>NC_135481.1:18125530-23090201 GCF_052094955.1 Ictidomys tridecemlineatus
GCAGATGTATTTTTCCGGCAGATTTTGGCTTTGACTGGATGGGGCTATCGGGTTATAGCTGTAAGTATTATCGCTTCAGTGTTAAAATTCAGATTGTGTTTTTTATGCTTCTGTTTCTGATAATCGTAATGATAGACTTCTTTTTATTGTGATAAGATATTCTTTTCCTGTTTTAAAATGTGAGATGAAACCTGTTGCAGGAAACTGGTGTGTATATACAGACATACAGAGTTTTGGAAGAGATCTGCTAATGGTAGCCTTCTCTGTACCAGCTTTTACATGCATTCTTTCCTGACACACTTCTCATGGTTCTGAATAGTAAGAAGCATTTGTCCTTGTGTACAGAAGAGGAAACCGAGGTGCAGTCATTTTTAGTGATCACCCAAAGTCACACAGCCAGCAGATAGATGGTAGAGAGGGAGACCAAGTTCAGTCTTCTGGCTCCATTTCCCCTCCTGTTGTATCACCACTGTTTCCAGGAAGTTGAGCATGGAATGTAAGTCAACAGAGGGATCTACTAATTTACAGGAATCTGCTGAGTGAAAACCTTGCTTTTAATGTCAATCTTTGACATTGAAATAAGGTTCTTTTGTTAATTCATATCCTTAGTATTGGTTAAGAAGTTGTTGTTTTTTTCATTGTTATTTTATAGTCAAGTTTGGTCTAAAGTCTCAACCTAGTGTCCCCTGATCATTCTCAATTTCTTTCTCTGAAACAAAGGTGTGTATAGGGAAGGCACTTGCTTGTGGCTGATTCCCTCCCTCCAATGCCTGTGTAATAGCACAGGTTGGTGAGGAAGTTGGTCTCCTAACTTTTTTTTTGGCGGGGGGTCAGGGGGCAGTGTTAGTACTAGGGATAGAACCCAGGGATGCTTTGCCACTAGCTTCATCCCCAGCCTTTTTTGTTTTTTGAATCAGGGTCTTGCTAAGTTACCAAGGCTAGCCTTGAACTTGACATCCTCCTGTCTCAGTGTCCTGGGTAGCTGGGATTACATGCCTGATAGCTCTTCTAAATTGTGAGGAAGAGAGACCCTTCTTTAGCTTTGGAGCTGGCAGTGGTTTCTGATCCTGGAATATTAGCATGCACATGGTGCTCTGTGTTAGTAATAAATTGTATAATTATAGCCAGTATTTTATCTAAAGAAGAGAAAGTGGACCAGTTCTTTTCTCTTGGAAGGTAACTGAAAATTCTACCAGGATTACCACCAACACTACCACACCAAATATGTAAAAGTCCTCTTCCTCTGACAGCCTTTCTCTTGAGAAAACAGTTATAAGCATTGCCTGCTGCCCCCTTTCTCCCCCAGGACTTTTCCTTTCTGGCTTCATTTCTCATTTCTTAAAATATTTGTAAGATGACATGTTTGAGTCTCTGTAGCCTAATCCTCCTCCGTCTAGGTATTCATCATCCTTCTTCATATGTAGCATCATAGGAGAACAGTTGGTGCACCTTCATCTCAGTCCTCTATACCCTGGGAGGGGAAATGAGCCACCCTCAGGTGTCTGGCCTGCTGGGGAGTGTAAGCAGATGCTGACAGTGTGTTTATTACTCCAGGCTGGCAGGTCTCAATAACTTTAGCTTCTGCCTGATATTTCTTTGCCCTCAAGGTTCTTGAGGTGGTCTTCCTCTATTTTATTAACTAGATAGTGAATCAAGAAAAGGCCAACAGTGTCTTCCAAATTGTCATCAGAATTTGATCAGAAGTTTTGAAATTTATTAGATATTCATTAGTATCTAACAACTAAAATGCATGGGTCTTTTTTAATTCACATTTTTATTGAGGTGATTACAGAGTCACGTGTATTTGTAAGAAATAATACAAAATGCTCACATTGGTAGCACGTATACTAATGTTGAAATGATACAGAGAAGATTAGTACGGCCCCATCTCAAGGGTGATATGCAAATTGATGAAGTGTTCTATTTTTTAAAAATGTATTATTCTTCTTGTTATTATTGGTAGTTATGAACATTAGATTTTTTTCCATAAGGTCTTACAGTACCTAAATATATGATTGTAAGTGGAAACATAGGGGAAAAAAATCAGATATTGACAGTTTTTCTACTTTAATTCATCAGTTTTTAATACAAATGTAGAGATGTAAAACAGTAACTTTTTTTTTTTAAAGAGAGAAAGAGAATTTTAATTTTTTTTTTTTTTTTTTTTTTTTTTTTAGTTTTTGGCAGACACAACATCTTTTGTTTTTGTATGTGGTGCTGAGGATCGAACCCAGGCCGTACACATGCCAGGCGAGCGCACTACTGCTTGAGCCACATCCCCAGCCCAACAGTAACTTTTTAAAAAAATATTTTTTTAGTTGTAGATGGACACAATACCTATATTTATTTTTTATGTGGTGCTGAGGATCGAACCCAGTGCTTCTCATGTGCAAGGCAAGTGCTCTACCACTGAGCCACAACCCCAGACCTAAAACAGTAAAATTTTAAGTTAAAATGTTTCAGTGAACAAGCTCAATTTTATAATAGTTATAAATAAACTTTTAAAGTTTCTCTGGATAGTGCCAACTTTTGGATTAAATTATTTGTTTTATTTTTTATGGTACTGGGGATTGAACTGAAGGGTGCTTTACCACTGAACTTCCACTTTGTAAAATTTTTATATTTTGACAGCATCTTGCTGAGTTTCCCAGGCTGGCCTTGAACTTGGGATCCTCCTATCTCAGCCTCCCTATAATCTGGGATTACAAGCATGTACTTTGTGCCTGGTTGGATTTTTTAAAACAAATTTCTTATTGTTTAGCAACTAAATGGTGCTTGAAGCATTTATATTATACAGTAAGTTATATCCAGTCACTATATTTTTCTGTTTCTGCATGTAAGTATATGTTTTGAATGTTATCTGTTTTCTGTGCTGTTCCTGTAAAGCTTGCTAATAAAATACATTAAACTATTAAAAAAACAAAAGAGGGCTGGGATTGTGGCTCAGCAGTACAGTGCTCGCCTAGCATGTGTGAGACACTGGGTTCCATCCCCAACACCACATATAAATAAATAAAACAAATAAAGGTATTGTGTTCATCTACAACTAAAAGAAATATTAAAAAAAAAAAAAAGGATCGGGCTTAGCTCAGTTTAGCTCAGTAGTAGAGTTCTTCTTGCATAGCTTGAGTGAAGTCTGAACTTGATCCCTAGCACCACCAAAAGAACAAATACAAAGAAATATTCCTCTTATATTTTTCCCAGTGGTAACATTTTACAAAACTAACACAATGTCATAGCTAGGGTATTGATGCTAGTATAATGTGCCAGTCTTATTCATATTTCCTCAGTTTCATTTGTACTCAAATGTGTGTGTTTGGGAATAGAACTCCAGGCCTTATGCATGCGAAGTATGCACTCTCTTGTTGAGCTATACCCCCAGCCTGGTATGGGTATTTTTAAATTAAAGGCTTCATAAAAATATTATCCCTTTTCTTTTAGGTTATTATCTGATGCAAATTCTCAGATGTTCGGCTAGGGAGAATCTGGTCTCCATCCTGTTTCAGAATAGTGGAATTATTATCCACAAATAGAATTTTAAAAATAAAAGTAATATATTACATCCAAAATAATCCCATAATTCACATGGCAGTATTTTTTCCATTGATTTTTTTTTTTCCAGTGACAAAAAAAATCTAAGCGTTGAAACAACAAGCCCATCAGATGAATTGTATGTATATTAAAAAGGGGGAATCCTTAGAGGACAAGCCTAAATTCCATTAAAATGAATTTATGACTTGTACTTCTTTTTTCATCATTGATAGCATTAATAGGCTACTTTTTTGTCACAAATGGAAGTACAGGATATCATAGAGTGGGTCGATTAAAATAACAATTTTATTGAACATCCCTTTAAAGAAATATTACCAAAAAGAGAAGAAGCTCTCCTCTGAACAGATTTTATTTCCTATTTTTCTGAGCAAGTACAGCATCATGTCTTCAATTCAGAGTGAAATTGGGTTTAGGGGAAACTGTTTCTTTATTTGAATGAGGTCTGCCTGCTCTATTCACCCTTGTTGTTTTAGCACTTTCTCATCTATTATTTAAATCTTTTTTTCTTTCTTTCTTTTGGTATGATGGATTGAACCCAAAGGTACTGAGCTACATTTCTAGCCCTTTGCCTTTTTTTTTTTTTTAAAGTTTGAGACAGCATCTCACTAAGTTGCTGAGACTGGCCTCAGACTTGCAAACCTCCTACTTCAGCCTCCCTGTCACTAGGATTACAAGCCTACCTACTGCTTTTAATTCTCTTTAAATTCTGCACTGTTAAGTAAAATGTGCTTTTATTATACTTAGAAGATGAATATTTTCGCATATTTTGAATATGGAAACAAAGCTTGGGCAAATGAGAAATGCTATTAGATGAGTCATAAATTTTTCAGACATGTTGCATTTTTTACTTCTATAGTTTTTAAAATAAAACATCATTTCAGTTGCAGTATCCAGTTTATTGGGACCATCTTGAATTCTGTGATGGATTCAGAAAACTCTTAGACCATTTACAATTGGATAAAGTGAGTACCCTGAAGCTAATTACTGTGATTTTAATGCTGCCTCTATCTTGCAAAGCCTAATGTTTTGTTTTTATTTATTTTTGTGGTATTGGGGATAGAACCCAGGGGTGCTCCCTTTTTATTTTATGTTATGATAGAGTCTTACTAAATTGCCCAGGCTGGCCTAAAACTTGCAATCCTCCTGTCTCAGCTTTCTGAGTTTCTGGGATTATAGGCATGTGCTTCTACCCTGGCTTCCAGCCCTTTTTATCTTTTGAGATTATGGTTAAGTTGTCTTGAACTTGTGATCCTTAGCCTTCTAAGTAGCTGAAACTACAGGTATGTGCCACTGTACTCAGCTTCTTTTTATATTTTAAAAATGTTTTATTGTGATATAATTCACATAATCAATTATTATTTTTATTAAAGTACTGGGGATTGAACCCAAAGGTTATCTAACATTAAGCTAAATCCCCCAGCCCTTTTTCTTATTTTGAAACAGTCTCACTAAGTTACTGGGGCTGGCCTTGAACTAGCCATCCTCCTGCCTTAGCCTCCAAGTAGCTGGGATTACAGGTTTACACCACTGCATCCAGCCATGCAATTATCCTTTTAAAGTTTACATTTCACTGTGTTTTAGTAAATTCCCATATATGGAAAATAGTGTGTATGTGTGTGTGTGTTCTATATATATAATTAATTGTATCTTATAGTGCCACTTTACCCAGCTGTGTTTTCTAAATTTCTAATTACTGTACATAGTTCAGTCTGTTGGGTAGTGATGCCATTATATTCTGTAGTTAGTGGTGATTGAAGCAACTTTTTGATTCTCGTGGTCATGATTGATCAGTGTTTTAGGATATACCTTATGTTTGTTTATAATTAGGTTCATCTATTTGGGGCTTCTTTGGGAGGCTTTTTGGCCCAAAAGTTTGCTGAATATACTCACAAATCACCTAGAGTCCATTCCCTCATCCTCTGCAATTCCTTCAGTGATACCTCTATCTTTAACCAAACTTGGACTGCAAACAGGTGAGAATATAAACTTTGGACCAAAAAGGTATTGTTTTTATTCAGTAGAATTTGGAGTTTTTGGTGCAGTGGGAGAGAAAGGTTCCTATCTTCTGTCTTTTGTAGTTCCTTGTTTTTTAAAATTAAAACAGTCACTTGCAAGTGAACTTTTCATTCAGCTATTTCTGTTACTCTAAATTATTGCTTAATGTACATTCACAATGCATCAACTGCTACTGTGTTCTCCTTGTCTCACTTTTTGTGTGAACAGTTCTGTATATTGACTAAAAGTTTCATTAGGCATTTGGCTTTCCCCAGTTTTCCATCATTGCTATAAATTTTTGTACAAATCATTGCTTTCCTTCCCTTTCTGGGTTATTTTCCTGAGATGTATTCTCCAACTGGGAAGACTAGAGCAGTTAGTTCACCAGCAGATGCTCTTCACATCATGACACTTGATATCATGTCTCCAGGAAGATGGAAGTGGTGAAAATGCTTTGGGGTTAACATTGGGGTACCTGTCTCCTCAGAGGTATCCCTTCATTGATTTTATCATTTTAATTAGTTGGATAGATATTGGATAGTAACTGAAAGCTGGTTTACTGTTCACTTCTTTCATTGCCAGCAAGGTAGGCTCTATCTTAAAAAAAAAAAAAAAAGGCCTGTTACCAAACCCAAGTTTATTTACTCCACACTCAAAGGGCCCAGTGAATCTAGGACAAGTTGTTGAGGCAATGAAAAATATTTATTCAGCAAGACTAAGTATGGTGGACTAGCATCCCCTCAAAAATCTTAATTTTTGTACAATGAATTGAAATGCATTCTGCTCTCATGTACAACTAAGTAGGACAAATTAAAAAAAAAATCTTAACACAGGTTTTAAGTTCCTTTTATCTGTAGGGGAAAACCTGGTAGCTGGTAATCTATTGATTTGTGCTGCTAATTTAAAAGATTAACAAGGGCTGCATGCTCAGGGAGGCACAGGCTCTTTCTAGCAAAGGATATTCATAAGTACAGCCACAATTTTCCCAACTGTCAATACTCTATTTCACAATCTTGTCAGACAAAGGGCAATGATTGCTCTGGCCACTTCCTGTTGAAAGCAGGCAAAGGAGGGGTTATATGGAATGGAATGGTTAACTTGGACTTGAAGTCTTAGCCTGTTCCAGTAAACCTTTACGATAAACATTAGTTCTGATGCATCACATAAGAGAGATGATTACTGTGTGGTGTATTTCTTCCCAACAAAATCAGCATTTCCCCATATAACAAATGGTGTTCTGCATTGGAGTTTTAACTCTAGGCCAGGTTAAACTAAGTCAACATTCTCTTGTATCCTTCAGGATACAATCAAAATCCTTTTTTCAGGGGTGCAGCCTAGGACAGGCTCCCATTTGGGCTAGCCCATTTTCTCCCTATGGGGAACTAGTTGTACCTCTTTATAAAATCCTTCCATATGGTTTACCAGTAGGATCTCAAAGGTTTTCCTTATTTGTTCATACCCTCTATATAGTGAACATATCCATTAAATCTAGAGCTAATGGGTGAACTGAGGGGGTTCAAGTAGGATATGACCATACTGAGGGAGCCATCTTCATTTAACCAGGTAAACTTTGTTCCCCAAGACCCATATTCCTGATCAGACATGGGAGGTTTTATCAAGCATTTGAGAGGGTTACCTCATAAGATCACCAAGGAGGAAAATTTCGGTAAATATTACCAGTTCATATTGTTGAGCCTTCATTTTTTTCTTAAATTAAGTACTTGGGGTTCTTCCTTGGGGCAAAAGTCCAGGAATCTAATGGCCTTGTTGGAATGGGCGAGTCAGTGGTTGCAGACTTTACCCTCATGTGGTAGATCCCCTGTTTTACTCTGGCTAATTTGACAGAAAAATGGGTTCTTAGAAGTTCTTCAGATTGTCTGGTCTACTTCACCACACACTGTTGGTCTGGTCCTTATTCCTTCTAGGTTTTTAGAAAAACTCAGTCGTCAGACTGAATGGATGGATAGATACATTAGTGGGATACACCGAAGTTAATATAGTCTCCAATGTTTTTACATACTGTCACCAGCTGGTCCTGATCCTTTAATAAGTCATGATGTCCTCCTATGGAGAAGACATCTGAAATGGCCTACCACAGAGCATTTTGAAAGGACTCAATTTGAATCTGCTTCAGGGAACTACCCTGATCTGTAACAGAGCAACTGGTAATGTCTTATCCCAAGTTAAATTGGTTTCTAACAATTTTTTACATTAGTTTTCTTTAAAATGTGATTCATCTTCTTGGTCTCTCCCATTAACTGAGTCTTCTAAAGAGTATAATTATCAAATTATGTGCAGCATTTTAGATACCAGTTAGGTGATAGCTGAAATGAAGGAAAATCCATTTTTACTTTGAATTGTTAGGCAACCCAAATCTTGGTTTAATTTCCGAATCCCAACTTAAAAGTCTTGAGAATTTCAGTTTTTTTTTTTTTTTTTTTTCAGGTAAGTCGGGTAGGCCTCTATATACCCAGGAAAAATATCTGCAAAACTAACATATCTGGAATTTCCCAGGACTTGGGACATTTGAGTAAAATCAACTTCAGGTCTAGCTGGGCCATTCCCTAAACTGACCTCCCATTTGTATAGGCCTGATGGTTATATCTCCCTCAGATTGTATTTCAAGCAGTTTTGAATGACATATTGAACAGTTTTTAAACATTTGGTCCCATATTTCTGTATCCTTTGGAGAGTGGCATTTCTCCCAAAGTGAGTACTATGGTAGATGTGTTTTATCATTGTTTAGGACTTCCAGGATCCAAATTATTCCTCAAGCACTGCACTTCCTTTCAGGGACTGTTTGGCCATTAGTTAAGCCCCATTCTTTAGCACTTTTTTAGTCTTATTAAGATAAGTCAGTTTAGAAAACCAGAGGCCCCATCAGGGCTGTCACCAGCCCTAGCAGCCTTGGCTGCTTAGTCAGTTGGTTTCCTTTATTCACTATGCTCTCCCCTTCTGGTGGCCATAATAGGGAATTATGACCATCTGGAGAGACTTGTGAGCCACCTCTAGTAACTGCAAGATTCCAGGGACCCCTTTTTTCTTGGTTAGGGAGAGAACACAAGTAAGGGCAACAATTTCTGCCTTCATAACTGAATTTCAGGGAGGTCATGCTTTTGTCTTCAATGTTTCTTATAAGGTTACCTCTGCACACCTAGCCTGGCACTTACCTTGGTAGATAAAACTGGTCCCATCTGTAAACAGTTGCAATTTGGGACTAGGCAAAGGCTGATCAAAGATTCAGCTGGCTGGAATACTCTAGTTCAATGATCTACAGGTAGTTATGTTGAAGCGGGTGGCGGGGTGGTGCTCATTGGGGAGTAAGGTAGCTAAACTCAGCCCCGCTGTAACCTATACTCTTGTGGCTTGTATTGTTCAATAGAATAACTTGGTATTTTCCCATTTTTCCTGAAGTGAGCCAGTAGCCTCCTTTTTAATTCTAATAGGGAGAGGGTATGGTAGGACACTTACACAAAGGTTGTCACAAGGCAAAGTTTTCTGTCTCCCATTTCTGCATTTCAGGGAATGTTTGGTCGTTAGTTAAGCCCCATTCTTTACATACACAAGTGGTTAGAAAACCCAAGTGGCTTCAACTTCTGGCAAGTATGAGGGTTATTCCTTAGCTATGTGATCCAATTGTTTGGGAAAACATGCTGCTAGAGATAGCACATTTCCTAAGGGCTGAATTAAAACTCCAGGTCCTAATTCTTGTTTTTCATGCACATACAGGCTGAGAGGCTTTTTTTGTTTTTTTGTTTTTTGTTTTTTGTTTTTGCAGTCAGGAAGACCCAGGGCAGGAGCTGTTACTAACTTCTCCATCACCGTATCAAAGAGCTTTTGAGATTCCTTAGTCCATTCTAGAGGCTCAAGATTATGATCCTTAAGGACCTCATAGAGCAGTTTTACTCTAAGCCCATAAGTGGCAATCCAAAATCAGCCATTCTCCAAAATCCTTAGTTATCACCAAACATGTTTATGGTCTGGCAAAGGATCCCTTTGCTCCTGGGACAAAGCAAAACCCAAATAAATGACTTGTTGCTTGCATATTTGTGCCTTTTTCTGAGACACTTTGTATTCATATTGTGTTAAATAATTCAGTCTATTGTGTTGGCAAGATCTTTGTCATATGTTGGGCTCACTATTGCCACATGTTGTAACAGAGAGTCCCTGAACTAAATTGAAAGATCTTAGGTAGATTTTTAGCCAGAATTTTCTTGAACAAAGTGGGAGAATTCTTAAGTCCTTGGGGCAGTATAGTCCAATAGTATTGTAGAACAAACTGAGTACGTGGGTCCTGCCACTCAAATGCAACTAGTTCTTGGGATTCATTTTCTACCAGAATTATGAAAAAGGCATCCTTGAGGTCCAGAACTGAAAATCAGTATTCTCCCAGAGTAGTCAGCAGAGAGTATGGATTAGGCACTCCTGGGTATAGATCCTATTTTTATTGTCTGTAGATCCTGAAGAAATTGATATTCAGTCAAATATGGGTTGTTGACCCAAAGAATGGGTGTGTTATATGGACACTGGTAAGGTTTGGTGAGTCCCATATTAAGAAACATTTTAAGAATGGGCTTTATCCCATGCTGAGCTCCCTCTTCAAAAGGCATTACCTTTTTCCTTCCTTAAAGGCAGTTTGTATGGGGGAAGCATCTTTTGCCTTGCCAGGAGTCCTATCTGCCCACATAATAGGCCTTACCTCTCAGATAACTTTAGCTGCTACATGTCCCTCTGATTGTTCCTTAGACATTAAGAGGGCTAATGGCAGATACTAAGTCTGTTCAGGTGGGACCTTAATGTTGCAATGTCTTTGTAAAAAGATTACTTGAACATTTATATAGAAGATCTTGTCCCCAAAAGGAAATCAGGCACTCTGGCATACACAAGAAACTGTGCTTTAGGATGATGTCCCTATGATGGTATTCTAAAGGTTGCTGAAAGGTGTGGTCCTTTATTTTTCCCCAAGATGCCTATTGCAGGAATAGTATGTAAATAGTATATGTAAGCTTAATATTCAGAAGTAGTGCTTGCATCCACCATAAAATCAATTTGTTCCCCACTGTCAATTTTGTATGGAGATCCTCTGGGTGAATTTGTATCAGGTGCCTTAGATCCAAGGGAACTAGATCCTAGGCCTCTTTCTGGATCTGAATATTCTTTCCTTTCTGCCATCTGCAAGCCCCAGTCTTTCTCTTTCCTTTCTTTTCTACTCACATTCTTTAACTTAGGACAGTTCCCCCCCACCCCCGCCCAGTGTTCTTCCGGACAGTAGATGCATTGATCCTAGCAGAGGGCACCTTATCTTTCTTTAAGGAACCTTTTCTTTGAAAGTCTAATGCAGAAGCCACCAAAGAAGCATTGTGTTTTACATCCTCTTTCTGCAGTCACTATCTTTTGTTAAAAACCTTAAAAGCTATATCCACCAACTGGCATGGGTTCATTCTAAAAGTTAACTCTTTAGATATTCTATTTCAGCTAGGACTGGCTGAAATAACAAACCTCTAAGTGACCTTGAATAAGAAAATGATCTTAATATAAGCAGAAAGCAGAAGAAAAAATAAACAGCTAAAAGTCTTATGTATTATTCTATAAATGTACTTAAAGAATTATCTTATACTTATTCACAAGAGATATTTTAAATTAGGCATGCTGATCAACAAAAATATACAGTTAGACACATATAGCCATATGAATTCACCAGAAAAAAATGCTGAGTTACCTGAGAAATCCCTGCCAAAAATACAACACAAGTCACTCAGGAACCCCTGCCAAAACTATTTTTTAGGAATCCTAGGGGTGATTTACCTTGGTGTGTATGAATTAAATCCTGCCCAATGCTGTTTTCATAATTTATTTTCAAGCCATGTCTTTCTTGACTCCAAAGGATACTGGTACCAAGCAGTATTACAAAAGCAAATATTTTTTTTTCCTTTTTGTGGACTCATAACTACAGTTGAACCAATTACCGAAAATCTGCCCTAACAGGATTTCCTTGGGATTGATAGTGTTTCTCCTATTCTGAAAACAAAGAATGAATTCACACAAATGCAATACATAAACAAACGAATTCTCAATTTGAACAAAAGTCCAACAACTCTTACCCCTTTTCAAATAGTGTTTTATGGAGAGAATTCTTCTTTTTTTTCCCTTCCCAGTGTATTGAGGATTGAAACCAAGGGCACTCTACCACCAAGCTACATTCCCAGATTTTTTTCCCTCATTCCCTCAAGACAGAGTCTCACTAACTTGCTGAGGCTGGCATCAAATTTTTGAGGGATTATAGGCATGGGCCACTTCTGGCCCACCCTTACCTTCAAGAGAAAGTAGTGATGACAGAAAACTTAGTTAACTGGAAGATGGCCAAGTGGTTCTTTGAAGAGAAAGTCAAATTCCAATGAAAGTAAGCATCAGAAGGTGATCTTCATCTTTTATAAATAATATTCAGCATAGTTTTAGAGAAATTAGCATTTACCCTCCATGCTGGCTTAATAATTGAAATTCCTCCGCTCTAGGCAGCTGACTAGGTTGCCTTGAACCTAGGCAAGTGTTACACTGCTGGGAGAATAGCAGCTAGTAGCTGGTTGGCATTCTTGTCTTTGTTCATGCTGACCCTGTATTGTTAACTATACCAGGATGTCAGCATAATTGAAAAAAAATTGAAATTTGTTTAATAAAATCAATTAAAAATCACGTATAGAAATTCACAAAGATTGAATGGCTCTGAATTAACCCAGGTGAGGCTAACAGCAAGTTTTAGGGGGCATGATAATTTTCATTTTGGTATAATCAGAAGGTGTTTTTTAACTAGAAAGAAGGAATATTTCTCTTAATTATCAGTTTCTCAAAGAAAATAATTTAGCCATTGGAAATAAGATCAGCTAGGTGGAAAAAATCCTGGAATCATCAGAATGCCTAACTCAGTGAAAGTATTTTTGAAATATTGCTTATATTCTGTGTACTCAAATAAAAGTTTAATTTGACCATAATTTTTTTGAGAGCTTAGAAAAGTGCATTTAGGGTCTACATGCTGAATTCTTTGAAGGGAGTAGGTTTTTTAAAATCTCTAGATTCCAAGTATCTAGCTATTAAATGTTAAGTGAATATTTGCCATTTATGTATAGTCTTGAAAGTTTGAATTACCAAGTCTTTGTTTTACAGCTTTTGGCTGATGCCAGCATTTATGCTCAAAAAGATAGTTCTTGGAAACTTTTCTTCTGGCCCAGTGGACCCAATGATGGCTGATGCCATTGATTTCATGGTGGACAGGGTAAGGATCATGGTACTGGGGTGAGAACACCTTATACTGGGAATTTCCACAGGTACTTAGTCTCTAAAGATATATCTGTCTCATTGAATATGCATTAGAGGTCTTTGTTAAGCAGCCTTCCATATTAACTTTAATACTCCCAACAGATATCACTGCTGATAAGGATTTGGCTATATTAGTGCTTCCCAATAGCTGTTCATCAAAATCACATGGGTAGCATTTAAAAGTACAGATTTTGGTATGACTATAGATAATAATTTACTAACCATTTCAAAAGAAAAATAGAAATAGATATTATTAACCTGATTTAAGCATCACAAAATGTATACATGTATTGAAATGTTACATTACCTCATCAATAAGCAATATTTATTTTTATGAGCCAGTTAAAAGTATATTTACTTAAAATTTTTTAAAAGACAGGTATAGTGACATATACCTGTAATCACAATGACTTGGGAGTCTGAGGCAGAAGGATCTCAAGTTTAAGGCCAGCCTAGGCAACTTAGCCAGACCCTGTCTCACAAAAATATAAAATAAAAATAGATTCCAAGGCCTCTCATAATCTGGTATCCTTGGATATATGATACTGGGAATCTGGAAGTTTTACTTTACCCTCCGCCTCTTTTTCTCAAGGTAAATCTGATGAACCATGTCTGTAAGCTTGCTATATTATGTAGTATTAAGGATGGAACCCAGGCTCACTCTACCACTGAGCTAGACCTCAGCCCTTTTATTTATCTTGAGACAGGGTCTTACTATGTTGCTGAGGCTGGCCTAGAACATGAGATTCTCCTGCCTCAGCCTCTCAAGTAGCTGGGATTAGAGGTATGCACTACTGTACCTGGCTGTAGGCTTGCCTTTAGTAACTTAATAAGTAGGTTATTTCTGAGGTCTCTTCTAGCTCAGAGATTCTTTAGATGTTTATCTGACACCTTTGGAGTGTGGGAATTGGCATGGTGCCCACAGGCACTTCCTTGAAGCAGGGAGTTTCAGTTAAGGGCTTTGAAAAGCCAGGTTCCATTTATGGGACCTTAGTCAGGTTCCAGAACAGAAAAAAGATCACCAGGAGAGAAACCCATTCCAGGGTCTCTCATATACTTTGTTTCTCTTTATTGGTAACTTTTCTGGCCCCACTGTACATGATACTACCTTTATAAATACAAATGTTATTTGTTGATTTACTGTAAATATAAAAAACAAAATGTCAGAAACCCAACATGTCTTTTTTCCACAGCTGGAAAGTTTGGGTCAGAGTGAACTGGCTTCAAGACTTACCCTGAATTGTCAGAATTCTTATGTGGAACCTCATAAAATTCGGGACATCCCTGTAACCATAATGGATGTAAGCTTCCTGTTAAGTAAAATAGATATTTTACCTTTTGAAATTATTTGCCAAGATACAATTTTCAGATTTTAAATGTGCTGCTTCAAGTCCTGCCTTGCCTTTTACATTTGCCCTCAGCTTTCTCAATTCCAAAATAATGTGTTTATTGCTTGACCTGGATTTTTCCTCACAAGAATATTACTGTTGAAATAAACATAAATTTAAACAAGCATAGTAGTCTTTGCCCATTTTGGTTTATTTTTGCTTTCTTGTCAACAGAAAGCAAAAAATATTTGGTATATTTTAGCTGTTTCACATCTGGGTAGCAAAGAGAAAGTGCCCCTCAGACAATCAAAAAATACCTAAAGTCAATTAGCACAAAAACTTTTTTTAAAACATATATAACAATATTTACCACTTTAGCCATTTTTAAGTATTCAGTTCAGTGACATCACATACATTCACCATCTTCTGTTTCCAGAACTTTTTCATCATCCAAAATAAACTATTAAACATTAACTCCCTATTCCTCCTTTCCCACCAGCCCCTAGCAACCAACAATCTTGCTTTCTGTCTTTGAATTTTCCTTTTCTAAGAAATACATCATGTAAGTGGATTCGTATACTACCATCCTTCTATGTCTGGATAGTTTCACTTAGCACAATGTTTTAATTTTTTGCAGTTCTAGGGATTTAACCCAAGGCATTGTCATTCTAAGCAAGTGCTCTATCCCTGAGCTACAATCCCAATCCTACCATATTTTTAAGATTCACCAATTTGATGTGTGTTAGAATGTTGTTCCTTTAAGGCTGAAAAATATTCCATTTTATATTCCACATCTTGTTTATCCAGTCATCTGTCACTTGAATTGTTGTTTTCAACTTTTGGCTATTGTGAATATTGCCTCTATGAAAATTGTTATTAAAAGTTAACTGAAGCAAGTGGCTTGGGAGGCTGAGGAAGGAGGATCTTGTGTTCAAAGCTAGCCTCAGCAATTTAGTAAGGCCCTTAAGCAACTCAGTGAGACCCTGTCTCTAAATAAAATATATAAAAAGGGCTGGGAATGTGGCTTAGTGGTAAAGCACCCCTGGGTTCAAACCCTGGTATCAAAAAAAAAAAAAAACTGTTTGAGTCCCTGCTATATATATATATATATATATATTGTTGATAGACCTTTATTTTATTTATTTATATACAATGCTGAGAAATGAACCCAGTGGAGTCCCTGCTTTTTTTTATATATTTTTACTAGTTGATGATGAAATATTTTATTTATATATTTGTATGAGGTGCTGAGAATCAAACCCAGTGCCTCACATGTGCTAGGCAAGCGCTGTACCTCTGAGCCACAACCCCAGCCCATAGTCCCTGCTTTTAATCTTGAGGGTTCCTACATACAAGGATACAAGGGAGATTGCTACATCATGTGGCAATTCTGTTTAATTTTTTGAGGAACTGCCATTTGTCTTCCACAAGGGCCATACCATTTTATATTCCCACCCGTAATGCACATTCACATCCTGAACAAGACTTGTCTTGTTGTATTTTGGGGTTTTTGTTTTGTTTTGGTACCAGGGATTGAACTCAGGGACAACCACTCAACCTAAGCAACTCAGCGAGACCCTGTCATATTCCCAGCTCTGTTTTTTTTTTGGTGGTTGTGCTGGGGATTGAACCTGGGGCCTTATGCATTCGAGGTAAGCACTCTATCAGCTGAACTATATCCCCAGCCCTATTTTGTATTTTATTTAGAAACAGAGTCTCACTGAATTGCTTAGTGCTTCACCATTGAACTCATGATCCTCCTGCCTCAGTCTCCAAAACCACTGGGATTATAGGCATGCACCACCATGCCCATCTGTATTTTGTTTTGATTACAGCTATCCTAATAGATGTGAAGCGGTATCTCACTCTGTGTGTGTGTGTGTGTGTGTGTGTGTGTGTGTGTGTTTTGTATTTTAAACAGTGCTGGGAATTAAACCCAAGGCCTCACATATGATAGGCAAGCATGCTATCACTAAGCCACATCCCCACCCCCACTGTGGTTTCGACTTAAAAATTTGGTGGGGGGAGGTTAGGATCAAACCTAGTACATCCTGCATGCTAAGCATGTGCTATACCACTGAGCTACAGTTCAAAATTTTACTTTTTTTAATGATGTAATTACTTTATTTTGCCTCAAATGAATTTGTTCCTAAATGCAAATAATGTATTTTTAAGAATTGATTTGTCAGGAGATTATACAAGCAGTAAATAACTCTATTTTCTGCTGTAATTGCTATGTCTGACAGTCACCATGACATAGAGCAAGCTTTTCAGTGGTACCCACAGTATATTTGCTCAGCCTACTCTCCTTTTGCAGCTTTGTTCACTGGGTTCATGGCCAATGGAAACTACAATATTTAGTTGGCAATGCATTTAAAATTATTTGTGTAAATTTGTGTGTGTGTGTGTGTGTGTGTGTGTGTGGTTTCTTATTTTTAAATTACTTTTTGAAAAACTTGTTTGGGCATTGAAAGACATGTAGAATCATATTCTCTAGATTTCAAAAAGTGGCTCCTCCAAGAAAGAATTTGGACTTTTTACCTATACTCTTTAAATACCTTTTGGAATTTTTTTTTTCACTGAGATTATATATGACTTAATTTTTTTGTGTGTGTGAGGTACTAGGGATTCCATCCAGGGCCTCACACATGCTAGGCAAGCATTCTACCACTGAACTTCATCCCCAGGTTTGTTTTTTAATTTTGAGACAGATGCTGAAGCTGGCCTCAAGCTTGTGATCCTGCTTCTCAGTCTTCTGAGTAGCTGGAATTATCAGTGTGTGCCATAGTGCCCAGCTGTGTAGTTGTTTTTAATGAATAAAAATGTTTTTGAGATTTTGTGATTTTTTTTTAAATTGATATTTTTCAATAATGATTATTCACTGTTAATTCTATTAATTAGGTATATTTGAGGAAAAGGGAAATTCATGGTAGAATTCCCCCTTCCACTTCCACCACCAAAAAATGCAAGGGACATTTTGCAGGGAAATCTAATTAAGGTGTGAGGTTGGGTTAGAAGTGCTCAGGGGTCAGCACTAGAAGGTGGTTCAGGCTGCTGTGGCAGTCAGTATTATATCTTCATGAGAAAGAAACACTTGAGGTGACACCCTTTTTGGTGCTGGGGATTGAACCCAGGGCCTTAGAGCTTGCAAGACAAGCACTCTACCAACTGAGCTATACCCCTAGCCCAATGTTTGTTTATTTTTAAAGGTATTTGACCAGAGTGCACTTTCAACTGAAGCTAAAGAAGAAATGTACAAACTGTATCCTAATGCCCGGAGAGCTCACCTTAAAACTGGAGGCAATTTTCCCTACCTGTGTAGAAGTGCAGAAGTGAATCTTTATGTACAGGTGAGTCCTATCTTGTAATTCAGAGCACTTTGAACCTAAAACTTAAAGGTTTGTAACAAAGCTGCTTTGTTTTTTTTTTTTTTTTTTTTTTTGTGATGATGGATTAAATAAGGGAAGAACAGAATTCTCTGTGGGAATGAGAAGAACAAGGCATTAACTTGTTAAATGTGATTTACATTTATAATTTATAGAAGACTTCAAACGGGTATATTATGAAAGAACCATGGACAACTCTGTGCCCACCAGCTCTTTCTAGAGCAGCAAGCCCATGTCCACACACTAAGGTGGCCATTGGTATGATATGAAATTACTTCTTGGACACAATTCAGCCAAAGCAAGATGTCTATCAGACCTAAATGAGGTTAATTTGAGTTTCATGAAGCTACTCTTTAAATCTAATTTTAATGCATTAAGGAAAATTTAAAACCTACATCTTTATCCTCTAGGATATTGGAATAGCAGTGACAAGGGCAATTTTACAAAAATTATCAGGAGCCTTACAAAGCCAGTCCTCTCTTTAATCTTTCCACTCATTTGTGGAAATAGATCCTAAGGAGAGGATCCTACACATAAAAAAACTGATGCCCAGAATATTAATCATAGTAGCAGAAGATGAGGAGGACCTAACTCACAGCAACAGAAGACTAAAACCTGCTCATGGAGCAGCATGCAGCCATTTAAGATGTTTATGAAGACAGTTCTAGGAATGTGGAGGGACTGGTTACAAAGAAAGCAATTTAGGATCAAAGGTCCCATGTTGTAGTATTTTTTATTTTTCTGTGTTTGCTGATTTTTTCCTAATTAGTTTGTATTAGATTCTAATTTGAGAAGGATAAAACATTTGCTATGGTCTCTAGGCATGGTGTCCATGGCAAGTCTGAAGCCAGTCTGGTCAACATATAGAAACACTGTCCCCCACCCCACCCCCCCCAAAAAAAGCCAGATTGTAGCTCACTGGTAGAGCACCCCTGGGTTCGTTCCTCAGTACTGGGGTGGAAAAAATCTGCTATGGTGGTGTTTTCCAGCTGGGCTCCCCACCAATCCCTCTTGTGATAACTAGGGATTGAACCCAGGAGTACTGTTCCACTGAGCTGTATTTCCAGTCCTCATTATGTTTTATTTTAGGGCAATGTCTCACTAAGTTGCCCAGGTTACAAACCAAGCTTTTTATATAAGGCAGTATACATTCTTCTCAGTAATTCATCCATTAAAAATGAGGATTCTGGCTGGGTGCCAGCCTCAACAACTTAGCAAGGCCCTAAGCAACTAAGTGAGACCCTGTCTCAAAATAAAAAAAGGGCCAGGGATGTGGCTCAATCTGGGTTTAATCTCTGATACCAAAGATAAATAAATAATGATTCGAGCTGGACATGATGGTACACACCCATAATCCCAGCTATTTAGGAGGCTGAGGCAAGGAGGATCTCAAGTGTGAAGCCAAGCTGGACAATTTAGTGAGACTCTGCCTCAAAATAACATAAAAGAAAGGGATAGGGGTGTAGCTTCATTAATTGCCTAGCATTAATGAAGCTCTGAGTTCAATCCCCAGCACTGAAAAAAAAATACTTTTTAAACAAAATAATAATAATTCTCCATCTCTACAGATACATTTGCTGCAGTTCCATGGAACCAAATATGCTGCCATTGACCCATCTATGGTCAGTGCTGAGGAGCTTGAGGTGCAGAAAGGCAACCTCAGCGTCAGCCAGGAGGAGCAGTAGATGTGGCCTTTGCTGTTGCTGTGAGGTGACCTAGTGTGTTCTTGTACAATCAGTGGCGTCAGCACCACCAGTCGGCCTCTTCCTTCAGGCTCGGCAGGCTCACCGGTTCTCACTGTGTTTTGGAAGTAGGACTGATTGTCATCTTGACAGGCAGCAGCTCTTCTATGCCAGTGTAACTAACTGTCCCCACCTCGATTTTTTTAGCTTTTGAAATTGAAAAAATACTTTTGAAAACACATTTTACAAATTGTGAAAATTTACTATCAAAAGTCTTCATTGTGATAAGTGAATACTAATTTCTGAGGTTTGGGATTCTGAGGTTTTTCCTTTTTCTGTTTCCTGTCTTGATTTTTGTTCTTTGCTGTAAATATTCACATCCAGGTCATGTATCAAAAGGACACCGGTTTTTTATGCTTTCTTGGCATAGCCATCATCAGAGAGCTAAGGCTGGCACTCTGCTGTTAGGTTTCCTGCACATCAACTACTTTTAATTTCCAGTTAAGCACATTATTTGGAGTGTTAGCTGTTTTCTTTCTAGCCATTATGTTCATTTGGAATAAAAATTAAGTTTCAGTGAGTGGCTTTTATAATTATTCTTGCTGCCCGTTGGGGCTGCATTGACTATGGGTTTTACCAGTTCTGTGTGACTTTGAGTAAATTATTTAATTTCCCTGCTCATGGTAAGATAACAGTTGCTTTTATTTATTGAGCAGCTACTGTGTGCCAGGTACTTTCTCCTACATTCTCGCTTTCTCTCAATACACATAAAGGAAATAGTATTTTAAAAGTCCGGGCTCAGGATGTAACTCAGTGGTAGAGTACTTGCTTTGCATATACAAAGGTCATGAGTTTGATCCCCAGTACGAGGAAGAAAAAGTGTAAAAAAAATTCTAACTCATGGACAGTTTTGTTTCATCCCTTAACCTACCTTCATTTTTTCTTTTTTTTTTTTTTTGGTAATCCTTTATTTTATGTAGTATAGTTAGAATTTTTAATAAGGAGGACTTTCAATAAAAGCTTGGGAATGTATGATCATGATTTTATCTTTTATCTGAACATTTTTGTTGTTGATATCATCTGGTCAAAATCATCTAAACCATCACTTATCATTTGAAGTGATTTCACCAAACAATCCATTTTGCATCTTGCCAAAGACTCAGTCATATAATGTGGAAGAAAAACATTAACCTCTTTGATTAAACATAGTTTACATTTTCATTAGTGTTAGTCATTCCAGTATTTATTTTATGGATGAATTAGAATATTATAAATGAGAAAATATTAGGTACTTTTTTAATATCCCACCCTCATTTCTTCTACACATACTTCCATCACTGGATTATTTTAAAGCATTTCTGATATAATTTCTACATGTATTTTCAAGAGAGAAAATAGATTATATGATAACAAGTTGAAATTTCTATAGATGCAAGAGATTTATATTCAAATTCACATACTGGGAAGCTGATTAATCAAATTTTTGGCAATTTTGAAAGGAAAAATAACTTTCCATAACTGGGTTAATTTTATCAATATAAAGTTACAAAAAACTAACATCTTACCTGTGATCATAAAAACACAAGGCTGTTGGTGGGCAACATGACTAAACAGAGGCACCCAGCACTTGCCTTCTCCACAGAGAACCAAAACTGCTGCCTATTAAGCTAAGCAACTGGGAGAATAGTGAAATTCAACAGCAGAGCAGCTGAAGCCTTGTGAAGTCCAGAGACCTGACATGGCAGCATAGCAAGAGGAAAATCCCTTATCTGCTGCCCCAGCTCCACCAGGAAAAATGTAAAGAAGAAAACTCTCAATACAAATTCTGACAGTGGTAGCTTTGGTAAATCCATACAATAGCCTGGATTTAGGAAAGGAATTCACATCTCCCAGCAAATACCCAAAGTGCTATAACCAGGAGCCATTTTGAGAGGGGACATAATGTCCAAATTTAAACTGTGTTAGGAGCCAGGTGCAGTGACACACACCTGTAATCCCAGTGTCTCAGGAGGCTAGGCAGGTGAATTACAAGTTTGAGGCCAGCCTCAGAAATTTAGCAAGACCCTGTCTCAAAAATTAAAAAGTGGAGGCTGGGGTTGTAGCTCAGTGTTAGAGCGCTTGCCTAGCATGTGTGAGGCACTGGGTTCGATCCTCAGCACCACATGAAAATAAGTTATTATGTCCCATCTACAATTCAAAATATTTTTTTAAAAAAATTTAAGAGGGCTGGGGATGTAGCTCAGTGGTAAAAACTGTTTGGGTCAAAAACTCCTGCATAGTTGCAACTCTGGGACACGACAGACATTCCATTGCCACATCTCAGCTCATGGGTGCCTCCTAGCCAGACCTGGTTTGGTGGAATGATCAGCAAAAGCCCATTGGGAATGTTCCCTCCCTCCTGCAAACACCTCAGCCAGGAAGAATTTTACCCAGCTCCAGCCACAACCCACTCCCATTCCCATCTCTTGAAGGTGCTACAAGTGAAAAACAGAGGGTACAAAAGCCCCCCTCTATCACCATGTTTCCAAGCACGTATATAGCTATGGACCCTGGAGTTCTGCTCCTGGGCAGGCAGACCGTTGCAGCAGAAAGGAATAACAATTTTTCCCACCTCTGTACTTACTCAGGTCCCCTGCATTGGTTGCCTTGCATCTTGCCTTATCACACACTACTGATAAAACTAGGTGTGAATGCCACAAAGCGAGTGATGTGATTCCTGTCCTTCCTCCCCTAGAAGCACCTGAACCAGTACCTAATTATAGGCCAAATGCTTTCAACTCCTTACCACTATTACTGGTGCAGTCAGTGGCAGGGACAAATCTGATAACAAAGCCAATGTCACCAGTGCCTGAGGAAACCTCCATTGCCCAACAGGGGCCACCATTCCCATTGTAAGAGTAGCCACACAGGCTGCACACTCTGCTACCTATACCATGCCTGCCAGAACTGCTAGAGTCCCCATTCTTGCACAACCCATGGAGACAATGGGTCCTTCCAACTGTAATACAGTACATACTGTGTCCAAACTCACTAATCAGCCAAAGAAGCCAAAAGGAGATTACACTAGAATGCCCAGTTGGAAATAAACTCACTGTTATAAAATAGAACAACACCCCAAAACACATCTTTAGAAGAAAACCATCCCATAAGAAGGCCATCCCATAAAAGTGATTGAGATATTCATTTCACTAGATGCACAAATCTCAACATAGAAACCCAAGAAACATGAAATGTGAAGCTGAGCACTGTAAAGAGTAACCTTTTTAAAAACAGTAAAAGCCAGGCGCAGTGGCACAAACCTGTAATTCCAGCAACTTGGGAGGCTAAGGCAGGAAGATAGATTGCAAGTTCAAAACCAGCCTGGACAATTTAGCAAGACACTATTTCAAAATTTATAAGAGCTGGGGGTCTAGTTCAGTGGTCTGATGCCCCTGGGTTCAATCCCTGGTATTGGGAGAGGGGAACGCCTCTGAGGTTCAAGAGAAAATATAAATACAAATTAAATTAAATAGGAAGCCAATTAGAAAAGGGTTCTATAAATCAGATGACACAAATTCAATTGAAACCCTCAACAACAGATTAGTTCAAGAATAAAGAATATTTGAGCTTGAAGACAAGTCTTTTGAAATACCACCATCAGATGAAAGAAGAAAAAATAAGAATAAACGCTGCATTCAAGATATTTAGGACACCATTAAAAAAATCAAACATCCGCCCAAAGAGGAAGAAACAATGGTTAAAGGAAACAGAAAACTTACTCAGTGATTATAGCAGAAAACTTCCAGAATCTTGAAGAAGACAGACATCCAGGTACAAGAAACCTATAGAAGGATTGGGGTTGTAGCTCAGTGGTAGAGCGCTTGCCTAGCACGTGTGAGGCTCTGGGTTCCATTCTTAGAACCACATAAAAAAATAAATAAATAAAATAAAGGTACTGTGACCATCTACAACTAAAAAAAAAAGAAGAGGAAGAAGCCTCTAAACCCCAAATAGACTTGACCAGAAATAACCCATACCATGATATAATATAGTTAAACTTAGTTAACTAAATACAGGACTAAAGAATTTAAAACCAGCAAGATAAAAGTGTTAAGTCACATTTAAGGGCAATATTATTAGACTAACAGCAGATTTCTCAGCAGAAATTCTTTAGGCTGGGGATGAGAGAGTGGGCATGGAATGATACATTTTAAGTCCTGAAAGAAAATGACTTCCACAGGGTAGGGTGGCACATGCCTGTAATCCCAGCTACTTGGGAGCTTTAGGCAGAATTGCAATTTCAAGGCCCTTAACAACTTAGCAAGACCCTCTCTCAAAATATAAAAAGGGCTGGGGATGAAACTCAGTGGTAAAACACACCTGGGTTCAATCCTCAGTCACACTCACATACACACAAAAGAAAGAAAAGACAAAGAAGCCCTTGCCAACCAGGATTAATTACTATAGCCAGCAAGGCTAACCTTCAAAAGAAAAGAGATATTCCAAGATAAGCAAAAACTAAGGGAATTCATGACCACCATATCAGCCTTTCAAAATATGCTTAAGGGAGTCCTACACCCAGAAATAGAATCAAGGTAACTAACATGATGATAGCATGTGAAAATATAAATCCTATTAGAAGAGTGGCTGCACAGCCAGGCATGGTGACACATGCCTGTAACCCTAGCTACTGGGGAGACTATGGCAGGTGGATTAAAAGTTTGAGTCCAGCATGAACAACTTAGCAAGACCCTGTTTCAAATTTAAAGGGGGCGGGATGTAAAGTGGTAGAGAGTTTGCCTAGCACATGTGAGGCCATAGGTTCAGTCCCCAGTACAGGGATAGGGTAGGGAAGAAGACTCAACAATATTTTGCCTATAATAAACCCACCTTGCCAGTAAGGATACACACAGACTGAGAGTGAAAGGATGAAAATGTTTTTTCAAGCAAATGGAATCCAAAAGCAAGTAGAAACTATACTTGTATCTGATAAAATGGTGTTAACACAAAAATGGGCTGGGGTTGTGGCTCAGTGGTAGAGCACTTGTGAGGCACTAGATTTAGTCCTCAGTACCACATAAAAATAAATAAATAAAAGGCATTGCATCTATCTACAACTAAAAAAATATTTTAACAAAAGACAAAAACAATAGGAAAGGACAAGAAATTCATTGTAAAGTGATCAATTCATTAAGAATATATAACAATTATAAGTCTTTATCCACCTAATAACAGCACTCAAGTTTATAAAACAAACACTATTAGACCCCCTTTGGTTAGGGATTTCAATACTCTACTCTCACCAATGGATAGACACCCCACTGCCCTCCAAAAAACAAAAAAAACAAGGTAAGGAAAAAAAGAAAAGAAACAGACTTGAACTACACTATAGATCAAATGGACTTAACATTTACAGAATATTCCATCAAACAGATTCATGAGCACATGTAACTTTTTCTAGAATGGACCACATATTAGACCATTAAAGTCTTAAATTGAAAAAAAAATGAAGTCATCCTATATTTTTTCTGATTGCAATGGAATGAAACTAGAAATTACACAAATAGAGACTGAATAACACTTTTGAATGAATAGTAGGTCTTTGAAGAGGTAAGAAGGGAAATTTTAAAATTCCTTGAAATGAATGAAAATGGAAATACAACATAATGAAACATGGGATACAGCAAAATGAAATAGGGTCTAAAAGAACAGTACGAAGAATCAATGAGGGGCTGGGGTTGTGACTCAGTGGTAGAGCGCTTGCTTAGCATGTGTGAGACCCTGGGTTCAATTCTCAGTACCACATATAAGTAAATAAAGGTCCATCAACAACTAAAAATTATTTTAAAAATAATCAATGAAACAACTATCTGAAAAAAATAAGCAAAGTTGACAAAAGTTTAGCTACACTAATCAAAGAGGGGGGGGTTGGTAGGAGAGATGCAGAAAAATAAAATGAGAAGTGAAAAAAGACATTACAACTGATGCTACGGAAATTCCAAGGATCATCAGGGATTATTTTGAAAACTAGTAACAAATTAGAAAATCTAGAAAAGACAAATTTCTGCCTCATGACTATTGAATGGAACCAAAAGAATATAAAAAACCTGAATAACCAATAAAAAGTAATGAGTTTGAATCAGTAATAAAAAGTCTTCCAACAAAGAAAAACCCAGAACAGATAGCTTCATTGTTGAATTTTAACAAGCTTTTAAAGAACCAATACCAACTGGGCACAGTGGTGCATGCCTGTAATCCCAGTGATTTGGGAGGCTGAGGCAGGAAGGTTGTGAGTTCAAAGCCAGCCTCAGCAAAAGCGTGGTGCTAAGCAACTTAGTGAGAGCCTGTCTTTAATAAAATACAAAATAGAGCTGGGGATGTGGCTCAGTGGTGGAGTGCCCCTGAGTTCAATCCCCAGTACACCCCTGCCCCACAAAAAGAACTAACATAATGCTATTCAAACTCTTCCATAGAATCAAAAAGGAGAGAACGCTTCCAAACTTATTCTATGAGGCCAGTATCACCCTGATAACCAAAATATGTCAAGGACACAATAACAAAAATACTACAAAACAATATCCCTGATATCAGAGATGAAAAATTCTCAACAAAATACTAGCAAGTAGCTGAGGTTGTGGCTCAGTGGTAGAGCACTTGCCTAGCATAAGTGAAGCACTTGGGTTCGATTCTCAGCACCATATAAAAAAATAAATAAAAAGGTCCATGAACAAATTTTAAAAAATAGATACTTGCAAATTAAATGCAATAGCATATCAAAAAGATCAGATACTGAAAAAAAAAAAAAAAGATCACATACTGACCGGGATGTAGCTCAGTGGTAAAGCATTTACCTCACATACATGAAGTCCCAGCACTGAAAAAGACAAAAAGTAAAGAAAAGGGGCTGGGGATGTGGCTCAAGCGGTAGCGCCCTCGCGCGGCATGCGTGCGCCCGGGTTCGATCCTCAGCACCACAAACAAAGATGTTGTGTCCGCCGAAATCTAAAAAATAAATATTAAAAATCTCTCTCTCTCTCTCTCTCTCTCTCTCTCTCTCTCTCTCTCTCTCTCTCTCTCTCTCTCATCTTAAAAAAAAAAGTAAAGAAAAAAGAAAGAAAACACAAAACGGTGGGAAGGGATCAGGTGCCATGATCAAACTGGTTTCATTCCAGGGATGCAAAAATGGTTCAACATATGCAAATCAAGAAACAAAATACATCACACAAATAGAATGAAGAATAAAAACCACATGATCATCTGAACAGATACAGAAAAATCATTTGAAAAAATTCAGCATCCTTCATCATAAAATCCCTGAACAAAATAGGTAAAGAAGGGTCATACCTCAATATTGTAAAAGTTTTTGTTTTTTTTTAATATTTATTCTTTAGGGGCTGGGGATGTGGCTCAAGTGGTAGCCGGCTCGCCTAGCATGCTTGAGGAACTGGATTCAATCCTGAGCACCACATAAAATAAAAATATATATAATTATGCTCCTTTAAAAATAAATAAATATTTATTTATTTATTCTTTAGTTATAGGTGGACACAATACCTTTATTTAATTTTTATGTGGTGCTGGGGATGGAACTCAGTGCTTCACACAAGCTAGGCAAGCAGTTTTCCTCTGAGCCACAACCCCAGCCCCACTATTAGTTATATATGACAAACTCAGTCAACATTATACTGAATGGAAAAAAAATGAAAGTATTTCTTCTAAAACCGGAAACAAGATAAAGATGTCTACTCCCACCATTCTGAATATAGGACTATAAATTTTAGCCAGAGCAATTAGGTAAGCAAAAGATATACAAATAGAAAGGAGGAAGTCAAATTATCCCTGTTTGAAGATTATATATTTCTACACATAGAAAAGCCTATAAAAGATACCAATAGGAGCGGGGGATGTGGCTCAAGCAGTAGCGCGCTTGCCTGGCATGTGCGGGGTACTGGGTTCCATCCTCAGCACCACATACAAATAAAATAAAGATGTTGTGTCCACTGAAAACTAAAAAATAAATATTAAAAAATTCTCTCTCTCTTTAAAAAAAAGATACCAATGGGCTGGGGCTGGGGCTCAGTGGTAGCACACTTGCCTGGCAAGTGTGAGGCATTGGGCTTGATTCTCAGCACCACATATAAATAAATAAATTAAATAAAGGTCTAATAACAACTAAAAAAAAAGATCAAATTTTAAAAAAAAGATGCCACCACCGAAAGACTATTAGAATTGATTGATGAATTCAGTAAGTTAGTACAAAAGTTAGTAGCTTTTCTATATACCAATGAGTTTGCTAAAAAAAAAAAAATCATGAAAGCAATCCCATTCACCATAGCCACATACACACACATGTACCCCCCACACACACACACGTAGGAATAAACTAAGTGAGAGACCTCTACAATGAAAATTATAAGACACTGAAGAAAGAAGTTGAAGAAGACACTAAAAGTAGAAAGACCTCCTATGTTCATGGATTGGAAGAATTAATATTGTTAAAATGTCCACACCACCCCAAGCAATCTACAGATTCAATGCAATCCCCACTAAAATACCAACAGCATTCTTCACAGAACTAGAAAAACAATCCCAAAATTCATATGGAAGCACGAAAGACCCCAAAGAGCCAAAGCAATCTTGAGCAAAAAAGAGCAAAGCTAAGGCAACACAATACCTCATGAATTTTAAGACACACCACAGAGCAGTAGTAACAGAAAGCAGCACGGCAGTATTTGCAAAAATTGACATACAGACTGATGAACAGAGAACCCAGAAATAAGCTCATTCATCTATAGTCACCTGATTCAACAAAGGTACCAAAAATATAAGTTGAAGAAAGGACACCCTTTTTAATAAATGGTGCTGGGAAACCTGGGTATCCACATGAAGTTTGAAGCTTGACCCATACCTCTCACCCTGTACAAATACCTACTCAAGATGGGGACTGAATAACACTTAATGTGAGCCCTGAAACTCAAACTGTTAGGGGAAAACATAGGAAACACCAAGATACTGGTACAGGCAATGAGTTTCTGGATAGGACTCCAAAAGCACAGAAAACAAAAGCAAGAATTGACAAATGGGATTACATCAAACTAAAGCTTCTGCACAGCAAAGGAAACAATCAACAGAGTGAAGAGATTACATACAGAATGGGAGAAAATCTTTGCCAGCTATTTATCTGACAGAGGGTTAATATCCAGAATAAATAAATAAATATACATATATATTTATATATATATATCTCAAAAAAATTTTAAAAAGAACGAATCCAATTTAAAATGAGCCAATGATCTGAATAGATACTTCTCAAAAGAAATGCAAATGGCTCATACGTATATGAAAAAAATATGTTCAATGTCATTAGCCATCAGGGAGATGCAAATCAAAACTACAAGATACCATCTCACCATAATTCAAATGGCTATTACTTTTTAAAATACCAGCAAGGATGTGGAGAAAAAGAAACTCTAATATTGTTAGTGGGAGTGCAAATCAGTATAACCACTATGAAAAACAGCTTGGAGGTTCCTCAAAACACTAACAGCAGACCTATCAGCAGATCCAGTGATAGACACCACTCCTACTGACACATCAGAAGGAAATGGAAGCAGCCTACAAAAGAGTTGCCTGCCTACCCACATTTTGGGCAGCACTATTCAATAGCTAACATATGGAATCAACCTAGGTACCCGTGGACAGATGAATGGATAATGAAAATATGTTATACAGGGGCTGGGATTGTGGCTCAGCGGTAGGGCGCTTGCCTAGTACGGGCAGGACCTGGGTTCAATCCTCAGCACCACATAAAAAACAAACTGCATTGTGTTGTGTCCATCTACACCAAAAAAATAAAATAGAATAATATTTTTTAAAAAAGAAAATATGTTATATACAAATCGGTGCTTTACTCAGCCAAAAAGAATGAAATCCTGTCATTCACAGGAACATAGATGGAGCTGGAGGACATCGTGTTAAGCAAAATAAGTCAGACACAGACAGTATTGCACACTTTTATGTGTGGAAACAAAAAGATGACAAGGGATTTCTGGGCCCAGCAAGGGAGTAGGTGATGGGGGCAGGAGGGTAAACGGATGGAAAGATCAGTGAGTCCATTCATCTGTGCAACATGTATTGATTATAATTTTAGAAGAAAACAGCCATAAAACCATTATCACACTTAAAAACTTACCGATAAGCTGGGCTTGGTGGCAAACATGTCCCAGCTACTCGAGAGGCCGAAGCAAGAGGATGGCTTGAACTCCTGAGTTCAAGACCAGCTTAGGCAACATAATGAAAAAAAAAAAGTGCCAATAATTCTGTCATTTCATCTGATATTCAGTTCATTTACTATTCTCCTCCATAATTGCCCCATAAATTTTATAGTGGATTTTTTCTAATCAGGTGCCATATAAAGTCTGCATTTATTTATTGTGATACTGAGAATTGAACCCCAGGGCACTTTATTGCTGAGCAACATCTCCAGCCCTCCTCTTTTTTTTTTTTTTTTTTTTTTTTTGAGACAGAGTCTCACTAAACTGTCCAGTCTGGCTTGAACTTGTGATCCTCCTTTCCTCAGCCTCTCAAGTGACTGGGATTACAGGAGTATACCACTATACCTAGCCTGCAATTTATGTTTGATTGCAGTATCTCTTAATTCAGTGCCTCCTCCTGTTTTTCCTGGGCAGGGATTCAGTGAAGTAGCTAGCTGTATGGCGGACAAGAAGCTTGATCAGGTAAAGCTTGATCTTTTGGGAGGAACACGTCATGGGGGGCGGGCTGCTCCCAATGACTACCTCCGGAGGCCTGTGAGGCTCGGGGCTGTCTCCGTATTGCTCAGTTTTTATGGATGCAGATGTTGTCAGGCTGATCCTGTCCTGAGGAAGCTGATTGATACAGCTGTCTCTGCTGAGCTCTGTTTCTTAGGGCTTATAAAACCATGATGATACTCAAATTGTTTTCATTCCTCTGGTGTTTATTAGCTGGAATTTGCCAACTAGGAGAAAAAAACTTTCCCTCACCAATTACTTGGTTTCTCTGAGGTGAAATTTAGGCAAGAAAATTAACACCAGTGCTCCTTTCCCTTTATTTGCCAGTTTTCAGAATGTTGAACAGCCGTACCTTCTCCATTTCATCTCTGCCACCACCCTGATCGCCCTGATCTTACAGGTCAGGCCTGGCAGAGGCCCAGCGCCTTGCTTGGGACCCCACAATAAGGGGTGGAGCTGAGGTGCCAGCTTGAGTCTGACTGTCCTTCAAGCCAATGCGGCTTCCCCAGAGGCCACAGTGTTTCCTGATTACCTGTCACTTGAAAACTTTCGTGAGTTATGGAAGCACTTGGGAAGCCTTAAAGGCACTGAGTGACATGTTAACTAGTAGCATAGGAGGCTGCCTGGGTTTTCCCTTAGTTTCACTGTTTGTGTTTTGACTGACAGACTAATGCTATGGGCATTCCTCACTTCTCTGGTACAGGAAGGGTCTGTGGACTGCTCTGTACTCTCTTTCCAAATTCTCGCTGTGTAAACCCACACCATCTAAGAGCTACTCCCTGCCTCTACACCCAGGTGACTGCAAATTGCAATTTCCAGCCCTGACTGGTTTGATTGCAAGGCTGGGATGCCTATTCAAGCTCACCTACTAGGCCAGATGTAGGGCAGGGCCAAGATGGCTGTAGTCAGGCTCCCTTGCTGAGGCTTCTGGTGGGCTATGTTTTTAGTATGTAGCCAAGTCATGAACACTCAGGGTCATAAACACTTGCTTGTGAGCAGGCACTCACTTATGGAACCTGTTGGCAATGTGCCTTTTTTGTCTGGCCTGCATATAAAAAAGGCCTATGGAAATGATTCAGGGAGCTAAATGGAACTGGAGCTGGAGGCTAAAAACCACCTCTGAACAACTGTTCTTATCTCTTATCCCAACTGCATTTTTCATCTTCTTCTACCTGCCGGGATCCTGAGTCTGTTTCCTAGAGCCTAAGCCCCCACAGGACACCAACTCTCTACAAGAACTCCAGATTTCAACTAGTAAAATCACACCCATAGCTGGGTACAGGGATGCATGCCTGTAATCCCAGCAGCTCAGGAGGCTGAGGCAGGAGGATCACGAGTTTAAAGCCAGCCTCAGCAACAGCTCCCTTTCCCTCCCTATCCTTTGCCCTATCTAGAGTTCATCTAATCCTCCCATGCTGCCCCCACCATCCCCATTGTGAATCCAGCATCCTTATATTAGAGAAAACATTCAGCATTTGATATTTTGGGATTGGCTTATTTCACTTAGCATTATATTCTCCAGCTCCATCCATTTACCTGCAAATGCCATAATTTTACTCTCTTATAATGTTGAGTAATGTTCCATTGTGTATATACACCACATTTTCTTTATCCATTCATTTACTGAAGGGCATCTAGGTTGGTTCAACAGTTTAGCTATTGTGAATTGTGCTGCTATAAACATTGATGTGGCTGTGTCCCTGTAGTATGCTGTTTTTAAGTCCTTTGGGTATAGACCGAGGAGAGGGATAGCTGGGTCAAATGGTGGTTCCATTCCCAGTTTTCCAAGGAATCTCCATACTTCTTTCCATATTGGCTGCACCAATTTGCAGTCCCACAAGCAATGTATGAGTGTCTTTTTCCCCACATTCTCACCAGCACTTGTTATTGTTTGTATTCCTTTTTTTTAAATTTTTAGTTGTAGGTGGACAAAACGCCTTTATTTATTTATTTTTTATGTGGTGCTGAGGATTCAACCAGTGCCTCACACGCACTAGGCGAGCATTCTACCACTGAGTCACAACCCCAGCCCCTGTTGTTTGTATTCTTAATAGCTGCCATTCTGACTGGAGTGAGATGAAATCTTAGTGTAGTTTTGATTTACATTTCTCTAATTGCTAGAGATATTGAATATTTTTTCATATATTTGTTAATTGATTCTATATCATCTTCTGGGAAGTGTGTGTTCAGTTCCTTGGCCCATTTATTTATTGGATTATTTGGTTTTTTGGTATTAAGATTTAAAAAAAAAATTTTGTAGTTGTAGATGGACAAAATGCCTTTATTTTATTTGTTTATTTTTATGTGGTGCTGAGGATCGAACCCAGTGCCTCACACATGCTAGGCAAGCGCTCTCCCACTGAGCTACAGCCCCAGCCCTGGTATTAAGATTTTTGAGGGTTTTTTTTTTAATATCCTAGAGATTAGTGCTCAATCTGATGTGCTTGTGGTAAAAATTTGCTCCCATTCTGTTGGCTCTCTATTCACCTCACTGATGGTTTCTTTTTCTGAGAAGAAGCTTTTTAGCTTGAATCCATCCCATTTATCAATTCTTGATTTTAATTCTTGTGCTATAAGAGTCTTTTTTTAGGGCTGGGGATGTGGCTCAAGCGGTAGCGCGCTCGCCTGGCATGCGTGCGGCCCGGGTTCGATCCTCAGCACCACATACCGACAAAGATGTTGTGTCTGCCGAGAACTAAAAAATAAATATTAAAATTCTCTCTCTCTCTCTCTCTCTCTCTCCTCTCTCACTCTCTCTTTAAAAAAAAAGAGTCTTTTTTTAAGAGAGAGAGAGAGAGAGAGAATTTTTTTAATATTTATTTTTTAGTTCTCGGCGGACACAACATCTTTGTTGGTATGTGGTGCTGAGGATCGAACCCGGGCTGCACGCATGCCAGGCGAGCGCACTGCCGCTTGAGCCACATCCCGAGCCCTATAAGAGTCTTATTAAGGAACTTGGGGCCTAATCCAACATGATGGTGATTTGGGCCTACTTTTCTTCTAATAGGCGCAGTGTCTCTGGTTTAATTCCTAGGTCTTTGATCCACTTTGAGTTGAGTTTTGTGCATGGTGAGAGACAGGGGTTTAATTTCATTTTATTGCATATGGATTTCCAGTTTTCCCAGCACCATTTGTTAAAGAAGCTATCTTTTCTCCAATATGTTTTTGGTGCCTTTGTCTAATATAAGATAACTGTAATTATGTGGGTAAGTTTCTGTGTCCTCTATTCTGTACCATTGATCTACCAGTCTACTTTGATGTCAATACCATGCTGTTGCTCTGTAGTATAGTCTGAGGTCTGGTATAGTGATGCCACTTGCTTCACTCTTCTTGCTAAAGATTGCTTTAGCTATTCTGGGTCTCTTATTTTTCCAGGTTACCCCAGTTCTTAACACGTGAGTTTTATGGGCTCCTTTGATAAGTGATGTGACCCAAAGTCTGCCCCACACCTCCCAGAAACTATCCTGAAATCCATTGGAAAAAGAGCTTTCACTATAGATCTATAAGCTTACAGAGTATATTTAAATAGATTTTAAACTTATGTCTTGCAAAAGGAGGGAATAACAATAGAGAAAGTAAATACACATTGGAAAAGATTGAAGTTACTTTTTAAATATAAGGAAAATCATAATTAGCAAGGTAAACCTGTGCTCTGAAAGAAGCACGTTTCCAAAGAGGGAGTGAAACAAAGCCATAAAACAGCAAATTCCCTAAAAACTAATCAGGCTGTTTTTCAGGAAGGAAGCAAGTCCAGAAACCTAGGACCTGACCAAAAATAACCTTCAGAACTTGATGGAACCTGAGGAATAAAAATTGGACCTCACAGACCTAGAATAAAGGGAGGGGTTCAGGAAGCTCCAGAATCATCCACAAGATGCCCTGGGCCGGCAGACCCTCTGGAGTGCTGGCTGACCCAAGTCTCCCAGTTGCAACCAATAGCCCTCCAGTTCCCCTCACCCAACGCCACATAAATGCCTTCGCTGCTGATGAGGGAGACAGATTGGAGTGTGCTCCTGTCTCCTTGTCAGATGACCCACAATAAGGTTCTTCCTTTTGGCAAAATGGCAGTCACATGGTACTGGGTTCTATGCATGTCAGGCAGCAGATTCTTGCTCAGTTATAGGAATCTATTCTGTTCAGTTTTTTGTCTTAGGATACATCAATTTTTAAATTATGGGGTGAAGAATAAACTCCCAGCATCCCTTCTGCACCCCTTCCTATCTCTCCTTGTCCTTCCACACTCTGTTCCAGCAACACCAGTTCCTCAGATGCATCTATTGCCACACCTCCAGGCCCCTGCATAGACGGCACTCTTAACTGAGTCTGTCCTTTCCCCACTACTTTCTCCTCTGTGAACTTCTCAGACTCCCTTCTTCAAGGAAGAATAAATCCCATAATTCTTCACACTCACCCACTATAGGGCTACTTACAGGATATTACACTTACTCGTGTCCAAGCCCCTCTCCTTCACTCTAAACTTCTGGGGGCAAGAACTATGGGCTACTTACCTCCATACTGGCTCTGGACAGGGGTGCTCTGGAACTGTGTACTGGTGGGGCCATGCTGAGAGCTGAGCTCACACAGAACCCACCCAGGATAGGCTCCTGCCTGCTTTGACACTGTGCCCCAGATTTCCCAAACAAAAGAAATGAGAATTGAATATGAGAGATTACTTCAATGTTTATTTAAGGACATACTTTTTTACCTCAGGGGAAAAAATACAAAATTCCTTTTGTAAAATTCATCCAAATAAATTATCGAAGTCCCATGTACTACAAAAGACACCTGTAATTCTGGCTACTCAGGAGGCTGAGGCAGAAGGGGTTGGAAACCAATTTATCGAGACCCTATCTCTAAATAAAATAAAAAGGAACAGGGGTATAGCACGGAGGTAGAGCATTCCTGGGTTCAATCCCCAGTATTGGAAAACTTTTTTGAAAAAAACTTTTCCAAATGGAATAGATGATGGCCATGTTGCCCAAACTGGTCTTAAACTCCTGGACTCAAGCAATCCTCCTGCCTCAGCCTCCCAAGTAGTTAGGACTATAGGAATCTGCCATCACAGTTGATCTTTTCTTTTTTTGTTTGTGTGTTTGTTTGTTTTGTTTGAGATGGGGTCCTGCTATGTTACCCAGGCTGGTTTTGAACTCCTAGTGTATTAGTTAGCTTCTTGTCTCTGCAACAAAATATCTGAGATAATCAAGTTTTTGAAAAATATTTTATTTTATTTGTTTATTATTTTTTTAATGTGGTGCTGAGGATCAAACCTAGGGCCTCGCACGTGCTAGGCAAGAGCTCTACCGCTGAGCCCCAGCCCCACCCGATAATCAACTTTTAAGGAGGAAAGGTTTATTTTTGCTCACGGTTTCAGTCCGCAGTCACTTGGACTTGTTGCTGTGGTAGCACACCCCATCATGGCAGAAGCACATGAAGGAGGATGTGTGTTCACCTCCAGGCAGCCAGGAAGCAAGGAGGAAGAGGAAGAGACCAGCATCCTAATATCCCCATCAAGGGCATCAAGTGACTTAACTTTCTTCTAATAGGCTGTACTTCCTAAAAGGTTCCACCACTTCCCAATAGTGCCACCAGCTGGGGGCCAATTCTTCAACCCACGGGTCTTTGGAGGACATTCCAGGTCCAAACTACAGTACCTGGGTTCAGGTGATTCTCCAGCCTCTGCTGCCTGAGGATTACAAGTGCATACCACTGAACCCAGCCTGATGGGTTGATTTTTAAAAGCTTTTTCTTTTATTCTTTGTATAATTTTATTTTTAGATTTAGAGAAAAGTTGGGCAGAAGGTACAGAGAATTCCAATATATCCTTCTTTTATTTATACAAGTATCAGCAAATAAAATATATTTTTGGTTTCTTTCCTTTCTTACACAATCAGCATACCATATGCACTGATCAGATCTTGATTTTTTTTTACTTAATTTATCCTGAAGCTCTTTTGAAACAATACTTGGAAAGTATCCATGATCTTTTGTTTTAAATTTTTTTTTAAAGAGAGAGAGAGAGAATTTTAATTTTTTTTTTTTTTTTTTTTTTTTTTTAGTTTTCGGCAGACACAAAATCTTTTTTTTTTTTTTTTTAAAAGAGAGAGCGAGAGGAGAGAGAGAGAGAGAATTTTTAATATTTGTTTTTTAGTTCTCGGCGGACACAACATCTTTGTTGGTATGTGGTGCTGAGGATCGAACCCGGGCCGCACGCATGCCAGGCGAGTGCGCTACCGCTTGAGCCACATCTCCAGCCCCCAGACACAAAATCTTTGTTGGTATGTGGTGCTGAGGATCGAACCCGGGCCGCATGCATGCCAGGCGAGCGTGCTACTGCTTGAGCCACATCCCCAGCCCCTCTTTTGTTTTAATTATTGAACCATACTTTATTTTACCCATCCTCTGAAGATGGTCATTCAGTTTATTTTTAAAAAACAAAAGATTGACCAGGCCTGGTACTGCATGCCTGTAATCTCAGTGGCTTAGGAGGTTGAGGCAGGAGGATCATAAGTTCAAGGCCAGCCTCAGCAATTTAGCTGAGGCCTTAAGCAACTTAGTGAGACCCTGTCTCAAAATAAAAAAGTAAAAAGGGTTAAGGATGTGACTCAGCGGTTAGGTGCCTCTGGGTTGAATCCCTGGTAACAAAAATAAAATAAAAAACAAAAGATTGGAAACAATGTAGTGATAAAAAACCTCACATGTCTGTTATTAGATACATATATTGACTTATCATAGGACATGTCCCTAGAAGTGGGATTGCTGGACCAAGGGGGAGAGATGTCTGTGGTTTGGATAGACAAAGCCAGATTGCCTCTCAGAGGACTGGACCACCGTGTATGCCACCAGCCACAAGTGACAACTGAAGCCCCTTTCAGCTTTAACAGTTCTGATTCTGTCTCCTGTCAGTCCCAGCCCAAGGGAGAACTTCGTAGGGAGCTTTTCTGAGACGTGGGCTCCTAGAATGGCCACAGCTGTGCCACACGCAACAGAGCCCACACTAGATACCAATTGCTTTCTGGCAGAACTTCTAGGTTATTCTGCACAGATGGTTTCTGAATTGTAGGAAATCAAAAAGCTTCCAAAGAGTCACATTTTCCTGGAAACCTACTCTCCTGCTGGGGTGACCGAGCCCCACAATCTGTGCCTGCCTGGCACCTGAAAGCAAAGCTCAGATTGGCTCTGTGGTCCAGTGTGGTTGTCACTTGTCTATTTATATCTCAAACGACGGAGGTGGGGGGTGTAGCTCAGTGGTAGAGTACTTGCCTAGCATGCCCAAGGACTGGGCTCAATCCCCAGCACCACCAAATGTGGATACATGTATTTTTTCAAACAATTAAAATAGGATAATATTTAAAATCCATTTCCTCAGACCCACTAACCACATTTAAAGTGCTCAAAAGCCACAGGTCACTAGTGGATACCATCTTGGACAGGGCAGATAGAAAACATTTTTGTAGAACATTCTACTGGATTATATTGCTCCAAAACAGTGACCCTTTGTATGCCGCTATTAAAAATGAAAAGAGGGTTGGCGTTTAGCTCAGTGGTAGAGCATGTGCTCGGCATATGCAAAACCCTAGATTCAACCCCCAGCACCATTAAAAAAAAAAAAAAAAAGTACAGAAGAATGACAACTAAATGCCATCAGTGATCCTGGACTGGATCCTGGTCCAGAGAAAAGACATGAATGGCTCAACCAGCAAAATTTGGATCAGGTCTGATATTAGCAAATAGCATTGCACAGTGTTAATTTCCTGGTTTAAAAGAGTATACTGTAGTTACGTAAGACATTAATAATTGGGAAAGCTGCTTGAAGGGTATTTGGAAATTCTTCATACTATTTCTGCAACTTTTTTGTAAGTCTGAAATTATTTCAAAATTTAAAAAGTTTTAAAACATAAAAATTATAAAATAAGGGCTGGGGTTGTGGCTCAGCAGAGAGTACTTGCCTTAGTACATGCAAGGCGCTGGGTTCAATCCTCAGCACCACATAAAAATAAATAAATAAATAAATAAAATAAAGGTATTGTGTCCAACTACAACTAAAACATATTTTAAAAATACTTTAAAAATTATACAATAAGAGGGGGAAATGAGCATGCACTTGCAAGGAGCCTCTGCCATAGACATGCAAGGTCAGGCTGGGACTCACTAAGTTGCTAGCTGTAAAGAACAGCAGCCACAGGCATACTTAGTCACAACTGGACACAGTTGATAAGGACCATCATCTAGAGACAGGCAGAACAACACTGGAGCGTGATAACAATGAGCACCAACTTGGAACTGCACATAAACTGCTTGTCCTGCCACATCAGAGAGTTTTGCTCTGAGGAATCAGTGAGACTGGCCACCTTGCTGTCCATCCATCCCCAGATCGAATCCACCATTCCCTGATGTCCAACCATCAGCTGGAGAGAACCACTGGACAATAACAACATCTGCTCTTCGGTTAAGAGAAGTTGCGTGGCATCAGAGGTACTTTGGGGCTCGAGGTTGCCCTAGTATTGTGTGATGTGCTTGTTGTGTTAATTAGTGTGCATTAGATGCTAGTTAGGGTGCTCCAGCATACCCAACACTTTTTGCATTAATTGTTTGTGTTTGATGATTGGTGTGATCGAATATACGCTTGCATTTAAAGACAATAGACCTCTGAGTAATTATTAATAGCGCCACTCACAACAGCACCCCTCTTGTCCGAATACACAAATAAATTTGTAACTACAGGTAGGTGTGGGACAAGCGTGCCATTCTTAAAAACCAGTGAAAAAAACAGGCGTGGTAACACGCACCTGTAATCCTGGCTGCTGAGGCTAAAGCAGGAGGATCACAACTTTGAGGCCAGCCTCAGTAATTTAGTGACACCTTGTCTCAAAATAAAAAGCTATTGGGAATGTAGCTCAGTGGTAGAGAGCCCCTGGGTTCTATCTCAGTACAGTAAAACACAAGCACACACTAACAGTGAACAAATTAAGAAGAGTTCATTTTGAAAGAGACAGATGGAGCCCTTTCCCCGGGTTGGGTGGGAGGCCTGCTGGGTTTGACAACAGGCCCCATCATCTGATTAGTGGTGTGACTTGGGCAAGTAGCTACTCCTCCCTGGGCCTCAGTGTTCTATCTGTAAAGATGTCCCTTGTATAGCAGGGAAGAGACTGTGAGTGTCTAAGATAATAGAGGTGAAAATGAGCAAAGAGCCAAAGGACCTGGGACGGGATCACCTGCAAAACCTAGAACAGGCCTCCTCTGGACCAGTCCTCCCAAAAAGGATTATAAGCATTTGCCTGCTGGTGTCTGCTTCACTACACACTTCAGTAGAAACAGTTGTGGGTCTGTTAACAGTGGTCATTTGAAAAGCACTTAAGGGTTGGTCATCTTCTGTTCAGGTGGCCCCTGATTACATGGCTGTGCACCTCCTGGGGGCCTTCGGCTCAGCATTTGCTTTCTTCCTAATACTCTCTGCAAAACACAAGAATCTTATGGCTTCAGTTCTACCCTCCAGGGCAGGTTTTATATTTTAATTTCCTGCCAGACTTGGTGCTAAGAAAAGGTACAACAATTTTATATGAGAATATTTTGGAAAAAGATAAAAGCCATCCCTAATTCTTCCACCCACAAATAATTCTCTGCTTTCCCACCTTGCCTATGGCAGCCACGGGTCAGCCAGCACCCCAGGGACATTACAGTGTTTAAAACTTTTTTGTCGTGAGCTGATTTTGTTTTTTAATGAGGAATTAGTGCCAGACCTTTTATCCTCCTGGCCTGAAGGTTCCACGGGACTCTCTGAGTCCCAAATCAGGATTTTGGGATTGGCATGATTAAGTAGGTTGTGATGACCTCAGAAGTTTTATTTTCCAGATCTGACTGGTTCAACTCATATTAAGCCGGTTTCTCAAGTCTTATTTTGTGAAAAAGAAGTCTGAAGGCTGTTCTAGACTTATTCCAAACTAGGGGCGAAATTCAAGGCATGGAGGGTTGGCAAGGGAGAGATTATAGGGGGCTGTGAAAATCAGAGGGTTCATTTAGGCCGCCCACCCTCACTACAGGGATGGAGAAACCAGGGCCAAGGGGCACTGCGATTTGCCCAAGGCTCCTCCTGGGTTTGAGGAGGAAGGAGGGCTAGGACTAGGAATCTGGAAGATTCAGTTAGCAACACAGCTTACTGGTCTGAATAGCCCCTTGGGGCTGGGCCACATTCCAGCTAGGGGCACACAGCTTGTGAGCCCAACTCTTACCAGCCAGGTCCCTCCTGCCAATGGCCACCAGGCCCTCGAACAGCGCTTTACTGGGATTCTCACCAGCCATGACCACGCCATGCAGCCAGATGAGCAGCATCCTGTGGCCATGCTCCTGATAGCTCCTGGTGCCTGAGGATGACAAGGGAAGAGAGAGGAGCCATCCATGTCTTTGTGGCCTTCTGTAGCCTCCTGAGCATGCCCAGCTACAAAAGAGGCCAAGGACCACCTCAGGCCTCTCTAGCAGGCTCAGCCCAGAGGTGGCTGGGGGTGGGGAGGAGCCGCATCTCAGATGGGGTGGTGTCAGAGTTTGTATCTCAGGGACCTAGAACATCCCTAGTCCCAGGCTTTCTCCTGAGCATCCGCTACACAACCTGTCAGTGTCACTCTGAAGAAAGAAATAAATGGCATATGTCCCTACGGTAGCAGGATGCACACAATTATGTGCCTCATCTCTTTGACTGGTCACAATCTGTGCCTTGCATGCTAGTGGCCCTGTTTTCCAGTGAGAAGAGGGCTTACTGAGAGGCAGAGCTGGCCACGTTCTTTTCCCTACACTAGATGTTCTCAGCCTTACCTGCTCCTTGGAAAGATCCGGAAAGCATGGGAAAATATTGGCACCACAGGCTCACCTCACCCCAATGCAGCTGTGCCCGAGTCTGGGGATGGCTTAGGCCTTGAGCAGTTTCAAAGCTTCTCAGGTGATCCCTGCATACAACCAGGTTTGGGAAGTAACTGTCCACACTATCCTGTGTCCAGTGTTGGGGGTTAACGTGTTTTAAACCCTCATGACTAAGTCAGATTTTCCTGCCTGGGATGCAGACAGATGCTTGGCCACATCATCAGATCCAGATGAGTTGGTTCACTGTATCCTGTGACTTTTTGTGTTCTTCTCTCGGCCCTCAGCAGACACTTCCTCATGGTGCTTGCCCTTGATGTGACTGGTGGGAAAACTCAACTGGTCAACCCACTTATCTCAACACAATTAAATAGTATTTTCCCCGACTCCCACAATTTACAAATTTCCTTTATCATACATGAGAATTCCTATCTGTAATAGAGTTTAAGTTTGGACTCTCAGCTTCCGTTGATTCTGAAGACTGTGAAGTCCTCAGGTCACTGGGAGGGAGAGGGGGGATACACCCTGTGCAAGGGGCCAGAGTTGGAAAGGGGCATGTGGGTTGCACAGCTTTTTTCCTCAGGAGCACAGAACAACTCAAGTGCCCCTCACCCCTCTGTGCCTTGGTTGCTGGGAGGGGGGCAGGCTGGTACCTGTCCACTGTTGCTCGATGGCATAGATGTGTGCCTCGGTGAACTCCCAGGAACATGCCAGCTTCTTCCACTCCTGGGGCCGCAGATACCTGGAGGCCAGTCGCCATAGCACAGAGCGGAACTGCTGTGTTTCTTGCTGATGGTCCTGCTTAAAGGACAAGTTCTTCCCCGAGGAGTCATTGGGGTCCCTGCATGAAAGGTGGTCCTGTGGGTAGATCCCAAAAGTGAAGAAGCCATGGGAGGGGGTTTCCGTGCCAAGGTCTTGAATAGGAGTAACACAGGGCTGCAGCCCCAATTACCCTATGACCACCTCTGCTGAGGAGCCTGGAACTGGAGTCAGTGGGGCCTGAGGCTCAGGATCCACTGGGGTCCTGACTCCATGCCATGCCTTGGAACCCAAGGTGCTCGCACACTCCTTCCACCCAGAATTCGGTTTCTCTCCTCCCTGACGGTCAACCCCACTGCCATAGTCAAAAGAGCACTCCTGGGCCACCTCCTCCAGGAGGCCTTCCCAAATTCCTCTGGTCAGAAGCCTTTCTCTCTCAGTGCTTTTTGTTTGATTTGGTTTTTGATTTGTTTGTGTTTTGGGCCCTGTGCATGCTAAACAAGCCTTCTACCACTGAGCCACAGCCCCAGTCCCATTTGGGGTTCTTATAGCATGTTTGTCAACAGAATGACTCAGAAGCTATGGCCAAAACCAGGCAGGCCAAGCATCAGGCTTACCAAATCCCAGCAAATAGTGAAAGCTGGGGTTACAGGGTCCTTCCTAGGCAAAGCGGGTAATAACATTAGGGGTTACAAAAGAATTTGGAAATAGCATAAATTAAACCCACAAAAACCTAAAGCCCCCCCCCTAAAGGTAATGGATGTTGAGTTCTAGTTGTTTCAAAGTTCAAGGTGAAAAAAATTACCTGGCATTTGCAGCTCCAGATCTTGCATCCTGGTCAACCATCTGTGGCCAGTCACCTGGGAAGTGATGACCCAGGAGCCTGGTTCTCACAGGGTATTAAAAATTGTTTCTTAGGGGCTGGGGGTGGTAGCTCAGTGGTAGAGCACTTGCATAGCATGTGTGAGGCTCTGGGTTTGAGTCTCAGCACCACATATAAATAAATAAAATAAACATACATCAACAACTAAAAAAGAATTGTTTCTTAGGGCCTGGCATGGTGGTGCATACCTGCCATCCCAGTGGCTTGGGAGGCTGAGGCAGGAGAATCACAAGCTCAAGGCCAACTTGGACAACTTAGTGAGACTCTGTCTCAAAATAAAATAAAAAGGACGGAGAGTGTGCTCAGTGGTAAAGCACTTGTCTAGCAAGCACTTGCCTTGGGTTCAATCTCCAGTACTTTGAAAAAAGTTCACATTAATTTCAAAAACTAAAGCAAATGCAAAAGTTTTCTATGTATGAAGACATCCCCAAGGACACCCAAAAAACTCCCCATTCCCTATTGGAACAGCCCATACATGACCTTACATTCTGCTCCTCTGCTTCCCCCAGTCTATGGAGGATATCACCAATCATTTCCAGCACACTTTCCCTCTAGGTTCAGAAAGTCACCTAAACAAAATAACCTGCAATTTCAATCACCCGGAGATGTCAGTGAGATGGAACCAACTTGCCATCTTCTTATTCACCCATGCAATTCAGGCACATGCATTTGCCAGGAGCTACTGCAGTGTCCAGCCTCAGGAACACAGGCGTGGGTCTCAGTCTCAGTGTGTCTGGGTGCAAAGCAGGGATTCTCACCCACTTGGAGACAGGGACCCCAGAACTGGCCAAGACCCGAACTCAAAACCAGCTCTACCCAGAGCTGAGGCTGTTCTCTTCCCAACATAAGGAACCAGTGGAGCACAGGGCCCCCATACCTTCTCCCACCTGTAGAAACGGTCTGCTTTTATAATCATGTCCACCAGGTTGACGTGGTTGCTGCGGGCGGCCACTGCCAGGGCGGTTTTTCCTTGCTGCAAGCAAGAGGCAGAAGGGAAGTCTGAGTTTCCACAGGAGGGGTGCAGTGTGGCCTCTGCCACTGACTGTAAACAGCCTGTGAGCTGGTGTTAACCCCAACCCCATTTTTTTTAGTTGTAGATCGACACAATACCTTTATTTTATTTGTTTATTTTTTTATGTGGTGTCGGGGATTGTACCCAGTACCTCATGCATGCTAGGCAGGCGCTCTACCACTGAGCCACAATCCGGCCTCCCCAGCGCTATTTTTCAGATGAAGAAATCAGAGCCCCGAGAAGAGAGTGTGGGCTCATTGGTTCATGTTTGTTAACCCTCCTGCTGGTGCCAGCTCCTGTGCCCCAGGCCTTCCAGTCACCTCCAGGGACCCACAGTTGGATGGGAAATTGCTCTTGGCATCTGTCCAGCTTCCCTGGGGGCCCAGCTCAAAGCAGGGAGCCCTTTCCCAGGCCTAACCTGATCCTGGTCCCCAACTCTGACCCCACCACCCAGGCTGACCTTGCTGAGTGAGGTGTGCAAGTGCCCTCCCCTCCTGCACCTGTGATCTCCAGCCTCATCCCAAGCCTTCAGCTCCTCAGAGACTTCCAATCACTGGAGGAAGTAGCCACCCACAGGCACAGTGTGCCAGGAAGTGTCCCCAAACCCTGGTGCACATGCAGAGGGTGCTGGGTGGTGATACAGTACTCCTGCTACTCCCCACAACCCCTCAAGGTGATTCAGGGAGTTCACCATCTGGTGGGGGCCAAGAGACAGAGAAACCATAGACCGCGCCTGGGTGGAGGCTGAGGGACCTCGGAGGAGGGAGGGCAGGGAGTGGGAGGGCAGGAATGCTTTCTCAAGGAGGCTGCTTTCGAGCAGGGGAGAGGACTGAAGGAAAGAGACATTTGCAGCAGGGTCTCCAGCAAAGAAGGAGGCCGGCTCCGAGCAGAGGTACCTTATCTCTCAGGGTTAAGTCGACCCCAGCCACGAGGAGCATCTCTGCTATGTCCTGCCAGGCGTGCTCAGCGGCCAGGTGGAGGGGCGTCTGCTGCCTCTGGAGAAGCCAAGGGGACAGATGAGCAGAAAAGCAAGTATGGTGGCCTTCTGCTCAGTGCCAGGGCAGGACCAGGGTGGGACAGGCCCAAATGGGCCTTAACAAAGTTATGCTGTGGGGCGGGGGGTGGGGGTGAGCTGGGTTTAATCATAAACTTAACACTCCATAATGAGCCTGGTGAATTTCTAGTCCTTTTATATATTTGAGATTACCTTGTACATACACTCTCAATCTTATTTCTCCACCTACCATACTACTTGCCATGTATTATAAACTCTGATAAACACCATTTTTACTAAACTCTGTAATGGCCTATTTATGTATGTACCATAATTTATCTAATCACTTCTCTATTATTAAATATTTGGGTCATTTTTAAATTGAGAATTAATAGTGAATAATGTTTTAAGTTGACTTTGAAGCAGGGGTGTGTGTGTGTGCAGAGATCAAGCCCAGAGCCTTCCTTGCACATGCTGAGGTACATCCCTATCCCTAAAAATAAAAGTCTCTGTGCATGAGCTTTTAATATATTTCTTGAGGCTCCATTCCCTGAAGGGCAAATGCAGATCTTTGCAAAGGTATATGACATAGTCTGCCAAACTGCTTCCCATTCTCCAGTGGTTGTGTCGGCTGGCACTGACTGTGATATGGTTGTGGGGGTGGTTGTGAGGACAGGGATTTAAAAGGGCTCCTTACAGATCATAACTTCAGGTCTCAGGACTCTTGTTATATAAGAATGCCCCTTTCAATATCCCCTGAGAATTTTCTCTAGGGAAAAGAAATCAATAAAAGTTGAAAAGAAATCAATGAGATGTTTACTGCAGCATTTTGTGTGTGTGTGTGTGTGTGTGTGTGTGTGTATGTACACATATATATAATACCTAATATTATATACAATATTATGTATGTTATATAATAGATAATATTATATGTACTACATATATAACATATACATATTATATGTATGTGTATATATATATATAGATATAGATAAAATCTATCTCATAGTAAAAACTGGAAAACATCCAAAATGTTCAAAATAGAGAAATGGTTAATAAAATGATATGCTTTTAACAGATATTCAAAAAACATTTTAAAAAAATGGTACTGGGGATTTAATCCAGGGGCACTTTACCACTGAGCAATATACATTCCCTTTTTATTTTCTTATTTTGAGACAGGGTCTTGCTAAGTTGCTTAGGGCCTCTCTAAGTTGTTGAGACTGACCTCAAACTTGTGATCCTTCTGCCTGAGCCTCCCAGGTCGCTGGGATTACAGGCATGTGCCACCACAACACAGCATCAAACAACATTTTTAAAAGCTAAAAAGAGTAACAACTGAGGTTATCATTACATATAATTATAATGTGCCAATAAAAATTATGGGAAAATAAAATAAAATAGAAATAAAAGCTAAAAAGCAAATTTCTTTACTCTGGGCCACTCTGGGAACCATGGCCCAGCCCTGCCAACCTTAGAGAGCACCCAGAGGCTCCCTGGGCCTGGATGGTTTCTGTAGACACTTACATTGTCGATGGCATCCAGGTTACTGTGGGCCTCGATGAGGAGCTGGACCAGGGCAGGGAAGTTGTGTCTCACAGCCAGGTGCACAGGAGAAGTACCCTGCTGTGGGAGGAGACACACGGATCAATGGATGTGTCCCTCCCAGGACCTGCCCTGCCCAGCTGCAGGTTGGGGCTCGGAGTCAGGAGCAGGGAGGGGTAGAGTGCTTCTGGGTTTGGCCCTTCTGGCATCTTAAACTACATTGGTGGTCTGAGGCAGTCACAGACCACCTGAATTCCTGAAGCCATTTGTAAAACTGGTCCTCAAAGTGAGTAAGGGTCTGCACATCCAAGATTGAGACTACTATGCCATCTTGGATGTATGCTCACTAGGTGACACCGGACAAGCCATTTCCTGTCCTCTGCTATCTTCATCTGATACGTGATCTTTGCTAAGGCCTCTTCTGGCAACACCACCTTCAGTTTCTCTACCTCATTAATCCACATGTCTTGGAAGCACACAGGGATTAACCCACATGTCTCAGAAGCACACATTCTTAATAGTTCTTCACCTTCAAATGGAAACAATGAGCTTCAGAAAACTTAAGCAACTTTCCCAAGAACACACAGCACGGGCCAGCATGTAGGCAAGTGCCTGATAACTATTTATGTATGAAATGAATGAATAAAAGAATCAGATAGGAACAAAAAAGAGACTTCATTCCAAGCCCAGTGCTCATCCAAGTCCTCTTTTGAGGCTGGGGAATATCATCCCCAGATGTCCCCTTTAGTCCCCTGACTAAGTAACACAATGGAGACACTACCCCAACATCCCCCTCTCTAGGCAATGGAGTAACATACATACTGTGGAACAGTTCGAAGCCCGTGAAGATGATGGTATAGATCTATACTTATTGTGGAAATTTATGTTCATCTGTTCAGCATAAAAGAGTTATAGAACATATAAATGTATATATATATATATTACAGATTGCCCACTATTGTCAATACCAGTTTAGGCCAAGGTCAGGGGAAGGTTTTTTTTTCAATATTAGAAAACAAGATTTTCACAATACCATCATTTGTAATAAACAAGGTGATTATCTATCTAGACAGGTTAAGATAGTTGCCCCTACTCTGCCCTAGTAGAATTAATTTTTAAAAGTTATCTAGAAGCCAGGAGCAGTGGCACACACCTGTAATCCCAGCGGCTTGAGAGACTGAGGCAGGAGGATTGCAAGTTCAAAGCCAGCCTCAGCCACTTAATGAGGCCCTAAGCAACTCAGTGAGGCCCTCTCTCTAAAGGACTGAGGACATGGCTCAGTGGTTAAGCACCCCTGGGTTCCATCCCAACTACCCCCCAAAATAATAATAATAATAGTATAGAAGAGAAGAATATCCAAGTGAATAGCATTTAACATATTAAAGCCCACAAGAAATGACACAAATTTAAAAGGCTACCGTGTTCACAATGATGGGCAAACAATATGAAATGTCTATGAAGGGTATAACTGGAAATGATTAAGACTCATGTAAACCAGAAGTTACATAAAATCACTGAAGGATGTGAAGGACATAAAGGAATAGCAAGACATCATTTTCCAAGTGAAAAAGTTAAATATTATAACGATGACCACTGTGTCATTATTTTCAGGTTTAATGTAATCCCAAACCCCGAATGTCAAGTGCCATGAAAAGAAAGTTTTAAAACCCAGGTAAAATTACTTTGAAACTTCAACCCAACCCGTCTCCTGAAATCATTTGCAGGTGAATGTGGTATCAAAATCAGGCCAAAAAAAGGCCTGTGAGAGGGGATGAGCCCAGACCGGACAGTGGCCCAAGGGCAGGAGCCATCATGGTGGCTTCCCAGGAGGTGGCAGGCTAGAGATACCAAAACAAAATATGCTGGATACGCCTCCGTCTTCCAGGAAACATGTGGTGGGGAAGGAGAATGGTAAGAAAATAAGTACAGCTTTTTCACTATTTTACATTTTGTCAATAAAATCCAAAAGAACCAAAAAAGGACAAAAGGTCTTCCCAACTCATCACCCTTCTGCTCCATCCTCCCTACCCACCAACCCCACTGATAATCAGTCACTGCTTTTCTCAAGCAGGGGGCACTACTGGGGATTGAACCCAGGGGTACTTAACCTCTGAGTTTCATCCCCAGCCCTCTTTATTTTTTATTTTGAGACAGGGCTTTGCTAAGTTGCTGAAGCTGGCTTTGATCTCACGGTCCTCCTTCCTCAGCCTTCCAAGTTGCTGGGGTTACAGGCATGTACCACCATGCCCAGCTCCAATGACTGCTTTTATCTGACTAATTCCAGAGATTTTTTAAATATATATACAAGCAAAACCTTTTCTAATTCAAATTTAAAGTTTGAAACGATCGCAGATTCATATGCAATTAGAAAACAATACAGAGATATCTGGTGTGTGCTGTAGTCAGTTTCCCCAATGCTACTGTAAATCTCCCAAGGAGGGTATTGACAAGATCAGAAAATCCACTGATATTTAGACTGCTCCAGTTTCACCTGTGTTTGTTGTGTGTTTACTTCCATGCAATTTTATCACCTGTGTAGGTTTCTATATCTGCCACACAGTGAAGACAAAGAACAGTTCATCACAAGGAGCCCTTATGTTGTCCTTGTATGACCCTTCTCCCTCCTCTACCTCACCCCTATCCCTAACCCCCAGCAACAAAATCTGTTTATTTCTATTGTTTTCATTTCAAGAATGCTAAATATGTGGGCTGGGCATGGTGATACACACCTGTAGCCCCAGCAAATCAGGAGGCCGAGGCAGGAGGATCAGAAGTTCAAGGCCAGCTTCAGCAACTTAGTGAGACCTTAGCAACTTCATAAAAAAGAAAGAAAAGAAAAGAAAGAAAGGAAGGAAGAAAGGAAGGAAGGAAGGAAGGAAGGAAAGAAGGAAGAAGGGCTGGGGGATGTAGCTCAGTGGTAGAATGTCCCAGGGTTCAATCACTAGTAGCACTTACACCAAAAAAAAAAAAAGTTGTAAAAGTAGAATCAGACAGATATAAACTTTGAGACTGGCTTTTTTTTCACCCAACATAATTCCCTTCAGATCTATCCAAGTTGTTGCACATGTCAATAGTTTCTTCCTTTGCATTGCTGAATTGTATTCCTTACATGCTGTGGTTTGAACATGGCCCCCAGAGTTCACGTGTTGGAAACTTAATCCCCAGTGCAACAGTGTTGGGAGGTGGGACCTGCAAGAGGTGATTAAGACATGAAGGCTCTGCCCTCCTGAATGGAAAATGCCATTATCTTGGGCCAGGTGCAGTGGCACATGCCTGTGATCCCAGCAACTAGGGAGGTTGAGGCAGGAGGGTTCCAAGTTCAAAGCCAGCCTCAGCAACTTAGCAAGGCCCTATGCAATTCAGCAAGAGCCTGTCTCTATAAATAAAATATTTAAAAAGGACTGGGGATGTAGCTAAGTGGTTAAGCACCCTGAATTCAATCCCTGGTACCAAAAGAAAATGCTGTTATTTCGGAAGTAGGTTTCAAAATTAAAAATAAAAAGTGGTGGGGATGCAGCTCAGTGTTAGAGCATCCCTGAGTTCCACCCCTAAGACCAGGGGAAAGAAAGACTCAGTGCATAAATGAGCAGAAAAGAGGAGCAGACAATTCAGCTGGGACAAAGTGCAAGCTTGATTTCAGTCCCGTTCCAGATAGAACATTATTTGACTTTCCTAAGTGCTGCCAGCTCCCCTGGTCCCAGCACCCCCCACCCTCAATGGATGAAGTGTCCCTTTCTCCCTGCTGTGCTTCATCAGTGTGGTCATGGGAGACTTTGCAATGGAGACCCCTTCAGTTGAGGCCCCCACACTTACATGATCAGCCACATTGGTGCAGCCTCCTGCATGAATGAGGGCCCGGCACATGTCCTCAGAGCCACCAAGAGCTGCGTAGTGGAGGCAGCTCAGCCTTTTCTAGAGGGAAGGAGGCATCAGTGCAGTGTCACAGGTCCTCCCAACGCGGGGTTGACATAGCACTCTGGGATCCATCTGCATCTCACAACCTGCAGGGGCTGAGGGCAGACATCAGGAGACGTGGCTACCTGGGTGAGGGCATTCACATCGCTCCCGGCCCTGAGGAGCAGCTGCACACAGTCGGGGTGCACTCCTTCAGCAGCCGCATGCAGAGCTGTCAGACCTTCCTGAAACACACAAGGGTGGGTGAGGATGGTGGGGAGGTTGAGGCCAGACCCTAAGGTGACAACCCTGTGCCATGGCTCCTAGGCCCCGTGGGTGCTCCACCACCCACTACTGAGGACGAGGGTCTTGGTCATTTGTGGCATCTGAGCCTGCACCTGATATTCTCACTGTGTGAAGCATGGACGGGGCACCTCAGTTCTCTGCTCCACATCTCTCTTCAGGTTCCCTCACCCTTCAAGCCATTGCAGCCCCAGCTTCGTCTATTTCCTCCCACTCAAGCCAGGAAGTCCTCCCTGACCATCCTAGCCAACGTCCCCCCTGTGGAATACACCCGAGTAGAAAGTCATGGTAGCCCATCATGCCTTGCTTCCACCCAGCCTGGGATCTGGCTGTGGTTCATCTTTTCATAATTGGCGTTTTTCTGAGAACCTATGCTCAGCTTCCAGGCTTCAGGGCCTCAACCAGGGGGAAATAGCCTGCTCCATAGGCTGGGGTTCCTCAAAGGTAAGAAGCCAGTGAGTAAACCACATCTCTGCATCCCTTAGGTGGTGACTCACCACATTCTGCTCCTCCAGGTCCAGCCCGATGTCCACAAGGCGCTGCAACACAGCCATGTGACCCTGGCTAGCAGCCAGGTGAAGGGCTGTGTTCCCCTCCTGCAGGGAGAAGAGCACCGGATATCCACAAGGCATTGCAACACAGCCATGTGGCCCTGGCTAGCAGCCAGGTGAAGGGCTGTGTTCCCCTCCTGCAGGGAGAAGAGCACCAGAGAGGCCTGTAGACATGGAGCCCTGGAGCCACACAGAGACTCACAGGATCCCAGCAGCACTGCCCCTCAGAAGTGACATGTCTAGGATCACAGGACAAGTATGTGACAAAGTACAGCCTATACCCTGGACCAATGCCACACTGTTCCCAAGAAATGTGTCAAAAACTACAACCAGGGCACCTTCAAGGGCAAGTCCTTATACTTCAAGGCAGACACATTGCTTTCAAAATAAGTTGAGCATAGTGGTGCACACCTATAATTCCAGCTACTTGGGAGCTTAAGGAAGGAGGATTGCAAGTTCAAAGTCAGCCTCAGCAACTTAGCAAGGCCCAAAACAAGTTGGTGAGACTCTGTCTCAAAATAAAACATTAAAAAAAAAAAAGGGCTGGGGATTTGGTTTAGTAGCATCCCTGGGTTCAATTCCTGATACCAAAAATAAAATAAATAATAATTTAAAAGGCTAGGGATATAGCTCAGTAGTAGAGCACCCCTGGGCTCAATCCCCAGTATGATACAATTAATTAATTAATTAATTAATTAAAATCAACCCTATTTCACCCATACCCACCTAAAGCCAGTTGGCCCAGGTACCCAAGCCTGTGTTCAGAGACACATAGGAAGCAGGTAAACCATGTGTAGCCCACATATACCCCCAATTAGCAGGGTGCAGAGATGATTGTGGGACTTTCTTCTTCCTTCTGGATTATAAACACCCACATTCTGCTCTCCAAAGCTACAAGTACATTCAGGGACTGCCTCACAGGGAGTTTTTCCACTTTCCTGGGGCAGGGCAGGGGACCTGGGCAGGAGCTGGGCAGAAGGTGGCCTTAGCCTTGGGCCTGATGCCCTCTTCCCCCACCTGGGGGATGCCCAGCCTCTTTGCCTCTGTGTGGCCTCATCAGCAACATCTGGTCACTCACTCCAAGTGGCCTGCAGCACCTCTGGGTCCTCACTTCAGCAGGTGTGGCTGACCTGTGCTGTCCTTAACTCTGAGATCCGTTCTCCTCAGCAGACCACAGGGTCCTAAACTTTGAAAAGCACCCCTCCCCAAATGAGATTCAAAATGAAATCACTTCTAATCTGAAAAAACGAAACTTAACTGGGGTACGCAATTCTAGAAGCTGCTTTCCAGAATTTCTGATTCTGGATGCATTTGCCATAGCTAGATTTTTTTAAAATTTTTAATTTGTAGATGGACATAATATCTTTCTTTAAATTTATTTTTATGTGGTGCTGAGGATCGAGCCCAGTGCCTCAGGCATGCTAGGCAAGCACTCTACCACTGAGCCACAACCCCAGCCCTCATAGTAGATTTTTCTCCTCTGAGTTTGATGCTTCTGTTTTCCTGGGGCCCTGAGGTTTTGCCTCCAAGGTGAGCCTGTCCTGGGGGGAGCCCCCTTTCCTTTATCCCTTCCTTTATCCCTCTGTGTTCCCAGTTCCTACCACAGAGCAGGACCTGCTCAGCCTATCTTTTCAGAATAAAGGAAACCAGTGTAATCTGAGTCTCTTATCCTCAAAAACTAAACGTGGACAGGTCCAGTGCAGACTCCAAGGGTTTGATGCCTTAGGAGGCAGCCTGGTGAGTGAGAGGAACATAGGGCAGGAGCTGGGCAGAAGATGCTATTTTCAAAGCCCACACTACCTTTATCTTGCTGTGGGACCTTGGCTAAGGCATCTCCCCCTCTGGGCCTCAGGTTCCACAGCTGTAAAAGCAAGAAAGCTGCACTGACCCTTAATGAAGACCCCTTCCAATGCCAAGATCCTGTGGTGTGTTTGTCTGTGAGCTCTCTGTCGCTACTTACAAACAGAACTCCTTTAAATCCTGGCCAAGCACACCAATCAGAAATCACATGTATTATTAATCAGAAGATTAACAATGGAGCTCCTCCCTTTGTTGAAAGCATCGTTTAGAATTTTGCCCAATGACTCACAATGGTCCACCGATATGAGTCATTTTCAGTGTAGTCTCCCCTTCTCAGCTTGGTGAAATCCTGCTGGTAAGCTCTGCACCCTGAGTGAACTGCTCCCATTCTATGTTGCCACAACCATGGCAGATGCATGGCTACCACCCCCCATCTCCTCCCCACATCCCAACAGTAGACAACCCACCCCAGTGGAATAATAATCCTGCTCAACACCCTCTAGACAGCACCACCAACCAATCAGATTTGCTGTTCTGATTCCCTGACAGAATAACAGCCCCTTCCTAGGACTATGGTGTGGATTTCCTCCAATAAGAAACTGCATGTTGGCCATCTTTGTGCCCCAGCCCATTGCACAGGGTGGACCCACAGTATGTGCACTGAAGTGCCTGCTGGGTGAACATCAGACACACTCTGATCTGTCTCTGGATACTGCCCCCCAGCACAGCTGGAGTCAGAAGTAGGCACAGGAAGCGGGGCACAGTAGCACACGCCTGTAATCTCAGTGGCTCAGGAGGCTGAGGCAGGAGGACAGCGAGTTCAAAGCCAGCCTCAGCAAAAGTGAGATGTTAAGCAACTCAGTGAGACCCTGTCTCTGTATGAAATACAAAACAGGACTGGGGATGTGGCTCAGTGGCTGAGTATCCCTGTTCAATCCCCAGTACCAGAAGAAGAAGAGGAGGAGGAGGAGAAGCGGGAGGAGGAAGAGGACGACGACAACAACAACAACAATGACGACAAAGGTGAGGTACCAGAGCCAGGAAGGTGGCAGGAGGTTTTGCATCCTGGTCAAAGCCCAGACTTCACAGTCACAGTACCTTGTCTTTGACACTGTGGTCACAGCCAGAGCCCACGAGGAAGTCCAGAGCATCCAGCTGCCCGTGCTCAGCAGCCCTGTGAAACGCAGTCCTTCCCAGCTGGCCAGGACAAGAGAGAGAGTGACCTTGCTCACCCTGTCAGTGGGCATGCCCATTCTGCCCACTGGCCTCTGCTTCCCGACCTCTCTGGGCTTGCAGTGGCCTCTCCTGTCCAGATGTTCTCCCCCTTACTGCCCCTTGCCCCACACACCCTGCATGGAAAAGCCTGGACCTCACTTCCCAACAAGGGCCACTTGGGGAGAGGGTCTCCCACTGCAATCCTTTGGTGGCTCCCTGCTGCCTACTAAATGAAGAACAGATTCCTGAGACTGGGGTAGATATCTCCACAAGGGGTTCCTCATCCCTCTCATCTCACCTCAACCCACCTTCCTTCCCAAAATTCCAGTCCATCTGAACTCTGGGGCTCCCCACCCCTTCCAATCTTACCCCAAATCCAACTCCTTCAATGCCACCCTCTCCAGGACACAGCAGCAGGGCTCCCTTCTGTGCCCTGTCTAGTCCTTATCAGGGCCTTTCTGAGGCAACTGCTCATGTTCTGCTTCCATCCCACCCATTCGTGTGCCCTGAGGTCTCCCCCAGACCAGTACTCCAGGTGGGACACAGTCACCCACAAATCAAAGGATGCACGCCAGAGTGCAGTAAGCCTCTAGGGCACAAGTGTGTTCAGGAGCCCCAGCCCATGGGAGGGAGGAGTGGCCTTGCCATTCTCACCTTGTCCGAGTGGTCCAGGGCCACGTCCTCCAGGTCCTCCATTATGAACGCCAGCACAGGCACATGGCCTTTTTGGGCTGCGCAGTGCAGCAGAGTCAGGCCATCCTAGAAACAAGCCTAAGGTGGGCCCTGCAGTCCGAAAAAGGAGGCCTTTGGCATACCTGCCTGTCTCCCAGAACCCAGCTTTCCCATGGAAGCCACATGGTAAATCAGGAATGGCCCCAGGCTGACCCACTGGGGCAGCCACTCAGCCTCAGCTGGGCTAGTAGGAATAAGGATGCCAGAGGTCAAACCCCAGCGTCACACCCATCAGCTCTGTGGTCTTGGGCCAGTTGCTTCTATCTCTCTGAGCCTCCATTTGTGCACAAGTCAATTAGGATGATCGGGTTAGAACACTACTCGGCATTGCCTACAGGAAAAGTATTTTATAACTGAAAAATGATTTTTAAATGTAAGGTGAGGTCATACAGCACTCACCGTTCCCAAAACATCCCCCACAGAATAGCTGAGAATGTTCTAGGCCTTTGTCTCCCTTCATGTCTTGCTTCATGAAGAAGCAAGTGACTAAGGGCTCCCTGTATTCAGATAACTAGGAGCTGACCTCTGGTATGCAGGAACTAGAGGAAGTGGCCTGGTTACGGGGAGGGAAGAGGCAGGAAGGTCTCTTGAGTTCAAAAGCAACATTTAAATGAGAGAGATTGCAAATTCTATGCTCATGATCCAGAGCTCCTACCCCTGCCTGTACCAAAGCCAGATTATTTGGAACATTGTTTATCAAATAGTAGATTGCAGTCCATCAATGGGTCATAAAAATCAACAGAACAATCGTCTACATCTTGATGGCGTCAAATCTCAGTGAGTATACTTTTTTATTTGTATATAAAGAAACTGAATTCCAATGATATGCTTGCTGAAGTATTTAGAGGGAAGTGCGTTGAATTTACTTTGAAATGTATCCAAAACACATAAAGAACTCTAAAAATTCACCAGTGAGGAATTAAACAATCCAATTAAAAATAATTTGACTGTGGAAGTGCCTGAGTGCTGAGTCCCCACACTTACAAGGTGGGAGGACTGCTGGAGCCCAGGAGTTCAACACCAGCCTGAGCAACACAGAAATCTCATTTCTCTCTCACACGCACGCAAATACCTGTGGCACACACCTGTAATCCATCTATGTAGGCAGCTACAGCAAGAGGATCTCAGATTCGAGGTCAGCCTGGACAATTTAGGGAGACTTTGCCTCAAAATCAAATTTGAAAACAAGGCCAACGTGGTGGTACACACTTGTAATCCCAATGACTCAGGAGGCTGAGGCAGGAGGATCTAGAGCTCAAAGCCAGCCTTAGCAACTTGGCAAGGTCCTAAGCAACTCAGAGAGACCCTATCTTAAAATGAAAAATAAAATGGGCTGGAGATGTGGCTCATAGGTTAAGTATCCCTGGGTTCAAGTGTCCCTGGGTTCCCTGGTACCAAAAATTAAACTAGGTGGAGTGGGCTAGGGGCATAGGTTAGTGTTAGTTAGAGCATTTGCTTAGCTTGAGGGAGGCCTTGGGTTTAATCTCCAGCAGTATAGAAAAAAAGAGGGGGGGCATATAAAGGATAATTTAGAAGAAACTGGATCAGTCTTATTATTTTGAAAGGAGATAGAAAATTTACATTTGAAAAATTACCTGAAATTATTAGTCATTATTGGAATGCAAATTAAAACCACAAAAAAGATCCTAACAATAGAGCATGAAAAGGGAAAAATGCTGACTTTACAATAGAGAAAACTACCAGATGCCACCTTCACCAGAGAATCAAGGTCAACATCCCTAGTGATAAGTAATGTTGGTATCACAAAGCCCCTAGTAACAAGATGAGAAGGGCACTGCTCTGTGGCCTTCAGCCCAAATTTATGAGTAAAGACTGATGATGAGGAAAACATCAGTTAAACCCAAATTGAAAGGCATTCTACAAAACACTTGACTGCTACAAACATTCCAAGGTCATGGAAAGCAAAAAAAAAGCTGAGAAGTTGCACAAAATTGGAAGACACTAAACAGGTAAGATGACTAAATGCATTATAGGATGTTAATAAAAAGCAGGTGAAATGTTAATATATCCTAAACTACTTTAAAATGTAGAACTATGCTACCCTTCTCATCAAGAGGGAGAATCCAAGTCAGTATTTTCCTTCCCTTCGACCTAGGCTGGTCCTAATGGGCTCTGGCCCACAAACAATGGTAGAAGTGATGTCATGTGGCTTTTCAGCCTTGGTCTCAAGAGACCTTGCCTCTTCTGCTCTTGCTATTTTTCTGCCCCAAGGCAGCCATACAGGAAGTCCAGGCTGGGCAAGGTGAGGATCAGTGACCACCTGAGAAACTGGGTCACTACTCTAAACATCCCAAACTTCCTTACAGAGGCCCCGACACGTGGGTGAGATCCCCCAGAGCCAGCCAGCCTCAACCACCTGCCCGCTGCCTGCAACCTCATGGGGGAGCCCAGGCAAAGCCAGAACTTTCCAGCCAGCCTCAGAATAAGAAGTCATTATTGCTTTAAGATATTACGTTTTAAATAGATTTGTTGCCAAAACCAGAACATAAAATAGAGGGAATCTGCTTGACTAGAAGAACCCATTACTCAGAACCCCACCCTCCATATACACCAAGACACCCCCCATTCTAGAATACTGAGGCTCATTTACAACTCCAGCAAATCTATCAGGACAGCCATTGGACTCCCCAGGGCTACTGAGATCCTCTGAAGCCATGCTGGGCCAGGCAGGCAGGACTAGACAGGAGGACTCTGAGCTCGAATGTGGGTATCTTCCCAGGGCGCTCTTCTGAGGCTCCTCACTCCCACATTCCAGCTCCAATATTGTGACCCAGGAATATCCTTCCCAGAAGTTGTCAGTTGTGCCCACTGCCACTGGCAAGATCCTGACAATGGCATGAGCCAGATTTCATATGTGCCATGGCCCTTTTTGGCACTTGGTGAAGCCTATGGATTTTCTTAGCTTAATGTTTTCTTAAATACATAAATCATTTGGGAAAAAAAGTTCAATCAAATACACAGGCTTACAATGATGTATTAGTTTCCTATTGCTGCTATAACAAATTACTATAAATTTAGTGGATTAAAATAGCACAAGTTTATTCTCTTATAGTTCTGAGATCAAAAGTTAAAATTGGTTGGCAGGACTACATTTCCTCTGGAAGTTCTGGGGAGAATCTGTTTCCTGGCCTTTTCCAGCTCCTACAGGCTACCTAAATCCCTTGGGTCATGACCTGCATCACCCCAATCTCAGCTTCCTTCATCATACCCTCCCCTGACTCCCTGCTTCCTCCCTCCTTCCCCTACAAGGACCCCTGTGAATGCATTAGACCCCTGTGGATAATCCAAGATAATCTCCCTAACTCAAGGTCTTTACTTTAATCGTATTTGCAAAATTCTTTTTGTCGTGTTAGGCTCTGGGGTTCACAGGTTTTAGGGATTAAGATACAGACATCTTTGTAGGGGGGCATTATTCTGCCTGTCATAAGAGAAAACCAATTCCACTGAAATATAGTTATCAAAATATTAAGAACGAGTTTTCAATCTAGTAACATTTATGCTTCTTTACTGATACATTAAATAATACCATTAGTAAAGAGTCTGATTACCACCATAATTTTAAAGTAATGATGAATGTAAGGAGTACTTTTTAAAATATAGTTGAATATGGACACCATACCTTTATTTTATTCATCTTTAAGGGGTGCTGAGGATCAAACCCAGGGCCTCACACATGCGAGACGAGTGTTCTACTGCTGAGCCTCAGCCCCAGCCCAAGAGTATTTTAATATAACTGCAAAGACTTTAATTAATATGAAAACAACTACATTTTCTATCATTGAAAGAAATTTTAGATTTTCAAGTAGACATTAATGAAAATAAATATGCACTTTTTGGATCCAACTTTATAGGTCCTCTGAATTCTCTCCAAGGACCCATGTTTGAGAATTCCTGGCCAAAGGCATTTGGAATATGAAGATATTTGCATTTCCTGAAGGGCCGGCGCACTCTAAAAGGTAAGAGGCCAGGGGAGGGTTCCACATACTCTGACCTGCTGGGGCCCTCCTCCCTGAAACCATACACACACCAGTGAGCCATGAGGGCTGCCAGGTTCCCTAGGGTGCCAGCACCCAGTCTTGTATGTCATATGCAGCACTGTGCTGGCTTCTCCCACAGTTCCAAGGTGTAATAGCATCCCTGGGGCTTGGGATATGGTTCAAGTAGTAGCGCGCTTGCCTGGCATGTGTGAGGCTCTGGGTTCGATCTTCAGCATCACATAAAAATAAAATAAAGATATTGTGTCCACCTAAAGCTAAAAAAGAAATATTAAAAAGAGAGAGAGAGAGAGAGAGAGAGAGAGAGAGAGAGAGAGAGAGAGAGAGAGAGAGAGAGCATCCCCGTTATCTAAGAGGAAAGCTGAGGTTCAGGCCGATAAAGTAACTCACTCAAGGTCCCTGGGTTGGTAAATGGGGTCCTTCCATCCCACCACTGAGCACAAGGGAGGAGGGTGGAGGTGAACCCACCTCCCTTTTCTTTCATCCTCCTAAATTACCCTCGGGGCGGGGGTGGGGGGTTGTTGATTTCTCTCCTATAAATAAGGAAGCCAACCAGAGGGCTGTTGTCCCAGCATTACAAAGTAGTAAGAGGTGTGGGAACCAAAAGAAAAAGCCTGTCACTTTCCCTACTGTTGCTGCTGCTGCTGAAAACACGGGAAGCTCCTCCAGACCTTTCTCCCAAGCCCCAGGGGAAGCAGCCAGCTTGGAATGAGCTCAGCACAGCTTCTGGGGGGTGGGGGTCTCAGAGAATAGGGCAAGTTGGGAGCTGCAGAGGCAAGAAGGGACAGAGTCGGGAGCAGATCTGTGTGTCTGAGGTCAGGGAGAGCCACCCTCAGAGGGCAGGGGCTGCGGGCTGGGTCTTACCTTGTTCTCACAGTGGATCTTGGCCCCAGAGTTTACCAGGATCTGGAGGATTCGCAAGTGACCAAACCAGGCAGACAGGAGAAGCGCGTTCATCCCAAACTGGGGGAAAGGACAGAGAGGTAAGGAGAATGAGGAGGCGTGGCCATGCCAACTGGGGCCCTGCATCTACGTGGCCAAACCGTACAACCATAAGGACTGTAAGTGCCATTCAGTTACAGAGAGCATCAAGCTTTAGGAACTTAAAGACCAGGAAGTTTTTTGGGATTATTTTGCTAGATCAAATCTAAAAATGAAACAGCTACCATCTACTCTCATCATTGTTCTATAAGGAAGAACCATTTTTTAAAAATATGAAAGGAGCCAACCTCAGAATATATTCATTATAATCCAGAGTCATGAAAAGCATATGATTTTGTCCTTATTGTCTGACCTGATGGCTTGTGAAGACCTCACCTGGGACTGAGCCTGAGAATCACTGTTGAAATCTCTCTAGAACATCCTCCAGTTTTGTGTGCAGCACTACCTGCCTCACAAGACAGCCACACACGGTCAGACACCGCTGTCAGACACTCCAAGCCCTGTCCTGCAGTTGGCACTCTGGCCCCTTTCACCCCGTGGTCCCTCTAAGCAGCTGGAAATATGTTGATCACCCATTTGAGGGCTGCTTTAACTCCACTTCTGAGTGCTCCAGGGTCATCTCCAGGGACCTCAGCCATGTTAGGGGCCCTGCATGGTCAGGACAGTCTTGACCACATCACTTCTGGGTCTTCTCTTGGAAATGGGGCCAGGGTTGTGGGGAGGGGAGATGTTGCTGCCACACCCCATCCTCAGCTAGTAATCAAGTCCCCCTCATGGTGGGACCTGGGACCAGAGAGAAGCCAGAAAGGAAAGAAGTATTTCCAGATGCCCAACTACCTGTGAGGCTGAGACAGGAGGACTGCAAGCTCAAGGCCAGCCTCAGCAAGTTAGCAAGAACCTGTCTCAAAATAAAAATAAAAAGGGCTAGGGAATGTAACTCAGTGGTAGAATACGTGCCTAGCATGCACAAGGCCCTGGGTTTGCTCTCTAGCACTGAAAAAACAAAAACAAAAAACAGTGTTTCCATGAACAACTAAATCTCTGCAGGCAAATTTATGATCTTTTTAGAAAATTTAAATTTATATTCATTCTCTCTCCTCACACCCGATCCACCGCCACCACCAATACGAGGGATTGAACCCAGGGCTTTGCACAGCGCGCTACCACTGAGTTACACCCCCATGCCTAAATTTAGGTTCTTGAATGTATTCTTAGGAAATGTCATTATCAGATTCAGCTGGATCCTCAAACCTGTAGAGCTAATTTTGCAGATGTTAGCCTTCAGTGCTTTCTTTTTCTCAACAATGGTGCTTCCTGTTCATTTTCTCAGTAAGACCATTAGTCTCTATGCGAGTCATTGGTTAAAGTGTTAGCCAGGGCGGGGCTGTGTCCTGCCATGACAGACCTTCTTCCTGGTGACTTTTATTGGCCTTTACCAACACCCAATTATCTGTTCTATAGCCCACAGCTCTCCCTGTCCTCATAAGGGACTGAGAAAGGCTCTTAGAACTGAAAGGCCCTTGACAATGGAGAGCTCTTTATCACTGTGCAAGGGAAAAATAGATCGATGTGGTTTCACTAAGCCCTGAAGCTGGCTCCCCACCGAGCACCTGCGTATCAGTGACAATCTGAGCAACTACAACTGGCTTACAGAGACCCAGAGAGATCCTGGGATCTCTGCCCTAGCTTGAGACAGACAAGACACACAGACACGCCTCCGAGAGGGACCCCTACCGCGTCCTCATCATCCACAGCAGCCTTGTGTTCCAGGAGCAGCTGCACAGCCTGCTCATGACCTGCACCCGCAGCCCAGTGCAGGGCCACCCTGCCCACCTGCAGGAGGGAGAGGAAACTTATCACTGTCCCCTCCATACCTGCCCCACCAGGAAAACTGGTCTGCAGGCTGAAAGGGCCTTTTGCTGGCTCTGGTGACCATCTGGCTGAGGACCCAGCCCCACTTTAGCCCCACTGTCCCTGACAGCAGAAGGCAAAATAAACACAGTAAGACACAATGACTGCGTGCTTCTGTCTCCACCTAAAAGTCTCCACAGCTTCTCACTGCTCTTGGGACAGACTCCTAACCCTAGGGCCTACAGGATTGTGAGTGGCCTGGCAATGTACATCACTGCTTCCTCAAAAATGCCAAACAACTTCCCACCGCTAGACCTTTGTTCCTGCTAGCTGAACTTGAATTATTCCCCAAATCCCCAAGGCCTCCATCCCGAGTGCCTGGGGTTCTTCCCTCAGAATGGGGCTGAAAGGGACTAACTGCCGACCTCATCCTCAGACTACCCTGCAGGTTCATCATGGGCTGTGGCCTCAGCATATCTGAGCTGGCTAAGGGTGGCCAGTTTCCCACCCAGAGTCTGCTCCTGCCTTCTGCAGCACTGTCCTCTCAGTTTATGAGGGGACAATGAAAGGAAACACTGTGTGATCTCAGACAAGTCACATCTCCTCCCTGGGGGACAGGCTGTTCTTTCCTTCCTTCTTCCCATGCTCTTCCCTCTGCCTGGACATTGCCCCTCCTCACCTGACTCCTGGAAGCTTGCCCTGACCCCTCTAGGTGGGCAAACCCCCTCTGACCCTTCTCCCAGTGCTCTCAGGACAGCTTTTCACAGTGGGAAAGGACTTCAAGATGCTTTGCTTAGTGTCTGTCCTCTCCACCAGTCCATTGGCTCCACCAGGGCAAGAACCATGTCTGTCATGGGTTCTGCTCTGTCCGTAGTGTTGAGAGCCACAGCCAAAGGGGCCCCAGCAACATGATTGGCTCACAGCGGCCCCAGCAACATCTAGCTGATTTGCTCCTCTGCAGTGATGCTCATTGGGCTGTTTCCCTGCCCTTTCAGACCACGGAGCTGCTCATTGGGGGACTTTTTGGCTCCGCCCACACGACCCAGCCAATCGGCCTCAAGAGCAGGAGGATTGTGGGAGGTGGGGAGGCTTGTAGTTTTGAGAGAGGCTTGTGGGAAGCCGGTGGTGGCAGTTGGGCTCTGAGGGTTTTTCCTAAGGAGCTGTTTTGTTTGGCATGTGTGGTTCTAAAAATAAAGTTCTAAAAATAAAGTTAGTTTCTTTTGACAAGTGGCTCCTGAATTGTGTCCAGCCAGACTGCGGCACCGGCACCGTAGCACCTAGCACAGGGCTGAGCAGAGTACGCCTTAATAAATAACTCAATCCCTACCACTCCAGAGTCTCAGAGACCTCGAGAGAATGCAGACCCTGTACCTCCCACCAAATTAGCACATGCAAAGCGTCTGTCTCCAGCTCAATGTACTGTTCCCCTGTGTGATGCTGTCACCTTGTGGGAGCCCATTACTTACGTGATTTCTGGCCCGGATGTTAACCCTCCTCCCCATCAGCTCCTTCATCTTCCCAATGTTGTTCTTTTGGGCGGCCTCATGGAGCTGCCTCTCCAGGGGAAGCACTGAGGGGAGAAAGTGATGTGGGTTGAGCGGAAGGGTCTCCCATATTTTTTAAGGGCTGCTCTTGGCCAGGTACAGTGGCACATGCCTGTAATCCCAGTGACTCAGGAGGCTGAGGCAAGAGGATTGCAAGTTAAAAGCCAGCCCCAGCAACTTAGTGAGGCCCTAAGCAACTCAATGTCTCAAAATGAAAAAGATCGGGGATGTGGCTCAGTGGTAAAGTGCTCCTTGGTTCTCCCAGTACCCAGAAAGGGGGGGAAAAAAGAGCTTCTCTTGGGGAAGGGGAATGGAATTCATTCCCAGTGGAGTCAGTAGCTCCAGTCTGCACAGCTCAGTCTGGTGCAGAAGGCAGCCAGAATTCCCTGTGTCAGCCTTAGGTGAGGCTGGAGGCTCATTGCTCCACTTCTACACCTTCACCTCCTGGTTCCACTCCTCATCCCCAGATCCCAGTCCTTCCACTTCTGCACTCTGAGGCCCACCCTGCTTTGCCTCCTCTGTGGTTTATTTTCTCCACTGTCACCCTGATAGCTATGTCCTTATATCAGAGTCTCAGACTGCTGGGAACTCAGAGCTGCCCCTGCCAACCTGTCACAAGCATTGGGGGGATCAGTGCCACAGAGCAAGTTAGCATCTGAGGTTGGAGAACACAAGGCTGGTGACATGGTCTGGGGCTCACCTCACCTAACCCCCAGTACTGCAGTCATCCTGACTGCTCTCAACTGTGAGACTCTGGTCTCCTTGGCTAGACCAGAAGCTTTTGGGGACCCTGATCTAGCTCATCCTGATCTAGCCACAGCTCTCAGCAGACCCAAAGCTGGACACAGGAGAAATCTACAAAGCTCTGCTTCTATGAATCAGACTAATGAATGCCTGACCCTACTCTAGAAGGGCTCAGATCCACCATAACAGAGGACAAATATTTTCTAGACCTTTGCACAGTCACTCCAGGGCAAGTAATTTTGTGTTTATGTTGTTGCCAAACCCACATCCCACATGTTTGGTCCAGTGTGAATGTTTGGATCCAGCCCTGGTTTATCCAGGGACAAGTGGTCATTCTCTTGACAGGGAAGGTTAGGATGCACTGAAGTGACAGGCCCGCCATGGAGTTGCCTTTCCAGATAAATTCCACAGCCTTCCAGATGTTGAAGAAAGTCTTGGGTTCTCTAGGTCCTCATGGAGATAACTTGTAGGTCCCATAATTTCTGCCTTAGGACCATTACATGGCCCTGGGTTCAACTCTGGAGGAACCATTTCTAGCTGTTGTGACTTAATCACCTGGTGCCTCAGTTTCCTCATTTGCAAAATGGGGACATGAAGTCTCTTCTGCAAAGTTCATATAATGATTAAAAATATATCTTGGGCTGGGGTTGTAGCTCAGCAGTAGTGCACTTGCCTGGCATGTGTAAGGCACTGGGTTCAATTCTCAGCACCACATACAAATAAATAAAGATATTGTGTATCCATCTCCAACTAAAAACAAAAATTTTTTTAAAATTACCATCTTTACCACTATGTACCCAAACCACCATCACCATCATCATTACCACTATTCCTCCAAAGCAAAGAGTCAGGGAATATTTTCTGTTGGCCAAAGACCTGGAGATGCCTCCTTCACTTAGGGGCCCCTGAGTCAGTGAAGCCCAACCAAGGAAAGGACTCCCTATTTACCTCCTGGCATCATTTCTTTCCATATGTTATTTTACATATTTATATTATCTACTTGCTCCTCTGTGTGTGTGTGTGTGTGTGTGTGTGTGTGTGTGTGCATGTACTGGGGATTGAATCCTGGGCGCTTTACCACTATATATCTATCTAGCTCTTTTTTACTTACTTTTTTTTTAACTTTTTTTTTTTTTTTTTAGTTTTAGGAGGACACAATTCTTTATTTTTTATTTTTATGTGGTGCTGAGGATCGAACCTAGTGCCTCATGCATGCAAGGCGAGCACTCTACCGCTGAGCCACACCCCAGCCCCTTTTACTTACTTTTTAAAAAATTTATATTTTCAGTTGTAGGTGAACATAATACCTTTATTTTATCTATTTATTTTTATGTGGTGCTGAGGACTGAACCCAGTGCCTTACATGTGTTAGCAAGTGCTCCACCACTGAGCCACAACCCATCCCTCTTTTTTAAAATATTTATTTATTTATTTATTTTAGGTGTAGATGGACACAACACAATGCCTTTATTTTTATGTGGTGCTGAGGATCCAACCCAGGTCCCGCCCACACTAAGTAAGCCCTCTACCACTGAGCCACAATCCTAGCTCCCCATCCCTCTTTTTTATTTATTTATTTTTTTTATTTTAAGACAGGGTCTCACTAAGTCACCAGGCCAGCTTATTCCTTTTAACATAAGCTCATGACAAGAGAGATTTTTGTCTGATTTGTTGATATCTATAGTTCCAAATTTGTGCCCTGGCACAGATCTATTAAATAAATGTGTGAGACACAACTCATTCAATTTCCTGGAGTTGGAAGGTTGGCCTTTAGACTGTAGGATGTGCCCCAACTGAAATTCACTAGTCCCCTAGAAAAGTGAAATATAAGCTCAGGTTAACAGCAGGAAAGAAGCTCCAAGGGAAATGCAGCTTCACCCCAATACTTTAGAGGAGGGTATTTGAGAGAAATGCCACCTTCCAAGTGTGGTCTCCACCGAAGGCTCCATTCTTCCCTGTCCCAAAGGGTCTGCCTTCCCTGCCTTCCCTGAAAACGTGAGGAGACCTTCTCAACATAGCATAACAGGCTTTAGAAGAATCTTTCTCAGATCCTAAGAATCTTCAACACATACTGTCCTGCACTTACTTTCTTACTTTTCTTTATTTCTTTTTTCTTTTCTTTTCTTTTTTCTTTTTTTTTTTTTTGTACTGGAGATGGAACCCAGGAACACTCTATCACTGAGCCACATCCCCAGCTCTTTTAATTTTTTTATTTTGAGACAGGGTCTTACTAAATTGCTGAGGCTGGTTTTGAACTTGCAATCCTCCTGCTTCAGTCTCCCAAGACCCTAGGATTACCGGTGTGCATCACCGTGCCCGGCTGCACTTTTCTTTCCTCAACTTTTTGCCTGAAAACCACCATGACCCAGGTTCAGAGGAGCTGGCATTTCAGGTGTGAGCCAGCTGAGGGTGGGTTCCAGGCCCTACTATGCCACTTTCCAGCAGCACAATCCTGGGCTAGTCAAGTCCCTTTACAGGTCTCAGTTTCCTCAGTTGTAAAATTAGGGGACAGAAGAATCTATTCAGGTTCTTTCCAGTTTCTATACCCACTATCCTAGCTGAAGCTCAGGGGAGTGGCCTGGTTTGTATTGACAAATAACCAAGAGTCCCAATGGGGAACAAGCAGACACTCTATACAGTGACCAGAGAAGCTCAACTGACAATGAAAGCAAGTTCTGTCTATCTCTTCCATTCACCTCGCCTCATGTACCCTCCTTCCAGCCACAGCAAATGCACACTATGCTCTCTGCCCACTGAGCCTTTCCCCATGCTCTGTCCTGCACCCAGAATCCCTCTCACATACTCCATTGTTACCCATGCTTTGAATGTGAGACTCACTTGAGTTGAGGCCAGCTCCAGTGAGCTCTGCCCCAAGCAGAACCCCCTTGACACTTTGAAGAAGCCCACTACTCCCAACACCATCCCTCAGCCGAGTGGATAGTTTGCTCCATCATATTGAACACCAGTGAGCTGTACTATGAGGATTTAATGAGGAGCCCTTGAGTTCAGGTATCAGGGCTCAGCCAAGGGCTGCAGGATTGAGGCTTCACAGTGCAGATACTGGTGTAATCCCCTCCCCTCTCCCAGGTAGCTCAGCCAAAGCTACCCCCAGGTTAGCTGGTGCCTCAGGAATATGACTACCCCACCTAGGAGTCCTGGCACTGGGCACACTTCTGGAGGAAGTCTCTGGGGTGCCCTCATCCAGCTTGGAGCTGGCCCCAGCTCCTCTCCTCTGGGTTTCAGCTTCCCCATTTGATATGGTCTCCATTCCCCATCCAACCCCAACATTCTGAGAAAGCTGGGATCGCCAGCATTTCTACCAATTAATGGCCATGTGACCTTGCACAACTTACTTAATGGTCCTGTGCCTCAGCTATCTCATCTGCAAAATGGAGATAACAATAGGTCCTACCTGTGCGGCAGCAGTGAAGATTAAACGTCATGCCTGACCTGCCTCAAGGCCCGGCACACAAAGCCAGTTCTCAGTAAGGATCTCTATTACCTTTATTCTGTCTAGCTAATGTCTCCTTGGCCACAGCTTCTAATTGGCCAGATGGGTGGCGCCCCCAAGTCCCAGAGGCGCGGCCAATGCCCCCTTGGCCAGCTGTGCGTTCTGCTTGGAGCCATAAAGAAGCCCAAGACGGAGGTGGCCAGGCAGACCGCGTCAACCTTTCCCTTGGCCGCCCTACGCGAATGTCCGGGTCCTGTCGGTCCAGGCCCGCCGGAGTCTCCCCTCCCGCAGCGCAGCCGACTCACAGCCGTGGGTCTCCCAAGCCAGCTCCTCCTCCATCCCGCCGCCCCGCAGCGTTGTGCGCGGGTGCCAGAGCACGAGGCGCGCGTTCGCCGGCGCAGAGCCTGGGGCGGATGCAGAGCCCGGGATGGGAGCGGCGCCTCCCGATCCTGCGCCCCTGCTACTGCTCCTGGCTGCTGCAGCAGGCGTCTGGTTACTCCCCCTCCTGCTTCCTCACCCTGCCCTCCGCCGGCGCCCTTCCTACCCGAATCAAGCCGGACAGGGCACGCTGGGCTCCTCAACAGTCCACCTGGGCGTGTCTGCCCCTGAGAGTTCGCCCCTCTCAAGGCCTCTGGCGGGCATCTCCCACGCCTTTGTCTGATGGCCCCCAGGATTAGAAAGTCAGACCCCTAAAGACTGGAGCAGGCATTTAAGGAACAGAAACCCCAACAAAGCCTGTGAGTCTGTGAAAACATGATCAGATTCATTTGTGATCAGAAAAATACAGGTTACAATGACAATGAGGTGTAACACCAATCGACTGGTAAAAGTGAGAAAGCTGGATATGCCAATGTCAGTGGGAATGTAGAGCTTTTCCAGCTGTCGCACTGCTGGTGGACTAGCCCGAGGCTGTCATTCTGGAACACAGTCTGGCAGTAATGAGGGAAATTCACAGTGAACTATTACTATGACCCTAAAATCTAATTCTTACATACAGAGCCTCCAAATTCCCTTTCAAGCCCCTAAACGGACACGTGGAAGAATGTTAGTTGCTGGATCACCAGGAGTTGGAGGCAGCCTAAATTGCTCGACATTGGGAGAGTGGATGGGTAAAATGTGGCACTATGCAGCCTTAGAAGCAAGGGGCCAGGGCCTGCCTGTAATCTCAGCAACTCAGGAGACTGAGGCAGGGGATAGCAAGTTCCAAGCCAGCCTTGGTAACTTGGGGAAACCTGTCTCAAATTTTTAAAAATGAAAAGGGTCAGAGATGTAGCTCAATGGGATTTCACCCCTGGATTCAATCCCTAGTACTCCTGCCCCCCCACACACCCAAAAGCAGCAAGGGACCAGGTATGTTCATGGCAACATGGATGTAAACACCTACTGCTGGATGGAAAAATACCTGTAACACAACAGTAATAAAAATATTGAGTTTTAGCTGGGTGTGGTAGCCCACACCTGTCATCCCAGTGACCTGGAAGTCTGAGACAGGGGGACCACAAGTTTGAGGCCAGCCTCGGCAATTTAGATAGGCTCTAAGCAACTTAGTGAGACCTGACCTCAAAATTTAAAAATTAAAAGGGCTGGGAATGTAACTCAGGGGTAAAGCACCCCTGGGTTCAATCCCAGGAACCAAAATATATATATATTAAATATCTAAAGAGTCAGGCACAGTGGTGCATGCATGTAATCTCAACTATTTGGGAGACTGAGGCAGGAGGATCACAAGTTTGAGGCCAGCTTCATCAATTTAGTGAGACCCTCAGCAATTTAGGGAGACCCTGTCTCAAAATAAAAAATAAAAGAGCTGGGTATGTAGCTTAGTGGTAGATTGCCCTGAGTTCAATCCCCAGAACCAAAAAAAAAAAAAAAGTACATGCCAAAACTTAAATTTTCAAAGACATACACAAACAAAAAGATACACATTAAACACATCAGAAGAGATTATATTTCAGATCAGTGGGGTGCCAGCTGCCATCCTTGATGTCTGTTCCCCTACATCTGCAGAGAAAAGAGGCTGCAACTTTATCACCCTCCTGTAGCCACTGCTACCTGGGTACTATCCATAGTCCTCCTAGCTTTCTCTGTGGAACCTGGAGATGAGACCCAAGAGAATGTAAATGAGCACTGGAAAGACCTACAGGGATGAGGCCTCTCACCAGGCACAGGCCTGCTCATTCTCCCCAGAGCAGCTGCCCTGGCCCAGGCTGAACCACACACACCTATTGCTTCTAGATCAGCCTAGAAGGCCCTATAGGCTTTCCCTAGTAGGCTTCTCCACCTCTGCTCTCAGGGCTCCTGCTCTGTAGCTTGGTAATGATGTATATCATTTCAAAGATGTTGGGGTTCGGGGGCACTGGGAATTGAACCCAGGGCTTCACCTTCTGGGCAAGCACTCTACCCCTTAGCTATATATCAAGCACTTTTTTTTTTTCTTTTTGATACAGGATATCACTAAGTTGCCCAGGCTGACCTCAAACTCAATTTTCTTGCCTCAGCTTCCGAGTAGCTGGGATTATGGGCTTGCATTTACCCTCTGACCCAACAATCTCACTTCTAAGTACAGATGTCAGAGACACCCTGGTAAACACATCAAATACTACAAGCACATTGCTATTTGTTGTAACTCTACTGTAGTGACAACAGACCGGAAACAGGGCAAATGTCCATCCGCAAAGAGACAGGTTGAATAAGCCACACAATGGAGAGTTCTGAGGCTATAAAAAGGATAGAGGATGATCCTGACTATTGCTGGAGATCTCTGCAGTGGGTTGTATGAATAATATCCAGAACAGGCAAATCCAAAAAAGTCAATGAATGGTTGCCTAGCCATTCTAGGGGCGGGAGTGGGAAGGGAAGACTACCTGAGGGGGTGGCTAATGGTTACATAACTCCGCAATACTAAAAATCTCTGAATTGCACACTTATGTGGGTGAGTTGTATGACATGTGAATTATGTCAGTAAAGCCACTACCAAAAAAAATTCACAAAGCAAAAAGATTGTGTATGGTATGCTACTGTAAAGAAAGGCAGAATATAGGATTGATTCAAACAGTATAAAGGCAAGCCACAAAAACAGTTATATGTCAATCAAGGGAGAAAATGACTTTGAGATTGTGGGTTTGGGATTTGTTATAGCAATTGTGAATGAAGCTGGGAAGAGAGTGATTAAAGGAATTGGGGATCAGAGGAGTCACTAGCCAGTCCTTCTAAGAAACCAAGTATGTACAGCTGCTGAAATGGACCCACAGGGAGGCTCACGGGGAGGTCTTGGGGATTGTTTCCACCACAGAGCCAATGTCTCTGGATCAGTCAGCATCTGTGGTGGCCTGGGGCCACTGCTGGTCAGCAGCCTCCTCAACTGGGAATAAAAATTGGATATGGAATGAAAGAGAATAAGAACAAGATGGAAGCCACTAGTCATCTCTCCATCCATCACCACAGCCTTCCGAGACTCCTTTGAAACGGGTAGATAAGATGTCATGTAAAACAAAATTAACATTTAAAAGCATCTGAAAAGTAAAACAAAACATATAAACAATGTTTGTTGAGTTGATAGCATAACTACACAGTGAAGTGACTTTAAAACAATATTGTGACTTGATGCTCCTAGTAGGATGTAGCCAAATGATAAGAAAATTTGTTATTTATTTATTTTGCAGTGCTAGGGATTGAACCCAGGGCCTCACACATGCTAAGCAAGCACTCTACCACAGACCCACATCCCTAGTCCCAAGAAAAACTTTAAAAAATATATTTTCTAGAATTATCTTGTTGATTATTATATCAGAATTGTTATTCTGAGGCTGTTTGGAGCATGAATGAGAATTCTGTTGAAGTCACAGGAAAGTGGGATTTCCAACATAGGAGAAAGAAAACATAGATGTCATTTGATGATGTTCAATCAAATCCCGTTGTCTTGTCTTGAGTTTGAGTTGATACTTACGATGTGTATTATGGTTTGGACTTTAGGTGCCCCCACCCCACCCAAAACTCATGTTTGAGACAATGCAAGAAAGTTTAAGAGGTGGAATGATTGGGTTATAATAGTCTTAACCTAAGCAGTGCATTGACTCCCCTGATGGGATTAACTGGGGTGGTGACTATAGGCAGGTAGTGGCTGGAGGAGGTAGGTTATTGGGGATGTGACTTTGGGGTATATATTTTATCCCTGGCCTGCCAAGTCTCTCTCTGCTTCTTGATGACCATGTTCTGAGCTGCTTTCCTCCTCCACATGCTTCCATGACGATGTTCTGCCTTATCTCAGGTATACAGCAATGGAATCAGCCATTTATGGACTGTGACCTCTGAAACTATGAGCCCCAAATAAACTCTTCCCCCTTAAACATTGTTTTTGTCAGGTCTTTTGGTCCAGTACCAAAAAATCTGACTAAAACAATGTTTTATCAAAAAACAAAAAAATGGACAAACATATCCTAGCTTGATCTGATGAATGGCCCTAGAAATAAGACAATGACCAGTAAGGAACAGCAATGCCTGGATTTCCATCTCTAAATACCACTTCCATTAAAAGGACCCAAGACTCCCTGGAAACATGGATGCTTCTAGGGCTGGTGCCAGAAATATGGTGGCTGGTGCCAGGAACTTACCAGATCAAGCTGGAGTGTTTTGGCATGTCAACAGTAGGTTGAAGCCAAAGGTAACACAATCTGAGTATCAATAAGGAAAATAACATCAGTGGATAAAACATAGATCCTACTTTACAATGATAATAAAACAAAATACCACAGTGATCACTTCATACAATGCTTGGAAGTCATCTCATGATTTGGAAAATTGGTAACTAAAAGGAAAAACTACAAAAGGAAGGAATGCTTTCCAACAGGAACTGTACCTTAATCAAATAATTGATAGGGGGAGTTTCACGTTTGATAAGTATGCCAGTCAATAAACAGAGAAAGTACAACAGAAGTAGAACACCATCAATTTTTAAAAGCTGGCTTAATAAATATAATAGAGAATATAATTAATGGCTGCTGAATGTCATACAAAGGGGGACAAGATGCTGTGCACCTCGTGATAGAAATACATACCACTTCTAAGAAAGAAGCCTTACCAAGACTCTCTTTTTATCAGTCTGCCAATTTATAGAAAATACAGGAGTCAGGAGAACATGATGATGACACCATGGGGAAGGGATTGGCAAAGCCTAGATTTCAAGAATCTCTACAGGACAAATGGCCCAGTATCTTCAACAAATAAATTATGTGTGTGTCTGTGGGAAGCCGTTCTCTCTGACTGGGTGTGAGGCGTTCCGGCCAGCTGTGTCAGAACTTATCCCCACCCTTTTCAGGTTCGAGAGCCCATCCGTGTGGGGGGTGTGACTGACCATTGACCCTGAAACCAATCACTGACCCTGACCTTGGAATGCTGTCCCCCTCGACCTTCATTGGATGGAATTTTCCCCTGAATTTCTTGTTCCCCAATAAAAGGCCACTCTCTGGCATGCCCTCCCTCTCTCCTGCTGGTCTCTTGGGTAAACCTCGATACCCCACCAGGTGGCTCGAGGCAGGAGCCAGGAAGGGCCATCTCTGACCTGGTCAAGAAAAAGGTAAATTGAGTTTATGTGTCTTTATTTTGATCTCACTCGTTAACTTCTATGCTTAGGACCTCTAATATGAAGCTAGCGTGCTGGTGGTGCGGCAGGTGTGTGTGTGTGTGTGTGTGTGTGTGTGTGTGTGTGTGTGTGTGTGAGAGAGAGAGAGAGAGAGAGAGAGAGAGAAGGAGAGAGAGAAAGAGAGAAAAAAATTTTAATTCTTTTTTTTTTAATTGTAGATAGACATGATACCTTTATTTTATTTACATATTTTTATGTGGTGCTGAGGATCAAACCCAGTGCCTAACATATGCTATTCGAGAGCTCTACCACTAAGCCACAACCCCAGCCCTGGAGAGGAAATTTATAGATTAAGAGAATCAAGAGACAAATTAGAGGACCTTAAATGAAATGAATAAGCCAAGCACAGAACCACAAATATTGCACATTCTTACTTATATGTGGAAGCAAAAAAGTTGATCTCAAAGAAGTAGAGGATGAACCAGGCAGGGTGGTATACACCTGCAATCCCAGTTACTCCAGAGGCTGAAGATTCAAAGCCAGCCTCAGTAACTTAAGAAGACCTTCAGCAACTTAGCTCAAAATAAAAAGGACTTGTAGCTCAGGGGTAAAGCACCCGTGGGTTCAACCTCTGATATTAAAAAAAAAAAAAAAAAAAAGGAAGAGGAGGAGGAAGAGAAAAATAGAGTAGTGATTACCAGAAGCTGGGAAGATGTGAGACAGAGGGATAACTAACAAGTACAGGAATGCAGTTGGATAGAAGGAATAACTATGGTTGACAATAACTAATTGAATATTTTGAAATAGCTAGCAGAGAGAATTTGAATGGTTCAAACACAAATAATAAATGTCTGAGGTGATGCATATGTCAATGACCCTGATATGATTATTACATATTATATTAATGTGTTGAAATATTACAGTGTATCTCAAAAAATGCATACACTTACAATGTGTCAATTAAATTCCCATGTAATTTTGCTAGCTATTGCCAAATTTCTCTCCATAGGATCCATTCTATTTTTCATTCCCATCACCAGCACATGAGAGTGCCTCTTTCCCCCAGCCTCTCTAACAGAACATACTGCAGTCAAGCTTAGATTACTGCCAAAAAGAAAGGTAATTCATAATTTTAATTTGCATTTCTATCATTACAAACAGTTGTTTATTTTTTTGTGTGTTTAAAAGTCACTTTCATTTTTTTACGAAAACAATGTGTTCTTATCTTTAGTTCATTTTCTTTATACTTATTAATCCTTTTTTTTTTTTTGTACTGAGGATTGATCCCAGGGGTACTCTACCAGTGAGCTACATCCCCAGCCCTTTTTTATTTTGTTAAGGTTTTGCTAATTCCCCCAGGCTAGCCTTGAAATTTTAGTCATCTGCCTTAGCCTCTCAAGTAGCTGAGATTAGAGGCCTGCACCACTGTGCTTGGCTATGCTCACTAGCCTTTTTCAAACAAAAGAGCACATACACACACACACACACACACACACACACACATGAAATATTGTCTAGTCTTATGCCAACACTTGGGAGCCAGAAATTGCATGGGTCTCCTTTCTGCTTAGTGTAAGGTGAGGCCTAGAGTGCTAGGGAAGGGAGGGGCTGCAGAAGGTTCTGACTGAGAGGCACTGGGTGCAGCCAGTGGGAGAAGCAGCTGAGTTGAGAAGGCTGTGTGGTTGTGGTGGGAGGGAGAAAGCCCCTGTGGTGACTGACTTCTTACTTTCTGCCTCTGCTCTTATTTCTAGTCCAGGGCTAGGAAATCTGAGCTTCAGTCCAGGTTTGCATTGCTCAGAGGGATGACTCTGGAGAAGTCTCTCCTCTCTCCTAAGAAAATAGGATCCCAAGGTCAAGGCCAGCCCCAGCAACTTAGCCAGACCCTATCTCAAAATAAAAAATTAAAAGTGTTAGGGTTGTGGGGCTGGGGATGTGGCTCAAGCGGTAGCGCGCTCGCCTAGCATGCGTGCTGCTCGAGTTCAATCCTCAGCACCACATACAAACAAAGATGTTGTGTCCGCCAAAAACTAAATAATAAATATTAAAATTCTCTCTCTCTCTCTTTAAAAAAATAAAATAAAATAAAATAAAAATAAAAGTGTTGGGGTTGTAGCTGAGCGGTAAAGTGCTCTGGGTTCAATCCCAGTACTGGGGCAAGGAGGGGAGGTTATATGTGATAAATAATGTCAAAGGAAGAAACTATTAACTAAAAGGAGATAGGGCCAAATATTTTTCTAGCCCTTGGGCACTTCCTTCACTCAAAGACTTCAGAAATTGGACTTGGTGGGAGTGAAACCAACGCCTGGCTCGGAGCAGCCGCTGCTGAGGTCTCTGGCCAATGTCGCTTCCAACCACCTACAAGGATGGGGAATATCTTTGCAAACCTCTTCAAGGGCCTTTTTGGCAAAAAAGAAATGTGCATCCTCATGGTGGGCCTGGATGCTGCAGGGAAGACTATGATTCTCTACAAACTGAAGCTGGGTGAAATTGTGACCACTATTCCCACCATAGGTTTTAATGTGGAGACCGTTGAGTACAAGAATATCAGCTTCACTGTGTGGGACGTGGGTGGCCAAGACAAGATCCGGCCACTATGGCGCCACTACTTCCAGAACACCCAAGGCTTGATCTTTGTGGTGGACAGCAATGACAGAGAGCGTGTGAATGGGGCCCGCGAGGAGCTCATGAGGGTGCTGCTGAGGATGAGCTGCGGGACGCTGTCCTCCTGGTGTTTGCCAATAAGCAGAACCTCCCAAACGCCAAGAACGCAGCTGAAATCACAGACAAACTGGGGCTGCACTCGCTACGTCACAGGAACTGGTACATTCAGGCCACTTGTGCCACCAGCAGGGATGGGCTCTATGAAGGACTGGACTGGCTGTCCAATCAGCTCCGGAACCAGAAGTGAACCAGAACCCCGCCACCCCCTCACTTTCTCCTCTCCGCCCTCGCTTTCCTCACAAGTGGCAAACGTGCGACTCTGTGGTCCTGAGTGCCAGAAGGTGTCTCCATGGGTTGGTCAGTGTGCATCGCACCGTGCTGTACATGTGCAGATGCAGCCTGCAGCCAGGTTTTTATTTAATGTAAATAGTTTCTGTTTCCACTGAGGCAGTTTCTGGTACTCCTATGCAATATTACTCAGCTTTTTTATTGTAAAAAGAGAATCAACTCACTGTCAGTACTGAGAAGGGATTTAGGCATGTGGGCATCTGGCCTCCAGGAGCTCCTGGGCTGTAGATTGGTGTTGGGATCCATTTGGTGGTTGGTTTTTAACCCAAACTCAGTGCATTTTTAAAAATGGTTAAAAATACAAGATAAGGAGAACACTTGAACACACAGAAGGGAGACTATGCCTATTGTACAGCCTGAATGCTAGTCCATCGGATCAGCTGTTACCCTGTGGGAACACAAAGACGGTGACACAAACTGCCATCCACTGCATGGTCCCAGTAGAGACCCCGAGACTCACCTGTCTTTGGGTCACTTGCATTCCATAGCGTTGTGCTTGTACTTGTGCTCACACAGTCACCTGGGGGCGGGCTGGGAGAGCCATTGCAGGGGACACGGCCCAGATGCGCCCTTTGTTGGCGTGTGGCCAGAGCAGTAGCCCATGTTCCCAGCACCCACTCACTCTTGCACCTGCTCAGCCCGCTGGCAGGAGGTCTGGGTCTCACCAGCATGAGTGCGTGCAAGCTGGGAGGGTTGGTCCACTCCAGACCCACAGGTCCCGGAGCACCCCCATCTCCATGTGTGAAGTAGCCTCCTCCCTCAGCCTGCAAGGGTCCGATTTGCCATCGAAAAAGACGACCTCTACTTTTTTCTTTTGTAATTTGATAAACACGGAAGAAGCTGGAGCTGTTAAATTTATCTTGGGGAAACCTCAGAACTGGTTTATTTGGTGTCGTGGAACCTCTTAATGCTTTCAATACACAATTAGTAATCAACTGTTTTGTATACTTGTTTTCAGTTTTCATTTTGACAAGCACTGTAATTATAGCTATTAGAATAAAGTCTCTTATTGAACAACAGCAGAGGAGGTAGAGAGGGATGTTGGGAGGGGAGGGGAGGGGAGGGGGGATAGTAGGGGATAGGAAAGGTAGCAGAATACAACAGTCACTAATATGCCATTATGTAAAAATGTGAGTATGTAACAGAAGTGAGTCTGTATTATGTATTTGGGGAGTTCAACTCCCAATTGAGTCGAATGTATGAAAGATGATATGTCTTGAGCTCTGTAATGTTTTGAACAACCAATAAAAAAAAAAAAAGAATAAAGTCTCTTAACTATTAAAAAAAAAAAAAGAAAGAAAGAAAGAAATTGGACTTACCCATATCTCCCATGGCTTGTGTATCCATGTCTTCCTAAGTCCAGTTCTAGAAGTTCATTTTGAATTCTGCTGATCTCCACCTATGTGATCCTCAATTTCCTCATCAGTAAATGATACTCCTCCAACCACTCCACCCCACCCCCGCCCCCCTGGTGTGGGATAAGGAACCCAGGGCCTTCAGCATGCTAGGCAAATGAGCTATACTTCCAGCCCAGATGATTGATACCTTTTGTTTGTTTGGGGGGTGGGGGAGAACCCACCCCCCAAACACATCCCAACCCTTTTTTCACTTTCTATTTCATTTTTTTTTATTGTTGGTCGTTCAAAACATTACATAGTTCTTAATACATCTCATTTTTTAATTTAGAGACAGGATCTCACTAGTTGCTTATGGCCTTGCTAAATTGTTGAGGCTGGCTTTGAACTTGTGATCCTCCTGCCTCAGCCTCCCAAGCTACTGGAATTTCAGCCATGAGCCACCACGCCTGACTCCAGATGATACTTTTTAATAGGGTTGTTTTAAAATGCCTAGAGCAGTCCCCAGCACATAGTGGGTGCCCCAGTATAGTGGTGGTGACTACCTTCTTGCTTTCCATCTGCCATCTGTGCTATCCCACTTCATCATCTTGACAACCCTGTGGAGCAAATGCTACTATATCGAAGCTCCTTTTTATAGAGGAAACAAGTGAGGCTCAGAGAGATTAATAGTTTGCTTGGGGACAAGCAGTGGAAAGCTTAGAGCGGCCTCTAAGTGTGACTCTTTCCAAAAGCGAACTCAGTCGACCCCATGACGCAGCACCCAGTGCTCAGGTGCTGAGATGGGGTGAAGACACAGGTCCGCTGGGGCACCCCACCTCTAGGAGACGACTCTGTCGCCAAAAAGGAAAGAGATCTGGGGGGAAGGCTCAGAAAACAGCTCAATCATGGACCCGACGCAGAGGACCCAGACCACGAGGCTTCCAGCAGGAGCGTCCAGCTTCTCTGCACTGAACCTCCCTCCCTCCCGGAACTCCGCGGCAGCGGGCGGAGGCGCAGGACCCCGCTGCAGTTCCTGTTGTTAACGAGAGGGGGAGCCAGAACCAGGGAAGAGCCGCTGTCTGTTAATACCGTAATTTTCACAATCGTGCGCACACATGATCTGTCCCCAGGACTAGCACGATGGTGACTCGGGCCAGAGCCGCGCAAAGAGGAAGAGATTAGGGATACAAGATGTTGTCTATCCTGAGCCACATGGGCTGGATTCGCCGTGAAAGGCTTCTCCTGGAGTCCACTTGCTCCGAGTCTCCCCCAACAGGCGCCTCCCCGCCGTGCTTCCTGCTGTGCTGTTTCTGAGGTTTTCCGGAAAATTGCCGGTGAGGGTACCGAACACCAGGCCAAGGACTCAAGACCTTGGGGACAGGATAAGGTAGAGGCCTGGTGACGAGATTTAAGTAAATGTGGGATTAACTGCCCGTCTGATTCCCACTACCCTTTCTTCCACCTTCTCCAAGGATCTTCCCCAGGAGCCTCAGGACTTTCTAACTAGGGATAAGAGAATGAGAATTTGGAAACTGCTGTGAGTCCCTTTCAAAGTACAGTGTATTTAAAAAACTTTTAGGAAAAGGGAACCACTGAACTCAAAATGAACTTCTAAAGGTCTAATTTCTGAAACTAACAGGTGGGAGAGAGGTGTTTGCCTGGAGTAAAGATGGGCTGACTTGGGCTCCTGGGTTGAGGAGAGGCAGCTTCTGTGATCTGGGTTCCAGAACAGGGGCAGGGTCCTGCAATTTGGTAACTCTGCCCTGACAACCCAGTGCACCTGGGCACATGGGTCTTGTTCCCAGGCCTCTGGAAAAATGGAGCACATCCAGACATAGTAGTGCAGTGTAATCCCAGCTCCTGTGGGAGGCTGAGGCAGGAGGATTACAAGTTTGAGACCAACCTGGGCAATTTAGTGTGACTCTGTCTCAAAATGAAAAATTGAAAGAACTGAGGAATGTAGCTCAGTGGGAAGGCACCCCTGGGTTCAATCCCCAGTACCCCCACACACAACACACACACACACACACACACACACACACACAGTGGGTACTGCCATATGCAGTGTCCTTGGGTAGTGTCCAAAGCCCAGGGTTCTGCTTGTGAGACAAAAGGATGGTCATATGGGGAAGCAAGGCAAAGAGAAAGGAAAAGGGGAGCTAAGAGGCTGAGCCAGTCAGTCAAGGTATGGGACACCTGTAATCCTAGTTACTATGGAGATTAAATCATAGAAAAAAAGTCACAAATTTGAGGCCAGCGTGGGCAATTTAAGTGAAACTCTTTCTCAAAATAAAAATTTTACAGAAGGTCTTGGAGCTTTGCCCAGTGGCTGTATCATAATCAATGAAGTTTATCTGAAGCACAATTATTGCTAATTAAAATCTTTTCCCAATATCCCAGTGTGACAACTTGCAATATAGTCAGCATTGACATTTTTTGACAGTCTCTATGGAGACTTAAAAAATCTCAGAATGCAGCTCAGTGATAGAGGCTTATCTAGCATGTGCAAGGAGGACCTGGGTTCAATCTCTAGGAGGAGAAAGAAACAAACAAAAAGCTCCGAGGCTGGAGTTGGGCAAGACCTTCACCCTGCAGGCCTCAGTTTGTCTGGAATGTAGAGATATTACCTAATGCAAAAGGCTACCGTGAGAACTCAACAAAATGGTGTTCCAGAAAGTGCTCTATAACCAGTACAAATCCTAGGCAGGAAACCTCCTCCCTGAAACTCCCAGGTTACTCCAAATCCAGGTGCAGCTCTTGCCTGGGCGCTCCCAGTCTTTGATGCCTGGCTTGCTGGAGGGAACTCTTTTGCAGACCTCTTTCCTGTTCCCCCAACTCCCCCAGAGCACCTAGCCACAATGGAATCCTTGCCAGACTGTGACCTTCTCAAGGCGGAGATGGGTGGCTGATTCATCCCTGCATTCATTCAAAAATACCCCCTGATAAGACTTGGCAAAATGTTACTAAAGTTCATCTAAGAAAAAAAAAAAAAGCCTGTAAAAACAGACAGCAAAGTTATGAAAACAAACAGCAGTGGAAGTGGAGATGGGAACAGACACTGAAACAATTTGACAGCAGCTATCAGAATTTTTTTTAATGTACATCCCCTTTATGCTGACAACTCCATCTCTTAGAATATGTACTACAAAAAGATAGCAGTAATGAACAAGATTAATGTGTGAGGATGTCTGCTGATATATAAAAAATATATATATGTATTTTTTGAACTGTAGGAAAGACCTGGAAACAACCCAATGGCCCATCAATAGGGGATGGTGAAATAAATTGTGATACAGCCATAGAAAGCAATGCTGAGCAGTTGATAAAAACAAAGGAGTGAGTGCTGAGGTAGGAAGAATCACTAAGAGATAGCAAGAGACAGAACAGGAAGTACAGTAGGAGTCCATGTCTTTAAAAATGTTCTCCTACTGCTGCCTTGGAGCCTTCATTTATCAAATTTCCTTTCCCAATCCCAGAATGACAATCTGGTAGATACTTTTGTTTTACTTTATTTTTTGCAGTCCTAAGGATTGCATGCCAGGCAAGTGGGTCTACCACTGAGCTACATCCCAGCCTTTTTTAAATTTTATTTTGAGACAGGGTCTCACTAAATTACAAAGGCTTGCCTTGAACTTGGGATCCTCCTGCTGGAATTACAGGCCTGTGCTGCCACTCCCAGCCAGTCTATGCCCTTAACCACTCTGTGTCACCTTAGGCTCACAGGACCTTGAGTGGGACTTGTCTTGGGATTTCAGCAGGTGTGCTACATGTCGTTAACTAGATATACCGAATTAATCAAATGATTACCCTGCTGATAAACATGTGGATTATTTCCAGTTTCGTGCTGTTATGTGTGAGCAGAGCTGTGTTGCACTTTTTCAGCATGGAAGTTTTTGTGCACCGTGCAAGTATTTCCATAGGTTAGATTTGTAGAAGTCTCAATTCTTTAGTCAAAGGGTAAACTTAAATGTGGATACTATTCCAAATACTGTTATTTTCACTTTGACTAAAGAATTGGTTCCAATCTGGCAGTTGAAATGGTATTTCTTTGTTATTTTGTTGTTAGACTTTTTTTTAGGCACTGAAAATTAAATTCAGGGCCTCATGCATGCTAGCTAAGCACTCTACCATTGAGCTACATCCTCAGCATTTGCTTTATGTTTCTTTAATGATGAGTGAAAGTGAGCATCTTTTCATGTATTTACTGTTTAAAATTTTTCTTTTCTTATTAATTTTCTGCTAACATTCTTGGACTGCATTTGAATTTGGTTGCCTTTTTTTCAAATATTACCTAAAGAGTACCCCTTTATCTTATAATGATTGCAAATAGTTTTTTGTAGTGGTCATGTATGTATGGTGTTTATTTATTATTTTATATAGGGAGATGTATCGGGGATTGATCCTAAAGGAGCTTTAAAACTGAGCTACATAGCCAGCCCTTTTATTTTTTATTTTATTTTATTTTTTAAAGAGAGAGAGAGAAAGAGAGAATTTTTAATACTTATTTTTTAGTTTTCAGCAGACACAACATCTTTTGGGTTTTTTTTTTTTTTTTTGTATGTGGTGCTGAGGATCCAACCCAGGCCGCACGCATGCCAGGCGAGCGCACTACCGCTTGAGCCACATCCCCAACCCCTTATTTTTTTGAGACAAGGTCTCACTGAGTTGCTCAGGCTGGCCTCAAACTTTCAAACCTCCTGCCTCAGCCTCCTGAGTTGCTGGGATTACAGGAACATCACTACACCCAGTTCCGACTTTGTTCTTTGACAACCTTTTTGATTCAGGTTTTTCATTTTTACATGTTCAAATTATCAGTCTTGTACTTTACGGCTTCTGTATTTTGGAAGATATGTGCCTTTCCTCTTTCAGAATTTTCATGCTAGTCTCAAATGTTCATTTTTCCAGATGAAAGTTCATTTTTCCAAGGCTTCTTCCCCAAATCCTATCTGTGTTTGGATCAGAATCACTTTCAGTATATAGATCCAGTAGAGAAAAATGCCCAGCCTTATGACTGAAGGGGGTTATAGGGAATCTTTTTTCCAAGAGGACATAGAGACTTAGTGAGGGTTGGCCAGGCCCTCCCAAGGAGGCCCTAGGGTGCTAGCACCTAAGAATGCACCCCTGGCATTCCAGAGAGCCTAGAACACAACCCCAAGCTCCTGGCCTCCTGCTGAGGGACTCCCTCATGCAAGCAGTCCTTGGAGGCCCAGGAGAGGAGCCAGATGTGCCCTCAAAGAGCTGATTCATGAGTAGGAGATTTCCCAGAGTCACACCTTGTTGCAGAGACCAAGCACAGTGACGCCTTTGAGGAAAATCCTACTGGTCTCAAAGTCACAGTGTTGGGGAGAGGCAGGGACCTGCTGCAGAACCACAGGAACAGGAGGCTGCTGTGGGCACAGCCCTGCAGGCCGGCCTTCCTGCCCAGCCCAAGCTCTGCGGGCTCCTTTCCAATCCTGGAGCCCCAGACTACAGCATCAGCCTTGCTTCCCCAGGCAGGGGCTCACGTGGGCCCCAAAGGCTTTCCCAAGATACCAGGAAGACTGAGTGGGCATTCACTTATCCAGCCATTATTTATTGAGTGCTTACTGTATGCTAGTCAGTGTTCTAAGCACAAAGGATTGCAGCAGAGAATTAAAAAGAACAAATTTCCTGCCCTCCTGGAGCTTACAGACATAAGCTATAAAAATTATCAAAATAAATATGTATTTATATTGGGAGACAAGTGCTATGGGGAAAAATAGGGCAAGGAGGGAGAATTGGGAGTTGGGGTAGGAAGTGGTCTCATTTCCCAGGGTGACCATGCTGGGGGACTTCCACTTGGCCTCAGACCCCTAGGGAAAGCTGGCCTGAAGGCTGGTATCCTGGCTCTGGCTGGGTTCAGCCAAAGGGGAGGGCTGAGCTAGGGGTGGGGTTCATCCCTGTCGCCTCCCTACAGAGTCGTGGCTCCTGACAGGTGCTCCGCTCCCACCATTCTCTCCTTCCTAATTGTAGCAGCTATATCCGGCCAAATTTGGGAATAGCAAAGCCTACCGTAGCTCAGGGCTCCGGCACTGCACTGTCCCTCGGGGTTTCCTTAGCCATATTTCACATCTGTAAGTCATCCTTGAATAAACTTAATTTGAGTGCTGTGCTCTGTTGAATGCTGAGAAGCACAGTGACATTTGAGCAGGCTACAAGGCAATAGGGTCATAGCTATGGGCAGAATGTTCTAGGCAGAGGAAACTGCCAGCACAAAGGCTGGAGGTGGGGGGTGTGCCTGACCTGTTGGAAGAAAAGCAAAGAAACCAAAGGAAAGCAGGCGCAGTGACAAATGCCTGTAATCCCAGTGGCTCCGGAGGCTGAGGCAGGAGGATCACAAGTTCAAAGTCAGCCTCAGCAATTTAGTGAGACCCCGTCTCGAAATAAAAAATAAAAATGGGCTAGGGATGTGGTTCAGTGGTTAAGTGTTCGTGGGTTCAGTCCCTGGTACAAAGGACTGAGTAGGTAGCTCAACTGCAGAGCTCTTGTCTAGCAAGGGCAAGGCCCCAGGTTCAATCCCAGCCTCCCTGCCTCCCCACACACACAAAAAGAAAGCTGAGCTGGTGCAAACAGAGGGATGGAGATGAAATAGCAGCAAAGAGGAGAGCGTTTGGAGGTGGGGACTCAGCTTTTGCCAGAGTGAGGAGGAAGAGCTCTGAACTAAGTGGTGACATGACCTTTAACAGTGTCACTCTGGCTGCTGGGTTGAGAACAGACCATGGGGACAAGGGTAGAAACAGGGAAGCTGGTGAAGGGGGTACTGCATCATCCCAGGAAAGAGAAAAGGCTCAGAGGCTGTGGGAAGCATCAGAAGAGGCTGGTGTAGAGGTGGAACCAGTAGGATTTGCTGTGGCGTGTAGGAGGAAGGTGACGAGGGTGGCTTCATTGTTCATGGTCTGTTGTATTTAGCAAGGCTTTTACGCTTTGAGTGGAATCCCTATATCCACCCAGCCTGACCCTTATTCCCTGTCCCTTGGTGTATATGGGGATCTGGGGAGGGGCACATGTACAGTCCCCAAGGCTGTACACATCTCCTCGGGCAGAACTAGGGGTTTGCTAGTGTCTGCCAGGAGGGGTCCTCATTTAAGTCACAGACCCCTTTGCCTGCAGCTGGCTGCCTTCTGGTCCCTGGTTTGGGGTGGAAGAGAGGACTCAGCCCCTGAGGCACTGGGAAGGGAAATGATACCCCATCCTCAGAGGCTGACTGTTCCTGTATCAGTGTCCGGCTTTCAGGGCACTCCCAGACCCCTGCCCTTCAGCTGGAGCTGAGGGTCAGCCAGTCCTGAATGTGACAGGCTTCCTCTTCCACCACTTGCTTGGCTGGTTTCCCCGTAGGCTCCAGGCCTGTGTGGGGCAGATGAGGCCTTGAGTGAAGAACCTCCTCAGGGGTGGCCCAGCCCCTTCCTCGGAGCCCTTGGCAGCCCTTCTCCCTCCTGTTGGACAGGGTCTTTCAGAATCCTGGGTTGGGAGGCCTCCTCCCGTGGCATCCTGTGTGGGGCCCTCTGGCTGGATTCCCATTGCCTGAGACCCTGAACTCAGGCCACAAGGCCTTCCGGGCTGGCGAGGCCTGGCCTCCATTGATAACAGCGCTCTGCCGAGCCCTTTCCCACACAGAGGCCTGTATGAAAAGTGGCTCTGGGTGGAAGCTGTGCCCCTCACCTGCATGTGATGTTAGCCAGTCACCTCACTTCTCCAGGCGGAACCTCCTCGCCTGCCCTTGTGTCCCTAGCATGATGGAGGTCTAAGTACTTTCTGCGTAAATAACTGGGAGGAATAAGCTTTATTCGGTGCCTACCCCAGAGTACATGCTCAGCCATTTAACTCTTTCCCATCTACGGATGAAACCGAGACTCAGAGAGAAATATCGCTTGTCTCAGGCCACAGGGCTGGGAAATGGGAGAGCCTGGTCCCTGCGCCCTGACTGGCCATCCCCCTGGGCCATTCTTCCTGGCCCTTTCCACCCTCACAGGTGGTGTCAGCTGGGAAGGGTAAATGGAGCTTACACTCTCTGAGAATCCCTGAGGGGAGGAAGGCCTCCTGTCGCCATGGATGACATGGTGAATTAAATGTAGTCTTCTGTCTTAAAGGGCCGCCAGTCTGGAGCTAGGAGCCACAGCACCCGGATAGGACCCCTCCTACATAGAAGACCCAGGAAGCATCCAGGGAGGGCTGGCATCTGGGTTTACAACTGGTCCATTGGATAGAAATGTCACAGAAATGGAAACTTAAATAAGTTTCAAACATTCTGTTTCATATCAGTGGGAGCTGGATGCGGTGGCACATGCCTGTGATCCCAGTGGCTCTGGAGGCTGAGATGGGAGGATCATGAGTTCCAAGCCAGCCTCAGCAAAAGCCAGGTGCTGAGCAACTCAGTGAGACCCAGTCTCTAAATAAAATACAAAATAGGGCTGGGGGATGTGGCTCGGTGGTCAAGTGCCCCCCGAGTTCAATTCCTAGTATCAAAAGAGAGAGAGAGAATGAATCAGCGGGGCTGGGGCTAAAGCTCAGTGGTGGAGCGCTTGCCTCCCATGTACGAGGCACTGGGTTTGATCCTCAGCATCACATAAAATCGAGTAAATAAATAAAGTTATCGTGTCCATCTTCAACCAAAAATATATTTTTAAAAAAGAGAGAGTATATATCAATGCCAAAAAGAATCCAACATTGTGACACCTAAATGACCTCAGGTCACAAAAATTCACATTCCTCCACATATCCAAAGTGTAACTTGGGGAAATAGGGACCTCACAGATGCCAGCTGTCCCATCCTTGTGGGTGTATGCATATCTACACAGACACTTGAGCCACCAAGGCAGAGAGTCACCCTCCCTCAGGCCAGAGGGAGCTAGGCAGCCTGAGCAAGTGAGCCCTCCTTCCCTTTCCAAACCCCAGAGCTGGGCTTTGCGAGGGCTGGAGGGGCCTGAGAATCCTCCTAGAAACAGACCCGTCTCACACACTTCCTGTCAGCATGAAGGGCAAACTGGTCCAGGCAGCACCTAGGTTGCAGCAGGGCGCTTGAGATCAGGCTGCTGCCCTCAGGTGCAAGGACCCTGCCCCCAGCCTTGCTGCAGGTCTGCCTTCCACAGCACCCCTGCCTCCACTTTTGGTTTCGGTTTATGTGTGCAGAAATAATCCTACCCTTTCCCTCCCCTTTCTAACTGCCCTCCTCCTCCCTTCCCTCTCTTATCCCTTGTCCCTGGCTCTGTAGGACAGAAGGAGGAGAAGGAAGGGATAGAGAAGAAGTGGACAGAGTTGCCACAACTCGCCCTCTGTTTCAGGGCTGGGCAGCCTGTAGCAGTTGTGTGTATTGTGCACTGCACAATTCTAGTCCCCTCACCATCACCGAAATCACCAAAATTTGCATGATTATTAACACACTTTTCAGGCAGATGGAGAAAAATGGTCCTGAGAAGGACCATTTTTTCTTAAGTAGAATGAAGCACTCCGAGCTGGATGAAAGGTTTGAGTTTCAGCTCTGGCCTCCTAGAAATCCCAAGCTAGTCCCTGTCCCACAGACTGCTCATCCTCCAGTCCTTATGTTCCAACCCACAAGGTTAGAGTCCCACTGAGAGACTCTGTCTCAAAAGAGGCTGACCAATCACTTCTAGCACCATTTGTAAGACCCCAAGCAAATCTCTTCTTCTCAGTCCTCAGTTTCCCCATCTGTAACATATAGAGTAGAGGAGATGATCTCTGAGGATCTCTGTGGGGGATGCCTGGGAGGCAGGCCTCAGGGTCCCCTTTACCTGGAAGAAAGGAAGTTATTGCTTGCTATCCCCAATAACCAATAAAAGCAGGACTCAGAGAGGATCATTTTGCTGAAGGATGTTGGTAAGGACCCCGCAAGGTGCTCCAGAGGGGCTCTGTGACCCGGGGCAGTTCCCTAAACCTCAGTTCCATCCCTATGAGGTGGGGTGAGAATATTCACCTTGCAGGGACGGATTGCAAAGGTACTGGCATAGAGGAGGCCCTCCAAGAAGGTAGAGAAGAAGGCTGGGAGAGGTATAACACACCTGTAATCCCAGCAGTTTGGGAGGCTGAGGCGGGAGGATTGCAAGTTCAAAGCCAGCCTCAGCAACTTAGCAAAGCCCTAAAGCCACTTAGTGAGACCCCGTCTCAAAATAAAAAATTAAAAGGGCTGGGGATGTGGCTCAGTGGTCAAGCGTCCCTGAGTTCAATCCCCAACATAAAAAAAAAAGAACATTAAGAAGGTCCTAACGACCTGCGCAGGCGGTTGGCTGGTGCTGACCAAGGCTGGGCCTGCAGACAGCTCAGCAAGGCTCAGCCTCCAGCACAGGAAACATACCTGGTTTCCTTTGGGCCTGAGATGCCACCCTCCCACCTCTCTTCCCCATGCTTCCTGCCCCGTGGGCCGCCCTCCCCTCTCTGCAGGACCTGGGGGATGGCCAGCTTGCACCTATCCAGAGGCACACTCCTCTGGGCCTGGCGTGCAGGACCTCCTAACCCCAGCCCAGCCCCCCATTCCTCCCCGGCCACACCTCGCACAAGCCAGGTGCCGCTACAACTCCATGCCTTTGCCCCTGCCAAAGCCTTCTATGTCACATGCCCTTCCTTTTGTCCGCTCCTCAAGAGAGCCAAATCCTGTGCATTGTTTAGGGCCTGGCTCTGATCTTCTCTGGGAAAGCTGCCCCTGTCCTTCCAGTGTAGAGAAGAATCACTCTCCCTGTTGGCTTTTTTGACCCTGGGACTCCATCACGACTCTTGGCAGAGCCCCAGCACCTTGTCAATAACCTGGAGACAAACCATCTCTGTCTTGCAGGGTGGTGGATAGATGATTCCGCCCCCCAAAAAAAGTAAAGCCTCCAAACATCAGCACCCCAAAATTCCAGCCAGCCAACCCTGTGCAGAGTGGGGAGTAGGGGTGTCAGGCAGCATTTGTGTCCTGTTCCAGTTCTCAGAGGGCCAGCGCGCTGCTCATTAGAAGATCAATCATGATAAACAAGTTTCGGGGCCCAAGGACAGATCTGGCCCTTCCTGGAGCAGATTGTCTGCCCATTCCTCAGGCAGAGGCCAGGAGCCACTTCTGGGGGTGGGCCTGATTTCTACTCACGGCCTCGGCCTCGTGCAGCAGCAGCAGCGGCAGCAGCCCGCTGATGACTCAGGTCGGCTCCCCACCCTTCCCCTGCAGGAAGAGGCCCTGTCATAATCGCAGTTGTTCTACATAAAAATAGCTTTGGTTCACAGATCTGTGAGCGCAGCCCTTTTCACTGAGGGAAGAGGAAGGCTGTTTCCCTGCCTGTCTCCCCTTGGCCCCTCAGCCCCTCTTCAAAATCTGATCTTCTGGGTGGGTCCTAACACTGCTCAGGCATGACTTCCTCCCAGGGGTGGGCGATGAGGGCTTTTTGCTGCTTTGCAATCTGCTTCACCCATTCTGTTTGTCCCTGGCATCAGACATGTGAAGTAGCTGAGGTTATGGTATCCATTTTGCAGATGGAGAAACTCAGGCCAAGAGAGAAGAGGCGACTTACCTAAGGTCACAGTGAGCTGGTGTTGGAGCAGAGCTTCGGGCCCCTCACTCCTCCTCCTCCTCCTCCTCTTTCTGGTATCAGCACTTGCCTCCACCTTGGAAAATGCCATGGCCACAGCCTGGGCAACAAAGAAAAAGGAGAGGAGAGGAAGGCTGGGCAGAGCTCAGACCCTGGGAAGGGCAAGATACTCACAGGCCAACATTTGTCCAGCTCCTGGTGTGCGCCAGGTACCATGACAGGCCCTCGGGATACGCAGAGAACAAAACACAGGCCCACTCCCAGCCCTTATGAGCACACAGGTAATAGAAAACATTCATTGAGTATTTTCCTTATACTAGATGTTTTGCTAAGCATATTGACACGGATTATATCATTTATCAACAACATCTCCATAAGTAGACATTCGTCCTTCATGTTGCCCACCCAAAGTCTGGAACTTCCTCCTCTGTGTGGGGAATTCTCCACTCATGAGGAAGAACCCAGCTTCCACTACTTAGACTAACTATGCCAGGACCAGCCATCTTCCTGCCTCCCTTGCAGCTAAGGCTGGGCACTGATCAGGCATGGCCGGTCACCCCACCACTCCAGACTCCATGTTGGAGCCCTGATCACAGGGGTCACAGTCAGTAGAGGCGGGAACAACAGGCACCTGTGACCTCCAGAGGCAGCAGGGTCCCTCATTCGCTGCTGGTGCAGACTGCATCTGTGCTCACTGGTGGCAGCCTGTGCTGTCCCCCAGCTCCGTAGCTAGTGGAGAAAGATCAAGTCCTGCCTTGGCCGCAAGAGGGAGGGTGGATGGGCAGATGCTAGGAATGTCAGGGAATCTGAGCTGGGGTTGAGATTTCCTCTGGGCCTTCCAGCCTAAGCCCACTGAGCCCAGTGGCCTAGGCTGGGGTAGAGTGGGCACTGGCAGTCTCAGAGGCCCTGCCTACTGGCTGCATAAGCATCCCTACCCGAAACCTGAATCCCGCAAGGGCCCTGCGCACTCTCCACTATCTCTTTGCTCCACCTCCCCTCCTTCACACAACTGTAGGCCTGCTTCTAGCCTCATGGCCTCCACTCGGACACACGGACACCTGTGACAGCTCTTCCTTGAATTACTCACTGCCGTCCTTCATCCTGGAGTCAGAGTGGCCTCTGGAACTCAGAACTGACAGAGTCACATCTCTCCATCAGCACCTTCCAGGACACCCTGACATCTAAGGCTCTGCCAACCCCTTTGGCCTGCACACCATTCCCCATAGACCATCCAGAGCTCTGGTCATGGTCACCCACTGTTCTATCCGCCTCGCCTGCCTCCCTTCGCCCTGTCTCGTGTTGCCTTTGCTCACGCTGATCCCTCTATCTTCCCTGTTCCCGATACTCTTTCCTTTCTAGTAAAATCTCATTCGTTCTATGTGTGTATGATACTAGCAGGGATGAACCCAGGGGTGCTCTACCACTGAGCCACATCCCCAGCCCTTTTTTATTTTTTATTGAGCCAGAGTCTTGCTAATTGCTGGGGCAGGCCTCAAACTTCTGCCTTAGCCTCCTGAGTCACTGGGACTTTAGTAGGCACGTACCACCATACCCAGTGTCTGGCTCCATTCACTCCCCCCTCCTTAGGTACTGGAGATTGAACCTAAGGGTATTTACCACTACGCTACATCCCCAGCCATTTCTATTTTTTATTTTGAGACCAGTTGCCTAAGTTGCTGAGACTGGCCTCGAACCTGTGATCCTCCTACCTCAGCCTCAGGAGTTGCTGAGATTACAGGTGTACTTCATTCACTCTTGAAGCAGCTTCAAATGCCAACTTATTCATGAAGTTTCCCTCACTCCCACTGAGGCTTCCAGGAATTGTGCTTCCTATATTTTGCCTGTGAGAGAGGTTCTGTGGCATTTTGTACGTGTGTGAGGTACTGCTGCTCACATCTATCTAGTTTGGCATCAAGAAAGGCGTGCCTGTGGGACCAGGACCTGGGGCTCCAGGTCAAATCGACTTCAGTTCAAGATCAGGCTTGGCCATTTGCCTGCTGAGCTTTGTGGGCAGGTCGGTGAATCCCTCCAAGGTCCATTTCTTCAGCTGCCAAGTGGGACGTTAGTCTCACTTGCCACCCTGTTGTGAGAATGGAATGAAGTGCCTGTGGGGAGGAACCTGGTACAGTGCCTTGTACAGAGTGGTATACAAGTGTCAGTTTTCCTTCTGTGCCACCCTGAGTGGCCCTCTCCAGGCGCCAATGACAAAAGAGTGACTTCCCTGTCAGTCTTTCCAGACCCAAGACTGATGAGCCTTGGCCAGCCTGGGGTCTGGGAGTTTTTGCTGCCTAATTGAACCCCTGGGGCATGGCCATCTGGGAGACATCTGTCCGGTCTTGTGGTCTTAGCTTCTCCCCTTCAATTCACCCTCAACTATGAAATGTCAGGCAAGTCAGAAGACGCAGGTAAGAGCTGACCGGGCATCTCCTGGCCCAGGTGTGTTCCCATTCATGTGCAGGTGACTCTGTGGGTGTGTATGTGGCTGTGCATAAACTTGGTGTGTGTGTGTGTGCAGGACTGCTGTGGTTGTCAACTCAGAATGAAAAACCCACACTTCCTGTTAAGAATCAGTTAGAGCATTTTTTAATATTAGTCCCAGATCTCCTAGTCCATGGGGCTGAAGAGGGGGGGGACACAGAATAGGGAAGATGTCCCCCCTGAGCAGTGATGGGAGAGGACTTCAAGGTCTCTCCCTCCTGGCTACCAAGTCACTGCAAAGCCTAAACAGTCACCATACCTCTCTGGGACTCCATTTCCCTTTTTGCAAAAGCAGGAGAGGAGGCCTGGGGCTGTAGCTCAGTGGCAGAGTGCTTGCCTTGCACATATGAGGTACTGAGTTCAATCCTCAGCACCACATAAAAATAAAGAATTAAAATAAAGACATGCTGTCCATCTACAGCTACAAACAAAAATTTTTTAAAAAAGCAGGAGGGGAGATTAGAGCAGATTCTCTGTCTGTATCTCTCTCATACACACACACACACACACACACACACATACACACACATGCACACAGATTAGTATCCAGAGTGCATCCTCCAACAGGAGACAACAGATGAATCACCCAACCAGACTGTCCTTGGAAATGCCTATCCCCTTCCTCGAAATCATGTGGAGAAGGGGACATGGAGGGAGTTTCCAACGGAGAAAGGCATAGTGCCAGCCAGTCTCCACCCTCATCAGCAACTTCCTCTCCTCTCCGCCCCCATCCCTCCTTTCCAGTTCCCACATCCTCAACCAGAAGAGAAACAGAAATTAATTGCTCAATAGGAAAAGGCAAGAGCCCCTCCCCTCCCATCCATCTCTACTAGGGAGGCTGAAGCATGAGGATTGCAAGTTTGATATCAACCTCTGCAATTTAGTGAGACCCTGTCTTAAAATAAAAAATAAAAACGGCTGGAGATGTAGTTCAGTGGTAGAGCATTCCTGCGTTCAATCTCCAGTACCGAAAAAAAAAAAAAAAGTAGGAAGAGGGCTGAATTCATGAAACTTCCCTTCATTTTACAGGTAAAATACAACCCATGCTCAGAGAGGGGCAGTGACTTGTTGGAAGACACCCAGTGAGACAAGTCAGTGCCAGGATTGAACCCAGGGTCTCCGGTCAGTTCCATGCCCTCGGAGGATACAGCACAAGAACAGGAGCTGAAATTGCAGTGGGGACCTTAGGGTGAACACCAGGAGGCACTTTCTCTTGGACTTTGCAGGCCTCAGGACAGATAGCCAAGGAGTGCTCCCTCCTCCCTGCCATGCCTCTTGAGTAGCATACTGTGGAATGCAGTAGCTCCCTGTGGTTAGGAAGAGGCCAAGTTATTCTGCAGGGATTGGAGACAGGGTCCATGAGCAAGGGGAAAGCCACCATGGCCAGGATGCACGCTCAGCATCACTTTATTCCCACACAGCTCTAGGAGAGAGGATCCCGTTTAATAGATGAGGAACCGGAAGCCCAGAGAGGTCACACAACTAAAAAATAGAGGAACCTATGTGGTATGACCCCCCCAAAACCTTTGTCTCTCCCCTAGTTTCCCAAAACATAGACCACAAGATGAATTTAAAAACATGGTCCAGCCAGGCGCACACCTGTAATTTCAGCAACTCCAGAAGCTAAAGCAGGAGGATCAAGTTCAAGGCCAGCCTCAGCAACTTAATGAGACCCTGTCTCAAATTTTAAAATTAAAAAAATGGCTAGAGATGTAGCTCAGTGGTAGAGAGCCCCTGGGTTCAATCCCCAGTACTGAAAAAACAAACAGAAAAAAAATAAATCAGGCTGGGGCTGGGGCTCAGTGGTAGAGCTCTTGCCTCACATGGGTGAGGCATTGGGTTTAATCCTCAGCACCGCATAAAAACAAATAAATAAATATATTTAAAATAAATAAATAGAAACATGGTCCACCAGGTGTGTTTATAGGTGAACAACAAACACACTGATCCAAATGTAAATCAGGAAAAATCAATCATCTCATCAAACTCATGATTTCACAGATCGCCTAGCTCAGAACTAGACTAAATTTTAAAGGGAATTGATGTAAAGGAAAATATTAAATGGGTAATCATTCAGGGAGCAAAATTCCAGAAAGTGCCACATGACTGGCTAAAGCTTCCAAAATGGTGCTTGAAACCCTCCTGGTCAGAGGCAGTACATACGAGCCTCTGTTTGGCCACCACACGGGTCAGTCCTGAGTGTGACCCCTCCTGTCTAGCCCTTCTGACCATGTGTGGAGGGGGCAGGTCATCCCTGGTAACCTCAGCCTTGGAGAAAGAGAGCCAGAGCCCAGCTGCTGGGTTTTGGAATGGAAGGGAGCAGAAGCATGAAGGGTGAGCCTGTGGGGCCTCAGAAGTATGAGACACTGTCCCCAGACACCTGGAGTCAGCTCTGAAGAGAGCAGAAGTGTCCACTTAGCCTGCCCTGCATCGGTGCCCCTTCCTCTCTCAGTTTTAGCTCCTCGTTTTGAGTCCGGTTCCTATTCCCCGTCAGTCAGTTTCAGCCTTGCTCACTGTCTGAGGAGCCATGGGCAGGAGGGAGGCTCTGGGCCTCCCTGAGGAGGCGGCTAATTCCTGGGCCCTCCCTCATGGGCCTCCCAGCCTGATGAAAGGAGCAGTTCCACGCAGCCAAGCATGGAGCTTGGACGCTGGCTGCCTCCAGGCCCAAGGGACTGAGAGAGCATGCAGAACCCAGCCAGGTCCTGGCCTGCTATCCCGGCAGCCTGGGTCAGCCCCAGAGGGACAGGCGATTGGGAGGTCAAGCACTCTCACTCCAAGGCTTGACACTGGGCAAGCTTCCAGGGCAGCATCTGCCCTGTCAGTAGGAAGCTCTGTAGTGGAGGGCCACCTACTTCGGCCCCCTTATGACACTAGCTCTCGGGGCTGCCCAGCCTGCCATAATTAATCTCGGCCTATTCACTCAATCAGTAGGATTTGAGTCCTGAAAGATCACAATCATATTCATCAATAAGCATTTGAGGGGTTTCCCACAAAGTTCTGAGTCGAATGCTCTTGTGTAGGATTTTATTTGATCTTCACAATACTCGGGTATGTCTGTTATTCCCTCTTAACGGATGATAAGCTCAGTCTTAAAGAAGGGAACCATCTTGCCTGAGGCCAGATACAGGCACAGAAGAGCAGGACCCGCTCCCAGACTGTCTGGCTGAACTGTGCTATTTCTCCCATCCCCGGGAAGTGAGAGATCACCATTGGAAAAGAGGGTCGGTCCTTTACCCAAAACTTGAACTCCAATGGAACACAAAGCCCAAGGACAAGCTTTCTCCGTTGTCCATGCTTAAGTGTGAGGGAGCTAACAATCACTGGACCTCAAACCGTGAAATTTTCCACATTCAACACATCATTTAGTCCACGCCAACAAGAGCATAAATCATTATCCCCATCTTATAGCTGATGAGACTGAGACTGAGCAAGTGCCACCAGCCACTACCCCTGCCCCCGCCCCTCTCTGACCACCTTTCTCCCAGCGCACACCTGGATAGCAGGGAAGCAGACTCAGGGCAGGCGGGGAGAAGTAGCTGCCCGAGGGCTGCACTGAAGCAACACAGTTGTCCCGTGTCCTCTCCCCCACAACCCTCCACCGCCAGCCTCTCTTTTTTTTTTGTTTTTAAAGAGAGAGAGAGTGAGAGAGAGAGAGAGAGAGAGAGAGAGAGAGAGAGAGAGAACTTTAATATTTATTTTTTAGTTCTGGGCGGACACAACATCTTTGTTTGTATGTGGTGCTGAGGATCGAACCCGGGCCGCACGCATGCCAGGCGACTGCGCTACCGATTGAGCCACATCCCAAGCCCACCAGCCTCTCTTCTGCTGAAAAGATGTCAGTTTGTTTTCACTGCTCTTCTTGGCACATTGTTTAATTATGGTGATTATACATGTGTATGAAGAAAAACATGCGGAGGACTGGAGGTGGTTTTTAAGTGAAGTTAAGCAATATCAATGCCTGCAGGAAAGGAAGCTCTATAATAAACTCTTAGCCTTTGACTGCGCAGTTGGGTGTTGCTCACGGCAGTGATGTGCAAAGTAGGATTTCACCTGATTAGTGACCTAACCAGATCAGCATTCGACTTTCTGATGTGACTAGAAAATGCCCTTTAAGGGCTAGGGTTGTGGCTCAGAGGAAGAGCGTTTGCCTAGCAGATGTGAGGCCCTGGGTTTGATCCTCAGCACCACATAAAAAATAAATAGATAAAATAAAGGTATTGTGTCCAACTACAACATATATATTTAAAAAAAAAAGAAATAAAGAAAAATGGCCTTTAAAAAAATAGGATTCATTTGAATGTATCTCTCAGAATTCTGCAGAGAAGGTCTAGATCAGTAGTTCTTTTTTCTTTTCTTTTCTTTTTTTTTTTTTTTTTTCTTTTGAAGGAGCAGGTACCAGAAATTGAACCCAGGGCACTCAACCACTGAGCCACATTCCCAATCCTTTTTGGTGTTTTTATTTAGAGACAGGGTTTCACTGAGTTGCTTAGAGCCTCACTTAGTTGCTAAGGCTGACCCTGAACTCAAGATCCTCCTGCCTCAGCCTCCCATGCCGCTGGGATTACAGGCCTGTGCCACTGTGCCCGGCATCATGTCAGTAGTTCTTAACCTTCCTATGTGTCCCTGGGCCCCTCTGTCATCTAGTGAAGCCTGTGGATCTCTTCTCAGAAAAATGTTCTGAAGTGTGCAAAATAAAAATAAAATGAGTGTCTCAGTCTGTTTTTTGTTTTGTTTTGTTTCTGCTAAAACAGAATTCTATAAGCTAGGAAAACTATCTAGCTCACAGTTCTGAAGGTTGGGAAGTCCAAGACGGACAGGCAACATCTGGCGAGCACCATAACATGGCAGAAGTGTCAAATGGTGATCTCTCAGGAGAGAGATTCAGAAAGAGACAGACAGAAAGGGCGCTATTCTCCCCATCCCATATCTAGCCTACTCCTATAATAAAGGTCTTGATCCCTTCGTGCGGGAGGTACCAGAAGGTCTTCTCTTATCTTTTAAAGATCCCACCTCTAAATACAGTCACAGTGGCAATTAAATTTCAATGTTGATTTTCAGGGGGACATTCAAATCATAGCAACAGGCTTATAAAGAAAATCAATTATATCAAAATATGGTCATCAGGCTTTTTTTTTTTTACTGGAAATTGACCCAGGGGCTCTCTCCCACTAAACCACATCCTTATCCCATTTTGTTTTTTACTTTTTACTTTGTCAACAGGGTCTTGCTAGGTTGCTAAGGTCTCTAAGTTGCCCAGACTAACCTTGAACTTGTGATCCTCATGCCTCAGCTTCTGGAGTCTCTGGAATAACAGGCATTTTCCACCACACCCAGCCAAACAAATCATTAAAAAAAAGAATTTTTTTTTTTTTAATGTAAACCAGGTGTGGTGGCGCACACCTATGATCCCAGCAATTTAGGATTGCAAGTTCAAGGCCAGCCTGGGCACGTTTGCCAGTCTTTGACTTAAAAATAAATAAATAAAAAGGAAGGTGGTAGAGTGCTTGCCTAATATTCATGAGGTCCTATATTCAATCCCCAGTACCACCAAAGAATAAAATAAAATAAAAAGGACCAGGGATGTGGCTCAATGGTTGAGTGCCCTGGGTTCAAAGCTCCTCTGGGTTCAATCTCCAGTGCAAAATAATAATAATAATAATAATAATAATAATAATAATAATAAAAATAATAATCTGTTATTATTATTTGTGTAGAAATAGGTAATAATTTATAATTAATACATGAAACATCAAGATCAAACAAAAGGTTTAATAACTGCTGTAATTTTGAAATAGTGATGAATAGAAACCATATTTTGAAATATCTGTGAAAGCTATAATACAAATTAAAAATATCTATGATTCTTTTATGACACCATCTCAGGTCCTTGCTACTATGATTAATTGCCTATACTCATCATCAAAGAGAATGATGAAATTCAAGTAGAATTTAGTGAAACTAAATATACATTTTTTCTCTTCCAAATTTTCAGACTTTTCAAGTTCTACCCTTGGATTTTATGAGATCTCATAAACCCCAGATTAATAACTCCTGGTCTAGTTCTATCTTTTATTTTATAACATATGTATATAATTGTACCAAAAATAGATTTCAAAATCTAATTAAGTATATAAATAAACAAAGTGCCCAGAGCAGGTACTAGGTCTCAGGAAATGGTAGCCAGTCTGCCTAAGGCCTGGGTTCCTGCTGTGGTTGTGCTGCTTGGCACTGAACCAGGCCTTTCCCCACCACCACCAATGACCTTTGTGCTCCTCTCACACTGAAGCCACTCAGCAGGAGAAAAATAGTGTTAGGTCTGAGGTTATTTTAACTGGCCCACAATCCAGGCAAGAAGGTGGCTTCACAGTTGAGTCCTGTGGAGGCCCAGCCTCCAGAACACCCAAAGGCCTTTGTCCCCTAGAGCCTTGAACTGCCTACATCCTGGGAATCCCCACAGAAAGCCCTTGGCAACTGCTTCCCCCCTCTCTCTCCCTCTCTCTCTCTCTCTCTCTCTCTCTCTCTTAAATACTTTTAGTTGTAGATGGACACAAGACCTTTATTTCGTTTATTTATTTATTTTTATGTGGTGGTGCTGGAGAACGAACCCAGTGCCTCGCACATGCAAAGCAAAGCCTTCTACCACTGAGCCACAACCCCAGCCCCCCTGCTTTTCCTCTTGACTCATCCAAGGTCACATGAGAAGCACAGTTGTTAACCCGGTGACTAGGTCAGGGCTGACAGACTCACTAGAGACCCTGCGCACCAGAGGCAGCAGAGCTGAGAGGTTCACAGGGCCCAGAGGGCAGACAGAGCCTAGAGGAGAGATCCCTCCAGCTCTTCCAGCTCTGGCTTCAGCTTCTGAACAGGCCCAACCAGAACTCAGCCTCTGACTCCTCAGAGCTCAGGCCACCCTTCCCCCTGCCAAGACCTTCAAGGCTCTGGGGACTCATGCTCCCCTTTGGTCAAGCTCTGACAGATGACCCAACTCCCTTGTTCCAGAAACAGTTCCCTCACCCCTTTCACTTTCCTACCAAACCTGCTAATTTTGTGTCCCTTTGACCTCTGCTCCCCAAGGCAACCCCCAGTTATCAGAGGTGTATAGAATCGGGAGCAGAAAGACCTGTATTCAAATGGAAGGCCACTCCACCTCTGTGAGCCTCTCTGAGGAATGACCTCATCTATTTCATGGACATGCTAAAATTGCTGCCCTACCTCTCATAGCTGTTAAGAGGATCAAAAATATTTTTAACCACAATGAGATATTATCTCACCCAAGTTAGAATGGTTCCCATCAAAAATAGAGGGCTGGGGATATGGCTCAGTTAGTAGAGTGCTTGCCTCACATGCACAAGGCCCTGGGTTCAATCTCCAGCACCATTGAGAGAGAGAGAGAGAGAAACAACAAATGCTGGCAGGGATGTGGTGAAAGGGGAACTCTCATATAGTGTGGGTGGGAATGGAAATCAGAACAGTCACTACGGAAAACAGCATGGAGGTTCCTCAAAGAATTAAATATAGGAACATCATATGATCCAGCAGTCCCACGACGGGGTGTACATCCAGGAAAGGCAATCAGTCTGTCCAAGAGACATCTGCACTCCCTTGTTTACTGTAGCCCTATTCACAACAGCCAAGATGTGGAATCAACCTGCATCTATTGACAGATGAGTGGATAAAGAAGTGGAGAATATATACACGATATAATGTTGTTAAAAGTGAACGAGGGGCTGGGGTTGTGGCTCAGTGGTAGAGTGCTCACCTAGCATGCATGAGGCACTGGGTTCGATCCTCAGCACTACATAAATGTAAAATAAAGATATTGTGTCCACCTAAAACTAAAAAATAAATATTTTTTTAAAATTGAATGAAATCCTGTCATTTGTGGCTACATGGATGGAACTGGAGGACATCATTTAACGTGAAATAAGTCAGGCACAGAAAGACACCGCCATGTTCTCACCGAGATGAGGAAGTGAAGAGTTGATTTCATAGTAGAATAGTGGTTTCCAGAGTCTGGGAGGAGGAGAGAGTGGAGAAAAGTTGATTAACAGATACAAAAGGACAGTTAAATAGGTTTAAATTCTAGTGTTCTATAATAGTACAGTAGGGTGACTAAATTTAATAATTCATTATGTATTCAAAATAGCTAGAAGAAAGGATTTTAAATGTTTCTGACACAAAGAAATGATAAATTTTTGAGGTGGAAATGCTGTTTTTCCTGATTAGATCGCTGCACATTATATGCATGTGTCAAAATATCACATTATACCCCATGAATATGTACAATTATTATGTGTTAATTAGAAATTTTGAAACTTCTATTTTTCAATATTGGGGATTCAACTCAGGGCCTTGAGCATACTACTTAAGTTCTCTACCACTGAGCTACATCCTCAGCTCCTTCTTATGTTTTATTCTGAGACAGGGGCTTGCTAAATTGCCTAGGTTGGGCTTGAACTTGTGGTCTTCCTGCCTCAGCCTCTCAAGTAGCTGGGATTACAGATGTGCCTGACCAACAAACTTTTTTAGATAAGATATCATATTATAAACTTCAAAGCAGTTCAAAGCTATGACGTGGGGCTCATGACTGGGTTAATTGATGTGTTTCAATTCTCAGAGACCCTCAGGAGAAATGATACAAAGGAGTGGCTTTAGTGGTGGATTTCAGGCAGGTGGGGGATCCATATAACAAGGTGGCAGGACAGGTGGGGGTGCTCTGCCACATTTCCGTTTCCACCACTTCCCTAACTCATGCCCCAAGACATGCCCTTGGAGGCAGAGTCTCATCGCAAATCTGGTTGAGAGTTTGAAATGACCCCCAGCCCCAGCACAGGAAATTGGCTGGGGGGAGCATCATGGCTGATGCAGTCTCAGCTCAAGGCTGATCTGTTTTAGATGTGATCCACCCATTTTGTCTTAGCAACCACTGTGGAGCAAGAGGGCAATGTGGGATCAAACATGTTTCTGAGAGGTGAACCCCCCTGCAAAGGTGAACCCCACTGCAAAGCCAAGCCTGTGGCTCCCGGAGGGGATTTTTCAAACCCTAGGGTGGCTTGGAGTGAAACCTGCTGTAGTCATGCAGGTGAGCCCCAGGGGGCCTGGAGTCCACATCCAGCTCTGCCCATACCAACCACACCCACATGTGTGCCCACACAGAGATCAGTGGTCCTCTCTGAGATTATGTTCCCAGTCTATAGTAGACCCACAATAATCCCAACTCAACAGGGTCTTATGAGGATCTGTGGGTTCATGAGACACAAATGCCTGAAGTTGGGTTGGGGGATAAGTGTCAGCCCTGTGCTGCCTTCCTGTGCTGGCACTTGTCTAGGCCCCTGTGTGGCTGTTTTCTGCAAAGGAAAGCAGGTCTTCCCCCTGCTCAGAGCACTGTCACCTGAGTTGTTTATCCTGTGCAGTGGATGGAAGAAAAGCAGGCCATGCACCTACAATGTTATTCCACAACTCACCTTACGATGGGGCTGGAAGCCCTAGAAGATCCTTTTCTCCCTGTGAGGCTGCAATCCAGTGTCTACATCTGTGTTGCTTTCACATATTCCAATTAGTTTTCACCTTTGGCATCACAGAGAACCAGGCCCTGTCAGCAGCTCCCACATGTCTGAAAGGGTTTCATCAATGCCCTCTGTCTTTTGGGTCCAGAATGGTTTGAATCCCAGCTAGGAGCAGTGACATGTGCCTGTGACCCAGCAACTCGGGAGGCTGAAGCAGGAGGTGCTTGAGCCCAGGAGTTTGAGACCAACCTGGGCAACAGAGCAAGACCTTGTCTCAAAAAAAAAAAAAAAAAAAAAGAAGAAGAAAAGAAAAGAAACAGTTCAAATCCCTGCTCTTACCAGCTATAACTCACTAGCTATAACCTTGGACAAGTCACTAAGCCATTCTGTCTCAGTTTCCTCATCTGTAAAACAAGGATATTAATTCAACCAATAGCTGAATGGATGTATACTTAACTTCACAAGAAAATGCCAAATATAGCTGGATGCAGTGACACCCACCTGTAATCCCAGCAACTTGGGAGGCTGAGGCAGGAGGATTACAAACTAGCCTCAGCAATTTAGCAAGGCCCTAAGCTACTTAGTGAGACCCTGCCCCAAAAGAGTTGGGGATGTGGCTCAGTGGTAAAGCATCTCTGGTTCAATCCCTAGTACAAAAAAAAAAAAAAAAAGACATTAACTTATTATTTTTTTTCTTTTCTAAATTGTGTTTTGTAGTGCTAGGGATCAAACCCAGGCCCTCCCACATGCTAGGCAAGTGTTCTACTGTTGAGCCATACCCCCAACCCCTTGAATGTTTTGCTTTTAAGTTATTGCTCTATTTACAGTTAGTTTTGTGTGTGGTGTGAGGTAAGGATTTCTTTTTCTTTTCTTTTTTTCAATACTGTGGATTGAACCCAGGAGTATAGAAACACTGAGCTACAATCCCAGGCCTTTTTTTTTTTTTTTTTTTTAGAGAGAGAGAGAGAGAGAGAGAGAGAGAGAGAGAGAATTTTTTAATATTTATTTATTTATTAGTTCTCGGCAGACACAACATCTTTGTATGTGGTGCTGAGGATCGAACCCAGGCCGCACGCATGCCAGGCGAGCGTGCTACCGCTTGAGCCACATCCCCAGCCCCCCCCAGACCTTTTTTTGTTTTAAGAAGTTCTCACCAAGTTGCCCAGGCTGGCTTCAAACTTGTGATCTTTCTGCCTCTGCCTCCTCAATCACTGGGACTATAGGCATGCACCACCAATTTTGATTGATAATCAAATTTTCTGTCTCTATTGTTGAACAGTCTGGAGTCAATTTTTTCCTTTTTCTTTTTAATCTTCTGGAGCCAATTTTAACTGGATATCTAGGGGGTAAGAAAGGAGGACCTGGCTGAAGTTCTTTTTTGTTTTTAATCATTTTAGTGACAAATGGAACACAGTTATTTGTTAATTTATTTTTCACATCATCTTTATTTGTTTATTTTTATATGGTGCTCACACATATGAGGCAAATGCTCTACCACTGAGCCCCAGCCCCAGCCCCCAGCTGAAATGTAATTGCCACATAGTTCTCTCTAAACCTGACCAATAACTTCCAGAGGACAGTCAAAGGCAAAGGGGATAGAAACAGAAGCAAACTCTGTCTGTATCCCAGCTCAGCATTGACTATTTTATTAATAGACACAATATTGGAGGCTGAGGGAGGAAGATCACTGGAACCCAGCCTGGGAAACGTAGAAAGACCTCATCTCAAAAGAAAAAAATAGCATGACCTATGTATATGGCAAATAATATGAATAATTCCAATAGTATTAAAAAGTATCGAATGAAAAGTTAAATTCTCCCACCTCCAGAACCATTATCCAAAGGTAACCACTCAAATAGTGATTGATTTTTATCTCTGACAGCAAACATATATTCCTGCCTACATTTCATCCATTATCATTTGATTTATCATTTCTAGAACAACTCTAATTATTCTCTGCTGGAAAAAGTTGTATTCCTTAGATCCATCTCATCTCTCCTCTCTTGTCACCCTAGTCCCGATATTAGATCTTTTTTAAATTAATGCCAAATGTTCTGCCAAATCCTGAAGCTGCTGCCACAGCTGTATTTCAGGAAGCCCGTCTTGCAAGGTTGCCACCCATCCCCAGCAGCAGAGCATCAGACAGGACACTTCCATCAGCCCATTTCCTGATTCCAGACATCAACGCTGAGCTGGACAGAAGGAAAACAGCCTTTTGGTGTCTTGTGTTCTCCCCAACAATGGTGCAAATGACAGGACTGGGCCTGTTTCCTGAAAGGGAAGAAGGCGGGGAGAAGGATGTTGCCAGTGGATTCAGGGTCCCTGTGTGGTCTCCATCCCTTCCCTTGCCTTTCCATCTATAAAATACAAGAGAAGTTCCTATCTTAGACTTTCTTTCTTTCTTTCTTTCCTCCCTCCCTCCCTCCCTCCCTCCCTCCCTCCCTCCCTCCCTCCCTCCCTCCCTCCTTTCTTTCTTTCTTTCTTTCTTTCTTTCTTTCTTTCTTTCTTTCTTTCTTTCTTTCTTTCTTTCTTTTTGTACTAGAGATTGAACCTAGGGGCCCTCTACCACCAAGCTACATTTCCAATCCTTTGTATTTTTTAATTGAAATTTATTTTTACTTTGAGAGTTTCCAAGGTTGGCCTTGAATTTGTGTGCCACTGAATCTGGCTCTACCTTAGACTTTCATGTTAAGAGTTTTAGAGAGGGGCTTCAGGGAGAACTTTCTGAAAACTACAGACAGGCTGTCCTCAGAGATAATGCAATAATATAATGGTAATGGGGGCTGCTCCTGAGGGCATTCTGTGGGCACCATTCTGGTGCTGTCCTATTTCATCTTCAAAACTCTCAGGTGGGCATTTTTCTCCTCACATAACAAGAGGAAACAGGATTAGAGACATTAGGCAAATTGTCAAAGCTCATATACCGGAAGGCCTGTGCCATCAATCCAATCCAATCTGCCTCATGAAAGCACTTGAATGTCTGGAAACTGAAAAACTCAAAGATCCTTCTTGAGCTTCAGAACAGGTGGGAAGCCAGGAGCTTAACCCTTCCTGAGCTCATGGAGATCCTGCCTCCTAGGGCCTGAGAAGAGTTCTTTCAGCAGCTTACCTCCTTCCTTCCCTCCTCTCTCCCTCCCTCCCTTCTTTCCTTTCTTCCTTTCTTCCTGTACTGGGGATTGAACCCAGTACACTAGCCACTTAATTGCTAAGCCACATCCCCAGCCCTTTTTATTTTTTATTTTGAGAAAAGTTCTCAGCTAAGTTGTTCTGGGCCTCGCTAAATTGCTAAGGCTGGCCTCAAACTTGCAATACTTTTGCCTCAGCCTCCAGAGTCCCTGGGATTACAGATATGTGCCACTGCAGCCGGCTCAGAAGCCTTGTCACAACTGGAGAAGAGCAGGGGGACTCTTTGGCCTGGGGAGACCTTTGCTTCCCTGTGGCAGGAACTCAGATGATGCAGAACATTCCTAGCTTGGGGACATTTCTCTTCCCTTGCCCTCCTGGAGACAGAGCTGTCTACATATAACCCATCCCACACACCAGCATTCTCTATACTACACCATGCCCTGGGGATATTGGGAACTCACAGGCCTCAGCCTCTGCCTGGCCTGGCACTGGCTGCAGCAGAGCAAAGCTGCTTCCCTTCAGACCCAAGGCCAAAGGCCTGGGAAGGAAACTAAGTGGAGTGAGATGAGGTGGGAGGCCCAGAACGCTGAGTTTGCTGGAAGGGTGCCTGGAGGGAGGGAGCCAGGAAGGGCCAGCCCAGATCTTTGGGTGAAGCCTGCCAGGTTGCACTGGATTCAGGGCCACAGGCACCTCACCTTGACCATCCAGCCCAGGCTTGCAGTCAGGAGGTTCTGGGGGTGGAGTCCTAACTGGGTTACACTGTGAGGGATGAACCTGAACCTGGCCCTGGCCCAGGCTATCGGATGTTTTTCTTTGAGAGCAGTCATGAGGGTAGCCAGCAAGCAAAGAAATGTCTATATTTTAGCTAAGCTTCTTTCTTGTGGCTCTAGTCTGGGACTCTGTCCTTCAGAGCCCAACATTAAGAAGTGATTTAAACAGAGACACAAACAAGGAAAAAAATCAAAGCCTCTCTGCTTTTATATGAGGGCAGGAGTCCCCCCACCCCCTGCAGGCTGGAGCAAATCTAACAAACCCAGGCCTCAGCCTCCTAGATTTGCCCTCCTGGGTCTGGGCTGCTGTTGCGCTCTCTTGGCTAGTGGCCTGCCAGGGACAGCTGCCTTGCTTATCCACAGTGATGACTCCACAGTCTGTCTCAGCTCTGGCAAACGGACCACAAATTGTCCCATCTAGGTCAGGGGATCTCAACAGCAGCATTTCCAACATGTTGGGCCAGATGTTGTGTAGGGCTATCTTGTGCAGCACTTCTGGCCTCTACCCACTGAACGCCAGTAGCAACGCTCCCAGTTGTGACAAACTAAAATATCTCCAGACATTGATAAATGTCTCCCAAAGGGCAATATCAGCCCTGGTTGAGAACCACTGCTCTGGATCCATTCTTTCATTCTTGAATAATAAGATTTTTGTTTTTCAGGTGGTACATAATCAGGAAAAAAGACCAAGAAGCTGAGAAACTGCCCCTGCAGCTAGGTGTGGCCATGACTAAGACCTGGTCCATGAGATGCATGAAATATGGGCAAAAAATCACTTCCAGAAAGCAGTGGAAGAGTGGACCCCTTCTCCCTCCCACTACTTAGAATAAAGTGCAGTATCTGGAGCTGGGTTACCTCCACTGATAAGATGGCTGAACAGCAAGAGAGAAGGAGGCCAGGTCCCGGGTGACCACTAAATTCGCACACAGAAGAAATGAACTTGTGTCAGAATTATCTTGACCTCACTTCCCCAGAGCCCAGGGTTAGCCTCTGATGAATTCTCCTGACACCATGGCCTCTTGCCAGTCACAATCAAATCTAATCCTAAGTAACATATAAGATATAACTTGACGATGCTAATGGTATCAATCACCCACTTTCTAAAAACTAGGGACCTTCGGAGTGGCCCAGCCCAGTTCTGATACCACTGAACCCCTCCACATGGTCATCATCCCCTGTCCTTCTCCTTCCCTATGGCTCCCCATCTCAGGAAAGGAACCCCCATACCTTCAGAACTGAGTCATCTCTGATGTCCTTGCCTCCCACTCCATTCCTCCCACATTCACAAAGCCCTCAATTCCCCATTCTGCCTCCTACAGAGTCTAGCCTCCACACCACCTGCAATGCCTCACTACCCCTCACCTTGTCTCCTGTGAAACTGGTCTCCTTGCCTCCAGGTTCCACCTCATGGACTGTGGCTCCCCTCCTTAAAACACTCCCAATGCCTCTCCTTGGTCTCTGGGGCAAAGTCCAAGCTTTCTGGGTGAACAGCATGACCTTCTGCCTTTTCCCACCTATCCCTTAGTACCTCTCCCTATAGGATACCTCAAGAAGGATTGGCCACAGGTCTGGTAACACACTGTGATTCTCAGTTCCCTCTTTCTCAGGTGTCCTCCCCAACTCCTCTGTTTGGTAAACTTCTACTCTTCCACTAAGGCTAGTCAAAAGTCACCTAGGAGGCCATGCATGATCCCCCCCCTCCCCACCCCCCAAAAGCAGCCCATTGATCCCTGCTCTGCCCCACTGTGTTTACTGAGGTGGGGCACTGTTTCCCACAATGGCAGCAAGCAAATAGAAAGGATCCTGTTTTATTGTACTTGGAGTCCATAGCACCTAATGTAATGTTGGCACCCAGTAGGTACTCAACACATATTATTATTACCCATTTACTAGGCCCTTACTATGTGACAGGCCCTGAGCTTTATCTAAATTACCTCATTATAGGGGCTTGGGATGTAGCTCAGTGGTACAGCACTTGCCCAGCCTGTACAAGGCCCTGGGTTTGATCCCCAACACCTCGAAATGAAACGATTTATCTTACTTTGTTTTCAAAATTCCCTTCCCAGGAGTGATTATCTTTTCTGAGAGAAAAGAATGAGAATGAGAAGCCGGTTCAGGTCACACAGCTTATGCACAGCATTGTCAGAGACCAATTCTTTCTGCCACATCTGGCTCTGCCTCAGGATCTGAGCCCACCTCATTGCCAACCCCAGCCATGGTTTCTAGGGAAGCATTGATCCCCAAAACTAACCAAACATGGTGTGGGAAAAGTCCTTTGTCTTTTTATTCAGCTAATAAGTTGTGATTTCTTTTTCTTCTTCTTCTTTTTTTTTTTTTTTTTCTTGGTACCGGGAATTGAACTCAGGGGCTCAGAGGCACTTAACACTGAGCCACATCCCCAGCCCTTTTTTATATTTTTATATAAAATAAAGATAGGGTCTTGCTAAGTTGCTGAGGCTGGTTTTGAACTCAGGATCCTCCTGCTTCAGTCTCCTGAGCCGCTGGGAGTACAGGAGTGAACAACTGCGCCCAGCAAAATGGAACTTTTAATATGAAAACAAGGAAAAACCATACACACACTTTTTAAAAAAAAACAAAAAAACAGATGAGCATGTTCAGATTCTCCCACTGAGCTGTCACTTCCTCCTCTTTAAAATCAGCAGGTGAGACTAGACAGTGTCAAAGATCCTTATCAGTCCAGTATCCTGTGATTCCATGATTAGCTTTGCAGATGGATAGTGGGCTGGTGAATTCTGGGGGAAAGGGGAGTTCCCTAGGGACATGGGCTATGGGAGGAAGAGGATAGGGTGATGCTGCAAACTGACCAGCACCCACCCCCTCCCCTTTATGACTTGACTTTGGAGGTCCAAAGGAAGAAAGGGAAGATTTGCCTAAGAACATCCTTACACTCCTCCTCAGACCTCTCTGATGGTCCTGATCAGTCTGAACACTGGCTGGACTAGAGCTTAGGGTTCAGACCTATGAGTTTTCTGCTTCAAGTAGTGTTCTGTTCCCTCTCATCTTCCTGTCGGTTGGCCACCCCTTTGGCTTCTTGGGCTGCCTGAACCGTCTTCCCCACTCCTGCCAGTGGGGCTTTCTGGAAAGCCCCGCACTGTGCTACTGACACAGGAAGGGGACAGGGAGGCCCTGTGGGTGAGTTCCTGCGGAGGCTCAAGCTCTCAGCTGTAGCCTTTGGAGCCTCAGTCACTTCCCTTCCCCCACCCTCCCAGCTGAGCGGCCAGAGGTTTCATCACAGCTAAATTGTTGTCCTTATAAGGAAGGCCTCTGAGCCGCTCCCCAGGGCCAGGCTGACTGGTGGGGAGCCAGGCTGGGCCTCGGGGCATGTCTAGATGCAAGGAAGTGGAGATGCCCCAAGCCCAAGTCCCTGGGCTGAGCCTCCACCTGTAGTCACAGACCCTCCAGAGTTAATGACAGGAAGCACTCAGCTGTGGCTGTAGGCCAGGACTGCATAGGGTCCTAATGCTAACTTTGGTCTCCTAAACAAGTTGCTTAAGCCTATTTCCTAAACTGTCAAATGGAGTGAACATTACATTTTCCTCATGAGACTTCTGTGGTGACAAGGAAAGATCAACAGCCCATGAGGCTGGAGTTATTAAGCATTTCCTATGGGGCTGGGTCTTGGGCTAAGTGTTCAACAGCAGCCTTGTGGAGGAGAGAGAATCCATCCATTTTACAGATAGGAAAACAGGCACAGTTAGTCTGAACTCACTCAAGTTGCTGTGTTTTTTGTTTTTTCGTGGTACCTGAGAGTGAACATTCTAGGCAAGTTCTCTACCACTGAGCTACATCCAGTCCCACTCTTGGGGTTTGAATTTAGGTGTGTCTGTCTTCAAATCTAAAGTATGTTTTTTCTACTTATACCCAGCTCTTTCAGTCAGAAATACTATTTCTTGAATAAGATTATGTCTACAGGGAGGAACTTCTGCCATCACCTCTCTGCCCTTCTTGTTCCCTCACACAGCCTCCTGTCACAGAAACCTCCACTTGAGTTCATGTGGTCTTTCCTGAAAGCTCTATTTGTCTGGAACATGAGAGGCAAGTTAGGAGAGGCAGGAAAGTGAGATTTGGACGCACAAAATACAGTGGCTCCAAAGACACAGGAAGCTTCCAGGACCCAGGCCCAGGTGGAGGGAACAAGAGGAGGCAAAAGGGAAGGCCCTCACCAACCTCCCCCCATCCCGGCCCCTCTGAAGGCAGCCACCTTGTGGTTTGCAAAATCCTGCAGTGAGATTACCCACAGGGACTCAGGCTAGAGGTTTTGCAGTTTGTTCAAAAAGAAGGCTCCCCTTCTCTTCAGTCCTCAAGACCACAAAGCAAGCTCTTGCCACAACCTTTCTCAGCCCTGTGATTAGCCACCAACACCATGCCAGAAGCTATTCCCTTCAAAGTGGCCCTCCAGAAGCGACTTAATTCTTGGGTCAGGGTTGAAGGGACACTCCCACCCATAGAGACTCATTTCAGATAAAGGGGCCTGAAAGTGGTTCTTCCGAGGTTCCCCAGCTTCTGCAGGACACATGTGGTATGGCTGTCACACATAAGATCAGTGACAGGGAAATTCACAAGGGACACAAGGGTCACAGCCACAGTTGATAGGTCCTGGGTCAGGTGCTTCCTGTTATGTTGGTCACAGGGACTGTGCAGTGGCCCTCACAGAGAAGGAAAGGAGCCAGCCTCTGGCAAGCACAGCAGTGCTTTCCCACATAGAAGACTGGAGAGTAGTTTAATCCTCTTTTGTGATTGGGAAAAATGAGAGCCCCCAAGACTGAAACTTACCCAAAGTCCCTGGGTGGGGTTTGAAAATCGGTAGTCTAACTGAAGAGTTCTGTAAATGGGCCCAGGGCTTGCTTCCCTGAGAACACTTGAGGTGCCAAGAAGTATCAGGAGTCCCCAGGCATAAAGCAGAGACCAGGCTCACCCCTAATCAGGACAAGGCTCAGAAGTAAAACAGCTGGTGGTGTCACTTGAAACCTTTATAGGAAACACCTTTTCATAAGAATCAAAAATCAAAATTGGGGGAAATTGTGTTGGGGGGCCACATTTGTGTATAGTCTTAAGATGCCTTGCACAGATTGCTTAGTACTTGCAAAAGAATAAACATGAATCAGATAGTAGAAAAGCAGATACTTTGCTCAGGTGATAAAAATGAACAGCATCAAAGAGGGTCAAATGGATGTCACACCACTAGATATGATTTCCTGAAAAGGAACCACTTACCTTCCATGCAGGTTTCTGGCCAAGAATCCATAGTCTCAACCTCAGACAAACCCCAAAGGAGGAACGGTCTATTAAAAGGGTTAGGAGGAAGACTATTCTTACAAAATGTCAGTGTCGTGAAAGACAGACTGTAAATGTTTCAGATTAAAGGAGACTAAAGAGAGTTGATAATTGTGTGTAATAGCTGACCAGGACAAGAGGAAAAATATGATAGGAATTATTGTGTCAAATGATAAAAACTGGAATATAAAAAACAAACTGTTAAGCTTACTGACACTGGTAACTATAGCATGATTACATGAGAGAATAAACTTACTTTTAGGAAACACACATTGAAGTATTTAGGGATAAAGGACCATGATAACCAACTTTCCAATGATTCAGAGAAAAAAAAAATGTGTACACATGGAAGAGAGAAAGTGCTGAGAAGATAAAATAATGGGTCAATCTGGGCAGAGTATGTGGATGTTCATTGTACTAGTCTTATTCTTGCAACTTTTATTTCCAAATAATGTTTTTTAAAATAAGAAAGCACTGCTCCTCACATTTAGACCCTGGCCCAGAGAAACATTGAGGGGGAGGGGTAGTTGGGTGGGGCCTAGCTGAATTTAGCAGGAGCCCAGCACTGGGAGAAGCAATACCTCCAGCCCAGCCTACAGGAAGTGGGCCCTGGAACTGTCGGGAACTATGATGCCAACTGCCACCTACCCTCTGCTCCCTCAAGGCCAGACCTAGAGCTGGCTACCACACCAACAAACAGGCTTAGGACTGGTAAGTTTCATAAAAAGGGATTTATTGCCAAACTTCAAAAAAGGCGCTTCATAAGCAGAGGACACAGAATGCCTTCCCCAGGGAGAGGCAGAAAGGTGGCCAAAGCATGGGAATAGACCTACTTGCCCTGCCACGCCAACAGAAGAAGAAACTGAGGCCCAATTCCTGGCAGTAGATGACTTGGCTAAAGTCCAGCCAGTCCTGGCTGCTGATGGGGGAGGCTGTTCCCTGAGGGAAGATGACAGGGGGTCATGTGATGGGCACCTGATAACATTCTTGCTCTTATACAGAAGAGATGGAAGGAAAGGCATACTGTGGCATAGGAGCCTAAGGACTGTGGTTTGTGAAGGATGATGAGGGCTCATGAACCATGGCATTGCTGCTCACCTCTGCACCATCGGGGTACAGACCAAAGAGGAGACCTGCCTCTTCTGATCTCTGCCCACTGCCCTCAAGGACAAAGTGACAGTACAGTAATGAAGACATCAACCTGCACTGGCAGGTCTCAGTGGGCATGGCTGGTGGCTAAAGATGGGTGGAGCAGTGGGCAGAAAGGCCAGGGCCTGCTGCTGTGGCCCTCTCTTCTCTTCTGTAAACAAAAGTGCACTTGGAGAAACCTCCTGGGCAGGTCCTAGAGAAGTTGCCTCCATCCCCACCCCTAAGCTCCACCCTCAGTCTAGTTGCTGCAGCAGAATGAAACTGGATGTGCTCCCAGATCCAGGCACAATTCGGGAGGGGACTTGGGAGGGGACCAGGAATGGGCCAGGAAGGGAGAGAGGAGAAAATCCTCCTTCCACTACAAAGTTAGGAGGGGTGACCCACCAGGGGTCTGAGCTGAAGAGGGCTAGAGGGGAGAGGGAAGGGATGTCAGATTCCAGCAGGCCCCATCAGTGTACGAGGAGATGATGGAGACACTGGGCCTGTTTGATTTGAGGAGGAACCACAGAGACCCAGATAAGTCCCATCTGGGGAGGCACAAAAATTGGAGGGGAATTCTGAGGGCTGATTTATGATAATCACATACAGGTTTTTTTTAATGTTGACACTGGGCCACTCAGGGGTTCACCTCTTCGGGAGTGTGCAAGGCTAGACACAGCTAGTCCAGAAGTAAAAAACAAGTTAGGAGACCCTCTGGTTCCTCTCCTTTCCTGAAATGCCCTAGACTTGTGCCTCCAATTGCAGCTCATCAAAGAGAAGGAGGCTGCAGAAAATGCCCTTGCTTTAAAATTAACAGGCCCAGAGAGGGGCCACACAGCAAATGCCTTCCACACGAGATGGAAGCATCTGCCTCAGGAGGCCCTAGCTGAGTCCCAGGTTTCACCCAGCTGAGGGATGATCCTATAGCCTACACCCAAGGCCTCTAAAGCCATTCAGAATAAGTGCGAAGGAGGCTGACTTGGAGGCTGTCTGGGAACATCTAGAGATGAGAGGAGGGACTACAGTGGGGCTCAGCTGTGTTCTATTCAGAAGTCAGGAATGTAAACTACTGGGGGTGGGGAACAGAGATGATGCCACCCCTAGAAACCCCAAGAACTGTGCCAAAGCCCTGGGGAAGTTTGGAACAATCACTCAGCACACAGGGCCTGAGTGTGAGCTCCTAGCACAGAGTCCCAGGTGAGGCCAAGCCAGAGAGACAGACAGTGGTGCTGGTTGGCACCTGGCACCACTGGCCAGGGCAGAGTGGGAAGGACACCAGGAGTTTCTTCAGGTCCTAACCAAACCCTGACATGCCCAATGGGCTTCATTTCTCAACAAGGCTGGGCTTTGATGGGCGCAGCCAAGAGGATCTGCGCCTCTGGCCCAGCAGGCCTACGGTGCACTTCTCCTATAGAGGGTCACCAGTTCCTTCCGCTTCTCCTTTAGCCCAGGGGCTTCCTGACTTAGGTCTCCCAAATCTTTCATTTCCTGCAGTACCTGAGTGGCCTGCCTCAGCTGCTCCACAGCCTGGCTGAGCAATGTCTCAGCACTCACAGGGGGTGGCTCACTGCCCAGCACCTTGTTCAATAGTTTCTCTGTCTGTTCTGAGGCCATCTTCACCTCCAGTTGGGCCCGATACAGCTGTTCCCTGGGCAGCCGTGGATGCCTGGAGCCTTCTCCAAGCAGGTCTCCAAGGGAGGAGCAGCGGGGATGGAATTGAGGTGGCAAGTCACAGGGGGGCAGTGCTGTGGATGTCGTTGCACCCTCTCGGGCAGTTCCTAGAGTGCCTGCACCTTGGGATGGCTTAGGCTCAGGACCATCATCCACACCATTCACTGAGAACTGTGCTGAGCCTGGGGCAGAGGACCCAGCAGTCCCAGAACTCTGGGCTGGCTCAGAAGTCTCCATCCCACTCAAACAGGCTTTCATTTTCTCCGATAAGATCTTGGGTGGGGGTGTAGGGGGCTTCCCACCCCTAGGGGAAGCCTCAGCAGTCTCAGAACAAGGTACCTTGGAGAGTTCAGCCCTCTCCAGAACAGAGAGCTCCTTGAGGCTGGGGCTCTCCCAGCTCACCTTCAGTTTGTCAGGCAAGATGCTGTTGGGAGGCTTAGAGCCACTGTCCTCCCCCAGCAGGATCTCCGAGTCCTCCTGGCTCTCAGGTTGGGCTTCAGAGCTGGCTGAGACTGGGGTTGGGGCTCTGTCCCCAGAAGGGGGCTCCACCTTATCACTAAGGCTGGTCTTCTCAAGTGCTGGGGAAGGCTTGGTAGGAGGCATAAGGGGCTGAAGTGTCTTCCAGGGCTGGACCTCACTGACATCATTGCTGGGGGCACTGTCCGGAACATCGAGGTCCAGGCGCAAAAAACCGTCAGAAGCTGCGTTGGCTACCTGGTGGGGGGGATGGTATGTGGGTGTCAAACAGGCTGAATGGTCACTGAGTCAAATGTAAATTCCCCCAAGTTTCAAGCTCATTCACTTCTGCTTCCCTTTCTGGAGACCTGTGTCCTATCTGCCAGTTCCTCTCCAGCCCTTGCCTAACCAGCTGAACACCAGGGGAGAGCCACTGTACCAAATGGGCTTGTCTCCCCACCTCACTCTGGTGACCCAGGGGACACCCAGCAGCCCAAGTTATGGGGATCTTGTCACAGAGCTTCAGAGATCTTGGAGTAGAGGTGGCAGGAGGCTTCTCTTAAGGTTCCTCAGATGTTGGGGATGCTGGCAGGGACCCTCACACCCTTTTACATGCCCCATGTGATCTGGCCAATACCTGCTCTGAGTCATGTGGAACTCCCACAGAAACATTCCTCCAGTGCGTGCACAGCGCACACGCACACACTGTGCCTCCCTGAGCTCCTCTCGAAGGTCCCACCTCAGATCTTCCCCATGGGTGTTCCTGTTCTTTTGAGGACCTCAGCTCCCCTTCTGCAGCTCCTCTCCTTCAGTTGACAGAAAAGAATAGGCTGCCTCCTCTCCACAGCAAACCTTCTGATGACCCTGTCCCTTTGTCCCTCTCATGGTGCCTGCCCCTCTAATGGTCCCTGCCATGTGCGGTGTCCACAACATCTCTACCCTGACTCCTTCTCCTAGAAAACGTGCTGCAAACATTATCACTTGCCTTTTCCTTGTTAACTGTGGATTGGATGCCAGCCTGGCTGCTGTTCCCCAGGTCTGGCCGCGCCCCTCCTCTCTCCATGCTCTACCACTGATCTGCATCCCCAGCCCTTTATGTTTTATTTTGAGAAGGGGTCTCACTAAGTTTGAGGCTGCCCTTGAACTTGTGATCCTCCTGCCTTAGGAACTATGACTGTATATCACTGCACCCCATTTGGTCTCTCTCGCTTCCTCTTCCTTGGCTGATGCCTACTGCTCCTCTCTAGCCCCCAAATATCATATTTGCTGAGGTTCTTTCATGGCCTCCAAAATTGGACACCCACATAAGCTGCACTGGTCTAAAAGGGGTGCCCCCTTACCCCTCATTCTTGCTCATACATTCTACCAAATTCCCTGTGCCCAGCACCTCCCTTTGCCCAGTCTTCAGGCCTTTGACACCACTGACCACTTTCCTCCTCTGTCCAATCCCAGTATTCAAGCAAGCCTCGATAGCTCTTGTTTCCCAGTGTCTCCCACTAACCCTTCCCTTCTCATCCATACCTGAAGCCTAGGGGACCAGCTCCCCCACTTCTTTCTGTCCCTCAATCTAACCCACCAAGAGGACCTCCAACTAAGCTCTGGATTGTGCCTTCCCATTCTGTTCCCAACTCTTGCACTCAAGGTCTCCACAAATTCCTCCCTAACCCTGTCTTCCCAAACCAGTCTCCCAAACCAGCAGAGCCATTGCACACCTTGAACTGCTCTGCCCCATGCCTCAGCAATTACCATTCCCTTTGCCAGGAATCCCATCATTCCAAATCTGCCAACCCAAACCTGCACTGTCCTTCAAGGGTCAGCTCAAATGCCAGTGGCTCCTCCACAGTCCTTCCTGCCCACAACCTCACAGCATTCTCTGTACAAAATTAGACACAGCTCTGCTTGGGGGAGTCTATGGACAGGTCTATTTTCCAACTGGAAGCTGAATTTGGAGGGTCAGGTTAGTCTCATGTGTCTCAATTTCCCTCTGGCCAACTCTGGCTAACCTACTATGTAGCCCATAAATGAAAAAGACTATGGGTTTGGGAACATCTACTCCCTGAGCATAATAGCACATGTGCCCTCTTCTGTACATCTTTTAGCAAGCCCAACTCCAGGTGTCCTCAGGAAAGAGATTGCCCAAGCCTGGATGCCACTCTAAGGAGTTGAGCCCCAGGCCCAACTGACCTCCCACCAACCAAACCGCAGGCACAGCCTTACCTCCTTTAGGTGGATTCTTGTTGGTGGCCGACGCCGTTGGCCCCCCCGCACCCGGTCCCGTGTCACATGCTCCAGAACACAGGTCTTGTCCACCTTTACCTGGGAAGGAGAGGAAGGCAGGTCAGCCCCCACCAGGCCTTGGGGAGAGTAGTAAACACCCATTGTCCTGACTTAGGAGCAGGGTCTGTACCCTGCATCCTCACTCGACAGGGATGGCACCCCACCACAGCCCTGTGGTGTCTCCTGCTTCTGGACCTCTACTTCTCTCTAAGTCTACACTGCCACTAGCAGTACCTCTGTCAAGTCTGAGGCTCTCCTGTTCTCTGTAACTACACTCTTTGCCTCAGTCTTCCTGCCCAAATATGAGTTCACAGTGCTTACCCTTTAGTCTATCATAAATATCTAAGCAACCCTGAGGCTGCTGCAGGATTTACCTGGGGAGAGGGAAGTGGGGAGAAGCCAGACCACAATCCCCTGGTATCTGCCTTCTAGCAAAGGCCTTCTCTGACCCCTGACTTTCTCCCAGGCCAGTGGGGACAGTCCAGGAAAGAGCAGAGTCTCTACCCCATGGGTCTGAATGTCTGGAGAGCAGCATCTCCTTTCTGATGGTCAGGAAAGCGGGTCAAGAGTAGCTGGAAAACCAGAGTAAGATTCACATGGGAAATCTGGGCTTTGAACACTGGAGTGGCCTGTCCCCGTGATGGAGTGGGGGCTTAAGCCTGTCTGGAGCGCCAATAGTCTGTGTCCTCAGTGGAGGACAAGATTGGGGGTGAGTCCCAGGCCATGGCTCCTGTATCCTCCCCCAACACCCATCAACATTTTCCCTGAAAATAGGAATGCTTTCCCCAGGCAGTGAAGAACTAAGCGTGACACAGTAACACAGGAAAGAATGTAGCAGCCACAGCTGGGAGTTGGATCTGGATGTTAGGTGGGTCTTGCTTGGGAAGGTTTGTTTCCCTCAGGTCTCATCCTCTACAATCCAAGGTGTCACACAAGGTAGACTTCAAGGTCATTGTAGCCCAAACAGCTAAGGATCCATGATGTCAAAAACAAAGACAAATCCTCTCTAGGAGATCCTGGCCTCATGGGACATACTGCCCTCCCTGAGCCTGATCAAACCACGGTTGCCAGAGTCACCACTACAGCACAGATGGATGAGGTCCACTGCAGACAAATAGGGAGATTTGGGGCTGCAAACCAGCCTGTAAACCTTGCCTGACTTCATGGGCAAACTGAAAGGGAGCACTCAGGCTGAGCTCACCCCCAGCCCACCCTTGCCTGGGCCACCTGCTGTTTCCAGTTAAGGTCGGGCTGGAAAAAGCCCATGGCTGCAATCAATTAAATTCTACCATACCACTTCTGTGCCTTTTTTTTTTTTTTTTTAATGGGGATTAAACCTGGGCACTTTACCACTGAGCTATATCCTCAGTCTTTTTTATTCTCCCAGCCCTTCTTATTTTGAGACAGTCTAGCTAAGTTGCTTAGGGCCTCACTAAATTGCTTAGGCTGATCTCAGATTTGTGATCCTCCTGCCTCAGCTTCCCAAGTCAATGGGATTACAGGTGTGAGCTACCACACCTGGCAACACACTTTTAATTTAAAATGTTACTTAATTATGCCTCAGTTTCATCTGTAAAATGGACAGCATCACCCACTTTGATGGACTGTTATGAAGGCTAAATGAAGTGTACCCCAGGTGTTGTAGCAGTGACGTAAATGAGGAATAGTCTGGGACAAGGTGGGCAGGGACTTCTCCCAGACCACACATGGTGGCCAGCCCAGAACCTGGCCACAGGACTGAATCGCACCTCATCAAAAGCCTTGTTCTTGCCTCGGCTGATCCCTTCATTGAGGGCTTTGATCCAGGATTCTTTCTCTTCCCCACTGGGTGCCTGGAATTTGATGTCACTGACCTGCAAGGGATGGATGGTAGATATTTTATAGAGTTCACATTTTCATGCCAGTTTCCAAAGTCAAACCAAAATGACCCGACAACAGGTCTGACATCGGCATTTGAAGGCGAGGGTAGGGAAAGAAGCAGAGAAGGGGCCCTCCCCTATCCCATAGCTGCTGGAGGCTTGGACTGGCATCAACCTTATCCTGTGGAAAGAGCTTGAATCTGGACTTCCCCAAGCCAGCTGCCTGATCTCTGGGCTTCAGTTCACTTTATGTTTGTTTGTTTTTGTTTTGTTTTGTTTTGTTGGTACTGGAAGTTGAACTCAGGGGAACTCTGTCACTGTCCCAGCCTACACCCATGCCAGCTTGATTATAATGACAGAGATGACAGGCATGAGGGGTGCCCATAATTAAGTATCACTGGAAACACAACCCCCCTCAAGCTCTGTAGAGAGCCCTACACCCAAACCTGGCCCCACCAAAAAATATGTCCCAACTCCTAAAGTTCCAGGGTCTCCTTTCTGGCCTTGAATCAGACCATAATCAGGTCATTGGGGGAGTCAACTCTAGCACCCATCATACAGATGAAGAAACTGAGGCTCCACAGATGGGAGGGCACTTGACTAAAGCAGTCTAAAGTAATCCCTTCTAACTCCCAGCTTCCCACCCACATCAACCCCAATCTACAGGCAGGAGTTCTGGAGAGGCAACTTGGAGTTCTGTCCCTACCAAACCTAATGGCCAGAGAGGAGATGAGAGGAAAGTATGAAGTTACCTCATGCAGTAGAGAGAGCAGTAGAGCTTCCCAGCTGGGTCTTAACCACTTACAGCTATCTGAACTTGGGCCTCAATTTTCTCATCTATAAAAGGGAATACTGCCGCGTGCAGTGGCACATGCCTGTAATCCCAGTGGCTTGGCAGGCTGAGGCGGGGGGATCATGAATTCAAAGCCAGCCTCAGCAACAGCAAGGCGCTAAACAACTCACCAAAACCCTGTTTCTAAATAAAATACAAAATAGGGCTGGGGATGTGGCTCAATAGTCAAGTGCCCCTTAGTTCAATCCCCAGTACCCCTCAAAAAAAAAAAAAAGAGAGAGAGAGAGAGAGAGAGAGAGAGAATGAATACCACCATAATCTGCCCCAGGGTGCTAAGAAGATCATTTAAAAATGTTTGTAGGAAAATGCAAATTAAAACTACACTGAGAATTTATCTGCAGTTCAGAATGGCAGCCTTCAAGAATACAAACAAATTAATGCTGAAGAGAATATGGAGAAAAACAAACATTTTTAAACTTTTTTTATTGATTTAAAAAAATATATGGAACGCTTCATGAATTTGCATGTCATCCTTGCACAAGGGCCATGCTAATCTTCTCTGTATCGTTCCAATTTTAGTATATGTGCTGCCAAAGCAACCACCATTTTTACACTGTTGGGGAGATTGTAAATTAGTACAACCACTATGGAAATCAGTATGGAGGTTCCTCAAAAGACTAGGCACGGAACCATCATATGACCCAGCTATACCACTCCTCAGCATTTATCCTAAGGAATTAAAGACACCATGCCTCATTGACACATGCATACCCATGTTTATGGCAACACAATTTACAATTGACAAACTATGGAACCAGCCTAGGTGGATAAATCAGTGGATTGAATAGATACAGAAAATGTGGCATATATACCCGATGGAGTTTTATTCAGCCATAAAGAATGAAATTATACATTTGCAGGAAAATGGATGAAACTTGAGAACTTTATGTGAAATAAGTCAAATTCAGAAAGTCAAAGGTCATATGTTTTCTCTCATATGTGGAAGCTAGAGGGGGAAAAAAAGGGGAAAAAGCAGGGTGGGGGAAATCTCATAAAATTTGAAGGGAGACCTTTAGAGTAGAGGAAGAGGACCAGGAAGAAGGGGGAGGGGAGGGAAAGGAGAAGTACTGGAAATGAAATTGACCACATTGCCAGGTGCAGTTTTGCATGCCTGTAATCCCAGCAATTGAAGAGGCTGAGGCAGGAGGACTGCAAGTTCAGGACCAACTTCAGCAATTTAGCAAGAACCTATCTTAAAATAAAAAATAAGCTAGGTGTAGTGGCACACACCTGTAATTCCAGCAACATGGAAAGCTGAGGCAGGAGGATCAGAAATTTAAAGACAGCCTCAGCATGCAGGGCACAGTGGTACACACCTGTAATCCCAGCAGCTTGGGATGCTGAGGCAGGAGGATAGAGAGTTCAAAGCCAGCCTTAGCAAAAGCGAGGCACTAAGCAACTCAGTGAGACCCTGTCTCTAAATAAAATACAAAATGGGGCTAGGGATGTGGCTCAGTGGTTGAGTGTCCCTGAGTTCAATCCCTGGTACCAAAAAAAAAAAAAAAAAGACAGCCCCAACAACTTAGTGAGGCCCTAAGCAATAAAGGGAGACCCTTTCTCAAAATTAAAAAAGGACTAAGGATGGGGTTCAGTGGTTAAGCAGCCCTGGATTAATCCCTGGAACTAAAAGCCATCATCATCATCATCATCATCAAAGTAAAAAATTTAAAGGATCAGGTATGCAGTTCAGTGATAAATATTCCTGGATTTAGTCCCTAGCACTAAAAAAAAAAAAAAAAAAAAAAAAAACAGAAAAAAAAAAAGTTGACTAAATTATGTTATGTGCTTGTACAAATATGTTACAATGTAGCTCCATGACTCAGTGTTTTAACATGTGTGAGGCCCTGGGTTCAATCCTTAGCACCATAAAAAATAAATAAATAGGGCTGGGGATGTGGCTCAAGCAGTAGCGCGCTCGCCTGGCATGTGTGCAGACCGGGTTCGATCCTCAGCACCACATACCAACAAAGATGTTGTGTCCGCCGAGAACTAAAAAATAATAAATATTTTTAAAAAAATTCTCTCTCTCTCTCTCTCTCCTCTTTCACTCTCTCTTTAAATAAATAAATAAATAAATAAATAAAAGATGTATCTAATTTATATACCCATGTTCACAACAGCATTATTCACAATAGCTAAAACATGGAAACCATCCAAGTGTTCATCAGTGGATAGAAGGATAAGCAAAATGTAGTGAATACATACAATAGAATATTATTCAGCCTTAAACAGGAAGGAAATTCTGACACATGCTACATATAGATGAACCTGGAAAACATTATACTAAGTGAAATAAGCTAGCACAAAAAGCCATAGACTATATGATTCTACCTATACAAGATGTAAAAGTATTCAAAAATCATAAAGAAAATAGAATATTGTTTACAAGAGCTGGGAGAAGGAGGAATGGAAGCTTAGTAGTTTTTGTTTTTGTTTTGATTTTTTATTTTGAGACAGGCCCTTGCTGAGTTTCTGAGACCGGCTTCAAATTTGTGATCCTCCTACCTCACCTCAGCCTTCCAAGTGCTGGGATTACAGGTGTGTGCCATTGTGTCTGGCTTCAGCTTAGTTTTATAAGATGAAAAAAGAGTTCTGGCGATGGATGATAATAACAGCTGTAGTATGTTGTAAATGTATTTAATGACACTGAACTAACTATACTTTAAATGGTTAAGACAGTAAATTTTATGTTATATGTTTTGACCACAATTGTTTTAGAAGTTTTTTGTTTTTTTTTTAAGTTTAAAAAAAAAAAAAGATAAATCTCAAGTATTGAATCTGGGGCTGGGGTTGTGGCTCAGTGGTAGAACACTTGCGTAGCATGTGTGAGGCACTGGGTTGGATCCTCAGCACCATATAAAAATAAATAAATAAATAAATAAAGGTCTATCGACAACTAAAAAAATTGAAAATTAAAACAAATAAATAAATAAATACTGAATCTGGAGCTTTGCAGAGTGAAGAAATTCCCCAGTAGTAGGAATTAACGGGTTGCCTTTCTTCTGGATAAATAGTCTCAATTTTGTCATCTAGAAAATGGGATCACATGTCCTACTACAAAGCAATGCTGAGGGTATTAAACATGATTAAAGCCAGGCCCTGGCACACAGTAGGTATTCAGAAAATAGTTACTGAATGAATGAGCCAATAAATGAACTGACCCAAGGTTCCTTACTTTGCCTTGTTTTTGGGCCACTGCCTACTCTGACCTCAAGATGCCCTAGTTCTTTGTTGGCAGTGGCCAATCTGCCCATCCCCCACCCTGGTGTTAGATAGCGCCTTCCCTCCTGCCACTCTCCCAGTTATGTAACACCACAGTACAGTCAGCCTGGCCCCCTCAGCATCCTCATTATATAACTTCCTCCTGGCCACTGAGCCTCCTCCTCATACAGGGCCTAGGTGCCCCACCTCCACACCAGGCATAGCCAAATGTTCATTTGCATGACCAGGGTAAATTCAATCCTGGCAGCAAATCTGCAGTTAAGTCAGAAACCCCAGGGCACCTTGGCAACTGCCTCTCAGTTCAGCCATCAGAGATGCTGGGGCTCAGGGAGAGACTGTGCTCCGTTCAGGGGCTACAAAGACCACCTAATCCTGTGGTAGGAAAAGTGTCTAGGACCACCACCTCTGACCCCAACTTCTCCTATTCAGGGGCTCCAAGATGGTGATGCTCTTCCCTGGTATAGGCCTTAGCATCCCTAAAAGTTTAAAAAGACTCTGATGCATGGCAGTAGCAAGGGAATAAGAGTGGAACAGGAAAGAGTCAGATGGCTGTCTTTACTACTTTGGGACAAGAACAGAAATATGGATCCAACTCACCTTGTAGCCCCTTACCCACTGGCCCAGCCCACCAGATGCAGATGCTGGTGGAAGGGGTTTACTCCCCTGGGAGAGGAAATGCAAGGTTACAGGGGACCAAGCTCTACCCTAAGACATCCTGTAATCCTGGCTCAAAGAGCCAGGCATTCCATAAGGATGACTGGAATCGGGATGATTAACACAAATACCAAAAAGTTATGTCCTGAAAGGCCACAGGCTACACAGGTCCCTACCATAAGCCCTTTCAGGAAGTCCCAGGAACACTGGCCTTGCTGGGAGCTCAGATGCTAATAAGACTGGCCACAGAATAGGCCCACAAGGCCTGGGGAAGGGGGAAGGGCAGAATGGCAGAGAGGAAAAGTGGGGGAGGGGGGGAAAGGAGGCAGGAAAGAGGAAAGAGCCAAGCTGGCCAAGACCAGCAGGGCAGCAAGGCCCAGCAGTGGCCACCCTGCTTCCTGGCAGCGGCTGCTTGTGACCTCATGGGCAGGGGTGTGGGGATGGAGAGGCAGGGGGAGAGGGGTATGTGAGACACTGGAGTCTTTGTTTATTTGATTAGAGGGGAAAAAAGCGGCCTCAGGACCAGACAGCCAGGGTCACATGACCTCCTGGCCGGCTGGAGGCTGCACTGAGGACCTCAGGAACACCCAGGGCGATGGGAAAGGCGGGAGAGTGGGAGGGTGAGAGGATGCAGGTGGTGCCTTGGGCCAGGTCCACAACCTGGGGAGGCAAGGGTCAGGGGCCTTGAGCTACAGCCAGGCTGTACCTTTCCCTCAGGTGGCCACCACCACTTACTCCATGACTCCATCTTCCAACTGACTACCCTGTTCCCAGAGTCACCCAGAGTCAACTTGAACTCTTAGCGGGGTTGGAGAATGGGAGGAGGGTGCTGGACAAAGAAGTTGAAAGTGCAGCTGCACAAACAGGCCTCCCTGAAGGTGATGTCCCAACGGAGCTGGGCCCCACCTCCCTCCTAGTCCCACCACCAGCTGGTTCTAAGAGCTGGAGAATGGAGATGGTCCACAAAGCAGCATGGACAGAACACAGAGGCAAGCACCCACACACATCCACATACTAGGAGGCACTCACAAAGACCCAGCAGAACCAAGGCCAGGGAGACACTCAACCACACACAGGGAGGTGCACACACAGACCTTCACATGCATCATACTCTGCATCTCAAACACACACATACATACAGTGCCTACTCGGAGAGACAGTGAGTGGGTCTCCAGGACAGGGTAGGGGCCAAAAGATCCAGAGCCTGAAAGATCAAAATGTGACTCTCTTTTCCTCAAAGAAGCCCTAAGCAGCAGATGTTAGGTGAACCTGGACCCAGCCACAGGAATCCTCAGGACACTATAAACCTGCCCCTGCCCAGGGGCACATCCTCCAACTCCCCGGAGTCAGAGCTCTGTAGCCCTCTCCAGTGCAGACTTGCTTGCTTCTCTGCCCAACCCCCAGCAGAGTAGGATAAAGGGTTAACAAGTAAAGCATCATGGTCTCCTCCTCTTCCAGGGTCCAAGTCCCCAGGACTACAAAGAACAGAGCTCCTGACCCCTAAAACTGGAAGAGAAACAAAATGGCCTCCAGCAGGTCCAGATGAAACCTACTGCCCAGCAGCCAGCCTCTGTGACTCAGCCCCACTCTGCAAGGCTCCACATGACATGCAGAGGTTAGGGTGGGTGTGGCGAGAGCTAACTTAGAGCTGGCAAGAGGTGCTGCATGCGCCAGCCTCAAACCCAAATTCCCTCCTAACACCTGTGAAACTGCACCAGGTGTCAACACCCCCAGACTACCAGTCAGAGTGGTGCAAACAGTAAACCTCATCTGTGCACAGACCAGGTCCCAGGGAAGACTCTCTCAGGCAAGAAACTTTCTCCCAGCTACAGTCAAAAAAGGAAAGGAAAAGGGGAGGAAAGCTGGGGGCTGTGGGCCTCTTAGTTCTGGGTCCAGGAGGGGACCTGAAGGGGCTACCCAGGAAGGCCTGGGATAAAGGAGAGGCCACATCCTTACTCCTACCTGACAGGGTGTTGCAGAGCTAGAGACCTCACCCACAGCTCTCCTGCCTTAGCCCTGAGCCTCCTGTGAGTCCAGGGTGCAGAGAAGGACCAAGAGCCCCTCTTCCAGTGACTACTTCCAACCTCAGCCTGGAATAGAGGCCTCAGGGCCTAAAAGAAGAAGAGGAGAGGAGGGATCTCAGTCTAGCCCTAAGTGCATCTCCCATCACCAGGGACTGAGGAGCCTCCAAGACAAAATGAGTAGAAGGTCTAACCTGTGGTAGTCGCTAGGTTTGGGCCTCAGCCAACTCAATAAGAAACCTGCAGGCTCTGTTTCAAAGCCCAGACTGGTTCAGCCACCCAGGGGTGGTATTCCCAAGCAGAATCTGGCCTGGAGGGAGGCAGACAGAAGTGGGCATATCCCTACCTTGTTCCCTGGGGATCTCAGCAGGATAAACCGGTGTTTCCGTTTGAGGAGAGCACGCAGGTCCTGGCACTTCTCATAGCTACCCAGCTCTACTGTCTCCACACACTTCTGTTCATCCTGGGGAGAAAGACAAAAGGGACATGAGCTGATGAGAGCCAAACCCCACTAAGACTCAAAACCCAGGCCATGCCCAGACCCTGATCCCACTCAGGAAGGACATCACGTCACCAAATTGTGCATTCAGACCCTGGCAAGTAGACAGTGCTCAGTATGTGCTGACTGGAAGGAAGCCCTCAAAGCTTACCATCCAGGCAAGAAATAGGGCCCCAAGCCCAGGGGTGGGTACCTGTCTAAGGGCTGAATCCAGTGGCCTAAAGCCAGAGGGGGAAAAGGGATGGCTGAAAAGACTTAGAAGGAAGCCTGTGCAGGACCAGAGGCCAGAGATTTGTGTAAGAGGTAGCCTTGGAAAAGCGATGCAGGATGTCACAAAATTGGGAGAAAGAAGACTTTCCAACTCAGAACAGTGATCCTGTGATTGCTCCCCAACTTGGCATCTTCCTGTGCTGATCCCTGGTTGACGTGAGTGGCCCCTCATCCCAGGCTGCAGGCCACGCACAAAAAAGAGGGTAAAAGCTCATTCAAAGCATCCTACCCTGTCCCCTTGCATGCCATTCTGAGGCCTCAATGCTAGGCAGGTCAGTGGCCAAGACAGTCCCATCCTGTACCACTGTCCAGGCTGCCTTTCTGCCCACTATCCCTGACATATAAGGGTTTTCTCCTTGGGCACTACCCATCAGGTGCCTGTCTAGCAAGCTGCCTGGGACAAGCTCCTCCCTCATTGGTGGTCAACTGGTTCCTCTTCCAGGGAAGACCCAGATAAAACAACTTCCTGGGAAGCACTGAAGCAGGTCCTTTGGGAAAAAGGTGAGTACAGTGCTTTGGAGTCTGGATGACAAGTTAAAGTTAAGGAAACTTGCTGATGTCTAACACTTAGTGAGCACTTTTGCCTTCCTGATTCTCCAGAGCCACCCAAGAACCTTTAAAGCCTAGAACTGCCAGGCACAGTGTCACGCACCTGTAATCCCAGCTTGGGAGGCTAAGACAGGAGGACCACAAGTTTGAAGCCAGCTCCAGCAACTCAGTGAGGCCCTAAGCAACTTAGTGAGACCCTGTCTCAAAATAAAAAATTAAAAAAAGGGGCTGGGGTGGTGGCTCAGTGGTAGAGTGCTCACCTAGCATGTATGAGGCACTGGGTTCGATCCTCAGCACCACATAAAAACAAACTAATATATCCACCTAAAACTAAAGATACATAAATAAATAAATATTTTTTTAAAAAATTAAAAAAATAAAAAGGGCTGGGGACATGGCTCAGTGGTTAAGCACCCATGAGTTCAATCCCTAGTAACTCAGTATCTGCCTCATCTGACAGGTGAGGAGAATGAGGCCTGGAGATGAAGTGATTTGCTCTAGGGACACAGACACACATCCTGACCCCAGGCTAGGGTCTTTCTAGCACACTACATTCCTCCCAAGCACAGTCAGTGACTAAATGAGTTCCTTCTCAATAGGTTACTCTATACCAGTGGTCCTCCTAATGTGGCACTTGGGGCAGCAGCATTGGCACCACCCAAGAACTTGCTAGAAATGTAAATTCTGAAGTCCCATCTCCACTGAATCAGAAACTTAAGAGCACAGGCTTGGAAATATGAATTTTAACTAGCCCTCCAAGAGATCTTGATGCATAAGAAAGTTTGAGAACCACTGATCTTCACCAGAGGTTCTCAATTTTGGTAGCCTGGAAGTTATTAAAAACCTCAATACCCAGGTTGGGCTTGTGGCTTAGCAGTAGATCGATTATCTAGCACGTGCGAGGCCCTGGGTTCAATACTCAGTACCACATAAAATAAAAGTATTGTGTCCAACAACAACTAAAAAATAAGTTAAAAAAAAATTCTCAATACCCGGCAGGTGTGGTGGCACATTCCTGTAATCCCAGCAGTTTGGGAAGCTAAGATAGGAGGATTGCAAGTTCAAAGCCAGCCTCAGCAATGGTGAAGCACTAAGCATCTCATTGAGACCCTGTCTCTAAATAAAAAATACAAAATAGGGCTGGGGATATGGCTTGGTAGTTGAGTGTCTCTGAGTTCAATCCTTGCTACCAAAAAAACAAAACAAAACCAACACCCAGGCAACATTACAGACCAATGATACTAGGACCTGGGACAATTATGAATTTGCCAGATACTTTAAGGAAGGTGTAGATCTCATGGTTGTGAGGCCCAGATCTCAGTAAAAGCAAATGATTGTACAGTTCAGGTGGATAACCACTGTTTTACTCTCTTCTGCCTCTCAGGGAAAGGAGACTAGAAGCCAGCATTACCTGATCTCTCTATCCAAGTTCAATCAGGTATCTTTTCCCATTTTTGTTTCCATATATCTCTTTCCAATCCCTAAAACCCAATCCCTTCCAGGTTCCTCCATGAAGCCCAAGAGCCAGAAAAATGCTCTAGGTAGCTCCCCTGCTGTCCCATACACTCCCCTAAGCATTGGTGTTCTCCCTTCTTTGAAGTCTCTCATCATCATTTACTTCTTGGAGCAAGTAAACATCTGCACAGCACCTGCCAGGTACAGTTACCCTACTAGGTGCCAAGGGCACTGAGCCCCTCTATAGAGTAGCACAGGTTTATGTCCCTGCTTAGCCGGCTCATTCTACCCTATTCTGTGTGTGTACCTCCTTTCTGTCCCTCCCTTGGTACTCTTCAAGAGGCAGCCCTAAAGAGGGACGTACATATGACCAGTGTGCTACAATGAGTGCCTAGCTCAGAGTAAGACCCCAGGAGGTCTCCTCCTCCCTGGGGATCCAACAGGAAAGCTCCAGTGAGAGTAGCTCACTGTGCCTCATGTCCACAGGCCTCCCCAACTCAGCAACCACTGGCCCAAATGCACCCTCCTCTGCCTAGGCTCAAAAAGTCAGTCCATCTCTGCCACCCAACTTCCCATAGCTGCCTGTCCTGGGTCTCTTCTCACACTGAAGTGCTGAATCATCTGATCCTTCTGTAGCTCAGAGAAAAAAAAAAAAAAAAGAATAAAGCAGCAGACACTGGGCGGGGGCAGCATCTTTGGAACATCAGCCTCTGACAGCAAAGAAACAGTCAAGAGCCATCCATACTCAGCTGGTTCCTTACATCAGAAAGAGAAATTGAACTAATAAGCATTTTTCAATTCCTACTCCTGGGCCAAGCTCCCCCACGGCCGAATGCTACGTTCTTGAAAGAAAGTTTTTAATAAGTGATCTTAAAAAAAAAAAAGGTATCATTTGGATTTTTCATGTTTGGGGGACATATAATCCTTCCTGCTTCCCAGGCATGGCCAGATGTAGAGCCAGAGTCCAGGACAAGTCTGGCAGTACCTGACAGGCTGACAGCTGAGAGATTGTCACTCAACTCTTGTAGCAGCTGGTACTGGGGGAAGCTGTGACAACCCTCTTTATTTATAAAAATATCCCTCTGCTGCCACATTCTCAGCCATGGCACATCCTAATTTGGTGACAGCCACAGTACAGAACATCTGGGGGACTGTCTGCACACACTTATCTCCTTGCTCTCTTCCCACTGCTTCACCGATACCCCAGCTCCAGGAGCCTAGGGACTTAGGACAGGCAAGGTGATTCTCAAAGGCAGCTTCTTTAAATGCTTAGATCCAGGTTGCTAAGTCTTTATGGACCTGGGACAATTATGAATTTGCCAGATACTTTAAGGAAGGTGTAGAGAGACTGATAAAGAAGAGGGGCAGGCTTCCCCTTCTACCCTCATGTATTCCAGCTGTCAGACAGTGGATGGACCCTCTGATAGCCTCCACCCAGAACCCAAACTGCATCAACAAGAAAAAGGCACCTTTCTTCCTGAGTCTTCACCTAGAGTTTTACTGACTCTTAACACACAATTTTAGTATCCTTGGATGTCCGAATTTCAAGCCTGCTGAAACAAGGAGGGGCACAAGATCTTGAAGTGGGAAGATGTGAGGACTGTGGGAGGCACAAGCAGAAGTGGCGGCAGCAGCTTGAAGTTAAAGGAGAAAGAAAAGCTAAAAGTAGAGTCTGATGGTACAGAACAGACGGGTTTTCCTTGCTGGTGTCTCTTGGTAGAAAGGGCACTGAATTTAGTTCTAGACCTGACTCCTCCATTCACTGTGAGATGCTGAATTCACTGTCATCTTGCCACCCTGAACCTCAACATTAAATTCTGTAAAATATAAATGATGACCATTCTTTTTTTAATATCTTTATTTTATTTATTTACTTTTATGAGGTGCTGAGGACCAAACCCAGCACCTCGCACGTGCTAGGTGAGCGACCCACCACTGAGCCATAACCTGAGCCCTGTTGACCACTCTTATTCCCACTGTGAAGAGAGGTATGTAAGAGTTCCAAACAAGTATGAAGTATTAATTATTATTTCTATAACCATCACTGAATGTTTTTCTGGAACATTCACTTATATGGAACTTTGCCCAGAGACAGGAATTTCCAGTACATAGGCCTACAGTTGAGGAGACTCACACTAGTTGCACATATAGTTCAAAGAGTTTTCATCCAGGAACCCTAGAGGCATCATCCCATGTTACAAATGGAGACCCAGAGGAGATTAGGCACTCACTCAGGGTGGCACAGCAAATTAAAAATGGAGGAGGTCTTTTAGCCCCAGGCCCAGGGTCCTCCTACTGGCCTGGCTGCCCTTACTTTGCCTTTTGCCCCAGAATCCCCAATAACAGGGCCAAAAAAGGCCTCACCTCGTTCTCGTAGACCAACAGCTGGGCTTGGCAGAGAAGCAGGTAGCGGTCTTTCCAGAGCCCCAGGAGGCCTCCACTGCTCTTCTTGATCCAGCCAGCCTTGTCTGCTGTCCGAGCTCCCCGAGGCTTCTCACTCCCCTCCTTCAAACCCTGTAAGACAGCACCAAGACATGCCATGAGGGCTGCTACCACATGGTCCACAGGCAACACAAGAGATGTGTCTGGGTTGGGCACCTAATGACATCATCCTATATGAGGGTCCCCAATACCTCTAAGGCAGATATTCTTAACCAATATCAGAAATAATAACAATAGGGCTGGGGATTTGGCTCAAGCGGTAGCGCGCTCGCCTGGCATGCGTGCAGCGCTGGGTTCAATCCTCAGCACCATATAAAAATAAAATAAAGATGTTGTGTCCACCAAAAACTAAAAAAAATATATTAAAAAAGAGAAATAATAACAACAATAATAGTAATTACCATCTTTCTTTCTTTTTTTTTTAGAGGCAGAGAGAATTTTTTTTTAATATTTATTTTTCAGTTTTCGGTGGACACAACATCTTTATTTATTTTTATGTGGTGCTGAGGATCAAACCCAGCGCCCTGAGCATGCCAGGCTAATGCGCTACCGCTTGAGCCACATCCCCAGCCCAGCAATTACCACCTTTCATTGAACCACTGTTTCACATTTCATACACACAATCTCATTTCCTTTTATAACTACCCTCCAAGGTGGTAGTATCATTATCCAAATGTTACAGCAAACTGAAGCTTAGAGAAAAGAGAAGACTTGCCAGAGTCCCATAGCCAAAGGGACAGAGCCAGAGTTTAAAGTACATTGCCAGGCACAGTGACACATGCCTGTAATCCCCGTCATTCAGGAGACTGAGGCAGGAAGATCACAAGTTCAAAGCCAGCCTCAGCAACCTGGGGAGGCCCTGAGAAACTTAGCAAGACCTTGTTTCAAAATAAACAATAAAAGGGGATGGGGATGTGGCTCAGTGGTTAAGCCCCTGTGTTCAATCCCTGGTATCAAAAAAATAGAAAAATAAAAATAAAGGAGGTCTCCATGACCTATGTTCTACCCATTCCACCCTTCTATCTCCATGTGTTCATTCAACCAGTCAACAAATGATGCACTGAGCACTTATGTCATGGAAGAAAAGTAACACGGTCTCTGTTCTCATAGGGCTCACAGCAGGATGAAAGAAGAACTGAACAAATAAACACCCAGACACAAACACATAAACCAGTGTGAAATGGTATAAAGGACACAAATAGGGGCCAATGAGAGGACAGTGGGGAACTGGTCCATGTTGGGGTGGCCCATAAAAGCCTCCCAAAAGAAAGAACCTTTAAGCAGAGATTGGAAGAGTAGCAACCTGCATCTCCAGCCCACTCTGCAGCCCTAGTTTCCTGCCCCAAAGTAGGAGGCTCTTCTACCTTCATCCACACCCCAAGCCAGGATCGTAGGGTAACCATCTCACCTGGTTCTAAGAACTCTTTTTATTTATTTATTTATTTTATTGTTTTTATTGAACTCTTCTTTCAACCAGTTTGTACAGGAGTTAATTTTAAGCTCTTCCCCTGGACAGGGCAGCCACACTGTACCCCTGGGTTAGTCACTGACATTGTGTACCTGTCCATTACTTGCTTCGGTGGCTGGGTGCCAGGAACATGCCTACCAGATGCGGTTAGATTCACTTCTAGATCTGCTGCACTCAGCCCTTTTCTTTTACATATTCTGGACGCTCAGAAATATCTGTGAAGCCAGGTATAGGGGCACATGCTTGTAATCCCAGTGGCTCAGGAGGCTGAGGCAGGAGGATAGCGAGTTTAAAGCCAGCCTTAGCAACTTAGCAAAGCTCTAAGCAACTTAGCAAGACCCTGTCTCAAAATAAAAAATAAAAAGGGCCGGAGATGTGGCTCAGATGTTAAGCGCCCCTGGGTACCAAAGAAAAAAATAGAAGTTGTAAGAAATAAGACCCCAAGAGGGCAGGGATTTCTGTTTTGTATAATGCCTGCCACACAGTAAGTGCTCAAGAAATGTCTATTGCTGAATGAAGATAAGGCATACAAAGCAGTTCCTAGGATACACTAAATTTGTAAATGACAGCTGTCATTCATGTTACTGTTGTTGTCATTGCCATCTCCTCTGGCTCTCAGGGACCTTCTCCCTGGTTCTGGTTCCCAATTCTGGACAAAGCCTTTCTTGACTAAAGCTGCTGGCCTTAGATCTCCAGAAGCTCCAGGAATGTGGGGAGCTCCCTAAGGACCTCTCCCTAAGTTATAGATGGGAAGAGAAATGGGGCAAGTGGGATGGTTCCTAATGGTCTTCCTGGATTTAGGAATGAGGAAGTGGGAAACTGGCCAGTTAAAACCACCCTGTCCAGGGTAAGAGGAGACTTCAAGGCCCTTTGACAAGAAGCAAGAAGCTCACTGGCTATGGTGGCACATGCCTGAAATCCCAGCGACTCGGGAGGTTGAGGCAGGAAGATCACAAGTTTGAGGCCAGCCTTAGCAATAAACAAAACCCTAAGCAACTTAGAGAGACTCTTTCTCAAAATAAAAAGGGTGGGGATATAGTTGAGTGGTAAAACACTTCTGGGTTCAATTCCCAGTACCAAAAAAATTTTTAAATAAATAGAAGGGGGAGGCTCTACCATACTATCTTGCACCCAAACTTCCCCTCCCACAATACAACTGATATATGTTTAGCCCCCATGGACTATGGAACCCCCCAGGGGCTAAGCCCCTCAGTGACCCTGGCGGACTGTCATAGGGCCCAAGACTGGAAGGGAAGAACTGGGAAATGGGAATCCCCAGCCCTACATTTCACACACTCATAACCCTCCTATCAGCAGCTATACCCCTGCTGGCCAGCTCCTGGACCCTCCATGCACTGGATGGGCATTCTTAGAATGGGTGTATTTTGTAAAACTAGAGATTAAATCTAGGGGTCCTCTACTACTGAGCTATATCCTCACTCCTTTTTATTTTGAGACAGGGTCTCACTAAGTTGTCCAGGCTGGCCTCAAGTTTATAATCCTCTTGCCTTAACTTTTTTGGGGGGCTCACAACTACCCCATGAAATCTCACATCCCTTTCTAACTCACTCCACTTATGACTTCTCCTGCCTGCTTCACCCACTGCCTGACACATGAAAACTCCCTACCAGCTGGAAGTTCTGGGGGCCAAGGCTGTAAACTTGTTCCTTGATCACTGTCACTTCGGTCATGGGTGTAGCACACCAGTGCCTAGGATATATGACTAGATTAACTTCAGAAGTAAGCCCAAGGCCTGGAAGGATGGGTGGGACCAGGATAAGAACTGGGCAGGAGGACTCTTTGGGACAGGGGAGGGGACAATAGAGGGGCTGCAGATGGTGTGAATCAAAGCCCAGTCATCCTACAGGAGGCCTGGCTGGAGGCCATGTTCCTACTTGCCTCCACCCTCCATCCAGCCCCTCAGACCTCCTCCCACTAGAGGGCCTGGCTATGACCCAGTAAGTTTTAACAAGGGGCCCCTCCCCTTGGCAGGGTTCACAGGGGAGGTTTTGTCCAGTTCAGCCCAGTTTCTCAGCCTCCTCTCCTCTTATTGACCAGCTGACCACTGTTCTCATTTTGCCCTCTCCCCTCCCATCTATCCTCACCCTGGCCCTCTCCTACCCACTGTGAGTGGCTCCTAAGGCTCCCTGGACACAAGCCTGACTTCCCTATATCTGACATGAAAAGATGTCTGGGTCATTCATTAAAAAGAAAAAAAAAAAAAAAAGCCAGGTCACTCTGACCCTGTGCACAGAAGAGGACAGATGGAAAGCCTCATCAAACTTATGACAGAGACAGAGACCAGAAGAAACCTTCTGGCATCTCACATCACAGGCAGCTATGACAACCTTTGCCCTCAGACTAATCCCAGTGATGCTCTGATCAAACTATACTAAGAACCCACCATGTCAGAACCCTGTGATGAAGCAATCAGAGAGTAAGCACAGTCTATTGGGGGCAAAGCAGACCCTGAATAAAAGAAGTCCCCATTTTGGGGGCTAGGTGGTTATCCCCTGCTTGAGGGGCTCCTATATGTTGAGAGAGACATCACATTTACCTTGAGGGAGCCCCAAGTGGGGTAAGGCCTTGGGTCAGTCTAGGCAGCCCTTACAGAAGGTAGGAGGTAGATAGGGTGCTGGGCCAGGTATACCCTGGCCCAGAGAAGGAAAGGCAAAAAGAGCATTGAAGACCCTAAACTCTCAACCCCTTCACTACCAGAAAATGAAAGTACAGCCCAGAAAGGGCAAGAGAGTAGCCCAATGTTACAAAACCAGTGCTGAAACAGGACACTGCCCTACCTATATCAAGATGGGACAGACAAGTGGGCAGCCTAAAACCAAGGAAAGGCATGACTATGGGAAGGCAGTGGGACAGAGTCTGAGGACAGACACAGAAAAACCTATATCCAAGGTTTCCAAACTTACCCCAGGGATAACAAATCCTTTTGTACATACGTCATCACTTTTATGGACCCAAATCCCTCTTATTTTACAGATGGTGAAACTGAGAGCCAGAGAACACAGGTGGGCAGATATTCAGTGCCCAGTTTTAGTACTTCCTCACCAAGCGTCAGCCTGACAGGGACTACCAGCCCACTGAACAGAGGATATCACTGAGGCTGAGGGGGCTTGGCCCCAGAGTAGCTGGGGTATGGCAAGGAAGCTCAAAGCTAACTGAGAGCTAAAAGCAGCCATGTGGAAGTGAGGTGATGTGATGGCCTGGGGTCATGGGGCAGAGCAGGTTACCATGATCTAAGAGGAGTTTCAGAGAAACAAAGGCCTAGAGAGACAAGGGAAAGATACTGGAAGTGGGAGGAAAGGAGAGTTAGGGATGCCAATGACAGGCAAGCAATAGAGAGCTCTTCCCTGTGTGGGTGAGGTTTTGAGGTCGGGGAGGAAGTAAAGCAGGCAAGACTTTAGATGGCCCAGATACTCAAGAACTTTTGGTATCTGGAAGTCAGAAAGTATCAATGTTAGAGATTAAGAACCAGAGGGAGCACAAGGCTGGGCTGAGCCCAGGAGGCCCCAGGAGAACTTTCTTTAATTGGGGGACAGAGCATATCAGGAGATGGAGTAATCCTGACCCACATCCTCAGGGAGCAGGGGAGGGGCCTTGCTAGAGAGCCCAGTCTTCCCAGCAGGAGCCCAGGGCAGTCAGCAGCCCCACCCGTGACAGACAGAAAGAAACCACAGCAAATCACAGTGGCCTGACTTTGCCCCTTACCTCAACCCACCCGAAGAGAAGGGGCCACAATCATAGTGCCAGGCATGGGGGAGGAGGCTAGGCCCTATATTTTATAGAAGAGGAAATGCAGGCTGAGAGGGGAAGTGACTTATCTATCATCCCACAGAAATGGAGGGCCTGGCCTGGAAGGAACAGACAGCCTGGTTGCTCCTGAAAAGTGGCATCAGGAAGTAGGGAGGTGGTCACTAACTAACAGGGACACAAGCAGCCTTGTCCACTCAGGGCTCCCCAACAGGCCAGTTACCAGAAGAAGAAAAGCTTCATCTTTCCTCTCCACCCATCCAGGCAAAAACACATCACCTTCCCTTGGGTTGGGAGGAGCAGAAGCTGGGAAACCTCAAAGGATAAGAACTAAAGTCATCTTCTTATTCATTCTACAGGCACACATTAAGTACATGGTGTGTGCTGAACCCTTGGATGACAGGCTGCTAAGAGAAATGAGTTTGTATGCACAGGGCAGAGGTCACAAGATTACCTGACCCCACCCCAGATCAAGAGTGTCCAAAGAGGGTACAGGGAGGCTCAAGGGGTATTGCTGGTCCAATCTTCAGCTCTTCCAGGAATTATCCCTTCCAGGGATGTGGGGAAGGTAGAGACCTGACTCCTCAGCTGGTGTGTCCTCAGATTGATGAGGAGCAAGGGAAGAGGAGTGGGGAAAGGGTACTCACAAGGACTTACACAAGAGAAAAAAACAATTTCTTCAGGCTTCCTGCCACCGGACACGACTGCATCCTCAGATTCCTTAAAACAGGGACCCTGGGATCTATAGGACCTCTCATCCCCTATCAAACTCACATACAGGGTCTGTCCTCTCAGGATCCAACCTGACCAGCAAGAGAAGTCAACGGTAACGGAGTTCAAAGACAGCAACCTAGGCCACTTTTAAGAGGTCATTAAACTCGCAGGAACCTCAGTCCCCCATCAATTCAATGGGAATAATAACAACTAGGATTTCCCCACAGTCAGCGAGCAACGCCAAAGATATAATGAAGGAGGATGAGGTCTGAAAAGTGCGGGATGCGGACCCCTACCCCCCGCCTCTGCTCCATCTGCCTAGGCTCAGCCTGGGAGTAGGAAAGGGAAGGGGTTCCCGAGACCAGTGGGAGTGGGGCGGGCAAGAACGGGGGCCTGAGCCCGGGACCCCAACCCCGTAAGGGGCTCGAAGACCCCAGCCCAGACCCCGGCTGGCCCGGCCCTCACCTCCTCCTCCATGGCGAGTCCGCTGGGGTCCGGCTACTCCGCCGCTCACTCCCCGCTCCTCGCGGGCTCCGCCAGCTCCATCTACCCGGGGCCGGGCGGCGGCTTTCTACATTCTGTCCCGCCCGCCGCCGGGGGCCCAAGAAACTTCGGGGGGCGGGGCCGGGGGCGGAGAGAGGCTTCCGGGGGCCGGGGGTGGGGCCAGGGAGAGAAAGGGGCGGAGCTGGCGGAGGAGCCGGGGCGGAGCCTGGGCGGGGCTAGGCGGGGCTTGGGGACTGGGCCGAGCAGCCTGGGCGGAGCTGGAGCCAGAGGAAGAGGGCGGGACTGAGCGGAGAGAGGTTTCCCCGACCCGCGGAGGGATGGGGCCTAGGAGCGGTTATAGCTTGCGGGGTATGAGGCGAGGGGAGAAGGAGGGGACTTCCGGCCCAGGGGCGGAGGCGAAGGATGCGGGCGGGGCGGGGCGGGGCTGGGGCGGACGGAGAGTGCCCGAAGGGTTAGCGGGCTGTTGTCTTTGAGGTTTCCTGACCGAGTGGGCTGTGGTTGTGGGACTGGACCCAGCTGCCCTGGGAGGCCCAGAAACGAGTGAACAAAGACCTACCTCCTTTCTTCCCAGACGCTGGGGCAGTGGTGATGACCTAGACCTCTTCTCGCAGAATTCTCTGGGCGGGGCCGGGCGGCGGTCTCTATTCTAAGGGCCAAGCAACTGGAAGACCTGGGACCCTTAGGGGTAGTTCTGCCTCTGGCTCAGGGGACCCCCAAACGCAGTGCTTTTCTGCTCTTCGTGGACATCGTGCACCCCCTCTCTGGTTCTCATATCTGAGGGTCGACTCCCCCACCCTCACTCCATCAGCATCTTGCAGTCCTGACATTTATTGGAGAGTGGAACATAGGGACCAGTAGAGAATGGTTTTAGTTAAACCATGTGTGTTTATTTTACGTCGGGAAACAGAGACTCAGAGAGAGAAAGTGCCTGTTTCCCAGCTTCCAGTACCGCCTCAGCTTTTCTAGTCAGCCCTGCCTCACGCCACAGCATAGAGAATTAAGTGCTTGTGGGATCAATGGTGACCTCCTTTGCTTCTGGCTGCCATAGCAGCAGCTATGCGGGTTGACCAAGTTCCCCTTTCACTCCCTTTTGCTGGCCCTCAGGCTCCCAGGCTATTTGCAGCCCTGCGCAGAAAGGGGCAGCCTGGGGTGCTAGGGCCAAGGGAAAGGAGGTGTGGGGACATTTTCCCCTCATACTTGAGCCTGGGTTCCTTTATCTAGAGGGTGAAGAAAATAGCTTGAGAATCTGGGAAAGTCAGTATATGTGGCAACTTTTTGTAGCTACTACATGGTTTTTCTTCCCTCAGTCTTCAGAGCTGTGCAGTGTTGTCACACTGTGCCTGAACACTCAGAAGATCTTCTCTAGAGATTTGGGTTCTACCTGTAGGAGCCAAAGCTCCTGGGAAAATTCATGATGTTACACAGAAGAAAACTATTTTGGGGTATGTGGGTGGGGAGAGTGTATTGACAGTGAGGTGAGGTGAATCTGACATCCAACCAATTCTGTTGCTTTTGGGAGTGAAAAACTACTCTGGCCTCAGTTTCCCCACCCAGCCCATGCTGGTCCTCTGGTTGTTGCTTCCATACCTCATGCATTTATTCAACACAATTATTTTCTTTGCCTTGAATGTCCATCAGGCCCTACACTACTGGAAAATATGGCAGGACTGAGGGTCCCTAGGCTTTTTTTTTTTTTTCCTTCTTGTACTGGAGATTGAACCCAGGGGTGCTTTACTACTGAGCTATATCCCCAGTCCATTTTTTACTTATTTTTAATTTTGAGATAGGATCTCACTAAATTGCTGGCCTCAAACTTGCGATTCTCCTGACTCAGCCTCCAAATTGCCATGCTCCTTAGGCTTTATGGAGAAAGAAAAGCATGTAAACAAATAAGAATAGCATTGTTAAATAAGAAGGTAAATGTATAGAGGAAGGGCACCAAAACTAGGACACTCTAGGCCGAGGGGACAGGTAAGCAATGGCAGGGAGGCATGAAATAACATAGCTTAAAGCCTGGCATGGTGGTCCACACCTGTAATCCCAGCAGCTCAGGAGGCTGAGGAAGAAGAATCTCAAGTTCAAAGCCAGCCTCAGCAATGGTGAGGTGCTAAGCAACTCAGTGAAACCCTGTCTCTAAATGAAATACAAAATAGGACTGGGGATGTGGCTGAGTGCCCCTGAGTTCAATCCCCAATACTCCCACACCCACCCCCCACCAAAAATAGCTTGAGTATGTGTGTTCAGGGAAACCTGAATGAAGCAAACAGTTCAGTGTAGAAAATGTCCTGTAAGTTGTATTGAGACCACATCTTAACCTCAAGACAATGGAAAGTCATTCAAGGTTTTTGGTTGTGGAAGTAAAGGAGCCTGTTTTGCATGTGCACCATTTAATCAATCAACAGAGGTTATGGTGTGCCTCCTAAGTGGGAGTGCTTTACAATACAAAAAATAAATAAATAAATAAGTAGGTAAGTATCCAGATAAAACTGAAGTAGATTTATCCTCATTTTATAGAGCAAGAATACAAAACTTGGACTGGAGGAGTAGCTCAGTGGCACAAGGCTTGCCTAACATGTACAAAGTCCTAGGTTTGACCCTTTTTTTTTTAAAGAGAGAGAATTTTTAATATTTATTTTTCAGTTTTTGGTGGACACAACATCTTTGTTTGTATGTGGTGCTGAGGATCGAACCCGGGCCACACGCATGCCAGGCAAGCGAGCTACCACTTGAGCCACATCCCCAGCCCCTAGGTTTGACCCTAACCTTGCAAAAAAAAAAAATAATAATTTCAAAGCTGTGAAGAACTAAAATAAGGTCACTTGACTGGATTCAAATCCTGCCTGACTCCAGTGTCTGTGCTCCCCACTAAATAATTAGTTTTTATTTTGCTTTTGGTACTGAGGATTTAACCCAAGGTTGCTTTATCACTGAACCACATCCCAAGCCCTTTTTATTTATTTTTTTATTTAGAGACAGGGTCTCACTAAGTTGCGTAGGGCTTTACTAAGATTCTGAGACTGGCTTTGAACTTGTGATCCTTCTGCCTCAGCCTCCTGAATAGGGATTACAAGGGTATACCACGATGTCTGGATAAATGACTATTTCGACAGCTTTGTGTGACCAGGTCACCCAAGATCAGGGAGAGCTGATGAACCCTGGGAGAGTGGACAAGTCCTAAGAAGGTGTTGATAAAGGAGTACAGTGTGTGGTAAGAGCTGGTTCCCACAGGGCTGAATTGTATTTTAGCAGTGTTAGCTACATAAGAAGGGAGATGGGGGAATTCGGGAAGAAGGAACACTTCACAAAAGGGAGAACCTATAGGACATGGCTTGTTGGGGGAACTGTAGGAGCTTTTGTGTGGTCATAAGCATGGCAGGAAAGAGGGGCAAGTTCTTAAGATGCCACTACAAAGACAGCAGGGTCCAGAGCACAAAGGGCTTTGAGTGCTGACCTTGAGTGCTGACCTCTTGCAAGTAGCAGAGAGCCACTGAAACTTGAAGCAGAGTGTGACACAATCTCATTTTCATTTTACAGGCTCATTTTCATAACCACTGTGTGGGGAATGGAGTGACTAGGACAAGAGAGAAAGGGAAGCTCATTGACTGGAAGATTGTTCTAGAAATCCAGTCTGGAAGTGACAGAGCCTGAACTAAGGCAGTGACAATTAGGATGGCAGAGATAGATTCAAGAGTGTCGGGTTTCTGTTCTCGCGACTAAAAGGCTCAGGGGTCACTCCAGATAAACTGGGCTAACTGGGCTGCACAAAATAACCACACGAGAGACACAAATACCTTTTTCTTTGGGGTCGCTGTGACGGCTCCTCTGACCTTAAGGGTCCGCAGAAAGAGAGAGAGTGAGAGCACGTGCTGACCCCTTTTATTGAGGAGAAGCCATTCAAATGAGGCAAGGGGTCAGGTTTCAGGGGGCTGAGTCTATCTTCATGATGTCCACTGTCAGCAGGTTGACTGACACCTGAGTAGGCCACACCCAAGGGCACAGTAGGAGAAGGGGACACACACAAGGCACTTCCATAGAAGATTCTATCCTAAACAGGGTAAGGGGTTACATTACAAAGGAATAGGTGAGCATAGCTTCACCCACGGGGTTAAGTGCATGGTGTAGCAAGACACACCCATGCATGAGACACCAACTCTCGAACCCAAGAAGGTAGGAAAAGCTCTGCCGCATTTCTGCGACTTGAGTGCCTCAGCACCCAGCTGGGGAGTGTAACCCAGTCATGTGTAAGGTTGGTCTCCCACACAAGAGACAGTGAAGGGCTAGGCAGTGCGAAAATTGCACGATTTTAATCCCAGTGACTTGGGAGGCTAAGGCAGGAGAATCAAAAGTTTGAGGCCAGACTTAGCAACTTGTTGAGACCTTGTCTCAAAATAAAAAATAAAAAGGGCTGGGGATGTACCTCAGTGGTAAAGTGCCCAGGGTTCAGTCCTAGTATACACACACACACACACACACACACACACACACACACACCAAAAAAAAAAAAACCTCTGAGTACTTCAGCTGAGACCTGAAAAATAAGGAAAAGAGCCACACAAAAAGATGGAGTGGGAGAAGACATCTCATGCAGAAGATAGAGGGAGTGAAAAGACCTGAGGAGCCTGGGGCTGAGATTCACACCTGTAGTCTCAGAGATTCAGAGGCTAAGGCAGGCTTTTATTTTAACCAGGGATTGAATCCAAGGGCACTGAGCCACCTCTCCAGTCCTCTTTATTTTTTTATTTTGAGACAAGAGTCTCCTTAGGTTGGTTATAGTCTCACTAAATTGCTGAGAATGGTTTTGATCCTACAATCCTCCCACATGCACCACCACGCCCAGCTTTTGTTTGTTTTTGAGACACACAAATCCCAGGCTGATTCTTCCTTTATGGTGAAGCCCAGGTAGTGGCACAGGCCTGTAATCCCAGCTACTCCAAAGGCTGAGGAGAGAAGGATCATAAGTTCTAGGCCAGCCTGAGCAGCTTAGGAAGATCCTGTGACAAAATTAAAAAATAAAAAATAAAAAGGGCTGGGAATGTAGTTCAATGGTAGAGCACCCCTGGGCTCAATCCCCAATGTGGGGGAAGAGGAATGAACAGGTTTTTGTGGTGGGTGAAATGTGATGGGTGAAGAAGGAATCAAAGATGAGTAGTTTTTCCACTTGAGCCCCCAAACAGTGGTGCCATTTACTGAGATGAAGATGGGAGAAAAACGTGTTTATTGCATTTGAGAAGGGGAGTATTAAAAGTTCTGTTCTGGAAAAAGTGAGTTTGACATACCTGCTGGCATCCACGTGGAGATACCAGAAACACAAGTGGAGATGAGATCTGGAGTTCCAGGGAAAAGGGAAGGCGGGATATGAAATATTGAGAATCATTTCGTAGTTATGGATTTGAAAGAGAGGGAGGGAGGGAGGGGAGAGAGGGGAGGAGGAAGGGACAGATAGAAAGAGAGAAGGGAGAAAGAAAGATCCTTCAAGGAGGGAGTGATCACCTCTGTGAGAGGTTCAACAAAATGACTGTTGGCTGCCCGGTGAGGAAGCAGTGCTAGGTGCAGTTGTGTTCGAAGCTGGACGACCGTGAAACAAATACTCTTTCTTTTCAGTCCTCTTCATGACTGTCCTTGTAAGCTTCAGGCTGAAAAAGCAGGAGGGCAAAAGCTTGGAGAGAAAGGATCCTAAGGTGGAGGGAGGGGCTCTTTGAGTATCGTACGATCTCGTCCAGGGCTAATGTCATTGTTGTTTCTACTGAGCCTGGGATTGGATTGAGACCTCCCAGAGAGTTTTTTTCTGAAAAAAAGCGTTCCGGAGCAGGAAAATTCATAATGAAGAAAACGCACTGACAGCTTATCTAAAAAGCATGCTTTGGACTTAGGCGAGAGAGAGGGGAGCGGTGTGACACCTTCCTCAGAACTGGTAGCTGTAGCGGTGAAGAGGGAACCCAGCAGACACAGAGAAACACCCAAGCCTAAAGGAAGGAAGCTCGGCCAGAGACAGGATGACTTCCTCTGGCTCCGCCTCTCTCCTCCAGCCTATAAGGATCCAGAGAACTGGAGGCGGCGCTGGGGCTGGGAGGAGGGCGGAGCCCAAGGACCGTTAATCCTCCAGAGAGGTCGCATCTACTTAAGGGCTTGAGTCCCTTAAGGACTCACAGTTGCTGCTCATTGCAAAGCTTGGGTGGGTGTATATCTACTTTGGAAAAAGGTCTGGCAGAGTCATATAAAACTGAATATTACACCTACTCAACGACCCAGAATTTCTTACCTAGATATGTATTCAAAAGAAATTAAAGCCTAAACGTGTAGTGCATGCCTGAAATGCCAGCAACTAGGGAGGCTGAGGCAGGAGATTGAAAGTTGGAGGCCAGGCTCAGTAACTTAGAGAGACCCAATCTCAAAATAAAATATAGAAAGTATTGGAGATATAACTCAGTGGCAAAGGGACCCTGGATTCAATCCCCAGAACAAAAGAAAAAGGAAAATAAAAAAGTTTATAAATGTCAAAAGAAAAAATGTTATAAAAAAACTTGTGTGGAACTCTCAAGAGCTTCTGTAGAAGCAGGCTGTGGTACTACAGAGGAGGAAAGAGTTGACTGCATATGTGGTAGGCCTATTTGAGCAGAAGGTAGTGGGAAGAACAGTGTTTTCAAGCCGACTTAGGTTCAAAACTCTCACTTTCTGTGAGACTGTATTCGTTTCTTATCACTACTGTTTCTTTAAAGAATTACTATAGGGCTATAGGGCTGGGGGTATAGCTCAGTTGGTAGAGTGCTTGCCTCCCATGCACAAAACCCTGGGTTCAATCTCCAGCACCACAAAAAAAAAAAAAAAAAAAAAGAGGGAGAGAATTTCTATAACCCGGGTGTGGTGGCACACCTGTGATCCCAGCAGCTCAGCAGGGCAAGAACAAGGCACTAAGCAACTCAGTGAGACTCTGTCTCCAAATAAAATACAAATTAGGGCTGGGGATGTGGCTCAGTGGTCGAGTACCCTGAGTTCAATCCCAGGTACCAAAAAAACAAAGAATTACTATGTAGCCAAGCACAGTGGTGCACACTTGTAAAACCTAAAAGCTCAGGAAGCTGAGGCAGGAGGATCTCAAGTTCAAAGCCAGCCTTAGCAATTTAGAGAGACCCTAATCAATTAGGTAAGACCCTGTCTCAAAATAAAATATAAATATAAAAGAGCTGGAGGGTGGCTTAATGGTTAAGCACCCCTGAGTTCAATTTCTGGAAGAAGAAAAAGAAGAAGGAGGAGGAGAAGGAGGAGGAGGAGGAGAAGAAGAAGAATTATTTCTATATATGTTTTTTAAACTGGGGATTGAAGCCAAGAGTACTTTACTATTGGGCTATATCCCCAGTCCTTTTTATTTTTTATTTTTGAGACAGAGACTCATTAAATTGCTTAGGGCCTTGCTTAGTTGCTGAGGCTGCCCTCGAACTTGTTATCCTCCTGCCTTAGCCTCTGGAGCTCCTAGGATTAGAAACCTGTTGCATCGCAGGTGCTATTTCCTCTATTTTCAAAGCCAGCAATAACAGTAACATATCTCTCTCTGCCTTCCTCCTTCCCTCCCTTTTTGGTCTTCTTCCTTTATCAAATCTCTGATTCTCTGAATAATCCCCATATCTCAATTTTACTTTCTGGTGCTGGGGATTCAACCCAGGGCCTGGATCATGCTAGACAGTCACTCTACCACTGAACTACATCCCCAGCCCTTTTAATTTTATTTTGAGACAGGGTCCCACCTAGTTGCCAAAGCTGGCTGGAAAATTGCAATCCTCCTGTGATCACCTTTGAGTAGGTAGAAATATAGACATGGGACACCATGCTGGACTCAAAATTATTAGCCACATCTGTAAATTTATTTACTTATACATAAAACCTATGTTGGGCTGGCGTTGTGGCTCAGTGGTAGTGTGCTTGCTTAGCAAGCCCGAGGCCCTGGATTCAATCCTCAGCACCACATAAAAACAAGTAAAGGTATTGTGTCCAACTACAACTAAAAAATAAATATTTAAAAAAATAAAAAAATAAAACCTATGTCACAGGTACTCGATATGTCAAGACAACACTGATGAAGAAAATTTTCTAAAAGTTTTGTTAGCTAGTTGTGGTAGTGTTTGCCTGTACTCCAGCAATTTGGGAGGCTGAGGCAGGAAAATCATATGTTCAAGGCCAGCCTCAGGAAATTGGGAGGCTGAGGCAGGAGGATCACCAGTTCAAAGCCAGCCTAAGCAACAGCAAGGCACTAAGCAACTCAGTGAGACCCTGTCTCTAAATAAAATACAAAATATAGGGATGACTGTGGCTCAGTGGTCTAGTACCCTAAGTTCAAACTCTAGTACCAAATAAGGAAGAAAAGAAAAGTGCTGGGCCCTTAGGCGAATGCCTATAATCCTGGCAGCTCCGGAGGATGAGGCAGTAGGAACAGAAATTCAAGCCTCAGCAATTTAGCAATTTAGTGAGACCCTGGGCTACTCAATGGGAACTCTTGTTTCAAAATTAAAAGGAAAAAAATGGCTGGGGTTAAGTGCCCTGGGTTCAACCACACACAAACACACACACACAAAGAAATATGGGAGCTATCATTATCTGTAAAATGATGTGGTTGTACTCACCCGTAAAAATCTTTTAGCTTGTCATTCCAAGTTTTGACGAGGAAAAAACGAGAATGAGAATTTAAAAACAAATTCTCAGGGGCTGGGGATGTGGCTCAAGCGGTAGCGCGCTCGCCTGGCTTGCGTGCTGCCCGGGTTCGATCCCCAGCACCACATACCAACCAAGGTGTTGTGTCCGCCGAGAACTAAAAAATAAATATTAAAAATTCTCTCTCTCTCTCCTCTCTCACTCTCTTTAAAAAAAATAAAAATAAAAACAAATTCTCAGAGCATCCAGTATAACAAGAGGGATAAGAATCCCCTGAAGGGCAGGGGTTGTGGCTCAGCGGTAGCGCATGTGCCTGGCAAATGTGAGGCACTGAGTTCAATTTTCAGCACCGCATATAAATAAGTAAAATAAAGGTCTATCAACAACTAAAACAAAATTTAAAAAAAAAAATCCCCTGAAGAGTCAGGCTCAGTGGCACACGCCTGTAATTCCATGGGCTCTGGAGGATCGCGAATTCAAAACTAACCTCAGCAAAAGCAATTCTGTGAGGGTTTCTATCTCTAAGCGTGGAGATGGGAAAGGGACTTACATGAAATGTGCGCCTTCTGTTTTCCAAGTTAGGTTTATGGGTAGCCAGGCAGGTCTCTATTACAGAAGTGAAAACAGACTGGGAGAGACAAACAAAATACAAAACAGGGCTGGGGATATGGCTCAGTGATTGAGTGCTCATGAATTCAATCCCCAGTACCCCTCCCCTCCGCCCTCCCCCCCCCCCAAAAAAAAGAATTCCCTGAAGCCTGGGAATCCTTCCTTTTCTTATGCCCTTTTGACACCTGGCACAGATTTCAGAGTTCCTTTCCTATGGGCATCAGCAGGGAGGGAAAGACAAATGAAAAAAAAAAAAAGATTCTTAAAAGGGCAGAGAAGGGTGAAGAGTGTTGTGGGGCAGGATAGGGGACTCGGTAAGCCATGGGGTGATTTACTCGGAAGTGAACAATGGTACTGAGTGGAAACAGAGTGAGCCGCAGTGTGTGAGCTAGAGCTAAGAGGGAGGGTGTTGATAGAATAATTCTCAAAACTTCAGAGTTGCATTGTGAGACTAGAGCAGAAGTTCAAGCCAATCAAAGCAGTTTGTGCCTCCTTACACCACGCTCAATCATATACCGGAGGAAGTAGACTGGGGTATCACAAATAACTTTCCTCGGGTGTGCGATTGAGAAGACCCAAATTTCTGGAAGTGGGAACCAACGGAAGCCCCGCCCCCATGGGCACGCCCACGCTGTTGATTGGCTGAAGGATTTAAAGACCCGACCTGTCATAGGTTGATTTTTCTATCCCAAGTATTTGAAAGTTCCTAGTTTGTCAGCTTCGCCTGTCTGCCGGTTTATTGTTGCGACTGCCCGCACAAGTGAGTTCCTGCTCGACCTCTGAAATGGGAGGCAGAGAATCTGGTTCTTGTAGGGGTCCCCGTCGGGAAGGTACAGATAAGTGGGTCAGACGGAGGGAGCACGGTTTCCGGGTTTTCCGGGACCCCGGGATTTACCTGTGAATTCCTTTGCCAAATATTTTCCACCCCACCCCCACCTTGGAGGTGGGAAACTCTGGGCATTAGAATCACACTGACCGTGAGACCTACTAGTCAAGGGCAAAAAAGTTTGTCTCTCCCAGTCTTTCACTTCTGTAATAGAGACCTGCCTGGCTACCCATAAACCTAACTTGGAAAACAGAAGGCGCACATTTCATGTAAGTCCCTTTCCATCTCCACACTTGAGACTCTCTTGATTTTCCGAGAGAGGACCATGACGATTACCGTGCTGGTTTTGGGTCTCAAAGCAAAGCAGGCCTTTTTGTCTCATCCTCCTCCTCCGCCCATGCCCCCATGAAATGCGGGGTCCTAGCAGGACAACCGAGGTTTCTGTTTCTGATACTTTTGTCGCTGCCCCTAGAGTATATTTCTAGAGTGGGCTTTCGATTAGCCCCAAGGACCTTTTACCGTTTCTAGTGACTTCCTTGTGTTGCCAGTGAGAATGTCCATGACCCTGTATGACAGGGTTCCCGGTTACGGACCACCTATTATATCCTGAATCTCTGTGACCTCTATGCTCCGGTCTTTTCGCAGACTTGCAGAGGTGGTAGCAATGCTCTCGAGCACCCAGGTGGCGGCAGCGGAAGGTGACCACGCGGACCTGCGGTGCCGTGTGGCGGTGGAGGAGCTGAGCCCAGGAGGGCAGCCACGGAAACGCCAGACCTTACGCACCGCGGAGCTGAGCCTGGGTCGAAACGAGCGCCGTGAGTTGATGCTGCGGCTGCAGGCTCCGGGGCCAGCCGGGCAACCGCGCTGCTTCCCCCTGCGCGCCGCGCGTCTCTTCACACGGTTCGCCGCAGCGGGGCGCAGTACGTTGAGGCTCCCAGCAGACGCCGTTCCCCGGGCGGGCGCCGTGCAGCTGCTGCTCTCCGACTGCCCCCCGGACCGCCTGCGGCGTTTCTTGCGCACACTGCGTCTGAAGCTGGCTGCGGACCCGGGTCCCGGGCCTGCCTCTGCCCGCGCGAAGCTGCTCAGCCCTCGACCCCGCGACTTCGTCACCATCAGCCCAGTGCAGCCGGAGGAGCTGCGGCGTGTGGCAGCAACGCGGGTTCTAGACACCACGCTGGCCAAGCAGCCGATGGAACCCGGGACTGGAGCCAAGCCCAGCATGGTGAGAACGGGAGAATGGGCACGTCTTTGGGATTAGGTATGCTTAATCATTAAGATGGAAGAGACTAAGGAGGCCCAAGTGTGGGGGACTAGACTGTGGCAATATTCAGGGAACAGCTGTGAGCTCAGAGATGCCATAGGTCATGGAATATGACAGGTTCGTTGGACTCTTCTGTGCTTCCCATATATAAGCCCTGAACCTGAATAAGCAAGAACAGGTAATGAGAGTCCAGGCCATAATAAAAGCTAAGAGAACGCCAGAAAAGGCGATTTAAGAAGGCAAAGTAGGGGGCTCAGCCGTAGAGCGCTCTCCTAGCATGTTCGAGGCGCTGGTTTGATCCTCAGCACCACATTAAAAAACAAATAAATAAAATAAAGGTACTGTGTCCAATACAGCTTAAAAAAAATGGAAGGCAAAGTAAATTTAAAAAGAAAAAGAAGAAGGCAAAATAGACCAACGCCTATAATCCCAGCAGCTCAGAGGCTGAGGCAGGAGGATTTTGAGTACAAAGCCAACCCCCAGCAATTTAGCAAGGTCCAAAGTAACTTATCAAGACCCTGTCTTAAAATAAAACATATTTAAAAGCGGGGGCGGGGGACTGAGGATGTGACTCAGTGATTAAGCATCCCGGGGTTCAAATCCCTTGTACACACATACACACACAAAAAAAGGAAAATTAGGAGTATATTAATGTATTTGGGGAGAAGTGAAGCAGTCAACAGTGTCTGGACAGTCAACATTCCCATCAGATGAGGGAAACATGTCTGGTGGTCTGACAACCGTTTTTGGACTGGGGCAGGTTGGTTGTTGACCACAGGGTTTTGAGACTAAGCTGGCGAAAAGCTAGAGATGGAACAAGAAGGAGCCTTAGTTGGGCAGGGTGTTGCTTGGATATTTTGAGGTGAGAATTTTGGAATAGGAGGAGAAATGAGAAGAAAATTTGGGTGAGAGAACCAGAAAGGTGAAGGAACCCAGAGGAGGAAGCTGAGGGAGGATCCAGACCCATACACTGGGAATCTTCAGGGCACGAGGAGAGACCCAGTAGTTACTGGCAAGATCTCCAGGTGAACCAGAGCTGTCCTAGGGTACCAGGAAGTGAAGGCAACCGAGGGAGAAAGCCAACAGTCTGTATTGAACACAGATCAAGAAGGGTAGGAGTAATGTCTGGGGAGGTGGGAGGAGGCTCTGAGACAGCCCTGTCTCTATCAGGAAGCCCCAAGGTGGCCTCTACCTGTGAAGAGGCTGAGCTTGCTCCCCACCAAGACACAGCTTTCTGAGGAACAGGCTGCAGTGCTGAGGGTTGTCCTAAAAGGCCAGAGCATTTTCTTCACTGGGAGCGCAGGTAGCAGGGGCAGAGTGGAGGGGGGGGGGGAGGTAGGATGGAAGAACAGGCAGCCCTGACTTTGCCTCCTGTCCAGGGACTGGGAAGTCATATCTGCTGAAGCGGATCCTGGGCTCACTGCCCCCCACAGGCACAGTGGCCACTGCTAGCACTGGGGTGGCAGCCTGTCACATTGGGGGCACTACCCTCCATGCTTTTGCAGGTAAGTGGGAGCCCCTGGGGCTTGAGATAAGAGCAAGTCAGACTTCTGGGGTAGAGGGAAAGGAGGGCAGCATTGATGGGGGCTGGGGTCTCAGTTCAGGCTGAGTAGTTTCATTCACAGGCATCGGCTCAGGCAAGGCTCCCCTGGCCCAGTGTGTGGCTCTGGCACAGCGGCCAGGCGTGCGGCAGGCCTGGCTGAACTGCCAGAGGCTGATCATTGACGAGATCTCCATGGTGGAGGCAGACTTGTTTGATAAGCTGGAGGCTGTGGCCAGGTTAGTATATATGGTGAGGGTAGTAACTGAGGCCAGAATCTGGTTATTTCCCAAGTGGAACTGTCTACTTAGCTTTTTTAAAGCACTACCTGCTCCCCTCCAGAGCTGTCCGCCAGCAGAACAAGCCATTTGGAGGGATCCAGCTCATTATCTGTGGGGACTTCCTGCAGCTGCCACCAGTGACCAAGGGCTCCCAACCCCCTCAGTTCTGCTTCCAGGTACCACTCACCCCCTGGCCCTGCCCCCCCGGGGGGTTAGCAGTGTTCCCTGACCCACCCCCCACCCTTACCCCAAACAGGCCAAGAGCTGGAAGAGGTGTGTGCCAGTGACCCTGGAGCTCACTGAAGTGTGGAGGCAGGCGGACAAGACCTTCATCTCTCTGTTGCAGGCTGTGAGGCTAGGCAGGTAGGCCCTGGCAGAAAGAGAAGGGACCATGGGGTGAGCAACCAAGCACAGTGACCCAGGGTAGGGGGAGAGATGCCTGTTCTCAGGAGTAAGTAGTCCACTAAAAGAGGAGTTTTAGGCAGGACACTGGTCAACTCAGGACAAATGGCAGTCGATGACTCCAAAAACATGGTCCCTGCAAGTGAGGGACCCAGCCTCCCTTGGATTTGAATTCCTATCACCCAACACAAAGGCTGGCATAGAGTAGGTATCAAGGAAGAAAATGGACATGCAGGGGTTCAGAAATGTCAACATCCCCATTCCAGATGCAGAAACTGGGTCAAAGAAGTGAAGTGACTCATACAAATTTATGTCCAGTAAGTGGCTGAGCTGGAACTTGAACCCAGATCTGAGTCTTAAAACCCAAGCTCCGTCTACTCTGGGACCCTGTAGGGTCAGGGTCAATTAGTAGGGAAGGAAAGGTTATGTACCTGACATCTACCTACTGAGGTCAAAGTTAAAGTACTGTGCCTATCTTAAGGTGGAAGTGGAAAGGAGGCCAGGAAGGTGAGCAGACCTGGACCTGGAAAGATAGGTCTGATTGGGATGGGACTCAGGTGGCAGAGAGTCTATGCCTGGGGAAACTTTTTGTAGATTTGGGAAGTAGGTGGGGAGGGAGCACAGCACACACTGACACATGTGGGGAAGACCAAGTGGCAGTATAGGCAGAGAAGGTTCCAAGCTATTCCTATTTGGTGGCTATTGCATCTGGGCCTCGGTGTGAAAAGTGGCTTGACATGAGAGAAGATAGAAATACAGGCTTGCTATTTCATCCAAGGCAGCAGGCAAGTGGCTAGAAAATTGTACGTTGGAGAGCCATTTGATGACAGGGTAGCCAGTATTATCTACATCAGTGCCTTGTCCCAGGCCTGCAAACCTCTGGCCTATGTTCACTCCTCATTTCCAGCTTCCTCAGAAACACTTTGGGGTGGGATGTTGGTCAGCTCCTACTGGGGGAACAGACACAGAAAAGGCACTCACATATGATCACAGCTAGCACCCCAACCCCATGCTCATTCTCCATATCTGGGGTCCAAGTGGAAAAAAGGACAAACTGGCCAACCTGGGAGCCAGCATATCTGGCCCTGGTACCCTTTTCCAGTTCTCAGGCCTGACCTATAGCCTGCTGCTCGGGCCATACTGCCCATGTTCCCCACCTCCTCTGGTGTAAGTGAGCTCTGCCCTAATAGCCCAGCCCCCACAGGTGCTCTGATGAGGTGACCCGCCAGCTCAGGGCCACAGCTGCCCACAAGGTAGGGCGAGACGGAATTGTGGCCACAAGGCTCTGCACCCACCAGGATGACGTGGCCCTCACCAATGAGAAACGGCTGCAGGAGCTGCCAGGTAATTAGAGATCCAGGACTAGGTAAGACCAGCTGGGAGGGGTCATCAGGCAGGTGTGGCTCCCAGGCAGCCTGGGCTTTTAGGATCATTTGGGTATCCAGGGTCTCAACCTCTGTGACCATAAAGGCCCTTACATTTGCAGAATTAACTGTGATCTTAAGAGGTTGGGCAGACTGATTCCAAAGCACCCACTAGGTCTGAGCGGCCTATCTCCCATACCATGGTCTAATATGTGGTTTTAGAAGCTGAGCCACAAGTCAATGATTCATAATCCTGTTTTTCCATCTCTCTTTTTCCAGGTGAGGTACATAGCTTTGAGGCTATGGATAGCAACCCTGAGTTAGCCAGGACCCTGGATGCCCAGTGTCCTGTTGGCCAGCTTCTTCAGCTAAAGCTGGGGGCCCAGGTGAGTAGGAAATTAGGTCTAGACCCTGGCAATCTGGACTGTCTTGTATGAGCCTCCCCAATCCCTCTGCCCAGGCCATTCTGTAGCCAGTGCACCAGCTATGACCTCACAAAAACCTCCATCTGGTTTCCACCCACCTTTCTACCTTCAGTTTTCCACTGCCCTCCTTTTCTTACTCCTAGAGGTCCTCCAAGCTATGTCACTTTGGGCAAGTCCTTCCTTTGCTGAAGCTCAGTTGCCTTGTTTCTAAAATGGGGTTTGAAACACCTCCCTCCTGGCTGTCTTTAGTCGTGTACCTTATAGATGGCTGAGTCCTCATCCCTCCCATAACAGTGGGGTGAGCAGAATGGGAGACTTTCCTCTGGGCCCAGAGGGTACCCACAGGGAAAACAAAGGCACAGTGTGGCTGAGACCAGGGTGGCAGGACCCAAGGGCCATCCCTCAAGATTTGTGGCCCCATAAGAGATCTGATCATTTCTGTAGCCTGGTGATATAGGTGACCTTACAGGCTTTACCTCTTCCTCCTGAGGCAAACTGGGCAAATGTATTCCTCTTTGACACAGGGGAAATTGAGATCCTGGGAATTAAGGCTGTCTGCCCCAGCGGTCAGAATTAACTGGTGGTAGAGCTAAGGATTGGGACTGGGCACCCCTTGATGATAACCCCCTGCCCTTGGCCTCTGATAGTGACTGCTAGAGTTGATCCAGGTGTAAGGATGGGCCCTTTGCCACTTCTCTAGTCCCCCTTCCCCTCAGGTGATGCTGGTGAAGAATTTAGCTGTGTCCAGGGGCCTGGTGAACGGAGCCCGAGGTGTAGTAGTCGGGTTCGAGACTGAAGGGAGAGGTAAGTGATAGGGAAGGACAGTTGTGCTGTGTGGGTTTGCAGTAGGGCCTGGGGAAAGTGTGGGAGGAAAAGACCAGAGACCTCTCCTCTCAGCCATGAAGCAGGACTAAAAGGTGAGACTTCTTTGTGCCTTCCTCAGGGCTGCCCCGAGTGCGCTTCCTGTGTGGAGTCACTGAGGTCATCCATGCTGACCGTTGGACAGTTCAGGCCACTGGGGGCCAACTCCTCAGTCGCCAGCAGCTGCCCCTCCAGCTGGCCTGGGCGATATCCATCCACAAGAGCCAGGTGACCACTCAGTGAGGGAGTGGGGACACAGCAGGGCAGAGTAGACAGCATATACCTGGGACATGTTAGGTTGAGTGCCTTGAAGGCCTTATAGCCTGTGACCTAAATGGAAAGTTCCAGATCAGGAGTAGAATAAACCTTCTTCCTCGCTGTCCTCAGAATAGATCTTTCTTTAGTAGATTTCGCAGCCCTTCTCCAGGGAAGGATATAAGTCACTTCCTCTTTGCTTTTTCCATTTGCTGAGCCACTACCAGATACATTAATCCCTACAAAAACAGTAAGAAGCTGGGTGCTGCAGCTCATGCCTATAATCTCAGTGACTTGGGAGGCAGGAGGATCCCAAGTTCAAGGGCAGCCTCAGCAATTTAGCAGGGACCTAAGCAATTTAGCAAGACCCTATCTCAAAAAATAAAAAGGGCTGGGGATGTGACTCAGTGGTAAAGCACCCCTGGGTTAAAACCCTAGTATAAAAAAAAAAAAACACACAAAACTATATAAAGTACATGTAATTAATAATCATTCCCCTTTCTCAGAGAAGAACACTAAGGGACTAAGGAACTTGTCCAAGGTCACACAGTTAGGGAGTGTCAGAGCCAGGATTCAGTTTCACCCCTGGGTGACCTAGAGTCTGAGCTCTTTCCTTTCACCCCCCACTTCTTACCCTGAATCCATCCATGTCCCCCTGTATTCAGACCCCGTCTGCAGTTAGGCTTTCCCTCTGCCGGAGCCTCTCTGGACTGAGTGAGGAGATCTGGGGGCAGTCACTGGGCTGGTGAAGGATCAAATCTTGGGTGCAGGGGACTCCAGACTAAACTGTCTCTCTCTGTCTCTCCATCCCCCAGGGCATGTCTCTAGATTGTGTGGAGATCTCTCTGGGACGCGTGTTTGCCAGCGGTCAAGCCTATGTGGCCCTTTCCCGGGCCCGCAGCCTACAGGGTCTGCGTGTACTAGACTTTGACCCCATGGTGGTTCACTGTGACCCCCGTGTGCTGCACTACTATGCCACCCTGCGGCGTGGCAGAGACCTCCATCTGGTAAGAGGGAATCAACCACAGGAGGCTGAGGCAGGAGAATGGCAAGTTTGAGGCCAGCCTGGACAACTTAGCCAGACCCTGTCTCAAATCTTTTTAAAAAGGGCTGGGGGTATATCTCAGTAGTGGAGCACTTGCCTAGCATGCACTGGACCCTGGGTTCAATCCCCTACACTATTGAGAAAAAAAAAAAGAATCACCTAGTGGTGGGCCTGTGACTTTGGCAGGCTGGGACAGAGGAAAGGCCCAATAGAACCCTGGGGTGGCAGAGCCCTCTACTGGCTCTTTTGGGGATGGAGGTAGGAGGAAATAAATGCTGGCCTCCCAGGCTATGGCCTAGAGAACAGGAAAAGCTTGTGACTGGGCTTTTTGGCTCTGATTCAGGAGTCTCCAAATGATGAAGATGCAGCCTCGGACCAGGAGAACATGGACCCAAACCTCTGAGCCTCTGCTGTAAAAAGAAGACAAAGAATGATCTCCACAACTTGCAGCTCCCTAGTGGACCAAGGCCCCAAGGAATAACTGGTGGAGGAGACCAGTGTTCCTCTGTCCCTTCTTGGGGGTTCTCAGACTCCTTGCAGGACTAAAGGAAGAGTGCCTCCCACTCACTTACCAGCTGTGCCACAATTTCTCCTGTTTGTCCTGGGTAAGCTCCTTCCATGATCAGAAGTAACCTTTTTTGTGCCAGTTGGGAATGGGTCCAATGGTGTCAGAGGTCAAAGCTCTCAGCAAGGGATGGACATAGAGCCAAAGAGTCCTTAATGCTTCTCCCTCTAGGTTGCAGAAGAGAGAGGCAGGAAAGACAGAGGCTTAAGGGAGCAGCATCAGGCCTCTCCAGCTGGGACTACCTTAGTCCATTTTGTATTGTTATAACGAAATACATAACAGTGAGATACTTCATAAAGAAAAGAGGTTTGTTGGTGGACATGATAGTGCACACCTATAATCCCAGTGACTTTGGAAGCTGAAGTAGGAGGATTGCAAGTTCAAGGCCAGCCTCGGCAACTAAGCAAGACCCTAAGCAATTTAGCAAAACCCTGTCTCAAAATAAGAAAAATTTTAAAAGGGGGTAGGGATGTGGCTCAGTGGTTAAGCACCCCGGGTTCAATCTCTAGTAGCAAAAAAAAAAAAAAAGAAAGAAAGAAAAAAAGAAAGAAAGGAAGGAAAAAAGAGAGAGAGGGAGGTTTGTTTAACCCACAGTTCTGGGGGCTCAAGAGCATGTAGCATCCCCTCAGCTCTGGTGTGTCCTCATGGCAGATGGTATCAAATGGCAGAAGCATACATGATCATATGGCATGTGAAACAAGAAGCAAGAGATGGGCCAGGTGAGGTGAGCACCTATAATCTCAGCGACTCAGGAGGCTGACCTAGCACCTGGATTGTGTGGAGATCTCTGGGCCGTGTGTTTGCCAGTAGTCAAGCCTGAGTCATGTTTCCCAGGCCTACAGGATGATCGCAAATTGGAGGCCAGCTTCAGCAACTTAGCAACACCCCGACTCAAAAGATAAAAAAAAAAAAAAGGACTGAAGGTATGGCTCAATGGTAAAGCACTCCTGGGTTCAACCCCAGTACCAAAAAATTAAAAAAGAAGATGAAGCCAGAAATGGGGAAGGGTCTGGCTTGCTCTTTTCATAACAACTGCTCTGGACAGAACTAATCCCCTCCTTCCACACCTGATACTTCTGTAGGACAGCATTAATCTACTGTGTGAGGATAGCGCCCCCATGACTTAATTACCTTCTGTTGGACCTCACAACTTAAAGATTTAAAGGTTACATCACCTCAGTACCACCACACTGGAGACCAAACTTCCAGTATATAAACCTGGAGAGGACCTGGAGGAGACTCACACCAGGTACAGGACCAAGAGAGAAAACAAACCTGAGTTATCCCACAGCTGAGGTCAGCCTAGCACAACCCAGAGCAAACAACCTTCTGAGCCTAACCTGAGAACATATGCTGCAAACGTGTGCCCATGTTTTATATATTATGTACATGGGCACACATGTTTATATGTATATATATGTGTATATACATATATTAATTTTAGTTGTAGATGGATATTGTAGTTACAATTTTATTTATTTTAATTTTTATGTGGTGCTGAAAATTGAACCCAGTACCTCATGTGGTAGGCAAGCACTCTACCACTGAGCCAAACCCCAGCCTCCTGTGTGCCCATATCTTAAGCTGCTTTTTTTGGGGGGTGGGGGAATAGTGTTCTGGGGCACTGAAATGATTGTTCCCAGGTTGTATTTATTTAGGACAAATAAACCTGTGATTGTGTAAGCTCTGCACCTCCTGTCTCATTTCCCACCACTGTGAACATGCACACAGAGGTGTTTGCTCACGTCACAAGGGCCATGATCACAGTATTTGTATGTGAGGTTTTGTTAATATCATTGGTCATTTGGGAAGCTGAGTTATTTGAGGCTGGTGACTAACAATAAAATGACAAAATTAATCACCATCACCCAGTAGTCAGACAGGAACACACTGCAGCATATCTGTTTGGGCCCTGCTAGAACTCTGGATTTAGATGGGGAAAAAGTCATCAGTGAACTACCTGCAGTTCATGAAGAAGCATGATGGAAGCTGCTCAGGGGTCTTCACAGGCTAGCTAGAACTGGTGCGATTCTCTGCTTATGAAAGAAAAGTATGAATTCTGGGTGGAAAATATGGGCTATAATAGAAGCATGCATCAGCCACTAGAGGTGTCTTTCACTAATAAAAAAGAGCAATAGCTACTTAAATATAAAATCACCACTAGGCATGGTGGTGCACACCTATAATCCCAGTGGCTCAGGAGGCTGAGGCAGATGGATCCAAGTTTAAAGCCAGCCTTAGCAACTTAGTGAGGTCCTGTCTCTAAATAAAATATATAAAAGGACTGGGAATGTGGCTCAGTGGTTAAGCGCCCCTGGGTTCAATCTCTGGTACCAAAAAAAAAGTAAATTTACCAAGGATGGGAGAAGTAGAGAATAATAAAATCATGTTGGTTGCTGGAAACCACAAAATCTAGGTGCTCAGAGGCTCTTATTGCTGTCTCCCAAAAGCCGGCAGGGGCCAGGTACAGTGGCACACGCCTGTAATCCCAGCAGCTTCAGAGGCTAAGGCAGGAGGATGGAGAGTTCAAAGCCAGCCTCAGCAACTTAATGAGACCCTAAGCAACTCAGTGAGACCCTATCTCTAAATAAAATACAAAATGTGGCTGGGGATGTGGCTCAGTGATTAGATGCCCCTGAGTTCAATCCCTAGTACCGGCCCCCCCACACACACACAAAAAAAGAGCCAGCAGAGGTCCTAGTACACAGAGGGTAGGCGCTGAGGAAGTGACTGGCTAAATGGTGGAGGCTACTGACATGGGGGCTCAGTGCTGTGGTGGTTCAGAGAGGTTATAGGGCTCCTACCTTACTGGAAGTTCTGTGGAAGGAGTAGGGCAAAGCCCATGAGAATGAACGATGGTTTTAGCTCAAGAGACAGACCTGGCTTTCCTTACTGATTTTGTCACTCACCAGCTACGTGAGTTTAGGCTGCTGCACAACCTCTAGAGTCCTTCCTCATCTGTAAGGTGCAGTGCTGACTGTTCTTTCACATAGGATTTTTAGACAGACCAGCCAGGAGCTGGGGGTATAGCCCAGTGGTAGAGTACTTGCCTACATGCATGAGGCCTGGGGTTCAAACCCAGCACTGCCAAAATAAATACATAAAGTCAACTATTTGGCAGGACTCCATCAATAGCCATCACTAATATTTATAATCACTATTGAACATTTCTGTGAAGTGTGAAGTTTGTGGTTTCTACACAGCCTTTTTTTTTTTTTTTTTGTACCAGGGGTTGAATACAAAGTCATTATTAAACAATAAGCCACATCCCCAGCCCCTTTTCTACGTTTTATTTTGAGATAGGGTCTCACTAAATCCTGAATCTTCCCTAAATTGCTAAGGTTGGTCTCAAACTTGTAATCCTCCTGCCTCAGCCTCCTAAGTCCCTGGGATTACAGGCATGTACCACTACATCTGGCCCCAGGGGCACTTTTATCAGGGAGTTATGTCCCCAGTCCTTAAATTTTAATTTTTTTGCTACTGGGGATTGAACCTAGGAAAACTTCATCACTGAACTACATCTTCAGTCCTTTTATTTTGAGCCAGGGTCTCACTAAATTGCCGAGATTGGTCTCAAACTTTCAATCCTCCTGCCTCAGCCTTCCAAGTCTCTGGGATTACAGGCCTGCACCACCACATGTGGCTACATAGCCCCATTGGCAGAAAAGATATAGCACTCAGAAGAGCGCTAACCTGGCCATGGGAACCCATGGCCATCTGGCTCTTGTCTCCAACTTTGAAGAGTTGAATGTTTTTCTGTGGCACGATCCCTTTTCTCTGCCCTGAGTGGATGACACTGAAGAAATAGAAGCTGCTGGGAATGGATGGTACACACCTGTAATCCTAGCCACTCAGGAGACTGAGGCAGAAGGATTGAAAAATTGAGGACAGCCTCAGCAAATTAGTGAGGCCCTACTTAGCAAGACCCTATCTCAGAATAAGAAATAAAAAGGGCTGGGGATGGGGCTGGGATTGTGGCTTAGTGGTAGACCACTCGCCTAGCATGGGTGGGACGCGGGTTCAATCCTCAGCACCACATAAAAAAATTTTAAAAATGCATTGTGTTGTGTCCATCTACACCTAAATATTATTAAAAAAAAAGGCTGGGGATGTAGCTCATGGTTAAGCGCTCCTGAGTTCAATCCCTAGTACTTAAATAAATAAGTAAAAATAAAAGCTGGGTGTGGTGGCACACGATTGAAATCCCAGAAGCTAAGGAGGCTGAGGCAAGAGGATCACAAGTTCAAAGCCAGAAACTTAGTGAGGCCCTAAGAAACTTAGTGAGACCTGTCTCAAAAAATTAAAAAAAAAAAAAAAAAAAAAGTTAGGGATGTGGCTTAGTAATTAATCACCCCTTGGTTCAATCCCTGGTACCAATAAATAAATAAATAAAGGCTGGCTGCTGGGGATGTAGCTCAGTGGTAAAGCATTCCTGAGTTCAATCCCCGTACCAAAAAAAAAAAAAGAAAGAAAGAAACAGAAAAGCCAAGCTCATTAGGATGACCCCACCAACCATTGGGCAATCATAAGGGTAGATATTTATTTATTTGTTTATTTATTTATCTTTGCAGTACTGGGGACTAAACCCAGGGATATTCTACCACTGAGCTAAAAATTACCAGCCCTTTTTACTTTTTATTTTGACACGAGGCCTCCTAAATTGCTCAGACTGGCCTTGAACTTGTGATACTCCTACCTGAACCTCCAGAGTAGCTGGAATTATAGGCATGTGCCATATATGTGTCAGGATGTTCCTAATCTGCCCAAACAACATGGTGTTCCTTCTAGCTTGCTTTCTTCCTTTCTTTCTTTTCTTTAGAACTGGAGATTGACTCCAGGGGCACTTTGCCTCTGAACTACATCCCCAGTCCCTTTTATTCTTTGACATGGGATCTCACAAAGTTGCTGAGGGTGGCCTTGAACTTGTGATCCTCCTGCCTCCTGAGTTGCTGGGATTACAGGTGTGTTCCACCATGCCCAGCTCTGTCTCTTGTTTTTTATCAGTTCTGTACCCCCTGGGGGTCATTGGATGGAAACAGGAGAAATTGACTCAAGATAACTGAAAGTAGAAAAGGAAGATAATAGAAGACTAGCTCACAGAACTGATAGGAAGCCCAGAAAATGAGGCTTGGAAACACACTGAAACCAGAAAGGCTAGAACCACCAGCAGTAATACAGCTGGGAACACTCATGCCAGGAGGACCTCTGTGGCTGCCACTGGACACTGAGCGCAGTCCAGGAAGGGAGTTCTGCATTCTGCCACCTCTTCCCCTCATTCAGTCCAGTGATAAATACTCCTAAGGGTCCTAACCCGGCATGTGGCTGGTTGACCTTGGTCCCCTGCACAAGTCCTACAGCTGCTAATAAGAGGCACAATGTGCCATTGAGGTACAAGAGGGACCAGTGCTTCTGTTGCAAATGAATCTCCCATCATCTCCCAGAGCCAGGCTGTCCAAGGGACCTGGGAATGCGGTTGTTTTTTTCAGCATGCTATCTGGGATTCCCCATTCTCAGACCCCACCCTCAACACAACCTGCTGAGGCAGCTCCACCCACTCAATCCTTTCCCTTTCCTTGACTGAATTCAGCTTTCTCTGGTCTCCTATGCACCTACCTGGCTCAAAGATGTCCTCCATTGGGTACCAGAAGGCCCTCTCTTAACAATTCCTTCTCTTTCCCCTCAGCATCATCCCTGAAGGAACTGGACACAGGAAGCCAATTTAGGAACTGTGGACTGTGTTCAGGAATCTCCTGGGTTTCAGGCAAAGAAATGCAAAGTCCCTCAGAATAGGGGGGTTGGGGGGTAAGTACAGATAGAACAAAGGCGAACATATCCCCAGTAATCTTAACACAAGGCAATAAAAAAGACCACCATGGGCTGGGGATATAGCTCAGTCGGTAGAGAGCTTGCAGCATACATGCACAAGTCCCTGGGTTCGATCCCTAGTACAAAAAAAAAGAAAAAATACCAGTGGGCTGGGGTTGTAGCTCAGTGGTAGAGTGCTTGCCTAACATGGGCAAAACTGCTTCAATCCCCAGCACCACGAAAAAAAGAAAGATAATCAGATCAATAGGCCTAAGAGATACTTCCAGTGAGCTGGGTATAATAAGTGAGCAAATAAAAAGATAATATCACACTATGATGAAGACTATGTAATTAGAAGAAATGATAATAGAGCTTTTATTTTTTTATTAGTGCTTTATGTTTATATATAGTGGTTGGGCTCATCCTGATAAACTCATATGTGCATGAAAATTAATTTCAGTTTAGGATTCCACTCTTTTCCCTCTCATCTTTCCCCATCTGTTTCTTTCTTTTTTTAAAAAATTTTTTTAGTTGTTGATGGACCTTTATTTATTTAATTTATTTATATGTGGTACTGAGAATCAACCAGAGTGCCTCACACATGCTAGGCAAGCGCTCTACCACTGAGCCACAATCCCAGCCCCTCCTTTTTCTTTCTTTTGTTGCTTTTTGTGGGGGGGGGGGGTATCAGGGATTGAACCCAGGGGCGCTGAGCCACTGAGCCAATCCCCAGCTCTTTTTCTTTCTTTCTTTCTTTAATTTTGAGACAGAGTCTTGCAGAGCTGCTGAGGCTGACTTGCACCTACAATCCTCCTGCCTCAGCCTCCTAGCCACTGGGATCACAGGCATGTGCTCCCATGCTCATCAATAATAGAGCTTACTTACACTATGGTCAGAGAAAAGGACTCTGAGGGGACATTTGAACCAAGACCAGAAGGAGAAGCCAAACAAGTGCAGCAGACGCCAGGCCAGGAAGAGGAGCAAGTACAGCATGCCTGGGTCCCTTCCCTCCTCCTACTTGGAATTTGCTACATGTTTTTAGTCTGAAATGTTCAGATTAGCCCTTCCAGACTCTGCTGAGACATCACTTTCTCTTTGTGCCCCAGGATCTAGCTCATCCCCTTTTTAGGCAGAATGGTCATTCCCTTTCTCTGAGTATATACATGGAGTTGTCCTTAGCTGTGGGTCTGTGTCCTTCACCAAAATAGGATCAAGGTCCTTGGCTCCCAGTAGCCCCAGTGCCAGCACCACATGTGGAACAGGGCAGGCACATGAATCAATCAATGAATGGAGGAAGGAGAGAGCTGGAGGTAGGGGCTCCCATCAGCCTGTCCTGTCTTGATGTAGGGAGGGGCCTGTGCTGCAGCTAGGGGGAGCCCCTGGACTTCGGCTTTCTTCCTGGTCACGGGATTCCCCACTCTCCTCCTGGCTGGCTCTCTTAACAGGCAGGATGGACAGGAGTTTGTCAAGTGGCTGAGTTGGAGAAAGGCATTGAGGACCGAGCAACCCCTTGTAGGACAGAGCCAATGAGGGCTGCACCACCCCTTATGGAGCTTGTCAGCCACTTTAAAGCAAGAGATGGTGGGGGTTGAGGAGACAGGCCTGAACCTAGCCGGTGGACCCATGGTCAGGGCTCAGCACAAGGAAGACCAGACCCTAGTCAGGAGGCAGGCAGGGGCCTGGGTAAGAGTAGGTGGGCACATAGTCTTAGAAAGATAATTCTGTGATCTGACTTGTCACAATCCTGCCACTTCTCAAAAATACTTCTGGGGGGGGGGGGGGGAGAGTTCAACTCATCTGAGGGTAGTGAGCAATTTATAAGTCATCTCCTGCCCAGAATGAGGTAGACTAGAGAGTCCCAAAAGACTTGGTTTGGATATCTTTGTGTCCCCACAGCACAATGATAATGATTTTAGAAAGTAGAGCCAAGTGCTCGCCTGTAATCCCAGCAGCTTGGGAGGCTGAGGCAGGAGGATCAAAAGTTCAAAGCCAGTCTCAGCAGTTTAGAGAGACCCTAAGCAACTCAGTGAGAACTTGTCTCAAAATAAATAAGGGCTGGAGATGTGTCTCAGTGATTAAACACCCCTACGTTCAGTCCTTGGTACCAAAAAAAAAAAGAAGTAAAGAAAGTAGATGTTGTGGCCTGGGGTGTAATTCAGTGGTAGAGCACTTGCATAGCATGTGGGAAGCCCTGGATTCAACTTTCAGTACCAGGAAACAGATAGAGAGAAAGGCTTCATAAAACGTTTGATAAATGAAAGAAGGCACAGTCTCACTGAGAACCAGGGAATGTGTACTCTTGTTTTGTGGAAGACACGGCTGAGGTCTGGAGAGCTACTTATTCAGTGGCAGGGCTGGAACTAGAACTGTGGCCTCCTCCTGGTCTTCAAAGAGCTGTCCCAGGGAAACAGGTATGGGGTGGGGACCTTAAGAGGCTTGAGAGGCTGAGAGGCGGAGTGGGAAGGGTGCACCACTTCCCACTGCCTTCAGTACAATAGCCATCTAGGTACCACCATACCCTCTGATATCAAGTGGTTAGAGTTGTAGTTCAGTGGCAGAGTACTTGCCTCACACATGAGGGACTGGGTTTGATCCTCAACACCACATAAAAGTAAATAAATAAAATAAAGGTATTGTGTCCATCTACAGCTGAAAAAAAAAAATGAGAGGTAGGTGGGTACTGGGGATTTAACTCTGAGACACTCAATCACTGAGCCACATCCATAGTCCTTTTTTTTATCTTTTATTTAGAGACGGAGTCTCACTGAATTGCTTAGTGCCTCGCTTTTGCTGAGGCTGGCTTTGAACTCATGATCCTTCTGCCTCAGCCTCCCGCTCAGGATTACAGGTGTAAGCCACTGCTTCAGGCGAAAAAAAAAAATATATATATATATATATATAGGCCTGGGATAATATTTGCCTAGCACCTGTGAAGCCCTGGGTTCGGTCTTCAGCACCACATAAAGATAAATAAATAAAGGTATTATATCCATCTACAAATAAAAAAAAATTTTAATAAAAATTAAAAGGGCTGAAAATGTGGCTCAGTGGTAGAACATTCCTGGGTTCAATCCCTAGTACCTGGGTGGGAAGCAGCTTCCACTGGGTTTCTGTTGAGAACCACAGGGTTTGGGTTTATTAGCCCTCTCATTTCTTTTTCACAAAAAAAAAATGAGAGTAGAGTGGGACAGTTGTCCCTATTTTATGGACAGGTTGAGTAACTTTGCTAAGATCACATTAAAAGCTTGGTCTGGAACTGACTCCCAGATAGAATGTTCTGAAGCTTTGTAAAATTAGCCAAAGTCTGAAGCCAGATTCCTGCGTTTCTTTCTTTCTTTTTTTTTTTTTAAAGAGAGAGTGAGAGAGAGAGAGAGAGAGAGAGAGAGAGAGAGAGAGAGAGAGAATTTTAATATTTTATTTTTTAGTTCTCAGCGGACACAACATCTTTGTATGTGGTGCTGAGGATCGAACCCATGCCAGGCGAGCACGCTACCGCTTGAGCCACATCCCCAGCCCCAGATTCCTGCATTTAAATACTAGCTCCGGGCTGGGGCTCAGGCTCTGTGGTGGAGCGCTCGCCCAGCATGGGAGAGGCCCTGGGTTCGATCCTCAGCACCACATTAAAAATAAATAAGTAGGGGCTGGGATCAAGCGGTAGCGCGCTCGCCTGGCATGCGTGCGGCCCGGGTTCGATCCTCAGCACCACATACCAACAAAGATGTTGTGTCCGCCGAGAACTAAAAAAAAATAAATATTAAAAAAAATTTTTTTAAATAAATAAATAAGTAAACAAATAAAATAAAGATATTGTGTCCAACTACAACTAAAAAAATAATTTTAAAGAAATTACTAACTGCATTACTTCCCAAATATGCAACCTTGGAGGGTCTGCCTAAATCTGAGGTTAGGAAAACCAAAAGGTGGAGGTGGGCCAGGTGGGAGGAGAAGCCTCAAGGTTGGCTCTTATTGGCCCTCCCCCACCCATCACCCCCTCCTCTCTCCGGTGGCCTCTGGGGAATAACAAAAAGAATTAACAGCAGGCCAGCATAAAGGTTCCTCTCTGTTTTACAAAGCCTCCCTTCCTATCTGGCCTTATGGAGGACCAGGCCCTGCCCACCCACTCTGGGGAAAGGGACAAAGAAGTGTACCCGCTCTGCTTTCTAGCCCTGGTCAGTGTTCAGTCATAACCTCCCCTCCTCTTTCCTCTGCCCACCTTCCCATCAGATGGTCTTCAGCCACGTAGTGGGATCTTCCAATCCAGTTTATAGAGGAGGGGATGGAGGGCGGGTGGCAGAGCCAGGCCGGGCACATGGTGCTATGCTTTCATAGTGCTGGTGCTCAGGCCTTCACAAAAAGAAACACCAACTGGCACCCTAGCTTTGTCCCTGAAGCCCCACACAGGCAAGACTCTAGTTCTTGGATTCCAAAAAACATCACCTGCTGAGATTCAAATAGCCCCTTGAGTCCTGGGGGCTGGGCAGGTTGGCAACTCACAATAGGGGCTGAACCCCAGGTGGAGACAAGCCCTGAGCAGGAGTCAGCATCCTGAGACTCTTTCCCCTGGGCTCCAGCTTCCTGCTTCAGCCTTTCAGCCTTCAGGTGGATGACCGCCCTAGAGATGGCGCCTCACCTTTCCTCCCCCACCGGTGTTGGGTTCAGTAAGCAGAGCCCCAGCTCACCTGGGAAGGTGCCGAGTGAGAAGGGCGTCCTGTTACAAGCTGGGGCTGGGAGGACAGGTAGGGGCAACCCCAGGGCAGATCCAAAGTTCTGGGAACTGATGGTAGGGGCAGGTGGCAGGGGGAGGCCTCAAGACACCCCCACCTGGCAGGAGGGCCTGTTCTCTGGGTTCATGGCCTCCCTAAGCACCAGAGGTCAGTGGTTTAAAAACCAGAGCAGACTAAGGCTGTGCCTGGTAAACTGTAAAGGGCTGTGGCAGCCCTGGAGAGAGGTTGTTCTCTCAGCACCACTCCTTTCTCCTCCACCGGGAGCAGCCTCCTCCCCGCCCCTCTGCCTGGGCCCTGGCACAGCACTCCATGCCTATTTAAGGCAAATCTCTGGGTCTTCCTTTAAATAACATTGCTCCTTGCTGCAAAGGCAAGCTGGGCCTGAGCTGAGAAAAAGGGGATAGGAGTCCCAAATACCCTCTCTGAGGGTGGGAGAGGAAGAGCAGTGTTGGTGGGGGAGCAGATGTAAACTTTCCTCTCCCAAAGTGAGCTTTGGAATGGTTCTTGCCTGGTCCCCTCACTCACTGACAGACCCTGGATTGGCTCAAGCCCCTGGTTGAGGCAGCACTCCCAGAATGCTACAGTGCAGCCCTTACAGAGATGGGAAGATGGGGAATAAGGTAACCCCGGCAGGAAGAAAGTGTGCTTAGGATCTAGAGTAAGACCTACACCTGACTTCATAGGGCAAGTGAAGGATGAAACACAGCTGCTGTTTGGTTGTAGAACTTGGAGGCTCAGAGAAGCCAAGAGACCTGCCCAGGGCAACAGAGCTAGCGAATAGAAGGATCTGATATACAGGGTGGCAGGCTCCAAATTTAATGCTTCCTCCCTTTCTCTGCCAGGTCAACTTTTTGTGGGGCAGGATGTGACATGACTCTTTTTGGGGTGTAGGGTTCTGGAGATTAAATCCAGGGGCGCTTAACCACCAAGCCACATCTCCAGCCTTTTTTACTTTTTGTTTTGAGACAGGGTCTTGCTAAGTTGCTTAGGGCCTTGCTAAATTGCTGAGGCTGGCTTTGAACTTGGATGGATCCTCCTGCCTCACTGGTCTAATGGCACCCAACATGACAGTGACTTTTATGTGGGTGGGCCAAGCCAGGCATCACTTAAGTCCCTGCATCTGGCCTTCCTGGGTCTGCATGGCTCTCAGCAGGGGACCCTGCCTCCCTCCCTTCTGCTTCCTTCCTCTTTCTGCAAGCCCACCAGGCCTGCCCCCACCTGCTTCCTTCCTTCTTTTCTCTTCCCAGCCTCCCCCCAGGTAGCCCCTCCCACCTCCTATCTTGGCATAGGCACCTCTAATCCCCACCCCCACCCCCGTGGTCCTCACATGACTGGGAAGCCCTCTCCAGGGTTCAAAAGGAGACCTCAGGGATCCTTTCCAGATCATGTTGCCTCCTCTGGCCAGCATTCCCTCCTCAGGCATGTGAGCCCCAGCAGGCTGACCCCACCCCTGGATCAGACTTGCTCTGGGGCTGAGGGACAAAAGCCCTTCCTCTGTTCACCTAGAGCTGAAGGAGCTATAGAGGTCAGTTGGTCCAATGGCTCATATCACCCCTGAGCAAACTGTGAGTCAAAGAATGAGAAGGCCCTGGGTTCCCACAGTGAGACAGAGGCTAAGCGGGTCTGGGGTCTGGGAGCTGGAAAACCTCAGGCAGGCACTTGATCCCTGAGGGAGGAGAGTCCATTATAGGAAGAAATTCAGCCACTCTAAATGCTTCTGTGTTGGGTGTTTTTTGGTACCAGGGATTGGAAACAGGGGCACTTAACCACTGAGCCACATCCCCAGCACTTTTTATTTTTTAGTTTGAGACAGGGTCTCACTAAGTTGCTTAGGGCCTCTATTTTGTGGTCCTCCTGCCTCAGCCTCTGGAGTAGCTGGGATTACAGATATGCACCACCACACCTAGCAAACTGTGTTTAGTGGGGGTTTCTGCAAGCTTCTCAGGATCTTCCTTGCCCAGCTCTACCATTAACCTCTTGTGTGTCCTTGGGCAAGTCCCTTTCTGTTTTTAGGCCTGCTTCCTCATGTCAGATGGGTAGATTGGAGAGATAATCATTAAGATCCCGCATCTCCCACCAGCTCAGACTCATCCTCCCAGACCTCTATTCCTATGCTCCTGCCCTGGCCAGGCCTGTCTCATAGTCCACTGAAATTCCTCCAATGTCTCCAGCTGTCACTATCTTCTCCTCTTATAACTTGTACCCACATGTTGCCCAGGTAATCTCCGGAGGCCTGGGAAGCTTCCATGGTTCTCCATGGCCTCTCAGAAGGATCCACTTCATTACCCCACAGTTAGCACAATCTGCTTGCCCGTCTGGACTCTGGGCTCAGTTTCCTCATCTGCCAAGTGGGGATAACAACTCTTTACAAGGAGGGCTGCGGTATAGACACACAGTGAGACACACTGGTCGTCTTGGGAAATGCCGGACCAGTGTCTCCAGATTCTCTGCACAGTAAGCAAAGCCAGCCCATCCCCCCATCTCTCCTTCATATCAAGTGCCATCTCCTCCAAGGCTTGGTCCAAGTCCCAGCCCTTCTTGGAGACAGGCTAGTCACCCTCTATGGTCCTAAGAGAGAGCCTGCCTCTGCCTGAAGTTCCTGTCATCCTGTGGGAATGTCAAACTGAGGACGCCTGGGGAACCCACTAGCAGGACACTTGTGAGGGAATGCCTGGGTCTGTGGGTGCCTGCCCACTTCCCCTTCCTTCTTCCAGGGCTGTGGTTTTCACATGGGATTATCTTTGACCTCCAGTAACATCCTCACTGCCAACTCCAAAAAAGCTTAGAGTTGAGCCTCAAGGCAGACTCCTGTCTAGAAGTTTTATACCCTTTCTTGCCTGGTTTCAGTGCCTGACCAAAGAACTCTCAGATATCTTCCCCAAGGGCAGAGGAAAGGAATGTGTTATCAGAAGAAACTGCTAAAGGAAGAGAAGCCAGAACCTGAACATTTAGAGACTTACCACTTTGGGGTCTGAACACTGATTTTATCACTTACTAGTTATAGGACCCTCAGGAGGTTGCCTAATATCTTTGAGCCTCAGTTTTCTCATCAGTAAAATGGGAATAATGAAGCCCATTTCATCCTGAACCTGAACATTTAGAGACTTACCACTTTGGGGTCTGAACACTGATTTTATCACTTACTAGTTATAGGACCCTCAGGAGGTTGCCTAATATCTTTGAGCCTCAGTTTTCTCATCAGTAAAATGGGAATAATGAAGCCCATTTCATCCTGTGATGTGAAAATTAAATGATGTATGCAAAGTGCTTAGCTCAAAACCTGGCACTTCATAATTACACACACATACACAATGGTAATGCCAGACATAGTGGCACATGCCTGTAGTCCCAGCTACTTGGGAGGCTGAAGCAGGAGGATCACTTGACCTGAGGAGTACACGACTAGTCTAGTCAACATAGCAAGACCCCACCTGAAAACAACAAACAAAAAAGGTAGCTGAATTATGATTCGGGTTTTTTTTTGTGGTACTAGGGATCAAACCCAGGGAGAGTTTAGCATAGGCTAAGCATGCACTCTGCAAATGAATTATACCTCGACCCTTTTTATTTATTTATTTATTTTAAGTCTCACTAAAGTGTTCAGGCTGGCCTTGAATTTGTGATCCTCCAGGACCGACTGGGCTTACAGGCCTGCATCACTGAGCCCATTTTGTAGGATGTCTTAAGTTTTCACTTTATAGAGTCAACCTCTGTTTAGTTGTGTCTTCAAGTAGTTGTTGTGCTGGTGATCGAACCCAGGACCTTCCGTGTTCTAACAGCCATCAATGGTCATACAACCAAACCTGGGCTTAGAAATAAGAAAGAAGCTGTGTCTTTCCCCATAAGCCAGCGGTAGACAGCTCTGAGAGGGTTTGGCCTCAAGGCCCACCAAGTGGCTAGGAGCTGCATGTCCCTTAAGGCAAGGAAGTCTGGTTTCTGCTCAGCATTCGCTTCAGTTGGGCTGAATGGGGGCCCCAAGGCACGTGTCTGGAGCTCATCAACCCTGCCTGTCAGCCTAACCTGGCTGGCAGAGGCCTGTGGTTATCCCAAAGGAGAGTGGGGCTGAGGGTAAGCTGAATATAGTCTCAATTCAGAGGCCTGATGTCCCATCCCTGCTGGGGACCTCAGACCTAAGCTCCCAATTTTCCTGCACTCTATTACATGACAAGCACTGGGAAGTACACAAAGACCTTGTTCTTTTAATCATTTATTTGTTCAATAAATATCTATCAAACACATATCCTGTGCCTGGCCCTGAGCTGCTTCCGGGGAACAAGACAAAAATTCCTGCCTGTATTCTAGTAAAAAAAAAAAAAAAAAAGCTGTAAGGTAAGGAAAGCAGAACTAAAAAAGAGTGATTCTGTTTATTTTTTTATTTTTTTAAACAAAGAGAATCTTTTTTTTTTTTTTAGAGAGAGAGAGAGAATTTTATTTTTAATATTTATTTTTTAGTTCTTGGCAGACACAACATCTTTGTTGGTTTGTGGTGCTGAGGATCGAACCCAGGCACGCCAGGCAAGCCCGCTACCAGTTGAGCTACATCCCCAGCCCGCGAGTGATTCTGTTTAAATACAATTGTCTGAAAAGGGTCTTTGAGTTGAGATAGGAAAAGCATGGCTAATGGAACATTCTAGACAGGAAAGAACTTGTGCAAAGGCCCGGAAACAGAAATATTTGAAATGTTTGCAGAGTTGCAAGACTAGTATAAGGTAAGCACACAGCAAAGTCTCCTACAATAAATGCCAATTGAACAAATTAAAAAATCATCATATGGGGCTGGGGATGTGGCTCAAGTGGTAGCATGCTCGCCTGGCATGCCGGCAGGGTTCGATCCTCAGCACCACATACCAACAAAGATGTTGTGTCCACCGAAAACTAAAAAATAAATATTAAAAAAAAAAATTCTCCCTCTCTCTCCCCCGCTTTCTCTTTCTCTCTCTCTCTCTCAAAAAAAAAAATCTTTAAAAAAAATGATCATAAACATTTTTTTTAAAATATTTATTTATTTATTTTAGTTTTTGGGGACACAACATCTTTGTTTGTATGTGGTGCTGAGGATAGAACCTGGGACGCATGGCATGCCAGGCGAGCGCGCCACCGCTTGAGCCACATCCCCAGCCCGATAAACATTTCTAATATCTAGATTTTTTTTTTTTTAATGGGCTGGGGCTTGAACCCAGGTCCTTGCACATGCTAGACAAGTGTGCTACCACTGAGCTACAGCCCAAGTTCTTCCCTTTTTAAAAAACATTTTTTTTTATAGGGCTGGGATTGTGGCTCAGTGGTAGAGCGCTCGCCTAATACACATGAGGTCCCAGGTTCGATCCTCAGCACCATATAAAAGTAAATAAAATAAAGATATTGTATCCAACTACAACTAAAAAATAAATGTTTTTTTAAAATATTTTTTATAGTAGATGGTTGTCAAATTGGTGGTGGTGACTTAGGACAAAGCAGCCTGAGCGGGAAAGAAACATCAATCAGCTGCCCACGGAAACGCCTGTCAATCAGCGGGATCTCCTGACTAACGCCTGCCTGTCAATCAGCAGGACCCCCTGGCCAATCCTGGAGTTCAGCCAGCTCCCCTGACCAACTCCAGCAGGACAAGGGACTCTAAAAACACCTTTTCCTGTCCCAAGCCCTTCCCTTCCTGCTGTAAGGCCCATAGAATTTCAGTCCACAGGGTTTCTCCTCAGACCCTTCCCCATGCCCACTCTGTCTATCTGATCGAGTTCCGCTGGGGAGTAATATTCAAATAAAGCCTCATTTGGTGTTCCTTTTAAATCTGCCTCCTTTGGTCAACACCCGCCTTGCCTGATCTCACAATGGAGACAATACCTTTATTTTTATGTGGTGCAGAAGATCAAATCCCTCACCTCACATGTGCTAGGCAAGCACTCTACCAACTGAGCTACAGCCCCAGCCCCAATAATAAGTATTTCTGGCCAGACAAGATGACTTAAATTCATGGTGGTTCATGCCTATAATCCCAGTGGCTCAGGAGACTGTCAGGAGGATCTCGAGTTCAAAGCCAGAGTTAGCAATTTAGCAAGGCCCTAAGTAACTCAGAGAGGCCCTGAGCAACTCAGGCCTGGGGATGTGGCTCAGTGGTAAAGCACCTCTGGGTTCAATCCCTGGTACTAAAAAGAAAAAAGAAAAAGGAGTGACTTAAATTCCCACCAAAACCAACTAAGTACGCTCCTCCTTATACATGAAATGACAGTTCTCAATATACCGAAAGGCAGAAAACAAAAACTAGCAAACACAGAGAGTCAGAAAACAATAGAGGGGACCCTATGAATGCCCCACTTTGTTGCCTAAATAGTTTTCAAACCAGAGCCCAGGAAGAAGCTTAGGTGGAGTATAGCCATATCCCTGCCTTAAAAAGAGGGAACTGGGACCCAGGAACACAAGATGGCTATAGTTTTCAGAGCAGAGAAGTGAAAAGGAGAGAGCTACCCACAAAGAAGTCTAGAGCTCTACAGACAGTACCTCAGCAATTCAGATCTGTGAGTGAAGGGAGGAAACTGCCAGAAAGCAGGTAAGATAAAGAGAACAACCCTTATGTTGGGGTTGCCACTCAGTAGCAGAGTGCCTGCCTCGTACATGTGAGGCACTGGGTTAAATAAATAAAATAAAGAGGGCTGGGGCTGGGGCTCAGTGGTAGAGTCTTGCCTAGCATGCTTGTGGCACTGAGTTCTATCCTCAGCACGACATAAGTGTAAAATAAAGATATTGTGTCCATGTATAACTTAAAACAAGAAAAAAAAAAAAAAAGACAACAACCTCATAGCTCACACTGGCCTGGGAACAGTTGTTCCTATTAACTAGAATGAAAACCTTATAATTAATTAACACTGAGCACTCAGAAGGAGGCAAAAGTAGCCAGGAAAGTACACTTATAATCCCATTGGCTCTAGAGGCTGATGCACGAGGATCACAAGTTTGAGGCCAGCCTGGGCAACTTAGTGAGTCCCTAAGCAACATAGTGAGACCCTGTCTCAAAATTTAAAAAATTAAAAAGGCCATGGGATTGTAGCTCAGTGGTTAAGTACCCCTGGGCTCAATCCCCAGTACACACACACACACACACACACACATACACACACACATACAAAAGGCTGGGAATGAAGCATGTGTGGGTGCAGTCCCCAACATTGTGGAAAATTAAAAGATGAAAATTTGGCAAAGCATATGAACAGATATCTCTACAGAAGATATTCAAATGGTCAATAAGTATATGAAAATATATTTGACAACATTAGTAAAATCTTTATGCCAAAAATTGTGACACTGTAGATGAAGTGAACATATTTTGCATAATTATTTGTTTTTCTGTGCTGGGGATGGAACCCAATGCCTTGAGCATGATACGCAAGTGCTATACCATTGAGCTACACCCAGACCTAAAATGGACATATTAGTAAAAGTATGACGTCTTACCCAAGAAGAAATAACCACAAGTTCAAGGCCAACCTGAGCAACCTAGTGAGATCTTATTTCAAAGAAAAAGGCAGAGGTCTGGGGCTATAATCAGTAGCAGAATATTGCTGGGTTTAATCCCCAGAATTGGGGAAAAAGAAGAAGAAATAATCTAAATATCCATGTATCTAAAGTGAATTTATTTTAAAAAGGACAATCTTTTCAACAAGTGATGGTGAAACAATCGAAACTTTACACACATAAAATATGAAGTTAGCTGGGGTTGTGGCTCAGTGGTAGAGTACTTGCCTAGCATGTGTGAGGCACTGGGTATGATCCTCAGCACCACATAAAGATAAATAAATAAAGGTATTGTGTCCATCTACAACTTGAAAAAATAGTAAAAAAAAAAAAAAAAAAAAAAAACATGGGGCTGGGGATGTGGCTCAAGCGGTGGTGCGCTCGCCTGGCATGTGTGCGGCCCGGGTTCGATCCTCAGCACCACATACCAACAAAGATGTTGTGTCCGCCAAGAACTGAAAAATAAATGTTAAAAATTCTCTCTCTCTCACTCTCTCTCTCCTCTCTCACTCTCTCTTTAAAAAAAAAAAAAAGAGCTAGGCGTGGTGTGGGTGTGGTGGTGGTGGTGGTGACGCATGCCTGTAATCCCAGTGACTCAGGAAGCTGAGTCAGGAGGATTGCAAATTCAAGACCAGCAAGATCTGGGAATGTGGTTCAGTGATTAAGTTCTTCTGGGTTCAATCCCTTGTACCAAACTAAATAAATATAAAAAATAAATATAAAGAGTTGAGGATGCAGCTCAGTGGCAGGGAATTTGCCTAGCATGTGTGAGGTCCTACGTTCTATCCCTAGTACTTAAAGGAAAAAAAAAAAGTAACTTAGTGTCAGAAAAGCTTACCAGAGCAAGTCAGCAGCAAAGGTCACATCCATGTACTTCCTTTTATGTAGTACTAGGTTCAATCCTTAGTACTGCATAAATAAATAATAACAAAATACATGATTGTTCATAGCAGCTTTATTTGTAATAGCCAAAACCTAATAACAATTCAATAGGCAAATACCCATGTAATTGATTATTACTCAGCAGCAACAACAAAAGAATGGTCTATTGGTGAGGTGGTGCACATCTGTAATCCCAGCAATTTGGGAGGCTGAGGCAGAAGGACCACAAATTTGATGCCAGCCTCAGCATTTTAGCAAAGGCCTACGCAATTTAGCAAGACCCTGTCTCAAAAAGTAAAAAGGGCTGGGGATATACCTCAGTGGTTAAGCACCCCTGATTTCAATCCATAGTACCATAAATAATTATTGTTATTTTTATTTTTATTTTTTTTGGCGAAGGGTACCAGGGATTGAACTCATGGGCACTCAACCACTGAGCCACATCTCCGGCCCTATTTTGTATTTTATTTAGGGTCTCATGGAGTTGCTTTAGCACCTTGCTGTTGCTGAGGCTGACTTTAAACTTGTAATCCTCCTGCCTCAGCCTCCCGAGCTGCTGGGCTCACAGGCATGTGCCACCGCGTCTGATAAACACACACACACACACATATATATTTGTTAATTTTGAGACAGGTTCTAGGTTACCCGGCCTAGCCTGCAACTTGTGATCTTCCTGCCTCAGTCACCTGAACAGCTGGTATTACAGCTATGTGTCATAGTGCCCTGTAGTATTAGGTATGTGTGTTTGTGTGTGTGTGTGTTTGTGTATGAGTTTGTGTGGTATTTAAGCCAGGGATGCTCTACCACTTAGATTCAAACGGACCCTTTTTATTTTTTATTTTGAGACAGGGTCTCTGTCATAAACATCCTATGTCATTAACATGGACCAAACACTTTTGTGTCTTTCCATAATGTCAGAATTTATTGAATAACCATAAATTCACAGCCTATACCACCTTCATCAGTGGCAGTCACTGAATACTTGTAGGTCATCTGGTAGTCATAAACTGGGCACTCACAGATTCTTTCATTCCAATCTTAATTGCTAATATTGAAGCACTCAAATCACACATTACACTTTACACAACTACACATAAAGGTCACAGAAAGGCTAAGGAAGGGTTAGGCAAGGCAGACACAGGGTCCAGAAGGCTGGACTGAGAGCAAAGGCAGGGAGCGCGGTGGATGCAGAGCCACTGTAGGTGATCAGAGAAGATCACAACCTGGAACCAGCAGAAGAACTTGTTCAGGGGCAAAGCTGTCAAAATGCAGGAACTGATTGTAGGCCAAGGTCCTGACAGTGGCAGTTCCACAGTGTCAGCATGGAGTGTTGGTTTGGAGTAGGACTTGTGTCATTGACACAGGCAGGAGAAACCACCCTTTGCTAAAGCCCAAGGACAGAGATTTGGAGGTTTGTAGCCGTGGCGATTTTCCTGGGCAAGGCTCATAACAAGTGACCAGAGGATGAGGTCAAGAGGCCACCATGTCCAGTTCTGAGGTACTCTTCTTCTTATAGGTCTTAAGTGAGGTGGCTGCATCATTTGGTGATCTGCTGTGTTCAGTAAACTCATGAGCTTATTTTTTTCCATATCAGTTTGATATGCACATGTTGAGAGCCACAGCCGAGTCCGGATGGCGCCTGGCATTTTGCCAGAAGGAGTGGTTGAGAGGTGACGCCAGCGAGCCATTAAGTTTTCGGCAGACACAACATCTTTGTTTGTATGTGGTGCTGAGACGGGCCGCACACATGCCAGGCGAGCACGCTACCACTTGAGCCACATCCCCAGCCCAGCCAGCGAGCCATTAAGATGATGATACTTAAGTTAAGCTGTGTATAATTGCTGTGACTGGATGATGCTGGATTGAAACAGGCTGTGTATTCAGTTGTATATAGACCCCTGCTGTCTGGCAATAGGGAGACTCCTGCTGTCTCAGCCACCCGCTACTTTTGAGTTCTGCATGGAGCCCTGGTTGAGGGCTGGGAGAGTTCCCGGGGAGTGTGCATGGAGTGCGGGTGAGAGTTCGGACAATAAAGTAGTTCCTGTTTGAACCTACAAGTGCCTCGCAGCGGCTCAGTTATTTGTGCCCAGCCAGACTGCGGCATGCACACATAACCATGTGCTTCTGATTAATTTGATAAGTTCATGGGTGGTCACATTTTTTTTTCCAGTATTGGGGATTGTACCCAGGGGTGCTTAACCACTGAGCCATATCCCCAGCCCTTTTCATTTTTTATTTTGAGACAGGTTCTCACTAAGTTGCTTAGGACCTTGCTCAGTTGCTGAGGCTGGCTTTGAATTTGCAATTCTCCTGCCTCAGCCTCCTAAGTAAGCTGCTGGGATTACAGGTGTGCACCACCATGCCCAACCATGGTTGATCTTATTAGCGTGATTAATTTATTTATAAGTTTATGCATTATGGTTGTACCAGGCAGTTGGTGGTTGTTTGCTTGTACAAACAAGGGTGGAGTGACTCCAACTCAGTCCTTAAACTCAAAATGGAGTAGCCTGTGACAATGACTGCTTTACAAAACCAACGTTCAAGTACAGCCTGAAAACTGCTCTTCTATACATTGTGGAGTAATTTGGAAAGAACAGGTGCTCTCTACAGTCTCACTAAATTGCTGAGGCTGATCTTAAACTTGAAATCCTCGTGCCTCAGCCTCCCAAATTGCTGGGATTACAGGCATGCACCACAGCATTGGCTCCTATGTCATTTTTTACAAGGAATTTGAGCAGGTGAAGATTTTCATGTCCTTGGGGGTCCTGGAACCAATTCTTTTTTTTAAATGAATTGATTTATTTATTCTAATTAGGTGTATATGACAGCAGAATGCATTTTGATTCATTGTACACAATTGCAGCACAATTTTTCATTTCTCTGGCTGTATATGATGTAGCGTTGCACCATATGTGCAGTCATACATGTACCTAGGGTAATGGTGTCCACCTCATTCCACCTTCTTTCCTGCCCCCATGTTCCCTCCCTACCTCTCCCTCCCCTTTTCCCAAAGTTCCTCCATTTTTCCCATGCCTGTACCCCCCATTATGGATCAACATTCACTTATCAGAGAGAACATTTAGCCTTTGATTTTTTGGGATTGGCTAACTTCACTTAGCATGACATTCTCCAACTCCATCCACTTTACCTGCAAAAGCCATAATTTTGTTCACCTTTAATGGAATCAATTCTTCATGGATACCAAGGACAGACTGTTGTGTGGTCTTCACCCCCACTTCCTGGCATATAACTTCTAAAATCCTTGGAATCTCCATAGTGGTCAAGGTCATTTTGTATGCTAATTGATGGCTAATTTCCCCAGGGTGGCCTCAGGACAAGAGGTAGTCCGGTGAAAGACCAAGGCTGGAATAGAAGATTGAGACTTTCAGTTCATTCCCTCAATCTCCTGGAGGAAAAGGGGCAGGATGGTCAATGATTTATTTGGCCATTACAATTGATTATGTAAAGAAATCTCCTTTAGGACTGGGGATATTGCTCAAGATTGCTCCAGGCATTTGTTTTTGTTTTTTAATATTTTTTTTAGTTGTTAATGGGCCTTTATTTTAATCATTTATTTATATATGGTGCTAAGAATTCAACCCAGTGCTTCACACATGAGAGGCAAGCACTCCACCACTGTGCCACACGCCCTGCCCCAGGCATTTATAAGGTCCTGGGTTCAATCCCTAGCACAGAAAAAAAAAAAAAAAATCCTCCATTAAAACCCAAAAGTTGGGGGCTAGGGGTGTTGTTCATGGTAGAGACTTGTCTAACACATATAAGGCCCTGCGTTTAATCCCCAGTACCAAAACAACAACAACAACAATAAATCCAAAAGGACACTGTTTGGTAAATTTCCAGCTGGCAGTGTTTCCTGGAGTCACGTTAGAATTCATCCAATAAATTTCCCTTTGGCTTAAATCAGCACTTGTTAGTTCTATTACTTTTTCACCATTAGAGAAAAAGTAATTCACAGCCAGGCATGGCGGCCCATGACTGTAAATCCCAGCAACTTGGAAAGTTGAGGCAGGAGGATAACATCGGAGGCCAGCCCCAATAATTTACCAAGACCCTATCTCAAAATAAAAATAAAAGAGACCTGGGAATGTAGCTCAGATATAAGACACTTGCCTAGCATATGCATGGCCCTGGATTAAATCCCCAGTAGTAGAAAAGAACAAAATAAGCGAGTGTGGTGGCACACGCCTATAATCCCAGAGGCTCTGGAGGCCGAGACAGGAGGATCATGAGTTCAAAACCAGCCTCAGCAAAAGTAAGGTGCTAAGCAACTCAGTGAGAACCTGTCTCTAAATAAAATACATACAAAATAGGGCTGGGGATGTGGCTCAGTGGTTGAGGGCCCCTGAGTTCTATCCCCAGTACCCCCCTCCAAAAAAAAACAGAACAATGTAGCTATCTCAGAAAAGTTTGCTAACATGCCTGGGGTTGCATAATACATAACAGCAAAGATACAAACTGCATATACTTCCCCTTTTGAGGGGGCAGGGGTGGGGGTGGTGGTACAAAAACTCTCTACCACTGAGCTACTTCCCAGCCTTTTTAATTTTTTGAGACAGGTTTTTGCTAAATTTCCCAGGCTGGCCTTGAATTTGGGATCCTCAGCCTTCCAAGTTGCTGGGATCAAAGGTATGCGCCACCACATCCAGTGGCATATGCTTCCTTATGATGGAAGGAGGAATGGAAGCTCCAGGCCCCTTCCCACCTTGCCCTGTGCATCTCTTCATTGGTAGCCTTTACAGTTGCCTTTAGAGTGAACTGATAGATGTTAAGTGAAGATCCATGGAGCACCGTAGCAAATTAATTGAGGCTGAAGAGGCTAGCTGGTGAGAAGCACTGGTAAAACAACAGGAGATTGGAACTGGCAAGGGAAATGGGGGCTGTCTTGTGGCAACAAGTCTTCAACCTGTGGGATCTGACCCTATCTCCACATAAAGGTAAAGGGTGTCAGAATTGAATTGAATTGGAAGACACCAGCTTGTGTCCAACTCAGAACTGACTCCTTGTTAGAGGGAGAAATCCTCATGTATTTATTGGTGACCAGAAGTCAGAGGAGTCTTCTGTGTTGCTTGATGAGTGAAAGAGCAGAAAGAACACGTTAGCTTTTTCCTTTCTATCCTCAGAGCACTTCACTGTATGCCACTTACCCCTTAATAAATTTGCCAAACTAAAAAAATAAATAAATATCAAAAATTCTCTCTCTCACTCTCTCTTTAAAAAAAAAAAAATAAAATAAAAAGGGGATGTAGCTCAGGGTACAGTGCCCAGGGTTGAATTACTAAAACCAAAAAAAAAAAAAAAAAAAAAAAAAAGCAGTAAGTGCTAATTTAAACCACGAAGGGGGGAATTTAACAAGAAGCAAAGGCAGCAAGCTTTGTGAGGGAAGAAAGAAAATGCCTCGGAAAGTTATAAAGATTGTTTAATCCCCTTTCTTTGCTTTTTTCCCTCCCCCATGTATATGGCAGAAAAAAAAAAAAGTTATTACTTTTGAGCTTTGAGTGTTCCAGGCTTACTTACTCTGAAAGATGCTGAAATGGCTTCCTGCCGGGCTGGGGATGTGGCTCAAGCAGTAGCGCGCTCGCCTGACATGCGTGATGCCCGGGTTCGATCCTCAGCACCACATACCAACCAAGATGTTGTGTCCGCCGAGAACTAAAAAATAAATATTAAAAAAATTATCTCTCTCGCTCTCTCTCACTCTCTCTTTAAAAAAAAAAAAAAATGGCTTCCTGCCATCCTCAGGCTCAAGCATACATTCTTAGGGAAAGACCTCATTGGTCCACTTGGATTAAGGATCTCACTATACACCAAGGTATTGGAGTCAAGACCAGAGGTGCATTACTACTGAGCTACATCCCCAGCCCTTCATAATTTTTTATTTTCAGACAGGGTCTCACTAAGTTGCTGAGGCTGGCCTCAAATTTGCGATTCTCCTGCCTCAGCCTCCAGAGTAGCTGAAATTACAGATGGATACCAATGTGCTCAGCTTTTGTTCGTCTCTCTGAATATAATGTGAGCTCCAGGAAGGCAGGGATTTATGTTTTATTTGTTGACTAGCATGGTGTCTGGTGTACAGAGCATTCATAGCATCCTATAACCATTTATTGGTTGTTGTTTTTTTTTTTTGGTGTGTGTGTGTGTGTGTGTGGTGCTGGGGACTGAAGCGAGGGCCTCATGCACCAGAGGCAAGCATTTTACCAACTGAGCTATGTCTCCAGCCCCCAATAACCATTAATTAAATGAGTGAAATGACCCAGACAGGGTACCAGATGATGGGGCTTCCTTTTTCTGGCTCTAAACTCTCTTGCTGAGCCACATTTCTCATCTCTGGGCCTCAATTGCCTTCTATGTAGAATGGAATGTGAGAGTCAGAAGTGAAACCCCTAACATTTTGGCTTTGCATCTTCCGTCTTGAAATCTCTTGCTGGGGACCTGCTATTGCTAGGTCTGATGGATAGAGGTTAGATTTGACTATGAGCCTTACTCCCAGCCCAGGTTTTGGGGATGGGTGGCAATGGCTCTACTGAGAGATGAGAAAAGGAATGGGTGGGGAAGGAGGGAGATCCAGGAATCAGGCTGCAGGCCTGGGCAGGCAGGGCTGTCCCTGGGAGATGTGAGCTGCAGGCCAGTGGCCAGGGGGTATGTGCCCAGAGATCCCATCAAGGCTGGCACAGTGGTACACACCTCTGATCCCAGCAATGCACCTGGAGGATTGCAAGTTCGAGGCCAGCCTGGGCAACTTTGTGGCACTCTGTTTCAAATTAAATAAAGTGTTGGGGAAATAGCTCAGTGGTAAAGCACCTATGGGCTCAATCCCCAGTAGTGTGTGAAATGTACAATACAGCAGCCTTGTTTAAAATAGCGAAAAGACTGAAAATAAGCTATCTATCAATAGGAACAGGCTAGATAAACTAGAACATATCCACCAAATGGAACAGTATGAGATTGTTAAAAAGGATCTAGCAAGTCTGTAAAATGCAGACTAATGTCCAAGTTCTAAGGAAAAGAAACAAGGTACAGAACAATGTATACAGGATGTTACTGTTTACTTTTTGTGTGTATGGTTCTAGGGATTGAACACAGGGCCTTGTGCATGCAAGGCAAGCACTCTACCAACTGAGCTATATCCCCAGCCCTGGATATATAAAAACTATACACACAAACGTTTACAAATGCTTAGAACATCTCTGGGACTTGTACTGGTTTCTGGGGGACAGGGCTGGTTGTGGGGGATGATGTTCAATATTAATGTTCAATGTTCTTTTTTCCAAATTGAGGTGTAATTCAAATAACATGAAATTAACCATTTTAAAGTATATAATTTAGTACATTCATGGTGTTGTTTAATCATCATCTCTACCTAGTTGCAGAATATTTTTATTTCCTCAAAAAGAAACTCCTATATCTATTAGCAGTTACTCTGTATCTCCCCAGTCCCTAATGACCATTAATCTGCTTTCTGTCCATGGATTTGCCCATTTTGGATATTTTGTATAAATGGAATCATAAAACAAGTGAGCTTTTGAATTTGGCTTTTTAAAAACTTTGCAGGGTTTTTTGATGTTCATTCACGTTGATCCTTCTTTATTTTGGGGCAATGCTTGGGATTGAACTCAGGGCCTCAAGTGTGCTTCATAAATTCAACCATAGAGCTATTGAAAAAGGAAAAAAAATAAAGGTGTATATTTATGGAAATAAAATAATAAAGAGTACTAAAAACACAGAGGGTTGTTTTTAGTACTAGTGTTGTTAGATAATAAATTAGCAAATACTTACTCACATGATTCCTGGAAGTACATTTCACTTTTGACCCTAGACCTCATTTTTTTTTTTTTTTAAAACAATACTGGGGATTGAACCCAAGGGCACTCTACCACTGAGCTACATCCCCAGCCCTTTCTCTTCTTCTTTTTTTTTAAAATTTTATTTCTTCATATGCAGTGCTGAGAATCAAACCCAGTGCCTCACTTTTGCCAGGCAAGTGCGCTACCACTGAGCCACAGCTCCAGCACCCACCCTCCTGCCCCCTTCTTTTTTTTTTTTTTTAAAGAGAGAGTGAGAGAGGAGAGAGAGAGAATTTTTAATATTTATTTTTCAGTTCTTGGCGGACACAACATCTTTGTTGGTATGTGGTGCTGAGGATCGAACCCGGGTCGCACGCATACCGCTTGAGCCACATCCCCAGCCCCTGCCCCCTTCTTTTGAGACAGGGTCTTGCTAATTAGCCCAGACTGGCCTTAAATTTTTTTTTTTTATTTGTGGATGAACACAATGCCTTTATTTAATTTTATTATTATTATTTTTTTATGTGGTGCTGAGGATCGAACCCAGTGCCTCATGAGTGCTAGTCAAGTGCTCTACCACTGAGCTACAACCCCAACCTTGGCCTCAGCCTCCCAAGTCACTGGGATTACAAGTACGTACCACCATATCCAGCTTCTAGACCTCAATTTAAACTCTTTTCTTCCATTTAGTTCCAAGAGTGGGGTACAGAAAACTGTAGGTTAAATCCCAGTCCTCCATTTATAGCTGTGTGTCATCATGCAGATTACCAACCTCTGCATTTCAAATGTAAAATACAGGAAAATCATCTCATGATGCAGCTATAAAGGTTGAATGAGCTCAGAGAAGAGATATGCCTAGCTCTGTGCTGGGATACAGCTGGCGGCCTGTGTTGGTGGCCTTATATTAGCAGGCCAAAAGCCATTCTCTTGAGAGTGAGAGAGGGGGACAGAGAGAGAGAGAGAGAGAATTTTAACATTTATTTATTTTTTCTTAGTTCTTGGCGGACACAACATCTTTGTTGGTATGTGGTGCTGCTGAGGATCGAACCCTGGCCGCACGCATGCTAGGCGAGCGCGCTACCGCTTGAGCCACATCCCCAGCCCCAAGCCATTCTCTTTTCCCCTGGGATCCCTGTTTTCTACAGTTTTGTCTACAGAACTGCTCTGATTTCCCTCATGTTCAAGAAACTCCAGCGGCCTGGCCCTTCTGGGCATTAGCCCCCTCACAAATTATTTCACCACCTCTAGTGCCAAACAGTCCAGAAGAGAGGGTTTATTTATTTTTTGGTACCAGGAACTGAACCCAGAGGCACTCAACTATTGAGCCATATCCCCAGCCCTTTTTATTTATTTATTATTTTTTTTAATGTTTATTTTTTAGTTTTCAGCGGACACAACATCTTTGTTTGTACGTGGTGCTGAGGATCAAACCCAGGCCGCACGCATGCCATGCAAGTGCGCTACCGCTTGAGCCACATCCCCAGCTTGAGTCCTTTTTATTTTATTTATTTTTTTTTAACATTTATTTATTTATTTATTTTTCTTAGTTCTCGGCGGACACAACATCTTTGTTGGTATGTGGTGCTGCTGAGGATCGAACCCGGGCCGCACGCATGCTAGGCGAGCGCGCTACCGCTTGAGCCACATCCCCAGCCCCTCCTTTTTATTTTTGATACAAGGTCTCACTCAGTTGCTTAGGATCTTGCTAGGTTGCTGAGGCTGGCCTTGAACTTGGGAACCTCCCATCTCAGCCTCCTGAGCTGTTAGGATTACAGGTGTGTGCCATTGTACCTGGTAGAAGAGAGGGTTTGAGGCAACAGGAAATAGGGTCAGGTTCTAGGAAAGGGGTCTGTCAAGAGCTGTCTAGTGACAGGGAACATGGGTTTGCTCTATGGAGCTGTGGAGCCCACAGACATCATGTATGGAGGAGCTAGAAAAAGGCACAGGGACAGATTTAGAAGACAACTTGCACTTCCTACAACATTACATCTTTTGATTCCACATAAACCTTGTAATACAGGCACTACCCAATTTTACAGATGAAAAAACTGAGGGTGAGTTCTTACTCCCTTGCCCGAAGCCACAGAATAAATAGAAAGTGAAGCAAGGTTTGCCCCCAGGCCCTTTTCAGTCTAGAACTTGAAAGCTTAATTACTGTGTTAAGAGGTCAATGACCACATTCCCAAAAATGTTACTTAGCACTAATCACTATCTGGTAATAATACTTATGTGGCAGTAGAAAAATGGGTGGGAGCTACCAGTTACTTATCCTCAAGTTCAGGCAAAGGCTGGATTAGTGTTTCGTAGAGATTCAAGTGTTTGGTGCAAACAGTTGGATTCAGATCCCAGGGTTCCAGTTGATGGGGTACAAGATTGCCAAGGTCTGTTCCCAGAGATTTGGATGTAGCTGCACTCAGATGGGCACCAGGAATCAGTCTTTTTCAAAAAGCAATTCTGGTCTGCAGCCAAGAGTGGAGTCTCTGGCTTGGATGACCTCTTGGGCTCCACTGAACACAGATTCTGTGATCATTAACGTCCTAACTCCACCACTGGCGAAGCATTTGAGTTAGGTTAATGCCCTCTCCCCCTTATTGCCTGGTTAAATCCCTAATATATTAGAGATAAGGAGTGTACCTGCTCCCTTCCTGTGTTGGAAGATAGGCTCTTCTGGAAGCCAAAGAACGTGGTAAAGATAGAGGGCATAGGAGCTGAACTGCCACACTCAGCGCTGAGGGTAGAGCCAGCTTACCCTCTTCGTGTCCTCTTCCCTTCAGGAAGAGTCCCAGTTCCCAAGACTCAACTGTCCCATGAAATGCTGGTTAAGTACAACTATTCCTACTTTAAGCCCCTGGGTTTTTCTTGGAAAATGCTTACTAGTGCCAGTCTCCCAGACATGCTGGGCAATTCTGCAGTTCATCTGGCCTAGAGGGTCCTCTCCCAGGTTCAGGGAGGCCCGTGTCTCAGGTAGGGAAGCAGGAGGGAGAGGCGCTTTCAGTGACCTTTGGTTCACTGGGAAGGCTCAAATCCAGTAAAACTTTAGCAAGTACTATTTAATCGATGCCAGATTTTAAAACTGTTAAAACACAACAGTTACTAATAGGGCATTATGTAAAAATGTGGATGTGTAACCGATGTGATTCTGCAATCTGCATTTGGGGTAAAAATTGGGAGTTCATAATCCACTTTAATCTAATGTATGAAATATGATATGTCAAGAGCTTTGTAATGTTGTGAACAACCAATTAAAAAAAAAAAAGAAAGAAAAAAAACCTGTTAAAACATACGCACAAACACTCACTTACTGGAAGATAAAAAAGATTATTGAGGGTTCCATATGAAAAGATCTTTTTTTTAAAAAAAATATTTTATTTACATTTTAGTTTTCGGCGGACACAACATCTTTGTATGTGGTGCTGAGGATTGAACCCGGGACGCACCCATGCCAGAAGAGCGCGCTACCGCTTGAGCCACATCCCCAGCCCCTGAAAAGATCCTTTTTAAAAATTTTTTTATTAGTTGTTGATGAACCTTTATTTTATTTACTTATTTATATGTAGTGCTGAAAATCAGACCCAGTGCCTCATATGAGGGAGTAAAGCGGAATAAAGCCCTCTGCTGCTGGGCTACAACTCCAGCCCCTGAAAAGATCTTTAGTTTTTTCCTAGAAATAAAATTGCTAAGTTATCTTTCTGTCCACTTTCTGATGCTGTAACAAAGTATCCGAGACCAGGTAATTCCCTCCCTCCCCCTTTTTGGTAGCAGGGTTTGAACCTAGGGGCACTTAACCACTGACCCACATCCCAGCCCTTTTTTAAAAAAATTGTTTTTTAGTTATGCATGGGCACAGTATCTTTTTGTTTGTTTATTTATTTTTATGAGGTGCTGAGGATCTAACCCAGGGTCTCACATGTGCAAGGCGAGCACTCTAACCCTGAGCCGCAATCCCAGCCACCGCCCCAGCCCTTTTTTTAATTTATTTTTTTCTTTTGAGATAGGGTCTTGCTAAGTTGCTGAGTCTGGCTTTGAACTTGTGATCCTCCTGCCTCAGTTTCCCGAACTGCTGCAGGGATTACAGGCGTGTGCCACTGCATCCAGTGAGATCAGGCATTTATAGAGGTTTATGCTGGGTGTGCTGTTTCATGCCTATAATCCCAGAGACTCTGAGGTGGAGGCAGGAGGATCTCCAGTTCAAGGGTTCCAAACCTGGGCAATTTAGGGAGACCTTGTCTCAAAAAATAAAAAGGGTTGGGAATGTAGCTCAGTGGTAGAGTGCCCCTAGGTTCAACTCCTAGGAACTCCATCCCCACAAAAAGATAATAGTTTATTTAGTTCATAGTTCTGGAGTCTGGGAAGTTCAAGAGAATGGCATTACATCTGCCTTCTTGCTGAACCATCAACAAATACCATTAACATATTAATTTGGGGATAAAGATACTAACACATAAAGTTTTGGGGGACATATTCAAAATGTAGCACTACCTGCTTTTTATTTATTTACTTATCTTTTGATACATGGTCTTGCTAAGTTGCTTGGGGCCTCCCTAAATTGCTTAGCCATTTTTTTTTAGTTGTAGATGGACACATTTATTTTATTTATATGTGGTGTTGAGGATGGAGCCCAGTGCCTCACACAGGCTAGGCAAGTGTTCTACCACTGAGCAACAACTGCAGCCTCTGAGGTTAGTCTTGAACTCTCGATTCTCCTACCTCAGCCCCCTGAGTTGCTGGGATTACAGGAGTGTGCAACCATACCTGGCTAGTACCTGCTTTTTAAAATTAAACAGAAAGTATGAAAGGTACTCAGTACCTTGCTGTGTATACTCAGGTGAGCTTTTCAGCTATTAACCCTCAGTTTCCAAATCAGCAAAGGCTACTGGCCCTGTTGTGATAACAAAATGAAGGAGTGGGCTGCTGAGAGGAAGGTCCAAGTAGAGAGCTCAGACCAAAAATCTTTGGCCTGCTCATGCACCACATTTGGGCTTCTCTTTGTTGTTTCTTTTTTTTTTTTTTGTGGTGCTAGGGATCAAACCCAGGGCCTTGACATGCAAGGCAAGCACTCTACCAACTGAGCTATATTCCCCAACCCCTCTTTGTTGTTTCTTAATCCTCTATACTTTTCCCATGTAGGTTCCCTCTATTCCACTCTCCCATCTGGGGATAGATGGGAAGCAGTCATTAACATGTGAGTATAAAAAATAATCTCACGGATTTTCCTATGGAAACCTTGGCCTTTCAAACACTTGTTATTCACTTTTTTTTAATAGTTTTTTTTTTTTTAAGTTGTCAACTGGACCTTTGTTTTATTTATTTATATGTGGTGCTAAGGATCAAACCCAGTGTCTCATACATGCTAGGCAAGCGCTCTGCCACTGAGCCACAACCCCAGCCCACTTTTTTTTTTTTTAAACCAGGGATTGAACCCAGTGGTGCTTAACCAGTGAGCCACATCCCCATCTAAATTGTTTAGGGCCTTGCTAAATTGCTAAGGCTAGCTTTGAACTTGCAATCTTCCAGCAGGTGGGATTATAGGCTTGCGCCACCAAGCCTGGTTTTGTTACTTTTGAACTTCTTTTGCCAGGACCTGGGATCTTCAGTGTCTACACTGAAGATTCAAATATGAAAAAGAGATACCTTCCCCTCTTCTCAGGCAGTACCCCACTAATTTTTAGCCATGTGATAGAGCAGGAAATTTTTTTTTTTTTGCAGGAGGAAACACTGTCTCTCTGGAAGGCTGGATCTTAAATGAAGTTTATATATTCTATTCCTTTGTTGATGTCATAATCATCTCTTCTGTTGCCCTGGAGCTCTGTGGCCAACAAAGAACTTTCAGAGTTAGGGTCTCATCTAATATTCAGGAAAACCTGAGTGAGACTCAGAAGAGCCTGAAAGATATCTCTAGTATAAACTTTGAGAAAACAAAGCCTCAGGAAGATTAAACTACCTGCCTATAGCCACACAGGTTGCTATGGTCACCTGGATGCAAACTCAGATCTTTTGGCACAGATACCTGGATACAGTGTTTGTCTTGGATTTGAACCTGAGATTCAGGTTCAGAATGTGGCCCAGAGTGGCAAGAAGAGATCTCAGGGACTTCGATCGAAATGACCCATTCTCCGACCTTCACCTATACACTAGGAGTAGGACCACGGGTAATAACCACAACCACTAAGACCTTATCATGAAGCTCTTGTCTGACAACACATCTATGCAGTTGTGCACTATTGTCCCATTTTACAGATGAACTGACCAGTATTTAGTTAGTAATTTGTCCAAGGTTACAGAATCAGAATCCTGTCGCAAAGTTGTCTCCTTCTTTCCCCAACACCCAAGCCATCCACTAGTGGCTAGGAGAATTCCTCTAAAATTTCTGAACCTCAGATTCCTAAAAATAACTAAGGATTGCAGGAACAATGGGAAGGTTATGAGAGATGACACATTAATGGCACAGAACAGCATCTTGTCCCCTTCCCCTCCTGAGCCTCTTATACTTAAGAGAGTGGAGACTAAACCTATAAGTATCAAGAAAATAAGCCTCAAAAATACCCACCCTTTGAGCTTCAAGGTTACCCTGCCTATCTGTCATCTTACTGCCCTGATGGCGGGGAAGCTGGAGTCAGAAGTGAGGGCCTGGGGCCTGGGGTTGTGGCTCTATGGTAGAGCACTTGCCTCGCATGTATGAGGCCCTGCGTTCGATTCTCAGCACTGCATATGAATAAATGAATAAAATAAAGGTCCATCAACAACTAAAAATTTTTTATTTTTATTTTTTTTAAATTTATTTTATTTTTTTTAATATTTATTTTTTAGTTTTCGGCAGACACAAATCTTTGTTGGTATGTGGTGCTGAGGATCGAACCTGGGACGCATGCATGCCAGGCGAGCGTGCTGCCGCTTGAGCCACATCCCCAGACCTAAAAATTTCTTAAAATAATTTTATACATATGGTGGGGACCTGACCTGAAGTAACAAAGCATACCTGGGGTGGCATTTCTTGGGAGTGAACCATCCGATTCTTCCCTACCCTGAGAATGAAATTCCAAAGAATAATGTAAGTATAGCAAATCAAAGAAAAAGGCCATAAACATTAGAATCCTGAGGCCTTAGTAACATCCCAGTATATAATTTCAACAAAGGATGATTAGATACCATTTCTATGAGAGGAAATGGCCACTACTCATCAAGCTCTACTGTTCAGCAGGGTTTATGGACAACCTTGGAGACAGAGTTTCCCATGTGCTATGTGAGACTCCAAGACATGATGTGCCCAAGCTCAACAGGATACCAAAAAGAAACTGAGAACGTGGGTGTTTGGGGGGGGGGGGCTGCTGGCGAAGGTCAGGAAACTGGGGGTGGGGGGCCTCTAAGCAAAGGGGATAGAAATGTGAGAAGCTCAGAGGTGACATGTAGTTTAATGCTGGGGGCTGAATGGGGGCACAGAAGATTGCTGGAGGCTGGGCTACTTGAGGCTGCAACTGGGGGAAACAGAAATAAAAGTTTGTACCCTTTTTTTTTTTGGTACTGGAAATTTAACTTAGGGGCACTTGACCACTGAGCCACATCCCCAGTCCTAACAGCTGGGATTACAGGCATGGGCACCACACCCCACACCTTTCAAACAGAATTGAACACCCTGAACTCCACTCTCAACTCCATCTACATCTTATACACCACTATCAGAAGGGAAGGTATAAGACAACTCAGGGAAGCGTGGGCTGGTGAAAACTTTGCATTTTCATGATCTTTATATCCTTGTGGGGTTGGAGATTCTCCCACTCAGGGGTTGTGGGGGACCCAGGGTGGAATCAGAAAATTGATGCCTCCAAAATGCTTAAGGGCTGGTCACACAAAGGGGAATCTTTTGGAGGCATCAAGAATTCTCATATAGGGGCTGGGGATGTGGCTCAAGCGGTAGCGCGCTCGCCTGGCATGCGTGCAGCCCGGGTTCCATCCTCAGCACCACATACAAACAAAGATGTTGTGTCCACCGAGAACTAAGAAAAAATAAATAAATATTAAAATTCTCTCTCTCTCTCTCTCTCTCTCTCACTCTCTAAAAAAAAAAAAAATTCTCATATAACGCCTATGAAGGCAAAAAGGAAAAAAAAATAGAAAAAAACGTCAATGTCTAACAGAAGATAGGATAAATAAATGAAGGCAATATACTGGGGAATAAACAATCATTACATTTGGGGGGATGGTTCTGGGATTGAACCCAGGGCCTTGTGCATGCAAGGTAAACATTCTACCACTGAGTTAAACTCTAGCCTCAATCATTAAAAACTGAGCAAAAAATTTAAAAAATGCTCATGATAAGTAAATAAGTATACTGCTGGGTGCAGTGGTGCACACCCATAATCCCAGTGACTCAGGTGGCTGAGACAGCAGGATTGCAAGTTCAAAGCCAGCCTTAGCAATTTAGAAGGCCCCAAGCAAATGTGTGAGACCGTCTCAAAATAAAAAATAAAAAAGGCTGGGGAGGTGGCTCAGTGGTTAAGCACCCCTGAGTTCAATCCCGTGTGCCAAAAAACAAAACAAAATAAACCAAAGCTTCACTTCTAGTATTCAATAATGGGCATGCAATGCTATTATCATCATAAAATTAATAAAGATTTTTATTAAAAAAGTATCAGCATCTTATCATGGAAATCAGTGATTGGGGCCCCATAGTGGGCCCTGTGTCATTGTCACCTCTTAGGGCCTCAGCTTGACCTTCTATAAAATGGAGACCAAAACCACAAGATGAAAGCCCCTTCAACTTTATTGGGGATGTAGCTCAGTGGTAGAGTGCTTGTCTAGCATGTGCAAAGTCTTAGGTTTAATTTCCAATACTACAAACAACAAAAATAATTAAATAAAAAGGGAAAAATTTAAATTAACCATAAAGGGGCTACAGGAGCTTAGAAAACCGACCAGGTCAGGCCCCTACTCCTGGAAAAAGCAGGACTACAGCAGGATCTCCAGGAAAGGGAGGATTTGGATTGGGGATTGGGAGAGAAAGGGAAATTTCTTTTAAATATTACTGTATCAAAATCATCTGAGAAATGATGGGAAGATCTGTTCTAGGGCAGAAGGCTGGTGACAAATCCAGACTGGACGGAGGCTCGAAAATTCTGTGTAAAAGGTGATAAGCACATCACGGATTGACAGTGCCTGATTCTTCTCAGGTGTTTCTGGCCTTTTGCCACAGCAAAGTGGTCCCCTGGCCCAAAGTAGGTGCTCAGTAATTTTTACCAAATAAATGAATGTCACTGGGAAACATATCACCCATCTTTAGTGATCAATTTACTTACCTGTGAGGTGGTAGGTTGAGGTGATTATAAATTATCTGGGAGAATGAGTCACAGCACAACACCAGTATGGTGGTGCTGCCCCTATTTACCAAGCCGGTACACTGAGATTCTCAGGGGCCAAGTTACTCGTCCAAGGTCTGGGGTGCCTCCTGGTTGCACCTGCAAACCTTTTAAGTCTACCGCCGCTGCGCGTCGCTTCCAGACCCGGACCCAAGATCTAGCTTAGCTAGTTCTAGTTTAGTCAGCACAGAGAGTAGGCGCGGGCCGTCGATCACACCCGATGACGCCTGACCCCTCCGCGTCCCTTCGCCTCTCCGCAGTAGCTACTCTAGGCCGGATGGTGCTGCAGACCTGGATCCCTCAGGACGCAACAGGAATTCTGGGGTGGGGACGCGGGAAAGGAGCCCAACCCTCGGGTTGTTCCGCCGGACAATCGGGATTCGGGCGCTTCCAGCGGGACCCGAAGCGGGCGCGGGTTTTAACAAACTGGCGGCAGGGGCCAGCCCTGGTCTGCGCGGGTTTTCAAATTCAAGAGGCTCGAGACCCGTCGGGTGGGAGTCACCGCGACTCCACCCGAGCAGCCAGGTTGCTCTCCCCTCCCCCCGTGCTCGTCTTTGAATTGGAGGGGAACGGCTTGGACGGGGTACTTAGTTCAGGCGTGGAGTGAGAAGACCCAAAAGCCGGGTATTGGTAGTGGGGAACCTTCTAGGTCATTCGAGGTATCCCCTCTTAAGGCTAATAGCCATTAGGGCCACGAGACGTATTTTCCAGCCTTGAGCGCCATTCAGAGATTGAGAGCGGAAAAGGAGTTTGCCTCCTAAGTCCCACCCTCTGGGCTAGGAGCCTGATGCCAGAGAGGGGAAGTGATTTCCTCAAGGTCACTCAGCAAAACAACGCCCAAGGAAGACCAAAGCCCAGGTGTCTGCCATTCTCCCCCTCCCCCGCCTATCATCCTCAGAACCCGGACCCCGCAGCTCTGAGCTGTGGGAAGGACGGTTCGAACTGCGACCCGGCGAGTAGTTCTGGGGGCAAAGGCAACGCGTCGAACACCCCGTTTTCCTACCCTAGGTTAAAGGGGAGCCCACAATCCCGGGGCCTCGCCGAGGGCGCACCTCGCGTGGGGCCGACAGGGCGGGGATGCGGCGTGCCTGGCACTCGGCTCCACCTCCGGCGGCGCGCGGCTCCTTTAAGAAAGTTCGCTGGGCCAGTTCATCAAAGTTTAAAAACTTGTCGTGGAGAAGGGAATGGGGGAAGCAGAGAAGGAGAGGGTGACCAAGAGGAGAAGGGAGAGGCCGCGCCGAAGGCCGGCGCGTCGCGGCCGGGACCGGGGCGAGACCGCAGTGGGCGGCCGGGATTGGCTGTGCGTTCCCCCGGAGACGGCGGGAGGGCGGGGGAGGGGCTGGCCGGGCCCCAGCTGAGGCCGGTTCCGGCCCCCGCCCCCCGGCGCCCGCCCCCTCCCCCGGCGCCCGCCCCCCGCCGCCGCCGCCGCCGCCGCCGCCGCCGCGGGCGCACTCGCCGGTCGCAGTGAAAAGGCGGAGGCGGCGGCCGCTCGGGCTCGGCTCTGGTTCCCAGTGCCTCCCCCGCCGCACCCTCTCCCCACCTCCCGCACCCGCCAAACTTGATGTGACCCCGGCCTGACGCGGCGGCTGCCCCTCTCACTGCCCCGCGGGCCCCCACCGCCACCCCGCCCCGCACCCCCGGAGCGCACCGCTCACCGCGCCCCTTCCCACCTCCCGGCCGGGGCCGGGCGCCGCGCTCGCTCTCCGCGTTCCCTTCCCTCGCCACCCCTTCCCCCTTCACCATGAGCAACCTGAAGCCGGACGGCGAGCACAGCACCGGCACCGGCACGGGCTCCGGCACAACCCTGGAGGAGGAGGTGGGTCTGTGGCCCCGGGACTTGGGTGAAGTGCACGCGGAGGTGGGCGCGGGAGAGGACGTGCGGGGCCTTCTGCGCCGCTCGGGGTCGGTCGGGCCATCGCTCCTGGCGCCTTCCCGCTGCTGCCCTTCGCCCGGGGAGGAGCAGCCCGTGTCCTGCGGGCGGGGGCGTGCGGCCTGGACTGCCTCGCGGGGCAGGCATTGTCTCCCCGCCCTCCCGGGCTCGAGGAGGGCCGCGCGTCGTCCGTGCGTCTAGCGGTGGGTTGGCTGCACCGCGTCGGTCCCACGCCTGCTGCCCGCACGTCCCTCGCACCCCACCCTCAGCCCGACTTGCTGCCGTAGTCTGGGGAGCACCTTCCAGGTGGCCGGGACCCTCGTCTCAACTACAAGCGGAGCGGCGGGCGGGCGGCACCCTCACTTTCCTACCCTTTCCACCCTGATCCCTTCCCATGACCTTGGAGGCCTGCGCCGGCCGCCCCCACCTGGGTTCACTAGAGTTGTAGTCATGGGACCGGGCAGGCTTTCTTCACAACCCCTGAACCTGGGTTTTGGCATAGGTGAGCCGGCAATTAACTGGAGTTGGGAAAGAGATGACTAAATACATTCAGTTCCCGGTTTTCCGATTTTGCACTGGTAGCCAAGCCAGGACCCCAAAGCTGGCCTGGGTGGGATCCTGCGAGAAGCGATGACATCATCTTGTCCACTGGCCATGTGCTAATAGGGAGTATGAGATGGCTTCATGGAATCCCCAGCAGCTTGTCGGTTGATGGGATGGTGAAGTGGATGTGTGGGGGTGAGGCGGTGGATAAAAATCTTAAAGCTTTCAGTAAATGTGAGGGTGGCCAGCAGAGAGGAGAACTGGTGTGGAAAGGGGACAGCCTTCTTAGCGCCTACGAAGGGCCTCTGCTGTGTCACCCAGGGCTGAAAGACCCTTCCTGCCTGGTCCTGGAATGTTCTTGCCCAGGAAACCAGGGGCCAGTTATCCATCTTGAGCGCTCTTCCTTTTGGTATGGGGGAGAAACCGCAGAGTGTGGGGGCGGGGTGGCTCAGGGTTGCTTTCACCTCCCATTGGACTATGGGGTTGATCAGAATAGCTCTGAGACTCACTGCTGGGCCAAACTCCCGCACTGCCAGCTCCTTGTCGTAGCAATTCAGAGGCCTCCTGACAGCCTCAGTCCACCAATGCGTGACATCTTGAGAACGTCTGTCTGGATTCCACCTTTTGCTGGGAGGAGCAAGAGAAGAATATACAACTCTTTACTAAGAATGTGAAGAGGGAAGGCCTGATGGCTGTTCAGTAATGGCTCTTGGATGGTGGGTTGTTTTGACTCCATTGGGCTTTGTCATCCTTTGACCTTGATGCCCACAGACCCTTCACTTTGGGCACCATCATGGTATGTGGTTGTTCAGAACCTTCCCTGAGATTAGGGGAAGAGTGACAGGGTTGCTGGTGTGTTTGCTTGCCTTTATACCCTTGCAGGCTAGAATTGGGAGGGCAGTATCTACTGTGAAGCTGAGCAGGAACCCTGAACCCCATTACTGCTCTAAAGTGTTGACTTAAGGGATTTCACACTGCTTGAAAGTTGGGCTAGGCTAACCACCCAATCCTCAGACCCACTGCTCTGGGTGGGAAGAATAAACAGTGTAAATCTTGAAAAAAGCATTTGAGATTTCACTTTTTTTTTTTCTCCTAATTGCCTTTCTGGGAGAGAAGGCAGGCTCCTTAAAAAGTGGGGTCCCTACATTCCTGTTTGGGTGCTAAGGTAGATTCAGTAAGAGGATACTTGCTAAGGAACATGGACTTGATGTATTTAGCTGAGGTCTAAATCTAAGGGCCTCCATTAGCTCTCCTGGAAACCACCTCCTCCTCTGTTAGCCTTCCTCTTGGAAGCCCAGTGTGTATTCAGGTCTGGTAAGAACAAGAGTCAGTCTGCTCCACTCATCAGCTTCTAAACAGTGGGCCAAGAGCTTTGCTGGGGGCTCCATCTTTTTTGTGCGCTTGGGCTTGGAACTGATCTCTTTCCTTTAGCTTAGATACTGCCTAGCAGTCAGTTCTGCAATCCCTAAGATCCATCATCCAGAAGATGTTGTTAGCAATGATGATAACTGCTGTAGCTGACCTAAGCCGACTCTTTCCAGTCAACTATTAGAGATTAGCTAGAGCAAGCATAGAAAACCAAAGAATCCTAATACTGTCCACCATAAGACTTTAATTCCTAAAGGTGCTGGGTCACTGGAGAAAGGGTGTGTTTCCATGGTTCTGAGGCTGTTTGTCTTAAAGTGCTTTTTATGGCTTTGGCTTTTCCTCCTTGCCCATCTTACCTGTAGTCTTCATCTGTATCACATGCATTAGGTTCTTTTTCTGGACTGTGGGTTTGGAATATAGGTGAAAGGTTGCAAGCTAGGAGGTGAGGAGAACCTGCCAGGAGGAAATGATGGTATGTTAGAATAAAGGAATGTCAGCACATGGTAACATGGTACCACTGAGAGGTTAGAGATCAGCCCTCTCTGAGTTAGGGGTGAGTAGATTGTTTCTGCCATAGTGGGGTGCAAAGGGCATTCTAAGAGGAGGGCCTGGCATGTATAAAGGTAGGGTAAGTGCATAGTAGAACCTCATGACTTTTGTAGGTAACTACCAGGAATTTGCGGTGTTGCAGCAATAATGTGGTCCATATTATGAAGAGCCTGATACCATGTGGGGTTAGGAAGAAAAACATTTTATTTACACTTGGGAAGGAGATGTGTTATGTGTTAAAAGCTTTGATACCCTTTGAACGCTAAAGAGGACAACAGGGAACTAAAGAGAGGAGATGAGTTTCCTTTTCTTTTTCTTTTTAAATATATTTTTAGTTGTAGATGGACTTTTACTTTATATGTTTATGTGTGGTGCTGAGGATAGAACCCAGGACCTCACACATGCTAGATAAGCACTCCACCACTGAGCCACAACCCCAGCCCCATGAGTTTCCTTTTCAATCTGAGCCTATACCATCCCTCAGGTGGGTCTTGCTGGACACAGAACCTGAATCCTGCTTGAGGCAGGCTTTATGTCCCTGCTGCTGAATCCCATATCCAAGCCTGTCCTGTCCCAAGTGATTTTTCCATGGATAGCTAGGTAGTTACTGTGTCTCTGGAGAGGAGTAAATGGAGATCTTTTACAATACAAAGTAATAAGTTATAATAATTTTTAAAAACAATGCTATTGAGGGCTGAGGGTGTAGCTCAGTGGCTGAGTGTGTGCCTAGCATGTGCAAGCACCAGGTTCATACCCAGTACCACAATACAAAAAAACTACCAGGACTGGGGATGTAGATAAGTGGTAAAGTACTTGGCATGTGAGGGCTTGGGTTCTATACCCAGTGCCATGAAAAACAAGCCTTTATTGAGGTATGATTGATACACCAAAAAAGCTATAATATATATTTATTATATTTATTGCATTTAACTTGGTGAGTTTGGATTGGTTACTTCCCCCGCCACCTTTTTTTGGTGCTAGGGATTCAACTCGGCCTTACAAATGTGCTCTACCACTGAGCTATATCCCTAGCCCCTATGGCAATTTTTAGTTGGGGTGGGGCATCCCTGGGTAGTGGGTATTTGGATTCTTGGGTTGAGGGGAAATAAGTTTCTAAGAGGTGAATTAAAAAGTTGGGGGCTGGGTCGTAGCTCAGTGGCAGAAGGCTTGCCTAGCATGTGTGAGGCACTGGGTTCGATCCTCAGCACCACATAAAAATAAAAAAATAAAAGGCATTCTGTCCATCTACAACTACAAAAAAAAATAGCCTAATGGTAAGCTGTTTATAGAAAGGCAGGGGTTAATGGCAGCTAAAGGGTGTATAATTTGACTTAAGTTTGCTACCTTCTTACCCTAGTGTAACTGGATCAAGACTGTTCCTTCTGTAACTGTTACCTAGGGTTCATCATATGTCCTCAGAGGGATGTCAGGAGACAGCCAGGTTCCTGGCAATGCTGAGAGGTTAGAAGTCAGTGAGGTATGGGTGAGTAGGAGGTTGTTAGACCTGTGGGGGTGGAAAAGGTCTGAGTTTGTCTAGAGGAGTGTGAAGGAAGTCCAGGGTCCAGTGTGTGTGACTTGGGTACCTTTTCTTTTCTGACGTTGAAAGCATTTGAAAGAACCTGGAACATCTTTGTGCTTTGTCTGCAGTCTTTTTTGAGTATGAAGAAAGGGAGACTTCTATGATTACCTGAGCACTTACCCTAACTAGAAACAGGACTCAGGCAGGTGGATCCAGGAGGATTCAGGTAGGAAGGCAAGTTCCCTTCCTCTCTGGAGGGTGTTGTAGGTGCCTCCCCTCTGCTCAAATAACCTAACGGAGAGGATGTACTAATAATAGTAAGCCTGTATGTAGTGTTTGCTGCAGACATGGTGCTAAACTCTTTATTATTTTATCTTACTGAACCTTCACAACAGCACTGTGAAGTACTAACATGTGTGGTACTGGAGATTGAACCCAGGGGTACTCTACCACTGAGCTATATATCACCATCCCATTTTATTTTAAATTTTAAGACCTGTCTCACTAAGTTGCAGAGCCTGGACTCAAACTTGTGACCCCCCTGCCTTAGCCTCCTGAGTAGCTAGGATTGAAAAGTATGGGACTGTGCCTGGCTGAGTGCTTACATTACTATCATCTCATATAAACATGTCAAGAGAGGTTAAAAGTTTCATGGAGCTATGAAGTGGGGAGGTTGGGATTTGAGTTCAAAATTACCTCTTAACCACATACTAGATTTTGCTGAGATTTAAGGTGGCAGAGAGGTGTCTGCAACCCAAATTTTTAAGGGCTGACCTCTGGGTACTTCTTGAGTCCCAAGTAGAAGACCAGAAACTGATTTTAGGCTATTTCCTTTGGGCTGTGGTGTCCCTAGGACTGGGTGATGAGAACTGTTCACCCCTGCCAGGAGGAGCGTTCTATCACAGATATTCTTTAGAACCACCGTCCCATAGGATAATAAAAACAGACCAAGTCAATTTTATTTTAAATTCTCTACAGATGGCCTACCCCTCCTTCTCTGTACCTGAGACTGACTGCTTTCACACCTCACTGCCACAGGATGCTTTAGGCTTCTAAAGAAATGTTACTCACTTTCAAGTGATTGTCATTCTGGAGGCCATACGGTTGGATCATTGTCTCCTCCTTTCCCATATGTGGGCAGCCTGGCTAGTTTTTTTTTTTTTTTGTCCTGGGGGTTGAACGCAGGGGTGCTTTACCACTGAGCTACATCCCCAGCTCATTTTATGTTTTATTTTGAGACAGGGTCTCATTAGGTCATTGAGGCTGGCCTTGAACTTGCAATCCTCCTGCCTCAGCCTCCTGAGTTGCTGGGATTACACACGTGCACTACCTTACCCAGCAAGAGAACCAGCTTCTAAATCCCATTTCAACTTTTGGACATGGTGGCTTTCTTTGCCTCCCTCTCGAGGGTGGTGCTGGTGAAACCCACAAGTAGGGGCAGAACATGGACTGAGATGCTGAATCTTCCCTTTGCTCTCAAACCATTTATCCAATTGGGCCTTAGACAGTCCTGAGAGGTAAATGAGTTCCTCCTGCCTGCCCTGAGGGCTGAGCTGCTGGTCCAAGGCTACCCACCTCTGGTCACTCAGTTCATAGTCCTGGGACTGGCACTGCTTGGTTGCTACTTGCCTCTACTCTGCCATTGGTTATGGGCAGCAGCCACTTGACTGTCTCCTAACCATGGCAAAGCTATGAGACAAACAGTGGGGCAAAGCCTGACACTTACACTTCAGAAACCATGCTGCCATAAGGTGGGTGGGACCTGGACAGCCCTTCAGGCTTTGTATGCCAGAACCCTTCCCATTGCCTTCCAGGGATCTGCACAGCCTCCTTGTTTTCTGCTTCTTCCTTGGTTGGAAGAAATGTCACCTCTGAGATGTGTTGAGACTCAGCCTTTTCTGAGGCAGAAGAATCCACTGTGGGTCCATTGGTGCCAGAGTCCTGGACTGCAGCAGGGCCTGGGGGATGGGAACATTTGCCTAGGCCCACCTGCCAGGGCTAGCCACTCACGGTCAGCTGCGTAGAGGCACTTGACTGTTGCAAGCTGTCGAGGCTGCCTTAGTCCCCCAGGGAGAAGGAGCAGGGCTTGACCTGGACCAGGCCATGGTAGCAGTATCTGGAGCATTTAACCCTTCTTTGTGGTTGGTTAACCTTCCCCCATATGGACCTTGCTTTAATTTGGGAGTCGGGGGAGAAGAGGAGTCAGGAGAGGATACTGGAAAGACCCCGAGACTGAGTATATATGTATTTGGTTCTGGAGATAACCCAGGGGCATGCTACCACTGAGCTTTATCTCCAGACCTTTTTTGTTCTTTGTTTTGAGTCAGTTGGCCAGGCTGGCCATGAACCTGACATCCTTCTGCCTTGGTCTCCCATCCCACCCAGCAACCTGAGACTATTTTTGAGAACTTTTATTGCTATGAAGATTCTATGTACCCTCCACCTTCTGCCTAGATTGTTCTGGTTTAGATGTGTAGTTATGGCACAGCTTGGAATGGAGGGATCTCTGATGTGTTTGCTAGGGGACCTTCTGATCAGAAAGGTCCAGAAGCAACTTTGGTCCCTGAGCAGAAGCCTTCTCTCAACAGGAGCACCATGTTGGGGATCATCACTCTTGTCAGATTTAGTCAAGTGATGGGGCACGGGTGGTGGTGCTGGTGCTGGTGCTCACGCTGGCGTGGCATCTTATGGTTTAAGAGCTGGTGGTATTAATTTTGGACCACAGTAAGCCTGTATGTAGTCCCTTCTGTGCAGTGGTGTGTGGCAGTGGTGGCAAGTATGACTCTCACCAGGCACTCAGGCAGGTGATAATAGATCTGTGTTGGCAGACCTCACTGCCCAGAGGGATGGGGAGGTAAATGGATCTGGGAGGTCTCCTGCTGGGGGTCCAGCAAGTCTTGCTTCTAAGTCCTGGCCTCCTGCTCTGACTGGAGATACACTTAAAGCCGGCCTAGTACCACCTCTGAGCAGCCTCTTGTGGTATGAAATCTGCACAGCTTAGTTCTTGCTGTGTCTTTGCTGTAGATCTCTAAATGAGGTGTAGGTCAGTGCACCTGGTGGGCTTTGACCTAGTGTGTGTCTACTATGAAGCCTATTGTTTCTGGGGCAAGGAGCAGCTTAGATAATGAGGTCTGAGGCTCCCTTACTTAGTATTAGTTGGTTGGTTGATTGATTTGCGGCACTGAATCTAGGGGCACTTCACCACTGAGCCCTTTTTATTTTTGAGTCAAGGTCTTGCTAAGTTGCTGATACTGGACTCAAAGTTGGATCCTCCTGACTCAGCTTTCTGAGTCACTGGGAATATAGGAGTGTGCTACTGCACATGGTTTACTTAGTACTTTATATGTGACCAGTCTGTCCCTCCTCTTAGAGAATTCATCACCCCAGTTTGGTTACCCCAATCTCTGCTCCCTTCAACCCTACACATCCTGTAAGAACTCTAGGATATGTTGTAGGCTATAAGCAAAGAGCCTTAAACTTTCCAAGCAAACTGGACTTGACCTCTAGCTCTATCACCAACTGGCCAGGCATTTAATCCCTGAGCTGTTTTTTCTGCCTGTAAAATGGGCCACATACCTGTTTTACCTGTTACATCAAAGAGACCATCATGCTTACATGCCAATGATTCAGGTGAAAGAATGAAACTATAAAGTGTGGCCCAGATTGGCCTTGAAGCCAAGCTCTGGTGGCATGTGCTCTGGGGCTGGAATCGGTAGAGCAGGCAGAACACTAGAACTGACCTTGAGCCTGGGAATTTCACACCAGATTGGGTTGTGATGCTGATGGTAAGCTCTGGGGCAAGGTGTCATCCAGGTGGAGGCTGCCTGGAAAAGATCTGGAAGCAAGGGTGCATATGAGCCTAGACACAAGGGCATTGGGGGAGTGTGTGTCTAGGTTCATATGCTGCTTGCCGTCTTTCCCTGTGCCCTTGTTCAGCACCTTATAAGTCCTGGGTCTGCTGGCCATGTCGCCACATTCCATCCACCTCGCGTCAAGTGGCCCCACTCAGAGGGCTGGCTTTCCCCCTGGGAGAGAGCAACCTGCTATGCCAGGCCTAAGCGTGGGACCCAGGCACATACCCCCACCCCCAAAAATAAAAACAACCCCCCCCCACCGAGGTCACACCCAGTATGTGATTACCCTGAGATTTCTGCCTGGCAACCTTGGCATTGGGCCAGCAGTGACCCACATACATACTTCAGGCCCAAGCTGGCGTAGGGGTCCAGGCCCTGGCTTCTGTCTTCTTATTCCCTCCCAGTTTTGTTCTCTGTCTCCTTCTTCACCATATCCTTTGCCTTCTTGTGGGCAGAAGAAAGCACTGGGGCTCTAAGCAGATGAGGACACTGTCCGAGTCTTGTCCTAAGACCTCATCACTTTCTCCTTTTTCCCTTAAAATTCTGATATCTTAGCACATCAATGGATCTCTCTTCCCTGGAGGAGCCAGATCAGATCTGGGCATGAGGATGATTGCTACCTATCTTAAAAGGATGTCTGGGCTGGAGCTAGGGGTGTATAGCTCAGTAGTAGAGCCCTGGGTTTGATTCCCAGCACTACAGAAGAAGAACAGAAATTAACTAATTAAAAAGAACATTCAGTATCTTTATATCAGGAAAACCATAAGCTTCCTATATAACGTAGGCTGCAGCTCATAAATACCTGTGGTCTAGGCTGGTAGAGTGTCTGTCTCCCTCCCCCCAGGGGGCGCGAGGCTGCTCACACTCAGCATTGGAGTTGGCAGTCTTGAGTCTTTCCTTTGACCTTTTTATAACTGAATCAGCTTTGTTTAGGACTAACCACAGCATCATCACCCCTGCCACCCCATCTTTTTGCAATTTGCTATGAAGATACCTGTTCCTGGTGTGCCTCAGAGTTATTCCGCTGGGGTCTAAGCTGCTGGCAAGCAATCAAGGCTTACAAAAGAGCACTGACTCAGTAGCCAGGCACTTGAGGACCCTGGGGCTGCTTCTGGTAAGCACAGTGACCATGAACAGCTCACTGGACCTCTGGGCCCTGGTTTCCATCTAAAAATAAGGTTTCTTCAGCTCAAATATTCTGTATTTGGGTTGCTGCTGAGGACTGGGAGCAGGGGAAGGATGTGGGAAGGGCTTATAAGAGGCTTGTTTTTCCCTGTTTGGATTTCCCTCCTCTCCCCACCCTCTTAAGTAGTGTTTTCCATCCAGCTGACACTAGGAAAGCTCACTCCCAGCATCGAGGAGGAGGGGCCTGGAGCAAGCCTGCTACTCTAACCGTTGATGAAGTGGACTGTGGAGGCAGTTTTTCTTTTCCAAATAAAATTCTAACTTTCAGATATCCTAAAGGATCAGTACCAGAAATCAGTATTCAGAAATCATTTTTATCTCCTTTGTATGATGATTTTTGGGGGAACAGGGGTACTGGGGATTGAACTTAGGCACTTGACCACTGAGCCACATTCCCAGCCCTATTTTGTATTTTATTTAGAGACAGGGTCTCACTGAGTTGCTTAGCACCTCGCTTTTTTTTTTTTTTTTTAAGTATTTATTTTTTAGTTGGACATAATACCTTTATTTTATTTATTTATTTTTATGTGGTGCTGAGGATGGAACCCAGGGCCTCACACATGCAAGGTGAGGGCTCTGCTGCTGAGCCACAACCCCAGCTCTAGCGCCTTGGTTTTGCTGAGACTGGCTTTGAACTCATCCTCCTGCCTCAGCCTTATGAGCCCTGGGATTATAGAAGTATGCGCCATTGCACACCGCTGTATGATGTTTTAATTGCCCAGAAACAATTTTTCTGGTAGGGTTCTCTCCCCAAGTTCAGCTCTCATGGGGTAGGGATTTATGAGAGGCTGGAGTTGGCCTTGAGGGGAGACTGTTCCCTGGGGGTTGATGGGATTTTTGTGAGTGGGGATTGGCCTCGGTGTTCTCCTGCTTCAGGATCCTTGTTGGAGAAAGGACTGTCTTCTCCATGATGGTCCCTTGAGTCCAGAGTCCAGTCTTGGTGATTCTAAGACGGGGATTTGAAGAAGACTGTAGTTGTCCTTCACAGTTAAATGGTAAGAGGACTTAATGACTATGGGTGTCTTTGAAAGCAGTGTTTACCCTTTCCATCACTAATAAAAACTGGCATTTATGGAGCCCATCCTCTTAGCCACAGTAACTGAGAAGCTGAGTGTTTAATGCTCAGTATGAAGGATGTCTTTTGGTGTGAAAGGTTGGGGAAAGTTGGTGCCTTCTGCATTTGGTCTGTTCCTCCCTTGTAGAAGAGGACACAGGTCTTGTGACCAGAGGGGCCTCTGCCACATCTCTGACCAAGTGTGTGTCCTTTTCACTGGGCCTAGTGGCCTGCAGCTAACCCTGCATCCTGGTCCTTCCTTTGGGCTTTGCTTAGCTGCTTTCGTCTAGGTATTTCATCCACCGCTCCAACTCCCTGCCAGCCCTTCCTCTATTCCTACTGGGCTCTGTGTGCCCCTGTGAGGAGGGAGACTTGAACAGCTACTCCTCAGGTGGGCAGAATGAGAGATCTGCCCTAGAGGTATCCAGGACGTAGAGAGGTTTCTGCCTGGAAGCCTGTTCCACACAAACCTGGATTTGGTTTGTGGGCTGGTTCCTTGGGGATCACTAGCACTTTGTTCCTGGAAGCTTGTTTTAATTTAATCTTTTCTGAAGGTCTTTAAACAAGTGTCAGTTTTTCTGAAGGAAGACCTTCACTGGCACATGGATGGGTTGTCTGAGCCCCTTTCTTCCGACCACTTTTCTCTCTAGAAAGTCATCCCTTGCCTCCAGGCTGCAGAGGCTATGGAGGAAGAAGGGAAACCCGGAGGGTGGCCTGCAACCAACACCTCCCTGAAGGAAAAGGCTGGGTAGCTTGTAAGGCTGTAATGGAATTAGACAGTGTGGTGAAGAAGCTCCTTTTAAGCCTGTTTTTTGGGCTGGGTATGTAGCAAGCATGCATGAGTCCCTGGGTTCAATCCCCAGCATCAAAATATTAGTAAGTAAACAGGCTTGTTCTTACTGAGAAGGGTTCAAGAACAGAGTTGAAGATCGGGAGCTGATACTACCTCTGCCACTCAGGTGCTGCCCTTCTTCGCTCCTGGAGACCCTAGCACTGGGAATGAGAATGAGGTGCCTCCCAGAGGATGTGAGAAGAGGTCAGGGGGTTGTTGGTCCAGCACTAGCTGGAGGAAAGTAGCCCTTAGACCTTTTACTCTGAGGGACAGGAAAGACCTGGATGACTGTAGTAAGTCTGCTAACAAGTGGTAGCCAGTGGTGTAGACTTAACAGGCAGGTGCTGGACATCTCCCACCACCTGACTCCCAAACTCTTTAGAGGAAAAACAGGCAACAGGGCTTGAGTGAGAGGAGAGAAGCCTTGGGAACCCCATGGCCTGGGAGCAGGGACATAGTTGTGACAAAAGCTGGTCTTTTCTACTCAACAGGCCAGGAACTGGCTGGGACCTGCAGCAAGGCTGGTCTGTTCCCAGCTATTATGGGGGGGGGGGGTACACAGCTATCTATGTCTGTGATGTCCTGTATGGGGTACAACCCTAGTAAGTTTCCCTGTTCATGTTAAAGTTTGGTGCTTCCAGTAGGTTCTACCAGAAGTGTTCTTCCTCAGCATGTATCATCTTTTAGTGAGTTCTCAAGATTCTGTATCTACTTCCCAGTATCCACTCCACTGACTATACACTTCCCTTCACCTCTGATAAAGGACAGGATTGTAGGCCTAGCAAGCACGGTCTGCTCTTTCTTGCTCTGAAGGTGACCATTCTTTTTTTTTTTTTTTTTTTTTTGGTACTAGGGATTGATCCCAGTGACGCTTAATCACTGAGCCCCAGTTCCAGCTCTTTTTTATATTTTTTATTTTGAGACAGAGTCTCACTAAGTTGTGAAACTGGCTTTGAACTTGCCATTTTCCTACCTCAGCCTACCGAGCTGCTGGGATTATAGGCATGTGCCACCTAAAGGTGTCTATTCTTAGGGGACCATTCTTAAAGATCCGTGGTTGCTCTTCACCTTTTAGAATGTAAAGGAGACAATCCCTTGGATTGTGTGGAGGCTTCTGCAGAAGGGGCTAGTCTGGGGTTGGGGATGTGGCTCAAGTGGTAGCGCGCTCGCCTGCCATGCGTGCGGCCTGGGTTGGATCCTCAGCACCACATACAAAGATGTTGTGTCCGCCAAAACCTAAAAATAAATATTAAAAAATTCTCTCTCTTTCTCTCTCTCAAAAAAAAAAAAGAAGAAGAAGGAGCTAGTCTGTGCAAGGAGAAGGGCCCAAGAAACAAGTTTGTTTGTTTGTTTGTTTTGGTGACAGTGAGGATCTAAACCAGGGCCTCATGTGTGGTAGGCCAGTGCTCTACCACTGACTTAACCCCCAGCCGTGTGTTGAATTATTGTCATCATCCTGTGGAATCAGCAGGACACCTGAGTTCTTTGGGTTTGTTGGTTGATCTTTCCATCATGGCATCAGTAGCTATAGAGGTCTGATTCCAGTCTGCATGCAGCTTCCCTCCTGAATCCAGGTCCTGAGGCTGGCACCAGAAAGTGCCATGGGAGGAGTGGGCTCCAGTAGTGACTTGAGACATGAAGACTACTTGGTCAGGCCTTGAAGACGTGACTGCATGTCTCAAAGGATCCTGACTGTGCCATCATTTATGCTGTCACTGTCCCTAGCCTCAGTTTCCCCTCATTTGTAAAATGATGGGGTTAAACTGAATACTCTCTATGATACCTTTGACCTCAAACATTGCTCTCTACCCCCCAGGGAAGAGGAAAAATAAGAATCCAGCGACCACCTAAGGTTGTCGTACCCACATTCCCAACTATAGACTGACCTGGGCCTGATCCAGCCTTACTAGACAACCATGGAAAAAAATGATACCCGATAGGTGAGGGCCTATAGGGCAGTGATGACAGGAGCCCTAAGTGAAACAGCATTTGGTTGATCCCTGCATGTGTACCAGGCATGGAGTAAGGTGAGCTTTCTCTTGGAGATGGATGGTGGTGGTGGTGGTGACAGATAAAGAATATATTCAGAAAGATAAGAAACTTCTCCAGACCAAGCATAAAGCTGAGATGCAGACTCTGGTCTAAGGAAAGCCTGTTCTTTCTCATTTACAGTGCCATTCTGTAGTCCTCAGCCACATCTGGTCTCTGGCCATTTTTTCTTTGGAAGGACTTAGTGTGTAGAGATGGGGAGGGAGGTCTCAAACGTCAAGGCCTGACTCGAGGCACTTTGGAAGATTGAAAAGTCTTGTGTCTTACTTAGCTCCTGTCTCTCAGACTTGATGCAATCAGAATGAGAGGGTCCGCTTAGGCTGGGGGTAACATAAGGCAAGGGTGCCAAGGACCGCTGCAGGACTCGGGATGGAAAGGGGAGCCAGGAAATCAGGACCTGAAGCATTAGTGCTCTTTAGCTAAAGAGTGAGGAAAGGATGGGCCAGAGGACAACAGCACAAGCAACTGCCATGAGATGGAACACTGCAGATGTTTGTCAGGGTCCTTGGGAAGGGTTTGGGGTCAGATGGGGTCGGAAGCAGGAAGGTGGGTGTGCAGTAGAGACTTGTCCTGTCCACGTGTGGCTGAGATTGTTGAGCTCATGCTTACCCCATCGCTGGTTTGCCAGTTTCTGACTTTTTCTACCTTCATCACTCTAGCCTTACAGTCATCTGAAACAAGTGCCAGGAGAAGGGACTGGCTACTGAATACATGTGTGACAATTCTTTATTCAGCTGTGGGGCTGAATTAGGTTGCCCAGGTGGGTGGTGTCAGACAGCAGTCAGGGTCTTTTACAACCTGGGTCTCGCCTACCTCTGCTCCTTGGTGAACCAAGCTGCATGCCCTGGACAAGTTACTGAGCTTTGCTGGGCCCTGTTTCACTGTCTGGACAAGGGAGATAGGAGGGCAGTGTCATTGGCTGGGATTGCTAGAATTAGAAAGAACCAAGGAGTATATTCAAGTCAGATTGCAAAGGGTCTGTGACCTGGCAAATAGGGACACATCACCTAATCCATAGGTGCCTCTTTTCCTGAGAGATGGCAAGGACAGATTAGGGGCTAGAGTGTAGCCTTTGGGAGTATTTTACAACCTAAAAGATGGAAACCAGTGGGAAAGGGCCTGGTGACCCTGAGGGAAGACTAGAAACAAGACTCTGAGCTGGAAATAAGGAAAAGAGTCCCTGTTACACACCCGCTCCCTGACCCTAAGCAGGAAACTTTGTGCTGAGAACTTGCTATTTAAGGGGCCTCTGGGGAGGTCTGGCCAGAAAGGAACCATTTGAGGGAGGGTTTAAAATTAGTCTGAGCAAAATAGGTGGCCTCTGGGGAGAACTGAGGCAGAGGCTTCTGTGGGGCTGCTCTGGCTCTGGGTCCTTTTTTTGTTTTTGTTTAGTTTTCGGCAGACACAACATCTTTATTTGTATGTGGTGCTGAGGATCAAACCCGGGCCGCACGCATGCCAGGCGAGCACGCTACCGCTTGAGCCACATCCCCAGCCCTGGCTCTGGGTCCTTGACCCACCCTAATGCACCCTCCTGGTGAGGACAGGAAGGAGGAGAGGACTGATTAGGTCCACTCTGCACAGCAGCTCCAGGGCATAGTGTGGCATAGGACTTAGTTCCATGTACCTCTTTGCCTCTCCTCAGACCAAACAGAATCTCTCAACCACGGTATCTTTAGGAAAAATATATACGTATTTTTTTCTGTGTGCTTTTTTGGGGGATGAGGCAATATAGCTTTCTTCAGATTCTTAGAGGAGTGGGACCTTTATCTGCAAAGAGCGTGTACGCTTTGTCAACAGAGCACGTTCTCCTTGCCTCTTTTGGCCACAGTCTGTGCGCAGAGGTGTTCATCAAGTGCTTGCTGAATGACACCTACAGGATAAATCTAAAGAAGAAAGGTGCATAGAAAGGGCTTTGAAAATTTTAAAGCTGTGAGACTAAATGTAAATATGCCTCTGTGTCCAAAGGAGGCCCAGGAAATACTGAATTCTTCCTTAAGCTCTAGAAGGACTCTAGTTTCCTACCTGAAAAAACAGCCCCCATTCCTGTCCTTCCTGTCCAATCTGGCCCTGACCACTGTGGTCTCTGTCCTTAGGTTCGGACATTGTTTGTCAGTGGCCTCCCCATGGACATTAAACCCAGAGAACTCTACCTGCTCTTCCGGCCGTTCAAGGTGAGTCAGGACCCAGCCACCCCCAAGATAGAGCCCTGGACCAGGGAGAAGTAACAGGAATGAATCTCTAAATTGAGTTGTGTGCGACAGTTGGATCAGCAGCTGTGGTCACAGACCTGGTTCTGTCTGGTTCTGCTAGTGTACTTCTTTCACTTGGTTAGCTCTTTGGAGCCTCTGTTTCCTCATCTGTAAAATGGAGATATAAAGGATCTTAGTAGTTTTGCTATATAAGGAATCTTAAGATTTGGTGTAGGCTTTTCCATTTGCAGATGAGAGAGCTTAAAAGGTAAGATCTGTGCTTTCGAATTACAAGTTAGTGGAGCGCACAACAGTTTACGCATGAAGTGATGAATGCCACCGCATGATGCCACCCCATGTGCTAGACCATGTGATTCAGAACACAAGGGCGGTTGGAACTCCACAGTGGTGGAGGTTAGAGTGGGTTGGCTTTGTGGGGGGAGAAGGGTGAGAATGATTCAGGGGTCACTGGGGAAAGGTGGGGCTGAGGGGGCAGTGCTGGGTTAGCATAATAGAGGCTTCTTACCTTCCCCAGTAATGGCCACCTCTCTCTACAGGGATATGAAGGGTCCCTGATCAAGCTCACCTCGAGACAGGTAATTTCCCCCACCCCCAGGTTTTTTTTCCTCCCAGCCCATACTGACTGCTGAGTTTATAACTGAGGTGTGGTTCCTTTCTCCTAACATGACAGTGAAACGCACTCTGCCATCCATATCTGTCTTCAGCTGACAAAAGGATGGCCTCCACAGGTCCCTCCCCACTTCACCAGCTGTTGGGGTCCAGTAAGCTCCTGGCCTTCTGTGATTGACTCTGGGGATTTGGGAACCACTGTCTGGGCCCATGGCTGAGGATAGTAGAGAAGGTAGCTGAGCTCTGACCTACTATCTTTATGCATTTAAACAGGCTTTTACAAAAGAGTGATTTTAAGTTGTTGGTGGACTTTAATATCTTTATTTTTATGTGGTGCTGAAGATCAAACCCAGTGCCTCATGCATACTAGGCGAGCACGCTACCACTGAGCCAAAACCCCAGCCTCCAAAAGGGTGGTTTTTTTAATGCAGTGAAATAAAGCTTGGTTGGCATTATTTCCTATGGTGTGGTACAATGGAGGGAGACTCCACTTTGGGTGCATGTGGATCTTCCAGCTGTACCTTAGTGGAGGTGTGGGCAAGGAGTTTTTTTCTTCTCTGTTCTCTTATCAGCAGAATAAATACTGTCTCTAGTTCGGTGATGATCCTTTTTTAGTTTGTGGTGCTGAGGATTGAACCCAAGGTCCTAGTATATACTATAGAGCTCTACTACTGAGTTCCACCCCCAGCTCAGTAATCTTTGTTTGGTTGTTTTAGATGGGGCAAATGGCATACTGGGAGAGATGTGAGGATGTTTTCTCTTTTTTCCTACTAGCCTGTTGGTTTTGTCATCTTTGACAGCCGGGCAGGAGCAGAAGCCGCCAAGAATGCATTGAACGTGAGTAGGTGGAAAGTAGGCCTTCTCTGGTAGGCAGTGACTGCCCCTGTTCTGTCTTTTGCAAATCTTCCCCCATTTCACGCCCAAGAAAAAAGTCCATAGGTGAACTTCATTTCCCACTCATCTCAGGGCAGAGTCCTTGGTTCCCTGTTTGTGATAAATATCATTACTCACAGGTCTAAGCCACATTCTTCTACCATGGCCCCATGTGCATGAGTCTTGTAGGCGAGCTTGGTTCCGGGGCCCTCTATATCCACTGCGGTTGACAGTGTGGATCCTACAGAGTAAGTCTTTCTCTTCCTTTCCTTCCTGTGTAGGGTATTCGCTTTGATCCTGAGAACCCACAAACCCTGAGGCTAGAGTTTGCCAAAGCCAACACCAAGATGGCCAAGAGCAAGTTAATGGCAACACCAAATCCCACCAGTGTTCACCCTGCCCTAGGAGCACATTTCATTGCCCGGGATCCCTGTGAGTGGTACTCTGAGCTGCCTTCTTTTGCCCCTTTGCCTGGTCAGAGCTGGCAGGCTCTACTGGAGTTGCATGCAGAGCAAACGCTCAGATTCTTGTTGAGGGAATCAGTCCTGTCTGTCTTCCCCTCTTCAGGGGGCTTCTTGCATCCAGAGCTACCTTTGAGACTTCCTTCCCTGTGGCCTTGGTTGACTCTCAGAGGGACTGTGCCTGAGCTGTTGGGGTTTTCAGCTTCTTGAAGCCAGTTCTTGAAGCCACTTCTGATTTTTCTTATTTGAGATGGATTGAGGCCTGTTTGAGAACTTATTGATGCAATCAGGGTGCCCATCATGCCAGGCCAAATTCATGTGGCTTCTTTGCCTGGTCTTGGTCTCCAGTAGAGGCTGGGGGAGGGGGTTATGGCTCAATCATAGTGCTGGGTCCCCTTCTCTGTTTGGAAGGGGGTGGTAGGAAGAAAGACCAGTGTTCTGACAATGGAGGCTGTTGTCTCCTGTTATAGATGACCTGATGGGGGCTGCTCTGATCCCTGCGTCCCCAGAGGCCTGGGCCCCTTATCCTCTGTACACCACAGAGCTGACCCCAGCCATCTCACATGCTGCGTTCACCTACCCAGCTGCCACTGCTGCTGCTGCTGCTGCCCTCCATGCTCAGGTAAGCCTCTCTGGGTGGAGGAGTAGAAGGGCTCTGAGTTGGCTCTTCCAACTTAGACTTTGTACCTTCCTGGCCATGGGGTCACTCCTATCCCTAGAGCTCCAGGGGAACTGTTGTCCTTCAGGATGATCTGAAAGGATAGGCTTCAGGGATCTATAAGGATTGGGATCTGACTGAGGGGAGGGAGACTGAGTGGTGAGCTCCTGTAGAGGCTGTAAGGCAGAGTGCCAGGAATGCTGAGAAGACTGGCTGTGGCATCGCCTCTCTGCTCCCCTGTGGTGACAGGATCACAATTCCATTCCCAGTCCAAGCATGATCTCTGGAACCAGACGTGCCTCTGCCTGTCTTTATGAACTTCATCAAACTTTTAAAGATTTCTCTGCCTCAATTTTTAGTCACCTGGAAAATGAGAATAATAGACTTTGCCTTGGTTGTTGTGACAGGTTGATGTTAACCAATGAAGTTCTAGAACTGTGCCTGGTTGTCCTAAGAGGTCTTGAGTGTTTGCTCCTGTTTTTATGAAACCTGGCTATTTCTGGTCTTAGAGCAGGAAAGTGGGAGCAGACATGTCTTGGGGGGAGTTGGAGAGGGTGAGGACTGGGCCCAGGGGGCTCTGTGTCAAATGCTATGTCAGATCCCAGCCTCTGGCCACCCAGGTTTACTGTGGTCTGACTTTTTATTAAATTGCTTTTATTTTTTAAATACATGACAGCAGAATGCATCACAATTCTTATTACATATTTAGAACACAATTTTTCATATCTCTTGTACTCTGGTCTGACTTTGCCATAAGTATAGGCCTTGGGATATACTACCAGTGATGTCTCACCACACTGTGTGTGTGTATGGAGAGTGGTCTGCACAGTGGCAATGACAGGAAGCTACCAGGTGTGTGGACAGGATGCTGCCAGACAGTCATAGGAGGAAGGCCAAGGAGCAGTCTTGATCAGCCTCTGATCGGCCAGATGACCAACAGCTGAGCCTCAGAGGAGCAAGCTGGCCCCAGGAGGGTGGCGGTGGGGTGTGCTGTGCTGTTGAGGGAGTATATAAAGGGAGGTGGCTTGGACCTGGGAAGTAGGGAAGGGGACAAGGCGAAAGGACGTGAGAAGCCAGAAAGGGAGAGTTCACTGGAAGCAGAAGATGCTGGTGGGGGGAGCTAGGTGCTTTGCTAAAAGCTGAATGCATATCCTTCTTTAGGCCCTTTGAGGGGCTTAATGACATTGAGGTTCACCAGTTCCAAGGTAGAAAGTTCAGATTCATGGACCACTACCTGAGCCAACTTTACCCTGGCAGGGAATTCCTTGGCTACAGCATCTTTTGATTGTACCAAGGGCAGAAGAATTGTGGTTATAGACTCACCACTGTTCCCAGCTGATTACCAGAGACAGCGTTAAAAAATTGATTAAAGCATAGAAAGAGGGCAAAGGTCTTTCCCTGGAGGAAGATCTTTGAAGGTTTGAGTGTGTGCCACAAACTAGTTTCTGTGGCAGGGATAGAGTGGGGAGCAAGAAAGCCCATCCTGTGTGTCTGCCCAGGGCAGACCTGTAGTGCTCCAGTGAGCTGAGCTGTTTTAACTGTAGGGGCCCCAGGAGGCACTGATGGGACACAGAACTGGCCTTGTTGGGCTCCTCACCTCTGGTCCTGTGTCTTCATCTGTAAAATGAGAGGGTTGGACTGGATCAGGTGGAGAGGTTCTGCTCTGTCCTGAGATGCTAGGTCATGACAGACAGGCAGGAAGGGGGTTCAAATGAATCAGGGGAGGCTTGGAGTGGCATGCTGCTACCTGTCACTGAGCTCCATGCCACAGGGTTGCATGCCTGCCATTTTTCTTTTTTCCAGTTTCCTCCCATAATCTGCCATATCTAAGGATAGTGGCAGTTTTCGGGAAGAAGAAGACTCATATCCAGAGGTTAACCAGGTGGTCATTAGCCAGCCATTCATTCCTCAGCAGTAAAAGAGTCTGTTAGGACCAAACGTGTTTGTTAGTCCTTAGATTTGGGAATAGGTGTGTAAGTAAATTCACAGATGTGAATCTTTTATGAAAATTACAATACATAGTTAATCTTTTCTGAGTTTGAATCTTAAGACAGTTTTCCTAGTAAGTAAGTATAGACTTGCATTTCGGATGCCTAGCTGGCACGGCAGTGTGGAAATGGACCTGGTGCCTGGTGGACAGTAAGTTAGTTTTTTGCATACTTGTTTTCTACTGTAGTGCCCTTGCTTTGCTCACATGTCTAGGCACCTGTCACAGACCTATTGCAGGGTCCAAGTGTAGGCTGTCACCTGGGTCAAGTATTGTTTAATTGACCTTCAGATGAGAGAGGTTCCCATTTTTCTTGACTACTCATATTTCTAATTCCTTTACCCTCTTCTTGGTGTCATCTTCTCCATTAGTCAGTCCTAAGATCTGAGAGCGAGCTGAGGCCATGTCCTTCCCTCCTTATTGGAAGCAGCCCCCCATAGGCTCATCCATAGCCTCATCATTGTGCCCTGTGGGATGGTCTCTCAGGAGCACATTGGGATAGCTAGAGGCCTTGACTCTAGTTGGGTCCCTAATATTGGTCCTGCCCCCAGGCCTGAGGGTCTCAGGCAGAAGGAAGAAATCTAGGAAGGGTCATGCTGCTTCTGGAGAGCCACTGGCCTAAACCAGGCCCCCAAGGGAAGCAGCCCCTCTAAGTGCATTCCATCCACTTCAGTGACACGTCTGTCCTGAGCCCACAATGGGAGCTTTCTTCTTTTCCTCCAATTAGTCACCTGACTCACCCAAGTTGGAGGGAAAGTTGCTGCTTGAGATGCAGGGGTCACAGTACCTTGTGGAGGAAGTATAAGACAGGATCTAGCAGCTGCTCAGATTCTCCAATGTAAAAAAAGGTAAGCTAGAGGCTTCCTAGTCCCTTCTAGTCTCATCCCTCACTCTCCCCTCATTTGGCCCTGCAGGGCACCCAGATGGGTAAGGGATCTGGGCAGGGCCACACTGATGGGTTTCCTGAGCTGGACTGAGCCAAGGCTTCTCTGGTGGCACCACTGCCAGTTTCTCATGTGTCATTCTTATGTGGAATGATTTGTAGTGTCCAGCCACATGGCCAGCTGAGAGAACATCCCCTGGGCCACATCTAGGAAGGGACATGCTGTTGGGGGCAAGAGAAGCTTTCCACACAGCTGTCAGCCTAGAAGGGAAGGATCTGCTTCCCAACACTTAGGAGGCAGGATAGGAAATACCATGGCTTCTGAGGTGGGACAGGCAGCTCCAAGGCAAGGAGAGGCCTTTTCTGTGGGCTACAGGCTCTATTAAGGTAGTTCCTGTGACCCAGGGCCATTGTATTCTGGTGACAGCAGTGCCACATCCTTTAGAGCCCAGGGGAATCCTAGTGTTGATTGGGTGGCCAGACACTCACTTCCTACAGCAGTCCAGGGTGGGTGTGTGGCCAGAAATCTGCATTGCACAAAATAACATCAAGAATTTGCACAGGGGCTGGGGATGTGGCTCAAGCGGTAGCGTGCTTGCCTGGCATGTGTGCAGCCCTGGTTGGATCCTCAGCACCACATACAAACAAAGATGTTGTGTCCGCCGAAAACTAAAAACTAAATATTAAAAAATTCTTTCTCTCTTAAAAAAAAAAAAAAAAGAATTTGCACAGAGCAAATTCTTAGGAAACCTCCCCTCCGCCCCCAGAGGGCCTGGCATCCTTGGACATACTCTGTCTACCCAAGAGGCAGGAATTGTGGCTGCTAAGTGGGTAACTGGTACCACCTGCTCTGCTTCAGGGTGTCTGACTATGTACTTGGCTTCAATCTCATTCTCTGTGGTCCCTTACTTTCGTGTGTCATTCCTTCCTTTTTTAAGGGGACCCTGGGCTCCCCTTCTGAGTTCTCATCCCTATACGACATTCGTGTGGTGCCCCTTCCCTCTCCCAGACAGCCATGGCAGGCTAGAGCAGACATGCTCTGCCATGTGTAACAGGCAGGTGCCTTCCCTGCAGCCTTGGCCTCGCAGACAGTGTAGCCCTCCTTCCAGATGACTGGCCCATGGGGACAGGGTTCTCTCTCTCTCTCTCAGTGGTGCTAGAGATCGAACACACTCAACAAGGCAAGTGCCTAGCCTTGCATGTAATTTTCTTGATCAGACTCTGGGAATCCAGCTTTGGAACCATTGCTCTGTGGGGCCTTCTGGCAAGTGCTAGAGTTTAGGTGGCTGCTGGGCACTGGTAGGATACTTTGAGGCTGCCATCCCTGTAGATGCTTTGAAGAATTGTATAAGGACAGGAGTTTTATCTCTTAGATGACCCTGTTTTGTTTGTCTTGTTTTGTTTTGAGTACTAGAGATTGAACTCAGAGGGGCTTTCCCACTGAGCTTCATCCCCAGACCTTTTTATTTTTTATTTTTAGTCAGGGTCTTACTGAGTTGCTGATGCTAGCCTTGACCCGAACTTGTGATCCTTCTGCCTCAGCCTCACCAGTCTCTGGGATTGCAGGAGTGCACCACTCCTGGTGTGACCCTGTTTTTTGGGGGGGGTGGGTGGGTACTAGGGAGTGAACTCAGGGGCACTCGACCATTGAGCCACATCCCCAGCCCTGTTTTGTATTTTATTTAGAGGTAAGGTCTCACTGAGTTGCTTAGTGCCTCGCTGTTGCTGAGGCTGGCTTGGAACTCACAATCCTCCTGCCTCAGCCTCCCGAGCCTCTGGGATTACAGGCCACCGCACCTGGAATGATCCTGGTTTTATAATGTACCTATGTCCTGTCTTACCTGATTGTCATATCCATTTCTGTTCTATGACTGGATGAGGATACTGAGACCCAAAGAAACACAACAGAAATTTACTAGGTTTGTTTTTCTACTAATGTTAGGAATGTCTTGCTCTCCTAGTAAGCAGGGGGGGCAGATTGCTGACTGCCGAGATGTCCCTCTGGCAGGCCTAACCTGGCACATGGCTCAGGCTTAGTGAAGTCTAAAGGCATCTGCATGATCTGCTCTCAAGGAGCCTCAATTCTGCAAAGGAGGTGGGGCAGGCAGTCTTCCCGTTTCTGGATGAAGAAACTCATATTTAAGGTAAGTAACTGGCCCAGCCTTTGCCAGCCAGTCAGTGGCACAACTAGGACTGCAGCAGGGACACCGAAGGCTGAGCTCATCAAGTTCCCTGCTGAGGGAAAGGACTGCACGGTGGGCTCCTGATGATGGGTTCTCTTGCAGGTGCGCTGGTATCCCTCCTCTGACGGCACCCAGCAAGGATGGAAGTATCGCCAGTTCTGTTGATTCTTCAGTAAGTGTTGGCCCCAGAAGCCTGGGACAGAAAATGTAGACTCTGGCTTCCTGCAGGGCTGTGGTCCTCTCTCTGCCCAAGTCTCCAGAGCTTGCTACTTCGAGGTGGTACTTGGAGCCTGATCACTGGGGCATGTGGCTGGTTTTCCCTTCTCCCACCCCTGTGAGCCTGCCATCTCCGTGTGCGGCCTCCGCAAAGGGAGGCCTGGGCCAGCTCTACTCCCTTACCTCTTCTTATGGCCACCCCTCTCCCCTCCAGGTCTGGTCGCCAGGAAGTTGGTTCTGGGACTTATGTGGTGGGGCCAGAATAGGGCCCTGAGCTTCCACCGCCCCCTGCGAGCGGCCTGTGCAGAGCTGCTGCTTCTCCGGAGACTGTGAATCTTAAGCCTGACTCAGTGAACTGCTTCCTGTTCCTTTCCCTCTTCCTCAGGCTTGTTCTACCCCAAACCCTTCTCCAAGGCCTCCCTGGAGGATTTGAGGGCCTTCTTGCTGGGACACCCAGACCCAGCTAGGAGGCCTCACTGTGACCCAGCAAGACCTGACCTGACCTCCCACTCAAACATGCTTTTTAAGCTCCCCCTCAAGAAAATGAGGCATTTAATTTTGCATGTTTTCTGGCATGAATTAAGACACTTAAACTTGTGTATATGTGAGTGTACAGTTTGTTCTCACACTGTCTCCATAGCAACAGGTCCTAGCTTATGGTGCCTGGTCCCTCTCTCCACACCCCGCCCCTACACCCACTGTGCTTCAGAGAGGCCTGAGCCCTGTGGCCACTTCTCCCCCAAGGACCCGTGCACCACACACACCTCCAGGCTCAGAACCACCACACAACATTTGCCTTGTCATTTCAAATCAGTCCTCTGCTTCCTTCTCAGATGGGCCAATAATTATAAGAAAGCCCTCTCCTCTGCCCATCTTGCTGACCTCTCCACATGGCACCCTGCCCCCACCACTGCTCCTTGTTCTTTCCAAACCTTAAAGTCAACCAAAACGTGAGAAGTATTTTTGTACCCTGTGTAACAAAATATTTATGCATCATAAAGGATTTTCATGTGTGTACCATTAATTATTAAAGAGACCTTGTTCGCCTTGTCAGATAAGTTTAATGTTTAGTTTGAGGCACGAAGAAGAAACGGGTTTCCATTCTTCAACAGCGAGCCTTTGTGTCAGGCGTTGGTTTAAGAAAAATAAAGAAAAAAATTGTGCAATTTTATTTTGTTTTGTGAGCATATCAATGCTTTACCTTTAGTCACAGCTGTGACTGTCTTGCCATTTCAGATGTGGGAGACTAGGTGGCTGTTGTAATTGTTGATCCTGTGAGAATGTGAAACTGGATAATATATGAAATGTAAAATAAAAAAATCCAAAATGACTGCTCTCTGGCCTTTTCTTCCACCTTCCATGAGACTGCAGGGTGAGGGTGTGACCAGAGAGGTGCTGAGTTAAGGGGAAGGAGCGGAGTGCGCCTGCCTGGAGCTCTGGCCTAGTGACTGTCATGGTGGGAGGGCAGTGGAGCTCCTGTTGCCTTTCTCCCCCTCCCCTTGGAGAACTCATGAAACAAAGTCCTGGAGGGGAAGCAGCTTGCCAGGGGCTACACAGCTGGGAGCTGTGTCTGACAGCCCACCTTGTTTTTAATGAATTCAGTTCCTTATTCTTGGTTCTGAGGGTAGGGACAGGCTTCCCTGCACCCAGAATAGACACCCTGATATTTGGTCAGGATCTGAGAAGGGACCTTTGTTTTCTCAGCATCCCTGTGTCTGTTTGGCTTCACCCTTCATGGCTTGCGGTCTTTCAAGCCCTCCAGTAGAAAAGGACTGAGGTGTGGGCATCAGGCTGCCCCATGAGGTGTCCCACCTTTGTGTACATCTTGTGCTGTGCTGGAGGGAAGGAGAAGGCCCAGGAGCCTTGTCAGAAAAGGTTAAACTAAGCCACCGTGTAGGCTGTGGACTGCAATTCTGATTGCTAGGAGGGGAACAGATGGGTGTGAAGGTCCCCAGTGTTGTGCGGTGCTAAAGAGCCAACTGAGTTGGCCTGGATCAGGGTCAGGATACTGTAGCCACCTAGCCCTTCTGTGATTTGGGTTCTCGGTTTTCTCATCTGTGAATTGGTAGTTGGAAATACTTTCTAGCTACTACTAGAGGGATGACCCAGTATTTCTAACTGGCCAACTGGCGAGGCTGAGGCAGGAGGATCACAAGTTCCATCCACATCCACCCAGGAGAGCTACCCCTGCACCCTACCTTCACCCCATACCTGAATCTGTACCTAGAATTAGAGGTCAGGGTAGGCCCCCAGAGCCTTCCTCCTCTGGGGTTCATTCCAGCCTTCCTCTGAGCAAAAGCTAGAGGGGATGGTATGCTACCCTGGTCACTTCCTCTCCTGCACCTGGTGTGACCCTGGTGTCATTCCAGGTTCTGCACTAGGTGGCTTGAGTCTCAGGTGTTCCCTGTTGGTGCATGTGCCAGCTGTTAAAAACTCAGAGGTGACAGGTTCATTCAGGTGCTCTGAGGGAGGGGGAAGAGCCAGGGCAGGCACAGGCCCTGTGGGTTACTGGGTGGCAGGTGGGTGGTTATCTGGATCCCAGAGGGAGGCTCTGGGAAGAGGGGCATTGGTGCCTTTCTTGCCTCAGACCCCTTACCTCACTTGTCAAGCAAACAAGGTCATTCCAGCCTGCAACCTGTCCCAGTGCTGGTGGGAGAGCTGCTGCTAGCCTTACAGGGCCCAGCCGGTGCCTGACCTACTTCAGCTATGTCAGGAACCACTGGGTCTTCCCAAGGTGGTGAATTATTTAGCTGGGGCGCCTGGGCCTTTCTGAGAGGGGCTAAGAAAGCTGCTCCATAATTTAAAGGCCCCTGCGCCTGTGGCTTCCCTGGGGGGCCTCCTTCATGCTTTACTGAGCAGGGGCTAGGCCTGGGTCTGAGAGGAGGAGCCAGGAAGGGGCAGGAAGTCCTGTAGCCATTCCAGAGGAGGCTCTGCAGCTGGACGAGGGCTTTTCTCAGGGCATCTGCAGAAGGCCTCAATGGACAGTCATGCTTGGCTTGAGCTTGAGTTGATGAGCCTCCCATAGTTTAATAAGGGCTTCCTGGCAAGGGTGTAGTAAGGCTGGGGTCAGAAACACTGGGTTCTGACTCTGTCCCATGCTCTTTCCAGAAGGTACTTACTCCTTTCTGAGGTGTATCATCCTGATCTCTGGTGGCAGGTATAAATCTTCTTTCCTTCCTGAAAGGGATCTGAGCATCTGGGAATACCAGGGTTCTTTGAATCAGGGTCTCTTCCCAGTAGCACTAAAGTCTCCCCTGAGGCAGAAGAGGCCATCTGTACATGTCTCCTTCACACACTGATGAGGTCAGTGCTAAAGAGACGCTTGGGAGACTGTACAGCCCTGCAGCCCCCGTGCCCTGGCCAAAACCAGCTCTCCTAGCAACAGAGATGGTGCTCATGGCTCCAGCTGTACCTTTCTGGGGAGCTACTGCCTGGCCAGTAACTTTTAGGAGATACACCTTTTTTTTTTTTTTTTTAATGGGTAGGAATACGACTTTTTTCTCAGGACCTTACCTAGAGTAGGTTCCCAGGTTCCAGGCTATGGGGTCTGAATCATGCATCCTAGAAATCAGTGCAGGATAAAAGTTCAGGCTGCTTGAGGACCTAGAAGACTGGAGGGATCAGAACTCCATTTCCTGAAGTTTTGAATAAAACCATTTTGATGTTGAGTTCTCTGTCGGAATGCAAATACCCTTCAGAAACAGGACTAGTTGGGCTTTATGGTGCACACCTGTAATCTCTGCAACTGGCCAACTGGTGAGGCTCAAAGGCAAGAGGATCACAAGTTACAAACCATCCTCAGCAATTTAGCAAGGCCCTAAGCAATTTTAGTGACACCTTGTCTCTAAATAAAATACAAAAAAGGGCTGGGGATGTGGCCCAGTGGTTAACAGCCTCTGGGTACAATCCCTCATACAGAAAACAAAACCAGGGCTAAGCCCTTGAGTAGAGAAGGCGATCCTGAAGAGAAAGGTGAAAAATGGGGAAGAAAGACTTCCTGTAAAGCCAACAGGTGGGGGCAAAAACCCCCAGTTACAGGCCCACCCTGACTCCCACTTCAAAAGAGCAGGACTCTCCCTGACATGTTCTCTAAGGTAGAGCTGAGGGCCACCCTTGTGAGAGGAGAAAGAAGCTGGGCAGATCACTGTCATGACCATACCTCAGGGTTGACCAGAAGGGACTGAGTCCTGATGCTTTTCCCTGGCTGTATAGCCCATCACCCAGTCCACCCTCACACTCTGAGAGGCAGTGTGGACAACATCCATGGGCTCCCCTGCTCTCTGGTCTCTGGGTGGAGTCAGTAATGGGAGTCCCTACAATAGTGTGGAGGGGATTCAGTGAGATCAGATGCCTCTTGGTCATTGCCCTCATGACCTTAGAGCGAACCCCTACACCTGTCTTCTGAAGAATGCTTCAGATGACCCTGAAAAACCAAAATCAGAATGTCATCACTGAGTATTGAGTCCATTTCCCTGCCCCATTTTACAGTTGAGCAAATTGAAACAGGACAAGTGGTCAGCTCTAATGGTACGAAGACATGTCTCCTGGCTTCTACTTCTACCACTGCACATGGCCATTCCAGAACCACATGCTGAGGGAGGCAGCAGACCCCTCCCTATTATGCTACACTATGCTTTCTGCTTGAGGTATCTTGGTCTAAATATGACCTGATCTTTCCCTGGGATACTGGATCCTGCTACTTGATTAAGGGACAAAGAGAAGCATTCAGTGGCCCATCTAGCTTCAGTCCAGCCTATGTAGTCTCTGGCTTTCTTACACAGAAGTTAGGATTGTTGAGTTTATAAAACCCATCTAGCCCCAGTTTATGCAAGAACCCAAATAGTCTATCTGCATTTCTATCTGTAATAGAGAAAATGTAATACAGGAGGGCTCTCAAACAAGGACAACACTCTCATTCCATAAGAGCCAACCATTTCTCTCTGAATGTGAATGTATTTCTCTGTGACTCCTTTTCTTTCTCTCACAAGGTTATGGGAATTAATGACAACACAAAAACATGTTCACAGTAGGTACTCAACTGTTTTCCATGATTGTCTTAAAAACACATTTTTCAGGCTGGGGTTGTGGCTCAGTGGGAGAGCACTCGCCTAGCATGTGTGAGGCACTGGGTTCGATCCTCAGCACCACATAAAAAAATAAATAAACAAAGGTATTGTGTCCATTTACAACTAAAAATAAATAATTTTTCATGTTTCATATTTTTCATATTTCTCTTATTTTTATGACAAAATGAAGTTGAGTTGATTTCAATTTCTGCCCTTCTTAATTATTTCTTCAATGGATCAATAGTCATTAAAATGTTTTTAATCCCTAGAAGAAAGGAGAAGGAAACACAAAGGAGGGGCCCAGGAACTTACAGAATACCTATAATACCTAGACATTTTGGCACTAGATCTAACTCTAGCATTTTTTTTTCTTTTTTTCTTTTGTACCAGGGATGAACCCAGGAGCAATTTACCACTGAGCCAAATCCCCAGTCCTTTTTATTTTTTATCTTGAGACAGGGTTTTACTGAGTTGCTTAGGGCCTTGCTAAATTCCTGAGGCTAGCTTTGAATTTAGGATCTCCTGCCTCAGCCTCCCTAACTGCTGGGATTACAGGCATGTACCACTAGCCTTTTTTTTTTTTTTTTTTTTTGGTACCAGGATTTGAACTCAGGGGCACTCGACCACTGAGCCACATCCCCAGCCCTATTTTTTCTTTAAGAATAAACTTTATTTATTTATTTATTTATTGTTGTTGATAGGCCTTTATTTTATTTATGTATTTGTATGTGGTGCTGAGAATTGAACCCAGTGCCTCACACATGCTAGGCAAGTTCACTACCACTGAGCCCCAGCCCCCCTATTTTGTATTTTATTTAGAGACAGGGTCTCACTGAGTTGCTTGGCCTTTGCTGAGGCTGGCTTTGAACTTGGATCCTCCTGCCTCAGCCTTTTGAGTCGCTGGGATTACAGGCATGTGCTACTGCACCCAGTTACCACTAGCCTTTTAACTCTGGCCTTTTTAATCCAAGCACTCAGGACTTCAGGGTAGTAATACTAATAGGGGTAACATGTTCATGCACTGCTATCTCTGATGATCACCCATAAAAGCCCTATGAGATAAGCAAGAAATGCATTTTCCTCTATTTTTTGCATCTATGGAAACTGAAGTTTAGTAGGTCCCAGAGAGGGGCTGGGGCTGGGCCTCAGTGGTAGAGCGCTCACCTAGCATTTGCAGGGCCCTGGGTTCAATCCTCAGCACCACATATACATAAAGTTATTGTGTGCAACTACAACTAAAAAAATAAATAAACATCTTTAAAAAAAAAAAAATAGGTCCCAGAGAAAGCAAAGGCTCAATTTTCAGGTTTTCCAGTTCCCCATCCAGAGTTAAAACAATTCTCTGTGATTCTAAACCCACAAAATCTAGGGTTCCTTCAACTCTCGGGAGTACCAATCCTATTGGTTCCAGAGAAACCCAGAATGAACAGAAGAGCTATCAAATGTTTCTAGTTACTGGATTAAGAAGTACATTAGGGCTGGAGTTGTGGCTCAGCAGTAGAGCGCTCAGGGCTTTGGGTTCGAACCTCAGAAGCACATAAAAATAAATAAAATAAAGGTATTGTGTCCAACTACAACTAAAAATTAAATATTAAAAAAATAAATGTTAGAAGTTAGGTATGATGGCACACGCTTATAATCCTAGCAACTCAGGAGGCTGAGGCAGGAGAATCACAAATTCAAGGTCAGCCTGGGCAATTTATCAAGGCCCTGTCTCAAAATTTTAAAAAGGGAATTTGGGGGTGTCTGTAGCTCAGTGATAGAGCATGTGCCTAGCATGCACAAGTCCCTGGAATCAATCCCCAGTGCCACCAAAAAAAAACAAAAAAAGATGAGATAGTCTATGAAACAAAAAGTAAAAAATACAACCTTGAGCATTTGTGGGAGGGAAAAATTTATTAACCTGAACGAGAGTGAGCAAAATTCAAAAATATCTTGCTGGATGCAGTGGCTCATGCCTATAATCCCAGCAGCTTCAGAGGCTGAGGCAGGAAGATTGCAAATTCAAAGCCAGCCTTAGTAATTTAGCAAGGTCCTAAGCAACTCAGCAAGACCCTGTCTCTAAGTAAAAAATAAAAAAGGGCTAGGGATGTGGCTTAGTGGTTAAGCGCCCATGGGTTCAATCTCTACTACTAAAATAAAATTTTAAAAAATTAACAAATAAAATCTCAATGTAGACTTGCTTCTTTTTTTGGTCAAACTGGATTTTATATGTGCCATTGTCAACTACCTACATCTGAGTTTATTATTTAACATTTTTGAGAAACTGTAACAATACTGCCTGAGTGTGAATAGCTTTATTGGTCTAAAAAATATATATATTTGGTTTGTTCTTTTCTTTTCTTTTTCCTTTTTTTTTTAAGAGAGAGAGAGAGAGAGAGAGAGAGAGAGAGAGAGAGAGAGAGAATTTTTTTTAATATTTATTTTTTAGTTTTCGGCAGACACAACATCTTTGTTTGTATGTGGTGCTGAGGATCGAACCCAGGCCACACGCATGCCAGGCGAGCGCGCTACCACTTGAGCCACATCCCCAGCCCTTTTTTTTTTTTTTTTTTTTTGATGCTTCTGGGATTGAACCCACCAAGGCCTTGAGCCTGCTAGGCAAACTCTGTACCACTGAGCTACATCCCCAGCCCTGAATTATTTGTTTTCAATAACTTAAAATTATGAAGCAGGATGAGAAGGATCTAAAAGCTAAATCCATACCCTATTACCACAAAGGATTCCTGTTTCTGATCTTCAAAATATCCTGAGAAGGTCATCTGGGAATGATAATTTTTAATGGACAGAAAGTTCAAGTTCTGAGAGGTTCCAATATCATGTTTGGCTCTGATGAGCCAAGCCAGAGGATCTTGTCACATCAGGGGAAGGGCCACACACCAATTTACCCATTCATTCCCTCATTGTCATTCTTTTTCCAAACATTTTTTTTTCATGTGGTACTAGGGATTGAACTCAGTTTTGTGCATGCTAGGCAAGCCCGCTACTGTGGAGCTACATCCCCAGTCCCCACTCCCTTTTTAAAAACTTTTTTTTTTTTTAAACTGTTAATGGATCTTTATTTATACGCAGGGCTGAGAATCCAACCCAGGGCCTCACACATGCTAGGCAAGCATTCTACCACTGAACCACAACTCCAGCCCTTTTCTAAAACAGCGTTTCCTTAAGTTGCCAAGGCTGACCTTGAACTTGTGATCCTCCTTCCTCAGCCTGGGAGTAGCTAGGATTCAGGCATGCTCCACTGCTCCCTGCTTCATTAAATGCACATTGAACACTTGCTCTCAACTGGAGGCTGCATTTGGTGCTGAGGTGGGGAACAAGGCATACTTTCTGCCCTCTGGGGGTCCACAGCTTGGATTCCAAGGGTCTTGGCATGGAGCTACTCAAGTAGGAATCAGGAAGGCGGGGGTTAGGAGTTAATGGTTCCTAATGCCCCACTTTCCCTCTTTTCCCCCTAGATACTGTTCTACACCTGTCTTCCCTCAAGAGTCCAGAACCTGACCTTGGGTGCTGGGTATTGTTCTTGGCTTGACCTTGACCTGTAGAATAGCTACATAGGTGACTTAGGAGGTGGGCACTGAGGAAGAGGCCCCCATTCCCTATCCCAAGATAATTCCTCAGCTTCCAGAGCAGGGTACCCCAGGATCCATCCCCTGGTAAAAGTAGTCTCTCAGGATTCTCAGATGTGCTGGAATCAGGAATGTGCTTCCTGAAAGTTAGCTGTGTCTCAGAGGAAAGACAGGGAGCAAGAAGCACCATAGAACAGCAAACAGGAAGGCAGAAAAGTCCCCGGAGCAGTGTCCCCACTAAGATTTTTCCCAAAGACCACATTCCCAGGTGTTTATTTGCATATGCGTTGCTTAATCTATATATTTCAATCTGCTGTGTGTAGCTGCCTGATGAACTGTGTCAAAATAACCCCTTCCTAGTTTCAGAGCTTCCTCCCATGGTTCTCTAAAGCCTATCCAGGACCCACCAACACTCTGGGTTTTGGTCCCTCTTTCCCTGTGCCCTCAGGTCAAGACATTGCACTGATCTCTTTTAGGCTGAGCATTGTCTTCATCCTCCAGGTAACAGGAAACCTCGGGGTGACACTGCTCCAGGTCTCATTTCCTTATGTTGCTCTAGACATGCCTGATAGTTCCCCCACAAGTACCTTTCTCTCTCTTTGGCCCCCTTCTGGTTCTGTGGCCACCTGCATTTACATCTCAGGCTCCTTGTCTTGGCTTCCTGGTGATCAAGGTGAGGTTTCTGCTCACCTCACACTTAGTACTGTGCCGGTGGCCTTTGATACAGCCTCCCTCTGCTCAGGTGCTGGCTTGGCCATGAAGCTGGGGCACCCTCTTGTGGCTGAAAATGCTCACAAGCCTCCCATATCTCTCCCTTTTGGTCCTCCAGGATGAACTTTGCCTGGAGCTACTTGAGGGTCTGTTTTTCTGAGCTATCTGGGTGTCTAATGCTCTCTGAGACAGAGTAGGGCAGTAAGTCACAAACATTCATGGGGCACCTTCTGGATTTGCAAAAGATATACATTCTAGATGATAACAAACTGCTGCCACCGAGGACACAAAAGTGAGTATTAGACTGACAGATTTGATTCAGTGTCCTTGGTTCACCAATGGAGAAGCTTCAGCCCTAGGAGGGAAAAAGCCGCACCCAAATCCATTTGGATGTGCACAATTGACATAAAACTCATGGTGTTCTGACACGGTGTCATAGGAGTTCAAGTCAGAGCCGGTTATGGTGTAATCCTGGAAGGCAGAGGCAGGAGGATTGCAAGTTTGAAGCCAGTCTCAACAACTTAATGTGACCCTGTGACAAAATAAAAAATTAAAAATTAAAAAGGTTGGGGTGTAGAGCACCCTCAGTGGTACAGCACCCTCAGTGGTAGAGCACCCTCGGCTTAAATCTCTAGTACCACCACCATCATCAAATAAATAAATAAATAAAGTCAATTTGGTTACCTCTGTGCCCTTTCAACTTACTGATTAACCCCCTACATGCCCACAGTAATGACACTGGGCTGAGTAACAGTTGCTATTTTCAGAGCTTGCATTTCTCATGCTGGGAAGGTTTTATTCCCACTGGAATGGCAAGAACAGACCCCCTGCAAGCTCAGATTCAAGACGGTTCCATCTCATTGTACTGTTATTCCCACTGGCCTCTCTCTCAGGTCCCCCTACATAAGCCTGGCTTGTCCCCACCCAGACTGGAAGCTCCTCTAGGGCACAGATCCTGCGTTGTCACTCATTCACCAGCCCAGTCCAGGGTCCTTGGTGGTATCTGACCCCAGCCAGCTAACTGGCAACTTCACTTCAGAGACATATTATAGGCAAGTGTCTTCCTATCTTTGGACATACATCCTCATGGGAACCCAGATTCTGTGGCAGTCCCCACCCAGTGAAAGCAGTGGAAGCTGTCCAGAGACATAACTGCCTTAAGGCAATGACATTTTTGTCCCTGAAGGTCTTCCAGCATGTACTGGATGATGATGTTTAATGGGGATGTTCTGGGGGCAATTTAAGCACTGACTGACTGGGTGGATCCCTGACCTGATGTTTTTCCACTCTGTTCTTTTTTTTTTTTGTACTGAGGATTGAATCCAGGGGCACTCATCTACTGAGTCACATCCCATTTTATATTTTGAGACAGGGTATTACTTAGTTGCTTGGGGTCTCCCTCAGTTGCTGAGGTTGGCCTCAAATTTGGTATCCTCCAGCCTTAGCCTCCCAAGTCACTGGGATTACAGGTTTCAACCCTGTTCTCTATCATGAAACTCTGGGCTTGGTCAAGAGTTACAAATCTGCAGAGTAGGGTAATAAGGAAACTGAGGGAGGTGGCCTGGGTGACTGAGCCCTGCCGAGCTCATGCAGCCATCCTCAGCCCCAGTGAATTGCTGTTTAGCAGGATGGGGGCCCCATATGGCTTAATTCTGATTTTTTCAGAAAAACTAGACATTGAAACTTTAACAGGCTAAAGAATGATGCATGTGCTTATCACTTTGCAACTTCAGATCAAAGATGCCTTCTAGTTTTCACTTTGTGCAGTGAGTTTTGGGGACAAAAATCAGCCCCCTAGGGCTTAGTTATCCCCTCTATGTATGGCACCAGTCTCTCCCTCTATTGTTCTGTTCTTCTTCTACAGCTAGCAAAGGGCAAATCATGAAGGCTGGGTTACCTGAGTTTCTTCCTCTCACCCACATCAATCCTGATCTCTGAGGAAGAACCAGAATAGGCCTTTCTTATTATGATGTGTCCACAATGCTACAAGAGGCCACCAGGGGGGAGGATGGGTGCTGAAAAAGACTGATTGTGGCTGGTGAAGGAGTGGGAGTTGTCATCTCAGTTTTTTTTATTCAGGTTTGGAGGGTCAGGAAGGCAGCTGGAGTCACTCCTTTAGGGTACAGTGTGGCTTGCCATTCCCCGACATACCTGCCAGTGAGGGCCGCGCCTCACCTCTTGGGAGCAACTTTTTATCTGGATGTTTGCCCTTAGCTGTCTTTCCTTTTACACTCACCTCATCCCACCTCTGTCCCCCAGCCAACCAGCAGTCTCTGGTATCAGACTGATCTGCCTAAAACCCACCTACTAGACCTTTTTAAGTGCTTTCAAAATAGGGCACAGTGGTGATGTGTATAATTCCAGCTACTTGGCTGGCTGAGGTAGGAGGATTACCAAGGTCAAGGCCAGCCTAGGTTATTTAGCAAGACTCTGTTTCAAAATAAAATAAACAATAAATAAATAGGGCTGGGGTGTAGCTCACAGAGTGCCCCTGGGTTCAATCTGTAGTACCATTAAAAAAAAAAAAAAAAAAGCCTTCAAGGGCTCCTCATTACATTCAGTTGGATGTGCATCCCTATTATATGAAGGAGAATGGGATGGAGAAGCCTGGCTTTCATCTCAATTGTAATTGTAAGGGCTGGGTTGGAGCTCTGTGGCAGTGGCCAAGCCATGAAGCCCGGGTCTCAATCCACCACCACCAACAACAACAACAAAAAAGAACCCCGTAATCAATCGTGATTTAAGAACAAACTTTTATCATTTCAAGTTCATTGATTAGAAGAAAAGAGTCTAATTCAGCCCAAAAGAATTCAAACATTTTCTAGATATCCCTGCTAGATAGTGTGGAGCATATAATGAACTTGAAGATATGGCTCACATCCTCTAAGAGACTATGGTTGTTAAGAAAACATGATACACGGGCTGGGGTTGTGGCTCAGAGGGAGAGTGCTTGCCTTCATGCGTGAGGCACTGGGTCCGATCCTCAGCACCACATAAAAATAAAGCAAAGATATTGTATCCACCTATAACTAAAAAAATAAAATAAAATAAAGAAAACATGATACACATTTATGGAAAGGTAACCAACTCCCAGTGGCTTCAATATAGGTAGGATAGGCAATAACAATTATAGGGATATCAGAGGCTGGTCAGGGCAGGCTCCACAAAGGGAGTAGCAGTCTTCAACTAAAGTTCTGTGTCTCCAGAGGCATAAAAGGACTTTTAGTCTTTTTTTTTTTTTTTTTCAGCACTGAGGATTGAACTTAGGGCACCTCTACCACTGGGCTAAATCTCAGACCTTCTTATTTTTTATTTTGAGACAAATTCTTGCTAAGTTGCCTGGACTAGCCTCAAATTTGCAATCCTCCCACCTCAGCCTCCCGAGTAGCTGGAATTACAGGCATTCAGCTTTGTAGGAAGACTTTTACAAGGGTAGATGGGCAGGGTTATGTTTAAGAGAATCAATTTCCAGAAAGTTATCTTCAATAAATTACAGCAACTCCAGAGGTTGAGGCAGGAGGATCACAACTAAGTTGCTGCCTCAACAACTTAGACTCTGTCTCAAAAATTAAAGGTTCAGGGCTGGGGTTGTGGTTCAGCGGTAGAGCATTCACTTAGCATGTGCAAGGTCCTGAATTCAAGCGTCAGCACCACATAAGAATAAATAAATAAAATAAAGATTAAAAAAAAGTTAAATCAGAAAAAAAAAAGGCTCAGTGGTAGAGTGCCCTGGGTTCAATCCCAAGGGTACTGAAAAATATATATTAAAAAATAGGGCTGTGCGGGCTGGGGATGTGGCTCAGGGGTAAAGCAGTTGCCTGGCATGTGTGAGACCCTGGGTTCAATCCTTAGCACTTCATATAAATAAACAAATTAATTAAATAAAGGTCCATTGACAACTAAAAAGTATTTTTTAAAAATAGGGCTGGGGTTGTAGTTCAATGGAAGTGTGCTTGCCTAGCATGTGTGAGGCACTGGGTTCAATTCTCAGAACCACATACAAATAAATAAAATAAAGGTCCATCAACAACTAAAAATATTTTAAAAAATAAACTTTATCCAGGACTACATAATTTTTAAAAAGTGCTTAGGGCCAGATGCAGTGGCACATGCCTGTAATCCCAGTGGCTTTGGAGGCTGAGGCAAGAGGATTGTGAGTTCAAAGCCAGCATCAGTAAAAGTGAGACACTAAGCAACTCAGTGAGACCCTGTCTCTAAATAAAATACAAAATAGGGCTGGGGATGTGGCTCAGTGGTTAAGTACCTCTGGGTTCAATCCCCAGTACTCCCCACCCCAAAAGTGTTTAGGGTATACATGAGCCAAATTATTAAAAAAAAAACACAGTTTTGAGAGCTATGCTGGAGATGGCTTAGTAGAAGAGTAGGAGAAAGGTATTTTTTTAAATATTTTTTATTTGTCAATGGATCTTTATTTATTTTTTTTATTTTTATGTAGTGCTGAGAATCAAACCCAGTGCCTTGCACATGCTAGGCAGGTGCTTTACCACTGAGCCACCACCCCAGTCCAGGAGAAAGGTATTCTGAATAGAAGGAAGAGAGAGATTAAGTATGGAAGAAAAATTAAGGCATGTTCAGGGAATTGTGAGTGGACCAGATCATGGAGGGCAGTCATCTGAGAGAAAAGAAAGCTGGGATCATACTAACAGGTATGAGACTAAGACATTTCTCTTCATTATTGTTTTTAATTAAGTAAATTATGCATGATTATAATCTTCTTATAAAGAAAAATTTAAATTTTAAGGATAGGCCTGGGACCATAGTTTCTATTTTTTTTTCTTTTTGTACTAGTGATTGAAACCAGAGTCCCTGTACCACTGAGCTAGATACACCCTCAGCCTTTTTAACTTTTTTATTTTGAGACAGTCTTGCTAAGTTACTTAGGGCTTCCGTAAAGTTGGTGAGGCTGTCCTCAAACTTGCAATCCTCCTGCCTCAGCCTGTGAGTCACTGGGATTACAGGCATGTGCCACTGCACTCAGCCATCACCCCCATTTCTTCTTCCTTCTCTACTTCTCTGGAGGTGACCTTCGTTTTCAGTTTGGCGTAAACTCCTTTGGATGTATTTCCTTGTATTCCCAAGCACATGTCACATGTCTCTGCATGAGAGAACACTTAAGCTAAGAAGTGTCAGCTTTCTCACAGGGTCATTAGCAACCTGAGGCTGGGGGATGAGCTGATAATATACTACTAGATTTTTATTATTACTCTTTCGTGTCTTGCAACTATGCTTTGCTCACTGAGAAAATTAGAATTATGATTTAGGAATAAGGGAAGGAGTAGGGGGTAATTCTAGCACAAGACCTATGACATTTCATAGCCAAAGAATGACATTAAGCACTATGCCACTGGAGGCCAGGTGTGGTAGCACACACCTGTAATCCTAGGGGCTCAGGAGGCTGAGATGAGAGGATCTTGAGTTCCAATCCAGCCTTAGCAAAAGTGAGGCACTAAGCAACTCAGTGAGACTCTGTCTCTAAATAAAATACAAAATAAGGCTGTGATTCAGTGGTCGAGTGCCCCTGAGTTCAATTCCCAGTACTTGCCCCACTCCCCACAAAAAAACAAACAAAACCACACTATGCCACTAGAAAGTGAAGGGGAGGGACAGAAAAGGTGGTAAAAGGACATCAAACTTCATCTTGGCTTGCTTAGAAATGTGCCTGGCTGGGTGAAAGTATGCTCTAGAAACAGGTGGCTCTCTTGGTTTCTTTTGTGTCCTCATTGTTTATAAAGACAAGAGCACAGAAAACTATGGAATAATCATGCCAGTGTGAGGAGCAGCAGCAACAGATACTCAGCCTTAGATTTGGGGACAAGTGGGGAGTAATGTGGACTGTGGTAAAATCAATTGCCCAAGCTCCTTCTAATGGGAACAGCCATTATTGAGTCCAGTCAGCTATTGTCCTAGGCCAGTGTGTATCAATATTCTGTATCTTCTGATTTTTCAAAAGACTGTAATAATTGGGATTTTAATGAATTTTAGTGAATTTAGTAATCTCTCAATATTGACTAAAAAAAAGAGTTTTTTTTTTTCTTTTTTTCCCAGCACTGGGGGTTGAACCCAGGGGCATTCTACCACTGAGCTACATCCATCATCCATGCTCCCACCCACTTTTTTTTCTTCTTTCTTTTGAGACAGGATCTAAGTTGCCCATGTTGACCTTAAACCTGTCATCTTCCTGCCTCAGCCTCCTGAGTAGCTGGATCAAAATTCTTAAACAGTATATTGGCCAAACAAAGCATGTATCTACAGGCTGCATATGGCCTTTGGTCTGCCATCATGCATTTGGCTCTAAGCTCTAAGTAGCTGTGAAGGATTCTCAGCTTAAGTAGATGCAGTGGGAATGATTGACTTTATTCTCCACATCTGGTTCCTACTCCTCTCCAATATCCAGCAAGTCATAGAGCTCTGCTAGGAAGCTTGGAGCTTAGCAAATGGTTCTAGAAGCATCCTAGAAGTTCAGGGAAGTCACCATCTAGATTCACCACCTCCAGGGAAATAGTCCTAAGGCCTCCAGTGTCTTTCTCTCAGGCATTGGGGCATGTTTGTATGCCTCTCCCAGAAGAGAGCCCAGTGGTAACTAGTTTTCAAAGGGCTTTGTCCTGTGACTAAAGCCAGGCAAGGCAGTCAGACACAAATGAAAGTGCATGCATGCGCGTATGTATACACACACACACACACACACACACACACACAAAGTGCACTCCCAAGACCTTTTCCCACGCAGTCCCAGGACAGCCGGAAGGGCAGCCAGTCATGGGAATTAACCCAGGCCCCCCTCCCCCAGTGGAAGCTCCACCCTGCTTCATTTACTCCAGGCCGTGAATCCCTGGCCCTCTCCACCCCCTTACTACTTCCAGAGGAGGAAATAGATGAACAATGTGGCAGATCAGAGAATGGGCACAGAGCCTGGAGCCAAAGCCCAGGAGGAGTCCTCATAGGTCATGGTCTCTGACCCTTGGCTGCCTTGCTCCCTGTCAGATGGCTTCCCCAAATGTGGCCTTCCTCAAGCCTCTCCATCCCTAGAAGATTCCACACAGCCTGACAACTCCTTTTCCCTCCTTTGGTTTGCCTCTTTCCTTTTTCATTCACACTCCCACACTCCACTTGGAGCTCCAAGTCTGAGGGGCTAAAGCCAGAATTTGGTGGGAATTTTGTCTAGTGGGGAGCGAGTAGGAAGAAAGGATCATTTTTCTCTCACATTTGTCTCGGGGCTAGGGAATGCATGTCCCGAGAATGAGAAGTTGTTGGAACAAAAGCTCCAGAGTCCTGAGATCTCATTCTGTCTTCTAGACAAAGCCTTCTCACCTTGGCAGGAGGAATGGAAGTGCTCACAGGCCCTGGGGCCATTCTCAGAGCAACAGAAGGGAATCGGCCAGGCATTTCCAGTTTCCTGGGGCTGAGAAGTTGGTGGGAACCGCTAATTTTGTTTTTCCTGTTGGTCTAAAATAATGATCTTCCTGGGACCGGAACCCTACGCCCCAGGCAAAACTACCATTGCTTCCTCCCAGTTCTAGTACTTTCAACTGCCTCACCTCTGCCAGGCACTTCCTGACTTGTGAGCCAAGGGGCAGGGTTCCTCACAAATCTTTTGCTCTCTCAAAACCTGGTATTCTGCCCCCTTCCCCATGGATCCTGGTTCAGGAGTTGGTAGTGGGATCCAAGATAGACCCTGGGAGGTGGACTCTGGATAGGTGTCACAAGAGGCCAACCTCATACCCTTCTGCCATATCCAAGATGGTTCCAGGATACAGTGGAGATGAGTCCTGAATCTCTTTCCCCTGATGTTTGGTTTCACCCTTTAAATGATTCTCATCTCCTTTTAGCTTGACCATACATGTGTGGTCATTTGGGAATCTCAAAGGCATTTTTTTGTGTGTGTCTGATACTGTGGATCACATCCAGGGCCTCATGTATGCTAGGCAGGCACTCTACTACTAGGCTATACTCCCAGCCCCTAAAAGGTCTTAGAGTGGGAATGACTTTTTATGAGTTTATTCCTACCCTTAAATTTTAGATGAGAAACTGGCACAAAGAGTACATGTGTCTGACTTGAGGTCAATAACCAGAAGGAGGAGGAGAATTAGGACTCCATTTTTATTTTATTTTATTTTACAGATGGAATCCAAGGCCTCACATACGCTAGATAACTGCTTTACCACTGAGCTACATTCCCAACCCTTTTTATTTTTTTGAGAAAGAGTCTCACTGAGTTGCCAAAGGTGTCCTCAAACTTGCCAACTTCCTTCCTCAGCCTCCCAAGTAGCTGGGATTACAGAGGTATACTTTTGTGTCATAACTACACCTGATATTCTCTTTCTCCCTCTCATTCTTTCCATAGCTCTTTCTCCACACACACACACACACACACACACACACACGCACACACACAAATATTTATATATATATATATATATATATATATATATATATATATATATATATATATATATATTTTGTTGGTGGTGGTGGTGGTTTTTTTTTTTTTAACAGTTGGGTTCTTTGAGTTAGCAACGAAAAAGAGGAGCCTCATGTTATACCTTTGGTGGCTCTATATAATTTTTTTTTTAAAGAGAGAGTGAGAGAGGAGAGAGAGAGAGAGAATTTTTAATATTTATTTTTTAGTTCTCGGCGGACACAAGATCTTTGTTGGTATGTGGTGCTGAGGATCGAACCTGGGCCTCACACATGCCAGGCGAGTGCGCTACCGCTTGAACCACATCCCCAGCCCTAATTTTTTTTTTTCGTAGCTCAGGGGCACACTGTTACTGAGCTACATCCCCAGTTCTTTTATATTTTTATTTTGAGAGATAGGGCCTCACCATGTTGCCCAGGCTGGCCTTGAACTTGTGATCCTCTAGCCTCAGCTGCTTTAGTCACTGCAATTATAGGAGTGTGCCAACACACGTTTTTTATATCTCTTAAGTTTTTTTTTTTTTTTTTTTTTTTTTTTTGAGTGTGTGAGTGTGCTGGGGATTGAACCCAGGGCCTTGTACATATGAGGCAAGCATTCTACCAACTGAGCTACATCCCCAGCCCATCTTAAGTCTGTATTAAGCTACATGTTTTCCCTCCCCTTTCCCACTTCTTTAGTGAAAAAACAGACTTTTTATCTTTAGAATGATCCCACATTAGGGATTTTGCTGATTGCATTCTTTTTAAAATTTTTTTTAGTTGTAGATGAACACAATGTATTTATTGATTGATTGATTGATTGATTGATTGTGGTGCCGAGGATAGAACCCAGTGCCTCACAAGTGCGAGGCAAATGCTCTACCACTGAGCCACAGCCACAGCCCCTCATTGATTGCATTCTTTTTTTAAAAAAAAATTATACACACACACAATACACACACACAACACACACACACACACACACACACACACACACTTGGACACAATACATTTTTCTTATTTGTATATTTTATGTGGTGCTTTATATGATCGAACCCAGGGCCTCGCATGTGTTAGACAAGTGCTCTACTGCTGAGCCACAATCCCAGCCCCTGATTGCATTCCTGGGGTGACATTTAACAGTTCTTTTGTCTCTTTTTATTTTTCTGTAAATGGTAGTCATATATAAAAGTTTGCTCTGATTTAGGTTCAAAGTTTTGGCAAGAATACATCATAGGTTGTTGATGTGGTTATGAGGCATAACCCTCACATATCTCTCTGTAACTTTAACAGCTACCAAAAATCATTGTGTAGATTCATGATCACCTTAAGAGTTTGCAAAATGGTATCATCGGGGCTGGTGATATAGCTGAGTGGTAGCGTTCTTTCCTGCTTTCCTAGCACACTGGCAGCCCTGGGTTTGATTCCCAGCATTACAAAAGATTTAGGGCTGGGGATATAGCTTAGATGGTAGAGTGCTTGCCTTGCATGCATAAGGCCCTGAGTTAAACCCCCAGAACCAAAAGAAAAAAAAAAAAAAAAAAGAGAGAGAGAGAAAAGCTTTATTGGGGGCTGGGGCTGTAGCTTAGTGGCAGAGTACTTGCACAGCACAATGAGGTACTGGGTTCAATCCACAGCAGCACCTCATAAAAATTAAAAAAATAAATAAAAGTATTCAGTCCATTTACAACAACAATAAAGATGAATAAGTAAAAAGATTAAAAAAAAAAAAGACTTTCTAACCTTCCTTCTTCACTCATTGCCTAGAGACTCACTCCTAGAGAAAATCAGGTTGAATACTTGTTACTCACTCTTTATAGTTTTCAGAATCACCTCACATCCATCTATTTTGTTACCTTGGAGTATAGTTCATATAAGAAAGGCATGTTAAATGCTTGAAAGGTGGCTAATGATGTTCCTTTTTTATTTCACCTCCTTCCCTCTCTCCTCTGTATCTTGCATCAGTAATCATTTATGAATTCTATCATTATAAACTAGCTTTCATCAGATCTTTTCTGGAGAGTAGATTTTTATACAGATAGAAGTGGGACTAAATTTAGTTTGTTTTTTTAGAGAGATTTTTAATATTTATTTTTTAGTTTTTGGCGGACACAACATCTTTGTTTGTATGTGGTGCTGAGGATCGAACCCCGGCCGCACGCATGCCAGGCGAGTGCGCTACCGCTTGAGCCACATCCCCTGCCTACCCCCTAAATTTATGTTTATAGAACATCTTCTAGACATTGGATTAGGTGCTTTCACAGACACTATTTTTTGTAATACCGCAATCTTGGAAGGCAATGCTATGGTCCTGTTTTTCACAGAGGACAAGATAGGCCCTCAGTAGCCTTGACTAGTCCAAAGTCATAGAGCTAGCAAATGGTCAAATTCAGATTTGTCTTATTCATTTTTTTTTCTTTGGTGCTGGGGGTCAAACTCAGGGCTTTTCCCACACTAGGCTAGTAGTCTACAACTGAGCTAGATCCCCAGCCTGATTATATTTGTCTTATTCATGTTGCATCACATAGCTTTTGTGTGTTTGTGCTAGGGATGGAACCCAGGGCTTCATGCATGCTAGGCAAGTACTCTGTCACCAAGTAAGCTATGCCCCCCAACCTCTATTTCATTTTAGTTAATTTAAATAGCAAGGGGATATCATAGGACAATATATGTTAGAGGAAGATGGCTCCCATCTTTGTGAATTTTTTACTGGCTGACTTGGTTTCCATAAGAGTGGTCACTCATTCAAACAGCAAGCTGGTGGCAGAGAGCTTCTGATTCCTCCACCAAATGAATCTAGGCAAAACACAGGACTAGGCAACGGTGGGTCCAAATTCTAACTTTACCATTTAATAGCTTTGAAATAGGCAAGTAAACTGACTTACTTGGTATAGATAGGCCCACAATAAATATTAGCTAACAGAATAAAACTTCCTAAGTTTTTTTTTTAATATTTGTTTTTTAGTTTTAGGTGAACACGATATTTTTATTTTGTTTTTATGTGGTACTGAGAATAGAACCCAGTGCCTCACACTGCTAGGCGAGCACCACTTGAGCCACGTCCCCAGCACCTACCTAAGGTTTTATTCTCTTCATTATACAATAATGGTGAGGAATTGTAACAAGTAGTGCTATAGCATGATGCTCAATAAATGATTGCTATTCATGACATAGTGAATTCTTAGTATTTGCCAAATGATTGACCAGAAACTCCTTCAGACCAAAGGGTTACTTGTCCATGGACTGGCAAAAATTAGGCATCCCAGCTCCCTTTGAGAACCAGGAGGTTTTCCCAGGTGGATTAGAGCTGGGTTCACTTGTCTGATTCTGTTATACACGTAAAAGCATACCTGGCATGAACTTGAAAGACTAGCTAAGGATAGCTGAAGTGATAAGATAGAGGATCTTAAAGTGAGCCAGAGATGGGACCGTCCTGGTATCATTTGCCACTTTAATTTTTGTGAAAAAGCTTAAGTCTGGTAGCTCCAACCTTCCAACCTTCCTTCCTTCCTTCCTTCCTTCCTTCCTTCCTTTCTTCCTTCCTTCCTTCCTTCCTTCCTTTCTCTCTCTCTCTCTCTCTCTTCTCCTCCTCCTCCTCCTCCTCTTCCTCCTCCTCCTCCTTCTTCTCTCTCTCTCTCTCTCTGATACTAGGAATTGAAGTCAGGAGCACTGGGTCACTGAGCCACATGAAGTCAGGAGCACTGGGTCACTGAGCCACATCCCCAGCCCTATTTTGTATTTTATGTAGCGACAGGGTCTCACTGGGTTGCTTAGCACCTCACTTTTACTGAGGCTGGCTTGGAACTTGCAATCCTCCTGCGTCAGCCTCCTAAGCCACTGGGTTTATAGGAATGCATCACTGTGCCCTGCTCCAACTTTTCTTTTTTCCCTACATCCTTATCATCTAAAATCCAAAAGCAGGCTTGTGAATAAATGTTGATGAACCCATACTAATTCCATTTTAAGATTGGGAGCCATCTTGTCACAAAGTCATGAAAAGTTAATTTCTGTTTTACTATAAATTACTGAGATTTCTAAACTTGTTTGGAATTCCTGCCCGTGCCTTGAAATCACCCATACCTGGCTTTCCCTGACCAGATAGCAACCCTCTCTGAAACCTCAGTGGTGCCTCATAAATTCTGCTGTTAGGATCTGAATTTACTCCCTACCTTGAAATATCATGCCATGTAGATCATTAACTTACTATCTGCCTTTGTATTATGTTTGTTAAAACCCTGTTATTTGTAACTTCTCAAGCATCCCCTTATTGGAGAGCTAGGTTGCTGGCCTGCATTAGGAGAGACAGGCACTGATCAGCTCTCTTTGTGTACACAAATACAAGCTTGCTTTAATTTGATTTAAAATTGGAGTTGGTGGTCTTTTCTTTGCGTTGGGGTTCAACATTGTGTCCTGAGATGGCCATGATGTGTGACATTTGTGATTTGGGGCTATTGTGAACTAGAAGTCATAGTGACCTCTGGTATGGAGTACCACACTTTCTGGGAAGCCATCCTTCTTCCCTATTACTTTCTCTGTTGCCTCCTTCATACTGAGTACTCACCTTGTATTGTGATGGGCTCTCTGTGTCTCTCACTCAGAGCAGATTGTGACATCCAAGGCAGGAACCTTGTCTAGCTGATCATTGAGTATTCCTGGACTCTAGCCCATGCTTGAGGCACATAGTAAGTAGTTGCTCAATAATTATTGTTGAATAAATGAATGGATGTGATTTGAGGTGACAGTGAACCACTATGAGCTGAAAGTACACTATCTCTTGATTGCAATTTGGGTTGACTATGAACAGAGTTAAAAACCTGATTGTCTTAAAGTGCCTGTAATTGTGACCTGCTATGACTCTGATTTGAGGTGTCTATACCACAGTGACTGTGACTCTTTGGCACTTGTCTGTGATAAGGACCAGCAGGGATAGTGAATGGAGATGGCTGTGCATTAGTAACCTTGCATGATTGACTGAAGTAGCCTGCATTGATTGTGACTTGAAGTGACTGTGAACAAGTCAGTGATGGTGGCTTCCACAATTGTTATGATGTGGCTGTGATCATGACCTACAGAGATTTGGCTTCTGATAACCATGTGACTGGCCAGTGATTGGAGCATGGACCATTGATCTGAGATGTGTCTCCAAGATGAAGAGACAGTTGATCTCAGCTCGCTGTTGAGGTTATTGATCTGCATTATGAGCTGAGGTAACTGAGATCTATAGGCTTGGACTCAGACTGGGGATGGTGCTAATATGAGTGTAGTACTCTTTAGATTTCCAATTTGGTTTTTAATAAAATATCCTTTAGAGGCTTACAAACGGCACTGCCCCTCTTGAGCCCAGCAAAAAAGGAATGGGAACAAGGACTAGGTTTGGTTAGTCTTCAGAAAACAACGTGAAATTCAATGCATCATTCAGGATACCGTGCACGGCAACGCCACCAATTGGGCTACGGCTTCTCCCTAAAAGCAGCCTTTATCCGGAAGCTCCTTACCCGCATCCCTATCCAGCGCTATCCACCCCAGGAGCGCCTGCGCGGAGGTGGGGCGGTGCTTTGCCCTTTGTTGTGGGCCCCAGTTTCCCAGGACACCGCGCGGCTCCGGGGTGGGGCTATGCAGATGAGCCACTTGGGGGCGGGGCGGTTGCGGCGTCGGCGGCGGCCGGGGAGGGTCAGTTGGAGGCAGGCGCTCGCTGAGGCAGGAGGAGGGCTCTCGGCCCGCGGCCTGACAGGGACTTAGCCCGCCGAGATCGGCCCGCGCGCGCGACCCCACACCCACCCACTCATCCACCTACCCACTCCCTGCGCCGCCTCCTCCCACCCTGAGCAGAGCCGCCGAGGATGATAAACACCCAGGACAGGTAACGGCCCGGCCCAGGCTCCCCGCCCCCATCCTCTCTACTTCGGCTCTAGAGGGCCTCCTCCCCCATCAACCAGCTGGTCTCCGTACCCCCCACAGTAGGTCCTCGACAGGGCTCCATCCGCCTCCACCGGACCTTTCCCCACTTCAGCCACCCCGTCTGAGTTCCAGACCTGAAACTGGGCCTCTTTCCGTCTTTTAGCCCCCTCCCTCCAGCCCGGCCCATCCCCCTCATCCGGGCCTCCTCCTTCTCTAAAGCTCCCGCAAACCCGGACCCAATCTTTCAGTCAGGTCCCTTGTGCCCTCCTTAAAGGTGTCCCTTTATCCCCACTGGGCTTTATCCTTCCAATAGATACCCCGAATATCCCCGCCTCCTCCATATCCTCCCCGTATATATATATTTTTACTCCCCATGTAAGTCTTTGACCCCGCTTTGAATCTGCTTTCTAGTGAAAACTGCACGCCCCAACCAACCAGACCCCTCTCTTGTCACTGCTTCTCTCCCACCAGTCAGGTTCCATCCTTCAGTTCTCAACTAGACCCCTTACCCCCCACCCCAACTCCAGGTCTAATGGTCTTTACAAAGATGCCCAGCCCTCCTTTTGGCACCTCACTCCAGCTTCATCTTTTCTCTCCTTTCCTCCTTCCACACTCCTCTCTCAGGGCTCATTTCCCTTGTCTTCCAGTATCATTCCTTTTATTTCCTCAAATACTTTGAAGTGGGTTCTTGTCCTTTTCTCCCTAAGGGTGTCCCACCACCACTCTAAATACTCCTATCCTTTAAATACGTTCTCTCAGCTGGATCTCAACTCTTAACTTTTCTCACCTTAATTGAGCCACATCTTTTTTTTTTTGGGGGGGGGTAGGGGATTGAACACAGGGCTTCATGAATGCTAGGCAAAAGCATATCCCTGCCCACAGAACCACGTCTTAAAGATTTATCAGATCACAGAACTTAGCCCTGTACTTCTTCCAGTAAAGACTTTCAAGGAACACCTCCTTTCCTTGGACATCCAATGCCTTCATATCAGGCCCTGTACTCTGGACACTGCACCTTGCAAGTTTCCATCCCCAAACCCAATTCCAGTTTCTCTGCATTAAATGAAGAGAAAGGTGCATCTCTTTCTGCAACTGAGATACTGGATATCTAAATACTGAATATACTAAATAGATACTGGATATCTAAACTTGAATTCTTTTATCCTTCCCCTGCCTAAGTTAAGCAGACTTCATTAATCAAAATTTCTTTCTCTTTTCTTTTTCTAGGCAGTTTCTTCTCACTTATCACCCTCAAATATATCCCAAAATTCTGCCCCAGATACTATTCTCTGAAATGGTTCCATAATTTCCTCATTCTCAAGTTTTTAGCCCTGGTTGTTCCTCTGCATCAGAGTGAATTCTGTTTGCAATTTAGACCCAATTCCCTTCCTCATTTTTTCTCTAGACTTGTTGCTGTGCTCATTAGTACCTCACACCAGACCCTTTGTCTTCAGATTTGCCCTTATGGCTTCTGCCCATCTGTAAGGCCTCATTATTTTGTAAGCAGATCCATTCCCTGTAAATCCTCTTTAAACCATGCCATGGTCCTTACTAAACTAGGCTCTACTTTTCTCTTATAAATATAGCCTTACTGCTTTCCTTCACATAGGGCTATAATTGCCACTCATGGTTCCCTTCTTACTAAATAGTCTCCAGCATAACATTTCCTATTAATCAGCACCATCCTTATATATTCCAACTGGGTTTTCAATTTTCTTGCATCTTAGTATTTTTCATCCCTACTGCACATTTGAAAAAGTCACCTGGGCCCCATCTTCACAGATTGCTCTAACTGTTCTAGGGTAGGGCTGGTTATTGGCATGTATTTTTTATAGCTCCCCGGGTAATTCTTTCCAATGAAGTTGAAAAACCCTGCTTCTCTTCTTTCAAAAGACTTTAACTTTTATCATTACCTTCCTTTAGTGAGTGTCATCTCATCTCTACTGAAAAGGGCCTAGTCTTCCTCAGGGATTTCTCAGTCTTTCTCAGGCACTATCCAGAAGAACCCAAGATACATGCAACAGCTTCTTAAATTCTCTTTCAGTTACTGGGTTCTCAGCCATTAGCCATTTTCTTTCCTCAATTCTTAAACTCTTATCTAGTCTTCCCACCTTCATTTCTTTTCTGCATACACTGAGAGAAAATTCACTCCCTATTCCTGGTTTGTTCCTTTTTGACTTTTATCTCTGCCTCCTAAGCCCTTCTTACCTATAATCCCGTTCTGCTTTTGATTTCCTTTTCTGAGGCTATCCACATCCAATCGTCATTGCATTCCCCTTTCCTTCCATCTTCTGTAACCCAGTCCTTCTGGAGCTGAGGAGGTGGAGGTGGATAGATACTTGAATGGTGCAAAAGGTGTTAACTGTGGTTTGGAGGGCCTTGTGTAGAAGATGGAGGGCAGGTAGGAGAGAAAACAGGTTGAAGTGTAGGGGTGGAGGGAAGCAGAGGAACCTACAGCAAAACCTGCTCAAGGGGTATGTATGTGAGATGAATTTTCTATGTTCTCTAGAAGGTGGGGTCTCTGGAAGGTGGGGTGGCTGAGCAGTAAGTCTATAGAGTCCTCTGTACTCATCTGGTCTAGATGCCAAGTCCTTTCCAGGCTGAGCTCAGAGTTGAGCACTTGGGACCAACATATAAGGGTCCTCACTGAATGAGTGTGAGAGATCTGAGTTCTAGTTCTGCCTTAGCTAGTGTGCTTACATGTGCTTACATGCTTACGGGGGTGGGGGTGGGAGATTGAGTTAGCTTAGCTTAAAGATTCTTTCCAGCTTCCTAAGTGGCAAAACAGGCTTGCTTGTCTCCAGGGCCCTTGCTTAGTGTGTGGGTAATTTGAGGGGCTTGGCTATGTGAGAGGCAAATGGAGGGAGGAGCCAGCTGCCCTGCCAGGGCCTGGGCTGGAGCTGGGCCTTGGATGAAGCTCCTCCACTTTGGCCTGGGGGTGGGGTGAGGTGGGGTGTGCAGGGTGTCTGGTTTCTTTGAGTTACTGCAATCCTGTTTCCCAGCCTCCTCTGGCCTGCCTCTAACTTTCTAAAAGAAATCCTGTAAAGAGTCCTAACTAGGGATTCCGATAAGAGCCGGATGCTCTTCCCAGTCAGTGTTGTTGGTGTTTTGTATCCGCAGAGAGGGGGAGTTGGCTGGAAGTTCAGCTCCCATTGGGTGGGGGATGGGATTTCCAGCTTCCCTGGCTCCAGTGAAAAATGCAGGAGGTGGAGGCTTAGTTTCCTGGAAGAAATAGTTGAAAAGCTTGCAATATGTTTTGAAAACAAGGCTCTTCCTTTCCAGTGTTGTTCTGATTGGTGCTTCCAAAATGTCAAAATTCTTGATGGTGGGGGAGGGAAGAAGACAGAAATACAAGCCCCTTCATTATATTTTTTGAATATCAGGTTTAAATCCAAGAGGAAATCAAGCTTCCTGGCCTTTCTCTGTCTGGACTTGGAGGGGCAGGGAGACAGTATCTGTCTAGGGCTTGTTTCATATCTTTTGACAGTACAGTATTTGGAGAAAAGCTATCCCTGGCTTTATAGCTATGTTATTATCATTCTGTCTACTCATGGACTTTGGGGGAGAAGCATTTGGTTCTACAGGGTGGTTTTTTGAAGGTGGAGGTGAGCAGGGTACAAAAAGCATATCAGAATTACCCTGAGTAGCTTCATAGTTTTGTGGGTAATGGGATTTTCCAAAGAATTTGATTTTCCTTGTTTATTGGCATTATGGCTTTTTGAGTGTAGGGTGGAAGAACCAGTTTTCCTAAGATGTGCCTTCAAGAATACCCTACAGAGAGAAAGAAACTCCTGTATAATCAGGAATTCCTCCAGATTGGATGCTTCAGAAAACAGTATGGACTAATAATAGCAATTTCTCATTCTGCCAAGAAATCCAAATTTAGCACCAGAGCAGCTTAGGGGGAAAAAAAGGTGGGGGGTACTGAGGAGGGGATAGAAGGATATTACAAATGTTCATTTTTAAGAAAAAGTATTTCATCCCTTTTTGAAACAATACAGTGTTGATTCAAATTGATGCCATGGTTTGGAAGGCTGATGGAAAACTATAGATTAGAAATGTCATTAGGGGCTGGGGATGTGGCTCAAGCGGTAGCACGCTCGCCTGTCATGCGTGCGGCCCGGGTTCGATCCTCAGCACCACATACCAACAAAGATGTTGTGTCCGCTGAGAACTAAAAAAAAATAAATGTTAAAAATTCTCTCTCCCTCTCTCTCTTTCTCTCCCCCCCTCACTCTCTCTTAAAAAAAAAAAAAAAAAAGAAATGTCATTAGATTAGCAAGAATCTTGTTACTTTAAGTGAACAGTCAGGTAGTTTTCCTGTTAGCAGCAGCAGAAAATGCTTTGTATAAGCCTTCAGAAAATCTCCTAGGTCTTTGATACAATATGAAAAATGAAATAATTTTATCCTGGGAAAAGCGGCTGGAGACTGTGATGAGCTTACAATACAGTATAATACTAGATTGCAGTGAAAAAATTGAGATCTTTTTTTAAAAAAATAGGATTACCTAGCCATGCAGCTACCTTTGATAGCACATGTGATTGTATTTACTTTTGGTAGAAGATGTATCACACCATCAACTGTATGATAGGCAAACCTTAGGGGCAGAGAGATTCTGGCTGCTACCATACATGTGTTTCTTGTGGAGAATAAACCAAAACCAATTTTGCTTTTAGCCTGTGATTCAGATTGGTGATGTGATTTTCTTATAATTATGCATAGCAAGTAGACTCCCTTTGGAATGCATAACAGCCCTAGTGAAATGACTTTAGTCTGGCATTTGCCCAAGGCCCCTGTCTCAGAAGGGGGAACTGGCAGCTGAGAATCAGCCTGTATGGTCACACTAGTCTGAAGGTGGCCATCACCTCCCATCTTTCTTCCTGTTTCTTTTTTGTTAAGTGTGATGGTAGCCCTGAATTGGTCTCTCTTTACATAAGGATTAGTCATCAGAGATATTCCTAGTCTTAGAGTAAAAGCAGCCTCTGTGAGGGAAATAAGGGCATTCTGAGTATTTTGTGAAGCAGGGCCTGAGACATGAATGGGTCAGAAGTAGTTAAGAGGGAAATGAATGTATAATACTGGAAATGTGATTTTTATGTCTCTTACTTAATATCAAAGGTAGGTAATACCAAAGCCATCTGATCTCTAGTAGGTATTAAAATGAGAAAAAGGGTGCAGACTTTGAATAGGTTGAGGAGGCCACTGATTGAAGAGAAACCTGATCAAAATTTATCAGAGTATTTGAATTCAAGTGTTTGTTAGATTCTGTGGTTACAGAATTACTTTTATACTAAATCTCAATTCTGTGTAGCAGCAGGTACCCTTCTTTGAGCAAACCAAATATAAAATTCAAGGGGGCTGGGGAGATAGCTCAGTTGGTAGAGTGCTTGCCTTGATGCATAAGGCCCTGGGTTCGATCCCTAGCACCATCACCCCCCCTCAAAAAAAATATATATATATATATATTCAAAACTGATAAAATCAATTGGAAGTGATTTAATTCTTTTAAATAATAAGTACTCCAGCTATTTAAAAACAGGATTTAACTTATACAAATTTGATTTAGCATCAATGTTTCCAGGAATACATGCTGCATATATTGCCTGTTGGTAGTCAGTGTATGAAATTATGATCTGTTAAGGACACTTCAGATAGGAGTTTTACAAATGCTTTAAATTAGAAGCAGCAGGATATGATATGGTAGCACTCATTTATATCTTGAGGACTGTTTCGTTTTTGTTGTTGTTGTTGAGGACTGTTTCTAAGGGCATGTCCTGTAACACCTGAGAAGATAAAAGGTTCAAAAGCCTCCAATCTTCCATCATCGCCTGACTTGCCCTGGATGCTGGATACATAATACCCTCTTTGTCCCTCCCACTCCTTCCCCCGCCCCCCCCAGGGCATATATTGGGGATTGAACCCAGGGATCCTTAACCACTCAGCAACATCCCCAGCCCATCCCTTTTTTGTATTTTGAGACAGGGTCTCTCTAAGTTGCCTAGGCCCTCACAAAATTGCTAAGACTGACTTCAAACTTGTGATCCTCCTGCCTTAGCCTTCAGAGCCATTGGGATTACAGGTGTGCACCACCATGCCCAGTACATGCCTGTTAATTACTTAAACTACTGCATATATACCCATCCTCCTTTCCTTCTCATCTAGGAAATGTCAGATTTTCTTTCAGAGAAGCAATTTGTCATTAATTACAAGTATCTAATAACAGATGCTTTATAATGGCTGAAGATAATTATTGTCATCTACTGTCAAACAAGCTTATCCTAAACTCCAGCTGTTTCTCTTAGGGAACTGGAACTGGATCCCAGTGTGGAGTCCTGACATACTCCACCCCCATTCAAACACATGCTTCTTTCTGCACTTTGTGGGGGAGGAGCAAAGCCTCTCCAGAATCCTTATGTGTGAGAGTAGGGAATTAAATTATTTACTACCATAGGATGGACATGTTGCATTTATTTAGAAAGATCAGGAAACCAGAAATATCACTAGTTTATTATAGGTTAGTGTGGGATGCAGGGCAGGTTTCAGAGATTATTTCAAGAAAAAAAAGGAGGGATTCTGTATGTAAAACAAAAATTCCCCACAATATTCTGATCTTTTCAGGGGATTGCCCCTATTGCTTCTGCTTTTCTTTTCTTTCTTTCTCAGTTGCTTAGGGCCTCACCAAGTTGCTGAGGCTGGCCTTGAACTTGCATTCCTCCTGCTTCAGCTTTCCTAGTTGCTGGGATTACAGGCTTGTGCCACTGTGCCTGGCTTGTTTCTATTGTTTACAAGTGCAAATTAGCCAAGAATGAAGATATTGGTTGGAATGCAGGGCAGAGGTTCAGTGTAAATCACTCATGTAAAAAATGGTTTTTGGGGCCTGGGTTGTGGCTCAGTGGTAGAGTGCTTACCTAGCATGCGTGAGGCCCTGGGTTCGATTCTCAGCACCACATGAAAATAAATAAATAAAGGTATTTAAACTAATACAACTAAAAAATAAATACTTTTTAAAAAATGGTTCTCAGGGCAGTGGTAAAGTGCTTGCCTTGCATGTGTGAGGCACTGGGTTCGATCCTAGGCACCACATAAAAATAAATAAAAAAAAGATATTGTGTCCATCTACAACTTAAAAAAAAAAAAACAAAAAAAAAACACCAAAACAGTTTTGAGAAACATTTCTTCTGAGAAGTGGGAGTCTGGCCCCAAAATTTTAGAATTTCAAGGCTTTGGATCTAGTTGTATTGTGAATCCAAGCAATTCTTCTGGTATCCATTCCAGAGGGGATTTGCCCAGTTCTTGGGTAACTCTGCTGATCAATGCAAGAAGGCCAGCTTTCTCCAGTGGCCCAGTCTTCCTAGTGTTTCTAAAGGAACCTCATTATATGCCAAAAGGGGCACTGGGGAATGAGAAGGGAATGGTATGTAGAGTGCACCATTGTGTAGGGAAACCCCTCACACTTGTTTTATTTTTTTTGTTTGCCTGGACAGTATTCTTCTGCCCCTTAAAACTTGGGAAGGGAAAATATAATAATTTATTGTCCCCAGCAGAAAGTAACTCCTTCAGGCAAACCTCAGAGGCACAGAGATTTGAAAACAGTATAAGTTAAGTGTAGCTGCCCTTTCACTTAAAGGCTAAGTGTAGAGATGAGGATGCCCCAAGGTTTTCCAGAATAGGCAAGAGGTAGGGAATGGGTTTATAATCCCTAGATATTAATGCTACTTCAGGCTTACAGATATTTCTCTGGGAACTCCATTTCCCAAGGAAATTTTCAGTTATCCTTTTAGGCCTCCAGTTAAAATCTGGAGACCATAGAAGCTGAGCAATGATGGGTTTAGATTTCTAGTCTCAACTGTAATGCTTGCTAGTTCCAGCATACCACAACAACACTTCTGTCCACCACCTTCTAGTTATCTTGAGGCTGGTATATGATGGCTAAAGGACAGACCTGTTGCTTAGTCCTGGTGGACAAACAGAATGAAGTCTTGCTTCATTTGCCCTTGGCTTGGGGGTCAGCTTAAGGAGCCATTCAAAGAAGGTAGTGGAACAGATCTGGAGTCCCATTGGATCTCCGTGGAAGTCATGGTGCCCAGTAAGGGTACCTGGATGTGATGGAGAGCTCCTGTAAGGGCTTTTGACTTTCTGTAGTCCATCTGATTGTTGGCTTCCTTATTCAGGTCACAGCATATATTACCTTTTCCCAGCATGCCCCTTTCCTACAACTGAGTATCTGTTCTGACTACATTGGTATTACTACATTCCCACATTTGGGTCATGAAGTGACTAGCAAAGAGAGGCAAGTGGGCCCAGCATTTGGTGGCAGATCAGGGACAAAGTCAGACATAGTAATATTGTTCTGGGAGCCAAATCTCCATATTTAATTAAATCTTAACCCTAGAGGAATGTGCAGTAGGTGATTCCTCATTCTAATTCCTTTGTTCAGATGGAGGATGGGGCCATCACTGGAACGTAGCCTTGGGAATTCCTCAAGGACACAGTACCTAGTGGCACATGGCTTCCCAAAGTCCATCTGCCTCTCCTGAGCCTGAATGTAGGCTTTGTGATTCTGCCTCATAGCTTGTTGAGGCATTGGTGGCTTAGGAGGGGTACTGGTGCAGGGCACAGGTCTGGAGTCCTACTAGGCAAGCTAGCATCTGGTGGTTCCTTCCACGATATATGGTCAGTGCCACAGTGTTTGTATGAAGATATCTGATAGGTGTTCCCCTTGTCAGACATATGCAGTTGAACTCCCTTGGGCCTTCAGGAATTTTTCTCTCTCTTCATGATGATGGGCTCCTTCAAGAGAGCAATGGCAATTTTGGAAGAATTGGGGCAATGGTGTGGCCTTTATAACACTTGTTTAGGGGAAAGGTTGGGGTGGGATTTGAGTTAAATTTTCAAGTTTTGGCATCTACTGTATTATCTTCTCTTTCTCTTGCAGTAGTATTTTGCCTTTGAGTAACTGTCCCCAGCTCCAGTGCTGCAGGCACATTGTTCCGGGGCCTCTGTGGTGCTCCTGATGCCCCTCACCCACTGTCGAAGATCCCCGGTGGGCGAGGGGGCGGCAGGGATCCTTCTCTCTCAGCTCTAATATATAAGGTAAGGAAGAACTTGGGATGGAAATCTGTGGGCAGAGTTCTCAGATACCACTGAGCTGCTGCTCAAAGGGAGCTGTCACTTTCATAGTTTTCCAGACCAGTAGTGGGACTGGGAAGGACTCTTCAGCTGAGGCTACTGTGTGGCTTTTCAGGAGTTTTAGAGGGAGGCACCATTTGCTGCCTTTTGATCTGCTGTGACTGAGGCCCAGAAGTTGGTTTGGCTTCTAAGACTGGGATGGAAGGATAGCAGGACAGCTAAGTTCTAGTCTCTTGACACTGATAATATGAATTGTACAGTCCACCTGAAAGCAGGTTTTGGTTGGTCAAGTCCCCAGCCAAACTGTCACAAATGTCCTTTCAGAGGGAAGGGAAAGAACATGGTTTTGGAGGGGAGGGGGGGGGGACTATAGGCTTTCAAATCAGACCTAGGTTGGAATCTCAGCTTTGTCATTTATTACCTTGAGAGCTTTGGTTGATATTCTTAATTGTTCTTAAATGTCAGATTTAAGATGGAAATACTAATGCTCACCTTAAGTGTTTGTCAAACTAATATATGGGACCATATTGTGCACCATACTTGGTACCTGGTATATGCTTCAATATACATTTCCCTTCTTAACATCAACTGGTTTTAACAATGGCTTCACTTAGCCAGATGTGGGTCTATATTTCCAGCATACCCTTTTGTCCTATGCCCTCTTTTGGCCTAAGGGATTCCTAGTGCCACCTAGTTAGAAAGCATATGACATGCCAGAGGCAGCAGTGATATGGTCCTTTGTCCTGCTTTCCTTCCCAGGACGAGAAGCTCACTGTGACCCAGGACCTCCCTGTGAATGATGGAAAACCTCACATTGTCCACTTCCAATATGAGGTCACCGAGGTGAAGGTCTCTTGCTGGGATGCAGTCCTGTCCAGCCAGAGTCTGTTTGTAGAAATCCCAGATGGATTATTAGCTGATGGGAGCAAAGAAGGGTAAGGAGCAAGTGCTAAGGGAAAGGAACAAATGAGGAAAAGAAGGTCCCCAGACCTATGTTTACTGGGATAACTGATTTTTAACCAAAGTCCATGCTTTCTTCCTTAGCTCTAGATTTTCCAAGTAGATTCCATTTTGTAACAGGTTATTTTTAGCCAATAAAACAGGCCTGCTCTAGGTTCTAATTAAAGCAGATCTTTATCACATTAACCAAATGCCTACTAGTTAATCACCCCCTGGTTCATGCTTCCAAGCAGATACCAAGTCTCTCTTGAGCCACCTTACAGTGGTGCAGATACCGTGGGATTCCATTGGACTGGGCAAGGCCCTCCAAGCAGCCCATGTAAGCAGTAGTCCTGAGGACAGAGTTCTGGCTCTAGTTTCTTGAGAAAATAGGCAATGGCAGGGCCCACAGTATCCTGCTCAGTCAGTGGCAGGTGACCTTATCAAAGTTGGCAGTAATCTCTGGAGAACTGGGTTCTTTTTCTAGGTCTCAAGCTCTGACTTATGAACTGCATTAGTTAAGATGGTCAGTGTTACTTTCAGATGATGAACTAGTCACAGGAAGAGATAATTCAATAACATTTTTCTTAAGACTGTGTGGCTTATTTTTTTCTGAACTCGAGGCTCTCAAGATCTCAAAATGAGAACCTTCTCTGGAGCTTCTGTATTATATTGCTGGCGGTTTGGCTCAGAAAACCCCTCTTTTTGACGGTTTGGAGTAGGAGGGCCTGATTAGTTTTCTTTGCTTCTTACAGATTGTTAGCACTGCTAGAGTTTGCTGAAGAGAAGATGAAAGTAAACTATGTCTTCATCTGCTTCAGGAAGGGCCGTGAAGACAGAGGTGAGGAGTCAAAGCAGCCAAAGACTTCCTCCAGGCTGCGCAGCAGGGTCTGGGGAGGAGGATACAGGGTTCCTGTTTAGTAAGTAGGGACTCCTCCTTTCCCCACCTAGTACCAGGGATTGAACCCAGGACAGTTTTATCTCTGAGTTGCTTTTTTTTAAAATTTTGAGACAGGGTCTTTCTAGTTGGCCTTGAATTTAGAATCCTCCTGCCTCAGCCTCCAGTGTATCTGGGATTACTGGTGTCTGCCACCACCCACCCCTGGCAAATCAGGCGTGGAAGGGAGTTCCCCAAGGATTACTAACAACCTTGTTTGTTCCATTTCTTTGGAGTTTTCCTTTGATTTTAAGCCTGTCCTTGTTTTTCTCATCAGAATCCTTTTTATGCTCTTATCTTCTACAGCTCCACTCCTGAAGACCTTCAGCTTCTTGGGCTTTGAGATTGTGCGTCCAGGTCATCCCTGCGTCCCCTCTCGGCCAGATGTGATGTTCATGGTTTACCCCCTGGACCAGAACTTGTCCGATGAGGACTAATGGTCATAGAGGATGCTTTGCCCAAGAGCCACAGTGGGGGAAGAGGGGAAGTTAGGCAGCCTTGGGACAGAGGAGAGGGTTCCTTGCTGTCTAGGGAAGGACGCTGAGGGGCTCAGGGTGAGGGTTGCCTATTGTGTTCTTGGAGTTGACTCGTTGAAATTGTTTTCCATAAAGAACAGTATAAACATATTATTCACATGTAATCACCAATAGTAAATGAAGATGTTTATGAACTGGCATTAGAAGCTTTTTAAACTGCGCTGTGTGATGTGCTCTATCTAGCCTAGGGGAGGACATTGCCTAGAGGGGGAAGGGCTATCTGGGTCCAGGGGCAAGGGCTGGTGGACAGCACTGTCAGGCTCAGGTTCCCCTACTGTTGGGCTTTCTGTTTTGGTTTTTAAGACTTAATGTATTTCTTTCTTTGCTTCCTGTCACCCCAGGGGCTCCTGAATAGGCTTTTGGGCAGTGTCCTTGGGTTGTTTTTGACTCCACCTGGGCTTTTCTGTGTGCATTTGTGTCTGGCCTGGTGTAAGCAGGTCTGACCCCTCCTCCTTTACAGCTTAGTGTTATTCTGGCATTTGGTTAAGCTGGCTTAATCTGTTTAATGTTATCAGTGCATTTTAAATAGGGCATTGAAGTTCACTCCCATGACAGGGCTTTTTTTGGGGTGCCTGGGCCTTAAGAAACACTAACTAAATTCCAACTCTCAAACTATTGCCAGGAGTTCTTACTCCTGTGGCTCAGGCTCCAAGGTCTCCTTCCTAGGGTCACAAAGAGCAGAGAGAAGAAATAGCAACTCAGGGCCTGGGAATCGTGGGGAATCTGTTCTTAGGGACCTAATGCCTCTGGCTGGCTGAGCATAGTGCTGACTGCCCCTAACAGGTTCTGAGCAGTGCTTTAATACCTTGTCCTGCAGGGCCTAGAGGTAATAGGAAAAGGGGCTAAAAGTGGCTCCTTCTTTTCTGTTTCATTGAATAGCTTGTTCTAAGGGGAAAGGAAGGGGCAGGAGATCTAGGCTGGGTGAAGGGAAGTGGGGGTGTCAGGGAGGAAAGTGTGTTGTGTTACTGTCAATAAACTGATTTAAAGTTATGGTTGGTCTGTTCTTTATTCCTGTACCAGGACCAACTTCTTACCACTACTGACTTTTGAGCCCACAGCCTAACTTAATAGGGGTGTGCAAACATGCTTCTCAAGGAGAAAGCTGCAATGCAGTAGGGCAGATAAGCTGGCCAAGGTCTCTGGGGCTGTGTTATACTGTGGGGTTGCTAGGAGTCTAAGACACATTGCGAGAGCCCCCTAGAGAGACAGGCATGTACAAAATCAGCTTCGTCTAATAGAGGCTCTCTCCCTAGGATCCAAATTGGTTTTCCTTTTATATTACAAGTCTGAGTTCTAAAACTGGGTTTTTGGCTTTTGCATGGAACTGCCACATAACGTTCCCTATTCTTGTTTCTCTCTCTCTCTTTTTTTTTTCCTACTTCCTATACCTCCTATAGCTTTGTAACTACTCTTGATTCTTAAGTTTATATGTGGGTCTCTGGCCAATTTTCACACTGTATTTCACAGAGCTTACTTGTGTTTTATTCTGGGCCAAACCATTAACCTAATAACCAAGTAGGTATTCCTTAAAAGACCTGAGTTAATACCCCCATTCCCCACACATAGTAGTATTAGAAAAAGTCTGGGACTAGACACATTAAATTGAAATCAGAGTGGCTAAAAGCTGTCCCCCATTAAGCAGATGATTTCTAGGGGCAGCCTAAAGGGGACGTAGGCAGTTTAGGATTCAGATGTTAAATCCAAGGAATCTGCTAGTAGAAAGGATAAGTCCTTTACTTTTTCCTCCAAAGCTAGCAGAATGGACAGGAAAGATGCTTGAGATTCTCCTGCCATCTGTTGGTGGTTCCTACTGCAGAGATAAAAGGAAGGACTGAATTGGAAATCCAGGTACCCTGTCAAGATTTCCCAAAAAATAGCTTTGCAGGAAAGAAATTTTGGTATTCAAAGTCTGAACTCCAGTTAAAAAAGCAACTTGGTAGAAGTTTTTAGGGGGGAGGGTGGAGAGAGGGATAGAGATGTGAAAGGCAAACTAAGTCTAAATTTAAGAACAGGGACATTAAAAACTTTATTCAATAAATACAACAAATAATTTAAAAATATATTTCAATTCCAAAGCCAATTAAGAAAAGGAAGTAGAGGCAAAGGGAAAAAAAGCAGGGAAGTAGGAAGGTAGAGGAAAGGAGAAATGGGGAACAATGGTTTGGTTGGGCTGTGTTTCAGAAGATACCACCCTTTTAAATTCTGATCAAATGCTCTTGATCCATAACCCCTTAGCCCTTTTTCTGATGGGGTAACATAGGAGTCCACCAGCAAAGAATGATTCTCTGGGCTCTGGAGCAGAGCACTTTGGAGACTGGAATGTGTGAGGGTGGGATGGGTAGAGCAATAGGAGTCCTTTTCCAGTCATTCCTAATCCCCCAGGCGGATTCAAGTAGTGCAAACTCTTAGGTAGAGAGCTCCCAGCTGCATAGTTTCTTGGGTGAGCATCCAAACTAGGGCCTCTGGGAGATTGGTCCCAGAATACCAAGGGGTCCAAAGCCACTTTGGTGAGTGGGATCTAAGGGTGAAAAGAGGAGAGGCTAGGACAGAGCTTCTGGGCTAAGCCAGTGACCAAGTCAGAAAACAATGCTGGGCAGGAAAGGGCTACAGGGCAGGTAGTTGGGACACTAGATTCAACAGCTTGCCATTAGCCAGGGAAGCTGAGGATGCACATGGAGCAGGACCAGAAGACTGGGAAAGCTGAGGGAAAACAGAAAAGTTCGGAGGAAGGAAGAGGCAGCTTAGCAGCAAACTCCAGGAGAAATAACCAGCAGCCCTCACAGATTTGTGATTGTCTCTTAAAAAGATTTATTTTCTCTTCTTGCCTGAATGTACAAAGGCAAAAAGAGTACAGTTTGTATATATATATATTTATATATATATATAAAAAAAAACAAGGAACTTGGTAATTTACACTTTTACAGAAGGGAACAATCAGGAAGACTGAAATTAAATCCAACAGAGCAACGCCAATGGAATAAAAGCTATGAACAGCAACACTGCCCCTCCAGCCCTGGCCTCCAGCTTGCCCCAACCTGCTCCCAGTGGGAGGGCTGAGCACCAAGGCAAGCGGGTGGGCTGGGGCAGGAGGGGCTGGGGGACAGGGCCTGGGAGGAGCTCAATCTCAGAAGGAGCCCATGGCAGGGTATCACTGGAAAGCTTCCTGGGATGCCCTAGTAATAAAACAAATGACAAAGGCCCAGAATTCTGGAGCCAACTAGCTGCCCAGTTGGATCTTGGGGGCATCAGAGTAGACACTGGGATGAAAATGGGACAAATGGGGAAGTTCGTGACATGAAGGGGCCTCAAAGCTTCTATACAGTTCTCTAGCCCGTCTGTAGTCTTAATCCCCAACTCCTTAAACTAAGTTCTCCTACCCCTACACCCTGAAGTCTGGAGAAGAAAGTCAAGAAATGACCACTTCATCTCATTGGGTGCCTTCTTACCCATCTGTGTGTGGTTCTTTGTCCTTGAGATGTGTGGAGAAAGTGGGGAAAGAAGGAAACTCCATGCACGCACACACACATGAATAAGGCAGGGACTGAGGATGAAGGGAACCAGCATACCTTAAATGAGGAAGCGGACATGAATCCTAAAGAGCAGCTCTCCAAGCTGCCCTTCCTGGGGATGAGGTCCTCTTTCCCCTGTAGCTTCTCTTCCATGGGAGTGCCCAGGGAGCTATGTTTGTAGGGACCTGGGCAGGGATGGCTCAGAGAGAGGCTTGGTTTTGGGGTCTGGACCCTTCACCAGTAACCTTTTCTAGCCTCTGCTGGTGGGGTAGAGATCATTGTTGAGTGTCTCATCCCTCTGACTAGGTCATGGGTGCCACAGGTAGCCCTTACCTGTTTTGCTCTTCCCCATGTAGGAGAGGTGGACAGCAAATCTTTCACTCAGCACTTGTCAAGGATTCACCACAGCTGCTGCTTCTACTTCTGCATCATGTTATTTCAGGGAAGATTGTACCCAGGAAAGATCAGGGTGAAGAGAAGGCAGGCAGTGCCATTCTGCCACTGTTGTTTTCACCTGCTCTTCTGTGCAGGTCCTACTCTTTGAGGGAGACTTTTGATATAAGGATCAAAGAGCTAAATGTTTTTTAAAGGGTGGGGGGAAGCAGCTGTTCCCTTCTGCAAAATCCAAGGCTGCTCTACAAATACAGAAGTTCCTCCTTTCTGTGTCACAGAACTAAGTGGAAAGGCAGGAGTGTGGGGCCATGCCTGCCCAATGAGAAAGAAAATTATTCCAACGGTTTCTTTACAATATGTACAGAGCACGCTGCAGGCCAGCGCCACAGATACAAACACACAATATTTTAAAACAACAGAGATGGGCTCTTGGCTCCACCCCACAGGAGCCTGGGAAGGCATAATTAGGCTGAAATTTAGTCACTCTCTTGGTAGGGGTGACTCAGGTTAGGTGGAATGAAGCTGTCTTCCAGCTACTTCCATAGATAAAAGGGAAGTCACTATTCAGGGCACTACCCCCTGGGCAGCAGGAGGCAGAGGGATGATGGCTGTGAGGGAGGCTGCTTGGGACCTTGTCAACAGGTCTAAAGTAAGGGGCTTTTGGGGAAGGCTAAGAACCCAACGTGAACAAAAAACAAGGACTTGAGAGTCTAGAGAAAAGGTCTGTAGGTCAGAGGGGCTCTCCTCTTGGACAAATGACCTAGGCCCATCTATGTATAGGGCTGAAGAATTTTTAGAAACCACCCTCAACTGGGCATTGTGCTTACTGTCCTCCTATTCTCCTCATTCTCCAAATTAAGTCACAGTCATATTCCTGCTCTTAAATTGTCACTTTTGGCACTCTGGTCACAAACTCTCTAGCCTTGGCAAGTGTCTGTCAATCTTTCTCTCTCAATCCAGAGGGTCAAAGAAAGATAGGAGGGGAGGAGAACAAAGAGATGACCCCTCACAAAAGCAAAGAGCTAATACTTCCCACACTCCAGGGAAGAAGTGACTCCAATAAAGCTACTGAATCATTATTTTCCCAGTGTACAGAGCATAAAGCTTGGACCCAAAGAGACTGAATTTCTAAGGAAAGCACAGAAATGTTTGCTATCTCAAAGCACAGCTCCACTGAATTCACTGCAACTCTGACAAGCAATGCTAGGATGTATTTTCCCAGGGTCTGAGGAACAAAAGGCCTCCTATGGCCAGTGGCCCCTAAAACAAAAACTTGTGTTACAAAGACAGCTTATATTGGCACACACGGAGGTTATAGATTGAGCTATATAAAGTCATGTACTTGTAGACAGAACTGGGCTGTATACATTTGTAGCCCTAAATGAGGAAGTTACTCAAATGGCTGAATGCACAGGACATCTCCAAGAACTGCTGGGTGCTCCCAGGGCCTGCCTTCTGGGTCTTGCCCTAAAGTGACCCAGTAGACTCCAAGCTTCCCCATGCTGGGGGAATACTATTTTATCTGCCTGAGTCTTAAGAGCCAAGCAGTGGAAAAGAAGAGGCAAGATCAGTGTGGGGATCCCCCTGGGAAAAGCACCAAGGGGTTAGGAGGGAAGAGAAAAAGACAAGGAGTTGGGAGATAAGAAGCAGCAGGACCTAGTGGGGATGCAGTTTCAATTTCATGCTCCAACTCATTCAGGGTATCCCTGGGGAGCCCTGTGCTGGTGTTGAAACCCCTGCCCCTCTGCTTGACAGGCAGCTTCAAGGCTATGGTGGGGCAAATGCCTTGGTCTTCCTTTCTAGGCTAGGCTCTGAGCGTTTATATGTGCTCACATTGGGCGGCGGGGTGGGGGGAGGGGTCCTGGTCCTCTATGTTTGAAGACCTTGTTTTCACACAGAGAAAACAGCCCCCCAATATCTTTTCCTGAGATTCTAATTCCTCCACATTGCTGTCTGTTCCCAGGGCCCAAACCACTGGGGAGATGCAGGAACTGATGATGGTGGTAATGATGGTAGAGGGGGTATGGCTGCTGTGCTGTCTTCAGACCTTACCCAGTGCTTGCGGGGTGGGGGTGGGGTCCCCTCTCTTGGGGTGTACTGCTCCGGCAGCAGACCAAGGCCTTGGGGAAAAGAGCAGTGACTTCTCTGGGCTGAGGCCATGTTCCCCTGGTTGCTCCCCGTGCCTTCATCTCCACAGAGGTGACAAAGCCATGATGTGGCTGAGAGAATAAATATTTTTGCTAAGTATCAGCTCTCCAGGTCCTGAGGAAGAGGGAGGGTCAGGGAGTTCCAGGGGTCTGGTGGAGGCGAGAGAGCCAAGGGTCTGCCTTCAGTCATGGTAGGAACGGCAAACAGGATGATCAACACCATTTAACTGATGTCTAAATGGCACGTCCAGCACCTCCTTGGGTGAGCCAGTCCAGGCCCGTGAAGTTGACTTTATCCGGGCACTTGGTGTTCTGCAAGGGAAACATGGACAGGTAACCAGGCACTCAGCCTGCTGGCATGACAACCACAAGATGGCGCTCCAAGAAAATTAACTGGCCAGTATTAATCCCTAGGGGCCACAGGTCTCTTAGATGCATACAGCTTCACAGGAGACTGTCCTACAAGAGGCTTGGCAGGATTCCACTATTTCCAGACTGCTGACACCTCAGTTATCCCTCACTTAGGCTCCACAGGGATGCTGTGATCCAGGTATTTGGGCCCTATGTTGCCCCAAACAAACAAAAATTACTTACCATTCTCACCTCCTGGGGGGTGGGTACAGTGAGGGAGTTGAGCCTTGCTGGCTGGCAACAATGGCTGTAGAAGAAAGCCCTGGGCAAGTAGGAGGACATGTTAGTCCGGCATTCACAGAAACCTCCCCTTCACATTTCCTTTTCACCAGCTGGCTAGACACAGGGAGGAGAGACCCCTTAAATTCCTAGCTCCACTGAGTTTTGGGTACTGACTGAAAAAAAAATCTGATTCTTGGCTAGATACAGTGGTTGGGGGTGGACAGTATATAGTATTTTTTTTTGTTTTTTTTTTTTAATAGATGCTTCTTTTATTTTGGCTGTGGGAATACCTGTTCCTTATTCTGTGAATATCAAAGCCAACATTCTGGATGAGTCTAAGAATCCCCCAGCTCCAAGGGAGTAAATAAATGTCATGTTTTAATGAGTATTTGCAGGAGGCAAGTACTTTGGATAGATTAGAAGCTTGAAAAGAAAAAAGATTCTTATGTAGGGGGGACCTTACTATGAGCATTACTACTGGGATGCAGACCAAAATATAGATGATAGGGGACCAATAGGCTTACCTGCTGCATAGGGTAGGTTGTACTGTGCTGGGAGCAATGAATACCCCAAGTGGTGGTGGTGGTGGTGTGTGGACATCAGACGCTGGGAAGGGGAGGTACGGGGCCGGTCGACACTTCGATCACCCCCGCCTGATCCCCCAACACTGCTACAGCTGCTGCCACCCCCAACCACCCCACAGCCTCCCCGATCTCTCTCCTGAGAAGTTTTATCATTTATCTGGAAAGGAAAGGAAACACAGAGAAGCACTAGAGTGAGACATACATGAGTGATATAACCAGAGCCCCACATTATGATTTCCTGAAAATGCAGGACACCTATGAATCAAGAACTTGCCCTGATGAGTCAGTCAAGTTGCACTGTGATTAGGACCTGAACTTGCCCACTGCCTCCAAGATTTTGGATCTTTGTTATTTTTGGATAATACTGTACTTCTCTTACCGTGGGAGACTTGCTCTTGTAGTGACTGGCATGCTGCTGCAAGATGTCCAGGGCTTTGGACTCTGAGCTGGATTTACAACTGACATTGGGGCTGGCTCGTGCCTTGTCGGCATCTTCACCACCTGAGACCTTGCTGCCATATGGGGAGAAAGAGTAGCTGGAAGGCAAATAGGAACCTGGGGAAGGAGAAATCAAGTGGTCAAAGAAGTGAAAAGTAGAAGAAACTGCTTTAGTGAGCTTGGTTAAGTGGGCATTAGCTTTCCTAGGCATAGGCTGAGGTATTTCCTACCATGGTATCTTTGGGATAAGACTATTGGCTTGTCTTTTCTTTATTGAACTCTATAGGAAAAATGAGTGAAGGGATGCAAGGAATATGCCTTCAGTTTCCTGGAGCTGACTTCCCCTGACCTGGTATGGTTCTTTGAAGGACTCTCAGATTCTTTTGGAGGGGTGATATTAAAGTAGAAAGATCATAAAGATATAAAGTCAACTGGCCTTGGGATTAACTAAACCTCTGAAACTTTCTAGCTGGGTAATCTTCAGCAAATTAACAACCTTTTTGAGTTTTAGTTTCTTCATCAAAATGAAGACAAGAAGATAATGTTCATAAATATCTCAGGATAGTGCCTGGATTGGAGCAAGCCTTCACAATACACAGAACTATTATTTTTATATATATGAGTGTATGTGACAGGAAGTAAGGAACACCTTACCTTGCTCAAGGAGTGAGAAAATTTTCCATTTCTGTTTGAAAAGCTTACTTATTCTACTTAGAGTCTGTCTTAAAAACAATGTCACCAGATGTCATGATTATTTAGGTTGTAGGAAGGTGGAAGCTCTAAGTAAGTTAGGAAGTGCCCAAGTCTGGGGCTGGAGATGTGGCTCAAGAGGTAGCGCGCTCGCCTGGCATGCGCGGGGTGCTGGGTTCAATCCTCAGCACCACATAAAAATAAAATAAAGATGTTGTGTCCACCGAAATCTAAAAAATAAATATTAAAAAATTCTCTCTCTCTCTCTCTCCTCTTAAAAAAAAAAAAAGAAGAGCCCAAGTCAAGGCTGGGGATGTAGCTCAGTGGTAGAGTGCTTGTCTACATGCATGAGGTCCTGGGTTTAATCCCCAGCACTGCAAAAAAAAAAAAAAAAAAAAAAAAGCCCAAGCAAATCTGAATGTAGAATAGTGATTACTAGGGGTTGGGGGAAGGGTAAGGTTTAAAGAGAAGTTGGATAACAAGTATCCAAACACAGGTAGAAGGAATATATTCTTGTTTTCCACAGAAAAGTGGGTGGCTATAGTTCACAATAAGTCTATTATATTTTATGAATATTATATTAATAAATTCACAATAACCCTATATTTTATGAAGATCTGTAAGAAAAGAATTTGAAGGCTCAAACATAAAATGCTAATCATCCTGATTTGATCAGTGCATGCTGTATACATTTGTTGAAATATGACATTATATCCTATTAATATATATATAATTATTACATGTTAAGATAAATAACAAGACAAAGTTAAATTGAATGCCCTTCTACCCCAGAAGAATCCCACATGACTCTTTGGGCAATAGAAATTGGAAGTAGAGTTGACTAAGAACATTTTCTTCTAAAAACTTTTTAAAAAAATTTTTTTAGATGTTTTTGGATCTTTATTTTATTCATTCATTCATTCATTCATTCATTTATTTATTTATTTATATGTGGTGCTGAGAATCGAACCCAGTGCCTCGCACATGCTAGGCAAGAGCTCTATGCTGAGGCACAACCTAGCCCCTAAAACCTTTTTAAAAAAGAAAATGTTCTTATTCAACTCTACTTGCCCCACCCCTCTAGGAACTCATGGATAAAGAGCTAATCTTTCTCAAGTTGAACCTAGCCAGACATCCCCTTACTTCAAACAGTTCTTCCTGTCTCTCGATTGCCTTCCAAACTTTCAGCTGGGCATGATCTTGCAATTGAATATGTACATTGTTCTGATCTGAATTTTATTTGTTCCACATGTCTCTACTCTATCAAGTTATAAGGTTTTTGAGAGGCGAGAACTAATCTCTTTTATATTCTCCATAGTGCCTTGTACATTGCAAAATTTAGAGCATATGTCTGAAAAAAAAAAAAAAGCCAGCTTAGATGGTGATACTAAGAGTATCAATGAGAACTGACAGTAGAGGCAACCCTTTAGCTTGAACAAAGGAAGGAGAGCTAGTCCCTCAGACTATAATCAGGAGTCATATAAGGAGCTACAGGAAAGTGTGACCACTTCACAGAATGATACAATCTAAAAAGGGCTGTCATCTAAACAAGCCTCATTGAGTCTTAGTGCCAAGCAACAAAACTCTGGGTTTGAAATCTCCCTTCCTGGTAAATGGAGAAGAGCTGGCACTAGGATGCTATACCTGGGTAGTTCTGCATCATCACAGCAGGCATGCCCCTGTAGCTGGGGTGGTTGGGATCATAGGACTGGCTGTAGGAGTAGCCGTGCATATAAGGGATGTAGGACTGGTGCTGGGTGAGGGGAGAGGACACAGGCACATGGACACTTGGTCGCGGCTCCTTGCTCCCAAGGCGGGACTCCTCAGACGTGGGCAGCTTGCAGTCACTACTTGTGCTTTCCTTCCCATCCTCCTTGGGGATAGAGTCCTTACTCCGACTCCTTTCCTCCTTCAATTTGCGATCCCGTTCCTCTTTCCACCGCTCATCCTCTGACTTTATATCTGAGTACTTGGCAGGATAAACATATGTCCACATCCGGGGTTCTGCCTCCTACAATAATCACAGAATGAGGTGTTGTACACATAAGACAGAGATATAGTTCAAGCCCAAGGTCCCAGAATAAATACAAGCACACTAGACTCCTGGGGCAGGGTAGGATCCTGGCTTTTATTGATCTTTGTTTACAATTCAATTTTGGTTTCTCTTGTTTAAAAAGCTCCCCACTCAAGGAGACAAGATGTGGGGAGAGAAAAGGAAAACCTATCAGTGTATGTTCTCTAGGCAAGCACAAACATTCTGGGATAAATATTCCTGGAATAGAAGGGGCTATCTCCTAAGACACTTAGATTGTTTCCTTTCTTCAGCATACTTTTTTTTTCTGGTGTGTGTGGTGTGCTAGGGATTGAACCCAGGGCCTTATCCATGCCAGGCAAGCAGTCTACTAATTGAGCTATATCCCCAGCTTCATTGTTTCCCTTCTTCAGGGCAAGCTCAATGGGTAGAAAGCTATCATTGCTGCCAGGTCAGAGAAGGAGGGTAAGCGTTCACCAGTAGGGAAGGGAAGATAGTCTAAGTTCCATGAACAAAGATGTGAAACTCTACATTCTCTGTTCTAATTCCACCTACTAAATCCCCTTTCTCCCTCTTCTTCTTCAGTTCTGAAGATTGAATGCAGGGCCTCATGCATGGTAGGCAAGTGATATACCATTAAGCCACATCTCTAGTCCTTTTATAAATTTTATTTTCAGACAAGGTCTTGCTAAGATGCCCAGGCATTCTGTCTCAGTCTCCCAAGTAGCTGGAATTACAGACATTATCACATATGGCTATAAAATTGTTCTTAAAGAAAATGAGTAGTGTACTTTTGACCTGCTCTAAAAAATGAAGAGATACCATTAACTCATTCCATAGGAAGGAACTAAACAGTGGGAGGAACATTATACTAGGAAATAAGATATCTAAGTTCTAGTCCTGGCTCTGCTAGTGAAGGTTCAAGTAACTTAAGACAAATCAAGCTAATGTACCTAGGTATTTCTTATCAAATGGGAAAAGCCTCTTTTACAGAGCTATATAGTGCTTACCCCCATTCCCTGAGACTCTGGATTGAATCCAGGTGCCCTCTATCACAGAACTACATCCCTACTCCTTTATATTTTGAGATGGTCTTGTTAAGTGACTGAGACTGGCCTCAAACTTGCAATCCTATCACAGACTTTAAAAAAATCATGAAAACAATTTACAAAGATAAAAAATTCCTAAAATCATAACTCTAAAACTCCAATTTTTAAAGTCTATGTGTTGCCGAAGCGAGCACTTTTTTTTTTTTTTTTTTAAAGGTATTGGGGGTGCTGGGGTTTTGGCTCAGTGGTGGAGAACATGCCTTGAACATTGAGGCACTGGGTTCGATCCTCAGTATCACTTAAAAATGAATAAACAAAATAAAGATATTGTGTCCATCTATAACAATGACAACAACAAAAAGGTATTGGTGATTGAACCCAGGGATGCTCTATCACTGAGCTACATCCTCAGTCCTTCTACTTTTTTATTTTATTTCAGACAGGGGCTTGCCAAATTGCCGAGGCTGCCCTTGAACTTGGTGATCTTCCTGCCTCAGCCTCCAGAATTATCCACCATACCCACATTTGCTAATCTCAAATGAACCCTTATCTAAGGATAGCCCTCATTTGTGAGGGAGACAGAAAGTTTAGACAATATTTCTACTTCCTCCCAAGGGCAAGAGTTACCTGTCGGTACCAGAGTATTGGATCCACCTCTGCCTGTCTGCCACACTCTGTGCCTGTCTTAGCCTCAGAGGCCTCCTTGCCTAGGTGGCCGGTCTCATTCAGCTTCACTTTAAGGCCTTCAGGGGCTTGGCTGGGGAGTTTTGAAGAGTCATCTAACTTGGGAATGATGACTGACTTGGCAGGATCAGTCCCTGGCTCCTTGGCTTTGCTGGGTCCTGACTTTACCAGGTCTGTTAAGCTGGGAGCCTTGGTGAGGGTAGGTGGGATTGACGGCTTTTGCTTCCACTCGTCCTTGAGTGCTGCCTCTCGTTCCTTCAGGCCCATCTCTGCCTTCTTGTCTAGTCCCCGCTGCTGCTGCTCCAAGCTCTGCCTTTTCTGTTGTTCTTCATATTGCTGCCGGTAAGCCGTGTTAGTACTCAGGAGGTGGGTGTGGTAACTCTGGTCACTGTAGCCATAGGGGGGCACATAGGCATACTGGTTGTAATACAGGGACTGCATGTACATGTTGGGCCGCTGCTGGATGACTGAGGGCTGCTGACTGGAACTCAGTTCAGGCTTCTTTTCCTCACAGACATCATTCTTCACTTTCCCCTCTATACTCTCAGGTTCCTCATCCTTTTTCATCTTCAGGGCCTGGCTCTCCACTCCTGCCTGGTTGCTGGGGTTCAGAGCCCCTGGGCTAGACTGTGCATAACTTGGAGAGTAGTAACTCTCAAAGCCTTGATAATATGGTGAGTCTTTGCTCTGAGGCTGAGGAGGGAAAAGAGTTTTCTTAGCCCCTTCCTTAACCAACTGTTCAGGGTCCTTTGATTTGACACTGTCCACCTTGCCTTCCCCATCCTCCCCAGCATCAGAGATGTCAGAGTATGCAGGGCTATTGGTTTTGACTGAGCTGGCTTCAGCTCCATTCTGGGTCACTACATGTAAGGGAGTCAGGGGCTGGGTAGGGGTTGTGCTATCTAGGCGGCTGCTGCCTCCAATTGAAGGGCTGGGGGCATTGTCTGTGAAGCTGTAGATTTTATCAGCTTCAGCCTTGATGCTAGCCAGTCGGCTTTGATGGGGGTCTGATGAGCCATTCAGGAGTCCTTCCATTTTCATCCCATCTCCTGATGATTCCCTGAATGGACTTTTGCCTTCTTCTGTTCGACATACCTTCCCAGGGGTCAGAGGACTTTCAAGTTCCTTAGAAGATTCCTTCTTTTTTTTGTCTTTCTTTTTCTTGTCCTTGGCTGGAGTCAGGGCAGGGTTGACTGAAAAAGGTTCTCCCATAACAGTGGGCTTGGGCTGAATGGGCTTGAGTTGAGGACTGTTAGGCATGGCTTGAACCACTGTGGTGGTCAAGCCTGAGGAGGAGCCTGGGCTTGCTGCTGTGAAGGTAGCTGTCTGGAAAGTGTAGATTTGCTGTGGGGGGATAGCAGGGGCAATGGGCCGGGCTGACTTTAAGCTCTTGGAAGGAATCTTTTCAGGTTTCAAACTAGAGGGTTTTTTACATTTCTCTTTTTCCATACACTTCCTTTCCAAAGAATCAAAGGCGTCATTGCTTGTTTCATCCACTACTGAGGGTCCATCATCAGAGCCATCATTGGATAAGGCCCCAAGGTCTGTGTCCCCTTCCCCGCTCAATTTTTTCTTACAGAGGCCTTTTGTGCTGAATTTATTTGAAGGAGAGGGACTATGAGGCTCCACGAGCCGAACTTTGGGGGTAGCTGAACGGGCAGGGGACAAGGAACCTTTCTGTGAGACGGGTGCACCATTGCAGCTCCCGAGGTCTGCATGGAGGGTGGGCTCTTCTCCATACTCACTGTCTCCATCTGCTTCAGGCTTGCTGTCATCATCTGTATGGGCATGAGCTTGGTGGTACTTAAGTCCATTGATGTGCTTGTATTTCTTGTTGCAGTTTGGGTGGGGACAGTCAATTAGAACTGGAGAGGGACAATTTCTGTCTAGAACAGTGGGTTCCACCTTGGTCCCAGGGAGGGGGCCAGTGGCTGAGCCCATGGAATTTGTACGGACACGCTTGCTCCCTTTGGAGTCCTCTGAGCTAGAATTCAGCTCCATGTCTGAAAGGGGTTTATTTTTCCGCTTATTAGCTGAGGAAGGGCTGGCCTTCACATCTTCTGAAGTGCTGCTGGCAGGTGGGCGATGCTCTGAAGAATTCTGGCTGCCCCGGCGGCCTTTGCTATTGGCTCCTGCTCGGGTTTTGCTGCTGCTGCTGGTCCCTTTGCTTTCAGAGGCTGTGGTTGTCTCGTTGACAGGTGTGTTACTGTTCGGACGCATGCGTTTGCCTCTACCTCGACCATTGCGCATTTCCAAGTCACTGGTGGGTGAATCACAGAATCTTGGCAAAGAACAAATATAACAGGATAGTATTAAGAAGAGAAACCATCTTTATTTATTTGTTTATTGTTACTGGGGATTGAACCCGGGGGCATTTAACCACTAAGCCATACCCCCAGACCTTTTTTTCTTATTTTATTTTTTATTTTAAGACAGAGTCTTACTAGTTTGCTGAGGCTGGCTTTGAACTTGCAATTCTCCTGCCTCATCCTCTTGAGTAGCTGGGATTACAGGTGTGTGCCACTGTGCATGATGGAAAAAAAAGTCTTTAAACCAGTTTATTTGTAGCCTCCAGAAGAACCTTCCAGATGATGACTATTGTTTTCAACAAATATGATTTGTTGAAAGAATTTGTGCTTGTGGGAACTGCATTAAGTGGTGAACTTCTAGGATTTTACCTGCATGCCAGTTACAAATTATTCCCCAGCATTTCTCTCTAAAGCCATGTGGGGAAAGAGTAGTCATGCCTGCATTTGTTTCATCACACAAAGAATAGTCATTCTGCATTTCCTATATGCAGCCATAATCACCGTTTCAGAGAAGACTTTAAAGATCACTCAGGAAATTGAGACCAGGAATGCTAAGTAACTGACTCAAAGTCACACTGCTGATTAATGGCAATAAACAACCAGAATTTAGTTCTGCTTTCAGCCTAATGCTTTTTGCCTAAATATCTTACCATAAAGGTATAGACTGGTAGAACAAATCAAACATCCATTCATTTAAAACACTCCTAAATATGTCTTAAACACAATCTCAGCCAATAAATAGTATATGAATTTTTTGAATGTTTGCATCTAGAGATTTGCACTTATGGATCTTTTTTCACTGGCCCTAGAGTAGCTTTTCATGGACCCCGAAATACTATCTAAAATAATAAAATACTTAGCTAAAGATGGTTCATGTTTAGATCTAAAGATGGTTTTGACTCTTATTCTGGGGGCAGGTGGAATAGATTGTTTCTAAGACTGTAAGTGCCACAGTTATGGCAGAAAAAAAAGACAATTTTTGTCAATTATCTCCTTTGGGCCCCCAGAACATTCATATTATAAAGCTACTATTTTTATTATTGCCCTACTTACCCACTGTTTCTCTAGATTCTTACATATTCCAAAGCAGAAATAAATCCTTCCAAAAGATTTCTCAGAAATAAAAAGAGAGGATATAGAGAACTTTAAAAACTGGTCTTAGCTGGGCATGGTGGCACATGCCTGTAATTCCAGTGACTTGGAAGGAGGCAGGAGGATCATGAGTTCAAAGGTGGCTTCAGTGACTTAGTAAGATCCTATCTCAAAATGAAAAGTAAAAAGGGCTGGGGATGTGGCTCAGTGATTAAGCCCCCTAGGTTCAATCTCCAGTACAAAAACAACAACAAACAAAAAACTGGGGGTGGGGTTATGGCTTAGTGGCAGAGCATTCCCCTAGTGTATGAGAGGCCCTGGGTTTGATCCTCAGCACCACAAATAAATAAGTAAAACAAAGATATTGTGTCCAACTACAATTAAAAAATAAATATTTAAACAAATAAACACACATAAAACTGGTCTGAGCTCATCTGAACAGTTTTATAATATGCTAAGCCTCCAGCCTAGCTCTCTCAATATTAGGAGGCATAAATAACCACATAATCCTAGGTAGAGCACCATTACAGTAGACAAAAAGAAAGTGATAGGGAGTAAAAAAACTTCAAAAATAATTTTCCTTGGGACATTCTTGCCGATCTTTGTTTCAAGGGAATAATGGGCAGTATAGTTTTTGTAAAAGATGTCTAGATGGTAACTACCAATTTCTTTTCTTCTTCATCCCGCCCCCCCATCCTCAGACAGGGTCTAGCTTTCTTGTCCAGGTTGGCCTTCAAACTTGGGATACTCCTACTTCAGTCTTCCAAGTAGTTGCCATAACAGGTGTGCACCATATATCCTACTTGGTAACTACCATTTTTAATGACTATGAGTCATTAAAGAAACTTGTAAATGTGTGGGAACTGCATTAAGTGTTGAGCTCCTTGGATGTTATCTGCATGACAGCTGTAAATTATTCTCCCACATTCAGGCACCCCAAGCCCTGGCAAATTGGGTACTAAAAAGTAATATGCCATTCACTGAAATATTAATCTATTTTTTTTTTTTGGTAGTGCAAGGGATTGAAGATTGAATCCAGATCCTTGCACATGCTAGGCAAATGTTCTTCAGTTCAAATTAGAATTTGAGGGCCTGAGGATGCAGCTCAGTAGTATAGCACTTGCCTAGCATGGGTACATGGGTTCTAAGTACCCACTCCCCCCGCAAAAATGGCAATTTGTATAGGTCCTTGCCTATATGGTCTAGTCTAGTAGGGCTTATAAAACTAAACATGTTCTTTTTTTTTTTAATATTTATTTTTTAGTTGTAGTTGGACACAATACCTTTGTTTTATTTATTTATTTATTTTTATGTGGTGCTGAGGATCGAACCCAGGGCCCCGAACATGCTAGGCAAGCACTCTACCACTGAGCCACAATTCCAACCACTAAACATGTTCTTGAGATGAGTTTCTAGGGGGGATACTTACCATTGAAAAGCATCATCAATGCATGTTTGTTCACTGACAGTTAGATTTTATATCCTTAGTCTCAAGGTGACTAAAGGAAGAAGCTAGAATTTAATTCTAGTCAAGGGCTTAAAAAGGATTTCTTCACTGTTGTTGCTGCATGACTGTAATCCCAGAGGCTCTGGAGGCAGGAGGATCATAAATAGAAGCCAGCCTTAGCAATTAAGTGAGGCCCTAAGCAACACAGTGAGACCCTGTCTCAAAATAAAAAATAAAAAGGGCTAGAGCCCGTGATACCAAACAAATAAGAAAACAAAACAAAAAAATGACCAAACAATTAAGAAAAGAATTTATTTCTCATTCTTCTACCCCTATTTCCCAGCCAACACTTTAATACATAATCTATTCATTTTTTTTTGTAGTGTGTATGAACAACATGTCTTTATTTTACTTGTATGCAGTGCTGAGGATCGAACCCAGTGCCTCACACATGCTAGGCAAGCGCTCTGCCACTGAGCTACTGCCCCATCCCCATTTACTCTTTTAAATGCGAGATGAACACAGTGCCTTCCCTTATTTCTACATTATAATGCCCTTTAAAAAAAAAGATGGGTATACGGCTCTAGCAGGATAAAGGTATAAGGGTTCACTGATTATAGAGTGATTCAGACTAAGTGCTCACCTTGGGGGTGCCCAATCATGCCGTGTGCAGTCAAGAAGTGTACCTACATATGTCTTGTTCCTCCATGTTACATTTACCACCAACATACCTGAAAAACAAGAAGACAGAAATATAGAAAAGGCAAACCCTGTTGGCCATCGGAAAGGGTATTCTTCATTTGAGCACTCTGACTTCTGTGGGAGGGCTTGGAATTGCACTGGGCACCAATGGATGAACAGTTGGATAGGTAATAGCTGCAAAGACTTCATGGTCAATGCAAAACACAATTTCTTTTTTTTTTTTTTTTTTTTTTTTTTTTTTTTTTTTAACCAATCCTTTTTAATTCTTAAATTCTTGACATTACAGAACTAAACTGAAATTTATTAACATTCCACTCTTACATTTCTTATCGACAAACAGAAATAAAATCCATGAGCCAAAAAACCCAAAACAAAACTAAAAACAGGGAAAAGCTTATAAAACTAAATATGGATTCCAGCATTAACAGCTGAACAGAGAATGTGATTTTTAAATTCTTAGCGGATGATAAAGTGTAGAAACTGAACACTTACAAATTATTTAAAACCTGGAATCACTGACCAGAAATTACACAGTTGGATCATGGGAAAACAGCAGAAGGGGGTTATGAGTGATCCTACACTGTTCTAGCTGCAACCCATGCCCTTCTCAGAGGAAAGCCTGGCATTGATTAGATATTGGGCCAGACTAATACTGGCAGCAGAGCCAGTGATAGTAACCTGCCTACCAGAAGAGCCTTCCACTGGGTTGGCAATTTTGATCTGGGCCCCGGACATCTGGCGGATCTCATTGATGTTGGCGCCTTGGCGCCCGATTATGCAGCCAATTAAGTTATTTGGAATGGTGAGTTCATGGGTGGTTTGAGTAGATGCATCCAAACTTGCCCAATAGCCTTTCACCTCTGGAGAGCTGGAGTCAATTCCGGCGAATCCGGTCCCGCCGTGCATCATGGCAAAGTGAGACTGTTGTCTTGCCACCTGGTTCAGCTTGGCCAGATCGAGCGGAGAAATGGTGTGTTGTCCTTGAATCGAGTAGGCATCTAGAGGTGGTCCCTCCAGGTCATGGGTGGCGTGAGGGTAGCCCGCAGCGTCGCTGCACCGATCTTGGCCGCCAGCGCAGATAACCGGAGAGCTGGCCGGCATGGGCTGGTACGGAATGGTCATGACTCTCCCTTGCGGAGACTGGGAGAGCGTCTCCAGCATGACCAGGCAGATCTGCTTGACACACTCGGTGACAGACTGCGGCACGCCAGCGATAGTGATTGCCCGCTCGGTGGAGTTGGGCAGCATATCCCCCGCCACCTGGACCTGGGCCCCGGTACTCTCGCGGATCTCTTTGATCTTACAGCCGCCTTTCCCAATCAGGGAGCCGCACTGGGTGGCCGGCACCACCAGCCTCAGGGTGACCGGGGGCCTGCTAGCCGCCGTGCTGTTGGTCATGGAGCTGTTGATATCTTCCTCCAGCTTGTCGATGATCATTGCGAAGGCCTTAAAGATGGCATTGGTGGGGCCGGTCAGAGTGATGATTCTCTCCGGACAATTCCCCTCCGAGATGTTGATCCGCGCGCCACTCTCCTCGCGGATCCTCTTAACCGACTCCCCTTTCTTCCCAATGATGCTTCCTACTTCCTTTCCGTGCATAAGAAGCCGAATGGTGAGAGTCACATTTAGTCCACTTTCAGTCACACCGGCATCCATGGCGAGCGGCGGGCGGCGTTCGGGGGAGTTGGGCTCGTTACGTGGTCAAGTCTTTGGTGGCTGGCGGGGGGAGGGGAGGTGTAGGCCCAAAACTGCCGGCGCGAGGCGAGCGAGGGCCGCGGGAGCGAGCAGGAGCGGGCGGGAGGCCGCGGCGTCGTCGCAGGGGCGGGCGGCGGCGGCGGAGGGGGCGAGCGGGGCCGGGAGCGGCGGGCGGGCGGGTGGGCGAGGGCGCGGCGGTGGCGACTCCGGCGGCAGCCTCGGCCACAATTTCTTAACTTTAAAAATATTATGCAGGGGCTGAGGTTGTGGCTCAGAGGTAGAGTGCTTGCCTAGCACGCGCGAGGTTCTGGGTTTGATCCTCAGTACCACATAAATTAAAATAAAGATATTGTGCCCATCTATAACTAAATATTTTTAAAAAATATTATGCAGCTGGGTGCAAGTCCTGTAACTCCTGCTACTCAGGAGGTTGAGGCAGGAAGACTGTAAGTGTACAGCCAGCCGTGGCAATTTAGCAAGACCCTGTCTTCAAAAAATAAAAAGAGCTGGGGATGTAGTTCAGTGGTAGAGTGCCCATGGTTTCAATCCCCAATACTGGGGGTGGGAGTGGGCAGAAGCAATATTTCTTTAAAAAAAAAAAGTATGAAAGATAACCTAATAAAAACCCATGGGGGCTGGAGATGTGGCTCAAGCGGTAGCGTATTTGCTTGGCATGCGTGCAGCCCGGGTTCGATCCTCAGCACCACATACAAACAAAGATGTTGTGTCTGCCGAAAACTAAAAAACTAAAAATAAAATAAAATAAAAATAAAAAAAAAAATAAAAAATTCTCTCTTAAAAAAAAAAAAAACATGGTTGGGTATGTTGGCACATGCCTGTAACCTTGGCAATTCAAGGGGCTGAAGCAGGGGAATCAAAAATTTGAGGCCAGCTTCAGCAACTTAGCTAAATTCTGGGTAATTCTGACCCTGTCTCAAAATAAAAAATAAAAAAGGGCTGGTGATATAGCTTAGTAATAAAGAACCCTTGGGTTCAATCTTCAGTATCAACAAAATGAAACAATAAACAAAGACAGGTGTGGCAGCATAACCCTAGGACTCAGGAGACTGAAGCAGGGATATACCAAGCTTCAGGCCTTCCTTGGCAATTTAAAGACCCTGTCTCCAAAACCAAGGTTGGGGATGTAGCTCAGTGGTAGAGCTCCTCTGGGTTTAATCCTCATATTGGGGGAAAAAAACAACAACATGTACCTATCACCCAGCTCAATGAATCTACTAATTTTGTGCCATATGTGCATCAGATTTCATTTCTAAATAGTAAAATATTATAATTCAAAAGCATTATATTTTAAAGCTTTATGTTGATCAATCATGTTGGCAATTCAACTTACCTTTCTCATGTAACAGTATGGACGTGAGATTTATCCTTGTTGATTTTTTTTTTTTAGAAAAATGAAAAAGAAGTTTCCTTGCTTTGCTAGAAAAAGAGAAAATACAGGGGACTCCTGTCCCAGAGGCTGTGATTCTGCCCATCACGGGGAACAGGGGGTTTTTAAAGAAGTGATTCAAAGGCTACAATCCAGGTATTCTTTGTCAAAGTTGTAATGTACTTGTTTATTTGGGAGATAATAATTTCTTAGATCCTCTGATACCATTCCCAAGTGAGCAAAGTATTTATTTCAATGCATGATTTGACCACAATTAATTAATTAATTAATTAATTAAAGGGGGGAGAGAGACAGAGAGAATTTCAATATTTATTTTTCAGCTTTCGGCAGACACAACATCTTTGTTTGTATATGGTGCTGAGGATCGAACCCCGGCCGCACGCATGCCAGGTGAGCGGGCTATAGCTTGAGCCACATCCCCAGCCCCACAATTTATTCTTTAAAATACTTATCACAATTTGGTCTCCTTTTGGTGGACATTTTAGATTTTTTGGGTACAATTTCATTCCAAAATGCGGCACAGTGAATACTCCCGACATGTTGTTAATCTTATTTAAAAATGCTTTTGAGTTAAGGAAATATATTGGTACATTCATCCTTAAATGGTAGCAATATATGTATATATATATACACACACAATTTTTAAAATTTATTTTTTAGTTATAGGTGGACACAATATTTTTATTTTATTTTTATATGGTGCTGAGGATTGAACCTGGTGCCTCACGCATGGTAGGCGAGCGCTTTACCTTCAAGCCACAACACTTGCCCTATATATACAAAATGTTTTGAACATTGTTGTTTTCACATATCCATATATTTTGGATCATTCTATGAGTATGCAGAGAGCTATTTTATTTTTCTTGATTATTGCTTCACTCTTCTGCTATTATTATAAATAAATGGCAATAAACAGCCTTGTACAAATGTTTTATCTTTCCTATACAAATGTATCTATAAGATTAAAATCCTGTAGTAAAACTGCTATAAAGAATTTGTATTTAGAGTTTTCATAAACACTGCCAAAATGCCTCAAAGAGATTTATTAAATTTACCTATTCCTCAGCAGCCCACGAAACACTTCTTGACCTTTCCCTTTGGTAATGTTGTATTCTGAGACTTTTTGATCTTTGAATTATTATTATTATTATTATTATTATTCTATTACCAAGGATTGAATCCAGGAGGTTTAACCACTGAGCCACATCCTCAGCCCATTTTATATTTTATTTGGAGACAGGGTCTTGCTGAGTTGCTAAGTGCCTTTCTAATCTGCTGAGGCTGGCTTTGAACTCACAATCCTCCTGCTGGGATTACAAGTGTGCACCACTGTGCCTGGCAAAGTATTTTTTTAATGTCTGATTAAAAAGTAATTTTATATTTTAATGACAGAAAATAAAATGAAAAAGATTTTTGTGTTATAAAATTATATAAAATTTACTATCACTGCTTACAAATAAAGTTTTATTGGAACATAATCACACCTGTTTATTTATACATTGTGTATGCCTTCTTTTACACCACAGGGCAGAGTTGATGCAACAAAGATTGTATGACCTGCAAAACTTAAGATATTTACTTACTATCTGGCTCCTTACAGAAAGTTGTCAACCTATTTTAGAATTTTTTTCCTCTATTTTTAATTTTAATTTTTTGGTATTATGGATTGAAGCCAGGGGCCTTGTGCATAGTAAATACAGGCTAAGAACAGGCTCTACCACTGAGCTATATCTCCAGCCCTGGTGCAAACAATTTAAAGATATAAATTTCCATTAAGACCTATGTTAGCTGCATCCTAACAAATTCTGATCAGTTTTCATTGTCATTTAGGTCAAGACATTTTCTAGTTTCTCTGACAATTGTGTTTTTTTTTTTATCCTGAAGCTATTGTCAAATTTTCAAATATATGAGGATTTTCCAGCTTTTTAAAAATATTTAATTTGGGGTGATGGGGTTTAAAGGCAGGGCCTTACCCTTCTTGTCAAATGCTCTTTTTTAAATACTTTTTTGTTAATGATTTCTAACCTAATTCTACTGTGGTCAGAGAACGTATGCTATATGATTTCAATCCTCTTAAATTCAGTGAGAGTTAATTTATGTTCTAAAATATGGTCTTTCTTGAAGGACAATGTGCACCTGAAAAGAATATTAAAAAGTATATATTCTGTAGTTGTTGGGTGTTCTACAAATGAAAGGTCAAGCTGACAGTGTTATTCTTCTACATCCCTACTAATTTTCTGCTTGCTTGTTCTTATCAATTACTTGCCCTTTGTTCTTTCTTTTTTCCCTTTATGTGGTGCTGGAGATTAAACCCAGGGAATTGTACATGCTATAATCAGTTCTACTGATCATACTTGTCTGCAGTATACTTTTCAAACTTGTGAGTTCATCCCTTAAAAACAAGTCTCTTTACTGACATTTAAGTAAGTTATAAGGGAGGAGGTTGATCTACCATGTTTAATTAGAATATTATTTACTTTTTTTTTTTTTAGAGCGTGAGAGAGGAGAGAGAGAGAGAGAATTTTTAATATTTATTTTTTAGTTCTCGGCGGACACAACATCATTGTTGGTATGTGGTGCTGAGGATCAAACCCTGGCCGCACGCATGCCAGGCGAGCGCGCTACCACTTGAGCCACATCCCCAGCCCTATTATTTACTTTAATTTATCCTATTTGATACTTGGAGTGCACTATCTAAATACTTAAATTTTGAATTAGGAAAATTATCACTTATTTTATATTCATTTATTGTTTGTCACTTATTCATTCTTTTATTTTCTAAGGACTTACATCTAGATGTGTCCTGGAGTCTCTCAAGTCATTACTTGTACATTTATTTATTTTGCAGTACTGGGAATTGAAACCAACAGCACTCTACTACTACATCCCAGCCTTTTCTATTTTGAGTCAGGGTCTCACTTAATTGCCCAGGCTTGCTTTGAACTTATATTCCTCCTGCCTCAGCCTCCTGAGGTGTTGAAATTATAGCTATGTGGCATATTGCCAGCAATTATCTATAAATTTAATTTCTTGAATTTAAGGTACTGAGCTAAAAACATTTTTTTTTCAATGACTATTTTTCATTTCCAAGATTTTAAACTGGCTAAATTTTTCATATCTATGTGACATTATTTAGTTTTTGGCTGTTTGAGTAAAAGTTTCATCTTATTAATAGACATTATTTTTGTTTCTTTCATAAAACTAAAAATAATTAAATCAATTTACTTAGCTATGCATGTAAGTCCTGATGGCTTCTTTTTGGGGGTAGTGGGGATGGGGTACTAGAGATTGAACTCAGGGGCACCCAACCACTGAGCCACAACCCCAGCCCTATTTTATATTTTATTTAGAGACAGGGTCTCACTGAGTTGCTTTAGGGCCTTACCATTGCTGAGGCTAGCAATTTGAACTCGTGATCCTCCTGCCTCAACCTCCCAAGCTGCTGGAATTACAGGTGTGCACCACCATACCTGGACTTTATGGCTTTTTGTTTGCTTGCTTGCTTGTTTGATTGATTGATTGATTTCTTACAGTCTTGGGGATTGAACCCAGGATCTTGTGCATGCCAGGCAAACATGCTACTACTAAGCTATAACTCCAGCTCCAGTCTTGATGTTTTTATTAAATTAATTCGTTTTAAAATTTTGAGATATTATAGATTCACATACAGTTATGATAAATAATAGAGATCCCATGTATCCTTCAGTCAGTTTTCCCCCAATGGTAATATCTTGCAAAACCATAGTACAACATCCCCATCAGGAAGCTGATATTGATACAGGGAAGGTGAAAACATTTCTACCAGTACAAAGATACCTACAGTATCTTTTAGGCTACAGTCACTTCCCTCCCACTCATACCCTTCCTTAACACAGGGCAATTACTAATCTGTTTGCCTTTTTATTTTCTCAGTACTGGAGATCAAACTTAGGTCCTTGCATATGCTAGCCAAGTGCTTTACTACTGAGCTACACCCCTTTGCCCCTTTTCTTTTGAGACAGGGTCACCCTAAGTTGCCCAGGCTAGCCTGGAACTTGGAATCCTCCACCTCAGCCTCCTAAGTAGCTGGAATTATAGGCATATCCCACCTCACCTTGCAGTTCAGGTCACTGCCTTTTTTTTTTGCTGGGGGGAGTGGGACAGGGGTGTTGGGGATTGAACTCAGGAGCACTTTACCACTCAGCTACATCATCTCCAGCCCTTTTTGATTTTAGGGTCTCACTAAGTGGCTTAGGGCCTTGCTAAATTGCTGAGGCTATCCTTAAACCTACAATTCTGCTTCCCAAATCACTGGGATTACAGGGTTGTGCCACCATTCTTGGCAGTTCATTGCTTTTTACTGCTAAGCAGTATTTATGGTATGGCTGTATCAGAGTTTGTTTTACCATTCACCTTTTGAAGGACATCTGGATTATTTCTAGTTTTGGGCTATTATGAATAAAACTACTATAAATATATATGTACAAGTTTTTGTGTGAACACGTTTTCATTTCTCTGGGATAAATACCCAGGAGTGCAACTGTTGGGTTACACTAAAGTTGCAAATCTAGTTTTTTAAAGAAACTTCTCAGAGCAGCTGTACCTTTTAACATTCCCACCACTAGTCGGTTTGTATCCTTGCCAGTATTTGGTGTTAGGATGGCTGTGGAAGTAACATCTCATTGTGGTTTTAATTTGCATTTTCCTAATGGCTGATGATATTGAATATATTTTTGTGCACTTATTTGCCTCTTTGGTAAAATGTCTGTTCATATCTTTTGCCCATTTCTGATTACATTTTTTGTTTTCTGTTGAATTTTGACAGTTCTTTATGTATCCTAGACATTAGGCCTTGGTGGAATATTTTTTCCTATTTGGTAGCTCTGTCATTTCATTATTTTAACAGTCTTTCCCAGAACTAACATCTTAATTTTGATGAAATCTAATTTATCAATTTTCTCTTTATGGGATTATGTTTTAGTGTCAAGATTGAGAACCATATTTGGCCCTAACTAAAGATTTTCTTGCAGATTTTTCCCTAAAAGTTTTGTTTTCTGTGTAAGTCCTTGATCCATTTTGAGTCAACCTCCATACCTCCCCCTTTTCTTTGGTACTGAAGATTGATTCGAGGGACACTTAACAACTGAGCCACATCCCAGCCCTTTTTAACATTTTATTTAGACACAGGGTCTCTGAGTTGCTAAGGGCCTCCTAAATTCCTAAAGGAGAATTGTGATCCTCCTGCCTCAGCTCCCAAACTACTGGGATTAGAAGTGTATGTCACCACACCCAGCTCACTTTGAGTCAGTTTTTTTTTGGGGGGGGTACCAGGAATTGAACTTAGGTACCCACAACCACTGAGCCACATCCCTAGCCCTATTTTGTACTTTATTTAGAGACAGGGTCTCAATGACTTGCTTGGCGTCTTGCTATTGCTAAGGCTGGCTTTTAACTCTCAATCCTCCTGTCTCAGCCTCCCAAGGCACGCCCCACCACGCGAGGCTTGAGTCCCTTTTTGAATGAGATTATTTTTTTTTTCTTTTCCATCTACGTTCATTTGTCCTAGAGGCTATCTTTCACGCAAAGAATTTCCTTTGCGCATTTGCCAAAAATCAGTTTGGCACATTTGAGTGAGTCTATTCCTGAATTCTCTGTCCTGTTCCATTAATTTATATGTCTATCCCTCTGCCAATTCCAGTCTTTTTTTTTTTTTTTTTAATGGTGCTGGGGATTGAAGGCAGGGCTTTGTGCATGAAAGGCAACCATTCTACCAACTGAGCTATATCCCCAGGCCTCCACACAGTCTTAATTACTGTGGCTATACAGCAAGATTTAAAATTGGGTACTTTCCCATTTTATTATTCTTTTGTTATAGCTTTCTCCCCCCGCTCCCCCTTCTTTCTTTCTTTCTTCCAGTTCTGGGGATTGAACCCACAACCTTGCACATGTTAAGCAAGTGGTGATAGCTGTTCTAGTTCCTTTGCCTTCCCATGTAAATTTTAAAATAATCTTCTTTATATCTAAGTATCAAAACAAAACAAAGTAAACAAACAAACAAACAAAAAAAAAACAAACTTGCTGCTGGTATAGTGGTGCATGCCTATAATCCCAGTAATTTGAGAGGCTCAAGCAGGAAGATCACAAGTTTGAGGCTAGCCTCAGCAACTTAATGAAACCCACCCTCCCTCCCTCCCTCCCTCTTTCTCTCTCTCTCTCTCTCTCTCTCTATATATATATATATATATATATATATATATATGGACTGGGGATGTAACACAGTAGTTAAGCACCCCTGGGTTCAATCCTCAGTACAAAAAACAAACAAATGACTTGCTGGAATTTTGGTAGGGATTCTGTTAAGCCTGTACATTAATTTGAGGAAAACTATCATCTTTACTATGTTGTTTGCCAATTTGTAAACAGCATGTCTCTGCATTTATATGGATATTCTTTATTTTTTTTCATCAGCACTATGTGGCTTATAGCATACAAATCCCATGGATGTTTTCTTAGATTGATATCTAAATATTTTATAGTTAGGATGGCTACTGTAAATGGTATTATATTTCTTAATTTCAGTGTCCATGTATTCATAGCTAGTGTATAATAGCTTCACAGCTGATTTTTGTAAGTTTATCTTATATTTTTTGATCTAGCTGAACTAATTTATTAATTCCAGGAGTTTTGTATAATTGTAAGGATTTTCTCTAAAGACATCAAGTGATCTGAAAATAGGAACGATTTTTTGCTTTCCCCCACCCTCTAGTACTGGGGAATGAACCCAGGGGGTGCTTTTCACATAGCTACCCCAGCCCTTTTTATTTTTGAGATAAGGTCTTGCTAAGTTGGTGAGGCTGGCCAACAGGAACAGTTTAATTTCTTCCTTTCTAATCTATGTCTTCTATTTCCTTTTCTTAACTTATTGTCACTAGCTAGAACTTCTATCACTATGTTGGATTAAAAGCAATAAAGGTAAATATACTTGTCTCATTCCTGTTCAGCTTGAATTATTCTACATATGGGATGTGGGAGGCAAAAGGAAAACCCCGGGTAATTACCACCATGTTGGGACTTAGGTCTTTGGCTCTGGGCTCCCTTGCTAGTCTCCCTTCTCTTCTGTACCTTCCACAGTTTGTTGTTTTTGTTTATATCTAAGTTTTTTAGTTGAAATTAATGGGAAGAACAGGGAAAAGTCTGTCTATTCCATCTTGCCTAAAGTGGAAGTCATAGTTAATTTTAACTGGCTACTTTCCTCAGCACAAGATTTCTATTATATAAAATTTTGGTTTTCAGGAATTTTTTTTTTGTATTTTTCGAGTGATATGACTTTGTTATTAACTCCCACCTTTTCTCTAATAATTTTGCAGTTTCTTCCTTCTGGTACCCTAAGGACCCAACCCAAACAGCTACTGAAATGGTCTGTGTCACAGTAAAATTAAAGATATCATAATTCTTTTAATAAAATATTTTATTATTATTATTAGTTGTAGATAGACACAATATATTTATTTTATTTTTATGTGGTGCTGAGGATCAAACCCAGGGACTTGCACATGTCAGGTGAGTGCTCTATCACTGAGCTACAACCCTAGGCCTAAAATATCATAATTCTAAATCAGTGAATCAAGAGGCAGCGTGATATTGTCTTTTCTAGCTCTCCTTAGGTTTCTCTCTTTCCCCCAATTAAAGGATTCCCTACATGAGGTTGGTTGGGGGTTACTATCCTACTCCCCTAGCTTCAAGTTCTCATCTCTCTCTCTATTTTTTCTCTACAGTATTGGGGATTGAACCCAGGGAGCTCTACCATAGAATTACACCCCACACCCTTTTTACTTTTTATTTGAGACAGAGTTTCACTACATTGCTTAGTTTGACCTCAAACTTGTGATACTCTTGTTTCAGCCTCCCAAGTCACTGAAATTACAAGCATATGCCACCATCCCTGGCAAATTCTCATTTCATTTTTAAGAAAATATTTATGTTTTAATTATAGGTGGACACAATATTTTATTATTTTTTTATTATTTATTTTTTAGGTGGTGGACACAATATTTCATTTCATTTTTATGTGGTGCTGAGGATCGAACCCAGTGCCTCACAAGTACTAAGCGAGCACTCTATCACTGAGCCACAAGTCCAGCCCCAATATTTTATTTTATTTTTTATGTGGTATTGAGGATCGAACCCAGTGCCTCGTGCATGCTAAGTTGCTTAGGTCCCCACTCAGTCCCCACTCTACCTCTTGCCCCAAATTCTCATCTCTTTCTGGAGTATTTGTAATAATTATTTACCCATCAGAAACTCAGCAAGTCCACAGCTTCAGCCACACTAGTGACTTCCAACTCTTCTGTTTTTGGTTCATTGAGATAGTTATTTTGTTTTTGAAACCAAACATTTTCTTTTGTGGGTATGTACTGGGGACTGAACCCATGGGCACTCTACTATTGAGCTGTACCCCTAGTTTTTTTTGTTTGTTTTAAGACAGGGTCTCCTTAAATTGCTGAGGTTAACCTTGAGTTTCAATCCTCCTGTCTCAGCCTCCTAAATTGCTGGGATTACAGGCCAGGTGTGCACCACTGTGCCTCGTTCTTTTTCTTTTCTTTTTCAGACAGAGTCTCTATGTTGCCCAGGCTAGTGTCAAGCTTGTGGGCTCAAGTGTTCTTCCTACCCACCTCATCCTTTTTTTGGTACCAAGGATTGAACTCAGGGCACTTAACTACCAAGTCACATCTCCAGCCCTTTTAAATATTTTATTTAGAGACAGGATCTCGTTGAGTTGCTTAGGGCCTCTCTAAGTTGGCTTTGAATTTGTGGTCCTCCGCCCCAGCCTCCCAAGCCACTGGGATTACCGGTGTGTGCCACCACACCAGGCCTGCCTCAGCCTCCTGAGCAATAGTAGTAAGTAGATGGGACTACAGGTAAGTGCTCTACCCCTGTCTTCACATGTTCTTTGATTTCTCTTTTTCATATTTTACTTTAAATTCTTGGTAAGTGCTTGGAGGAGAAGATATGTCAAAAGTTTGGGCCCTGTAAGTAATTCTTTTTTCTTTATAATATTGAGGATTAAACCCAGCAGCGCTCGTATCACTGAGCTAACATCCCTTTTAAATTTTTGAAAGTGTCTTGTTAAGCTGCCCAGGCTGGCTTTCAACTCATGATCCTCTTGCCTCAGACTCTTGAGTCATAGGATTATAGGTGTGCATCACTATGCCTGGCTCTGTAAATCATCATCATCATCTTCTTCTTCTTTTTTTTTTTTGGTACTGGGGTTAAACTCAGGGGCACATTACCACTGAGCTACATCCCCAGTCCTTTTTATTTTGGAATAGGATCTCACTAAGTTGCTTAGGTCCTCACTCAGTTGCTGAGGATGGCCTTAAACCTGTGATTCTACTGCCTTAGCCTTAGGAGCCCCAGATTACAGCCCATTCAGCTCTGTAAAATCACCTTGATTGGAACTTCCAAAATAATATTTTCTGTATATCAAAGAGAATAAATCTAGGGAATCTAGAATTAATCTTTTGTCTTTGGTCACATATTAATAAAATACTACTTGTTTAGTACTCTCAAGGTCTCTGTAGTAATTCACCTATTTTCATTTTCTTTGATCTAGAGCGCTGTAAAAGATCACAGTACCTAGAATCAGAAAACCTTAGACCAAAACCTTGCTTTGTTACAGTATAACCTTGGACAAGTCATTTGGCTTCTATGAATCTCAGATTTTTAATCAGTAATACAGGATTAAAACAAAAACAATTATAACACTATTAATAAGACAACTAGCTAACAGTGCAATACAAAGAAAATGCTTAGACCAAACTATGGAGTATTAAGACTTCAGCCTCAAATTTTTGGACATTGCTTTAAGAATGATCTTATTGTGGAATCAGAATTTATGTTGCTAAACTGGGTACAGTGGCACATGTCTATAATCCTACCAACTTGGGAAGTGTTTTTATATTTCTGACTAAATATTTACAACCTTATATCATCTTCTCTTTCACCCTGGTGCTGGGGATTGAACTCAGGTCCTTGTATTTGCTATGCTGTACTCTACCACTGAGCTACATACCAAGTGCTAACATCACTTTTTTTTTTTTTTTTTTGAGAGAGAGAGAGAGAGAGAGAGAGAGAGAGAGAGATTTTTAATATTTATTTTTTTAGTTTTCGGTGGATACAACATCTTTATTTTTATTTGTATGTGGTGCTGAGGATCGAACCCAGCGCCCCGTGCATGCCAAGCGAGCGCGCTACCGCTTGAGCCACATCCCCAGCCCCCTAACATCATTTTTTAAGCAAGGCAGGTCATAAGGAGATAGAAAGCACAATCTTGTTTGGCGAGGTGGTGCACACCTGTAATCCCAGAGGCTTGGGAGACTGAGGCAGGAGGATAGTTCAAAGCCAGCCTCAGCAACAGCAAGGTGTTAAGCAACTCAGTGAGACCCTGTCTCTAATAAAATACAAAATAGGATTGGGGATTTAACCCTGAGTTCAATCCCCAGTACCCTAAAACAAAACAAAACAAAACAAAACAAAACAAAAACCCAAACAGAAAGCACAATCCTCCTCCCGACTCGTTAGGGATCAAACACAGGGTCTCCTCAATGTGAGATGAATGCGCTACCACTACATCACACCACACCCCCATTTAAAGTTACTTTTAAGGGCTGGGGTTGTGGCTCAGTGGTAGAGTGCTTGCCTAGCACATGTGAGGCAATGGGTTCGATCCTCAGCACCACATACAAATAAATAAAGTTATTGAAAAAAAAAGCTACTTTTAAAATGAGGAAATTAAAGTCCAGAAAGGATAATTAATTTACTGAACACCTCACTGTTGAGAGCCTTAGCTCATGACATAGCTCTCTAATGAATTCTTTTCATGCAATTTCCTTAGAATGTCCCTTTATTTTGGTTAAAAGACACACGTAGAATTGCAGGGTGTGGGGATCCAGAGGCGGAGAAGGATAGGATTCCTATCCCTCTTCAAGGCTCTGGCATCTTAAAGAAATAGCATATTGTATAAGAAGTAGTAATTAAGCTAAATTCTCCATGGCTATTAGCAAAGTGAATTCATGTGGCCATCTCCCGTCAGTGATGGGCTGATCTGCTTAATGCATAACAATTTTTTTTAAATGCTAGATTTTTTTAACCTTTATTTTATTTGTTTGTTTATTTATTTTTTAGATTTTTTTTTGGAGCTGTAGATGGATACTATACTCTTATTTTATTTATTTATTTATCCTTATGTGGTGCTGAGGATTGAACCCAGGGCCTCATGGGCTAGGTAAGTGTTCCACAACTGAGCTACAATCCCAGCCCCTTATTTGTTTATATTTACTTGGTACTGAAGATCGAACCCAGTGCCTCACACATGCTAGGCAAGCACTCTACCACTGAGCTACAAACTCAGCATTGCATAACAATTTTAAACAGGAACAGTGTCCATTTATTTCTAGATAAGGTAAGACTTAGAGTAACCTCATTTATATGGGTGGATGAGCACAGCTGTATATAGGGAGCAGGCATACAATCAGAAGATGAATGTTATTCCTATTTCTGAAAATAGCTGGGCAAGAACACATGTTTATAAAAGTGGCTCCTTCCTCTGGTACAATCTGCAAACCTTAGCAATAATAAATGAACTGAAAAAAAGACAGGTCAGGCAGAGTGCTGAAGGGGAAGAGGAAAAATTCTAATATGGAAAGACAAAATGGGGAGGGTTGTTTAAATGTCAAAGGAAACACATTTTTTTGAAGAGTAATACTCTCCCTATAAGGTTCTGAGTTGAGTCAGCTGGGAGAATAAGAGGACAGAAAGGAAAAGCAGAAAATAACACTTAACAGATCTAGTTTCTCTACTAAAAGTAGCTTTAGGGCAGTAAGTAGGCTGACAAGAAAGAGAAAAATAGGTCTTCATTTTAGAAAGCTTCCTATTTTTCATAGTGTTCACAAAACAAGGAAAACCTTAGCATGTTTGGAGACGATAGTAATTCTGCTAAAAATTCTGTAACAATAGTCCTGTTTCTCTAGGTGGTTACTGTCATCTTCACCAAAAGTCATACAGAAAATCTTATTAACCATTATTAAGTTTTAGAGTGGCTGACTATTTTCCATTTTTATAGTTGATCAATACTGCAGCAAGATAAAGGGAAAATGACCTAATACAAGGAAGTTGTCAGGTCCCCCCAGTTCTTAGGAGGAGTGCCATGCTGAGACAAACTAATCCCAAAGCATTAGTGCTTTGATTCAGGGGACACATCATAACCTCAAAACATTTATGTAGTCAAAACTGATCCATGGGGCTGGGGATGTGGCTCAAGTGGTAACGTGCTCACCTGGCATGCGCGGGGCGCTGGGTTCGAACTCAGCACCACATAAAATAAAAAATAAAGATGTTGTGTCCACCGAAAACTGAAAAATAAATATTGTTTTTTTTTTTTTTTTTTTGAAGTGGAGGTACTGGGGCTTGAACACAGGGGCACTTCACTGAGCCATATCCCTAGCCCACCCCCACCCCGCTTTAAGTTGTAGTTGGACACAATCATTTATTTTATTTATTTATTTTTATGAGTTGCTGAGGATTGAACCCAGGGCTTCACACATGCAAGGCGAGCGTTCTACCACTGAGCCAAAACCCCAGCCCTGAGATAGGGTTTTTTTTTTTTTTTAAAGAGAGAGAGAGAGAGAGAGAGAGAGAATTTTTAATATTTATTTTTTAGTTCTCGGCGGACACAACATCTTTGTTGGTATTTGTTGGTATGTGGTGCTGAGGATCGAACCCGGGCCGCACGCATGCGAGGCGAGCGCGCTACCGCTTGAGCCACATTCCCAGCCCTGAGATAGGGTCTTGATAAATTGCTTAGGGCCTCATTAAGTTTCTGAGGCTGTCTCCAACTTGTGATCAGGCATGTAATTACAGGCATTTTATTTTTTTTAAAAGCATTAGGGATTAAACCTAGGGACTCTACCACTGAGCTACATCCCTGCCTTCCTTATTTTATCTTGAGACAGAGTCTAGTTAAATTTCCTAGGCTGGCTTTGAATTTTTTTTCCTTTTATGTCAGTCTCCTAAGCAGCTGGGTTTACAGGTGTGTGCTGCTGCACCTGGCTTTTTGTTTATATTCTCATAAAATGGATACTATGCACATTATTGTTTTGATTTCATGTATTTAAATTTACTTTTTTAGGGGCTGAAGTTGTGGCTCAGTGGTAGAGTGCTCGTCTAGCATGCACGAGGCTCTGGGTTTGATCCTCAGCACCACATAAATGTGAAATAAAAATATTGTGTCCACCTAAAACTTAAAAAAGACATGATCCCAATCTATTCTCATGCATCTTACAACTTAGTTGAAATAAACACACAGACAACATACTCCTATTAGATAAGGAAGAAAGTAAAGTTTGGCTGAATAGCTGAGTGACATATTCTGACACAGTAAAAAAAGGATATAAATGAACTGATGGTGAAGTTGTAAAACAGTACTGTAAATATTTTTAGACTTTCCTCTAGGTAAAGCTGAAGTAGCCATATCATCATCTATAAGTAAAATTTCCTTTAACATTTAAAAGTAAGGGCAATTTATAACTCATTAGCACCCTGATGGCTCTGCTACCAATTTTATAGTCCTTTGGCTCCCAGTCTAGGAGAGTGCGAAATTTTGAACATTACTAAGAAATTAAAACCACAGATAATGCAAACCTTAGTAACCTCTTAATTACAAAACGCTACTAAGTCAAAGTGATATTCTATTTGTATGTGTTTGAGAGTGGGGAAGTAGGATTGAATAAATTTGTCTCTTACTTCCAGAAAGTTTATAATCTAGAATGCAGTAAATAAGAAAAACTCTATGATAAAGCAGAAAACATTGTCATGAGCAATCATTACCACTACTAATCAATAAGATCACAGGATGCATAGGGTAGAGAATGAATATTCCAACCAGCCTAAGGAAATGAGGGTTCTTGAAAGACTAGTAATAAGTTTTTAAAGACATATTTAAAACAAAATTACATACAATTGTTTGTACGTTATTTTATTTCTTTGGAACTGGGGATTGAACCAAAGGTGCTTAACCAGAGCCACATCCCCAGCCCTTTTTTTATGTTTTATTTTGAGACAGGGTCTCACTACTGCTTAGGGCCTTGCTAAGCTGCTGAAGTTGGTCTCAAACTTACAATCCTCCTGCCTCAGCCTTCTGAGTTGTGGAATTACAGGTGTGCACCTATTGTTTGTACTTTATAGTAGCTACTCTCAGCTCTGTTATATTGGGCATCTGGAGCCAGATGGAAGCCCTGGTTTCTAAGTGGGAAACACAGCTGGAAAACAATATTGCACAAATTCCAAACTTACACAAATTTGTAGTATTTAAGTAATATGGTATAAATGATACAAAAATGTAAACTGGGGAATGGGGTTGACTCATGACTTTTCAAAAACTTTCTCAATAATTGAACTTCTAGTACACAGAGTTGGAATAACAGTATTATTATTCATAATAAATGAATAGAAATAGAACATTCCTACTTCCTCCCCAAGAGGGGAGCAATTTACACAAAACTATAGCATGCATAGGGGTCCAGAACAGCACCTCTGAAAAACCTCTACCCAGGCATTCTCTACCAGCTATCATTTCCCAGAGTAGCCTCCAAGCCTTTTGGTCATCTTATGTTGTCTCTCCCTCTCTCCTTTTTTTCCTTGTTTTTGTCTGCTTTCTTTCTTCTCTTTTATTGTTTGTTTATAATACTGTGGATTGAATTCTAAGATCTGGTACATGCTAGGCAAGCACTGTAACACAGAGCTACATCCCAGTCTCTTCATGCTTTTTTTTTAAAACCAAGACTGACTCAAACTTAGAAAACTCCTGCCTCAGGCCCCCAAAGAAGCTAAGATTACAAGCATGTACCCCTGTGTCTGATTTGCACAGTCCTCTTGACAGCTTTTATTAGTCTTTCCCCTCCAATGCCAGTGTTGAAGAGGAGCTGAGCAGTGGCTCATTGCTCCTGTCTAATCCCTTACATTAACAGGTACCTTTTGCAATAACCTGGTTTCCTAGTTTAAAATAATCAGGCTGAAGAAGAGTTGATATCTGTTCTTTTGTGTTAGATACCTAAACAAGATGCAAAGCCAAGATCTGAATGCAAATCAGTCCAACTCTAAACTAACGTCTGTATTTTTAACTATACTGCTTCACAAGATTAGAATATACTTTCTTGGTTCTCAGAAGTTCATAATTCCAAGTGTAAAACATAAAAGGTTCTATGTACTGCACTTAGAGAATAAAATTGTGGATAAAACTGAAAGATATCAACATGTACAAGTTTATTTTTGGCTGAAGAACAGGTTATTGATTTTGCTTGACTGCTCTCTACTAGAAAAGAGAAGCAGCAATAAAACTTCACACTGATGGGAGGCAGAGATAGGTAGAGCAAATGACATAGAAGTAAAAAAGAAATATCAAAGTGAGCAAAAGCAGCAAGAGGATAGAAAGCAGCAATAGAGAGGGGTCAGAAACTCAGAAGTTCAAAGCTGCCAAGTTATTATTGTAGAACACAAAATGTGGCCATGTAATTCCAGTGACTTAGGAGGCTTAGACAGGAAGAATACAAGTTCCAGGTTAGCCTCAGTGAGACCTTGTCTCCAAAATTTTTTAAAAAGCTCAGTGGTAGACTACCCCTACCACTGAGGGTTTGGTTCAATCCCTAGAACTACTACCCCCAAACAACAACAACAAAAAACTATACTATTTATCTGGTTGATATATTATTTTCTTCTTTGTGATTTACATTGTCTTCTCCCGAAAGCAGTAACTTCCTCTGCTCTCTAGTAGTATTTTATCTACTTTCTTTCTTTTGTTTGATGAGGGTACTGGGGATTGAACTCAGGGGCACTCAACCACTAAGCCATATCCCCAGCCCTATTTTGAATTTTATTCAGAGACAGGGCATCACTGAGTTGCTTAGCACCTTGCTTTTGCTGAAGCTGGCTTTGAACTTTCAATCCTCCTGCCTCAACCTCCAGAGCTGCTGGGATTACAGGTGTGTGCCACCGTACCTGGTTTATCTACTTTCTATGTAAATTCACCCATTCGAATATCTCAAATAAGTGGAAAATCAGAATACATGGCTGTTTGTGATTGGTTTATTTCACTTAACATTTGTTTTCAAGGTTTAACTATACTGTAGCATATATTAGAATTTCATTTCTTTTTTATTTCTGAATAATATTCCATTGTGTGTTTATCCATTCATCTGGGGATGCACACTTGGATTGTTTCTACCTTTTGGATGTTGTGAATAATATTGCTCTGAAGATTCACATAAAAGTTTTTGTTTGAATATCTGTTTTCAATTCTTTTGGATATGTATCTAGGAGTGGAATTGCTAGATCATAGGTTAATTATATGTTTAACTTTTGAAGAACTGTCAGACTTTTTCATGATGGTCCCACCATTTTACACTTGAACCAGAAATCCATAAGAGTTCTGATTATTCCATATCCTCTCCAACACTTTACTTTCCATTTTTAAAAAGTAACAGGGCTGAAGCCAGACATGTGGCATATACCTGTCGTCCTACTTGGGAAATAAAATCCCCTTACCAGAGTTTCTGACTTAAGATGTGAGTCTTAGAGGTCAATTGTAAACTGCATAAAACATATAAAATGGTTTGGGGCCAAAGAACTCTTGCTAAGATTTTTTTGTTTATTTTCTTTTGCTTTTTAGTTTAAAGTGGATACTATATAAATGCCCTGTAACACTATCTATAGGATGGTAAGCAGAATTGATGTAGTCTTGAACCTGTGGATAGCTTTGTTTTTATTATCATTATACTTTCTTTTTTCTTTTGGTGCTAAGGATTAAACCCAGGAGCACTTTACCACTACATCCCCAGTGCTATTTACTTTTCATTTTGAAACAGGGTTTTGCTGAATTGCCAAGACCTTACTAAGTTGCCAAGGCTGACCTTGAACTCTGATCCTTCTGCCTCAGCCTCAATAGTTTCTAGGGTTACAGGTATGAGCCACCACACCAGGCTCATTGTGCATATTTTGACCTCTACTAGGTTACAGTCCAGTCAGAGAAGGAATGTGGATACTTAAAAAACAGACTTTGTTAGCCACTGTGTTAAACTGTTTTGAGCTGGGTACAGTGGCACATGCCTGTAGTCTCAATGACCTGACAGGATGAAGCAAGAGAATCATAAGTTCAAGGCCACCCTGGGAAGACCTGTTTCAAAATAAAATATAAAAAGGACTAAGGATCCATCATTTGTTATAAAATAGCTATTTCTTTTTCTTCTTCTTCTTCTTTTTTTTTTTTTTTGTATAGGGATTGAACCCAGGAGCACTTAACCACTAATCTTTTAAATTTCTTTTCTTTTCTTTTTTAAATTTTGAGACAGGATCTTGCTCAGTTGCCCAGGGCCTTGCTAAGTTGATGAGGCTCGCTTTGAACTTGCGATTCTCCCGTGTTCCGCCTCCTGAGTCACTGAGATTATAGGTATGTGCTACCATGCCTGGCCTTTTACTTTTAAAAAAAAAAAAGCTTTTCACCTCAGAAAAGGTTTCCTTGAAAGCTATATTTCCTTAGCTTAGTCAGAGAAATAAAAAGTACTCAGCCTAATATCCAGTGCTAATGTGCGTAAGTAACCATAAACACTAATAGTCGTTGCTGACACACTACACTGATGCCAAATTGTTCAATATGGCCCTACTCTATAGAAAGATGTTATCATTTGTATTTTCCTATTTGCTTTCCTAGTACTTTTTACTCTCCTCATACTTCTTATAATGGCCAAATCCTTTTAGCCAGCACTAAATGATCAAAAGCCTGTTAATAGATTATTTGTATTCCCAGTTTTTTTCTAAAGAACAACCGACATGTTTGTCTACTGATGTTAGGAGCTGGAGCAAAAAGGAGGAGGATACAACTGCAAGAAATTCCATTTGCTCCATTCCCAGTCAATAATAGTTTCAGGTTTTCCAGTCCTCTTTTGAGACAGAGGTAGAAGAAGAGATCAGATGAAAATAAGTCATTCATAGTTTCTGGAACCTATACATAAAGCTGGATCTTGGCTTGAAGCAAGTAATGCTGCAGGAAACTGGCTAGAACTGAGAGAGAATGCAAAGAGAATGCCTGTGAGGAAGGCTTGTTTAAACTCTGGGTATTATTATCTCTGCAAAAGCCTCAACTGGGGAATGTAGGACTTATTTTACTTCCCACAGCTGATCTCCAGCATGTTATTGTCTAATATTTAACCTTGGAGAATAAACAGAATAAACTGTTTATTACAGGACAAAAGTTCCAATCAGAGATGTAGGGATAGTGTAAATATAATTAGAAATTCCCTCGATGGGGTTGTGGCTCAGTGGTAGAGTACATGCCTAGCACGTGTGAAGCACTGAGTTCAATCCTTAGCATCAAATAAAAAAATAAAAAAATACACAAAATAAAGGTATTTTATCCATCTACAACTAAAAATATTTTTTAAAGATTAGAAACTCAAAAGAGTGAGTAGCCTTCAGAAATGAAGAGACTAGAAAAACTAGGACCATCTGTGGTTCTTGAACTAGATAAGATTTTCTTAAAAATTATGTACAGTTATTATCTGAGAACTATTCATTTTTTACAAGTTTGCCATGGGGGTAATATTAGAAACTTTGGTAAAAATAGCCATACTTCAGGGAAAACTCTAGTTCCAAGTTTGTCTTGGAACAACGAAAATTATTAGAAGATTTCTGCCATACAATAAATTCTTAAAGCCTGCCAGATCTCATGCAGGCACAACCTCAAATCAGTTTAACAAAAATAACAAAAACAAAAAAACAAAACAAAAAAATAACAACAACAACAAAAAAATCAGTTTAACAGCAACATCTCTAGAGGGCGGTGTTAAATATTTATTTTGGTTGTAGTTGATACAATACCTACATTTTATTTATTTATTTTTATGTGCTTTTTATGTGATTTTATTTTTAAGGATTGAACCCAGTACCCTGCACGTGCCAGGTTAATGCTCTACTGCTGAGCCAGAACCCCAGCCCCATTTCTAGGTTTTGAATCCTATTTATCCTGGTCAACCTTATTCATCTTCAAGTCATGGATCTGATTGATTTGACTATAGGGAAGAAGCAAATTATGTATGGGTCTTCTAAAACCAAAAATCCAAGGCAGAAAAGTGGTTATTATTTCTTTAGAGCACTTCCCAAGAGAACCTTTGCTATGAGTCCTTTATTAACATTACAAATATAAATCTCTCAGATGATGCAACAAAGCAATTTGGGATAGTTTTCCACAGATATGGTGGTGCATGTGTATAATCCCAGCAATTTGGGAGGCTGAGGCAGGAGGATCTCAAGTTCGAGGAGGCCAGACTGGGTAACTTGGTGAGATGCTGTCTCAAAAACAAAACAAATAAACAAATAAGCAAACAAAGGGCTGGGGATATAGCTCAGCAGTAAACCACCCTTGGGTTTAATTTGCAGTATTAAACCAGAAATGTTCAAAACCTATGGAGAAGCTATGATGTTTTGTTACAGAATAGAAACACCTGAAGATCCATTAAAAAATAAAAAATATTGACTTCTGACTCCCACCCACAGAAATTCTGATATCATTTAATTGAGTGAAACCTGGGCATCAGGATTTTAAAATCCCTGTTCCTGTTCCAACATTCTAATGTGCAGCAAAATTTAGGAACATTGACAGAGAAAATGATGTCTTCAAATTATTCTGCCTTCAAGTCTGCCACTGACAGGAAACAATCTCACAGCCCTTATTTCTGGGATCTTCTGGGATTGAATAAGCCAAAGAAAGCACAAAGGTAACCAACATTTATCCTGCAATCTTTTCACAGGAGAATAGTATTGTCTTTCTATAGAATTTTAGACAAAAGAAAATAGCCAATTGAAACCATTATCAAGGCAAGTACCAATCTGGGGAATGGTTAGGTGTGTGTGAATGTCTCCCCCGCCCCCTTTCTTTTTTTGTATTGGGGATTGAACCTAAGGGCGCTTTACCAATCCTCCTCCTCAGCCTCCAGAGTTGTTGGGATCACAGGTATGGGCCACCATACCTAGCTAGATCTGGCATTATAAGGAGAAAAAGAACTGTTATAGGATTAGAGAAGTAAGGCCAAAGTGTAACCTCCATCAAATGTAAACTATTCCGTGTCCAGACTGTGGGGAAAGGGGAGGCTGCAGAGGAATGCTCAAGATCTGATACAGTTCCTCTTCCCATTACAAGTTCTTGCACCATGGAAACTATAAAACAGTGCAATAAAGTCTGGTTCACTACACCCTTAAATGGTTCATCCTTCCTTTCCTCTTGCTGAGATAACCACATACTGTAGCCATGGCTGGAGGAGGTGGATCAACAGAGGTCATCAGGGTCAGCTGGAATCCTGGTCTGAAAATCACTAGAAATAAGAAGGTTCATATTCTCAGTTTTGAGGAAATACCTCCCAGGTTGAGATGGAATCACAATGTCCACATTTTTACTGCTTTATGACCTAGAAGGAAGACCTAGGGATAACAAGATGGCTGAGGCTGGCTAGGCACTTTTTCTTTCTAGTCTTCCTCAACCACAGGCTGTGAAAGGTGCAGCCTGTTTTCCTTTCTGGAAATCTCTCCTTGGTAGTTTCAGGTCTGTTAACAGAGCAGAACTGAAGCATCTTTTGGCTCTCAGTGCCAAAGAAGGGGTAACACAGAAAGAGGAACCCAATAATAGTTGGGGTCTGAGGATGAATGCTCTTTTACCCAGACTGGCTTTAAAATAAGATCATTTGGATCTGTCCTAATCCAATATAACGGTATCCTTATAAATAAAAAGGTGACATTTAAGATGGGTATGGTGGGTCTGGGGTTGTGGCTCAAGTGGTAGAGTGCTTGCCTAGCACGTGTGAGGCTCTGGGTTCGATCCTCAGCACCACATAAAAATAAAATAAAGATATTGTATCCACCTAAAACTAAAAAATAAATTAAAAAAAAAGATGGGTGTGGTGACACACCACTCTAATCCCACTGACTTGGAAGGCTGAGGCATGAGGATCATAAATTCAAGGCCAGCCTAGGCAATTTAGAGAGATCCTGTCTCAAAATACAAAATAGAAAGGGCTTGTGATATAGCTCAGTGGTAGAATACCCCTGGGTTCAGTATCTCCACCACTGGAAAAAAAGCGGATGTGTGGAAGTTGGACATAGACATGCACAGAGAAGATAGCTATGTAAATGATCCATCTACATACAAGCTATGAATACAATGGATTACCAGCAAACATCAAAAGCAAGGAAGATCTCTCCCCACGAGCTACCTTGCTAACTAACACCTTGATTTCAGATTTTTAGCCTCCAGAATTGAGAAATAATAAATTTCTGTGGTTTTAAGCAGTCAGCTTCTGGTACTCAATTACAGTAGTTCTAGGAAATTAATATAACACCATATTCAGACCTAGTGTTGATTAAATCACTCAAATTTTTATCTTAACAAGCCTCATTGCTACATTGCAGTCTAGATCAGTGGTTCTCAAGTAGGGTATATAGAGAATAGTGGTAATGGCAGCACCAACTTCCTTTCTCCCTCCTTCCTTTCTCCCTCCCTCCCTTCCTTCCTTCTGAGGGCCCTGTGCATACTCAATAAGCGCTCTACAACTGAGCTACATCACCAGTCTGCAAATGATAATTTCCTGGGGAGGTTTTTCACAGTAAACATGCCCAATGTTTTAGATTATGAGGGTTGGAAGAGGTAACATATATTTTAAAAGGCTCTCTAAGTGCTATTAGTGAGTTGCTCTGATCCTCCTTCCCCCGAACTTTCTCTCACTTAACACTAGCTTAAGTAAAATAATAAACTTTGATTCTAATAATCTGTGGTTTCAATGTAACTTTAATCAAAATCTTAGCATGCCTTTTTCATAAAAAAAATTCACAAGCTGATCCTACAATTTTTGTGGAAATGCAAAAGGCCAAGTGCCCCAAGGCAATCTTGAGGAAGTACAATAAAGCTGGAGGACTTACACTACTAGATATCAAGATTTATAGAGGTATAGAGTTAAAACAATGTATTATTATTTTTTTTGAATTTTAATATTTATTTATTTTTTCTTAGTTCTCGGCGGACACAACATCTTCATTTGTATGTGGTGCTGAGGATCGAACCCAGGCCGCACGCACACTAGGCGTGCACGCTATCGCTTGAGCCACATCCCCAGCCCAAAACAACATATTATTGACAGAATAGGCAAAAGAATTAAAGGAATAGAAGAGAACTAAAAAATAAACCCACACATATCCTCTGATTGAGAAATATGACTCTGCTGTTCAGTGGGGGAAAGGGTGATCTTTTCAATAGATGCTGCAGCAATTAAATATCCACATGAAAAAAAAAAAAAAACCTTGACTCAAGTCACACCTTAATCAAAAATCAATTCCAGATAAACTGTGGATCTAAATATAAAAGGAAAAATAAGTATCTCAGAAAAAACATAGGATATCCTTATTATCATAGAATAGATAAAATTTTATTAAACAGAACCCAAAACTACCAACAATAAAACAAAAGATGAACTAGATTACATAAAAATGCAGAACTTCTATTCATGAAATGATACAATTAATAGAAAAGGTGAGACACAAAAGATATTTATAATACATATATTTGACCCAGGACTCATAACCAGAATATAAAAAGATAGGCAATTGCTAGGAGTGATAGCACACACCTGTAATCCCAGTGATTTGGGAAGCTGAGGAAAGAATATTTCAAATTTGAGGAAAGTCTTGGCAACTTAGTGAGACTCTGTCTCAAAAACAAAAAGCAAAAGTGGTTGGGGATGTAGCTCAGTGTAAAATGCCTCTGAGTTCAATCCCTGGTACCAAAACAAAAAACAAACAAACAAACAAAATAAAACAAAAAAACCCAACCAACAATAACAACAAAAAACAACAAAAAACCCCACAACAAACAAACTACTCTTATGATAATAAATAAAGTGAAGTACATACAACAACATGGATGAATCCTGCTAGTTTAATGGTGAATATAGCTCCAAGATTTGAAAAGCACACATTGTAATGATTTTATTTATGCAATGTTCAAAGTGAATTACACAAATCTGATGACAGAGGTCAGAACTGATTGGGGAGTGGGGGTGTTGTTAAGACTACTGGAAGATGGCACTAAAACAGACTGGTGGACCAATGGTACAGAATAGAGGACACAGAAACTAACCCACAAAATTACAGTTATCTTATATTAGATAAAGGTGCCAAAAACATGCAATGGAGAAAAGATAGCGTTTTCAACAAATGGTGCTGGGAAAACTGGAAATCCATATGCAACAAAATGTAATTAAACTCATATTAAACACCATGCACAAAACTTAACTCAAAATGGATCAAGCACCTAGGAATTAAACCAGAGACTCTGCTAGTAATGAAGAAAAAGCAGGCCCTAATCTTCAGCATGTGGGATTAGGCCCCAACTTCCTTAATAAGACTCTTATAGTGCAAGAATTAAAACCAAGAATCAATAAATGGGATGGAATCATACTAAAAAGTTTTATCTCAGCAAAAGAAACAATCTGTGAGGTGAATAGAGAGCCTTCATCCTGGGGGCAAGTCTTTACCCCTCACACATCAGATAGAGCACTAATCTCTAGGGTACATAAAGAACTCAAAAGGCTAAGAACTGAAAAAACAAATAACCCAATCAACAAATGGGCCAAGGACCTGAACAGACACTTCTCAGAAGAGGATATACAATCAATCAACAAATATATGAAAAAATGCTCATTAACTCTAGCAATCAGAGAAATGCAAATCAAAACTACTCTAAGATATCATCTCACTCCAGTCAGAATGGCAGCTATTATGAAGACTAACAACAATAAGTGTTGGCGATGATGTGGGGATAAAGGTACATTGCTGGTGGAACTGCAAATTGGTGCAGCAAATATGGAAAGCAGTATGGAGATTCCTTGGAAAACTGGTAATGGAACCACCATTTGACCCAGCTAGCCCTCTCCTCGGACTATGCCCAAAGGACTTAAAAACAGCATACTACAGCGACACAGCCACATCAATGTTTACAGCAGCACAATTCACAATAGCTAAATTGTGGAGCCAACCTAGATGCCCTTCAGTGGATGAATGGATAAAAAAAATGTGGTATATATACACACAATGGAATTTTACTCAGCAATAAAAAAGAATAAAATCATGGCATTTTCAGGTAAATAGATGGTGTTGGAGAAGATAATGCAAAGTGAAGTTAGCCAATCTCTAAAAACCAAATGCTGAATGTTTTCTCTGATATAAGGAGGCTGACTCATAGTGGAGTAGGGAGGGGAAACATAGGAAGAATAGATGAATTCTAGATAGGGAAGAGGGGAGGGAGGGAAAGGAAAGAGGCAGGGGATTAGCAAGGATGGTAGAATGTGATGGACATCATTATCCAAAGTAAATGCATGAAGATTTGAATTGTGTGTCAACCTACTTTAAATACAACAGAGATATAAAAAATTGTGGTATATGTGTAATAAGAATTATAATGCAAAAAACACAACAAGTACATGTATAAAGACATGAATTGGTGTGAACATACTTTATACAAAGATATGAAAAACTGTGCTCTATATGTGTAATAAGAATTATAATACATTCTGCTGACATGTATTTAAAGAAATAAAATCAATTTAAAAGAGGAAAATAAACAGACTATTGGAAGGGAGGCACAAAAGAGCTTCTGGGATTTTGACAATATTTGTTTCTTTATCTAGGTGCTGGTAACATGGTATGTTCACTCTGAAAATTCAATGACTTGTACACTTATGACTCATGAATACATTTATATTATTATTCTTCAGTAAGACCTAATAACAAGCTGGACTCAATGGTACATGCCTGTAATCCCAGCTAGTGGTTGAATATCCCTGAGTTCAATCCTCGGTAGCTTCCTCACCAAAAAAAAAAAAAAAAAAAAAAAGGAAAAAAAAGCCTGATTATCATAAACAAATCAGAACACCTTTGGGTTTATGAATCCTATAGATCAGTGAAAAAGAGGATGATAAAGTAGGCAGTGCCAGGATCAGATTGAGATGACATATTTTAGGCAGCCTGCCCAACCTCCAGGTCAGCAGTCTAGTCTAGTATCTAATGCAATAGCATATGGCGGGTGTGTGTGTGTGTGGGGGGGGGGCAGAGGGTTCTACTTTGTTCATCCATTCTTTCTCTATACTGATACTTGATTCTGGGAGATTTTAAATATGATTTTAAGGACAGAGCTAAAAAGAAGGAAGCTTGAATTTTAAATGGGAAAATGCACAGTATACTGAATGATTGGGGAAGGTTTTTTTTTTACATATTTTTATTGGTGCATTATAATTGTACACAATGATAGGATTTGTTGTTACACATTTATTTGTACATGCACACAATATGGGAAATTTTTAAAAGGTGGAGATAATCAGTCAGATATGAAACAGGCTGAGTTTAGGGTTAAAAGTTTCATTTGATTATGAGTTCAATGAAGGTAGAAAATTATTTGATAGTCTTTTTGTTTTTTTTAAGCTATCTTAAAGAGAAAATAAGAGTACAACTTGGGAAGAGTGCCTATTCAATTCCTCGAGTAGCCTTTTTGTCATATTGTTTGTTGCTATGGAGAAGACTGTGAAGGCAGCAACTAGGGAATTAAAGGATCTTGCAGGAGTAAACATAGGGATAGTGAATTTTGAAAAATTCCTAAAGCAATTAGCAAGTAAAAGGACCTATAAATGACATGCTTTCCATGTTTTTCTAATCTCTACTCTTCTGAAAATACATGGGCCTAGTTTGCCACTATAATTTAACTCAAAAAACAGAGAGGACTGAATAGGCCTAACAAAGCCTAAACCCAGCAGACAAAATACAAGGCCATTTAATAATGCCACCTCATGCCAGGAAGAATCAGCTACCTACCCACCCTATTTGGTGAAATTATCTCCTGCTGCTTAAATTATAAAGTTGATGCCCCGTGATTTCTTTGTTCTGTAAAGCTTGAGGGAGACGGGATAATAAGGTATCAGAAGAGGTGGAAAACAGCCCCTTGTTTCAGTGAGTGAGTGAGAGAGAAAGAGAGAGAGAGGGAGAGAGGAAGAAAGAAAATATAAGAGAATGTTAGTTCTCACTGGTATCATTTATAGGCAGTGGGAGTAGCAGCAACCTGGGAGCAAATCTCTGCCTGAACTGGTCTAAAACTACTGCCGTGGGAACCAAGGCTAGTTTGCAAATTTGTGCCCATCATTGTTACAGCAGCTTTATCAACCAAGGCAGGGCCAGGACCTGTTTTTAGCTGTATACACTCTGTGACCAGAGAGTCCTACATTTTCCACTCTGTCACAACCAATGACTAACAAAGACAATCCCTCTTCTCTCCCACACAATGCTACAGAAGTGGAAATATCAGAGCTAATGCAACAGCATATGGGAGGAGGCAGAGAGTTCTACAAGGACAGGACAACAGAGCTCCTAAATCTAAATTCCTCATTTGTACAATGAGGAAACTAAGGCCCAAACTAGTAAAATGACCATTTGACAGGGCAGGAAAACACCAAGGCCATCAAATGGGGCCCTTTCCCCTTGGAATCATACATGAAAGCTAAATTATCTACAGCATAGTGATTAATCCCAAGTCAAACCATAACTGTATCTACTGTACCTGAGTTCATGCATAAGTATCAGGAACACAATTATTTGTTAAAGGATGTTATTAGTAACAAAATAGGCCTGCAAGGATTTTGTTACTGAAATATCAAAAAGATCTCATTTTGAAACAACCTTCCTTGTCTGGCAAGTCCACAGCCTGGTCACCTGTACTGCCAGACTCTGCTTTACTATCCCTGGGAGGGAGGGGATGAGAAGAGGTGGGTGAGAAAGCACAAAGAGTACATACATCTCTTTTCCTTAGAGATTAATCCATTTTGTAATCTGAAACTTAAAAAAAACTGTGACTGAAAATTTTCCTTAGGGCTTTGGGATTTGAATATATGACAGTGGGCAGATAACATAATCCACCAAGGGTATATAAACACATCATACCTTAAAGCACCCCCTGGGAGTAAACTGCTAGGTGGGAAGAATGTGTTGGCTCCTGTTTTTTTATGGGGGAGGGGTAGGAAAAAATAGGTATTGATTTCCCTAATGTTTCCTTTGTGTGGCTGCTGTTGCCATGTGGTAGTCTGTTGCTATGAAGATCTGTGGTGCCAGACAATGGCTGCTAGACTCTTTATGACCATGCTATTGGTAGCATCTTTCTGCAGAAGTTAGGCTAGTGTGCCTCTGGCTAAGCAGCTGAGAAAGCTTGGTCCCAGTGCAGCATTTCTCTCTAGGTGAGTGCTGAGGTGAGACTGAAGGTAAAAGGGCATTAAGAATAGCCTATAAGAAAAGCCAGTAGCTGAGTACCACCTCATTTTTCCAGTACAAATATCTAAAATCAGATATTTCACAGTTCACACACGTATATTCTCCTAACCTTGGTAGTTCCCTATGGTTTATTCTGTTGATTCTGATCATCAACAGAATCAACAGAATAAACCATAGGGAACTACCAAGGTTACCATTTTCATGAAATAAGATTAATGGAGACACCTTTCCCTTTAGAGAGAAGGATAAAGACCCACAGTCAGGATCTGCAATTAGATAAGGATGAAGAATCACTGGGGCAGTTGCTCATCAGAGCTATCAAGGACAAATTAACTTCCTTTTAAGCAAACTGCCTATTACTCTGATAATAAGAAAACAACAACCACAGAGCAAAGAGCGGTGCTCATCCACAATTTAAAGCAGGACCAAATGTTTTCCTGGGTAACAGGGGTCAGAGTATACAGAAGTCTTCCTGGACTATTTAGATGTCATGTCAGCTACTCACCCTCTCTCTTCACCTTCTGACACAATCACTGTTCTTTTCATCTGAGAATACACACACAAACACTACACAAACATTCACTGACAATACTATAGCTACTAATTACACATGGCAATTTAAATTTTAAACCAGGTGTACTGTAGCCCATGCCTGTAATCCTAGCAACTCAAAAGACTGAAACAGGAGGATCACAAGTTTGAGGCTAGCTTCAGCAACTTGGCGAAACCCTGTCTCAAAATTTAAAAAAGAAAAAGGGCTGGGGATGTGGCTCAGTGGTAAAGCACCCTTAGGTTCAATCCCTAGTACCAAAATAACTAACTAACTAAATATCACACAGGTAAAGGTACAATAAGTTCTAGAACATAACTAACTGCAGTTCAGAAATATTTTTACTGTACTACAATGCATTTATAGCACTATTATTTCTTCAAATAGTTCTTCTCAAATAGTTCCAGACATTGGAATAGAAATTAATTTTACCTCTAAATGACAAATCTCTGTGGAAAACTTCCTTTTTTCTACCAAACTGTTAAACTGAATGAGAATTCAGTGTTGGAAGACAGACCAAGATTACTGTATAGATTTTCATATCCACTGACATCCAAGAGAGTTGCACTTACTTCAGCTTCAGAAACATGGTTTTAAGTCACTACAATTTCTTTCTTACTGATATTCTGGTGAAAGAGACCAGACTAATTTCAGAGATGTTATAAAAGTAATTTCTACATGGGATGAGAGGATTAATCTAGATAAATTATTATCAAACTTTTAATTTTTTTCCCAGTCCTGGGGATTAAACCCAGAAACATTTACCACTGAGCTACATCCCCAGTCCTTTTGATTTTTAAATTTTGAAAAAGGGTCTCACTAAGTTGCTGAGGCTGACCTTGAATTTGTGATTCTTCTGCCTCAGCCGTTTTGCTGGGGCTGGGATTATAGGAGTGTGCCACTGCACCTGGCCAGAGCTCCCATCTTTTTTTTTTTTTTTTTTTGATACTGGGCATCATTTAAATAAGGGTTTTCAAAGGAGCCTAACACGTAAGTGATCTAAAAGTAGAAATGCTCTGAGTTGCACCTGGTAGCAGAGATGGGAGCGAGGGTCTGGTATCCCTCATTCCTATGATGCCACTGTGGTTCTCTGGGCTCAGATTGTTCAGGGTATAACTTTTTTGAAAGTATTTGGCTAGGCACAGTGGTGCATGCCTGTAATGCCCGTAACTTTGGAGGCTGAGGCAGGAAGATTTTGAGTTCAAAGCCTCCTTGGCAGATTAGCAAGGTAATAGCAACTCAGTGAGACCCTGTCTCTAAATAAAATAAAAACGGCCGGGGATGTGGCTAGTGCTTAAGCACCCCTGGGTACCCAAAAAAAAAAAAAAAAAAAAAAAGTATATGATGGGAGCCATTATTTAAAAAAAAAAAAAAAAAAAAAAGCCGGGTGTGGTGGTGAATGACACCTCAGCCTCCTGAAGGCTGAGGCAGGAGGATTGCAGGTTCAAGTCCAGTAACAGTGAGATCCTAAGCAACTTAGTGAGAACCTGTCTCAAAATTTAAAAATAAATTTAAAAAAAAAAGTGCTAGGGATGTAGCTCAGTGGTAAAGTACCCCTGGGTTCAATTCCCTGAACTGGAAAAACAACAACAACAATAACAAAAAAAAAAAAAACCAAACAAAAAAAAACAAAACAAAAGCAGCCATACTCACTTTGAAAGCAACCAGGGAAAAATGACACAGGAAACAATGAAAATGATTGTGTATTTCTTATCAGAAACCTTGGAGGCTAAAAGGACACAGAACAGCCATGCACAATGTGTACACCTGTAATCCCAGAGACATGGGAGCCTGAGGCCGGAGAATCACAAGTTCAAGGCCAAATCAGCAAAAACATAAGCAACTGAGATCCTGTTTTAAATAAAAAGTAAAAAGGGCTGGAGACTTAGCTCAGTGATAAAGTACCTCTAGGTTCCATCTTCTGTACCAAAAAAATAAGTAAAATAAAATAAATAATAGCATTCTCAGAGAATTCATAACAACTGAGCTGTTCTAAAAGAATTCCTAAAGGAGGTTCTTCAGACAGAGGGGAAACAATAGGACTTTAAGAATCTCAGGAATGAAAGAAGAGCAACGGAAATGTTAAAATCTGGGTAAAGGTAACAAATTATTCTCTTGAGTTCTTTATGGTATATCTAATGATTGAAAGGGAAAAAAAATTTAAATTGTCTGATAGGGTTTTCTTTTTTTTTGGTACTTGGGTTTGAACCCAGAGGCACTTAACTACTGAGACATATTCCCACTCCTTTTTATTTATTTTTAATTTTGAGGTCCTTCACTAAATCGCTTAGGGCCTTGCTAAATTGCTGAGGCTTGGAACTTGGAATCCTCGGGGCTCAGCCTCCCGAATAGCTGGGATCACAGCTATGCGCCAAGGCGCCTGGCCTGATGGGGTTTTCAATATATTAGATATAATACATGCAGCCTAGTGTTGGTAAACTTTTAAAATAAAAGCCAAGGTCACAATGATAGTGGCAGAGGTACAGAAATCGCTTGATTTTCACTCCACTGCTCCTTCAACTGTATTACAATCTCTTCTGTAAAATATATGCCAAACTAAACCGTATTACCTTTGGCTTTAGTATTGCTATCACAAAACTGAATCCATGGAACCTCCTGGAATTCTTTTTTTTTTTTTTAAGAGGGTGGGGGAGAGAGAGAATTTTTTAATATTTATTTTTTAGTTTTCGGCGGACACAACATCTTTGTTTGTATGTGGTGCTGAGGATCGAACCCGGGCCGCATGCATGCCAGGCAAGCGCGCTATCGCTTGAGCCACATCCCCAGCCCGTCCTGGAATTCTTATCTAAAGTCAGTTTTGCCTTTCTTTAAAATACAACAGATGCCAGCAAGCAATTTTGCCTTAGCAAAAGCATATGTCCTCTTTAAGGCTTTTTTTTTCTTTTTTTTTTTTTTAATTGTATTTAGGGCCCAGGGTTAAGATTAAGCCTTGTCGGCTGGGGTGGTAGCTCAGTTGGTAGAGTGCTTGCCCTGGGTTCTAATCCCTGGCAAAACACACAAACACACACACACACACACACACACACACACACAAAAGATTAAGCCTTGTAAACCTGGAATAGACTTGGTACTTGATATTTTGATTTGAAGTGAGGTAGGCCAAAGTGAAATCAGCTGGAATCAGACCCTTGCATAGTGGTAAAAATCAATCTCAATGAAAACAAAAAAATCAAAACAAAACAAAAATCCAAGGGAAATATTCTGGGTTACACTTAGGTGTGTTTTTCTAGAGAGGCTGAGATTGGGGTATTGGGGATTGAACCCAGGGGCACTTTACCACTGAGTTACATCTCCAGCCCTTTTTATTTTTATTTTGAGAGAGGGTCTCACTAATTTTCTTAGGGCCTCAAAGTTGCTAAGGCTGGTCTCAAACTTCAAAGTCTTCTGCCTCAGCCTTCCCAGTTGCGCCACTGTGCATAGTCCCTTAGGTGTTCTTAACAATCCCAAAGTTGAACCTGGTCATGGATAGATCTTTGCAGAGTTGACTGAATTATGAACAGCTTAAAAAGAGATGGAATCTGCAGGAATTTCAAAATGCTTTCAAGGTGGGCTGGGGCTGTAGCTCAGCAGCAGAGCATGTGCCTAGCATGCATGAGGCCCTGGGTTCAATCCTCAGCACCATGTAATAATAAACAAATAAAATAAAAGCATTCTGTCCATCTATAACTACAAAAAAATTAAATAAAAAATGCCTTCGAGGCAAAATTCAAAATGAGAGATAGGGAGAGTAAAGGAAAAACAGAGCAACACTGGTAGGGCAGGGAGGCAAAACAAAACAAAGCAACCCCCTTCCAGCTCCCCCCCAAAAAAACCAAAAACCAGGAATTACTGCTGCTATGACCACTACACTTGTTCTCAGCAACCTACAGGAACTCATTTCTTTTCTTTTTTAAATATTTATTTTTTAGTTGTAGTTGGACACAACACCTTTATTTTTATGTGGTGCTGAGGATCAAACCCAGGTGTCCTGCACGTACTAAGCAAGTGCTCTGCCGCTGAGCCCCAGTCCCAGCCCTGCAGGAACTAATTTCTACAGGAACCTCTTAGCATCCTCCATTTTCCCCAAGAGGCCAAGCATTCATAGCTTCTTTCTAAGCTGGAAAGTTGTTCCCTTTGAAAATAATAGTTTGCTGGGCAGAGATAGAAGTGCAAAAAGTCAGGTGCAAACACAAAACCTAGAAGCCTAGAATTTTTTTTTTTTTAAGTATTTGTATGTAGTTCTTATGATCAACTTGAGGAATGACCTAGTACTCTAGATCTTACTTTTTTTTGTCCCCCCTTCCATTCCTGGTACTGGTAATTGAACCTAGCTCTTGTGCACTCTAGGCAAGCACTTTATCACTGAGCTGTATCCCCAATCCTTTTCATTTTGAAATGGCATCTCACTAAATTGCCCAGGCTGGCTCTGAACTTGCAATCCTTCTCCTGCCTTATTCTCCAGAGTAGCTGTGATTATAGCCCATCACCCCTGACCCCTGCCTAGATCTTATAGATCTTTTTAAAATTTTTTTAGTTGTCAATGGACCTTTTATTTAATTTATTTATATGTGGTGCTGAGAATCAAACTCAGTGTCTCACACATGCTAGGCAAGCATTCTGCCAATGAGCCACAACTCCAGCCCCCCCCAATCTTATGGATCTTCAGAGAATGATTATTGTAGGAAATCTGTTACTTTAAGATGTAATGGGGACTGGGGATATAGCTCAGTTGGTAGAGTGCAATCAGACCTTCATCAACTGACAATTCAGGTGAAGAGCCTTTGAGGTGTCCAAAAAGAAGAAGGAAAAAAAAAAAGTAGAGCATATCACTATATAAAAGATCTTCCCACAGAATAAAAAGGAGAAAAAAAAAGTGAAGGTAAGTTTTGAAATACGATATGTTAAGTGGGAGAAATCTGATATTAATAGAACTGAAAATCTTATAGTTGAGGACCTTTCTAAAGAAGTTGCTGAGGCAGGCCTTAAACTTGTAATCCTCCTGTCTCATCCTCTAGAGTCACTGAAATTATAGGCATATACCACCATGCCTAGCTCAAACAAATTTATTTCTGATAGCCCACTACAAGTGGCAGGTGTTAAGTTTTTTTTTTTTGTACCAGGGATTGAACCCAGGAGTGCTTTACCATGAGTCACATTCCGAGCCCCATTTTGTACTTTATTTAGAGACAGAGTTTCACCGAGATGCTTAGCACCTCACTAAGCTGCTAAGGCTGGCTTTGAACTCTCAATTCTTCTGCTCAGCATCCCTAGCTACTATGATTACAAGTGTGCACCACCATGTCCAGCCAGGTGTTAAGTTTTGGGGGACCAATGGTGAGCACAAAAATCCCCAATCTCAGAATTTCTAACATAGGTGAAGAGACAGACATTAATAGAAAAATTAGGGTTGGGGCTATAGCTCAGTGGTAGAATGCTTGGCCAGTGTGTGCCAGACCCTGGATTTGATTCTGTGGGTTGGGGTGGGGTAGGGAGTGGGAAGAATTACATGATTATAAACAAAACTGCAAACTGTGAATAAATACTGTGAAATAAAGTCTAGAAAACATTAAGAGTATCTAACAGGTGGCCAAGCATGGTAGCACATGTTTGTAATCTCAGCAACTTAGGAGGCTGAGGCAGAAGGACCACAAGTTTAAGGCTAGTCTTGGCAACTTATCAAGGTCCTCTCAAAATAATAAGAGCTAGGCTAGGCATGTAGCTCAGAGGCAGAGTGCCCTGAATTAAATCTCCCTAATACCACCACCACCATCACCCCCACCAAAAAAAAAAAAAAAAAAGTCTTGTTACTAATGTAGAGACATGATGGCACTCTGAGACCCAGCCTTTCTACCACATATACTTTATATACTTTGACAAGGACTTTGATTCTTTATTAAAAGAATGTGCTGGAGCATTGGGCATGGTGGTGCATGCCTGTAATTCCAGTGGCTTGGGAAGCTGAGGCAGGGAGGATCATAAGTTCAAAACTAGCTTCAGCAACTTAGTAAGGCCCTAAGCAATTTAGCTTGCTTATTGTCTCAAAATAAATAATAAAAAGGGCTGGGGATGTGGTTCAGTGGTAGAGTGCTTGCCTAGCATGCACAAGACCCTGGGTTCAATTCCAAGCACTGCAAAATCAAACAAACAAGCAACAACAACAACAACAACAACAACAACAACAAAAATCCAGGAGAATGAGCTGGATCACACAAACTCATTGTTATCAAGGGATCTTGATTACCTATTACCTGCTAAGGTACCTTTGCATTCCTATTTCATTTTATTTTTTAGTTGTAGTTGACACAATGCCTTTATTTAATTTATTTATTTATATGTGGTGCTGAGGATTGAACCCATGGACTCGAATGTGATAGGTGAAGCTCTACCACTGAGCCACAACCCAGCCCTCATTTTTTTAGGCTTATGAATTTCCAAAACAGAAACACTGTTCTCAGGGCAAATGAAACTTAAGAAGTCTGACTGGATGGAAGGCTTGGACAACAGCAACTTACAGCAAGCCAAAGACTTGGTGGATGTCTGAAAATAAGTCTATGTAAACATTTCCCTGGGGCTGGGGATGTGGCTCAAGTAGTAGCCCGTTCACCTGGCATGCGTGCGGCCCGGGTTCGATCCTCAGCACCACATACAAACAAAGATGTTGTGTCCGCCAATAATTAAAAAAATAAATATTAAAAATTCTCTCTCTCCCTCTCTCTTAAAAAAAAAAAAAAAAAAAACATTTCCCTGTTGACTCAGCCCATAAAAATCTATATTAAGTTGACAGATGCATGAAGTGGTACGGGTGGCTGGGCAATGAGGCAACCAATGGGAGGAAGGAGGTGACTACACTAAATGTTAAAAAAGACAAGAGCTGAGCAGGATATGGTGGTATACAGCTGTAATCTCAGCCACTTGGGAGGCTGATGTGTAAAAATCACAAACTCAAGGCCCTCAGCAACTTAGCAAGACCCTGCCTCAAAATAAAAAATAAAAGACTTGGGGTTGTAGCTCAGTGATCAAGTATCCCTGGGTTCAATTTCCAATACCAAAATAAAAAAAAAAAAAAAAAAAGGAAATGCAAAAGCTGCATCTTCAATGAGCCAAGATTAATTCAATTTAGAGTGAGTGTTCTCCATTATCTTGACTTTCTCAGCTGCCATTTTATTACTTTTTTCTTAAAGCCTGAACCCAAATTTCATCTATAACCTAAATCTCCCATATAAATGATAGAGGGAGCGGGGCTGGGGATATAGCTCAGTTAATAGAGTGCTTGCTTTGCTTGCACAAGCTCTGGGTTCAATCCCCAGCACTATGGGGGTTTGGAGAGTGTGGATACAATCTGAATCACAATGCCAGCACCTATTAAATGATTGTCTAAATACAAGGGCCAACACTGTTGAAGAATTATAAAGGGAGATAATTAATTTAACAAACTGGCACTGGGGGCTCAGGATACAGCTTGGCAGTAGAGTGGTTACTTACTTGTGATTCCCAGCACTGCAAAAACAAACAAATACTGGCATTGGAAATCTCTATAAATGAGATTCTGCTATTCTGTTTGGTTTGCTGCCATCCTATGGGTATTGCTAGCAGACCTGTTGACACAGGAGACTCCTTATAAATACCTGGCAATATTTACAGCAATAAGCCCTTATTGGCTGCTTGGTAGAAGCAGGTTGAGAAGGAGTGAGAAAGTCATATACAGGACTTACCATCTTCTGTTTCCTGCCACACGATGCCTTCGAGGTTGACACTGGTTCCAGGTTCACAAGGGCCCAAGCACTCAGGCTCTGTGGCTAAAGCCACATCACATGTGTTGACACCAACTGATCTTGTCCGAACCATAATCTGCTCACAGGGAGATGAGATGTCATTATTGACCACTGGCACCAAAAGGTGCAGAGGCAGCACTGCTGGTGTGGAGACAGGGGACTCCATCTGTGGGGGAAGACAAAGCAGTAACTGAGTTGTAGCAAGATTATTTAGGATAAGTACCTTTCAGTATTTAATCTAGTCCCACATGCTTTGCTGCCAGAGTACAGAGGCTCTAAATATTAGACTGTGGTCCTTCCTTTCAAGTTCTAGGTCATGATTCCATTACAAATTTGTGGTTTAGATGAGAACACCAACAAACAAACTCATACCCACACACACACACACACACACACACACAAACCATACCCTGTCCTAGGAGAAGCTCTATTTATTTTTTTCTTCCCCCCTCCACTCTTCTTTCATACTCTCTTTTTTTTCTATTTCCTTTTCTTTCTATCTATCTATCTATCTATTTATTTAATGGTGCTGGGGATTAAACCCAGGGTCCTGTGCATGTGAGGCAAGCACTCTACCATTCTATCCCCAGCCCTCCTTTTCTTTATTTCTGTAGTACTCAGATCAAACCCAGGGCCTCACACATGCTAGGCACATGCTCTACCACTAAGTTATACCTCCTGCTCCTCTATTTCTTATGAAAAACCTTTCTCATGAACTGTGCTTGGCTAAAAATGGTCTTTTGTATGTTGTATTTTTCCTATTTCATTTAAAAGTCTCCAGTGGAAAAGAATTAGTGCCAAATTTCAATAGCAGAGCAAATAAAAGACTGATGTGAAAGACCCAGCTTTTCAGGCATATTCTGCTACCACTATGCTTCCTACCAATCTATCATTCACCCAATCTAACATTCAACAGTCATTATATTAGTTAGGTATAAAAGCCATGAATACAGATGGGGATAAAGAGAAGAAGAAATATCCAGATTTAGTAAAGCTATAACTCCTAATGATTCTGGAGCTTTAGTACGACTAGCTAGAAGGAAATTTACTTAAAAGATATAGGAGAGTTGGGATTAATCTGATTGTGGTGGTTGGTTAATGAGAATGGCATTTTGGAGTAGGACTCTAACATCAAATCTATTTGTGAGGCTGGGCATAGTAGCACAGACCTATAATTCCATTAATTCAGGAAGCTGAGGTGGGAGAATTGCAAGTTTGAGGCCAGCTAGGGCAACTGAGTGAGGCCCTAAGCAATTCAGTGAGACCACCATCCAATACAAAAAGGGTTGGGGATGTAGCTCAGTGTTCAGGCACTCAGTCTCCAGAACTGTCCCCTGCTTCCCCCACCAATCTCTCTCTTTCTCTGAAATAGGAGGTACTAATACAAATCCTGAAGCCAATCCACAGCAATCCAAAGCAGTCTGATTACACATACCTAAACAAAAATGTTAAACACCAGCAATATACCTCTAAAACTATAACTTCTCACAAAAACATAATTACTAGGTTCCAAGAAGAATAAAACACTTCTAGAGATAACATAAAAGTTGTAATGGAGCAGGTGATGATCCCTTAACTCTTTCATCAGACATAGAAAATGGGTCAAGGAGTGAGATTCTTGGAATTCTTATCAAAGACTTCTGAACTGGAAGTGGTGACACAAGCCTGTAATTATAGCTTTTGGGGAGGCTAAAGCAGGAGGATTACAAACTCAAGGGCGGCCTCAGTAATTTTTAGAAAGACTCCAACTCAAAATGAAAATTAAAAAGGATTGGGGATGTAGCTCAGTGTGAGAGTGCCCCTGGTTCAATCTCCAGTACCAAATGAAAACCAAAACTACATTTTTTAGTCAGATTAATTATAGTCTTTGAATAGAAAATTCAGGGAACTACAGATGCATTCACAGTCCAAGCTGCTAGACAGCTTTGCAATGGAATTCTGATTCTGGGATAATTTACTGCATGACCACCGGAACTCCCTCTCCTCCAAACACACACCTTTCTAGCCTTGAAAACTAGTTTAGAAGTGGAGGTACGAATATTGCTTTCTTTACAACTGGCTCCGACTTGCTAGCTTAGAAAGTCACCACAAATGAAAAATTGAAAAACACAACTTAAAATAAATACTTTTAGCTAAGCACAGTTAAATTATTAATAAAAAATAGAGGAGCTGGGGGTATAACTCTGTGGTAAAGCACTTGCCTAGCATGTATGAGGCCCTGGTTCAATCCCTCACACCATTAAAAACAATACAAAACAAAAAAGGCCATTTTTTTTTTTTTTTTTTTTTTGGTACCAGGGATTGAACCCAAAACAAACCCGAGCTTGTTTTCTGGTTCTGTCTCACAAACAATTTGTTGTTGTCCTTGCTGCTGCTGCTGTTTTTGTTTTTGTATTTACTATCTGACATATAGTGCCAAACACCTTAAAGTCAGTCCAGATTTTTCTTAGCTCCTTTCTTTCTCTCAGGCACTTCAGCTAGGTTATTCATGGCTCTTAGACATAATAGCATATCTTCCTCCTGGGAGGTCAAGAGGAAGATATGCTATTATGTTCTAGATAAAGTCAAGCCCCCAATTCTGCCCTTGGGAAATCCAGAAAACAACATGTAAGTTGGAAACCCCAATTACTTTCAAACAGTATGTCTGGAAACTAGAATGTAATCAAACACATGAAATAGTTACATTAATAAAATATTATGGACTGGGATGTAAACTTTGTTATAGAATATTTAAAGATAATAGATCACTAAAAAACCTAAACCATATGAGAAACTTATTAACATTTGTACACCAAGACTACCCTTTAGATCACAGAAAGTAGAGTTAGAGATCTTTATATGAAAATAACTTTATCTCATTATTTACCTAATTAAAAATATATTTTGAGGTACGAAAAATGAAGACATCCACCTATGGGTGTGAAACTATGGGTTTCCTTTTATTTTGTAATAGAAATCTAAAAAGAGATCATAAAAGAAGTATAACAGTGTTTAATTTAATTACAGATCCAGCTCTGCTAATTACCATTTAGTCATATCTATAATATATATTAAGCCATAAAGCTATAGTGCATCATAAGCAACTATGTGATATACATTTAATAACCTAGTCTGCTTTACAGGACTTCATATTCTACTACTAATTGCAAAAAACATAGACGTATTTATTACTCTTCAGAAGAAAATAAAAAACAGAAAAGCATTTATTTTGCTATCTTTCTCATATGCCTAGGACATAAAAGCAGACTGTCAGGAGATTGATGCCAACATGGAAAAGAAGGAATAGTAATATGAAAAAGTTAAGGTTATTAAATACCTTAAGGTTAAATACCTGGTTCTGGGATAATTTACTGCATGACCACTACTCTATCTATAATTCACCTCTCTCTCCCCCAAACACACACCTTACTAACTATAATAACCACACAAATTAGGCCAATTCCCAGTCTCTGAAAAGACTGTCACCATGCCTCCTGGGGCTCTGCCAAATAGGGAGGTAAACAACAAGACAAACAAAAGCCTGAAAAAAGACAAAGTACTTAAAGAGAAAACCTCTGGAATTTCCCAACAGTTCAAGTCCTTTATGTTTTAATGATACGTATTTTCAATTCAACTTCAGATATTAGTTTAAAAGCAACTAGTAGGGGCTGGGGATGTGGCTCAAGCAGTAGCGTGCTTGCCTGGCATGTGTGCGGCCTGGGTTCGATCCTCAGCACCACATACAAACAAAGATATTGTGTCCGCCAAAAATTAAAAAATAAATATTAAAAAAAAAGCAGTTAGTAGGATCTGAGTATTGATAGGCATGTAATAGAGAAAGAGACTAAGAAGAATAAAGAAAAGCCAGAACCATTAATCTTTCAAGAAGTAATTATACACTGATTTCAACTGACTCTCATACATGAGAGACAATGATGGAGAAAAATCTTCAAGGCTACAACATAATTTTAGGAAAGGGATTAGTGACTGATGCCTGTAATCCCAGCAATTCTGGAGGCTGAGGCAGGAGAATCACAAGTATAAGGCCAGACTCAGCAATTTAGTGAGGCCCTAAGCAGCTTAGTGAGACCCTTGTCTCAAAATAAAAGGGGTTGGAGATGTGGCTCAGTGGTTGAGTGTCTTTGGGTTCAATCCCTGGTACCAAAAAAAAAAAAAAAAAAAAAAAAAAAATTGGGCTGGCTATATACTTGTTAATCCCAGTTTTTTATTGGCCACTTAAGTAATCATTATTTACACCCAAAATGTAAGACAATGAAGATGTAAAAATGAAAAATGAGATCAACTAAATTTAATTTACAATAACTAGTGTATAAACTTCAGGCATTGCTATGTGGGACCACAGAATTACTGCCTTACATTACCTGAGTAAAATTTAGGGTATAATCTAGTATCAAAACTGATAATTATTTAATGTCATTTTGAATCATAATTCCAAGATCAGTCAGATGTGGTGGCACATACCTATGATCCCAGATACTAGAGAAACTGAGGCAAAGGATCTCAAGTTTGAGGCCAGCCTCAGTAATTTAGCGAGAACCTGTCTCAAAATAAACATAAAAAAGAGCTGGAGGGTTGTGGCTCAGTGGTAGAGTGCTTGCCTCACATGTGTGAGGCACTGGGTTCAATTCTCAGCACCGCATATAAATAAAAGAATTAAATAAAGGTCCATCAGCACAAAAAAATATTAAAAACAACAATAACAACAACAAAAAAGAGCTGGAAATGTAGTTAGTTCAGTGGTAGAGCACTCCTGGGCTAAATTTTCAGATCACAAAAACAAATATTTGGAACAGAGATCTTCCCTCTCCTCTTCAGAATGTGAGTCTGATATCTTCATGTACACTGTCAAAAGGCAGAAAGAAAATTAGTTTTACTGATTTACTGGGGTAGCTTTACTCTCTTTTATTCAAGAATAGAAAGATAACTGGGGATAATGGTTAGATGAATGTTTACATTTATTCAGAATTATCAGATAAGATTGTGTAGAAAGTACAACTGTAGGAAGTAGAATGTCATAAAATACACTAGTAATAAGATGTCATCAGCTGGGGATGTAGTTAGGTGCTAGAGTGCTTGCCTGAAGTGCACAAAGCTCTGAATTCAATCCCCAGCACTGGTGAAAAGAAAAGATGTTATAATTTTTCAATAATCTCAAAGGTCCTTCAAGATTTTATAGTGAATTAGTAATGTTAATAATAATATAGGTGCACAAGGCAAATTGATTAAAATGAAAACTTACTGATCCATGGACAAATAAATACTTCCTCTGCCAAAGTATTAAATAAAAACTTCATTGTCTCACAGTTTTATTGTAGATTATTAAAAGAGGAAGTAACTTAAAATCCTATTTTTTAAACGTATTTGTTTGTTTTGTGTCCCAAGGTCTTGTGCATACTAAGCATGTGCTCTACTACTGAGCTACAAACCCAGCCTCTATGTTGTTTATTTTTTATCTTTCAAATTAAAATATAGAGGGGGGGAAAATCCTCAATTGTTTGAACTGCCTTCTGTTGACTGGAATTTTGAGACAAAATAAGTTTACTATATTTTATTTTAATAATTAAAGGTTACTTTTGCTTATTATGAAAAATCAACAATTCCTTCTGAAAGGTTGGAAGGTAGAAATTACAAATTAATTGACAATGTAGAAGAACTTCTCCTTTACATAAAGCTCTTGTCAGATGCAACAAAATATCCTGAGTAAATCTTAAAACCCAAGTACTGATGGAAGAAACCAGCTTTTTGCAAATAAAATATACACTTAGACTCTGTTCCTCCCTTTAAAAAAGAAAAAGAAGAGGAGGTTTCTGGTCTGTTGAGCTTCCAGATTTCACTTAGCCTACATTGAAAACAAATTGTGAAAAAAGCAAAGAGGGAGAAAAAAAGATGATGACACAATAGGGTACCATAACCAGACTTCAACAATTTTAGAAGCTACATGTTCTATTATTCACAGAATTACTTTAGTACTTAATTTTACCAATCTGTACCTGGTCAGGTCAGCAGTGAAGCCTATTGTAGTGTATACTAGAAGATGCAAGTGTAAAGAATTTATAATTTGAAGACCACAGGCTTGCCATGGAGGAATTATCCTATTGTGATCCCTATATAGCATCAGCTTAGACCCTACAGAACTCTTCTGGTAAAAAAGAGGAGATACCACAGGCAGGGGTGGTGGTGCATGCCTATAATCCCAGCAACTCCAGAGGTTGAGGCAGGAGAATCACAGTTTCAAGGACAGACTGTGAGACTTACTGAAGCCCTAAGCAACTTAGTGAGACCACCTCTCAAAGTAAAAAATAAAAAGGGCTGGGGATGTGGCTCAGTGATAAAGCATCCCTAGGTTCAATCTCTAGTACCCGGAGAGAAAGGAAGAGAGAAAAGGAGATAGCAGATCAAACAATTCTAATATTCTACCTGGTTTAAGTTCCCAGCATGTGGGAATGGATAAAATTATGTTTGAAATGTAACAAAGAAAAAAAAAATCATAAGCAAAAGCAATACATAAGACAAATCACACAGCAGTGTCCAGTACTGTGGCAAAGTTTTTTGCTGAATGAAGTATCTCCTCTGCTCTAAGTCTTAGGAAGAAATTCACATTATCCTTCAAAATCTACTTTTACAGCTGACAAGTGATGATAGGGACCTAAGTTACTACCTCTAGGGCTGACTGTATTTTTAACCACAGAAGGCCAATGATCCCTCCATTTCTGTACTGTTCCAGGGTAAGAACTGCTTCCTAAAAATAAAGAACTTGAGCAAAATTCATTTTTCGGCTGTAACTATTTTCATACTATTTCAATTTCCTTTCATAATACTTTCACATTTCCTAAAAAGTCAGGGCAGGAATGTGTTATCTCTACTACATTATTGTATCTCTGAATATAAAAACAAGTAAGTAAACAAACAAAAAATCCATAAAACACAACAGAAAGCTAAATTCTTTTTTTGAATCATTTAGAATTATAGATGTCAGAAGAAAACCTTCAATAGTGATTCCTAATCTAGCTGACACAAACCAACTTAATCTCTAAGTGGCTGGACCAAACAATTCTAAAGAACTTAGAATTCATATTGATGGTCATTCATATTGATGGTCATATGAAAAAACATAAAAATTCTAAAATAAAACCTCTGCTGTAGTACAGGAAAGAGAAATGACATGATTCTTCCTGCTCTTATGCCAGTTATTCTCAAACTGTTTGGTCTTGGGAATCCTTTAAATTTTCAAAAATTGAGAACTTTATTTTGGTATTAAGAATTAAATCCAAGGGTGCTTTACCACTGAGCTACATCCCCAGATCCTTTTGCTTTTTATTTTGAGACAGGTCTCACTAAGTTGATTAGGACCTTGCTAAATTGCTAAGGCTATCCTGTCTCAGCCTCCCCACTGTTGTGATAATAGGTGTTACGTGTGCTCCATAGTGTCTGGCAAAAGTTGAGAACTTTAAAAAGCTTATATTTATATAGACTATATCTACTAGTATTTACCACATTATAAATTAAAAGATACTTAATATATAGCAGGAAATTTATTTAATAACTTAATTTTGTATGAGACAAAATTAGAGACATAAGGCTTAGGGTGTGGCTCAGTGATAAGAGTTCTTGCTTATGTGCAAGGCCCCAGCACTGGGAGGGAGAAAAGGTGAGAGACAGAAAACAGATTAGTAGTTACCAGGGAGAAAGAAAGGGAGGTGAGTGTGGTTATGAAACACTGTAGAGATCCTTAGGGTGATGGATTTATTTTAAACACACTGACCCATGACAGAACTGCATGAAACTAAACAGATACATACAAATAATTTGAGTGAAATAGGGAAAATGCTGTTCCTAAATTAAAATAGGTGGACTGTATCAGTATCAACCCTCCACTTCTGACACTGTACTATAGTTTTGTAAGATGTTACCACTGGGGGAAAACTAGGTAAAGGGTAAAGAAGATCTGTTTTATTTATCACAACAATAATGATTTAAAATAAAAAGAGTGATTTTAAAAAAATTGAATGCTAGATGCAGTGGCATATGCCTGTTATCCCAGCAACTTGGGAGGCTGAGGCAGGAGAATCTCAAATTGGAGGACAGCCTAGGCAACTTAGGGAGACCCTCTTTCAAATGTGAAAAGGGCTGAGAATGAAGCTCAGTGGTAAACCATCCCTAGGTTCAATTCCAAGTATAAAACAAAAACAAAAATCAAAAAAAGGCATTTCATGAAAAAACTGGCTAGTTCAGCTTGCAACTAAATCACACAAGTGCTTTTCCTAGAGACATGTACTTCCTATTTTGTTGGGAATTGAACCTGGGTCTTGTGAGACAAGAGTTCTGCCAATGTGCTACATCCCCAACTCCCAAAAGTTGAGATTTAATAAAATTTTAACACATCATTGAGAACATTTAAATGTGGAACTGGTTCTTATTATTTTTTATCTTTTACTTTGCATATAAATATGATAACTATGAGTACAATTTGTCATCACTGCCTTGATTCATGCCAAGATACCAGCCATTTACATATTACTACTTCTGTACCATAAGTCAACAGAGTGACAAAGTCAAAACGTGTAGTAATATCATTAAAATAGTTTGACCTTGCAGAATACCTAAAAAGGAGTCAGGCACTGTGGCAGGGGAGGCTGAGGCAGGAGTATCATGAGTTTAAAGCCAGCCTAGCAACTTAGCAAGGCCCTAAGCAACTCAGTGAGGCCCCGTCTCTAAACAAAATAGAAAAAAAGGGCTGGGATGTGGCTCATGATAAAGAGCCCCTGGATTCAAACCCTGAAAACCAACCAACCAACCACCTAAAAATAAAAAGCTTTCAGGAATATATAGAATCTGAAGGTCATATTTTGAGAACCAATCAAATTTCATGATCTGGATTTGAGGAAGAGACCAGCACTCCAAAAGCATATTCCCACCTGATTCCTAAATAGAACTGGGATTCTGGTAGGAAGGGTAATATGAAAGTACTATAACAGGGTAGTATGGAAGAAAGGATAAGGAAAAAAAGACAAGAAAGTAGGGAAAATTATTAACAAGAGTGGTGTAGGAAAGAGCCACCCCTAGGATCCAAATACTAAGGATTTTATAAGTCAGGGATGCTTACAGGTTAGATATTAATAAATTTCAGGAATTCAATCAAAAATCAATTGGTGTAGATTTTTTTTTTTTGTACTAGAGATTGAACATAGGAGCAATCAACCACTGAGCCACATCCCCAGTACTTTTTATTTTTATTTTTTATTTTATAATAGGGTCTTGCTAATTTGTTTAGGACCTATCTTATTTCCTAAGGCTAGTCTCGAATTTGTCATCCTCCTGCCACAGACTCCTGAGTTGCTGGGATTATAGGCATATACCACCATTCCACCTTGTAGTAAGTGAATATTAAAAAAAAAAAAAAAATGGAGCCAGGTATACTGGCATACACCTACAACCCCGATTACTCAGAATCCTGAGGTAAGAGGACTGCAAGTTCAAGGTCAGCCTCAGCAACTTAGTGAGACTCTGTATTAAAACAAGATAAAGTCAGGCCTAGGGGTGCACGTCTGTAATGCCTGTGGCTTGGGAGGCTGAGACAGGAAGACCACAAGTTCAAAGTCAGCCTCAGCAATGGCAAGCCACTAAGCAACTCAGTGAGACCTTGTCTCTAAATAAAGTAAAAAAAGGGCTGAGGATGTGGCTCAGTGGTTGAGTGTCCCTGCGTTCAATCCCCAGTACAAAAAACAAAAACAAAAACAAAAAAACAAAACAAAACAAAATAAAAAGGGCTGGGATGTAAATCAGTGAGTGATACAGTGTCCCGAGTTCAATCAGTACTGCAAAAATGAAAACATTGTGTGTGTGTGTGTGTGTGTGTGTGTGTGTGTATGTGTATATAAACATCAAAGTATTTTATAAGGTCATTTTAATGATTAACTGAACCCAAAATGCTTAGTATGCAGTATCCAGTTAATACACAGTGAAATTTCAATACATATAAGTTAATAATAATAATTTAAAAATCTTATTAATTTAATTCTATCTTATAGAGTCTCATGACATCATGAATCTCTCATTCAGACATTCACAGTATGAGTTGAAGTATGAAGTAGTATAGTTTTGACTTTTCATCATGATTTCCCTTACTTTTCCTTCTGATGGAAGAATCTCTTTCTTATGGAAAACCCATTCTCCCAACTTCACTCTATTATAGAAGTGGGCCCAGACCTACCCTAACTACATGAAATAGGTACTCCACAGGCTATAGGGATTCTTTTTTCCTTTGGTACCTGAAGCTAGAAGGACTAATCAAACAAGCAGCTGCCAGCAGCCACTTTGCCTTACACATGAGGAAAGCCTCCTTATTTAGGAGAAAGCAGAATAGGGAAGTGAGCAATGCCAGAATCCCAATAACATTATTTGATCCTTTGCTTAAAACTAATAAACTCTATGCCTGGGAACCTATAAATTCCTTGATGGTTTATTTATACTAGTTTGAGCCAGGTTCTGTCATGACCACTATATCATCCACAAGTTTATACACATACTCCTAATTTAGTCACTGAAGTTATAATAAAAATGTTGAACAAGACTTGTGATACATCACATTCACCCTAGCTGACAAAAATCTAGTAATCTATACACTCTTTAAATGTAGCTCTTCACACAAATGTAGAATCACCCAACTGTGAGGAGAGAACCTACAGATTGGGAGAAAATCTTTACCACACCTCCGATAAAGCATTAATCTCTAGGATGTATAAAGAACTCAAAAAACTTAACACCAAAATAACCAAATCAATAAATGGGCTAAGGAACTGAATAGACACTTCACAGAAAAAGAAATACAATCGGGCTGGGGATGTAGCTCAAGCGGTATCGCGCTTGCCTGGCATGCGTGCGGCCCAGGTTCGATCCTCAGCACCACATACAAACAAAGATGTGTCCGCCGAAAACTGACAAATAAATATTTAAAAAATTTAAAAAAAGAGAAATACAATCAATTAACAAACATGAAAAGTGTTCAACATTTCTAGCAATTAGAGAAATACAAATCGAAACTACTTTAAGATTTCATCTCACTCCTGTCAGAATGGCAATCATCAGGAATACAAGCAATAATAAATGCTGGTGAGGATGTGGGGAAAAAGGTACCCTCATATGCTGCTGGTGGGACTGCAAATTGGTGCAACTACTATGGAAAGCAGTATGGAGATTCCTCAGAAAACTTGGAATGGAACCACCATTTGACCCAGCTATCCCATTCTTCAGTTTATACCCAAAGGACTTAAAAACAGCATACTACAGGGACACAGCCACATCAATGTTTATAGCAGCACAATTCACAATAGCTAAACTGTGGACCCAACCTAGATGCCCTTCAGTAAATGTTTTCCTCTAATATGTGGATGTTAATTCACAGTAAGGCAGGGGGCACTAGAGAAGAATCGCATTACCTTAGATTAGGTAGAGGGAAGTGAAGAGAGGGGAGGGGACGTGAGGATAGGAAAGACAGTAGAATGAAACGGACATTATGTATATAGGTGACTGCATGACCAATAAGATTCTACAACATATATTCAGAAAAATGAGAAATTATATCCCATTTATGTATATCAAAGTGCACAAATGCGTTCTACTGTCATGTATAAATAATTAAAACAAATAAAAAATTTTAAAAAAGAAGAAGTAGTAGTAATCCAGTTAGGCATGGTGGTGCATACCTGTAATCCTAGTGATTTGTGAGTCTGAGGCAAGAGGATCTCAAGTTCAAAGCCAACCTCAGCAAAAAGTGAGGTGCTAAGCAACTCGGTGAGACATCTCTAAATAAAATACAAACTAGGGTTGGAGATGTAGTTCAGAGGTTGAGTGCCCCTGCATTGAATCCCTGATTCAAACACACACACACACACACACACACACACACATACACACACACAATGGCTAGGGATGTAGCTCAGTGGCAAAGCTCCACTAGGTTAATAATACCCAGCACCCCCCCAATCCCCCCCAAAAAAGGTCAAAATCAGAATCACAATGAAAAAAAAAAACAAAGCCTTTTAACCAAGGTAGGGCATTAGGCAAATCCAACAATGTATAAGAGTCATCATATTTGCTGGGTGTGGTGGCACATGCCTTTAATCCCAAAGATTTCGGAGGATGAGGCAGCAGAATCACAAGTTGGAGGCCAGCCTGGGCAACTAAGCAATGCCTTCAGCAACTTAGCAACACCCTATCACAAAGTAAAAAATGGCTGGGGATGTGGCTCAGTGGACAAACACTCCCCTGGTTTCAATCCCCGGTTTAAAAAGAAAAAAAAGTCATTACATTCTAGTTAACAGATTTTTTCTACCTTCACTATTAAATATAGTCCTTATTCTAACACTCCCAAATTCATTCAATAGCAATAAAATTGAGACTCATATAACTCTAAGTCTCAGAAAAACACATATCCTGTATTTTTAGAGTCAACACAACTTTTATTTCTTTGTTTGCAAAACTTCATTTAAATATATTTTTTTAGTTGTAGATGGACATAATATCTTTATTTTATTTATGTATTTTTATGTGGTGCTGAGGATTGCATCACACATGCGAGGCAAGCGCTCTACCACTGCGTTATAGTCCCAGCCCCCAAACTTCATTTTAGATTAGGAAATGAACTGGTAAACAAATAATCATAACAAAAGTGAACAAAGGGCTACAAATATTTTGCCCAGAGAGTGGCTACCAGAGGGAATAGGGAAGACTTCATACAGAAATAGACCTAAATGATAAGTAGCAATTTCTCAAAGGAAAAAAAAAAAAAAAAAGCATCCTCCTAGCAGAAGGACCTGCCTGCTCAAAGATGCAAAGGCATGAACAAACACAACAAATTCAAAGAACAGCAAGTTGGTTGGCTGGAGTAAAGAGTATAGGGAAAATAAAATTTGTAGTATAGAGAAAATAATATTACAAAGCCACTCAGGAGACAAAACAAAGGGATGATGTTATCGTATTTGTTTGTTTAAAGGTAAAATTAATGGAAGAAGGGGAATAAACAGAAGGGATTGAAAAGGAGGACTCCTGGGAATAAACAGGGTAAATGATAAAAGTTAGAAGTGAGGAGATAACAAGAAGGACTCAAACACTTAGGACCTATAAGCAATTTGAGAAGCATCAGACATGTAGGTGATCAGTAAAGGAGTTAGGTATGACTAGAATTCCTGGTTCAGATAGCCGGGAAGTGATTCATTCCAAATACTTACTGTGCACCTCAAACATGCCAGGTACTATTGTAGGTTTGGAGGATACAAGAATGAGCAAGACAGATAAAAACCCCAGTCTCAGCCAGGTGCAGTGGCATAGGCCTGGGACTTTGGAGGCTGAAGCAGGAGGATCCCAAGTTCAAAGCCAGCCTTAGCAACTTAGGGAGGCCCTCAGCAACTAAGCAAGATCCTCTCTCAAAAAAAAAAAAAAAAAAAAAAAAAAAAAATCAAAAGGTTTGAGGATGTGGCTGAGTGGTAAAACACCTCTGTGTTCAATTCCTAGAACCAACCAACCATAGCAATAAAAAACCACCACTGGAGCTGAAATTTGAGTAGATGGTATTCCACTAACTGGAAGAAAAAGAAAAGGTTTATTTAGTTAGAGGGAGACTGCAGGGAGCAGATAAGCATGATTATAACTTTTTTTTTTTAACTTTGCTCAGTTGCCAATACTATAGGAAAAGAAGAAAAGAGGTACATAGATTTTTGGTGCATAATCGGAAGGGGTTATTTGAAGTCTTCCCTACCCCCAGATTGGGGTTTGAACTCACTGAACCATATCCCCAGCCCTTTTGTTTATTTACTTACTTACATTGATTGACAGATGATGGGGATTGAATCCAGAGACACTTTACCATTGAACTATATCCCTAGTCCTTTTTATTTTGAGACAAGCTAGGTTGCTCAGGCTAGCCTTGAACTTATAATCCTCCTATCTCTTCCTCCCCGGTTGCTAGTATTACAAGTGTATGCCACTGTACCTGGCTCACCTGAGTATTTTTAATGATGTAAAAATTATACTTGCATACACATACCTCCCACATAATTTTTCACCTATTTTTCTGACAGAGTTGAAAGAATTGAGTAATATACCCAAGTAGACAAGAGTATGTAAAAACAAACAAAATTAGAAAAAATCTAAAATGTGCATTCCAAAATAATCTCTCAACACTATATCTCTATGCCATATTTTTAGTGAATAAAAAGAAAAAAGGATATAATGTAGAATGAACTATATTAGTTCATTAATGTTAGTGATTTCTTACTATGTATATGTGATTCCAACACAATATGTAGATCAGCAGATAGAATTAAGAGGTTGAAAACTGGAAGGATATTGTAGTTTTCATCTCTGGGTAGTGAGATTCTAGATTTTTAGTTTCTCTTATGTTTTTTTTTTTCAATTTCAATTTTTATTACATTAAAAATTATATTTTAGTTTAAAGTTTTTTTTTTTTTTTTTTTTTAGGTGTAGATGGACACAACACAATGCCTTTATTTTTTTATGTGGTGCTGAGGATAAAACTCAGGCCCCACCTGTGCTAGGCGAGCGCTCTACCACTGAGACACAATCCCAGCCCCTAAAGTTCATTTTTATTTTGAAGGAAAGGGGAAGAATATTTACATATGTGAAGATTTATTGCAGGAACAGAGACCTAGGTTAATAGGAAATGAGGCAGGTAGGAGAAGACTTAAGAATACTTTAGAGTATTTAGTAGAAGGTAGAGGCAGAAGGATAAGGACATTAAATTAGAACATCTGTTGTACAGGTCACTGGGTAACAAGAATAGTAACATCTGGGTGGTTTCCAAGAGCTGGGGATGAGGCAGTAGCTCAATAACCTTCATAAGGCAAATATATATATTTATAATCTAAGGACAGATTGTATTCATCTAATTCTAGTTGTCTAGAACAAACAGGCATATTTCATGCATATGCATATGTGCAAAATCTTTGTTGAGAAATAAATAGCAATCCCAAACCCCTCTCTGTGGTAACCAGAATTCTGCCTGGAACAGGGCCAGAAAAAAGGCCAGTTTCCAACACTTCTGAGAAAACTGTGGCTTCTGCTTATCAAATTAAAATGCAAAGCAGTTCACTCCAGTGTCACTGGGAACTGTCAGAAGGGGATTATGGTTCCCATCCCAAGGATGCAGGTCAGCTAAACAATACTCATCTTCATGTGCTGAGAAGGAAGGGAGAAAGAGGAGAATGATTAGGCCTGTTTCCAAATAGCAGTTCCTTCTGCTTGTTACCATGGTAACCTCCCTTCCCAGAGCTGCTCTTATTTGTCTCTCTCTGTCTGACCTTCATGTTGCTCTGACAGTAACTGAGGAGGAAAAGGTGCCCCTCTGCCATCGAAGCACTCAAGCTGAGGGCACTGAGCAAGAAAAAGAGACACTCAAAGTCGCTCTCCTTCAAACTCTAAACAGTGACCTGACAGTGATTAGAGTTCTGAAAAAGATTTCTGGCGGCCCTTGTCATTTCATCCTTCCTCTCCTGCTCTCACAGCCACCTCACTTCTCTGATACATCCTTTTAGCATGAGGAAGCTGAGTCAGAGTCAAGTGTGTAGGTGAGAAGTTACAGAAAAGAAAAATTAAGGCATGACAAGCTAAAGAGTACAGATAACCAAAAATTAGCTCAAAGCTGCCTAAGACAAATATCAGCATAGTGATTTTTTTGGGGGGGAGGGGGTACAGAGGATTAAACCCAGGGGTGCTTTATCACGGAGTTATATCCCCAGCCTTTTTTAGTTTTTAATTTTGAGACAGTGTCTAAGTTGCCAAGGCTGACCTTGACTTGTGTTCTTCTTGCCTCAACCTCCCAAGTCACTCTTATTACAGACATGAGCTACCACTTTTGGCCAGCATAGCTTCTTATTTCCTCCCTCTTCAGGATTCCTGCCATGAGTATAGTCAGCATAGGTTATGAGGGCAATTATTACAGTACTTGGGACGAGGATTGGGGGAGGGCCCAAACTCTTAGTGCTTCTTATTGTTTAAGAGAGAGAGAGAGAGAGAGAATTTTTAATATTTATTTTTCAGTTTTTGGCGGACACAACATCTTTGTTTGTATGTGGTGCTGAGGATAGAACCCAGGCCGCATGCATGCCAGGTGAGCACGCTTCTGCTTGAGCCACATCCCCAGCCCCTTCTTATTGTTTCTGAAGCACTGGCTACACATAATTTAATAATTTAAGAAATAATAGCCAGGAGCAGTAGCATGTGTAGGTAAGCCCAGCAGCTTGGGAAGCAGGAGTATCACAAATTCAAAGCCAGCCTTAGCAACTAGGCAAGACTCTGTCTAAAAATAAAAAATTAAAATGGTTGGGGATGTGGCTCAGTGGTTAAGTGCCCCTGGGTTCAATCCTCAATACCAAAACAAAACAAATATCCCCCACAAACAAAACAAAAGGAAAAAAACTCAAATAATTATTGAGTACTTCCTATGTGAAACTCCTGGGTGAGGCAATGGATGTAGAATGGTAAATGAAAGAGATGGATAAATACACAGAATTGAAAACTGCTATTAAGGAACAAATAGGACATAGAATAATAAAATATACATTGGGAGATATCTAGTAAAGGGGTTGGATTTTAACTGTAACCTGAAAGATGAGAAAGAGCCAGTCACATGAACAACCAAGAGATAGGTCCTCTGTGCCAAAAGCCACATGGGGCAGCAGAGTGCCGGTGGGTCTGTGGGGAGGTGGGCTTGGGTCAAACAGACATTGGATCTCAACAAGGTAGCAGAAAACAGACACTGGATCTCAACAAGGTAGCAGAGAAAAAAATGTGAAACGTCTTGGTAGTGGTTTTATGTTGATTATATGTTGAAGTAATATTTTGGATTGACTAGGTTAAGTAAAATGTATTATGTAAATTTAAAAAAGAACCCAGGGGGGGCTGGGATTGTGGCTCAGTGGTACAGCACTTGCCTGGCATGCATGAGGCACTGGGTTTGATCCTCAGCACCACATAAAAATAAATAAAGGTATTGTGTCCACCCACAACCAGAAATATTAAAAAAAAAAAAAAAAAGAACCCAGGGATAAACACTTCTAGGAGAGAGAGCAGCATTTATAAAAACCCCTAAGGCAGGAAAGATTCTGGTATATATTTGAGGTCTATATTTCATTTCATATTACTAGACATACTCATGGGAAGAAATTAGTTTGCTGATTTTAGATGTCTAGGAGACTCAGGGACTGGGCAACACCAAAAGAGCCAAATGTTGGGGCTGGGGTTGTGACTCAGTGGTGGAGTGCTCGTCTAGCATGCATGAGACACTGGGTTAGATCCTCAGCACCACATAAATGTAAAATGTATTGTGTCCATCTAAAACTAAAAACTATATTAAAAAAAAAGAACCAAATGTTATCCACTGAGTTCAAATGACTTTATTATCAATCATGAGAAGACTATAGTATAAGAATTGTTCACCAATCCAATGTTGTAGAGAAATAAAAGCTACAATACTGGGGTCAGTTTTCTACTGAAAACAGTTACTATATTCCAAGAGACACTTTGTATGAAAGTAAGGCTGACTTCCATTAGTCATCTTAAATGGCATCCTCAAATCCTTAACAGCAGGTCCAAGCTTTAGTCTCTATTTTCCACCATTAAGCTATTATGTATAATCTTAGGCAAGTAAATTCACTTTTCCAAACTTTAGCTTTAAGAAATGAAGTAGTAGGACTGTTTGATCTCTAAGGAGACTGTCTTGTGACTCTTTCAGGTACATGTGACAGAAAACCACAATCTGGCTTAAACAAAAAGATCTTGTGAATCGCCTGCCTCAAGCCTCTCTAGACGTTTTTTTCCCTGACCACACTAACAAAAATCCTTAGATTCATTCTAATTGAAGCAGCTTATGGAGTTTACAAGCTAATGTTCCTTAAAATCTTTATATTTTGTGATATAGCAAAGCATGCAACTAAGAGGAAAAACAATCCAGGCAGAAGAAAGAAGTGGTATACAAACTTCAGTTAATACAACTAACCAACTAATAAAGCAAACACAATGAAAGCTAATCAGGAAAATTTCAAGTATTATTAGGGGAGAGATTTTTTAAAAAGTTGACATTTTTATTGAGATATAATTGATATATAATGAACTACATATAGTTAGATGATATAATTTGATAAGTAGTGATTATATATAAAATCATTGTCATAATGAAGACAATGAATATAATACCCATCACCCAGAAGTCTTATCATATTACTTCATGCTGCTTTGTTATCTCTTGCAGGCCCCTCTGAATCCTACCCCCACGCCAGAGGCAACCCTGATTACTTTGTGCCATATATTGGTATGAATTTTCTATAACATTTTAAAGTATAAATTGAATAATACAATATACTCTTCCTTATTGTCTGAATTCTCATTAGGCATGATTCTTCTGAAATATTTCCAAAGTGACTGCATGTATCAATAATTAATTTTTAAAATATATATATGTATTTTTAGTTGTAGATGGATACAATATCTTTAATTAATCAATCAATTAATTAATTCATTAGTATATGGTGCTGAGGATGGAACCCAGAGCCTCACACATTCGAGGCAAGCACTCTACCACTGAGCCACAACCCAAGCCTCTATAGTTAAGCTGATGCAGAAGGATCACATCAAGGCCAGACTGGCAACTTAGTAAATACTTTTATCAAAATTAAAAATAAAAAGGTCTGAGGGTGGGCTGTGGTTGTGGCTAAGTGGTAGAGCACTTGCTTCCCACATTCCCACATGTGAGTTACTGGGTTCGATCCTCAGCACCATATGAAAGTAAATTAGTGTGTCCATCTACAACTTAAAAAAAAAAAAAAAAGGGCTGAGGATATAACTCAGTGGTAGAAGGTCTCTGGATTCAAACCCCAGTACAGCCAAATAAAAACAAAAAGAAAATAAAATTGGCATGCACCAATTTTATATTTTGAAAATATTTATATCCCCTCTAAGTCTTTGCCTATTCATTTTTTCTTTATTTTATTTTTATTTTTTAAAAGAGAGAGAGAGTGAGAGAGGGGGGGAGAGAGAGAGAGAGAAATTTTTTAACATTTATTTTTCAGTTCTCGGCGGACACAACATCTTTGTTGGTATGTGGTGCTGAGGATCGAACCTGGGCCGCACGCATGCCAGGCGAGTGCGCTACCGCTTGAGCCACATCCCCAGCCCCTCATTTTTTCTTTAAAACCATGGAACATATTTACTTTTTGTCTGTCCAGCATCACACTTCCTGTAGAAGAAAACTGCTCTTCCTCTCCCCATCTGTGTGTCCTGAGTAAAATGGGCAATCACTGTCTCTGTAAGTATGGGATAAGCATCAATCTATCCCTTTATTTCTTCTAAAATAAACTGCTGGTGAAATATTTCTTTGTTTTTTTTTTTAGAGGAAGAGCCATGCTTCATCCGTCGCCCCACTCCACCTGCCTCCAGTCATAGAGATTGAGCACTTACTCACTGAACCACATCCCTAGCCCTTTTATTTATTCATTTATTTATTTCTGAGACAGAGTCTTGCTAATTGCTTAGGGTTTTGCTAAATTGCTGAGGCTGGATTTGAACTCTCGATCCTCTGAGCCATTGGGATTACAGCATGCACCATGGAGCTATCCCCATGCTTCAATATTTTTTGGGGGGGAAGAAGGGGGCACTGTGCAGGGGATTGAATTCAGGAGTACTCAACCTTTGAGCCACATCTACAGTCCTGTTTTTTGTATTTTATTTAGAGGCAGGGTCTCACTGAATTGCTTAGCCTTCACTATTTTTGCTGAGGCTAAGCTTTGAACTCACCATCCTCCTGCCTCTGCCTCCTGAGCCGCTGAGATTATAGGCCTGTGCCTTAGCGCCTGGCCCCATGCTTCATTCTTAATGTGCATACTCATAATATCAAAACCTTCATACTCCATCTACTCCTAAAAGTATTTATTTTTTGTATACTCCTGAAATATAATACTTGAGCAAGAGTGAAGGGAGTTTTATCACGTGTTAATAAGGCCGGGCGGGCGCAAATATCAATCCTTATCTGCTTAGTTCTATTACAGAAATGAGTATGTTTGGATCCTCAAAACATTCTGAATTACTCTTGAAGATGGGAACTTGCTTACTTTTTTTGTTGTTGTTCAACAGGAGATTGAACCCAGAGGTGCTCCACCACCAAGCTACATCCCAGCCCTTTTTATTTTTGAGATAGGGTCTCACTAAATTGCCAACATCCTGCATAGTATCCTCTGTCACTAGGATTACAGGCATGTGCTACCATGCTTGGCTAGATCCCTGGATGGTGGAAACTTTACTGAAGACCAACTACAATTTTCAGATAATGAAAAGCCCATTTATCAGATGTCAGAATTTCACTACATCATGAACATATTTTTTGTCAATTATGTTTTGATAAAATATAATTTAAATAAAATGTTATAATCTAAAACATAATTTTAAGGGCTGGGAATATAGCTTAGTTGGTAGAGTGCTTGCCTCACATGCTCAAGGCCCTGGGTTCAGTCCCCAGTACCACACACACACATACACAAACAAACAAACAAACAAAAACCCCACATAATTTTAAATGTTCGAACAGAATTTTCTTGAACAAGTCACAACATGTAATTAGTTCCCTCCAGATGGACATTTAGATTATCCTGATTTTTACTTGGCTTAGACACATTCAGATTTCTTTTTTTTTCTCCCAGTGCTGGGAACTGAATCTAGGGCCTTCCCTGAGATACTTCCCTTAGCACTGTTTCATGCACTATTAAAGTTCTATATATTAGCTAAGTGAGTAAAAGCATAAGCCCCCCACCTCCACCATGGCACTGGCAATTGAATCCAGGGTCACTATGTCACTGAACTACATCCTCAGACCGGTTTTTTTCTTTTTTTTTTTTTTTTTTACTTTGAGACAGGGTCTCCTTGTACTGCTAAGATTGGCTTCAAATTTGCCATCTTAATGCCTCAGCCACTGGGATTATAGGCATACACCACTGCATCTGGCCAAAGTATTCTATTTTGGATCTTGTCTTTACTCACAAAGGCTGAAAACATTTTGTTTTTAAATCTTCTTAATAATAACCCTGTAAATTGACATTTATAGCTACTGTTTCTGTCTTAAGGAGGTCTACTGATTTTGATTCCTTTTCCTGAGATAAGGAATCCTGATCAAAACAGATAAACCTACACAAGTTTATCTCACATTCCCCTACCCCACCCATATGTATGATTTTATATTTAGCCATAGGCAAACTTCAAACAATTATGACCCTGAAATTTAAATACTGGGCTGAGTCTGAGTTCCTCTTAAGCCCGGACAATAAAAGATTAGATTTCTTAGCATAGAGGTTGGAAGTTAAGATATTTAATCAACAAGTAGTTGGCAGCCAGTAAAGATTAACATTTTTAAGTTAAGGTGGGGGGAGGGGGGGCCGTCATGTATATAATGTATGTTTTTTCTTTCTCTTAACTTCTCCTGACACATCATCCCAAATTCAGCTCTTCTTACCCCCATTATTTTGAAATAATGTTTTTACCTTTTATCAAAATCAATGATTAATCATACTACAGCTTTTTTTTTTAACCAGCAACTATTAGTCTATTTTCACTGTTACTTGTCTAAAAGTTTTTAAGAGCTTGAATACTATTAAGAACTTTCTATAGGTTTTTTTCCTGTCAAATCCCTATAATGAACAAATCTCTTAAATATCTGAGTCTGTCTCCAAGATGTAAACAATTTTAATCATTTTATTTATTATTTTAGCTTTGTTGAAAAGAAAATCTCACATAAAAGAATGTCCCTGAAAAGCTCCATAGAGAGGGACTATTTTAGAAATGAGTAGAGGGCTTGGGTTTAAATGAGAAGAGGGAAGGGAAGAAAGACTTCTTCAAGTAGAAGTAAAGGATGAAGATAAGTAAGGGAGATAATGATGAAGAGAAATGGACTTTGAAGAAAGCCATGCTGAATTCAGATAGATCTCTAGTATTGGCTTATGTGCAAATCTGGGCAAGTTGTTTTAACTTCCTTTTATTTTTTTAATCTTTTATTGATTTTATTTTATTTTTATAAATACACGACAGCAGTGGAATGCATTATAATTCTTATTACACATATAAAGCATAATTTTTCATCTCTCTATATAAAGTATGTTCACGCCAACTTATGCCTTTATACATATACTTTTTTTGCATTACAATTCTTTTTTTTTTTAAAGAGAGAGGAAGAGAGAAGAGAGAGAGAGAGAGAATTTTTAATATTTATTTTTTAGTTCTCGGTGGACACAACATCTTTGTTGGTATGTGGTGCTGAGGATCGAACCCGGGCCACACGCATGCCAGGGGAGCACGCTACCGCTTGAGCTACATCCCCAGCCCCGCATTACAATTCTTAATACACATATATACCACAATTTTTCATACCTCTGTTTGTATATAAAGTATGCTGACACCCAATACAAGTCTTCATACATGTACTTTGTATAATGATGTCCATCACATTCCACCATCCTGCTAATCCCCTGTCCCCTCCTTTCCCTTCCCACCCCTCTCTTCCCTACCTAGAATTCATCTAATCCTCCCATGCTCTCCCTCCCATTAAAAGGAAAAATCATACTTGTATGTATCTAACAGAGCTATTTCAAGAATTAAACATATAAAAAAAGCATTTAGCATTGTTGCCTGGCATGTGACCCAGGCATCAGAGCTCTTTTCAGGCTAAGAACTGGTAAAAAGAAATAATCAAATGAGTTTCTGTCTCTTTTTCTGTTTCAGGTTGGAATAGAAGAGTATCTCCACTTTGGACTCCATCAGAAGAAGAGCTAAAAAACTGAACATGCTAAGGATGCTGATCCATAATATGCTGTGGGGAGGGGGTGGGAGGATTAAATGAACTCTAGCAAAGGGAAAAAGGGGAGGGAGATGAAGGGGGATGGGATAGGGGCAGAAAAATGGTGGAATGCAATGGTTATCATTACTCTAATAAGTACATGTAATGAAGACATGAAGGATGTGACTCAACTTTGTATACAACCAGAGATATGAAAAATTGTGATGTGTAATATGAATTATAATGCATTCTGTTGTCATACAACAAATTAAAATTTAAAAAAATTGAACATGCTAGTTTTCATCTCAGTAAGACAGAAACAAACCTAGGAGAAAAAGTATCAAAATAATATTCTGATGTATCACTAAACCACCTGTCCAATTTGGGTGGCTAAAACAATGGTTTTATTGCACTATTAGATTAAGAAAGAGGTTGTCATAATCTCCATTAGTCTCTACAACCTTCTCTCCTTTTCCAATGGCAGTGCTGGGCATTGAACCCAGGGCCTTTCATGTGCTAGGCAAGGGCTAGCTAGCTACATCCGCTTCTTCTTCTTTTTTTTTAATCTTTATTTTTATTTGTTTGTCTTTTTGTGGTGCTGAGGATCGAACCCAGGGCCTCATGTGTGTGAGGCAAGCACTCTACCACTGAGCTACAGCCCCAGCCCCTCCATCGGCTTCTTCACCTTCTTTTTTTTTTTTTTTCTGGTTGTTATACAAATTATATTCACACCAATTCTTGTCTTCATATATGTACTTTGGATTATAAAATAAACTGCATAATCCAGTTGGACATGGTAGCACACAGCTGTAATCCCAACGGCTTGGGAGGCTGAGGCAGGAGGATTCAAAGTAGTTCAAAGTAGCCTCAGCAACTTAGTAAGGTCCTAAACAACTCAGTGAGACCCTGTCTCTAAATGAAATATAAAAAAGGGCTGGGGAGGTTTCTTGGTGGTTAAGCAACCCTGGGTTCAATCCCTGGTATCAAAATAAAATAAACTGCATAATCCAAAAGCATAATTTCCACGATAGCTAAAACCGGTCAACAGGTGATAATGTGGAAATAACCCTACAAATCTCTAAGGAGTTGGAGAAAAGACACTTAATCCTGCTTTAATGAGGAATTTGGTTAATCACTTGGCTGAGAAATCTTCAGAAAAACAAATGGCTAGGACAGCCATACAGTGGGATTCACATAGCATGAATATACTTTTTAGCTGACTTTATTTAAAAAGCTCTCCCTCAATTCTTTATTCCTTTTCCATCTATAACAAGTAGACTTTAATTTGAAAAGAAAATTTCCTGGCATATATTACATAGTTTTCTAACATTCTCAAAATTTCTAGGTACAAGCCTGTAATTTCAATGATTCAGGAGGCTCAGGCAGAAGGATTGCAAGTTTGAGGCCAGCGATAGTCTCTTAGATCCTATCTCAAAAATAAAAAATAAATAAATAGGGGCTGGAGATGTTGCTCAATGGTAAAATGCTTGTCTAGCAAGTGTGAAGCGTGGAGTTCAACCCTCAAACAAATAAAAAGAATGAGCCGGGCTGGGGATATGGCTCAAGCGGTAGCGAGCTCACCTGGCATGCATGTGACCCGGGTTCGATCCTCAGCACCACATACCAACAAAGATGTTGTGTCCGCCGATAACTAAAAAATAAATATTAAAAATTCTCTCTCTCTCTCTCTCCCCTCTCTCACTCTCTCTTTAAAAAAAAAAAAAAAAAAGAATGAGCCAAGCATGCAGTTCAGTGTTATACAGCACCCAGTGGTATTGTAGAGCATGCTTGGGTTGATAATCCCCAGTTCAGACAAAACTAAGAAAAAAAAAACTACTTAAGAATACAGAAAAATAAAAAAATATACATAGGTGAATGATTAATATAAAATTCTAGTCAATAGGAAATAGAAGGAGAAAGTATGAGGGAAGTCACGCAGGAAGTTACAAACATAAATTGTTGCTAATGCTTTCTTTTTAAGGTAGTTGATGGGTACAGGTGTGCTTTTTACTGTCATTCTCTCTATATAGATTTCACAGTTCAAGACCAAGAGGAACAAATTACATTCAAAGGCAAAATAGTCCTTATAATATAATGCCTATGCATGGTTATAATGAATGCCAAGATTTCCTGATAACCTATGTAGAGATTCTAATACTCAAATTAGTTTCCCAAAAAAAAAAGAAAAAAAAAAGCCAGAAAGGATTCTATAGAATCTCACAAATATTATTTTCCTTTGTAGCATTTATCTCATGTAAAATAACTTTTTAAAAATTAAAGCTTTATAGTTATAAATAGTAGTTGGGTTCATTCTGATTAGTTCATACATGCATGGCAAAATAACTCTTTTATAATACTTCCCTCCCATAATTAGCTGGAAGATTCATGGAGAGTTTGCCCTATTTGATGTCTCTTAAATGTTGTCTTCATCCTCTAGTAGCATGCTTGATTGTGGGAAGTAATCAATAAGTACTTTTTGAATGATTATAATAAATGAATGTCTCTGAAATTTAATTAAGTTGGGATAACTTTTACTAGTCTCTCTATAAATATAAGAAAATACATGGCCAGATATGTGCTGCATACCTATAATCTCAGCACTCAGCAGACTAAGGGATTTACAAATTCAAGGATGGCCTCAGCAACTGAGCAAGACCCTGTCTCAAAATAGAAAGGATGGAGATATAGCTCAGTGGTGGGTTTAATTCCTAGTATAAAAAAAAAAAATATGTCTCAATTTTCCATTGAGGTTCCATCCTCATGTTATTAGGTCCTTTGAACCACTATTCTAGAATTTACTAGGACTTACGCAAAACAATTTTTTTAAAATACAGATCCTACTGGGGCTGGGGTTGTGGCTCAGTAGTAGAGTGCTTGCCTAGCATGTGTGAAGCACTAGGTTCAATCCTTAGCACCCCATTAAAAAAATAAAATAAAATAAAATAAAATAAAATATAGGTATTGTTTCCATATACAACTTAAAAAAAAATAAAGATCCTCCTACAAGTAGGCACCATACTACCGCATGAGGTGAAAATATAGCACTGACAAGATAGACAAAGTCTCATTTATCTATATAACAACCACTCCATGTATAAAGGAAGATGGGAAGATAAGATTTCCCCCCTGACATTTTAGGATACTGAAATCTACAAAGACAAGGCAGAGACTGCAACAACTGGAGGTGGCAAGATCCATTTTAGAGAACAAAGGGGTTTCCTCGGCTGCTCTCAACCACGAAATAATTCTTTTAGTTTTTGCCATCCTTGTGAATTAAAATTATCACCATTCTCTGTTCTGTAGAATAGACTCTCCTAAAATATTGAATAAACAACTAAGTATTTTCCTCTGGAACCTGTTACTGATCCCCCAGCCTTACATCTTTTTATTGGCTCATAATGATGGGATTTGTTGTTATATATTCATACATGCCCAAAATATAATAATATAACTCGGCCAATTTCACTCCCCTGCATTTTTCTGTTGCTTCTTCCCCTTCTCCTTTGGTCCCTTTCCTCTATTTTACCTTTTCTCTCTGTTTTTTTTTTTTTTTTTTGGAGGCTGGTATTGGGTATTGAACCCAGGGGAATTTTACCACTGAGTTACATCCCCAGCCTTTTTTATATTTTGACACAGGGTCTCACTAAGTTTGTTTTAGCCTCATTATGTTTCTAAGGCTGGCCTTGAACTTACAATTTCCCTGTCTTAGCTTCCTAAGTTGCTAGGATCATAGGTGTGTGCCTTCCATGTCCAGCTTCTCCCTTTGCTTTTCAGGAGATCACCTTTCTTTTCCTTTTACATATCTAGCTTCCACATATGACATAAAATATAAGACCCTTGACTTTCTAAGATTGGCTTATTTTGCTTAACATAATGATCTCAAGTTCCACCCTATTTCCTGAAAATGACATAATTTCATTTTTCTTTATGACTGAATAAAACTCCGTTGTGTACATATACTACATTTTCCTTATCCATTCATCTGTTGATGGACACCTAGGCTGGTCCCATAGTTTGGCTATTGTGAATCGTGCTGCTATAAACATGCATATATCAGTATAGTATAATGACTTTAATTCTTAAGTATAAACACCGAAGAGTGGTATAGCTGGGTCATATGGTGGTTCTATGCTTAGTTTTTTGAGGAACCTCCATACTGATTTCCATAGTGGTTGAACTAATTTACAATAGAAAAAACAGTGTAAAAGGTTCCTTTTTCTCCACATCTTCTCCAATTTATTATTGTTTACATTCTTGATGACTGTTATTCAGACAAGATAAAAATCTCAATGTAATTTTGATTTGCATTTCACTAATTGCTAATGATGTTGAATATTTTGTTCAGTATTTGTTGGGTGAATGTACTTCTTCTTTTTGTTATTGGTACTAGGAATTAATCCCAGGGGTCCTTTATCACTGAGCTACATTCTGGTTCTTTTTATTTTGATACAGAGAATCTTTTGAATTTGCTTAGGACCTCGCTAAATTGCTGAGGCTGACTTTGGATTTGTAATCCTCCTGCCTCAGCCTCTCAAGTTGCTAGGATTATAGGCATATTTCACTGTACCCAGCTGTATTTTTTCTTGTGGCAAGTGTCTGTTAATTCACTTGTCCATTTATTTATTTATTTATTTTTAAAGAGAGTGAGAGAGGGGGAGAGAGAAAGAGAGAATTTTTTAATATTTATTTTTTAAGTTTTCAGCGGACACAACATCTTTGTTTGTATGTGGTGCTGAGGATCGAACCCAGGCCACACGCATGCTAGGCGAGCGCGTTACCGCTTGAGCCACATCCCCAGCCCCACTTGCCCATTTATTAAATAGGTTATTTGGGGATTTAGTTGGGGTGCTTTTGAGTTCTTTTTTAAAAAAATATTTATTTTTTAGTTGAAGTTGGACACAATACCTTTATTCATTTAATTATTTAATATTTTGAGACAGGGTCTCACTAAGTTTCTTTTTTCTTTTTCTTTTTTAATGTGGTGCTGAGGATTGAACCCAGGGCCTCGAATGTGTGAGGCGAGCACTCTACTGCTGAGCCACAATCCCAGCCCTTTTTGAGTTCTTTATATATTCTAGATACTAATCCTTTGTCAAAAGAGTAGTTAGCAAAAGATTTTTTTTTCCCATTTTGTAGCCTCTCTGTTCACATTCTTAATTGTTGGAACATGTCCTTTTTCTGTTTTGGTACTGGGGACAGAACATAGGGACGCTTAACTACTGAACCGCATCTCCAACCCTTTTAATTCTGAGACAGTTCCTGCAGCTAGTTTTGAATTTCGGATCCTCTGGTCTTACTCTCCAGAGTTGCTGGGATTATCAGTGTACATCCCACACCCAGCATGGAACCTGTTCTTGAAAGCAACAGGCAGAGGCAACACACAGGGAGAAAAAAAGAAAAAAAAAATGGTACAAAGGAAAGAAATTATTATCTTGAAGTCAAACATTACTATTCTGAAGAGTCCTATGTTGCCACATTACAGCTGCACAAAGGCTAAAATTAGAGATAACTAATGAAAAAGCATAAACAATGTGTCTAATCATTACTTGAGAAATATAAAACTCTAAGCAAACAAACCAAAAATAAAATCCAGGGTAAACAAAACAAAAAGACTGTACAAGAAAAGAAGCATAGGAGAGAATAGTGCATAAAACAGGGTAGGGAGTGAGAAAAGGAGCAAAATTTTATCTTTCAGTGTAGTAAATTTAACAAATACATTAATACATATGAAATGCAGGTTGAAAAACTCTAATCTGAAATATTTCAAATTTTCAGATGAGTAAAGTCTACGAAAATATTCCAGTATCCAAAACACTTCTGAACCCAAGAATTTTGGATAAGGGATACACAATCTGTATCGGGGGTGGGTTGGGAGAATAGAACAAGCGTAGTTTTTGAACTACAGAAGTGAACATCAGGAGAAAAAGCCGGGTGTGGTAGTACATACCTATATTCCCAGCAGTTCTGGAGGCTGAGGCAGGATGAACCCCAGTTTAAAGCCAGCCTCAGGAATTTAGCGAGGCCCTAAGCAACTTAGTGAAACCCTGTCTCTAAGTAAAATACAAAAAACGGGATGGAGATGTGGCTCAGTGGTTAAGTGCCCCTGAATTCAATACCCCTCCCCCCAAAAAAAGAAGTGGAGGAGGAGAGAAGGAGGAGGAGACAAGTAAAAGATTTGAAAGTGGTTGCCTCTGGGTAGTGAGGAGGGATGACATGCTACTGTTATAAACCAAATGTACTTTTGATTTTTTAAACAATGTATAGGACAGGGGATGTAGCTCAGTGGTACAGTACTTGCCTATCATGCAAGAAACCCTGGGTTGTACCCCCTGAATTACAATCAAACTATACACAGACACTGCTTTAATAGGTAGTGCAAAGCAGTATGCTAAATTAAATATAATTTCATTAAACAACCTGCATGTAAAGCCCTTGGTCAGCTAACCCTTTTGGACAATCATCTAAATTAATCACTTCAAAATTCTACATTGAGAGGACCACATAATTACACTGAGTTTGAATGTTTAAAATTTGATCAAGCTGGGGTTGTAGCTCAGAGGTAGAGCACTCGCCTAGCACATGCAAGGTGCTGGGTTCAATCTTCAGTACCACATAAAAATTATCAAATAAAAAAATAAAGGTATTATGCCCAAGTATAACTAAAAAATATTAAAAAAAAATAAAATTTGATCAATGGGGTTGGGTTGTTCCTTAGGTAAATATGTTTGACTATCTGATGAGACCATGAGATAAAATGCATGATGCTGAGCTGATTTCTGGAATGATGCTATTTATCTCCAAATCTCCTCCCTCCCTTTCTTTTTTTGGGTAACCAGAGATTGAACTCAGGGGCACTTGACCACTGAGCCATATCTACAGCCCTATTTTGTATTTTATTTAGAGACAGGGTCTTACTGAGTTACTTAGCATCTTGTTGTTGCTCCAGATCCTCCTGCTTCAGCCTCCTGAGCCATTGGGAATATAGGTGTGCTGGGGATTGAACCTGGGGGCTCTTTACCACTGAGCTATATCCCGACTTTTTCATTTTATTTTGAGATAAGAAACTCACTTGAATTCATGATCCTCCTGCCCTGGCCTCCCAAGGAGCACCAAAACGCCCAGCTACCAAATCTCTCTCTCTCTCCTTTTTTTTTTTTTTTTTTTTTTTTTACTAGGGACTGAACTTGGGGTTGTTTAACCACTGATCGATATCCCCAGCCCTTTTTAATTTTTTAATTTTATTTCGAGACCAGGTCTTGCTAAATTGCTCATGGCTTCACTAAGTTGCTGAGGCTGGCTTTGAACTTACAATTCTCCTGCCTCAGCCTTCTGAGTTGCTGGGATTACAGGTGTGTACCCCTGTTCCTGTCTTCTAAATCTGTTTTATTAAGAAAAAATATTCCAAAAGGAAACTAGCAACCAAACTGGCAAGGAAGAAATTAAATTATCCAAAAAAACTATCAGAACTAATAAATGGCTGGATGTGGTGGCTTTCGCATTCAGTGGTAACGTACCAGGATTCAATCCCCAGGACCAAAAAACAAAAACAAAAACAAACAACAAAATATATATATTCTATGTATGCATGAATGATGAAAATGATATGAATATGATAAAAAAATGTCTGTGGCAATTTTTTTTCTTTTTTATGCCAGCGATCAAACCCAGGGCTTTGTGCATGCTCATAAACATGTGTTCTACCACTGAGCTATATCCCCAGATGCCAAAATATTTTAAAATACAGGAAAAATGTAAAGAAGTAAAAAACTGTTAGTACAAAGTTTTAAAAAAAGTTGTAAAAATTTTTATACTTACTTTTTATAGCGGCACACACCTGTAATCCTAGCAATTTGGAAGGCTGAGGCAACTTCTGAGGCCCTATACAACTTAGTGAGACCCTGTCTCAAAACAAAAATAAAAAGGGCTGGGGGTGTGGCTCAGTGGTCAAGTGACCTTGGGTTCAATTCCTGGCCCAAAACAAAAACAAAATAAAAATAAAAACTAAAAACCCAAAACAACAATATAGAAAGAAAGAAAAAAAAGAATCAAACTTTTTTTTTTTTTTTTGAGGTATAGGTGATTGAATGTAGCTCTACCACCGAGCTACATTCCCCAGGCCTTTTTATTGTGAGACAGGGTCTTATCAAATTGCTGAGGCTAGCCTTAAATTTGCAATCCTCCTGACTCAAACTTTCTAAACTGTGGGAATTACAGGAATCCATCATTGTGGCCAGCCAAATACACTTACCTATTCCCACCCCCTACCCCCAGGGGGGTGGCGGGGTGGGGGGGGGTGTTAACCTGGGATTGAAACCAGGAGCAATGAACAGCTGTGCCACAACCCCTTTTAAAAATGTTTTATTTAGAGACAGGGTCTCACCAAGTTGCTTATTGCTTAGGGCCTCACTGGCTCTGAAGTCACAATTCTCTTGCCTCAGCCTCCCAAACTGCTGGGATTTACAGGTGTGTGCCACTGTACCTGGCTTTTTAGGATATTATTAAGGCAAGCTTATTTTTTATTTTTTAAGAGAGAGAGAGAGATAGAGAGAGAGAGAATTTTTCAGTTTTCGGCAGACACAACATGTTTATTTGTATGTGGTGCTAAGGATCGAACCCATGGATGCCAGGCTAGCCGACTATGCTTGAGCCACATCCCCAGCCCAACGCAAGGTTATTTTTAATCAGATTAAAAAAAAAAAAAAACCAATTTTTACATAAACATTTTCTTCTGTTACTGAGAATATGGTTTTGATAGTTTTTGATGGTTGCATAATGATCTGATACAGAATCTAACTTGTATCCTATAGTCAGAATTTTATATTGAGTGCATGGGGGGGCATTCTGTGACTCTGCAAAATGCTTCCAATTACTTTCTTGTAATGAACTCCTACATGTGGAATCATTGTCAAAAAATGTATAAACATTTCAATACACTTTCTTAAATTGTCTTCTAGTAATATTGTAGCAACTAATTTTTCCAATAACAATAAATGTCTCATCCCTTGATTACATGGACAGTATTTTTAACAGCTTTATTGAGGTAAAACTGACAAACAATAAACCCCACAAACTTAAAATACTCAATCTAGCAAATTTGACAATGATATAACAGTAGAAAGTCATCATCATAATCAAGAGAGTAAATAGTCATGTTTACACACAATGAAGTTTCCTTATGCCTTGTAATCTTTTCTTTCTGATCCTCAGCCCTTTCAGATCTTCCCGAGAATCTTCCCCACCCCTCTCAAGGCAAACACTGATCTGCATCTTATCATTATAGTTAGTTTGCATTTTATAGAATTTTATAAAATTTTATAGATTTTTATAAAAATGAAACCTTACAAAGCTCAGTGGCATAGTGCTTGCCTGACATGTGTGAGGCACTGAGTTGGATCCTTAGCACCATAAACAAACAAACAGAGACATTCTATCCATCTACAACTATGAAACAATTTTAAAAAAATGAAACCATACAATGTGAACTCTTTTACTCAGAATTATAACTTTGTACTTTTGAGATTCATTTATGTTGGTTGTAATGATTCAATAAATTACCCATTTTTGTAAATGAGTAATAATTTATTGAACAAGTATACTAAAAATCTATTTAGATTGTTTCCAATTTGGGGCTATTATAAAGCTTCTATGAATATTTGTGTGCAAGACTTTACATGGAGAAATATTTTTATTTCTTTTTGAGTTAATGCCTTGGAATAGAATGTATAGGTCAAATTCTATGTGAGTGCTTAATTTAAATTTTCTTAACTGTTTTCCAAAGTGGTTTTATCTCATAAGAGAAATACAAATAAAAACCACAATGAGCAATGGGGCACATCTGTAATCCCAGTGATTCAGGAGGCTGAGGCCCCAAGAAACTTAGTGAGACCCTGTTTCAAAATAAAAACTAAAGAGTTGGGGATATGGCTCAGTGGTAAAGTACTCCTGGGTTCAATCCCTATTACAAAATAAAACAAAAAATCTCCAAAATACCAAAACCAAACCAAAAGGAGATTCAACTTCAAATTCACTAAGATGGCTATTATTAAAAAGGTGGACAATAGCTGGGTGTGGTGGCATATGCCTGTAATCCCAGGGGCCAGGAAGGCTAAGACAGGAGACAAGAGAATTGCAAATCTGAGGCCAGCCTTAGCAAATTAGCAAGGCTCTAAGTAACTTAGCAAGACCCTTTCTCAAAATAAATAAATAAATAGATAGATAGATAGATAAAAGGGCCCCAGTGACTCAGAGGGCTGAGGCAAGAGGATTGTGAGTTCAAAGCCAGCCTCAGCAAAAACGTGGTGCTAAGCAACTCTATGAGACCCTGTCTCTACATAAAATATAAAATAGGGCTGGGAGTGTGGCTCAGTGGCCTAATGGCCCTGATTTCAATCCCGATAAACACCCCCCACAAAAAGACTGGGGGTGTAGCTCAGTGATAAAGTGTCCCTGAGTTCAATCCTCAGCACCAAAACAACAACAACAAAAAGATGAATGATAACAAGTCTGGTTAAGAATGTGGCAAAACTGGGCTGGGGAGGTGGCTCAAGTGGTAGCGCGCTCGCCTGGCGTGCATGAGGCCCGGGTTCGATCCTCAGCACCACATACCAACAAAGATGTTGTGTCTGCCGAGAACTAAAAAATAAATATTAAAAATTATCTCTCTCTTTCTCTCTCTCTCTCTCTCCTCTTTAAAAAAAAAAAAAGAATGTGGCAAAACTGGAATGTCTGTACATTTCTCATGGGAATATAAAAAGGTACAGTTGCTTTGGCAAACAGTTTGGCACCTCCTCAAAAAAGTTAAAAACAGAGTTACTAACAACTAGCAATTCCACTCCTAGGTATATACCCAAGAGAATTAAAGATGTATGTCACTCAAAAATTTGAACATTCAGACCATCATTATTCATAATAAGCAAAAAGTTGAAACAAGTGATAAATGGATAAACAAAATGTGATACTGCCATACAGCAGAATACTCAGCTATAAAAAGAAAGAAGGAACAGTTGTCCTTCCATTTCTGTGAGGGATTGGTTGCAGTCTCCACCCCTGCCAAATATCAAAATCCAAAGATTTTCAAGTCCCTTATATAAAATAACTTAGTATTTGCATATAACCTATGCATATCCTCCTATAAACTTTAAATAATCTCTAGGTTCTTATAAATACTTAATACAATACCTTCATTTGCATGAATTTAGAATAGGACTTGTATGTGGCAAACTCAAGTTTTGTTTTTTGGAATTTGTGGGAGTGTTTATTATTTCTAAATATTTTGACTCTTGATTGGATGACGCCAAGAAGATAGAACCCATGGATATAATGGGCCAATTGTTAATGTGGATTAATCTTTTTTTTCTTTTTAATGTGGTACTGGGTATTGAACCCAGGGTCTTGCATATGCTAGACAAGTGCTATGCCACTGAGCTACACTTAGTGCCTGTTTTCTTTAATTTTATTTTGAGATAGGGTCTTGCTGAGTGGTCCAGGCTGCCCTCTGACTTGTGATTCTTCTGCCTCAGCTTTCTGAGATTATAAGTATGTACCTCTGTGTCCAGCTAGGTGAATCTCATAAATACTATGTTAAGTGAAAGAAGCCAGGCACATAGGCCATACATTTAATGATTCCATTTACATAAATCCATAGATTCAAGAGGTATAATACACTGGTTGCAGTGGTAAATGCCTATAATTCCAGCAACTTGGGAGGCTGAGGCAGAAGGATCACAATTTCAAGGCCAGCTTCAGCAAATTTAGTGAGGTCTTAAGCAACTTAGTCTGAGACCCTGTCTCAAAATAAAAAATAAGAAGGGATGGGGATGTAGCTCAGTGGTAAAGTGCCCTTGGGTCAATTCCCATTAAGGGGGCGGAGGGAATCTTGTCTTATTTTTTCTTCCATAGATTCCAAAGGAAAAAGGAATAAATAAGGAAGAAATGCTGAAAGAGCACTAAATTGAAAGGCAGCAGTGTTGGGCTGGGGATGTGGCTCAAGCGGTATCGTGCTCGCCTGGCATGTGTGTGGCCAGGTTCGATCCTCAGCACTACATACAAACAAAGATTTGTGTCCGCTGAAAACTAAAAAATAAATAAATAAATAAATAAATATAAAAAAAATTCTCTCTCTCTCTCTTAAAAAACAAAAGAAAGAAAGAAAGAAAGAAAGGCAGCAGTGCTGACATTTAATTCAAGTTCTGCTACCAAGTGACTAAATGGTAACCTTCCTCATAGAGAATTTAGTTCCACAGGTTAATTCCATATCCTCTCTGATCCACAGCTATAAGTTATTGTAATTATTCCCAACTGGTCAAGATGACAATAACTTCTTATCTTTCTAATCCAACTGCCATAAAAGCCAGAATTATAGCCCTAAAAAAGTTCTATCTATAGTTTACATAATTGTTCTTATAAATCAGTAAGAAAAACAAAGGTGATTAATTCAGTAGAAAGATGAGAAAAAGAAATGAACAAGCGATTCACAAAATATATACAAATAACCAATACATATACATTTAATATAATATTCAGGGCTGGAGCTGTGGCTCATGTAGAGCCCTTGTCTAGCATGTGTGAGGCATTGGGTTCAGTCCTCAGCACTCATAAAAATAAATAAGATAAAGGTATTGTGTCCTTTTATAACTAAGAAAAAGAATTTTTTAAAAATCGGCTGCACTAATAATTAGCAAGGTACAAATTAAAACAGCATAACATCCCTTCCAATAAATAAGCATAACTGTAAAGAATGATAAATACCCAGTTTTGATAAGGACGTGGAGAAACAGAAACTTCTGTTACAATCTTTGTGTATGTGCATGTGGTTCTGGGGATGGAACTCAGGGAGGCTCTACCACTGAATTATATATCTACTAGTCCTTTTTATTTTTATATTGAGACAGGGTTTCACTACATTACCCAGGTTGCCTTGAACTTGAGATCCTCTTGCCTCATCTCCTGAGTTGCTGGGACAACCAGTGTGTGCCACCTAGTTTGGTTTGGCTATTAAAATCTTATTTACCTTTTGCCTTTAAGATGCAATCCAAACTCCCACATAGGATTGAAAGCCTTTCACAATATGGCCTTGGCTTATCTTTCCTTTCTCTACTTACCCTGAGTGCTTTACCATAAGTCAAAAAAAAAAAGGCCTGGACCCATCATGTATATTTTACCTCCCAGCAATTAGAAATACACCATTCTCACTGCCTAAAATAGTTCTATTTCCCTTAGTCTCTTCAATACAAACACAGTATTTCTTTTCATGACATAACTCAAATTATCCTTTCATGATGTCCCTGAATTTATTTGTTCCTCTCATTTGAATTATCATAGCAGTTGTTTAAAACTCAAGATCCTTAATACTCTTCCACTTTAATGCTTTTAGATAATTGTCTTCCTAAATTACTGAGAGGGAGGTCCTTGAGACTAGTCTTATTTATTTTGTTAGCCCTGAACACATAGTTTGGGCCCCATAAAAACTGAATTGGTAACATTTTACCTAGAAATTAAAGCTAACAGCAAGGCTGTTTTATTTTTCTCTTTTATTTATTTATTTTTTAGTTATAGGTGGGCACAATATCTTTATTTTATTTTTATGTGGTGCTGAGGATTGAACCCAGTGCCTCATGTATGCTAGGCGAACACTCTACCACTGAGCCACAACCCAGCCCCAAGGCTGTTTTTTTTATTTATTTATTTTTAAAGAAAGAATGAGAGAGAGAGAGAGAGAGAGAGAGAGAGAGAGAGAGAGAGAGAGAGAGAGAGAGAGAGAATTTAATATTTATTTTTTAGTATTTGGTGGACACAACATCTTTGTTTGTATGTGGTGCTGAGGATCGAACCCAGGCCGCACGCATGCCAAGCCAGCATGCTACCGCTTGAGCCACATCCCCAGCCCCTGTTTTATTTTTTAAAGTCTACAAGGACTAGTATTATTTTTCTCTGGTTTGGGGGATTGACCCAGTAGTATTGTAGCTTTGAACTACATCCTCAACCCTATTTATTTTATTTTGGGACATGGTCTCCACTAAGTTGCCAAGGTTGACCTTGAACTTTCCATCCTTCTGCCAAGTAGCTGGGATTACAGGCATGTGCCACTGTGCCTGGCTAAGACCTCTATCTTTCTTTCTTTCTTTCATATTTTAATACATTTATTATGCAATGACATTATTTCTTATAAAAATGTGTACTTTTTTTTGTTTTAAGAACTCTATTTAATATTATCTTAAAATCTATTTCAACACATCATTATCCAAAAACCCAAACATAAAAACATGGTCTGGTAATCTGGGTTTTATTACTAATCACTTATAAGATAAAAAAAAAAGCCAAGCACTGTTTTTATCAATACAATGGCCTCTGTAGGTTAATTTTAAGTAAATATAAGGTCAGTGTAGAGGCACATTTTTGTAATCCCAACTATACAGGAGGCTGAGGCAAGTCAATGAGAATAAAAGCCCACTGGGAGCTTCTGTGAAAGGATTTCTAACCCCTGTTACCTTCATGTGGTACTTGGATGAAAAGCTTAGAAAAACTGTTGTCACTGCATTATCCAGAACAAACAAAACAAGAAACCTACCTCTGAAACTTCCTGCTATATGAGCAATAAAGTTACTAAGCCATCTTAAAACAAGCTGTCTGTTACTTGCAGCCCAAAGCACAAAAATAGATTAATCTGAGAAATGGATATATGTACTGAACATGGATTCTCAACACAATATAATTACCTGTTTAGGAGTAGCTGAAGCTAGATGTGGTGATGTATGCCTGTAATCTTCGTTTCTTGGAAGGCTAAGGCAGGAGGATCTAAAGTTCATGGCCAGCCTCAGCTACTTAGTGAGACCCTGTCTCAAAATAAAAATCAAAAGGGCTGGGGACATAGTTCAGTGGTAAATCCCCAGTATCAAAAAAGAAAGAAGAAGAAGAAGAAAAAAAAAAGAATAACTGAAGCTAGATGCAATAACACATACCTGTAACCCCAGCTACTTGGGAGTTGGAAGCAGAAGGATCACAAGAAGTTCAAGGCCAGTCTGGGCAACTTAAGGAGATTGTCTCAAGATTAAAAAAAAAAAAATCCGGGGGATGGGGGTGTTGGGAGGAATGTAGCTCAGTGGTAAAGTGGTTGCACCAGTTTGGAAGATAATGATTTACTTTTTCTTCTCCTGTATATTATACTTGTATTTTTTTCTATCTCTAGAAAATCTACAGTTTATATGAGCTGGGATTGTGACTCAGCAGTAGAGTGCTCACCTAGCACATGCAAGGTCCTGGGTTTGATCCTCAGCACCACATAAAAATAAATAAAATAAAGGTATTGTGTCCAACTACAACCAAAAAGTAAATATTAAAAAAATATAGAGATACTGATATGTACTAAACATAAATCTGATGAAGGATGAACTGACATAGTTAACTGAGAAGCACATGACTAGAGAAGCTCTATCAGAATTTGTAAAATATCTAAGCTAAAAATCACTTTTAATGTTTAAAGAGCTGTGTATGGTGGTACACACCTGTAATCTGAGTGATGTGGGAGGCTGAGGCAGCAAGAGGATGGCAAGTTTAAGGCCAGACCATACACTCTAATGAGACCCTGTTTCAAAATAAAAATAAGTTTGGGGATGTAGCTCAGTGGCAAAGCATCTCCAGTACTGGAGTGTGGAGTGGGGGAGAGAGAAGAAAGTCAAGTAAACAAGAAGTAGGCATTAAATAAATGGCAGTTATTAATGACAAACACTACTTCTGTATCAGCAAGTTCCAATACATATGAAGTAGATAAATTTGAACAAAAACCAAGGGTTTTAGTTTTTCAGGATAGCTATTCCTAAGTAGTTTTCATTTCTACTAATTTCTCAAATATATCAAGTAATTCTTTTTAAATTTATATGTTCTCAGTTGGGTAAAACCCAGCTTGGCTGGAATGTAGATTCAGCTCCAAATCTTGGCAAAGTTCAAGTAGCTCTGTCTTTAAGTTATTTTTTAATTTTAATTTTTGGTAAATACAGTCCTATACATTCTATATGGCCCAGGATCCTATTAATTTACACAATTAACAACACACAAGAACCCTGAATAAAAATGGGGATTCAGAATCAAGAAAAAGTAAAGCCAGGCATGGTGATACATGTCTGTAATCCCAGTGACTTGGGAGGCTGAGGCAGGAGGATCACAAGTTTAGAGGCCAACCTCAGCAACTTAGTGAGACCCTGTCTGGGGTGGGGGAGGAGGGGGTTTTAGGGATGTGGCTGTGGTTAAGAACCTCTAGGTTTAATTCCTGGTATCACAAAATAAATAAAATAAAAATAAAAATAAATCTACCTTCCTGAGAAAACAAAAGTTCCCTAGCAGTATCCAAAAGATTTATCTGCAGTGCATGCCTGTAATTCCAGTGATTCAGGAGACTGAGGAAGGAGAACTGCAAGTTCAAGGGAGCTTGGGCAATTTAGCAAGACCCTGTCTCAAAATTAAAAAAAAAAAAAAAAAAAGAAAGTGATGGGGATATAGCTCATTGGTAGATAATGCTTGGTTTCAATCTCTAGTACCATTAAAAAGAAGGAAAGAAAAGAAAGAAGGAACAAATAAAGAAAGGTGGACAGATACTCATGCTATTATTGCCTATAGGCAACCTCTACATCTCTTATTCACTCTCCACACTCCAAACTATAGAGGTCAATGTTCAAATCACTGGTGTTCAAGGGAGAATCTTTCCTTTTTTTTCTCTTAATGAGAAATGTGTAAGTAGAGGATATTCTACCCTTTCCCTTAGTTCCCTAAGATCTTATTACTCACCATTGCCTGATGAGATACTCAAAAAGAATCCAGATTCTTAAACAGAATAGTTTTAGGAATAAATAGGAAAAAAGAATGACAAATTTAAACTGAGGTCTGAAGAAATAAGCATTATGATCATAAATCTACTTAAAGGTATCTAAAACATTAATAAGCATTTGAAGGATTAATGTAGACTGTATAACATGTGCCCTTGATTATTCTTTTTTCTTTTTGGTACTGGGGATTGAACCCAAGGGTGCTTCACCACTGAACTACATTACCAGTCCTATTTAACTTTTATTTTGGGACGGGGTCTCACTAAGTTGTTTAGAGCCTCACTAAATTGCCGAGGCTGGCTTTTAACTCAAGATCCTCCTGCTTTAGCCTTCAAAGTGAGTGGGATTACATGTGTGCACCACTGTACCCAGCTAGCTTCAATTTAAAAAAAAAAAAAATATATATATATATACACACATATACATATTTTAGTTGTAGTTGACACAATACCTTTATTTATTTATTTATTTTTTAAAGAGAGAGGAGTGAGGAGAGAGAGAGAGAGAATTTTTTTTAATATTTATTTTTTAGTTCTCGGCGGACACAACATCTTTGTTGGTATGTGGTGCTGAGGATCGAACCCGGGCCACACGCATGCAAGGCAAGCACGCTTGAGCCACATCCCCAGCCCTATTTATTTATTTTTTATGTAGTGCTTAGGATCAAACCCAGCGCCTCTACTGCTGAGCCACAACCCCAGCCCCTAGCCTCAACTTTGATAAGAATTATATTTAACTGCAACAACAAATTTGATTACTAATACTATTAAAAACTAAAACAAACAAACAACAACAAAATCAAGGGAAATAAAACAATTACTTAAAAATAATTGACCTGGGCATGGTAGCACACACCCATAATCCCTGCAACTTGGGAGGCTGAGGCAGGAGGATTGATCATAAATTCAAAGGAAGATTCAGCAATTTAGAGAGGCCCTAAGCAATTTAGTAAGACTCCACCTCAAAACAAAAAATAAAAAGGATTGGGGTGCATGCCACTGTATCTGGCTAGCCTCAACTTCAATAAGAACTATATTTAACTGCAACAGCAAATCTGGTTCAGTGGTTAAGCATCCCTAGGTTCAATCACTGGTATCAAAATAATAAAAAATAAAAAATACTTATTCTATCCTGTTAAGCAAGGAACACGCCTAATGTTTAAAATGCCTAAATCTTATTTTCTGATATTTATTTCTAAATTTAAAAAAAATCAGAGCTCCTTGGAGAAATGACTAATTCTTAGACTAGGTCTGATACTAGGAGAGTTTAGCATCTTACAGTGCTAATAAAATAAGGAAGTCCTCAAACAATAACAACAACAACAAAAACACACATTTATGGTAAGAACATTTCAAAGGAGCAAGAAGAAGGAAACTTAGTCTATACTAGTTATGGACTTTAGATAACAGCAATATACTAGTAACATTTTATTGATTGTATATGTGCTGCCGAAGCGAGCACTATTTTATTGATTGTAAAACACATATTATACCACCAACAGAGAATACTAGTAATAGGAAAAACAAGGTATAGTATATATGGAAACTCTATATATTATGTTCTCAGATTTTCTGTAACTCTAAAACAAAACAGTCTATTAAAAAGAAAAAAATTAGTAAGGATCCCTCTCCCCAAGTCAGAATGGGATTTGAGCAAGTTAGGGTGAATGAGGACATTTAATAAATTTGAGTTCACAAAGAAAAAAGTCACATATTCTCTTACCTTAGGAAAAATTTGGAACCTATCAAATACAACATATATCAGGCATATAACTAACAGTTGTCTAACCACAACTGGTTGTGGTTAGATCAGCTGTCTAACCACAAAGTCACTTGAGTCTCATAGTAACTATATATCTTTGCATATCAAAATCAAGCATCTGAACATCTGGTCTTGCCAAAACCATGAATGATCTGACAAGAGAATTGTGGGGGAGATAGCTTCAAGTAAAAAATTATAATTTCTTTTTCTTTTTGTACTGGGAATTGAACCCAGAGGTGTTTGGCCACTGAGCTACATCCCTAGTCCTTTTAATATTTTATTTAAAGGGTCTTGTTATAATCCTTCTGCCTCAGCTTCTAGAGTCTCTAGGATTACAGCTGTCCTTGAACAGGGCTTTAGATTATAACTTCACTAGATCAGAGTTTTCCTTGAAAGTAAAAACTAATAATAACCTTAGGAACCTAACACACCCTAAAAGAAAATTACTTGCCAGAAAAATCAAATCAATAATTGAGTATTAGCTAAATGTAAGGAGTTATCCCTAGGTCAGAATTATTCAAAGTGTAGTCTTCATACTAGCAGCATCAGCACTTCCTGAGTACTTAAGTGCTGTAATCCAGCCCTCTTAAACATATCCAGATTGTTTTCCAGAAACTCCTAGATTTGGTTTTGAATTTAGCACGTTCAGGCTGCCTTTTCCTTCATGTTCTTTCCTAGCACTTTCTATATCACCAACAAAAGCAATTCAACAGGATTCATTTTTATATACTGTGCTACCAAATATAAGCCTAATTAATGAACAACACAAGGGACTAGGGGTAAAATGATTAGCGTGTCAGGAGAAATTCAACTCTGCAAGCTGCTGCTTTTAGAAAAATTCATTAAACTGCAGCCACAAGTCCCTTTCTTTGCTTGAAAATCAGATGTTCACCCAACCCTAGCAGTAAGATGAAGACCTTAGAGGGCCCTGACAGCAAACCACAGAGGCTGCAGACACATCTTGTTTTAATTGCATCAGCAACTGCTAAGCAATTAATGAGAGGGAGAAAGAGGAAGCATCAGGGCAAAGAGAAAAGGAACTTGTGCAACCATGTGGAAATACTTCATCCTCACCCCAATGAGAGCAGGTTATTTATGGTAGCTGCACAACACTTCAAATCCTTGCATCTGAACTCCCAGGCCACTTCCCAGGCAGCAATAAAGCTACAAAGTCTAGATTTCCTCTTGCTTACAGTTTTATATCTCCCATATTCTTCCCTGAAGACACCAACAAAGGTGAGGGAGGGAAAAAGGCAACAGATCAAGTGGGTGATTTAGTTATTAAGTTCCTTGAGCAGATTCTATGTTTTGCACAATATTGGAATATGAGAATCACTAAATACTAAGAGCAATGATTCATCAGAAGCATGTACAAAATAGGCTAAGGGCATGGTGGGATGGAACTCCATCAATAAATCCCTTTTTCTAATTTTTTCCCTTTTTTTTGGCAATTTTTATCTTACTGTCTTTCTCTTCTGTAATAGGGTAAGGACATAGTTTGAATAAGGCAGTAAGATAAAAACTGCAAAAAAAAAAAAAACCAACTCAAAACAAACAAAAACCTGAAAAAGTGAATTCTCAAGTGCCCCCAAGACCCCCAAAAATCAGCTTGAAAAAGAAAGAAAAGCAAGGGTAATTTAATGCCAAGATTCCAGTTGTCATCTCCTTAGTAAATAGGAAACCTTAACTTATACCAGTGAAGGTTTATGGTTTTGGGGGGATGAAGGGTGAGGGTAAGAGTTGATGAGAATCAAGAGAATTGTGATTATTTCATAGAGGAAGATACTAAGCAGAATAATATTCAGGTTCCTTCAGTTTCTTCCTTACTCATCATTCACTTCAATCACAAGAACCAGAGGCCCTAGGTTTTTTATAATAATCTGGTTTTAAAAGGATCATTTTATGTATAGTTCATCCTCAACTCCATAGCTCAATTCGTGAAAGAATGCGGTAAGTTGATATATGCAGGCAAAATGAAATACAAAATAGACAAAGATGAAGTAGGTAAGAGGTGCCCAAAAGTATACACCAATTTGGTCTATGACATACTCTAATGCAGAATTATTTGCACCACTTATTAAAAATATGGACAATGATTCAATGAGAAGTATTCCATGGAACTTCCCAATAGAGTGTAGCTATTTAGGGAGAGAGAAACTGAATTCCTTGGAAGTCCCTACCAGATCTGGTTTCTGCTTACCTTTTTGTCTCAGAACCCCTCTTTCCTTTCTCTATTCTGCCATTCCACAAATACTTAGTGCCTGATATATGCTGGCACTGTTCTAGGTACTATGGATGCACTCAGAGCTGCCATAAAATTGTTATTCAATTATTTTTGTAAAATTGTTTAGGAGGCAAAAAATAAAATCCAAGTCATGTTTTCCTACCTAAACTGCATATCCTGATGTGGGGCCAAAACCTTTAGGAAAGACTTATTGTTAATTTGCAGAAAGAAGTTCCATAGCTCCAAGAGATACTCTAGCTAATGAACAAAAACAGACAGAAATGCCTGTCCTCATGGAGTTTCTACTGTATTATAGGATAAAAATATATGAATACATTTCATTTATATAAACATATAAATGAAATAACTACATGGTATGGTATAAAATAAATTATATCAGATGCTTACAGTTAGGGAGAAAAACAAATCAGAAAACTTGAGTAGGTGTGTAATTTTATTTTATTTTATTTATTTTTTAAATATTTATTTTTTGGAAGTAGTTGGACACTATACCTTTAATTTATTTATTTTTATGTGGTGCTGATGATCGAACCCAGGGCCTCACATGTGCTAGAGAAGTGCTCTACCACTGAGCCACAACCCCATCCCCAGCTGTGTAATTTTAAACAGAGTATTCATGGAAGGCTTCACATAGGTGGTGATATTTCTATGTTTAAAACTACATTTACAGGGCTGGGGTTGTAGCTCAGTGGTAGAACGCTTGCCTCACAAGCATGAGGCACTGGGTTGGATTCTCAGAAACATATGAAAATAAATAAACAAAATAAAGATATTTGTCCATTTACAATTAAAAAAAATTAAAGACAAAACTATGTTAAAAAATAATTTTCTCTTCAGGCTTTTGTACTTGCTGTACTCTCTGCCTAGAACTCCTTCTCCAACCCTGTCTAATTTTTATATCACTTTTTTTTTTTTAATCTTTCAGGTCCAGCCTAATTTCATTTTCTCAAAGGGTTATTCCCAGCACCTCTTAGTAAAATAGCTACCAATATCCCTAGATATTCTTAACCAAATGAAAGAATCACATATAACTAAAGATGTTCAATTATTTCCTGGCATAACCAACTGAAAATGAATAATAATAGTGGCTAATTTTAAAGATTGCTGTGAATATTTATTACAAAAACCTTTCAATAATGTAACAGTAAAATGATAATATTATCATTTAATGGTGAGAGCTACTTATATAGCATTATTCTATGTGTTCTACATTAACACATTTAATTTACTCATTGAATACATTCAAATTGCTTAGTACTATAATTAACACAGTAAATAAATGTTTGCTGCCATTCTCATTACTATAACTGGTGGCAGCATTATCTATTCTGAGGTACCAGCACTCTGATGAACGTTATGTTCCACTGAAGTATCTATGCCTAAAAGTTCCTTATTTTCCCCTCTTCCATTTACACTCTAAAGAAGAAATTTATGATTAACCTTAGTACTCTGTGTAAAGTATCTCTCATTCTTCACATCAGCATGTACTTTAAAAAAAGATATGACTGTCTATATGGATCGTGTGTTAAAGGTCCACTAAAGGGCAAGTAATTCAATAAAGCAGTGCAAAACTGGTAGTAAAAATCCCTAGATTAAGAGAACATGAAAAATGTCACAGAACATTTGAGATTCTCCACATTAATTCCTCTTTTACACATTAAAAAGAATTTTGTATAAAGAAGAAAAAAAGAAAGACTGTTACACAGATTTAAAACAATTCCTGTTAAAATCCCAATAACATTCTTCATAGAACTCAAAAAAGCAATCATGAAATTCATTTGGAAAAATAAGAGACCCAGAATAGCCAAAGCAATCCTTAGCAAGAAAAGTGAAGCAGGAAGCATCACAGTATCAGACCTTTAACTACACTACAGAGCAATAGTAACAAAAATGGCTTGGTATCGGCACCAAAATAGACATGTAGACCAATGGTACAGTATAGAAGACACAGAGACCAACACACATAAATATAGTTATCTCATACTAGACAAAGGCACCAAAAAAATGCATTGGAGGAAGGATAGCCTCTTCAACAAATGGTGCTGGGAAAACTGGAAATCCATAGGTATGAAAATGAAATTAAGGGGCTGGGGCTGGGGCTCAGCAGTAGCGCACTTATATGACATGTGTGAGGCACTGGGTTCAATTCTAAGCATCACATATAAATAAATAAAGGTCTATCAACAATTTAAAAAATATATATATATATTTAAAACAAATGAAATTAAATCTCTAACTCTCACCATGCACAAAACTCAACTCAAAGTGGATCAAAGACCTAGGATTTAGATCAGAGACCCTACATCTATTAGAAGAAAAAGTAGGCTCAAATCTTCATGTCAGATTAGGCCCTGACTTCCTTAACAAGACTCCTAAAGCGCAAGAAATACAATCAAGAATGAATGAATGGGATGGACTCAAAACTACAAAGCTTCTTCTCAGCTAAAGAATCAATGAGGTGAACAGAGAGTCTAAACTCTGGGAGCAAAATTTTTGCCACATGCACATCAGATAGAGCACGAATCTCCAGGATATATAAAGAACTCAAAAAACTTAATACCAAAAGCAACAACCCAATCAATAAATGGGCTAAGGAACTGAACAGACATTTCTCAGAAGAAGATATACAAGTGATCAACAAATATATGAAAAAGTGTTCAACATCTTTAGTAATTAGAGAACTGCAAATCAAACTACTCTTAACATCTCATCTTGGGCTGGGGTTGTGGCTCAGTGGTAGAATGCTTGCTTAGCATGGGTGAGGCATTGGGCTCGATCCTCAGCACCACAGAAAAATAAATAAATAAATAGATAAATAAATAGATAGATAAATAAATAAATAAGGAAAGAAAGAAAGAAAGAAAGAAAGAAAGAAAGAAAGAAAGAAAGAAAGAAAGAAAGAAAGAAAGAAAGAGAAAGGTAGGTAGGTATTCTATCCATCTACAACTAAAAAAAAAAAAAAATTTCATCTCACTCCTGTCAGAATGGCAATCATCAAGAATACAGGAAACAGGGGGCTGGGGATGTGGCTCAAGCGGTAGCACGCTCGCCTGGCATGCGTGCGGCCCGGGTTCGATCCTCAGCACCACATACCAACAAAGATGTTGTGTCTGCCGAGAACTAAAAAATAAATATTAAAAAAAAAATTCTCTCTCTCTCTCTCCTCTCTCTTTAAAAAAAAAAGAATACAGGAAACAATAAGTGTTGGAGAGGATGTGGGGGGGAAGGTACATTCATATTGCTGGTGGGACTGCAAATTGATACAACCATTTTGGAAAGCAGTGTGGAGATTCCTCAGAAAACTTTGAATAGAACCACCATTTGACCTAGCTATCCGACTCCTCCATCTATAACCAAAGGATTTAAAATCAGCATACTATATTGATTCAGCCACATCAATGTTTGTCTGTCTATTTATTTATGTATTTATGTAGGTATGTATTTATTTATTTATTAATTATAGATGGACACAACACAATGCCTTTATTTTTATGTGGTGCTGAGGATTGAACACGGGTTCCGCCTGTGCCAGGCGAGTGCTCTACTGCTGAGCCACAATCCCAGCCCCACATCAAAGTTTTTAGAAGCTGAATTCACAATAGCTAAATTGTGGAATCAAGCTAAATGCCCATCAACAGATGAATGGATAAAGAAACTGAGGTATACATACATAATGGAATATTATTCAACATTAAAGAAGAATAAAATTATGGCATTTGCAGGTAAATAGATGGAGTTGGAGAATATTATACTAAGCAAAGTAAGCCAATCCCCAAAAAACTAAAGGCCGAACGTTTTCTCTGATAGTGGATGCTAATTTATGATGGGGGTGGGCATGGGAAGAATGGAGGAACTTTGGATTGGGCAAAGGGGAGAGTGGGAGGGGTTATGAGGGTAGGAAAGATGGTGGAATGAGATGGATGTCATTACCCTAGGTACACGTATGATTGCATGTGTACAACTAGAGAACTGAAATGCTGCACTCCATTTGTGTACCATGAATTGAAATGCATCCTGCTGTCATGTATGACTAAGTAGAACAAACAAAAAATAAATAAATTTTTAAAAAATAAGACCTGGGGGAAAAAAAAGATTAAATACAGAACAATACATCAGTTTAGCATTAGCAATATGATTTCATTCCTAACTATAGCAAGATCACTGCTGTGGTTTGAATATGCTCCCCAAATTTCATTTGTAAGAAATTTGGTCCCAAATACAGCAAGGTGGAACCTTTGGGAAATTCTTTTGGGTCAAGAGAGCTTTCCCTTCATGAGCAGATTAATTGTGCATGGATTAATAGATTGATGAGGTATTATGGGAGTGGTTTTATTATAAAATAGAGTTCTCTGAGGCAAGTTATTTTCTGTTTCACCATATAATGCCCTACACTGCTTCAAGATTCTGCAGAGCTCTACCAGCAGGCAGGCCTTTACCAGATCTAGCCTACTGACATTGGACCTACTAGTCTCCAGAACTGTGAGCTGATTTTATAAAAAATAAATTAATTCTTTATGAATTACCCAATCTGTGGTATAAATATAGCAATAGAGAACAGACTAAGACAATGGGTTTACTAATAGTTTTAAATAAGAGGGAAGAGAGGGGAAAGAACAGTTTGAATTATTAATTATTAAGGCTTAATATTCATGATTTATAATGAATTAAGTACAATAATTAATGTATGAGTAGATCTTTTTATGGAAGCTATTTAATGATAAAAACTACTTGGTCTGGTGCTTGGCACATAACAAGTTCTCAAAATTTGTTGAATTAATATACAAAACTGAATGAATGAACTAATTTGATGTGTTTGTGTGTGTATGTGTGTTGTGTGTGTTTTTTGGTATTAGGGATTGAATCCAGGGGCATATAACCACTAAGCCACATCCTCAGCCCTTTTTATTTTTTGAGACAGGGTCTCACTAAGTTGCATAAGGCCTTGCTAAGTTACTGAGGCTGGACTTGAACTTGTAATCTTCTTGCCTCAGCCTCTCAAGTTGTTGGGATTACAGGTGTGCACTATTGCGCCTGGCTTGATGTGCATTTTTCCCCCCAGTAGATAATTCTGACAAAAGAGAACTTTGTCAGCATGTAAATGAACCTCTTGGAGTTTGGCCCTATAAAAAATAAACAGTCCAGATATACCATATTAAAAAATGCTAACTAATCTAGAAGGTAAATGCTACTGTTTGAGTATGGCTTGTCCCCACCAACACAAAGCTTAATTCCTCAATGTAGCAGTGCTATGAGATGGGAGTTATGTGGATCATGGGGGCAAAAACCTCTTGAGTAGATTAATGCCATTTCACAAAAGTGAATGAGTTCTCATTCTCAAAGAATTAGATTAGTTACTGAGAGAATGGGTTGTTATCTGGCTTTTCCCAGGTGTAGCCAGCCTGATCTTAGTCTTCTAGCTTTCACCTAAATAAATGTCTTTCCTTGTATAAATTACCTAGTCCCAGGCATTCTGTTATAGCAACAGAAAATGGACTAAGAAAGTTTATGACTATGGCTACTAAAGTAAATTATCACAAACTTAGTAGCTTAAAACAATAAATTATTTCTCATAGGATGGAGGCCAAAATTCAAAAATCAGTTTCAATGGACTGAAATCAAGGGTCAAGAAGGCTCTCTGGAGGCTCTAGAAGAGCCTTGATTCTTCTAGTTTCTGGTGCCTACCAGCATTCTTTGGCTTGTGGCCTCATCATTCCATTCTTCAAAGCCAAGATCTTTCAACCTCTCTCGGCTCTATCTTCATATCACTTTCTCTTCTGTTTGTATTCATATATCCCTCTCCATTCCTCTGGGGAGGGGATCCATGTAAATGCATTTCAAGCATAGCTGAATACTTAAGGATAAACTTTGTTTCAAGATCCTTAACTTAATCACATTTGTGAAGACAGTTTTTCAATATAAGGTAGTATTCACAGGCTTCAGAAATTAGGATGGGGGGATATCTGTTGGGAGTCCATTTCTTTAAGCTACCAAGGCTGAATATGGAACATGAAAAGGGAGTGGTAACTAATATCTAAAGATATTACTAACTAATATCTTAGCCAGTTGTGCAAGAGGCTAAGGCAGGAAGATCACAAGTTTTAGGACAGCCTCAGCAACTCAAGGAGACCCTGTCTCAAAAACAATAACAAAAGAGCTGGGATGTAGCACAGTGGTAGAATATGTGCCCAGCATGCATGAGACCCTGGGCTCAGTCTCACCATGCATTCTCCCCAAAAAGTTCATAAAGTAAGTTTTGAAGAAATATGATTTGCATGAAAAGAAGGGAAAAAATGATTGAGACAAGTGAATGAGAGACAGAAAGAATGGCATATAGTAGAGTTAAAAAAAGGGTAGATCGAGGCCAGGTGGAATGGCACAAGCACATGCTTATAATTCCAGGTATCTGAGAGGTTGAGGAGAAGAATGCAAATTCAAGGACAGCCTGAGCAACTAAATGAGACTCTGTCTCAAAATGCAAAATAAGGGGCTGGAGTTGTGGCTCAGTGGTAGAGCACTTGCCTAGCATGTGTGAGGCCCTGGGTTCGATTCTCAGCACCACATATAAATAATAAGAATGAATAAAAATTAAAAAAAAGGTCCATCAACATCTAAAAAAAAATTAAAAAAAAAAAAAAGAAAATAAAAAAGGGCTAGGGGTGTAGTTCAGTGGTAGAGCACCCTTGGATTCCATCTCCAGTGTGTGTATGTGTGTGGTGGGGGGGAGAAGGATAAATATAGAGTAGTTTTGTAAATTATCAACAAAGTACCTATACCTTATCCTAATAAAGGAACATGCACAGCATGCATATATTCTACCACTGAGCTACAACTCCAGCCCTTTTTGTATTCTTTCATTTTGAGACAGGGTCTCCCTAGCAGGAAGGAAAGGTGGAGGAGAATCTTTGATTGATAAGAATGTGGCTTTTGAACAAGGCTACCAGGAATTGTTTTCCTTATATTCACTGCTTTGAGATATAAATCTACACTGAACTATCTCAAAATGCCTTTCATAGAAAATTTAAATGTTAAATATTAGTATAGAAAAGTATATAAATGGGATGAAGTATAGTTTAAACTGCTGAATATTAAGTAAGATTACCTGGATATTAATCCTGGCTATACAAATCACCAACAATACCTGAAGCTCATGAACTTAGCAAGACCCTTGTTTCAAAATAAAAAATAAAAAGGGAGACTTGGGCTATAGCTCAGTAGCAGAGTGAGTGCCTGCCTACTACTTGTATGCAAGTAGTTTGATCCTTAGCACCACATAAAAATAAACAAGTAAAATAAAGCCATGCTGTCCATTTATAACTACCAAAAAATCAAAATAAATAAATAAATAAATAAAAGGGCTGGAGATGTGGCTCAGTGGTAGAGCATCCTGGTTTAATCTGCAGTGCAGCAAAAGAAAAAAAGAAAGAATAAGTGCCAAAACAAATATCAAACACAATAATACGATAGGACCATCTGGGAGGTTACTTTAGATTAAGTGGTTGGGGGAAGCCACTTTGAGGAGACGAAATTTAAACTGAAAACTAAACTTAGCAAAGTCCAGTTTGTGTTCCAGAGGTGAGGGAAGAAGTGGAACAACAAACTAGTGAAAAATTCCTAGGACACAAACAAGCTTTGTATGTCTGAGGAATAAAATGAAAGCTAGTGTGGATGGAGCAAAAAGTAATATGAGTGATAAAGATAATACCTGAAAGGTAAGTCAGGTCATGTTAAAGCCGCTGAGAGGTTTAGGACTTAAAACTTACACTCAGCAAAGCTAGAATTTAACTCAACAAGACTTTCAAGTTCAGTCTTTTTAGAACACCACAGTTAACATATCTTACTCATTATTATAGAACCTGGCTCAATGTTTTTTTTTTTTTTAAAGAGAGAGAGACAGGAGAGAGAGAGAGAATTTTTTAATATTTATCTTTCAGTTTTCGGCAGACACATCTTTATTTTACTTTTATGTGGTGCTGAGGATCAAACCCAGCGCCCCGCGCATGCCAGGCAAGCACATTACTGCTTGAGCCACATTCCCAGCCCCAATGGCTAAATGTTTTAAATGTTGTAGATGTTCAGTAACTATTTTGTTCAGTATACATTTTTGAAAGAAAAGGAAAAAAGTCTTAAACATCTCAGTATACCAATATTGATTCTTGTTCTGATCAGAAAAATGTCAACTGTCTAAAAAAAACATGTACTCTCACTGAAGATTATTACTATCTCAATCTTGGTTGTACATAGGAATCATACGGAAAACTTTAAAATATATCGGGGTCCCTCTCCCCCAGAAATTCTGACTTACATGGTCTAGGATATAGGGGAACTGGGAGTTTTAAAAGCTCAAGTTTTTCTAATATGCAGCCCAAATGGGGAACCACTTCATTAGAGGTCCCCAAGTTTAAAACCAGATCAACATTCAAACAATCTCATCAATTGTTTCTGGATTTCAAATCTATGGCAAAATGACAAGGAAAAATAAAGCCTTGAGGAAGTAGGGCTATTAGAGTGAAGAAGCACACTGAAATAAATGACTAAATAACACATCTTGTTATGTATGCTTGGATAACAAAAATATATATATAAGTAAAACCAACATGAAAAACTCTTACAATTATTGGATCTAAATGGTGGATGATCAGTTCAGTCCTCTTAATTTTTTGGTATGTTTAAAATTGTTCATAATTTTTGCTGGGAGGAGGAAAATATCTTGCCACAACGTAAGTAGTCCATCATGTTTGGAAAGTTGTCTTCTTGGTAATTTTTTATGATGCAATGTCAGATTCTTTGAAGGAGTGCCAGTCTACACTATCCCTAATGAAAAGAGTATATAACAAAAGCTTGCCTTAACAATATTTTAAGAAGCCAGGTGTTGTGGGGCATGCCTGTAATCCCAGCAGCTTTGGAGGCTGAGGCAGGAGTATTGCAAATTCAAAGCCAGTCTCAGCAACTTAGTGAGGCCCTAAGCAACTTAACAAAACCCTGTCTCAAAAAAAAAAAAAAAAAAAAAAAAACCACAAAAAGGGCTGGGGGTGTGGCACAGTGATTGAAAACCCATGGGTTCAATCCCTGGTATGTATGTATGCATGTATAAATAAATAAATAGTTTGAAGTTTATAAAAAATTCTCAACTCTATCCACTTCCTTGTTCCTTTTTAGCCTGTTAGTTCCTTATTACTGAATAATGGGTAAAACTCATACACTCTTCAGAGTTTCTGGTGTTTCACTCTTTTTGGCAGTTAGATTTCCCAAAGCTTATCACCAAAGACTTCTGTGTGTTGCCAGCAATTTAAGGCTGCCTGCCATGAAATAGTCCTCACTTCTGAATGACACTAAGAAATACCACCCATGACAGAAGATGATGACAGCCTCCTGCAGAACTGAGCTACATACTCTCTGGGTATAATACAATCTATCTCCACAGCAGTCAAAAACACTGAGCTGTAATTAGGGTTATTTAAGATAAAACTGGGGGGCCTGGGGTCATAGTTCAATGGTGGAGTGCTTGCCTAGTGTAAGACCCTGGGTTCAATTCTCAGCACCACATAAAAATAAATGAATAAAATTATATATCTGGGAAGTGGGAAAACTATCCCTACTAACTACTCTTTTTGCTAATAGATGATCACCTTCCAATTCTAAACCTTCTCCCATCTCTTAGATCTGTTGGCTTTACTCACATCTAATTTTAAACTGTGAATCAATTAAATAAATGACTTCAAATATGTTTGCCAAATCTGATTTTGGTAGTGGTTCATTCTTTTCTCAATGTTTATAAACTTAGAGACAATGTATTCATTTACTAAAATGCTTATGTAATTTGCTGGGAATTTCTGTCTAAGCAAATATGAAGAGTTGGGCTGGGGATGTTGTTCAATGGTAGAGCACTTGCCTAGCATGTGCAAGTCCCTGGGTAGCAAGTCCTAGGACCATTGAGAAAAAAAAAAGGGCAAATATGGAACAAAAGTACTTAATTATCAAAAGTACTTAATTTAACCTATAAATGAACATGTACATAATGATAAGGAAAACAAAATTAATAATTTACATCATTCTAGCCTTAAACTTAGGATCCTTCTGCCTCAGCTTCCCAAGTTGCTGGGGCTACAGATATGCACCATCACTAAAACCCCACTCTTATTTAATTAGCACTGTTAGTTAAATTCGAGAAGTTTAATTATGTAGATTTACTCAGGCAAGAACTGCAAATGTCTATGGCTGTATCACAGGGGTTATTAGTAACATATGAGCCAATGTGGGGGTCACATTAGTGCTTCTATCACATTAAATGATATAGGCAGTCAAGCATGGTAGTAAAATGGTCATCTTTGAAATCACACAGACATAGATGATAAATCAATTTTTGCTTCTTTCTAGTTGTGTGATCTTGGGGATATAGATGTTTCTAAACCAAAGTTTCTTCAAATATGAAATGAGAACAATTACTTCCTACTTGTCAAGGTTGTAAGATTATCAAGATAAATTATTGCCTGGTATGGCTCACTCTGAAGGTTATTCAAGTACATGAGAACTATTATTACTAATTACAATGACTATAAGTGAACATTACATTCATTTGGAGGCATTTGTTTATTTATTGTGCCAGGGATTGAACTCTGGGGTACTCAAACACTGAGCCATATCCCAGCCCTATCTTGCATTTTATTTAGAGACAGGGTCTCACTGAGTTGTTTAGTACCTTGCTGTTGCGGAGGCTGGTTTGAAAAAACAAGAGTGCTGAGAGACTAGGCGAGGTGGAATATGCCTATGATTCCAGCGGCTCAGGAAGCTAGGGCAGAAGGATCCCAAGTTCAAAGCCAGCCTTAGCAATTTAGCGAGGCCCTAAGCAACCTTGCAAGACCCTGTCTCAAAAGAAGAAATAAAAGGGCCAGGGATGTGGCTCAGTGGCTAAGAACACTTGTGTTTAATCCCCCTCTCTCTGCAAAAAAAAAAAAAAAAAAGAGTGCTGATAGAGGCATCAATTAAGTGATAGATTAGGTGAAGTGAGTGATAAAATTGGAAGCACAAATGATGAAACCATCAGCAAATTCTGATGGAAAGATAGAGGAGACTCTCAAGGAAGTGACAATGACAAGGAAAAGAAAGTGAGAAAAGGCAGATTTCCCAAAGTTGAATTTAGAAATGAAGAGGAGGGCTGGGGGTTCAGTGGTAGAGCACTTGCAAGAGACCCTGGGTTCAACCCCTAGGACTGCAAAAAATAATAAATAAATAAAAGCCAAGCTCAGTGGCGCATGCCTGTAATCCCAGCTGTTTGGGAGGTTAAGGCAGGAAGATTGCAAGTTCAAAGCCAGCCTCAGTAAAAGCAAGGCACTATAAGCAACTCAGTGAGACCCTGTCTCTAAATAAAATACAAAATAAGGCTGGGGCTCAGTGGTCAAGTGCCCCTGGGTTCGATCGCCAGAACCAAAAAAAGGGAGACACACACACACACAGAAAAAACAACAAAGTATATCCATATCACACACTGAGACTACCATAACTAGACACAAGTACAAATCCTTCCCAAACCATTTGGAGCAGCATCACATTACATAAGGGACAAAGCCAGTCCAAACAAAAACACTTCAACCCATACACCTCAGTCTTTGGCTATGACTTCAGTGTCTAGTATCAAATTATCTGGTGACCTTGTCGATTTTTTGTTGGTACCAGCCAATCAGTAGGAGGATCAGTTAATTTATCTGGGGGATTTGTTGATTTTGGCAGTTTCCCTTCCTGAGTAATAACAACAAGCAGACAGGTGACACTGGGATAGAAAATAAATCCCCCTTCTTTTATCAATTAATTAAAATTGGGCTGGGGATGTGGCTCAAGCGGTAGCGCACTCGCCTGGCATGCGTGCGGCCCGGGTTCGATCCTCAGCAGCACATACAAAGATGTTGTGTCTGCTGAAAACTAAAAAAAAAAAATAAATATTAAAAATTCTCTCTCTCTCTCTTTAAAAAAAATTAAAATAAATCTATTCAAAGAACCATAAATAAATAAATAAAATTGAAACAATAAAAAGGGTGGACATCAGAACTCCAGCAATCAATGAAGAGATAAGCACTCACCCTCAACAGGATTAATTAGAGAATAAAGACTGACAAGAAAACAAAACAATAAGAAAGTAATGTTTATTAAAAAATAAAAGTAATGGATTAGATAAAGGAGTCTGATAAAGGAGCTGATAGGCTGAATAAGCCAGGTACTAGGGAGGAGCAGAAAGTGTAAAGTCTGAGGCAAGGTCTGAGTGGATGGTATCTGGGTGAGAAAAGTATTAAGATCAGTCAAACAAGCAGTCACAATCACATACGTAAGATTTTTATAAACAAGATTTAGTGACACTGAGCCTATTCTCAACATCTGAAGATGCTATTTTCCTGTTAAAGTTCACAGGTCCATATCAAGCCAACATATCCCTCAAATTAAAAAAAAAAAAAAAAAAGGTACGGTGGGTGGAAGTTTAGCACTTAAATTAAAATTCAATGGACTTCAGCATTCTCTGACCTGTTTTTCTGTTCCTTGTTCCCTCAGCTAATTTAAAAGCCCTGTCAGTTTTCCCTTCATAATCATCATCTGTTTATTCCTTTTGTCAAGCATCTTAAATTTTTTCCCATCTCTATTCTTTTTCTCTTCTTTTCCAAATACATGCTCATGTGTCTAAATGCACACAGATGGGCAAAAATTTTGAGACAACTCTCATCAGGGAAAAAAAGGATTTTCTATGTTAGAATCTAAATAATGAGAATGAAAAAGTGAAAAAGTATTCCATTTTCAGAAATAGAAAATAAGGAATTCCCTGAGTAAGGGCTAAACATGGACAAGAACTAAATTAACTCTATCTAGATGACAAATCTTTGATATACTATAGAAAGCCAAAGGTTTTATTATATGCCATCTTTCTTACCAGATACTGAGATTCTTTAGGAGGCTATGTCACTTTTTCATTTTTTTAAATGCCAGAATTTCCCCATTTGGTTTTCTATTCAAATTGTATGAGTGTGCTACACAACAAATATTTATTGAATAGTTACTATGTGACAGACAGTCAATTAGGCAACACTTATATAATTCAGCCAGGGAAGTACAGCAATCTATGGGTATAGAAAGACGTTTTTAACTCAACTGTGGGTCATAAAAGACTTCTCAGAATGATATTTATATGGTGCTTATTAAGAGACAAGAATTTGACTTTTCTTTTTATTGGGGGTGGGGGGGAGGTTACTGAGGATTGAACCAAGGAATTTTACCATAGAGCGATATCCTCAACCCTTTTTATTTTTTATTTTTCAATTTTTGGCAATAGGGATTGAACCCAAGGGTGCTTAACTATATTGAGCCACATTCCCAGCCCATTTTATATTTTATTTTGAGACAGGGTCTCACACATAGCTTAGGGCCTTGCTAAATTGCTGAGGCTGGTTTTGAACTCACAATCCTCCTGCCTCAACCTTCAGAGTTGTTGGGATTATAGCCATGAATCACTAAGTCCAGCACAAGAACCGTTTTAAGAGTATTCCATATCTACCATTTAAATCTCCCAACTACCTCATTAAACAGGAACTATTATTATTATCAAATTATAAAACTGAGGGAATTGAGAGATTAGGCAAATTGCTGAAGTCATACAACTAAGAAGGGGCAAAACTGGGATTGGAACTCAGGCACTCTAGAGGCTCTCTATATCCACGTAAGAAAGTTCAGTATGGTGGGCTCTGGAGAGAGGGTAAGAATGAAATTTAAGAGAAACCAGATTAAGTTGGGAATCTTTATTACACTAGATTTGAGCAGTTAATATCAAACTAAAAAAAGAAAAAAATCAAACTCAAGAATCAATCACATGGGGCTGGGGATGTGGCTCAAGTGGCATGCGTGCGGCCTAGGTTCGATCCTTAGCACCACATACCAACAAAGATGTTGTGTCCACCGAGAACTAAAAAATAAATATATATAAAAAAAATTCTCTCTCTCTCTCTCTCTCTCTCTCTCTCTTCTCTTTCAATCTTTAAAAAAAAAAAGAATCAATCACATGTGAATTACAGCAATTAGTCTATGAAATGATTTCCTGCTCTTCCTCTGAGATAATCTTTCTATATACTACTAACAGAATTCTACATCCTAAAAGATAATTGCATAATATCACTATCATGATCAAAAAGTCTTAGCTCTTGCTGGGTATGAGATTCATGCCAAATTATAAAGCTTCACAAAGTGGGCTCCATCTCTTTTTAACCTTTGCTTCCACCAATCCTGCACCACAAATTTCTATTCTAGATAGAATTATATTTTGCCCTTGGAACACTCATAGCTAAATAAAAATTTGGAAGAAATACTTCAATTTCCATATCATACATCAACCTTCAAACAATACACCACACGTCTACAGTTTTACAACTTTGAATAAATATGTAGAAGGGAGTAAAAGAGTGAATTTGTACAAACAGAACCAGTTCTTTAATATGTACCTGATATTCCTTAAAATGACTGCCTGTACATGCCATATCTTCAAATTAATGAATTGTGGTTACTTCCAAGACCTAGAATCTCAATTTTATTAAATATGCCAGTTATAAGAACTAAATTTAGTACTAAATTGTTTATTTCTAAATGAGCCTAGATTTTGGGTATAATTATCTTGTTTCAACTTTAAAAAGCAGGGTATTAAAAACACTTACAAAATTATCAAGTAGTGGTAGATAACTGTAATACAATACATAATAAATCTAGTCACTATGAGGGGAGGACCCTCAACAAACCAAGGAAATATTACAAATATAGGAGGGAGGCTATAACTGAAAGGTGACTATGTACTGACAGCTGGTCAACATAGGGTCATGTAGTTATATACAGACTAAATACACTGGCATTATGGCATACCAATGAAAAAAGATTAAGTATTAATGACAAGGAAAGAAGGACAAATATTTCTGTTAAAATCCAAAATAATTTACAAAATAAATATAAATTAGGGGCTGGGGGTTGTAACTAGTAGTAGAGGCACTGGGTAGAAGGAAGGAATGAATTATAAATTGGTACAAAATTTGAAAAATTATTTATAACAGTTATTTTTATTTTTACAAATCTACTACAGATAGAAACTAAATGCAAACTAAGATGTACTTATAAAGATGTGCATTGTAATATATCTAAGGATGTATCTTAGAAGGCTGGGCATATAGCTCAGTGGTAGAATACTTGCTGAGTCCCTAGGTTTGATTCCTAACAGTGGAAAAAGGCTATCTTAGATATAAATGAAGTTCAGGGCTGGGGATGTGGCTCAAGAGATAGCATGCTTGCCTGGCATGCGTGCGGCCTGGGTTTGATCCTCAGCACCACATACAAACAAAGATGTTGTGTCCGCCGAAAACTAAAAAATAAATATTAAAAAAAAATTCTCTCTCTTTAAAAAAAATAAAAATAAATAAATGAAGTTCATATTAAAAATAAATGAAATACAAACTGGGCATGGTGGCACACATCTGTAATCCCAGAGACTAGAGAAGCAGAGGCAGAAGGATCACAAGTTCCAGGCCAGCCTGGGCAACTTGGCAAGATCCTATCTTAAAATAAAAAATAAAAAGGGCTGTAAGTAAAAAGCTGAAAAGCAACTTTAAAGTTTTACATTAAAAATTAAGGAAATGATAGGATACTCTGACTCCGAAATATTTAGCAATAACTAAAAATGTTTGTAAAGAATTTTTAATGAATAAAAAAGAAAGGTAAGTAAAAAAAAAAAAAAAAACAGGAGTTCAATGGTACAAAACAATACACATATAATGAGGGAATGTATCTAATGTTAAAAACTGGCAAATGCCCTGGGTTTGGTAACATATGCCTATAATCCCAGCAACCTAAAGAGGGAGGAGGATTATAAATTGAAGGCCAGTCTTAGCAACTTCGTCAAACTTTTCTCAAAATATACATAAATAAATAAATAAATAGATAGAGAGCTACTGCTACATGTTAGGTTGTGGGTAATTTTTGTTCTCTATACTTCATTTATATTCCACGTTTTCTACATGAGCACAAATCAGTTTAGTAACAAATACATAAACATTTTTAGGGTTCCATTATGCAGAGAATTAGATACACAGAGTTCTGAGTAAAATTATTTATTATAATTAATTATATTACATGAAACTTTAAATTAAAAGCAAAAAGCTGGGTGCTGTGGTACACACCTGTAGTTTAGCTTCTCAGGAGGTTGAGGCAGGAGGCTCATCTGAGCACACCAGCTCAAGGATAGCCTGAACAACACAGTCCTGGCTCAAAACAAAAAACAAACAAAACCCTAACCAAACCAAAATAACAACAACAAACACTACCGTCACCACCAACCCCCCTCCCAAAAACCAACAACAACAACAGAAAACCTCACCAAAAAACTGTCTTCATACCAAAATCATTTATGGCCTATAGGTGGCAGTAAAGCTGAAGTGAGAGAAAGTTATTACTTGTTTTCCAAACCATATACACTTCCCCCAATGAAAACATTTTTCATGGAAGAAAAGGTATGTAGAAGGGACAAAATTAAAGCAGACAAAGAGAAATACTTGATCCTGAATCAGGATTTGCATCAGAAGATTGAACATGTTAAGTAAAGATTTGAAAGCAAAAATAGAAAACCTAAGTAAACGCTAGATGAAAACTATAATGTTTGAGTTAAAACACACTGTAAAAAAAATAAATAATGATAGATTAGATACTGAAGAAGAAAGATTGTTGAAATTGAAAACACAGCAATAGAAACTATATAAAATAAAGCTTATACAAAAGAAGGATTTAAAAAAAAAGAACAGAAGAGCTTTAACTGGAATAATAAGCATGTAACTCAAGTCTCTAAGGTGGAAAAGAAAAAGTATTTGAACAAAAGTTGACATTTTTCCAAAGTTGATGAGAACTATAAAATCACATTAACAAGATCTCAACAAATTCCTGGCAAAAGCAGCATAAAGAAAAAACATACAATTTTTAACTTATTTTTAAATTTTTTTGTAGCAAGGACTGAACCCAGGGATGCTTAAACACTGAGCCACATTCCCAACTCATTTTATGTTTTATTTTGAGACTGGATCTTGCTAAATTAAATTGTTTACAGCCTCACTAAGTTGCTGGGGCTAGCTTTGAACTTGCAATCCTCCTGTCTCAGCCTCTGGAGTTGCTAGGATTTTAGGTATGCACCACCAGGTCCAGCAAAAATTTTAAGTGACTAAGTCTACTTAAATTTTAAAAGCAGATTCCTTATGTATAGAGGAACAAATTTAAGAGTGACCATAGATTTTTCCAAAACAATGTAAACCTTGAAGAGAAACTACAAAACTATCAGAAATTAAAATCTTGCAGAAAATTGAAGAGGGAATACTTCTTGGCATATTCTATAGTACTTGAATCAAAAACATTACATAAAAAATTTAGATTTATATCCTTTACAAGTATACATGAAAAAAATATTTTAAAATTAGCAAATTAAATCTAGGCATATATAAAAAGTTCAATACATCATGATCAAGTGAGGTTTACCCTAGGATCACAATATGATTAGGTATCTGAAATATTTCAATCAATATAATTCACCATAATAACAGACTGAAATTTTTTAAAGTATAAATTTATCTTGATAGATGCAGAAAGAACGTTTGGCAAAATCTAACATTCATTCCGATAAAACACTCAGCAAAGCAGGAATAAAAAGGACTTTCTCAATCTGATAAAGGGTGACTATGAAAATCCTGTATCTAACTTATTTAAAGGTGGAAATAAAAGGCTTTTCCCCTGATGAAAGAAAGAATGCCTACTCTCATCACTTACTGTTGAGTGACCACTATTAACAGAGATCCTGTTTAGTTCAATAAAAGCAAAAACAAACAAACAAAGCAAAGCATCCAAAATAGAAAGACAGGAAGAACTAAATCCCTCTCCTTGAGAATTACATGGTTTTCTAGCTAACAAATTCATTCACAAGTGTAAGTGTGTATGTATGTGTGTGTGTGTCTGTGTTACTAAGGATTGAACCCTGGGTGCTCTTACCACTGAACCCTTTTTATTTTTTATTTTGAGACAGGGTATTGCTATGTTGCCCAGGCTAGCCTTGAATTTAAAATCCTCCTGCCTCAGGTTCCCTAGTTGCTGGGATTACAGGTATGCACCACTGCACCTAGCTTGTATGGAATCTTAAGAAAAAAAATCTTAAAGGAAAAAAACTGATATATGAGGTTTTAGCAAAGTTATAGGATAGAAGATCAATTTATAAAAATAAGTTTTATTTCTATTATAGATAAACAAATATTCAGAAACTAAATTTTAAAAATATCATTTATAGGTATATCTCAGTAATAAAAGTGCTTATCTACCATGTACAAGGCCCTGGGTTCAGTCCCCATCAGCGCAAAACAAAAAAATATTTACAATAGCACCAAAATAGGAAATACTTAGGAACAAATCTGGCAAAAAATATGCAAAATGTGTACTTTGAAAAAAAAAAAACTGCTAAGAGAAATCAAAGAAGTCCTAAAATAAAAGAGATAAACTGTGCTCATAGATTGGAAGACCATCTTATTAAGATGACAGTTCTCCACAAATTTATTTAAAGATTCAATGCAACAGACTTTTTTGGGGGGGAGGGCAGCAGGATACCAGGGATTGAACTCAGTGGTACTTGACCACTGAGCCATATCCCCAGCCCTATTTTGTATTTTGTATCACTGAGTTGCTAGTGCCTTGCTTTTGCTGAGGCTTTGAACTTGCAATCATATTGTCTCAGCCTCCGGAGCCACTGGGATTTACAAACATGTGCCACCATGCCCCACCATGCTTATTTTTTAGGACAAAGACAACCTGATTTTTAAAATTTATAAGAAAATCACAGGATCTAGAACAGCCAAACAACTTTATTGTTCTTTTAAATACTTATTTCTTAGTTGTAGTTAGACACAATACCTTTATTTATTTATTTATTTATTTTTATGTGGGGCTGAGGTTTGAACCCAGGGCCTTGAACACGCTAGGTGAGCGCTCTACCACGGAGCCACAACCCCAGCCCCCAACCAGACAACTTTAAAAGAGACAAGCAAACCTGAAGGATTTATACTTGGTTGACTTCAAAATCTACTGTAATACAATAGTAATCAAGACAGTGTAATTGGCTAAAGATAATACACTGAATCAAAATAGAATCTAAAATTATAGAATCATGCATCTATGATAAATGATCAATTAATTTTTTTCAAAAAAGCAGGGAAATGCAGTGTGTTGGAGAAAAAGAATGGTCTTTTAAATAACAGTGCTGGAACACTGAACAGCCATAAACAAAAAACACGAGCATTTCAATCCATACCTTGCATCAAATACAAAAATTAAAATTAATTCAAGTTGGATAACAACAGACCTAAATATAAAACCAACAACTATAAAACTTCCATGAGAAAACACAAGATAGTATATTTGTAAACTTCATTAGACATAGATTTTAGATAATAAATAAAAGATTTTTTCTTTTGAGGTACTAGGGATGGAATTCTAGGTCTCACATTACTTAGGCAAGCACGCTAGCACTGAGCTATATCCCTAGCCCTGAACAAAGTATTTTAAAAAGATATTTCATGAAAAAGATATACAGATGGCAAATAAATTCATGAAAAGACAACATCACTAGTAAAAAAAAATTAAAGTCACTAAGAGATACAACTATACATCATTAAAATATATATAAAAGAAAGATCACAGCAATTGTTGACAAAGATATAGAGCAAATGGAATGCTCACATGCAGCTGGTAGGAATGTAATATAGTACATTTTGCAAATTTGTTGGGGACTTACTTTATTGTATACAATTTGTAAAATGGAATACTATTCATGAATAAAAATGAATGTTTTCTACAGATGTAATTTCAAATGATTAAATAAGCTAGACAAAGAAAAAAATCTATTTATATAAAATTCTAGAAAATACATGTTAATCTATAATGACAGAAAACAGACCTATAGGTTGCCTGGAGATTAAGACAAGGAGCAGAAAGGGTTGGGAGGAACAGACTCCAAAAGGGCATGAGGACATTTTTAGGGGTGATAGAAATGCAGATCATCTTGATTTTGGTTCCACTGGTTTGTCAAAACATACCATATATTTAAGTATGTGCAACTGATTATATGTTAACTGTCTTGCAATAAAGCTATTAAAATGTTTGCTTAAATTAAATAAAAATGTTTCAAATCACAGAGCACAAACTGAAGTCATAATGTATTCCATACCAACCATTTACTTCTTTATCTCCTGTCCTCCACCTCAACTAATTTAGCTCTGAGTCACAGGAATTTATTGTTACCTGAACATGTTGCCACCCCCTCACCTCAGCACCTCTGCACACGCTTTTAATCCCTCTAGGACATTATTCCTTTGGATTTCCTCATCTCACTTCCTTATCTCTTTGTATATTGTTCTTTATCAAATGACACCTTCTCTGATCTACAAATCCCTTACCTGCTTCTCTAGTTTATTTTTCTGCAAAGCACTCATCACCGTCTACTATGCTATGTAGTTATTTTGCTTATTGTCCAAAGTGGCCAGGATCTTCCCTCCAGATCCTTTAAAAGTAGTTTCTTAATATCCCTAACTCATAGTTTGACCATCTGAACAATCTGTATTTATATTTATATGTCTGGCTGTATTTATATTTTCTCCTTGCTTTTCTGAATATCTCTTAAATGTTTGAATGAAGTGGACATTATGTGTAAAAGAACAATACAGACTGAAATAAACAATATTTATACCTGGAATTGAGCAAATCTGTTTCTGCCAGGCCACAAGGATGTGGGTTTTAAATTAATCTAGTGAGGAGGTGAACTAAGTGTGTTTTCTGTTGTTGCTTTAGTTAGCTACAGTGCATCAAAGCCTCCAAATTCTTCCAGTACTGAAAGAAGACTGCCTTTACAGAGTTGGAAATTATTTTTTGAAGCTCCCCACTCCACTGACTTTTCACACCATCCTCAGTTTTCAGAGTCTTGCTCACTTGTGCCATAGAGCAGGTATCTCTCTGTGCTCATGCCCTTACCCCAGTGTCAGACTAGTATTGCTATTTACTTGGCACATGAAAACATGATTCTCTTGCTCCATTCAGTTCATGCCTTAGGCCCTGGGTGCCTGAAATTTAGGGATGGAGCTTTGCTCCAGTGGCAGACAAACCTGTTTCCTACCTAGTACAAGATCTACATTGGTCAGAAAAGTTTCCTGCAACCTTTTTACTCTGTCCCTCACACTCCTCCTCTTTCTTCTCCATTGATCAACTGAACTCTACCTAATCTGAGTTACACTAGGTATTCGTGGGGACAAAGAAATAAGAGCAAGAATTTTAAGCTTGTTTAATAATGTATTCCCAGCACCTAGTATAGTGTGGCAGCACATAGTAGGCACTTAACAAATGTGCTGAATTAATTCCACATTGCAGTAAGTACATACTTACACATAAAACTGAAAATATGTTTACTAAATATACTGAACTCTTTTTCCCACCAGTACTAGGGACTGAACCTAGAGACCCTCTACATCTTAGTCACCACTGAGTCCTTTTCACTTTTTTATTTTGAAACAATCTAAGTTGCTGAGGTTGGCCTTATGCTTGTCATCTTTTTGCCTCAGCCTCCAAAATTGCTGGGATTACAAGGATTCCACCACTATGCCTAAAAGGATGAGTTTTTTTGTTTTCCCCCTCGTCTTACTGGGGATTGAAGTCAGGGCATTATGTATGCAAGGCAAATATTCTCTACCACTGAATTATATCCCTAGCCCCCATCCAATAGTTTTATTGAATTTTAATATTATGTGATATTGCTTTAATATCTCTACTAGTTTTTAACATTAAACATTATAGATTGAAACCTATATACCCTATTTTGTGTTGTTGTTCTCCTTATGCTCCCATCTCAAGAAGAATCACTATCATGGATTCAGTTTATTACTGACAAGTATAAGTTTTAAGTATTTATTATTTATTTAAATATTCAGACATCATATATTGTTGTTTTTCATCTTTATATTTACTCAGCTTTTCTCACTTTTCAATAAAAATACTGTTAAACATTCCCTACTCTAAAAACAGCAATCCAAGGGGCCAGGGAGTCACAGCACATGTTAAACATGTGTGAAGCCTTAGGTTCAATTCCTTATATCAAAAACAAATAAACAAAAAACCAAAACAACACATACACACACAATGGCATACGCCCATAGTACCAGTTACTCATGAGGCTGTGGCCAGAGGACTGCTTGAGCCCAGGAGCTAGTAGGCTTAGCTGATACAGTAAAATCTGACACTTAAAACAAACAACCCTAGCTATCCTCCTTTTTCTTCCCCCTTCTAAAGACTGAAATTTCTCAATGAGTAATTTATACTTGCTACTACCATTCTTACCTGCCACTTTTCCTAATTCCTTTATGCTAACGCTTTTTTCTTCTTTTTGGGGGGGTAATGCTAGGCATGGGACCCAGGACCTTGTATGTACTAAACAAGTGCTCTACCACTGAGCTATATACCCTTAGCCCTTTTAAATTTTATTTTGAGACAGTTGTTAAATTGCCCAGGCTGGCTTTGACCTTATAATCTGCCTTGGATTACAAGCCTGTACCACCCCACTTCGTTTATGCTACTCAAGTTGATGTACACTTGTAGGTAAAAGCAAAGGATTAGAAATTGAAAAAAACCACAGGATGAAAGTTGAATCCCTCTCTTAAAGTGTAACAAAAATTAATACAAAATGGACCAAAGAAGTAAATGTAGGAACTAAAAGTATAAAACTCACAGAAGAATACATCAGAAAAAAATCAATAATTTCTTAGCTATAAAATAAAAAGTACAAATAACAGTGGCTTGGGAGGCTGAGACAGGAGGATCTTGAGTTCAAAACCAGTATCAGCAAAAAAGCAAGGCACTAAACAACTCAGTGAGACCCTGTCTCTAAATAAAATATAAAATAGGGCTGGGGATGTGGCTCAGTGGTTGAGTGCCCCTGAGTTTAATCCCTGGTACCAAAAACAATAACAAAAAAGAGTGAAAGGACAACCTACAGAATAGGAGAAAATATTTTCCAACTATACATCTATACATCTTGTAAGTAATTAATATCCCGATTATAGCTAGATGCGGTGGTGCAGAACTGTAACCCCAGGAACTCAGGAGGCTGAGGCAGAAGGATCAAAAGTTTGAGGTCTGTCTCAGCAATGTAGTAAGATCCTACCTCAAAATAAACAATAAAAGGGCTGGAGATGTAGTCAGTGGTAAAGTGCCCTGATTTAAATTACCAGTAACAAAAAAATAAGCAAACAAACAAAAACCAAATATATAAAGAACACATATAATTCAACAACTCAATTCAAAAATGAGCAAAAGACTTAACTGGTATTTTTATAAAGAAGATATAGTCAATAAGCACATGAAAAGATGCATCACCAGCTATTAGAAAATGCAGTCAAGGGATGGGATTGTGGCTCACCTAGCATGTGTAAGTCACTGGGTTCGATCCTCAGCATCACATAAAAATAAATAAATAAAAATAAAGGTATTGTGTAAATCTACAGCTAAAAGAAAGAAAGAAACAAAGGAAGAAAATGTGGGGCTGGGGCTGTAGTTCAGTGATAAAGCACCCCTGAATTTAATCCCTAGTACCACATTTAAAAAAAAGGAAAAAGAAAGAAAGAAAAAGAAAAAGAGGGGTTAGGGATATAGCTCAGTTGGTAGAGTGCTTGCCTTGCATGCACAAGGCCCTGGGTTCAATCCCCAGCACCACACACACAAACAAAGGAAAAAAAATGTGAATCCAAAACCACAATAAACACCACTTCACACCCATTGGATGCAACATTATAAATGTTGATGAGGGTGTGGAGAAATTGGAACCCTTTTGCATTGTTGGTAGGAATATAAAATGGCACAGCCACTATAGAAAACAGTAAAACAGTATGAAGTTCCTCAAAAAGTTAAACATTGAATTACCATGATCCAGCAATGCTACTTCTGGTTATATACTCAAAAGAACTGGAAGACTCAAATAGATGTTTGTTCACCTATGATTACAGAGGTACTATTCATAATAACCAAAAAATGGAAACAACCCAAGTATCTATCAACAGAAGAATGGATGAGCAAAATGTTGTATATTACATACGATGAAATCTTCAGCCTTAAAAAGGAAGGAAATTCTGATACATACTATAACATGGACCAAACTTGAAGGCATTAAATGAAATAAACCAGTTTATTTTAGCTTCTTTTAAACATATGATTGCACTTTGTAAGGTAACTAGTATAGTCAAATTAATAGAACAAGGAAGCAGAATGGTGGTTACCAGGGATTGGGAAAAGGAGGGAACGGAGTTGTTATTTAATGGGTACAGAATTTCAACGTTTCAAGATGAAAATAGTTCTGTAGATTGACTACAAAATAATGTGAATATACTAAACACCACTGACCTGCACACTTAAAAATGGTTAATGAACTGCAGATGTAGCTCAGTGGTATAATACTTACCACTTGTGTAGGGAGAGGGTTTGATTCCCAGCACAAGACAAACAAAAAGGTAGATTTTATGTTATGTGAGTTTTATCACAATGAAAAGCAAAAGAAAATATTAGCTGGGCATGGTGGAATAGGACAGTAATCCTAGCTAATGAGGCCCAGACATAAGAATCACAAGTTCGAGGCCAGCCTGGGCAACTCAGCTAGACCCTGTCTCAAAATAATAAATTAATTAATTAAAAGGTTTGGGAATGTAACTCAGAGGCAGAGTGCTTGCTAAGCATGTGCAAGATTCTGGATTCAATCCTTAGTAGTGCCAAAAAAAGGTGGGGGAGGGGGGCAACAACAACAAAAAGTATAGACTCTAGAACCAGACAACTTGGCTTAAAATTTTGGCTCTGCTATTTTCTAGTTATGTAAACCTTGGGCAAATTACCTAACTGCTCTGTGCCTCTATCTCCTCAGCTGTAGATGGAGATGATTTGGATAATTTCAATAGTACCTATTAATCAACTTGTGAGGTAAACTTTTTATAACAATGCTAGCATACAGTAAGTACTATTTTTAAGTGTTTGTTACTATGAGGTTCCATCTTAAAAAATATTTAATTGTCAACGGACCTTTATTTTGGTTATTTATATGCGGTGCTAAGAATCAAACCCAGTCCCTCATGTATGCTAGGCAAGTGCTCTACCATTGAGCTCCAACCCCAGCCCTTAGGTTCCATTTGAACATATAATTTCATGTGGAATTCAGACTTATGAGTAAAACTGAGTTTCTTCTATGTAAAGCTGAATAAAACAGTTCATGTCCTTGAATCTCAGGATATTTGAGTGCATACTTCACATAAAGCTTTATATCTGCACACCTGTCATAGTTACAATACTACCCCAGTTCATAAACTAAGAACATATTTCCATATCTTCTCATATTTGCAAGGATTTCATTTACAACCTTGAATATTTCATCTAGGAGATTATTTTGATAGATAAGCAGAACAAATAAATTCCTAAGATTTTTCTCTTCAAGCATTCTAACCAGCATTACAACACATTTGCTAATCAATCTTTAATGAAAAGAAACTAATTTAATAGCCATTTGGTGTAACATTATTTCTGTGGTATCTGATGTTTTGTTCAAGTGTCCACAAGTAGAATCACTGAAAAGCAGCACCTTTCCTATTTCTTTTACATTATCATCTCAAACATAATACTAAACATTTATAAGCAGGTTGGTATAATGAGCAAAACTGTAATTGTATTAAGACTATGATGTGTTTGCTAATGCTGAAAAAAAACTCATCTTTTTCCGTGTAAGTGAGGGATTAAGTGTGCTTTGCTTAGAACTATTTCTTCTGAAAATGTCCTTGCAAATAAGACAATAAAGTTGGGGAAGAGAAACATTAGAGTGTGTGTATATATAAACTTAAGATATTCCTCATTAGAGGGTCATCACTGACTGAACAATTATGAATTAACTTTTCCCCCAATACTTTATAGGGTAAATCTGAAAAGTTTCTAGCTTTAATCAATAAGTAGTCTATAAGTATATTAAAGTTAGTATACTTCTACTATAATCCCACACTCCTTCTTTGGCTCATTCTTCTCCAGAGTCCATCTCAGTCTTATAAAGATAGTACTTTTATGATTAATCTTTATTGTGTATTTCCCCTACAATTGAATAGGGATTTGTTTTGTTTTTACGGTTTTGTTCACTGCTGTAACCCAGGCACCAAACAGTACATAGTGCCTGGTACCAGACTTGTGGGCACTCACTAAATAGTTGTCTAATGAATAAATTAGTGAATGGCTTTACAAATATCATTTGATAGGTGAGGTAATATCATTTTCCTCCCAAGTAACTTGGTTTTAGGACAAGTTGCTGCTGCTGCTGCTTCTTCTACTTTTTTGTTTTTGTGTGTGTGTGGTGCTGGGAAGAAAAAACTTCTTTTGAAAAGGGTCAGACCCAAATTTTATTATTCTCAAGAGTACAGGGTCTACTGTCTAAATTTTCAAAAGCCCAGAGGGAAAGTCATCTTGCTTACCATCTGTCATGCCAATTCTACATGACTATTATGCAACCATATTTACCTACTTCATATTAATGTCTTATGTTCCTATTATGTCATTCTAGCATATATGCAAAGGCTCACAAAGATGAAGCTTTCAAATATCCAGAAAAATCAGGCTGGAGATATAGCTCAGTGGCAGAACACTTGCCTGGGTTTAATTGCCAGTAATGGGGGAGATTTGGGGGGCGGGGGGAGACAGCCATACACAACCCACAAATATCCAGAAAAATCAAAAAAGCCCAAAATTCAAATAGTGCAGATCCTAGTCTCACTGCCTAAAGTTAAATAAGCTAAGTGTAATATCAACACCATGATTGTTTATGTCTATAGAGAAAACCCTGGAAAATCTAAAAAATAAAATTCCAAACCAAGCTGGTCACAGTTGCGTGTACCTTTAATCCCAGTGACTCAAGAGGCTGAGGCTGGATTCCAAGTTCAAAGCCAGTCTCAGCAACTTAGTAAGACCCTGTCTTAAAGGGCTGGGGATGTGGATCAGTGGTTAAGTGCCCTAGATCCAATCCCTGGTATAAAAACAAAACAAAACAAGACAAATCTATCTTTCCTTCAACAGGTAAACAGATAACAAAGGTGGTACATCTACACAATGATATTTGACAATAAAAAGGAGCAAACTGCTTTGGGCTGGGGGCATATCTCATTGGTAGAATATGTGCCTAGCACCATTAAAAAAGAAAAGAAACCTGCTAATATATGCAACAACTTGGGATAATTTTCAAGGACATTATACTGAATGGAAAAAGCTGGATACAAAAATGTACATTGTGTGACTCCTTTTATACATAATTTAGAACAGACAAAACTAATCTATGGTGCTAGCAATCAGGTTAGTTGATTCCAACAGAGGGGCTGATTGCAAACAGACATAAAAATATTCTTTGGGAATTAAAATATTTTATATCTTCAGCTGGGGACTGTAGCTCAGTTTATAGAGTGCTTATATAGGGTGAGCCTGTCCTAGATTTGATACCCAATACTGAAAAAAAGTTCTACATCTTGCTTTTGAGTGGTGGTGCAAAAGGTACACCCTCTTTTCAAAAGTCTGGGGCTAAGGATGTAGTTCAGTGGCAGAGCACTTGCCTAGCATGCTGGAGACTCTGGATTCAATCCCCAGTTTAAAAAAAAAAAATCATTAAGCTGTGTATTTACATTATTTGATTTTTCTTCCCTTTTATGGGTGATGGTGGTGGTGGTGGTGGCAATGGTACTGGGGATTAAATTTAGAGATACTTTACCACTGAGACTGAACTACACCCCCATTCCTTTTAATTTTGAGACCAGGCCTTGCTAACTTGCCAAAGCTGGCCTTGACCTTTTGATCCTCCTACCTGAGCCTCCCAGATTGTTGGAATTTTAGGTGTGCACCATTGTGCCTGGCAAAAATCTCTGATTTTTATCATATGAATGAATAATATTATACCATAATAAATGGATTTTTAAAAATCTTGTACATACACACACACACACCCCAAAGAATCTGTACATCCGCATCCTACGATCATTATACCAACCCCTCTCCTACCTTTTATCAAGCAGATCTGACTGAAAAGGAAGGGTTGAAAGTATAGCCGAGAAACACAATGACTTCAAAAAATGGTTTTCTAGTTCTATTTAATCTTGCTTAGTAGACAGACTTAATCTCTTTCACCTGCTAATCAGAATGGTGGAATCTACAGGTACATACCTCTCATAGTAGGGAGACTGCAGCTTTCTGCAATTATCCAATATTCATGGGCCATCTTGAAACATGTGACACAGCACCTTCAACTTTATAATGTGACAGCAAGAAGAGAGAACCAATTTGCAATCCAGACTAAAAACCAAATGCCTTTTAACAACCAAGGTACCTTCCTTGTATTCTTATCTCATGGCTTTCGTGATAACTGGAAAGGAGGAGGTTTATTTGCTGACAATTTAGAGGAGGATTTAAGAAGGGATTAGTCCTGATTTGCTGTTGAGAGAACTTTGAACAAAGTCTGACCAGTGATCCTTGGCCTTGGAAATGAGACTGTAGAAAAAACTCTTGTCTTTATCATGAGTTAAAAGGAACGCTACCTGAAGTTTTAATAAAAACAACAAAAACAGCTGGAAAACTAATCTCGGCATCATTTGGTTGATGTTGAGAGCCAAAAAAATTACCTTACTCACATCATGAATCTGGTTACCCAAAACTGGCAAATATATAAACCACATAAAATTATTTTATAACAGGTCCTGAAGGCCTTTTAAATTCACTGATTTGGGTTTGGGGAAATAACTCAGTTGGTAGAGTGCTTGCTTAGCATGCACAAGGCTGGGTTTAATCCCCAGGACTAAAAAGTAAATAAGTAAATAAATAATAAATAAAAAACAAATAAGTAAATAAATAAATTCACTGGTTTTGCTGGACTGTGGTTCCAGGGAATATTACTTAATATAAATTAATTATTACTTAATATAATTAATTAAAAACATCTTATAATCTAGTAACTAGAAGTTATTCAATTGAAAAAAAAAGCAGGGAAAGTTGTTCTTAGTGGTTTTTTCTTTTGATCAACTTCTGCCCTTCTGCCTTTAAATCATAAACTCTTGCCTATTCCTTTTCTCACAGAACATAGGCTTTGAAGAGAAGATGAGAATGGGGGAAGACAGGAGAGAAGGAACTCTTCCTAATGTACTATGAAATAAAGGAGATGGGTAGAGAGCTAGCATCATAAACCTTCCAGTAATAAAACTCCTCATTTTATAGATAATTTTTTAAAAAAAATTTAAATGTTTTGACTTTGGCATATAGTCAAATTTAACAACTCTATGAAGAGCCAAATTTACTAGCAAACTTCATGGTTAACCAGCCTATGAATTAAGGCAAAAACCTTAAACATTTTGATGAATTATTTTTCATTTTCCAAAAACTTAAAATGTCATGATGGTTTAAAAAGCTCATGCTGACAGTCAAATCTTTTAGTAAATAACTCAGAGATCTAATAGTAGATGCCAATACTATTAGGAGATCTCACAACTTGAGAGATTTCTAAGGAAAATCTAACCAATCTGAAAAAATATTCTACCTTCTAATGCAACAAAAGGAAGAAATTAATTGGAACACTATCCAAGAGTATGCATTCTTTTTTTAATGTTTATCTTTCAGTTATAGGTGGATGCAATATTTTTATTTTATTTTTGTGTGTTGCTGAGGATCGAAGCCAGTGCCTCACGCATGGTAGGCGAGTGCTCTACCTCTAAGCCACAACCCCAGCCCAAGAGTGTGCATTCTTTTTCTTCTTCTTTTTTTTTTTTTAAAGAGAGAGTGAGAGATGGAGGGAGGGAGAAAGAGAGAGAGGGGGAATTTTAATATTTATTTTTTAGTTATCGGCAGACACAACATCTTTTGTTTTTTTGTATGTGGTGCTGAGGATCGAACCCCGCCGCATGCATGCCAGGCGAGTGGGCTACCGCTTGAGCCACATCCCCAGCCCCGAGTGTGCATTCTTAATAAGGGCAATATGGGGGAGGGGGAGATCATATTAAAATGGTTTATGTTCAGCCAAAGGGACACAACACAGGAACATTTCCTCTTTTTACCCAAATTCCATTTTTTTAGCTCATTTTTTCTGTAAACCTGTTCCAAAGACTCTTGCCACTGATTTCCCCCTTTCTTCATATAATTTATAACCTGGTTATAAAGCCATCATATTTCTGTGTAATACAGTATTTCATGAATCCTTCTACTCTGATAAGATGGTGCCTTTCTTCTTGTGTACTGGGGTTTCTACTCTGAAAATTCAAAAAGTGTAACATTTGAGATTCATACTATAACAGTGGTCCACCTTATGCTTTGACTATAACTCTTGCTGCTCTGCCACTGCCAACTTATTTTTAAAATGCACATATTTCTTTCTCTTCCTTTATCCTGCTCTTCCCTAATCTCTCCAGTCCCTAATCTCAGGGGAAACAGGATTACCTTTCTTCCCCATTTTAAGCAGATTCATTTATCTTTGAGTATACACCCACCATAGGAACCAAGTTATCTAGACTTTGGGGATGGGACCAGAAGATCTCAGAAATGACCATCTCCCGAATTAACAAGTGAATTACAACTCCAACAGAGAACATGTGGAATATAGCCTTTGAATCACCTCCTCCTTTTTTTTTTTGAGAATGAATTCAGGGGCACTCAACCACTGAGCCACATCCCCAGCCCAGTTTTGTATTTTAATTAAGAGGCAGGGTTCTCACTGAGTTGCTTAGTACCTTGCTGTTGCTGAGGCTGGCTTTGAACTTTTTTTTTTTTAATATTTATTTTTCAGTTTTAGGTGGACACAATATCTTTATTTTTCATTTATGTGGTCGAACCCAATGCCTCACGCATGCCAGGCGAGCTGCTACCACTGAGCCACAACACCAGCCCCTGGCTTTGAACTCTTGATCCTTCTGCCTCAGCCTCCCCAGTCTCCTCAGGATTACAGGGTAGTGCCACCATGCCTGGCTGAATCACCTCTTTTAAAGGCCCCTATTCCTGCTGATGGGCAGAATCACAGCCCTTAGGGTCAGGAGTCCCCCGTGTTTAACTTTTGCTAGCAAAACAATAAATCTTTTTCTCAAAACTGTGTCCTCATTATTAAATTAGCCTCAGGGACAAGGACCAAGCTTTCAAATTTGATGACTCAAATAGGACCCAAGAGCAGCCTCCAATCCAGCTTTCTTGGGAAGGCCTGAATCTCTAAGGAACCCCATTTCTACACTGAGGATGCAAGATGCTGGTGAACTTGTTGAGAGCCAACTGCAGGAGAGTTAGGAGACAGTGAGTTTGCCTCAGGTCCAACCAGAGAAGCTATTCCTGTAAATAAAGGGAGGGACTGAGGGACTATCCCAGTAGCTGCTTAAGCTTCTTTTGCTTCAGGGAACTCCTACCTTTCTCTGTGAACAGTACAGATTGCTCCATTATGGTCCACTTTGAGAAAAAGGAAACTCAACACAGGAAAGTTCTGACAACTTTGCATGTAAAGACCTTTGATTCTACTCATTTGGTTCCTCTTTATGGAAACATCTAATCCCTCTTTCTAGGGACATCTGTGGCACCAATGGTGTAGGAGTCATAGTTAAGTGGGATTCAAGAACCTAGGGATATTTACTCCCTTGCGATCTGTTCTAGGTTTTCATCTGTTTGTTGGCCTTGAGCTTGGGAATTCCCTCTACTTGTCTGTTTTGTTTGTACTGTTACTGCTCTTTTTAAGACATTGCCAATACTGAACTGATCCCATAGGTAGTCTCTTGGGAAAGATCTTGGCTGGTCAATTTAAAGGTTCTTGTCTGTAGACCATGGTTTTGGGGCCTCTCTCTGGTTGTCTCTGTTTCTTTTTTGTACAATCTTGCAATTGGAATTGGTCTCTCAGAAGTAAAGTAAGTTGAAGAAAGGGCCACCTGTAAGTATAAGCCTGTCTAAGATAATGTTTTACTATAACAATCTGGTTTTTGAATAGCTTTTTGGATTATTGTACAATCCTGCAGTTGGAGTTGATCTGTCAATGGAAAAATAAATGAAAGAAATTTGTGCACGCAGGTTTGTCTGTTTTAAAGGTCTTGTCTGTCAGCCTTTTGGTGATCCTCTGTTGTCTATTTTTTTTTTTTTTTTTTTTTGTATCTGTTACTGGCCCCTTAAGTCATGGGCCATACTATATTGATCTTACCAGTAGTCTCTTGAGCAGAGATCTTGGCTGAATGGACCACCTATAGGTAGGTATAAGCCTATCTAAGAGAAAGATGATTTACTGTTACACAATCTGGCCTTTGAATGGTTTTTCTGGATTATTATACAATTCTGAAGTTGAAGTTGGTTTGTCAGGGGTAAAATATATGAAAGAGATTCTGTATGTACAAGTATGATAAGGGGTCTGAACTGTCAGGGACTAAGCTGAAGGTGCCAAAAGGCACTGCCTCTGGTGTGCAAGGATAGCAGAACACAAGAAAGGGTTAAAAAAGTGATTTCAATCTTTTAAACTCAGTGCTGTCAGTTGCAGTACTATTTCTCAGCCTGGCCCCAGGTAACTGCAGATATCTCATTGTGGGTCAAGAATACCAGCCCTAAACTGGGTGGGGAAAAAAAAAAAATCCAAGAAAAGCTGCCTGGGTTGTAGAAAAATGGCCAAAGAGAACCTGGTCTCTGCTCTGCCTTCCAGCCCCTTTTGCCCCTGCAGGATAGAGGCTGCTGGCTTTGTAGGAAGTGGGAATAGGTTTCAGCACTATTAGTTTACGACCTGGGGACAGGAACAGTCTCACCACTTAGGATCTAACAGAACACCCCCTTTGGCTGGGGAATATTCATTACTGAGGCAAAGCAATTCTTGCTGTAATGGTATCCCATCAAACTAAATGCCTGGGGAGACTGGTAAAACAAATAACTGAACCCAAAAAGAAAAAGATAGAAAGAAACCAAGGCTAACCTGTTTTATAGGCAGCCTCTACAAAGGGATCTTCAAGGAAGCCTAAAGAAGATAGAGAGGGCCTCCTCCATTGTTTATCAGTATGACCAGCATGAGAAAAAATCCCCAAAAGAGTTTGTGGGTACAAATGATAGTAGGAAACTCAAAAGTTGATGGCATTGTGATAATGATAAGGAAGATAGGTCAGGCTTAAAAATATCCAGTTTTTATATGTACTAGTTTATACAACCGTCTCCTGGGATGAAATTTGTTGTGTAAATTAAGTGTACAGATAACATTCTTAAAGACTGTTTCAGAATATGACTTTAAGAAAGGGTCCACATGGGGCTGGGATTGTGGCTCAGCGGTAGAGCGCTCGCCTAGCACGGGTGGGACCAGGGTTCGATCCTTAGCACCACATAAAAATAAAGTCATTATGTTGTGTCCATCTACACCTAAAAAAATATATATATATATTAAAAAAGGGTCCAAAACTAGAAAAGATAAAAGAAAGTTATAGGCATGGAATAATTTTAGTATGGAAAATTAGAAGGTAAAAGAAATGTTTCTGGATGAGAAATATTTTGTCTGGTAAAGTAATATTATTAGGTAAATGTCCAAGATGAGAGAGGACAAAATTTAAGGATGTAATGTTGTGAATGTCTAAGTAAGTCACAGAAGATTTGGGTAAGGTAAGTCTCAAAAAGTCTGTGTTTGTGATTAATTTGCTATAATTAGCACAGTCAAGTCAAAATTATTTAACTTTAATGTACTGATATGAAACAAAGTCTGAAACACTGATCTGCTCTTACCTATCAAGATAATTTTTTTGTATTTGTTAGATTTTATTATTTGGGAAAACTAACCATTTAAAGGAATTAGGGTTTGTACCTGTTTTAAAGTATTAAATGATCACCTTGTAATAGGATAAACAAACAACTGTTATTTAGGTTATAACAATATAGTTACACCATAAATATATGTGATTAGGTGTATGCATGCATCTGAGAACTATACTTGTCTAAGCCTTGTCTAAATGTTATGTAAAAGTTTATAAAAGTTTATGTAAGTTTCTGGCAAAATAATCAATAAGTGCTCTTTTATACATAGAAGGGCCACACTGTTGTACGAAGACCTGTCTTAATGTTTGATTTGACTGAGTCAGTTTCTGATTATTAACACCGTTTCCTAAATGTATAATAGATTTAAGGCTATTCTTTCATTTTTGTTAACCCATGCAGACGTGTGATTATTGTTACCATATAGTCTGGATTCTTTATTTTGAAAGTTAAACTAAGTTAAATGTAGGGGCTGGGGTTGTGGCTCAACAGAATGCTCACCTAGCACGCTCAAGGCTCTGGGTTCGATCGATCCTCAGCACCACATTAAAAAATAATACATAAAATAAAGGTATTGTGTCCAACAACAACTAAAAAATAAATAAATAAATATTTTTTTTAAAACTTAGTTAGATGTAAAGCTTAGGAGACCACTGTCAAATTGGTGTTCTCTAAACTAAAATTATGTGCAAAAGTCTTGGGTTTGTAGAGAAAAAACAAATTTGACTGATATCTATTCATGTATTTGATGTTTTATAGATAAAGTAACCTGTTGTCAATAAGTTATACATACAATCTGGTGTTACTCTTCACACTGCAATTGGAATTTAAATGTATTTTTGGAAGGTATTAAGGAGAGCCTGATCTGCTTAAATGTGACACTGTAAAATATGGCAGCATTCTGCCACTTATAATGTTGTATTGTGTTATTTGTAAAGAACCCCACCTTAACTTGAGATAAGGCTTTGCCTCCCACCTTACTCCATATTAGAATGGCTCCAAAATAGGCTAGACTTCAGCTCATTTAAAGTTGCGTTTAAAAGATTGTAAGTAAAGCTGAAGGCTATAAAGGAAGGGTTCTTGTATAAGAGTGAGTGCCTAATAATAAGGATCACAAAAGACTCCAGAGTTGCAAATTTGTCCAGAATTAATTTGAGTCTGTTCTCAGACCTACAAAACTTCTAACCTCCTACATTGATAAACTTGTTTGTTTTTCATTGTTAAGATTATGAGTTACTATCCTCTTGGTTTTCAGACTGGCTGAAAACTGCTTTTGTGCTAATTGTTTATAAAAAAGTAATGCTTTTCTGTCCTGTTTATTGTTGGTTTAGCAATAATCCCTGCTCTACCTATGTCCTGTCCTGCTGTGGACCTCTGGACTGCTCTGATGTTGAATACTCTTAATTGTCCATTCTCTACCTGACAAGAGAACAAGGACTTTGGGTTACTTCCCTCACTTTCAGCAGGAAGCAGTTTGGAGATGTCTTTGCCCATTTTTCCATAGAAATGGAATGTAGAAATTGATAGTGCGGCAAATTTAACAGTGGTCCACCTTATGCTTTGAATATAACCCTTGCTGCTCTGCCACTACAACTAATTTTTAAAATGGACATATTTATTTCTATTCCTCTCTTCCTGCTTCTCCTTAATCCCTCTGGTCCCTAATCTCAGGGAAAACAGGATTACCTTTCTTTCCCATTTTAAGCAGATTTATTTGTCTTTTGAGTACATACCCACCATAGGGACCAAGTAATCCAGACTTTGGGGATGGAATCAGAAGATCTCAGAAATGACTATCTCCCAAATTAACAAGTGAATTACAACTCCAACAGAGAACATGTGGAATTAACCTTTGAATCACCTCTTTAAAAGGCCCCTATTCCTACTGATGGGCAGAATCCCAGCCTTTGGGACAGGAGTCCCCTGTTTTTCTCTTTTGCTAACAAAACTTTGCTGTTATTGGACTGGCATTGGTGACAAAGACGGAAATTTCGGCAACAGCTGCTGCTAACAGAAGTAAACTCCAGCTGATTTATGCAAAAGATGAAAGGTTAGTGAGTGAGTCACAGAACCCCCAGGAACTCTCAAAAAATTAGCAGGAATAGAAAAAGATTACACAGTTGGATTCACTTCCAAAATCATTCCAAAAAATCAGTATGGAAAGGACACTGCTACTGTTACTGATTGCCAAGTCCTTGTCCCAAATTCTAATCCAATAATGAGGACATATTTTTGAGAAAAAGGAAAAACAAGGTTTACTGCTTTGCTAGCAAAAGAGAAGCACAGGGGACTCCTATCCTAGAGGCTGTGATTCTGCCCATCAAAGGGAGCAGGGGCCTTTTAAAGAGGTGATTTATCCCAATGTGTTTTGTCAGGAGTTGTAATTCACTTATTAATTTTGGAGATAGTAATTTCTGAGATCTTCTGGGGCTATCCCCAAAGTCTGAATATTACTTTGTTCCAATGGTATATTTGTACTTAAGGACAGATAACTCTGCAAGGGTGGAGAAGAAAGGCAATCCTGCTTCCTCTGAGATTAGGAAGGGGGGTAAATTAGGGAGGAGCAGGACAGAGAAAGAGAAAGAATCATGGGCATTTAAAAAACTGCAATGGCAGAGCAGCAGGGGCTATATTCAAAGCATAAAGTGGATCATTGTTACACCACTTCTACAACTGAATCATTGATACTACTGGAGATTGTAGGGTGCTGTCACTACCATCAAAATAAGCAATTCTACAATGTCCCTTAGCATCAGGAATTGATTGAAAATGACATATCCTAGTAGATGAAGCTTAGATCTTGTTAAGAGATCTGGAGCCGGGTGCAGTGGAAGACACCTGTAATTCCAGAGGCTTGGGAGGCTGAGGCAGGAAGATTGAGAGTTCAAAGCCAGTGAGGCCCTAAGCAACTGAGTGAGACCCTGTCTTTAAAAAAATACAAAATAGGGGTGGGGATGTAACTCAGTAATCAAGTGCCCCTGAGTTCAATCCCCAGTACAGAGAGAGAGAGAGAGAGAGAGAGAGAGAGAGAGAGAGAGAGAGAAAAGGGGGGAGGGGAGGGGAGGGGAGGGGAGGGGTAGGGATAGGGGTAGATATATCTGAAAAAGGAAGCATCTGGCATTTTCAGATTTTATACTAGACTCATCAGATGAGGAATAACCCCAAGGGCCAGAGGTTCAGGTAACATAATAAATATTTGTACTTTTTTTTTTCTCTCTATGCACTGAATTATTCCATCTTTCAAAGTGTTAAAGGCATATTTATATAAAATGCTATATTCCAAATAAAAGTAAGTATCATTGAAGAAAAATTCTTTTGTATCAAATGACACAGTGGGCCTGAACAAATTATACCAAAGGCAGGCATGATGGTACATGCCTGTAATCACAGGTACTTGGGAATCTCAGGCAGGAGAATTGCAACTTTGAGTCCAGCCTGGGTGTCTTACCAAGGCTGTATCTCAAAATTTAATTTTTTAAAAAAGGGATAGGGATGTAGCTCAGAGATTGAGTGCTTGCCTAGCATGCACAAGGCATGAGTTAAATCACCAGTACCTCAAAAACAATAACAACAAAAAAACCAAATTATAGCAACTCACATAGATGGATAGTGATATCTGAAACTTTTCTCAGTAACTTTAAGTATTAACAGCCATTTAAAAGAAGTTACATCCATATAAAAGCATGAAGATGAGCAATTTTGAGTTAAAAGATAGAATGATTTAATAAAGAAAAACTCTAGCAGCTCTCTCATAATTTCATCCATCATTTAAAAAGATGTGTATGCCAGACACTAGGGATACATATAAAAACTTAGAGAAAACAGAAGAGTAAACAACTGAACATAATAAAAAGTTATGGATACTATGCTTTCTCTGAGGGTTCAAAGGAATGATAACAGATGGGGTGGGGTATGATGCCAGAAGGAATGATACAAAGTCAGAAAATGCTTTTTTAATGAAGTAGTCTTAAGCTCTTGAATGATAAGATGAATAGCTGACAAAAAAAAAAAGCAGTTAGAGGAAGAACAAATAAAATTAAAATTCCACCTCAATACAAGATAGTCCTAGATCCATATATCTCTTTAAACATTCTTTCAAAACAGAAGTAAAAATAAAAGCTTATTTAAGCGGATATCAAGTACAAAAGGAGATGCTAGGCAATTTGATCACCAAAATTAACTTTCCTAAAAGCAAATGCATAATATGGGTGTGGTAGTCATAAATCCTTCCCTTTCCCAAATCCCTGCCCCTGGATTATTCTCACCAAAACATGAAATTTTATTTTGTGTGATGAGGATTAAACCCGAGGCCATGCTAGGCAAACACTAAGCTATAATCTCAGCTCAGTTTGTTACTTCTTGAATCTGTGTTGGTAAATTTTAATTGGCTTTGGTCAACAGAGGTGACAGCTACAAATTGTGTCAGTTTAAGGCTCAAGATTCAACAGGCCTTAAACATATCTCACACTTCCTCTTGGGGAAAAAGATCAACATATGAATAACTGTGATATAATCTGCTATAAAAAGAAAGTCCACATGGTAAAGGCAGCTAAATTGTCAACCAAGGTAAGCCAAATTGGCCAGACTACTAGGACCAAGTAGTTGAACTCAAACTAATTTGCTGTCCCTCAGAATAAAAAGCCAAATAAGTCAGTAAATGTGATGCTATCTTAAACAGCGAAAGGTAACTGATGTAATGGTTGGCTAGTTTAGAAAATATAGAGACAGATAAGTTTCTATAATCAAAGGTTTTATTCACCATTATGGAATTTCTAAAGCAGAGAACTAATAAGGAAGAATTTTCAGATTTTCTCATGAGCATATTTCAGAAAAGGTACATAGTCACTAAAAAAAAATGGGTGAGAGGTGCTCTAAAAAGTATAAGTACTCAAAATCTCATCAACATAGAATGACTAGATAAAATGTGGTTCATTCTTACAATATACTAAAGAGCAACAAGTGAAGAAACTACAATTACATGCACCCATATGTATGCCTCTCCCAACCTCAAAAGTATCTAATGTATAACTCTGTTTATATAAAAATCAAACACAAGCAAATAAAAATGAAAGTAGCAGAGTGATTAGTTTTAGGAAATCTGAGATTGGAAGAGGCCCAAATGAAGGTGTTTTTTTTTTGTACTCAGCACTTTTCCACTGGGTGATATCCCCAGCCCATTTTGTATGTTTAATAAAACATTTTTAAAAATACATATTATTCACAAGGTATCATGGTTTATGCCTATTATCCCAGCAACTAGAGGGACTGAGAGGGAGGAAGATCACCAGTTTGAGGCCAGCCTCAGCAACTCAATGAGGCCCTAAGCAATTTAGCAAGACCCTGTCTCAAAATAAAAAATAATAAGGGTTAGAGATGTGGTTCAATGGTAGAGTGCTTAGAGTTCAATCCCCAGTATTGCAAAAATAAATAAAGTACATATTATTCTATAACTGACAATTATTACCCCATTTATTTATTTATTTATTTATTTATTTATTTATTTATTTATGTCCACAAAATGTTTTAAATTGTCATACACAAAAATAGAATTGTATATATTATTCTATTTTGATTAGTGTCTCTACTTATCTATCTTTCAGATAAACAATTCTTAGTTTAAAACAAATCTTAAAAAAACAAAATAAGTCTTCAATCAATAGCTAAATTACAAGCAGGATGTGGTGGCCCATACCTATAATCCCTGTGGCTCAGGAGGCTGTGGCAGGAAGATCACCAGCCAGCCTTAGCAATTTAGCGAAGCCCTAAGTAACTCAGTGAGACCCTGTCTCTAAATAAGATACACACAAAAAAAAGGGGAGGTGCTGGGGATGTGTCTCAGTGGTTAAGCACCCTTGGATTCACTCTCCAGTTCTTAAAAAAAAAAAAAAGAAAAGAAAAGAAACAAGGCCAGGTGCTCTCCAGTAATTCCAGCTACTCAGGAAGCTGAGGCAGGAAGATTGCAAGTTTGAGGCCACTCAGCAACTCAGCAAAGAACCTAAGCAAATTAGCAAGACCTTGTCTCAAAATAAAAAATAAAGTGCTGGGGATGTAGCTTAGTGGTAAAGTGCCCTTGGATTCATTCCTGAGTACTGCCACCCCCCCCAAAAAAAAAGAAAGAAAAAAGAAACAATAGCAACAACAACAAAAAAGCTCAAACCCTAATACCCCCTCTTCCTAGTGCAAACATAACCATCTATCAAACCAAAAACATTTTGAGCAGGGGAGAATCTGGAAAATAGGAACAGGAATGATTTAAAAGCACAGGTATATGACTTCTCCTGAAGTGTTCATTGGAATCAAAGAATCTTTTCCCCACTTGCTATTTTGCTTAAGCAGTTACCTGACAGAAGCTGGTTGGGTTCTGAGTTTCAGGCAGCTCAATTTATACACAATCAAAATTTCTATTATCTCCTTCAAAAATAAACAACAACAAAAAATCTGACTAGAATTCACAGGCAGGTGGTAAGAAAAACTGAGGAAAGAAAAGAGGGCAATGACTGCAAAATAAAACAACACACTCTGCTAGAAAAACCAGCATTCTCTCCAACAGCAGGGATTTCCTGGTAGATTCTCCCTTGGGAAAATCCCAATTTGAAATTTAGAAGAAGGAACTATATTTGCACATTTCATTTGCATCTACTCACTCAGGTAGTATTCAGAGTTTTATCATTACCATTCCAGAGGTTATTGTTTGCTGGATTTTCTTTTCTTTTTGGTACAAGGGATTGAATCCAAGGGCACTTAACCACTGAGCCAGATATTTTTATTTATAAATAAAAATATTATTTTTATATTGTATTTAGAGACAGGCTCTCACTGAGTTGCTTAAGGCCTCCCTGAGTTGCTGAGGCTGGCTTTGAATTCAGGATTCTTCATGCCTCAGCTTCCCAAGCACAGCTGCTGGGATTACAGATGTGTGCCACTATGCCCAGTTTAGGATTTTCATTTTTATTCTCTTAAACACTGGAACATATTTGAGTGCAGAAATGTGAGACAGCACTGAGAAGACCTGCTTAAGCCACTAATACAATATAAAACACTTATATAGCATTTAAGGATAAAATCTATAGCATCATGTTTTTCTCTGCTATTATTCTCCACGGAGAAAAGCAAGCCAATAATGACACACTCATGAAGCTTACATAAGTCCTAGTATTTCTTTCTTCTTATGTTTTGAGATTAGGTAGGAAAAGAAAGCAAATTGTTATTGAATTGATATAAGACCATGAGTAAAATGAAGAAATGTACCACATTCTTATTATGGTAATGATAATGCAATATTTTATTACAGTACTAAAAAGGACAATATAAGGGCTGGGACTGTAGCTCAGTGGTAGCATGTGCAAGGTCCTGGGTTCGATCCTCAGTACCATGTAAAAATAAATAAATAAAATAAAGTCATTGTGTCCAATTACACTTAAAAAAATAAATATTAAAAAAGGACAACATCTCCTTCAAATTAAATCTATAAAATTAGTGTAACTTCAATCAATAGCTAAATTATATTATGGGAAGAATATATCAGTACACTTTTAAAGTTAGTCTACAAAGGATATTAAGACAACTAAGCCCTGCTACAGTAACCTTTTACATAGTATTTACTTTGTTATATAAAATTAAAAGAGTTTTACATATATTAATGCATTTTCTTCTCACAATAACCCAAAATGTATGTTCCTTATTTTAACGAGGGGGATATTGAGGCCCAGTGAATTTAAATAACTCACACTAAGTCACTTAGCTGGTAAATGCTAGCATTTACTAGCATTCAACTAGGCAACTGACCTAAATAAGAGTTAAGCTCTTAATAATCATGCTATGCCTCCTTCTAGACATTACATTTCATCAAGAAATGTAATATGATGATGTAACAGGTGAACAAACTGAAAAAAAAAAGAGCAGAAACAACCCCAAAGATGGCATCTCAAATGCCATCTCAAGTTGAAAGACAGTCTCAGAAATTTAGCGAGGCCCTAATCAACTTAGTGAGGCCCTGTCTCTAAAAAAAAAAAAAAGGGATAGGAATGTGGCTCAATGGTTGAGCAGCCTTGGATTCAATTGCTGGTACTGAAGGCAGGGGAGAGGTAGTTAAATTCTTGGCTAGATGCAATAGCACATGCCTATAATCCTAGTGATTTGAGAGGCTGAGGCAAGAGAATCTTAAGTTTGAGGCCATCCTGGGCAATTTAACAAGGCCCTAAACAACATAATAATGAGACCCTACTTCAAAATAAAAAATGAAAAGGGTTGGGGATGTGGCTCAGTGGTAAAGCATCCCTGGGTTCAGCCCCCAGAACCAAAAAAAAAATAACAACAAAAAAAGCAGTAGCTATATCCTTAATTCTTTTTCTCCTTTAGACACCTTCTTCTTCTCAGAAGACTGAAGATTTAATTCTCTGGAGTAAAGTACTTCAGGCATAATGGAGGACACAAGTACCATACCTAAAATAAGGGTATAAAATGTAGATATAGGGCTGGGGATGTGGCTCAAGCAGCAGCGCGCTCGCCTGGCATGCGTGCGGCCCGGGTTCAATCCTCAGCACCACATACAAACAAAGATGTTGTGTCCGCCAATAACTAAAAAATAAATATTAAAATTCTCTCTCTCTCTTAAAAAAAAAAAAGTAGATATAAGCATACTGACTGCTGACAACTGAGCCTATGGAATCCTTTCTCACTTGGCTCAAAGAAAGCTGGTAGACAGTCTTCATCCTTCTGCAAGACTAGAAGAGGCTTTTCTAAGGAATGTGGAAATCCCATGAGTAAAGACCTAGAGATGCTGATAGATATTGATAGCTACTTAACAGCCATCTCACTGTGAAGCTCTCCACAGATGTGTCCTGCAGATGCACTCAGAACTTCCAATTCATCTCTTAGTATCCTATCTTAAAGATATTTAAAACATGAATAGACATCAAGGATTCCAGACATCTAAGAAAAGCCTCTGATACAAAAGAGATCAAAACTAGCATTTCATAAATTAATCAACTAAGGCTCATATTAGCTAAAACTGAAATTTTTATTCATCACAGTGCACAGTTCATTCATACATTTAGTTAATATTTATTGGACCAGGTACTATTACAGATATGTGCTTGAGAAACAAAGATGCACAAACCAAAATAAAACAAATTTCTGCCCTGGTAGAGCTTATGTTCTAGCAGGTAGAGTTAGACAATAAACATAATAAAGTACATATATAGAGCTGAGGATACAGTTTGGTGATAGAGCATTTGCCTAGCATTGTGAGGCCCTGGGCTCAATTCCCCAGTACCACACTCAATCAATAAATCAATCAATATAAACAAAGTACAAATAGAGGAAATTAGAAGATTAGTGCTCTGAGAAAAAATAATGGAGCAGGGTAATGAAATGGGGAGTGGGAGAATGCAGAGGCAGTTGCAAATTTAAAATAGGGTGACAACTGAATAAAGACTTGGTGATAAGGGAGTTTATGCCACCAATCTATAAGAGAATTCTAGTAGTCACAGATTGACACTATAAGAACCATACTGGGAATCTACTGTTCATTAAATAGTAAAGTCTAGTTTGACTGAAGGGAAATGAGAGAGGAAAAACAAGATAATGCCACAAAGGTATGGAAGAGAGAAGTGTGGATCATGTAGGGCCTTGGAGGTCACTGGCTTTTTCTCTAAATGAAATGAAGAGACAAAGTAGGATTTTGTGCAGAGGAGTGACATTGGACAAGTTTCAAAGAAACAATTGCTGCTAAGTTGAAAAGAGACTGTGTGGAAGTAAAGAATGTATCTTAAATGGAGACAGGGAATGGAATCTCAATTTTAGAGTTGACAAAGGTCTTGGAAATAATTTTCTTCCAAGTCTTTTGGAAAGTTAAGTGAATTTTCCTAAAGTCATGTAACTGTACAGGGAATGAGTCTGCCAACATATCTATAATATCACAAAGTGCTAAATAATCAAATTCAGATCTTTATGTTATCTTCATTTTTACATTATCTAATCCACAGCAAAGCCAAGGCTACAAAATGCATTTTATGTACATTAAGAGGAGTGATATACATTACAAATTAAGAAAAAGACTTCAGACTTGGTGTCTGAAGTTTATTTGAACAAAGTTAATTCTGAGGTGAATGGGAAATAGCAATTTTGCTTCATATGATACTGTGTGTTCAGGTCACTTGCCCTCCTCTTTCCCACTTAAGCTTCACCCTGCAAGTTCTTCAAATAAGAAAGCAATTGATAAACAACTAATTCTCATAAGATGATTGTTGATAATAGCTCAAAGAGTATGTGTGTTTTAATAGGAAACAGAAAACCTTCAAAAGCCCCCCCAAAAAGAAACTGCAGTCAAATTAACAGAGATTATTATTATTACTCTGAAAAGGACTTCTTAGCACTGCCTCAAATCACAATCACTAAATCAATTCAAACTAAACAACTGTTTCTTAATGAAATACTATACTGTTAATTACAAAGACAAGCTTAATTTCTTACCCTGAAAACTCAAGACCTAGCAAAAGAAGACCTCACAGGAAATATTAGCTTTTGTTCCTGCTATACATTAGGCTGTTCTCTCTCTTCCTCCCTTTCCAGATGGGGTCTTGCTATTTTGCCCAGACTGGTCTCAAAGTCCTGGTGACTCAAGTGATCCTCCTTCCTCAACTTCCCAAGTAGCTAGGACCAAAGGTGCACACCACCATGCTTGACCTGAGCTATCTGGTTTTCATGAGCAATATCTATCAAATATTATACTTAGCCCAGTGCTTTGAGAATAACATATATCTGGAGTTGTGGCTCAGTGGTAGAGTGCCTGCCTAGCATATGTGAGACACTGGGTTTGATTCTCAGCATCACAAGTAAATAAAATAAAGGTCCATTGACAACTAAAAAATATTTTTAAAAACATACATTCAATATTGAGGCCATGACTAACATAATTATCTCCATAACTGCATTTAACCTTAATTTTTGCTTTATGAAGTAGATATTAGCTTTACAGATGAGAAAACTGAGGCTAAAAGAGGCTAATTAATATGCTTAAGGTCATAACATCTATTCAGATTAAAATTCAAGTCTGTCTAAGTCTTGTATAATATCCAATATTTCCATAACATTGACAGAAAAGTTTAATTTCACTTGCAAGTCTCAGGGGTTGGCTAACAAAAATATGCTGTAAAGAGGAAGTGACATTTAAGCTTGGTCCTGAATGACAAAGTAAAGTTTTGTTGAGATAACAAATCAGAGTGTGAACACAGGAACTAGCAGCAAGTATAAAATAGAGGTGATCTCTGCCTCTGTTATGCCTTTCTGCCATAATGTTCTGCCTTACCTGAGGCCCAGAATGATGCAGTTGGCTGACCATGAACTGAACCTCTGAAGCTGCAAGCCAAAATAAATTTTCAACTTCTAAGAAAGAAAAACAACAGAGAAGAGGTATAGTAAAAAGATGTGTAGGAGAGTAGGAGATTCTATCAGGCAGCTGGATATCATTGTTGAATTTAGGAAAGAGATCAGGGCAAAGGGATAGATATTTAGGAGTCATTGCTTATATAGTTTGAAATAATGAGTGCAAATGAGGTAGCTCTCATGGCATCTCACATGTCAGGCCAAGCCTAACACTGAGATCATACTAAATTCTGAAACAAGCAAGGTTGTAACACATATCTACAAACCAATGTGCCCAATCCTACTGTTTTCACAGATAAAAAAGAGGTTGCTGGAATAGAGTGTCAAATGATATCTGAGGACAAAGACCCTTATATACTCAAAATACGTGGCAAACTGAATATTCAATAAATATTTGATGAACAGAAAGTATGAAGGAAGAAAACAGAGAAATCAAGCAGAATGACCAAAGTTACACAATTTATTTCTTTATTTTTTAGGTGGTACTAGGGATTGAACCCAGGGTCTTGTGCATGCTAAGAAAGCGCTCAACCAACTGAGCTATATCCCCAGCCCTGTTACACGGTTTAAAAAGTAGAATGGACACCAGAATTCAAATGTCTCAATCTTGTATGCTTTATATTCCACAAATTTCTTTACCAAGTCACCCTCCCAATATATCCCTCATGGATTATCTTGTTTTATTTATATATTTTTGAATGTGTGTATTTGTATATAAATATGTATATGTGTGTGTATGTATAGATACAGCTATCCAATTACTCTTAAACTCACATAAGAGTTTCCCTTAAAATTACATTATTAATAAAGGCCATCTATGAAAAAGTCTTCAGTTAACATCACACTTAACAATAAAAGACTGAAAGTTTCTCCCTGAAATCATAAACAAGTAGACAAGGTGGTATAGCCTGTAATCCCAGGAACTTGGAAGAATGAGGCAGAAAGAGCTCAAATTCAAGGCCACTCCTGGCAACTTGGTGAGACCCTGTCTCACAATAAATAAAAAGGGCTGGGGATGTAGTTCAGTGGTAGAGCACCCCTGGGTTCAATCCCTAGTACCAGCTCCCCCTAAATCAAGAAACAAGGTGAAGCTGTCTCCTTTTGTCATTTTTATTCAACACTGTATTGGAGGGTACAGCCAAAAAACTAGGCAAGAAAACACACCTCTATACTGGAAAGAAAGAAGTAAAACTATCTATGTTTGCTAATGGCATATCATATGTAGAAAATCTTAAGAGGGGATGGACATATAACTTGGTGGTAGAATGCTTGCCTAGCAAGTAACACGAGGCTCTGGGATTAATTCCCAGCACTGAAAAAAAGACAAAGAAAGAAAGAAAGAAAAAGAAAATCAAAAGTAACGCACAAAAACCCTATCAGAGTTAATTTTTGCAAGACTGCAAGATACAATATCAATGCATAGATCTGAGGTTGTAGCTTAGTGCTTACCCTGCACGTGTGAGGCACTGGGTTTGATCTCAGCACCACAGAAAAAATAAGTCAATAAAATAAAGGTATTTCTTTAAAAAAAACAATGTACAGAAATCAACTGTATTTCTATATACTAGCAATAAAAATCCCAATCACATTTACAAAAGCATTTAAAAGCACAAAAGATTTAGAAATAAATTTAACAAAAGAAGTACAATAAAACATCATTGAGAGAAATTAAATAAGTCCTACATAATGGAAAGACAATGGATTGGATGACTTTATATTGTTAAATTATAGTGTACTCCAAACTAAGTGACAGAGTCAACAAAATGTCTATCAAAATTTCAACTGGCTTTTCTGCAAAAAATGGGAAAGCTGATTTTAAAACTCATATGAAAACAGAAAGCACTTAGAATAGCTAAAAAACAATTTTGAAAAGATGAACAAAGTTTGAAGATTCATAATTCTCAATTTCAAAACTTCACTGCAATTTCACAGTGATCAAGATTGTAGCTGGGTGCAGTGGTGCATGCCTGTAATCCCAGATACTCAGGAGGATAGGCCAAGAGGATTGAAAATTTGAGGACAGCCTCAGCAACTCAACGAGACTCTAACTAAATAAAATAAATTTTAAAAAATTCATAAATAAAAATTAAAAATAAACAAATAAAAGGACTAGGGATGTAGCTCTGGGTTCAATTCCCAGTATTGCAAAAAAAAAAAAAAAAGACTATAATACTGTTATAAGATAGATATACAGATTCATGGAACAGAACTCAGAATCCATAAAAACAAACAAGCAAACAAAAAACACATACATTTAATTGTCAACTGATCTGCAATGAAGATGATAAGACAATGCAACAGGGAAAAAATCTTTTGTCAACAAATGGTGCTTGGAAAATTAGATATTTACATGTAAAAGAATGAACATAGGGGGCTGGGGATGTGGCTCAAGCGGTAGCGCGCTCGCCTGGCATGCGTGCGGCCCGGGTTTGATCCTCAGCACCACATACCAACAAAGATGTTGTGTCCGCCAAGAACTAAAAAAAATAAATATTAAAAAAAAAATTCTCTCTCTCTCTCCTCTCTCACTCTCTCTTTAAAAAAAAAATTGGAATTGAAAGAAAAAAAAAAAAAAAGAATGAACATAGGGCTAGGGATCTAGCTTAGTGGTGGAATACAGCCTGGTATGTGTGAGGCTCTGGATTTGATCCCTAGAACCCCTACCCCTACACACTCTGAATCTATAAACATAAATCTATACATCTATGTAAGCATCTAAAAAGTAGAACCTCTAGACTGGTCAACATATAAATCCTCCCAGAAAATAATATAGGAAAAAAAAATGAACTTGTTTCTGGGTAGCTTCACTAACTAAAATGTTCTGTAAGAGAAAAGAAAATGTCCCTGTGGATTATTTGTGGAACCATGAAAGTTTCCTAGGGTTGAGGCTCAATGGTAGAACACTTGCCTCACATGTGTGAGGTACTGGGTTTGATCTCAGTATCACATTAATAAAATAAATAAATAAAGATTAAAAAAATTCCATGAAAGTCAGTTTTTTTCTTTTTTATAAAACAAGAAATATCATAAGCTTGTTTCTTGAGCAAACTCATTGATGAAAGCAAATTATTACATTAACTGATACCACTGACACCTCTTTCCAAAGAGGGATACCAGATCAACATTAAGCCTTTAAAATAACAAAACTACTATTCCCTACATACTCACTTACCACCATCAATTTAAAATCAAATACCCAGACTTCTAAAGGCAATCATCAATGAAGATAAAAAAAAAGTTGGTTTGAGACAAATTATAAAAACTCAGGGCTGGGCTGGGGTTGTGTGTCAGTGGCAGAGCACTTGGCTCGCACATGTGAGGCAATGGGTTTGATCCTCAGCACCACATAAAAATAAATTTAAAAAATGAAGACATTGTGTCCATGTATAACTAAGACAATTTTTGGAAAACAACAACAACAACAACAAACTCAGGGCTGGGGTCATGGTTCAGTGATAGAGTGCTTGCTAGCATGTGAGAGGCACTGGGTTCAATCCCCAGCAGAAAGAAAGAAAGAAAGAAGGAAAGAAGGAAAGAAAGAAAGAAGGAAAGAAGGAAAGAAGGAAAGAAGAAAGGAAGGAAGGAAAGAAGGAAAGAAAACTAAATAAAAACTCAAAATACAGAAGATGAATTTCCTACTCCAGGATATGATCTCAGCAAATGTAATAAAATCTAGCCAAGCAGGGCCAAATCAGTTCAGTTCTCTAATGAGAAAAATTAAAGATGCTTTAAGAAACAAATTGAGATTCATGAGATATAGAACATGCCCAAGTCAGTCCAAAACCAATAATGTCTGCCATTATTGTTTTCTTCTGTTAAGAAAAAATATGGAGCTGGACAGGTGGTCATAATGGTAACCCCAGCTACTCAGGAGGCTAAGCTAGGTTTCCAGGTCTAAGCCCAGTGTGGGTAACTGAGTGAGACTGTCTCAAAATAAAAAATTTAAAAAGGGTTGCAGATATAGTTCAGTGGTAGAGTGCCTGCATAGCATGCATGATTTCCTCAGCATGGGTTGGTGGGGGGTAAAATAGAATTAAGTACGATTTTTCTTTTCCTTTTTGGTGGCACTGGAGATCAAACCCAGAAGTGCACTACCACTGAGCTACATTCCCAGCTCTTTTCAAACTTTTTAAAATTTTTAGACAAGGTCTCACTGAGTTACCCAGGCTGGACTCAGACTGGCAATCTTCCTGCCTCAGCCTTCAGAGTAGCTGGGATTGCAGGTGAATGCCACTGTGCCCAACTAAAACTTTTTAGAAGACATTAAATATTGGTTGCCATGCCCGAATGCTGAAATCTCATTAGTAGAGAACATCCTCAAAGAAACACAAAATCAAGTGGACAAGAAGCTGTAAACTGACAAGGTCAAGGCATTCCCACTTGCCAAGTAGACAGTTGACCCTGAGGGCATCAGAGATAGCAATGCTTACACTTTGCCCTAGTCTTCTTTTTGACAGTAACCTTTTGTCTAAAGTTACCAGATGTCTCAGTGTTAGCCAAATGCCAGAGGCCCAGAACCTAGATAACACAGCTGGAGCATGGTATTCTTACACAGGCATTAAGAAACAATCTCCAGCCCACAACTTTATTGAGCAAACTTCAGGAGCTGCCAGAGCCAATAAAAGAATAATGAGGGGACAGGGGTCCATAGGCATAATTACACTTCTTTTTCCCACAACATTGCTCCCACCTTCCCCACTTCCCTTTTTCCCCAGATGGCTTACCCTGTTTGCCAGCTCCAGTTCTTACTGGTCTCCTGGCGTTAGCTACCATGACTGCCTATACCCTTAAAAAACAAACAAACAAACAAACAAGCTGGAAATGATGGGATTTTAGGAAAATTCAAAACTTCCAAATAAATTGAGGATCCCGTGTTGGGTATTTTCATAAAGGTTATGAGCCTTGATTTTACCGAGTTAAACCTCTTCTGGCTTTAGTCTTGGCATATAGGAGAGCTATAACACACTCAATATTCAACTATTTCCTGTACCTTGAAATGTTAATACTAAAGGGTAGGGGAAGAAAAAAATAAAACAAGGAAGAAGAAATGAAAAAAAAAAAATTTCCTCTTAGGGCAATGTCCAGACCCCAGAGACTAGGTCTAAACTCTCCCTGCTTCATTTCCAGCCACACAACAGCTAAAACCATTAACAATTCCACTTACAGAGCCTTCCACACATTTCTCTCTTCAGCCAATTCTGAGTCAGGATGAGAAACTTTGCTGGCACATGCCAGCTCTTGTTTATGAGCTAGTTTCCACCTCAAAGGATACTTGGCCCAAGGCCTGCTCTCTCTTTACAGGATCTTTCAAACTTCAAAATAGAATCTTCTTGGACTCCTCTCAAGACACTTAGGTGGGTTACTTAATCTATTACTTTTAGCTGGGCCCTACCTAAAAATGTCTCTAGGGACTAAACTCTTAAGGGAGCGTCAACATCATCTAATATCAAAGGAATTTCTATCCATCCATACAAAGTAAAGACAAATTGAAAAGATTTTATATTAAAAGTAAAAAGCAAACCCTTTCAGAAGTAACGTTAGTGGTCATCAGTAAAAGACTAAAATCAGGTGATTCTCTCTTTTGCTGACACACAGAATTGGAAAAAATAATAATTCAATCTTACACCCAGAACTTACTTTGAAATCTTGTAATTGGAATTTTTCTAGGTTGAATTCCATACCCTATTGGCTAAAGGATGAAACAAAACAAAACCTGAAAAGTCAAGAGTCTTAAGACTACTTTTTGCTGTCTTTCTATCCTACCATGAACTTCTCTCCCCACTTATTTCCACCTTGCCAAATTTTAGGAATTTAGTATTTAGGTATAGTTATAGATTAGGGAGCATGTTTATTTTCTTTCTATGGAAATACAACATTTACAACAGAAAACTGTGCCTATCATTTATGTAGAAGCCTGCATTTTCATAAGCTGAACACAGCTATGTAAATAGCATCCACATTAAGAAACAAATGGTTCTCAACCAGAGATTTTGCCCTCCAGGGGACATCTGGCAATGTGTGGGACATTTCTGATTATCTCAACTCTGAGCATGTGAGGGAGATGCTACTGACACTTTAGTGGGTAAAGAAATAAATGCTGCTAAACATCCTGTAATACACAGGACCATCCCCATACCACATAATTATCCAGCCCCAAATATTAATAGTGCTGTTGCTGAAAAATCCTGGATTACAATTAGCCAGAAATCTCCCTGTACTTCCTCTCCAGAAAGAACTTTTACCACTAAAATGCAATACAACTTTGTTCTGGCATAAAAGCTGGAGAGAATGAATGAACCAAATAAAAATGTCTCTTGAGATATGTGTATTGTATATTCCAGAAAATTGCAAATTTAGATATAAGAGTTATCACATGAAGAGGGTGGTACAAAGCATAAATGATCACAGATGAAACCCATACATCTGAAAAACAAAGGAAGGCTTCAAGGCAAAAGAAAAACAGAACAAACATTTTTTGCTGGCCTACATCTATTAGATTCTCATACACTGTGTATTTTCAGTGTATTTTGGTTCACTTTAATCCATACAAAATTTAAGGAAAATGAGATACAAAGAGTTAATTTATAAAAGATGCTTCATCTGTAAGTGGTAGTGATGAGATTCAAACACAGGTCTGATTACAATGTCTATGCTTTTTTTGGTTTTAATATTATTATGGAAGTTGAAAGTGATTTAGAGACTTGGCAGTAAAAAGAAAATATATGGAAAGTGACTGAAGTAAAAGCAAAGACTATTCTTTCACTATTCACAAATCACAAGGGAAAGAAACTTTTCCTTGGGCTGGGGTTGTGGCTCAGTGACAGAGCACTTGCCTAGAATGTGTGAGGCACTGTGTTCGATCCTCAGCATCACACACAAAAATAAATAAATAAATAAAATAAAGACTAAAAAAAGGAAAAGAAACTTCCTTAAAATATGCCTTATTAATATGCCTTTATTAAGATCCAATAAAACTACCAAACCAAACAAGTTCTATAAGATCTTTCAGAGGATTATAAAATGTTTGTGAAGACATATGTCCCTAGTTATGGGTTTCATGTGCCCTCCAGTACATTCTAATAAATCATCTAAGTTAGCTTCCTCCTTGGTATTCTTCAGTGTTTTATCCTAGGGTCCTGTTCATTTAGCACAGATAGTCCTTTTGGGTAAGCTCACCCACTTCCATGGCATTGATTACCTCTTATAGCTAAACATTAGATTTGCAGTTTACTGAAATATACAATACACAGCTCTGAAAGGAGATTTTTATTTGGTTCATTCATTCTCTCCTTCAAGTTAACTCTATTCATCCATCAGATATTTACTCAAACTTCTTCATGGATATTTTCACTGATCCTTCTTCTCTTTTCAGAATGGGTCAGCTCCCAATTTATGGGCCCTTAGCACCCTGTAACTTTTGCTTCTTATAATCTTAATAGTGTATAATTATATATGTCCATGTGATTATGATTCATTCTGTCTCTTCTACTAGAATGTATGTTCCAAGGAGGATGCAATCAAATCTGTTTAGCTTACCATCACATCCTCAGCATATACGGTGTAGGTATCTGAAACAAGTTGCAAGTTAAACTCCTATCCTTTCCTACAAACTAGCCTTTTTACTCTATTAGTAAATTGTTCCAACAAAAATGTGGCTATGCCTAAACATAAACTCCTGACTTCTTTCTTCTTTAGTCTCATCCCAACAGTAACCAAGATACTATCAAGATATTTTGAACTCAAAATCTCTTAAATTGGGCTGGGGATGTGGCTCAAGCGGTAGCGCGCTCCTCTGGCATGCGTGCGGCCCGGGTTCGATCCTCAGCACCACATACCAACAAAGATGTTGTGTCTGCCGAGAACTAAAAAATAAATATTAAAAAAATTCTCTCTCTCTCTCTCTCTCTCTCTCTCCTCTCTCACTCTCTCTTTAAAAAAAAAAATCTCTTAAATCATCCACTTTGATCCTTTCCTATTAATAACTATTCCAATTCAGGGATCCATTAATCTCAACTGGCTTTTGTGAACAGATTCCTAATTACTTTTGTCTTGCTCTCCAAACTACTCTGCAGACAGCATCAAGAGTGATCCTTTGGCTGGGGAATATAGCTCAGTTGGTAGAGTGCTTGTCTCACATGCACAAGGCCCTGAATTCAATCCCCAGCACCACCCCTCAAAAAAGAAAAAAAAAAAAAAAAAAGGTGAGTTTAAAAAAAAGTTATTATTTATTTTTTTTTAAATGAAGGTCTCACTATGTTTCCTAGGCTGATTTTGAACTCAGGATCATGTCTCAGCCACGTAAATTGCTGGGATTACAAATACACATCACCACACCTGGCAAAGCATTCCTCTTATAAAAAAAAAAAATCAATCACTTCAATCCACTAAAAAGTCAAAAATAATTTTCTATAAATGTTAGGATAAAAACCAAACAAATGAAGTTTCAAGGCTCTCTACTTTGGACCTCTAGCACTCCAGTCTCATCTCTTTACCATTCTATTCCTCATTCTCTAGTGGTAGTAAACTTAAAGTTCTTCTATGCTCCAAGAGTAGTTTTACCATTGAGCCATTTAAAAAAAAAAAAAATATATATATATATATATATATATAGTTGTAAACGGATCTTTTATTTATTTGTTTGTTTTTCTATTTTTTTATACAAAGTGCTGAGGATCGAACCTAGGGACCACGCATGCCAGGCAGGTGCTCTACCACTGAGCCACAACTCCTGCCCACCACTGAGCATTTGATTATGCTCCTCTCTGCCTGAAACCCATCTTCTGCCCTCTCTATTGATCTGTTGAACTCGTGCTTATCTCCTTGAGTTTCTTTAAGTTGAGAATAATCAATAATTTAGTTATAAAGCATCCTAAGTAGTAGGATTTGTTGAACCAAAGGGAATTGTTTTTTGGTGGGGTTACCAAGAATTGAACTCAGGGGTACTTGATATCACATCCGTAGCCCTATTTTATATTTTATTTAGAGAAAGGGTGTCACTGAGTTGGCTGGCTTTGCACTCGAAATCCTCCTGCCTCAGCCTCCAGGGCCGCTAGGATTATAGGTATGCACCACTGCACCTAGAGAAATTTTTTAAAAAATATTTTTCTTTAGTTGTAGATGTACAAACAATACCTTTATTTATTTATTTTATATGGTGCTGAGGATCTAACCCAGTGCCTCACATATGAGAGGCAAGTGCTCTACCACTGAGCTACAACCCCAGCCCCGCATAGGGAATTTTTAAATCAGCTGATGCTAATTATTAAAGCAAGAAGCTTAAACTGGGTGCAGAGGTGCACACATGTATCCCAATGACTCAGGAAGCAGAGTCAGGAGGATCACAAGTTCCAGGCCAGCCTCAGAAATTTAGCAAGGCCCTAAGCAACTTGGTGAGACTCTATCTCAAAATACAAAATAAAAAGGGTGAGGGAGCTGGGGATGTGGCTCAAGTGGTAATGTGCTTGCCTGGCATGCGCGCGGCGCTGAGTTCGATCCTCAGCACAATATAAAAATAAAATAAAGATGTTGTGTCCACCGAAAACTGAAAAATAAATATTAAAAAAATTCTTAAAAAAAGGTGGGGGATGTGGCTCAGTGGTTGAGTGTCCCGGGGTTCAACCCCTGCTACCAAAAATAAACAAATAAATAAATAAGGCCAGGAGTGCAGGCTTATAATCTCAGCTGCTCAGAATGCTGAGGCAGGAGAACAGCAATTTCAAAGTCTCAGCAACTTAGTGAGAGCCTGTCTCAAAATAAAAAGTAAAAACAGGCTGGAGATATGTCTCGGTGGTTAAATGGCTCTGGGTTTAATCCCTGGTACCAAAAATAAATAAAAAAATAAATGGTGTTGGGGCTGAAGCTCAGTGGTAGAGTGCTTGCCTAATATACATAAAGCCCTGGGTTCATTCCAGCACCACAAAAACAAACATATAAACAATAAATGAATGTTTTCAGAGTAGAGAGGAAGGAGACTATTGGAACCTGGAACAATACCATAACAATCATCTTGACAGTTGAAAGGTTCGACTTATTATTCAGTACCTATAAAATGAACTTTGGAAACACTTCTAAAAGACACAGAAGCATATAAGCACAATAAATGCAATTATAAGGAACCATATCTAAGAAAAGGTCAATACAAGAATATGTTTAAAAAGATAACTTAAGCCAGGTCTTAAGCCAAGATAAATTTAATTACAGGCACACACCTGTAATTCTAGCTTGGGGTGGGGGGGAGGCTGAGGCGGGATTGAAAGTTCAAGGTCAACCTGGGCAACTTTAGCAAGATCACGTATCAAAAAATATATTTTTTTTTCTTTCTTTTTTTTTTTTAGTATTTGGTAGACATAACATCTTTGTTTGTATGTGGTGCTGAGGATCGAACCTGGGCCGCACGCATGCCAGGCGAGTGCGCTACCGCTTGAGCCACATCTCCAGCCCAAAAAATATATATTTTTAAAGGGCTTGGGATGTAGGTCAGTGCCTAGCATGGGCAACATTCAAAAGAAAAGAAAAATACAGGCAATTTTTTTTTTCCTTTTTTCTTTTTTGGTAGCAGGGATTGAACTCGGGGCCACTCAACCATCGATCCATACTCCCAGCCCTATTTCGTGTTTTATTTAGAGAAAGGATTTCACTGGGTTGTTCAATGCCTTGCTGTTGCTGAGACTGGCTTTTGAACTTGCAATCCTCCTGCCTCAGCCTCCCAAGCCACTGAGATTACAGGCATGCACTAATGTGCCTGGCTAAGGTAATTTAATTTTACTGTGGAGCCCGCTTATACCAGATACCACATTAAAATCTAAGTTTCCAGTGGTAAAACACTTTCTTAGCATGTGTGAGGCACTGGGTCTGATCCTCAAACACCACAAAAATAAATAAATAAAATAAAAGTATTGGGGCCATCTATAACGAAATCTAAATTTCCATTATCTCTTGCTATCAGCACCTGAACTATTCTGATCACAAAATCTAGCCAAAATCACCTTTAGTGGGTGTTAACCAGACATTTGTTATTTTTCTGACCCAACAGGAAGCAAGTAGGTGGTAAGGAAAAAAGCTAAGATTTGTTTGTTCTTAAAAACAAACCATCAAAAATTATATTCAAGCATTCATCCCTCACCATCACAAAGCCCAACCTCTTACCACTACCTTCTGAATACCTCTCAGGCTGCTTACCAGTTGCAATTCAATAAGCTTTCATCAGTATCAAAGCTCTATGGGAAAGATTAAAGTGAGATCTGCCTGGTCCTTTTCTCTTGCTTTGAGTTATTAGATATAAAATAGGAAGGAGAGTGGAATATGACTAGGGAACAATAGCCAAGAAGAAATCTGAAAATTTTAGTCAGATATGAAAATGTCATTTGGCATTATTTCCCCACTATTTTCTATACTTTTTCCTATCATGAATGCTGCCTCAGGTAGCTGAGCACAAATTAGAGCCAGTCCTAATTTAGCTTCTAAACAATAGTCAGTCTTAGCCTCTGTGATATGAGGAGAGGGCTGGGAGGTGACATTATTTTAAGTTGTCAAGTCTCCTCTATTCTTTCTCCTGTCCCCACCACTTTTGAAAAGAAGCTCTATTTCACAAAGCCTGAGAGGCAAACACCAAGAGCTTCTCAACTCAATAAGCTCAGAATTTCTATTTCTGGGAGCTTTTGTCCTAGCTAAACTGCTTTCCAGGGAGAGGCAAACTGTACATTTATTTTCCCTCAGTGATGCTATCTTGGCCTATATCCAGAGTCATTTTTACTCAGTTCTTCAACACAGAGGTTAGGATTATAACTCAGTAGTGGCCACACTTGCTTAGCACACACAAGGCTCTGAGTTTAATCTTTGGCACCAAACAACAATAACAAAGCCAAGGAAAGCAGTCCTTCACCACGAAAACCTCTGTCTCTCCAGTCCTATTAGGCAAATGCAGCATCTTGTCCAAGAATAGCCACTAATACACAGCCAAAAGTATAGTAGTGGCAAGAAGCCTTCAGATACAACACACAATCCACTGATGTGTCATCTCCAAGTAGTAGCTAGCAGCAATTCTCGACTATGGGTAAACCCTCATTGTCAAAAGTAGTACAGTAGTCTTGATAATGTTTTACCCAGAATGTAACAAATGCCAAAGTAAAACATAAAAACAAGTGCTTTTTTCTTAAATATTTTCAACTGGGGCAGAGAGAGGAGTCCATCCCCCCTCTCTTTAATTATATATAAATATATAAAATATATAGGTAATTATAAATATATAGGACCAACAACAATTATAAAAATGAGTTCATAACGTTTTAAAATATTTTTTTAATTGTAGATGGACACAATACCTTTATTCCATTCATTTATTTTTATGTGGTGCTGAGGATGGAACCCATGCATGCTGGGCGAGTGGCTCTACCGCTGAGCCACAATCCCAGCTCATAACTATTTTTTAAAAGTAGCTGGACGTAGTGGTACATGCCTGTAATCCCAACAACTTGGGAGGCTGAGGCAGGAAGATGGCAAATTGGAGGCTAGCCAAAATAAAAATTAAAAATGGCTGGGAATGGAGCTCAATTATAAAGCGCCTATGGGTTCAATCTCCAGAATCAATAAATAAAAGTAAGCCTAGCATGGTGGCAGATGACTGCAATCATAGCTTGCAAATTTGAGACAGGAGGATTGCACATTTGAGGCCAGCCCTGGTTACTACTTAGGAAGACCCTGTTTCAAAATAAAAAGTAAAAAGGGCTGTGTTTGTAGCTCAGTGGTAGAGCACCCTGCTCCTGAATTCAAACTTCAGCACCACAGAAACAAAACAAAACAATCCACAGTGGTCTTGACAATGTTCTGCCCAGAATGTAACAAATGCCAAAAGTAAAACAAAAACAAATGCTTTTTCTTAAATACTTTCAAGATAAAAAAGCATGGTTTAGATTCTAGTGAAAGAGAAAATTAGAAAGTGAAGCCAGGTGTGGTGGTGCATGCCTATAATCCCAGCTGCGCAAGAGGCTGAGGCAGGAGAATTGCACATTCAAAGTCAGCTTCAGCAATTTAGTGAGGGCTTAAGCAATTTAACCAGACCCTGTCTCCAAATAAAAACTAAAAAGGAATGGGGATGTGACACCATGGTTAAACACCTGTTATGGTTTAGATGTGATGTCCCCCAAAAGCTCCTGTGTGACACAATGCAAAAAGGTTTGAAGAAGAAATGACTGGGTTGTAAGAGCCAACCCAATCAATGGATTAATCCCCTGTAGGGATTACCTGAGGGGTATCTGAAGTGGTATGGTGTGACTTGGTTGCATATATTTTTATCTGGCAAGTAGAGACCTTTCTCTCTGCTTTCTGATCACCATGAGTGTTTCCCTCTGCCACACTCTTCCACCATGATGTCCCACTTCACCTAGAGCCCGGAAGAATGGAGCCAGCTTTCTCTGAAACCCTGAGCCCTCAAATAAACTTTTCTTTACTAAAATTGTTCTGGTAAGATCTTTTAGGTGGAGTGGTGAAAAAGCTGACTAAAACAGCGCCTCTGAGTTCAATCCTGGTAACACGGTTTTTAAAAAAAGAAAAGAAAGAAAGTGAGGGGAGCCACCTCAAAGGAGCTACCAAAGGCACTGGGCTCAGGAATCTTTATGTTGTTCATTAAAAGACCTTATTCCCGAGTCCACTGCTAGACACATTCAAATGAAACATGTTCTTTAACTCATAGAAACATTATCTTACAGAAATAGCAGAAAACCCTGTCTCTTAGTTCTTTATTGTTGTTTGAAGTCAAGAAGAGAATTAAAAGTTTGGGGGTATAAAGTATTCTCTGCTGATATTTTAAGGCAAATACATAAGGAAAAGTATTCATAATGCTAATTGTTATTAGGACAAAACCTGATATTATCACAAATAAATGATTTTATTTCTTCAGTGACCAAGGGAACCTAAAGAGAAGGAATTTGTAGGTACTGAAGAACATGATGTCTGAAACTGAAAAAGTAAATACTTATTTTTCATTAATTTTGTTTAAGATGGACACAATACTGTTATTTAATTATTTACTTTTATGTGGTGCTGAGGCTGGAACACAGCGCCTCATATGTGCTAGGCAAGGGCTCTACCATTAAACTAAAATTCCAGCCCTCATTAATACAGTTCTTAAACACAATCCCACTTTTATGTGAAGACTTCAACTTAAGAAATAATTTCAGTGCCAGAGAAAAGAATCAGTTGTGTTAAATTTATAGCCAACATGGTGTCAATCTAAGTTAATTCTGAAGAGTAGTTTCTTGATTGAGAACTTCGCACTCTGACTTTAAAATATGATCTGGGTGAAAGACGGGAAAGGACAGGAGAGATAACAGCATAACAAAATAAAATTTCTCAGTCTCTTTCTGAAATTGAAATAAGCAGTCAGCTTGTTTGATTTCAAATCCCTACACCCTAAATACAAGCTCATATGTATAAGCAAAATGAAAACTGCCTTATGGCATATTTTTTCTAAAATAGACACTCTACCAGATGTTTAGGAATCTTCATAGGGACTGAGTTAAGATGTAGTCTAATATGGTTTATATAAATGTGTAGTCACTTTGTATGATTACTTTCCCCCCTACATTTGCCAATTTTTCATCCTACTCAGTAGTATATACATTGGAGATACTCCAAAACCTAAAAAAAAGATGTAAAGTATAGATTAATATAAATTCTGAGAGTAAAGGTAATATGTGTACTAGTACTAAAAATCAAGTTTTAAGTTTCATTATGAGAATAATAATTTTGGCCAAAAATTGACTACAATGCTTTTAAGACTGTTCATAGTATATTCAAAAGTATGTGTTCATCTCTAATAACAATTAGCATTATGAATACTTTTCCTTATGTATTTGCCTTAAAATATCAGCAGAGAATACTTTATACTCCCAAACTTTTAATTCTCTTCTTGACTTCAAACAACAATAAAGAACTAAGAGACAGGGTTTTCTGCTATTTCTGTAAGATAATGTTTCTATGAGTTAAAGAGCATGTTTCATTTGAATGTCTCTAGCAGTGGACTCGGGAATAAGGTCTTTTATGCATAGCAACATTATTTTACTTTGGAATGTCACAAATTTTCAGAAAAGTAGAAATGCCTTTTTCAACATAAACACAAAAATACATTCATAAACCAATCAGAAATAGGTGTGGTGGCACACACTATAATCCCAGCAATTTGGGAGGCTAAGGCAGGATGATTCAAAGTTTGAGGCCAACCTGGGAAAATCAGTGAGACCCTAATTCAAAACACAAAATAAAGGTGGTGAAGATGTAGTTTAGTGGTAGAGCACTCTTGGGTTCAATCCCCAGTATAATGGCAAAACACTATCACCACAACAACAAATAAACAATAAGAAAAGATACTACTTTTGGATTAGCAATAAATTTTGATTATCCAAATCTGTCTTCTGCTCCACTAAACTACATGGCAGGGATGGGGGTGGGGCAACCAAAATTGCCTATATATATAATAAATATATCTTGTAATGAGAATTTTCCTCAAAGTTGCCTTAAAAATTCTGAAATGATATTTTAAAACTAAATCATTAATGCTAATATAGATGGCTATACCTTAAAGGATTTATAACTCTCAGAAATTCAATAATTAGTTTTCCTAATTAAGAGGAAATTCAGAAGTCAGGTTCATTATAGCTCTATTTCTAAATGACTGATCCTGAAGTTTGAACAATGAAAAAACGAGATTCAAAAAGATCCTTGAGCATGCTATAAAACACTGGGACATGACATCAGCTGTGATGGTACTCCCCTGTAATCCCAGCAATTTAGGAAACTGAGGCAAGAAGATCACAAGTTTGAGGCCAGTGTGGGCAACTTAGAGAAACCCTGTCTCAAAAAGGATTGGGGATGTAGCTCAGTGGTAAAGTGACCCTGGGTTCAGTCTCCAGTAGCACACACACACACACACAATCCCAATCCCAATCCCAATCCTCATTCTTCTCCAGGCTACCTGTGCTAATCCCATCAAAAGGCTTAAATCTGTTCTGTTCAAGGATTAACAGAGAAACAAAAAAACTTCCTGAACTAAAACAATCAGTATCTCCACTTCAAATCTTAGGAAAATAATTCAAGGAACTAATTAAACACCAAAGAAACTGATTTTAGTGGAAAGGTTTAGCAAGAATGGTGATTCTTCAACCTGAGATTAGCCGTCTACCTAAAAGAATCCAACAAACACTTCCATACTAACAATTCAATTAAATAATAAAATCTCAAACTTCAGCGGCTCTAAATGCTCTGAATCATCTCTCCTTCAAGTGTTCCTAAAAATCAGTAGGAGCTGGAATATTATCATAAATTCATATTTGCCAAAGAATTCAAAATGAAGTAAAATGAGGACTTTTTCAAAATAAACTCTCTTAAGAATTTTTTTTCCCTTAATTTCACAATGACCTTGCACCTCATTAGGCTCAAGAGATTCCCATGTCTCAGCCTCCCAGGTAGCTGGGACTGCACTATTCTGAAGTATCTATGCACCATGCTGAGTGCTTAACCTTTTGTTTTGTTTTTAGTTATAGTTGGACACAAATAAACAAACAAACGAATAAATATATTATTTATTTTTATGTGGTGCTGGGGATCAAACCCAGGGCCTTAGGTGTGCACTCTACCACTGAGCCACACACAATCCCAGCCTTCCTAACCTTCTTTGTCTCATTTAACCCTCACAATATCCATAAAAGGTCAGTGTTATTACTTCCACATTACAGATAAAAAATGTGAAGCTTAGGGTAAATAATTTAAATATCTCTTCTACCTTCAAAGTCCCAAACCCTTAGATATTCCTTCCAATTTCTGTGAGTTTGTCATAAAGAATAAAAATATATCTGACCATTAAAGAAAAAGAACCCCTCCTACTGTCCAGAGTTACTTTTCATTCCTTAAAATTCCTGGTAATTTTTATTATCACTTTTAAGACAGCAAGGTGCTCTACAATACTGGATATGAAATTTCAGTGTCACAAACAACAAGAGAGCTAATGTTATAATGTAAATTGCTAGGTCTCAAGTCTAAAGTTTCTATTTTGGGGGCCTGGGATGAGGTCTTAAATTTGAATTTTTAAAAAAATGTAGCATATGGTTTATTTATTTTCTTTTAGTTTTTTTTTTTTTTTTTTTTTTGGGTGCTGGGCATTGAACCCAGGCAAGCATTCTGCCAACCCTACATTTGAAATTTCAACAAATTCTCAGACACTGTTGATATTCTTACATAACCTATTGCTTTATTAGATAGGAAAAGGAAGTACATCCCTCTCACCTTAGCTATCACTTCATGTGAAAACACTTCTCTACAGTATTCTCAACAACAACAAAAACCCACTTAAGGTTTAAAAATACCTCCAAGACCTAAATGCTAAGATTTCTTTTTCTTTCTTTTTTCTAACTTTGCAAAGGCTATAATAGCACCAGTGACTATTAGGGCAGTATAAATTCAGGCAAAGAAAAAATAAGGACAAAATATGTATAAAATATGCCCAAGCCTTTTATCATTCATGCTTTACTTCTTCAACCTGAGAAGTTTTTTCTTTGGATTTCTAGGGCAAGAGAGAAGCCAAAAGAAAAAGGAAGTAGATTGTTTTATAATACCAATCCCCCAAATGAAGACAGGTCCTCAAAATAAATAGAATTTTACTCTATAAATAGAAAAATCTCAAAATGCTCTAAAAATTCCTCTTTTGTCACACGTCCTCTTATCTCAAAAGAACTGTTCCTCTTACTCAAGAGTGACCAAAGTCTATTCTTTTTTAGATAAAGCTTAAGTATTGATTATGCCAATGTCATCTAGGATGAATGACTTCAGGGAAAAGAATTTGTTAAAGATGTCTCCTCAGCCATGCAAGAAGGCTTCTTATGTAGGTGCTCTCAACCATGACTAAATTGTACTGAGAGAAATATATTTTAAAATATTAATATGGTCTGGCACCTTCCTGATGCTAATGCTCCCAGGCCCATCCTGATGGCACAACTGGGAAATTAACTGAAGAGAAAAGCAATCTTCCCTCTGCTCTCTACTTTCAGATGTCCCTCCTCCCTAGCTAGCTTTGCTATGCAGACTACTTCTATAGATACACAGAGATAAAACATGCTCTCACACACAAATAACTCTCTGCAGGAACTCAAAATCAAAGTCTAACCCCATGGTTTTTAAGTGAGCAAGTCCAATTTCCTTCTTTGTAGCTCTTGACACATGCTGTCTAGGAGCCGTCTAGAGTTTTGCTGCCTTGTTCCTGCACCAGAAGGCTCTGCACTGTAGGTCAGGGGATGATAAGGAAATGAACAGTGTAATTTCCAAGGCCTCTGAACACGGCCCTGTCAGCAGCTCTGGAGGTAGGTTACTCAAGCATAGCTTGAAGAGTGCAAACCACAGAGAGGAGGGCTCAGATAGCCAGCAAGTGGCAGGATCTCAGCTGCGTATGTTACTGTCACCTCTAGCCTGAAAGCCCAAGTCCTGCTGCCTGTCTGGATAAGCTCAGCTGGCAAAAGCTCTTATACCCAAATGGAAAATATACAAGTGCACACGGGGGAGCAAAATTAAGATCTAAGACTTAAGATTTTCCATGTACTCTTGTGTAAAAACAAAAACATTTAGTGCTCTTTCAGTTTCCATAAGATTGCATATGCTGGCAAACCCACAGTAACAGCCCATCTAACCCACTCCAGGGATGGAGCCAAAAAGTAAACTTAATTCATGACATCTGAAATTCAACAAGACCACTTCAATATCCTCTGAAGCCTATTTTTGGTCTTTTCCCCCTTTCCAACTATAAATACCAGGAACTTTAGAACATCACCAACATGCAAATTTCCCAACCCAGTTTTGGAACCTGTAAGTATAGTACGGAAAATCTTATCCAACATGTTTTATTTTTTTATTCTGGGCTTCCTGTATAGTGGAATGTTGTTATATTTTAGTCCATTATTGCTTAGGATAGATGAAGCCATATTTTAATTCAACCTGTGTATTCTAATACTTATTGAATGTTTCCTGTTCTGAATTAATTAATTTAATCTTGCAACAACCTTATGTTCATAATTTTCTTCATTTTGCAGATGAAAAGAATGAGTCAGAGCAATTAAGTAATTTGGTCAAGATCACTGAGGTAATAAGTGGCCGAGCTAGAATACAAACTTAGGTAGTCTGGCTACAGAGTAGTACACTCTTAAGTACTAAGTCATATATGAGTTGATGTGAAATTTAAATTTTGAAGAATGGCATTTAAAATTAGAGGTGGCTCCCAGAACCTATCTTATAAGAAAATTCGCAAAGATACTCAAACTATAATGTAGAAAGCAATTATTTGGGGCTGGTGATGTAGCTCAGTGGTAGAGTACTTGCCTAGCATACGTGAGGTTCTGGAAAAATATGGAAGTGCAGATTTCTGGGTTCTTATCCCCAAAGTACATTTATCAAATCTGGAGTAGGGCCCAGAAATCTGCATTTTTTAAATTCAAGGAATGTGATTGATATACATGGTTTTATGGAATACCCTTTTAGATACTCCATTGTATTTGGTGTACTGTAAGCTTTCAAAAAACAGGGACCATCTCTGTTTTATTCACCAGTGTGTATAACCCATCACCCAGTACAATACCTAAAACCTAAATGCACTTATTTGCTGGTTGGATAGGAGGTGGGGGCATGTCTATAATCCCATCAATTCCAGAGGCGGAGGCAGGAGGATCAAAAGTTCAAGGTCAGCCTCAGCAATTTAGTAAGGCCTGAAGTAATTTAGCAAGATTCTGTCTCAAAAAAAATAAATAACAAGTGCCTCTGGATTAAATCCCCACTACCCAATAAAGTAAAATAAATAAAATGTAGTTTACTGTATTGAATGAAAGTGACAAGAGTATCCATAATGTATCTTCTCTTTATAAACAATAAGGATTGGACTGTAGCTCACTGGAACCAGCTTGCTTCACATGTGCAAAGCTCTAGGTTTGATCCCCAGCAATAAAAAAGGTAAAAAGAAAGACTCACTTAATAATAATCACAATCATTTGAGGATCTGCCTATCACTGATGTGTTCAAGTAAAAAGCACCAGAACAGGATAATTTTTTTCCTTATCTGCAATTGCCAAATAAGGAAAAAAATAGCATTACATATAGATATAGTTATATAGGAGGAATAAGTTCTTTTTTTTTTTAAGAGAGAGTGAGAGAGGAGAGAGAGTGAGAGAGAGAGAGAGAATTTTTAATATTTACTTTTTAGTTCTCGGCGGACACAACATCTTTGTTGGTATGTGGTGCTGAGGCTCGAACCCGGGCCGCACGCATGCCAGGCGAGCGCACTACCACTTGAGCCACATCTCCAGCCCAGGAATAAGTTCTAATGTTTTAAAGCATAGCAGGATGACTATAATTCACAATTTATTATATATTTTATAAAGAACCAGAAGAGTTGAGTAAGGTTTCTAATAAAAAGAAAAGACACTTTTTAAAAAATATTTTTTAATTGTCAATAGACCTTTTATTTATTTGTTTGTATGTTTGTTTGTTTATTTGTTTATTTATGGTGCTGAGGATGGAACCCAGGGCCTCACATATGCCAGGCAACTGCTCTACCACTGAACCACAACCCTAGCCCGACACGTTTAAGGAGATGGACCTAAGCTGATCATTGCACACTGTACGTATGTATTCAATTATCACACAGTATTCCATAAAGAGGTATAATTATTATGTCAGTTTAGAACTAGCAATGCCTCAAATAATTACAAAAAATATTCCAGAAGACACAAAATCCCTCCGTCCCCCATTAATGAGTTAAGCTCAAAGCTTTTTTTTTTTTTTTTTTTCTATTTTTTTTTTTTTTGGTGTGGGGTGGTTGGAGAAGTAGGGTTTGCTGGAACTGAACCCAGGGGCACTTAACCACTTATCACATCCCCAGCCCTTTTTATATTTTATTTTGAGACAGAGTCTAAGTCGTTTAGGGCCTCCCTAAGCCTCCCAACTGTTGGGATTACAGACGGGTAGCACAAAGGCTGGCTTCAAAGACATTTTAAAAGCAACTTTTCCTCTTTATATCCAACAGGATAAAGATTCTCTCCTAGCTGTAAATGGTTATTCATTGCAAATATCATCACCTCACCTAAGTACCTTTAATTTGAAAGATCCTTTGTTTACTGAGTGTCTATAATGTTGAAGTTTCTATGAAAACAAAGTGAAAATGGTCTTGGAATACTTGGGCATTTACATCCAATGTTTCTAAAGGTAGTCTTTAAAGACTGGAGACTTCATGCCAGTTAAAGATTTGTTAAGAAATCCAGAATAGGGCTGGGGATGTGGCTCAAGTGGTAGCGCGCTCTCCTGGTATGTGTGCAGCCCGGGTTCAATCCTCAGCACCACATACAAAGATGTTGTATCCACCGATAACTAAAAAATAAATATTAAAAAATTCTCTCTCTCCTAAAAAAAAAAAAAAGAAAGAAAAAGAAAAAGAAATCCAGAATAGCAACATGCCCTAAGAATTTAGTGTCCAAAAATCTGGCTCCTGTGCTTGGTTTTGCCAGTAATTATCTGTGAGATCCAGGTAATGATCTCCCTGGTCTTAATTTTCTCTTCTATAAAGTGAAGAAATTGGGCAAGATAATCTTTCTCTGGGGCTCTCCTTAAATTACAATACCTAGAAGGAAAATAGAACTGCTGAAAAGATAATTTAAGCTTGTAGTTCAAGATTGCAACTCTGTACCATAAAAATATCAACTTCTTTATTTTTTCCATGAAGGTAAACACTTGAGGGCACTGGACTTCAGGAAGCAAGGCTGACTGCTATGCTTGTCAACAGCTGTACAAAGTGGAGGAAGGTGTTAAGTGAGAAAGCCTTGGATCAGAAGGAATAAGAGATCTGACCTTGACTGGGCAATGAGGGATTGCAATGAGAGAAATGAACTGGAAGGCATAAACTAGGGCAGGAATACAAAACCAAGGGCAAAGGAAGATGCTCTTACAACATGGATATGATAGCACACATGATCAGAATACAAAAGAGTAAAAGTCATACTATGTCATTTTCCTTATATTCTAAATGAATGGGTAAAGTGGCAAACGTATGCATCATTCTGAAATAAGCAGAATCTGACATACAAACATGGAGAAAGCAGAGTGAAGTATTCCTACCCTGCAAGATCAAAAGCAGCTGCTAAGAAAAGGTCAGGGATCTCCTAGTTGCAAAAAACTAGAGCCTTTGAGTAAAACTCTTATCATTTGGAGCGGAAAAAAAGGAAAGCGGTCTCACCTTAAACTCCTGGACATAAGCTCTGACAGCACGGACAGATCACTGCTGTCTGTGGTTTGTAAATTCCTTTTTCCTTGTTTGTCAGAGTGGCCACATGTGCACTAAGCTCAGAACACTCCCTCCTGCCTACCTTCTTTTCCATCCCTAAACTTGTAACAACTTATCAATCAAACCAAACACAAGGAAGCAGGCAGGAGCCAGAAGGTTCTATCTTTTTATTCCTCAACATTCCCTCTCCCAGTCTCTTCAGTTGGCATGAAGTATGAAGCAGGTGTGTTCAACAACAATTCAGGGCAACAGTAGTTGCTGAGCCATCTCTGGTTATCTCCTAGAACCCTGGGAAACAACACAATGAGCCACCTGACAGAAAGGTGTAATGGAGTAAAAGTGGATGCCATTAAGGGGAATCTGCGTCTCAGACTGATGGAAAATTTCCTTGGCCACACCCTGAGATATCTACTTTAATGAGAGAGAAAGTCCTGAGGTAGTAATTTGAATATTCAAATCTGCCTCATTAGATAGTAGTCAATGTCTTGATAATTCTACCCTGCACCACAGAATCTACTGTTTTCTTTCCTATTTCCAAGGGGCAGCGGGTGATGTGTGAAAGGAACTCCAGTCAACAAGCTCTGAATTTTATGAGTTTCTCTTTTTCATGACAGTTCCCAGCTTAAGGATATGCAATTTCAAATTACATCAAAACATCTGTTTTGCTGTTTTGGTTCTGCTGGTTGTTCCTACAAAGAAAGAACATTCCAAACCAGTTAGGCCATAGACAAGCCCGCCTTTCTTTCTTTTTATTTTCTTTTTTTGGTACTTGGAATTGAACCCAGGGGTGCTGTACCACTGAGTTACATCCCAAGCCCTTTTTATTTTTTGAAACAAGGTCTTCCTAAATTGCCCAAGCTGGCCTAGTATTACAGATGTGCACCATGCTACCTGGCAACAAACCTAACCTAACCTTCACTTCTTTTAAGGATCCTGAGGATTGAACACTGGGATGTTTTAACCTCACTGAGCTATACCAAGCCTTTATTTATTTATTTATTTATTTTGGTGCTGGGGATCAAATCCAGAGCCTTGTGCATGCAAAGCAAGCACTCTACCAACTGAGCTATATCCCCATCCCGCCATTTTTTATTTTGAGGCAGGATCTCTAAATTGCTGAGGCTAGCCTTGAACTCCTGATCCTCTGGCCTCAGCCTCCTGAGTAGCTGGGGTTACAGAAGTGCATGGCCATATCTTGCTAGGCCTTCATTTTAGAGAAAAATTCTTAAAAGAGGTTTACAAAGACTTTGCTTTAAAACATAATACTAATCATCAAATGCTGGCTGAGTACCTATTATGCCCCAAATCCTGGGTTTTGAACCCTGGGACTCCTGCTTTCTAGGTAAGCACTCTCCCACTAAGAGCTACACCCCCAACTCTTCTTTCCCTGCTCTGATCCCAGAAATGCTCTCTTCCTGAATCATGTGTTTCTATCTCTTAGCAACTTCCAAACATTTATTTAAATAATTATCTTATTGGCCAAAGGCAATATGGTAAAGCACCCTCAAAACCAGTATGTCTAAAACTGGTTAAGGAAAAGGAAGGAATGGTGAAAACAGGCTCTTGCTTATGGTAACATAAAACTACACAGTAAATTTTCTCCTTCTAAAAGTACTTCCCAGCAATTTTACATTTCTTCCCCAAAATGGATGCTGTCTGTCTCCTTTTTGTCTTTCATTCCACTGCCCCATTCTTACAGTCTGAGAGGCAAAGCTTAATAGCAAAGCTATATTATTAAAGGTCAAAATTTCCTGGCACCAAGGTGTATTCTTTTTATTATTTTTAAGAGTTGATCTCCCCCACCCCCAACATTTTTCTTGGTGCATTATAGTTGTACGTAATGGTGGGAATTGTTGTTCCATATTCATACATGCCAGACCAAGATATATTCTTAGCTGAATGGATTGCATCTTTCAGCAATTTTAATCTGAAGGTCAGTTATCCACCAGTCCATACACCAATGAGAGAAAATGGGTTCCATTTGCTTTTCTATTGGAGACAACCATGGACATTTAGATTTAAATCCAGTATAAAGCTGAACAATAAGCAATATTCATCCTTTCACTCATAGATTACAACTGGGTTTAGAAGATTATAACGTAAGTAAATTTAAAAAAAATGAAAGCCACCCTCAAAAGTACTTTTGGGTACAGGAAGAACAAAAATTATGAATGATACATGGTAAAAGTTTCTTGAAGCCAGATGTAGGGAACAGTCTAATAGGCCTGGAACAGAAGCAAGAACTCCTGGTACTCCAAGGCCTCTTTAAAACAGTATTATCCATCTGTACCCCTGAGAAAATGGCAAATCACAGCCAATGCAAGATGAGCAATGCCTATAGCCAGCTGGAACTTGACTCTACTAAGGTGGACTATGGCATCTGCCACCTAAAGCAGGCAGGCTCTCTGGCAGCTGTCATTTGTAAAAAGGAATGAGCCATTGTTTAGTGGAAAAAATTCATAGCTCTCTTAACCAGAAAAACCCAGATGTTGCTAAAAGCTACAGATGTGCCAGAGTCAAAGACCAACATACCTAGAGCAAAGAAAGCACAAGCTACCACTAAAATCTAGGCACCAAGAGGGCACCACCACCCACACATGCACATCTAGCCTTTATTTATTAACACTTACATATGGAAATAGATATTCCCTGCTGTAGCTGATTAATTAGAGAGAAATCAATTTATACTGCATCTGCTGGGATCAGCTAAAAGCACAGGGTGAGCAGAACACAGAGCAGAAAATCAAGAGCCAATGAATGCTTCATCACCAGTCCAACTGCTTCATAGGAAACTGTAAGCTGCTCAAATTTAAGGCAGCCTGAATTGGCCCCAGATGCACACCTATTCTTCTCTAGCACTGAGAGACATTCACTCAGACATTTACTGAGATATCAACTAAGATCATCTTCTCAGAGGAGCGACACAATCTTAACCCATCCTGGGGCTGCAGGCACCTATCCTTTTAAGTCAAGCAAAACACAAGGTATCATTATACTATTACAGCTACAAAACCACCAGGATACTGATTCTCAATAATTGCAGAAGGTACCTGGCAAAGAGATACCCTTTCAGTGGCCAAAAATTCTTCCTAGGCCAAACTTTCATAGCTACAACTGTTGAGAGCCCCAGCAAACTTCCAAGCTACAACAGTAACTCATAAAGCCTGATTAAGTATTTCATAGTATAGTCAGGACCTCCTGCCCCCTTGTTTACCAGACCAGCAACTATGTCCTTAATGCTCTTTGGTAGCCACCAATAGAACACTTGGTGGATAAGCCATGAAATTTAATCAATCTTTTAGTTCTTCCAGAAATACAACACCATCAATTACTCCATTAAGAACAGCCCTATACATGTAAACAAAAGCTAATTAAGTTTATCAATTATTATGAATCTAATAATGAAATATCATTCAAGCTGGAAACCACATAAAAGTTTGGTGCCAGCCTCAAGCAACAAGTGTCCAAGATGGAACAATAACAAGCTGTGAGAAAACTTATTCTACCAGGTAGAATTCTAAGAAGATATCCTATTCCAAAATGTTTCTCTTGCTGTAAATGAGCCTATAGGGAATCTGCTAATTTGGAACAAAACCACATTATCATTACCAGCTGCTCTGACCTTGTAATTGGGCATCACCCACAAACTAATAAACCTCCAACAGAAAAAAAATAAATAAATAAAATAAACCTCCAACAGAGTGTATACAGCATTTGGCAGTTAGTCCAGGGCAGTTTTGACTGGCAGTGAGTGGGCAGCCAGATCCGGCCACCTCTTACCTTTTCAGACTTGACTTTCTTTAGCGGGCGACACTCATTCTCCCCTTCCTCTGGCTCCGGTTTAGTTCCCAAAGGATTGAGTGCTGCCCCAGGCTCAAGAGCTATACTCCCAAGTGGTTCCACAGCTCCTGTATCCACCCCTGTACTTCCATCATACTGACCACCCCGTCCTCCCAAGGGAACCGGCTGGAGGACCCCAGGATCCTTTTCTGAACAAGTCCCCACTCCTTCGCTTCTCTCCTTCTTGCTCTTAGACGAGCTGTTCTCCTTCTCCTTTTTGGAGCCGGCTACACTGCGGGATGCCTTACCGGCCTTCTCTGAGCCCTTGGGAGCAATAGCAGCAACCAGGCCTCCTGCATTGGCACCATCTCCTGAGCGCCCCTGCACCTCTTTCTTGCTAGCTGCCCCCTCACTTGGAGTGAACAAGGAAGTCCCTGGAGTGGGTTTGCTAGTGTCTTTTCCACTCTTATTCCTTTTGGATTTTGATTTGCCTTCCTTCCCTTGAGGACCTGGCACTGGGGTCACAAACTTGATGTTGTCTGGTAGTGTGGCCACAGCATTGGGAGCTGGTATCCCCACCTCCTTTGAGCCTGACATTTCCAGTTTCTGCTGGTCCTTTTCCAGATCGGCGTCCAGGTCAATGATGAGATTCCCTACTCCAATGTCCCATTCATCCCCACTGTCGTATGTCTCAACCGGGTTTGCATCCACTCCTTTCCCTCCGGAGGCTCCACTGCTCAAGGACATCTTAGAGTCAACGTCCCACCTCAAGATTCAAGGCTCTTCCTTGCCCCCAGCTTTCCTATTTTCAGCTTCAGCTATGTTCTCAGACCTGCCACATTGGTCAGTACATGCCCAGTGGACAACATCATTGCTGGAAAAAGAAAATTTAAAAAACTGTTAAAAGAAACAATACAGGCAAGGAAACAGCCTGAAATAGACTCCCACATAAAACAGACCCTTCCTGTGTGACTATCATATCACAATGGACCAAACAGGTTCAACTGTATTTCTAACCAAGTCATACTGGACCTAGAGAAAAGTTAATTCCCATTCCATCTCCTCACGGGGATAATACAGTATCTTCAATTACCCAGAGATTCTATAGTAAGTCTTAACTATTAGTCAGTTTCCCCTTCCTGAGACTTATTTCTACAATCACAACTAGCTGGCAATTCTCCTTCAATCAGTACAGGCCCTATCATAACAGATTCAAGCTCCAGCACAACTTTATTCAAACCCCCTTTCTCCTCCTCCTTGATTTATCAGAGACTCAGAAAACGATTTAACTGAAGCTTTAACATTCTACTTGTAGGCCAGTACTTACTAAAAACCATTCTACCATTGGGAGAAAAGGCCTTATTATGGTTAAGGAAAAGAAAAGCAAGCAGAGTAAGAGAAAGTGCAATTTCAGGATAGGGGCAAAGACTGCAACCATAGGAAATAATTTTGAGAAGATTCAATTAGTCACTTAAATCCAGAGAAATTAAAATATATCAGCCTTATCAAACTACCGATTTCATATCATGTCTAAAAAGTAGGGTTCAATGTGGCCTTTCCCACTTCCCAAGATAAAAAACAAATAAACAAAAAACCAGAAATGTGTTCTTACCCTGTCAAAGTTGGCCACTACTAAAAACCTAACACCAAGATGTAGAATAACTTTTACTTTCTTATATAAGATTGATGGCACTGTATTGATAAACAGAGGGTTTTATGAGACTGGCTTGGAGCTGGGGTTGTGACCCAGTGGTGGAGCGCTTGCCTAGCATGTATGAGGCACTGGGTTCAATTCTCAGTACCACATACATATAAATAAATGAACAAAATAAAGGCCCATCAACGTCTAAAAAATATTTTTTTTAAAAAAAAGAGACAGACTGGCTTAAAAGGGGGTGAGAGATTATTAAAAGGATAATTTATCTCTAATGTCCTGACTCATGAGATCTGGAGAGTATATCATTTAGAAAACTCAGCAGTTAACAGATACCACTCAAATATTGCTTAAGGATAAAGCCAAGGAATTCTGTTCTTGCTTATTCCTTTGTGCATTATCTTTCCATATCCATTTAGAAAATAATTTTTCTAAGATAACTGAATAGAAAGAGCAAATCAGTACTGTCACAGCGTATCCTATAAAATGGCTATCTAACAGGCAAATGCTATAGATAGGATAAAGAAAAGACAAACTGTGTCTTTTCACCTACTCCCTCAAAACAATGTCAAAGAACCAGAGTGCACGAGCAAAAAAAAGATGAATCCCAGGAAAGCTAAGTTGTACCAAATGAATGCCTGCTAAATGGGATTTGAGAGAGAGAGAGAGTGGTATGTACATTAATCTGTTTTTAGTTATAGACCCAAATGAAAATATATGGATTACTCAACTAGAAAACTTATGTTAACAGCACCAATTACTATTTATTAGCAAATGTGAAGACTGTCTGGATCTTCCTTCAGAAAAGATGAACAAAAAGGGGAGTGGGACAGGCACTGGATAAGATGTAGAAATTATGAAAAAAAAAGTCATGCACACGGTAAAGGAAACATGATCCCTAAAAAGAGTGAGAGATGATACTTTAAATGATCAAGAACTCTTAAGAAATTTTTAGTAAATAGTTTAGTTTGAAATTCTCAATACTACACAAGAATTGGCCTCTGTGGAAGAATAATGTAGTAGCTAATTTGTTCATTCATTTCAAGTTTTTTAAAAAATTCATAATGCCTACGAAATGCTAGGCATTACATGAGGTGCTGGGAAAACAGCAGTGAATAAAATAGTGAAGAAGACAATGGAATATGGTATTGAAAACATTAGTGGCTATGGGCATTTCTAGAAAAGGGAATGCTAAACTGAATCTTCACTAAAAAGATTATTAGTGCAAACTTCTTTCCAAAATAATAATTCATCACCTCTATAATTTTTCTAACTGTGGCTGGGTTTAGCATATAATCCACATTAATCTAAGATCTATCCACTGTCCTCCAGAACTACACTATCATCAGTGTGAATTTAACCACTAAAATGTTGTTTTATCTTTGGAAAAACAGTAAAACTTCCAATAGATTCAAGACTTTGGAAAATAGGATGGCAAAGAAGAGAGACTCTGGAGTAGTATATAAAGGAAAAGTATAAACATTCAAAAATGTTAGTATTCACTGAATTTTTGACAATTCTTATACTATTATATTAGTTGACCTGTTTCTATGGGACAGAACAAATTATGCCACTAAGGGTGAGAAAATATTAAGAAGGTAACAAACTAGCTGGGCAAGATGGTGCACTTGTGTAATCCTAGTGACTTGGGAGAATGAGGCAGGAGGATCTCGAGTTTGAGGATTCAACAACTTAATGAGATCCTATCTCAAAATAAAAAGTACTGGGGATATAGCTGAGTGGTAAAGCATCCCTGGGTTCAATCCCCAGTATAAAAAATAAAACAAACAACAACAACAATAACAACAACAACAAAAAAAAACATGCTGAAATGAAAAGATACAATTTACTTGAAAGGACAAAAAAATATGACATTAAAAAAAAAGTTATAGGGGCTAGAGGTAGAGCTCATTGGTAGTACACTTGAATAGCCACAAGTTTACTCCCCAGCACCATTAAAAAAAAAAAAATGCAAGTAAACTAAAATGCAGACTCAATTAAAATTCATACAGAAATCAGGAAAAGTACAGAGAACTGTTGAAATATAAGAAAACAAAGAATTTTTTTCCAGAATTCAAGGGAAATGGACAGTGAAGAGAAAAAGAAAGAAGGAAAGAAAGAAAGAAACTGAGAGAGAACATTTCCTACCACTAAAGTAAAATAAGAGATTAGAACAATACATGAATAACACCTTGAGCAGAAGAAATCTTGCAGACTGGAAAAGTTCACTATATTTTTGGCAAAATCAATTTAAAAAGACAAATGTGCACACATTCTGGAAAAATTTTAAATTACAAAGGACAAAAATTGGACTGCTCTCAGAATACTCAACAATAGTAAATGTTAAAAGACAACGAAAAGTTACAGAATTTTGAGGAGAAAATGTTAAGAAACTTACAATAAGACAAGTTATTTGTCTTGTGGAAAGACAACATATTTTCAATTATGTAAGAACAAATATATAGTTGGGTATGGTGGCTCATGCCTGTAATTCCAGCAGCTTGGAAGGCTGAGGCACTCAGCAAGACCCTGTTTCTAGTAAAATATTTTTTAAAAGGGCTGGGGTTGTAGCTCAGTGGCAGAGTGCTTGCCTGGCACATGTGAGGCATTAGATTCAATCCTCAGTATCATATAGAAATACATAAAAATAAATAAAAATAAAGATGTAGAAGATTAAAAAAAAAAAAAAAGGTTGGGGATGCAGCTCAGTGGTTGAGTGCCCATGGGTTCAATTCCCAGCCAACAAAACAAAACAAAATAACAAAGGGAGAATCCATCATTTCTAAAGCATATTATAAGGATACAAAACTGAAAAATGTAAGACAACTCAAAAAATACAAGATGACAAATATTCTTACACAGTTCTGATGTCTGAACTTAAAGGACAACTTAAGAGTCATTTACCTTTCATAGACATCAACAGGATTAAAAATTTTAAAGAAAGTGTTTTAAAATTATTTTACAAATTATATTACAGGTTGTATTGATACTTATTTGAGTTCTATAAAGGGAAATAACAATTCTTTCTTTTTCCATGAACTCAGTGTTATGGGCTTTCCTTTTAGACTACTACTCCCTCAGATATGTCTCGTAACACTTAACACTGACAAGAATGACTGCATTTTGCTTCAAAAATCTCTCAGGATCAGGCTGTGGGGAGCAGGTATAACTCAGTAGTAGCTCTTGCCAACAAGCATGCCCAAGGCTCTGGGTTTGATCACCAGAAAAGGAAAAAAAAAACAAAATGAAACAAAACTTGTCTCAGGGCTAAGGTACCAATCTCAAGACTCACATTTTTACATCCAGAATATCTTTCTTACTAACCTACTAGGTCATTGACCCCACCAACCAGCTAAGCCTTCAAATCAATTGTGTGAAGGGGTTGCTATCCTAGGGAACTGTCAATAAACCATGGGATACAACAAAGTTGCTAAAAGAGCTCTATTATATCATCTTCCCTGAATTCCAGATGCTGTCCTGAAATCACTTCATATTTAGCCCACCTCAGGTGGAGGTAGTACAAGATGTAAACCATCCTAAATGACTCTGAGCTTACCCAGCTGGAAGAATAGGAATCTTCCTCTCCACCTGCCACACTTCAAGGGAGCTCACTAATCAACTGAATTTCCACCTAGGCTCTAACGAGAAACAATCAACTTCCCTTTGGGCCTCCCCTTAATTTATTACATTAATTACTGTAACAAAGGAACTGTGTCATCTCAAGTACCATAGCTCTCAGCCTATAGCTCCAATGGAGATTAGATAAAGAACAAACAGTGCCAATTTGAGAAGACATCCAATTCAACAGAGCTCATCTGATCACATGTCACATAAGGACAGAAGAATAAAATTGTAGCATCTCTGGCTCCAAGTCTTTATATACTACAGCTCATATGGTCCTCACAGGCTGCTAGTTTCAGACAAAGATTATGAGGTTTGACCTGTTTCATTTCACATAAACAGCTGACACTTTCATCAGGACGAAGCTACTCAACAGGATTCAGGTTTAGATCCTTGATGTTTGTCAATACTGTTCTGTGTCAGCATATAAAACTCAATAGGTTGAACAGCATACTGAATCTGTAAATAATTCAGCCTCAACTCCAGAGGGATTCACTTAGTGAAACTGATCCACTCAAGAAACTTTTTCTAAGACCTGTGTGTATGGAGGTGAAGAAATAGAAGGCAAAGATTGTCTAAAGTAAAAATTTTTTAAAAATGTCATCTCTCTTCCTCTTATAATCAGAGGGTACACAGGCCTTTATAATCTGGTTCTTATTCCCAAAGGTAAAAATTTTCTGTAGTAAAGAGAAGGCAATGAAAAATTCTCAAGAAAAAAGTGAACAGTGGGTCTATGTGTGGCAGTGCACACCTCCTAATTCCAGACACTTAAGAGGCTGAGGCAATAGGATTGCAAGTTTGAGGCCAGTTGGGAAACTTAGTGAAACGCTGCCTCAAAAAAAAAAAAAAAAAAGGCTGAGAGGGCTGGGATGTAGTTCCATTGGTAGCACTTGCCAAGTACACATAAGGCCCTGAGTTTAATCCTTGGTTCTGCCCCCTCTCCACCCGCTATAAAAAGGTTAAGGGAGGTTAGAAAACAGAGCAGTCCTCACAATTAAAATGCCAACTGCTCCAGAGTATTGTTTTAACCTTCATTCTCATTATTGCACAGTTGATTCCAAAACAGGGCTAGTCCATAAGTCAAGTATTCTAAATATACCCAATTCCTGGTAGCCTCCATGTACAGATGACCTGTGACTTATAATAGGATTATGTGCCAATAAACCCATAAACTGAAAATATCCTAAGTCCAATATACATTTATTTGATCTGTGTGTACATGCGCAAGCATGCATTGCTAGGGATTGAATCAAGGGACATTCTAGCACTGAGCTACACTCCCTAGCCGTGCCCCTCCTCCCAGCTTTTTTTTTTTTTTTAAAACAAAGTCTCCCCAATTGTCCAGGTTGGCTCAAATCTGGAATCCTCCTGCCTTAGCCTCCCAAGAAGTTGGGATTACTGTCATGTACTACCACACTCAGCTCCAAAATGTATTTAATATGCCTAATCTACCAACTGAGCTTTCTAGTTTTGAAACTTTCTACACTATAGAACATTGGTTGTTTATCCTTGTGATTGCATAGCTGACTGGGAGCTGCAGTGGTCCAGCCATACCACATATCCTACTGAGAATATTATGCTACACAGACATATAGCCTGCATAAACACCAAAATTAAAAATTTGAAGTATAATTTCTACTGAATGCATATCACTTTTGCATGATCGTGAAGTTGAAAAATTATAAGTTGAACCATCAGAAATCAGGGATCATCTGTACATACTTAAATGTATAATAAATGAAAAGGTTCTACCAAACTTAAACCATCCACCTGTCACATTAAACATCTATAATTCAAAGGTGACAAAAATGGTTATGAAAAGTGACATCATGTTCCAGGTGTAATGGAGCCTATAATTGAAGCAACTAGGGAGGCTGAAGCAGAAGGATCACAAGTTTGAGGACAGCTGTGGCAATGTAGAGAACCTGTCTAAAAAAAGAAAAGGGTTGGAAATGTAGTTCGGCCATAGAACACCCCTGGGTTCAATCTCTAGTACCCCCACCACACACACACAAAGAGGTAATGCCTGAAAGGGGAAAGCAGACTGAGATGAAATGAGGGAGTCTTAAAGAGTGTTACAAATGTTCTGTATCTGAAACTGGATCGTGTAGATGGCTACATACATATATAAAACTGGACTTGTACACAACACTTACATACTTACTGTAGGTTAATATATGCACAGTATACTTTTTTTTTTAAGTAAAGGAGTAAATACCTGTGAACACCTGCTGACCTAGATCACTCTTGGTCCTAAAATAGTATTTTACTAATTTTATCTATTTATTTTGCAGTGCTGGAGATTGATCCCAGGCCTTGTATGTTATGCAAGCACTATATGTACCACTGAACTATATCCTCCTTAAAGTAGCATTTTATGAAAAGGGAATCATGACATCATGATTAGGATATTAGGATGACAGGAAGGACAGGAGAAAGAAAGGGAGAGAGAAAGAAAACTAACAAACAACAGATTTCCATATTTGACTATCCATATTTGACTATTATGAGAATTATGGATCTGTTGCAGTCTGGAAAACTAGTGATATGGATGTCACAGACAAAAAAATGATATAAATAATATTAAGTCCTGCGGGAAGTGGTGCATGCTTATAAACTCAGCTACTCAGAAGGCTGATGCAGGAAGATAGCAACTTTGAGGTCAACCTAGATAACTCTGAGGACCTTGTCTCAAAATTAAAAATAAAAAGGGGTGGGGGTGGAGCTCAGGAGTAGAGTGTATCTGGATTCAATCCCCAGTACCATAAAAAAGAAAAGAAATTGCATAAAATCATGTATATGAACATAAGCACATGTAAATGAATCTTAGTAAAATGGAAATCTAAAGAAGATAAGTGAATTTTAATCAATGTCAGTATTATGATACTGGAAGAAACTAGATAAAGGATACAAGGGATCCCTCTGCATTATTTTTACAACTGCATGAAGTGCTCAAAACAAAAGTTTAATTAAAAAATACAAAATGACATTATTTAAAAAATTTTTTCCACCTGTAGGGTTAATACATCTTGTTTACTTACTATTCATAAGAGTAGCCCAATAAGTAAGATAAAATTTATTTCTAACTTGAAAGAGTTCTAAAACAGAACGCTAAGAACAGGTGATCAAGTCTAAAGATTTGGTTCATCACTTGACAGGGTTTGACAATATTCTCTGTTTTTTAGAAGCTATGGGGCTGGAAGGGTTTACCTTGGTGGTAGAGGGCATGCTAATCATACATGAATCCCTGGGTTCAATCTCTAGCACTTAAGGGGGGAAAAAAAAACAAAACATGTTGGACTTCAGGGTATATAGCTTGATGGTAGAGTACTTGCCCAACATTCAAGATGCTCTCGGTTCCATCCCTAGCACCATCATGGGGGAAAAAAAAAAAGTTGAAAGTTGTTTTGTTTTTTTTTTTTAAACATGTCTACATTAAAGCCTTCATATCCTTTGGTTATCTGCTCTGAAATGTATTTCTTAGCGTCACCAAAATGCATAGTAACACAAATATTAGACAAACCTTGGTTTTACATAGAGGGGGCTTCTTTCTTTTTTTCTATCTATCTATCCATCCATCTATCCAAGGACTGAGCCCAGGAGTACCTTACCACTGAGCTATATCCTCAGCCCCAGTCTACTGACTGATTGATACTGGGTCTTGCTAAGATGTAGAGGCTATCCTCAAATTTTCAATCCTTCTGCCTCAGCCTCTAAGTGATATAGGTCAGGTATATGTCACTGCACCTGATAGAGGGGACTTTATTTAGTTATGTTTCCCTTCCTAATAGCACCCAGCATTTCTCTGGCAGCACACTGAGTTAATTTTTTAATAAATGGCATATCAAGATTCCCAATTTCCTTTGGGGCCTGCAATTGTTAGCTAGAAGTTACCCATTCTTAGAAAGTGGTTTGAACTTTCTGCCTATTTTTAAATGCATTCTTGTCCACACTGTGTTCATCTACTTTTCATCTTTCTCATATAGTCAAGGTATTCCATAAGTGCAGTCTGAACAATTTGGATACCTAACTACCTGAAAGAGCTTAATGTGATGGGAAAACCTAAATATTTCACTTATGTAAAACATTTATTTAAATGTCAAATAAGCCAGGTGTGGTGGTATCACCACAACTTTAAATAACCACTGTTTTGGTGTGGTCCTTTTGATTTTTTGCTTTCTTATAAAATAAATTTCAAATATGGTAGTTCTTTTTTTTTTTTTTTAAAGAGAGAGTGAGAGAGGAGAGGGAGAGAGAGGGAGAGAGGGAGAGGGAGAGAGAGAGAGAGAGAGAGAGAGAGAGAGAGAGAGAGAGAGAGAGAGAGAGAGAGAAAATTTTTAATATTTATTTTTTAGTTCTCGGCGGACACAACATCTTTGTTGGTATGTGGTGCTGAGGATCGAACCTGGGCTGCACGCATGCCAGGTGAGCGCGCTACCGCTTGAGCCACATCCCCAGCCCCAAATATGGTAGTTCTTAAGTCTTTTAATTTCTAGTAGGTATTTACTTTTAAAAATCTTTCTAGTTTTCCTACATCCTAAAGTACATATTCGATCACAGCTCAAGTTCCTTAAAACTGAATCCCTATGACAGATTTTGTTTTTCCTCTCACTGAAGAATGCTGAACTTAATTGACATGATTACTATTAGAATGCTTGACTACATCATTCTTGCTGTTTGTCAAGGTAAAATGCAGGTTCTTTGCTTTGTAGCTTCTAAAACTGTCAATAGGAGGGAGTAATTTATGTTAATCAAAACCTCAAAACCACATCTTCACATTTGCTCTCGATGATTTAACCAACCTATGTACAAACAAACAAGCCCCTCATTAGTTGCTTAATTTTCCAACTTTTCCAGTCTCTGTTAACATTTCCAGCTCAGTCACCCTATTTTGATTAGAACTATGACATGTTTATTTAAGCAAGAATTTCAACCCTTCAAGCTTCCATACCTCTTACTTTGATATAGGAAAAAAGTTTTTTAATTATTTAACTCCCCCCCCCCTTTTAAAAGACAAAGAGTCTGGCTATGCTGCCCAAGCTGGAATGCAGTGTCTATTCACAGGATACGGCCCAAACTCTTGGGCTAAGTGATCTTCTTGTCTAACTCTCCTGAATGGCTAGGACTAATGGTACATGCTACCATGCCCTGTAAAGATTTTTAAATATCAACACTGTTTGTTATTCCATATAAAAATAAGATTCCTTGCTGCCTCTATCATTCCTCTGAGCAATACAACATCTCAATGTAAGTATCCCTCCAACAAGTATCTGTGATGTGCATTAAATCATTATAACATTATTTTTCCTATACAGAAATTAGAAAACACATTATAACATTATATAAGGGTGAGAAAAAGACACTAATAATGTTTATATTTGCAACTCTCTGAAATAAATCTAATGCTTAAGATCATACAATCAGCTATTAACAGATTTGTTGTAGGAATAAAATGTCACTTTACCATTATGTTGCTAACCCAAATGTGACCTTGTTAAAACTAAATTTCTTTCTTATGGAAAGGCTCCATAAGAGAGAATATTGCCAGACATGGCCCTGTACTTCTTGGTCTGTCAGATGATGTTATGGAACTCATCTGAAATCAACATTGCCTGGATCTGTAACTCTGCTAGGACTGAAAGGGCCTACTAATACAAACCACAGAAACATTACTACAATGAAAACAGTAGCAAACTAAGCTATGCTAATGCTCTTTTACTAATAAGAGCAATACAACTTAGATCAGTAAAATGATCTACATTTTGATTCTTTCAAATATTACAGGAGGGGAAAAAAAAACCCTCAAAATAACCACTAAAGAAAAAAAAAAAGCATATACTTGCTGGCTTTAAAGTTCTCAATAACAGGGCTGGAGCTGTAGCCCAGTGGCACAGTGCTTGCCTAGCATATGTGAGGCACTGGATCTAATCCTTAGTACTTCAGAAAAATAAACAAAATAAAGGCATTCTATCCATTTACAACTACAAAAACAAATAAATAAATACTTTTAAAATGAAAAAAAATTAGGGGTTGGGGATATAACTCAGTTGGTAGAGCACTTGCCTCACATGTACAAGGCCCTGGGTTCAATGCCAGCACCACAGAAATAAATGAATAAATAAATAAATACCAAAAAATTAAGTTCACAATACTGCAATGTTGTTGTACCATTTAAGCATATATAATGAGAATATATTACGTCAAGTTTCATATACAAAAATACATAATGTAAAACTTGCCTAGAAGTCTATTCAATTTTAGATCCCAAATGTTGCCTAAAAGTAAAAGATTTTCCTTAACATGGATCTGAGTTCATGAATACAAAGTCCTATGTTCCATCCCCAGCACTACAAAAAAAGAAAACATTTTTTCACTCTAAAATAAAAAAGATCACACTTTTACACAATGGCTAAAGCAAAATGCTTAGTGACTTCTTGCTCATTGCAACTGCACAATCTGGTGGTATAAATAATTTAACATAGTAAACAGATCCCAGTATGACCTGCACCTCAGCTACCTCAAATGATAAACAATAAAACAAGCTGAATTTGATGTCTACAAGGACAGAAATAAGACACTCCATCTCTTTTTTTTTTTTTTTTTTTTAGTGAGAGAGGGGGACAGAGAGAGAGAGAGAATTTTAACATTTATTTATTTTTTCTTAATTCTCGGCGGACACAACATCTTTGTTGGTATGTGGTGCTGCTGAGGATCGAACCCGGGCCGCACGCATGCTAGGCGAGCGCGCTACCGCTTGAGCCACATCCCAGCCCCCTCTATCTCTTAATTATGTAGGAATTTTAGCTTCTAAGCAGTTACAAAAACAGCAGTCTAACCTAAGAGACCTCTGTTTCCTATCATTTTCACATATGGAAAAGAGTGAAGAGATAACAGGAAAAATAATGAAGAAGTAGGACAAGGAAAGGACAGGTAAAAATATTATAACAAAATTTATAATACACAAGTCAAACAGAAGAATCTGGACATTATATGACATCTTCATTCTCAAGCTGCTGAATTAGGTATTGAGATTTCTAAAACATAGCTTATGTGTTGAGAGGAAGTCATAATGTACCACAAACCTGAAAATAACACTAAAGTTGGGAGCACATGCATACTCTTTGAAAGCTTAAAAGAGCTACCCCAAAATAGCTGAGGCCTTACTAGAAAGAGGGGAAAAAAAATCACGATTTAGGGCTTTTTCCTTTGTGGAAGGAGAGAACTCAAAGGTTTAACTCACCTATTACCAGAGGTACCCAGGGCCCAGTAAGCAGAAAAGTATATTTCACCCCTCAGGGAACTGGTTATAAGGCCTCCAGTTCCACCCCTGGTGTCTTCCAGACATAACCTACTGCAATTTAAACCCTGATTAACTTTCAGGAATGCCAGCCAGAGAAGCAGCCAGGAGAAAAGAACATATCAAGTAGTTATTTCCCCTCAGTGTCAGCTGGACTCTAGAATAACTGCAGACACTGCCTTTTCTGCTTGTCACAAAAGTATATCCACCAACCTCAGGCAAGTACCTCACAGTATAGTAATGCAGTAACATGAATTGTCTTATTGAAAGCTGCAATTCTCCTACTTGACCCTCCTCCATACTCCCAATCCCCCAACTCTGCTCTGCTTCCCCCTACATCATTTATTATATATTTATTTATTATGCTTATCTCTATATCCTTCTACTAAAAAGTAAAATCCATAGACTGCACTTTTTTTTTCCTTTTATCTATTTTATTCACTGGCAGATCTTCAGCAGCTACAACAGTTTCACATATAGTAGGTATTCAATATCCATGTATAGAATAAAAGAAGTAAGAAAAGCTTAAAAAAAATTTCAGAGGTCAACAATACCCCAAGGGCCCAATAATGACTCCATTCCTCTAACAGAACCAGAATGGTTACTGTGACTAACCCACCTTTCTTCCATCTGCCACATACCACCCCCACCCACTTACGCAAGTCTTGCATCTCTTAGGATATACAGAACCATGTACTATTTTAAGCAATAAAAGTGACAAAGTTTGTCCTTGAATTTGAAGGATTTCTCAAGATTGCACAGTTTGCCTTTTTCCTAGTTTATTCAATTTGGGATAAAATGTGTTGAAAGAGTTACTTTTGCATAAAAAGAGTCTGGAAAACAAAATTCACAAGAAGTTTCTTTTTTCAAAAAACAAATTCTAATTTAATTCAGCAAGCATTAATTAAAGATAAAGTTATATTCAACACATTGGGCTAGGAGTTATAGGGAGACAAAGAACAGAGGAAACAGATTTCTTATGGAGCTTGGAATGAGGAAAAAATATATAATCATAAATAATTATGATTTAAGAAAACATGTGATAAAGTGTTGTAACAAAGACCCTAGCAAGAAAATTAAAGAATAGAGAGGAAGGTGAAATTAATTCTGATGAGAGGCTAGTGGGAAAAAGTGGGTGTAAAAGTCTTCAGGACAGAGATAGCTTTTTGCTAGGTAAGGGCTAGTTTTGAAAGCTAAATGCCTTGGGAGCAAGAAAGGGTATTCCAATAAGAGAGAAAAGGGTGGGGAAAAAAATCCCACTAAGATATAAAAACTGAAAAAAAAAAGGGGGGGGTAAGTTGGAGGAATAGCAGTGAAAACATGCAGATAGAGAAATACATGAAATAAGGCTAAGGAAGGCTAGGTTTGGTCAGGATATATATCTTGAACACTATTAGTGACATGGGTCATTAGTGATTCTTCAGCAAGGAAATGTTTAGAATAGCAATTGTAAAAGTCTTGCTGAGTTTCTTTGTTACATACTATTCTAGAATAAAATTCTTTTCTTCAGCTCATAATCATATATTCATTAGTTGGCTATCACCCTCACTAGATAGACTATAAGCCCTAATAGGACAGGGATCATGACTGGGCTAGTACATGAAATACTCAATAACTATTAGTTAAGTGAATAAATAAATATAGCAGCTGCATGTAGTATGGAATATAAAAAGAACATTAACCATGAGCATGTTATAATGTATAAAAGATGAAGACCTGAACTAGAGCAGATGGAAAAGTGAGGTAAAACAGCAAGATATTCAATTTAGTGAACAACTAACTGAAGTTGTGAGAAAGAAAAAAGAACCAAATAAGAGTCAAAGTTTTGAGCCACAGCAACTTAAATAGTAATACTCAGGGGAGAATAGAGTAGGAAAGTTTCAGAAGCTATGGACTGGAAGTAAATATGAAAGCAGGTGGCAAGGAGAAAAAAGTTTCTCCCTTTCTTGTGTATCTTTCAGACTTATATACCCCATAAGGTTAATAATTCCATTTCTCTTCTTATAGTTTGATTTCTTATACCATTCTTTAAGACCCTACTCTAGAAACATCAGTTCTATTTTCTTTCTTTTTTTTTTTTCTGTTGTTGAAGTTATCAGTCCTAGAACAAAGATAAATAACAGAGTTTTATACTGAACCTCTTCAGCTCAAATGAATGAAAGTTCTTCAAAATCAAACTCAAACAAATAAACAAACAAAACCAGACTCAAAGTGCCCCACCTAGAAATGTTGCTGATAATATAGCAAAAGTCCATTAGTACACTATGTACAGAGGATGGAACAGACATTGCCTTCCTCTACAAATACCTAACTACAGTAGACTATAGGTATCAGCAAGCAAGGTGGTACCAGTATGCAATGTGGCCTAACTATCAGGATCTCAATTTCATGTTGTAGTCTGATTTCCAAAGATTATGTGGTACCTACACTGGACACTTGCCAATCCAATCACCCATGTTCCATTTGACACTTTTTTTTTAAACTAAGCCTCAAAAGCTACTTATATTTCTATTATAAATCTTTCTAGGGCTGCAGATGTGGCTCAAGCAGTAACATGCTCGCCTGGCATGCGTGGGGCACTGGGTTCGATCCTCAGCACCACATAAAAATAAAGATGTTGTGTCCACTAAAAACTAAAAAAAAATAAATAAATATTTAAAAATTCTCTCTTTAAAAAAAAAATCTTTCTAAAATCTTGCATTCAAGTGGAACACTTCCCAAAATAACCTTTAGATTACCTGATGTGCTACAGATGGCTGGAAATAAAGAAAAGAACTCCCAAGACTTCTTGTAAATCCAAAACAAACAGTTCCACCCAAATTTCCTATTACAGACCAATGGATGTTTTGAGTACAAATTTAAAAATAGTGAATTCTATTTTCCAGTGTTCAAAGGTAAAGTAAACATGTGATTTCCCTATATTAACAACAATTAGAATACCATCATCCCCTTAATATTTAATAAATAGCTGCTACATAACCAGGCATGGTGGTACATGCCTGTAAATCCAGCTACTTAAAAAGCTGAGGCAGAAGGCTGACAAGTTTGAGGTCAGTCTGGGTAATTTAGAGCTTGTCTCAAAATAAAAAGGGCTGGGGATACAGCTTATTGGCAGGGCACTTTCTTAATGTGGGGAGTCCCTGGGTTCAAGCCCAATACCTGCTATTGCAAATCCAAAATCTGGAAATGCTGAAAAAAATCCTAATTCAGAATTAAAAACTTGGTTGAGCCTGGAATGTCTGTAATCCCAACGATTCAGGAAGTTGAGGTAGAAAGATGGCAAGTTCAAAGCCAATCCTAGCAATATAGAAAAAAATAAAATAAAATAAAAACGTCTGAGAATGTATCTCAGTGGTAAAGTCCCCCTGTGTTCAATCTCCAATAACAACAAAAGGAAAAAAGAAGGGAAAAATAAAAAATTGGTTGTGCAATTTTATTTCCTTAAAATTGCTCGAGGAGCCAGGCTTGGTGATAAACACCTGTAATTTCAGGATATTGGGAAGCTAAGGGAGGAGTACAAGTTCAAGGCCAGTCTGGGCAATTTAACAAGATCCAGTCACAAAAAAAAGGGTTTGGGCTGTAGCTCAGTGGTACATTGCCTCTAGGTACCAACAAAAACAAAAACAAAAACAAAAACAACCTGCCTGGAGGCCAGGGATGTAGCTCAGGGAGCAGAGTGTTTGCTTGGAATTCTTGAGGCCTTGGGTTTGATCCTCAGCATCAAAACAAAGAAACAAATAAAAACCATAAATGTGTCTTCAAACAAACTATTGTGGCAATTCATATTCAATTTTAAGAAGTTAATTCAAAGCAGGATTTCCACTAACTGGCCAAAATTGGGAAAACGTCCAAGAGTTTCAACAATCAGTTCCATAAAGCTCAAAGATGAGATTATTCGATCCTTGTCAGATTCACTTTTTATTTTGTGGTGGTGGTACAGGTGATTGAATTCAGAACCTCACACATGCTAGGCAAGAGCCCTAAAATGAGTTATATCCCCAGATCTTAAATTTTGAGATGGGATCTTACTAAATTGCGAAGGCTGGCCTCAAATTTGCAATACTCAGCCAGGCATAGTGGCACAAGGCTGAGACAGGAGGATGGAGAGTTTAAAGCCAGCCTCCACAAAAGTGAGGCGCTAAGCAACGTGGTAAGACCCTGTCTCTAAATAAAATATAATACAGAGCTGTGGATCTGGCTGAGTGGTTGAATGTCCCTGAGTTCAATCACAAGTAACAACAACAACAACAAAAAAGCAGTATTTCTGCCTCAGCCTCCCAAATTGCTGGGATTACAGGCGTGCACCACTGAACCTGGTTTGACGTCACTTCTTACTGATAAACCTGCCACATCCTTCTAGATGATTTCCTTCCCTCAGGCTAAGGTTCCTTTTTTGTAGCTTTCTGGTTCCCACTCTTTTGTCTTAAGCATTAACTAGAAAAAGAATATGTGGCAAGCTGGTAAACCTACAAAATGAAGGTATAACATTCTTTAAAAAAAAAAAAAAGGCTACTCAATAAAAAATACAGCTTTCCAAACATATCAAAGTAAGGGTCAGGCCCCAGGGAACTAAAGCTGCATTCACTAGCTATTCTGAATACTGATTGTTTTTGACATTTGTTAATGTCAGCCATCTTACACAGTTCTTCCATCATCATTTTCATTTCATTAAGAGATCATCTGGTCTAATATGCCATTTTACAGATCAGGAAAGTAAAAACAAGAGAAGTGGCTTTCACGAAGTCACGTGGCTAGTTAGAGGCATACTTATGATCAGAACCTGAATTTTATGACTCCCAATTATGTTTTTATCTCTATGCTCTGAAAAGTTAAACTAGTAATGAAAACACGACATTATTAGCTCAGATGATATCTTTTTTTATATTTATTTTTTAGTTGTAGTTGAACACAATACCTTTATTTTTATTTATTTCTTTTTATGTGGTGCTGAGGATCGAACCCAGGGCCTCGAATGCGCTAGGTGAGTGCTCTACTGCTAAGCCACAACCCCAGCCCAAAGATGATATCTTAACTGTTACTAAACTACACAAAAATAAAATTCATTTTGGACTTGGTTATAGTTCAGTAGTTAGAGTACTTCCTACTAGCATAAATAAGACCCTGGGTTTGATTACCAGCATGGCAAAATAAATAACTAAAAATTAATCCCCCAAGCTGGGTGTGGTGGTGCATGTAATCCCAGCCAAATGGGAGACTAAGTCAGGAAGATCACAAGTTTGGGGCCAGCCTGGGCAATTCAGCAAGACCCTGTCTGAAATAAATAAACAAACAAATAAATAAATAAATAAATAGATAGATAGATGGAGGGAGGGAGGGAGGGAGGGAGGGTGGGTGGGTGGGAAGGGATGTAGCTCAATGGTAGAGTTCTTGCCTAACATGTACAAGGCCCTGGGTTCAATCCCTAGCACGACATACAAAAGTACAAAGGTTTAGGGGTACAATGTGGCATATAATTTCTGAGGCATTTTATTAATTACCAGCTGCTAGAATATATGTTCTGTTTTCATCAAATGTAATTCCCTAAGAGGAGGCCACATGAACCTTGAGGCTGAAAAGTGATGATTATCAGCAAAAAAAGGGTTATTAGCTATCTGGTATAGATAGATAACTGATGGCCCCAAAGAAACCCACAAATGTGATGCCAACAACCAAAAAGAAAGGGCTGAAGTGGAAGGGGTAGAGCTATTTGCTAAGAGCAAGTAATTCTGAAAATGGAATAAGAATAAAAATCCAAGGAAGAAGTTGGCCAAAGAGCACAATAAAAAGAAGGCAATTTCAGAGCTTGCTTGGCATCAGAAAGCTCTCAACTGCAAAAGAAAGAAGAAAAAACTCTCACAGAGACAAGAGAAAAATCCTAGGTTTGTACTTGAGTGACGGACTAAATATGACCTAATAGGTATTTGCCACCTCTTATTTCTGGGACTCTGATCCAAGAACAAACAGCAAGAGAACCATGAAAAATCAGCCCTGTTGGATCTGGAGTTCTGCCCTGACAAGATATAAAGCTCATTCATAGATCTGACTGTGCTCATGAAACTGCAGTCAACTCCTGCTGCTATAGAAAGGGGAGGGGGAAGATAGAAAGAGGTGAGGGAAGGAGGTGGAGGATAAGGGTTGTGACTATAATAGCTACAGTAATTAGAGTGTTTCCAAGCTGCTAGAGAAGTCTTCAGAGCAAAGAAATGGGATGAGAGCTTGGGGGGGGGGGATGGGGAGGAACACAAGGAAGCAAACTATTGAGAATGCTACAAAAGGACATGGTGGTTTGTGAACAATTTAAATAAAACAAAACAAAAAAACTATGATAGCTTTATATGGAAGTTTATAGGTTTTCCCAGAAGTCAATACTAAATAATTTACTATTAGGCTACAACTTACAGCCAGGTTACTCATTAGATTTAAGCAGATGCTTACAAATGTCCTCATATATGCAGTGGTCCAAGGGTCCTGATCTCAGAGCCACAGTTTGCCACCTTTTCCCTCAAATCTCTCCATCTTTGACAAACAAGTCAGAGCCTTCACTCCACTTAGGCGGGGGAAAAAGGAATTAGTGAACAATTTTATTACATATGTGTGTATATATACATATGTACTTTTCCCTTTATCTATTCTTAATTAGTAAATTCCTTTAGATCGTGTGTGTGTTTCAAAAGAAGAAGCACATATTCTGTGGCCTAATGCAGAAAATGAATACAGGAAACTGAAAAGTCCAGAAAATAGCCATCAAGTTACTTGTTTATAAATTTTAGGCTCTATACTGCCTACTATAGTGGCAGTATAATCCCAGCAACTTGGGAGGCTAAGAAAGGAGGATGGCAAGTTTGAGGATAGCCTCAGCTATTTAGAGTGCCCCTCGGTTCAATCCCTAATAACCAAATAAATAAAATATTAACCGAAGATGATGATTACCTATAAAAAAAAAAGTCTGGGAATTTTCAGAAAACCTTAGATTTAGGTTTTTTTTTTTCAAGTTATAGGAAATGCTACTACTTGTTTTTAGGATAAATATTTAGTAGATATATTTCTTTTTTAAATTTTTAGTTGAAGGTGAACATGATACCTTTATTTATTTATGTGGTGCTGAGGCTCGAACCCAGTGCCCCATGCATGCGAGGGAAGTGCTCTACCACTGAGCCACAACGCCAGCTCTAGTAAACATATTTCTTTAACATCATTTGGTCCTCTGTTGAGATTTGGTTCTAACAAGTGAGGTTGATCTAAATGTCAGGAAAGAGTTACAAAAGTGCTGGGGAAAACTAAAAATTGAATAAAACAAACAAATGAAGAGATGCAAATATCATGTATAGAATTACAATCATAAAATAAAAACACATGTAAATTTCTTGAGTAAGCCATGTCAGGTAGATCTAACACAAAAAGTCAATTACATTCTTTGCATAAAACCTACTGGGTATTCTCCTTGTGAGCTAGATAATTTTTACCATGCTGAAAGCATAAGATCTTTTGTTTCCTTTTCCCCTCTAATAAACAAGTACTAAAAACACTGAATTACCACTATTTCCTTCCCATTCATAGAACGTAAAACCAAAACTCCAAGATATACAATAGGATCAAGTAGGACCATGTCTAGGGCCTGGTTCTCAATAATCTAAGTGACATAAGAATCTCTCTTCTCTATTCCATTATCATCTCACTAACAAATCAACAACAGGCATTAAGAAATGTGAAACAAAGTACAATTTCACACATATGAACTGAACCTTAACCACAGAGGACCAAGTATTTTCTTGTCACTGTGGCATGTGACTCTTCAACCACCTGCTCAATAATCCCTGTTCAGCTGCACAGCTGCTGCCAATTCCACATGCTTTGCTAGGCAGGTGCTTTGGTGAATTACCTGTTCTCTAGTGAAGAGTCCTTCACAGACACTTAGTGGACCCAGAACCTGCCAATCAGTATTACCTATCTGCATTTTGTCTGTCACAGATGTTTATCACAGTTATGATGAAGGTATGTTTAATATACTAAGTGGTTTTGTATTTTGTACACTTTTTGGATCTTCTGTTTCTAAAGGAAACCAATTTTTGAAAATCAAGCAGAAGTGAAAATTAAGTTACTGAAAATAAAATTTGCCATAAATATAAGACTATTTATCTCAGAGTAGCCCCATCTGCCTGGCAGCATTCCCATCCATGCCAGGTTTTCCACAGTGGAAATAATAATCGCTCAGTTACCTTTGAAGCAGGATAAAGTGACTGTACAAGTACTAAGTATCTGGCAGAGAAAAACCAGAGACAGAAGGAAGACTGGGAATTTCTGGAGAATAAATATCAATCCTGTAAAAAGTCTCCATATAGGAGCTCAGTAGTGTTGAGTCAAATAAATAAGGAGTGGCACTTCCACTAGACAGAGCAATCAGTAAACCCCTCAATAAATTATCCTGTTCCAGTCATTTAGTTGCTATATGCTAATTGCAACATAATTACTACCAGGAACCAAAATTATGCTTCCTTATCCTCCTACAAAAATAAGCACTAGTCTATTCAGCTATCTAGACCTCTCACAAGGAAACATTTCCTACCAAGAAGCTAGGGGGAACATCAAGTACTGTGTGAAAGATGGTCACAATCAGAAGACATCTAAGAGTCCTGTAGCAAGGGTCCAACTCTGAAACTACTGTATCTAATCATGGAAAATTTAATCTGAGGCTTCTGCGTCAATCATCTAACAACATTCAGAAATAAATACCAACAGCCAAGAACAAAAAGCTTTGGGCTTAGTTTAGCTGAGGTTTTACTCACAGACCTAGAGTGTATAGTTGGAAATAGACTAGACAGATACCTCCAGAAAGGCCTTAAGATATACATTTCTGTTATCCAAAAATATAATGGTCAGGGCTAGGGATGTAGCTCAGTGGTTTGCCTAGCAAGCATGAGGCCCTGGATTCAAACTCCAGCACCAATGGAAAAAAATGTATGTGTGTGTGTGTGTATAAATAAGATGGTCAGAACAAACCCTTCCCTCCTTTCAAAAGCCCAACTACTAAGTAATGGGTCATCATTGTAGGACTCACTGATATAAGGGGATGAGGCAACATAATCAGAATCACTGCCCTAGAAAGACCTTTACCAAAACCAAAGACTACTAAAGTCTTATTCAAAACATCCTATTCGAAATGGTGGTTGGCTACTGTATACATAATATACTGAATACAATCCCCCTCTCACAATGAGTTTTTTTTTCTTTTTTTTTTTAAAAGAGAGAGTGAGAGAGGGAGAGAGAGAGAGAGAGAGAGAGAGAGAGAGAGAGAGAGAGAGAGAGAGAGAATTTTTTTAATATTTATTTTTTAGTTCTCTGCGGACACAACATCTTTGTTGGTATGTGGTGCTGAGGATCGAACCTGGGACGCACGCGTGCCAGGCGAGCGCGCAACCGCTTGAGCCACATCCCCAGCCCTCTCACAATGAGTTGTATATCTAATCTCTTTCTGCAGTTTCTTTAATGTTCTAAATAGAAACATGTTTTCTAACCCCAATAAATTTTTACAAAATAATACCTAAATACTATTTGTACACTTCTATAAGATACATACAATGATAGGATCACTACTAGGCTGTTTTCATTAATAATTCCTAAGACCTAAATGATATTTTTAATGTTCATCTCATTGATAGAGAGGCAGATATGAACTTCCTACACAATGAGCAAGTCATATCCTTTCATTAGAGTTGAAAGAAATTATAAAAGAAAGTTGTTCTGTTTCTACAGGCAAATTGTGTGGCTTTTTTGTTGTGCAATTATTATTGACCAGGAAGTCACCACTATAAACAATACTTGGTCCTTGACTCCCTATCTTAACACTGCACAGGTTTTTAGTGGTACTCCTAAATCAACAAACAAAAATCACTGCATGAGTATCCCTTTTATATACATACATACATACATATATATATATATATATATATATATATATATATATATATGGAAGAAATGTAATATGATGGTTAAAGTACAAATAGAAACCTCCCTTGCAGTTTTCTTCTTTAAAGGTCTCACACAAACATTAGGTTTCTGTGTCCCAGACACTATTTTCCACAACTTAGTAAGGCTAACCAAAGAGGCAGGCAAAACATGGCTGGCATTCCCTATTCTTCTGAAAAATGTGTGCCAATGAGCTCTGCATTGTTTCTCACTCAAAAAGAAGAGCCTTTCTGTCTGGCCTCCTCCAATGGCAAGCCCCAGTCTGGAAAAGGAAGAAAATGGCACTGAGGAGCTTGGGAGATGGAGCATATCCAAAGCTCTCAGACAAGACTTGAACCTATGACCTTCACTGTGTACACAATAGGCGGGTGAGAGGGACCGGTTTATCTCTGCTGCAGCAGTTCTCAGCCCTGGGGTAGCACTCCCTATAATGACACGACTATTGTGTGTGGCAGCAGAACAGTCATCTCCTCACAACAGCCTAAACCAGCTCTCCTCCCCCAAGACAAAGCAGCAGGGGTGAAATTAACTCAAGGATGCAGACCAAAGCCTAATACAGAAAAGAGAGGCCTGTGGGGGTTTGGGGACTCTCCTTCACCCCTGGAGTTCTGGACACATGGCTAGAAACAGACAGGCTTTTCTCCCCCATCTTTCCCACTCTCATTTAGGTAGGAAGCTGCTTCTTAGAGAATTTAATCATCTGTGATTTGTTCAGAAATATTCCCCCTGAAGGGCTCTGATCTCTCCACCCTGTGTGAGCCTAATTCCTAGAAGCTGAAATGACTGTTTGCTGCTGCCTGTTTCACAAACACACATTAATTGGTCAGATGTGTCTCCTCCTCCTCAACCCCAGAGGGAGGAAGGAGAATCTGAGCAAAGCACAAGAGATGATCCAACCGTAATTACACATAAAGGGGAAAGAGAGCAGCGTGGGTTTTCCAAACAGGACAGGGTCACAAATCCTCCCGGGGGTACAAGGATAGCAGTTAAAGTCCAGGCCCAGGGATCCCTCCATCTTGAAGAAAAGAACAGGAGTAAATGTGACCTGAAGAGTGGAAGGGGCACACACCCATTACCTACTTACAGCGCGCTCCCAGCCACCTTGCTCCCCCCTCCTGGGCCGCGCACACATCCTGTTTCCAATCCTTGGCTCTGAAGCCCCCTCCCCAACTCCCTGACTGGCCCCAGTCGCCCGGGGCCCCCTCAACATATCCAGATTCGCCTCAGAAACTCTCTGGCCTGCCCTCACAACCTTGCCAAACCCTAATTCCCTCCTGGGCACCCCTACCCTCAGCCAGAACCGGCCCCGGCCACGCTTTGAACTTCACCTCGCGCCTCTCGAGGTCCCCTCCCCCACCACGCAACGACCCCCCTTCCAGCCCTAACACACCTTCCCCTCGCTCCGCCCCGGGCCCCCAACCCCCACTTCCTCCGTCAGGCGCCACTGCCCGCGGCCCCCCTCAGCCCCCGGCCTCCTCAGCACCGCCGCCTCTCTCCTCCCCCAGCCCCGGCTCCACACAAAGCTCCGGACTCACCGCGCGGCCGGTCCCGGGAGCCGCCACCTCCGCCCGCCCGGGGCCCCGGGCCGTAGAGCCGCCGCTGCTATGGGGCCCAGGCCTCCATCCGTTCCCGCGGCCCCTCCCCCCACCCCACCCCGGCTCCGGCTCTCCGCCCCCTCCCCGCGCCGCTCCGCCCCGCCCGGCCGGTGCCGCTGTGTCCGGGGCCGCGGGTCCCTCAGCCGCCGCCGCCACCACCGCCGCGATCCGGGACAAGCAGGGCCGCCTGGAAGAACCGGATACTGGACTATCGGGCCTTCGGATCTGGACTCCGTGCTGGTGTGGAGTCTGGAGCGGGTGAGCGCAGGGGAAACCCGGAACCTGGATGAATGAGCCAAATCCTAGGTCTCGGAATGAGCTGCTACTGGGAGCCCGGATTAAAGTCGAGTTCCGGGAATTTGGAAAACCCGGCGAGCCAGTTGCAGCAGAGATAAACTCGAAGAAATCTGGGTTGAAGAGTTCTAACCTAACGCTCCCTTCTCGCTCTCTTCTCGTGGAAGGGAGAACTCTTGCTGAACCAGACTTCTCGCAGAGGTATCTCTGAAGAAGTACTGTACCATAAGTACATAAGAGCAGTTCGGTAGATGTCCTTCAGCCGTGGGGAGGAAAAGGGCCTCAGGTCTGAACATAAACATCAACAAAGGGCAACCAGAGCTCATGTTGGTTTCAATCATTTTACACCTTCATTCAGCAAAACCCCTCACTTTTAATCCTTTGTTCTCCTAGGTTTCTTTAGGTTTATTACTTGTTTTCCTCTACAGAGTACCCATTTCTAACCCTTCAATATCTCTTTCAGTATACCATACTTTTTGGAGGGTGTGGGGGGTTACTGGGGATTGAACTCAAATCACTGAGCCACATCCCCAGCCCTATTTTGTATTTTATTTAGAGACAGGGTTTCATTGAGTTGCTTAGGGTCTCACTTTTGCTAAGGCTGGCTTTGAACTCCCCACAACCTCCCAAGCCTCTGGAATTACAGATTAGCGCCATTGAGCCCGGCTCAGTTCACCATCCTGTATCATAAATTTTGTTTTTTATTTTCTGATTTTTTTTTTTAAAGAGAGAGAGAGAGAGAGAGAGAGAGAGAGAGAGAGAGAGAATTTTTAATATTTATTTTTCAGTTCTCGGCGGACACAACATCTTTGTTGGTATATGGTGCTGAGGATCGAACCCAGGTCGCACGCATACCAGGCGAGCGCGCTACCACTTGAGCCACATCTCCAGCCCTATTTTCTGATTTTTCCCCCCTTACTGGGCACATGCTAGGCAAGCGCTCTACCAACCGAGCAACATCCCTAGCCCTTATCTTATTCTGTCCTCATCTAACAGACCTTTTTATTGCTATAGATTATAACTTTTGTCTTTATTTATCTGCCATTCATATCTATCCAGCACACTAGTACACAGTAAATATTTTTTAAAAAAATATATATTTATTTTTTAGTTGTCATTGAACACAGTATCTTTATTTTATTTATTTATTTTATGTGGTGCTGAGGATCGAACCCAGGGCCTCGCACATGCTGGGCAAGCGCTCTACTGCTGGGTCACAAACCCAGCCCCGCAGTAAACATTTTTAAGTGAACACTCTCACCCATCACTTGTGAAACATTATACTCTTCACAACCTTCTAAGACTTCCACCTTCTACCACAGCAAACAGAAATTTATCTTAATCCTCAAAGTTCCACACTACTTAGCCTATTATGTCCTTCCTGTGTGCATGACCATTTCATTCTGCTTTGCAGATCTTTCCTTTCTTCCTTTATCCTGAGGCTTCCTTCAACAGTGCCATTCAAGACAGCATGAGACTTAAGAGTTAAGAGTGAGTCATAAAATCCCTTTACTTCCCATCTCTATCTCCACACACACAAAAAAGGAGAGTGGGAGGGTTGACAGCTAAAAATGAACAATAAGCCTGTCTGGCCTAGGAAAACTAATTCCCCTTTGGTCCACCAATATCCCCATGATTCTTGGGACAGTTCAGGATCAGAACTGATCCTAAGTGACAGTAAACTTCCATTCTGAACTGTAGTAGTGAGGATTCAACTACTTAGTAGGCAAAAAAAGAAAAGCGTTTAGTGTTTTAGATTTATGTATGACTTATGTAACAGTTAAACATTTCAATAGTCATCTCCTACTAAAGGAGTGTGACTAACACTGGAGAGGACTAAATTGCAAAAGTAAAAGGAAAGGAGAATAAAGTTTTCTTCTCTCTCTCTGTCTCTCTGGTTCTGGGTATTAAACTCAGGGGCATTCTGTCACTAAGATACAATCTCAGCCTTTTTAAAATTTTGAGACAAGTCCTCACTAAAGTAACCCTCCTACCTTAGCCTCCCAAGTGGCTGGGATCACAGACATGCAAGAGAAAACATTTCTATAGCGGATCTCAATTCTTAGATGCTCTCAAACCTGAAAGACTCACTAAAAAATTTCAAGTGATCAAATGTATCATACAGTAAAATAATTTTAGCTATTTATGATGGCAAACATCTGCAATCCCAGCTGCTCAAGAGGCTGAGGCAGGAGGATCGAGAATACCAGGCTAGCCTGATTAATTTATCAAGATCCTGTTTCAAAACAGAAAGAACTTGGAGTGTAGCTCAGTGATAAAACACTCCTGGGTCCAAATCCTAGTACTTCAAAAGAAGAAAAAAAAAAATCTTAAAACCTTAAATCAGGTGTGGTGGTGCCTACTATAATCCCAGTGATTTGGGAGCCTGAGGCTAGATGATTGCAAATTCAAGGCTAGCCTCAAGAATTCAGCAAGACCTGTGTCAAAATAAAAAAAATAAAAAGGGCTGGGGAGGTAGCTCAATGTTAAGGTGCCCCAGAATTTAATCCCCAGTACAATAATAACAACAGTAAGAACAACAAAGAATCTTAAATTGTGACTTCCTGTACCTCTAGACCAAGGATTGGCAAACTATGGCCCAAGTAACAAACCAGAGTCGCCACCTGTTGGTATGTCCCATGAACTAAAATGGGTTTATATTTTTAAATAGTTAAAAATTAATCATAAGAAATTGGGTGTGGTGGCACACACCTGTAATCCCAGTGGCTCAGGAAACTGAGGCAGGAGGATCTCATGATTCAAAGAGCTTCAGCAACTTAGCGAGATCCTGTTTCAAAATAAAATATACAAAGGGATGGGGATGAGCTCAGTGAGTTAAATAATCCTGGGTTCAATCCCTGGTATATATAAAAAAAAAAAAATCAGAATAATATTGATACCCAGGACCTCAAGAAAAGAGAATATTTTGTGAAAATTTGAATTGAAGATTATGTGAAAATTTCAATTTCAGGGTCTAAATAGTTTTATTCGCTCTACCAGTGTTCATTTACTTATATTATCTATGGATGCATTTGCACTACAACAACAGAGTTGAATAGCTGTAACAGATTACATGGCCAGTAAAGGTTAAAACATTTGCTGTTTGGTTCTTTCCAGAAGTTTGCCAACCTCTGCTCTGGATGAGCACTGTCAGAACTTTTGCAATGGTAGAACTGGTCTATACTAGTGCTGTTCAATTCAGATGTCGCAAGCCATATGTGGCTACTTGAACATTAAAGATATGGTTAACAGTGCTTTAAGAACTGAATCCTTCATTGAAATTTATTTGTGTGTGTGTGTGTGTGTGTGTGTGTTGCTGGGGACAGATTTCAGGACTTTGTGTATACAGGCAAGCATTCTACCACTGAGCTACATCTCCAGTCCTGAAATTTAAATAACCACCACCTTTGGCTAGTGGCTACCATATTACACAATATTGCTCAAGACTCCTCTCAAAGAGAAGAAATTTGGTGTCATTTTTTGCTTCTCAGGCCAACATCTCACTCCCTTTCTGTGACATACCTCTTTATGGATTCTCAGTACCTCTCTCCCTCAACATACCTCTTTTTCTGATTCCAGGTTAGGGTCCATTTACTAGGATTTCTTTCTAGGCTCTACCATCACGACTGAAATCCAAAATCTAATCAGTTTTCCAAGTTTCATTCCACAAATTAAGCCACACTATGTGCGCAGACATAAATAGAGATTTATACAAGTTTCTTTGTTTTAGAGGACAGGGCAGTGGCTATGTAATTTCTTCACTGTGTGAGAGAAATAGAAATGCCCTCCACAAGCCAGAACCCTGTTGCTGCTAGTGAATGGATCACCTCCCTCTGAACACATTCACAGAAGCTGAGAACAGCAAATGTGCAGAATCTCAAGGAAAAAAATTCCTTTACCACAGAACTGACTTTCTTCCTCCAGGCCTAATAAACTGAAGTTTACTGATTTCTCTAGTTTTATAGATGCTTGCTTTTTACTGGTCTCTAGCAAAGGCATTTAAAAAATTACTAGATTAAATGAAATCCACATAAATGGGCTTTAGTAGAGATAGTCGTTAAAATGGAAAGATATTAAGGTTTATAACTCATAAAAGCCTGTAACTTTGTAATTATTTATAAAACTAATCTTTAAAGCATACATTTTTCACACTTCCTAGGAAAAAAATATTTCTGTAAAACTCCAGTTTAAGAAGAGAGGGGATACCTAATTTTCTTTCTCTAGATAAGCTATAGGAAGCAAACAAACAAATAATGCCCCTAAGTCCTTACTGTATTCTAAAATGTCTCTTACAAAGCCACTAAACCCTGGCAAAGTCTCCTGTTTCATATGCAGCTACTGTGAACTTAAATAAGTGAGACTGAGTCCTGCCTGCGGGGGGAGGGGGGGGGAGTAGAAGGAGGAAAAAAAAAACAAACTTGAGATTCCTTTAGGTACTATACACAAATTGATAGCCACTGAATCCAGCCATACAAAAGGGGGCACAGATATTGAAACTGTAACAGAAAACCAACTCAGAAACTTGAAACTTCTTTCAGGGCTAAACTATAAACTATCCCAGAGTTAATAAGTTCAGAGTAAAATGTTGTACAGTCTATTCCCAAGCAAGTTTGCACTCAGGCTGCTAAGAATTTCCAGTACGCTTTAAATTATACTATTCATCTTTGAGCAACTGAGGGCCATATTCCCTCAAGCCTCTCCCACACTTCCTTTCCATGTCTACACAAGTAAAAGAGAGACCTTATACTACACTACCATGAGAACTAAAGACAGGCTTTCACAGGCTAACCACGAAAAGAAGTTTCCAAGTCACTCTGCCATTTATTCATGTGGCTCCAACTGCATATTTTGAATGCTAAGGTGGGTTCTTGTAAAGTTCTTGTAAACTTTCTTATCACAGCATACAAAATGGTTGTATAATACAGTCTGTTAAAGCTCTCAATATTTTTCTTAACATACAATCTATCCAGGTGGAACATCAATCCAGACTCCTCTGTGTACAGGTCGTCTTCAAATAAAAAGCAGAGAAACTTTTTTGTTTTGTTTTTGTTATTGTTTTGCTGCCTAGGCTCCTTATCTCCTTTCTACCTTTCAGTTTTATTTTAGTATTAAGAAAGCCAAACAAGGGACTGAGGATGTGGCTCAGTAGTAGAGCTTGCCTAGCATATATGAGGCACTGGATTCAATTCTCAGCACCACATGCCAATAAATAAAATAAACGTATTGTGTCCATCTACAACTAAAAAAAAAGAAGGCAGACAAGCCAGATGTAATGGTACACACCTGTAATCCCAGGAAATCTGGATACTGAAGGAGGAGGATTCATAAATCTGAGGCCAGCTTCAACAAGTTAGCAGTTGCTGACCTGACTTAAAATAAAAAAATAGCCAGACCCAGTGGCACACGCCTGTAATCCCAGTGACTCAGGAGGCTGAGACAGGAGGATTGTGAGTTCAAAGTTAACCTCAGCAAAAAGCCAAGGCGCTATGCAACTCAGTAAGACCCTGTCTCTAAATAAAATAGAAAAAAGGGCTGGGGATGTGGCTCTGTGGTCCAATGCCCCTGAATTCAATCCCTGGTACTACTACTACTAATAATAATAATAATAATAAATAAATAAATAAATAAATGTTAAAAAAAAAAAAAAAAGGACTGGGGATGTAGCTCAATGGTAAAGCACCCTTGGTTTCAATTTCCAGCGCACACACAAACACAAAAGCAAGAAAGCAAGCCAGACAACTTCAACAACACAGAATTCAGGGTGGTAGTACTTTATGCCTTCATTAATAGTAGGGTCTCCAGGAGACTAAAAAGACTTTTTTTTTCCCAATAAAGAAGTGCCATTAGCTGTCCTTGCCACTTTCTCCAGAGGTTGAAAAGAAAAAAGAACATTGCATGTTTGCATCACCAGAATAGGAATCTGATGGGTTTTCCCTGGGAATCCAGAATAATCAGGCCCTATAGAACCAATGCTTATAGCAATGCAACAAGCAGGGTTCACAGTTGAGTGAACATCAGTGTATAATGAGTGGAGGCATTTCAATGCAAATAAATACTGAATATGAAAGATTAAAAAAAGGGGAAATTAATCTTTTTATAATACAGAGTACTTTTTCCTTCTCCCTCACTCTCTCTTTTTTAAGTCATACACATAACTACTAGAGTGAGTTGAATTCCTCAGTGCAGTGGTGGTGTTTTATAAAAAGCAGAACATACACAATTAAGACCATGGATTTCCTCACGATGCTAGCAATTGAGATTCTGATAACTCTTCAGAACAGACTTAGAAACAAAGTGCTTCACAAAGTCAGGCTAGATGGACTAGTAAAAATCTCATTTCAAACCTGTTTCCTGTTTCTAAAGCTCATAGTTTGTGGATGGTTACAAATAGTTTGGGTTTCAGCATTTGAGGGTATTTGGATGTACTTACTGAAGAGATTTTATTTTTTCAATTAGTTTTGAATTGCTCCATCCACATTATGCTTTTGCAATACTAACAAAATAAATTGGGCAGCTTCACACTACTTTAGTAGGTGGCTCTATCTCTTCCCAATCTGATCCTTCCTTTTCCTGACTTCTTGAACTAACGGAAAAAGTGGAAGTGCTTCTTCAGGTTATTTCTTTTGCTCCCAACCCAAATATAAAAACTAGCAAGTAAACACGGCCAATAAGGGTAACTCAGCTTTTCACTTTTCAATTAAGGGATGTTGGAACCGGTATGGTGGTGTATGCCTCTTATCCCAGGTACTCAAGAAGCTGAGGCAGGAGGATTGCAAGTTCAAGGCCAGCCTCAGCAACTTAGCAAGACCCTATCTCAAAATTAAGAAGTAAAAAGGGCTGGGGATGTAGCTCAGTGGAATAAAGGACCTCTGATTTCAATCCCCAGTATTTAAATTTAAAAAAAAAAATGTTTTTGAGATGCTGGACTCCAGCAAAAAGCTTGTTCAAAATATTTTGTGTCATCACAGGTTTGTATTATACTTAGGATTCCTTAAACATCCTACTACCCTTTCATTTTGAAAAGAAAAATTAAACCCAAGTAGTCCCTTAAAAAAATTGCTAACCTGGGTTAAGAACTTTCTTAGCTACAAATATAAATCTCAGAAGAAATTGTAATCTCCAACTTGTACTTTGTCCTTTTGGTACTGGGGATCGAATCCAGGGCCTCACACATGCAAGGCAAGTCTTCTATCACTAAGCTACCCTTTCCTCAGCCCTACCATAATGACAAAAATGTCAAAGACCTAGAATTTTTTTAAATAAATTTTTATAAATAGTGTATTCAAAGATTTTGACCCACTACATAAAGTAAGAATCCCAATTCTTTAAGAAAAATATACAGATTTCATTAAGAGTTTAAATTCTGAGAGATTCAAGCCTGACACCAAGTCTTTAGATTTCTACTGCTTCAATTCCAAAGGATCAGTGGATAGCAATTTTACTACACAAAACTCCACTATGCTGTATAGTTCCTTTTTTCCTGGGTCAGACAGCTTTATTCTGCTTCATTAACCCCTTCTTTGCTCCTTGATGGATCTTGGAATCCAGTTTCCCTGTAAGGAAGAAAAAAAAGTCTCATTATTTATTTCTTTAAATTTGCAATGCAAATATTTCATGGCCTCCCAGGTCTTCTGGTTACTGTGTTCCTGTCACATTCAATTATTTTGCTTTAGGACTTAGAAACTTCCAAACTTCAGAGTTTCATTTTGTAAGAATGAGAAAGCAGTGAGAACACTCTATATGGATGGATGGATATGGACTCATATGGATACATATACAAAGTATTATTTGTGCAAAGAATCTAATCTAAATCTTTCTAATTTTGTAGCTCCTAGAAAAGAAACAAAGTTTTTTTTTTTTTTCTGGGTATTTGATACTAAGGCAAAGTTTTTAAGAATATTAACATGTACTAAAGAAAGGAAGGTATTTTACAGAATGAGAAATCCATTCTGCTGACTTGTTAACTGGCTCAGCATAATGCATGAACCTTCTTTCACAGTGAGAAAATCAGTTCAACTCACCCCTTTGCTGTCTCAGACTTAATAGGGCAAGTGACCTGAAACAGTGGAATTGAATCCACATGAATGCTTTGCTGACAAAGGGCCCCTTTATCACCAGCTGAGAAGGGTAAAGGTCATAGGCCATAGGCCACATGACTCTTCTGTGTTAAACTTAGAAACAAGCAATTTTCGTGTTCCAGGTGATCCAAATGAGAGGAACTTTACTAATATGTTCTCTGAACTGTGATTCCATGGATCTACCAGGATAGCATTTGGTTCAGTGGTAGCTGCCTTTGAATCATCCACATCATAAAGAGAATCTTCAGAGTTCTTGTCTTTCTGGCCTGAGAAAAAAGCTTGCAATTTTTTTTTCTTCCACAAAAAGCCTCATCTAAGTCAACAGAAGTTGATGCTAAAAATAGAAACATAATTCAGTTCAGCTTTAGCTCTAAAAAATAAATAAAGAGGTGTGGGTATACAAGGGCACCCAGGTATACTTTGGGCCCACACCTATAACCAATGCCATTCATATGCTGTCATTTTCATTTGTTGGGCAATTAGGTATAACTGAAAGAACACTGAACTAGTAGAAGACCAAGGTTCTAGCCCATTGTCTCTGGTATTAACTAGCTGTATGATCTGAAGCAAGTCATTCAGCCTTTGGATTTCAGGGTCTCATTTGTCCAATTAAGAGAAGAATACATGCCCTGATTACCACACAAGGAGACTGAGAGAAAACCTCAGCCTAACAAATATTCATATTTTCTTAAATCCCCTTCCTCCAGTCTTTTGGAATAACACCTGCTTTTGGAATAACATTACATCTTCTTCTGGGCTTCCTCAGAAACTATCACTCAATGAAACCCTGAAGGCCATCAACAATACTCACAATGCTGTTGATTGGGCTTTAGAGCATAGGGCATTCCCAGGGTTTTAGGAGTTTTTTCATCCCATAGGCTGCCTGGCTGGAAACCTGAACATGTGCCAGTGATCTGGCAAAGAGCCTTACTACAAAGCAAGTTTGCCTTTGTATTCCTAACATTACCACAGTGACTGTCAAATGGTTGGTTTTCAATAAATGCCTTCATTAAATGACTAAAACAAAGAAGATAGATACTACAACTTTGTAACCCAAAGTAGCTGATTTCAAATAAACTTTATACACTGTAAAAGGTGGTGGTACACAGAAATAAGTATTGAGTCTCATTCAGTATTTTAGGACAAGCTAAGACAGAATTTAGAATTTCATCTGAGACTCCAGTCATCCAGTTCTCAATTTTATTTGAGACTCTAACTGCATAACCTTGAGGATGTTCCATAGTGACTCTTGTCCTCAATTTTTTTCAACTCTATAAGAAATTAGACTAGAGAGTACTGAAGGTCCCATTCAGCTCTATAATATTATGCCCTAAAATTGAAAGGTAAATTGGAAACTGGGCATGGTAGTACACATCTTTAACCCCAGCTACTAGTTGGTTTTTTTTTTTTTTCTTTCTTTCTTTCTTCCTGTTACTGGGGATTGAACCCAGGGGCATTTGACCACTAAGCCATAACCCCAACCCTTTTTATTTTTTCATTTTAAATTGCAGAAGCTAATTTCAAATTTGTGATGCTCCTACTCAGCATCTGGAGTCTCTGGGATTATGTGCTTCCATGCCTGCTAGTCCCAGTGATTCAGGAGGCTGAGGCAGGAGGATCAACAAGTTTGAAGTCAAGAATGGGTAATTTAGCAAGACCCTTGCCTCAAAATGAAATTATAAAAAATCGGGGAGGCTTCAAATGTAGTTCAGTGGTAAAGTGCTTGCCTAGCATGTGCAAAGCCCTGGGTTTAATTGAACAAAAGAAAAAAAAAGTGAATTGGAATAATTTGTTCCTGATAAGAAAAAAAGTAGGAAAACTAAAACCAGAAGATTTAAGAAAAATACAACTTCTGTAAATCTGTTTACTCAAATATAAAATGAAAGGAGGAAAAAAATCTCTATAAACCTGTTTACTCAAATATAAAATGAAAGGAGGAAAAAAATCTCTATAAACTCAGAATTGTTGAAATTATAGGTAACATTATGTGCTCTCTATATACAAGGCACTGTGCTAAGTATTTTACATATATTATGTAATTTAATCAAGTAACTAATTGTAATAATACAATTGTCCCTCAGAATCTGTGGGGGATTTGTTCCAGAACCCCAATGTATAACAAAATCCTCAGATGCTGAAGTTCCTTATATAAAATGGTGTTGTATTTACATATATCCTATGCATATCCTCCTGTATACTTTATTTATTTATACATATCAAAGATTGAACCTAGAGTGCTTAACTAACCCCTGAACCACATCCCCAGCCCTTTTTATTTTTCAGATAGAGTCTTGCTAAATTGCTTAAGGCCTCACTAAGTTGCTGAGGATAGCCTTGAACTTTTGATCCTCCTGCCTCAGCTTCCTGAGTTGCTGGGATTAAAGCTGTGTGCCATCACACCTGGCAAAAATTATTCGTAAATTCAGAATCCCCTGAAAAAGTAAGGGTGTTTATATTATTTATGTGGAGGCTTTGGAGTTGTTTCTTAGTTATGGCCTGTTTCACCCTAGAGTCACCATATAATCCCATGTAAGTCTATAAATGTATTGTATTCCTCATATTAAAAAAAAAGAAATAAAACTTTTCTTCACAAAGACTTACTGTATAAGAACATTCCAAATCTAAATTTCAGAAAACTCCTGTCTGATTGTGAGAGGCATCAAGAGGGATCATGTCAGGTAAAATCAACAGTAAATGGTAGACAAACTAATCACTAACTTTGATGATGATGTCATAAAATATAAGACTAAAAGGAGGAAGGTGATCCAAGAGGAACAAGGATTTCCAGGCCTTTCCCAGAGATTGCAAAATTCCAGGGATTACAAAATTCTTCAATCATTTAGTCTATCTAATAAAACCATACATGTGCCAATAATTTTTGAATTCTTTTTTTAATCAAGGACATCTTTGTAAACTTAATACCTACCAGAGTGACTGCCAATACCAGCAACTCTTGAGCCAACTATAGACAATGAAGCAAGGGACTCGGGCTTCTTATGGGAAAAGGCATATCCTCATATAATGGCTATTCTCAGATTGAAGGAACCCTGAGCTCTGAGTTCTAATTGATCTTGATCTTTCAAGACTTGGGATCTAGACAGTGAATCACAGTAATACCCAATACATTCTCTTAGCAGGAGAGAGAGAATGCTTAGTTCCTGTATTTACATTTAGTACCTAAAGCATCTCAGTGTTAAACCACATCCTCAATCACAATGCATAAAAGAATATCAAGTGCATGCACATGGGCAAGAAGTTACAAGAAAAAAAGTATTTGTCATCAATCCATATGACTCTCTAGGGATTTTTCACATGCTTTGAATAAAATAAAAGGCAGTATAGAATTTACATGTGTATATATAACATGTAGTTAATGTAAAAAAAAAAATTTCCAAGCTGGGGATAGCTCAGTGGTAGCACACTTGCCTAGCATATAGAGGGCCCAAGTTCAATTCCCAGTACCACACATACAAAAAATATTCCTTTAACTCTTTGAGTACTCAATCTATATACTCTACTATAATTAACTTTTTTTGCATTTCCTAATTTAAGCAAACATGAAGCCAAATGATGTTATATTGCACACTACTCTTTTCTGAATTATTTCAATTTCAGTGACACAAATTACTCCAAAGTCAAGAAAGTTCAAGTTTATATGTCCAAAAACATACATCAAATATACACATTTAATTTAAGAAAGATATATACACATGCACACATATGCACACACATACACACAAAACATAACATGTTAAATGGGGAATATTCTAAAAATTTATTTGCAAGTCAAAAGTTTGAAATTTGAAATATATTTCTCATAGAACCAATTTATAAAGGGTGATGAGGTTTCTAAGCATCTTGCAAAGAAACATTTAAACCACACTACTTTGGGGCTGGGGATGTGGCTCAAGTGGTAGCACGCTCGCCTGGCATGCGTGCGGCCCGGGTTCGATCCTCAGCACCACATACAAACAAAGATGTTGTGTCCGCCGATAACTATAAAAAATAAATATTAAAATTCTCTCTCTCTCTCTCTCTCTCTCTCTCTCTCTCTCTCTCCCTCTCTCACTCTTAAAAAAAAATAAAAAAATAAACCACACTATTCTAAGTAGAGTATTAATATTATTAATACTATGAAATTTAATTATTTCATGTGGTACTGGGATTAAAATTTTTTCCAGCTCTAGAGAGGCACAGTGGCGTATACCTGTAATCCCAGCTACTAGAAGGCCAAGGCAGGAGGATCACATGTACAAGACTAGCCTTGGCAATTTATAAAAACTCTGTCTCAAAATAAAAAATAAAAATAAAAAGGTCTGGGGATGTAGCTCAGTGATAGAACATCCCTGTATTTAATTCCCAGTAGTGTAAAACAAAAACAACAACAACAACAACAAAATTTTCTAGCTCTAAACAACTGGAAGTTTCTCCCAGAGGCTAAAGGAAGGAAAGGGAGTTCCAGTAAAGAAGAAGGTTTTTAGAAATGGTAATGAGGAATGAAAGATGATGAAATAAGAAGTTAAAGGAAATAGAAAACTTCACACCAGACTAAATTCTCAGATTAGGCTGACTCTCAATAGAAATATTTTCTGAGATCCATATGGGCTAGCCAAACTTTTTTCATTTTTTTATTTTTTGGAGACAGGGTTTTAGTTGCTGAAGCTAGCCTCAAACTTGTAATCCTCCTGCATAAGCCTCCCAAGTCACTGGAATTATAGTCATGTGTCACTAAGCTCAGCTCTATTTCTTCCTTTTAGAAACATTTTCACTATTGTTTCTGACCAATGTTCTATTAACTAATAGAAACAGGATAAAGTGAAAGACATAAGGTATCAAAACTTTCTCTTAAAAACATTACTCTCCTTCATCCCTTTCACCCCACAGGAGAAAAATGAAGGACATATATGTGTTAAAGGTGGGTCTCTGAGTAGAAAAAGTACTAAAATAAAACATTTCAGAAAAATATTTAAACTCTACTTACACAGAATGTTTTTTTCACAGGGTCTTAAACAGTAGATGAAAACTAAGACAGGGAATAAAGCTGAGGAAAGGGAACTGGGACTAAAGATCAAGTAATAGTTGTTTGAGAGAGAAGACCCATCTCCATTTCTCCTTCTTCCAACAGGACTGCCATCAGTACCTAAAGCAAAGTGAGGATGGAATGGGGGAGGAAATTCTAGAACACCACAATAAAAAATAAGGGAATGTAAAAGAAAATTTCAGTTCTCAATACTAGGGAGGAAAAAAGAATTTCCAAAGCTACCTGGCCAATAACTGGAGTAACTGGAGTATAGTCTGAAGCAAATAATCTATGTAAGTCAAAGATAACTTTGTTCAGAGTTTCTTATGTATAGGAATCTCAGGAAAATATGTCTTATCACTCATGAGAGTTCCTAAATTTTGCAGTGAACACTAAATTGATATTCCAAGCACTTCATCTTGTGATGAAAAACAATGCTAAAATATAGTCAGCTGGCCAACAGCATCAGTATCATCTGAAAGCAGGACCCAGGATCCTGTGTTTTTATAATTTGGCTAGGTGATTTTTATTTTTTCATAGTTTGAGAAGTACTTATCTACAGAACAGATTTATAAAAAGGCAAGTTGTTACCCAAGGTATAGGAGGAGGTAAAGTTGTGCACAAGTGAAAACAAGCATGCCTCAGAACTGCCCAATTCATATAATGGGAAAACAGTGACATGGAAGCATGAAACAGTAACTGACATGAGCAAATGGGAGTTGTTGTTGATGATTTTCAATAGAAGTTAGCCAGAGAAGGCACCATTATGTTTTTTGTGATTGATGTGAAATAGAAGAGGCTACTTCTAGAACTAGAGAGAAGAGAAGTGGGAGCTGATCAGTTCAAAGAAGAAAGTAAAGTCAACAAGCATTTCCTGAGAAGGCAATATGCAAAGGGTATTATAATTACCAAAACCTAAGAGCAAAAGTCATAGAAAATAAACCATTAAGAGATTTCAAAAAGAATGAAAAGCAAGAGGGCTCAGGCACAACTATAGAAACCAATAATAAAGGGAAATATGGGAAGTGGTGCCTCTAAAATAGACACTCATTGGACTGGGGGTGTAGCTCAGTGCTACAGCATTTGTCTAGTATGCATGAAGCCCTAGATTCAACCCTTAGCACCACAAAAAACAATAACAACAAAAACCCAAACAAATGAAGAACAACTTAAGGACTGAAGGTGTGTAGTTCATTGGGAGTGTGTGCTTAGCATATTCAAGGCCCTAAGTTCAATCCCTATCACCAAAAAATTAAATTGAAAAAATACATATATAGCCAGGCACAATGACACACTCCTATCATCCCAATGACTCCAAAGGCTGGGGCAGTAGGATCACAAATTCGAGGTCACCCTCAGCAACTTAGCAAGACACAGTGACAATTAATTAATTAATTAATTAATAAGGATCTATGATGTAGCTCTGTGGTAAAGGGCCCCTAGGTTCAATACCCAGTACTAAAGAAATAAAACAACACAAAGGCCTAGGGAATAGCTCATTGGTAGAACATTGCCTAACATGTGACAAAACAAAAAAATAGTTTTAAGATGTATGATATGTCAAAATACATTCTACTGTCATAACTAATAAAAACAGAAAATTAAAAAAAAAGATTTTAAGTTTTATTCTTGGAACAAATATTGAAGAACAATGGATAAATGACAATATTGTCACTGGTATTAGATCCCTATTTTCTCTGATGAGCATCACAGTGGGGCAAAGCATTCTCTTGGGTAACAAATTGCATTTTTTTTTTTTTTAAAGAGAGAGTGAGAGAGGGGAGAGAGAGAGAGAGGAGAGAGAGAGAGAGAGAGAATTTTTAATATTTATTATATTTTAGTTCTCGGCGGACACAACATCTTTGTTGGTATGTGGTGCTGAGGATCGAACCCGGGCCGCACGCATGCCAGGCGAGCGCGCTACCGCTTGAGCCACATCCTCAGCCCACAAATTGCATTTTAATGTAATGGGATTCTAAATAGAAGTTTATGGTGATTTACTATCATGCCAATGATTGTGGATCAGGATACTTTGGGAAGGCTATATTGTAGTAAATCCAACAGTAAAGTTATTGATAAAATAATAATGTGAATCCTCCCATTAGGAATACCACAGAATAAATAATTTTAAAGTTAGACAAGTGAGATATAAAACAAAAAATTTTAAAAAATTAGACCATCAAAGATAGTGACTTACAGATTTTTGGATTTCCTTTAATAGGAAACTTCACAATCATTTCCTGGGGATTTTTGCAGATGAAAACAAATGGAGAATCAGATTCTTGACTGATGTCTGGAAACTGTGAATTATAAAAATAAAAAGTTCAAGCTATTTGGGATAAATTTTGAATTTTAAAGAGATCAAAGCATGTCCCAGATTTTACCTTGACATTCTGATGATAGTATTCCTCGTTTCTTAGGTAAAGAGGATTATGCTCAACAAGAAAGAACAGAATTTCACCTTTCTGCAGTCTTTAGCACAATTTTATATACTCTTGCCTGCCACCTCTGGCTTTCAATAGTGGGAACTGCTTCATAAACAAAGGATGCCTGACATCCTTCCAGGCAAATCAGAACTGACCATTCTTTTTAACACAAACAACTCAGAGTTGGGAGATTCACAGGTCTCTTTCAGAAATATTGGTTCAACCCAAGTGAAGCACTGGAAGACTTAAGAAAAACATTTGTGGAAATTCTGCCAGCAACAGTACACACAGTTCTTCTCTCACTAAAGTCAAGGAAGATGATTCATTCTGAAAGGTATGAACATGTAAAAGCTGTCTTAGGGTAAAAAGGTAACTGGCAGAACAATTCTGAAATTGTTTTAAAAGTCTTTTTTGGATCTCTTATCACAAAACAAATTTGCCTGAATACTTAGAACTTTTATTCCTTCTACAAAGACAGGCACAGAACCTAAAAAAAAAAAACTATACTTAGTACACAATCACAATTTAAGGAACAATTAGGGGTTGGCAGAAAATGTACTCTAGCAATGCCCAACTGATCTGGTGTTACATTAGTTCTTATCTTGGGATATCCTGTATTTAGCAAGATGGACAAATATGACTGATAGGCATCTGGGTCAGACTTAAATTACCAGAGAAGCTGTTCTCCTAGTAACTACTATAAAATATGAAATTAGCTTTCCCACTTGCACAAGGTCCTGGGTTTGATCCAAAACATGGCCAAAAAAGACAAAAATAAGAAATTATTTTTCCACTCTTATTCTTCCAAGGATTTAAGACTCTAAAGTAGAAATAGAGGTTTCAGTTAAAAAAAAAATCAAGAAAATTCAAATTTATCTAGTGGAAGCATAAACTTCTTTACTGATCACTCTGTCCAAAGTGATAAGTTGATACTGTACAGAAAACAGGTAATAGCAGCTTTTGTTTCTAACCATATACCATAGCTTTCAGTGTAGGACAGGTGTGGCATATCCTTCATAAGAAGTAATTGAAGGGGCTGGGGCTATGGCTCAATGGCAGAGCACTTGCCTAGCATGTGTGAGGCACTGGGTTTGATCCTTAACACCATATACAAAAATAAGCAAATAAAATGAAAGCGTGCTGTCCATCTTCAACTACAAAAAAACCCCAAAAAACCCAAAAACCAAACCCCACTTAATATTAAGTATCAACCACAAACATATTCACAAGCAACATCAAAATAGTCACAGTGGAAAAGACAGTAAAGACGGGAGGGTGAACCCTCTTCTTCCCTTATCCCCTGGATCCTTAGAACTCAAAAAAAAAAAGCAGGGACCAATTGTTACTGCTGGGTATTTAGAAGGAAGTAAGTTCCACATACTGAGGTGCTTTGGCACAAGTAAGACCAGAGGCTATCATCAATACCTTTAAGCCTAATTCTACAGAGAACAAAGCATCAATAGTCACAATTACCATCTCTTTAATTTTTCCCTTCTCTATAGCTTACAAAAAGGACAATGCTGCTAGGACTTCATAGCTCTGCTTTTCCAAAACGGCCAACCATTTCATCCATTCTCTCCCTTTTCTACCACACTTGTAACTCTTTCTTCCCTATTGGATTAATCTCAATAACACATAAATATTCTGTAATATTTACTATAAAACAAAAATGTCTCCCAGATCCTACACTAGCTACTACCCCATTTTTCCCAGATCCCCTTTACAATAAAATTATCTGACCAGGCAGTGGCCCATGCCTGCAATTTCAGGGACCTGGGAGGCTGAAGCAGGAGGATGCAAGTTTGAGGCCAGCCTGGCAACTTAGTAAGACTCTGTCTTAAATAAATACATAGGGCTGAGGGTGTAGCTTTGTGGTAGAGTGTTCCTGAGTTCAATCCCCAGTACCATAATAAATAGACAACTAGACAATTAAAAAAAAAAAAAAAGGTGCTAGATGCAGTGGCGCATCCCTGTAATCCCAGCAGCTCAGGAGGCTAAAGAAGGCTGAAGCAGGTGGATTGAGTTCAAAGGCAGCCTTAGCAACTTAGCGAGGCCCTAAACAACTCAGCAAGACCCTGTCTCTAAATAAAATACAAAATAGGGATGGGGATGTGGCTCAGTGGTTGAGTGCCCCTGAGTTCAATCCCTGATACCTACCCCCCAAAAAAGAGCTGGCAGGGTGGCTCAGAATTAAGCACTCCAGGTTCAATCCCTGGTACCAGGAAAAAAAAAATAGACTAGAGAGGTAGCTCAGTGGTGGAGGGATTGTCCAGCATGCAAAAGCCCCTGGGTACAATTCCCATTAATCTCTCATTATATACATACAAAAGAAAAGAAATAAAGAAAAGAAATAAAGAAAAGAAAGTAATTCTGATGAATGTTAACAGAATAAGTAAATGTTGAATAATAAGGAAAACTGGAAAACTGAGGGACAAATATAATGATACTATGATAAACTCCTTGGACCAATCATGCCTTATAATGAAGATAAACATTAAGATCTACTTTCCTAACTGAATCTCAAATCCAAGTTCCATGGGAGTATCCCTTTTCTCACCCTGCCACCAAACACAGGGCTTACAAGACACAGAAATGAGGAGCAAAGCAGCCTACAAACAATAAAGCAAGGCCTTCACGCTTAAGGAAGGATTATTTTTCATTATTAAGGACACTAAGGCAAAGTCAAAGTACCTCCAAAAAAGCATAATAACTCCTAATGCCTGTGCATTAAGGACCACATTATATTCTAACAAGTCAGTGATAGTTGTAAGAAAGGGATCTTTGACCAAAGAGTGAAAAGACTAAAATTACTGACCCAGAGAAAGAGTAAGTTAAGAGAGAGAGGTGAAGAATGTGAATAAACATGATGTCACATTCAGTTCAGAGAGGATGCTAGATTTGGCATCAATGAAATGGAATAATACACAGTTTAAGGAATGTGGGTTTTACAATTAAGCAACCATCCATAGTTAGTAAAAGACTCTTCAGACAGTTGCTGCTGTTCTTGTCTACAAAGACTTCTATCACCTGGCTTCCAGTCTGAGGAGCAAGGAAGGTAGACCTACTCTTCCTTAATGCCTCATAAATTTCACAGCTATCTAACATAACAGGTAATTAACTACTAAACAGCCACTTTCTTCTCCTCTCCAGAGGGAAATTATTCACCAGTCATCTAGAAAACATTTCTTTTGCCATTTTTATGAGAGAGGAAAAAAAAAAAAGGTAGTACTTTTTGGCAACCACTTCTGATTTAGAGCCAAATGGGCATTTTTACCCAACTCTGAAAGCTTCCATTTAGTTCTTGTATTAATGTGATCAATAACTCCTAAACTAAGTCATTCTTCACATTAAGTCCCAGATGACCTATAAATCTTATACCTATCTTCAGAGTCAAAACAAAGAGTTAATAAAGAACTCATTGACAAAGCACATATATATGCTGAAGGTTTTCTTGATTGAACTTCAAGGAACTAGATAGGACATGAAATCAGGCTCTGAAATCTAGTTAGCTAAAAACTGACTCCAAGAAGATTGAGGTGATAAAACTCAGAAAAAGAAGGAAATGAGTCCGATAAGAGGCCACAAACACAACAGAGCCAAAGAGGCATATCCTGAAAGCAACTGCATCCTTTTTTTGGGGGGTGGGGTGGGGTGAGCAAGGGGAGATGGTAAATTAGGAATTGAAATGAGGGTGTTCCAGTTCTTTTTATTTTGAGGCAGAGTCTCACTAGATTCCTGAGTGTCTTGATAAACTGCTGAAGCTGACCTCAAACTTGTAATCCTGCTGCTTCAGCCTCCAAAATGGCTGGGTTTACACCTGGTAATTAATATCTGATAACTGCAGCCAGTTACATTAGATTTTTTGACCTTTCATCCTATATATTTGTTACTTTGTATTCCTTGACCTACATCTTTGTATTTCCTCTCTGAAACCCCAATCCTAGTAACCAGTGTTTCATTCTTTATCTCTCTATATTTGACAACAACCCCCACTTTTTTTTAAAGATCTCACATATAAATGAGATCATACATTATTTTTCTTTTCATATCTGGCCTCTGTCACTTAGCATGAAGTCCTCCAGTCTTCATTTTTTAAGCTGAGTAATATTTTGTTATATAAACATATACACAACATATATATATATATATGAATGATACACACCAGTTTCTTTATCCATGTGTCCACTGATGGGCCACTTGGATTGTTTCTATATCTTGGTTATTGTGAATAGTGTTGTAATGAATGTGGGTGTGCAGATATCTTTATGAGGTAATGATTTGGAGTATATTTCAGAAGAGGGAATGCTGGGTTCAGTACAGTCTTTCTAAAATATACATCTTATTATATCATTTACATGGTTGCCTTTAGAATATAGTTCAAATTCCTATACATGGCATTTATGGCTTTTCACATATCAATCACTCTTTGCTTCTCAATATTGGCATGACCATTTACTAAGCATTCACTATGAGCCAGACTGTTATGTTAGGAGACATACAAGTGAATAAAACATAGATGATGACCTAAAGGAACTAAATGTGAACATGTAACCTCCATCCCCCACCCCCCAAAAAAAAATACACAAGGAAAGAAATAAGAAATACAGTAACATACTACAGTTATAGGAGTATGAACCCAGTAGCTCAAAGAAGGAAATGATTAATTCTATCAGACAAAAACTGGTTTGAGGTCAGGGAAGAATCTATAGAGTGATATCTGAGCTGTTTTAAAGGATGAATAGGAGCTCTCCTTGTGGAAAAAGGCATAATGAAGGCTGGGATATAGCTCAGTTGGTAGAGTGCTTGCCTCACATGCACCCTTGGTTTCAATCCCCAGCACCCCCCAACACACGCGGCATAATGACTTGATATAGAATAGTATACTGAGTAGTATACTGAAGGCTAGGCTCAGTGACACATAACAGTAATCCTCAGGAGGCTGAGGCAGGAAAATCACAAGTTTGAGGTCAGCTTTAGCAAGTTAGTGAGGCTTTAAGTAACTTGGCAGGACCCTGTCTCAAAAACAAAAATAAAAAGGGCTATAGCTCAGTGGTAATGTGTCTGGGTTCAATCCCTGGTACAAAACAAACAAAAAAAGGTATATTAAGGGGCTAGGGCTGGAGCTCAGTGGTAGCACACTTGCCTGGCATGTGTGAGGTGCTGGGTTCGATTCTCAGCACCACATATAAAAATAGATAAAATAAAGATCTATAAACATCTAAAATTTTTTTTTAAAAAAAAGGTACATTGAGGAAGATATAAATTCTGCTTTCATCAGGATTTCCTTTTTTTTTTTTTTTTTTTTAATTGGGTACTGCGGATTGAACTCAGGGGCACATCCCCAGCCATTTTTTTTATATTTTATTTAAAGACAGGGTCTCACTGAGTTGCTTTTAATAAGCCTTGCTATTGTTAAGCCTGGCTTTGAACTCACAATCCTCCTGCCTCAGCCTCTGGAGCAGCTGGGATTACAGATGAGTGCCACTGCACCTGGTAGGATTTACCCTTTTTTAGAAGCTTCCTTAACTCTCCCCATTCCATCTAAACCCAGCTGAGTTAGGAGTTGGGTCCCCTCCTTTGTGCATTCCACTATCCATGTAATAATTATGACTGAGTTTTTTTGTTCGTTTCTTCTAGTAGGCTTAATAATATAGAGGGAATGGAAGACCTCTTGTTAAAACTCTGGATCTTTAGTCTTTATTATAATGCCTGGCACACAACACAAAATAATAAATATTCCTTGAATGTGTGATTATATAATATTCTGAGGCATACAATATTGAATTAGGAGATAATTTGTCACTTGGATGACACAACAGATTGCATGACAAACCAAGAAGGCTCAAGCAGATTGTAAAAACATATCAAGGCCACAGCAGATTCCTTCTAGGTCAAGCAGACCACTTTCTCTAAGACTTTCTTAACTTATAGGTTAAAATCAAGGTATCACAACAAATAACTGATTCTACCTATATTAAATCTCTTATATATGTTCTTCTCCTGCCTAATTCCATAAGCATTATACTAAAACAGGTCTTTTTATATGTCTTCCCTAGACTATAACACTCTTTTCACTAGTCTTCCCACATTCATAATCTTTCCACTTGAATCCATTTTCTACATTGCTGCTAATGAATTTTCTTTTCTTTTTTTTAGGAGAGAGAGAGAGAGAGAGAGAGAAATTTTAATATTTATTTTTTAATTTTTGGCAGACACAACATCTTTGTTTGTATGTGGTGCTGAGGATCGAACCAGGGCGCACGCGTGCCAGGCGAGCGCGCTACCGCTTGAGCCACATCCCCAGCCCACTGCTAAAGAATTTTCCTCAGGCAAAGCTCTGATCATGTTACTGCCTCATAAAACCTTCAAAACCCTCCTCCCGATCCTGCAACTCACTAGAAAAAAAGGTTTTAATTCTGTAGCCTATCATTCAAAGCTATCAACTTTCTGACCACAATCTACCTTTCCATTCTTGCTTGCTGCTTGTTCCTCTTCCCTCACATATTTCTTTCAACCAACTGATTTGCCATCATTATTCTTACATCCTCATAACATCCCATCAGTATTCAGGATGGCCTTGACCTTGACATTCTACCTCAGCTTCCAGAGTTATCTGGGAATTACAGGTACACACCACCTCATCTGGCCTCCCACCTGTGCCTTTGCTCACATTACTTCCTCTCCTTGGAATATGCTTTTCTTTTTTTATTTTGCAGTACTAGGGATTGAACCCAGGACCTTGCACATACTAGGGAAGGGCTCTATCACCAAGCTACATCACCAGTCTTTTTTATTTTTTGAAATGGCCTTCCTGAATTGCTCAGGCTGGCTTGGAACTTGGAATCCTCCTGCCTCAGTCTCCCAAGTCGCTGGGATTACAGGAGTGCCTCACCATGCACAGCAAGAATATGCTGTGCTAGCATGTAAATAGGAAGGCTTGGACAGCAAACTCCCAATTTTAACATGGGGTGACCAACATTACACAAGTTGTTTGTACTCTCTTAGCTTTAAGTTCCTTATCTCTAAAAGAGGAATAATAGTATCTTGCTTGCAATTGTTGTGAAGTTTAGAAAATAACATATATAATAAGCATGGCACATAATAAGTCATCAAAAATGATAATGTTTATTACTTTCCTTCAAGGCAAATTCAAAGCCATCTTTCTTTCTTTTTTTTTTTTTTTTTCGTACTTTGGGACTGAACCCAGGGCATTGCACATATTGAAGCCATTTCTTAATAGTTTTGTGGATTTCCTTTGAGTTAGAAATAATCACTCCCTTCTTCAAATCCTCAGAGGCAATCTTACTTCTGTTAAGACATTTATTTTGGGCTGGGAGTGTAGCTCAGTGGTATAGAGTTTACATAGTATGTTTGAGGACCTGTGTTTGATCTCTAGCATTATTTTTTTTAAAGCGTTATCTTTATTTTTTAGATTTTGTTTAATATTTTTTAGTTGTTGATGGACCTTTATTTTATTCATTTATTTATATGCAGTGCTGAGAATTGAACCAAGTGCCTCACACATGGGAGGCAAGCGCTCCACCACTGAACCACAACCTCAGCCCCATTTTTTATATTTTATTTGGTTGTTAACAAAATATAAAATATTTTTTATATTTTATTTGGTTGGGAAATCTGGTACCCTTTCAGATTTCCAAGGAAAGAATCTATGTATCTTTTTGTTTCCTTTAGTGTCTAGAATGGTGTCTGACTTATATTTTACTATAAGAAAATTTTAAGAATTACACATTCACTGTTAGATGAAAAACTAAACATTGAAGAATTCACATAAATACATGAAAAAGTGGCAATATTCTTCGTCTCTCTTCTATTGTGCTTCAGCACAACAGAAAACATGCATGTATATATGCGCACGCACCCACACCCACACCCACACACACACACACACACACACACACACAGTTATTCCTTAAAACCCATTTTTGTTGTTGTTGGATACTGAGAATTACACCCAGGAGTACTTTACCACTGAGCTATATTCCAGTCCTTTTTTAAATTTTTTGAGACAGGGTCTCCCTAAGTTGCAGAGGCTGGTCTTGAACTTGTGATTCTCATGCCTTAGGCTCCCAAGTACCTGGGATTATAGGCAGTGTCTCTGTGCCAAGCTCCTTAAACCATTTTCAAATGGATACTTGATACTCATCTGAAAATGATGATAAAGACAGTCTGTTCTGACTTAGAAACTCTAGTAAATATTCTCGTCTTCATTAGAATCCTGAAAATAGGTTTCCCATCTCAGGTGAGCTGTGAATTTAAAGAACTGCTTGGAATTAGGCTATTTGCTAGTGATACACAATTTCCTTCTTTGCTGAACTGGATAATAACCTGTGATCCCTGAGGAACACTGTCAGGTCTATGAATTGGCAGATTTTCTCTGTGCAACATAGAGGATATTTTAGTTTTATTATTATTTTTTATGGTGCTGAGAACTGAACTCAGGGCATCACACATGCTAGGCAAGAGCTTTACCACTGAGCTATACCCCCAAATCCCTCACAAATTTTAAAAGATAATTTATGGCCTTTGTCTTTTTCAAGGCCAATTCCTGGTCTGCATATTGACTATTACTTCCTTCAGTACTCTAATTTCCCCCTCTTAGACTCACAGGCAATCCATTAGTGATGCAAGCTTTGACTTACAAACCTAAAGCGATATCTGTAATCTTCCTGAAGATCTATGTTGCTTAGACACTCTTAAAGAAGGAACAAGTCATACTCATACTCTCTTCTCTACTGGAAGACTGAAATTCTATTGCTGGTGTCAATTACTGGATGTAGGCACCCAGCAGAATGCTTCAGCATAATTCCTTGAAGATAGGGTTTTGGTTGTTACAAAAGCCATAAGATCAAAAGGACTAAAGGGTCAGAAAGCTGGCAGGAGTGGAATGGATTCAGTTCAAAAGAAATAGAATAATCAATGGCCTTGAAGATTTCAGACAATCAGATTTTCTTTTGAAGGCAGGGATAAAAATAGCACAAACCCTACACAGACTCATTGAAACAAAAGCCAATAACTCAACTTTTTGTCTCAAGACTTGTTAGGTCTCCAGAACCATTCACAACCACAGCTGCTAATGGTTGTGGATTTGGCAATCAAAATGTCTTTGTTAGAAAAAAAAAAAAAGTTTTAACTGCCTGACTATTGAGGTTAGAAACCACAGCCTTGATGCATTGTTGCAGAGTCCTCCCTGCTGTTTTTGAGAGCTTACATCTGCTGTTGGCAGATAAAATGCTGGTAAACTACTAGGGCTCCTTCCAGAGGAATACAGGAGGAGCTTTTAGGAGATGACTCTCATCTACCTTTCTCCCCCAAGTTAAGCCCACAGCCTTTTATGGGTGACTGTTACCTAGTCCAGGTTATCCTCAGGCATTACTGAGGAGGGTTGAGAGTCTAGTGGTGGGATTTTTTTCAGCACAAATTAGCCATGTTGGCCAAATTAGTCTTAAAAGATAAAAGGAAGACAAGTTCTTAGCTCAGGAGAGAGCACGTTAAGCACACATTTTTTTATTTTATTTGCTTATTTTTAAGTGGTGTTGAGGATTGAACCCAGGGCCTCACACATACTAGGCAAGCACTCTACCACTGAGCCACACCCCAGCCCAAGCACATATTTTTTAAAAGCCACTTATAATGTAGTGCACTTAATTTTAAAACAATCACTGACAAAATCTTTTTTGTTCTTTTTTTTTTAAGAGAACAAAATGATCACACTATGTTAAAAAATAATGAGGGCTTGGTGATTTTAATTTATCAAAGAAAAGTCAAGAACATAATGTCAGAAGTAAATAACTGAGTTTCTTTGAAGAAGAAAAAATGTTAGGAACAGAAATAGAGAAGTAAAATGTGGTCCAAGTAATATAGGAAGTTACTTTCAGTTGAAATAAAAATGATTAAATCCACACTGGTTTTCAAACAAAATGTGATTCAGTTGGGTGATAAGAAAGGCTTGCTGAGATGCTGAAGAACACACAGGAAACTTTCCTGGATGGTTCTCTCTGTGCACTGACTTAAGGATAAAGGAAAATCAAACATAGCAGACAAATGCTCTCTAAACTATATATACTAGGTTACTAGTTCTGCAGTCTGTAAACAGATAATATGCAAGTGTGTGTGGTGGGGGATGTAGCTCAGTGTTAGTCCAGCATACATAAGGCCCTAGATTCAATTCCTAGCACTGCCAAATCAAAAAAAGAAAAATTTAGGGACATTGTCTAGTATATTCACCTCTCATTAAGGGCATAATGTATACCAGCATATTAAGGGCTCTGAAAAATTCTGTAGTAAAATAAATTTGTTTAATCCAAAGACATTTTCAAGATACATATTTCAAAGAACACCTATGCTATGGAATAATTTTAGAGATGCTAGTATAGGGCTATTGTTCCTAAATTCTCAACTTGTTTCTTTAGCAATAAGAATGAGGCTTAAAGTGGTGGAGTCCTTGCCTGCCGTGTGCAAGGCTCTGAATTTGATCCCCAGCACTATGAAAAAAATAAAATAAAAATCAGGCTGGTATAACTATGCAATTATATTTCTTACATTAAAGAACTCTAGTTCAAAAACAGACTACCCAACTACATTTTTTACATCACAGAACTCTAAACAGAGACAGGTAGATGATTACACCAAGGGTGGTCGAGACATTTTCCAAAAAGGCAGCCAATGCCAAAGCTACAACTTTTTTTTTTTTTAAAATAGTACTAGGTATTGAACCCAAAGTGTGCTACCACTGAGCTACATCCCCAGCCCTATTTATTTATTTATTTACTTATTTATTATTGGTACAGCACTATTTTGTGTTTTAGAGACCTGAGTTGCTTAACGCCTCGCCATTGCTGAGGCTGGCTTTGAACTCATGATTCTTCTGTCTCAGCCTCCAGAGCCACTGGGATTACAGGCACGTGCCACCACACCTGGTCCTTTTTATTTTTGATTTTGAAGAAGGGTTTCATTAAGTTGTCCAGTCTGGTCTTGAACTTGCCATCCTCCTGCCTCAGCCTCCTGAGTTGCCAGGATTACCTGGGCCACTGCACCCAGTCAAAGCTACAATTTTTAGAAGTGAAAAGATCTTTATCCAATAAATAACAACAACTATTATCAATCGGCTATTATTATTAATCCTGAATATATTCACATGCTACACTCAAACACAGGAAACAAACAATGGTGAAAAGCTGATGACCAAGGAAAAATGATATGGGATTCCTGTGTTTGACAAAGCCTACAGGTTTCTGGCATTTTGGTATATTTTAATGTCATACATAAGGAAAATTCATAATGAGAACTGACAGGACTTCCAACAGGGAACATATTGGAAGGTTCCTACACTTCTACATGCTGTCCTCAGCAACCTCAGAACATAAAACAGAATGTAAGCTGAAGGAGGAACATCATGTTCACCTGAAACAAGAGTATCCTTACGAAACCAAAAAAAGATTTACTTTGTTAATTATATTCTAATTCTTGTAACCCTCATGTTATTCTATACTTTAGAATTACAGTTTCCTGAATAAATTTGTGGCAGAACCATCATTTAACTGTCTAGAGTTTGAAATAATTTGACCTTTGTCAGGAGATAGTTTTCTTGACCAATAAAGGAGAAAGTAAAACAAGGCCCCTTTCCAATCACCATCCACATGGGCAGATGCAGCTGGGTTCTCTTTTAGAATACAGATATAACATGAAGAGAATATGACGCACTAAGTTTTATTAAGTTGTTAAGAACTGTCTTTTTTTTTTTTTAAAGAGAGAGTGAGATGAGAGAGAGAGAGAGAGAATTTTTAATATTTATTTTTTAGTTCTCGGCGGACACAACATCTTTGGTGGTATGTGGTGCTGAGGATCGAACCCGGGCCACACGCATGCCAGGCGAGCGCGCTACTGCTTGAGCCACATCCCCAGCCCCAAGAACTGTGAGTCTTTAAAACTGTAAAGCCCATACCAATATAAGGTATTTTTATAATTATTAATTCTACAGTGTGGGGCGGGGGGAGAAGAAGGCTGAGGATGAAGCTTAGTGGTAGGGTGCTTTCCTAGCATGCATGAGACCCTGGGTTGGATCTCTAACACCACAGGAAAAAAAAAAAAAGAGAGAGAGAGAGAAACAGGGAAGGGAGGAAGAATGATGACACTTGGAAAAAAAAAAAACAGTCAAAAGGCCCATAGATAGTACAGGCACAAGAGTGCAAGGCGGTGAAGGGCCTCCACATGTCTATGGTTCTGTTGAGGTTTAGATTGGATACTAATGGCAGAACAAAAGAGTAGGAGTCAAAATTCACATCAAAATACATGCACTGTGGGCTGGGGATGTGACTCAAGTGGTAGTGCGCTCGCCTGGCATGTGTGCGGCCTGGGTTCGATCCTCAGCACCACATACAAACAAAGATGTTGTGTCCGCCGAAAACTAAAAAATAAATATTAAATTCTCTCTGTCTCTCTCTAAAAAAAAAAAAAAAAAATACATGCACTATACTCAGACACAAACAGTAATCAGAACAGACTGAGGAGGCAACCCATAAGAAAATAAAAGACAGAAATGTAGGGGGATAATAACTGTTGACTAAAATCCGTGAGGAAAAGATAAAGAAGTTGAGATAGCTATGAATAATAAAGGGATAAAAAGGAAGCATTAATAGCAAAAGTGCAATGCAGAGTCAGGTGTGGTGGTTCATGCCTGTAATCCCAGTGGCTGGGGGTGGGGCCACTAAGGTAGGAGGATTTCCAGTTCAAAGCCAGACTTAGGGGGCTGGGATCGTGGCTCAGTAGTAAAGCATTCACCTTGCACACGTGTGAGGCACTGGGTTCGATTCTCAGCACCACATAAAAATAAATAAATCAAATAAAGGTATAGTGTCCATCTATAACTTAAAAAAAAAAAAAAGCCAGACTCAGCAATTTAGTGAGGCCCTAAGCAATCAGGGAGGCCCTTTCTCTAAATAAAACACAAAAAAGAAGGGCTAAGGATGTGGCTCAGTGGTTAAGTGCCCCTGGATTCAATCCCTCAGACAAAAAAAAAAGCAAGACAGGCAGGGAGGGAAGTAGCTCAATGGTAAAGCACTTGCCTAGAATGCATGAGGCCCTGGATTCAATTCCCAGCACTGGCGCCCCCCCACCCCCCCAAAAAAGGTAAGTCTGAAAAACAAAGAATTTACTGAGAAAAATTAAACTGAAGCACATTTTATTAAACATAGTGGTAGATGTCCTATTACCTATAGTATCTGTTCAAAACAATAGGAAAACTATACTATTAGTGAGACTCCTCAGGCTTCGTTTTTGCCAGAATGAAACTAAATATAAAAATCCTGTATGTCAAGAATTTTTCAATTAAGCTAAAGTCCTTTGTCTCCCTCTACTGTTCAAAAATGTACTTTGTGGGGCTGGGGCTATAGATCAGCGGTAGAATGCTTGCCTAACACATGTGAGGCCCTGGGTTCGATCCTCAGCACCACATACAAATAAATAAATAGAATAAAGGTATTAAAAAAAAAAAGTACTTTGTTATGTCAGTTCGATTGTCAATGATCAAAAACAAAATAGACATGGATTTGTACATCTACACACACACAAACACACCTGACACAATCGAAGCAATTGGTTTTCAAACACACTTGCCTACTATCATGAGGTCAAATGCTTTGAAAAGCAATAACAGATCTATCATACCCACCACCCAATCAAAATGATTCAGGGGATACTTTTGAAGACTTCCTCACCAAAAGAAGCAAAGCTTTAGTAAGAGATGAAGACCCTATACTTTTTTGCTGGACTATGGCAATAGTTTCCTATTCAGAAATGTATATATACCAGTTCTCCATACACCAAATACCAAAGCATCACTAGGTTTTTTTCTGTCATTGATAGGGTCTTTTCCTGCCCCAATATATCTTATTAAAAGACTCCTTTGGGGATGGGGTTATAACTTGCCTAGCATGTGTGAGGCACTGGGTTCGATTCTTAGCACCACATAGAAATAAATAAAATAAAGGTCCGTCAGCAACTAATACAAAGACTATTTTGATGGGTATGGTGGTGCATACCTATAATCCCTACTACTAAGGGGGCTGAGGCAAGAGGACTGAAGTTCAAGGCCAACCTGGGCAACTTAACAAAATCACATCTTGAAAAGATAAAAATAGGTCTGGGGCTGGGGCCAATGGTAGAGCGCTTGCCTCACATATGTGAGGCACTGGGTTCAATCCTCAGCACTACATAAAAATAAGTAAATAATGATATTTTAAAAATAAAAAATAAAAAGGGCTGAGATGTAGCTCAGTGGTAGAACTCTTGCCTAGCATGTGTGAAGCCCTAGTTTCAATCAGTACCAAAACACAAACCAACAACAAAGAAAACAAAAAAAGACACCCTTTTTCTTCATATGTCTAAATATATTTGCTAGCACCTTATTATCTTCAGGATATGCTGTATTAGAGGATCTATAAGTCAGTCATGATGGCGAATCTGCCTGAGAGAAGTATTCTTTACCTACCTGCTCTTTAAATTGTTTCTGGGACAAGCAATCAACTAGATCCACACAGCCCAGAAGACAACCTGATGGATAGTCATTGGGAAATTCCACATCTGAATCAAGAAAAACAAAAGGATTAAATAAATTTCCTTCTTTGTTACTCTGGAATTCAGGAATCTGTTTTGAATTATGAACAAATAACTCTTTCTATTATCTATTTATAGCCATAAGGAAAACAATGAGTTTTGTATCTGGCATAACTGTATTTTAGCAAAATACCTAGTGAGTGGCTAGCTAAACTAGGAAATTTTTCCTTTAGAAAACTATTCCCGGGGTTGGGGATGTGGCTCAAGCGGTAGCGAGCTCGCCTGGCATGCGTGCGGGCCCAGGTTCGATCCTCAGCACCACATACAAACAAAGATGTTGTATCTGCCGAGAATTGAAAATAAATATTAAAATTCTCTCTCTCTCTCTCTCTCTCTCTCTCTTTAAAAAAAAATAGAAAACTATTCCCTCATCTCATCAAAGTTCAAGGACTACTAATTCATAATAAGGATGTGAGGGAGGGAGGAAGAATAGAGGTAATTTGGACTAGACAGAGGGGAGTGAAGGGAGGAGGAAGGGGCATGGGGTAGGAATGATAGTAGATAAATCAGACATTTTTACCCTATGTGCATATATGATTACATGACCTGTGTAACTCTACATCATGTACAACCAGACAAATGAGAAGTTATACTCCATTTATATATGATATGTCAAAATGCATACTATCATGTATAATTAATTAGAACAAATAAAAAATATATATTAAAAAAAAAGTTCAAGGACCCTACAAGTTTATTCCAAACAAATCAATTCTACTATACTCAACTGGATCATACTGGAGCTTGGTGATAATGGATTTTAGAAATGAAGACAGGCAGCTACAGGTGACAATAGAAAACTATAAAAATGTGATTAAAAAACATAAGCATGAAGGTCAGGACACAAATCTAAAACAAACTGTACCAGTCAAAATAGAATTTTTTTTACCCTTTCATTTCTTTCTTTTGGGAGGATTAAACCCAGGTCCCAGAGCATGCTAGGCAAGTACTGTACCATTGAACTACATTCCTAATTCCAGAAATATGGGTTTTGTTTTTTTCTGGTACTAGGGACTGAACTCAGAGGTAATATGCCACTGAGTACATCCCCAACCCTTTTTATTTTTTCATATAGGTTGTTACAACCAAGTTGCTGAGGCTGAACTTGAACTTGCAATTGCTCGTCTCAGCTTCCCAAGTCACTGGAATTACAGGTGTGCATCACTGCTCCCAGCCATAAATCTGTTTTTAAGAGACTCCTTGCTTAAGTTTGGAGTCTAGACTCCTTGCTTAAGCTTTATGTATTAAAAACTTTTAAAGGTGGTTCTGTAATTCTCCTTTCATTCTATCTCCAAAACAACTCTGAGCTGGATAAGAGGAAGGGACATAGGATGTCTAAGGTCAGAAGTTCTTCTTAGGATCCAAATTTACTGTGCTTGGGGTGATTCTGAAAATTCTCTGTTCAGGTCAATCACCTTTGATCTATCTGAATCCAATAGCAGGTCTCTATTTGGGTCACTCTTGATTATATTATTTGTGGTTGTTTTTTTTCCCAATTTAAGATCCCAGAGCTTATGAATCATTTATATTACTTTCATAGCAAAAAAAAAAAAGGGAAAGAAGATTTTTTTCAGATAAAATTAAGATTAGTTGGTTGATTTTTTAGAAACTGATATTTTTATTTTCTCTTTTTGAGGTATTAATGCTTTGAATAACTGTCTATGATTTGTCAGTAAATAAGCAAATATAAGGTTTAAAAGTCCCTTTCAGCTGAGGAAAAGCCACAGGAAGAAGAAACTGAAAGAATAGGAATATCAATGACTCCTCTCTAAATGTAAGACCAAAAGAATTCATAGCTGTTACCTTTCCCACGGAGAAGTCGATATGTAGCCTGGAGTTCTGAGACTTCTTGAGGGGAGGGTTTTTTGCCTGTGGCTGCTATCCAAAGACGTCCTCTGTGGGGAGTATACCAGGATCTGCCCTCCACCCTTGAACAAATACAAATTTAGTAGGAAGGATCTAAATTCTAGTTTCCCAGACGATGCCACAATATACCAAAAAGAAAGAAAAAAAAAATACTCAAGCAAATTATTCAGTTGAACCAAGAGATCTAAAGAAGATGTCTCACCAAGAGGGAATCTTTTGTGAAAAACACTTTTCTCCCATAATACCTTTCCCTTGAGGATGAAGTCTGTTCTCTAATTTCACCTATCATCAGAACAAAGTTTTTTTTCTCTTAACTCCTGGATAGTTGTCACCTTATTCCATAACTCAGTCCTGGAGTTCTCACTACTCTTGGAACTTCTATAATCCCAAATCTGTAGTTTTTAAGCATCTAAGTTGTCCCACAAATATGAACATCATTGCCATTCTTTGAGTCAAAAGCTAACTTTTTTCTGGAAGACTTGTTGCTTTATTCTCCAACCTGACAGAAAATCCTGACACATAACTTCCCAAGAATGGTATTTAATAGAATAATGATTATGAATAAATTAAAAATAAAATAATTATAAATAAAAATGCTTATCTTTATTTTCTAAGTTGCAATGACACCAATATACATTTCCTAATTATTTTATATAGGGTTATGTTCTGTGTGGATAAGTAAACAACTTGTTGAATAGTTTGAAAGAATCAAGTGAAATGAAAAACTCAAGAGAATTTAATTAGTTTGCTACTTTCTGAGGACTACAAAAGATGTTTCTCTTCACCTCCCATCAAATGAAACAAAGTACCTTAATATTATATCCCTCTTATCTCATTCTTATAATGGAAAGTAGCACTGTGATTGTTTTTTCATATTTGTAGTATGCTAAAACAGATGAATTAGAGGAGTGTCGGGCACATAGTAGGTACTCCTTATGTAGAATGAACCAGTATGTCTTCCTTCTAGACCAAATAACCTGAAGAGTTACTGGGAAAATGGTCTCACAAATTTGGCAGAACCACCCAGTTTATTTCTGTAGGATTAGTGATTGTGGGAATGGATGATGCTCATCCTGTTCTTTCCAATGAGAAAATTTCAATAACAGAGATCCAGAATAGATGAGGGAAATGTAAACATTCTCATTAAGCTGTTTAGCTTTCTACTATGCAAAAAGACACCGAAGTTGCAGAGAAATGAATGAGAAAAACGGACATCTGAGGCTTTGGCTGTCCTGGAGCAAAAGCAGATTCACATGCATTTGTTCTACTAGTACTACACACACAGATTAGGAAATAATTAGGAGCCAAAGCAAGAAAACCTGACCTTCAAATAGAGGCGAAAAAGTGTTTTTATACCTTAACAAACGAGGGAAATGGCAGCTAACAGTGAAACCACTGAAGTAGAAATGACTGTTCCTAAATGCTAATAATTTTTCTTTGTAGAAAGTAGGGAAATGACTAAAGTCTGCAGATTAGAGAGTAAAGACATTTTGAAGTCCTGAACTCTGGTTCTATCTCTGACATTAACTAGTTTTAGCATTTAGAGTAACTGTGTCTTTGCCTGCCTCTGTGTCCTCGTTTTAAACTATTCATAGAGCTAATGATTCGAAAATTTAAATCCTATTTAAATAAAAGGTATTTTTACTGTTTGAGATAGGACACTGCCATGTACATAAAACTCTGAAAAATAAGAAGGAAAAATGAGCTCGCTATAATGCAAATTGAAAGAAAAACTCAAGCAAAATAAATGTCATGATCTCATTATATAACAATCTGAACAAGAAAAAAATAAAGACTTCAAAATGCTAACAATAGCTATTTCTGATGGTGGGGTTATAGGTGATCTTTCTGTTTCTAGATAGTTTTCTGCATTTTACAATTTTCAATTTCATGTATAAAAGCAAAGGAAAAATATTTTAAAAGTTGAATTATGAAGAAACACAACAGGCAGGCACAGTGGTGCATGTCTGTAATCCCAGCGGCTGAGACAGAAGGAGTGTAAGTTCAAAGCCAGCCTTAGCAACCTAGCAAGGCCCTAAGCAACTCAGTGAGACCCTGTCTCTAAGTAAAATACAAAACAAAACAAAACAAAAAGGGAGGGCTGAAGATGTGGCTAAGTGGTTAAGCAACCCTGGGTTCAATCCCTGGTACCCAAAAAAAAAAAAAAGAAAGCATGGAATAGTAAACAGTTATCACCAATAGATATGACTCAGCTTTATAATACCTCTAGTTATTCCTCACTACTTGCTCTACTTTTTGTAGAAAAGGAATTTGTAGTAAAATAGTTTCTGAAAAGAGTTTTTTCACTAGACTCTCTTCCAAGGATGAAAAAAACCTGGTATTCCATTTATTCTAAGTACTGAGGATTAAACCAGGGCTTTATACACAGTAGACAAGTGCTATACCACTGAGTTATATTACAATCCTTTTTATTTTATAGTTAGTTTTTTTTTTTTTTTAATAGTGCTAGAAATTGCACCCAGGCCTCACAGATACACTAGGCAAGGGCTCTATCAACTGAGCTACATCACTAGTTGCCTTTTTATTTTATTTTGAGGCAAAGTCTAACTTACTTAGGCTTCCTTCAAGCTTAGAATCCTCTTGCCTAAGCCTCCTGAAGAGCTGGGATTACAGATATGTGCACCTATGCCAAGCAAAACAATTTTAATTAATCTAAAAATTTGCCAGGCATAATGGAATAATCAGCCTGTACTCCCAGCTGAGATAGGAGGATCACTTGTTCAGGAGCTCAAGATCAGAGTGAGCCCCATAGTAAGACCCAGTTTCAAAAAAACTCTACTACCTAGTTAATATTGTTTCAAGTGCTATGTACTGGAAATAATAAGTAAGCTGGAGAAAATTAATTCTAAATCAAATTTTTGTCAAAGATCTCTCACTGCCAAGATTCATTTCTATTCTTTTTATTTGTTTATTTTGTTATCTAGAAAATTTCTTCACCTTCCAAACTTTTAAAAATATCTTCATTATTTATTTATTTTTAATGTGGTGCTGAGGATCGAACCAAGTGCCTCATGCATGCGAAGCAAGCACTCTCTACTGAGCCACAATCCCAACCCACTTTCCAAATTTTTTATTGGTGCATTATAGGTGCACATAATGATGGAATTTGTTCTTACATATTCATACATGCATATAATTTAACAATATAATTTGGCCAATATCACTCCCCAGAACTTCCTCACCTGCTAGTCTCTTTCCTTCACTGATTCTATTCTTACCTTTTAATCCCTCTGACAAGCAGAGAAGCCCAGGGTTGGTGAATAGATAGGCACCAGCCACCATCAAATCCTTCCTGGAATTCTTGATCCTGGATTCGCAACTGGTGCTGATATAAATTGAACTCAAGTCCCAATCCTGCTGAATGGAAAGCCTTCTTCTGTGAGGCTGCACCTGTGTGGTCTACCCACTGTATAGGAAAACACAAACAGTTCAGTCTGACAGGGAAGAATCCGGGGATGGTGAACAAATGCAATAATGAGGAAATCATAGTAGATACATTTTCTTAGAAAATTTTATCCCATCTTTGTCTGAAACAAGGCCAAAAAAAGGCTGGGGCTGTGGCTCAGCAGCAAAGTGCTTGCCTGGCATATGTGAGGCACTGGGTTCAATCCTCAGTACCACATACAAAAATAAGCAAATAAAATAAAGTCATGTTGTCCATCAAAAAACAAACAAACAAAGCCAAAAAAGGTATAAATTCAGTAAGAGTTCCAGGTATGATAACAAAGTGCCATCTTAAAAGATAGGTAGAATGTTGAAGTCTCCATATAATGCTTAATTCCAGAAGCAGCACAACTACCAGACCAAAAGAACTGTAAGTATTTCCATTTTATACTTATTAAGGCTCTATCTTGAATTCTGGAGGTTTCCTAAGATAAGTGAATCAGCCAAAAGACATACAACATTTTGGTTCATAATGCTTCTTGTGCTTACAGCAGACTCACATGTCAGTATTATAACAAAGCCAAACAGATGCTGTCATGGGCAGTAATTCTGGCTACTGGGTATAAGAAGTACTCGTATAATCCTGAAAAAAACAACTTGTACACTAAAAGAGAAGGAACACTACTGAAACAAGGTTCCCATCATATAAAGGCAATAGAGAATTATAGGATACAGGTAATTACAGGAGACGAAAGAGTTCTGGCAAGAGTTCAGTCAGAGAATCATGAAGGTTAATGTTTCTTTCAGAGCAAGAAGATCAAGTGTTCCAAAATTTAAAAGAAAAAAAAAATGGCTATTAGGATGGTAAGTCTTCATTTTTTTTTTAATTTTTAAAAGTGTAATAACTTATTTTAAAAAAGACTGCTAGAGTACTTGCCTGGAGACTTAGGCAATCATTTAACCCCCTTAAACTTTCAGCTTTCTCAACTGCCAAAGATGGATCTCTAAGAATCTTTTGTTGACAAATTTTTAGATGAATCTCTAAGATCTTAATCTTTTCACAACAAAATTTTATGATTTAACAGTTTTGTCTTTTTCTATTAAAGAATTTAAACTTTACTTTTCATTAGTTTTATTTTTTTGTGGTGCTGAGGATTGAACACATTGCCTCACCCATGCTAGACAAGCGCTCTACCACTGAGCTACAACCTCAGCCCTGTCATAGCTTTTAAAATACCACAGTTAAACTGGGCACAGTGGCACACTCCTGTAATTCCACAAGAGGCTGTAACAGGAAGATTGGAAGTTTATGGCCAGTCTGGACAATTTAGCAAGACCCCATCTCAAAAAAATTTTTTGAAGTATTGAAGATGTAGCTCAGTGGTAGAATGCTTTTCTAGCATGCACAAGGAACTGTGCATGATAGAAAAGCATTATTATTATTATTTTAAAAATAATAATAATATTTAAAAACCACATTTATTGAGTAATTAACTATGTGAAAAGCACAGATTAGGGAAACATAAAACATGAAAAAAATATGGTTTTGCCAGCTGTGGTGGCGCACCTGTAATCCCAGCGGCTCACGAGGCTGAGGCTGGAGGATAGGAAATTCAAAGCCAGCCTGAGAAATTAAGCAAGGCCCTAAGCAACTTAGCAATTTTTGAGAACCTATCTCAAAAGGGCTGGGGATGTGGCTCAGTGATTAAGTGCTCCTGGGTTCAATTCTTATTATATAAAAAAAACTATCTATCTATATATATATGTGTATGTATACATATGTATATTTATATATATATATGAGACAACTGTCTTTTGAATCATAAGGCAAAATTGGGTAAATATTAGGTAAGAATAGAAGTTCTTGTGTGGAAACACTGATCTATTATGGAAAAAATAAGTTATCTTGTAAAAATGTTGGATGAATAATCCTGAGGCCCAAATTCTTAGCTCTGTCTCTACTACAGTTCTTGACTGTAACCAAACAGCCATTCTCCCTCATTATCTTTCAATAATACTATTATATAACCTGTTAACTAATCTACTTGTCTATATTGTTAGTTGTTAAATAACTCTCTTCTATCCTACTGGTACTATGATAATAACTTGGGCCTTTATTATCTCCCCATTACAATAACTTCTGGAACAATTTTTCTGTTTCTAGTCTTAACCTTCCCTCCAATGCATTGTCTGTATAAGCATGGAAGTCATACCAGTCTTCAAGGATCTTCAAGGATCCTTCTTTGCTTACTTTCGAATAAAACTCAGTGCTTATTGTGAAACATAGGGCTTTCAAGAGCAGGTATTATCTACTGCACTGGGTTAAAGAATATCCCCTTGAGGGGCACGAGAGGAATAGACATACTCTAGATAGGGCAAAGGGGTGGGAGGAGAAGGGGGGGGTAGGGAGTTAGCAATGATGGTGGAATGTGGTCGACATCATTATCTAAAGTACATGTAAGACATAAGTTGGTGTGAACATACTTTATATACAACCAGAGGTATGAAAAATTGTGCTCCATATGTGCAATAAGAATTGTAATACATTCCACTGTCATGTATTTAAAAAATAAAATCAATTAAAAAAAAAGAGGATCCCCTTGAGTTCATGTCTACCTAGACTTTGATTATATGACCTTACAAATTTGTAGATGTAATCAATTTAAGATGAGTTCACACTAAATTATGGTGACCTAAATCCAATAACTGGTATTCTTTGAAAAGGAGAGGACACACAGAGATACACATGGAAGAAGGCCAAGTGAAGACAGAGGTAGAGATCGGAATGATTCAGCTACAAGCCTAGGGCAACCAGAAACTGAAAGAGGCAAGAAAATATTCATGTAGAATCTTTGGAGGGAATGTGGCTCTGCTAACATCTTGATTTTGAAATTTTAGCCTTCAGCTATGAGGAAAGAAATCTTACTGTCTTAAATCACCCTATCTGTTTTGTAGCACTAGGAAACTAACACATCTACTAGTCCATAAAAATGCTTTGATTTCCCCAAACCCGCAATGCTTTCAAGATGCTGAGTCTTTTTTTTTTTTTTTCTTGGCCTTAAAAGGGAGAAGCAGTCTTCATTCACTATCCCTTTATTTTTTTAATTAATTAATGAATTTATTTATTTTATAGTAGAATACATTTTGACATATTGTACACAAATAGAGCACAACTTCTCATTTTTCTGGCTGTACATAGTTTAGAGTTAGTCCAGCAGGGTAATGATACATGTAGACAGGGTAATAATGTCTGTCTCTTTCTACCATCTTTCCCATCCCCATAACACCACCCATCCCCTTACTCCCCTCTACACAGAACAAATTTCCTTCATTCTTCCCTATCCCCCCACCCCACTATGGATCAGCATCCACTTATCAGAGATTTTAAACATTGAGCTTTTGGTTTTTTGGGATTGGCTTATTTCACTTAGCATTTACCTGCAAATGCCACAATTTCATTCTTCTTTAAGGCTGAGTAATATTCCATTGTGTATATGTACCACATTTTCTTTATCCATTCAAGATGCTGAGTCATTACACATGTTGTACCTTCTGCCTGGAATTCTCTCCCCAGATTTGTCTACCTAGAAATTCTTAATTATTTTTTTTTAAATTTTCTTTTAGTTGTAGATGGACATATTACTTTTATTTATTTATTTTTATGAGGTGCTAAAAATTGAACCCAGTACCTCACCTGTAGCTAAACAAGCATTCTACCACTGAGCTACAAACCCAAACTCTTCTAGTCATTCTTTAGTTGTCAAACACTCTTTCTTTTATGCTCTCTCACAGATTTATGAACATGCTCATAAATACTGTTGCATCTATGACATGTATGTTTCATAGCAATTATCTTAAAGAACTGTAATCTTTGCATTCATACACATCTTCCCACTGATCTTTGAAGTTCTTAAGGACATGAGCTGGACCTTTAATTAATCTTTTAATTTCCCACTACCTAGCACAGAATTTGACACATATATAGTGCTGAAGGTAAGTAGATAAAGCATTACCCTGAGGGTATTCTCTCTCTACATAAGAACTTTCTGTATCACATTTATTTATAAAATAAAAGTGCTAAAACTTCCTAGCTAATAGGCACATGCTTATTGTCCCAGTAACTTGGAAGGTTGAGGCAAGAAGATCACAAATTTGAGGTTAGCCTGAGCAATTTAGTAAAGCCCTAAGTAACTCAGTGAGACCCTATCTCAAAATAAAAAAAACTGAGGGTATAGCTCAGTGATAGAGCACCCCTGGATTCAATCCCCAGTACTCCCTCCCCAAAAGTAAAAGAAAGAAAAAAAAAAGTTCTTTAATGATCTGATCCTACCTACCTAATCCTACTCTATTTCTCATTATAATAATACATCTTATAAACCCTACCTAGCTTGCACGTATTCACCACTTTATATGGATTTTGATTTTGATATTGAGCATCCCCCAGAAGCACATGTATTAAAAGCTTGGTCCCAGTTGATAGAGCTATAGAGAGGTGGCAGAACTTTTAGTGTGGGGACTAGTAGAAGGAAGTTAGGAAGTTAGGTCATTAGGGGTGTACCACTAAAGAGGTCATTGGAACCCAAACCTCTTCCTTTCTCTTTGCTTTCCAGATGTTATGAGGCAAGTTATTCTGCTCTAGCATATGTACTCTGCCATATGCTCTGCCTTACCTCAGGCCCAAAGCAATGAGGTCAAGTGACTATTGACTAAAACCTCTGAAACTTGAGTCAAAATAAATCTTGGGCTGGGGTTGTGGCTCAGCAATAGAGTGCTCGCCTAGCATGTGCGAGGCACTGGGTTCGATCCTCAGCACCACATAAAAATAAACAAATACAATAAAGGTATTGTGCCCAACTATAACAACAACAACAAAAAAGAAATTTAAAATAAATAAATAAATCATTCATTCCTTATTTTATTTATGTATATATGACAGCAGAATGCATTTGATTCATTGTACACAATTGCAGCACAACTTTTCATTTATCTGTACACGTATGACACCATGCCCAGCTTTATTTTTATTTTGAGTTAGGGTCCCAGCAAGTTGCTGAGGCTAGCCTCAAATTTAGGATTCTCCTGCCTCAGCATCCTGAGTTTCTGGGATTACAAGTATGTGCCAATGCCCTTAACTCTACTGTCTAAATTTCTATTGTATTTAATAACATCTTCTTTTGGAAAATGCTCATTGAAGATAGCACAAGTCAACTTTTTGGAAGTGCTGCAATAAAAACTGGAAAAAAATTGGGCAAAAATGTAAGATTGGTAGGTGAGTTAAGAGAGCAAATTGGTATCTATAAACTATAAAACAGACATACTTGAAAGGAGAAATATTTAGGACCAAAATTCTCTCGTTATCAGCTAGAGGAAAGAAAGGTCCACTAACCTTGGGAGGGGACTGGTACAGGTTAGGATTTACCAGAACTCCCAAAGGCTCTTCAGAAGATCTATCCATTTTGTCCAGTGGCTGGTTCAAGGTTCCATTGGCAATGGCCTGTATTGTCTCATCTAATCTGTAATAATAAACCAAAAGGAAGCAATAATCGGTAATATTCTATGCTCAGAATGTCTTTACTTAAAAACCAACATAAAACCCTTTGGTAATATTAAAATTTGGAATTCAAGGAGAAGCCCATGAACAACTTTCCCTCTTCCCACTCTACCTTCCTTCCACAGAACTTAAGGAAAATAGGTAGAGCACACTATAGTTACCAGTTTAACAAGATCAACAAAAATACAAAGAATATAAAATTTGTTTAAAAAGTAGTCTGACTCAGAGATGAATATTCTATGGCAGCTTGTCTATTCAATACATCCTACAGTTACTACTTTGTCTACTCAGGAGTCTCTTTTTTACTTACCTATGCTATTTGAATTCTATCTGCTTCGAGGTTTAGAAGTTCTAAAAAATGGTTATTTAGGGTCCCTAAATAACCATTGGATACATCCCATGTATTCTGTGCTTACGGTGTTAGTTTTGGGTATTTGGATCTAAACATATAAATGAATGTGATGGCACTGGGAATTTAGCTCAGTGGCAGAGTTCTTGTCTAGCCCCCTCAAGGCCCTCAGTTTGGTTCTTAGCCCTGGGGCCAGGGGGCAGAGGGACATGAAGATTTTCATTTGAACATTGTGAAATCCTACTGGCTTAGAAGCCCTATCTTATTCCATTCTATTACTCTATATTCCTTGTGGCTATATCCATACTCCTGTTTGATGTCTGACAAACATTTGTGAATGATGATTATAATTTTGAAACATAATAAAACAATAACAAGCTTTAACTAATAGAAAAGGTTGAACATGACCTTGAATTCAGCTCAACATATATTTGTTAAGGAAACCCTTATATGCAATTCAACCTAAAACATGGGGAGGACATGGTTCCAGCCTTCAAGAAGCTTTGAATTTCAATGGCAAGTTTAAGATAGCTATAAAGGGCCAGGTGCAGTGGCACACGCTGTAATCCCAGTGGCTCGGGAGGTTGAGTCAGGAGGATTGCAAGTTCGAGGCCAGCTTCAGCAACTCGCCAAGCCCCTAAAGAACTTAATGAGACCCTGTCTCAAAATTAAAAACAAAAAATGAAAAACAGGCTAAGGATGTAGCTCAGTGATTAAGTGCCCCTGGGTTTAATCCCTGATACTAAAACAAAAACAAAAACAATGGCATCCTGGTGCTGGGGTTTAACCCAAGGTGCTCTACCACTGAGCTACACACCCAGCCTTTTTAAAAAATTTTCATTTTGAGGGGCTGGGGTTGTGGCTCAGTGGTAAAGTGCTTGCCTAGCATGCTTAAGGCACTGAGTTCGATCCTCAACACCACATAAATGTAAAATAAAGATATTGTGTTCACTTAAAACTAAAAAATAAATATTAAAAAAAATTTTCATTTTGAGACAGGGCCTCACTAAGTTGTTAGGGCTGGTCTCAAACTTTTGCTACTCCTGCCTCAATCTCCTGAATCACTGAGATTACAAGTATGTGCCACTATGCAAAGTAATAGGTTTTAAAATCTGAATTTTCTGATAAATAGTTGAATATCTTTCCAAATGCTTCCTGGTTATTCATATTTCTTCATCTGTGATTTATCTATTCTTAGCTTTTGCCCATTTTTCTTCTTCTTCTTTTTTCTAAATTTTTATTTTTGAGGTTCTGGGGATTAAACTCAGAATCATAAACATGTTACAGAAGGACTCTACCACTGAGCTATATCCCCAACCCTACTTATTAAATTTTATTTTGAAATAAGGTCTCCCTAAGTTGCTAAGGTTAGACTCAAAATAGTGATCTTTCTGCCTTAGCAGTCCTAGTAGCTGGGATTATGGGCTTGAACCACCATGCCCATTTTTTTACTGGATTTTTTTTTTTTTTGGTCTTTTAATTTGTAGGCGGTCTTTGTAAAGTACAGATATTGCTTCTTTGCTAAAAATTTTCAATACATTTTCTCCCAGTTTGGTACTATATTTTCATTAAAACTGTGCCAGGCACAATGGCACACAATTATATTCCCAGTGACTTGGAAGGCTGATGTAGGAGTATCAAAAACTCAAGGCTAGGGCTGGGGATATGGCTCAAGCGGTAGCGCACTCGCCTGGCATGTGTGCGTCCGGGTTCGATCCTCAGCACCACATATAAATAAAGATGTTGTGTCCGCCAGGAACTGAAAAATAAATATTAAAAAATTAAAAAAAAAAAATTCAAGGCTAGCCAGGTGCGATGGTGCACACTTGTAATTCCAGAAGCTTGGGAGGCTGAAGCAGGAGAATTGTGAGTTCAAAGCCAGCCTCAGCAAAAGTGAGATACTAAGTAACTCACCCTATCTCTAAATAAAATACAAAAAAGGGCTGGACATGTAGTGCAGTGGTTAAGTGCTCTTGAGTTCAATCCCTGGCACTAAAAAAAAAAAAGGAATTCAAGGCCAGCCTTGGTAACTTAGTGAGGCCCTTTCTCAAAATAAAAAAAATAAGAGGCTGGGGTTGTGGCTCAGTGATAGAGCTCTTGCCTACCATGTGTGAGGCACTAGGTTTGATCCTTAGCATCACATAAAAATAAATAAATAAATAAATAAAAGGTATAGTGTTCATCTACAAATAAAAAAATTAAAAATTAAAAAATAAAAAATGAAAAGGGCTGTGGATATAATTCAGTGGTAAAGCACCCTTGGGTTTAATCCCCAGTACCAAAACAAACAAACCCATCAAAAGTTTTTTTAAAAAGTAATAGTTTTTTATTATAAGTAAGGACAGGTCTCCTTCCTTGAAAAATTTTCTTAGCTACGTCTATGTGTTTTTAAGCCCCAATAAACATTAACTTTATTTTTATTGTGCTGGGGATCAAACCTAGGGTCTTGTGCATACTAGGTAAGTGCTCTACTACTGAGCTACATCTCTAGCTCTTAAAATTTGTTTTTTTTTTTTTTAAAAGAGAGTGAGAGAGAGAGAGAGAGAATTTTAATATTTATTTTTTTTTTTAGTTTTTGGCGGACAACATCTTTGTTTGTATGTGGTGCTGAGGATCGAACCTGGGCCACATACATGCCAGGCGAGCGCGCTACCGCTTGAGCCACATCCCCAGGCCTAAAAATTTGTTTTTATTTTTAAATTTTCATTTACTTATTTTTTTACCACAGTGCTGGGGATCATCATCCTTTTTTTTTTTTTTTTTTGTAGCAGGGATTGAACCTAGGGGTGCTTTACTACTGAGCCACATCCCCAGTCTTTTTTTATATTTTATTTAGAGACAGGGTCTTTTTGGGTTTCTTAGGGCCTTGATAAGTTGCTGAGGCTGGCTTAACATGATCCTTCTGCCTCAGTTTCCCAAACAGCTGGGATTACTGGCATGTACGACTGTGCCCAGCTTGATGATCATCATTTTTAAAAATCAACAAAAACAACATCACTAAAGAAGTAAAAATCCTATATAGTCAACCTACTCCTTTTTTGAGACCCTTTCTGGTGCTGGCCACTTACCTACTGTGATATTCTGCTAATGGATTTTCTTCTTCTAGGATTTTCCGGCCAGCAAAGTCAATAGTGACCTTCTTAGAAAGTCGAGAGGCATGTCGAAGTTCTCTTAGCTCCTCTTCTCGCTTCTGCAAAGTTTCCCGCTCAATTTTGGACAACCACTGGTTAGAATCACTGGCAAAGTAATCTGACTCATCATCAATGACCTGGGTCCTTCGAATACTAAAAAACAAACAAACACATGACAATTAAGCCACATGTTGATAAGCATAGAATTATTAATGAGGAACTGTTTCAAGGTAACTTACTCTTTTGCTAGTCTTAGAGGCTACTGTCTGAAATACAAAGTCCAAGAATGTTACAAAAACAGGTGAAACTCAGCCTGATTACCAGCTTTTGCATATATCTTTTTTTGTTTGTTTGTTTACTGATACTAGGGATTGAACTCAGGGGCATTCGACCAGTGAGTCACACCCCGAACACTATTTTGTATTTTAGAGAAAGGGTCTCACTGAGTTGCTTAGCACATCGCTGTTGCTGAGGCTGACTTTGAACTCACTATCCTCCTGCCCCAGCCTCCAGAGCTCTATTACTGAGCCACAGCCCAAGCTGGGATTACAGGCATGCAGATCACCAGTGGAGCTGCTTATATCTTATCTCCAATGCAGCTTATAGAACTTATTTCAATATCAGACAGGAAAAGCACAGTACCATAATTCATTATCATTCTTCCTTTCTGCATACTCCAGCTTTCACCTTCTGATACCTGGGCTTCAGTTTGATTTTACTGCATCAGAGTTCATGTTCTGGCAACTTACTCAATATTCTAATTTTTCTACACTTGGGATCCAGTCTATTACTGATAGGCCCATTTGCTTACTAGAGTTTTACCCTGAAATATGTCCTAAGGCTTAATTATCTATTCTTAGGACATACTATTATTTGACTACTATGACAGTTTCCATCCCCATACCCCATCTCTAGGACTTTACTAACACAATGGGCAAAGTTCCAAGATATCTTAATCAGGCCTATCTCTAAGATCATACTGACAAAGAAACATAACTATAAGGAGTCTTAATGATCTAACTCCCATTCTATAGATAATGAACCTGGAGCTCACAGAAATTAAGTGATCACTCCAAAGTCACAAATCCAATAAAGACTGAATTTCTACAGGTCAAGATGATGCGGGGCTGGGGATGTGGCTCAAGCGGTAGCATGCTCGCCTGCCATGCGTGCGGCCCGGGTTCGATCCTCAGCACCACATACCAACAAAGATGTTGTGTCCGCCGAGAACTAAAAAATAAATATTAAAATTCTCTCTCTCTCTCTCTCCCTCTCTCTCACTGCCTCTCACTCTCTCTTTAATAAAAAAAAAAAAAAAAAGATGATGCACACCTTTAAACCTGGATACTCGGGAGGACTGCAGGTTTGAGGCCAGTCTCAGCAACTTAGAAAGTCCCTAAGCATCTTAGGGAAGATCTTGTCCAAAAAAATTGTTTTAAAGGGCTGGGGATATAGCTTAGTGTTAAAAGTGACCCAAACACACACACACACACACACAAAAAAAAAAAAAAAAAAAAAAAAAGAAAAAAAGAAGGAAAAGAAAAAAGAAAAAAAAAAGACTCAATTTCTCTATAATAACAAATCAGTGATAAACATAGGCATAAAGAAACAAACTGAAATCAGGTTCATATGTAATCCCAGCTTCTCTGGAGCCTGAAGAAGAGGATCACAGTTAAAGGTCAGCTTCAACAATTTAGTAAGACTGTCACAAAATAAAAAGGACCGGGGATGTAGCTCAGTAGCACATGTGAGGCACTAGGTTTGATGCTCAGCATCACATAAAAAAACTAAATAAACAAAGGTATTGTGTCTATCTACAACTAAAAATATTTTTAAAAATTATGGGTGATATGTGATTGATAATGATAGTAAATGATTATTACTGGTTTATGTATTTGCTAGGTTATTCATTATATATTTACTAGGTTATCATTAAATTTTATATTTATTTTTAGATAGTCAAGATGAAACCCAGTGTCTCATACACACTTATGTGATCTACCACTGAGATACTCCCCTAGCTCTTATCCTTATTTTAGAGTGTATTCCTTCTACTTACAATAATGCTGTGTTATGCGAGTAGTGGCCTCATATATCTCATACATCTCTCTCTTTCATTTTGTTTTCAGTGCTGGGTCTCAAACCCATGGCCTCACATACATGGCAAGTTTTCTACCACTGAGCTATACTCCTAGCCCCTATAGTATCTCTTGGATTGCATGGTTTTCTGTTGCATTAATTCAATCTTGTGTTTTGATCATCATGGCCCTACGAGCAATAGGCTCTGCCAAAAATAGATATACCACACAGCCAAGGTAAGTAATAGGCTACATCACCTAAATTTGTGCAAGTAAACTCTATGATTTTCAACAATGACAAAATCACTTAAAACATATTTCTCAGAACACAGCTCCATCCATCGTTAAGCAATAAATGACTGCATACGTTGACTAGATGAATAAATGGCTGCAAGTGAAATAAGTAGGGAATTATGACAACCCAAGTCAACTGTCTAGGGGGTATACTAGCATTTGCCAAAACAAACTGATGCAGGGCCAGACACAATGACACATACATGTAATCAGAGCAATGCAGGAGGCTGAGGCAGGAGGATCACAAATCTGAAGCCATCCAGGGTACCTCGGTGAGACCCTATCTCAAAATAAAAAGGACTGGGGATGTACTTCAATGGTAGAACAACACCCTAAGTTCAATCCCTAGCACCAGAAAAACAAACAAATAAAAAATAAACTGGTGCAGGATACAATTCTCTTGGTGAGAGCCTATTTTATTCAAACACAGATTCAAAAACAAGATGTAGGCCTCCTATACAGAGCATCCAACTTTTCTTTGTAAACTCACATTCCACTTTGAGAAGATATCAAATGCCAAAATAGTGGGGTTTTTTTAATTTTTATTTTTGTAGTTGTAGATGGACAGCATACTTTTATTTTATTTTGTTTTTATTTTTATGTGTTGCTGAGGATCAAACCCAGTGCTTCACATGTGCTAGGCAAGCACTCTGCACTGAGCTACAGCCCCAGCCCCAAAATTTTTAATGGCCAGAATCTGTGGAAAAGTCTATTTCTTAGCATTTGTTATTCTAACCATATCATACCTAGTTCTGTCAAACTCTAACAGTTTATCTTTATGCTTGATAGCCTTCTCCAGACCAGACTTAATTCGAGATTCTTGATGAGGAAGAAGGTCCTTGGTAGAGATGTCTACCTTTCCAGAATTCTCCATCCCTGAAATTGAATAAGGAAATCAAATGATATCAGCCTATATAGTACAAATTAGCTGTATTACTGTTCAGCAAAGAACAAAATATTGGAAGATCTCATTCTGATCTGCTGGTCTGGAGCCTTCATTTCAATGGAAAACAACCAAGTACAGAGGCCAGGTCTAACGTGTAAAGTATCAAGTGTTGCTTGATATGTAATAGGTACTCAATGAATGTGAGGTCCTTTTCTTCCCTTACAGAATTTTGGATCACTAAAGGTACTAAAGTGTTTAAATACACAACATAAAAATGCCTGATAGGACTGAAGATATAGCTAGCAATTAATCAATCAATCAACAAAATTAAATGCTGTAAAAATGAAAACCTTTACTGAGTAGGGCTGACTATCATTTTTAAATGTACTTTTACAAATCAAAAATAATGGAAGAAAAAAAGGAAAATTTCAGGAAGAGAGCAAAAATGAAAAGTTTAATGTAAAAGCATTTAATATAAATTAAATTATTTAATTCTCACAATAATATTAGAAATTTGCTTGAAATTATATTTGTTATAAAGTTAAGGAAATTGAAATTCACAGATGATGATAAATCAAATGGTATCAGCCTACAGTACAAATTAGCTGTATTACTGTTCAGCAAAGAACAAAATATGGCAAAAGTTCACTAAATTAGAAAATAGGAGGAATTAGCCAGGTGTGGTAGTACACACCCAAATACAAGTGACTCAGGAGGCTGAGGGAGGAGGATGGCAAATTCAAGACCAGCCTGTCTCAAAATAAAAACGGGTTTGGGGTATAGCTCAGTGGCAAAGCATCTCTGAGTTCAATTCCAATACCACCAACAAAAAAAAGAAAGAAAAGAAAAGAAAAAAGAAACAAGGAGGAATTAGCCTGGTATGATGGTACATACCTATACTCCCAGCTACTTAGGAGCCTGGGCAGGAGGATCACTTGAGGGTTAAGCCTTGGCAACATAGCAAGACCCAGTCTCAAAAAATAAATAAATAAAAATATAGACATGTTCAACCTCACTAACAATTTCAAAAGTTAGGGCTGGAGATGTAGCTCAGTAGTAGAGTACTTGCCTAGCATGTATGAGTCCCTGGATTCAGTCCCTGGCACCACACACATATCCTTTAATAGAGAGACAGGGAGAGAGGGGGAGAGAGAGAGAGAGAAGAGAGAGAGAGAGAGAGAGAGAGAGAGAGAGAGAGAGAGAGAGAGAGAGAGAGAGAGAGAGAGAGAGAGAAAGAGAAATTCTCTTTTCTTTATTTCTTAACTTATTTGGTTACTTATTTATATGAGTTTGAGCTCATGGATATTAATTTTATTCTTTGAGCTGTGATCCAATGTACTATTATATATTTGTTTCTCAAAGTTATGTAGCTAAAATAGTAAAATTTAAAAAATAAGTGCTTGTTGATTAGATGAATGAATAAACTGCATCTTTTATAAACTATATCTTTCATACCACAATATAGGAAAGAAAAACAACCATAGATACAAGTTGTACCCATCACCACAGTCATTTAGAAGATTCCTGTCTACCTGACATGAGCTTCTTCAGCAATTTCTGGCTTTTGTTTGAGTCACGCTGTAAAATATCCTGTTCTTCATGTGTACATACCTGTAAAATAATAAGAGAAGGACACATGATCTAACAGTTAAATTATATTGTTCACTTGATATACCTTAAATGTAACCTTAAATTATACATTAGATATGACAATAAAATGACATTACTGATGCTTTTCATCAGGACAAATCTATTAAAACACATTAATCTAAATAAGTTTTTCCTTCTCTCTTCATTTCCTTTTTATGAGTCATACAAAAAATAAAAAACTACCTCACTGCAAGTATATCTAACACTTGGTGGGGTTTTATTTTCTATTTATTTAAATCTACTGTACTTTCAAAGGACAAATATTTATCTTTGGAACACTAGAAAAATCAAGTAAGACTTTTTATTAAGTCTTCTGGTTCTAGAAAAATGAATCAGAAAAAGAAGATTACAGTACCACTAGTGAAAATTAGATTTACTTTTATACTATGATTTTCTTTTATACTAAATATATATGCACACACACATTTTTTTGCAGTGCTGAGGATGGAACCCAGGGCCTCATGCATGCTAGGCAAGGTATCTACCACTCATTTACATCTCTAGCCCAACTATATATATTTTGTTTCTTTGCTTTCAAACATAACAAACTTAGAAAATAATGAATATGTTAAGCAAAGAAAGCTCCATTTACTATAAAATTATTGCAGATTTCAGAAGGAAGCTGAGAAGGGACTGTGTCAAACTTATCAAATTTAAGACTTTAAGACCAATCTGGTTTGCATTACTATTTCTTGAACTGAACAGACTAAGAGAAAAAATTCACTGTCCCCCTCCCTTTTTTTTTTTTGGTACTGGGGATTGAACCCAGGGGCACTTAACCACTGAACCATTTCCCCAGCCTTTTTGTATTTTATTTAGAGACAGGGTCTCACTAAGGGCCTTGCTAAGTTGCTGAGGGTGGCTTTGAACTCTTGATCCTCCTGCCTCAACCTCCCAAGTTGCTGGGATTAGAGGTGTGAACCACTATGCCCAGCTAATTGCTATTTTATAAACATGGTGAAAACTACATTCTCCAGGTCATTCAGTTGTCTATCAGTTTAATCTCTGAGTATGTGGAAAAATCAAGAGTCCATTAGAAAAAATAAAGCAATATAAAACAGATGCCTTTATCAACATCAAATGTTATTGCTTCTGCCAGACAGCTCAACTGGTAAAATAAGCTTTTCAGACAGCTCTTTAGAGTTTTTAAGAGTCATTATTGCTATTTCTCTTTTTTCCTTTTTTATTTTTGGTAGTGCTGGGGATTGAATCTAGGGCCTCATGCATGTTAGGCAAGTGTTCTACCATTAAGCCAGATCCCCACATCCCTAGCCCTATTACTACTGCATTCTTTTTGTGTTTGTTTGTTTAATATTAATTTTTAGTTGTAGTTGGACACAATATCTTTATTTTATTTATTTATTTATTTTTATGTGGTTCTGAGGATCGAACCCAGGGCCTTGTACGTGCGAGGTGAGTGCCCTACTGCTGAGCCACAACCCCAGGCCTACTACTACATTCTTAAGGTCATTTCTTAAACAAAGCAAAGTTATAACAGGTGTTGTTCCAGAAACAGAAGCTATGAAGTATTGAGGATTATGTCACCGTGACTCTTGCCCCTACAGATATAAGCCACATCTGAAGACTACAAAAAATCCTGACACTTCAAGCTCTAAAGTTTTTAGTTTTGCTTTTGTTTTGGTCCCTGGGATTGAACACAGGGCTCTTAACTACTTAGCCACATCTCGGCCTTTTTATATTTTTAGTCTGAGACAGGGTCTTGCTGAGTTGCTTAGGGCCTTGCTAAATTGCTGAGGTTGCCTTTGAACTTGAGATGCTCCTGCCTCAGGCTCCTGAGCCACTGGGATTATAGGGATGCTCCACCATGCCTGACACAACCTGGGGTTTCTAATCAAATCCCTGCTACTAGAATCCTTGGGGAAGAAATTTACTAAGAAAAAGGGAAATTGTTAGGGATCTGAATGGATCTGTGTATTAACACAAAGCACAATAAAACAATAGAAAAAAAATTACCAGAGATCCACAGAATAAGCAGGGGCCGGAACCCTCTTGTTCACAGACAATCCGCCCACAGATGAGACAGTTATTGATGAGCTTATGCTTCTGGCCCAGGCAATCACAAGGGTGGCGACCAGGAAGTAGGACTGCAAGCTTGTCCTGTCCCTCTCTTGTGTATAAATTGACAAATTTTGTCTTCTTCTTTACGGAGCTACTGTTCTCTTGTGCCTAATTGTACAAAGACATCACAATAACATTGAACAATGAAAATGAAAAGAATGAAGGAGGGAAAACCTCAGTTCTAGTCCATAGCTATATATATATATATATATATATATATATACACACACACACACACACACACACACACACACACACACATATATATACTGTCCAAGAAATCATGAAAGAAGTGAGAGGGAGAAATACAAATAATCAAAATTAAGGGGCTGAGGAAAGGCTATGCTCCATAGAAATAGGCTAATAATTTCCTTGTCTTTTTTTGCTAGCAGCCCTCAATCTCCTACTATGGCTGGAGGAACATAAATATAGCACTCAAAGCTGTATGACATCTTAAAGCATAGCTAAATTGGAGATTATAAGAAACAAGAATGCAGGCTGGGGATGTGGCTCAAGTGGTAGCGTGCTCGCCCGGCATGCATGCAGCCCGGGTTCGATTCTCAGTACCACATACAAAAACAAAGATGTTGTATCCGCCGAAAACTAAAAAAATAAATAAATATTAAAAAAAAAAAAACACAAGAATGCCTTTAAAAGAAGATGACATTTGTGGATTTGTGGACAATCAATAAGTAAAATGAGAAATTTGTTCAATCAGAAATTAATAATAATTTAAAAATGGGCAAATATTTAAACAAGAACTTTATAACAAAAGATATCCAAATAGCATACAGATACATGAAAAGGTACTCAACTTTATTAGTCATTATAATCAGTCCCCAGAACTACTGGGGAAAAAATACCCAATCTCAACCAACCAACCAACCAATCAATTGAACAAAAAATAGTCAATACTAAACTATGGTGATGGAAATCAAGATGGCGTTTTCCCTTAGGAAAACCTGTATTTTCAATTTAGCCATTCTAATTGGTATGTAGTAGTAGTGCAGTGTGATTATATTTTGCATTATTTTAATGACTAATGAAGTTGAGAGCCTTTTCATGTGTCTGCTCTTCACTTGGATATCTTTTATTATGAAGTTCTTTGGAGGGCTGAGTTTTGTTGTTTTTTTTTTAGTACTTGGGACATCTTGTAGAGGGACAAGAAATGTTTTGTTTCTAGTTTTAAAATCCATAGCATAGTCAGTTTGTGAAAATTCATCTTTTCACTTGTGTATTTAGGTCACTTAATAAAAAGTAAACAAACAAAACCAGATCCACCAGCCTCTGACACTTAAAAAGTATAGATGCCTTTCTTTGCAACCATGTTGTGAACTTATTTTCTCTTTGCGAGTTTCTCGATCATTTCCAGAAACTGATGTTTTAGAAAAGAAAAATCTTAAGAGTTCCAGTCTATGGGAAACTGACTACAAGGAAGTAAGTAAGTAAAGAGAGCTGGTAAAATGCTCTCATGTCCAAAGCAAAAAGATGAGATATAGTGACAATACCAAATAGAAGTCAGTGAAGGCAAGAATGAAAACCTAAGACAAAGAAATGCTTAAGATTTTATCTAATCTAACAGGTTGCCACTTTTAAAAATTAACCAATATTATATTTTTGAATCTCAGAGATGGTGGTGGTATGAAGATTTAAAATCTCTTAAGAACAAATTTGTATTCTGATTCCCTTTAAAGTATCCATTTATATTAAAACAAGTATTTGAGGAATTGAGGACTCTGCTTTGATGAGGTCTCTCATTTATAATGGATAATAAATATTTATTTAAAAAGAGAAGGGGAGAGACAAAAATAGTAGAGAGAAGGGGAGAACAAGGCAAGCAGGAAAAGGCATAGTATGTCACTCCACAATCTAAAATCTGAAATGGATTACTTTTGTTGTAGTTGTTTTGTTTTTTACAGTTCTGGGGATTGAATCCAGGGACACTGTACCAGTTAGCTACATCTCCAGCCTTTTTTATTTTGAGAGAGGATCTCACTAAATGGATGAGACTGGCCTTAAACTTGTATCACTGCCTCAGCCTCCTGAATAGCTGGGATTATAGGCGTGCACCACCACACCCAGCTTATATTTTTGAGTTATGTAAATACGTTAGAAGTATCTGAACATTTCCATAGTTTTTGTTTTATTTTTGGTACAGGATTGAACCCAGGTTCATTCTATTACTGAACACATTCCAGGTACCTCAGCCTGCTGGGAGTCCCTTACAGGCATGTTCCACTGTGCCTAGTTCTGGATGTAAGCTGCCAAAGTGTCCCCAGACAGCTTAAATCAATATACATTGCTACCAGTAGTGTTCAGAATGTTCCTAACTTAATACAACTTCGTTATCACTGAGTAGTTTGTTGTGGTGGTGGTGGTACTGCGGATTGAACCCAGGGTGCTCTACCACTGAGCTATATCCCCAGCTAGTTTTTTTTTTTTCTTTTGTCCTTTTCTTCCCACCAACCTTTTTTATTTTTTGTTTTAAGACAGGGTCTTGTTAAATTACCTAAGCTAGCCTTAGACTCTCAATCCTGTAGCTTAGTCTTCTGAGTAACTGGGATTATAGGCATGTGCCACTGTGCTCAGCTTTAATGTGTAATTATTTATTTATTTTTTTATTTTTATTTTTTTTTTTTTTAAAGAGAGAGTGAGAGTGAAAGGGGGACAGACAGAGAGAGAATTTTAACATTTATTTATTTTTTCTTAGTTCTCGGCGGACACAACATCTTCGTTTGTATGTGGTGCTGAGGATTGAACCCGGGCCGCACGCGTGCCAGGCGAGCGCGCTACCGCTTGAGCCACATCCCCAGCCCATGTGTAATTATTTATTAGTAGAATAATCGGACAGCCTGGTTTGCTTAGGAGTTGGGGGAGGGAGTGTCCCAGGACATGAGAGTTTAAGTGTTAAAACTTAAAAAGTCCCAAACAAACCAAGATAAAAGACGACAAATTGGTCACCTTAATTATAAGTAAAGTTAAACACCTTTCTATACTAGCTATCTATGCTTTTCTTTTGCTTCTGAAGGTCTTTGTTTTTGTGGTTCTGGGGAGTGAGTCCAGTGCCATTCAACCACCAAGCCCCATCACCAACTCTTTTTATTTTTTATTTTAAGACAGGGTCTTGCTAAGGTGCCCAGGCTGACCTCAAACTTGCAATCTTCCTGACTCAGCCTCTTTCTCAGCTTCCCAAATTATTGGGAATATAGGTATGTGGCACAACACCTGGCTGTTTGTGTTAGTCTTTGCTCATTTCATTCCTATTGACAAAAAACTTTCATTCTTCTATTACTTCTCTTTAATTTAATATTAATTATTTTTCAAACACTTTTCAATTCTCCCTCATCCCCTCTCTCAGCACTGGGGATTGAACTCACCAATTTGCATGTGCTCAGCAAATGCTGTATCAATGAGGTACACTCTAAGCCCACCTATGTTTGTTTGTTTTTGTGGTAATGGGGATTGAATTCAGGGGCACTTTACTACTGAGCTACTCTCTAATCCTTTTCATTTTTTTTTTTTTTTTGGAAAGAGAGAGAGAGAGAGAGAGAGAGAGAGAGAGAGAGAGAGAGAGAGAGAGAGAATTAATATTTATTTTTTAGTTTTCGGCGGACACAACATCTTTGTTTGTAGGTGGTGCTGAGGATCGAACCCGGGCCGCATGCATGCCAGGCAAGTGTGCTACCGCTGGAGCCACATCCCCTCATTTTTTATTTTAAGACAAGGTCTTACTAAATTGCCCAAGAGGGGGACTCAAATGTGCTATCATCCTCTACCTTAGCCTCCTATATCCCTGGCATTACAGGTATGTGCCACTGTATCTTAGTGTCCTATATCCCTGGAATTATAGGAATGTGCCACTGTGCCTGCCCTATGTTTTTTTCTTGGTAATCACACTCAAAATTTTTGAGTTCAGTACTTCAATCTTAGTTTATTAACTATTATTTCTTTGGGGAAATTTAGCTTATCAAATTTCCTGATCATAAACATTTGTTTTCCTTAAGAGTTATTGTGAGAGCCAGGAGAGACTAGGAAATAAGTTTTGAAGGCTAGATGATAATAATAATATTAGAGAAGACTGGTTCAAGAAAGGAACACCTTTTTTTTTTTTTTAAACAAAGTTCAGGTTTTTTTAACTTTATTTTTTATAACTTTTTTTTAATGTTTATTTTTTAGTTTTAGGTGGACACAATATCTTTATTTTATTTTTATGTGGTGCTGAGAATCGAACCCAGTGTCTCACGCATGCTAGGCAAGTGCACTACCACTTGAGCCACATCCCCAGCCTTATACCTTTATTTTATTTATTTATTTTTATGTGGGGCTGAGGATCGAACCCAGGGCCTCAAATGTGCTAGACGAGCATTCTACCACTAAGCCACAATCCCAGCCGAAAGGAATACCTTTAATAATAGCAAGCATTGTGCATTCTTTCAGCATTAACCCACAAAATGTTGAAGATGAAACCCACAGCATGTCATTGTTTTCTATCAGTTGGATAGTATGTATTAGGTTCAATCCATAGAACCACCATAAAAAACAAAAACCCTACCATATAGAAAGCAATATGTCATCATTATCATCTAAATTCATATATTTGTTGAAAATTGCCACTGCAGATCAATTTTTACACTTCACTCTCTAAAAAATATTAGTCACTTCTTCTCCATAGAGGCAGAAAAAGCTTCATTCTATAAGTGCTCACCTTGGCCAAATCAAAAGGTGTTTTGACCTCTATAGTTGTGTCATGTTCAGCAAATGCAGGAACTTCCTGTTTGTTTCTTCCTTTCCGCCTACCACGCTTTAGCTGGTCTCCTGATTTATGCATATCAAAACTTTCTTTAAAGAATAAACACACAATCACACAAAGATTGATAATAGTAAGAATCATTAGTCAACAACTTTTTCTTTTTTTTTAATCACAGTACTGGCATTTGAACCTAAGGCCTCACCCCACATGTGTTAGTTAACTTGAATAGGTAATAAACAGAAAGTGATGCTTAGTAGAATCAAGACATCAAGTCAGGCAGAATTCCTTTCAATCCAGAACTAAACTAAACCATCATTTTCAAGATTATAGTCAATGATATTAACTCAAATACTACTGGCTGGGATTAATAATTTAAAATGTGATATTTATGATTATAAAGTAATAATGACTTAGGTAATTTACTTTGTTGTTCACCTTTTGGGAATTAAACAGAAACCTCTGTTATTTATACAATTATAATCAGTCAACATTTCTTTATTTTTCCTGTTTGGTATCAGGGATGATTAAACCCAGAGGTACTTAGCAATTGAGACACATCCCCAACCCTTTTTATTTTGAGACATACGATTATGTTTTAATTAGCTGTGAAGAAAAACAGGTAGCTGAAAATACTAAGACTTTTAAACCTGCTCATTTATGAACAATATTTCAACCTATACCTAATTACATTAACTTACCATCTTTTTTAAAACATTGCTGCAAAGGATCAGAAAGCAACTCCTGATCATTCTTTTGCCATTTGGTTATAAGATTGTCTATGAATTGTCCTTTTTTGCCTTCATTTCCCTGGAGAAGGTCCGTCACATATTCTCGTATTTCTTCAGCACTCTCAATCGACAAAACATACCTCAGGAGGCAAAGATAAAATTTGATGAAACAAGGATAACCTACATTATGCTTTTCAATAATTATAACGGAGGTCAAGATAGTAAAAACCATTCATTAGGGTTAGAGATGTAAATCAGTGGTAGAGGGCTTACCTAGTATGAGTAAAACCCTGGTTCAATACCTAGCACCTCAAAATAAAAACAAACCCTACTATTCATTAATCTATTAAAAACTTTACTTTGAACTAATACTATGCAAGATACTAGGGATATGATTAGGACAAAGACCCTGATCTCAAGAAATTAATAATCTAAACTTCATATGTATTTAACCATTTACTGTTTTGATGTATTTTTAGAATCAAATCAGTGCTGTGAAGTGTTGCAAGGCTATCCTTAACATAGGAACACTTCTCATTTCCCTACAAATGATACGTACTACTTAATCTCTACATTGCAAAATCTAAATTTATATTATTTGCTGAAGATAGACTTATATACTATAACCTCATTATTTTTTTCCTAACTAGTTATTAATTCAACATTTTTTATACCTTTATTTTATTTATTTATTTTTATGTGGTGCTGAGGATCAAAACCAGGGCCTGGTATGTGTGAGTCAAGCACTCTGCCACTGAGCCACATCCCAGCCCCAATTCAACACTTGTAAGTCAAGGGCTGGGGCTGTAGCTCTGTGGAAGAGTGCTTGCCTCTCGCATTTTAGGCACTGGATTCCATCTTCAGCACCACATAAAAAATAAATAAATAAAGATATTGTGTCCAGGGGCTGGGGATGTGGCTCAAACAGTAGCACGCTCGCCTGACATGCCTGTGGCCCGAGTTCGATCCTAAGCACCACATACAAAGATGTTGTGTCCGCCGAGAACTAATAAATAAATAAATAAATATTTTTTTTAAAAAAAAGATACTGTGTCCATCTACAACTAAAAAATTATTCTTAAAAATTTATAAATCAAGATTAGTGTCACATCAGAATAAATAGATTTTGTTTTTAATACCAGGGATTAAACCCAGGAGTGCTTTACCATTGAGCCACATCCCCAACCCTTTTTTAATATTTTCTTTAAAGACTGAGGCTTGCTATATTGCTTTAGGGCCTTGCTAAGTTGCTAAAGCTGGCTTTGAACTTATAATCCTCCTGCCTCAGCCTCCAGAGCTGATGGGATTACAGGCAGGTGCCACTACTGTACAGGCAAGCAGATCTTTTTTAAGGAAATGCTATTAATTGTTTAGGAATATAAAATAATGCAACTTTCCTAGAAATCAATCAGCCAATATATTTCAAGTGTTTAGAGCACTCGCCTAGCATAGGCGGGACCTGGGTTCGATCCTCAGCACCACATAAAAATAAAGGCATTGTGTTGTGTCCATCTACACCTAAAAAAAAATAATAATAAAAAAAATAAAAATAAATAAAAAAGGGCTGGGATGTGTAGCCCAGTGGATGAGTGTTTGCTTAGCATGTGTGAGGTCCTGAGTTCAATTTATAGCACTGCCAAAAAAATTTAAAAAGTGAAATTTATAAGAAATTATAATCAAGGGGTTGGGTTTATAGCTTAGAGGTAGAGCACTTGCCTAGCGTGTGAGAGGCACGGGGCTTGATCCTCAGCACCACATAAAAATAAATAAATAAATAAATAAAATAAAGATATTGTGCCCATCTCCGACTAACAAAAAATTTATTATCAACCTGAGAACTCTTATAATAACGATAAGTAAAACAGTATATGATCCCACTTCCCATAAAAGGTATACATACCCCAACCTATGTATAGGAAAAAGGCTAGAACATTATATACCAAAATCATTATCTTTGAGTGGTAAAGTTAAATGCAGTTTTTTTAAAAAATATTTTTTTAGTTGTGGGTGGACACAATAACTTTATTTGTTTATATGGTGCTGAGGATTGAACCCAGTGCCACACACATGCTAGGCAAGTGCTCTACCACTGAGCTGAAACCCCAGCCCCTATACAGTTTTAATTTATTTTCTTTTCCCCAGTAACAATGAATAATTTTTTTAAAACACATTGCATTATAATATGCATAGGAAAAAACACTAACAGAGAGAAAATGGTTTTCTCTAGATTGTGGCATTATGGTAATTTTGTTTCCTTCTTTATCCTTTTCTGATCTTTATTAGTTATCTACAGTAAATATATCTTATTGTTAACAAAGAAGTGATAAAAAATATAAATTTAAATATAAGCCAGGTGGTGTGTGGCTATAATCCCAGCTACTCAGGAGGTCAAGACAGGAGGATTCCAAGTTTGAGGCCAGCCTCAGCAACTTAGTAAGACCCTGTCTCAAAAAAAAAAAAAAAAAAAAAATTAAAGGGCTGGAATATAGCTCAGTGGTAGAGTGTCCCTGGGTTGTTCAATCCCCCGTACAACATCAGCAAAAATTTAGATGCAAGACCCTCAAAACAGGGGCTGGGGTTGTGGCTCAGTGATAGAGTGCTTGTCTCGAATGCGTGAGGCACTGGGTTTGACCCTCAGCACTACATAAATAAAATAAAGGTATTGTGCCCACCTACAACTAAAAAAAAAAAAAAAAAGACTCTCAAAACATTTGTAATTCAGACACATTGGTGAGTCACAAGAAAATTATAACAATGTTATACCCTTTAAATGTAAAAAAATAAAATCACAAAATTGTCCCATCATTGGTAGCATATGGACAGGATCCTTTTCATAGTGTCGTGGTGGAACTGCAGTTATGAGCTACAGGTGAACAAACCTATACCTTTGGGCTTCCTTAAGAGTACATTAGAGTCCAGGCACAATGGCACACGTCTGTAATCCTAGTGCCTAGGAAGGCTGAGGCAGGAGGATCATGAATCCAAGGCCAGCCTCAACAACTTAGCGAGGACCCTGTCTCTAAAAAAAAGGGCTGAAGATGTGGCTTCGTGGCTAAGCGCCCTAGGCTTGATCCCCAATACCAAAAAAAAAAAAAAAAGAACATATTATGATCATCAGGGGCTGGGGGGTTGTAGCTCAGTGGTAGAGCACTTGCCTTGTACTTATGAAACACTGAGTTTTATCCTCAGCACCACATAAAAGTAAATAAATAAGGATATTGTGTCCATCTACAACTAAAAAAAAAAAATTTTTTTTTTAAATGATCATCAGGGCTGGGGTTGTAACTCAGCAGTAGCGCACTTGCCTGAGGCACTGTGTTTGATTCTCAGCACCACATACAAATAAATAAATTAAAGGTCCATCAACAACTAAAAAAATATTTTTAAAAAATGATCATCAGGGCTGGGGATGTGGCTCAAGCGGTAGTGCGCTTGCCTGGCATGCGTGCGGCCCCGGGTTTGATCCTCAGGACCACATTCAAACAAAGATGTTGTGACCGCCGAAAACTGAAAAAAAAAAAAAAAAAAATTAAAATTCTCTCTCTCTCCCTCTCTCTCTAAAAAAAAAAAAAAATGATCATCAGATTAAAGAAAAAAAGACACAATGACATTTCAGGTCTTACATATTTCAACTACCTTTTCCTCAAAGCTTACCAGTCTCCATCAAAAAATTAACCGGTAGCAAAGACTCACAGAGCTATATGGAATCTTAAAGGATCATTTAACCCTGGAATTCCAAATTTTCACCAAGGAAGTAAAAACAGTTCTGGAAATATTTTTTAAATGTCATTTTAACAGTTTAATGAAGTATGATAAAGAACACTCATCCAAATGTGTTATATACCAAATATTATCAAAACAGTCAACTAAAAAAATGAACTCATGGAGATTGTGACACAGTTTATTTTGCTAACTCTGAACTCATCTTAATGTCTTATAAACATGTGACTGATTAGGAGTTTAATAATTCTATGCTATTTTTAAAATTCAGATTACTCATGTAAAATTATGCAAGCTAGAACACTACTGTAATACACCTTGATAATTCTTTTTTTTTAAAGATGCTGATAGACCTTTATTTTATTCATTTATTTTATGTGTGCTGAGAATCGAACCCAGTGCCTCACACATGCTAGGCAAGCGCTCTGCCACTGAGTCACAACCTCAGCCCCACATCTTGATAATTCTTAATTTATTGCGACAAGACACAGTAAATGCCTTAGTCATGGAATAATAGCCTGTTGTGCAACAACTAGTGAATACTTTATGGTTCAAATATTAGTACATTATATGTAATTTCAGTGATTATTGGAAGTTTGGAATACTTGTCTAACATGTACACATAAAATACAAAAATGCAAGAAGGTGGGGGCTGAGGTTATAGCTCAGTGACAGAGCACTTGCCTAGCATGTGCGAAGCACTGGGTTCGATCCTTAGCACCACATACAAATAAATAAAGGAATTCTGTCCATCTACAACTACGAAAAAAAATTTTTTTAAATGCAAGCAGGTGATGGGCTTGGGTTGTGGCTCAGTGGTTGAGCGCTCGCCTAACACATGTGAGACCCTGGGTTTAATCTTCAGCACCACATAAAAATAAATAAAATAAAGGTGTTGTGTCCAACCACAACTAAAAAATAAACATAAAAAATGCAAGCAGGTGTTCCATACTTAGTGTTTCCATTTTTTTTTGGGGGGGGGGTCGGTTATCGGGATTGAATCCAGGGCCTTGCATATGCTAGGCAAGAACTCTACCACTGAGCTTATACCCCAGTCCTTAGTATTTCAATTTTAAAATAGAAATTTATCACTTCACTTTCAGTGGTGTGGATGAGTTTGAGGAAAACTTGAGTCTGCCAAAAAAAACTGTTAAACCAGGATCATGAGATCAGAATTTTCTTGATAGAGTATACTCAAAAATTTGATTCTGAGACTAAGAAGTCTGCATTTATCATCTGTAATCCATTCCAAGTTGTTGATTCATCAAAAATAGACTCAATCTTCTAAGATACTAAGTGACTATAATGAACTCAGTAAATTTGAATTCACACATAATAATGTTAATAAAAACCACTTTTTTGGTACATATATTGTCAAGTCTTATTATTCAATTTGATAACATTCCACTAAATTAAAATGAATGTTTGAAAACTGTTTAACCTGATTTTGCATTCACACAAGAGTTAAGCCAAACCATGTGATATGTCTGGGATTTTTTGGTTTGGTAGTCGATTCAAGTGTTCAAAAACCGAAATTCTTTAATATGGGCTGTCTTGACTCTCTCCTTGCCAACAAGTTTCAGTTTTCTCCCAAAGTGAAACTGCCTTACTTCCTATAAACCTAGAATCACAATTTAGGTTTCAGCATCAGTGAACAACAGGAATCAAATTAAGAAACACTTTCAGGTTCTTCATCAAGTCCGATTTTTGCAGACATTCCCCTCCACCTGAGCACGTAAAACCTATACTTTAGTTCTCAGGCAAAAGGGATCCTTTCCAGTAAATCTTTCGAGGTTGCAAACTTTTTATTTCTTTATTTTTCCCACTCATCAATAAAGTATTTATTCTTTTTTATCCGTGCACTATAATTATACATAATAGTAGGATTCATTATGTCATATTCGTACATACACATAACTTGATCAATCTCCTAGTACTTTCCCTTCCTAATGTCTCAAATCTTAATGAAGATCCTTCAAAGTACTCTCCCAACTTCAGCTTTACCCACCTCAGAAACTCATCAAGATAGCACAACCCAATTGTATCCTTTTTGTTGCCCCAGCAACTGGCATGTAGTAATAAAGCAACATACGTTCGTTAATCAATTGGAAGCACATATTAAATCATGTTTGCTATGTCTGTTTCAAAAGAATTTTAAACACGAAAGATAAACTCTACTAATTATTCATTTATAGATGAAGAAACCAAGGTACAGAGAAGGAAATTAAGTTGTTTAAGATTTCAAAATTGGTAAATGATAGCTGAATATAGAACCTGTGACTTATGAGTCAGGAACTACTTGCACTGTACCACATTACCCCAGTTTAAATTTCAGGTCCGACCTGACACAACTCGGACCGGGCAAACCGAAATAAAGAATCTCTAAAGACAATTTGACTTGCTCCTTCTCTCAGAGTCTATAAGGAAACTAGATCCTTGGACAATCTTATAGGGCTAATTACTACAGTTTTTCAGAAGAAAAAAAACATATCTTACAGCTTGACAACCTTTCCAGAAGCTAAACTATAAAAGCGGAGACCAAAATTCGGCCCCTACAGACTAACTGCAGCTCTTTTATCATATTTCTTGTCTCTCATCAACTTTTCATTCCTCCCCGCTTTCCTTTTCTCTCTGCTAGTGCACATCCCAGAGCTCCTTCCCGCCTAGGACCCGAACTGGTCTCACTGCAAGATCTCCTCGCTGACATCCAGGCCGAAAGTTTTCCGCAACTGCTGGGTGCACCAGAGCACCAGCGGCTCCCGGGACACCGCCCCAGCTACCGCCATCTTCCTCAGCCGGAACCAGCTGGACAACAAAAGCCCCACGTCCTGCGCGGGACTAGTTCCCTTTGCAACCCGACCTCGCTCACGCGGGTTCCGCCAGCTTGCACCGCCCGGCGCAGTGGCACCGCCCCAGCGCCGATCCCGCCCACCTGTACTGCCTCAGGCTTGTTCCCCCCTCCTTGTATGCTTCCTGGAATACCCAAGCTCCCTCAGCGCATGCTTTTCGACATTGTATGAGGTAGAGTCGAGGAAGGCCACAGGCAACACTGCCGAGAAGACAATAGAAATACCTATGAAAACTACAGTTTAGGGAAAAAAAGACACACACACACACACAATACGCAGAAAGCCGAGAGTACAGCTTTTAAATCTTTCTGGTTTTACGTAAAACATTTAAAAACAACGCACGTAAGCTATTAGTAAGTACTATATTAATTTTTGTTCTGGTAGTGGTAGTTGTTATGGATACCCTCTGTAGTCTAGATTCACACTCCTACAATTTCTATTTAATTTGTCGAAGCAGGTCTTTTCCATTAGGGCCAAGACAATTTATTAAGCTCAAAGGGGAAAATTAATAACAGGTATTGAAATTTGTCTTAGAAGATGTTCCACATGAATTCTCAACCCAAGATAACCAGACTTAGGGGGTCCTTTGCAGTTCCCCATTCTGATAGGGCAATGGGTTGGGGAAAATGTTTGCCAAACTTTTTTGGAAAGCATTTTTTATGATTCCCGGATGCTTTTTTTTTTTTTTGGTTACCTTTATAGGTTAAAATTTTTCATTCTTGCCGGGTGCGGAGGTGCATGCGTGTAACCCCAGCCACTCGAGCTGAGGCAGGAGGATAGCAATTTAAAGAGGCTCTAACCAATTTAGTGAGACCCTGCCTTAAAAAAATAAAAAGGACTGGGGATGTCACTATTAAAGTAACTCTGGGTTGAATCCCTACCGCCCCCCCCAAAAAAAAACCCCCAAGTTTTAAAAATTCCTATTAGCCTATTTAGACATTGAATGTTGTTTCACTTTTTTTAAAAAAAATTAGTTCAACCCCAGCCCCAGTTTGACCTTTCCTTTTTTTCTTTTTATTTTTTTAAGAGAGAGAATCTTTTTAATATTTATTTTTTAGTTTTCGGTGGACACAACATGTTTATTTTTTTGTGTGGTGCTGAGAATCTAACCCAGCGCCCCGCGTGTGCCAGGCGAGCCCGCTACCGCTTGAGCCACATCCCCAGCCCCTGACCTTTTCTTTTCTTTTTTTTTTTTTTAACCCATGGATTCTTTTGAATTTTTTAATATTTATTTTTTAGTTTTCGGCGGACACAACCTCTTTATATGTGGTGCTGAGGATTGAACCCGGTCCGCACGCATGCCAGGCGAGCGCGCTACCGCTTGAGCCACATCCCCAGCCCCCCTGACCTTTTCTTAATGCTAATGTTTTTACTAGCATAACTAATCAAAATCATAAAAGTGTATTAACTTATATTGAAGTTAGATTGTTCTTGTCATTAATTTAGAAAATGTAGCATTTTTAAATTTTTTTAAAAGCAAAATATTGTTGATATTAAGTAATAATGGATGCATGATTTGTGGGTATGTGATTTCTTTATAAAAATCGGATACATTTATTACTAATTATAACATTCAAATAATTTACCCATTTCCATATTTGTTCTGGCCCATAACTAAAATATTAACTTCTGGAAGACAGACTATGACTTAAATTCATAAAAATCACAATAGAACTTAACATATCAGGGCTGGAGTTGTACTTAGTAGTAGTGTGCCTCCCTAGCACATGTGAGGCACTGGGTTTGATCCTCAGCAGCACATAAAAATAAATAAATAAAATAAAGGTGTCCTGTCCAACTAAAAATATTTTTAAAAAAAGAACTTAACACATATATGTTATAATGAAATGACAGGTCCTCAAGAATAATTTTTTTTCATAAAGCATATGTTTATGATTATAATTTTTAGGTTGTAATGTGTGCATATAACACCATTTTCAATCATTATCCTGTATTCAATTACATTTCTGCCTAAGCAAAGCAAGCACACCCAGTTAATATGACTTAAATATATTCTTTGGGACTGGGGGTGTAGCTCACTTGTAGAAAGTTTCCTTATCAAGGCCCTGGGATCATTTTTTTTTTCTTATTGGTACTGAGGACTGAATACCAGCTGAATACCAGGTGATTAATCATTAAGCCACATCCTCAGCCCTTTTTATCTTTTATTTTGAGAGATGGTCTCACTAAGTTGATGAAGATGGTCTCAACTTTGTGATCATCCTGCCTCAGCCTCTCAAAACACTGGGATTACAGCCTTGCACTACCATGCCCAGCAGCCCTGGGTTCTGTTGCCAGCACACATACACATAAACATGCACACCAAAGATATACTTTGGTACAAATTTAAGTAGAAATTGCATTCACACATTTAACAATATTTTTCACATCACATAGTTCTCTGTTTCATGAATTGTAAAGGATAAGTACTTCTCCAAAGCAAATATTTCTCTTAGAATTTTTAGTAGTGGGGAGGGAGGGGGAAAATCCTAGGCAGTGATACTGGTCAAATTATATTGTAGATACACACAATATAACACATTTCATCATTATGTACATAATGTACCAATAAAAACATAAAAGAAAAATAATTTTAGTAGGCATGACTTTATTTTTTTTTCTCTAACATGCATTCTTCATTGTCATAGTATTAAAAAGACATATAGGATAGGGGAAGTAACTCATTGTTAAGAGTGCTTGCCTAGCATATAGGATTGACTCCCAGCACATGCCCACTCCCCAAAAGGCATACAAACACAACTATAGTAATAGTAATATATAGACAGCCTCTATAGGAAAAGGTACACTTGAAATTCTTTCTAGCAATTTAATTGGCTTGCAGAATAGGAAAAAAGACTGTAGGCAGATCCAATCTTTGTAGGAATTTGATATGTGAATTCAATTCAGCCCTATGTAGAAGGTTTTTTTTTTTTTTTTTTTTGTACAGGGAATTGAACCCATGGGCACTTAACTGAGCCACATCCCCAGCCCTTTTTTATATTTTATATGAGATAGGGTCTCATTAAGTTGCATAGGGCCTCTCTAAGTTGCTGAGGTTGCGAAGTTGCTGACCCTCCCCGCCTGGGAAGAGAGGATTTTAACTGAAAAGGAAACAATGGCATTTACCAGAGTAAATTGAGATGGAACTTGATGACAAAGAGCATACCCTGAGGCTTCTTAATTTTTCTATTACAAAGGTGTCTGCAATCTTAGGCCCCAGGGTTAAGATAAAACTCAGGTAATTAATTGCAAATACATTTCCTACTATTATAAAGTTAATTTAATCTGTTAGAATGTTAATTTAATCTGTTGTTTAACTCCTCTAATTCTATAATGCAGTATGGCTGTTAAAGTAGTGAGTAGCCTTTTTTTTTTTTTTTTTTAATTCCAGCGTATCCATTCTCCTGGAATGTAGCCTAGTGCTAAAACATTTACCTAGATGTGAGAGGACCTGGGTTTGATCCTCAGCATTGCAAAAACAAAACAAAACAGAAAACCTCAAGCATAATTCTTTGGAACAAATTAATGCTGTGCTCACACTCTCTAGAGTTGCCTTTCAAATGAACAATTAACAGAATATACCCCACATCACATTCATTTGATCCTACTTTTTATGCACAGGTATTCAGAGTAAAAATCATTTTCTGAGGGTTTTGTAATTAGAAGATAAACATAGGGATAGAGAAAAATTATTACTTCCCTATTCTATCTAGCCTTTAACACATTTGGCAGATTTTTTTTCAGAAAGGCATTTTATTATTTCTCTTCGTGTGTGTGTATGTATATACAATTCACCCAATGTTTTTTTTTTTTTTAAATCTCACATGATCCTAAAACCAAAAGACTGTCAAAAATTATATTAGTTTCCTTTTCTCAATCCCATAGAATTGTTTTAACATGAATGATATAGATAAGTCATGCCTGCGGTTTGAAAGCTCTCAAAATTCTTATTTTTATTTGTGTCCAAAAATCTGCTTAATTTTAGGTTTCGTTTCCAGAAGTCAATCATTGTGTATTTAACCCTATGTATTTTTTTTTTTAAGAAATGTAATTTTCTGTCATTGCTGTTTTATTTCGTTTCTATAAACAGGCCCATTTACCTACTTTAGAATCTTAGCAATAACACATCAAGTAACCCGGGAAAGTGTCCAGGCACCGCCCTCCTGGCGCTGGTGCGAATCACAAGCCCCTGTGAGTTGATGGACTGGCCAGCACTGCATTAAGCCTCGCCGATGTTACCCCTGGACTCCGGCGATTGGTTTGGGGTTAAAGAACAGAACCAATGGGGAGCCACAGCTCGCTAGAGTCTTGTGGAGCGCGGGAAAGACATTAATATAAACGGTGGCGGGAGAGTTTTTTGTTTTTTTTTTTTAGGTCCTTGTCTTGTGAACCTCATCGTCCCGGACGTTTTTCTCGTCTCCTCCCGTTTGAACATGGTGCGAACTAAAGCAGACAGCGTCCCAGGCACCTACAGAAAAGGTGAAAGACCCAGCACCCAGCACCATAGTGGACAGCAAGGGGTGGAGAGGGGTTTCTCCTGGTAGCGTATCCCCGGGTGGCGAGATGCCCTGGCTCCCCTGGGCCTGCACACCCAAACTCCAGCCAGCCAGGAAGCAGCCGCCAGTCCCCTTTACCTTGAGGAAGCGGCTGGAGGGACAAGGGAAGGCCATCCTGCTGTTCTGGATCTCTGGGCTGTCCTCCTGAAGCTGCTAGGGTCCGGGATTGTGGTGAGAATGTGGCGAGACAAGGTATCAAAACCTTCCTGCCCCTTTCTGAATGCTCCCCTCCTCGCCTCTCTTTGCAGTGGTGGCTTCTCGAGCCCCAAGAAAGATCCTTGGTTCCTCCTCCTCTGCTACTAATTCTGCATCGCTTTCATCAAGGAAAGGTAAGAAGCGCCCTGCTGCAAGCTCCTTGAGTAAGAGGATGCCTCCTAAAAGAGGATCAGGTTTGGCACTACAGCCCTGGCCCACTTTGGAATTTTATTAGAGATTCTCAGGCCTTTCTTCCCTATCCTTTGAGGGGGCCTTGGCCTGTTAGGAGGCTTGAGTATGGAAAAAAAGTCTCATGGAAATGAATCTCAAGCCTTGAGATGGGGACCCAGATTTATCTTCAAACCTATTTTTGTTGTTGTTGTTGTTTAGTGTTTATTATTGACAGTTGGCTTTTTCTTTTAGAAACTATTTAAGTACCTCTTCACTAGATTTAGTATAATGATTGACTATGCTAACTACATTGTCTTCTTTTTTTATTTTATTTTATTTTTTTAATGTTGAGACAGTGTCTGGCTAAGTTGCCCAGGCTGGCCTTGACTTGCCATCCTCTTGCCTTAGCCTCCCAGTTCACTGGGAATAGAGGTGTGTGCCCCTTAGTCAGGCTTACATTGTCTTCTTAGTATAAATACTTTTTCTGCCTTTGCTTTTGCTTTCCTTCCTTTCTTCCTCTATCCCTCACTCTCATCCCCTCCTCTGTCTTTTTTGAGTGTGGTGTTTGTGTGTGTTTTCTAACTTTGCAGCTCCTGATACTGCTTTTGGGTGAGTAGGAGTGTAACAAGGCAAGGGAAATAGCTTCACACTGCTCCTCCTGCATGTGGAGAGGATGAGAAAATGCCCTGCCATCTGGTACCTCTTTCCTTTCAGTAGAAAGTTGAAAAGGCAGGAAGATTAATTCCACAAGGTTTAGTTACAAACAGAAAGGAGAGCACTGTTTAAGACTTCATAGATTTTTAAGTCAACTCAAATTTCCTCCTATTCCAAACACTTTCTTAGAAAATATTTATTCGGTCTCTTCAGATAAAAGGCAATAGTAGGGCTGGGGTGTAGCTGAGTGGTAGAGCACTTGCCTAGCAAGTGTGAGGCACTGGGTTCAGTTCTCAGCACCGCATATAAATATATAAAAATACAGGTCCATCAACAACTAAAAAAATTTTTTTAAAAAAGGGAATAGTAGTCAAAACACTTGAAAGAAGATGAATTTTTTGAGACTATCTTACAACCTATACCACTAGAATAAATTCCATTAGGGCCACATTCCATTGTTTGGAACACTGCTGAATCACCAGAGCTAACTGAATGTAGGCCCTTAATGAATGCTTTGAACAAATGCACCTTTTATAATGTTTTACATATCTTTATCTTTACTTCTAGTAAGTGTTTGAAATTGCTAATGTCCTTATTTTTTTCCTGTCTTTTGGTACTGGGAATTGAACTCAGGGTTGATCTACCAATGAACTACATTTTCAGCACTTTTTTATTTTTATTTCAAGACAGAGTCAAGCTAAGTTGCTGAAGCTGGCTTTGAACTTGTGATCCTTTTACCTCAGCCTCTGAACTAAGATTATAGGCATGGGCCACTGTGCCTAGCCTAAATGATCTTATTAAATAAGATTCTGGTGATTTATTCTATAGGGTGATACCTTATGTTAGGAAAAAGTGTATCAAATATTGTATGACAGTATATAATACTGTTTGATAGCTCTGCTCATGGACAAATATGAAAAAGATTTTCCAGCTTTAAAAATTGTTACTGATTTTTTTCTAGGATCAAACTATCAAACTGAGTTTATTGTCTGATTATAGCTTTCCTGTGTCACACTTTCTAGTTTTTTAAGATGGATGTAATATCCCTTATATCTTTGAGAATTTGAAGTGAAAGAAAAAATTAAGTTTTTTTTTTTTTTTTAAGAGAGAGAGGAGAGAGAGAGAGAGAGAATTTTTAATATTTATTTTTTAGTTCTCGGCGGACACAACATCTTTGTTGGTATGTGGTGCTGAGGATTGAACCCGGGCCGCACGCATGCCAGGCGAGAGCGCTACCGTTTGAGCCACATCCCCAGCCCCGAATTAAGGTTTTTTAATGAATGGTGGTTGGATTCCTAGTTCTTATTTAGTTCTGTTTATATTTTACAGCTGAAAATAAGTATGCAGGAGGAAATCCAGTTTGTGTACGTCCAACTCCCAAGTGGCAGAAAGGAATTGGAGAATTCTTTAGGCTGTCCCCTAAAGATTCTGAAAAGGAGAATCGGATTCCTGAAGAGCCAGGAAGCAGTGGCTTAGGAAAAGCAAAGAGAAAGTAAGTTTTTATATTCTGGAATATAAAGAAAATATACTCTGCCAAAAACTAAAAAATAAATATTAAAATTCTCTCTCTCTCTCTCTAAAAAAAAAGAAAGAAAAAAAATTAAAAAAAAAGAATATTTCAAAACAAAACAGGGATAAAATTATACATATATAGAGTTCAATGTGCAAAGTTTTTTTTTTTTTTTTTTTTTGAGATAAGAGTCTCACTGTATTGCCAAGGCTGGCCTCAAAATTGATGTCCTTCTGCCTCAGCCTCTTAGATAGCTAGGATTAAGAGCTACCACAAACAACTAGCTTGCAAACTTTTGTGTGTGTGTGTGGTGCTGGGGATTGAACCCAGGGCCTTGTGCATGCAAGGTAAGCACTCAACCAGCTGAGCTATATCCCCAACCCACTGCAAACTTTTTAAAAAGCTAATTAAACTATGCTTTTAATGACAGGAAAATGCTCATGATAAATGTCAAGAAAAAATTCTGGATACAATCCTTGCTGTGTAAAATCTAAACCATGTATTTAGATTTATAACAAATATAAAATATAACAAATATAGTAACAATTATCTCTGAATAAAAACCTCTTATACTAACAAATTTCAACAAACAAGTCACTTTTTTTAAAAATGGTTTTTTAACTGTAGTTGGATACAATACCTTTATTTTATTTATTTTTATGTGGTGCTGAGGATTGAACTCAGAGCCTTGCATGTGCTAGGCAAGTACTCTACTGCTGAGCCACAACCCCAGGCCAACAAGTCACTTTTAATAACCAGAAAGAAGATAATGCTACTTGGAAAAAAAAATTGAAACCTGTTTTTTTTCAATTTTTAATAATGTTAATAATGGGGTCCAGGCAACAATTTTTAAATGTTTTAAAACTTTCAAAAACAAAGTATTTGACTGGGTAAGGAAAGGTGTGGCATCTTGTCACTGTCATTGTGATGTCATTTGAATATAAGGCGTGGTTTGCTACTTCCACTCCAGGGAGGAATTCAGAGACCCTCCAGCCTACTAAAGCAGCAAGTTGGACACACAAGGGTAAGAGGATGGTGGCCAGGCTCAGTCTGGGGCTGCTGCTTCTGGTACTGCTCCTACCCATGCAGATTAATTCATTTGTTCCTTTAACTAGCACACCAGGTGCTACCTATTACGAAACCACAAAGCCCACCACCGCAACCACCTCCAGCGCTATAAAGACTATAGCCAGTCTTCTCGTGGTCTTACTTACCCTTCTACATCTCTACTATTGAGAGAATAGACTAAGAAAAATCTACAGTTCTCCAACTCATATTTTAAATCTCAATCCAAATGGCATCTGGAAGTCTGTCTTGGTAGGAAAAACAACAACAACAGGTGTTCATCATGTCTGCTAATTCCACTCATTTTATCAACACAGAAAAGCTTTGAGAGTCCAAACTGGGATGGTTTGAAGATCATCTGAAGGATTTAACTAAATAGAGAATGCCAATATTAAATCTGCTGGAGTTTCATGTACAAGACTAAGGAGAAAGTCAACATCAAAAATTACTTAACAGTTTTTTTTTTTTTTAATGTGGCTTAAGAAATATGGACTTTAAAAACTACCTTAAAGAGAATTATGTTACTTTGCTCTAGAGACAAGAATGACCTGTGGAATGGAAATTCAGTTTACATTTTGGCACACTAAATCTAGAAGGCTGTAAAATAACTAGGCAATATAAAAAGATTTCATGACTTATATGTATGTTTGAAAGAACCATCAGGTGTTAATGGAAATTATTCTTTTTCAATAATTATTTTTTAGTTTTAGGTGGACATAATATCTTTATTTTATTTCTATGTGGTGCTGAGGATCAAATCCAGGGCCTCCTGCATGCTAGGCAAGCACTCTGCCACTGAGCCACAACCCCAGCCCCTCTTGTTTTGTTTTAGTCCCAATTTTTTATTCTTATTTATTTATTATTTTTATTATGGTGCTGTAGATTGGACCCAGGGCCTGCGAACGCTAAGCAAGCACTCTACCATTAAGCTACATCCCTGCTTGATATTGCATTTAACTTCCTTTGTATTAATTGACATGTGCCATGGAAAGGATAGATTGGAATCTATTCCAAATCCAAGAATGAGTAAGAGTTGCATGTATACTTAAAATAATTAATTGGGGGCTGGGGATGTGGCTCAAGCGGTAGTGCGCTCGCCTGGCATGCGTGCGGCCCGGGTTCGATCCTTAGCACCACATACAAACAAAGATGTTGTGCCCGCCGAAAACTAAAAAATAAATATTAAAAAAATTCTCTTTAAAAAAAAAATAAATAAAAAAAATAAAATAATTAATTGGTAAGCATTTCTTAGCACATGTAACCATTCAATAAAAGTGTCATTCATTAGCTACCATACTTCATTCAGAAGAATAGAAGTACACTGACTTAAACCCATCTTACAACATTACTTTTTATTTTGCATATATTGAATAATTATATTTGCATATAATTGAAAATTTATGACTCAAAGACATATTTGATAAATCTTGAAAATAAGAGGCAAACATGAAGTAGACAAAAATAATGTATTTGGGAAATGAAGATTGGAAATCCCATTAAGTTCACAATTTTTTTTAATGTTCTTTTTGTAAATACTTTACAAAAACTTCTGTAGATCAGAATAGCTTCATTTGGAACACTTTCTGTATTAGTTTATACTTTTAAGTAGTTAAGACTTACTCCTAAGCCTTAACTGGACTTTATTCTAGAAAGAAAAACTTTTACAACTGCCTCAATGTACATAACCTTTTTAGGAGTAGACACTGCATGAAATCTGGTTCACACAGTCATACATTGACCCTTAGCTGTTCCAATATTCATTATAGCTACAGCAGTTTTAAAAAGTTTTAAGCCATTTTTAGAATCTTCCAGATCCAACAGATCTCAACCTGTGGTATATGTGAACGAAACTTGCTCTTGCTTCATAGTTAACACTGTACATCTGGTATGGATTGTACATTGTGTTTTGAATTGATTTACATTGAATACAAACTAAATAAAAATAAAGGGCTGAAAGAGAACAAAATGATTGCTAGAGAAGAGCACACTTGCAATCCCAGCTACTCAGGAAGCTGAGGCAGGAAGATAAGATTGAGGCCAGCCTCAGCAACTTAGTGAGTTGTTTCTAAGAAGGGCTTAGGGCCAGGCTCCGTGACAAACCCAGCCTCAGCAATGGAGAGAGGCTAAACTCAGTATGACCCCGACCCTAAATAAAATCAAAGTAGGGCTGGGGGTGTGGTTTAGTGGCTGACTGCCCCTGGGCTCAATCCCTGATACCCTCCAAAACAAAATAACACTATTATGATTGTTTATTTATTTACTTTTGAATTTGCATGTCATATTTGTGTAGGGCCATGTTAATCTTCTCTGCATTGTTCCAATTTCAGTATATGTGTGGCTGAAGCAAGCACATAATTTATTTCAATAAAAATCAACCATCAAACTTTTAAAAAATTTTTTGGTACTAGAGATTGAACCCAGGGGTGCTTTATTACTGAGCTACATTCCAAACCCCCCTGCTTTTTTTTTGAGACAGGGGCTCCCTAAGTTGTTTAAGGCCTCACTAAGTTGCTGAGACTGGCCTTGAACTTGGATATCTCCTGTCTCAACCTCCTGAGTAGTTGGGATTATATGCATGAGCCACCAAGCTTTTTAATAGATTTGTTTTCTAGCTAGGATATAGCTCAGTAGAGTGCTTACCTTGCATGCATTAAGGCCAAGGATTCAATTCCTAGTACCACTACTCACAAAAAAAAAAAAAAAATCACCAATAATAATAGGTTTGTTTTCATGATCCTCTATTTTTGTTTCTCCTCATTGCTATCATTCTTCCTTGTTCTTTCTTATTCTAAATTAACAAGGTGTAGTAGTCAAGATTACCTCTAGAATATACTTTAATCCTTTTGAATTGTTTGACCTAATATTAGGGAAATAAAATAATTTGGCAAGACAGCCAATTTTGGCTATAATACAGGAATAAACCTATATTTGTTTTCCACTATATGGAAAGAAATTATACATATATTCTCAAACAACTTTAATCCAAGGTATAATAAGATCTGTCCATAAATGTAGTAATACAGGTTTACATTATTTCTTTAGGCCCCTTTCTTAGATTTGACTTTGTTTAAGACAGTTACAATTATTCCTTTATTGAAATAGTTTATTAGAAGGAATATGAACCTTCAAAGTAATATTTTGAAATATGGTTACTCTTGTGGTCTTATTTTCTCCTAAAGGCAGGGTAAACTCCCATCTATTGCACATAGAGTCAGAATCAAGAGAATATCTGCTTAAATCTTTTTTTTGTTTTGTTTTGTTTTTTTGTTCCAGGGGCACTTAACTATCAAGTCACATCTCTAGCCCTTTTTATATTTTATTTTGATATAGAATCTCGCTAAATTGCTTAGGGCCTTGTTAAATTGTTGAGGCTGGCTTTGAGTTCAAATTCTCCTGCCTCAGCCTCCTAAACCCTTGGGATTATAGGAGTGTGCCACCATGCCCAGCTTCTGCTTAAATCTTGAACAGAACTATGATGCCTAAGTAAATTAGACCGTATGAAAAGGAAGTTTAGGTCATAATAGCATTCATTAGTTAACTTGGTTTAAATTCTAGCACAGCCTACTGATACATGAAGCAATGATAATCATCTTTTTTTTTTTTTTTTTGTACTGGGAATTGAACCCACAGGCACTTATCACTGAACTACATCACTAGCCCTCTTTATTTTTCTTTTGAGACAGGGTCTTTTTAAATTCCTTACAGCCTCACTAAATTGCTCAGGCTGGTCTTGAACTTTGCAAGTTTCTGCCCCGGCCTCCAGAATCGCTAGAGGTGTATGCATGCTTCCCTACACAAGCAGTGATAATCTTATACAATGTCTGGTTACCTTCATTTTAGCTTCCTTCTTTTGGTACCCAGTTCTATGATCATTCAGGCTTACTGGATCTAATTTGAAAACTAAAATCTTTAAATAGGTGTCACAAATCTTTTCTATCTCTAAAATAAAAATTTTGATTTATGATTAAATTCTTAATTGACTTTTTCTTTATAAAAAGAGTAAATATGAATGGCTTTGGGATAATGTAAATTATTTTTTAAAAACTATGACAACCATAAGTTAACAAATTTGCTGTTTCCTGTGCTCAAATGAACTGCTTAATTTTTTGCTTTTTATTATTACTTTCTTTTTTTTTTTTTTAATGGTATTGGGGACTGAACCCAGACCTTCAAACATGCTAGGCAAGAGGTCTACTATTAAACTGGGTGCCCTGCATGCCTGTAATCCCAGTGGCTTGGGAGGCTGCAGGCAGGATGATTCCAAGTTTAAAGTCAGCCTAAGCAACTCAGCGAGACCCTGTCTCTAAATAAAATATGAAAAACGGGGCTGGGGTTGTGGCTCAGTAGCAGACCACTTGCTTAGGACATGTGAGGTCCTGGGTTCAATCCTCAACGCATATAAAAAATAAATGATGGGGCTTGCCTAGCATGCATAAGGCACTGGGTTCAATTCTCAGCACCACATAAAAATTAAGTAAAGATATTGTGTCCACCTAAAAACTAAAAAATAATTAAAAAATAAATGAATAAAATAAAATTTAAAAAGTTACCTCATTAAAAAAAAAAAGGGACTGGGAATGTGGCTCAGTGGTTAAGCATCCCTGCATTCAATCCCTGGTACAAAACAACAACAACAAACACAACAACTCTACTATTGGGTTTCAACCCTTTTATTTATTTTGGAACAGGGTCCCACCAAGTTGTCCTGGCCTGAAACTGCCTTAGTCTCTCGAGTAGCTGGGATAATAGGCATGTGTTATTGGCCAGGATTATTACAAAGTTTTGGTTTTTTCTTTTCTTTCATTACTGGAGATTGAACCTAGCCATGCTTTACCACTGAGCTATATCCCCACACTTTATATATTTTTAAAATATTTTATTAGGGGGCTGGGGATGTGGCTCAAGCGGTAGCGCGCTCGCCTGGCATGTGTGCGACCCGGGTTCAATCCTCAGCACCACATACAAACTAAGATGTTGTGTTAGCCAAATACTAAAAAATAAATATTAAAATTCTCTCTCTCTCTCTCCCACTCTCTCCCTCTCTCTCACTCTTTAAAAAAAAAAAAATTAAAAAAAAAATTTTATTAGTTGTTGATGATCCTTTATTTATCTTTATGTGGTGCTGAGAATCAAACCCAGTGCCTCATACATACTAGGCAAGCACTCTGCCAATGAGCCACAACCCCCGCCCAGCCCACACTTTATATTTTTATTTTGAGCAGGGTCTTGCTAAGTTGCTAATGCTGTCCACAAACTCCTGAACTTCCTGCTTCTACCTCCCAAGCAATTGGGATCACGCAATTGCAACACTGCACCTATCTATCATGAAGTTTTTACTGATAGATTATATTCTAAATGAGACACTGTAAATAAAAATCACAACATATTCTAAATGGGAAATATTGATTCTAATGAGACACTGTAAATAAAAATCGCAACATATTCTAAATGGGAAATATTGATTCTGCAAAATAAGAGGCAAAGAAATTGCTACAAATTGTGTTGCACTAGTACTTGAAATTTATACATATTTGTCAATTAATGAAGTTAAATTTTCTTTCATTTCTGGCACTTGACCACAGCCACTACATTATTAATTATTATTCCTACAAATTAAGAAAAAAGGACTTAAAAAACAAATAAATAAAATTACTGTTCCTGATTTCTGTATGTTTTTTACTAATTTTTTTTCTAATTTTTTTAAAGAATTGATACTTAGGTGACTACTAAAGTTCTCTGTTCTTTCTACAGAGCATGTCCTTTGCAACCTGACCACACAGATGATGAAAAAGAATAGAACTTATTCATCTTTGAATAATGTCTCCTGTTTACTCTGGTATTTTAGGGTATAAATTTGCATAGATATGTTTGTTCAGTAAGCTTTGATGAGTAGGCATTTGATTTAAAAAATGAGGCTAAAGTTTATTCAAAAGCAAGTCATGAAATTGGAGAATTTGTAAAATTACGGTTACTTAGGTTAATATTCAATTTTAATGCACTATGTTAGTTCTTTTACCTGTTATAAAGCTTCTTCTTCTTGCTAACATTAAATCAGTGCATGATGTTCCAATTACTAATGTCCTGTATTTGAGATTTATTTACATCTTTGTACTGATGCCATTTATACTGACATTTGGGCATTGAAATTATGCTATGTTTTTATTCCCTTTATTTGCTTTAAAAAGCAGAGTTAGAGTTTTGCACATGAAAAAAAAATCAGTATTAATTAAATTTAGTTTCTGTCATTTTTCGGAAAGGGGGCCAAAAATGCCCTCTTGAGTAAATTTAAATGGATGTGGAAAAAGTAAAACAACAAAAAGACAAAATTCTAGCATAGAATAAGGAAAAAAACATTCGATAAGCCACATTAATAGGGAGGAATTTTTCTTGGATATTTGATTCAGTATCATAAAATATTACCCTTTGTATTTATACTTTTAAAGTTGGAAATCAATAAAATATGACAGGCAAATCATGCCATAAACCCACAGCTGTGTCTAAAGTCCTTAGAGCATTCACTGCATTTCTCAAGATTAACTGAAGAAGTGGGTATAATACTACTTGTTAATTGATGTTCTTGCTTTCCTAGCACACTTTTTGCATACTGACAAGCTGTCAATTTTCAAAATTAACCATGTTTAACAGGCATGTTTTCTGAAATTTGAAATAAAAGACTACTTATTTTCACAATACACATCCATTTGTGTGCTTCCTGAATTAATGCCTGACCAAATGTTTCAATTTTATTCCTTCCAAATGCAAAATCTGATTTTATCAACTTCCAAACTGATACCTGATGATTGTGGATTGTATATTATATTTTTTGCTTTGTCTTTTAGAAGTGGATGTTAAACGGAATGTTATTGAATTGGGAATACACACACACTACACATACGTACATATGTGTGTATATATATACATATATGAATATGTGTGTACATATATATGATCATTATATATATATACAGGGTCTCACTAAATTGCTCAGGCGGGCTTTGAATTTGCCATTCTCCTCCCAGGCATGCACCACTACAACAGCCTCAACCAGGTTTTCAAAGAACAATTAATTACTGGATATGCTTTGAAGTAGGGGGTGTGTGTTCTCAAATGTGCATTTGTAGATGGCAGGAGTGGGAATGTTTTTAGATGTACTGAGACATTTGAGCCTGAAGTAATTTCCTAACTGGCTTTGCTGAACTGACTGCCTAGGTAAATCAATTTAACACTGTGTCATGCATTCCTGAACCCAATAGACCTGGAATTTCTTCCAAGTTACCAAAGCTATTTCCTGTCCGTCCTAGCTCAGGTGGACAACAATACAATATCAGTGATTGAGGTTATCATGACCCACAAAACTGAAGACTGCAATTGCAAGTGTATTCATTGCTGATGAAGAGAAAAATTCAGAAGTTACCCTCTTGCTGAACTGCATCTAAGCAGACCTATTCAAGATAGGAAAGACAAGATTTTTACTCATTTTCTCTGAATATTTAATTACTATAATGATGAGGGTTTTTCTTAGGGGTGGGGGGCCCGGAGATTTAGCTCAGGGGCACTCGACCACTGAGCCACATCCCCAGCCCTATTTTGTACTTCATTTAGAGACAGGATCTCACTGAGATGCGTAGCACCTCGCTTTTGCTAAGCCTGGCTTAGAACTCGGAATCCTCCTGCCTCAGACCCCTGAGCCTCTGAGATTACAGGAGTGTGCCACCGCGCCTGATAGTCATTTTTATAAAAAGCATTATTTTTAAACCCCAAACTACCCTAATATAGAATAAATGAGATGTCTTATTGAAATATTTCTTGCCTACAGTGTAGGTACGAATGTTTATTCGGAGTGGAGGATTAGATATGTTTCTCATTACCAAACTTGATTATGGGGTTCCTTTGGCCTTTTGCTTTGCTCTTTTAAGTACAAAACTCACTCCAGTCGATTTACATCCATTCTCTCCCCTCCCCTTTAATCTTACAAGGTTTTTTCTAGACCATAAACAAACACGCGCAATCTTTAAAAAAAAAAAAAAAAGGTGAAGACAAAACTTTGCTCACCATTTGGCTTCAGGAGAACGAGATCTATCAAAAAGCTTTCACATTGAAGATTTTAAAAATCCAGATGAAACACAAGGAAAATCCACAAGAGGGAGATGCTTGCTAAATCTCCAGAAAGTAACTCCCGCAAGGGACCAGTATGAAGAGCCTTAAGAGGAGCCACTTAGTCAGCCTGGGGCTCAGAGCAGAAGGGAGCTGGTGTATGCAGTTGGTGGGGGCTGATGACCCAGAATGGCTGAAGGGAAAAGCGGCATGGGCTTACTGCCTCTGGCAGCGTGGCATTTCCTCGAACTAAATTCTTGAGTAGAAGGTAAGAGGGTGTTACCAAAGCAGAGCAGAACTCTCACAGCCTACCACCTGGTAGTCCCAAAAGATATGAGGGTGGGTGGGTGCTTTGGAGGCACTTCCGCTTAGCAACCCCACGCTGTTGCTAAGGAGGGGCTGCCGCGGGGATGACCCGGAAGTGGTGGTGTCAATTTCTCCGTGCCTGCTCTAGGTTTGTCCTATCAAGAGCGTCAGGGTACTCCGAGGGCTCCTGACCGTGGGAGGGGTCAGTGCTAGTGGTTCCGGTTCGGCTGCTGCCGCCCCTCGGCTCCTTACTTTCCCCCTCCCCTCCGCCTCCTCTCCTCCCTCCCGCTCTTGGGAAAGAGAAGCTACAGCTGCGGGTGGGTAGAGAAGCACTCGGAGCCTCCGGGAGGGGACCGCGCCCGCTCCTTTTGAGCCCCAGAGCATGCCCGTTCCAGGTATTTGCTCTAGCTTCGACGGGGTCCGGGAGGCTAGAGTCTGAGGGAGTGTGTGTGTGTGTGTGTGTGTGTGTGTGTGTGTATGAGAGAGAGGGAGAGAGTGAGGGGGTGATGGGTGGCTCTTACCCGGGCCGGGGAGGGGGACGCTGGGATCCCGGGTGGGGCGCAAACGGCGTGTGGAGGGTTGCGTGGGCGGAATGGAGGGGCTTGGAGACACTGCCGGCGGATAGTTTCGGGTAGCGGGCTAGGGACCGACGGATAAGGTGTCCCTTCTTAGGCAGAAGACTTTGGCCAGTGCTGACCCGGAGTTTGCCACCTGAAGGCTCGCTTTGAAAAGGGGGAGCATCATCTAGGGCCAAAAGGAGAGTATGGACTAGGCGGGGTGGCTTGGGCAATCTCATGCTTTCCATTACTGGATTCTCCTACCCATCCCTCTGAGACAGCGAGGTTTCAGGGGTTGTGGGGGTTCTGATTCGGCTGAGCTCAGTGGAGCCGCCCTTGGTAGAGCTGGGGCAGAAGAGTGGGTAATGATACCTCCCTCCACCCAACTTCCGTGCGCTTCCCCCGCTCCTTCCTTTACTGTTCCCTTGCCTCAGCGTCCTAAGGATCAGTGTCCCCCAAGTGGGCAAGCATCACGGTGTAGAAGAAAGAGGGTGGAACTGGGTTTGTTGCCCCTAAATGACACTTCAGATGTTTGGAAAGACTTCCAGCTAGATACATATCTGGTACAAATTTTCTTTAAAAAGTGCGATTCTGAAAAGCACCCAGCACCCATACTCGGACATTGCCTTGTATAGTAGATGTACGTGCCTGGCGGCGGGGGTGGGGAGGGGGGGAGACAAAAACCAAGAAGACTGGGAAAACGGTATGGATATAGAGGTCTAGGAAAGACATGTTGAGGCAAGCCTTGTCCAATCTCTTTCTTACCTGTCAGTAAACCTGCCCTAGTTTAAATGAAGCAGAAAGATCCTTTTCATTTCTGTTTCATTAACTGAATTGTAGGTAGTTTAGTGATGCATGTCTCAGAATAGATACGTGAACTTTCGGTGAGACTAGATTCTCTGCTGTTGAGCTGTGTTAATCTTTTAAGGAGATAATTGTGGTCAAGTGGAAGTATTGGCTTTGAGGTGAATAAATCTGGGATTGAACCCACACTGTGCTGCTTGCTAATTGTTGACCTTGGCAAATCCTCAGGTTTTTCTTTTCTTTTTAAATATTTTTTATTTGTAGATGAACATAATATCCTTATTTTATTTACTTGTTTATTTTTATGTGGTGCTGAGGATCGAACCCAGGGCCTCACACGTGTGAGGCAAACACTTTATCACTGAGCTAGAATCCCAGTCCGCAGGGGTTTTTTTTAGTCATTTTTTATTGTTGTTGTTTTTTATATGGTGATGGGGATTGAACTCAGGGCCTCGTGCATGCTATGCAGGTGCTTTACCACTGAGCTATCTCCCCAGCCTGTCATTTATTTATTTATTTATTTAATTTTTTAGAGAGAGAATTTTTTAAATATTTATTTATTTATTTATTTTTAGTTTTCCGCGGACACAACATCTTTGTATGTGGTGCTGAGGATGGAACCCTGGGTCGCATGCATGCCAGGCGAGTGCGCTACCGCTTGAGCCACCTCCCCAGCCCTCCCCTTTTTTTAAATAAATAAAATGAGTACAGTTCTTACCAGTATTACAAGGGGAATAGTACATTTAAATTACAGCCTCCTCTTGCGTTGTTGAGCAATGAACTTAGGGCCTTGCACATACAGGCAAGCACTATACCACTGAGCTACATCCCCAGTCTCTGTATGTAATTATAATTCACATCACATTTCTTTAAAGAGAATTAAAATTGGAGCATAAAAATAGAAAGTAGTAGTAATTTTAAGATTAAAATCAACATTAATAGCTTGACTCTGATTTAGACTAAAGTATTGGCAAAACTAAAGAATTCTTATAACTAATCTGTAAAATAAATGGATATGGAATAAATTTCCACCTTTAAGTCATTTCTCATTAGAACATGGAAATCAAGAAGTGTGTGGTCTTTATATTTGTTGGCTTTATGGATCTAAAATCATAGTTACATGTAACCTATTAGATCTCAAGATTTTCAGCTAACATTTTTTGTTTGTTTGTTATTAGGGATTGAAGCCAGGGGCATTCAACCACTGAGCCACATTGCCAGTCCTATATTTTTTTGTATTTTAGAGACAGGGTCTCACAGAGTAGATTAGCCTCTCACCCATTGCTGAGGCTGACTTTGAACTTGAGATCATCCTGCCTCAGGCTTCTGAGCTGCTAGGATTACAGGCTTACTCTTTTTTTTTTTTTTTTTTTTTTTAAAGAGAGAGTGAGAGAGGGGAGAGAGAGAGAGAATTTTTTTTAATGTTTATTTTTCAGTTCCCGGCGGACACAACATCTTTGTTGGTATGTGGTGCTGAGGATCGAACCCGGGTCGAACGCATACCAGGCGAGCGTGCTATCGCTTGAGCCACATCCCCAGCCCCAGGCTTACTCTTTTGCACCCAGCTAAGATGGTTTTTTTGATCTTGTAGTAAGTAATTTAAAAAATTGTACATGTACTTTATACTCAAAGGACTATAAAGGAATAGAAATAACTTACTTTAGGTCTTGTGTGGTGGTGCACACCTGTAATATCAGCAACATGATAGGCTGAGGCAAGGAGGAAGGCAAATTAAAGGACAGCTGCTGCAATTTAAGGAGACTGTAGTCAAAAAAAAAAAAAAAGTGTTGGGAGTGGGAGCACATGCCTGTAACCCTATTGGCTGGGGAGGCTGAGGTAGGAGGTTGGAAAGTTCAAAGTCAGCCTCAGCAACTTAGCAAGACCCCCGTCTCAAAATAAAACATAAAAAGGGGTAGGGATGTGGCTCAGTGGTAAAGCATGCCTGGTTTCAGTCCCTAGTAGGAAAAAATAGTTAGTTTTTTTTTTTTTCTGAAAAGTTGGTACAAAGTTTGTAATTTAACTTTTCAGAGAGGTTTTTAAGTTTTGTGTGAATTTAGTCATTTTTAAATATATTTTTCCAGTGTTTTCTTTTTTCTTTTTTTTAAAGATATGATAAATTTGTGATGGGTTTCATTTAAAGAGACTCTTGTCTAAAAAAAAGTGTTGGGGTTTATTTTTTTAATATTTATTTTTTAGATGTAGTTAGACACAATGCCTTTATTTATTTATATGTGGTGCTGAGGATCAAACCTAGGGCCTCACACATGCTAGGCCGGCGCTCTACCACTGAGCTACACCCTCAGCCCTATCTTTTTTTTTTTTAATATATTTTTTTAGTTGTAGTTGGACACAACGACTTTATTTTACTTATTTTTATGTGGTGCTGAGGTTCGAACCCAGTGCCTTGCACATGCTTGGCAAGTGCTGTACCTCTGAGCCCCAGCCCCTATATTTTTCTTTTAAACGAAGTTGAAATTGTTTTGCTACAATTATTCAACTTTTAAAATGGCTCTTCTAAGGATCCAGCCTTTTGTATATATCTAAGCTTTTTGCTCTTTTCTTGGATCATTATTTTTCATCATTTTTGAATCTTAAGGTAAGATTATCTTGCTTTGATAAAGTTATCAGAAGCTGCCATTCCCCCATCTTCTTATAAAACTTTAATAATCCATTCATTTTTATGAAATGATTCTAGCTGTTACAGCAAATTGTTCTATCTAAATTGTATGTAATGACTAGAGACTGTTAGGGATGATACTTTTCTCCATGACAAGTATGTGACTGATGATTCCAAGGGTCTTTGCAGTTTTCTGTGATGGAATTTGCTTGTCAGGAAATCTAAAAATGACTAAACCTTAACCTTGGTTTCTATCTTTTGGATGATCTGTAAAAGATTTAGGTAAGAGACGTGTGTGTGTGTGTGTGTGTGTGTGTATGTGTGTGTGTATGTGCCCAAATACACACACACATATATCACCTATGTATATAAAAACATGTATAGGGCTGGGATGTGGCTCAAGCAGTAGCGCACTCACCTGGCATGCGTGCAGCCCGGGTTCCATCCTCAGCACCGCATACAAACAAAGATGTTGTGTCTGCCCAGAACTAAAAAATAAATATAAAAAATTCTCTCTCTCTCTCTCTCTTTCTCTTAAAAAAAATAAAATTCTCTGTCTCTTAAAAAAAATAAAAAATAAAAACATGTATATACACATACAGTGTGTGTGTATATATATATATAATATATAAACATTTATACTATAGACTGGAATCATATAATGAAAAAAGTTTAGTTGTTGTTTTTTTTTAAGTTTATTTTGGGTGCTGCCAAATCAGGAGTGAAAGAGAGTTACTGTGGGCACAGCACGTTAAAAAAAAAAAAAAATCCAGATACTGCTTTCTCTTCACACAAATCAAATGATTGCTCTTCCAGAGCTTATTTGTATTTTAAAGCACAGTTCTCTTATTTAATTTCTAATAAAGTTAAATCATTTGTGTATCAGGAAAAAACTGATATGATAACTAGATTTTAATATTGCTGATTTTTTTTAGAAACTGTTTTAATGGCTTTATATTAGAAGTAGATTTTTCCTGAAAACTTTCAAATTTACGAAATGATAGTTTTTCTCTTTTTAACTTCTAACTTGTCTATACTCATTTCTGCCTAATATAGAATCTTTGAGAAGACGGGATTAAAAAAAGAATTTACTTCAGAATTACCATTTTATGGTTTTATAGATTACTTACTTAGAGAGCTAAATTGGATTTTTACATTATTGGGATTGTGTTCAAGATGGACTCTGAAAAAAAAATTAGATGCCATCTGTTTCAGATTCCTTCTCTCCCCACCCCTTCCATGTTTTATGGCTTTGATTTCATCAAATTATTTTTCAGAAAAAAAACCCAGTAGTTTTGAACTATATAGTTTTGAACTAACAGTGAACATGTAACTAAAGAACTTGCATTTTTATATTAAATTACACAGGATAATGTCAGGCATTGGTTAAAGGTGATTATCTCAAACTCTGAATATTACATAGCTTCTTATACATTTAATTGCCATTCACATTTTAAACCTTTTTTGTCAGTAGTGCTTATAATAGTCTACTTGTTGGTAGAAGTTGCTAAAACAAATTGGATATGATGGTATTATAATAAGGCTTTATTGACATCTTAAAACTAGAAGAAAAGCATCTACTGAGGATTTTTTATTGAATGATAAGCCCACTTGAATTTAACCTTCTGATAGTGGGTTTTGCGCCTTACCTGTATGCACGTTGCTTTGTTTTTATGCACATGTAAATAAAATGCTACATTTTGCCGTTTTTCAGGGTGTGTGTGTGTGTGTGTGTGTGTGTGTGTGTGTGTTAGAGAAATTTGGATCTTAATATCTTAATAAATTCTGAAGATGGGCTGTTGGATTTACTGAACTGGAAAAGACCATAACTTGCTAAGATTGTAGTAGTTGGCACTTAACGTCGACCAGAAAGACTCAGACATCTTTGAGAAAATATAGTCGTATTAGTCTGGTTTTGCAGAAATGGAGTGAAGAGAGAGCCATCTGGATAGAAGAGTCATGCTTTGTCTGCAGCAGGCATGTTCTGGTGAGGTAGGAAGACAGATGGACTGTCCCTACACCGTTGTAGTCTGCCCTCACCCAAAATCTTCAAGTAGGTCCCGTAATTATGATGGAGGCTGGTTTGCCAGGGATGCTATTTATTGTTTGTTGTTTTTGTGGTTCTAGGAATCAAACCCAATGCTTTGCACATGCTAGGCAAGTGCTCTGCCACTGAGCTACATTCCCAGCCCCCAAATTAATGATCTCTCACTTATCACAATGAGATATGGACATAATTGGAGAAGGGATATTCTCTTGTTTTTTACCAAGGTCAGAGAAGCTGGGTGCAAAAGTAGCTATTGCCTTTCTCACCATAGAAGCCTTGATGCAGCACCTCTCTGGTTCTGGGTAAGACAGAGTGCTCCAAGTGTTGCTGTCTCCATCAAAATGCTGCATGAATTTTCCAGGAATAAAGCATTAGAGCCACATTGATTTCTTTTGCTTTACACCTTCTAACTCCTTAGCCTAGAAAAGGGGTCATTGAGAATGTTTGGGCATCGGAATGAAAATATCATACATATTTTACATCCCTCTTGATAAGTTTCAAAATATTCCTTGTTGACTTTAATAAATGATGCAAATATTCCTTGTTGACTATAAATTTATTGGTGCTTGAGTATCCATGATAATCATCATATTTTATTTTAACCCTTCTGATAAATTACTAACCACAGCTGTGGTCAAATAGCTTCCCAGCTGGATGTCTCCTCCATTTCCTAGAGATCACTCTCTGATGCAGATGCCAGTGAACAGAGGAATAGCCAGTTGCTAGGAAAATGGCGAGGAGATTTAAATTTTGTTTTTCACTAAATAAAATTTTTGTAGTCCTACAGTGACAGTATCTACTCTTTGAGATTATGTACGCCTTATTATGGTTGTTTCTATTTTATTTTATTTTATTTTTGGTGCTGGAGATTGAATCCAGGGCCTTTCATATGGTAAGCACACACTCTGCCACTAAGCTACCTTCCTAGCTGTTTTTTTTAATAACATTTAAAAAAATTTTTTTTTTTTAGTTGTAGTTGGACACAATACCTTTATTTTGTTTACTTATTTTTATATGGTGCTGAGAATTGAACCCAGGGCCTTGCACACGCTAGGCGAGCACTCCACCGCTGAGCCAGAACCGCAGCCCAAGATTTTTTTTTAAATAATTTTTTTTTTAAATAAGATTAGTTTTAAGGCTGGGGTTGTGGCTCAGTGGTAGAGTGCTCATCTAGCACTTGCTAGGCCCTGAGTTCGATCATCAATGCCACATAAAAATAAATAAATAAAGGTATTGTGTCTGACTACTTCTAAAAAATAAATATTTTTAAAAAAGGTTGGTTTTAGATTTACAGAATAATTGAGCAGATGGTACATAGAGTTTCATATGCTCTCCTTTCCCCAACAGTTTCCTCTTTTATTAGTATCCTGCATTAATGTGGTAATTTTATTACAATTAATGAGCTGGTATTGATACATTCTTTTTTTAAAAGTTTGTTTTAATTAGTTATACATGACAGTAGAATGCATTTATGCACTTTGGTATATCATACATAGATTGGATACAATTTCTCATTTTTCTGAGTGTACATGTTGTAGAATCATTGGTCATGCAGTCACATATATACATAAAGTAATAATGTCTGTTTTGTTCTGTCTTTCCTATCTGCACATCCCCTCCCCTCCCCTCCTCTCCTTTCACTTCCCTCTACCTAATCTAAGATAACATTATTCTTCTCTAGATTCCCCCTTCTTTGTCTTATTGAGAATTAGCATCCACATATTAGAGAAAACATTTGGCCTTTGATTTTTTGGGATTGGCTTATTTCACTTAGCATGATATTTTCCAGTGCCAACCATTTACTGGCAAATGCTGTAATTTCATTCTTCTTTAAAGCTGAATAATATTCAATTGAATATATATACCACGTTTTTCTTTATCCATTCGTCTATTAAAGGACTCACAGGTTGGTTCTATAGTTTAGCTACTGTGAATTGAGCTGCTATAAACAGCGACATAACTGCATTACTGTAGTATGCTGATTTTAAGTCCTTTGGGTATAAACTGAGGGGTAGGATAGCTGGGTCAGATGTTGATACATTATTGTTAATTGTAGTCTTTAATTTAAATTTAAATTTAGGGTTTACACTGTATTATATAATTTTGTGGTTTTGACAAATGACTAATGACATATATCCATCTTTATAGTTTCTTACAGAATAATGTAACTGTTCTAAAAATCCCATGTACTTTACCTGTTTAATCTCTCCTTTTCTGGCTGAATCTGTCTCTATAGTTCTGCCTTTTCCAACATGTCATATGGTTATTATATAATATATAGCTTTTTAAGACTGATTTCATTGCTTTTACTTAGTAATATATATATGATATGTGTGTGTGTATGTATGTATGTATATATATATATATATGGTTCTTTCATGTTTTGTGATTTGATAGCGTATTTGCTTGTTTGTTTTATGGTACTGAAGATTGAACACAAGGGTGCTTTGTCATTGAGCAGTATGACTAGCCCTTTTATTAATTTTTAAAAATTTTATGACAGAATCTCACTAAGTTGACAGCATTCCATTGAGAATCCTTTGGCTCCACATCTATACCAGCATTTGGTATTGTCACTTTTTTTTTCTGTATTTTACTTATTATCTAGTAGGTGTGTAGTGGTGGGTTGTTGTTGTCATTTTTTGTGTCGCTAGGGATTGAACCCAGGGCCTTGAACATGCTAAGCAATGTTCTACCTCTGAGCCTCTGAGCCCTCATTGTTCTTTTTATTTGTGACTGCCTATTGATATAGTATGTTGGGCATCTTTACACATGCTTATTTACCCTCCATGTATCTTTTTTGGTGATGTGTCTATTCATATCAATTGCCCATTTTAAAATAGATTTTTTTTTTTTTTTACTGTTTTGTGTAATTCTATGTTGGATAGAAATCCTCTGTCAGATATTTTTTCCCATATATTTTCTTCTAGTCTGTGTCTTGTCTCTCATCTTAACAATGTCTTTTTTTAAAAAGAATTTTTTAAGATGTTGATGGATCTTTATTTTATTCATTTACTTATATGTGGTGCTGAGAATTGAACCTAGTGCCTCGCACATGCTAGGTATGCACTCTACCACTGAGCCACAACCCAGTCCCTTGACAATGTCTTTTATAATATAAAGTTTTTAACTTTTTAATACAGTATATCCTAAGTTGCACTCTTTTTAAAATTGGTGCATTGTAATTCTGTATCATAGTGTGGTTCATTATGTCCTATTAATACATGCATGTAACATAGTTTGATCAGTCTCATTCCCCAGTTCCTACCCCATCCCTTATTTCCTTCCTCTAAAGATCTGTTTGCTCTACTCTACTGATCTCCCTTCTATTACAGTTATTGTCAAAAGTTTTAAATTTTAATATATTCCAAGTTTTTTAATATATTCCAGTTTTTCTTTCATGGATAGTACTTTTGTTGTTGACTTAACAATTTATTTCCATGCCCAAGATTTTCTCCCATGTTATCTTTGAGAAATTTTATAGTTTTGCATTTTACACTTATGTCTGTGATTAGTTTTGAGTTATTTTTTGAGAAAGGTATAAGGTCTGCTTTTATTCTTAGATCTTGCATTTGTTTATGCAATTTTTTGTATTGCTGGGGATTGAATCCAGGGTCTAGGTTATGCTCAACATGAGATCTCTTTGAACTATACTCCCAGCCAGGATTTTTATTTTTAAGCTGGTGCTGTGTATCAAACCCAAGGCCTTGTATACGAAAAGCACAGACACTATCACTGAGGTACATCCTTAGCTCTTGATCAATTATTTTATAACACTTTATTTTTAAAAATTAATATTTCTTAGAGCTGGGGTTGTGGTTCAGCGGTAGAACACTCACCTAGTCCGTGTGAGGCCCTGGATTTGATCCTCAGCACCACATAAAAATAAATAAATATATTGTGTCCAACTAAAAAATAAATATTAAAAAATTAGTATTTCTTGAAAGAAGATAAAATGAATGAAATGGTTTTGTGGGAGTGGTACTGGGGATTCTACTCTAAGCTGGGGAGAGGGAATGCTGTAAAATGAGATTTTCCTGGCATTCTTGGATGTCATTAGTGGCATTGTTCAGAGTCTGATTTTACTTTACAGTAGGTAGGTCGTTAGGTGTTAATTGACAAGTTCTTAATTCTTTGATATATAGAGGACAAGAAAGTATAAACCAGTTGTAATACCAGCTATAAGAAAGGTGCAGGTGGTAAGGGGGCTTGATAGGAGACCTTACTTCAGAATTTTTTAATTATTTTTTTTTTTTGAGAGAGAGTTTTTTTAATATTTATTTTTTAGTTTTCGGCGGACACAACATCTTTATGTATGTAGTATTGAGGATCGAACCAGACCGCATTCGTGCCAGGCGAGTGCGCTACCATTTGAGCCACATCCGCAGCCCCTCAGAATTTTTTAATTGTCATGAAGTCACAGCCTTTGCCACTTACATTTTATTGTTCAGGGTTTCAGATATACATCTCTTCAGAGCTTTAGCATCTTTAAATATTGTGTGCTTTGATTCTCTTTAAGGGTGACAAAATAAGTTTGTTGCAGGCAACCCAGAATTTATGTATTATACTTGTTGAAGACTCTGCAGAAGATTGAGTTGATAAAAGACTGCATAGGAAGGTACCACATAGTGGCATAGTTGCTTGATTTTCTCCGAATCTGACTTGGGCTGGAAATCTCCATTCTACAGTAATAGAGTGCTGTCTTGAGACATTCTTTCTCACATAGTCTAAGAACAACTTTTTGTTAGAATCCTTTATCAGTTTTGGTTTATATGTCTTATACTCTGATACTACTTACTCTTCAAAGCATTTTAACCTTAATTGATATTGTACTGTCTAAATATTTTGGTCATCTAGGATATGATGTAAGAATGGTTCAAATTCCCTGTTTGGTGGGTTTTGTCGGGATTTTCCACTTAGTTAAATAATAACAGATTCAAGGAACTATCTGTGTGAAAACACTTAGATTCTCCAGAGATAAGTGTTCTATAGATCATCAGTATGCAAGCTCACTTTGTCTTTAATGTGATCCATCTGATTAATGCTTGTGTTTTTGTTTCATAGATTATGAAGTTATAAAGCTAAAAGAAAGTTAAAGCTAAAAGAAAACATGGAGATGGTCTAGATAGTCCCTTTTATTTTACAGCTATAAATATAGTAAGTGCAGAGGCTAAGTGACTTGCTCAAGATTGTATAACTAGTTAATTTCTGATATGGCTACACTATTTCATTTTAGTTAATGAAGAAATTATAGTTTTTTTGGAAATCAGTTTTCCAAGAAAATTTGAGTGGACTATGATATTTCTTAGAATTCAATTATCTGGCTTAATCCACGTATCTTAAGTATTGAATGAGTTAGTGTATATTTCTTTCAAGTACTAGGTGCCACTGAATTTTTAGTTACCAGCACATTTGTTATGTTTCACATTCTAGATAGAAATTGGTCAATTCAAAAATAATAGTGAAGTTATTATAGCCTATATTTTGTCAAGCACACATTTGGCTGCATTAAAATGAATCCTAATGTATTTTTTTTTGCACAGTAGAGATAATCTATTAATATTTAATGCATAAAGCAACAATGGAATTCTGCTTTCATGTGATGGTGTATTTATAAAACTAAAGTGAAGTGTTATGTAAAAACTAAAAGTACAGATTAATTTAATATGCATCTGGTGAATTCAGGGCTTGAAGGATACATCTGTTGAGAAAACAAATCATACATCTATTCAGAGCTTTAGCATCTTTAAATATGTGTGCTTTGATTCTCTTTAACTGTTTTGAAACAATCTTCAATGGATTTAGAAAAGGCCATTTGCTCTAAGGAAGCAACTTGTGAAGCCATTTATCTGTTCTTATGTGATGCTGGCATTTTCACACATTAGTATTTTTCTTTTCAGTTTATTTATTGGAGAAGAATGGGTGACAAAATAAGTATGTTGCAGGAAAGCATTAAAACAGGAGGAAATACAGTTTCCTGATTTGGATAGATTAGAAGTATTTTAAAGCTATGACTTCTATTTGAATTTTCAATGAAAAAGTAATCTCAGAGTTGCTACTATGTATCCATCACCATACTAGTATTGTAGGAATATAGAAATTAAAGACAAGGTCTCTACCTTCACTGAACAAGGTTGAGTGAGAAACAAAAGGTAGAGAATAAAACAATTCAATATGTAATGAAATGCAAACTTGATGATATAATCTGTGAATACTGTAGGAATTCAGTATTTTAGTTACTCTCTTCTTAATTCTTATATGTACCTAAGAATAGAATTGCTGTGTCATAAGTTAATTCTGCATTTTACTTCAGAACTGAAGATCAAACTCGGGGCTTTACTTGTTCTAGGCAAGTGTGCTACCATGAGCTACAGACTAAAGCCTGCATTTAAAAAAATTTTTTTTTAGTTGTAGATGGACAATATCTTTGTTTTATCCATTTATTTATTTATTTTTAATGTGGTGCTAAGGATGGAACCTGGTGCCTCAGGCATGGAAGGGAAGCACCATACTACTGAGCCACAACCCTAGCCTTACAGCCTGCATTTATACTTTTTAAGGAATCACCAAAATGTTTTCTACAGTGACTTCAACTATTCTATTTTATATTCTGTCAGCATATACAAAGATTCTATTCTCTCTCTTTTTTTTTTTTTTTGAGGGGGGTATTGGGGATTGATATATTAGACAAGTATTCCGCTGCCTACACTTCCAGTGCTTTTGCTTTTTTATTTAGAGACAGGGTCTTGCTAAATTGCAGAAACTGATCTCAAATTTGCAGTCCTTCTGTTTCAGCCTCCTGAATAGTTGGGATTACAGGCATTTAATACCACACCTACTTAAAATTTGCCATTTTATTTATTTTTTTAAAATTTTTTTTAGTTGTAGATGGACACAATATCTTTATTTTTATATATTGATTTTTATGTGGTACTGAGCATTGAGCCCAGGGCTTGATGCGTGTGAGGCAAGCTCTCTACCCCTGAGCTACAACTCCAGCCCAAATTTGCCATTTTAATCTATTTTTTTTTCTCACTAGGAAAACACTATACCACTGAGCTACAGTTCCAGTCAATCTTAACCATTTTAAGTGTACAGTTCTATGGCATTAAATACATTCACATTTTTGTGCATCTATCACTACCATTAATCTTCAGAAAGTTTTAATCTTTGCCAACTCAAACTCGGTGTATATACATACTTTTTCAAGTTTCTAATTTTATTTCTTTTGAGTATATACTCAGAAATGGAAATACCGGGTTATATAGTAATAATTAATTAATTTTTTGAGGAATTCCAATACCATTTTCCATTCCTGTCATACATAATGGTTCCAGTTTTATCATATTTTTGCCAGCATTTATTTTGGGAAGGTGTTTTTGTTTTTGTTTTGTAGTGCTGGGGATTAAAACAGAGCTTCACACATGCTCTACCACTAAGCCATATCTCTACCCCCTTTTGTGGAATTTTCATTTTATCTCCTCATAGGTGTGAAGTGGTATCTCCATTTTGATCTGCATTTCCCTTATTACTAGTGATGTTGACCATGTTTTCATATATCTTTTGGCCATTATTACAACTTCTGTGAATGTTATACTTTTAGCTACTTATATTTAGGTCTTTTATCCATTTTAAGTTCATTTTGGTTCATAGTATAAAGGTTTTTTTGTTTGTTTTTGCATTTAGGTTTCCAGTTGTTTCTTTAGTATTTGTTAATAGATTATAAATTATTCTTTTCCCCATCCTGGGGATTGAACACAGCTTTACCACTGAGCTACAGCCTTACCCCTTTTTATTTTTTTTATTATGAGTCAGGGTCTCACTAAGTTGCTTACTAATTAAACTTGCAATTTTTTTTCCTCTTGCTTGGCTCTGCTGAGTGGTCCTGATACCCTGTTGAAAATCATTTAATCATAAATGTATGGGTTTTCTTCTGAATTCTCAATTCTGTTCATTTGATATTTATGTAACACAGTATCAATTACTATAGCTTTGTAGTAATTTTGAAATAAACTTTTGAAGACCATTTCAGTTTTTTGATATTCTTTGAAGTTGCATCTGAATTTTTAAAGTTATAATTTCATATAATATGGGTTACAGTATACGATTACAACCATCTAAGTCCACTTTACTGTACTACTTTATACTTTGTAACAGAATTCCCAGTTCCTTCCTCCCATTCCTTATAATATTTCTGTGCTTCATTTAACTTATCATAATCTCTAATCACCTAATACATGTTGCTGTTATTTTGAACCAATAGTTATCAATTAGGAATAAAAAAAATTGAGGAGTTCATCTTACTTTCATTTCTGTCTTCTGTAATGCTCATCCTTTATGTAGATCCTGAATTTTTGCTCATGTTATCTTTCCCTCTGAAGAGAAACTTTTGACATTTCTTGTTAGGCAGATTTTCTGGTGTTAAATTCTATCAATTTTTGTTTGAGAAAATATTTCTTCTTCACTTTTGAAGGATCATTTCTCTGGATACAGAATTGTAGTTTGGTGCTTTTATTCCACCTTTTATTATTATTATCATTGGGGTTTATTTCATCCTTTCTTCTTCTAGGGTAAAAATAAATGTCTCTAGTTGAGAGCTTCTGCACCTGGTCTTTTTGTTTCTGATAAGTTATGCTTCTCTGTATATCTCTCTCTCTCCCCCAGTTTATGAGGGATAGTAGTTTGCCCTGTGACCTCATTTTTCTGGTAGATTTGAGAAGAGGTCTTGTTTGTCAGTTTTTTCTTGTTATGAGAATGCTAATGGTGACTTCAATCTCCTTCCCATGTGGACCAGTTATGAAGACTTCTGAGAAGAGCTTTTCAATTTCTATAAAGAAAGTCCATTGGGATCTTGGCAGGGATTGCTTTGAATTTGTACATCAGTTTTGAGTAGTATCGTCATCTTTTTTTTTAATGTATATATTTTTTCATTGTAGTTGGACACAACACCTGCATTCCATTCATTTATTTTTATGTGGTGCTGAGGATTGAACCCAGGGCCATGCGCATGCTAGGCGAGTGCTCTCCCCCTGAGCCACAATCACCGCCCCAGTATCGTCATCTTAACAATGCAAAAAAAAAAGGTCTTTCAATATATGAATGTAGAATTCTTTCTGTTTACTTAGGTCTTCTTTAATTTCTTTCAGCAGCGTTTGCTGGTTTTCAATGTACTGGTTCTATTGGTCTGTGTGTAAATTGAATCCTAAACATTTAGTTGACTTTAAAATAAATCTCTTCTACCAATCTCTGTCTTTTTAATTGAAGAATTTAATCCATGTACATTTAAATAACTTCCAAGGGAGTACATCTGCCATTTTAGCTATTTGTGTTTTGTGTCTTTTAGTTTCTCAGTTCCTCCATCACTGCCTCTTTTTGCGACTGTTTTTCCTAGTGTACTATTTTAGTCCCTTCTCATTTGTCTATTTTTTTGGGTTTTTTTTTTCTTCTTAGTGTTATCCTTGGAATTACAATTAACATCTCATCTTTCTATCAATCAAGGGTGAACTAATATCAACTTAGTTTAAGTAATATATAAAAGTTTGCTCCTGCTGGGCTCCTTGGCACACACCTATAATCCCAACATCTTGGGAGGCTGAGGCAGAAGGATCGTGAATTCAGAGATTGCCTCAGCAAAAGCAAAATGCTTAGCAATTTAGTGAGACCCTATCTCTAAAGAAAATACAAAATAGGGCTGGAGATTTGGTGCAGTGGTCGAGTGCCCCTGAGTTCAATCCCCAACACTCCCCCCAAACAAAAAAAAATTTGCTCCTAAACAACTTCACTTTCCACTTGTCAGTTACTGTCAGAAGTGACATATTTATATATTGTGTTCCCATTAACATAGATTTATAATTGTTTTATGCATTTGTTTTAAATCATATAACAACAACCAAAAAAACCCCCCAAAACCAGACATTATAAGCCAATAATGTAACAATACTGGCAGCAGCTCTCCTTCCTCTTCTTCCTCCCCTCTTCCTCTTTTATTCTCTTCCCCTTCCTTTCTTCTTCCTCTTTCTCCTTCTCGTTTTTCTTCTCTTTGTGAGATATGGGGTCTTGCTATATTGCCCACGCTGGCCTCAAACTCTTGAACTCCTGCATTCAAGTAATTCTCCAACTTTATCCTCCAGAGTGCTGGGACTATAGGCACATCTTATAGTGGCTGACTTAGTACTGGCTTCTATATATACCTATGTAGATATCTTTATTTTTTACTTTTTAAATTTTTATGACTTTGAGTTACTGTCTATTGTCCTTTCGTTTCAGCCCAAGGAACTCCCTTTTAAATTTCTTGTAGGGCAGATCTACTTGTGCCAGATGCCCTGAGCTTTTATCTGTGAATGTCTTAATTTCTCTCTCATTTTGAAGGAAAGATTTTTCTGGATATAGAATTCTTGATTGATAATTTTTCTTTCAGTATTTAAGATGTGTCATTCAACTGCCTTCTGGCCTCAATGGATTCTGGTGATTCTAGATGCTTTTAATCTTACAGAGGATCCCTTGTAGGTGATGAGTTACTTTGCTTCTTTCATGACTCTTAGTTTTGATAATTTGTAGTGTGTTTTGGTGCTGATCCCTTTCAGTTTATGCTTTTGAAGTTAGTTGAGATACTTAGATGTGTATTCATGTTTATCATCAAATTTAAGAAGTTCTCAGCCTTTATTTCTAAACATTTTCATCCCATTCGTCCCTCTCTTGTCCTTCTGAGATTTCCATTATATATATGATGGTACACCTGATGGCGTCCTACAGGTTCTTCAGGCCTGTTCATTTTTATTCTTTTCTTATTCTGCTCTTTGAGTGTATAATCTTAATTTGCCTATTTTTAGGTTTGTTCTTCATGCTCAGATCTGCTGTAAAACCCATGTTAGCTTTTTATTTATTATGTATTTTAGCTCCAGTACTCTTTGAGTCCTCTTGTAATTCCTCCTATTGATATTCTCTATTTGGTGTGATATTTTTTTTCTTTAAACCTTTTCCCATGGTTTATTTTAGTTATTTGAACACATTTAATATAGTTGATTTTAATCTTTGCCTAGTTAAGTTCTTTGCCTGAGTGTCCCCAAGGTCAGTTTCTAAGAATTTTTTTCTTAAGAATGAAGAATGAGCAATGGGCTGGGGATATAGCTCAGTTGGTAGAGTGCTTGCCTTGCATGCACTAGGTTCTAGGTTCAATCCCCAGCACACCACACACACACACACACACACACACACACACACACACACACCCCAAAAAATAAGCATTACTTTCTTGTTTGAATTTCTTGAATTTTTTTTTGTTGAAGAATGGACATTTTGAATATTATAATGTGGCAACTTTAGAAATCAGATATCTCCCTCTCCAAATTATTGTTGTTGCTTAGAATGGGATGTTGTTTATTTTTTTGTTCAGTGTATTTCTCTAAACCATTTTAATAAAGTATCTATTCTTTGTTGAGTATAGTCACTGAAGTCTGTTCCATTTGCTTTGAACTTAGTGTTTGACAAACAAAAACACAGAAAAGGAAAAATGAAAAACAAAAGAACAAAAATCTTGAAGATGAAAATACTCTTCCAGTTTTGGTTCTGTGCTTGAATACTCCTGTGGTTTTTAGCCAGACCATTTACAATTCTGTCTAAGCCTTGTGGGCTAAAAAGTAGGAGCTAAGTAGAATGATTAAACATAAATTATATTTCATAAGGAATATCCATTTTTTACTGTTTTTATATAGTCAGCATTTACCTTTTGATCTTGAACTTTTCATCATTTCATAGGCAAGACTTTTCCTCCTTGAAATTTTAACTTCCTCTTGTTAGGACAGTACTGACAGCATAAAACCTCTTTATGCACTCAGCTATGATTAAACTAAGGTTACATGCTTGGTATTAAAATACCACCTCCCACTTACTAAATATACTTTAAATCTAAGTTGCCACACTTACCACTACTGATTTCAGGGCCATTGGGATTTATCTATGTGTGGACCAGGTTAGGACAATGAATTTATTTCCTTGGTAAAAAATTTTTTTAGTTTTAAATATTTTTTTCAAATATTTTATAACTTTATGTGAATGGTGATACCAATTTATGAGAAGGTTGTGATAAGAAATGTTGACTTGAGTCACTGTCTTACCTATGTTTAGAATTCAGAATTTTTATTTCTTAGTCTAGTTCTTCACATTCATTCCCTCTCTGTGGAACATTCTTCCCTGTTCAACCATGGATTTCTTGCATTTTCTTTCTTTGTTCTTTCTTTCTTTCTTTTTTTTTTTGTATTAGGGATTGTACCCAATGGCATTTTACCCCTGAGCTACATCCCCAGCCTTTTTCATTTTTTATTTTGAGAGAGGGTCTCACTAAGTTGCTGAGACTAGCCTTGAACTGATCCTCCTCCTGCCTCAGCCTCTTGAGTTGCTGAGATTACAGACGTGCTATCAGGCTCAGTTCACTGGCTTTCTTTTTTTTTTTTTTAATTTTTTTTATTAGTTATTGATGGACCTTTTTTTTTTTTAAAGAGAGAGGAGAGAGAGAGAATTTTTAATATTTTTTAGTTGGCGGACACAACATCTTTGTTGTTACGTGGTGCTGAGGATCGAACCCAGGCCGCACGCATGCCAGGCGAGCGCGCTACCGCTTGAGCCACATCCCCAGCCCCTCACTGGCTTTCTTATCATACTAAAATATATTAAAGTGTTGAGTTGGTTAGAATCATCAAGAATCTTTTTACTTAGAGGTAAGTAAACATTGACTCCACTTAATTCTTATGACTTATTTTGATTCCTGTGTTCAGGATGAAAAAGTACAGAAGTGGAGAATTTAAATTTAGCTTTGACTAAAGTGACCAGAGGAGAGTTCAGATCTCTATTTGATGAGAATATTACTGGTATGCCTAATAAAAGATAACAAAGTTTTGGTTTTAAGGTAATGAAATACCTTTTCCTAGAAGTGGGTTACTGTAGATCTTGAAATAATTATCAGGAACCATAGCATATATAACTATAACATACATGATTATTTTATAACACTCTAATTTATGCAACTTAATTGTAATATCATAAGGTATAGAAGATAACATTACAAACTTTGACATAATATGTATTTCAAACTAGTAATTACTTGTTTTTGTGGTGGTAGATTTCATTAAACTCTTGAATTTCATTGACTCTTGCAAAAGTCTTTTTTTAAATAGTTTTGTTAAAATAACTTTTTATTTTTATTTGTTTTTATTTTACGTGGTGCTAAGGATTTGAACCCGGTACCTCATATGTGCTAGGCAAGCACTTTACCACTAAGTCACAACCCCAGCCCTGCAAATATCATTTTTAATCTAAATACTAATAAGACTTTCTATTATTGTAAGCTCAGAGATAAGATAATTATTTAAAAAGTTTCGGTTATAAATTTATTACAAAGGATTTAGAAGGGTGGGGAAAGCTCTGCCACATTTCTGTGACTGAGCGCCTCAGCACCCAGCCCGGGGACTGTGACTCAGTCAAGTGCAAGGTTGGTCTCCCACAACAAAGGGTTTCCATTTGATTTCACTGAGAAATTTAAGAGTTTGGTATTTATTTTTTAACATTTTGTTTCTTTATGATTACTTAAAAGTTATATTCATGTTAAAAAATATATGCCATCTATTTTCTTCCTTCAAATACTTTTTTTTTAAGCAGCACCTCAGTATTTTGACACTATTTTGAAGATATAAACAAGATGATAATTTCATGTGTGGCCACTGTAAAAAATTTGAACAATGTAAAAAGTTACAATGAAAGAAAACCATATGGAGTAACTTCTAGAAAGTAATTATTATTAGCAGTTAAAATTTTCTAATTTGTTTAATGATAATATTATATATAAAAGTTTTTAATAAAATTCAGATTGTATAGTTTTTTTAAAAAAATTTTTTTTGTAGATGGACACAATACCTTTAGTTTATTTATTTATTTTTATGTGGTGCTGAGGAACCAGTGTCTCACATGTGCTAGGCAAGCACTCTACCACTGAGCCACAATCCCAGCCCAGATTATAGTTTGTTTGTTTTTAATATTTATTTTTTAGGTGTAGATGGACACAACACAATGCCTTTATTTTTATGTGGTGCTGAGGATTGAACCCGGGTCCTGCCCATGCTAGGCAAGTGCTCTACCGCTGAGCCACAATCCCAGCCCCCCAGATTATAGTTTTAATATCCTTCTCTACTTAGCATTGAGAACATATTCTGGGGCTGTAGCTCAGTAGTAAAGTGCTTGCCTTGCATGTGTGAGGCACTGGGTTCAATCCTTAGCGCCACATAAAAATAAATAAAGATATTGGGTGTTCATCTACAACTAAAAATAATTAAAAAAAATTACTCCATGTAATTAGATGGTTAATGTTTATAACACATAAATTATTTAATTATGCCTCTTTTGGTTTTTGGATTACTTAAAAATTTTTTGATGTTAAAAGTTCTGGGTAAACATCATCTTTTTATGTTATTTTAAAAAATTATTTCCTTAGGAAACTTATTTCCTTAGGGTTTAATGCATGAAATTATTTTTGTCTTAGGATTCAATAAATGAACAGTTTGTCAGAAAGTGTTCCAGAGAGGTATGATCCTCTCAGCAAGGCATGACACTGGACTTGGATAGTATTGAATGTCGTGATTTTGTTTCATTTTTGCCAGCTCTATATATGAAAAATGTTTTTCTTTTACATTTTTAACATGTACTTCACAAGTATAATGTACTGGTGTTGTACAACCTTAGGATTTCTTAAATATTTGGTAACTGAAAAGTAAAATTGAATAAAATTTATATAAAAATCAGTTAATACAGTTTGATTTGTATCAATATTATACTAATTTCTGAAATATTAGATGGTGATGAAAATCGCAAAGGACCTACTTTTTCTTGTTTGCATCACCACATATGTAAGATTTGGTAGAATGGATCCTGTTGACAAGCTCACCTGGAGGTTTGATGCAATGCAAATGTTACTTAGTCCTGCAGGTTTTCAGGTTACAGCTACTAAAATGATCTCCATCTGTGTCTGAATAACTATGAAGAAGATGGTTTGCTAAGCAAATTATTGCTGGAATCAGCTTCATAGAGTCAGTGGCTAACCTAAAACAATGCAGTAATTGTTTTAGAGGCATTTTATTTGACAGTGTCAATTATAAACTCTTCCTATTTACTTGTAATAGAAGTATATCAAAGAACTCATAATCAGAAATTGTTTTGTTAACTTGGTTTGTCTCTTGTATTTGAACACATAAATCAGTATTTGTTTTTCCTTTTCTTTAATGTTTTTAATTGACTACAGTTTCTAAGTTAAGAAAGATAGCATTTGATTACACTTGGTGGTACACACCTTTAACTCCAGCATCTCTAGACACTGAGGCAGGAGGATTCTAAGTTCAAGGCCAACCTCATCAACTTAGCAAGGCCCAGTCTCAAAAAAAAAAAAAAAAAAGAAAGAAAGAAAGAAAGAAAGAAAGAAAAGGGCTGGGGATGTGGCTCAGTGGTTAAGTGCCACTGGGTTCAATCCCCAGTATCTCTCCCACCGCCCGCCCCCTCTATACACACACACACACACACACACACACACACACACACACACAGAAATGCTGATCTTTAAAATAGTCTTTCCTTTCTAAGGCATTCTCTGGTTTGAATGAAAGAGGAGTGATAATTTTTGATACACAGGTCACATATCTTGTTGACTACCCCTTGGTGGATCTGCTCTACTTACCCTAATTATGAAATGAAATAAAGCGACGGATCTTTATTCAGCTCTTATAGTTTTATTTCACCAGAAATTTCTTACATATGTTTTGATGAGAACCAGCATGTAGGTTAGGAAATGTGTTCTAAAAATTTGAGCCCTAAAACTTGCATGCACTTTTCTCAAGGGTGTACTTTTGAAACTTCTAGGGACATAGTTGTTGATCTTATTATATAACTTTACTTAAAGATTTTGATATAGGGGCTGGGGATGTGGCTCAAGCGGTAGCGTGCTCGCCTGGCATGCATGTGGCCCGGGTTTGATCCTCAGCACCACATACAAAGATGTTGTGTCTGCCGAAAACTGAAAAATAAATATTAAAGAATTCTCTCTCTCTCTCTCTCTTAAAAAAAAAAAAAAGATTTTGTTATAGCTCATGGTAAACTAAAGAGTACAGATTACAAAATAGGTAAGGAATGTGCACTAGACTTGAATATACCAACAACAGCATGAAATAACTTTTGATACCAAAAAAAAGTATAGTGTTGAAATTTAGAAGGGTAGGTTTTAGTATGGAACATTTGGCCATTAAATACTCCATCAAGGTTTGAAGGCATTATTTTTTCCATATGGTTCCTCCAAAAATGTTAAATTCGTGTAAAAATCATACATTTGGCTACCTAAAAATTCATAGATGAGAAAATCCTCAAGCTTCTTATTTCTTCCTTTGTAATATTTATATGTCTAATTTTCTTTTCTGATTTTATTCACTTGGCTTCAAATGTTAGTTAAAATGGCTTTTTGAATTTTTATTTCATTTTATTCTATCTATCTATCTATTTATTTATTTTGTGGTGCTGGGGATTGAACCTAGGGCCTTGTGCATGTTAGACAAGCACTCTACCAATTAAGCTAATTCCCAGCCCTGGAAATGAATGATCCTCCTGCCTTAGCTCCTGAGTGCAGAACTATAGGCCATATGCCACAAAGTTTGGCTTCTGGTAGTTAAGTTATTTTTGTAGTACCTTCTGGATTCAGCATATAATAGTATACCTTAAACAGTTTTAGTAGTTAAAAGGATAAAATTTATTTTCTAGGAAATTCGTCTATTTTAGACATAATTTTCTAATGAGCAAACTGATGAGGAATTATTAAAAGTAAAAATATTTATTTCAATGCATAGATACATTTTGGCATATATATGTATATACTTTTACAAAATTTGGTTAGATTAATGGTGGTTAGTAGAAGCATGAGTAAATTTAAAGATTGGACAAGAGAAAAGCTAATTATGGCCGGGCACAATGGCGTAGGCCATTCCAGAAGCTTGGGAGGCTGAAGCGGAAGGATCCCAAGTTCAAAGCTAGCCTCAGCAACTCCATGAGGCCCTAAGCAATTCAGCAAGACCCTGTCTCTAAATAAAATACAAAAAATGGTCTGGGGATGTGGTTCAGTGGTTAAGCTCCTCTGGATTCAATCCACAGTACCAGAAAAAAACAAAAACAAAAAACTAATGGAAAAAGTAGAAAGGTTATTGGTAATGATATTCAGGAAGAGAAAACAAGATTTGAAGATCAGTATGCTTATACTGCACTGGAGATATAGCTCAGTGGTAGAGCACATGTTTTGAATATGTGAGATCCTGGGTTTGATCCTCAGCACAATAAGCAACAAAAACAAAATACTTTTACTCTTGGAATAATAATTAAACGGAAGTTTTGCTGCTGCTGCTGCTGTTTTGTGGTACTAGAGATTGAACCAAGGGTACTTTACCACTGAGCTGCGTTTCTGGCCCTTTTTAGTCTTTATTTTGAAATAGGGTCTTCCTGAATTTCTCAGGCTGGCCTTGTATTCATGGTCCTTTTGTTTCAATTTCCTGAGTTGCCAGAATTACAGGTGTGTGCGACTGTGCCCATCAAATGTTTGTATTTTCTATTTTTATCACATCCCATTTTCCCTAGGCACTTTATACTTGTCAGACATTATCCGTTAGCCTTTAATAGTGAAGATATTTTATGTAGCTAATGCTAAAATGATGTGTAATTATCAGCAAGGGGTATACAAGGGAAAAGGTAGCTGGGCATGGTAGAGCATACCTGTAATCCTAGTGACTTGAGAAGCTGAGGCTAGAGGATCAAAATTTTAGTAAGAGCCTGTCTTTAAAAAAAAAAAAAAAAATCTGAGGATGTAGTTCAGTGGTAAACTGCCCCTGGGTTCAATCCTCAGTAATAGCATTTTTCCTGTTCTAGAATTATAAAGCATTGGTTTAGACATGTACTTCGATGCAGCCAAATTTATAAAAGTATATGAATTCTACTACAGTGTCTTGATCAGTAAATTTGGCTAAGGTTCATGGGAATCCTATAGGTACATTAGGTTTTTTCCTTCAGTATGTGACTTCTGAACAAGCTTACTGGAGGAGGGTTAATCTTAATTGTTTCACAAGGCAAAGCTAAAATATGTGTCTTGGAGTTTGTGGTTTCTTTTTCTTCTTTGTGGTGCACTAACCATTTCTTTTCTTGTCATACCTTTCTTTGTTTTAAAGAAGAAACACCCTTTTGCTCAGTTCTTTTAAGATCTCAAAGTGAAACTTACATACATATCTCCTATACCTCCAACCACCTTTTTTTGTTTGTTTTCTGGTTTTGGTGCAAGGAATTGAATCCAAGGCCTTGTGCCTGTGTGCTCTATTACTGGGCCACAAACCAACACCTACACCTCTTACTTTTTGTGTGATGGTATTGAATAGAGTTAGTGACACCCCAAGGCCATTGGAAGAGGCTATTCCCTTCTTTTCTCAAACTTTTTTTGTTTTAGTTTTTCACTGGATTTTCATTTGAGATGTTGTTTGTGAGTCATAGACTTTATCTAATGATTCTTGTGATCTGGATTGACAACCAAAGGCAGGCTGTTTATTCATCTTTAATCTTTTGGATTGTTTTCCTTATTACCTTTAGTTAACTGTACATAGATCCAGAAGTATTTAATAGGTTCTTGTGAATTCAATATGGAGTTATAGAAAGAAAAGGAGAAAATTTTGATTCTGTCTGCTTTAGTATTAAAAACAAGCCAGAGTAAAATTCGAGTTCTTTTCAGAATGGTGTTTAGTGTGTAGGCATAGGAATAACAGGAGAAACTCCTTGGCCCTTTCCGAGGATATGAGGATAGGTCCTTATGGATTATGGGTCTTTTGGCTTTCATTTTAGTACTGGGGATTTAACCCAGGGATACTTTACCAACTAAGCTATATCCCTAGCCTTTTTATTTTTTATTATGAAACAGGGTCTCACTAAGTTGCTGAGCCTGGCTTCGAATTTGTGATCCTCCTGCTTTCAGCTTCCTAAGTCACTGGAATTACAGGTATATACCACCATGCCTGGCTGGGTGTCTTATCAAACTAGTTTTACTTATTTACTTAGCTCCTCCTTCCTACATGCTGCCTTTTTGCTGTTTACAAGAACAGGGATGAGAGGAAAGAATTCTGTGGATAGCCCTACATCTCAGATCAGATTTGTTTTTTCTCTAGTGGTCACATTCTTATTTTACCAATAAAGAATTTGAGGCAGAGTCAAAGGTTACTATTTCCCTAGATTACTGTTGCCCATGGCTTTACCATTTGAACCTTTCTGTGAGTTAGTATTTTTCCCCCACCCTTGAGCTTGTGAAACCATTCTAACTTCCTTTTCTGTTGAGGATGTGCATTGAAATAATAGTCATTTTTTTTTTTTACTATTTCATCCTGATTCCCTTTGATGACATATTACAATATTGGAGCTGCATTGGTTTTTATCATGAAGTATACTTCTGGGTGATTTTTGATAGCCACAAAGAATAGCTTATAGACTCTCTGAAGTCTATAGCTTTGAAATGAAAACTATAGCATAACAGACTTTACAATGACTATTTCTTAAGTTTGGCTGCTGTAAAAATTTACCAACATCCTGAAACAATTACCTGATAGAATGACTAAGAGTACAGTTAAGTTGCATATTTATATGATTAATTTTCAACCAAAGGTGGAAAAGGGAAATCAGCCAGTTTAAAATGATGGTGGTATTCATTTTAATGCATAAGTAATATAATATAAATAAATAGAAATCAAAGGAAAAATGAGAATTTCACTATCCTCACACATAAATTATTTTTATTTTCCATTCTTTACTTTTTATTTGTACATAAGTGTACCTAGTTTTTATAATTAAGGATATTGAGACAGTTTAACTACCTTAGAAAAGGGTTGCAAAGACTGGAAAGTAATGCTTTCTTATAGTTATTTGGTAAAAGAAACCTTTTAGGAAGGAACTTTTTCCTTCTGTTTTGTAATATTGGGGATTGAACTCAGGACCTCACATATGCTAGGCAAGCATTCTATAACAGAACTATATTCCCACGCACTTTTTAAAAATTTTTATTTTGATACAGGGTCTTGTTAAGTTGCCCAGGCTGATTTTAAACTTACAGTCCTCCTTCCTCAGCCTCCTGAGAAGCTGGGATTATAGGCTTGCATTTAGAGAGGAACTTTGGAAGGGGTCAAAGAAGGAAAGAGTAAGTAAGGAAAAGAGGGGGTAGGTTATAATTTCAGAACCTTTGGCATAATGTAATCTAACAATAGCAGTTAAGTTTTCAACCAAATTACTTTCCAGTAATATGGGAAACTAACCTTTAATAAAAAAGTCTTCCTATGCCAGGCATGGTGGCACAGGCCCGTAATCCCAGAGGCTTGGGAGGCTGAGACAGGAGGATTTCGAGTTCAGAGGCAGCCTCAGTAAAGTCGGGGTGCTAAGCAACTCAGTGAGACCCTGTGTCTAAATAAAATACAAAGTAGGGCTGGGGATGTGGCTAAGTTGTCGAATACCCATGAGTTCAATCCCTGGTTACCTCTGCCTCCCCCCCCCCCCAAAAAAAGTCTTCCTACTCTTCATTACCTAAAAATGATGGATTTATTTGAAAAAAATATATTTTTTTTAAAGTATGGCTGAGATGGCAAAAAAACAAGGTAAAAAACCAAAATGACCACTAAGCTCCAGGTGCCTGCTCCCCTAAGGGCATCTTCTAGTTGCAGATGACTCTCATAATTGGTTTTAAAGAGGTACATGTAGAATTTAGGAGACAGCAGATAGGAGCCATGAATATAGGGATAAAGATCAGAGATTCATCTTCTTAAAATCATAACCCTAAAAAGGCTGAATACCCTCTGCAAAAGGGGAGCCAGGAAACAAAAAATCAGCCTAGCAAAGAGAGCTAGTCAGAGAACTTATCACCTCTCATCCTTAACTATGACTTTTGGGAGAAATAAGTTTGTCCTGAACATTTTTAATTAGAAACATGACTTCATTAAAAATTGGAACCCCACTACATATGTGACTTGAAAAGAAACTTGAGGCTTAGACTTGTTCTAAAATGTTAAGCTTGATACTATAACCAGGCAGAGATATAAGTGAATCCAGATTTTTTTCTGGAGGAATATTCCTTTCAAAATCCTTAAAGAATTATCATTTATAATATCCCAGAGTACCAAGCTTCCTGTTAAAAATTCACAAAGCACTTGAGGAAATGAGCACGACAGAACACAGAAAGACTTCAGGGATTGTCATTGTTGGATACTGAATATACTATATTTAATACGTCTAAAGAAACAAATGGGAAAATTGAAAATATGATTGGATAACAAGGGATTGTCCAAAATCTCCGATATAATCTAGCAATTTAATCTGTAATGATTAAAATTATAAATTTAAAGGTAGATTTAATAGCATATTAAGTAGATTAAAAGAGAGTTGTAAAAATATTGAGAATGCAGTACAGGAATGCAAAAGAGATTAGAAAATATCTATTTAAGATATATGGGTGGGGCTGGGGATGTGGCTCAAGTGGTATCGTGCTCGCCTGGCATGCGTGCGGCCCAGGTTCTATCCTCAGCACCATATACAAAGATGTTGGGTCCACCGAAAACTAAAGAATAAATATTAAAAAATTCTCTCTCTCTCTCTCTCTGTCTCTGTCTCTCTCTCTCTCTCTCTCTCTCTCTCTCTCTCTCTCTCTCTCTCTTTCCTCTCTCTCTCTCTCTCTCAAATTTAAAAATCAAAAATAAAAAAAAATTAAAAATACAAGATATATGGGAAAAAGACTGAAAAGGTCTGACATATTCTGACATATATGTATGGTAAGCATAAAAATGACCATGCAAAGATGTCCTTGTCTTTATCCTCTGAATCCCTGAAGGTCACCTGAAATGCAAAGGAGACTTTGTAATGTGATTAAATTAAGGCTCTTGAGATAAAGAATAGCTCCTGGAAGAATTAAAGCTGTAATAGAGGGATGGTGATATAGCTCATTGGTAGAGTGCTTGCCTAGAATGTATGAGTGCTTGGGTTTGATCCCCATCACAAGTGGGGAGAGCATGTGGAATGGGAGAGGAAGACCTCAAATAATAGGAAACAAAGGAGAAAGAAAAGTATAGGACAAAAATATCGTAGAACTAATATGGTAGAAATAAAGCCATATATATCAGTGATCATAAGGAATGTGGATTAAATATTCTAGTTAAAATGCAAATATTGGCTCAGCTATAATCTTAGCTATTCAGGAGGATAAGGCCGGAAGATAGCAAATTTGAGGCCATTCAGGCAACTTAGACCTTCTCTCAAAGAAAAAAAAAAAAAGCACTTGGGATGTAGGTTAGTATTAAAATGTCCTTGTGTTAAATCCCAGTACTGCAAAAAAATAAATAAAAAGACAAAAGATTGTGAGGCTGTATGTAAAACTATAAGCCAACTGCATGTGATTAAAATAGCGTGTTAAATTAAAACTTAAATTAGAACAGAGTCAAGTTGAAGATAAAATAATAGAAAATTATATTTCTGGCAAAATAAAAATGGGAAGAAATTGGTATAATTACATTGTAGGTTAAGTATCTGTTATCTGAAATGCCCTGGGCAAGAAATGTTTCAAGATTTTGGAATTTTTCAGACTTTCGGATATTTGCATATGCCCAAGAAGTTTTGTTGAGGATGAGACACAAGTCTATACACTAAATTTATGTTTTGTACACATCTTATTCACATATACTGAAGTGATTTATATAATATTTTTAGTCTTCAAAGAGTTTTGAGGTTGGGTATGGAATTTACCACTTATATCATGTTAGTGCTCAAAATGTTTTGGATTTGGGAATATTTTGGATTTCTAAGTTTTAATTAGAGTAGGAATTCTCAATCTTCAATAAAATAGACTGTAAAGTAGGGATCATCCTTGAAATAATAGTATCAATATTTTAGATGGGACTTGCTTTTTGCAGCAGGGTAGAGATAGAAGTAACAGTGTCTTAAAGAAGATATTCTTTTTTTTTTTTTTTTTGGCAGGGAGGGTGTATTGGGGATTGAACTCAGGGGCACTCAACCACTGAGCCACATCCCTAGCCCTAGTTTTTATTTTTATTTAGAGATGGAGTTTTACTGAATTGCTTAGCACCTCATAGTTGCTAAGGCTGGCTTTGAACTTGTGATTCTCCTGTCTCAGCCTCCAGAGCTTCTGGGATTATAGGCATGTGCTACCACGCCTGACCAGACATTCATTTTTCTCCCACGTAGAAGAGACTAGAGATTGCAAGGCTAGAGCTGATTATGGTTAATTTTATCACCAAACTATACTTCTTTGTTTCTGTATCCCCATCTTTAGCATGTATTGACTTTATGGTTCAGGATGGTTACTTGATGCATTAGCTTTCAAAGATTGCTTGTAGAAGAAAGTTTGAGTGTGGATAGAGCACATGCAAGGTATCATGCCATTTTATAAAGTAGTTTCTTGAAAGTTCCACTCAACGCCTTCATTTGCACTTAGCTACAAGGCAGTTAGGAAATGTTTTTTTAAGAGCAGCACAATACTGTCCACAATACAACTGTACTCTCCTTACTAAGGAAAAGAGGAAAGACTGGATATTGGGGAGGACACCAGCTGTCTTTACCACATTATACAAGTATAAAAATTTCTCCATCCTGGGGCTGGGGTTGTGGCTCAGAGGTAGAGTGCTCGCCTCGCATGTGCAAAACCCTGGGTTCAATCCTCAGCACCACTTAAAAATAAATAGGTGAAATAAAGGTATTGTGTCCAACTAAAAAATATATATTAAAAAAATTTTTTCCATCCCACCCCAAATTCCGAGCAACTACCAATGTGCATTGTGTGTCAATAAATTCAATAAAATATGATACCTTTTCCCCAAGGTATCATACTTTTTTAATATTTATTTTTTAGCTGTAGTTGGACACAATATCTTTTTTTTTTTTTTTTTTAATGTGGTGCTGAGGAACGAACCCACGGCCTTGCACTAGGTGAGCGCTCTACCACTGAGCCACAATCCCAGCCTCTCAAAAGGTATCATGTTAATGAACTGTTAAAAAAAAAGTTTTCATTTTCTAGGAAGATGTTAGAATTCTAAAGTTATTTGTACCAGAACAATAGACATAAACCAAAAATAACAACTATAAGAAAAAATTAATTTACCATCAAACTAGGAGTTTTGACATTAAAACAACAAAAGTTTGGGGCTGATTGTGTCTCAGTGTTAGAGCACTTGCCAAGCACGGCGGGACCTGGGTTCAATCCTCAGCACCACATAAAAGTAAAGGCATTGTGTTGTGTCCATCTACACCTAAAAAATAAATATTAAAAAAACCCCAAAAGTTAGACTTACTGGATGAATTATAGAACATTATATTCAAGTTTTGAGGAATCAATATTATATATATACACTTATGGTAGTACTTTATAGAAACCCAAATTTTTTTTTTTAATGTTTGAATTTATGTTTTATTCCAAAGGATTCAGACCTGGGGAATTTTTTTTTTTTTTGAGAGAGAGAGAATTTTAATATTTATTTTTTAGTTTTTGGCGGACACAACATCTTTGTTTGTATATGGTGCTGAGGATCAAACCCGGGCCACACGCATGCCAGGCGAGCGCGCTACTGCTTGAGCCACATCCCCAGCCCCGAAACCAAAATTTCTGATAATGTGGGATGGATGCTATACTTAACAATAGAGTGCTTGCCTAGCGTGTTCAGTCCCCAGCAACACACACACACACACACACATAACAACAAAATTCTGATGATGCGAGTTAATGAGTATTAAAAGTATCCCTGAAAATATCAACAAATTTCAGAGAGTATTTATTATATGGCTCACCTTCTCTGAAGATAATACAAATTAAATTAGAACTCAGTTTTTTTAATAAAAGGTGACTTTAAAAATAAGTGGGCAAGGTGATGCATGCTTGTAATCCCATTGACTAGGGAAGCTGAAGCAAGAGAATGGTAGGTTCGAGGCCAGCTTTGGCAAACCCTGTCTCAAAAAAGAAGAAAGTTTATAAGTTTAAAAATACACTTCTACATAACAATTGAGGTTGCATAAATAATGATGGAAGTTTAATAATACTTAAAACTAAATGATAATGAATATGTAATATTAAAATTTGTTTTGATAGAACACATTCTTAGCAGTCCCAGTACAAAACAAACAGAAATGTGTGAATATAACTTAGTGCTTTGGACATAGTACCTAGTTAAGTTTCAGAAATATTCTGTAAGAACTTGAATGAATTCTCCAGTTGTTGAGGGTAGTGGCAATTTTTTTTAAATCAATTTTTTTTTTTTTTTTAGTTATAGATTGACACAGTACCTTTATTTTATTTATTTATTTTTACATGGTGCTGATGATCCGATCCAGTGCCTCACATCTGCTGGGCAAGCACTCTACCACTGAGTTACAGCCCCAGCCCCGAAGATAGTGGTAATTAAGAGGGAAACAGAGTTTCAGAAGTTGAGTACTCTTAGTGCTCCTACTAATTTATTATTTAGCATATTAGGTCCTGTGCAGTTTGACTTCTGACAGTTGTCAGCATGTGCTACTATTCTTCCTCTTTCCTTTTATTTAAACTTAATGACAAATTACAGACTACATTAGTGGCCTTAAAACTTTAGTGTGTATCAGAGTCATCTGGGGGAGTTTTTAAAGTACAGATTGTTGAGTCTCACCCCCAGTTTCTAATTCATCTGATGCGAAGCTGGGACCCATGAACTTGCATTTTTAACAAACTGTCAGATAATGTTCATAATGCTGATAAAGTGACAATGCTTTGAGAACCCCACTGTACTAAGACTATATTCTATTGACTTTCCCTTTGTAACTCCCAATTCTTTCCTACAGCTCTTTTTTCCCCCTTCCTTCTTACATTTAACTTTTTTTCCCTATTGCTTCTAGGTAGTATTTTTAACTACCAAGCTGTCTATCTTTATATTCCCAGATACTTATTGCATATCTGTAATAGCGTATCTGTAATACTAGACACCACTTTATACCCCTTATTATGTCTATTTAAAAGAAAGAAAGAAAAAAAAAGAACACAGAAAATAACATGTATTGGTGAGTTTGTGGACAAATTGGAAACATTATATATTGCAGGTGTGAGTATAAAGTGGTATAGCCACAGTGAAACACAGTCCAAAAAAATTAAATCTAGAACTATGTATTATTTGACCTTGTAATGCTACTCATACCTATATATCCAAAAGAATTAGAGAGTCTAAAACAGATACCTGTAGAACATTTTCATATCAGCAACATTTACAAAACCAAAAGGAATAAACAACACAAGTGATCATTGATAGGCAAATGGATAAACAAAATGTGGCAATGTACATACAATGGAATATAATTCAGCCTTAGGAAAGAAATTCTGATACATGCTGCAACATGAAGGGACCTTGAAACAGTATACTTGGTAAAGTCAGACCAGAAGGACAAATGTTGTATGATTCCACTTATATAAGGTACACAAAATAGACTTATTCATAGAGAAAGTAGAATAGAGGTTACCAGGGCAATAGAGAACTGAGAAAAATGAAGTAGTTGATGAGTACATGATATTGGGAAAGATGAAAAGATTTTATGCATAGATAATGGTGATAGTTGTACAGTATTGTGAATGTATTTAATGCAACCAAATTGTACATTTGCTAATGTTTAAAGTGATAGATACTGTTATTTACCATTGATATAATTTGTACACTTGCTAATGTTTAAAGTGACCAGTATGTTTTATTATGGATGAGTATTTTTATCCCCCCGAAAAGCAAACAAAAATGTTAGTATATGATTGGAAAAAAAAACTTATCAGTAGCCTTTTTTTTTAATTTAACTTTTCATTTCTTTCGTCACATTTCTATTTTTTTTAAAGTAACAAACATGTGTTTTTCTGTTTTCTTGTTTAAATATTTTTTAGCTTTCAATGTACCTTTATTTTATTTATTTATATGCGGTGCTGAGAATTGAACCCAGTGCCTTACACATGATAGGCAAGTGCTCTGCCACGAGCCACTACTCCAGTCCCCAAGCATGTGTTTTTATAATAAAAAAAAAATATATATATATATATATATATATTAAAAAGACATTTATAAAATATATGTAAAGGAAGATTTTGTCCAAAAAGTCTATGAATTTTAAGGATTGTAATGTAAATCTTTTTGCTAGTTCAGCGTTTTTGGATCACTCTATTAGATGATTTTTCTGTAGCAATGTGACTAAAACTGTGAATTTTTCATAGAGGTATTACCAACTTGTGAGTAAAAGTAAACTTTCTTTTTAATAAAAGTTGTGTTTTTGAGTTTGTTATATCTATATCACCTTTTATTTGTATTTATTTTTTGGTACTGGAGATTGAACCCAGGGGCACTTAACCTCAGTCCTGTTTATTTTTTATTTTGAGACAGGGTTTCACTAAGTTGCTTAGGGCCTGGCTAAATTGATGAGGGTGGCTTCAAACTTGTGATCCTTCTGCCTCAGCTTCTTGAGCTGCTGGAATTACAGGCATGCACCACTAGGCCTAGCTAATTATTTTAATCTACACTTTTATCTTTAAATTATTTTAAGCATATTCTGGGATATAGGAAGGTATTAATGGCAGATAGCATATATCCTCAATCCTATAGAATTCTTGGGCTTAAAACAAATAAGAAAGAAGGTTAGAAAGAAGTATGTCCAGTATCAGCTATAAGTTTTTAGCATATTGTGGTTTCATTGTTTTATAATTTTATTTTATTTTTTTAATTAATTTATTTTTTTTAATATTTGTTTTTTAGTTTTTGGCGTACACAACATCTTTGTATGTGGTGCTGAGGATCGAACCCGGGCCGCACCCATGCCAGGCGAGCGTGCTACCGCTTGAGCCACATCTCCAGCCCTGTTTTATAAATTTATTGTAATTAGAGTATGGAGTAAAATAAAAGGGATAGGATCTAGTTAATTGAGGATACTTGTTAGGTGAATTTCAGTTAATTGAAAACAGTTCAATTAAACATTTATTTACTCTCACACAGTACTAACACTATAGGTTTATAAGAAAAAGAGCAGCCCCTGGTTCCATACAATTACACAATCTAGTTTGCTAGGCCACAATCAATTAGTATAGTGATAGATAAATGAACTAAGATTAGTGTTATTAATTCCTTTTATCATATATTTATTGAGCAGCTACTATGTGTTAGGCCCATTGTTGGCAGCAAGGGATACTGTGACAAACAGGAAATATTAAGAGAGCTTATATTAAGAGCTTATAGGCATGTTGTAAGTGAATTTTATATTTTCCTTTTTTAAAAAATATTTTTTATTAGTTATTGATGGACTTTCATTTATTTAATTGCTTATATGTGGTGCTGAGAATCAAACCCATTGCTTCATGCATGCTAGGCAGGCGCTCTACCACTGAGCCACAACTCCAGCCCATCATTTTATAGCACTTTATATAATAAATTTTACTTTCTGTTAATTCCTATTGACAAAAACCTGAATGCATTTATATTGAAAATAGCCTGGTATTTTCTAAAAGAACTTAGCCCATTATCAGAAGCAGCAACATTCACATCAACCAACAGCACATGGTAATTTTATGTGATATATTATAACTAATGACCTTTTCCTTTTATATCTTAAACCCATCTGTTTGGCATACAAATGCTTTCATTATCTCATTGTAGAATAAACTTTTATTTTGAACTCAGCTCATTTCCTTAGAATAATAATGTTAAATTGTTCTTTTTTCAATTTGAAATTGAGATGTGGGAAGTTTTCCTTGAATAGGAAACAAAAATAAATTAAATTTAGTTAACAAAACTAAACATGCAATTCTGAACTTCTCTGTAGAAAGACAATAGTTATAATTTATATTTCAGATTCTTAACTTTTCATATTAAGACTTCATTGCTGGGGTAAACTAGGTACTTTCTATTTTAAATAGTTGTGTTTTTTTATGAGTTCCCACCCTGGCCTTTTTACTTTAAAATTCATATTTTATTTTGAAAACTTTATTTTTATCTTAAAAGTTGTGTATTTTTTGAAGTAGAATCTTGCTGTGTTGCCCAAGCTGGTCTCGAATTCCTGGGCTTAAGTGATCCTCCTGCTTCAGTTTCTGAATATCCTGGAATATAGTTGTATACCACTTACCTGTCTTTAAGAACTTTACATCAGCGGTTACAAACTGGTAGTTCTGACAGTGTTTAAATTTTTGTTTTTGTTTTCTTTTGGAACGGTTTGAACCATGGGGTGCTTTACCACTGAGCTACATCTCCAACCCTTTTTACTTTTTGTTTTGAGACCGGGTCTTCCTGTGTTGCCCTGGCTGCACTCAAACTTGTAGGTCTTCTGTCTCAACTTCCTCAGTACCCTAGGATTTCAGACATGCACCAGTGGGTCTTGTTGTGTGTTGAAATTTTTAAATATTATCAACAGATTGCCAAGTACCCGTGGTACTTGCCTGTAATCCCAGCTACTGGGAAGGTTGAGGCAAGAGGATCACAAGTTTAAGTCCAGGCCCTGTCTCAAAAAATAAAAAGGACTGGGGATGTAGTATAATAGTTGAGTGCATCTAATCCCCAGTAACAGAAAGAGAAAAATTAAAAAATTACCCAATCATAAAAAATTGGAAAGTTTCATTAAAATTTCTGAAAAATCAGACTTGGCAGTGTTGGGTCTATAATATTAAATGACTAAACTCAGCAGCTTCAAAGAGTTAGCTGTGCCTGTTAGGAGAGACACTCACTGTTCACTTTACTACTATACTCTTTCCCAATAGTCATCCCTTGTGACATTCAGTATCTGTTTGTTTCTTGATATGTGCCTATTTCAGTAGATTTACCTGGAGAATAAGAAAAAGCCTTCATCTACTTAATCTGTCATTCATTTGAAAAAAGTCCTTTATGTAAGCAATATTTTCCTTTTATATTTTTTTCAAGAGAAAGATAGTATATTTTATGTCTATAACATAAATATAAGGGGATAAAATTATCAATTTAGCTAATTTCTTTTGTAAAGGTAGATAGCATGCTTTTATTTTGTTTATTTTTATGTGGTGCTGAGGATTGAACTCAGTGCTTCACACATGCAAGGCTAGCACTCTGCCACTGAGCTGTTACAACCCCAGCCCTAAATTTATCTAATTCTTTTTTTTTTTAATATTTATTTTTTAGTTTTCGGCGGACACACAGCTTTGTTTGTATGTGGTGCTGAGGATCGAACCTGGGCCGCACACATGCCAGGCCAGCACGCTACCGCTTGAGCCACATCCCCAGCCTCAATTTATCTAATTCTTAAACAAACAATTTAAAATCCAAACAAATATTTCGTCCTTAAAATAATCACACTCGGAGCCTATTTGTTCCAAAGGTGCTACTCTATTTTTGGAAAAAAAACAAGAAAGGTTTATTTCTTTTGCATATCCTTAGGATGTCACATTGTTATTTTTAAAATTAAATTAATTTAATATTTTTGTTTCCAGGGATTGAGCCCAGGGACACTTAACCACGGACCCACATCCCCAGACTTTTAAATATTTTATTTAGACAGGATCTCCCTCAGTAGCTTAGGGCCTTATTAAGTTGCTGAGGCTGGCTTTGAACTCAGGATCATCCTGCCTCAGTTTCCCAAACCTCTGGGATTATAGGTGTGCGTCCCAGTGCCTGGTACATTTTTGAAAGTATATAAGATTTATTAATAGTTGGAAGATACATGTAGTTTGATAAAAATGAAATGTAACAATTTGTTTTCACCTTTATTTTATTTATTTTTTTAATGAAGTACTGAGGCTCAAACCCAGTGCCTCACATGTGGTAGGCAAGTGCTCTCCACTGAGCTACAACCCCAGTCCAAATGTGACAAGCTTTATGAAGTAGCAAGAAGTCAACTCAAAATCTAATTGGATGGGAATCTGAATAAAACCAGATTTTATTAAACTTCACAATAAAGTTGAACCTGAATGCGTCTACATTTTTACATAGTAAATTTTCTTTAGGAAACATGATATAAACACAGTTTTATGCCTACCAGCCCTTCAGCCTAACCACTTTCCAAACCAATATAGTATAATGAATTAGCCAAAAATACTGCTGTTGCTGCTTCTACTACTACTACTACTAGTAGTAGCATTAAAGAAAGAATCGAAGAGAAAATTTTATTGGGGTGATGGAAATCAGATTACTTCTCTAATTTCATGTCACAAATTTTGATAAACGTCTTCCAGTAATAATACAATTTAGACCATATAGAAAGAAAATCATTTGCAACTATCCTTTCAGAGAGTATCATATACTGTTAGAACCACATACAGTTTGAATAAACCCTATTAGTAAGTCACAGGGAAAAGAAAGTTAATTGGGTACATGGTTTGTGTGTTGAGACTACAATAGCACAGCTATTAAAGAAATTGTATGTAATTTATTTATATTGATCATTTGAAAAAATACACATTTAAATTAGTATTTTCCCTCCTCTCTGATAAAAGCTTCTAATAGAAGAAGTCCCTCTACCAAACTTGGATAAGATTTAGAGGTAAGGTCCAAAGGTAAGATAACAGTCATTTAGTCTTATAAAATCCTTTTCAGGTGTATAGCTCCCTGCCCACCCTATCAAGTGATAAAATGTATAAAGCAACTAGAGTAGCTGATTAGATTAAATTAATTGCACTAACTGGACTAAGACTAAATTTGAAATCTCCTGTTCAAAAATTATTTTTAAGACAGAGGTGTGCTTTCGTAGATGAATTATATGGTATGTGAGCTGAAGTCAATAAAACTACTTAAAAAACACAAATATGTCCTCAAAGAGAAATTTTGCCACAGAAAGAGGGCATAAATGTACTATTAAATTGAATATGGGAAATAGAAGAAACTGAGGTATTTAAGGGAGGGAAGATTAGGCTGCCTGGCAAAAAATTTATGAAAATATTTAAAAATTACCACACACATCTGTTTTTTATTATTTCAGGAGGACAGTTGAGGCCAGTACACTTTTGACTCAATGGGGCTGAATGGGTGAGTAAGTGAGTGGGCAAGCAGGGTCGTTTGGTAAGTGTGGAAGAAGGACTATAGCGCTCAGGATTTGGACTTCTCTGGCTGGATTGGACTTTCACACAGTGACCATACATTTTCTGAGCCTTAATTTCCTTTATGAAAAGAGATAATTGTCTTTACTAAGGCAGGTACATCCAGGTTGACTCCATTGAACAGGTCACACAACACTCAGTCATTTGTAAAATGTAAATGCCTATATTCCTTTAAGTATAAATGTCATTTCCTTGCTTTTCATTGCTATCAGTGACCTATCAGTGACCTACAGAAAGGACTGAATAGTGAACTCCTGCTACCTCCTTACCTTGCTTACTGTAATCCCCATTTCCTTGGTTTTCGTTCACCAGCAGCCTTTCTTTATAGGCTATTAATCCTTCTGTGTCAAGGCTATGTCGCTAGCTCTTGACAAGATTGGTACCTTCTCATTTTGAGGACACTGTTTAAAAATGGCTTCTCATAAAGTCCTTACCACCCTCTATCTAAAACTTGTTCTGACTCACCCATAATCTTTATTTCAGGCTGATCATAGTGGCACATGCCTGCAATCTTAGTGACTCAGGAGACTGAGGCAAGAGGATCACAAGTTTGAGGCCATCTTTGGTAATTGAATGAGACCCTATCTCAAAATAAAAAAATGAATGGGGCTGGAGATGTAGCTCAATGGGAAAGCACCTGTGAGTTCAATCTCTAGTACCAAAACAGCAATATGAACTTTCTTTCAGCAACTCTGTTTAATTTGCATCATAGTTCAGATTTGTAATACTTTTATTCCTGTGGTTATTTGTGATGTCCATTCTACACTGTAAGCTCTATAAGCAGAGGAATTGTACATGTTGAGTTCACTATTCTAACTTTACCAGTTTTTAGGCACACAGGAGGCACTCACTAAATATTTATTGATTGACTTAGAAATAAATGTAGGTGCTGTAGTTTTTCTTTTTGACATCTGGACATGATTCAAGCTCCTTCAATAATTGCTGTCATTCTGTAGGATTCATTTATGTAGAAGTAATACAAAAAAGTACATATGTATATCTTCTTAAATTCAATTAAATCTGTTTTTCTTCCAGTGCAAGGTACTGTATATTTTAGGTATGTCCCTTTTTCTATTATAGAAGGTGAATTGAATGGAGGAAAACAAATTGGTGTTGGGGCTGAGAATAAAAATGCAGATTTTTGGCATTGGTCTTCTACCTTATCAACTTTGTGCCTAAATTAAATAATTGTTTCTCATGGTTTGGAAAAATACATAGGAACTAAATATTTATAATGTCAGAGAAACTCCCACATGAGAATACTTAGAATTGGATCTAAAATAAAACCATTATCTTGGTCATTAGTTTTCAGCTTTTGATGGTCTCTTATGACATATAGGTGAAAATTTATTTTTCTCAGGACTGTTGTCTTTTTAATAATGATAACATTGCAGACAATTAAAGCAGGATATAATTGTCATGGTATTTGTAATATGTTTATTCTTCTCAGAATGATGATAGGAATTAGGATCTTTGTAATTTGAATTTCTGTTCATTAGTTGAGAACAGAATTGGGAAGTCAATTATTCATTTGTATTTCTCTTTAATCACTAAATATTTGAGAACTAACTGTGCTAGGCCCAGTGAATAAAATGGAGAATGTGATAACAAATAGTTCCTGCCTTCACAAAGTTAATACACAGGTGCATAAACAATTACATTGTACCTTATTAGTGCTATTGGTGGGTACTCAAGTAGTACTGTAATTGTTTGTATTAGGTAAAAGATATTTAAGATGAAAGTTAGATATGCCCATAAGTTAACATAATGAAGAGCAGGGTAAAGAAGGATCCAGGGCCATTTGGAAGAATTGAAGTACTTTAATATTCATTAACATATAATATAAGGGGAGGAATTAACAGAAATGAAGCTAGAAAAGTGAGCAAGTACCAGATCTGGAAGGATCTACCCTGGGTTCTATCCCCAGCAATTGACAAAGGAAAAAAATTACTAAAAAAGTTTCATTCTTTTCCTTTTGATCCTATCCCTCAAAAGTAAACTGCTGTTAATTTTTAGACTTCGGAGTATGTGCAAACATATTCGTGGAATGAGTGTTTGCAAGAGAATTCAGTATTAATTTGTTTTTATTTTACTTGTTTTTGCAGGATCATACTATACATTTTATTCTGCAGTAGGCCCTTTTACCTAATAGGATATTTTACTTTTTCCACACTAAGACATAGATCTTCTTTTTTCTTTCCAACAGCTATATATTTAATGTTCCACAGCATAGGTACATTGGAATTTAACAATTCTCTTAGTCAAGGACATTAAGTTGATTCTAGTTTCTCATTAATAATAATACTTGGTAAATGGCCTCATCAATATATAAGAGTCAGATCTTACTCATGATTTGGATCTCAGCTCATGACATGAGATTAATATCATGTATGGTCACATATATTTTTCAGGAACACACATATTGCCTTTAAATAAGTCTAGTGTGGTCAGTTTTTCTTCCAGTGTTAGATCAAATTCTGTTTTCTAGTTGAGCACCAGATGAAATTGTTGTGTGTTCTACAGCTACATTTTATGAAAAATACATGCATATCTTTAAACATTAAAATTATATTTCTTATGAGATTCTATACAGTAAGAGCCCTTGTGAACAGAGTCTGAGGGAATAAAATTCATTTCTCCCATTGGGGGTAACGGTAGGTGAGATTGGGCTGCACATTCTATTAAAATTTTTCTTTATTTTGCTACATATATTCACTGATATATGTATGACTATGACATATTTTAGCAAGATTTTAATGATTTTTTTACCCTTTTGCCATATTTTTTTTTTTTAAAGAGAGAGTGAGAGAGGAGAGAGAGAGAGAGAGAGAGAGAGAGAGAGAGAGAGAGAGAGAGAGAGAGAGAGAGAATTTTTAATGTTTTATTGTTTAGTTCTCGGCGGACACAACATCTTTGTTGGTATGTGGTGCTGAGGATCGAACCCGGGCCGCACGCATGTCAGGCGAGCGCGCTACCGCTTGAGCCACATCCCCAGCCCATTTTTGCCATATTTTTATTGGTGCATTATAATTATAATAGTGGAATTTATTTATTGCCGTATGCACATAATATAACTGTATAAGTTGGTCAATATAATTTTCTATTTATAGATTGTTTAAAATGGGATTTGAAGGAGGACAAATGTATTATGATTAATTTTTACTTAAAATTTGAAATACTATAAGAATTCTTTTTAAATGGCATATCAGCCCATACCTCTCCGAGTAGGTTAATAGGTGGCTTTTATTTCTTAAATGAAATATAGGATCACCTGCTAAGGATAAGGAAACACCAGAAAAACTATAGCACTGTTCAGGATTCTGGTGAATTAGGAGACCACATATTTATAATGGTACCAGTTGTAACATATTTCTCTGTCAGTACTCAGCAGCATATATAATCAGTAGTAAGATTCACACACGATGGAGGCTTTGGCCGAATAGTGATAGAAATTATAGATTGTGGTATCTAAGCAGAGTAAAGTAAAAAGACTGGAAGAGGCTGCTAGAGAGTGAGAACCCTCCTAAGTTGATGAAATCACAAAACAAATAAAATGAGAGTAAACGAATGATAGAACTAGAGGGAAAATAAAGTGTCATCATATTTTAACCCAACTTTTTTACTTATTTGTAAAATGTGCAGGTAGTCTGAAAACAGCTGGTGACTAATTATGGGAATGAGATTAGTTCTTTTTACTGAAAAAGTAAGAGAACTGAAGACATAAACCTAAAGCCATTAATTTTATTTTAATTTACTTTTTCAGGGGAAGGATCCAGTGACTGCCAAAGATGAACATTATAAAGAAAAATACATTAAAAATAAATATTACAGATTAAGTAGACAATGTTTTCAATGCATTTTTGTCAAATACAGTACAAAGAACATTTTCTCCCCTAACAAAATATCCCATAAGCCCCAGCATTTTAGCATGTATTTCCTAAATAACCAAAACCTAAATAACCACTGTATATTCAATCCTCAGACTCCCTTTAAAAAATATTGCCAGTTGCCCCAATATTATATATAAAAAAAGGATCCACTAAAAATTATGCTAAATATTTTAGGAAAAGTTAATTCAAGTCTTAAGTAAATATCACATTACTAATCAAACTTGTAATTTATTCAACTATATCTTATAAATTTTTGATTTACTCCTTTATTGGGTAGGTTATAATCTTATGTATCATTTATTTTGATATTCACATTTGTTCAGTAGGAGCCCTCCCTACAAGATTGCATATGTATTCTTTTGACATATTACTATCATTCATTGACTGTTTCTTTATTTTCATGTTTTAGGCTCATGTTATACTCTGTTAGCTTCCTCAACTCTAAACTTAGCATTTCTCCAAGGATTCCTGGGTCCTTTTACTTGAGAATGGTGTTTGTCAGATATGTTCATTGCTATTGGGTATTGCTCCCCTCAGGTCCTGTTAGTGGATAGAGATTTTTTTTTTTTTTTTGGGTACTGGGTACTGAACTCAGGGCACTCAAACACTAAGCCACATCCCTAGCCCTGTTTTGTATTTTATTAGAGATGGAGGGTCTCACTGAGTTGCTTAGTGCCTGGCTAAATTGCTGAGGCTGACTTTGAACTCGCGATCCTTCTGCCTCCACCTCCTGAACCACTGGGATTACAGGCATGCGCCACTACACCTAGCTAGGGAGATAGTAATTATTTTATTGCTATATTTGTCTGTTGTGTGTGTATAAAACGTAATGAGTTTACTTTGATACTTCTGATGCACATCCAGCACCACATTTCATTCTAGGTTATTTCCTTTTCCATTTTTAAAATTCTTTTATACTGAGAAATTTGACCATAATTGTCCTCAATATGTTACCTATTTAGTCACTCTGCCTGTATATAACTACTCTCTCATTGCTACTCTTCTTACTCTATTTGGGTTCCAATACTCTGTTCCAGACTTCTTCTTTCACATGGATGCCATCACCTTGTGCATGTGCCAATATAGCATGCTGGATTGTACTTTCCATGCTTGAGCTCTGACCACATGTGCTGCCTTCTTCACCCTTTTCTTCTTTTTAATATTTATTTTTTAGTTTTAGGTGGACACAATGTCTTTATTTCATTTTTATGTGGTGCTGAGAATTGAACCCACTGCCTCACACATGCTAGGCGAGTGCACTACCACTTGAGCCACATCCCCAGCCCTCCTCACCCTTTTCAGGATCAGATATACAATACTGCCCTTCTCCCCATCCCTCCCTACAGTGGACCTATGTATTTTTATTTGTGGAAGTATGTTACACAGATTGAAGTATGTTATACAGATTTTTTTTCATCAGATAGATCTTAAAAAAAATACTTTAGTGAGTTTGTGGGTTGTAATTGAACCAGGTGCACTTAGCCATGTCCCCAGCCCTTATTTATTTTTTATTTAGTGGGTCTTGCTAAGTCGATGAGGCTGACTTTGAACTTGCAATCCTCCTGCTTCAGCCTCCTGAGCCACTGGGATTACAGGTGTGTGCCACTATGCCCAGCATTTTGGTGAGTTTTGATAAATGCATATACCTGTTGATATTCATTAGACTAGTGTTCTGTTCCATTAAACACCCACCTTTCTATGAGCAAATACTTCTGGTTTCTTTCACCATAGGTTAATTTTTCCTGTTCTTGAGCTTTGTATAATTGGAATAACAGGTATGTATTAATGATTGCAGCTTTAAAATATGTTCTGAAATTAGTAGATTCTTCCAACTTTGTATTCTGATTTTTTTCTTAATTGGAGTAGGAAAACACATAACATAAAATTTACCCTGGTAACCATTGTTAAGTGTACAGACCCATAAGGTTAATCATATTCACAATGGCATGCAAAAGCAATGTTATATTGCTTTAGAATTTTTTCATTTTATAAAACTGATACTGTATATCTATAAAACTCCTGATTTCCAGTTTTCCTCAGTCCCTGGCAACCATCTTTCCATTTTATGTTTTCATGATTTTGACTACTCTAAGTATTTCATATAAGTGGAATCATACAGAATTTTTCCTTTTCTGTGTGTTTTAAGATTGTTTTGGCTATTTCTGTGTCCTTTGCTTTTCCATATGTTCTTTTTTTTATATCGTATATGTATACATATTAAAAATTGTATACGTATGTTATATGCATATAAAATTATACACATGTGTGTAAAGATTATTATAGCAGTTGCGACAAGTGTTAGTTTTCTAGCTGTTATAACAAAATAGACTTATTTTGCAGTTTCCATATATACTTTTTAATCAGTGTTTTAATCCCTGTAACCATGTTATTGATTTTGATATGAGTTGCATTAAATTTGTCTTTAAGGAAAATTGACATCACAACTTCTAATCCCTGAACACACCTTTCAGTCTCTCCAGTTACATAGATTTTTATTTATTTATTTATTTAAAAAAATTTTAATGTTTTTAGTTTTTGGCGGACACAACATCTTTGTTTGTATGTGGTGTTGAGGATCGAACCCGGGCCGCACACATTGAACCCAGGCGAGCGCACTACCACTTGAGCCACATCCCCAGCTCCCATACATAGATTTTTAATTTCTCTCAATGGTAGTTTATAATTTTGAGCACAAATGTTTTTATATTTTTTTTTTTTCATTTTTGCAGTGCAAGGGATTAAACTCAGGGTCTAACATATGCTAGGCAAGCACCCTATCCCTGAGCTTCATTCCCAATCCTATATGTATTATATAAATAGATTCCTAAGTAGTTTTAGTTTCTTGGTGCTGTTTTTAGATGAAATTATTGCTATATTAATTAATAGACTTATTTTTAGTTTGTAAGAACAATTTCAGGTTTACAGAAAAATTATATGTAAAGTTCAGAATTTCCATATTCTTACTCTCTTTCTCTCTCCCCCCACTTTATTTTTCCCTATTAAAATATCCCATTGGTGTGGTATTTTTTTTTTTACAGTTGATGAGCCAATATTAATATAGAATAGTTACACTGACTGGAAAATCTCCTGTGCTCCAACCATTCATCTTGGCCTCCCCCTGTCCCCTCTTTTCACCAGGCAACCAATCATCTTTTTACTGTCGCTGTAGTTTTGCCTTTTGCAGAATGTCATAGAGTTATATAGTATTTAGCCTTTTTAGATTGGCTTCTTACACTTTGCCATAACATTTAACTTTCTTCCATGTCTTTTCGTGATTTTGCTTTTTTTTTTTTTAATTGTTGAATAATATTCTGTTGCATGGCTTTACCACAGTCTGTTTATCCATTGACCTATTAAAAGTATCCTTGATTTTGAGGGTTTTTTGACAATTATAAGTAACACTGCTGTAAGCATTTATGTGCAGGTTTTTGTGGGTCATCAATTTTCAGTTCATTTGGGTAAACTCCAAGGAGTATGATTACTGGATCATCTGTAAAAATTGTGTTTAATTTTATAAGATCATTAAAATTCCTTCCAAATTGATTGTACCATTTTGCATTCCCACCAATAATGAATGAAAGTTCCTGTTACTCTGTATTCTCCTTTTTTTTTTTTTTAAAGAGAGAGTAGAGAGGAGAGAGAGAGAGAGAGAATTTTTTTTTTTTTTTATTTTTTAGTTCTCGGCGGACACAACATCTTTGTTGGTATGTGGTGCTGAGGATCGAACCCGGGCCGCACGTATGCCAGGCGAGCGCGCTACCGCTTGAGCCACATCCCCAGCCCTGTATTCTCCTTTAAGCATTTGGTGTTGTCACAATATTTTGGATTTTCACCATTCTGATAGGTGTGTAATAGTATCTCACTTGTTTTAATTTGCAGTTTGCTAGTGACATGTATTGAATATCTTTTCATATACTTATTTCCCATCTGTTTACCTTTTGGTGAGATATCTAATTTATATCCTTTTCTTTTTTCTGTTTTTTTTTTTTTTTTGCAGTATAAGGAATTGCATCCAGGACCTTGTGCATGGTAGGCAAGCACTATACCACTCACCCCACCCCCCAGCCCTTTTTATGTTTTGAGACAAGTTTTCACTGAATTGCTGAGGCTAAAATGCCTCTGCTTCTGCTTCCCAAATAGCTGGGATTATAGGTGTGAGTCACCGTGCTTAGCACATTTATCATTTCTTTGTGTTGAATAGGCAAACATCACCAAACCAGTAAGATATAACTTTTGATTTCAAAAAATATGTGGAGTTTCATACTTTTAAAAAATATCTCATCTTCTCATTTAGTTATACCTAAATTAATAGGAACCACTAGAATTGAGGTTTCTTTAGGAACTTGCTGCTCTGACTATAAAAATTCAAATATTGATTCATCACAGTGTGTAACATGTTTAATAAATAAGTTACAAGTTATTGTCAAATGGTTATTCATTAGAAAAATAAACACATACTTACTACCTGTATATAATTTCTTTCCTCTACTTTTTAAAAAAATATTTATTATTATTTTTTTTTTTAGTTTTCGGCAGCACAACATCTTTGTTTCTATGTGGTGCTAAGGATTGAACCTGGGCTGCATGCATGCCAGGCCAGTGCACTACCGCTTGAGCCACATCCCCAGCCCCCTTTCCTCTACTTTTTTTAGAGGAATAAAAAGGACTACAAATAATATGAGATAGATAATAATGTAAGAAATAAACGTAGTTTGTTTTTTGCTGTTCTTAGAAATCATTTGTTAATGTTATAGTATAATTTAATTTTACTTTCAATATTGTTTAACCTCCTTCTTAAGCTTTTTTTTTACATGTTACCAACTAGTACTGTAAATAAACTATATAATATTCTTGTGAAATGGAAATCCTAACATCTTAACACTGAATTTAAGTGAATTAATATTAGCTTCTTACTAGATGAATTCTAGTTCTCTGTTGTGTACACATTTGATTATGTCACTGAAATCTGTTTTCAAATACTTGAACAAATCCATCATAAGTATTAAACTTAATATTTATTAAGTACTACCTTAATTATATATGTAAGAAACTAAAGGAGAAATTACAGGATCCCTAAGCTTAAAAGCTTATAATCAAATTAGATATTAGGATATGCATAATTATAATCTGGTACATGGTGGATGACAAATGACTGATAGAGACAGTGGTGTTTCAAGTGCAAATGACAAATTGGTTATAAAAGGTTTAACCCAGGAGTTAAACTTGAGTCAAGCCTTAAATGCAAATGGAAGAGTTAAGAGGCCATTCTAGGTATATATAAGGCATGTATTCTTTGTATTTATATTGTAGTTTTTGTTTTTGTTTCTTGTGGTATTGGGGATTAAACCCAGGGTCTTATGCATACTAGACAAGTGCTCTACCACTGAGCTACATCATCACCCCTATGTTGTAGCTATTTAAAAAGAGGATTGAGGTGGTTGATATTCAGGAGCATCGAGTAACAAGCTACAGAGCTTATGATTGGGAACCAGAAAATCATTTTGAGCAGTGGGTGGTGATAAAGAAGTAGAACTTTAAGCCAGGCATAGTGGTGCAGGTAATCCCAGCTACTGTGTGTGTGTGGTGGGTAGGGAGTTGAAGCAGACCAGCCTCAAACTTGTGATTCTTTATATTGTTCATATAGGAAATCTAGTAATTGCTAATCTCATCTCAATAAAAAGAGATGAGTAAGCAGTAATTTTAACTATTATAATGAAGCAAAAATATTACATTTTTGGATTATGTACCTACTTGAACAGTCAGCTCTTAGCTTTGTACCTGTGATTATATCCTATCTCTAGTGTCCTCAGAAAGCTTACAGTCTAGATATTTTTGCTGTGTTATGTACTAGTAATGATAACCAAGTAATTGTTCAGTTCTCTTAAAGTTTGGGGGAGAATTTTTTTTCCATTCTTTTTTTTTTTTTTTCCCAGTATCAGGGATTGAAACCAGGGTCGCGTAAACACTGAGCTACATGCTACATCCTCAGCCCTTTTTTATTTTTTTTATTTAGAGAAAGGATCTTGCTATGATGCTTAGGGCCTTGCTAATTTCTAAGGCTGGCAATCCTCCTGCCTTAGCCTCAGGAACCACTGGGATTATGGGCATGTGCTACCATGCCCAGCTAGGAGAATGGTTTTGAAAGTGAAACATAAACATGGATTTAACATGTGACAAAAAGTATTTTTTTCTTAAGGGTATTGAGTTGGGAAAACAGAACTGATTTTCTTCTACTCTCACACCTCAATAATCAACATAGAAGACTTCTGTGACCCCTAAAGGTATGGGGATTTCTTCCAACCAGCAAGCAAGCAAGTATTTCTACAGCAGTGGACACTATCTGGTTGTCCATGTCCTAATTCAGTTCAGTTCTGACATAGTCAGGAGATAGCATCAGATCCCACAGAATGAGGAAACAGTTGCCAAGATGAACCCCTTCTCCCACACATCAAATGTCATTCCTAAGCCCTGAGTTGTTTTACCTCTGTTTCTGAGTGACTGGCTATCAATAGGGCTTCTTTCTACAACCGCTTCCTTGGGTTCATTCTATTAAGTGACTCACAGAACTCAGGGAAATGCATATATTGGTTTATTATAAATGATATTACAAAGAATACGATGAAGAGATATATAAGGTGAGGTATGGGCCAAGTGGTACAGGATTTTCCTGCTCTCTGTAGGTGGTACAACACCATTTAAGGAATCTCCCTCTCTACAGTTATGTTAAAAGCTATCCAGAAGCTATCCAAGTTCTGTCCTTTTTCTTTTTTGTGAAGACTTCATTGTGTAGGCATGGTTGAAGCGTGGATGAGGGTTCAGAAATGTTACTGGACAAAAGGGTATGATTTTATGTTAATAATTGACAGTGGGGAAATCTAGTAAGCCAGTCTGTTCAGATTGTTTTGCCTCTGTGCAGCATTCTTCCCTCCCAGCTTTTTGAAATGGACATATTATGATCTTCTGTGAAACAGGTTGGTCAGAGAATTTCTTTATGGTCAGCAGCTCCACAGTAGGGGCTAGGGAACTTGCATTGGAGAAGAGATATGCTCTGGGGTAATTATGGTAGGACCCAGCTTCAGGATTGGTGAGAAGATTGGTCGTGGGAAGTTCTAAGAGCTCACAACGTAACTTGCCTTGGGGAAAAGAAACTCTAGTTTTTATGGCTTGCCTTGGGGAGAAAAAGTAGCAGGTGGAAGGAGGGCAAAAGGAAGGTTACATTTTGTTTTCTAAGGCCTTCCTCTGAGGTCTAAAGCACCCCAACATTATTTTGATTGCTTAGAAAATAACAAGGGTTATAGGAGTAATGAACCAGAAACCATGGACAAAAACCAAAACATAATATTACAGATATTCACTTGGATTATCAAATATAGCATCAAAATGATCTCATTGTAACCTTTTGTGATAAATTCAGTCCTGAATTGGGAAACTGAGGAATTCTGGTAGAGACAAATGTTATTTATGTTTAAGATTTTTTAGTTTTTTGGCTTTATTTTCTCTTTGAGTTTCTATAATGGATGTCCTTTAGAAAGTCTTGTCATTGCATGCTAAATCCACATCAAAAGCTAGACCAAAAGTTGAGCTTTTCAAAGCTCTAGTCTATGGCTACTTAGTACTAATAGGGTTTGAGGAATTCCTTCCGATTGCCTAATTGCTGCCAGTGCTTGATAAATGATGGAATGGGGAAGAGAGGCAGTGAGTAACCTCATTTCTGGTTAAATTCTAGATAAATTAAAAAGAAGAGAATGTGTAATTAAATTGTCCACGTTGTATTTAACTTGACTCTAATCTCAATAGATCTTTCTGTTAGCCTGTGATGAGGAAACCAACGAATATTTTTGGGAATAGTGGTCATAGGTACATTACTAGAAGAAACTGTTTTGTGGTAAAGGCTTGTGTGTTCCCTTAGTTTCCATAGTTTGCAGCCCACTGAGCTTATGTTAACACATGAATAACTAATCCAGATGGTTAAACTGTTGGAGGATATGAAACCAAAACCTATTTCAGGAAGCTATCCACTGTTCATCTTTGGATATGATCCATTCTAATTAGTGGTGTCTTTCTCAATTTGTTTCAAAATTTAATTTTTAACTGCATGTTTTCTTGATTTTTACCTAGGTTACAAAATGTCCTCCTATGCTTGAGACCTACAGACTACATGTCCTACAGGAACTAATCAATGGTTTTTCATCTCCTGGAGATACATTAGAAACATAAATATGGTGCCAAAAGAACTTCTTATATTTCTCTGACTACGGTTTATTTGGACGTACTTTTGTATTGAAGAGAGGTATACACACTGAGGCTACTCGTTATACAGAGACTTTGTCCTGTAGGATCATGGACCATCCTAGTAGGGAAAAGGATGAAAGACAACGGACAACTAAACCCATGGCACAAAGGAGTGCACACTGCTCTCGACCATCTGGCTCTTCGACATCCTCTGGGGTTCTTATGGTAGGACCCAACTTCAGGGTTGGCAAGAAGATAGGGTGTGGGAACTTCGGAGAGCTCAGATTAGGTAAGAAATCGGTTGTCAGTGGCTTCCACTAACAACAATTGCTATAATAAGCTTGATGTGTTTCAAGACAAGCAGTTTATAGTTTTATGGGAAGTTTCTCTTAAGTAGGACCTGTTGGTATAAGAAATAAAGGATTTGTGAAGGGGACTATAGTTTATGAGTCATAATTTTATTGTTCAAGGTCTATGTGTGATAGGCTTTAAAGTTTTTCACCAATTCTGAGACTTTATGATATAGGTATATAAGCACCCAAATTATCAATAAAATCCAGATTCTGATTAGTAGGTTTGGGGTAGAGCCCTAAATTCTGCATTTCTAACAAATTCCCATGTAATGCAGATACTGTTGTTTCTTGAATCACACTTTAAGAAGGTTGTAAGTCCTTGCTTTAATTCAAACCTCTACCCTGACAAAAGAAGAGTAAATCCTTCCTTAGTAATACCCAGACTTAGTCTGCAAGACTATATATCCTGTATAGAGAAGTTTTCCTTTAAACAGTTTCTCGGAGTTCCAAACATTAAGATTGAGATAGAACTCCAGGGAGAAATCATGGAATTTTATTTTCCAACCAAGTGTGAATCTGTGGGTGAAATAATAATGACAACAACCAGTTTAAAGATGGGATTGATTAAAAGGTATATAGGGTATTTATATACATTTTAATGAGCTATATGAGTGGAGGTATTTATATACATTTTAGGGTATTTATATACATTTTAATGATCTATATGAGTGGAGAAGAGAAGATAAAGACCTTATGAATGGGATCAGCTTGCAGAATGTAAACATTTCCCTTTTTAGACTAAAATGTTTTCTTTTGCTTCATAGCTGTTGGGGCCATGGGTTATTATGAAGACTCATCTTAAGAAACTTTGGCCCTTGGAGGAAAGGGAGAGAGGGAACATGAGATGATTATTGTTTGATGCCTCTGCTGCTTTTGATGATCTTGCAAAATATGGGGGAAAAAAATTTTACCTCTGATCTGCCTTAGAGAGCCTTAGGGAAACATTACTACACTAGCCGGAGATCATTGGATATAGGTATTGAGTGTAGTGATACCGAGAATGCATTTATTTTTGCTGGTAGAAGGCTTGCATCCTGGAATTTTAAGATCTTACAAGGATAATGAAAGGGTCTTTATATTTAGAGGATTGTTCATGTTCGAGTGAGCAAGCCAAGCAGATGCTACTGAGAATAGGAGTAAGATGTGTAATTTCACACTGGTTGACTTCCTAGCAACTACTCTGTTGCTTTAGCAACTAGTTTCACAAATATTCATTTATGTAATGGATTGACTTTGTTTTACCATCTCAGTAATACTTGCATTAAATAGATAATGGCATAAACATTCACAAAATTACTGCTGAGAGTTTCTAAAGCATATCAATTTGTACAATTCTCATAATTTTTAATTTTTGTAAAAGTGAAGAAAAACCTTGGCTAGGTGAAACTGGGAGTTTATTTAATCATTGAGATCTAGATTTGTATTACAAGTTTACATGGGAATGGAAAAATTCATTCAGTTAAAAGGATATATTTATAAATCATATGTATTTTGAAAGTAGCAGAGTATTTATTTCCTATAATGAATCTAGGATACTTTTGATGTCATTCTCTGTGACCTGTCTTATAGTTAATAGAAGTTTGTATTTCTTTTAAAGTGGTTTTATTTTTTGTGCTTATCATGTTTTCATTAGCCCTGAGGCCATAATTTTACAACATTATATCTAGCAGTATTTCTAATCAGCAGAAACCAGGAGAGGTACTTTGAGGATCGTTTTGGCATCTGCTTAACAATAGAGTGGGCTGTGAACCCCATTCCATTATTCTCTTATCCTGCTATGAGAATGTAGATGATTGTGCAGACAATAGAACTAGTAAACTAGAAAATGCCAAACCCAAGTAGGTGTCTTGAGGCTTCCACCATGGTTCCAACTACAAAGGCCCTACTTCTCCAAATTCATTTCCTGGTTTTTTGGGTTTTTTTTTTTTGTTTTTTTTGGTTTTTTTTTGTACTCAGGATTGAACCCAGGGGTGCTCAAACACTAAGCCACATACCCAGTCCTTTTTATTTTTTATTTTGTGACAGGGTCTCACTTTCTTAGGGCCCGTGCTACATTGCCAAAGCTGACTTTGAACTTACATTCCTCCTGCTTCAGCCAAGTTGCTGGGATTACAGGCATGTGCTACTGTGCCCAGCTCACTTATTTCTTTTTCTAGACACATTGTCTCTACTCTCAAGCAGCCAATTGTATTTCTCTTCAGTTGCCTCTGCCTGGATAATTATTTTCCTAAAATTACCTTCTCGAGGAAACCTGTGACTTCTTCCCTATTCCCATTTATTTATTTATTTTCTTTTTTAAAGATAGAGGAGAGAGAGAGAATTTTTAATATTTATTTTTTAGTTCTCAGCGGACACAACATCTTTGTTTGTATGTGGTGCTGAGGATCGAACCTGGGCCGCTACCGCTTGAGCCACATCCCCAGCCCCTCCCTATTCCCATTTAAAGTGGCATGTGTCTCCTCTAAGCACCCTTAATTCCATCAGACTGCTTTTTTAAATTCAACACATTGATCAGTATTTGTGATCTTACTTATTGTTTACCCTTTAAAAAAATATTTTACTTTTTAGTTGTAGTTGGACACAATGCCTTTATTTAGTTATTTATTTTTATGTGGTACTAAGGATCTAACCCAGGGTCTCGAATGAGCCACAACCCCAGCCCCTTATTGTTTACCTTTTAATGGCCTCTTCCCACTTGAATATAAGCCTTTGGTGGGCAGGACTTCTCTCTGTATTGTTTACTGTTATTTGTGGGATGAATCCTAGTTAGATAGATAAGAGGGAAAAGATTAAAACAGTCTTCTTTGTGTTCCATATATTTATCAGTGGTGGTAGGTAGGTGACCTTAGTGTTTTAGGTATACCCATGGCTTCCAGACACAGAACAACAATAAAAAAAATGTGTAGTATATTTTAGTTCTCTGCAAATCTGTTTCCCCCTATCATTAACAGTTTTTTGTTTTGTTTTGTTTTTAATATTTACTAAAACTAGACTTTGGGAAGGGTACAAATAATATGAGATGTAATCTCTGTCACTAAGAATACACAGTCTAGTGGTAGAGAGCGAAAATATATCAAACAAATTGCAATACAATGTAAGAAGTATTATAATAGATTGTATAAAAACTACATTGGGCCAGGTGTGGTGCTGCATATCTGTAATCCTGGTGACTTAAGAGCTGGGCCAGTAGGATTGCAGATTCAAGGCCAGCCTCAGCTACTTAGCTTGATCCTAAAAAATAAAAAGTGATGGGAGTGTGCTCCATGGTAGAGCTCTCCTTGATTCAGGACATTCCTAGTACTAGGGAGTTGGGGAACATTGCGAGAAAAGGTTAATGTATGATTCAGAAAGGAGGTTTCATTTGATAATAGGACAGTGTTTCTGCTGCTGGGCACAAGGAAGAAGGGCTCTCTCCTACTGCAGGATGCACAAGCATTAGGTGTTAGGAAAGTACCCAGCGTATTGTCAGAACAGCATCTGGTTATACATGGTTAGGTCATAGGATGTGAAGTGAAAGAAAAGTAATAGATGAACTGTTAGGTAAATTGGGACCAGATTGTGAAGTGTTTACCTGGTATTAAAGCATCTGGACTTTCTCCTATAGGCAACTGGGGAGAATCATCAAGGATTTTACAACAGAGGAGTGACATGATCTAGTTTGTATTCTAGAAAGTTAATTCAGGTAGTTGTATAATTAGATCATATAGGAAAGGAGTTGATGTTTTATTGATTTTGTTCTAATTTTGGTACTTAGTGCATTGTATTTTCTTATGTTTCCCCACTCTAAGATATGGTTGAGAGGCAACACTTTGCTTTATTAATCTTATATCCTCAACTATCCTACCGTGCTTGAAATATAATGGGTGCTCAAGAAATGTTTGGCTGAGTAGTCCAAGTCAGAAATAGCAGGGCCTTAGTTAGCTTTGAAAATTGCAATGAGGGCTGGGGATGTGGCTCAAGCAGTAGCGCGCTCGCCTTGCATGCGTGCGACCCGGTTCGATCCTCAGCACCACATACCAACAAAGATGTTGTGTCCGCCGAGAACTAAAAAATAAATATTAAAAAAAAATTCTCTCTCTTTCTCCCTCTCTCTCTCCTCTCTCACTTTCTCTTTAAAAAAAAAATTGCAATGAGATGGACGAAGGAAGAGGTAAATTAGAAATGTCATGAAAGAGAGAATTTGTTCACTAGTTATTTGAGTGGACAGAATCAAATTTGCCTCAGGAGACCATATGAACGAAGAAGGCTTTAATGGAGTTAGGAAATATGCATCTGAAATTGGTGGTGGGGAAGTGAAGGGAAGATAGAGTTTGTGAATATGCTGACTTTTAAGAATGTGTGACACATGTGCAGAAATGTGTATCTGAGAAAGTTTAGGCTTGATAAAAGATTAAGACACCATCACCAGGTAGGTGAGTGTTCATTTACTCAGGATCATGGATACTGAGGTTATACTTTGTAGAACCTTTATGACTAGGAGAAGAAGGGATGCTGGAAGAGGAAGTGTTTGAAAAACAGGGAGGTTGACCACAAGAGGGATGATTATTGCCTTTGTTGTCTTTTATTTTTGTTTAGATATTTCTCTGAGATATTTTATTTATTTAACAGGAAAAAGAACACACAGAATTACCTGCCTTTTAAAAACCGAGCACGTATCTTTTGTAATCAGAAAAAAGAAGTAAACAAAAGCCAAAAAGGTTCCTTTAAAGCACATTTTTAAAAGAATAACATGCTGGTCCTGGGATTGTGGCTCAGTGGTGGAGTACTTGCCTAGCAAGTGTAAGGAATTGGGTTCGATTCTCAGCACCATGTATAAATAAATAAAAATAAAGGTCCATTAACAACTAAAAAAAAAAAAAGTGCCTATTGCCAAAAAGAGTTAAATTCACTTATGATTTAATTTTCCAGAATTTAAAAATGTATATCAGCACATATTTTAGAAGTATAGTCAAATTGTGCTATAAACCTGCTTTTATCACTTCATACACACTGAACATATTATCATTGCAACTTAAATGTGGATAATTCATTTTTGATGTCCATATATTCAATAATTGTTTTAGCTTATCTCTATACATGTAAATTATTTCCTTTTTAATAATATTCTAATAAAGAGTGTATTGAGCATCCCTGATATTCTTAGGCTAAATCCTAGTAGGATACTTTGAGTCAAAGGATATGTGTATATTTGCAGTTTTGTTACACATAGACTAGAAAGCCTTGCATATAACTTTAATAATCTTGATAATATCTTTGTGAAGTAGGGTTAGAGAATATTTTTGCTTACCATCAAGAAAATGGAGGCCCAAAGAATTGACCTCTCCTTTTCTATCTTTCATATCTGGAACCTGTTCACAATACAATACTTTGGGTGTGGCAGCGAATACTCTGCTTAACAGAATCAAGATTCAGCATTATCTTAAATTAGCAATGAGTTGAAAGAAAGTCTGGTGGTTCACAAACTAGAGTTCAATTCTGTACTGTTCACTTTTGGATCTGATAACTTGATTAGCAACAGTTAACATGAAAAAGATGACTATGAATTTAATGAGAGACAAGAATGGTCCTGGCCTTCCAAAAGGTTGTGGTATCTTTGACTGAGTTAATAGATATATAAAGAACAGATCAACCAAAGTAACTTAAGTTTTAGACCTATTAAAAACCCTTAGTAGCCAGGCACAGTGGCACACACCTGTAATCCCAGTGGAGTAGGAGGCTGAGGTAGGAGGATCACAAGTTCAAAGCTAGTCTCAGCAAATTAGCAAGGCCCTAAGCAACTCAGTGAGACCCGGTCTCTAAATAAAATATAAAAAAGGGTTAGGGATATGGCTCAGTGGTTAAGTGCCCCTAAATTTAAACCCCAGCCCCCGAGTCCCCCCAAAACTCCAAAACCATAAAAATTGCCCAGTCCAACGATCATTGTGCTGATGATGAGATAAATTAGAAATTAAATGACTTGGTTAATGGAAAACAACCACCTCACCACAGAATTGGAACTAGAACTCAGATCTGGTGCATCCCATACTCATTTCTGTTATACCATGTAGTCTTACCCCATTTACTGATTAAGTGTGCAACTGAAATACGACCTGCTGAAGTCTAAAAAGGACATTAGAATAAATGTCTCATTACAAAGGTGATAATCATTGACATTTAATTCATTACCTATTACCAGGAAAAGATAAAGTATAAAATGATCATTAATGACTTTATCTTTAAGTAACACTATTTAGTTTTTGTGGTACACCACCCCAACTTTAATCTTTAGGGATTTTCCAGAAAGTGAGGAGAAAAAAATTAGTAAATTAATTATTGCAAAATACAAATTCTGAAACTTAGAATAAAATCAAAGTGGAAGATATTATAAACACTGTACTGTTTTCAGATAAAGGACCACTTGTAGATTTCCATTTACTCATTTAACAGTTTATATTGAACATCTGTGTTTTGGCATTTATCTAGACCCTGAGGATATAAAGATTGTATATAAGATATGGTCTCTGCTCTCATAGAGTTCACTATTTGGAAAAGTACATGTATAACTCTTGTGTAGTCTACTAAGAAAGATAATTTCTTTCATGTACACAAGGTGGCTTAGAAGAAGAGAGTAATATTTCTCAATTGGAATTTACAAATTCCGGAAAATCTGCACAAATACACTTGAGTTGAATCTTTAAGGCTGGTATTAAACACTAAGGATAGAAGTTGAGGACGAAGGAAAGAACCTTCTGAGAGGAAGAATCAGTACCATACAAAACATGGAAGTATGAAACACAAGAAAATGTAAAAAATGTCAGTGCTACTTGGTGAGCATATTGCTAATACATATATAGTAGTAGTCAGTGTGAAGAATTGGTGTTGGAAAAATAGCCTATAGATGTGAGCAAAACCTGTTCTTGACCAGCTGTGTTGGCCATCAAGTAGATTTGGACATTATTCTATATGTCATGAAAAAAAACGGGAAGGGTTTACATTTATCTTTGTAATCCCCCCAAAAAAAGATAAATTAATTAGAGTTAATTTTACTCTCTTTACCCTCAAAATGCAAATTTTATGTATTTTTTAAAAACATGAAGCTACCAGTTTTATCCAGTGATACTTACTCATAGCTAAAGAATAATAATGAGAGCTCCTCCAGTTTGTTGGGATGGCAAAAAACTGAGACAGTACTGCCTTGTGATTTAAGTGATTCTAAAAGTGTTTCTTTGATTAAAGGGCTCTTCTAGGTAGTTTGTGCTATTGTATTGTGAAACTAGAAGTTAACATGTTAATATCTAGCAGAATGAGGCTCTTTTTGAAGTTGTGATGCTACTTTTTATACTCGTTATACTTTATTTTATAATAAACATGAATTAACCTAAATGTGAGTAGATTACTTAGATTTAAGCATCTCGACAGTAGATTTAGCATAATTCTAATTCATAAAGTTTTGGTGTTTTATTTTTGTTGATATGGGCATTTTGGTTGGGGGAGGGTAGACATCATCACAAAAACTTGGAGCAAAGTCTTTTTTGTGTATGTATGTATATGTATGTATACTTTCATATAAACAAAATTGGAGATACTTTTTGGGTTTTGCTTTTTTATTTATAAATTCCTGTTTCATTCTTATACTTTTGTTTATTTACATATCTATCAGTTCATTCATTCATTGCACTGGGGATTTTACCCAGGGATGCTTTACCATTGAGTTACAATCTTATTCCTTTTTAATTTTTATTTTGAGATAGGGTCTCATTTTGTTGCCCAGGCTGCCCACACGCTTGCAATACTCTTAACCTCAGTCTCCAGACCCATTTTTGCAAATTAGAAATTTAATTTTTACAAATTTTCCCCCTAGTATTGAGAGTTGAACCCAGAGCCTTGCACACATTAGGCAAGTACTCTGCTGTTGAACTACATCCCCAGCCCTACCACATTCTATTTCTTGAAATGGGTTACTAGAGGTATTAACCATAAACCTGGATTTCCAGTTACATCTAGCTTTATGTGTGCTAAATAAATAGTACAATAAACATTTCATAAAGATTGATTATTATCAGAAGTATACCTTCTTCTGGGGCTTATTGGATAAATTAATTTGAGGCAGAAAATATATATTGGGCAGGAAATTTACATATCTGTGACAAATATACTTTTCTACCTTTATTTTACTGTAAGATATTCACGTTTAAATGTAGTCAAGGCTAAATGTAGAACTTTTCATGAAAATTTATGTAGAGCATAAGTTAGTAGTAACATAAATTAGAATTATAAATTACATTTGCTGACATTTTTAGCAGTGTTATAGTAAAACTAAATATAGCAACATTTGTGTTAACAAGCTCCCGGTTCTCTGGAACAAAGCTGAAGACTAGGAAACAAACCAAAGCAACACTAAAAATATAAAATCTCCTAGCAGCCAAAATAGATTGTTAAGATCTGTGTTCTCCCAAGTTGTTCTTTAGACTTTTAGTCTGTTATTTAAAGCTTCTATGTTCTATACTTTATACACATTTCTAATAAGCTTATTCATTTTTCTTAGTCTTCTGTAGACAAGAAAAATCGAAGGAAAAGGGCATAAATATATCAAAGTGATCACTGACAGACTGATAACAGGAGAGAGGACAAATTTATACAAAGGACAACAGTCTGGGCGGAATAGCCTTATTTACCTGATTAGCCCCTTAGAACATTACTCAAGTGGTGTAATATAATTATTCATACTGACCAGATTTATCAAGAAAAAGAATCAGTCATTATTTTCTTTCTGAAACCTGGAACTTTGGAAACATTTTCATTGTAAAGGATATTCCTTTTTAATTATAAATGAGGCAGTTCACTTATGGAAAATTCACTTGTATACAATAGTTCCAGTTGACATTTAAAAGATAACACTACTTAATCAAAGCACATATTACTTTGTGCTTCTGCAGTATATACAAAAGGATATATGTGTAATCTAAAAATGAAATTGAGTTACATTTATAATAGTATCAAAAAGAATAAAATAGGGAATAAATTTAACAAAATGAGTGTAAATTTTATGCTCTGAAAGCTGTAAAAACATTTAAGAAATTAAAGAAGACCTAAGTATACATGGTTAGTCATCCCATGATCATGGATCTCAAGGTTACTATCCTTAAAATGGCAGTACTCCCCAAAATGATGTAAAAATTGAACATAGTCCTTATCAGAATACCAACTGGCTTCTTTTTAGAAATTAATAAACTGATCCCAAAATTCATATAGAAGTACAAGGGTCCTAGAAGAACCCCCGCTCCAAAAAAAAAAAAAAGTCTGAAAAAGAATAAAGTTGGGGGGCTAGGGATGTGGCTCAAGCGGTAGCGCGCTTGCCTGGCATGCGTGCGGCCCGGGTTCGATCCTCAGCACCGCATACCAACAAAGATGTTGTGTCTGCCGAGAACTAGAAAATAAATATTAAAAATTCTCTCTCTCTCTCTCTCTCTCTCTCTCTCTCTCTCTCTCTCTCTCTCTCTCTCTCTCTCTCAAAAAAAAAAAAAAAGAGAAAAAAATAAAGTTGGGGCTGAGGTTTAGGCTTAGTGGTAGAGCGCTTAGTTGGCATGTTTGGGGCACTGGGTTTGATTCTCAGTGCCACGTGTAAATTAATAAAATAAAGGCCCATTCATAACTAAACAAAAAAGGAATAAAGTTGGATGACTCAGTTTTTATTTTTAAACTTACTATAAAACAGCAGTGATCCAGGAAGTGCGGTACTAAAATAAAATAGATACACAGATCATTGGAATAGATTTGAGAATCCAGCTATGAATCTGGTCATTTGCTCTAGGCCAGTTCATTCAGTAGGAAAGCATAATTTTTTCAATGAATGGTACTGAGATAACTGAATAACTATATTCAAAAGATTAAAGTTGAACCCTTACCTCATACCATATACAAAAATTAATGCAAAATAAAGAGACTAAATGTAAGCACTAGAACTGTAAAACTTTTAGAAGGAAGCATAAGCATACTGCTCTTACATCCAATCCATGGCAGTGGATTCTTAGATACAACATAAAAAGCCCAAATAGTAGAACAAATATATATATATATATATATATATATATAGTCAGTTTATTAAAATTAAGCAATTTTGTGTTAAGAACTATCATTAAAATATTTAATGAGCTAAAATAACATGGGAAAGCATCACCATTAGGTTAGGCCACTTTAAATATAGATTCTCATATTTTGAAGACAAAGTATATAAACTTGAAGTTGATAATAAAGATGTTAAGGGACCACAACCAGAATTTTCAAGAAATGTGAGATAACAGTAGGGATCAAATTTAAGATTCACTAGGGTAGAAAAAGGCTCCAAAGTACACACTAAAGGAACACAAAATCTTGTCAATAAAATAATAACAAAAAATTCCTGATCTTAGGAATGAGATAGGAATTCAAATACAAGAAGCATATAGAACCCCAAATAGGCAAGATCAATAAAGATCCTCTCCAAGACACATTATAATGAAAATGCCTAATGTACAGAATAAAGATAGAGTTATAAAAGCTGCAAAAGAAAAATAGCAGGTCATATTTTGAGGTAATCCAGTGTGGATTTCAACTGATTGTTTTCAATCCAGAGCCTAAAAGCCAGGACTTAAAATGATATATACCAAGCTCTAAAAGAAAATAGGTGTCAACCAAGATTATGGCAAAACATCCTTCAGAATTTAAGATGAAATAAAAACCTCTCATGAGAAGCAGAAACTAAAAGAATTCATAATCATTAAGCATTAGAAATGAAATCAAAATGGCAGGAAATAAAAATCACCTCTCCATAATAACACTGACTGTAAATGGTCTAAACTCTTTAATCAATAGATATAGATTGAAGGGGCTTGGGATGTAACTCAGTTGGTAGAGTACTTGCCTCTCATACACAAGGCCCTGAGTTCAATCCCCAGCAATACCCACCCCCCAAAAAAAAGATATAGATTGACAGATTGGATTAAAACACACTACTCAACCATATGTTTTTTACAAGAGATTCACCTTTCAGACAAAGACACCCACAGACTGAAGATGAAAGAATGGAAAAAGGTATACCATGAAAATTGAAACTGAAAGCAAAGCCAAAATTAATGAGGAGACACAGGTCACTTCATACTGGTTCAGGGAATCATCCAACAAGATATAATGCTTGTAAATATTTATATTCCAAACAACGGTGCTTCCATGTACATAAGTAAAATAGACCACGATACAGCAATACTGGGTGATTTCACCACACTTCTCTCACCATTATGTAACTCATGTAGTCATAAAGTAAGTAAAGGCTCTTCTGAACTTTAAGAAAAAAAAAACCTAACAGAAATCTATAGATTATTTCATTTATTAACACTGTAATTCACTTTCTTCTTAGAAGCACATGGAATTTTCTCTAAAATAGTAATATTTTAGGGCACAAAGCAAACCTTAACATGCTAAAAAATATAGAGATAATTCCTTGCATTCTATAAGGTCATAATGAAATGAAATCAATATTCATTGACAATATAAAAACAGAAACCATTCTAAACCTGGAAATTGAAGAAAACACTTTTGGACGAGGAATGAATTTTAGAAGAAATCAGAGAAATAAAAAACTTTCTTAGAAAGAAATAGAGATACAGCATATCAAAAATCTCTGGGAGGGCTGGGGTTGTGGCTCAGCGGTAGAGCATTTGCCTAGCATGTGTAAAGAAGGCCCTGGGTTTGATCCTCAGCACCACATAAAACAATAAATAAAATAAAGGCATTGTGTTCAACTACAACTAAAAAATAAAGTATTAAAAAAAAATCTCTGGGACAGTAGGAAGACAATCCTAAGTAATATGTACAGCACTGTGTTCTGTGTTTAAAAAAAAAGATACCAAATAATTTAATGTTCTATCTCCAGATCCTGGGGATGGGGACTGATAGCAAAATTAGTACAAGACAGGAAATAATTAAGATCATAGCTGAAATTAATGAAATTGAGAATAAAAAATACAAAGAATCAACAAAACAGAGTCAGTTCCTTGAAAAGATTCAGATTAATAAATCCCTAGCCAAACTAACCAAAAGAAAGAAACGACTCAGATCAACAAAATTAGAAATTAAAAAAAAAAAAAAGAAGGTGATATGGGTTAGGGATATAGCTCAGTTGGTAGAGTGCTTGCCTTGCATGTACAAGGCCCTGGGTTCAATCCCCAACACCACCAAAAAAAAAAAAAAAAAAGAATAAGCTAGTATATCTTGAAGATAGTGACAATTCCTGGAGAAATAAAACCTACCTAAATTGAACCATGAGGATGTAGAAAACTTAGACCAATGTCAAGCAATGAAATTGAAACAACTATTAAAGTTTTCCAATGATGAAAAACTTAGGATCAGATGGATTCTCAGCTGAATTCTACCAGACCTTTATAGAAGAACCAGTGTCAATCCTCCTCAAATTATTCCATGAAATAGAAAAGAAGGGAACACTTCAAATTGATTCTTTGAAGCCATTATTACCCTGATACCAAAAGCAGACACATCAAAGAAAGAAAATTTCAGACCAATATCCCTGATGAACATAGATGCAAAAATCCTTAATAAAACATTGACAAACTGCATTCAAAAACACTTTTAAAAGATAGTGCATCAGATCAAGTGGTTTTCATCACAGGGATGGAAGGTTGGTTCAACAAACAGATCAATACACATAATTCACATAAATAGAGTTAAGGAGAAGAATCACATGATTATTTCAATAGATGCAGAAACAGCACTTGACAAAATCTAGCACCCCTTCATTTTTAAATGGGTTTTTTTAGTTATTCATGGATACAATATCTTTGTCTTCATTTTTTTTTTTTTTAATGTCGTGCTGAGGATCAAACCCAGGGCCTCACATGTGCAAGGCAAGCGCTCTGCCACTGAGCCACAACCCCAGCCCACCCCTTTATTTTTAGAACACAAGAGAAACTATGAATAGAAGGAACTTACCTCAACATTATGAAGACTGTATACGACAAACCCAAAGCCGCCATCATACTCAATGGAGAAAAACTGAGGGCATTTCCTCTATAAACAGAAATATGATAAGGATTTCTACTCTCACCATCCCTATTCAACACAGTCCTTGGAACTCTAGTCAGAGCAATCAGGCAAGAGAAAGAAATTAGAGAGATACAAACAGAAAAATGAAGGCAAATTATCTGTTTGATGATAACATGATCCTGTATTTAGAAGACACGGAACATTCTACCAGAAGAATTCTAGAGGTAATAAACAAATTTAGTCATGCAGCAGGATACAGTATCAACATACTTAAATTAGGAAAACTATCCCATTCAAAATAACCTAAAAAAAAAAAAACAACTTGAGAATAAATCTAACCAAGGAGGTAAAAGACTTCTATAATGAATACTATAGAATACTGTAGAGAGAAATTGAAGAAAACCTTGGAAGATGGAAAGACCTCCCATGTCCTTGGATAGGGACAATAGTATCAAAGTGGTCAGCGGGATGCAGTGGTGGCACATGACTGTTATTCCAGCAACTTGGGAAGCTGAGGTAGGAGGATCACGAGTTCAAAGCCAGCCTCAGCAACTTAAGGAGGCCCTAACTACTCAGTGAGACCATGTCTCTAAATAAAATACAAGAAAGGGCTGGGGGAGCTGGGGATGTGGCTCAAGCGGTAGTGCGCTCACCTGGCATGCGTGCGGCCGGGGTTCGATCCTCAGCACCACATACAAACAAAGATGTTGTGTCTGCTGAAAACTAAAAAATAAATATTCAAAAAATTCTCTCTCTCTCTCTCTCTCTCTCTCTCTCTCTCTCTCTCTCTCTCTCTCTCTCTCTCTCTAAAAAAAAAAAAAAGAAAGAAAAGAAAGGGCTGGGGATGTGGCTTTGTTGTTAAGCACCCCTGGGTTCAATCTCCTGTTCCAAAAAAAAGAAAAAAAAGCCATACTTCCAAAAGCATTATATCAATTCAGTGCAATCCCCATAAAAATACCAATGATATTCTTCATAGAACTAGAAAAAACAGTTCCAAATTCATTTGGAAGAATAAAAGACTCAGAGTAGCCAAAGCAATCAATCCTGAGCAAGAAAGTGAATTGCATTTTTATGTATATTTATAATGCACCAATTAGAAAAAATATGAAAAGACCAGTAATGCATTCCACTGTTGTTGTGTATTTAAAAAAATAATAAAATCAATTTTTTTAAAAAGAAAAAGATCAGTAGAATAGAGGAAAGGGAACAAGGGGAGGGAGGGAGAAGAGGAGGAAGGAGTGAGTTTGGGGGACTGAATTGGAGCAAATTATATTCTATGTTTGTATGTCAAAATGAACTCCAATATTATGTAGAACTATAATGTACTAATAAAATTTAAAAACAAAGAACCATCAGTTCTTTTTAGTCTTAGCAGCAGACGCAAGACAAGATAGGGAATGTTATCCTTTGGAAAGCATCGTGGTAAGGCACACACATTGTGCTACTATTGTGGCTCTAAGGCCTACTATCTTCAGAAGTTGATATGTGGCAAATATTGCTGCCTGCCAAGCATGAGAGAAAGTATAACTGGAATGCCAAGACTAAAAGACAAAATTATCACCTTGACTGGTCAAATGAGGTACCTAAAAGTTGCATACCACAGATTTAGGAATGGATTAGGTGAAGAAACAACAACTTAAACCCAAGAGGGGCAGCTATTGCAACATCTAGCTAGTCTTAAGAATTTCAATGATTAGCCACCCCATGAATGTTCTGGGTTTTTTTTTTTTTTTTTACATTTAAAAATATAAAAAATTCAAAAACATAAAAAATTCAAAGTAATCAAACAAGGCTGGAGCACAGTGGTACATTCCTCTAATCAGCAACTCAAAAGACTGAGGCAGGCAGGAAAATCAAAAGTTTGAGGCCAGCTTCAGCAATTTAGCAAGACCTGCAGCAACTTAGCAAGACCATGTCTCAAGATAAAATAATAAAAGTGAAACAAAAACTCATACCTCAAATCATGTCTAGTAAGGTACTTTTTAGAATATATAAAGAACTCTTCTTATAAGTCAACAAAAAGACAACCCAGTTAAATACATGGGCAAAGGATCTGATAGACATTTCTCTAGACAATAGACATCCTTTTTAGACAAGGAAAAGGTAGTCAATAAGCATATGAAAGGATATTCAACATTATTATTCATTGAGGAAATACAAATCAAAACCACAATTACCACTTCATATAGAATCAGGAAATAAGAGTTTGCTGGGGAGGATGGATGGAAATCAGACTTATCATCATACTGCTGTTGGCAGTGTCCAATGCTAAAGCCACTTTAAAAAACAGTTTGGCAATTCTTACCTGAATACCTATTATAATAATATACTTGACATAGGCAACATATAAAGAAAAAGTGCTTTATTTAGCTTAGTTTTAGAGGCTGAAAGTCCAAATAGCATAGCACAGACTTGGCAAGAGCCATCCCATGGCTATATTACCTCATGATACAAAAGCGGAGAGAGAATAGGAGGTTTCAGGCTTGCCCCTTCTATAATAACTCTCTAGTGAGAACTCAAAGAGTCTCCTGAGAACTGCCTTCCAGGAACATGCCCATAGTGACCTGAGGACCTCCCACGAGGGTTCACCCTGTAAAGGTTCCACAACGTCCCAGTAGTGCCACCCTGGAGACCAAACCTCCAGCTTATGAACTTTTGAGGGAACACAAACCATAACCAAGTTATTGGAATAGAAATAAAATATTCTTTTTTATTTAGTTATAAAAAAGAATGAAGAACATGCTTTTACAACATCAATGAACCTTGAAAACAATATGTTAAGTGAAAGAAGACATTCAAAAAAGATCATATATTATGTAATTCCATTTCTATGAAATGTCCAGAGTGGGCAGGTCTGTAGATACAGGTCACTTAGGGCTATTATAGCCTAAGGAGGAGAGAGAGAGAGAACGACTGGTGGGTAGATAATAACCAAAGAGTATGGGTTTCTTTTTGAAGTGATGGAAATGTTCTAAAATTAGTAGTAATTATGACTGTACAATTCTATGAATATACTAAAATTCATTGAATGGTACACTTTAAATGTATTGTGTTGTGTGTTATGAATTATATTTCAAAATCTGTTAGGAAAAAAAGGACATATCTGTTAGGATTTGTACTTAAATTAAAATTGATATGCCAGGACTTGGGACACAACTCAATGTAGACCATTTGCCTATCATGTGCAAAGACTTGGATTTGATCTCTAGCATCACCAAAAAGAAAAAAGATATATAAACTTCCTAATGTAATTATGTAACTCCATACATTATTACATTGGGCTTTTTAAGAAGTAGTATAATCACTTTGTTTGGGCTGAAATGATTTTTCTCCTGTGAAGCCACATTTAGAATTATAGTGGAAAAATTTTAAGTGGTATCACATTTGAGAAATTATTTTCAAATAATCTAGAGATAAAGCTATATGATTTATGGTTAATCCTTACTTATACATTATAAATAATCATTTTGCATTCTTATGTCTCTTTTCTGTGTAAATAATCACTTAAATGATTGTGGGAAATATGCTCACCTATTCAAACCCAACTGAGACAAAAAGTACAGAAAAAGGGAGACTTTTAATGAAAGTCTTGCAAGATCTGGTGTCTGGGGGAGCAGGATCAGCCAGAGCAATTACAATCAGTATTTTATTTCCTAGTGTGCAGGGTCCCTCCTCCAGTTCCTCTTTGGTTAAGTACAATAGAGGGTATTCAGTCTTCCTGAACTTTCTCCTATGGGGTTATTTTTTTTTTAAATGTACCTTTAGTTGTCCCCACCTCTGTTTGTTCTCTTGTGATGGGAAAGCCTTCTTGGGGTGAGTGCACATATGTAGTTTAACTTTGGTCAGGCTGTTCCTTTCTCCTCACCTCCTGTTTGTCGAGTAAGCTGTTCATCAAGGAATCTGTCACATTCAGCTGTTAAGTGCTAGTAATCACCCATTTGTTCTGTTTTCCCTTTGGCTGTTTTCTTTTTTAGTTATAGGTGGACACAATATCTTTATTTTTATGTGATGCTGAGGATGGAACCTAGTGCCTCACGCATGCTAGCAACTGCTCTACCTCTGAGCCACAACCCTAGCCCGATTTTCTTTTTATATCCCCAGTATTTTTACATTTAAAGCTAAATACCTTATTTTAAAAATGGACCACCTGACTTTCAATTTCTTACAATAACTAAAAAAACAGATTTGCCTTTTGTTTTTTTTCCCATGTGGTCTTTGTTTGATTGATTATTTTGGTGGTGCAGAGGATCAAACTAAGGGCCATAAACATGCTAGGCAAGTGCTTTACCCACAGCCTGCAAATTTTTAAGCTATTCTAACAAAGGAATTCTTGAATAGAGATGGTGATTTTTTTTTTTTCTTTAAGGTGGTGCTCCTTCATAGAATCCATTTCTGAATCTGTTATACTGTGATGTAACACCTGGAATTTGTTTGAAAATAATTGGTTCGTTAAATGTGGTTGAGTTAATGTGTGGGAATGGATCATATATCTTTGAAATTTTGAACAATAAAAGTTTTAAGAAATATAAACATTTTGTATTTTTCTGCTGTAGAGTGTCATGCCTTCTGGGGTCATTGAGTTTTTTCCCCCATTGCTATAATGTAAAATGGTTACACAGTTGCTTTGTAAATAATTTGCCTTTAAAAAGTGGTCCACAGTGGGCTGGGATTGTGGCTCAGGGGTAGAGCGACGCCTGGCCCTGGGTTCAATCCTCAGCACTACATAAAAATAAATAAATAAAACTATTGTGTCCAAATACAACTAAAAAAAAAAAATTCTCCTCCTTTAACCCTATTCATAGATGACACCCACCTCCTTTGTTTTCTTTGGCACCTGCCTCTCTTTACTCATTTCACCCAGCCTCACTCCAGATTTTCAGCACTTAGAAACAGCCCTTTTTTTTTTTTTGTTAACAAATTGATCAGAATATCATGTGTAATACTTTAAGAAAGTCACAGAAGATAGTATATCACTGTCCTAATCTTTTTACCTCTAAATAATTGAAACTGCTCTTCTGTTTTTTATTGATGGCATTTAATTTTGACCATGAGTCACACTAAAGAATAAATATTATATTGTGATCCAGTATACAACAACATGTGTGTATACAAAAATTTCCTGAAATAATCCTTTCCTTTAAGTGTGATAGACTCTCATACATCTTTATTGTGCTTTTTTTTTCTTCAAAGAATATGTTGGTTGAAATGTTCTTTAAAATAAATATTCAAGTATACATATTTACCTCATATCCCTTTAATAGAAAATAATCTGCAGTTTAAAAATATTTTAGCATTATCTAATTTGTTAATAGTAAATATGCTCTGTGCTGTCACTAGTGCTATGGTAAACTAGTTGATAGGTAATTCCTTAATATCTTGCCAAAGGAAGGAATATTTTCCTTGCTGTTATTTGGGAAATGTTTCTGTATAGTATTTCTGTATATTATATTAATATTATTAAGATTGTAAAAATAGGCCTTGGGTTGTAGCTCAATGGTTGGTGTGCTTGTCTAGCATGTGTGAGGCTTTGGGTTTGATTCTTAGCACCACATTAAAAAATAAATGAATAAAATAAAGGTATTGTGTCCATCTACAATTTAAAAAAATATTTTAAAAAGTTAAAATGAAAAACTCCTCTGGTTTACTTTTTTCTTTTACCCCCCCTTTTTTTTTTTTAAATATTGTAATGCCATGTGTTATTTTTGGATGAGGGTGGATAGTGGAGATTGAACCCAGGGGCATTTTGTCACTGAGCTAACACCCTTAATCCTTTTTATTTCTTTTATTTTTTATTTTGAGACAGGGTCTTGCTAAGTTGCTGAGACTGGTCTCAAGCTTGTAGGCCTCCTGCCTCAGCTTCCTAAGTCACTGAGATTACAAGCTTACACCACTGCTCATAGCCTTTGTGTTATTTTCTTATCCTTAATTGTACTGTACCCTTAAAGAGATGCTCCCAGGGTGGAAGAGGCAATGGGCCAACCTATCCTCTTTGCCCTAAGTAGACCTAGTAACTAATCTGAGGTATGTAGATGTGGTTTTCGTTTTAACTGCTAATTGCCACAGTTCATTTGGCTAGATTCCCCCTACCCAAGTTCTGAGTAGTAATTTATACATGTACTACTTTCACTTTAGGGCAAGAAAATTTGACAGCTGGAGATCTAACTAAACTGGGAACCCAAGGCTGTATGTTCCTTTATCAGTGTGGCTCTGAGAACTGAGATCTGCTGGTTCTTTGAAATAATGCTGTGTCTGATGAAGCTTACGGTAAATGTTGTTCTGTAGGTGACTTACTGAAACAGGAAGTCTTCATTGAGATGGTTTTATGGGCATTATCACATCCAAGGCTGCTCCTTCAAAAGGACTGAGTTTATATTTAAAGCTCCCAAACTACTATGTAATGTAGTTTCTTTTCCATTAACAATAAAAGAACCCACAGCAGGAAGTGAGCTTGGGAAGTATTGTGGATTTTGTGCAACAGATTCTAAAAGCTTTGAGTACTTGGGATTATGCCAGCTCATCGATGTTATTTTCTTGTCCATTAAACTGCTTGCCTTTCTCACAGTTATTGATACATTTTGATTTTTTTTAAGCTGAAGCAGTTACTCATTTTAAATAGGTAGAATTTTAACCTTCCATCTTTATAATTAAATTCTTCCAGAGCAAAACTTCTGAGTACTGTATATCATGGAATATAGCAATTTGAATAATTGTGGTTACTTGTTTTTTTTTGTTGTTGTTGTTTTTTTTTTTTGTACTGGGGATGGAACCCAGGGGCACTGTATCACTGAGCTACATCCCACAACCTCATCCCTTTTTAGTTTTTATTTTAAGACGGGATCTGGTTGAGTTGCTGACTCAACCTCCCCAGTAGCTGGGATTACTGTTGTGCTCCACTTGGCCTGACTTAACTTGTTCAGTTGTAATGATGCATTTGTCCCCCGATAGAATAATTCACTTGAACAATGCTTAGCTGAGAATTCTTCTTGAGTCACCTCTAGTACTTCTCAGGAATTTAGGATAATAAGAGGATGATGTGTATTCAGTTCTTAGTGATCTTCAGAGAAAGTAAGCAAACACATGTAACCTATGATTTTGTGATTTATGAGCCTCCATGTTTGGTGTTACGTGGGTTGCCTCCTTACATTTTGTCTTCTTTTGGGTTAGAGGTATAGCTCAGTGGCAGAGTGTTTGCCTAGTATGTGGATTTGAGCCCTAGAACTGTAAAAAAAAAATGTATTACTTTCTTTTATATAGATAGGAAAATTGAAGCTAGGAGGTATTTCTTAATTTTTCTATCACTTTTCAGTTTAGTGAGAACTTGTAGGAAAATATCATGGTAGAGTAGAATGATCATTGCTTATTCTTCTGGCTTTTAAATTAAGAACATCATTTTTGGCCCTTCTATTTTCCTTACCCCTCACATTTATATATAATCTGAAGGTTGTGAGTTTCTTTTTCAAAATGTCTTGCATATAATTCCTGTTTAATATAGTCTCTTCCCTGAAATTATTACCTCATACCTGGAATAACAGTAGAAGTAATAAAAATTAGGTTTATCTAGTACTTTGCAATTTACAAAATACTTCCCTGGATTCTATATCATGTACTCCTTAGAACCACTCTGTTATTTATTAAATGTTCTGCTATAAAAATGTTCTATTCATCATCTTTCTAATTATTCCCTTCTCTTTTATTTTATGCAGTGGGGCCAGCTTAATAATTTAAAATATAATTCTCATCATTTACTTTTTCTCTTGACCCAAGATTTGGTGATTTCACAGTAAGCTGAAGAATGATGTCAAAACTTGTGTATTTGGGTTTAGGATTATCTCAAATCTGATTTTAACCTACCCTTCTTTTTTATTGCTCTTTTTTATATCAGGTCAATTTTGTTTATTTTAGTAAATGTCTGTTACTTAGTATAGTCATATTATGTTTGTTGCTAGGGATAAAAAGATGAGATAAACATTCTTTTCCTCAGGAAATGCACTGCCTAGGGGAAATAAAAATGTTCATGTAACTAGTTATAATACATGTGAAAGTGTATGGAACTGAGTACTGGCTTGGTCTTGTAAAACTTTGAAAAATGTATTTAGAAAAGGGATTTTAAAAAAAAAAAGCATAGTCAGGCATTGTAGTGCATGCATGTAATCCCACTGACTTTAGGAAGCTCAGGCAAGAGGATTACAAATTCAAGACCAGCCTCAGCATTTTAGGGAGACTTTGTCTCAAAATAAAAAGAAGGACTGGTGATGTAGCTCAGTGGTAAAGCACCCCCTGGATTCAATCCCTAGTACAAAAAATAAAAAAAATAAAAAGCATTAAATCACAAGGAACCAAAAAATGGGAAAAGAACAACATAAAAACAGCCTAAGAAATGTTAACAAAATTTTGGAAGCTGGAAAGCTGGTAGGTAAGTGGTAACTGATTTAGCATCTCACAGAAAGCTGTGTACTATTAAATATACCAAATAGGCTCAGGAATTGGAGATACTAGGAACTTCAGAAAAATTTGGTACAGAAGGGGCTAAAAACCGAAAGCATAGTTGAAAATTAAATGCACTGTGAAAAAGTGACTGCCCTGCTGAACAGAGGAAATAAGAAAACAGTGACACATGGAATGGCAGTTACCCCAGAGACTTTATACGGAACAAACTCTGGTATTATTTTTTCTTCAAAAGAAATCTGTGTATAATTTTTATAATGTTTGTTTTGATGTCCCCAAGTGTACAAGTAAAAATAAGGATTTAAGAATAATGTATCTTATTTGTCTATAGTTATTACACAAATGCCCTGGAATACCTCCATGTACTCGTTTGTGCATACCTCACAGTAAGAAGCTTATACTTGCCAGGCATATTTGCACACACCTGTCATCCTAGCAACTCAGGAGACTGAGGCAAGAGGATTGCAAGTTCAAGACCAGGGCAACTGGAGAGTCCCTGTCTCAAAATAAAAAATTTTTAGAAAGGGCTGAGGCCAGGCCTGGTGGCAGACCTCTGTAGTCCCAGCAGGAGGATCAAAAGTTTGAGGCCATTCTCAGCAACTCAGCAAGGCCCTTAGCAACTGAGCATGATCCTGTCTCAAAATAAAAAATAAAAAGGTCCTGGAATGTGGTTCAGTGGTTAAATACCCCTGGTGGGTTCAATCCCCAGTACAAATAAATAAACAGATAAATAAATGGGCCTGGGATGTAGCACAGGGTGTCCCTGGGTTCAAGACACAGTAAGGAGGAAAGAAAGCAGCAGCGGCCTTCCGTGTTATTCACAGCTGGTCCCTAGTGGTCTTTCCTGTTCACCATTTCTTCCCACAAGTGTGTACTCTGATTATATGGATCGTCTCACTGTATATGAAGTTCTGCATGTTCTATTGTGTCTCCATATCATGGTTCAAATTGGTTTTTTTTTTTTTTAATAGAAAATGCCTTTTATTCTCTCTTGTTTGTTCATCCTTCAGGGATCACTTGAAGTGCTGCCTACACCTACATGTGTTATCCTCCCTTATCCAAGTTCTTCTGTTGACTTTTTCATATTTCTGTTTTGATACTTATTATTTGATTTATTTGAAAAAATTTTGAGCCACCATTGTATAAGTCTCTGTGTGAATAACTAGAGTATAGTCTATCTCTGAAGGGTGAGAACTGAGTGTTGCTCATCTTAGATGCCTGGTGTCAGCATATCTTGGGTATTAGATCAGTCATATGCTTGCCCTTCCTCTTGTCACTTATTTTTCTAGTTAATTTTTAAATACTACCTCATAATTTGTTATGAACAATCATAGATCTGAGTATGTCACCACCCTACCCCCCTAAAACCTTTCATTTTAAACTTTAAAATAGCATTGAGGGCTCTCCCAAGTGTGACCTCAGCCTTATTTTTCCATTCTCCTCTGCTCTGACCACCATTTTGCCCCTTTCCCCCTTCCTCATCCTTATGCAACTTTTGGTCCATCACCCCAGACCATCCACCACTCTCAGCAGATACCATCTCCATTCTCATTTTTGTATGTGCACTTTTCTCTCCTTGAGATACCATTTCTCATTCTTCAACTGTTAAAATCCTACTCATTCTTGAAGTAGTTGTGGGGGAGGGTGGAGAAAGGAAAGAATTTCCTTCCTGAGACTTCTTTGGCTCTCCAAACCTCTATAATTAGTAATTGCCTCTTCTTCCTGCTCACAGATTAGAATCTAGGTTTATTCCTCCCATCAGTTCACCTTAAATGTTGTGTGTGTTGAATTGAAAATCAATTTAAAGCATATATACTTCAAATATTAAGAATTTTTAACACTTACAGGGATGCTGTACTCTGAATGAGTAAGGGGTCAATTTTGTGCCCATACAACTCTATTCTCTAGTAATTCTTATTGTTGAAACTAGGCTAGGGAGGGGAGAATGTCAGCAATTCATAAAGATGGCTGAACATGTTTAGAATTTAAACTTGTAAAACCCGACCTTTTTCCTTTTAGCAATGTTAAGTTATTATGATTTAGCTCTGTGGTAAAATTGATTTTAAGTCACAGTAATAGTAGTTATACAGAGCCAGGAAGAACTTGCCTGAAAAATCTTTGTGCAGTGTCATATGTGGTATGGAAGAAATCCTGGGCTAAATTGAACTTTTAATCTGCCTAACATTTGACTTTTACTGCCTTTTATCTTCCTATCTTAGTTATTACTGTGATTTTCACAATTTCATAAAATATATTTTTAAAATTGTGTTTGATGGGAACATGAATCAGAAATACAAAATAACTCTTGGAAGCTTCCTGTAATTAGTGTACAGAGAGGGAAAATGCCTGTTTTCCATTTGTGCCTCCTTTAAAAATGAAGTTGTTCATCTTACATTGGTTTTTAGGTGTTTAGAAATTTGTGGGTCCCCTTTGTTATGTTATTTGCAGGCAGAATTATTCCTAAGTTTGTGTATTCTTCAGCACATAGAGGTACTCAGCAACCTGATAGCAGCATTAAAAGTATAATGATATATTATAAAGGGGTTTCTGTTGTCTAGAGATTGGTAAATGCGAATGAGTATTACAAGCAGCTTTTTGTTCCCAAAATGAAGTGTTGTGGTTTTCTTTGTCATAAAAATGCTGCAGAACAAATCAGTTTAATACCTTAATGTACATCTTTCTATATCCTTTTCTGTGCATATCTATTCTACTATGCTTATCAAAAGTAACAATTATTGTGTATATTATTTAAAACATAGTCATATTATGCATACAAATTACTTAATCGAGGTTTTGAATGTGATGTACAGAACATGGTCTTAAGCACTATAGAATATTGAGACAATTATTACATAAAATCCCTACCCTCAAGATGTTTACTGTAGCTGGATAAGGTAGGGTAAAAATATAAGAAGTAGGTCAAGCACAGTGGTGCATACCTGTAATCCCAGCAACTTGTGAGGCTGAGAAAGGAGGATCACAAAGTTTAGGCCAGCCTCAGCAACTAAGTGAGGACCTATCTCAAAAAATAAAATAGGCTGGATGTAATTTACTGATAAAGTGACCCTGGGTTCAATCCTCAGGACCAGTTAAAAAATACATATATATTTCATAAATGATATATGAAAACACACATAATAATGTGTGTGTGTGTGTGTGTATATATATATATACATACACATATATGCATATATATGTGAAGCAATAGGAAGTCAATGCAATTGCTTAACTTTATGGTATGTACTAAGTACTTGGGAAGAATGAAAGTTAAGGCTTCAAGGATAAGGGCAGTTGGGGGTTGTGAGAAGTATTCAGCTTGTAATATGGGCTAAGCTACAGTTGTTTCTTTTATCCCATCATTACTTCAAGTTCTTAGTATAGATGTCTAGGAGAATATTGATTGTTCTTTTGAAAGTAGTGAAGTTGAAAGGAAAAATTGTTATTTCAGGAAGAACTTCAAGATATTTAAGTGTTGTTGGGTGAAGATATGTTTCATGTATATAGTTAAAGATATAAAGCTAGAGTTCTGGTGAACAGTCAGAACAGCTTTGAAAACCATCTTCTTACAGAAAATAGATGAGTTCCCAAAGGAGGAGGGGTTGGGAAAATTGATTTTATTTTACACTATTCTTTATCGTATGTAAAGTTGCCATTAAATGCCAGGAGAAAAAATAAATAAAAAATTCCTTTTTGCTAGTCAGTTTAAAGAATGAGGGTTTGGGGGCTGTGGCTGTGGCTTGTGGCCCAGTGGTAGAGTGCTTGCCTAGCATGTATGAGGCCCTGGGTTCGATTCTCAGCACCACATAAAGATCCAAACAAAGGTCCAACAATGACTAATAAAAATATTTTTTAAAAAAGAATGAGGGTTTGGTTTATTGTGCCAAGTGTTTAAATTTTTGTCTTTGAAATTCTGGCATTTCTTCTTGATTTGCCTCATGGGAATAGTTGGGAAATGAGAGAGATGGATGAGGAGGGAGAGGGAGAGAAGAGGGGGAGGTTAGTTGTTTTTCTCTTTTTCTTAAAAATAACTCATGTGTACAGTTTAAAATTTCAGATTCTTAAGCTGATCTTGTTCTATTCTTGCTGGATCTCATTATATCTGTTTAGTGTTTCAGTTATAAATCATGTTTCATGTATGTGAACAGCATTGAGAATGTGACTTTTCTCATGACCCTGTGAGCTAAGATTTTTGCTTTGCATTTCCCAGAAGAAATGTCACTAAACATATACATTCTGCTTTTCCCTTAGGTAAAAATCTCTACACCAATGAATATGTAGCAATCAAACTGGTGAGTAGAATGTTTGTAGTCATTGTACTATCACTGCTAATATCTTTTTACAGGAAATAGTTGTAAGCATTCATTAAAATACTAGACCTGGGTTTTTTTGCTTCCATATGATCCCACATAGTCATCTTTCTTCAATTATAGTGTTACAGTGATGAATCACTGTATACTATATAACACTATATGTTAGATGCTGCTAACTGTGGTGCTAGCAATGATGAATCAAAATTAGTTGAAAAAAATTGCTGGAAGAACTAGGCATGGTGACACATTCTTGTCATCCTAGCTCCTCAGAAGGCTGAGGCCCGAGAATTAGAAGTTTGAGGGCATCCTCAACTACTTAGGTAGACCCCGTGTCAAACTTAGAAATAGCTGGAGATGTAGCTTAGTAATAGTGTGCTCCTGGGTTTAATACCCAGTACAGAAAGAAAGAAAAAAAAAAAAAAAGCTGAAGAGCTAGTAATTCTGTGGACTCTGTACATTTCACAGTGGTGTCTTAAAATGATAAAGTCATTTGAAATTTTGCTTTTTTTTTCTTGAGCAGGACCGATTCATTTTTTTAGTGTGAGGTGTTCATTAATAGACTTAGTATAAGAAAACCAAATCCGACCATCTAATAATGTCTTTTTAAAAAGCTGTCAAGCATAAACAATATACCTTGAGGCCAAATTGGAAACAGGATTGACTCCAAAGCATTTTTCGTCATATGGAATAATTTGTATGACTAGTTTCTATGGAACTATGTAAATGTTTATCCTCCTAGTAAAACTACTAGGAAGTTTCCCTGTTTTACCTGTACATTTGGGCTTTATTAGTTGCAAGTCAGAGATTTAAAGGTTGGAGGAACTATCTTGTAATAATTTAATGCTGTTCTTTTCTAATGAATTGCAGTTATTACATTCATACCTACTGTGTGTGGTCTCTTCTTTGATTCAGCCTGTCAGTTTTTGGAGGAATCAGGATTGTTTTATGACAGGAGATTGTTCTCTACAAAGGGATGGACAGGGAGCAGAGCTTAGATTAGGCCAATTTATGGGGGACCCAGTATTTTGCATTTTGTTTGGTATTCAGAATTCTTTTTGGGGAGATGTGAGCAGAAAGAGTGGTGGTGCATGTAGCAAGCAGGTCAGATATCCTCTCCAATTGAATATTAAAAGATTTAATCATGGTTTTTTATTTACAAGAATTGTTCTGTAAGTGTTCCCTAGTACATCTCATTTGCCTTTTCAGTTTTATTCAGAATAATCTTGGGAATAATCTTTGATTATTTGAGACTACTGACAGGAGGAAGTCCGTGAAACACTTTAAAATTTTGTTTTATTTCTTTTTATATTTGTTATTATCCCTTTATTTATCAAGACTTCTTTTGAGGCTTTTTGTTAGGATTAGTTCTTTCTATCTGGATTTCTACTAGGATCATACTACTCGATCAATATAGATGAACTTATATAGCATGTTATTGACATAATTGACCATTACATTTCACTTCCCTTTCATTACTATTTTATTCTGTTTTGCATGCAAAATAATTAAAGCTAAAAATAGGTGTTGAGTATAGCTCAGTGGTAGAGTGCGTGCTTAGCCTGTGTGAGGCCCTGATTTCAATCCCCACAATCAAAAATAAATAAATAAATAATACAAAGGAAAACCTCAACTAAAAATAAAATTTATTTCATTTAGTAAGGTGTATCTCAGTACGGCATTTCTCTTTCAAATACTCTTAAATTAAGACACTTTAGAGCTTAACAGTCTTGTCTATGGGCCTCCTCTCTTGCCGTTGAGCTTATTCTCCAAGGGAGATATGAGGATAGTAATTGAGCTTCTTTCCTTATAACAGGAAATATTGCCTTAAGCATCACACTCCTACAAGGTAACCATCTGCTCTTAGTTTAAAATTTCAGGCAAGCATGTGTGTTCCAGAATAGCCGTGATTCTGGCAAATGGCCAGCTGTCTATGGAAATGTAATCAACATCTGGCACAGAAATGTAAGGAAGACCTGCTACTGCTGTTTCGGTTCTACTTTGTTTGGATCTTCATTGTGGGCTCTTGTTTCTTCAATTCTTAAGACTTTTAAAAATACACAAATGTACAAAGTAAAACAAAATGATGTAATAAATCCCTCCTTTACCCATTACTCAGATTTCTAGGGTAAAAGGATAAAATAAAATTCTCAACATGTTGCTAATCTTGTGATCTTCTCTAAGCTATGGACTGAGTGTTTGCAAGACTCCTGGAAGCCCCACTTAGCTGAATAGACTACAGCCATGAGATAAAGAGGTTGGTTGAAGGGTGTCAGTTCCTCAGACTGTGATAAAAATCCCCTAAAGTCTAAACACATGTGGGGTGGATACCCACTTTCAGTCTTGAAACTCTAAAGAGTTTTGCTTCTTTTATTTACTTGAGTTACCCAAGTTCAGGTTGAATATTTCCTATTAAGGTTTCCAGTATGAAGTTTGAGAATATTAGGTTTAAGAAAAAATCTGTGGTGTTAAGATTTAAATCTAATTTAGATATAAATCTCTTTAGATGTTTGTCATCATCTAAAGAGACAGACAGAACTGTCTTTTTCCTGGTATTTTATCAACCTCTAGTTCCATATTGACTTACCTTCATTCACCGTTTTTGTTTGGTTCTCTATAAATTTATCAGTAGTGAATTTTGCCAGTGGACAGATTCTGTAACTGTTTTGATGGTGATATAGATGAACATCTGCAACCAAATGAAGAAACTCTCACCAGTGATCTCTCTTTATCTGAAGAGAGAAATGAATAAGAAACTTACTACCTTATTATTAGCATTACATACTTTTCTTTTGACAATGAGAATGTTGAGAAACTTGAAGTCCACCTCCACTGATTGTTGATTTTACACTCAACAAAGAATATATGTTCTTTTCCAACTTGCCTACATTGATTTAGGTAAAACTTCCTAAAAATAGGAGGATAAACTTTATGACTTCAAGAAAACTTTTGAATTCTGTGATTGATGGATTCTGTGTTTTAAAAAAATGCAGAAAATTCAAGTAGTTTCATAAAAGAGCCTTCAAAGATTATAAAGAGTTAAAAAATAGGACCAATTAGGAAAGATTAAAGAAATTGAAATTACTTTGCTTGAAGAAAGAAAGATTAGGAAATGATTCAGTAGTTTTGTTATTTGAAGATAGCTATTATAATATTCACAGGTTATCCAGGAACTTTTTAATCTTATTATCCAGGATGTGAGAGAAATAGGTATGTTTCAGTAATGAAATTTGAATTAAATACCAAGGCCTTCCAAACCATGAAACTTGTTGAACACCAACACGAATTATCCAGAAAGGCTGTGGAATCTACTTCCTTGGAGTGTGGACAAATAGCACAAATAACCCATCAAAGGGGAAACAGTCTTTTCAACAAAAAGTGCTGGTAAAACTTGATATCCACATGCAGTAAAGTTGGATTCTTACTTTACATCATATACAAAAATTAACTGGCTGGAACAAAGATCTAAATGTAAGATCTAAAATTATAAAACTCGGTGGAAAACATAAGGAAAGTTGTGACATTGGATTTGGCATTGACTTCTTAGATACAACACCAAAATCATAGGCAATGAAAGAAAAAATAGATAAATTAACAAATTGAATTTAAAACTTTAACAATATTGAAAACTTCTGTACATCCAGGTACACTGTTAACTGTAAGAAGGCAACCCATCAAATGGGCAACAATATTTTGAAAGTATTAAGGGATGATATCCAGAATTTACCATTTTAACCATATTTAAGTGTACAGTTCTGTAGCATTAAGCATGTTTGCATTGTTGTACAATCATTACCACCATCTGTCTCCAGAACTTTCTTCCCCACCTGCACCTTTGTGCCTAATAAACACTACTCCATAGTCCCTCCTATTCCTAATCCTCATAATCACTGTTCTGCTTCCTATGAATTTGATATACTTCCTATACTCAATACTTCATATAAGTGGAATCATACTATGTGTGTCCTTTGCAACTGGCTTATTTAACTTAGCACAGTTTCTGCAACACTCATCCATGTTGTTATGTAGCATGTGTATATATATATATATATATATATATATATATATATCACATTTTATCCATGCATCTGTTGATGGACTCTTGGGTTGCTCACAACTTAGATATTGTGAATAATGCTGTTAAAAATATGGGTGTGTAGATATCTATTTGAGTTCCTACTTTTAATTCTTTGGAGTATATATACCCAGAAATAGAATTGCTGAATCATAGTAATTCTATTTTTGGGGGGGGGGTACTAGGGAGTGAACTCAGGGGCACTCAACCACTGAGCCACATACCCAGCCCAATTTTATATTTTATTAGAGACAGGGTCTCATTGAGTTGCTTAGTGCGTCATCATTGCTGAGGCTGGCTTTGAACTTGTGATCCTCCTCCTTCAGCCTCCTGAGCCTCTGGGATTACAGGTGTGCGCCACTGCACCCTGCTGCATCATAGTAATTCTGTGTTTAATTTTTGAAGAATCATCATACCATTTTCTATAGCAGCTACACCATTTTACATTCTCACTAACAATCTTAAGGGTTCCAGTTTCTCCACAACATTTGACAATATTTTATTTTCTGTTTTTTTATAATAGCTATCCTAACAGGTGTGTTGATGTTGAGTTTTTAAAAGAGAGATCATGTTCTTGGTGATTTTTCCAGAATACAAAAGGGACAGGGAAACCCTATCTTATAGGATGTTTGGTTGCATTATGCATTATTAGAAATTTGCCTGATATACTGTTGGTCAGAATAATTAACTATACAGTTCTTTATATTTGGTATAGAGCAAAACGTGGTTGTTTGCTTGCTTTATCTCTGGGGTTTTTCTTGTTTGTTTTTGTACTGGGGATTGAACCCAGAGGTGCTTTACCACTGAACCACATCCCCAGCCCTTATTTATTTATTTATTTTTGTGGTTCGGGGGATTAAACCCAGGTACTTATTCATGCAAGGCAAGCACTCTACCAAGTGAGCTATATCCCTAGCCCTTTTTTATTTTCTATTTTGAGACAGGGTCTTACTAAGTTGCTGAGGTTAATCTCAAACTTGAGATCCTTCTGCTTCAGCTTCCCGAGTTGCTAGGTTACAGGTATGTGCCATTGCACCCAGCTCTGGGTTATTTCCAATACTCTCATTTTTAGAGATGAGAATATTACATTATTTAAAATTACATATTTAAATTATTGTATTTAATTCTCACAAATGTAAAATGAAATTTATGTAAGAATGTTTCCAACAACATTGTTCATAGTATTGAATGCCAAATTTAGTGTATATACACACATACACACATGGGAATATACTTGAACCATGAAAAATATATATTTTTTAATTTTTACTTTTTTTTTTTTAAGAGAGAGTGAGAGAGGGGAGAGAGAGAGAATTTTTAATATTTATTTTTTAGTTCTCGGCGGACACAACATCTTTGTTGGTATGTGGTGCTGAGGATCGAACCCGGGCCGCACGCATGCCAGGCGAGCGCGCTACTGCTTGAGCCACATCCCCAGCCCATGAAAAATATTATACACCTTTACTTACTGTAATGGAAAGATGTCATCATCATCACATTGTCCAGTTAGAAAGAATGTTACTGAAGAGCAGATATACTGTGATTTCCTTTATGTAAAATCCTATTTGTGAGTCTGTAGTATGTATAAATACATGGATAAAGAAATACTTGAGGGGCTGGGGATGTGGCTCAAGCGGTAGCGCGCTCGCCTAGCATGCGTGCGGCCCGGGTTCGATCCTCAGCACCACATACCAACAAAGATGTTGTGTCCGCCGAGAACTAAGAAAAAATAAATAAATGTTAAAATTCTCTCTCTCTCTCTCTCTCTGTCCCCCTCTCTCACTCTCTCTTTAAAAAAAAAAAAAAAAAAAAAAAAAAAAAGAAATACTTGAAAAAATATTTACCAAAATGTTAATAGTGGCTATCTTTAAAGTGGTAGGATCTCCAATTACTTTTACTTTGTTCTTGGTTTTTGTGTATTTAAATTTTTTGAAGCATGTATTATTTTTCTAATAATAATAAATATTCCACCCAAAATTCATAATAAAACTATCAGGAAATAGGTGCTGTTATTTTTTTTTTTAAAAAAAAGCTTTGTTATCTGTTTTCCTGGGAAAATACATTTCAGAAAAGTATATTATGTTGAGAGAGCTGTCCCTGAATGATGGTTCATGGATAATCTAATTTTATTTGACTATCCATGAAAGGGGTTGTATGTAATTTTGCTCATCATCTTTTAGTTGTACTTTCAAAGACAAATTGTGATAAGAAAAGGCATATATCATATGTGAATATCATCTCTAAATCATTAAGTGATCTCAGCCCTTGTTTACTCCAAAAATCTAGGCATAGAAAAACTCCATTTGTCTAAATCTGATCACAGTTTTTTTCCTTGGGTTTCAGGAACCAATAAAATCACGTGCTCCACAGCTTCATTTAGAGTACAGGTTTTATAAGCAGCTCGGCAGTGCAGGTAAGTTCAAGTTTCTTTGCTTGTTCCTTCCACGTAACTTAGTGGAAACCCTGACCTATGTAATTTTTTTTTTTTGGTCTGGTTTACCCTTTCTATTAGACCATATGTCCCTTGCTCACCGGATAGGTAAGTAAACAGTTAACTAAAAAGTTCCTTGCTATTTGGTTCCTGGCAGGGCAGTTAAGTTAACTGGGGATTTTCAATACTATGCCCTTGCCCATTGATCAGCCTTCAAATGTTTTTCCTTGCTTCAAATATACCTGGTGTGAGATTTTGGCTTTTTTGGTAGTTCATTCATTCTTTTCATTTCTTTATGTATTCTAAGGGAAAGGAGAAAAGCTTGATAATTTGCAAGCTATATTTTAGTGCATTGAGATACTTTCTGAAATAACATAACCCTTTTATTTTTCCATTGTTCTCATTAATTTGAGAGAGCTGTCCATATGATTGTGATAACCTGTGACCTTTGGTAATTTTTGAAAATTAAGGGTTTTTTTTTTTAAGTCTTTTTTTTTTTAACCTACAAGCTCTAATTTCTAAAGTGTTATTGGCTTCCAGAAAAATACTTTGACTAAGCAAATGCTACCAACTCTAAATAGGCTACACCTATAGAACGAATTGTTCAGAACTAATTTCTTTTCTTGAAATTAGTAGAAATTCCTCTACTTCATGCTTACTTCAGTGTGGTAGTTTTATGTGAATGATTGAAGCATAGTTTCTATTTCAAATATCACTATTGAAAGTATTATTGCGGCTGGGGTTTTAACTCAGTGGTAGAGTGCTTTCCTAGCACATGTGAGACACTGGGTTGGCTCTCAGCACCACATAAAAATAAATAAAAATAAAGGTATTGTGTTCATCTACAACTTAAAAAATTTTTTTAAAAGAAAGTATAATTGAAGTATTAAAGGAATTTTATTTATTTATTTGTTTATTTTTAGTTGTTGTTGATGGACCTTTATTTTATTCATTTATATGTGGTGCTCAGCATTATACTCAGTGCCTCACATATGTGAGGCAAGTGCTCTACCATTGAGCCACAACCCCAGCCCAGGAATTTTATTTTTATTTTCTAAAATATAAAATTATATAAGAACCTTTGGTTTTTGTTTGTTTGTTTGTTTACACCAAATAAGTTATTATTTCCTCCTATCTGTTGATTGAGCTGTCATCTTTATTGCTGTTTTTAGATTATAGTATGGCTTTTTTTTTTTTTTTTTTTAAGATCCCTGTAAGGTCTGATACTATTTCTCAATCTGACAGTTCTAATAGTTATCAAAAGCTGAACCCTTGGATTTTATTCAAGTCTTGTAACCTGACCCTGGCAGTAATCAGCTATAGTCATAACCTCTGAAGGCCATGAGATATTTGTCTTTCATTAAATTTAATTTAAGTTCCTATTCACAGTAGCCTCTTGACATATATTTGTTGATTGACCATATCTTTAAACATGTAATGTTCCTGGCATAAGATCCGAGACTGGCAAATAAGTTTAAAGGATAACTTGAGGCTTATGTTTCCTCAGAACTAAATTTTAATTGTTGTTCCCCTTATATTCTGTCTGGTATCATCATATTTTTCTGAGTTTCATAAATTTCAGAGTGATAATTACCACAGCCCACTTAAGATAACATATACATGTCTCACAAATCTAAGACACAGGTTAAAGTTATGCTTAATCCATTCCATTTTAGAAGTTTTGCTGGGCCTGGGGGAATTGACCAGGCCAGTTTACAGAATTTCCTCTGTAAATCCTTCTAGATATAACCACAAGATCAGGACAGGCTTCCCTTTTCAATGTAGAGCCAAATAGCCATGTGCCTGGAGTCCCAGTAACTCAGGAATTTGAGGTGGGAAATCACTTGAGCCCAGAAGTATCATCTCAAAAAGCAAAAGAGGGCTTGGGGCTCAGCAGTAGAGTGCTTGCCTAGCATGTGCAAGGGCCTGAATTCAGTCCCCAGCACTGCATAAAGCTGAGGAGGTGGAGAGTTGGCCAAAAAATCTCATTAACTTGTTATGTAGGAATAGAATCTGTATTGCTGGGTTCATAATCTCTAAATATTGATCACTGCAGAGTCTTGAATTTTCAGCATTCTCTGTGCACTGAAAACAAGGAGTAGATAGACAATTGGAGGCTCTTCTTCTTCTTCTTATCCTCCTCCTCCTCCTCCTTTGTGAAAGGAGTACGATTTATTTAAGAGAGGCAAAGGTCCAGCTTTAAAAGACAAAGCTCCAGCAAGGGGAGAAGATATCTAACGGGTTTCCCTGGAGGCTTCTCTTAAGTGAGTTTCATACAATACCTAAGTATCTGGATAATGTCTCTTAAGTGAGTTTCATACAATACCTAAGTATCTGGATAATGTAGACACAGTGGGTTACTGGCCTACATTAGCTATTTCACATAGTTGACTGAATGCTTTTATGGAGTTGTATTAAGCTGAAACCTGTAAAACTTTTTTATTTAAGTTGCCATCAATCAAGGCTTTTTGTTTTTTGTAGTTATTGAATTCATTTTGAGCACTTCAAATATAATTTTATTTTATCCCATTATTACTAAATATTGGAAATATTTTTTTCAATTCTGATTGTTTTAGCCTATTGGTGATTATATATTGATCATTTTAAAATTGTAACTGCATATTTCCTCCCCCCAATAAGATTATAGTCTCCTGGATAACAGGCTTATAGCTTCTTAACTTTTATATCTCAGAGCCCAGTCAGCAGTAAGCAGTTCAGTGGCAGTAAGAAGTTAGGAAGACTGAATAAGCTTGCCGTTTTAGATTGTTACCAAATTATTAATAAAAATATTCCTTGAGGATGGCCATAAAAAATGTGGGGTGGGCGCTGGGGCTATAGTTCAGTGGTAGAGCATTTCCCTTGCTTGTGTGAGGCACTGGGTTTGATCCTTAGCACCACATTAAAAAAAAAAAATGAATAAGCCTCTTCAATAAACAGTGCTAGGAAAACTGGAAATTCATATGTAGCAAAATGAAATTAAACTCTATCTCTCACCATGCACAAAACTCAAAGTAGATCAAAGACCTTGGAATTAGACCAGAAACCCTACACCTAATAGAATAAAAAGTAGGCCCAAATCCTCATCATGTCGGATTAGGCCTGGACTTCCTTAACGAGAGTTGTAAAGCGCAAGAAATAAAATCAAGAATCAATAAATGGGATGGATTCAAACTAAAAAAGTAGCGTCTCAGTAAAAGAAATAATCAGTAAGGTGAATAGAGAGCCTACAGAATGGGAGCAAAATTTTAACACAGGCGCATCAGATAGAGCACTAATCTCTAGGATATATAAAGAACCCCAAAATCTTAACACCAAGAAAACAAATAACCCAGTTAATAAATGGGCCAGGGAACTGAACAGACACTTCTCAAAAGATGATATACAATAATCAACAAATATATGAAAAAATATTCAATATCTCTAGCAATCACAGAAATGCAAATCATAACTACTCACCTGGTATGCGCCGGGCGCTGAGTTCAATCCTCAGTACCACATAAAAATAAAATAAAGATGTTGTGGCACTGAAAACTAAAAAATAAATATTAAAAAAAATACAAACAACAGTAAGTGTTGGTGAGGATGTAGGGGGAAAGGCACACTGATACACTGCTGCTGGGACTGCAAATTGGTGCAACCAGTCTGGAAAGCAATATGGAGATTCCTTGGAACATTTGGAATGGAACCACCATTTGACCCAGTTCCACTCCTTGGTTTATACCCAAAAGACTTAAAAACAGCATTCTATAGTGATACAGCCACATCAATGTTTACAGCAGCACAATTCACAGTAGCTAAATTGTGGAACCAACTAGATAGATACCCTTCAGAAAATGACTGGATAAAGAAACTGTGGTTTATATATACAATGGAATATTACTCAGTATTAAAAGAGAATAAAACCATGGCATTTGCAGGTAAATGCATGGAGTTGGATAATATTATGCTAAGTAAGCCAATCCCAAAAAATCAAATGCCAAATGTTTTCTCTGATATTCGGGTGCCAATTCCCAATAAGGTGTGGGGGGGTTGGGAGACTGGTAGGGAAAAAAGGTACTTTGGATTAGACAGAGGGGAGTGAAGGGAGGGAAGGGGGAGTATGGGGATAGGAAGAGAACTAGAATGAATCAGATATTATTACCTTATGTGCATATGTAACTACACGACCTGTGTGATTCTACATCGTGTACAACCATTCTACTGTCATGTATAACTAACTAGAACAACAAAAAAGGAATTATTCCAAATAATTCTAGAACAAACAAAAATTTTTAAAGAAATATAGGAAGACAAATTTTTTCAAAATAATATAGCATGGTACTTTTTGCATACTGCAAGAAGTACATATACTATAGATATGTCCATAGAAGCATAGAAAGTATCTGAATGGATATTTAAAAGAAATTATTTTCTTTAAGAACATGAATAAAAATGGGAGGCATTCCAGGAATGGTGGCATATGTCTTTAATCCTGGTGACTCTGATGGCTGAGGTAGGAGGATGAAGTCTGAGGCTAGCCTGGACAACTTAGCAAGACCCACTGCATCTTTGCATGTTTCAAACTAAAATTTAAAAAGGACCAGGGATGTGGCTCAGTGGTAGAGCACACTCTGGCTTCAATCTCCAGTATGATAAAGAAAATTAATGGGAAGTGGTGGTGCTTTTAAGGTTTTACTTTAATCTTGTCATATTTTTTCATTTTTTTACCCTATGCAGTTATAACAGTAACTAGTTTTTAAATGAGTGTACCAGTGAGTTTATGGTCTGTCTCCTGTGTCTTCTATCACTATAGCCTAACTGTAAGAAAGCCCAAGCAACCTCCTCCTGCCCATTTATCCTGAGCCATGCATTAGCAGTTTCAGGCATGAGTTCAACATATGATAACGAAGTGGTACACTACCATGTTTATCTTTCTAAACACCTTCTTGCAGGAGGAGAAAAGAAAATCATTACTAGAATGAGCTAGCTTACATAAGAGAATTTCCTATCTCTTAGGGCGTGGTCATTACTGAGAGTTATACATTTGGGATATTACATATTTGCAAGGGAAATTTGTGTGCTAGATAGAAGGTTAGAATGTTTGGCTGTAAGACCTATTTGAACTCCTAAGATTTTATAAGAAGCCCTTAAAGAATGCATTACTATACAAGAAACATCCTGGTTATATTCCTTGTGCAGATGTTTATATTTGGCATCTTCCTCAGTTTCTGAAGACAAAAACTGATTTCATAAAAGTTAATTTCATTTTAAATATAATCCTGGCAAAAGAAACATACACTGATCAGTGAATCAAAATAAGATCAGTGTATGTTTTCCCAAAATGAGATGACACAGGTGGGGAATACATTTTTACTTGCAACTTGCTGTTTAAATTATTCAATCTACCATTGATGAAGAATTTCTAAATTTAATACAAGGAAAAAAATATTTTTTGTTGTAGATGGACACAATACCTTTTTTTATTTCTTTATTTTTATGTGGTGCTAAGGATGGAACCCAGTGTCTCACATGCTGGGCAAGTGCTGTAGCTACAAAAATTTTAAATGTGAAACTCTGTAATTATATGTAATCACTATGGAAAAGTATTGTATTTTTTCTCACTGATGAAAAATCAAAAGTTTTACATTTTCTCTTCTGACTAAACCAGATATTCAGTTTTATTTTTGCTTCATTTCTAATATCACAGTATTTTGATTTTTCAAGCACAGAGGCTTTGACATTGGGTACAATTCTGCTTTTCTTTGCAGATGTAGTTTCTATAGATTGTTCTAAGTACACAAGATTGGGAGTCAGGATTTAATGATTAATTCTGAATTTCTTGGAATTTGCTTGTCCTCGTAGCAGCTTCAGTGTTTGGTGTAGTGGGCCAGCGTGCTTCATAAGAAAGAACAGCATTTAATCGTGGTAATTAAAGGCTATGTGCCTTCTAATCAACAGATGAAAGCATTCCGTGAATTGTAACCATCTTTCTTATTTTCTTATCATTTTCTTTAGTTATCAGTGTTTTGTTAATTGTGTTATAATCACCATGGGCAAATTTATTTTCCTTGTGTGGGAATATTTTTAAGTTTCCCTGTGTCTTCATGATCTTTTATTTAGGAAAGTACATGCATTACCATTTTAAAATTTCCTGTTGAGAGCCACAGCCGAAGGGGCCCCAGCAAACTTCCAGCTGCCGGCTGATGATTGGCTCACAGCGGCCCCAGCAACATCTAGCTGATTGGCTCCTCTATGGTGATGCTCATTGGAGATGCTCATTGAGCTGTTTCCCCGTCCTTTCAGACTGCCAGCTGATGATTGGCTCACAGCGGCCCCAGCAACATCTAGCTGATTGGCTCCTCTGCGGTGATACTCATTGGGCTGTTTCGCTGTCCTTTCAGACCACGGAACTGCTCATTGGGGGACTTCTTTGGCTCCACCCACACGACCCAGCCAATAGGCCTCAAGAGCAGGAGGATGGTGGGAGTGGGAGAGGCTTGTGTGTTTTGTGAGAGAGGCTTGTGGGAAGCCGGTGGTGGCAGTTGGGCTCTGAGGGTTTTTCCTGAGGAGCTGTTTTGTTTGGCCTGTGTGGTTCTAAAAATAAAGTTTGTTTCTTTTGACAAGTGGCTCCTGAATTGTGCCCAGCCAGACTGCGGCATTTCGCCTAGCCATCTCCTTGCAAAATTCCTCATTGGCAACCTTCCATAACAGGTGTTGACCTCCATTTAGCACAGCTTTACACATATTAGCCCAATCTGCTGGCGTCATGTTCAAGTTGTTAATGGATTCGACCAAGCTTACAGTGAAGGGTGCTTGAGGACCATAGGTTGTTACAGCCTCTTTTAGCTGCTTCACTGTTTTGAAATTTAAAGCATGGTAAATTCGCTGCCCTCCTACCTCAAAAACAGGGCATGTTAATACTTGAGATCCTGTCTCAGGATCCCAACTATCAACTGCGGGGGTTGGGAGCCTCCCAGCATATGGAGGTGGTGCTGTTGATTGGACACTTATGCCCTCTGGTGATAGAAAGGTGTTAGTAGCAGTCTCCTGTTGTAACTTTTCCCCTGATGGCTTTTTCTGCTCTAAACTTCCTTCCTCTGTCTGACTAGCTCGAAAGACCTTCTCTTTTTTTCTTTTTTTTTTTAAGAGAGGGAGAGAGAGAGGAGAGAGAGAGAATTTCAATATTTATTTTTCAGTTATCGGCGGACACAACATCTTTGTTGGTATGTGGTGCTGAGGATCGAACCTGGGCCGCACGCACACCAGGCGAGCGCACTACCACTTGAGCCACATCCCCAGCCCCAAGACCTTCTCTTTTACTTGAATCTTTTCCTCTTTCTGACTAACTTGAGAGACCTTCTCTTTTACTTGAATCAATATGTCTTCTCCTTCCTCTACCTTTGTATGAATTGAAGGCTTTGGACTAAGCAAACCAGATACGAACGTCCACAATGGCAGTGTGCCAACTGGCAGAGTCCCTGGGCTGTTCTTTTCTATTCTTTTTAAATCTTCACCATGATGGTTCCATTGTGATATATTCAACAACTCCTCCTCAAAAAGCCATGGGCTACATTTTTGTATTGTATCAACGTATGCCCTGACTGCTCTTGATTTTACTGGGATGCCTCCTTCCTCTAACAATTTACTTAACACTCTTTTTTTTTTTATTGTTGGTTGTTCAAAACATTACATAGTTCTTGATATATCATATTTCACATTTTGATTCAAGTGGGTTATGAACTCCCATTTTACCCTGTATACAGCTTGCAGAATCACATCAGTTACACTTCCATTGATTTACATATTGCCATTCTTTCAGTTTGTTTTTTACTAATTTCTGATCCTATATTTCTACTGTAATACAACCCAACAAGATGATGCCAAACAAAACCAAGACAGAATGAAATAAAAATGGAACAACACAAAATCATTATAGCCTTTCTATCCCTCTGACATGTGCATCCGTCCTTTCTCCCTATCTGTTCCTCAGACGTAAATAGTTTTTCCTCAGATGTGAGCGGTTTTTCTTCCGTCTCACTCATCTCCAGGGACAGGCAACTTAAAACAAAAATGAAGCAAAACAAAAGAGGAATCTTAAAATGGCTACCCATCCTCTCGCCCTGCCCTCAGGGGAGAGCAGTTTACTTACCCTCAGTTGCCACCAAATGCCACAGTCTGGCTGGGCACAATTCAGGAGCCACTTGTCAAAAAATTTCCCATCCCACAAATCCTTTATCCAGTATATCTTCCATTTTGCTTGTATTTTAGCACCCAGAATCAGAAACTTGGTATATAACAGGGTTAGAGATAGGCAGGAATCTGTATCCTAAACAGGTCTACATCAGGAGAACAACAGAGGTGAAGATTCAGCCTGGCGCGGGTGGTTGTACTCCTATAATCCCAGCTACTCAGGAGGCTGAGGCAAGAGGCTTACAAGTTCTAGGCCAATCTGAGTAACTGACTCTCAAAAGAAAAATAATTGGGGAAATAGCTTAATGATAGAACATTTTCCAGCAAATGTGCAAGACTCATTTCCAAGTACCAAAAGAAACAAAAAAGTTGAAGATTCATATCTAGATATGATCTGGCCATATGATAAAGGCCTACTATAAGTTTAGTAATGAACAAAGATGAATAAACCAGAACCAACCATGCAACTGAAGTGGAGAGGAAGTCCCATAAGAGGAAAGGATGAATTAGTGGGAGCAATCATAAACAAAAGAGGACTAGGGTTGGGAGGTTAGGCAAATGTCAAGAAAACAGGACTCTAAATGTAGAAGTGAGAGTGCATATAGATAAAATATGGTAGAGTACTCTGATTTGACCGGAAGCTGTAAAATTGCCTTTATTGTTGTTCTTGGAGTAAGCTATTAGGAGCAATGGTTTTAAACAATAGCTTTGACATTTTTAGCGAAAGCATTAGAGTAGGTTATGGTAAATTCCCTTCAGTTCACTGAGTGTTTGGAAAGAATGAACTGTAATAAAAACCAACTACAATGATCTTTTTGCTTCTGGAGTGATCCTAAAGGAGTGGAGGAATTCATCATGTCCTTGTTAAACACTTAATTCTACTTCACCCTGCCTGGAAAAAGGACTCTAGGAATAAATTTCATATCCCAGCTTATTTTAGTCTAGGCTGTCATGTCCTGGCTTTCTAGTAGCTATTCTGATTGACTATTGACTATTCTGTTATAAAGAAGATGCTAATCCTTAAATAAAGAAATGACAATAAGATTCTTATTGAAACTTCATAACTACAACAAAGCCTAGGCAAAAATCTCATTGGGCAGAGAAAACAAGTGAACTTGCTAAATATCAAATAGGCATGTCTTTTGTATTTAAACACCCCCCCTCCCATTTTTAAGTACAGGGAAGGTATAGTAACTTATTCAGGGTCACACAGTAAACAGACCAAAACTTGGAATGTTTTCCCCATGTTTTTGTACAGATTTTTTTTTTTATTGGATTCAGGTACCTAAGTTCATCAATCCTTTGCCTAATTATAAATCAATGGTGGGAGATAGTTGTAAAAGTATTTAACTGGGGCAAATTCTTGGAACTCTCCCTTTCCTTCCCCCGAGTGAAAAAGTCGTATTTTCTATTCACACGGTTTCTCTAAGTTTTGTGACATAAAGAGCTTTGTTACCCCTAGAACCATTTATGGGCTTTGTAGGTTTTTGAAAGTAAATTGATTGTTGCCAAATGTGATAGCACACACCTGTAATCCCAGCGACTTAGGAGGCTGAGGAAGGAGGATTTTTACATTTTTACAAGACAATCTCAAAATTAAAAATAAAAAAATCTGGGGCTGGAGTTGTTGCCTGACATGTATGAGGCCCTGGGTTCAATCCTCAGCACCACATATATAAAACAAAAAATCCATTAACAAGTAATAAAAAATTTAAAAGCTGGGAATGCAGCTCAGTGGTAAAATGCCTCTGGGTTCAATCTCCAGTTTAAAATAAAAAGGGAGGAAGAAAAAAATTTGGAAAAAAACTTTTGTTCTCCAGTTGAGTATGAAGTTTTCATAAAGGAAGAAAGAATAAAATAGAAAACTTGATTAAAAAAATATAAGAAAAAACTAGTTCCCTTTTTGCCATGTGTAAATTTCCCAGAGGTCTTTCTATTAGAAATATTATAAAGGGAAGAGCTATACCAGTAAGTTCAGGGAAAAAATTATATTAATTAGTATGAAGAGGCTGTCTTGAGGACTGAAGATTTCCACATTGCCATCTGTAATTATAGGCAGTGTGAATCATCTGAGAAAACTAAGATTGGAACAAGGGGGAAAAAAGTTCATGCCAGGTTTTTCCCACTGTCTTCTGTGTGATCCATGGTTAACTCTGTGCCCCTGCTGAGTGTCTCAGTTTCCTTATTTATATAATAGAAAATCTCCTCTGTTTCTTGAGTTTACAGACATACTGTTGTTTGTTTGTTTATTCTTTGGGGGGGTTGTCTGTTTGTTTTTGGTTTATGTTTGTTTTTTGTTTTTGTTTTTTGGTACCACTTTGTTTCAGCTTCTCTCTGTTTCCCTCAGCCTTTTCATTTGCTTATGCCAGCAATTCTTGATTAATTGTGTTAGGGAAGCAGAATATAGGTACAAATGACTAATCAAAGATATCAGAATGTAGTCTCCTAATTACTTCTACAAAGACTTGGCGTGCAGGAAGTGACATTGGCATTTTCACTATTACTTTTGGACTTAGGGTATAGCCAGGAACTCCATGGTGAATGCTCTGGAATTTAAGCCTCTTAAAGGTAGGAAGTATATGCAATTCTCAACAATCTTATGGCTATGGTTTTGCAGATCTTGATACTTAACTGAGCTGTTGTAAATAGCTAGAGAATTATTTGGACACAATCACATTCAACCAGTTGACATTCATATCTTTTTGCTCTCAATAGTTACAGTTCAGCAAAAATAGCTCTCTTGTCCTTCTACTTTGCCTTAAAAAAAAGGGGAGTAACTTTAGAGAAGATATTTGCAGATATCTCTGTACATTTTGCCAAAAAGGGAAAAAATTTAATTTATAAAAGTATTTTGGAAGTTCTAGAGAAAAACTAATGACTGAAAGTTTAGAAAAAAATATATTAAAGAAATTCCTGGGCTCAAATGATCCTTCTGCCTCAGCTCTCCATGTACCTAGGACTACAGGTACATCCTACTGTGCCCAGTGACTTAAGTATTATAAAGTTTTTATTAAAATTTCTCTGATTTAAAGATAATATATGGGTCTGTTTAACAAGTGAGAAAGAGATAAATTTCAAACTGCTGATAGGCTTTTAGCTTTATTAATGAATTTTAGTGATAAGACACTAAAGAGGTAAAATTATTTAAACAAGTTGAATAACCTTCAACTTGAAACACCTTAATTATTGAAAAAATTGTAAACAAATCAAGGATGATTAAAATGTCAGAAAATAAGTTGCTGGTGCCCGGTGCGGTGATATATAACCTGTAATCCCAATGACTCTGGAGGGTGAGGCAGGAAGATCACAAGTTTCAGATCAGCCTGAGCAAGACACTAAGCAACTTAGTGAGACCCTGTCTCAAAATAAAAAAAAACAAAAAGGGCTAGAGATGTGAAGTGGCAGAGTGCCCCTGGGTTCAATCCCCAGTAGCAAAAAGAAAGAAAAAAGGAAAGAAGTTGTTAGGGCCCATGATGTGCTATTTTGTCATATTTCCTATATTGAAGTTCTGTGACTATGGACCTTTGGTAACAAGTGACTCTTTGGGCCACTAATTTGAGTTTGGGGCTTTGGTTCAAAACATAAGAACGCTGTATTTCTGGTCATTTGGCTGTTAGGTTAACATAACAGATAAATAGACCACCCACCAGTTGTCATAGATCATATCTACCTACAAGTTTATAATTGTCTTATTTAATGCTAGGATCTGTGACAGTGCTTTCTAAGGAAAGTAACTGTTAAACAAAGCGGAGTCACATGTGAAGCGAGGATCTAAAGTTAGCATATAAGGTGAAAATTACACTTAAAGTCAGTCTTGAAACTGGGCACAATGGCACATGCCTGTAATCCCAGCTATTTAGGAGGCTTAGACAGTAGAATCTCTTGTGCCGGTGAGTTTGAGACCAGTCTGTGCAACATAATGAGATCCTGCCTCAAATGGGGGTGGGGGAAGGTTAACCTTAAAATCCTTTAAATTTCCCACAGATTATAGCCTAACTGGATGTGTATATATGATCACATTCTGTAATTATGTACTGTACAATATGGATAGGTAATACATCAATGTATCGTGAATAAATTGTGTACTTTGCATAGTGGTACAAAGCTTATATAAACAAGGAAACATCTGCATGATAACTAATGGTAGTGTTTTTATGTATTTTTTTCCAAAGTATATGAAATTTGGTCTTATTCTATACTACATCAAACTTTTCATTTTTTAAAATTAAAAAAAAATTCTTACAAAAAACTTGACCTAAATTTTTTCTAAAACCATGTTACAGTTTAATTCTTTGTTTTCTCCCAAAAAGCTCCCTACTGGCAGAGGGTGTCAAATCTTATTTTCTCCTGCCTCCCTAGGAGGTGCACCCAGTGTAGTACCTTCCATGTAGTGAGTGCTTAGGAAATGGCTTAAAGAGGAGGTGAGTGAGCAGCTATGTGTTTGTGTCTTAGTCACCACTATTTTGATTACAAATAATAGAAGCTATTCAAATTAACTTGTACTCAAAAGGAGGATTTACTGGAAGAATGTAGGGACCTGTCACCAAACCAAGGAAAGAAATATACAGCCCTCACTAGGAATTAGACATAGCACTTGGGAAACCTCTAGGGACCAAGAGAACTACTCAGTGTCCCTGACTTTCTAACTCTTCTTTATCTGACTTTCCTTTTGCTTGGGGCCATAAAATCTCTTGCCTGTGCTTCTGTTTACCTGCATCATTTTTTTTTTTTATATCACAAGCCTTCTCTTCTCCTGTCATTAGTGGACCAGAGCCTCCCTTGTACCCCTTGTACCCCTTCTCCTCAATTTAAGCACCTCCAGAGTCCTACTGTCCTTGTTGGAGGTTCCCAAGAAAGAAACTGGCTGATTCAGTTTGAGTTAGCTTTGCAGTCCTAGTTCAGAAACTTTATTCCAGGGGTCCCAATCATGTAGGCCCCGCTACTCAGCAGAGAGCAGATTCTCTAAGAATGGGGCTTTAAGAACTGGGAGAAAGGGGTGGACAGAAGGACATGAGAACGGTGAGCTCAAGCATACTTTAGTTTTCTCTTTATGTAAAACTTGGTTAAAAAAAAAGAGACAATCTCAAGAAAACATCTTGAGATAGTCTCTAAGTAGGGAATAGAGCCTATTAAAATAACTCTCCTCACTCTGGCCTAGGAAAGTGAGGATTCCCAGAAACAAAACTACCCCTTTTACAATGAATTCTTTGAAGATGATGAGTTCAGGTTTAAAACGGAATGTCAAACGTCAGCCACTAAGGACCTGCTCTTTTCAGTGGAAGTGCCTGTTTGAATATTAGGGTAATGGCAGAAACCTTACATGAAAAACAAAAAAGTTCTAGACCTTCCCACAAGGTAAAGGATGAGGTGGGGAGGGGAGGGAGCAGCACCAGTGTCACATTGCTCCTCTTAGGGAATAGAACCTAGAATATAAAAGTGTGCCTAAGTTAGTCAGTAGCAACAACCTGAGATCACTATATGGAAAGCAGCCCTGGGTTATAGTAATATGGAACAAACTTCAGATGGGGGAAAATGTGTGTTTGTCATTTCCTGAAAGAGAGAGATTCCAAATTCCACTATGTTGTCTCCAGAACACATGTTTAAAGGACATTTAAATGCTTCCATCAATGTTACAATTTAAGTTCAATCAGTGACTAATACTAGTCGTGGAAGGGTTTGATTCACATAGTCAGTAATAATAATTTACTAGTCTTTAATGAAGTTAAAATGGTGATATTGTGAATCTCCAATTATTCTTCCAAGGATGAAACATTGTGACCTTAATCTTTAATTAACTACCTATACTAGTTTGCCAAAAAATAACGAATATTTCTGGGGCCAAACATTTCTGGACCAGGATAAATTCTCTGATTGGTTATCTTTTGTATTTCTCATAGCTTAGAGCTTTGGGACAACCTTTCTCATATTATCGCTAATTATATACTCTACTGTATAGTGAAGTATAAGCAAAAAAACCTTATGTGATGCTGAAAGAGACTTGTTTATCTGCTAGAGCTGGACCCTATGTGTCCCTTCTCTGCCCTCAAAACTCTTAAATGGCTCTAAGTCACATGAGACATATGAGGTAATTGCCTTTAATTATATTAAATTTTAGAGAATTTATTTTTCTCCCTCCTACAAAAGAAAACCACTTCTGCTTTACACATTTTGGACCAGTAATTTATTTAATTACAAATGAAGTGTTTTGAGTTTATTACGGAAATTGTTTGGTCTGCCTAATTCCTCACAGTAACACAGAGTACTAACACCTTTTCAATGCACTGTTTTGCAAAGTTTAGAACTGCTAGAGGTATTTGCTCAGTGTGAAGGCAGAATTGATTACCTGGATTTTGTCTTCTTACAAGGAACTTCATGAAAAACAGAACAAAAACGGTTTCCAAAAATAGACATAAGAAACTTATAAGTGGACCAGACTAGAGAGTTGTAATTATTTGAAAAAAATTGATTTAGTTCTTTTGTAGTCAATAGAATAGGCACAGACCCTGAAGGTTCTGGTGTCATTCCCTCCTTTTAATTCTAGGTCATACTTGACTTTTTGGTATATACTCACGTCTCTCTTACTGTGTACCTTCATATTGTCTTTCTTCCTTACCCTCCTAGCCATTCTTCAGACATTGAGTAATGCTTAGTGACTGCTCTTAAAGAATGCTTGCTAAAAACTTGGTCAAGGGCTGGGGTTGTGGCTCAGTGGTAGGGCACTTGCCTAGTACGTGTGAGGCACTGGGTTCGATCCTCAGCACCAAATAAAAATAAATAAATAAATAAGTAAGTAAAATAAAGATATTGTGTCTGTCTACAACTAAAAAAAAAAAAAAAAAACTTGGTCAAAGACAGGAGTTTTAGTCCAAACTAAAGGCTGGAGTAAGCTTGATATCTTACCACATACGACTCGTAGCCCTCAGTCCCTCCCTTTCCTTATTCATAATATGTCAAGATTTATCATTTAGAAGGGATAGGGTGTTATATAGCATCTCCAAAGCCATGGAGTACTATGGAACAAAAGAAATGAATCATTGAAGTGATTTTTTTCCTGAGGTTATGAGAAACTGGAAGCATGTATCTATGATCTTACATTAAAACTTAACTAATTTCTTTCTAGTAGTTGTCATTGTTAAAAGAATATTTTCCTTAGGTTCCAATAATAGACAACATAAAGATAGATAACTCTTTATACCTACTATCAAAATAGTACTTCATTTGCTAGCTAAGCCCTTTTATATTTGTAGAATATAAATTATCTATAAGCATACTTAAGACAAAAATCAACAAAAGATTAATTTTTAACATTTGTGACCAATTATATTGTTATTTTCTTTCTACAGTTCCTAAGTAAGTAATTTATATTCCACCTACCAAAGAGTTTGTCAGCTCTGTACACCTCTGCATTCTTGTACTTTCAACAGTTTAACAAACTTTTAACTTTTCCCTGCATTTTCCTTTTTTAAAAATTTCATATTGCTTTAATTTATCATCCATTGCCAGCTTATAAGTAACCTCTTAATAATAATAATTATTTTAGTGATAAATATAATTACTGTCAGAATTATACTTTGAGGCCGGGGTCGAAGCTCAGTGGTAGAGCACTTGCCTAGCACATGTGAGGTACTGAGGTTTGATCCTCAGCGCCACATTGAAAAAAAAAAAAGATTAATTTTGTTGGTCATTTAATCTGGAAGCCTGGTGCTATTTTGAGAGAAGGAAAGACATTTATTTGATGTGTGACTTTCAGTACCATTAACTAAGATGAATAATTCTGCATAGTTTTTCACCTACATCTGGGAGCAGCAAGATAAAATTGTAGGTACAATAAACACCTATCATAGAAGCAAATAAGATAAAATTGTAGGTACAATAAACACCTATCATGGAAGCAAATAAGAGTGATTCAGAGTTATTCTTATCTGAATAACTCTGAATCACTGGTGTTATGGTTCGGGTATGAGATGTCCCCCCAAAGCACCAGTGTCAGTGCAAGAATGCTCTGAGGTAAAATGCATTGGGCCATGGCTGGTAGAGGTGGGTCGTTGGGGGTGTACTTCTGTGGCCCTTTCCCCATGCCACAGAGAAGTGGCACTTCCCTGAAAGTATCTTTCTCTCCCTCTCCCCCTTCCTTCCTGGCCACCATGTAGTCAGCAGCTTACCTCTACTACCACCCTCCTGCCATGGTGTTCTAGCTTCCCTTGGGCCCAAAGCAATGGAGTTAGCTTACTATGGTTTAAATCTGTGAACCAGAGTAAACGCTCTTCTACCTTGTTCTTGTCAGATATTTTGGCCACAGCAGTGCTAATCTCACTAACTCAGCTGGGAATCTTTATACTTACTTGAAATCTTCATACTTGTGGTTTGACTAAGAGAACATTTTTTTACAATAGTCCCAAGAAATTTAAAAAAAGAAGGGCTGTAGTTGTGGCTTAGAGGTGTAAAAGGCTTGCCTAGCATGTGTGAGGCACTGGGTTCGATCCTCAGTAACACATAAAAATAAATAAGTAAAATTTATTTTGTGGGGGCTGGGGATGTGGCTCAAGCGGTATGCATGCGGCCCCGGTTCGATCCTCAGCATCATATACAAACAAAGATGTTGTGTCTGCTGAAAACTAAAAAATAAATATTTTCTCTCTCTCTCTCTCTCTCTCTCTCTCTCTCTCTCTCTCTCTCTCTCTCTCTCAAAAAATTTTTTTGTATTGTGTCCATATACAACTAAATATATATATGTATATACATATATATACATATATATTGTGTCCATCTACAACTATGTATGTGTGTGTGTATATATATATATATATATATATATATATATATATATAAAGAAATTTAAACAAGAACACAGAAAAATCCTCTTTATATTATCATTCCTTGTACATTTAAAATTGACTGAATTTGATTTACTCTATGTGTGTGTTTTAGAATTTTGAGGGAAGCATTATGCATTCCAAATAAAAAATTCACATACTGTGTCATTGAGTTATATTTCTTATAACTTTTTCTATTGTCGTTCTTGTTCTATGAATATCTACCATATGCTTGGACCTGTGCTAGATGCTAACATACAAATATAATTAATACACAGTAGTCACTACCTTCAGATAGCCTTCATTAATAGGGAAGACAGATACATAGACAGGGTAATGAAAGGGTAATGGGAGTGGGACTGGAGTGTTAGTGCAGCAAATCTTCTTCTTCCTCCACCATACCAATTTAAGGTCATATTAACAGCATATGTCTAGCAATATTCCAGTTCCCAGGAAGCTTGTGAATAAGATCATTGTAAAACATTTTCATCATAGAATAGAATAATCTTGATTCCTTAATTCTGAATCTAGCTGTTTTTGTTATTAAACCAACATTTTGAATAAACTCATGATGAACTGGTATTTGTAGAGAGGTATTTTTCTGTCAGAGAAATGAAAGGAATTCTATTTGTTCTTTTTTAAAAAAAATATTTAGTTTTTAATTGTAGTGGGACACAATACCTTTATTTTATTTATTTATTTTTATGTGCTGAGGATTGAACCCAGGGCCTAACAAGTGCTAGGTGAGTGCTCTACTGCTGAGCCACAACCCCAGCCCTCTATATCTTCTTTTTAAAGAAACAAACACAATGTATTATCTCTTATCTTTGTTATAATACATTATTTTTATATGTATATACATATATTTCACACACATATATATTGTGTCCATCTACAACTATATATATATGTTTCAAAAATTATGCTTTTGTTTTTTCCTCTCCCTAATTCTTATGCAGTATCATTTGGTTTTTCTATTTCTGTTTTCTTGTTGAATGTACATGTTAACGTTGTCTTCCCTGATGATACTTCCTCATGTATTTATAATGCCTTGATTTCTCACAGACAATGATGAGATCAAAAGAGAAAGAGTTCAATTTTCTTTTTGTGGTGCTGGGAATTAAACCCACAGTCTTGTGTGTGCCGGGCAAGTGCTATACCACTGAATTACATCCCTAGCCAAGAGTTTAATTTTGGAGAAAAAATTATCCTAATTTTTTTTTAACTTTAAAAAAAAACTATATACATAATGCAAAAGAAGGAGCTTACCAAAGTCATTTTGTCTTTCACAGTGTTCTCCAGCCTGCCTTTAGAAGATAGTCATCACCAAAATATACTTATGTTTTATATTGAAATATTAATATAATTTTTTATATCCAGGTATTGATACAAGTATAGGACTTATTTGAATTTGCTTTACAGTTCAATAATTTGATTAATTACTTTTTGTGGTACCGGGAATTGAACCCTGAGCCTTGAAGATGTTAGGCAAGCACTTTGCTACTGTGCTACATGCTAACCCTCCATCCCTTTTGTTTTACTTTGAGTCAGGTAGGGTCTTGCAAAGTTGCCCAGGCTGGCCTCAGAAAACTTCTTATCTTTTTTGCCTAAGTATCTCAAGTAACTGGGTTACAGACATGAGTTACTGTGCCCAACTATAATTTGGTTTCATAAAAAAGAATAAAATGCTAATTATTAGGCAGTAATATGATCAAACCAAAAACTTCAACATGGTTCTATTTCAGTTCTCAGTCTAATGTGCATTTAAAAATATCTCTACTAAGAGTAGGTATTTTCATAGTGCATTATGGAATCTTTTTAGGTAACAGCTTGGATGATAAAGAAGCCATTGATGTGTGTTTAACTCAAGTTAAATTTATGGCAGAAGAAATTAGCTATAGTGTGAATACCTCATTTCCTATTCTGTGTACCTTGATACGCATGTGAACCATATGTGCAGCAGGGCTTATAAGAATGTTATTGATAGATGAAAAGGCTGTTTCATTGTAGGGGAAATATATAAGATAATATGGATAGTAAATGTACATAATTTTGCAGTTTTGATTTAGAAGAGATTTAACCTGTGATTAAACAGCTCCTGTGTAGTTGACTGATTTGGGTGGGAAACCTCATTTGTGTGTTACTTACAGAGCAGATGAGAGATTATAAAGCCACCTTAGTTTTTTGCTTTGTTTTTTTTAGGGGAGCGGTACCAGGGATTGAACTCAAGGGCACTCAACCATTGAGCCGCATTCCCAGCCCAATTTTGTATTTTATTTAGAGACAGGTTCTCACTGTATTTCTTAGTGCCTCGCTTTTAACAGAGGCTGGCTTTGAACTTGCAATCCTCCTGCCTCAGCCTCCCGAGCTGCTGGGGTTATAGGAGTGCGCCACCGCACCCAACACCACCTTAGTTTTTAATATACCATAGATCAAAGAATTCAATGCCTATCTACCCCATCCAACTCTCCCACATCCATTTCCGTTACTTCATAATTACTTATAGGAAATAACCTTGTCTATTATATGTTTAGTTTTTGTTGCATTTAAAGCTTTTTTTTCTTCTTTTTTTTTTTTTTAGTTATAGTTGGACACAATACCTTTATTTTATTTATTTTTAGGTGGTACTAAGGATCGAACCCAGCGTCTCACACATGCTAGGCGAGCGCTCTACCACTAAGCCACAACTTCAGCCCTAGGCAGAAGTTTTGACTGGCATTGTTGTTATGAATTATAGACATTACTCAGAATACTTTTGTGAATTCCTAGTAAACATAGGAACTTCTTGCAAGAGATGCCTAGATTTGGTACTAAAGATTATTGAAAACAAGATCATTTGTCTCATTTAACTGATCCTTAAGCACTGGCTGCAAGTCTAGAAAATCATGCCTATATTATATTTCTAAGGAGGCATGACTTTTAACTTTGTACTTTAGGAAGAGGATATTGTGCCCAGATATGCAATTTAGCCAATTTAAAATAAAAATCCAGAAGGAAAGGAAGTCCAACATTGGCATGGCTATTCCACAGGAATGAAGGACTCTTCTTGTTTTTTCTCTATCCATTCTTGGAGCTGTCTTACATTCTCAAGGTGTAATGACTTCAGAACCTTCAAAGAATATCTCCCATTTGAGCAAGCTCCCTTTAAAGAACTGTTCTAGAATGACCCCACCCAGTGATTACTGTTTCCATGATTGTCAAGTGAGACTAGAAAGTTTTAACTGAGTAAGTTGTTTTTTACAACAGTCAGAAGTTCTGTTATTAAATGGGAACAAGGGGGAATGGATATTGGGCAGGCTCCCAACAGAGTGTACCACAGCTAGCTTTGAAGAATGTAATATTGTATTAGGAAAATACAATTGTGGTGGCATCAAAAAATATTAAATAGGACATAAAAGGTTTCCTAACTCTGTCTGATAGGAAAAGCAATAAATCTCTAGGGTAGTGTTTTATATTTGATTTCTTAGCAGGACTCATTGGAAACAGCTGTTAGATTTTGTGTATTTTAAATAAACTGAAAAAAATGACTTCTTCAGAACGGCAGGGGGAAAAAGACACTTCAAATTACTCCTGTTTCCTTTTTGGAGACAGGGAAAATGAAAACAACCACTAAAGTTAGCTGGAGCAGATTATACTATATTAGATGATACAATCCAGGAATGAATATACTGAAAGAAAATGCTAATGTTTAGTATTTAAGTGGAACAAGACAGACTAATGCAGTACATGAAATAGTTAAATATTGCTGTATAGGCCTATTTAACTATAGCAATAAATCACTAACTCCAGATATACACGACCTTCCCTGTAGAGTAAGATATATTAGATGTATATTACTCTGCCTGTATTTCACCCCTACAAATAAGATGAGAATGGGAAGATGGAGTTTTGTTGTCTAAACTGCTTGGAAGTAGAAGCTAGCAATAATTAATGTCATATATGACTGTGGACTGGTTTACATAAATATGTGAGATAGAAATATTTCTGCTCTGTGAAACCGGATAATTTTTTTATGTTCTATAGTTTCATAAATATGCACTGTTATCATAGTGCCAGTAACATGTGTTTATTGTATGCCTCATATTTCCAGTACACTTTAAGGGGGAAATTCATTCTCAAGTTGCCACTTCGGTAAGAAAGCCTAGGATTTGGCATCTTGTAACTGTGAATTTCAAATCTTAGGAAAACCAAACCTGGTTTTTGTTTTTGTTTTTCTCTTCTTTTTCCCTTCATAATTGCTTATCAGCAACCAAATGCTAAGTGTCTGTTGACTTTTCTCCAGCTGATAGAAAACAGAGCACTACAGAGACTCCCTGTGAGAAAAGAGCCAGTTGTGCTGGCCTGGGGCCAGGCTGTACCCTCTCTGACTTCACCCCTTCAATCTGAGTTCTCCATGGGGCAGCAGTTGCAAACAGCTCCATGTGGCTTTGGCAGGAAGCATAAGGAGTGCTAATGAAACTAGCTAATGCAACAAGGTCAATTAGCCTGGTCTTTGAGCTCAGCGAGCCATCCTTTGAACCTTTTATGATATTGCATTTTCAGGCATCCTTTGGGAAGAATAGTTTACACTCTGTTCCAATAAGGGATCAAGGACCATTCTCTGTTTTATGTAGCAGTGGAAATGCCTTTGGCACTCTGGTATTAAATAACTGCTTATTTGAACATATTGTGCAATGACTTAGCCTTCCCTACACATTATTAGTTTCCATTGAAGCTATTGTGCTCACTTTAACTTTTCCAGTAGGGACTGTGAAAGGAAATGGAAATTTTACAAATTGAACTTTATTTATATCTTATTCACTGTTAAAGCAATTGTCTCATTCTTTGTTTTTTGTGTCTCCCATTCTATATCTCATTTCCCCTCTGCTTTCAGGTGAAGGTCTCCCACAAGTGTACTACTTTGGACCATGTGGGAAATACAATGCCATGGTGCTGGAGCTTCTTGGCCCTAGCTTGGAGGATTTGTTTGACCTCTGTGACCGGACATTTACTTTGAAGACGGTGTTAATGATAGCCATCCAGTTGGTAAGTTGGCATTGCCATTCCAAAAGGCCACTCCCTTGGCCGTATCCTTATGGGCCTTTTGGTTATTAATTAGCTGTGAATTGGTTTTTATAAGCTAATGGCATTCTAGGAAGTTGGCTGGGGCAAAAAGTGTTAAAGAAGTCACACTGAATCTGCAGTTTGCTGTATTTTAAGAATTTGTACCTTGGAGCAAAACCCTGCCCTAAACTGAAGTAATAGTATATAATTTAGATTAGAAAGAAAGAGGATAATTAGATATAGTTGTAGTATAAAGTAATTTCTTTAGTGTTTTATTTATAAATTTTAAAGGTTTTGTCATGTACTCTTCTTTCACTGTGGCATTTTAGAAGAGATTGAGGGTGTAACCCCCTGCACTAACCCTCATTCAGAGTTGTGTAACCAAGAATTTGCCTTAGTTTTCTCCTATTACACGCTTTGAACTGGCCAAAAGGCAGCTCTTGCAGCTTCTCCCAAATTATATACTGATGCCAGCTTAACAAACATTGCAACCGTTCATTTGAAAAGCTTGACAGGCCTTAAGAGAAAGGATACAGATGTATCTTTATTCATTTGAAAAGCTAATGGTCTTACCCATCCAGTAAAAAATTGGAAGTATTAGAAAATTGATGGGCTGTGGTTGTAGTCGAGTGGAAGGATGCTTGCCTAGCATACATATGTGAGTTCCTGGGTTTAATCCCCAGGACTGAAAAAAAGAAAAGAAAAATTGACTTTGACATCTGACTCTAAATGTCTAAGCTTCCTTTTCTATATTAAGTAAGTAGAAAAACTTGGTATATAAAAATATTGAACTGAAATTTGAAATAATGTTGTGATTATTATTTGGTTATATTTACTTTTTTGTTTTTTCAGTTGTAGATGGACACAATACCTTTATTTATTTTTTTTTATATGATGCTGAGGATCAACCCCAGTACCTCACACATGCTAGGCAAGCTCTCCACCACTGAGCCATAACTGCAGCCCCAGGTTATATTTACTTTTAAATAAAAGTTGTGTCCCTGCTACTGACTAGCTTTCTTTCTTTTTCTTTTTTTTTTTAAAGAGAGAGAGAGAGAGAGAGAATTTTTTAATATTTATTTTTTAGTTCTTGGCGGACACAACATCTCTGTTGGTATGTGGTGCTGAGGATCCGCACGCATGCCAGATGAGCACGCTACCGCTTGAGCCACATCCCCAGCCCCTGACTAGCTTTCTGATGTCAGGCCAGTGTTAATTTCTCTAGACCTCACTTTTCTTATTTCTACAACAGTGAAAGCTGGGTGGGGAACTACTGTCCAATTGAGGATAGGAGATGTGGTCAGTAGGTAGATGTGTCACAGGACCTGTCTCAGAGGCCCCTAGTTGTCTGACATCCTACCTTGGGAATACTTCTTTCCTTTTAGTTAATCCCAGTCATCTTTTGGAAAATGTGACATTATGAGATAAATCATTTTAGCCAACTGTACTATCTTCCTATTTATAATCTTGACAGTTGTTATTTATTTGTGAAAGAAAGTAGTTTTTTGCTTTACAAGTCAGGAAAGTAGATGGTAAAGAAGAGATGTTTTATTTTTATTTCAGTAAAAACTTATGTTGAGGGCTAGAGATGTACTCAGTGATAGAGTGCTTACTTTGCATGCATGAGGCCCTAGGTTCAATGTCTAGTGCTGAAAAAAATCCAACAAACAAAAAAACATTATGCTGCGCCAGGCGCAATGTGTGTACCTATAGTACCAGATACTTGGGTGAGGGAAGATAAGAGGATTGGGGGGCTGGGGATGTGGCTCAAGCGGTAGCGCGCTCGCCTAGCATGCGTGCGGCCCGGGTTCGATCCTCAGCAGCACCACATACCAACAAAGATGTTGTGTCCGCCGAGAACTGAGAAAAAATAAATAAATGTTAAAATTCTCTCTCTCTCTCTCTGTCCCCCTCTCTCTCTCAAAAAAAAAAAAAAAAAAAAAAAAAAATGTTTCTCTTTAAAAAAAAAAAAAAAAAAAAAAAAAAAAAAAAAAAAAAAAAAAAAAAAAAAAAAGATAAGAGGATTGCTTCAGCCAGGAAGTTCAAGACCCTGTCTCAAAAAAAGGGGGGGAAAATGAAACAAAAAAATCCAAAAACCTTATGCTGGCAAGAGAAAATATTTTCATGTTTTAATTGCAATATACTTATTTAAAGTATTTCCACCTTTTTTTTTCCTTTTTCTCTTTTAGCTATCTCGAATGGAATATGTGCACTCAAAGAATCTCATTTACCGAGATGTCAAGCCAGAGAACTTTCTGATTGGCCGACAAGGCAATAAGAAAGAGCATGTTATACACATTATAGACTTTGGACTGGCCAAGGAATACATTGACCCTGAAACCAAAAAACACATACCTTATAGGGAGCATAAAAGTTTAACTGGAACTGCAAGATATATGTCCATCAACACGCATCTTGGCAAAGGTGTGTTTATTTTCTGCTCCATGAAAGGGGCAGGTCATTAGAACAACTTTCTGTTCCATTAACAATTTATCCCCATTGTTCATTACAACTTGTGGTACTTATCACAAGGTAAGTGATTTTTATGTTTGAGAAATTGAAATGTTAGTGGGCATGGTGGCACATGCCTGTAACCCTCCTGCTTAGGCAGGAGGATCTCAAGTTCCAGGCCAGCCTTGGCAAATGAGATCCTGTCTCAAAATAAAGAGTAGAAAGGGCTGGGGATGAAGCTTAGAGACAGAGCATCCCTGGATTCAATCCCCAGTACCCACCCCAAAAGAAAAGAAATTGAAATGATAAAGTAATGACTTTCCTGAGTATCTGGTAATGAGTTTGGTACTTACAGACCTATGAACTCCTATATGACCATCCTGAAAAGGACCAAGCTGATGTTTGCATTAAGGAAGCATGCTTCACTAAAACAAGGACTAGGCTTCTGTTCACTGCATAATTCTTTAAAGAAGAGATTCTGTCTTATACATTGGAAAATATATTTGGTGGGGCTGGGGTTGTGGTTCGGCGGTAGAGCACTTGCCTAACGTGTGAGGCACTGGATTCCATACTCAGCACTACATAAAAATAAATACATAAAATAAAGGCATTGTGTCCATTCATAACTAAATATTTATATATTTGGTTTACCATAAGTCTTGTATTTTATTGGCAATTAATAATCTGTATAGGGCTAAGGTTGTGGCACAGAGGTAGAGAGAGCACTTGCCTAGCATGCATGAGGCACTGGGTTCGATCCTCAGCACCACATAAAAATAAAATAAAGTTATTGTGTCCACCTACAACTAAAAAATAAAACACTGTATAAATTTTACTAAAATCTTTAATCAAAACAGAAGACTTCCTTATTAATTTGAGGAACTAGCTGGAAAGAGTATGCGCAAGAGAAGCTTAAGGAACAGTGGGAAGGCCAAGCTGGCAGAGCCCTGGACCTCATGCTACCTTCTCTAGAAAAGCTTCTGTTTTTATTTGTTTTATAAATCAGGCTTTCTTGAAAATTTCTATTTGGAGAAAAGATTCCTAAGTGATTAAAAGAATATGTTTGAAAATCAAATCCTAGAGTATAGACATGTAAACAGAATATTATCAGGTTCATATTCCCTGACTCAGCTAATTATATAAGGTTTGTAAATATTAATGAACTGCTACATGCTAATAGGTTATTTTGAATACTAATGTATCAATTCACTAAGTTGTCTTATTAAGTAAACTATTTATGTATTCAGATGAGAATTCTGTTGATAGTGAAGAATAAAATGACATTACACAGTAGTGTGATACAGCTTGAATTAAAATCATGAATGTTATCAGGAATTTTTTTTAAGTTACCATATGGAAATCCTCACTTTACTGAATGTAATACTTTAAAATTAAACTAGAAGGTCCTATGCTTATCAGTGTCATTTCAGACAAGTTACTTAATCTTCCTAACACTTATTGGTAAAATGAGAGTAATACTTCAGCAGGATGTTTTGAGGGTTAAAAATAGATAATATATGTGAAAGCACCATGCCTGTCTTAGTTTGTTTTCTATTTCTAGAACAGAATACTTGAAACTGGGTAATTTATAAGAAAAGAGGTTTATATAGCTCATGATTCTAAAAGCAGGAAAATTCACAATCAATTGATTCCATTTGGCTTGGATCTCATGCTTCATAACATGATAATAGCCACCTTCCTACAGATTAAGACAACCTAATTTGTATTATTGAATGGTTGAGATTAGCGTGAGAATACTGGGTAACTTATCTCTTTCATTCAACAAAATATATGTAACCTAAAATCACGAAGGTAATACAGGTAAACCAAGTGCATCTTTCTGATTGGTAGAAAGCAGGCCTTTGTGGGGTTGAAGGGTGTTTTTGTTTTCCAACGATAACTCCAGATAGGATCCAAAGAGGAGTTTTGCAATCTCTTCCCTGATTTTTAGGGAGGACTCTTTTACCCTTTTTTGTTAGCCTCTTAAAGCACTGGGAATGAAGAATTTTGTGTCCTAGTGGTTTCACTGGTATTGAAATCTTTTTTTCTTTGAAAATAAAGTATCCTCTATGAAAAAATGAGGGCCTGTGGAAATAATGAACAAGTGTGAAGTGTTCAAAGAAATATGGAACTATTTTTTACTTTTATTGAAAAGATTTATTTATCATGACTATTTTAGAGTGGTAGAGCTGGAAAGTGATTTTTCCATACTACCTACACTGACCACTTTAATTTCATATGAGGAAACTGAAGCCCCATATTGGTGACTTGGCCATGCTTAATTTCAGTTTCACTGGATTAAATTAATGGAAATGATGAGCCAAGACCTAGGTCATTGACCTAACTTAGGAACCATTGTTTTTCCTATTATCTCATATTCCACAGCTATTTTCCCTACAGTTCTCAGGACTTAAAAGTGTCATTATTATTTGAGTAAGTTTAAAATGTTTTTAATTTCATTTTATAATTGGCTTTGCCATGAGAGAAATTTTTTTCTATGGGCCTGTATAATGCTGAAAATGTGGAGAGTTTTGCCCTCTAGTGCTCAACTAGCTTAAATTCTACCATCTGTGTGGTAAGGTTTTTTCTTTCTTTCTTTCTTTCTTTCTTTCTTTCTTTCTTTCTTTCTTTCTTTCTTTCTTTCTTTCTTTCTTTCTCTCTTTCTTTCTTTCTTTCTTTTTCTTTCTTTTTTTTTTTTTTAAATTACCAAGGGAATTTTTGTTACAGGAAGTGGATATAAAAAGGGAGAGGTGGTTATGTAGGTGTGATGCAGTGTGAGAAACTGCAGAGTGTGTTTCCTTCTCTGCCCTACTTTGTGGGAGGCTTCAACTCACCCTTTGTTTTCTTGCTGGTTTTCATTTGTCTTTCTGTTCTGTTGCACTGTTTTTTTTATATAATTGCTTTGTTTTCAATCATATGTAATATTTTGTCCAAACTTCAGACAAGCTGTGTAGACAAAAGTGTCTGATGTTCTTGCTATTTTATTTCATCCTTTTTAAGATCATTTTAGAGGATATATACCAGCTCAGTATTATGTATTTCTCTGTCAGGATGCCTCCTTTTTTCTTCTCTTTTTGTTCTGGGGATTGAATCCAGGGCTTCACTAAGGAGGTCCTCAATCACTGAGCTGTATCCTCAGCCATTGCTTTCTCTTTTTTCCATTAGTGACCACAGAAAATTATCTTTTCTTCATCTGCCTGTAGAGTACAGTTCATTCTTTCTCATGCAAATTTCCCATAATTCTAGGCAGCATTTCTCTATCTGGAGTTAATTGGATGGCTTTTCTTGACTGTATGGCAATCTTCAGTTTTACTTTCTGCACACAAAACAAAGCCCTATAATCAAATCTTAGCCCACATCAAGGTAGCCTTTTGGCTGGGGATATAGCTCAGTTGTTACAGTGCCTCCCTCCAATGCTGGTTTCAATCCCCAGCATTACAAAAAAATAAAAATAAAATAAAGGTAGCCTCTTAAGTCTTCTGTAATTTCTTTTGAGAAAACCCTTAACTTTATTCTGAAAAACAGACACATAAAATGTTTGCAATGAACCATAATTGGCAAATAAGAAATGGAGACATGTACTATTCAGTCAGACAGCTAAAGAATGTACAAGAAGCTTTCTGAAGTGAAGTTCCATTTTAAAACAATCTTCTCAATTAATTCAAAGAAAAACACAGCAACTTGTTTTAGGTAAGCTCCAAGAATGCCCACACTCTGTTTTATGTTCTCATAGAGGACACCTGACTAATAAACTTCAAAAAACTAATGAACCTTTTTTAAGGTGGTTATGGGACATGGTACAAATATAATAGGAACTAAGAAGTGGTTTGCTTACATGAAAATGAATTTTAAGTGTTAATTTTAGTGATGAATAAAAAGTGCTAAGCATGTATGCCAGGCATTCTACAGCTTGTGTCTTTGCAGGCCTAGCCAGAATGGACTATTTTAACAGCTTCAGCTGCTTAATCTGCTGCTCACTTTCCCTGTTGGTAACGAAAGGGTAATTGTAACCCTTATACTGGAAATAGCATTTTATTTAAATTATCTCACTTTCAGGCAGGTGACGGCATTGAGTGAAGGATGGGTTGCTCACTGTTGAGTGATTGGGGCTTGAAGATTTGCTCTTTTTACTTGCTGTCTACTTGCCAACAGATCTAGACAAAGGAAGTACACATTGTCTTTTGGTTTTAACTACTATTTCTGGTTTAGATGTACAAAGAATTAGTAAAAGCCTTTTCAGAGCAGGAGGGTTTCTGAAGGGATTACTTGCTTTTGAACCTCTTTCTGCTTTAATAACTGCAAACATAATGTGTGATCTGTCTTCCCTTTTAGAGCAAAGCCGTCGAGATGATTTGGAAGCCCTAGGCCATATGTTCATGTATTTCCTTCGAGGCAGCTTACCCTGGCAAGGACTCAAGGTATCCTTGAAAGTGTTCATTGGAGGGCTTTGTCTCTATGCAGTTGTTAAAGAAGGTGCTGCTGGCTTGATGCCTCAAAACACGAAAGGAAAGAATGGCTACAGAAATGAGGAGCAGGGATTAGTTAAATTAGTCTACATTGTAAATTCCCACCTGGGTTTTAGGAGCTGTTTCTGTTCACATTTGATTTTTTTTCTCATCTTAATCCATCTTTCTTTATATTTCAGCTCTCCATAATCTTTTTTCTCATTCCCTCTTAGCCTTGGCATAAGTGCTGCTTTTCTCTCTGTGTTGGTATCCCTCCTCCACTACCATCATGTAGCAGGAGGAATGTTCCCAGTGTGTCAGGGAATTTCTGGAACAAATTGATGACAGCAGCTGCTACACATTTTACCAGAAAGACTAGCAGGGGATGCCATTAAGAGGGACTGGAAGATATTTGCTTATCCTGTGTAGGCTAAGAACCCACCTGTACTGAAATGAAAATCTAGGCTCAGCATTGCTGTTCAAGTGTATTATTGAATAAATACCTTTTTGGACAATGGCCATTCCTTGCAAAACATGTTGAGTTTAAGTAGACTTCCATAAGAAGGGATCAGTAGAGTAAGTACGTTTCAGAGTTAACTATTCATTTATACAATTCTAAGCATTATGATTACTCTGTGCTTCTGGCTATTAGACTAGGAAATGGTGAGCAAGCCATCTCAAATCTTTTTAGATACCTGAATGTCACACATATTTTTAGTTGTAATTTCTTTGATCATGTTAGTATGGAAAGAAAATCAATAGCCAGAAGGGCAGAACAATTCATTTTGCACTGTAGAAAGTAAGTACCCTTCATGTTTAAGAATATTTTAGTTTTTTTGTGCTTAATTTTCTCCCCTGATAGCTCATCTATGGTCTTTTCCTATTCATACCCATCTTCTCACTAATATTGACAGCTTTCAAATAGTTATAAATCCTACTTGCTCAGCATGTAGCCAAATAGTACATTAGTGAACAATATTATTAATTGTTTGAAATGCTCTCATGGCCCATGAATCATTTTATAGTGATAGTGGTAGATTTAAAATATTTCCAATTTACTTTATATCATTGTGGCTTAAATTTGGGTGCAGCAGGCTAGATAGAGCCTGATGAGAATCCCTTAAGAGTTCATTGTTGGTCCAAGATCCATAAGTACTTTGTCTAGTCCTGAGCATATAAGACTTCAGCTACTTTGAGCCACGAATGTACTCAAATTGACTATTAGCCAAGCCTATACCATAGGTAACTTTTTTTTACTAATGAAGCACATTATTGAAAAGCATTTTTTCATAAGCACTTTTTTCTCTTCAACTTCTTAACATATGTAATGAAACTGTTTCCCCCACTTGGATTAGTCAATACTTTCAATCTTATATAGAGCTGATATAAGAGGGAGAAGGCTGAATCACTGTTGAACTCTAGTGGCCTGGGAGATTACTAAACTGCTATAGTTTTGAAAATATTGCCACAGTGTTTTGCTTTCTTATCCTAGCTGTTCATCTCATCACATTTAATAATGTTTATTTGAGACTATTAAATATATCTGCAAGGAAAACTTCCCAGAATCCATCAGATGTTAGTACATACCTAAATATACCATCTCTATTATATTTCTTATTTGTTAGTATTAGAGAGGAAATAAAATTGGGATTGAGTGACAAAATCTTGCCAACTTGAGTAAAACAGTCATTGTGTCTGAAAACATATCAAACCTCTCATAACTACCAGCTCTTTCCAGGTAATTTTTTTCTTTAATTTCCACAGGCTGATACATTAAAAGAAAGATATCAAAAAATTGGTGACACCAAAAGGAATACTCCCATTGAAGCTCTCTGTGAGAACTTTCCAGGTAGGATACTAAAAAGATTCTCCAACCAGTATGGCTTGACACTCTAAGGAGGTAGATTCTTTACTTGGTATCTGTATCTAAAGGGTGCATTTGGCATTTCCTTTCATTGTTATTCAGACTGGGGATTATCACTTTTATTTGGTTCATAAAGAAAATACTAGTGTAGGTATCTGCAGATACCCCTGTGTGGCCTAGAGCTTAGCCCCATGGGAAGTGTCAGCTAAAGAGTATGGCCTTTCACTTCTTTCCTAACAGAGGAGATGGCAACCTACCTTCGATATGTCAGGCGATTGGATTTCTTTGAAAAACCTGATTATGAGTATTTACGGACCCTTTTCACAGACCTCTTCGAAAGGAAAGGCTACACCTTTGACTATGCCTATGACTGGGTTGGGAGGCCTATTGTGAGTATCATCTTTTTTATTGTATCACCTTCTTTCTTACACCCACATTGCCCCCACTCATTTATTTTCCAGTCTTTTTGCTTAAATCCTTGCAGGGGGGAAAAAGTCTTTTGATTTTAGACTTTGCATGTACCAACCTTTTCAGGATGATGCCATAGGTTGCTTTCACTGAAGTTAGGAAGCAGAAATTATACATTTTTAAGATTATAACTTGTATATCCTGAAATATTTTAGAATTTAAGCCAGATTTTTTAGAGTTTTCATTGAATGATTCAGAAGCTGACACTACATATGCTGATCTGGTACCTGGCTTCTGTAGGCGTGGAACTCAGCACCATAATAAATTTTTGGATTTGCTTTTCTGGCCAAAGCTCCACAGGTCCTGAAAGTATGCCAACAGATACTACCATAGGATGTTTTTTGTTTTTTTTTTTTTTTACTTTCAAAGGTAATCTACTCCCCAGTGAACTATTGAGGTCCAGACTACCACCTTTTGTAGATTAGCAAACTAAGAAGGCAAGATTCCTTGAAATTTCTCCTGATAGCTGAAAAGAATTAATTACTCCATGAGAATTAGAACGATGCTATGCTGTCCTTTGCAGAGACATCAAGTAGCCTTGTTTATCCCACTTGACTTTTATTTCATTTTCTAGCCTACTCCAGTAGGATCAGTTCATGTAGATTCTGGTGCATCTGCAATAACTCGAGAGAGCCACACACACAGGGATCGGCCATCACAACAGCAGCCTCTTCGGAATCAGGTATGTGTTAGTCCTTCATCGTTTCAGACATTTACTGTCTTGATACCTAACATTAAAACTCAGATTATCCAGCTTCTGTGCATTAGTGTATTCTGAAGTTAAAGAAAAAGGCTCACCATTTCTCACTGGTTTGATATGATATTCTAGAACCCCCAGGATATGTGTAATTGCACTGAGCCGTAGCCACATGCCTTATATGAAGAAGCATCTAGTCTGGAGAATCTGGGCCTGTCAAAATGTGTTGGCTGAAAGTGGGGAACTAACTGTGAATTAGAATCCAAAGCAGTTGGCCACAGGCCCAAAGGATCTGCTCGATGGACAGGGTATACCAATAGCCCACCTTGGGTCTCATCTATAGTCCAGTCTGGAGCTCATGCCAATTCTATTTTTTGCTTGCTGGGTATAAAATCATTTAGATTTCCAGCTGACCTGAGCATGAAGTGGAACCTCCACACTACACCTTGTCACTGTACCCAAGTTAATTCTAGAGCTGGCCAAGATCATAGATTGACCTTTGCTGAGAAGACCTCATCATTAGTTCTCTACTATTCATTATTTGGGATACTAATGAACACTTAAAAAAAAAATCTTTTTTAGGTTATAGATTGACAAAAACCTTTATTATATTTATTTATTTTTAAATGGCACTGAGGATCGAACCCAGTGCCCCACACATGCCAAGCAACCGCTCTACTACTGAGCCACAACCCCAACCCCAAAACTAATGATCTTGATCTAGATGAGGGATCTGTCTCATCCTAAAGACAGAAAAAGCAAATACAATAAATTTGACAACATTTTTTTAGAAGGACTGGGAATGTAGCTCAATAAGAGTGTTTATCTATCATGTTTGAGGCCCTGGGTGCATTCCCCAACCCTGCCCTCACCCTGCCCCCCCCCCCAAAAAAAGAAAAACTATAGGCAGGGCTGATTGAGAGGTAATTATGACAAAAGTATTTTTATATCATTTATATTTCTAAGATAAAAATGGAGACCCTGATAAAAATAATAAACATCATATATGCACATAATCATCACATATCAAGATTGGCTTGTTCCCCCTCCTCCTCCCTTACATTTTTTATATTAACAGACATTTTTACAAAAAGATATGAAAACATATATCAGCTCATAAATGGATAGGTGCAAGTACATATGTTGTGACTAGCACATTGAAGAAGTACACATACGTGTACGATGAGTACATTGACAGATAGAGACCACTCACCAATAGCTATATACTCTCAGCAAAATATATGACTTAGTGGTTTAAAAAAAAATGTGTAAAGACTGAAAAAATTCATTAGCACATAAAAAATAGGGAGGCAAGGGCAGGGGGAATGTAGCTTAGTGGTAGAGTGTTTGCCTAGCATATGTGGTGAGGCCTGTGTTGGATCCCCAGCAACATTAAAAAAAAAAAAAAACAAGAAAGTGATATCTAACTAAGACTTAACAATTTGACTGACTTCTGATTTGACAACATAATATTGTTGACATCTACAGTTCTCTCTACCTCCTTTCTCTTAAATGCTAATAATAACCAGGGCAGGTGAGGGCACAGTTAAACTGAGACTTGTATATTGCTATTGACTTTGCAAATTGATACAATTTGTCTAAAAAGTAATTTGATAGAGTTATTATCTTCTCTGATAGAATATCTTACTTCTTGGAATCAATCATAATAAAACCCAAATGTAGGTTAAGTTATGTGCCTAAGACTGTTCCAGTGTCAGAGCAAAGATTCAGCTACCTTTATAAAAGACTGGTAATGGATCCACCTCAAATCCTTTACTGAGTAAACTAGCTTATAGTAAATAAGTATATATATTTTACTATATAAGTATATATATATATTTTACTATATAAGTATATATATATATTTTACTATATAAGTATATATATATATATATTTTACTATATAAGTATATATATATATATTTACTATATAAGTGAATATAGTAAAGTGAATTGTAAGATATTTACTCAGTAGAATATAATATAGCTGCTAAAAATAGCATTTAGGAAAACTATAACAACTTGAAAATGAAATGATTTGTATAGTGAAGAGATTAAAAACATAAAACTATAACTGCCTCATGATTTCCCCTTAGGGGAAGAAAAAATTAGAAAATCAATGGGCTTGCCAAAATAGCAGAATTACTGTTCAAAGTGGTAGTACTCTGAGTAATATTTTCCCAAAATATTCTATAATGAAGTTTTATTATTTTATAGTAAAAATACATTTGGAGAGAAAAATGTATGGAAACAAAATAGACAAGTAATCAGGGAAGTCATAATCAACATATATTCTCGCTCATATTTTTAGAATTTATTTGAACTAAAACATGTTTCCTTTAGCTTATCTTTTCTGTTTCAGTGAATTCATAATCATTGCTGTTGTTTTGAATTGATTTTAAAAGGATGGGGAAAAGCAGTAGTTGAAAATCTGAATTGCCAGTATAGAAAGGTTTTAACACAGTAAATTTTAGGTCTACTATTAAAGAAAGTAGAATCATCATTGTATATAATTATTTAGGAGAATCTCATTTGTCAGTCAATAGCTTATTTTTGAAGAGTTGACTCTTGAAAGTCTTCTCTTTGGTTAGTTGGGGTTTTTTGTTTGTTTGGTTGGGTTTTTTTTTTTGTTGTTGTTGTTTGTTTGTTTGTTTTCCTCCCCCTTCTTTCACAATTTTTAGTTATTCCATAGCTGCTATGGAATTGGAATTCTCCACATTAGTGCAAATTTTACACCTCCCTCCCAGCAGAATTCCAAGTCCTTGCTAGGTAAAAGTCTTTCTTCACTAGGGTAAATGGATTTCTAGTGTCTGTTCAATTTTTTCATTGTCTTATGTTGTGGTTTCATTACTTCCAACTTCTTTCTTTTTTTGCGAGAGAGTGTTTGCAGCCAAACATGTCCCTTTATTACTTTAAGAATTGAAAACAGTTTTTTTCTCCAGACTAATTCTTTTCAGGTTTTTAAATCAGCAACAGAAGAAAATGAAATCTTTCCTTGATAGAGATGGGCAAGATATTTACTTCAGAGACAGCTAACATTTTCTCAGCAACTTTGACTCAGTAAATCTGAGCTGAGGACCTGCTATGTGAAAGCCTATCCTATGGATACCAAGTATGGAGTGCTTGTACTCAAAAAGCTGGCAGATAAGCCAAGTAGCCAGATAACTATATCACAAGGCAAAACAGATAAGCATTTCAAAGTACATATTATTATCACCTGGGATTGAAAAAGGGAGACATTTTATATAGTTTGAACATAACAAATTGTTTCATGAAAGAAGTTGCATTTGAAATGTTCTTAGAAGAAAGAGTACATGAAAAATAATAATCTAGTTTGATTTTGCTAAAATATTTGAGATGGATAAAGAATCATAGGAGACAAAGGTAAAAAAAATAGGTTGGAGCCATTTGATGAGGCTCCTGGAATGCTGGGCTGCAGTATTGGTACTTAATTTCAGTATAAATAAGGTTTTTAACAGAGGGATGATAATGATGAAAATTTGCTTTGGAAATCTTTTGGCCAAGAAGGTGGTAATATCCTGAGAGCTAGAGTGGAGACCAATAAGAAGGCCATGAATTTCCTTGAAAGCCAAAGGAAACCTAGATGGGGTAAAGTAGTTAAAAAAAAATTGAAAAATGTTACAGGGGTGCAATCTACCATAATTTGCAGACCACATGTATGTTAGGATTAAGAAGGATGAGTCAAAGCTTTTGCTGAAATTTTGAGCCAAGATAATTAGGAAGCAGGTGTTACTATTATTAGAGACAGGAATGTTGGGGGAGGAATTTATTTGGATTTATGTAGGTATCTTAAGGTGGTGTGTTTTTTTTAATATTTATTTTTTAGTTGTAGTTGGACACAATATCTTTATTTATTTGTTTTTATGTGGTGCTGAGGATCGAACCCAGAGCCTTGCACGTGCTAGGCAAGCGCTCTACCACTGAGCCACAACCCTATCCCTGGTACTGGAAATTGAACCCAAGAGTATTTAACCACCGAGCCACATCCCCAGCCCTTTTTTTGTATTTTATTTGGAGACAGGGTCTCATTGAGTTGCTTATCGACTTTGCTTATGCTGAGGCAGGCTTTGAACTCACAATCCTCCTGCCTCAGCCTCCCAAACTGCTGGGATTATGGGTATGGACCACATGTATCTTGAGTTTAAAATAATAGCAGTATATTGCCCTGAAGAGGTCTAGTGTCCAAGTGCGGTGTCACTCACCTGTAATCCTTATGATTGGTGTAGGAGGTTGGTCTACAAATTCTAGACCAGCCTTGCAATTTAGTGAGACCTTGACAGAAAATAAAATGTAAAAAGGGCTGGGATGTGGCTCAGTGGTAGAGAGCCCTTGGGTTTAATCCAAAGAACACTCAGAAAAAAAAGAAGAGGTCTAGCAGACAGAAGGTCTTTCTCAAAAGAGAGCTAGAAAATATTTGGGAGTAAAGGTATAGAGATAACATTGATGATAATGCTTGAAAACTTTCCTTGTTCTAAATAAATCTGTCCATCAGCTGTGTAGTACAGGAGTGGACCTGGAGGCTAACAGGCTTAGTTTATTCCTATACTAAGAGGAGGAGGATAAAGAAGAGGAACTTATAACTTGGTGTCAGCCCATCTATGCCAAGATTTTGACCATAGGATATTTAACCTAGCTGAAGCCTTCATCTTCTCAGATGTAAGCCTTGTGAAAGTAGAGATTTTTGTTGTTAACACAAAATCATTGTCTGGGTACTTGATAAATAATTGTTTGAATGAATCTATTAAACAAAGAGTGTTGATGAAATCAGATGTTTGTTTGTAATACAGTTTTTTATTTAACCTTCCATGGAAAAAAATTGTGAATTTTTCTTCCTTATTTTTCATTTCCACAAAGAGCCATTCTGCTTGTGTTAGGCAGCCAAAGAAGGGCTAGATCATCTGCTCAAGGGAAGGGATGTAAGAAACAAAAATAAACAAAACAACAACAACTCAGAAGTTATTTGCTGAAAAAAAAAAAACATACCTGCAAGCCATATAGTGCCATAACACCTGTAATCCCAGCTATTCAAGAGGTTTAGCAGGAAGATCACAAGTTCAAGGTCCATCTGGGCAATTTAGCAAGACCTCCTCAAAATTTTAAAGGTAGGGTGTGGCTGCCTGAGGATATAACTCAGAAGTAGACTCCTGTGGGCTCAAAAATAAAATATGAAATATTTAAAAAGTATATAAAATATAAAAATGTTCAGATAATCATATTCTTTTCCATCACAATGAGAATCTATTTGCCTCATGTTCTGGGAAAATTATGTTTTGCTGGTCTGGATTGTAGGTATATTGAATTGAATTCTCTTTGGATTGTACATGCAATAATAGACCCCAAATGTGGTTCCCAAAGAATTGAATTTAAACTTACATATATTAGGTCTGTCTTTTTAAACTTTTTTTCTCCCTCTTGGGATTCAGGGGTGCTTCACCACTGACCTACATTCACAACCCTTTCTTTTTTCTTTTTTCTTCTCTCTTTTGGCTCTAGGGATTGAACCCAGGGGCACTTAACCACTGACCCGCATCCCTACTTCTTTCTTGTAATTTATTTAGAGACACAGTCTCACTGAGTTGCTTACGGCGTCACTGAGTTGCTTAGGGCTTTGTTAAGTTTCAGAGGTTGGCTTCGAACTCATGATCCTGCCTCAGCCTCCCAAGCTGCTGGGATTACAGGTTTGCACCACCATGCCTGGCCCCAGCCCTTTCTTTTTTGAGGCAGGATATCACTAATTTGCTAAGGCAGGCCTTAAACTGATGATCTTCCTGCCTCAACCTTCTGAGTTTCTAGAATTACAGACATATGACACCTCACCCAGCTAAATGATTTTAATACTAAATGATTACAAACAAATTTTAAATATTAATTTTGTCTAGGGAAATATAATTAAATCTTGAGTTTAGATAAAGTAAATATTTCTAAAAGCTAGATCCATTCGAAAAGATTCCAGTGGGTTAATCTTTTCTATCATTTTACCCTTGGTATTTCTCCATTCTCAGTTCCCAATATGGTAAATCCATGGTTCTGATTTCTCTCTGTAAAACTCTGCATTACTATTCAGCAGGAAGAGGATGAAAACTTTAATAGTTTTGCCTGTTTCCACTTGCTAAAACTTCCTTGGATTCTCTGATTTAATTCAGTGAGGGAATAAGTCCTACAGGTATCCACAGATATGATATTAGTAGGCAATATATTATACTTCAAAGGTTTTATTTAGTATGCTTGTTAACATAGTAATATAGAATATTGCACTAAGATATGCCTACAGCAATGCTCATTCTGCTCTTGAAGAACTTTAAATCCCAAGCTTGTGACAATACTTACTCATATAAATTCTACACAAACATACAATATGATAGTTTAGCAACTTTGATACTGTTTCTCTTTTATTCCATCAGCCCCAATTATTTAATAGGTTTTTGGTGGGCATCTGACGCAGAAGAGCTACTTAGCCTAGAAGGTTAGAGAGAATAGATCCTTTTTGAGATTACAAAGAGTCATATTGGCCTTCAAGAGCTATTAAACTAACAGATATGGTATCCTACTACTTACACTAAATCTCAAAATGGCAGTTATTCTTATGTTCTTGAATATGCAGCATATATTTAAGGGAGTTTATTCTCTGCAAACTCTCCAGTGTGACGAGGAAGGAAAATATGAATTAAGATCGACAAAACTGATCTCTCATTCCTTCCAGAAGAACCATATTTAAACTAACTCAATACCACCTTATACTTAAAAGTAAGCAACAAAATTTAAGAGTCAAATCATATTGAATTCTGAAGAAAATGGTCTTCCAGTAAGAGTAGTTCAGATGTATTTATTTGTGTCTAGATTCCAAGGGAATGGTTTAAGGAATATATAGGCTTTAGAAAATATTGTGGTTTAGTGCTGTCATGCTTACTGAATAAAGCTTGTTAGGAGCATAACATTTCCAAAAGAAAGATTAGGCCAGACTGCTAAGTAGCCAAAGTAATTAGAGGTCTTCATAAAAGGAGTATCCTTCTTGGTAAGTGTCCAGTAAAACACCAGAAGATGATTAATTCTCCGTTCTTTCTTTTTCTTGTGGTGCTGGGGATTGAACCCAAGGCCTTGTGCATGCTAGGCAAGCACTTCAGCAACTGAGCTGTATCCCCAGCCCTCCCTTCTTTTTAGAGAGTACTTTTTATTTTCCCTCTGTACTAGATATTGAATCAGTGGCCACTACCACTGAGCTGCATTCCCGGCATCTTTTTTTTTTTTTAAATAGAATCTTACTGTTACTTAAGCTGGCCTCTAACTTGCAGTTCTTTTGCCTCACCCCCGCAAGCTGGGAATAGAGGTGTTTGCCACTGCCCTTTGCTTTAATGGAGTACTTTTTAGTTTTCACTGAGGCTCAGGATTTGCTAATCAAGGCATATTAGTTCACTCAGAGATCACTTGCCTCCTCTAACTGGTGTGTAGTTACCTGACATGCTGCAGGAGCACAGGTGTAGGGGTTGCATGCACAACCTGTCTGCTCTTCAGCACAGAGCTCAGTGCAGGATTGGGCCACTCCTCATTCTGGGGCTTTAACTCTTAGGGAAGCACTGAAACAAACAAGTGCAAACCCGAAAAACCATTTCTTCTGTCCTGTCACCTAGTCACTACTGCTTAACTCTGCTTTTAATTCTCTACTTCATCTTGAAAATTTTTTTCTGCTGCCCACATTCTCCAATATTTTGTGTTTCAGCAGAAACCCTATTTTCTGAGCCATCTCCTTGTAAGATGAGACTTGGTGGTCCTGGAGTAATTCCATCAAAGGGATTGTTTTGTGCCATCCATGGAGGAGTGTTTTATACCATTTTTTAATTTACTCACTTTTTAGAGTTGGGAGTCTGATATATTCACAGACTTCTTAGTAGCTGGGAATGCTGGCATGTGCCTAGGTACCCAGCTCAAGTTGCAAACTTCTAGAATGCTTCATGTGATTTTTTTATCTAAGAGTTTTACAGAATCTATACTTCTAATTTTCCATGGGTATATATAATATTGATCCTTGATGTAATCTTCCAGGTTGTTTGTGTTGTCAGTGATTTTTAAAATATCTCTCATATTTGATCAAGTTTGTATGTAGAATACAAGAAGTCGTTGTTGGCACAAATGATGGAATTGCCTGGAGTAACCCTTGTTTGGCACAAGGAAATTGTTTCTAATTCATTACCTTAATAGAAGGAAGTTTTTAGCTTTGTTGAAATATACATTTCAATAACCTTTCTTGTTGACCCTTTTTTATTGTTTTTGTTCTACACTTGTTAAGGTCTTGTTTTTAATTTTCATTTTTTTCAGTTCTGTGGGTTTAACCCAGGGGCAATTGACCACTGCTGCATTCCCAGGTCTTTTTTTTTTTTTTAATTTTTCAAAAATTTTTTTAGTTATAGGTGTACCCAATACCTTTATTTTATTTATTTATATGTGGTGCTAAGGCTTGAACCCAATGCCTCACATGTGCTAGGTAGGCACTCTACTGCTGAGCCACAACCCTAGTCCCCCCCCAGATCTTCTTTGTTTGTTTTTGGTGAGACAAATTGCTGAGAGTCTTTCTAAGTTGCTGAGGTTTACCTCAAATTGTGATCTTCCTCTCTCAGCATCCCCAGCTCTTTTTATTTTTTGAGACAACTTGCTGAGACTGACTCAACCTTGCCATTGTCTTGCCTCAGTTTCCCAAGTAGTGGGGATTATAGGCGTGCACCACTCTCCCTGGCTTGTCAAGGTCTTCTATACCCCACCCCAAAATTTCTTTTCTTTTTTTTTAAAGGGATATATTTATTTTTAATATTTATTTTTTTAGTTATAGGTGGACACAATATCTTTATTTAATTTTTTATGTGGTGCTGAGGAATTGAACCCAGTACTTCACTGAGTGGTATGTGAGCGCTCTACCTCTGAGCCACAACCTCAGCCCCCAAATTTCTTAAAATGCTTGCCCCATACTTTCTGCCTTTTACTTATTTGCACTAAGAAGAGAAAGAAAGAAAAATTATTTTTCTTGAAAGTGTGATAAAATAAAATATGGTCTAGTATATTCTTTGTTAATCTTTTGGTACTATTCAATCTCTGTTTTTCTCATAGTTGAAGACAGTTAATAAAGCTAATAAGACTGACATGAGAGGCCAAAATGTTTTTTGTAGATGGCAACTTTTAAAAAATTTTGGAGCCATAAAATGAAATGGGTAAAGTTCTTTGTTAATGTAATCAATCAATCAATTTTTAAAATTAACTTTATATGAAGAATAGGATTTGGTAATTTATTTGCCTCAAGAGCAAGATGTTTGTCTTCTGTCAGAACAGTAGCTTTATTTCCAATAGAAATTTGAAATAATTTTCAAGCCACAGATAGAGGTGATAGCTGAGACGTTTTCAGACAGTGTTTCCCACCCTGTTATGTCAGTTAATCCCTGCCAAATGGACCGCAAGGATAGTCTCCATCACCTCTGGTTTTCACCTGTTCACCAATCTTATATATTTTTTCCTAGGTGCTTTTTGTTAGTTTTGCCTGTGATACATTCTATGTTGGATTGCAGCTTTCTTTTTTCCACATTACTTACTGCACAGTACACCAAGCATTTTTACACAAGTAATGCAATCACAACTGAAGATTTTAAAGTGTTTCCCCATTGAGGGGAGGTACCACTTCTTGAGATTCCTGCTTCTGCCTTTGGGGACTTAAAACTCTCCATGTGGACCTCTGCCTTTCAAGTAATGCAGAGAAATTGATCTTGCTGAATGACTCCTCTACCCATGAGCCTCTTGATCGCCGTTTAGATAGGGGTGTGTGGTGTGTGTGAGAGAGATTTAAGAATGAAGTGGTTACATGTTGATCTCCACTGGCTTGCTTGTCTAACAAGCTACTGTGCTGATCATGCCTAATTATAGATCCTGTGTACACAGTGTTGCCTGGAGTACTTTGCAGAGGAAGTTAGTTACACTAGCAGAAAATGTAGTTGTCAGCATCCTTGGTTTCATCTGACTTCTATGCATTCAGCTACTTTGTAAAACTGATGAACAGCCCATTTTACTACATTGGTCTTTAGGTACCAGTCTCAGCCTTTAAATTCCAGAAGTGAATTGCCCTAAAGCTTAGCATTTTAATGAAAAGTATTTTCCAAAGCCATAAAACATCCCCTTAATTCAACTCTATCACTTGGTGATATTGCTTTCAATGGACATAAAAGGCACAGGAGGGCTGTGGTATGAGTCATGTCTTTGCTTGGTTACAGTGGAAGTACTTATGAAGGAATCAGGAATGTTAATTTTTTTCTGTCTTTAAAACGTAAATGCATATTGCTTTGAGAATAGAGGTAGAATGTGACTCTTAGTCTTTGAAAAATGTCTTGCTATTTCATTTAAATAAAAATCTTAATTCTTCCAAGAAATTATTTAGCCAGAATTAATATGAATTAGTACATAGTCCTGTGAATCAGACAGTATTATCAAACCAGAGTTCTGATACATATTTAAATAAAAATAGAAATAATAAGTGATTAGCTCTCAGGGCTTTCTTAACTTTAAAAGCATATGATGTCTGTGGGTATGACTCAGTGGTAGAGTACCTGCTTAGCTTGCACCAGGCCCTGAGTTCATTCCCCACCACACACACAAACACACACACTCAGAATGTGTATGAGTGTACATTCTCAGCAGTTTTTAATATTATCTACCCTTAAAAATATGCAAAAAACAAAGTATAATCATGAGAAGGTAATTAAATTGAATATATATCATAAAACTCAAAACAATACTAAGTGACTTGTATGGATTTTTTTGATCATTTTAAAAGAATTGGAGAACTGACAGCGTTGTGTAGTAGTGTAGAAGCTTAAATATTCTACTTAAATATTACACACAAAAAAGTCCCAGAGAATCTAATAGATATTAGTTATAGATATTACTTCTAATATTAAAAAGAACGGGTGTGTTCTTGGATCTTTAATGGTAGTCAGAATAAATTAAGTGCTATAAGAATATAGACGCCATCAGTAAATTTATATAATAGTATGATTATGTCATATACACCATCTTATTTTGGAAGATAAATACCTGAATGTCTTTTGGCAGAAAAAATGAAGGTAAGATGGTCATGTTGGCCCACACCTGTAACTGCAGCTACTCAAGAGGCTCCGGCAGGAGGATCACAAGTTCCAGCCTAGCCTGGGCAATTTGGCAAGACCCTGCCTCAAAATTTTTTAAAAAGGGGAGTTAAGTGTAGGGGGGATGTAGCATAGTGTTCAAATGCCTCTGACTTCCAATCCCATTACTACAAAGAAAGAAAGAAGAAAAAAGAATGGGAGAGTGACATTTAGGGTATTTTTTATTCTCTCTAATAAGAGGATAGCAGTATAAAACCAAACTCCTCTTCTGTAAGATTATATAGCAAGCAAATTAATAACACCCACCATCTTAAGGCTATCTGCTCATTCTCCAAGGAATATCAGTGAAAACATGACTAGGATCCTCTGTAGTGCTACTACCCACGTTACTTCATTTTCATTAATAACGATGAGTAAGTTGTAGCTGCGTTATGGGAAATGCCTTTTAATTGACTTATGGATGAGCTTTAAGCAACTCTCCTCAGTGAAGTCCTGCAGCAGAATCACGAATAAAAAGCCTCAAATCATTGCTTTCTTACTCTTCCTTTTCTTTAGAATATATTATAGTTACAACATTTTTAAGATTTATAGGATCCTTACTGGTTTTCATACAGAGCAGCAGTATCATATCCCAGCCCCTGCTGTTGTTTATATCAGCAGCAATTAAAATTTGATTTATTAATCCCTCTTTGCTGCCTCTCCAACTACTCATTTTTCATTTTTGTAGAGCCTTAGGATTGTTACAGCTGAGCATGATGATGTTAACACCTCCTCAGCCATCTGGCACAGGGGAAGAGGCACCTAAACAGATTCTTCAGAACAAAAGTCACATATGAGCAAGATCAGAATAGTATGAAATCTAAAAAAAAACAGATAAAGAAGGAATGAAGAGAGCCTGAATGACAGCAAAGGTGAAAGCAGAATCCAAAGAGGTTTTTAACTGGAGGCCCTCCTTTTGCAGAGAAAAGATCTGCCTTTTGCTTTCTAGGAGAAAATAATTCATAGTTTTCATGTAAACTTTTTCTAATTTCAAACTAGAGGCTGTTAACTAGAGGAACCAGAAAATAATCAAGACTTTTTATCTCCCCATCATTTATTCTTGACATATGAATCTGTTTTTTTTTTTTTAAGAGAGAGTGGGGGAGAGAGAGAGAGAGAGAGAGAGAGAGAATTTTTAATATTTATTTTTTAGTTCTCGGCGGACACAACATCTTTGTTGGTATGTGGTGCTGAGGATCGAACCCAGGCCGCACGCATGCCAGGCGAGCGCGCTACCGCTTGAGCCACATCCCCAGCCCCATGAATCTGTTTTTTGAAAAGATAATTTGTTCATTCTTTTAGATAAGAAAGCATATTCCTGCCACTGCTCCTTTTATCTTAGTAGAAAGTCTCATGGAGGTTAATGTTGAGAGTAGTAGATTCCTTATTTAAGGGAAAGGCATATTATTCTTGATTCCTAATCCAGGGATTTTCTTTATTTACTACTATCTGTTCAGATCTTTAATCAGTGAAATGATTTGTAAATATGAGTCTTCCTTTGTTCAACAGTCTTAAAATTCTGAATTTGGTCTGCTCAGTGGCTACTGAAATTTTACTAATGTGGAAGCGAAAAGGTGATTCCAGCTTTGAATGTTCCCCTTTGCCTCCTGCTTTTGGTCATTACTGGTTTTTGTGTGTCTGGAAGAGGATGGTGTGCTATAGTCTCGTGTATTGGCTCATCAGGCTGAGATGAATGTAGCCATGCTAACTTTTTCTTAGTGCTTTGCAGCAGTGGTTAGTTTAAAATCCAAACCAAAAACAAAACTTTCAGGGGCACTAATGTACTTGATTTTGTTTATGCTTGCTGTTGCTTCACCTTTCCTTCCATATCTTGCTGACATGCTTCCTAATGCCTGAGCAGACTGCATCGTCAGAGCGCCGAGGAGAGTGGGAAATCCAGCCCAGCCGGCAGACCAATACCTCATACCTGACGTCTCACTTGGCTGCAGACCGCCATGGGGGATCAGTGCAGGTACTTAACTGCCTTTATTGCCTTTCCTGGCATTCCCAGCTTGGCTGGTAGAATGTTGGCTTGCTTCTGAAACTTGGGTTCCTTTAAAATGGACACTTAAGAGCAAGTGTGAGCTGCTTCTATAGTTAACTTAATATCTGGGTGCTGTTTTTTGTCTGGATGATGTTTTGAATCAAGAGTCACTTGTTGAGATAATCGCTTCTTGTTGTTATTGACTAAGAAATATCTATTTGATTTCTGATACTGAGATAACCTAGTCCGACAACCTGATCCATTCATGATAAACTATAGAAATAACATCAAAATAGTATTGTGTTCATGTCAAGTCTGTGAACTGTAAAGACCCGGCATATAACATAAGTACTCTTTGGATAGAGGACCAAAGGACTGCAGGTTTAGCTCATTCCATGATGATATGTACTTTAGCACATGATAAGCTGAGAATGCTGATTGGCATAAGTCATTTGGTTTGGAGTAGGTACCCAGGATGTTGGATTTTTTCCCCTTTTCTCCCTGATATATGTGTGGTCTTAGAAAATTACTTTTGATTTCTTTTTGGCTAGGTTGAGAGTCTTTTCCCCATTTAATACCAAGAACATCTTGCATCTTTTAGCTTTTTATATACTATTTTTTTAAAAAATCTTAATCTGAATATTTTTTGCATACTGGTAAGTGACATTACCAGTGAAGGTACACAGTGAACCCTTTGCATACAGAAGTGCATCTGGATAGTCTTGATCTTCTAGATATGCTTTTACAAAGAGTGATTCATTGAAAGATCTTCTTTTTCACAGAAGGCTAGGAGACACCTTTGGCCCTGTAAAGACCTTATGTGGGCATTGAGGGAAAGAAGTCCTAGGAATTTCTATGTAAAATTGATAGATTGAGTACATAGTTCTTATTTCATTTCACCCTCTCCTGAAACAATGGTAAAGTAATTTTTTTAAAGGCATAAGTCTATATAAAGATGGAAGAACACAGAAGAGAAAGCAACAACATATTGGAAGTTGCAAAGCAGATGAGCAATTTTTAAATGATTTATGAGTCCCAAGAAAATTGAATCCTGGAGGTCAGGTAGAAGTGCTAGGGACTGAATTGGAGAGGGTTTGGTTACATGTGTTTGTGATTATGTCAGGGTGTTGTATCATAACTAAAAAGAATAAAATTTTAAAAATAAAAATAAATGAAGAAAATTGAATTCTCAGCCAGTAAAGGGAAGTGCTGAAAATTAGCCTGTTGACACTGGGAAATTCCCTAAAGACTCAGGAATTGGCTGTCTGTAGTGGATGGGGGGTAGAGATGTTGTACTATAGTTAGAAAAATTGGTCGAAAGTTGTTTAAGGGGACTGGGGTTGTGGCTCAGTGGTAGAGCACTTGTCTAGCATGTGAGGCACTGGGTTTGATTTTCCGCATCACATATAAATAAGTAAATAAAATAAAGGTCCATGAACAACTAACAAAAACATTTTTTTAAAAAAATTTGTTTAAGAACTCATGTATCCCTAGATGCTCTTCTCTCTCCAGCAAAAATTAAACATAGGGGCTGGAGTGGTGGCTCAGTGGTAGAGCACTTGCCTAGCACGTGGGAGGCACGGGTTCGATTCTCAGCACTGCATATAAATAAATAAAATAAAGGTCCATTTACAACTTAAAAAAATTAAAAAATAAATCAAGGATTTATTCTTTAGAAAAAGCAAAAGAGAAGGTCTCTGGACTAAGGGATATAAGATACCTTTGAAGACAAGGTACTGTATTGAGAAGAGGGAGATTAAATGAATGTATATACTTCCTGCCTGCCTTCCTTTTAATGCTTCAGAAAGCTGGTATTCAGGTTTGTATCTTCCAGGCAAAATATTTTTTTAGAATTTTGTCATTTACTTATTGATTTTACATTTTGTGATGCTGTGGATCAAAAACCCAGGGTTTCCTGCATGCTAGGAAAGCCCTCTATCACTGAGCTGTACCCCTAGCTCCAGCAAGGGATTGAAAGAATGTGCTCTAAAAACTAACCAACCCTAAAGAAAAATCTAAGGATACTGACAGCAAGGTTTCCTCACTGAAATGGCCAACTAGATCACTAGTACAATTCATATATGTCAAGTCTAGCTATGTTCTCACAGTGCCAATTAGTGTGCAGCTCTCCACTTTTAAAATGATAGATAATCAAGAGTTATCAGACTTCCAAAGAAAGCCTTTAATAAGAAAGAGACTAGGGCTGGGGATGTGGCTCAAGCGGTAGCGCGCTCGCCTGGCATGCGTGCAGCCCGGGTTCGATCCTCAGCACCACATACCAACAAAGATGTTGTGTCCACCGAGAACTAAAAAAAATAAATAAATATTAAAAATTCTCTCTCTCTCTCCCCTCTCTCATTCTCTCTTTAAAAAAAGAAAAAAAGAAAGAGACTAAAGCAAACAACAGCAGCATTGTTTTTTAAATATATATATATATATATATATGGAAAAAGAGAGCTCTTGGTAATTAAAAAATATATAACAAAAATTTAAAACACATTAAATTGTAATATAAAGTTGAAGAAGTCTCTGAGAAGGTAGAACAGAGAAAGATAGTTGAAAAATAGGAGAAAAAAAGTAGATAAAGATTCGAGGAGAACCTAGGACATATAGTTCTAAGTTTAGAAACTTCAGAAAGAGAACAGAGAAAGTGAAGGGAGGAAATCGTTAACAAAATAATCCCTAGAAGTAGTGAAGATTGATTTTCAGGTCAAAAGGACCCACTGAGAACACAGCATAATGGATAATAGAACCACACAAGGTATATCATTGTGAAATTTCAGAACACTGAAAATAAAGAGAAGATCCTTCAGGCTTCCAGAGAGAGAAAAATCATATGCAAAGGAAAGATCAGAAATTACTATAGCTTTGAATCTCTGAACAGCAGTACTAGAAGCTACAAGGCAGTGAATGATGCCTACAAAAATCTGAGGGAAAATTATTTCCAACCTAGAAATTCTATACTCAACTAAACTGTCAGTCTGGTGCATAAAGGTGTTTGTGGGTTTTTTGTTGTTGTTGTTTTGTTTTTTAATGTTTATTTTTTTTAAGTTTTAGATGGACACAATACCTTTATTTTTTTATTTTTTTATGTGGTGCTGAAGATCGAACCCAGTGCCTCACACATGCTAGGCAAAGCACTCTGCCACTGAGCTGCAACCCCAGCCCTGTTTGTTTTTTATTTTTTCTCTTTTGGTTCTGGGAACTTAGCTCAGTGGCTCTTTACCACTGGGCTACATTCCTAGATCTTTTTATTTTTTATTTTGAGACAGGATCTCATTAAATTGCTTAGGACCTTTCTGAGTTGCTGGAGCTGGCTTTGAATTTGTAATCCTCCTGTCTTAGCCTTCTAAGTCACTGAAATTTAGCGTGTACCACCATTTCCCCTCATGAAGATCTTTTAAAACATCTGTACTATCAAACATTTTACTTCTCATTAACCTTTTCATGTGAAGCTACAAGAGGATGTACAAAGGGAATTTCTAATGTAATGGTAAAGTTAAGAGATCCTGCGGGGACAACTGTATGCCAGTAGAAGTTGTCAGGAGGCTTTGAGAACAGTTTTCACTAAAAATGGTGAAAATGGCTAGGATACTGGTATGTCATAATATCATGAAAGAAGCTATTTAAAATGAATAAAAGGGAGCTGGGGGTGTACTTCAGTGATAGAGCATTTGTGTAGCATGTGTAAGGCCCTGGGTTTGATCCCCAGCACTACAATCAATAAGAGTTTGGGTAAAATTAGTGATTAGCAATTAATATATAAAAAGCTAAGTAAAAATGAATTTTAATATATATATATATATGTATATATATATTAGTTGTAGTTGGACACAATACCTTTATTTTACTTATTTATTTTTATGTGGTGCTGAGGATCGAACCCAGGTCCTCGCACATGCTAGGTGATCACTCTACCGCTGAACTACAACCCCAGCCCCTTAAAAATATTTTTTAATTTTAAAAAAGAAGTGCACAAAAGAAAAGATAACGATGATGTATTCCATAGTTCAGTTGTAAATAGATTTTAATAGTCATAATGTGAACACTCAGGAATTATCTAGTCAAAATAAACTATATTGGGATAATAAAATGATGGAAAAGGTATGCTTGTGAATGTAATGCTTAAAAATGAAAAATAAAAATGTACGTTATTTGAAGATACATAATTAAGAAAGACATCAACTGGGGCTGGGGATGTGGCTGAAGCAGTAGCGTGCTCACCTGGCATGTGTGGGGTGCTGGGTTCAATCCTCAGCACCACATAAAAATAAAATAAAGATATGTGTCCACCTAAAACTAAAAATAAATATAAAAGAAAAAGAAAGACATCAACTATAAGGAAGGGGATGGTAGTGTGGGGGAAAGAGACTACTATTTTTCCCAATAGTCTTCCTATACTGATAAAACTAATAAAAATAAAACATAATTAGAGAGAGAGAGAGAGAGAAAGTGTGTGTGTGTGTGTGTGTGTGTGTGTGTGTGTGATATCTACCCTTTGGAGCTGGTGAATCCAGTTTCAGATAAATATCCCTCAGAAATGTACAAATTCTTAAAGATTTATGTTCTGGAATAGAACTGTCCAAATAAAATGAATCATATCTGTAATTTTAAATTTTATAGTAGCCACATTAAAAAAGGAACAGGTTGGGGCTGGAGTTGTGGCTCAGCAGTAGAGCGCCCACCTCGCACTTGTGAGACTCTGGGTTCAATCCTCAGTACCACATAAAAATAAATAAACAAAATAAAGATATTGTGCCCATGTATAACTAAAAAAATTTAAAAAGAAAGAAAGAAACAGGTGGGGCTGGGATTGTGGCTCAGCGGTAGAGCGCTTGCCTAGCATGGGCGGGACCCGGGTTCAATTCTCAGCACCACATTAAAAAAAAAAAGGCTTTGTGACCGTCTACAAAAAAGATTCTCTCTCTCTCTCTCTCTCTCTCTCTCTCTCTCTCTCTCTCTCTCTCTCTCTCTCTCTCTCTCAAAAAAAAAAAAAAGGTGAAACTGATTGTAGTAATATCTACATGTAGTCAATAAGAAATACTAAGGAGATGTTTTATTTATTTTTTTAAATGGAGTCTTTGAGGTCTAGTGTGTATTTTACTCTTATAGGAATCTCAGTTTGTATTAGCCTGATTTTAGGGAACCACATGTGGCTAGTAGCTAATATATTGAACATAGCAGTTCTAGAATCTTTATTGCCAGCTTCTTTGTAATATCAGAATATTAAAGGCAGCTGAATGTTCATCAGGTCAGCATTAACCAAACAATTACTTTTATGCAGTTGAAAGAGATCTTTGGGTATTGTGGGAAATCAGGTGAGAATGCATGTACTAATGTATACAAAGAAAAACAATATAGAGTAGGAATAAACATACAGCCATTGCTGGCCATTAGTGGTACACACTTGTAATATCAGTCTGGAGAAAAGGCAGAAAGGACTACAAGTTTGAGACCAGCCTGGGCAACTTAGTGAAACCCTATCTCAAATTAAACAGAACAGGGAATGTAGCCCAGTGATAGAGAGCTTGCCTAGTCTGTGCAAATCCTTGAGTTCAAAAAAGGTTGGGGGGAGTGGTGGAAATCACCTCATAGGCATATGCAGACAGTAAAATCTGTCAGAGATGTGTCCTAGAAAACAGGGGTTCTCATTTAGACAATGTTTGTACTCTCCATTTGGGAGATATCTTTTGATTAAAATTTGAGCCCAATTAGAGTATCTCTGGCAGCACTTTTGAAAAATGCATATTTTATCTTCCTGTAAATTAAGTTCTGCCAGCTTCCTTAGCCTTTGGATAGAGGGACAGCCATTTGCACCATCTACCTAATATTGTACAAAGTTCTGCTGTTCTCATTATATCTTGATTCTTTGGGCTTATACCACTTGTAGCTCTGGCATTTGTAAATGCATAAAAGGCTCTGCTTTTTCAAATCAAATCAGCAATACCTTTCTAACACAACAGATCTCCAGATATTTCTAAGTTGTCTCACTTTCTAGGGGTAATGTCGTAAAACATGCTTAGCCTGATGGAAAGCCTGCAAGACACCCTTACCCTGGGAATAAGTGCAGAATCCCAAGATTAGAAGAGTTTGTTCTGATAAAGCACATGGACACTCCTGTTTCAACCTATTTAATGGGCATACCCACTGGTTCTTATCCTAACAGTATTTCCATAGATCTTCTCAGTGAAGATGAGATGTTAAGAAGACAATGTATTTTTTCTCTTATCAAAAAATTAAAGGGAAAAAAATAAAGGGGGGCTTTGGATATAGCTCAACTGGGTTTGATCCTCTAACACCATATTTAAAAAAAAAACAAAGTTGTGTTCATGTACAATTAAAAATATATAAAACAATTACAATTAAGGTTGCTGGGTGTGGTGACCCACACCTATAATCTCAGCAACTTAGTGAGGCCCTAAACAACTCAGCAAGGCCCTATCTCTAATAAAATATTAAAAAGGGCTGAGAATGTGGCTCAGTGGTTAAGTGCCCCTAGGTTCAATCCCTGGTACCAAAAATAAAAAAGTTGTTTAAAATATATAGGAACTTAGTGAGGCCCTAGGCAATTTAGGGAGAGCTGTGTCAGAAGAAAAAGGAGCTGAGGATGTGACTCGGTAATTAAGCACCCCTGAGTTCAATCACTACCAATAAACAAAGAAACAAATAAATAAAATGTGTGTGTATACATATATGTGTATATATTTAATACATATAGCATTTGGATAGAGGAAAGCCATTTGTACCATTTACCTACTTTACCTTTACTTATTTGTACCACATACCACACACATGAAATTTCTTGAAATCTCTTAAGATCAAGAACAAGGGCTTGCAACTTAAGACTGACACATCAGCTGAAGTACTGTTTATTTTGGTATACAACTCTGATTTTTCCTCACAGTGATATTTTGAAAAATGGGACTAATAATTCAAATTTTTTGGGAATCCTTCAAGGAATATTATCAATATCAAGGAGTATTACCAATATTAAGAAGTAAAAGACATCTGGGTATGGTGGTACCAACCTGTAGTCCCAAAGACTCAGGAAGCTGAAGCAGAATGATTGCAAATTCAAGGCAATTTAGTGAGACTCTAAGTAACATAGAGAGACCCTGTCTCAAAATAAAAAATAAAGGGGGCTAGGGACTTAGCTCGCTGTTAAAGCACCCCTGGATTCATTCCCCAGTACAAAAAAAAGAAAAAGAAGAAGTAGTAGTAGTAGTAGTAGTGAAAGTCAAAAATAATACTTTGGGGGCTGGGGCTGTAGTTCAGTGGTTCAGTGGTAGAGCACTTTCCTCACAGGTGTGAGGCCCTGGGTTCAATCCTTAGCACCAAGTAAAAATAAATAAATGAATAAATAAAGATATTGTGTCCATTTAACAAACCAAAAAAAATTTGTAAATAATACTTCATATTAGTCTTTCTCATGGCTAATCCTATAAAATATTACTTTAATTTTGTGTAATATAGCCAGATGAATGTGTAATTAATATTAATAGTGATTATAAAAAATTATGTAATATTCCAGGTATGCAAGTAAATCATTTTTTAATGAAGTTAAACCAAAAATTAGAAAAATAATGGCAATGACATTGTTTAAAATATCAGTATTCAGGCTAGTCACTGTGACACATACCTGTAAGATAGCTAGCTTTCTATGGGAAGACTGCTTGAGCCCAGGAGTTTAATGCCAGATTGAGCCACATTGTAAGAACCCCCTCCCCTCCAGAAAAGAAAGAATGTGTCAATTTATTACATTCATAAAGTTCTTTACAGTTTTTCAGATCTCTTTGCTAGATGTCATTGTATTTAACTGCCATGATATTTATGATGTAAATAGGGCTGAGGCTGTTTGCTTTCTTACAGAATTAGTAAACAAGTCTCACCTAAGATGTTGACGGTAGAGCTGGGCCTGGAATCCATATCTCTGTCACACCAGTGTTCCACTACACATCCAGACAACAGTTCAGTGATTTGACAAAGTACCTTCAACTCGAAATAATTAAGTGAATGCTGGATTCATAGCTGTTGATTCCCCAGGCTTGTTTTAGTGCAGTTAAGTTTAAGGGCAGAAAACTGGCGAAAAGTTTCCCATTCCTGCCTGAATTATTTGAGGCCATATGCTCATTGATATAGGCAAGATGTCTAGTTTGTAAAATGGAAATAACCTCTTCTTCTTTTGATCACCCAAGAACTTTGATTGTGGGCTGAGTAGTAATTCATAGGGAAGAGAAAATAGAAAGTGTAAGACATGTGAAATGCTGTGAACAGGTGCTATGACCCAATATCACCAGGTAATTCTCAGTGTGATGTTTATTACTACTTCATTCATATAAGTAGAAGCCAAGCCATTTTTATATAACATCTTGTCTAGTTCCTTAATTGTTCTTCAAAAAACTTACTATGCTTTCTCCTGTAACTCTTGTGCTAAATGAATTTACTGTTATTAACACTAACGTGCAATCAGAAGCAAATGTAGAACTGAGTAAATGTAGTATAGTGTTAAGAGTATTTCTGTGATTCTCTATTTGTAAACCTTTTCTCTTCAACTTTTTGTTTTTGCTGGGTTTTTGCCTCCAGTTTTTTTGTTTGATGGTTGTTGGCTTTTTGTTGTTGTTGTTGTTTTGTGGTACTGGGGATTGAACCCAGGGGCACTTAACCACTGAGCCACATCCCCAGCCCTTTTTATATTTTATTGGATACAATGTGTCACTGGGTGCTAAGGGCCTCACTGAATTGCCCAGTCTGTCTTTAAACTCACAATATTCCTGCCTCAGCCTCCTGAGCTGCTAGGATTACAAGCATTGCCTTTTCTCCAGTTTTAGCTTGAAGTTTTCAAATCCACAGGAAAGTTGAGAAAATACTTGAACTAGATTACCAAATCGTTAAGATTTTTGCCACACTTGCTTTAATTTTCTCTCTGTGTATGCTTGCCTAATCATTTGAAAATAAGTTGCAGCAATCATTACATCTTACCCCATATACTTCAGCCTGCATCTCCTAAGAAGATATTCTCTCATGTAGCCAAGAACACCATTGTCATTTCTAAGAAAAGTAATAATTTCATAATCTTCATCACATTTCCCTCAATTCCTGTTGTCCCCAAAATCACTATTATAGTTTTTAAGTTCTAAACAAGATACATGCATTGCATGGGTTGTTAGGCCTCTTCAGTCTCCTTCAATCCCTTAGTCTCCTAATCTTATTTATACACACACACACACACACACACACACACACATAATTAATTTATTTTAGTTATAGATGGACACGGTACTTTTAGTTAATTTATTTATGTTTATGTGGTGCTGAGGATAGAACCCAATGACTCTCACATGCAAGGCAAACACTCTACCACTGAGCTACAACTCCAGCCTTCCTAATCCCTTTTAATCTATAGCAGTCACCAGTTTTGTTTTGTTTTTTTTAAAAGAAGGAACAAGAATACTTTGCTGTATAGTATTAATCATGCCAAATGATTATACATATGATCAGGTTATCCACTATTCAGAGATGCTAAATTTAATTAGTAGTAGAAATTTGGGTCTCCCTCACACAAAGTCCAAATTTAATGTTGTAGGAGTTTTTTGAGTTTGTTTTTTTTTATTGTTTTGTTTTGTTTTTGATATTAGGGATTGAACCTAGGGGTGCTCTACCATTGAGATATATCCTTATCCCTTTTTATTTGAGATAGTCTCACTAAGTTGCTTAGAGTCTCTCCAGATTTCTTCTTTTCCTTTTTAAAATTTTTTATTAGTTATTGATGGACCTTTATTCATTTATTTGTTTATATGTGGTGTTAAGAATCAAACCCAGTGCCTCACACATGCTAGGCAAGTGCGCTACCATTGAGCCATAACCCCTCTCTCCAGATTTCTGAGGCTGACCTGAAACTTGGATCCAGCTGTAGTTTTTTCACTAACTATACAGCATTATTTTAAATTTTTAAAATATTTTTTAGTTGTAGGTAGACAAAATACCTTTATTTTATTTTATTAATATGTGGTGCTGAGGATCGAACTCAGGGCCTCACACGTTAGGCAAGCGCTCTACCGCTGAGTCACAACCCCAGCTCCACATTATTTTAATTTTTAAAAAATCTTATGTAAGAGCAGTAATTATTCTGGTTTAGAAATAATGGTGACTGTAAATTGCTGATGGGTAGTATTCATTCTGTCTTCCCCAAAGGCTGCTCTACCAACTTTTTCCTCCTACCTTCTTCTTTATGTAAAATGGAAATAACCTCTTTTTCCTTTGATCACCCAAGAATTTTGATTGTGGACTGAATTCATAGGGAAGAGAAATTAGAAAGTGTAAGACATATGAAATGCTAGGAAATTTTTGTGGTCTAGCTGCTAGTAAGCACCTAAAGCTAGAGATAGGTATAAGTAAACATTTATAGGCTGGGGTTGTAGCTCATTGATAGAGTACTTAATTAGTATGCAAAAGGTCCTGTGTTCAATCCCCAGAACTACAAAAATAATACAATATTAAACATTTATGATCTAGGCATAGTGGCACACTCCTGTATAACCCCAGCTATTTGAGAGGCTGAGGCAGGAGATCACACAACTGAGAAACCCTATCACAAAATAAACTTTTAAAAGGTTGAGGATGTAGCTCAACGGTAGATTATTGCCTGGCATGTACAAGGCTCTGTGTTCTGTCCATAATACCACAACAAATCAATATATAAACATTTATGGAGGGAGAATAACAGTAAAATGAACATTTATTAATCCTTACCATGTGTCAAGACCCAGGCCAAGTACTTTTTATGGATTGGGCCAAGTACTTTATATGGATTAGTTACTCTGACCCCATTAGGGTAATAAGCAATATTGTTTCCCCACTTACAGACTAGGACACTCAGGCATAGAAAAAGGTCAAGGACCTTGCCCAGGGACCAGCAGCAAGTAAGTGAGAGCTAGGGTTCAAACCCAAGGCTGATTAACTCTAGAACCCATTTTTTTTTCCTGTGCTGTGCAGCCTTCATTATTGTGTACCAGGTATTGTACCTAACACTGTCTCATACATTTCTTATATAATTCTCACATCAACCTGTAAGAACAGTCTCAAACAGGGCATATGATATCTGAACCATTTATCCTATTTTGTGGTTCTCTCCCATGTTTCAGCCAAGGTCTTTAACAGCAGAGTGGTTTGTCCAGCGGGGTCCCTTTTCCCACTCCCCAGCACCCACATAAACAGGAATCATGTGCTGGAAATGAAACCAGGTGGCAGAAGCAGCTGCACAAGCAAGAGAAGCCTGATCGGGTCCACATTAACCAGATGACAGGAGTGAGAGCCTTCATTTACAGTTCGGGGACCATCAGTGTGAACTGGGATGACAGTGAACCTGAAATAAAGGTCGTTGAAATAAGACTGATTTTCTAAGGGAAAGTGTTTCCTTATTGTTTTTCCCTCTCACCAGAGAGGATGTGGCAGTCTTGTTATTCAAGTAACTTCAAACCAGTGGTCAAAACCATGAAGAAATTTCTGAAGGAAAGTGTGATTTTTCATAGTTTTTGGTGACCACTTTTAGTTTCCTTTTCAGATTTTTTTTTAAACATCATTACTGAGTCTGTATGACTATAGCATAATAAACAGAGGAGTACAATTTGCCCACAATGGTCGAGGGAGCAAAGTGATTTTATCATTAGAGGTCAGCTGTACAGTTATTTTTAATATGATAAAGTACTGTATGAATTTTTGCAATATGAAAGAATCTATGTTTAGGACAAATTTTTCTCATGGAAGTTCACAAACACTAACTTAACCTTTGGTTAAGTTATTTCTTAGCATTTCCATCTATAAAAAGAAAGTAATATTACCTATTTCCTAGGATTTTTGTGAGGATTAATTTTACATACACATATGGGATGGGGTATATTTCATGATAGAGTGCTTGGCTAACATGCACAATGAAATCAGGCTTTGATCCCCAGCACCAAACAAAATTCACACACACACATACACACACACACACACACATAAAATGTAGGGGAGAGCATGACACAAAGTAGCTCTCAGTGTAGAAGTAATTATTATCATTATATCATTGAATTTAGTGTTCTCACATGATATGGGTCTGGGAATCTTCCCTGAATTAGGACACTTGGCCTGTTAATCCAGGAAAACAAATATTCTAGACACATGCCTGACTCTAGCCTAAGATTAGAGACATAATCTCCCTTAGTGACCCCTCTGGTGCTGGCAGGAGGTTCATACTGCTGTAGTGCTTGTCACAATCTGTCTTTCTTTTTCAGGTGGTTAGCTCAACCAATGGAGAGCTGAATGTTGATGACCCCACAGGAGCGCACTCCAATGCACCAATCACAGCTCATGCCGAGGTGGAGGTAGTGGAGGAAGCTAAGTACGTTCATATGTCAAGGGGGTTCTTGAGTCATGGATTGGAAAATCTTTTCTGTCTCCTCCTCTCTGTGTACTGCTCATCTCAGACTTGGATTCTTCATGCTACTGTCCATAGCTTTCTTCCCTTGTTTTTTGCATGCTACCTTAAGGCTGCTGCTGCCCTTCTTTAGCTGTAATTTATGGGACAATAGTCAAATTTTTCTAGTCCACCTGGTGCAAAGGATATGATGAACTATAAGAATTACATAGTAAGGGCTACAGCAGATAGTAGCCATGAGCCTCTGGGAATCCTAGAGTTTCATACTTCCTATGAGGGGGGGGAAAAAACCTGTTAAACCATGAACTGTGCTGAACAGCATTAAATTTTTGATTATTGGCCAACAACTGTGGGTGTTCAATTCTGGAAAAAGGGTTTCAGGGCTCTCAAATGATTCTGGACTCGAGACATTAAATAAATAAAGACAAGAAAAATAGTTTGCACCTGTGAGTGTTTTGGAAAGGAAGGGAAATGACCCTAATCCCAAGAAGGTGAGGCAGTTACCCTCATGCCTTTTTCTGCTTCTCTTGCATGTATATGTCTTGCTGTGCCCATATCACCAGTCCCTTGGTGCTATCTGCATGGTCTGTGTTTAAACTCTTAAATTCTGGGATGGAAGGTGAAATAATTGCTGATTCTGCTACATACGCAGCATTTTGCCACTTCTTTCCCTTTTTTCTGGGAGGGTTATGCCAGCAGACCATTTTTAGTAAGGAAACATACCTCCTATTCTCAGGAACTTTGGCCATGTTTGGGAACTCAATTTTTCTTCCATTCTCCTCAATAAATATTAAGGTATTCTTACCTTCTGGGTTTTAACCCTGGCAGCACTTTGGAGTCACCTGGGACGTGTTAGAAAATACAGATGCCTGAGTCTGGCCCTAGAGATTCTGATTTGTTTATTGGAATCTGGTCTGAGCATGAAAAAATTGAAAAGTTCATGTAGTTCTAATGTGCAACCAAGGTTAGGAACCATCAGGCATGGTCTGATCTTGAAACAGCCATATCTATAACCACCTCTACCCCCACTCCTAGTTCACACTTGTGGCTGTTGCTTTTAGAAGTTCTACTCTGAATTTAATATTATACTTTGAATACAAAGATCAAATGGACTTGAGTCTTATGATATGCCCAATATAGATATATTTTTTGAACCCATTCATCTCATTTCATTTTGGTAAACGTGTACAGTAATTGTGTATGTGAATATGGTGTTTGTGTCTTGTGTGTAAGATAGAGGGCCATTCATATAGAGTTCAGTTTGGTGTATTCTGTTGTGGTAAAATCCAAATTCTAGAATATAAAGAGAGTTTAAAGTCTTCCCATGCAACAACAAAGACCACTGTGCATCTTTACCACCAGTTCCAGGTTTGGGCCTTCTGAAAGGTGTAGAAGCCAGAAGAGGAGCCATTGTATTTGACCAGTCTTCCAACAGCTTATGGAATAGGGCATTTTGTTTGCTATTTCCCTGATGATTTTATGTGCTACTAATCCATCTTGTGTAGGGAACTGTCAGGACCCAGCCATATGTTGTTATTCTTGGCCCTCTGGGGGGGGTGGGGCAGGGACCCGGTAGCCATGTTGTCTATTTGCTTGATCATTCTCCTGGGAAGAAGTCTCAGCTAGAGAAACATGAGGCGTCTTGAAAAACCCTTCATTGCACGCAGCTGGGATGCCATTTGTTCATGCAGCCTGTTTATTGGGTAAGGGGCGCTATTGCCTATATTAAGATTCATCTTGGGTATTGGGAGACTGTGTGAAACCTTCACTTCCAAGCTTTTGAATTTAGGTTCCTCATCCAACTTGTTTTCTGTGAAAAGATAGGATTTTGGTTTTTGTTCTGTGAGCAAAATGAACATTTAGCTTTCTTTTTTCTGTTAGCTGCAGGACACATGTCCTTGTTTAAGTATGGTTGGAAGGGTGAGGAGGGCAAGCAGGTTTTCAGTTGATTTTTTGTTATATAAGTACACAGGCATTTCAAGTTATCTAGACTTCAGCCGTGACCTTATAAACCTGAACCTCATTTCTCCTGAGAATTAATAAGAGTAGATTTAGGCACTTCTCTGGTAGTTATGACCACAGCAGTGACCATCCTCCCTCTGGTTCATCTGATAAGATAAAGTGTCTCTTAAACCTTTTCTCCCTCTCTGGAGCAAGAGTTAACTGTTAGTTGCTTTGGTCAGGCATGTTGCGCTTGTAGAAAGCGAGGGACTTCTTTTTCCCTCAGTGTAGGAGAGGATAGCTCAACATTGTACAGGAAGACCTCGTGCGAGAACCAAATAGCTCAAGTGAGCCTGACTGAGTTGTTACAGGCAGGGTCATTTGCTCTTTCCCCTGCCACCTTCCTGAAAGTTGCTCAAGAAAGGCTATCCTGGGACTTCTGCCAATTCTTTCTGTTTTGCCTTCCTCCTAAGATCCACTTCCCACCTTGATGCTTCTGTCAGGCTCCTGCCCCCTCAACTTTAATGTGGAAACAAAGTGGTCTACTCAGCCTACCTCAACAGGAAGAAACTAAACACAGACACATACTGCATGTTTGCATGGCTCACAGGGAGTCGCTTCCATCTCATCTTTGTGGACTAATATCTCTCTTTCTTTCTTTCTTCCTTTCTGTGTTTTTCTCTTTACATACTCTGTAGCTGCCTGAAAATGCTCAACCTGTGGTGAGTCCCTCTCTCTAGTCCACATGCAAGGGCAGCGGACCAGACTAGGCTGGGATTGGCAAAGCCAAACAAAATGCTTTAGGAAACATAAATGGCTTCCATATGCCTCCTGTGCCATAACCACCCAGACTGGGGAACTAGATCTACAAAGTAGGAGTGGGACAGGCCTACACCCAGAAATTAATCTGTTCCTTCTTTCTTTTTAAACCTACCTCATTTTTCTCTGCCACCTCTGCAAATAACATTCCACATTATCCAAAATTGTCTTTTTTTTATTTTTGGCAGAGCAAATTTTCTCCCAAAATAATATGGCCAGGTATTATTAAAGGGAGAGAGACTGAGGTTAAAAAAAAAAGGTTAATATAGCAGTTGTTCAGGTATCAGTTGTTCCCTTGCCAACCACAAGGATTGATGTTGTTGCCAGATAATTTCATATTCTGCAATTGGATTTCTAACTTGGAAATTGGCCACTCTGGAAAAAAAGTATCTTTTTTCTTTAGCTAATTCTTCCATCTGTAGAGTGGGAGTCTCAAAAAAGAACCCCTTAGGGAAAGATGGACATTTTATTGATGTTGTTTTGGGGGTTATTTGGTTTGTTTTCTGTTCACTTTCTTTATTCCTATGAGAGTATAGTAGGCCAAGGGCTGACTCAGCTGATGGAAATATTGGAGCCTGTCACTTCTACTCTCAGAGAAGGCTTCTCGAATGCTTTCTTGGCAACAACAGGGGGTATATATGGAAATGGAACACCTAAAGGATTCATTATCGGTGACAAACATTCTTGCTGCAAGATAGGGAACCCCCTAGCTCTCTTCCTGGACAATGCTTGTGATCTTCCAGGTGCTCCTGAACTTGCTGGTCTATTGCAGTCTGGAATTGAAACTCTCCCACATTGCCTTCATGCATAGGGCCACATTCTACACCATGATAACAGCCTGCTGGACTCTGACTACCTCATTTTTATTTTCTTCAGTGATTGGGTTGGGCACTGGTTTCTGATCCCTAATTGTTCTAGGCCAAATTGCCCACAGGGCTTTCCTAGGGATGGGAATGTATTAAAGATAACAGTTGGGTTTTATGGAGGTAGGATTTATATTCTTATGGTTTCAAAGAGCACATTTGGCCTATTCGTTTTGCGAATATGTGTCTGTGTAATCTGACATTGTTGTGGTCTATATTTTTCCTGTGAGATGTCAGTCACATGATCCTGGTTGAAAATTCTTGCAGTCTTGTTGTGCTCATCAAAACTTGTACTTGGGCTGGGCATGGTACAGGGGGGTTGCAAGTTCAAAGCCAGCCTCAGCAACTTAGCAAGGCATCAGGCAACTCAGCAAGACCCTGTCTCTAAGTAAAATATAAAAATGGGCTGGGGATGTGGCTTAATGGTTAAACAGCCCCTGAGTTCAATCCCTGATACCAAAAAGAAAAAACCTGTACTAAGAACTCTAAGTTAGAGTCTCAAGGTCTGCCTGGAGAGATAAGACATGATATTAGGTGAAATAACAAGGAATTCTCCAGTACACTTACATTATCATTCCTAGAAGGCTGAAGGGGCCAAGAAATCACTGTGAATGATCAAGGAAGACTTCATGGGCATAGCAGAACTCAAGCCAAGTTTTAGAGGAAAGAAAGAATGTGCAGGTATGGCAGAGAAGAGGAACATAGCCGAGTAGCTGAAGAGAAAGCAGGACACAGTAAGAGAGTGATATGAAAAGAGTAGTTAATCAGAGAACTGCGGGAATATTGCCTGATGGCTCCTCAGGAGTCTTAGATCAGTTTTTGCTCTAGCATGTTAAGAACATCTTGTTATTCAAAGAATCAACTGGAAAGGAACCTAAGACACAAAGGTATTGATCACCTGGCCTGATTTTCTTCTGAAAATAACACACTGGTATGAAGTCACTCAGTGGACTTAGTCTGGAGTCTAGCCCAGTTTAATGGGTCCTGTTGCTAGTCATTACTGCAGAAACCAAACAATTAAAGAGCAGGATGTAGGGCCTACTTCCTCTTGAGTGGAATTGTTAATAGCTTGTGTTACTGCTGAAGCTTTAACTATAATAAAAGTAAAAAATTAATCTAGGGCTCTAAATTTAAAATATTGCAGTTCCTCTGAAGGACGGCTCACAACACTTATCCACTCCAGCGATTGCACACTGCACATCAGGTTATGGTATACCAGATATTAATTTGTTAGGTTTGTCTCGAAGGAGGTAAAAGAGAAGTCATTGTACAGTTTGAAGTGGACCAGTATTTCAAACATTTTTTGATTCCTTTTATTTATTTTTAATTTTTGTTTATTTATTTTATACTTGGAACTGAATCCAGGAGCACTTTACCAGTGAGCTATATCACCAGTCCTTTTTACTTTAAGATAGAGTCCCACTAAGTTGCTGAGGCTGGCCTTGAACTTGGGATCCTCCTGTATCACCTTCCTGAGTTGCTGGGATTATTAGGTGTGCGCCACCACTCTTGACAACTCCTTTTATTTAAAAACACAAAATCATCATTTTAGCATCCTCCAAAGAAAATAAGAATAGAAATTAACTTAAAAGTTAGTTGGGCTGGGGTTATGGTTCAGCAGTAGAGTGCTCACCTAGCATGTGCGAGGCCCTGGATTCGATCCTCAGCACCACCCACATACAAATAAATAAATGAAATAAAGGTTTTTTTAAAAAAAGTTAGTAATACCTGTGAAAATCATGGTTCAAAAGGATCAGTAAGACTATTGAAATATTAGGGATCCCATGAGATTAACTTTGCCTCTTTAAATATTGCTGGACATTCAACTTGGTCTTACTCTAATATACATACACACACACACACACACACACACACACACACACACACACAGAGAGAGAGAGAGACAGAGACAGAGACAGAGACAGAGACAGAGAGAACAAAACCAGTTTTTTTCTTGAATTCTTTCTCAGGGTTTCCACTGAAGACTATCTTAAGCCATTAGAAGTGCTGGTCATTTATATTTAAAAGAATTTATTCTGTTCTCGAATCTGTATGACACTTTGGTTAGTGATTATATTTGCACCCATTAATGGTACTTTTTTTTCCATAGGAAAATCGCTTTGCTATTTGTTATTTTTAGTTATACATGACATTAAAATGTTTTTGACATATTACACATACATGGAGTATAACTTACTCAAATCAGGATCCCATTCTTGTTGTTAAACATGATGTAGAGTTATACTGGTCATGTATTCATATGAAAATAGGAGAATTATGGTTTATTCTACTGTCCCATTAGTGGTATTTTAAAATGTCATTGTTATGCTCGAAGAAAATTTGTTAGGAAACTCTCCTTTCCAAAATTTGCAAGTTTGATTAATTCAGATATGGTTAAAGCACATCATTTTCTGTGTAAATATTTATTTCTGCCTTCTAAGGAACGTTCTCCAAGTTTGTTTTGTTTCATTTTGGTTTTGGTACCAGCGATTGAACCTAGATGTGCTTAATGCCTGAACCACATCCCCAGTCCTTTATATTTTTTTTTAATTTTGAGACAGGGTCTCACTAAGTTACTCAGGGCCTTGCTAAGCTCCTGAGGCTGGCTTTGAACTTGAGATCCTTCTACCTCAGCCTCCTGAGTTGCTGCGTCTCCCAAGTTTTTATTTATTTATTATATGGTGCTGAGGATTGAACCCAGTCCCTCACACATGCTAGACAAGCACTCTACCACTGAGCCACAACCCTGGCCCTCCAAGTTGTTAATAACTCCATCAGATGTAGTAATACCACAGAATATAACTAAAACAAGAGGTAATCTTAGTTAGTGTGGAGAATTTTGGAGTATGGGAAGTGAAAAGTAATTCTATATTTCCTTATCTATATTCTTGGCATTTATCCTAGAAGGATTATGCAAGAGACTTAAAGGTAGTTTTCTCAGAAAAGCTTTTCTTTCAAGGATCCAGCAAGTCTGAACTACACTTCGAACTTCACTCCTCTCCATCATTTGGCATTATTTACTCATCCACTGCCTTCCACCCCTCACATTCTCATTTCCCATGTGTCAGTTCCTTGTAGAGAGCATATCTTTTGCCACTAGCATTGCCAAAGCCCCCATCACCCCACTCTGGATTGCCAAAGCAAGAGTGATGCTTCTTAAGCCAAGGCTGGAGTGAGGAAGGGATACTGAGGCTTAGGGAAGTGCCAGAAGTGTACCTGTTCCCCAGGAGATGGCATGAAGGGAGTAGGCCCCAACCTCTACCCTAAACAGGGTTAGTTCATAACTACATCTGACACAACAGCAGCAGTCTCAGGAAGCTAAATAAGGAGTAACCTGCAGCCAGAGAACCTCCTGAGGATCAGCTCATGGGCTGAGGCAGTGGTCTCCTCAGAATGAAAAGAAGGCTGTGCTGGCCTCAGGAGATAGGGGTTCACAGTTTTTGTTTAAGTCAGGGCTTCTCCTGCTTGTGCCAGGCATCTAGTGGGGACAGAAATGGGGGTTGAGAGAATCACGAATCCTTTTCTTGGTTGCAATATGAGACCTTCTCAGAGCTCCATACATTCTAAGGGATTTATTTGCATTAGTTTAGCTTTCTTGCCCACCAGCTAGTGAGTTGCATTAAATAATTTTCCCTCAATATCAAGGAGCAGAGAGTGCAGGCTAATTTTATGCAGCCTTGAGGACCCCCAGCCTCGTTCTAGATAAAGATGAGGCATGTGGGTTGAGTTTTAGACTAGGAAAGACGCTGTCATTACTCTTCTTTCAAAAAAATCCATGTTTCAGCCCAGCCTGACCGGTAGCATTTGAATAGTTATGTTGGGCAGATTGAAATTAAGCAACTATTTCATTTGGCTTTCCTGGCAGACACTGCCTGCTGCCTCCAGTCGGCGCCCTGTAGATGGTGGGCGGCCTGTGGGTGGTGGGTACCAGAGAGGGAAAGCCCACTCTGCAAGAAACAGAAGCAGGCAGAGGTCTCCTGGAAACTGCAGACAACTAGCACTGATTTGCAATGTTCCTTGTGCTCCAGGTGCTGCTGTTTCTTTAAGAGAAAAAGGAAGAAGACTGCTCAGCGCCATAAGTGACCAGTGCCTCCTAGGAGTCCTCAGGCCCTGGGGACTCTTGACTCGATTGCACCTGCAGCTCCTGCCATTTCTCATTGGAAGGGACTCCCCTGTAGGGGAGGGTGGAGATCCAAACCAAAAAGAAGAAAACAGATGCCCCAGAAGGAGCCAGTGCGGGCAGCAAGGGCCCAGTGGGTCAGTTGCTGTCTCCGCCTGTCTGAGGCTCTGAGCAGGTCCCAGAGCTGCTGCTCCTCCACTGCTTGCCCTTGGGGCTACCTGGTTGACTCTCCTGCCCATTGTTTACAGTGAAGGTGTCATTCACAAAAACTCAAGGACTACTATTCTCTTCCCTCCCCTTCTACTTTACTCCTGGTTCTTGCCCCACCCTCAACCCTCTCCAGCATCAAAGCTAGTGAGCTAAATGCTGTATCTGTAATAGGAGCTCAAGAGGCTGGGGGTGTGGCCAAGAAGGTAGCAGGAAGATGCTGCCTGGTCCCAGAAGATCTTCTCCACTTCCCAGGAGTGCCTGGCAGTATGGCTTCCTCTCCCTCTGAGCAGCCTACAACCCAGCTGGCCTTAGGGTTCAGGTTTCTTCTTCCCTCCCTCCTATGAAGTTACACTGTAGGACACAAGCTGTGAGAAATCTGCAGTCTACTGTCCCCATGTGTTGGTGTTCTTAGCTTTTTTGACAAATTCCTTTCTCCAGGCAGTAGCAGAACATGCAAATTGTTCTGAGCAAAGGAAAGAAAACTGACTTTATTGCACTTTTAGTTTTGTTTTAGTTTTTTTTAACAAAAAAAAAAAGAAAGAAAAGAAAACATGGCAGATGCATATTGTGTCTGTTTTTTGAGGGGGTTTTGATTTTTTTTTTCTGTTTTGAGGGGGATGGACCAGCCAAGCCATTCAGAGAAAATGTGGGTCCAGAGGACATTCTCAATGGAAACCGTTTGATCAGCAGCACCCAGAAGAGAAGCCAAACTCTGTGTCATTCTGAGTGAATACTCAGGTTGGCAAGAAAACATACTTGAATTTTATTCATCTTCTCAGCTGCTGAAGAATGTCCCTACCAGAGCCTCTTTACCTAATCAGCCTGCAGTTTGAAATCCTAGCTCTCCAGGATGGAATGAGCAGCAAGTCAGACTGTGACCAGGAGACAGCTCATCCCAGTGAAGGAGATGCTTAACAAAAAAATATCTGAAATGTCTGTTTCCTCCACTGCCAGGGACTTCCTATTATAGCCATGTGACTTTTTGGTGACAGGATTAGTGATTAAACAGCCACCTCTTTATTGCCACTATTAAACAAAAAGAAGACAGTGAACCTGCCTTCCAAATGCCAGAGAAGCCTCAGGATGTGGCATCATAGGGCCAGGAAAAGCAAATGATAGTGTGTCCTGTCTGCCCCAGTGGCTGAGTTATTTGGTCTGGACTGCCTTATCAGAAACCAAGCCCATGAAGTTCTTTTTGAGCAGGTCCATAGTAGCAGGCTTAGAACTCAGTGCATGGGGATGCAGTGAAAAGGAGGGTAAGATTGTTGGTGCTGGAAAATTCCAGGAAAAAGGGGCCTGAATGAAATGTCTAAAATTATATTCTCAATGGGATATAGACTCCTTCCAGATAAGATAGTCGAGCATATGAGCTTGTATTCCCAGTACACCCTCTACCTCCCACCTCCCACCATGATCTAGTCACGTGACTTATTACCAAAAAGCATCTAGGTTTCCCATCCTCTGTTTGAAAAGTTAATGTGTGAAGTTAATCTTCCCATGTTAGATTTTCATTCAAGTTTAGTGGCTTTTCAAATGACTCCTCTTTCCAAATGTGACAGAAGAGAAAGGGTGATATCAGGGAAAGTGGTCTTGATCTGGGAGTAAAGAGCTAACCGTGAAGAATAATGGCAAATGACTTGGTGTGGTGATTTGTGGTGCAAACCACAGAAATCTTCACCTCCTGGCTTGAGGTGTAGGGGCTGTTTTTTGGACTGGAATTTCGGGGATTCTGGTAGTTGGTATTTCCTGACAAGTCCCTTGATGTACCCCATGTGGAGCAGAGATAGCAGCATTCACATGAATCAGACTTACTGGGCTTCACCTCTTCCATTAGACCTTGGCTAGGGAAAAACATTTCACTGGCTTCAAACCTGCTTAATTTATGTAAAGATTGTAATCTCTCATTTTTTGAAAAGAAATGTTACTGTATATGAAACAGAGTGGCAGGGAGAGGCAGTGTCTATACCCATTTCCCACAAAGATTTTGAAGATTGGGGTATACTTCCTTGCCATTACCTAGTGGTTGGAGCCCATCACTAAAATTTAGTCTCTCATTTGGTATTTGAGCAACTCTAACTTCCTGTACAGAAAATTTAACTTCTTCACCCCTGTATAGAAATGCCTTACCTCTCAAGGGAGGGCAGGGGAAATAGTGGCAAAGCCTGGAGCATCTGGGCACACTGTATCCCACAAAGTGCCTCCCCCACCCCACTTCCACAAAACAGCTTGGCTGCAGGGCAGGCTGCCTTTACAGCTGGGTCTGTGGCTTTTTTTTTTTTTTTTTTTGTCTTAAAATTTTTTATAGGCTAGCTCTTGAGGGGTTGAACCTGAGCAGTTGGTGGTGGGAGGGTGTTGTGTGGGGGGGTCCTTCCTGATGCACTGTTCTCACCCTCTAGCCCCCATAAAGCACTTAGATATTGGTTTCTGAAGAACCCCGGGTCCCTTTAGCATGCAGGGTAATGGTGATCCTTCCAAGGCTATGACACTCCAAGGTGGTCCCAGACCTGAGAGATTCTATTATTCCCTAAGAAAAACAAACCAAAACAAAAACTGAATAACCAAGAAGCAATTTGGCCATCAGTTCCAGCCCCGCTGGTTGCTGCAGTTTGGCTTTATGTCTCAGCCAGATCCTTAAAGGATAGTCACTCCTTCCCTATATCCCACACCCTCCAAATCCACTTGTTCTAATTTTTTTTTTTTTCTGGTTCTGGGGATTGAACCCAGGGCCTTATGCATGCATGCAAGGCAAGTACTCTACCAACTGAGCTATATCCCAAGCCCTTGTTCTGAAGTTTTTAACTTTTCTCCTTTTCACTCACAGCTATGATGCTAGAGGCCATTTTCTTTGGGATTGATGCAGTTTTTTTCCCCTTAAAGCTAACTGAACATCTGTTCATAAAAACGCATTAAGAGTTATCAGCCAGGTGCAGTGGTGCACTTCTGTAATCGCAGCCACTTGGGAGGCTGAACCACGAGGATCACAGGTTCCTGGCCAGCCTGGGCAACTTAGACCCTGTCTCCAAAAGGCTGGGAGTTTACCTCAGTAGTTGGGTGCCCCTGAGTTCAGTCCCAGGAGTTCTCTCAGGCTCTCCTCAGACACTGTAATCTGAGTGGATGAAGTCAATCAGGCAGGATTCCACTAAGTGTACTCTACTTGTGACTGGATCAGGACTTGTTCCTGTGCAAGCTAATCATGTAAGGGGAAGTGAGTGTCCCAGCAGCCAGCATGCGTTCATGACTACCTTAATTAACATTCTTCTTGGGGTCTGAATGGTGTAAACAGGGTCTAGGAAGGTATAAATTGGGTGCCTAGGTTAGCCTTCCATTAAAATTGCATTTTACTTTGGAATGGGTGAGCTGCAGGAGACAGAGAGATCCTGAGGTTTCTAACAGAAGTGTTAGTTTCCTGTTTATTTTCAGTGAACTCCAAGCACATATAAATAGTCCCTGCTCATTGGCCAATTGGGGTTTCCATCAGCCCTAAAGGAATTTCCAACTTAGTTCACTGGAAATGTATGCTGGTAGTGCTTTTTTCAGTGTTAGTAACAGCCTTTAATGCCAGAAATCTACAGTATGCTAAAAGTGGTTACTAATGAACTTTGCCTTAACTTTTTGTCAATGAAAAAGATATAATCCATTCCACCTCTCCATGAGCAAGCATGGCCTGCATTTCTCAAAAATAAGAAAAGGCATCCTAGAAAGCATCTCCTCAAAAGAACTTGATATTTCTTCTTAAGCATCTCTCCCAAACCTACATGCCTCCTGTGTCCTAGCTATCCCTTCCATTTTCATATTTAAGCCAGTTTTCCATTCTTCATTGAGTTACCCTGACACTGTTGTCTCTAGTGTCAGAGCCATGCTAAGGCTAAACTTTCTCCGATTGGGAGTTTGCAGGGCCAAGTAGCCAGCATTGCCTTTGCTAGGCCACTACCATCATTGTCCCAAGATATGCTGATGAATTCCAGAGACCCTTAGGGAGCCAGGATAACAGGTACTCTGTCTGGATTGGCCCGTGTGGGTGACAGGCACTGGGGTTCTTGGCTTTGCAGACTAGGGAAGTCCCATGTAGAGGTTGATAGCAGCAACTCCTGTGATGGGCTGTTAGAAATCAAATTGGGATTCCTTTGGGTTGGGGTGTTTTGTTTTTTGAGGGGAGAAGGTTGGTTCGTGTTTCTGCATAAGAAAAAGAAGTAACTATGGCCCCTCTGTGGTTATATAGTTTTTGAGCAGTGTTTTAGCCACCAGTCGTGAGAGTCTGACCCAGTAAGCAATCTTAAAAAATGTTTTTCCTGATTCCTTTTGCAGGTGAGTAAATGCAAAAGAATAGGTTTCTCATTGTATTCTGAATAGTAAGTAGGTCCCTGAACATAGGTAATATAGTTGACATATTTCTTAAAAACCAACCAGGAAATCCACTCCAGTATTTGTAGATCAGCATACAAAGCAAAAAGTAAACATGTACTCCATTTTTTTTTTTTTTGATTACCAAATTTGATGTCACAAAGAAACCTCAGTTGTGTGGACAGAGTTTCATTTTTTCCTCTTTTATTCACAGTCACTTGCTAGTGCCATTACCACCTTCAAGGTCTCAGAGCAAAGAATTATTCACAGTAATAAATGGGGGTACAGTGCAGTCATTCCAGTAACCTGAACAAGAGGACCACTGTCCCAACTGCCCCCAAGCCCCTCTTTCAGGATAGGTGAGACATTTTCAGTGTTCTCTTCATGAGCTCCAGACCAAATCCCAGGCCAGCCCTTGCACCAAAAGGCTTTTTGGAAGGCTTATCAATCTGTTAGGAATGTTTCAGGAAAGATGAGCCATTTCTTTGGGGGGAAATATATTTACAGATGGGCGTGTGTGATTGCATGTGTGTGTGCTCATCTGTATGCATTTCACTTTCATAAAGTCTCACCACCCAGGCTGCTGGGAACCTTGTGTTCCTGGGTATTCTCAGAGGTAAAGCCATAGTGAGCTTCTAAAATCAGTGTCTCAGCAAGCTGGCTCTGGGAATGAGCCCCATTTATCAAGCAGAAGAGTAACAGCAGAGAAGATAAAGAGATGAAACCAAAAATATAAACTTCCCCCCAATGGAAAATAATGTTGATTCAGCAATTCCCATTGAAGATATTACATACTCTAATTTATTATATTATTATTTGTTTCTTCAATCTTTGCCCATTGTACTCTTAAAAAGATGTTGGGATGTTGATTGCAATTTTTTTTTAACTAGATAATGTATAAATCAGCTGAGGAAATGAGTTTTAATTGATGTGTGAAGGTGTATGAATATTAAATGCCTTGTTTTTTTACTTTTTTTAAGTATGTAATGTTTCATAAATCCTGGCACTGGTTGCAAAGCTCAGCTGTGAAGATGAAACTTGTAGTATTTTAAACATGAATGTCAATTTCAAAATGTATTTGAAATGGTTCCTTCCAGAGATTTGTAGACCATTGGGGAAAACTCCTCTGCAGAGGAAGTAGCCTTCTTTGGAGAAAATGGAAAATGGGTCCTGATAATGTTATCTCGGAGTGGCCCATTTTCTAGGGCACCATGGAAAACACAAATGTGATCTTTAAGTATACCTCTTTCCCAGTTTGGGGAGGAAAGGACTCAGTTTGCACCCTTTTTGTATGTAAAATAAAATGTCTTACCTTTCTAGACTACTTTTACTTGTTTGTTTGGTTCATTGATTTATCTGTTTTTAATGCCCTATAGCTCACTTCTAATTAGGAATCTTAGGCTAGGACTAAATTTGATGTGATTCAGTGCTCCCATGAACAAAAATGCCAGATATGTAGGCATTCTTGCTTCTTTCTCTTGGGTTGAACATTACCCTCTCTGTGAGTCACTTCAAAAGCAAGTATTCCTGGGCTGGGGATGTGGCTCAAGCGGTAGCGCGCTCGCCTGGCATGCGTGCGGCCCGGGTTCGAACCTCAGCACCACATACCAACAAAGATGTTGTGTCCGCCGAGAACTAAAAAATAAATATTAAAAATTCTATCTATCAATCTCTCTCCCTCCTCTCTCACTCTCTCTTTAAAAAAAAAAAAACATCAATAGTCCAAAGTGATCAGAATGGGGGTAAAAATTGCAGAATATTAAAGGTCAGTTAAACAACAAGAAAGGTATAAAAATGTGCTTCATTTAAAGGTGAAAATAAAAAGAAAATCTTAAAAAAAAAGTATTCCTAGAACTTAAAGAAATTCTTACTCAGCTAAGTTCCTGTATCCTATGGTTCTCAGATGGTAGAACACCCAGAAGTCAGGTTTTACTTTGTAACAATTTTTGGAAGTTTTAGAATTCTGCACTACCAATGAGGAACATGTGTTTTAGACAGAAGATATCCATTGTGCAATGTAAAAGAACATGCATACATGGCAAACAAACTGCCTATTAATGTGATTTATTTTTTCAGTGGTAGGCAAGTAGCAGAAAACATGTATAAAATTATGAGGGAAGCTTCATGGTAAGGGCATTTTATCCATCAACTTGATTTCTTTTTTCTTTTGAAAAGGGGTGGGGGAGAGACTGCTTTTATGCCACTTTAGCCTTAGCTCCTAATGTACAAGACACCTCTTTGAACACATGGTTTAGTAAACCTTTTCTCAGTGGCTATAGGTAGGGTTAGACCTAGGAATGGGGAAATAGACAAACCTTCATTCCACACACAAAGACAGGGGTGGGAAGGTGAATTTGGAAGATCGTTGTCAGTATTAACAATTTTATCTTGAACAACCTCCACCGGATTGAGGTGGTCTGGATTGAGGTGCAAGGAAATAGCAAACATCATTTGTGTTTATAAAGAGAACAGTCTTGAAGTTCTACAACCTGACTACAGTGACATCAGTTGTAAGGAAAGGACAAGTTAAGGAATTCAGGTGGCCATGCATAATTCAATCAAGTCAGTACTTCAGGCCAAATTGCATAATTCATTTATGGAAGTGGAGCCATGCCTACAATCTGGATGATGACAAACTAGAATTTCTAAAAAGTTAATACCATTGGTTCAAATTTTAGAAAGATACGTGTCTGTTATATTTTTCTAGGTATATAAGACTTAAAAACAACTTATGTTGTAGACTGGAACAACACCAAGCTTCTTTTACAACCTTGAATATTCCAGAGGGCGCATCTAATGACTGTGACCTTCATGAAGGCCTCTGAAAAAGTAAAGACGTCTCTCTCAGGCCTTTGCATATATTTCCCACCTCAATGCTAATATGAAGCTACCCCAACCATCAGTTTGAGCACCAGCAATAAGGAAGCTGAATACGATGTATCCAGTGCAATACAGTCCGTTACAACATTGGAGGGGGGGAAGCATGCAAAGAAAAGTTAAGAACCAGAGTACAGTGGAGTGGGCATTGACTCATACAGCAGTAAGTGCAGAACTAAAGAAGGAAGAGAAAAAGGACAGACTAAAGTGACACACTCCAAGTAAAAACGGAAGTAGATTTTGAAGCAAGTTTTACAAGACAAGTAGAAGCTGTAGAAGATGACAGTGTGAGAATAAATGTGCCCTGGGTTTTTGGAAGCTACCACATTGAAAACCAACTTGGTAGCTCCCGACACTCTACCGACCCGCACGGACCGTGAGTGTCCTCCGTCCCGGCCCAGGCCACCGTCTTCCGGACACTGCACTCCGCCGCTACACGCTCGGCATGCCGGGGCCTGTAGTCTCTTCGGAGACCAATCCCCGCCTCTCCCGGCATCACCTTCCGCCCACCGCCTTCCAGCAGCTAGGGGGACGAGCTGGGAACCCAATGAGGGAGCAATAACGTGGCAGCCACCCACAAGCCCGCGTCCTCGCCGGCCCGCCGGCCCCGCCCCCCGGGGGACTTACTACCTGGCGCCGAGGCGGAGGGGGGAAGCTGCGCCCGCCCCTGGCTGAGAGGCTGCAAGCAGCCCCGGCCCCCCCCGCCTCCGTGGCCGCGCCGGCCCACGCCGCCGCGTCCCCACCCTCTTCCGGCCCTGGCTGCCCGGGCCGCGTTCGCTCCTGCCGGTGGATGCTGCGCCTCTCGGAGCGGAACATGAAGGTGCTCTTCGCCGCCGCCCTCATCGTGGGCTCTGTCTTCTTCCTGCTGCTGCCAGGACCCTCTGTGGCGGATGAGAAGAAGAAGGGGCCTAAAGTCACCGTCAAGGTCCGTGCGCGCCTCTCCCGCCCTGCCTGGCGCGGCCTGCGCTCCACCGCCCGGGATCCCGTCTCTGGCCAGTGGTTCCCGGAGCATTTAAGGCCCTGGAGTTCGACCCTTGGCTTCTGGTGTCTTTGTCCTTATGGCGTCTGTGCCATCCAGACCAAAGAATGATCCGGACCCTCCCCAAATTCCCAACCCCACCCTGACCCGGGGAGTTAACTGGAGCGGGGGATGCCCAGCTGCTGCCGCCACTGGAGCAGCCCTTTTGCAAATAACCTTGCGGTGCTGGAGAAATGGTGAAAGATCAAATCCGTCGAATCCTTTCTCCTTGTAAAATTTTAGCCACTTCCAGTTACAAAACACAGAGAAATTACAGCTTAAATTTGCATGGTAAACTTGCAAGCCCCTTATGTGGCTTTCTTCTTTTTTATGTGAATATCTAGAATCTGGGCCCATTGTTTATTTAGAGTAAAGATTGGAGAGCATGGGGCGTGCAAACACACACATTTTTCAAGAAGAGGGTTTGGAACTTCACATGGTTTTGCCTCCACTGCTTTAAATGACTGCCCTCTCCCGTCCTCAGAGGAGCTTCTTGGGCCCTCCGTTCCCAACTAAGGTCCTTTAAAGGGGCTAAATTTAAAATGGTTCTTTTTCTTAGGTGTATTTTGACCTTCGAATTGGAGATGAAGATGTAGGCCGGGTGGTCTTCGGTCTTTTCGGAAAGACTGTTCCAAAAACAGTGGATAATTTTGTGGCCTTAGCCACGGGAGAGGTAAGTGGCTGGTGCAGAAGTTGTCAACTCTTGCAGTAGGAATGGCAGCAGAATGCAGCCCATTTGTAGCAGTAGCCCTCTCTGAGGGCCAGTTGACTATGGCCATGGGAACCTAGTATTGTTATTTTTTTTTCTCCCAGTACTGGGGATTGAACCCAGGAGTGGGCCACAGGAGTTATATTCCCAGCCCTCTTAAATTTTATTTTGAGATTGCCGGGGCGGTCTCATTAGGTTGCACAGGCTGTCCTCAAACTGTGTTTTTACAGCCTCCCAAGTTGCTGATAGTCACAGGCATGTGCCACCATATCCTGCTATAGGAGGTTTGTTTTTTGTTTTCATTTTTTTTTTTACAATACCAGGAATTGAACCCAGGGCCTGGCATATGCTAGGCAAGTGCTCTACCCACTGAGCTACATCCTTTGTCCTCGTATTGCTGTATCTGTATCGTAAGAATAAGGAATATTTTATCCTGGAATATGCACAGTGTTTGAAGGCACAACCCCTTTAATGAAGTTTGTATTTCAATTTTGAGTTCAACTAGCAGATAACTTTTTTCCTTGGTCTCTGTTTCCTTTTATCTGATCTTGTGGTTAGAAGAAAAGAGGGGATAGGCATTCTATGAAATAGAATTGTATCAAGTCTGGCAATTGTACAAAGGCAGAGGCAGGTGGAGTCTTGGAAGTTATTGGGTCTGTGCACTCTGGGTCTGGCCTGCAGTTACTACTCACTCAGTAGCATGTTGAATGATGAACATGGCCAATAATGGGGCCACTTCTGTGAGCAAGAATTGTGGGCTGGGTTCTTGCAGGGCTTATTTAATGTCTGCCTATATGATGTCTCATATCATCTCTTTGCATTCTCATTCCTTTTTTAGAAAGGATTTGGATACAAAAACAGCAAATTCCATCGTGTGATCAAGGACTTCATGATCCAGGGTGGAGACTTCACGAGGGGAGATGGCACAGGAGGTAACCTCAAGTTTTCTGAGAAGAGGGATCTGTCAAGTTTAGTTTCCCAGGTAGAAGGGTCAGGCTGTGCCAGACAAATAGGGTCCCTTCCTTCCCTAGCTCCAGGAGCAGGCCACTTAACATGCATTGAGAACAGCTGCATCCTCTGCAAAGTGGACCAGTACAAAGGAGACAGAGTGATGGGGGTTAGGTGGGCCTAAGAGGTTCTTTTCCCTGTGCATACCTGCTGATACAGGCCTGTAGCCTGGTGACTTTTCTCCCCACCACGCCTCTATACTTTTGGAGTGGGGTAAGGAGGTGGCAGCAAAACGAAGACTTGTGGGGAGCATTTCCAGATCAGGTATGTACCACCTTGGAAGCCCCAGCAAGGGTGAGAGGTGTTCTTTCCTTTGTGCTTTCCCACCAGAGACCTCTGCATTACCTGTTTGCACAGGACAGAAAGACAGATACCCTGGACTAACCCATGGGTCTTACTGTGCTTGGGGACCCATCTAGCTGTTCCCTCAGACCGCAGGGAAAGGGCTGAAGACATGAAGATCGGCAGGACATCAGCTCCTTTTTGTACCTGAAAATTCCCAAGTGGGACATATACAGCTTTTAAAACTCAGACTCTGTCCTCAACTTTGTTTGTCATAGTCTTTCTAGAAGAAACTCTGAAAGCTACATAGCAACATAAGATTTAAGTAAGAACAGAAGGAACTCAATGCAGCAAGTGGATAACAGGGCACAAAGCTGGATAATATAAATTGTTTTTGTGAGTCAGACATGGTCATATTTGATCCAATGTCTGCCACCTTTTTACCTTGTGAGCTCAGGCAAATGACACCTTGGAGCTCCTCTTTCCTCTTCTGTAAAGGGAGTGGGGGAGCATAGGGCTGGAAGAATTAGGTGAGATCCTGAGTGTTAAGTGCCTGGAGTGTGTTGAATGCCCAGGAGGGTCAGCCATTGTTGAAGTATTGATAAACAGGAGGCACTGGATGCCAAGGTAATCAGGAAATGGCCTTGTGAACATGAGGGAAGATTTGAGCAAGGGTCCTAGGTGGTTAGAGAAGAGGTAGGAATGAGGACTGAGTCCCACCCTGTTCTGTGGCAGGAGCTTGACAAAGGTGGGGTAGTAAAAATGGAATTAGAGCATACATCGGGGTGCACAGAGGCGTGTTATGGCCAGGCACTTGGGCTTCGTGCTCTAAGGAGTGGGGACCTGCTAAAGGCTTGAATGGAAGCAATACCCATGCACAAAAGATTTGAGGGGAAATGATGTGACAGGATTTACTCTGTAGAGCCAAGAGCTAGCTGACTGCTGAGGAATTGGCGCAGCTGTGCTCAGCAGGGTGGCTTGGGACTGAACCCTTGCAGATTATAGCCTAGTGGGTCAGAGCAGAAACTCCTTGGTTTGAATTCCAGCTTCTGTGCTTCCTTTAACCTTTCTGCATCTTAGCTTCTTCATCTTTGAAACAGAGTTGTTATCCTGCCTCATGAGGTGGTTTGCTGTCAAATGCTTAGAGCAGTTTCTGGCACAACCTGTCCACACTCCAGGCATTGGCTATTATTGCAGTGAGGGCTGCAGGGATGAAGAAAAGGATGAGTTAATGCGGGGGGTGGGGGTGGGGGTGGGGGGAGGATAGAGACAGTATCAAGCAATGTACACAGAAAAAATTTCCAAAGAATAAGTGATCTAGAGAGGAGGATAATGGATGTTGGACCTAACCCTTTGAGTTTGGAATTCCTTGTATCTTGGGAAAGTGATTGGAGATAAAGATATAGATTTGGAGATTTTCTGGGTAGCAGCAATAATTGAAATCTTGCAGTTGGTTGAGACTTATAAAAAGGACCTTCAAGTGGGAACATCTCAGCCAGGAGTCACTGCAGGATTGTAGCAGTCTAGTCTCTGCCTGGTGTGGGAGTGAGGGGTGGAACACAGACCAAAACACTTCTTCCCCATCAGCTGGTCCAGTCATTCTTGGTTTGGGGTCTTCCTGGCTGCTACACAATCAGCAACATCTCCCTGATCGGCCTTATCTAGGGCAGTTTTCAGCTGGTTCTATCATTTGGAACCACAGGACAAACACAGGCGCATTGAGAATAGAAATAGTTTGTCATGTACAAGTGAATCAAATGGTATCAGGTCAAAGAAGGAAAATGGCTTTTTAAATGCTGGGTTTCTCAAGGTCTTGAGCCTGTAGATGCACAGTATGAATCTCTAAGAGTGACTGAGAGAAAGAGGGTTCCATTGTTTCTCCTAGAACCATCTTTGAAACTAGGGTCTCAGAAGTGGTATATAGACTGCGGATACGGTCCCTTTGTCATGTACCTGGCCCCAACCCCCATATGGACAGACACATGACACATATTCATAATTCATAAGCATCTTTTATTTTATGCTCATTTCATTGATAAGGAATAATTTACTCTGCAGAACTCAAATGGCAGCCCTATCTTTTGCCTGCCCTGGTTCCCTCCACACTCATCTCTGTCCTGTTTCTACTTTGCAACTATGTCTTTCCTGTCTTTTTTATTCTTAGGAGAACAAGTTGGTCAGCCACAACAGTCTTTTTCTAGAAAGTTCTGTCCACCAAAGGCTGTTCATGCAGGCCTGAGGTTACAGCCAAGGGTAGCTAATAATATGTGCCTTAGTTAAAAGCGTTCAAACAATCCTTACTGTACACTGGTCACTAAATCAGCCTGTCCTGATGCCTTGTTTGCTTTCAGTCTGCACGGTTTGGCTCTAGGCTAAAGGACAGGAAGGGGTCAGTTTTTATGTCTTTATGTACCTCTCTAGCCTGGACTGGTACAGAGGACTGGTTATACCCCTCAAATCCTCACTCGAAAGGTCTGCCTGGTTTAGGCCAACCCAGATCCCCCCATCTTCTTTTCTTTTCTCAGGAAAGAGCATCTATGGTGAGCGCTTCCCCGATGAAAACTTCAAGCTGAAACATTATGGGCCTGGCTGGGTGAGCATGGCCAACGCGGGTAAAGACACCAACGGCTCCCAGTTCTTCATTACTACAGTCAAGACCGCCTGGCTAGATGGCAAACATGTAGTGTTTGGCAAAGTTTTAGAGGGCATGGTAAGTTCTGGAGGCAGGGGCTAAACCTGGACAGTTCTCACCAGGGATTTAGTCCAAACCCTGGGGCAGGGGCTCCATGAATTTTATCTATTCACAAAAGACCCAACACCGCAGATTCAGACCAGTGCTCGTGTCTGGAGAGAACATTCAAAAATAGGTAGCTTGGCCAGGCACCATGGTGCACACCTATAATTCCAGCTACTCAGAAGGCTGAGGCAGGAGGATCATGAGTTCAAAGCCAGCCTCAGCAACTTAGTGAAGTCCTAAGCAACTTAGCAAGACCCTGACTCTAAATAAAACATAAAAATGGCCTTGGGATGTGGCTTGGTGGTTACGCACCCCTGGATTCAATCCCCAGAGCCCATAATTAAATAAACAAATAAGTAAAAAAGATAAAACAGCCTGGCTGGGTGCTGGAGCACATAACTATAGTCCCAGCTACTTGGGAGGCTGAGAAGAGAAGATCACTGAGACTAAGAGGCCAGCCTAGGCAACATAGCAAGACTCCATTTCAACCAAAAAGAAGAGCACCTCTATCCCCCCACCGTTCTAAATCCCTCTAGGCCCTAGACAGGAGGCCTTATAGAAGCTACTCAACTGCAGGATCACCCATTCCATCACTCAGGCAAGGTTGTGCAGAGTCCCATCCTGAACTGTATAGGGTACAGCTGAACATGATGTCCCTAAAGAGTTACTTGGTACCTTGCTCCCTGGCCACTCCCTTCTTCCTCCTTATCCTTTGCCCAATATGGTCCTGAACAAAACTCTTGCATCCACTCATTGTCAAATCTATTCTTCCCACCCTGGCCTGGCACCCCAGCCATATATTCAGTAGAATTTTGGTGCCTCCATGTTTATATGCTGTTGATCCCATATGGGTCTCAGCCCTCCTGAGGCCTGTTGCCCATTGGTAGACCTCATGACTATCCTGCCCTACTGTTACCACCTTTCTTTTTCAGGAGGTGGTGCGGAAGGTAGAGAGCACCAAGACAGACAGTCGGGACAAGCCCCTGAAAGATGTGATCATTGCAGACTGTGGCAAGATCGAGGTAGAGAAGCCCTTTGCCATCGCCAAGGAGTAGGGCCCCAGGGACCATATCCCTCTGAGCAACCCCCTGTGCAGGCCCTGTTGCCCTCACTAGGGAATAGGTAGCCCGTCACAGGGCTCCATGCTGCACTGGCCCTAGGGCCAGCATCTGATGGAGCGGACCCACTCCCCTCACATTCCACAGGCCCAATTTTGTAAAAACTCAATGCTGACCAATTAAAAAAAGTGGGTTTTTTTTTTTGGTTGTTGTTGTTTTTATAATCTGCGTGTGGGCTGGGTTCTTGAACCTGTAATACATTCCCCAAGTGTGCATCCCAACATGTCTAGGATCTCTTGTAGCTGTAAGGTGCTTCCTTCCTCAGGCTCCTGCCTGAACCTGTACCTAGATACTACCCATAAAATACTGGCTTCTGAACTTTGCAGATCTATGTCTCAGCCTTTACTACCCTTGCCATCTTCTGGTCTAGGTTAAGAAATACAGCTACAACTGTACCTTCTCAGTCTACTCCAAATTGACTCCTCTCTTTATTCCTCAACTCCATGGCCTTGCCTTGGCCCCTAGGCTCTAAGAGCACCTGAATTCTACCACCCCAGCTGCCAGTGCAAGCTGAGTTTAGAGTGGTTAAGTCCTAGGTCTAGTCCAAAGGAGGACCCAGCCCTAGTTGCTTATATGAAATTCAGGACAGGCACATGACTCCTGACAGGTGGCCCAAAGGCTTCTGGGCTGATCAAGGCATAGGTGACAGAGGAGCTGGGTAACAGTCCAGTGTTGCCTGGGCTGATGCTGGGCTGGTACTGAATCCATAGAGGCCCTGGAGCACACCATTCACCACCACATCTGGCAGAAGCTCTAGGATAAATATAAAATGGTAGAGGGTGGGGAGTGGTGTGAGACAGGCCATCCTCAGGTCTGTAGGCTTCTTAAGCTTTTTTCTTTTTTTTTTTTTTTTTTTGTCACAGCCTCTGCCACTCTTGGGAATAGAGCTCTTGCCAAGGTGGCAGATATCAGCTGTCCACCCAAATGAGGCATTGGCATTCACCTGGCCACAGTCTGTTTACATCACACATCAGCTTGGTAAAACCAGGCCCCTGGGGAATGCAGACTTAGGGAGCTAAGGTTATTTCACTGGTGTCTGCAAAGCAGGCTACAGGGTTAGAGGAGCACCAGGTAGTGGCTCCAAAGAGGTATCTGAGGGAGGTGCTGCCTGGAGGTCTCAGGAGCAGACAAATAGTAGGCCCACACCCACCCGGCCCTGGTACCCAAACCCTAAATGCACACCATGGGTCAGGCACCTCCTAACCTGGAGAAGGAGTGGAAATGTATGGATCCATGCAAAAGCTGATGACAGGCCGGTGGTGCAGCTGTGAGCTGGGAAGAAAGGGTCATGAGCTGTGGAGGCTGGAGAGAAGGCAGGGCAAAACCCCATATGGAGTGGAGACTAAGGACTGAGATCACCAAAGACCCACAAAGGAAAAGGTGAGTAGGAAATGGATTTGGGAGGCATCAGCAGGGAAAACCTGGACCACAGGGACAGGACTGGCTCCAGGCTGCAGGCCCACCTCCTACTATGCAGCCACCAGGGGGCAGCAGGAGGTAGGCAGGCCAGGGCTTTGACTTGCCTGCTGTCCCTAAGCAGGAATTCCCCCAGGGTGCTGAAAAGAAGAGAGATACTGTAAGCTGCCTGGGGATGGCTGGGAGGTGAGGGTAGGGTGGAGACAGCCAGAACTTCAGTCCCCAGGGACCACTGCTTCTATTTGTAACAAGCCAGTTCCGGAGGTAGAGGTAGCTGGTGTAACGAAGGCTGTCCAAAAAAACAGCCCCTCCACCAAGGTCAAGAAAGCTGCTAAGGGAGGTCATGTCTCCCTGAGAGAGAACCAGGCAAGCCAGAGCCTGAAAGATGTGAGAAGAAAGAGGGCTAACCCTGAAAAACATTCCTCACCTGCTTGCTGCCAAGAGCTCCTGCCCTCCCTGAACACTGGCCCTCCTTACCCCCAGCTACTGGTCTTGGGGTCAGTGGGGAAGTGGCGGAGTCTCAGGAATTCCAGTAACTCCTTGGGCACATCCTGGTTCAGGTACAGGATGCCCTAGAAAGGAGGACAGAGGAAACCATAATTAGACCCAGCTACTAATTTACACAGCCCAGTGCAAATGAAAATGTGAGAAACTTAGTTCCAAGTAAGAAGTTCAAGGCGGTGAGAGCAGAACAAGACTTTTGAGTGCTAGGCCCTGTATGATTGCACAGGTTAGGGCCCAGTAAAGGTCCAGCCTGCAGTCACACATCACTGTTGTGGGCAAGAGCCTCCACTGGTATTGCACCATAAGGGTGCCTCAAAATTTACCCTGGAAAGGAAGGAAACTAGCTTTCATTGAGTTGGGACTACCTGCCCTCTGCTTGCCTCACTCAATCCTTTCAACAATCCAGTGAGGGATATTGGAACTCACGACTGTTCAGAAAATTGAGGCTGGGGTAGTGAACAACCCCCAAATTGTGAGAGCCCTCCCATATCACTGCTTTCTATCTGGGTCACACCCCTTTTCCAGCAGGCTGGAGGCAAAAGAATATGCCCCTTGCACACCTGGATATAGGCCTCCAAGCCCTGCCGGCGCTGTTCCAATCCTCTGGTCCTCCAGTTGGGCAGACGTTTCGATGGGAAGTCAGGCACTTTGTACAGTTTCTTAATCTGCCGGGAGGTTACAGAGGCGCCATCACGTATCCCAACAGAGCCCCTTAAACCCACTTGAGCCTAGACAAGAGTCCTCTCTGGACCCCTCTCCAGGCCCTACCCTAGTGAGTGGTGATTGGGACAGGGGTGAGGGTCGCCTGTAAGCGGGGTGGGCACACAGGGATAAGGTCAGTGTGAGCTGGAATCGGCTCCTTTGCGCCCTCTCCACACGGGACCTTGCAGCCAGTGGGCAGTCTAGAATCTGCGGCCTTCAGATGCTCGGGTAGTAATGGGGGTGGCTGAGGCTGGGACTAGAGCTCTTCAGCCTTCCACCCAGGGGTTAGACCGGGATCAGTGGATTGTCCGCGCCGCCTCACCCGTTTGTGCAGTGCATGGAACTCGCTGTAGCGCCTTGGCACCGTGTGTCTGCGCCCGCTGCACAGCACCTCCACTCGGAACACCTAGCGGGGAGAGGTGCGCTTGAGGCTCCTCGGCAGGATGCTGCGAGGCCAGCTCTCAGCGATGCCCTCACCCTCCCGCGCTCAAAGGCACAAATCGAACTTGGAGCGCAGACGCTCTCCGGGTAATCTCCTGCTCCGCCAAACACCCAGGAGAAAAAGCTGGCTCCACGCGTTCCCCCAAGAGCGCAAGCCACCACCCGGAGGCTGGCTAATCCAAGCAGTTCCGAAACCCTCGAGTCGGGGTATCCTGGGACTATGTTGGGAACCCGAGCTGGAATTATAGGTCCCTATTGCTCTGGGCGTAGAGAAATTCGAAGGATCCCTCCGCCCCTTTCCAACTAGTGGTTCTGCTCACCATGTGTCCTTTCTCTGGGCTCTGCCTGGGCCCCTCGGCCTCGGGCCCCACCGACGGGATGCGAACTTCCAGCATCCGCGCCCGGGCACCGGCTGCGTCCCCTCCTCAAGTACTGCTCCGAGCGCGAGCCCCGGGGTAGCCACCCGCGGACCCTGTGTGGCCGCTCCGCCCTTCGAGCCCTCAGGCCCCGCCCAAGACCCAGCCCCGGGCGTCCCCAGCGCAGCGCGGTCCTGAGCCGACAAGATTAGGCAGGGCGCGGGCTGGAGGTAGCATACCGCCCCTTCGGTATGGAGGGGCCGCAGCGCAGGGGGAGGAACCCTCAGTAGAGTCATCGGTTTGTCAAATATTTACTGAACGCCCGACTGCCAGGTACGCGGGCAAGCCAAAATTTCACCTGTTCTTTGTTGAGCGTCTACTAAGGACTCCAGTCTGTGGCGCCTGGCTTGGGCGGAGGCGTCTGCCCAGCGGACGATCCCCGGAGGTTCCTTGCTTTCCTCAGACCCTTCCCCTGGACCAGGCCTCCCTGTCTCCTTCCCTCCTTTCAGCCTGACCTTTGGGAGCACGGGAGACTCCAGCTGAGACCATGCCTGGGTTAGGCGTGGGTCAGTACAGCTTTGTCATCCCCTTTCCCCATAATCCACAGGCCCCTTAATTCATTTTTTTTCTTCCATCCCTCCATTCATATTTTTCAACCTTAACCTGTTCTAGGGACATTTTACAGGGAAGAGGTAATTTAGGAACCCAGGGTCTACTCTGGAGATCAGTCAGAATGGTATCAGAAACTCTGTAGACCTTGAGCTGGGGATGTGGCTCAAGCTGTAGCGCGCTCGCCTGGCATACGTGCGACCCGGGTTCGATCCTCACCACCACATACAAAGACGTTGTGTCCGCTGAAAACTAAAAAATAAATATTAAAATTCTCTCTCTCCGTGTAGACCTTTGCTTACGTGCAAAATAGAAATAATATGCCTCCCAGGGGATGTAGCTCAGTGGTAGAGAGCTGGCTAGTATATGTGATTCCCATGTGCCACCAAAAAAAAAGAAAAAAGAAAAACCACACCTCCTTCAGGAGAGTGTATATGGCTGGAGAGCAGGAATTAAAGGCCAGCCTGGGCAACAGGGAGACCCTCTCAAATAAATGAGATGATGACCCATGTTAAGCCCTTAGCACAGCAGATGTCTGGTAAACAGCAGCTTGATTGTAGGCTTGCCCTGGAGAGAGGTTGGGTGATGAGTAAGAGAGGTAGTGAACAGGAAAGGACTGTGGGAGGTGGCACCAGGCTGCTCTTGCCTACCTTTCTCAGTAGGGTCAACTGGGAATGTGGAAATATTTAAATAGAACTTTTTCCACCCAATATGCTGAAAGGGCCTCTGCTCCCATCTCTTTACCACACCACTCAATAGCAGAGCTGCTTCCACTCAGTAGCTCCATAACAGGAACCCTCTATCTCACTGACTTCCCCTGACAAAGGAACCTGAGGTGAAGATTCGACACCCTTCTCCTCAAGAGCTTGCACCTACCACCTGGTAGGAGGCCTGGTGGAGAGGAGAAGACAGTGCCTTTGATGGACTCATCTCTCTCCTTCAGAGTGGGAGCAGAACATATGCATTCCCAGCCCAGCCCCAGAGAGGGGCTCAGAGGATTACCCCCAATGGGGGCAGGTATGTCTCATGTGTCCCACATACTCTCCTTCCAAATTCCATCACACCAGGGCCCCAGAATCAGGAAGCTGAAACTTCCTGCATCCTGGTATGGTCCCCTGGAAGGGAAATGACCAACACTGAGAAGAAGTGGTGTGGTTTCATTTCCTCCCTGGCATTCTAGGGCCCCAGCTCCTCCTTGACCTTCAGGGCCTACCAGTGCCTCTGTTCAGGACACCATTCTAATGACCATTTGCCCTCTGTCTCTGGATCTCCCTGCTTTTCCTTGCCTCCCTCCCCAGTCAATATAAGGTTTATTCTCTATCCTTCTATACAAACTATTAAAGCCAGGTTTTAGCCATGGTGACCTTCCTCTAGTTCTTCAAACCTGACAAGTTCTTTTCTTGCCTCCAAGACTTTGTCTTTGTTTTTCCTATCCCTGGAACACTCTTCCTTGACTTTTAGCCTGGTGGACTCATCTTCTGATTCTGAGCATAAGCTTACCTCCTCAAAGAGGCTTCCTTCCTGACCCCATCATATCACTTGGTTCATGCACATATTAAGTCTGTGACTATTGTTTATTATATGTCTCCACAGTGCCAAGCATTTAGCATAGGTCTTTGGTAGGTAGAATGGTGGGATAATTTTCCTCACTCATCATAAGGTTCACATGGACATTCCTGTAACAAAAGACAGGTTAATAAGAGAAAAGCATAGCAAAATTTAAAGTTTTATGTGATATGGGACCCTTTCAAAATGAAGTCCCAGAGACCCAGGGGCCTTCCTTTCAAGGTTCATGCTTAAGTCTGATGAAGCATGAATAGTCACATAGAAACATTTTTGGACAAAAAGGGTACGATGGATTAAGCGGGAAGTCAAGCATGGCCTGTCCAGATTCTTCTCAGCCTCTGTGCATCATCATTCATTTCTCCTGGATGTGGGGCAAGATTCCTCTGGAATAAGGGTGTTCAAGGGAGAAGGGAAAGGGTAAATAACCTTTCTAGGTTTATGGTTTACTTTAGGGGAATAAGGTTCTGTATTTTTGTTTTTGATATGAGGGATTGAATCCAGGGCACTCTACCACTGAACTACATCCTTAGCCTTTTTTTTTTTTTTTTAATTTCGAGATCGGGTTTCCTAGGTTGTCTAGACTGGACTTAAATTTGTGATCTTGCCTCAGCTGCTCAAGTAAACTGGGATTCCAAGTGTGTACCACTACACCTTATGTGATTCTAGTTTCTATGACCCATTTTGGAGAAGAGAAATTCTGATTTCTGTAGCTCACTTCAGGGAAGAAAGTAAGGGCAGGAGGTCAGAGAGACCTTGCTCTTAGGCCCTTCCAGTCTTTTTATTTTATTAATTAATTAATTTTTGGTGTTGGGATGGAACCCTTGCACATGCTAAGCACACACTACCACTGAGCTACATCCCCAGCCCCCAAGTCCTTTATTTCAAAATATTTAGCACCTGCCATACCTTGGAGTTTCATGTTCTGAGCCCTGATATACTAAAAACAAAAAATTGTTGATTGAAAGAGTATATGAATGAGAATATGTAAGAATGAATCTATTATGTATAATTATAAAGAACCAATAAAATTTTTTAAAAAATAAAATAAAAAGGCTAAATGGTGGTGGTGGGGAGGTAGAGCAAAGGCTGGGGAGGGGAGAGAAGGCCTGGGAGAGAGGTGCAGAGGGGATAGAGATTGCTGAAGGGCTAGAAGGTCTGCTGCAAGGGGATTACAAGAACCCTTTTTCCATCTTAGGGTTAGACATCCATCTCTGCCTCTCTCTTTTGGTGGACTGGTGTTCATTTTATTCATTTGACTTTTTTCCAGATGTTCCTGAGAAGCTTCAATGGCTTTTCATTGAGATTCATTAGAAATGACTTGAAAACATCTGTAGTAAACATGCAGGTCCCTAATTCTACAGTGTCCTGTGGTGCAAAGGTGCAGGTCCAAATAAGGAGAAACAAGATCCTGGACCTAGAGGTATTATTTACAGTGTCTTTGAGGAGATAGAACAAGTTATGGGCAATATTGTCCTATAAAGAGCAACACATGGTATGATATAAATTCCAAAGCAGTTATTACAATCAGAGGAAGAGTTTATTTTCTGTATACTTTAAGCATTGGTCAGTGTGGCAAATGAACACTGTTAAATTCCAGGCTTATATGATGGGTGTAGAGACCTCAAAGTGACTTCTATTTTTAGAATGAGTTGTTTTACTATAGAATCTCTGTCTTTTCTCCATCACTGTCTAGTATATGAATTTAATTTCTAAGTTGCTGAGTGAAAATTGCCTAAAAGTATTAATTGATCACATTTTTTTGATCTAGATTATACAGCAATAGTTTTCAAGTTTTCACAGTCAGTATTATTCCCTAGAGGTCCTAAAATCTCAGATTTTAGGGCCCTGACCCCATATTTTCTTTTTTTGAGGGGGTACCAGGGATTGAACTGGGGGACTCAAGCACTGAGCCACATCCCCAGCTCTATTTTGTATTTTATTTAGAGACAGGGTCTCACTGTGTTGCTAAGTGCCTCGCTGTTGCTGAGGCTAACTTTGCAATCAGAAAATATGGGGTTGTGCCGGGTGTGGTGGCACATGCCTGTAATCCCAGCAGCTGGGGAGGCTGAGACAGGAGGATTGGGTTCAGAGCCCTACGTGGTACCTAATCATGGACATTTTTAACAGTTCCCTGGGGATGCCCCGTGTGTTCCTGGGGACCATGTAGTAGATATCAGACTCCCACACCAGCCCCTCAAGGGACTGTGCTACACTGGCTGCTTGACAGTATCATGGCTTGAGCAAAAGGCAGGACATGCTGAGGTGAAGATGTTCCCCAACACAGCCCTGCTCCTGTGGTGGTCCTGTGGGTTGGCTGGCCTGAGCTTCTGTCATGCCTTGGCTGGGCCCTCACCCTCCACCATTGCTAACAAAACCACTGCACACAAAACCCCCTTTCACCCACAGCTCCAAGGCTGCTCAGGAGGTTTGGTTAACCCGTTAAGAAAACAAATAGCTCCTGGGCAGGGCAGGAAAGAGGGTGCTGCTAGACACAGAGGCTAGATTCTTCTCTGGGAGTGGGTGGGTGAGCCAGAGGGAGGGGCCAACCATGGGAGGCTGCCTGAGCAAGGGTAGGCCTTGCCTGCCCCACCCAAGTCCTGCTCTAGTCACTTGTGTAATCTTGGAGAGCCCCCTGAACCTGAGTCCTTATCTGTACAATGGAGAGTTGTGTGTGTGTGTGTGGGGTGTGTGTGTGGGTTAAATGACATCATGCTTCTGAAGTGCTTAGCATGGGCCTGACACACAGTAAATAAATATTCGCTGTTATTTTTAACTGAATTATATGAAACTAATGTTTTTGTAATCCAAAAATGGTAGGAGATTCACAGTTACATATAGTTCATCCTAATATATTGCTACTTATTTATCAACAAAAACAAATTCTATTCCTTTCAGTATGCTGAGCTTTAAAGGTTAGTTTGAAAAACAACTCTTTCAGCTACTAACTCTGTGATAAGGATTTTCCTGATATTTCTCCATATTGCACAACCAAAAAAAAAACAACAAACAAACAAAAAAAACAACACAGCAAATAAATTGGAAGCAGAGCTTGGTGTAAATCAGCAACTATTCTATTCATCACAACCACCTCAGGGTTCCTACTGATTGCCTTTTTAATAAGTACATTTTATTAATTTGAAATAATGAAATTTAAAAACAATTTTTATGTTATAATATTGAATTTTGGAACAATACACCTTAAAAAGAGTTCTCTAAAATGATTTTTAAGTTACTGACAGAGTTTAAACTCTTCATTTTTAGAAACAGGAGAGTGAAGCCCAAGGGTGAGAAGTGGTTCTGGAAAGAGCTGGATTAGAAGGCACCTCTATAGAAAATGTCTTGAGAGCCACGAGAGCAAACCAGGCTCAGGACAGGTTGGCAACCTGCTCTTCAGGGTCAAGCAGGTTCCAGACCTGCAGCCCCAGCCAGCAGTGTCATTCCTCAGAGCCTCTTTTCCTCTGCCCAGATATGACAGAGGCAGCTCAGCTGCTCACCCAGGGCTGCATCAGGAGAAGCTGGCAGAGACTGCCTCGGCACTTTTCATGGCACAGCAGATTTTTCTTGGGAGACAACTTTCTAACACTCTTCAAACCATAAGTCACTAAGCCTGGTTCAACAAATATATCTGGCATTAAAGGTCCCCAGCTGTTTACTAGACTTGCTTCTCTGACTTCCAATGGCTGCTCCTAGGGGAAAGAAGATCTCAAAGGGGTCAGAGAGGCTCATACACTTATAAGGTCAGGTCATTATCAAAATGGGACTTGTTCCAGGTGCAGTAGCACATGCCTGTAATCCTAGCTATGCAGGAGTTGAGGGAAGAGGACCTCAAATTTGAGGCCAGACTGGACAACTCAGCAAGATTCTGTCTCAAAATAAAATAAAAAGGGCTGGGAATGCAGCTAACTGGTAGAGCATTTGCCCAGATGGATTTGTACTTAACAGGCATACTGTATGGATTTATTGAGGTCTTTAAGAACTTTTGTAGGTTAATGTCTTAGTAGGTTGTTAGCTCTGGGGTGTTGTCTAGAGCTAAGAACCTAGAATCTAACTTAGCTCTGAGCAAGCTGCTTGTTCTCTGACCCTCAAGTATTTTAATGTAGATAATGATGACTACCTGGTAAGTTGAAGGTACTGGAGTAGAGATGTCTTAAAGCCCTGAGCACAATGCCTGGCAGATAGTACTTAACAAGCAACAATTCTTACTATAGTTAATGAAATAATGAGGCTCCACAGTGGGAAGAGGCTGCTGGGGGCAGTCTGTCCTTTGACCTACACATGTTCCTGCCTGTAAGGTACACCTCATCTTTTTTGCTAGTGAGGCTGCTGATGTGCCACTTCACAGAGACTTGCTGGTTGGGTCCCTGTGGTCATCATTGCTGCCACTCATAATGGAAGGGGAAGCTAAAAAGCAATAAATCTTGGAGGGCAGAGTCATTTGGAAACAGTCGTCACATCTCTTTAGTGAAAGGTTCTATCTCAGACTGGCCAGGGTTTTTCTGTTTTTTTTTTTCTGGACCCAGACAAAGTACATCCTATGGAGGATGAGCAGCTGGCTTTTTCTGAGCTGCCTTGGGTGGGTGGAGTTTCTGTCCCAGAGGTCTGGTCATCTTAGCCACAGGGGCATTTCCACAACAGACAAGGGCCAAAGGGGAGAAGCCTTATCTCAGGCAAGCCTGATGAGGCAGGTGGCTATCATGGGGCGGCCTGTAGGCCCCACCTAAGGCTCTGAGGACTAGTCTTACCAACCATGGTAGGGCCTACTGAGTCCCAAAATTGCCAGATTTCATAACTGTTTGCAAAACCTCAAGATCTGTCCTCATTGGCCATATAGCAATGATGTGGAGCTACAGAAAAGCAACTACCCCCATAGGCTGCTTTTGAGGGTGGCAGGAGGATACAAGATGAGTAGAAAATACAAACTCTATGATCTTAAGGAATTCATTGCACAAGAGGCCAATGAGGTAACCTCAGAGAGCCATTGCATAAGGTAGAGACCAGAGTTTACAAAGACAATAAATACAGTGCCATACAAGAGGTACAGGAGATGGAGTTCCCATTCCTGTCTGGGATAGAGATGGTGGATCAGATAAAGTGGATCAGACAAAGCTTTTCAGAGAATTTATATATGAAGTAGGCCCCAAAGGATGCACTAAATTGTTCTCCCACAATGAAAATAGTTTTATTTGATTTTTCTACTTGTAAAGATAATACACAGACATTTTAAGCAATATAAATGGCATAAAAAACTGGAAGTAATGCAAAATTCCATCTTTAGAGGCAATCATAGTAAACAATTTAATTAACATCCTTCTCATATATAAAATTTTATAAAATGAGGATCATATCATACATGCAATTCTATAACCTGCTTTTTTCACTCAAAAATATGAGTTTTTCTTGTCAATGAATATAACTACATATCACTTTCAATGGCTATATAATAGCCAACTGTATGACTGTACCATAATTCATTTGATCCTTTCATGACACAAATTTAGATTCATTCCAGTTTTTGCAACTGTAAACAAACAACACCATTTACAATGGGCACCTGTGGTTAGTTTTCATGGGCCTGGTTTCTAGAAGTGTCTATGAGGATCCTCACCGACATATTGGCAAATGCCCTCCATCTCCTTACACTTACATGCCCATCCATAATGTTGAAAAATGCCTATTTCAGACTGGTATAATTCTGAAACTGAAGATAAGAAATGGGAACTGAGAAAGAATGCCACAGGTACAAAGCCCAGAATTAACAAAGGCTCATCCAGTCATATGGAAATTAGAAAGGGAAAAAGCATGTTTGTAATCAGTTTCCATGAGACTTTAGCACTGTTTAGGACTGGGAGATAAACAGGGCAAGGTGAGCTGGGTCCTCTCACAGACAGCTGTGAATGCCAGGCAGCAGAACCTGCAACTGAATAATCATGTAACACATCTATTTGGCATCTGTTTTGAACCCAAACTTTTGCTGGGGCCAAGAAGTGATAAAGACATATAACCAACACAAAGCCACACAACTGGGATACACAACTGGTATCCCAGGATAGTGATGTATGCTCCATTCCCAAGGTTCAGAGGATAGGATTGAGTTGTTGTCCGTTTCTATTTCTTAACTCAAACATGGCACAGAGAATCTTTAGTATCTCCAAAGACAAAGTATATAGCTAAGGGATGTGCCGACAGCAGCAAAGATGTGTCCTTTTCTGCAAGGGCAAGGATCACTATTCTTCTCTTTCCCTCCATTTCCTCCAAGCTGCCAAGTACCAGTGGGAAAAATCCCACACCTTATGGTTAGATGTCACTCAGAATCCGTGGGCTTCAACTTCATGTGGGACCTAAGCATGCTCAGCAAAGGACACTCCTTCCATCACCACGCTCTGCCCAACCAGACCTTTGCCCATACTTGAGATTTCCATCAATTTTCCTTTTTAAAATTTGAATTTCTGAAAAACCATTCCTTATTTTCTTTAGAGTTCCCAACTATAGGTGCATTAATAATAAAAGTCTTCTGGGAGGGCTGGGTGTGGTGGTGTACTCCTGTAATCCCAAAGGCTCGGGCACCTGAGTCAGGAGGATGGCAAGTTCAAAGCCAACCTCAGCAAAAGTGAGGTGCTAAAGCAACTCAGTGAAACCCTGTCTCCTGTCTCTAAATAAAATACAAATAGGGCTGGGGATGTGGCTCAGTGGTCAAGTGCCCCCTGAGTTTAATCCCCAGTACTTAAAAAAAAAAAAAAAAAGTCTTCTGGGAAGAGTTTAAAGTTACTAATATTTATGTGACACTTTCTATTTTATTTCTACTCCACTTACTTATTCTGTCACTGAATACTTATACTGAATATTACATTTTCCCCAGCTCTACTTCCTCACCTTCAGATGGAATCCAGAAATTCTTGAGGAAACAACCCAAGGGGCAAGCAGGGTAATTGTAGACTTATCTCCATACATTTTGTCTAAACCTCTTGGTTCAAATAGGTAAACAGAGTGTCCCTACCAAGAGGAGGCATGAACCCTTCTTCTGCCTTCCCTCCTCCAATAAATTTCTTTCTCACAGCAGATAGCAGTGAGGCTCCCTCTGAGCATGGGAACTGTTCCCTTCCACTCTCTGGGCTGCCTTTATTCCCACACATAATTCTGAGATTTGTTCCCTTTCTCTCCTCTGAATTTCTATAACATGCTTAAATCTGCCCAGCCTTTAAATAAAGCTCTGTATCTCCCACTTCTAACCACCAGCCTCTCATCCCCTCCAGAGGAGCTTTACTGTCCCCACTGCTTCCCCTCCCATCTGCTCTAAACCTGTTTGCCTTCTGTGTAGCTTGTGTTACAATGTGTAATCTGTGTCTAATATTCAAGCCAGATACCTGAGGGCTATACCAACTACCTTCCCCTCCCACAGGTCTCTCATCAAGTCAGTGGCCAGGTCCCAGGTCATCAAGTCAGTGCATCTCCACCTTCCAAACCTTTCCCTGAATTCTAACTCCATTATTACTGGCCTCATCCCTGCGGATGTTGTATAGAGTCTGGCAGCAATCTCCACCTCCAGTCTGACACCTTCTGATATGTCTAAATCACAAATACTTTCCTTTAGTAGCTTCCTGTACTTGTAGGAGAACGTTCAAAGGGCCTCACGAATTCTCAGGCACTATGATCCAGCTTCTGCTCATTATTCTCACCTCATGGATTCAACTCTGGCCATACCAAGCACTTGTATATCCCTAGATATCAGTATCCACCTCTGACTATCAGGCAGACAAGGAAAGCAGAATGGTCCTGGTAGAAGGAACAAACACCTCTTCACGTTTAAGACACAGTTCAAACATCACATTCTCATCAATTTCTTCCCCCTGAGTCTCGTTTCTTTGTGTCATTTATTTATTATTCCTTTGTGCCTGTTATTCCCTGTAGAGGCTTCTGGATCAGTACCCCTCACCTGCTGTTGGCCTTCTTGATTTCCTTGTCTATAAACTCTGCACAGAAATGCATAAGCCCTGAAGTCAACTGGCCCATCAGCTTTAAGACACAGCAGACCCAGAGGGGAGTTTTGAAACCCAAGGAGCATCCATCCCAAGGAAATAATGAAACATCAAGATGATCATTGGACAGAACTTAACAAAGCACAGAGAAGTTAATTTAAAAATAAGTCTCCGTGGAGAAAAGAATTACAAATGTGGAAAGGGGACAGAGCAAGCCTATAGGGCTAGACTACAACTATCAATGTGAATTCATGATAGAATTTACTTTTTGTGGTAATGGGGATTGAATCCTCTATGCCTTATGCATGCTAGGCAAGTGCTCTACACTGAGCACTCCCCACCCCATGATTTTTTTTTTAAATATTTATTTTTTAGTTCTTGGCGGACACAACATCTTTGTTTGTATGTGGTGCTGAGGATCGAACCTGGGCCGCACGCATGCCAGGCGATCGCGCTACCGCTTGAGCCACATCCCCAGCCCCCCCACCCCATGATTTTTAAAAAATATTTATTTTTTAGTTATAGTTGGACACATTACTTCTATTTTATTTATTTTATGTGGTGCTAAAGATCAAACCCAGGGCCTTGCACGTGCTAGGCGAGTGCCCTTCCACTGAGCCACAACACCAGCCCCCCATGATTTTTTTTTTAATATTTTTTTTGTTGTAGATGGACACTATCTTTATTTTTTATGTGGTGCTGAGGATCAAACCCAGTGCCTCATACATGCGAAGCAAGCATTCAACCTCTGAGCTATAATCCCAGCCTCCCACCCCATGATTTTTAATATCTACTTATGTGATCTATCTCTACCTCTCTCAATATTTCTTTTACCTCTATATATTTTCTTGTCCTGTCTGGAAAAACCTTGCAGCAAGATGTCCCAGTAACAACAAGCACACTCAACACCCAAACTTGGTTTCTAAATTTCATTCCTAAGAATCAAAGCTCCCTGGAGAAATGGCTGATTCTAGGGCTGAGGCAAGGAAGATACAAGATGGGCCTAGAACATCTTGTTATGCCAGAAAGTAAAGTATTCAAAAGTTAAAGACACAGGAGCCTGCTACCAATGTAGGACAGTTTGAGCAAAATAAAATCAAAGTAACAGCTTGAATTTGAATACAGTAGGAATCCATGTTTCCATATTGATAAACAAGTGGTAAAATAAATGGGGAAAGAGAATGTTTTTATTTAGGAGAATCCAACCAATAAATGTAGAATGTATGACTGAGATGGAAAATAACACTGCTCAATCCTTATAATAATAACTGATTCAGGCAAGACCAGTACCAATGAACAAAATACTTGTATGATCTCAAAGTATCTCCCATAAATTACTTGTTAATTACAAAGGGGAGAATAGCAAATTTAAAATGAAAAACCTGGTAGACATCAACTTAACCAAGTGATCAGATTTATCATCAACATTAATGGGACAAACAACATCATATGCCAACTTCAGATGCATGGAGAACACATCACTTCTATATTCTTCAAAAATGTCACCATAATGAAAGACAAAGGCTGAGGAACTCTTCTGCATTAAAGGAGATACAGGTAGGGCTGGGGAATGTAGCTCAGTGATAGGGCTTTGCTCTAGGTTCAACCTTCAGTACTACAAAAACAAAACAAAAATAATTTTTTAAAAAAGAGACAAATGTAATCATGTATCACAAATAAAAGTAACACATGATCCTGCATAAGGAAAAAGAGAACTGATACGAAGGACATTATGGGGACAAATGACTAATTTAAATATAGTAACCATCATTAGATAAGTATTTTATCAGTGTTCAACTTCCTGGTTTTGATAACTGTACTTACATGAGAAGGTTCTTGTTCTTAAGGAAATACATACTTAAGTTTCTGGGGCCATGGGATTCACTGGTATGCAATTTATCTTCCAATGATTCAGAAAAGACAACATGCAAATTCAGTAGATAAAGCAAATCATAAAGCAAATGGGGTAAAATGTGAATACTTCATAAATTTGGGTAAATTTCTGCAACTTTCTGTAAGTTTGAAATTATATTTTAAAAAGTTATAAAAACAACCCCCCCAAACCAAGAATACAACAGTAAAGGATGAATAAAAATTATGGTACAGTCTAATCTATGGAAGCCTTAAAATGATATAGCCTTACAAATTTGTGAAGGTATATAAAGATACAGAAAAAATGCTGGTAACATATAATGTTGAATGATAAAAGCAGGATACAAAATATTTTATGTGTATATTATTACAACTATGTAAAGGCAAGCATATTAAAAAGGTGGAAAGATAAAAATCAAAAGTGATAATAAAGATATAGGGGAGAAACTGAGTAACTTTTTCCAAAAACTTAACTTGTTGAAAAAAATACTTGCAGCAAGGACACCTTCCCAGATACAGGTCAGCACCATTTAATGCTTTCTCTTGCCTTAGGCTACCCCTCCCCAAACCTTAGCCACTACCAAAGAGAATTGAAAGAGCAGGTCCTAGAGCCCCTATGCAGAGGGTGGTGGGGTTGGAGGTGGCAAGATTCCCATGGCAGTCAGTCAGCCAGCTCTGACTCACAAGGGAGCTTCAAAGTCAGCTCTGACCAGTGCAGCTCATGCAGCTGGGAACACAGCTGAGAGGAAGCCCATCAATGACTTATCTGAGGCTCTGGCCTTCCCTGGCCAGACCAGTAAAGACCTGTTTGAACACTCTTGGCTTGTGCTTACAATACCTGGGGGCTCTTCCTGACATGCTCCCTCTGAAGACACAGACAGTGAGGCTTCTGTGAATCTCAAAAAGGCTCAGGAGCTTGGAGATTACCCTATCCAGAGGCACAAGTTCTGGCTCTTTGTAGGGATAAAGCAGCAAGTCCTTAATCATATATTTATACCTTAACAAGAACAGTTTATTGAGGATGTGGTAGTTTTGCTTGCTTGCTTGCTTATTTACTGTGACTTATTTTTGGTGCTGGAGAATTGAACCCCATGCCTTATACATGTATTCTACCACTGAGCCATAGTCCTCAGCCCCTAAGGACATGTTTTGATAGGTAGCTAGAACATAAAACTTGCTTCCAGAGCTTAGGGCAAAAGTAGGAATAAGACAAGGTTAGCCTTCTCTGCAAAATAAGTTTTAAAAATTCCTTCTCTAGAGAAAAAAAGAGTTAAGAATTAGGCAGATTAATACAGCCTCTGAATAACATCTGAGGTAGGTAGAGAAAAAGAAACCCAAGTTCCACAGGGAAGGAGCAGCAAAAACTTATGAACTCCTATACAGAGAAAGTTCCTACACCTGGGCAGCTTCTTGGTTATGAGTATTTCAGACCTGCTTTCCAACTGCTCCCCAAACTAAAGCAAAAAGCACCACCATTCTGAGTCATGTGACCTGATTTTAAAATATTTTATTACATAATCTTTTCATGGCACCATCAGGAGTAACAGAAAACGTTATTCCCAGTTCCTAAACCACATCCTGAAAAATATACATTTATATTTATATATTTATAGTAATACTTCACCCCTATTCCATAATCCACCACCTACTGTAGTCTTTTGCTTAAAGCAGGAAACTATTCTCTTAGGTAAGAAAATATATATGGAAGCTAAATGAAATATTGGTTAGAGTAACTGGGAACAGTTTGGTCACAGGGGCAGGTAGGAAGGGGCTAAGTCCAGCCTAGGCAAGATGCATCACTGGAGTCCATCAAAGGAAGGACAGTGTATAAAAAGGCAGCGTCACACAGGTAGGCTCTGGTATCCTTGGTCCATTAGGAGATGGCCTTTGCCTCAGGAAGGAAGGCTTCCCAGTACTTTGCCAGCTGCAAAGAAGTGGGGGGACAGTAAGCAAGTACCCCCATGTAGTAGCAGGGCCCAAGTTAGTCTGGGAGGGAGCAAGCACCTCAGCCACCCAAAGGAAGGTGTGCTGAGCAGATGCAGAAGCCATAACATTATCTTCCTCTTCCTCTATTAGCTGGAGCATCTGTTTCTGAGTCCCAAGTGGAAGGGAAGTCTCTAGTCTCTAAAGACAATCTTGGTTTTGCCCTGAAGGGTGTACTCCTAGAGGCCACAGTTTTGCCCAGCTGTTAACTTCTCACAATAAGGCCATTCCATACTGATTGAGGTCTCAGCCTCAAGAGGGCTAGGTGGTGCCACAGAGTTGCCCTTACTGGGAGAGAAGTTAATCATAGACTTAGGGCAACATAGTCCGATCCTCCTGTCAGATGGTCTATGCTGGAGTAGCAAGGCCAATTTTCTATTATTAACTATAGCAGGGACCCTCCCTCCAAGCAGGACCTGCCCATTTTGTCATTCAAGGCCCAAGTAGGGATCTGACCCTTGGAGTGGGGAGTAGGGGACAAAGTTCATACAAAACTTACATACCTGCTGCTGTGAATACAGGAGTGTCTCAAGGTACTTGATCACGTGGTTTTTGAAGTCCTTGGATTTCTCTTTCTATAGGAGACAGGAGTCTACATAATCATCAAGACAGTTGCTCCTTCCCCTTTTGATAGGATGGTGGTGTTTATTGCTGATCAAGGCCAAACACAGCCTCCGAAAGTAGAGCCAGCAGCTGGAATAACTACAAATTTCCAGCCAAATCGTCTCTGCTAATGCTCTGTAAAGCTTTCTTGGAGGACAAAGGATGGGCAGGGAAGGAGTAAGAATGGGGGCCCAGAGGGTACATGGCAGATACAAACTGTTTTGTATCTAATGCTCTGATCTGGCATTAAGTTTAAGGGAGCTACCATGCCTCAGGAACAAATGCACATATGAGCACACACATGTACACCCACAAGCACACAAAAGGCCTTGTCGGTTCACAAGAACTACACGCTAAGTTAGAAGTTAGACTCTTCTAGCTTACCTCAAACCGTATCACTTCTTTTCGGACCACTGTTGAAATCCTTTCAAAGTCCCTTTCATACTGAGTCACCCGAGACTCCCACTGTGAAGAAAAAGCAAAGAAGGGATCATTTAAGTCTTTACATTTGGTCAGAAATTCCACATGAGACCTCAACTGATCATTATATCCAGCAGAAGGTTACTTCAGGGGCTGCTGAGAAAGAGATGCCATGTGTTCCAGACCAAGCCTGGTCTTTGAGAAAGCTCTGGTACTGCACAGCTTCTGATTTAGTTCTTACCAGCAGTGCCAGAAGGGCTGCCCTACACCCCCAACTCATTTAATTCTCACCAGGGCACCATTTTTGCATTACCTAAGTAGCCATACCAGGATCCTCTGATTTGGCAAGTCTGGGTGGAGTGGGAAGAGAAAAGAGTCAGGCCTTGGGGCAGGCCTGCAATTACTCTGAGGCTTACCCAGAGGACAAGGCCCTTTAGTCTCAATTATCTTTTCTGCCTGCTGAGGGGTTCCAAGCATCTAGGTGGAATGAGACCAGGCTCATTCAGAAGCCAGAGAATACCCTGGCAAGGCTGCCTTAGGAAACTCACCTCTGTGATCTCATCCTTGGCCTGCTGTAGCTTGTCAGGCTTGTTGGCCCACAACAGCCGAGCCTCAGCCTCTCGCTTCTTCTGCAGCATGGCTTGAGCATCCTGCCAGCGCTGCCATGTCTTCATGCGCTGGTCAAAGGCAGCCTGTGGGGGTAGGGGTTTGGGAGGAGCACAACCAGCTGTTCAGGAGCTCTGCTGGGTCTGCTTTGTAGGGAGGCTCTCCCAGCAGCTGTGCCAGGGAAGGACTGAGCAAGGGCAGGTTCTGCAGCCACAGTTAGTGCCCAGCTGCAAAGTTTAATATCTAGAAGCACAAGCTTGGGTAAGATCCTCTCCAAGCCTTCATTGGGCCAATGCCATGCTGCTTCATGCTACTTCCGGGATTGGATGGCTGGGGGCACAGTAGATGGCCTGACGCCAGTGATGAATACTATGACTTCCGAAATGCCTCCCTCAGAAAAGTGAGTCCATGAGACTACACATTTTCCCTGGTGCCAGAAATTAAAAATGAAACACATGATCCAGTTTTCACTGAACTTATCTTCTATTGGAAAAAGCCATCATTGTATTAACAATCACAAACACATACAAGTATGCAGAGTAGCAGGAAAACAAGCAGGGTATTTTAACATAAAGCTTGCTTAGTTTTGGAGATATGTCAGGGAAATCTAACCCAAGGAAGCAAACTTTCAACTGACACTTAAATAGCATACAAGGTTAGCTTAAAATAAACAGGACACTCTGCTTACATCTCAACCACACACTCACCTTCTATAGGCAACCAACGCTGCCAAAAAGCTCCCCAAAGTCTACTTGCTGGTTTTCCCTATTTCCAATCCCTTGAACACAATCAGCATTTCCAGAGAAGGGCAGTTGTTGATTTAACCAAACTACCACCACTCCACATTCGGTTTGTAGACCTCAAGAGGCAGCACAGATCAAAGTGCCTAGTGCCAAACACCCAGCCCTGTTCCATTAGTTCCCCTTTCCCTACAAAAGTTCCCTGTACATTCCCTAGGCTTCCTTAACATGGGCCTTTGCCAAACCTGAACATTAGGGAGTGCAAAGCCATCAAATTCACCTTCCTCAGCATAATTACTGCTGATTGCCTGTAATTTCTCAGGCAATTTCATATCCAAGACTCAAACTAACAGTGGGCTAGCAGTAGTCTAATTCTAGGTTCAGGGAAGGGCAGGAAAAAAACCTGCTTGTCTCTCAAATCCCACAGAAGCTTATGACATAAAGTGGGAATATGAAGGACTCTGAGAAATGACCAGTCACAGTTCTATGCTCTAAAGCACACTTCCCCAGCTCCAGCCTGTGGAGCTCCAGGATAGCCTCTTCTCCCTCCTGTATATATAAGCTCAGCTGCCCGAGGATATCCAAATATTCTCCAGAGACCCCCATACAATGCTCCTCTCAGAAAGCTTCCCCCCAGCAGAGACCCTTCCCTGAGATGGCTCTCCAATCTAAGTAGTCTGACCAGTTCTAAGAATTCCATAGCAGGTTATTTTTCAAGCCTCTTATCACTCTGGAGTTAGAAGCAAACCAAAGACCAAAGAGAGAGGACAATGAGCAGTCTCACAGGCTATATTAAGCAACTCTACTGCAGAGGAAGTGAGAGTCCTAGGAGCATCTCAGATCTTGACAGAACACAGAAGCTCCCTAGTGGGAGATATGTTGGGGATGGGGAGTCGGGGGTGGCACCATTCCAACTCAGAGGCTCAGACATCCTGATCCCAAGCTGAATCAGGCCCTTATAGGGTAGGCACAAGGCTCTCTCTTAATTCTTTCCTCTGTTTTAGAGGCCATGCGAGAGCTAATACCACTGCCCAGTCAAGCTTTCTTAATTGCTCTGAGAGGTCATGGAAAACCAGACTGCCCTGGTCACCAGGAGAAAAAGTGAGGTGTTTGATCTGAGGGGCAGGCTGCAGTGTTGTAACCAGGGTGGTCAGCACAGCACAGGGAGGGCTTTGGTGACACGCTGTCTCAGACCCCTGGCCACACTCCTCCATGCAATGCCAAGCCAGTTCTGTGTAGTTACCTGACTGCCCACATTGGAGGGACAAGTGGAAGCCAGCAAGAGCTCTTATCAGGGCAAAGCCACCGCTTGCTGTTAAGAAGGCAAAGACCAAAGGACTGAGGAAGTCACTGCTCCATGGAGCCCAGACAATAGGTCTGTAATAACCCTTGCTTGAAGGAAGGAGCACAGAGGACACTGTCCTTCAACAACAGGGGCGAGGCTATTTGGAAATTCAGGAGTGGTCTTTTCTCCAAATTCATCTAGGAAATTGGCTGTGGGCCTCAAAACAACTCAACAATATTTGACTAACAGTCAAACAGATTGCTTGGTTGGTAGGATACCTTCTCTTATAATAGTAGAAAAAGTTATACCTATTTATAAGCTATAATGAGATGAAATTTCTTGAGACAAAGAAAATAAAAATTAATCAAGGGAGGAGAAAGAGAAAAAGAAACAGAAGCTTACTCGGACTATGGCCAGGAGGCGAATGTAGTCACTCAGGAGTTCAGCAAGGAGGAAGAAGTCATTGTTGGCCTGTTCCTGGTGAAGCTGCTCAATTTTTTCTTCCACCTCAGCCAGCTGGGAGAGTGCCCGTGACAGTGCTGTGTTGTCCTCAGAACTCCCAAGCATGGCTAGACTCTTTGCAAACTGGGCTGTGTGCAGTGCTAGCTCTGAAAGGAGGAAAAGACAGCAAACGGCCCTCTGATCTCACAAGGAAAATGGACAAGCCAGTTGACCTTGAATGGCATGTTTTAGCAATTATTTCCCCTGCATATCCAGCAAAAGAGGGCTTCTTTAATCTAGTAACCTATAATACACTCGACCATATTCAGAAAGTGAAGGGAAAATGTCCTGATCACAGAAGAGGAAGGAGAGGCACCTGCCAACATACATTCCAGCAGATGGGCCTACCTGAAGGAAGCAGTTTCAATATTCCTGGAGAACACCAAGGGCCAGTTAATACAAATGGGCCAAAGGAGTAAAGATGTTTTGTTGTTGTTGTTTATATTTTGGTTTTGGTACTAGAGTTGATCCCAGGGTCACTTAACAACTCAGCCACATCCCCAGCCCTTTTTATTTTTCATCTTGAGACAAGGTCTTGCTAAGTTGCTGAGGCTGGCTTCATACTTTCAATACTCCTGCCTCAGCCTCCCATGCTGCTAGGATTACAGGTGTGTGCCACTGTGCTCAGCGAATGATGCTTATTTTTATGTTAAAGCTCATGAACTATGTCTACATGCAAGAGATACATACTATTGTAGTCTTACATGTTCTAGAGCAGAGCAAACCTTTTCTGTAAAGGATCATATAGCAAATATTTTACGCTTTGCAGGGCACATATGGTATAGCTGCATGTTCTTTTCTCTCCCATATCCTCCCTTTAAATGTGTAAAAACCATTATTAGCTCAAGGGAATAGGTCCCAGGGCCAGGTCATCATTTGCCAACCCTTACATTGGCCTCATGTTAATGGTCTTTCTTTTAGAATTCTAATTATCAATATGTTTAAGGCAAAGAAGGGAAGCTTTCCAAATTTGGAAAATTTCACTAGCTCTTAAGCAACTCCCACCAAAGAAAGATGCAAAGGGTTAGGAGGCATGTGATTTCCCTGAATTAACCCAACCATGTAGCTGAAGCATGTGTGACTTTTTCTTGGATGTAAGCCACAACTCAAATACTTTTAACAAAAGCCTTCATCCCAGGTCAATATGTATCTGGGACAGCTTCTCTGCACCTCTCTCAGGTAGAAAGTCCACAGTGGCTAAATAAAGTTTCCTTCCAGTAGATGTAGAATTTATCTTTTTAATCTGAACATCAAGGACCAGGTGGGCTGAAAATTTCAACTTAGATGCCTGAGAGACTTGGGAACAGCATGCTCTCCCATCCCCAGCTCACTGGAGACAATTTCCCCTAAGTCAAAGTACATTTCGGAGGTGGTACCTTTTCTGTGATTGACAAGAGTTTCTACCACAGCATGTAGTTTCCTTAGGCGTTGTTCCTCACACTCTACTTCCTGGAGTTTCTCTTCAAACCACTGAAACACAAGGCCAAAGCTTCAATGGAGGTTACTTGCATAGGGGGAGAGCAGTCTTTCCTTGGCATTTTTTTTTTTTTTTTAAGGGACTGAATTCTTTTAAAGTTGTTTTTTAATTGAGAAAAACAGTCTAATCTCAGAAATTTCAGGAATTCTCAGGGCTTCTGACCAATAAGTCTGAGAGGCAGAAGGAGCTGAGAGGTACAGGGCTACTCACAATGTCTGATTCATTCATCTTGATGGTCATTTTGCTGACTGCATCTGTGGCTTTGTTGAACATCTTGAGGAGACCAGCACCACTCAATGTCTGAGTACCAACGGCCCGTGGCAGCTACAAGACCAAGAAGGCGGGGATGGCAAGTTATCTGCTGCCCCTATTTTAGGTTCAGAAGAATTAGTATCCATCAGATGGCATGCCCAAAACTTGCCAAACTAATTATGTGAACTGTAAATTGTTGTATTCTAAGGCAGTTACATCAATCTAAAAATAATATATACAACAGAAAAATCAAAGGACTATGTTAAAACAATCAGTAAAGTTTTCAGATTTTAATATTATTCATAGAAAAAAGTAGACTAGGGTTGTTATGTGGCTAGGTGACCCCACATTTGAGACTGTCTGCCTACTCAGGTATGATCTGCTTAACTACCAAGCATACTTTTGTTAAGTCAAAAGTTCCTTTGCATTAGCACATGTTGCACACAAACCAGACTTAAGTCTTGAGAGACTTTGAAGTTATGTTGTGATTTCATTTAAGTTTTCTGCATTAAACAAGTGTCCAATAATAGGAACATTATTTATTCGTATTAGGCTACTTTTACATAGTAGATTATGCTACAAAAGTTAGACTTTAGTGCTTAGCCCTTTATGGCAGTAGTTCCCAAGTTGGGATCATTTTGCCCTTAAAGGGCACATTCGGCAATGTCTGGCTGCTACAGTTCAGGAGGAAGGGCTACTGGTATCTAGTGGGTAGAGGCCAGAGATGGTACTAAAACATTTTGCAATTTATAGGACAGTCCCCACAAGAATTAATCCAGCCCAAAGTGTCCACATAGACAAATCCTGTTCTATGAGTAAGGATGAGGCAGTGAAAAGGAAATATGGACTTAAGAATACCCAGGGGCAGAATTAAAAGAGTTACAACATTTGATTGAGAATTTTTCATTAATAAATTCATTTTAAAGAAAAAAATTCTATATACTTAGAATTTTTGGTTATAGAGGTCAAAAGACAGCCTAATTGTGTCTTACTGAACTACCACAGAGATCTATTTATTTTCTTCATTAGAGAAAATACTCTATGTACAAATTAAAGAAAAAAGTAAAAGTTAAAAACAAAATAGTAGCTTTATCCTGTTATTTTCTTTTAGTTTTCTGAGATAAAACACTATTTTTTAAAATTAAAAAAAAAACACTATTTTATCTAGAGCTTCTTCTGATCCTTAATGACTTGAGTTTCTACACCTATATTTATATGGTGTTGCATGTTTCAGTTTTTGTAACTTTTTTTTTTAATTTGTTTTTATATGGTACTGAGGATCCAATTCAGTGCCTCATACATGTGACACTAGTGCTCTCCCACTAAGCTATAACCCCAGCCTCTGTAACTCTTTTAAAACATGCTTCCACATATTAGTATTTCTATATACTCGGTTTATGAAGAGAAAAAAGTATTGGTTATATTGTTAGCAATTGTACTGTCTCCAGTTTTTTACAATCATTACAATCATGAATAGCCTAGGCAAAGCCTGTAAAAAAGACTGTCCACTTGAATCCACACTTTTGCTACATGTCAAATTCTGTGGGTTTTGGTAACTGGTTTTTAACCAATGCTCCTCAACTCCTGCAACAAAATACACATTCAAGTGAGCCAACAGGTAACCTATAAGATATATGCCAAGGACCTGCCAAATAGATCTCTGTGTTGGTTCAGTAAGACACAATTAGGCTGTCTTTTGACCTCTATAACCAAATTACTTTTATTTCAAAGGCTGAAAGATACTTATAATTCTTGGGTGGTCACATAAAGCTAGGATGTATTCTGATGCTAGTCACGTTAAATACTCAAATATCTGGTGAATGAGGTGGTTTCATTTCACAAGTAGTAGATATAAATTATGAAATTCAGTTTTGGACAATACTAACCTCTTCTTTTTCCAAAAACTCCCTGACATCAGGGTCCTGTAACATAGTAGGATGATTCACAACTCTTTGAAGGTACCTAAAGGGTAAAGAGTTATCATCTGGTTAGATGATCTGACCTCAGAAGGTTTTGGGTAGTGCATTGCTAGCAGAGGCACCATATCTTTCACTACTTAAAATATTTGTCCTCAGAGAAGGTACACAAATAGGACACTGCTTTTAAGTACATTCAATTTCATGTTCTTCCCACTTCCAAAAAGGGACAATAAAAGAACTACTCAGAAAGAGACCAAAGAACTATTATTCATATTTGATTATTAAAGAAAATGAATATGATTGTTCATCAGGACGGAGACAGAAAAGAAGATAGTTTGTGCCCAAGAGTGCGAAATAAGAGATTTAGAAAAAGTCAGGGATAACATGTAGGTGTGACTCTTTTTTTGGGGAGGGGTATCGGGGTTTGAACTTGGGCACTTGACCACTGAGCCACATCCCCAGCTTTATTTTGTATTTTATTTAGAGAGAGGGTCTCAATGAGTTGCTTAGCACCTCACTTTTGCTGAGGTTGGGTTTAAACTCACGATCCTCCTGCCTCAGCCTTCAGAGCTGCTAGGATTACAGGCACACGCTAATGCACCCGGTAAGGTTTAACTCTTTAATACAATCAAATTTCATGGCTACTAACTCAAGCAAACATCTCATAATTAAGTCTCAATTTCAACTTCTTACTTGTTCTCAAGCTATTCAGAAACATGTTTGTATGGCACCTACCTTTCTAGAGCAGCCCTCCGTTTTTCAAGAAATTCTGCAGAGGAAGAATCTTCCTTCCCAACTTTCACTTTTGTCATTCCTAGAATGGAATTTAAAAAGCAAAATAACCAGAAATCATAAAAGAATAAATCTATTTTATTTTATAGGTACTAGGGATTGAACCCAGGGAGATCTCTACCACTGAGCTCCACCTCAACCCTTTTCATTTTTATTCTCAAACAGGGCTTAAGGTGCCAAGGTTGGCCTCAAACTTGTAATCCTCCTGCCTTAGCTTCCAAGTCATTGGGATCACATGGCATGCCCACTGCCTTTGCCTGATAAATTATTATTTTTTTTTTTAAATATTTATTTATTTTAGTTCTCGGCGGACACAACATCCTTGTTGGTATGTGGTGCTGAGGATCAAACCCGGGTCGCACGCATGCCAGGCGAGCGCGCTACCGCTTGAGCCACATCCCCAGCCCCACCTGATAAATTATTTTAAAGTCACAAGGAGGAAAGGCCTCAAGGATAGCACTAAAAAACACAACCAAAAGCCACTTCTGTGTCATGAGCAGGCAAGAACAAAAGGTTCTTTACATCAGAGTTATTTTTTTTAAACTAGTTTCCAGGGCTATGGTTGTGGCTCAATGGTAGAGCACCTGTCTAGTAGGTATGAGGCACTGGGTTTGATCGTCAGCACCACATAAAAATAAAGGTAGTGTGTCCATCTACAATCAACCAACCAATAAATAAAGACACAAGACATTAACAAACTAAGCTAAAACCAAAGCACCCTATTGTACCCAAGGAAAGAGAATGGTCAAAATATGCTATTTCTCTAGACTTCAAGTGTTCTAAACTATTAATAGAAGTAGTCATATACTACAGAGTAAATTCATAATAGAAAGACAGTAAAGGAAAAACCCCAAAAGAAAGACCTCAGGCTTACCTATTAGGCTCTTCTCAGGTGGAGGAGGGACAATGAAACCATTCTGAGAGTGTTTCTCTGAAAGCTTCTCATAAAGACCCAGAAAGTCACTAAATCTTCTTTTCACTGCAAACTGTTTACTTCTGAACATTGGTAGGCTCGTCTTGGGTACAGAAAACACACAAGGTGATTTTATTCCAAATACAAGATGAATGAGTATCTTGAGAGCCATCCAGCTGACATCAAATGACTCCATTTCCCAGATCCTTGCCCTTTAGCCACCTAGCAAATAACTTTCTCTGAGGCACAGACAATCTTGTTTGAGCTATAGTCTACTTTGGCAGTCTGGATGCCTAAGAAGAACAGCTCAGAATAATGATTTTAAATGCAAAAAAATATAATATATATAGAATTACAAAGGAAACCAACTAAATTCAAATATAGCTTCATTCCTAGATTAAGAATACTTGCTCTAAAGAAACAATGTTGAATTCTAGTTTAAAGGCAGAATTCTACTCTCCCCAATACTGAGTTTATCCTTTACTGGTCTTCAATAAACATTTCATCCTTTATTGACTCATGTAATAAGGTATTAGTTGCTGGAATTAAAGCAGACAGGGGCTGGGGTTGTGGCTCAGTGGTAGATTGCTCGCCTAGAATGCATGAGGCACTGGGTTCAATTCTTAGCACCACATAAATGTAAAATAAAGATATCGTGTCCACCTAAAACTAAAAAATAAATTTAAAAAAATAAATAAATTACAGCAGACGAACTAAAAAATGAGACTAATGAAAGAATGTTTCTAAGAGGGGTAGGGAGGAATCAGATGATATGTCTAAGCTGTAAACACTAACCTTTGTAGTGTCATGGAATCTCGAGCTCACACAAGACAGGCCAACAGCAGTAAAAATACAATACAAAGGAGAATGAGAGTAAAAAAAGGACTAACCAGAGATGTAAAATTTAATAAGAACGGCCTAGCCAATTGCTGGCAATAAAGTAAATCAATGGGAGCTTTTATACACTGCTAATAGAAGTATTAATTGGTGTGTGTGTGTGTGTATTTTTATACAAATTGGGAGTTAACAAATGTAGGAAAAAAAGTTTGTATTCCTTAAATTCAACATCTGCAGTACGTATGACAAAGGGAAACTATTCCTAGTTATGTACCCTAGAGAAACTCCTCCATGGGTATGCTAGAGACATGCAAGAAAGTACAGAGTTCATAGAAACAAAAACTGGAAACATGTTTCATGACAGGAAAACAGATATACTACCATACAATGGAATAACTACAGCTATGCCCTATAAGAATGGTTTTGAGAAACAATGCTAAGTTTAAAAGTACTATTTTCAGCATGATGTATGTACTTTCAATACTAGGGATTGAACCCAGAGCCTCATGCATAATAGGTGAGCATTCTACCACTGAGATACACCCCCAGCCCTTTTTATTTTTTACTTGGAGATTCAGTCACACTACATTTCCAAAGTTGGCCTTGAATTTATAATTTTCCTGTGTAGTCTTCTGAGTAGCTGGCATGAGCAACTGCACACAGCATGACAGTATTTTTATGAAATTAAAAATGAAAGCAAATTGGTATATTATTCAGAGATACATATATAAAGATTATATTTGTTTGTTTATTTATTTAATGGTACTAGGGATTGAACCCAGAGGTGCTTAACCACTGAACTACATACTCAGCCCTTTTTATTTTATTTTTTTATTTTGAGACAAGGTCTCAGTAAGTTGCTGAGGCTGGCTTTGAACTTGTGATCCATCTGCCTCAGCCTCCCGGGCCAATGGGATTCCAGGTGTGTATCTCTGTGCATGGCAATTAAGATTTTTTATAAAGGGAAAAAGAGAACTCAGGAGAGTGGTCACCTCTAAGATATGAGGAGGAAACATGACAGGGAGAGGAAACATGAAGATACAGTCAATGGTACTCTACTTATAACTGGCTATATGTTCTAGGCTTAATTTTATTTTGCTTTATAACTTGCATAAACATTAAATAAGTTTCATTTTAGTTTTATTTTTGAGACAGGGTGGTCTCAAACTCCCTGGCTCAAGTGATCCTCCTGCCTCAATCTCCTGAGTCACGGGTTACTGGCATGCACCACCATACTAGACTGTTATGCAAATAAAATTATATTAAATCTGCCATTCCAGGATATCTTGCTAAAATATATCTGTATATTAAAAAGTAATACCAAACTTGAAGAGAAGAAAAAAGTTAAAGTATTAAAAGCAGCTCTCTATTAAAAACCTAAGAAGAGCTGAGGTCTTTGTTGTGGTACTGAGGATTGAACCCAAGAGTGCTTTACCACTGAACTACATCCCCAGCCCTTTTAAATTTGTTTGTTTGTTTAAGACAGGGTCTTGCTAAGGTGATGAGGCTGACCTAGAACTTGAAATGCTTCTGCCTCAGCCTCCCAGTCTCTGGGATTACAGGGATATGCCACTGCACTGGGCTCAACTGTTATTTATTTATTTATTTGGTTTGTTTGTGGCACTAGGGATTTAACTCACATTCTAGGTAAGCACTCACACATGCTAGGCATGCATACTACCACTGAGTTATGCCTCAGCTGTGCCCCCACCCCATCTTTTAAAAATTATTTTGAGATAGGGTCTCACTAAGTTGCCCAGACTGCCCTCCAACTTAGATTTCTCCTGTCTCACCCTGCCAAGAAACTGTGATTACAGACATGTGCCATCATAACTGGCTGACCTCAGAATTTCTAAACAGGTAAACTACTCTTGGCTTGGGGAAGCCCATGAAACTAGTTCCACACCACACAGTTCCTAAGGGGAATGGGGATAAATCAGATACACGGCACATCTTAATAAAATTTAACAACATTTCACACTGAAATGTTAGACCTCTGGAATAATGATGGAAAGGCTCAGTGTGGAGTATCCAGATAAGGTTATCTTAGTATAAATGGGGATTTCTAAACATGAAGGGAAAATGTGGGCAAAGAAACCAAAAGATACCCAGAATAATCTGAATGATGACCTTGATATGATTGGTGACCTTGATAAGCAGGGTCACTGGGACTCACCTGTGTTGTAACTTTGTAGGCCACATAGGCATTCATACCATCCCCTGTGGGAGAACAAGAAAGCAAGATAGGATTATCCTTTAAACCAAAGCAGTGTAAATTCAGTAACATTTAACCAGGAATCATAAGCACAGGAACCCTACATAAAAAGGATTTGTTTTAACTCCAAGCTTTACATGTGATCCTAGAATCCAGTTCCTACTTTGCCTCAGGGCCTCTATGGTACATATAATGCCCCCCACAGATGCTGGCTGGGCCCCAGTCTGAGTTAGACAAGAGAGTTAGCCTCCTGTTCCAAAACCAGGCTCCATTTATACCCTCCACAAAGCAGCACTGGATACTGACAATCCATCAGTTGTTACCATGCCAATATTTGGGCTGGTTACACACATCTGTCCAAAACCAAACAATTCTCTTGCTGTATAAAGTAAGAGGAGAAGGAAGCAACTGATGTAAAAGGAAACAAGTAGTTCTACCCTAGGCTAGCTCTGGGCTTGGTTTGCTCTTTCAGAAATACAATCATGGCCCCCTCCACTGGGACTGGGGGACACTGACCTCTCTGATCTAGCATGTTCACCCAGAGTAAAGGGCCTGGCAGGAACACACTTGGGCTGCCTGATGTCACAAAAATCTCCCTTTCCTGAGGAATTATTTTTATGAAAAAGCCTTTGATTGTTAAATAATCTGGGATTCAAGCAACTGTTTTTCTCTGTGACCTAGACCACTTAGGGAGATAAAGGCACCATTGACTCCTTAAGCACTGAAAAGACATACATTGGAATCCACAGAGTCACAGCTCCAGTGCTGGACGATGGCATCTTGGGTTGGTTTTGTCCCCTTCCTGCCTTGCCCCTGGATTCCTCCCCACATCAAACAGGAAAGCCTAGGTTAATAATTAGTTGTTGCTTAAACTCCTGAATTAATTCTGGGTGGGGGTCAGGGGAAGAAGGAGCAGTACTGGATCAAAAGGTCACATACAAGAACTTGGTTTAAAAAAGATGGCTCGAAATGCACAGAGTGCACAGAGAAGCTGGAGATTGTACAGGACTAGAGGGCAGGCCTGCTCTATCTTCTCAACATCTAACAAATGAGTAATATACAAAACAGAAATTAAGCTAATTTGAGCTAAGCTTTAGAAATTATTTTATGCTGATTACCACACCTTTAGTTCTCTTCTAAGCCATTTGTACTACATTGCCTAATATTACTAAGGATATTCACCACTGGAAGGAAAAAAACTAAATTTACTTTATAGAAATATATTCAAAATTTTATTCACTGTTGAGTAGTTATGTTCCAATGTCCAAAAGGCCAGTTTCATAATTTGGTGCCAGCATGATCTTCAGATACTCTGCCTATGTATCAGCCACTTTTACTAAGGTAATATGTGTGAAAAAAGACATACTGTTTACATATGGACAGAGTACATAAGATGTGGAAATGGGGTAATAATACAAGAGTCTTAAAATTTACATAAATTTCTTAAATAATTTCTGAGAAGTAAAAATGGCATATATAAATTACCAAGTTCTAAAAAGAGTATCCTGGTCAAAGTAGGATTCTAATTTCTATAGTGGTGTGTGGGCCAAAGAAGCACATGTTGAATAAACAGCCCATACGTAAAGTTTTGTTAAAAAATCAGACCCTGGGATATGGTTGTAGCTCAATGGTAGAGCACTTGCCTGGGATGTGTGAGGCACGAGGTTCAATCCTCAGCACCACATAAAAATAAATAAATAAATGTTTTATGTCCATCTACAACTATAAAAAAAAAAAAGCCCTAATATGAATATGTTTTAATAAGTTGGTTTCTTGGCATCACATGACTAAGAATCCAGGGGGATAAAGGATTATTACCAAGAGTGATTTGTGTTCAAATAAATCTAATCCATAAGACATTTAAATTATCCTACTATAGGGCAAATTATGCCCCTCCAAAATGATATGTTGAATGTCCTAACTCTTAGTACCTCAGCATGTGACCTTATTTGAAAACATGGCCTTTACAGATATAATCACGTTAAAATGAGGACATCAGGGTGAGTCCTTCTCCAGTGTGAGTGGTGTCCTTATAAAAATAGGGAAATTCAGATGAAGAGCTATACATGCATAAAGGAGAGATGAATTGGAGACACTTAGAAAAAATGCCACGTGACAATGAAGGCAGACATTGGAATGATACATCTATAAGCCAAAGAACACCTAAGGCTATAAGGATCTGAGAGAGAGGCATGGAATTAGACTTCACAAAATTTCTGCTTCTAGCTCTAAAAAAAACAAAAAGTTAGGAATTATATTTTTTCTTTTAATTATTACATTTGTCTTCTTAACCATATGAACATCACTCTTTGTTTAGGAGGACAAAGCTCTAAAATAGCCTTTTCTGTAAGGGACTATACCTGAAACAAGGAAAGTCAAGGTCTATTATTTTTTGCTAATAACACTCACAAACCTGGGAGAGGGGAAAGTTATCCTAAAAATTCAAGTCTGGCCAAAGTTAAGTATTACCTTTTTTGAAAATCTAATTTTAGTTTGACCATGCTTAAACTTGGGTCCCTTAGTCTTTCATCTATGAGAAGAGGATGCCAACTTCTCCAACTCATTTAGAATACCAACGCGAATGACAAATGTTATGTACAGCAAAAGTTTCAAATTTCTTGAGGAATTTTATTTTTTAAATTTTACTTTTTAAAAATAAATATGGAATGCTCTGCAAATTTGCATGTCATCCTTGCACAAAAGCTATGCTAATCTTCTCTGTATCTTTCCAATTTAAGTATATGTGCTACCAATGTGAGTACCCATATCCCAGAATTCTAACATATATTTTAAACTACTTATGTGGAATTTATGATCTAAAAATGGAGTAAAGGGTTGGGGCTGTAGCTCAGTGGCACAGTACTTGCCTAGCATAAACAAGGCACTAAGCAATGTATAAAAATAAATGTATAAAATTATCCTACTATAGGGTTCGATCCTAAGCAATGTATAAAAATAAATAAATAAGGGGCTGGGGGTGTGACTAAGCAGTAGAGCGCTCACCTAGAATGTGGGAAGCCCTGGATTCAATCCTCAGCACCACATAAAAACAAATAAACATTAAATATTTTTAATAAATAAATAAAATAATTATAAAAAATAAAAAGGGAGTAAATAAAAAGGGATCTTAGCAACTCTGAAGGAGAAGGTAATATTTGAGTTTTAAAAAAGGGATTCTAGGGGCTGGGGATGTGGCTCAAGCGGTAGCGCGCTTGCCTGGCATGCGTGCGGCCCAGGTTCGATCCTCAGCACCACATACTAACAAAGATGTTGTATCCGCCAACTAAAAAAAAAATAAATATTAAAAATTCTCTCTCTCTCTCCTCTCACTCTTTTTTTTTAAAAAAAAAAAAAAGGGATTCTAGGGGCTGGGATTGTGGCTCAAAGGTAGAGTGCACACTTAGCACATTCAAGGCCCTGGGTTCGATCCTCAGCACCACATAAAGATAAATAAAATAAAGTATAAAAAATTATTTTTTTAAAAAAGGGATTCTAATAGTATTTGATGTCTCCATTTTTTCTTCTTAAAGCACAGAAAAACTAAGTACTGCGTAACCGGTGTCTCTGGTCTTTGAAATATAGCTAGGGTTATATTTTTACAGGTGGTTCGGCTCTGCAGGTAGCCATCCTCAAATTAGCTACCCACACTTTCTACCTGTCCCCATCCTAATATCATAAGGAGTTCCAAGGGCACTTACCTATCTTCTCAGGATCAGTAATACCAACTGTCAAATCAAAGTGATCCTCCTGTTCTTCTTCCTCTAGCTTTTTAAAGAAAAAATAAGTCATGCGAGTTGATGTGAAATTAATTTTATCCATTACTATATATCCATATAATAAAATAAAGATATACCTTTCTATATATATATGTGTTCAGCTCTGTCCATTCCCAATAATTTCAACCAATGCCCTCAATTTTAAGTTGGGAGTCAGTTCACAGGTCTTTGTTACATCTATCCCCTTGAAATCTCATTTGGATGGCAATGAATAACTATTAGATTTTGGAAGACACTTGCCTCTTTCAGACTAAGGAGGGAGTAAAGAAAGACTACATGAAAGCCTTTGTGCTATCTTCTGGGTAACAGACCGTTTAAGAAATGTTTTTTCACAGGATTCTAGCTGTCTATTAATCACAGCAGGTCTCCTTCAGGAATCATAAATGTTTTCTCAAGGTTTATACTCAACTAACTTCAAACCAGTGACAACAAAGACCTAAAAATCCAAAAGCAACCAGACCAATAGCACAGATTCTCACCTCCTCATAGCTTGGCTGGGGCTTAGAAGAATTTGTGGCTTCCTGTGGAGGAAGAGAAATGAGTGTTTTGGCTGGTACAGTCTTCTGATTATTTTGTGTGCTGTCCAGGGATAGCTCCACTGTGGCATCTGAAAACAGTTGATATTTTTAAATAAAGGTCAATAATGGGTCTTTGAAAGCTGAACTTCAGTTCAACAACCTGACTCATAAGAACATCAGCAAGCACTCTTAAGTAAATACTCGGTGGCTCTCAGATTAAGAGAACAAGAGTCACAAAATTTTACATGGATAAAAGGGAAAGAACATGAGGAAAGTGTTCTTTTAGCACAGCCTTATTAGTAAAGCAACTTCTCCTTTTTCTTTCCAACCACAACTACTTGGTCACACTCTCCCATTTAGAATTTAGTCAAAAACTAGGAATCAAGCCAGGAGGTGGTGTAGGCCTATAATTCCAGCTACCTGGGAGGCTGAGGTGGAAGGATCAAAAGTTCTAGGCCACTAGGCAAACTTAAAAAAAAAAAAAAAAAAAAAAAGACCATTTCAAAAATACAAATGTAAAAAAGAACTGTGATAAAGCTCAGTAGCAAAGCACTTGCCTAGTATGTGTAAAGCCCTGAGTTCAATCCCCAATACTGCAAACAAACTAAAAAATGGATCAAGCAAAAAGATTCCATAGCCAAAATAAGTGTACCAATTAATTTTACTCTCAGGGGTATTCCTTTATAACCTGACATGAAGCCTATTTATCTCATTATAATTGTTTATAAAAGGACAATGTTTGTTTATCTGCTTTACAAATCAATGTGTAAGAAGAGGCAAGCATACTGACAAAAAAAAAAAAAAACATCAAATGAGAGTCAGGAAAAATGTAAGCCAGAAAAAATGGACTCAAGGTAACAATTATTAATATTCAGGAAAGGGAAGTCTGCTACACCTGAGGACATCATTGTTATTTTAACACTTAAGAATTGTTCAAAATTATACTTTAGATATCCTTATAAAGATTGAATTGCATTAAAACATGCATCCAAAGAGGAAAAAATTATACCTACAATACCTAAAAATCTGTCTGATCTAAGTAGTGCTTAAGAGCTACTTTTGTCTATCTGAGAAAAACTCAGTTGAGCAGAACAACTCATTTTCTAAATGTTCCAGAGAGGGAACGTTTAAAATAGCATTATGTACCATTTTTAGACATTAAAAGTTCTTATGCAAATAAAAAAGGATGTAATTTCAACTTGGTGCAATAAAGCTAGTTGTTCTAAACCTAACCAGTTTTTTTTTTTTGTTGCTGTTGTTGTTGTTCTTTCTAGTAAAGAAAAACATAAATATCATTCAGGTTTGGTCTGATCAGTAGATGTTCAATTCATCTTAGGAACTTCAAAGAAGCTATTTCTTTTTCTCTTTCAGATTTTCATTCGAAGCTAAGAAAAAAAACAGAGATAGGGATCCAGAAAACATAATCAAGTTCTAGGTCAGTGTGCTAATCATTAAATGTAAATCATGTGCCACATTGTTAGAAAAGAACCTGATCCCTATCACGAAAGAGAAAACAGTAGTAATATAATCTGACCATGGAATAGGAGTATAAAACAGAAAAAAGTATACATAATGAACATGTTATGTTGTTAGGAGTCTTTGAAACAAACAACCAGTGGAGTGTGTGAAGGATATTCCCATCATGCAGGTTCCACATAAATAATATATGTGTGTGTTTGGAAATGAAACAGACAGAAAGTGCTACTGCTAATTCAAAATGTTTGGCTTGAGTGCTAGTAAGAACCTTTTGAAAAGCTGTATATTTTCTATGGAATTCATGTAAAAAGATGCTCAAACTTACATTAAAATACGCTTTTTTTCTTTGAACTCCTGATAAGAGTAATGAAACAAGCCTTTGGGCTCCATAAGATTCTGATCATCACTAGACTAATGACGTAGAAAATATATCAAAACATTTAGATTTCTATAGTCAATATCATATTGGTTCATGCCGATAATCCCACTTACCGGGGAGTTGAAGACAAGATTACAAATTGACGGCCAACCTTGGCAACTTAGCAAGATACAAGCTCAAAATTTTAAAAAGGCTGGGGATGTAGCTTAGTTGGTAGAATAGCCCAAGGTTCAACCTCCAGTACGACAAAAATAAAATAAATGACTAAATAAAACATCTGAGAAGCTATTCAAGTCCTAAACTAAATGTCTCATTATAGACATTCCTTTTTAGAAATATCTTATGTTCCTTTCTTAGTAGTGAGGCAGGTATTGGTTACATATGAAACTGGTAGGGGAATAAAGTAAATAAGAATCATTATCACTGATAAATGTGTTCTTTGTTTTTTTTTAAAGTGTGATATTTTTACCTTTTTTTTTTTTTAGAGAGAGAGAGATGAAAGAGAGAGAAAGAGAGAGAGAGAGAGAATTTTTAATATTTATTTTTTAGTTTTCGGCGGATACAACATCTTTGTATATGGTGCTGAGGATCGAACTCAGGCATGCCAGGCGAGCCGGCTACCGCTGAGCCACATCCCCAGCCCGATAAATGTGTTCTTAATAAAGATATCCACTATGTATAAAGCCTAGACATGGAGATAAGTCTGTTACACTAAGATTTCAGGTCATCTTATAAGGAAAGATCATACACAAGTTAAATTATCTCAAAGATAGAAAATTCACCTTTTCAATCTGTCATATAACTAAAAAATTAATTATTTGCATTTATATCATTTCTCCTGCAGAAATTTTATTAAAAAAAATAATCACTGTCAAATGAATAGTGTGCACTTTTAAGTTTCACAGATAAAAGAAGTGGAAAATCTCCTCAATCTTTGTATTTCTTCTAAACTCTTCTTCCCTCTCACGTCTTTAAAATTTCCTACCAAATAATTATAATTTTGTGGGTTGGTCTCTGTGTCCTCTATTCTGTAACATTGGTCTACCAGTCTGTTTTGGTGCCAATACCATGCTGTTTTTGTTACTATTAATCTGTAGTATAGTTTAAGGTCTGGTATAGTGATGCACCTGCTTCACTCTTCCTGCTAAGGATTGCTTTAGCTCTTCTGGGTATCTTATTTTTCCAGATGAATTTCATGATTGCTTTTCTATTTCTATGAGGAATGTCATTGGGATTTTCATCAGTATTGCATTAAATCTGTATAGTGCTTTTGGAAGTATGGTCACTTTGATAATATTAATTCTGCCTATCTAAGAGCAAGGTAGATCCTTCTATCTTCTAAGGTCTTCTTTGACTTCTTTCTTTAGGTTTCTATTAATTTTCATTATATAGATCTTTCATCTCTTTCATTAAGTTGATTCCCAAGTCTTTAAATTATCTTATATTAGACAAAGGTGCCAAAAGCATGCATTGGAGAAAAGATAGCCTCTTCAACAAATGATGCTGGGAAAACTGGAAATCCATATGTAACAAAATGAAATTAACCCCTAACTCTCACCATGCACAAAACTCAACTCAAAGTGAATCAAGGACCTATGAATTAAACCAGAGACACTGAAGAAAAAGTAGGCCCTAATCTCCATCATGTGGGATTAGGCTCCAACTTCCTTAATAAGACTCCTAAAGCACAAGGATTAAAATCAAGAATCAATAAATGGGATGGGCTCAAACTAAAAAGTTTCTTCTCAGCAAAAGAAACAATCTGTGAGGTGAACAGAGAGCCTACATATTGGGATCAAATCTTTACCCCTCACATATCAGATAGAGCACTAATCTCTAGGGTATAAAAAGAACTCAAAAAGTCAAACACCAAAAAAACAAATAGTTCAATCAACAAATGGGCCAAGGACCTGAACAGACATTCTCAGAAGATGATATAAAATCAGTCAACAAATACATGAAAAAAATGTTCATCATTGCTAGCAATTAGAGAAATGCAAATCAAAATTACTCTAAGATTTCATCTCCAGTCAGAATGGCAGCTATTATGAATACAAACAACAATAAGTGTTGACAAGGATGTGGGGGAAAAGGTACAGTCATACACTGCTGATGGGACTGAAAACTGGTGCAGCCAATACGGAAAGCAGTATGGAGATTTCTTGGAAAACTGGGAACGGAACCAGCATTTGACCCAGCTATCCCTCTCCTGGGTCTATACCCAAAGGACTTAAAAACAGCATACTACAGGGACACAGTCACATCAATGTTTATAGTAGCACAATTCATAATAGCCAAACTGTGAAACCAACCTAGATGCCCTTCAATAGATGAATGGATTTAAAAAAATGTGGGGGCTGGGGATGTGGCTCAAGCGGTAGCGCGCTCGCCTGGCATGCGTGTGGCCCGGGTTCAATCCTCAGCACCACATACCAACAAAGATGTTGTGTCCGCCAAGAACTAAAAAATAAATATTAAAAAATTCTCTCTCTCTCTCTCTCACTCTCTTTAAAAAAAAAATGTGGCATATATACACAATGGAATATTACTCAGCAATAAAAGACTAAAATCATGGCATTTGCAGTAAGTGGATGGAGTTAGAGAAGATAATGCTAAGTAAAGTTAGCAATCCCAAAAAACCAAATGTTGAATGTTTTCTCTGATATAAAGAGGCTGATTCATAGTGGAGTAGGGAGAGGGAGCATGGGAGGAATAGACTAACTCTAGATAGGGCAGAAGGGTTGGAGGGAAAGGGAGGGGACATGGTGTTAAAAATGATGGTGAAATGTGATGGTCATTATTATCCAAAGTACATGTATGAAGACACGAATTGGTGTGAATACACTTTGTATACAACCAGAGATATGAAAAATTGTGCTCTATATGTGTAATAAGAATTGTAATGCATTCTGCTGTCATATATAAATTAAAAATAAATAATTAAAAAAAAATTTCCTACCAGAGTTCTAATGTGAGAGTCCTCTTAAGATCTTGCTCTTCAACTTCTTGTGTCTTCCCCTGCTCTCTATTCTCTCCTTTTAGGAATCTCATTTACATGGCAATTTTGACTACCACTTCTAGGAAGAAGATTCCCACGTTTCCAATTCTTTTCTCTTCTCTCTTTCGCAGGTAAAAAACACTCCTTGGGTACTTCTTTTTGCATTCCAAAAGACTTAAAATATTTGGTATTTAAAATACCAAAACCCAAAACTAACTTTTCCTCTAAAGCCAGTTTTTTTTTTTTCCCTTTCTTCTTCTTCTTCTTTAGAATTTGGTTCTTAAAATGATACCATCTTGTCAATCCTTGGACTTGAACCATTTGATTTGGTCCTTAGCCTCTCTTTCTTTTTTGACATCCATTACATCCAAAACTGACACCAGATTTCTTTTCCTTTTGAAAAGTTTTATCTTTTCTTGACTACTTCTATCACCTTATGTTGGTTTTTGCCATTTCATTCTTGAACCGATTTTTAACCATCTTCTAAACAGCCTCCTGTTTTTGTCCACTGCAACTCATTTTATATAATAATTTCTCTACATCAGTTTTCTAAAACATTACTTTTCCCATATCACATTTGTTACCTAAAACTACTAATGGCTCTTAATTGGCATTAGGATGAAAATTCAAACCCAAATTACTGATGTGTAAAGCCCTCCTGAACCTGTTTCTTTCTTTCTTTTTTTTAATATTTATTTTTTACTTATAGGTGGACACATATCTTTATTTTTTTTTTTTATGTGGTGCTAAGGATTGAAACCAGGGCCTCACGCATGCTAGGTGAGTGCTCTACCTCTGAGCCACAATCCCAGCCCTGCCTAAACCTATTTCTAAACAACATTTCCAATCTATCTTCCACAGCTTCTCTTAAGAAACAATTTAAACATGAGTTAAATTATTAAATAATAATAGAAATAATAGAGGAAGGAATGATAGAAATACAAAATCACAAAAGCTCATAAGAATAAGAGATCATGGGCTGGGGATGTGGCTCAAGCGGTAACGCGCTTGCCTGGCGTGCGCGAGCTGCTGGGTTCGATCCTCAGCACCACATACAAATAAAATAAAGATGTTGTGTCAACCAAAAACTGAAAAAAAAAAAGAATAAGAGATCACATGAGATTATTGATTTATAGCAGTAGTTTTCTTCTTTTTGGGTGTGTGTGTGTGTGTGTGTGTGTGTGTGTGTGTGTGTGTGTGTGTGTGTGTGATGCTGGGGACTGAACCCAGGGCTTTGTGCATGCAAGGCAAACACTCTACCAACTGAGCTATATCCCCATCCCTATAGCAGTGGTTTTAGACTCTTATGACTCCCACTAAGAAATTTTGTGTTGTCATCCAAAATACATGTACAAAACTGAAACAAACGATTTAGGTAATTTGCCCTTCTAATAAAATCTGATTCTTAATTTAATGTCTGTCCCTTAATTATGCTTTATACTTCCTGTCCAACATTTTTTTCTCCTACTCTCCCAGGAAGTCTTCCAAGATCACGCTAGACAAAAGAGTTTCTATGTTGGTATTACTGACATTCTGGATTCAACAATTTTTTTGTTGTAAAGGGCTGTCCTGTGCATTTTAGGGTGTTTAGCAGCGCCCATGGCTTCTACCAACTGGATAACTGTAATGCATCCAATTATGATGACTAAAACAACTCCATGAACTTAGCAAATGTCTTCTGGTAGGCAAAATCAACCCCAGTTGAGAACAGAGTAGTCTTCCTCAACAAAGATCTATCTAGCTCAAAATATTAATAGGATGAGAAAACCTACTGTATACTAATGGTTTTTATATTGCAAGTTGTGGCTTATTGGATTATGAAATAATTCAAGGGGTTGTAAAGAACACTAAAGAAAATGTATGATATGTCAAGATCATTGTATTGTCTTGAGCAACCAATAAAAAAAAAGAACATTAAAGAAAAGAGAAACAACAGAAAATTTTAGACTTTATTAGAAGGTCAAATTACTTAAATCTGTTGTTTCAAGGCTGGGGATGTGACTCAAGTGGTAGCGCGCTTGTCTGGCATGCGTGCGCCGCTGGGTTCAATCCTCAGCACCACATACAAATAAAGATGTTGTGTCTGCCGAAAACTAAAAAATAAATATTAAACTCTCTAAAAAAAAATCTGTTGTTTCAGTTTTGTACAAGTACATATATTTTGGACTATGACACAAAATTTCTTACTAGGAGTCTTGGTCATAAGAATCTAAAACCACTGCTACAATCAATAATCTCATTAAATCTCTTATTCTTATGAGCTTTTGTGATTTTGTATTTCTATCACTCCTCTATTATTTCTATTATTATTTAATAACTTAACTCATATATTTATGTCTTACTCCCTAAACTTGTAAGAATTTTGATGGAAGGGAATATATTTTATTCTGGAATCTTCCACTACAGTATCTTACATAAAGTTATGTTGCTAATACCATTTTCAATTTAAAAAAAGCTATTTAGAAGGTTCAATTTTGAGTCCATACTTATACTTGCCTGCAAAGAGATCCTGTGGCTCCTGGTCTTGTTCTTCTTCAATCCCATTTTCTTTGGAACCATTGTTGATGGGAAGAATAGATAGTCTCTTTGGAGACTGGGGTTTATTCTGAAAACAGTGAGATACTCTGAATAAAACAGTATTTATTAAAAACAAATAACATGCCTAGAAAAAATTTTTTTTATACAATCCTTCTGTCCCTTGGTTGTTTCCCCAAGTGTTTTAGGGGACAACAGGATCACTTGTCAGCCAGTTCAATTAGCAGCAAAACATTAATAGTAATGAAAGTACTGCTACTCAAATGATCACAGAGCTAATATAGATTCATATAATTCAGGTTTAATTTCTAAAACTATACCCTTGCTGAAATGCCCTACCCCAAAGTACGTAACAACAATGGTGTGTGTAAGCACATATAATTTTCAAAAGAATCTGTCCAAATGCATTTCTCCTTCTCAGCTGATGACTTTTATTCTTTCAAATGCTGATGAGGCACATTCTAGTGACCAGGACACACCACTCTGGAGTCCAGAATTCAAGCTCTGACCCTGGTTTATTTTTGTAGTGTTGTCTAAACTGTTAACTAAAACTCACTTGTGTTAGATGTTACTAACCCACATGACAGGCAAAGCAAGGTATACATTTTACATCTAATGCTGTTGGTGAATATAACTTCTTTTTTCATCCTTCTCACATACACAAAATTTTCAACCACATTCTCTCAGGCTAGGAGAATAAAAACCAGTCATGCCTGGCCTAGAAGGCACATGGTGAAAATACAGTCAGTACATGGCCTTTAGTAAACGAGGCAAACAAGGGTGGGGTGGATCCCCAGACCGGTACCAGAGGGAACAAAGACGGATTGTGCACCACATGAACAGAAAGCTGGGAATCTGGTTTCAAAAGCCTATCATTGTGGAATTGCAGGGTTTTGAAGTCAGACCCTAAGGCTAAATCAGTTAAAAGACCTGAAACTTTTATGAAACATGTCCTTAACAAATCTGAGGGATTTGGTTCCTTGGAGACAAGACCTTTTCTGACCCAACAGAACAAAGTGAAATGACATCTATTCGGGTACTCTGAATTTTTCATGCAAACAGCTTCGTCACCATAATGGGGCCACCCTCTAGGAAAGAAACTGTTACCAATATTTAGATTTATATTAGTAAATAATGCCTCTACTGCAACTTTTCTATGTTAATAAAGTTTAACAAGGTGCTTAGTTGTATATGTCTACATGTTATACCAAAAGTGGGTCCTGTCCTCTATCTGCTTCCACAATCTTCAAAAACAAAACAAAACAAAATCACTGTCTGCTGGACATGATGGTGCATGCCTGTAGTACCAACTACTGGGAAGGGGGAAGCTGGAGAATCACTTGAGCCAAGATACCAGCCTGGGCAACAAGTGCAAGAAGATCCCATCTCAAAAAAAAAAAAAAAATCACTACAGAGAGAAGATAAATAACTGGGTAAAAACAAAACTAGAACTTCCCTTTGCCTCATAAACTGCCAACCACCTTCCTACACAACCACTTCCTTCCTTCACTCTTACACAGTACAGTGACTTCATAAGCCACCTTTTGTAGTGTTGTCTAAAACTGTTAAAAGATCCAGGAGAGATTAAAACCCAGTATACAGTAAGAATATATGTTCACAAATGTAATTTACTAGTAGCTCACAAGGGAAACTAAAGTAACAGGAAAGTCAGTAAAAATTTAATCACTTTTAAAAATGCCTAAAAGAATTTATTCCTGTGATATGCAGATGAATAAAGCCAGCTTTCCACTTCTGACCTGTCAACTAATCTTGGAAGTTACATGACTAAGAATGCTTTATGAAACATTGTTAGGATAGCAGTCTGTCACAGTGACAGATGGAGATGAATGGGATACACAGGGACAACTAGAGCATTAGCTCCTGACTTTTCTCCCTCCACCCAGCCCCCTTCAATCCCAATCCAGTTAGTATGACTACAAATATGATTTTAAAAAAGATGTGTGCTCCCTCAGTAAGCTAAGTAACTGTGAGACTCAAAACTACTCTCAGATCTCCCCTGGAAGCCCATTCCCAAAACCACACAGTTAAGTCCTAAGAGAGCTGAAGATAGATTGACTACCATACTTATTACCTTAATCTTCCTCAGCAGTTCTTTCACAAAATTAATCTTCTACAAATGTAAAACTATGTCCTGCTTCTTCTCCCTACATTGTTTTCCCTATCATTAATAATTGTAGGGCTGGGGCTGGGGGTGTGGCTCAAGCGGTAGCGCGCTCGCCTGGCATGCGTGCGGCCCGGGTTCGATCCTCAGCACCACATACCAACAAAGATGTTGTGTCCGCCAAGAACTAAAAAATAAATATTAAAAAAAACAATTTCTCTCTCTCTCTCTCTCTCTCTCTCCTCTCTCACTCTCTCTTTAAAAAAAAAAATAATAATTGTAGGGCTGAGGGGGTAGCTCAGTGGTAGAGCACTTGACTGGCATGTATGAAGGCCTGGGTTCAATCCCCAACACCAAAAAGAAAAAAAATTGGGGGATGAATAGCCCAAAAGAAATTCTGGTCATTTGGGAGGCTGGTAATGTGGCTCAGTGGTACAGTACTTGCCTTGAACGCAAGAGGCCCTGGGTTCAATCCCAGCAATACCAAAAACAACAAAAGTAAAAAATCCTACTTTTAGTGATTTATTTATTTATTTATTTGAACCAAGATTGAACCCAGGAGAGCCACATCCCCAGCCTTTTAAAAAAATATTTTATTTAAGAGACAGGGTCTCACTGAGTTGCTTAGGGCCTCACTAAGTTGCTGGCTTTGAATTCAAGATCTTCCTGTCTCAACCTCCCAAGCTGCTGGGATTACAGGCATGCCCACCCCACCCAGTATGACTTAATTCCCTATTATGTAGATATATCCCAACATAATCATTCTCTTAAGGTTGGACAGTTAACTAGTTTTCAGGTTTCATCAAATAATGTTGTGATCGATGCCATCTTGAATATAAGTCCACATTTGATTTTTAGGGGCAATAGACTGCTGGCCATTTGAATCCCTGTGGCTTATCTTAATGTCCTTTGCCTATTTTTGTATTTAAGTCAACATCTCTTGGCTGCACTTTTTTGTTTGCTTTTGTTGTTTGATGTTGCTGGGGATGGAATCTAGGGCTTTGTACATGGCAAGTGCTCTATCACTAAGCTACATCCCTCATCCACTTTTCTTAAATAATATGTTAGCCCTCTTTCTGCCATATTGTACAGTATCCCTCCCAACTTTACCTCTTTTCATATTTGTTTTACTTTTGTTTGTCCTTATCAAATGTACTTTCAGTTGATTTGGACTGGCACTGGACAAACTAAGCTTCTTTCTTTGGCTGAAGAGTACTTAGCACCCAGCCTTCAAGCCATAATAATATTCTCAAGTTTTACTTACAATCAATTTTTTTAAAAAAAAAACCTAACTGGGTATAACCACTTTTAAGATAAGAAAAAGGAGAAATGTTCATGGCATCCCAAATTCACCTAGGCAAACAAGTTTTCCATGAGACTAGAGTCTATAATAATAACTTGTCATCAAAATACCATCGAGGCATTATAACATTGCATTTCATATGCCATGTCTAAGGTTAAAAGGCTATTTAAAAATTAGTATTAATGATGTAAAATATATATTAGAATGCTAATTTTTAATTGTGCATTATAATTACACATAATAGTGGGGTTTGTGGTTCAATATTTGTACATGCACACAATATAACAATATAATTTTTAACAATATAATTTGGTAAAATTTCATTCTCCTATATTTCTTCTTTTCTTCTTCTCTTCTCTCCCTGGTCTCCCTTCCATTTTAGAAAGCTAATTTTGATTCAACAATTAAAATTCCAGAATGAACTTATTTTGGGAGAAAGAAGACACACTGATTAACTGAGTGGCAATTGTCATTGTGGACGTTGGTATCTAGTTTGCTTAGTCCAAAGCCTTCAGTTCAGACAGAGGTAGAGGAAGAAGAAGACATATTGATTCAAGTAGAAGAGGAAGTCTCTCAAGTTAGTCAGACAGAGGAAAAGATTCAAGTAAAAGCTCGAGCTAGTCAGAAAGAGGAAAAGATTCAAGTAAAAGAGAAGGTCTTTCGAGATAGTGAGACAGAGGAAGGAAGTTTAGAGCAGAAAAATCTATCAGGGGAAAAGTTAAAACAGGTGACTGCTAATAAGACCCTTTTATTAGAGAGCGTAAGTGTCCAACCAACAGCACCGCCTCTACAGGAGACTGCTACTAACAGCATTCTATCACCAGAGGGCGTAAGTGTTCAACCAACAGCGCCACCTCTACAGGAGACTGCTACTAACAGCACTCTATCACCAGAGGGCATAAGTGTCCAATCAACAGCACCACCTCCATATGCTAAGAGACTCCCAACCCCCGCAGTTGATAGTTGGGATCCTGAGACAGGATCTCAAGTATGCCCTGTATTTGAGGTAGGAGGGCAGCAAACTTACCAGGGTTTAAATTTCAAATCAGTGAAGGAGCTAAAAGAGGCTGTAACAACCTATGGTCCTCAAGCACCCTTCACTGTAAGCTTGGTCGAATCCATTACCAACTTAAGCATGACGCCAGCAGATTGGGCTAGTATGTGTAAAGCTGTGCTAAATGGAGGACAATACCTGTTATGGAAGGTTGCCAATGAGGAATTTTGCAAGGAGACGGCTAGTCGAAATGCAGCAGCTGGTTATCCTCAGAGAAATCTAGATATGTTGTTAGGAAAGGGACCTTATGAGGATCGGCAGCAACAAAATGCATATGATCCTGGTGTATATTCACAAATTGCTATAGATGCAGTCAGGGCATGGAAGACTTTACAAGATCATGGAGGTTTACAAGGTCAATTATCTAAGATAATACAAGGAGCTAATGAACCTTACGCTGAATTTGTAGATAGGCTTATTCAAACAGCTACCAGAGTTTTTGGGAATACAGAACAAGCAATGCCATTTATAAAACAACTGGCTTATGACCAAGCGAATCGTTGGTGTAGAGATATCATTAGACCATGGAAACAGGAAGATTTAAACACATATATTAAATTATGTAGAGACATTAATGAACAAGGGCAAATTGTGGCAGCTGCAGTAAAACAAGCTTTAGATGCCAGAGACATTAATGAACAAGGGCAAATTGTGGCAGCTGCAGTAAAACAGGCTTTAGATGCCAGAGACATTAATGAACAAGGGCAAATTGTGGCAGCTGCAGTAAAACAGGTTTTAGATGCCAGAGACATTAATGAACAAGGGCAAATTGTGGCAGCTGCAGTAAAACAGGCTTTAGATGCCAGGCCAAGAACATGCTACAATTGTCAACAAACAGGACATTTTAAAAGGAATTGCCCCATAGGAGGAGGGTTTAACAAAACTAGGTATCAAACAAGTAGAATACCGGGTATTTGCCCACGATGCCGTAGAGGGAGACATTGGGCTAATGAATGCCGTTCTCAAACCACCATAGAGGGTACTCCATTATATTGGGCTAATGAATACCGTCCTCAAACCACCATAGAGGGTACTCCATTATCAAAAAACGAACAAGGACAAGGTGTTTATCCACAATATCGTGGACAAAGGCATCGGGCTCCGTTGCCAAAAAATGGACAGGGGGCCCCAATGCTCCGGGGCCCCAAACCACAAATATACGGAGCACTGGAGGAACCCAGCAACCCCATCAGGGTAGTGCCCAGCACATCAGATCCCTCATCAGACAAACCAGAGGGAGCGCAGGGTTGGACATCTGCGCCTCCACCAAATCAGTACTAACTCCAGAGATGGGAGTTCAAATCATTCCCACAGGGGTAAAAGGACCTCTTCCCAAAGGAACAGTAGGCTTATTATTGGGACGCAGCTCTTCTACTCTAAAAGGACTTTTGATAAGTCCTGGGGTAATTGATTCCAATTATGAAGGTGAAATAAAAATTATAGCCAGTTCTCCAAAGGGTATATCAGTAATTTCACCAGGAGATAGAATAGCACAGTTACTAATAATACCAAGCCTACATGATAAATTTTCCAGTCATGTTGTAGAAAGAGGTTCCAAGGGATTAGGCTCCACAGGTGTAGATTGGGCTATGCTTTCTTTAAATTTAGATTCTCGCCCCATGCTAAAACTAAATATTCAAGGACATGAATTTAATGGGCTACTGGATACAGGTGCAGATCTTAGCATCATCTCTCGTCAAGAATGGCCAAAACATTGGCCATTACAACAAGCCACTCAATCGCTTCGAGGCCTAGGAGTGGCGACTAATCCCGATAGAAGTGCAATGCTATTAGATTGGAAGGATCCTGAAGGATGTGAAGGAACTATACAGCCATATGTATTGGATCATCTTCCCGTAAATTTATGGGGACGAGATGTCTTAGATCAATTAGGTTTGACATTAACAAATAATATCAATCAAAATGCACCCACTATTATGGCTAGACAAGGTTTTAGGAAAGGAAAAAGATTAGAAAGACAAGAACAATGTATAGCAGCACCAATACAAATAGATCAAGGAACAGACAGACATGGGTTGGATTTTCACAAAGGGCCACTGAGACAATAAAAATTACATGGAAATCAGAAAGACCAGTATGGGTTCCTCAGTGGCCCTTGACTAAAGAAAAGACACAAGTAGCCCATGATCTGGTCAAACAACAATTAGCGGAAGGACATATACAACCTTCTGTATCTCCCCATAATACTCCCATTTTTGTCATCAAAAAGAAATCTGGTAAATGGAGATTACTGCAAGATTTAAGAGCCATTAACAATGAAATGGTCATTATGGGACCTGCTCAATCGGGGATTCCTCAATTGTCTGCTTTGCCAAAAACCTGGTATATTTTAGTTATAGATATTAAAGATTGTTTTTTTTCAATTCCAATTCATCCTGAGGATAGTCCACGTTTTGCATTTACTATCCCTGCACTAAATCATGAAGGTCCTGATCAGAGATATGAATGGAAAGTACTCCCTCAAGGGAAGGCTAACAGCCCAACTATGTGTCAAATTTATGTTAACAAAGTAATCCAGCCACTTAGAAATCAAAATCCTGAACTACAAATATTTCACTATATGAATGATGTGTTATTGGCACACAAAGCTAAAAACACATTGCTAGAATGTTATGCCACACTTACAAACTTATTAAAAAATTATAATCTAGAGATAGCAATAGATAAAGTACAATTAAATTTTCCAATTAATTATTTAGGAGTTCTATTATCCTCAACCATGGTCCGTCCACCAAAAATTCAAATACGAATAGATCAACTCAAATCACTTAATGACTTTCAAAAGTTATTAGGAGACATAAATTGGATAAGGCCTTATCTAGGTATTCCAACAGGAGAATTGGGACCTTTATTTGATATCCTAAAAGGTCCATCAGATCCAAATTCACCCCGAATGTTAACGCCTGAAGCAAGAAAGGCATTAAAAATCATTGAAACATATATGGAAAATATGCATTTGGATAGAATTGATATAAGTTTGCCTTTATTATTTATTGTACTACCAACAAAAAATATTCCTACAGGAGTATTTTGGCAAGAAGGTCCATTATTATGGATACATTTATCTTATTCTCCTAACACTATTCTTACTAGATATCCTGAGGCTGTAGGACAATTAATACTCAAAGGAATAAAAACAGCAAAGGCAGTATTTGGAATTTCTCCCCATAAAATTATTACTCCATATACTATGAATCAAATTGATGAATTAGCTAATGAGTTAAATACTTGGGCAATAATAATGTGCAAATCTAATGTTTCATTTGATAACCACTTACCATCTAATCCTTTATTGTCTTTTTGGTCATTGCATCCTGTAATTTTTCCAAAAATGACAAAAAAAACACCTATCATGAATGCTCCAAATATATTCACTGATGGGTCAAATAATGGTACAGCAGCAATAGTTACACCTGATCAAACTTTTACATTTTTAGTACCCAAACAATCAGCTCAAAAGGTAGAGCTTAATGCAGTATTACAAACTTTTGTGATGTTTAAAGATTCTGTATTTAATTTATTTTCTGATAGCCAGTATATAGTTAATGCTATAGTATCCCTTGAAGATGCTGGTAGAATTTCCCCTTCTTCTACTGTTTTCTCTTTGTTTTCCACTATACAAAGTTTAATCTGGGACAGAAAAGATCCATTCTTTATAGGACATATCAGGGCACATACAGGATTGCCTGGAGCCCTTAGTTTAGGCAATGATTTAGCAGATAAAACTACACGTGACATACATATTTTCTCTGTACTAGAAGAAGCTATAAATTTTCATGAAAGATTCCATGTCAATGCTAATACTTTACAAAAGCGTTTTAAAATAACTAAGGAACAAGCTAGACAAATAATAAAACAATGTCAAAATTGTGTGACCTTTTTACCACAAGTTAATCTTGGAGTCAATCCTAGAGGATTGATGCCTAACCATATTTGGCAGATGGACGTCACACACTTGCCAGAATTTGGAAAATTAAAATATTTGCATGTTACAGTTGATACTTCTTCTGGATTTTTGATGGGCTCCCTTCATGCCGGCGAAAAAACTAAAGATGTTATAGCTCATTGCTTACAAAATTTTGCCACTGTGGGCATTCCAAAACAGTTAAAAACAGATAATGCCCCTGGTTATACGTCTACTTCTTTTAAACAATTTTGCTCATCATTTGGCATTACTCATATAACAGGAATCCCATACAATCCACAGGGACAAGGCATAGTTGAAAGAGCTCATCAAACTATTAAAATGTACTTATTAAAGCAAAAAGACGGAATTGGGAAGGGGTATATATTCCCCAAAGATAAACTTAAAATAACCCTTTTTACTCTAAACTTTTTAAATTTGGATTCATCAGGACTTAGTGCTGCAGAAAGGCATATGTGTCCAAAAAATGTACATAAGCCCAAGGTACTTTGGAAAGATATTCTAACAGGTCAATGGAAAGGTCCTGACCCAGTAATTGTCTGGAATCGGGGGTCTGTTTGTGTGTTTCCACAGGAAGAACAGCAGCCGATTTGGATTCCAGAGAGATTAACCAAGGTTCTGACCCAGAACAGCAGCCGATTTGGATTCCAGAGAGATTAACCAAGGTTCTGACCCAGTGATTGTCTGGAGTCGGGGGCCTGTTTGTGTGTTTCCACAGGGAGAACAGCAGCTGATTTGGATTTCAGAGAGATTAACTAAAATCCTGACCCAGTGATTGTCTGGAGTCGGGGGTCTGTTTTTGTGTTTCCACAGGGAGAACAGTAGCCGATTTGGATTCCAGAGAGATTAACTAAAGCGATTTCTACAGACCAAAAAGAAGATGATTTAGCTCAAATCCATAATAGCTGATATCCAAAACTCCAATTTGGCTATCCTTACATCTGCGACAGAACCAGGATGCTTTTTTCAATATCTATTTTATTATTGCCCTTTCCCATATCATGAAGTTCTATTTTATTTTTTTGAGCTCATACAGATCTAGGTTAATGTTTTGCTGATCAGTTCTATTTTTTTTTTTTGACTATAGAGTTTTTAAACATTGCAATAGAGATTTTACCTGTAAAAAGTTATAAGGCCTTTACTATTATGTTATGTGTTGTATGTATTATATTATGTGTGCACACTTGTGTTTTGTGTTATATGTTTGAATGTACGTATGTCCAATGTACGTATTTCCATATATCATATATGATGAGCGCTCATGAAAAGATGGATCCAAATATTTTTTTTTTATTCACGTGATTTAAATGGTTTAATTTAAATTGGGTAAATAACTGCTAAGAATTGTTTTAATATGTAAACAAAAAAGGAGGTTAACAGATCTGTTTGTTTACTCTCACCTTTCATTTTCATTATATTTAATAATTCTCTTCACTATAATGTAAATTGTTAAGAAAATTGTTTTCTTTTAGTGTCTTCTGGAATGTTACCTAATTTTTTCTTTAGCCATTATTGCCAGAATTTCTATCTTCATCCCAGTGCCGATGAAGATAATATAAATTGTTAAGAAAATTGTTTTCTTTTAGTGTCTTCTGGAATGTTACCTAATTTTTTCTTTAGTCATTATTGCCAGAATTCCTATCTTCATCCCTGTGCCGGTGAAGACAAAGATAAAACTAATCTACAGTTTCTGCAATAGCCATCACTGAACTGCTTACAGAACTTGCACTGAACTGCTTACAGAACTATGTGTCACTTGTATGCATTGTGAACTATCTGTTGGTGCAGCGACTTGTGGTAGTGTTGGGGTATTTTTGCTGATGATATCATCGGTGGTACAATTTTCCCAAAAGGAGCCGTCAATTGACTTGGTATATCTTCCTCCCTTCTGCTTGTCATGATCATTCAGCTAAAATTTGGGGGTCAACAGAGGTGAGGCAAAGAACCTCACCCCCCCCCCCCCGCTGAGACCTCTCCACAGGTGTGGCTGTATACTGGACCGGTAGTCAATGACGGGTAAGATCCAATTACAATGGTACCAACCTAAGACAGGAGGCTGACGCCCTGAGGTCAGCTCATCCGAAGACGGGTAAGGACCATATGTATTGGACAACCTAAGGCAGGCACGGTCCATAAGCCACATGCTTGTTGTTTAAACAGAGAGGGGGAGATGTTGAGAGCCACAGCCAAAGGGGCCCCAGCAAACTTCCAGCTGCCGGCTGATGATCCAGCTGCCAGCAAACTTCCAGTTGCCGGCTGATGATTGGCTCACAGTGGCCCCAGCAACATCTAGCTGATTGGCTCCTCTGTGGTGATGCTCATTGGGCAAGACTAAAAATAAGCCTTGCTTTATAATACACACAAACACACACACACACACAGACACACACAATGGTACTGACGATTGAACCCAGGGGTGCTCAACCACTGAGCTACATCCCCAATCCCGTTTTGTATTTTATTTAGAGACACGGTCTCACTGGGTTGCTAAGTGCCTCACTAAGCTGCTGAGGCTGGCTTTGAACTCGAGATCCTTTGCCTCAGCCTCCCAGGCCACTGGGATTACAGGCATGTGCCACCATGCCTGGCTTTATTATCTATATTTTTAAAACCTCTAATTTCTAGGCAACAGATTAAAAGTTTGTTTGTAATAAGGTAAGTAAAGCCCCCAAACTGCCCTATTTCCTCTTGCCTTTTTTTTAAAAAAATATAAAAGCATTCTTTTTTGTTAGTAGACAGAATTCTTAGGTAAGATATCCAACATTTGCTTTACTGCCTTTGGCTGTTAATTCTAACAGGTGGTTCCACTAATAAGCCTATTTAAGAGTGCAGATACTTCTGTTTATAATTATAAGAACACACAGACAGAACAACACTAATTTGCAGACAGGTATTAGATGTTACAGCAAGAGAACACATTTGTTAAAAGCAAATGGGTATTTCTCAACAATTACTAGCCTCAACCTATGAGGCCCAGACCATTAACACTATTTTCTCAGCTCAGAGAAGGACAGATGTGGGTTTGTTGCCCTTCAAAGCTGACACAGCCATTCAGAACCGAAAAGTCCTGCTGTGATTCAGGGTAACTTCCCTTTAGGTTAACCAGTTGTGGTTCTTCTTTATGTTGTCAATTGCTCTTTGCTTCACACAGAACCAGTGCATTACATTCAAGAGATCTCAAAAGGGTAGGTATTGTCAAAACTCTCGGTGTCTTAGAGGTTGAATGTATATTAAATGTTAAGGTAACCCTGCTTCTGAGGACTAGATATCATTTTTTGGAAAGAAAATTAGTACAATTTAGTAAGGCAAGATGGAGTTAAGGAATTGTGTGATCACACTAATGTAACAAGGCAAGAAAAATTAGAAATAAGTCAATGACAGGAACTATACCCTTATGATAATAGGGCAGCCATGCAGTCTTTAAAAATTGACCCTGGCAGATTGCAGCATTAAATACAGCTCCTTTTGCCATCTTTACTGATAGAAATGAATGAATTGGGTTAGTATATTTTATTGGTATTGTAACAAATTATCAAAAACTTAAGTTTAAATAATGCAAATTTATCACCTTTTAGTCTCACAAAAGTCCAATACAGGTTTCACTGTATAGGCTAAAATCAAGATGGATTGGGGCATTCCTTTCTGAGGTTCTAGAGGGTAATCGGTTTTCTTGCCCTTTCCAGCTTTTAGGTCTTTCCTTGGTCCCCTTCTTTGTTCTTCAAAGTCAGCAATGTTGAATCTTTCTGTGTCTTTCTTCTGTAGTATCTTCCATATCATGGACTCCTCTCACATTTTTAAGAATATTTATGATTACACTAGCCCCATGCAGATAATCCAGGACGATCACTTCATCTTAAAGTCAGGTGATTAGCAATCTTAATTCCATCTTCAACTTAAATCCCCCTTTGCCATGTAACATATCCAGTGCTTCTAGGATTAGGATGTAGACAACTTGGTGGGAAAAGAGGGAGCTTTATTCTGCCTACCACAGGCAAGTGACTCCTGTCCCAGCAAATTCATCTCAATTCACAATAGCCAAAGTATGGAACCAACTTAGGTGTCCACAGATAAATGGATAAAGAAAATGTGGTATATATGGACAATGGAATTTTTATTCAGTCATAAAGAAAAATGAAATATGTCATTTTCAGGAGAATGGATGGAAGTTGAGACCATTATATTAAGCAATTTCTCTCATAATGTGAGAAGCTAATGAGGAAAAAAGGAAAAGAAAAGGAGGTGTCTCATGAAAATTAAGGGAAGATCAGGGAGAGGGAGAAGACAAGGGAAAGGAGAAATACTGGGGAATGATACTGGCCAAATTATATTGTTATATTATGTGCGTGTATGAATGTGTAACAAATCCCACCATTATGTATAACTATAATGCACCAATAAAAAATTATGGAGAAAAAAATGGTGCATCTGTGGTTGGGAGAATGGACATTCACTGTCCATTGGATTTGAGAGTACAGTATGCCTTGCTTTGTAAACTTGGTGAACTAAAATGATGTCACATTATTACTCCTTCTCATAACTTAAGAAGTTATATTAGGGGTTCTTATCTTGGGCCCATGAACTACAGAAGTCGGGGCAGTCTATGAACCTAATAGGAATAAAATTACAATTTCATTTTCCTTAATCTCTAACAGAAATTTAACATGTTCTTTAACCATAAAGATAAGCAGCAAACCATAATTGCAATAGCAGTGCTTGAGACTATATCTAAAAGATATTAGGTGTTGGGCTCAGCGGCACACACCTACAATCTCAGTAACTCAGGAGACTAAGGCAGGAGGATCACAAATTTGAGACCAGCCTTAGCATTTTAGTGAGGGCCTCAGCAATTCAACAAGACCCTTTCTCAAAAAAATAAATAAATAAAGGGTTAGGGATGCAGCTTAGTGGTAATGCACCCTTGTGTTCAATTCCCAGTACAAAAAAAGAAAAAAAAAGAAAATAGATGTTTTATAATATCACAGTTTCTGTAGATCTTAAAGTGTCATTTTTGTTCATCTCTACTTAAAAGTTAGATTATTTTGTGATCCTCAGCCCTCAGGTTTCTGAGCCACTGGGATTACAGGTGTGGGCCTAAATTGTTTTAAAGGAACTCAAAACCACTTATCTGAAACTCTAGGTGTATTTAATCTAAGTATATTTTGTGTCTTCCATAACTCTAGTAATTATATTAAATACTAGAATACTCGACATTATGTGTAAAATCACATAAATCTAGTGATTTTACACATAATGTCAAATATTCCAGTATTTAATATATTATCATATCAATATTATATATGTATTATCATTATAATAAAAATACCTAAATAGCTATTTTTAGTTATAAGGATATTTTCAGTTTGAAAACTTCTACAAAAACTTCTATAATCTAAGTAAACTTACAACCTTACTCAAATGGAGTGTAGCTCCCAATTATTGTTTTCCAAAACAACGTATGAGTTTTGCTCTCTTACAAAGTGTCTCCAACCATCATGTCTATAGAAATGTCATCACTGAAACTTTTGAAAGTTTTCCATATTTTCAGTCTTGTTATCTATATCACTGTCATTATATTGAGTTCTATTTCTGCAGACAGTTCAGGTCTCAGTTATAGAGAACTCATTGGATATACCTACAAGTTGTTCTTTTACTTCAGTTGACTTAAAAATCAAATAAAAAGACAAAACACAGCAAAAAGATTGGAAAAAATTTTATATAATTATTCTACCTATTATTAGCATTAAAAATATTTGTTACTTTTACAAAATTATTTTAATGTATTGAACCTGACTGTTGAGCTAGTTAAGGAAAACAATGAGTAAGGCCACTAGATATCTCACTAAAAGGACAGTACATTATCTACCAAAATTAAGCTACAGATGTTCTACTTAATTTTCTGGCATAATTTCTCTATGAAACTTTTTTGGTTTCAAATTCACAGAACTCAGAAGGGCCCAGAAAACTACAGAAATATCCGAGTGCTAATGGATGATTTATCCTCTAAATCTGAAAAAACAAACCCAGTTCAACTATGTTCTGAAAGCAGACTGAAGCCCCAGCTGTCCATTTGACTAAGCAAAAGAATAAGTCAGAAAAAGTTGAGCAACAGGCTTTTCCTGGAGATGAGATACTTATGGCTACTTGCTCTAGCAACAACCAACTACTCATGATTTATTTTCGCCAAAAGTGCTGAGAAGCTTTGAAGACCAAGGGAGAGAAATCAGAATATTATTTCCCTCCCCCCAACATAACCAACTGTAAATGGCCAAGTCAGAAGTACCTGAGTAAGCAAAAGGGGCAGCAATTCTCTCCAGAAAGCAGAAAAGTCCAACAGCAACGTTTGCAGTTTCTCTTATATGCCCCAAACTCTTTATTTATTTAAATATTTAACTACACTGGGGATTGAACCCAGGGCCTCACACGTGGTAGGCAAGGGCTATACCACTGAGCTACATTTTAAAAAATTAGTTATTTTAAAAAATTTTATTTTGAGATGGGGTATTGCTAAGTTGTCCAGGCTGGCCTCAAATTTTCAATCCTCCTGCCTCGGTCTCCCAAGTTGCTGGGATTATAGGCATGCAACCACAATGCCTGGCCCCAAACACTAATTTTAAGTTGGGTCCTTATCAGTCAGCTTTATGAGTCTTCTCTTTTCCTCCAAAAGTGTTTTATAACTACATTTTTTTTTTTTTTTTTGGTGGGTGGATATTGAGGATTGAACCCAAGGGTACTCTACTACTGAGCCACATCCCCATATTGGGGCCTTGAACTTGAGATCCTCCTGCCTCAGCTTCCTGAGTTGCTGGGATTACAGGTGTGCACCACTGTGCCCACTACCTCCATAATTCTGAAAGTTAGGTTAACTGTTAGGGCAATTTAATGATTAATAAACTGATTAGAACCAAGAAAAAATAAATTAAAATTTTAAAAAATGAGCTACACCATAGCCCTTGCTACTAAAAAAATAAATTAATGATTCTGTACTTCATGGAAATGTAAATTTTCAAGAAGTACAATCTGTTTATCATTTGAGCTAAACACTAAAGTGAACTTTTGGCCATAATACCTATCACTGCCTTCTTTTTCTTTTTAATTTTCTGTAGTTGTAGATGGACAGAATGCCTTTATTTTTTATTTTTATTTTTTTTATGTGATGCTAAGGCTCAAACCCAGCGCCTCACACATGCTAGGCAAGAGCTCTGCCACTGAGTTACAGCCCCAGTCCTATCACTGACTATTTAAAGAATATTTTTACCAGAATGTGGAATTTCAACTTGTCATGTTAACTCCAAAATGTAGTATTTGAAGGAATGTGCCTGTAGAAGATATTATACCTGAAAGGGAAACTTACCCATAACTATTTCAATGACTAAACCATTATTAAAGAAACTAAGCAATACACCCTTTATGTATGTGTGTGGGGGGGGGTAACCAGGTATTGAACGCACTCAACCATTGAGCCATATCCCCAGCCCTATTTTGTATTTTATTTAGAGACAGGATCTCACTGAGTTGCTTAGCCTCTCGCTTTTTGCTGAGGCCAGCTTTGAACTTGAGATCCTCCTGCCTCAGCCTCCCAAACTGCTGAGATTACAGGTGCGCGCCACTACGCCTGGCAGCAATACACCTTTTCATAAAGATATGTATAGAGCTGGGTGTGGTGGTACACACTTGTAATCTCAGCTATTCAGGAGGCTGGGGCAAGAGGATTACAAGTTTGAAGCGACCCTGAACAACACAGAAAGACTCTTAGCAATTTAGCAAGACCCTGTCTCAAGATAATAAATAAATAGGGCTGGGGATATGGCTCAGTGGTACAGCATTCCTGAGTTCAATCCCTAGTACTGAAAATAAAAGGGTATTTTTAAAGATATTGTTATGGAGATTCACTTTCAGAAGTTTGATTAAGACCACAAAAGGTCTAAGTGCCAAGTAACTTATTGAGGACAGGCTACACCTTTGGGAACAAACGTGCATGTTTTACAGAACAGAGAATTAAAGTACTGGCCAGTTGAACTATGGATGTCCTTACAGCTATTAATAAAACTACCAAATTCTGTCCCAGATCCAAAGAAGTTATTCTATGAACACTCAAGGTCTGAAAAGAGCTGAAATGGTGTGACCACTACGGAAAGTAGTATGGAGGTTCTTCAAAAAATTAAACTAGAATTATCATATAATCCAGCAATCCCATTACTGGGTATACATCCCAAAAATATGAAAGTAGGATCTTAATGAGATATTTGCACATTCATATTCAAAACAGCACTTTTTGCAATAGCTTACAGGTGGAAGCAACCCAAGTGACCACTGGTAGATGATGGATAAACAAACTGGGGTAATATACAAACAAGAGAGAATCATGCAAGTTAAAATGAAGTACTGACCCATGATACAATATGGATGAACCTTGAAGACATTATAGCAAGCAAAAACCTATCAGAAAGAGACAAATACTGCATGATTCCACTTATATGAGATATCTAAATTAGTCAAATTAGAAACTACGCTGGCTTCAGTGTAATTTGCCTGTAGTCCCAGCTACTGGGAAGAGACTGAGGCAACAGGATGGCTTGAGCCGACCAGCTCAAAACCAGCATGGGCAATATAGCAGGACTCTGTTTCAACAGGGAAAAAAAAAAAAAAAAAAGAATTATTTTCATAGAAATGTAAAATTAGAATGATGATTACCAAGGACTGGATAGAAGAGGAAAGGGGGAGTTATTCTTTCATGGGTACAGAGTTTTAGATTCGCAAGTTGAAAACATTCTGTAGATGTTTCACATCAATGTGAATATACCTAACACTACTTTACTGTATACCTAAAACAATTAAGATGGTATATTTTGTGTTTTTTTTTTTAACCATGATTTAAAAATTGATTTCTCCCCACAAGGATACATACTATACTAATCACAGATTTAGAGCTAGATTCTATGAGTATGCCCTTTCCTATTTAAACGTTAATATGTAACTTACATTTACATAACTTTCTGACATCTACATAAAACACTGACATTTAGGAGTCAACTGCTATCCCCAAGACATTTTAAATACCAATAAAAGTAAATTATACTGTGCATTAATCTTAAACACCAGTAGACATATGTAAATGATTCTTTTTTTTGGTACTGGAGATTGAACCTAGGGAGCTTAACCCCTGAGCCACATTGCTAGCCCTTTAAAAAAAAAAAAAATTGAGACAAGGTTTGCTAAAATGCTTAGGATCTTGCCAAATTGCTGAGGCTGGCTTTGAACTTGCGATCCTTCTACCTCAGCTTCCAGAGCTGCTAGAATTACAGGTCTGCAGCATACCAGGCAACATATGTAAATGATTCTTGACTAATCAAATTATTCAAAATATGACTTTTCAAGTTCCCTTTGCTATTCCTTTTTTATCTTATTTCATTTTTTCCCCAAACATTTCTCTAATCATCACTAGGGCTTCAATTCACAAAATAAGAGTAATGGGCCAGACACAGTGGCACATGCCTGTAATCCCAGTAGTTCAGGAGGCTGAGGCAGGAAGATCACAAGTTCAAAGCAAGCCTCAGCAAAAGTGAGGTACTAAGCAACTCAGTGAGACCCTGTCTCTAAATAAAATACAAAGTAGGGCTGGGGATGTAGCTCTGGTTGAGTGCTCCTGAGTTTGATCCATGGTGTATACACACACACACACACACACACACACACACACACACACAAAGAGAGATGGGAAAAAATTCCAATTGTCCACCAAAAGAAGTTGCCAGATTTGGCCAAAATCTGAACTGAAGGTATTTATGTTTTCTTCCTTTCTCTCAGCATGAGAAGACCTGCCACAGTTCTTCCCTTTTATTTATAAGATAAATCTAGTCATGGTCCCAGCATGCTGCTAAAGAGGGTAGGCATATAAGTACTGGGAAGGCAAATAAAATAATTTGCTTCAATTCTAATCACTTTAGGTTTATAACTTCACAAACACAATGAGGGAGCAATAAGCCCATAAGAGGATAAATCAAATGAGGGGGAAAAATATATGAGATTTATATATATAGTTTTTAACAAGACAATTTTAACAATTATGAGCACCAAAAGAATGGCTCTACTTTAGACACTTGTTTTATTAAGGGAAAAATTACTCCTATTCCCTAATTAATAGAATTTTAACTAAAAAGCTATACATCTGGATTCAATTCAGATAATATATAGAGACTAGACTTTTCTTATATATGGGCCCACAAAGAGAAAGAAGAGAAGGTCTTAGGTATTGTTAAGAATCAGAACTTCCAAAAGCTGGTTTTTCAGCCTAAGAGTAATGACTTCAGATTTGTTCTAATAATTTTTTTGCTTCAGTCTCTTCCACTTAAATAATTGGTTTACAGATTTTGAGATGTACATCTTTCAATTATAAATCAAATCACATTTTTATTATTTTACTAACAAAGCCAATACTATACTCAAATCACATTTTTATTTCTGTGTTAACAAAGCCCAGTACTCTTGGGCTGTAAAAGAAAGACGACGGGATGATTAACAGCAGCAGCTGTTAAGTCTAGAAAATTGCACGCATACCATAATTTAGTTTTAAAAATTTATAAGCCTCATTTTTCAATTCTTTAATTCCCATCACTTTGCCTCCAAAATGTAACTAAACACAATATGAAGATTCACTTGTATCAATAGGAAATTACTCCAGTCACTAAGTGCCTACTTTGATGGCTTTTAGTTAATCAAATCAATCTTATTAGGTTCTTTTTTGTTGTTGTTTTTGGTACCAGAGATTGAACCCAGATGTGATTCACCACTGAGCCATATCCCCAGCTCTTTTTATTTTTTGAGACAGGGACTCCTAAGTTGCTTAGGGTCTTGCTAAATCAGTGAGGCTGGCTTTGAAACTTTCAGTTCTCCTGCCTCAGCTTCCGGAGCCCCTGGGATTATAGGCCTAAATTTTGATTTTTGATAACTGTATTACCTATTTTTAGGGTTAATTAACTTTTCTAATCCATGATTACATTCTATGGATTTTTTTCTTAGAATAATTTTAGTTTACTAAATGCTCATCAACAAATACAGCTCAAGCCCTCAAAACATTAAGTACTTTTAAAAATATTTATATTTGGAAGGAACTGTTCTAGATATTTCACAGATATTCTAATTTACTCCTCAAAAACAACAGAAGTAAATATAGCCATCCTGGGCTGGGGATGTAGTTCAATGCTGGAGTGCTTGCCCAGCATGTGCAAGGACCCAGGTTCAATCCACAGTACTGCACTGCTCCAGCACACACACACCCCCACACACAAAAAAACAGTCCCTCCTTCCATATATGATGGGATTAGACTGGTTCCAGTAACCCACCTAGTGCAGCTCTGGTCCACCCCATTATCTGGGATGCTCAAGTTTATTATATAAAATGGCACAGTATTTGAATAACCTACAGAGCTCCCTTAAACCTAAAATCATCTTAATTACTTATGGTACCTAATACAATGTAAATAGTTTTTAATACTGAATTGTTTAGGAAATATAGATAAGAAAGTCTATACCTGTTCATTACAGAGCAACCTTCCCCATCTGCCATCTGTGGTTGGTTGAATTCACAGATGTCAAAGTCAAGATAGGGAGCCCAACTGTACTATTAGTATTCATAATTTGTGGGTGAGAAAATTTTATACAGAGTATCTTATCTAAAGTTAAGCAAGTAATACAGTCTAGATTTAAGTCAGAATTCAAATTAATTATTTTATCCTTCACTGTTATTCCTTAAAATACAGAAGTGCTACAATCCTTTGCAATCCTCTATATTCTCTGGCTCACAACTAAAAGTATTTATTGAAATGTAATTTGTATTTGATGGCTGTTTAACAAAACAGTTTAACTAGTGAGGAATCTTGTGGCTTCCTGAAAATTAGTATCAAGAACGACAACTCAAAGAAAGACAGCTCACAAGGGGTATTTCAGTTTCCTTAGCAACTCAGTTTTTCTGTATCAAATCTAAATAAAAATGACTATGATTTCTGTGGCAGAACAAGGTCATTATAATCCCCTCTTCCTCCCATTAGCTGGAAAGTAGGCAAGGGATTTTACAATCTTAGGAGAGAGGTATCATGTGAGATCAATTAAATTATGGCTCCTGAACTTCTTTAGAGAATTCTGGAAAATAATTTCTCACCCTTCCAGCCTCGCCTTTGGAAAATAAATCAACATTTGTCCAGGAACCAATCATTTTCAGTGCCGGAGTATCTATTTTCAAATACTTGGTCTGAATATCTATCATCCCAGAGTTACCAACAGTAGCTGTTCTCCAAGATTTATGAGAGATTAACTATACAAAGATTTGTTTAAAATTTGAACAAAGATAACAACAAGAATTATTTCCTGGAATAACAGACTTCATTAGAAAGTTTATATTAGCATCAGCAAGCACTGTAGGAGCACCATTATGGACTTAATTCCTGAATACTATATAGGGAAAATTCTAATGATTGTCACAGAAAAGTTTCAAAAAAAAAACAAATCTTTTTTTCTGACATAAATGAGGTGAGTCTCAAACTTTTACAGACACATACTGCATTCAAAATTTTTAAAGCAACTTAGGAGACCCTGTCTCAAAAAATAAATAGGGCTGGGGATATGGCTCAATGGTGAAGCACACCTGGGTTCACTCTCTGGTGCCAAAAACAACAACAAAAAGAACCTAATAAGATTGATTTGATTAGCTAAAAGACATCAAAGTAGGCACTTAGTGACTGGAGTAGTTTCCTATTGATACAAGTGAATCTTCGTATTGTGTTTAGTTACATTTTGGAGGCAAAGTGATGGGAATTAAAGAATTGAAAAATTGAGGCTTATAAATTTTTAAAACTACATTATGGTATGCATGCAATTTTCTGGACTTTAAATTTAGTCAATTAGTTTCTGAGTAGCTACTATGAAGAGAAGCCTAATCCAGTATTCAAAAGATAAATTCAGACTCAGCACTGAACTTTACAACCTGGAACTAACTATAGTAAGAGCTATGAGTCAGTATTCTCATAAAATAGCCCTAAACATCTCAACTAGTTCCATAACTGTTTATTGAGTATCATGTTCCCCATATAAAGGTTAGTTTTTCCTGTATCTTATTAGAAATCTGTATATTTACCATGGGAAATGTCATTTCCTCCTCCCATTTACAGATTTGCTCCCAATTAGGTACTTGCCACTTTAATGCATTCTTTTAATAGCATGTTTTCTGGTTTATGTGGTAATTTATCTGGCAGGGCCTTATCTGAACAACGAGCTTTGGCCCTATTCTCCTGAAGAGAGGAGTCAACCTAACTTTTATAAACTAAGATCCAGAATGGGCTTTTGGCAATAACTGGTAAGTGCAGATCTAAGGAGGATTTGTGGGCGGGTCACTAGTCCAGGCTATTCCAGATAACGTTCTTCAACCTAGCAGCAGTATGGCAGAGGAAAAGTCTAACCCCAGCCCCTTATCCTGACCTATTGAGTCAGCATGGCCAGAGCACAACCAGAAAACAGCCCCGTGGATCTGTGGGGCGATCACACTGCAAGGCCAAAGAACGGTCTCGGCGGCTCTTGGCTTTTAAGAACCTCGGCGGCGAAACCACCACAACCCCTCATTCCTCAACCTACCGTTTGGCTTTCACTCAGGGCCCCCCATCCCCGACTGCAGACTCCGAAGCGATGTCTCACCAGGCCCACTCTCCTAGTTCCCTGGACCCTCTCCTGGCATCTCTTCTCTCTTGGGGCGCCCTGTCGCCTGCTGCCCCAAAGGGTGGAACTCACCGCTGCCGCGGCGCCAGTGAAAATGTCTTCCCCCTCTGTGTCGCTGTCCCCACCTTCGGGTTCTGACCCCCCGGCTGTCCCCTCAGACTCCGCATCCAAGCCGGGGAACGGCGGAGGGAGTCTCTCCGAAGCGCTACAGCCGCCACCTCCCGACGCCATCTTCCTCCACCCGCGGCGGAAGCCACAACAACAACTTTATAGAGAGAGCGCCGTGAGCAAAGCGTTCTATCGGTGCGAGGAGCGCAAGGGCCGCGACAGACCCTGCGGGACTGGAGAGGCGGGACCCGGGCTCCGGGGGCGGGGGGGGCGGGGCCGCGGATGCTGCCCAGCAAATCCCGGCTCCGAACCGCGACGCTGCGCTCTTAACAGGGAGGGCCAAGTGGGCAAAGAAGGCGGAGCTAGGGGCTGCAGGTTCCTGAGGCCCTTTGTGCTGTGCGTAGCTTTATCTAATAGGTTTCTGAGAATTCGTTTGAATAAAGGAGTCTAAAAATATTAGACTATCCATTCCAAGCACAGTACCCTCACAGAGATTCAATTTAAAAAGTTTTTTTTTTTTAATTGAGGTCTCTGAACAGACTACAGGAAAGTTTTATCACTCTTTGGACATTCAGTTAATTTGTTCTATATGTACTGAGCATGTACTGTGAGCCTGGCACCTCGCTGTGCTTTTGAAATACTGAAATAAGCTCTTGGACCATTGGGTGCTTACAATTTAATGAGAGAGGCAGCCATGTAAGTCAACAATTCCATATGTTCATGCTGTACTGTATGCTGGGGGAAAAGTAAAAGAAAGTTTTATCTGCTTGGAGAAGTCAAGAGGCCTCACATACGGTGTGACACATCATACTACTAATTATGGCTGGAAGGTTAGAATTATCCTTTTATTTGCTGTGGAGTAAGGGGGTGGAATAAATGACAGGGAAATTGTTAAACTCTGAATAAAATGTTCCTGGGACCCAAATTATTCGCTGGTTGGTCATCCAGTCTAAATCAACTAGACAAACAAGACCGGAATTTAAAGATATGGGACATGTTGTCATATGATGCTGCTGCAAGATACTCCTAACTTTATTTTCAATAGAGATGAAACTTTCACCAACATTGACAAAAAGTTTTGTTTCTAACTGCAAATTCCTCAACATCGGGTTCACTCCTTCACAGGTGTGTGAGCTGTCCAAGGGCAGGGGGCCATATCTTTGTAAAGACGTGGTGCCTACATATCTCATGACAAATTAAGTACCTAATAAATATTTGAGCTTTGGATGACGGGATGGATGGATAAAACAACATCGTCAACCTTGTAACTGATACCCATCACAGTTATAAACACCAGAGGACTTAAGATTTTCTTTTTAGGGTGGCGACTTCCATTATGTCACTGTTGGGCACATTAAACAAAGTTCTCTCCTTGCAAGTCGTCTTTGAAGGCTATTGGCAAAAGCATTATCCGTGGCGGAGAGTTGTGCTGAATTGAGTCCACAGGAACGAGAAAACCTAAAGGTTGTCCCCTTCCCACCGCCATGCTTAACTTTCCTTACTGGACTCCCAAGACGTCCCACTTCGCCGCAACGGAAACCCACTTCCGGCCTGATCAGGAAGTAAGAAAGAGTTTGGCTGGAAGCAGCTCCCTTAAAGAAATAGCTGTAAAGAGTCTTCGTGTTAGAAACTTCTTAACTGTAACTTTAAAGCGTGTCTGTGTTACAAAACAAGTTCTCCTGTTCCCTACCTCTTCAACATTCATCTTTAGTTTATCCCGGGTGCTGAGTGAGGCACTCAGTGACAGGTAGCAGACCGTTACATTCCACCCCCACCACGAACTACAAATCCCAGAATACAGTTCGCTGTCTTCCAAAGAAAACGTCCCCTACATCCCAGCATGCAATACTCCTCAAGGGTCGCGAGGAAGTTTTCTTGTCCCGCCGAAACCGAGCAAAGCATGCAGGGGCATGTAGTTTTACGTTTCCCTTCCCTAGGTCCTTCGCGCTTGTCTGTCCGGTCCCGCCTATTCTCTGCTCCCCTAAACCTTTGCACTTGTCTTGACCATTTGAAGATCAGGAAGTTGATAAATCCTGAGGCCTGCTGCAGAGAGACGGTGGCTCAGATAGGACAGTCGCCAGGAATGGCGGAGCGTCAGAATGGAGTGGGTGTTGGGGCTGCTTTCTTGGACGCTGAACAGAGCCCGGTGGCCCTTAGGCCTCTCTGAGCAGGGAGCTGCCCGGTGGCCCTTAGGCCTCTCTGAGCAGGGAGCTGCTCGGCGGCACCGGATCATGGAAGAGAAAGCGCTAGAGGTTTATGGTAATTAATTTTACCCAGTGCAGCTTTTGGCGTTGTTATGTGGAATTGGTGGGGGAGGCGAAGGGAACAATGGCCTCACCTGAGGGCTGGGAGTGGACACCTGTTTTTTTGCCGGATCTAGTGGATGGGAAGCATGGGAAGCCTTTTCTTCGGGATCCTAAATCACACAGAATGGAAGTCCTTCTAGCAGCGGGCTCTTCCTAAACTTGGGGCAAGCTGAGTCTGGTAGTCTTAACCGGCTTTATTTTTCTTCTTTGCCATCCATGCCCTAGTGCCTAGTGTGGACTGAAATTACAAGAACTGTGGGCAGAGCAGAGGTCAAGGGTGCTCAGTTAGGAAGCAGAGCTGTCTTGATTACACCCCTTGAGTTTTCTTCCTTCCCTAGCTCCTGGACTCGCACTCTCACCACTTCTGTGGGCACTGCTATGATTGGGGACTGGCCCAAGGTCACAGCCACTCTTTTATGACAGATTCAATACCCATAGGTCCCAGAAGACCACAAGATAGGCTTCTTATAGCAAGGCCTGGAATTTACAGTTCATTAACACAGTCAAACTGTGTTTTATATGTATGCATACATATATACACACATATATGTGTTCTTCACTGTATATATTTAATAGTCCCCTCTTGGGACTGTCTTCAATATACAGATAAAGAAACAAAGGCTTAGAATGGTTAAACAACTACTTGGAGGTCACACTGTCAGTAAGGAACTAAGCAAAAATTAAAGCCCATGTCTTCTTATTCCGAAGGTGCACTTTTGCACTTTTCACTTCACAATTGCTATTCCCTGCTCTCCCTCTCTCCCTCCCTCTCTATCCCCTCTCCCTCTCTCTCCTTATGTAGAAAACCAAAAAAACTCCATATAAAAAGAGATCTAACTATAACAATACAAATGTAACTGGGGCAAGGATATAAGCTAGTAGAAGAAAGTGAGGGATGGGAAAGACCTTTGGAGTTAGTCTGGTTTACTTTTCTCTTGGTAGAGGCTGGAATACTTAACCCCAGCCAAATGGTAATTATGGGTGTACTGATCTCCACAAAGCAGATGAACACATTCCTGTCCTGCCAAACCTTTATCTATAGCTTTTAGGAACTGCAGGGCCTTGGAGACAAAACTTTGGAAGACAGATGATTCTAGTCCTGAAACTTAAGAGACCTATATATGCAAAAATATAGTATGTAGTAGAAGGCATGGACTTCAAAAAGAGATATAGAAGTTCATGGGAAGATGAGAGTCTCTGAGGGAATCTGAAAAGAATTTAAAAGAAGGAGCCACTTGAGTTGAGCAAGAATAGTTGGGACCTGAATATGTAGTGGGTCAAGAGGGCATTCTAAACCCAGGAGACTGGAGCAAAAGTATGGAGATTGGAAGATAACATAGCTAGGGAAAAGGAGATAGATGGAGCTAAAGGGCAGGTTTTGAGGTTACAGGTGGAGGTGTGGCTGAATGTTTTAGATAGGTTGGAATTGGATACTGAAGCTTTTAAATATAAATGAAGACTCAGTATCAGTGCAGAGCCGTGGAAAAATTTTAGACACAAGGAATGTGAGGAGAGCAACATTGATTTCTTTTAAAATAAACCAATCCAAAACTTCTGAAACCACTAGAAAGCTAGAGAAGTTAAATAAGGAGTGAGATTTAACTTCAGGGTTTAGAGGCATATAAAGAACATAGTATAAGCCAGGCACAGTGGTACAAATCTGTAATCCCAGCTATTCAGGAGGGTGAGGCAGGATTGCAAATCTGAGGCCAGCCTTAGCAACTTAGTGAGACTGCCTGAACATTAAAAACAAACAAACAACAACAAATTATGTAATTCAGGTGTAGAGCATCCCTGGGTTCAATCCCCAGTACATGTCTCTCCCCATCCCCCCGCAAATACCAAATAGTACAACTTGGCCAAATGAACCATACAGGGAGAAAGTCTGGGAGGGTTAAAAAAAAAAAAAAAAACACTTTCAAAAAACTCTGTTTCTATAAATCCCATGATAACACAGCTCCTGTAAGAGAAGCTATATCGTCTTACCTGCCTATATTTTAAAATTCCATTTCTCTTTAAGAATAAGCCCAGGAGATAGCTGGGGAGAAGGTAGAGTTTGATTGATTTTTCCCAGTTGTATTTCTGATTACAGGAGAGCTATAAATAATAGAACAAAGCCTGAGGCTTAAGATCATCAAGCCTATCCTACCTAAAATTCTACTTTTATCCTTTCTATATCATTGTTTCTTTTTTTATCATTTTCTACATGTAGCCTCAGTGAGAAGGGAATCTTGTCCACTCCATGACCAACCCAGGCTCCCACATTTTGGGGGTGGGGGGTACCAGGTACTGGGGCACTTGACACATCCCTAGCCCTATTTTGCATTTTATTTAGAGACAGGGTCTCACTGAGTTGCTTAGCACCTTGCTTTTGCTGAGGCTGGCTTTGAACTCACTATCAGGAGCTCCTGCCTCAGCCTCCCGAGCTGCTGGGATTACAGGCCTGCAATACCACACCTGGCCAGGCTCCCACATTCTTAGTCCCATTCCCTTCTGCTTAAATTTACCAGTATCCCCCTCCCCCTTTATATTTTCAAACCTCTCTTACTGTGATCCTTCCCTTTGGGTATATAACTTACTCAGATTTCTTCTATCCTCGTCTTTGTTCTAGCTTTCTTGTAAAGCTAGAACTGGTCTTTCTCTGCCCTTTTATCCCCACTGCCAAGGCCCTAGGAACACATTTTCAGTTTCTACTTACTTCTTTTGCAAGCTGGCTTTGGCCCTTTTCTGCTGAAACTGGTATTATTATTTTTTTTAATGGTACTGAGGATTGAACCCAGGGGCACTTTACCACTGAACTATATCCTCAGCCCTTTTAATTAATTAATTAATTAATTATTTTTTGTAGTTGTAGATGGACAGCATGCCTTTATGGTATTATTATTTTTATGTGGTGCTGAGGATTGAATCCAATGCCTCACACATGTGAAGCAAGTGCTCTGTCACTGAGCTACAGCCCCAGCCTCTGTATTTTTAATATTTGAGACAGGGACTCACTAAGTTGCTGAGGCTGGCCTTGAACTTCTGATCTTCCTGCATCAGCCTCCTGTGTTGCTGAGATTACAGGCATGTGCCACCACACCTTTTGAAACTGCTTTCTTGTAGTTGACTTCCTCGGTGACAAATCAAAGATCTGTTTTAGCTCTTGTCAGCTTAATTCAGCATTTGATATTTCTTCTAGCTTTTCTTTCTCATTCTAATCCTTAAATGTTCCCAAGGATCCCATCCCTAGATTTCTTTCCCTTTATACAAATGATTCTCAAACTGAGCTACATGTAAGATAACCTGAGAAATTTTTTAAACTCTCAGTTCTAAGACTGTACCCTAACCAATTAAATCAGAATCCCTCAGACATTAGTTTTTGTTTCAAGGGCAAAGTTCTACTCAGTCTCTGTGAATCCCATGGGTTCAACAACCAGTCTAGTTTGGTATCCTTTTAAACCCTATGGCACAGTTCAACATTTGCTGGAAAATTCCATTGGCTTGCCCCTTACACACCTCAAAATCACTATGTATCAATTGTCCCAGGCCCCACCCAAATTTCTTCCTTGTTTTGTTTATTTTTATTCTATTGGTGCTCTCTTTGACACTTAGACCTAAAATCTGAGTCTATTTCCTTGTCTTCTGCATTCCAAGGGGTGACAAATGCTGTTGATTCTGTCTCTGAAATTACTTCTTCATCTGTCCCTTCCTCTGGTACCATCATGTGCTGATTTTAGGGCCAGCTTTTTCAGTTAATATCACTAGCTCTATTCTTTAATTCTGAGTCTGGTAGCTGGAGGATGAATCACCAGCTGACAACACAGTGCTATTCATGTCCCTTCCTTGTTCTCATCTTAAGGACTGCCTGATGCCTGTAACCAGTTATAAAAGACCCTTGGTGGTCTGGCCCAACCCTTATATTCTAATCTTATGCTGGATTCTAAGTAAATGAAACTTGACATATTACCTATTTCTATAGGCTTGATTTCAAATTGCACTTCTATAAAGCCTAAAACAATATTCTTCCAACCTAGTAATTCCTCTTGAGCTCCCATAACATATTTCCCATTCTTATTATATTCTCTCTGCAATGTTGCTTCCAAGAAACTCAATGAGGTCTACTAATGATCCAAGAAAATAATTGTCTCAAAAGGAAACCAGTAGTAGAAATCTGTCAGAAGCCTAAAAATTGCAGTAATACTTGCTTAAAAAGAAGTCAGTGCTTAGAATTGGCAAAATCATTGCTATTTAGAATATTCATATCTTAATGTAATACCTTGTCTCTGATGATTTTTTAGATTTGATTCGAACTATCCGGGATCCAGAAAAGCCCAATACTTTAGAAGAACTGGAAGTGGTAACAGAAAGTTGCGTGAAGGTTCAGAAGATAAATGAAGAAGACTATCTGGTTATTATCAGGTTCACGCCAACAGTACCTCATTGCTCTTTGGCAACTCTTATTGGTAAGATTATGTGTGCATATGTGTAAATTCTAAATTATTTATGTGACATTGACTCAAAATAACAATTTGTATCATGTATCACACTTTATGGTTTACAGAATATTTTCATTTATTCTTCTTCTGTCATTTTCACAATTAGCACTTGAGACAGTTAAAATACTATTATCTTCATTTTATAGATGAGGAATTGGAAACTCAGAGAGTTCAAATCACTTGCTCGGAATCCAATAGACAAGAAATGGTGAAGGTGAGACTTAACCCCAAGTCTCCTGACTCCAAATTTCTTTCTCTAGTTATCTCTCAGTATTTCTCTTAGGTATGCATGGTCACAGTTGACAGAGGGCGGGTATAGGATAGATGTTCTAGTTGTGGACATTGAATGGCTGCTGTCAGACTAGCCCTGGTGATGCCATCACCATCTTCTCTGTTCAGCTTCTCTGTTGCCTTCCATATAGTATGAGCATGAAAGTGTTAGAAAGGTTATGTTTTTGTTAGTTTGTTTTGGTGGTGTTTGACATTGAACCCTGGTCTTTCATATACTCTAGAAACACTCTTCCACTGAGCTATTTTCTGAACCCTCAGTGCTTAGAATTGGCAAAATCATTGCTATTTAGAATATTCATATCTTAAAGGTTTTATGTTTTGGTTTTGTAGTTATTGGGGATTTAACTGGAGGTTGCTGTACCACTGAGCTATATCCCAAGACCTTTTGTTTTGAGACAGTCTTGCTATTGCTGAGGCTGGCCTTAAACTTGCAATCTTACTGCCTCAGCCTAGCTGGGACTACAGGCATGTATCAGTGTGCCTGCTTCTGGAAGGGTATTTTTTGAAGCAGGGTATTTTTTTCACTTGAGGCTGCAGTCTCAATATTTTGGATTAATTAGCAGTGCTTTGAAGATATATGTTATTATAAAGAATTTAAAGGTAATATAAAGGAATATTCCATTTGGTTTCTTTGAATTTGTACTTTTTATAAAGAATATAAAGGAAATTTATTTCAAACTAAATGTTCCTCAGTAGAGGATTGATTAAATAATTAATGATAATAAATATAAACAAAGGAATACTATGCAGTTATAAAAAAGAATGAAGAAACTCATTAATAATCAGTACTTACCCTTATGACATACTGTTAAGAAATAAAAATAAGCATAGTATTGCTACTGTTTACAGAAAAAAGGGCAAAAATAGCCAAATAGCCATATGTGGTGATACAAGCCTGTAATCCCAGTGACTTGGAAGGCTCTGGCAGGAGAATTGCAAATTCAAGTCCAGTCTGGACAACTTAACCAGACCCTGTCTCAAAATAAAAAATTAAAGGGCTGGGGATGTAGCTCAGCGGTAAAGCACCCTGAATTAAAGCCCCATTAGTACTATACATTCACCAAAAAAAGGAAAAAAATAATTTATATTTGTATGTATAGAAAGCCTCCATAAAAAATGAATAGCTATGATGGGTATAAGTGGGTAATAGTGGTGGTCGGAACTGGACAGATGGGGGACAGGATGAGATAGAGACTTTATATTGTCTTATGTTTAAATTTTCTGAACCATGGGAATAGATCATTTGTTGAAAGCAAACAAGTTTATAAAAATTGAAAAGGTGAGTAGTTTGTTATTGTTCGCACCATTGTGATTTAGTCCCTTTCTCACTAGTTGACTTAGATTCCTTTTATTAGTGGTTTCCAGCATATAAGCCATATCTTGAGGGACTAGAAGTTCTGTGTATACATAGGTGTTATTTCAGTTATTAAAATTTTAATGCTAGGGGCTAGTAGAGCTCTCGCCTAGCACAGGCAGGGCCTGGGTTCAATCCTCAGCACCACAAAAATATAAAGGCATTGTGTTGTGTCCATCTACACCTAAAAAATAAATAAATAAATATTTTTAAGAAATTTAATGCTAGGAAGAGTATTATTGAATGCATAGTTATTTTTTGTCAATAGAGAATTTCTGAACCAACAGATATTGGATATACTGCTACCATCTTGAGGAAGAGGGGGTATCTTAAAATACTTTGACAGATGAAAGTCTTTAAAATAGCATCCAAAATAGCAAATTCATTTTTAAAATTTTTTTTTAGTTATAGTTATTAGTTTTATAGTTATTAATTATTTTTTTTTTTAGGGCTGGGGATGTGGCTCAAGCAGTAGCGCGCTCGCCTGGCATGCGTGCGGCCCAGGTTTGATCCTCAGCACCACATACAAACAAAGATGTTGTGTCCACTGAAAACTGAAAAATAAATATTAAAATTCTCTCTCTCTCTCTCTCTCTCTCTCTCTCTCTCTCTCTCCCCCTCTCTCTCCCTCTCACTTTAAAAAAAAATTATTTTTTTTAGTTTATTTATTTTTATGTGACACTGAGGATCGAAACCAGGGCCTTGCCATGCTAGGCAAGTGATCTACTGCTGAGCCACAAACCCAGCCCCGCAAATTCATTTTTTTGAAGTAACATTTATCTGAATTATAAAGTGGTATGTTTATTGTCAATCATTGTGAAACTTCACAACAAAAGTATAAAGAAGAAAATAAAATCAGTTGTCATAAAAGAATATGTGCTTTGGGTTAAAATCCCAGCTCTGTCAGTTCTCCCATTTTGTAGCCTTGGGCAAGTTACTTAACTTTTCTTAGCTTCTTTCTTATCTGGGAAACAGGGACAGTAAAGATATTTAGATTTGTAAGGGTTAAGAAATAACAGCATGAAATATATTATTATTTTTTTTTTGGTGCCTTATGCATGCTAGGTAAGTGCTCCACCACTGAGCTACACACCCCCCCTCAAAATGTTTTCATAGTATTAGTCTTTAATTACATAGTCATATAGGTTACATGATAATCATATCTACATAATTATTACAACTATTTGGATTGCTTCTAGCCTCTCACAATTATAAATAGTACTGTGATGAGCAACTGTATACATAAATATTTTTATAAATCTGATTATTATCTCAGGATAAATTTCTTTTTTTTTAATTTTATTTTTATTTATTTTTTATTATTATTATTTTTTATTGTTGGTCGTTCAAAACATTACATAGTTCTTAATATATCATATTTCACAGTTTGATTCAAGTGGGTTATGAACTCCCAATTTTACCCCGTATACAGATTGCTGTATCACATCAGTTACCCTTCCATTGATTTACATATTGCCGTTCTAGTGACTGATGTATTCTGCTGTCTATCCTATTCTCTACTATCCCCCCTCCCCTCCCCTCCCCTCCCCTCCCCTCCCCTCCCCTCCCCTTTTCTCTCTCTACCCCCTCTACTGTAAATCGTTTCTTCCACTTGTATTATCTTGTTTTACCCCTCCTTTCCTCTTATATGTAATTTTGTATAACCCTGAGGATCACCTTCCATTTCCATGCGATTTCCCTTCTCACTCCCTTTCCTTCCCATCTCTCATCCCTGTTTAATATTAATCTTCTTCTCAAGCTCTTCATCCCTACCCTGTCCTTGGTTACTCCCCTTATATCAAAGGAGTCATTTGGCATTTGTTTTTTAAAGATTGGCTAGCTTCACTTAGCATAATCTGCTCTAATGCCATCCATTTCCCTCCAAATTCTATGATTTTGTCATTTTTTAATGCAGAGTAATACTCCATTGTGTATAAATGCCACATTTTTTTTATCCATTCATCTATTGAAGAGCATCTAGGTTGGTTCCACCATCTTGCTATCGTGAATTGTGCTGCTATGAACATCGATGTAGCAGTGTCCCTGTAGCATGCTCTTATTAGGTCTTTAGGGAATAGACCGAGAAGGGGAATAGCTGGGTCAAATGGTGGTTCCATTCCCAGCTTTCCAAGAAATCTCCATACTGCTTTCCAAATTGGCTGCACCAATTTGCAGTCCCACCAACAATGAACAAGTGTACCCTTTTCCCCGCATCCTCTCCAGCACTTGTTGTTGTTGGACTTCATGTTGGCTGCCAATCTTAGTGGAGTGAGATGGTATCTTAGGGTGGTTTTTGATTTGCATTTCTCTGACTGCTAGTGATGGTGAGCATTTTTTCCTGTACTTATTGATTGATTGTATGTCCTCCTCTGAGAAGTGTCTGTTCAGGTCCTTGGCCCATTTATTGATTGGGTTATTTGTTATCTTATTGTCTAATTTTTTTACTTCTTTGTATACTCTGGATATTAGGGCTCTATCTGAAGTGCGTGGAATAAAGATTTGTTCCTAGGATGTAGGCTCCCTGTTTATCTCTCTTATTGTTTCTTTTGCTGAGAAAAAACTTTTCAGTTTGAGTAAGTCCCATTTGTTGATTCTAGTTGTTAACTCTTGCGCTATGGGTGTCCTATTGAGGAATTTGGAGCCCGACCCCACAGTATGTAGATCATAGCCAACTTTTTCTTCTATCAGATGCCGTGTCTCTGATTTAATATCAAGCTCCTTGATCCATTTTGAGTTAACTTTTGTGCATGGCGAGAGAAAGGGATTCAGATTCATTTTGATGCAAATGGATTTCCAGTTTTCCCAGCACCATTTGTTGAAGATGCTATCCTTCCTCCATTGCATGCTTTTAGCTCCTTTATCAAATATAAGATAGTTGTAGTTTTGTGGATTGGTTACTGTGTCCTCTATTCTGTACCATTGGTCCACCCGCCTGTTTTGGTTCTAGTACCATGCTGTTTTTGTTACTATTGCTCTGTAGTATAGTTTGAAGTCTCAGGATAAATTTCTATAAGTGGAATCATTGGGTCAGTTAGTCTAAATACATTTAAGCCTTTGGCTTATATCGTAAATACTTATCAAAAAGCTTATACTCATGCTTGTCTTACATTTGTGAGGCACTGGGTGTGATTCTCAGCACCACATAAAAATAAATAGATAAATAAATAAATAAAACTCCACCCCAGGAATTAAAGAAATAATTCCATAGAAGAAAATATTATCATATATAAAATATTTATAATAAATTTAAAATAGTGAAATCTGGAACAAACTATAACATCTATTAATAGGGAAATAGCAGCAATGTAATGTGCTTTCATATTGCTATTGAACATAAATATAAGCAAGGAATCAAAGTATCTGTATGAGAAATATAGACTGGGCACCATGATCCACCCCTATAATCCCAGCTACTTGGATACAGGAGTATAATGAGACCTTCTTGAAATTATAAAAAAATAAATAAATAAAGTACTGAGGATGTAATACAGTGGTAGAGTGCCTTTGGGTTCACTCCTAAAGTACCAAAAATAAATAAATAAATGAGAGAGAAAAGTATATGAGAAGATTTAAATGATAAGTTCAATTTGCATCGTGAGTTCAATTATAGAAAAATTTATTTATGGAACAAATAGAGAGTGAATGAAATAAAAGTAACGCCTATGTGAGGATGCTAAGATGACATAATGGTTGATATTGCAAATGTTTATATATACTGAGCAAAGTTTTTTGTCAATTTTCTTGGCCCTTTTGATATGTGTTTCATTTAAGATTCTTGGCTTTTTAGAAGGCAATGTAGTAGGTATTCCAGTCAACACAGTTGGAAAACTCAGTGAAGAAAGTCCTATTTCTGTGTTGAGGGACATTTCTTATGAGCAGATAGTCCCAGTAGAAAAGGTACCAGAGTGTTAAAAGTACTAGCTTAGATTGTCACCTACTCAAAAGTTACCGTGGTGAATGATTACATAGACAAGAAGACTCAAAGAGATCAAGTGAGTAGGCAGAAAACCAGTTGATGATCATTTATGTTGACATCTAGAAAGAATGACTGTGGCAGCAGTGATCCTATCAGAAGGGCATAGGATTTGGAGTCTGAAGTTGTAGGTTCAACTTATACCTCTGCTACTTGTTAGCCATCAGATTTTGAACAAATTGCTGTAAAATGCAAATGATAGAACAGTAAAGCTAATGTTTATTGTACACTTGTGTGCTGGGTACTATTTTAAGCTTGTTGCTTAATAGTTTATTCCCAATAGCAGCTCTATACATTGGGATACTAATATAATACCTGTTTTACAGATGAAGAAACAAGCTCAGAGAGATTGAGTAACTTGCCCAGGAAGAGGGCTAATGTATAGTGGAGCCACTTTTCAACCCAGAGTATCTCAATTATGATGTAGTGCCTTTCTTGAGGATAATGATGCTCAAGGGAGTGCTTTGTGGGTGCTGGGGTAGAAGCTCAGCGGTAAAGCACTTGCCTAGCATGTGCAAGGCCCTGGTTTCAATCTCTAGCACTTCAAAACAAAACAAAAAGTGTTTTGTGAATTGTAAAATAGTTATTAATTTATTTTATGGGTGAAGCATTACCCACAGCAATGAGATCACATATGGATGCTCATATGGTACACAAATAAATTAAGGAAACAATGTGGGGGCCAGGAGAATAGAACTCTCCTGCATATGCTTTAAGGCAGATCCTCTAAAGGGAGACTCTGTTAAGGAAATGATATCTTTTCTTTAGAGTCCTCTAATATTTATTAAGAACTACTGCTTGTTTGTTTTCCTGATGCCAGGGACCAACTGTAGGACCTCAGTATGCTAGGTAAGCACTCTACCGCTAAGATACACCCTCAGCCCCTAGAGTTACTGTATTTGAGGCTCTAAGCTGGGCACAGTCTGATTATATCTTATCTAATCTTTTTCCCTATTCTGGAATCTTTCAAAAGATTCTGTTGGAAACTTAATAGTACTTATAATATAAAAAATAGGGAATAGGGTTGTGGCTGAGTGGGAGAGTACTTGCCTCTCATGTGTGAGGCCCAGGGTTTGATTCTCAGCATCATATATAAATAAACAAATAAAATAAAGGTATTGTGTCCATCAACAACTAAAAAATAAATTTAAAAAAATTAATTCATTCATTTCATAGCCTCCCAAAGATAGGTAGTTGGACAATTATATTTTGCTATATTAGGATGGTTTGGGGTTTTATTATTAATATTTATTTTTAATAAGCCAAAATACTAATAAATTCTTTTATAGCATAAAAATCCCTTATCATTGGTTGGGACAGGAAATAAACTGCTCCAAATAGAAGGCTGTAAAATTAAGGAAAGGAATCTATTTGACTCTTATTTTTTCGTGACTTATTATTGAAGCACTTTCTCTTCATAATAAGAGCAGTCTGATTTATCTTCTGTTGTCTAAGAGTATGGATTTAGTCAAAAATTGATTTGAGATTGATTATGTTATGTGCATCTATAAATATGGCATAGTAAATCCCACTATTATGTATAATTATAATGCACCAATAATAAATAAATATTTATTTATTTATTTTTAACTTGGAGATGCAGGAGAAGTTGGACATTGGCACTGAGGATCTGTTCCAAGTCCAGTTTTAATTACTTTTCTTTCATTCTCTTTCTTATTTATTTATTTATGTCATACTAGAATTGAACCCAAGAATGCTCTATCACTGAGCTGTTATCACCAACCCTTCTATTTTAAAATTTTACCTTGAGACAGTGTCTTGCTAAGTTGCCCAGGCTGTCCTTGAACTTGCAATCCTCAACTAGAAAAAGAAATTATGAAACTGAGGCTTAGCTATGGTGACAAACTGAACTTCAGTGGAGGTTGTTTTAGGATAGTAATTATTTGTAGTTTATAAGCATAAAGAATTCCCACTTCAAGGGCTGGGGATATAACTCAGTTCATAGAGTGCTTGTCTTGCATGCACAAGGCCATGGGTTCAATCCCCAGCACCATAAGAAAAAAAAAAAAGAATTCCCACTTAAAGAAGTTTCATTTGGCCCTTTTTAAATGACTCTTACCTGGTTTTATAATTTTTTTATTTATTCATTTTTTTAATGTGGCTGGGGATTGAATCCAAGGCTTCCAGTGTGCTAGGTAAGGGCTCTACCACTGAGCCATATACCCAGCTCCTTTTACTTGTTTTTAAATTTTTGCATTGCCTAGCTTGTTGTGAACATTCAATAAAGTTTAGTGAATTAATTGACCTTTGCTAGAAGGCTAATTGATATAATAGAAAAGGCATGAATTTTGTAGTGGTCCTGGGTTCGCTTCCCAATGTGACAGCTTGGGCAACTTACATTGAGACTGGTTTCATAATTTGTAGAATGGGGTTAATAATGCCTAGTTTACTGGATTATCACGAGGAATACATAAAATTGTGTATTAATTTTCCTAGAATGGTGCCAAGCTAGGGCACCTTACTACCTTCTGTGCTAGATTTAGCAAAGCACTTTTTCAGTTCCTATATTATGTGAGAACACATAACACAGCTATATGGTTTTTTTAAAGAATCAAGAAGAGATGAAGAAATAATTAGAGAATTTCTTTTTCCTCTTCCACAGGGCTATGCTTAAGAGTAAAACTTCAGCGGTGTTTGCCATTTAAGCACAAGGTAAGAAAAATGTTTCATTCTTGTCTTGAACCCAGGGACTCACACATGCTAGACATGTGCTCCACAACTAAGCCACATCTGCAGCCCATGTTGTTGTATTTTATAACTGCTCTGTTCCAGATATAATTCATACATATTATATAATTCACATATTTAAAGTATACCATTCATGGGTTTTAGTATATTCATAGAATTGTGCAGCCCTCACTCTAATCAATTTTAGTATGTTTTCATCACTCCCAAAAGAAACCCTATCCCCATTAGCAGTCATTTCCCTTTTATTCTGAACCCTCCTCCATCTCTGGGCAATTACCTATCTATATTCTGTCTCTGTAAATTTGTCTATTTTACATACTTCATTTAAATGATATTATACAATGTAGCTTTTGTGTCTGACTTCTTTGTCTTGGCGTGTTTTCAAGGTTCTTTCACGTTTTAGCATGTATCAGTGTTTCCTTGCCTTATAATATTCCATTGTATGAATATGCCACATCTTATTTACCTCTTCGTCATCTATTGGACATTTGCTTGTTTCTACGATTGTCTGTTTTGTTTTTAATGAAAAATGCTACTCTGAACATTTGTGTACAGGTTTTTGTATGGGCATGTTTTTGTCTTTTCCATGTAGGAATAGAATTGCTGGGTCAATAACTCTATGACCATACCATTTTACATTTTTACCAGTAGTTCCAATTTCTCTGCATTCTCACCAACATTTATTATTGTCATGTCTCTTTTTTTTATGTGTGTGTATGGTACTGGGTATTGAACCCCAGGCCTTGTGCATGTGAGGCAAGCACTCTACCAACTGAATTATATCCCCAGCCTTGCTCAGATTTTTTATGGCCTAAATGCAATTGTTTTCAGAGAATGTTCATAAGAAGCTAAAAGAAATTATATTCAGCTGTTGTTGAAGGAAATATCCTGTAAATGTCAATTAAGTTCATTTAATTGATAGTATGAATTAACTCTGTAGTATCTGTGTTGATTTTTATGTCTGGATGACCTGTCAGTGTATTGAAATCACCCAGTATTATTATATTGGGGCCCGAGACTTTATGTCAAATAGTGTTTGTTTTATATAGTTACGTGCACCAGTGGTTGGGGAATAAATATTTAATATCATTATATTTTCTTGTTGGATTATTCTGTTTTCTAATATATAGTGTCCTTCTTTGTCTCTGATTTTGGCTTGAAATTTACTTTGTTAGATATAAGAAGAGCTACTCCTGTTTGCTTTTGGGTTTCATTTGTATGTAATACCATTGCATCCTTCACTTTAAGCATGTGGATGTCTTTGCGTATGAGGTTTGTTTCTTGAAGGCAGTGTATAACTGGGTCTTGTTTCATCATTCAGTCTGAGTTGCACATAATTTTTAACCAAAGTAAATGAAAGTGGAGTTATCCTATACCCATGGCTTGTGGTCTAGATAACAATGTTATGCCACTAGGAAATTGTGTATGGTACTTTGTCTTTTAAGAGAGATTACATGAAATGATCTCTAAGGTCCCTTTAACTGTAATAGATTATAATTTTTTTTCATGAAAAGGATTTATCTCGGTAGTGAATAAGTAAGAATTAGTTCATGTGTTTCAGTGTTCTGTGGAAAGCATGCTTTCTTTTCTTTTTTAATTTTTTACTTGTAGATGAGCATAATACCTTTATCTTATTTATTTATTTATTTTTATGTGGTGCTGAGATTTGAACCCAGTGCCTCACATATGTCAAGCAAGTGCTAAGCCACAAGGCCAACCGCGAGAGCATGCTTTCTTAACCACAAGATTTGCAGTGATTTTGTAGGTTGTCTCAAAAGCTCTAGGGCTTAGAGGCTAACTAATTTGTAGGGGTGCAGCAGGGCCAGGAGGAATAGCTTAACCAATATTATACTTGAGAAAAAGTGCAGCAAAATAATAGAGGATAAGAAAAGGAAGATGCTAAAATTGTATATATTGTGATCCCATTTTTCTAAAACAAATAATGAAAAGAAACTTCCAACTCTGTGTGTGTGTGTGTGTGTGTGTGTGTGTGTGTGTGTGTGTGTGAGAGAGAGAGAGAGAGAGAGAGAGAGAGAGAGAGAAATGTATATAAGTCTATATGAGTATAAAGAAAAATATCTAAGAAACTACATGAATACATGAAATTGTTAATGTGGCTTTCCCTGGGAGTGGCGCAGGAGGTGGTTTAGATATTTATTTGGAAAGAAGTAGAGTACAGGGGAAAGATATTCCTGAATAAAACAACACATATGAGATTTCATTTGTATAAAATTGTGTTTATGTGTATTCATTAAAAAAATTATGAAAATGCCCCCTGCAGGATCTCCTCAGTTGAACAAAATATTATTAATTTCAGTCTTTGTTTTAGAAAAGAATGTGAGTGATTTGAGCCTAAGTCTTTAATGTCTGAAACAGGATTTAGGCTTTCATCCCAAATTCCAAACATGTAGATTCTTGAGTCCACTGCACATTCTGCCTCACTCTGTCATCTTAGAATGCTCTAATGTTTTGTTTCTATTATTTTTTCTTCCTAGTTGGAAATCTACATTTCTGAAGGAACTCACTCAACAGAAGAAGATAGTAAGTGAATCTGGAAATATTAAAAACAACTACAGATAGTATTTTAGATTGGATACTGGGTTATTCTACCAGCCAAATATCTATTGGATCACTTACAGTATACTGTCAGTTATTTGGTCCTTATTCACAGACTGTAAAATACAGGCATTTGAAAGTGGTGTTTTTTTCAACCAGGACTCTGGATGAACTGTAGTCCGTGGATATTAATTGGCTTGGGCCAGAGACTGAACATCTGTAAATGGTATCCAGCTCTAGGGACCTTGACTTTTGAGCTCAAGGACATAATTCTGTTCTTTGTGTACTTCAAATTGGAGGTCTTGTGATAAAAGCATTAGGGAATTGGAGTAGGTGCTGTCTCTTTGAGTTACTGTGTTAGAATAAGAGTGGAGAATCTTTTTTATGTTTAGAATCTCTAGCCTACAATGAGAAATCAACAAATAACTGCTTAAAAATCACAGAGGTGGGGAGTGGGGTTGTGGCTCAGTGGTAGAGCGCTTGCCTAGCACGTGTGAGGCGCTGGGTTTGATCCTCAGCACCACATAAAAATAAATAAATAAAATAAAGATATTGTGTCCAATTACAACTAAAAATTTTTTTTTTTTTAAATCACAGAGGCAGGATTTGGGAAATGCAAAAGAGTTCCAATTGGTCTGTGTCTCAATTTTTTTTTATTTATTCTTTTTAGTATAAATAAAAAATGCAGAATGTATCTTGACATATTATACAAACATGGAGTATAACTTATTCTAATTAGGATCTCATTCTTGTGGTTGTACATGAAGTGGGGTTTCACTGGTGGTATCTGTATGTTAAATTAAAAACAGAATTCTGAGCCAGGTTCAGGGATACATGCCTGTAATCCCAACTATTATATATGCCTATAATCCCAGAGGGTAAGGCAGGAGTATTTCAAGTTTGAGGCCAGCCTGGGCAACTTAGCAAGACCCTGTTTCAAAATAAAATTTTAAAATGTGTAGGAATGCAGCTCAGTGGTGGAGCATTTATATAGTGTACACAAGGTCCTGGGTTCCATCCCCAGTACCACAAAGATATAAAAAATAAATTAATTAATTTAAAATGAATACATAAAAACAGAATTTTGTACAAATGATAGAGCACAATAATGAGATATATATATATATATATATATATATATATATATATATATATAATGTATGGCTATACTAAGCTTATATCATTAAATTAATTGGAAAGGCAAAAGACATGAGAAGAAGAGATAGCAATATAGAAAGCAATAGTGGGGCTGGGATTGTGGCTCAGTGGTAGAGTGCTCACTGGCACATGCGAGGCCCTGGGTTTGATCCTCAGCACCACATATAAATAAAATAAAAGTATTGTGTCAACTACAATTAAAAAAATTTTTTTTTAAAAAAAGATTGTTTAAAAAAAAAAAAAGAGCAATAGTAAGGTAGGTAGGTAGGTAGAAAAAGACAGTGACTCCACAAGGCTGGGAGAGATTTATCAGAGGAAAAATAAAAGTACAAAGAAAAGAGATGCAGAGAAGAAAACCTCCTACTTTCACAGCAACAGTCTGTTAAGGAAACATTTTGAGTACTGTTGTGAAAACTATAAGGTCATGTCCTATTTTCAAAATTCCGGACTTATATATCATCATTCTCCTCATGGGCTAAGTTTATTCAAACCCTATAAACTGAGGGCTTCTACCTCTAATTTAAAAAATAGTAAGCTGGAGATGTAGTTTAATGGTAGAGCACTTGCCTGGCATGCTCGAGATCCTGGATTTGATCTTGCCACCAAAAAAATAAATAGGTAAATAAACCATGTGCGGTGATACATGCCTGTTGTCCCAGCTACTCAGTAGGATCACTTGAGCCCTGGAGTTTGAAGCCATCCTGAGCAAGACCCCATCTCAAAAATTAAATAATAAAGTAATAAAGTAAACTTTAAAAGAGCTTAAGTACCCTTAATCCATTCACTTTATCCTTTTTTTCCTCATTTTTAATTGGTCCATTATAGTTGTGCATATTGGTGAAATCTGTTGTTACATATTTGTACATGCACACAATACAATAATATAATTTGGCCAATATCATTCCCCAGCATTTCCCCTTTCCCTCCTCTCCTTCCCTGGCTTTTTTTTTTTTTTTTGTACTGGGGATTGAACTCAGGGGTGCTCTACCACTGAGCTACATCCCCAGCCCTTCTTATTTTTTAAATTTTGAGATAGGGTCTCACTAAGTTGCTTAAGGCCTTGCCAAGTTGCTGAGCCTGGCCTCAAATTTGGGATTCTCCTGCCTCGGCCTCCCGAGTCTTTGTGATTACAGGTGTGCATCACCATGCTCTCAGCCTTGGGTTATCCTTTTGAAAGTCCTCTAAACTATAGGACTTTGTGTGTGTGTGTGTGTGTGTATATATGTGTTGCTAGGAATTGAATCCATGGCCTTGGGCAAGTGAGGCAAGCACTCTACCAATTGAGCTATAGCCCCAGCCCTAAACTATAGAATTTTATAAGAATAATAGTATTGAGTTTTACGATTTTGGTTTTCCATTTTTAATTGTTTACCGAATGCTTTCTCTGTATCCACAAAGTTAAACTGTTGAGATATGTACCTGCCCATGTAGAGCCTACATTTTCATAGAAGAAATAGAATAAGTTGTATTTGTTGACACAGGAGTGTGTGTATGCGTGCACGCTTGTGCGTATATGTGTGTGTGCATGCATGTATCAGTACTAGGGATTGAATCTAGGGTTTCACAAGTCTAGTCAAGCACTACCATTGAGCTACTTCCCCAGCACTTTAAAAAAAAATTATTTTTGAGACAAGGACTTGCTAAGTTTCCCAGGCTGGTCTTAAATTTATGATCCTCCCTGCCTTAGCCTCTTGAGTAGCTGCGGTTACAGGTATGTGTCACCATGCCTGACTGTGAGTGTGTTCTCTACATGAGAAAACCCAGAAAAATCAATCCTCATTAGGAATATGGATATCTTTCTTTTGAATTCTTCTATTAAAATCACTATTAGTGGGGGCTGGGGTTGTGGCTCAGTGGTAGAGGGCTTGCCTAGCACGGGCAAGAACCTTGGTTCAATCCTCAGCACCACATAAAAATAAATAAATAATTAAAGATAAATATATAAAAAAGATTACTATTAGTAAATTGTAGACAACAAAGTGAGCCAATAGCTTTATTATGTGAAGATCCATGCAAGCTGATTAAAAAAAAAAGACCCAGTAGATTAATAGAAAGAAATATTATCAGAAAATTCACACAAGAAGAACTCATCAGTAAACATGGAAAATGTTCTATCACTCTTAATCAAGGAAATGCAAATTACAGTGATAATATGGAGCTATCTTTTACTTCTTGTTTTATATGTGCATTTAGGTGTATTTGTTTTTATTACTAAAACCAGCTATTGGCAAAATTATAGCTAATGTATTGTTTTTGAAAATGTAAATAGGTAAATAATTTTGGAAAAAATTCAGTAATATAAATCAAACCATAACAATACTTACACCCTTTGTTCTCACAATCACATTTTAATTTTTTTGTAAAAAGAAGAAAAAATAAAAGGCAATAATTTTAAGTTTTTTAAAAGATCTTAATTGGTTTTATATTTTATTCTAGATCAGGCAACATGCAGAAAACTTTATGCTTAAAGTTGTTTATTATATTTAAGTATCCTGTAGTTTAGAAAATAGGCTTAAGGGGAAAAAACAGCCATTTCCAAAATTGTGTTTACTCTAAATATAACTGTATAGAAATGGCCAACAATTGGAAATAAAGAAATTTAAAATAGTTGTAGTAGGGTTATGAGTAATATTTTTATTTTTAAGTCTGCCTTCTAGTCCTTGTAAATTGCAATTAAGTAGTCAAAAACAGCTTTAAATTCTCAAGGAGTTACATTCTTTGTTTTAGTAGGCTAATAAAAATACTGTATGGTCCTCTGTATTGACATAGTTCTACTAATTTTTGTTTGTGTGTTTTGCAGTCAACAAGCAGATAAATGACAAAGAGCGAGTGGCAGCTGCAATGGAGAACCCCAACTTACGGGAAATTGTGGAACAGTGTGTCCTTGAACCTGACTAATAGCTGTTGTAATTACTGAACTGTAATTATTTGATAGATTTGTTTAAACTCTTTGTAAAATGTATGAGACTCATGTTTAATACATAAATGATTTGTACCTCAAAGCATTTTTAAAAGGATTATTTCCAAGCAAGTTATAGTTATAAAGTAGGACCTAATTTGTTCAGTGAATAACATTCTCAGGATTTATAACACTTAAGTGATCAGACAGAAAAATATTTTCTAGTTATTATGGTGTAAGATGAGTTACTATTTTTCTGATGCCCATTCTGATACAACTACTTTTCATGTCAAGTCTCTATTGTGCCCAAATGTATTTGATTTAAATCATTACTGTAAAATAAATAAAACAGATGATTCTTATAATGTTTCACTTTAGAATTTTGTTGAATTGTAAATTCCACTGTGTCAATTCCTCAAAGATATTTTCAAAACTTTATTTTGCTGATTATTATATAGCATCGGATCTAAAAACCAAAAGGAACCCTTAAGTTTGGACCCTGTGGGCTGGGGTTGTAGCTCAGTGGTAGAGCACTTGCCTTTTTTGCTTGAGGCCCTGGGTTCGATCCTCAGCACCACATAAAAATAAATAAATAAAAATAAAGATATTGTGTCGGGCTGGGGATGTGGCTCAAGCTGTAGCGCGTTCGCCTGGCATGCGTGTGGCCCGGGTTCGATCCTCAGCACCACATACCAACAAAGATGTTGTGTCTGCCGAGAACTAAAAAATAAATATTTAAAAAATTCTCTCTCTCTCTCTCCTCTCTCACTCTCTCTTTAAAAAAAAAAACAGATATTGTGTCCAACTACAATTAAAAAATATATTAAAAAAAAAAAAGATTGGACCCTGCTTTTCTTCAAGGAGAATCCTGGATACATTTAAATGGAAGGAACACATGTGAAGGTCAGCTGACTTACACAATTTTGAAGATCAAGAAGTCCCCCAAAGGCCTAGAGATGTACCTTAAAGAGAGTGGGCTTACCTAGAGTTCAGAAGGTCCTGGGTTTGATCCCTAGCACTGAAAAAAGAATCCCTCCAAGGGGAGCATGTAAAACATGTTTAGGATGCTTGAAACTCTGAATTTTATTTATTTATTTTTAAAGAGAGAGTGACAGGGAGAGAGAGAGAGAATTTTTTAATATTTATTTTTTGGTTTTCAGCGGACACAATATCTTTGTTTGTATGTGGTGCTGAGAATCGAACCCGGGCCGCACGCATGCCAGGCGAGCGCACTACTGCTTGAGCCACATCCCCAGCCCGAAACTCTGAATTTAATTCCTAGCACCACCAAAATAAATAAATAGATAGTTAAACAAAATAAAATACAAATGTCTCCCCAAGAAGTTTTTATTAAATCAATCTAAATGTATGGTCTATTCTTTATTTATATTTTGTTCAGTTTATTTTAGGGGTTAATGGTCATTTGAAGTGTAGCAGGTTACAGTAGGCAGCCTTCAAGATAGACTCCAGTGATCCTCACTTCATGGTGTTTGTGCCCTTGAATATAGTCTCTTCCATATTGAATCAGAGCTGACAGTTATGCCTCATGTGGAATGGCAGAGGCGACAGTGTGTAACTTCTAGTCTAGATCATAAAGGTATTGCTACTTTTGCCTTTGTCTCTTGGATTGCTCATTCTGCCAGAATCTGGCTGCCATGTCATGAGAATATTGAAGCAACCCTATGGAAAATTCTACAAGGAAAGGAAGTGAGGACTCCCACCATGAACTAGCACCAACTTGCAAACCATGGGAGTGAACCATGTTGGAAGTAATCTCCAGCCTCAGTTAGGTTGACAGATTGACTGGAAACTCATGAAAGAAACCTCTGGTAAGCCAAAACTGCTGGGATAAGCCACTCCCAAATTCCTGACCCAGAGAAGCTCTGAGAGATGATAAATACTTGTTATTTATACTTCTAAATTTTGGGGTCTCTTTGTTATGAAGCTAATGTAGAAGGTATACCTGTGCTGGGTGCCAATTCTCATTATGTCAGAAGTAGGAGGGAAGTGACATCTCTAACTACCTGTCTATAAATGAGAGACCCAGAAAATTGGTGCCCCAATCCAGCCTAAGAAAGAAAGTGGAGCTGTGCTGAAGGCTGGGGTATGACTCCTTCCTCAGAAACCTGGAGAGCAAGAGAAGGCAAATGTAATTATTTTGAATGCAGAGTCATACTTGAATGTATTTCATGGACCCTGCTGTGGAGTCATATTTGACATAGTCCAGTAGCCGTCATCAGGGCCAACGAGACCTCAGCAGATAACATCTGGACATGTAACTGCCTGGTGCCTTGGGACTGAGTGAAGATAGCAGCCAGGGTGGAAATGGATCTGCCAAGATCAAGAGGCTCAGTAGAAACCCCTGGTGAACCTGCCAAGAGAAAAAGCAGCTCTTATCACCAGGTAGGCCTGGAGAGCACAAAGCCAACTAGCTAAGTAGTAACTGTCCTATCTCTTTAGAATTTCCCTTGCTTCCAACTTTGAAGGCAGTGGTAGAATAACTTCCAAGTCAAGAGTTAGGAGGACAGAAAAGGAACCGTCCATCTCTCCACTGTAGATCTGAGCCTGAAGCAAGCTCAAGTTGGCAGATTTAATGCCAAGTGTGTAGTTATGACTATTAGTTGTGACCAGATACTTTAATGAAATGGATTGTATGATTTAAAAAAGTGACAGGAAGTGGTTGAGGTGTAACTTAGTGGTGGAACACTTGCTTAGGGTACAGGAGGCCCTGGGTTTGATCCCCAGTACCAAAAAGAAAAATGACAGACTTATCTGACAGAAATCCTGTTTCTTTTCAAATCTACACCCATGGGCAGAGGAAATCATGCCCTCTCAACAAAGCTTCAAACCATAGTGGTAGAGGTGGGGTGAAATTACAACTAATTTTTGTGCAACATACTGGTTATAGAAGTTCTGTTGAGAGGCTAGGGTTGTGGCTCAGTGGTAGAGCTCTTGCCTAGGACATGTGAGGCACTGGGTTTGGTCCTCAGCACCAGATAAAAATAAAGTTATTGTGCCCATGTACAATTAAAAATTAAAAAAAAGAAGAAGAAGTTGTGTTGAAATCATTCTGACTTCTGCTGAGGCTCTGTACTGTAGGGATGTCTCAGCACAGCATTTTCCTTGTGTTCTTCCTTTCCATTGAGATAATACTAGGTTTGTGGAAATGTGTCAATTCTCAATCTTTGGCTATAAAAGTTCCCATTGGCTCCTCTTTTTTACTCTATTTCTTTAAAAATCTGTTGCCCAGCTTACAGAAGTAATGAAATGTTCCTAATTTTTATGATTTGGGGATTTTTTACTTAAGGATTTGCTAGTTTCTATTAAGATATGCCTTTGTGGGGTGCATGCCTGTCATTCCAGCATCTTAGGAAGTCATGGCAGGAGAATTCATGGTCAATCTCAGCAATTTAGTGAGGCCCTAAATTGAAGGCCCTAAGCAACTTGGTGTGACTTTGTCTCAAAAAATAGAAAAGGCCGGGATGTGGCTCAGTGGTTAAGCACCCCTGGGTTCCTGGGTTTAATCCCTATACCCTCCCCCCAAAAAAAGATATGGCTTTCATTTTTTTTTATTTATTTTTGAGATGGAAGGGGTGGTCTCAATGTGTTTCCCAGGCTGGCTTCAAACTCCTAGACTCATGATCCTCCTGTGTCAACCTCCTAAGTAGCTGGGACTACAGGTATGTACCATTGTGTCCAACTTGTGTTCCTATTTTTTAATCATCATTTTAATGTCTTCTTTCTAAATTATAAATCTTTCTGAATTGTAAATCAAAGTTTCTTAGAATCAACATTTCTTTCTTCATGGCACCCTGTGGGCCAGACCAGGGCAGGAGTTAAGTGTACAAGTTGTATGCCCTGTTCATATTCTCCCACCTAATGCACGATGTATTCTATTTGATCAGCTGTCTGCTTCTAGAAGATGTAACAGGCATCTTCAGAGGAGATTTTGGGCTCATGGACCAAGGTTCTTTGACATTGTTGGGGCTCAGAAAACAGTTCTCCAAATTGTAGCACTTTGGCATGCTGAATACTTCGAACTAAAGGAGATTGAAAGTTTGAGAAGTAGTCTTTCCAGTCTCCTCCTGCTCTCCTATCACCTGAGGCCTCTTCTCCCCTGAAACAGTTATAAAAAGTGAGAATTCCTCTTCCTTAAGGCAGGTTGTAGAAACTAGAACCCCTCTTCACCAAAGCAAGCCACATAGCCTAGAAATATTATTTATAATTTTCAGGGTTTTTAGCCCTCATTCCCTCCTGACCAGGACAAGCCAAGAAAGGAGAGGGCCAAGAAAGGAGAGGGCCAACTGACCACCCGCACCCAGCCCTCCCTTGCCTTCAGAGGCATCAGGGAAACCAGTCAAAGCAGGATCTCAGTTTAATGAGAGAACACACACAGCTAATATAATGTACAGGAGCCAATCAGGATAAAGGTCAGCAGGGTGGGGAAAGTTCACATGTACACCCATCCTACAGGCAGTAATGGGAGACACGAACTGTCCAAGAAGGCGGAAGGGTTCTGAGCCTATCTTAGAGGTGGTCCGATTTTTTGTCACAACCCATGGCAATGCCTTCTGGTTGATCATCAGGCGCTATCTTAGCTACATGTGGCCCCAGGACCCGGAAGCGGGTAGCAGCCAGCAAGTTAGATTTTCCTCTTTTCTGATACAACATGCCCTACATGTTGCATGCCCTACATCAACTTAGGTTTCCTCCTTTCTGATGCAACATGCCCTACATGTTACATCATGCCCTACACATAATATATAACATTTGTATATTTATAATATAGAATATTACATGACATAATATAATGGCATTTAAATTATATATCATATAATATTCTATATTATATTATATTCTGATTCTCTACTGTCTGTGTTGGAGCTGACCATAAAGAAATTCTCTGTCTTATTTTGTGAAAGAAAAGTGACCACAACACTCGGAGTAACCAAAAGATCTTTATTGCAGCAGTGCAACAAAGAGAAAGGAAAGAAGGAGAGAGAGAGAGAGAGAAAAGAGAAGAGGAGAGATGAAGAGGGAGAGAGCAAGAGCACGAGAGAGACAGAGAGTGCGCGCAAGAAAGAAAGAGAGCAAGAAAGAGAGAGCAAGAGAGAGAGGGGCCTGGCAGGAGGGAGTTTTTACAGCCCAAATCTATTGGGGCCTCTGGGTCTGCAAGCTGCCTTGTTGGTCCAAGGGGGGGTTAAGTGTTCAGCCTTGAGCAGGATTGAATGTTCAGACTTGAGGCAAACAGGTGATAAAGGACCAGATAGAGGGGAGTTTGAGTGCGTAGGCTATCTTGCAGTCAACATCTGTTCAGCGTGCCCTGCAGACAACACAGTTCAGCCTGCTCTGCACCCAACACTTTGTCTGATGATAGGTCATAAGACCCTTGTTTCTGAGGGACCCTGTCCCATACCCAGGAAGAAGGAATACTGCAAAGAGAAGCCAAGAAGAATCTGAACAGACAGGCCTCACTGGATTCTTTTGTCAAATCACATTTTTATATGACTGGCCACTCTTTTAAAAAATTATTTATTTATTTATTTTTGCATCACAATTCTTAATACACCATTATACCATAATTTATATAATCTCTGATTATATATAAGGTATGTTGACACCAAATTCACATTTTCATACATGTATTTTGTATAATGATGAGGTCTCCTTTCACTGTCCATGCTATTCCCCTTCTCCCTCCCTTTCCCTCCCACTCCTATGCCCTATCTAGAAGTAATCTTCCTCCCTTGCTCTCCCTCCCAACCCATTTTGAGTCACCCCCCCCTTATATCAGAGAAAACATTCATCATTTGTTTTTTGGGGATTGGCTACCTTCACTTAGCATAATCTTCTCTAATGCCATCCATTTCCCTGCAAATGCCATGATCTTATTCTTTTTTATTGCTGAGTAATATTCCATTGTGTATAAATGTCACTTTTTTTTTTTATCCATTCATCCACTGAAGGACATCTAAGTTGGCTCCACAGTTTAGCTATTGTGAATTGTGCTGCTTTAAACATTGATGTGGCTGTGTCCCTGTAATATGCTGTTTTTAGGTCCTTTGGGTGTAGTCCGAGAAGAGGAATAGCTGGGTCAAATGGTGGTTCCATTACCAGTTTCCCAAGGAATCTCCATACTGCTTTCCAAATTGGCTGCACCAATTTGCAGTTCCACCAGCAGTGTATGAGTGTACCTTTTCCCCACCATCCTTGCCAGCACTTGTTGTTGTTTGCCTTCATAATGGCTGTCACTCTTAGTGGAGTGAGATGGTAGTTTTAATTTGCTAGAGATGATGAGCTTTTTTTTCGAATATTTGTTGGTTGAATGTATGTCCTTTTCTGAGAAATGTCTGTTCAGATCCTTGGCCCATTTATTGATTGGATTATTTGGGGTTTTTTTGGGGGGGTGCTTGTTGAGCTCTTTATATACCCTAGAGATTAGAGCTCTGTCTGTTGTGTGAGGAGTAAAAATTTGTTCCCAGGATGTAGGCTCCATATTCACCTCACATATTATTTCTTTTGCTGAGAAAAAACTTTTTAGTTTGAATCCATCCCATTTGTTGATTCTTGGTTTTAATTATTGTGCTATAGGCGTCTTATTAAGGAAGTTTGGGCCTAGCCCCACGTGATGGAGATTAGGGCCTACTTTTTCTTCTATTAGATACAGAGTCTCTGGTTTAATTCCTAGATCCTTGATCCATTTTGAGTTGACTTTTGTGCATGGTGAGAGATAGGGATTCAATTTCATCTTGTTGCATATGGATTTCCAGTTTTCCCAGCACCATTTGTTGGAGATGCTATTCTTTCTCCAGTACATGCCTTTTGGCACCTTTGTCTAATATAAGGTAGTTGTAATTTTGTGGGTTTATGACTGACCACTCTTCATTGAATCCAAGCATAACAATAGAACAACAGGGTCCTTGGGTCTTCTTTTTGTTTGTTTGTTTTTTATTTTGGTACCAGGGATTTGAATCCAGGGGTGCTTAACCACTGAGCCACATCCCCAACCTTTTTTATATTTTCTTTTGAGGTAGGGTCTGGCTAGGTTGCTTAGGTCTTCCCTAAGTTGCTGAGGGTGGCCTTGAACTAATGATCCTCCTGCCTCAGCTTCCTGAGCCACTGGGATTATAGGTGTGTACCACTGCATCCCACATGGGACTTCATTCTTGAAGGCTCCTATATTGCCCACAACCTGAGCTGGCGGGCGATGGATTCAGGATCACTCCTTGTGAATTGGATTGGCAATGAAAAGACCACACAAACACAGAAATATCTTTTTGAGGGGTCAGGGATGGCTCTGAGCCCTCAGGTGTCAGCAAGGGGAGCAAGGGAGGCAAGAGGCAGGAGAGCTAGCTCATCCAGAACCCCTGATTTTACTCAAGGCTAAGGGAGCGTGCTCAGCTCTTGTTCAGGGCAGCCCCTAACATGTGTCATGTAAATAAATTTGTTATGCTTTTCTCCTATTAACTAGATCTGTTGCGGGTGTGGTGGCTAGGACCCTTATGATTTTGAGGAAAGATGTCACCTTTTCCACTCCTATGCTTTTTGTTGGGAATGTTCCAAATACTGTAAGAGGGTTCGGATGACTAACGTCTACTACATTAATAAAATTTGAAAGTGAGTTTGAACTGTATCAGTTGTCATACCCTCTACATACCAGTGAAAAAGAGAAGTACTTATATGTGCCTTATGTATTGACTAGTCCATCTCTGGCAGAGGTTGACAAACTTTTTTTAGAAAAGTGACAAATTGGCAATATTTTAGAGGGCTGCAGAAAAAGAGGAAGGGGGGGAGAAAGAGAGAAAATAGTGTTTGTTTTGTTTTGTTTTTGTTTTTTTGAGGGGAGGAGTATGGGCAGTATTGGAGATTAAATCCACGGCCTCACACATGCTAGACTCTACCACTGAGCTACATTCCCAGCCCTTTTAATTTTGAGACCAGGTCTTACTAAGTTGTTCAGGCTGACCTCAAACTTGTGAAACTCCTCTCTCAGCTTCCCAACTAGCTAGTTTGCACCACCCAACCTGCTACTTTAGCCTTTTTGAACCATATGCTTTGTTCCAACTATTCAACTCCACCCTTATAGTGCAACAGTAGCCAGGACAATATGTAAATGAATGAGTGTGACCTTCCTCCAATAAAACTTTATTTATGGATGCACATTTGAATTTTATATGATTTTCATATGTTATAAAGTATTTTATTTTTTTCCAACTATTTAAAAATATAAAAGTGTTCTTAGGTTGTAGGTTATAAAAAAGCAAACATTGAACTTCATTTGGACTATGAGCCCTTTGTGGACTGCTGATCCACAAGAATAATTCTTTAGCTTTTTGGAAGTTCTCAGACTAATCCAAGAATTAGATAAAAGATACAGAATAGATTCTCTCCCTAAAGGAAAAAGGCATTCACACAAAATGTTACATCTGACTCCAGGATGTTCATGGAGTTGCGAGGAGCCAGTGCATTCCAAGTTAATAACTCTGGGCTACAAATAACTTGAGCTGAACATTTGGGTTTCCCATTCCTTTAATAACTCCTCGGACCCTTGGGGTTTCAGGGTTAATAGGTATCCTCTACTTTCTTAAACCATAACAATTCACAAGCTTCTGAGCTCCACTGTGGACCAAGAGCTTTGTTTTCAAACCTGCAAATGTCTCCAGCAGGATGCAATTATATTTATAATTATAATTAAGGGAGGACAGTTATTAGAAAGGGGAAGGGTTGCTATAAAAGTCATATGGTGGGGGCTGGGGTTGTGGCTCAGTGGAAGAGAACTTACCTCGCACATGTGAGGCAATGGATTCAATCCTCAGCACCACATAAAAACAACAAAATAAAAATATAAAAATAAAATGCTTTTTTTTTAAAAAAAAAAAATCATATGGTGGCCTGGGGCTGTAGCTCAGTGGCAGAGCGCTTGCCTAGCATGAGTGAGGCTCTGGGTTCCATCCTCAGTACCACATAAAAATAAACAAATAAAATAAAGGCATTCTGTCCATCTATAGCTACAAAAATGTTTTTAAAAAGGTCATATGATTTCCATACTCTAGCTGGTGTCCCTCATGTGTTAGTACAATGGCAGAAAATGAGCTGGGGAACATAGACTTGAAGCTCATCACTGACATATCCTACTATTAATGCTCTGGTTTTTAAAAAGATGCTGATAGATACTAATTGTTATGTTATTCCTTGTCTCTTCTTTTTTGAAATACTTTTATATTTTAATATAAATATATACTTTTTAAAAGCCCTTAGATCTAGCCTGAACTGATGGTTGTCTGTGACTCAGGTTAGTCTACCTATAGGGCAGGGGGTGAACTACGTTGCTGTATGAACATATTTGGGGCAAGTGTGCTGGGGTGTGGGAATGCTGCCTTGTGGGCTATGAGGTTCTTTTCAAGTGTTGTTTGTAGTACACAGACCCTTGATTTTCATGAAGAAGCTAGTCAGGAGCGTGAACCCTGGTGTCTAACTGCCACCTTGTTTGAATCCTAGACTCAGTTACCTTGCCTCTTTATACTTTCATTTCCTAATTTGTAAATGAGATAAAATTACCTACTTATTTCTGTTGTTGGTAAGGGATTGAACCCAAGAGCGCTTAACTACTGAGCCACATCCCCGGCCCTTTTATTTATTTATTTATTTTAGTTGTATATGGACACAATACATTTATTTTATTTATCTATTTTTGTATGGTGCTGAGGACCAAACTCAATGTGTCACACATTCTAGGCAAGTGCTCTACCACTGATTTTCACCACCAGCCCCTAAGTTTTGTTCTGAGACAGGCTCTCACTAGGTTGCTGAGGCTGGCTTTGAACTGCATCCTCCTATCTCAGTCTCCTGAGTCACTGGGATAACAGGCGTGCGCCATCATGCCCAGACTACCTACTTATTTCATAGGGATGAAAGAATTCTGAGCACAATGCCTGGAGCCTAGTAAATTCTTTATTAGATTTTGTTGAAAACAAGAAAAAAATCCCTTATTGTTACTTATCGGAGGCAACCATTTTTTTTTCCTCATTGGGTGTAATTACTCCAGAAAAACACTAGATGGCAGGAAAGCATGAGGCCTTAGTGCACAGCATTGTCCACTTCTGCCTGGGTGTTCACAGCACCTACAGAGACTTGAGGGCACATTCACTATCCTTCTAAACAGGTCACATTAAATAGGGCCCTCCCACAGCGGATTCTTCAGTTTGTACTTTTATTCTGACTGTGATGATTATTACTGAAGACTTTCTTACACGTGGAATTACTTGGCCAAAAATGATCAATAATTGCCTTTTGAAGAAATTATACTAATCAACCCCCATTAAGAATGTGGGGTATATGTCCCTGTCCTATATTAATATTGGGTATTATTATTTTAAAAAAATATTTGCTCAGCAGGATTTGAGCAAATATGGAATTTTTAAAAATCTGTTTATATTCTTTACCTATTTTTCTATTGACATGTTCACTTTTTAAACAGCTAATTATACAGTGTGGATATCAGCAATTTCTGTCATGTATGCTACAATTTTATTTCCCAGTTTTTTTGTTGCACAAACATGTTTAACACTATTTATTCAGTTTTTTAATGAATAATTCAACCGTAGAAAACAAAGAATATGGTGAGAGGACTCCTTCCCCAAATAGTTCTCACCTTTCTTCAATAGATTTTATGGTTAATAATTTTTTACTTATTGTTTCAAAGAGTTTTTATACCTATAAAATCCAATACAAATATATATGCCCATTTTGCACAATTTTTAGCATACATTATGCTGGACCTTGCTGTTCTATGCTTTGCTTTATTTTTTTTACTTAACAATGTATCTCCCCAATCATTCTCCAAGAGCTTCCTCATTTTTTGTAGTATCACAGTGTTCTATTATATGTATCATATTTTATTTAACATTAAATAGTGTTATAATGATGAACATTTAGTTTATTTCCATCTTTGTGCTGTTACAAGCAATGGTACAATGAACAGCCTTACGTATGTGTATGTGTACCTCGAATCATACATACAAGTGGATCTCTAAGATAAATTCCTGGAAACAGGATTTCAGGCAGAGGGCTTATATAATTATAATTTAGATATATACTAACAAATTGCCCTCTATAAAGATTGTGCTAATTTACATTGTTGCCATCAGTGTATGAAAGTTCCTGTTTCACTATAGCCAAATAGGACATTATCAAACTTTTAGATTTTTGTGACACCTATAGGTGAAAACTTATACCTTAGTGTTTTAGTATTTATCTTATTATGAATGAGGCAGACCATCTTTTTCTTATGAATCAAGGGCATTTGTATTTCTTTTTCTGTGAACTATCTGTTCTTATCATTTGTCCCTTTTTCTCAAAAGCAAAATAAAAACCAATATGTCAATGATCTCAATTAAAAACAAAAGTGCTTGTATGTATAAAACTAGCTTAGGAGGAAATTATGAAAAATTTAAAAGTTCTCTGCCTTAAAGTTTCTTGCAGCCAGGCACATTGGTTCACACCTATAATTCCAAAGGAAGCTAAGAGACAGGAGGATCATGTTCAAAGACAGCCTCAGCAACTTAGCAAGGTTCTAAGCAACTTAGTGAGATCCTGTCTCAAAATAAAAAATAAAAAAGGGCTGAAGATGTGGGGATGAGACTCATGGTTAAGTGCCCTTGGGTTCGATCCCTAGTACCAAAAAAGTCTTATGGCATATGTGTGTGTGTATATATATAAATATCCTATGTATTTCATATATATATATATTATGTATTTCATATATATATGTATATATACATACATACACACACACACACACACACACACACACCTCTTGCCCTATAGGTGTTTTTTCTTTGTAAAGCCATTAAGAGTGTGTGTGTGTGTGTGTGTGTGTGTGTGTGTGTGTGTGTGTGTCTAGGCATTAAACCCTGGGCCTTGTTTGTGCTAGGCAAGAACTCTATGAGCCCCTAAAACCTATAAATATTTATTTTGGTACTGGAAATTAAACCCAGGTGCACTTAACCACTGAGCCACATCCCCAGCCCCTTTTTATATTTTTTATTTAGAGACAGGGTCTTACTAAGTTGTTAAGAATGGTGGAGGTGTAGCTCAGTGGTCATGCTAAATACACACAAATTGCTGTGTTCTATTCCTAGCACTGCATAAAAACAAACAACAACAACAACAACAAAGATAAGATAAAATGTAAAACTTTCTAAGCCCCTGGTCCCTTATTTATTTTGTGGACTGATAATAAGGGTTAAGTAGGTTGACTCACATAGAACTTCCTGGTGCAAAAAAGTAGGATATAGTTGGACATAAAAATCAAGATATGGTTTTACTTGGGGCTGTAGCTGTAGATCAGTGGTAGAGCACTTGCCAAGCATGTGTGAGGCACTAGGCTGGATCCTCAGCAACACACAAAATATAAATAAATAAAGTTATAAAAAAAAGATATGGTTTTACTCATTTTGTCAATTTTATCAATTTCTGAAGGATATTGATAACTTAATGTGTCTTCACATTAGCGATTTTAATGTTCTTGGCATTTGTTTTCTCTTAATAAGATTGAGCAGAAGAATATAATGCCATTAATAAGTATTGTTGTTGAACAGAAATTAGACTGTTGAAGCCAAATGAGTTCCAAGAAACTCAGCACTCATTAATAGGCCTAAAATGAGCATTAGTGGGCATTTAACACATGTGTATTAATTCTTTTCTGGAATGAAGAAGCCTCCTTGGATATAAGCTTACTAATCTCAGAACAGCCTCTGTTATTATAAATATTTTGTTTTAACCTCATTAACCTCATTTCTCTAATCATAAAAGTAACATATAAACATTGGACTGCAATTGTAGCTCAGTGGTAGAGCACTTGCCTAGCATATTTTAGGCACTGGGTTCGATCCTCAGCACCACATAAAAATAAAGGCGTTGTGTTGTGTCCAGCTACATCTAAAAAAGAAATATTAAAAAAGGACATTCTCCTCCCATAACCACAGTATGATTCTTCCACTCAGAAAATACAGCACTGATGCAATTTTGTAATAAAATGTCCATATTTAAATTTTGACATGGTCTTTTTTTTCCCCCAATTCAGGATTCAATCATGCTTCACAGGTTTCATTGAGTTCTTAAGGCTTTTCAATCTCCTTTAATTTAGAACAGCTGTATTTTTGTCATGACATTGATATTTTTGAAGAGTACAGAAATGTTGTTTTTCAAAATATCCCTCAATCTGGATTTGTCTGATTGTTTCTTCAGGATTGGATTCTGGATCCACATTTTTTTTTTGGCATTAGTCCTAAATAGATGAAGGTAAATCTTTCTCAGTTCAACACATCAGCAGGAAAGTGATATCAGTTGTTCTATTATTATTATTTAATATTTATTTTTTAGTTGTAGATGGACACAATACCTGCATTTTATTTATTTTTATGTGGTGCTGAGGATCGAACCCAGGGTCTCAGACGTGCTAGGCTCTCTATCCCTGAGCCACAACCCTAGCCCCTGTCCCATTATTATTGATGTTAAGTTTGATCATTTCTTAAAGAAGGTATCTGCTAAATCCTGCATTGTAAAAAATACTTTGTAATGAGTGATTTGTGAAAGAGACCACGTGAATATCCTGCTCCCCAAGAATATTTCAATCAATGGTTTTAATATCCTGTGATATTTCTTACCTGAATCTCATATCACTATGTAGTGTAAAGTGGTGATTTTTCTAATTCCTTCATTTCTTAAATCCTCAATTATTCATAGGTATTGTTCTTTAAAATGTCAATTTTCCAGGCTGGGTTTAGAGTGTTTGTCTAGCTGGGTTCTATCCTCAGCACCACTTAAAAATAAATAAATAAATAAATATTTTTAAATGTCATTTTCCTTTCTTTTCCTCTCCATTTTAAAACTTCTATGTAGAGCAGAACATATAAATACTTTAAAAAATATTTGAGAAGAACTACTGTAAGAACTGTTCCTATTATTATTTAATTAATTTTTAAATAATTCCAAATCTGGCCAGTGGGAGCCCATTCAAGCCAGTGACCTTATCCTCCTACCATGTTATTATCTACTTTTTAGCACTTTCTTACTTCCTGGCACAAGATACTCTGTGTTCACCTATATTCTACCTGTTTCAGGTTTGGTATCAGTCATTTCCTTTAGAAGCCTTCCTTAATAATTTAAAATAATGTTAACTAGAATGAATCTCTTCTTTCTACCACTTTTTCTCTTTCTACTTCCCAAATTTGTTTTCTATACCTTTTTTTCATTGTCAAGATGTATATAACAATATTTTGACTTGAACCTATTGTCAAACTAATCACTCCTTTGTCCATACGTTAGTTCTTGAAATTAAAAACCAATAAATGGCATTTATTTTATGATTACATATATTATTCCTCTCTAGAAATGAATATTTATTGGGATTCAAGCTTTAGAATAGATCTGATTCTCCTAAGGGGTCTAGTAAAGATTGGGATTCCTCAGTCTGACCCCCATAAGCCCTAAATCAATAAATTTAAAGGATCCAGTGATTTTAAGACATTCTAAAGAAGTATTAGTATTAGGTGCATAAAAGAAAGAAACATAATTCTTGTCTTTAAAATTTGGCAGTTTGACCAAGAATCCTGAGCGTCAGTCCCTATTTTCTTTCTAGCTATGTTTTTTTCTGGATTATAATAGGCCCAAACTGTTTGTTATATACCCTATCAACATCTTTCTTGGATTCTTTAAACATTTTTTCTACCCTCCAGAGTAATTTTTTTTCAAATATGTATCATAAAGTGCCTTCATTTGTTCTTATACTTAGTAGATATTTTGACTTGACTATTGTTGATGTGATTGATATTTTCAAGTCAAATGCTTCCCTCTCGTAAGAATTTTTTTCTATTTTCTTAGGATTCTAAAATTTCATCATGATGTGCCATACTTTTTCATTAACCCTGCGTGGCCCCTGATGAGTTTGCTTTTTTATTTTTGTTTGCTTCTCTCTCCCCATCTCTTTATATATATATATAATATTATATATTTTATTTATATATAAAAAACATACACACATTTTTTTCCAAGTTCTGGGGATTGAACCCAGGGCCTGGTGCACACTTGACAAGTGCTCTATCACTGAGCTACAACCCCGGCCTGGTGGGTTTTTTTAATCTGAAGATTTTTATCTTTTTTTTACTATTTCTTCCTTTTAATTTTTTTCATTTGTCCTACTTCTCATTTTATGTAAATATTGACCTTCCTAGTCCTATTCTCTATGCCTTTCCAACTTTGTCTACATTTCTCACCTTTTTGTGAGAATTTCTCTTCTTACGTTCTGGAAGGCTTCTCTGTTCTCCAGTTGATAAGCTGTGTAAGTGGATTGGCATGTAAGGTGAGCTTTCCTGTCAGGGATGGCATGGGGAACATACAGACTGGGGATAAACTGCCAAAAAGTAGAGCTTTATTCTGAGCAAGGTGCACCATGGTATAGTTCACTTCTAGATGGAGCTGCTTTTCCTTTTCCTCACTCTGTCCCTCAAGGAGGGTCCCAACAGCCTGTTCCTTGCTTCTCCCTAAGGCCCCCACTGTCTTCATCAGGAGGCCTCCCCAAGTAAGTTGTCTTCTCTTTCCTGAAGTTATTCTTACTCAGGCTTTCCCTCAAATCCAAATCTGTATCTTCTGCCCACTGTTGGGTGAAAAAGAATAGGTCCTGCTGTGGCTAAGGTGGGTACTTCATGCATTATTCTGAGGGTCACTAGCCTACCCCCAGTCTACTTAGGCAGTCTCCCTTTGGCTTAATGCGCAGTTTGGTGCTATAGGGTATGGCACAACCTGTACTCTGGAGTCATCAGACTGCATAGGTTCAAATTTTGGCTCTGCTACATGTTAACTATGTGAGTCTCAATAGCTTTGACCTGTAAAGGGGGGATTATAAGAATATAGTCACTGGTCAGTGGTCAATTATTCTTGGTGACTGTGAAGCCTGCTAATTTTGATTTCTTCAGCTATGCTTTTATTTGTCTTTTTTTTCCTACCACTCTTATCCTACCTATTTTCTTTTCTTTTTGTTTTCATCAAAGTAACATGTTTGTATTAAAAAGCAAAAACATTTCGAGTCTTATTACTAAAAACCACCATCCACTACATCATCTTGCCTGACTCTTGAGCCTGAAAGTCATCAGTTTAATATCAAAGCTATTTATTTTGTTGTTTATCATTGTATTTCTAAAGAACATTATTATAATGCAATTTCATGGCTTTTCTTTTTTAATCTATTAACTTCCTATTATGACAGATTAGGATTTAATACTTATACTTTTCCCCATTCCCATACATCTCTCCACTGAGATAATTTAAAAATGTATCATTCACATTTTAAAAATATATAAATATTATTCACAGTTCAAAACTGAGCCATAGTGTATTGATGACATTCTCTTGTTTATACATCTTTTTGTTTTTTCTAGCTTTAATAATCACTTTGCTTTATATTCATTTAATTTTCCTAGAAAAGGAGAATAAATTCATCACTAAATCTTCTTCTCCAAGAGCACTATTCTGGGTTGAAACACGGTGCCTGGTGTATCAGTTTCACTTTTTTCTTGAAGACACCCCCACTGGATCCCCTGTTACCCCTGTTACAATCTGGTCTGGTTGCTGTCCAGGCCAGCTGCCCGCTGTCAACCTTGGATCCTTGAACTCCGTGAAGAGGTTCAAAAATGTATCTGTTCCTGTCTTTCCTAGTATTGGTCATATTCTTGTCAACTCAGCACAAAATGATTTACCAGAAAGCTAAAGGAACTCAGAATCAATGGAGGCTAGGACAGTAGGGAACAAAGGGGCTCTGGAGGCTGAATGTAATCTGTCCAGGATGCCTTGACTGCTGTTGACACTCACTGTGAACATCCTGGCTTTACTTACTTGGAATTCAAAGTGCTGGGCAGAAGTATCTAATTCACCAAATTTGCCTGGATAGGTGTGGGAGAGCAGAGGGCACAAAGCAGGGTGGCAGAAGGGCTGAGAAAAGGTAGGCCACCTTTGGAAGGAGGAGACTTCCTGCCTTCCTGCTACCCAGGGAGTAAGCCAGCTGGAGAGGAATCCCCTGGTCTGCCTGATCACCTGAGAAAGGTGACACACTGGATCCAGTGACAAGAAGCCCACCTTCCAGATTATCTGACACTTGTTAAGAATCTGTTTTGATCAAGATGGAGGTAGAGTTGGGTGCAAAGGTGAATAAGATCCATCTTCTCCCCAAGGAAGCTCATACCAGACATTTTAAAAAATAACAAAAATAGCTAATTCTCATTGAACACTTTGCAAAGTGCTAGACACTGATCTTCCACACTTACTAATAACTAACCAAATGTTTTTTAACAACCCAAAGAGACAAATGCTATAATTAGCTCCATTTGACTTCTGGGGAAAATGAGGCACAGAGAGCTCTAGTAGCCTGCCCTAGATCACAGAGTAAAGTCAGGTGCTTGCTAGGATCCACACTTAGGCAGTCTGTTGTCAGAGCTCCTGCATTTAGCCCTCACCCTATCCATCCTCTAAGCCAACTCCAGGACCATCTCCCATGACCAACACATGCAGCAGCTTAAATCTTGCCCTGACTCCTTGTCTGAAGGTTGTTAGGCTTTGTAAACTCACCGGACACCAAAGTATGCTCTAGGATATTGCCATTGTCGTTTCCCTGTTCTGCCTTCCACAGTTACATCATTAACCTGGGTCCTCATGGTCTCATCCTACAGAAACTTCAAGCTCCTCTGACTCTCCCATTTCATAGTCTTTGGAGTGTCTTTCACAAGGCAAGTGCTTAGATGTTTTTGCTGTTTGGTGGGTTGGTGGAGGATTCTGTCATTTCCCCAGGTTTCTGTGACATGCACAAAGTGTTCTCAGTCTGTGCATTGGAATTACGGGGAATTAACAACTACGATGCCCAGACACCACCCCTACAGGTACTGATAAAACTGATCTAAGGTGTAGTATGAACATGGCGTACTCCCTGCATTGACACTAATTTTAGAAATTTTGGAAATGTCAAGAGAGGGCAGTCAGTGGAGGGAGTAGGAAAAACTTGGGTTTTGGAGATGAGCAGGCAAGGTTCACATCACAGCTTAATAAGTTACAAGTTGGATGAGTTTGGTCAAATCAACTTCCCCACATCTCAGTTACCTCATCTGTAAAAGGGAAGAATAATATTCACCTTAAAGTAAAGCACTTGACATGAAATAAAGCACTGGGAAGAAGTATGTTAGAAGAAACGTAGTATGTGGCAGCTATTAAAATTAATTATGCATTTGCCTGTCCAATATTGATTCAGCATCTCCCAAGCACCAGGCACTTGGATGCTCTTGGGGGACAATAGAAAACATGACATTTGTGGTCTCTTTCCTTTGGGCATTAATATTCTTGCAATTCAATTTAACAAACTTTTATTGGGTTTGGGATATCAAGAACTCTGTGGCTTTAAAATGAACAAAACATTATTTTGCTGTGAAGAAAAGAAAAGTAGACACTAATCATAACTAAATTAGAGAAGGAGGAATGGCAAGAGAGGTGCAAACCAAGAGTGGTGGGGTTGAGAGGAAAGAGGCATTTAGAGGGCAGATCATGGAAATTTCCATGGAAAACAGGATACTGCAGAGGGCCCTCAAAGAATAGAGAGGATTTTGTAGGATGATGTTGGGAACTGCTTGAACAAAAGCATGGAGGTAGGAATAGTCAGTAATCCAACCTGGCAAAGGAGCTGGATGTGCACATACATGAACAAAGAGGACAGTCATACATAAGCAGGAAAATGCAGGTAGGGACCTTACATGCCAGGGCGAGGCATTGGACTCTATTTGTTCAGCTATGCGAACCACTCAGGAGTTGGAGCTTAATTATATTGTTCTTAGCTCTTAATACCTGAACCTCCGCTGGCTTCATTCTGCAGTAGGTATCTTTGGTGCTGCTATCTTGAGCTTCCCTTTCTCTCTCTACTGCTACCTTAGTCCCAAATGTTCAGTGCTCAGTATCCCGTTTCTGCCTTCAGGTGAGAATCTGATAAATCTCAGCCTCAGGCATAAAATGCAACTCCAAATAGCAAATGCATGTTGGCAGGTACAATGGAAGGACCCTGAGACTGAATCTGGAGGAGACCTTGTTCTAATCTTAGCTCTGCTTCTCACCATCTGTGTGGTCTTGGGCCAGTGACTGCCCTTCTCTGAGCATCAGTTTCCTCGTCTGAAAAAAGACTGGGATGGATGGGTTGACTGACAATGACCTTTTGAGCTACAATGTTCTCTGACTAATTTTCCAACTGCCAGATTCAAGAATGTCTGCTTTGATTCAGATAAGGGGATGTTACTGCTGAAAATTAGTTCTGGAACATGAGGCTTAGGGGAGAGAGGTAGAGCAGCTACCTCCAGGTAGGTGCTCAGCAGTGTCAACTGAGTTCATGCTTGAACTTATTGCAGCCCAGGCACTGGACATGATGCTTCCAGATGATTCTAGCTGCCAGCCATCTAAGTCACTGCCAGGCAATCTAGACTTCCCTGTTGAAGTCAAATGTTGTGGAACAGAGATAAGCCCCCTACACTGAGCTGTCTGAATTCTTGACTCTCAGAATGCCTTAATATAATGATATCATTGTTTTGTAAAACCAAGGTTGAAATGGTTTGTTATATAGAAATAGATAACTGGAAATGGGGGAGCAGGTGTCAGGGATGGTTGGAGGGTGAGGGGCCTCCCTCTGAAGGTAAGACCTCATTAGTGGGTATTCTTCCCCTCTGCCCACTGACTTCAGAAGCTGCCTCTGATGGTGGATGTTATCCCACATAGCATGGTGCTCTCAGGACAGGTTCAGAGCCTACCCTGTCCTGGAATGTTGTGCAGAAGCTCTGGGATCTTCCAAGAGGCTGAGGCACTGCTTGCTGTGGGGCAGGATCTATTTGTATCTGTCAGAATCCCAGTGTCCAAAAGGCTAAAGCCGTTGGGCATGGTGGTGTACCTGCAATCCCAGTGGCTCTGGAGGCTGAGGCAGGAGGATCTTGAGTTAAAGGCAGCCTCAACAAAAGTGAGGCACTAAGTAACTCAGTGAGACCCTGTCTCTAAATAAAATAAAATAAAATAAATAGGATCAGGGATGTGGCTCAGTGGTCGAGTGCTCCCTTAGTTCAATTCCTGGTACCTTGCCCCCAAAACAAGGCTAAAGCTGGGACAGTAGGTGCACATTGGTAAAGCTCCTCTAAGTGCATCTTACTATCCCATTCTGGCACCACAGTAGCTCCCCTAGAAACTACTGAAAGGGATGTTTCTCCCATTTCACTGATGAAGGAAGAGCCACTCAAAGACCACACATAGGGAGGGCAGAATATGGCTTTGAGCTAGGCCATAGGACTCTGCATCTAACACTCAGCTCTCTGGGGGAGCCCCATTGGTGATCTAGCAATAAAAGCTCTGGGAAGGAGACTTTGTTTTCTTCTGCTAACAGGATTCTTGTCTTGAAATAAGACCACTGAACTTGGTTTAGCTTGTTTCCATTTCCTTTCTCCCATCACCTCCTCCACTATCATTTATTTTTTCCTTTGGAAAGAAGAAAGAGAGGAAGAATCCACTCCCAAGTCTTTCATTAGGAAAATAAATTTGGTGATGTGGGGGTTTCACTAGCAGTGTCAGGACTAGGGCTGCAAAGGGCAGTGAGCCGGGAACCCCCCAAACTGGGTGGGGGCAGTTGAGGAAGGGAGTGTTCCCATCACAGCTGGTACTCTGCTGAGAGTTGTGGGCGGTGAGATTTCCCAGAAGAATCTGTGCGAAATCAGGGAATACTCTGGGTGCAGGGGCTGGGCAGGGGTTGGAGTGAGGCAGGGGTGCCTGGAAATGCTGTTTTCTGAGCAGTTGGCCAGACTATGTAGTACACCTATTGGTTCATTTAAGTCAAACAGACAAGACTTGAGGGTTAGCTGACTTGCCCAAGGCCGCCCAGTAAATAAAGGGCAAGAGTGGGAAAGGACGCTCTGATGTCACCTCTTGCTGGGTCTCTTGGGAGCCTCAGAGCCCTGAGGTGACCTCGGGGAACAGTAGGAGGGCTCTAGGCCCTCACAGCAGGGCGGCCTGAAGGGGGTTCCCAGCAGGGGGCGCCCAGAACTCGGGCCGGCCGCCTGCCCGGCACGCCTCCAGCCGGCGCCTGGGACAGGGCCGGCCGCTCCGCCCCCTCGGCTCCTCCACCTCTGCCGGCCGGCGCTGGGCGCTGTGTTAGAAGAGTGGAGCTGGGCGCCGGGAACCCCGCCGCGCCCCGTCCCGTCGTGCTCGCTGCGGCCGCCGCTTCACAGCCTCCAGCCGTGAGTAGTGCTGGTCTGCGGGCTCGACGGGCGGGACCGGGCAAGCAGGCAGCCCGACGGCAGCAGCGCCAGGGGCTGGGTCTGACGGGGCAGAGTCCTGGGGCGCTCTTTCGTGGATCCCTGACGCCGGCCCGGGGTATGGCCGGCAGTGCCCTGGGCATTGTGTCCGGGATCAGGTCGCCAATCTGCACGCTGCTACCCCAGGCACGCTCGGAAGCCTATCAGGCTGGGGCGGCAAGCAGAGGCCTGGCGCGGATGGGGGGCAGACTTCCATCAAGTTAAGCCCCCTCAAAAGGGAAGAGCATGCTCGGGAGGAGAGAGACCGAGGTTCTCAGTTTCTGTTGTCTTTCACATCTCTTGTGCCCGCGGCCCAGGATTTGTTGCCAGGAGGGTGCTCAGTACGTCGGGAGCCTCCAATGTGGCTGAATGAGCTACAGGCCCCTGCTTCAGGAGCCCCGCTGGGGCAGCACTAGGGTGCCGCAGAGCTCAGCTGCGCGTGGAGGCAGCCAGCGGGTCTTCTGCACGCTGGGGTGGAAGAGCATTGCCAGGGCTTGGCCCGGACTCTGGACAGGCATTGTGGATATCTCACAGCGTATCTTGGTTTGGCTAATCCTCACTGTAACGCTGCAAGGTGGAAATGAGTTTTGGCTTTCAAAGGGCAGGACGAGCTCTTGTGACGTGAGCTGCTTTGAAGCCATGCAGGTAGTGGTAAGTTAGGGGTGCACAAGGAATGCACACTGGAGAGGACACTATAGCTGGCTGGCTCAGGCAGATGGAGCACAGCCCCTGGCACCCTGTACTCTAAACTACAGTGGAGGGCAGCTGGGGGCTGCTGTTCGGGTTTCTAACACTGTTTCCCAACTGCCTCTGGGTGTTGACTGAGCGGTGCTGGTGTCAACTTCATGGTTACTTTAGAGCCGTTTTCCTCCCTATTCCCAAAGATGTGTTTCAGCACCTAAAATGACCCCACTGATAATTCGGAACCTTCCTGCAGGGCTTGGATAGAGGTTTAGGAGTATGTGGATGTGGGTGGACATCTGATGTCCTGGGACAAGCTTCTGACCCTGATGGCCTCCCTGAAACCTATTTGTTAGATGAGGAGGTGAACAAGCAAAGCTGGATCTTTACCAGGAGTTTTTCTCATGTCAGCTTAGGCAGGTGGCTGACCTCTTGTGCCCCAACTTCCTCGTCAGGGATTGTGGTGGGTCAAAGCCAGGAGTGGCTAGAAGGGCTCTCTAATCCCCCCCTTTTTGGCAGCCTCCCCACAGTGTGAATGTGGTGATTCCTAATGTGGGTGTGTATGAGTGGACAGTCATTTGTGTTTGACCCAAACCTCTGCCTGTCCCTGCCATGGTCCCATTTCTGTCACTTACTGGGTGAGGAACTCAGAGAGCTTATTTTGTAGAGTGAACTATGGACAGTGGGGGAGAGGGCTTTGTGAATGTGAGGTGATTTTTTTCAGGCTTGAACATCTCCCAGGTTGTCCCCCAGGAGCTCACTGACTTCCCAGCCCCACACCACCTTTGGAGGGGCTGGATGGCTATCAACAGAAGTCTTGAGAAGTTCAGTGGGCTAGCTGTGTGACTGTTGGTAAGTCCCTTCCCCTGTCTGGACCTCAGTTTCCTCCTTTTGTCAAACAAGTGGCTTAGACCAGACAGCAGTGGTTTCAAACTTCTGTTTCACAGTGAGTTTTTACCCAGAATCCCAGCGTGTATCACAGAGAGTGTGAAACTGCTCTGGCCCCACTTTGTCACCTTGTTGGCTACTGAAGCAGAGGCTAAAAATTCCTGAATACGTATGTATCTGTGAGGTCCGTTTCTGTGGGGTCCTAGGAAATCTGTTAGCACCCCAGGGTTTTGCCTGGTATTGAGGTGATGGGCAGGAATGTGAATTCCAAGGACCCTATTAGGAGAAATGTGGGCACTAAGATGAGTCTCATCCTTTGAATGTCTGGAGCTAATGACCTGTGCCTCTGGCCAAAAGTTGTAGCCATGTCTCTCCCCTCTGCCATGTGGTTTCAGCTTTTCAGGGTCAGAAAGATGCCTGTCCTAGATGGTGACAATAATTCTACCTCAGTTTCTCTACTTTAATTGCATACTTCTACACTGGTCAAGTGCAGTCAATTTGGGGGAGGTATTAGGAAAGCGCTTTAAGCTGTTACCTGTTTTTTACTGTATGAGCTATATCCTTGAGAAAGGAGGCTGGGGCACTAAATGCAAACCAACCAACATTTATGGTGTGTCTGCTGTAGACTAGCTACTATGAGGGACTCGTGGGGCTCCAAGACAATAGGCAGGAGGGGAGAAACTCACATATTGGAATTGTCCAGGGACCATTTCAAACATTTCACATCTTACTTGTCCCATAAAGTAGAAGTTAATCTAATTTTTAAAATTTTATAAAGTTTTGATTGCAATTGAAATACATATACATACACATTACCATACATATATGTCCACATTACTATCACCCAGCTTGAGAACCAACATTGCCAGCACCCAGAAATCTCCCATGTCCCCTTCCAGTCACAACCTCCCACCCAGGTGGAACCATCGTTCTGACTTCTAGCACCATGGGTTAGTTTTCCCTAAATGAAACCACACACTATATAATCTTTTATATTTGGCTTCTCTTATTCAACATATTTGTTTATGAGATTCAACCTTATTGTTGCAGGTAGCAGTAGTTTGTTAATTCTCCTTGTATGATTCCATTGTATGGATACACCTCAATTTATCTATCCATTCTTCTCTTGGTAATTATTTGGTTGCTTCCAATTTTTAGTTATTCCTAATAGTGCTGCTATGAATATTCAAACATGGACCATTCTGGAAAATAGCTGTGTGCATTCCATATATATATGTATATATATATATATATACATATATATATATCCCCTCAGCACCACATAAAAATAAATAAAACAAAGGTATTGTGACACAATACTTTTATTTTATTTATTTATTTTTATGTGGTGCTGAGGATCCAACTCAGTGCTTCACATATGCTAAGCAATCAGTCTACCACTGAGCTGCAACCCCAGTCTGAGCTTCATGCATTTATTTAGTTACCTCTGTAGAAAATCCCCCACCCCACAGTTTTCCAGAGTGGTTGTCCGTGTGTGTACTCCCCCTGACAGTGTTTGAGAGCTCTCACTGCTCCACCTACTCAGCAACAGCAGGCATTGTATAGGTCCAGTTCCCTTGGAAGTAGTTTTAAGTTCAGAAAAGTTATCCTGTGCTCAGCTAAGGACAATGTGTTTATAAGTGACAGAGTTGGGATTTGAACCGAGACCTGTGTGACTGTAATCTGTGCTGCTTCCCTCTGAGATAGAAATAGACATTGATTATGATCTGAACCAGAACTTGCAAAATTCTAACCCTAAGTATGTATGAAGAACAAACACTCTTTGGGAATTTAACGAAGGGGAGAATTTTCATTTGTTTGTAGGAGGAAAAGGATCATGGTACCTCACAGAGATGGTAGCTTTTGGGCTGGACCTTTCAGGAAAGGAGAGATTTTGCCTGGAGGGCTTTCCAGGTTGGGCTTCTGTAGAAAGGGCTCTGCTCCAGCTGAGGCCAGGCAGGAGTGAAAGTTTTTGGGGAATGGGAAAGGTCTACTTTGGCTGTGATACAGAATATATGGAAGAGGGGGCTAAGGCTAGACAGATGAATTGAGGCCAAATTGGGCAGGCGAGTTGAGCCTTAGGCTGCACCTCTGCTTGCTGACATTGGCCAACCAGGATGTGGAGCCATTTTATTAAGGAACTGGGGCTTCTTCAAATTCAGCTCAGTCTCTGATGGTGAATGGAGCTGGCCTGTCACTAAATGGAAGTTCTTAGCTGTTCCTGGGACCACTTTCAGTGTTTCTGCCAACAGAAAATTTTTTGGAGTTTTCTGCTTACATCTAGCTGTATGAGATTAGTCACCCCACCCCCACGACCTGACCTAAATAGTTTGTTTGGAAGGATTTTTTCAGCAAAAAGAAGATGGTAGACAGCAATCCCACCTCCTCTAAGACTAGTCTCAGAAGATTTGCCATATGTTGGGGGTGAGGGTAGTTCTAGCTTCTGATTCTGGTTTTGCGGGGGGGCCCCAAGCCTTTTTTCCTGAGAAAGGAGCCAAATTGGTTGTCTCAATGGCTGTAGGGAACAGAAACACAAACAATCGTCTGCGATGCATCAAATAACATTAATAATCACTTATTTATACAGCAGTTTATAATCCTTATCACAGTGAATTCCCAGATGGATGTGTGAGGTAGGTGATATGGATAATGTCACCTCTATTTACATTTGAGGAGACTGAGGCCCAAAGAGGGTGGCCCCCTGCTGTGGGCCACAGGGCTAATAAACACCAAGCTAGTTCAGACCTGGGGCTGCTAGGGCCTGCTATTTTTGATATTCCATGTCCCAGACCTTGCTGAAGAATAGAGACCAAGCACGGAGAGGATACATGAGGGACTGTAGATGCAGACAGGCAGGTGATCCTGAGAGTGAAACCTGGGAGCCAGCCCAGCTCTGCCTGAGGGTCTCAGGGATGTGTTCCTTAGCAGAAGGGAAAGTGGAGGTGGCATCCAGATAGTGGCACTCTGATTTGCATGGGGCAGAGCTGGAGGAAAGAAGGTGAAATGTATATATATCCCCTGAGAATTAGAACAGCTTCAGCCACTTGGTGTTGGTGAGATGTGCCCTTATGTCATGGTGTCTCCACCCTGCCTGGTGAAATTAATCATTTGAGGTACATGGAGCCTGGGTGTGGTTGGCATCTGATTGGCAGGCAGAGATGCTTCCCATGCTAGGCAAAATGGGCTCTGAGAGGCCTTTGCTAATTGACGACTTTTGAAAGACAGGTCCACAGGTTTTATCTTTTTGATTGGCAGACTATACCCTGGGCTCTTCCCTTAGAGTGCTGTCCAGGATGGCAAGTAGCTGTCTCAGGAATAGGTGAGGATCCCAGGGGAGGATGCAAACAGTCTCTTATAGTGGAGTGATGAGTGCTCTCTATGGCTTAGAGTAGTCCTGTGGTTCTCATTAAGGTACCCTCTGCAGGAACTTAGTTCCACTTTATAGATGAGGAAACCAAGCCTCTCTGACAAGCAGTGAAGTCACAAATCTAGTTGCAGTCAAAGCTGGAATCAGCACCTCAGGCTTCTGATCTTGGTACCTGTTGTAATTTGTCACATCATTCCCGCCCATTTTCCCCTTGGGGTGATAAGTGAGAGCAGTTACCAATCTGTTCAGACTTGCAGTTGGGTGGCACAACCCCTAAGGGAGCTGAGGTCATGATAATCCCTTGCCTTTCTATAGCATTTCGTCATTTACAAAACAATTTCATGACTTGAAGTTGATTTTTACAGTATTAGCCCATTTTACAGATCAGGATGCTAAATTCCTTGCAGCCTAAATGATTTACCCAAGCAAGAATGGGACTTAAACCTGGGACTTCTGACTCAAAAACTAGTGCTTCCATTACTGTACAACATTTTTTTATTCTTTTCTCAGTGGATCTGAACGTAATAAAAGCAAGTAGTTCACCATGGATCTTTTTCTCAGAACTTCTTCAGAATAAGTAAGGAAGACTCTTTTTCCATCTCCTTAATAAATTTGAATAAGTAAAACAGATGTGGTGACTCATCCCTGTAATCCCAGATACTCCCGAGGTTGAGGGGAGGATTACAAATTTGAGGCCAGCCTGGACAATTTAGGAAGACCCTATCTCTAAATAAATAAATAAACTGAATTAAGATGACTCCTATGAACCATACATAGTCTGTCCAAGTGAAAAGAAAGCTGGAGTAGGGCATTTCTTGAGGAAACAGGGCTGTGGATTACCGTTAAAATATTAGCTCCCTTGCAGCCAGCTGTTCTGAGTTCTCAGACTCCGAGGCTTGTGCTTATTTTCATGGCCCTTCTAATGTCAGGTTTCTTCCAATTTCAGGGTTGTATGGTCCAGGCCTCCATGAAGAGCCCAAACATGGAGACGTTCAAGCAGCAGAAGGTGGAGGACTTTTATGACATCGGAGAGGAGCTGGGGAGGTAAGAGATTGGTGGAGGGGATGTGATCCGAGGCCAATTATGCTGCCTTTTGGTGAATTGTCAGTTAGTGTTGTAAGACATGGGCTTGTCAAGGAATAGTGGGAAGCTTTAATAACAAGCCTGGGGCTTATTCATCTTCATGGGTGACTCTGCAAACAGTCATGTCTCTGGAAATCAAGACTTGCTAGAAGAAGGGGCTAGAACTGTTGAGATCTGTGTTTTCAGTGCAATCTGACAGCTGTGACAAATCTTGATGATTCTTGTTTCATGTGTTACTTTCCTCACAAATCCCTCTTCAGGACCTGACCTATTGATTTTCTTCTGAGCCCCACTTGGGATTCTCCATCCTGGTTCCCAGGATTTTGGTTTTTAAGCTCAGAGCCTGAATGAGAGGAGGTGGAGTAATCTCCTGTAAATGGATTTGCATTGAGTAAACAGTCACATGAGCCTAGTCATGAAGTTTCTTGGGATCTGAATTACTTAGTGCATTGTCAGTTTGGTTCAACCCAGAATGCAGTCAGGGCTGAACTCTGAGAAGTAAAACCAATTACTCTTTGGAGAGAAATTAGGATTTTCATGAGTTTTCAGGTCTCCTATTTCTAATAACTGCTCATACTTACATGGTATTTTTCATTGTTTTTGTTTTTGCTGTATTGGGGATTGAACCCACAGTCTTGTGCATGTTAGTAGATAAGTGTTCTACCACTGAGCTACATCCCAGTAAATTTTTTAAAAATTTTATCTTGAGATAAGTTCTTACTAAATTGCCAAAATTGGCCTCAAACTTCTGATCTTCCTGTCTCAGCCTCCCGACTAATTGGGATTACAGGCATGCACCATTGCACCTGGCAGGATGAGGTTTTTTAACAGTTACAAAAACACCAGTTAAGAAGTCTGATTCTCACAACAATGTGTGAAATAGGAATTATTTCTACTGTCATTTTCCAAATAAGGAAACTGCAGTCCAGAGTTTAAGCAAGCTGCCCAAAGTCACAGCAAGCTGCCCAAAGAGGCAGCAATTGACTTGGCCAAGGTGCTGACCAGTCCAGTTTGCACATGCGCACCTGTCCTGCTCTCTCCTGTGAGAACAACATTGCATGGTCACGTGGGCTCACCAGAATACCCACACACCCGGTGACATAAACCCCCAGCAGTTTGGGATATCCGTTGTATTCAACAGATAAAACAAGGAGCCTTTTTCCTTTATAGAACTCTTGGATCAGGACTAGTCTTTTACTTTCCTTCATTTTTAAAGACAAACTCCAAAGCCAAAAGTGCCAGTCTCAGGAAAATGGGGGCAGAGGATACAACAAGTTCAGGGTGTGTTAATCCTGGCTGGCTAGTTAGGTGGGGAGCAAGTGACTGCAGACATCTCAGAGGGGATGACTCCCCAGCACAGGATGACTGCTCCTGCCAGTGTGGGGCCTGGTGAAGGGGTGCCAAGAACACAGAGGGCCAGAGGCTTGGGGGGCTCAGCTGGTTCTGCCTCTGAATGGGGAACCAGGTTCTCTTCACCTCAGGTCCTTCTGCCCTTGGGAAGTGGCATCTTCAGCAGATCTTGACAGGCCCTGCCAACAGCAATGGATTCGTTGGCCTCACCTTGGCCATAGGGAGTACAAGGTGCCATGAGTACACAGATTAACAAAACAGATAGTCTCTAGCTCTGCTAGAGCTCCAGCCTAGAGTAGGAGCAGCTGCATACACAATGACAGAGACAGAGTTGAATTGGATTATTATTATTACTCAACTGAGAAGTCAGGTGGGGCAAGGTCCTTGAAAAAGAAAGCAGAGGCAGTTCCCTGGGAAATTCTTATTATTCCTTTGTCATCTCATCTCCCATTTACTCTGTACATTAGGGACATAAGCGGAATAAGGTGAGCTGGTGCATGTTTATAATCTTAGCTCCCCAAAAGGTTGAGAAAGGAGGATCGTAAGTTCTAGGCAAATTCAGTGACTTAGCAAGACCCTGTCTCAAAATTGAAAAGGGCTGGGGATGTAGCTCAGTGGGAGAATGTCCCTGGGTTCAATTCTCAATACTGCAAAAACAAACAGAAAGGAACCTGAGCTGTTAGAACTGGAAGAGAACTCAGGTTTTCTGGTTCTCCCCTGCAGCAGGTGTGAAGGCCCCTCACAGGCTGGGGAGTCCCTATGCCCCAGCCTGTCTAAAATGCTAGCTGGGCTAAAGGTGGGTAAGAGGCAGCAGAGGCTTGGGGGCCTGAGGCTTTTGGAGTTTCCAGGCTTGCTAGGACCTGTGGTCTGAAGGTCAGGTGAGCTAGAAGGCCATTAGAGGTCCTCTCTTCTAGGATCCTTATTTGACAGTTGAGGAAACCAAGCATCTGAGCAGGGAAGAGTTTTGGTGGGGGACATAGAATGGGCTGGAACTAGAGCTGCCTTCAGACAACCTCTCAGATTCTAAAGGGTTAGTCCTGTCCTCTCTTCCCCACCTTTTCTTCACATGACATATTGAAGACCTACTGTGTGCCAGGTACTGCCCAAGGCAGTGATAAACAAAACATATACATTGTTGCCCTCTCACAGTCTGTGATCTGCTGGTGAAAAAAGGCACCAACCAGTGAAGACAGAAGGGTGAACCATCATACAGGGTGATCGGGCTGTGGAGGGAGGGAACCCGATGCTCTGAGAGAATAATGGGTGGCATAGTTTAAACTGGCTGCTCAGGGAAGGTTGCTCTGAACTCGCCATTTTGAGAATTGAGGAGTAAATGCCAGGCAAAGGCAGCAGCGTGGACTGGCTCTGAGGCGGGAAGAGCCTGAGGCCTGAATTGATGGCAAGAGGCCAGTGTAGCCTTGAAAAGTGAGCTGGGCAAGCAGTGCCAGAGGAGGTAGGTGGGAGCCAGGTCTAGTTGGTGAACTTCCTGCCAACTCAGAGTAGTACAGAGGTTTGGTGTTCGGGTTCCCTTCATAGCTGTGCAACCTTAGGACAACTTACTCAACCTCTGTTTTCTTCTCTGTAAAACGGGAAAAATAACAGTCCCCGCCTCATGTCTGTGGAATGGTATAAGATGTTGAGTTGAAGATGTTGAATCTAAAGTGTTGGGCCTAGTAATGGACTGATTCCAAGTAAATTTGGGACATCAAGGCCCCATCTCCCCGCCCTGCAGCCCTCAGGAGGAAGGTGTGGGACTATCAGGAAGCCCCACCTGGGGGTTAACCTCATTTCTGGAGGATGGTATGTAAACATACTTCCTCATTTTTTTTTTTTTGGTATTGCAAATGAAACCCAGGGGCGCTTTACCACTGAGTTATATCCCCAGCCCTTTTAATTTTTATTTTGAGACAGAATCTCACTAAATTGCTGAGGCTGGCCTCAAACTTGTGATCCTTCTGCCTCTGAGCTACTGGATGACAGGCATGTGCCACTACACCTGGCACCTGCCTCCTCTTCTATCAGTGAGCACCCTGCCCTAGACTCAAGGTTGTCTCATTGACTTTAGATCTTCTAAGTTCTCATTATGCAAAAGTGTGAATGAATGAAAGCCTGTTACCTGTCATACTGGATGAAGCTCACAAACAATCTTGAGCAAGGGAGTTAGACTCAAGAGTCCATACTGTATAATTCCATCCATTTCAAGTTCAAACCGGGTGAAATGAATCTCTGCTGTTAGAATTCAGATAGGCAGATATCCTCAGGGGACAAGGGACTCAGAGGACCTGGGGAGGATTTCTGAGATATTGTTCAGATATTGTTTAGATATTGTTCTCTTTCTCCATCTGTACTTGTTTCACTGTGGTGTTCATTTCATGTGTAAGTATCAAGATGTACATGTATATTTTCCAGTGTGTATGTCAATAGACTACTAATGAAGAACCTTCAGCTGCGTTTCCTGTCATCGTCTGTCCCCAAATCACATGTTTTTGATTCTTTTAGAGGCCTTTCCTTCTTTATCCTAGGAGGAAGAGACCCTCTGTAAACTTTGGGTTGGGACAGTGTGCCCTGGCTGGACCATCCTGTGCTCAGCTGGGGTCCCGCCTGCCTGCACACCTCGCCTGGTTTCTGGCTCCCCACACTGCCTGCAGATGCTTGGCTGTGCTCACACTTTGGCTGAAGGTTGCCTGCTCTTTCTAGGAGTGTTTGGAGAAATGCTGGCCTGCAGAACTTGGCCTCTCCCAGCCTTGGCATCCACCAGGAGGGCGGAGCAGGGGAATATTAAAGCAGGACTCTTACAGAGAAGCCCATTCAGCCCCTCATTATATAGATGAGGTCAAGACCAGTGGCTTGTCTAAGGTCACACAGTGAAACTGTGATGGAACCAAGGTGGAGCCTGGTGATCTGACTCCTAGTTTAGGGTTCTAACCCTCCTACCAGAAGGACTCACAAACCACCAAAATCATTTTTTCTTTTAATGTCAATGCTTCTGGAGAGTGGGCGAGAGTATGAAGCAGGGTGATCTTCTCTGTTTGACCTTGAGGGTAAAGGTATGAGGGCCAGAAGTAGGAGGTGGAGCATTTGGGAAGGAACAGTGTTTCCCAGTGACTGTTTCTCGGACCTCCACCTACACATCTACTGCATGCCTGAGGATATAAAGTAAATTAATTTAAGTATCATGCAACAATCAGAGATTCCTTGTTTCCTATTCTTCAATTACTTTCCTTCAGTTAATTTTTTTATTTATATTATTATATTAATGTAAAATCATTAAATGTTACCATTAAACTGGATCTCAACAAAAATTTAATTCAAGTCTCCCATTTTATAGACAGGGAAAGTGAGGACCAGAGGGGAGGTGACTTGTCTAAAGTCACAGAGCAAGTGGTCTAGGACATAGAACTCAAAGGCAGAACCTTCTCAACTGTATTGTGCTGGTTTAAACATATAAACAGACAAAAGCTAAAACTTAGCATCAGGCCTGGTGGTGCACTTCTATAGTTCCAGCTCTGAAGGCTGAGGCTAGAGGATGTCTAGAGTTTAGGGCCAGTTAAGATAATAAAAGATCAGCAACATTAACCCAATAGATATTTTTATTTTTATGTCTTCCCTTCTAATCTTTCTGAGGATATTTCTCATATCCGCACACCCTTCCTCTGTGTGTTCCCTGGAAGCACATATGTTTGCACAGAGTTTGCATTCCCCCTATGTGCTAAGCAGGTTGGAAAGACCGTGGAGAGCAGGACAGGAATGGCCCTGTCCCTGGAAGAGGCCAGGGATGATATTAGACCTATCTCATATTTGATTATACTGGGTTTTTTATTTGTTTATACGCTTCGAAGGCAAGTCCACATCTGTTCTCCTATTTTGAGCATCATTTAGTACTGAGACAGAGGCCAGAGGTCCCAGAAACTTCTGACTTATCTTGTTCTTCCCCCACTCTTGGAAAAATTATACTTTTCCCTTAAGGTCCAAATCAAATGCTATCTTCCCAACAGTGATTGCCAGGAACCACCCTCCATTCCCTCCCACCTTCTTCTGGAACCCTATCTCTATTAAGTGAGAAAAAAAATCATCAAACCTCATATTACACAAAAGGGTTTATTTGGTCCTCTTCCTTGTTGGACTAGCAGTCCCTCCAGGTTGGACTTCTGTGTTTTTCAGCATTTATCCATCTGTCCCTGCTACTGTGATGTCTATCCCAGGCCTTTTATACCCAGCACCCACGGACACCACAGTTCAACTGCGGAGCTATCTGGAACCTGCCTTAAGTTAACGATGAGCCAGAAAACCCTCCTTCCCATAATATGCTGAAATCCATGAGCGTACGGGACATCTCAGGTACAAAGTGGGAAATGGAACATAAAAGTTACGTCCACATATCAGACACACACTGTTATATTTAATTCTTATAACAACACCAGGTGAAGTGGTTATTCCCAATTTGCAGACGAAGAAACTCGGTCTCTAATATGTTAAGTAATTGACTCAAGAAACACAGACTTGCCTTCTCAAGGAGAAGTCAAGTGGGACATTCCACTCTGTGTGACCCAGCTAATCTCAAAATATGTCAGAAAAAAAAAAAAAGCCAGAAACTTCTCTGGGCAGAGCCCTGTCTTTTATCCTGGCCCCGGATGTTTGTACCCCTCGGATCACATGCATGCTGGCATTTCCTGCTCTTGGAAAAGTAGAAACCACTGGAGTATGTTAGGAATCTGCTGTTCTCCTGTCAGTCTGTGCTGAGCCCTTCCCTTCTTCTGGAACAGCATAAGGCGGGTTCCATTCCCATTTGATAGATGAGGAGAATGAGGCTCAGAGAAGTTAAATAAGGTACTTACGGTCACACAGTCTGAAAAGGAAAGTCAGGATTCTCTTCTAGATCTGTGAAACTGGAATGCCTGTACTCTTTCTATGGGAATTTCACTATTTAATCAGAATCTATCTGGGAGATTCTTCAAAGGTCATCTGTTCTAGTAGCAGCCAGGGCTCAGGGTAGTGGGGTAGAGGTAGTTTTTTTTTTTTTTTTTTAAACCAGTAAAGGGGACTCAGAGAATAAAAGACAGAGCAATATATGCATCCTCTTCATGGTGCAGCAGCTAGGACACCCCAAGCCACAAAATTCCCTTAGTAAGATTCCATCTTTCAGCCTCAATGGAGTTCTTTTACTTCTAAGCCTTCTAGTCACAGGACAGTGGCCCAGCTCAGGGAGGAAAGTGGTTAGAAACAGGGGAGGTGGGTGGCAGGAGTCAGTAACAGCCCCCTCAACATCTAGAAGCCAGGAAATACCATCAATTCTGGTTCTGTCAACACCACACAGCAGGCTTCAGAGAGAGGGTCCTCACCTGGCTCAGAAGTCCTTTGTGGCCTCTGACCTGTGGAGTAAATCAAAGCATAGGCCTCCTAAAGGGTAAAGGGATTGTGAGTGCAAAACACCACAGTTCAGCACAGAGGCCTCTTGTTCCTCAAACCATAGGCTTGAGAACTTCCAGGGCCTGGCACAGACTCGCTTGGAGTTAGTGATAAGGAAGCTTCCTCAACCATAGCTGCACCCTAGACAAGCCAGTGCTTTCCAGAAGGTTAGTGGGTGTGTGGATGTGTGAGTACATGCACATCTGTACTCTAGGTCATTATGGCAGTCAACAATAAATATTCTCAGGCACCCATGATATGTTGGACAACAAGATGGATAGAGGAGACTTAGGAATCAGGCCTTGCCCCACAAGATCTTAAGGCTCAGTTCAGTCTCAGGGGTGTTCTCCTCCAAAGATGAAATGAGCAGAGGGATTAGACCATGTGCTAATGGAGAGACTCCAAAAATATGTGCCAGGAGTTCTAAGGAGGAAGCCATCACTCTGGGTGGGACAGCTCCTCATGGTCTAATGTGGGAGACTGCAGTAATCTCTTTGAGTAAGGGCTCTGCCCGGACTTGGGCCAGAGGCCTGGGCTTGGGTAAGAGGGCAGGAGGAGAGGGTGAAGGGATGGAGCTGTGGAGAGGACAAACTGCAGAGGGCCCTGGATGACAGAAGCTGTGGATGAGGGAGGGAGGCGCTTTTATCACCCATTGTTAGGAAGACAAAGCACAAAGCCACTCAAACAAAGTGGTTGCATTGCACATGCTTCAGTCAGAAAGCAGCTCAGCACCCAGTGCAAATCCCTGACCCTGAGGGGTGGGTCTCATTGAGCTCTGTCTACAGTAGGAAAACTGTAAGGACTGGGGGAGGTGTTGTGTGGGGGTGACTGAAACCATTATCTCCCCACCATCTGCTGGATATCCTTTCTCTTCTACTTACGTGTTACCAGTGTGTAAACTTTGTGTTGTGGTTTTTTTACTCATGTTATTGATTTATTTATATCTTCCTATGCATTGAGAGTTCATATACTAAAAAATCTTTTGTTTTGAAATAATTTCTGATGTAATAGGAAAGTTATGAGAATAACAGAACTCTCATGTACCTTTGACCTAGATATATGAATTTTAACATCTGTTTGTCTCCTCTCTTTCTCTATCTTCCTTTCTTCTCTTCCCCTCTTTTCCTCTTCCTGCCTTCTTTCCTTTTTTTCTGAATCAGGCTTGTGTTTGTATCTCCCATTCTCTGACCTATTTGAGGGTAGGTTGTAGACATACCGCCTCTTCATTCCATAATATTTCACTATGTATCTTGAGGATGTGGACATTCTCTTTCATCACCACAGTATAGGATCATATGTGGCATCTTGTTGTCACATTTCTTTAGTCTCCTTTAAGCTTTAAGCTGGAATTAGTCCTTAGACTTTTTTTTCCCCCGCTTTCATGATGTTGGTATTTTTTAAGAATATTGGCCTTTTTTTTTAAAAAAAAAAAAAAACTTTTTTAGGGGCTGGAGTTGTAGCTCTGCCGTAGAATGCTCACCTAGCACATGGGAGACCTGGGGTTCAATCCTCAGCACCACATAAAAAATAAATCAATAAAAAAATAAAATAAAATACTTTTTTAAGTTGTAGATGAACACAATACCTTTACTTTATTTATTTTTATGAGGATCTAACCTAGTGCCTCCAAAATGCTAGGCAAGCACCCTACCACTAAGTCACAACCCCAGCCCAAGAATACTGACCTTTTTTAAAATAAATACAATCCATAGACTTTTGTTAACATCATAATATTGTACTACATAGGCATTCCTAATTTATTTAACTTTCCCCTGTTGTTTTTCATTGCTAAAAATAATAGTATTTCTGTGAACATATTTGTTTAATTTCCTCTCTGCGTTATTTTCTGTTGGGCGTACTCCCAGAGGTGGCATTCCAGGGCAAAGGTTGTGACTGATTTGCTTCATGGTTGAAACTAGAAATACTGAATCAGCTTACGTTGTCACCAGCACGTACTTATTTCCTCATGGCTTTGCCGACACTCTGTCATTGTTTTTGTGTATTTTGGGTGGGTTTTATAAAGCTACAGTAATATTTTCATTATAGGGAAATTTGAAGAGCTTGAAGTCTTCTGTACTTTCCCCTTCATTCAAACCTTATTCCTTATGCTTCTTAATTTTTTTTATAGTGTTTGTGTTTCATTTGCATTCATTACATTTTCATGGATAATTTTAAGTTTTGATAGCAATAGGGTAGGTAATCACCATTTTATAAGTGATGAAAGAGAAGCTTGGGGATTCTCCCTGACCCAGGCCTAGGCACAGAGTTCTTCCCTATAGAATGACAGCATTTCTTCCTCTCACCAGAAATAGAAGGAATGCATGGTCCTTGGGGTCTCCAGAACTCCCTAAGGAGTTTGCTTCTTTGTCTCTGCTTTTAGAAGCCAGCTGGGAGGGTCCTATTGGGCAGCTTTCTGGGAAAGTGCTATTGGGAGAGGGGTGTTTGGGGTAGGTATGATTTTGAGAGGACCCAGGAGTGAGCTCTTATTCTCCTCCTTGCTGAGGAGACCAGAGTGAGGACTCTGAAGCTCCCATCTTCTCAGCTCTAGCAAGGCACCCAGGGCTTTGTGATACAGGTAGGAAGCCCTGTGAGACCCTGCAGCTTCCAGCGCCTTCCACAGAGGGAACAAGCTGTGGCCTCAAGTCTCTCTTCTAATGCCTCCTTCCAAAAAGGTTTTGAACCCAAGACCTTTACCTTTCAAAGGCTCTTATGTTGTCTAGTCCAGTGGACAGAAAACCGTAGCCCTACAGCCAAATGTGGTACCTGGTAGTCCTGACCTAGAAATGCAGATGGTTTTATGGATGAACATTTCCAATCAATTTGATGGTAGAGAACTTTAGATCCAAATTAAATGAAATACTACTCCTCTTCCCTGTTTCCATTTTTCTCATTGGAATACCTGTAATACAACAAAACAAAAACAAACTACCTTATTTATTTATTTAAATATTTTAAAAATTATAGATGGGCATATTATCTTTATTTTACTTATATGTTTATCTTTTTTTTAAAGAGAAAGAGAGAGAGAGAGAGAGAGAGAGAGAGAGAGAGAGAGAGAGAGAGAGAGAGAATTTCCTCAATGTCTATTTTTTTTTAGTTTTCAGCGGACACAACATCCTTGTTTGCATGTGGTACTGGGAATCGAACCCCGGCTGCACGCATGCCAGACGAGCATGCGCTTGAGCCACATCCCCATCCCTTATTTATTTATCTTTATGTGGTGCTGAGGATCAAACCCAGTGCCTAAACATGCCAGACAAGTGCGCTCCCACTAAGCTCTCATTTATTTATTTTTAAAAATTTTTATTTTTTTAAAAAATAATTTATTAGTTGTTGATTATTTTATTTGTTTGTATGTGGTGCTGAGAATCAAACCCTGTTCCTCATGCATGCTAGGCAAGCGCTCTACCACTGAGCCACAACCCCAGCTCCCTCCCATTTATCATTACTATGTTTTGGATTTTATCAATTAAAAGCCTGTAGAAGTTTTGTTTTCTCCTTTGTTATCTAAGTACCTAGCTGGTACCTTAGATTTTGCTTCCTGGCTCTCAGTACCTCAAGTATTTACCATCTGATGCATTGCGCACCTGCTCCTGATCTCCTCCACTAGGAGAACTTTTTGAAACTGAGACTACTAAGGGGTGGCAGCCTTGGGGAAGTGGGAGGAAGGAGTCAGCAGAGGCCCCCTGCCCCATTCACCACCCATGAGGAACCTCCAGGGACTCAGGGTTATGGGAAGCCTCATTTCAGATCCACTGCCCACCTTGATGAATCCCACCCTCTCCAGAGAGTGACTAGGAAGAGGGGCGAAGAGCTCCACATCAGGGACTGCCTTCTCTAACCCTGGCCCTGCGCTAGGCACTGGGGTACATTACATGATTCAATCTTCCTGCAGCCCTGTGGGTTGGTATATTTCCCATTTTATAAAGGAGGAAGCTGAATGTGGGTGTCAGAGCCAGGATTTAAACTCATAACTCCTGACTTCTGTCCAGTGATCTCTTTGAGGTACCAAGTTGCCTAGGATTCTCTTTTTCCCAGGGAGCCTAGGTCCCCTCCAGAGAATACAGAGGAGGGTGATAATATTGCTTAGCCTTCTTGGTAGTTTAATGGAAGCTGCTCAGAGTCAGTTTGTCCGGTGTCTAATCATTTCCAGGGCTGGCTCACTCTCGATTGCTTGCTGCCAGCATCTAACCTGGAACCCTAATCTTGAATCCTGAGCTCTCTGCCCTTGGTGACCTGGGCAAAGGGCCTGGAGAGAGATGAGACATCCTTCTCTCCTTGGGGTGAGGTTTGTTTAGCACCTAGGGGAAGGGTCCCTCCATAGAGAGGAGGATGGCCTGTGAAGGAGCTGCCGTGTGGCCCTTTTGGGAATCTAAGTCCCTTCATGTTTTCCAGTCTTGGGGTCCAAATAGGAATGAGGAACATTCTATTCCAGGGCAACAGGACTTCCTATTTCCCAGCCTAGCCTTCTGGAGGCTCCCCAGGGAAAGCTTACATCTTTCTTCATGCTTCAGCCCCTTCCTCCTTTGAGACAGGCTGTGTCCCCTCCGTAATCCCAGAGACCCAGGCCTCTGTCTGAGTCTATCCCTTGCCACTGACATGGGCTGCAGGGTAAACTGAGTTTCATGTAAGGTTTGAAGGTGATGAGAATTTCTGCATGGAAAAGGACACAGCTTAATACTGAGTAAGAGACACCTCTGCTCCTGCGACTGGTGACTTCTGCCATGATTCTGGGGTCTTCCAGGACCCTATTTGAGGCCTCAAATCTGCTATCATTCTTTATAATTTACTGCTCAAGGGAGACACCCCTTTTCTTCCACATGCAGTCATGAAACTCCATGTTGTTAACCACTTCTCCATGAGTAGATGCTGGGCTTCTCTTTCACAGAAGTGAAAAAAAGCACAAAGGTGCTTTGAAGTTTTTCCCAAACAGAAAGGCATCTCTGACCCACACAGTTGGATCTTCTGCCTCCTTTAGCAAGTGGTAACAGCTTTGAGCAGCTTTCAAAATAGCAATCTTGCTACAGAAGTAAAGGGCATGACCTGGCATGAGGGGAAGAGCCCAGCAAATGGCCAGATATTGATGCCCTTAGCTTAGAGGTTCAGTGGTCAGTTGTTTTGAAGAGCTGAATTAAGCAGCTTCTCCTCTGTTACCTCATTTGGTCTTGAGAGTCCCCATGTAGGGCAGGCAGGCAGGCAGATGGGAAATCATTGTCCCTATGTTACTGAGAAGAAAACAGAGGCACAAAGACCCAGTTCTTGCCCTCAAGAGCAAGAGGCCATATGGAGTGGAGATAAGTTTCATAAATATAGTTCCAAGCAGCAATGTTAATATGATTTCTTAAAGAAAGAGATTTTATAACCCACCTGCTAACTCTGCAGCATTTCTAGAGTTTAGATCATGAAATTATTCCTGTCTCCTCTGACTTCTCTCTGGAGTCCACACATACATCTGAGAATATATCAACTCCCCGCCAGTTAGGAAGCTCTGCCAGGCCCTGGCTAAATGAACCTGGCTCACCCCCCTCTTGTGCAGTTCTCAGTGCTGCTCTTCAGGCCATCTCTGTGGGGCAGTTGAACCACCCCTATCTAGCACATGGTCAAGAACTTGGCCCTCAAGCCCAAGGGTCAAACCTGGGAATGAATCCCAGCTTTACTGCTAACTGACTGGGTGACCTTGGGCAAGTTATTTCACCTCACTTAGCCTTGGTTTTCTCATCTGTGAAATAGGGAATATACCCTGTACCTAATCAGGCCAGGATTTGAGCTGAGATCTCTTCTGACTCTAGAGAACTGATGAAGTTACAGCTGAAACATGCAGCGCAGTGGTTGTCATCCCAGGCATATACCTCAGAATCACAGAGGAGGGTTCAAACAAACAACGAACATGCATGCCAACTGGTCAATTCTTCAGAATGGAACTTGAGACACATGTAGGCTCTCAGAGTTGTTAGCTTATTCTGTTCTTTCTTTGATTAAAAAAGACTCTTTATTATCCTTTGTCCTTGCCTTTACTCACAATAGACCCCTCCTTAGACCTGTTCGTGCGTGTGTGCATGTGTGTGTACCACACTCAGAATTTCTTTTTGGCTAAAAGTCTCTTTGTCCTTACACCCATAGCACCCTGCCCTTCGAGTGGAGCTGGACTGGTCCTTGCATAAGTGGTCCCTCATTGAGAGAGGGTGTCTCCTGACCCAAGAGAGACTCATTCATTGGCTACTTGATATCCTAGGAGGTGGCTGGGCTCAGAAAGCTTTGCCCATTAGGGTCCCTGATAATTAGCTAAAGTCAATTAAGTGACCTCTCTCTGGGACTTGATGCAGAGTATGAAAAGGAATGAAGGAGCCACTAAAGATGGAGTGGACTTCATAAACCAGTTCCTTATGGCTTACTTCACATTCTTTTTTTTTTTTTAAACCAAACATTTATTTATTTATTTAATTTCTTACATCATGACCATAGTGGAATGCATTACAATCATAATTATCCATCCACAACACCATTTTTCGTAATTACTTCCCATTCTTGTGCATGTCCTTTCCAGTGGCCACCTTTCTCTCAAAGATCCACCATAGCATGCTTTCTCTGTGCTCAGCTAGATGTCACCTGTGCACTGAGCCCTACTCAAGTTTTGCTTCCTATAGCAGACAGGGCTGGGTGCCTCTATTCTATGTCCCAAAGCACAGGTGGATACCCCTGTTGTCAACAGGGTCTCATTAAGTTGCATAGCACCTCGATTTTGCTGAGGCTGGCCTTGAACTTGTGATCCTCTTACCTCAGCCTCCCAAGCCACTGAAATTACAGGTGTGCACCACTGTACCCGGGTATCATTCTGTATTTATTTCCTAGTGTCTTCCTCAGAGGTGGGCACATAATAGGTACACAATAAATGTGCAAATGAGTTATGGTTTCATTTGGCTCCCAGGATCTCTATTCTGCCTTTGCCACTGTGGTTTTTGTCGAGTTTCTTCTCTCTGGTCTTTAGGCCCTCTTTTGGTATTACAAAGGGGCTGGGCTAATGATCCCCTTAATTCTAAAATTCCATGATTCTATGAAATACCTATCAAGCACATATTGAGTAGAAGCTTCTTCAATGGACACTAAGAGGAGAGGAGTGAATGCAAAGATATAGTTTGTGTCTTCTAGGAGCTTACAGTAGGGCTATAGATAGAAACAAAACAAAACAAAAATCCATGGATGTGTCAGGCTCAACAGCAATTCAGAAACTGTCAGAACATCATATAGCCAGAACATCCAGATAATATATGTGCTATGGTTCAGAACAGGGAGCTACCTTGGTGGCCTGGCCTAGCCAGAGAAGGCTTTGGGAAGTAGAAGCTAAGTGGAGCATTGAAGGATGGATGGAATTTGGAATAGGCCAAGCAAGGAGAATGGACATTTCAGGCATAGATGGACTTGAGCCCTCCAAATGGACCAGAAAAGACTGACAAGTGGATGATGGTAGGGAAATAGTGGATGAGCCCAGAGTAGCAAGCAGAGCATGGGAAAACAGCTAAGCTAGCCAGGAAAGTTTTGTTTTGTGGTCCTGGAGGTCAAACCCAGGGATTTGCACAAGCTAATTGCATGTTCTAGAACTGAGCTACATCCCCAGCTCTTTTTAAAACTTTTATTTTAAGATAGGGTCTCATTAAGTTGCCTAAGTTGGCCTTGAACTTGAGATCCTTCTGTCTCAGCCTCCTGAGTAGCTGTAATTACAGATATATGCCCCTATAATTAACATCATTAAAAGTTTTAATAGTATTGGAGACAGGTGCAATGGCACATGTATGTAATCTATCTACTCAGGAGGCTACAGCAGGAGGATTACAAGTTCAAGGCCAGCCTGTCTTAAAATAAAAATAAAAAGGGCTGGGGATGTAGGTAAAATGATTGCCTAGCAAGGTCAAGGCCCAGGGTTTAATCCCCAGTGCTGTAAAAATAAGTTTTAAATAAATTGGTCATAGGAAGAGGGTGAGGAGGACATGGATGGGACTATGGATGATTTAATTTTTTTCACTTATAATTTTCTGTATAAGTGAATCTCTTCTAAATTTACAATATTTAGAATGCATTCCTTGTGTGACTTGGAACACATAAATTGCTTCTTAAAAGTATTTTATGCCTAGGAGTTTGGACCTTCTACTGATTTTGAGCTGGAATGTCAGGAAGAAAGGTTAATGGGATTGGATGGAGAAAGGGAAAGGGGACCAATCAGCCAAGAAAAAATTGCTGTAGAGAACATGAGGTGCCGCGGACCTGGAAGCTCTTCAAGGATGAGGTGGAGGCGTCTCTGTCATGTAGCTTTCACACAGGAGGAAAAGGCTCAGGAATCCCTTGCGGAGGACCAGCAAGTTAGGATGACAGCATCTAAAGGAAGGTGAAGAGCTAGCCAGGCCCAATGGTGCGTGCCTGTAATACCAGTGGCTTGGGAGTCTGAGGCAGGAGAATCATGAGTTCAAAGCCAGCCTCTGCAAATTAGCAAGGCCTTAAAGCAACTTAGCGAGACCCTGTCTCGAAATAAAAATACAAAAAAGGACTGGGGATGTGGTTCAGTGGTTAAGCACCCCTGATTTCAAAAAAAGAGAGAGAATGAAGTGGGGAGGCCTGCACACCTGTGCCTAAAAGTGAAATTCCCATATATTTGCCAATTAAATTCTGTATACCCCAAGGGTTTAGTAAGAGTTGCTATCATCTTAGAAGTAGGACTTACACCATCATCTAGCTCATTCAGAGCTCTTTAGGATAACTTCTAGATTTTAAGGAGTACCTTCTCCACAGGAGAATTCACCAGGCACAAATCCTTTCTAGGGCATTGGAAAAAGTGACTTGACTTTCAAAAAATCCACTTTTTGGGCTCTGTCTCACTAAGTGTTGCCCTTTACTTACTTATGATACCAGTTACATAGTTATGAAACAACAAGAACCCCCACCCTCCCACCGCCAACAAACTTACCTGTCTGGTGAATGAAGTACACTTGTAGCTCAAGCCCTAACTCTAGCTAATGCTGCCTTTAGAAAACTATCTAAGACTATCGAGTTTGGGAAACCTTCTCCAAATGCTTAGTGCAAAGGTTGTGTGTGTGTGTGTGTTGGGGGGGTGTGGGTGTGTGTATGCATGTGCACACTTTATTTTTGCTTTTGGTATTAGGAATTGAAATTAGGGACACTTTACCACCAAGCTATATCCCTAGCTCTTGTTATTTTTTATTTTGAAAAAGGGTCTTACTGAGTTGCAAGGCTAGCCTTGTGATCCTTCTGCCTCAGCCTCCTGAGTTACTGGGATTAAAGGGGTGCACATTTGCCGTTGGCTCACCTTATGCTGTGAAGAACATGACCATTAATTGGGAAAAGAACTGTTACTAGTTGCAGGGGTGCTCATTTAGTGATAATAGTTGTATATTTATTTGTGCCTCTACAAGATTGCCCATTAGCCAGCACCTAATGTATAATATTGTTGATTGGTTGACCCTTGTTAACATTAATTGGATAATCCTTCTAAGATTGTACTCTATGCCTACTTTATATGTTTCTGATATTTTTACTTTCCTTTTTTTTTTTTTGTCACCTTAGCTTCCTCTCTGTAGGATAATGCCTAGACCATGTCTTCCCAATACAATATCTGAGACAGAGTCAGGAATAATTGGCTCATAGATTAAATTGAAGAATGTGGCTAACTTAATCTCATTACTTTGCCCATTCTACCATGCAACCATTTACCTCCTAACCTTTCTCTATGCTAACTGCTTTTTTGTGTGTGTGTATGTATGGTGCTGGGGATTCTAACTACTCTTTTTATGAAATATTCTTTTCCTTCTTCCAAACACCTTCTCTCTTATTACCCTTTCTGTCTTCTATTTACATAATTCTTACCAGGCCTCCAGTCCAGTGAAAATACTTCCTTTCCCTCTGAGGACTTTCCATGCATTCTTCTTCCCAGTCCCATCCATCTCTCCGGCTTTGAGCATCTATAGCCCTTAGAGTCTGAGCCTCATACATAATTGTTCTGACATGGAAAATTTTCTAGATGCTCTTTCTGGATGTCAAGCCAGACTGTGAGCCTCTTGAGCACAGGTCCAGGTTTTATCTTTGAAGTTCCTAGCACCTCTAGCATATGGACAGATCCACACTCAACAAAAATGAGGGCTTGTGCAGTCATAAACTGTTCTCAGCCAGCACTGAGCCTACAAGGGTTCTGACTTTGCATCTGCAAGCCCAGGAGAAGGTAGAAATGCAGCAGCAGTGTTTTCATCAAGACCCAGCTCACATGACCTTCTTTGTTTTCTTGCCTGGAGGGGGCAGGGCAGAGAAACTGGTCAAGTGTGCAGAATTGTTTGACACCCATTGACTGAATAGAATGCTCACTTGTGTTTCTTCTTATGTGTCAGGATAAGCCCACATTACAACATCTTCTTGCATGGTGTGAGCCTGGTGGCCCCTGACTTGCTTCTGCTTCTCCAAGAAGTGTCTGAACCTGGTTCTTTGAAATTAGTTGGTGGACCTATTCCCAGGGAGAGAAGGTGTCAGGACCTCCCTTTGAGGGCAGGGCTTCCTCCTTAACTGAGAAGGAAGATGAAGAGAAGTTCTATTGCCAAGGAGCTTCCAGATAAGACTTGTGGCTTTCTTGGGTTATCCAAGGATTGGAAGAGTAGAAAGATACATCTTTGGCATCTGGGTCATCAGAAATAGACTTGGAGTGAAGAACTTGATTTAGGTCTCACTTTGGCCACTTTCTTTATGTGTCAGGTGTGGTATTTTGGTGGTAGAATTGGGATGTCAATGCAAGACTCCTCACTTTGGGTTTTTCAGTCTTTTCACTAGTCCTCAGAAACACTATAGTCATTTGATATCACACCAAATCACCTATTTGTCCTTTTGATTTGTTCCTTTTGGTACCCAGGTTGCTTGGAATGGAGACTTTATTCCAGAGGACTACTGTCCATGGGCTACCCCAAAACATGATTCTCCTGTATTTTCTCTCTATGGGTGCTTTCCTCTAAGCCTCAGACTTTCTTGGGTTATCCAGTGGATGTGTCTCTTTTGGCATCTACACATCCTTCCCAGAAGAGGCAGGCAAAGTGATGTTACTTTAGTGAAGCTATAAATACCTCCCCATAGTTAGTGCTTAATAAAAATTTGTCATATCAATAATTGCCAGCAAGAGAGCTGATGATGCCATGGTATCCCCTTAATCATTAAGAGACCAGGCCACTGGTCTTAGCAGCTGCAAACTCAGAGCCCTTGTGGGCTCAGCACTAGCTGAAGACAGCATATGACTACATGAGCCCTTTTCACCTTTTGGTGAAATTGACCTTCTCAGAGCAGCCTCTGCCCGATTTCCCATCCTGATGAGATAGGTTCTGTTTCCCACAGCCTGATGAGATAGGTTCTGTTTCCCACAGCCTGATGAGATAGGTTCTGTTTCCCACAGCCTTCTCTGCTATTTCTCTATGTTGATATGTTCAGTGAGACAGTGTGAGAGTGTTGATGTGGAAGCAAGGGGATCCTGACTTCAGTTATGGAACTGCATGTGTTTAGACAGGTCCTTTTCCCAAGCAGAGCCTCAGTTTGTCCATTTCTTAAGTACCTTTTAGCCTAGCATCCTAAACTCCTGCAACTTCACAATTATGTTGAAGCATCCCAGCTGGGCCAGAGACCCAGCTGTTCAGTTAAGGCCCAAATCACTCACCTAGTGCTATGGCCTGTGGCACAGTAAAGCCTTCAGGTGCCACTGAGACTGCTGCTGCTGCTGAGATTAGACAAGGCGACTTGGCACCATATCTGTGACCAGTGCCTGTTTTAGCAACATGGCTAGTAAATATTGACTCTGGCATGAAAATGGAAAGCAGAGATGACTATGTTAACTCACTCAAAGGGTAGAAGTTCACCAATTCCATGATAAGACAAGATGTAGTTATGCAATGTATAGGTTTTTCTGTTAACAAATAAGTTGTGTAGCGGTGGGAAGAATGGAAAACAGGACAGGGAAACCTTCCATGCACAATCAACAGCTGTCTGCACTGCTGGTTCTCTTACTCATTTGTTTGTTTTAAAATAAATGTCATAGGAAAAAAAAGAATACACAAGGCTGGAAAGAAATATACTAAAACTCTCCCTGTGGCAGTCTCTAGCCTTGGTGAAATTACTGTGGATTTGTTTCTTTCATATACTTTTTTTTCTGTCTTTCTATGCTGTCTGTAATGTCATATGACTTTTATAATCCAAAAGGGCAAAGTGTTAGAAATAAAATAATTGTCTTTGAAGAATCCGAAGGAACTTTGAGAATCATTCAAGTACCTTCAACCTGTGTTATTTTGCCTGTGGTACCCTATAATACTGTAGCTTTCAAAAGAAAAGACCGTATAAGAGAAGCTACTCTTCTGAATAAACCTGATCTCAGTGTGTTTACTTATTGTTTTATAGCTATAAAAGCAGAATGTGGTGGGAAAAATTCCAATCATTTAAGATTTCAAGAGTATTTTTTTTTTAAGTCAACAGACACTTAACGAGTGCTCTCTGGTTGCCAGCCCTGTGCTCCACAGCAGCAAGGCCCCTCTGAGCCAGAACTGGGCAGGATTGAGGACAGGGCATGCTGGGAAGTGGTTATATGGGAGCTGGAGGTGGCAGAAAGGACTAGGCCTTAGAATGTGGAGCTCTGGGTGGGGGTGGCACCGAAATAATAATTACCACTGATTAAGCACCAACCGTATATCAGGAGCCTTCTACATATTGTTACTAACCTCATAAAACTTTGGGGGATGGGCATTAACTTTTAAGGATGAGAAAGCAAGGGCCATGGCAGTCACTTCTCCAAACCTGTGTCTCTCAAGCAGTTCAGGGTTTTGCAGTGGAGAACAGAAACCTCTGAAGGGAGCCCGAGCTAACAAATAGGTATGTGCAGTCCCTGTCCAGGATAGAGGGCCTTTGGAGGGAGAGGCACCCCCAAGTGTAAAACACAGACCGGCTGGAGGTAGTATCTTGCTGTGTCTACCCTGAACCTAGGACTGGGTGTGCCTGTCCTCCTTAGCCTTGGGAAAACCCAATGGGGGCCAGTTGGCCTAGGCTAGGGGGCCATGAGAACCACAAACTTACTGCTTGTGATGGGGGAGGTCATTTGTTGGGAAGCGGGGAGTTAGAGAAAGGGGCTGCTGCATCAAGGCCTGTGAGAGAGAAGAAGTTGGTTTTCTGTCCTTCTTTGTACCTGGTTGTTTAAAACAAACAGTAAAAAGAGGTCTTTTTTTTTTAATATTTTTTAGTTGTCAATAGACCTTTATTTTATTTATTTACATGTGGTGCTGAGAATCAAACCCAGTGCCTCACACAGGCTTGGCAAGTGCTCTACCTCTGAGTTACAAACCCGGCCCTAAAAAGGGTCTTAAGTTTATTTTGCTTTTTAGCTGGAATATTAAAGTTAATTTCTGAGTTTGATGCAGCAGTTGCGTCTTGGGGCTAGCCCTTGGGAACTTTCCATCTGTGCTGAAAACCTCTTTACCTGCAAACTGTGACTTGTGAATGCTTATGTCTGCTGCAGCAGGGGGAGGGCCTGCTCTCCGAGAACGGATATTTCCAAGTTGAGTTTCATCACTCACTGTTGGTTTCCACTGATTTTATCTTCTTAGGAGAAAGGATGTGTGTTTCACGGGAAGGGGTTGCATTTGGTGTGTGGTGTTTTTAAAAACTTTTTTTTTTTTTTTTTTTTTAAGCAGCTGAGTGGACTGACGCCCAGCAACACCCATTATGAAAATGGCTTGTCTTGTGGTCAGCATATTTTTGAGTTGTGGCTAGCATGATTTAGGTTTCCTGGCAAAGCCACGTAAATTTAGTAATTTGATGGTGAAGTTCTCAAAGTTACAAAAATGGAAAGGAGCTGTGGCATATGTGCTCTCTTGCTTTGGGGCCAAGGAGTCTGTGTTCCTCTGACACATTCATGTGTCTGGTTTTTCAATCTGAAGTCATCATTGCAAAAACCGCCTGCATTTGTGTAGAACATTATAGTTGACATATTCACATTCATTATCTCATTTGATTCTCGTGGCTACATTTCCAGATAAGCAAGAGTAACTGACCCTCTTTTACAAAAAAGAAGACTGAGGTTTGGAAAGATTAAGTGACTGGGTCACACAGCTAGGCAGCATCAGAGTTGAGGTAAGGAAAGGCAGGGAGGTTTACTCCCACAAGGTGTGGGCCTATGCAGGTCTGGAATGCAGGCTTTCTGGGTACAGGGAGGTGTGAGCACCTTGAGATCTCATTGTGGCTGTCCTATCCCCAGCAGGGCCACCTTGGGGTGGGCCTCAGCGTGGTGCTTTGCCCTCTTCTAGGTCTTCTGTAGCTGCTATCTCTGTTTGGTCTTTACATCTGTCCTGTGAGACTATGGGGAAGGTAGATGCTTATTAGCTGTCATCTTGTAGAAAAGGACAATGATGTTTTGAGAGCACCATTGCTCACTGAGCACCATTTATTCATTATTCACAAATCAAATATGTATTAGGTGTTTATTGGAGGCATCTAGGGGACTGAGGTCACAGCTAGTGGCTGGGGAAGAAGGACCTGAAGGCAAGTAAGAGGGAACACAGTAGGTTCTCAATAATTCTCTGCTAAATGAGAGATCCTAAGGCTATCCCCAGGTATCCACCACAGCAATGAGAGCAAGGTGGGCTTAGGCCAGTGTTCCAGAAAAACTTCATTATGATGTAAATAGTGGTGATGACAATTGCCACCACTTATGGCATACCTGCAGCATAGAAGGCTATATGCCACAGAAAGCCTGATGTCACAGAAAGCCTGTGGGGCAGCAGTTGTTTCCCCCACTTTACAGATGAGGCTGCTGAGGCGCAGAGAGGTCAAATCGCTCATATCCTAAGTCACCCTGGGATTAAAATCCAGGTTTTTAAACTCCAAAGTCAGAAAACTTTCCATGGAAGTACACTGCCTCTCTGCAATGACAGGCTCTGAGAATGCTTCGTGGAGAAAGCTAGTGCCAGTTTATTTTGGGAAACTCATGGATAAAGAAGATCAGGTGTGGAGGAGGCTCAGGTGTGTGGACAGGACCATGGCTCTGGGCAAAGAATCTGTGATGTGCTGTACACTCCATTGGTGGCAGCTGGTACCTGAAAGTGTGTCACCAGTACGCTGTTCATGACTCTTGCAGCCAGCTGGCCTGACGTTCTCAGAAGCCAGATCTACCTGGCCTCTGTGAGCCCTGTATAGCAGAGGCTGCTTGTCCCTTGAACATCTCCCTGAACCCCTAGCCTGCTTCCCTGCTTCCCCTTTCCCTGCTATATTTGTTTCCTGGGGCTGCCATAAAAATGACCACAAAGTGGGTGACTTAAAACAACAGACCTCTCATAGTTGTAGAGGTCAGAAGTCCCAAATCAAGGAATTGGTGGGGTTGGTTCCTTGTGTAGACCCTAGGGAGAAGCCATTCCATGCTTTTACTAGCTTCTGGTACCTGCTGGTAATTCTTGGTGCGGTGGTTTGTAGATACCGCAATCTAGACTCTGCTCCTGTCTTCACATTGCTTTCTCCTTTTGTGTCTCTATGAATCCTCCTTTTCTGTCTCATTCTTATAAGAACTCCTATCGTTGGATTTAGGGCCCACCTGGGTAATCCAGACAAGCTCATCTCAAGAGACTCTTTTTTTTTTTTCATATAAGGTAACATTCACATGTTCTGAGGGTTAGGACATGGACATATCTTTTGGGAAGCCACTGTTCTGCCCACTATACCTGTCCCTGTTTCCTCTTGGAGCTGCCTAAGATCTTTGGGGTCAATACACTCACTACAGACTGGGCGCCATGCCCATAGCAGCAGTCTGCTTTGCCCCTAGAAGTATCTTGGGGCCTTATGATCAAATGGGTCTTGGCTCCCTATAGACCAGCAATGGGAGAACCTTGTATAATGAGCTCACAGAGCCCTGGAATTAACTGCTTTTGAACTCCAGAATAGTAATTCCCACCTGGAACATGCTGCCCTTTTCCTGTGTGGCAAAGACAGGCAAGAGGGTGTTTTTGGCCTTGCAGGGCCCCATGGGTCAGCCAGGCTGTTTGTTCTCTTGCCAGACTACAGCTGGCACAGATCTCTGAACACACAGTACCCTTTCCTGGTGCCTTATCCTTATTACCCACGCTGCAAAAGTCTGCTCCTCCCTTCTGTCTAGACCACCCATCCTTTCTTGTCCACCTCCTTTTAGGGCTCTGCCTTACTGCATGCCTCTTGTTATCTACAGTATCCATCTTTGACTTCTCTCTTCTCCCTCAACTGTGGCGCAGCACATATTTACTTAATAGTATTACGCTATCTGAGGGACCATGTCTTGTTTTTCCAATGGAATGTAGGTTCCCCTGTGGCACACTGCCCGTGGTCTTTGGTAAATACCCATAGATGCCTCCTTGGCTACTTATCTGATCCAGTCTCTGTTCCTAAATTGTCGGGTGACTTTGAACAAGTCACCAGCTTTCTGAGATTTTATTTCTTCCTCTGGAAAACCAGTGTTAGACTATTAGGTACTCTTAAAGGTCCCTTTCTGGTTGAACATTTGTGATTATCCCAACAGTGCTCGGGTCCCTGAAGGCTCATGCCTGATAACAGCAGGATCTGGACCAACTTGAATGTTTAACTGTGTCCAAGGTAGGAAGGGTCAAAGATACTCATTCCTCAACCCCTGGCCCCAGCAGCGCTGCCTGCATAGGTAGTGTGTTCCTAAACGGCACACTGCAGGAGGGACCTTACTTCTCTCTATAAAGCAGCTTTCATAATAATTCTACTTCCCAAGGATCAGGTTCTCTCGGGTGTTGTAAGGCCATCTTAGAGGAAAACCAAGTAAACAAAGACTTGACCTGTACTGGTGCAACCTCAGCAAGGACACAGGCAGTTGTGTTTCCTAGACCAGAATCCTAGCTGGAAGGTGTTTCTTTCTGGCAAAGCTATCAACCACACCCAAAGAAGTTCTCTCATTTGCTAAGTGAAATGACTAATTACTCTTGAACTGGGAGATTTCTATCTGCTCACAATGGCATCATGATTTATTCATGTGAGGCCAGGCCACTTACAGGGACTGGGCCCTTGTTTCCTATGGCTTCCATGTGATGTGCAGCCAATTGTATTTTTCCAGAATCAATAATTTCTCAAATCCAGCTTGCTTTCCCAGTTGCTGCCAGGAAATCTATAACTCTGGTCACTTAATAACACCCTCATTCCCAGGTCTGTTGTCGTTTTAGAAAAAATGCATTCTTCCCTGGGCCTTGGCTTTTATGGCAATGTGGGGGTTGAGTTAAATGCTGTCTCAGGGACTTTCTAACACTTAGGTTCTTTTTCTTGCTTTTTTTTTTTCCCCAATAAATTTTATTGTGCCTATCTTAGAGTGATTTTGCTTATTTTATTTTTTGGTGCTGGGATGGAACATTCGTGCTAAGTACATCCTGTACCTCTGAGCTATACCCCCATCCTCAGGCTCTTTTATGTTTCTATCTGCTCCCAGTTAACCCTTCTATTTTCTTGAGGTATTTGCTTCCATAGGACTGCATGGATGATAATCAGAGACATCTCAGCTGCTTGGAAGCCTCTCTCCTGGTTTCACTATTTTGCCTAATTACTAAGTCTTAAATGCATGTAGTGTCATTTAAGCTGTTAGTTCCTGGCCTCTTAAGATACAGATTCATGTAATATCTTCCCGTTGCAGGCTTCCAGCCTAAAATCTCAGTAAAGAAGAACCAGGTCTCAGCCCTTGTATAGAGGTTAATGGCAGGCTCACCCCACCTCCATAATCCCATGCAGAGGGAAGGAGTTAGAACTGTCTCACTTTACAGGGTGTTTAAAATACTATTGTGGCTGCTTCTGCATTCTGACTGTGGAATGAGTCAGCTCTTTACTGATTTGGTTTCCATCATGTGAATTGGCTTGGGTGGGGGTCTCAGGCGTCCCTACAAGACCTAGACTAGGAGGGACAGTGATAATTTTGCTTCTATGGATTCTTTTTTGTGTGTTTGACATTATGACCACATCAAACATATAATTTATATCCTGTTTTCCCCAGTTATGTTGTAGTGTAAACATTTTTCTGTCATTTCTTCAATATATTTATTGACTATGCAGTGTTGCAGATAGAATTTTTAACATGATCAAGATTTAACTTTTATAGTTAAAAAAGAAAAACAGGGGGCTGGAGATGTGGCTCAAGCGGTAGCGTGCTCGCCTGGCATGCGTGCGGCCCAGGTTCGATCCTCAGCCTACATACAAACAAAGATGTTGTGTCTGCCGAAAACTAAAAAAAATAGAACATTAAAAAATTCTCAAAAAGAAAAAAAAAGAATAGAAAATCAGTTAATTAAAAAAAAAAATAGTTGCCTTCCACCATCCTCCTGAATCTCTCCAGTCCCAACTTTAGAAGTGACTATTGTTGAGTTTCTTGTATATCCTTCCAAAATTGTCTATATATATACAACTATCCACACGCATATTCTGCTTTAAAAAAATTAGATGGGATCAGATTACACACACATATAGGATTGGAATGTAGTTTGCAACTTGATTATTTTAATCTTGTGCATTTTCCCAGATTAGTGTGCATGTGTGTATCATATTTTCTCTCTCTCTCTCTCTCTCTCTTTCAATATGGGGAATTGAACCCAAGGCCTCATGTGTGCTAGGCAAGCACTCTACCACTGAGCTACATTCCCAGCCCTTTAAAATTTTTTAAAAATTTTACCACTTTTAAAATTTTTAAATTTTTGCCTCAAGGTTTTGCTAAATTGCCCAGGCTGACTTTGAATTTGTGATCCTCCTGCTTCAGCTTCCTGAGTTGCTAGGATTACAGGCATTATCACCACCCCCTCTTTATCGTGTTCTTTTCATCAACTTCATAGACTACCTGTTTTGGATGGATCATTATTTTTTTTTTTTTTAAAGAGAGAGTGAGAGAGGAGAGAGAGAGAGAGAGAGAGAGAGAGAATTTTTAATGTTTTTTATTGTTTAGTTCTCGGCGGACACAACATCTTTGTTGGTATGTGGTGCTGAGGATCGAACCCGGGCCGCGCGCGTGTCAGGCGAGCGCGCTACTGCTTGAGCCACATCCCCAGCCCTGGATGGATCATTATTAATTTAGCCAGTGCCCTATTGATAGGCATTTAAGTTGTTACTAAAATGAGCATTTTAAAAATTAAATTACTTATTTATTCTAATTTGTTATACACGATGCAGAACTCAATTGATTTCATATTACCCATATAGAGCACAATTTTTCAAGTCACTGATTGTACACAAAGTATTTTCACACCATTCGTGTCTTCATACATGTACTTAGAGTAATGATGTCTAACTCATGAAATGAGCATCTTTTCATACATACCTGCATTCCTCATTTACTCATGTCCTTTCTGCAAAATATGGTTCTGGGCATTGAAGATTCAATAGTAAACAAGACAAACTCTTGTGTCACCCTTGAACCTAGTATAACTGTTAAACAAATTCTAGAATGTAGAGTTGTTGATAAATTGATTTATCACACTTGTTGAATATATGCAGCATGTATACCACACAGAGTATTTGAATGAATATTTCATTATTTGATTTGTTTTTGCTATACTAGAGAATTGAGCCCAGGATCTTGCACATGCTAGGCAAGTGCTATGTCTGAGCTAATCCCCAGTCCTTATATTTAATTGTATTTTGAACCAGTCTTGCCAAGTTGCTCAGGCTGGTCTCGAACTTGGATCCTCCTACCTCAGCCTTCCAAGTAGCTGCCCAGCTTGATTGAATGATTGAAGATTTCTATACCCTTAGTCACAGTAGGGTCACCCTCTTTCCAGTGGCTAAAGATTCTGGAAGATGGCTTTAGGAAGGTGGCTCCAGCAGCAATGGGTGGTGGCAGTAGTGTGCACTTGCTAGTGTTTTAAAGGTTCCTTACAGTACGGCTTTGCCTTGTGTCCTAACAACTCTGTGTGGAAGTCAGAGTGACTCGTTCGCACTTTCTAGGAAAAAGTGGGATTTGGAGAAACCAAAATGGTGGAGCTGAAAGGGATTCCTAGCTCCCCATGCAGGTGTTTGGTAGCAAGGCCAGGCCAAGGACCCAAGAAGAAGGGCTCTGCTTCCTGGGACTTCTTTGAGTATCCCTCAGTTTCTGCCATCTAGATGAAGAAAGCATTTGTAAACTAGAAGAGAAAATAATTTTATCTTTTTTACTTTCTGTATGGAGATCGAGTTTTCAAGGCCTTTATATTTCATGAATGTACTTGGATTTACACTGTACTATTTAAAAATTTAAATGTAAATTTATTTAAAATAAGTAAAATTGCAAATAAGTTCTCCATTCACACCAGCCACTTTTCAAGTGTTCAGTGTGGCTGGCAGCTAGCACATTGGAGAGATACAGAGTATTGCCATCATCCACAGCACAGAGTTAAGAGTACCTGGAAGGCTGTAGTGTTGTTTTTCTCCTAAACACTTGAATGTTTGGAAGGGATTTTTTTAGGTCGTCTTCACTTTCTACTCTTAGGAAAGATGACTTGCTGCCTGCAGTCACATACTGAGAGTGCAAAAGTCCATAATTAGAACCAGACCTTTGCCTGTATTTTCTCCACTACAACCTGCTACATTTATCCCGAGATCCCCTTCACATATGGCATCATCTGTACCCTCGTTCTGCCCACTGACTGAACCAGAGGGTAAGGTCCAATGCCTTCTGTGAGCAGGGCCCTCTGCCAGGTAGCTCCAGGTCTGTGTTCACGCATTGTCCCCATGTCCAAGAGACCACAAAGAAAGTCAGGCACCTTAGCCCTCGGCATGGGGATGCTGTGACTGGCAGATTCTCCCCCAGGACTATAGGCCTCCCCTTGAACCTTCCTCTGATGAGGTCAAGACAAGCATCAACAGTTTACCTACAAGACTAGGGGTGGCTGGGCTGCTGCATTGCACACAGACACACTCACTCAGAGATCTGCAGGGCTCGGACAGGTGATGAGGAATGAGGAGCCGTGTGGCCTGTCTCCAAGGGTGGTACAAAATTGGAGATGCTGGCAGAGACCAAGTTTTCACAAGTGGAGGTGGGTAGACAAGTTAGAAACCAAAACTCCACAGAGGGGCTCAGAACAATTAAAGTTCAAACTCTATTAATGTAATTGAGAAGACCCAGGGGGGGCCGTGGCTGGAAGTGGTCTTTTGGGGTTAGGAGGTGATAAGAATCATTCAAGACTCAGAGATAAGGGGAACATCATCACATTGGAAGGGCAAGAATGTCCATACCTAGGCCTCATATATTTTATCTTCTAATCAACCTCTTATTCCTGAAAACTGTATAGATAGAAAAATTGGCAGAGAAAGCTAGGCAGCCAATAACTGCTGTTGTTATGACTATTTTTATTAGTACTAGGAGTAGTAGTAAACAGAAAGACATGAGTTAAAAATTATACCCGTAGGCAGTCTTTAGAGGTCAAAGAAACTGACCCATCTGGTATACCAGGATATTCCTATTGTGTATTTACACTAGCGGTTCTCAAACTTAAGTGGACTTGGGAACCACTCCCAGAGTTTCTGATTCAGTAGATCTGGGGTGGGGCCTGATAATTTGCATTTCTAACAAGTTCCCAGGTGATACTTATGCCCCTGGCCTAAGGATCACCTTTGACAGCCACTGGTTTATACTGTCAGAGGTAAGGGAGAGCTCCTTTTAAGTTTCAGTGGCATAGGTCTGAAGTTCTGTGTTCTTTTTACAAACCCCCTATCTAGACCCCAGCAGTGCTGACCAGAAACTGTACCAGAAACTGCTTTGTTGTTTCGTTCGTTCTTTCTTTCTTTCTTTTTTTTTTTTTTTGCATTGGCGATTGAACCCAGGGGTACTTTACTTTACTACTGAGCTACATTCCCACCTCATTTTATTTTTTGTTTTGAGACAGGGAGACAGGGTCTTGCTAAATTGCTTAGGGCCTTACTAAATTGCTAAGACTGTCCTTGAATTTGCAATCTCCCTGGGATTGGGCCTCCTGAGTTGCTGGGATTACAGGTGTGTGCCACTGTGCCTGACCCCTTTTATCATTTCTAATTATGATTGGCTTCCATTTTTAGTCCTAACCTTCACTAAGTTGTGGTTGTTGTTGTTGTCCCCCATCCCCAATCTTTTTTTAAATTTTGAAACAAGTTCTCATTAAGTTGCCCAGGCTGGCCTCAAACGTGTGATTCTCCTGCCTCAGCCTCCTGAGTAACTGGGATTACAGGCCTGTGCCATTGTGCCAGGGTCCTCTCTGTCTTGAGCTTTATATTGTGCTTCTATTAAAGTTGGTGTGGTGGCCACAGATGAAGTGTATGACATTGTCCTGCCCTTATACAGATTAAATCTAATTTTGGGGTCGGGGACAGACAAATACAGGAAAGAAAAGGGCACAAAAAGATAATTAGGTTACTCAATTGTTAGGAGCTGACATATTCAGAGCCAAGGATCCCTGGAGGTTGGCATGGTCAGGAGGACTTCCAGAAGGAGTTGGAACTTGACCTCAAGCAGGAGGAGTAGGACTTGGGTAGGCAGAAGGCCTCCCAGGATAGGCAAATAGAGATAGCAGAAGCCCTCTGGTGGGGCTTCCCTGGCTGAGCTGTGCCTGATTGGAAGCCAGGGTGTAATTGGGCACATAGAATGGGCCAGCTGATGAAAGGCCCTGGGGCCTGCCAAGGAGCTCAGGCTTGATGGGCAGAAAGAAACCATCTTGAGCAGAGGAGAACCTGATGACATCAGTGTGTAGGGAAGGTGGACTCAGGAATGTGGGTGGTGGATTGGGAGAGTGGGTAGAAGGTTGAGGAATGCTGGGTGTCTTGGTCTGTGAGATTCTACCTCAAGAGGATGGCAGATGATGAAGAAGATCTAAGTCCAATTACACTCAGAAAACTTGTGCTACGGAACCTACTGTATGCCTGGCGCCGTATTAGGTGCTGGTAATCATGGGCTCTGTCCAATGAGGAAGAGGAATATTGTATATAAGGAGAGAATTTCAGCTAAATGTGCTGAATGCCATGATGGAGGTGAGTGCACAGAGGTGAAAACAGAGAAGGGCCTGGTGTCCAGGGTGCATTTCCAAGGAGACCAATGGTGACTGAATAAATGCTGGCCAAGTTCTTTGTACCTTCTTTTGACAAAGAGGAAGTTTGCAGACTAAAAAGGGCATTTCTGCTCTTTCTTCCTCTGTCAACTGCAAGACCCTTGGTGATCCTGCAGCCCCGTGGCCTGTCACCCTTGATCGGATAATGACTGTGCGCTGCTGTGTTGACTGGAGGGTATCCATTCAAGTGTTTCTTTTTCTCATTTCCTGTTAAAACAACACAGGAACTTCTTAAAGAAAAAGTTTCACTCAACTACTTACCATCCTCATGTACTTTTGCATCTGTGTTCTGTGGTATTATATTTACAAAACAAAACAAAATTTGAATCAAATCATACAAATCATTTTCAAATGTTTCTTTTCATTGTTTTATAAACATGACTCTCATGATATTCATATTTATCATTTTAATGCTTGTGCAATTGTCCATTGCTTCCAGATCATTCTATTGCCACAGCCTTTCTTTAGTGGGAGGTGCTTAGCTTATTTCCAGCTTTTCCTTGTCTGTGGAGCTGTGTTCTATGGAAGTATCTCCTTGGGCTAAATTCTCAAAGAACACAGCACTTGGACTTGATAATTCAAGTTTCAGATCTGTGACAAATTATCTCTGCAACTTGAACTTGCTGAGCCTCAACTTCCTGGTCTATATAATGGAATGGGGACAATAACTGGGCAGGGTATTGAGATATGGCTCAAGGTCAGTATATGTAAAGGTGCTTTGTAAAGAACCTACACATTAAGGCATAGTTGACATTCACCTTCTAAAAGCACAGTGAATATTTTTATGGTTCTTTATTTTCTCAATAGAGATGTAATTCAGACATCATATAATTCATCAGTGTTTATAATTTAGTGGCTTTAGAATATTCAGAGTAGTTGGATATGGTAGTGCACACCTGTAATCCCAGCAACTCAGGAGCCTGAGGCAGGAGGATTGCAAGTTTGAGGCCAGCCTCAGCAACTTAGCAAGGCCCTATCTCAAAATAAAATATAAAAAAGGCTGGGGATATAGCTCAATAGAAAAGCACCCCTGGATTAAATCCTTAGTACACAAAAAAAGAATATTCAGAGTAGTGTGATGATCATCACAATAAACTTTAGAACTTTTTATCACTTCTCCAAAATACCTCTATACCCATCATGTGTCACTCCCCACTTTCTCCAATTCCCTTAGCCCTTGGCAAACACAAATCTACCTTCTGGTTCTATAATTTTGCATATTCTGGACATTTTATATAAATGGAATCATAATATATGGTCTTTTGTGATTGATTCCTTTCTCAATGTTTTCAAGACTCATCCATATTGTAGCATGTAATGGTACTTCTTTTCTTTTAATTTCCAAATAAAATGAATATACCACATTTTGTTTATCCATTCATCAGTTGCTGGACACTTAGGTTGTTTGCTTTTTGATATGAAGTGCTAAATGTCATCTGTCAAACATTGTATCATGTCCCAAACTATTTAATATGCCAGCATGTAGGATTTTGGGTCCTTTTTGCAGCATTTATTAATTAAACTGGAAATTAGGTAACTGTTAGGAGATGCCTCATGTAGCTATCCCAGTGGGTTATGGGAAATATACGTGCAGAATAAAACCCCGCCCCGGGGGACCTCTGCCTGCCTTCTCTGTGCTAATACTCTGGGGCTGGGAGATCAGAGGAGTGGCTTCAGGTCTGGCCTTAGAGGATGGAAAGCTGGCTGTCACCAGGAAAGGGTGGATATCATGGGCAGGTGTGCACAGGGGGCAGGTTGCCATGATAAGGGAGTGAGGGAAGACTGGAGGATGTTGAAAAACGAGTCCGGGCCTGAACATGGCTGTGGGGATCTTACAGCTTTCAGGCATTTGGAGATAATTGAGAGAGGGTTGGGTGGTGACTGGCATGATGAAAGGAGGACGGGCCCTCCACTGCCTTGTAGCTTTGTCTTCCCTGGAAGCTGATGGAGGTTCTCCTGAGTGAGGTTTGGGCCTCCCTGCGTTCCCTGGTTTCTTGGATTCGGGCCACCTCTGGGCAGGAGGGAAGAAGTCTCCACTTCCTTCTTGGCTACCTGCTGGATTGATGTAATCTGTACTTGGCCTTATCCCCTTCTAGCTGCCAGCCCATCCCTGTGTAGGCGCCAAGTCTGAGCTGTCTGAAACATGAGGCCGGTGGAGAAGGAGAACTCGGCTGCTTGACAGGGGACCTGTCTGGTCCTGGATCTGCTGCTGCTCGGGAGAGTGGGTGACCTAGGCCAGTTCCTCCCCTTCACTGGGCCTCATTTCCCCATTTTAAAGTGAGGGTGATTGTGAGAACTTCCCTTTATTTCTCTGGTTCTTATGAGGTTTGCAAGTCTTATCGTATCCCAGGAGATCTCAGACAACTTTCTTTGGTTGGTTCGGCCTTGCTCTATTTAGCAAGGTGAGAATGGATTTTGGGGAGTTTGTCATTTTCTTGAGGTTCTTAATGTAGGTGATGAGGTTGTACATCCTTAGCTAGGGGCTGTCAAGGACTGACATGCATTGTACATACCAGTGCATGATATGAGGAGAAAGAAGTCATTTGGCTTGTGCTCACTAGCTGGTCATTCTGGAGACCTGTGACCCTGGTGGCTAGTGCTGGCTCTCTGGCTCTAGACTGTTTCTGGTAAACTGACCAAACGCTACATGCTAGAACTCCTGTTGGTGCACATCTCAATGGCAATTGCTCCTGTGGTGGCACAGAGGTCAGGCTGTCCTGGGGAGGCTAGATGGCCCAGAGTAGTGGGCCAGGACCACTCTGTGCAGGTTAATCCTGAGGCTCTCAGGAGTGACAGGAGCTAGGAGCCCCCACAGGCAGAGCCCAGCCAGCAGGCTGGTTTTGCCAAGTTCTTAGAGTTTTATGTAGGCTGGATTCTGGTTGTGCTCCTGGATCTAGTCCTGATATTATCTTCTCCTTTGTGGGCAAGAGAGTTTTTGTTTTTTGTTTTCTCCCCATACCACTTCCACCTTGGCTATCTGTCTCCCAGTGTTTGCTCTTGGCCTCAGGCAAGAGGGCCTCTGGGCAGATTGGTACAAGTCCATTCCCATCTTGGGAGTGCACAGGGCTGTCCTCCCACCTTCCGTATTGCTTCAGGCATCCCTTTCCACATCTTCTCCATCACCTACACATCTTTCCTGAACTGCACATGGTATTTCTGGGTGACATCTGGGACTTAGGTCAAGGAAAGATAAGTTTCTGTTCTTATTTCTAATAGCTGTTGTATCTATGTTCACCAAAATCCCGATTGAAACACAAGGCCTGATCCAGCTAGCAGTGATAGAGCTGCCTGTGATCTCAGCACTCAGGAGGCTAAGGCAGGAGGATCTCCAGTCTGAGGCTAGATGCAGCAATTTAGTGAGGCCCTCAGCAACTTAGGGAGACCTTGTTTCAACATAAAACAAATTGTCTCAAAATAAAAAATAAAAAGGATGGAGGATGTAACTCATTGATCAAATGCCCCTTGAGTTCAATCTCCAGGAAGCCCCCCCCCCAAAAAAAATAAAAACACACAACAAAATGAACAAAACAAAAACAAAAACAAAACCATGTGGTCGGACATGCAGAACCTTGATTTTAAGGTCTGGTGATTTGCTATGAGCTAACCGGGTCCCCCACCTGAGGAGAAACCTCCTGTTTCCCCTAGACCACACAACAGAAGATCCTTATAGAAGAGTGTAGATTTATCAGAAGGCACACCATTGTCCCATTAAAGGCAGAATCTTGCACCTTTAATTGCCTGCAGAAGCCAGAGCACCACAGCAGAGAGACCAGTTGAAACTTTGGCCTCGGTTTCCCTGTGGAGGAAGTGGGGGTTCTCTGCTAGTCACCTTCCTTATTCACTTAAGTGCTAGAAGGATTAGGTCAGAGTGTTTTGAAAGCTCTTGAAAATCCTCATCTAAAAGGAGCAATGGGAGTAGGAGGAATTAAGTTTTCAAGGAAAGAAAGAAAGTCCACCTGCTTTGGGCACAGAATCCAAGAATGTGAGGTCAAAGAACAACTATGGCTGCTAAAAGGGAGGGTGTGGCTTTAGAGTTATTGGATCCTTGGGTTGGGTCCTTGGCTGACTCTGGAGGCAGTTCTGCACGTGCTTAGTGTGTTTCCCAGAACCCATTAGAAAGCCCACTGCCAAACCAAGGCTCCCAAGTAGGGCTGTTGTGATGAACATTGACAGGAGGCCCCACCCAACTGAACTTTTTGTGCTGAGGGTGGAATCCAGCAGCACTCTACCACTGAGCTACATCTCCAGCCCTTTTTATTTTGAGACAAGGTCTTGCAAAGTTGCCCATGCTAGTCTTGAACTTGTAATCCTTCTGCCTCAGTCACCAGAGTTGCTGGGAATCACTGTACCAGCACAGAATCTGAAATACAGGGAGAGGAGAACATGCAAACAACATGCTTGGAGGGGAAGGGAGCTCTTTCATGGAACAACTAACTGAGAAATCAAAGACAAAGTCTCCCGTTTTCCTCTCAGGTGAGCTGCAATTGTGACTGACACAAGCTGTGTTATGTGGGAATTGTCATTTTTTTCAATACTTGGCAAACTTGGTTCAGAGCATGCTTGTTCTCAGGAGTTTGGAGTACCTTGTGGGATGTGGACTTTCAAAGATGTTGCCCCATTTGCAAGGAGTGGAAGTAGAGGTGTCTGCCAGCAAAATGTAGACTGGAAAACTATGTAGATTAAAAGACCTGGAATTTTTACAAATGAAGTATGAGAAAAAGATAGGGAGGGATGAATGAAGTAGGGTGGGAAAAAAGAGAGAATAAGAGGAACATATAAATTAAAAGAAGCATAAGAGATGTATCAAATGCAATGAATGACCTTGTCTGGATCTTGATTTAATGAAGCAAACTGTAAAAAAACCTTTTATGACACAAATGAACACCAACTGGACATTGAAGATGTTAAAGGACTATTTTTGAAAGCATAATCATTACTATGATTATAGATTTTTTAAAAGGAGTTCTTATTTTTTTAACAGAAACATATTAAGATACTTAACCAAGTAAATAATATGATATCTGGGATTTGTTTCAAACCAATCCAGTGGGGAGGAGACTAGGTCGGAGTGTACATGAAATAAGATGGCTATGAGCTGATGATTGTGGAAGTTCCAAGCCTCATCCCTTTTTTTTTTTAGATGAGGTCTTGCTATGTTGCCCAGGCTGAACTTGAACTTGGAGATCCTCCTGCTTCAGCTTCCTGAGTAGCTGGGATTACAATCATGGCCACCATGCCCACAAAGAACAGCTATTTCTAGTGAGATCCGGCAAAAACTTTTATGGGATCATTTAACCCCAAGTTTATCTAGAAACTTTGTTGTATGGAAATGCGTCATAGTCTCAGTGTCGTGGCATTATTAAGTATTTGCAAATCAAATGAACTCTAATACAGTAGGCCATAAAATAGGACAATTTTCTGGGTTGGCACAAACTAGTACTAATAATAACAATAAAAAACTAGTATCGACAGAGAACCTCCTGGGCATTGGATGCTGTTCCAAGCCCTTTGCATTAATTTATTGAATTCTCATAACTGTAAGTTGAAGGTGCTTGGCTACTTCAGTTTTTATCTTGCACTCTTCATTTTGGAATAATTTTAGATTTACAGAAAAGTTGCAAAAATAGTACAGATTTCATATACCTTTCACCCCACTTCTCTCTAATGTTAATACCTTATATAATAACCATGGTACATTTGTCAAAACTAAGAAACCAAATTTAGTACATCAACTAATAATTAGTGTTATCAATTAAACTCCAGACTTTATATGGATCTCACTGGTTTTTCCTTTAATATTCTACTTCTGTTCTAAAATTTCATACAGGATATACGTTGCGTTTCACTGTTATGTCTCCCTGGTCTTCTTAGACTATTCCTCTTTCTTTGTTTTTCATAATCATGAAGAGTTGGAGGAGAACTGGTTAAGTATTTTGTAGGATGTCTTTGATTTGGGTTTGTCTGGTGGTATACATGAGTAGATGCAGGTAATGGGTTTCAAGGAAGAAAACCTCAGGCGGGAATGCCTTTCTCATCCCCCATATCAGCAGCTCATGATCCCAGCATGACTGATCACTGGTGATGTTGACCTTGATTGCTTGGCCAAGTGCAGGTCCTGCTTTTCCCTTTTCATACTCTTAGAAGAGAGTCATTAAGTCCAGCGCACACTCAAGGAGTAGGGAATTAAGATCCACCTTTTGGAAGGGGGAGCATCTACAAATAGTATTTGAGATTCTTCTCTAAGGAAGATTTAATAACCTTATTTAAAAGAGGAAAAAACTGAGGTATAGGGTGGCAAACTAATTTACCCAAAGGATGCCTTCTTCATTCACTGTGTCTATTTAACCTCAGGAATATCCCAACTCCATACTTGGCCAATTTAGTGAGACCCTCAGTAACTTTGCAAGACCTTGTCTCAAAATAAAAATATCAAATAAAATAAAATAAATAAAAGAGTAGAGGGCCTGAATGTAGCTCAGTGGGAGAGTATCCCTGGGTTCAATCTCTCTAGTACCAAAACAAAACAAACGAAACAAAAACAGTGCATTTTGTCAAAGCACATACATAGAATATTGTTCATTAACTATTACAACAGCACATGAAGTCAATTCATGTTTCCAAGATCTACATAAAAAAGGCATTTTTTTTCTTTTTATGGTACTAGAGATTGAACCCACGACCTTGGGCATGCAAGGCAAGCACTGTACCTACTGAGCTATATCCCCAGCCCTGAAAAAGGCATTTCTGATGAACTCTGCAAATAGAAAAAAATTAAGCTTGTTCATCCTTTCCTCTGGAACATTGTGGTTAACCCATGTTGAACTCCAACATTTCTACCAGATGTGGACCAGAAGTGTTGTGTTGAGGCCGATGACAGCACTCTAAGGCTCCCAAGCTTGGCTCCTCCCCTATAATAGGAGCCAGTAACACCTGTTCCCAAAGGTCTCCCAGGATTTTATGAGTAAGAAATGACAGAACTTATGTGAAACCACTTTGAAATTCTTATTATTCAGATTTAGTATTCATGAGAGGAGTCATTCAATAGTTTTTTATTAATTTGCTTATTATACTGCTTTTTTTCCCCCCTCTTTTGGATACAGAGATTGAACTCAAGGGCACTTGACCACTGAGCCACATCCCCAGCCCTATTTTGTATTTTATTTAGAGTCAGGGTCTCACTGAATTGCTAAACACCTTATTTGTTGCTGAGGCTGGCTTTGAACTTGCAATCCTCATGTCTCAGCCTCCAGAGCTGCTGTGATTACAGGCATGCACCACCTCACCAGCATGACACTGCTTCTACCAAGGAAGGAAAACAGCAGAAAGCTCCAAACTGGAGGGAATTTGGAGTGAATTTTGAGGTTCCTGGGATTCTGCTAGGCAGTAGATTGGGGCTTTTTTGTATAATAGTTTCTTAAAAAGTACTTCTAAAATGTTAATGTCTTCACGATCCACCTGGGAGTCAAGTTGATATTCAGATTGTAATTCAGAAGGGACTCTTAAGATTCTGCTTTTCTAATAAGCTTACAGGTGTGTGCCATGTGGCTGGCCAAGGACCATGCTTCTTAGCTTCACTTCTTTAAGAGCAATGTTCTGGGGTGCCATATCCAGTAGTGGGGGGAGGAGAGCAAGTGCAGCCCAGGGCCCCAAGAGGGGTGCAGCTCACTGCTGCCCTGAGAGCCATAGAGAGGGATTTCCTGAAAGGTCTTTTTGGGAGTTCTGATTGCTGCTCAATGCACTCCCCCCTTCCTTCCAGGCCCCATCTGGTGGGCAGAGGCTGTGTCTTCTTAGGCTGTACCCTTGCTCTGAATTTAGAAGGAGAAGATGTACATTGTGATTGCTTGAGCCCCATCTGGGGCCAGGAAGGGGAAGGAAGGAGATTGCATCTCATTGTGGTGACTGTCCTTTTGTGAGGGACTCACTGCATTTCCCCATGGTTGTGCAGTGATCTAGAGATAGCAGAATGGGCCAGTTCCTGCTGTCAGCATCTGATGGAGTCACAGCACAGCAAAATCGAGAGCAGACAAGAAGGTTGTGTTTTTTGTTTTGTTTTTTGGTGGGGATTGGATGTTATCAGAGTGTTGACTAAAGGACCTTGGAGAAGGGAAGGACTGAAGAATAAGCAATCTCTCCCCTTTTTGCTAAATTCCTCTTGACACCTTTTGTACTTATCTATGCCCAGCTTGACAGGCTCGGGGTGCCCACATGCTCCCCTCTAGCACCCCAAAGATCCCACTGTGGAGCCCATCTTGCCCTCCCTTCTGCCTAAGTACACATTTTACCCCATTTCTAACTTTATCCCTCCTCTTTCCCATCCCAACATCAGAATTTCCTTTTTTACCTCTAGCCTAGCTGAGTTCTGCCACTTGGTAGGAAAGCAACCTAATACAAAAAGCTATGAGTTATTTGTAGTTTTATGAGTTGTGACGCATAGATCCCTCCCACCTTTGCTCCTCTCAGAGCCTACATTTTAGGGAAACCTTGAGGCTTTATAGAGGTCTCTTTTGCTGTATATGGGGATATCCCAAAAGTTGGGGTATGAGAGAGCTGTGTAAACAATGCCCAGGTCTGCTTGGGCTGATGTGTCTGTTCAGGGGGAAGAGTTCCCTCTGCCCCTACAGCAGGCCCAGTGAAAGCAGGGGCTGGGACATATAGGTTTCCATACTAAGTCTTGTGGTACAGATATAGGAGCTGTGGGGTGTGTGTGTGTGTGTGTGTGTGTGTGTGTGTGTGTGTGTGTGTGAACTGCTTTGTGGGTTTTTTGTTTGTTTGTTTTTTTGGTTTTTTTTGGTACCAGGGAGTGAACTCAGGGGGCACTTGGCCACTGAGCCACATCCCCAGCCCTGTTTTGTATTTTATTTAGAGTCAGGGTCTCATTGTGTCTTCTTTTTGAATTCTTTAAGAATCTTTGCTTTGATCTATTTTGTACATTAAACTTTTACACAAGATTTATTTGAAAAAAAAGTACTCAAGTATAGGATGACTTAAAAGCAGAATAGGGCAGGGGGCTCTTGTCTCCATTATAAGATCTTCTGTGCAATTTTGTTTTGACTTAGCCACTTTCATGTATATTACTTTGCTAATAAGAAAAAATGAAATAAAGAAAATAAAAAGCACTCTATTGCTAGAGCAAGTTGGGAATTCCTTGCTGTTATAGAAAACACAGGCACAGGAGTAGAGAACTGAGTTCACGATGTTCGGCTATGAACTCCTCTGTGACCTTGTGACCTTGGGCAGGCTGCTCTGAGTGTTTTCTCAACTGTGAAGTATGAAGAGAGAGAGTCCTTCTCCTCTTCTGGGGTTGGATGATAAGCACTTGATGATAGCTGTAGTTCTCTTAGTCCCAACTGTGCCTGGAAAGGCTTAGGTCTGACATAGAACCTATGGATATTCCCCATTTTGCTTAGAGAATTCCTCTGCGGGGGGGGGGGGAAGAATTTTGACCAAATTACTTTTCTTCTTATTGGCCACTAGGATCTGTGGGAAAATTCCTCCCACAGCAGAGAATGACTGGGTGAATGTCCATCAGAAAGTATGGGCTGTGGTCCTGAGCTGACAGTGTGTGTCACAGTGCCTGCTGTGTACCTTGTGTGAGGCCAGGTGTCCTAGGATAGGAAGAAGTTTCACACAGCAGCCAAGCCCTTGAAAACACAGGAGAGGTGAGATAGGACTTCAGTTAAGCAAAGAAGCTTAGCGAAGGTGGAGACAGGTGGCTGCCTTCTTCGTATATGGGTTGGTGTCTTGTTCATCTGGTACTCAGGACTCACTTATTCAGCTAACATTCAGTAAGCACTCTTGATGCTGAAAGTACAAAGATGAGCAAGATAGTGTCAGGGGACTTTTGGGAGTTGACAGTCCAGGGTGGAATTCAAGGCCCATATTCAGAACCATCAGGGATAGCAAGAGCTGCCATGGGGAGGATGCTGAGCTGTTACACAGAGGGCACCTGTACTTATTATGGTTGTAGCAGTCTTATCTGCTCCTGGCTGGGCTTCTGGGCAATGCCTCTGGGTCTCTTCTGTGGAGGAGGCCTATCCTCCCATCAACTCCCATTCACCACCACACAGCAGAGACCCAGGGACGCAGGAGAACAGCTATGTTTCTATATAAGAATCTTGCCAGCCAGACCCAGCCTCTGGCAAGAGACTCTGCAGAAACCCTGACTTGGAGGAAACAGAGTGGTGGCAGGTAGCCTAAGGGAGATAGTCTGTCCCTTGGCTGTCCTGACATGTTGAGTTAATAACTTCACTTCTCCCTCTGCTCCTGAGAGAAGACTGGACCTACAAATTCTTAAGATGAAGCAGGGATGTGCCTGTTTGGCCATCCTGGACCTGGATAGGAGTCAGGGAACATCACTCCATGGGCTTACTTCTTTGAAGATAAAGGTGAATTTTCTGGGATATTGGGGGCTGGGTCAGGAAAAGGCAGCCTGCAATCATGGGTGAAAACTTCTGCTCCGAACCATGACATTACTTGCTGATTGGTTCATCCTTCACCAACCAGAAATCATTTACTGAGCACCAAGGATCTGTCAGGGTGCTAATGTTCTTATGTTTCTAGAGTTAAATTTTCTCAAGGGTTCTTCAGAGACCCCTGTATTATTTTCATTTAACAGGTGAGGAAACCGAAGCCCAGAGAGCTAAAATTAAAATCATATTTGTCAGTGTTTATCTTATGCCAGGTGCTGTTCTGGGCACTTGCATAGATCAATGCATTTGATCTGTTTCACAGCCTGTGAGGGACTTGTTATGCCCATCTTCATAATGAGAAAACTAGCCCAAGGCCAACCTGCTGGCTAAGTAATGAAACTGGGCTGGAGTGATCCTAGGGTCCTTCCCAGATCTGAGCCCTCTGCACCCTTGGGTAGTTGCTGGTTGACCTCTGTCCCTCTGTGACTGCAAAGTGGGCCACATGGGCAGGACAAGGCCTCCTGGAGGCAGCTAGCAGGGGAAGCTTGGTAGATGGGAAGAGGCCATTTTAGAGGCTGGAGTCCATTCCAGATCACAGCTTGAGTAGTCAGAGCCAAAATAAACCATGTTGGCTTTGCTGCATTCTGACAATTAGGTTTGAAGGAAACTTGTCAGGCAATGCTAAAGCCTGTAATGACTTAGAGCTGAGTTAGAGGAACCGGGCAGAGGTGGTAGCCCTGAAGGCGCCTGGGAGCTGCTAATTGGGGGTGGTGATGACAGAGGAGATGGCCCAGGGCCCTTCAAGCTGCTTCCACAGCAGAGTCTTTGGCTGCTGCTGGAGTTGGGCTGGGCAGGAGAAGAGACTGGAGGGAAATAGGCTTCTAAGATAGTTGGACCAGTTCCTTTCACCCCCACCCCGCCCTCTAGTCTTATGAGCTTAGGGACGCTGGGTGTGGATCTAAAGTCAAATCCTTTTGATGGTGGGAAGAGGGAAGGGGCCACCTGCTAGGCTGGGGGAAGAAGAGGGTGGGCACTACTATTTTATTCCTGTGGGAAATGTCTTCTATTCTGCAATCAATCAACTTGGCCATCGGGATGACTATAAATGAGAGTTTTGCCTTGTAATCCCTTTAACACTGTGGGGCCACATTTAGCCCTCTGTAAAGAGGGCCTAGCTCCATCTTTATTACTCTGATACAAATTCTCTCTCTCCTGGGCCAGTGAACTCCACAGTGATGGTGGCACAGAACACTTTCAGTTCCCCCACTCCTGTATGCTGGGAATTTGAGGCAACCTAACAGTGAGAGGCACATAGCCAATTTAGAATCTGAAAATAGAAGATCGAAAGCCACAGCCCTCCAAAAGATTATGATTTAGCAAACTTGTAAGAAGGTCTGAGCGTCTATCTATATTTTAACAGGCTCCCCAATGATTCTGACACACTCTCAAGTGTGAGAGCCATCAGTGCAAAGGAAGGGGGAAGGAAATACACCAAGATTCAGGCTATCATAGTTGATGTCTTTTTTTTTTTTCCCCAGGGGCACTTTACCACTGAACTACATCCCTAGTCCTTTTCATTTTTAAACCGGGTCTCACTAGGTTGCCCAGGCTGGCCTCAAATTTGTGATTCTTCTACTTCTGTCTCCTGAGGTCACTGGGCTTAGAGGCATGTGCCACTGCACCTGGTCATAGTTGTTGTCATGGACCACCATTATGTCATGCTAACTATCTGAAATGAGGAAGAGTGTCAATGTAGACATCATCATGGTAGTAATTTCTGAATGAAAATCACTGTGAGTCCTATTACAAAGGAGTGCTGCACAACATGATGGGTAATTTGGGGACAGGGAGAACATTTTGCATCCCTAAAGGAGTCTGTTGGGCTGGTTGCTCCCACAACTGCTGCCCACCCTCAGAGCCATGAACCATCCACAGCAGGACCTGCTCACCCTGGGATGTCATACCTTCCTTCAGCTAGACAGTAGGAGGGACATTGCAGGAACAAGAACATGATAAGATTCAGGTCATCATAGTTGATGTCTTTTTTTTTTTCCAGTACTGAGCATTCAACCCAGGGGCTGGGGGAAGAAGAGGGTGGACACTACTGCTGAGGCAAATTTGAAGCCAGTCTCAGCAATTTAGTGAGAACCTGTCTCAAAAAATAAAAATAAAAATAAAAATAAAAAGGTCTGTGGGTGTGGCTCAGTGGTAGAACATCCTGGATACTACAAACATCCCCGGTACTACAAACAAACAAACAAATGAAAAATCTTACCAGAGAATAGTCACTCCTGTCAGTGCTCCTCAGACACAGGATTTGTGTGATTGACAGACTAGAGAAGAGAGAGTTTTGTGACGAGGAAAAAAAACTGGTTAATACCATCTTATGCTGAGAAAGACCTAAAGCTCCTTTACAAACAAAAAGCCTATAAGACTCAACCATATGAAAATCAGTTACAAAAAATATTTTGCAACATACATGACAAAGGGTACTATTACAAACCTGAGATTTTACAAATAATCAGAAATAAGCAAATGCTCCATTAGAAAAATTAGAGAAGTGCATATGAATAGACAGTTCAAATTACCAATAAATATAGGAAAAGATGTTCATTCTTACTAGTAATCAACTACAAGTTAATTCCAGCAGCTCAGGAGGCTGAGGCAGGAGGATCACGAGTTCAAAGCCAGTCTCTGCAAAAAGCAAGGCACTAAGCAACTCAGGGAGACCCTGTCTCTAAATTAAATGTAAAATAGGGTTGGGGATGTGGCTCAATGATCTAGTGCCCCTGAGTTCAATCCCTGGTACCACCCTTCCTGAAAAAAAGAACTATAATCTTTCAAGTATCAAAAAAGTTGAAAATTTGAGCCAATGTTTGGTGAGTTGTTTGAGGGGTAGAGTGCTGAGGATATTTATGAGGATCAAAGTTCAAAGTCAGACTCAGCAACTTAGGGAGTGTTAATGGGACAATCTTTCTGGAGGATAATTTATTAAGCATTAAAAACCTTAAAAATGTGCATACTTTATGAATAAAACATGCTCTGTATACATAAAAATGCACCTTTTAACCAATGATTCTACTTCTTGAAATTTATCTTAAGAATGATAAATTAAGGGATATATGCAGAGATCTATACATAAAGGTATTTATAACATAAAGGTATTTCTACATCAAAGCATCTTAATGATAATAAAATTGGAAACACTATAAATGTCCAAAATAAATAATTTACTTTAAAAACTATGGTTTGGTTATATAATGAGAGAGATATGCAGCTAGTTAAAATTAGGTCCTGAAAGAATTTTTAATTGTGTGGAGAAGTATTTATGCTTTATTGTTAGTGGATAATAAAAAATAGACTTAAAAATAGTATATACAATATCATTTCATTTACATTTTTTAAATGGACAAAGAAAAAAAAGACCAGATTATGTACTGAAAAAAATCTAAATGAACAGATACCTAAATGATAATGAAAATGGTATTAAGTTTTAACTTGCTTTTTCTGCTCTTCTACACCACCTCCATACTGGATATTGAACCCTGGATGCTCTAGAGTATGTGGAACACATTCCAAAGACACACAGTTGATCTCTGGGTTTTCCAATGCCTGGACATGGGTTCTGCCTACAATGATTTATCACTGAACTGTCCCCCAGCCCTTTTCATTTTTTATTTTGAGACAGGATCTTGCTAAGTTGTTGAGGGTCTTGTTAAACTGCTGAGGCTGGCCTCTAACTTGTGATTCTTGCTGGTGTAGTGGATCATGACTATAATCCCAGCAATTTTTTGGAAGGCTAGGGCAGGAGGATCACAAGTTCAAAGTCAGACTCAGCAACTTAGAGAGGCCCTAAGCAACTTAGTGTGACCCTGTCTCTAAATAAAAATATAAAAAGGGCTGAGGATGTAGCTCCGTGATAGAGCAACCTTGGGTTAAATCCCCAGTAAATCTCCCCCCAACCCACCTACTTTGCCACAAAAGTGATTAAGTGCCCCTGGATTCAATCCCTGGTACCAAACAAAACAAAACAAAATACAACTTGTGATTCTCTTCCCTCTACCTCTCAAATTAATAGGATTATAGGTGTGCCCCACTGTGCCTGGCTCTTTGTTTTGCTTATAAAAATAATGGACATGTTTTTTTTCTAATAAAAAATATGAATGTTTTCTTTTTTAAGTGTGGCTGCCAATGAAGTGCTCCTGGTGCCTTGAGGGAGTGCTGAGGGTGGTGAGGTCCTTCACCACACTGCCTTCTTCTTCGGTTTAGATCATCATTTCTACAGACACTGGCTGCATACTCTTTTTGTACCTGGTGCTGAGCTGGGCCCTATGAGAGTTATAGAGATGTCAGGTCATTTCTCCAGGCTGGCTGATAATTGAGAGCTAAGTCCATGTTATTTGCCATAAAATACTTCTGTGTTATTGGGAGTGTTTAGCATTTGCTGACAAAAAGACGCTACCTGGGTTATCTCTCTGAGAGTTCCTGAGATCTGCTCTCCTTGCTTAAAGCCTTGATAGATAGATATGGTGACACATGCCTGTAGTCCCAGCTACCTGGAAGGCAGAGCTAGGAGGATCACTTGAGTGCAAGAGTTTGAGACCAACCTGGACAACATAGCAAGACACAGTCTCAAAAGAAAAAACAAGAAACAGAAGAGATGTCCAATCCTTCATTTCTGATGAGGAAACTGAAGCCCCAAGGGGGTTTGGAAGTTGGTGGTAGAACCAGGACTCCTGACTCTGCCCCAAACATGTGATCTTCCCCATTTACAGCCCTGTATGTTTGGGAGAGGTGATCTTGGACATTGTCAAGTAATGACAAGGAAGCAAACTTTGAATGAAAAATTCACAGAAATTCTAAGAAATAGGTAGCATCCATCCTAGATGGCTAAGAGAGTTGAGTATATCAATGAAGAACTTGCAACAAGAATCTCTCAGACATTAAGATTCAGGATACTGGGGTGGGGTATAGATCAGTGGTAGAAAGGTAGCTTAGCATGCATGAGGCTCTGGGTTTGATACCCAAAACCACAAAAAAAAAAAAAAAAAAAGAAAGAAAGAAAAGAAAAAATGTGTACACACACATTCCTCTGCAGAGCCACTTATTCTGTGTAGAAAGCCCTTTCTACCTCCAAGTAGTTTCTAACTTGCCACCATTAAAACCCCTTTTTGGGGCTGGGGTTATGGCTCAGCGGTAGAGCGCTCACCTTGCACGTGCAAGGCCCTGGATTTGATCCTCAGCACCACATAAAAATAAAATAAAGTTAAAAAAAATTTTTAAAAAAACTTTTTTTGTTGGGTATGGTGGCCCACACCTGTAATCCCAGTTTCTACAGAGGCTGAGGCAGGAGGATCTCAAGTTCAAGGCCAGCCTGGGCAACTTAGTGAGACCTTGTCTCAAAATAATAAAAAATAAGAAGGGCTGGGGATGTAGCTCAGTGGTAGAGCAACCCTGGGTTCAATCCCCAGTAAATTTCCCCTCTATCCACCCACTTTGCCACAAAAGCCCCATTTTGGTGGAAGATGCCATTAAAACGTGGACATGTTAGTTTGAAGGGAGGTTAGGTTAGCCTTTGGAATCCTTTGTCATCTTATGTGAATCATAAGAAAGATCATAGGAAAATATGGGTCAGGGAGAAGCAAATGTTCGGAGGCTGGGTGCAGGAGAGCTCTGCACTAGAGGGAGGGTCCAGCAGGTGGGTATTGTGATATTCTAGAAGATGAACTGTTTGCTTCACTATTTTATGAAGGATGGCCCGATACCCGCCCCCAACACACATAATAACAGGAGAGTCATCCTGGACTTTTCCATTTTTTTCTCTGCAGTCCTTTTCTTGCTCTTCAGCCTGGGCTCATGTTTAAGATCCCATCCTTCATAGTCTAGTCTCCTGGGTTTTTCCCAGGCTGTGGGTCTGGCTGTTTCTAGAAGTGGGCAAGCTGACCTGTTCTGTTGAAATTCTTCCATTAATCAAACATACATCTGATTGTAGGAACTTGGATGGTAGAAGGTTGTGCTCAATACAACTGAGCACAGTTGGTCACTTGACTGCTGGATCTCCTCTTCCTTCCACCCCCATGAGAAAGGGAAGAAAGGGCAAGTTCAACTTCACAGTGTATTTCTTAGAGAAAGTGGCCACTGATAGGGAAGAAATGAGGTAGAGCAAAGATGACCTGGAGTCTCCATAGATTGAAACACTTGTGGATCCACACCCACCCCCATCTCTCTCCAGCTGGTGGTTAATAAATGAAGAAGATGGGCTGGGGATGTGACTCAGTGGTAGAGCATTTGCCTGTCAAGTACAAGGCAGTGGGTTTGATCCCCAAGACCACAAAATAAACAAATGAATAAATAAAGGAAGGCTAGAGGAATACATTCGTGAATGGATGGATGGATAAATGGAAGTTAGGTGGATGGGTGGGCGGGCAGTCCCACTTTGCCACAGTAACCTCTATCATGTCAGTGTCTAGACTCTAAGGGAAATATCAGTGGATAAAAAGCTGGATTTTCAGTGAAAACCTTTCTATATGTAGCCAAATCTAATTTAAGAGGAGCCTAATTTATTTTAGATCTTGGACTTGTGGGCTTATGTTCATTTGACAATAGTATTAAAATATGCTTACACTTAAAAACAGTTTCTGAAAGTAATCATCCCTCAGCCCAACTTGGCTCTGCTCAACAACTCAACAATTCCTTCCTTTTTGTCCTTTAGGAGTTTTTTTTTTTAATTCAAAAAAACTATTTAAAAAAACCTATTATTATAAAGAAAAAAAAAAGAAATAAAGAAACACAGGAAGGAAGTTAGTCTGCAGGACCAGGGAATTAAATGAGTTAACCTATGAAAGCAGCTGCCGCAGGCCAACACAGAGCAGCCACCTGTGACTTTGTGGACAGGGGCCATTTGTAGGTCAGTCTTCAGTTCCCTGGACACTTCTGGTTCCTGACCCTTACTTATCCTATACATGTTTCTTACTCTTGACCCTGAGTTTATGTTAGTTGGAGTGACTTCTTGAAAGACCAGATAATAATTTTTTGCAAAGCATCAGTGTGTTCTGTTTCTCTATTTTTCTTTACAGTTTGAAACTTCTTTGGGATCACATAAGAGCATGCTTCCATTCTATTGAGCAGTGCTTTTCAAACTGGGTTTCCTGGAACTTTGGGGGTTCCATAAAGCTCCTGTAACCTTCATAGTGTAAGGGTGGTAAATGGGTGGGTTTGCCTTTCCCCAAAAAGTACACATTTTTTTTTTTTTTTTTTTTTTTGGTGTGTGTGGTGGCACTGGGAATTGAACCTAAGGGGACTTTACCACTGAGTTATATCCCTAGTCCTTTTTATGTTTTATTTTGAGGCATGATCTTACTAAGTTTCTGAGGCTGGCTTTGAACTTAAGATCCTCTTGCCTCAGCCTGCCAAGTAGCTGGGATTACAGGAGTGCTGGGATTACAAGAATAACAGTTTTTTATCTGTTTTACATATTGGATTTCTGTTAAAAGTTTACTTGAGAGAGGGTTCTACATCTTAAATAATTGTAAAAGCCGTTGTCAAGAATCAGTGTGGTGGTCAAGGAAGAGAAACAGGTTCATTTGAGAGCAGGTTTGACTCATTAGCTGAGAGAAAGGTCCTGTTGAACAGCTCAGGCCCTCTTCTATTGGAGGTTCCTGCTTAGCCCATATTGCATGGTTCCAGATCTTCCACCTGATTCAGGCCCGTTTCCTGCTGCTCCCTCCTGTCTCGCTGCCTAGCCCAACATGCTGCCCACCTGGCTTTGGATAAAGTTTTGCTCCTTATCCTCATCTCTCTGGCCTGGAATCCTGACCTGATTCCCACTCTGACTTCTGATAACACGTTTCTTCACTCTATTTTGGCTTCCTGGCTGTCTGGTCTTGTACTTGCCCTGAACTTAGGTAACAATGTCCTAAAGGGTTTTCTGCCTTCCTGGATCCTGACCTCACTAGGAGCCCCTGCTTTTCAGCAGCCATGGTCCTGTCCATCACTATCTGCATTAAAGCTGGGATCTGAGGATGGGGGGTTCATGGGGACTGAATCAGGTTCCAGAATGCACTGGGACTGGAAACCAGAGATAGCATTGGATGTGGTAATCCAGTCAGTGGAAAGAAATGATAATTCACATTCATGGAAAACAAAGTTTACATGGTACTTTCATATACTCATTTCATTTTATTCTCATTGCAGTCTGTGAGACAGGGATGGTTTTATATTTGTGTTAAGCACAAAGAAACTGAGGCTTGGAGTTATGTGATTTGCTAAAGATGACAGAGGTAGAAATAGAACCTGGATCTTTTTTTAAAAAAAAATATTTTTAGTTGTAGAGAGACACAATCCTTGTATTTTATTTATTTTTATGTGGTGCTGAGGATCGATCCCAGTGAGTGCCTCATACTTGCGAGGCAAGCGCTCTGCCACTGAGCCACAATCCCAGCCCAGAACTTGGATCTTTTGACTCTAAATTCTGAACTTGAGTGTTTGAGCTTGGAAACAGGTTGGTTGCTAAGGCAATGGGGGAAAGGGTCTTATTCCTGAGAATTAGGAGTGACTTGGTTGGAGGACTGGTATGTTGGGAAGGGCTGGGGATAAGAGGCAGAGTCAGTCATAGAGGCTCCTCAGTGGAGCCTGGCCAGGTAGAGGAATGGAGAGGGTCCTCAGCTACACCATCCTCAGACCCCCACCCCCACCCCGCTCCCACCCTATCCCCCCACCCCCATCAGGCTGATTTGATTCCTCCTGTCTTTGCCTTTGAGACACATTTGCTGAAGGTCCCATTCCTACTCTTGGGCTGCACCTGGGGTGGCCTGGAGTGGAAGTTCCTAAGCATTATCCTTACCCTATGACCCTGAAAACTTGCAGGGTAATTCCAGAGGAATTTTGGCTCATTGTTCTCTAGGGTGGGAAAAGGAACTGCAGTGATTGCTATGCGGAAGCAGGAGGAACATGATGCCACATCTTTCTCTCTTGGAGTGCTTCCCATTTGATACCTCACATGGCATCTTGTCCCTGGGTTGTAGGGACCTTGCATTCTGTGCAGCTCCATCTCCATCTTGATAAAGTGGTGGCTTTGGGATGACTCACTCAATTCATTGCCACTTTAGAGATGACTGAGGAGAATGAGTTAGATCTATTGTTTTCATAGACCTTACAAAATCTTCAGCAGCTGGCCCCTGGGAGTTGACAGAACACATCCAGTTGGCCATGGCCTGTCACAGAGGATGGGGGTGGGTGGGCAGTGGGAGTGGTCTGCCTGGATGCAGGCCCTGAGAATTTAACACCAATAATAAAATAAAGTATAAAAAAATCACTATACTTTTTATTATCAGCATATGCCAAGCTTTTAAACAAGAACAAGAATAAAATATCTTCCTGGGAACTGAGGGTGTAGCTAAGTGGGAGAGTGCTTGCCTAGCGTGTGCAAGGCTCTGGGTACCATCCCCAGCACCTCAAACAAACAAATAAACAAACAAACAGAAACCCATACACAAAACTCCTCCCTTCTATGGTGGGTCTTCCCCCCACTACTTGGCACACCACTGCAAGCTAGTTACCTAGAGAGCTTCTCTGAAGCTGGAATCAGTAGACATGGATTTGTCTCTTCACTTTGTTGCCTGGTTCAACTTCCAAGTCATTTAACCTCTCCAAGCCTCAGTTTTCTCATTGGTAAAATTGAACTAAGATAATGCCTGCAATTTTTTTTTTTTTTTAAAGTGAGCCTGACATGGTGGCACACATCATAATCCCACCCTTTTAGGAGGCTAAAGCAGAAGGATTACAAATTTGAGGCCAGCCTGAGAAACTTAGCAAGATCCTGTCTCCAAAAACAAAAACAAACCAACAAAAAAGGCTGGAGATGTATCTTAGTGGTAGAGCTCCTGGATTCAATCTCTAGTACTGCGAGGAAGAAGAAAAAAAGAAAAAGAAAGAATGTAAGATTAGTTTATAAAGAGAATAGTTATACTGTCCATATTGCTATGCAGATCTATCCCATAGTGTGACGTTTGGGTCATTTCAACGTTATTCCCACTTCACAGTGAAGAATTTGGGAGGATTGAGTAAGGCTCTTCCATGCAGTTTAGGAGCTGGGGTTGGGACATTTCTGAGAACTGACAGGCTGTTCTAGGTGTACTTGTTTTGTGCAGTTCCTAGGCAGACAACAGGAGAACCTGTGTGAGGTGCCAACCTAGACCCTGCCAAATTTCGATGCAAGTACATTTGCCTTCAACCTAATCTCCACCCAGTCCCACTCTGACTTCCCAAGTGCTGAGTGAGTGAGGAGCTGAGCCTTCTCAGAGAGGCATGTTCTTAATAGAATTTCAAGAGAACGTAATGGCAGAGTAGGAAAGATAGTTTCTGTGTCTTGAGGATTTACTGTCCTTTGCTAAACCTTCTTACATGACTTTGCAAGTCAGCCTCAGGCACTAAGTTCCCACCTGTCCACACCTCTTGGCTTTCCTGCAGCTGGATGGCAAAGTTCCTTCTCAGACATGATCTCATGATTTCCCAAACAACCCTGGGAGATGGGCAGAACAGGTTTTATTGTCTCCATTTGACAAGGGTGGAAACTAAGGCCCAGGGGCCTGCACAGGCTACTCAGGGTCACAGCTGGTTAATGGAAGGTCTCTGACTAGAACCTATATCTCTTGATGCCAGCCCAAAGACAGAAATTTGAAGAGTGAAATGGAAACTTTCATTTCTGTTCAGAGTTGTCACAGGCTTTTTGGAATTTTCTGATAGCAAGCTTTTTCAGGTGATAGAGGGAGAGATACAAACTGAGAAGGCAATTCCTTATCCATACCTATGAAACTCTTTTGTGCAGATGGGGAAGGGGATGGGAGGGGGTTGGGGAGATTGAACCCAGACTCTTATGCATACTAGATAAGTACTGATCACTAAGCTACATACCCAGACCTATTTCTTCCCATAATTTTTGAATTAGTGTTGGCAATGACAGTCATTAGAGGTTGTCTGTCTCTCCTCTGCTCCCTTCCTACATGATTTCCTGGGTGTCACTCTCCTAAGAGAAGCCCTTACCACCTACCTGTCTCCCTCATAGCCCATCTAGTTGGCTTCCATACTGTGGGGCCTCACCATCTGGCTGCAGAGCCTCTCTGGTGGACAGACAAATGCCTGTCACCATCACTCTTTACCTGCCCTTAGGTTTGTTGGTGCACTCTGACTGGGTAATAGGGCCATGTCAGGTTCAGCTTTTCTGAATCTGTCAGGAGTACAATAGTTATGGGGTAGTCCACTGCAAAATTCCACTTCTCTTATCCCCTGTGACATAGATTGTGAATGAATACCACCGCAATTTTATTGCTGACCCTCTCAAGCAAAAAATGCTGGTGAGTTGAAGGAGGTGGTGCATGCCTATAATCCCAGCTCAGCTACTTTCAAGGCTGAGTCAAGAGGATTGTATATTTGAGTCCAGCTTAGACAACTTAGTAAGACTGTCTTAAAATAAAAAATAAAAAAGGGCTTGGGATATAACTCAGTGCTTACCTGGTATGTGCGAGTCTCTGGGTACAATCCTTAGTTTTAAAAAAAATGCTAATGGGAGAGATGCTCCTTCTGATTCCCTCTACTTCCCTTAAAGATCAAAGAATGCTGCAGGTAGATGTATAATATTGCAAATGACAGAAATGATAAGAGTAACAATGGTGTGGTTTCTTCATGTGTGAAACGGAGATAGAGGGCTATTGTAAGTCAGTGGTTCTCAGCCCTGGCTGCCCATGAGTTACCAGAGAGCTTTTAAATATCTCTATCTCCAGGCTGTAGCTAAGAGCTAGGAGCTCAGAATCTCTAGGCTGAGACCTAGACCCCAGGAGTTTTAAAGTTTTCAGGGGATTCCAATATGCCACCAAGGCTGAGAACAAGTGCACTAAGATCAAAGAGTTGGCTAATTGTTTAGAACAGAGATATCCCTGCAAAGTGTAGTAGGACACATTTGTAATCCCAGCTACTTGAGAGGCTGAAGCAAGAGGATCTCAAGTTCAAGACCAGCCTCAGCAACATAGTGAGGCTCTGTCTCAAAAACCAAAAAGTCTTTGGGGTGTAACTCATTGGTAGAGTGCCCTCTGGTTTCTAGTCCCTGTACTGGCGGCGGGGGGGGGGGGGCGGGGGGACAGGGATATTCCACATCTGGCTATTTTCTGGAATCATGGGGGAGGGGTTCTTTTAAAATTATGCCAATTTCTTAGCCATACATTCCAGACCATTTGAATCAGTGACTTTGGGTTGTAGGTGCCTTTGCTCAGCTTTCACCTGAGCTAGTGGTTATGCTGATGCTGGGCCAACATTATAAATATTTTCAGTCTTCATAATTATCTAGCCAAGGAATCATGATTCCTATTTTACAGATAAAGAAACTGATGTTCAGAGCAGGTAGCAACTTGAACCATGTGATAGTATAAATAAGTTCTTAAGGCCATGCCTGTCTGATCTTGAAGACTGATATTGTTGATCAATCTCCATTATGGGGGCTTGGGGTATGGCCCTGGAGAAGGGTGTTCTATCTTCCCTAAATGGCTCAATCAGATGGGGTAAACCAGCCAGCTGTCTTTGCCCTCCCTGAGATTCCCCACAGCAGGTTGAGCACAGGGTCCTTCCCCAGTGAGGAGAGGTGAGATTCAAGGTGTGGCTTGGTATTTGGCTCCTCTTAGTCACCCACTCTCAAAATACTTTCTTTGGAGGGAGATTAAGTCTGTCCCAGTCATCTCCCAGTGCAATGCTGCTCTCACAAGGAAGAAACTCAAGAGGGAAAAGCAAACACTCATTTGCTTTTTGAGAGTTTGAGGAATTTTTCAGGCATGTGACATAGAAAAATGTCTCTGTTCCCCTCATAAGACAAAGAGTAGGCTATGTCAAGGTGACCTAAAACCTGTAGCTCTACTTGACAAAATTGCTTTTTGCCCTTCCCAAACCCTAATGTAGTCAAAACAGCTTGGGATTGGGAGATGGGGGACTTGGTGCTACCACCCGCATGCTATGTGAGCTTGAACAGCCCACTTAAAATCGTTCAGCTTCACATTCTCCATCAGACAAGTAGAAACTCAGGGCTGCTGTGACAAGGCCACAAGAACTCTGAAATGCCAATAGCCTCTTGAGGCATCAGAAGAAGAGGAGTGTGGCTGCGCTGCCACCAAGGCTCACAGCCATCTGGAACCAGAAGGTTTGTCAAGTGTTTGCTGGCATTCTCTCAGGACCCAATGTCCCCAAGGCCAGAAGTAGCTCCTAGTGACCATCAGTGTTAGAGACACGCTGAATGCATTCCCTCTGGCTTCACTCTACCTGTATCAGTCCCTAGTTATGGGCAAGTGAGAACCAATGTTTTGGGTCTAAATAGCTGAAACTTTAGGGTTAGTGGACAGTGCAATATAAATTTGGCTCCAGAAAGCCTTCCATGCCAGCCCGGTCCCCAGGGACCTCTTTCTCCCCAGAACTCCCCCTGCACCTGTTGCCTGTGCCTTTGGTCCCTGCTCCTTACTGCCCAGCACACAGCAGATGCTCAGTGTTGAGTGAATGGGGGATGAGGAAGGAGACATTCATGAACCTGTGTTTGTGACATTTCTAAAATGCTTGCCATAGAATGATGTGTAAGTGTTGGTGTATCTATGCCTTGCTTGCTCAACATGACTTTCTTGTTGTCACTCAGTTTATTTTGAAGACCATCTAACTTAGGGTTTTTCTAATAATAGAATGGTCTAGATGTAATGCTATTTTCTGAGGTTGAGGCAAATATCCAGGGTATCTCATCACTCCAGAGCCACTAAGAGAATACTTCTTTAGTCTGGAGTTTGGTGGCCCCTTATTAAGCCATTAAGCTGAACCGTAAAACTTTCTGATCTGGGTGTGATGTCTCAAGACAGTAATCCCAGCTATTGGGGAGGTTGAGGCAGGAGGACTGCAACTTTGAGGTTGGTCTCAGCAATTTGATAAAAGCCCATCTCAAAACAAATATAAAAAGGGCTGGGGATGTGGCTCATGGGTAGAGCACCGTTGTATTTAAAATCTAGTTCTAAAAACAAAGCAAAACAAAACTTTCTGGGTTACCCAAGCAGTGGGTTTGTGGGGTGGCAAGAAAACCTGGGGCAGAGTAAAAAGGGATTATGAGAGGTGTGGCCACTGAAAGTCTGCAGGGACTTAGATCTGCCCCTGCTGATGGCCTGCTTAGAGATGGAGAAGCATAAGGTTGCTGCCCTTCTCTTGGGGGTGGGCTGCCCTTGGAGCACTTAGAAAAGATGGCTCAGGGCTACTTGCCCCTCTTGTATGGTCACCCTTTCATGGTTATTGCCTTGAAAGGATGAAGTGAAGGATTCCTAGGCCCAGCCCCAGTTGCTACGGAGCAGGCCTTCACCCCTGTGACTGTCTGAGGGGCTTTGTGGACCGTGGGTTACGCAGCCAACTTTTGAGGCTTGGGTTTGGGATTAACACTGTGATGACCTCAGGCAAGCCAGTGCCTCAGTTTCCTAATTTTATAACTCTGTAGTCACACTGTCATGGTCTCCCACTATGATGATTACCCTTGTCAGGCTGCCTGTACCCCAACCTCCACCCCAACCAGAATACCTATCAAGACCACCTGCTTATAACACTGTGATTTCATCTGGTGGATTAGACTTGGGTGCCAGCTTTGCAAGGTGATGCTTTGTAAGGACAAGGCTGTCATCCTGATCAAGTCAATGCTTTTCAGGGGCTTGGTGTTCACCTTTGTATACTCAGGATAACAATTTTTACATGCGTTCCTAGTTAAAGGTAGAAGATTTATGAACAGAAGGGAAGCCAAGTACCTGTGCCATCTTGGTCACTGGTTGTCAGCCAGGTGGGGATGCTGGCCAAGGGCATAATTTTTCCTGTTCTGGTAGAATGACTGAATTAGTAACCCAGTAGCTGGCAGTGGGGGTAACTTCCCCAGTGGGCACAGGACATCCTAATTGTTTGTGTCTGTGTTCCTTCAGTGGCCAGTTTGCCATCGTGAAGAAGTGCCGGGAGAAGAGCACAGGACTGGAGTATGCAGCCAAGTTCATCAAGAAGCGACAGAGCCGGGCCAGCCGGCGGGGTGTGTGCCGGGAAGAGATTGAGCGGGAGGTGAGCATCCTGCGGCAGGTGCTGCACCCCAACATCATCACGCTGCACGACGTCTACGAGAACCGCACCGATGTGGTGCTCATCCTCGAGCTGTGAGTGAGGTGCCAGTGACCCATGGGGGCAGGAGGGGCGGGCAGGGTGGTGAAAGCTTTAGCTAAGGCTGGGGGATAGCAATGACCAACCTAAGCTCAGGCCAGAGGTGAAGACAATGGTGGGCAGTTTCCCTCTTCCTCAGTCATCCCCATGCTTCTTCTGAAACTGGACCAAAGGAGGGAAAGACAAGCTTGCTGAGTAGCAGGGGCAGAGGGCAATGGTCTCAGTCTTGTTTTCATTGGTCCTGGGGATGGAAGGGAAGAAATGACTGGCGCTGGGTCATCTCCTGGCTGGAGGAGCATGAGGGAGGGTGAGAGGGGGCAGCAGGTGGGGTGGGGAGCAGGGGAGGCTGTCAGGAAGGGATCTGTTCTATGAGGAGGGGAAGAACAAACATCCTTTGAGCTCTATGACGCTCTTCTCCAGCCCTTTCCTGGGGAAAATCCACTGTATGTGTACTCTGTTTAACACCTTTATTGTTTCCTGATAGCTATTATTTAGAGAGGCCGACTATAGGCAAGCATTTTATGGGTGCATTACGTTTGTCATCTTGTTCAATCTTTACAACAACTGTGATGACAGAAATGTTGTCTAACACAGGAGTTATTTTGTATTCACTGAGCCAAGCACTTCTATTACCTGGTCTAGCCCTCAGAACAATGCTATCACATGATGACTCTTATTATCCCCATTTACAGACAAGAACACTGGCAGGCCAGGTCACTTATAAGCCAGGAAACGACAAGGCCAGGACTGGAGTCCATATGACTTGTGCAGACAGCTATAGACATGAGGCAGGACAGCATTATGTTGGTCTAGGTGAGGAGGACTTCACAGTGGTTGGTGGAATTTGGATAGATGACACCAAGATTCCAGGGGTTGGTTGGCCACTGTCATGTTTACTTGGCACCTTCTCCAAAGAACAGAGAGTTAGGGCCCTGGAAAACAACAGGGTTTGAGTTGCACTGTGGCCCAGGTCACAGTGGCTATGTCTAGGAAAATGTTCTAGCTGGGCATGTTGGCACTTTCCTGTAATCCCAGCTACCTGGGAGGCAGAGTCAAGAGGATCTCAAGTTCAAGGCCAGCCTGGGCAATTTAGTGAGACTCAGCCTGGAATAAATTTTTATAAAAAATTTAAAAATAATGTTCTGAGCTTCATAAACATATGCATCTGCCAGTGAGCAGGGAAATGGGGGCATTTACCTCAGTGATCCTTGAACTTGGGTAGTTTACCTCATGGCTCCATTTCAGATCTCACCTGCAAACCAGGTAGCCATCCTTAACCTGCCAAAAAATTGGGTATACTACCTGACATTTGAAATCATTCTATTTTAAGAACTATCTTTTTGTTGGCAAGATATTTAAGAAGTACAAGATGGACTGGGGTTGTGGTTCAGTGGTAGAGCACTTGCTTAGCAGGTGTGAGGCCTTGGGTTCAATCCTCAGCACCACATAAAAATAAATAAGTAAAACGAAGGTATTGTGTCTATCTACAACTAATAATTGTTTTTTAAAAAAAGAAGAAGCACAAGAGCGTTTGTATATTCCTGTATTTGATTCCAGCCCGATGTTTAAATGCATAGAATTGTTGGTGTTCTACTCTTCTATAGCACCCAGCGTCCATTCTGTTTTTCTTATACGTGTCCCTATGCCTGTCTGACCCAGATAAAAGCCTGATGTGTTCCCCCAGGGATGGCCTGCAGGGCTCGCAGTCAGCCATTAGTAATGGGCCCTCTTCTTGGGAGCTCAGGGGCACGCACCATCCATTGCATTGCACTGATGCTCCTGCCACTTGTCTGGGCTACTGTGCTTGTTGAGTTCTGACTATTCACAGTTTCTGTCTCCACTTCTAAGTTGTCTCATTTCTCTCGGCTCTCAGGATGCCTATCTATGGAGTACTAAGGACTTTTTTTTTTTCTTTTTGGTACTAGGGGTGGAACCCAGAGGTGCTCTACCACTGAACTACATCACCAGAGTCAGTATCTCACTAAGGTGCCCAGGTTGTCCTCAAACTTGTGATCTTCTTTCCTCAGCCTCCTGAGTTGTGTGTCATTGTGTCTGGCAGTGCTAAGGATTTTTAAAATTAGGAAAGACCCAAGTTCACTAAGACTATGTCTAAGCCATGTGTGGCCAGAGTCTGAGAGGGAAGACCTCCAAGGAGAGGAATTCATGGGCTTTTTGTGCTTAGATTTGGTGAATCATGTTGGGCCTATAGGAATCTTTGACTTCTGGGTTCTTGCTCTGCCCTCTAAGTTACTGGTTTTGCCTAGTAGTTGAACATGGGTGTTGGCGTCCACTTGTTCAGTTGAAACTGCTTAGTTATAGGTTTGATGGATTGTCCCATCCTGATTCCATGGCCCCTCTCAGCACCTTGTCTGGTATAGGGCTTCCATTTACTTTCTGCTAAAGCAGTTAGGAGGAGGAGGACATGACCAAACCTGACTCAAGCTCCTTTCAGCTGTCCCGATCCCATATGTGACTCCTTAGAAGGAGTTGCCTCTAGACATGGCTGCTGAAGGCAGGGTTGGGAAGAACTTAATCGTCCATAAAGTTGACTTCAGTATGGCAAGAAGAATATTCAAAATCTCAGTAGATTAACTCATGTCTTATATGGAAGAATATCAGCCTTTTAGTGAGGGCCAGGCAGGCCCCTCATTGCAGCCCCAAATACTCAGGACCTCCCAGACTCCAAGCTTGCAGAAAGTGATACCTTGTGGTTACAAACCAGAGAATGGGGTGGTGGTGGTGGCGCTGAATGGAGTCCAGCTTCCCGGGCGCAGCAGCTCTGGCAGCATTCTTCCCACTGCTACATAAGCAGATCATTTGTGCATACGTTCCTGGAAGAGTTCTGGAAAGCATTTGGGCTGGCAGACCAACCTGCAGGGAAGAAGGAGACAAAGGTCAGGTTAGCAGGCAAGGAACAATCCTAGAAGGCTTGAGGAAGAGGCCAGGCTATTCATTTTGCTTTCCATATCAAAAAGCTAAGGAGATTTAGGTGTGAAATGAAGCCTGGAAGGAGATGGGAAATGACTCCAGAGCAGAGGTCATAGAGTCAAGAAGTCCTTGGTAGAAACTTTGTTGCTGGCCACATCGTGGTGGATACTCAGGAGGCTGAGGAAGAAAGGTGGCTTGAGACCACTATGCCCCTTGGGTGCCCACAGGCAATATTTAATAGTGAATAGCCACTGCTCTCAACCCTGTCTCTCTCTTCCTCTCCCTCCCTCTTCTCTCTCTCTCTCTCCCTCTTCCTCTTTCTCACTCTCGCTCCCCTCCTACTGTGGTGCTGGCATTTGAAGCCAGAGCTATGCTAGGCAAGTACTCTACAGTGAGATTTATCCCCAGGGTGGGACCCTGTCTCTTTTTAAAAAGAAAAGAAGCAAAGAAAAAAGTAACTATGTTCATGGGAAAAAAGAAATAAATCCCAGGCTACTTGATTGGGCTTGGAAAAGAGGCAACTGAGCATTGATGTGAATGTCCCCAGCCTGGGTATCCAGGGCTTGGATAGTCACCCTGGATAGACTCCTCAGCTTTCCACTTTCTGAGTCTCTGGGAGAGATTCTAAGGGCTGCAATTACTGTTCCTTTTTTCATCCCAAGGAGATCATGTCACACCAGGTCTCCTGCCCAGGTCACATCTTCAAACAGATGACTAATTACTACTTTCCAAAGTCCTCACCCAGCCTCGGTTTTCACTTTAGTGGCTTTGGGGGTAACAGGATAGATAATCATTAGAATGATAATCTTTTACATTTATGCAACACTTTATTTAAAGTAGGAATAGTAGAATTATTATTTTAGACTGAGAGATTTGCTGGAGGGCATAGCCTTATTTAACCCAGTTGGGGGACTAGGAGTATAGAAGACAAGGGTGGGACTGGGTTCTGTGTTTCAGAAGTGAAACGACAGATTTGAAAATCTGAAAAGGCTCTAGAGAGGCCCCTTGTCTATGCCAAGATTTTGCTGTCTATATGATACAGAATATTCTCTTATTACTTATTTATTCACTCATTTATTCATTCTTATGTGGTACTAGAGATTTAACCCAGGGATGCTGTACCACTGTGGTGTATTACTACCTCTTTTTACTTCTTATTTTGAGACAAGGTTTCACTAAGTTGCTGAAGCTGGCTGATCCTCCTGCCTCAGCATTCCAAGTCATTGGGATCATAGGTATGTGCCATAGTCCCTGGCCCATATTGATTTTTTTTTGTACCAAGGATTGAACTCAGGGTACTTAACCACTAAGCCACATCCCCAGCTCTTTTACTTTTATTAATTTTGAGACAGGATCTCACTAAGTTGCTTAGGGCCTTGCTAAGTTGCTGAGGCTTGTGTAGAACTTGTGATCCTCTTTCCTCAGCTTCCTGAGTTGCTAGGATTACAGGCATACACCACAGCTCCTGGCTCATATTAATATTTTAAATGTTTTGTTTCTTTCCTTTGTTTTATTCATCAAACTTCTTTGAATGGCGTTCTTATACTAGGTGCAGTGGAATCAAAGATAACCTGGCTGGAGAGAGAGTCAGATAAAGATGTCCAGTGTGTTGAGGGCTTGGCTGTAACTGAACAGCAGGGCAGTTCCTGGGTGGCTTTCACTCTGCATCAACAGTTCAGGCTTTTCAATGTGGAGAGAACATGGCAAGGGACCTGTGGTGGACTTGGACTTAGGACACCTGGGTCTAAATCTTGGTTGTATCACTTACTAGCTATGGGACCTTGGGCAAGTCACATACTCTCTTGGGACCTCAGTTTCATCATCTGACAAATGGAGATAGTCATTTCATCATACCTCTCAGGGTAGATGAAAGGCACAAGTGAGAGAATGTCTGGGAAAGCACTTGCACAGGTGGCAAACTTTGAACGCAAATCAAGCCCTTTTCCACCTCCGCCACCCCAGCAGTGACACTGTGCGTGGTTTTTACTTCAAGAACTTTATCAAAGACCTTATAGCCTGTGCCCAACATTGCATCAAGATTCCTCCCACTCCCACCCCCACCCCAGAGGTGGTGATTAGACTGTTTTCTTCTCCTGTTTCACAAGAAGGAAAGCTGAGCCCTAGAATTTTCACATGCCCCACGCCAAGGTCAAGGTTGAGTCTTTGGTGTAGAATAATTGGGACCCTATCCTGGCCCTTTGACCCCAGTCTGCAACTCAAGGTGACTCCTGCAGTATCTGTGGGAGTGCTCCAGTTTCCAGCACCTGTCCCAGGTCAGTGTAGGGGTAGGGTGGGGCGCCCAATGACTTCGCCATGAGACACTGGGAAAAGAGTGTACCAGACTCACCCCCAACACTAAGGTAGCCACTTCAGCCCTGTGAGCAGAGTGACACTGCAGCTCTTGCGGATGGTTTGTGCCAATGTACCATTCTTGTCTCACTCTCTTGTCTCCCTTTCACCTTCCTCCTGCTCTCTTTTTTCCTCTTCTTTTTTTATGCCATTGATTTGTTAGAAAAATTTGGTCATTTGACCTGGTAATTATCTCAGTTCAGATTTAACTTATTCCTTTCACAGTTATTCAGCACATTCCTCTGCCCCCTATATTTCCTATAAATTGGTAGTTAGATCTAAAGGAGGTGCCTTCCTATTGCTGCTGTCCAATAGAAATGTAATATGAACTAAATATGTAATTCTAGTTTTCTTTGTGTTGGGTCATACTGGCAACTGAACACAGGAGCATTCTCCCACTGAGAAATATCCTTTTATTTTTTATCTTGAGACAAGTTCTCACTAAGTTGCTGAGGCTGTCCTCAAATTTGAAATCTTCCTGCCTCAGCTTCCCTATTTGCTGGGAATAGAGGTATATGCTACCACACCCAACTATTTCCCCCTCCTCTTCTTCTTCTTTCTGTTCCTCATGTATGGTACTGGGGATTGGACCCAGGATGTTCTACCATGAAGCTACATCCCCAACCCTTTAAATTTTTTTTTTTAATTTTGAAACAGGGTCTTACTAAGTTGCTCAGGCTGGTCTCAAATTTGTATTTCTCCTGCCTCAGCCTCCCAAGTAGCTGGAATTACCGGGTGCATCACCACACCCAGCTGCATGGATTCTTTTATTCCATTCCAATCTTAATTATATTACTCAAGACACACATACTTCATACAATGATCAATAGGTTACTGAACAGCTAAGAAAGAGTTAATGTAGCCATAGTGTTAAAGAGGTAGCACTGAGAGCAAAAGCAGAGAGCAGACACAGAGGCAAAACCTTTACTGCAAATGGTCAGAGGAGATTAAGAACCAGCCTACGAACTTGTTGAGGGCTCAGAACTTGTTCAAGGAACTTGTCAATTGGTCTGACAAGGTGATGGGGTAAAGGACCAGTGTGTCCTGTCTTAGGGGTCCTTCCCTGTATGCTTCAGGTAAGAGAGTTGAATCATTTGGTGGTCTAGTGTGTTTGATAAGCTCATGAACCTATTTTCTCTGAAGAAGCTTTGATACACTCATACATCCATCTGCCTGTGATTTAATTTGAGAAGTTCATAGGTGGTCACTTTTTTATTAGTACAATTAATCTATTCATTAGTTTGTGCCTTATGATTGTGCTGTGTAGCTTGGGGTTGTTCTTTTTTTGTAAGTTCTATATGTCCAACACCTAGTGGTTTAGTAGTTTGACCAGGAACATTACCAAGTCATGCTGCCTTAGCACTTGACTCAAAATGCAGTAACTCAGGGCAAACTGCTGCTTCATAACTCAGGGCTAACTCCAGAGTAACTCAGGGTTAGGCACGAGCTGAAAACTGCTGTTCCATACTACGTGGAGTAACTCAGAGCAGGGTCACAGCTGGCTCTCTACAGTCTCTAAATTCGTAACTGATTCCAGCATCAAATCCAAAGTTTGTTTACTTTGGTGCCAGAAATTGAACCCAGGGCCTCACACATGCTAAGCCAATGCTCTAACACTGAAGTGCTTTCCTAGCAACTACAAAGTTTAAAGTCCAAAGTCTCATCTAAATATCATCTAAATCAGTTATGGTGAGACTCAAGGTATGATTCATTCTGAGGCAAATTGCTTTCCAGTTATGGATTTGTGACATAAAATGTGTTATATACTTCCAAAATACAATGGTGAGACAGCATGGGATGAACATTACCATTCCAAAAAAGAGAAATAGGAAAGAGTGACAGGTTCTTTTTTTTTTTTGTACTGAGGATTGAACCCAGGGGTGCTTAACCACCGAGCCACACCCTAACCCTTTTTTATATTTTATTTTGAGACAGGGTTTCACTAGATTGCTTACTAGATTGCTTAGGGTCTTGATAAATTACGAGGCTGGCTTTGAACTCACGATCTTCCTGCCTCAGCCTCCCGAGCCTCTGGGATTACAGGCGTGCACCATTGCTCCTGGTGGGAGTGACAGGTTCTGAGTCAGTCTAAAACTTGAGACTCCAGAGTACTTTTTGGCTTAATACTCTGCCCTTCAGGCCCTCTGGGACAGAGGTCCTGTCCATACAGATTTGGGTGGCCCTGCCCTCGTGCTTTTGCTATGCACAGCCCATGCCTCAGTTCTCAAGGATTCTCCTGGCAGGAAGCACACCTGTGGCTCAATTGGTTTGAAGTCTCAAGGACTCCCATTCCAGGGAAACCTAGGTGGAGGCAGCCATACCCACGTGACTTTGCTTCACACAAAGGCCACAGCAGGGCTCCTCTGGGAACCACACCGGAAGTGTGTGATGATGATACAGTTGGAGAGCCCACCCTATGAGGCAGCTCTGGGTAGTGAGCCCTCCTATGGTGGTTCTATCCCCCAGGCCCTGGCACTATGGGTCTGTGATGGGAGGGGCAGTCCCCTTTTCCCTCCATGATCCCTGAAATGACTTCAGGGTCTTTCTGTCATTGTCTGGGACAGTAGATTATCTAATCTCCCTATTATTATTAGATTAGATGGCTGACTAATCTCCCCCATTGTCTTGATGAGTAGCAGCTGGCTTCCCTTGACGTGGCTGATCCAGATTAATCTCCTTATGAGCAATCCTTGGCCACACCTTTGTTCTCTCCTAAACAGGTTTGCTCATTTTTTACCCCCAATGGATTTTTCCCACTTTTAAGTTATCTTGTCTTTTTGATAAACAATTCCATCTTTAAAATATTTCTCAGCTGGTCACAGTGGCATGTGCCTGTGATCCCAGCAGCTCAGTAGACTAAGGCAAGAGGATTGCAAGTTGGAGGCTGGCCTGGGCAACTTAGCAAGACCTTGTCTCAAAACAAAAATTTAAAAAAAGGATTGGCAAACTGAGAGTGGTAGTACATGCCTATAATCCCAGCAACTCAGGAGGCTGAGGCAGGAGGATCCCAAATTCAAAGCCAGGCTTAGCAACTTAGTTGTATCCTAAGCAACTTAGAGAGAGACTCTGTATCAAAATAAAAAAGGGCTGAAGGCATAGTGATAAAGTACCCCTGGGTTTATTCCTCAGTACTGTAAAATAAAAATTTGTAAGACAGGCTGAGCAACTCTGTGAGACAAAATAAGGCTGGGGATGTATGTGGCTTAGTGGTCAAGTGCCCCTGAGTTCAATCCACCCCCCTCAAAAAAAAAAAAAGGATGGCAATGTAGCTTAGATGTAGAACACTGCAGGATTCAATCCCCAGTGCTACAAAAAATAAAATCAAAAAATAAAAATAACTAAGAATAAAATAAATAATAAATTAAAAAGATAGAAATTGAAATTAAAAAGATAAAACATTTCTCTCTTTTTACTTACTGTGAGCAGTCAAGAGGAACCAGGTCACTCTTTCAACATTGTACTTAGAAATTTTCTCAGCCAAATATCTAATTTCTTCATTCAACCTTCCACAAATCACAGCATATAAACAAAATTCAGCCAGGTTCTTGGCTACTCTGACTTTTTCTTCATTGCCCAGCATCTTGTTCCTTATTTCCATCTGAAACCTCATCAGAATGGCCTTTACCCTCCATATTCCTACTAACATTCTATTCATGACCACTAAGGCATTATTCTCTTACAAGACCGAGAATCTCCTCCTGTCCTTCTAAGCCAAAATCACCATTCGTAACCCTTTCATGACAACATGGACTGGGTGGTTTATTTAAACAGAAATTTATTTCTCATGCTTCTGGAGGCTGGAAAGCCCAAGATCAAGGCACCAACAAATTTGGTGTCTAGTAAGGGCTCACTTCCTCATAGATAGCATCTTTCCTGTACCCTTGCTAGATGGAAGAGATGAATGAGCTTTCTGGGGATCTCTTTTATAAGGGCTCCAATCCCATTCATGAGGCCTCCACCTTCATGACCTAATCACTCCCCAAAGGCCCCACCTCCCAATATCATCACCTTGGAGATTAGAATTTCAAAATATGAATTTGGGGGGGACACAGGTATTCAGACCATAGCATTATTCCCCAATGCTTCTTTCCATTCTCTGCCACATCAGTCATACAGAGAAGATGGTAACTGCCAGGATAACCAGGGACCTGGGCCTAAGTGTCAGCAGAGACCTTTCTGGCAATATCCTCAGGGTGATTTGTACCCTTGACCCCCAAAAGAAAGAATACAGAAATCAGTGTTTGATGTTGCTTGGACAAGATCCTAGGCAGGGCAAGGGGGATTCTGCCTTCCAGGATGCCTGGGGGTCAGGTGCAGGGTGCACCCATCCACCTGGCCTCATGACACACAAGGCTGACCGGGCCTGGGCCCTTCCTGCTGGTGTCTTGCAGAGTGTCTGGTGGAGAGCTGTTTGATTTCCTGGCCCAGAAGGAGTCGCTGAGTGAGGAGGAAGCCACCAGCTTCATTAAGCAGATCCTGGATGGGGTGAACTACCTTCATACAAAGAAAATTGCTCACTTTGATCTTAAGGTCAGTAAGGGGAATAAAGGAAAATCAGCATAGGGAAAAGGGGTCCAGTCCCTCCCAATGTCATTGCCAGGTGGGGCCCAGTGCCCACTTGGCTCTCTTCCCTTACTTTAAAATTCAAAAACTGAGGGCAGCTGGGCACAGTGTCACTCTCCTATAATCCTAGTGATTTGGGAGGCTAAAGCAGGAAGATTGCAAGCTCATGGTCAGCCTGAGCAATGTAGTGAGACCTTGTCTCAAAAATAAAAAGGAGCTGGTAACTCAGGGGTAGAACAGCCTCAGGTTCAATCCCTAGCACTTTAAAAACCAAAAAGAAAAAAAAGAAAGAAATCCTGAGGGCTAGGGATATAGTTCAGTGGTAGAGCACTTGCTTAGCATACACAAGGCTCTGGATTCAATCCCCAGCACTGTTAAAAAAAATAAGTAAAATAAAAATCAATCAGTTAATTAAATAATTGAAACCCTGAAATGATGCATGGTAAGTGTCCACCTCTTCAGAATCATTTCATCTATCAGACTTTCTGCAAATTAAGGCTGACTTCAAGAAGCTTCTTAATCAACTACAGGCACCTTTTCTCTTCCAGGGGTCAGGTAGGACATAGATTTTAAATAAGTAGACCAATGACAGGAAACTTAAAACCAAACCCATTTCACAAGATTGAACTTTTCAGTAACAAAGAGCTCTGTCCTGAGTGGGTGGAGGGTTTGGAGAATTGTTAAAGTTGGCTGCCTCTCTGGTCCCTGGGAGCACGGTGCAGCCTCCAGCATTCCTCCACCAGAGACTATAAATCTTTGAGCCCAGGGACCACTGGCTGCCCTCTTCCATCCGACCCCAAACACTGGACATAAACTGCTTCCAGAGCCCACTGATCATTTGTGGTAACTGGCATTGAGAGTTGATAAAGTTCACTCTGACCACATAGGCCTTCATGAAGAAAGAATGTGGTCAAAGTAGAAGGATCTGTTCCTTAGTAACTGACCTCAGTCACACAGACATCTGATGAGCCTTGAAGATACCTAACAAATAAAGGTCTTTGAACTTGTGGTCAGACCCATGTTTCTAGGAAGGAGGCCCATTCATCCTTCCATCCAAAAATTCCTGTGGCCTTTTACCCGGCTCTCTCCTGGATGCCTGGATATTGCTGAGATGCAAAATCACCTGAGGCCTGTCATGGCTTAGTACAGAAGATAGATCAATGGCTCTAAATGTATGATAGAGAGAAGCACAAGGGTACTGGGGATCCAAATGAGGATATACCTAAGACTGGGGTATCAGAGAGGGCTTCCTAGAAGAGATGGTATTTGAGTTGAGTGTCCTGAAGGACTCACAGGTGTTAGCAGAGGGGAAGGCCCTTCTGAGGAAGAGAGGCCAGCAGATTACACATCATGAAACAGCACAGTTCATTTAGGGAAGTACAGGCAAAGGGAATATGTGCTAAGTGGCTGGGAAATAGGCCAGGAGAGGGGCAGGAGGCAGACAAAAGGAGTGGGAGCTAAGCCAAGGAGATTGCACTTTACCCTGAGAGATACAGAGGCCAGGTGAGCAAGGGTGTGTTTTGGAGCCATCCCTCTGGCTGGAGTATGGATAGGATGGGGATGGCCTGGCAGCTGGGGGCCCAGCTAGCAGGCTGATAATCTGGGTGAGACATGAGGAAGGATGGATCCAAGATCTGTTGCAGGGCTGGGGTTATGGCTCAGTGGTAGAGCACTTGCCTGGCATGGGTGAGGCCCTGGGTTTGATCCTCAGCACTTCATATAAATTAATAAATAAAATAAAAGATCCATTGACAACTAAAAATATATATTTTAAAAAAGATCTATTGTAGAGGTCAAACTGAGGATCGATTTGGTACCTAATTCAATGCGGAGATGAGGGAGAGGGCAAGGTCCAGAATGACATGCAAGTTCTGGCGTGGGGGACTGGCCCAGAGAAGCTATGGCATGCTCGTAGTCTCATTGCTGTGCCAAGGTGTGGGCTCAGTTCCCTCACATAGGTTCCTGCCCCAGCTCTTACCCTGCCTCACAGGGTGACCTGCTGTGAATCCCCTTAGCAAATCCCCCCTTGTTATGTTGATTATCACAGTATTTTGAATTTAGAAAATGTTTCTCTGGGGTGTTGAGTAAAAGTTGGGATCACACAGGAGGGTGACGCCTGGGCAGGCCTTGGACTTCAGGGTGGTGATACCTGAACAGGAAATGCTCTGCCTAAACTGCACCTGGGTCTCCTTCCCGTGGACAATTAACTTGTTGTTTTCTTGTGTCTGCTGGCTCCAGAAGACGGTCTCAAAATGGGCTCCTTTGTCTTTCTCTTGCTGGAGCCCGCAGGCCTGATCCTGAAACAGGTTCATGGTGTTTGGTTTGCTTCCGTGGCAGATCATGTGGTGCAGGCAGGCTGGCTTGGAGTCAGCCAGGTGGGACTTTGCTCCTCACTCCCATGTACCAGGATACATCTGAACCTCAGTTTTTCTTCTTGGATGCAACACATTTTTGTTGCAAATAACAAGAGCTACCTGGCAGAGTTGTTGTAACAGAGAGAAGAGGCATGAAGTGCTGAATATGGAATACATGCACTGTAATAATAATTGTTATTGTTATTCCCCTTCCCAGAATAGAGGAAAAGAGAAGACAACTAACTCATTAGTGTTTTGGGATCTGATAGGCTAAGGAAACGTACTCTGCTAATGCAGTTCTCAATTGCCCAGCAGAGAGCTGAGATTGATTGCTAGGTGGAACTGCTGGTGGAGCCTGGGCTGGTATCTAGCTCCTGGGCTCAGTCTGAACATTTCCCATGACCGAGAGGCAGCCCAGGTTTCCCTGGAAGCATGTAGGGTGGTGATGCTGCTAATCCCCACCCATGGCCATATATCCTTACAGTGTATGGACTCTGAGCTTTCTAACTACCTGACTCATCGGTCCCTTCACTCAGGCCCAGCTCAGCAACTTGGGGAAGTGATGAGTAGCTGGAACTCAGAGACATCCCCTCATGGTTGAATAGACGCTTCATGCATTCAGAATGTGGGTAATGTGTGTCTCCTGGCTGGAACTTTCTTTTTTCTTTTAACTTTCTTCTCTCTCTTTCTCTCTCTCTTCTGTAATGGGGCTCCAACTCAGGGCTTTGTGCATGCTAGGCAAGTGCTCTACCACTGAGCTACATCCCCAGTCCTTTTTGTTTTTTATTTTGACACAGGGTCTCACTAAGTTGCCAAGGCTTCATAAACTTTTAATTCTCCAATTTTGCTCTCCCAAATTGCTGCAATTACAGGCATGTACCACTCTGTCTAGCTTGAGCTGGGTCCTTGCTACCCATAGGATACATGAATCCATTCTCAGCATGGCATTCAGGCTTTTCTTGCACTGTCTTAGCCCTGTTTCTGGCCTCATTTGCCCTTCCCCACTCCAAAACACCAGCCCTGCACATTCTGGCCTTTCTCCTCCTCCTGTTCATGCTGCTCTCATCCAGGATGCTGCTGCTCTTCCTTTTTCCTCCCCAGTGACTTCCTGATCATTCTTCAAGGCCAGCAGAAGTGGCATTTCCTTTAGCCTTTGCCATCTCTGCAACCTCCAAAAGTATAACTAAGAACTAACCTGCTGGCCAGGCATGGTGGTACACGCCTATAATCCCAGTGGCTCAGGAGGCTGAGGCAGGAGGATTGCGAGTTCAAAGCCTCACCAACTTAGTGAAGCCCTAAGCAACTTAGTGAGACCCTGTCTCTAAATACAATATTTTTTAAATGTCTTGGGATATGACTCAGTGGTTAAGCTCCCCTGGGTTCAATCACTACTACCAAAAATAAATAAACAAACTTGCCTGCTTCTCTGCTTTTGCTGCCCTTTGTACAAATTTCTGCTAAGAGCATGCATCATTACGAATCTCTTTCTTCTGCACAGTGCTTGCCATATGATGAGTCACTCTGTGTTGAATGAATGAATGGATACCTTAGTGAAGAACAAATGTGCTTATGGATGTGCAAGGCCCTTTCATGTCTCACTTGGAAAATATAAATGAGGTTACAGGAAGAGTTTAATTCACTAATGTGAACATATCTTGAGGGCCTGCTATAATCCAGAAGGGAGAGTGACAAATATCAATGTGACATAGCACCTGCCCTCCAGGGGTCTACTGTGTACAGGGAGGCCATATAAAATAAACACTAATGGATTCTCACCAAATAATGCCTGCTTCCAAGGGGTGAGCTCTTTGTGTGAGCAGAGCGGAGATCATCCTAGTGTGTATTGCAAATTCACCATAGATGTGGTAAAGTGGGGTTGGTAAGGGTAGATGATGTTGAAGTTACACAGATGGAAGGGACACTGAGGCTGGTTGCCCCTCAGTGCCAGGTGGCACCTGACAAGCCTCCTGCAAGACAAATAACTAGCAAGTGAGGCTCAGTGCCATCCAGAAACCTCACCCATTTCAACACAAATAAAGGTCTTCTAGGGAGTATTTGTACGTGGTTTTATGCTTATTTTGGATTTGGGAGTTTTCCCTGAGTATGGGTGTGTCCCTTCTTTCCCATCCCCACCCTAACCTGATCCAATTTGAAAATCTGAAATGGAAGAGTCTCCAGGACTAAGGGTATTTTAAGCAAAAGAACAAATCATGAGAAATTATTAAAATTGGATGCAAGCCAAAACTCTGAGCGGGTCTTTTGATTTACCCCTGTAGTGCCTGGAATCATCCTCTGTGCTGTTCTTAGGTTCATAGTGTGATCAGGACCACTGGTTAAGCTTTCCTAAGAATGATAATGATAATGCTTTAAGTGTATATGGAATTTTCTAGAATGTAGCATGCTTACACATCTTTTTTTCTCATTTAACCCATTGAAGTAGAAGATATTCTCACTTTTTTTAACATATAAAGCAATTGAAATTCAGAGAGATTAAATAATTTGCCAAAAATCACACAGATATTGAATGATGAGGACTTGAACTTAATCAGAGAGGAAACTCTATTTCACCAGATGCTAACGGTCCAGATTTTTTATTTCCTTAATCATGCTTTTTATGCACAATTAATCCAAGCCTATACTGTGCTATAAACATATTCTTAACATAGTTAATTTCTCATCTGGTTACACTGTTTTCCCTTTCCAATAAGCGATCCCTCCAATTTAAAAAAATGATATGTTATGAATTGCTATAGAATGTGATGCATTTGAGAGTTGAACTGGTATGAGCTTGGAATACAGAGGCAAAAGAGAACTGTAGTCTTCAGTTTGTGGGGGCAGACATGATCCCCACTTTTCAAATGAGGAAACTAAAATAAAAATGCCATCCCTTCTCCTTTTTTTCCCCATGTCCTTTCCAATCACTGTTAGGCTTCTTGCTTCTCCAGTAGCCCACTGCCCTGCACTGAACCCTGCATAGGCCTGACCTCACTGAAGTATCTTGTGTCCAATTAGAACTTTCTGGGGAAGGGTACAGGGGATTGAACTCAGGGGCACTTGGTTACTGAACCACAGTATTTTATTTAGAGACGGGGCCTCACTGAGTTGCTTAGCGCTTTGTTTTTGCTGAGGCTGGCTTTGAACTCATGTTCCTCTTGCCTCAGCCTCCTGAGCTGCTGGGATCACAGGTGTGCACCACCATGCCTGGCTCCAACTAGAATTTTTTAAGTCACATCCACAGCCACCATTAGCCCTGCCCTTGCAGTGGAACTCAGAAGGAATGAAAGATTGTAATTCTGGAAGCAATTAAGGGGGCAGAAAGATCTTGATAGTCAAAAGTCCTGGGCTTAAGCCTGGTTCTACTACTTATTAGTTGTGTGGCCTCTAATAAATTACTTAATTTTTGTGAGTGTGGTGGTGCACACCTTGAATTCCTAGAGATGGAAGGATATGAGGCAGGAGATCCCAGGCTAGCCTAGCTACTTAGTGAGATGCTGTCTCAAAATAAAATAAAGATGCTGAGAATATTCCTTAGTGATAGAGCACTAGTGTAGTGAACACAAGGTCCTGGGTTCAGTCCCCAGTACCATTAAAACCAATATCAGGAAGGAAGGAAGGAAGGAAGAAAGGAAAGAAGGAAGGAAGGAAGGAAGGAAGGAAGGAAGGAAGGAAGGAAGGAAGGAAGGAAGGAAGGAAGGAAAGAAATGAAGGAACGAAGGAAGGGGTTGTAGCTCAGTGGTAGAGCACTTGCCTAGCATGTATAAGGCACTGGGTTTGATCCTCAGCACCACATAAAAATAAATAAATAAAATAAAGCTATATATATATATATATAAACTCAGATAGTAATCTACTTTAATTAGGTTCTGTGTAGTAGTTTTCTGATAACAGCAAGATCCCTGGGGAAAAATGTATGTACACACATAAGTTTATGTTTCACAGATAAAAAAAAAGATTTGTTACACACTATTTACAAATAATTAAATACACATATAACATTCTTCATTGTAAATTCCACAGAGCAGAATGATTCACATAGAACACTTCCTTGGTTCTTGTCAAACTCTTGTATCAGTTCCAACCTATGGTTGCAGCTAACAAGAATATTGTTCTGGCGAGAATATTGGCTAAAATTTTTATTTCCATTAAGTAAGGTGAAAATGAAATAAACATATTGTAACTTATTTGCTAAAGACATAAGTGACTTTGGTTTTTGAATAATGCTTCATTTTCTATGCTATTCACACAATAATGGCTGCAGACAAGGCACCCTTTTAAGTTGAATTTGTTATTAAGTGATCTTCATAATTTTTTAAAGTCTAAAATCAAAGAGAAAATAAGTTGGGTCTGGATTTGTAGTGTTTTCCAATTTCTGTGGTTTTAGTCTACCCACTAGCTGATTTCAGGGTACCCACATGACGTCACTGGGATTGGGAAGTGGTATGCAGCAGCAACCATCATGGAGTACAGGCCAATGGGAATACAGACACAGCAGGCATGAAGAACCTAGAGAGAGTAGAAAATACTAAAACAGAGTATTTTTTTTCTAAAAAGGAAGTTACAAGTTTTAGTATTTATAATTCTTAACATAAGTTTTAATTCATATGATTTAATTTTTAATTGCTCTTTCAACAACTGGATCACAAAATTCCTGCAAACTTAACAACCTGCTTTCATGAACCAGTAGGCTCCCATACTCTGTAGGCAAAAGCATTTTTTTTAAGCAGGATAGTTCCATACTAGACTCAGTGTTGTTGTGGCAGCAGTAATGGAATAATAATGACATATAACATTTATTGAACACTTATTTACTATGTAGTTCAGTAGTGGTGCGCTTGCCTAGTATACATGAGGCCCTGAGTTCAATCCCCAGTATGGGGAAAAAAAAAAAGCCCACAAAAAACCCAAACTATACACGGGCATTTATTGTTATTATTATTATCTATAATTTTGGTGATACTGGTGCTCTACCACTAAATGACATCCCCAGTTTTTTTTTATTTTTTTATTTTGAGACAGGGTCTTGCTAAATTGCTGAAGCTGGCCTTGAACTTGCAATCCTCCTGCCTAGTCCTCCCAAGTAGCCGGGATTACAAGCATGCTGTGCAGGCTCTTTTCTAGGTACCTTGCATGTATTTACTTATTTTATCCATAAAACAACCTTAACAAGAAGGCTCTGTGATTGTGGCAGGGAAAAGGGAGGTTGCTAGAGGATTCCTAGGGCTTCATAGTGTCTCCTCAGAACCCCTTACTATATTAATCTTTCCATTTGGCAGATGAGGGGTTCAAGGCTCAGAGAACTGAGTGGCTTGCCAAAGTCACACAGCTAATACAGGGCAGAAATGGAACTCAAACCCAAGTCTGTCTGATGACAGAGTTCCCAAATGCTGGGCATCAAGTGACTTGACTTTCTTGTAGAGCTTGCTTTACAACACTGACTCTAAGCCCCACTCCTGGTGAGTTTGATTTAGTTGGCATCATATTTTTAATATGATCCCCAGGGAATGACAAGAGGTAAGCATCGTTTGGACAGTTGAGGCCCTCAGAGCACAGTAGGGGCTCAGAATGCCAGTATTCAGACCTAGATTCCTTGCTGGCTAGATGGGGGCACTGACCAGCCTAACCTGACCTGATGGCTTCACAGAGTTGATGAAGGGACATGCCGGGAGAACCCACAGCAAATGCTAGTTGTCCTATGATACAGACTGCAAAGCCTGTGGACTGACTGGCTCAGCACTGGAAGTGGTCCTAGAATGACTTTGAAGCAAATTCTTATTTCCCTACCTCCCCACCAGAGCATAGAGACAGAAAGGTAGTGGTTTTCTTTCCTGCTTTACCCCTCAGGGCAACAGGAGGTCAGAGCTAGACAGTGGCCTTCTCCAGTAAAGGAGTGGCCAGAGGCTGTGGTTTGACAAATCCAAGTGCATCCAAGTTCAGGCCCTTTCTTAAGCCACATCTGTGGGTTTTCTGGGGAAAATATGGAGCTGGAGCAACAAAGTGATGAGGACCAGATTGAGCTAGGAATATCCAGTTTCCCAGCAGGCAGGGGTGATCCCAAGGGAACTCTTGCATCCACTAGAGGAAGGCGGGGGCCATCTGGGAGAGTGGAGCTGGGCATAGCAGTGAACACCTGTAATCCTAGCAACTCAGGAGGCTGAGGCAAGAAGATTGCAAGTTTGAGGCCAACTTCGGTGACTTAGTGAGACCCTGTCAAAAAAATAAAAAGGACTTGAATCAAATGTATGGAATATGATATGTCAAGAGCTATGTAATGTTTTGAAGAACAAATAATAATAATATAAAAAATTAAAAAAAATAAAAAGGGCTGAGAATGTAGATCATTGGTATGGTGCCCCTGGGTTTAATTGCTAGCAACACACACACACACACACACACACACACATTGGGAAAGTGGAAAGTACACAGGATTTGGGTCAACCCCATTGCCTACCAGCTGAGGCCTGTTGGGCAAACACTTAACCTCTCATTCATCAGTTTCTTCATCTGTAAAACCAGAGTGATGACAAGTCCTTGCCTCACAGAGTGAGGGTTGAGGGTCAAACGTGATGAGTGTAAACTATAAAATGAACCACTGGCTGGGTGCTTTGAGGAGCAAAGGAAGTGCATTTGCCCTCAGTAAGTGTGTGATTCAGCCAGGGAGGCACAGTGGTGCTGCGGGTAGAGACGCCAGCACAAGAGTGGAGCCTGGAGGGGAAGGGGCTGGGCTGTGGGTTCAGTGATGCTACCTGGGGAGACAGGATTTTGTCAGGGCCATGCAGGGTGAATAGCAGTTCAACAGGCAGATGATAATAAAAGGTTTCATTTTTAGAAGGAGACATAATCAAGGGAATAGTCACAGGAATAATGATAACAGATATAGGCCACTTGATGTGTCTTGTTTGATTCTCCTAGAAACCCTTTAGAGGTGGGTTTCATTATTATTCCTAATTTATAGGTGAGAAACCTAAAGCTGAGAGAGATTACACAACTTGCCCGGCCTGAGGATGCTGGTAATTTTGGATTTGAATTCAGATTCCAAGCCCTGTGCTTTTAGCGGTTACCTATATTGATTTTACAAAAGTAGGATGTATGAGAGGTACCTATGTGATTGCACTGACCTGTTCATTCATTTGTCTAGTAAACGATAACTGAGCACCTACTACAATGCCAGCCACTCTTGAGTGCTAGGGATGGAAGTGAGGCTCTCGGGCAGAGGGCCTCTGGGTGGGAACAACTAGCAGTGTGTGTTGGAGGGGAGTGGGTCACAGCAGACATTTCAGTGTGGGTGCCAGAGCTGGGTGGTGAGTAAGAGAAGGAGCTTGTCAGGAAGGTCACTCCAGCAGAGTGATCTGCAGGAGTGGTGGTGAATGCAGAGATAAGGGAATGCAGCAGAAGGCTGTCCAGAGCTGGGAGAGGGTCAGGAGGTCCTTGAATGGAAGTGAATGTTGGCATAGGCTACACTGGAGGCTCAGGGGAAGGGGCTGCCTGTGGTCTCACTCCAGTGTGCCTGAAGGCGAAGGAGCCACAGCAGCTTGGAAACCTGCCACAGAGGCCTGGCAGCAAGCAACCTCACTTTCTCAGGTTGCCCAGTGCTGCCTGAATAATCTGGGCTGGACTTGCATTGTCAAGGGAAGGTTCTCAGGCAGTTTCCTTGTCCCCATAGCACAGACATGGCTGGGTCTCAGCTCTGCTGAGTTGAGCAGCCTCATCCAGCAGCAGGCAGGCTATGCAGGCACCTAGAGAGGGCACTGGGCTGGGGGTCAGCAGACTTGGGCTCTGCTCCTTGCTCTTGACCTCTCTGGTCTTCTCTATAACATGAAGGGGCTAAATGATCTGTGAGATCCCTTGCAGCCCGAAATATTGTGAGCCTGGGGGGTAAAATGGGGTAGGAGGAGGGAAGCAGGGAAGGACTGTGAAAGGGAATAGTCTTTAACTGAGTGCAAGTGATTCTATCAGTACTCAGTCTGAGCTCCCTGGTGTGACTGTTAGTGCTGCATCCCAGAAAAGAATGAACACCTGTAGCCCTGTTCTCTGCTATCTCTTTGGGTACTGTTCCTTATATGGACCATCTTTGTGAATTCTCAGAACAACTCCATGACTTGTTAGATATTGTTCCCATTTTACAAATGGGAAACCAAGGCTCTAAGAGGTCCAATGAGTTTGCCCAGATTTCCCCCACATTGTAAGTGGCAGAGCTGAGATTTGAATCCAGGCCTGCCTGACTCCAAATCTTTCTGTTTTGCACTTTACTACATAGCCTCCTGAGGGTGCCTTCATTCTGCATGGGCTCCTGGGCATGCCATGATAGGGTCTTGGGGCACGCCCCCCCCCAGAGGACCAGCATCTAGTTGGCACTACAGTAGGAAGCTTTGGCCAGATCCAGCAGGACACGAAGGGACATGTTGGTCTCTCCCAAGATGCCTGCCTAGCGAGCAGAGCTTGGTGGGTTTGTTTGGACACACGGAAGGCAGTCTTACTTCCTGGAGGCAGCTTCACAGGCCCAGAGTCAGGCAATAGCAGGACCTACAGGAGTGTGAGCCCTTCCTCTAGCCATACTATGGAGATGATGTCAGATGTGTGGGTGAAGTATCTAGTTAAAGTAAATCAAGCTTCAGGAGAATGACAGGAGTAAAGGAGTATGGATATCCTTCTACCCAGGGGTTGGGCTGGCTTGGGCCCAGCTGTGTGGGACTGCAGCAGCCTTTTCTTCTGTCCTGATCTGGGGCCAGGTGACCTAGCCTTTTCATGACCTGCCTTGGTCCAGAGCAGTGGAATTTTGCCCAGCTCACTTGGTAGTTTGTGCCACCTTGAAATTGCTTACTTAGACCTTGAAGGGGCTTTGGATGGCACCCAGTGTCTAACCTAGAACTGGGGGCTGAGGCTTAGAGAAAGGAAGTATCTAGTCTAAATTCCCACAGCCTTGAGTGATGGAGCTGGAACTGCAGTTTCCAATCCCAGGCCTGGGCTCTTTCCACCACTATACTATGTTGGAATAGTGGGAATCTTAGACCAAACCCCGGGGCAAGTGCTACTTTGCTTGTCCTTGGGCTACCTTTCAGACTCTCCCTTAGTCCAATTCCTTCCTGACCAACCTTGTAACCTCACCAAGGGAGGAGTGTGCTCTGGCGCCCCTAGTGGTGGTGAAAGGCCTCCGCAGGGCAGGAAAGAAGGAGCTACATAGCCTGCTTCTTTCAATTCATTTCTGCAATATCAATAACATGCAGCATGCAAGACAACATAGGCAATGCCAGGAACTTTAAAACCAAATTGAATTTCCCCAAGGAAAAAATCACCAACTAGGAAAGTAGCATCACAGATGAGAGTCCTGAGGCTTAGCTCTGCCAGCAAGTATTGGCTCTGAAGGGATTAGAACACATGATCAGGGGAAGCATCCCTGAAACTACAAGGAAGTAAAAGGAGGCAGGAGTCCTAAAGCATTGACTGGAAGTGTGAGGAGCAGTAGGAAAGGCATTCCAGGCAAGAAGAGCAGAGGCTGGAATTGAGAGGTCGTCCTGATAGTAGGTATATAGCCAGGGGTGGACCATGAGGCTGGAAGGGAAGCCTGGTGGGGGGCAGTGCAGAACTGTGAGCCTCAGATATTAGGCACATTCTCTGGTGGTCAGTGACACCACTGAAGATAATTAACCAAGCTAGGCGATGTTGTGGGAGAATAGGGCATAGACTGCCAGGGAAGCTCTCCTGGCTCTGCCATCATGAGCTATGGGACATTAAGCAAGTCATTTATCTTGCTGGGCCTCTTTGGAATAGGGATGCAAATAGAACCTTCCATTCAGGGTGGTTGCAAGGATCACATAGAGCTCTGGCATGAAGCATGATTTGGTAAATGTTAGTTCCTGGTCGGCCTCCTGGGTATTATCAGGCTACTAGTAGAGGTTAGGATAGCAAGAAGGAAAGACTTTCTGAAAGCAGGAGGAGCCACAGACATGGTGGTCCAAGTCCCCTGGCCAGCCTGAAACCCCCTAGTGACCTGGGAAGGAAGCAGAGCATTATTTGGTGGCAAAGAGCCCATGGCCTCTATATGTTTCCTGTCAGGGAAGGACTGAGTGTGCAGGTACATATGTCTAAATGGTCTGATGAGTAAGCCGTGAGGCAGGGATAAAATCCCCAGTCCTGACCACCCCACAGAGCATTCCTGCTGCCCCAGCTGGCCGCTTCCCCAGCTGAAATCCCCAGGCAGTGTTCACTTATCCAGACCCAGCTTGGATCCTCTCCTGCATGACCTTTGTCTTCTCATCTGAAATATCCAGCTCAGGAGCTCCTGAGTCTAGTGAGTACCAGGCCAGGGATTTAGCCTGGGGGCCACTTACCTGCAGGAAAGTATCATCAGAAGACAAGGCACTCTGGCACCTGCTCCAGCCACAAGCCTACTGGATTGCTCAGCTCAAATGGCCTGCCCACCTCTCTAGGATAAAGTCATAAGATCCTTGAGAATGGGAAGGGGGATCATTTGTTGGGTAGAAGCACAAGGTTGGGGTCTGATAGATAAATATTGCAATCTTTCATCCACCAGCTTTGTGTTGCAATCTTGGTTTCTTTATCTACAAATGAGGAACAATAGCACCTACTGGAGGAGGCAGTTGAGAGAGTTGAATGAGGTATAAAGTATGTCATGCACTTGGTTGGTGCTAGGTCCTGCATATTTCAGGGGCTTAATAAATGGCACCTTTACTTCTCAGGAAGCATTTATTGAGCACTTGGTGGCTGCTGGGCCCTATCTCAAGCTCTGCTGATAGGAACAAAACCCTTAGGAAGCTTGCAGTCCATTGGAAGGAGACAGATAAGTAATCAGACAAGCTCAGCAGTGTAAGAAGCACAATGCTTGGAAGAACAGGATGTTTGGGGGGAACTGGGGAGATGGTGGGCAGGGGCAGAGCAGGAAAGGCCTTTCGGATGAGGAACTATCTAATTGAAATATGAAGAGAAATCAGCCAGGTTTGGGGAGGGGCCAGGATGGAAAAAAGTGTTCCAAGCAGGGGAGAAGTCACTTGCTCTATGTTAGATCCTTAGGGCAGAGCTGGAGATAGGTGTCACTGCCCTAGAGACGCCTCAGTTTTTCTCCTCTGCCTCATCCCTGCTGCTCTGCAGGCCCAGGGATAACAGGTCTGGGGTGTTTGTCCACTGTGGCTTCCATCCCCGTACAGTATGAGGACCTTGGGCTATGGTGGTTAATAGGGCCCGTGTCCTGACCCCTCAGCCTAAGAGAGGTCTCAGGGCTTCTCCCCAGGAGGGCAAGTTCCAACAAGGTGCCTGAGAATTATAGGTTAATGGAGGAGGAGCAGTCTGCTTGGAAGTGTGCCGCTCACTGCAGGGGGCACCAGAGCACTTGGGCTCCATGGGCAACCACAGTAGGGCTGAGCCCAGGGAACCTAACTGGGTCCTGTCCTCTGATCTCTCACCCTTCTCTCCTTTCTGTTTTTTGATTTTGTTTTTTTCTTTTCTCTCTCTCTCTCTCTCTCTCTCTCTCCCTCTCTCTTGGTTCTGGGGATTGAACTCAGGGGCATTCTACCTCTGAGCCACATCCTCAGCCCTATTTTGTATTTTATTTAGAGGCAGGGTCTCATTGAGTTGCCTAGCACCTCGCTTTTTTTTGCTAAGGCTGGCTTTGAACTCACGATCCTCTTGAGCTGCTGGGATTACAGACATGTGCCACTGAATCCGGCTCCCTTCTCTCCTTTCTGCATAGACTAAGAATCTTCTCTGCCTTGGGAAAGGACTTTGACACATTTTCAAAATAAAGTTGAGAGTAATCTCCTGAGGGGAGGAATAAATAAGTTTTAAAAATGCAAAAGGAAATGTGTTATTTATTTATTTTTGATGGTGGAAAAAAATTCAGGGGAGGGCCTCAGCAGGCTCCCTTGAGTGAAAGTTTCCAGCCACAGTGACAGAAGGTCACAGAGACTTTAGGGAGATAGGGACACCTGGGGAGTGAGGGGTGGGCTCTGGTCCAGATTCAATATGAGTTCAGCTAAGAGGTAGGGCCAGGCTCAGTATGCCACTGTCAGGGATCAGTACAGCTGGGGGAGGGGACAGTGACAATGCAGTCCTGAATCCTCCCTCCAGCTGAGGACAGCTCTGCTAGGGGAGCCAGGCAGACAGCAAAGGACCACTGGACAGGGGATCTGCCAAATGTCATAACAAAAAGTTATGACAAAACTTTTTTCATATCCAAAGAAGTGCAGAGAAGCCAGGAGGGGAGGGTTCACTGTGGAGTTGTGGGGGCCTCAGGGGGGTATGAGGGCCCCAGGCTGCGAGCAAGGTCTTCAAGGTGAAGGGTTAAGTTAGACTTTGAAGCTCAGCCAGGATTCAGTGAATGGAGATGGAACAGAGGCCTTCAGGGAGGGTGAATGGTATGAGCAGAGGTGCAAGGTGGGAAATCCCATGGTACTTTGAGAACCGGGGCGTGGGCTGGGGATGTGGCTCAAGCAGTAGCGCGATTGCCTGGCATGCGTGCGGCCCAGGTTTGGTTCTCAGCACCTCATACCAACAAAGATGTTGTGTCCGCCAAGAACTAGAAAATAAATATTAAAAATTCTCTCTCTCTCCTCTCTCACTCTCAAAAAAAAAAAAAAAAAAGAAACGGGGACGTTCAATTTTCTTAAACATTTATTTATTTACTTAACAGTCACATGCCATACAATTCACTCACTAAATGGGCAGTTTACAAAGTTGTAATAATCAATACCACAACCATTCAGAGAACGATTAGAGAACATTTTCGTCACCCAAAAAGAAACCATGTACCCATTAACATTCACTCCTCACCCGCTTATTCCCCCTATCCTAGGCAACTACAGATCTACTTTTTCTCTATGGATTTGCCTATTCTGTTTTTCATATAAATAAAATTTTGTGATTTGTGACCTTTTGTGTTTGGTTTCTTTCACTTAGAATAATATGTTTTTTTAAAAAAATTTGAAATTGTAGATGGACAGCATGCCTTTATTTTATCTGTTTCATTTTTATTTGGTGTTAAGGATAGAACCCAGCACCTAACACATGCTGCCACTGAGCTGTAGCCCCAGCCCTAGAATAATATTTGAAAGTATGGATCAGTACTTTATTCCTTTTTATTTGACTTGATTCATTTTTATGGTTGAATAATATTCCTACATGAATACGATATGTGGTATGTGTTTATCACATTTTGTTTATCCATTAATTAGTTGGTGGACATTTTCCACTTTGGGGCTATTGGGAATATTGCTATGAACATTTGTGTACAGATTTTTGTATGGATGAATGTTTTCAGGACATTCCAGTTTGAGTGAAGTTTAGGACAGTTGTGGGGCAAGAGGAAGAAAAAGGATGAAGCTGAGGGACCTGACCAACTGGTTCCTAGTCTGAGGGTGAGGGTGGGAGTGAGAAGGGTGGAATTTGGGACCCTGTTCTAGCATCACTGGGAGCCAGGGGTGATTCAGGGCCCCAGCAGGGCTGCCTGGCTGCTCACCGGCCTGCACTGTTGTGTCTGGACTGGTAGATATTTGCAGGGCTGGAAACAGTCTGGGGCAGTTGGTATTTTCCCTGGAAATCAGGTGCATTTTATCCGGTGACCTGCTGAGACCCAAAATTAGTTAAACACATGGAGAAGTATGGGCTGCACAGTTAGTCTGGGGGGAGGGGGGGAGTCTTGTCAACAGGAAGCTGGCTGGCCCCAGGGAAAGAGGTGGTCAGGAAGCCCAAGGTCAATAAGCCAAATATAAACCACCACCAAGCCATGCTGCCCTGCCCCCATCGCACTTGTAGCAGAGGTGGCTTTGTTTATAGGAAATGCTGCCAGCATCTTCTTGACCCTTTCTGACAGGTTGGGCAACAGAGACACTGCATTAAAGGAATATGTCATTCAGAGAGAGGAAGGAAATTAAAGCTGAATTCTCTGGTCTGCTATGGGCATCTGGTTTGGTAAAACCCAGGCCTTGCCCTCAGCACTCTGCCTGTTTTTAAGCTCACAGAAGACTCAGGACACAAAAACAAGAGTTGTGCTATTTTAGTCTCCTAAAAAAGAACAACAAACTCCACCCCAAACTCCAAAGCAAAAACAAAAAACAGGGCTTTAATCACCATCTCTTCTTCCTTCCTTTTTCTTTTCTTTTTTTTTTTTTTTTGTTTTTCTTTCTTTTGTTCTCTTTCTCTCTCTCTCTTTTCTTTTGTTCTCCAGCCAGAAAACATTATGTTATTAGACAAGAATATTCCCATTCCACACATCAAGCTGATTGATTTTGGCCTGGCTCACGAAATAGAAGATGGAGTTGAATTTAAGAACATTTTTGGGACGCCAGAATTTGTTGGTAAGTTTTAGGTCTGTTTCTCTCCCAGAGAAGAATCAAAGTATAGAGAAGTCCTGGGAACAAAGCTCAAGTCTGAGGCTGTGGCCTCTGGGTTAAGAGAGAATGCTATGGGACACCCACTAGAAACCTAATGGGAGTGGGGGCAGATATCTTGTTCGGGTCTGGGTGAGAGTCCAGGTGTAGGATTTGAGCACCCAGTGGGACAGGGGGTGACCAGAGAGGAACTTCCAGAGTTGAATCTTCCCAGAACTGGCTCTACCTCTTGCTCTTAGATGAGTTTATCACATATATTTAAAATCACCTTGCTCTCTTGCATTCCCACAAACTCTGCCTTCCATGAAGTAGCTTTTGATTTCCTAAAAAAGAAAAAGACTATCGTTTTCAAAGTCCCAGATCCACCTACCTGCCTCTTTTGTGCCCACCTTTATTCATGCTTGTGGTACCTGGCTCCAACAGGACCCTGGCTGCCCTCTTCCTTCTGTATCTCTTTCCCTTGGTCCAGGCCCTACTTTCCTGTACTCCAGAAGCCCTTTCATGGGGCTTGGGCCAAAGGTTGGGGAATCACAAAGAAATAGTCCTGTAGAGAGGAAAGGAATGGGAGTTGAGAACCTACGTCTGTCTTTCTGCTTCAGGGGTTGGAGAGGTCTTAGGGGTGGAGAGTTGGTGTGGTCTCCTCAAAACCTGGGAGCTAAAAATTCCTGACTACAATCTAATCAAAAAGGAAGGCAGGCTACGGGTGTAGCTCAGTGATAGAGCACTTGCCTAGCTGTTATGCTCCAATTTGGGACCCCCAAAAGACCACCAGAGGCTAAGATCAACATAAACAGCAAAGAGGTGTTTATTGAGAGCTAGCTCGGTCCTCCGCGCGGGCACACACAGCAACTGGTGACGCTGAGAGGCCCCGAGCCCAGGGTTTGCAGCAGTTTATGCACTCTTTGGGGAAGGCAGGGACTTCACATACATCATAGCATCTCTTAGCAAATCATCATACACCGCGGGAAAATCAAATAACAACTCTAAAACATGATTAGCACATTCACTGGCGGGAACAAGTTGGGTAGGTAGGGGTGATTGGTCAGTACAAAAGGGGTATTCATTTGAACTGATTGGTTTAAGACAAGAGGAGTGTTTGTGCTGAACTACATGGTTTTCCAACATGTTATCAACCACTAAAAGTACTGGGAGGATCATCTGGCATCCCAGGTATTTCCCTGTCTCATGCTGATTGGTGGCTGCTAGGGGGTTGCTATGGGTCCCCACCTAGCCTGACAGTCAGAGACACCTGGTGCTGAAGATCTCTCCTGGTATTTGTAGATAAACAACTCAGCAAGGTGGGTAAGTGCCTAGGAGTGCTCTGTGGGTCTTTCCAAGGACAAAGGTCACGCCCCCTTCCTTGGACAGGCTTTGCTTTGAGGTAGAGGCTGGTTTTTCATAGCATGCAAGAGGCTGTGGGTTCAATCCCCAGTACCACCAAAAAAAAAAAAAAAAAAAAAAGGGAAGAGAGAATATGTTAGACCTTCCACCCTGAAGCTACGCAGTCACTATGGAATGGTGCTGCAGAGACTCGCCCCTGGCTCCCCAGACCCCAGGACAGGGAACCCTGACCATATGCCAGGCACCATGCCTCACATTCTGCAGACTTTGTCTTATTTAATCCTCAAGTAGCCTCATGAAGCAGATTAAATTATTTTCTCCATCAGGTGCCTTCTTTCAGACAATACAAGCAGTAGGTGGTGGCAGTAGATTCAAATACTGATAAATCAGCATCAAAGCTCTTCTCTTTCTATTATACCAGGGTCACTCTGAGAAGTCCCTGCTCTCAAGGAGTTTCCATTTAGTTGTGGATATAAGATAGTAAACCACTAAATAAAAGTGCTGGAAGGATCTTTTCAGATCATCTGGTCTAGTTAAATAAATGTGGAAATGGAGGATTGGGGAATTTTCATTAAGGAAACCAAAGTTGTTCTTTACCTCTGGTATGACAGATTTTAGGTAAGGTATGGGAAGCACAGTGATGATAAGGAGCCAGCCACCTTCAGAATGACATATCCAAGGTCACTGGTTGGTGGGAGAGCCAATTGGAACCTGGGGAACAATATATCTAGACTCAAACTTTGTCTAAGAGAACAGTTGCTGCCCAGCATTCACATATGTGCTTGAAGGGCATATATTCATTAGTTAAGTTCATGTAAATTTTTCAATAATAGTCAGTCAATAAATAGTTCAACTAGAAATTCAGGGCTATAATGGAAGCCAGGATGTGATTAATTGTAAAGTAGTACAGATAACTCTGGAAGACTATTCAGAGAAGATATCCACTCTGGCACAGTCAATGGGATTGGTCATGGTCTTGAGTCAGTGAGGGGCAAAAACTGATGGTTGGGGGTGGGGAGAAGTCTGAAATAGTTGGAAAAGAGAGCCAGAATAGAGGAGAAGGAGCACAGCCAGGTCAGTGATAGCATAGCAGGGAGGAAAGGCTAGAATAAGTGCTTTTATTAGGGACAGGTCAAAGTCCACTCTGTATAGAGTTGATTATTCATACCAGATTGTTGGTGTGAGTGGGATATTGGTAGCTGGAGCCAGACTTTGGAGGGTTTTGCCCAGTGGTATGCAAATGTCTAACAACCAAATCTCAAAAATGAGTCTCTAACTTATAATATTAGCCAATTTCAAGCTACCAGCATGTCATTGAATACAGAGTCGGAAGAGATGCACACAGTTATTTCTTATACCAGTATGGTTTTGTTTGTGATGGGTTTATTTGTATCTTATAGATTTATAGGGGGAATTTTCTAGGCTCTTCCCTGAAATAGGGTGACTTTATTTTCTCAAGACTCCTGAGAAACAGGTTATAAACACTTTGCCTTGCATCCACCATCCATTTGAAATTTCAACCTAAGACCCAGGAATAAAAAGTCTACAAAATCAGGAACAACTGCCAGTAGTTTGGGGGAATCAGGTATTAAAAAGGCCCTCTAAGTACATGACTGGATCCATGGAAGACATTTTCTTTTGAATACAATTTATGGGAAATAAGAGAGTTGTAAGCCCTTCAGCATGACTCACCCCCAATGAATTGAACTTAGAGCTGAGCTTCAAGCAGCAAGAAAATTCAACAGGAATTTTCTTTTCTTCTGACCTCCCTTGAAGGCAAATGTACATGTCAACAATCCAATCAAAGGCTAGCAAGGTATAGATGTTCAAGGACAAAAGATAACTGAAATTACCACATGAGGACTATGAAATAAGTGGAATGTATACAGAAATAAAAGGTGGAACCACAAGAATGAGTAAGGAACACGAGGTGTCAAAAATGACCAAGCAAATTTTTGAAAGAACCAGAGAACTTTAAGAAATTCCATATATAGTCATGTGTCGCTGTCTGTCCTGGACTTTACTTTAGGAAGAGACCATAAAAATCAGCTACTCAAAAATGATCATAGTTTGGATGTCAAAGCAATGTCAAATTGCTGTAAGAGTCTCTAAATACATACTTCCAATTTCTGCACCTATCTTCTTGGACCTGTCTGCAGATTCTTTGTGGATCCCATGGTGAAGACCATGGTCCTAAGAAAGTTTTTCACATGCTTACCCTGAGCCAGGAACAAAAAATGTTTTCAGCAATATTGTTCCAATAATGAAAGTAATGGAAACCATCCAAATGGTCTCTAAGAGGAGAATGACTGAAAAATGATACATAGTTACACAATGGTTTATTGCATAGTAGTGAAAATGGAAGAGGTGGATGAATGTGCAATGAGCAGTAGAAGCATGTAAAAGGCAATCAAATGACAACAGATCACAAGCAGCATGACACCATTTTTATAAAGCTAAAAATAAGCAAAGCCAGGATAGTGATTATCTCAAAACAGGGGCAGCAGGAGAGTGGGAGGGCAGACATAACCCTGTAGATGGGATGCTTTAAGATATTTTCTAGATAGATTTAGCTTTTTCCACTCTGCCTCTGTCCTTCCTCCTCCTCAAGGTACTGCCTTCTCTTTTGCCTCCACTCATTGCCAACCTTTTAAAGAATCATCAACGCTCTATCTCCTCTTCCTACCTTCTGGAGACACTGGGTGCTGTGAGCTTGCAGCTCAGCACTCACTCTCCAGTGCTTATCTGCTCCATCTCCAGGCTGCCTGTGGTCTTCTCCTCTCCTGGCAATCTTCTCTCCTACTCTACACTGGTCACCACAACATTGGCTCAGCTCTTCTTTCTTCCTGTACTTCAATGACTCCAAATGTGATGGCCCAGACCTCCTCCCCCATAGCCATCTGCCCCCTGGACATCTTCCCTGGCTGCCCCTCAGGCACCTCAGGCTCAGCATCTCATCTTAGTGACCACAAAGATGCCCTCAGTGGGAGGTCCCTTCTTTTTGCCCAGACTCAGGGGAAGGTGGAGTCCTCTTTGCCTTCTTTTCTTCCCCATTTCCTTTCAGCAGCACTGACTGGCATCCACTAGAGAGTTCTAGAGCGGGGCTCCATTTCTCCTTCCTCTCCCCTTGTTCCTTCTCCCTTTCAGGCATTCTTACATGCTTTCTCTCTCCTTCACTATCAAGGCCTGCCTGTAGAAGGTTTCTACCAGAAAAACAGGCACCTTGTGACATAGTCTGTCTGAGATGCTATTAAGAAATGCCTTAGACTTGGTAATTTATAAACAACAGAAATTTAGCAATCATAGTCCTGGAGTCCGGGAAGTCTAAGATCAAGGTGCCAGCAGATTTAGTGTCTTGCCGTGTCCCCTCATAACAGAAGGACTGAACAAGCTCCCTCAGGTTTCTTTGAAAGGGCACTAGTTCCATTCATGGGGGTCCTGCTTTCATGACCTCCTCACCTCCCAGGGGCCCCACCTCTTTTATATACTTGCACCAGGGATTAGATTTCAACATGTGACCTTTGGGGAAACACAAATATTTGGGCCATACTTTTTCCCTAAAATTCTTAGATACAGATTATTTCCATCTGCTGCTCAGATTTTCCTAAGAGTTAGGATGAAGACATTTGGCAGCAGATTCCCTAGAATTCCCTACAACTATCTCCTCTCATTTATTTCTCCTCTTGACTTCTTTCAGCTCCAGAAATCGTGAACTATGAGCCCCTGGGGCTTGAGGCTGACATGTGGTAAGTTGTACAGATCACTCAGGTGGCCTAGGGATCCTTCCAAGGGCAGAAGTCCTCAGAACCTGCTTTGGGTTCCCTTGACTGTGAGAACTCTCTTCTCCATATTCACCTCTTAGAGCCTCAGGCTGCTCCAGGTGTTCTGCTGTTGCTGGAAGCAGCAAAGCTGGGTCCTGAGGCCAGTTAATATATGACCAGGTCTTGACTCGGTCAGCTGCAGAGAAGCAAGGGGAGGGGCAGGGCCGGAGTGCAGCTTAGCCTTGGCCTGCCACAGCCATGGTCAGGATAACAGTAACAGTAGCTCATTAGGGCAGTCCACCAAGTGTTTAACAAGTGCTTCCCTCATCCTGGGCACTGTGTTGGCCTAGGGGTGCTGCTGCTGTCAGTCCTCTGCACATGCAGGACTCTTTCATTTGAATGCTGCTGGACAGTAGGCTGAGCATTTGGCCTTTTAAAATCCTGCCTGCGGTCCTGTAAGATAGTTCTCATTATCCTCCTTATATAAGAAAAAAGGGTCTCAGAGGTGGAGAGAGTTGCGCCCAAATCACAGAACCTGCAAGTGTGGAGATCAGATCTTGAACTTGGGTCTTTGATCTCCGTGTGCTGAGCTCAATCACTCTAAATGCATCCCAGGCTGCTGCTGAAGAGTAGGATGAAGAGGGGTTTGGGGACGCCTGGAGGAGGCAAGTAACCTCTTCTCCCAGGACCACATGGGGAGTCCCTTGCTGGTCTGAGTTGGAGGCAGGAGGTCCTTACTTGACTGTTTTCTGTTTTGCAGGAGCATCGGTGTCATCACCTACATCCTGTGAGTATCCCTGATTCTGGGGCTCCATCCCAGCATAGACTGTGGGGTCCTAAGAGGAATGAGAGAGGGGCAAGTAGAAAGATGTACTGAGCATCCATCTACCATGAGCCAGATGTGTTAAGTCCACAGAGCAGACCTGAGACTGAGTGCTCTGAGGTGTTTCATACATTTAACCCTGGCATTGAGTTTCAGCAGGAAGCCCTGGGAGCAGCCCTCCCTCCTGCACAGGCAATGACTGCATTCCTGTGTGGAGTGCCAGGCCTCCCCTGCCATGGCAATGTAGGGGTTAAATAAGCCAACATGTGCCAATTCCCTAGTCCCTGCTCTGGCGCATGCATGGCAGGTGCTTAGGTATTCAGTCCATCAGTGCTACCCAATCATCTTCCCCTCATAGCATACCTGGAAAATGCTATTTTTATGGCCCACTGCAGTGAGAATCAGCCCATAGCCAGAGGGAACAGGGTGGTACCAGTGCTCCAGGACTGAGGGATCATTCTCTCTAAGCCCCCATAAACCAGCTTTCTGACTCACAGCAGCACTTAGACTGCACAATAACAGTGGATTCCCCCGAGCTGCAGCAGAGGGTCTCAACCCTGGCTGCACAGTCGAGTTTTCAATACCTACCATGGGCCAGGCTCACCCCAGATCTATATATATTAAAATTGCTAGGGGTAGGACCTCTGCATCAGTAAATTTTTAAAAACCCAGTTGAATTTGATAGAGAGGGTTTTGATGGAAAGAGAGGCTGAGCATCACTTTGCGTTGATCTGTAATACTGGATGACAGCCAGGATATTCAAACGTCGTCTCTTGAAATCTGAGTTTCTCCAGAGCTCCAGGTCTCATACTGAACAATTAAGGAATTCCAGCATCTGCAGGGCACACAGTTGGCTCACTTGAATTCAACACAGCTTTATTGTTGGCTGGCACCATCATGGGCATTGTGCCAGGCACTCAGGACGTGGACGTGAAGGAGAGCCTTTCTTTCTTGCCTGGGGCTCTCTGTCTGAGGGAAGCACACCATAGAGCTACCTCTCACCCACAGTGACCAAGGTCACTTCTTCATGTCAATTATGTGAGGTAGAGGCTGCCATTTTCTTCATTTTACAAATCAGGAAACTGAAGCTCAGAGAAGTTAAAGAACTTATCATGGTTCACACAGCTAATGCTTAGCACAGCTGAAATTCAAACCCAACATTGAAATATCCAAAAATACAAAAAATTATTTCTTGCTCCTAAATCTATGCATATTTTCTGTTCTTTTCTTGTCTTATTGTTTTATTGTCTAATATCTGTAGTACTAGATTGAATACCAGTAATGAAAGGGAACATTCCTGCCTTACTTCCAATTTTATAGGGAAATCATCAATCTATTTATAATTATATAAATATGTTACATACATAATGCCGCAGTCTGGCTGGGCACAATTCAGGAGCCACTTGTCAAAAGAAACTAACTTTATTTTTAGAACTACAAACGCCAAACAAAATAGCTCCTCAGGAAAAAACCCTCAGAGCCCAACTGCCACTACCAGCTTCCACAAGCCTCTCACCCCCACACCAGCCTCTCCACCTCCCACAATCCTCCTGCTCTTGAGGCCGATTGGCTGGGTTGCGTGGGCGGAGCCAAAGAAGTCCCCCAATGAGCAGCTCTGCAGAGGAGCCAATCATCTAGATGTTGCTGGGGCCGCTGTGAGCCAATCATCAGCTGGCAGTCTGAAGGGCAGGGAAACAGCCCAATGAACATCACCGCAGAGGAGCCAATCAGCTAGATGTTGCTGGGGCCGCTGTGAGCCAATCATCAGCTGGCAGCTGGAACATAATGTAATATTCTTTGTCAATTGAGGATTTTTCAATTGATAAATTCTTTATTATTCTTATCAATTGAGTATTCCTCTATTACTATTTTCCGATAATTATTTTTTATCATGAATAACACTGGTAACACTGGATTTACTGGATTTTGTATAGTATTTTTGTATAATTTGAAATGATCCCCTTTTTTTTTTAGTTTATTGTTTTAATGGATTACTTAATTGCATTTTGAGTCTTAAACATCCCTGGCATATTTGGAATAAATGTCACTTTATCATGGTGTAAAAAAAAAATATCCAAAGTTTTCCAGTATGCCTTGCTACTTCTATGCAAAGAAAGAAGCAGGGGGAGAGGAGTAAATATTCAAGGTTTGTTTAGTAAACAGAAACAGTAAGACGTTTTGCCAATCAAGTAAGGAGGGACTTAAAAGAGACCAAGGTGACTGTTGCGTTTCTAACAAGCATCACTTCACATTTGTGAAACAATGTCATTGATCAAAGCAAGGAACACATGGAGGGGGTTTTGGCACAGTGAGTCCTGGGAAAATGGCACATCTGGGCCGTGTCCCATGAGCAACTGAAATGCATGTCAAGAGATGGTAGCTTCAGAAATCACTGTTTATCTGATGCAGCCTTGAACAACCCTGTAGGGACCCCACAGACCCCAGTCTCCATGGCTCTGAGGATATGCTCAAGTTGCTCCCTTGGCCTGAAAGAGCTTTTCTTCTCCTCCTCCAACTGCTGTCAATTCTTCAAGACATGACAGTGCAATTGTCAACTCTCCCATGGAATTGCACTGGGGTCCCCCTTTTTTTGGTGCTCCCACAGTCTTTTATCTGGCTTTCAATAATTTTCTGCTTTGTTCTGCTGGGGTTTATGAAGAGCTATGTCTGTTTTTTCTTTTTTCTCCTCTCAACTTTTGTGTCCACTAAGACACAGTTTGTCCTCTGTAAAGTACTTACTAGGAGTTCCATAAAATGTGTTGAATTGGACTGCATTGAAAAAGCTGTGGGTTGGCTGCCCAGAGAGGGAAGGCTGTGTTGCCAGGAGCCTCCCAGCCTTGTGCCATAGCATGGGTCAAGTTTCCCGAGTCCATTTCCATCTCCAAACCCGCAGTCATATGGTTCCTTCTCTGTTGTATGCAGCCTCAGTGGAGCATCCCCTTTTCTGGGAGACACAAAGCAGGAAACACTGGCAAATATCACAGCAGTGAGTTACGACTTCGATGAGGAATTCTTCAGCCAGACTAGTGAATTGGCCAAGGACTTCATTCGGAAGCTTCTGGTTAAAGAGACCCGGTAAGAAAAAAAGAAAGGCACTGGTTTCTCAGGTACTGATCCTCTCCTTTTACCACTGTCAAAGATGTCAGTCTGTCTTTGCTTTGCCACAGCGTCACCTGCACCATTGTGGTCTAATCTGAGCAGGTGCTAAGAAACATGACTGGCCAAGACTTGACATTCACCTTGTTTGCTCAAGTCTTTCTTTCTTCTACTGAAATGCCAATAACTGTGTGTATATGTGAAAATGTGTGTGTGTGTGTGTGTGTGTGTGTGTGTATGTGTATGCGTAAATCAGTCTTTGTTTTTTAAGACTCATTACCTTGTACAGTTGGTCCCAAAGGCACTCAATTAGAGAAATAAAGTAGCAGGGTTTTCAAGCCAGTTCAGGTGGGAGTGGAGTTGGCAGGCCCAGAGAGGTCAGTACAGTGGAAAGAGAGGAGACACGCTAATCCTACTCCTGCCTCAGAGCCCAGAATGAGCCCCATATCTGTGGGGTCAAAGGAGGACATGGGCAGGGAATGTAGGGTGCTGGTACCCAGGGAGGGCCTGGATGGAGCAGGGGAAAAGGGCCACCGATGCTAGAAAATTATGTCCTTTTGGTCCCACAGACTTCAAAGAGGGCCAGAGTGGTACTAGGTACAAAGGTCAGTACTAGGGAGGGCCCCCCCTACCTGGGAACAGAACAGTGAAGGACAAAGGAGGGACCTGGGAGGCAAACAAAGACCAAAGGTTTAGCAATGGAGAGATGGCTTTTGGAGGATTCTGGAAACTCAGTAGTGCATTTAATGACTCCCCTAGAGGGTGGCCTTTCAGCTTTGGAACTGAAGGTGAGGGTTCAGGTAGAAAGGTCTCTCTGTTTGGGTTCTGCCCAAACCTCTTTCCTGGGAGCATGGGGCATGCAGGCAGTTCTCATCCATCTCTGCATCTTCCATTATGATGGCATGGCCAAAGAATGCCAAAAGAGCGTGAGAATGGAGACTGCTGCTCCCAGATTCTGCCCTAAAGAATCATCACTGTTTCCTAATCCTCATTTCAGGAAACGGCTCACCATCCAAGAGGCTCTCAGGCATCCCTGGATCACGGTAAGGGCACAGGGGTGAGTTCCAGTGAGCAGGGGTCTTTGCTCTGTCACCAGGGCTGGCTGTGGCAGCCAGATGCAGAAGGCCTGTGGAGAGCCTTTTGCTGGAAACACCAATCCTTGGGCACAGAAGATAGCTTGTCAGGGGCCCCAAGGCACCTGACCATTTTCAAATAGGGTTATGCTAAATGAAGTTTGTATTTCATGGGTTCAAACAGCTTATAGAATGAAACCCTGACTTTGTAACCTTCTTCTCTGACATTTGGGGCTCAAAGGATATGCTTTATATCAGCTGCTTTCCACAGGCACCATGAGACCTCAGGAATTAGCCTCTGAGACAGAAGCCTTGTGGGAAAAGAGACTGCCATCCTGTTAGGGGAGTTTTGTTCCCTTTGGGAAGGGCCAGGGGGAAAGGTCAATCTCTCCCTAACTTGCCTTGTAACCAAGCTCCAGCTACTGGTTTTTCAGAGGGTCTCGCAGTCTGGTATAGTGAAAAGCTTTTTGGGAAAGAGGGACTCATAGACCGGCATTCTGTTGACTGACTAGCTGTGAACTTCCAAGACTTCTTATTCACCTTCATTGTTAAAGAAGAAGGCTTACAGGAATGATCTGAGCGTGCAGACAAGAAGGGTAGAGGCCTATAGATGATGGGGAGTAGGGAGGGTTGGAGTGATCAGGGAGATCAGGTTCATCTGCTTGTTGAAGGATGGGGAAGATCAAGGGTCCTCCTGCTGAGCATGCTCAGTTTTGCCAAGATGCCAGGAACCCCAAAAGAGAGACACCCTCTGCCTCCCTCTGCCTCCCTCTGCCAGCCATGGCCTTGCCTGCTCCAGCCCTGGAGTGGATGTCTACAGAATCCTGACCGCAGCCCGCTTTTCTGCCTGAGCCCCATTAAATGCTGTGCGTGTGGAAACCCTCTAATGGCTGTGGACCCCTCCGCCCTGAAGTGAGCATGCAGGGAGCATCCCCATACCCTTTGACCTTTCTTATGGTCTGAGGGGTTGCTCACTCCACCAGGGCTCTCCCTATGTCCTGACGCATGCAGTGAATGCCAAAGAGACCATCGTGTGTGCTTTCCACCTGCAGCTTGGATTGCCCTCTGGAGCATGCATTATGTTAACATTGTGGTTCTTCTGTCTGAACATCTGCCAGTCGAAGGGAGAAGTCAGAGCTCCTGAGCAGCGGAAGACACAACCCATTGAGCTGAAGACCAAGCGTCTGAGAGAGTATACCCTCAAATGCCACTCAAGCATGCCCCCCAACAACACTTATGTCAACTTTGAGCGTTTCGCCCATGTGGTAGAAGATATGGCTGGGATGGACCAGGGATATCGTGCCTTAGTGGGGGCCCGTGACACTCTCCAGGATGATGTGGAAACCCTGGTCTCCATCTACAATGAGAAGGAGACTTGGTACCGAGAGGAGAATGAGAGCGCCCGGCACAATCTGTCCCAGCTCAGGTATGAGTTCCGCAAGTTGGAGTCCTTGAAGAAGCTCCTGCGAGAAGATATCCAGGCCACAGGGGCTAGCATTGGAGGTGTGGCCAGGAAACTGGACCATCTGCAGACACAGTTTGAGGCTCTGAGGCAGGAGCTCTCAGCCGACCTACAGTGGATACAGGAAATGATGGGCAGCTTCCAGTTAGAGAGTGGGGACACAGATGGCCTGGGAGCCATGTTCCACCAGGATGCCAGTGAATCCCTATCGGAGCTGCTCAGCAGACCACACACAGAGGAAGTCCTTGCCAGCCTGAAGCTCTGAGCACTAGAATCCAGTCAATAAAGCACTTTCCCATTCCCCTGCCTCCGCTTCCAGCTAGAATCATCCTGTAGGGAGTATATCTGTAGGGCAGCTTTCCACCCCTCTCCAGAGAATTGACAGTTGCCGAGGTGCTGGTTAATTATTAATTCCACACCTCCTCTCACCAACCTGGATTTCTCAGAGAGCGATGGCAGAGCAGCCAAGCTGTTAAAACAATTAGAGAACAAATTCCCCTCACCATACCCTTTTCCACAGGGAGTGAAGCACTCCTTGGGGAGATGCTTGAGAATGGATTTGTGGTGATGGGTTTGTTCGCCTCTCTCTTCCCACCTACATGCCTTATGATTGCAGATCTTGAGTGATATTTGAGTTAACTAAGGATAACTAAGTGAGCATAGTGCTTTCCTGCTACAGAAGCAAGAATTTAAAATGCACAGAGAAAATAATACTACCTTTTGTTTGAACTGACTTTTCACGTAAGGAGCCCTTATGTCTGTGACCTCACTTGATCCTTAAAGAACTCTTTGAGATGGGAAAGTAGGAGATGATATGATTTCTATGTAACTGATGAGGAAACTGAGAGGGAGGATGGTGTAGGATTATTCATAGCCAGTTGATGCCAATGAAACAGGAACCCAGGTGCCCATCTCCAAGACGAAGCATATGGGAGGAAGTAGTGAGGCTTAGTTGTAAATATCCACCTTAATATTAAAGTTTGGATCCCAGAGGCCAAGCAAGCAACTTCATGTATTTTTCCAGGTGTGGGTGGAATGCATACACTTGTACACGATTGTCCCAGGAGCCATGTCCCAGACGGTGTAGTCACTGTTCCTACCCAGCCCTGTCCAGGTCTGAAGACCAACCTGCAAAGCAGGAGGAAAGAGGAACATCTCCCTCTTCTCCACTTTTTCCTCCAACTTATGGCTAAGTGCCCCAACTGTGCATTGATAACAAGAACCAAAAGGGGCTCAACCAAGAGCTTCCTTTCCTATGTACTAAGCCATTGGGCCTTGACAGTCTACTAGACTCCATCAGAATTTTTGAAGAGGATGGACAGGAAGACTGGGAAGCACAAAGCTCAGTGACTCCTTCATGATACAAAGCTTTGAGCATCCCTCTTGAGGATTATGTGATCTCATCCCCTTTTCCTCAAAGGAAGAGGCAGTCAACATAATCATAAAATCATACAGTCAGTGCAGGGAGATGGACGTGGCCCTGCTAGAAGTTTTGGGTTGGGGAGTGGACCAATTAAAGAGTTTCAAAGTACCTTCATGGCTTCACAAAACATCCCTGTCATTTGGATTGGATATTATCCCCGGTTTAGAGATGAGGAAACAGAGGATGTGATTTACTCCAGGTCACATCATTAATGACAAAATAGGGGCCTTCTAATGGCAATCTATGGCTCTTTCTGCTTCTTCTAAATGCTCCAATCTCTAGGAGTTTACTGTCTGCAGGTGGAGGCAGATGATATCCAGATTCATCTGTTCATTCAAAAAATAACTTTCAGGCATCTACCAACTTCCAGAAACATGGCTTGACTGATGATACACGGTTGAGTAAAAAACAGGCCTGTCTCTTGCTTCGTGGAGTTCTCTGTCCTCTGAAGGATTCCAACATTAACCAAGAATCATTAAAACGTAGAACTGTGGCTGGGACACATGCTAAGAAAGGGAAGCATTCCTCAATGCAAGAACCTATGGTGGGGCCTTTGATCTGGTCAGAGGAGGTGTCTGTCCCAAAAGCAGGGATGCTGGAACTGAGACCAGCTAAGCAAACGAGGGAGAGAAGTGTTTCCAACAGGGCCATCATGTCAGGGCTCTGTAATGAGTAGGGCATGGAAGACTGGAAGTGCCAGGACAGTAAGACAGCTAGAGGGGAGAACAGGAATGTCTACATGGCTGGGGAGGAGGCAGGACCAGGAGGTCCTTGGCCACATTAAAGAACTCTGCCTTGCTAGGCATGGTGGCACATGCCTGTAGTCCCAGCAATTTGTGAGGCCAAGACAAGAGAATCACAAGTTCAAAACACCAGCCTCAACAATTTCGTGAGGCCCTAAGCAAATCAGCAAGATCCTGTCTCAAAATAAAAAAAGCTCTGCCTTTGTCCCTGGAGTCATGGGAAGCCACTGACAACTCCTGGGCTGGTGTTAGAGGGGAAACACTCAGACAGGAAGTGAGTTAGGACAACACATATTTTGATGTCATGAAATCATTTCTTCAAAATCCTGTCTCCTTTTCTTTTAGCAAGCTGAATTATTTCAAATATCATATAATACTTGAAACAGAATCTTTTCATCAAATATAAGAAATAATAATAATTATAATAATAATAATAATTATTATTATTATTTTGTACCAGGGATTGAACCCAGGGGTGTTTAACCACTGAGCCACATCTCCAGCCCTTTTTAATATTTTATTTAGAGACCTGGTCTTGATGAGTTACTCAGGGCTTCACTGCTGAGGCAGGCTTTGAACTTGTGATCCTTCTGCTCAGCCTCCTGAGCCACTGAGATTATAGGTGTACACTAATGTCCCTGGCTAAGAAACCATGATTATAAGATATTATCATTGTTTTATGTACCATTAAAAAATAAAAATGCCCAACATGGGAAGTCTAATGGGAGAGCCTTAGACACATAAAGTTGTGATAAAATAATGATAGGGTAAATGAGAACTAGAGCTGCTATGAAGGAAGAGAGAGCAAAAAAATACATCTCATTCTGGACAATATGTGGGGATGAAAAATCCTCCTGAGAATGGGAGGCCCAGGCTGCTAGTCCTCATGCAGGGTTCCTCTTTGCCACAAGCTGTGCGATATTGAAGAACTTCAAGTATGGAATGTCATGGCCAACAGTCTGAGGCTGGGTGGCCCCACATGACCAGCCAGTGCAATCCTCTCTGGGAGCATCTGCCTCTACTCCAGGGCCACAGCAATGATATGACATTGTTGACTGGGAGATGCCTCCTCATTTCTGAGATCCAAAAACATGCATCTTGGAATCAAGGAAAGATGACAAAAACCCTATTTCTCTACCCGAGAGAATTGGTACAAAATGACCTCTACAATCTCTCCAAAGACTTCTCTGCCCTGTCACAGGATGTTGTATACTTGTTTGGCATAGATTCTGCAAATATTAAAGGTCTCTTTGGCCACATTAACAGGCATTGACCTTCAATGCCAGGCTTCCTGAGGCCAGGATGACTGCCAGTTGAGCCACACAGGGCAGACTTCTGGTGAATGTCAAATAAATGGGAATAAAAAAAAAAGAATAATATGGTGGCAATGATTTGAATTAGAGAGACTGGGAAAAAGGGAGGAAGAAGTGATTATCTTAGATTTGTGGAATCAGCTACATACCATCTGATATCCTCATTTTACATCCTCGTAGAGGGCAAGTTTGTTCAGTCTCTGCTGATCAGCCCCTGAGCTGGGCACCCAGCCATAAGTAGTTTTTCTTCAGAGTAGTAAAATGGTCCTGTGTGTGTTTCCAGTCATTGGTAACTGCTTCTCCTTTACGGTGTTTCAAAAACAGACCTTTTTCTGTACAAAGAGCATCTAAAGACAAATCAAAGTAAATTGAGAAAAGCCCCCAAGTCTGTCAGGGAAATCAGAGAAGCCTGTGACCTTCCTCTGTCTCCTGCCAGTAGAATTCCTTTGGCTCTCAACCTGGTGCTGAGGGGAACCCAAGGAGGCCTGTGGAACGCAGCCAGTGGACCTGCTTGCTCTGTTCCCCCATACCCACGGTTGGCATTGTAACAGTGGTGGTAAGGGCAGGGCTGGCCATGGTGGATGGCACGTGGGCATATTTTCTTGGGACCTTGAGGGAGGACCTCTTGGGGGCACTGCTCTGTGGGCAGGCCCCTCTGCCATCATGGAGGATTTTTAGTTTACAAGAACTAAGTAAATTAAAGGTCAACTTCCCTGCTCAGTTTAAACACCATCCTGGGCCATTTGGGAGGAAAAGATGACTGTGTGACATCTCCCTGAATAAAGATTCCCAAGGAAGCTGAAGAGACAGCCCTCTGGGAGGCAGCAGTGGTGACCCTGCCCTGGGGCAGATGCTCATGGCATATCTCTGCCTGTCTAGTTTGTGTGAGGAAGGGTGGTGATGGTTTGGTAGTTCGTGATTTTGTAGATAAGGGAAGCTAATGATGAAGGGATGGAACAGAGTAATCATGACAGGAGAAGCCAGAGCACCCTCCATGGGCCCCTTCTCTGCTGGTGACTATGAAGACGGCAGCTTCCCTCCTCACTGGATCACGCCGCACAGTTGGCCCACATTGGAGGTGGCTATGTGCCCAGCTGTCACCTCCCACGGTCTACCTTTTGTGAATGTCTGAGGAAATGAATGCCTTTTCTCCTTTGTCTATGAAGTTCTTGGCCTGTGGAGAAGATTCTTTGCCCTGGAGAGGAACCCAGCAGAGGGCATGTTTGAGTTGCAGAGGGGCCAGTGCAGTTGAACAAACACTGATTGTGCTCTGGCTTGTGGTGGAGTAGGGGTGATGATAAGGACAAGATAACCCCTGAATGAAACACTCAGTATCTGGGGTTAATGGGGACCCGACCAACTGGGAGGTGGGAAAAGCCAGGGTGAGTGATAAAATATAATATTCTAAAAATCAGGAGAGAGATGAATTCTGATTGAGACAGGGTAGGAGGGATGCAGAGAGCAGAGGTCTTCTCAGGGCAGCTCCGTCACTGACACCCCCATCATCGCCACCAAGCTGTTTCCTTATGAAGAAGGTGCTAAGTAGAATTTGGAGGGATGGCTGTGAGCCCAGATTGGGTCAGGAACTCAGAACTATTGAATGGAGGCTAGAGATTAAAATGAGGAGAGTTTTTGTTTTTAACTTTTTGTCACGGAAAATTTTCAAAACTTGCACAGAAGTACAGAGAATAGTATAGTGAATTCCAGGTACTTATTACCCCACTTCACCTGGAATTTAGTCAAAGTCACAGCCAATCTTTTTTTTTTTTTTTTTTTTTGTACTGGAATTGAACCCCAAACAGGATTTTGCTAAATTGCTGAGGTTGGCTTTGAACTTTTGATCCTCCTATTTTAGCCTTCCAAGCTGCTTGGATTATAAATATGTGCCAGTCTTTTATTCATCTTCCTCCACTCCACCACACACACTATTTTCTGGAATATTTCAAGAATTTTAACACAAATTTCAGATATATTTGATTCATAAATTTTTCAGCATGAATCTCTGATAAGAATTTTTTTTTTCAATGCTGGGAATTGAACCCAGGACCTTGTGTATGTTAGACAAACACTTTGCCCCTGAGCTACATCCCTGGCCCTTTTTATTTTATTTTGAGTTAGGATCTTGCTAAGTTGTCTAGTTTGGTCTCACACTTGTGATCCACCTGCCTCAGCTTCCTGAGTAGCTGGAATTACAGGTGTATGCCAGTAGGACTTTCTTTTTTTATATAACCACCATGCCATTATCACACCTGACAAATCAGCAATAATTCCTCCATCTCATCTGGATACCCATTCTATAATCACATGTCCAACATTTTTCAAGGGTATTCTGTCGACAGTTGGTTTATTCACAACAGAATTCAAACACAGTTCACATATAGCATTTGGTTGACATCTTTCAAGTCAGTCCCTTCCTGACAGTCCAGGGGCTGGAGTTGTGGCTCAGTTGTAGAGTGCCCACCTAGCATGCTTGAGGCACTGGTTTACCCTCAGCACCACATAAAAATGAAATAAAGATATTGTATGTCCACCTGCAACTAATATATATATATATATATATATATATATATATATATATATATATATATATATATATGACAGTACAGGAGGGAGAGCTTTGGAAGCTTTTGCTTGAGTTGAACAATTGCTCAGAAAACTGAAGGTCCTGGAGAAGAGGATTAAGAGTCTCCATGTGTCCAAGCTGAAACCTAACTCAGAAAAGTCAGGCCAGGCAAGGAAAGGGGCATTGCCACCTCCTCCCATTGCCTTCAGCTCTCCTTACCCAGTGAGGAGGCAGACATCCAGGTGTCAAGCCTCACCTGCACCTTCCTGAGAAAACCAATGGTGAGTCCAGCCAGGACAGGGCTCCAGCCTTCAAAGTAGCCAACAAAGGAAGGGGCAGAGGTGCTACCTGGAGAGATGCAACTGAGGGAGGTGGAGGTGGTAAGGCCCAGAAAGTGTCCTAGGCAGGAAAGAAAAATGGGTGCCCCAGTTTTCCATGAAGTATGAGGCTGGAGAGAAGGTACAGATGGAGGTTTGAGAAGTTGCAATCTGTTTGCAGAAACAGATTTAGAGAAAAGTGTCTGGAATGACTCTTCTGTGAAGCTGGGGTCCCTTTTTCATGATTTGTTGGTGGCTCTGCTTCCTCTCCACGCTCTATGGATGTGGGCACAGACCTAGAACAGCCCACTAGACTTTTCAAAGGCATTTGCATCTGTATAAACAAAATCTGACTCCAGCCACCTCTGCTTTCTGTCTTCTTGTCTCCCTTCCTGATATCCTCCCAAGACACACAACATACCCCCAAGAGCCAGGTGGAAATTTCCCAGGCTTCTGGTGACACTGATAGGCCACAAGGTCGGAAGACAGTTGGGTGTTCACTGTTTGCAAGGAGGAAAGGGCCAGGAGAAGGCGGACATAACTCCTTCTTCCCCTCACATTCTCAATTTAGTCAAAAGTGTTCGAGCCACATTCCTTCTGGGAGCAAATTTCACTGACTTTCCAAGCTGGGCTGATAGCATTAGCCTGGCATTGAGCCTTTTATCAACCAGGGAGGCCCATTGATTAGGAAAGGTAAGCCTGACAGACTCGTAGCCTGGAAGGTTATCTCCTCAGGGGTCATGCTATTGTTTGTAGCATATGGATGGACAGGAACCTAGAAGTAATTGCATCACTTTTCGTTAATGGCCCTGGAAATGGTCCTACCTGACATTTCATCTGGGCCCCTCTGCTCAGTGGCTTATCCTGCTTGGCCAGTAGGAAGCGGGGGATTTTCCTTAACAGGACCCCTTGCCTGTGTTGACCTTCCAGCCCTGAGGTCATCCATTTTTCTCCTGGGTGAGGGCACCCCGCAGTAAGTGGACAAAAAGAGGTTCCTTCCCTCTCGGAACTTTTAGCCCCACCTCATCAACTTCTCCTTGTAAGAGACAAACGTCCTCTGCCAGGGTTCAACTGAAAGGATGAATCATGGCTGAGTGAATTGAAGATATGAGTGAAGTTAGAGGTAGAAAGGTTTTTGTGGAGTGAGAGGCAGCATGCTAATCACCTGGGGGAAGAAGATTCTAGAAGCCATGAGGAATAAGGAGGGTGGGATTCCCAAAACAATCCCCAAATTAATACAGAATAAAATGCCAGGCAATGACACATACTTAGAGAAGACTGGCATAAGCAAAGTCGTCGTGGGGGACTGCTGAAGAGCTGTTTTATCTAGGGGGAATCAGGAAGGCTTCTCTGAGGAGGTGATGTTTGAACAAAGACCTGAACCAAGTGACAAAGTGATGTAAGAATGAGCAAGGGCAACGACCCTGAGACCTTGGGTTTAGGATCAGCAAGCCAACCCGTGTGGTGGAGGAGGCATATGCTGGCCTGGGAGTCTCCAGGAGAATGTTGGGTTGTATGGAGAGCACTGGAAAGCCACAGGAAGGCTTGGAGCAGAGGGACAGGCAGGTCCTCAGCACAGGTGGGCTGCCCTCTGCCTGCTTTTCTTTTTTTTTTCCTTTTTATGTGGATATGACAGTAGAGTGTTTACAACCCATTTCTTATTAGAATCCCAGTTCTTGTGGTTGCAAAAGAAAGTCGTCTGCCTGCTTTTGTCCCTCCCTTCCAGGTGGGACCTGGACCCAGGCTGGACCTGCAGACATGGCGATAGGTGACTAAGGAAAGGGTCCAGGAGAGCTGGGCGTGGCCTGGTGATCCCTCTGTGTCCTCATTCTTTTCTCTTCCCTTTTCCTTTCTCTTCCTTCCCCTCCTCTTTCTTCCTGCACTCTTTGCCCAAACCACTGTGTGCTCATTTGGGAAGGTAAGCAGCCCCTGGCCTTCCCACCTCCCATCTACTTCAGGGTTGCTAAAACTCTGTCCCTGCTCCTTGACCCCCACAGAACTCTGCATCTCACTGACAGACTCATGACACCCTTGCAGTGTACTGAGAGGGTGACCTGGGCCTCTCATTGATGAAATGAGTAGGTCTCAGGTCCTGCAATTTATTCCAATTTATCTCTTGAGCAGCTCAGGGAAATAACCAGGCAGCTATTGAGTACCCAGAGTTGTTGGTTCTGGGCAGAGAGGAGAGAGGGGCTGGAGGCTTTGACATAGACATGGAAAAGTTTCTGTGCTCTGAGGTTGCTTTCTGGTGGTGGGATTCCTCCACTACAGAGCTGGCAGAGACAGCTGCTGCACATAGGAATGGAGCATGCAGGTGCTTTGGTTAGGCCCGGGAAGGAGACATTATTTCTTAGAAGTGCTCTAGGAAGCAGGTGCCACTTGCATTAGGCTTTGGAACACTTGGAGGCCTTCTGGGGGCTTTAGAGAAAGGCCCTGCAACGGATCCCCTGCCAGATGCAAGTCCAGAGCAGCACGGGCCCACAGTGTGCACTGGCTTTCTTCTGGTTCCTGATGCCTTGATGAAAGGTGAACAAGAATGGAAATGTGCTCTCAATGTGAGACAAGACCAGCCCTGGAGAGTCAGTGAGCTACCCACCCTTAGCACTCACCAGGGCCAAATATGGCCTTGCAGTGAGCAGGTTGTCAGAGTGGAGAGAAAAAAGCTGCACAGGACCTTAGGGGTCATCCCGGGCAGCTCGTTTTCTTGAGGTCATGGGGTCCTTTGAGAAATCTGTGAAAGCTATCGACTCAGAAGAAATGCTTGTCTGTGCAGACACACTAAATTGGTTTTTTATTGAGGTATAATTTATAACCCATAAAAGTCACCATTTTAAAACATACAGTCCAATGGTTTTTAGTACATTTACAAGGTTATACAACCACCATTGCTTTCTTACTCCAGAACATTTTCATTATCCCAGAAGGAAACCCCATACCCTTTGTAGTCATCCCCCATTCTCTCCTTTCCCCAGCCCCTAGCAAATTGATCTACTTCCCGTCTCTGGTTTTGCCTATTCTGGCACATTTTATATAAATGGAATCACACAATATATAGTCTTTTGTGCTGGCTTCTTCCGTTTAATGTTTTCAAGATTCATTCATGCTGTAGTTTGTATCAATACTCTATTTGTTTTCATGTATAATATTCCTGAATAATATTTCATGTATGGATACCACATTTTCTTTATCCGTTCATCAGTTGATACACATCTGGGTTTTTTCTACTTAGCTCTTATGACTAGGTTGCTATGAACACTCACGTACACATTCACACATGAAAATTTGCACACCGTTTCAGAGATTCACAGAACCCCCAAAATCTATCTCATGACTTAGGAAAGCCTCATTTTATAAAAAGAGGGAGCTGGGCACGGTGGTGCACACCTGTAAGCACAGTGGCTGGGGAGGCTGAGGCAGGAGGATCACAAATTCAAAGCCAGCCTCAGCAACTTAGTGAGGCCCCGTCTCTAAATAAAATATTTAAAAATGGCTGGCGATGTGCTGGTTAAGCACTCCTGAGTTTAATCCCTAGTGTCAAAAAAGTGGGGGGAGGGATTTGAGAGGAGATGGACATAACTTGTTATTGTTTATTGAGTGGTGCTAAGTTAAATTCTTTATGTAAGCCTCAACAACCCTGTGTCACGTTATTATCTCCCATTTCAGATAGGAAAACTGAGGCTCAGAGAAGCCATATCAGGCTTCTTAGAGAAGCTGAGATTTAAGCTAAGCCTCGACTGCCAGGCAAGGAAGGGCAGTTACACATCTGTCTCCACCTGACTCCCACCAAAGCCCCTATTTCCTTCCATTTATTTTCTAAAGATGTATTAATGCTCTGTCTGCCAACAGGCCATCCATTTTGCTAAACCCAGAGCCAGTCTAGCATACAGGGAGCATCCCAGATTGCCAGAAAATGACCCTGTCCCTAGAGTGATGTGTGATCGAAGCCCCTGCCTCCTGCTCTCCCACTTCGGGAGAAGCTGGGCCTCCAGCCACACTGGCTTGTGTATCTGGGTGTAGTAATAATAGCTCAGGGGCATCCATCTCCTGAGCAACTGAGACATCTGTAGCCATTGCCCTCACTGTACCGCTCCCACTGCACACCCTGCCTGGCAGGGAGGTATCGGGGCAGGTTGAGGACAGCGTGTGGCTAGGGTTCTGCAGGAAGGTGGGCAGCTGCTGTCTGACGCCCATTGACACCATCACGCTCTGCTTTGTCCTGTAGCCGGTGGACAACCAGCAAGCCATGGTGCGCAGGGAGTCCCTGGTCAACCTGGAGAACTTCAAGAAGCAGTATGTCCGCAGGAGGTGGAAGGTGTGTGTGGTTTGGAGTGGTTGGGGGAGAGGGCCAGCCAGGCACCCTGCCACTTTTCAGAGTCCCTGAGCACATTCTCACCTGGCATCTGTTTTCTCTCCCTCCCTCCCTCAGCTGTCCTTCAGCATCGTGTCCTTGTGCAATCACCTCACTCGCTCCCTGATGAAGAAGGTGCACCTGAGGCCAAATGAGGACCTGGTGGGTAAATGCAGGACCCTTTGGGGCAGAAATCTGGGGGTGGCCTGAAGCTTGGAAGTAGGGGGAACTTCCCTCTCCTGTTGAGGCAGGTGAGTGCTAGTTATTTCCAGTTTTTTCTGCTGGCCCTGTGCTCCTCTGCCCTGGAGCTAGTGTGTAATCAGCAGAGGTATATGTTTGGGGGGCCTCTGGCTGGTGCTGGGTGCGGTGCTCCAACAAGGTAGCATGAACTTTTGGAGAATCTTAAATTCTTTCCTGCTCCATCTTTGAAGAGATTGCTGCTCCCACTCCTCCTCATCCCTCCAGAACCACCCTGAAGACTTATAGTCCTCAGAGGATGGTGGGGACTCTGGAGAATGAATACCAGAGACCATCCAAAATTTATTTCTGATGATCCAAAAATCTACTTTAGAATGGGAATTTTACATCCTCTTTTCAATTCTCCCATTTCTAGCTTGCTTTAGATTACCATTATCAATAATAATATTAGGGTGGTTTCTTATACTTGTTATAGTTTTATGCATCTTTTAATGGGATGTGCTGAAGAGAATAGCCTCTAGAGCCAGACTGCCAGGATTCAAATCTGCCACTTACTAGCTAAGTGATCTTAAGGAAATTACTTAATCTCTTTATGCCAAAATGTCATCATTTGTGAAATGAATTAAATAATAGTTCCTACCTCATAGAATAAACATGGGGTTGCAGTGACCTGTCCCTGAAATTTGGCATGTAAGTGTTCAATACATGATGGCAATTATTACTATTGTTTAAAATCCTCCTATAGACTTTAAAATTCAACACTAATGTCAGTATTTCAGTCTGTAGGGATTCCCTGGCAGCTCCCCCACTGCAAAGGTGAAGGGGGCCACCAAGGAGGGTCTGAGTTGGTACAGGCCAGGACAGAAGGTGACTCCTTGCTAAATAAGGGACAGAGGATCAACTGTCTGAGACATCTGAGCAGCCTCAAGATACACAGCACTTAGGCGCATCCCAGGACCCAGCACTTCCCGTACTTCCTACTCCCCCCATGTATCCTAGAGTTCTCTTTCTTCAGCCTGAGCTCTGGTTTATTCCTGCTCTTGCCAAGACTTGAGGATTTATGACTCCAGAAGCCTACAAGGCATTGGCCAAGTTGGATCCCTTTTCTGGCTGCTTCCCTGACCTGCTATAAAGGGGACTGGACCACTCTCCCTCTGAGCATACCTGTCAATCACATGCAGACTTTACCCAGCTTACTTTTTTGTTGTTTGGCTCTGACTCATGGTATAAAAAGTTGCTGGTCAGCAGAGCTTGAGTTATTTTTATTATAACTCAAGACTTGGTCCAGGATGTATTTGGCTGAAGTTAACCTTGCCCTTGGATTTCCTGCTGGCTCAGGCCAGCCTGGGAGGGTGCATGACAGGGAGCAGACATGCCTTTCATGAGCCCCTGACCCCATTGCCATGTGTGTGGAGATAGAGGACCAGAGAGTAATGGTGAAGAACATACATTCCTTTCCTAATTTTTGTCCTAGCACAAACACTTGAAGATAGTTTTCTTTTTATTCAAACACCCAGCATTATTAGCTCCGTGGCTCATTCTACAAGTGGAAAAGTATTGAGTCCCAAACAGACATAGTTTTTACAAAGGGACTTTTCTTTAAAAAAAGGTAATGATAGGGCCCTTTTGTTTGGGGAATATTGAAATTGAACATCTAACAATTTTTAAATTTTTTTAAGATGACTTTATGAAGTCTGAATTAGTTCTTTTTTTGTTTTTAATCTTTCTTTTGTTTATTTATTTTTATGTGGTACCGAGGATCGAACCCAGGACCGAACCCAGGACCTTGCACGTGCTAGGCGAGCGCTCTACCGTGCCTTGCAAATGCCAGACGAGCGCTCTACCGTGCCTTGCAAATGCCAGACGAGTGCACTACTACTGAGCCACAACCCCAGCCCCTAATAATTTTAATAATTATATTAGTTGGTGTGAGCTGAACAGAAAGACATCATACCCTCTGGGTAGTTACCTGGGCTCTGCTTTAGCCATGTCGGGATGGACAGACTGTATTGTCTACTTCTTTCCTTGTTCATAAAAATGAGCTTTTCAGAAGTCATTTCATTGGAAGAGCTGCAGGGCAAGGCTTGCTGAAGGTGCAGTGGAAGTCAGTCAAGGTGGAAGGGTTGGAATGGTGGCTGTTGGAGCTTAGGGGGAATCTATAGCTTACCTCTCTCTAGACTGAGCAGAGACTCAGCAGCCCACAGACAACTTATCCTTATGTGTGGCCACAAAGGGCATCAGATGTAATTTTCATTATTATGGTTGGGTGTCTTTTGGTGCCTGGTTTCCCTTAGATGCCCCACCTGCTTTCCTGCCTCCAAGGAGGCCTCAAGTTTGTTAGTTAGTCTGGCCTCATTTTAAGCCCCCCACCAGACCCCTCCCTTCCACTGGTCTCTTGATATGCCCCAGCCGAGGTATATCAAACTTAGGCTGCCCAGCCCAACCTGCTTCCTGGCATCCCATAACCCCCTGCTCTGGCCTTCTTTTTTTTTTTTCCCCCAGAGGAATTGTGAGAGTGACACTGAGGAGGACATCGCCAAGAGGAAAGCCCTCCACCCTCGGAGGAGGAGCAGTACCTCCTAACTTGGCTGGACTTGCAGTGGCTGCCAGGGAGGTCCAGGCCCAGCGGGGCTCCCTTCTGTGCAGACTCTTGGACCCAGCTCATCACCAGCAGCCAGGCGTTCCACATTCCTGAGCACTTTGCAAGAGAGGGGCCTGCAGGATTCAGAAAAATTTGCAGGGGAGCCAGGAGACCCTGGGAGTTCTGGCTCTCTCCTGTGGAGGAGGCTCCAGCACTTCCAAAGCTCTTAATTCTTCATGAAACTGGCTTTTATCTGTCTGCCAATCTCAGAACCTGGGCAGGGGTGTGGACTTTGGGAAATGATGTAAAACATCATCTTCATCCCGGCATGAAGGTCAGACCCAGGCAGCTCTCCTCACGGGGTGAGGGAGTTCAGAATCAGCCTGGTCAGAATTCACACCAGGAAGACAGAGACTTACCACTAAGGGAACAGTGAAGAGAATCTTGGAATATGAGGGACCAATCTGTGACCTCCTAGAACCCACTGGAATCAGCATACCAGAGTGACCGACATACTAGACCTTCTAGAACAGCCATTGTCAGCCCACTATGCTGTAATATTTTTAATTTTTATTAAACTTTTGGTTTATCTGAGGCTTGGCTTCTTTTAGGGCTACCTTCTTCTGATTTCTCGTAGCCCAAGGGCCTACGACTTGGAAGTGCTGAGGGGACAGAACCTCAGAAGGTGATTCTAAATTGTCCCCCCCTGCCTTCAGGGTGTCTGCCTTCTGCATCCTTCTCTAAAGGTCTCCAACCCTGATGCCAGCATAAAAGGCCTGAGCTCCCCACACCACCCCTGTACCACTCCTGCTGCTGTGGGCTAATCATGTCTCCCCCAAATTCATATGTTGAAATCCTAACCCTTCCCACCACAGAATATCAGTATAATTGGAGACAGGGTCTTTAAACAGTAATTAAAATGAAATGAGTTCACTGAGGTGGACCCTGATTCTCTATGACTGGTCTTATAAGAAGAGATTAGTTGGACACAGTGCCACACGCCTGTAATGCCCCCAGCTCTGAGACAAAAGGATCCCAAGTTCAAAACCGAGCCTCAGCAACAGTGAGGCACTAAGCAAGCCTGTCTCTAAATAAAATACAAAATAGGGCTGGGGATGTAGCTCAGTGGTTAAGTGCCCCTGAGTTCAATCCCTGCTACCAAAATGAAAGAAGAATCAGCCAGGCACGGTGGCACATGCCTATAATCCCAGCTACTCTGGAGGTTGTGGCAGGAGGATTATAAATTTTTTAGGTCATTCTGGGCAACTCAGTGAGACCCTATCATAAAAGGAAGGGGGCTATCAGAAGAGCTATGGATGTCGTTCAGTGGTAGAGTGCTTGCCTCCTATGTACAAGGTCTTGGGTTTCCATTACTACAAAAAAGAGTGGTGGGTATTGCTGGGCACAGTAGCCTGCCTTATTGTCACAGCTACTGGGGAGGCTGAGGCAAGAGGATCGCTTGGGCCCAGGAGTTTGAGGCCAGCCTAGGTGATATAGCTAGAACCCATCTCTTTAAAAAATAAAATAAAGAGAGATAGAGAAGGGGAGATTTGGATACAGAGGGGAAAACACATGAAGACACAGGGCAGGGGAAATGGCCTATAAGCTAAGGAAAGGGGCCTCAGAAACAAACCAACCCTGTGAACACCTTGATGTTACAATTCTCGAGAAAATAAATTTTTGTTATTTAAGACACCTAGTCTGTGGTACTTTGTTATATGGTACTCTTTGGTTCTTAAACCCTATTTCTTAAATACCAGCCGACTATGGCCAAGATAGAGATGGGAATTTTAATAATGCAGATAGAAGAGCGTAAAGAAGGGCCCAAGGGAGAAAGGAGAGGATAAAGATGGATTCCTCTTTGGGAGAATATGGCAAGGGTACCTGCATGGCAGAAATCCAGGCCCTGCTTTCCCAGCCAAGAGAATGGCATTGCTGACCAGACTCAAGAGAGGACCCATGGAAGTCAGAAGTGAAGAAGTAAGGGGCGGCCCTGAGAGTGGGAAAGTACATAGAAGGGGAAGGGAGGGGAGTTGTGGAAAGTGAGCCAGGGAACCAGCTGAGGAAGTGAGCCAGGAAGTACAGGGCTGGGAGGGATCAAAAGGGTAGAAAGGAAAGGGCCCTTAGTTGGGCTCCCTGTGTCAGCAGTTTTAAGCACATTGTGAGAGAGCAGGCCAAGCTGCCTTCACCCTGTAGAGGGATTCTGAACAAAATGGCCCCTAAAGAACAGAAAGGCCATGCAATTTCAGAAACTTTCCCAACAACATGGAGGGGGCCTGCTAGCATGCTGTAGAAAGCTCTGCAACTGACCTGTGCGTCCTGGGCTTCCCCAGTTTTCAGGCAGAACCAGCCCCATACCTTGTTCCAGTTTGGGAGGACAACTGAGGCTGAGAATTTCTGACTACACTCAGCACCCTGGACCTGTGAAGGATTCTTGACTGAGCCTGATGATATAAATCAGCAGGAAATATTCTGCAACAAGGGCTCACTGGGCACTACTAGGAAGTCATTTGTGGTGGAGCGAGGTGGCTCCTCTCCTGCTTGGAAAGAGAGCAATGAAAGGCTTGTCTGATCATGATCATAGGCTTAGCCTTTTAGATCTTAGCACAACCATTCTTACAGAATAGGAAATAGCCTAGAGAGAGGAAGTGACAACTTCCTGCTTCACACAGAAAGTCTGTGAAATGTCTGGTAAAAGCCCAAACTTCCTGACTCTTAGTACAGTGCTCATTTTTTTCAGCTCAATAAACTGTGGTGGGCCTTCCAGGAAATAGATAGATTGCCTCTTTTTTTTCCCCCCGATACTGGGAATTGAACCCATAGATGCTTAACCACTGAGCCACATCCCCAGTCCTTTTTAAAAATATCTTATTTAGACTCAGAGTCTCACTAAGTTGCCTAGGGCCTTGCTAAGTTGCAGAGGCTGGCTTGGAACTTAATATCCTCCTGCCTCAGCCTCCTGAATTGCTGGGATTATAGGCATGTGCCACCATACCCAGCTAGTTTTGCCTCATTTTTAACAAGCTGGCACTTGTATTTTACTGTTACCTACTTTGTCCTTCATTCTTAGAAATGGAAGAAAGTGTCATACTTGTTTCTATACATCTTTCCTTATTAAAAATATATTGCCCCTGGGTGAGGACAGCCTAGCAGCCAACCCCATGGCTGCAAGGCAGACAGGGAACTAGTATTTACTAGATTCTCACTACGTGTTTGGCAGTGTCCTAAATGCTGGGGTTAGATTAGAGAAAAGGAAATACAGTCTCTGCTCTAAAGGAGTCTACTTCATCATGCCCACGGACTGTTCCTCCTGGTCTTCCTGTCTAGGTTACATAAAGCCCTGTTGACTGAAACAACTCTCTGGTGTTTGGTAGCATCTGCTGGATTTCCCAGAATCCTTTGGGAAGCACAGGGCCAGGCAGGGGCAGAGAGGGCCCTTGAGGATGCTTATCCATTGAGGATGCCTTTTGGGGCCAGAAGCCAGGCGCCAATGCCACTCCCAGACACTGCCCCAGTCACTGTGGCTCTCTGCTAACAGATGGCTGCTGGCCTGCAGGTGACAGGATGAGTGGAACAGCTAGCCTAGGGGAACCAGGAGCATTCTGTTGGCTCTGAAGGAGGATGTGTTGGCCAGCTGACACTTCAAGGCTAAAAGAAGCCACGGTGTGCTCTGAGGCAAATGGAACATTTCCAGGGATAAAAGTCATGCACAGTTAAGATGCAATTCTTTGAAGAGGTCTGAGGGTGTCCTGCCCCAGAGCATTTGCTGTGTGTTTCAGGATGCTGCATTAATATTTCACAAATTAGTATATCAATATTTTAACGTGTGCTGTGTTTTAATGTCAATCTCACCAGCTTTCCTGACTACAGATCTTAGATTATACTTGCCTTTTCCACTCAGATGTTTATTTGCCAAAAACCTGATTTTGGAAGCAAATGAAAGTCATACTGTAAGAGGTAAATCATTAAATCTCTCTCTATATATAAAAAAGTCAAGCCTTCTGTTCCATAAAGAAGCAAGTATATGTGAAAAGAGCTAAACTGAGGACTGTGGTGTTGAAAGGAATTGTATCTGGCATAGGTTTGTAGAACTTTCTTTCCATCTGGTCCCCAGCTTGATGTCATCCTGATAATGTTCTATTCACTGTTGCTGCACCTCAAAGAATATCTTCCTGGGTAGTCTACTGAGAGAATCCCATTCTAAGCAAACCTTAATAGGCTTAGGGACTGGAAAGTTGAACAGCTGTGAATAATGGGTTGACATTTCCAAAAGTAGAGACACAGTTGGTGACCTCCCATGAACAGTTTCTCTCTTCTTTGATTTTCCCTCTCTCCCACAAATTCTCTTTCTCTCTTCCTCCAGCTATTAGCAATTCATAATATATAGCTAAGCATATATCTTAGTAATTTCTTATTGAGTAAAATTTATGTTCCCAGCTCTTAACCTAGAAAACAGTTTATTATATTTTCTAGGGAGAAATCATTTTGTAAGTATTTTCCCCCTATGGATCTATGATCCGACACCCTTCAGTGAAAGGGGGAGAAAAAGAGCTCACAATAATTTTTTTTTAAAAAAATGCTCTGCAATAGGAACATTCTTCACACATTTCATGTGATCCTCTTCATAACCTTGTAAGGGAAACGAGAGCCTCATTTTTATAGATGATGAAGCGGAGACTCGGAGGAGTTAAGAAATTTGCATGCAGTCACACAGCTGGGGTACTTGGAATCTGGATTCCAGCCCAGTTTTGCCTTCCCCCACATCCACGTTTTTCTCTGCTTTTCCTGGAGAAACACAGTGATGGATGAAAAAAGAATCCTGGAGAACCACGTACAGTATGATACTATTTTTTTTAAAGCTCAAAATCTATACCATATGTTTAGAGATACATGCAAACGTGATAACATTATATTTCAGAAGCAAAGCGGTGACTATCCCCAATTCAGGATGAAGCTTATGTCAGGGCGGCTGAAATAGGGAGAATAGGGTGAGCACTGGGTTGTTGCCAATATTCGGACCAGTACCCAGTTTACCGTGAGCTCATGGGAATTAATTTTATTATTATGCATCCTGAATTACCTATTAGTTGTTTGTTTTTGCTTATACCAAATGTTACATTGAAAATAATAAAGGGAAAAAGTGAAGTGAAAGAAGCCAAACCCAATGATGATTGGCTGCTTTAGTGGCCTCTATTCGGATAGTATAGTGACCATCCCTGTGTCTTTTTCCCTGTTGACTCCACAGTGCATTTGCCACGTGTTCTTTTACTGGTGCCTCCATCAGAGATCATCACGCCACCCTGTGAGAATACCTGGGATGGGGTTTTTATTCCCACTTTAAAGAGAAAGGGTGGAAACCACCCCTGCGCCTCCTAGCCTCACCTCTTCACATCACCTCCCATTGGAGTTTGCCTAACAACATGGATCCAAGGACAACTTCCAAAGCCAACCAGGCTGTTGTCAAACTGTGCCCCAGAGACCTTCATGTCTCTTTGGATTGAAACCTGGAGGCTGGGGTTTGAAAAGTCATCTGATCCATTTCCCTGGGTTTGCACTTGGGTTTGTCTATTTGGAATTGAGCCAAAGAGAGGCTTTATCATCCCCCCAGCTTTCCTCTCTAGTTCTTAGCCGTCCTTATCATAGTTCTCCACTCAAAGCCATAAAGCTTAGGTGAAGTCCTGATACTCTTCAGCTGTTGGACCTTGGACAGTAAACATTTTGGGCCTGGATTTTCTCATCTGTGAAATGGTGACGATAACATCGGTGTTACTTGTCATGAGTGTCTCTTTGAAACCAGTTTTGTAAAGGACCTTGGTCAACTTTGAAGGACTTGGCAAAAAAAAAAAAAAAAATATATATATATATATATATATATATATATATATATATATATATATATATATATTATAATTTAATTATACTCTAAGGCCTCAGGCCAAAAGAGTAATCTGAGAAATGTAGAAGTTGACCAACGTGGTCAATACTGGGACTCTACTGGTCAATATGGGGGCTCAGGGTGAAAGGCTCCTGGGGACCAGCTCTGCTTCTTACTAATTCTCTCAGACATGCCTGTAGAATGCTTGATTCGGTTTACTCAGCAACAATTTATGAAATAGGAGAAAGCAGGAGGGAGGCCTTTCTCTATCACATTGATGCTGGAGACCATCATCAAGGGACTCCTTCAGAAAGGTCCTGCCGGGGAGTCAGAAAGAGCTCTGGAGGAGTCAGGGTGCAAGAGGACAGTCTTTCCAGTCAGACTTCAAATGTGTAATAACTTCTTTGTTTTGTTTTGCTTTTAGTACTGAGGATTGAACCCAGGAGTGCTCTACCACTGAGCTACATCCTCAGTCCTTTTATTTCTTATTTTGAGACAATCTCCCTCACTAAGTTGCCCAGGCTGGCCTCAAATTTGAGATCTTCCTGCTTTGCCTACTAAGTCACTGGGCTTGCAGGGAGCTCTACCAAGCCTGATTCATGTAACAAACTTTTTTTTTTTTTAAAGAAGAAAATGCAGGATTTTGACAATCTGCCCCCACCCTGTTTTCTCATGTTTTTTTTTTTTTTTGTGTGTGTGTGTGTGTGTTATTATTTTGCAAGAAATCCTATAACAAAACACCACAGACTGAATGGCATAAACAATAGAACTTTTTTTTTCCCCAGGGACTGGAAGTCTAAGACCAAGTTATTTTAGGGCTGGTTTCTTCAAAAACCTCTCCCATTAGTTCACAGATGGTTGTTTACTCCCTGTGCTTTTACCTGCTGTATGTGTATGTGTCTGTCCTGATCTTTTCTTATGATAAGATCACCAATCATATTGGATTAGGGCCCACAATATGACCTGATTTCACCTTAATTATACCTGCAAAGGCCCTATCTCCAAATAGGGGCACAGTCTGAGGTACAGAGAGTTAGAGATGAATTTAGGAAGATGTAGACAAAATTCAACCTACAACAAATACTTAAAATTTTCTAACCAAGCATGGTGGCACACACCTATAATTCCAGCTACTCAGGAGGCTGAGGCAGAAGGATTGCAGTTCAAGTCCAGCTTGGACAACTTAGCAAAATAAAAAAATAAAAGTCCCTAGAGATGTAACTGTAGTAGAGCCCTTTCCAAGCATACAGGAGGCTCTGGGTTCAATCTCCACAAAAAGAAAAAAATCTTGACCATCTCCTCTGGTAGATTATAAGCTCAATGTGGGCAGAACTGTGTCCATTTGCTGTTTTCTGTACAGGGCCTAGGGGTGCTCTGTACGTATTTGTAGGATAAATTAAATGAATGAATTTTCTTCCATTGGTTGATCCAAAGTGGTAAGGAAAGCCGTGGGACCTCAGGCTGGCAAGGCACCAAAACAGAGCCTTGGAACCAGACTCTGGGCAACCACCCTCTCCTAGCATGCCCCCACTCCTGGATGGATTCAGTTCAGTACACATTGGTGGTAAAGGCCTACTCTAGTCAGAATTTTGATTAGGCATATGGAAAACAGAGTATTTATTATCTAATGAATAGACAAGCAAGGAAAGGTGACTAGAAAGAAATTAGAGCTAAAGAGAAATATGTAGCATGCTCTGAGGATGCTTGGGAGAAACTGCTATTTCTTCCTGGGGGATCTAGAGGACTACATGGACAAGGATAGTCTTTAATCTGGCCTTAAGGGATGGGTAAGATTCTATTGATAAGGGAAGAGAAGTCTCACGAGTATTTGGATAGCTCGTCCTTATGCCTTCCCATGGCTGAATTTTGGAAAGCTACCAAATAAATACAGGAATGAAAATTCTTTTCTGGGGATTAACTACACTGTGGTGAATTAATAGCTCTACTGTTTTCCATTTTCTTCTCCTCTGACCATTGTGTCACTTGTTCTGGGTCAGAGACGCAGAGGGCCCTGCCAAAGACCCAGTGTCTATCTGCTGGGCTTGACAGAGGCATGCAAGGTCAGGCACACAGAACAGACCTGATTCTGAATCCTTTGTCTCTCTGTCGATGTGCAACACTATGTGTCTCTGAGTTTTTGGGTTTGCCTAGGTGTGTTGTATGAATCTGTCTCAGTGGACCACTACCCCATCAATACTGCCTGGCCAGGACTCTGGGGGTGTACTTGGATTTGTATGTAGGGTTTTCTCACTGGATGTGTCTGTTTCTGAATGTACATGTCAGTCTATTTCTATATATATATATGTCTGACTGTGTCTGGGTGTATCTGACTATGTGTCTGGCTTTATGTGGGGGTCTGTGTTTCTGGCATATGTAGGTATTGGAGGTAGCATGCATCTGGCTGCATCTAGGTGTCTGGGTTTTGTCCAAAAGGACTCATGGAAAAAACTCCCGTGGGCCCAGACTCAGCAACATCTATTGGGATGCTGTCAGGCCTCTGAAGCTGTCAATTTGACGAGCCAAGAGATGTGGCTGAGGACAGCCGCATCTGCTGAGTCATAGGATGTAGGCTGTGTGTGTTCACAGTTGGACATATCTCCTTTCACACACACGGAGAGGAAATTTCAGATGGGCTGGGTGACCCTGCATTCTTTCAGAAGGTTGTGACCTCAGCTAGCCCTGGGAAGGAGCGGAAACAGGAATGCTCATGAGACCTAGAGCTTGGAAGAAGTCAAAATGAGACCCGGGTGTTTCCCAGCTGGGTCCCCTGGGTCATGGCTTTCTCAGACCTTTCCAATAAGCAAGCTGCAGGCTTTGGAAGTGATGGAACACTTCCTGGTGGGGGAGAAAGATGAGCAGATTTTCTCAAATGGTACAGACTGCAGACCTCACCAAACTCTGATCAACAGTGCTGACCCTGGAAAGCCCCACCAAGCCCTAAGAGTCCAGACTCAGAAAATTTCTCTTCCCTCTCCAGACCAATCAACTGACAAACAGGCAATACCACACTGCAATCAAGTCTGATTTCAACAGTGAAATAACCCCCAGGGATGGCAGGCATTACCTTCTTGGTTGAGATGGATTTCACAGGCTCCTTCCCAGTGTCGATGGGAAAGGACAAGAGGGTATTTACCTGCTGCTGTACATCTTCCTAGTGTGGTACCATAGGCAAGAAGAGGTGTGGAAGGTAAACACACACACCTAAGCATTTACATAGCACTGGGCTATAGGAAATAATCATCCTTTTCCCAAGGAGCCCAGGCTGGGGGTGCAGCTGTAGATCCTCAGTTTACCCATAGATCAGCTGCTTCCTTCAGTTTCGTGAGGTGTGAGTAGATGAGAGAAGATGGTGATTGTGACAAGATGGAATTAGTTCTCCTGGGGGAGGTGATAGTCAGAGGAGGGCAGGGGGCTGCCTGGAGCAGGAGGGTGCCACCGCTGGTCACTCCTTATGTTTAGACAGTGAAGGCCACTGACAGAGTGTCATGCTTGCCAATGATCACTTGCTTCTAGTGAAGTCCAACCCTGGGAGTTGGTCTAGAATCCAGGGCTGTGGATTTGGTGGAGGGCCAGGTTCTCCTGGTGAGGGAAGGGCCGGAGAGGCAAGTTGGGATGGGCAGTACTTGGCCTAACTGGGCACCAAGACTTTGTAGGTGGTCATCCCACCCCACTGAAGATGCTCAGGGGTGACAGGGAGCTTGCAATCCCCTGGCACAATTCTCAAAAGCTGGCATCAAACTATTACTACAAGTTATTTCTCAGGTTGAGGTCAAATCTGCTTTTCCAAAGATTCCTCTATCATCCTGGTTCTGTCTCCTGGGATCATATCCACTTAAACACAGAGACAAAAATGGGAAAACAGTCCTACAGGAATCCAAGTACAAAAGAATGAAATAGGAGCTAAGTTGGGAGCTGGGAAGGAGTCCTTCATTCTTTCTGACAGATGAGGCCCAGGGAGGCATCAGGGAGGGGGCATTTGAGATAGGCTTAAAAGATATGAAGACTTGTGTCTGTGGAGGGGCCAGGACCAGCATAAGCAAAGACACAGAGGTGTAGTATAGCCTGCTAGTGGGGCCTGAGATGATGGGGGCTAGGCCACAGATGGACTTGAACCCATGCTTCGGCCTCTGTTCAGTGAGTTAAGGGGAGATCCAGAGGTTTTTGTGAGACTTTATCAGAGCCTTAGTTCTCTAAGTGTGGTCTGTCACGAGCCTTCTGTGGGCTGTGTGTGGACTATGTTGCAAATAGCAGCCTTGTGAGGGCATAAGTCTGGCACTGGGAACTTCCTGTGGCACCCCCCACAGGGCTTAACTTCTGATACAGGTGAACTTCCCTCTCAATCTCTGCTAAAAATTCCACACAGCACCTGGGATGGGTGTGACCTGAGAAGATGCCAATCAACCTGCTGACTACTAGACATCTCGAAGCAAGACTCTGCCCTTGAAACCTTATCCCTGCCTTTGATATACCCCTTAATAAACCACTGAGCCATCTTTTTTTTTGTGGACTAGATGTATTAGGGGCTTCGTGTTTATAAATATATTTCTGAATAGTTGTGTTTTATTATTCACTAAATATTTGAGACTTTAATTTTTAGGGTGGCTTACATTCTTCTGGGCAGGAAGAAGAATCCCCCAATGAGATGCTGGCTGTTGCCCCCGTTGTGGTCCCTGGCCAGCAGCATCAGTACAGCCTGGGAACTTGTAGAAATGCAAATTCTCTAGCCCACTACAGACTTCCTGCATCAGAAACTCTGTGTGTGTGTTTGTGTGTGTGTGTGTGTGTGTGTGTGTGTGTGCACGCGCAAAGCCCACCAGGGAATTCTATTGAGCTACTTTAGGCAAATAACCTGGAGAGTGAGGGAGAGATAGATAGGGTGGAGGAAATCTGGAAGGCAGAGGCAGTTTAAGGATACCAGGACCATCTGAATGAGGCAGGCAAGGGCCTGACCTAAGGTGGGGGCAAGGAGAATCAGGTAGATTTGGGTTCCAGTGGCAGCCTCTTCAGCTTTTAGCGTCATGGACATGAGAGAGCATCTGGCCTTCCCTGGAGCTCAGTTGCAGCATGTTCAAAAAAAAAAAATCCCAATAAGGAGTGTTGGGAGATACTGCCAACAATGTCCCCAGTAAGAGCAACCAATAGTCCCAGCTTGCCTGGACTGGGAGGTTTCATGGGACATGCAACTTTCAGTGCTAAAAGCAGGAGAATCAGGGCAAAGCTGAATCATGGACCACTCTACCTCCAACATGGTTCCCAGAAGGAGGCAGGTGCTCAGAATGTTCACAGAGGGAACAGGAGAAGGGTGGAGTCATCATGGAGCCAGAGACACAATCTCAAGCACTTTGGTGGCAGTTAAGGTTGCCCATGCCACCTATTTCTGGTGCCCTTTGAACCTGTCAGGAGCCCCTGTCACATGTCTCAGCCATGCCTGACTCTGGAAACTAGCAGAAAGGGAGGTAGAGCCCACGCCAGTGGCAAGGGCATAAGGACAGCTTCCCCTGGCCATGTTGCTGGCCTCATTCCTTGGTCACATGAAATACAATATGGCTGATGCCTCTCAGACTTGCTGAGGCTGCTGAAGGCTGAAAATACCCAGGGCCCTGGCCCAGGCGCCTGTGTGGCTCCTCTGGGCCAAGAGTCAGGAAGCAGCTATGGTGTCCTCACTGGGCTCTTGTTACTTTAGCCAGGGGCCTCTGTGGTGGAGGGGGATTTCAGGGTCCTACAGCCTCCCACCTTTCCTCCAGGCTGGGTATTTTAAACAGTTATCTGGCTTTTCTTTATCATCTGACTGCCCCGGCATGTGCCCATGGAGGTTCAGGGTGACTTTACCATGTTTACTGAGGAGTGAGTGCCAGACAGAAAGGTTACCCACGGACGCTTTCTCTGAAAAGCTGGCAGCCCCTCATCTTGTCTTGCTGGTCCACATGCTGGTCTGTTATAGGCTGAGGATGTAAACCAGGGGATGAGTGAGGGTGATTTGTTTTGACCTGGGACCCGGCACCTTAGAGCCTGAGGCAGAGTTAGGTTCCTTCAAAACCAGGAGGGGGACTCTAAAGTCCCTGGCAAGAGAAGGGGAATGGCTGTAGAGAGGTGGACCTAATGTCCTAGTTCTCTCCCTTCCCCTTCTTCACCTCCTGCTGCTGCTCTTTACCCCATTCTCTGCTCTTTCAGGACTGCCTCACAAGCAAACTCAGGTTTTAAATGAGGCTCCCAATACACACCCACACCTACCCTAGATCTGGTGCTGCTGCAGCCTCCAAAACCTGCAGAATCTTCCCAAATCACCCCTGTTCCCTAGAAAGAGGTTTCTAACTCAAGCAAGAAACCTGGCTTTGGAGTTAGGCTGGGCCTCAGGGTTTGAATCCCAGTTCTGACAACTTCATGATGGGTGACTTTTAGCAAGGCACTGAGCATCAGTTTTCCCTTTGTAAAATGGGCATGATAATATATTCCTTGCAGTGCTCCTGTGTCACAAGCCATCCATGGGCTGTGTGTGTGGACTGTTCCACATAGTAGCCAAATGAGGGGATAAGTCTGGCATTGGGAACTCCCTGTTGGGGATTGATCACATGATGCAGGTGAACCTCCCCCTCAAGCTCTGCCTAAGATCTCAATCAAGATGGGTGTGACCTGCCAAGATGCCGATCAATCTGCTGACCATTAGACATCATGGAAGCAAGACTCTGCCCTTGAAACCTTATGCCTTCCTTTGATGTCCCCATTATATAATAAACCAAACGTGGTTGGGCTCACTCTCTTTCCAGCATGGAAGTTTGACCCTTAAGGTCAAAGAGATGTCCTTCCCCGCCTTCTGGATACTACTTTCTGTGCTGTGTGATTTTTCACCGCCACCTTCTTAGCTTAATATTACAGCCAGCCTGTTTAAACCCAGTGTGTCTTGTCTGCGCGGGTCATGGGCAAGACTTCTGTGTGGATTAAACTGAATGAGCTAAAGCATAGAAAGTATTTGTTGTGTTAACACTCAGAAGGTTGTCATTTTTGCAACAACTATGCTTCTTATTGATAGGATACAATGAAAGGATAAAAATGAACACATGGGATACTCTCTATACTGTTTCTGCCTCTGTCACCCACTCTAGTGACTGCAAAACCTGTGGTCAGCAGGGCTCTTGATGTGAATGAGGGCCATGCCTTTTGTTTTCCTTTCTCTGCCTTCCATGCTGGGGGCTAGAGGTGTGGCCCCATGCCCTGCGCACTAGGAGGACTGCAGTCACTTAAGAATCCTCACTGCCTAGCCACAGGCACATTCTGCTTTCCACATGTCTGACTCCTTCAACCAGGACCCCATGCCTAAACCATGACCACCACCAAGTGCGCATGAGCTGAGCATGAGAGGTGCAGCAGCTGACCCTCTTCCTGCCTGTCTGTGGCCCATGTGGTTTATGTAGGAGAAGCAATAATATGATGGTCCCCAGCTGTCATGTCCCTGCCGTGCACCAGGTGGTTTGCACATATTATCTTTAATTCTCACAAAAATTCTGAGAAAGAGTTAGTACTTCTGTTTTACTGATGAGGACACCAAAGCTCAGAAAGGTAAATGACTTTCCTGAAACTGCACAGCTAGAAAAATAAATGGATATTTTAGGATCATCCAATTCTATCTGGCTCCAAAGTCTAAGTACTTTACATGGGGCTCAGAAGACTAAAGGTCTAGATCAGTGTTACCCATTAACTCAGGTGGGACTAGTGCAAATACCTCCCTTTGCTGCTCCTCAGTTTTCTCATCTGTGTCTCAGGTGATGCCTGCTCTCCTGGCATATGACTCCTTATAGGGCCTGTGCTGCTGTGGATAGAAAGAGAAGAATTCTCACCCAGGTGATCTCAGTGTTGCCCAATTTCCTCTTGTGACACTTGTCCTCTGGGCAGCTGGTGTTTTTCTCTTGCCAGGGAGTATTGAGTCAAATAGTGACCCTTCCTAAGAGCATTTTGCCCCAACTTATAAATACTATTCCTGGGGCTGGGGTTGTGGCTCAGTGATAGAGCGCTCACCTAGCACGTGTGAGGAGGCCCTGGGTTTGATCCTCAGCACCACATAAAAATAAATAAAAGAAAGGTATGTTTCCAACTACAACTGAAAAAAATTTTTAAAAAACCATTCCCCACCAACACCACCACAAACAAAAATTTTGCAGTTTAGTATCTTATTTTTCAAAGTTGAAGACTTGGTTGCCAGCCTGTGCTGCTACTGGGAGGTGGTAGACCTTTAAGAGGTGGGGCCTAGTGGAAGGAAGTTAGGTCATTGGGGGCCTGCCCATGAAGGGGATACTTGGGACTGGGGCAATTCTTCTCTCTTTTTGCTTCCTGGCCACCATGATATTCTGGGGTATATTCTTGGATTACTTCTTGGTAGCTAAAGGAGAAATAGATGGAAGGAGGGAGGAAGAGGGTATAGAATACCAGAAGCATATAGATGTCTTCTTCCTCAATCTTTCCAATGCTTGAGCCCTCCCAGGCCATGGGAAGCACAGGAGAAAGGCTACTTGCTTTTTGGCTGGGGGAGTAAAGTTATCAAGAGGTAATAAAAAGAGGTAATAAAGAGAAACAGTACTCATCAAGTTCCTGTTGTATGCAGACATTGCTCTAGATTTGTATACAGACTTTCTCTGAGTTATATACTATCTCCATTTGGAGGATGAGCAAACTGAGGACCTAAGAGGGTAGGCTGCATGAGATAGCAAGGTTAGGAGATGGTGGAGCCAGGCTTTGAGGCCAGATGTAACTTTAAATTCTCTGTGCAGCATTGGGCCCAATGGCACACACCTGTAATCTGAGACTCAGGAGGCTGAGGCAGAAGGACTGCAAGTTGGAGGCCAGCCTCACTGATTTAGTAAGACCCTGCCTCAAAATAAAAACTAGAAAGGTCTGGGGGTGTTGCTCAGTGGTAATTCATCCCTGATTTCAATCCCTAGTACCTCAAATGAAGTCCATGTGCTGTGTGCTCCTGTAGACTGCCTTGGGGGTCTTCTTGGAGTAGAGGCTATGGAACATTAGAAGCAGTGCCTCATCCTATCATCAGGACCCCACAAAGGCAGCCCTGTAGGTAACCGTGTGCCCTCCAGGGCCAGTCCCCTCCAATCTGAGGGCACAGTGTCATGTTGCCCTCTGTCCTGGTCAGCATCTCTTGGGCAACACCACAGATTTTTCAGAAGGATGCTTGGAATCTTGTCGATTTCCACCAGGTGGCGCTGCAAGGGCGGTAACCTTGACTTGTGAATCTAGGGTTCCGCAGCTGCTTAAGGATGTCTGTGATAGGGCAAGACTCCCCTAAGAGGTTACTGGGGAAATTTTTAAAAATACAGGCCTAACCCCTGAGAGTCTGGCTTAATTTTCTGCATAGAAGTATGCAGGAATTTGTCCTTCTTTTAAAATTGTGCTAATTTTCTGAATTGGTAAAATATCATTCTCATGGTTCAAAAATTTTAAGTATGGAAAAAGGGTCTGGGGGTCTGGCTCAGGGGTCAAGTTCGTTCTCAGCTGAGCAAGGCCCTAGATTTGATCCCCTACCACTAAAACAAAAAAATAAGTGTAAAAAGGTATATAGAAGAAAGTCTGTGCTCCCTAGTAGGTATTAGCAATTTGAGAATCCTTCTAGAGATTATACATATGAATATAATATTATATAATAACTTATATAAATATAATATATAATAACTTATATAAGTATGTAGATACAAAATAAAATGTAATATATGAGGATATATATTTCTTCCCCTTTATAAAAAAATGGCTTTTTAAAAAAAATACTTATTTTTTAGTTGTAGTTGGACACAATACCTTTATTTATTTATTTTTATGTGGTGCTGAGGATTGAAACCAGGGCCTCACATGTGCTAGGTGAGCACTTTATTGCTGAGTCACAACCCCAGCTCACAAATGGCTTTTTATTGATTTTTATTTTTGTTAGATCCAATTTCAGAATTATATGTCTAATCATAAATTTTGTAAGAGGGAAAAGATGCACTGCAGTCTTCCAGAAAACAAGAGTTACCATTTAAAGCAATAAAGTAACTGATCTGAGCCATATTTTATTTGATCACATACAAGTAAAATATGAAATATGTATTCAGTAAAAAAATGAAAATGTTTTAATTCAAGTAGCAAAATATGAACAATATAGTCTTTTGCTTTCCATGGAAATGTAAGTCAAATAAAAATATTAACCATCAGCAATTACTGATTTGGTAGAAATATGAATATCTTTATTTTCATTTACAAAATCCATTTATTGCACAGTTTTCATTAAATAGCTGGGGTTCAAATTTTGGAGACTTGATTGACTCAAGTGAAAAAAAAATCCTAACAATAATAATTTTTAAGAGCCATTTCAGCTGGTGTGGTGGCACAAGCCTATAATCCCAGCAGTTTGAGAGGCTGAGGCAGGAAGATTGTAGTTCAAAGTCAGCCTCAGGAACTTAGCAAGGCTCTAAGCAACTCAGTGAGAACCTGTCTCAAAATAAATAAATAAATAAATAAAATAAAAAAATTAATAAAGAACCATTTCAGAGAAATAAGCCCAACATTTCAAAGTTATTGTGGCTTTGTGACTTTGAATTATAATACAAATTTTGTAACTTTAAATTATAACACTAACTTTGTAACTTTTTAAAAAATTATAATACTAACTTTGTGACTTTAAAATTATAATCCTATTCTGAGTAACATGTAAAACATTAGTTTAACAAATAATTGCATTTAACTCAGGAAACAACTATTATGGAACTGCATGCTGGTTCTAAAGTCTTGAAATATGAGTATCTTGGCCATGATACTTTTAAAAATTACTTGAGCCAAATGTGGTGGCTCACACCTCTGATCTCACCCAGCAACTTAGGAGGCTGAGGCAGGAGCATCATAAGTTGGAGGTCAGCCTCAACAAGACCTTGTCTCAAAATAAATTTTAAAAAAGGCTAGGTAGAGGGGTCAGGGTTGTGGCTCAGTGGTAGAGTGCTTGCCTAGTCTGCATGAGGCCCTAGGTTCAATCCCTGGCACTACATAAAAAAATTAACAAATAAAATAAAGATGTTGTGCCCATTTATGACTAAAAAAAATTTTTAAAAAAGGCTAGGTAGAGGACTGCAGTTTTAGCTCAGTGGTAGAGTGCTTACTTAGCAGGTATGACTCACACTGGGTTCACTTTTCAGCACCACAAAAAAATAAATGAATGAAAGTAAAAGGTATTGTGTGCATCTATTTTTTTAAAAAAGGCTAGGTGTATAATTCAGTGGTAGAGCACTTTCCTAGCATGTACAAGGTCCTGGGTAGACTCTTAGTACCGGAGGTGGAGATTTGATCAATTTTTTGATTGAAGAGTGTCAAAGCATGATTTTAGGAATGTTTCATAGTGTGCATCACCATGTTTGTGAGATTTACTTATTTTATCCTTCTTTGGTGTTGATGATAAGAACGTGACAGCATCCTTGATTCTTGCTTGCACAAGACTGACCCAAAACTGTCAGTCATTATGCTGACGCTACTCATCTTAAAGTGATTTAATGGAAGCCACAATAGCATGATGCTTGTGATGGCTGTGGTGAATTCTTTCCAGATGTAGCTGAGGCTTTACGAGAGTTGGTTCCCACAATCACTGCTTTGGGAGTAGAGCCTGTAACCTTCCACTACTGATGATGTGAAACTGCTGGCTGCATAGTCTCAAGTCCCCCATTTCAGGATGGGGGCATAGCAGCTTCTACTGTTCCCAGTCCTGGTGACCTGCAGGACCTGATTCCACAACTCAGAAGCCTGTTGCCACAGTGCTCCTTGTGGGGTGAGAGTGTTGCACGTACTTCTCTGCACGTTGTTTTTTTTTTTTTTTTCACTGAAGGATTCATAGTTTTGTTTTTATCAATTCATGAAGACTTCCTCATTCTTTGTTGCAACTACATAGTAGTCCATTAAATGGATATAACATTTTTACCAGTTCTCTACTGGTGGATATTTACATTTTTCCTTTGCTGTTCTACACAATGCTATAATGAATAACTTTGTATACATGTCATTTCACATTGAGTATGAATCCCTAGGAGTAGAATTTCTAGATCAAATAGTAAATGTTTTTAATTTTTGCAATTATAGTTAAATTGCCTTTGATAAAGATTATACTATTTATACATCTGCCAGCAAAGAGAGAGTGCCTGTTCTTCACTAGTTTCACCAACATAATGTGTTATTTAATATTAGGATTTTTTGCTATTTTGATAATGTGAAAATGGTATCTCACCATTTCTCTTATTATGGGAGAATTTGTGGGCTTTCCATATATTTATAGTTAACTTATATTTCTATATTTTCCTTTCTTTTTTCTTTTTTTTAGGTTTGTCTAGGAAATCTGTGGTTTAAAAAAATGTTCTTGAAACTCAGGAGGTTGTGGCAGAAGGATTGCAAGTTTGAGGCCAGCCTCAGCAATTTAACAAGAACCTCAGTAACAGATTCTGTCTCAAAATAAAAATATAAGAAGGACGCGGGATGCAGCTCAGTGGTAAAGTACCCCTAAATTCAATCTCTAGTATACCCCCTCATCAAAAATATATTCTTCACTTATAGCATTAGGCAAGACACAAAAACACAAAACCTTAAAGGAAAGATGGATATATTTAATTGCACTTGAATCACAAGCTTCTATATAATAATAAAACTTCTTTATAACAATAAAATAATAAACAATAACAATTTAAAAAGTTAAAAAGTTAGAAATACTTGCAACATGTATTCCCAATATAACTTGCAGGTGAACTTTTGGAGGAAGGGCAAGGGCTGGTGTTCTGACTGGCCACCATCCCTCACCACCTTCATGGCTCACTCAGAAGATGCTCGACTCCGTGGGTGCTTGGAAGCCCTCTCCATGAGTGTTACCATTTCACACATGCAGATTCTAGAATCAGGGAGGCTAGGTGAGCTGTCAACATCCAACAGCTGGGGGAGGAGACAGGTGGCTGCATCATGTAGAGATTTTAGCTCTCACTCTGGCACAGCTGCTGCCCAGGGGTTATTTTAGGCAGGTCTCATCTCTTTCCAGCTCAGTCTTCTTGACTGTAGAATGGCTAGATTTTTTGGTCCTCGCCAGCTCTGGACTTGTATGTGTGCTGGGGATGATGGTGGGAGGTAGGAATAAAGAGAGGGGTGGGCTGTATGGGACATGCCATGGAGGTGTGTCCGGGATGGAAGTGGAGAGTGCAGTGAACCTGTGCTGAGTCTACAGAGAGGACATTGCTGCAACCTGGGAGCCGCATCCATGGACTCTAAGCCTCTCTCAATAAGCTGCTCCCACCCAAGAGGTATCTCTGAGCCCATTACTTGTCAGCAAGGCAAGCCTCCAGAAGTGGGGGACATTAAGCCACCACCCATTTTTGCTTTCAGGGACCTCTTGCTGTGCTTTCATCCTCCTTTTCCAGTGTTTATCATGACCAGTTCTTCCTCAGGGTCTTCCTGCTTTGAAGGAAGGATAATGCAATAAGCTCATGCCTTTGAGAGGTGCATTCTGATGGGGTCCTGTAGGGAGAAGACTATGCTTAACTCTAAAGGAAGATGGCATTTTGCAACATCTATGAGTGAGGCTGATACTCTGAGACAAGTGGGGGTTCAAATCCAGGAGGCAGGTACTGTGCAGTTAGCCAGTCCTGGGGACAATCTGGACAACTGAACTCGAGGGCAGTAAACTATAGTGGGTCCCCTGAGATAGTCACATAAGACACATGTCCCAAGGACTAGGCTTAGGGAAAATGTCAGCTCCACATCCGCTCTCCACCCAGCACTGCAAAGAAGGCCAAGTTTGCCCAGCGTGGGTGCATAACTTCTCCAATGGCCAACATTCTCTTTGAGAAAAAAGGAAAAAGAAAAACTAGATAAACAAACTTTGGAAGTTAAAAATCTAAAACAAAACATGATAAAATAAAGATGATATTTCATAAATACATCATAATATTCCAGAATTTTAAGCTACTCATTGTTGGCATTCGACCTGGGTTCCATGTATGTACAGGTGCTGAGCCCAGAGCAGGAATCGATGGGGCATATACCAGAGGCCTCATCCTCCTGCCCCCACACCCCTATGCTAAAAGAAGAAACCCCTGGGACAGGCCCCATCTAAGTGGAAGAGGAACTGGGAACAGCTTTCCAGGCCTCCAGCCCTGGGCCTGGCCTCAGAGGAAATTGGGTTGACAGAAGGGTCAACCCAAGCCTGCCCTGAAGGGGAGGAAATCTACCAAAGGAAGGAAGTGCATAGTAAGGGTCAAAAAGAGGAAGGAGGGGAACACAGGGACTGAAATGAAGTAAATTAAACTCCATGCATGGATGATTATGTTAAAAGGAACCCAACTAATATGTATAATTATAATGCTCTAACAAAAGCATTTAAAAGAGAGAGAGAGAAAGGAAAAGGAAATGCACCCTTTGAGAGACCAAAATGGTTCACACAGCCTTATTTCAGACACCCAGATAGAGAAAGAAGCACTTTTACATACATAAAGAGATTCCCACAATATGCATGAAGCTCAAAAAGATGATGTGAAATGAAGAAGGCCAGATACAAAAGACCATGTATTATATGCTTCCATATATATGAGATGTCCAAAATAGAAAAATCCTACAGACAGAAAATAGATATGGGGTGGCTTAGGGATTAGGAGGCTTGGAGGATGGGGGAGTGATAGTGAAAGGGTTTCTCTTTACAGCTAAGAAAATGTTCTAAAATTGTGGAGATAGTTATGTATGTCATTGAATATACCAAAACCTACTAAACTGTGTACTTTAAATGGGTGAATTGTATGGTATGTAAAACTATATATTAATAAAGCTATTAAAAAGAAAGAGATTTCCAGAGAGAGGGAGGAACTCTGGGAGCTATTGGAACAGGATTTCCTGGGGAGTGGAAAAGGAGTAGAGAATCTGGTGGGGACAGGAAGGCTAAAGAAAAGGAATTGAATTAGGCCTCAGGGGTGGGCAGGATTTCCAATACCTTTCCAAGAGGACTTGGAAGGCTCCTTTTCTCCTGTCCCCCTTCTCAAGTCATGGGCTTCATGCTTTATGAATCCAGATCTAAGGGGGAAAGCCTAGAAGCCCATCTCAGGGGCTGGTCGCGTCCTAGGATGTGACTTTCCTCAGCCAGAGGGAGGGCATCTGAGTGTGGTTGTCACATCTATAGTAGGTGGCCTCATAACCAGGTCCTTGAGGGACCCAGTGGTTGGCGATAGATTCTCATCAAGTGTTCACTAAAGATCTGATGTCCTCTGCCTGCTGAATACAAGATACAGGAAGACACAGATCATGGCCACAAGTCTGACTTGCCCCTAGCTCTGACATCATAAAATACTTCTTGATGGGGAGCCGTGAGGGAGCACAGACAAGGCCACTGATTGAGTCATAGAAACTTCCATCTTAGGCAGCCTCTATTTTATGTGAGAATTGAGTTCAAGTTCTTTTGGGCCAGTCGTGACCTATCTGAACCTCAATCAAATGAAATAAAAATTCTACTTTGCCTTTATCAAATCAGCTAATGTAAATAAATATGCTTCATAAGTTGGGAAGTGATATGTGCATATTATTTATAAAATTAATATGCTATGCAGCATTATTTTACAAAAGCCAATGTTGGGAAAAACCCAAAGTCCTTGAGTTGATGAATGAATAAATAAAGTACGGTATATACATTCGATGAAACAGTATTAGACCTTGCTTTAGGCAGCAAGCAAAAGGAGACTCAATTCAAAAGACCCAAATTGATGGGGCTAGGGTGTATCTCAGGACTAGCTCCGCTTCCCTAGTATGCTCAAGGACCCAGGTTTGATGCCTAGCATCACCAAAGAGACCTGAAATAATAAAAGGATTTATATCTGCCATTACAAAAAGTTGAGTTAAAATGGGTAAGTTTCAGGTGGGACAATTCCTCTTCTCTCAATGAAGACCTAGATTATTTCTTTTTATAAACTTATTTATTTATTGTGGCACTAGGGATTGAACCCAGGGACTCTACCACTGAACTACATCTCCAATCCCTATTTATTTATTTATTTGTTTGTTTGTTTGTTTTGAAAAGGTTGGGCGAACGTTGGAGGAAAAGACCACCAAGAGACTGTCTCATGCAACAGCAAAGGGTTTATTTGGGGTCCAGCATGCTGGGGCTCAGAGCTCACTTTAGAAGAGCAGAGAACAAAGAGCCCCGAGAACAACTTAAGCAAAGTTTATATTCATTCTTTGGAGAGGTCAGGGACTCTACATACATCATAGCATCCTTTAGCAAATCACTGTACACCACGGGAAAATCAAATAACAACTCTTAAACATGATTAGTACATTCACTGGTAGGAACAGGTTGGGCGGGGGTGATAGGTCAGTCCTAAGGAGGGGTATACATTCAAACTGATTGGTTTAAGCCCTAAGGTGTATACTTGCTGAACTGCATGGTCTCGGGGAAGGGGTGGTTAAGCAACTAGGTGGTCAGGGGAGATTTTGACACACATCTAATGGGCAGTTCCGGGAATTGTTTTAACTGCCACAGGAATTTCAGGTTCTGAGTGCAGCTTAGAAACTTTACAAAACCTGGTCTTTTACATCTTAATTTCAATTTCTTTTATCCTTTCATTTCCCACTCCTTTTCTGACTACTTTTAATCTTAAAAGTAATAAATCATAATTATTTAGGGGTCTCACATTCTATTTCTGTCAGCGGAGCATATTGCTGTCTAATTACCACGAGTTTCACCTGTCCAATCTGAGCCTGGAGAAAAGAAACTATTCGGTTAAGCAAACAGGGCCCCACAGTTAGTAATAGCATAAGGATGATCAGAGGTCCAGCTAGGGCTGATAGGAGTGTAGTTAACCAGGGGGACTGGGTGAACCAAGACTCAAACCACCCTTGTTGAGTCTCCCTTTCTCTCTTGTGCTCTTCAAGGCGTTTTCTTAATTTACTCATGGATTCTTTTACAACTCCAGTATGGTCAGCATAAAAACAACATTCTTCTCTCAGTGCAGCACAGAGGCCTCCCTCCCTCATGAAGAGGAGGTCTAATCCTCACCTGTTTTGAGAGGATTACCAGTCTGTTCCAGTTTCCAGCCGGAGTCTGGACAGGGCGCAGGCTTGAGATGGGAGGCATGGATCCAGGAAGCGATCCCATCCACTTTCACCGCTGTAGGTGTTATCAGCAGCATCTGGTATGGTCCTTTCCAGCGGGGTTCCAGGGATGACACCTGATGCCGTCTCACTTAGACGAAGTCTCCCACTTGATATTCATGTGGGGTTCCCTCATCTCCGGGCTGATAAGCAGTGGCCAACTGTTTCCACAGGTATCACTGGGTTTGTTCAAGGGCTTTAATTCTGTCAAGCAAGGGGGTGTGAAAGGAATCATTAAGTCTCAGAGTTGGGGTTAGGTCCCTTACTGGAGGAGGGGCACCATAGAGAATTTCATAAGGGGTGAGGTTACACAAAGATGCGGAGGGGGTATTTCTTGCACGAAACAGTGCATAAGGTAGGAGCATAGTCCAATCTTTTATGCCCGTCTCCAAGCTTAATTTCGTTAAGGTCTCTTTGATGGTTCTATTCATCCTTTCTACCTGTAACTTCCAATTAATCCCCAGGGTCCTGGCCAATCCCTGACTTACCTGGGCCACAAACGCCGGTCGGTTATCAGAACCTATTACCTTAGGCAGGCCGAACCTTGGAAAAATATCTTCTAGGATCTTTTTGACCACCATCTGAGCCGTTTCTTTCTTCGTGGGGAAGGCTTTGACCCATCCTGAAAAAGTATCTACAAAGACTAGGAGGTATTTAAGTCCATACCTTGCTGGCTTAATTTCAGTAAAGTCCACTTCCCAGAATTGTCCTGGTCTGGTTCCTCATAAGCGCTTCCCTGCAGGAAGCTTGGATGAGTAAGCATTAACTAATTGGCAGACTTGACAAGCTCTAGTCACCTGCTCAGCTATTTCTTTCCTCTGTGAGTCAGTCAATAATAAGTCCTTTCTTTGGTCCTTTAAGAGTGCCTGTAACTTCTTTGAGCCTAAGTGAGTGAGCTGGTGTATGTCTTTGACATAAAGTTGGGCTTTTTGAAATTGTAAACTTGGCTCTGTAGGGTCCCAGAGTTCTGTATCTGTATCCTCAGATGATAAGTTGCCTGAATGTTCCGGTGCGGCCAAGTCTCTTGTTTGTTGCTCCCCCAGTGTGGAAAAAGTTAACAGGGTCACTCCATTTAGGGCTACCAATTTAGCTTCCTCATCTGCCCTTCTGTTTCCAACTGCCATGAGGTCATTCCCCTTCTGGTGCCCCAGACAGTGCACTATAGCTAGTTCCTTAGGGCCCTGCACTGCTGAGAGAAGGTGGAGGATCTCATCTTTGTTCTTTATTTCTCTCCCAGTGGAGTTTAATAGCTCCCTTTGCTGGTAAATAGCCCCGTGCACATGAGCAGTGGCAAATGCATAGCGGCTATCAGTGTATATGGTGGCCCTTTTGCCTGTTGATAGTTCCAATGCTTTCGTAAGGGCAATCAGTTCTGCTTTTTGAGCTGATGTCCCTTCTGGGAGACCAGAGGACCAGATGACATTAGTTTCGCTAACTACTGCTGCTCCAGCCTGCCGCTTACCATCTTGGAGGAAGCTGCTGCCGTCCGTAAACCATACGACTTCAGGGCGAGGCAGTGGCTGATCCTTCAGGTCTCATCGTATATTGGTTTCCTCTGCCAGTATGTGTTGACAATCATGAGCGACGGTCCTGATGATTCTTCTGGCTGCAGTGTAGCCGGGTTGAGTGGGGCAGGGGGTCCCAGCGTTATTCTGTATTTGTCAAGCAAGAGGCTCTGGTAGTGGGTTATTCTGGAGTTTGATAGCCACCTGTCGGGAGGCTGACGGATGATGCTCTCCAGGGCATGGGGGGCTTTAATGGTTAGCTTCTGTCCCAACGTTAATTTATCAGCATCTTTTATTAGAAGGGCTGCCACTACTATAGCCCTTAGGCAATGGGGCCACCCGCTAGCCACTGGGTCCAGTTTTTTTGATAAGTATGCTACCGGCCTTTTCCAAGGTCCCAAAGTCTGAGTGAGCACTCCCCGTGCTATTCCTTTCTTGTAGAGAGTGAAGGGTTTTTCTACATCTGGGAGTGCTAAGGCTGGAGCAGATAGCAGTGCCTTTTTGATATTATCAAAAGCTTGTTGGTGCTCAGGGGTCCATTGGAACTGGGCATCCCCCTTTATCAGCAGGTATAAAGGGGCAGCCAGAGACGCAAACACAGGAATCCACAACCTGCAAAAGCCGGCAGTCCCAAGAAACTCTCTGAGTTGTCTCTTATTAGATGGGGGCGGTATCTGCACAACGGTTCGTTTTTCTATGCTCAGTGAGCCATTGTTTGCCACCCCTAAGAGAATAACCCAGGAAGATTATTTCTTGCTGGCAAATTTGAGCCTTTTTGGCAGAAGCCCTATATCCAAGCTGAGCAAGCTCAGATAATAGTGCTTGGGTCCCAGACTCACAGTTCTCCTTCATGTTGCTGTCAGTAGCAGATCATCCACATATTGGAGTAGGGTGACTTCGGGGTGTGCAATTCTGAAGTCGTTGAGGTCTCTGTGGAGGGCTTCATCAAAGAGAGTGGGGGAGTTTTTGAACCCCTGTGGGAGTCTAGTCCAGGTTAGTTGGCCAGATGTTCCTGTTTCTGGGTCTACCCACTCGAAAGCAAACAGCAATTGACTGTCCTTATATAGGGGCAAGCAGAAGTAAGCATCTTTTAAGTCTAGCACAGTGTACCATTCCCGCTCCGGATTCAGAGTGCTAAGCAAATTATATGGATTTGGTACCGTGGGGTGAATGTCCTGCACTCTGTTGTTGATCTCTCTTAGATCTTGAACAGGACGGTAGTCCCCAGTTCCTGGCTTTCTTACTGGTAGCAGGGGGGGGGGGGTATTCCAGGCTGATTGACAGGACCTTAGGACCCCAAGAGCCAGGTATTTCTGAATATGGGGCCTTATCCCATCCTTAGCTTCTCTGCTTAGAGGATATTGTTTAACACTGATTGGAGAGGCAAAGGCTTTTAATTCTACTACTATTGGAGGTTGTTTTATGGCTAGACCTAACCCAGAGGCATGGAAGTGTTTTGTCCCATAATGGGAGTTACTCAAACAGGGACAGTAACGACAAAACGACATAAACGCGACACAGACGATAAAGACAAACAGTAAACATTTAACACGAGTCCAAGACAAAGATTAGAACTGAGTAACTGGCAAAACCTGATGGGCTAGACCATAAAGACAGACAGTAAACTCAACACGAGACAATGAACAGAACTGAGTAGCCGGCAAAACCTGATGGGCTGGCAAACCGAATCCTGAAGCAAAATATAACCAAGTCGAGGAAACTATTGTTCCTCGATTTCCCGAGTCCTCTGGAGCGTCCCCCAGGGATGTGGCCTGTGGCTCTGTGACAAAGCCTGTCCAAGGAAGGGACATAACCTTTGTCCTTGGAAAGACCCACAGAGCACTCCTAGGCACATTCCCAACCTGCTAAGTTGTTTATCTACAAATAACAAGAGAGATCTGCTGCGCCAGGTGTCCCTGACTCAGTCAGGCTAGGTGGGGATCCATAGCACCCCCCTAGCAGCCACCAATCAGCATGAGACAGGGAAATACACTGGGATGCCAGATGACCCTCCCAGTAGTTTATGGTGGTTGATAACGTGTTGAGAAACCATGTAGTTCAGCACAAACATCCCTCTTGGCTTAAACCAATCAGTTCAAATGAATACCCCTTTTGTACTGACCAATCACCCCTACCCAACTTGTTCCCGCCAGTGAATGTGCTAATCATGTTTTAGAGTTGTTATTTGATTTTCCCGTAGTGTGTGATGATTTGCTAAGAGATGCTATGATGTATGTGGGGGTCCCTGCCTTCTCCAAAGAGTGTATAAAACTGCTGCAAACCCTGGGCTTTGGGCCTCTCAGCGTCACCAGTTGCTGTGTGTGTGCGTGCGGAGGACCGAGCTAGCTCACAATAAACACCTCTTTGCTGCTTACATCGATCTTGGGTTTCTGGTGGTCTTTTGGGGGTCCTGAATTCGAGCATAACAGTCCTTTAATAAACTTCTAAATTCTACTCTTAAAAAATAAATAAATAAATAAATAAATAAATACAGGTGTTGTGTTCAGCTACAATTACAAAAAAAAAAAAAAAAAAAGTTGTGGAATTTGTAGGCTACCAGCTATGAACATCTTCGGCTTATTAGGTATTGCTAAATTGTTCTCCCAACCAGTTATATCAATTTAAACTCTCACTAAGCAACCCTAATATAAATCAGTACATCACCATTTTATTTGACCCTGAAATTTTCTCCTTCCATAGCATTTCATGGAACCAAATAGCAGCCTACGACACCTTCATTTGCAATTTCCATTTCAGTTCCACAAACATTGCTTGCTGTGAGCAAGCCCTGCGAAAATTCAGTTGCAGGCAGGACTCATTCCTGGCCCTGAGGGTTTATAGCTAGTGGGTGAGGCAGAACCAAGTATGCAAATGATTATCAACCACAGGAAATTGTCCTCGAGTTACAAACAAGACTGTGGATGCTTCACTGCAGAAATGACTTTATTTTCTTTTAAATGAATATTTTAATTTTTATTCTAAACATAGAAAGTTTTTTTTAAAAGAGAGAAAATTATAAGTCCAGAGACAATAGATAGATATTCTGCTGCTGCTGGGGTGACTGGTTCTGAGTGGAGAATGTGGTAGGGAGATGGCATTTAAGATGTGAAGAGGACAGCAGGAGTCCGAAGGGGGGGGATTTAACACATAAGAGACAACAGCACCCTCCATTCCCAGAGTGGAAATTACAATGTTTAGGGAGTGGACTGTGGTTCTACCAGTCAGGCCAGGACTGTCACCTCGTGGGTGCAGTTTGTCTACATCTACAATGATGACCTCAAGGTTTTTTCTAGGTTTCAAACTTGGACAGTCTGGGTATAGTGGCATGTCAGAATGATTTGTTCAAAGCCAAATTATTCTATCTTGTTTTCTTTGATAAAAAGTGAAGGAAAGCAACCCCAAACCCCCATCCTTCCAGACAACAGTCCCTGCTCTCTTTGCTCTCCCATCCCCACCAACTCCAGGGCAGTCCTGGGCAAGGGAAAGTCCACCCTGGAGGATTGTCTTCCAAAGCCTGGTTCTGATGACTTGGAAACTGGAGGTTCATCTGCCTCTGGAGACCAGCAGCAAATGATGGGAAAGTGCTGAGTGAGCTTTGCACAAAACCTGTTTTCAGGAGGGGGAAGTGGTTATTATGATGGCTCTGCCAACCTTCCTGGTCTTGGTGGGGAATTCTCTGCATGCCAGGCTACCTTTTGGAGGCTTAGGGACTCTGACCACTACTGCCCTTTCTTCACTAATTCATGAATCTGCTTCAGAGAGGAGAAACTTATCTGAAGGGGGCCTGTTAGGGCCAAAATCCAAGGATATCAGACCCCAGGCTGTACCGAAATACTGTGAGAGGCCAGAGCCTTAAGGCATCCTACCCATCTCTCCACACAGGTGGCCTGGAACTTACAATCTCATACCTGGTGACTCACCATTCTGCCTTGACCCCCACAAGGCCCACCACTGTGAGAAAGTGTGTGTGATATTTCAAAGGTATAGCTGCTCTCTTAGCAGCAGCAACCCTATCTAATGATATCTGCAATCCCACAGTTAGAAATTCTTCTCATTGATATTCTCCCTGACATAAAAACTTTTTCCTGTTTTTTTTTTGTTTGTTTGTTTTTGGTGGTATTGAGCATTGAACCCAGAGCACTCTACCAGTAAACTATGTCCCCAGCCCCTTTTATTTTTATTTTCAGGCAGTCTTGCTAAGATTTGTTAGACTGGCCTGGAACTTCCAATCCTCCTGCTTCAAGCTTCTGAGGTATGTGCCACAACACCCAGCAATGTAAAAACATTTGAAGTCTTCTCTGTCACAGGGAATAAGATGGGATAAATTCAGGAAGGCCCTGTCCTAAGAGCAAGTTTCTGTGGGGCAGGAAAAGAAGGACACATATCCATGAAGTACCTGGAGGTGGGTGGTAAGGGAGCTGGGAAGGGACATGAGGCACAGAAAGAGTGGCCTGAGACCGTCTGCCTTAGTTGTGCTCAGAGCCAGATCCAAGTGTGCTCTTCAGATTTTGAGAGCAAAAAATAGAATAAATTTTAATGCTTCTCCTTAATTAAAAAATCAGCATAGTGCCAAAAGAAGGTGCTTCAGGAGGTAACAGAGAGCATGAACTTTGTGATGAAACGAATTCAGTCCAAGGCTTGTTCTGTTACCCAACTCTTTGAAGCATTAGTTTCCCCCTCTGTTAGAATGCTTTGAACAAACAAAAACAAAACCTACATCAACAGGCTGTCATTAGAATAAAGTGATAGAATGTATGGGAGGAACATAGCCCAATGCCTGCACATAGTAGCTCCACACCAAAGGCAGCCTTCCATTCCTTCTTTCTCTCCCTTCTTCCCTACTCTGTTTGGATGGTGAATCAGATGGGTCTTTGGCTGAAAGCAACAAAAACTGACTGGAACTAACCAAAAGAAGAGGGAGGAATGCATTGGAATTGCATTTGCTGGATAATCCCCAAACCAAACCAACAAACAAATTATCCTCAAGAAGGAGAGCGACCAGGAGACCACAGGAATGAGAGACTGTGACACTAATGATTGGGAGACCAGAGCCTCACTGCCGTCAGGTTCTGGCCATGGGTTGGTTCCCATTCCAGGTGCACAGGGCTGGTGCCCGCTCTTCTGGAAGGCTTATCTTCCCCAGCTGTCCAGGTTCTCATTACCCTCTCAGGAACTGGGCTCTAAATACCCTCAGGGATAAGGAGGACCCTAAACAGTCCTGGACTGATCACATATAAGACCCAAACCTTGGTTACCAGCTCAGGACTCAGGACTCAGGACTCTGTCACCAGAATCCCTATATATATCAAAATTATTATATGAAATGACATAGTATTTGCATGTAGCCTATGTACGCCCTTCTATATAGTTAAATAATCTCTATAGATTACTTGGAATACATAATTTAGTGTAAATGTTAATACAATGTTACCACTGTTGGGTTTTGTGTGTGTGTGTGTGTTTTTTTTTTTTTGCCAAGAACGCATAAATGAATCTAATAGTGAGAAAACATTAAACAAGTCCAAATTTAGGTACATCCTTCAACTCTGAGTCTGTAATATTTTTCATACTTTTTTTATTGGTGCATTATAGTAGTACAGAATGAAAGGGTTTGTTTTCACATATTTGTACATGTACACATATAACAATATAATATGGCAAATATCACTCCCCAGCATTCCCTCCTTCCACCCTGCCTCCCACCCCTGGTCCTTTTATTCTACTAATCTCCCTTTGATTTTCATAAGATTCCTGTGCCCCGGCCCTTCTTTTCCTTTTTGCTCTCCAGCTTTCACATATGAGAGAAAACAAGAAACTTGCAGTCTGAGTTTGGCTTATTTTAATTTACATAATGATCTCCAGTTCCATCCATTTTTTTGCAAGAGGCATAGTTTCATTTTTCTTTATAGCTAAATAAAACTCCATTTTGTATATATACCACATTTTCTTTATATATTCATCCATTGATGGACACCCAGCCAGTTCCACAGTTGGACTATTGTGGATTGTGCTGCTGTAAACCTGGGTATGCATGTATCAGTATTGTATGGTGACTTTAATTGTTTAGGATAAATACTGAGGAGTGGTATAGCTGGTCATATGGTGGTTCCATGCCTACTCTTTTTTAAAAATATTTATTTTTTAATTATAGGTGGATACAATGTCTTTATTTTTACTTTATGTAGTGCTGAGGATGGAACCCATGCTAGGCAAGCACTCTATCTCTGAGTGACAACCCCAGCCCCCATGCCTACTATCTCCATACTAATTTCCATAGCAGTTGGACTAATTTACAATCCCACCAATAGTGTTACACTATTTTGTTTAAGGAATAATGAAAAAAATTAAGTCTGCACATGTTCAGTACAGGTACAATTTCTTTATCCTAAATAAATAAAAAATAAATATAAATATATAAATATAAATATATATATATTTTTTTTTTAAAAGAGGATTTTTTTCTTTTGTGACAGGGCCTCGCTAAATTGCTGTCTGGCCTCAAATTTGCAATCCTCCTACCACAGCCTCCAGAGTCAATCTGATTATAGGAGTGTGCCGTCATGCCAGCCTGAAACAGTTTTGCTCTATTGCCCAGGCTGGCCTCAAACTCCTGGATTCAAGTGGTCTTCCTCTTTTGACCTCCAGGTGGTGTTCTTTATTTTTTCAACACACACACACACACACACACACACACACACACACACACACACATTTTCTACAAAAATAAGTCCATGGTGTAATATTTTATCTTTTTCTTGTTTAATAATATATAAGTTTTCACATGTCAACAGATACCCTGTCCTGACATGACTTTATTTTATTTTTTGTACTGGGAATTGAATCCAGGGGCATTTTTGCCACTGAGCTTCATCCCTAATCATTTTTATTTGTTTATTTTGAGAAAGGGTCTCACTAAGTTGCTGAGGATCTAGCTAAATTGCTACGGTTGGCCTAGAATTTGAGATCCTCCTATCTCAACCTCTCAAGTCATGAGATTACAGGTGATCCATTCCATGAGCCACTGTGCTCAGTCCTGACATAATCTTTTTTTTTAGTTGTAGATGGGCACAAATATCTTTATTTTATTTATTTATTTTTATGTGGTGCCTAGGATCAAACCCATTGTCTCACACATGCTAGGCAAGTGCTTTACCACTGAGCTACAACCCCAGCCCCTGGCGTAATTTTTAATGCCTAGGAGACATTTCATTGTTTGAAATTGCCATAATGGTAGTTACCATACTCTATTCAACATTTAGTGTGCTTCTGATTTTTCCATATTATAAGTGGCAACATTGGATCACCTTATTGGATTTCTTTCTTAGTTGCTTTGTAGGATTAATTCTTCAATAGAATTTCTGAATAAAAGCAAAGAAAGAATTTTGCAGTAGTCTGATCAATTGCTCTCAAAAGATTTATTCCAATTTATACCCCACCTAGGACTGTTTGTGTGTCATTTCTACACAAGCATGCCTACTCTGGGCACTTAAAAATCTTTCATCTTAGCCAATATGAGAGTTTTAATATATATTCTTACTTTAATTTTAATTGTTGTAATTTCTAGTGAGGTTGGGTGTATATTAAGATGTTTATTATTATTTGTAAATTCTTTTGTGACTCACCTACCCATACTTTGTCTATTATCCATTCGGATATTTATCTTTAATTTGTGTGGAAATTTTCTGAATAAAAACAATACTATTTCCTTGTCTGTTACATGTTTAACAAATCAATTTTCTTAATTTTTTGTTTCCTTTTAGTTTTGTTTATGACTCATTCCCCTCCACCCCCAGCATATATAGTGAGGTTTTGTATAGTCATAACTATAATCAGTGAGGTGGAAGGGCAATCCTGCCTACTTTACTTTGGTGCCTGACAAGCTTGCCTTGACTCTCTCATATTTTTTCTTATTACCAGTTAGGATATCCCTGATTCCCCCAGATAGGGGATGCTCCTTGAGCTATAGGGCAAGGACCAGTGTCTAGTCCTGCCTGTCCCTCCCTAGAGACTAGCAAGGTGAAGAGCTCTCTCCTCACCCTATTTCAGGTTACTGACCTCAGGTCCAAACCCCATTGGCAAAGATGATTCTGATGATGATGTCAATGTGAAGCCAGATTTAAAGTTAGGTAGTCTGTAGTTAGATGGGTCTAATACCGAGTGAAATCTAAAATGGAGGTCATGCTGGGAATGATTCCAGGAAACGCAGGACAACTCATGGAATGTTAATGAAGTCCCAAAAAGGCCCTAGGCCAAAGTCCACCTCAAAGAAATGTTAATGGAGCCCAGGAAACAGCCCCCAACAGATTTGGAGATAGCCCATCCTAGAGAAGTGATAAGCCCATCCCAAAAGTCCTTCCTGCCCATTTGGCCCACCTGTGTCCTAACCCTTCCAACTTACATTTCATCACCAAAACTATAAAAAGAGGAAACAACTGCACTTCCACGGATTCCACCTCTTGGGTCCCCTTCTTCCTCCGGGAGAAGTCTTTTCTGCTGTCCTATAATAAACTTCTAATTTCTACTCTGACCTTGCCTCGGCGTTCTTCTTTGGTGTTATTCTTCAACATCAGGGAAGCAAGGACTCGTCACCGGTCAACAGCGGTAACAAATGTACTGTCAAGTTCAGTCTCAGATAACTCAATGGAAGCCCCACTCCAAAGCTTTAGCTTTGGTCTCAAACAGGACACTCAGAACTCTGCCAGAGCCTCTCAATGTACTGAGACTGCTGTCTAGGCTTGCCCTGGAGCAGCTCTGACATGGGCAACTTCCCTCTGTTGGCTAGGCTGGAGGCCCTTTAAGAAATCAAGGGAGGGAGGGAAGAAAGAAGGAAGGGAGGGAAGAACGAAAGAACAAAGGAAGGAATGAAAGAAGGAAGGAAGAGCAAGTGTTGAATCTCAGAACACAATATTCCAGGCCAGGTGTGGTAGTGTATGCCTGTAATCCCAGTGATTTAGGATGCTGAGGAAGGAGGATCCAAAGTTCAAGACCAGCCTGGGCAACTGAGTGAGACCCTGAATCAAAAAAATTTTTTAAAAGGCAGGGTATGTTGCTCAGTGGTGGAGTGCTTGTCTAGCTTGTGGAGGCCCTGGGTTCCAGCCCAATATCAGACACACACACACACACACACACACACACACACACACACACACACACACCCGCATTACCCATGCTCTGGATTACTGAGCACTTTGAAGGAGATTGAAAGGGCCTCAGAAGCAAAACATTCTTTCTGAACTTCTCCTGTTCTTTTTTCTTTCATTTCTCCCCAGGTTACAAAAAGTAGAATTCCTCCCTACCCCCAACAAATCATAAAATATAAAAATGACACTCTCTGAAGACTCCCAAGTGTCTGATGTCCCTGCCCTATTCCAGGAGGAAGGAATGCTGCACAGAGAGGTCTGGAGGAATGTGAACAGACAGGCCTTGATGGGTCCCCTCCTTAGTCCATTACCACTAGATCATTCTACATAGCTTCCATTCTTGATCAAACCAAAAGATAAAAATCATTATCTCTTGGTCTTTGTGTCTTCATTTATGATAGTTTCTATGTTGCATAAAACTTTAAATAAATAAGATCTTCATGCTTTTCTCTGCCTTTTGTTATAGGAACCCCAGCTATGCATCTTGAGATGGGTGAGGTAAAGTATCACATCTTCTTACCCCTGCACATGCAAGCCAGCAAGTACAATGATTGAGTTCCTACTGCGTGCTGGGTGTCTTCACTCAGGTGTCTCTATCCATCAATCACAATGACCCTGTACTTACTACTTTCCCATTTGGGGGATTAGGAAACTGAGTCTTAGAGGAGTAGATTATTAGTCATTCCACTAACTCATGGAAGAAACTGGGCTTGAACCTACATTCTGTTTCTCCCAGGTTGATACCTGCTCCCCATAAGGCCTTCAGGCTTTGAGCTCTCTCCTTAGTTTCTGGGAAAATGAACAGGGAAACTCATTCACACTAGAGTTCAAATGACTGACATAGCTTTAAAATATTCTCTTTCCCATGGGGCTCCAAGATATGGGTTCAAATTTGACTTTACTTGTTGTAGGGGACAGACAAGGTAAGGCACCAAAGATAGCAGGAAACAGTTTTATTTGTCTGCAGCCAAATTCAGAGGGTACAGCTTTCGCTGTAATCAATTAATCCCCTGAAGCCCGAGTTCAGGTAGTTTCAGAACTTTATACCCAGCATATAAAGGGAGGGGCTCAGAAGTTCAGTCTGCAGAAGTTCACAGAAAAGCAGCCTTTCTTCTTTCACTGTTTTGGGCAAGTTAACCCTTCAAGGACAACACCTGAGAAGGGGATAGCTTCTTCTTCCCTTTCTTTCCTCCCCCTGCCAATTGTTACCATGGAGCCCAATTGGTAACTTCTCTTAGAAATGTAGACATCTTTGTGAAGCTCAGCTCAAGGCCAGAGGCATTTGCAAACACACTTCTACAAACTACTATACTGGGTACATATTTGTGAAAAATAAGCAAAGGGATGTTCAGCACCTGGCGTGCTGATTTCTTCCAGGCCAGTAGCCAAGTAAAATAGATCAACAGGAAAATAGGAAGTTTACCTACATTGAACTTTTCTGTAGAGACTCTTTTGCGTATAGTCCTAAAATCAATGATGGTGAAGATTTCTGGAGAAGCTTAGTTAAGATGTTCTGTGGAGGAGGGGGTGCCACTACATACTCTGTTTCACTTGCAACCTAGGATGGCCAGGGCCATATAGAAACTAGCTTAATTAGACTAATGCTTTTGGAAATTTCCCCAAAAGCTGAGAAATTTCCCTTTAAGTCTCACTGGAAAGTTCCCAAGAGCCTACTTCCCTGTGCCCTTTCCCTGTTGGCTCCTGGCCAGTCTGGAGGACAAGGAAAAGATGTGAGACCAATAGTGTCTAGGAGCCTGTCCTTCCATCCCCAACTTGTCAGTGGCCTCTGCAAAGGTCTTAGGATTCTTCTAAGGCAGGGGAGGGTGGATGGGAGTGGGGAATGGGGAGACACTTATTCTGATGAGTGTGACTTAAAGGAGCCAGGCCCTAGTGTTAATGTGGTACGAGAACAAGAAGAAAGGTACATTTCCAAAAGCACTGTGGAGCTCCACAGGGGCCACTGCAATGGAATCATTTCTCTCTCGTGGTCTCCAGGTTTGAGGAGAGAGTGGATTTTAATCCTGCTTCTACTGATGAGTGCTTGGGAGGAATTGGCTTAATCTCGGGAATCTTGGCTTCCTCTTGGTAAAATGGGAACACCACTGTTGGGCCATGGTGAGAACTGAAAGAGGCAATAAACTGAGAGAGTCCAACAACTCAGGCTGTAGCTTCCTTCACTGGCAGTGTCTGCCCAGATCAATGCGTTGAGAAAGTTAGTGGCAAAGAGTATTGCGATGAGATCTGAGCTCTAGCCAGTGTAGAGCAGTGGCATGGAACATGGGAGTCTCAAGGAAGGGTGCTTCAGCTGTGTCGGGAACTAGAAGGAAATTCTCCTTCAAAGATTAGCCTGACAGCCCCCTGGGAGACATTCTGCCCTGAAGGCATCCTGCAGCTACATATCTCCCTGGAACATCCTGCGGTTATCAGGATCATCAGACATTTTGCAGCTGGCAGTTTTACCACCCACATCCAGCAATTGCAGAGACCTTCCCCATCCCTAGCATATGAATACCCACCCAGCAATTGCTGATTAGAGAGCTTCCCCATCCCCAGCATATAAATACCCTTGTGTGAACAATAAAAGTTTGCAGCTTGATCAGAACTTTTGTCTTGCTGTCACCTTTGGGGTCTCTTGTCCCTTCATTCCTCCCCATCTAGGTTCGCTGCCCACGTTGATGTGTCCTGCCGGACGGGACACAACTGCACAGTATGCATACTCACCAGGGCCTTCTGGGCTAGCCACCGCATGCTAGGCCTGCTGTTTTCACCCAGCTCCGTGTTGTTCCTAACTGCCAGGAACCCGGAGGTGCTACTGCAGCTGGAGGCTGCTCTGGTCAAGGAGCATCCTGGCCTGCAGGTGGTGCAGATGCCCACCTGGGCTTGATGCTGGCTTGCAACAGCTGCTCTCATCCCCACATGACCTCCCCAGACCCGAAGGGCTTCAGCGATTGCTGTTTATAAATGATGTGGCCACTCTTGGGGATTTTCCAAAGGCTTCCTGAACCTGAATGACCCAGCTGTAGCAAACAGCTACTGGGCTATGAACTTCCACACTCTGCCTGACCTCCAGCCTCCTGAAGGCCTTCCAGGACTGTCCTGGCTTGAGTAGGACTGTGATTAACATCTATTCCACCTGTGTCCTGAAGCCTTTTAAGGGCAGGGTGTTGTACTGTGCAGGGAAGGCTGCTAGGTGCAATGATGTTCCAGGTCCTGGCTGCCGAGGAACCTAGTGTGAGGATGCTGAGCTATGACCCAGGTGTCCTGGACACAGACCTGCAGCAGTTAGCCCAGGAGACCTTTGTAGATTCAGGTTTATGAAAAAGGCCACAGATCTGAAGACAATGTTGATGCTGGTGGATTGCCTGGAAACTACTGAACTTGCCACAAGCAGACACATTGGAGTCTGGAGCCCATGTGTCCTTCTAGTAAATAGATCATGTCCTTGACTTCTTGGGCCTTTTGGCTTCTACTTTGGGGCACATCCCATGAGCCCTGTGGCTACCCAAACCCTTTCACAAAGGCCCTGCCAACCCTGTCCAATGCAGACTACTCATACCTACTGCCCTGCCCTCAAAGGCAACCAATGGGAGTGGCTGCTGTCACCAGTTGATAGGATCTGTGTCATGCAGCCTGGATGATAAGGAGGCCTGGAGAGAGGTTATGGGTGTTGTAGTTCTCTATCCCCAGGGACAGAATTTTAGGGATAGGAAGAGCAGGAAAAGCAGCTGAAACACTGAAGAAAAAAGTTGAGTCTCTTGCCCTCAGCTAGTCTGTGGGAAAAGAGGACTGATCTAATGTGAAGCCTGAGGGCCCGTGCAGATTCACAGGTGGCCTGGAGGGAAAGGAGGGCAGAAGAGTTTCCAGCCCACGGAGATGCTCCTTGCTCAGGATAATGGGAGCTTCTGTTGAATTTCCTGTCCTTATCCTGATGCCTTCTTTCCTTTAGAACCCCTCTTCTCTCTAGGTTGGGAGTGTATGTACACAAAGAAGGCAGATACAAATAAAACACAGCTCAGTCTTAAAAAAAAAAAAAAAAAGTGTTGGGATCTACCAGTTGTCTCCCCTGGATAAGAAGAGGGAGGTGGACACACAGCTAAACACCTCTGGCCTGGGGCATAGTAAGTGTTAAATAACTAGGAACTCCCTTCCCCCCACTTTTGGGAAGTCACCTTCCCCACTTGCCACTCCCTTTCCTGCATGAGCCTGGGTATCACCTGTCCTCTGATTCCAGACACAAACTCATCTGAGGTTTGCATTACAAAGAAGCCTGGATTCCAATTGCAGAATCCTTCCTCCTTTATTTGTCTCAGGACACATGTCATAAGAGCATTAGGGTGACCAAGTGAGAATTTACTTTAGATGGAAGAACATGTCTAAATGTACATTGAATCCTCCTGCCTCAGTCACTAGGTTTCAGTCACTCTGGAATTACAGAGTTCACCTGCATTTTTGTCATATAAGGTCAGGTATGGAATTTTCCACTTGTGGATCATGTCAGAGCTCAAAAAGTTTCGATTTTAGGGTCGGGGGTTGTAGATCAGTGGTAGAATGCTTGCCTAGGACGTGTGAGGAACTGGGTTTGATCCCCAGCACCACATACAAATAAATAAAATAAACGTATTGTGTTCATTTACAACTAAAAAAATTATTTAAAAAGTTTCATATTTTGGATTTCAGATTTTTAGATGAGATGTTCAATCTGTATACAAATGTATATGTATGTACACATATATACATGCAAATCTTGTTGCATTTTATAACTTGATTTGTTTTCCAGTGAACATGCATTATATTTTTTAATGAGAAAATAGTTATGAATCAATACATTTCCCTGGTTTAAAAGTTATATCAGTGTTTTTTTTTTTTCTTTAAAGTACTGAAATCTAGTGCTGTGGTAGTGGTTCAGCAGTAGAGCACTTGTCTAGCTAGGCACTGGGTTCATTCCTCAGCACCACATAAAATAAATAAATAAATAAATAAATAAAATTTTTAAAAAGTACTGAAATCTATATTGACAGAAGGATCACAATACAGGATAAACAGCTCAAATGTCCTCCAACCTCCCCTTAATCATTTAGATCCCATGAATTTTTTTTTTTTTTTTTGATACTGAGGATTGAACACATGGGTGCTTAATCATTGAGTCACATCCCCAGGCTTTTTTTATATTTTATTTAGAGACAGGGTCTTGCTGAGTTGCTAAGTGCCTGCTAAGTTGCTGAGAATGTCTTTGAACTCACCATCCTCCTGCCTTAGCCTTTGGAGCTGCTGGGGTTTACAGGTGTGCAGCCTCGGCGTCCAGCAGTCCCAGGAACTCTAAAGTATTGAGAACTCACAAAGAATCCAACTTAGTTTCTCTCTCCTCTTAACACCCATTTAATAAATACCTTGCAATTTGGCTCTGCACCAGGTGTCAGGAGTTGGGCTGGAGAAATCATGATGGCTATCCTCAAGGGGTTGGGCAAATGAAGTACAGAGACAAATGCCCTTCAGTGGATAGATGGTATTTAGAGATGCGAGAGGGAAAATGTACAGTGAGGCCTCCCAGCTGGGCAGTAGACCCTCACAGGCTGTAACTTGGGTCTCCCACTGTCCTCTCAAGTTTTGCTAAGGCTTGGGTTCCCCAGATCTGCTGTGGGGGCTCAAGCCCCTGCAAGGGCAGCTCTCTAATGAGGACCCCTCTTTCCTGCTGACTCCAGGGGACACAGCTGTGAAGACCTAGGTCCCTGGGGTGGGAGTTCAGGGGACCAGTGCTAGGCTTCTATTAGCATATTCCCCTCATATCCCCTGAGGCCTGGAAGGAGTGCTGGCCCTAAAGAACCTACTCTTGCCTGTGGAGAGCAGCTCCTAGCCCGGGGGACGGAGTGAACCAACTTCCTCAGGTCTTAGTGAGAGGCAGTCTTGGCAACTGAATCCCATGGGAGGGAAGGTGTGCCTAACAGCTCCCTGTGGACTTAACCTGCAGTTGTCCTCACTGCCAAGGGTTAGTTAGGGTAGGGGACCAGCTGCTCCCTGGTGCCAATGAGATCAGAAAGCAGGGCTGAAGTGTGGAGTATGGAGACCTGGGCTCTAGTTCTGGCTCTACCTGGGCAAACATAGCAATATTTGTTCCCTACTGTGTGCCAAATACTCTGCAACATCTTTTTTTTTTTTTTTTTTTAAGTATTTTCTCTCTTTTACAGGTAAGGAAACTGAAGCCTAGAGAAGCTCCCTAAGTTGCCCAAGATCAACAACTGGAATCTCAGTCCAAGTTTCTGGCTTCAAATCGGGTGCTCCCCCTCCCCATGACCTCTGTCCCTTCATCTCCATCACTTCCTCTTCCTGTAAAGGGGCTGGACTCACTGCAGGTACAGGCAGGAAGGGAGCCCTTCAATTGAACAAGTCTATCCATGCCCTGCACCCACCCAGGAGTTTACAGACATTGCCAGCAGGGCAACAAGGCTGGCATTTCCCACTCTGGACTATTTGTTCTTTCTTACTCTTTCTCCTCTTCCCTCCTCCCCATCTTCTCCTGCACCCCTCCCACTTCCTCCTCCTTCTCTGTCTCCAGCTGAAACTGCAGAATCTTCTTCAGAAGGAAAATTCAAATAAAGGGAAGCTGTGCCTGGAGCTGGTTTCTTTAAACTTTCAGGGATTCTGTAGGTTTGGTCTTTCCCACCAGAGGCTTCCCAAAACCACTCTCTTCTCCCATTTGCTGCCCTCCGCCAGGATTCTGAGGCTGCACTGTCCCCACAATTTTACAGCCCTTTCCCATTCATATTTCACCATCTTCTCAATAATAGTCTTTGTTGCTGTGGTGGAAGAGAGGATTCAGTGGGCACACAGTCCCCTGCCCATTTGACAGATGAGGAAACTAAAGCCTCACAACTACTTGGAGGCAGGTCATTCCATCTGAGTCCTGCCCTTTGCTTAGGTGAATAACTGTGGCTTTGATCTACTCATGTTATGTCCCATTGTCCAACTTTCTTTTGCTGAAGCTGCTTAGATTGGGAGAGTAGCCTGGCTCCGTGGGTTTCCCAGGTTACTGCCAGAAACTCCCAGGCTAGTTTTCTGCAGAAACTGAGTATATCCTCTGTTCCATTCCTTCTGACAAGAATGCCCTAGATAATACTAGAAACATCTGGGCATCAGAAAATACTTCCTGTACTGGGGTGTACCTCAGTGGTGGAGAGTTTCCCTAGCATGTTCAAGGAGCTCTGGGTTCAATCTCCAGCACTGCCCCCACTCCCCCACACTCCCCCACCCCTGACAAAAAAAAAAAAGACCAGCTACTTGTCTGGCCTCCCTCCACCCCAAGGCAGAAAATTTCCCCAGTACACGTGCAGCCCTGCAGAGGGAGGTTGAGGTAGGACTCTGGAACTAGGGCTTTGTTGTAGCACTTGGGATCAGCTGAATCAGGGAAACCAAACACTGGCCATTCTCCTTCCAGATAAGCTGAAAGTTTCACTTTATTCTTATTGAGGAAGGAGCAGGCTTTGCCAGGTGACAAAAATGCTAATGAGGGGGCTGGGGTTGTGGCTCAGCAGTAGAGTGCTCCCTTGCATGTGTGCAGTCCTGGGTTCCATCCTCAGCACTGCATAAAAATAAATAAATAAAATGAAGGTGTTTGGTCCAACTACAACTAAAAAATAAATATTTTAAGAAAATGCTAATGAGGACCCAAGAGAGATTGTGCCTGGTGGAAACAGTACTAAACTCTGAGTCGCATAGGGCTCTGCCTATTCCCAGAGGTGAGACCTTGGGCAAATCAGGCTGCCCCTCTGAGCCTGCCTCGTGGTGTTGTTGGGAGCAGAAGAAGCAATGTTTCAACTCAGTGGCTTTAGAAAGATGCTTATTATATATTGGTATGAAAATCATTTTACAAAAGATATGCAAAGTAGACCCTCATTACTGTGAAACATAGAAAAATAGCAGAAAGCCTTATACCACAATGCTAACAGCACTTATTCTGAGTGATGGGATCATGGGTGTTCTATTTTCTCCTTTTTGCTTATTTATATTTCCTAATTTTTTCTATGATATATATCACATAATGCTGTATAACAGACCAACTCAAAAGCTGATTTATTCTCAGACTCACAGCTCTACAGATCAGCTGGGCATGACAGGGCTGTAGGGCCTGCTCTATCTCAAGCTGCAGGTCTATTGAGCCTGGCTCTTCACTGTAGGACCAGCTCCACATGTCTTCATACTGGGGCCCTGGCTGGAGGGGGTAATAGCCATCTAGGGTTCATTTCTCCTTCCTGATCACCTTAGTCCAAAAGACAAGCCCAACTATTCAAGCACATATAAAGCCTTTGCTTAGCTCATTTCAGTAACATTTAATTGGCTAAAGCAAGTCACATGGCCAAGCTCAACCTCGATGAGTCAGGAAAGTGTTATGTTACCCACAGTGGGAGTATTATGGTAGTGAATATATGTACATTAAGAACACAAATTGTTACATATTATTTGTATAATACAACAAACATGTGTTTTTCAATGTATGTTCAGAGTATCCACCAGAGTATCCTGTAGGGTTCTCCAAAAACAAGATAGTGGACCATTGTATAATCTTGTAGGCTCATCCCTCTTCCTCTGCCTTCTCTCACCCTTTAACATAATGAGATACCACCATTTATGGCACCTATAGTTTCACAGATGAAGGTTAAAAAAAACAACATAAGTTTGCCCCAATTATTGCCAAAGGCCAGACCCTCACTAGTTCCTACCCAGTGGCCAGCTCCAATCACTTCCGTTGATCTCCTGTCTTTTTACTTCCTTCATTTCACCTGGACAGTCATTCAAAATTTATTTATTGAGCACCTAATGGTGCTCTTCTAGTCATGGGGTTGTATTTGTGAACAAGGCAAGTTTCCCTGAACAAGGAAGCTTTCTTTCATAGGATTTGTGTTCCAAAATAAAATAATAAACAATTTAGGTTATTTTGATTTTAATTATGTACACCCAAATTAGGGTTTGCATTCCAGTCAGGAGGCGAAGTGGCTGATAGGTGCGGGAGGAAATGAAAGAGAGCCAGAAAATATCATTGAGTGTGAGTGTTAAGAAGTGAATAAAATAGGATAGTGCACCAGGGAGCAGTGGGGCAAGGGTTGGCAAAGATGGTGAGGTTCCCAGAAGGGGTACTGTTGGAAGTTTTTGGAAGATGTCTCTTGGATTCTCCAGATCTTGACTCTGAGTCTCACTCGACAATTCTACTTAAAAATTTCCACCACTTGCTCTGCACTTTGGACTGCATGGGGGCCTTCCTGTCCTACCTGTCTTTCAGGACCCAGCCCAGTTTCTCATGGATGCCTGGACCTTAGCTAGTCCTCAACAAAAAGGAAAGCCAACAAACCCTATTAGATCAAACCAAGCACACTTACTGAGCTCCCATCATACATAAAGCAAGCAGGCATTATTGCTTAGCTTCTGGAAGCCAAGCCAACAGTTACTTGTTGAGTGTTTATTGTATATCCAAACCAACAAGTGTTTATTTACTGTCTTCCTGGAATTAAGGATAATGCAAAGGTAATTGCTGCTGCTTTCTAGGAAGTTGCAATCAGGTTGCAGAGGCAAAGGTTACATAAAAATAGACCATTGGCTATGAAAAGAAGTACTGGTTATCAAGAGGACTTGTACAGAATACCCCTTTGAGAAGACAGAGCTGGGGCTATAGATCATTGTAGAGTAGAGTTGCCATAGAAGGCTTTATGAAGGAGGTGAGACTTGAGCTGGCAGGGGTCAATAGGATTTATTTATTTATTTACTTATTTATATTTACATATGTGCATACATACATACTGGGGATTGAACTTAGGGGCACTTTACCCCTGAACTACATCCCCAGCCCATTTTATCTTTTATTTTGAGACTGGGTGTCACTAAGTTGCCCAGACTGGCTTTGAACTTGCAATCGTTCTGCCTCAGCCTTCCTGACTCACTAAGATTACAGGCCTGTACCACTGTGATTTAAGATTTAGATAGAAAAAAAATAGGAGGGCTGGGAATAAAGCTGAGTGGTAGAGTGCTTGCCTCGCATGCATGAGGCCCTATGTTGGATCACTAGTACCTCCAAAAAAAGAAAAGATAGGGAATGGGGTAGCCTGGCCTGGGCCTGGTGTTTGCGTTTTGGAATTCTACAGAATCATTCCTTATTTGGGGCTGGTGCTCTCTTCTCCCTGATGTGCCAGCATTCTTGTAACACCCAGCTATTCCATGACCATGTTTCTTCTGGACCAAAGCTGGATTTCTTTGCAGACCATAATTTGCCCGTGTGATGGAGGGCTGACACCATCTGGCTAAGGTCAGAATGGGTAGCCCTGTGAGAAGGTGTTTGTGATAAGGGCATAAAAACCATGGAGGCTGGCATTAGGATGTCCAAGTGCAGCACATTTATAGTCCAGGTGTTATCTCATCTCCTAACTGAGGAATCTTTAAAAAACAGTCATGTTCCTCTACTCTACTTGGGGCCTTGAGACAGAAGCCACAGCTACTACTCATTTGATTCAAGTATGAACTCAATAGTTTTTTTAATAAATTTCTGAAATTTTCTGACACATCATTCTTTTGTTGACTTGGTTGCTAATAATATGTTCTGCTTTCCAGAAACTACTCATGAAGAACTCTGAACTGATAAAATGACTCCATTAAAAAATTGTCATTTTCAGGGAAAAAAAAGAAAGAAAGGGTGAAAAAAGTAGAGGGAATTTCATCAAAATAGAAGAAAGATAGGTAGAGTAGACCAAGGGGATTGAGGAGAAGGATGAAGGGATGGGAAAGGGGAAAAACAGTGGAATGGATCTGACTGAACTTTTGTATGTGTATGCAGGGATGTGACAAGTTGGGTCCCCATATCAGGTTTATCCACACGACTCTAATTCTTAAAAAACAGTGAAGTACAAACTGTAAATAGGTTAAGAAGGGATCAGTGGAGTGAAGGAGGGGAGCAGGTATGGAGGAAAGTGCCAGGGACTGAATTGGAGCGGATTGTGTTCTCTGCTCTTGTGATTATGTCAGGGGTATCCTGGTGCTGTCTATAACTAAAAAAGAACTAAATAATAATCATTTTTTTTACACTAAAAATATTTATCCAGTACCACTCTGTATACTTTGGATATAGGGAACAAAAGGGAGAATAAGCCACAGATTATGAATTCCTTTTATGCTTTGTTCAGTTTGTGGAAAGAATCTATTTACACAGCTTTCCAAGAAATTTGCTCTCTCCCTCATCTGGGGGTGTATATACCATCTGTAATATTATTTCCCATTTCATTTGCCTCCAGGTTATATGGGTTGTGTAGATCTCAGGAGTCTTTGAACATCATCATTGTAGGGGGAAGTGTTCGGGCCAAAGACAAATAAAAACTGTAACCAAGAGGCAGATATAAAGCAGACTTGAAAACTCATTCCATGGGGGAAAATAAACCTTCACAAACTGTCTTCTCCACTGGAGTCCAGGGAAAGGCAAGAAGAAAGGCAAGAAACAGCCATCCCACTGTTTTTCCCCTTTCCCATCCCTTCAACCTCCTCCTCAATCCCCTTGGTCTATTCTACCTATCTTTCCTCTATTTTGATGAAATTCCCTCTCCCTTTTTTTTCCCTTTCTTCTTTTTCTCTGAAAATGGTAATTATTAAAAAATATTTATTTTTAGGTATAGGTGGATACAATATCTTCATTTTATTTTTATGTGGTGCTGAGGATCGAACCCAGTGTCTCACACATGACAGGCGAGCGCCCTACCTCTGAGCCCCAGGCCCAGCCCCTGAAAATGATAATTTTTAATGGAGTCATTTTATCAGTTCAGTGTTCTTCATGCCTAGTTTCTGGAAAGCAGAATATATTATCACCAACCAAATCAACTATACTGCGTTCTCTGCAGTTCCAGACTGTCACTCCTTCTGGAAGAAAGCTAGTGAGCTGCAGAAGGAGGGAACCCTGTCATATGAATATTAAAGAAAACCAGGGGCTGGAGATGTGGCTCAAGCGGTAGTGCGCTTGCCTGGCATGCGTGCGGCCCAGGTTCCATCTCAGCACCACATACAAACAATGATGTTGTGTCCGCCGAAAACTAAAAGTAAATATTAAAAAATTCTCTCTTTCTCTCTCTCTCTCTCTCTCTCTCTCTCTCTCTCTCTCTCTCTCTCTCTCTCTCTCTCTCTCTAAATAAAAAAAAAAAAGAAAAAGAAAACCAGGCAGCCAGCTCCATGTTTCAACACAGATGCTTCCAACTGCACCATGGCAGATGGCACATGAGGCATAGAGGTGATTAGGGGTTGATCTCTGCCCACCTGGCCACCACCAGCTGTACAGCTGTTAGCCCAGGTCTACCAAGATATGAACACCAAGACGGGATTAGATGGAAATGGATTATTAGGTAAATGCCTGTGTGCAAAAAGGGGGATGGAGCCAGGAAGGATGGGAGAGCCTCAGACCTTAAACTACAGTGCAGTAAGACCAAGAGCTTCACTTTAGAAGAGTCCTCTGACTTCTTGGTCTGTGTTACTGGGAGCAGGCTGTGGGAAGAATGTCTACAGGGCAAACAACTCAGGTAAATTTTTGTACCTTTCTGAGTCTCAGTTTCTTCAACTGCAAAGTGAAGGGTTGTTCAGAGGGTTAAATAAAATAACATATTTAAAGTGTCTAGAGTAAAGTGCCCAGTAATGTTCAATGCAGGAGAATTCCCTTCATTCTCTTGTTGTATCTCATCAGGAGGCAAGTTCAGCACAGTGATGTGATCTTTCTCCCACTGGCCCTTCCCTCAATCATCCTTCCTCCCACCCTCCAGCTAAACACAAAAGGAGGCAGAAGGTGTACCCCAAAGGCCACAGCCTGAGGGTTTTGGTTTTGGTAGCCACCCCTTGGGCCTTTATCATAATGTCGTGGGGCTCCAGCCTCAGGGTGCAGAGAAGGGAGACCCCACAGAGATGGATAACATTCTTACTTGGGGAACTTACAGCATACTTGGAGCCACATCCCCTTGGGAACACCTTGGGGAGGACCCTAAGGCAGGCTCTACTCCTCCAAATATTTTGGGCTGAAGTCCAGACCACCACTATCACTATTTTGACCTCACCCTCTGTCTTTATCTATGGGCCCTATGCTCCTGCCATGCTGATTGCCAGTCTGTCTCAGTCTGTCCCTCTCCCCAGCCTCATAAATCTAGGCTTTGTTCTTATTAGCCCCTTTCCCTACACTGTCCTTCCCCTTCCCTCACCCTCCTAGCGAATGCCTCTTCTCAGTCCAGCTCAGGTGTCCCCTCACTGGACAGCCCTCCCTGACCCAATGCTCTCACTACTGGCACCAGTCCCCTAGGTATGTCACCTACCTCTCTGTGCTTCAGTCTCTAATGGGGAAATGAGGGCGGTGATAATAGTGCCACCATAGCTAATTAAATGAGATGATAAAAGCACCATTAATGGGCTGTATAAGCAAGCATTATGGTCAATGATAGGCATGTGTCCAGCAGACACTGGCCAGTGAACACACAATACTCTGTGATGGAGGAGGGGGAACACACAGTGTAGTAACATGGGGGACGTGTTGGACTCAGAGCTGCTACTGTGTGGGGCTATGTGTTCCTCAGCCAACCCTTGTTCTCTCTAGGCCATGTTTTCCTCCTTTGTATTGGAGGAAAACATGGCCTAGAGAGACATGTTGGACATGTCCTCCAAGGGCCCTTCTGGCTATGCTAGCTTAGCTCAGAGGCTCTGGGATCCTGGGCTTTGCTGGCATTGCCTGGGCTCTGAGGCCCTTCTTAGCTCCACTACTGGTGCTGACTCCCTAGGCTGGACAGCTCCTGTACCATTTCCGGAGGCAGCAGAACCTCCCAACTCTCAGCATCTGGACAGCACCTCAAGCTGGGAGAGCTAGGGCTTCTACAGGCAGACCTCAGGCCCAGGGCTCCCAGGTGGGGTGTGTGTGTGTGTGTGTGTGTGTGTGTGTGTGTGTGTGTGTGTGTGTATGAGAGAGAGAGAGAGAGAGAGAGAGAGAGAGAGAGAGAGAGAGAGAGAGAGAGAGAGAGAGAGAGAGAGCGCTTTGGGTGGCACCTGGAGGAGGAGGAAGGTACCAGCATCTCTCAGACTTTCTGGGTCTGGGCAGACTCTAAATCTTAGAAAATGTGGCTTGGGGGGTCTACCTACAAACTTTAGGTCCTAGATTACAAAAATCATTTAGACCTTGATATTTTAATTTGCCTTCGACCTATCCCTCAATGCACTCCCACCCCTAACACTACCACAAAGCACAAAAACCCTTACATTTATTATCATGGGCATTTGTATGAAATCATAGATATTTGGACAGGTACATATATTTTCATGTAGGAATCCATAGCCCAGTTTTAAACCAAAATGTTAGCAAACAGTCAGACTGACACCTATGAATTTGTGAATACCTATATATTTATATCAGTTTCCTACATAATTTTGCATATATTTTCATTCATTTATTCATTTATATTGATGTATATGTTTATTCCCTAACCCTAATCTTAGCACTACCCCTACTTCTACCCTTAACATTACCACAAATCACAAAAGCCCTTGCACATATAATCATGGGCATCTATATGGAAATCATAGGCATTTTGACAGGTACATTTATATACTGGATAGATCTTCTTATATAATATCATATATAATCATACGTTCATGGATGAATCCACGGGCCAATTTTAATCACAATGTCAGCACACAGCTACTCAGAAACATGTATGATTGTGAAAACATATATACTTATGTAGTCTTTCTTACATAATTTCATGTATATTTTTATTGTTTATTCATTTATATGGATATATTTGTTCATTCCCTAACTCTAAACCTAGCCCCACCCCTCAATGTACTCCCGCCCAATCACTACTACAAAGCACAAAAATCATTGCACGTATAATTATGGGCATTTACATGTAAATCAAAGATTTTTGATAGGTACATTTATACACTCTCATAAAATATCACATATATAAATATATTTTCATATATGAATCCATGGTACAGTTTCAATCCCAAATGTCAGCACAAAGCTAGACTGACACCTATGAGTTTGTGAAAACACATATATTTATATAGTTTTTCTCCTACCTGATTTCACCCATATTTTCATTTTTTATTAATTTATATCAATATAGATGGTTATTCTCTAATCCTAACCCAAGCATTACCCTTAATGTATTCTTACCCCAAATACTACCACAAAGTGCAAAAGCATATGCATGTATAAGCATAAGCATTTATATGAAAATCATAGATATTTTGACAAGTACATTTATATACTCACACACACACACACACACACACACACACACACACACACATATATATACATTCACGAATGAATTTATAACCCAGTTTTAATCCCAATTGTCAGCACACAGCTACTCAGAAATGTGAATGTGAAAATATATATATTTGTACAGGTCTTCTTACATAATTTTACATATATTTTCATTTATATTGATATTTATGTTCATGTCCTAACCATAACCCTAGCCCTACCCCTTAATGTTAGGGCTACCCTTCCTCTACCAAAAAGCACAAAAGCCCTTGCACATATAATCATGTGCATTTATATAAATATCACAGATATTTTGACAAGTACAGTATATAAGAGAGTATATCTCTTATAATATCATATATATATTTTTTTTTCTTGTATGAATCCATTGCCCAGTTTTAAACCAAAATGTCAGCACAAAGCTAGACAGACATCTATGAATTTGTGAAACATACAATTTATATATTTTAACATAATTTCACATATATATTAATTTTTTAATAACTTATATTTCTCTATATATTCATTTCCTAACCGTAACCCTAACCCTACCCCTCAATGTTCTCCTACACTAACATGACCACAAAGCCCAAAAGCCCTTTTTTATTCATTAATATTGATATATTATTTATTCCCTAACCCTTACCCTAACACTATCCCTAAAAGTACTCCTACCTAACACTATAGCAAAGTCCGTGCACATATAATCATTGGCATTTATATGAAAATCTTAGATATTTTGATAGGTACATTTATATACTCACATATAATATCATATATAAATATATGTTCATGTATGAATCCATGGCCCAGTTTTAATCCAAATTCTGAACCCAGGTGCTCAGAAAACTATTTGATTGTGAGAACATATATATTTATATAAATTTTCCTAAATAATTTCACTTATATTTTCATTCACTTATACTGATACATATGTTCATTCTTCAGCCATACCTCTAGCTCTACCCCTCAATATACTCCTATCCTAACACTGCCACAAAGTGCAAAAGCCCTTGCACATCCAATCATGGGCATTTACATGAAAATCATAGATGTTTTGACAGGTACATTTATATACTCATACATAATGTTATATATATATATATATATATATATATATATATATATATATATATGTGCTTTCATGTATGAATCCATGACCTAGTTGTTTTTTTTAATTTTTTAGTATTTATTTTTTTAGTTTTCAGCAGACACAACATCTTTGTTTGTATGTGGTGCTGAGGATCAAACCCAGGCACGCATGCCAGACGAGTGCACTACCGCTTGAGCCACATCCCAAGCCCTCCATGACCTAGTTTTAAAGTTAAATGTCAGCACACAGCTACTTAGAAATATGTTTGATTATGAAAAAATTACATATTTATGTGGGTCTTCTTACATAATTAATGTATAAATTCATTTTTATTCACTTATATAGATATACATGTTCATTCTTTAACCCTAACCATAGCACTACCCCTCAATGTACTCCTACCCCTTACACTACCACAAAGAGAAAAATCACTTGCATGTATTATCATGGAATTTATATGTCATAGATATTTTGGCCCACACATATATACTCACATAAAATATCATATGTACACATATATTTTCATGTATGAACCCATAGCTGAGTTCTAAACTGAAATGTCTTCACACATACTAAGAAACCTATCTGATTGTTAAAACATGTATATTTATATAGGTTTTCCTAAAAAATTTCACATATATTTTCATTTTTTTATTCATTTATATTGATACATATGTTCATTTCCTAACCCCAACTCTAGCCCTACTCTCAATGTACTCCTACCTCTTACACTACCACACAGAGAAAAAGCTCTTGAACATACATTCATGAGAATTTATAAATGAAAAACCTTTCCACATAAAATCATGTGCATTTATGTGAAAATCTTGGATATTTTGATAGGTACATTTATATACTCACATATAACATCATATATGTGAATATATTTTTATGTATAGATACATGACCAGATTAAACCAAAATGTCAGCATACAGCTATACTAACATCTATGCATTTGTGAAAACATATATTTATACAGTTTTTTTTACATATTTTCATTTTTATTGATATTTACTTCATTCCCTAAATATAGCCCTAGACCTAGCCAAAAATGTAATCCTACCCCTAACACTACCCCTAGGTAAAAAAGCCCTTGTATGTGTAAATATGGGCTTTTATATGAAAATCATATATATTGTGACAGGTACATTTATATACTCACACATAATATTTTATATATATATATATATATATATTAATTAATTAATCCATAACACAATTTAATCCCAACTGTCAGCGCATAGCTACTCAGAAACCTGGTGAGTTAGAAAACATGTATATTTACATAGGTTTTCATTCATAATTTCAAGTATATTTTTATTTTTTAGTCATTTATATTGATGTAATACTTATTTCTCAACCCTAACCCTAGTTTAACTGCTGAAAGTACTCCTACACTTAATTCTACCACAAAGTGAAAAGCCTTTGCATAAATAATCATGGAATTTATATGAAAATCATAAATATCATGACAGATACATTTATTTACTCACTATATATTTTTTTCATGTGTGAATCCATGGCCCAGTTTTAATCCCAAATGACATCACTCAGCTACTCATAAATTTTGAATTGGAGACATCCAAGATGGTGGAATAGAGGAGGTTATGTTTCTGGCTACTCTGTGGTATGAAACCAAGAAAGCAGACAGGCAGCTTCCCCATAAATGAGGTACGAGAAACCTTAGGGACACTATAAATCCATGGGGTAGAAACTCTACTGCCTCAGATCCATATTATTAGATGAGTAGACACACAAACAACATGAAAAAGCAAGGGAACAAATTTCCCCAAGCAAACCAAGATACTCCAATAACAATCCACTGACACCACAATGTCAGAAGAAATGTCAGAGGAGGAATTTACAATGTACATAGTTAAACTGATCTGTTAAGTAAAGGATGATGTAAGAGAGCAAATACAGGTAGCAAAAGATCACTTCAATAAAGACACAGAGAATCTGAAAAAAAAATCAACAACAACAGAAATCCTTAAAATGAAGGAAATGATAAATCAAATTAAAAATTCAATAGAAAGCATCACCAACGAACTAGACCACTTTTGGAACCTCAAGCAATGAAGACAAAATATATAATCTTGGGCTGGGGATGTGGCTCAAGCAGTAGCTCGCTTGCCTGGCATGTGTGCGGCCCGGGTTCGATCCTCAGCACCACATACAAACAAAGATGTTGTGTCTGCAGAAAACTAAAATAAATAAATAAATATTAAAATTCTCTCCCTCCACCCCCCCTCACTCTCTCAAAAAAATAAATCAATAGAAAGCATCATCAACAAACTAGACCACTTTTGGAACCTCAGGCAATGAAGACAAAATATATAATCTTGAAAATAGAGTTGACCATGGAGAAAAGATGTTAAGAAACTATGAATAGATCTTCCAAGAATTAGGGATAACATGAAAAGACCAAATTTAATATTTATTGGGATAGATGAAGGCATGAAGATACAAACAAAAGGAATGCACAAACTTTTCAATAAAATAATATCAGAAGATTTCCCAAATCTAAAGAATAAAATGGAAAATCAAATACAGGATGCATACAGGATCCCAAATGTGCAGTAGAGTTTCTACCCCATGGATTTATAGTGTCCCTAAGGTTTCTCATACCTCACATTTTCTCGTACCTCACATTTTCTCGTACCTCCTCAATCAAAGGAGAAACTTAATTCAATTTAAAAACTACAAATAACCAAAATGACCAAGAATACAAATCATATCTCAAAAACAAATTTGAACATTAATGGCCTAAACTCATCAATTAAAAGACATGGACCAACAGATTGGATTAAAAAACAAGACCCCACGGGGCTGGGGATGTGGCTCAAGAGGTAGCGCACTCCCCTGGCATGGGTGCTGCCCAGGTTCGATCCTCAGCACCACATACAAACAAAGATGTTGTGTGTGCCGAAAACTAAAATGTAAATAAAATATTTTTTAAAAAAGACCCCAAAATATGCTATCTCCACATCAAGGCACATTATAATAAAAATGCCTAGCATACAGAATAAGGATAGAATTTTAAAGGCTGCAAGAGAAAGATATCAGATTACATATAAGGGGAAACCAATACAGATCTCTGTATTTCTCAACCCAGACCCTCAAAGCTAGGTGGTCCTGGAATAACATATACCAAGCTCTGAAAGAAAATGGATGCCAACCAAGTCCTATAGCCAACAAAATTAAGCTTCAGACTTGAAAATGAAGTAAAAACTTCCATGATAAACAAAAATTAAAAGAATTTGCAACCAGAAAGCCTGTACTTCAGAATGTTCTCAACAAAATATTCCATGAAGATGAAATGAAAAAAAAAAAAGGGAAAACCAAGGAAGGGAAAAACTACACTAAAGAAATAGTCAATCAAAGGAGAAACTAATTCAAATTAAAAACTACAAATAACCAAAATTGCCAAGAACGCAAATCATATCTCAAAAACAACCTTGAACATTAATGGCCTAAACTCATCAATTAAAAGACGTGGACCAACAGATTGGATTAAAAAACAAGACCCCAAAATATGCTATCTCCAGTAGACTCACCTCATAAGCAGGAATCCACAGACTGAAGGTGAAAGGATGGGGAAAACATACCACTCACAAGGATTGTGTAAACAAGCAGGGGTTTCTATCCTCTTATCAGATAAAGTGGACTTCAAGCCAAAGTTAACCAGAAGAGACAAAGGGGAGCATTTTATACTGCTTAAGGGAATTACAAATCAACAAGACATAACAATCATAAATATTTATGCCCTAAACAATGGAGCACCAATGTACATCAAATAAATCCTTCTCAACTTCAAGAATCAAATAGAGAGCTGGGGTTGTGGCTCAGTGGTAGAGTGCTCACCTAGCATGTGTGAGATGCCGTGTTTGATCCTCAGCATCACATAAAAATAAATTAATTAAATAAGGATGGATATATATATATATATATATATATATATATATATATATATATAATAGACCACAACACAATAATACTGGGTGACTTTAACACATCTCTCTCTCTCTACTGGATAGATCTTGCAAACAAAAACTAAACAAGAAACTGAAGAACTAAATAATACGATCAATAACTTAGATTTAACAGACTTATATAGAATATTTCACCCATCAATAAGCAAATATACTTTCTTCTCTGCAGCACATGGATCTTTTTTCTAAAACAGATCATATCTTATGCCATAAAGCAACTCTTAGTAAATACAAAAAATAGAGATAAGCCTGCATCCTATCAGATCATAATGGAATGAAATTAGAAATCAATGATAGAAACTACTCCAACACCTGGAGACTAAATAATATGCTATGAATGATGAATGGATAACAGAATAAATCAGGGATGAAATAAAAAAATACTTGGAGGTAAATGAGAACTCTGATGGAACATATTAAAATCTCTGGAACACCATGAAGGCAGTGCTAAGCGGAAAGTTCACTGCATGGAGCTCATTCATTAAAAGAATACAAAGTCAATGAATAAAAGACTTAGCACTACATCTCAAAACTCTAGGAAAATGAAGAACAAATCAACACCAAAAGCAGTAGAAGACAGGACACAATTAAAATCAGAGCTGAAATAAATGAAATTGAAACAAAAGAAACAATTGAAAAAATTGTCAAAACAACAAGTTGTTTTTTTGAAAAAATAAATAAAATTGATAAACCCTTAGCCATGTTAATGAAGAGAGAAAAACTCAAATTACTAAAATTCATGATGAAAAAGGAAATATTGCAATGAACACTTTTGAAATACAAAAGATAATTAGAAACTATTTTGAAAATTTATACTCCAATAAAATAGAAAATCTTAAGGACATCAACAAATTTCTAGAGACATATGACCTACCCAAACTGAACCAGGAGGACATACACAATTTGAACAGATAAATCTCAAGCAATAAATAGAAGACACTATCAAAAGCCTACCAACTAAGAAAAGCCCAGGATCAGATGGATTCTCAGCCAAGTTCTACAAGACCTTCAAAGAAGAATTAACACTAATACTTCTCAAATTATACCATTACATAGTAAAGGAGGGAACCCTTCCAAATTCATTCTATGAAGCTAATATCACTCTGATACCAAAATCAGACAAAGACACATCAAGGAAAAAAAAATTCAAACCAATATCCCTGATGAACATAGATGCAAAAATTCTCAATAAAATTCTGGTAAATCACATACAAAACCATATTAAAAAGGTAGAGCACCATGATCAAGTGGTGTTCATCCAAGGGATGCAAGACTGGTTCAACACATGGAAATCAATAAATCTAATTCATTACATCAATAGACTTGAAGATAAGAATCATATGATCATCTCAATAGATGCAGAGAAAGCATTTGACAAAATATAGCACCCTTCATGTTCAAAACACTAGAAAAACTAGGAATAGTAGGAACATACCTCAACATTGTAAAAGCTATCAATGCTAAACTCAAGGCCAACATCATTCTAAATGGACAAAAATGGAAAGCATTCCCTCTCAGAACTGGAACAAGACAAGGATGCCCTCTTTTACTACTTTTATTCAGCATCATCCTTTAAACTCTAGCAAAAAAAATAAAGGGATACAAATAGGAAAGAATTCAAACTATCACTATTTGCTTATGACATGATCTATATTTAGAAGATCCAAAAAATTCCACCAGAAACGATCTCAAACTAATAAATGAATTTAGCAAAATAGCAGGATATAAAATTTACACCCATAAATCAAATGTGTTCCTATACACATTTGAAAATGTATTCCTATACACATTCTTCTTCCACTGAAAGAGAATTAGAAAAACTCCCCCATTCACAATGGCTTCAAAAAAAAATATTTGGGAATCAATCTAACAAAAGAAGTGAAAGAACTCTATAATGGATACTACAGAACACTAAAGAAAGAAATTGAGGAAGACCTTAGAAGATGGAAGGATCTCCCATGCTCTTGGAGAGGCAGAATTAACATTGTCAAAATGGCCATACTACCAAAAGCATTATATAGATTTAATGCAATTCCTATTAAAATCCTAATGACATTCTTCATAGAAATAAAAAAAAGCAATCATAAAATTCATTTGGAAAAATAAGATACCCAGAATAGTCAAAGCAATTCTTAGCAAGAAAAATGAAGCAGGAGGCATCACAATACCAGACCTTAAATTATACTACAGAGCCATAGTAAGAAAAACAGCATGATGTTGGCACCAAAACAAATATATTAGACCAATGGTACAGAATAGAAGACACACAGAAAAACCCACATAAATACATTATGAAACAATAGGCAAATGTGACAAAAACCAACATTGGAGAAAAGAGCCTCTTCAACAAAAGGTGCTGGGAAAACTGGAAATCCATATGTAGCAAAATGAAATTAAATCCCTATTTCTCACCCTGCACAAAACTCAACTCAAAGTCGATCAAGGACTTAGGCACTAGAACAGAGAAAAAAAAGTAGGCCCAAATCTTCACCATGTTGGCTTACGAGCTGACTTCCTTAACAAGACTCCTAAAGCACAAGAAGTAAATCAAGAACCAATAAATGGGATGGAATCAAACTAAAAAGCTTCTTCACAGCAAAGGAAACAATCAATAACGTAAAGAGAGAACCAACAGAATTGGAAAAAATCTTTATCACAACACCTCAAATAGAGCATTAATCTCCAGGATATACAAAGAATTCAAAATTTAACACCAAAACCCCCCCAAATAATCCGATCAATAAATGGGCTAAGGAACTGAACGGACACTTCACAGAAGAAGAAATACAATCGATCAACAAATATATGAAAAAATGTTCAATATTTCTAGCAATTAGAGAAATGCAAATCAAAACTACACTGAGGGGGCTGGGGCTGGGGCTTAGCAGTAGCGGACTTGTCTGGTTTGTGTGAGGTACTGGGTTTGATTCCCAGCACCACATATAAATAAATAAATAAAAGTCTATCAACAACTTAAAAAATATACATATATTTTTGGTATCAGGGATTGAACTCAGGGGCACTCAACCATTGAGCCACATTCCCAGCCCTAGTTTTAGTTTATATAGAGAGAGAGTTCACTGAGTTGCTTAGTGCCTCTCAATTGCTGAGGGTGGCTTTGAACTCTCAATTCTCCTGTCTCAGTCTCCCAAGCCGCTGGGATGACAGGATGCACCATCGCCCTGGATAACAACTTAAAAAAATATATTAAAGGGGCTGGGGATGTGGCTCAAGCGGTAGCGTGCTCGCCTGGCATGTGTGCAGCCCGGGTTCAATCCTCAGCACCACATACAAACAAAGATGTTGTGTCCCCGGAAAACTAAAAAAAATAAATATTAAAAAAAAAAACTACACTGAGGGCTGGGGTTGCTCAGAGATAGAGTGCTTGCCTAGCACGTGTGAGGCCCTAGGCTCAATCCTTAGCACCATATAAAAATAAATAAATAAAGATATTGTGTGAGATTCCATTTCACTTCAGTAAAAATAGCAATCATCAAGAATACAAGCAAGAATAAATGTTGGCGAGGATGTGGGGGAAAAGGTACACTAATACATTGCTGGTGGGACTGCAAATTGATGCAACCACTATGGAAAGCAGTATGGAGATTCCTCAGAAAACTTGGAATGGAACAACCATTTGACCCACTCCTAGGTTTTTACCCAAAGGACTTAAAATCAGCATACTACAGTTACATAGTCAAATCAATGTTTATAGCAGCTCAATTCATGATAGCTAAACTATGAAACCAACCTAGATGCCCTTCAACAGATAAATGGATAAAGAAACTGGTATATATACATAATGAAATATTGCTCAGCCATAAAGAAGAATGAAGTTATGGAATTTGCTGGTAAATGGATGGAACTGGAGAATAGTATGCTAAACGAAATAAGCCAATCACGAAGAACCAAAATCCAATGTTTTCTCTGATATGCAGATGCTAATTCACAATAGGGGCTGGGGGAGAATAGAGATGTTTTGGACTATACAGAGGGGAGCGAAGGGATAGGAGGGGGTTTGGGAATGGGAATGATAGTAGAATGAATCAGAGATTATTATGTGCATATATGATTACATGACCTGTGTAATTCTACATTATGTTCAACCAGATGAATGAGAAGTTATACTCCATTTATGTATGATGTGTCAAAATGCATTCTACTGTCATGTATATCTAATTAAAATAAATAAAAAAGTATACTTTTAAAAATGGCGTTATATGAAAATCATAGATGTCTTGACAGGTGTGTTTATATACTCACCTATATATCATATGTAAATATATTTTCATGTATGAATTCATGGCCCAGATTTAAACCAAAATGTCCTCATACAGCTATACAGACAACTATGCATTTGTGAAATTATATATATATTTACACATTTTCCTACAGAATTTCACATATATTTTCATTTTTATTCATTTAAGTTGAAATATATCTTCATTCCCTAACCCTAACCCCAGCCTTACTCTTCTGTGAATTCCTTCCCCTAATACTGCAACTAACTGCAAAAGCCCTTGCATGTATAAGCATAGGTGTTTACATGAAAATCATAAATATTTTGACAGGTACATTCTTATACTCACATATAATCATATCTATAAATATATTTTTTGTATGATCCAGGCCAGTTTTAATCCCAAATGTCAATATCCAGCTACTCAGAAACCTGATGTGAAAACATATATTTATATAAATTTTTATATACATATTTATTTTTATGTTTTTATTTATTTATATTGATATATATGTTCATTCCATTACCCTAACCCTAGGCCTAGATGTCTGCATAGACTCCTACTCCTAACACTTCCACACAGCACAAAAGCACTTGAATGTATAAACATAGGCATTTATATGAAAATCATAGATATTTTGACAGGTATAGTTATAAAGTCACATATAATATCATATATAAAAATATATTTTCATTTATGAATCCATGGCCCAATTTTAATTTCAAATGTCAGCTTCCAGGTACTGAGAAATTGACTGTGAAAAAATTTATTTATATAAAATTTTCTACATAATTTAATAGATATTTTCATTTTTTTAATATACATTGATATATATGATTATTCCCTAATCCTAACCCTTAACCTAACCCACAATGAACCCCTATACTAAACACTATAACAAAATACAAAAGCCTGGGGCTGGGGTTGTGGATCAGCAGTAAAAGCACTCACCTAGCATGTGTGAGGCCCTGGGTTTGGTCCTAAGCACCACAAATAAATAAATAAAATAAAGTTATTGAGCCTAACTACAACTAAAAATTTAAAAAAATGCAAAAGCTCTTGCACATATAATCAGGGGAATTTATATAATAATAATAAATTTTACATGTATATTTATAAGCTCACATAAACAATATATATATATATAAATATATTTTCATGTATAAATCCAAGACCCAGTTTTAAAACAAAACATAAGCTCACAGTTAGAAGGACACCTGTGTTTGATAACCTTTATTTGTATAGGTATTCCTTCATATTTTCACATATATTTTCATTTAAGAAATCATTTATATTGATATATATGGTTATTTCTCAACCCTAACCTTACTTCAACCCTAGTAGTACACCTCCATTAGTTCTACCACAAAGTGAAAAGCCCTTGCATGTATAATCATGGGCATTGATATGAAAATCATAGATATTTTGAAAGGTTCATTTGTATGCTCACATATAACATCATATATAAATATATTTTCATGTATGAATCACTGGCCCATTTTAATAAAAAATGTCAAAACAGGATTACGCAGAAACCTGTCAATTATGAAAACATGTATTTATATAAGTTTTATTACATAATTTTACATGTATTATCATGTTTATTTATCTACACTGTATATTTGTTCAAACACTAGCCCTAACCCTAGCCCTCCCCCTCAATGTACTTCTACCCCTATCATTCAAAAAAAAAAAAAGACTTTGCACCTTTACTCATGGGCATTTATATGAAATTCATAGATATTTTGACAGATACTTTTATATACTCTCATATATTATCATATATATAATGATATTTTCATGAATGAATCCATGGCCAATTTTTAAGCCCAAAACTCAGTGCACAGCTACTTAGATACATGTCTGAATATGAAAACATACACATTTATATGGTTTTCTTACATAATTTCACATATAATTTCTTTTTTTATTCATTTATATTGATATATATGTTAATTTCCTCCCCTAACCCTAGCCCCAACCCTCAATATACTCCTACCCCTAATACAACAGAAAAGCCCAAAAACCATTGCACATAAAATAATGGGCATTTATATGAAAATTATACATATTTTGACAGGTACAATATATGCCTACCTATAATATATATATATAATATATATATTATATATATAATATATATTATATATATATATAATATATATATATTCATATGAATCCATGATCTAGTTTTAATTTCACACATCAGTACCTAGGTACCAAGAAACATATCTGACTGTGACATGTATATATTCATATAGATTTTTCTACTTAATTCATATGTATTTTAATATTTAAATAAATTTATATTGATGTATATGCTCATTCCTTAACCATAACTGTAGCTCTACACCCCATGGACTCCTACCCCTAACACTTCCACAAAGCACAAAAGCACTTAAATTATAAACAATGGCATTTATATGAAAATCTATTTTTACAGGTACATTTGCACACTCACATGTAACATCATATATAAAAATACATTTTTATGTATAAAGCCATAGCCCAGATTTAAACCAAAATATCAGCACACAATTATACTGACTGAAAACATATAGGGTTATTCTACACAATTTCACATATATTTTCATTTTTTATTCTTTTATATCAATATATATGTGGACTTTCTATTGCTAACCCTAGCCCTACCCCTCAAAGTATCCCTACACCTAATACCACCACAAGGTGCAAAAGCCCTTAAACATATAATCATGGGAATTTATATGAAACATAGATATTTTGACAGGTATGTTAATATACTGACATATAATGTCATACATATAAATATATTTTCATGTATGAACCCATGTCCCAGTTAAATTCCAAATATCAGCACATAGTTAGTGAGAAACCTGTCATTTGTGAAAACATATGTATTTATATAGGGTTTTCCTTCATAATTTCATGTACATTTTTATTTCTTTATTCATTTATATATTATATATTTTATATAATTACTTATTATATACTTTTGACTTTGTGGATCTAACAGACTCATATTTTCCCTTTCAGAAAAAAAAGAACTTTCAAAAGTAGTTACCATGCCTCTTAGATGGGAAAATCAATACTTACCCTAAGGGCACGAATTTAGGACTTTTAGATCATAATAGCATAGTTGAAATATGATAACTGAAGGGCAAGCGAAAGAGGTAACATGATGTAGGCAACAGAACCTACAAGGGTGATTTCTAGTCTGGAAACAAATAACATTCTGAGTGCTTAAAACCAAGAGATATTAATAAACACCACACAGGGGATAAAGGACCAAGAAACCACTAGCAGGGCTGGGGATGTGGCTCAAGCGGTAGCGCGCTCGCCTGGCATGCGTGCCACCCGGGTTCGATCCTCAGCACCACATACCAACAAAGATGTTGTGTCCACCGAGAACTGAAAAATAAATATTAAAATAAAAAAAAAATCCCTCTCTCTCTCTCTCTCTCTCTCCTCTCTCACTCTCTCTTTAAAAAAAAGAAAAAGAAAAGAAACCACTAGCAGTGTGATCCAATTCAGTGATTAGGAGCAATGAGAAACCATCTCCACCCCTAGGCCAGAAGGACAGCAGGAAAGGGTTCCAGAGCACAGGGACCAAGGATACCAAGAGAGTGCTTTTTGTGGGGGTACCAGGGATTGAACTCAGGGACACTCAACCACTGAGCCACATCCCTAGCCTATTTTGTATTTTTTTTAAATATTTTTTTAGTTGTAGATGGACACACAATATCTTTGTTTTTTTAATTAATTAATTATTATTTTTTTTGATGCTGCAGATTGAACCCCAGGGCCTTGTGCATGCAAGGCAAGCACTCTACCAATTGAGCATATCCCAGCCCCTATATTTTGTATTTTATTTAGAGACAAGGTGTCACTGAGTTGCTTATCACAACCTTGATCTTGCTGAAGCAGGCTTTGAACTCATGAACCTCCTGCCTCAGCCTCCTGAGCCCCTGTGATTGCACCACTGCACCCAGGGAGATTATTATTATTTTTTAATCACTTGCTTCCAGAAGTGATTCTTGGTTCTGGCAGCCACTCTCTTTGAAGGTTGAAGCAGTTTAGATGTTGACACCTATCCAAGGCACTGCCTTTAGGATTTTTCAGTATATCATGGTACAGTGGTGCACACCTATAATCCCAGCTACTTGAGAGACTGAGGCAGGAGGATTGCAAGTTTGAAGCCAGCCTCTGAGGCCCTGAGCAACTGCAACTTAGTGAGACTCCGTCTCAAAAAATAAAAAGGACTGGGGATGTGACTCAGTGTTTAAGAATCTCACAGGTTCAATCCACAGCACCAAAAAAAAAAAAAAAAAAAAAAAAAAGCAAGAAAAAAGCCTGTCATGGTACTGTATATCTGTAGTCCCAGCAGCTCAGAAGACTGAGGCAGAAGGATTGCAAGTTCAAGCCCAGCCTTAGTGACTTAGTAATACCATAAGCAACTTAGCAAGACTCTGGCTCAAAATCAAAAATAAAAATGGCTGGGGATGCAGCTTAGTGGTAAAGCACACCTGATTTCAAACCCACCCCCCACCCCTTGGGGTTGGGGAAGGAAGAAAAAGAAAAGAAAGAAAGAAAACAAGAAAAAAAGACATTCTAAGGGGAAACTGCTGGTTGACAGGCAAAATTATTGGTTGGGATTGACTTCTGAATCTGGAGCTGGATTTTTTGTTTGTTTTGTTTTTTAGATGTAGATGGACACAATACCTTTATTTTGTTTATTTAGGTTTTTTATGTGGTGCTGGGGATCAAACCCAGTGCCTCATGCATGCTAGGCAAGTACTCTACCACTGAGCCACAACCCCAGCCCTGAAGCTGTTTTGGAGGCTCTTTGGGCTGCAACACCAGCCATCCATTTCTGTTGGAGTATCTATGTCTGGGTGCATCTTCCTGGCTGAGAGACTAAGAATTCCCTTCCAAGGACTTCCACCTAGGATTCTGTATCCCAGTGCCCTCAGGCCAGACCTGAAGTTAAGGCATTACTGGGGAAATGCAGAGATATTACAGAGCCTAGAATTGAAGGTGCTGGCCCTCTGCTCTGGGAGACAAACCAGTTGAAAGCATAAATTACACACTTATTTCTTCTTGGTATTTCCCAGTTGAAAGCATAAATCAGATAGCAAAACAAAGTGTGAGCAAGGTATAAACACCTTTTCTATGATTCTCTTCCAAGGTCCCATTATTGTTTAGAAGCCTTCTTTTCTTTGAATGTTCAGAAAAACACCAGTTGCTTTTACTTAAGACACTGTATTTTGGTGAGTAACATACTGAGACAATATATTGTAAATATTTTTAGCACAAAATACCACTAACAAAGTGGTTAAAAACCCTCCTCTAGAGTTAGGTGAAATCTGACCTAAGATTCTGACTTTGCCTCTTATGAGCCTTGTGGCCTTGGACAAGTTCCTTAACTTCTCTGAGTCTCAATTTCATTATCTTTAAAATGGTTTTGATAGCAGATAGCTTCTGAGTTCTTGTAAAAAGAAATGAGATAATCCACATGTAGTACTCAGCACACTGCCTGAACTTTAACAATTACTCAATAGATGTTTGTTCTTCTTGTTGGTAGTAGCATTGTGATGTTATCATCATTTTCAGAACACTGCTTTCACTTCTGACTGGAGGCAGCCATGAGTCTAAATGCCAACTTGGCTTTACCTCTCTGTATTGTCCCAGCCACCTGAGAAGGCATGCTTGGCCAGGACTGACTGGGAGGTCAGGCTGCTTTTCTCTCAAGTTCAACAGAGCAAGCAGCCTGAGAATCACCTGGGTGGGTCACTGGGCCTGGCAGTAAAACACAAAAATGGTATGTTGACGTGTTCCAGATGTGCTTCACAGCTGTTGTAGTGGGGATTGACATTATCTGTCTGTAGAGAGCAAGTTGATACTGAGTTACTCCACAATGTATAGAACGGTAGTTCTCAGATTGTGCCTACCCCTGAACTACTTCATTTTGAAAAGCAGAAATTTGCCATAAGTTATTCATTTTGAGTACAAGTGCTGAGGTAGAATGACTTACACTTTGTTGTACCAGTAAAAAACTGCTGTCTGCCTAGTACAACCATAAAACACAAACTTATAAGTTAATCATACTAATAAAAACAACCACCTGTGAATTTATTGAATTAGTCAGAAGCATATGGATACTTAGGCAAATCAAACTCATATCAGAAAAAAACAGGCCCATGAGCTTATTGAACACACTAGATCACCAAATGAAGAAATCTCTTTACCCAAGACTCATAAAAGGAGGAGCAACCGGAGACTGGACACAGTAGCACACTGACCCTTGTCACCTGGTCACTTGTCATGAGCCTTTCTCAGGAAAATCACCACAGTGAAAAACCTCTGAATCCCCATCCTCAGGCTTCATGAAGCACAGTACAGTTTCTCCTGCCAGTGACAACCATTCAACCACTTACCCCAGGCTAACATCTTAAGCTGACACTCCAAGATGAACTCTGAAACTGCTGTTCATCTGGACCCTGACTTAGAATAATTATCTGTGCTTTGACAGTTGTGCTCCTTGACAGAGTTCCTCAGCTTATCAGCCACATACAGTGACTCTTTGCAGTGGTATCTATCTGCTGTCTGCCTTTGCTCTCAGCCTTCGGAACCCTTGTGGCTGCTTTAACATTTTGCTAGCCTTTATAAGAAATTATATATGTAACCTACATATATAATTGTGTAAAGCATGATGTGTGATTTGAGTGCTATGGATACTAGAAATGAAGATTAGAACAAAATAACTTGTGTTTGCCTGGTTTATGATTACCAAGTGATCCATAAGTATTTGGTGAAATGCCAAGGCTGAAAATGGTGTAGCCTGTGGATATTTTGTTATTCAATAAATTCTGAGGGGCTGGGGATGTGGCTCAAGCGGTAGTGCGCTCACCTAGCATGCGTGCGGCCCAGGTTCGATCCTCAGCAGCACATACAAAGATGTTGTGTCCGCCAAAAAACCAAAAATAAATAAATAAATATAAAAAAATAAAAAATAAAAATAAATAAATAAATTCTGAAATTGTGGGAAGATACAATTGTGTTTGGCCTATGTTAATGACTTAGCTTGCTCATGACGCTGTTCTATTAAACTATAAAAAAAATCATAAAATTAAAATAAAAATCATTTTGTCTTTGCATGAAAGGGCTGAAATAGTTGATTAGCTAATTTAGTTATGACTGATAAAAACATACCTGAGAAGTTATACACTTCAGGTTTCTCTCAAGTGTGGTAATTAGAGGCAAGATTCCCCAGAGTAAGAACTGGGTGGGGATAGCTCAGTGGTAGAGAGCATGCTTAGCATGCACAAGGTCCGGGGTTTGAATACCAGCACAATGTTATTAAAAAAGAAAAAAGAAAAGAAAGAGAGAGACTACAAACAAGATATAGAAAATGAGTCAAATGACATTTGGCAAGGTCTTTGAATTCACTCTCCTAGAGTGATAGCGATTGATGGAATGCAGTGAAACAAGCTTTCTCCTTGCTTGCAGGTGGCAGTGACATCACTGTAACCTTTGGGAATGTAACTTGCCTGTTCATGTCAAAATGTTTATGTCTTTAGGCTTGGTAATTCCACCTCTGAGAATGCATCATAAGAAATAATCCACAAATTTAGAAAGAGCTATATAAACATATTTATTCATTGTCTCATTGTATGTAAGAATGAAAATGTCAACCAAAGGTCTAATAATAGGGAGGTAGTTAAATAAATGACAGCATATTTACTGGAATAGTACACAGCCACTGTTAATGAGTTCATAGAGATCATGTGGCAGTACAGGAAAACGCTTGTGGAAATAGCAACTAAGAAAATTAGATACAAAATGGTATAATACTAAGTATGTGAAAAACCTTAATTGAAAAAAAGATTGGGGAGTTAGGAAAGATATTAATAATTAATACTCTTAATAATTATTAATGTTAATTGATTAGCAATTGTATTAGGGTGATGGAGGAATTATGAGTAACTTTTGTAGTATTTTGAAGTTTTAATTTTGTAGTTATATAACTTGTATGGTAGACCCTTCAAAGATCTCCACATCCTAATCCCTGGAGCCTGTGGATATGTTACCTTATGTGGCAAGAGGGACCTTACAAATGTAATTAAGAATCTCAAGATGGAGGGATCTTCCTGGATTATCCAATGTGATCACAAGGTCCTTATAAAGAAGCAGACAGGAAGGGCAGGGTCAGAGAGAGCTTGGAAAATGCTCTACAGCCAGATTGGAAGTTGGAAAAATGGGCCTTGAGCCAAAATAATGCTACAACCTCTAAAAATTGAATAGGAAACAGATTCTCCCCTTAACCTCCAGAAGGAATACAGCCCTGTTAACCCTTGATTTTATCCCAGTGACACCCATCTCAAGCTTTTCACCTCCAGAAACATATGATATATATTTTTCAGTGCTGGGGATCAAACCCAAGGCCTTGCACATGCTAGGCAAATGCTCCACTGAGCAACATCCCCAGCCCTAAATTTGTTTTTAAGCTTTGCAGGAGGTAGACCTAAGTTTGCAGCCTAGCCCCTCAGTTGCAGATTGTGTATAAAAACTTCTCTGATTCCCAAATCAACATACATTTGGACCTTATAAGAAAATAATTTTCTGCTGAATGGACTCCAATAGGGGCTTTTTTTCTCTCTTAAGTGATGTATTTAAAAATTTAAAAATAATATTACATTACAAACAGAATTAAAAATATAGAGAAAAATTCCATAATTTCTTTACCCTAACATAATAATTATTTATTGTATTTCCTATCAAGTTATTTTCATATACATATTGTACTAGTTAGGACTTGGTTGCAAGTAACTAAAACCTAATTCAAAGCAGTTTAACTGAAAAAATAACTGGGAAATACACTGCCTTTTGAAAGAGCTAGATTCACAGGGAAGGGTGGTGCACACCTGTAATCCCAGGTATTTGAAGGAGGATCACAAGTTTGAGGCTAGCCTGGGTAACTCATTAAGATGTGATATTAAATAAAAATTAAAAAGGGTTGGTTATATAACCTAGTAGTAGAGAACCCCTGGGTTCAATTCCCAGTACTGTCAAAAAAAAAAAAAAAAGAAGAGCTAAATTCAAACAATGTGCTCAAATGATATTGTTAAGGTCTTGTGTCCCCGATGTCTTGGCTCTGCTTTCCTCTGCATGGTTTCATTATTTGCTCTCTTAAATGTGGTGGTAAGAATGACCAATAGCATAGTAAGGCTTCTATGGACCTTATAAGTCTTGTCCCAGAGATATCAAACACATTCAGATTCTTATTGGCCCTCCATGGGTCACATGCCTACCCTTGGGCAAGCCAGTATTGAGTGGGAGAAAAAGGTGTTATTGTTGTCTAGCCCAGTGTCACATGCACACTCCTTCAGGTAAGGACCGGAACAGTATAGTATGACTGTTTTACAACCAGGGGGAGGAGCAGTTAAAAAGAGTATTGGGGGTGAAGGCTAGGGATGTAGCATAGTGGTGGAGTGCTTGTCTAGCATCCTAAAGGCTATGGGTTCAAACCCTAGCACCACCACAAAACATAAAATAAAAGGGGTGTTGGGCTTGCAAAAATAAAAGCCATCCTTTATTCATGTTATGGTTTGAATATGAGGTGTTCTCCAAAAGCTCCTGTGTTAATGCAGAAATATTCAGAGATGAAATAATTGGATTGTAAAAGCTGATTGTCCATCCCACTTTGGATTGACTGGGTGGTAACTGTAGGCAGGTGGGGCATGGGTGGAGAAGGTGGGTCACTGGGGGTGTGCCCAGGAAGGGTTTATCTTTCTTGTGGTCCCTTTCTTCCTCTCTCTGCTTCCTGGCTGCCGTGAGTGGAACAGAATGAATGGCCTTAATTTTAGGCCCCAGAGTAATGGAGTGGGCCATCTATGGACTGAGACATCTGAAACTATGAGCCCCGAAATAAATTTTTCCTTCTCAAAGGTGTTGTCAGATATTTTGGTAGTAGCTACACAAAGCTGACTAAGACAACATATTTAATTTACTTACTTACAAATATTATTTTAACTGACATAAAATCATATATTTATCATGTATGACATGATATTTTGAAATACACACACACACACACACACACACACACACATTATGGAATGGTTAAATTGAGCTAACTCACTTACACATCACCTATCTGTATTTCATGTCATGAGCAATTTATATTTTTCTTTACAGTCTTTATCAGTTTAATGGATTTAAGATCAATCATACCACAGCTTGACTGAACCTTGTTAAATATCTTGTTGGCTACTTAAATTGTTTTTAAAGTTCTTCTATTATAAATTATGCTATAATAAGTATTTTGTATTTTGGGGGCTCAGAATATGATACCCCCAAAGTCTGGAGCTTTGACTGCTGAAAGGTGTTAAAATCTGCCTCATTGGGGCTGGGGATGAGGCTCAAGCAGTACCGTGATCACCTTGCATGTGCGGGACACTGGATTCGATCTTCAGCACCACATAAAAATAAAATAAAGATGTTGTGTCCACCAAAAAAAAAAAAAAACTAAAACAAAAATTAATTAATTAAAAAAAAAAAAAAAAAAAAGCCTGCCTCAGAATCCAGTTGCCTTTGCCCTTCCCTTGTTTTTCTCTCTCCCTGGAGAGGGAGAGACTTTTTTCAAAGCTCCTTTATCTACCAGGCTCCATCAAAAGAGGAACACAATTGCCTTCAGTTTTTCTACTGAAAACCTAATTAACCAGGAAAAACTAAATTCATCATAGGAAGGAATACTGAAGTATGTCAGCACACCTGGGCAGACTTGTAACACACCTTTGCCCTCTATTTTGATACTTCAGAGAATCATTTATGATCTACTATCTGTCTGTGGACCCAGTGGACTTTATCCCAAGCCATTGTATATTCTCCCAGCTCTAAAAATCATTTACTATTTCCCTAAAAAAATCATCGACAATCCTCATTCTCTCCCTCCCCTATAAAAAAGGAGTAATATGTTTCTGAATCACATTGAGTTGGTGAATAATCACACTTCTATGATTTTCCCCCACACTATGATCTTTGTTTTCCTTTTGCACTTTAATAAATCTATGTGCTGTTTCTCCTAATTAAATTGTCTGGTGTTGTCAGGTATGGTGGCATTCCCTGCAATCCCAGCAACTCAGAAGGGTGAGGCAAGAGGATAGAAAGTTGTTGGCCAGCCTCAGCAACTCCACAAGACCTTGTCTCAAAATACAATTAAAAAATTTAAAAAAAAAAATTAAAAAGAAGGGACTGAGGGTGTAGCTTTGTAGTAGAACACTTGCCCAGCATGTGCAAGGTCCTGGGTTCAGTCTCCAGTACTGAAAGAAAAAAGAGAAAGAGAGAGAAAGAAAAGTCTATTTTTAGTTCATTCCGGCCTGCCTTCAGAGGCAAAGAGGAAATTTCCTTTTGCCCCTACAGTACATATAGTTTTCTCTTGTGTTTTTGTTTTGTTTTGTTTGCTATACTGGGGATTGAACCCGGTTGGTGGGGGGCTGGGCGGGGAGACCTTATTGTTTTGTATTTTGAGACAGGCTCTTCCTTGGTTACCCAGGCTGATCTGGAACTTAAGATCCTCCTGTCTTATTCTCCCAAATCACTGGCATGCACCATTATGTCCAACTATTCTCTATAGTTTATTTCTACAAAATAGATTCCCAAAAGGGCTGTTGGATTAAAGGTGATAACAATGATTCATCTGGCAAATTGTTTTCCAGAAGGGCTCTACCAGCACATAGGGCCCATTGCTGAGGTAAAGAGGAATGACTTTGGTGTGGGGCCTTGCTAGTTGAAGCAGGTTGAAAGAATATCACAAATTGGTGTGTCTGAGGCCATGACCAAAGCAACAAACAGGAAATATACTTCCCCTCTTTAAAACTGAGATAAAAATGCAAACTCTCTTATAGTTAGAACAAAAACAAAGCTCCTGAGCTACATCCCTAGCCCTTTTTATTTTTTATTTAAAGACAGATTCTCACTAAGTTGCTTTTTTTGAACCCTCAATCCTACTGCCTCAGCCTCCCAAACTGCTGGGATTACAAGCATGTGCCACCACATCCAGCTTAGTTTCCTTTCCTGCTACCTGCAGGAATTAGGTCTATCCTGCCTGTGGGTTTATCTCCAGGAGAAGCCATACTCTTGTCTTATTAACTAAACATTTGATGTGGACTGTGGCAGAGGCTGCTATCTTCAGGAGTATTTTACCTTTCTTCCTTTTAGAAATAGGTCCTACAGAGCCTCTGACCATCCAGTTAGAAGCCACAGAATCCAGTTTCCCTTACAGTTAGGTGTAGCTGTATGAATAAGTCCTGGTCAATAGGATGTGAGTGGAAGGAATTTGGCAGTCTCCAGGGATGGAGACTTGCTCACCTGGAAATTTTGGTCCTGAGAAATACTAGTGAATATGTTGGTCTCTTAGACAAAGAAAATATGGAATGGAGAGTCACAAGATGGCTGCTTTCTGCCACAGAAATGGAAAACAGGAATAAGGTGGTTTCGAGAGAAAGAATAGAGCAGATTCAAGACAAGAGAAATGAGGTGGGATTCCTGGGAATCTCAGAAGGTCCTGGGGTGCTCAGAGAGCTGTCATGATCCTGGCTCTCCTTCCTTATGAGTAAGGCCACATTACTCCTGTACTTGTTTTCTAATAGAGAGGAATTTTTCTTTGTGATAAAGACCTGATTATGAAGTGAAATTATAAGAACATTATGATGGGGGCTGGGGCTATGGCTTAGTAGTAGAGCGCTGGTCTAGCACGTGTGAAGTGCTATGTTTGATCCTCAGCACTACATAAAAATAAATAAAATAAAGGTATTGTGTCCAACTACAACTAAAATATATATATATATACATACATATATATATATATATATATATATTTTTTTTTTAAGAACATTATGATAAAGAACCAATGCCTGTGGAAAGGGATTTCCCCCTATCCCCATCTCCCATCAGCTTCTCTTCAGGGAACCTTATTAACCATGGTTCCCTATCTATTGGATTGTAAATGGTTTCTCTAGGAGTCTTCTGTTCTTAAAATGTAAACATCCCTTTGACAGGCTTTCAAGGCCAGAGATTTCAACAGGCGTCTCTTAAGGGGGTCATTTTTTCTTATACTTTGAAACTTTCTGAACTCTGTTGGAATGTAGCTATATCACTTAATTGCTATGCCAATTAACTGCTGTCTAAACTATAACCTCCTAAGCTTAATTTTTAGAAATATAGCTCTTAGGGAGAAAAGTTATCTTGGGTTACTGCTGCCTGTGGTGAAGGCCACTTTCATGTTCTACCCCTGTGAATTACTTATCGTAAATTCCCTATGCATGATGGTCTTTGAACACAAAAGGCCAAGCATTCAAGCCCACTAATGTTGTAATGGTTAAGAAATTATGTCAAATTTCCCATAAAAGCCCATGTAGGGGCCCAGAGCTTCAGAGCACTGGCTCATCTGGGTCCACTGTTGTAAATAAACTTGAGACCGTCAACCCTCCAGAGTGGTGCTTAGTCTCTTGCTAAGTGTGATTTCCATAACACCTGCAGCTAATGTAAATAAAATTTCTATTATTTGCAAGAAAATTAGGTTTCGTAGAGTCCTCCAGAATAATGCCTAATTTTGTATTGTTAGCCAATAAGGTGTGATGTTTTGCTTGTGTTGAAGACTTATAAAGAATAATAGCTGATGTGGTGGCTCATGTCTGTAATCCCAACAGCTCAGGAGGATGAGGCAGGAGGATTGTGAGTTCAAAGCCAGCCCCAGCAAAAGTGAGGTGCTAAGCAACTCAGTGAGACCCTGTTTCTATTTAAAATAGAAAATAGGGCTGGGGATGTGGCTCGGTGGTTGAGTGTTCCTGAGTTCAAAGCCTGGTACTCCCCGCCACACACACACACACACACACACACACACACACAAAATAAGCTAGGGTGGTACATGCCTATAATCCCAGTGACTTGGGAGACTGAGGCAAGAGTATTGTAAGTTCAAGGCCAGCCTGAGCAACGTAGAGAGATCTTGTCTCAAAATAAAAATGAAGGACTGTAGGTGTATAGCTCAGTGGTAGAGTGCCCCTGGATTAAATCCCAAGTACCTTTCTACCTTTCTATTTATTTATTATTAGGCTTTTCTCTGCCTTATTTGAGAAGGTAAGGTAGATAGGCCTCTCCCACAAAAGGAAGTTTGAACTTTAAGGCTGAAAGTCCTCGGTTTGGTTTCCAAAAGTCCAAGATTCTTGAGGGGAGTTTTCTGGGGGAAAAGGGAAAGGTTAATTGTCTCAAGGTAGGGGAGGTAGAAGGAGTAAGAATGAAGAATTAGACTTTGACCTGGAGGGGATAGAAGTCTGTAGCATCTGTGTCTTGAGCCCTAACTTGGCTAGTCTGAAGGAGATGAAAGGACCTCAGAGGGGACCACTATCCTGGTATATCCAGAGATACTGAACCAACTTAGACACTGGCTTTCCATGCTTGACTATTGCTGTTACAGAGCTGGGGGGTTCTAGGAAACTGAGGCAGCATAAAGACCCCCACCCTTCAAACTCCTATTATTGCAATCAATTTAGAAAAGATTTCAAACATGTCACTCAGAGTAACAAGAATGAGCTTATCATGTCTATCCCCTAACATTGTTATCTAACAGAACAATTTTATTTATAGAAACAAAGGAGTTTGGCAGACTTGGCCCTTATGCCATCGTTTACCAACTCAAATTAGAATATCATCATTAAACAGCCCTCGATAAATTAATGGATATGAGCATTAGGAATCAATGACTATTAACTTCATAAAAAGGAGAAAACTTGGCATTGTGTTTCCTGAGGTCTTCTCCAACACTTCTTATTCCTTAGTCAAAGGGCCAAACCTGAATCTTATCTAGTCCCTGGATACAGCGGTCAATTTGCATGAGAAACATGTTGAACTGCAGCAAAAGTAAGTAATCAGCAAAATCTAGACTAAAAAGGCAAAAAGATTCAACAGATTGTGTAAAAGGACAAAAGAGGAAATACGAATTGAAATAAATTTAGGGACATATTTGCTTGGAGAATAGCAAAGAATAAAGCCCAGCTTAGAGATGCACATTTGGATGATTATTATAGAGATTAGGATCTGGGAGCATTGTGATTGGGAGAAGTGGTCCCTGGATGATGCTTCTCTGGAGAGTGGTAAGTTTTCATTTCAGACCTGATATTGATGACAAGAGTTATATATTTGTGAGTGTGTGTGTGTGTGTGTGTGTGTGTGTGAGTGTTTAAAATATTTGTGTTTTATTTTGTAGTTTTAAAAAAAAGTGTTCTAAGGACAACATAAGCCTAGAATGATACATGCCATTACTTATCTGAGTACAGAATGCTTCTTGGGAAAGACGAAAAAAGAACACAGACGAATGCAGAGTTTATTTAGTGGTACAACAGGAGATGTAAAGTCCATGATCTTGTTTGATACCCATGTTTAGCCATTTCTGAAGCTTAATATATCTTTGGAATTTTCAGTCTCTTTTTACTTCATTGCTTTGATTCTCAAACCAGTCTATCAAATACTAATAGATCCCCAAAAGGCTGGTGAATATTCCTCAAGGAATTGATGCCTCTGCTGGATTTTTCATGATGGCTTTGTCTTTAGTAACATTTCCCACAACACTCAGGCAACTTGTTCATCTTCATTTTCTCGGTGCCCTTGAAGGCTTTATTCCTAATGTTGGGGTTTGTAGTTATTCACAGAGGCTCAGTTCTTCCTGACCTTGTTGGAGGGTCAATAGGGCTCACTGAGGGAAGGAATAGAAAGGAGTGTTCTGCTAAAGATGGATTTAAAATTTTGTCATGTGGAATAGTTGGCATATTTGTTGAGTTAGTCTGAGGTCCAGGGGAGGTAAGAGGAAGTCATGTGTTTCAGATATCATCTGTTCACTCCACATATTTATTGATTTTCAAGCTCTGAACAAGAAAGCTCCAGTCTCAGCTCTCAGGAAACTCAAAATTGGGATTGTGTATGTGTGGAAGTGGGAAATGGCTTCCCTTTATCCTTTGTTGGTAAAAAACAAAAAACAACTCTGCTTAAGGAAATAAGAAAATAGTTTATTCTGACGAAATGTGAGTGAGCATTCCCCATAAACATAGATTCAAGTTACTCCGAATGACATGTGTTGCTGTGGAGGAGTATATATGAATTCTTAAAGCCACAAAGATATTCATAAATCAATACATTTACTAAATACATTGGTGTGGGCATTAGGTAAGTGGGCTCCAGTAAAGTAAGGAAATCTTTCCCATAGATTTAAGATGTCATAGTATGCATGCATTTATTTTGTAGTACTGGGGATTGAATCCAATGGTGCTTTACCACATAGCTACATTTCCAACCCTTTTTATTTTTTATTTTGACATAGGGTCTCTAAGTTGCTGAAGATCATCATAGAATTCTTAACTTTAGGTTGGTGGAGGCTAGAGGTCTGCTAAGCTTAGCAATACAATTGGAAAGTTATACCCAACAATCAACAGTATGTTAGGTCACATACAAAGATAGAAAGTAAATGCCTATTAAAGGGACTAAGATAGCTCAAGATAATTTTGGCTGTCTACCTGCAACATTTCATCTTTCCACAATCATGTTTTGCTCAGCCAAGGTCAAACAGTCTGCAGGATATTTAATATAGTTGGGGCTACTTTTCAGCTTCACACCTTCTAGGTTCTTTGGCTGGGTTACAAATTAAATCGACACAAAACAGACTGTTTTTTTTTTTTTTAAAGAGAGAGAGAGAATTTTTAATATTTATTTTTTAGTTTTCGGTGGACACAACATCTTTGTTTGTATGTGGTACTGAGGATTGAACCCGGGTGGCACGCATGCCAGGCGAGCGCGCTACCACTTGAGCCACATCCCCAGCTTCAAAAAGACTATTAATAGTTTGGATATGAGATGTAACCCAAAAGCTCTTGTATTAATGCAGGAATTTTGAAGGTGAAATTATTGGATTATGAGGACTATAATATAATCAGTTCATCCTAGTTTGAGTGGATTGACTGAATAGTAACTATAGGCAGGTGTGGCATGACTAGAGAAGGCAGGTCACTGGGGGTGCCCTGGAAGGGTTCATCTTCACTGTGGTAACTTCCTCCTTCTTTCTGATTTCTGACTGCAATGAACACTCCTCTTCCATGCCTTTCTGCCGACATGATGTTCTGCCTCACCTTGGGCCCACAGCAATATATACTCAGCATATAGCCCAAGCACACTGGCTTTTGTCAGTGAGTGTTAGTTCCTATTCTTGGTTGAGTAATCCAAGTTGTTTGACAGCATTCAGGGCAAAAAGAAGAGAGACTTTTCCTTTTAGATCAGTTTTACAGATAAACTTCTTTTTGGAAGTTCTTTCCTGTAAGAAAAAAAAAGAAAAAAGAAAAAAAAAACTAGCCAACTCTCATTCATTTAACATTCCACCTTCACATTTCTCAAATTTTTAATTTTTATTTATTTTTAAATATTTCTTACTGGCCTATTTTAGTCCCTACTAAAACACACTAAGGAGTCACAGAGTTCTTCCCTTTCATTTCTTGTTTTTGCTTTCCCAAAGCTTCTGGTTTATGGGATAATCATGAAATACAGGCAGTTTCCTTTTCTGGGAAACAGATAATTAAAAATAATGATGTATTGTATGCTGGCCGTGGGCCAGATAATTGGACTATGAATTTCTTTAATCTTCGCAATAACCCTGTGAGTAGGGATTATCACAGATTTATAGAACCGCATTAGTTTGTTTTGATGATTAAATGAAATGTTTGAAAAATACTTGAGGGGTCTGGGGGTGGAGCTCAATCAGTAGAGTATTGGCTTAGCAAAGCCCAGCAACACACACACACACACACACACACACACACACACACACAGAGAGAGAGAGAGAGAGAGAGAGAGAGAGAGAGAGAGAGAGAGAAATGCTTAGAGCATAGAACACTGAGATTCAATACATGTAAGCTTCCATTGCTACTATTATTTTTCAGTGAGAAAATAGAAACTCAAGCTAGTTAAGATATTCACCCAAAATTAACCTGGGTAGAAGGTTGAAGGAACACATTTCCTATAGTCCTTAAGCTAATGTGAGAGATCTACTGTTAGAGGACATCTTGATTGAAATGACAAAACAATCAATTTCAACCTCATTTTAATCTGATAGTCCAGCAAAGGTAACCACAATTTTTAGGGTCAAGTCCTTACCCATTTCCAGCACACAGACTCATCTCCCACTTTTTTCTATACAATATGGTTGTGACCTGCACTTCCATTGGTTTCCTGAGATTGGTGTAAGGGTGGACATTGATTCAAGCCTGACCAATCTTTTCCTAGAATTTTCAAACTTGAAGTAAAAATGTTGGTCCATTTCTAGGAATGGAAATGGTAAGATATAAAATGTGGGTATGCTTTATTCCCAGTTATATGAAGGGAGCCAGTTACTGAGAGACACTAAACCCAGCCACTACAAAGCAAGCCCAGAAGTAAGAATTCTGGTGGTGTTGAAGTTCCTGAAGCCTGGGTTCATTGCCCGACTAGTTTGACTATTTAGTCTTTTTTAAGTTCCTCCTTCCTCACTCTTTCCTTCCCTCCCTGCCTTTCTTTTTTCTATTTTTGTTATGGTACTTAGGATTGAACCCAGAGGCACTGTACTTTTTAAAAAATATTTATTTTCCAGTTGTAGTTGGACACAATACCTTTATTTTATTTATTTATTTATTTATTTTTATGTGGTACTAAGGATAGAACTCCAGGCCTCAAATGTGCTGGGCAAGAGCTCTACTGCTGAGCCACAACCCTAGCTCAAGGCACTCTACTTTTAAGCCACATCAACAGCCCTTCTAATTTTTTTTTTAATTGAGACAGTGTCTCACTAAATTAAAATCATCCTGCTTCAGCCTCCCTAATAGCTAGGATTACAGCATGTGACACTATGCTCACTTCTCACAATTCTTTAAAAGGAGAAGAGATAGTTCTCTTTTTGTACTCAGGATTTTCTAGCTTGTGTTGTAAAATATATGTGTGTGTGTGTGTGTGTGTGTGTGTGTGTGTGTGTATTTGTGTGTATGTATATGTGTGTGCATATATATATATATCTCCTCTATTTTCTTTCCAGAAAAAAGATTTGCCTTGTTTATCTCACTGTCCTACACAGTGTCTTGCATGGATAGCTCTTTCAAAATGTTAAGTTTCTCCCTTCTTCCCTTTATTCCTGTAGTCACACTTTCCACCCCTGTTGTTTCATATTTTTTTCCCAGTATCAATATTCCATTCCCTGCTACTGAGTGAGAAAAATTTCATCTGTGTTCACCCTAGGTAGGTGAACACAGATGAAAATACAGATCCTATAGTCCTTAAGCTAATGTGAAAGATCTACTGTTAGAGGACATCTTGATTGAAATGACAAAACAATCAATTTCAACCTCATTTAAACCTGATAGTTCAGCAAAAGTAACCACAATTTTTAGGGTCAAGTCCTTACCCATTTCCAGCACACAGACTCATTTCCCACTATAGGAACTGTGTTTTGATGAAACAACACTAACAAACCTTTCGAAAAATAATTTTTCTAAAATTGGTTATTGTGTTATAGACTTAAGAAATGGCTAGTAATTTTTCTAAAATTGGTTATTGTGTTATAGACTTAGAGAAATGGCTAGGTGGTGAGTTTTCTTTTATTTTTTGAAAATATTTTTGGGGGCTGTGGCTGTGGCTCAGTGGTAGCATACTTGCCTGGCATGTGTGAGGTACTGGGTTCGATTCTCAGCACCACATATAAATAAATAAAATAAAGGTCTATCAACAACTAAAAAAATATTAAAAATATGTTTGGTTGTAGATGAACATACCTTTATTTATTTATTTTTATGTGGTGCTGAGGATCAAACCCAGTGTCTCACACGTGCTAAGCAACTTCTGTACCATTGAGCTCAGCTCCAGTTGTGGGTTTTCTTGATGTGTGTGATACTTTATTTAGGATACAGATTGATATAGAAACCTTTTAAAGTTTGCAGTTAGTAAACTCTATTTTCAAAAGAACTACTTGCCAGTCTTGTGGTCCCATTTCTAGAATTCTCACTTCCCTTCAAACCTGTTTGGGAGATCAGTTACCTTTAGTGAAAAAGGAGATAGTGAATCTGTACTCATATGTAGATACATTTAGCAAAATTCTAGGCAATTTTTTTTTTTGGCTTGGAAGTTGGTGTTTTGAGAATACATTATTCTCAGAATTTGAAACTGTATTTGATTGTCAGCTCCCTCTCTAATTCTACCCAGCAATCTCATCTTTGTTCTAGTTCTGGGAGTGTTTACTTTTTCCGCACCTTCTTTTAGTTTGAATTATGTTGTTTGTACTGATTTTTTTTGTGTGTGTCTTTATCTTCTAAAAGTTATTTTAATACTATGGGCTTGGCCAATTTCAAATTTGATCTGTACACAGAGAAAACTATACTGACTACACTCTGATTAAAGGATGATGTATTCAAGAAGACCTATTAAATTACTTATCATAGATCTATAAATATCAAGTTACAATAAATATCCTGACCTTCCTTAATACCTTCCTTCTCTGGTGGAGGAGTAGTGTAAACAGATTTCAGAAGCTGGGCACATAACTACAAAGTTAGTCATATAAACAATAACAAATACAGAGGGATAGAATCCATCATAGGGGTAAAGAGAATTATTTTTATCTCTTTTCATAGATATTTTTCTCCATCTTTGGTTTTTCAGACCCCAAATGGCATAGATATGCTTCTACTATATTATACAAAATAGGCATTCAATAAATGTGAAAAATAATGACTGATACACTCTTTTGGAATTTATGTACAGCATGGTTTTAATAAAAGTGTTAATAGTTACCTTGGGCTGGGGATGTAGCTGAGATCACTTGCCTAGCATGTGCAGTGTCTTGGGTTCCATCCCAACATCACAAAAATAAATTAATAAAAAGTAAATCAACCTTTTAGGCTGGGGCTGTAACTTAGTGGTAGAGTACTTGCCTAACATGCAACTATCACACACACATAAAAGGTCTTTTTTGTGGATGAGTATATAGAGAAACCATAAACAAAGCAAAGTATTGTTATCATGTTTTGGAAATGTCTCTTGGGCTCTGATCTGCAATTTACCTGGATCAGGTAACTGACTGAAGGGAACTTCTTGGGGACCAAGCATATGATATGGAAAGCATTCTCTTTTCCTTGTCTTTAAACACAAGCTGTAAGAACAAAATGTTTCTAATTAAGATACTACTGATTTTCCCTCCATTAATCCTATCTTTCTTCAAAGCTAATGGGTGTGTATAATGACTCCACATTAAACACCCTTTTCTAGTGGTTTAGGAGATATGAGTTTTATTAGAACACAGCAGAATTCACAACCCACAACAGGGCAATTGGTTGAAGTTATTTTGGAGTTGATTTAGGAATCATTCATGAAATGGTCTGGATCCTCATCATGTGTATTATCCTCAGCCTCCTCCAAGAAGCCTTTCAGCTCTCTTTGCCTATTTCTTTTCCTAACTGCCCTTCCACCCCTTATCATTTACACTTTCACATGGTATTATAATAATCTATTTTCTTTAGTTCCTCCCATTAGACCACAAGCTCCTTGATGGAAAGTATTAAAACTTGTATAATAGTACATTTAGTGCTTTTCACAGTGTCCAGGCTAATATGTATTCAAGAAAGATCTGCTAAGTGAAAGAATGAGCATGCCTCACATTTAAATAGTGCTTAAATTGACTGAGTACTTTCGTATGTTATTTGAATTTCATGATACTCTTTTTTTTAAAATATTCACTTTTTAGTTTTAGGTGGATACAATATCTTTATTTTATCCTTATGTGGTGGTGAGGATCGAACCCAGTGCCTCACACATGTGCTAGGCAAGCACTCTACCACTTGAGCCACAACCCCAGCCCTTCATGATACTCTTTAGGCAAGCAGGAAATCCATTTATCACTCCTGAATAGAAGTGTGAGACTAGGCTCAGAAAAACTGTGTAACTTGGGCTGGGGATGTGGCTCAAGCGGTAGCACACTTGCTTGGCATGTGCAGGGTGCACTATGTAAGATGAAATAAAGGTGTTGTATCCAATGAAAACTAAGAATAAATATTTAAAAAAATTCTCTCCTCTCTTAAAAAAACAAACAAACAAACAAAAAAACCCTGTGTAATCCGAGGGCAAATAGGCTGCAATTTCAGGAGGTAGCAGAACTCTATCATGGATTCCTGCTCTGAAGTTCTTTTCCATTTTTGGAGCTATTTTGTCTCCTAAATCAAGTGCCAAGGGCAAAATAAACTTATTCCCTGAGTCCTTTTAACCCCTCCTTTTCTGCCGCCACACTTTCCTGCTGGATCTTTTAGCTTCCATTTTAGCAATCATTTTCATTTAGGAGCCATATATTTCCTATATGCAGATGAAAGATGAAAAATACATATTATTCTATTCATTCTCCAATTTCTTTGCCTGGGACTTAGTGGCTGTGGTATGGGACTGGTATGTTGCATGAGATGGGGATGAATGTTATATGTGATGGGAGGAAGATGTGACTGACTGGCATGGTCAGAGTGTACTGCTCAGAGGATTATGAGGCCAAGGGCCTGTGATACTGAGGACTTGGTCTTGAGATTCCTCTGTATACTTCTCCTAACTCCAACATTTTTCTCTAGGGGAGATCTAGATAAAAAGAAGTGGAAGAGTTGGAAGAATGATGCTCACAACAGGACTCCAGCAGATGTTGATTAAAGTATAAAAGGCCTTTTTTTTTTTTGTACTGGGAATTAAACTCAGGGATACTCTTCCACTGAGTCACATATCCAACCCTTTTTATTTTTTGAAGCTGGGTCTCACTAAATTGCTGGTCTCAAACTTGCAATTCTCCTGTTTCAGCTTCCCAGATTGCTGGAATTACAAGTGTGCATCATCACCAGGCCCTGCTTGAGTGTTTAGAGAAAGGGTGAGGTGGTCAAGGTCAGGGTGGAAAGTAGTCAGGGCTAACTTGCTGACTTTATTTAATTGTATGTAGCTGGACTTAACTATATTCAAGTATCCTTTGCCCGGAGGCAAAAAACAAACAAACAAACAACAACAAGAGCATTAATTAAAAAAAACCCTGCTGGTAGAAGCTAAGGCTAGGGCAAAGGAGATAACCCTTCAACTGATCTTTAAAGCAGAGTTCTTTCATTGAAACAAAATAGGCAAAAGTAGTATAATTTTATAAGTTCAAGAAAAAAATGGGTAAAAGCAATAGTTTTATAAATTCAAGAAAAATGGAATACCATGGATATTTGTGAATGGCTTAGATGACATATCAAGAAGTTAAAATGAGGATAACAGGGGCCTGGAGGTATAGCTTAATGGCAGAGCCTGTGTTTAGAATGTACAAGGCCTTAGCACAAACAAAAAAAGAAACGAGGATGACAACAGAGCTTGCTGGTTTTGAGTTGGCTTCATACACAACATGCAGATCATAAAGCACTAGTAACAATGACATCACTCCATACATACTTGCTTCCTCATATCTAGTTCACCAGAAATAGATACACATTTTATACATAGAAACTTAAAAGATACACCCATAATAGGACTTACCAGTTAATGAATACTTAAAATATATCAGGAGTTTTACTATATTTTACTCCTCAGAGGAACTCTGTGATAATAAGAACTAATATCTTAAGTTAACAGATAAGGAAATGAGGTTCAGAGCGCTCAAGCTGCTAGCCCAAGGTCATACCATAGTAAGTGGGATTCCAGAATCCTCACCATGTCTGAAAGTGAACCTCGTGGCTCTTAATTCTTGGGTTAAATTGCCTCAATGACAATACACACACATCCAACTTAACCATGGCTAAGGGCTCCCTCTTCTGCCTAATATATGTGTGTTGCACAAACAGACACACATTAGTGTCATACACTTCTTGTATGTTATTTATGTATTCCTCCTATGCCTCTAGAGGGCAGAGACCAGCTCCATTTTTTGTCCCCATATCCTCAGTTACACATTAATTGGTGCTCAGAATAATTTGATCAAAGGCTAGGAGTAAAAGGTACAGGGGCCACCATTCAACAATTTCATGACAACTTAGACCTGTGCCTAAGCCTAAGCGCTAAGGTACTATGTGTCCTTCCTCTCACGGGATTTCATTGCTGAGTTCGCGGTCACGACCAAGGATGTAAATCATCCAAAGGATATTTTACTTCAGTGTTCCCTGGTAGAAAAGAAAAACACAGTCGCAGGGCCCCCTGGTCTGCAGGGTTTTGACAGTCCTGCAGCCCTCGAAGACAAGAAAAACAAGAAAGAAGTAGATCAAGTGTAATGCTTTCAAGGGATTGAACTTGACTCCCCGGAGGGCTAGGGCCGGCTGTGATGGGAGATAAGAGCACAGAGCGCCAGGCGCACAACGACGATAAAGGGGTGTTGCCGCCTAGCCTAGCTGCCAGCTTTTCCACGTGTCGCTTCACTCGGACGCCAGGCGGTGGAGTTTCGCCGGCGACTAAGAGGAAAACGGGGCGCGCTGCCTGGCCTCCAGCTCTTTTGTCAAATGCACCCAAGTGTTCCTCGTCTGCAGAATCCGGTTCCCGAGGGCAGACGGGGTTGTCTGGGCTCCGCGATTGCCCCAAGATGAGGGCTGCGCGGTGATAGGGTTTCCTAACATAAAACTCAGGCCGGCTTCCCCGGCCGCCCAGGTCCCTTCCCCTTTCCCCTCAGCAGGTGGCCTAGCTCCCGCCTACTCACACTCCCCTTTTCTCCCCTCTCTCGCCTCCGCCTCCGGGCCTGGGGGCGGGGTGAGGGTTTCAGACTGCGCGAGAGTTTCGCCCAAATCCCGCGAGATTCGCCTGCTGCCGCTGCCGCCGCCTCTTACGTCTTTCCCTTTGACAAGTCGCCGCCGCTGCAGCAAAAATAAAGGACGCGGACACCGCAGCCGCTGCGAGCGGGGCTCGGGTCGCCGGAGCAGCACCCCGCCCCCGCCAGCTCCGGAGCCGCATACGGTAACGCCTCCTCTTGCCCTCCTGGCCGCGGATGTGTGCGCTCGGCCGGCCGGGCAAGGCTGACTGGGGCCGTTCCGGGGCCGCCGCGGAACTGGGCTGCCGGGGTCCCCGGTGGGCGGCCGGCGGGGGCCTGAGGGAGCTCTCCCGGCGCTTTGCGGACTCCCAGACCCGAAGGCCACCTTCCGCCCACGTTTCTCCGGCGCAGCTTTAGAAGTCTAGCTGCCAGTCCAAGAGGGCCAGGGGACCCGCCCCTTAAGCGGCTTGCTGTACTAGCCCCTCGGCCCCTCAGGGGTCACGTCTCTGACCTTCTCTCTCACCCCTTTATCCGCTAACGAGCGCCCCTCCCCTGGCCGGGGCTTGGGTTGGGGGGCGGTGGCCAGACTCTGTCGGGGTACAAGCGAGCCGCCACCCCGGTGCCTATGTCGCCGACTGACTTTTGAGGACGATGTATCTTTCTCCTCGCCTCTGCCTTTGGGTGGAGGCAGCTCATCATCTGGTAAACCTTTATTCTCTGAATCTTCCGTCTCAATAAAATGACAATTTTAACGCTTTTACTAGCAGGAGGGGAGACAAGGCTCATTGTGTATTCTCCAGGATAAGATGAGGATGATGATGATGATAGGAGCTATCCCAGGGAACATGGTGAAATCTTTTCTGCGATGGGTGGCAGGTTCCTGGGAGACACGAGGAGGACAGGAGCTGGTACTACCTCTCCCCGGAGGTTATGTAAAACATATGCTGTCTCTCTTAGCTGTGAAATACAGGGACAAACAGGCACAAAATTTGCCTTATTAAAGAAAAAGGCTATAATATTTTGAATATTATATATTATAGACAAGTAATCAAATAATAGGAATAACAAATCTGAACAAACAAGCCCATCTCCAGCGGTAACATTTCCATGGCTAATATTTTGGTGTTATTTCCTAACAGACACAGTATTATTCTTTTTTTTTCAAGTAGTACTTTGGCTCATCCTTTCAAAGGACTTCCCAGTTCTATATGGATTCCAAAAATGATTTGTTTTATTTTAATTATTTCTTTGGCCTACTTGACTAAACTGGTTACTTGTCCATCATCACTGGCTATACCCTGTTACTGGTAACTCTCTCATTGGGTCTTTTTCCCACATGATTGTTAGACAAATGGTCTTAAAAAATTAAACGTTAAAATTATTTCTATTATATGTATTTTTACAGTTCTGCTTGTGGTGAGTGTTGAAAAAGGGGCAGTGTTTGTGGGAAGCAAAGAAGCTATGATTAATCACAGTGGGAAGAATTTGCCTTAAGGTTTTATAAAATTGATTTTCTTTGGTTATTTTTAGACCAAATTATGAAATTATGTGACACTGTTTCATAGTGCATTTTTTGATTAGAGTGGAATGGGGTGTACCTTTGATCATGTATGTACCTTTAATAGTTTTGTGTTTATATCAGCAAAAGTGACTAGGGATGTAGCTCAGTGGAACAGTGCTTGTCTAGCATGTGTGAGGCCCTGGGTTGGATCCTTAACAACACACACACACACACACACACACACACACACACACACAAAGTAAGTGTCCTAGGTACCTGGTTTATGCATGTATGTGCATGCATATAAACATGTATTTTGCACCTATACACATTTGTATATCCTGAAAGTGAGTTAAAATGTATTGTTATATTATTTGAGAAAAGACAAACATTACGTAGGGCAAAGAACAGTTGGTCATAATAGTACTCCAAATTACATGACATGATTGTATGGCAGAAAAAGGTATCCAGGGAGTTGGAAATCTGGAGGCTTTTAAAAATAGGATAGGTTGTCATCTGTCTGGGGTTGATGTCATTGGAATGGGTTAAATGGACTATAAGGCCTCTTGCAATTCTAAATTTTTATGAATTTTGCTTTTCCTAAGGTTCTTATCACTTTGCTTCTTAAGTTTCCAGTCATGCTGTTTGCATGTGATACTTATCCATTCATTTGCTGGTCATGTATTCCACTCCCTGTGCAGACATACTGATGGTGTATGGAGGAGAAAGCAAATGTAAATGCGTCACTTGATTTGCTCATTAATATAAACATCTCCTGAAAAATCCCATTTGATTTAGAGGAATTTCAGAGAATGCGTTGTTGATTGGGCTAGATTGGTTATTAGAGAATGAGCATAATAAATAGTGCCATAGTTCTAATGTTCCAAACATTTTTTCCCAAAAGAATATGATGAATTACTCTTTATTTTTTTAAATATTAAAAAAACGGGTTGGGGGGGACCAGATACACTGAAGAGCTGATCTTTTAAAATTAAGATTTTGGGGTTGGGGGTTGTAGCTCAATGATAAGGCATTTGTCTGGTATGCTCAAGGCCCTCAGTTTAATACCCAACACTGAAAAAAAAAATGCACATTTTCAGAACCTAAAAAGAATAATGATGACATTGTGATTTGGGGTATGGGGAGAAGTTTGTGTTATCCAAATTTGTGAAGCCAAACTTTTGAATTTTATAGTTGGATAACTGTAAGGTAACAAGCTTTATTGAAGATAAATATTTATTGTAAATAATGCTTTGATTTAATAGATGTATGAAATGGATTGTTGTAGGCACAATCTTCAGATTATCATGATGTTGAAAACAAAATATTGGCTAATCTAAAACAGAATTTGTGTGTGTGTGTGTGTGTGTATGAGATGTGATATGATATGCAGATATTATGTTGTTTTATTTTAGAGACTTGAGAATGGTGGACTTTGGTGTCTGTTAGGAGAGAGGAATTCCTGAACCAATCCTCTGAGCACACCAAGGGAGAACTATTTATTTCTACATATTAAAGTTCATGAGTTCATGTTTGATATCTTCCAGCCTATTGTAACATCCCAAAGGTAGTTCTAAACATCCTCTTTTTTTTTTTTTTTGTAAATTCTTTCTTTGACTGAAACCTACCTTTAAGACTCCAGAGTAGCTGGGTCTACAGATACACACCAAAATGCTAAAACTCACCTTTCTGAAGTGTACAATTCAGTGTTTTTTTAGCATATTCACAAAGTTGTGCAACTTTCACTACTATCTAATTCCATAACATTTCATCATCCCCAAAAGAAACTCTCTGAATATTAGTAATCACTTCCCATGTCCCCAATCTAATCTACTTTCTGTCTGTGTGGATTTGCCTGCTTTGGGTGTTTTGTGTAAATAGAATCATATAATAGGTGGCCTTTTGTGCCTGGTTTCTTTCGTGTATCAGTACTTCAATGTGGGTGTTTTGTTTTTTTTTATGTTGGGGATTGAACCCAGGGACATGGTACAATACTGAGCTACATCCCATCCCTTTTATTTATTTTTTTTATCTTGAGACAGGGTATCAGTAAGTTTCTAAGGCTGGCCTTGAACTTGAGATCCTCCTGAGTCGCTGTGATTGCCACCATGCCTGGCAAGATGTATTTTTTTCATACTCTTCATTCTCTTTTATACCTGTTACCACTCTACTATTTAGATGTATTTTATTCATCTGTTCTCTGTACAGGTATTTAGGTTGATTCCTGTATTTTGTAATTATGAACAATGTTGCTCTAAATGACTTCATGTATATGAATTTTTGTCCTGATGGAGGTATATTTTCCAAGTAGATTCCAAATAAGTAGGATTGATGGGTCAGAAGTTAAGTATACATGTAGTTTGGCTAAGTATTCCCAAATTTTCTCCACATGTTTTGTACCAATTTGCATTCCTACCAGTAGTGTATAAAAGCATCATTTCCCCCCACCCCCCACAGTCTCACCAACAGAGCTGCATGTGATCATCCTTTTAAATTTCTTTTATTTTTTCCTTGCCATAAATAAGTGATTTTTAAGAGGTACTCTGTAGTCATTTCAGTGGCTTCTTGTGGAAGAGCACTTAATACTGTGGGTGGTAGATTCTTATAGTTTGAAAATTTGAAAATAAAATGCATTATCCACTAATAGTGCACTGGTACATGTGGTTTTTTATTTTTTTATTTTATTTTGGTACTGGGGATTGAATCCGGGGACACTTAACCATTGAACCACATCCCCAGCCCTTTTTTATTTTGCAGCAGGGGCTTGGTAATACACTTAGGACCTTGCTAATTTGCTGAGGCTAGTCTTGAATTTGTAGTCCTTTTGCCTTAACCTCTGAGTTACTGGGATTACAGGCATGTGTCACCATGCCTAGCACATGTAGATTATTATATGCAGGTAAAATAGATTGGAATGCAATTTCTGACCTAGGCAGAATTAATTATTTGAAACTTTTTGCTTTTACTTTAAGTTACTTTTTATTGGTGGGGTTTAACAGAGATTGAACTCAAGGACACTCAACCACTGAGCCACATCCCCAGCCCTATTTTGTGTTTTATTTAGAGACAGGGTCTCATTGAGTTGCTTAGTGCCTCACTATTGCTGAGGTTGGCTTTGAACTCAAGATCCTCCTGCCCCAGCCTCCCAAGTAACTGGGATTACAGGCGCCTGACATTATGCTACTTTTTGGTAGTTGGAATTGAACCTAGGGGCATACTACAACTGAGCTGTATCCCAGCTCTTTTTATTTTGAGAAAGGGTCTTATTAAGTTGCTGAGGCTGACCTCAAACTTGTGGTCCTTCTACTTCAGCCTCTTGAGTTGCTGAATTTCCAGGTGCATGCTGTTAATGCCTGGCAAAGCTTTTTGCATTTAATGGAGGTATTGCATTGATTCATAAGACGTATGCTCTGACATACTTATGGAGTTTCACAAAGTTTATCTGAAATTGTAAGACAGGTACTTTTTCCTCTAGAATTTATTATATAGTACTTATTGGTTCACATTTTGGGTGAGCTATTTTGAACAGCCCACATAGTACATATTGATACCCATGGTATGGTAGTTTCTTTAGCCAGTAATGACAATATTTGGAACCTGTCCATAAGGATGGAGACAATTTTAAAATGAATCTGAGAGTTTGAAGTTCTGGATGAATCCTATTGGATTTTGGTGGTGCAAAGAAACTAAGACAACATAAAAACATCCCTATCCTACAGGGTAACAAGTTCTGCCCAGTAAGAATGGAAATTTAGGTTCTTTCCGAGAAAGGGTACTGCTCCAGATGCTTGGAATGCATTAATAAAGAATCAGGATGAGGATACTGCTTAGTGGTAGAGTACATGCCTGGCATATATGGGGTTTTGGGTTTGACTCCCCTTCTCCCTCACCAAGATTCTTCCATTTGACGAGCTTTCATTCTAGTAGTTTTCTTTCTTTCTTTTTTTTTTTTTAAAGAGAGAGGGAGAGAGAGAGAGAGAGAGAATTTTTTAATATTTATTTTTTAGTTTTCGGTGGACACAACATCTTTGTTTGTATGTGGTGCTGAGGATCGAACCCAGGCCGCACGCATGCCAGGCGATCGCGCTACTGCTTGAGCCACGTCCCCAGCCCTCTAGTAGTTTTCTGATGAATGGATGTTCCCAGGAAAAGAGATGCTGAGTGCATTAGCCTCCTGAGTCTTTGGGCATGGGTCACTAGGTCCTGTTTATTTTGATTTATTTTATTTTATTTTTTTAGGAACCTCCCTACTGGTTTACATAATGCCCATTCCAATTTATGTTTTCATCTTTACATTCTTTCCAACCCTTGTTATCTCTTGTCTTTTTAAGTATGGCTGTACTGCTGAGCTGTACCTCAGCTAATCTTATCTTTTTTTAAAATATATATTTTAAACTTTTAATTATAGATGGATACAATATCTTTATTCTGTTTACTTATTTTAATGTGGTGCTTAGGATCGAACCCAGTGCCTCACATGTGTGAAGCAAGTGCTCTGCTACTGAGCCACAACCCTAGCCTTAATCTTTTGTCTTTTAGATAATAGCCATCCTAGCAGGTATGAGGTGACATATCATTGGTTTTGATTTGCCTTTTTCTGATGATTAGTGATGTTGTTGAGCACCTTTTCATATATAATCTTGGACATTTTTATGTCTTTTTTTGAGAAATGTCCATTTAGCTCCTTTCTCATTTTTCACTTGGGTTATATTTTTATTTTTGCAGTAAAATTGTTTGAGTTCCTTATATACTTTGGAAATTAAGCCCTTATCATAATATAGCTTGCAAATATTTTCATGAAATCCATTGGTTGTCTTGTCATTTTGTCGATAATTTTCTTTGCCATGCAGAAATCTCTAAATGATTCCTAATTGTAGAGGAAATATACACACACACACACACACACATACAATTAATGGAATAATAATGTAATAGTGATATAGTGTGTGTGTATGTGTGTGTGTGTGTGTGTATATATATATATATATATATATTTGTTTTTTAATTGGGGTTTCATGAGAGAATTAAATTCTAATCCTGGAGATTTTTAGACATCTGTGTATATAAAGAATAAATTTTCTTCAGTGCATCTATGATGGCACTAGTTATATACCATCCTTGGGAGAATTGAGAAAATATTCATTTTTTTGGCTGTGTTCTGTGTTTTAGATGATTAGCCCTATTTGAGAAAGGTCATGGGCATTTTAGTCAGATCTGTTTTTTCCCCCCCTCTCTTCTTTCTAACTCTACCCCTTATTAGCAGAATATTAGGCAAATCTTAATTGTAGAGTCAGTTTCTTTTCTTTTTTTTTTTTTTAAATTTTTTAATATTTATTTCAGTTCTCGGCGGACACAACATCTTTGTTGGTATGTGGTGCTGGGGATCGAACTCGGGCCGCACGCATGCCAGACGAGCGCGCTACCACCTGAGCCACATTCCCAGCCCTAGAGTCAGTTTCTTGACGTATAAAATGAGAATAATTTGCTATTTCATAGTGCTGATGTAAGGATTAAATAAAAAACTTTCTGAGTTATATTTATCTAGTTTCTTGGCTTTCAGTATTATTTCTTTGCTGACTCTCACATTTATGTCTTTAGCCCAGACCCCTTCCCTGAGATCTAGTATCATAATTCATCTCCTTATTCTGCATCTCATTTGGCTAATAGGTTTTTCAAACTAAATTTATACAGTGGAGAAGGTTTAATTCCTATTCTTATTATTTCCTTTGAATCCATTCTTAGTAAATGGTAAGTCTGTTCAACCAGTTAGTCCTAAGTGTCATCTGATTCTTCTCTTTTCTTTATACCCTGTAACCAGATCATCAGCAAACCCTCTTTGCTTTACCTTCTAAATGAAGAACTAAATACATTTGTATACATATTTATATACATTTATTTCTTTATATTTTGTGGTATTGGGGATTGAACCCAGGGCTCCATGCTAGATAAGTGCTGTGCCACTAAATTACTTCCCCAACCCCTATATTTCTAATCTGATCACAATTCATTGTCTCTGCCTTATCACCCCTGTATAAAGCACTGTCATCTCTTGCTTGGGTAATTACAATAGGTGGTCTCAAGTGGTTTTCCTGCTTAATCACTTGACCCTCCTATAGGCTATTGTTTACTTCATATCTAGAATGATTTGTGTGTGGGTGGGGTGGGGTGGGAGTGTACTAGGGATTGAACCTAGGGATGCTTTACCACTGAGCTATATCTTTAACCCTTTTAAATTTTTAATTTTGAGACCTGGTCTTAAATTACCCAGGTTGGCATTGAACTTGTAATTCTCTTACCTTAGCTTACCAAGTAGCTGAGTAGCTAGTATCACAGGTGTGTGACACTGTGTTCAGCTTTTTTATTTTTTGTGGTGCTTGGGATCAAATTCAGGGCCTTTGCACATGCTAGTTCAGTGGTCTTTCTCACTGAGTTACATCCCCATACCAAGCCTAAGTATTTTTAAGACACATAATTTAAATTTGAACTATAATTCAAATTTAAACCATTAACAATGTTGTATAAACCAATATTTTAATTATAACTTCTACTGATTGTTAATGCTTTACATTTTTGAAGTCAAAAAGAAAATATGGTAGGATGCAAATTATAACAGTAGTAAAATGCTATACAAATTTGTTATGTCCCATTTTTCAAGTTCATTTTGAAAATGGTTTGAATTGCTTTTCGTTAATTTAAATTGCTCTAAGATATTAAGAACTCTACAAAACTGTTGATGTTTTATTAATGAGTAAGGTCATCATACAAGCCTGTAATGCCAGCAATTTCGTAGCCTGAGGCAGGAGGTTTGCAAGTTCAGAACCAGCCTCAGCAAACTTAAGCTAGGTCCTAAGCAATTTAGCAAGACCCAGTTAAAAAAAAAAAAAAAAAGAATTAAGTCAGATGCAAATTTCTAGCTTTAAAGTAATTGAAGACTGACAGAAAGTGACTTTGTTTTGTAAAAATACAAGGACTTACTGAATATTTTATATTCTAAAGTAGCATTTAAGAAGTCTTCTGGTTCTCTCAATGCTCAATGTTATTTTCTTTCTTCATGATGCTTTCTTGTACTTGTTCTGCCTGTTTATTACTGCTCCCTCTTTTGTCTATCATCTGTTGGTTTAGCTCCCTTTTTCAGAGTAGGCAGGTAGGAAAAAGGTTTTTGTACCCAAGATAAAACTAATCCAATTTGAGAACTCCTTGAGCTGGAGTACTTACACAGTAAATCTGCTGATGATAAATTCCAGAAGTATCAAAGGCTTATAGGACTAGAAAGATAGTGGATGACTGTGTAATATTGGCTGCAATTTTATTTTCTATAACTGTTGCTTTATTTAATAAATGAAAAAATTTAAAAATGTTTTAAATACTGTTTTTTTTTCCCACAGAAAGCTATAAATTGGTTAGATACTGTTAACATTCTTGTAAATAAGAACAGTTTTGTAGGAGAATTTAGCATGTGAATTGCAGGTGAGATTCATGTAAAATTATTATTTTTTTTTCAGTGCTGGGGATTGAACTTAGTGTCTTGCACATATAAGGCAAAAACTTTACCATTGAGCCATTACCCTTGGTCCTTCAAATGATTTCTTATAATGCTCTATAAATATAATTCGATATTAGTAAATTTATAGCACCTATGCCTGATTGTGGATTTATCTGTTATGGGAATAAGTAGAGATTTTAAGTAGGTGTAGGCAGGTAATTCAATTCCCAGACAATATTTAAAATTTTTATTATAAAACATTTTAAACATGCACGTGCAAGGTAAGCGCTTTACCGCTGAACCAGAACCCCAGCCCACTTCTTTCTTTTCTTTCTTGTAAGTTTGTTAGACGACAGTTTGTTGTTTGCCCCAAGATTTCCCATAGTTTCATTTTGATTGCATTTCTGTAATGCCATTTAACATGTTCTTCTATCTCCTGAAATTTCCTGTAAATTGATAGATTTTTTTTTTTTTAAACTTTTGGGAAGAATACTTAATAGGAGTCATTTGTGTTTCCATCAGGAGGTAGATAGATCTTATTATCTTTCCTCTAATATTATCTCTTTTCTAATATTAGCAGTTGCTGATAATCATTGCTTACTTTTTAAAAATATTTATTTTTTAGTTGTAGTTGGACACAATATCTGTATTTCACTTATTTATTTTATGTAGTGCTGAGGATCTCACACGTTCGAGGCGAGCGCTCCACCGCTGAGTCACAACCCTAGCCCCCATTGCTTACTTTTATTAATTTAAGATATTTTAATTTATTCTATTTCGTTATACATGACAGTGGAATATCTATATCTATATCTATAGCTATCTATATATATATTTTAAGTTGTTGATGGATCTTTCTTTTTTTTAATTTTCTTATGTGTGATGCTGAGGATCGAACCCAGTGCCTCACATGTGCCAGGCAAGTGCTCTACCACTGAGCTACAGTCCCAGTCCCTAGAATGCATTTTTTATATTTATTTTTTAGTTATAGGTGGACACAATATCTTTATTTATTTATTTTAATGTGGTGCTGAGGATTGAACCCAGTGTCTCGCACTATCTCTGAACCACAACCCCAGCCCTAGAATGCATTTTGATATATCATAAATAAATGGAGTATAACTTCTCATTCTTCTTGTTTTACATGATGTAGAATCACACCGGTTGCATAATCATATATGTACATAGGGTAACAATGTCCAATTCATCCTATCCTTCTTCCTCCCACACTGCCTCCCCTCCTTTCATTCCTCTCTACCTAAACCAAAATACCTCTGTTTTTTCCTAGCCCCCCCTCCTTATTGTGAATTAGTATCTGCATATCAGAGAAAACATTTGGCCTTTGTTTTTTTTTGGCATTGGCTTATTTCACTTAGCATGATTTCTCTAGCTCCATCTATTTACCAGCAAATGCCATATTTTTATTCTTCTTTAAAGCTGAGTACTATTTCAGCAGTGTGTACCACATTTTCTTTATCCATTCATTTGCTGAAGGGCATATAGATTGGTTTCATAGTTTGGCTATTGTGAGTTGAGCTGCTATAAATATTAATGTGGCTGTGTGTCTCTGTAGTATGCTGATTTCTGTATATCAGTGACAGATCCTCTGGGTATAATCTCCAGAATATATAAAGAACTCAAAAAAACAACCCAATCAATAAATGGACTAAGGAACTGAACAGATACTTCACAGAAGAAAAACTACAGTTGATCAACAAATATATGAAAAAATGTTTATCTCTAGCAATTAGAGAAATGCAAATCAAAACTACTCTAAGATTTCATCTATCTCCAGTCAGAATGGCAATTATCAAGAATACAGGCAACAATAAATGTTGTCTAGGATGTAGGGAAAAAGGTATACTCATACATTGCTAGTGGGACTGCAAATTGCTGCAACCTTTATGGAAAGCAGTATGGAGATTCCTCAGAAAACTGGGAATGGAACCATTTGACCCAGCTATCCTACTCCTTGTTAATTGGGGATTAAAAATAGCAGTTCTTTTCAAATTAGCACTGTTTGCTGATGATATGATTCTATACCTAGAAGACCTAAGAAGAGTTTCACCAGAAAACTTGTAGAACTAGTTAATGAATTCAGCAAAATAGCAGGATATAAAATTGATACCCATAAATCAAAGGCATTTCTGTATATCAGTGACAAATCCTCTGAAAGGAAAATGAGGAAAACTACCTCATTTACTCTAGCCTCAAAAAACAAAATAAAATAAAATAATTTGGAATCAACTTAATGAAAGAGGTAAAAGACCTATAAAATGAAAACTACAGAACCCTAAAGAAAAAATTCAAAGAAGACCTTAGAAGATGGAAAGATCTGCCTTGCTCTTGGATAGGCAGAAGTAATATTATTAAAATGACCATATTACCAAAAGCACTATACAGATCTAATGCAAATCCAATCAAAATCCCAGTGGCATTCCTCATAGAAATAGAAAAAGCAGTCCTGAAATTTATCTGGAAAAAAATAAGAGACCCAGAATAGCTAAAGCAATCCTTAGCAAGAAGAGTGAAGCAGGTGGCATCACTATACCAGACCTTAATATACTACAGAGCAGTAGTAACAAAAATAGGATGGTATTGGCACCAAAATAGACTAGTAGACCAATGATACAGAATAGAGGACACAGAGACTAACCCACAAATTTACAATTATCTTACATTGGACAAAGGTGCCAAAAATATACATTGGAGAAAAGATAGCCTCTTCAACAAAAGATGCTGGGAAAAGTTGAAACCCATATGCAACAAAATGAAATTAAACTCCTATCTCTCACCATGCAAAAAACTACAAGTGGATCAAGGACGTAGGAATTAAACCAGAGACCCTGTCTCTAATAAAAGGAAAAGTGGACCCTAATCTCCATCATGTCAACTTCCTTAAACAGACTCCTAAAGTACAAGAATTAAAATCAAGAATCAGTAAATGGGATGGATTCAACTAAAAAGTTTCTTCTCAGCAAAAGAAACAATCTGTGAGGTGAATAGAGAGCCTACATCTTGGGAGCACATTTTTACCCCTGACGCATCAGATAGAGCACTGATCTCTAGTATTTATAAAGAACTCAAAAGTAAACACTAAAACAAACAAACAAATGAAAAACCAATAAGTGGGCCAAGGACCTGAACAGACACTTCCCAGATGATGATATAAAATCAATCAACAAATATTTGAAAAATGCTCATCATTTCTAGCAATTAGAGAAATGCAAATCAAAACTACTTTAACATTTCATTTCATTCCTGTCAGAATGGCAGTCATCAAGAATACAGACAACAATAAGTGTTAGAGGATGTGGGGAAAATGGCACACTCATACATTGCTATGGCACACTCAAATTGGTGCAGCCAATATGGAAAGCAGTTTGGAGATTCCTTGGAAAACTGGGAATGAAACCACCATTTGACCCATGCATCCCTCTCTTGGTCTATCCTGAAGGACTTAAAAATAGCATATACTGTGATACAGCCACATCAAAGTTTAGAGCAGCACAATTCACAATAGCTAAATTGTGGAACTAACCTAGATGCCCCTTAGTAGATGAATGGATAAAAAAAAAAATGTGATATACACACATATACATGCTAAGAGCCACAGCCAAGTAATATGATGCATGGCATTTTTGGTTGAAAGATGACGCCAGCTAGCCATTGAGATGATATGATTATGTTAAGATTTACATTCATATGGATATTGGATTCCTGCTGTCCCCCTTGGCCTGCTACGGACTCCTGGAGAGTTCCCATTGGTTGGGGAAGTGCGGTAGGAGGGGTTTCCGGAGGAGGAACTTCCTCTTGGGATCCAGGAGAATGCTGCGTGCCTCCATCGGGCAATCTTCCTGGGAGCGTCCGGGCATTGGCGGCAGTTTCAAAAATAAAGTTTGTTCCTGCTTGAGTGGCTCGTGATTTTGTGCCTAGCCAGACTGTGCGCGCGCGCGCGCGCATGCGCGCACACACACACACACACACACACACACACACACACATATACATACAATGGACTATTTCTCAGCAATAAAAGAATAAAATCATGGCATTTGCAAGTAAATGGATGGAGTTGAAGAATACAATGCTAAGTGAAGTTAGCCAATCTCCCAAAACCAAATGTTGGATTTTTTCTTTCTTTCTTTTTTTTTAATATTTATTTTTTAGTTTTCAGCGGACACAACATCTTTTGTTTGTATGTGGTGCTGAGGATCGAACCCAGGCTGCACACATGCCAGACGAGCGTGCTACCGCTTGAGCCACATCCCCAGCCCTGGAGTTTTTCTCTGACTTAAGGTGGCTGATTCATAGTGGGGTAGGGAGGGGAAGCATGAGAGGGATAGATGAATTCTAGATTGGGCAAACGGTGGGGGAAGGGAGGGAGCATGGGATTAGAAATGATGGTGGAATGAGATGGACATCATTATCCAAAGTACATGTATGAAGACACGAATGGTCAGAAGAGTAGCTAGCAAAGATTTTCTCCCATGCTTTAGGTTCTCTCTTCACATTCTTATTTGTCTCCTTTGTCATGCAGAAGTTTTTTAATTTGATGCCATCCCACGTATTAACTTCTGGCATTATTTCCTTAGTGTTAGGGGTCTATTGTCTATTGAGAAAGTCATTGCCTGTGCCTCTGTGTGGAATTTTGACCCTGTATTCTAGGAGTTGTAGGATAGTTTTACTTTAAAAATATTTTTCTTTTTGAGAATTGTATTATATTTTATTTATATCGCTTTTATGATTTTTTTTATGATTTCCTTAATCATTCTAAGTTAATGGTAAGGCTTATGTTTTTTAGCTATTCTACTTCCTTTGCCTTTCCATGTAAATTCAATATGCTTTTCTCCCATTATTTATTTTGTAAACAAATGCCTATTTATCAGGGATTTCATCTTTGATTTGTAACCATCCCTTTTCCACTTAGCAATGTCATGAACTTTTATGTTAATGAATACACTAGATCTATCCACTGCACCTAAGTATGGCCTCCTACATATCAAACAAACATTCTACCACATATAGAGGAGCTACTGAAAAACCAGCCTCTATCTCAGAGCAAAGCCTGTTCAAGGAATGGACATGGCCTTTGTCCTTGGAAAAACCCACAGAGCACTCCTAAGCACATTCCCACCCTGCTAAGTTGTTTATCTACAAATAACAGGAGAGATCTGCTGCACCAGGTGTCCCTGACTCAGTCAGGCTAGGTGGGGATCCATAGCAACCCCCTAGCAGCCACCAATCAGCATGAGACAGGGAAATACCTGGGATGCCAGATGACCCTCCCAGTAGTTTATGGTGGTTGATAACATGTTGGGAAACCATGTAGCTCAGCACGAACACCCCTCTTGGCTTAAACCAATTCGTTCAAATGAATACTCCTTTTGTACTGACCAATCACCCCTACCCAACTTGTTTCCGCCAGTGAACGTGCTAATCATGTTTTAGAGTTGTTATTTGATTTTCCCGTAGTGTGTGATGATTTGCTAAGAGATGCTATGATGTAAGTGAAGTCCCTGCCTTCTCCAAAGAATGTATAAAACTGCTGCAAACCCTGGACTTGGGGCCTCTCAGCGTCACCAGTTGCTGTGTGTGTGCATGCACACGGAGGACCCAGCTAGCTCGCAATAAACACCTCTTTGCTGCTTACATGGATCTTGGGTCTCTGGTGGTCTTTGGGGGTCCCGAATTCGAGCATAACACTACACCCAGCTCCTCTATATAAATTTTAAAGTAAACTTGTTTATAGTTACAATTCTTTTAATGAGATTTTGTTAGGTATTATGTTAAATCTATAGATCAACTTTAGGGAGGGGAATGGACATTTTTATAATATTGAGTCTTTCATTCTGGGAACATATCGTGTTTTCACTTATGTAGATGATCTTTGATTTCTTTCATCAGTGTCTTATAATTTTTTAGCTCATAGATCCTGTACATGTTTTGCTAAATCTGTACCTAGATATTTATCTCATTAAAAACATTCTAAAAAGCTTTTATTAAAAATATTTATGTTTTAGTTGTAGTTGGACACAATAACTTTATTTCACTTGTTTATTTTTATGTGGTACTAGGGCTTGAACCCTGAGTCCTGTATGTGCGAGGCAAGTGCTCTACCCAGAGCTACAACCCCGGCCTCCTAAAAAGCTTTTTTGTCAATGTATAATGAGCATTCATAGACATGTACATGTAGCTTGATAAGTTCCATATGGAGGTTCATTTTCAGACTGCTAGTTTTTTCTGTTACCCTGATTTTTAGAGGGGGTGTTTGGTAGAGTTCAAGATAGGAAACACGAAAAACTTCCCATTTCTTCATCTTTCATTGTTTTCTTTAAAAGTTAGCACAGTAGACATATTTTAAGAAAGGTAAGCATATATGCATTTATAAGTTAGTTTTGAAGTATATTCTTTATCTGTTGGTGGTACTTGAGATTGAACCCAGGTCCAAATTAGTATTACCACTTAAATTTCCCTGCTATAACATTGCTTCCAATCATGTTATAATAGAGGTTTGCCTAAATGTTTTCTTTCTTTTTTTAAATATTTTTTTAAATTGTAGATGGACACAATATCTTTTTATTTTTATTTTTTTAATTTTTATGTGGTGCTAAGGATTGAACCCAGTGCCTCACGCTTGCAAGACAAGCACTTTACCACTGAGCTACAACCCCAGCCCTAAAGGTTTTCTTATATGGGAATTCATATTATTTTAAAACAGTGATGATTTGGGTTGAAAATTAAAGAGATGGGAAGTACTGCCTTCCCATCATTTTTGGAGAACTGAGCCCTTTAGCTTCCTTCTGTGTAGTTTGTACAAAGCACAGTCTGACTTAAATTCAGCATCATGCTATCTGGCTTTTATCTTACATGTGGGAAGGTAGGTAGCTTGGTGTTTATGTCTATGGGAATAGTATTGTTACTGCTGTTGACTGGTAACGAGTCCTTGCTTCCCCAATGTTGAAGAATAACACCAGAGAAGCATGCCGAGGCAAGGTCAGAGTAGAAATTAGAAGTTTATTAAAGGACAGCAATAATAATTTTCACATACTCTTAAAATACAACCCCTTAGATTACTATTAATTACAAAGGGTAAAAAATATACATTAAAGTGATCTGGAAATAGTCATCACCTGTATCAAGTTATAAAACTCAGCATCAACTATAAAGAAAACAGCATTAAGTGCCTTTAAGTGGGGTGATCAAAGAGTATAAACATCACCTTTGCAATGTTAATGCAGTAAATGTCTAATCTAAGTATTAAAAAGGAACAAATTTAGATGATAGGCTATTATATAAAACAATTGGCCTAGATTCTTCAATAAATTATCTCTCCTACAACCCTTTCCCAATGGTTGTAGCATCAGTGGAGATTATCCTTGCTTGAATAATTCTTATCCTTTTTAAACTATAAAAATCCTTAAGCAACATATGCACATAAGAAATCTATACACTATCAAGGGAGTTAAACAAAAGATATGCCTCCCCAAGTTTTCATTTTCTTTTTTATGTTTTTATTTATTTATGTATTTTTATTGTAAACAAGGCTGCAAGGAATGGGACATTTCTTGATTTAAGTGATACCTTATTTCTTGTTTAAAACTTGAATATGAAAATGTTGATTGAGCTTCCTTCCCTTGAGCATATTCTAAATAGCTTTAAAATTCATCCCCTTACAAACCTATATTATATTATTGCTTTTATTTCAGGCACTCATTTCTTGAGAAGCTCCATTTTTGCAGTGGCCCAGGACTGATCTCTTATATCCTTGACATTCTTTTTCTTTATTCCCTTAGTGTTATCCATAGCTCCTGCTTTGTAACATTGTTATGGAACATTGTCATATTTTTTCTTTTTCTTTCTTCTTTATTTCTGTGTGTGTGTGTGTGTGTGTGTGTGTGTGTGTGTGTGTGTGTGTGATTAAGTTAATGGCTTCGCTACACAAGCCTTTACCACTGGGCTATACCTGCAGACTCTCTTTTTATGTTTTGAGTCCTTTACAAGCACTATGCCTTGTATGTTATCAGTCTTACTGTAGTGGATAAAATTTTCACATTCTTGTCAAGTTCTTATAGTGATAAGTCAGAATACTTTTGTTAAAATTAAGATTTAATTATAGATTTTTAAGAAATTTAAAAATAGTACTGACCTTAGTTCATTAGTGAATATGCTAAAGGTTTATCCCTTTGTTTTTTGTTTGTTTTGTGTTTTTGATAGAGATTGAAAGGTAATTTTTGAAGCCAGTACTGGTCCATTCTATTATGCCTTTTTTTCTTGCCCTACTGTTTTTTTTTTATACCATTAGAATTTCAGTAAGCTTTTTAATTTTATTTTTTCCTTAAATCATATTCATTTATTGGTACTTTGAGATTGTAAACTAGCTGTAGTACCTACTTAGTACATTTTTTTTTACTTCTCTGTTCTTTTTAGAGGTGCTCTGCCATTGAGCTATAACCCCAGTCCTTTTAATTTTGAGACAGGGTCTTACTAAATTACTAAGACTGGCTATGAACTTGTATTCCTCCTCTCATGTCCCTGAGATTACCGGCATGTGCCACTGCACATGGCTCTATTTCTCTCTTCTTATTCCTAGGGATCCTCTTAGGAATAAATTCTTGCCAGATGTGAGATTTTCTTCTGTGTTTTCTTCTAAACATTTTTAGTTGTAGCTTTTACATTTAGATCAGTGGCAAGTTTGAGTTGAATTTTGCATATGGTATGGAATTAGGTGAAGGTTCATTTTTTTCCCCCATACATGTATCCAGGTTTTCTAGAAAAGATTATCTATCTTTTATCCATTGAACTGCCTTGATATCTTAGTTAAAATTCAGTTGGCCATCAGGAGTGTGGTGGTGCATGCCTGTAATCCCAGTGGCTCCAGAGCCTGAGACAGGAGGAGGCAAATTCAAGGCTAGCCTCAGCAATTTAGTGAGGCTTTAAGCAACTTAAGAAGGGATCTCAAAATTTAAAAAATAATAATAAATAAATAAATAGGGGTGGGGTTGTAGCTCAGTGGTAAATTACCCCTGGATAAATCCCTAGCACTTCCCCACCTTCCATTGGCTATATATATGTGTGGGTCTGTTACAGAACTCTCAGTTCAGTTCTGTTGATTTATCTTGATGCCAGTTCCACCTGTCTTGATTACTGTAGCTTATTAATAAGCCTTCAAGTCAGACAATGTAAGTTCTCTAACTATTTTCTCTATCAGATTATTTTGGTATCCTTAGTTCTTTTGCATTTCTTCCCTGCAGCTTTTTTTTTGGGGGGGGGGCGGGGGTGGGTAGATATCAGGGAGTGGAGTGCTTAACCACTGAGGCGTATCTCCAGCCTTTTTTTTTTTTTTTTTTTTGGATACAGGTCTCCCTAAGTTGTTTAGGGCCTCACTAAATTGCTTAGGCTGGCTTTGAACTTGGTGATCCTCCTGCCTCATCCTTCCTCAGCTCCCTCAGCCTCTGAGTAGCTGGGATTACAGGTCTGTTCACTGTTTCCTGCTGCCCTGCAGGTTTTTGATGAGGATTGTGTTTTTCTTTCTTCCTTTTCCCTCCCACCTTCTTTTCTTTCTTCCTTCATTATCTGATTGTGGTTATTTAGTGATCTTCAGTGAATGCTTAGATGGAACCCTATAGCACCAGACCTCTAAGAATGAACTGAATTGCCATTTGATTCATTGAAATCTTCTGAGATATTCAGTTTTTTAAAATTTAGAGTGGTAATGGAATGTGTGAAGCTAGCATGATGATGGTAAGAAGCAGCCTTTGCTTTAGTGGTTGACAGGTCAGATGCCAGAGCTCTTGTTTGAATTCTTACTCAGCTAATTACTGGCAGTGTGATCTGGGCAAGATGTTTAGCATCTCTGTGCCTTTGTTTATTTTCCTGGTAAATGAGGATAATAAGATTACCTGTTTCACAGAGTTGTTCTGAAGATCAATAACAATTCCTACCACTTAAAAAGTGCTCATTGAATGTCAGCAGCTATTCTTGCTTTGTTCACCCAGAGAGTAGCCACAAAGCTTCAGAATTTGATAATTCACCTGTAGAGAACTCTCTTTGTTCAGATCTTTTGGTCTTGGTCTCTCCGTCTCTCTCTCTCTGTCTCTCTGTCTCTCTCTCTGTTTAAAAAAAGTGATGCTAATTTTTTTTTTTTTTTACTCTGTCCCTTGGTAGTTTTTCTAAACCTACTTTTTGTTGGTGAATTTGGCAATTTATGTGCGTAATTAAATTTGGATTTGTGCATTGGACTTGGAGGGGAAAAGCAAAGTTGGCTTTTATTGGCATAAATCATTACTGTAAATTTGAAAACGAAACAAAGTAGCAGCAGGTTTTTTTCCTCCTTTACTAGTATTTAGCTGGCTCATCAGGATTGTGAATCAGTGGTTCTAGAATACAAGTGGAAACCCGTTGATATGATTTTGTCTGTAGTTCCTCACTTGCCGAATAAGCACATCTGCTTCCTGCTTTATTTGACTAGTTCTCATTAATGATGTAGCAGAACACTCTGCCAGCAAACTCAGCAAGTCTTCTCCCTTTCCAAGTACATTTCCTTTCTGAATAGTGATTATAAAAATCAAGTATTTAGTTTTGTGCAGTGAAACATTGATAATTTTGTCAAAAGACAGATTTATAGCAAATTTTGTCATGGATCTAATTGACTTTTATTTGTGACCATCAGGCAACACCTTGTATAAACTAGATTGCATGTTCCAGTAGGCCAATCGAGGAGATTGGCTTTATAGCAGAAAAGGACTGAAGAAAGCAGAAATAAAGAACAAAAGTGTATTGGTCTTTTCAAATTTACGTTCTATGTTAAGGTTAAAGCAGAAGGGACCTCCTGTCTATTAAGTTGGCTAAAATTGGCCTATTTGAAGATTTAACTCTTCTGTCTCCTGATTTCTTGGAAGGTCAGATAGCTTAGCTCTCCCTAATGATGTAAACTTTGATTTTAGTGACTCCATTTTGTTTTGGTCAGTTTGACTTAGTATAGAAGCTCAGTCCAAACCAGTGGCCTCTTCTACATTTTCACTGAACAATTTCTATAGTTTAGTGAGTAATTGTCAAAAATCAGGTAACATAAAAAAACTCTGTAAAAGGGAAGTGCTGTGGCTGGAGTGGGGAAAGCCAGACCACAGTGTGCACTTAAGTTTCAGTTGCAGAACTTTGCCCATGAGCTCACTCTCCTGTACTTGGATAAATGCCCTTTATAAATGCCCTTATTGACATCCTTCTTTTATGAACTCTTAAGCACTGTGTACATGTATGGTGAAAAATGGGATATAGATCACCAGTTCAGTTTTAAACATGTTGAATTTGAGATACCTTTGGAACACTTGAGTGGGTATATCATATTGCAGCGCATATTCAGGTCTAGAGCTTAGAGAGAAAGAAATGTGGACTGTAGTCATTAGCATATGAGAAGTAAATAAAAGCCTTAGGTGTTCTGAGGTCAAAAAATATATATATTGAGAGAAGGAGACAGAAATGAACTGAAGACAGAATTTCTCCATGTCCACTGTGGTACAGCCACACTGGGTATTGCTCCCTTTATATCAGTTCAGAGTAAGATAATATCTGAGTTAATGTGTATTTACTATGAATAATGAGCTACATAGACCGAGATTGCTCAACTTAATTCAGCATATATTTATTGAGGTCTTCTGTGTTCTTTACCTATGCTAGTAAGCACTAGAAATATAAGGAAAATCAACTGTATTTGCCCTCATCAACTGATAGATTAATATGAGAGATTATCTGCACAGTTTTTGTTTACAACACTTATAACAAATGTGTAGGGTTTTTTTTTTCCCCTTCATGCCAACCAATTCTCCAACTCTCCAACTCTCCAGATACCAGCTGAGTGTATATAATTCAATTCTGATACTAACCACCCAGAGTTAGCATCAGATTCCACAGGCTTAAGGGTTTCCTCTCACAAGACTGTCCCTACTTCAAATGCCAGTCACATGTATTGACTGTCCAGGTCACCAACAGTCTCACTTGACTTCATATTGGGGTTCCCAAGACTACCTTCCCTCTGGTTTAATAATCTGATAAAGTGGCTCAAAGAACTAAGGAAAATGGTTTATTTCTTTTTGCTAGTTTATTATAAAGTATACAACTCAGAAACATCCAAATAGAAGAGATACGTAGGGTAACCTTGCAGGGGAGGGATATAGAGTTTTTGTGTTCTCTTGCAAGCTACCCTTCTAGCACCGCAATATGTTCACCAACCCAGAGGCTCTCAAAACTCTGTCTAGCTTTATTTATTAATTTGGTGGATGATCCATAATGTAGGCTCCATTGATTAGATCATTGGCTATTGATTTATTAGCTCAGGCCACAGCTTTTCTCCCTGCCTTAAGGTCTGGAGGTGGTGCAAAAAATTCTGATCCCTTTAATCACTTGTTTGGTACCTCTGGCTTTATCCTGAGGCTATCTAAGGGCCCACCATTAGTATAAAGTTTGAAAGGGACTTTTATAAATACAAAAGATGCTTCTTTTATTCCTATCACTCAGGAAATTCCTAGGGTTATAAAAACTATGAGGAACCAGGGATAAAAACTAAATATATTTCTTTTTTTTTTGATACCAGGGATTGAACCCAGGGACACTTAACCACTAAGACACATCCCCAGCCATTTTTTATTTTTTATTTTGAAACAGGGTCTTGCTAAGTTGCTGAGGCTGGCTTTGAACTTATGATTCTCACAGGCATACCCCACTGTACCTGGCTGAAATATATATCTCTTATGCTATAAACAGACATTAAACTGGTAGCCACAGAAACAGTACATAATTATAAATTTCACAAGGTGCTGTGAAGGTTAAGTAGTGGCTGCTGAGTGAACAATTTATTTTTCTTTAATTTTCTATTTTTAAGAAAAATTATTTTTTAAATTAATTTTTTACTATTTAAGATTTTTTTCTTTTAAAAATTATTGTGAGTGAACATTTTTAAAAAAGGATTTGATCTCATGTTGGTATAGTCATGAATAGGGAAGTGACATTTAATTCACCTTGTAGGTTGAATTACTGAGTACCTAGTATGTCCCTAATAGTGGACTGTTTAAACTGAGATTTTTATGACTAGATATTAACTGGATGAAAAGAGGCTGTAAGTAGAGGGAATTGCATGTGCAAAGGTCTGGAAGAACAAAGGAGTCATGGTGCCTTCCAGGAATCAAGACTCTCCTATACAGCCACAGAAGGAAGGGCAAGAGGGAGAGGTTAGTTCTTGCCTAACTTGGCCAGAGGAGAGATTTTGTTCTTTTCAGTAAATTACTGACTACCTTCTGAAAAGTTTTTAATTGATTTCCCTAATCTAATAGACTTCATTAATTTTATTATAGAAAATATTTAACATTTGCATAAGGGAAGAGAATATCTCCCCATACTCAGTTTTATCAATTTATGGCCACTTCTGTTTCTTTGTGTCCCCATCCACTTTTCCTGCCTCTTTTTTATTTTGAAGTAAATCTCAAATATGATATTCCAAAGGATATTGAAGCATTGGAGGGACGCAAGCAGATTTTTTTTTTTTTTTTGGAATCACTTTTCTGGATAAAAGGCAAAGAATACCCAGGCAGTCATTTAGGAGATTATTATGATGGTACAAATGAGAGATGATTATAGCTTGAATGAGGGTCCTGTAGTGAAAATGATGCTACATGGATAGATTAAGGATCATTTGTGGGGTGGTATATATCAGAAATATCCATGGTGGCCTGTCTGAAAATTCCCAAATGAAAAAGTTTAGATCTTGCTTTCCTTTAGTAGGAAAAACAGTCCAATTAATTAGCAGATATTCTGGGAAAAGATAAGGAATTGGTAGTATTTTTCTTTGGTGAGTTTTGTTTAACTCAACAGATATTACTGATTATAGTACAACATCATTAGTTTTTTCAATATCTTCTTGTTACCTGAGCATGGGATAAGCAAGTCTTCCTGCAATCTTTTGTTTCTCTGTATTACTGGAAAAGCTTGTTTCTTTTCTCTTAAGGCCTATACCCAGGCCAGTGCTGAAAAATTATTCTCTTAAATTCCATGAAACAAGTCTTTTCCAAAAATATTTGTGTCTTGATTTTATAGTATGTTGAGCTCCTGAAACCTGCTCACAGAAATGCTCTTGTCTTATTCTGGCTCCTGTATATATTTTAGTCTTGCTTATAGTTATTCTTATTAATTTAAATGCTTACCATTAATACTTACCATTATTTTATACTATTTTATTGTTCTGTCATGTTCCATCTTCTCTTTCCCCTCAAATCCTGTATTTTCCTGTGCTTTCAAAGCCTTAATTCCTCAATAACTCTGACCTTCATGCTGACCCATGAACATGTTTACTTTCCACCAGGAATTTTCTGGTTTACTGCTTCCTTTGGATACTTGCAACAAGGAATGTTATTATACTTAAAATATGTAGTCACTGCTGGATGTGGTGGTATATACCTATAATCCCAGTGACTGAGGAGGCTGAGGCAGGAGGATCATGATTAGCTTCAGCAACTTAGTGAGGCCCTAAGCAATTTAGCAAGACCCTCTCTCAAAATACAAAAAAAAAAAAAAAAAAAAAATTAAAAAGGGCTGGTGATATAAGTTGCCCCTGGGTTCAGTGCCCAGGACCAAAGGAAAAAAAAAATAGTGTATGTTTCAGTTTGACTCTTCTAAAACTTCTGTATTTTTGCAACTGAGGTTGTATACTGGGTACAGAAGTTATATGAAGAGTGAGTTATATGTTTCTGTGGTTGGGATTATACTAATGATGATAATAACAAATACTATTTATTGAGGATTATTTATCAGAACTGAACCGAGGAAACAAAGAGTTTAAAATTTTGTTATACATATCCATGTCACTGACTGATTGATTTCATTAACTTGTCTGAAAATTAATATGCAGTTGTGACCTGGTTCTGAAATCTGTTTTGAAAAGCAAGCTCAGCTGATATTTATAAAATTTGTCAATTAAAAAACTTATTTATGATCCTTTTGTTTTGCATTTGGAATTGGGAAGCCACCAGGTTAGTGGTGAAATGTTTTATTTATACTTCTACTGTACATAATACTAAATGCTTAGGGCTTAGAAAAACTGACATTATTATGCCTATGATTTATCCTTTTGGTAGCCAAAATTATTTCAATGTAGGAAGTAGTTGTAATTAATTAGTAGTTTAACAAACACTGTGCTGTTCTAGGTTGCATGCTCTGGAATTAAAACTGAATAAAATGGGAATGGGAAAATAAACAAGGAGAGTAATGAATTACAGTAGATGGGGTAGAGAGAGAAGAAGGGAGGGGAGGGGAGGGGGGATAGTAGGGGATAGGAAAGGTAGCAGAATACAACAATTACTAATTGGGCATTATGTAAAATTGTGATTGTATAACCGACGTGATTCTGCAATCTGCATTTGGGGTAAAATTGGGAGTTCATAACCCACTTTAATCTAATGTATGAAATATGATATGTCAAGAGCTTTGTAATGTTGTGAACAACCAATAAAAAAAATAAAAAATTATAAAAAAAAAACTGAATAAAATGGGATCCCTATCAGTGATGAGTGTCTGATCAGGGAATTAGAAATCTTAGATAATTATAGTTCAAAGGAGAGGTATTCTGTTAGCAAATTAGAAAGTACTATTATTCATATTTTGAAGTCCTTGCAAAGTTTTTTGAGGTAAAATTTGAAGAATGATGAGGAGAAAGGACTTCAGTAAGTGAAAGAAAAGAGAATAGAAGCAGTAGTCTGAAGTTCTGGAATTGCCTGATGTTTTAAAGAATTTGAAAGAAACTCCTGCAAACCTGGTGGCTTGGGAGGCTGAGGTAGGAGGATCAAGAGTACAAAGCCAGCCTCAGCAATTTAGCGAAGGGCTAAGCAACTCAGTGAGATCATGTCTCTAAATAAAGTACAAATAAAATAAAATAAAAAAAAACTTGAAAGAATTTATTGGATGGTTATTATGTAAGGGGTAAGTAGGAGAAGGTGGAAGAAGATAAACTAGGACAGTATCTTAATTCCTGATTGTAAGAAGTTAATTGCTGGGACTGGAGGTATAGTTAAAAGATAGAATGCTTACCTCAAGTACAAGGCCCTGGCTTGGATCCCCAGCTTAGAGAAAAAAAAAAATTGCTGATGCGCAGAGATTGGCCTTTACCAGGTTAAACATCAAATAGCATTTTAGGATTTAAGAAAAAGGAGTAATATCAGATTTTGATTTGTAGAAGGATGAAGGATGAATTGGAGGCTGGGAGAAACTCATATCAGTGAGTTGAATATGGAAGCTACTACAATTGATAGCAAAGAGAATTTTCAAATAAATTTTAGCCTAAAACACTGATTCTGGGGGTGAAAGGAGAATTAGCAGGTGGTGCTATCTCACTTCTCCAAAGAAGATAGATGCTTTAGGGATGTAGGGGAATGGGGCAGGTGTATTATGACAAGTCCCTAACCCTCAGTTATTATTTACATCCACCTATCCCAGAAGATGATGTTTCCAAAGGGTTCGAGGAGTTCCTGGAGAGAAGGCGGAATTTGATGCAGGTTTTTTTTTTTTTTTTTTTTTTTTTTAGCATGCGTTAACTGAAAAGAATTTCAGCATGTACCAGTCAAAGTCATAAGAGGGTTATTTAGGAAAGTAGACACATATTCAAGGGAGAATGGGGATCATCTCAGGAGAGATGCCTCTGAGGTAAAGCAAGGAACAAGAAAGAATGTGGGTTATCTCCATAAGGAGACACAACATCCCCTTGGTGTGGGTGGGCTGGATTAGAGGTAGAACCATGATGGAGGTACATGGTTTTGTGCCAGTTTCCCCTTCACTTGCACATTGCCCTCAGGTTTCAAGGGCATAGTTCAAAGGTACTGGCCAAGGACATGCTGCTTAGGAGTTTCAATCATTCATGGGTGCTTTCTGCATTTCAGTGGTTCATGGACACTTTCTTTGAGACTCATTTTCTTCCCCTTTCCCAAATTCCTATCTCACATATTGTATTTAGAATTAGTTTTTCCAGGGAGTGATATTATGGGGCAGTGAAAATAGCACTGGACTTCAGAATCTGGAGACATATTTTAAATCCTGACTCTGCTGTTTATTTTTTGTATCATGTTGTCAGATTACTCAATTTTTTGAAATTTGTTTCATATTGTTAACAACTTTATGGATTTTTTTTAAAGGTGAAATCTTGCTATGTTGTCCAGGTTGAACTTCATCTCTTGGGTTCAAGCTATCCTTCTTCCTCAATAGCAAGGAATGTAGGCATGTAGTGATTCCTTGCCCACCCAGCTTTCTTATGGATTTTTGTACTAATTAAGTTGAAGTATCTGAGATCTATTAGATGCCCAGAAGAAGTTTGTGAATTTAAGTTTAAAATTTTAGCCTTATATATATATATATATATATATATATATATATATATATATATATATATATATATATATATATTCACATTCAATTCTAGGAATATGGGTCAGTTGTAGAGGCCTTGGGTTCAATCCCTAGTGCCAAACACACACACACACACACACACACACACACACACACACACACAAACTTTCTCTCTCTCTCTCTTTCTCTTATTCATATATTATTAAATGAAGCTAATTCATTTAAAATTTGCATATGTAGCCAGATATGGTGGCACATACATATATATAATCCCATTTATTACAGAGGCTGATGCAGGAGGATTGTAAGTTTGAGGACAGCCTGGGCAATTTAGCAAGTCTCTGTCTCAAAATTTAAAAAGGGTACTGGGGATATGATTCTGTTCAGGAGGCTCTGATTTAAGGACCCCCTTTCCCTACCCCACCTCAAATGCAGATATGACTGTTAGAAAATGTAGTAGATAACAAATGGACTTAGGTGATATTGTCCTTTAGTAGTAGGCTGTTTAGTTTTTTAAAAAAATCAGTTCTTTCTATGTTTACCCGTAATTCAAATGAGTCATAATTTATCTTTGGATTAATTCAAAATAGAAACTTTTGTGAATCAAGCCTAGTACTTAATGGGGAAAAGAAAGGGCTTGGTTTCAATTCTTTTGAAGTTGATGTTTTCTGTTTGATTGAAAGTAAAATTAAATAAGTGACTTCTAAATTCCAAGTAAGTATTAATTTTCTTATATTAAACTAATATTTCCTGTCAGTTTTATTTCCATTTACTTCTCTAAATTTTCAGCCCTAGCTCCCATCAATTCTGATGCATGTTTCTATAATTGCTTTTATTGGATATTTTAAAATTGTCTTTACTCTTCATGTATTTTTTACTCTACTTCCAAAAGTGATAGAAGTAAACATAAGTTTAACAAAACCATTTTAAGAAGAATCTTTAGTGACTAAGATAATTGGCCCTTTTTTCTTCTGTAAAATTTTAGAACTGTAAAGCAGAAATTTGTACTTTAAAACTTGATTGCTACATTTTTTAGTTTTGTAATTTGTGAGTTTGTCATTTTAATTTTCAAAAGGAAATGGAATGATTATTTCTTTACTTTTTTTTCCCCTCCTCTTTAAACTGCTGATGAAGAGAAGAGTGGGGAGGAAATGTTCTTAGCTGTTTCAGGATAATAGTGTGGTATCTTGTACTGGAGTTTCCCTTTCAGTAGATGTGGGAAATATGAAACATTATTCTGAATGGAAACACACCATGTAGTATGCTGAAAAATGTCAAAATTGTAGGAGCCTTGTTTTTTAGATCAGTTCTAGGGAGGGTAATGGTTTTGTCTAAGGTACATTTTTTTTTTTTTTTTTTGCTATTAGAACCTTAATTTCCTGGGGCTGTTTTCTATACCTGTTTTTCCATTTTTATTCATTATATTAAGCATCTTATGTTTTGTCTTTTTGTTTTGTTTTTGATGGTGTTGGGTATCAAATCTTAGGCCTGACATTGTAGGCCTTGCTAAAGACTACCGCTAAACGGCACTCCCAATCCTTCCTTCCTTTCTTTTTTTTATCTTTCCCTCTTAATTTATTAGGTTAACTGATTGTATTCATTTTTTTTCACCAAAGAATTATATTTTTTGAGATTTAGATATTCTTTTATTTTTGGAGTTTTCTAATTCACTAATTTCTGTATCTTATTCCTTTCTTAAAGTTAATTTTGTTGTTTTTCTGATTCTTTGTTGAGTTATTAATCCATTTATTTCTTACTAAGACATGAAGTATTTGTCTTTGTGTATTTCTTTGAGTAAAATTTGGCAGTTTTGTTGAATGTGATACTGCTTTTATTATAATTTTCTAGATAATATGCACTATCTTTTTCTTCTCTCCTCTTTGCCTAAGAAACTATTTAAAGGAGTTAGTTCCAAGATGTGTCTTTTTGATTTGTTTTGGTTTTCTTCTTTTTTAAAAAATAGTATTTTAAAAGAATGTTTGCAGATATTACATGTATATGAAATTCAAAAAATTATGAAGTGGAGAATGACTCTTTCCTACCCCAACTCTGACTAACCCAGGTAGTTTTCTGAAGGCAACAGTGTTCCCATTTTTTATTTTTTGTATCTTACCAGAGTTTATTTATGAACATATATGCATTTACAAACATATATAAATATATAAATTCTTTTTGAAAAAATATGTTGCTATATCTAAATTATTATACTAGACACAAGTCTATTTTTTCTTTTCCTACTTAATAGTATATCTTAGAGAGATTTTGATATTAGTTATTTTTATACTTTCTAAATTCACCACTTTCTGTTAGAATTATGATCTAAATTGTGCACATATTTTGGAATTTTTTTGTTGAATATAGTTAATTTGAGAAGATTTTCCACTAGTACTTACAAAGAAGATATTTTAGGATATTCATAATTTTTTAGATTAGCTAGCCTTATCAATTTGGAGTACATGGATGACTCTAATACATTTATGAAATCTTTGAATATTTGCTCATATGAGTATGTGTGTAAGAATTTTATTCTTGGGGGGTCAGGGTACATATCTTTCATCAGAATTTCATAGGGATCCATGGTATACCATAGACCAATGGTTTAAATACTATTTTGTATTTTATTTGCTTAATTTGTTAAGCACTTAAGTCTCTGTTACTATGGTTGCCACTCACATTTTCTGTGGTTTCTGCTTCATTATGTTTCATTATCATGCTTGTACATAAAGGTTTGTGACAGTAATATCTAGGTAGAGATTTGTTTCATCATTACCAAGTAGCTTTTTATATCCCATTTATTCCTAATAGGTAATACTTTTTTTTTAATACCTTTATTTCACTTATTTATTTTTATGTCATGCTGAGGATCGAACCCAGGGTGTTGCGTGTGCGAGGTGAGACTTACTACTGAGCCACAATCCCAACCCATAATACTTTTTCTTGTTTACATTTTCTTGTAATATTGCTACCCTACATTTTATGTTTATCATTTCTAAAGCACTTGTTTTATATCTCCTGTAAATAGAATACATATTTCAAATAATATGATTTACTTATTAGATTTATTGTAGCAGAGGATTATAAACTTTGGACAATAGCTACCTGAATATGTTTGTTCAGATAACATATAGCTTACAATTACTATTGTTGTTTTTATTTGTTATTAAGTTTTGTCTTTTAGGTTTTTGATTTATTATTTCTATTATCACTAATTTTCTCTTCTGTTTGATCTCTTCTGCTATTGAAGCTATTATTGTTTAAATTTTGTTTAGTGTATTTTTCAGCAGAAGGATTTCTGTGCCTGTGTGTGTGTGTGTTTAATAAGAGACAGGGTTTCGCTAAAATTGCTGTCTTCAAACTTCTTGTCTTAACTTTCTGAGTAGTTGTGTTTCAAGGCCTCTACACCTGGCTTTGAATTTTTTTTTCTTTTTCAATTCGTTTTCATCTCTTTGTTAAGTTTCTCAGTTGAAACATCTCTGGGTTCTCTTGAAGCTTTTTGAGTTGTCTTAAAACAGCTGTTTTGAATTCTCCATCTGAGTTTGCCTATGTTGGTTATTATTGGTCATTTTTAGCACCTTATTAGGTGAGGTCACAGTTCCATGAAAGTTTTAAGTCTTGTTGATATGTGATATTGTGCATTGAAGGATTAGATATTCAGATTTTCAGAATCTGGTTTTGTGCTAGTTTTTCTTTTTCTGAGCCTGCGGTCACTTCTGCTGTTTTAGCAATAGGTGGTGCCCGAAGTCCACTTGGTACAAGTGGGCTGTTGGTGATCAATAGTTCAGCACTAGGGGGCAACCCCAATCTGAGGGTGGTGTGTTATTCAGCATGAATTGTTTGTCCTCACGAACCTCTCTCTGGGGCAAGGGCAGGCCTAAAAATATTGTCCATCATTATTGGTCTATGATCAGGAACTATGGAATTCCACCTGGCTCTGGGCAGAATCTCCGTGAAGAGACCAACCCATCTCCTGTGACCATGAATACCTTAATACTGTTTTATATCCTTAGCTCACAGTTTGCCAAGACCAGTGCAGCATTGGGTAGGATCAGTGCTATGGGCTGCCTACTGCTGAGGTGCACTCATGACCCAAAACTGCTACAGCCAGCCACAAGTGATGCTGACTGGAATAGAAGTCCGATAGACTGGGGCCACATGGCTCTACCTCACAGTAGGGCTGTTGCAGAGACTCCATGTGTGGGCATTGGTCTGGGGATGGGGACCATTAGGGTCTGCCCAGTATTAAGTTTCACTAACCTAGCACTGATTTCCAAGACAAAGTCCTATGCTTATCCTGTCCTACCACCAGCAAGTGGAAATTTGTTACATGCTATGCAAGCTGTAGTTGGGGTAGTGCTGGAGAAGACAGTTCCTTAGTCACTGAGGTGTATGCTAAGCTGAGTCACACCTGAGTCTCACAAATACACGGACCTGCAAAATCTTAGGGGTTCACCTTGGCCTGTGCTGTACCTGGTGATAATGCAGGCCAAAATCCAAGTCTTTTCTATCACGATGCAGGTCTCTGCTCGTTACTGAGGCAAGTCTCAAACTCCATCTGTAAGCACTGGTTTGGGGATAGATGTGCTGCCTAATTTGGTAGAGAGTCCCTTCCAGGCCAAAGGTAACTCTGAGCTGTTTCACACCTTAGCATTTAGGAAGTGGTGTGTCTCAGACCCACAAAAAGGCTGGAAGCAATGCAGGCCAAAACTATTCTGTCTCACTTATGAGCAGATTTAGCCTGACTCTGAGGCAGATATAGAGTCTATAACTGAAAACTTAGGCTTCAGTATAGGCCTTTGATTTTGTCTGATGCTGGGTCTTACTGTGGTAGGCCTTCAAGGCAGAGTCTTGAGCTCTAAGGCAAAGAGCTTTTTGCCCTTCTTTCCAGTAAGTGGATATCCAGTACTTCCCTCTCTGCTGCATGAGGTGGTAGCAGTCCTTTGGCTATCTGGGTAACATAGTTCCATGGACTCAGTCTGCAGGTATGGGCCTAGAGCAGGAATTGTGAGATTTCACTATGGGTATTGGATTTCAAGTCTAAGGACTGGACTTTATTCTCCCTTCCCTAAGCCAGAAGCATCTCTTTTCACACTGCTTGGGTTGTGGGAGTGGGTTACATGGGCAATTCTTTCCTTCCTGCCTTTTTCAGTGTGTCTTTCTTTTTTTTTTTTAATTATACTAAAGCTAGGTACTATGATCTCTCACCTAGTTCCTTAGTTCTTCTAAAGGTAGTTTGGTGAATAGCTGTTCAAATTGATATGTCTGTGGGAAGACGGTTGCTAGAGAATCTTCCTTGGCCACCATCTTGCTCCATCTCTTTGATGCCAGGGTAATTATTTTGCCCTTTTTGAGTTAGTTCATCTTTTTGCTTAGAGGCCTTGAGGATTTTGTCTATGTCTTTGAAATCTAACGTGTGTGTGTGTGTGTGTGTGTGTGTGTGTGTAGCTATACTAGGGTTTGAACCTTGGGCCTCCCACATGCTAACAAGCACTCTACCTCTGAGCTATATCCCCAGCTCTTTTTATTTTTGAGACAGGGTCTTGCTAAGTTGCCCAGCTTGCCTTGAACTTGTGATCTTTCTACCTCAGCCTCCCATGTAACTAGGAATATGGTATGCACCACTGTGCCTGGTGAAATCTCATATTTTTATTAGCTTTTCTTGGAGTTGATTAGTCTTAGTTAACTTTCTCAGATAATATTTTCCCCCAGGTGCTAGGTTCAAATTCAGGGCCTCATGCTCCACAAGTATCACTGAGCTACCCAGTCCTTCCAGGTACTCTGTGAACCCTTAATATATTTATTCAGAAATTTTTCTAGTTTTGAAAGTTTTCTTGGATTGTAGTTTTAAAATCAGTTCTGTTTTTGTTATTCTTCTTTAATGTAATCTAATACAGATTGAACATCCCTAATCTGAAAATCTGAAATTCCAAATTTTCCAAATTTTGAAGCTTTTTGAGAGCCAACAAGATGTTACAAGTGGAAAATTTATACCTAAGCACGTTTGATAGATTTTGGTCAAAATGCAGGCATGCTAAAAATCTTGCAAAAATTACCTTCAACTGTATAAGATGTATATGGAACAAAAGAATTTTTTGTTTAGACTTGGGTCCCATTCCCAAAATCTTATTTCCAGAATCTGAAAAAATCAGAAATGCTTATGATCCCAACCATTTTGAATAAAGGATATTCAATCTGAAAAAATAAATATTTTCTCTTCTTTGTCTTCTGTTTCCACTTCTTTCTCTCTGACCCATTTTATTTTTCTTTGTTATTGAACTTGAATCCATATCTCCTTAACTGCTCTGCTTTTCAGAGGCCTTCTGCTTATATCAGTTTTCCTCTCTGCAATTTCCTCTTCTCTGGAGTCCTGATTGCAGTTATCCTTGTTGCTTCAACAACTCTCTAGTGCCTTTACATGGACTACAGTTACCTGTCCTTTTAGTTATTCTTGGCCAGAGCTTTGGTCTGTCCCCAGACTATACTATCCTAGTTAGAAGAGATGTCTTACTTACATTTTAAAAGCCCCATCAACCTATTTTATTAGAATAGATTTTAGTGGGGTATGGAATAAAAGTTGGCAGGGAGACCAGTTAGGATGGTCTTTCAGTGACCTGGGTGGTAGCAATGGAGGGTGAGAATTGTTTTGGATTCTAGATAGAATTTAAAAATAGAGCTCACTAATTGAGTATAAGAAAGGAAGGAATTGGTGACAGCCCCTAAGGTTTTTGGTCTAAGAATCTTAGAAGGATAAAATTGCTATTTATTGAGATGGGAAAATCTAGGTGGATCAGGAGTTCAGATTTGACTATGTAGAATTTGAGATGCCTTTTTGTTTGCTATCCTTGTGGAGAGGTAAAGTGTACAATTGTATAGGTAAATTAAGCAAAAGGTATGGGTTGGAGATACAAAGATCAACTATATAAAGATCTTGGCACTGGGACAATGGAAGTGAGAAGAAAAGTGGATGAAAAAAGGAAACTTTTTTTTTTTTAATATCTTCTTTTTAGTTGTGGTTGGACACAATACCTTGATCTTATTTATTTATTTATTTTTATGTGGTGCTGAGGATCGAACCCAGGGCCTCGCCTGTGCTAGGTAAGCACTCTACCGCTGAGCCACAGCCCCAGCCTGGAAACAGTTTTTAATAGAATAAGACTTGGTGTGAAAGTTGCCTCTAAGGAAATAAACAAGGATGACCCCTTCAAAAATAAATAAGGAAAGGGGCTGGGGATGTGGCTCAAGCGGTAGCGCGCTCGCCTGGCATGCGTGCGGCCCGGGTTCGATCCTCAGCACCACATACCAACAAAGATGTTGTGTCCACTGAGAACTAAAAAAGAAATATTAAAAAAAATTCTCTCCCTCTCTCTCTCTCCTCTCTCACTCTCTCTTAAAAAATAAATAAATAAATAAATAAATAAATAAGGAAAAAAGCAAGCATTGCTAGTGATGGAGTACTTGATTAATATATGGATCCCTGAGTTTGATCCACAGCACTACCAAAGGAAAAAGCAAAACAAAAATCAGAAACACTTATGTAAGATTGAGGGCTTCATGATACTAATCATAAAAATGTGTGAATTTGAGTGGATGATTCATGCATTTGAGAAGTACCCATTAAAGAAACCAGATATTTGAGAAAGAATCTTTATAAAATAAGAGCAAAGAAAGATATTTGTTAATAAAATATAAAGGTGATAATTGAAACTTTGATAGCTGGAAAATACTGATTTTTCAGGTATCCCCAAAGAAAACTGACTTTCTCTCACCTTCATTATTCCTAATTGTTATTTTTAAAAATGTAACCTAAACACTTTGATGATAATGCATGAAGGAAAATGACCCAGGACACACAAAAAACAAATAAAAAATATGGAGAGGATTGCACAAAATAGTTCATAGTGGTAGGTTCAAAAATTTTATTCTTCCTAATTCTTGAATTGTTTGATTGTTTGATTGTTTACGTAAGTTCACCCTTCTTTTACTAGAAAGTGAAAATAAAATACTTTTTTTAAAAAAGAAAAAAAATTGGGAGTAATCAGTTATGTAGAATCTACTCTTATACTGATAGTGAGATCAGAATCCAAAGGGAAAAGGTACATATGAAGAAATAACTATTTTTTAAAATAAATTTCAAAAAATTTTAGAATTTTAGATTTTAAAAAAGTTGTAAAGATTATATGCAGAGAGATTCCATAGCCCTTTATCCATTTTCCCCCTGTGTTAGTCAACTTTTTGTTGCTGTGACAAAATACTTGATAAAATCAACTTAATGGAAAAAAGATTTACTTTGGCTCATGGTTTCAGAGTTTCATTCCACAATCAACTGGTTCTATTTTTTCTGGGCCTGTGGCAAGGCAGGAAGCACGTGACAGAACAGAGTTGCTTATCTCAAGCACTTGAGAAATATAGAAAGGAAGGGTCCAGGGACAAAATATAACTTTCAAAGGCATCTCCTCAATTATTTACCTCTTGCAACCCTGCCCTACCTCTTACAGTTTTCCACCATTTCCCAGTAGTGCCACCAGCTAGAGACCAAGTCTTGAGCCTTTGGAGACATTACAGATCCAAACCATTAACATTCCCTAATGTTAATGTCTTATATAACCTAAATACTAACATTGTTTTTTCACCAGTTTGAAATCAATAATGTAATGTAAGATGGAAATTTAGAAACATTTTATAAATTATCCATATATGTTTTTGAGTGTTTTCTCTTCTCCCTTTATAGAACTAATGGCTGAAGAATAAATCAAGATGGCAACTATGGTTCCACCAGTGAAATTGAAATGGCTAGAACATCTGAACAGCTCCTGGATTACAGAGGACAGTGAATCTATTGCTACAAGAGAAGGAGTTGCTGTCCTGTATTCTAAACTGGTGAGCAATAAGGAAGTAGTACCTTTGCCCCAACAAGTTTTTTGCCTCAAAGGACCACAGTTGCCAGACTTTGAACGTGAATCTCTTTCAAGTGATGAACAGGACCATTATTTGGATGCCCTTCTTAGCAGCCAACTAGCACTAGCAAAGATGGTATGTTCGGATTCTCCATTTGCTGGGGCACTTCGAAAACGACTGCTTGTACTACAGCGTGTCTTTTATGCACTTTCTAATAAATACCATGACAAAGGCAAAGTGAAACAGCAGCAGCATTCTCCGGAGAGCAGCTCTGGTTCAGCAGATGTCCATTCCGTTAGTGAACGTCCTCGGTCAAGCACTGATGCACTTATAGAAATGGGTGTTCGAACTGGTCTAAGTCTATTATTTGCACTTCTGAGACAGAGTTGGATGATGCCTGTGTCAGGACCTGGTCTCAGTCTTTGCAATGATGTTATTCATACTGCAATTGAAGTTGTGAGCTCTTTGCCACCGTTATCTTTAGCAAATGAAAGCAAGATTCCTCCTATGGGCTTGGACTGCTTATCACAAGTAACAACATTTCTTAAAGGAGTAACTATTCCGAATTCTGGGGCAGACACTTTAGGTCGTAGATTAGCTTCTGAGTTACTGCTTGGTTTAGCAGCTCAGCGAGGCTCTTTGCGGTATCTTCTTGAATGGATAGAAATGGCTTTGGGGGCTTCGGCGGTTGTAAATACCATGGAGAAAAACAAACTACTATCAAGCCAGGAAGGAATGATCAGCTTTGACTGCTTTATGACTATATTAATGCAGATGAGGCGTTCTTTGGTACGTACTGAAAATGTTAATGTAAAGATTTGTAACATTTTTTTGTAAAAGTCAACCTCATTTTTAATGAATTATTGATAGTAGAGAATGATTTCAGATTTTGGTATTGTTATGCTAATTAAATATTTTGTACTTTGTGTGAAGAAATTTTTATACATGTTAACAGGGACAGATCAGCTAATAAGACCACTGGATCATCACTAGTTCGTAGTTTTGTTTTATGACTTCTTATGTGAATTTGGAAAATTCATCAAACAAACACTTTTTTGTGTTTTAGTAAACTTACATGTAAATCTTGGCTAGTGAATATGGAGGTCTTTCGAAAGCGTCTCCAATTTCACCCTTCCCAGTTTTTATTAATCATGTACTGTGTGCTAGGTATTAGTCTAGACCCTGAGAATACAGCCCTGAGGATATACAGTTTTTGCCTTCATAGAGCTAACAGCCAAGTAGGACATCATACAATAAATATATAATTTCAGGTAGTGAGAAGTTCTAAAAAGAAAAGTAAGGGAAGAAAAGGGAATAGAGAGTGATAGGATCAAGGCAGAGGTTGAGAGTGGAAAGATATGGTACTGGAAGGATTCTCTGGGTTGTGGCATTTGAGTAGAGACCTGCATGAAGGGGAGTGATGACCTAAGCAAAAGTCTATGAAAAGTGTGTGCTGTTAGAGGAAATTATTTACTTGACCATCACAACCTTGGATACCATATTAAAGAATAAACAACAAAATACAGTGTGATCAATTTCAATAATTTTTAAGACTGAAATGTAATAATTTTGTGAAACCAAGAATAGAAATTTGAGTTTTAAAATACTAATACAGGATATTAAGATTCAAAAACTTATAAGCTGATTTAATTTCACTTAGGTTATGTTGATTGTGTGTGTGTGTATTAGTGTTACTGGAGATTGAACCTTGCATATGTTAGATAAGTGCTCTACCACTGATTAACATCCTCAGCCTTCCCTCCCCTGCCTTATGTCCTGCTAGGTTGTCTTGCTAGGTTGCTCAGGCTGGTCTCAAACTTGGCAGTCCTGCCTCAGCCTCCTGAGTAGCTGTGATTGATCAGGCTTTTTGGTGTCCTTTATTACCAAATGTCACCTAACAAATTTATTTAGTTAAGATAGTTAAAAATGCCACTTGTAGATTATATGTATACATTTCAAGTCTTTTCCCTGTCTAAACAAGTATAACACAAAGCTTTTGGATTAACAGAAATGTTTGACAAGAACAATTACAATGAATTTATTTTCAAAGCAGGGACATTTAAATTCTTACCTGGCTTATTAGTTTTGCATCTATGAACTGAACTGTAAATATCAGGTTTGTTTGTTTGTTTTATACAATTTCTTCTTTTAAAATTAATTTCCTATAAATAATTACTTGAAAATTTTGGATTATATGATCTACAAAAATTTCAGTTATGCCTCCTACCCCCATATTAGGGGTTGAATTTAGGGGCACTTTACTACTAAGCTACATTTTCAACCTTTTTATTTTTTATTTTGAGACAAGGTCTCTCCAAATTGCTGAGACTGGGCTCAAACTTGTGATCCTCTTGCCTCAGCCTCCCATCTTGCTGGGCTTACAGGGGCATGAAAATTTGAATTTTGTAATAAAAATAAAAAGACAAGAAAAGTGTGCTTTTTGGGAGTTAGGGAGTGCTGACAAAGATCCTATGGTCTTTATTTAAGGTGAAAACCTAGAGCACAAGAATGCAATGACTAAAGTAGAAAAAATCTTCAGCTAATAACCGAGGGGAAGTAGTTAGACCTCTTTGTGTTATTCAGTATTTAAATTTCACAATTTGTTTTTCTTATTTTGTTTTCTGATTGTTACTACTTTCTTGTAACCTTCTTTTACTTTATACTGCTTTTAAATCTGTAATATCATTTAACAACCTAGATAATATTATCTACTCATAATCACATATTAATTTCTCATTTTATAGGCTTCTTATTTTACATTGTCTGTTACAAAAAAGTTATTAATATTTCACAGTATAGTTACATGATTATATACTTGGCTGTGGTATATTTCCTTCTGGAATAAAATGCTAGATATCTTGAGTCAGAGACTTCTTCCCCTCCTTACTTTCTAAAGCTTTATCTTATAATATTGTTCTTTAGTAAGAAGTGTGTACTCCAGGACACTAGACTACTTTCCACAATATCTGTTTAGTCTCATTGTCTATTCAGTTCTTCTTTTTTTCTTATTTTGCGTTTTATTTTTTTGCAGTTCTGGAGATTGATAGGACCTCTTGTATGCTAGGCAAGTGCTCTACCACTGACTGAGCTTTACCCTAGCTATCTTTTAGCATTTTGAAATAGGCTTGCATGCATATCTACTATGATGGTTTAAATTTCTCTAAGAAATCTTTACAGTAAATATATAAACTTACATATATAATGTGTTTTATTCTTCATTTAATTAGCCTGTACTATTTCATCCCCCCACCGTTTTTTTTTTCTTTTTTCTTTTGCTTTTATGTACTGTTCTCTACTACCTGATATAAGAAAGGAAGAGAATCTTTTCTCAGCCCCTACTACTCTACTACCCATCAGGTGTTTTATATGTATGGTCTCATTCGATTATCATGTGTAGTACATATTAATTACCCCGATCTTGAAGATAAAGCAACTCTGTAAGCTTGGATTTACACCTCTATTGAGCAGCAGCATAACATGCACTTCTGATTTTAAGCCCTTTGTAGATCAGACATTAGTAATTCTTTACAACCCTGAGTGTCTGCAAAGCCTGTGCTTTTTAAAACTATTCTGTGAGTTTTTACCCTGTTATGGTAAATCAACATTTTTTTTCCACAAATGCTAACCTTAAAACAGATTTAAATATAATAAACTAATTTTATTGGTGGATTTCCAGTTTTCTCTGCACTTGGCCTCTCATTCCTTGACTAAATACCAAATGTACCTATCCAGGAGTCAACTCCTTTCTGCCCTCCAAGGGCATACATATATAGCTATAAGGTCATATATATCTATAAGGGCCCTTATAGAGCCAAGGGTACCTTAGAAAACTGGATTGCTTTTTTCAGAATTTAGGATCTACTCTGGGGAAGAATCTTTTATGTTTGGTTTAGTTTGGCTCTTTCAAAGTCATTTCAGGCCTGCAATAGATGGAATCTTAGTTAAATCTGTGAGACTGGTTTTAGGGGAAAGGAATGTTTTTTTTAATTGAGTTTTGTATTAGTTATTCCCCCTTGCATGGTAAGTGATAGAGTATGATGTTCTTGGTCTCCAGAGCTCATGTTTGTTTGTTTTTGGTTACTTTATCAGTAAGCTACATCCCTAGCCCTTTTCATTTTTTATTTAAGATAGGGTCTTGAAAGTTGCTGAGGCTAACCTCAAACTTGCAATCCAATCAGCCTCCTGAGCTTTGGGGATTACAGGCGTGTACCATGGTGCCCGGCAAAGCTCGTGTTTCTTAACCTTTATTGTTTAGTCTGAAAACTCTGGAAATACGGAGAGCCTCTCCTGATATACTAGATCCCAGCCTGATCTGATTGTCTCTTTCTTTTTCTTTTCTCTCTCTCTTCTCTTCTCTCCTCTTTCTTCTTTCTCTCTCTCTCTCTCTCTCTCTCTCTCTCTCTCTCTCTCTCTCTCCTCTTCTTTCCTTCTTTGTTTTCTTTTTTGATCCTGAGAATTGAACTCAGAGGCACTTTGTCACTAAACTATACATTCAGACCTTTTTATTTTTAGATAGGGTCTTGCTGAGTTTGCCAGATTGGCCTTGAATTTACTATCTCCCACCTCAGCTTCCTCAGTTGAATGACTGGGACAGGATTTGTCTCCAAGCTAGAAGTTAGAGGGTGGGGCAAATAACTCCCACTTGAGTACCTAGAACAAGGCCTAACAAAAATAAATTTAATTTGTAAATTTTATTTAAATATGGGATTCTTTCCCCCCCCATCTTTAAATTGTTTATGATTAAAATTTCTTTATGTTGATCTTGACTGCCTGCTTCAAAACTCAAAATCTGGAAAGATGAAGCTAATTCTTTATAAATTGCTTCATAATTGTTTTTGGTAGTCATCTGAATGAAGTACACAAATATAGAAATTTAAGAGAATTTATTAAATAAACTTAAAGATGGATCAGATTTTTAAAGTATAGCTTTGAGTTAAAACACATGGGAATTATGGGGGGAAATACTCCATTAAAACAGAGAAATATAATAATTGCTAATGGATGCAATGCATCGCAGACTGCAAATTTTCTCGTGAAATATGTCATTTTAGTTCTTGTAAAAATGAGTAACATAGATTGCAACTTCCGTTTTATACTGAAAAAAGTAAGATCAAAAGAGTTTTAAGTGAATATCCCAAAATAACTCTCAGAACCAGGACCCTAATTGAGGTCTCTTGGTTACTGCTCTGCCTAGATACACTATCTAGGTGAAGAGAAGTTGAATACATAGTTAAAAACAAACATATAGGGGCTGGGTATGTGGCTCAAGTGGTAGTGCGCTCGCCTGGCATGCACGGGACGCTGGGTTCGATCCTCAGCACCACATAAAAATAAAAAATAAAGATGTTTTCCACCAAAAACTAAAAAATAAATATTAAGAAAAATCTCTCTCTCTCTCTCACAAAAAAACAACAAAAAACCAAACATATAAATAAAAACAAACAAATTAATAATAATAGTAATATCAACTGTATTGAACAGCAAGCCCAAACAATTTTTAAAATATTTTTGCTGTTTGGCAAAATGTCTGCAATTTTCAAAAGTTTTGTTACATAAAAAAACCTAATTAAATAGGCCAAAATAATATGAACATAGTTCTTTCTTTTAGATAATAAAATATAACACAAAGAATGCAAATAACTTTTAAAATGAAATAATTTTTAATGTTGAAGAAGTGGTTCAAGAATTCATAATTTAAAAAATATTCCTTTTCTTTATTCCACAAAACAAAATTATAATGTGCCTTGTAAATGTGATTTTCTCTCTCTCTCTAAAGGAGGAAAAACAGTAGAAATTATTGTTATATCATTTAGCAATATTTTATATTGTTCTTAATTATGAGGCTTGAATTTTTAACTACATATTTGATTCTTACTCTTTGCTACCCACATGTTTATGTAGGCATACACAAAATTCTCAACTTATATTTAAAAAAGAATAGAAGAAAAGATAAAGTTACTTATATTATAATATCAGTGTACATCTTTTAATTCTAAAAAGTGAACCACTATATAAACCCCTTTGGCCTTTGATGCCATTAGGTGTTTATTGAGCACTGTGTGCCAGATACGGTAGGTGCTGGATTAAAAAGATAAATAAGCTTTGTAGCATCTATATTTTTGGGTAGCTCACGGTTAAATGAAAGAGGGATGCACAGACACTTCAAATTAATGATAGTAGAGATCTGCAGAGAGGAGATGAATGAGACACAAGTAAAAGACTGAGGGAAAGCTTTGGGGGAAGGACCCCTGAAGTTAGTTGAAAGGAGGAGTTTACCTGCCAACATAAAGTGTGTAAATGGGAGGAATGGGAGATCTTTACAAATGGGAGGACTAAAATTCACAAAGTGGCAAAGGTATCAGAGAGCAAGCCCCTAGATGAATGGAGTAGAATGCGATGAGATGAGGCTGCAAGCAAGGCAGGCCTGTATCCCATGCTATATACACTTTTGGGACTTGATTCCATATGCAGTAGGGAGCCACTGAAGCAATTTTGAGTAAAATCAAATAACAAGAACATAAGGTAATGCCCTCATTTAATTATCTTAATCAGACAAACATAGGAGAGGAAAAAAAAAGTGTGACATTATTTTGGATGATGGTTATTTAGGTGAAAGGTAATTAATTGGGTACTTGGAAAACCACAAATTTATTTTAATTTCAGTTTGGACTGTTGAACTTCCTACTGTATGTTAACAGTGTATGAAAGTGGTCTAAAGATTTAAGGATAGAGAATGGATATTGAGTTACCTTTCTGATTTATCATTTTTTATTAAGATAATGATTTTCCTTATCGGAATTACTATGGAGAATAGGCATTAAGTCCCATGAAGTAATGTGATTCCTCAGCTATGCTAGGAAAAGGATGCCTTGTTGCTTCTGTAGGCAGGTAGCTATAAGAATTGACAAGACCTAGACTGTGGTTGTGCCAAAACTAAGATGGGAAAAAGACTTTTTGCCACTCTGGTCAGGGTCATTACTGAAGCCAGCTGTATTCTGCTTGCCTGTATCTTTGTGGGTATGTGGGCAAAAAACCCAAAGGGAGTAGAGTATTTCTTGGGACTTCACTTATTGGTCAACCAAACAATGTGATTGGCAAAATTCCTCCTCCTTGACTGTTTTTGGAACTTTGGGACCTTTGGGACAAACCACTGTTTAATAAGGTAACCAGAAGGATTGCTACTTAATTTATCATTTGACAATAGCCAGATCTTTTATAATACTTCTGTTTAAAAGTCTTGTTTCATGACTTAATGTTAGGATTTGGTCTCAGTGTATATAATCACATAAAAAGTTCTTCAAGTAGATGCTATTTGTAGAATATTTAAGTGATTTAGTATGTAAGAGTCTCTCCTTCCTGTACTGTATCCCACGTTTATTGTAGGGCTCGTCTGCTGATCGGAGTCAGTGGAGAGAACCAACCAGAACCTCTGATGGCTTGTGCTCACTTTACGAGGCAGCATTATGTCTCTTTGAAGAGGTATGTAATCATCTTTTTCAATAAAAATTACTTTGTAGTAAAATGCTGTACCATGTATTTATTTCTTAAAAACAAACCATTTGATCTCTGCAAAGGCTTCGAAAGAAAGTTGTATCAGAGGTTGTTTCTAGAGAGTGGAACTGGGTGTTTAAGGCCTGGGGTGGGAAGGAGACATATTTTTCTTTTTTCCACATTTTTATCAGTGCATTATAAGTACACTTAATGGTGGGATTAATTGTTACATATTCACATATGCACACAATATAACTTACCAATATCATTCTCTAGTATTTCTCCTTTCCCTTCCTACTTCCTTCCCCCTGGTTCCTTTCTTTCAAGGAGATATACTCTTTAATGTATTTCCTTTTATTTATTTTGAATTTTTGATCATATACCAGTAACTTTATTTTTTATGTTCTTAAGCATAGGAGATTGAACCCAGGGCCTTGCACATGTGAAGGGCCTTGCACATGTTAAGCAAGCACTCTACCCGCCCCCCACACTTTTCAGTTACCCATTTTCAATTTGATGAATTGGTCTTCTACAATCCTTCACACCTGACCAATTAACTTCATTTAAAAAATATTATGGGGCTGGGGTTGTGGCTCAGTGGTAGAGTACTTGCCTAGCATATGTGAGGCACTAGATTCAATCTTTAGCACTACATAAAAGTAAGTAAATAAAGATATTGTGTTCATGTACAACTAAAAATATTAAAAATATATCATTATGAACTCATAGATTTAAACTGATTTGAATTTTAGTTTAGTGAATTATTATCTATAATAAAGGTCATATTGCTTCATTTTTAGCTAATAGTCTCTTCAGGGTGTTATCTCCTCAAGGTTGTTCCCAAGTTATTTTTCCATAAGGCTAATAATCTTTGATAGTTTCCTTGCTATCCAATGTGGCACATTATTCTTGGCTCATCATGTACATTTTTTAACCCTAATTCATCAGCTTGCTTGCTTGCTTTTGTTCTCAAAACAAAAATGCAACAACCCCTGGTTTATTTTATTGGGAAATATGATTTCAATACCACAATCAGTATGCTAGAGATGCTCACTGCTAATAAAAGCTGATCTTATTGTCTCTAGGCTTTTATAGTAGACAGAGCTAGGAAGCATGTGTGTGGGTACTTAAAGCCAAAATGTGGGTTTATACTGACACTTTCGAATTCACAGCTATAGAAGTTTTATTTAACCTTTTCTATACTACATTTATATCTTCTTTCCATCTACTGAGACTGCTGATTCTTAAGATTAAAAGGATGTTAGAGTTTAGAATATCCTGTAATTACTTGTTTGTTTTAGCCATGTTATGCATGTGGATGCAAGTGCATGTGCGTGCGCGTACACACATACACACACACACACACACACACACATACACACACAGAGGGAGAATGAGTCCTAAAATAACAAGATAGATACAACTGCTGTATGATTATTGAGAACATTTTTATGCTCCTTGTTTTTTATAGTTGTATTATAAAAATTATAGAGTATAGCCTCTAATATTTGTATTCAGTTTTTTTCTTCAGGAATTCCAGTTATCTGTATATTAGATCTTTGCCTAACTTGTCACTTCTTGAATATTTTCAATTTCTTTTTTATTTCTAAAATCAATCTCTCTCTCCCTCTCCCTCTCCCCCTCCCCCCTCTCCCTCTCCCCCTCCCCCCTCTCCCCCTCCCCCTCCCCCTCCCCCTCTCCCTCTCCCTTCTTTTATTTCTAAAATCAATCTCCCTCTCCCTCTCCCTCTCCCTCCCTCCCCCTCCCCCTCCCCTCACCTCCCCCTCCCCCTCCCCCCTCCCCCTCTCCCTCCTGGTACTGAGGATTGAACCCAAGGCCTCATGCATGCTGGGCAAGGGCCCTACCTCTTAACTTTATCCTCAACCCCAAATATCTTCCTTTTCATCTTTCATTACTCATAGGGAATAGTGTACAATGTATGCTTGGATTTTTTTCTATTTTAGTTTTCATTTCTGAAATTAAAAAAAATTCTTTCTTGAGTTATGTCACTTAATATTTGAGTATTTGTAATTCAGATTTGTGTTTTTTCTTTCATATATTGTTTGCATTTTTCTAATCCCTTTTAACTGGTTTTGAATTAGATTACATTTTGTTCTGTTTATTGGGCAACTCTTGCTGTGCTTTTGTTATAGGGATTCTTCTTTTCCCTTTCTTTCTTATAATAACTTCATATCGGATTTGGACTCAGTACTTTCCTGTTTATTTTTATGCGAAATTTAGTTTTCTTGAACTTTCTGAATGGTTTGGGATTCACTGTAGCCTTTCTGACATCTTCATAGACACTCTTTTTCTGTTGTTTCTACATGGGTTAAAAGGGGTGGGGGCGGTTTTCCCAACTTCTTGTTCCCCTCAACTTTTATCTTCCCCTTCTCCTTCTTTCATCTCTGTTTCTGTCTTTTGATTCCACTGCTCCTAGTCTCTCCTTGGTTTAGAGGGTTTTGTCCTGGAAGGGAGTCCTGGCTTATTAATTTTTCAAGTTCACAAGAGTTAAGATTATTTCCACAAAACTCATCACAGAGCCCTAATAGTTAGTTCCTCACAGAACTGCAGAACTCTTTCCAGTTGTAGATGCTGTTCTGAAATGGGCTTATTACTCTTTCTTTTTTTGTCTTTTGTCTTTTTAAAAATTTTATGCAGGGGATTGAACCCAGGGGCTAAACCACTGAGCCAAATCCCCAACCCTTTTAGAGATAGGTTCTTTCTAAATTGCTGTAGGGCCTCGCTAAGTTGCTGAGGCTGGCTTTGAACTCGAGATCCTCCTGTCCCAGCCTCCCGAGCTACTGGGATTACAGACATGTGGCCCATCCCCAGTGGTTTATTACCCTTTCTAATGAGAATCTGATTGGCTGTTTGGGGTTCCTCCTGTTCTAAGGTCTATTAGACACTCCATTACTTCCTCCTGCACAGATACTGTTACTAAGTAGATGGCTTGGCCCCACCTACTTTTATTTTGGGGTTGTTAGGGCTACTTTGTCATTTGTTATGAATATTAAATATGAACTTGGGATTTTTTTTTTGGTAGTGATTTGGCATGTTTAAAAACTGTGCTGATGCTGTTACTTGTCATCTTGCTCTCTTCACAGAATCCTATGCATTCCCCTCACATCCAGTTTATTTTTAAAAAATGCATTTTAAAGCCCTAAGAGGTTGTTTTGTTTTGTGGTCTTGAGGATTGAACCTAGGGCTTCAGTCATTCAGGCAAGTTCCCTACCACTGAGCTACATCCTTGGCCCCTATGTGTATGTTTTTTTTTTTCTTCTTCAGCCCCTTCCCTCCTTCCTTTCTTCCTTCCTTCCCCCCCATGCCCCCCATCGTGGAGGGCTGTGATTTGCCCTCTCTTACAATAAGGGATCTTTAATAATTCTAACCCTCCTGGTCCCACCATCTTTCTTATGTCTTTAGAAAAATTTCAGATCTTTCTTTTTTTTTTTAGAGAGTGAGAGAGAATTATTTTTTAATATTTATTTTTTTTAGTTTTCGGTGGACACAACATCTTTGTTTGTATGTGGTGCTGAGGATCGAACCCGGGCCGCACACATGCCAGGCGAGCATGAGCCACATCCCCAGCCCCAAATTTCAGATCTTTTAATAGGGACTGGCAGTTTTCACTTGCACATAGTTTGTATGTCTTCAGAACTGCACTCATGTTCACTGTAAAATATTTGCTAGACATACATATTATTCTATTGTTTTGCATTGTATTTAAAGGTTCTGACTAAAACTATTCTCTCTGCTCCCATTTAATGTGGTAGAAAATGAATATATTGACTATTTAAGATTTATCTTTTATTGTTTTGCTTTATTATGCAAAAAACCCCAAAAGACAGACAACAAATTGACAGTAGCTTTAGTCAGTCAGTATTTTAATTATATTGAGTTCATATATTTCAATAAAAACCCTATAAGCCCTAATAAATAAGGGATAAAATTTAGTTCACTTCACAAAATGTGGTGAACAAATAGATGGAAAAAACTTTAGCTCTGCTGATAATAAAGAAATGTGAAGTTAAAATAATGGCATACTTCTTTTACCCTTATTAAATTTGTAAAAAAAATTTAAAAGCTTAACCCATTATTGGTATAAATGCAGTGAGACTGTTACTTTCACATAGACTCATTCCTTGGTTAGGGCAACCAGAATGGCCACCTTGAATCCTTTACTTTTGGTGAGGAGCCTAGATTTAATAAAAAACATTGTGAATGACAACTGACTTTTACCATTACATTTAACACAAATGGCAAATAAGCCATGACTTTTATTTCACATATATTTATATATGTGTGTGTTGAATTGTTCTGGGCCTTCACTATTTTTAGGGCAGCCCTTATTTCATACATTGCTAGTAACATAATATTATAGAACCATTTTAGAAAGCAGTTTGGTATAATATGTTTCAAAAATCATAAGATTGCTGTCTTTTTTTCTTTTTACATATACCATTTCTGAGGTTCTCTACTAAAAAAGTATTAAAAAATACAATAACTATATTTTTAAAAACTACCTGTATAACAGAGTAGAAAGAATCTAAATGTCCTATTAAAGGAAAGTGGTAAAGTAAATTGTGATTTTTACACTGGCTATAATATTATCTATTCATTCATAAAGATGATGTTGACATGAAAATTTGCATGAGACTTTTGTATCTTTTGTCACTTTTATACTTCTGCTCATGGCTGTATTGACTGTTAAAGAATATGTATGTGAAAATTTCTGGAATGACATAAATAAAAATAATTTTGTATTAAGGAAATAAAATTATCAATGGTAGTTTTTGTCTGCTTCGTTTTTTTGAATTTGTTTTTTCATAATGTTGTTGTATGCAACAATAAAATTTTGTTTAAAAAGGCTTGATTGTATTTCTCCCTCTTCCCCTTTTTGTCTCCTTCATTTTTTGTCTCCTTTATTAATATCTTTTAGTGATTTCTTCTGTGAGAGTAAATATTCTAGCTATCTATGTTTAAGACTGGTTGTATTTTTAGATTTGAGCCGATGAGGGCACGAGAAGGAAAGGCAAAGTAATTTCAATATATAAAAATATGTAGCTTGAATGAGAAGTTATATTCCATTTATATATGATGTGTCAAAATGCATTTTGTCATGTATAACTAATTAGAAAAAATTTAAAAAAATATATTAAATAAAAATGTCTAGACTAAAAATGGTCTGATTATTTTTTGCATATATTTTTTTAATTTTAATAGGTTTGTAGAATGGCTTCTGATTACTCAAGAACATGTGCTAGCCCAGATAGCATTCAGACTGGTGATGCTCCTATTGTCTCTGAAACCTGTGAGGTTTATGTTTGGGGGAGCAACAGCAGCCATCAGTTGGTAGAAGGCACACAGGAGAAAATATTACAACCCAAACTGGCTCCTAGTTTCTCTGATGCTCAGACTGTAAGTTCTGTATATACCTTACAAATTGGTAGATGATGGAGTATATATTCATACTTACTTGCTTTAAATAATGTTAAGAACATATATTGAATGAAAAGTTTTGCTTGTTTCTTGTTTGTGTTTTTATATCACACTTCTTGAATTTTTCTTTACAAAAGAAAAATGCATTTTTAAAATCTCATATCTCTGACAACATTCCCGGTTTCAAAAAATTAAATTTGAATCTGGATTTTTAAAAATCCTCAGTAATAGGAACAGATTTTACCATTAAATTCAACATAAATGGAAAATAGACTAAATAAAAACTAGAATTTTCCCTTTCCCAGATTTTTGCTATTTCATTTTCTTGTTATGATCACTTTCTTTTTTTTACATTTGTAGCCTAAGCTAGAACATTCTTATTATTTTCATTAAAATGTGCTTTCCGCCCCCCACAAATGGGTTTTTTGTGTGATTCTTGTCATAATGAATTCTAAGGAACTTACAGGAAAATTTTATTTTCTTTCCCCAATTATGGGGGGCTAAAACATTTTACTTTGTTGTTTCATTCAATGATGATCTAATAGATAATCCAGAAAATTCTGTATCTATAAATTTATACATGAATTTGAGCTCAGTGATGTAGACTGTATGAAAATACCTTTAATTCTTTCTTAATTTCTATTTACTACCTTGATCTCTTTGAAGAGTCATATTCTGCTTTAAATACTTCCTTTGAGCCTCTTTGATAAAACAACCTTAAATTTTTTACTTGATTTTCACAGAAGCATTTTATATTTGTGATTCTGTTTGTTCATTTATAGATTGAAGCTGGACAGTATTGCACTTTTGTCATTTCTACGGATGGTTCTGTCAGAGCTTGTGGTAAAGGCAGCTATGGGAGACTCGGGCTTGGAGATTCCAATAATCAGTCTACTTTAAAAAAGTTAACGTTTGAGCCTCACAGGTCCATTAAAAAGGTCTCATCTTCTAAAGGATCTGATGGTCACACTTTAGCTTTTACAACAGAAGGAGAAGTCTTCAGTTGGGGAGATGGTGATTATGGAAAACTGGGACATGGAAATAGTTCAACACAGAAATATCCCAAACTTATTCAGGGACCTCTGCAAGGAAAGGTATGTGATATCTTTCTGGATTTGAAAGAAATTAGATATAGTGGTATTATTGTTGATAATATTTTTCAGAGTTTGATGTATTCTTTATGAAGTTGCCTGCCCCTCTCTCTCTTGGCTTAAATTTTGTGTGTCTGCTTTATAGTTTACACAGTACTTTTACATACATCATCATCATCATTATTATTAGTTTGAGGTACTGAGAATTGAACCCAGGGCATCATGCATGGTAAGCAAGCATTCTACCATTGAGCTTTATCTCCAGCCTCAATTTTAATTCTTTATACATGTTTATTTTATTTTATCATTGTTTTGAGTTGAGGACTTGCTATTTGTCCAAGATAGCCTTTAACTTCTGGACTTGAACTGTCTTCCTATTTCAGCCTCCAAAGTAGCTGGAACTATAAGCATGTACCACTATGCCTGGCTCAGTTTTAATTCTTGTATTAATAGGTAGTTTCCCCTATTTGACAGATTGGGAAACTAAGAATCATTAATTAAACAAATATTTACTACCTTCCAAGTGGCAGGCAGTGTTATAGGCATTAGATATATAGCAGTGAATAAGAGAAGAAAAGGTCTCTGCTTTCATAGAACTTTAATTTTCAGGGTAGAGATAAATAAAATAATATAAAATACTTTCAGATAATATTAGAGAAGAAAACTGAGGAGTGTAACAGAGACTAACTTGGACTGGTTGTGATATTAGATAATGGGGACAGGGATAATCTTGGAGGAGGTGGCATTTTAGCAGGCTTAAATAAGGAAGCATTTAGAGTGGTTCAATAATTACCTAGAATTTCACACAAATAATTGGCACCATTAGAAACTGAACATAGATCCCCTTTTTTTAAAAAAAAAAATTTTTTTTAGTTGTAGTTGTTAATGGACCTTTATTTTATTTATTTACTTTTATGTGGTGCTGAGGATTGAAACCAGTGCCTCCTACAGGCTAAGCAAGTGCTCCACCACTGAGCCACAACCACAGCTGTGTAGATTCCCTCTTTTTATATCTTTTTAAAGAAAACAGATGAACTTATATTCACTTAAATGATTACATTTTTTCCGTGAAAGTTTTCTTAAAAGATCTTTGTAAGTTTTAATTTTACACCAGATTTACAAATATCACACTTTTCCTTCATGAGAGACTATGAAATGAATAAATAACTTGCAGTATTATAACTTACTGACCAACCCAAAGGCAGTGGGCCTCAAAACATTCTACTTTGAAAGCCTCAGAGGATACTTGTTAAATGTTGAATATGAAGCAATAAAGAACTTTAGATAATATGATTTGAAATTGTATTTTTCTGGTATGATACTTACTTTCTTCCTTGATTTCATTTCTTTACTTTATTCCTTTGAATTTTCTGGATTTTTTTTTTATTCTTGTTTTTTGTGATTCTAGGCAGTAAACCCAGGGCCTCGCCCATGCTAGGCAAGCACTCTACCACTGAGCTATATCCCCAGCCGTTTATATTCCTTTGACTGCCGCATTTTTTAAAATATTTTTTTAGTTGTTAGTGGGCCTTTATTTTATTTTATTTACTGTGTTGAGAATTGAACCCAGTGCCTCATACATGCTAGGCAAGCGCCCTGCCACTGAGCCACAACCCCAGCCCAAATGCCCCGTTTTTATAATGGAAACATTACCAATTAAAAACAGCATAGTATGGGCATCATGAAGGAAAATTGTCACAACATTTAAAATTAAATTTTGCAGATAAAAATTTAAAAACTTCCTAGCTTATTATTATTGCTCAGTGTTTTTAATTGAACCTCAAATTTGAATTTTATAAAGTGAGTTCTAAGTTTTGGAGGTTAAAAAGATGTGGAGCAGCCAGATATGGAAGCACATGCATATAATCCACATGGCTAGGAAGGCTGAGGCAGGAGGATCACAAGTTTAAGGCCAGAAACTTAGTGAGACGCTGTCTCAAAATAAAGAAAAACGGGAATGGAGATGTGGTTCAGTGGTTGAACTCTCCTGGGTTCAGTCCTTGGTGTTAAAAAGAAAGGTATATCAGGAGTTAATTATAAATTATAAGTTAACATACTGCTTTTGCTCTTTCTTATTGGTAATAGTTAATGCCTTTGTGAAAGTTATCCTTATCATGTAATGACTTTTTCTTGATAAACCAGGACTAGAGGTTTTATATTTGAAAAATTGTCATCCATTGTTTCATGGGTGTTACCCTCTTTTCAACTTTGAATAAAGACTTGATTGGTGAGATTGTATTCCTGCAGGTGATTAGACTCATCTTCAGGGCCCCTGCTAGCCTTTGCAGTTACTTTTTGTGACTTGACAGCTTAGTCAATCACCCTTATCCTGAGTACAGCCTTCACATCTGTACATGGCAATACCTGGTTGAATTGTAAATATTAATATCTCTAAATTGTCTGTTTATGGGATTAAAAACAGATAGTTTTAGCGTCTGTGTGCTAATCAAATTCACTGTGTGCATTGTAGGTAGTTGTTTGTGTGTCAGCTGGATACAGACATAGTGCGGCTGTCACAGAGGATGGAGAATTATATACATGGGGTGAAGGAGACTTTGGAAGATTAGGTAAGATATTTTTTAAAAATTGAAGTTATATTATCACAGAAAACCAGAAATGATTATGATTATTGGGAAACAGTAAGAGAGAGTAGTTTTGGTTTTTTTTGGGCACCATTGGAGATCAAACCAAGGGCTTTTTGTATGCCAGGCAAGGTGCATTACCACTGAGCCACATCACCAACCAGGAGAATAGACTTAATAGGCCATTAATTTTGTTAGTCATTACACTCAGAGGAAGATAATTTTATAGATAATACCTAGATTATTGTACTTATATTTAAAATGTAATTAAATCTAGGAAGAACTTACCTATTAAGACCTGGCACCGTGGGATTTTAGGGATAAGAAACATACCATCATGTTGATGAAATTTATAATCTACTACATAGTGAAAATAAATTGACATGAGTATGGTACAAGACAGAGTAATGTTAGTACTAAGATAGGAGTATAGATAAATGTTCTAATGGTTCATTGAAGTGCTTGTATGCACCAGTTTGGGAGTCACCTAGAAGACTGGTTGAGGTGATGTTAGAAGTGATTCTGTTTTTTATATTTATTTGCACTTAAAAATAACTTGTAATTTTTATTCTACTTTTGAATTGATGGCTTAGACAAAAAGAGTTAATATTATTTCTTTGTTGTTTGTGTTTTACCCAAGGTCATGGTGATAGTAATAGCCGTAACATTCCAACATTAGTAAAAGACATTAGCAATGTAGGAGAGGTTTCTTGTGGCAGTTCACATACTATTGCTTTATCTAAAGATGGAAGAACTGTATGGTCTTTTGGAGGAGGAGACAATGGTATGTAAAAAATTATTTATGGATAGCTTTGGCCTTTTATTTCTTTTTTTTTCCCCAGGTATACATGCCTGGTGTAGAAAAACCCACAATGCAGATGAGTATATAAATAAAAATTAAAATAAACTGTGCTTCTACTAACGGTACTTTTAACTTTATTAATGGTTTGGTAGACAGATTTAAAATATATATGTATATAAACATGTTTATAAACATATTTACATATATTCCCTGCATAGATGTTTTTCATACACCAAAGTAGACCTGTGTGTATTCCATAGATAGATTATAATCTGGTGGTTTTTATATAACAGTATTTTATGAATATATTTTCTACAGCACTTTAACTTTATATCATTTTTTAAAAAGACTCAAAGTATTCTTTTATGTGTCTGTATGATTTATAAAACCAATTTCTCGTTACTGAGTATGTAGATGGCTTTCAAATTTTTCAGTATTAAATACAACATTGCATCAAATGACCAAATCTTTGTTTATAACTACCAGAAGTGTGATTGCTCACTTGCCCATATCTCTTAACAAGAGTATGTATAAAAATTAAGATAGTTTAAAAGTTAATTTCTGTAATGAAATGGTATCATTTAATTGTATTTCTTTGATATCTAGTGAGATTGCATTTTTATTTTGGGCATTTATTTTCCTTTTACAGTGGTTTGCCAATTTTTCTATTTCACAAGTTATTGAATATTTTTTAAGTTTTAAATTACATGAATATACATTTTTTGTCTATAACCTGTGTATTATGCCAGAGCAATAAAGAAAAATAATTTTTCTGTTTCTGTAAAGTGATTTTAATTGTTTGACATTCAAAACAAAAGGTTATTAGTTGTTTGTTGTTAACTTTCTCTCAATAAAATAAATGCTCCTTTTTTGTGAGAGAAGTACTGGGTACTGAACCCAGGGGTGCTTTACCACTGAGCTAAACCCCGACTCCTTTTTATTTTGAGACAGGGTCTCCCTAAGTTGTCGAGATTGACCTAGAATTTGCAATACTCTTGCCTTTGCCTCCTGAGTCTCTTGGATTATAGGTGTATGCCACCATGCTCTGCAAAAAATGCTCACTTGTTAACATCTTCTGCTATTAGAAAACATAGCTTCCCACATCTGTCAAGATAGCAATGAAAAGATTAGAGCGCTTTATCAACTTTAGTACTTAGAAAAAGAATGGAAGCTCTTTAAACATTGAATTATTTAACTTGAATGTAATTGTTTTTATAGGCAAACTTGGCCATGGTGATACCAACAGAGTGTATAAACCAAAAGTTATTGAAGCTTTACAAGGAATGTTTATTCGTAAAGTTTGTGCTGGGAGCCAATCTTCACTTTCTTTGACATCAACAGGGCAGGTAGGACTATGGAATGAACATAAAAGAGAGTATTTCAGAGGACTAGGTAACTAAAATGTAGCAATTGTATTTAAATTTCAAAATTAAAAGATAAATTTTTAGATAACATACGAAAATGAAATATTTTTTCTTTTTGAAGTAGAGAATCTAAGAAGGAACTAGGTTTTCTTTCTCTTTTTCTCTCTCGGGTTTTTATTTTTTTTGGTACTGGGAATTGAACCCAGGAGTGCTTTACGACCAAGCTACACCCCCACTCCTTTTTATTTTTAATTTTGAGACATGATCTTGAAAGTTCCTGAGGGCCTCATTAAGTGAGGCTAGCCTCAAACTTGTCATCCTCTTGCCTCAGCCTTTTTTTTTTTTTTTTGTACCAGGTATTGAACCCAGAGCCACATCCCTAGCCATTTTATGTGTGTGTGTGTGTGTGTGTGTGTGTGTGTGTGTGTGTGTGTGTGTATTTGTAGATTGACACAATACTTTTGTTTGTTTATTTTTATGTGGTGCTAAGGATCAAACCCAGTACCTCACAGGTGCAAGGCAAGTGCTATACCGCTGAGCCCCCAGCGCCCCCAGCCCTTTTTAATATTTTCTTTGGAGATGGGTATCACTGAGATACTGATGCTGGCTTTGAACTCATGATCCTCCTCCCTCAGCTTCCTGAGCTGCTAGGATTATAGGCATGCACTACCATACTGGTCCCTGCCTCAGCCTCTTGATACTGAGATGATAGGTCACCATGTCCAGTGAGGAACTAGGTTTTCTGATGTAGCCTTTGTGACTCTGCTAAATTTTTCTTCAGTTCCTTGTTTTTTCTATTAGTTGATTTTTATATATAGTTTAGTCTTCAGTACTCCATAACCCTTTCCCTCCAAATCATGGATAGTCAGGGAAAGCAAGATTAGATCTTGGTGAAACCAGTGATACAGACTAAAAGGCAAGAGGATGATCAAAACAGAGGGTAAACAGAACACTTCTTTATTAAAATAATCTGGTATGGTTTTATTTGTCTGAGGAATAGGTTGCTCAGGCCTAGGGTGGTCAATTTTACCATTCCTTTAAAGTTTTTGAACTTTTACATGTGTACATTGGCTCTTCCTCTGATTGATTGTGGTGATAAAGAGAAGCCAAGTGTGATCATAGACTGACAATATTTGCTACCATTTGTCTATCCAATAACAGTGAAAAAGTGAGCCATCCACTTATTCTCTCACTTGTAGGAGCCCATTATATACTAACCAGTGGTATAAAATTTTTTTCTGATTAATTCACCAGGCAGGTAAGCAGCAAAGCTGAAATTACCATATGATTTAATTATTTTTTGAGAGACTGAAATGCCTTATGTCTTAAAACTCCAACTATTCATCACCTTATATTTAATTACATTAATCAGTTGCTGCCTTAAAAAATTCTTTTACATATTTCTCACTATGAATTTTGTAATAAGAATCCATGGATTGAAGCAAGAAGATGCTCACTTATTTTTCTTTTTTTTTTAAATTTTTTGGTTGTAGATAGATAACAATACTTTTACTTTATTTATTTATTTTTATGTGGTGCTGAGGATTGAACCTACTGCCTCAAGCCTACTAGGCAAGCTTAATTGATGTTTAGTCACAAGCAAATCACAGCCCTCCCTTGAGCTTTATCTGCTTCTTACTTTTTTTAAAAAAAATATTCTCTTAGTTGTCAGTGGACTTTATTTATTTATATGCACTGCCGAGAATTGAACCCAGTGCCTCACACATTCTAGGCAAATGCTCTACCACTGAGGCACAATCCCAGCCCTATCTGCTTCTTTATATGAGGGAAAATAATGTCTCCTTTGCCTACAAATGATCATGTAAGATGATTATTTGAATTGAAATTTTGTATAAACTATTGAGGATCATTTGCCTGTTGGTTGGTGGTTAAATCATAAGCAGGAAATCCATTACATTGAATTCTAAGGAACTTCAAATTATTTGCTATATAGAATAGTTGTATCATGTGTACATTAAGTTATGTTTAGAAAAAAGTGAAAGAGAGAGAAATTCTTTTAAATGTTAAGAGCAGTTCTTTTTACAATTATACTTGTTGACCATGAGGTGAGGATCAGCATTTGCTTTTCCCTCACGCTGTGTCAGTCCCCTCAGTTCTCTTCAGTGATAACTTACCATTATACTACGTATAATTTTATATTTAAAGATAGGGTATATTTTTTTTGTGTAGAATAATCTGATTCCTAAATATAAGTATTCTTAATTTGGTGCTCAACTGAAGGAACATGACAAGAGAATTTCAACTGAGGGCCTTACTAAATTTCTATACTATATTATACTTTGTGAGTGATTTAGATTTTCTTTAAAATTTTTTTTAGTAGTCAATGAATTTTTTATTTATTTATTTATTTATTTATTTATTTATTTATTTATTTATTTATTTATTTATTTATTGTGCTAAAAATCTAACCCAGTGCCTCACAATGCTAGGCAAGCACTCTACTGAGCTACAATCCCAACCCTAGATTTTCAGTGATGATTTTGATTACATATTGCTTCACCTTCCTTATCTTTAGATCCTAATCTCTTAACTTTATTGGAATTTTGTTGCATTCTGTAATTGTCTTCAGTAAGTTCTTTGGCAACTAGTGTAAATATGTGTTTTTTGTTGTTGTTGTTGAAGAGGCTTAACCTCTTAGCATCAGTCTTTCTTAAAATAATTTTAAGATAAAAATAAAAACAAAACCCAAACTCCATGGCATAAAGAGTAGAGTCTGTGTGATCTTAAAACCCATTGAAGAAAAAAAATATTTAGTTTGCTGATTTTTTAAATTTTATTCATTTTGGGAATTGGCAGTCATCATTTCATCATCTTCTTTCTTATGCAACCCTTTGTTTGTCCAGATGTTTTAAATAGTAATTATTTTGATATTAATTAATGAAAATGAAGATGTTCAAAGGGAACTATGTCAACTACTGCTTCAAATATTGTTTTTTTAAAAAATTCAAATTATGGTAACAGCGAGTTAAGGTAGTTTTTAAACTAAATTCTGAACATTTATGGTTAATCCATATATTATCACACCTTGGTCTAATCTTGGTCTCATCTGCAGAGTAGAAGCATGTAAAGGAGATGTTTTAAGGTAGTATTTCCAAAGTTGCTACGATTAGGTAAATATAACAAAATACAAGCCAATCAGTAGTAGGTTTAACAGAATCTTTCAGATCTTTTCATTTTTTTCTATGACCAATTTTTTTTTTCAGACTGGCTCTGCCTGTCCACCTGTACAGTGATCACTGTGACCATCTTTAAAATGAACAAAGTAGTAAATATTATTCTAGTAACTGAAAGTTATTATATAGTATCAAATATACTCTTGTTTGATATATGACATTTATTACTAAACAATTTAAACTATAGACTAATTGTCTCCAGAACTTAAATGTAGTGTATTTCTGTTTTTTCAGGTCTATGCTTGGGGCTGTGGGGCTTGTCTAGGTTGTGGTTCTTCAGAAGCTACTGCTTTGAGACCCAAGCTTATTGAAGAACTGGCTGCCACAAGAATAGTTGACATTTCTATTGGAGACAGTCATTGTTTGGCTCTTTCTCATGGTAAATTCATTTGTTTTAAAGAAATAATATTAGTAATTATCTTTCTTAAATATATTACATTTAAGTTTGAATTTTCTTTTGTACTTTGTTTTGTTTTTAGATAATGAAGTTTATGCCTGGGGCAATAACTCAATGGGACAGTGTGGCCAAGGAAATTCCACAGGTCCTATTACTAAACCAAAGAAAGTGAGTGGCTTAGATGGCATAGCTATTCAGCAGATCTCAGCTGGAACATCACATAGCCTGGCATGGACTGCTCTCCCTAGAGACAGGTAAGATGCTTTTGTTTTAAAACTCTTGTTTTCGGGCTGGGGATGTGGCTCAAGCCGTAGCGCTCTTGCCTGGCATGCGTGCGGCCTGGGTTCGATCCTCAGCACCACATACAAACAAAGATGTTGTGTGGGCCGAAAACTAAAAAATAAATATTAAAATTCTCTCTCTCTCTCTCTCTCTCTCTCTCTCTCTCTCTCTCTCTCTCTCTCTCTCTCTTTCTCTCCCTCTCTCTCTTTAAAAAAAAAATAAAACTCTTGTTTTTATTTATAACAGTAGAAACACCAGTAAGAACAGAAATAACTGTGTTTTATTTATAAAATGTCCTTCTGAACATTTCTAGTATTGGTTTGGAAATGATATCTAGATTTCATTTGAATATAGAGATTACATGTTTTTTAAGCAAGAAGTTATACCCTATATTTAAGATAGTTTCTTTCTTTCTTTCTTTTTTTTTTTTTAAGAGAGAGAGAGAATTTTTAATATTTATTTTTTACTTTTCGGCAGACTCAACATCTTTGTTTGTATGTGGTGCTGAGGATCGAACCCAGGCTGCACACATGCCAGGCAATAGCGCTACCACTTGAGTCACACCCCCAGCCCCAAGATAGTTTCTTAATTGAATTGTTTTCTTCTTTTTGTCCTCCTGCCCCCTACTTGGGATTGAATCCAGGAGTCCTCTACTACTGAGCACATCCAGCCCTTTTTGCTTTTTTATTTTGAGACATATCTTATTAAGTTGCTAAAGTTGGCCTCAAACTTGTAGGGTTCCCTGTCATCAGGCTTATAGGTATGCACCACTCCACCCAGTTAATTTAATTGTCTTCTAAGCATTTTGAATTTCATCTCTATCTCTAGATAATGATTTTTAAAAATTAAATGTTGTCATATCAAAAGGAAATTAAATAATAAGATCAGAACTAGGCTCTGGGTTTAAAACAGTTGTTTAAGTTTAGTGCCTTTATCTGATTTTTTTTTTTGGGGGGGGAATCCATCTATCCTTATCCAAACAGAGGCAATACTTTTAAGTTAAGGAAGGTATTTTTTGCAGAAATTTAGCTTTTTCCTAAGTGATAACCTTATCTTTTAAATTGATTGGTGACTTTTAGTCAATAGTAGAAGATTGAGTTTTAAGAGACATTTATGTTATATCAGATACTTGTGGATGCATATGAAATGATTTACAACTTAGAATATATTATATTTGTATTCTAGACCTTTGATTTAGAGGGCATTTATTATGATATTCTAATCAATTAAAATATTAATGACTAAAAAAATTAAATATAAATAACTTGCTATTAATATTAAACCTACAACTTTAAAACAAAAGCCAAAAAAGTTAAATATAAATAACTTGCTATTAATATTAAATCTGCAGTTCCCATTTCATATTTATGTAGTTGTTTCCCACAATCTTGTAAATCTTCACAAGAGGCTTCAGGAGTTTTTCTTTTAATAGATCTTAGTATATCACTTTATAAAATCAGGCTACTTTTTCTTAAATGATATATATATTTTATAGATGCTAGAACCAGAATTTAATAGATAATGTGACTCAGCCCTCTACTTTCAGATGAATGTGTATCCAAATGTTCAGAACTAGTTGTATTTTCTTTTTAAAGACAGTAAATTCTTGTTTTTTCTCAGTTGTTAAAATGAAGGGTTTTTTAGTATTAATTTTGAGGAACTTAAAAAAGCCAATTTCATATTACAAAACAGAAAATAAAAATAAACTTTGGCCAGTAAGATTAGAATGCACAGAAGGTTTTCTGTGTATCTTGTTGAAATCTCTCAGCCTTACTATGTTTTTTTTTTTTTTTTATCTTGTATGGAAATTTCCTTTTGAAGTTCATTCATGATTTTCTTATCCTTCTTTATAGACAAGTTGTTGCATGGCATCGACCTTATTGTGTAGATCTTGAAGAGAGTACCTTCTCACACCTGCGTTCGTTTCTTGAGAGATACTGTGATAAAATAAACAGTGAGATTCCTCCTCTTCCTTTCCCTTCATCAAGGTATATTATAAATAGCTATGTATTTTATGTTTGTGTTTATATTTTGAAATGTGACTTCCTTGTTTTTCCATAAATTATATGAAACTTTTTTATAAGCTAGGAAAGAGATAAACTTATTCTTAATAACTTCTAGGTTTTAAAGGTTATCCATAATTTCACAAAACATATTTTAAAAATTTCTGTTGGGGGGCTGGGGTTGTAGCTCAGCGGTAGAGTGCTTGCCTTGCATGTGTGAGGCACCAGGTTGGATCCTCAGCACCACATAAAAAATAAATAAATAAAATAAAATAAAGGTATTGTATCCATGTACAACTAAAAATAGTTTTCAAAAGTTTCTGTTGGTCATGACATGACAAACATGTCATGGGGGGAAGGTATTAGGGATTGAACCCATGGGTACAGAACCACTGAGCTGCATTCCTAACCCTTTTTAATATTTTACTTAAATACAGGTCTTGCTTATTTGCTTAGGGCCTTCCTAAGCTGCTGAGGCTGGTCTTGAACTTGTGATCATCCTATCTCAGCCTTCCAAGCGGCTGTGATTACAGGCATGAGCCACTATGCTCAGCAAGTTGATAAAATTTTGGAAGAAAAGAAATGTTACCTGAATTGGATATCACATGCATTTTTAGGTTCCAAACATTTATAGCAGTTTATTTGGTTTCAGGGAACACCACAATTTCCTCAAGCTGTGCCTGAAGCTGCTTTCTAATCACCTTGCTCTTGCACTTGCGGGAGGGGTAGCTACCAGCATTCTTGGGAGGCAAGCAGGTCCACTTCGAAATTTGCTCTTCAGACTGATGGATTCAACTGTTCCAGATGAAATCCAAGAGGTAAGAGATTAGGACTTGTGAATCTGTAACTCAAGCCACTTTTTTTTTTTTTTAAATTCTAGGTATGATATATATTCAACTGTACAATGGACAACTTCAATTGCATGATTTTTTTCCCTCCAATTTTCATGATGGGAGTAGATATTTTGATTAACTCATCCTTTTAACACAGGGCAGGTGCCATCTCTGAGAAACCATTCAGTCTTTTCTCTCCCACAAGGTTGAGTTTCTCCTTGTATCTCATTGTATTATAGTTGCCTATTTATAAGCATGTTCACACAAGCTGAATTTCTGAGGGTAAGGACCCACTTTTATTTATTTATTTTTATATCTTTAGTACTTATTCAATATTGATAGCTAAATAAATGGACTGGGTCATCTAATAGGGCCCCAGTAAGAGCTGTGATAAAGGTTGGCTTAAGGAGGAATAAAGGGATACAACAGTGATTATACATAAAGAGACATAGTCTGAAAAAGCTTATTTGGTATTATGTTACAGTATTAATTTTGGGAAACTGAAAAAAACATTTTTAAAATAGAAAATATGGAAAATAAAAATAAACTCTGGCCAGTAAGGATAGAATGCACAGTAATTTTTAAGCAATATATTCCTGTGTAATCAATGGGTCAAAGAAAAGATCATGAGGAAAATTAGAAAATACTTTGAATTAAATGAAAATAAAACCATAATACACCAAAACTTACAGAATTTAGCTAGAGCTGTACTGAAGGAAAAAAATTATAACCATGAATGCCTGTTTAAAAGTAGTTCATATCTCAAGTCAATAATTTAATATTTTATCTGAAGAAATTAGAAATATAAGCAGATAAACCCAGAGAAAGTTAAAAAAACAAATAATATAAATTGGAGTGAAATTAAAGAAATAAAGGATAGGAAAGCAGTTGAGAATTAAATTAGTGAAATTAAATGTTTGTTGGTTCTTTGCAAAGGTTAAAAAATTGACAAATTTCTTGCTAGACCAACCAAGCAAAAAGAGAGGGACTTCAGGTACTAAAATCAGGAATAAAAGATATTACTACTAACTTTACAGATATACAAGGGGTTATAAAGAGATACTGTGAACAACTGTATATCAACAATTAGATAACCCAGATGAAAAGGACAGATTTCTAGAAAAACACAAATTACTAAACCAACTTAAAAATAAAAAACTGAAAAAGAAATGAAAAATCTGAATGGACCTATAATAAGAGATTAAATTTGCAATAATAATTATAAAAATTCTGTGAAGAAAAGCTCAAGACCAAATGACTTCACTATGAATTCACTAAATATTTTTGGGTTTAACACCAATACTTCACAAACACTTCAAAAGAAGAAAAAATATTTTTTAAATATATTCTAAGATTTTGAAAGAATGAAAACCCTGGACCAAAATCCATTATAAATATAGGTGTGCAAATCCTCAACAAACTATTAGCATATTAAATCCAGCAATTTATCTGAAAGATTATACACCATGACCAAGTGGGACATACCCCAGAAATTCTAGGTTGGTTCAAACTATGAAAATCAGTCAAAATAATGCATCATATTAATGAAGAATAAAATTGTGATTATTTCAGCAGATGGAGAAAAAACATTTAACAAAGCTCGACATCCTTAATGATAAAAACATGCAACAAAATAGGAATAGAAGAAAACCTTCTTTTTTCAGAAATGAAATTGCTGTATTGGTTTTTGAGATTTTAAGCATTACATGCCTATTATAAAACAAATCATTCAAAATAAAATATTTTGAAGGAGAAAGTGAATCTTTCCTAATATTACTCTTCTTGTAAATTTTCAGTCAATGTCTCTCAGACTTTTTATTCTTATCTGATAACTTTTTCGGGATAAACTCATAAATGTACCATTGAATACTCAGGGGTACACCCCTTATAAACTTTCTATATATTGCCTATGTTGTCTTTAACCTGTTTTCCACATTGCAACCAGAGAGATATTTTTTCATGTAAGAATGATTATGTTATATAAGGGAATTCTTAATGTGATAAAGAGTGTCCAGGAAAAATTCACAGCTAATATTATCTCAGTGGAGAAAGACTTGAGAGACACAGAGATCTGTATGTTCTTTGTCTCCTGAAACTGAAGGGAGTATGAGAGTAATGTAATAAAATTTATTTAAGAAACCAGAAAGGAAGCAAAGCTCCCACTGGGGAGGAGTTCCAAAAGAGGGTTACTGCTGAGTTGCTACTGTTCAGAGATTTATATGGTTTTGCTTGGAGTATTGGCTAATGATGTTAGGGAGGGGAGTTTCTAGATCCAATCAGGATGAGACACTTGGTGTTCAGGGGTTCCTAATCCAAACAGGATGTTGATCATAGCCACTTCTCAGGGATTGGCTCAGGGTGTAGCTTAGGGTGTGACTTAGGATTCTGACATACACTCCAATGAAGTTAATGACCAGAATCTGTAAGAAACATGGAATCTGCCACTTACTGAGGTCCCTGCCCTAACTGCCTGTCATATCTTTGGCTCATGCTCTCACTTGAATGTTTTCCCCTTAAGATCAGGAACAAGACAGTGGTTTCCACTCTTGACATTTCTATGTCAGTCAGGGCAATTTATGCAAGAAAGAAAAAAGATATCTAGATTGGAAAATAGATAGTGAAGATATTTCTATTTGTAGATGACATGATTTGGATGTTAAAAATCCAAGAACTACACAACAAAACAAAATATGAGGCCAGTTGTAAAGGTACATGTTCTCATGCCGGGGAGGCTGAGATGGGAGAATCCTGAGAACCAGGCTAGCCTGGGCAACATAGTAAGACCCTGTTTAAAAAGAAACAACAAACAAAAAAACTATAACCTACTAGGGCTCATAAATGAGTTCAGTAAGGTTGCAGGATATAAGATCAACTTACAAAAATCAGTTGTATTTCCATATAAAAACAAAGCATAGGGGCTGGGGTTGTAGCTTAGCCGTAGAGTGCTCACCTCACATGTGTGAAGCCCTGGGTTCAATCCTCGGCACAACATAAAAATTAATAAATAAAAAAAGGTATTGTGTCCAACTACAACTAAAAATTAAATATTTTTTAAAAAATGAGCAAAGAATCCTAGAAATTTTTTCCGATAAAATATATAAATTGCCAATAAACACATGAAAAACTATTCAACATCATTAGTTATAAGTTAAAATCTAATGAAAACCTCAGTTAGATACTCTTTATACCCATTAAATAACTAGAACCAAAAAGACCAAAAGTAGTAAATGTTTGGGTGGTAAAGAAATTAGAACCTTTGTATGTTACTGATGGGGATATAAAACCATGCCATTGCTTTGGAAAACAGTTAAATAGTTCGTTAACTAGTTAAACATAAAGTAACCATATGATCCAGTGATTCCACTACAAGGTCTGTACCCAAGAGAATTAAAAACCTTATCCACACAAATACTCTTATGCAAATCTCACAGAAGCATTATTCATGGTAGCCAAAAAGTTGGAACAATTCACCCATTATCAGCTGATGAATGGGTGAACAAAAAGTGGTGTGTCTATACAATGTAATACTACAGTTCCACCATAAAACAGAATGAATAGGCAAAAGGGAATGAAAGGAAGGTGGGTAGGAATAGGAAAGACAGTGGAATGATTCTGACATAACTTTTCTTTTTCTTTTTTAATATTTTTTAGTTGTTGATAGACTTTTATTTATTTACATGTGGTGCTGAGAATTGAACCAGTGCCTCACACATGCCAGGCAAGTGCTCTACTGCTGAACCTTAGTCCCAGCCCCAGCCCCTCTGACATAACTTTTCTAAGTACATATATGAATATACCACAGTGAATCTCTATGTCATGTACCACCACAAGACTGAGATCCTAATTAGAATAAAAGGTACTTCATGTTTGTATAAATAAGTCAAATTATACTCTGATATGTATCTAAAAAGGACAAAAAATATGGAAGTGTAATGCTTTATATTTTGGAAAGTTAGAATTTGGAGTCCAGATCTATTATTCTGTTAAAAAATATTGTAAAACTTGTAAAATATTAAAAATTGTAAAAACAAACAGAATGAAGAACTGTGATGTATGCTACATGACTGGATCTTATAAACATGCTAAGTGAAATAAACAAGACACAATAGTCTACATGTCAGTATGATTCCATAAATAAGAAATTTGAAGAGTAAGCAAATCTATAGAAACTGGTTGTCAGGGGCTTGGGGAAGAAGAGAGTGGCAGAGTTTCTTTTTGGAATGATGAAAATGTTCCAAAATTAGATAGTGATCGGTGCATAATTCTGTGGATATAGTAAAAGCCACTGAATTTTATGACACAGGGATTATAATTCAATTTGTTAAATTCAGGAAAATTAAAATCATGATTTTTCAACTAGAAGAATATATTCTCTGAAATAAGGGTGGGAAGAGTTGATCGATAGGATCCATGACAATTTAATATTTATCAGAAATTGGCTAGCATAGATTAAAGGTTAAAAGTTCTGGAGTAAAATAAGGGAAAATAGACTTAAAAAAGTAAAATTAAATATTTATTCCTTTAATCTCCTTGACAGCTACTCTATCCTTGGAGAGTACTTATAGAGTACTTAGACCCAGGATATGTACAAGGTTGTTATGATTATAGCTTATTTCTTTTCCTCTTTTCTTATCCTTGAAACTTCTAACAATTTATCTGTTTGCAACAACTACTGTTAACTGCTCTTTCTTGTGTGCTTTCCCACCTTTTTCCTTGGTCCCTCTCTGAATTTCTTTCTTTTTTAGCTTTTAATTTTGTATTTATTTATTTATTTGTGCTTTGAATTGAACCTCGGACCTCGTGTATGCTAGCAAGTACATTATTGCTGAATCATATCCTTAGCCCTAACTTTTTATTTGAACCAATTGTAGACTTAAGAAAAAGTTGCATAAGTAATGTGGTTTATGTATACATTATCTTACCCAACTTTGCCTAATATTATTTTTTTACATAGCCATAGTAAAATTATCAAAACCAAGAAATTAGTACTGGTTGAATAACAATTAACTAAACTAAAGAGCTTGTTAGAAATTACATTTGTTTTCTACTAATGTCCTTGTGATTGTAGAAGCTTTTCCGGGATCCCATATTGCATTTAATTGTTGTTTCTCCTTAGCTTCTTCTAACAATTTTTCAGTCTTTTCTTGTCTTTCTTTTCTTCCAGAAACAGAGACAGAGGTTTATTTAGGAAAGTAGACACATAATCAAGGGACAATGGAGGCAGTCTCAAAAGAAAGATGGTTTTGGGGTAAAGCAAGGAATTCACACTCAAGGGAGAACATGGGCCATCTCCAGAGGAAAAGATAGCCTTCTAGTCTTTCTTGATCTTGGTACTTCATGACTACTGGCCAATTATTTTGTTGGATGTTTCTCTGTATCTTCTTATGATTGAATAATTTTTGAAAAATTTTTGGCAAGAATACCACTGAAATGGTGTGTCCTTGGTACATCATCACATGGGCTTCATATTGATAGCTCTTTTTACTGGCCATGTTGACCATGATCATTTGAGTAAGGTAGCTTCTGCTGAATTTCTGTATCCATCATGAGCTTCTGAAAGATGGCCAATAAGAAAATATATTAAGAATATTCTCACACTTAAATATGAGAGTAGAAAATATTTATAAATAGTTTAGTCAAATTCTAAATTAGAAATCAAATTCCTATAAAAATTGTGAAGACATAGCTTGGTTTTCTTCTAGCTTTAAGTGTTGTTACTTAGGAAATCAGTGCTGTTCAAATTGTTTCTTAATTATGGAAGTTAGTTTTTCCCCTCTGGATGTTATAGCAAGTTCTACTTGTCCTTGATATTCTCACATTTCAAAGTGATATGAGTCTGACTTTATACCTTGTGGATAGGTATTTGGGTGGATCCTTTAGATGGGAAACTCATAGTCTTCAGTTTTAAGATATTATCTTTTTTGTTGATTTCCCCTTTACTGTTTTCTTCTCTAGAATTGTTTTATTACTGAGATACTGGACCTCCTGGATCATCAGTTCTCTTAATTCTCTTGTATTTTCTTTCCTATTTTTCATTTTCCTTGAATTTAGAGTTGTATTCTAACTCTTCTGTTGAGGCTTTTTATATGTATCTGTATGATATTGGGGATTAAACTCAGGGCTTGGCATGCTAGGCAAGTTTTTATATTTTATTTTGAGATGGTTGGGCCACCACTTCCAACATTGTATTGAGATTTAACATAGTTTCTTCTCAGCAAAATAAACAATCTGTCAGGTGAAGAGAGCCTACATCCTTGGAGCAAATTTTTTTATCCCTCACAATCAGATAGAACACTAATCTCTAGGTTATATAAAGAACTCAAAAAGCTAAGCACCAAAAAAACAAATAACCCAATCAATAAATGGGCCAAGGACCTGAACAGAGACTTCTCAGAAGAGAATATACAATTAATCAACAAATATATGGAAAAATGCTCATCTTCTCTAGTGATCAGAGAAATGCAAATCAAAACTACTCCTTAGAGTAGTTTTGATTTGCAAAGATATCATCTCACTCCAGTCAGAATGGGAGCTATTATGAAGACAGACAGCAATAAGTGTTGGCGAGGATGTGAGGAAAAAGGTACACTCATACATTGGTTGGTGGGACTACAAATTGGTGCAAATATGGAAAGCAGTATGGAGATTCCTTGGAAAACTGGGAGTGGAACCACCATTTGACCCAGCTATCCCTTTCTTGGACTATGCCAAAGGACTTAAAAACTGCATACTACAGGGATACAGCCACATCAATGTTTATAGCAGCACAATTCACAATAGCTAAACTGTGGAGCCAACTTAGATGCCCTTCAGTGGATGAATGGATAAAAAAATGTGGCATATATACACAATGGAATTTTACTGAGCAATAAAAGAGAATAAAATCATGGCATTTGCAGGTAAATAGAGGAATTTGGAGAAGATAATGCTAAGTGAAGTTAGCCAATCCCAAAAATACAAATGCCAAATGTTATCTGTGATATAAAGTAGCTGATTTATAGTGGAGTAGGGATGGGGAACAAGGGAGGAATAAATGAACTCTAGTTAGGGCAGAGGGGTTGGAGGGTAAGTGAGAGGGCATGGGGTTAGAAATAATGGTGGAATGAGATGGACCTCATTATCCAAAGTACATGTATGAAGACACGAATTAGTATGAATATGCTTTGCATGCAACCAGAGATATGAACACTTGTACTCTATATGTGTGATATGAATTATAATGCATTCTGCTATCATATATAAATTTTAAAAAATAGTAATTAACAAAAGAATACCAAAAAAACAAATAACCCAGCCAATATATGGGCAAAGAAATGAAACAGACACTTCATAAAAGTAGAAATACGGATGGCCAACAAAGATATAAGAAAATGTTCAAAAATCTCTGGCAATTAAAGAAATGAAAATTAAAACTACACTGAAATTCCATCTCACTCTAATCAGAATGGCAATTATGAAGAACACAAGTAACAATAAATGTTGGCAAGGATGTTGGAGAAAAGGTATACTCATATATTGCTGGTTGGACTGCAAATTGGTGCAACCACTTTAGAAAACAATATGGAGATTCCTCTGAAAACTTGAAAAGGAAGCATCATTTGACCCAGTTATTCCGCTCTTCAGAATATGAGGACTTAAAATCAGCATACTATAGCGGCCACATCAATGTTTATAGCAGCTCAATTCATAATAGCTGAACTAAGGAACCAACCTAGGTGCCCTTCCACATATGAGTGGATAAAGAAAATGTGGTGTATATACACAGTGGGATATTATTCAGCCATAAAGAAGAATGACTTTATGACTTTTGCCAGTAAATGGATGGATCTGGAGACTTTTGTGCTAGGTGAACTAAGCCAATCCCAGAAAACCAAAGACCGAATTTTCTCTCTGATATGTGGATGCTGACACACAATACGGGGTGGGGGTGGGGGAATAGAAGTTCATTGGATTAGACAAAGGGGGAGGAAGGGAAGAGAAGGAGGATGGGAATAGGAGAAACAGTAGAATGAATCCGGCATAGCTTCCCCATGTTCATATATGAATACGTGACAAGTGGTATTCCACATCATGTACAACCACAAGTATGGGATCCTAATTAGAATAATTTATATTCCATGGGTGTATACTATGCCAAAATATACTGTACTATCATGTATATCTAAAAAAGAATAAAAAATAAAACTGCAGAGGTCAATAAAAAATTAATATTTAATAACCCTAAGAAGTTTTGAGGTCTAAGATAATATAGCTAGTTATTCCTTATTTTGTTCACACTACCTGGACCATCATCTTGCTAAGTCCTGATAACTCTCCAACTCTTAAATACTTAATCCTTAGAAGGACCTTCCATGAGCCTATGGGCCATACTAATTGTCATTCTTTTTTTTTTCTCTTTATATGACTTGTGATTTTGGTAGGGGGGCAGTACTAAGGATTGAACCCAGGGATGCTTAACCACTGAGCCACATCTCCAGCCATTTCTTAAAAAATATTTTTTTAGAGACAATCTCTCATTGAGTTGGTTAGGACCTTTATATTAAGTTGATGAGGCTGACCTTGAACTCATGATCTTCCTGCCTCAGATAATAGGTGTGTGCCATGCACCTGGCGTGACTCATGATTTTAATTACTTTTTCAGGTCCCCCCCCCCCATTAGACTGTATACTCATGAAAGCAGGGCCACTTTGCACAACTTCTTACTAGGCCCAGCACTGTCAGATCAACACTAAATAATGGTTGGGTGACAGTTAACTATTTAGTAGCAAATCAAAAATTTATGTTCTATACTTCTTAAAGATATCTAATGAAGGACTTGCTTGCTTTATTTCTGCACATGCTACTTTCTTATGATCCCAATAGTCAATGGACTCACTTTTCATGTGTTTTTATTAAAAAAAAAAAAGAAAAAATCGGCCTAATCAGTCTACTTTTCTTTTTTGATATTAGGTGGTAATTGAGACTCTGTCAGTGGGAGCAACCATGCTGTTACCTCCCTTACGAGAACGGATGGAATTACTTCATTCTCTTTTACCCCAAGGACCTGATAGATGGGAAAGCTTATCTAAAGGACAGGTAAGCCTTTGCATGGATCTGTGTAAACTAGTAATATCACAAATAATTGAGAGGAAAAAAAAAGCTAATCAACTGCAATGTGTTCATGGAGTAGAACTTGATAGATATGGCAAAATCCTAGTTATTTAATGTTATTTATTGGAAGAATTCTCAGCTGTCTAGTGACTTCACGTGAAACAGGTGATAATTCATTAAATTATTGGGGCTAATTATTTAACTAATGACCAATTTTTTCAATGTCGATTATGGTATCAAGCCCAAGATCCTTTGGTTTTTTTGGTAGTATGCTGAATTGAAATCCAGGACATGTGCTACTACTGTTGGTTCTAAGCCCAGAATGTTGTTTGAAATTATTTGTCTAAAAGGTAAAAGATGATATAAAGAAAAATTATTTTAGGATATGAATATGCTTATTATTTTCATTTTTATTGTCTTAAGTGCATTAAAATAAGCATATTTTGTTGAATTGAGTAGAAGAATCAGTTGTAGAAGTACATATTTGAGGAGCAAAGTGGTAAAAACTGATAATATAATATCCATGTGGTCTTGACAATCATACATTTGAATCAGATGGGATATAATTTCTCATTTTTCTGAGTGTACAGGTTGTAGAATCACATTGGTCATGCAGTCATTGTACTGTCATATGTAACTAATTAAAACAAATTAAAAAATTAAAAAATAATAATATCCATATGGTTATGCTTTCCAGTGAGTAGTTTGCATTGGTTTAGATTTCAAGTGATTTATTTTAAACAACAGAATAAGTAGTTATCATTGGTAGTTCTGTAGAGTAACATACTTATTTGTTGGCATTTCCTACTCCTATCTACATATAGTACTTATGCACAGTATGCCATGTTAGCTTACAGTTTTAGGTTTTATAATGAAGAATGAAATAAAAATCTGTAAGTTGCATTTTCATGAATGGTATTAATTAGTTAATTTTTATTATAACTGTACACTTCATGAAGATTACTATTTAGCTGGGCTATTAGGTGGATTAGTTAGCATGATTGGTATAGTTTTATTTCTTCTAGGATCCTTTGTTTTAAAAAATATTTATTTTTTAGTTTTAGATGAACACAATATCTTTATTTTATTTTTATGTGGTGCTGAGAATCGAACCCAGTGCCTCACGTGTGCTAGGCGAGCTCGCTACCACTTGAGCCACATCCCCACCCACTCCCAGGATCGTTTTTTTTTTTTTTTTGTTAATTCTAATGCATCTCAGGCTAATTATGTGTTCCTATTTCATTGTTCTTTAGAGAATGCAACTGGATATCATTTTGACAAGTTTGCAAGATCATACCCATGTAGCCTCCTTACTTGGCTATAGTTCACCCTCTGATGCTGCTGACCTCTCTTCTGTGTGTACTAGCTATGGAAACCTGTCAGATCAGTCTTATGGCACTCAGAGCTGCCATCCAGATACCCATTTGGCTGAAATTTTGATGAAGACCCTCTTAAGAAATTTAGGATTTTATACAGTAAGTTACTTTTTCATTATAGTAATAAAAAAAAAGTATGAAGGGATAAGAGTCTTTTCAAGTCAAGATATTTTGACATTTAAACACAACAGTTCATGAATTCATGTAAATGAAACTTTAATCCCACCTCCCCAAAGAGGGAAACATGGGTGTCAGGTTTTCTAAAATACTGTGGGAGCCAAATGATACGTAATTGACAATTATAAAGAGATTTATAGTAGAATCTTACCAAACTTTTTTCTTATTAATTGAGAAGAATAAACAGATATAAATAGACAAAAAAATTTTTTAAAAATAATAATGAGCAAGGGATTAACTTTACTCAGATAAAATCTTAAAATTAAACAATGCATTTGGTTCTAATAGTCTAGTCAGTTGGAGAGTAAATAGTGGGCCCCATAGCTTTCCCTGTATTATGAAACTGTTAATTCTTACCTGTGGTGTTTCTTAAATCTTTCCATTTTTTTCTAGTCCATTTCTTCAGACCATCATAATCTCTATAATAATAAGGCTATTATAAACCATTATAGCAATTTCTCTCTAGTTCAGTATCTAGAATCATACATTTTATTTAATTTTTATGTCTCTAGTTCACTTATTTCCTTTATAATTAGAAAAAAATTTAATTAAGAATTATGTTAAAAATCCACAACGTGAAAATAAAATCTACATTGTTTTAGTTGTACTGTTTTCCTTTTTCTTGTTTTCTATTTTCAAAATTTCTGTAGTGAAGCATGTATTACTTGTTTTTTTTAATTGGAAAAACAAATTAAAATTGTTTGATGAATTTTACTATCTAATAGCTAATAGCATAAGGATTACAACAAAGATTTAAACATTGATGGGAAAAAGTAGACAATGACTTATTAAATTAGAATCATTTGTGGTAGGGCATCACTTTGATTTTCAAATTTTTAAAAGTAATCTTCATTTTTTGTCATTTTAGGATCAAGCATTTGGAGAGCTAGAAAAGAATAGTGATAAATTTCTACTTGGAACATCATCATCAGAGAACAGTCAGCCTGCTCATCTTCATGAACTGCTGTGTTCATTACAGAAACAGCTGTTGGCATTTTGCCATATTAATAACATCAGTGAGGTACATGATTTTTTGCCTTTTATGGTGATCCATCAGGGACCTTGAAAGTCAGATATTTGGTTATGCCATAATATTTTTGTAATTTTTGAATCTGTCTTTCTTTCTGGTACTGGGGATTGAACCCAGGGGTGCTTTACCACTGAGCCACATCCTCAGCCATTTTTAGTTTGAGACAGGGTCTTGCTAAGTTTCTGGTACTAGCCTCAAACTTATGATCCTCCTGCTTCAGCTTCCCAAGTTTCTGGGATTACAGAATAATATTATTATTCTGCCATTGCACCATACTGTACTTAAATCCTTCAAAGTAGTAATTAGGGACTTCTTTCTCTTCAGAACTCAAGCAGTGTGGCATTGCTTCATAAACATCTTCAGCTCTTGTTGCCTCATGCCACAGATATTTATTCACGTTCTGCAAATTTGCTGAAAGAAAGTCCTTGGAATGGCAGTGTTGGAGATAAGTTAAGAGGTAAGTTTAGTATTAAATTTCACATTTAATTGGTGGTTAAGGTAGTTAAAAAGGAAGACTCAATAGTCTTTCTAAAGCCTTAAGAGGGTCTGAAGCCTGTGAGTGGAAGAGGAATGACCTTGAAACTTCTTTCTGTTAAAGATCCTTTTGTATTAATATGCACTCCCACCAACAATGTGTATGTGTATGTCTACCACCCCCACATCCTTGTCAGCAGTTATTGTTATTTGTATTCTTGATGGTTGCCATTATAACTGGAGTGAGATGAAATATCAGTGTAGTTTATTTTTTTAGTTGTAGATGGCCATAATACTTTTACTCATTCATTCATTCATTTATTTATTTACTGTGCTGAGGATTGAACCCAGTGCCTCAAATGTGCCAGGCAACGCTCTATCACTGAGCTACAATATATAGCCCCTCAATATAGTTTTGATTTGCATTTCCCTGGCTTCTCAGGATGTTGGACATTTTTTCATGTATTTGTTGGCTATTTGTATTTTTTCTTTTGAGAAATGTCTGTTTAGATCATTTGCCCATTTATTGTCTGGGATACTTGGATTTTTTTTTTTTTTGGTGGTAATTTTTTTAACTTCTTTATATATTCTGAATATTAATTCCTTGTCAGAAGATTAACTGGCAGACTTTTCCCCATTTTGTAGGTTCTCTCTTTATGCCCTTTGCTGTACAGAAGCTTTTTAATTTGAAGCCACCCCACTTGTTGATTCTTGCCTTTAGAGTCTTCTTAAGGAAGTTGTTGCCTTTTGGAGTGTTGATGCTATGTTTTCTTCTAGTAGTTGTAGTGTTTCTGGTCTAATTTCTAGGTCTTTGATCAAGTTTGAGTTACTTTTGTGGCAGAGAGAGAGGGATCTAGTTTCATTCTTCTACATATGGATATCCAGTTTCCCCAGCACCATTTGTTTTAAAAAACCCATCTTTTCTCCAATGTATGTTTTTGATGCCTTTGTCAAAGACCAGATTGCTGTAACTATATGGATTTGTCTGTGTGATTTCTATTCCTTTGGTCTTCTTGTCTATTTTTATGCTAATACCAGGTTGTTGTTTTTTTATTGGGACTGCAAGTTAGTATAACCACTGTGGAAAGAATATGGAGATTCCTCAAAAGGCTAAGAAAGAACCACCATATTTATGACCCTGATATCTCACTCCTTGGCATTTATTCAATAGAACTGTAATCAGTATACTGTTGTAATCCATGCGAACCAGTGTTTATCACAATTCATAATAGCCAAGTTGTGGAACCATCCTAGGTGTCCATCAAAGAATGAATGGATAAAGAAACTGTGGTATATATATGATGGAGTTTTACTCAGCCATAAAGAAGAATGAAATTATGTTATTTGCTGATAAATGGATGGAACTTGAGAATATCATGCTAAGAAAAATAAGCCAGATTTAGAAAGTCAAGGGCTGCACGTTTTCTCTGTTTGTGTTTCTCTCCAGCTAGAGAGAAATAAGGGGGAAAAAAGAGGGGGAGATATCATGGATATAAAAAGGGAAAAAGTAGAGCAGAGGATGGGGCCCCAGGGGAATAGAGGATAGGTTGGTAAGGGGTACCAACTGTGTAATGAAAATGACCAACTTACATGCATATATGAAAATATCACAATGAATTCTACTTTTGTGTATAACTATAATCTACCAATTAAAAAATAAATAGAAGGAAATTCAGTAAGTAGAGGAGGGAGATCAAACAGAGGGAGGAGGAGAGAAAAAGAAGTACTAGGAATTGAGAAGCAGCAAACTATGTTATATGCATTTATAATTATATCAAAGTGAACCCAACTATTATGTATAAGTATAATGTACTAATAAAAACATTGAAAAGCTATCCTTTTGATCTTGGTTTAGGGGTAATGGTAGCACTGATTGTTCTTAAGAAAGAAATTCTAATTGGCAAGGCAGGGACTTAATTTAAAGACATTGGATGCTATAAACTCAGAAACATCAGTTTTAAATGACATAAAGTGAAATGCTTTTATCTACTATTTCTCTTTCTTAACCTTTGTCATTGTTCCTTTTTCCTATTTGAAATGCTTTCTTCTGTGGCCTACTTTGTAGTCACAGGTCTGTCTTTTCCCATGTCTTTGACCATTGTTTTTTTGTGGGTTCTTGTAGGCCTCTTCATTGGACATGACTGTTAATGTTGAGGACCCTCTGAATTCTGTTTTAAGCTCTTTTTTTTCTTCCTGAATAGACTTGTCTAATCTAAGTAATGTTTTTAACCATAATATGTATGTTAATGACTCCCATATCTGTATCTAGCTAAAAACTTTCATGAGCACTAAAGCCTTTATCTTGTTGCCTACCTGTATTTTTTCTTGCTTGTCCAAAATACAACTAATAATTTAGTATGTATGACCTTAACCAAATAAACTCTGATGTTTTCCTGATGATAAAGAAAGAAACAAACTGAAAAACTCAAATTACTGCTTTTAGGTACCTCCATTTGTCTGTTCCACAAGCATCTGAAACATTTTAATTTTTTTCAACTTGATAATGAAAAATTTTATTTTTATACATAAAGTTGGATGAAAACCATTACTAGTTCTATTAAAGAAAATCCAAAGGGCTGGGATTGTGGCTCAGCAGTAGAGTACTCACCTAGTACGGGCGGGACCCAGGTTCAATCCTCAGCACCACATAAAAATAAAGGCATTGTGTTGTGTTCATCTACACCTAAAAAATAAATATTAAAAAAAAAAGAAAATCCAACATTTCAACTGCAAAGTATAGTAATTATATCGACTCATTAAATACTATTTAAGCTTCTAAAACACAATTTGAAATACTTGTTTAATTTCAGTACATTGGATTCAGGTATGCATGTTATATGCATCAAGGCTAGATTACAAATTAACTTAGTCATCATCGTCTTTATTATGTTTTGTTTTCAATGCATTTGATGATTTATTGGCAGTATTTTGTGATGATACCAGATTAGTGGGAATAAGAGTGTTTTTGGACCCAAGTAATGATGAATTAATAAGAACATTCTGAATTGCTGATTTTGTAGGAATTGATGATCTTTCAGCAGAGAACTGTGAGGCAACCATCTTTATTGCAAACCTTTGCCCTATAAGAGATATTGGAATCTTTAATTGAAACAGACATGGTTTGTGGGGTTGATGTGCCTAGTGTGGGAGTATTTAATCTGATATTAGCTGTGGAACTGTTATTCCTGCTAAATAGATGTCTTAATTTGTATAGACTTGAGCCTATAGTTTGAAGCTGCTGAACAATATCTATCAGATTGACAGTCTAGAACCTATCTGTGGCTTGGTCAATAGCAAAGGAGTTTGGTTTCTTTGTCTTACAATATCTAATAAAATATCTCTTGAGGAAGGAAATGTAAGAGACTGGTGAGCTCAACACTAGATTGCCATTCTGCACATCATCTACATCAACCGTAGCTTTCTTTCTTTCTTTTTTTTTTTTTTTTTGGTAGCAGGGATTGAACTCCGGGGTCACTTGACCACTGAGCCACACACCAGCCCTATTTTGTATTTTATTTGGAGATAGGGTTTCACTGAGTTGCTTAGCACCTCACTTTTGTTGAGGCTGGCTTTGAATTCGCAATCCTTCTGCCTCAGCCTCCTGAGCTGCTGGGATTACAGGCAAGCACCATTATACCCAGCTCAACTGTAGCTTTCTTAGCATGGCTTGAATAAGTTTTAGCATCATCTGGAATTGTGGTCACATATTAAAAGGCAGACTCCAACACCAGATTTATAGCTCTTGCCTCTTCTGTAATCCCCATATCCTTTAGGATTTGTGTCATTATTTGTGCATTTTTTGGCATGTTTGTTGGAGAAGCCATCTTGCCTGATTCCATGATGCCTGGTGATCAAGCTTCTTGAGCTAAATCAACCACATTAATGTACTTTAGTCCTGATCTGAATGCAAGTTTTTTTTGCCTATTGTGGTTTTTCCAACTTCTAGTATACTGATGAACACAGTGTTCAAAATCAACATAATCATCACTGTGATCTAAAATTTAATGTGTTCAAACTGATGTCATATCTGAATGTTCCTTCTAGTTTCAAATGCAATGAAATATTGAAACAAATTTGATTTAAAATAAATATCCATAATTAAAAGTCATGTTTTAAGATGGTCTTAATTTTAAAAAGCAAATTTGGTTTAAAATAAATCAAAAATTTCTCTCACTAGAATGTAATCACCACAAGGCAAGAATTTTGACAGCTTTGGTAATGGCTGTTTCCCCTTTATTTAGACCAGTGTCTGGTCTTGTTGGTACTCCATATATTTTTCTTTCCAGTACTAGGAATTGAACCCAGGAATTGACCCATGCTAGGCAAGCACTGTACCACTGAGCTACATCCCCAGATTGTTCTCAATAAATATTTGAGTAAATTTTAAAATGAGGATAAATTAATGAGTGAGAAATTCATAATACATTTTAAGGAAAGAAGTTTTAATCCTTTGAATTTGTTGGTATGGAAGGTATGTATGCTATCTTACAAAATGTTTGTTGAATGTTAGTAAATTCTAGTGTGATACCAGCTACCAGGTGGGTGTTCAGCAAAGAGGTATTGAATTAGTCTACCCTGTTCCAAACTAAAGTAATATTTCTTAGGTTCTTTTTTTTCCTTTTAAGTTTATTTGAAATAATTAATTGACATTGCATTTTGCCCTCATAGATGTGATATACGTCTCAGCTGCAGGCAGCATGCTTTGTCAGATTGTTAATTCCCTGCTGTTACTCCCAGTGTCAGTGGCTCGTCCTTTATTGAGTTACCTCCTTGATCTTTTGCCACCACTTGATTGCCTTAATAGACTTCTGCCAGCTGCTGCTCTTTTAGAAGACCAAGAGCTACAGTGGCCTCTTCATGGTAAGTAAAGGTAGTTAAGAGGTTAAATAATACTTCTCAGAAAAGTTGTTCCTCTTGCATACATCATTTAAAGTCTTGACACTTGGATTTTTGGTGTAATCATAGGTATAAGATTATCTTCTAAGACTTTAGAATCTAAAGTGAGAACTGACTTGAAGCAACCAAAAAAGTTGCTAGTTATATGAGAGTTACAAAAAGTATCTTTATGATCATCAGGCTTGAGTATTGGTTCTAAGACTTCTTTTCCTTCAAAATTTGACATAGTTGAAATTGAGATGCACCTTACAATGCATAATACGAAGGCATTGTTATAATTTATTCAGCACCGTTTTTTCCTTAGAGGTACTTAAAATAATGTAGTCAATATATTTTTGTATATTGTAATCAATATATAATTTATAAAATTTGAAATAAGTATATTATTAGATTAATCAATATAGTAGATTCAACTAAAAAGTTTCATTTCTTAAAACAAAGGTTTTTCATTTTAAATCTGTTTGACAGATTTTGTTTGGACATATAGAGAGCTGATTGAATGTAAAGAATAGAAATTGAGAACCCATCTTTCAGTGCTTTTATTTTTGGGTACTTTGTAGGAAATAATATTTTGATTTTAGATATGGCATTTTAATTCACTTTTTTTATGTGGGCTGGGAAAAACTGGGAATTGAACCCATAGATTGTTTTAGCACGGAGCTACATCACCAACCCTTTTTTAAAATAAATTATTTTGAGACCGAGTCTTGTTAAGTTGCCCAAGCTGTTCTCGAACTTGGAATCTTTCTTGTCAGCCTCCCAAGTATTTGGGATTTTGGAGGTGTACTACCACTCTCAGCCTTGTTTTTTCAAATAACTGTGTTTTGGATTTTTTGATTTCTGTTTTTCTTTATATCACTATATCTTCTTAATTTTAAGTGTCTTCTTTTTTTTTTTTTTAACTGAAGAACTTTTAAAAACAAATGTACAGGGCTGGGGTTGTGGCTCAGTGGTGGAGCGCTTGCCTACCACATGTGAGGCATTGGGTTTGAGCCTGAGCACCACATAAAAAATAAACAAAATCAAGTTATAAAACAAAAAACTAAATGTACAGTTGGATGCAGTGATGCATGCCTGTAATCCCAGTGACTCAGAAGGTTGAGACAGGAGGATTGCAAGTTTGAGGCCAGCCTCAGCAACTTAGTGAGACCCTGTCTCAAAATACAAAATAAAAAGGGGGCTGGGGATGTGGCTCAAGCAGTAGCGCGCTCGCCTGGCATGTGTGTGGCCTGGAGGTTCGATCCTCAACACCACGTACAAACAAAGATGTTGTGTCCGCCGAAAACTAAAACATAAATATTAAAATTTCTCTCTCTCTGTCTCTCTTAAAAAAAAAGAAATTTCCATACAATTCATTTAAAAAAAATTAAAAGGGCAGGTGATGTAACTCAGTGGTAAAGAACCCTGGAGCTTAATTCCCAGTACTAAAAACAAAACAAAACAGAAACAAAATATGCAGTGAGAAAAAGCATAGGTGTGCATCTTAGTACAAAACAATTCTGAATTCAAGTCCTGAAAGCATTAAATAGTACTGTCACTTTAATGGATCTACTCTTATTTTGATTTTAGAGTAAGGTGCTCAAAGAGGAACTAGGAATGATAAAATTTGATCTGGAGAATAAGAACAGAATACATAGAATAATTTTGTGATAGACCATTTTAATGTTTATCTTAAAATCACTGTCTTTATGAAAGAAAATTTTATTTCAGAAAGTTTAAAGAATTTTTTTTTCTGCATCAGGAAATGAACCCAGGGCCATGTGCATGCTAGACAAGTATTCTACCACTGAGTTACATCCCCAGCAGAAATTTTTATTTAATAATACAACTTCTCTGAATGCATTTTAAATTAGCTTGGTATACCAGAAAAAATATATAGAAAGTATTATAATATATGTTTTCATTATGAAATTATTTTGCCTCATTATCTTATTATAGTATAAAATACCATGAGAAAGCTTCTAAATCTTAAATATGCCAGATAAAGACACAATTAATAATGATTTTGTCTGTAGGAGGGCCGGAAGTAATTGACCCTGCTGGTGTGCCCTTACCTCAGCCAGCTCAGTCTTGGGTGTGGCTTGTTGATCTGGAAAGGACAATTGCTCTCCTAATTGGGCGGTGTCTTGGTGGCATGCTTCAGGGCTCCCCCGTGTCTCCAGAGGAACAGGATACTGCATATTGGATGAAAACACCACTTTTCAGTGATGGTGTAGAAATGGACACACCTCAGTTAGGTAATGTGCTTCTCTGCGATTTTTAAAATGCGTTCTTGTTTGTACCTCTATTAGACATTTCTCTTATTTTGAGTTTGTGAAATAGAAAACTGATATACAGTTGCAGTATTAGCAACTGTCTGAGACTGTAACTTGGAGCCCACAGAAGAAAACAATTATATCTTGCAGCATGGTATAGTGAAAAGAGCCCCCTAAACTAAGAAAATGTGGGTCTGGTTCTACTCTGTTATCTTTTTACTCATTTTGAGCAAGGTATTTAACTCATAAAAATAGAGAAAATGCTTGATTTATTTTGTTCTGAAGCTTAGGGGTTGTAAACTCTCTCATAGAATGTAAAGTACTGAAGGAGTACCTGTTGTGACTTAACCATTGCCTATTTTTTCAAATACCCCTCAGATGTGTGTGGCAGTCTTTTCTCTCTCTCCATTTGTAATATCTATGGTCTATGGGTTTTCCTTTTCTACCTCATCTCTCACTTCTCTGTGTTAGGACTTATCCAGTACTCCAACAGATGATCTACTTGTTTTATGTAAGCTTAGTCCTTTAATCTTTCTGGACCTCTGATTTTGAATCTATTAAATAATGAGTTATATTAATCTATATAGTCTTATTAGATCTAAAACTCGTTTCTTGATAAGAGAAACTGAGTGTTCACAAAGGAAAGTCTGAAGAGAGGGAGAAGAATTGTGGAAGGGAAAAAGGGAAGGGAGAGAATAAAGGAGGGAGGAGAAAAGAAAAGAAAGAAATCTAAGACAAAATGAGAGAAAGATTCTCCTTTGGGAATTGCAAGTATGAAGAGTAAGATTGAGGGAAGCAGTTAAAGAATTTCTTCTTTTTCCTAATAAGAGTGTGTATTCATCATTTCATTTATGAACCAGAAAGTGAGTTGGACCATGGTTGATGAATACTAGACTGGTGTTTATGATATATTTTAATTAAAAATGTAAAATCATGTGGTGTTCAAGTGATATTTAACACAATGAAGAGAGTTTCATTGCTCTTAATGTTTACCATTCTGATAGTCCCAAATGATCTCCTGAGGAAAAAAAAGTATATCTCTTCCTTCTTCATATTTCTGTTATATTTACTTTATTCAGTTAACTGGGCTTAAATATGAAATCAATTTTAATGTTATTTTTAAATTAAAAATCATGAAATTATTAAAATGTTCTTGTTTAAATACTTATGTAAAGGAAAAAGTATTATCATAAAATTATAAATATTTAATAATTCTGTTGTATTATGGGTTAAATTGACTTTTGGGACTTGCCAACAAAACTTACCATCATTTAGAGCATTGTTTTGTGTGTTTTTAAAATAGATGAATTCTGAATGCCAGATGTTGCATTGAAAAGTTAGGAACCATCTGTACAAATATGATTGCCTATTGAAAAAAAATTGTTCATGGTATCTTTGACCTTTCTTAGATGATTTTTAACTGATAATTTTCCTTTAAGTCTAGCAAAAAAGAAAAAAAATTCAGTCTTGTCTCTTGTCCTATGGTCCCATGTTTCTCACAGAGGGTACCATTCCATTTTGAACAAGAGAGTTTTATGTTATACAGGTCTGTGCTGCACATATAGGACATTTTGTATCCTTGACCTTTGTCTGCCAAAGTGCCAGAACTCTTCCTTGAATGCCACATTCTTTAGAGGTAGTAAGTAGGGTGATGCTACCTCAAACTGAAAAACATTGAATAACTTTACCTAATAGCATCTACTTAAAATGATTTGAAGTATATAATTTCATATATGCATTAAATAAATGTGTTTATTTGTAGCAGCAAAGTTTATGAGGTTTAAAATTGGTAACTTGAAATATATATATATATATATAATTTTTTTTTTTTTTAGATAAATGTATGAGTTGCCTATTAGAAGTAGCTCTTTCAGGAAATGAAGAACAGAAGCCTTTTGATTACAAATTGCGTCCTGAAATTGCTGTCTACGTAGACTTAGCATTGGGTTGTTCTAAAGAGCCTGCCCGAAGCCTTTGGATCAGCATGCAGGATTATGCTGTTAGCAAAGGTAAAATAAAGACAATAAGGAAGTAAATATGTTGTTGACTTAGATCGCTGACTAACATATATGCAATATTTATAGGACTCACCATGTTACTTTTTCATAGGAAAAAGACATTTTTATACATAGCATTTTTTTAAGAGAGAGAGAGAGAGAGAGAGAGAGAGAGAGAGAGAGAATTTTTAAAAATATTTATTTTTCAGTTTTTGGTGGACACAACATCTTTATTTTATTTTTATGTGGTGCTGAGGATCAAACCCAGCGCCCCATGCATGCCAGGCAAGTGCATACCGCTTGAGCCACATCCCCAGCCTCATATATATAGCATTTTTAAAGTTTCTTTTGACCTTTGTGGAAAACACCCTAGGTGGTTTTTTTATATATAAGTATTCCACTTAAAGGAAACTCTCTATGTAAAAACTAAATTTATGTGATAAATCATTTTACTATTCTATGATGTTTAAATGGAGTCTGTTTAATGGGTATCTTCCCTTTCCAAGCCCTACTTTAATAACTGAAAAAAATGTGTGCTTAGAAATATAACCTCCAAACTTGATGAGTGTTTTTCTTTTTTTTTTTAAAAAAAGAGAGAACTTTTAATATTTATTTTTTAGTTTTCGGCGGACATAGCATCTTTGTTTGTATGTGAGGATCGAACCCGGGCCGCACGCATGCCAGGCGAGCGCGCTACCGCTTGAGCCACATCCCCAGTCCTTGATGAGTGTTTTCTTCATCTATAAAATACTTGACAACTTCTGAATGTTGCTAGAGATAGCAGTTTGACAATCATGAAGCTGAGGTAGGAAGAAATGAAGAACAGTTCTAGCCAACCTCTTAACTTCAACCCTGTCTCAAAAAATTTTTTTAAAAAAAGATCAGGATGTAACTCAGTGGTAGAGAATCTTCAGATTTAGTCCCTGTACCGGCTGCCCCCCAGTTATAAATTTGAGACAAGGTATACTGTTAAATATAGTACTATGCAAATTATATGGTGGTATTTCAGTTTCTAATATTTTTTAATAAAATTATTTATAAAAATTTTTAAAGAATATATTGATTTCATTGTAGATCCCATTTTCCTTTAAAGATGACTTGTACTGTTTAGAATCACATGTCTCTAGTTAATGTTCTCCATTTTATTCTCTCTTATGCCATCTTTAATTTTCTCCCATTTCTTTGGATTTTCTTCTATGATAAAAATGGTAAAAGTGAACAAAGTTGCACTTTTAATTGGCTATTTCTAAATAAAATGAATGGAGAAACATATTCAGACTTTTTTTCTGGCAGGCAGGTACCAGGGATTGAGCCCAGGGGAGCTTAGTCTTTGAACCATATCTGTATCACCCCTCCCCTTTATATAATTTTGAGACAGGGTCTTAATAAGTTGCTGAAGTCCTTGCCAAGTTGTTGAGGCTGGCTTTGAACCTGCCATCCTGCTGCCTCAGCTTCCTGAACCACTGGGATTACAGGTGTGTACCATTCATGGCTGTTATTTAGATTTTTTAAATACTGGCAAGAAGATACCTTTGAAAGTTTAATCTTCACACATGGGGCATGGGATGCATGCCTATAATCACAGAAACTCCAGAGGCTGAGGTAGAATGATTGCAAGTTCAAGGACAGACTGGGCAATACAATATAGCAAGAATGCCATCTCAAAAACAGACATTCAGGAAAAAATGTTTAATCTCATCCATTTTGTTTGTGTCCTAATCATTTTTCATTCATTCTGTTGTGTGATTCCTACCAGAAGTGGAAAAGTAAGTTAATGGAGAAGAAAAATTTACTTTCTAAGTTGTGTATTCTGATATTCTGATATTTGTCCCATTTACTTAGAAATGCAGTCAGATTTTCTTTTATCTCAAACTCACATTGTCATTTGTTACACTGCAATGAGAACTTTTAAAACCTAGATATAAATATATAGTGAGTAAAATCTTACCATTTGCTCTATTGCTTATATTATTACAGCATGAATTGCATACCTGATTAGTGGAGCCATTCTGTAGTGCTTGGAGTAAAAAGAACATAATTTTAATGAAAATGTAATAAAAGAACACATTATTTTAAAAATCACATAGGAGAATAATCCCTGCTAAATTTGTAACAGAGTCAAGGTTGTTACTATAGTTTGCTTTTCAAGATGAGTTTTAGCCTCCTTGAGGAATCCTGTGTGATTATAAATATGGCAGTTTTCACAGTAGTCAGCAGACCCATAGAAAAGATGACTTCTTAAGAATCAGATGTGGATACAATTTTTATGTGATACAGACTGTCATCCTAAAAGTCTTTGTGGGACATGAGGTTTTCTTAAAATCAGACATATTTGTATAGTCAATTTTTTCACCTATAAAATAGGTAAGTCTAATCCTACATTTTTGACCTAGGCATACATAAATGAAATGGAAAACCAAGGTGTAACATTTTATCTTTTGAGATAGGAGTATTAAGAAGAGATTAAAAAGAAATAAAATTAAGTAGAATTTGATATTTTCCAAGGATGTTTTTTGTTTGATTTTGTTTGTAAGTAGCACATGCATTTAGTAAATCTGTTATATGAACAGAGTCTACAATTACTCTGGAGATTAGTGAAAATAAACCTTCCATCTCCATTTGGAATCTACTAAATATAATGTATTTTAAAAGTGCAGTACTGATGTGCCAACATGAAATTAAAGAATGGGAAGAAAAAAACATCTGACTGGTTCTCTTTATCTCATGCTGTCATTTGGGATTCTAATTGCTTTTGCTCATTTCTCTCCAAATGTTGTTTTGTTTCTTATCTACTTTAATGTATTGGGGCTCATAGAACCTTCTTTTATGGCTTTAATTATCAGACATGTACACACATGAATAGTTTATTCAGTGTTTTTATTAGTATGTCCAACAGATAATATTCAAAATGAAACTCCTGATTCCAGCTTCCCACCCTCAAAACTGTTCTTCTGTGGTCTCTCTGTGCCAACTACATTTTATTTATTTATTTCAACTATATTTTAAATCTATTTAGATTCAACTATGACTTCTCTCTCATTCTCACATCACATATCTAATCCATTAACAAATCCTGTCAACACCTTTGAAATAATATATATGAGCTCTTCCACTTCTTATTACTTCCACTGCTCCACCATCCTTTCTCACTTGCATTATTGCAATAATAACTTTTTTGCTGTCACTATTAATTATTCTTCCACTCAGCAGTCAGAGAGCTTTTTAAAGATCTTGTCATTATCTCTGCTCAAAGCGTTCTAATGCTGATTCTCATTTTCCTGTTAGGAAAACCTGGAGGATGTGCTTTGTTCCACAGACCAATGTGATCTCATCCCTAGCCAGCTCTCTAGTGTCTTTTCCTACTACTCACTCTTGTGCATGCACTCTTCGCTCCATCTACACTGGTCTCCTTGAGCCCTCTAGCTAGATCCTCTGCCTAGTAACTTTCCTGAGGGGATACTGTTTCTACCTGGCTTCTTTCCCTACTTCAGTTAGATTTCTGCTCCTATGTAGCCTTATCATAAACTTTTCAGACCATCCTATTTAAAATAATAATTGCATATAGTACAATACTCCTTTTCTCCTTATTCTATTTTATTTTTAGCCTTAGAACTTATCTGTCATATTATTGTTTTTATTTGTTCTCTTTTACCTGCTGCCTTCTTTTTTTAATATTAATTTTTTTTAGTTGTAGTAGGACACAATACCTCTATTTTGTTTATTTATTTATTTTTATGTGGTGCTGAGGATCGAACCCAGGGCCCTGCATGTACGAGGCGAGTATTCTACCGCAGAGTCACAACCCCAGCCCCAACCCGCTGCCTTCTTATCCTTCTGCCAGAAATCTAAGCTCTGTGAGATTTGCTTACTGTTGTATCCCAGCACCTGAAACAGTATGGGCATTTGTTAAGTAACTGTTTAGAATAAGATGATAAAATTCAAGTGTTGGATGCATAAAATTATTAAATTTACTTCTGAACTGTTTTCTGAGTCCTTTTAAATGTCAATGCATCATTTTTATTTTCAGATTGGGACAGTGCAACTTTAAGTAATGAGTCACTCTTGGATACTGTGTCTAGATTTGTTCTTGCAGCACTTCTGAAACACACAAATTTACTTGGTCAAGCATGTGGAGAAAGCCGGCAAGTAACTTAAAACTATCCTCAGACAAATATTTGTTCTCATGATGTTAGAAATTAGGTGACCTTTCTATTTTGATTCTTTATTTAGATATCAACCTGGTAAAAGCTTATCAGAAGTGTACCGTTGTGTATACAAAGTTCGAAGTCGTTTACTTGCTTGCAAGAACCTTGAACTTATTCAAACCAGGTCATCATCACGAGACAGATGGGTAAAGTTGGAAATTAATTAATTTCTGTATTTTTCTACAAGCTGTCAGATAGCTCCATATTAGTTTATTTGAGAAAATAGGTACCTTGATTGTTGTAAATGTTCAATAAATGTTGAATAGTTTATCCTTATTAAAAAGATAGAAGTCAAAAGATTTGGCATTCATTTAATGACACTTTTATCAAGTGGAATGGACTGCTAAGAAAGTTTATATAGTCTTATCCTGCATAAATAATATTTATTAACAACAAATTGAATGATTAAAATCATCAGAAATATTATTTTTTTAATGTGCATCAGGCCACATTTGAATTACCCTTTTTTACTTGGGGTGCCAGAAGTTATAAGGGTTATTACCAAATACTTTGGATTGGTAAAAGTTCCAGAAATTATCTTATATGAGAATAGAAAAGTATCAAAAAGGTTCAGTCTAGAAAAGTGAAAATAAAGAAAGGAATCACATGAAAATAGACCTTCTTATGATTTGTTTTCCACTAAAAGTGAAGATTGAAATTATTAAGGATGATCCAGAAGAAATTCTTGCAACAAAAATGAGATAATTTTTAAACTACTTGGTGATTCTGCTAACTTGATCCTGTAATTATAAATATAAGCCTGGGAACATCATCTTCAGAAATACTTACTTTGAAACTTGACACTACAGATGCTTTCCACTCCATCATTTAGTTCTTACATATAAAAAACCAAAATATTTCTAAATTTGTTGTATAGTAAATTTTGGATATTCACTGATTTAACATTTGTGGATTTGACTATTTGAGAGTGATCTTGAAAGTCCATTAAAAAAAGTGTTAATTATCCATTTTATTGAGGCTCAATTTTGAAATTCACATATTATGGGGACAAATGACATGTATTATGGAGTCTGATTGCTCAGTAATTCCATCTCTGTCAGATTTCTAAATTACTTACTGGTCATGAATCACAAAATAACTTGTGATGGATCTGAGGATATAATTAAAATTTTTCATTTGTGCTTTATACTGAAATTTGTTAGAGAAGATTTATATTGTTATGGTTTTTGTGACCCTCTGAGTACCTGTTTTCAGGACTCTTTCCTCTATCCTGATGATTGCTAGGTAGCATGTCCACAGTAGGAAATAAAGTTAATATTGTTCTTACTGTAATTCTATTTTTTTTGGTTTTTCAGGGGCAAGGTTAAAGAAAAAAGAACTATTTTAAATTTAGAGTTATTAAACATTATTTATACAGGAGAGTAATATACACAACTTGAGGGAAACAATGGAATCAACATCTTATTCTTTAATTATCTTTTATGCTTGGTGTCTTATTTAACATAACTTATTTTAACTTGCAGCCTCGTAGTTTTACAGGTAAATAGTAACATAAATGTGAATCACTTTAGGGTATGGCATTTTAATCAAAATACTGAGGAAGGTAACCTATATGGGTTTGTATATTTTGTGTGCATACATATTCTTTCTAATCTTTTAAGATTTATCTAGTATTATCTAGATAATACTTGAGTTTTTGTTGTAAAATTCATGTTATTTTTATATCAGCAATATTTTCCATGATAAAAAGTTAAAGTTTTAGGAAATTTTTAAAAGCTTTTGAAAGATATATTCAGTGTAGTTTCTGATAATTTCTTTAAGATCTCAGACAACCAAGACTCTGCAGATGTTGATCCTCAGGAACATTCATTTACCCGGACCATTGATGAAGAAGCTGAAATGGAAGAACAGGCTGAGAGAGACAGAGAAGAGGGGCATCCAGAGCCAGAGGATGAGGAGGAAGAACGGGAACATGAAGTGATGACAGCTGGCAGTGAGTACATCCTTCTTACTTTAGAGATAAACACCATGACATTCTTTTCCATAGGAAAGCTGACTTGAGAGATAAAGGCAAAGTTTCTTTATGGTTTTTCTAAATGGATCTGATATTCTAATGGTGATCTGAATTTGCATTAGCTAGTATTTCAAAGGGGAGTTTAAAACTGCTAGTGCCATTCTGAAGGTTTGGGATTGCATGTTTAGGCTAAAAAGCTCTGTTCAACTCAACTGCATATATGAAATAAGTCATTGAATAAGGTCATTCAAAATATGTCCTCTGGGGATACCAAGTTGTTGGTCAGCTTTGCAAACCTCTATGTGGGGAGAAACAGAGCCCCCTTTCTGTGCCTGTTAGGAGGACCAAATTATTTTCCATGTGTAAAACTTTTAAAACTATAAATTTCAACTACATTGCAATATCAGTAGAAAGCAGGAATATGTATGAGAATTTCATTGGGTGAGTGAAGAAATCTTTTTTTCATAATTTTATATTCCAAGGCTAAAAATGATTTTTAAAGGTAACTGTGTTTAAGAGAATGCTTTCCAAACATTTATTGGTATCATATGAGTGATTTGGCTATTTCAAATTAAAATGTATTTGATCTGTAGCTTAAAACATTATGGCCAGCTTTGCATTTGTTGTTGAGATTGTATGTATCAGTCAACTTGACACTTTGTTATTGATTTATTTCTGTACTACATACTTCTAAAAGAATTTTGAGATGTCTCAAAACAAGACTAAAAACCATTTAAACAAGAGAAGAAAGAGTCTAAATGGAGAAAATGAGTTTGGAGATAGTGAGGGAGAATAATTATATTTTAAAAATCTAAGTTGAAGGAACTTTTGCAGTTGAAATTAAAACTTAGTGTAAAATTCTTGGAAGCAAAGGCCAAAGAGGAAAACATAATAATAACAAAGCACAACCCACAATTACAATAAAAGAATGTGTAATAGTCACCGGAGGAGTAATTTTTAAAACTAGCTATGATTTTTAAGCATTTACGTAAAACTGGGTCATGTACATTAATTCAATTCTCACAACAGTTTTATGAGATAAGTTCTAGTATTACTCCATTCTAAAGATAGGTGAACTGTGGTTTAAGGAGACAAAATTATGTACCTAGGGCCACAGTTAGTAGTAACTGGAGTAAGAATCAAATCTGCCCAAAATTCTAGTGACTTTTAACTACTTTCACTGATTTCTTGCTCTGGATTCTGGGAGGATTTGTTGCTTTGAGTTTTATAGAAGTAAAGGACTTTCAGCAACATAAAGAAAATGTTGTCAGAATATATCTATATCTATATCTATACACAGATCCATTTTTTAAGTTTGTACTTCCATAACAACAGGTGAATCTAGTATTTTACTAACTTTTCTGCCTGGAGTCCCCATTAAGAATACTACTTTTACACTAAATTTGAGCAAAAAAAAAAAATTTAGTTATTGTGGAATGAAATACCTGCCACTGCATTGGAATCTTGTTAAGCTTCATAGCATTTTACACTTGTGAGTTGGGGAAGGGCTGGTCTTATCAGATGGACCTTTCAGTGTGATACTATCGGATTTTGGAGGCAATCTTGCCCATGTATCATAACCAGACTGTTTCAGCAAAGACCCATGCAGTTGCACTTATTTAAGTGTTTAAGATACAGCAAAAATGTAGATATAAGGCATTATGTGAACTTTGGAAGGAGAGGAAGTTTTTTATAGTATTTAATTTTTTTCCCCATTTCCTTTGTAACCTGAGGTTTTTCATTCCAAAGTCAGAACAGAATAATCACTTGTTTTAAGCTAAGCTAGTGCTTCACGGGCTTTAATGGACTTTAAAATCAGTGGGAGGACTTTTAAAAACAGATTGCTGGGTTCTACTCCTAGAATTCCTGACTTAGGAGATAAGGGGTGGGCCTGATAATTTGTATTCCAAACAAGTGCTCAGATGCTGCTGCTGCTGCTGTTCTGGGACACATTTTGAAAGCCACTTACATTGACTCTTTTTTACTGGAACTAGGAATTAGGTTAATACAACAGCTGATTAACAATAGAAAAGCATATAAGTTTTATTGGTTTTACATGTTCATGGGTATCTTCATAAGAGTGTGAAGTCTTAAAAAAATTACCAAAGCTGATGCTTTTATACTTTTGAAACTAAGAAAAATACATTATAAAGGAACTAAGACAAAAATGACATCTGGACTGGGGGAGTAAATTCTGGAGACTTTTTACTAAGAGATACTAGAGGAGGCAGGGATTGCAGAAGCTAATGGAAGACAAGGATTACAAAGAGTTTGCTTGTTCAGATTCTTTGCAGATCCAATTATCAGTCTCTTCTAATTAGGGCTATTGTCTGGCCTTGGTATGTAAAGGGCATCTCTTCCAAAAGACTCTACTCTACATGGCTTTCTGCATATAGGAAAAGACCTGCCAAACGGCCTCTTCTGAATTTATAGTTCCTTAAGTGATTTCAACTTACAATAATCAATATACCTATTTGGCGTGTTTTAAGATAGCATGTACCTTACTTTTTCCTGTACTTAATTTAGCTAAGTTGTATAAAAACATATGAACATTTCTTATTTAATTTTGATGAAAAAGGTAATGTTTAATATATTTTTTTACTTAACTTTAAGTTACTATGCTGTATTTAATGTCTAAAAATAATTTTTCCCTCTTTCAGTAAGTTTTTGGTCCAAACTTTTTGACTATTTTTGTTGTTATTTTCTTTGCTCTTGTCTCCCATGTGTTAAGACCTTGTTTTTGTGTTGCATGTTACAGAAATCTTTCAGTGTTTCCTCTCAGCCCGTGAAGTAGCTCGTAGCCGAGACCGAGATAGAATGAACAGTGGGGCAGGGTCTGGGGCTCGAGTTGATGATCCACCTCCTCAGTCTCAGCAAGAGCGAAGGGTCAGCACAGACCTTCCTGAGGGTCAGGATGTGTATACTGCTGCCTGCAACTCTGTGATCCACCGGTGTGCCCTGTTAATATTAGGAGTAAGTCCTGTCATTGATGAGCTTCAGAAGCGAAGGGAAGAAGGACAGTTGCAGCAGCCCTCTACCAGTGCCTCTGAAGGGGGTGGACTTATGACCAGGTGGGACTAACTAAAAACTTAAAACATCACATTCTTCCCTTTGTTACTCTACACATCAAAATGGTTTATTCTCAAAGTTACAGTGTTCTGAAATTAAAGACATGGAAGAAGAAATACAAATTGACTAAGATTGCTTTAAAGTAACCTAAATAGTGATACTGGTTCAGCATAAAATATAAATTTCTGATTAAATGAGGAAGCATAAGTTTTCATGTATATGAGTAACAGGAGTTGAAAACCATACAAACTTATTTGCATCTCTATAATTTAGTGTCATGCAAATTATTACAATTGATATAATTGGTAAGGGCTTTGTGTTTAGACAAGAGTCAGGATTTCCCACCAGCAGACATAACTACTTCTCACTTGTATGTGTGTTTAATATCTCTATGCTGTCAATTCTTTCAATTTTATGTTCACTGACAGTTCCATATCAAAAAACTTTTCTTTTGCATGTGAGACAGGAGTGAAAGTCTGACTGCAGAGAGCCGGCTAGTCCATGCAAGTCCAAATTATAGACTGATCAAATCGAGGAGTGAATCTGATTTGTCGCAGCCTGAATCAGATGAAGAGAGTTATGCACTGGTAGGTATAGATTAAGTGAAGAAGGATTTTTGTTTTCAATGTATAGTTCCACAAGGAATTTTTTAAAGATTAATTTGTGTTTATATTAGATATATAAAAAGTTTTTTTAAAAAAGTTTAATAGAAATGTGATTAACTATATTGCATAAATATTTTCCACCTATATATTAATCATTTTTGTCTTTAGTCCTGACTTCTTAAGACTTTCCTTAGCTCTAGGCTCATACATTTGACTTTGATGGGCATTCCACTGAATGTATCAGGCTACCTCAACTTACCCTGTTCAAAAGTGAATTCATCTTTTTTGCAAAGCTGCCTCTCTCACATTCCCTATTTTACTAGTTGATACTGCGTATTACCTAGGCCGGAAATCTGGGATCATCCTTGACTCTTCTTTTTCATCTCTCTTTTTTTTTTTTTTTAAAGAGAGAGAATTTTTTAATGTTTATTTTTTAGTTTTCGGTGGACACAACATCTTTGTTTGTACGTGGTGCTGAGGATCGAACCCGGGCCACACGAATGCCAGGAGAGCGCGCTACCACTTGAGCCACATCCCCAGCCCTTTTTCATATCTCTTGATCTTATCATTCCCAGCTTCCAACTCAGAGTAGTCTTGAAAAATTTACCCTTAATATTTCCAGTAATGTCCTCTTCTTCCCTCTTAGCACTGCTCTGTCTCAAAGTTTCTTTATTTTTTATTTTTATTTTTTTTGGTGGACATGTGCAGAAGACTCTAAATTGGTTGCCTACCTCTTGTCTTGTGTTCCTCTTCCACATTTCACTATAATAATATATTTAATAAGAAAATCTGTTTATAACTCCTCTACTTAAATTTTTTTTTGGTGGATATCAGCTGCTTATCAGAAAAGCTTCTGGACATGAACTAAATTAATTAATATTAATTTAGATTAATATTAATCAAGTAACATGTTGATTTACATAAAAGGTGGGAAGTAGGATAAAGATATGCTAAAATGTGACTGATTAAATAATAAAGTGAAACTTTTAAAAATTGCTTACATTTAAGGAGCTTTGGACTTGGAGTTGATAGCTGGATTTTCATTTGTCTGCCTTATGTGTGATTTTCTATGTGCTGTGACCTTTCTGGATTTTAATGTCTTAAAGATATTAGTGTGTGTTATATATTATGACAATGTGTCTTAATCAAAGAGTCCTTATATGAAGACAATTGAAGAGTGTATTCAAGCAAGTTTCATTTTTATTATGATGTTATTTGTCATCCCCATGATATCTCTGTGTACCCACTTTGTATTCCTTGTCTTGTGATATAGTGAGATTCTTCATCTTTCATTTATTTTTCCAATCTTGTCAATCTCGTTATTGAGTCACCCATTCTTGTGTGTATTTTAAAACATAGATCATATCATTTCTCTGATCAAAATTCTGCAATGTCTTCACTTTTTCTTAGAGTATAAATCCAAGTCCTTACAGGGTCCTACAAGGCTCTGTGTGATCTGACCCCACTACCTCTGATCTTCTCTTTGGCTTCCCTCTTTCTTGATGACTCTCCTTCTGCCACTTGGACTCTTGGACATTCCATGAACATATTGTACAAGTTTCTCTTTTGTGTCTTTATGTGACTTTTGTCTTCTGGCTGGAAATATTGTCTGTGCAGCTAATTCTCTTGCTTTCTTCTTAATGTTATTCTTCAGTGCAGCTTACCCTATTTAAAATGGTAGTTTTCCCTCCCTTTCATATACTTACTCCCTGTCTCCCTTGTCTTTCTCAGTTTTTACTTTTTATATTCATTGAACAGTTTCTGTTAGCCTACACTAGGATATAAGCTCTTCAAGGATGGACTTTTTTTTTTTTTTTTCAGTTTTATTTGCTGCTGGATCCCAACCATCTGCAATAGTGCCTGACACATAGTAGGGAGTTAGGAAATAGTCTTTGAATTTATGAATTATGTACTAATCTGTTTTGGCAAATTTCTATGTCCATTAAATCTTTTGTCTTCATTATTTCAGGTTCTTTTTACCCTTTTTCTGACTAGGAGTTCTCACACTGATCTTGCTTTTTCTAGTCTTTCCTTAGACACTGCTACCTAAGATAAGAGTTTTTGAAAACACATACCACCAGCAACAGCAGCAGAACCCCTACTTGTGTACCATCTTTCTACTCAAACTTTCAGTGACTCTGTACTATCTACCTAGAAATCAGAGATTCTGGAAACACCATCTGCTTTCTTTTGGAGCCAGTTTTACCCTGTAGTAATCTGCACTTTTGCCACAACAATTCATCTGCCAGACCCCAAATGTATCTCTTGAGCCTCTGCCCAAGTACCACTTGCCTTAAATGTCTTCTAAGTTTCCTTGTAAAGTCTGCCTCTCACTTAAGGACTGGCTAAAATGTCAACTGGTCAGGAAGCTTTTTCCCAAATTACTCACAGTGACTCTGTAGTACTTCCATGACAGTTTGTTAGGACCTCTAATAAGCCATTAACAATTTTCTCATGTAGGACTTACTTATAGAGTATTAATAAACCCTCTAGAAGGACTAGGGTTTTTTTATGTTTTATGTTTTGCCTTTGTTATTTCCTACATTGTGCTTTACATATTATACATGATCATTAGTTTATTTGAACTGAAATGAAAAATAAAGGAGAATGGGTATAATTGAAGTGATATGCTTTTTGGAAACAAACAATGAAATCTGACTTAAAATAGACTATGTAGGCTGGGGTTGTAGCTCAGTGGTAGAGCACTTGCCTACCATGCATGAGATCCTGGGTTTGCTCTCAGCACCACATAAAGATAAATAAATAAAATAAAGGTATTAAAAAAATAGACCATGCTATGGACTTTGACCTTGGCAAGACATTTAACATTTGAGTTTCTTTATCTTTGAAAGGTGGAATAGTACCATCTGGTATACTTGCCTCAACTGTGCTGTTATGAAGAATAAGTTCAGTAATACAATTTAAACATTTTAAAATTTTAAATTAGGGAAGAAATATCAACGTAGGAGGCTTGAGCTAGATTTAACTGCTGATTGTTCTTTAGGTTTTTTTTTGTTGTTCATTTAGTTTTTTTAAAAACTTTCAAAATGATTAATAACCATATTTTAAAAAAAGATTGATTTGGGCTGGGGATATAGCTCAGTTGGTAGAGTGGTTGCCTCGAATGTACAAGGCCCTGGGTTCAGTCCCCAGCACTGTGTGTGTGGGTGTGCGTGCGTGCGTGCACACACACACACACACATACACACACAGATTAATTTGTGAATGGAATAATTAAAAAATGAATACCACAGAAATGAAAAAAGTCAAGAACTAGAGGGAGAACAGATTCCACTGCAGATAAAGGGAGATCTGGGCTGAATTCAGCTTCCAAAAGGCTGGGGAAGATGAGTAGAGCAAGCACTAAGGGCACGATATATATTATCCTTCTAATACTATAGAAGGTTTTGTAAGATTAACATTTTTATTTTTGATAACCAGTTTACTGTTAGCCAGTACCTTGTTTACTCTGAATTGTTAGTGAATGAAATGATTTTTTAAATGACTGAAGTTAAGCAGTTCAATGCTGAAACTGCATTAACTTTCTTTTCTAAATTGTATTATATAAATTATCTATTTTCCTTAGTAAATAGAGAATATCAAACCATTTGATTGACAGAGATCATTCTTATCATCGTTTCTTATTATACCATCTAATCTGTTACCTAAGTCCCTCATGTCTCAAAGGATTTGATTTAGCATATAAGAGCTGGGCATGGTGACAATTATCTGTAATCCCAGGAACTCTGGAGGCTGAGACAGGAGACTTACAAGTTTGAGGCCAGCCTCAGCAGATTATCAAGGACCTCAGCAATTTAGTGAGACTCTTTCTCAAAATAAAGAATGAAAAGGCCTGGGGATTTAGCTCAATAGTAAAGTGTCCCTGGGTTCAATCTCCAGTACCAAAAAAAGAAGGGGGAAAAGAAAAAGAAGAAGCATATAAGAAATATTTTATAAAAGGATAAATTAGGTGAATAAATTAGGGCTTTAAAATAAAAAAGGCTAGCCAGAAAAAAAAAATAAAGGCCTAGATAAGATTTGCATATTTCAGCACACATGGTATGGTGTTCTGCTCAAGGTATGCTTCCAAACAACAAAAAAAAACATAACATGGTAAATGATCCACACTGTCTAAAAGGTAAAAACAACCCACTTGTTCAAGAGAAACAGTTATTTCTGGTTTTGAGGCCCAGGCTTGAGTTCTTCTAGAGCAAAGGTACTATGTGAGGAAAATATTTTATTTCATGACACCATGATGCCTTCAGGAGCTATTTGGTTTATCCACCATGAAATGAGAATATGTTTATTTCTGTTGGTGTATATGTAGACATGTGAGTAATAACAAAATGTGTTTTATCTACACATGGGATACATGTATCTGTATGTATGACAAGTGAAGATTTCCTATAATGAAATTTCCCAAATGGATCTGTTTTGTCACTTCTATAGATTTACTTCTTTGACACCAACTTTTCTGATTGTGTGAGAGTACAATTAAAATTGCTAAGATCATAATGTCAGATGCATAAACTTACACATATATTTGATTAGCTAAGTATGTGGACAGAGTAGACAGATGTTTTACATCCTCCACCACCAGGCACACAGAAATATACTTCTTCCTGAAAGCTTTTACTGTTGTATTAAGCTGTCAGCATTTTCACCAATTTGAGATTTTTTTATTTTAATAGGTTTAAAAAATATTTTAAAATCTTCTAAAATACTACCAGATGCTTAGGACTATGCATTTTTTATGTTAGTATGGATTAATCAGATAGTCTTTAAAAACATAGCCAAGACTAATGAAAGTTTTAAAAAGAAAGGAAAGAGAAGGAAAGTATAATTTTATAGAAAGGTTTTGCTGTAGGGACTTTAGGTAACTAGAGAGTATTAATAAGATGATAACAATGACTGAAAGAGGAAAGACAAAGATTCCAAAAAACTGTAACAACAGAAAAACTTCTGCTAATTAATATGCCCCTTGATTTTTTTTGAGTTAGTATCTGAGATATTATGTGCTTGTGCTTTCTTACAGCTGATTATGGTGGGTATTTAGAGAACTTCTGTTAGTCTGACTTGATTTGTGAATAATTGAACATTGCTATAATTATATATGTAGGTGTAACACATACGTATGTATTATTCTCGTAATTTATTAAATCTTAAAATGCTTTTCACACCTAAAATATATTTATTTTTTATTTTTAATAGAGTGGCAGACGAAATGTTGATTTGGATTTGGCATCATCTCATAGAAAAAGAGGTAAGCATTAAGAAAAAACCATTAAAATCTGATTAAAGTAGATGGCTGTTTTTATATCTGATGTATTTAGATTTAATTGTCCTTGAAATGTAATTGCCAAAAAATAATTTAGAATCATTTTTTCAGAAGAGTTAAAATGAAGACCATTTTCTTTAAATATATGTCCTTCTAACATCTTCATGCACTTTTCAAAAAAAATGCACTTTTAAAAAGTCCTTAGGAATTCTATAAACAGCATTCCATTGCAGGGAGAGGATAGTATGTACACAATTTCACATGTTTTAACTTAGTGATAGAGTTTGTATAGCTTAATTTTTAATATTTTTATTGGTGCATTATAATTATACATAATAGTGGCATTTGTTGTTACATATTCATACTTGCACACGATAGAACAATATAATTTGTTCAGTATTGCTGTAATTTAAATGGTGTTACAGGACTACTCTTTGCCCCTTTCACAATGCAAACAGAAAGTTTCTAGTTTTTTCTCTTTTGGCTTCTTAATTTAAAGCATATAATAGATTAACTGATGATTCAAAAAAAAGAAAGTAACTTTACCACAAGGAACAACTTTTAGTGTTATCAAGAAGAAATTCTTATCTTGATGACATTGTTAACTCATATAAGCAAATAGAGCAAAAGAACAGAGTTTTAGATAATATAAATCTGAGGATAACTAAAAGCTCTCTTAAGTATTATTTTCTGTTATCTATGACTCTTACTTAAAATTGTTTATACTGTGGTTGTGAAAATGTGAAATGTTAAAATTTGCCACAAGTGGCAGTTTTCTAAAAGATAATGAAGAAAACATGTTTTCCATGATATTAAATAATTTGTGTTTCAAAATGAAATCTTCTTGATAGTTTCCCTGGCACGTTGTTAGGTTTCTTCCCCATAGTGATGGGGGGAGGGGGGAAGAAAAGTAAAAGAGAAATGAAGGAAAACTGAGGAATGAGGGAAAGAAACTAATGATTTTCTTCTCTTTTGTATATGTAACTTAGAAGAAGAGATGCTACTTCTGTAGACTAAAATTGGGCAATATTTTATATTTAATTCCAACTATAATACAGAGAATGATTTTTCTAAAATGTTGGGAATAGTAAGAATCAAAGCTGTTTTTAGTCTTTTTGAGATTGTAACATATTAAATAAAGCTCCTGGGTTTCTAAAAAAGATCACAAAGTATTTTTAAAAAAAATTTTAATATTTATTTATTTTTTAGATGTAGACGGACACAACACAATGCCTCTATTTTTATGTGGTGCTGAGGATCGAACCCGGGTCTTGCCTGTGCTAGGCGAGCGCTCTACTGCTGAGTCACAATCCCAGCCCACAAAGTATTTTTAATTACAGAGAAATTATATTAATGTAACATACAATACCCACTTTATTATTTTTTTAACTATGAAAATTGACAGTTCACTTGATTTGGGAATTAAATTTTTGAAACAACCTTTTCTAATTTAGTTTAGCTCAGGTGACTGTTGCTAAAAATTCCATGTTAGTTATAAATGCATACCATTTGATAGTAGAGAGAAAATGGTTGCAGACTTGCTAACTACCATAAGGGATCTAACCTGTAATTTAATAAGAGTGCCCTATAAGTAGAAGTCTATGGGCTGCAATTATTCTTTGTTCTTGAACCTTTATAATGATTTATAATGATTATGGAAATATAAATTTGAGATTTAATCCCTGTTAACCGTATTGGCATGTAGCAACATGATATCTTTTGAATAAGCAAATTGGCATCTTTTTAAAAAATGTTTTTTGGGCTGAGGATGTGGCTCAAGCGGTAGCGTGCTCGTCCGGCATGTATGCGGCCCGGGTTCGATCCTCAACACCACATACAAACAAAGATGTTATGTCCGCTGAAAACTAAAAAATAAATATTAAAAATTCTCTGGAAAAAAAAATGAATAAAAAATGTTTTTTGTTGTAGAATACTATTATTTTAAAAAAATTTTTTATGTAGCACTGGTGAGGATTGAACCCAGTGCTTCACTTGTGCTAGGCAAGTGCTCTGCCTCTGAGCTATAGCCCTAGGCCCTGCAAAGTGGCATCTTTATCTTCAGAGTAGCCTAAGTAATTTGAGTGTGGATAACTTAGAAGGAGGGAATATAACATTTTAAACTACTGTCCTAGAGTTTCTGCCTGTTCACATCTCTGAACAATTATCCTAAAACTAGGTATAACCTCATTGTAGTTCTAAATAGATATACATAAATTAAGTCATTAATTTCATTAATTCATTTAATTAAGTCCATCTTCTTCACAAAGCTCAAGGTGGTATTAGTACCTATTAACCTGTTGGAATTTGATTTTATTTTGCTGAAAACAAAAAAGCAAATAGAGGACCTCATGGAAAGGTTTTGTTTAGTTTCTCTTAAATACCCATTTAGAAAGTTACAATGGAGAGGCTACTGTATATTTTCACTGTATCACTTAATGTAATACCAGTTTATTATAATAATCATCCCATTTTAATATTCCTCCAGAAAAATTTTGCTGATGATTTTGATCTAAGGACAGGTAAAAGTAGAAGCGCTATTTTAGGAAGGTTAATAAAAATAGTTACTTTTCAATTTTATAGAACCCTAGAATTTATAGATTAAACAATGAAAATCTACACTATACCTTTTCTTTTTCTTATTATAATGAATTTCTTTTTTTAATGTTTATTTTTTAGTTTTAGATGAACTCAATATCTTTATTTTATTTTTATGTTGTGCTGAGGATCGAACCCAGTGCCTCATGCATGCCAGGCAAGTGCACTATCACTTGAGCCATATCTCCAGCCTCAAATTTTTTTGTTGTTATTGAAGACCTTTATTTTATTTATTTATTATATGTGGTACTGAGAATTGAACCCAGTGCTGCCGCAGTCTGGCTGGACACAAAATCACGAGCCACTCACAGCCTTATAGATTCAAACAGCAATTCTTTATTCCCAAACTCTCACCAGCATTCTACATGCACGTTCTGGGGAAATCCACACGCACTTTGCATCCCAAATACTCTGTGAATCCCAAGAGAACTCAAGGAGCGGGCGGGCAGGCGCCTGAGGTAGCAGGATACTCCCTATTCTCAGCAGGATACACCCTAAACCTGGACCCACCCTAATCCAGCAGGATCCTCCCTAAACCCGGATCCACCCTGGTCCTTGAGCAGGGTCACCTTACTCAAACAAGCCCATTTCCACAGTGGAGAGTCCTCCCTCTAAGCAACACGGGGTAGGCTGACAAGGAAATTGCCATGTGTCATTCTTATTTAGCTATGGCTCTCAGCATAGTGCTTCATACATGCTAAGCAAGTACTCCACCACTGAGCTACAACACCAGTCCTATCATGAATTTTTTTCTTTTAAAAAAACATTGAAAATACATTTAGAAGGCTATACTTTCAAAGGAATTTTTAAAATCTTGTATATTTAATAATTGCCCTTTGGCCACAGTAGTTTGTTTTTGATTTTATGTTTTTCATGTTTGTTTGTTTGTTTTGCTTTAAATGGTGGTAAAATAAATCATTCTATTTTTCTTTGAGCAAATGAACCTTCCAAGTCTTAAAACTGGGGCCAAATTGTTAGGTGTTCTAATTCTTATGTGAGCCATGAAGGACAGATAACTGGCCAAGTGAGAATTCTTTCAATATTTTGAGGAAGAAATGTACAATTTTTCTTCACATAACTTCTGTATTTATTAATTTCAGTGGTCCCAACTTAACTAAAAGACTGATAAAAGGAATAGGAGAGAGATGACAAGGTTTAATTGTATGTTGTTTACTGAAATTCAATGGGTATAGTGCTTATATGAATGTTTTCAGCTGCTTTTATCATGCCTCTAGAAAACTCCTTGAAAGGATATATGGACATTCTCAGTACTTGGCATTGGAGATACTAAAATTTGTGTTATTAATCCATGATTACCTCCTTTTTTACCTCTTACTCCAGCTAGTTTATCATCCAAGAAAGCAAATGTGGTAGAAAGCAGCAGAGCAGTGTGAGCAAATACTTTCAGCTTGGTGACCTTGATCAGCTTTTTAGAGGCATCAACACTAAATTCTAGGCCAGGTGCCCATAGTTCCAGCTATCTGAGACAGGAGGATGGCTTGAAGCCCAGGAGTTTCAGACCAATGAGGACAATTTAATTTCATAAAAGCTATTAATGTTATTGAAAAAATTTGACAAATTATGTTGGTATTTGGTAATCTAATAAATACTTAAGAGAATTACTGCTGTTGAGCAAAACTGAGTTGCTTCTTCACAGAAAGACAGTACCTTTTTGCAGATACTTGATTTTAGTTTTCATACTTAAGCTGATGCTATGAAATGAAAAATGCTGGGATATCAAAGCAATAATTTAAACATTGTTAGAAATCTTCTAAGTTAAAGTATGGTTTGATTTTCCCCCAGGTCTTTAAATATATAAATATAATAGTGTTAAGATTTTATTGCTGAAATAATACTAGAAACGTTTATCAACTTGCGTGTTTCATGGTAAAAACATTTATGGGTGAAATGCTGTTTTATCTGTGCATTTCAAATTAGATTATCTAAAGAAGAGCAAATGTAAATATTATCTCCTGTATCAAATTTCTCCTTTTGTTTTCTGATTCTTGTATGGTAGTGTATTTACTCCTTTTTGGCCAGTTGAGCCCCAGAAAAAAGAAGATCTTCAAGCAAGTACATGATGGCATGTTTAATTTTTTTCCCCTTTTAGCTTGCCTACATATTTTATGATTTATAAAGTATGTATTGCAGCTCTGCCATGTTCATTTTGAAAATTCCATTTAAGAACCAAAGTTGTAAGGACAAGTAAACAATCTAAAAAATTTCTTGTTGGACCTCATATTTTCATGTAGACTCTGAATTAATATTAAGTAAGAATTGGGCTTAGTCTCAATTACTGTGTAGAAGTTTTTGATATGCTTTCAGATATAATATTTTCTGTATTCAGATAAAACAGTAAATTACTACATTATTATGCTTTTTTAAAGATTAAAATTCTTTACCATTTCCATGCCTCTAAATTTTTGTGTTTCAGAGTATTTTCAATGTCAGACTCAATATTTTGGTGAGAATTGTTTTCTTTATCCTAATGCTTTTTTTTATGGTGTCTTTCCTGTTCTTTCTTATATTTTATTCACACTGTGCTTTACTTGAGTTATACACCTAATTAATTTTATTCTCTGAATTAGGGGCCAGCAAACTATAGCTAGTAGATCAAGTCTGGCCTTTCACCTGTTTTTGTAATCCAGGGGCATATGATAGTCATTTGTTTATGTGTTATCTGTGATTGCTTTCACATTGCAAGGGCAGAGTTGAATAGTTAAGGCAGAGACCTTTGTGAGCCCACAAAGCCTAAAATGTTTAATATCTGACCTCTTACAGAAAAAGTTTGCTGACCCCTGTTTTAAAGTGCAGAGAAGATTTAGTTTGGGGTACAGTCAGCTATTCCATAGAATGTTTTGGTATATACAAAAGCAATACACTATTGGTAGATCCATTGAACCTTTATGGAGCTAAGCAGTTAGAGTTTTCATGGATGAGTGAGTTGGTTAATAATAGGAATATAAGTCAGGCACAGTGGTGCATGCCTATAATTCCAGCTATTCAGGAGGCTGAGGCAGGAGAATCTCAAGTTCAAGTACAGGAAGCAACTTAGTGAGACCCTATATCCAAAAATGGCCAGGGAGGGGGGTTCCAGGACATAGCTCCTGGTAGAGTTCCCCTAGGTTGAATTCCTAGTTGAATACCTTGAAAACAAAACCCCCAAGAATATAAAAAATAGTCTTTCATAGAATTAATAAATTAGTGTTATCAGAAGATCAGTTTCTTTTAGCCTGTATCCTTGATTGAGAAAACTTGACTAGATAATCTTTAAAAGGTATCTTTTACTTTTGTGGTTCTAATGTTAGCTCAAATGTTAGCTCATTGTACATTGTTTTTGTTTTGAAAAGTATCTTGTAAATATTGGAAAACAAAAAAAGGTTTTATTCTGAAATTTGTTACTTAATAAAACAAGCTCATTGCAGGGACCCCAAACTGTCCTTTGTAAACTAAGGCCAAATATTGCATTTGAATTTGGGAAACTTAAAAAAAGTGAAAACAAGTATTTTTTTTTTAAATTAGCCTCTGCTTTACTTAAAAATATTTTAATATTATACCTCTGACATTATTGTTTGTATTTTTATTCCTTTCTATGTTATATAAAAAACTTTTCAACACATGTAATTTGGAAAAATTTTCAGATTGTTATTTTTATGTTCAGTAAAACTGAAAATTAAACATTTTTTTTAATCTTAAGAATTCTTGCTAAAACAAAGAAGGCAGTAAAACCATATTTTCTTTTCCAGTCTAAATAATCTAAATAATTCTGCTATGATATATATAATAGTTGCTTCATAATATTAGCTCCCTATTAGGATTTTCTGTGTCTGATATTGAAGTTCCAAGATTTAATGGATGACAATACAGTAATTCAAAAATAATATTGTACATTCAATATTGTGTAACTTTATTTTCTCTCTGGGCATTAATGTGTTTAAGTAGTCATCTTTCTAAAGTTTTGCATCTAGTATTGTAACAAACATAATTTTTGTCATAAATATTTTATTGGGTGCTTAAAAGTGAATTCCTAATAAAGAAATATAGTATATTCACATAATAGGATATTATGTTCAAACAGATGAAAACTGACTAGAGTAATTTAGATGAATGTTAGCAATATTATATTGAATGAAAAGATTATGTCCAAAAAGATTACATAAAATGATACCTTAGGGTTTTTTTTTTAGCAAGGAAAAAACAACTAAAAGTAAATACTCATCTTAGAAGCACATAAAATAAAATTCAAAACAGTAAAAGCAAGAGAATGATAAACCTAGGCTTAAAGGAAAAAAATAAGGAGGAGAAGTTTTTTGGAGAAGAAACAGATACAAGTTACTGTCAGTTTTCTAGTTATTATGTTCTCAAGTGTTATACATAAATATATAAGTACAAAAGTGGGCCATGCATGGACCAATGATGAGAGTATCTAATGAATCAAAGATTATGATTAATCAAATTCACGTACCTGAGATTAATTAAAGACAAAGGTATACAAGAATTGGACATTTGTACATATTTATTTAAAACAAATTTTAGCATATGACTTAGACAGTTGCTCTTGTGCTCAAACATGTTAACATTTTGATGTCTAATGTAAAGATTTTAGCTTTAAAAATGCCCATTAGCAGAACTATGGTATTATATTTAGCAACTATTATGATGCCATTTGGTAATTTTATATAGGTATCATGTGATAGTAAATCTCACGTATTCTTGTTTGTGAAACTTTCCTTCCTCTATATAGAAGTTTCACAACTTGCACTTGACTAGTTAGTGAGAGTGTCAATTATGTTAACGAAACCTAAAGGGTTGATGTTTATATCTCCCTGTTGTGTAAGTTTACTTGCCCTTCTGTATTCGTTTTTTGGTAATGTTTCATTGCAGATATGTAAATATTTTGTGCAGTCTTAACTTTTGCAATGATAATGTTAATTAGATGAAATCCTGTTTCAAATAGGTTTTATCAGCAGTGTCCTAAGTGCATAGTTCCTGATCTGGTTTAATACTGCAGAGCCTTTTAAGTTAAGCATTTTGAGAGCAGCTTCTGCCTTTCTTTTTCTTGTAACAGCGTGTTGCTAAAGCGCTTTTAGAAATCCTAGTACATCAACAGGGCTTTCCCTTTATTTTCTTACATTGCTCTAGTTTTTGTTTGTTTTTTTTTTTTTAAACCAAAGCATTTTGCTCAGATTCATTTAATGCATGCAAGTATTCAAACATGAGTATTCATTTCTCACCAGTTGGTATGGTAGTAGCACTCAGCCCTCATCTAGTTTCAGAATGTATGCTTTACTTGAGTGCCATTGACGCATGTTTGTTGTTTGTTTATAGGTCCTATGCATAGTCAATTGGAATCCCTGAGCGACTCTTGGGCCCGCCTGAAACACAGCAGAGACTGGTTGTATAACTCCTCTTACTCCTTCGAGTCTGATTTTGACCTTACCAAGTCTTTGGGAGTTCACACATTGATTGAAAATGTTGTAAGCTTTGTGAGTGGAGATGTGGGGAATGCCCCAGGTTTTAAAGAGCCAGAGGAAAGTATGTCTACAAGTCCTCAGGCCTCCATCATTGCAATGGAACAACAGCAGTTAAGGGCAGAAGTAAGTCTTTGATATTTACTCTTCATTAGAGACTCTGGAAACTTACTGAACCACTAAGTGTACACTTCTAGGAAAAACTTTTCTTCTTCTATTTCTACCTGTCCCTTTCATTCACCTGAGATTTTTCTTTTTAAAATAATACTGGGGATTGAACATAGGGGCACTGTATTCCTAAACTATTTCACAGCCTTTTTTATTATTTATTTTAAGATAGAATCTTTGAAGTTGCTAAGGCTGGCCTCAACCTTGTTATTCTTGTACCTCAGCCTCCCAATTGCTGGGATTATAAATATATCCCACCATGCCCAATGTCTCATCTGAGCCTTTTGACATCCTTTCTCAACTTAAAAAAAAAAAACAAAAACCAAAAAACAAACAAACAAAAAAACCCAAAACCAATATTTTCTTTGAATTGGACAAAAGTGCATTTTTTAAAGTTGTCATTTCCTAGAATAAGATACTCTAATCATAAGTCTTCACTGGTCTCCTAGAAATTAGGATTAAATTGGCTGGTGACCATAGGGACCTGCCACTCATAGATTCCATTTTTGACCCATTTGTTCCCATTTAAACTAGACCTCTAGTTTATATTAGAACCCCATAATAATTGTTATAGGCAAAATCCACTGGTAACTGGTAAAATTAGTGAGGAAAATTTGAAGGAGACACAGAATGTTTGCGTAGATAAAAAAACTATTCCCTCACACAAATATTTATTAATTTTTGTGGTTTTGACTGACCACAGATTCTTGATATTCCTTCCTCAACTAGATAGAGATTAATTCCCTCAACCCCATGCTCGAGGGTAGGCTGGACTTAGTGACTTTTTTCTAACAAAAAGTGTGGGAAAAGAAACAAATAACTTTATATTGCAGAAACCTGGAAGATATCTCCTTAACTAAGTAATCAAGATTAACATCTCCAAGCCTTGATGTGGTGGCACACACCTGTAATCCCTGCAACTCAGGAGGCTGAGGCAAAAGGATTACAAATTTGAGGCCAGCCTCAACAACTTACCTTTAAGCAACTTAGTGAGAACCTATCTCAAAATAAAAATAAAAGGTCTGGGAATGTGGCTCAGTGGGAGAGCACCCCTGGGTTCAATCCAAACCCTCCCCAAATATTATTAACAGGAGAAATAAGTCTTATTGCTATCATGTACCCTTAATATAAAATGAGAACATTTTAACTCTATGGTTTTCTTACCCCACATCCCTAACTGTAGTCTAATCATGAATGAAAAATGAGGGAAAGCTAAATTTAGGGTCATTCTATAAGATACAGGAACAGTACTTCCAAACTGTCAAGTTCATGAAAAATAAGGAGAAAAAAGTGTGTCACAGACTAATGGAATCTTAAGAGGACATGACAACCAAGTGTAATGTGGTATTCAGATTGGATTCTGGAAAAGAAAAGTGGCATTAGGGGAATGAAGTCTAAATAAAGTCTGTACTTTAATTAATAGTATTATACCAATATTAATTTTGAACTTTTGACAAATGTACCAAAGTTATATAGAGTATTAGAAATAGGGAAGCAAGGGGAAGGATATACAGGAATTCCGTGTACCATCCTTATGACTCTTGCAAATCTAAAGTTATTTCAAAATAGAGTTTTAAATTTTCTTTTAAGAAGTGGAATAGGCTGATTGATTACTGTGGTGGATAGTCCAGTACAATGTAGGAAAGATAGAGGCAGAAGTTCAAGAGAACCACAGAGAAATCATTCAGAAACACTTCTAATTCTTGAGTTGAGGAAATAGTCATTCTGATTAACCTTGTTATTATCTACTTTACCTATTCTAATAATACTACCTTAAAGTTTTGAAACCTGGGTTTAATCCTTGCACCAAAATAACCAACCAACCACCCAAATCTACTACTCTTATAGTCTCTTTTATACTGAAGTGTGTTTATAGAGATTTTAGAGATATCTTAATTAAAGAAAAAACCAACAATAATAAATGGAATAATAATAATAAATAATTATTATTCCTAGGAAATGTCAGACTTTTCTTTGCTAAATAATACGTTGTCAATGGCAAACAATTTTTTTTTTATGTCTGAATTCAAGAAAAATCTCTAAAATATATTCTTTTCCTCAAGCTTCGTTTGGAGGCACTTCACCAGATCCTTGTTCTGTTGTCTGGGATGGAGGAAAAAGGTAGCATCTCACTGGTAGGAAGCAGGTCGAATTCAGGCTTTCAGTCGTCCACACTGCTCACATCTGTGAGATTACAGTTTCTAGCAGGGTGTTTTGGTTTAGGCACTGTTGGACACACAGGAGCCAAAGGAGAAAGTGGCCGCTTGCATCACTATCAGGTAGGTAACCCTTTAACAGTGTATTCAAATTTTAATTATCTTTTTATGAAGCCAATTTAATAATGTGAAACTTTGTAGTGTTTATAATTGAGATTTTAAAAATATCTTTTAAATTTTTAAAATATCCCATTGGTTTAAGTAGTGTGTTTGGGATTAAGTGAGCCATATTACTGTTGTACTTTCGGGTTCTTTCTCGGTTCAGTTTCATAAATCTTTTTTTTAATTTATTTTTTATTAGTTGTTCAAAACATTACATAGCTCTTGACATATCATATTTCATACATTTGATTCAAGTGGGTTATGAACAACTAGATCTAAGTTGAGATAGAAGTTAGAGTTTGGGAAGATGGGTTTCAGTAGTTTACATTTTAGATCTGATTATTTTACCTAGTTTCTCTGATTCCTTTTATAGTTTTTAAAAATGTAATCTTTATGTCATATTTAGAGGGGAAATTACTTTATGGGAGAGGAGAAGGATTATACAGAATCAAGAATTAGCAAGCACTGCCAGGTATGGTGGTGCATGCCTGTAATTTCAGTGACTCAGGCAACTGAGCCAAGAGGATTGCAAATTTGAGGCTAGTCTCAGCAACTCAAAAAGGCTCTAAGTGAAAAATAAAAAGGGCTGGAGTTGTGGCTCAGTGGTTAAGTGCCCTCAGATTCAATCCCTGGTACCCTTTCCTCACCAAGAAAAAAGAATTAGCAAGCATATAAAATTTGATTTAGGGCTAGGTTGTAGCTCAGTGGTAGAGCCCTTGCCTTGCAGGCATGGGAACACTGGGTTCAATCCTCAGCATCACATAAAAATAAATAACTAAAAGATATTGTGTCCATCTACAACTAAAAAAAATTTTTAAATTCAATTTATTATAAATCTTTCATATGCTGAAAGTACTTAGAACCACTATAGGGGGACTGGGGTTGTGGCTCATGAAAGAGTGCTTGCCTAGCATGCGTGAGGCACTGGGATCCATCCTCAGCATCACATTAAAAACTAAATAGGGCTAGGGTTGTGGCTTAGTGGTAGAGCACTTGCCTTGCATGTGCACGACCATGGGTTTGATCCTTAGCACCACATAAAAATACATAAAATAAAGGTTTTGTGTCCAACTACAATTAAAAAAGAAATATTTTTAAAAAACTAAATAAACAAAATAAAGGTATACACAATGGAATATTACTCAACATTAAAAGAGAATAAAATAATGGCATTTGCAGGTAAATGGATGGAATTAGATAATATAATGCTAAGTGAAGTAAGCCAATCCCCAAAAACCAAATGCTGAATGTTTTCTCTGATATAAGGATGCTGATTCACAATGAGGATGTGTGGGGGAGCATGGGAGGAATAGGCAAACTCTAGATAGGGCAAAGAGGAGGGGAGGGGAAGGGAGGGAGGATGGGAGTAGGAAAGATGGTGGAATGAGATGGACATCATTACCCTAAGTACACATATGAAGACATGAATGGTGTCACTCTATGTTGTGTACAACCAGAGATATGAAAAATTGTGCTCTATATGTGTAATATGAATCGAAATACTTTCTGCTGTATAACAAATGAGAATAAATTAAAAAGAAAACCACTATAGGGCCCTGGAATAGACCTGGAATAAACATTATTACTTCTTGATGCAAAAAGCTATTATTGTGAGTATAAAACATGAATCTTTATATGTAATTCAGGATGGGATCAGAGCAGCTAAGAGAAATATTCAAATTGAAATCCAGGTGGCTGTGCATAAGATTTATCAACAGTTGTCTGCTACCCTGGAGAGAGCCTTGCAAGCAAATAAGCATCACATTGGTAAGTTAAATATAAGATGCAAGAATGCATTTTGGCCTGAGGTATGGTAGGTAGTTATGGTCTATATTTTATGTTTAATATTAGTAGGCTGACATTAAAAAATGAATATTTGAAAATGTAATGGTATTTTTTATTAGTATTTACATTTGGAAAAAAATCATTTTAATAAATGCTTTGTTTACTTCAAAGGAGATTCTTAACTATCTCTCTCTCATTCTTTTTTAGAAGCCCAACAGCGTCTCCTTTTAGTTACAGTATTTGCCTTGAGCGTTCATTATCAACCTGTGGATGTTTCTTTGGCAATTTCCACTGGTCTGCTAAATGTATTATCACAGTTATGTGGCACAGACACCATGTTAGGACAGCCCTTGCAGTTATTGCCAAAGACAGGTGTTTCCCAGCTTAGCACAGCTTTGAAAGTGGCCAGTACAAGGTTGCTCCAAATTCTAGCAATCACTACAGGGTAAGTACTAAAATTTCTTGGTAGTATTACGTGGAGCCTTGTCTTTCCACATTTTTCACAATGTTTGCCATTCTGTGTTCTTACCACTTATTTTTTTATTTCTTGTAGGACCTATGCTGATAAACTAAGTCCCAAGATAGTTCAATCCTTGTTGGATCTACTTTGTAGTCAGTTGAAGAATTTGTTGTCCCAAACTGGTGTACTACTTATGGCCTCTTTTGGAGAAGGGGAAGGAGAAGAGGGTGAAGAAGAAGAAGAAAAAAAAGTTGATTCCAGTGGAGAAACCGAGAAGAAAGATTTCAGAGGTATCATAAGCCTTTTTCTCTGTCATTACTTAACAAATATTAATTGAAACTTCTTTGTGTGCATGTGATAAGAATGTAGACTTCCTTCTATTGTAGGTTATGAAAAGATTTTTATTTGTTCATTTATAAACCCCTTTTCTCTTCAAATATGTATGTTTTAGATGAGCTTCTGATTGAACCTCCTTAGAGTCTATTCACTCTGCTGTTGCAACCTACTGCCTTTACACTAGGTTTAGCCATTCCTTGGCTGTCCAGGCTCAGAATCTAGATTTTTAGTGACCAATTTCCCCCAGGTTAAGTATTGCATAGTGGGAGATGGAGTGGGATTGGGGGTGGAAGGAGGTAGACTCAGATATTTTCTTATCCTTTGACCCTGACATACTCTTTTTCACCATAGTCCTACCCTAAATGGTTCCTTGGAATTAGGGGTTAGATATTGGGTGCTGGGTTAAAATCAGAGATTGTTTTCCCCCCCAGCTTCTCTATTCTCTAATTAATAGAATTCTTCAACATATTTGATTGCTGACATATTATTTACTCACAGTTTTATAGCAAACACTATTTTAGAAGAACTTATAGATGACATACATCATTTATATAACTAAAGGAATAAAGGTCAAAAATTGTCATTTATTAAAAAATGATTGTAAATCTACCATGACTCATTACCATAACAACTCTGGGAGTCCTTAAAATTCTTTTTTTTTTTTTTTTTTTTTGTTTCAAACTGTACTGGAGATTGAACCCAGGGTCTCAAACATGCTAGGAAGAGCTCTACTATGGAGCTATAGCCCCAGTCCTTATTTTATTTTGAGATATTTTAAGATCCCCAGACTGGTTGTGAACTTGTGATCCTTCCTCCTCAGCCTCCTGAGTACCTAGGATTATAGGTATGTGTTACTATTCCTGGCTTTTTTAAGTCCTTTCTAGATTAGGTGGATAGACAGAGGGAAGCAGCCAGTTAGTTAAATGTTCTCTTCCCCAATTCCATCAATTGTCAAATAAGATTAATTATCTCTCTGAAGATTGCTGTGAAGATTCAATAACCTAATACATGTAAAGCAGTGTCTGGGACATTGTGAAAGCTCAGTGGATATTAATTTTAATATTGGAATATGATAATAAATAATATTAGAAATTAAATAGAAATGCTATTTAAATCATTAATATTGTTGTTGATTTATGGGCAGATAGAAAGAGGAAATACCCTTGGGTTGCAAAATGATAAAGCCTTAGCTCTGACCTCGTGGACTTTCCAGGGTACAGAGGGAGGCAAGCTTGTAAACAGGTAATTATAGTGTATTACAAGATATTCAAAAGAAATATTTAAATTTCAGAAGTCAGAATGTAGGAGGATATTAAAAGTTAAGGACCAGTTTTTCAGTTTCAAAGGCTAAACCATGGCAAGCTCCTTTTTTTCTGTTGATATACAGTTATAGTCCTTACACAAAGAGCTATAAGAAAGTGAAAGCAAGGTTTTCCTGCCTCTACCTGCTTTCCTGAGATCCAGTGAAGGAGAAAGGGTTGTTAAGATAACAGGTTCTATTTTATTGCTGAGTAATATTCCATTGTGTATATATACCACATTTTCATGTACTGAAGGGCATCTAGGTTGGTTCCACAGTTTAGCTATTGTGCATTGTGCTACAATAAACATCATTACCCTAAGTACATGTATGAAGACACAAATGGTATGAATATACTTTGTATACACTAGAGATATGAAAAATTGTGTTCTATATGTGTAATATGAATTGTAATACATTCTGCTGTCATATATAACAAATTCGAATAGAAAATTTAAAAAATAATTTTAAAAAACAGGTTCTCACCAGTCTGTGCTGAGTCCTGCACAAGAAAGAAGATATGCAGTCACTTAGCCTATAAAGCCTACATAAAACTGGATCCTTCCATGTCCAGTAAAGAGAGAAACAGTTCTTTTGTGACTGAATCTTGCGTGTGTGACAGAGTTTGTGTCCCTTTCTCTCAGTTATCCTAGCTAGAAGGTCATTGGATCCTTTCGTATTTATGGAGACAACTAGGTATAAGACTGACTTTAGTCAGCAGGGGCTAGGCATTCAGAGGCAGGCTGCCTAGATATTAATAAGCTCCAATCTTTCTAAATAAAATAATTAAAAGGAAGGTATAGCCTTCATTTAAAATGTTGTATTGACACTGAAATACAAACTATATCAGATTTTATTGACCAGCTTTATATTTAAGGTCTCCAGGCTTACGTTTTATTCCAGAAATACTTTCTGGCAGTAGGAGGTAGAATGCAGACTTCATAAAGGGATTTACCCAGGGCCCTCTGCTGAGAGAGAAGTCTTCATAAAAGAGGTAGCTTTTTAACTGGATCTTGAAGGAATGTATAGGGACAAGCTTGGAGTGAGACATGTGGATAACTGGGGCAGGTTAATACTTTTGTATTTTTCAAACTAATACAAAAAAATATTCACTTAACATTTGGGTAAAGAAGAGGCAGGGTTCTATTTGGAGGAAATATAGAGAAGAGTGTGGGGTTTTTTTCTCTCTAATTATCCTCAGCACTTTATTTCTGTCATAGCCTTGCATACCTACCTCAGCAAAACAAAATTTCTTCTATTAGTTGGATGCATCTTCCCATGAGAGTAGTTTACTTATTTTCTGTTGTCACCATAGCATGCCCCTTGGCAAGAGTCTATCTCCATGACAAGTGACTTGTCAGTGAGTTCTTTAATTCAGCATGTCAGAATCTTCCTGAAAGTTTTTTATATATAAAGCATATTATACATACTATATGTATATAAGTGATATTTTATATATATTCTTATCTTCAAATTGTTTTAATTTTCCATGTTTTATTATCCCTTGGAGATGGCCATTCTGGTACACTTTTGATTCTATCTCTGTATGAGACTTTGACAGTCTGAGAAAGTGTGAAAAGTGTGTGTGAGATAAGAAAATGTGGTGTGATACAGGAAGGGAAGATAGTTTTCTGTGGCTTCAGAGTGACAAAAGAGAGACTTGCGCTGATACCATGGAGAAACTGAGAAGATTGGTTGTTTAAGGCAAGATTGTGTGAAAGGTCTTATACATAGAGTTTGCTCTCAGGCAAAGTAGACTAAGGCTTAGGGATGTGTTTCTTTGTAGAATTTCAGAACAGAAAATCTTTTTTTAAAGATGTGATAATTTGGTTGGGGAAGGGAAGCAAGGGTTTTTTTGAAAGTGTAATTAAAATTGTGAACTTCCTTCCTAATCCACGCACACACACACACACACACACACACACACATACACACTTTTTCATACAAATTCACAGATCATTGTTCTCAAAATTCCATCTAGCAGAACTCTAGATTTGGGTAGGGAGCCATCGTTTTTTAGAGTACCACTTTTTTAAAAATGGGAAAACAAGTATGTATACACATTCTAGCATGCTCATTCTTTCTGTACACTGATGTAAAAGATATTTCATTTGGCTTTTTTTGTTTTTAAACTTATCTCTATTCTAGTCTTTAAATTTTCAAAAATCATTAGCTTACTGAAAACCTAGATTATGAATCAGATTTTTACATAGTGCAATACAAATACAAACTCTGTTAGATATCACTAGTTCCTGTTAACTTTTAGTTATGATGTAAACTTGTTTCTTCATTTTCAGCTGCTCTTAGGAAACAACATGCAGCTGAACTCCATCTAGGGGATTTCTTAGTTTTTCTTCGAAGAGTTGTGTCTTCAAAAGCAATTCAATCAAAAATGGCTTCCCCAAAGTGGACAGAGGTGCTTCTAAATATAGCATCTCAGAAGTGTTCTTCAGGTATGTGCCCCCTGGCCTCTATTTTAGAATATTTTTATATATCACATGTATTTTATTAAGAGAATACTAGATTTTAATTTAACAACATTGGACATTCAACCTTGATTTCAGAGCTTTTCTTTTTCATTTGATTGAAAGAAAGCTCCAGTTACAAGTGTAAAAAATGATAGAAAATGAATAATAAAAAGTGACACTGGAGGGGCCTGGGGTTGTGGCTCAGCGGCAGAGCACTTGCCTAGCACATGCGAGGCCCTTGGTTCGATCCTCAGCACCACATAAAAATATATAAATCAAGTGAAAGTATTGTGTCATCTACAATTAAAAAGTGAATAAATATTTTTTTAAAAAGTGGCACCTGAGAAAATTGTGGATTTAATCTAGAAAGCTGATTTTATTTGTGCAGATGGTAAAATATTCTAAAAATAAGTGATGAACATACCGTTTAATATATAATTTGGTATAGGTTCTGATCTCATTTTTTGTATCTGTCCATTTTCTCTTATCATGATGTGATTTCAGTTACCTTGATTATGCCTTATGAATGTTTGATATCTATGATAGTTCTATACAATAAGTTTAATTACTAGTTCTTAGTCTAAAGTCTGGTCTATGTACATAGATTATTGACAGGCCTTTCCTAATCTGATTTGTTTTTTAATTGTGATAAATATGCATAATATAAAATTTACCATTTTGACTATTTAAATGTACAATTCAGTGACATTAAGTATCTTAGCAATTTTTTACAACTATCACCACTCTTCATTTCCAGAACTTTTTCATGATCTTTAGTGTTTTAAATATGCTAAAACATAACATAACATAATGATGGTCCATAATATGTGTTATTTTGCATGTTTATATTCTCACCATAGATTTTCTTAATTAGTATAACTTACAACAGTTTTTTTCCTTTAGTAAGATGAAGTTTATATTGTAAAATCCTAAAACATAAAACTCATATATTTATTTATTTTAAACTGGTTTTATTATAGTTATGTGAATTGTTTAAAGTACATATTTATGCATCAGTATTCCATCTCTACTTTGGCTATCTTTAGAAAAGTACAAACTGCTTACTCTCCATTAATTCTAGCAATCTCTTTGAAACAGTCAAGGCATGAACCTAGGGAGAGGCAATGGGAGGGTACAAATAAACAAAAATTTTAGAAATTCACAGACATGTTTAAAATTCTGCCTCTACTTGGCAAATTATTACATTCTCTGATCCTATTTCCTCATCAGTAAAATGAGACTACAGGTCAGGGTCCATGAGGATTAATGGAGTAAAAGTGTGTGAAATACATAGTATAGTGCCTGGCATGAGTGGTTATTACAGTGCTTTCTGTGTGTGTGTGTGTGTGTGTGTGTGTGTGTGTGTGTGTAAACATGATATTTATATGCATTAATGGGTATAGTATGGGTTCAGAATTCATGTGATGACAGGTTTAAGTGACGTTCATTCCACTTATAAATGCTTAGCTGTCTCAGGGATTTTTTCCAAGGAGATCATTTTAACTTTGAATTTAAGTCACATTGATAATAAGCAAACATCTTTTTTTCCTCTAGGTATTCCTCTAGTTGGTAACTTAAGAACAAGGCTCCTTGCACTTCATGTTCTTGAAGCTGTGCTACCAGCTTGTGAATCTGGAGTAGAAGATGACCAAATGGCTCAGGTTTCTATTTTTAAAGTTAATAGAAAATATTTTACATATTTGCAACATTATTCACTTCAAATCTAAACTTATATATAGCCTTTCTAGTTATAAATGTGTCATTTATTCAGTAGCATAACTTTCACTTTTAACATTGCTTTCTCTGTTATTTCACTTTTAAGGAAGAGAAAGAGAAATTATGAAGTGTGACAAGTAGAGGGATTAGGAATAACTTTAATATCAAAAGGAAAGGACAGTATGTAGAGTGTCTTACTAGGTTGGGCCTTTAGAGAGCGAAATGTGTGAGGTTGTATAGCTTTATCAGGTGTCCGTACATAATAAGGCAACATAAAGCCTGTGTAAACTACTTTCTAGTGTGTCAATGATCTTTCTAAAAGTATATATTTAACTTATAACCACCAAAAATAGCTGCTAGACATTGATATAATCAAACCAGACATGACTTAATATTATAGTAACATCTGTTCTAAAAATACTTAAAATTACTCTTTATAAATTTCATTATCTTTTTTTCCTTCAATAAAACAGGTAGTTGAGCGCCTGTTTTCCCTTCTATCGGATTGTATGTGGGAGACTCCCATTGCTCAGGCCAAACATGCTATTCAGATAAAGGAAAAAGAACAAGAAATAAAATCACAGGTAAGTGATTCTTTCAAAAAGCTTTTTTTTAGACAGCACAAAGGAATATCCTGTCACCTATCTGTGATGCAGAGTCTTCTATGGGACCTTGCTCTATGGTTATTACATTTTTCTCTTTCTCCATTCTGTCTCCTTCTCTACAAATGGAGAAGGAGACAGAATGGAGAAAGAGAAAATGGCCTATCTTTCATTCCCACCCTCCCAAATCACATTTTTTATCCATGAAGCTTTCTTTATCTTCTTTCTTATCCTTCAGTAGTAAGCTTATGCCACTTCCTTGCTTTTTATCTCTTTTCATCTCTTGTTTATATTGCAACCATATGCAAAGAGTAGATGCTTAATAAATGCTTATTGAATGAATTTAGGCCCTCCCTATTTCTTACCGGAACTCTTGCAGCAATTCCCTGATTATTCTCTTTGCCTTCCTTATATACACCCCTGGTAAAATGATATTGATAAAGTGCTCATCTGATCACAGATCCCTATGTAAGTCATTTGTGCTAGTTCAAACTTAATGTGACTTATAGGGCCTTTCATGATTTTGTTTCTTCTCTTTGTGGGCTTATTTTCTGTCATTCTTGCCCTCTGAACATTCCATTCTGCTTGCAATGATTTTAAATCATTGAATTCTGTGACACCTCCATGCCTTGGCACATGCTATATACACTGCCTGAAGAGCCTTTCTCTTCTTTGGTCATCTGCTTCATGCCTTTTTTTATGGTATTGGGGATTGAACCCTGGGTGCTTTACCACCACCAAGTTACATTCCTAGCCCTATTTAATTTTTTATTGTGAAACAGGGTCTTTGTGGCTTTTGTGGCTCAGTGGTTGAACGCTTGCCTAGCATTGTGCGGGGCGCTGGGTTCGATCCTCAGCACCACATAAAAAGTAAATAAGTAAAATAAAGTTACTGCGTCCAACTACAACTAAAAACATAAAAAAATAAAGTTAAAAAGAAAAAACAGGGTCTTGCTAAATTGCTTAAGGCCTCACGAAATTGCAGAGGCAGCTTTGAACCTGAATGTCTGGGATTACAGGCATGTGATATCATACCCAGCATTTAATGTGTTTTCATCATTCAGGTGTCAACTCAGAAGCCACTCTCTTTTAATACTTACGTTTCTTTCTGAAGCATGATTAGATACTTATACATGTATGTTTCTACTATACCTATCATGTAACTTTTGTTATTTTCTTACTGCAATACTTACATCATTTGTCTCTCTATCCCCTAATGGAACAATAACCTCTTGATTGGCAGGAACATGTCCTTATACAGTAACTGGTATTTGGTAGATAATAAATATTTGTGGCATAAAAGAGTCATAGAATTTAATAGAGATCTGGTTTACTTCAAAATACTGAACCAGCTTCCTTTCTTGTAGAAGCAAGGAGAATTGGAGGAAGAAGATGAGAATCTTCCCATACAAGAAGTATCTTTTGACCCAGAGAAAGCCCAGTGTTGCATAGTGGAAAATGGACAGATTTTAACTCATGGCAGTGGAGGAAAAGGATATGGCTTGGCATCAACTGGAGTAACTTCTGGATGCTATCAGTGGAAGGTACATAGAATTTTAAGCATTTGTTAGCGTTTTGTATTTTTGGTCCCTTTTCCCCAAGATGTTAAAAAGAAAAAAAAAATATGTGGAAGGACTTTCAAATCATTTTGTAAACGATGTTCTATCAATATGTAAGGTGTTATCATAAATGGAAACCAAAAGTGGTTGGATTTATCATTTTGAAATTTTTTAGGTTACTTACCTTTCACAACAAATTAGTACCTCATCTGCTGTTTCATACAGTGTGTCCATAGCCACCCAGGCACTAGAATTTGTTTTTTTCCACTTCTTCTCTTTATTTTTCCCAAATAATGCTCTAACTCTATTATTTTGAGGGTTGTTCTAGTAATCTCACTGCTACCACTGTGTCAAAGGTCCCCAAGACCACCCTCATATTTAGACATTCACTAGGAGAATTCATAAGATTTAGCATATAGTTGTTCTCATAATTGAGATTTAATATACTGATGTAGTAAGGATATGTAACCTTATGATAAGGGAAGAAAAAGATAGGTACTGTATGGAAGAATCATGTGCTGGCTTTTTTATGTTCTGTCCCTCCGTCAGCAACAAAAATGCAGCAAGCAACATGTATGTGTTGTTTCAAAGGAATCCTCATTAGAGACTCAGAGCCCAAGGTTTTTCTGAGGACTGGTTATATTTGTCATATTTTACCTGATGTACCAAAATTCTAGACTCCGAAAAGGAAAGTTGGTGTTCAGTGTAAACCACATTGTTTTTTTTCAAATGCTGTAGGCCCATGAGCAACCTTTTCATTTAAAAAAGTTTTGTGTCAGTGTAGGAAACTATTTACAGTTGATTTCACAGATACTAGCCAAGGATTGCTATTGCAGTCAGGCCTTTTTATTTTTTCTTTTTTTCTTTTTATTTATACAGAATAGTAGAATGTATTTTGGCAGGATATACATACATAAAGTATAACTTATAATATTAGGTTCCCACTCTTGTGGTCATACATGATGTGGAGTTACACTGGGTAGTGTATACAAATATGAGACTAGGAAAGTTATGACCAATTAATTCTGTCTTTCCTATTCCCCTCTCTCATTCCCTTCATTTTATTACCCTTTGTGTAGTCTAATCTATTTTTATTATTCCCCTCCCCAACTTCCCTTGTTTTGGGTTAGCATCACAAATCAGAATGAACATTTGGCCTTTTTGCAGGGGGAGGGGGGGATTAGTTTATTTCACTTAGCATGATATTCTCTAGTTCCATCCATTTAATGGCAAATGCCATAATTTCATTTTTCTTTATGGCTGAGTAATATTCCATTGTGTATATATACCATATTTTCTTTATCCATTCATCTGTTGAAGGACACAGAAATAATTCCAAACATTCTACAAGGTGAAAAATGAATTTCCTGGACATCATTACGCTAAGTACATGTATGAATGCACGAATAGTGTGACTCTACTTCATGCAAACAGAGAAGTGAAAAATTCTGCTCCATTTGTGTAAAATGAATTGAATAGCTTTCTACTCTGACATATAACTGATTAGAATTATTAAATAAATTTTAAAAAATAAAATAAATATTGTGAGGACCTCAAAGAGCTTTTATTTACATGAGTTATATTTATCAATAATTATAATGTTAAAATTAAAATAGAAAAATCTTAAAACAGTTGCTGAAAATGATAATAGTATATGTTTACTGACATTAATTTTTTGTAAAAATTAGAATAAAATTTTATTCTAGAATAAAAATTTAAATGAGGATAAAAGAATTTCCTTTAAAATCTTTATAAACTGATGAATTTATTTCATTTTCAAGTTATTTCTACTTAGGTGGAAAAGAAAGAATAAAATTCTCATAGTGCAAAAATATTGTTTATAAACATAATCTTTTGGTTTTGGTTTATGCAGTTAATAGCATACAAACAGATTTTTTTTTAGTACTAATGAGTATTATAACATTTATTTTAGTTTTACATTGTGAAGGAAAACAGAGGTAATGAAGGCACATGTGTCGGAGTTTCTCGTTGGCCAGTACATGACTTTAACCACCGTACCACCTCAGATATGTGGCTTTATAGGGCCTACAGTGGTAACCTCTACCACAATGGAGAACAAACACTGACGTTGTCCAGCTTTACTCAAGGAGATTTCATTACCTGTGTATTAGACATGGAAGCCAGGACTATTTCCTTTGGGAAAAATGGAGAGGTACTGAAACCTACTCATAAACTTTTTTTCCTTCAAATTTACAGTTAATTATTCAAGTGCTAATTATCTAGTGTATAGATTATCTACCTTCTTCTTCCTTGTCTTTAATACTTTCTCTTTTTATACTTACAAGCACCAAACTAACAATAGAAATGTGTTAAATCCCAGTAAGATTTTTGAAACAAATTAATAAATTAGAATAATTTATTATATGTGGAATTTCCTTGGTAGTTGCAATTTGGCTATAGTAACTTTTGTTTTGGCTCCTAAGGCTTTGTATTTTAATGTGGTTATATGTTATCAATTTAAAAATATTTTTGTTTCCTTGTTCTTTCCCTCACTTCTGTCACACTCTAGGAACCTAAATTAGCTTTTGAAGATGTGGATGCAGCAGAGTTGTACCCATGTGTAATGTTCTATAGTAGCAACCCAGGTGAAAAGGTAATGAAGCCTCAAAACCTTTATATTTAAGCATAAAGGTTATTTGCTTTCTTTTTTTATTAAATTTCTTAGCATCAGGTAGAGTTTATAAGTATAAATAAGCTATTTATACTATTAAGAGTACTGACCCATATAATTCATTCTTATAGAATGAGGTTAAATACTTTTAGAAATTATCTTTACAGTAAGACACAATTTAATATTCTGGTTAGTTGGATACAGTGAATCAAATTTTTAAATTTATGTGCAACTATGGTAATTATAGGAACTAAATTAGGGATAATGTGGCTCATTGGCAATTATGGACATGAGAGAAATCTAGAAATAATCTTAAATGTGATAGGATGCCACTAGCTGAGTAATAGAAATTCCAGTTATAATAGAGAGCTACCTTTTATTAATTCACCTGGGGGAGCTCTCAGATGTTATGGATAGTATAAATTTGAAACTTTTGAGAAAAAAATTAAAAGGGATCCCTTCTGACTGAAACCTTTTTATTCTCCTCATCTCAAATCTAGACAGAGATCAACCTTTCTTTGGTCTCCCTGTACTGATAGACAAAAATTTTTTTTTCTTGCTCCATCCTTTACTGTAGGATGGAGTGTGACTTAGGTTTGTTCTCAAGAATTTTTAGTTATTTTATAGTAATAAGTTTACAAATTAGGTAAATTGGAGTACCCTAACCGTGAAAGTTACTTTTTATTCTATGCTTTAAAGTATATTTTAAAAATAATTTACATTTAAAAAATTAAATTTCCATGAGTTATGATTTAAAGCTAGCTCTTCACAAGACAAGGGAACTACTTCTAGAACGGGTAGGCAATAAAAATTGAACTGGAGATGAAGTAAACAGGCCTCCTAGTACCTGATATTATTCCTTGTCCTGATTATATTATTATATCCCAAAATAGGTTCTGGCATGTTCTGCTGAGAATTATGGTCATGGTGCTTTCCAGTAGCAAGGAACCTTGAAAAAAATTATACAACCTTAGATTAGGTAACAATCAAGTTATTCTATCTGGAAGGTTTTTTGTGATAAACTTCAGAATCTCTGAGAAAAACAATACTAATAATAGTTAACCTTTTTTTAAAAACATTTATAGTGTACCTGGCACTGTACTGATAAGCACTTTATGTGCATAGTTTCATTTAATTTATTTATTTATATATTGTGGTACTGGGGATTGAATCCAGGGATAGCTGGCCTCAGCCTCCTGAGTCACTGGGATTATAGGCATGTACTTCCATGGCCAGCTCATATTATTTTTAAAATAGTGTAAGAGGCCAGTACTATTATTTGTGCCATTTTTTTCAGATGTAAAACTGAGGCTTAAAGAGATTAAATAATTTCCCAAGATTATGTAGAATTAAGATGTTAATTGAAGTCTCACTCCTCTCTTCCAGTTTGCAGTGTATGTCCAGATTGGAACTATCCCAGTTGTATAGATTTAAAATTTTATCTTTGTTCTCCTTGAACAATATAAAAGATAGTTCTAGGACACATTATTATTCTGGAGTCTTGATAATGAGAACTGGTGTATACTCCAGACTTTTGTGAACTAAATTAATTCAATTACATATATCCATCTTCTGAGTGGTCCTACCAGGTCTGTAATTCACAGGCTACAAGAGGTTTAAATGACAGGCAGCTTATTACAGAGTACCATACTGCTAGTAACTTCAGTAGGTCCGCAACATTTCGTCTTTGTTGTGAGCCAGTTGGTATATTACATGTGTAGTAGGTGATCAAACAGTAGTTCCACATGGAATTCCATGTGCTAGAATTTATAGTTACTAACAGTTAAGGAAACCTATTGATATCACATATGTTCCACCCTCTTTTCTTTTATATAGGTGAAAATTTGTGATATGCAGATGCGAGGCACACCACGGGACTTACTTCCAGGAGACCCCATTTGTAGTCCAGTAGCAGCAGTGCTAGCTGAGGCCACTATTCAACTTATCCGTATCCTTCACCGAACAGACCGTTGGACTTACTGCATTAACAAAAAAATGATGGAAAGGCTACATAAAATTAAGATATGTATTAAAGAGTCAGGTCAGAAGCTAAAGAAAAGCCGCTCGGTTCAGAGCCGAGAGGAAAATGAAATGAGAGAGGAGAAGGAGAACAAAGAGGAAGAGAAAGGTAAACATAATAGACATGGCCTTGCTGACCTCTCAGAGCCACAGCTGAGGACTCTTTGCATAGAGGTGTGGCCAGTTCTGGCAGTGATAGGAGGAGTTGATGCTGGTCTTAGAGTTGGAGGTCGGTGTGTTCACAAGCAAACTGGGCGCCATGCCACGCTGCTGGGAGTGGTCAAAGAGGGTAGCACGTCTGCCAAGGTCCAATGGGATGAAGCAGAAATTACCATCAGGTATGATCTGTTGAGTTAACACTTTTAGCAAATGAATATTTAATAATGAAACGGGACTTTTCCCATGGACAGTAAGTATAAGCACTGTATTTTAGATGAATTGCTGGTTGAGTTTTTAAAAATATTTTTTCCATACAGCTAACTATTGGTACTATGATTTTATAAAGGAAAAAAATTTCCAAACCCATGTTCTTTGAAATACTAGTGATTCATCAAATATTTTTGCTGGGCACTGTGGTGCATGCCTATAATACCAGTGACTTGAGAGATTGAGACAGGAGGATGGCAAGTATGAGGCCAGCATCAGCAATTTAGCAAGACTTTGTTTTAAAATAAAAGAGGGTTTAGCTAAGTGGTAGAGTACCCTTAGGTTAAATCCCCAGGAATAATAATAATAATAATAAGAAGAAGAAGAAGAAGAAGTAGTAGCATAGTTTTTTGTTTTATTCTTTTTTTTTTTTTTTGGTGAAGAAATGGTAATATCCCTAGTTAGGTTTAATTGGAATCCTTCTTTCTGTTTTTCATATGGTTTCCTGCCTTTTTTGGTGACAGATGGAGTACTGGAAATCAAACCTGGGTCTTTTGCTTGCTAGGCAAACACTGTACAACTGAACTACATCTCCAGTCCAGTTTCCTGCTTTTTAGTCATTTCTACTATACTGGGATAGTAAAAAGCAAGCCAGCTGATCTGTTGATTTCATTTTGATAGAAGGGCTTTGAGTATAGCATGGGAACATTTGAATGACTAGAATTACATTTTGGATTATCTTTGATATTCTTGTTCTGCCCCTGCTTTTTTAAGCACCCATATTTCTATTCCCTCAATGTGCAGCATTTAAAAAAATTTTTTCTTTAAGTTGTAGATGGACACAATACCTTTATTTTATTTATTTTTATGTGGTGCTGAGGATTGAACCCAGTACCCCACAGTGCTAGGGCTGTATCACTGAACCCCAGCCTGAGCCCCAGATTTTTAATAGATATAATCATTCCATTTATTTGATACAGCAGAGTACTTAAAAGCACTTATGTGTCTGCATTCAGTTAGAATTAGAAACTTCATTTATTAAAGAAGAAAAATGTCAAGTATCACTATCCAAAAAACTGACTTATTACTCTACATCGTTGTATTAGTTGAAAATATGGATTTTGGTTGACATTATGTAGTTATTCATTATATTGCCTAATGTGATTCCTATGAAGTTATACGTTAATATGACATAGAACAATATCTGAAACAGTGGTGCTTAGCGTTTATTGGAAATATCATGGTTTTAAAATCAAGTGAATGCTATGGACCCACTTAGTTGAAAAATATACATACATAAATTTTACACACAATTTCAAGGGTTAATATCTACTTCTCTAATCTAAGAAAAACCAATGATGGTTTTACAAAGTTACATGAAAGTGTTTACCTTTTATATTCTTTGCCTTGTTTCAGAAAGGATTTATGTTACCTTACTAATATGCATACAGTATAGTAAAATAAGTAAATTAGTAAATGAAAACCAGTAAGAAAAATGAGGCAGAGGGAAAACAGGATTAGGAAAACAAGACAGAATCACAATTTAGATTAGTACAACAAAACCTTATATGTTTGTTAAAGTTTGTATTATTTTATGTTTATAGCATTCATAAACTTCAGGAATTTCTTGCCAAATGTTAGGAAATATATAATCATAATTTTGCTTAAATTATAAATTAGAAACATTAATTGAAGACTATAAAGTAAATTTCTTAGTGAAACAAAGTCTTCTATGAAGACTTTGAAAGAGCTATTACCCACAGAATAAACTAGATTTATTATACAGACTTTCCAGATAGCTTACATCAAACTACAGCTGGCTCCCTGCTATTTTTGGAAGTAAATTTACACAGCCACTCTCCTTTCTTTAGTATATCAGTGGCTGCTTTTGTATTATAATGGCACAGTTGAATACTGGCAACTGAGACCATGTACTCTGCAAGGTCTAAAATATTTACTATCTGTCCCTTTATGAGAAGTTTGCAGTTCCTGGGTTATATTATATAATAAAGTCTATTCTCATTTGAAAGCACATGAACATCTCAGTGCTTTTGCATGTAGCATCACAACTCTCCATTTTCTCATAATAGACTTATTTTTCTCTCTGTAATGATGTCTTTAGTTTGTGTAAAGTATTCTTTGTATTGTGTACATAATACATCTTGTTTTGCCTACATTATTTTCTGTACCTTCCTCCTGTCTTTCCCTCACTTGCTTTTTCCTGTGTCATTCTGATCTTTATTAAAGCTTCCCAACTTTTTGGTCGCCTAGTGATACTCCATTGTATAATCTGGAGCCCTGTGAACCACTGCCGTTTGATGTGGCACGATTCCGAGGCCTGACAGCTTCTGTGCTGCTGGACCTAACATATCTAACAGGCATTCATGAAGATATGGGGAAACAGAGCACCAAGCGTCATGAAAAGAAACACCGACATGAGTCTGAAGAGAAAGGGGACGTTGATCAGAAACCTGAGAGTGAATCTACTTTAGATGTGCGAACAGGATTAACAGCTGATGATGTCAAAAGTCAGGGTACCACAAGCTCCAAATCAGAAAATGAAATAGTTTCATTTTCTTTAGATCAAACATTGCCAGGAGTGGAATCCCAACATCAAATAACAGAAGGAAAAAGAAAAAATCACGAACATGTGTCCAAAAACCATGACATAGCCCAATCAGAAATCAGAGCAGTACAGCTGTCCTATCTTTACCTTGGTGCTATGAAATCACTTAGTGCTCTTCTTGGCTGTAGTAAATATGCTGAGCTGTTGTTGATACCAAAAGTCCTGGCTGAAAATGGCCACAACTCAGACTGTGCAAGCTCACCAGTTGTTCATGAAGATGTGGAAATGCGTGCAGCCCTACAGTTTTTGATGCGACACATGGTGAAGCGAGCAGTCATGCGGTCACCCATAAAGAGAGCATTAGGATTAGCTGATCTGGAACGAGCTCAAGCCATGATTTACAAACTAGTGGTCCATGGGCTTTTGGAAGACCAGTTTGGGGGCAAAATCAAACAAGGTAAGTTATCTGACTTTTAAAAAAAGATTTGTTCCATTGAAATTACTTATAACTGTTGATATATTATGTGATTTTTAAGAACATCTTTTTTTTGGGGGGGGGGCAAAAAAGTATCACATCATTTTTCCTTTGTAAGGTAACCAATCCTTTTTTTGTTAATTTTTTTATTAATAATCATTAGCCTATACATAAATTTCTGTTTTAAACCTTCCTAAGCATTATAATTATTAGGAAATTTTATAAAACAAATTTAATTCATATAAAAGGTATAAAAGGTACCCAAGTATTTATTGATCTGATTCAAAATATATAATATTCTACTAACTTTGCAGAGATATTTTAATTAATTAATTAATTAATTAATTTTAATTAGGTATATATGACAGCAGAATGCATTTTGATTCATTGTACACAATTGCAGCACAACTTCTCATGTCTTGTACCATATGTGCAATCCTACATGAGGTCTAACTCATTCCACCATCTTTCCTGCCCCCATATTCCCTTTTCATCTATCCTTCCCCTTTGCCCAATCAAAGTTTCTCCATTTTTCCCATGCCCCCCCATTATGGATCAGTATCCACTTATCAGAGTGAACATTCAGCCTTTGTTTTTTGGGGATTGGCTTACTTTGCTTAGCATGATATTCTCCAACTCCATCCATTTACCTACAAATGCCATAATTTTATTCTCTTTTAATGCTGAGTAATCCATTGTGTGTATATATCCACAGTTGCTTTATCCTTTCATCTATTGAAGGATATCTAGGTCGGCTCCACAGTTTAGCTATTGTGAATTGAGCTGCTGTAAACATTGATGTGGCTGTGTTACTATAGTATGCTGATTTAAGTCCTTTGGGTATATACCCAGTGGGGTATCTGGATCAACTGGTGGTTCCATTCCAAGTTTTCTAAGGAAAACTGCTTTCCAGATTGGTTGCACCAATTTGCAGTCCCACCAGCAATGTATGAATGTGTCTTTTCCCCTCACATCCAATTGTTGTCTGTGTTCTTGTTTGCTAGGTATTTCTTATTCTTGTGTCTATATGGTTTATCTTTGCCTGTAAAGACTGAAGATAGGTATCAAAATCAAAGTCCTAAGGAAACACGGTTTTAATGATTGGTTATCTTTAGAGAATCTCTTATTAAATCCTAAAAATGAAAGTGAGACTTTCCTCTGTTTTTTTTGAGAGAACCCTCTTCTCTAAAAACAGAACTGGATAATTGCAACACCTCTTTTCTGAAAACAGATAATTGCCATTCTGACTGGTGTCTCAGAGCTATTTTTAAAGAGCACTTTAAAGCCCACAACTTTTATAGACCAATATATTATATGTAAAAACAAAACAAAACAAAACAAAAACCTTTGTTTTATCTTTTATTCTCCCCTTTGGGAACTATAAATTTTGAAATAAAAATTGAGTTTAATTTAGGAAATGTTTATTTTATTTTTTTATTGGTTGTTCAAAACATTACAAAGTTCATGACATATCATCTTTCATACATTTGATTCAAGTGAGTTATGAACTCCCATTTTTACCCCAAATACAAATTGCAGAATCACATCAGTTACACATTCACATTTTTACATAATGCCATATTAGTGACTGTTGTATTCTGCTGCCTTTCCTATCCCCTACTATCCCCCTCCCCTCCCCTCCCATCTTCCCTCTCTACCTAATCTGTTGTTGTTCAGTTCTCTCCCTTGTTTTTTCCCTCCCCATTCCCCTCACAACCTCTTATATGTGATTTCATATAACGTTGAGAGTTTCCTTCAGTTTCCATGCAATTTCCCTTCTCTCTCCCTTTCCCTCCCACCACTCGCCTCTGTTTTATGTTAATCTTTTCCTCATGCTCTTCCTCCCTGCTCAGTTCTTAGTTGCTCTCCTTAAATCAAAGAAGACATTTGGCATTTATTTTTTAAGGATTGACTAGCTTCACTTAGCATAATCTGCTCTAATGCCATCCATTTCCCTGCAAATTCCATGATTTTGTCATTTTTTAGTGCTGCGTAATACTCCATGGTGTATAAATGCCACATTTTTTTTTATCAATTCATCTATTGAAGGGCATCTAGGTTGGTTCCAAAGTCTAGCTATTGTGAATTGTGCTACTATGATCATTGATGTGGCAGTATCCCTATAGTACGCTCTTTTAAGGTCCTCAGGGAATAGTCTGAGAAGGGCAATAGCTGGGTCAAATGGTGGTTCCATTCCTAGCTTTCCCAGGAATCTCCATACTGCTTTCCATATTGACCGCACCAATTTGCAGTCCCACCAGCAATGTACAAGTGTACCCTTTTCCCCCACATCCTCGCCAGCACTTATTGTTGTTTGACTTCATAATGGCTGCCAATCTTACTGGAGTGAGATGGTATCTTAGGGTGGTTTTGATTTGCATTTCTCTGACTGCTAGAGATGGTTAGCATTTTTTCATGTACTTATTGATTGATTGTATGTCCTCCTCTGAGAAGTGTCTGTTCAGGTCCTTGGCCCATTTGTTGATTGGGTTATTTGTTATCATATTGTTTAATTTTTTGAGTTCTTTGTATATTCTGGAAATTAGAGCTCTATCTGAAGTGTGAGGAGTAAAGATTTGTTCCCAAGATGTAGGCTCCCTATTTACCTCTCTTATTGTTTCTTTTGTTGAGAAAAAACTTTTTAGTTTGAGTAAGTCCCATTTGTTGATTCTAGTTATTAACTCTTGTGCTATGGGCATCCTATTAAGGAATTTGAAGCCCGACCCCACAATATGTAGATTGGAGCCAACTTTTTCTTCTGTCAGGCTCAGAGTCTCTGATTTGATATCAAGCTCTTTGATCCATTTTGAGTTAACTTTTGTGCATGGCGAGAGAAGGTTCAGCTTCATTTTGTTGCATATGGATTTTCAGTTTTCCCAGCACCATTTGTTGAAGATGCTATCCTTCCTCCATTGCATGCTTTTAGCCCCTTTATCAAATGTAAGAAAGTTGTAATTTTGTGGATTGGTCTCTGTGTCCTCTATTCTGTACCATTGGTCCACCTGCCTGTTTTGGTACCAGTACCATGCTGTTTTTATTACTATTGCTCTGTAGTACAGTTTGAAATCTGGTATCGCTATACCTCCAGATTCACACTTCCTGCTTAGAATTGCTTTTGCTATTCTGGGTCTTTTGTTTTTCCATATGAATTTCATGATTGCTTTTTCTATTTCTACAAGAAATGCTGTTGGGATTTTGATTGGCATTGCTTTTAAACCTGTAGAGAACTTTGTGTAATATCGCCATTTTGATGATGTTAGTTCTGCCTATTTATGAACAGGGTACATTTTTCCATCTTCTAAGATCTTCTTCTATCTCTCTCTTTAGGGTTCTGTAGTTTTCATTGTATAAATCTTTCACCTCTTTTGTTAGGTTGATTCCCAAGTATTTTATTTTTTTGAGGATATTGTGAATGGAGTGGTTTTCCTCATTTCCATTTCAGAAGTTTTGTTGCTGATATACAGGAATGCCTTTGATTTATGCGTGTTGATTTTATATCCTGCCACTTTGCTGAATTCATTTATTACCTCTAGCAGTTTCTTTGTAGACCCTTTTGGGTCTGTTAGATATATTATCATATCATCCACAAATAGTGATAATTTAAGTTCTTCTTTTCCTATTTTTATGCCTTTAATTTCTTTTGTCTGTCTAATTGCTCTGGCTAGTATTTCAAGAACTAAATTGAATAGAAGTGGTGAGAGAGGGCATCCCTGTCTAGTTCCAGATTTTAGAGGGAATGCCTTCAGTTTTTCTCCATTTAGAATGATGCTAGCCTGAAGCTTAGCATATATAGCTTTTTCAATGTTGAGGTAAGTTCCTGTTATCCCTAGTTTTTGTAGTGTTTTGAACATAAAGGGATGCTGTACTTTGTCGAATGCTTTTTTTGCATCTATCGAGATGATCATATGGTTCTTATCTTTAATTCTATTGATGTGGTGAATAACATTTATTGATTTCCGCATATTGAACCAGCCTTGCATCCCAGGGATGAATCCTACTTGATCATGGTGCACAATTTTTTTGATATGCTTTTGTATTCTATTCACCAGGATTTTATTGAGAATTTTTGCATCTAAGTTCATTAGAGATATTGGTCTGTAGTTTTCTTTCTTTGAAGTGTCTTTGTCTGGTTTCGGGATCCGGGTGATGTTGGCCTCATAGAATGAATTTTGAAGAGCTCCTTCTTTTTCTGTTTCTTGAAGTAGCTTGAAAAGTATTGGTATTAATTCTTCTTTGAAGGTTTTGTAAAACTCTGCTCTATACCCATCCGGTCCAGGGCTTTTCTTGGTTGGTGGTCTTTTGATGGTCTTCTATTTCTTCCTTTGTTATTGGTCTGTTTAAATTGTGTGTCTTCGTGAGTCAATCTGGGCAGATCATATAACTTAAGAAATTTATCGATATCTTCACTATCTTCTATTTTATTGGAATATAGGGTTTCAAAATACTTTCTAATTATCTTCTGTATTTCTGTAGTGTCTGTTGTGATATTGTCTTTTTCATCCTGTATGTTAGTAATTTGAGTTCACTCTCTTCTTCTCTTCATTAGCATGGCTAAGGGTCTGTCGATCTTATTTATTTTTTCAAAGAACCAACTTTTAGTTTTATCAATTTTTTCAATTTTTTTTTGTTTCAATTTCGTTTATTTCTGCTCTGATTTTAATTATTTCTTGTCTTCTACTACATTTGCTGTTGTTTTGCTCTTTCTTTTCTAGGATTTTAAGATGTAGTGTGAGTTCATTTATTTGTTGGTTTTTTCTTTTTTTGAGGAATGAACTCCAGGAAATGAATTTCCCTCTTAAAACTGCTTTTATTTTGTCCCATAGATTCCAGTATGTTGTGTCTGTATTGACGTTTATCTCTAAGAATTTTTTTATTTCCTCCTTTATGTCTTCTGTAACTCATTGATCATTCAGTAACATATTGTTCATTTTCCAGGTGATGCAGGATTTTTCCTTCCTTCTTTTATCATTGATTTCCAGTTTCATTCCATTATGGTCAGATAATTTGCATATTATTATCTCCACACCTTTATATTTACTGAGAGTCGCCCTATGGCATAATATATGGTCTATCTTTGAGTAGGATCCATGTGCTGCTGAGAAGAACGTGTATCCACTTGATAATGGTTGATATGTTCTATATATGTCGGTTAAGTGTAGGTTATTGATTGCGTTATTGAGTTTTATAGTTTCTTTGTTCAGCTTTTGTCTAGAGGATCTGTCCAATGGCAAGAGCGGTGTGTTGAAGTCACCCATAATTATTGTGTTGTGGTCTATTTGACTCTTGAACTTGAGGAGAGTTTGTTTTCTGAATGTTGCAGCACCATTGTTTGGTGCATACAAATTGATAATTGTTACGTCTTGATGGTGGATGGTTCCTTTTAACAGTATATAGTGTCCTTCTTTATCCCTTTTGATTAACTTAGGTTTAAATTGATTTTATTCTATATGAGTATGGCTACTCCTGCTTGCTTCCGAGGGCCATTTGAGTGGTATGATTTTTCCCAGCCTTTCACCTTCAGCCTGTTTATGTCTTTTCCTATCATATGAATCTCCTGAAGGCAGCGTTTTGTTGGGTTTGTTTTTTTAATCCAGGTTCCTAGCCTATGTCTCTTGATTGGTGAATTTAAGCCATTAACATTTAAGGTTACAATTGAAATGGTTTGTACTTCCAGTCATGTTTATTTATTTATTTTAGTTTGGCTAGTTTTTCCTCTTTGGTTATTTTTCTCCCCCTTTACTGAGATATCTCCCACTGTTAGTTTTGGGCGCTATTTTTCAATTCCTCTTCGTGTAGTATTTTGCTCAAAATGCTTTGTAGTGCTGGTTTTCTGGCTGCGAATTCTTTTAGCTTTTGTTTATTGTGAAATATTTTAATTTTATTGTCAAAGCTGAAGCTTAATTTTGCTGGGTACGGTATTCTTGGTTGAAATCCATTATTTTTCAGCGTTTGAAATACGTTGTTCCAGGATCTTCTCGCTTTCAAAGTCTGTGATGAAAAATCAGTCGTTACCCTAATTGGTTTACCCCTGAATGTAATCTGCCTCCTTTCTGTTTGGGGTCCTGTAGGCTTCCAGGATTTGGCAGTTCATTCCATCTTTCATCTCTGGGAAGCTTTCTAGGATTATTTCATTTAATAAGTTGTCCATTCCTTTGGTTTGAACCTCTGTGCCTTCTTCTATCCCAATGACTCTCAAATTTGTTTTTTTTTATGAGATCCCATGTCTCTTGGATAGATTGCTTGTGAGATTTAAGCATCCTTTCTGTGTTGACTATATTCTTTTCAAGTTGATAAACTTTGTCTTCATTATCTGATGTTCTGACTTCTACTTGATCTAGTCTATTTGTAATATTCTCATTAGAGTTTTTAATCTGGTTTATTGTTTCCTGCATTTCTAGGATTACTGTTTTTTTTAAAATCTCTATCTCTTGGTAAAGCTCGTTCTTTGCAGTTTGAAATTGTTTGTTTGATTCATTTTCAAAATATACTTTCATTGCTTGGATTTGCTGTCTCATGTCTTCTCTAATATTCTGTTCCATCTGAGTTAGGTATGCCTTGATTTCTTTCCCTGTCCATGTTTCTGATGCTTCTAGGTCCTCCTGTAGATTTAAGTTGTCCTGCATTGTTTGTAATCCTTTTTTCCTTTGTTTTTTCATCAGGAAATGTTTATTGAGTGTATACTATGTGCCAGGTACTTTTCTAGGTTCTACAAGCAATAGTGAACAAAATAAAGTCCCTTGCCTTCATGAAACTTACATTGTTCTTTATTCCTTCCCTTTCCACAAACTCTTCCCTTCCGCTTCCTTTCCTTTGCTGTTACTTCTTCACTGTCTTCACTTAGTAAACAGAGAGAGGTGTGTTGATTATGAAGGAATGTGGACATTTAGCAAATCTGATAGAATAAGCTGTCCTTCTAGCAACTCCTATTGTTTTTTTTTTTTTAAGTGGGCTCCCTTACCAGATTAGGGAAAAATATATAAATACACTGTAAATATTTAGACATTTTAACTCCCCCACCCATTTTATCTCTTAGGATAAGGACTCAAGAGTCATTTTTAAAGCATGGAGGTTTTGTTAGGTATTTCTTATTCTTGTATCTATATGGTTTATCTTTGCCTGTATAGACTGAAGATAGGTATCAAAATCAAAGTCCTGAGGAAACACAGTTTTAATGATTGGTTATCTTTAGAGAATCTATTATTAAATCCTAAATATGAAAGTGAGACTTTTACCTGTTTGTTTTTGAGAGAACCCTCTTCTCTAAAAAGAGAACTGGATAATTTCAAGGTTTTGTTATAGTACTGTCTATGGAGTCTGGAATAATGAGTACAATATTCATATAAGGATGAGTATATGTAGGGACCTGTAAATCTTTCAGAAAACGTATTTAGAAACTTTTAAATAATATTTTTCCACATCCACTGTTATTTTTGAAGAGAAGAAATGCTTACTACTTTCCTAACCTTTATCTTGGTTGATAGAGGTTGATCAACAAGCTGAAGAAGCTGACCATGCCCAGCAGGCACAGACACCTGTTACCACGAGCCCATCAGCCTCAAGCACAACTTCCTTTATGAGCAGCTCCCTTGAGGACACCACAACTGCCACCACTCCAGTCACTGACACAGAAACGGTGCCTGCATCTGAGTCCCCAGGAGTGATGCCACTTAGTCTTCTCAGGTAGAGAAGTTGACCTTTAATGTCTGCTATTTCTGATGCCTCTAGTTCTCCAGGCATGGTTGTTTTCTTAATGAATAGTGGGCCCAACTGAATGAACCCCGGTGTTCTGGAGCTAGAAAGAACCTGAGATCATTTAGTAAAGCCCATTTAAATGAAGTTGGAAATGTCCCTCAGAAGTTTAATAAGTTACCTCAAAGTCTCACAGTGGTAGACCCAGGTCTAATCAGCCATGCCACTGATGAGCAAGGGCTCCAACACTTGAGTGCTGTCTTAGTGATGATTTTTTGTTTGTTTGTTTGAGCTTTGGAATTTTTTTCCTTCAGAAGATAAATACTTGTGTTTTGAACATTAGTTTCAATAAAAAGCTCATATCCATGAATATATTTTTTCATTTAAGCATAATTCTTTATACTTTTATTTGTACTATAAGATCAAATAAGTGTACCTTTTCAAATGAAAAGGCATGTTTTATGATGCTTCTTTAGCCAACCCTACTTAATAGGTTTGTAAATTCCAAATAACGTTTACTTATTTAAATTTAGTTTTGTTTCAGCTTGTCAGATATGTACACAAAGGAAAACTTCAGAAAGAAGACTGTTCTGATCTCTCTTAACTGTGGCTTAAGTGAAAAAAGGGAAACAAATGTTTAGTGTTTCTTTTTAAAGTTATCTTTTTCCCTTCTTCTTACTTGACAGGTCATTTTTATATCTATTCTGTAGACCAATATCTTAGAAAGTAGAAGAGGAGAATGGTTGTCTTGTAGTGAGTCTCAATATTTGGACATGTGTACATTATTTCCTATTTTAATTTTATGCTAATAACCATTGCTGTTTTCTCAAAGGCAAATGTTCTCTAGTTATCCAACTACCACTGTACTTCCCACACGTCGGGCACAGACTCCTCCAATATCGTCGTTACCAACTTCTCCTTCTGATGAAGTAGGAAGGAGGCAAAGTTTAACTTCTCCTGATTCACAGTCAGCAAGGCCAGCTAATCGTACAGGTGAGTGTGTTTTCATTTACTTTGACACCCAAACATCTTGGCATTCCAGATGTATGGACTTTATTATGTGAACATTATAGTTTGTCTTCACTGAAGGTAAAGCAGTGATTTTAATGAAGGAGAACTGCACCCATCAAATTGAATGGCTTCTTCATTTGAAACTAGATTAAATTGTGACTTAAAAGATAAATAACATACTATATATGAGTCATATCAGACTTTTCTTCTTTCATGATATAGACAATTTTTAGTGATATAAATTTCCCTCTACACATACTTTAGCTGCAACTTACACATTTTCAAATGCTGTGTCTTCATTTTCATTTAGTTTAAAGTACTTTCTAATTTACCTTTGAGATCTTTTTTGATGTCTGGGTTATTTGGAAGTGTGTTATTTAGTTTTCAGATATTTAGGGACTTTAGTTCTAGATATCTTGCTGATTTTTAAAATTCTACTTTTATTGTCATAAAAGAACATATCTTGGGCTGGGGATGTGGCTCAAGCGGTAGCGCGCTCGCCTGGTATGCGTGCGATCCGGGTTCGATCCTCAGCACCACATACCAACAAAGATGTTGTGTCCACTGAGAACTGAAAAATAAATATTAAAAATTATCTCTCTCTCTCCTCTCTCACTCTCTCTTTAAAAAAAAAAAAAAGAACATATCTTGTGTGTGTTTTTTTCTTTTTTGTGGTACTAGGGATTGAACCATCAGTATTTTGTGCATGCCAGGCAATTACTCTACCACTGAGGTACACCCACTCCCACCAAGCCTAAAGGACATATTAGTGGAGGACCAACTAATGTATCTAAAAGGAATGATGAAATTAGAAATCATCATCATTATAATAATTCAGCCATTAAATATAAATGGATGCTATTGAGTAAAACTTTGATGAGGAGTCAAAAATTCACACTCTTATAATACCTCCACAAATATACTTTTTAGTTTTAAAGGGAAAAAGGAAAAGAGTATCTTTGCTGTGGAGAAACCTGGCAGATCCCATCTAACTCAAGTAAGCAAAGTTAACATCACCAGAAGTGAGACAGATTGAAATTGTGTATCTTGGCTAGCATAATCCCAAGACTTAGGCAAAAGAATCTCAAGTTTGAGGCCTGTCTCAGCATCCAGTGAGACCCTGTTTCAAAATTTAAAAATAAAATGGACTAGGGATGTAGCTCAATGGTAAAGCACCCATGGGTTTATCCCCGGTATCAAAAAGTTTAAAAAAGAAGAGGAAGAAAGAAATTGCATATCATATATATCATCTAATAGAATGCAATGAGAAAATACTAAAAAGCATTAATCTGAATCTAATCATGAGGAAGCAACAACAAATTTAAATTGAGCTACATTATACAAAATCTCTTATCTTCAAAATATCAAATATCTAATCTTGAAATATCTAATCTTTGAAATGTCAAAATGATTGAAGGAGATAGAAGAGAATTGACAACTAAATAAAATGCAAAGATAATCTGATCCCAGATTAGATCCTTTGCTGTAAAGGACATTGCTGAGACACTTAATATGCTTATTCAGGAGAGTATTCTTATTTATAGGAGTTACATATTAACATATTTAGGGGAGGTAGAACATCAGGTCTGCTACTTACTCTGCATTGGTTCAGGATAAAAAATTCTTTGTACTATTCTTGCAAATTTCCTGTAAGTTTGAAATTTTTTTAAAGGAATTTTCAGCAAGTTTATTTTATATTACTAGCAGATTTATCTGTTTGAAAACCTTTATGTTGCTATAATAAGCTTAGTCATAGCATATTTTACTAGAGTAAGATTTTATTTAGACATTTTCAGGAAATTGGAGACTTACAGCTATTGTGAGAACTTACATTTAGGCCTTTACTTCTTTTTCTTTTGCTTCAGCCTTGTCAGATCCAAGCAGTAGACTTTCAACTTCTCCTCCTCCTCCAGCAATTGCTGTTCCATTGCTGGAAATGGGGTTCTCACTCCGACAGATTGCCAAAGCCATGGAAGCTACAGGTGGGATAAATTTTTATTTATTAGTATCTGTAGATATGAGAAGTCCTACCTTGGTGAAGGCAAAGTATTTTTAAAGAGGTCATAAATCTTGGTAAGATTTTTACACCAGATCCATGTAACTGTTACCATTTACAAGGGCATGAGACAAAACACTTCAAAACTGATAGCAACATAACTAATTACTTTGTCCAAATTAAGTATCAGAATTTTTTCCCCCTATATAGGTGCTCGAGGAGAGGCTGATGCCCAGAATATTACTGTCCTTGCCATGTGGATGATAGAGCACCCTGGGCATGAGGATGAGGAAGAGCCCCAGCCAGGCAGCACAACTGACTCCAGGCATGGAGCAGCAGTTTTAGGCAGTGGTGGAAAGTCAAATGATCCCTGTTATTTGCAGTCACCAGGAGACATACCGTCAGCAGATGCTGCTGAAATGGAGGAAGGCTTTAGTGAAAGGTGAAATTCCAATTTCTTTTTTTAAATTTCTTTTTCTTATTTCTGTTCCATGTGTTAAAAATAGTTCCTCCAAAATAACCATTTATTTCACTTCATAAATGTTTCTAGTGATGAATAAAGTTGGTAAATGTAGTTATGTGAAAAGAGATGGGCATTTATAAGCTTATGTTTCTGTGAGGAGTAAAAATGAGAAGTTTTGATAAGAATGGATGTTTTCATGAAAAGCAGGAAGTGCATAAGTTTTATGTAAAAGTTAGCTGGAAAAAGGAAACTGAAAATTAAAAGTTTATTTTAAAGTAAAATAAACACCCTGATAAAAACAGTTTTATCTCACAAGGGATATAATATAGAATGTTCATTTTAGTGATAGAGATTAATTAACGTATTTGATAGAATTGGACTGTCTCAGTATAGTTAAATTTAAATTTTCATTTTATCCTAATTTTCAGTATCTAGTATAATATGTCCCTTGTAAAAAGAATTCTGAGATGATGCCTTCCCTTAAATGACGTGTAATAAAATATTCTAAAATCCTCCTTAAAATCTTTTCTCCTGGGGCTGGGCTTGTGGCTCAGTGGTAGAGTGCTCATCTAGCATGTGCAACGCTCTGAGTTTGATCCTCAGCACTGTATAAAAATAAATTAATTAATTAAACTATAACTAAAAAAATATTTTTTAAAATATATCTTTTCTCCTGCAGCACTTCTTATGATATTAGACCTTCTTCATTTTTCATCTCTATGGTGGAGTTGTATAATTACCAAGTCTGTGTTTTATAAAATGCAGACTTTTTCTAACAAGCTCAGTGAATATTTTCATAATTTATTTTGAAATATCTATTCATAATAATTTCAAATTATAAGTATTTAATTATTTAGGATTTATTTAAATATTTTATTCTATTCAAATATTTTATCTTCTTTTTCGTTTTGGTGTTGGGGAATGAACCCAGGGCTTCACTTATAATAAGTAAGCACAATGACCACTGAGCCACATCCCCAGTCCTAATCTAATTTTAATTTGAATCTGAACTAAGCACCATTTCACTATTGGTGGAATTAAAAATCAGGTACACATTCTCTCAGAGCATATGATATTATTTATAATTTAGGAACTTTGCAAGGGACAAAAGACAGATTTCAAAGTTTTATCATAGGCTAAAGACATATCTCAGTGGTAGAGCAAGTGAATACTTAAGCTTCACAAAGCCCAGGGTTCAATCCCCAGCATTAAAAAAATTTTTTTTTCAAAAGCATATTTTTTTCTCAAGACATTTAGAGAAAAATGTAGTGCCACAAGAAAGCTTACACCTTGCTTTCTTTTCATGGTATGTTGCTTTCAAACTTGTACTTGTAGCACTGATAATCTGGATCATACAGAGAATGCAGCTTCTGGAAGTGGACCACCAGCTAGAGGTCGCTCAGCAGTAACAAGAAGGCACAAGTTTGATTTAGCAGCTCGCACATTGCTAGCGAGAGCAGGTAATTATATTTCAACTTCTCTTGTAAGGGCAGCAATAAAGAAGATGTAACTAATAATACTAAGTATTCAGTCCACCCACATTAACAAAATTACTATTTGTATATAATTTTCTACATATTTGCATAATTTTACTTAATTGAAATGAGAGTATACATGTAAAGATTTATTTTTTAAGTTCCCTCTGATGTAGAAGGCTATATAGGCCACTTATAAGTTTTGAGAAATTTTACAAATGATCCCTCAGAAGTGATGATGAATATTTGATATTTACTATCAGTGGTGAGATACTTATCATCAGTGGTGAGAAGGAACTAGAAAGGACACTGCCCAAAAAAGTGTAGGCACAGACTTTTTTTGATGTATTCTGTTAGGTACTCACCAGTAGATAAGGCCCTACCTAAGCAAAAATAAATTCCCTCAATTCATTAGTAAATTATTATAGGATTATGTTTTAAAGTATAAATTGGGGAATACGTTTTATAAACCAAAAACTGGGATATATGATTTGTCAAAATAGGATTTGATCTTTGAAATATTAGAATTTAAGTAATGATTCAGTCATTTTTGGGAACAGTGAGAAAGAAACTCAGACTGTCCTGGAAAACCCAGGATATATATATTTATCATGAATTGAAAGGGGAATGGCTTAGATAATGCCAAGTGAAGTTAGCCAATAACTTCCCCCCAAAAACCAAATGCTGAATATTTTCTTGGTTATAAGGAGGCTGATTCATAGTGGGATAGGGAGCAGGAGCATGGGAGGAATAGACAAACTTTAGATAGGGCAGAGGGGTTGGAGAGGAAGGGAGGAGGTATGGGGTAATTAATGATGGTGGAATGTGAGATCATTATTATCCAAGTACAGGTATGAAGACACAAATTGGTGTGAATATACTATGTATACAACCAGAGATATGAAAAATTGTGCTGTATATGTATAATAAGAATTATAATGCATTCCGCTATCATATATAAATAAAAAATTCAAAAAAATTTTAAAAAGCAAAAAATAAAAATAAAAAAAATAAACCTGAAAGAATAATAACAGCTAACATTTATTGAATGTTTTTCTATACAAAAACTAACATTATAAAGAATTTTTCATGGGTTATCTTGTTTAAACATTTAGCCCAGTGAGACAGGAGTGCTATTATTGTCCCTATTTTATAGGAGATGAAACACATGTGATAGGTTTGTTGTATAGGATGAGTTTGGTACTCATCTTATGTGTGGCAGTTAAGAACTGGCAAAATATTCAGAATTACTTTATTCATGCAAATAAAATACCGTTTCTGTTTTGTTCTGAGCGGGGTTATACCGCTCTGTGCAGGCCCACAGGAATCAAAGTCGGAGAGAAGGAATATCTTTGCAGCAAGACCCAGGGGCGTTGTATGACTTTAATTTAGATGAGGAATTGGAAATTGATCTTGATGATGAAGCAATGGAAGCTATGTTTGGACAAGACCTGACCAGTGACAATGATATTCTGGGAATGTGGATCCCAGAGGTACTGGATTGGCCTACCTGGGTGTGTGTGACTGCAGCGGGGGCTGCTCTGACTTATTTTCCTGCCCTCCTATTCATGTATCTTACTAACAGCAGCCTTGTATTGAGTTGAAGTCTCTAAAAAGCCTTACATCTCATCTTGATGTTTGGGGATTTAATGCTTGAAGTTGCTTTGATACCTACAAACCAATATGAAAACGTTTCTCTGTTGCTTTTTCTGCAATTTTACTGCTTCTTTCCCCAGACTAGATGAAGAGAGCCATATTGTGGCAATATTTGATTGTAATGTCAAAGGTAGATAACAAAACAAGCATCAGTCCCCATAGATGCTGCTGGGTTAGGTAACATAACTGCTTCATTCACATTGCTGTCTGAGTGCATGCTCTTCTCCTTCATAGGTTCCATTTAATCACTGTTAATATCTCATTCTGGGAACCAGTGCCCACCAAGATATTTTAAATACCTTCATCCAGGGACAGGGTACATGTGGGTTTGTATGTATAAATTGATTAGCATTACAATTTTATAGTAGAGAGACTAAAAAGTTCTTAGACATAAATCTTATAGGAAACTAACTGCCATATTAAGTCAGTAAAATAACTGCACCTTAATGACTTTTCTCAGAAATTCAGAAAATAGATTTAGCATTTTATAGCCAGATAAAAAGTAGTTATTTTCACTTGAGAGGGTTTTTATTATTATTATTATTTTAATAATTGCTTTAAGATAGGGCAGATTGTCATGTTCTTAACTCTTTTCTCACTCTTCTCATATTGCAATTTATTGTGGATCTCAATTCTGATTTTTAAAAATTAATTAATTAATTAATTAATTAATTTTATGGTACTGGGAATTGAACTCAGAGACCCTCTACCACTGAGCCCTTTTTATTTTATTTTGAAATAGGATCAGTATTACTAAGTTCCTAAGGTAGCCTCGAATTTAGGGTCTTCTGCCTCAGCCTCCAAAGTTGTAGGCATGCCTCACTGCCTGGCTTGAATTCTTATTTAAAAGAAATTTTTATGAAGTATTAATGAAAATATTGTGAATATTTTAAGATATGTAAACAAAGTAGTTAAGATTGTAAACAACCTATTTACCTCTTAATTTTATGTTAACTTGACTATAATAATTTGGTATGAAATCATTTTATGCAGCATGTTTGTGAGTCTGAAGATAGGGAAGAAGTGGTGGTATGTGAACTGTGTGAATGCAGTGTCGTCAGCTTCAATCAGCACATGAAGAGAAACCACCCAGGCTGTGGGCGCAGTGCAAATCGTCAGGGCTATCGCAGTAATGGCTCTTATGTGGATGGCTGGTTCGGTGGTGAATGTGGGAGTGGAAATCCATACTACCTGCTATGTGGAAGCTGCAGGGAGAAGTATTTAGCTCTGAAGACTAAGTCCAAGACAACAAATTCTGAAAGGTACCTTGAAATTGTGTAGATATCTAGGCTCTATGAATATCATATACCTTAAGAGATAGGAACTGAAGACTTTCCATGTGAGGAATAATTTTTATCTTCCCAAAGTCCTATGATTGCTGAATTGGTGGCAGAAAGTATGGAGAAGTAGGGAATACTTTTAGGATCTCTGAGGTCCTGAAATAGAGGCATGACAGCAGGTCCTTTTAGGATCTCTGAGGTCTTGAAATAGAGGCATGACAGCAGGTCCTTCACTGGAGTTTATTAATCTTTGACTTATTGGCCAGTTTTAGTCAGGACACTTGCCTTAACCCTCAGAAGGCATACAGTCAGTTTTTTTCATTGATGTATTATACCATATTTCTGGCATCTTAATTAATATCTTTTTTTTGGTGAAAAAATAGACTGCTCTGTTTAAATGAGTTGCCATGAAAATATTTTCTCTATATCCTTAATCTCTAGTAAGTAGAATTTTGGTCTTTATTGTCAACTATTAAATCTTAAAGGCTTTTTGGAAGTTTGATTGAAAGAGTTGGTTGTAGATGATCAGGAATCTCCCCAGTTGTTGGGTAAAACAGTCACTGATTTATTAGCATGTGTATACATACTTACTTATAGTTTTTATTAGATTATCCCATAATACAAAACACTTTTATATTTTGCTGCTTTATTAATGACCTATTAAAACATTCTAATGGCTTAATTTGCACAAATTTGGATACTAACTTTTATATAAAAACACAATGTTCTTCATGTTTGGTGCAGGTACAAGGGACAAGCTCCAGATCTAATTGGCAAGCAGGACAGTGTATATGAAGGTAGTTGTTTGTTTTGAGAGCCTCTTTATTTTACATGTATTTTTATATATACTCTCTGCTTAACATTTGTTACTAAAATATACCATGATATATGTCTGTATTTATGTACATATTAACTTGAATATTCTGTAGTAATAACCATAGTTTGAAAGTCAAAGGAAAAAGGACCTGAGCCCAAATATTAGCTTTACTACAGAATGTTAACTTCTGTTTTTCATATTTTTTCCAAAAAGTAAAAAAGAGATGTAGTATATTTTAAATTTACATCCTAATTATTAAAAGTGAAAAATAAAAAATTGAGATGACCATCAATTTTTCTGGAGCACTCATTTACTTGAAATAACCTCTCCTTAATGATTATGGACAGTGTTATGAACGTTTTGTTGGTCCCACAACACTTTTTTTATTGGTTGAAACCTCCATGACCAGTTGTGACATTTCCAATTGTTTATTTTATTTTCAACTATACTGGCTCTTTTTCCCTTCTCTTGTCTCACTCTGCTTCAAGAATGCAGTTTGGTCAGGTCACCAGGAGATGATGTCATAGTTTATGTTGTGGGTAGTGGAATTTGAATCTAGCTTTCTTATATTTATTTATTTTGTGTGCATATGGTTCTGGGAATTGAACCCACAGGCACTTTACCACTGAGCTACACCCCTAGCCCTTTTTATTTTTTATTTTGAGACAGTTTCTTGCTAAGTTGCTAAGGTTGGTCTTGAATTTGTGATCCTCCTGCCTCAGCCTCCCAAATCATTGGGAATACAGGCATGTGTTATCATGCCTAGCTAATCCAGTTGTATTTTAGATATGTCTTATAATAATGATTGCCAGCAGAGCTAAATCATGGTTTATATTCACTTATCATATATTTATTTATTTAAATTCCAGAAGACTGGGACATGTTAGATGTTGATGAAGATGAAAAGCTGACAGGTGAAGAGGAATTTGAATTGCTTGCTGGACCACTTGGTTTAAATGACCGGCGCATTGTACCAGAACCAGTTCAGTTCCCTGACAGTGACCCACTAGGAGCATCAGTGGCAATGGTCACAGCTACCAACAGTATGGAAGAGACTCTTATGCAAATAGGTAAACTGAAATACTAATTTGCATTGGTTTTTATTGTCCATTTTAATTTGTTTCTTAGATAAATAGTAAGTGGTTTAACGTTTTCTTACATGATCAAGTCTCTCTAGCCAGTTGTTTTAACATTTTAGAGGTATGATATAATATTAAGTTTTGATTTTTTTGTGTTTATGAACTATTGAAGTGATAAAAGGATGATTTGTAAAACATGACTAAGGATTTTTTAAACTTTGTTATAAGAGAATTCTTTAACTGACTAAAATTATTGGGCAGCTTTTTTGTTTTTATATTGGTGAAAATATGGAATTTTTGTTGTAGGGAATACAAAATAAGAACTTGAGATAGTACTGGTGACAGTCCTTTATGTGTACTCAAAGCATATTTTAAAAACTGTCTTTTTTAACATCTATTAATATCAGTGGAAGTGGTTGTGGTGGTGGTGTTGCCTGAAATCCCAGTTACTTGAGTGACTGAGGCAGGAGGACTGCAAGTTTGAAGTCAGCGTGAGAAACTTAGTAAGAGCCTGTCTCAAAATTTAGAATATATAAAGGTCTGGAGATGTAGCTTAGTGGTGGAGTGCCCATGGATTCAATCCCCAGTACTAATGGGCTGAGGGGGAGTAGATAGATAGATGGATGGATAGATAGATAGATCAGTAAAAGTGACATATGAACAAAAAATGTTTTCAAAAGAAACTTTAATAGGTTGTTAACTTAGAAATATCTAAATTAGAACTTAGAAATATCCAAGTTTCTCTGAAGGAATTTTCTGTATAATGAAGTTCGAAATGAGCAAAATACATTGGTTTGCTGTATTTCTTTGCAGGCTAGCATCTATATAAAATAGGAAAATTTTTCAGTAGTCCAGATACTTTTTTTTTTTTTTTTTACCTGTTGAGAACTAAACACAATCCTGTTTTTTCAGGTTGCCATGGCTCTGTAGAAAAGAGTTCCTCTGGGAGAATAACATTAGGAGAGCAGGCAGCAGCTCTTGCAAATCCTCATGACCGGGTGGTGGCTTTAAGGAGAGTCACAGCTGCTGCTCAAGTTCTTCTGGCTAGAACCATGGTCATGAGAGCACTGTCTCTTCTCTCAGTCAGGTGAGTTTTATTTTGTGTAAATGATGCTAAGTTGGCTTCTGGTATATATTAGATAGGAATCTGATGTTATTTGGGAGGGTAAGATAGAAAAAAAAATTTGGTGAGGGGTGTCTTCCTATGTTGCTTAGGCTATCTTGAACTCGTGGATCCTCCTGCCTCAATCTCCTGAGTAGCTAGTGTTATAGGCATGAACCATGGTGCCTGGTTACTTAACTTTCTTTTCTGCTTTATTATTATTATTATTGGCAGAGGGTGGGAAGGATGGTGCATGCCTGTAATCCTAGTAGCTCTGTAGACAGGAGAATATGGGTTCAAAGCCAGCCTCAGCAATGGCGAAGTGCTAAACAACTTAGAGACCTGTCTCTAAGTAATACAAAATAGGGCTGGGGATATGGCTCAGTGGTCGAGTGCCCCTGAGTTCAATTCCCAGTAAACTCCCCTACACCCCCCCCCCAAAAAAAAAAACCTATTGGTCCACTTCAAATAACAAAATTAAATGTATGCCATCTACTCAGTATAATGACATTATTTTCTATGTGAAAAAAGGTAAGTAAAAATTAGCTGGTTAAAAGTTAAAGATTGAATGTTTCTGCAGAATCAGCCCAACTATAGCAAAATCTTACGAATTTTGATATAGGGACTCTTGCTTAGTTCATATTTTGAAATATAATACAAAAAAGAAAAAGAACACCTGAAAAACACCCATTTAAGAAAAACTTAAGTGGAAGTATTTGGTGGCAAATCAATGAAGAAAAAATAAAACTTAGGACTGTGTGGTGTTAGCTCAAGAATAGACAAATAGGATAATGGAGAAGAATAGATTTCAGAAACAGACTCACACATGTATATAAACACTTGATTTGTTGGATTTTTGTCAGTGGTTAAAACTGTAGAGCAATGTTTAAAGAATAGTCCTTTCAGCAACAAGGGCAGGGTCAGGTGGATTTATTCACATAAGGATAAGAAAAATGAGTCTTGACCCCAAACTTACACTATATAAAATGAACCAAATCATTCCAAAGTTGCTCTTAGATCTAAATGTATAAGACAATAAAGTTTCTATAAGTAATATAGAAGAATTTATTCTTGATCTTGGGGTTGAATTTCTAAAGTCATAGAAGGTGTCCACCATAAAGAAAATGATTGGCCAGGTAAAGTGGTACACACCTCTAATCCTAGTGGCTCAGGAAGCTGAAGTAGGAGGATCATGAGTTTAAAGCCAGCCTCAACAAAAGTGAGGCACTAAGCAACTCAGTAGAGACCCTGTCTCTAAATCAAATACAAAATAGGGCTGGGGATGTGACTCAGTGGTTGAGTTCCTCTGATAACCGCCACCCTCCACAAAAAAAAAAAAAAGAAAGAAAAAAAGAAAAAGAAAAAGATTGATAAATTAGATTGAATTAAAACAGAAAACTTCTGTTTAATAAAAAATCAAAAGTAAAAAGAATTCAAAAGAAAAGTGGGCAAAATACATTTTAAGAAGTGCTTCATACAAGAGGATTTCCAAATGGTAAACATGAAAAGGTATTTAAGCCTCATTAGTCTTATGAGAAATGAAAATTAAAAGCCAGTGACATCCTTCACACTCACCAGAATGACTAAAATTTAAGACTGGAGGAGGGGGGTGAACATAAGGCTGTGAAACACCTCGAGAAAATAAATTGATACAACTACTTTGGAAAACCGTTTGCTAATATCAATTAAAGCTGAATATGAACGTACTCTATGACCTAGCACTTCTGGGTAGATGTATACAACAGAAATGCTTCTACATGTGCACTAAAAGACATACATAAGAGTATTCGTGACATAACAGCCTCACAGTAGAAACCACCTGATTGTCATCTGTATGGACAAATGGATTATGGTAGATTTTGTTTATATGTCAATAAAAATTAATAAACTACATAATGTAATCACATGGATGAATCTTACAAAATCTTGAACAAAAGAAGCCAGACACAGAAGAGCACATACTTTATTATTCTATATATATATATATATATATATATATATATATATATATATATATGAGTTCAAAAAGCAGATAAAAGTAATTTATGGCTTTAGAAGTCAGTGTGGCCAGGGTTGGTGGCACACACTTGTAATCCCAGTGATTCTGGAGGCTGAGCCGGAAGATCACAATTTTGAGGCCAGTTTAGGCAATTTAGGGAAACATGTCTCAAAAATAAGAAGGACCAGAGGTGTAGCTTAGTGGTAGAGCACCCTAGAGCTCCCAGTACCAAAAAAAAAAAAAAAAAAAAAAAGTCAAATGTGGTAACTTTTGAGGGTTTTGGTGACTGACAAGATCCCAAAGCGGCTTTTGAGGTGCTGCTATTAATGTTTGTTGAGCTGGAGAGTAGTTACAGGGGATTACTCACACTGTGAAAATTCATGCGACATGAAAATTCCTACATGTTATTCTCTGGTAATTGGTGATACTTAAAGTGTACACCAGTATTTATTGAAATAAGAGAAAGTTTAGCTTGCATAGTATTTTTGACATTTACTAAGATGCAATAGCATAACTTTCATTTTATTCTGGTTTTTGATGCTGTGGATGGTATGTGGGGATCCAGATAGTCCCTTAAGAATCTATTTTCTTTATCCATTTGAAGTGTTTTCCTTTCCTGGCAGTGGTTCGAGTTGTAGTCTGGCTGCTGGTCTTGAGTCTCTGGGGCTAACAGATATCCGAACACTGGTTCGATTAATGTGCTTGGCTGCAGCAGGAAGAGCTGGCCTCTCTACCAGCCCTTCAGCTACAGCAGGCACCTCAGAACGTTCACGAGGCAGTCACAGCAAGACCAACAAACCTATTTCTTGCCTCGCCTATCTGAGCACAGCAGTGGGATGTCTGGCATCAAACACTCCTAGTGCTGCAAAACTGCTGGTGCAGTTGTGTACACAGGTAAGTTTACTTCAGTATTTATCCTACTGCATAGCTTATTTCCCTCTGATTCTTGGAGAAACATTTATTTGAAATATTTTTGTTCCTAAATTATATGTAAAAATTAAGCCTGTTTGTTCTAATTGCTTCTTCAGAACTTGATTTCTGCTGCAACAGGTGTAAATCTAACCACAGTCGATGATCCAATTCAGAGAAAGTTTCTACCAAGCTTTCTCCGAGGAATTGCTGAAGAGAATAAGCTTGTAACCTCTCCAAACTTTGTTGTAACACAGGCCCTTGTGGCATTACTAGCAGACAAAGGGGCCAAACTGAGACCTAACTATGATAAGTCAGAAGTTGAAAAGAAAGGTAGGTTTTATACTACTTAAATAAAGTTTTCTAATCAACTCAATTCATGTTTTTTTAAAAAATGTATTTTTTGCATTGTTATATGTGATATTATAATAAGTAAAATGTGAGCTTCTTAAGTTTAGAACATAAAAAAGTACATGGATACTTTTTCACTGTGTACGGAAGTATTAAAAATACGCCAAATTAGTATATAGATTGTATTTTGACTCAATATATAATAATCCTGGTAGATTTCTTTAATTAAAATTTAGATAAAATCAGTGTTATAGAATAATTATAATTTTAAACACCACTATGTAATCAGTGGCTATCTTCTTCCTCTCTCTCTTATGTTTTTGGAGGGGGGGAGGTGCTGGGGATCAAAACCAGAGCTTTGCACATGCTAGGCAAGTGCTGCACCACTTACTATGTCCACAGCCTGCATCCTGCCTTTTTTCTTTTTTTGAGAAAGGGTCTCACTTAAATCACCTGGGCTGGTCTCAGATTTGTAATCCTCCTGTCTCAGCCCTCTGAATAGCTGGGATTACGGATGTGTGCCAATGCATCTGGCTTCTACCCTTCTCTTCATCAGGCTATTTGGCCAAAGAGATGGGCTTTTGGATCCATCAGCTCAGTCCCTTGACTGGACTGTTTAAATCTTTTTTCTTCCCCCCATGTGATTGAACCCGGGAGAAATCAAGCATGCTAAGCATGTACTCTCCTACCAAGCTACAACTCCAATTCCCAAGTTCTCTGAGCAGTGAAAGCCAAACTGTTATTTCTAAGGGCATGCTATCTCTGCATGAGCATTAAAATTATTCCTACTGTATTTCTAGCCTACTGAGTTCTTAGAGCAAGGATTATTTATTGATGTATAAGGAAATGTTTACTTGTAGTCAATTGAGACATTATAGAATTTAATATGAAGTAAATGCTTTATCTCTTATATGTATATCTTTGTGATATGATTGCTTGCAAAAGTGCTAATTCTTAGAAGAAATGGGTTAACCCATTTTTGTTTGTTCATCACCACCAGCTCTCACCTGGGCATCATTTCATTGTTTTGTTTAAGCAGGTTTAATTGCCCAATTGTATGCCCATCCTTCCTATGATCCTTCTGCTGTAGGCCCTCTGGAGCTGGCTAATGCCCTGGCAGCCTGCTGCCTCTCCTCCAGGCTGTCCTCACAGCATAGGCAATGGGCTGCTCAACAACTTGTACGCACTCTTGCTGCGCACGACCGTGACAACCAAACTGCTCCACAAACACTGGCTGATATGGGAGGAGATCTCAGGAAATGTTCCTTTATCAAGTTGGAGGCTCATCAGAACAGAGTATGTATTTTGAGTATAAAGTGTATTAATCACCTATGTAAAATAGCTCAGTTTAGATCTTAGTTTCTCATCTCTCTGTCTTTGTCCTTCTGCTCGCTCGCGCTCGCGCGCGCTCGCTCTCTCTCTCTCTCTCTCTCTCTCTCTCTCTCTCTCTCTCTCTCTGTCTCTCACACACACACACACACACACACACACACACACACACACACACCCCAAGATTTGCTTACTAGTTACCAATTCTACTTTCTTTGTCCATTGGGTTGATATAACAGCATGCAAACAGGAGAAATCAGATGGGGGATGATGGGAAAAAAACCCCCGAAGAATTAGCTTCACAAAAGATAAAGGCTTATTTATGCAAAAGGAAAAGTAATTGACTTATTTTAATCTAACCTACTGGGCTCTGACCAATGATAAGTGCATTTGGAAAATGAAGACTGAACTGTGTTACTTAAGGAATTTTAAAACCACTTCTTAGTCTGTTGTTTATTTTATAGAACATTCATGTGTTAAAATATTTGTATTTTATTGCATTAAATATGTTTAGTCAAGCTTTTAATATATTTTAGATAAGTCAAGTGAGTTTGGAAAAGCTAAGTCTAGCAACAATCAAGTAAGTTCTGATTAAAGGATTTTATCATTTGAAAAATTCTATGAAAATTAAAAGACGCTACCATGAAACTGTGAAAGTATTTATGCTATAACTCAATATGCATGGTCTCACTTTTTTCTAAATGGCTTACAAATATATGCTTACTTGAAGTATAGTTTTAAAGTACTATTCCCAATTTTTCCAGGTAATGACATGTGTTTGGTGTAATAAAAAAGGTCTCTTAGCTACAAGTGGCAATGATGGCACCATTCGAGTGTGGAATGTTACCAAGAAACAATATTCACTGCAACAGACCTGTGTATTCAACAGATTGTGAGTGTTTGCATCACTTGTATAACATTTAAGAGAATCCCAAACATGTCTCATCTTGGTTGTTAATGTAATCAAGTTGTCACTAAATTTTTTAAAACGTTTCTAATAGTATTATTAAATCTCCAATGTTTATTTTTACTTTCCAGGGTAGTAATTCAGAAAATATAATTATAAATTAACTATATTTGACTTACTCAGAGTCTACTGGCAAATAAATTTTCAATTATATAAAACAGGTTAATTTTTATTAGTTTCCAAGGATTGATTGGGAATTAGCAATAATTATGTTACTAATATCAAAATATAGCAGTTTTTATTATATTATAGCCAGTTGTAGGTATTTGTTTTCTGAGGACTTTCCTAGAGATTAGGTAAATAGAAATCAATGTATTTTGCATGATAATCAAGTGTACAATGTTTATAAAATCTGCATATCTTTGCTAACAAATTATGTACTAATTAAAATGAGAAATAGTATAAACATCATTTGGCTATTGTGCACTCTAATCTTAATGAAATCTTTCTTTTAAAGTTTGAGGTTTAGTTTTCTTTTGAATAATAAGGATTAGAATTTCATACAATCTTTTGTATTCTAGGGAAGGGGATGCTGAGGATAGCCTTGGGTCACCCAGTGATCCAAGCTTCTCTCCTGTTTCTTGGAGCATCAGTGGCAAATATCTAGCTGGGGCTTTGGAAAAGATGGTGAATATCTGGCAAGTTAATGGTAAGAGTCATACAAATGGTCAACTACTTTTTATGCCTTTTAACCTTCTAAGTCCAAACAGTGGCTTCTCTATACCTTAAAAATCATAAGCTGTTTAATAATTATCAAATCTATGTAAAATGTGATTTAAATTGGAGCAAAAAAACTCATTTCTGATTTTTTTCTTGGAATTTCAACTAACCTAGTAGTTGTAAACTAAAAATTCTTTGAGTACATTACTAAGTAATATTTGAGGAAAAATAGTGTTCACTGAATTTTAAACCTTTGGATCACTTAAATATTTCTATTTATATTTGTTTCACAGATACAAATTCTTGTTGATTTTTGTTACACTTCTCTGGAAAATAAAAAATAAAATGCCAGGCACAGTGTGCATATCTATAATCCCAGTAATTCCAGAGACTGAGGCAAGAGGATTGCAAGTTCAAGGCTAGCCTCAACAACTTAGCAAGGCCCTAACTTAATAAGACCCTGTCTCAAAATAAAATTAAAAAGGACTGGCGATGTAGTTCAACAGTAAATAGATATGGGGCTCAGTCTGTCATATCAAAAAAAAAAAAAGAAAATGGAAAGGAAGAAAAGAAAAAAATATATAATCCTGGGCTTATTAGTATTTTTGTTCATTTTTACATATTTGAGGAATGGCTATTGTACTTCAGTTATTTGAGGAATAGCTAGCTTTTACCCTAAATAAATTATATTAATTTGGTCAATAATTATTAGGAAAGGTCTTAGGTGTTTTATATTTGCCACTAAATATTTCCTTTTTTTCCCTCCTATACCTGTGTAATTTTGTCTTATTAATAGTTACAGAAAACCTATTAATTTAATAATAACATAAATGAAGGATACTGTCTTCACAGACTTATTAGTAAGCTATTATGAAATTAGGAGCTGCATTGAATATATTAATAATATAAGTAATTTTTTTGTTCTTGTTATTTTTCTTTAATAATTAAATAACAAATAGTTAATAATTTCCCCCTCTATAGGAGGAAAAGGATTAGTAGATATTCAACCTCATTGGGTATCTGCCCTGGCTTGGCCAGAAGAGAGTCCAGCTACAGCCTGGTCAGGAGAGTCTCCAGAATTACTGTTGGTGGGACGGATGGATGGATCTCTAGGACTGATTGAAGTTGTTGATGTGTCTACCATGCACCGTCGAGAATTGGAGCATTGCTATCGAAAGGATGGTAAATGCACTTGTGTCTAGTTGAAAAAGTTTGCCCCAAACCACATAGACTTGGTGTTTTGGCTCTTGCTTGCAAAAATGATAAGTGAATATTACTTTGGGGTTTTATTTCCTAAATTATCTACTTGGTGTTTCACTTGAATTAGTTACTAAATTGAAATATATTTCTCTTCAAACTTCTCTGCCAAAATGAGATTTAATATTATTATAATGCATATTAGTCATTCATCCTGTAAGATTCCAAAGTCTCCCTTGAAAGAAGAATTGTCCAAGAGAAAAAAAGATAATAATCATTGGTAGAGATGAAATTGTTAACAATGAGTGAAATTGAGGAAATGGGAAAAGGTGGAAAATTCCTGGTTTGACAAGAGAAACTCAGAAGTCTGTTTCCATTTATTTTCTTACCATGTACTGTGAGTAGGTAGGCACCTTAGTAGTTTTAGTTAGTAACTTTGGGGGAGTGGTGTAATTTCAAAGCTCCAAGTGCTTGCTTACATGGTACTTCACTAACAGAGTAGAAGTTTTTCAGTAGCTCAGTGGTAGAGCACTGTCCATCATATGTGAAGCCCTGTATTCAATCCTCAGTACTACAAAAGCAAACAATACAGAATAGAAGAGGTTTTTTAAAAATTTTAATTTTTAAAAAATAGCTCATGGGGCTAAGGCTGTAGCTCAGTGGTAGAGTACTTCCCTCGTAGGTGTGAGGCCCAGGGTTCGATCCTCAGCCCCACATAAAAATAAGTAAGTAAGTAAGTAAGTAAATAAATAAATAAATAAATAAAGGTATTGTGTCCATCTACAACTAAAAAAATATTTTTAAAAAGTACTTCAGAACCCTAAAAAGAGACGTAGAAGAAGATCTTAGAAGATGGAAAGATATACCCTGTTCATAAATAGGCAGAACTAACATCATCAAAATGACGATATTACCAAAAGTCCTCTATAGGTTTAATGCAATGCCAATCAAAATCCCAATGGCATTGCTTGTAGAAATAGAAAAAGCAATCATGAAATTCATATGGAAAAATAAAAGACCCAGAATAGCAAAAGCAATTCTAAGCAGGAAGTGTGAATCAGGTGGTATAGCAATACCAGATTTCAAACTATACTTCAGAGCAATAGTAACAAAAACAGCATGGTACTGGTACCAAAACAGGTGGGTGGACCAATGGTACAGAATAGAGGATATAGAGACTAATCCACAAAGTTACAACTATCTTATATTTGATAAAGGGGCTAAAAGCATGCAATGGAGGAAGGATAGCATCTTCAACAAATGGTGTTGGGAAAACTGGAAATCCATATGCAACAAAATGAAACTGAATCCCCTCCTCTCACCATGCACAAAAGTTAGTTCAAAATGGATCAAGGACCTTGATATCAAATCAGAGACTCTGCGTATGATAGAAGAAAAAGTTGGCTATGATCTACATATTGTGGGGTCAGGCTCCAAATTCCTTAACAGGACACTCATAGCACAAGAGTTAATAGCAAGAATCAACAAATGGGACTTACTTAAACTAAAAAGTTTTTTCACAGCAAGAGAAACAATAAGAGAAGTAAATCGGGAGCCTACATCATGGGAACAAATTTTTACTCCTCACACTTCAGATAGAGCCTTAATATCCAGAGTATACAAAGAACTCAAAAAATTAGACAATAAGACAACAAATAACCCAATCAACAAATGGGCCAAGGACCAGAACAGACACTTCTCAGAGGAGGACATATAATCAATCAACAAATACATGAAAAAATGCTCACCATCTCTAGCAGTCAGAGAAATGCAAATCAAAACTACTCTAAAATACCATCTCACTCCAGTAAGATTGACAGCCATTCTGAAGTCAAACAACAACAAGTGCTAGCGAGGATGTGGGGAAAAGGGTACTCTTGTACATTGCTGGTGGGACTGCAAATTGGTTCGGCCAATTTGGAAAGCAGTATGGAGATTCCTGGGAAAGCTAGGAATGGAACCACCATTTGACCCAGTTATTGCCCTTCTCGTACTATTCCCTGAAGACCTTAAAAGAGCGTACTACAGGGATACTGCCACATCGATGTTCACAGCAGCACAATTCAAAATAGCTAGACTGTGGAATCAACCCAGATGCCCTTCAATGGATGAATGGATTAAAAAAATGTGGCATTTATACACCATGGAGTATTACGCAGCACTAAAAAATGACAAAATCATGGAATTTGCAGGGAAATGGATGGCACTAGAGCAGATTATGCTTAGTGAAGCTAGCCAATCCCTAAAAAACAAATACCAAATGTCTTCTTTGATATAATGAGAGCAACTAAGAATAGAGCAGGGAGGAAGAGCAGGAAGAAAAGATTGACATTAAACAGAGACACGAGATGGGAGGGAAAGAGAGAGAAAAGGGGAATTGCATGGAAATGGAAAGAGACCCTCATTGTTATAAAAAACTACATAAAAGAGGTTGTGAGGGGAATTGGAAGAAAAAGAAGGAGAGAAATGAATTACAGTAGATGGGATAGAAAGAGAAGATGGGGGGGAGGGGGAGAGTAGAGGATAGGAAAGGTAGCAGAATACAACAGTTACTAGTATGGCATTATGTAAAAATGTGAATGTATAACCGATGTGATTCTGCAATCTGTATTTGGGGTAAAAATGGGAGATCATAACTCACTTGAAACTAATGTTTGAAATATGATATATCAAGAGCTTTGTAAGGTTTTGAACAACCAATAAAAAAAAAAGTACTTCAGTAGGCTAGTGATATAGCTAATTTGGTAGAGTGCTTGCCTTGCATATACAAGGCCCTGAGTTCAATTCCCAGCACCACAAGGGGGGAAAAAGTTTATAACATTCACAGGGTTCAAATATTTAGAAATTTTTAAAGGGTATAGAGTGAAAAGTCTTTCTCCTATCCAGTCTGTTCCTAACCCCCAATTCTATAGTTATACTGTTTTTCCCCTTCTTTTTTAGCCTTTCATTGTTATATAAGCTTTAAAAAGCAGATTGTTTTGATAGAATATGGAAACACACAGAGTAGGGAATATTAAATAAGCAGAAGAAGGGACAGGTCATTTTCTATAACTTGAGTTATTTCACTTCTCAATCATTAGCTCAGCAACTTAAAATAAACCAAGGTATTCAATTGTTGTCACTCTTTTGTAACAACAATCTGAAAAAGAATAAAAGATTAAAAATGAGGTACTTTGTCACTTAAAAATGAGTTTTAGAGTGGGTTACATGTAAGCCTTATAGTAGGCTTACTTTTTGTCTAATGCAGTAAAGAGCTATTTGGAAATTTACAGTGATTGCAGTAGGATATACTTGTTTCAGAGTATCAGAAAATAACAAATAAGTCTCTCTCTCCTTTTAATCTTGTTATTATCATATTAGTATCTGTTACTTGCATTGCTTGGTTCAGTGAAGATAGACCATTTGCAGTGGGATATTTTGATGGAAAATTGCTACTGGGAACAAAGGAACCACTTGAGAAAGGAGGCATTGTTCTAATTGATGCACATAAGGTAAACGGGTCTTCACCAGAAAGTTTATTTTTCTTGCTTTTTATTCGGTACCAATTTCTTTAAAATGTTTACATCATGTACTTAAGATTTAATGTTCTATTGTTACACAAACTCTTCAGTCCATGTATGTATATGGAAAAGTCTATGTTAAAAAAGAAAAAAATCAAGCCATGAAAAAAGTAAAACCAAAACAGTGATATGGGAATATGCTGGGAATACTCCCTTTTCAGTGTCTCTTATTGATGCCAGAAATTCCACTCATGAAGATGATTCCTTTATTGTAAACAGTTTGATAATTCAGGTGTTTACAGGACACCTAGGCAGGTGACATAAATGCCTGAAATATGGAGTTGGGAGTTATGGAAGGAGGGTTAAAAAACATCAGAACATGTGATCACAACCATATAAACACAAAACATGTCACACATTTTCATAAATGTTTGTCCATTTGGTGATGGGTGCTGCTTCTTTTTTGAAGTTTCTTCTTTTTCACTGTAATGAATATCAGTCAGTAAAAATGACTCTTGAAATGCTCATGCAAATGAAAAATAATGTATCTCTCGGGAGTCAGAATTTAATAATTCCTTCTGATTAACATTTATTGATGTTTGACTGTCACAAATATATATATAACAAAGATTATATTATAGGATAAGTTTATTTAGTAATTGGAAATGACATGGCAGTGTGTGACAGGCTTAAAATGTGATTTCAAAGTAATTGAGTTATAGAAATATATCATAAATTATTGAATTTAAACAATTTATTTGTGAAAGAAAAATCATTTTTTTCCCTTTTCTGATTTCTTCCCTCTCCCTATCGTTTCAAGGATACTCTTGTCAGTATGAAATGGGACCCAACAGGCCATATTCTTATGACATGTGCCAAAGAAGAAAATGTGAAACTCTGGGGACTTATTTCAGGATGCTGGCGCTGTCTGCATTCACTCTGTCATCCATCTATTGTGAATGGCATTGCTTGGTGCAACCTTCCAGGGAGAGGATCCAAGTTGCAGTTACTAATGGCTACGTATGTTATAAATTGTGCGCGTGTGCATGTGTGTCTTAATTTTTTTTTTAATGTCGACTATTATTTGCACTAAATGTGGCTTCTCAGTAGTCTTAAAACAGTTTTTTGCCAGTTACTGTTCATATAATTTGTAATCCTGTTAAACATCTCAAAGAAATAAAGAGTGTTTTTCCAATGTGAAACTTAGTATGTAATCTTCTATGTGATCAATTTTTTTTTTTAAAGTGGCTGTCAGAGTGGCTTGGTATGTGTTTGGTGTATTCCACAAGATATGACACAGACCAGTATGACTAGTTCAGAAGGATGGTGGGACCAGGAATCAAATTGCCAGGTAATGTTCTGGTGTTTTTGAAGACTTTCTCTGAAATCATAGATAGTATAGCTAATCAAAGTAATTCTCCCTCAGTAAGATACTTAGCACAATATCCCAAAGAGCAGAATCCTTTAAAGAATTATCAATAATTGTTATACTCTGTGTGCTCTCTGAATTAGTTTAATTTATTTGAATCAGATACCATAATTGTTAAGATGAAATATTTAATGCATATTGAATAGTGACTGTTATGATGGTGATGAATAGAATCAATGCTACTGTAATCAGCTGAATCTTAGGTACAGTGAAGTAGGAATACTATGGGTACATACTTTCCAGAGTATCATTCATAAAAATGAAAGTTACATAAAGCTGAAATTTTAAAAATTAAACCATTGGCTAAAAAAAAATAGAAATCAGCATGTTCTTGTCTCTGGAGGATAACTGGTACTTGAAAATGTAGTCATTTCTGCCAATTTGAAGAGTAGAAAACTAGTTTAGAAATGGATCTGAAAAAGTGAAACTCAGCTTTAGCAAAGGAGAACGAGACTGATGTTTTATTATTTACTCAGTCAGGCTAACTAATCATTATGAGAGAAGGTGTTCCCCTATCCCCAGTCCCTAGTTTTACACTGAAATGTAAAATTTTCAAGAATGAATTATAACTTTTAAACTCATAAATTGCTTTTATTTTAATATATGTTAAAAACAATGATTGCAGGATGGATATAGGAAATCGGCAGGAGCCAAATGTATTTATCAACTGCGGGGACACATCACTCCTGTTCGAACTGTTGCCTTTAGTTCTGATGGGTTGGCCCTGGTGTCTGGTGGACTTGGTGGACTCATGAACATTTGGTCTTTAAGGGTAAGGGCATAAACTTATTTTTATTTTAAGAAATATTTTTACATTGACTTAAATATGTGTGGTAAAAATTATTTGATGTAATAATATCTTGAATACCTAATAAACTCCTTTAAGAATACTCATCCCTTAGAAAAAATAATAACAATCCTCTGCCCTTTAATTTTTCTTAGTGTTGATAAATATTCTTAAGGTCCTCAAGGTCCTATGAAATTGGGTTGACAGTAAGTAATTAGACGTTGTTGAATTTAGCTGAAGTATAGATATCAGAAAATGTTTTTATAAATATAAAGTATAAATTTTAAATGTCAGTGATGCCTAAGGTTAAATAATGTGTACTCACAAATTTATCTCATTTTAGGATGGCTCTGTCTTACAGACAGTTGTGATAGGCTCTGGAGCTATTCAAACCACAGTGTGGATTCCAGAAGTTGGGGTGGCTGCTTGCTCAAATAGATCAAAGGTAATGTTGCAGTTATATCAACTTATAGGATATAAGCCTATAAGCAGTTTTAGAAATCATGGCTAAGCACCTTACTTCATGGATGACAAACATATCCAGAGAGATTGTTATATGCTGGAGTTAATGCAGCTATTTCATGGTGGAATAATTAGAAACCCAGGCCTTCTAATTTATTGTCTAGTACTCTTTCTACTATTATCTGGGCTTTGGTAAAAGGGCTTAATTGAGTAATTTCATTTCCATTGAAAGATATAAAATGGATTTTTTCTTTCTGTTGTGATTTTTGGCATAACACTAAGCTATCTCAAAAGAATTTTCTCTGGGGGGAAAAACATCGTGAGACATTTAATTCAAGTATGCAAAATATATCGTGGCTTTTAAACTTAAGGCTCTAACAAAAACACTAGTCACCTTACTGTGAAGTAATTTAATGATGTCATATCTCCTACAGTAATTGTTTCTCATACTCTTAAAGATTAATGCCAATGTGCTGTTTGGTTTACATTTTAGGTGGTTAAATAATATTGAAAGAATCCATAAACCTGCATGAATAGTCAGTCCTATTAGAAGTAAAATATAAAAATTAACTAGTTCTAAGAATATTTTGTAATACCCTAGGCAGTAGTAGACTGTGTAAATAAACCATAGAGCCAGAGTAGAACAGTTCTGCTGCTTTGCAAATGTGTTCCTTAGTAGACAGAATAGTTTCCTCTAGCATCCCTGTGATTATATTATATTTTAAAAATATACTATGTACCTTTACAAGTTCTATGAAACAGCAAATAATTGGCATGGTTTCTTAAAGAGAATTAGCTATGCCAAGGTAGTTCACAAATTTTATGATTCTTATCCACTCAATTTTACAGACTGGTGTAGTGGTATACTCCTGTAATCCCAGTGACTCAGAGACTGAGGCAGGAAGATCCCAAGTTCAAGGTTAGCCTCAGCAACCTATTGAGACCCTGTCTCAAAATAAACAATAAGAAGGGCTGGGGATGTATCTCAGTGGTAGAGTGTCTCTGGGTTCCAACCACAGTACCAAAACAAATAAAAAGACCATTTTTACTTAGACAAAATTTAAGATGTTTTGAAATACAGCCTTTTTGGAAATCAATGTCTAATAAAGCAAAAGTGTTTAATGTAGTTATGGGAAAGAATTTCTGAGATTGAATGTTGATAGTATTATCTTTTACTTAAAACAAATTTATTATCTGCCATGATTTATTTTCAACCAGGATGTTTTAGTTGTGAATTGTACAGCAGAATGGGCTGCTGCCAATCATGTTTTAGCAACTTGTAGAACGGCACTGAAACAACAGGGTGTTCTGGGATTAAACATGGCTCCTTGCATGAGAGCATTTCTGGAGCGGTTACCCATGATGCTTCAGGAGCAGTATGCCTATGAAAAGGTAATTCATTGTGTTTACTCCTAGAGATCTTCAGGTGCTTTAGAATTTGAATTACAGCTTTGAAATTATTCCTTAAAGACATTAAATCTGAGGAAAGTAAGTGTGGATATTTGGACAGAATCAAAGTCAATTGTGAATTGACTTAGAATTCCTAAGCCTATTCTTTATTTTTACTGAAATAAAATAAAAACAACTCCCAAATTTGTATCATTGATATCATTCTTTGCCAGATGATTTTATATATATATAGAGAGAGAGAGAGTCATAGGAGGACACAATGTCTTTATTTTACCTTAAAAAAATCTATTTATTTATTTATTTTTTAGTCATAGGTGTACACAATGTCTTTATTTTATCTTATGTGGTGCTGAGGATCAAACCCAGTGCCTCACACATGCTAGGCGTGCTCTCTACCTCTGAGCCACAACCCCAACCCATCAGATGATTTATTCACTACAAAGCTTCTTAAAGTATCTATGCCTATGAGTTTGATCTTCCCTTTTCTGGCCCGTATATCTGGTTTTGTATGGCTCTGCAACAAAGTTGGGGGGTAGGAATGGATATGGATGTACATCCTTGCCACGTATCAAGCAAATCTTTGTGGGAAGTTTAGTAGAACAGTTAAGCTGAGCTGAGTAGCATCATTAAATATTAGAATGAAAAACTGTGGAATTTGGACCTATTGTCCAGGCAGATCCTCAAGTAGCCTGCATTTTAGCCCTCAGTAGTCATAGTGTGCTGCCCCTAAACAGGACTCTGTGTTTTTTGCCAAACTACATTAATATAATCAGTTGTTACCATACCTAGTTAATTTCACTGAAGTGTTTGCCCAATTTTTCTTTTCTAAACCCTCAGTTCCATTACAGAGTTACTGTGCCATGACTAGGGAGTACCATAGAAGAGGAAGGGATTTTCTTTTGGTGACTATCAGGGTTCTCTTGGTAATGGTAGAAAATAGTAGGTCTCCATGATTTAGATGTTATCCCCTCACCACACCTTCTTTTTCAATCAGGAAAAAAAAATAATGAAAATATATTAAATGAATTGTGATCTCCTCAATTGACTCCTGGAACAGAAAAGGAATATTGGTGGAAAACCAATAAAGTTCTTTGGTTTAGTTAGTATTATACTACCAACGTTAGTTTCTTGGTTTTGCTAAATATACCATGGTTATGTTGAGATGTTAACATTAGAGGAAGTTGAGTGAAGAGTTTATAGGAATTCTGTTACTATATCTGTATTTCTGTAAATTTAAAATCTTTTGAAAGTAAAAATCTTAAAATGATGGGGCTGGGGTTGTGGCCTAGCGGTAGAGCATTCGCCTAGCTTGTGCAAGGCCCTGGGTTCACTCCTCAACACCATATAATTATAAATAAAATAAAGGTATTATGTCCAACTGTAACTAAAAAATAAAATATTTTAAAAAACGATTACAGCGTTTAGAACATAGTAAGTTAATGTATACTATTTGGCACAAGCTCTTCAACATGGCATCCTTGCATTTTCTCTTAGCCTCATGTGGTTTGTGGTGACCAGCTTGTTCACAGCCCCTATATGCAATGTCTGGCTTCCCTTGCTGTGGGACTTCATCTGGATCAGCTGTTGTGTAGCCCTCCAGTGCCACCACACCACCAGAACTGCCTCCCTGACCCTTCATCCTGGAATCCAAACGAGTGGGCCTGGTTAGAATGCTTCTCAACCACCATTAAAGCTGCTGAAGCCCTGACCAATGGAACACAATTTCCAGAATCTTTTACTGTTCCAGATCTAGAGCCTGTTCCAGAGGATGAACTTGTATTCCTAATGGTAAATGTTACACTTGGAGCTGAGATTGTATCAGGGGTGTTTGGCATACAGAAGACCCTTAATAAGTTTTTGCTAGCTTGGATAGCTAGAAGCATGTTGTTAGATAAACTGAAAATATGTTTTGTTCAGATGGTCATTTTCAATCTGATATCAGGTCTCTGTGGTGACAGATGTTGATTATATGAGAGTTCTTGTACACCTACTGGCTCTCAGTGAAATAGTTCCATATTTTTCCATTTTTTTCCTATATGTGTTTATTGTAGCATTTTTTTCATGATCAACTTGTAAAATTTGTACCACATATGGATTCTAATTTATTTAGTACTTCAGTCATGCCAAATAAGAATATGAAAGAGCATTCAAATTATCATTTCTTTTTGACTATATTTGAAAGTGTCTAGCTGTGGAAACTATGATGTAAGTAAAATACTTGTGTAGACAACCCCTTTATGAAGAATTATGTATACAAACATTTGAACATATGATATAAAACAGACATATGAATTGAGGAAAATTATCTAAATATAGATTATTTTAGTCAACAAGTGTCCTTTTGAACTCATTTGGCCCAAATCTGTCGTTTTGTAGATGCAAAAACTGAAATATAAAATGATGAAGAAACCTACCCACAGCTGCACATTCACAAAAGCAGTAAACCATATACGTGCCCTTGCACCTGTGGATGCTCAGTAAACATATGGGTAGCTTTGAAACACCAAGGCTTTAATGAAAGTGTTTATAATAAAGGCATTAAATAATAATAATAATAAAATCAAGTTTGAAATGATTATAAAGTTCTTCTTGCAGGTTATGGTTACATGTGCTTGTAGTCTTAGATATTCAGGAGGCTGGGGCAGGAGAATCTCTAGAGCCAGGAGTTTGAGGCTATCCTGTGTACATAGCAAAACCCCACTAAAAAATAAATAAACAAATAAATAAATAAAAAGGCAAAAAAACCCCAAAACTCGCTTTTATTTTGTCATACTATTTCCATAATCTTTTTTGGAAAAAATTTGTTAGAAGACTTTATTAATAGGTAAGAACAAAAATTGTGACTAATAAGCAGGATTTTGATACTGATGTCTTCCCTGTCTTACAGGATAACAGTAAGTGGATCAATGGCATGGATGAGCAAATTATGTCATGGGCAACTTCTAGACCTGAGGTCAGTAAAGATGAAGATGACTGTATGGTGGTTCTCAGTCAATTTTTTTATTATAAATGTGTTTGTTTTGTGTCCTGGTGTCTCCCTTGGAGGCTGGCACATGCTTCATACCCAGTACATGCTTGTTTGAACAAATGGATGAATCTAAGTTTTAGGTGATTGTGGTTTTCTAGGACTGGCACCTGGGAGGTAAATGTGATGTCTACCTGTGGGGTGCTGGTAGGCATGGACAGCTGGCAGAAGCAGGAAGAAATGTAATGGTACCTGCCGCAGCTCCCTCATTCTCACAGGCACAACAGGTAACTAATAGGGTAAAAAATGTAGAGAAAACTTGGGAATTGATAATTCCAATTCCTTTGCTGTCAGTAACTTATTGGGGGATAAAGCTTGTCCATTTCATAGTCTATTGTGAGGAATCATTAAATAAAGTTATGATGGGTAGCCTCCCAATAAAAGCTTGCTAAGATTTTTGCAGAGTTAAGACATTTTGTTAAAAATTTCTAAATTCCTCTTGCTTCCAAGTGTAATGAATTAACAGCATGATACAGTAGGCCTACATAGTGCATATTTGTGGAAGTTTAAATACTCCTTCTTAGAGATTCTCTGCTTGAGTTCACAAACTCCCTAGGATATTTAGGCATACTTCATTGGTATCATTCCCCACTTCTAATAATCATGGTAACATATTTCCAAACCTTTCTGAGGTTATTGCTTTTTTCTTTTGTTCTTTCCTACCTTAGCTATTCCAGAGTTCACTGCGCTTCCTTATATATGTCCCCTCTAGTTTCTTCTTTTTTCTAGTCCAATCTTCAATGTTTCCTCATCACCCTTCCCACTTCCTTCTTGTATCTGTGTTGTATTAATGATATTGTTTAACTCTGCACAATTGGCTGAAATCCCTGTACATAAAATGGTTCGAAACTATCTTAGATAGGCCTCATATGTCTCTTGGTTAAATAAGCAGTTTTATAGTAATCAAGAGATATAAGAAAACCATAGTTAATAACCTATCCCCTGTAGTTAAAATGATAGAAGGACTAATGTGAAGGTATCCTTGGGATACATGGAATCATTCAAATGTTGCACATTAAAGTGAAATAATAAAAGGGTAATATTTTTAATTGTTTGCTTTTATACTAGGTTGTATGTGGTCAGAATTGTACATTTGTTATCCAGGCCAATGGTACAGTGTTGGCTTGTGGAGAAGGAAGTTATGGCAGATTAGGACAAGGAAATTCTGATGACCTTCATGTGCTAACAGTTATTTCAGCCTTACAAGGTAAAATTGTCCTTAATTTTGAAATGTTTAGAAGTTATGACCTAATCATAAAAATATTTGCTTATCTTGGAACTCTTCTCACACCTTTGTTAGATAAAATCATAAGTTTTTCGCTTATATTTGAATTTTCGTTAAGGCATATATACAGTCTTAATTTACATATTTTAAGCTATATTATTTTGCAGGTTATTTATAATAGCAATGCTAGCATTCAGTGATATATTAAATAACTGTTTTTGAAACCTACTAATGATTGTAACCAAATTCTTTAAAATTATAAAAGTATAATTTGACAACTGTTATAGCCGTAGCAATCAGGCTTGTGTTTCATTAAAATTAAAAGTCAATTTATATGGAAATGTGCAAATGGGCATCTCTAGCAGAGTTCTGTGAGACTCAGTGAAAGAAAATCTGTGGGAAAACCACTGAGGGAACTTTTGGCTTGTTCTCTAAGTGAACTCTTACTTATTCTGAAGCCTAAAAAGAAAGCATGGAGGGCTTTTTAAGTACAAACAAACAAGTAACAGTTCAGAACAGAAAGTTCTAAGTGTTTTCCTGGAGATCTGGGTGGAAAGAGTGTAACAGTGGAGATGGAAACATTGGTTGGTGGTCTATCTATATTCCTTCTGGTCCCTGGCTTCGGGACCTTGCTCAAACTTACTATATCTCTTTGTGACTCAGTATCTGCAATTGTTAAAGTGGTGATATTAGAATCTGCTTCCTAGGTTTTGTGTAAGAATAGGAAATGAGGTCCTGGAGTTGTGTCTCAGTGGTAGAGCCCTTGCCTAGCATGTGTGAGGCCCTAAGTTCGATTCTCAGCACTGCATATAAATAAAAATAAAGGGAAAAAATCAGGAAATGAGAAACTTCATGTAAAGCATTTATAGAAGTGGCTAGAATATAGTCATTAGTGACTATAACTGCTGTAGTCATCATCTTCCTGGTCATCATCATTGTTTCATGTGACTGCTTCCAGTTTTGCCAGATTTTGGCTACAGCTTTGATTTAAAACAGGTTTATTTTTATTTCTGTAATACTATTTTGGTGTTTTTCAATCCTGGGGGTGTTCTGTAGTGGCTACAAATAAAACAAAGAAGTTTTAATATTCAGTGACACCTGTTCGATTTCTGCTCTATTCCAGGCTTTGTGGTGACCCAGCTGGTGACTTCCTGTGGTTCTGATGGGCACTCCATGGCCCTGACAGAAAGTGGTGAAGTCTTTAGCTGGGGAGATGGTGACTATGGTAAACTTGGCCATGGCAACAGTGACAGGCAGCGTCGGCCAAGGCAGATTGAGGCCTTACAAGGAGAAGAAGTGGTACAGGTCAGAACATGGATAAATTTGCCTTTGAATATAAATGTACTAGTTGTTGAATAGCATTCTTAAATTTAGGTAACAGTAAATAATAGTAAAAATATGCAAGTATTATAAAAGATCCACTTTTTGATTGTAGAGATTCATTCTTGAGCTTGTTAGAAGTTTGAATGGGCTTTGGTGTAAGAATGGACTTCCTTTTTTCCTGAGCCAGCTGGTTGGTGCAGGATTGGGTGCTACAGATCTTTGAAAGAAACTCTAAGAGCTTACTTAAGTTCTGTCATTTTTGTTACACAAGCTGATTTTATATATATTTACTTATCTGTTAGTGATCTAAAATAATATTGTAAAATTACATAGCACCCTAGGAATTTTCAAAGAATTTCTCCATTCATTATCTCATTTAGTGTAGATCAGTTAATCACAGCTAAAGAGTAGCAACAGTTACTCTAATGCTTGCAATTTAACTTGGTTTTCCTGAGGCTGGTGAGGGAGATCAGACTTGGAGGAGCAGGAGAGTCACCTGGGCAGATAGAATAGATTGATCTTAAAGATCCTAACTTGTCACTACATTAATAACCAAAAGTGTCTGATTTATTTTTTTTCTCAGTATCCCCTCTCCTCAAAAACATTTTGTCCTCCTTGGTTCTGTCCTAGATGTCTTGTGGCTTTAAGCACTCAGCAGTGGTAACTTCAGATGGCAAACTGTTTACCTTTGGTAATGGTGACTATGGTCGTCTGGGTCTTGGCAACACCTCTAACAAAAAACTTCCTGAGAGAGTGACTGCACTGGAAGGATATCAAATTGGACAAGTATGGAATAAGTCAATACAGTGTTTTAACTGAGGGGAATTTATCCCTTCTGTGTGTACTTGAGAAATTCTCCTTTCAGGAGGGTTCAGGATCACTAGTTGTACTTCTGTACATTTTGGTTGGTCTAGTTGATGCTTTTTCATAACTTTTCCAATGAATTAATATGAATTCATATTTTAGGACAAACAAATGTCCTTATTTCAGGATAGGAATATTTTAAAACCTCCAGAGGGTGCTAATAAAACTTGCTATAAAACTTTTAAACAATACAGATGTTTGTGGCTCCTTTCTGGCACTCTTGAATTTGATGGCTGAATTGCAGCATCACTGGTAGCTACTGCTCTCAAGCAATAGTTGATCTTGCTGTGCACATTCAGAGTATTACCAGCAATAGAATAATATAGGTTTGTCTTTTTTTCCCTATATCATTCCTTAGACACTTTCTGGTGTGAATGAATATTTCGATTTGTATGTATTTGTTCCTATCTTTTGTACTTTTTTAATATTTCACAGATATTTGAAGGATTTCACTTTGAAGAAGAAAGGTATTTGTTTGTGGACATTAGAAATTATTTCAATTAACCCATTTTAGTTAACATTTATAGTAGGTGCTGAAGCCAATAAAAATCTTTGGAAATATAACCAAATTCTCCAATGATGTTGAAAAAATGATCCCAGAGACAGAGTTATGGTGTTTTAGTCTTAAAATTTGCTTTTTTAATACCTCTTATTTCTCCAGGTAGCCTGTGGGCTGAACCACACTTTGGCAGTGTCAGCAGATGGCTCCATGGTGTGGGCTTTTGGAGATGGAGACTATGGAAAGCTAGGCTTAGGAAATTCCACTGCAAAATCTTCACCTCAGGTCAGTTAGTGACTTTAATCTAGGCTTTTGCATAATGAAAACTAGTTTTCATATATGTCAGTACCTCTTTTTAGTTGGAAATAATTTACCTTTAACATTTTTTGGTATTTCTTAATGAAGTTTAGAAGCTTCTGTTGATTATTCTTGAATGTCTACCATTCTAGATCTTGATTTTAAATAAGTCATTAATAGCTAATGGATGTGAAAATTCTGCAATAATAAACCTTTGTCTCTATAGACAGCCTAAACACTACAGGACTGTGTCCCATTTAGAGGAGAAATATTTAGAAACATCTCCAGGGTCTCTTTTGGAGGGAACCATGGACAGTCTTTATAATCCTCTGCTTACAGCTGCTATTTAGCTTATCATTACTCCTGAATTAAACAGGTGTGCATTTCCTTTTAAAACACAGTATAAAGGAAATTTGAGTATATAAAGAAATACATTAGAAGCTGTTATTCACATCTTAGAATGTTCCACTCTGCAGAAGACTTCCCTTGCAGTTCTTTTATGTAGATTTTCTTGACACATTTGTGAAGTATGCATACTCAGTTTACTTCAGCTTCACACTCAACATAATCTACAGTCTGTGACATCATGATAGCTAGACTAGTGAATATTCAACTAGGGATGTAGAGAAAAAGGATGCCTTTGCTAGAGGACATAGAAAGTAGCTGTTGTTACCTCTGACAGCTTAAAAAGTTTAACAGGGAGCAGCCCATGGCCTATGTGGTCTTGCCTGGTTTTTAAAAGCTCATGGTGTTCCCTTTGTTCTCTGGTGCCCAGAGGAATGTTTCCATTTCACATGTGCCCTTGCATACTCTTTCCCCAAAATTTATTTAGTTCACAGAGCAGTAGGATAAAAAATATTTTAGGAGTGTGGATTTGGGTGAAACAAGGAGGTGATACTTAGGAATTTTATTAGAAGATAGTCTTTGACTTTGTACAAATTCAAGAGCCGTCCCCCTGCCTGTGCCTCCTCCCTCTGCTTTTTTGGGGCACCAGGATTTAACTCAGGGTCTCACTGAGTTGCTTAGCGCCTCACCTTTACTGAGGCTGGCTTTAAACTTGCATTTCTCCTGTCCCAGCCTCCTAAGCTGCTGAGATTACAGGGGTGCGCCACTGCAACCAGGTCCCCTTCTTAAAATATGTGCCTTACACTTATTTTGCAGAAAGTTGATGTCCTCTGTGGAATTGGAATTAAAAAGGTTGCTTGTGGAACTCAGTTTTCCGTTGCTTTGACCAAGGATGGTCATGTGTATACCTTTGGTCAAGGTAAGGTGTTTTTTAGCTTATATTGCTTGTTTTGTGTATACACATATTATAGAGACATTTGCCTTCTCCTTGTATAGAAGGTGATCTGAATGTTGAATACACACTGTGACCCTCATTCACTTGCTACTTTCTGTTCCTGTTTAACTTTTTTTTAAGGACAGTCTATCCAAAGAGCTATTCTGACCACTGTCTTTCACTATATCCCTTTTCTACCGTAAAGTGATGAGCATAAGCCAAAATGGTACTTTCGCTATTGGAATAAATATACACTTAAAAAATATCAGTTTCTTTCTTCCCTCTTCACAAGAAGATAAGGTAGGATCAAGTTCTAATATCTAATCTTGCATTAAAGCTTCTCATGCCAGAGCCTTCACTCTTGTTAGAAGTGTCCCTTCCCAGATCTCTCCTTTCCTCTTTTCTAACACCTTTTGCCATGCTGACACAAATAGTGCCTAGACCACCAGTGCTCTTTCCTTGCTCCTCATCCCTTCCAGGGATTGGGGCTGCAGATCTTAGGTAGTGAAGAATTCGTAGACACTCAGGCTTCACAACTGAAGAATTCGTAGACACTCAGATTCATAACTCAAGCATTCCAAGTGGGATTCCTTGGCAACTGGTTCACTTTCTTAAGTGAGATCTGTTGCTAACTTGTTGTAACTGAGGGGTTTGGGAGGCAGCTGTGAGAAAGAGGAATAAGTACACCATGACTGAAAGTTTTTGGTGTTGAGAGAACACTGATTTCACTGACTTGAGAAATAAATTGGTTTGTGGGGAAAGGGAGGTAAGGAGGTAAGTTTTAGTCATGTTGAATGGGGGCCTTCTGTCCTAGATACATGTATGCAAATATCTAGCAGGTAATTAAATCTAGAAGTCCAGAAAGATTAGTTATAGAGGTGTAGGTTGAGAACATAATTAAATAATGGTAGTTGTTAAAGCCTTATTAGTAGGATCTAAGAAATCCAAGGAGACAGTGTAGACTGGGGGAAAAATAGTAAAATTGTGAGGCATGTGAGCACAGAATGAGGACTTGGGAAAGTTGGATTTGAAAGGAGTAGTAAGAGAGGTAGCTGGTGAGCCAGGGTAGTATGGACTCTCTGAGGGGCAGAAGAAGCTCAGGCTATTATCAGAAGGTTATATGGAGTTCTTATAGATTGGACCCTGAGAAGCGCCCTCTGTGTTAGGCAATGAGGATCCAACTCATGGCTTTGAGAGTACGGTTTCAGAGCACCATGGAGAGTGGAAGTTAGGCTGCCAGAGGTGGTCATGCCAAATGAGCCTAGAGGACACTGAGCAGCAGAGATTGGCCACTTGTTAGAAATTAGGCAAAGTGAAGAGAGAAGTTGGATGGAAATGTAAGAAAAAGACAGATTGAATGACATCTTTTTTAAAAAGGAAGAAACTTGAAGGCATTTTTTTAACTTTGTGCCAGGATACTAAACATGAGGATACTAAAGAACCTTTTGGTTTGAAATAAGCTACTGATTTAGATTTAATTTTTTATTTTATTAATAAGGGGTCTATAGAATTTTATAAAGAAATAGCTTCAAACGTTTTATTTGCTTAGAATATGGTGTATTTTGTCAGAATAGCAGCTTCTGCCCTAATGAATTATATATTATTGCTGTTCCATCATAAGAAGTTAAATGACTGACTAGAAAATGGAAAAGGACTTTGATGTGTCATCCATAACACTTCCTCTTATTTTTTCAGATCGCTTGATAGGCTTGCCTGAGGGACGTGCCCGCAATCATAATCGGCCACAGCAAATCCCTGTCCTGGCTGGAATAGTGATTGAAGATGTGGCAGTTGGAGCTGAACACACACTTGCTTTGGCATCAACTGGAGATGTATATGCCTGGGGGAGTAATTCAGAAGGGCAGGTAAATATCTTGCTTGCTGCTATCTCTATTCTAGAAATCTGACAACATTCTTCATTTGGGAAAGGGATATGATAAGAAATTCAGAGTAATTACTACAATGCTCCAGGCACATCCCTTGGTCATGGGACTGATCATTTTGTGTCTAGTTATGCATCTCTCTCTCTCTCTTGATTGCAGCAAATGAAGTATTATACCATTGTTTTAAAAACAACAACAGGTTAGGTGTGGTGGCCAGCTTCAGCAACTTAGTGAGACCCTTTCTCAAAATAAAAAATATAAATGACTGGGAATTTAACTCAGTGGTAAAGAGCCCCTGGGTTCAATTTCTAGTGTAAACAGACAGATAGACAGACAAACACATGTGTTAACAGCAGCCAGGTCTATAATTCCAGTAAATCAGGAGACTGAAGCAGGAGGATCACAAGTTTGAGGACAGCTTGAGCAGCTTAGGGAGACCCCATCTCATAAATACAAAAGGACTGGGGGTGTAACTCAGTGGTAGGGTATCTCTGGTTTCCATCTTCAGTACTGCAGAAAACAACAACAAATATCTGGCAGGATAGCAGAGTTAGTGGAGTGATTAATGGCATTAATTGAGCGCACACATGTTTGTGTGTCTGCACACACTGATAAGTGCCTGGCACATAATATGTAGCACTGTATAAATATTTGCTATCATCATCATTGCTACAATAATACATGAGATTAGGTCCAGGTCCTGGGAACATGAGTTGATCCCAAAAAAGGAAAGAATGAAACAATAATAATTTTATGTTTTATAATGTGACAGTATATAAAGTATGGGAGGATGTCTTATCATCCTCATTATTCACGAGTGTAAACTGAATCTCTGAGAGATTGAGAAAAGACTCAATGTGTTCAGTTCCACTTCCTTCTATAGGTGGAGCACATTGGCTTTCAGCCCCACGTGCAGGACCACCTCTTCTCTCTCCATAGATCCTCTCTGGATTTCATTCCCCTTAGAACCAAGAACCTAAAGTTCAAGGTCTAGTATTGTTCATAGTAGCCTCCATTTGGCCCTTCTGGTCTCCTCATCTCTGCATTAGCAGGTGAGAAAGCTGCTCATCATTTATTACAAGTTCTCTTAATGAGGAGAGAGATAATGTTGAAGACACCTTTGGGAATTCCCTGGCCAGGCCTCTATGTGATCCTCCATACTCTTATTGAGTGGCTTAGCTACTATAACACTGGTGCTCTCGTTAGGTCCTAAGAACAGATATCTAGAGATCCATGTATTTTGTATATGTTTATTGTTAAACAGACATCAATGTGTTTTAAGTAAAAGCTATACAGATCATTCCACTACACATTCCCTTTCCAGAAATGGAATCCATGAATGTATTCAGTCCTTATGACTAATCTACAAGGTTTGGAATGGCCTACTTGCAGCTTAGTTTTTAGGAAACATCTTGTGCTATGAGAAATGTTATGATAGAGAAAAATCAGAATTTATTTTATTAATATTGGTGCTTGGTGTGATATTAGCAAATTTCATCATTTAGCAAATTTCATCATCTTAATTTCTTAATCTTCCTCTTTCTAATTGAATCTCTGTATATTTATTATTTACTCTCAGCTTGGCCTCGGCCATACCAACCATGTTCGAGAACCAACTCTGGTAACAGTTCTGCAAGGGAAAAACATTCGGCAGATCTCAGCTGGCCGTTGCCACAGTGCAGCTTGGACAGCACCACCTGTCCCACCAAGAGCACCAGGTGAGGGACATAATGGCCATGCTTCTGCAGCTGCTCTTTCAGCAATACCCCCATTGCAGTGTTTATTTGCCAGTCCCAGGCTAAATCCGGCATCTGTCTGCCACCATTAAGCAAGCCTTCTCCCTTACAACTAGAGCATTTTTTTGTGCTACCAGAACCATAAATACTTCACAGCTGGCCTTTCTCCTGCTGATTTCAGTATGAAGCTGTTCTTTTCTATAGCTCCAAAAGAAAACATCACTTAGGCAAACAAAAATTTCTGATTTTAGAGAGGCAACTGAGAAATTTTTTTTACATATAAAAACGTGACAAATAGCTTCCTAAGGCTCTCCTTTAGAAATAAAGATTAAAAACCCAGTTAACCATTTGAAACATGATGGCCCAGCAAATCCAGTTGCTGCCATTTTACTCCGTTGTGTAGCAGGACTGGTGGGCATGTTTTAAGTTTTTATTTTGTTGTTTGTTTTATTTTATTATAAAATCCTTACAGATCTACAAAAAGTCTTTAAAATATAATGTGTATTTGTGTGCTTAACAACCAACTATGGGGGCTGAGGTTGTAGTTCAGTAGTAGAGTGCTTGCAGCATGTGTGAGGCACTGAGTTTGATTCTCAGCACTTCATGTAAATAAATAAATAAAAATAAAGGTCCATTGACAATAAAAAAAAAAAACAGCCAACTGTGGGCACTTTCTGGTTAGATCCATTCTTTCATCCCACATAAATGAGTCATTACCTTAATTATACTTTATCTTTCTTACACATGTCTTCATATTTGGGTTGTTTCTTATTCAGGCCCCCAAGCTTTTTGTTTCTACTATCCTTTGGTGTCTATGGCACTAGAATTTCATAAGCAACTTTGTGCCTAAGAGCATAAAACTCTCTTCTCTTTTTGCTAATCTCTCTACCTCTTGGCCACAGGTCCTTGGGGAAGACTTCTCATAGAGATTGTTCTCTCTTAAATACCCTAAGATCAAGGTGGGGCTGACTGCAAAGTAGATTATAAACAAGTAGGAGATGGTTTCTAGTTAACAGAATCCAGAGTGATCAGTGCTGCCTTGCACTGACCAGTCCTCAGAAACTTTCAGCTTCCAGAAGGATTTACTTCCCTTTCAGGTCAGAGACTACAGTATAGCAGTTAATTTAGGTTTAGACTCAGGGGCCACATTGCAAGGTCTAAGTCCTGGCTCCAGCACACATGATCTGAGTAACCTTGAGCCTATTTCTTATCTGTAATATAGTGCCTATTGCAAAGAGCTATTGGAGTAAATGAACCAATTCATGTAAAGATGAGAGAATAGTGCCAGGTACATAGAAAGTATTCAAGAAATGTTAGCCTTTATTAAGAGGAGATTCCTCTGGGAATCAAGCTGTACAAATCTTAATGTACAGGAAACTCTGTAAGTTGAGTATCTTGTTTTTAGTCCTTTATGTGCATTCATAAGGGGGTAGGTGAGGATGCAGTCCTATAATTTCCTTTGTGTAATGAAAAACCTTCATGAATCATGTAGCCTTTTATTCTGTCAAGGGCATTTTCTCTGAGATCCCTAGGGAGTGTGAGAGGTGGAGATGGCTATGCCACCTTGCCCATTTCCATTTTCCAGTACTGCCTACCTGGTCTTCATCTGCACCCTTCATTATTATGAAGATGACAATTATTGAACAAGAAAGGAAGAATTTGACTTCCTCCTGCCCTCCTTCTTTCCTGCCTTTAGAACTAAGTTCCATTATTCATTTGGAACCTAAATTTCAGAAGATCAGGTTTCCATAATAATAAGATTTTTAAAGTTTTAAAAACCAACATAAGTGGATCAAAAAAATTAAGGTGAATTAATGAATAGAGGAATAGATACATAGATGAAAAAGCAAATATAGCAAAATACTAATTATAGAATTTAGGTAGTGAAAATGGTTATCCATTGCATAATTATCTCAAGTTCTCTGTGCATTTGAAAATTTTCAAAATACTGAAAATAAAAGCAATGCATTTTCCTTTATGTGCTTGTTTGCTCTCCTGGCAGGTGTGTCAGTACCTCTGCAGCTGGGCCTTCCTGATGCAGTGCCCCCGCAATATGGGGCCCTGAGAGAGGTGAGCATCCACACTGTGCGCGCCAGGCTCCGGCTGCTTTACCACTTCTCGGACCTCATGTACTCATCCTGGAGGCTACTGAATCTCAGCCCTAACAACCAGGTAACATGCTAGATGGGAAAGCAATGCCCATGATGGGCTTGGCAGAACCTTTCTTTTGGCCTTTGGAAATTATGACATGGCTAATACTTCCTTTACTCTTTAATCCAAAAGAAGCAGAAAAGACAACAATTCTAATCCCATTTTGTGGCTGGTTTATTAGGGATAGTCCAGATATTGGTGGTTGTGCTGCTAGACACAAAGTGGCTTTCCCTCTGTGATTGGTTTGTCCACAACTTGAGGAAGTATGAATGATTAAGCATGTCATATATTTTCTACAAAGTCAAGTGGATAACTTAAGTGCACAAAGCTATTGGGCCATGGTCAAAGTTGTATAAAATGAAATCTGAGAAGTTTAGCAGACTTCTTTCTTTCCTTATGAATGAGCATTCTGGGTCCTGTGGAGGGAAAGTGGGAAATAGAGTAAATTTGGCTGATTTGTCTGTTCACTAATTTAGAAAGAAAGGAAAGAAAGCTGACTTTATTTAATATATAGGCATGTCTGCCAAAATGTGTATCAGTTTGTAAAACTATTAGTCAGAAACCTTTGGGTGACCTATGTTAGAGCACAAATGAGAGGTTTGACAGATCACTGTTAAAAGTAATCAGCAGAATACTGTATAGCACTAAACAGACTGTTTGTATATAGGTTGCATATAGGTAGAGAAATGTTAAGTGAGAAAAGCAACTGAAAATTATATGTAAACACGTATGGAACTGGGAAGAAATAGTGGCAGTGGGGTTATTTGGAAGGATTATGTATGATTTACACATTTATTTGTGTGCTATTCTGTAGTTTCTAAGTTTTTTTAAAAATGCTAATCATAATATTTTATCAGAAAAAATGTTTGAAAAGGCACTTACAGTTACTAATACCCAGGTTTATGTTTTTAAACTGCATTTCAAAAAGAATTTATGTTCTAAAAGTGAAAAATAAGACATCATTTCTGATTACCTTATTTTTTGTTACAGAATAGCACATCTCATTATAATGCTGGAACTTGGGGCATTGTACAGGGACAGCTGCGGCCTTTGTTAGCTCCAAGAGTCTACACTCTTCCAATGGTGCGCTCCATAGGAAAAACCATGGTTCAAGGCAAAAACTATGGACCGCAAATTACTGTGAAGAGAATATCAACCAGGTTGGCATATGTGTGTGTAATTCACTAACTGGCTGGAATTTTTTTAGATAAATGTTACTACTAACTCATCTCTGTGAGGCTTAGTTTCCTCACTTATAAAGGATAGTAGTAATATGTTAGTTCCTGAGGGGGGTCACAATGGACACAGCACAGTTTGGGGCTGCTGTCAAGCATACATGTTCATAGACTGATGGGCAGATACCATCAGGGATCTTTGTGATGATCTGGGGAAGTTGGGGAGTCATATTTCATTCCCTTCTGCCTTTTTTTTTAAAAAGAGGACGGAAATGTAAGCCCATCTTCGTTCAGATAGCAAGACAAGTGGTTAAGCTGAATGCTTCAGACCTCCGTTTGCCCTCCCGAGCATGGAAGGTTAAGCTGGTCGGAGAAGGGGCTGATGATGCTGGAGGAGTGTTTGATGACACCATCACAGAGATGTGCCAGGTGTGTCCACGCAGTGTCCCTGCCGAGTTGCCCACTCCGTTAGTGGTTCTCTTACTGTTTCCAGTGATCACTCTGTCAAGCATGTTTTTATAAATGTAGCAAGAATGCATTTGTGAGCCTCATATAAAGTTATACTGTTAGTGCTGGACAGATATATTAAGCAAGGATTTGGGAAATGCTTCTTGAAGATACCTTACTGCAATAAGTGTTAATGCTTCACCATCTACCAATGACTCACCATCTGTTATGCTATAATATTGGCAGAGGAAACAACAATGACTCATAAGTACCTTTGTATAACAAACAAATCTGGGACCACCCATGTGCTTTCTGATTTATTCTGGTGCTTTTAGAGCAAAGTAGAATTGCCAGGATCCAGGGGAGTTAGAAAAATAAGTGTTAAGTGTTTAAGCCAGTTCCCATTTTAGGAGCCACACTGGCAGCTTTTCTTCTAGATCAGCTTTGTCTAATATTGGGATTTTTCTGATAAATCCTATGACTAGAATAAAACTTGGCTATCATTTATTGAGTCTATTTGAAATTTTTAGCACACTGTGCTCACAGACGCTAGATGGACTTTCTCATCCTAGTTCTTGAAACTGAAAGAGATTTTCCACATGGAAGATTTTCTAATCTTATTTAAAACGAAAACCAGAAAATTAAGTACAGAGATGGCTGACTATCACATAGCATTATAAATTCCTCAAAATATTCTTTTTTTCAGGATGATCTTGAATATAATTCATGTTCTCTTGATGCATTTGATTATTATTTCTTAACAAAATATTTTTCTTTCCTCTATAGGAACTTGAAACTGGGATAGTTGACCTTCTTATACCATCTCCTAATGCCACCGCAGAAGTGGGTTATAATAGGGATAGGTAAGGCGGTCAGCAAGTATTTATTGAATGTCAAAAATAACAACAATGGCTCACATTTATTGAGCGCTTCCTATGTACATGGCACTGTTCTAAGTGCTTCACATGTATTATCCCATTGAATCATTATAACCCTAAAGACTAGATACTTTTATTATCCCCTCATCAGATAAGGAGACAGACATTTCACCATGACTTGGTATTTAATTATGGGACCAACTCAATGGTAATACAGAGGAGAAAGGTAATTTAGATTTGATTATAAAACCTGACTTATTTTATGTTTCTGAAGGCTTACATGATTTCCCTTTATTGAATTTTTTGCAGTCATCAAAAAGCTTTATTATATTATCAAGTCACAGAGCTTAGTATTTTGCAATTGCCGTCTATTCTTATGAATGCAAAATTTTAAATTTTGAATCCTACTTCATTGACTTGTAAATAATAAATGAAATGATTATAGGAAGTAGGGCATTCTGGAGCAGGTAGGCCAAGGATCACAAGGCTATTTACTTTACCCTTTTATAGTTGTTCTAAATATAACTAAAAATATGGTTCCCATGCTGTCTAAAACAGTAGCCTTTTTTCATGTGTTTCTGTTGAGTACTCAAAAGTGGTTAGACTTGCTAAAAAGAACTGAATCTTAAATTTCATTTATTAATTTGTTATTTCTTTTTATTAGTGCATTAGAATTATACATAATAATGGAATTCATCATTACATATTTGTACCTGCATATAATAATATAATTTGGTCAGTTTCATTCCCCAGGACCTTCCCTTTCCCTTTTCTCCTCCTCTTCTTCTGTTCTCCTGATCTCCCTTCTATTTTTATGATATTTAGTGAATTTAAATAGTCACATGTAGTTAATGACTACTATATTCAACAACATAGATCTAATCTAATGTTGGAACTGCTGTTTGAAATTTCTGTTGGAATTTTAAATTTTTCCTTCTCTTCTTTAGGTTCCTATTTAACCCTTCTGCTTGTCTCGATGAACACTTAATGCAGTTTAAGTTCTTGGGAATTTTAATGGGAGTTGCTATTCGTACAAAGAAACCTCTGGACCTCCACTTGGCCCCTCTGGTGTGGAAGCAGCTGTGCTGTGTCCCGCTCACCCTGGAGGACCTGGAGGAGGTGGATCTGCTCTACGTGCAGACCCTCAACAGCATTCTTCACATTGAAGACAGTGGCATTACTGAGGAAAGTTTCCATGAGGTGAATACTGGCCTGTCATGTTTCTGCTGGTGTTAACTTACTATATACACAGACAAGTGTTTTCTGTGTAGAACCAGGTGTAGTCCTCCTCTTGATGTCAGGCTGGCCCCATGGCTGCTCTTAGCAGCTCAACCCCAGCAGTCTCAATAGCTGCTAAGAGTAGAGTTGGCTCCAGCCCCCAGCTTCTGCTCCTTCAACTTTAGTGTATTTTTTGTCTATGAGAGTAGAGAACCAAGGGGACCAAGGTGGAGAGAGAGGCCTGGTTGATCAGGTCCAACATACCTGGTTTGGGGCAGAGAGATTTGACTTTATTTTAACTATAGCCAGATGAGTCATCACATTCTTGCTGATTAAGTAGCCTGATCAGTCAGACCTATCTTGTTTGCTTTGTTTTTATCCTTAAAAATCTTGACTCTTACTGTTGTACAATATATATCTGTGATGTACTTTTTTTTTTTTTTTTTTTTTTTTTGGTACTGGGGATTGAACTAAGAGGCATTTGACCACTGAGCCACATCCCCAGCCCTATTTTTGTATTTTATTTAGAGACAGGGTCTCACTGAGTTGCTTAGCACCTCACTTTTGCTGATGCTGGCTTTGAACTTGCAATCCTACTGCCTCAGCTTCCTGAGCTGCTGGTATTATGGGCATGTGCCACCATGCCTGGCACTTGTGACATATTTTTTGTTGACATATTTGCCAAGTATTAAAATTATTTTTATTTTTCTCTTTTTAGATGATTCCTCTTGATTCTTTTGTTGGCCAGAGTGCTGATGGCAAAATGGTTCCTATAATCCCTGGTGGAAATAGTATCCCACTCACATTTTCCAATAGGAAGGAGTATGTGGAGAGGGCCATTGAATATAGACTTCATGAGATGGACCGGCAGGTGAGCTGAAATCTTGCAGGAGGATCATATGAATGCTTGGGTTTATCTTTGAATGAGAGCTGATGGGTTACTACCATATTAGGGCATATGTATTTACTACTTTGATGTATTTGTACCTGTGTTTCAGACCATATTCAGAGAATTCTCAGGCCCAATCTGTGGGTCTCCTATCTCCTTACTTAAGGCCTTCAATCAGCTCTGAATTGGTCATTGGTTGGAGTGAGGCCAGGCTTTTAAAACCCTGTCATTCAAACCTTGTCTTTTTACTCTTCCTCAGTTTAGTGTATCTACATATCCACTGTGCCCCCAATTCTGGCTGGGTCAGTCAACCCCTAAACACTAGTCTTACAATCCCATAGCATGCATCTTTCCCTCTTCTCTGCAATCCTTTAAGCCCCAGCTAGGAATTTATTTCCTCCAAGATTTGCTTTCCTCTGGGTCCCTAATCTGTAAGACTTTTTTCTATACTTTGAAATCTCTTAAGATATACCACATACTTCTACGTGATGGTCTAAGAACTAAACCATAGAGTTTGGGTCTTATTTCTCTATTTTTTTATTTAAGATTTTGAATGAAGAATGTGTTTTCTATTTCATTTATCTTTTTTCTGTTCCTATACATAAGTAAGCATTTAATAAATGATGGGAGTATGAAAGAGTAACCATAGAAATGAATACTGTGCCCAAGAATGGTTTTTTTGGTAACATAATCATTAATAACCATTTCAGTAATACTTATTTTCATAATATATTGGGGTCTTCATGAGAACTGGACCCAAGCTCTGTGTCCATCAAGGTTTAGTAATTTGAAGTATACATATTCCATACCCTTTAACCTGGCTGCTGCTTTGACTTTGGCTTTGGGCCAAGTCCAGTCAGAAAAGTATTTCTCTTAGCTTACTGAAGGTGGATTCTGTCAGTGATGCTGTTTACATAGCTAGGACTTAGGTTTTATCTTTGGTTTGTGAATGTTTTTCATCTTCAGAGAATAACTCACTAAAAATATATTGATCACCTCCACACCAGGCATGGTGCCAGACACCCTTTTTTTGTGTGTGTAGTTTTACCCATGGTTACTCTGTGAACTAAGAATTACTATTGCTGTTTCACAAAAGAAAGGACAAATCAGAAAAGAGGTGGTGTGCCCACAGCAGAGCTGGGATCCCGAGCCAGGCTTCACTCTAGTTGTCTAAGTTCTTCCACTAACCCTTCCTCTGAGGGTCAGATTGATGTTCCACTTCCTTTCAGCCATGTTCTGCCATGCCCTGGCCTTTTCCTTCTCTTTTTCTCAGTAATAAGGCCTTTTCCACTTCATCTCTTGAAACTGAATGTCTTCCCATAATTGTCCCCAGTTATCCCCCTGCCACCTCCAGGCAACCAGCCCCATCTCTTAGTATTATTTTTTCCAGTTTTTATTTTGTGTGGTACCAGGCATGACTTCTTGGTTTGACATGCTTTAGCTTAGGATATTTCTTATAGATGGCCACCACTGCCAATCCATGTTCCTCAGTCCTGGGCACAACAATCCCAGTACCATTATAACCCTAGGGCCTTCCCCAACATGTGGTTCCTATTCACATTCTTAGAAGTTTTGTTGTTTATTGGTGGTGATTTTCAGTTGGACAAGAAAGAAGAATATATGAAACAGACCCTGAACTATAAAGAGTTGTGTTTAGGGTACACATTGTACAACCTTAGAGGAGACATTTTTCTAAGCAGACATTTGGGGCAGACCCTGGCAACTTCTTCCTTGGCCTTGCCTAGCCAGACCATGCTCAGCATTGTGCTGAGAGAACCAAAATGGTATGATTACATAAACATTAGTATGAGCCACAAGGCTTCCATGTAGTTTAAACCTTCATTAGAGTCATGTTGGTAACAGTATTGTCTCACTTTTCACATGACAAGATTAAAATGATAGAGTTAGCAAGTAGTAGATCTGGGATTTAGAATTCAAGGTTCCCAACTAAATTCTTTGTCTTTATCAACTTCCTATATTTATTTTATTCTTTGTGCTTTTCTTCTTAACAGTGAGCACAAATAATTCTTATAAGAAGTATATAACTATTTTTTTTCCTTTTGGTAGTGCAAGGGATTGAACCTGGGAACATTCTACCACTGAGCTATATCCATACCCCTTTTCTTTTTTCTTTCTTTCTTGGTACCAGGGGCGCTTAACCACTGAGCCACAACCCAGCCCTCTTTTGTATTTTATTTAGAAACAAGGCCTTGCTGAGGCTGGCTTTGAACTTATGATCCTCCTGCCTCTCCCACCTGAGTTGCTGGGATTACAGGTGTGCCCTGCACCTTCATTTTGCTTTGAGATAGGGTCTCAATAAATTGCCAAGGCTGGCCTTGAGCTTGTGATTCTCCTGCCTCAACCTGCTGAGTTACTGGGAATACAGTCATGTACCACCACACCTAGATAGGATATAAGTATTTTCAAAAGAACAATACAGCTGGGTGAAGTGGGGGACAACTATAATCCCAATGACTCAGGAGGCTAAGGTAAAAGGATGACAAGTTGGAGGCCAGTCTGGACAATGTAGGAAGACCATGTTTCCAAATAAAATGAAAAAAGACTTGGGATATAGCTCAGTGATAGAGTGCTTGCTTAGCATGCATGAGGCCCTGGGTTTGATCCCTAGTAGCACACACAAAAACACACGCACACACACACAAAGGTTTATATATATGTGTGTATTTGTATGATTTATATATTACAAATTAGCGTACAGCTACATGAGTCTTTTAAAAGCTTCTTTTGTTGATGAAATTCAATGCCCACACGTAGCACAGTTTAACACCATACAGCCATGTGTGACCAGGAATATGAGTAAGTGGCCATTGGGAGTATGCTGGGTTTTGTGGGGAGAAGGAAGCAGGTGCCTAAGAAGAAGTATAGAGTCCCAGAGCAGGGCAGGCTCTAACAAGGGTGGTCCTGTTCACAGGTCTCAGGGTCTAGGGAACAGACGAACAGGCAGCAGTGCCCAGCCCAGTTGGGTCACCGTGGGCACATGTCTTCTCATACATACACATGTTAAAATGAACACCCTCTCCCGGGAGCAGGTGGCTGCAGTCCGAGAAGGGATGTCCTGGATTGTCCCTGTGCCACTGCTGTCCCTTCTCACAGCGAAACAGCTGGAGCAGATGGTGTGCGGGATGCCCGAGATCTCTGTTGAGGTCTTGAAGAAGGTGGTGCGGTACCGTGAGGTGGATGAGCAGCACCAGCTGGTGCAGTGGTTCTGGCACACGCTGGAGGAGTTCTCCAACGAGGAGCGGGTGCTCTTCATGCGGTTCGTGTCTGGACGCTCTCGACTTCCAGCCAACACTGCTGACATTTCTCAGAGGTTTCAAATCATGAAGGTTGATAGGGTAAGTGAGCTAGTTTTCTTTCCTTTGTAATGTCTGTCTGCATTTCTTGCTTTTTGCTTGCATGTTGGGAAAACCAACAGGCCTGCTGATTTAGGCTTTAATCTTTGTGATATCTAGATTTTTAAAATATCAAGCAGTAAAACTTGTTCAGTAACATCACTTAGCTTTTGTGGAAAAGTTCTAAATTGATATAGAAAGCATACTGCAAGCAACAACCTTCCTGAATCTTCCAGCATCTTTCCAAGTTAAATCTAAACTTGGCAGAAGGATTATCGTGCTGCCTCTGTGTCTTATTCTCTATGCTTTTTCATTGTGGAACTTGTATGCCTGGTGTGTGTATGCCACAGTAGGGACCCAAAGATACCAGGAACAGCACTAACATGCTCTGCACTTCCTGGTATGGTGTGCATTGTGGGGCAAGTGGTGCTGCTTCTCTGGGGCCTAATGAAATGCCCCACCCACAGAGCCCCAATACAGCTACACTTTTGATGGTGGCTTACTTAGCATAAAAGGTCTTTGAGTCTGAAGTGCATGCTGCTGTCAGAATCATCTTTCTCAAGCATCCATTTGACCACACCACTCTCCTTTCAGACCTATCAGGGGCCTCTGCATTGACTAGAGAATATATGCCAGCAGCCTTAGCTGCCTTAAACATCTCCACAGTCTGGGGTCTTTTCCACACCTTCTAGAGTCACCTCTTTACACTTACTGTGTTCTGGCCATAAATGGGTTGCTTTCCTTTCTCCCCAGAAGACTATGCTGTTTTTAAACTTTTGTGGTTTTGTGTTGACTCCTTAGTAAGTTCTCCTTCACACTGCTTTTCATGTATGCTTGGAAGCACTTATTTGTCCATTAAGTACAATGCCTGTGCTGTCTCCTCCAGGAAGCCTTCCCAGATGTTTTCATGTGCCCCTGCTCCATGTCTGAAGGCAGACCTAGTTAGAGCTCCTTCTCTTGGCCTCCCGAGCATTTGGTACACCCTGTGAGCCCAGCACGTATTTTACTAAACTGGGAGTGGGTGTTCCCTCTGACTCCACCACACTCTTTCCAAGCCCTCCCTATGTAGGAACGGACAGTCTCTGAGCAGGGCACATGGTATTTGATCAGAAGTGTTAAGGTAAGTGGGATCTCTTTACAGAAGGCCCTTCTTCCAGTTTCACCTTTCTGATGTTTTTCCAGCAACCGTTCATGGAAGTTGCTGTAGCCAAACCTGTGCCTCATCTGTTGCTTTTTGAGGCTGTAGGCCTGTACTTTAAACCTGGACTAGGCTCACCGGAGATGCCATATGCAGGAACAGTTATGAAAAGAGCCTTTCCATAAATTTTCTGCTCGACTAGCCAGAAACTATAAGTTGTGAATCTGTCTCCTTGCTTCAGTGTGGTGGAGAGGAGGAAATGGTTCCCTTCTATTCAGCTCTGAAAACAACCCTTGCCTTATGTCTGTCTGTGCTGAGCTGTTCCTGCCACCCCAGGAGTTAATCCACCACTAATCCAAGGCCCATTTGTGGAAAGCAACAATAAGCTCTGGGGGTTGTCAGCCTCAGAAACTGACTGCTTTGGTTATTTCCTTTGTAGCTTTTAGATAATTTTTCCAGTATCACATTTAAGTAATCAGAGCCATCTGGTGGTGCTTCCCTTCCTTGCTGTTTTCAGTTTTTCTGCACTAGAGCTCTCTGTCATCACTGGCTCTGGTACATTTAGGCTCTGCCCCCACCTACCTCCCACTGCTTTGAAATGCAGCCCAACTGAGTATGGGACTGAGAAGAGAGCTGATTTCAAAAGGAGGCGGGGCAAGAAAGAGAGGGCAGATTCTTTTTGTAAAACTTAATTTTTAAAAAATTTATTACAGTGTCACATCATTATCAACCTTAATAGATAGTTTGCAAAATTGTTGTTTGCCAGGAGCGACAGGGAACATACATACTTGTCTCTCCAGTAATAGCCATTTTCACCTTTGTATAATTCTTCCTAGTCTTGGCCTCAGTTATACACATTTTTGAATGAGGTGTCTAGAATTTTTGTATTCTCTGTTTTTTTAAAAAAAAATCTCATAATCTGTTCCAAGCACTCTTCTGGTTTGCTGTTGTCGTATCATTTTAAATGACTGCATCACCATCAGTTAAGTGCATGCACTGGGCTTTAACTGCTCCTCCCTCATCTGGGCTGAGTGCTGGCATTAATGGCCAGTGAAGAATATAGAATGCACCCTGGGAGCACAGGGAAAGAAGGAGGGGGCACTGGTGGTTCCCACAGCCAGTTACACCACACACTTGCTCCTTTCACTTCACATTTTGTGCTGAGGAATTCCTGCGGCTGGCTTCAGTTCTGCCCCCTCTCGGTGGACAGGAACGAATCTCGCTACACTCTTACTCCATGCCAGTCATTGTGCAAAGTATGTTTTCTCGAACAGTCCTGCCAGAGCTTATTGTTGCTTTCCACAAATGGGCCTTGGAGGAGGTGAGAAGAGGAAGGAAGTGTCTTCACCAAAAGCCTCCAGAGCTACAGGAAGGCAGAGCCTGTGCTTATTCTGCCTTGGCTTAGTCTCTGCCTTTCACTTGAATTGTCCATGCAGTGACGCCTATGTGCCTTTGGGGTGGTGGTAATGGGCAGCCCCCCTCCTCCTCCTGGCGTCCTGCTGCCCACAGTCATGGCTCTGGGTGTATCTCTCCGCAGCCTTACGACAGTCTGCCTACCTCACAGACGTGCTTCTTCCAGCTGAGGCTGCCCCCCTACTCCAGCCAGCTGGTCATGGCTGAGCGCCTGCGCTATGCCATTAACAACTGCCGCTCCATCGACATGGACAACTACATGCTCTCAAGAAACGTGGACAACACCGAGGGCTCTGACACTGACTACTGAACGACCGTGGGTGCTGTCACCCCCTCCTTTTTCTCAATAATGCTCACTTCCAATTTGATGTTGATATACTTTTATGGTAACTAAATAGATGTTTTAGGATCATAAACCGACATTATAAACAGTGGCCGCATTTAGTTACTCTAAATTTAACAAAGAAATTAGATGTTTTTATTTTTCTGTGATTATACAAAAACAAAACAAAACAAAACAAAAGCAAAGTCCTCTCAGTCAGGTTTTTCCCTCCATATTTTTGGTCACTTTTGATAGGTTTGCATGGAACCATTTTGGTGCATTTTTAGTTGGGAATGATACCTTTTTGTAAACCCACCCAGTGAACATGAAATTGTACATTGTGTATAATTGTTCATTAGAAAGGACAGTTTTACATGAATATTCACATATTTATTTTGTTTTAATTTGAATTGCCTGTGCAGGGTTCCTTATGCAGAGAAATAAAGCAGATTCAGAAATCAGAGCTTGGACTTCTTTTGTTGCTTCTGGTGGAGCTGCAGCCTATGAGTTGCCGGCAAGGTAGACATCAGCCTAGAAGGACTGAGCTTTGGTTTAGGTCACTCTCGCTTTTTGACTAATTCAGAAATATTTCTTCACATTTAGAGGGGGCTTCGCCTGGAAATGACATTGCAGAAGATTGTCATGATAGGAGGCAGGGTTCAGACACCCTCTTTGCATTTGTTCTTCTGTCATCCTGGGTCTCTCTCACTTGTTCCCTCACCCAAGGCACTTGTGTCAGCCACTGGTTCAGCCTCTTGGCACTACCTCTCCTCCTCTGAACAGTCAGCACACCTCGTGTGCAGCTCCACCAGCCAACACCACATGGTGCTGGCCCTGCCTCTGAAGAACTGGAGAAGACAGAATGAGCAAGTGATGGCATTAAAGAACAGGATAGTTTAAAACAACTTGTCACTCTGCCAGGAGAGCAGCCAAGTAGGAGGCAGTAGAAGATCGCTGTCACTAGAAGGCATACTGTGGATGAGTAAATGAATGTGGATTGAATGTGAGGAGGAGTATGCGGTTTTCACATCCTTGGGGAGTTGTTCAGGGGACTAGGGGAGAGCCACACTTCATACTTGGACCCAGCCCGTGTGATCCCTCTGTGATGTGTTTGTGCATTCAGGAATGATAGAATGAGTTTGTGTTCTGGGGTAAGGGCCATCTTGAGAGCAGCTGTGAGGCTCTATGAGGCTCTAGCTGCCAGAACATGAGCAGGAAGAGGCAAGGACTGGCGACTTGTCTCTACTGATGCAGGTCCGTGCCAGAAGCTGCTTCCAGTGGACTTCATGGCCAGGATCTTTGTCGACAGCGTGTCCCAGTGAGGTGCCAGGCAAAGAGCCTTGTAGGCAGAGGTATTCCACAAGAAAGGTAGAAGGTGTTTATTTTTTTCCAAAGAAAAAGTAGAAGAAACATGTTTTTGCCAACTAAGATAATCTGGTTAATGGCTTAATGGCTTTTGCCCAGTGAGAAGACTTAACATGAGAATGATGAGGTTTTGTTTCACTGGAAAAAAAAAAAAAAGGCTTCAGTTGGAATTGGGTCTCAGAGGGAGACCACAGCATCTGGGGAACCCCAGGGTGTTCTGGTTAGCGACAAGCCCTTAATTTTGTGAGTTGGGTGAGTAGCAGGGTTGAAGGGCTCTGAGCTTGAAGCACTCTCTCTGGGGTGGGGGACATTGCCTAGTCTGCTGGGCCAGAGAGAGTTTCTCTAAGAGAGGCCTCTGCTGCTGAGGTCTTGAACAAAGCCAGGAGGGCTGCTTCCTAATGATAAGTGACTGCCCCTCTTGCTGAGTTGACTGAGGGTATGCAAAGCTAAAGGATATGGCTACAGATTCCAGGATTATTTCAAGTGAAAATAGTGCTTCTACCTTTGTGAAGCTTTGACCTTTGCTGCCACCAGTAGGTGGCCCTGATGAGTCCTGGTTCCTGGGTTAGGCCTAACAGACTGCTTCTGAGGAGGTCTGACCCCTGAGGGGAATCTGTCAGGATGGTTTTATAATATGCTGTTTCTCTGCTGGAAAGCAGTTGTTATTCCTTCCTTCTGTTGACTATTGAGAACTTCAGGTGTGTTGAGGGGGGCGGGGGGAGTCCCTCCTCTGAGGATCCTGATGGCCCTCTGAGGGCCTCATGTAGGTGTTTTTCGTAGTCCATGCCCTGTAGAGACTTGGGTGATTTATTGTTTGCTGACCTCACTGAGTGAACAAATACTTGCAGTTTGCTTATTTTTTGTTGTAGATGGACACAATACCTTTATTTTTTTAATTTATTTTTAATGTGGTGCTGAGGATTGAACCCAGGGCCTCGCATGTGCTAGGCAAGCGCTGTACCGCTGAGCCACAATCCCAGCCCGTTTGTTTTGGTTTTGACCCTTAAGTTTTTAAGAAAAGTTTGACCCCCTGCTTTTAGATTTAAGATTTCCCCAGATACTTCTCAAGGTTTGGCTTTGTAGTGGGCCTCCTAGCTTTGTGTCCTTTGCCAATGACGGCTACATCTGGTGAGCCTAGTTTTTAGCTTTTTTTCCCCGCTTTTTCTAATTTTAGTCTTTTTAAAAATTATTTATTCCAATTAGTTAAACATGACAGTAGAATGCATTTTTAACACCATACATAAATGGAGTATAACTTTGTGTTCTTCTGTTTGTATACGATGTAGAATGACACTGGTTGTGTAATCATATACACACATAGGGTAATAATGTCCGATTACCCCCATGCCCCCTCTCATCCCTTCACTCCCATTTGTCTAATCCAAAGTACTTCTCTGTTCTTCCCTAGCCCCCATCCCTTTATTGTGAATTAATATCTGCAAATCAGAGAAAACATTCAGCCTCTGGTTCTTTGGGATTGGCTTATTTCACTTAGCATGATATGCTTTTGCTAAGAAGCTAAAAGTATGTGTTGGACATGAATCCTAAACCTGGAAGGGAGTTCTCTAATGGTCACATGATCTCTTTTACAGGATGGAAATCCAAGGCCAGGAGAGGGAAAGCACTCAATCAGGTGCAGCAGCCTACCAACAGCATACTGGGTTAGATCCTAGAAGGCTCAGTCAGCTCCCTCCCAACATTCAGCCTGTGCAGAAACAGGCACATACCTTGCACAAAAAACCTCCAAGCATCACCTCCCATTTCCTTGGGACTCTGGAATACCTGACCCAAGTGAATGTGGCCTGATCTTTCTCCTACCCTGAGAGTCCTACGTACACCAGGCAGCATGATGTGGTTGACTGGGCAGCTTCCAACTAGGGAGCAGCATCCTACTCAAGTGCTGACGTGTCATTCTTAGCTTTCCCTGCATGTGACCTTGGTTACCTTGACCAAAACAGAGTGAAAAGATTTGACATTCCAGGAACTAGGGAAAGTCTGTAGTCTTATTAATAAGAGTCTAGGAAGGCACAAGTGGCCTACTTCTAGATGCCTCTTGAATACCATCAGGCTCTCATCTGCCCAGCTTACCTTCCCTGGTGGTGCCTTATGCTTCTTGACTCTGCCTTTGCTGAGCTGAATCTGCTGACACCAATGTTCTCACAGAACCTGAGGGAGCTGGAGGCAGCCTTCAGGCTCAGGGCAAACGTTCTGTTCTCCATTCAGTACAGATGCTGGCCCACCCACATACAGGCCTGTCTTGCTTCTTCCCAGTGCCTGAGCCTTGTGAGTCCTGCCAGCCACTCAACTTTTCTAGCCCTCATGGATGTGAGGACACCTGCTCTTGCCTTGCAGGCACAGTACATCTAGTCTCATAACTGTCACATAGAAGGTGGTGTTGATCCCATTTTATGGATTAAGACGCAGACGCAGGCTCAGAGAAATTATAATTTGAAGAAGCTGTGCACACAAAGCTGGGAGATGTACTCAAGAACACCCCTCACTCCTAGCTGCATAAATGAGTTGGCTGATTATTTAAGCATTCAATGCCTCCTGGGCAAACCTCTGAGAAGACCTTGGAAGTTGTGTTTCAGATTAAGCAGGGCATTCCTCCTGAAGGTGAACAGCTACTGTTGGAAGGCAGAGTGCAGAATTGTGATTCATCGACTCATCAGTGACCACCTTCTGGGAGCACCTAAAATGGCCCTTGACTCAGGGACCCAAAGCCTCCTGGCCACAGTGGGAGCCAGTTTAGAGCCCTGAAACAATACTGGACACAGGTGTCAGCACAGCTTTGGTTTTATGGTCACTATAGTTTGGGTACGTGGGGGTTAGCCTGGAAAGCGAACAGTCATTTACAGAAGTTTCCATAGGAAAGGGACTTTAGGGGGATGCAGGTTGCCCCATTCAAGCTCAACCTGCTGTGACCTCTGCTTTACAAACACAATCCTGATTCTTATAAAAAAAATCCCACAAACAAGGTTTTCTAGCTACTCCTAATTAACATAAGGAAATTAGGAGGAGAGCTGACCTGTCTTTGGTGTCAGGGTTAGAAAGTGAGGGGGAATGGACTACAGACCTATATCCATTAGGCCTGAAGTCAGAATCCTGTTCCCAGACTAAACTACCAATTTAGGGCCAACAGGACCTGCTGGGAATTGGGGCTTATTAAGATGATAAAAGCAAGCTCTGGAGTTAAAGTGACTGTTTTAGATATTCAACATCCTCTCCTACCCGTCCCCCCAAGCTCAAGCTTTCTTTCAACACTGTTCACATAGTGGAAGGAGAATTAGGGCCCTGCAAGGATCCTTTCAAGTCCAGAGTAATGCAAGATAAACTGGAAAGTCATCTGGAGGGAGCCTGGGTCCCACAGGCTAACAGTGGCCTATCCCCCTCCACTGCAGCTGGCAGCAAGGTGGGTCTGGCTTTTCACACAATATTAGAAGGGATTATGCCAGGAAAGGGCTTGGATGTTTACCTTGTTCTGGTGTAAGCACTGCCCCAGCCAGGGGACCAGGAGGAAGAGCAGAGAAGCCCCTTCAGCAGTTGCCAGGTGGGGCAGGGCAGGAGAGGTAGATGCCTCCTATGTATCTACCTAGAGAAATTTCTGGGACTTTTTATTGTCTGTGCTTAGGCCCTAGCTCCTGCTGGGATAAACTGACCTTCGGTTTTTATTTCATCCTTACTACAATCTGTCCCTTCATAGCTCCCTCTCTGATCTCTCCTCACTCTGCAACAGCTACACTGACCTTCTTGCTGTTTCCCTAACACACCAGCTATGCTCCTAGTCCGGGACCTTTGCACATGCAGTTCTCTTGGCCTGAAATATTTTCCAGATGGCTGAGTTGGTTTCCTGGCTCACTTCATGTCTCAAGTATCACCTTCTCAATGAGGTTTATGTGGTCAACCCAAATGTAAGTGCCTTCCCCCACCCGTTTCTTGGCCAGCAATCTCCAAATTTCCTGTACAGTTTCTAACTCCTCCAGTACTCACTACTTATGTATAATTATCCAGAAGGTAAGCTCCACCCAAAACAGAATTTGTCTCCTTTATCCTTGCTTTTTTCTCATTTGGTCATCAAATTAAGGAACCTGTTTTAGGGATCGGGATGTCAGAGAGGAGAAACACTTGGCTACAGACTCAGGCAAGGTCTTGGTTACAGCTGGCAGTGGGTGGAGCCAGAGTGTAAGCATTGCTCACCACTGCTGCTCCCCTGCCTCTTCCACTTACCCAGTGTTCCCTGTACCTGGAACTGGTGGCAGAGACCCCTTAGTAAAGCCCTGAAATTACAACTGGAAGTCCAGGCATGTGCCCACGTGCAGCAAATCCAACAGATAAAAAACCTCATTTTTCACCACTTAACAATGGTTCCACTATTATACTTTTTTTTTTTTTCCTCTTGGTGGTGCTGGGAAATTGAACCTAGGGACTCGGGCATGCTAGACAAGCACTCAACCAACTGAGCTATATCATCAGGCCCTCTACTATCATCTTAGGGGTACTGCTGCTGTTTTTAAATCGTTAACTTTTTTCCTCCCATTGACATACTTTTCCCTTGTGCGAATGGTAGAGTACCCTTGTGCGAATAGTAAGAGTATCCGTTAACTCTCAATTTACATATGAAAGAATGGGAACAGATTATCTGGAAAAGCTTCTGCAGTCCTCTTAGGACCACATGTACCCCCAAGAAAGGCAAGCAGGCCAGGGTGGCGTGGGCCAAGCCGCGAACCAGCCCTTCGGCGCTGCAGGACTCTCTGCAGAAGCCCTCGGCGGCCGGGCCGCAGCGGGGTCGCTCCGCCTGATTCCCCAGGAACGGGCGCGACGGCCGGAGCCCCTGCCTGTAGGGGGCGCAGCCCGCGAGCTGCGGTCCTGCCCGCCGCCGTTAAGGAGACCCGCCACACGGTCCGAGTCTCGGAAGATAACGCAGGCGCCTCCCACCACTGCAGAAAAGGGGAAAATGGTGCTGGTATTGAGAACCACAAAGTGTTTTCCAGCCATGCAGTCGTTTAATCTCGCCTTCATCCCCTTTATAAAATCATGATGTGAGGTAGATGGGCATTATCCCCAATGTGCAGACGGGAAGAATGACGCCGAGAAGGCGCGACGGCGGACTCCAAGGCAGGACGATCTGACGCCAAGGTACTCTCTCCCAGAGTCACGGCCGGCCTAGCTAGGCAGCAGCTTGCGGAGAGCCGTGCCCGACGCTGGCGGGCGCGGGACTTGGTCGGGGATCATGGCGGCGCTGTGTTCGGCGCGCAGGACCAGACGCGGGCAGGCGGCGCGCAGGCGGCGCAGGCCCGCGGCGCTCACGTTGCGGCAGAAGTCCACGTGCAGCGTTTGCAGCGCGCCCCCGTGCGCCGCCACGGCCGCCAGCGTGCGGTTGGTCACGCGCGCGCAGTTTTCCAGGCGCAGCGCGCGCAGGCGCGGGCAACTGCGCAGCAGGCGGGCCAGGCAGTCGTCGGTGACGTGGCCGCAGCCCGACAGCGTGACGGACGCCAGGTTGGGGCACCTGCGGGAAGAGCGCTGTGACCCGGGCGGGGCCGAGACGGGCGCCAGCCGGCCGCAGTCCCGCCGCGACTCCTTCATTGTACCTGACCACACGCTACACGGGCAGAGGACTCTGCCTTTTACCGAGTGAGGAAGTCGCCTGCAATGAGCAGCCAGGATTCCAACAGGGCTTTCTGGACAATTTCCCCAGCCTTTTCTGCCGCTGCACCCCCACTATACCTTAATGTTGAGGGTTCTTCGCTCTGAGTTTCAGGAGCCTCAGTAGGGAACCCCGCCCCCAGAGACCCAAGCCTTCTGTGAATCCAGGGCTTGTGGTTCTGGGCATGCGTCTTGGTTTTTCTCTGGTCTCAAAGCTTACCTCAGGCTTCATAAAACCTTTGGCAGGATTTAGGAGGGGTTTCCTTAGGGAATGGTGACGTGGAAGCCAAGCCCGAAACGTGTGCCTCAGTGAAGGTTCTAGAGCCCAGTTTCAGCTCAGTTGGCTGGGGGCAGTTATTTCATCATCCAGGTGTGTACAATTAGGGACACCCAGGGAGTTTTTGGCCCAGAAAGCTAGAGATCCCTCTGCTCCAGCCTCACCAGCACCTGCAGGAGAAAAGATCTGGACCAAAGTTAGACTTGGCTTATTTTCAGTGTGTCTTTAACCTTATTACTCCCTGGGCTTTAGTTTCCCTGTGTGTGACATCCCTGTGGGATGTTTACTCATGGGCTTGTGAGGATTAGATTGGCTTTGGGATGTAAAAAGACTGCATCAGGGCTTCCTATGTCACTTTCCTGGAAACAAACAGGACCAGATTGCTTCCACTACAGGAGCCTGAGCCTGAGTCTGGAGTCTGTAGCCAGAGGGAGTTGAGTCTGGCCTGGTCCTTTTCCCCATCAGCCTCCCACTTTGTTCCTTCACTGCACCCAGATGGCTTATGTCCACACAGTTTTGCTGGAGAAAGAGAAGGAACTAAAATATACTGGGCCCAGCCACATTTCACACACTGAGCCCATACCTTCCTTATATTCTTGTGCTTTCTTTAATTACATAAACAGAGCTGGGGAACTCAAGCCTTTTGGTCTTTCTGTGACACCAGAGCCTGTTGCTAAACCCATCCTATGGCCCAGGAGTTCCACTCTACACCTTGGGTTGGGGAATTCAGCCCCATCCTTTAAAGCAACAACACAAAAATTCGGGCCTAATCCCTCCCACCTCACCCTCCTATAACCCTCATTTCTGAACCTTGTTAAAACTCATCCAAACAACCTGGGCTGGTCTAGTCAGGGCCTCGCTCCAAGTCCATCTTCTGTCATCCTGCAGTTTTCAAAAAAAAGAATTGCAGGGGAGGGGGATTCTTTCCTCCCATTCCTGTTCTACTGCCAGCAAACAGTAGATATTAACCTTGGTGGCAACAAACCAGCCAAGCCTAGTTTTCCATGAAGCCAGCCCAGCTTGTTATGCTCCTGGTGCTTTTTCTCAAAGGTAGGATAATCTGGTGGGCTCTGTAAGCTCCCTGGCTGCTGGTGGGGGATGAGGAAGGCTGGCCTGGTGGCCCAGCCTGTGTTGGGGGTGCAGTTGAAAGCTTCAATACAGGATGTTTGGGGGACATACTTTTAAAATTACTCAATATTGATTTGAAATTAAAATTTAATTGGGTAGTCCATAAAATCTGGCAACCCTAGATTGTGGGTAAATCATACCTCCTCTTGGAGGATTAGTTTGCTCCTTTGTAAAAGAAAGCCAAACTCCTGCCCTAGGGCCACTGTGAACATTAGTAAGTTCCTCAAAGGAGACCATTATTTATTGTTACTTCCAGAGTCTGGTGTGGCTCAGCTAAATCTATCCTTCCTCAGCAGCATTTCTCAGACCATTGGGGCTCCTTTCTAGGGCCAAAATGAAGAGGTGTGCTGATAGCTGAATCTGGCAGCCTGTTCCCAGGGCCTGTCCTTGAAACTCCAGGCCTAGCTGGACCCACCCAGCACTTAATGGCTGCCAGAGAGGACAGCTGCCTAAGAGCAGGGACGGCTTAGCCCCAGTGCCTTTACAACAGAGACAGTTCTTGAGACCCTAAGGCTGAAAGGAGTGTTAGCAGATAGGTCATCTACTGAGAGCTGCACTGAGTTCAGGGACTGGGCATCTGCCTTGGGCCTAGTCTGAGGTGCCCCAAAGCAGGAGGCATCTTGATCTTATAATTTCCACTTCCCTGGTTTTCCCATCCCTCCCCCAGAGTCAGCACCAGCAAAACCAGAGCTGCTCAGGAACAAAGCTGCCTACCTGTCACACACCTGGAGGAGGAAATCACTGACCAGGCTCTCATGCCGGCTACAGATGCTCCTCTGGAAGGTGCTCTTAAGCCAGTCCTCAATGCTGCACACCTGCACCTGGCTGGAGTGCCAGCAGATGGACAGGCTGCGCAGCGCTGGGCCCAGAAGGAAGTTGTCCTTCTTAAGCTCAGTGAGGGAACGGAAGTGCAGCAGAGGCCAAAGAGCAGGGTCCTCAAACACATCATGGAGCTGGGAGCAGGTCCTGGCGAGGCTCTTCCTGCTGTCCTTGTCCAGGAAAGAGAAGAGATGCAGCAGGCACTCCCGGTTAAGCTGGGTTATGTGCATGGTGAACGGCATCCACAGAGTGTACCCAGCCAGGGCTGACCTGCCTCCTGCTGCTCCTCCCCAGCTCAAGGCTGGTAGACATATATGGTTGAGGAATGGTGTTTATTTTTGGCCAACAACTGGTCCTGAAGCTCTTGGCGGTGGGGGTTGGGGGAAGAAAAGCCAGGATCCAGACATACATGCAGTAGTCTGTGGCTCAGCTTATGTTCAGAGGGATTGAAAATCCTAGCAGAAAAGCAGCCTATTGAAGTTAAATAGTTTACTTAAAAGGGATTTCTTTTCCTTTTAGCTGACAATGGTGTTTAGCAGAGTTCTTTTGGTTTTTCCTAAGGCATTTTCATTGGAGGTGGCTGGCCACACCAGCTCTGTCTGGGCTTGCAGTCTACCCACTGGCAGGCAGTGTTTGTATTAACTGGTTTTGTAGGACATCAGTGTAGGTCTTTTGCTCCACCTTTACCACAAAAAGGCCTGCTGGATGTGAGAGCTAAGAATGGTGGTCCTTTCCAAGCTGGGAGGAGAATCCACAGGCCATGCCTCTTTTCTGTTACTTCTGTTCAGTAGACTGGTGGTTTCCAGGTAGGACTGAGCTGCCTTCAAATCCTACTGCCCTCCACTGGACAAAAGGATTTCCTTAACCTCCCAGATGGCTCTAATTTTACCAAATTGTTTCATAAAAGATTTAACTGAAGTAATTTTATCTTTCCAAGGCTTTTACTTTCAGCTTTAGTTCATTTGGCCTTATATTTTTTTACATATGTCCTTCTGTTTCTAGCTTGTACTTTCCAAAGTATCAGGACAAAGGAGGTATCTCTTAATACAACACTGCACAAAACACTTTTATGTACTTTAATAGGTGTTTGCTGTGGAAGGCAGCCATTGCATCTGCTCTGAGTGTCCTTCCCTCTTAAAGAAACCCATGGATCATCCCCTGCCCCCTCTCATGCTCCTGTGGTCAAGTAGCCTAGGGGTAATATCCATTAAGTTCTCCCTTCTTAAAGCACCTGAGGCCTCCAAGTAGACCTACTTCCTAATACCTCTTCATCCCTAGGCCTGTGGCCCTGCCTTTGTTCCTCTGCTGTGATTTCCTAGTTGTGTTGATGGGTTGGTTTGGGGGACACTAGTACTGTGCAGCTCTAGACGTCACCATTCTGCCTTTGCAGTACCCGAGGTAAGGACAGTTTTCCTCAGCTAGTCTAGGGAACTTTTGTTTACTCCCCTCACTGAACTGGAATTGGAAGACTTTTTTCTGGACATGTGGTTGTGACACTGATAAGGTGGCCATGCTATACCTGCTTCTGGAATCGAGGCTGGCATGTGCCAAACAGAGGCAGCTAAGGAAAGGAGAGCACAGCTGTCCTGGTCAGCATCCCTACCCTGAGCAGTCTCAGCTGGTCTCCTGAGCCTGCTACCCCAGCATGAGAAAGGGACTCGAAAGGGGGCTGCTCATATTTCAAGTTCATCATTTGAGTTGTTCAGAATAACAACTGCAGCCCTTTGGGCTGTGTCTGATTATGCTGCTCCACTGCAGGTGGATACCTAGAAAACCTCCACATTCCCTCCCAGAATCCTCTCCAACCATCACTTCACACAGGCTGACCATTGGGAATAGGTGGTCTTTTCAGCTTGTTAAAAAGAAGTGCCGTGTGATCCTGCCACCTGCTGGAGAAGAGCCCTGATGGTTCATCATGGCTTCCCAGCTGCACTATTGCAGCCCCCATGCAACTGCGGAAGATAGGGAGAATGTGTGGAACTTTGTCCCTTTGCTGCTGCTCCAAGTCAATGGCAAGAGGCAGCCCAGACCAGAAGGTGGGCTTCCCAAAGTGAGCATGCCTCTTGAGGATCTGACACACAAGGAGCTGATGGCTCTGCCCTTTTGGCCTTGTCTCAGCTCTGCTGTTTGGCACAGCAGTGGCACCTGAACAGCACAGGTGCTGAAGGGAGGTGTGCCTTGTGGGGCATGGAAGCCAGACAGTCTGAGCTGCAGGCCATTCTGCCCTCAGTTTTAGAAGACTGACAGGAACAGGCAAATAGGTGAAACAGAAAAGCAACAGGTGTGTAGACAGTTCCTGTGTCTTCTGTTTCCAGGAGGCAATGGACAGAGAAGATGTGTAAGCTCTTGCTTTAAGCATAATTTATTGGCACCACCTCCTTTGCCTGTTTTAGTTTATTTTTTAAGAGAATTTTTTAATATTTATTTTTTAGTTTTTGGTGGACACAACATCTTTGTTTGTATGTGGTGCTGAGGATCGGACCCGGGACGCACGCATGCCAGGCAAGCGCACTACAGCTTGAGCCACATCCCCAACCCTGCTTGTTTTACTTTAAAAGATGATCAATAAGCTTTGCTTAGAGCTGAAAAACTGGTTCTTCAGAAGGTAGCTTCTGGCTCTGAGGGAGGGACAGAAGCCTCATTTCCATAAAGTCAGTAGTCACCAGAAAACTGCAAGGATTTGAGGATTTCACTGAGCCAGGTGATTGGCCTTTGACCCCTCACTATGGCCACTCCCTTGTGGCACCACCTACTCCATCCTGCCCACATACAGCAGCAGGTTCAAAGTACTGGGACTTCTGTAAGAACTACTACCTTTTGATAGTTAAGGCCCAGAACTGGAGTCAGCACATCATTTATTTGGCTCCATTGAAAGGGGTTCAGAAATAACAGTCAGAAGGAAAGAGAACAGACCTTTAATGATACTTTCCATAGAATAGTTGAGGCTGGTGAAGCAGAAAAGGGATGTGATTACAACTTGAATGAACCAGTCACTTGCACAATTAAACAATCCTCTTTGCATAATACACACTAAGTTTTAATGGCAAACAGTCACGTCACAGCACAACCAGCATGTGGAGGCTGTCACGCTCACACCTGAGGAGGTTCTGCACCAGTGATGAGGTGCAGAGACCTGGACCAGAGACAATTCCACACACACACTGCTCCTTCCTGGGCCAGGGGCATCATCCAATGGCCACACCTGGTCACAGGGGACCCACAACCTGACTGCGGGAAAAGGCCTTGCTATGAGCCTTTCCAGGCCCCAAGTGCAGAGGCTCCTTCAGCAACAGAGGGTCCATGAGAGAGTTTAGGGGATGGTGGAAGTCACAATGGGATAAATATGTCTAAAAAGATTTATGTACACTAAAACAGCACTGTCTGTCTGAAGACACCTTTCTCCAATGAAGGAGCGGTTTGGCTTAAGAAATAAATATGTCCCACCCCAGAAACCATGCTGTTGAGTAGGTTCCACAGGTTGAGACACATATTTAACACTTAACCAGGCCCAGCACGCTTGACTGGTTTAATTCTATTATATCTGTCATCACTATACACTGAGTAGAATACAGTGGATAAGCAAAGGTTTCTCCACCATGGAGAGAGATTTGTGTTGCCACAAACTGTTTCTATTCCCACCTGTGTGGGAGGACTTCTGAGAATTTCCTGTTCCATGGAGCCACATGACATGAGGCCCTGCCTCAGCATAAGTTCTGAGCAAGAAGCCACATTCAGGTTAGAGACAACATGGCGCGGAAAAAGCCCTGAAGAGCAAAGAAAGATCCATTAACCACGGTATGATAAGGCTACAACTACAGGATGAAAATACAAATAGGCACATTTACATCATGGGCACTCGGATGGATCCAATCACTTTCCAAGAGTCTTCATGATACCACTCTAAATATTCTGCTTAAAATTGAGCAATAAAAATGCTACAAAAATTCAAAGAGGAGGTGTGTTCTTCACATAAACCAACAGTACTGCCTGGCTGAAGACCACTTTCTCCAACAAAGTAGTCCAGCCTGCCACTAAGTTCCACTTAGTATGAAAAGACATGTCTTCATCAGTATGGATTCTGCCAGTCTTTACTGTTCAGTCATCTCAGTGCCCATGCCAAGACTGGAGTCCTAAGTGTGATGTTAGATGATCTAGCTGTCTACCTTCTGAGCCAAAGAGCCTGACTCACAGCAGAACTAAGCAAGGTCAGAGGAGACTTACTTTTCAGTTATATGTGTTTTAATGTACTGATTGATAGATTAGCATAAATCAGTCCAACTCATTTCTGTAGACCAAATGTTATATTTGCATATAGTTCCACCTAATATAATTTGGTGCTGTAAATTATTTTAAATGCTAATTACCTGCTAGGACTCTGATTCTTAACTGTAAGACCTAAAGTTTTACTCTCTGGAGTGAAAACTTAGGCCAGTGTTGTCCAAGAGAACTCTATCCATTGTGGAATGTCCTAGACCTGCGCAATCTTAGCCAGGTATGGGCGCTGAACACTTGAGATATGACGCTAGTATGAGTGAGGAACTGAATTTTAAATTTAAATAACCACATATGGCCATCATATTAGATAACACAAGTTTAGACATAACTGCCGTTTGCTCTTTGTCGTATTAAAACATTTATCCAGCAAATGTGTTCTGCTCTGAGAGAATGTGGGATTTATCCAGAAGGAAAAGAAGCCACCTCTGCTCCTATAACTATAAACAACTGACCTAGGAGGAAAGCCATCAGACTTTCTTTTACATTCATACACTAGAAAAAGTTTTGACTATTTTTCCTTTAAATTAAAAAAAAAGAAAATAGGATTGCCAAAAAGTCTGCTTGCCTGGCTGAACATGAAATGTATTTTGTCCTTTGTTGAGAAAAGGAAGGAAAGAATGGCAGGGACAAGAAATGAACAAGAAAATGGCATGCAGTTCAATGCCTGCATGCCTGTGCTGGCAATCCTACTCTCCCCAAATAATTTACAAGTAATGCCATCACCCCTCAAAATTAAAGAGCTGTCTTAGAACCCTTGAGCAATCACAAATGCCTTCTTTAAATGAGACTGAGTTCAAATTTCAATTTGAGCTCCATCTAAATAGTGCCTGTACCTATTTTTATGGACAACACTTTTGAAACGAACACTACTGAGTTCAAGAATACAAATTATACTTATTCAAAGTGAGAATATTTTTAACTTGCTCTGCTCTCAGGATAGGCCAAGAAAGTTAAAACCCAAAGTAGCAATGACTCCAACTTCCTTCTGTAAAAGCAGACCCCACAACGACACCTGGAGTGTAGGTGATGGCCACCATCAATTGTGGATCATCTCTTCCTCAGATGGCCAAGAAAGAAGCAAGTCTAAAGTAGACATGCAGTTACTCCCAGTGCTACAACTAAAGGGGGATTTAGATGCTGATTCAAAAAGGCAAAGAGAAGCTATGATTTTTCTCACCAGATAGCACCTGTACCATGCAACAGACTCACAGACGTTTTTAAACATTATGACATATTTGTTCTTATTTGGATTTTTCTGTATTCCTGACCTGTCTCCCCCCATGAAAACACAAAAACTCTATAAACTGAAAAACCCAGAAAATAGAGTAATTTTTTAATCTGCAGTACAGGTATAACTGGACCAAAAAATTTATTTAGTTATTGCTGATAATCAGCAGCCATGAGACACCACCAGCAGCAATTACCTGGTCTACTTAAGGATGCACTCTCAGTTATCTTTTACAGTCAAAAAGAATGATTACTGAGCATTCACTGTGAAATCTTATGGGCCACAAATTCCGCACACACATGATCCTTGATTGGGAGTCAACCTGATCCATCCCAGCTGTAAAAAGGCAGCAGGCAGTTATGTCACTCTTCACACTCAAGAGCGTGCCTTGCTTTCAGCATGTGAGAGTAACAAAAGCACTGATGTAAATGTGCTTGAAGTGAGAACTGAAAACATTAATATAAAAAGGCAAACAGAACTAAGTTCTTGAAACTACATATAAAAATCGAATTATTACAACTAAAGCAGCAAATCAAAATGTCTGCTGAGGTTTTCTGGTAGAACAACAAAAAATTAGTTGGTGCCCATGTTCAATAAGTCACTACTAATGACAAAACTAAACCCAAAACAGGAAACTGAAAAGTGCATAATGAAATTAAATCTTAGATCAAGTATTTATGGAAAATTGGAAATGTTGCCCGGTATAGTTGATGAATAATGATTCAGAGGAGGTATTAAAGTTTATCTGATCCAGCTTTAGCCTGGCGCTCCACATAAAAAAGGATGTAGGCCTTTGCCTTCACAACTGTCTCTTCATCAGTCAGTGTTACAGTACTGTCATTGAAATGGAACCAGCGGCCTTCATGAGTTGCATATGCCGTGTAATGTCCAGAACCAACCCTGTAAAGAAAAGGCACAAGATCAAAGAATATCAAAAGACTGCACAAATCACAAGTACTTGTGCAAACTTATAACCATTTGTTATACATGAAATAGATTTTAATAAGTTCTATAATTAAAGAATAAATCCTAGAAACTTTTGGTTTAAGACGGCTGACTGAGCCCATCGGTTTACTTTCCTCCAAACCCAATGAAAAGATAAGGAATATACTGATACTGGAAAAGAGAAAGGAATACCATCAATTGACCAGAAATTAAGGGTTTTCTAGAACACACAAAGCAGATAGCACTGGATTAATAGGGAAATTAACAGAGTTGTGAAACTTTTAACCTAACAAGTATAAATTAAAGCCTACAGAAACAAGGAATATAATGCTAGATTTCCTGTCAGGATCTTGGAAAAATCTGAGCTTAAGAATGAGTTTGCCTCAAAGGAAACACAATCCCCTGATGCTTTGGTCATCAAGAGCTTTTCCCTGTCAGTATGACCCAACTGTCACACATAGCACCCCAGTGTCAGTCCTCCCCATCAGGAAAGAGGCCTGCTAGAAAAACCCTTACTACAAAAAACAAAAAAGTTACAGACTAATCTTCAATTTGGGTACAGATGAAACCCAAATTGATTACTTGGAAAAAAAATAGGCCGGTGGTCTCTGGAAACAGAAACAGAAGATACAGCCAGGAAAGTGACTATATACTTAATAGGGATTCCAGAAGAGAGAAAAGAGAATGAGAGAGAACATATGAACATATCTATGAGGTGAAGACTAAAAGTGTCCCTACTAGCTACCAAGCAGGAATGCATCTAATATTTTTTAAGTCCAAAGGTAGAGGATCCTACAACTTCTAGAGAAAAAGCTGGGATGCCTATAAAAAAGTGAGAATCAGATTTGTACAAGACTTGTCATTTGCAACTCTGGATGGTGAAGTCAATGGAGTAATGTCTACAAAGCTGTGAGGGAAAAGGATTTTAAACATAGGAATTGATTTGCCCAAATATAGCAGTCCATGTTTAAAGATAAAATAACCATTCTCAAATGGACCAAAACCAAGAAGATATGTGCCCCTAGTATAAGCTTTCAAGGAAAAAATTAAGAATGTAATTCAACAAAGTAAAAAACAAATCTTGAAAGTACATGACATGGGTAAATTACTCTAAATATCATCCCATTTTATCTTCATATGAATTTCAATTGGCAAAGAAAATAAATACCTTTGAGTAAAAATGACTCAGAATATTTTGGACAAAAGAGTAGGTGCTCAATACTGGGCCCAAATGAACCATTTTCCATTTTGCTTTTATATTCCTTCTCTTAGTGCTTCACAACATCCTCTCAGGAATTCTTTCCACATCGAGATGGAAGGAAAGTTCTATTTCACCTACTTTAATGAGTCTGAATTCATTTTTAGGGAGTTCAAAGAGAATTATCAAGACTGGTGCAAAATTGCAGGTGTTCTTGCGCCTGCCACCAGTTGTTCCCACCCACAAGCAGAAGGCTGACATACTCACCCAGAACCATGGTGCACCACTACAGCAGCAAGGTCATACAGGCAGTTCTCTGGGCCACTGTTTTCAGGCTGGGGAACAAGGGAGAAGGCAATTTGAGAACTGGGTTAGGAGCAGTGGCCAATGACATCATCAGTGTCTCCTGCCTCTCTGACCTTGACTCTCTCTGTGTGAAGACTTAAATGTATCATACAGTACCTTTTTACCATGCTAAAAAGGTAATCACCTTACCTCTAGTAAGTAGCATTTCATGTCTAAGCCTCTCAGTGGAAATTCTACGTAAGTATCAACTTTGTTTCTTAAATATGCTGTCCAATGAAATCTTTTCAAATGCAAGCATAGCACCTGGATGACAGAGATAAGAATGAACACTGTGAACCAACACCCAGTTTATCTTCCAATAACTTCCAGCCTAATGTCGCTCAAACAGTATTTTAGGTATCCTATCAGTATTTCTTCGGACCCTTGCTATTGCTTTCTTCCAGCTTTTATTGAAACCCTGGAGACCAATACAGAACAGTTCACACAGTCTAAAATTATAAGAATTTTTTTGATTAGTCAAGCATTTTCCCCTTTGAAATAGCACCATAATTTGAAATTCAACACTTACCTTAGGCAGTTTTTGAATCCAGAACTTTTTTGTGGACTTTTGTTTCTTTTTGCATTTATGGCACATATATAACTCTGTCTCATCAAGTTCTTCTAAATCAGTAAAACTTCGAAGACAATCTAAAACCAAATTGATTTGGGCAGCATTAAAACAAGATGCCTTTTATAAAGACAATGCACACTCTATAGAGTGAAAAAACTGAATTTGAAGCCAAATGACTCAGATTTAAAGCTCAGCTGTATCGGCTCTGTGACCTTAGAAAAGTCAGTCTTCCTCAGGTGCAAACTGGAAACAAAAATAATATCTACTTGAAAAGCTGTGTGAGGAAAAGAAATAACAAGTATAAAGCACCTGGCATCATGCCTGACAGCTAGAGAAATGAAAAATGATGTTGGATTTACTATAATTAATAAAAGAATTAGTCTGAAAAGTCTAATAAAAACTCATTCCTGATGAAATAAAAGTTTCAGTAGCAACTTCTCTCAATTGTGACCTTAGAGAGGTCACAAAGCCTGAAGCTTATAAAAAATAAAGTAAAATTTAGATCAAACATTTTCAAAGTAAACATAGATTGTCACAGAAAGCTAATCTCCAATGAAACTTTTATCCAGACTCTAAAAGTCCCCTACATAAATCATAGCAATTTTTAAAAAAATTTTTAGTTGTACTTGGACACAATACATTTATCTTATTTATTTTTATGTGGTGCTGAGGATCGAACCCAGGAACTGTGCTAGGTGAGTGCTCTACAGCTGAGCCACAACCCCAGCCCTACTTTTTTTTTTCTTTTAATTGTTTAATCTGGGGTTTGGTAAACTGTGGTTCTAAGCCAAATCCAGTCAGCCATCTGGTTTTGCAAATTATTTCTGTTGGTACACGGCTGCACCCATTTGCTTACAAATGGCCTTTTATACTACAATAGCAGAATTCAGCAGCTGGGCAGAGAGACCTTATGTGCTGCAAAGCCTAAAATAGTTATTCTCTGCTTTTTTACAGAAAGTCTGTCAACCCCTGCAACCAGTCATATTCAGAAGTCTGTATAAAATGTATGTTGTTATTCCATAGGAAAAAATATTATTATACCGACAGCTCAGGGCAAGAGATGGATTCTCTCCAGTACTTGAGGATCCAGGGTCTGTGTGAACATCTGCTAGAGTTGTGCAGTGGGCAATGTCACTTTCCTCTCCCAGAAGTAGCCATATTTTCTGGAGTTAATAATTTCTTTGCCTATTCCTTTAGACCACAAATATGCATTTATGTATCATTAAACAATGTACTAGTTTGATAAGATGGTTAAACTGTGGAAGGAAAGACAAGACTGTCTCTGAACTCTGAGTTTCCAGATCACAATCAGCCTCAGCATCCTGACAGAGTGTAAGAAAAAGCCTCTATGGGGAAGTTAGTGGGAGCAGGGTCTAATAGGGCTTAGATGTGGCCTGGTATTAGAGGGGCAAGCACAGGATCAAGGGGATCATGCATTCTTGAATATGCCTTTGCCTCATGATTCCTAGTGCCTGGAAGATACATCCTACCTTTGCCTCCCCTCAATTCTTATTTCTTTCTAAACCTCCCCTTCTTTCCTCAGTTTGCCCTCATATTCCATGAATATTGTTTCATCAAAAAGGGTTCCTAGGAAAGGTACATTGTTTCAACATTACACTTCTTAAAGCAAGTCTCAAGACACCAACCCAAACTTGAATATATAGTGGTACCATTCTCAGAGGCGTCCCAAGTTCCATGTCTCTAGCTGTAAAGATAACCGACTATCATGAAGACTGGTTGGTTCTATGAATCCTTTAGACTGGCCACTATGGTGCCTGTAAGTTGTGAAGCTGAAATCATGGGAGGTTTTATCAGCAAATATTTGTTGCATCATGTAAAAAGCTGTGTGGCCTTGGCAGGGATAGGAGATGCTCAAAGAAAAATATTATCAAAAGAATAAAAAGACAGGATACAATGTCAACTCACAAAAATCAGTGGCATTTTTGTATTTTAACAATGAACAAGCCAAAAAAGAAATTAAAACAATTCCATTTACAACAGCATTAAGAAGAATAATTTTTTTTTAATTTTGGGGGGGTTCCAGGGATTGAATTTAGGGGTATTTGACTACTAAGTCAAATCCCTGGCCCTATTTTGTATTCTTATTTAGAGACAGAGTCTCACTGAGGTTGCTTACCACCTCCTTTTTACTGAGGCTGGCTTTGAACTACAATCCTCCTGCCTCAGCCTCCCAAACCACTGGGATTATAGACATGAACCACCAAGCCCAGCCAAGAAGAATAAAATTCTTAGGAACATGTTTAACCCAAGGCAATAAAAGACTTGTATCTGAAAACTATAAAACATCATTAAGAGAAATTTAAAAACATAAATAAATGAAAAGACACTCTGTTCATGAGTTCAATTTCCTATTAATAGGAGGGGGTTACTAAAGAGTTAGTAGATGGCATTGTCAGTCTCCTTTGGTAATTAATTAGAATCTCCAAGAATCTGATAACTCTTTTAAGTGCTGAGATTAAAGAATGTATAATCAGTACTTCCCAGTAACTCATTTGTAATCTTGAGACCAAAATTAAAATGCCTGGAAGTACTAGGCTGCTCTCTTGTTCCTTCTCCCTGCCACCACTGGGGAGCGCCTCAGCAAGTCACATTGGCATAACAAGTGGAGGGCCCCAAATGCTTTACAAAAGCAGGGCTGTAAAGCAGGTCTCCACACCCACACTCACCATCACCTTGTTTCCTTTCTAAAAACAGTACCTCTTGCTATCATCTGTCCTGTCCTCATCTTATCCCAGCAACTTACTTTCCAATATCTTTCCTCCCCGTCTTCTTGAGACACTTAAAATTTACAGAGTGACCACCCAGTAGTCTCTCAGCTGTTTTATGCAAAACATAGTGATGAAGACATGTGTTAAAATGGAATAGAAGATACAGTCAGGCTAAGTAAGTCCTTTGGAGATACATAATGAACAATATAAGCTGAGCCTGATTTTTCCAGCAGTTTAAAAATTGGTGGCCCTGGGGCTGGATTTGAAGCTCAGTGACAGAGCGCCTGCCTTGCACATGTGAGGCTCTGGGTTTGATCCTCTGTACCACATAATAAACAAATAAATAAAAAACAAAATAAACATTTTTTTTAAAAAATTGGTGGCCCTGGCTGTCAACCCATTTTGTCCATCATCCCAGATGTGGAACACATATAAAAGCTGTAGTATAGTATGTAATAAATGTAATAAAATATATAAGTTCTAGATTATGATAAAACAATCTTTTTTAATGCACCGGTGTCAGTTCATTTAAATACTTGAAGTTATGAAAACGCTAGACTTAATAGGTTAATGAAAATGGAGGAATACAAAGCAACAAAGCTTTCTCAAGATGTGAATGGTAGTAGCTAGTGGACTGTCCCTGGCTATGTGTTCTGCTTCCACAGATGGGCATGGAGGTGAGGTTTATATTGATGGTTTTGCAAAAGTAAACTAGTACATTTTAGGGTCACTCAGGCTTTCAAAATAGTATAATAGCAGTGGTCACATATGTAAATGTTAAGGATATGCTGTATCCAGGGAGTCTTCCTCTTAAATAGTGCTCATTTGTATATGTTTTAATGATAATGACTTTCCTTATTATTACAAAGCAACATGTCCATTCTAGAATTTGGAAGAAAATTAAAAAACAATACACAAAGAATATAAGCATCCATTATAAGCCCTACTTCCAGACATCAAGGTTAAGGGATTTTTAAAATCTGTTATTTAAAAGTTGTTTTATAAAGTCAGCAGTTGGAACTTTAGGAATAATTATGGAGTTTTGTTTTTTAACCCACAGAAACCATGACCAATAGGTATTAAGTTTCTAGGAGTGCTGTAGCAGCTTTTTGAAACCCACAATGGAGATGACTGCAGTAGTGACGGTGAATCTCTATTAATCAACTATGCAACATAATGTGACAGCCTCATTACCAAAACTCCCTCGGAGGCTCCCCTCCAGTACACCAGTCTCTGATCTTAGGCTGCTGCTGCTGCTGTCATGATGAGTCCCACCTCTTGGTTACTGCAGTCCCTCTTGGTGGGACTGCAGTAGCAAGTGTGGGGATCCTGAACCTGTTAACCCAGCAGGGAGAAGTGTGGGAACAGGGTTTCTTTATTTTATTTTATTTTTTATTTATTTATTTTTATTATTGGTTGTTCAAAACATTACAAAGCTCGTGACATATCATATTTCATACATTTGATTCAAGTGGGTTATGAACTCCCATTTTTACCCTGTATACAGATTGCAGTATCACATCGGTTACACATTCACGTTTTTACATATTGCCATACTAGTGACTGTTGTATTCTGCTACCTTTCCTATCCTCTACTATCCCCCCTCCCCTCCCCTCCCCTCCCCTCCTCTCCCCTCCCATCTTCTCTCTCTACCCCATCTGCTGTAATTAATTTCTCTCCCTTGTTTTGTTTTAGTAACATACATACTATAGAAATGATCTCTGAAAGTATAGTCTTGGAACAGGATTTCTTGAGGTGGGAAAAACTAAAACCCAACTAATGAACAATGAGGATAAGAATTTCTGGCATTATCACTATTTTCTCCTAAGGAATTCACCCCACCTTTACCCTCAGTTTTATTTTGCTCCAAGACTTGCTAGAAAAGTTAAAATCAGAATTGTTTCATAACCCTAACAACATATCAGGTGGCAGTTGCAACTACATGCAGCAGATGGGAGGCAGTGTTGTACAGTTGTAAAGCTCACAGGTTCCAAAATAGGCCTGTCTGGATTTCCATCCTGGTATAAGCTCTGCCACCTGTTTACTACTGAAACACTTTTTTATTACTGAAAATTGGAAACAATTTAAATGTCCCCCAACAGCTACTAATTTAGTATATTTTACTATGTATTAAGAAAGATAAAGTTGATAATAGCTATGCCATAGAATGTGCCTACAAAATATCATTCACACTATGTATAGAAGTATATTATGTACAGTGATTTCATTTATGTAAACTAAACATTTATATGGGCATTTAAATTAACAGCATGGTAAAAATGTGGATATGTAACAGATGTGATTCTGCAATCTGTATTTGGGGTAAAAATGGGAGTTCATAACCAACTTGAATCTAATGTATGAAACGTGATATGTCAAAAGCTTTGTAATGTTATGAACAACCAATAAAAAAAAAAAGAAAAAAAAATAAATTAACAGCATGTTATCTCGGGGAAGTGGGATCCAAGAGGAAATGGAACTGTTACCTATTTTTTCATTTTTAAACATTTATCACATAATATTTGAAGGAAGTAAAAGAAAATATATTAACTTATGCACACTTCCTAATTAAGCTTTGCTAAATTAAATTTACATAGTACATAAAGGTGATCTAGTAACTTTAACAAACCAGTTTTACTTCTGCTTTCCATGGAGATGCTATTTGAATAGTTTATATTATGTGGAAGACTGCCAGTTGTTAAAATACACCCTGAGACCCTTGAGAATCTTAGGAGTTTTAAAACTGATGTGCATGTTTCTTCTCATGAAGTGCAATAAAGCATAAGCAGCTTCCTCAGATTCTTAATTAAGAAACTAACACATACTATTTTGCTAAAAGAAAAAAAACTGTTGACAGCATAGTAGAAAAATGTGAACTGTGCAAGAAGAGTAAAAATATGCCTTACATGTTAACTAGGAGTTTCTTATCTTAAAAAAATAAATATTCCTTTTAAATTTAAAAAAGAAATGCTTCAAGGAACATCTTTTGTATATATTATTGTCCACATCAGTGAAACTGCTACAACTAAGGAAATGTCTATTACAAGTGGTGATGTCCCTAACCATCCAAAAACAAGTGCACCAATTTATAGTCCACCACTTCACTAAAAGATAGTCTCTAGCTTTATCATTTTTACCCATTTGTGTTACTTACATTTTCTTGAATAGGATTAACATTTTTTTCTGATGTTATAACGACCATTTGCATTTTTTCTTATTTATATATTTTGCTTCAGCAACATCATGATCCTGTACAGATAGCTTTTGACAGACCATCCTTAGCAAAGGAGCATTTCTAATCCTCTCTTAATAAGAGATTTATCTCTTGGTTCTCTTAATCAGTAATGAATCTGAAATTTTATCAAAGCTTATTTGGACATTTTAATTGTCTTCCATGATACTGTTTTAGTACACTACTGGACTGTTTGCTAACATTTAGGATTCTTTGATCTACAACATAAATAAAAATAAGGTATATATTTTTCCTTTTTAATGGAATCTTTATCAGGTTTTACAACTGGGGTTATTTTAGTCTTTGATAATATGCATACTTTCTGTTAATAACTTCAAATCCCAGGGTTCTCTCAAGTATAAGAATTAAAGATTCAAAAGGCACACATGCAATTCTTCCAAAGTGGACTTGAAATAGGTAAGTGACTTACAAGTAATCAATTACACTTCTCCACCTCCAGTTAACAAAAAAATATTTATCAATCAATTGAAGTTCACCATACTGGCTGTCTAAGAAAAGAAGTGCTCTTATTGATAAAATAGTAACAAAGAGAATGGTAACAAAGAGAATGAGGAATTCCCAGATCCTATCACCTACTGTTTAGGCTGATAGTAAGCTCATTAGCAAAACAAGTCCAGTCTGATAATTGAAAGGAAAGCTTAGTTGAGAATACAGGGAACATGTTTCTGACCAAACTATAATCTCCTCAGGATGGTCTGATTGCCCTAAAGCTACTCATACTAATCGTGGGTCCACACTGAGAAAAACACTATCTGGGATGCAAGGCAAATGCCACCACCACTTTCCTTGTTTATAGTACCAATCAACCTTATGGTGGAATCTTTAGGTTTTTCTATTTATAGGATCATATCTGCAAACAGGGATAATTTGACTTCTTTTCCTCTCTGTATACCTTTCATTTCTTTCTCTTAATTACTCTAATAAAATTTTCGCACTAAATAAGAGCTGTGAAAGTTAACACCTGGTCTTGTTCCTGATTTCAGGAAATGCTTTCAGTTTTCCCTATTCAATATGATGTTGGTTGTAGGTTTTTCATATGTAGACTTTCAATGTGTTGAGGTATGATCCTTCTATATTTATTTAGGGATTTTGTCATGAAGGGATGCCGAATTTTATCAAATGCTTTTTCTGTACTGATTGAGATGATCATGTGATTTTTAGCCTTCATTCTATTTATATGTATGTCCATTGATATGTTAAAACATCCTTGCATCTATGCAACAAAACCAACTTGATACCAACTTAATCATGACTTTTTTTTTAAGGTGGAAACAATCTTTATTTTTATTTTTATGTGGTGCTGAGGATCTAACCCAGTGCCTCTCGCATGCTAGGCGAGAGCGCTACCACTTGAGCCACATCCCCAGCCCGTGTTATGTTTTTGTTGAGGATTTTCATCTGTATTCACTAGGAATATTAGTTTACAGTTTTTAGGTGGTTGTGTCCTCATCAGGTTTGGTACCAGGGTAATGCTCACCTTGTAGAATGAATCTGAAAGGCTTTCTTCCCTTTCAATTCTATGGAATAGTTTGAGATGCAAAGGTGTCATCTTTCGTTAAAAGTTCAGCAAAGACTATCCAGTCCTGGTTTTCCTTTGTTGGGAGCCTTTTTATTACCAATTTAATGTTCTTACTTGGTATTGGTCTAGTCAGGTTTATAATATCCTCTTGGTTCAGTTTTGGTTAGGTCATATGTGTCCAGACATTTGTTTATTTATTCCAGATTTTCAAATTTGTTAGCATATAATTTTTCAAAATAATCCCTAAATGATCTTCTGAATTTCTGCAGAATTGGTTAGAATGCCTTCTTTTCCATCTCTCATTTGGGTTTCCTCTCTCCCTTTCTTTCTAATCCAGCTAAAGTTTTGCTGATTTTATTTTTTACACAAGATGGTACATGCCTGTAATCCCAGTGGCTCATAAGGCTGAGGATCACAAGTTCAAAGCCAGCCTCAGCAACTTAATGAGGCCCTAAGCAACTCAGTGAAATCTTGTCTCTACATAAAGTATAAAAGGGACGGGGTTCAATCTCCAGTACCAAAAAAAAAAAAAAAAAATCAACTTTGTTTCATTGACCCTTGTAGTATAGTCTCCTTTAGACTTTTATTTATTTCTAGTTCTGCTCTGATCTTTTTAAAAATAATTTTTTAGTTGTTGATGGATGTTTATTTTATTTATTTATATGTGGTACTGAGAATCACACATGCTAGGCAAGTACTCTACCACTGAGCTACAACTCCAGCCCCTCTGCTCTCATTTTCCTTTCTTCCCTTCTAATTTTGGATATGGTTTTTGTCTTTTAAGAACACTGAAACACATCATTAGTTTTTGTCAAATCTATTTTTTTAAATGTAGGTATTGCTATAAACTTTCCTCTTAGCACTGCTTTTGCTTTTTCCCATAGGTTTTGGTATGCTGTGTGTCCATTTTCATTTGCTTCAAGGAATTTAATTTTTTCCTTGACTTCCTCAATGACCCACTGTTCAAATTGTATTGTTCAATCTCCATGAATTTGCATGACTTCTAAAGTTTCTCTTGCTATTGACTTGTAGTTTCATTCCAATGTGACCCAACAAAGATACAGGGCATGATTTCAATTTTTTGGAATTTGATAAGATTCGTTGTGAGGCCTACTATTTGGTCTACTTCAGAGAAAGTTCTCTGTGCTAGTGAAAAGAATGCATATCCTGTAACTGTTGGATGGAATGTTCTGTAAGTCTAAGTCCATTTTATCTATGGTGTAGTTTAAATAATGTTGATTTGCTGATTTTTTTGTCTGGATGCTCTATCCACTGGTGAGAGTAGGGTGATGAAATCCCCAACTATTATTGTATGACAGCCTATCTCTCCCTTTATATCTAATAGTATTTGTTTTATAAAATCATGTGCTTCATTATTAGATACATAGATTTTTAATCATTTTATCATCTTGATGATTTCTTGATCATTACATAGTAACCTTTTCTCTGTAAAGTCTATTTGCCAGATATAAGTATGGCTCCTTCTGCTTATTTTCAAATTCAATCTGCATTCACTTTTCTTCCTTTCACTTTCATTCTCTGTGTCCTTACTAGTGAGGTGAGTTTCTTATAGGTAGCATATTTCTGGGTCTTATTTTTTTAAATATTTTTTTTTAGTTGTAGATGGATAAAATATATTTATTTATTTTTATGTGGTGCTGAGGATTGAACTCAGTGCCTCACACATGCAAGACAAATGCTCTACCACTGAGCTACAATCCCAGCCCTGGGTCTTATTTTTTAATCCATTCAGCCAGTCTATGTCTTTTAGTTGGAGAATTAAGACCATCTACTTTTAGAGTTATTATAAAAGGTATGGACTTGTGCCTATAATTGTGTTCATTTTCTTCTAGTTGAATATTGAATATTTCTTCTAGTTTGAATATTATTTCTTTCCCTCTCATTCATCTCTGGGTTTGATGGCATACTATATTGACAACGTCTGATGTTTTTTTCTCATTTGTGTATCTTCTACTAGGGCTTTTCACTTTCACATGCTGTCTTGGTGGTAGTAATCTTTTCACCTTTGGGTGAAGGACCCTTAGACATCTTTTGCAAGGCTGGTCTGGTGATCAAGAACTATTTATTTTTTGCTTATCTTGGAAGGTTACTATTTCTGCTTTGATTCTGAATAGCTTTGCTGGGTACAGTAATCATGATTGGCAGTTAATTCTATTAGGACTTGAAATACATCATTCCATACCCACCTGGAATACAGGATTTCTGCTAAGAAATCTGTTGTGAATCTAACTGAGTTGCCCTTAAGTGTGACTTGGCCTTTTTTCTCCTGCACATTTTTAAATTCTTTGCCCTGTACTTTGACAGTCTGATTATATGTTGTGATAAGAATCTTTTTTGATCATGTTTATTTGGAGTTATAAAGGACTCTTGTGCTTGATTTACCATATCTTTCCCAATATTAGGTAAGTTTTGTGCTATTACTTTATTGAATATGTTTTCTATGTTTCTTAACTTTTATTTCTTCCCTTTTGGATATGTTGATAAGCTGGACATTTTATCTTCTAAAAGTGTCTCAAGGATCCTATGCATTTTCTTCTTTCTCATTTTTTCCTTTATTTTCTTTATTCTTTTGAAAGTGACATTTCAAAAGATGTTCTCAAGCTCTTGATATTTTTCCACCTGATCTAGTCTGATGAAACTTTCAACTGTATTTATAGTAATTGCATTTATACTTATAAAGCTTTTCATTTCCAAAGTTTCTCTTTGCTGAATTTCTCATTCATATCCTATAATGTCTTCCTAATAATTTCATTGAACTTTTTGTGTTCTCTTGTATCTCACTGAGCTTTATAAAGATCACTTTTGGAATTCTTGATTAGGCATGTCTTCCTTTTTGACATATTTGGAATTTGTTACTAAGGGAGTTATCAACCTATTTAAGAAGCATGATATTGCCTTGTTTGTCCATATTTCTTGTGTTTCTATGTTTAAGTTGATACAACTGATGACATGAATATCTACCACTTTTATGGATGGCCTTCATAAGCCAAGGCCTCTAGAAGATGTATTGGGGTATCAATGTGTTATATAAATTGTTATTTCCAGTTGGGACCCATACAGAGAAACTCTCTATGGGCTGCACCAGAATGGGGGGAATCCAGCAATCCAGGCAGATATGGTAAAAGTAGCAGAGTGTGTGGGATGCATCCTAGTCATTCCTACAATGGGAATGGTAGCCCCTACTGGGTAATATGGGTTTCCTTAGGCACTGCTGATATTGGCTGTTACTTGAATGAGTCTCTAGTACTGGCTGCTCAAGTAGTGGTGAAGGGTTTTGAAGCACTTGTCCCCTTGATTAGATACCACTGTGGGTCCAGTTGCTTCAAAGGGATAGATGCAAGCAGGAATCACAACACGCTCTCTATTGCATTTACATCCAGTCTTGACAGTGGTGCATGATCACTTGAAGTGTGGGGCAAGTGATACAAGGGAGCCACATAAGTGCAAATGCAAGAAAAGTGTTATTCCTCTCTGCTATTACTGTGGGTATGCCTGCCAAAAAGCAGGACCCCAGATTCCCCCTAGATATGCACACCTATGGACAGTTATAGTGTCTGCCAGGAAGTAAGTGGGTGAGAATCTCTCACTACCAGTGTCCCAAACTACCAGAGCACCACCTGCACTCACTCTAGGAACTAGGGAAGGTCCTTTCCCTGGCCCACAGCCTTTGGACTGCTGCCGCAAAAAAACCTTAACTTACCCGTGCCTGTCTCATGGGTCTTGGGCCAGATTCCCTCTATGCCCCAACTAGATAAAAAGCCTGAAATCTGCAGAGTAGATTGACTTTGGAAAAAAGAGCACTGTAGCTGGAATCCATGTTCAGAAGGGATCTATTGTCTGAATTTGGACTGTTCGGGTGGGTCTGGAAATCCCTGTATAGCCCTATCTCTGAGAACCTACAGATACCCCACTGCATTGGCTCTGTGGGTGGTTCCTCACAAGTCAGACATGGTTTGGTGGAATGTCTGTGACACAAAACCCCTGAGAATACTGGAATTGGGAACAAGTATTGAGATGTGCAAGAGTAAAGGTTGCTCTCTCATAAGAACCAGGGGAGAGGAAAACCTGCCTTCTAAGATCAGGATGGCCAGGAGGTATAGTTTCATGCAGGTGTCAGGATTGAGGGCAACTACCTGCTCAGTTCCTGTCACCCTTATTTCAGTGCTATTCATGGACCTGTTGGCCACTATGGCCCCAGCTGTAATCCTGCCTAAGAAGGTTCAGAGAGAAACTCTACCCATTAACACTACACTCCATTTCCCCCTTACACCTGATAATTCCTCAACTGTGAGGAGTTTTACCTGGCTTCTGCTGAGGCCCAATCCCACTCAGTCCTTGGGAGGTAGAACAAAAGAAATGAGGAATCTGAGCCCTGGCTGTTACTACACTTTCAGGGTACACAGTCTAAGAAGGTTGAGAGAGAAACATCCTCGCATTCTACTTTTACTCTTTCTTCAGAGACAGGAATGGGTGGGACTCAGGTTTATGGCTATCACAGCTGCTGGCCTTGAAGCTGCAAGATGCTTAGGGAGCTGTCTTTGGTACTATGAGATGCACATAGGCCTAAGTCTTCTGGCAGTGTCAGGGGGCTAGCTGTTGGCTCCTTAGGCAGGATGGAGTCCGATGGTAGCTAGTAGTGGCTATTGTACCAGCTTGGATTCTGAGGGTTGGACAAGACCCAAAGTGAATTACTTTTTTGGAGTAGAGCAATCCCTGTTAGATAAGCCAGTTCCCTAAACTGAATTTAAAGTCTGTGAGAACCAAGAAATTCTCCTACAGTAAAAACTACTGGTCTGTTGCTGTTAATGGGGTTGCTAAAATTGTGGGGCTCTTCTCCCCAGCAACCCTAGCTAATAGGGAGACAGGGCTAAAGTTGCAATTTGTTTTTTTCTCTAGGCTGCCTTTCTGACTCTCCATGATGTTTAAAGTTCCCATATTTTTTTTGCTGATTTCCAGAATTCTCCCCCAAAATTACTCTCCTCAAAATACAGGGGTATTTTTGTTGCCCTGGTTCTTCTCTATGGCAGAATTGCATATAAGAACCTCTACTCAGCCATCTTGGATCCTCTCTCCACAAATTTATGTCTTTTTCCTTGATTAAAAAGCTAATTCTCATCAATGAAAAAATTAGCACAAAATCTTCCAAAGTAAATTAAAAGCAGGCTTCCAGCTTAGCCAACTATTATATCATCAATTGATTCTCAAATTATCATTCATATAAAAGAACAAATGAGGGGCTGGAGATGTGGCTCAAGCGGTAGCGCGCTCACTTGGCATGCATGTGGCCAGGGTTCGATCCTCAGCACCACATACAAACAAAGATGTTGTGTCCGCCGAAAACTAAAAAATAAATATTAAAATTCTCTATCTATCTATCTATCTATCTCTCTCTTTCCCTCTCTCTTTAAAAAAAAAAGAACAAATGACACAATTTAAAACTTTGCTGAGTATTCTTTTGGTAGTCACTAGTGGGATATCCATAAAATTCTATTTCATTCCATCAGAAATTTATTTTGCTATTAAATGGAATTTTGAAGGGTAGGAAAAAAAAATTCCTGTTAAGTTACAACAAAGATTCATTAAAGATATGAATCAAGATCTTTAACCACATGAAACTTAAAAATCTATTCAGCTTTTTAAGAAAAAAAATGAATTCTGGAACATTAAAATATCTTTTACCTCGTAATGAACAAACTGGTCCATTTTCTTGATTTTTAGAGCGCTTACTTCTGAACTGACTTGGAATATCCAATGAAAGGTCTTAAAATGAAATAGGAAAACACAAGATTTGTTAAAGGAATATAACTTCTCAAAAAATAATCTTGAAAAAGATGTATTTATAAAGATTTTTTTCCTTTGAAAAATAATACCATAAACATTAAAATTATTATTTTAATAAAACAGCATATATGCATATGTCAAGTATGTCTTACCTAGAAATGGATCAAATTTCCTTGACTCTGTCCCACATATGAGGCAGTTGACCTCATTCTGGAGAATGCCTCCAAATATAGCCGTAACAACAGTTGATGCTCCATTTCTGAAGAAAACACCATATGGGAAACATCTCACTAAAAACCACTTCTTTGGAAGAATATGTATATAATTTATATTTACTTAAATTATGAACTAAAAACATCAAAGCTATATATACATATACTAAATAAAAGGTTTAAGCTACTTGTCTTCCCCTTTTAATCCTGCTACTTTCTCCATAAACAACTAACACTTATATTCATGATGTATTTGTATTAACAAATGTATATGTTGTTACCCCTTCCACCACCTGCCCTCACATATCCCTCATAAAGGAGGAAACTGCTATATATTTGAATCTTTGCAACACTTCTCATAATGTACTGAATTCTTACAACTACTCAACTTTTAATGTTATCCTCAGTCTGAAGAAATTTAATGCAAATTTAGTAATTACTGCTAGATGTATAACTTAAATTGAAAGTGCTGAGTGTAACTGTTGAAAAACCTTTTTTAAAAGTTCACAAAAAATAAGACTAATTTTCTTGTAGAGATCAGAAATATATAAATTTAAGAACAATGAAAAATGTTACATAAGCCCTTTGTGCCTCTGCTATAGCAAATGTATACAGGATAACAGGAACAGCACCTACCCCAGAGGCCTGATGTGACAATGAAATGTGTTATAAATATACTTTAGAAGAGTGCTTTTAGCAAAAAGAAACCATTTGAAGTATTTGTCATTGTTTTATTAGCACAAAGTCAGATTACACCTGCTATTTGCTTCCCCTGCCCCCTCCAAGTATATATCTTCATCATCGTGTACCTCTGATAGCTTCAGTGTGTCACAGCAGGGACATACCATGGGCTCAAAAGGGCACCAACGAGAGCAGGAATAGCAAACACCTGTAGAGTACTATTTTGTAGGCTCCTTTCTAAGAATCCTCAAATAGCTCTATAAGGTAGAAGATACTGGTATCTTCATTTTACAGACTAGGAAGCTGAGGCCAGGGGTAAAGTGGCCTGTCTCAAGGTCTGGCCTGAGCATCTGCTCTTAACACTATATTCCTTCTCTTAATTTAACCAAGATAATATTAATAGATATTGAAATGACTTCAGTTTTTGCTATCATCAATAGTACTACAATGAATGCCTTATGCACTTACTTGAGACAGAAAACCTATTAACAATTTAAGATGGTTTCTATCACTTAAAATTCAATTGTACTTTCTGAGTTACTCCAATTAACCTTACTGCAATGATAAAGCAGACAAAAAACCCAAGCAATTTTTCTATTTGAAAACTTTGATTCCTTTTCAAGGAAAGGCTTCCTTACTTGACTGGTAGAAGAAAAAGATTGATTTTATTATTTTAAAAAGAGTTCATAAGACACACTGGCTTTAGTAAATTAAAAAATGGAAGATACACTGAGAACCATAGACATTTCAGACTTATACCTGTGTCATAAATAATGTACCCCAAAACTACCTACTACAAATGATGGAGCTATAACTGACCCTTTTATACTGATGGTCACATTTAAGTTTACCTTTAATTAAAATGGAACTGGTTACTCCATTAAAAAGCAGTATATTTAAACTCAACATAGCTCGCTCTTCTTTTATAATCACTTCCTCTGAGAAATCAAGTTTTGGTTATCTGAAGTATATAGTGTACCATGACTTTAAAAAAGATTAATAATTAATTTCAGAATTGCTGTTGCATTATATTAAAACTGTATTCCAAGAGAGCTTAAATACTGAGGCTCTTACAGTGCTGGGGTCCTTTCTATTACACTTAACAACTTTCTACATTAAAAAGAATACATCTGCCATTTTTTATCCCCCTTCAATAGGAGTGGGTGTATTTATATGAGTAAACAGAGATATTGCATATGGGATATTTTTCTATTTTCAGCAAATAAACATAGATTCTGAAATGCCTCCTCCCATGTGCACTGAAGGAAATAAAAGGAACAGTGAATTTTTAATATTTGATTATATATATATTTTCTTTCTAGTCCTAACTCAAAAATGGAACTTGCAATTACTATTTGTTAAAAATGTCAAGAAAGGGTATAGACTAACACTGAAAACTCAGAACTAAAAGAACATCCTACATTATTATACAAGGGTGTCCTGGGCATCATATAAAATAATAAATTTCACAGTCTACCCATTTTAGAACCCAGTTCAATATCCATTGTGTATCAATATGCTATGATATAATACAAACAGAAATTTTCATTTAATATATACACCTTTAATTTGGTGCTAGCAAGAAAAACAATTTTCCTTTCCTTTCTATATGGGAGTCTAAATGGTGTCACAGCTACTAGAACCTGGAGGGACAAACTTTTTGAGAAATAATGGCAATTCACATCAGTTGCCTTTCTCTGTTAATGCCAGATTAGCTATGAGGCTGCTTTGTCATTAAAAAGATCAAGTCTTGCTGAGCACAGTAGTGCATGCCTATAATTCCAATGTCTTAGGAGGCTGAAGCACATGGATCACAAAGTTCAAATCCAGCCTCAGCAACTTAGTGAGACCCAAGCAATTTGGTGAGACCCTATCTCTAAATATAAAAAAGAGCTAGGGGATATGGCTCAGTGGGTAAGTGCCCCTGGTTCAATCTCCAGTACCAAGAGGAAAAAAAAATCAAGTCTTACTAAACCAGGTTTATTTTATGTATTACTCTTTTTTTCTTTGAGGGAGTCTTATAAATCCCTTTCCTATATAAATCAGTATTGACAATTTTTTTAATTTGAATAAAATAAAACCATAATTGACCAAAATCCAGGCTTAAATAACTAAGTCACTCCTTCTTTAAGCAAAATAAATTCTCTGGTCTGAAAGCATATTTTGGCTACTAATATACAAGAAAGTGGTTTGTTTTTATCCATGTTGAGAGGCAAGTAAAAAATAGAGAACTTAAAAATTCCTCAGTTTCATTTAAGAAGATAGACTTTAGAAAAATTCACATTCTTTTAAGCTTTTGTGTTTGGTAAATATAAAATTATTTTGTTATAAAAATTAAGTCTAAGACTAGGGCACGGATTGTGGCTTAGTGGTGGATTATTTGCCTCACATGCATGAGGCACTGGGTTCAATTCTCAGCACCATGTATAAATAAATGAATAAAATCAAAGATCCATCAACAACTAAAAAAATTTTTTAAATTAAGTCTACATATTATTCTACACATTTAGAGGAAATTTTTTAAAGACTAAATTATACTCATATTTTCTCTATTTCGTTTTTAAATAATCTATGCAAAAAACAATCAGAACTATATTAAAATGCAAATACAAGACTCCTCTAATCTGGAAGCAAGACATGTTAATATGTTAGTCCATTTCACAAAGTTCAAGCCCATTTGGTGCACGAAAGTTTCAGCAAATGTCCAGCTTACCCCTCCATCTTCTATAATCTAACACATAATTTCACCAACAGAAATGTCAGAGATCCTCCGGAAAAAAAAAATAAAAAGAAAAACCAAAAGAAACTAAATCTTACATGCAGCATTTGTTACTTGCAGGCAGAGTAGAATTCTCCTGCAGAATTGCTGAGCGGGATACTCCATTGAAACCACCCTGAAGTTCCAAGTGTAGGTGGTCCAAAAGGTAGCGCATGAATTCATGGGCATCCTGTTGCTGATAGCCCCTTGAAGCAAACAGAAACAGTTATGTGGAAGGCTCTGCCTGCCCAGCCAAACACTGGGGGTGAAAGGGTGGAACAGGCAAAGTGCCTGGAAGGACTGAAGCCATATGGTCACAAGAACACCAAGTCTTCATCACCCTTTACCCCACTAGCTCTACATAATACAAAAAATTTCTCTTCCAAACTGAATTTGCTACTTAAAAATAAGCTTAAAAACCACTGAATATTAGAGCTAATTGCATTTGTAATGGTATCCTCAACTGCTTCTCTGCTTTAGAGAGGAGAATACTGAGAGGCAAAAAAAAAAAAAAAAAAAAAAAAAAGGGTCTCCTGGATAGTTGCTGAAGTGTCCTACTATCCCATATAGAGTCTCTCTAGAAAGGCTCAAATGTTAAAGTTTCACATCTTACTCTCATCAGAAAACTAGGCATAAACGACCACTTTAAGAAATAAAGAATTTAGAACTCCTTAGATAGAAAAATACTGATTTTTTAAAATTTGAACAAAATTAAACTATAATTGACCAGAATCTAGGCTGAGATAGCTAAGTCATTCCTTCTCTCTGAAAGAAAGGAAGAAAAACCTTACACAAAGAGTTAAAGATGTCCTTCACATTCTATAGTTGCATCTTAATCTCTAATCCAAAAAGACAAAATACTTTTTTAAAATGCATTGACTCTTATACAATTGTGACATTCTTATATTATATCTTACATATATGCAGCCAGGATGTTACATGGAATTCTTACACTAATACAGATCAGTGGTAAGAAAACACTGAAAGCAGACAGAAAAGTGACACATTTGGAAGGTTTTGGGCTAGTCAGATTAAAAAAAAAAAATCAAGCAATGATATATAAAATACTTTCATAAAACCATAATAGAAAGGACTTCTGTCTACATTTTGCCAGCATAGAAGTTTCCTTGTAATCAATCTAAATCTTCTGATGTGTGGGATTTGTTTGTTTGTTTGTTTTGTTTTCTGACACCAGGGATTGAATCCAGGGACATTTAACCACTGAGCCACATGTCCAACCCTTTTTTGAGACCGGGTCTTGCTAAATTGCTGAGGCTGGCTTTAAACTTGGAATCCTCTTGCCTCAGCCTTTCAAGTCATTGGGATTATAGGCATGTGCCACTAAAAACATTTACAATCCCCCTTTTTTCCCTAAAGATCTTGATTGATTTTATTTTTGCTTCTAGAATTTGGTTATATTTCATTACATAAAACAGAATGTGTTTCCTGTAATTCTATTTTTAAACATTTAAATATATAATTTCCTTGACTTATCTGAAAGCCTTAATAAATATTATCTAGTATGTTAAATTCAATAAACTTCAGTGATCTTGTCAATTATTTCCCAATCATACCATCAAGGCTTCTGAAACTTTCTCTGTAGTCAACTTAGATTTCTCTTGTTCTATAATCATGCTAAAAGAAACACTCTTTACATTCAGGTGTATGTTTATGTTCTGTATTCATATTTCAACCATGTCACTCAAACAATTGCTTGTAAACTAATGAGAAAAAGAATTTATGAAGAGCTAACTGTCTTTTTGACAAGAGAATTAAGACAGAAGGAAATAACAATGGCCCCAATTTTAACAAAAGTTCTGTATCTTCACTTGTTCATAAACTCAGATAAAATTATCCCGTTCCTAATGTCTACATAAAATCTGCAGTAAAGTTGTCATGAGCAATCATTATTAGAGAGCACACTACAAATATAGAAAGCCAAAAAGGTCTTGAAGCATTATTCTGAATGGAGGGTTAAGAAAGAAGAACACTGGTAAAGCACAAGGAATAAATAAGAACACAGGGGCAACTGTCTCTTCACAATAATTTTTGGCACAATAAAGACAAACCAAATTTAGCCAAATCTTAAGGACAAAGAAGTGTTCTGATAAAGAATAATCAAAGAGCTAGGTGTGGTGGTATACACCTGTAATCCCAGTGACTTGGGAGGCAGGAGAATCACAAGTTCAAAGCCAGCCTCAGCAACTTAGCAAGGCCTTACGGACTAGCAAAACCATCTCAAAATAAAAAAGGGGCTGGGGACGTGGCTCAGTGGGTAAGCACCCCTGGATTTGATCCCTGATACCATAGAAAAATGATAATAATTGAAGAAAAGGTTTCTTTGTACTGCTTAAGTATAAAAAGCAAGCATTCCAAATAATGCAACAGATATCACCAGCTAAAGATATGCAATTACTTGTGTGATACAACATGCAAAACTGACATTCCTATGCATTACTGACTATTTGGGGTTTTGGCAGTGTCACTATATAATTTGGAAAATGGCAAAGACCAATAAGGAATAGGATATGCCTCTATAAACTCAAACATTATCATTCTAGAACTCCCTCTAAATTACTTAGGACACATTAGAATTTTAGTTTCTATTCATATTTAAAATGTCTTTAATATTTATACAAAAATTCTAAGTTACTGTTTTGGGAAAAATATCTGCAAAACCAAAATATGTTGATTTATTTCTATCCAATATTTGATATCAATCATGGCTGAGTTGCCTAAAGACAAAAACTCCAGAAAATAAAAATGACAAAAGTGAATTTGTGTTTATACAAAATAATAATTTCTTAGCTAGAAAAATATTGGTTTTTTTTTAATATTTATTTTTTAGTTTTCGGTGGACACAACATCTTTATTTGTATGTGGTGCTGAGGATCGAACCCAGCACTGCGCACATGCCAGGCGAGCGTGCTACCGCTTGAACCACATCCCCAGCCCAAGAAAAACTAATATTGTTTAAATAACATTTTTAAAGTCCTTCTATTTATAAATATTTCAAAAGATTATTAATATACCAATGCAAAGATCTATGTTGTTTATAAATATTTTTTATACTTTCTATAAAAACCAAGAAGAAAAGCTAATCAATAAGAATAATGTCTCAGTTACTTAATTCTCCCATTACTTTTAAAAACATTGGTTGTAACAAGAAATGATTAAAAAATAAATAAATAAAAGTTCTGTGTTAGGAAGTTAAGGCAAATAAATTAGGTTATACATTAAAGTAGAAATAGCATAAGAGTGACATGAAAAGCAAGCAAATACTATCAGGACCTGATATGAATTATTAAGAGACCTTCTCAAAGTATTAACATTAAGCTGAATCCTAAAGAAAGAAGATAGGGAATAACAAGGTAAATACTATAGGCAGAAGCATATGACATACAAAGATATCAAAGCAACAAAACAAAATCATGGAAAGGAAAGCAAAGAATAACAAAGGCTAGCATAAAAGACTACCAAAATTACAAAAGAACATACCCTTTGACCCCGCAATTCCTGAATGTGTATGTATAAGACATTTCATTGTAACACTGTTTAGAATGGCAAAAGATTACAAAAAAAAATCTATACAACCATTGGTAGGGGAGTATTACATAAATTATGACACACGTGTAAAATGGACCAAAGAAGCTATTTACTAACGTGAATCATGTCAAAGTAAAACAAAAAAGAATAACATGATGTCAGTTATGTTTAAAATCAACATAGACAAAATTGTTAATAATATATGTACACAGATTATCAATGAAAAAATGCACAAAAATCTAGTAAATATGACTGTTTCCAGAAGACAGAATGAATGGTAAGGGAAGAGAGTAAATGAAAAAACATTCACTGCATATTCTTTAACCTTTTGAATTTTTAACCATGTATGTCTTACTTTTTTTTTTATTAGCTACACATGACAGTACAATGATCTTGACAGTTCATACATTTGAATCAAATGGGGTATAATTTCTCATTTTTCTGATTGTACAGGTTGCAGAATCATATTAGTCATACAGTCACCTATATACATACAGCAATAATAATGTCTATTTTATTCTGCTGCCCTTCCTATCCCCCCTTCCCCTCCCCTCCCCTCCCATCACTTCTCTCTATCCAATCTAATGTGACACACTTTTTTTCTTTAAAGAAGTAAACTTCATAAGTTTTATGAAAAAGACAAGAATAGGAAGAGAGGGACATACTAGGAAGTCATTAGCGTGCTAAGTGGATATGTACAGTGGAAAAGGTCAGGAAAATTTTTCCTGCTGGCTTTTGGTTTGAGGGTGGGGGAGAAAAATTATCCTTGATTTCTTTATCCAAAGCTGCTGATTACATTTAAGAGCATTTTTATGCTGCATTTATTTAATAAATGAAAGTTGTTCCTCCTACATGAAGTTTATATTTCTCAATCATATTTCATTCCAGGGGATCAAGTTCCTTAGACATTGTTATGTGATAATCAGGAAAAATGAGCTTTCTAAACTTAAAAAAAATGACTTAGGGTTGTAAATAAATGTAATAAAAACATAATTCAAGACTCATTGTGCTTCCACATAGTCATGTTTTAAGAATCTCAAAACACACCTAATAGAAATAAGAGCTATTAGAAGAAAAGCCCACCTTCTTGCCTCATACCTGGGCACACACAAAAGCCTTAACCATGATATAATCCCAATATCTAGACCTAACAAAGAAAATTATTCTTTCATTACATGAAAAAGGAAAATGATATTAATTACTACAGAACTAAAAGAAAGCCCAGCCAAGAAAATAATAGCACCTAATTCTCAGCAATCATTAAGGAATTTTAAGAGTTCATGTATATCAGAAATCACTCCAGAAGCCAGGCGCAATGGCACATGCCTGTACTCTCAGTGACCTCGGAAGGCTGAGGCAAGAGGACTCCAAGTTCAAAGGCAGCCTCAGCAACTTAGTGAGACTGACTCAAAATAAAATAAAAATAAGGGGTGGGGTGTAGACCCACAGTAGAGTGTCCCTGGGTTTAAATCCCCAATCACCCCAGACAATCCATGCTGAATTCCTCAAGCTGGTTTTCTGTTCTAAAAAATTCTTTCCCTATTGTTATGGTTTAGATATGTGGTATCCCCGCCCCCCCCCCAAAAGCTTATGTGTGAGACAATGCAAGAAAGTTTAGAAGTGAAATGATTGGGCTAACCCAATCAATGAATTAATCCCCTAACAGGGTGACTGGTGACTACAGACCGAGTGTCCCTGGAGGAGGTGGGTCATTGGGGGAGGCATGCCTTTGGAACATATTTTGTGAGCTGAACTTAGTCACTCTTTGCTTCTTGAGCATGTCCTGAGATACTTTCCTCCACCACAATCTTCTGCCATCATGTTCTGCCTCACCTCAAGCCCCAAGGTCCCAGCTATCTAGGGACCAAGTTCTCTAAAACCATGAGCCCTCAAATAAGCTTTTCCTCTTTTAATTATTCTTGTCAGGTTTTCGGATCACAGCAATTTGAAAAAGCTGACTAAAACACCTACCAGTAGGAATATCAGAATGTGAAAATTAAGCAGCTAAAAACTAAATCATGTTCACAATTGGGCCATAGAAACTAGAAAGAGCAGAGATGTGGGAAGATTTAGAGGGAAAGTAGAATTATGTTATATAGAAGTACAATAACTTTTCTAAACTTCCAAAGAATGAAGGGCCTAATTGTTTACCCTGGGGACCAAGAACAATATAAAATTAGTTAGTGGGTCTCATGCAAGACATGTGGACAAATTACTATTAATGTGTGTATTATTAACCAACTTCACAAACACCTAGGTTCCAATTCTGTTCATGATATCTAGTGGATGTATAACACTGAAGAAGTTGGTTCTCTTGTTTCGACTTCTATGAGATGGGAGTAACACTTCCCACCTTGCTTTGAATTTTTTTGCTGTTTGTTTTTTAATGAGGATCAGATATAAAATTTTCTGCTTGCCACATTATAAGCATTCAATAAGTGAAAATTATTAACAGAATACAAAGATTAAATCCCTATTCAAGAGTCCAACTAGGTGATGACTGTGTTAGAAATAACCCGACTAGTAGTATCTTAACAATCATTGCTACCTTTCCTAGTTAAGAGTAAGGGAATTCTAAAAATTCTTATAAAATTAGTCTCTCCTAAGAGGAAATTTAAATGGCATGATACATAAGTTCCTTTCAAATCAAGACCAGGATTAAAAGTAGTTATTCAGGTCAGATCCTCAAAACTATACTTTTCAGCAAGGCAACAAATTTCAGTCCTTTGAAGTTGTTAACTTTTAAACATTTCTCTATACTAAAAAAAATAATCTATTAGGCAATAAAGCAAGATATATTTCTATATCTTGTGTGCTGTTTTTAAGCAAAGGAAAAGAAGATATATACTAGGTACCAAAATCATGACTAATAAGAATCAAACTCATTCAGGAGTGGTAAAGGCTGTTGTCCAACACCTGCAGTGCACCACATCTACTATTTATTATCTGAATCCCTACAAGGCCGACTAACCCAGAAGATGTCAGCTATCTCTTCTGACAGCACATGTAGCCAGAGAGGAAGCCCCTATAACACAGTCCCTCTACCACTATGTCAGGATGGGCACTGTAACACTCTGCAGCATAACTCCTAATGGATATGAATAGTATTTTCAGAGCATTAGAACCCATATCAGAAGAGTGAATATAACACCATGGATTTCTACTTTTCTTTTGTATATTTTTAATTGGTGTAACAAGACAGTATATGATGGCAATTACTCTAAGAGTTTCAAAGAACCAAGAAAATTTTGTCCAGTATTTTTCTTAGCATACATGTTATATATAAGGGTTTTATTTTTATAACAAAATACCCTACCCTTTGTTAAAGATCTTTCTAATGTATATTATTTATAATTTAAATAAATAAGTTTGTTTAGTCAAATGTATTCAACTTCCTTTTTTTTTAAAAAAGGTATCATCTAGAATAGTTAAAATATCACTACTTTATCAGAAATTGTTTTAGAAGAAGTGTAAAGACTAATTTTGTTCTAAAATATCCTTCTTTAATACTTACCTAAAATTTGGCATTATCTTCCAAACAACATAAAACAAAGATTCCGGGCTAAATGCAGTTTGGCTGCCTTGCCATAAAGCACAGAGTGTTTTTCTAAACTCTTCTACCAAAGACCTGGAAAAGAGGAAGGAACAATATTAGCATTACTAATAGTAATATTAGCATTACTAATAAGGGGCTACTATTTCAATATAATGTTTAATTGTCTAAAATGTATAAGTGAAAAATAAAAGCTTTAAAAGGGCTTAGTCTTTTCTGAACTACATTTGACCACCAAATAAGAGCACCTCAAAAACCCATAGACATAGCAGTTAATTGCTGACAAAACTAGTTTTTAAGCACATCGTTAACTCTGAGAATACTACAGTACTGCCAAATTTATACATTCTGAATTTTTTTAAATGCACAGAAACAATAAAGCAGTGGAAAATTTATAGCCAAATCCTTTAAGAATGTCCATTTTAAAAACATAAAACAAGCAATAGCATCTCTTTCTCCATCTCCTGCATTTTTTTTCTTTTCCCTCCTTCCTTCTTACTTTAGTACTAGGGACTGAACCCAACTGAGCTACATCCCCAATTCTTTTTGTTTCTTATTTTGAGACAAGGCCTTTCTAAGTTGCTGAGACTGGCCTGATTCTCCAGCCTCAGCCTCCCAGGTCACTGGGATTACAAGCATGTGTCACTGCCCTGCATTTTTCCTTCTTGCCCATCACTAGGAGCTCTTCTTAGATGTTAACCTGTGAACATTTGCTCTCTTCTGCCTCAGAATTCATGTGGTCACAAAGTTTTTAATGCTCAAAACTGTACCCAGACAATCAAATCCAAATTTAAAAGTCAAATTCTTCCATGGCCATTTTTATTCAGGTATCTCTGGTTTCCAATATGAATTTTCTACTGGAGGTCCTCTTGTTACTTCAAATTCAATGTGATTTAAACAGCTCAAGTACCTACTATTCTCTTTACTCTCCCTACTGTCACCCAGTATCCATTTTGTTCTACTCTCATAAGAATAGGACTATCATTTTTGCTGAGTGTACGAATTGCCAGAATAAAGAACTGTGAGTGTACACAACTTTAGGGAAATTTTCTTAAAGAGAAAGAGTAGTTCTTATTGATCCATTTCCTCTTTCCTCAAGCTGGAATGAAGATGTAATGGCGGATAAGAGTCTCACCTTAATGATTGCTCCAACAGAAACCAGAGGAACTTGATGACTTTGTGAAACAACCCTAGGCAAATAACCTCTGACTCTTACATGAGAAAATAAACCATGGATGTTTAAGTCACTGTTAATTTTTATTTTCCATGCATGTAGCTATAACTACATATTCAACTTCAACTTCTCTGTCAATATAACAACCACACCCTTGGATACTCAATTAATGCATATATCAGAGAACCTTGATACCTTCCTTCTCAACCCCTATAATCCAGGTCCCTGGGATACAAATTGTATATTTGACTTCCTAGGACCTGAACCTCTTCCTGCATTTGGGAAATTTGCCACTGTAAGCATCTTAGTGGGAGTCAGAGCCTGCCGCCTACCAGAAGCTGAAAAGTCCAGATTCTGGCTTTCTCAGCCTCCCTCACAATCAGAACACATATGTGGCCTGAGTTCTCAACATCTGAAGCACGGTAAGTGACAAAAAGAATCAAGGACAGCACCAAACCCTCTCTGTCAGTGGTAGCAGCAAAGATCATCACCCAGAGTCCAGGGACAGCAGTTAAGGGGCCTTTACCAGCACCCATCTCCATTAGGAACTGTGACATCAGGCTGTGCAGGAAGGCAGCAGTGTCCTTACAGGACAGTTCTATCCCCTCCTACCCAATTGAAGCCTGCTTGAATGCAAGCACTTTCCACCTCGTCCTTCATACTGCTATAAAATAAAACTCCCTTCCAACACCACTCATGTGACATTATTCCATTCCTGCTCTGATGCCTGGTTTCCCCATCCTGGGGATCTACCCATATTGCCCATTTTTCTAACATGTTCTATCCTACTCTTCCTCAGACACTGTCAGATTATAAAATGATGTTTCAAAATGAGTAGCAATGGAAGTGTGTGGATTTGAGATAGGCAGACAGGGAAAACATTAATTATATACAGATTACAAGTCACTGCTCTATTTCAGAAAAGACATGAAAAATCATGATTATATAGCAGATCTTCTGAACCCTAAATAGGAAAAGGCTATAATGAATTTAAGTTTGGTCCTTAATATCTGTTTTTCCCCTCTTCATATCAATTAGAAATTGTATTGCCCTACAATTAATCTGTTGGCTACAAATTAATTTTATTAGCCAAGACAGGTTTACTGAACACTATCAGACAAGTCAAGTCACATAAACTAAAGATATTCATGTTAGTCTACACCTAGAACTCTATCTAGATGTCAATTCTAGAATGCCCAAATTAGCAAAGACTCAACAAGTAGAATGCTAAATTTATCCTTCCTGTTATAGTAAACAGAAAGAAAAGAATTTCAACAATTATTAAGATTGCCAGCTAGATACTTAAAATACAATTTTCCCTACAGTTTTTATAACATGCCTATAAACTCAAATAATACAATAAAAATCACTAGTGAGAGTCATGTGTTTTGCAGCTCAAAGCCAGAAAGGACATATTCTGATAACTCACACATTGTTATCCCCTTGGCTCCTGGTGTGATATGTTCGCCTTCCTGCTGTTTTCCCATTCCTTAACTCCACAGCGGGCAGTTCTTTGAAATAACAGCAAAACTGCTCAATGTTACTATTTTAAAAGAAAGGGAAGAAAATGATTTTTTTTTAAAAAAAGAACAGAACAGAATTTAATATAACTGTAAAGAAAGTTCTATGAAATCTAGCTATGGATTTTGAAAGTGTAATCTTTCAATTAATTGTCACATTTTAAGTTGTATTAAATACGAACTCTTGTATTGAATTGCTTCATTATAGTTCTTCATGCACTAAACAGTATGGATAACTTTGTAGAAATGAACAAAGAACTTAAAATCTCTTCAAAAATATCTCCAATTTTCCTTACATCTATTGATTGACACCATTACTCTCTTTAGGGTGCTTGTTTCTAGGTATTTGATAATTTCCTTAAATAAAAACAAACCATATTATCTATATAACATTATACAGAATCATAAGAATGTACCTTTAAGGAAAGATCAAATATGGTTCTTCTCCTTATTAGAAATTTGATTTGGGAAGATAATTTACTCTAGCATGTGATACATCTAACACTATACAATTCTCAAAATATTCTGCTGATGTCAGACTTGTTGGCTGTTTCATTTTTATTATTTCTCTTACATTTTGAAGATCTTCTAAATGTGTAATCTTATTACCATGCTGGAAACTTAACTAATGACTAAAATAAACTCTCTGAATAAGGGAACTGCAAACTGGTCCAAAGGCCAAACGTAGCACTTGGTCAGGGAGTTTTTACATTTTTACAGTAAGTTTTACATGAGGAGGAGGAGGAGGGGGGAGGAGGGGGAGGGGAAGAGGAGGGGGAGGGAGGGGGAGAAGAACATGAACTAAGGACTAAATTATTTATTATTTATTATTTTTATTTATTATTATTATTATTTATTATTATTATTATTATTATTATTTATTATCCTGCCATTCACAGAAAAAGTGTGCTGATCCCTTCTGTAGTCTATTCAGGGAAAAATGAGAAATAAACAATAACAGCTAACAGCTATTTGCTACCAAGTGCTGCTGTAAGACTTCTGACAATTATTTAATCTTCTCACTATCCTATGAGGTAGGAACAATTATTCCCAATGTTACCGATGAGAAAACTAAGGCAAAGTCAGTTGAGTAACTTTCCCAAGCCATGAGACTAGAGTTAGAAGCACAGCCTTTGCTCTTAAAACTTTCATGCGAGATACTTAAGCTCTGACTATAATGTTACCTGAGTGACTGAAGGATGGCATTCATGAAACATGTGTTGCCCAAATTCCGAAGGCCTGTCGCACAAATGGTAGTGGTACTTCCCTATAAAATGGAAAAGAAGAGTCCATTAATAATGCCAAGGGAAGGCAAATTGTTTCAAATATCAAAGTTAAGCAAAAGCCTCACCTTGAAACTCTAGTATCAGGATAGTCTGAAAGTAGACCTTTTCTGTCCCAAGAATATGTCAAACATATGCTCAATTTAGTCTCTATGTGTATAAATATTTTTTGAAGGCTATTCTGATCCTGGGGTTGTTCTAAATGAGAACAATGCTGTCAATAGATCTTTATTTTATTTATTTACACGTGGTGCTGAGAATTTAACTCAGTGCCTCACATTTGGTAGGCAAGCACTCTACCACTAAGCCACAACCCCAGCCCCTAAATGAGAGTATCTTATTGGAAGATTATAAGAAAATAAACATTAGTATGTAAAATGGAGTACACAATGCAAAAATAAACAGGAAAATAAAATTTAAGATTCATACCTATATAAGATTCTATTAAATATAATGGAATCTGAAAAAAATTATATAAGCCCCAAGTATTTCTGTTCCCAAACTTATAACTTGAAGCCATGCATAAATGACCAATGTATGTTTTCTTAGCAATGAACCCTAAAAAATAACTTTTCTTAAAAAGACTTGAGGCTTGCTTTTCTGATTAGTTTTACAATGCACTATGTCTGAATACTATACTTAGGAGGTAGACCTACCAATTCAATTCAAAACATTTCTGCCCATTAATTCAAATGGTTACAAGAGTACTCTCGCTGTTTGTTTCAAAAAATAAAGGCTATGGCCGAGGGTGATGGCACACACCTGTAATCACAGCAGCAAGGGAGGCTGAGGCAGAATTCAAAGCCAACCTCAACAAAAGTGAAGTGCTAAGCAACTCAGTGAGACCTTGTCTCTAAATAAAATACAATAGGACTGGGGATGTGGCTTGGTGATTGAATGCCCTTGAGTTTAACCCCCAGTACTCCCCCCCCCCCAACCTCTGGCAAAAAAATTGAGACTGTGGACGTGTCCAAACACAGCTACCATGACATCAAAGGGTAGCTATGGGGCAAAAATACTGGTTCATTTAAAAACAATTTAGTGATCTTTAAATTTTTGTTTTGGTACTGGGGATTGAACCTAGGGGTGCTTAATCATTGAGTCACATCCCCGGCCCTTTCTAAATATTTTATTTAGAGTCACAGCCTCACTAAGTTGCTTAGAGACTAACTTTTGAACTTAAAATCCTCCTGCCTCAGCCTCACAAGCTGCTGGGATTACCGTGTGTGCCACCATACCCAGTTTGACCTTTAAATTTAGCTCATCTATTAATTGCTTATGGCTTGTACAGCATTAAACAGATGATTACCAGAATGTTTTCTTTTTCCTTTTTCTTTTTTTTTTTTTAATGGTACTGGGGATTGAACCCAGGGACACTTTACCACTGAAATACATCCCAACTTTTTTATTTTGAGACAGGGTCTCACTAAATTGTGAAGGCTGGCTTCAGTCTTGCAATCCTCCTGCCTCAGCCTACCCAGTAACTGGGATTATAGGTTTATGCCACTCAGCCCAGTTGCATATTCTTCTATGGTAAAATTATTTTAAAGACGTCCTAAGGAATAAAATTTGCAAAAGTTCAGTCCCATAGAATATGCACTAGTGATGTTTACCCTAAGGAAGCAAGGATCTTTAAGATTCCATAGAAATGGAATAATAAAAACACAAGCAGGCATTAAGAGCAACCTGCTTTCAACAGCAGAGGACCACAGTAAGGCACTGACAGATGGGGGACTCACTGGAGTCACATCAAGAATGATTAATACAAGTAGCAAATATTTTATAAAATACTCCAAATCTAAGGCACAGATTAATAAAAGTCCTTAACTAACAACATTAAATGTTAGAGTTATAACAGTGACTAGATTTCAACTACCTCTTGTATTTGAATAAGTTTTAATTACTTACATTTACTTTTAATAACTTGCTGTTTAGAGATGAGTTTTCCAAAAGTTTTCTTTTCCTATGCCTGTCAGCTGTGAAAGCTGAGCTATTAAAACACAAACAAACAGTCAAAAAGACATTAATATATACATGCTACACAACAGGCTAAAGAATAAACTCAAGATGCCCTCTGCATCTAGGGCATGAAACCCTGCCTGACTGCTTAGTCATGCCATCAAGTGACCAGTCAGGCCCACAAGTATTTGAAATTAACTGAAGCGTTCAACTTCCCTGGAAATTCCCACTGCTCCTCCAAAGCTGAGAAAGGGCTGGATGCTGATCCCAGCAAAGCCAGCCAGCTAAATGTAGTTTGTGAGACATGTCATCCCAATTTCCACTCTACCTAATCATTTGTGAAGCTTCAAAAATGAGAAGACCCATTCCTTACAATAAAAGGGAAAACCTGACATCAGTATTCTGAATTTAACAGTGAGTCTAAAATAATATGATATTTCTTTCTTAATTTGGATAAAAGTATGTTTCACTCATATGCCTTGATAGATTATGATATCAGTGTGAGGAATGATATATGATAACTTAATTTGATTCACCTATGCTGTAAAAAAATTCTAATTAGATTAGAAAATAAAATTATTTCTCATCAAAATTTTTCTGCTTAAATTTTATCAGAAAGTTGTTCTTCAAAATGTCACTTTAAAGTTATTGGCTATCAGGAGAACTAATCTGAAGGAAGTAAAAATTATAGTTAAACACAGACTTTTAAGACTGCCAATTCTCTTCTACCTTCTAAAAGTACCCAGCTAATCCAAAGTAAATATATAATTATTTTTCTTTCCAGAATTAAAGTTAACCTAAGTTTAAAATTCAGTTTCAAGGTAGCTTTTCAAATGCTCCATAGCCACATGTGGCAAGTGGCTACTATATTAGAAAGGGAAGATCACAGAATGCTTACATAATTGCAGAAAGTTCTACGGGACAGCGAGGCCCCAGAAGATGTACAGGATAAACACAAATGTGATCAGTTTTTAGATTCCACTATAAATTAAAGCCTATGTTTGTAAAACATAAAAATAAATTTAGGTGATGTTTCTCAACATAGGAAAAGAATTGCAAAGTAGATTTCTCAGTGGGGCCAAGTAGAAGTATGCACAAGATGGCTGTGACATCTTTTACCTGATGAAGTAATAAATAGAAACAAAGTATTTTCTAATTGTATGAACACACATACAGTTATGGAAGGCCCTACTTTCCCTCTGACTTAATTCTGACTTACTTTGGACTGAGGTGGCAGTCTTGTCTTAGAGAAAACTAAGTAGCAGAGAAAATATTCTGGTAGCTACCCACTTTTACACCAAGCATGTAAGATCTTTACAATGACATTATCATCCCAAGAGTGACTAATTACTTCAGTAATCTCCTACTTCATAATTTATTGTGAGCAACTTTAGACAAAATTAAATATTTGGATTAGTGATCTGTACCTGTGTTTCTAATCCTACATAGGCTCATGATGCTTAGTTTAGATTAAAGGGGTAAAAAAAAAATCAATTTGAGAAAGAACGGAGCAAAAGATGACAAGCTAAAAGTATTTAAACCCAAAGTGATTGAATTATTTTAGAATCTTTCTTATAAGCTTTATGTTCTATTTAAGGCAATAAGACATGATTAAAGACTTTGGTCAACAAATACTATATAGTGTTGCACTGAAAGAAGTTAGGTTATTTCTCTTTCAGTATATATTCTGAAATATTCTACTGGATCTACATTTAAGTTTGTCAAGGGATCCCTGCTTTGGCATATTTTCACAATGTCTTCTATACACCAACTGCCAAAATAAATCAGATGGCACCTGATGATTTGGGTGATTTATACAGATTTCACTTGAGTCAGCAGTCATTCCAGGCCATGCTTCTATCCACTGTAGCTTCAAAGGCATTGCTATTTGGGCTTTTATTTATCACTTCAATTTCGGGTCCAGCAAGCTTTATCTGAATAGGCATTCAGCTATAGTAAGAAAAGTCTCTTCACATAAATTCTTCAATTTCTTTATGATCACAAAGCATGTACAATTCTTTGTAATTTCAAATATGCATTACCCCTAACAAAAAAGTATAAGATGAAACTAGAATCCTGTGCTATTGTACAGATGCAATGATACTTAAATCTAATTTCTCTTAATGCATAAATGTTGGTCTAAGATCTCATAATACATTTGATAGATTTTCTAATACTAAAGGTAACTCTATAATGATCTAGTCTAAGATCTCATAATACATTTGACAGATTTTCTAATACTAAAGGTAACTCTATTATGATCTTATATTGTTTTCTGTCCTCTCCCCCAAACTCTCTTTGCAAAAAAATTGAGTACCTTACAAATTGGTGAGCAATAACAACAACAACAACAAAATAGGTTCCTGGGCCCTTAGACATGGCTTATCTAAACAGTAAATGAAATGTGGGCAAAGTTTCAGATATCCAAACCCAAAGCATAGTTTACCAATATTGTATTTACAATAAAAAACATGATGAAGTTATAGAACTCACAAAAATTCCACTCAAAGTGCTAAAGGACCCCTTAACACCCTTCTCTTTTCCAAGACCTAATACTTACTTTTCCAAGTTCTGTAAGTGTTCTCTGACTTTCTGTACCAGTCCCAGCTTGGTGTCATTAACCACAAAATCATCACAGCGATAACTGCAAGGAAAATATTAATCAGTGTGTATATAAAGAGCTTGAGGAAACCACAGTAATGAAATCACTAAAAGGTCTGGCTGTTGCCAAGATGATCACATGGCTCTGTAGGCAGTTACTGTTGGTGGTAAGTTTAAAGAGGATCTGGAATACACAATGGAATGTTTTTAAGAGTCTTTTTAAAAAGCCACGTAGGCAATGAACACTAGCTTCTTTTTACATTTTTATTTAAAAGCTCTTCAATTCCTCCTTTGGAAATGAAATGAGCTGTGGACATGTGTTACATTCTTTTTAGTGGTACATAATACAAGGAAAAGGAAATAAAAGCACCCATTCATGTAGCCTTAAGCCTAAAGCTTTAAGGTAACACTTTCCAACACAAATTAATGGGAAATTTGGGGGAGGAGAGATACAAGTGAAAAGCAGGAAAAAGGTAATTTAACTTGTAGGGTTATATAGAAAAAGTAAAAGATGGATATCTTAAACATAATTAAAATAAATAGAATTCAGATGAGTTAGGAAGAAAGAATCTTTCATTCTGAGGCATTAGGAAATTGCTAAGTGCTCTGTAAAAAAATGTTTGGGGTGTTTTAAAAAATCAACACAGTATTTTAGCAAGTCAATAAGCAAATAATATAAGGACTCACATACAATTAACTGCATTATTTTATTTTTTGCTGGAATAGGCCAATTTTAACAAAAACAACTTATAGGCTGGCAGTAAGATATTCTTTTAAATGTGCAGTTTTGTACAAAGGCACTTTTTTAACTACTAAAGAATAATGAAAATAACACTACTATTCTGAGCAAACAAAACCTTGAAAGCATAGCACTTAGTAAAAATAATGTTATCTCTAACCAAATCCAAGAAAACATCTCAAATATCTGAAACCAATCTATAAAAAATTTTAAAAATAAAAAAGAGAGAATAGGTGGGAAGTAATGATTCTAAAAATTTAGATACAAAACCATGGCTTGTGACTTTCATTCAGAGAAGTGAAATTTTTAAGTGAATGCTTTTGAAAACTTAAACTAAAATGTTACCTTTGTCATTATCTAACATGCACCCTCATTAACTGACCACGCATGCTGTCAATCAAGATTTCTCTAACACATTCTCAAGTTCCCAGGGTCAATTTCCAACATTTCCACATATAGCAAAAGCAACCTTTTATATCCTGGACCATCTCTCTTTGATCAAAGTACCTCTGGAAGGGGAACAAATTTTTCACTGATTTTATGACAAATACATAAAGGTATCAAATTAATGAAAAGGTTTAATTCATAAAGGTATCACATTAATGATAAGGTTTAATTCTTTGCTCCTCTGAGCATAAATGAGGGTAAGGACTACTTTATGAATCTGGGCTTAAGGTACTCCTTACTTTAATGAACCTTATGTATTCACTGCAGAATGAAACTGCATTGTTATTCTACTTTAATTCCTGTTTACATTTTCATTTTTTGTTTCCATAAATGTATGCATGTAGTTTAGATAAAACAATATTCAGTGTTCAAAACAAATTCACTCCAAATGCTAGTGTTCATCTGGAAAATGAAGTCTAAGTACAAAATCAGATAACTTTTCTGTATTAACAGGGTGCTATTCTACATAAATGAAAAACAAACCCCTAACTCCTACAAAACAGTGGTTGCTTAGTTTAAAGAAACATTGTTTAAAATTATTTCATAAAAAAGTATTTTGGTGGGATGATAGGAATTCAGCCTAGAATATAAAATTACATTTGTTGAAGTAGCATTTTCACATACTAAAATATTAGAGCTCTTTATGACCTGGCTCTGTTCTTAACTAATGAGACTCAAATGGGTCAAGCTACTTCATCTCTCTAGATGAACTGGTCATTTTTCATCACTTAAGTGAGTAGGCTGCTCTGGACTACAGAGTTGCCCTAATGCAGCTAGTGCCAACTGAGTAAAATAAATTGATTTTTAAAGATTTTAAAATTTTTACTTAATAACTGAAACAGCATTAACCTTTATGAAACATAACTGTATTTTATGACAGAACTATATTTTGCTTTCATTATTACTTTGTGCAAAATGTATGGCAGTGGACATCATGTGCATGAGACATTTCCAGCATTATACAAGAGCACAGCATGAATCTAGTTGTGTCAACAAAATGATTCTGTTCATATGGTTTTTCTACGTAACAATGTAATGTTATTTCAATATTTTATGCAGACTACATGAGTGTGTAGTAACATCTATAAATCATAATTGGTAATTAAATTGAAGTACTTGATTTTTTTTCTAGCTCAAAAATTAAGAATGGAAGCTGGGCACAGTGGCATTCACCTGTAAGCCCAGATCTCAGGAGACTGAGGCATGAGGATCCAAGTTCAAGGCTATTCTGGGCAACTTAGTGAGACCCTGTCTCAAAACAAAAATCAGAAAAAACTAGGGACATAGCTAAGCAGTACAGCACCGCTGGATTTAATCCCCAGTACTGCAAAAAGAAAAAAAAATTTAAATTTTCAAATGAAGGCATACATACCACTAGGACAAAATCAAGTGGAGATGAAGCGGGGGAGGGGGGAGGCATGTTGCAGATTTAACTACAATGGCAGTTGCAATTTGCACTTAAAAAAAAAAAACATTAAAAAACTTTATAGGGGGCTGGGGATGTGGCTCAAGCAGTAGCGCGCTCGCCTGGCATGCATGCAGCCTGAGTTTGATCCTCAGCACCACATACAAACAAAGATGTTGTGTCCGCCGATAACTAAAAAATAAATATTAAAATTCTCTCTCTCTCTCTCTCTCTCTCTCTCTCTCTCTCTCTCTTAAAAAAAAACTTTAAAGGAAGTTTTAAGATTATAAAATAAGACATTATTAAGAGGAAATTGCAAATGCATTTAATGTAATATAAAATTGCCTCTCAAAAAGTAATTGAGGAAATTAGTCACAATTAAATGAGAAATTAGATGTGTAACAAAAACATATTAATGATTTCTAAAGGATTTGAACTTGTAACTTTGGTTAACTATAAAAAGGCTTGGAATCTTGCTAAAGAAAAAAACCATTTGTGGATAGATAAACCACTATTTCCATTTAAGAATTATGAGTAAAGATTACAAGGGATATTTCACAAGAAAATATTTTCAATTGAACCATCAAGCAACTGTCAGTGAGTAAAAGACCTTTCTAGCAATATTAAAAATCAATCAAGTCAACATCTGAAAAATTGCAGGTACTTTTTAAAATTTTTTAACTTTTAAGTGACTTTTTCACAAGACAAGACACACTGCCAAATTAATACTTCAGGTATGTTTTGTCAAAAATGACTTCAAAATTTACAAAGGAATGTCTTTGTCTATTTGCAATCTTAAAAAACAATTTGTCTCATTTGTATTTTTTAACATTTTACATTTGTCACTTTCTATCAAGATACTGTTCAATGAAAATCTGGACTTATGGGAATTATTTATTTTTTTATTTTGTTCCACCATCTGACACATATTACAAGTATCCGTGCTCTGAGGCAGACATCACAGAGGCAGTGATTAAAATTGTTTAGCATATATGATCGAATGCTACAACTCATCACATGTTTATGGAACTGTTAAGATGAACAGAAAAAAATGAATTTAATGCTAAAAGGCATGTTGCAGATTTAACTAAAATGCTTGTGTTAAGGAAGAGTTGTACAAAGACTTAATTACACTTTTTTTTTTTGGTAGTGGGGATTGAACCCAGAGGACCTAACCATTGAGTAACATCTGTAGCCCTTTTTCATTTGTAGACAGGGTCTCACTAATTAGCTTGGGACCTTGCAATTTTGCTGAGGCTGGCCTTGAACTTTCAATCTGCTAGTCTCAACCTTCTAAATCGCTGGGATTACAGGCATGTACCATGATACCTAGCAAGACTTACTATACTCAACTCTAATTCAAAATTTTCTTAAAACAAAAGAAATGCTTGCCAATAGTCAAGATTCAGAGTGAAACCAGGAAAAGATTTTTAGAAATCTAAGTGCAATTTACTTTTTTTTTTTTAACTTATGTCATAATGCATATGAATGAGCTAAAGTTGAAGATCCAAGGAGAAAATAGCTTATTTGTGACCTAGCTTGTGAAAGGTTTAAGAATGTGTTAAAACTGAAACTTTTCATAGTACAAACAATGATTTCACACATTTTTCAACATGAATAAATATGCAGATTTTAATTATAATAGACTACTTTACATAAACTGACTGCAAAACTTCTAAGAAAAATAATACCTTTTTGAATTTCATGTGATAATACATGGAGTTATCACAAAAGTAAATGGATTTTCTTGGGCAGATGTATTGTAATAATATGTTTTTGCTTCCAAATAAAATAAATTGTTGTTCTTATGAGTCACTTTCATCAACAAAGATGCATATATTAGAGAAAAAAATGTTTTGTGCTCCATTTATTATATTTATATTTTAATAATATTTGGAATACCATGAATCCACTTTTAACTTCTTTTTTTACTTGTAGATGGACACAATACCTTTATTTATTTATTTGTGATGCTGAGGATTGAACCCAGTGCCTCACACATGCAAGACAAGTGCTCTACCACTGAGCCACAACCCCAAGCACACCATGAATCCACTTTTTAACTGCAATTTTTATGAATCTAAATACTGATGAAATATTTCTGACAAAATACGTAGCTTCTCAATTGACATGTGCTATAAACCTAAAACAACTTTGGATTTAGAAGATTTCATATGGAAGAATGACAACTATTTCTAATAATTTTTATACTGATTACATGTTTACATGATAATATTTTTGATACAAAGTTAAATATAGTATATACTTAATTCTATGTTTTATTTTAACATGGCTACTAAAAAATTTAAACTGCAGATAAATTGCATTATTTCTGTTATATACACAAGTAAAATGAAAATCTAGGTTAAGACACTACCTGCTTTAAGATTCTATGCTACTACCCAATATCATAAAGGGACACCCTAATGTAATTTCATTTAACTATAAGAACTAAATTTTATTTTGTCTAGATTTGTTTTCACAGGCTTAAAACACTTTAAAGTTTTTACAACTATCTTTGTTTCTCAAGAATTTTAAGCAGTATTTTAGTTACTAAGAGGGATACTTATTATAGGATGCAACTTCTCTGTTGTCTGAATTCACTATGCTATTCAAGTGATTATTTATTATTTAAGAAAAACACCTGCTTCCATGGGTCAAAACTTCTAAGAATATCTTTTATGAGGTGGAAAATCCATAAATATTAGTTTCCTTCTTTTGTGTGACCAAAAACCTCACAGCACACTCCCCCTCTCTACTTGCCACATTCCTGTTTTGATTTCTTCTTCCTCCCAGGCCCAAAACAAAAAGAAAAAAGAAGTGGTAAAGGTGAGAAGTAAGTGAAAATTTAAATGTTGCTTGGTTATTATTAAACTAAATTAATCTCATGTAAAATTAACCTATACATGAGATTTTTGCTTTCTAACTGGAAACTATCCCACTAATATTGGTGTTGCAAAGTCCCCAGGCAACACTAAGGCAGGAATAATGAAAATTCAAAGCCAGCCTCAACAACTTAGTAAGGCTCTATTAAAAAGATGCCGGGGATGTAGCTCAGTGGCCCTGGGTTCAATCCCTGGTACAAAAAAAACAAAAACAAAAACAAAAACAAAAACAAAAAAAAACCCTGGCAAGCAAGCACTTGAGTAAATAAGTTCTAAAAATTGCTTCCTGGTTTTACTACATTTGCATTAAAGCTGTTTGGTCAGAATTATGCTTATCTCTAATACTTGGAAAAAAAATTTACTCACTCTTAATTTTCTCTTCAAGTTATGTTCAAAAAAAGTATGTAACTTGGGCTGAGGTTGTGGCTTGCCTCGCACATGTGTGGCACTGGGTTTGATCCTCAGCACCACATAAAAATAAATAAACAAAATAAAGATATTGTGTCCATGTATAACTAAAAAAAATTTTTTTAAAGTACATATTTACAGGCTGTGTTTCAAAAGTTTGTGCACTGGTCCTAACTTGGTATAAATTTCTCATTTTAAAATAAGTTATAAAATATGGTTAAATACCCTAGGTGAAAATATATGTTTCACAAACTACAGTTGAAATGGTGTTGTAAAAAGCTCTACTTTTTGTTTTTGTTTTAATACTAGGAATTGAACCCAAGGGTGCTCTACTACTGAGCTGTATCACAGCTCTTTTAAGACAGGGTCTCATTAAGTTGCCAAGGCTGGCCTGGAACAGAATCATCCTGCCTCAGCCTCCCAAGTAACCAGGATTACAGGTGATACTCTGCTCTTCCCTGCTTCTTAATAACTGGCACTAAGTTGTGACAGGAGAAAGCCAGGTAGGATTCAGGTAACTTGATTAGTCTTTGCCAGGAGAAGAAGCCTGAGGTTCAGCATCTCTTAATTTACATAGGACTTCACATGGGAAATAAGTCGGGGATTACCTATGTCATTCAACCAACTGTTAGGCTATTAAATTTGTACTTCGTATCTAGTGACTTTAGGTTACTCTCTAAGTAAAGATGAGCTCTACTACTAATAGACTACTTGTCAGAAAAGGGGAAAGGTTCATTTCTACATTTAATTTAAAAAATTAAGAAAAATCAAGTAAATTGAACACTAAAAGTAAAAAATAAGCATGTGCCCTCTCCCTTGTCCACTGCTGCTGCCTCCTTCTGCCGCTGCAAGAGCTGTTTGGGTGCTCATTAGGTGCCGACCTGGTATCTCTTTCTTGAAGCAGCAGCTGAGGAGACTCCAGCACTTGCCATAGCCAAAAAAAAAAACCCCAAGGAAGGAGTCAAGACTAAGAACAAGGATCAGATTAACTTGAAGGTGGCAGGCAGAATGGTTTCACGGTGCAGTTTAACATTAAGAGGCATACACTTAGTAAACTTATAAAAGCCTATTGTGAATGACAGGGTTTGTAGATGAGACAGATCAGATTTAATTTTCCAGGCAGCCAATTAATGAAACAGACACACCTGCACAGTTGAAAATGGATGATAAAGATACAATTGATGTGTTCCAGCAGCAGGCAGGAGGTGTCAACTAAAAATGGAACCTGCTACTTTACTCCAGAACTCTGTTACAGACCAAGACTACATTCTCAATTAGAAAACTGCAATTTGTTTTCACTACATCCTGAATAGTACTGTACAGTTTTCTCTTTCCCCTTCCCCATTCCTTTATTGTACATAAAATACCTGGTATTATGTGCACAAGCATATTGCATTTTTTTAAAACTAAATGGCCAATGATATGTTTTGATTGACATCAAATGGAGATGGGATGGGGAAAAATACTGGTTCTGTGAAAATATCCCCTTTCTTCAATAGTGGCATGTTCATTCAGCTCTTATCTTTATATTCCAGTAAGTTATTTTGCTCTGTTTTAACAAAAAACAAAACAAAACTAACCTAAATGACATAAAAATCCTTGCATACCTTGTTCAACTGGAAAATTTTAATATTTTTTATTTATCATTGTAAAACAAAGAACAATTTTATAACTTTTGTATATAGCTGTTACATGTAGGGCAACCTGTCCTTAAGTAGAGGTAAATTACTCTTAAAAAAAAAAACAAACCAAGATTCCCAGATAGTTTTCCCTTCAAATCAAGCATCTTGTTGTTTAAATAAACTTCTTGTTAAAAAAAATGGCAAAAGGTTTATCCAATCTGAAGAGGGGGGTAAAAAAGAAGAAAAAAAAAAAAAAAAGGCTGGCCCAATGGTGCACACCTGTAATCCTAGCGGTTTAGGATGCTGTGGCAGAAGGATTGCAAGTTCAAAGCCAGCCTCAGCAAAAAGCGAGGTGCTAAGCAACTCAGCAAGACCCTGTCTCTAAATAAAATATAAAATAGGGCTGGGATGTGGCTCAGTGGTCCAGTGCCCCTGAGTTCATTCCCCAGTACCCCCACCCAAAACAAAAAGAAAAATTAATATTTAGAAATAATAAACAACATATTAGAGATGTCAGATTAGGTAATAAAGTATAAAAAGGGAAAGTAAAGAGAGAATTTAGTATGGTTCTTTGCTTCCAACACCTGTGAAAGCAACACTATCATCTATGGCTAAGTAAAGATTAGTCTCAAATCCAAATTCCTTGAGCCAAATATTATCTTAAAATAGTTTTACATTTCTTTCAGTCAATAGTTAATAAATGTATAATGTATAATATGATATTACATGCATACTGCTGTTAAGAACATAATGAATACAAATGATTTTATTATCATGTAGTCAACATATAACAAATGGCAGGTAAATTTTCATGTCAAATACAAGTTGTAATTATAATTAGGGAGGTAGAAAATGGATAAAATCACATCTTATTTCAAATATTGTTTGCTCTGATAAACAGCAAAAATGAAAGTTAATTTTTTCATTATGTTTCTTTATGCTTTGATTTGCTTTAATGTTATTAGTGAGTTCAGAGTAGGAAAGTGTTTCAATATGCTCTTGTTCACAGTGTTTACATTACTAGTATCTTGAAGATTTTATTTTACAAAAATCTTTAAAATGTCTATTTGGCCAATCTAAGTAAATTCATTTAACTAAGCATATACAAACTGCTAAATGCTTAAAATGAACACAGAGTGAGGATATCACATGAAAAAGTGGTTCAGGAAACTATGTAGTTCATTGCAAATAATCAAATTTATAGAACAGTGGCAGCAAGTATATTAAATATTTGCCAAAGTTTTTATTCCCTCAAATAAAGGCCTTTAATTAAATGTGTTTTCTTCCCACACTGTCAGTGCAGTATTTTGGAGATCCATGCACAAAACATTTTTGGTCTCTGGCACATGGCAGGTTCTCAATGAATATTCGAATGTATGTGTGCCCGTGCATGCATGTGCATGTATATATTTGCTTCATACTTTTAATACATTTATTTCTATATATAGTTGATATTCTTGTCATTCTGTTTAATATTTCTTTTTGTTTGGTCCTTTAGATTTTTGAACTGATGACTGCTAACAAAAATGAAGTTACTAGTTTTTGTATATTTATCACCAATCAACTTTCCAGAATTATTTTTCTTTTAATACTTTTTCTTAATTGTAGGTGGACACAATAACCTTTATTTTTATGTGGTGCTGAGGATCGATTGCAATGCCTCACACTTGCTAGGTGAGCACTTTACCACTGAGCCACAACCCCAGCCCTCCAGAATTTCTTTTTTTTTTTTTTTTAATATTTAGTTTTTACTTCTCGGCGGACACAACATCTTTATTTGTATGTGGTGCTGAGGATCGATCCCCGGGCGCAGGCATGCCAGGCGAGTGCGCTACCACTTGAGCCACATCCCCAGCCCCCAGAATTTCTTAATATATTAATTCTAGTTGCTGTTTTCTACTAGAGTCCCAAGAGGGTTTCTGGAAATTCAAGCATATAACTTGAAAACAGACATATTTTGTTTCCAATATTTATATGAATTACTTCAATTACTATCTTATTATAATGGCTAGAACTGTCAAAACATTGTTTAATAAGTGACAATCATGTCTCTTATGATAGGAAGTATTTCTGTCTTATTTCTGATAAAATGGAAATGGCTTTAGCATTTCACAATTTAGTATATGATGTTTGCTTTCTCTTTTGTGGGGAAGCAGATGATAAAAGATAAATTTAATAGTTTCCTTTTATTTCAATGTTACTGGGTTTTTTTTTTTTAATGAGAACTGGCTCTTTATAAATGTATGTTTTGCTTCTAATGATGCAATAATCTAAGGTTTTCTTTGCTGTGGGAGAGAGTACTGGGGATTGCATCCAAGGGCACTTTACCACTGAGTTACATCCCCAGTTCTTATTAATTTTTTGAGACAAATTCTCACTTAGTTGCTTAGGAATACTCCATCACTGAGCTACACCCCCCAGCTCTTTTTTGTTGTTGTTATACAGGGGACCGAAACCAGGTGTACTAATAACCACTGATACTTATCTCCAGGCCTTTCTATTTTTTCTTTTGAGACAGGGTCTTGCTAAATTGCTTGGGGCTTTATTACATTTCTAAGGCTAGCCTCAAACTTGGAATCCTTCTGCCTCAGTCTTGAGTCACTGGGTTTACACTCAGATGCTACTACGCCCAGATTAGGGTTTCCTTTAATAATGAATATTGGTAGTCTTTAGGTGAAATTAATTTTACTTGGTAGGGATTTAGCTTCTTTTTGATATTGATATACCTTACTAGGTTAAATTTATATGTATGTATGTGTATTATGGCAATACTGGGAATTGAACACTAGCAGCAATCTATCTGAGTTAAATCCTCATCACTTTATTTTGAGACAGCGGCTCAGTAAATTGCCAAAGCTGGCCTTGAACTTGCCATCCTTCTGCCTAGCCCCCTGACTCACTGGTATTGTAAACATGTACCACCACATCCGGTTAGATTTGCTTTTAAGTTATAGTTATTTACAATTATTTTAAATAGTGAAATTGGCATATTTCCTTGTTTTTGAGTTTCTATCAGATTTCTGTCTTAAGGTTTTCAGAGTTTCATAACATTAATGTACTCAACCTTAAATTTTAAAATATTGAGCTAAACTATCCAATATTACCAACTAGTCAAATATGACTATTTATATTAAGTAAGATGAAACAAAATATTCAGTTCTTCAGTCACACCAGTCATATTTGACTGCTCAGAGAAAAGTTACTTTTTCTTTTGAGACAGGGTCTTGCTAAATTGCTTCAAAACTGTAAAAAAGAGTTTTTCCATTTCTATTGTTAATGCTATTGTAGTTACCCAGGTCATAAGATTCCACATCATAGTCTTCATTAACTAAGAAAATATACCAAATCCAACCATTCTTCACTCATCTGAAACAATAAGGCATTATCATACAAATAACCTGATTTTTTAAGCAACAGCAAAGAAACAGGTACATTAATCTCCTTCCCACAAAACTATGTTTATATAGTAAGTCATATGTAACATTAATACTAAAAATAAAAATTTTTATACAAAAAGTACCCCTAAAAAGGAATATTTTCCATTAAAGCAGCAGCTCTTACATTAAATTTAATTTTTAAAAAAATTTTGATGTTTAGAGGCAAATTTGACCTATATCTTTATTATAAAAGATACTAGAGGGGGGAAAAAAAGCAAGCTGACATTCTAATGATTTCATATATTTCAAACTTTCAAATTTTTAAATCTAAAAGAATTCCTTTAAAAAGAAAGTACATGTTTACATTTTCTTCTATTGAATTCTGATGTCTTGCCATCAAATAATTATAAAAAATTAAAAGAACTCCTGCAGAGAAAAAATTATGTCTTTTGTCATAAGTAAATAAATTTTTTCTATACAACTTATTAATGAAGCCTTTTAATTTTAGGCCACCTCTGCTAGAAAGTTTCTTTTTAAGCTATATTTTTAAATAAACAAAACTCTCCCTGTTTCCTAACTGTTTATAACAGGTATATCCAGCACCTGTGGTCCCAGTTGCCTAGGAGGCTTATGCATGAGCAACTCTGGAGCTCAGAAGTTCCAGGCCAGCCTGGGCAACATAGCAAGACCCAGTATCAAAAGAAAAGAAGGGAGGGAGGAGGGGAGAAGGAAGAAAGGAACAAAAGAATAGAGGGAGGGAAGCAAGGAAATTTGTTTCTAAACAGTTTACATGGAGAGTTAATAAAAGATATTTCTTTTTTAAATCACAACTGCCTTAGAAAAAAATGCAGTAATCAATTTAAACCTATAATAGCTTTATTTCTGTTAATATAAATTAAAATTGCTATTATAAGTGTTCAAATTCTGAAAATACAAGCCTGTTTTCAGACATTCACATTTCATAATATTTCTGTTTGAAAGGATGCTTTAAAACATTATCTTCCAGGAAACAGAATCCTAGTTATTTATTTAGGTACTAGAAATTGAACCTATGGGTGCTTTATCACTGAGCTGTATCTATAGTCCCTTTTATTTTTTCTTTTGAGACAGGGTCTTAGTAAGTTGCTTGGGGCCTCACTAAATTGCTGAGGCTGTCTTTGAATTTGTGATCCTCTTGCCTCAGTCTCTGAGCCACTAGGATTACAGTAGTGGTCCCAGTTACCTAAGAGTAACCACATCCAGCCAGTAATTTACTTTTAATATTCCTTCCATAATTCTTCATTATTAGAAATTTAACTATTGTTGATAAGGATTCAAAGTTGACAAGACTATGTCAGATGTCAAGAAATTATTTACTATTTTAAACCGATTAACTCCAAATTTCTACATATTTAAATCAAAACTTCGTATTTTAATCTTTGCTTCTTTTTAATCACAATAGTGTACATCATATACAATTCTATTTGTATTGGTTAGGGAAGAAAGTGGGTGGAAGGGGAGAAAATATTACTTATTACACAATAATCTAAACACTAGCCCTTGTGTAAAACTCTTAGGAAGGTTTTCATTTTTACTTAAACTTTCATTTTCCTCTCAGTTTCATATTAATCTGGTTATCTCCTCAAGGAGAAGCGCCCTGGTTCAGACCAGAATTACTCCTTTTGGTACTGCTTTCTCTCTTTTGAAGTCATGACTTATTTTATATTGTCTGCTTGGTTAATTAATACAGTATGTGTTTCTTCTCTGGATGGCCCACTTAATCAGAACTGAGGTGAGGTGTTCTGGAAAGGTGTCCATCTTGGAAAGGAAATAAAGTACCTCACCAAGGCCATGATTTAAGTCTTCTTCAAGAAAAATGTCCTGTGACTCTTCAGTTCTCCAAGATGATCAGAGGACACAATACTATAGATTTGGTATAACCTTCCCCATTTTGGAAAGATAATAAAACTCAGTCTTTCAAACACATCAGACACTGAATACTGGGGAAAATACAAAGATCCGAGATATGTTTTCTTCAGTCTCCAAAGACATTTACAAATAACTAACATGCAACGGAAATTACAAATATCCCAAGAGATATAAGTTCAGGAGAGATTATATACAGCTGCAATTGAAGCTAGCAGGAGAGGGAAGAGTTCAATAGTAATTTCATTAAGATTGTGCAAAGAAAAGGCAGGGCAGGGACTCTTGGTAAAAGAAAATAAAGACAGAAAAACTAATAAACCTCAGAGTATCTTACTTCTCTAAAGCACAGAGCATGATGCTTTTTAAAAACGAGTTTCAACATTAGCTAAAGTCAAAATACTTAATAATCAAATACATTAAACTTAATACATTAATATTTTTACTACTGAACAAATCACTCAGATGAGCCACTATAAAAATATACAAGGAGAATTCATAATCTGAAGTAAAATTATCTAAAATGTATTAATACATATACATTCTATACACACAGAAAGAGGAATTTTTTGTTGCTTACTTAATAACAATTGAGGTATGAGGAACCTAAACTATAATTTCATCAGTTTACAACAAGCTTTTCAGGCTGATAGGTAAGTGATACAGGGTGGTAACCTGGCATTTTGTTCTAATCCACAAATGAGGCGATAATGGGACCAACCAGCTGCAGATCCCTTCCTGCAATTCAGAAGCTCTGGGTATCCACACACTTGCAGCTCTGTATAACTTCACACAAAAGACTGACAATTGGTCAAAAAGCCTCCACCATGGTATACACTCCCCAAGGTTTAAGATTTTCCATTTAATTCCAATTCATCCATGAAATGACATATACTTTACCAGACTGTATCAATGTAAAACAAATTAAATTCAATTTCAAAGTAAAAAAAGTATTCCCCTAAAATATAAAAAGTAAATCTATTAAAACATATGATCTATATTTTAAAGAGCCCTATGAATATTTAATTTCACTCCATTCAGATAATCACTATTTCCTCAGAATCTTACCAATAGAAAGAACACCAACTGCAAACTTGATATATCAGAGATTTTAATAGAGATTTCCAAAGTTGCCCATTAAGTATTTCATGCATATTGCTAAATGAAGATCAAAATGAATGTTTTCAACATCTGGTACACACACAGGTTGATATGACTTTAGACAATAATTGTGTGACAGATAGTTCAACAATGATCCTAATTTCTGTTTTTTTGTTTTGTTTTGTTTTTTGGTACCAGGGATTGAACCCAGGGATGCTTAACCCTGAGCCACATCCCCAGCCCTTTTTAATTATTTTATTTAAAGATAGGGCCCGGCTAAGTTGCTTTAGGACCTTGCTAAGTTTCTGTGGCTGGCTTTAAACTCTGGATCCTCCTGCCTCAGCTTCCCAAGCTGCTGAGATTTCAGGCATATACCACCATGCCTGGCTAATGACTGCTATTTTTAAAGCAGAAATACTTGCAAATATACAGAAACACATGGTTGTATAAATCAAGTAGCTCTGTAATTCTAGTTTTCTAAGGGATTGGGGAACTACCAGAAATACTTCAACAGCCTGACTAATATGCTTAAATTTAGTAGAAAAGAGTATGCTGCAGTAGCCAATAACAATAAACTGAGCATTAGTTGTATAAAGATCTGAGGAAGACTTTGATTTTAATTGAAATCTTTGTGTACCTTTAGATGCTCTCTCTTCTAGGTCTAGACACCTACATAAAGGATCACTGAACGAGAAGGTGTCTGAAAGGCTAAACCCTAAGAGATTTATTCAATAGCAAAAAATTAGTAAGATTACACCTTTTAAAGTTGAAAAGATCTGAAAACCACTGACTATTTTCTTCCCTTTAATGGGCATTTTTCTCTAATGATAATATACAGAAAATGCAGAAAAGGATTGGCACAAAACTTCAGTAGAAAATGTAAATTAAAAAAGGTATCTGGATATAATGCTAAGTGAAGTAAGCCAATCCCAAAAACCCAAATGCTGAATGTTCTCTCTGATATAAGGATATTGATTCATATTGGGGTTGGGTGGGGGAGCATGGAAGGAATAGACGAACTCTAGATAGGGCAAAGTGGAGGCGGGGGGAAGGAAGGAGGTATGGGGGTAGGAAAGATGGTGGAGTGAGATGGACATTATTATCCTAAGTACATGCATGAAGACACAAATGGTGTGATGCTACTTTGTGTACAATCAGCAATATGAAAAACTGTGCACTATATATGTAACATGAATTGTAATGCATTCTGCTGTCATATATAACAAATTATAATTTTTAAAATGGTATCTGGACTTTATCCCTTTCTGTCCATTATTACTTTCATATAACATTCAAGAACTATATGGCAAGAAAATCTCTTTCTGAAGGCACCCTTTAACATCTTTATTGTTTTCCCCTCAAAATCAACAACTGTTAGAACTAAAGCTAAAATGATTAAAACAAGAACTTTTCATCATATTTTGCTAGTCAAGGAAGGAAGGAAATATTTCACACCAAAATCAAAACTCCAAAAAATTATGTTTTCTGTGCATACCAAATAGATATGAATTGTTAAACCTCACTTGTAACCCAAACAACATGTTCTAAGTCACAAAAATAGATACTACTTTAATATCATTTCATGAAATAAAGATGTATATTATATTACAAAAGACACTGGGCCTCTAACCCCTATTTAAAAGTTGAAATACTTAAAAAAAATAGCCTGAAAGGATACATACCAAATTCTTGACATTTATCTCTCATAGAAGAGAACCGCTCCAAGAGAAGGAAGATTGTCAAAACAATCTTTTAAACAATGAAAATAATTTTTTTAAGATTATATGACAAATTGTTAAGTGGACAGTAGAAATATGGGTCGTTATATTAGTCTTCGGTTTAAAACAACACAAAACAAATTATAATGAATAATAACAATGAAATCCTTTTCTTTCTCTGAAGCTTAATGGGATGGGCAAAGAGCAGAGGGATGGGAAAAAAGAGGAGGCCTAGAAGCTGAAAGAAACAATGCAAAGTGAAATCTGAATGAATTAAAAAGGGTACTCCTGATGGCTCCTATCCCCTATAAATCTAACAAGACTAAAAGGAGGTAATGGCAATAACAACTGGCTTAGGGAGAGGGAAAGGTAAAGAAGATAAGAGCACACTTGCACACAGACAATATGAAACATCACTTCCAGAAAATATTAACTTACCAATATGTACTGTAGCTACTGCAATCCATACACACTGTATGCTGAGCTTTATCTTGCTTTTCTGACTTCTTGTGGTTGGTTAAGGGTATTTGTGCATCTTCATAATGTTTTTTTGCATGGCCATTCACATACCTTATAAAAACCAAATGAAAGTTTATTGCAATATAAATATTGTTCTGAAAATTAAAGCACTAAGAAATAATAAACCAGGCATGGTATCACACACCTATAATCCCAGTGACTCAGGAGGCTGAGGCAGTAGGATCACAAGTTGCCTTGGCAACTTAGCAAGACTCTGTACCAAAATAAAACATAAAAAGGGCTGGGGATGTAGATCATTGGTAGAGTATCCCTGGGTTCAATCCTTAGTACCACCCCCCCGCCAAAAAAAAAAACAGATAATAAAATTCAGTGTTAATTAAATTGAAACAAGAAAGAACTATAAAAGCATTCATTCAATTACTCAGTTCTAAAGAAGAATGAAATTATGGCATCTGCAGGTAAATGGATAGAACTGGAAACTATCATGAAACAAGCCAATCCAAAAAAAACGAAAGCCCAATATTCTCTCTGATATGCAGATGCTAACACACAATGGGGTGGGAGGGATAAAAATTCATTGGATTAGACAAAGGAGAATGAAGGGAAGGAAGGAGGAACAGGAATATTAAAGACAATAAAATGAACTGGACATTACTTTCCTATGTTCCTATGAATATATGTTCCTACTTTTCTATGAATACATGACCAATATAACTACACATAGTATACAACCACAAGAATAGAAAGTTATACTCCATGAATGTATACTATGTCAAAATCAACCCAGGGCCTCACAAATTGTAGGCAAGAATACCCACAACCCCTAAGGTCAGCTTATTTTTTTTTAAGAAGTTTATTTCGGCTCTTTAATTTTTTTTAACTTGTCTGCAGTCTACTTTTAATTGTTCATTAGACTAGGGCCAGGCAAGCAAAGGGATTACCCATGCAGATCAATGTCAGTATCACTGATATTATTATCACTTACAAATTTCTCTGCTGATGCTTTTGCTATAACTTTTTTCTTTTTCTAAATTTTTCAGATTTTTAGCTCCCAACTTGAGCAATTACCAAAGATAAGTTCTGTAAAGAAAGTAATCAACCATTTTCCACAGGGTCATAGCTTAAATATGTCAGTCAAAATGAAAAAAAGGATAATCCTCTTTCTCATCGACTTGGCTTCAGATCTTTTGTTTGAATGCCTGAATAATCACCTATTCTTAGACAGAAACACATTTATTTGGAAACAATCCAAATAAAACACAAATCATCTTAAGTTTATAAAACTTATTTTTCTACATGGACAAAGATTATCAAAGGGTGATTATATTCATACAAATTTTATAACATTTTTCAATACAGATATAATAAATCATTTTATTAAAGCACGCAAAATGAAATCAAGTATGGATTCATATGCACATGTATACATGTAAATTCATCCACACCTTTACCTGAACACCACACAATACTACACTGCCACTACGGAAACCCTATAACACAAAACTTGCCAGGTCCTAGAAAGCAGCCAATTTGTAGAAGGCAAAGTCTACTTAAACAGTTAAAACAAATCTGGGTTAAATGGCACCAAAATAAACAAGCTTAGAGAGTTCAGACAACATTTTCACCATGAAGCACATTAATTGTACCAAAGCAACACTTACCTTAGGGAAAGTAGGACAGTTATGGTAACTTCAAACCTACCTTCTATATCCCAGGAAAATGGAACACATTCAAGGCAATATTAACTCAAAATTTAATTTTACTCTCCCCCCCTTTTTTTTGAAAGTGGGGGTGGGGTACTGGGGATTGAAGTCAGGGACACTTGGCCACTGAGCCACATCTCCATCCCTATTTTGTATTTTATTTAGAGAGACTCACTGAGTTGCTTAGCACATCCCTTTGGCTGAGGCTGGCTTGGAATTCAAGATCATCTTGCCTCAGCCTCCAGATCTGCTGGGATTATAGGTGTGTGCCACAACACCAGGCTCTTTTTCCATTTTTTTGATACAACTTTAAATGTTTTAAATACAATTAACTCTTAGGTATATACATGGGTCCCCACAAGTGAAGTACAATGAATTTTAAAGTAAAATAACTGTTAAAAGTATAAGCCCCAAAACTACATTTACTGGGTTCAAAAGAAACCTTTATCACATTCTGGGATATGAGCTTAGGTGAGTTATTAATCTTTCTGTGCTTGTTTTCTTATTCATAAATAGAGGTAACAGTATAGTACTTGTGTTTAACAGGTTATCAGGTGATTATATTAGTCCATGACTCAAAATGAATGAATGTATTTTATTAGCATTTTCCTTTCTATGCTTAACTACTATTTCTTGAGAATTCAAACAACAGAATTGCTTAGAAAAAGAGACACATTAAGCAAATATTTTGAGATAATACATCATTGCATAGGTCAAGAAACACTAATTAAAAAGGCAAACTATGCTATTAGGTTCAACATCTAATCATGTTAATTTCTATTCTTATATTTATACTCCATATTATGAAAAATAATGGTACTATTTATGATGGGGAGTACCTTTAGAATAAAAAAATTAATACTGAACAATAATAATAAATGACATTACCACTTTCAAGTTTTTGAAAACTCGTCATCTTTACATAGTGCACATACAATCATTCGTTTAATTACAATACTACAGTCTCCAAATACACTAGATGTGCAAATGGTTCCTATAAATGTCAGTGATAAAGTCAGAAGTGTGACTATTGATGACATTAAGATCATCAATCTTAACTGGTAACTGGATAATACCCAAATACGTTAGTCAAAAGTTAACAGTTTTGAATTAGATGCAGTGGCACATGTTTGTAATCCCAACAACTTGAGAGGCTGAGAAAGAATAGAAAATTTGAAGCCAACCTTGACAACTTAGTAAATTGTTTCAAAATAAAAAGGGCTGAGGATATAGTTCAGTGTTACAGTGCTTGCCTAGAATGCATAAGGCCATGGGCTGAACTCCAGCATAGCAAAAAAAAAAAAAAAAAGTTAACAGTTTTATATAAACTAGCTAGCTTATATAAAAATAAATATTTCCCTCATGGAGTTTCGGATTTTAAATACTGTAGAGATTTTGGCCTATAGTACAAGAGGGAAAGTTTCATCGTATGTGTCAGAGATTGCTAACTAAAATCACAAAAAAATAAATAGGAGGTATTATGAAGACCAACAGAATATGTAGCTCAAATATGCTATTGATAAACTATGTTTCCTAGTTGAAAGAATATTCAACTTTAGACAAGTAGACTAAAATTACTAAAAAATCAGTACATTTAGCAATCAACACCTAGAATTACATGTTTTACCACCATTATTGTCTTTTATGAAAATTAGCTAGTCAGCTACATAAAATGGATATCTAAATTCAGGCTACTGTTAATATTCTACTTACTTAAACATATTTCTCTGAAGCTAAGTCAAATGTCTAAATTTAAGCTTGCTTATAATTAGAAACAATCTACCTGCAGAGTCCAGACATTTTTCAATTTGTTTTTCCAAAAATCTACCTAGAGAATTGTTTGTTGCTTGCTATTGAGAACATTAATTCTCCAATTTTTTCCTCAAAAATCTGTGAGGTCTTTTTACTGGCATATGATCTTTAAGATTTTTAGGTTTTATAAGATAAGAAGAAGACATAACTAGATAAATTTTATTGCATTATAATTCTCACCTCACAAAATCTAGGAGAGGAATGTGTCTCTTTGAGTACAGAATTTAAATGCTTCTACTTTTCTTCTCTTTAAAAAGTTATCTGTACAAAGTACTTTCAAGTTTCCTAAATCCTAAAGATTTTAAAACCACAACAGCCAAAATTAAGAGAAGCAGTTAACATTTCCAATGTACTCTTAAGTGTCTGTGGAAAGAACACTCAATTCCAGAACTTAATATGTGGGGTTAAAAAAAAAAAAGTGAAGTGAACAAAGATGTTCTTTTCATGCAACGAGGATCTAAAGATAACAATGGGGAAATATTCCAGATAAGCACAACACATTTTCAGCCTGTGTGACTTGGTATGACTTCTCATCTTCTAATAATTTCAAAGTAGATTTTCTAAGCTAAAAGAGCAGTAGTAATAAATAAGCTATTGTGGCTAAAAGAACATAAAGGTTGATATTTGAGTATATATTAGAACAAGTGTCAAAAAATTTAATATCATTTTGAAGCCAAAAACTGGGAAGAAATGTTTGGGATTAAATCTGGGGTGCGGTGGGGGTAGGTGAAGTTAAGTCCATAGAAAGCAAAATGTCTTAATAGAACAATGAAACATTTGGTATATCTTAGGAATAAACAACTCTACAGTGAGGTCATTTTCAAAGGGAGTTATTTTATCTTTAAGGTGGGCATATAATAGATGAAACATGGAGAACATGGAGTTCAATTATATTCTTTTGACAGAGTGAGACCCCATCTCAAAGGAAGAAAACAAGGGAGGGAAGGAAAAAAGAAAAAAGTTCCCTTGTTTTGTTTTCCAACCAAATATTACTAACAGATTATCTTGATAATCAAATTAACTCTTCTAAGTATCAATATGAAGCATTTTTCCATAGATTTTCCCAGTTAATACCAAAGAACAAAAAGATTCAGTTGGAGAGGGAAAAGAACTATATGCTATGATTAACAAATCCAAGTCAATAAACTTTGACATAAAGCTTAAAGGCAAATATTAAAAAGCAAATAGGGTAGTGAAGTAACAAGTATGCCACCTACCTTCCACAGTGGACACTTGAACAAGTCAAACAGACCCAAGGGCTTTTGTTGGACCGGCACACTAATAAAAAGAAAAATACAATATAGCAATTATATCATGTTATTTCTCAATTTCTCCCCTAATCTGTAACACATATCCTGTGATCAAGTTATAAATTCCGAGGCTGTTTAGGTGCAATGAGTCATAAAACCTTGCTTTGTGAATGCAAATACAAACAGCTGCATTGAAAATAATATAAGTGCATGTCCACTACAGCTGCTTATTTTAATTGTTTATTTAATTCAAATAGCTTAACCACAAGTTAAACACATATACTTTTCTCCTTTATTACTTATTTCCTTTTACCACAGTCTCCAACAAGTTAATGATAGTCTATTTTAAGTCTAGTCTTCTAATCATACATCTTTGCCATGCAGGTCCTTTACCACTATAAATAACAACTATTTCAGTATATTTAGTAAGAGGCACACCCTAAGGTTATAGTTATGAAGAGTAAGCCTAATTTTTAAAAAAGTAACTCTCAGTTGTGTAAAATACATGACAATGGCATATAATTCTTGCTAATATTATAATCAGGATGATATAATCAGATATAAGTAATATTATTTTAGGTATTACAGGAGTAGGACTGGCAAGGAGGAGTAAGAAAACATTTAAAATTCTAGTTAAATTTTTCTTTGCTTTTTACTCATTTGATTAAAAATATGTTCAGTACATGATTTTCAAAAGAAGAGCAATATAAAATCACCTGGAAGCCAGGCATGGTGATGCACACCTGAAATCCCAGCAACTGGGGAGGCTGAGGCACGAGGATCACAAATTTGAGGCCAGCCTTGGCAACTTAGCAAGACCCTGTCTCAAAATAAAGTAAAAGGGCTGGGGATGTGGCTCAGTGGTAGAGGACCTCTGTGTTCAATCCCAATTATCCCTACACACACACATACACACACAAAATTACTTGAAAAGCTTTTTCAAAACACCTCTATTCCACTGAGGCAAAGATAACAACACTAGGATTGAAAAAGTACAAGGATGAAGATGTATCTAAGTTGTAGAGCACTTACTTAGCCTACATGAGACGCTGGTTCAATCCCCAGTACCACCAAATAAAAAGAAATACAAAGAACATGCATATTTTGAGAAAAGCAGCTTCTCAGATGATACCCTAATAAAACCCCTTTCGAAGTACTAGTCAGCCTCCTAGAGATATGGGCAGGATACCAACAGCACAACCACACACTCAGGATCACACCTGGCTCTTAGTAGGAACTTAATAAACATCTGTTAGAAATAAAGTTTAATTTTCTTAGTGTAAGAAACCATGCTTTTCCAAAATCTGGTGCCTACTTTCATCTTTCTTGCATTATCATCTATCACAAGCCTTTTTCACAGTCAAGAAATTGTAAATAAGGCAAATCAAGAATAAAGTACCCTTTTCACTTGTACATTGCTGGTGGGACTGCAAATTGGTGCGGCCAATTTGGAAAGCAGTATGGAGATTCCTGGGAAAGTTGGGAATGGAACCACCATTTGACCCAGCTATTGCCCTTCTCGGACTATTCCCTGAAGACCTTAAAAGAGCATACTATAGGGATACTGCTACATCGATGTTTATAGCAGCACAATTCACAATAGCTAGACTGTGGAACCAACTTTGATGTCCTTCAATAGATAAATGGATTAAAAAATGTGGCATTTATACACAATGGAGTATTACTCAGCACTAAAAAATGACAAAATCATGGAATTTGCAGGGAAATGGATGGCATTAGAGCAGATTATGCTAAGTGAAGCTAGCCAATCTCTAAAAAACAAATGCCAAATGTCTTCTTTGATATAAGGAGAGCAACTAAAAACAGAGCAGGGAGGAAGAGCATGAGAAAAAGATTAACATTAAACAGGGACAAGAGGTGGGAGGGAAAGGGAGAGAGAAGGGAAATTGCATGGAAATGGAAGGAGACCCTCATTGTTATACAAAATTACATATAAGAGGATGTGAGGGGAAAGGGAAAAAATCAAGGGAGAGAAATGAATTACAGTAGATGGGGTAGAGAGAGAAGATGGGAGGGGAAGGGAGGGGGATAGTAGAGGATAGGAAAGATAGCAGAATACAACAGTCACTAGTATGGCAATATGTAAAAACGTGGATGTGTAACCGATGTGATTCTGCAATCTGTATACGGGGTAAAAATGGGAGTTCATAACCCACTTGAATCAAATGTATGAAATATGATATGTTGAGAGCTTTGTAATGTTTTGAACAACCAATAAAAAAAGAATAAAGTACCCTTTTAATGTATCCAGAAACATTTATTTTAACAAGTTCTTCCAAAGATATTTAATTATAATACCATTGTTTGACCTGCCCTTTACTGTAGTTTAGTTCCAAATTCTGTGATAATACAGATTAATTTGTAGATTTTTATTTTGTAGAGACAATTTCTAGACAGCAAACTCCCATCATTATGATCCTGTGATTATTAACCAACTTTGTATCTAGTCTAACCATTTGATTCCAATGCTTTCCTTAGTATCTATATACATAAGTTCCCAAATGCTCTGGGAACCAACTTTACCATTCTACTGGTTCCCTCATTAATAAGTCAAATAAATCTTTGATTATGCCCATTCTGTATTCCTATAAGAGGGGAGAAGGAAGGGGAAAAGCAGAATAAAGTGACATTCTGTCTAACAGACTCTCCCATCTGGCCAGAATAGGACTTGAACTGTTTTTGAAAATGAAAGCTTTGAGAGAGAAAATCCCCTTCAAGTTAGCCAAAGGCCCTCCTTTTCCTTAATACAGTCACACATTTACCTTAATTGACAAGGCTGTCCTTGAAGATATTTGAGTGTTTTACTGAACTATGTCCAATTCTATTACACATGCATGTAAAGCTGCATGACGGAAAGACCTAAAAGAATGCCTACCAAACTGTTAATCATTATTTAGGCAGATACATGGGAAAACTATTGTAAGGGAAGACCATTGGCTTTGTATTTGCACATCTCTGTAGTGTTAGCCTCACATGAAAAGAATATGACATTTTTATAGTTTGAAAAAAGTCCAATAAAAAAGTACTTTAAAATGTTGGGTACCATGGTGCACACATGTAATCGCAGTGACTCTGGAGGCTGAGGCATAAGGATCACAGTTCAAGACCAGCCTCAGCAACTGAGACTCTGTCTAAATAAATTAAGTAAATGGGTGGGGAATGTGGCTTAGTGGTTAAGTGCTATGGGTTAAATCCTTGGTACAAAAAAATAAAAGTACATTAGAACAAAGCTTACTTGAATAGGTATTCATGGTTTGAGGTATACTTTGGAGGACTGGGAAAACAATATTATGCTTTTTTGTTCTATCAAGTCTTTGTTTTAGCAAATATTAAGAAACATTGTAACTCAATCTGGAAAAAAAAAAAAAAACGTTGAAGCTTGTGTGTTACAGTGGAAAATTGGGTGTTGAACTCAGGGGTGCCAGAGTTATATCCCCAGGCCTTTTTCATTTAGTTTCAAGACAGGGTCTTCCTAAAATGCCCAGGTTGATCTCAAACTTTCAACCTTCCTATCTCAGCCTTCCAAGTAACTGGGATTACAGGCATGTGTCACCTGGCCCAGCTCTTGTCAAAATTTTTTAGTATTCTAAAATAAATAATTATATTACAGTAGTAGATTTAGGCCCAAGTTAAGCATTCAAAGAGTTTTTAAATTATGCAGGATGTTCTCCTTTTTTCCTTTTGATTTGGAGTGTTTCCTACCAAGTGTTCCTTTTCCCCTTTTTTATAGTTACAAACATACACACAGTGCAGTTTTGTGATCTTATTTTTCCTCTATTGTTATATGAGTGCATTTTCTCACATTATTGCTTTTAAAACAGGGTATTATATCTCTGGACTTAAAATAGGTCAAAAACTATTATTAATTCTTAAAACTTCTGAGTTACAAATTTTAAAATGATACACTAAGGTTTAGGGGGAAAGAATTCAAATAATCCCTTAATGGTATGGGTTTTGAAATGATAAAAATGTTTTGGAACTAGACAGAGGTGGTGGTTGTGGAACAACTATGGATGTACTAAATGCTACTGAATTTGTTCCCTTTTAAAAATGGTTGATTTTATATATGAATTGCACCTAAGTAGAAGATACCTACATGTAATACTCTTAAGGCAAGGATGAAGAGAAAAAATAAAAGGAAATAAGGTTCTGAACTTCCAAAAAATTGGAAAAAGTGACTGTGCCTTTTTAATAAACCTAAAAATAAAAATACAAAAACAAAAATCCCTTCACTGATTCAAGAAATCTGATATCTTCTATCATTTATTATAAGAAAGTTGATGTGTGATAGAGCAGTTAGTCTTGGCTATTTAATCGACTGTACTCCCTGAGAGTATAATATATTCACAGCAAAAAAAAGAAAATGTAATGACTAGAAAACTATAGAGAATAGGGATATTATAGGGGATTCTGAAGCCAATAAATAGCATTGTTTTGGGAAATATTTACTCTGTTTATACCCCTTACCCCAGTTTAAGAACTGTTAGTATACCCAAGACAATTATAAGATGAAGGATACTTGCTTTAAATTAAACTAATTCTCCATTATTGTTAAGAATAAAACAGGTGGATGGAGATGTAGCTCAGCAGTAGAGTGTCTGCCTAGCTTGCTTGAGGCCCTGGGTTCAATCTTCAGTACCAGAAAAATTAAAATGAAGGAAAGAAAGATCATAGCATGAGTGACAGAATACTACAGATCATCTTAATATCATTTATTTTGGACACCTTTAGGGAAAATGTCTTATTATTAAAAGGAGTTCCAATTTGTAGACAGATACATTTCAAAAGTTTATCTGTAGTATGAATGCATTTCCCATAGAAACAGAATTAAAAGTTTCTAGGCTCTTCTATAAAATGCTACATGAAACTTAAATACTGGTACATGCACACATACACATACACATGATAAACACACACATAATAAAATATTTTTAAGTTCTGAATACAGTATCTATTCAGCAAAACATAAAATAATTAAATCAAAGGGTTTTTTAAAAAATATTTTTAGTCTTCAATGCTGGTATTTGAGAGAAAGTGAGAAAGATGGAAACTCCTGGAAATTCATAAAGTGATATCTGTAAATTAATAGGAGCTCTTTAATATACCTAATTATATCTCAAAGTGATGCCAAGGTAAAGAAACCATGCAATGTATTCTGCAAACAGTTACACTTGACCATAGCAAGGTCATTCAGCATTTCATAAATAAAGACTCATCTTTCATTCAGATTATAATTTTTTTCCAAACCAATGTATCCTCTCCTTTAGTAAAGCTCTCCCATTTCCTTAGAGTCTCCTAACCCTAATTTCAATTTAATCTCTCAGCTTCTGTGTATCTTAGATCAATAACTGGCACTGTGAGGATTCCTTTCACTCTTCTCCTCTTCTTAGACAGCTCCAGAATCTTTCTCTCTCCCTGTTCCCATCTCTGCCTCCAGCTCTTCAAGTTGGGGGGAAAAAGACCTGTGCCTGGTAGGAATGAAGAACATCTTGATCCTCTCTAGAGCTTGGGCTATTTTCCAGAAGGCAGAAGCTATAACACAAGCTGGAAAAATGGGTACAAGAGTCCCACCTCTAAAACATGACTCAAACTCATGTCTTCTTCCTAAAGTCCAAAGCTTTAATTTTCCTGGAAACCGGAGGCTCAGAGGCAGAGGAAAAACATTTAAGTGACCTACAGATCAAATTGGTTTTACTCACTACTGTTCATGTGAAGGAAATAGCAATCTGAGAAACAAAGGGCAGAACTATGAAATTCTGTGCTTTAAGGGCTTATTCACACAAACATTTTCAGGTTCTGCTTGAAAGACAAAATGGCACCCACACTGAATACTGTATAATATTCTTTATACATAAACATTGATTTTCAATATCCTCTTAGTAGTCACTATATAAAACCTAATAATAAAGGACTTATGATATTCAAAGACTATCAACAATTCTGGAATTCTAATATTTTTGACAATTACTGTTTACAACAAAAATTCATCACTGTCTACACACAAAGTAATACAAGCATACAGTACTAATAGGTAAGTCATTTACAGTGCATACATTATTCAGAGTTGTTTCAACTAAGAGAAAAAGCTCTGCTTTTCTCAAGAATGCAGAAAAACGAGGATCAGATCTAAGATTCTAGTCCTAGCTCTACCATTACTACTTATAAAAGTGCAAATATTCCTACTATTCTGAGTCTATGTCTTCATTGTAAAATGAAGAGTAGGCAATGACCTTGTCCCTACTAATTGTAAAATTATTCAAAGACATCGACCTGGCAAAATTTAAACAAATCAATCATTTCATCCTCCCTTATAAATAAAATCTTCTAATTCTACTTTCCACCCAATTTTCTTAAAGAGCTTACAAAAGATTAACTGCTAATGTAGTATAATTTTCTAAACCTGTGGTTTTCAGGTTTTTTCCCCTGCTTCCCATCATCCCTGAAGCCAATACATTCCCACCATATTGCTCTCCTCAGTATTAGCAACTCACTACACAGAAGTGTGGGAAGGAAGTATGTGGAATCCCTGTTCAAAGCTGTTACAAACATGCTGACATAACAAGAAAACTCAGAACCCCAACCCTACATACAATTTTTAAAGCACAACATTTTCAAAATATTAGCAACCCATAAGAAAATATCCATAATTTATTTCTTTTAAAAAAAGTCAAAATTTGTGGGACTGGGGTTGTAACTCAGCGGTACAGCACTTGCCTAGCATGAGTGAGGCACTGGGTTAGATTCTCAGCACCAAATACAAATTAAAAAACAACAAAAAAAGATCCACCAACAACTATATATATATATATATATATATATATATATATATATATATATATTCTTGAAAGGCCATTTGTATGTAGCATATACTGTATAGCAAGACTATATATGAATATTACACTTCATTTGATGCTCTACAATCCAAAGAGATATGAACTACTATTTGGCCTATCTTATAGATTAGGAAATTGAGGTACATAAAGTTATACAATTTGCTAAGTTAGTAAGCAACAAAGCAAAAACTCAAGCTTATACTGTTTTTGAAATCATAGACTATGGCAAAGCAGATAAAATCAGAAGACTGACAAACTTTTGGTTTGTTTTTTTTCCTTTTATTTACTTTTAGAGACAGGTCTTACTATATTGCCCAGGCTGGCCTTGAACTCCTTAAGCTTAAGGGCCTCCTGTCTCAGCCTCCTAAGTAGCTGAGACTACAGGTTTGTGCTAGGGCATAGGATCTGGAGTCAGTCAACGGCCACACACCGCACTCCACTGAGCTGTCTCTGAACTCATCATCAGCATGATTGCCTGGCTCCCCCACCATACCCAATACCCCATCACTGAAAGCAGGCACCTCCATCTTGGATCACCTTCATCACCATCTTTAGTGGGGGCAACCCCTAGTTTGGAACTCTGGCTGGCCAGGTACCCAGTTTCTAACTCCTCCCTTTCTCAGCAGCGGCTACCCTGGCACAGTGACTCCCTGGTTATCTTCACCTTCCTCACGTCGGATATACCAGCTAACAACAGAGGACACCACTATTGGATGAGAGGGGAAGCAGGAAAGATATTGATCTCCAACCCAAACAATCCTTGTTTCTTCCTTCAAGATTTTTTTTCTTCTCCCTCTCTATTCTCCTGCTCTCACATCCCCAACATATGTGGAACAAAATACTTTGCATGAATTAGGATTTTGAGGACTGGGACGTCTGAATAGTATATTACAGTTGTATTGTATATTCTTTTGTTTGTATCTTTTATTTTTTTCCACCATTTCTAGTATTTTAACATTTTTAAAATTTTTTCTTAACACATGTGTGTTTGTTTTATGTACTCTACTGTCTTCCCACTTACTTGTCTATGGAAAATTACTTCTGCTACTAATCTTCCTCTTTAGATTTCTTTTACGCTTCATAAGATATAATAACTATATTCTCACCTCCTACCTCCTCAGCATATCATCCTATTCCTCACCCCCAGTTCTTTGTCCACCATCAGAAATTATTATATTAGCAACCCATATTTTATAAACCTACTGAGTAAACTGCAGATAATAATTGAATTTACCATTTCTGTACATTGTGACCAAATTGTAAATGTCTTAATAGCAAGCATTTGTTTTTAGGGTGTATATTGTTTATATTGGGATCTGTTAACACTGTCCTTCACCTCAAAGGAGAGGTATTAGAACCCTACAGGGGCACTATAAGCCTACAGGGTAAAAACAGTAATGCCTAGGATCCACAGTGCTAGAAGGGAAGACACACAAGCAATATGAAGACAAAGGAAAAAAGTGCCCCAAACAAATGAAGATACCCACATTATTAGAATCCATGGCCAGCACAGCAGAAGAAATTACATAGAAGGAGTTTAGAATGTACATAATTAAAATGTTCTGTGAATTAAAGGATGATATGAGAGAGCAAATACAGGCAGTAAAAGATCATTTTGACAAAAAGCTACATAAACAAATACAGAAAACAAAAGAGTATTTCAATAGGGAGATAGAGGTTCTAAAACAAAAACAAAAACAAAAATCCTTGAAATGAAAGAAACAATAAACCAAATTAAAAGCATCACCAACAGATTAGATCACTTGGAAGACAGGAACTCAGACAATGAAGACAAAATATATAATCTTGAAAAGAATGTAGACCACACAGTGAAAATGGTAAGAAACCATGAGCAGACATTCAAGAAATATGGAATAGCATAAAAAGAACAAATTTAAGAGTTATTAGGAGAGAGGAAGGCATAGAGTTCCAAACCAAAGGAATGAACAATCTATTCAATGAAATAATATCAGATAATTTTCCAAACATGAAGAATGAATTGGAAAAACCAAACTCAAAAGGCTTACAGGATGCCAAATATACAAAATCACAACAGATCCACACCAAGACACATTATAATGAAAATTTCTAATATATAGAATAAGGCAAAAATATTAAAAGCCACAAGAGAAAAGAAATCAGATTGCATATAGGAGGAAACCAATTAGATTATATGTAGATTTTTTCAACCTAGACGCTGAAAGATAGAAGATCCTGGAACAACTTTATAAAGCTCTGAAAGAAACAGATGCCAACAAAGAATCTTATATCCAGCAAAATTAAGCTTTAGATTTGATAATGAAATAAAAATCTTCCATGATAAACCAAAGTTAAAAGAATTTACAACTCGAAAGCCAGCACTACAGAACATGCTCTGCAAAATATTCCATGAAAAGGAACTGAAAAACAATCATTATACAAAATACATGTATGAAGATGTGAGAGAAAAAAAAAAGAATACTGTTACCTTAGATTAGGTAGAAAGAAGTGATGGGAGGGGAGAGGGGGATAGGAAAGATAGAAGAATAAAACAGACATTATTATTACTGTGTGTATATATGTGACTGCATGATCAATATGATTCTGCAACCTGTACACTCAGAAAAATGAGAAATTATATCCCCCCTGATTCAAATGTATGATTTATCAAAGTCATTGTACTGTCATGTATAACTAATTAAAACAAATTTAAAAATTAAAAAATAAATAAAAAAAGAAAATCAGCAAAATGAGGTATTACACTAAAGGAAAAACTAATCAAAGGAGAAACCAAGTCAAGATAAATAACAAAATGGCTGGGAATACAAATCACATCTCAATAATAACCCTGAATGTTAATGGCCTAAACTCACCAACCAAAAGACACAGACTGGCAGATTGGATTAAAAATTAAAGACCTAATAATATAGTTGTCTCCAGGAGACTCATCTCATAGGAAAAGACATCCACAGACTGAAGGTGAAAGGTTAGGAAAAATCGTACCACTCACATGGACTGAAGAAGCAAGTAGGGGTTTCCATCCTCATACCAAAAAATCAGACTTCAAGCCAAACTTAATCAAAAAGGATAAAGAAGGATAATTCATACTGCTTAAGGAAACCATTCATCAACAAGATATAATAATAATAAATTTATATGCCCCAAACAATGGAGCATCTATATTCATCAAACTAACTCTTCTCAAGTTCAAATGTCAAACAGACTACAATACAATAATTCTGGGTGACTTTAACACCTCTTTTACCACTGGATAGATCATCCAAATAAAAGCTGAAAAAAGGAACTATATAACTCAATAATACAATCAATAACTTAGACTTAACTGACTCATCCCTCAGTGAATGAGTGCACTTTCTTCTCAGCAGCACATGGATCCTTCGCTAAAATAGACCATATGTTATGCCACAAGGCAACTCTTAGCAAATATAAAAAAGTAGAGACACTACCCTGCATTCTACCAGATCATATGGAATGAAATTAGAAATAAAATAAAAAATAAAAAAAGCTACTCCAACACCTGGAGAATAAATAATATGCTACTGAATGAACAATGAGTTGCAAAAGACATCAAAGAAGAGATTAAAAAACTCTTTTATTTATTTTTTAGTTGTAGTTGGACACAATATCTTTATTTATTTATTTTTATGTGGTGTTGGGGATAGAACCCAGGGCCTTGCCTGTGCTAGGCAAGTGCTCTACCACTGAGCCACAACCCCAGCCCCTACTTCCTTAATAAGACTCCTATAGCGCAAGAATTAAAATCAAGAATTTATAAATGGGATGGATTCAAACTAAAAAGCTTCTTCTCAGCAACAGAAACAATCAGTGAGATGAATAGAGAGCCTACAACTTGCGAGAAAATTTTTACCATGTACACATCAGATAGAGCACTAATCTGTAGGGTTTATAAAGAACTCAAAAAGCTAAACACCCTTAAAAAACAAATAACCCAATAAATGGGAATTTAAAACAGCATACTACAGGGACACAGACACATCAATGTTTATATTAGCACAATTAACTATAGCTAAACTGTGGAACCAACCTAGATGCCCTTCAGTAGATGAATGGATAAAGAAAATGTGGTATATATACACAATGGAATATTACTCAGCAATCAAAGAGAATAATATCAAGGCATTTGCAGGTAAATGGATGGAGTTGGAGAATATAATGCTAAGTGAAATTAGCCAATCCCCCAAAATCAAATGCTGAATGTTTTCTTTGATATAAGGAGGGTGATTAATAGTGGGGTTCAGAGGGGGAGCATGGGAAGATTAGAGGAACTCTAGATGGGGCAAAGGGATGGAAGGGGAAGGGAAGGGGAATGGGAGCAGAAAAGAGTGGAGTGAGATGGACATCATTACCATAAGTACATGTATGAAGACACGAATGGTGTGAACATATTTTGTATACAACCAAAGATATGAAAAACTGTGCTATATATGTATAATATGAATTGTAATGCATTCTGCTGTCATATAAAAATTAGAATAAAAAATTTAAAAAGAAAACAAAAAATTAAAGAAACTGTAATTATAAATTTTTCTTAATAAAATGGACTTATTCTAAATTTTCAAGCACAAGTAGTAAATTAAACTAAAAATCCAGTATCATAATTTTGGATTTGCAAAACATAATCAAATAAAAATTTTTAAATTGTGTGGCTTTTGTTAAAACATACACACACAAACTCGATATGAGTTTCAATAGTGAAAGTGTTACTAGAATTTGAGGACAGGGTAAATATCATCATAAAAATTATACATACATACATACATACATACATATATGTGTGTGTGTGTGTGTGTGTATATATTCCAGTACATAGGTAGAAATATATTCCATTCTGACCCAATTTATCCTCTAATTCACATATATAAATATATAATTATATTTATATAACTATTAAGCATTTTTATAACTTTATTTATATTTTTACATGGTGCTGAGGATCAAACCCAGTGCCTCACATGTGCTAGGCAAGCACTCTACCACTGAGTTACAATCCCAGCCTGTTATATTTTTATATTTAGGAGCAAGATATGTAATCTTCCATACACCATAAAGACTCTTAGAACTGCATGCTCAGAAACCTATGCTATGCTAAATATTCTGAAGTGTCTTTGAGTGCCCTGAAATTATTGGGAAAAGAAACTGGTAAAGTCACAAAAAACAGGAACCAAGCCATAATATAGTCCAGAAAAGAAATGGAGCTATACTAAGCAACTGTCAAAGGTGCCAAGGCAGCCTGAATGCAGCCAAAATCATTGATGTCTCCCATCCCCACAATGCTGTTCATTATGGGAATGGGTATTTTGGTTCCCAGGGAATAGGGCAACAGGAGAATTCTCATAAAAAGCAACAGGAGGTGGGCTGGGGTTACTGCAGTGGTAGAGCACTTGCCTAGCATGTGTAAGGCACTAGGTTTGATTCTCAGCACTGCATATAAATAAATAAAGTAAAGATTCATTGACAACTAAAAAAAAAAAAAAAAGGCAACAGGAGATACTCAGGGCCAAAGAAGTGAGCCAAGGAAGAGCATGGAGCTAAGTAGAGGTACAAATACTGGGAGAGAAGACCAAGCACAAGGCACCAAATCCAAAATGTTCAGAAGTACCAGATTGAGACTCAAGGCCAAGATCATAGAACCCTGAGTTCAGGGCCTAGGTAGGGAGACATTTATGAAGCAAAGCTTGTCTCCATTGCCTTTCTATTTCCCCCCACAAAAATCTTTTCCACTTTCTTCCTTCAAGCAGCTCTCTTTAACTTCCATTCCTTTCTTATTCTAGTCTGGCAATCCATCTCTCCTGTAACATTAGATAAGTAAATTAATTGCTGGTAAAGTCACAGTTTAAGCATTTGTCTTAACAGTTCCCACCTTTCTGCTTAAATGCCTTGTGGTAGATTGAATATGGCCACAAATTCTTTCACACTTTCTTCTTCCCATAGAGAGGCAAGTTCTATGTCCTCATTTCCTGAATCTGGGCAGGGTCGGTAACTGCCTTGGGCAATTGAACATGGCAGAAGTGATTCCAATTTGCAAGTCCAGATCTTACAAAAGTCACAGCTTCCTCTTCTTACTGCTTGGAATGCTTGCTCTAGGGGAAGCCAGTCACACCATTAGAAATGATTATCCTGAGACCAACATACTGTGAAAAGCCCAAACCCCATCTGGAGAATATGACATCAGAGGGACCAGAGAAATAACTAACTCACACAGAGACATGCTGAATTAAGAAGCCACTTTGGAAGATGTTCTAGCCCCAGAAACTTTGCCTGATAAAATCTCAGTCAAACTATTCTACAAAATTATAAGCAAAACAATTTTTTTTAAAACTTCTAGGATGCAGGACATTTGTTACCCAGCAATAGACAACTGCCATAGAGGAGGGGTATTAATTATAAAACTTCCACCACATCTGCTAAATTCCTCACTGGAATGAATGACAATTGTTTAGCAGAAGTGAGAATGGGAACTTTAAAAAGGTCTACCCAACAGGAATCTAAACTATCCAAAGACAAGTCTATCTCCTCTACAACAGAGATAGTTAGAGGTAAACAGCAGTTTAGCCTCAATTCAGTTGCCATAATCCTTTGGGTTAAATATTTCTGTTTCACATCAATATTTAAAAACTCAAAACCAGACGTGCTGCTGCTACCATAAGACAAATTTAGTCTTTAGAATGAGCAGCACTCCTAATGTTGACCTACATTGTAAAAATAGTAGCAAATAGCAAGTTTAAAACCTTCACAAATTCTAAAGCACCATTCCCATATAATCACAAGTTCTGCATAAAGATCCTTTAAAAGTGCCATAGACACTTTTCTGTTCATTAAATGCTACTAAGCCTTATACTTCCTTCCTTTTGCTTTTCTGGATTATGTTATTTAATAAGCATTGTGAAAAACCTCAGGTTGAGGACAACTTACTCCATCTCTATTTCTAATTCTATCTTTACCCCAGAAGTTCTGATATCCCAAGATTTCGTAGGAAGTACTCACAACTTTCTCTTAAAGTTCCTATTAAATTATTCCCCAGCTGGCCTGGCAGGGCAAAAGGGACAGTGACCAGAACTCTGCTCACATTATTTCAGTTGCAAAGGTCTTGATCTCCTTTCCTTGCCTCCCAACCCCGTCAAAAGAACCCCTTCCTTTTTAAAATTTGTTCTAATTAGTTATATATAATGACAGAATCCATTTTAACACATCATACATAAATAGAGTATAACTTCTCATTTTTCTGGTTGTTTATGGTATGTAGTTACACCAGTCGTGTAGTCATTTATGCCCACAGGGTAATAATGTCCAATTCATTCTATTATCTTTCCTACCCCATACCCCTCCCTTCCCTTCATTCCCCTCTGTCTAATCCAAAGTACTTCTATTCTTCCTTAGCCGCCCTCTACCTTATTGTGAAAGAGTATCCACATATTGGCTTTTGGTTCTTTGGGACTGGCTTATTTCATTTAGCATGATATTCTTTAGCTCCATCCATTTACTGGCAAATGTCATAATTTCATTCTTCTTTAAGGATGAGTATATTCCATTGTGTGTAGTGTGTGTGTGTGTGTGTGTGTGTGTGTGTGTGTGTGTATCATTTTCTTTATCCATTCATCTGTTGAAGGGCACCTAGGTCGGTTCCATAGTTTAGAATTGTGAATTGAGCCACTATAAACATTGATGTGTCTGTGTCACTGTAGTATGCTGACTTTAAGTTCTTTGGGTATAAACTGAGGAGTGGGATAGCTGGGTCAAAATTTTTTTATACAAAAATGTACCGAACCAAATGTGTTACTTTCATAGGAATTCACTGTTATTCTATGGGCTCAAAATAAATATTAGCAGTCATGTGATATAGCAAACCAAGTATGAACTTCAGAACCAATATAGCCTACCATTCTTTTATTTTAGAATCTTACTGTAATAGTTGGTTCCACAGCCTATTTTTCTTCACTATAAAATGGGAAAATACCACCTCTATCTCACATGGCTATGGTAAGGATTTCAAGAGACAAACTTATGAAGTACATAGCATAGAGCCTAAGAAATAGAAAAGCACCCAGTGAGCTGGTCACAGTGGCACACACCTGTAATCTCAACTACTCGGAAGGTTGAGGCAGGAGAATTCCAAATTTGAGGCCAATCTCAGAAATTTAGGGAGACCCTCAGCAACCTAAGGAGACCCTGTCTCAAAATAAAAAAAAAAATAAAGGATAAAGGATGTCACTCAGTGGTAAAGTGCCTGTGGGTTCAATCACAGTACCAAAGAAAAAAAAAGAAAAAAGAAAAAAAAAAGTGAACGTCAGATATCAGCTCTCCGTTCTCCTAAAACATATGTAAAAGAATAAAATCACTGTCAGGAGGTACTATTATTGTACACACTGCAGTTAACAGATGTCCACACCACAACTAACAGCTTTCTTCAGCTTATATTCTTTAAAAGAATTTCAATTGACAATATTTTTCCACAGAAAAATTCCAAATACTATAAGTCAAATTAAAGCCAGCAAAAATCCCTCAGAAACTCCTCCTATATCTGACCTAAGATGAAATCCAAAACAAATTAATGAAATCAAATGTTCAATTTTAATAAACTTATTTCAAAGCTTATGTAACTATTATAACCACCATATCAAATCATTAAATTTTAGAAATCCAATGTAAAATAAATACTTCTAGAAACAAAATGCATTTTATAAGCAAATTTTGAGAGATAATGTAAGTAGATTCAGACAACTTAGTAAGATGCTACTCAAATAAAACATTTACATATAGAAGCAACTCAAGAACCAAGCCATACTGAAATACATCAAAATCAGAGGTATTCAGAACAGATATTAAATCCTAGTTTGTCAATTTAAGCAACCAAAGTATACCTTGGGTATCTATTCTATTTGGTATATTATCAGTATGGCAACAAATTGAATTGTCAAAATTCAGACTAAAAAAGATGTTAAGTTCTTAATGTAAACTATTTAATATTCTAATATCAAAAACAATGAGGTTACAGGCCAAGTCATTTAATTGTAACTTGTAACTTTTTAAAATTTTGCTTAACATAATGGTCTCTAATTCAATCCATTTTCCTGCAAATAACAGTTTCATTTTTATTTATAGCTGGTAACTTCTAACTTTTATTCAAGCAAAGTGAACAGGAACTATTTCAAATTATCCCAAATTTAAGATATGGTTATCAGCTTATTTTTGTAGATCAGTAGGTTTTAACTTAAACCCTAAATAATTCTTATTTATCCACCTTATTATCTAGTCCTCTTTAAGAATCAATGTCCTTAGAGCAATCAGAAGTTAATTTTGAGACTTTTCTACATCAGAGCATGCACAGAAAACAATAACACCTGTATGACGCATGCACATAAACTGAAAAGGCTTCTCAGGGCCAGAAGTAATCTGTCTGGGGGCAAAGCCACCCTCACAGTAAGGGAATCATTTAACTCCATATATAAGTAATACCATCTGTGGTCCCTCTGGCAGGAAACTACATTAGCCAATCTTTGACATGGTTATCTAGCAATGCAGCTGGAGGAGGTCTGACTTCTATTCCAATGCCCACTTGTTAGAACAAAAGCATTATCTGGGAATATAAGATGTCATTCCTCTAAGGACCTGCAGTTCATAATCATCAATCCTCTGAGACCTATCAGAGAAAGTGAATGCTGAAATCCTTATTTCTATCCTGCCATTTTATAATCCTAAGAAGGAGCCGTCAACAGTTTGCAAAAAGAAACCTATGTAAATTAAATTAAAAGTGAGAAGTTTCAGAAACAGCTAGGTCTGAGCACTCAGATGTAAAACAGCACTGATATGTATAAGGAACAGTCAACTGCTTAAATGAATGTTGACCCAAAGCATATTAGTTTATTAATTTACTAAAAATATTCCCAAGGACAATTACAGTTTTTCAAGGTTTCCTAGACAGAAAAATAATTCCAACAAAATATTGCATTGCAATAAATAGCCTTGAATACATTGGTAAGGCCACAAAAAATGGGAAGATAGGAGTAGGCAGGCAAAGAACTTGAATTATTATTATGAAAGCATTTACACATTACTGCTTGCACAATTAAAAAAGTTAAATTTTTATTCACACTGATACATAATAATAATAATATACCTATTATTATAAAAACAAAATCTCAAAAATGTCTAGAATAGCTGCTACAAATTACTTTTAACAGGGAGGAAAACACTAACTTTAGATTGAATTAACCTAGCAAATATTACCTTACTAAAACAAAAGCAATCAAAGTTAACATCACCAAAAACAAGACAAACCAATATTATCACCTCTTGATATGATGCCCTGAGGAGACATATTTCTTACTTCTGTTGTATTCCTATCAAAGAATGCATAACCTGAATCTAATCATGAAGAAAACCCAGAAAAACTCAAAGTGAGGGACATTCTATAAACTATCTGACTTGGCTTTTTCAAAAATGCCAAGACATGAAAGACAAAGAAATGCTGAAGAACTATTTCAGAAGAAAGCTAAAGTACCACTATATCTTCAAATTAATTAGGGAAGAGGATATAAACAGAAAATCGACATATAAATGATAAAGGAAATGAGGCAAAATCATTAACAACTGGCAAATCTAATCTAGGTAAAGAAGTTATGGAAGTTTTTAAAACTATTTTTAGCTATGTTTCTTTAAATGTGAAATTGTATCAAAATCAAGTTTTTTAAACTTTGAGATTAAAAATCCTGTATTCTTTATTTCCCATTAAAAATGTACTTTAAAAAAAAAAGACACAAGAAAGAGGTCACGTTACCAATGTACAGAGTCAAAGAATCTTACAAACCTTGCACCAACTTCCATTCATTAATGGACGATTAACTAGTCCAGCAAAAATATTACAACATATTAACTCCAGTAGCCCAAGTGACTTACAACTGTTTCTTTTATAGGCTTACATATCCAAAGTTTAGTTTGTGATTTTGCTTACCAAAGTTAAACCTCTTTGGGCTTACCTCTCCGTTGGCCGATAATATAAATAACACTGTATTTTGTTCTAATCATCAGAGAAGATAGACACAATAATTTATTTGTTCAAATAGATTAGTGCAAAACTTGGGTTTGGGTTATTTAACTCTCTAAGTAATTATCAAGATCCATTTCTAATAGGGCAAACTAGATTTAAAATGATATTTACTTTTAAAAGGACATCAAACATGGTAGACCAACTTCTCACTATCTCCTACCTAAAAATGCCACTACAATGAGAATAAAGGGATAAAACAGACACAAACACATAAGATAAAGAGAACATGTAAAGCCATCAAAGCAGACAAAAGATTTCAACAGTTTTTTGGAAGACAGGAAAAAAAACAGAACAACAACGCAATCCATAGTGCAAAGGAAGATGCAGCTCACCTGCCAGCAGAGAAGGATGCAGATGGGAGAAGGCAACAAATAGCAAGGGTAAGGACAGGACTGAAAACAAGGAGTCCAAAGGTTGTAAGGACAACTGAGTCATGGAAAATCTTGCACTGCAAGATCCGGACATCAGAAGCTAACTCGACAGCCCTGAGGGAAGATAGAAAAAGTGAATAGTACTAGAAAAAATTCTCCACAGACATCTGAGTGTCTTCTTGCAATGAAGGTGACTTTCTCTCCATCTCACAGGGAAGCCCACTGTAGATAAGACCCACCCATTCACAGACCTGTGTAGTGCTTCACTCTTAAATGAAAAGAAAAAGACAAAATATATCTTTAAAATAAAACCTCCAGAGAATAATTTTAAAAACAAAAAGAGGAAATAGAAACAATACACAGAGTACAGAAAAACTTCCAAACAAATTCTAAACCCTGGAGAAGATATTGCAAAACAGCAGCAGCAGGATGTATATAAATGGACTGGCCATAACGTGAGAAAGAGCTCTTGAAAATTAAAAATATGATCATCAAAATCCAATGGGAGGTGCTGGGGATGTGGCTCAAGTGGTAGCATGCTTGCCTAGCATGCATGTGGCCCTGGGTTCAATCCTCAGCACCACATAAAAACAAAATAAAGGGGCTGGGGTTGTGGCTCAGTGGTAGAGCGCTCGCCTAGCATGCATGAGGCACTGGGTTGGATCCTTGGCACTACATAAAAACAAACTAATGTATCCACCTAAAACTAAAGAGACATACATACATACATGCATACATAAAATAAAGATATTGTATGCACCTAAAACTAAAAAAAAAAAAATTCAATGGGAGGGCTGGGGATGTAGCTCAAGTGGTAGCACGCTCGCCTAGCATTCATGAGGCACTGGGTTCGATTCTCAGCACCATGTAAAAATAAAATAAAGATATTGTGTCCACCTAAAACTAAAAAAATAAATATTTTTAAAAAATTCAATGGGAGGTGTCATAGCCATCCATGGGCTGTGTGTGTGTGTGTGAGCTATGCGCATTTGAGCATATGAAGGGAGTGGTCTGGCATTACACATTTTTGGGGCTGTGCGACACATGTGCCTTTTCTCTCTGCCTGTGATCCCACACACTCCCTGAGATGGGTGTGGCTTTCCAAGAGTCAATCAACATGCTGTCCACAGGACATCACCAAGCAAGACTCCACTCTTCGGAAACCCAATCCCTTGCCTTATTTGGGTGGAATATTTTATGAATGACTTTTCCCCAATAAATAGGGTGGGATTGTGCTCTCTCTCTTGCCTCTTGCCTCCCTTGCTCCCCTTGCCTTCCAACATGGGAGCTGACACCACCTGTGGTCCCAGACCCATCCCTGACCTCTAAAAAAGGAATTTCTGTGTTTGTGTGGTTTTTTTAGTTGCCAGCCTGGCCAGCTGGCAAAAAGAAGGGGCTGGGGATATAGCTCAGTTGGTAGAGTGCTTGCCTTTGCTGCACAAAGCACTGGGTTCAACCCCCAGCACCAAAAAAAAAAAAAAAATAATAATCAATCAATCAATTAATCAATGGAAGAGGTGGAAGAAAAATATCAAGGAAACATCCCAGGAACTAGCACCAAAAACTCAGACAAAAACAAAGAAAATAGAGGACCCATTCAGGATACCTCGCTTTCAATTAATAGGAATTCCAGAAAGCAAAAAGAACAAATTAGAAATGTAAATATGATGGGAAGAGCATGCTATCAAATTTGTAAGTAAAAATTTAAAAAGGAACAATGCCTTTATTGCTCTAAGGAGAAACTGTTTTCTAATATTCTGTATTCAGCCAAGCAATCAAGTACAAAGAAAGGTAGAATAAAAATGTCAGACTTGTAAGGGGTCGAAGATTTACCTTGATGGTAAGGGACCTAAATAATGAAATAATGAAATAAACTGAGAAAGACAGGGGACCCAGAAAAGGGAAGGCCTAAAACAACAGAAGAGTAAAGGGAATCACGGGATTAAAAACTGTCCAGTAAACAGAACAAGGTGGTGCAGGTCTGTAATCCCAGCGGCTCGAGGGGCTGAGGTAAAAGGATCATGGGTTCAAAGCAAGCCTCAGCAAAAGTGAAGCACTAAGCAACTCAGTGAGAGCCTGTCAGTGGTTGAGTATCCAAGTTCAACACCTAGTACAAAAAAAAAAAAAAAAAAAAAAAAAAAAAGTCCAGTAGGCCTAGAGATCAGTTATTTCAAATGGGAGCAGAGGACAGAGGGCTCTGGGAAGGAGGTCTTCAGGGAAAAAAAAAAAAAAAGGATTACTTTTTTTTTTAAAAAAGTCTAAGACTGTGGATGTAGCTCAGGGGTAGAGTGTTTGCCTGTCATGTGCAAGACCCTGGGTTCCATCATTAGCACCACACAAAAAAAAAAAAAAAAAAAGGAGGAGGAGGTGGTGGTGGTGGCTAGGGGGAAAAAATGTAAAATCTATTACACATAAAAATTAGAATAGTGGGGCTGGGGATGTGGCTCAAGCGGTAACGCACTCACCTGGCATGCGTGGGGCACTGGGTTCAATCCTTGACACCATATAAAAATAAAATAAAGATGTTGTGTCCACCGAAAACTTAAAAAAATAATAAATATTAAAAAATTCTTTCTCTCTCTTTTAAAAAAAGAATTAGAATAGTAGTTCATCATTTGGGGCCAGGCATTTATTGAATTCCCTGTACTTTGAGGCTAATTTGCAGAGCTAATGGCATGTGTCCTCCACTAGCAAATGTAATTTCAAAGCTGGCCAAAATTTGTCATCTATATGTTAACAGATCCAGATACCTACAGAGCCAGAAAAGAGAGGGCATCTGGTCCTGCTGACTTCCACATAGAGGCAAATTCTGATCCATAAGGCAGATCCTCCCACTGGCTCAAGCTTTTTACTCTATTTTTACATGGATTTTTAAAATCAGTTTTCAGCATCAAATGGAAACAACATATAGAAACGTGTGTGAAACAACATATTCTCAAAAACTGTGATATATGAAACAAATTTATTCCTCCTATCCAAACTCAAATTTGTCCAGTCCAACTTTGATGAAAAACACCTATTTTGTGCTACATCTATTATATCAGTTTTCAGCTTACATATTGAACTGTGGCCCTACCACCAAACAAAGTGAAAAAAAAATAGTAAGAAGATGGATCAAAACTACTAAAGTCAAGCAGATTATTAAATCAGAGTCAAAATGGGCCACTTTTGCCTTTGGAAAATCAGACACAAATAGCTAGAAAAAAAATTACCAGGAGTTGATATTGTTTTAAAAATAACCTCCCCTTTGATGCTGATTATATACAGAATGAAAACAAAAGCCATGAATCACCTAAGTTCTGACATCTAGTATTTCCATTTATTTAACATAGTAAGATGTATGCAATTCCATGCTTTTGCTAACAACCCGAGTAAGCAATTTCACAGTTAAACAGTAATGGCACTTCAAAAGAAATTAATAAAAATCATAAATGTAAGCACCAAGCAACTATTATTTCAAAACAGCAGCAAGTACATGCAACAACAAAAAATTATATATATATTTTAAGGAAGCACTCCCTCCCACAAGTAAATAAAATAATTATGAGGTTTAGGAACCTCTTAATATCAGACTTTTCTCAGAGAACAATAGGTTTAATATCTTCATTTTGTAATTCTCTTTATAATTTCTTTTGATTGTGTAACAAAGATTAGCATTAAAGCACGACGTAGAAAAAAATTCCATATTTGTAATTACTGATGGGCTAGGAAAATATTTTTTTTGCATTACAATTCTTAATATACCACAATTTATCATGTCTCTGTATATAAGGTATTTAAACACCAAATTCACATATTCATACATGTATTTTGTATAATGATGAGGGTCTAGGAAACTATTCTTTTAAAATTTAGGACTATCTGTGAAGAAAAAGAATGGACAAAATACAAACTGTGTGTGTGTGTGTGTGTGTGTGTGTGTGTATAAATATATTTACATGCTGCCTAAAGAGTCAAATACCTAGTATTCCAGGAAATAGGCACCTGCAAATTCCAAAAGTTCTTTAATATTCAAAGGAAAAAAAATGTCTGAAAATACATATTTTTGAAATGAGCTCTATTACAACCACACACAAATAAAGCACTCAAAATGAATAAAAAGAAACTAATGTGTTTAAGCACTCAGAATTAAATTTTCATGGCTGAATGTTGAGCTCTGGCAATTACTTCACACACACACAAGATGAAGCTTTATCCTTTAGTTGTTGTAAAGCAATTTCTTAAAAATGCTAAATGATCTCACTACTAACATCCAAAAAAACTCACATGGAATTGAGAGTTCATCTCAATTAAATTAAAGGACATTTTATTTAAAAAATTAAAATTTTCTAACAATAATACAAGCATTGACCCCATGGTCTCTAAGTTATATGGCATTTAAAAACAAATATTAGAACATTTTTCTAACATGTTATCACAGGGAAGTATGTCATAACTAGAAATGTCAACTTGATCTTCAAAAACTTTGATCAGAATATTAACATCCTAGCCAGGTGCTGTGGCACACTCCTGTAATCCCAGCATCTCCAGAGGCTGAGACAGGAGGATTTCGAATTCAAAGCTAGCCTCAGCAAAAGCAAGGTGCTAAACAACTCAGTGAGACCCTGCCTCTAAATGAAATACAAAATAGGGCTGGGAATGTGGCTCAGTAGTCAAATGCCCCTTAGTTCAATTCCTAGTACCAAAAAAAAAAAAAAAATCCCAATATTGTGTAACAAATGTTCAAAACAAAGGAATGGAACAATAATGCATTATTTAAAAAAGAAAACCTGTGCGTGGTCAGCAAGGACAAAGATGTAAAGGAGCTAAAAGAGTAAGTGTGTTATCCTATAATCAGTTAAATTAAACCTGAAAGAATATGTTAGTTAATTGTCAGCCTTCTCTTCTCGGTGATAAGATACAGTATAAGCAGTCCCTAAAATTAAAGGTCTTTAGGAGCAGTCACGGATAAACAGGCAAGCAGATTTCTACAAGGAAGGCTACCTTAAACCCAGCTAAAACAACGAAAAAATAAGACAGAACACCTGCCTTGGAGAATGAAAAATGGAGAACAGTTCATTGAATCAATTTCTCAATCCTAAAGTAGAGTACAAAGTTTCCAGAAAAAAAATCCAGTTGAATAATAATGTTTTAAAAGATATTTGGTGGGGGCTGGGGTTGTGGCTCAGTGGTAGAGTGTTCACCTCACATGTTTAAGACCCTGGGTTCAATCCTTAGCATCACATAGAAATAAATAAGTGAAATAAAGGTATTGTGTCCAATTACAACTAAAAAAATAAATATTTTTTTAAAAAGACATATGCTGGTTTATCTTAAAAACACTCAAAGGGTCTTATAAAATTAAATTAGATAGCACTAACTGTGAAATCCTTAATTGTGAGACATATGCCTAACACAAACAAAAAGTAAACTTCACTTTTCAATGTCCATATTTGTGTGTGTGTGTGCGTGTGTGCGCGCGCGCATACTAAGTATTGAACTCAGGGGTACTCAATCATTGTGCCACATCCCAGCCATATTTGTAATTTATTTAGAGACAGGGTCTCACTGAGTTGCTTAGCGCCTCACCATTGCTGAGGCTGTCTTTGAACTCATGATCATCCTGTCTCAGCCTCCCATGCTGCTGGGATTACAGGCATGCGCCACTTCACCAAGCTTCCATGTTTAACTTCTACAGTAGTTTTCGAACTCTGAAATTGCCTTCCTAAACTCATCTGGATTTTATGCATCTGCAAATAGCACACATGTATACTTTTCCGTATATCTTAAGAGGGAAATTTGTTTTAAGCTCTGCAACCTAAAAACTATAATTTACTTTTACAGGAAATACAATTGGAAAATCTTTTAGAATATAGCTAAAGAGAATCATCAGAGTATGTTGCCTAAAAGCAGATTCAAATAACCTCTGAGCTACCAGAGGCAAAAGCAAAATTTTATACCTTAAGAATTCTCTCCCTCCTCCACTCAACAGCAAACCACCTCCAAAGAGAATCTTCTTTACAAGAAATAAACTGAAAAAATGGGAGCGAGGGGAAGCTCAACTGAAATATATTTTAAATAACCAAAAGCTATCAGCCATGGCTTTGTTGAGGAGGCTGGTTTATCACGTTTGAACTAAAATAATGTGAATTTTGGCCTACATAAAATTAGATTTGAACCCAAATAAGCTGACGTTCAAAACAGTTTTCTTCCCATTTATTTGTTCTAATTTGTCAGTACTTGAATCAATAAATTGGGTTATGGGAGTCAAATACCAAATTTTAAAAAGAGTTATTTTCAAGATATTTTAGAGTTATTTTCAATTTAAAATATATTTCAAGATATGGAATTTAAAATGTATTTTCATGTCAAAAATATTCAGAGGAATTACTTCAAATATGTTTCCCACCACTTTAAATCCTCTAAATTATCATTAAGTAGGCTGGGACTGTGGCTCAGCTGTAGCACACTTGCCTGGCATGTGTGAGGCATGGGGTTCAATTCTCAGCACTGCATATAAATAAATGTCTATCAACAACTAAAAAAAAATTTTAACATTAAATTACTTTAAATTATCATTAAGTTACTAAAAGACAAATATCTTGCTTTTAAAAAGTCAGGTTAAAAGTTTAAATGGTATTTGAGTTTAAGCTTTGGGCTATCTTTAATATCCATGAGTATCTTGAGCATCTTAACCTTTGTCTTAGTTTCATAATCTATAAAACAGGAAAAACTACAAGGATGTGTAGTTAATTAAATTAGTCAGGATTAAATGCTAGCAAACTGCTTTGAAGTTACTTCATGTTGTTCTCAATTCTCCTCCTACTCACTAAAACTAACAGATGAGAAAACATCTGGAATTATTATAGATGATAACATCTGCAGACTCACACAACAGTTAAAAAGATGATCCATTTACAAGGTTCTAAGCCAAAGTTCATTCAACAACCCCCAAAATTTTTAAGAAATGATTGCAATGAACAATTTTTAGGTGAATTTCCTTTTCAGCCTCAAAAATATCCATATTTACAGGGTACTACACAGAAATTTCACATCATCTTGAGAGGTCTTGGCACAAAACAATTCTAGGTAAAATAAACAAGTTGTTGCTGTCCTTAATGCTATTCTCAGCATTCTGAACTGCCAATCAATGTAAGCTTCATCACAAGTATTCCTTCCAAAAAGTACTAGCCCCCACTGAGAATCTATCAAAGTACTTCCTTCTAAGCCATCTGTCTAGGAAAACTCCATTACAACACCTAGAATTCAGTTTTTTTCCTGTCTGAGGCTATGAATAAACATAAAACACTAAAGTAGATTACACTGTATATTATTTTCCACTCCAAACACTGAGAAGCTAAATCTATTCCAATGCCTAGGCTGAATGCAAAACATGTATGTAATAGGTTGAAAACTGCAGCTTAACCAAAGATTATTTTTTTCTTCAAAAAAGAAAAAAAAACATATAAAACATATTGAAAAAAACAGCTAGGGCTGGGTTTGTGGCTCAGCTGTAGAGCACTGGCCTAGCACGTACAAGGCACGAGGTTCGATCCTCAGCACCACATAAAATTAAAAAAATATATCGTGTCCAACTACTACATACATGCATACACACACACACACACACACACACACACACCGCATACATACATACATATATATGTAGAGAGAAAGCAGTTAAGGGGAAGTGTATATACATTATTCCCTGATGGAAAAGGGACTCAATTAAATTTTAAAACAGGAATTTAAATTACTAAGCTACAAACTACACATTGGTTTGCTTACTGAGCTGCAAACACTATACAAGCATAAGTTTTTCTACTTTTAATTGGAAGAATCCAAAACTAATCTTTTACATTCCAGTAGAGAAGAAAATTGCATAAATTTCAAAGAGGAAAAAGTAGCATGTTATATATAAGAGCTTAATGCTAATGGTGTAAAAACTAAGAATGATGAAAAGAAATTATTCTGAGGATAAATGAATAACAGGAAAAGAAATCAGACTTTTAATTCTCCCCTCAACTCCATTCTTCCTTCTGCTGAGGATGTTCTTTTTACAGTAAGTATACTACCTAGGAAATAATTTCTGATCAATGAATATATCAAAACTTCTTCACAAAAGCAATATGTGCTCTTTTTCTGGCTGGAACCATGGAGGTGCTGAAAAAAAAGAAAAAGAAGGCTCCTGCTGTGCCAGCAGAAACCCTTTAGAAGCAGCAAAAAAATTTCACAGAGCTGAATGTAAAGCACCTGAGAAAGAAGTTTGCCCAAAAGATGCTTCAAAAGGCAAGAAGGAAGCTTATTTATGAAAAGCCAAGCATTACCACAAGGAATACAGGCAGATATACAGAATGGAGATTTCAAATGACTAGGATGGCAAGAAAGCTGGCAACTTCCATGTACCTGCAGAATCCAAATTGGCATTTGTCATCGGGATCACAGGTATCAATCATTTGAGTCCAAAAGTTTGTAAGGTGCTACAACTTCTTCACCTTTGTTGATCTTCATTGGCACCTTCGTTAAGCTCAACAAGGGTTTGATAAACATGCTGAGGATCATGGAACCAAATGTTACATGGGGGTACCCAAACCTGAAGTCAGTGAATGAGCTTATCTACAAGTGTGGATATGGCAAAAATCAATAAGAAACGAAAAAAAACACTTTGACTGCTCAATCTCTTGGTAAATACAGCATCATTTGCAAGGAGTATCTGATTCATAAGATCTACACTGTTGGAAAACAATTTAAATTTATTGTAGTAACATTACCAATGGTCATTTGGTTACAAACCAGCCAAAATTTACTGGCTAAGACACTGAGAGCTCAGGCTGGTGAAAACATTCTGGGGGGGAAGCTCACTTGCCATTTATTTTCAACATAAACTTAAAAAGACTGTTGCAGCTATGATTTAAATGGGGGAAAAAAAGCTTACCCAGCTGGCACAGTGGCATACACCTGTAAAATAACTTTCTGTGGCCCTTCAAATTATCTTCTCCAAGAAGAGAAGGAAAAAAAAAAAAAACAGCCATTTTGTAGAAGGTGGAGATGCTGGCAACAGGGAAGACCAGATTAGATCAGCAGGCTTATTACAAGGATGAATTAAGGTATCTACCATGGTATTTTTGTAATCTGATCAGTTAACAAAACAGTACTTGCTCTCAATGTTAAAAAAAAAAATGTTAAGCTCAATCTCTAGACTGCAGCCTCTTCAACAAATGGAGCACATCCTAAATGTGAGGTGTTTCTCAGCAATTATAAGTTATTGAGAGACTACCGGAATAGGCTGAGGCTACTTAAAGGTTCTGAGGGACAGAATGGGAAAGGAATACCACCTAAAAGTCAAGAAAGACAACTCCATTTCACTTAGGCTTTTTAAATATTCCAATAAAGTTTAAATTTTTCAAGAGAGAATGTAAAAATTAAATACCAATCTTCAGTATTAATGTGGGAAAAGTGTCACCAGTGCACTGATTTTAACTGCCTAATCCTCATTTACAACTAAAATGTCCTCCTGCCTATCCATAAACATAGAATGTCAAAAGAATACAAATTTACTATCGTAACATTACCAATGGTCATTTGCTTACAAACCAGCCAAAATTCACTGGCTAAGACTTTGAGAACTTGGGCTGGTGAAAGCATTCTTGCCGGAAGCTCATTCGCCATTTATTTTCAACATAAACTTAAAAAACTGTTGCACTATGATCTAAGTGGAAAAAAAAAAAGTTCACCCAGCTGGCATGGTAGCATACACCTGTAATACCAGCTATTCAGGAGGATGAGGTAGGAAGATCACAAATCTGCGGCCAGCCTTGGGAATTCAGTAAGACACTCTCTCAAAATAAAAAGCACTGGGGTTATAGGTAGGTAATAGAGAACTCCTGGGTTCAATCCCCAGTAACTCCCCTAGTTCCCCCCCCCCCAAAAAAAGAAAGTAAGTTCATCCAAGTAGGCCAGGGGGATACGCCTGTAACCCTAAAAACTCGGAAGGTTGAGACAGGAGGATTGCAAGTTCGAGGACAGCCTGGGCAATTTAAGACCCTGTCTCAAAAAACAAAGAAAGGGCTGGGGGTGTACCTCAGTGGTAGAGCGTTCCTGGGTTTCAATTCCCAGTACCAAAGGTGGGGAGGGTCATCTGTTAAACATATGTTTGCAGAGTGTCCTATTAAGTGTAGGCACTTAATAACTAACACACCACGGAACATTACTTAAAAGCAGTAAAAGTATTTGACCTAATGAACAAAATGATGGATCCCATCTAGGAAATTGAGTCCACTAGATAAACTGGAGTCTTCTTTAAATATCAATTGTGACAGAATTATACAAAATAACCCATCACTCCATTAAGGTGAGTTCTTATCTTGATCACAAGTTGACCAGTTCATTACAAATTTATTACCACTGACAAACAACCAATAATCAGCATCTCATCCTATTGAATGGACCTTTTTAAAAATTTTTAGTTGCATATGAACCTAATAACTCTACTTTTTTTTTTTAATGTGGTGCTGAGGATCAAACCTAGGGCCTCACACATGCAAGGCAAGTGCTCTACCACTGAGCCACAATCTCGGCCCCTGAATAAATCTTAAAATATATATATATACATATATATATATATATGTATTTTTTCCAATATCCACTCAAACTGCAAGACATTTACTTGATCTACACTTAAGTTTTCATGAGTAGAATAATAAGACAAGTATGTACTGAAAACTTAAAGAGGCACCCTCAAATGTTCAGACAATAAATCAAAGGAGATTGTTCATGCCTTTGTTATTAAAAAATATCTTCAGTTTAACCTGCTATTTAACCTAAACCTCTGAAGTCCAAATGCTTGGTCTTTGGCTTTCCTTAGTTATTAAAAGTTGTGGTCAGGCCATTTTTTTAAAAAAGCAATTCATGTTTTTTCCCTGTCTTTTGCCACTGGCTAAACTCTTTTACCCACAAAAATAAGAAATGCCCAAGCTTCCAGCTTCTGAAAATAACATCTGGTATGTGCACCTAACAAAAAGCTTGAGAGAATGTCCTGGTTTTTTATTTAAAACTTTTTCATTTAAAACAGAATACCTTTAGCAATGATTAGACATAAATCTTTTTTACCTTATTAGGGAACTGCTAATTTTAACATTTACCTTAAACCACAACATGGATTTATCTTCAGAAATTAGCTTCCTGTCTCTCTCCCAACTACATTAGACTATAATTTTGTTTTGTTTTGTTTTTGGCTAACAAGGAACTATTAGACCCCATAATATGTTTCCCAGCTAATGTGTTTCAAAAATTTAAAGATTCTACATAAATATTGCCAGCCTTAAGGATTTCTCTAATTTTTAAAGGTATTTTAATAAGCACAGGTATCATTAACTGTTAAAAACCTGTACACCAGTGAGTCCTCACGTTTGGTCCTGCACTCCTAAGAGTTTCCAAGACCCTTTCAGGGGATCCAGAAGGTTAAAACTATTTGCATGAAAATTAATAAGAGATTACTCTTATTGTTTACTCTCGTTCTCTCAGGAGATGGAGTTTTCCAGAGGCTATATGAACTGTAGTATTTGAGAAACATAATTCAGAAACAGATATGAGAATCAATCAGCTCTTCTATTAAGCTAAACAAGGAGTTGCAAAAATTTAAATTAATTTCATTCTTTACTAATTTTTGCTTTGAAAAACACTTTATATAAACTGTAATTTATATTAACAGGTACTGAATCTATTGTTACTTATAAGTAAATTAACAAAACAAATTTTTGCTTTAATTTCTAATAAAGCAATATCAATAGGTATAAGCCACACATGGGCCTTTAGGGTCTTAAAATTTTTTAAGACCATTAAGTGGTCCTGAGAACAAAAAATGTAAGAAGCACTGTCGTATACAATTATATAACACAACACACAGTGCCTTCCAGGGATAAGAAGCTCAAGTTAATTCTGAAATATAATTACTACTTACCACCCTAATCTTGTTGAGTTCTGTATCTCCTTGTAAAGCATAATTCAGCATAAAGCCAGTCTGTTCTGGGCTCCATTTAATGGGCTTTAGATATTTAATTACTCAGGGTCTTCTTTATAAAAATGTTCTAAGCTGCAATTCCACCTATTATCTGGACAGTGTAGAACAGTTTCTGGATGTTTTCACAAAAATTACTTTTTTGTGAAAAACAGCAACCTGTGAAGTAAATGCAAAATAATACTTCCTCTCTTTTTAACAGATGACACAACAAAACTGATACTCAAAGGAATCAGAACTACTTGTCCAAGGATGTATTGCTAGCTAGTAGGGCCTACGATGTTGGTCTTTTGCAATTTGCTTGGCTATCTCGCTCGGGTATAATTGCAAGCTCCCAAAGAAAACAAGGCAAGGGCATTACTTTTATTGTCCCGGTGCCAAAATAGGGATTTTCCTCTCCTTAATAAGAATGTAATCAGACTCAATATCCAGTCACAGCATTATTCAACACACTGACTACCCATTTGGTCCTCTACCAAAAAATAAATAAATAAAATTCAAGAGTGTTGGAGGAAAAAAAAAAAAAACAGAACACAACGCTCCAAGATGATCAGTTAAGGACTCCCAGATTTACTATTCATTTAATCATTGAAACAACAGGCAGGCAAGAACAAGATCAAGCTTAATACAATAACACTAGATTATATCAACAAATGAATGCCAACAGGCTAAAATGGGAAGCACAGATGGAAAGGGTTCAATTCACAATGTGGACAGAAGACAAAACCCACACAAGGTTGAGAAACTAGCTTAATTGGTTTATAAATCCAAGCAAGTGACTAGAATCACCTTTGCAAAGCAATGTCGGAGGCAAATTTTCTTGCAAGATGCAAAAATGCCATTCTATCCCTTAGACAGAAATCATTCATCCTTTAATTTTAACATACTAGTTAATTCTTACCATCAGAATAAGTCTCTCTGTTTTGTTCCATTTTATCTTACCGAGTTCCTTGATCTCCTGCATCTCTATTCCACAATTAACTGGATTCCCTGATAGAGGCAAGACTGACTGACAACAGGATATTTGCCACTAGCATAATTCTTGTCATATATATATATATATATATATATATATATATGATTGTGTCAGTGAAGCCATTTTTAGGTTTGATGTGATTTTACCTAGAAAAAGTCAAAAGTGTGCTAGCTGTCCATTTTGTATTGAGCAACAGTAATTGCTCCATTCCTTGGAAGGTATGTTTTCCTAGTATTTTATTTTCTTTTCCAAATCTCTTTTGGAAAAAAATTAAGTTCCAGAGCTATAGCTAATGTGCCACCAATCAATTTGAAAAGCAATGTGATACACCCTATTTTTTTGTGCCACACTCAACATTTACTGTTGAAGATATATGTATAGGTTAAGAGTTAATTTATCCAAGTTTCTGCATTCTCAGGAAAGAACTACAATACTACACTGTGAAATCAATTAACTAGTTAATTTTTAAAGCCTGCATGTAGAAAAAGACGAGAGTTTACAACACAAGCAAAGCATCAAACGTCCGAGAGTTTCAAGAAACTGCAGTTATTTCTATTCCTTAACCTAAAGTATGTTTTTCTTTGTAGCTTTCTTTTTCCCCCCAAGTACATAATCATCCTTTAAGAAACAATCTGCGAAGGAGAAGAAACCTGCCAAAGTGTTAAGCATTCTCTAACCTATCTTCCCAGTCCAATCCAAGAGAAGTGTCACACAGCTAAATCATACCATCTCTATTTCTATATTTCTTTAAACTCGAGATTTCTGAAGTGTACAATTCAAATGTTAACGCTACAACCCTGGTTAATAGCGATCATCTTAAAGCTAATAAACAAAGACTAGCGGCGGCACTAGGGCCCTACCAGGAAGTAATCAAAGCAGGGTGGCCGGTGCGATCCTAAGAAGTCGATAGAGCAGACAATGAGAGGGCACTAGGGGTTCCAAAGGGGCCCGCAGAGGGAGTTAGAAGCTTAAGCTACTCAAAAGCATTAAATAAACCTAGTAACTGTTTTACAAGAACTCGAACTCTAGAATCAAACGCAATTCCAGACAACCCAAAATTGTGTCTTGAAACAATCTTAGGCAAACTCGAGCCACCCCTCCAAAAGCAGCTGTTGGGTCGAGCTTTGGAGCTCTGGAGCCTACAGCCTGTTTTCAAACTTCACCCTCCCAGGCTGATGAAAGATTCCGACCTTCGTCGCCCGAGCTTCTGAACGCCTCTCGAGGCTTCGGGTTGCCTGAGCCTGTGGGGAAGGGAAATAAAGCCCGGCCGAGGCAGGCGGCCGCGAAGGGCCCCGCGCGCCCCACAGCCCAGACAAAGCTGCGTCAAGAGAGTGGCTTTTTTTTTATCCTGTCGGGTCCACTGAGGAAACCAAGTCGGGCTCCGCCACACGTGCGGCAACCCGGCGGGGGCCGGACACCGCCTCCACAACCACCGCCCCCACAACTGCCGACCCCGCAGAACCCGCGAGCACAGCCCCCGAGCGCCTCAGGGCGGGGCAAGGGGCGCGAACGCCGGCCAGGGTCCCCGCCCGCCGCGGCCCCGACACGCTCGAGGCCCCCGCGGACTCCCGCCCCTCGCCGGCCTTTCCTTCGCCGGCCGGACCGTCGGGCCGCGAGAAACAAAGGAGCCGCCGCTGCTCCCACCCGCGCCCGCTTCACCGCGTACCCCTCCTCAGCGCGTCGGGCCAGGCTCGCTCTCACCCGTCCCTAGGTCCGCGCACCGGCTGCCTGCGGCCCTTAGACGGCAGGCCCGGCAGAGCCGGGGCCTCGGGTGCGCGGCCGGCCGGCTCGGGGCCGCACTCACCGCTGCAGCACCAGGACGACGGGGAGCCGTTGGGGAACTTGGCTGAGTCCGGAGCGATGCAGACGCTGGAACTGAGGTGCGGGCACTCCATGGCCACGAGGACCGTGGCAGGGAGGACAGAGGCTCCGGGGCCGAACGAGGCGGGGGCGGAGGGACTCTGGAGGCTCCGTCTGGGGTCGCTCCTCGCCGGGCGCTAGGCAGACAGCGGCTGCGTCCCGAGCCCTTGCGTCAAAGAAAGCAAGGGCTTCCGGGCGCCGGGTTTTCCCGCCCGCCTTCTCTCAGCACTCCGCTCCGAAGAACGTGGAATTCCGGGATCCGGGTTCTGTCGCCACCTCTAGACCCGAGGCTTCCGCCTTCCCGGGCAGGCCCCGCCTCCAAGGCCGGCTCCGCCCCTGTGCACTCCCGCGGTTGGGGTCTCCGCGCTCGCTACCCGCATCTGATAGCTTCGGGTCCTGCGGCGCTTGGAAGTGACTTTCCCAATTCCGCTCCCCTGGGTGGCTGCGGCTTCCCTGACTTAGGGAAGGGGGCTACCGGGCCCCGGCAGACAAGTCCGGTCCGCTGCGTCTACCAGGTCCGGCGAAGGAGACTGATATTGCATGGCGTGTTGCTCTGACTACAACGCGGCTTAGTGGTAGAAAAATCTGGCCACGCAACAGAGGGACAGAAAGAAAATACAAACCACTCGGGCAGACGGGCACCGTAACCCTCCCATTTTACCTAGCAAGAAACAAGCCCGGGAGATTAAGCCTGGTCCTGTGTTTGCGCCAGTGGGCTGCTTGGGTCCCAGAGCAATCTAATTCTTCCTTTGAGACAGGTGTGGTTCTGAGCCGGTTCTGAGTTCTGCGCACACAGCCGTAGCTGGAAGATGAGTGGCTGGGCCTATTGGGGCACCTACGAACCTGGATTCAGACCTTGTCACCGTGATTAACTTTCAGCGTTACCACGAGCACGTCGTCCTGAACTTTACAAATCTCACCGCTGGAAATTTAAGTGAAATAAATGTAACCTGGTTTTCGAGGTCCCGCTACCAGATGATAAAAAGGGAAGGGATCTAACATTGTTAGACACGCTGAACCACTTCCCTGCCAGGCAGTTTGCAATACAAAATACCTCATTTAAGCTTCGTTACACCCTACAACTGATGTTACGATTCTCTTTTTACCGCGGGGGACGTCGAGTCTATTAATTTGCTAATCCGTGCCGAGATTAGGTCCTCTGCTCTCTGGCCTATTTTAGAAAAGAGTTTATGGGAGGGCAAACCTAGGGGCTGCTTGGATTCGCCTTACACCGGAGCCCGAGGAGCCTGCGACTTAACAAGGGACAGTCTTAAGGACACCAGGGCTGTTACAAATATTGCCTCAGAAGTTTGGGCTCCTTGAAAACCGGTGAAAGGAGCCACAAGGCCAGAAGGCAAGCAAAGGGAGGGGGAAGACTGATGTAGCAATTCAATGGGCAGAGTGAGGGGGGAAAAGGAAGGTCCGGAAATGATTAACTGGGCCGGGTAGTGGTTAGAGTGGGGGCACCTCCCCGAAGTGCAATCTTGGAGCAGCCCAAGGTCACTCCCTTGGTTACTTCTCACTACTCCCTCAACCCCAGCAGTCCTCTGCTAATGGTGTCCACCTACCTGCAGCATCTTTGAGACCTTTCCCCCGCACTTTGTTTCTTCAAAGTTCCTTTGCCCTTTTCCAAATTATATTATTGAAGTTATTGCAGTGAGGAGTTGTGGAAAGTGCATAGGAAGCCAGGTAAGCAAGTGTTCAAATCTTAATTCTGCCATTATTTGGTGGCCGACCTTAGCGAGTGTTTTTAGTCTTTACCCCTCCCTCAACCTTTTTCTTAATCTGTAAAACTGGAAAAATAATACCTATCTGAAAAAGAAATTAAATCACGAGATTTGCTACCATGTAGTAGGTATTAAATATAGTTGTGTTTATAACAGCAGTTGTGGGATGCTTCCCACAGGATAAACATAAACAATAATATCTAACCTTTGCTCAAGCTCTTCCACCTATCTCCTCCTACCAGCCTATTTATCTTTCAGGCTTGGCTCAACCAATCTTCTGTTTCTCTCAGGACATGTTCCCCATTTGGTATCTATAGCCCCTCATTTGGCCATGGAACAGTCTGACTCATGTTGTCTTATACTGGTATGTAATGTTACTTTTTTTCACCCTCTCAGAAACTGTTTCCTAATCCCCTAAACCTCAGTTTAAACATCATTTCCTCCAGGGAGGCCTTTTCTGACCCTGCTCCACCCCCAGGGTACCTCCCAGAGTGTGATGCCCTTGACTGCCCCCACACTGCCTTTATAAAACATTCTTCGTGCATGTAATTATTTGTTTAATGTCTGTCTTCCCCTTGGAGGTCCATAAGGGTAGCAAACAAGTCTGTCTGGTTTCCTGCTTTATTTCTAACATAGTATGTAGAACATGGAAGGTATCCAAAAATAAGGGTTCAATGAATGGAAGAGTGGGTGAGTGATGCTTTAGCAATATTTAGGAAGAAAGGAGTTTAGGAAGTGCCCATATATATATCAGGTATTTCCACCTTGAGAGTAATCTACATTTCAATTCTGAGTTTGTGATTTTAAAAGGATCAGACATGTTAAAGCATCTTGTGAGGTATAAACTGCTAAAACAGATATATTAATATTATATATTATAGTATTATTGTCATCTCTCCATAACCAGAATAAAAATTCTGTGGAACAGAGGCCCTATTTTAGCCATCCTTGATTTTGGTCGTCCCCTAAAGGTTAAACTCAGGCAGTCCAAAGAAGTCCAATGGAATCAGAGAAGGTTTCCTGGGGCTTCTGGTAGCCTGCCCTAAAACAGGAACTTTCCTGTGTCTTTGAAAGTTTTCACAGTAAGAAAAATTTGAAGGGGGGCGGGAACCCCTCAGTGAGTAAATGTGTTAAACGGAGGAAGGCCATGGGGCACCCTGGGAAATCTGCCTTTTCATCCATGGATTCTGCAGCTGCATTTAATACAACGTTCGCTTTTTTGTTTTTGGCTTGCGTCCCTTTGGCACCCAAGAGCTCCGACTTACATACCAGCATGCCCGGATAGTGAGGAGGGAGCTTCCAGCTCCATTGCTTTGCACCGCTGTTTCCACCACCCCATACCCTACCCAGCCCCCTGGACATCTGCCAGGGCTACCCGCCCAAACACCTGCCAGAAGCAGTGGGCCTATTTTAAAAGTGTGCATTTTTTTGCACAGGGGAGGAATGTGCAATTCCAACAGTACTATCAAATGATTCTCATATAAAGAATGTGTATATACATTGAAGTGGGAAGAAGTGAAAGAAGGGGATGTTCCCAATTGCATAAGAACTGTGATCAGGAAAAAGCTCAAGATTGCTGCAATCTTCCAAAAATTTAGATTTGTGACTTATGGTAGAATCTGTGGTCCTCAAGAATTATAAAGCTGACTAGACCCTGTGAAAAAGTAGCTCTGACTATCCCTGTTCAGGTAAGACTGATTAGAAACACCCAGAGAGCTGGCTTAAATATTTACTATAGAGATTTTTCTAAGAGCAAAGCCTCCTTGGAAAACCAAAGTTAGATCAAGAGGAGGCTTCAAAGCATTGAAAGGTGTTGGGGGTGGAGGAGCATCAGCTCAAAAACTCTTCTATCACCAGGTTTCATTTTCCTAGCAGCACTAATCTGATATTTTCTTGCTTGTTTACTTATTTATCTATTATCCATCTCCTCATGAGATTGGAGACCTTGCCAGTCTTGTTCGAAGCCTGATTGCCAACTCCTGGAATACAGCTTGATATATGCCAGGCCCTCAGTAACTATTTGTTGAATGACTAAATAAAAGGGGAACAGGGGAAACAGCTCAGAATCCACATCCTCAAGGCTCTGGGTTCAATCCTCAGACAGCAAACCCACTCACCCATCCCCCAAAAAAGGGGTGATGATGGGCATGGGTTTCAGCAGATGCACCCTCACTTTCTTACCCAAGAATATTGGTGATGTCATTCTTCTCACTTCTTTCCATCCACCCCTTTCACATTACCTCCCTGATCAAAATTCTTCACTGGGTCCCCTACCTGTCACCTCCCTTTTGCTAAAGTTTTTGTGTGTTTTTTAAAAAAATTGTTCTAGCAGTACCTAAAATCATTCTCCTATTATGCATAATGTTCTTCCTCACCACTCTGCCCTCCTCATCTGGTCCCCTTCTACCTAGACACCTCCTTCTCCTCCTTCATTAAACACAGTGCCTTTTCAGGGCAATCCTCCATCACTCACCCAAGCTGACTTCAAAGTCTTCCCTCACTACCACCCCCCACCACCTCCACCTTCTGTCCCTGCAGTTTGTCACAGAGTGCTGTTATTTTCTGGTCACATTTTGGTCTCACTTGAGAGGTGTTTTTATTTTCATCCATGTTCTTGGTATTGAGTAAGCAACAGCAGATATTAAAACCAATTATATTTGTTGATAGAGATTTTCATTTATTCTTTAATCCCTGGAAGATAAATAATACCACCTCCATTTTACTAAAATGGAGAGAACTAAAGCTTAAAGAGGGTTAAATAATTACATACATTTGTACAACTAGTAATTGTTCATTTATCAGAGAAGGCAAAGTTTTTATCCTTTCTGTACATGGTCATCTAAATGATTTTGCAGTATTATATGAAGTTACTGATGAGAAGGAGTCTTAGGAACCACAGGACACAGAAGAGCCTTCATTATGTTTACTACCACTGTAATAATTATATCAACATCTTAATTTGTATTACCTTTGCTTTCCTCTTTATCTCTGAGAGCCTCTTTTGTGAAGATGAGGTTTTCCTGTTTAAAGACCTCTTTGCAGATAAAATACTGATGGATTAAGCACCACAGAATGGCTCTAGCACCAAACATCCCCCAACAGGGAAGGAGTCACTGCTTTCCCTGGCCCCAGTCTTTCCATTTGCAAAATCTGAGGTTTGAACTTAATAATCACTCTTACATGAGTGAGCACCCACAATCTGTGATAGCTCATGGCTACCTAGTGACACTAACAGAAGGAAGACCATCTCTCTGTGCTACGGCAGTGATCACTAACTATTCACCCCAAATCTGTTTTCTTTTCCTTTTGGGTTCACAAATAGTACTTTCTCAGCTTCCCTTGCAGTAAGGTGTTCCTGTCAATGGAATCTAAAGAAATCACAAGGTTCATCCTTGAATAGCACTGTGAAGAGCCACCCATGACTCAAATATTTCAATGTCCAGTTTGGTTTATCAGCACATAGAGGAAAATATTAGGCTAGGCCCAGAAGGAAATATGGGTCTGCTAAGCTTCACTTATGCCCTTTCTGTGTTGCCTCTTCAATTCTTCGTTTATTTAATCAGCAGGTCTGTCTGCACTCTTATCATTTGCTAGTCACTGGTAAATGCTTAGAGCTATGTGGAATCCTCCTCTACAGACATTCCTCTGCCACTATCAAGAGGAAAACCACTGTGGTTTTACTCATTTTCTCTTGATTGCTAATTGCCTGATTGGTATATCCACACCTCTGAGTTTCCAAATGTTGTCTAGATTTCGGCCTTAAGCCTTTCAATGGTGTAAATGACATCCCATGTAAAGGGCCTGCTTGGTGCTTGGCATACAATAGACCTTCAATAAACATCTGTTTCCTTGAGACCTTAGCAGGTAGGAGAATTGATGTGGGAGTTCGAGGATGAAGGCCTAATACCATTGGTTCTAGTATAGCTGGCACAGAAAGTTAGATTTTTGTCCTTTTAAAGGGATATGGAGGGCTGGGGTTGTGGCTCAGTGGTTTAGCACTCGTTTAGCATGTGTGAGGCACTGGGTTCAATCCCCAGCACCACATAAAAACTAAATAAACAAACAAACAAAAAAGCTATTGTATCCATCTCAAACTAAAAAATAAATAAATAAATAAAAAATAAAGGGATCTGGACCAGGTCATTTGTTCAACTGATATCACTAATATTCTAAGCTTTGTGATATAAAAATGAGCAACACACAGCCTTATCCTCAAAGGGATGAAGAAAAAGGTACAAGACAGACACCAGCAAATAGGCAATTGCAACAGTGTGATAAGTGCTAGGAGGGGAAGTACAGGATGTTTCTTAGCCACAAACAAGGGACAGAAAACTAACCCAGTCTGGTGAGTGGGTGTTGGGGTGGAGGAAGTGTCAAATAAGACTTCCTGGAGGAAGTGGCATATAGCTTGGGACCTGCTTGATACCCAGGTAAAGAGTGTGAAATCAGGGTAGAGAAGGGAGCATAGTATCTCAGGCAGAGGGAACAATTGCAAAGGCTCAGAGAATATCTGAGACTGCTGATCCAGCTGGAGAGTTGGGTACAAGGGGACAGAAGGCTAAGAGATGAGGCTGGCAAATAGGCAGAAAAGACAGGGTTTATGACAAAGAACTGCCAACACAGAGAAATTTGGGTCTTCAGGACACTGGCATCTCAGGGTTACACTTTGCCAAGTCCTAGGAGAAGAGATGAAGGGACAAAGATACAGGAAGAAGAAAGGAACTAATAATTATTAAGCGTCTGTAAGGCATTCAGCTGCATTAGTCATCTGGGAAATTCAAATTAAAACCACAGTACAAACCTAGCCAGAAACAAACAAGCAGGGGTGAGAATGAAGATATGAATCCCCCCCCCACGCACACACACCCCATCTTGACCAGATCTCAGAACTGTTCTTGAGGAACTTACAGTCCACTGAGAGGAAAAGGCAAACAATTTTTTTTTTGGGGGGGAGGGCGGTGCTGGGGATTAAACCCAGAAGGCAAGCACTCTACCGACTGAGCTACATCCCCAGCCTCCAAACACATTTTAAGATATAGAATTGTGATGGAGAAAGGAATTCTAGGCATAGAGAACCCCAACTCTGCTGCCTCCTGTTCTTTCTTAACCTTCATGTGACAATTTAGCTATCCAGAATACTTATTTATCCAGAAAACAAATTTCACAAACATCTAGAACATACATTTTCATAGTCTGAACTCTTAAGTGATGTACTTTATGAACTGAAAAGAAGCAGGGTTTGGGGGCCAAGCAGGCTATAGTCCCATCTCTACTATTGATCTGCTGTGTGACATTAGGCCAGCATCCTGGCCTCTCCTGAACATCTATGAAACTGGAATAATAAGAACTGCTTCCAAAACAGTGACATTCTTGCTCTGTTTCCTTTACCCAAATATTTATTGTTTGGAAAGAGAGAATGGGGATTCATGTGTTCTGACCAGAACAATTTTCTAAAGTTGGTAATGCCCATAATTATGCATTGGTATAATCACTCCAAAGGTTATAAGCATATTTTATAATTAAGCAATTAAGAAAGCTCTGCTATGGCTGTCATGGTTATAAATATTTTCTGGCAGCAGCAGCAACAGGGGAAAAAAAGTATTTTGACATTTTATACCATCCAAAGAACAATGGCAAAAAGGTAAGGAAAGGAACAGAACCCTTTTGGCCATTCTCAGTTCCCTGTGGAGCACTGGGGTTTTCAGACTGGAGATGGAGGCCAGAAGCTGCAAAGATTCATGGAAAATGGCACTTCCTGCGAACCCTGTCAGGAGAGTCCTTAGAGAAGTGAGAGGGTCAGGAGTTTCACAGAGTATGAAACTTGCCCCAGAGGTGCTACATCACAAGTCCAGCATCACAGAGTCCTCCTGTTGGCTGCAGATACCATCATGCTCTTTTGCTGGCTGGATGCTGTGTGCAAGGCCAAGGCAGACAAAACTTTTCTTCCATGCACTTTGGTTGGCCTTTTCCTGTCTGCAGAATGTGCAAGTTGGCTCTACCCGGTGAAGAGGTGCTGCAGATGGGGAAAGCACAGAACACAACAGTCAGTACAGCAAGTTCCCTCCATAAATAACCTCCAGATTCAAGCCAGTGAGCCCTCTGAAGGCAGTGTTAGCCCCAGGATAGAGTGCCTGGCACATATGAGGCACTCAGGGAATTACATTACTCTGGTAAATAAATGTGTAAGCTGTGAAAAGCTTACTGTAAAGCTGGCCCTGGAAGAATATAACAAAAAACCTAAGAGCTGCTGGCTCTGCAGAGGGAGCCAGGGTGGGAAAACAGAAGGGAAGAGGGAAATGACTTTTCACTGCACACCCTTTTGTTCCTTTTGGGTTTTGTAGCATTGGTTTTCAAAAAAGAAATATTAAGCTGGACTCAGTGGTACACTGCTGTAATCCTGGCTACTTGGGAGGCTGAGGCAGGAGGATCAGAAGTCCCAGGTCATTCTGAGCTACTTAGCAAGACCCTGTATCAAAATAAAAAATAAAAAGGAATGGGTGGGGCTTTAGCTCAGTGGTAGAGCACTCTTGGGTCCAAAAAAATATTTTTTTAAATTAGAACAAGATGAAGGCCTAATGTAATTCCCTATTCAGGGAAGTTTGTACTTGAGTGGGAGGAAGAGAGAGCAGGTCTTTAGAGTTAAACCAACTTGAGTTTGACTCCCAGCTAATTTTGCTACTTACTAGCCCTGTGTCTAAAAGCAAGTTACCTACCTTCTCTGAGCCTCATGCTACCTAACTACAAGGAGGTTAATGATCATCCATTACATTATGATGAAGGTGAAATGTGATAACATAGTTACGCTTACAGAGACCCACTGTGTGCCAGGCATTTTTCATAAGGTTTTCTGTCTGTGTATTGACTACCTCATCCTCAGGACAACCAAACAAGGGAGATACTGTTATTTTCCTTTTCTATACTTGACATATGAAGAAACTAAATTCCAGAGATATAACAAGGAACTTGCTTAGGGTCTCATAGCCAGGCAGGCTCTCTACCTCTTCTTGAAATAGTAGCATCCTCTCTTTTTCATTAGGGAATTCTTTAAAATGCAAGCATTCTCAAGGTCCAAAGAAATATCTTTTCTAGTGGTGGGCTTTTGGATATGGTGACAGGATAGTAAGAACAATGCTGGTTAGGGAGGGTCAGGGAGGGAGGGAGAGAGGGTGAGGGCAAGGGGGAGAGTGAGTGCTAGCAATTGAGATTCCGTTCTAATGAAGTTAAATAAGAATTTTGCAATCAGAGAATGCAATTGAATTGTAGCATACATGTAACTTTTCTGCTTTACCCTGTAGTTTAACTATTTTTAGAATTCTGAATTATATATTGGAGAGGACACCAGGAATTCTTCAGGACTTAGGACTTCTGAAAACGCTTAATAGGGTGGAGCAAACTTTTAGGCAGAGTTGCTTCACCAACGCCTCTCAAATGGATCCTGAGTCACTTCTATGCACATCATTGATTCTACAGTTATCCATAGTAGGTCTTTAAGTGTTTGACATCCTGATGTTAACTTGTCTATAAAGACACAACTGTTTTTTTCATAACCAAATTAATTTTTAAAAAATTCCAGTGAATTGAATGTTCCAGGCAATTGGTTCTCAATTTTATTGAGTTTTGACTGTACATGGAAAAAGAAAAAAATCATTTTCATTTCCCTAAAAAAGAGTTTCAAGGTTAGAAATGAGCCTGAGGGGCTGGGTTTGTGGCTCAGTGGTGGAGAGCTTGCCTAGCATGTGTGAGGTACTGGGGTAGATCCTCAGCACCACATAAGAATAAGTAAATAAAATAAAGGTATGTGTCCATCTATAATTAAAAAAAAATTGAGCCCAAATTTGTAAAGGGTGAGAACATTTGTTTTCTTTCCCTGAGCTAAAAAGACTCTTCCTCATTGTGTCCCATTTCCCCTCTCCATACCCATCACCCATCACCCCTTCTACCTCAGAACTCTCTGTGTTTTCTGTAGACTTCCCATCAGGCCACACCCTCCTCAGACACCCTCACTGAGGCCCTGGGGCCTGTGTGCACATAGGGAGCTCCCAGCACTAGGATCCACCCTCTTCTTGGCGCTGCCCCTAAGCTATGGCCAGAGAAGGGAGAAAGTACATCAAGTCCTCACCCCTGCCTCCTACTGCAGATTTTCATACAAACTTGCCAATCTCTTTCTGCCTGTGCTCTACCGGAAGCTTTAAGCAGCTCCCCACTGCTCCCAGAAGAAAGCCAGGTCCTTCCCTACAACCCCATACTTGATCCTGACCAACCTGCTAGCCTGGCTTATCTCCACACTTATCTCCACACTGGTTGCTACAAGATCCTGACTCTCTTACTCTGGCTTCTGGCTCAAGCTGTTTCCTCTGCCATTTCCACTAAAACCTGGGAAATTCTCCCATCTACCAAGGCCCAGCACAAAGCTCATCTCCTAGAGAAATCCTTCCCTACACTCATCTCACTCATATTCTCTCTTTCCCTCCTTCCTCCTCTTCTCCCCTCCTCGCTTCTCTTCCCTCCCCTCCCTCTCTCCCTTCTCCCCTTGCCCCTTCTCCTTTCTCTCCTCCTCTCTCTCTCTCTTTGGATTATCTCCCAGTTTCAATCACATTCCCTTGAGGCTCTGCTTATACAGTCATGTGCAACATAATAATGTTTCAATCGGTGACAGGCCACAGATAAGTCCCATAAGATGATAATGGAGCTGAACAAATCCCATTGCCTAGTGCTACAGAGCTATCATAAGATACAAGTGCAGGGTTGGGGCTGTGGCTCAGTGGTAGAGCGCTTGCCTAGCATGTGTGAGGCACTGGGTTGGATCCTCAGCCCCACATGAAAATAAACAAAGGCATTCTGTCCATTTACAACTACAAAAAAAATTTTTTTTTTAAAGATCCAAGTATGGGCTAGGGATGTGGCTCAGTGGTAGAGTGCTTGCCTCGCACTTGTGGGATACTAGGTTTGATCCTCAGCACCACATAAAAATAAACAAAGATATTTCCCAATCACTCTGATATATCATTAAAAAAAAGATCCAAGCGCAACTCAGTATTCTGATATACATTTATGCCAATCACATAAATGTATGAAACATAAAATTATGTACAATGCATATATTTGATGGTGACAACTGGTTGTGTTGCTGGCTTTTGTGTTTACTATATCATGCTTTTTACTGATATTTTAGAGTGATTTCTACTTTTAAAAAAAAATCTACTATAAAGCAGTGTGCTGTGTTTCGCTGGAAGCAGCCTCATACATCTCGTGTTTACCACATCTCTTGATTGCATCATTTTCTCTTTTGCTTGATTTAATCTCATGTTGTTTTGTTCATCCTAGGAGTTGTTTTGTTCACCCTAGAAGTTGTTTTGTTCATCCTAGGAGTTGTTTTGGTCCTAGGAGCAACAGGCTATACCATAAATCTAGGTGTGTGGTAGGCTATACCATCCAGGTTTGTGTGAGTCCACTCTTGGATGTTCACACAGGAATGAAATCACCTGATGATTCATTATTTCTCAGAATGTCCTCATCATTAAGTGACATATGACTATACCTTTGGGTACTTCTTTCAGTCTGCTTTGGAATAGTCTTCGTGTTCACATCACCCCCAAATTAGAATATAGAGCTATCCATTCCTTTTCCATGAGCATACATGCTATTGTGTTGGCCCCAGGGTTTTGCAACTAGAGTAAGTTCTCAGCAAAAGTTTGGCACTTGAATACAGCAACTTGATGGACAGAACTGAGTTTAAGAGCCCCTCTGCCTATTAATAACTATGTGACCTTGGACAAGTGAATTATCCTCTCTGAACCTCTTAGGTCAAAACTTACAAATAGAAGTTTATAATAACGCCTCCCCCATGGCATGTTGACAAATGAATAGCATGCAGAATGTGTAATGTAACACTTGCCAGTCATATAGTAGTTCCCTGGCAAACTTGTGTCTCCAACTTCATACTACATACTTTTGGAGTTTTTCCATCTTTTTCCCTAGACCCCCTGGAGTTGGTATCTGGGGATAAGGACGCCAGAATATTAACTTTGAAAGACAAAAATGGGCCTGAGGATATAGTTCTGTGATAGAGCACTTGCCTACCATGCATGAGATCCTAAGTTTAATCCCTAGCACTGCAAAAGAAAAAGACAAAGATGACTTTCATGCAACCTAGTAGTAAAGATAGAAAAGATTCTAAAGAAAGTCGGTGAGAACCATACTGGCAACCCCAGGCCCTGGAGGAGGTGGGGGCTACTCCTTTCTCAACTAAAGAGGTCAGATCCTACCTAGGCAATCAGGCCCATTAGTCTCTGCAAGCTGAAGATTAGCACCTACTAGAGACCCTCACCAAAGCCATGGCCACACTGTACTGTAAGCCTGAGGCCCTGTGAGCTTGCTTGGAATATGGAGAAGAGGCATTTTCACTGGAACTTGGCCACTAGCAGTGGGGGTGAAGGGTACAGAGGCCAGGATTCTAGAGGTCAGGGAGCTCCTCCTCTCATCAAGATACACTCTGTGCCAAACAGCCTTCTGCCCATACCTTGGTTTCCAGGAGCAACCATTCTGGGAAGAGGCAGGGGAATGGAATGTGGGGTGAAGAAGGCCGGCATATAGCTGGTATGCAGAATGATGTTCTTTTTGGAAGCTGTGATCTCTGGGCACTTATTAAATAGGCATTTGGATATTTTCAGTTTCCTGAGAAATTGGGTAGACCACCAACTTTCCTCAGAGCTGGGCTCCCTAAAATAAGTTGATCTACTTCTCCACACCATCCCCATCAGCCTGTCCTAAATTAGGTCTCTGTGATGGGGCATTATTGTGGAATTGAAACTGAGGGAGGAGTGGCTGCTATGGGAAGATTTGAATGTCATGTAGCCACCTTTCCCCTGGAGATGGGAACTTGGACTAGGACTTTGGCAAGTGAGTGATTCATGGAGATGATCTAGCTCAATCTGCCCTTTTACAAATAAGAAAACTGATACCTAAAGAGTCCAAGCCAGGAGGAAAACCCAAGTCTGCTCATCCCCAGGCCAGGGTTTTTATCCTGTCTTTCTATGACAGTCCCATGAAGACATTTTCCTGTGCTATGATATCATCATATGGATATATCTGGACATAACTAGGAAATGTGAACCCTACTTGTCCTAATGTCAAATCAGAGCCTCACCTCACCTCTTGCCTGACCTGTAGCTTCTCATTCCTGTGGCTGGGGGAGGGGCAGGGCAAGAAGGACTTGTGTAAGTGGTATCCAGACTCACACTTGGCTAGATCTTTTGGGTGGAGTTGGGGAAGGTCCAAGGTGTGAGGGCTCTGGGTTGATCGGCCTGTTTTTTGAGTGCTGGCCAGGTAGGCAGGCATTTGTTTTTTCCTCTCCTCAGGATCTTTGTGCCTCTTTGTGTGCAATGAGCCATCCCTGTGAGGTAGCATCTGGCACCTGTCCAGAAAAAGGAGCAAACAGTGTGAAAACTAATGATAACTCACATGAGTTCCAAAAAATCAGAAGAAAGAAGGCTGGCACAGGTACAATCAACGAAAAGGCTAAAGAAGGGGAAATAGAAAGGATTAGTGAAACTCACAAGGGGAGACTCTCTCACTGTCATGAGATCCCTAACTGAACACTTACTCTGTACCAAGTACAGTTCTAAGTACTAGAGAAATCAGACCAAGAATGGTGCAAAAACCCTCAAAATACCAAAATCCACAGATGGTCAAGGCCCATGTATAAAATAACATAGTATTTGCATATAATCTATGCACACACACCTTCTTGCGCACTTTAAATCATCTCTAGATTTTTTATAATACCTAATACAATATAAATGTTATGTAAATAATTATTATACTGTATTGTTTAGGAAATAATGACAAGAAGAAAGTCTGTACTTTTTTTTTTCCCCTGCCTGCAACTCCCATCCTAAACTGGAGACTAATGCTGAGCCAGTTCAAATTATGTACTCGTCCATCTGGCCTATCTACTTGTCTGACTGTATTTGAGACTGTAATAATTTTAAAAGATTTAGCATATTGGCCATTTGCCACCCCTGCACTGGGTGATTTTATTCATTCTCTTTCTCTTCCCCAATTTCTGTCTCTTCTCCTTTTTCCTTCTCTCCCTCCTTTCTTTTCTTGAGTCAGATTTATTGTATCATACTTTACACACAATAAAAATCCACTCCCTTTCTTGTATGTTTCTGAGTTTGAAAAATGTATACAGTCATATGGCTACCACAGTCAACACACAGAACATTTCTATCACTCCAAAGAATCCCCACCGTACTTCCCTTTTGTAGTCTTGCCCTCCCTGCACCAGGCCTGGAAACCACATATGTGTGCTCTGTCCCTAGAGTTGTGCCTTTTACAGGTTGTCCCATACACAATTAAGAAAAAAATTTTTCCAAACATAATTGGTTGAATTTATGGATGTAGAGTCTATGAATATGGAAGATTGACTGTACTAGAAACAGCCAAGTTGGCCTCTAGCAGAATGGTAAAGGAGAGGAAGCAAGAGCTATATCAAAGGGCTGGCCTCAGAAGACCTCTGGATCCATAATCCAGAGACTCCATGAAGTTGCTGCCAGGACTGGGACATTCTGGCAGCTCTGAGAACCTCCTGCTGCCAGACACCCAGACTTCCCAGTGTGGGTAGCAGAGCTGTCACTGTGCTATGCAGGCTTCACAAAGGGACTTTTTCACTCCAATAGAATGGCACTAACACCCCAAACTCCCATTTCTTTCCCTGGCTAGGGTCAACTTCTAGATAGGAGAAAACTCACAAAGATGTTGCCCAAAATGTGTTCAGTAAAGATTTATTTGGTCAGCACAAGAACTGCCTCAAGAGTCAGAGGAAGGAATATTCATTCACACAACAAATGTTTACTAAGAATCTACTAGGTAGCAAGCATAAATGTCCTATGTACATGATATTTCTTCCTCCCCTTAGCCTTACAAACATGTTATTAGACCACTAAAGAGATATGGGATCAGAAAAAAAAAAAAAGGGATCAGAAATGTTAAGTAACTACCAGGTGTGGTGGCGTACACCTGTAATCCCAGCAGCTTGGGAGGCTGAGGCAGGCAGATTGCATGTTCACAGTCAGCCTCAGCAACTAAGCCAGGTCTTAGGTAATTTAGCGAGACCCAGTCTCAGAATAAAAACTAAAAAGGGCTGGAGATGTGGCTCAGTGATTTAGCACCCTGGGTTCAATCCCTGGTATCAAAAAATAAAACAAAAAAAGAAATGTTAAGTTACTGACCTGGGGTCACACCTTTAAGTAAATAGTGAGAATGGGGAGGGTTGGGGCAGAGAGAGAGGGAGGAGGGCTCCAAACTCAGCTCCATCAGCCATGGGAAGCCTCTCTGCTCCCATTGCAAATTGCAACACAGCAGAGGGTTCCAGACTTCCTGCCCACTGCCTTTGTAATCAGCAGTAGCTACTTTGGGTCTGAGTCTCCTTGTTTATAAAAATAAAGTGCTTGAGAAATATGTTTCCCAAGTGTCCTCCCAGCATTGGATTCTTTGTCACAGTGTTTCCTCCTCTTGTCTTTGTAAAGGCTCTGCTGGCCCAGTTCTCCCTGGTCACCAGCACAGAGCTCCAATGGGGACGCCAGTCTTGCCTGGCCTCGCCCCCTGGAGGACATCAGAGGTACTGCAGGAGCCGGGGGCTCTGGGGAGAGGCCCTGTAACTATCAGACCATGTCAACATAATCTGCATGTTAAAGCCAACTTTAATTACCGCTTTCTCTTTTTTGAAAACATGGATCTAGAAAACATTCTCACAGCCCTTCCCACGCTCACCAGGGCATTGCTGCTGGAACACTTAATGATGGGGAGCATTTGTAGCCTGAAGACCTACTGGTTCTATGAGTCATATTTTAAAATTGGATTCTCTCATTTACTTCCTACACCTCAGTTTCTTTTAGGTCCTGTAAAGTCATTTATTGATCTAATGTTGACTTTGCAGGGCTGCCGAACCATGATCACAAAACAGTGTGTTTTTCTCTTAAGTTAATTATTTTTGTTAAAATTACCAATTTTTGGTTAGGTGATACATCCGCATGATACAACATCCAAAAACCACTGAAGGGTTTTCAGTAATTATCAAATGGCCCAACAATTCCACTCCTGGGTAGATACACAAAAGAATTGAAAAGAGGTGTTCAAATAAAAACAAGTATACGATGTTCAGAGCAGCACTGTTCACAATAGCCCAAAGGTAGAAACAATCCAGATGTCATCATCTGATTACTAGATATACAATATGGGGTTCCTCCACACAATGGAATATTATTCAGTCATGAAAAGGAGTAAAGTTCCAACACACTCTACCAAATGGATAGACCTTGTAAACATACTAACTGAAAGCAGCCAGACATAAAAGGCTACATATTATATCATTCCATTATGTGAAATATCCAGAAGAGGCAAATCCAGAAAGAGAAAGCAGGTTAGTGGTTGCCAGGGCTTGGGGGTAAGAGGACTAATAAGCAGGGGCTCTCCTTTTAGGTGATGAAAAGATCCTAAAATTAGATAATGGTGGTGGTTGCCCCTGTAGGCTTCTGTTCTCCCAATTTTCCAGGTACAAAGTAGGCCCCAGTTGCTCATGGGTTCACCCATGACCGTAACCTCTGGGTTCATGTCTAGAGTTCACCTAAGGACTCATTCACGGTGCCCTACTTAAAGCATGGCTCTCTGTAGGGCAGCAGGCCTTGAACCAGGCAGCATCCTTCCTCTTGAAGCCCACCATATCCAGGAGGGATTCTCTTGGAGTACCCCTCACTGGTTCTGTGTGCATGTGGGAGCATCCTCTCCATTCCTTCAGAGAGGAGGAAGAGGCCTCTTCTCCATGACCAACTCACTATCTCAATGACTCTCTGACTTCTGGTTTTCTGCTTATCATGTCTTAATGGGGCGTGGAGGGGCAGGGTCTAAGAAGCTTTACACTGTCTTAGTAAGTCCTCCCTAGATAGGTCTAGCCCCTCTCTTTAAATGTGAGAGTATTTATCATCCACAGGCTTCAGATAAAATTCTGAGACAACTGATAAGCATTCATTCAGCACCCTGTGTTCCATGTACATATGCATATGTAAATACATAAATCTGGGGATTGAACTCTAGGCCTCACGCTTGCTGGGCAAGCACTCTCACCACTGAACTACACCTCCAGTCCTTTTTTAATTGCAATTTTTTATTCTTTTTGAGACAGGGTCTTGCTAACTTGGCCAGGCTGAGCTTGAACTTGTGATCCTCCTGCTTGGCCTCCCTGTTAACTGGAATTACAGGCCTGTGCCACATCGTCTGGCAAAATGAGATTGTTTTGTAAAAGCAGTTTTCTGACAGGTTTCTCTTACTTAATATTCTATTGTGAGTATTTTCCCATGTTGTTAAATGTTCTTGAAAAAGATGGGGGTATTTGTTTGTTTGTTTTTGTGGTGTTGGGGATCCAATTCAGGGCCCCAGGAATCCCAGGAAGTCACTCTACCACTGAGCTAAATCCCCAGCCCAAAATGTGTGTGTGTGTGTGTGTGTTTTAATGTCTATTTAAGATTTCATTGTATTAATATGTTATAATCAATTTGATTATTTGTGGTTGGACATTTAAGTTATTTCCAATTTTTAGATGGCATTGTTGTCAATGTCTTTAATTATTAGACTATTAGGGATTTCTGATTGTTTTCTTAGGTTAATTTCCTAGAACTGCAAGAGTGTGAACTCTTTTAAGTCCCTTAATACACACTATAATGGTTTTGTAGGAAAGCAGCCCGTCAGGATGACTCCACCAGCTGAGCTTCAGAATGTACACCTCAAGCCTCCTCGTCAGACTGAGTAGGTTATTTCATCTAAAGTGTTTTAAATGTTTGTCAATTTTATATGAAACATGATGTATCATTGTTTTAAAATTTTATGACTTCTTGGAGAAGCATTAAAATTTTCTGCATCATGTTACATGATTACAGAAAACTGCCCTTCTACCCTGCACAAGGCTGGGACACTGGGTCCATCTGGTTGTTGAAGAATTTGTGTAAGACTTGGGTAAACAAAGTCTTACTGGTGTGACAGTTGCGTGCTGTGGGAGAGAGCATAATGGCCTCTGAGAGATGTTCACATCTTATTTCTTGAAACTGTGTATGTTAGGTTACAGGTGTTATGGTTTGGATCTTAAGTGGTCCCCAATTCAGCAGAGGGCTCTGACTTCATAAATGGATTCATTTATTGATGGATTCATAGCTTAACAGGCTAATAGGAGAAATGAGACTTAGTTGGAAGAAGTAGATTATGGGGAATGTGTGCTCTGACAGGGTATATCTTATCCCAGCCCCTTCCTCTCACTCTCTCTGTTTTCTGGCCACAAGGTGAGATTTTTTCCACCTTGCACCTGCCATAATGTTCTACCTCACCACACGCCCAGAAACAACAGAGCTGAGTGACCAAGGAACTGAAATCAGTTATTTCCAATTTTTAAACCACATCCAATTTCCAATTTTTAAGTTTGCCAAAACATTTTTTTCCCCTATTTTAAGTTGATTTGGCCAGGTATTTTGTCACAGTGACGGAGAGCTGACTAACATACGTGTCAAAGGGGTATTGGGATTGCAGGTAGAATTAAGTTCATTAATCAGATATCCTGAAAAATTGGGACACTGTTTTGGATTTTCTGGGTGGAACTGATGTAATCACAAACGTACTTAAAGGTGGAAGAGGAAGCCCGGTGTAGTGGTACGTGCCTATAATTCCAGCAACTCAGGGGACAGAGCCATGAGAATTGCAAGTTTGAAGCCAGCCTGGGCAACTTAGCAAGACTCTGTCTCAAAAATTAAAAAATGATTTGAGGATGAAACTTAGTGGTAGAGTGCCCCAGAGTTCAATCCCTAGTACTAGGGGAGGAGAAAATGGAAGGAGGCAGATGAATAGAGTTAGAGAATATGTGACCACAGAAGAATGGTCAGGGAGATGCCTCATTGCTGGCTTTGAGGATGGAAAGGGCCATGAGTCAAGCCATGCAGTCAGCTTCTAGAAGCCAGAAATGGCAAAGAAACTGTCTCCTAGAGCTTCCTGAAAGGAATACAGCCTTGCCAACATCTTGGTTTTAGTCTGATAAGACCAGTGTTAGACTGTGTGTGTGTGTGTGTGTGTGTGTGTGTGTGTGTGTGTGTGTGTGCGTGTGTGTGTGTGTGTGTGTGTGTGTGTGTTTGCTGGGTATCAAATCCAGGACCTTGTGCATGATAGGCAAGTGCTCTCCTCCTATGCTACATCCCTAGAACTCAGACTTTTGACCTATGAAACAGAAAGATAATAAATTTGTGTTGCTTCAAGTTTATGACAATTTTGTTACAGCAGCAACCAGAAACAAATACACATATAGAGCATGCCAAACCTGCCTCTGCACAGTGCTGGAGTTCCCTGCTTTATAAGAAAATAAGTTTCCCATTGCTTTCCATGCTTGTATTCTTGCCAGTGTCAAGCTGTGTGAACCAGAGGGATAATTTGAGGCCAGTTGGCCCTTCCTGCAAAGAGGGATAAGGGGCCTTTGGAGGAGTGTAGATAGATCTGAGAACTTCTGCCCACATATCCAATGCCCACACACCAGCCTTTAGAAATGTTTTTGTTTTCATGCTGTTTTATGCTAGAGGAAATGCACATTTCTGATTTACTTAACAGTGCCTGATTCTTTTACAGTCAAAGACAAAGGATTGCCATGGCTACTTTGAAGTAAGCCAGTAAGGTTATAGTGGAGGGAGTATATATGGAGGGTTACAGTGGGATGTAGTAGAATTCAGAAAAGTATGAAAAAGAGGAACTGGTTTCTCTGCTTAACTTTGTCCATAACTCAGTGTGAGTCTTGCCCAAGTGACATTCTCCCTAGAACTCAGTTTACTTATCTAGAGAAGAAGGGCTTAGATATAGATACTTGTCTTTGATTGTTTTATTGGTGTGTTGGTTGTTTTTTTCTTTTAGTCCTAAGCCCATCCTTTTATATTTTGCTTTTTGATAGTAGGGCTCTGGTTACCTTCAGTGAATGAGAGGCACTGGTAAGGAATAGAAAGTAGGAGAAGGGAAGAGGGGAGAAGAGATTTTCTTTCTGCTACCTATACATTTCAAAGTCCCATCAATTACAGAGGACAGCCTAGGTTTTTTTTAAACACTCAACACTAAGCCCCCACTGCACCTCCTCAGAGGCCAGAATACAAACACAAGGCTCCTAGGGACCACCTCTGCACACCTAGGTTCTTGTAACCCCACTTGTAGCATTTTGTTCCAGCACAAGGATGATAGCAACTCCCAGCAGCCACTACTCTGGGTTACCTCTGTGTTCTCTTTGTCCTCTCAGTCCTCCAATATCTATGTCACCACTTCTCTGCATTAATTTCGCTTGTTCATATTCCCAGGTATGACTTCTACTTTTCTAGTTGGACCTTGGTTGATACAACAGGCTATTTTTTCCTTCATGATTTGTAAAAACTCTTGGCATATTAAGGAATATAGTCAATTATGATGTATGTTGCAGTGATTTTTATTAGTTTGCTTTTGGCCTTTGTTTATGTTTGTTCTTGTTCAGAAAATCTTTAAGTTTTACATACTCAAATTTATCAATATTTGCCTTATGTTTTCTGGATTTCATTGCATATACAGACCTTCATCCCAAGATTAAAAAAATAGTTATATTTTCTTCCCATAATTTCATGGTTTTATGTTTGACATTCATCTGGAAGTTATTTTGGAGTAAGAAATGAGGTGTACATATAATTTAAATGGGTTTCCCAAATGAAAAATGGTATTTAGCCAGTTCTGTCAATATCATGCACTGGATAGCTCTTCCTTTCTCTTTTGACATGAAATGCCAATTTATCAAGTATTATATTCACATATATACTGGTTCTATTTCTGGATTTTTCCCCACTGGCTTATCAGTCAAAAATATTTTATTAGGCTAAAGCTATCATTCAGTTTTATGGACTTGTCCACAAAAAAATATCTCTATGTTTGAAGCAAGTAAATTTTAGAAGTCAAAATACTGTAAAGGAAAGGTGGAATTCTTATCTGTCTGACAAATCAGGTATTGAATCAGAAGGAAATATCAATACTGATTTTTTTTAAAGTCAAGGCTTCCTGAAAATTTTTCATTTTGATAAAAAATTTTTAATGTCTGATTTCAAGGATAAGTCATATTCTGTTGAGTTGTGCTTGAATTAAAACATCAGTTTGAACCAACTTTGTGTTAAACCTCTTTTTTCTTTCTTTCTTTTTTAATGTTTTTGGGGAAACTGGGGATTGAACCCAGGGGCACTCCACCACTGATCTACATCCCCAACTACTTTTATGTTTTTATTTCAAGACAGGTTCTCACTAAGTATTTGAGTCTGGCCTTCAACTTGCAGTCTTTCTGCCTCTGCCTCCTGAGTTGCTGGGCTTATAGGTCTATGCTGCTGCACCCACCTGGGTATTCCTTTTTTAATAGCATCCTGTTCTTGTTTCATGGATACATTATTTTCTTTTTTCTTCCTGGGAATTAACTATAGGATAATTCTTTTTTCTCTCCTCTCTGTGTCTCTGTTTTCTCTGAGTTCATTTGTTTTGGATACTATCTTTGAGAGACTTTTGAGATTCTATCAATGAGAGACTTTTCTCAGTCACATTATTTTGGGTTATTTGTTTTTAATTAAAAGTGATACATCAAAAAACTGATAGGAAGTGTGTGTGTGTGTGTGTGTGTGTGTGTGTATGTGTGTGTAAGAGAGAGAGAAAGAGAAGAAGAAAAAGGGAGGAAGGGTGAGAGAAAGGGAAAAAGTAAATAAATGAATGAATGCAGGTAAGGCTATTGATTGAAAGATTTTAAAGTTGGACAACTAGGTAGAAATCCCACTGTTTATTTAGGTGACCTTCAAGCATTACCTTCTCTAGACTTTTCCTTTTAAGTTTAAAAGGCAAGTTTCTTTTAAGAAGAAATATCTAGTCTCCCACATAGTGGGTTTATACCTGGTTACCTGCATCTTAGGAGTTAAGCTAGGAAAGGAAGCAGGAACTTGGGAGCGGCACTTGCACACAGGAATACTACAAAATGGGAAGATTGGCAGGTGTGTGTGTGTGTGTGTGTGTGTGTGTGTGTGTGTGTGTTGATATTAGATATTACAAAAATGCATTAAAATACTACTAAGCAGAAAATCTATGGCAGAGTCAGTAAGTTTTTTAAGTAAGAGCCTCTGGATACATGAGGTACCACTGAATTCATAACTACTACTATGGGTGTGTGTTTGAAGAACAGACACAGTATGTGCTCTTTGGTACATCTTTCTCTGCTCAGCCATCTTTGGTTACTGTGTGCAACCACTTTATATGCTGAAAGAGTGTACTGTATAGAACTCATCTGGAAGAAGTGGTGGTGGGGTTTGGAGGTGGAGGATGGAGTCCTTTGGGAAACAATTCTATTTATAGGAATCGTGGTCTGTTTCTCTACAACCTAAAGGATTATGTGCTGATGAGGATAATTTCATGACCAATTTGGCTTCTATAAAGATCTTCATTGTTCCTTTCTCATTGAGGATCATAAGTATAGAAACATTTTGCCTGGGAATGTTTTTATTCTTTAAGAAGATTCTATTTTAAATATGAAATGTACTTGCTTTAGATCTGTGCTTCTGAATTTCCAAAGGAAGTTCTTTTTATAAATTAGCTGAATTCTCTGTGGGCTTGTGTTTATCAAGTCCTGTTTGCAAAGTATCTTGCAGTGGCATAAACATCACTTTAAAGCAGGAAGTTAGCTTTTAATCATTAGTCTAGAGTCAAGAGCTTCAGAAAATGAAAATGCTCCAGCTGGAAGAAAATTTGACGTAAGTCACAACAGGAAGTTAGGTGACTCTGGCTTTGCCTCTCCACTCAGAGCTTTTGGGCATGTACATTCATTTGTGCCTCTTAAATGCCTACTTTGGGCATGGCCTCATGTAACACTCTCGTGTACGCCAATCAAATGAACTCCTCAGTCAAAGTGCAAAGACTCTGTTAATATATAAACTTCCAAGTGCAAAGAAAGGAAAGAGGCTTTACTTTCACAGCTATAAAACTGTGTGAATAAACCACCATTCATTTACTCATTCTGCTGGGGAGAGACCATACTTGGGTAGTTTCTATTTTTTTCTATTCCAAACAATGTTGCAACGAATAATCTTGTACACATCCAAGAATTTCACTAATACAGTGGTTCTAGAAGTGTGAACCAGAGGCCCAGGATCCCCGGATCCCTTTCAGGTAGTCCATGAAGTTTCACCATTTTCTCTCTCCTTCTGTCAAGTATATGCTGTGGTATTTTCCAGAGGCTGACTGACACACCCACAATGATCTGAAAAAGGGTATTAAAATACTCCTACCTCTTCTAATTATATGTGTGTTAAACTGGATTTTCCTTACCTACTTCAACCAAAACAATGTATCACAACATTTGAAAGCAAATAAGAGATTCCAGTTGTCTTCTCCTAAGCCAGGCATTAAAGAGATTTGAAAAATGTTCAAAGCCACTGATCTCCCTAAATTTAGAAATTGAATCATTTTTCAAAAAATGAGTTTATTTTAAAATGGATTAATATACAAATGTTTAAAAAATTCCAGCTTTAATTTCTAATATATTAAATATTGCTAGATATAATAAATGAAATTTTAGGAGGCTGTTGGTTTGGACTGAGCTCCTGTACTATGCCCAAGAAGAACCAAAGGAAAATGGAGTCACTCATGCTAAAATTTACATCACCAAGCCAAAACTAAAGCGTTTGTCTGACCTTCTGAGAAAGAAGTGCCAAATCCCCAAACAGACCAATTTTAGGCAGCAGTTTAAGGAAGTCCTCTCTGTTTTAACTTTTACCAGGAAGGTAACTTTGAATGGACCAATCCAATTTTTGTTTTTCTTTCTGCTTTCTTCAGCCCTTTTCTGTCTATAAAGCCAATCTTCTCTGTTCAGCTCATCAGTGCAATGAAAATCAAAAGATCAGTATAGAAGGAAGGGAACAAGGGGAGGGAAGAGGGGAGGGAAAAGGGACATACTGGAATGGTATTATTCTATTGTTATATTGTGTGCATGTATGAATCCCACCATTATGTACAGCTATAATGTATGAATAAAAATATGGAAAAAGACAAAACTGATAAAAATAAATAAATGTTGGATTGATGAATAAGATAAAAATCAATTAAGATCTTTAAATTAAATTTGTTGTAATTTTGACAACAAAATTTGACTAATATAACCCATGTAAACATAAATTGTTTGGGATCTTTGATAATTTTTCAGAGTAGGAAAGAGTCCTGAAATCAAAATATTTGAGAAGCATGCCCTAGGGTACAGACCCAGGGGTGGAATTGCTAAACTATGGGGTGGGTGCACGGTCAGCTTTAGGTGATAAAACCACTGATGGTTAAGTTCAGTTTGATATCATTTACATAGAGCTACCTATAATACACAACTAAGCTAAGTACTTGTCACTTAATTGTTGAATGGAATTAAAGAGAATTGAACAGAATCAAAACCCAACTGTTTTATAGTCCTATAAAACAACCCAGCAGATAAGGGCCATTGGCATCTTTAAACACAGCCCAGCCAAACCCTCAGTTTTCCCATGGCTGAGAGGAGGAGGGCACAGTGCCAGGGTCCATTCTGGTAGGCTGGGGTGTTTCCCTTTCAATTTTTTGCCCTGTGGGTCCATGCTGGTTTCTCACTCACTGCATGTGGTAAACAACTGGCTTTGAGTCAAGTCAAGAGTGTGAGCCTCTGAGGAGAGCCTGCCCCCGCCATTCAGCCTGAGAATGAATGAGCATAAGTGGAGGAAGGGAAAAGAGGTGGGAGGGAGGGGAGCTCCCTCTATGGCACCCCAGGAAGGGGAAAAAAAAAACACCCTATACTAATGATGTGAAATGAGCTGTGTGACTTGTGACACATACGTCAGGATCTTGTCTTTGCAGAAAAGGCCCCTGCTCTGAAAATAGCTGAGAACAGTCAAACCCAGAGAGGTGCCTCTGGGCATTCTAGGGGTGCAGCCTGACCTTGCACCTGGGATAAGAAGGGAAAGGAAAGGGCAGGAAGAAAGAGGAAAACCTAGCACTGTGTTAGATTATTTAGTTAGTTCTCATGACAAATCTGTAGCATAGATATTATTCCCATTTTACAGAAGGGTAAATTGAGGCCCAGAAGGATTAGGCAGCATAATTCAAGGGACATGACCTTTGGAGTCAGTTCTAAGTTCTAATACCACAGATATCATCCCCTATTACAGACACTATCCCCTAATGTCCACATAACTGTGGGTAACACGTGTCCTAATTGGATATATTAGTTTCCACCTTACAGGAATTAAATCCAGTCAAAGAAAATGAAGCATGGAACGCACAACTCTGACACACAGGAAGCGGATATTCACTGAACATGACTCCTCTTGCTCCTTGCCTAAAATTAAGCATCTGGGCAAGGTGACCAGGCCAAACCCCAAGTCATCTGGTGATCATACAGCTCAACCTTGTCCTCCTAGGGATGAAGTGAGTAGGATTCTAGTGCCTCCTACTGTCATTCTGAGCCTGCTCAGGAATATGCACCTGGAATCAATTCTCCAGCATCTGAGGAGACAACAAAGGGTTCCCCCTGCTCCTAGCAGGCTCACCCCTCTCACACGCCTCACTCCCAACACAACCTCCCTCACTACACTCAGGGACGCCTCCCCATGCCCTCACTTTTAGGAAACCCACCTTTAGCATCCAAGAAGGGCCAGTTAGTTCCATCTCATGGCACTCACGAAGCACTGATTCAGATCTCAGGCCCTGGACTGGTCACTATTAACAGAAGGGGCTCAGTATTGTTCCATTTTCCTCTCAGGCAATATGTTCATGGCCTGCCCTGGGGCATCTTCTATTATACTGTCACATGCAAATGTATGTCCTGGACCCCCTGCTCTGCATCTCCAAGAGTTGGGTCTACTTCATCCAGGAATTCCCTCTTCACTCCTTGGGAAGGAAGGTCCCAGCTCTTTTTATCCCCTCCTCCACCAGATAGGCTTTGCCACTTGTGGACAGCTCAGCAGGGGACCAACTGGGTCAGGTGGGAAAGGAGGAGAAAATCATTTTGCCTCTACATTCCTTGTCTCCTTTGCAAATAACAAGGTGCTATTTTGAATGGATCTGATTCCTGGGTTAATTTTTCAATTGGTTAAAACTCTGGGAAGAGTAGTATGATTTCCACTCATACTCAGTGGACTGGAAGCCTTTTGAAAACAGAAATTGTTTCTTATTCTCAGTAAATAGAAAAAGTATATCGTATTTAACATGGATAAACAAGGCAGTGACTGTGAGAAACCCACAGAGCAACCAGCTAAAAGGGAAACACCCCAACCTACCAGAAGGGGCTCAGTATTTCTCCCTTTTCCTCTCAGGCCCTGGGGAACTATGGGTCTAGCTGGGCTGCCATTGAGGGGCTGATGCCTCTTATTTGCAAGGCTGCTTAGCACCTGCCCATTCAACCAGACTTGATTCAATTCAATTAGACTTAATTTCTTTCAACAACCAAGTTTTCAGAGGCTAGGCTGAGCAACTGTGTTCAAACTGCTAAAGCCCAGCTCCCCAGAAAACAACCTTGGAGTGACGTGATTCCAGAAAGAGAGCCTAATGAATAGGTATTTTAACTGGGACAAGAGATGGGAGGAGTCAGAACTGCAGCCAAGTTTTGTTATAATTGAGGGGTTGAGTTTCTGCTTCTCATGCCGAGACCTCAGAGCTTTACCAGGGAGAGGGAGAATTCACATCTCACCCCAAACAGGCCAGGCCACCTAGAGCTGCTCCTCCAAGGTGCTCAGACACAGGTGTACTTATGCTGCTGCGGAGCTGAAACAGGAAAACTAAGGGGGGAAAGCAAATCAAGGCAGGAAAAGAAAACAGTTAAAGCTGTTCCTGTACTGAAAATTTCTAATTTTGATATTTTAGTTACTTTTAAAAACATACTCATCTATTTTCAGATCAGAAGACAGTAAGGAAGAGAAAAAGGTATCAAGGAATGCTGGTAAAAATAAAACGTTATGTAAATTGCAGGAGAAACTCTACATGTCAACTGGACCTAATAAAGAGAGAGACAACCAGATGAAGAGAAAAGCTCCAGCAGAATTGAAGAATGTTTACATTCTTGCAACCACAAATGTGAAGTGAGCTCAAAACCCAGTGGGAGTTTAACAAAATACTTAAGTTCAAAGTGAGGCCGCTCTGTGCATATTCCCCTCCTGGTTGCCCTGGCAATGAAACATCTGCCTTATAGTAATGAAATATTACTGAGAAAAACCCACAAGCAAAAGAGAGTTTCTGGACATATAAGCTTGTTATTCCTCCGATTGACATTGGTCTTATGAGTGTAGGAATCAAATAAAGTAGCTGCCTCTGCCTGTGATCATCCCTGTGTCACTCCCTCACGCCACTGCCTGGCAGGACACCCCAGGAACCCAGGACTAGGAATCCCCAGAGCTTAACCTCCTGGAGGCTGCCTGAGGGGTTTGGCATTGGGGTCTTGCACTCAGGAGGGGTTAGCGAGAGTAGAACTGGAGTCCACTTGTTAGCTAGCTAATTAATTTTTTTAAAGAATTTTAATATTTATTTTTTAGTTTTCGGCGGACACAACATCTTTGTTTGTATGTGGTGCTGCGGATCGAACCGGGGCCGCACGAATGCCAGGTGAGCGCGCTACTGCTTGAGCCACATCCCCAGCCCCTAGCTAATTAATTCTTGAGAACGTCATGGAGATGTCAAAATGAATAAGATGAGATTCGTGTTCTCTGTGTGAGAAGAAAGTAGAGAGACATACATACAAGTAGTTGTACTATAGGACTAAGATGCCCAGTGGCTTGGGAGGCTCAGGCAGGAGGATCACAAGTTCAAAGCCAGCCTCAGCAACTCATTGAGACCCTAAGCAACTTAGTGAGACCCTGTCTCAAAATAGAACATAAAAAGAGCTGGGGATGGGCTGGAGTTGTGGCTCAGTAGGAGAGCACTCACCTATCACATGCGGGGTGCTGGGTTTGATCCTCAGCACCACATAAAAATAAATAAATAAAATAATGATATTGTGTTCAACTACAACTAAAAAAAATATATATATTTTTTAAAAGGCTGGGGATGTGGCTCAGTGGTTAAGTGCCCCTGGGTTCAATCTCTAGTACCCTCCCCCACCAAAAAAGAAGAATGAATTGAGGAAACAAAGTACTGTGGGAAAAGGAATTCTTTTCCTCTTCATTATTCTTTTCTTATATAGGTCATTTTTTTATAGAAAGAAACTTATAAAAATAATGAAAAGGAAAAATTTAAGTTTACTCCAAATCATACCAGATATAGAAAACCATCATTAACATTGACATTTATGGTATAACTTTTCAGATTTACTTCTTAATGAAAATATGTGCATGTGTTCAAAGCATATGTAAACCCTTTCTGTGTATAGATATATTTTTTCTGTAACAGAATTCTGCTATATATTGGATTTTATTTTTTGACACCTAACAATACACCATAAGCATTTTTTCAACTAACACAAATATTAGCATCAAGATATTTAATATCTGCATTGTATCTGTTACTTAACCTAAAATAATTTAGCCAAGCAAGGATGAGAGATGGGAAGGTGGTGTCCTCACTTGACATGAGGGGATTCCACCGGCAACCCTCTGCAGTTTGCAGAGCCAGTGCTGTGTGGATCCTGCTTGGGAAATCTATAGGGCAGATGCTGGCTGGCTGGCAGCCGATGGCTGATCTGGGATTAGCCTCCACTGGGGGGTTGTCAGAGCCCAGAATGCATTTCCATGATTCTCACCTCAGAGGAACAAGTTGCTTGGTGATTACATCAACATAAAGGTTTCAGTTGTGTTACATAACGGGACTTATGCTAATGAGGACCCACTGGGAGGCTGAGGAGGAGAAGGATGCTGGCAGAGTCCTGATATAGGAGATGAATCTAATTGTGTGTAAGACAACTGAGGGAAGAGAGGAAAGAGATCAGGAGATCAGTGAACAGGCTCTAGTCAAAGTCTGAAGAGAAAGCTTCCCTGCTTTCACAGCAGCTCAAGGATCTGGGTTCAGGTTCAGTCTTACCACTGATGAACTTGAATCAGCCACTTCACTTTCCTGAGCTTTTAATGGCCCATCATTAATATGGGCATAAAAAGAACCCAAGGGGGGATGAAAACACTATGGATCTTGATAGAGATGAAGTTGTATCTATAACATCATGATTGTTTTAAATGCCACTGAATTTCATACTTTAGAATGGTTAATCCTATGTTGTGAATTTCACTTCAATTAAAAAACAAAACCACTCCAAGAGTGTCATGATGATTAAGGGACAACCCTGGTGGGCTGGTTCCCATTGCAACTCTCACATGGGCATATTTGAAACTAGCCTTATTCCCTTCCTTGCACTGGCCCCTCTAGGCCTGGATCCCTCCACAGACTTAGAGCCAACAACTTATTTGGACCCCCTGAATGTTTTCCACACTTGTAGTTGTATCAGTTATTAAAATCTCGGTCACTGTGTGGTTCATAATGTCAATGTCCTTTCTCCTGACACTCCTGCTGCTCTTCCACGGAGTAGGCCTGTGCTTGGCCATAAGGGGTGCTTACAAGCAGGGTGTGAGACAAATGTTGTTGACGGCTGTGAGAAGCTGTGTTTCCTGGGGCTTCTCCTGTGTGTGCCATCACCATTTGGCCCCTGGCCATGGCCTCATCCTGGTGCTGATGCAGGGAGGGAAGGCCATGTGTCCCCATCTGTTTCTATCAGGGGCCCACTAAAGAGGCAATTTCCATGCGGGTCCTGTACAAGGTCCTCAGGCAGCAGTCAGCCTGGACCCCCCAATATGGAGGACCCCAGAGGGGCAGCCACATCTGTGTTAGGATTGGGGAGTGGAGGGAGTGAATGGGCTCTCTCGTCCATCCCTCCTTTCAGAGCTGCTCTTGGCGCTAGCTCAACCAAGTGACCACACAGGAAGCCCGAAGTCTCTCACTTCCTGTCCCCACCACTCAGCTAATGTCTGTGCTTCCTTTTGTAGGTCCTTTCTCGTGTCCTTCCTGCTCTTAGTTCCCTAGCTGCTTAGAGGGGAAAGTCATTGTGATGAATTCCAATGTGGATTGGAACTTGCTTTCTCACTCACCACTAGTTAAGAGACATATTTAATTTTACTCCCCATCTGGCTTTATGCTTGATTCTTGATCAATTCCACACCAACATTTTCTTTCCCTGACTCAATGAGGACAGATGACATCTGTGGTTTACCGCTCCTCCCTCATTTGTCCCTGGTTTCTTATGTTCATTACATGATGGACTCTAGGAAAACAGTCATTGAGAAAAATAGATGGTGAAGAGAAGAGAGAGAGCAAAAAGAGATCATCTTCACCCTCAGGCTAGCTCTTGTCAGTGGAGAACACACCTCCAGCCCCTGAGACACTTACTTGCCAGCACTTCAGACATGCTGGCTCTTCTGGAGAGAGCTTTCATGGGAAGTCTGATGTGACAAAGTTGGTGCTCTGCACACAGGAGTGGAAAAGGCTGAGAGATGAGTCTCAAGCCCCCTGGCCTCCTCCCAGCTAAAGCTGTGTCTGCACCAAAATCACACTGCAGGAAATGGTCATGTCCTCTCTACCTGCAGGGACCTCCCCTGACTCTTTTCTGCATGAAGAGCAGAATCCTACCTGTGTCTCCAGGAAGCTTTTCCCACCTCTCTATGGATCTTATATATTGTGCCCTGGGTCCAGGAGATGTCTGATGCAGAAGGGCAGAATGCTTCCTCTCTGTCCTGCAATAATGTCCCTGTGAGGGTCACGGTGTATTGCATGTAAATAAGCTATAAAGTAAAAAATAACATTAAAAATAACACTTATCTGGCTGTGTTTCATTAGTTGCTTTCACCTGTACCTGAGCTATGAGTTCTTCAAAGACAAAGATGCTTTACTAAACATACAAACACACAAAAAGTAGTATCAACACCTATCACACAATGCTGGACACAAAGTAGGCACTTGACAGACATGGAAGACAGGGGAGCTGCCTTTACACAGGCAAATCCTGAGTGGGAAGGTGACACCTGGCTCTTCAGAGCAGCTTTGCCTGAGTTGAAGCCCCTGCTATAGATTCCTATGGTCTTTCTTGTCTTGGCCTACTCCTAATAACTCTTACTACCAACTCTACAGATCCCTGGAACCTCCTACTCTCAGCCAGCACTTGACCATGATCTCTTTCCTCAGTTTCTCCTGCCACCGGCCACCAGCTTCTCCAGCTGGACCTGTCATGGCTTCCCCAGCACTGACCACTGTATGACTGCCTTGGGTTTTCTTATTAAGCCACACTGTGGGCCTAATGTTTGACCCAAAACTCAATAAATGGATGGATGGATATTAGATTTACAGAGAACATCAGCTCTGTGAGCTGATGGGCCTGGGATAGGGGAAAGAACACAGGCAGACCTGCTTCTAATCCTGGCTCAGCCACTAACTAGCTGTATGACCATGACTAGTTACTGACCTTTGAATCTCAGTTCTCTCATCAGCTAAAACAACAACCATGGGTTACCGTGAAGAGTCAATAACATGACCCATATTAAACCTCTTGACCATGTGTCTGACACATGGCACATTCTCGAAAATTGTTTCTTTCCTTCCCTTCCTCTTTTCTGCAAAGATCTCTGCTGAATCTAAATTTCCAACAGCCTTTGAAACCCATGTTCCCTTATTAAATTATAACTTAGGAAGGTCACTGCGCTGTAAGAAAGTTTATCTTTTGAAGATGAATAAGGATCCCAGATGACAGGGACAACCATTGTGCCCCACATTACCCTGGAAAAGATTTCTCATTCCCAGTTCAAATTCCAACAGATAAGGAAAGGGCATCAAAGACCATCAAAGTTTACAAATCACACTTGACAAAATGGAAACAATGACAGGGAAGTCCTGAGTGAGTGAAAACCTAGGGAGGCCTGGGAATGACCCTGGGGCTCTGAGGGACAATGGCCTTAGAATAGAGTAGTCTGCAAACAACTGGGAGCAAATGGCCCAGCCAGGCTCTACCTGGGCTCTCTGATGCAGACTCCCTCAAGAACAGAAGGGAGGCATGGAGGGCAGCATGTGCCCTGGCCTTCTTCAGAGAGGTGAAATGAATTGATTTTGGAGATGCCAAACTGAGCAAAAAGAGCAGGGGAAGCAGTAGCGTCACCTTGCCATTAACAGAGCTGTGGTTCTAAGTGAGGTCTCAGGACCAGCAGCAGCAGCAGCAGCAGCAAATCTGGGTTGCTAGAAATGCAGATTAGCAGATACACCACCTTAATTAATAAGACTTTATGAATAAGAAACTCTGGGACTGCTGAGCAAACTGTATTTTAATAAGTCTACTGGGAGTTTTGATGCATCCTAAAAACTGAGATCCACTGAGGTGGTGGATACTTTTGTACATTGTTCTGAAACTCCTTCCCCATTATGACATGGAGGGAGGTGGCATGACACTGGAATGGACACAAACTTTATAGACAAGATTTGAATTCAAATGTTGTTTCTGCTCCTAAGTGGCAGTGGCACCTTGAATAAACCCATCAATCTCTCGGAAAACTGATTTCCTTGAACATAAGAAATCTACCTCTTGGGGTTGTGTTTAGGTTTGGAAAGAATGGAAAGGAAGCATTTTTCAGAGCGGCAAACACACCACAGGTACGCATCTCATTATCATCCTCATCACCCCCATGACTATGAAGAAGTCAAGTGAGAATTGCAGGTGCATTTATGGAAAATCATCAGGCCTCTGAATGCTATTTGGTGCCATGGCTACATCCTCATTAAGCTAGGAAGAATGTGGGGATAACATTCCCTTTCCAAATTTGACAAGAAACCAATTCCCATCTACTTTGGATATCATAATTATGAGCATCATGTGTTCCCTCTCTTCCTCTTTTCCCTTTTCCTTTCACACAAGTCTCTTAAGCACACATTAGCACAGGGTAAATATTTGTTGAGTGTCAAATGAATGGATTACCTCAATTTGCCTTAATATGCCCTACTATTGTGCAATACAAAGAGCCAAAGAGGCCTTAAACCTCCTGTGGTGAAATCACAGTAGCATGGCCATAGCACACACCCAAGGGCTGACAGGAAATCTTGGGAAATCAGGCACTGTGGGGACTGAAAGAGACCAAGTTGGCTAGGACAGGTAAAATAAAGGTGGTTTTCCAAATTTACATTGTAGTGGCTAGTAGTACCTCCATCTCTGGCATTCCATGTGTTCCCTTCTGCCCTGTGTTCTAGATCAGCCTGTCCTTGCAAATCAGCCCGTTGTCCTATGTCCTCTGCAACACAGAGCAAACCCAATCAGAATACCCAAACTGGCCTGCCATTTTGCCTCTGGGAGGTGTAATTGTAACTATTGCTCTTCTAGTCAAAGGGCATTAATAAGGGAGCATGCCTTTCAAAGGCTCACAGAAATTTAGATTCAGCAGAGATCTTTCTGGCCAAAGGGCATTAATTCATTCAAAGCTTTAGCTGCTACTTCTCCCTCCAGTTGCCAAAGTAGTCACCCTGTGGGCTCCCTGATTCCTATCTGACTTTTCTCCATTCATCTTCATCATCATGTCACTGCCCACACCCTGCTTCACAGGGTCAAGTCCCACTGTCTTGTAGAGCATTCAAGGTCCTTTGCTATTGAGCTCAGCTTACATGTTCATCTTTATTGCTCATAGCCAGTGCTGCAGTCAAGGCTACTCCTTGCCTGCTAGTAGGCTTCTTTTCATTCTTCCTGGCCACTGTCCAAAAGGCTTTTCCTTCTATTGACTGCCTGGAGGACTGTGACACTTCTTTTTAGAACCTGCCCAAATTCAGTGGGCTCACCACCACCTGGTAGCTTCCTGAAGTCTTCATGGAGCCTGAAATTAATTCCCCTTTTCTCCCTTTTCTCCACCTACAACTTCCTAGTCTCCTTCCAGAATTGGATCTACTATCTCTTTTAAGCTTTCTAAAATATAATTTTTAACATAATTTCAGACTTAAACTTGTACTTGCAAAATAGTACAACAAATTCTAGTATATCTTTTACCCAGATTCTCTAAATTCTTTTGCCACATTTGCCTTAACCTTATATTTTTCTATATATCTAGAGATATAATCTTATTTTTTTCTGAATGGCTTATGTACAGATATTATTTCCCTCTACTCCTTCAGTATGTTTGTTTTCTAAAACCAAGGATATTTTCATATGTAATTACAGATAAGTATCAAAATTAGGAAGTTAACTTTGATACCAACTATTATCTAATCTATAGATCTTATCAAATTTCACAAACTGTCCCCAAAAAAGTCCTTTATAGAGAAAGAAAGGCTTAGGTCATGCATCATATTAAGTCATCATGTGCCTTTCATAGCCTTCAATATAAAACAGTTCTGTAGTCTTTTTGTTTTCCTGACAGTTGAAATTTCTGAAACATCTATGCTGATATTTTATAGGAAACACCTCATTTTGTGTTTGATGTTTCCTTACGATGAGTTCATAATTTGGCAGGAGTGTCCCAGGTTGTCTTGGTGTGTTATAGTATGAGATATAAGATGTTGATTTATTCTGCTTTTCTTGATGTTAACATTGGTCACTAGGTGGGTTTGTTGACAAAGGGCCAAGAGGCCCTTCTCAACATCAACAAGGACATACTGAAATCTCGGTACCTAAGTATTTAGGGACACAAGTAAGTAAAGAACAAACACCCGAACCCCTGCCATGTATCTGGTTTTGTGGTTGCTTCTCATTTGAGACTTACAGCAACCCTATAATTTAGAGGTTGCTGTGCTCATTTTACAGGTGTGTTCAGTTAAGATGAGCAATTTGCCTAAAGGCACTTAGCTGGTAAGTAGAAGAGCCGGATTCAAATCCAGATCTGACTGCTACTTCTCATAACACCAATACTCTGGAGCCAATAGATCTAATCAACAACATTTGACTGTTTAAAAAATAAAACACACAGAGAAAAAGTTAATACCAAGATCACCAAAAAATTTAACACCCTCCTCTATCAGTGAAGTTGCTTTTTATTCATTTATCCCTTGAATAAATATTTAGTACTATGTATCAGCTAGTGTTACATATAATATGGATATAATGGTGAACAAACAGCTTACTTGCCAGCAAGACTCTGCAAGTCCCAGAAAATCCAACTAGAGTGGGTTAAACGATAAGAAAGCTAGTGGGAATGCAACTAAAATGGTTGGTTAACTCAGCAGCCCACAGAAATCATGGCTAAGGTTGGATTCTCTGAGATTCTCTCAGCTTTCCTTTAGGGGCTGCAAGATGTTTGTAAGTTTTAAGCAAGACAATGTCAAAGGAAACAAAGGGAACATTCCCATCATTGTCCCTTTATATGAGCAAAGAAAATCCTTCTAGTTGACTTCCCTTCTACCTCACAGAAGTACATCCCCACTTGGCAAGAGGAAAAGGGACTGTCCTGCCTGGCATAGAAAATCTGAATTTGCACCCCCACCACCCACTCAGACCACCTCTAGGCTCAAGCTTCCCCAAAACATTTAGTCATCAGAAGAGCAGGACAATGGACAAAACTGCAACTTCTTCTTTTAAGAACAAAAGAGGAGAAATGGCTGCTGAGTAGGTAACTGACAATATTGGTTAAATTTCCTATCTACTAATTTACCAAATATTGAGATTCTTTGGCTTCTTAGAAACTCTTGTTTAGACAAATATAAGTCTTCCTCATTGCTCTTCCTTACATTCATTACATTAAGTTCTGCTTATTTTATTTACTGTTAATTCATTTAATATTGCTCTATCATTTTATCTCTTGTCTCATTCTAAAATATGGTCTTCTTTCCATAAAACATGGTAGCCAAGTAAGGCTTTAAAAGTACTTAATAACTGGTACTAAGATGTAAACTCACCAGGGTCCCAGAGAGGGTTCTAGAGGCTGCTGGGCCAGGTATTTACCATTCACTTGCTAGATCAGGGAATGTCCTGGAGCAGCCCATTAGGAGAAGGGCGAGGAAGGCAGGAGAGGCCCAGGCCTTCCTGTGTACCTACAAGTATAGAAATACTTATTTTAACTTATTTTTTTTAAGAGAAAAGACATGGTTTATTTGGTAACAAGAAGTATAAATGAATTCTAAACTCCACTTCTCCTTTCTGGTGCTAACCTGAAGTGTTAATAGTCAAAGAAGAGCAACACACAACTCCCTTTGCAGACCTTGATTTTTGCAGAATTGCAAAGATATCTGTACAACTTGCAGTAATTTTCTAAATGGATGTGCCAACTGTTGTGCTTTCCCCTGTATCAATGGTTGCTTCATTCTCCTCCTCTTCTTGTCTTCAGGTTTCATGGAAGGATGCAGAAGTACTTTCTGGATGCTATGATCCCAGCCTGTGATCCAGACTCCAGTCAGTTGCATACGGTGGGGGGGCAGTGTTCCAGGGTGGTGCAGAAATCTTCAAGTACGTACATCTCTGGTGTCCCTAGTGTTGGTCTGTTTTCTAAAAGTTGTTGCTGCTGCATGGACTCATTCAGCTCACATAGGACTGCATACTTCTTTCATAACAAATCATTCAACATGCTGAGTCAGATCCTCTTTAACCAAAGGGCTCATGCTCTTTGGTGATCACAGATAAATGTATGATTAATGCAAGTCACTTCCAGGAACTCCTGACAAGCCCATCAATGACACTAACTATTGTCTGAGGTGGAGGACATTCAAGACCTTTTGCCACATAGATAACATCAAGAATTCTGTAAGTTTCTTCAGTTTCCAAGAGGTTAATTTATGGCAGCTTCACTCCAGGGCTTAATTTAAGTCTTTTACCATGCTTAATCTCTGGAAGGGTAGAGTGAAGTCAGTGTTGTAGAACTGACCCTCTGGGCCATGTAGGTGGGAGGCAACCTTTAACCACTGGTAATGTGATTCATTATTCCACTGAAACGGTCTTCTCTGTGGTTTCCAGGAGACTGTCATAGTCTGTGTAGAACTCACAGATGGTAAACTCAGGATCGTGGGTCAAAACAATTCCTTCATTCTGGAAGTGGTGTCCAATGTCATAAACCTGGTCAATGTCATCAGCACATTATGGTAAAGTTCTGGGGGCAATTATCTTACATAAGTTCATGTCTTATTTTTTTGTGATAGAGAGGAAAATCTCGGTCACAGCTCCCTCCTACACCAGGATGATGTTCATTTTATAAATTTTAATCTCTAGGAATCCCAGATCACCCAAGAAGCTTCTTACATCTATGATGACCTTACCATTGATGATATACTTCTGCCTCACAAAATCAATCAGGATCAAGTCCAGGTGGAGGTAACATAAGTAACCATGGAAAGAGCAGTATGATCTTGTAGGGAATGACCCTCAGCTCACCATTTTTGATTTTCTCAGGATTCCTCTGAATTTTAATCATGTTTCCTTGAATTGTTATGAATAAATTCTTCTTCTGATCAATAATTCCTGGAATTCATGACTTGCAACTTGACCTGTCTCCTCTGCAGGTCATAGAAGATGAGCTTTCCCCCACAAGCTCTTTTGGCCTGCGTCCTCCCTGCCACTTTTAAGGCAATGTCAGCCAGGTAGCCCCCAGGCTGCAGGTAACTGTACCCTTGGATGAAGTGAGTGAGCAAGATATCTACATGGAACTGCGTGGGTCTCAGTCTTCCCTATTCAGCTGGTGGACAGCTTGACTGCAGATCTTGTAGCATTGATTCACACCCACACCACTCTCGGTGGTGGGGCTTGTGGCAGCAACCTCGCCAGGATTGCAGCCATCCCGGCTTAGCTATTTCTCAGTGAGCTTTTTCTGATTGGCCCCTTCTCAGCCACTTTCCTCTCAGCTCTCAGGTGTCTCTTTTGTTTATTCTTGCTCGGTTTCATTTTGCAGACATCTGCTTTCACTTCAGTCCTGGGCTGCTGCTGTCTTCCTGGACAGGCTCACCCAAAAGACTGAAAGTATTCATCTTAACAACTAGTGTAACAGCACCCATATGATAGTTGGATAGTTGGATAGTTGGTCATTGGCTGTATCTTCAGGCTGACCATTCCTAGTGTAGGTATAATGACCACAGAACCATCTCTCCAGCTTCTGTTCTGTTGGGTAAGTGGGCTGCCTCTAGTTTTAACTGCGATATTAAGTTCAGTTCTAAGCATTTTTGTGTGCACCTTTGTTTCTTTTTTGGGGGGGGTACTGAGGAAGTGAACTCAAGGGGCACTTGACCACTGAGCCACATCCCCAGCCCTATTTTGTATTTTATTTAGAGACAGGGTCTCACTGAACTCATGATCCTCCTGCCTCAGCCTCCCAAGCCACTAGGATTATAGGCATGTGCCACCTTACCTGGCTTCATTTTTATATTTCATAAACTTATGTTTCCTGTTTTTATGTGTTTCCTTGGAACATATCTCTAATGTATTTTCTAAGGTCAAAGGTTATTGTCAATTTTACCCTTTTACATGGTGATATAAAAAGCATGTTATCATAGGTTCAGAAACATTTTTGTCCACATTTTCATAGACTACTGTTGCTGGAGAGCTAGGAGGCAGCATGGCCTAGTGGAGACAGGGTAGGCATTTAGGCATTGAGCAGGGAGAGCTGTGTTCAGGTCTGAGCAGTGTTACCTGGGTAAGAAGTAGGGGCTTGACAGTCACCCAGCCTCTGTGAAGTTTCTAGCTATAAAATGGGAGAGAGGCCACTGCACATAACACCAGGCAAAGCAGGCATCAGTTACGTACATCTGTTCCTGACTTTGGCCTGAAGCCTTGGTCATCTTTGTTACACCCTCAGCTGGCCCGTTTTTGCAGAAGGTGGACTAGGTAACAGGAGTTGAACAATGAACTATTAAATTGTGTTCTGGGCTGTGCACAGTGGCATATGCCTGTAATCCCAGTGATTTGGGAGGCTGAGACAGGAGGATCATAAGTTCAAGGCCAGCCTTAGCAATTTAGTAATGCCCAACATAACTCAGCAATTTAGCAAGGCCCAGTCTCAAAATAAAAAATAAAATGGCTGGGAATGTGGCTCAGTGGTAAAGTACCCCTGCATTCAAATCCCAAGTACCCTTTGCCACCCCCCAAAAGTCTTCTACACCTTAGGAGGTGTGCATACTGCCACCTTCTGGTGTGAAGAGTTAGTGTAGAGATGATCCAGGGATCAAGCTACTTCTCATTGTGTCCCTGTTAGGATCTGCCCCAGGGTGATGCTGTAGGAGAAGGAGGGGGAGGTTCTCCCCACCCAGCCTGACAGCTTCTATCTAGATGATGTCCTCCTTCTGCTGATGAAATTCTGGAGACAGGAAGATACTGAGTTTCCAAAGCCTACTTGTAAATGATGGTATATTTTTGGCTCTGAAGACTGTGGAGGTGTTGGCAAAGGATGTCTTTGCAAAACGAGGTGTCTTTATCGGTGTTTATTAAACCCTTCAGAGAGGTTGACTGTAGTGGTAAGTTAGTCCATAGATCTTTACAGCACCTAGCATGTGCCAGATACATGCTTTGGTACACATCATTGAATTAGGGAGAGTTCCTGCCTCTTTCTCATTGTGTAGAGGGGATGTATGTTGATAAGATTATCTATTTATTTATTTACTTACTTATTTTTGTGGTACTGGGATTGAACCCAGGGGCACTCTGCCATTGAGTCACACCCTCAGAACCCCCCACTATTTTTAAATTTTTGAGACAAGAGTCTTACTAAATTGTCCAGGCTGGTCTTGAACACATAATCTTCCTGCCTCAGCCTCCCCAGTTGCTGGGATTACAGGTGTGTACCACCATACCTGGTGAGATTAATTATTTTAAAATTGACATAGTTTCTTTTATTTATTTAATTGAGGACAAAAATTGTATCTAAACCAAACATTAAAAAATAGTTTAGCACAATATGCTGCCTCTCAAGTACTATAGCCATTTTTTTTCTCAGTAGATTCCAGCCCTTGTACACTGGTATGAAGATTTTTACAGAGCTATAACCATAATACATATATTATCCTGAAGTTCGTTATATTTTACTTGTAATAAACATCTCTCTATGTTGCTACTTAATCTTCATAATTATCCTTATAGCTATGTTATGAGGCAAATGTATGATTGTATCAAAATCTTTGAAGCAATTCTCTTAAGTTTAGTTTTTTTATATAATAGACACTGCTTATAATTAACTTCTTTATGCACATCTTTATTGCACTACTTCTCAATAATCATAAATATGGTTCTTCCTATGTGTTGCTATATTGTTTCCCAAAAGAACTATTATGAATTTACAATGCCACCAAAATTATGTCAGTTAGTTTGGTTGCAGCCCTGGTTGTCTTGAATATTGTTGCTGTAAAACATTTTTGAGAATTAATATTTTTAAATGTGGTCCTAGATTTGCTTTCATCTGTTATTTCTTTGAATACCAGTAGGCAGTTTCCTTTTCACACGTGCAGTATTTATAATTGCTCCTGCATGAGAACTCTGTTTATATTGTGGTTAAAAATATGAATGGGACCCTTGTTGTACGTCTTAAGAGAGAGAAAAGCAATAGAAATTGCATTATTACAGCTCAGAGGGTCAGAATGGTACTTACTGTTTTATTCGTTGGGTTAACAATGCCTTCTGGAATCTTCCCAAGAAAGCCCCAATGTTCTAAGATCTAGAGTGCAAGTCTATTCTCCTTCCCAGAACTACTGAGAAAAGTGATTCTACAACACCCTTAGTGTGCTTGACTCAATAATGGAAATGACATGATTCCCCAGTATGTATGAGAGAGTTGGACAGCAGCCTAGGTTATAAAAATGCAAATTAAGATTATGTGATTGGAGAGTTAATTGGTTTCCTAGTGACTCTGAAGAATACAGAGTGTCCTTGAGTGTTTCAGTTGGAAGGGTCCTACCCACAAAAGGGAAATGACTTCCACTGAAGATCACACAGCAAACTAGAGGAGGGCTGGAACCCTGCCTCCAGATTCCCCTGAATCTTTCATCTGTCCTGAAGGTAAACGTGAATGAATCTACTATTTTCCCCTTTAAAGCTTCCTCTTCTCTGCAACCCTCCTACTCAACTCCCATACCCTGCCTCCTCCTAGCCTGGATGATACTAGAGCACCTCGGAAGACTTCCTGTGTTGAGAGTCTATTTCCTTTTCCTAGGTTCAAAGCACTGTGCCACAAAGTGTCTGTCCATTAGCTAAAATATTGTGTCAATGCTCGAGTTTTTCTTTTGCAAGAAGACTGCAAGTGTTAGAAACATCCCATGAGGATGGAAGATCTTGACTCTCAGTAAGGCTTTTTGGTTCAATACCTTACTACTATTTTCTGGGATGATTAGATGAAAAAGGGAATTAACATTTGGTTAATTAGGTAGTGCCTACCACATAGTATGGTAACAGGCACTACCTAATGGAATTTCTTAAAAACACATGAAGTGACAAATTTGGAAATAGCTCCTAGAGTTTAACTAATTGATCAGCTCCCATGGCTATGATGTCATTATGTTATTGGTTTTGGAACAGCCAATCAACTTTGCAAACTATTCATATACATATTCCACTGAGGATACCTACACCCTCTGATGCTATTTGTAGGATTTTTATGCCAGTTTTGCCACCCACAGATGTTTCAATCTGGACAAGTGTCAGCAGCCTAGGGTCAAGTCTAGAAAGAAGCAGAAAGTCAGGTACAGTAGTAGTGCATACCTATAATCTATTACTTGGAGGCTGAGGTAGGAAGAACACTTGAGCTCTTTTGAGATAAGTTTTGGTAACATAGTGACACTCAGAAAATAAATTTTAAAAAATAAAGAAACCCATTTACATAGAATGCATCAAAGCTAAGGAAAATAACATCTGGAAAAATTCCTTGAGGAAAAAGAAATAGAAGAATCCTAAAAATTGAGACAAAGATCATAACTCAAGACAAGAGAAACAAGAGTCTTGGTGGGTGGGAGAATGTAAGGCCATAGGTCCTAGGGTGTTGACCAATTCCCAGGAAGGTTGGGGGACCCTGCAGGGTTTGGGACACAGGGGTGGTACTTGTAGCAGAATCTCATTGGCTCTCTTGGTTTCTTTCTCTTTAAAATAGGCATACAAATAAGCTTCTCTGGTCATCTCTCAGTGGGGTTATGGGAACTGATTCAGTTAACTCATATGAACATGCTTTTATAAAATGTGTATGAAAATGTCACAGAAGGACTATCAATTAGTTACAGCAGTCCAGTCTAATTCATTATCCAGAATTTCAGCTACTCAACTTGTTCCTGGCTGTGTTTTATTGACAAGGCAGCATTTGATATCCATTGAGACTCTGCAAATTAAAGCCTGACTCAGAGTAAGCCCTTGGAATTCATGCCTCTCCTGACCCCTGACTTATTACCTTGACTTTTCTCTACCCTCAGAAAAACTAGGATAGATTTCAGCTGCACAGCAAAAAAACCAAACAAAATAAAACCCTTCTCATAGCAGTCTGCCCATCCTTTGAAAAATTTAGTTTTTAATCTTAAAACAAAGTTTTGGGCTGAAAGTTCATTCATAAAAGGATATATCTAAGGCTGGGGTTGTGGCTCAGTGGTGGAGCGCCTTGCCTAGCAGGTGTGAGGCACTGGGTTCGATCTTCAACACCACTTAAAAATAAATACAAAAGATAAAGGTATTATGTCCATCTACAACTAAAAAATAAAATAAAACTAAAACAAAAGAATATATGTAAAAGCTGGGTGAGGTGGAACAGGCCCATAGTCCCAGATACTCAGGAAGCTGAGGTAGGAGGATGGCAAGTTTGAAGCCACACCTAGCATCTTAGTGAGACCCTTAGTAAATAATGAGACCCTGTCTCAAAATAAACATAAAGGACTGGGGAGTGGGTCAGTGGTACAGCATACACCCCTCCCACACATAAACAAAGTAAGAAGTATAATTTTTAAAAAAGTAATAAAAACACCACACAATAAACTTCAGAAAAAACATTACTAGTGCCTGCAAAGCCCCATATGTCTTTCCCTGATGCATTCCCTTTACTCTCCTATCTTCTACTTTGTATTAATTTTCATACATAAAATAATCCTTAATATTATTCTTAACATATATATATATATATATATATATATATATAATCCTTAACAACGTATTATTTAGCTTTTTCTGTCTCTGAACTTTTATAAAGGGGAGAATGTGGTAAGTATTCTTGGACAACTTAGGTGTTTTTTCTTTTTTTGCATCTGCAATTTTCCTACATGGATGGATGCAGTTGTAGTTCATTCATTTTGAAGACATATAGTATTCCATTGTGGGAATGTGCTATAAATTATTTATCCATCCTATAGTGAATGGGCATTTCAGCTACTTCCAGCTTGAGACAGTTATGATGTGTTTTTATGTCACCTGTTGTATTTGTATAAAAGTTAATGTTTATCTAGAAGTGGAAATACCGGATTATAAGGTATGCATGTCTTTAATTTTATCAGATAAGGCCAACCGGTCCAAGTGGTTTAACAATCACCAATAGTATAGGAGAATTTCCATTGGTCTACTTTCCTGCCCTTACTTGACATTAGGCAATGCTTTATTTTTAAATTTCTGCCAACCTAGGAGGCCATGTACTTGTGTATCTCATTTTGGTTGTAGTTTGCACTTCCCTTTTATTAAGGAGGTTGGGCATCTTTTCATGTTTGTAGTCCTTTTGTGTTTCTTCATCTCTGAAATGTCTGTCTCTTTCCCATTTAAACAATAGGCTAATCTTATTGATTGGCAGCTCTTTAAAGATTCTAGGCACCAACTTTTTGCCAGTTTTATGCGTTACAATTATCTTCTTTCTGTCTCTGGATTGTCTTCTCACTCTATACGATATTTTTGTTGAACAGAGTTCTTTAGTGAAATTGACTTCAACCTTTTCCTTTATCTTCTTCTTTCACTTTTGGTGTCATGTTTAAGACATGATTTATCTTTTTCTTTGCCTGAGATTCTAAAGATCATTTCCTGAGTTTTCTTCCAAATATTACGAGTGCCTGCAAAGCCGCCCTTTGAGGAGACATAAAACAAAATTTGAAAAATTCCAAAAGTCTTTCTTAGGATTGTTCTGTCTGTTCCTGAATCTTTCCACAAAACAGTTCTGGAAGTCCGAGATTATTTCTATTCCAATAGGCCTCCTTTCCTCACAGAAAGCTTTGAGTTCTGCCAAATGCCAAGAGACAAACTATTCAAGCCGAGGCTCAGCAATCCCGGACTGCACGTCCCTGCTTGGCACGGCGCGCGACCCCCAGGGGGCGCCCTCGCATCACACGTGCAATTCCCCACAGAGGCTGCATAGGGCGACCTGGACTCCCTGCAGGAGGCAGAGGCAGCATGAGTGCAGCCAGGCCCGTGCCTCTGGCCCTCGCTAGTCTCATCCTGCCACCGACCTGCTGAAGCTAGGGTCCCTCTTGTTTTTCTAGCCCTTTCAAATCTGCCCTCCCACCTCTAGCTCTGTGTCCATTCAAAGAATTCTCCTGATTCCTCCTTGTCTTTTGGGGAACCCTCCCTGACATTATTTTATAGGTCAGATGTTGCTAAGGTTTAAACCTACCCCAAACCACTGTGGCATACAGCTGATGTAACTACAAGGCTCCCCAAAGGATCAGAGCACCAGGGAATCAATCACAGATGGTATACAGATACACTAAGGAAGGGCAAGAGAGCTCTTTGCCTGTTTGGTGTTTGATTCTGCCTTTTCAATCACTTAACAGTTGGATTGTTTCCTCTTGCCTCCGTTTTCTTTTAAGACTGAGTTAATATCATTGTCTTACAGTTTTTGTAAGGATAAAACAGGGAAGGTTCACCATGCCTGGAACATAACAGGGACCCACAAATATTGGTTTTCCTGTATCTTAGCTTGAGCTCCTCAGAAAACAGAGCCTGAAGTCAAGCTTCAGATCCAGTGCTTTTTTTTTGGTGGCATCATCTCAGGGAAGCAACAGTGAAGGGAAAGGAGACCAGAGGAAGGGAGGAAGAGAGAGCAGATCCCAGGCTGTGCTGACCTTAGCAGGTTCCAAGGCCATGGGTATGGCATCCCTGGAGCAGAGGAGGGCACTTTACCTCCAGTGTCTTCCCACCACTTCTCTCATTAGTCAGGGTTTTAACTGTGGTGTGTTAGTTCCCTGCATTCTGAGCTGTTACCCCTGCTCCCTGGAGGCCCTCTGGACAAGTCAAGGCCTCTGTGGGAAGGACTGGCTCAGGCCTAGGTGGCCTGAGTTGCTGTGATTCCTGCTGCATGCAGTGGGAGGGGGGAAGCTATGTCACCCCCTGGCCCTTGTCCTCAGGGGAGGTTGAGGCAAATGCAGTATTAGCAGATGGAGTGATGGTGCTAGGGCCCTATGACCTCAGAAACAGCTTGAGCTACTGCTAGGACTCCTTTGTTAGAGAAAGCAGGGTGGGGCCTGGGGACAGGGCAGCCAAGTGGGCTAAGCAGATCTCTGGCAGTATATAAACTGAATCTCATGCACTTCTCCCTTTCCTTGTGTTTATGCGAACTCTGCTTCCCAGCACATCTAGCGCTGGGCACATTCACATTCACTGGATATCAAAAGGGCACAGAAATGAATGAAGCATGCCTGGAGTCGATGATTTCATTCATGAAGCAAATATTGTATTTCAGAAGGATCGGGTGTTCTTAGGTCTTGTTCTGTGCTGGATGCTTTGGAAAGTTATGTTAATCAGAGCAAGTTAGTGAAGCGGTTAGGGTTTGTTTTTTTTTTTTTTTTTGTAAAATACCAGATAGGATTTATGCTTTGTAGGCTACATGCAACTCTGCATTTCTCTTCTTTTCCTTACATACCTTTGAAAATGTAAAAAATGATTATCCTACAAGTCATAAAAAGCAGGTTGGATGCCCATGGGTTAGACTATTTTGAACCAACAAGATCCCAGTTGAAGTGGCTTAACATGTAAAAGGTTTATTCTTGCTCACATCATTGTCCAGTGCAGGTCAGTGGCTCTCTAGAGCAGCTTTAATCTGTGTGGTAACTTAGGGATACAGGATGCCTTCATCTCCTCAGGTCATCATCTATGCCATCCTGATTTTTTTTTTTTGTACTATAGATTGAACTCAGGGGCAGTTAACCACTGAGCCACATCCCCAGCCCTATTTTGTATTTTATTTAGAGACAGGATCTCACTGAGTTGCTTAGCACCTTAGCTGTGAACTCCCAATCTTCCTGCCTCAGCCTCCTGGGCCACTGGGATTACAGGCATGCGCTACCATGCCCAGCTCCCAGCCCATTCTTTTTTTTTTTAGTCTTAGATTTATTTTCCAAAATGCAATTTATATGTTCTTATATGTAAAAAGCAACCTTAATTACAACATGAAATAACCATATTATTTGCTTTCTCCAAGTCACAAATACATAGAAATCTATTAAATGTAATGTTAGATGTATGCTTTCTCTCTATTATGTGATTGCTACTCTCTTTTAAAGGTACAGGCCTTAAGGACAAGATGGGCTCCTGGAGGCAAGTGTGGGGTGAACCCTATGGACTGACTGAACCCTGCTGTGGGCACTGACCCCTGCCACTCAGCAGTGCACCTGGGGAACATCTAGCATGCCAAGTCTTCATCTAGAGAGATGCCCCACATTGGCATTTTTGAAGTTCCTAATGGGGACTTAGAGCTCAGAATTGTGGCCACATCAGAAGTTTTGGAAATGCTTCTCTGTTCTTCTCCATGTCTTGCATGTCTAGGAACTATCGCCAAATCCACTTCTCTTGATCCTCCTGGGACAGCATAGTGATCCAAGTTGAACTGGGGCAAATACTCGGTTCTCAAATTCAGTAGATGTGGAGGTATGTTAAGTCTGTCTAATGTCTGTAAGAATTTAGTTTAATACTTATGTCAGAATATTTTTCTGCTCTCTTTAAAAGGTTTATATAGAATAAGGAGAAACGGTTCTAAAGGGCAGGGAAGGTTTTTCCACATCAAGGATTTGTACATCTGTCTGCAGGTTTTGTTTGGGGACTTCATGGTGCCTAGAATCTGAGCCCTGGAATGAGCGGTCAGAGACAAAGCATGCACAGAAACCCTCTTAACTGCAAAGCTTGCCTAGGCTATTTACTCTCTACATATATCTAAACAACATAAGAAGACCATGGATCTATAACTGAAATATTAAGCCCCTGAAGATAGAAATAATTCTTAACCAATAGATTAAGCATTTAAATTATTAGTCAACAATAAAACAACAACAAAAGAAACATATCAAAAATATAAAAAGGAAACACATAATTCTCTCAACCTTCCCTGTCTCTGTTCCTCACCAAAGGAACATTGATCTGGGTATAAAAATCCAAACAAAGGGGCTGGGGTTGTGGCTCAGCAGTAGAGTGCTTGCCTACCATGTGCAAGGCCCTGGGTTTGATCCTCAGCACCACATAAAAATAAATAAATAGAATAAAGGTATTAAAAATCCAAACAACATTCTTTCTTCGCTTTTTAGTTGGAAGTGACTGTGGAAATGGTGGTTCCCACTCTTATTTTTTATTTTGAGACATGGTCTTGCTAAGTTACTTAGGGCCTCACTAAGTTGCTGAGGCTGGCTTTGAACTTGAGATCCTCCTGCCTCAGTCTCCCGAATTGCTGGGATTACAGATGTATACTACCAATACTGGTTTACAACTATTTAAAGGATTATATCATATCTGTTATGTTTTCTTGGTTAGTATTCAAATAGCCTCACATTAACAGCAGAGAAGTTGAACCAAAGTAGTTTCCTGTATGTCTGGGAAGAGGAAATAGCATACAAAAACACAGGAATGTCTTTCCCCCAGATTAAAGAAAAGTTAAGACATGGTCCTTGTCTTATAGGACCTAGTATCAAGTTGGGACAAAGGATGGGCATGAATGAAACATCGAATAACAAAGAACAACTTCAAATTCTGTGTCAGAGTTCTGACAAAAGTCAAAACAAAAGACTATGAAATTCACAGGACCAAGAGACCAGACTGGGCCCACGTAGTTGGCTAAAACTTTATCGAGAAGATAGAACTGGAATTTGATTATGAAGCACTGGCAAGACTTAGCCAGAGGGAGAATGATGGGAAATGTTTTTCAGGTAGGGGAAGTAGCATAAACAAATTGTCACAACTGGAGAAGACCAGGGCGTCCAAAGTGTTTGCACTGGTGGAGTTCAGGCACTGATCCATCCTAATGCCTGCTGGCCTGGCAGAAGATCTCAGTGGTTGGCTTTGGGAGAGGTTCTTATGCAGGGACTGGGGTAGAGGTAGGGCTGTAAGGCAGGGTGGAGGAGACAGTTTCCTAGCATTTTACCCCATTCACTGCATGCTGAGGTGTCTCAGTGTTTTAACAACCAGAATGGCTTCATCAGTGCATGTAAGCTAAACATCTGCCCTGCATCGCATGTAAGCTAAACATCTGCCCTGCATCGGAGACTTATGGCAACATAGGATGGAAAGACAAGTTGGAATTAAATTGGGAAGGTCTCTGATTGCAAGGGTGTTTGGAATATCCAAAGCAGAGATTGACATTATTTATTTTCAGAGATAAAGCCTAGAGCACCCTATATAATAAATATCCAATAATGAATGGTTAAATACAAATAGTGCACCCATATGATGGAATTGTCTGTGATCATTAAGATCCAGTTTCTGAAGACTTTTAACAACATGGAGTGATATGTACAAACTAGAGAAACTAGAACAAAAAAACTAGAGAAGAAAACTAGAGTATAATACCAATTTAGTAATAAAAAATATAAAAATATTAAGACTAAAATAACATCAAACCTAGTGGTTATTTAAAAATTAATTTAAATTGACAAAAATAATATATATTTGTCATGTATGTTTTAAAATATATATAATTAGTATTTATTTTTGGATGGTAGTATTACATTGATTTTTCTTTTCATCATTAAATTTTCCTATGTTTTGAATTTTTATATAAGAAACCCATATGACTTATAATAATTACTCCTCAAAAGAAAGTTTAACGTGGCATGTGGCACAGTGGTGGCTGTGACTATAATTTTCTCTTTCTTCTGTAGGTAAATTCCATTCTCATTTTGGCAGTGCCCAACAACTGGGTACCTACATGAGTCAGTCCACAGTGGCTGAGCACCATCTATCCCTGGGATATTAGGCCCAGTTTGCCACTGAGCAGACAACTGGAAAGCCCACCTTGTTTGTCATCCTATATAGGTGAACTTGTAATTCCAGCAACTCAACTCACAGAGTGAATACTGATCCAGAAAATTGTACAGCCACCCTGTGCTTGAGCCACTAAGCTGTGGGGTATCAAAGATTGGTCACAGAACAGTGAGAACCCATACAGACATGGCATCTCATTTCACAGACGGAAAACCAGAAAGAGGAAGGCACTTACCCAAGGTCACACAGTGAGTAACTATAAGTAGGGACTTGAACCTGGTCTTTGTCCTATGCTATGTCTTCATCTATCACAGTGTACCTTAGACAACTGACTTCCCTGGATTCTGTTCAAATCCCTCTTTTGCCTAGGTTCTATAAGTCAGTTGTGGTTTGGAATTAAATTCACAGAATCACTGCTATTTCTTGGCTCTTCAGTTTTGTGGCTCCCTAGGTCTTCTGACAAAATTCTGTCCTTCTTTAAATCCAATATGTAATGAAAACATTGGCCAAAATATCCTCTGAAAATAATCTGGCAGTTCCTTAGAAAGTTAAATGTATACCCACTAATTCTATTCCTGGGAAAATACCCAAGAGAATTGGAAAATATATGTCCACACAAAAACATTAACTCAAATGTTCAACAGCTTTACCCATATCAGCAAAAGAGTGGAAACAATGAAAATGTCCATCAGCTGATGACTGGATAAACAAAATGTGCTATATCTGTACAATGGGATATTTTTTGTTAATAATCAAAAGGAATGAAGAACCAGTTCTTGCTACAACATGGATGACCCTGGAAAACACCATGCTAAGTGATATAAGCCCATTACCAGAGACCACATATCATATGATTCCATTTATATGAAATGCCCAGAGTAGGCAAATTCAGAGAGACAAAAGTAGATTAGTGGTTTCCAGAGACTTGGGGATAAGGAATGGGAGGTAATGGATGCAGGGTTATTTTATTGGGGTAATGAACATGTTCTAGAATTAGATAGTGGTGATCATTGCATAATTGTGAATATACTAAAAAAAACACTATGTACACTTTACAATGTTATGTAAATTTAAATTATATCTTTCAAAAAGATTAGAAAGATTTTCTTGGGTTCTCTGATTAGAACCCAAGAAAAATGAAATTGGAGGAAATCTGAAATGAGAAAAGTGTTATAAGGTGAAGACCTATGATTCGACCAGACTTTTGGGCCTAAAAGAACATGTATAAGCAGGTCTTCTGGTATTCTCAAAACTGCCTTATGAAGTAGCTACTCAGGCCAGGCGTGGTGGTACATGCCTATATCCCACTGATTGGGGAGACTGAGGTAGGAGAATTGAGAGTTTGAGGCCAGCCTCAGCAATTTAGTGAGACCCTCAGAGACTCTGTCCAAAAAAAAAAAAAAAAAAAAAAACAGGAGTGGGGACTGATGTAGCTCAGGGGTGAAGCACCCCAGAGTTTAATCCCAAGTGCCCACCCCCCCCCGCCCCAAGTAGCTACTCAGGTAGTAACTAGAATCACAGCTCTTCTATTAACTAGAAACATGATCCTTAAATATCTTAAATCTTGTCAATCCAATTTCTTCATTAACAAAGAAGGATAATACAGTCTTTCTCACAGGTAATGGTAGGTATGCTACCAAGTGCTTAATATTTAATAGGCTTTTATTTCCTCTTTTCATCTTTTCCCTAATCTCCGGAGCCACTGTACAATATTGAGGTGCTCACATTCCCTAGTCGGGTCTGGAAACTTTTTTAAGTGCATATTTCCCAAACTTTAGCATTGCATGGGGATCATTTCTTTACCCTTTTCTCAAACTCTGCAGGATTGGTAACTAGGACAAGCCTTCTCAAAATAAAATGAACATAGAATCACTTGAGGATCTTGTTGAAATACAAATTCTGATTCATAGGTCCTGGATGGAGCATTTCTAAAAATCTCCCAAGTTACTAATTTTTTCTGGTCCTTGAAAACTCCTGAATAGCATGGTTCTAAGTCACTGGAAATATTAAGCAAGAATGTTATGTAGAACCTTCCTCAAACAGCAAATTTTGACATCATTCTGTGATGGCAAAACCAGACCTGGTTGTGAAATGGGATTATAAAAATGTTCTGGTAAGAAACCAATGCCTGCGGAAGGAGTCAGTTCCCCTCTCCTCTCCCAGCCTTTCTTCAGGAAGCCTAATTAACCAGGAGTCCCTACCTTTTGAATTGTAAATAACTACCTTAGGAGTCTGACTACACCCTTTTGAAATGTAAAGATCCCTGTGAAAAGAGCCCTTCTTATCTGTTTCTGTAAGCAAGCTTTAGGTTAGAGACCTTGCACAAGGCCTTCAGTTGTGTAGATTAGGATTTTTTTTTTAAAGGGGAATAAAGCCCCAGTGATAGGATGAGTCTAAAATAAGCCAAATCACCTATCAATGTTTTGAGAAACTGTGGATCAGGGCTCAGAATCTGGAGTTTTGTTTTCCGCTGGCCCTGTTTGCATAAAACAAAGTTTGGAATTCTCTCTGAGTGCTGATTGCTGCTTCTCAACCAGTCTGTTTCCTGTAACAATTCTAAGGTAGACAGTGATGAAATAAATTAATACAATTTTCCAAGTATTTGTAAAATGCTTTGCAAAGAAGAGTCTGAAATACAGTCAAGGTTTTTTTTTTTTTTCCTAAAGTCCATTTAGGCCACAGAAATATCAGTAGCCTTCCATGAGGATCTAGAGATGACATATGAGATTGTAACTAGAACTATAAAAATTAATAGGAAAATATATATATTTGTACAGAGTGTCAACATTTCCCAAGCATGGCTATTGCCTCTGGTGTCTCCTTCAATCTGCTTAGATCTAGGAAATAGGGAATTTAAGGGATGACTATCTTCATTTTTGTAGATGACAAAATTGAGGCTCAGGTGTTACAAGATCCTGGGCACAGTGAAACACACTCCTGCCTGTACCTCCGTCATCCACCTGCCCGCCCCCCCCCCCCAGCTTATCATGATGCCAGAGAGGATTCTATGTAACTATAGATCTCCCCACTGGCCCTAGGTACCTAAAGAAGGAAGCTTTGGGGACAAGGAGGCAAGAGAGAATTCCTGGTAAAGGGCTCCCTCCGATATGTACAATCAAAGCTGGTAATATTTCCACTCTTCCTCTTGGCCCTACCCCAAATCCAGGATTTTAAAATGTCACAGTCTTTGCCTACACTAAAACAAGCATGTTTGGATTCCAAACAGCAATCTTACTATCTTCTTGGCCTTGTTTACAGGAAAGCAGGAGGGCTGAAGTTTGCCAGCCCTTTCATGGGGCATGTAGCTGCCCATTTGATTAAAAACTCTCAGGCCTTTGCAGGGACATCAGAAACAAACTCTCTTCAGAGTTGGAGTTTTTGTGTTCTAACTCAGTCAGGCAAGCATTCATGAGCCTAAAGGTGTGATTTTCTGATTCAGAGCTCTCAGTTGGAGCAGGTTTTACATCCAGAGATCTGTGATGGGGCTGGGATTTTTAAAAGCTTCCCAAGCATTCTAATGTACAGCCAGGATTGCAGACTGCTGGACTGAGGTCAAGGATTTGACTAGATTCCACCTTCTTTTTTTAAATATTTTTTTTAGTTGTAGTTGGACACAATATCTTTATTTGTTTTTATGTAGTGCTGAGGATCCAACCCAGTGGCCCACACGTGCACGGCGGGCACTCTACCACTGAGCCCCAGCCCCAGCCCCTAGATTCCACCTTCTACCCAACCCCTACAGCCAGGTTCCTTCTACTCACTCTGTTCCATGTGTAAAGATTTATGCTCACCCTGAATTTAAAATGTCAAATGGATTCCCAGATGAAGCCATGCACATGAAATAAGGGTTGGAGAAGAGACTGGTTCATCTGTTGGCTCTATCACTTGCCATCAGAGAGACAGAGAGTGGTTATGGCACAGACCTGCTAGGCTTGTATCCTGCTCCTGCTGCTAACTGATCCTGCTGCTAGCCTTCCTAAGCTTTGGTTTCCTGCTCTGTGAAATAGTGGTGCATACAGGCTTGGGAAGAGGGTGTGCCTGCAGAACACTAAGCATGTCTCCTTCAGGTTTTCATCCCAGGCACTGGCTTGCCTTACCCCGGTCCCTGCAGAGGAATATAAGGAGGTAATGCATGTCCAGTGCTGAGCAGAGTGCCTAGCATGCGTCAAGGTCTCAATAAATGTTAATGATTAGCAGGAGTTAGAACTAGTACTCATCTCTTAATTCTGCCAACCCCACTGTATTTTATTCTACTTGACCAAATTAAATTTCATCCATTCCTATGTAATTCAAGTCAACGATGCAATTCCATCTCTCAACTCCACTCCAACTCCACCTGGTCCTGGCAGCATTCCTAACCCATCAAAACAACTGAATTTCATTCAATTGAATTTCTTCTACATCTTTCTATTCAACAGATTTAACAATAAAATACAGGATGCCTGGTTAAATTTGAATTTTAGATAAAGGTTCAGCAATTATTTTAGTATAAATATGTACCACACTGTTTTCAAATTTAAATTTGAAATATTTTAAATTAAAAACTCAAATTTTAAAAAAAAGTATTTATCTGGCAACCTTACCCTAACTTCACCAGCTCAGAAAGAGTTGGCTGTGTGTAAAAATTGCTCCTTCCTTTGTGCTTACTTGACACTTTGTATTTTCAATATTTAACTTGTTAATGGTTTAATGTTTACAAATAGTTTGCAGATTGTTTAATATCTGTATCAAAATTTAGGGATATATAGGATATGGTGGCCCATCCCCATAATCTTAGCTACTTGGGAGGCTGAGGCAGGAGGATGGCAAGTAGGAGGTTTATATGGAGGGACTCATAAGTTGCCCAGGAGGTTGGCCTGGGCAACTTATGAGTCCCTCTAAATAAAAAATAAAAAGGGCTGGGATGCAGTTCAGGGGTAGAGTACTCCTGAGTTCAATCCCCAGTACCAGAGAGAGAGAAAAAAAAAGAGAGAAAGTAAGAGTTAGGGGTAGGTTTGATGCACACCCACCAGTTGTGTGTGCCTCTTTCTCCTTGTGAAATGACCAGGTGGTGTCTCAGCTCCAGAGAAGGTTACAGTTGGTCTAAGCCAGATACAAGGAAAATCCCTTTGCTGCTCACTCACCTGGCACTAACCACTGAAATACAAGAGCTAGATTGTTGAGGGACTTCAAATAATGGTTTTCCTTGCTCTTTATTGAGGTATTTGTCCACTCTTTTGTTGCTGGACTGGGTTGTACCTGAGTGTGGTGTGAAAATGGGACTGTTATCCTGGGTAGAGACTGGAGAGCAGAAGGGAAGGAACCTGCGTCCTTGACAACATCAGAACCAAAAAGCCACTGCAGACCCTCTTCCTTCCACATTCTTGTTATGTTTTAATAAGACTTCTTATTGTTTAAGCTGTTTTGATGGTTTTCTATTCCTTGTAGCTGAAAGTAGTCTAGTTAATGTACCTCCTCTTATAGGTAAGATCACGCTGGCTTGCCCTGAGTTACACAGCTGGTAATCCACAGAAAAGGGTCTCAATGTCAGTCTGAGCCCAGGCTCAAGGTCATCCTTACTGTGCCTCATGCCCCCTTGCTAACCACCATCTTCCTTTGGGCCTCAAATTCCCACCGCTAAGCTTTCTCTTTGGATTAAGCTACTGCGATCCTTTATAAACATGCAACTATATATGTGTCTTATTTTTGAATGTATACATTATATAAAGATGTGTTATAAATGGACAGATTTTCTTTTTATCCTGAGAGGTAGAAACTGACCCATTTCTATTACATTAAAAGGCTACCATAGGGCTAGAGTTGTGGATCAGTGGTAGAGCGCTTACTTGGCATGGGTGATGCACTGGGTTTGATTTCCAGCACCACATAAAAAATACTAAATAAAGATACATATGAACTGTATTTTTTAAAGGACACCATATTAATCTGCTAACACAGCTCACTTTTAGAGCTAAAAGAGGCAATTTTCTCCTTTAAAAAATAAGTTTGGGCTGGGGTTGTGGCTCAGTGGTAGAGCACTCGCCTAGTTCGTGTGAGGCCCCGGGTTCAATCCTCAGCACCACATATGAATAAAATAAATGTATTGTGTCTAACTACAACTAAAAAATAAATATTTTTTTTTAAAAATAAGTTTGTTCCTAGAAGGTCAAAACAATTTTTTATTTTTTTGTACCTGGGATTGAACTCAGGGGTGTTTAACCACTGAGCCACATCCTAGCCCTTTTTAATTTTTTGTTCTTAATTTATTTTGAGAAAAGTTCCCACTAAGTTGCATAGGGTCTTACTAGATTGCTGAGGCTGGCTTTAAACTTGTGATCCTCCTGCCCAAGTTGCTGGGATTATAGGTTTGTGACCCCATGCCTGGCTTGAAATGTTTTTAAAGCACACATTTTGATATTAAGTAGGAACTAAACAACAGATAGGTGTTTTGTTTTTTTTTAAGTCACAAGACATAGGGCTTAAAAGAGGTCTACATACTTTAAATTTGCTTGCAGGCCTTTCCTCCTAATTTGTCCCTATTTTATCTTTCACATTAACTATAACTCTATCAAAACACAAATATTTATATTTATACTTTAATTTATATTTATAGTTATAAGTAGATGCAATCAATATCTTTATTTTATTTATTTATATGTGGTGCTGAAGATCGAAACTGGTGCCTCATATATGCTAGGTGAGTGCTCTACCACTGAGCCACAATCCCAGCATCAAAACACAAAGATTTTATCTTCTGAGAATTAAAGCACTTACTTGGAGAATCAATTTTTTTTCCTAATAAAAACCAGAGTGACATCAGGGATTGTAAATGTGATTAATGTAACTGAACTGTACACATAAAATAGTTAAAATGGCAAAATTTATATTTTTATATATAGTCTACCACAATTTTAAAAATTAATAGTGTAATATGCAAAATCCTTGACTTACACACTTTTACATGTATAAATTATACTGTATATGACTTACATATCAAAAAATATGTTAAAGAAATATAACCAGCTATTGCATTTCTTAATGGAGTTTCCATTAAGAAAATGTTTTGAAAATGTTTTTTTCCATTTCCATTTAAGTCTGAAAAGGTGATTTCATTGTTAAATAATCTCAGAGGCATTAGTAAAAGGTACTTATGTGTAATCACCCATTTACAAACATTTATGATAGCTATCATAGCCTTTATAATTACTTTTGAGGGGCAATGTCTTATTTTGAGACACACACACACACACACACACACACACACACACACACTTCCCCCCACCCCCTAGTACTGGGGATTGAATCCAGGAGCTCTCAACCACTGAGACACATATACAACCCTTTTAAATATTTTATTTAGAGACAGGGTCTCACTGAGTAGCTTAGGCCTTGCTAAGTTGCTGAGGCTGGCTTTGAACTCACAATCCTCCTGCCTCAGTCTCCAGAGCCACTGGAATTACAGCTGTGTAGTGCCACGTCCAGCTCTTATTCTGATATAATTTCAAGGTCAAAAAATTGTGGCAAGCAATTTACATATTTTAAACTTATACATAACAAGACACACAGAGAGGAGAAATTCAGAGTCTAAATATTGTGGCACTAGGATAAAGTCTATTGTGTAAAATACACAAAAGTGTGAAATAAGAAATATGACCACTTTAATACGGTGGCAGTTCAACACACAGCTGCTTCGTCAGAAAATAATAAAAGAGATGTTCTGTAGAATGCCTGGTTTCTAACAGATAAGAAATTTGTGAAGTACAGCATTTTTACATGAGAAAGCCATTCAACATAGATGTGCACATACTTTACAACTAGAATACACTTAAAATATATGGGCTTTATACTGTTTCAAAAATATTCAATGTAAACTTCCACAAATATGTGATTTTGCAGCAAAACACATTTTCTCATATCAGGTTACAGGTGCTCTCTCCCCCTGCAGTACCTATAGTCAACTCCCAGGACATGCTCTTTTCCAGCCCCTTTCTTCCCTGTTTTTTTTTTAATATTTATTTTTTTAGTTTTAAGTAGACACAATATCTTTATTTTGCATTTATGTGGTGCTGAGGATCGAACTCAGTGCCTCAAGCATGCTAGGCGAGCACTCTACCCCTGAGCCACAACCCCAGCCCCACTTCTTCCCTGTTTTTGCTCTTTTGGGCTTAGAGAAATGAAAACAAAATTGTTTTCTCCATGGTGGGTGGCAAGTCCTCTTGTATGCTGTATTTCTTTATCTCTCAGGTGGCAAAGAGAAAGGTCACCCCTGAAATACCAAATTGTCAGCAGATTTGTGTGGATTGGGGGATGCCCATCATACCCATTATGCCCATCACATCCACCTCTGACTTATGGGGTTGGACCAAGCTCATGCAGCATCCCTTGACACTGATTGGCCCACGTGGGATCAGACCCCATCTTCTATCCTTATCCCCTCTCCCAACCTCCTACTTGCAGCGCCACCTGGGATCATGCGCTCTCTCTTCAGGCACCACTGGGAATCATACAGTCTTGCTTCCTTCCAGGTCCCAATGATACCTTTCAAGAACTGAGACCAGAGAGAGTGGACTTGATCTCTTCCTTCTATCTCACTCAAATGCCTAATCCTCTATTCCACCTACTCCTCATCTCTGGCCAGCAAGCGCTGTGGCTCTATGAAAGGTTGTCTTGGGGCAATTATCTTGGTACACTAAAATCTGTAGCCCCACACCACTGGATGAAATGACAAAGAATAGTCTCATTGTATATGAACTCTATTCCCCACAAAGTTAATTATCGAATCTATTCCGATGCATCTTGTAGAGATTGAGTGTGAAGTGGCGGAATTCAGGTGGCAGAAATGCATTGCTGCTTCTGAGGAGATGATGCTGTCTATGCCTTTCAGAAAGTCTTTACGAGAGTAGATGGCCCAGTAGCTGGAGGGCTCTAAAAATGATCTAAGTTTCCAGCTGTGGACTCTCCTAGGCAATTCTGGAAAAGAGGAAATCTTCCATTATCATATGGTGCCTTTAAAATACAAGGAGGCAGGTGCTACACTGGGGACATTCATGAACAGGAAGAGGGCAAGTCCACCTCTGATTGGCAGGGGTGGGATGGGCCTTGAAGAAGGAAGGCATCTGTTAGTGAGAGGGGAGGGAGCTTCCAGTGAGAGCAGAATATTTGCAAAGATCCTGCATGAAAGGACAGGGCTGCTCAGGGAAGGGATAAGTCTGTACAATGCCTGGGGCAGGGAGGGGGATTCTGGAAAGTGGGTTGCAGCCACTTGTGAGGGCTCTTGAGTGCCCAGGTAAGAAGCAAGCAGCAACTTTATTGACTTAATGAGGCACTTTAAGTAGGAGAGTAACATAAAAGGATGTGATTTATTTTAGCTTTTTAAATATATTTCCTCTTATGGAAATATATTTTCCATAAGAGGAAATTCAATGCACTACGTATTTTTCAAGTTTCTACTTCTAACATTTGTTTTTTTAAATTATAGGGTGTACAACACCATTCCAGAATAAAAATTCCCATGGGATTTTATATAACCAATAATTAAAAGTAGATACATTCTATGTGTAGCTATTTTAATATAGCAATAAAGTATAAATATATTTTCATTTCTATTAAATTATAAGCCCAGCTAAATAATTGTGAAGTATGAGTAAATTGGCTAAGTTTATAGAAGAATATTGTCTAGGTCAACATGTTACTATTTTTATTTGCTTTAAATTGTTTTATTTTTATAAATTTTTATTTTTACATTATTTTAAATGTATGTTTAAATTGTTTTATTTGCTTTAAGTTATTTTATTTGTTTTCAATTGAGAAAATAACCTGTCTTTGAACAGTTTCACCTGGTACCTAATGACATGCATCTGTGCTTGTTGGGCATAGACTATTTTTCCCACTTCTGCAGTAACATGGACAAATACTTCAGTAACTTTTGTGATTTTAGAAACAACATCCAGTTTTCAGAATAAAGATATTTTCTTTGATTTTCACAGCTCACCTGGAATATTATTTGGTTATATCTAAAACTACTTGTACTTCTCCCCCTTTTTCCTTTTTATTTTTATTTAGACAATTTCAAAATATGGATAAAAGTTGCAAAAATAACACAACAAACATTCCAATGAGATTCACCAGGTGTTATTATTACATTCCCTCTTGTGTGTATATACATATGCACATATACATATATTCACAAACACGTTTATAAATTTTTTCTGATCAACCATTTGAGAGTAAGTTCATATATCATAACTCTTCATCCCTAAATACTTTAGCATGTAAATTTATGAACAAGGATATTCTTTTACACAACTACAATATAATGATAAACTCAGCAACTTTCATATTAATATATATTTTAACATAAACTTATTCTAATAATACTTTTTAATCAAGTTTTTGATTTGCAATCCAGTCTTTAGTTCAAGAGGACACATTTCATTTACTTTTCACATCTTTTTCTGTGTGCTGGGGATTTAACTCGGGGCACTTCCAAGCATGTGCTGTACCACTGAGTGACACCCACAACTCCTGTTTTTCATGTTTCTTTAATTCCATTAGTCTGGAAATATTCCTTAGCCTTTCTTTGCTTTTCATGATATTGACAATTTTAAGGTTTATAATCCATTTGTTTTGTAGTATGTCACTTCCCCATTCCTACTTCCCAGTTTTTCAATGCGCTCTCTTCTTTGGAATTAGGAGTTAAAAATCTTTGAGCTCAAACTGGTTCCTCTACCAGTATGGCCATGAGGAAGGAAATAGTTCTAGGCCTCAGTTTTCTCATCTTTAAAATGAAGCAATGATTCTTAATATCATAAAATAATGTTTATGAAAGTGTTCTGTGAACACTAATACCTCTATAAAAACTAGGGGCCATTATTACCATAAACTAAGCCCTCTGATGCATTAATAGCTTCATGAGTTAATGCTCCCAAATTACCAAGGCAGCCTGACAAACTGGGAACTACTGCTAAGTCAGAGAGACTTAGTCTCCCACTAATTACTTGCGTGACGTTTACTCTCCCTGGTTCTTAGTTTCTTCGTGTGTAAGATGGGGCTCACTCTATCCACCCTGCAACTGTGTTATTTGTGACTGCTGAGCACAGGGCTTGCTGGATTGACCAGGGCTGAAGTGGGAGGAAGAAGGGGTGTTGAGCACTGACTTGGGTGAGAGGACCCAGGTGCAGTGATTCTCAACCTAGGCTACTCATTAGAATGAGGTAGGAACTTAAAAAAAAAAAATCTCAATGTACAGCCAGCATCCCCGGCCAAGTTTATCAGAATCCCCTGGGGAGGGGGCAGGTAAGACCCAATATTAGTATATTTTAAAGCTCCCAGGGAGCTAACATACCTAATCACTGCTGTCCTTTTTCTCTCTTTGGGATCAATACCCCCAAAAAGTAACTAAAGGTGGCAATTCTGGGACTGGGGCAAGGGAGTGAGAAGATACTTTAGGGTAGACTTCCAGATCCTTCAAATTTAAGCAGCTGTCCTTTGGGGCTGCCTGTTTCCTGAGTGTATTTAGGTCCAAGTTGTTAAGTGACATCATTTGAAAGCTAAAATGGTCAAATTATAGCATCACGTTGATACCCCCTCCCCTCACCATCCCCCTTACCAAGTACAAAGGATCTTATTTTTTAAAACTCTCCTTAATGATAGTTATATGCTGAAATGTTGTTGAAGCTGCCTGCTCAAAACATCAACAATATACTTAAATGTATAATAAGCACATTATGCATTTAACCTGGGGTTAGACAGAGACTTGTCATCCTGTGGATGTGCTGCACTGTCAGCGAGAGGCTTCCTGGTGACCACGTGGACAACCTTCAGCATTCCTTCCACGTTGGGCTATTTCATAGCCCACATTTGAATAATTTGGGGTTGGAAATTACAATGAATTGTGTCTAGATTATGTTCTTGCTAGCTCATTTTTGAGAGAGCAATAATTTAATGCCTCTGCCTCCAAAGATGGAATTTGCTTTGCTTTGTCAAAGGAATGATAGGAGCTGCAAGAATCTTGACTCCTAGGATCGCTCTCTTCTTCCTTGAGCAGTTGCCTTTGCTTTCTGGAGAGCTGCTTTTTTCCAAGTGAATACCTACTTCCACCTGCAATGAGGCATGGTAGGAGATCGTGGAATAAATAGCATAGGTGATTCTCAAACAGTCTAGGTGGCAGAACAATGGGAGGCATGGTGCTCTTTTGCTACTGTGGCTGCCTACTCTGTCCTAGGAGCTTTATGTGCATTGTTTCATCTGATCTGTCCTACACTCTGTATTGTCCCCACTTATTTCCAATAGTTAATCCAAGACCTAGATGATGCAAGTTGTTCAAAGTGACATAGCAACTGGTAAGTATCAAGACCAAGATTGGAACTCAGGGCTGACTGAGTCCACTTTGAACACTCAGGGGCACTGTCATAGGAGGCCCTAGAGAAGTTAGTTGCCTTTGCCAGCTGCTAGAAGTTTTAATAAAGCCAGTTTTAACAAATTTATCTTAAAATCCAGTATTACTTAAAGCACTCAGCTCTATGGTATCTTACAATCACAGCATTCAGAAGCTGGAAATGACAGTGGAGCTTATCTACCTTGATGCTGTATTTAACTGGAGTTGAGACTCTTCAGATATTCACTGAGGATACATTGAGTGGTCAGAGTACAGTATTTTTTAAAGAAGGTTGTTGCAGGCTTCCTTTCTCTTTGCCTGTCACAAATCTACATTGATTGATTGATTCTTTTTTTTCCTAACCTAATTCTAAAACCTTCCTTCAAGAGATGAACAGGGTTGTCAGGACCAGTGGCATCTGTGAGTGGGCATGGAGGACACAGGAGGTCACTCACTCTCAACCCTAGCTGGGGACCAGTTGCAGCCTGGTGAAATGCTGACTGCAGAGCATCTTTACCTCAGATATAAGAATATTCTGAGGCCAGGACTCCATGTGTAGGTAAAGGTATGGGATATTTGGAAAAGTCCCTCAAATGGAGGTCAGCCTGAGGCATCCCCAGCAGCAGGGAAATTCAAGAAGACGTGTGTTCTGGTCCCACTCACCCTGAGAACCAGCTGTGAGCTGCTACAGAGCTCCAATCCCAGCACAACCCTGGTATACAGCTGGTGCTCAGTGAATTACCGTCATTGAAACTACCTCAGAGTCACCTAAGGAATCCAGGCATGGGTTTTCAAGCATGTCTCCTTGTTTCAGACAAAGAACAGTATCAAACACCTAATCAGCAGATTCAGTTCTCAATGACGTTGAGCTGCTTTTCAAAAATCCAGCCTTTCCTTAAAGGAAGATTTCTTACAGTTGAAATGATCCAAAAAGGGCAATGTCCAGATATCAAAGGCATTTGTGTAAGAAGAGTTCCCCAAAGGCTTGGCAAGGTGATTCTCAGCCCTCTGCCTCTTACAATCACCTGGTGAGATCTGAAAATGCCCCATGCTCTGGCCCCACCTGCCTGATTCACTCTGTCTCTGGTGAGCAGGACCACACATCAGTATTTTAAAACTCCCCAGATGATTCCAATGTGCCAAGGTTTGCCATCCACTGTTGGAATAAGTAGAGTCTCCCAGGGTGACTACTTTGGAAAGGACAGCAATAGTTTGGAGAGCTAAGTTCCCATGTAATTGATGAAAACTATCCATTTAACCACCTGTTGTCATTCTCGTTTACCCCCACAGTGGGGCACAGCTGGGTTCATTTCATGGAGCTGATTTGACTCCTGTGCAGCCAGACCCTGCACCAGTTTTGGATGGTAATTCCTAGATGTCTCCAGCTTGTTACCCACTTTAAGGCAGAAAGGAGAAAAGAAACAGCAACAAGACACAGTCTTCCTGTCATTCTATTGGTTGGCCCCAAGCACAATTCTCTTTGCCTCTCTGTCTTTGCTACTGGAGAAATCCAGGTGTCTGCCTGTGATATTGAGTAAGTTAATGTCTCTGGGCTTCAGCTGCCTCATCTGTAAAATGGGAATAATATTGACCCCATGGCAATGAAGAAAGGAACCAATGAAATGATGTCAATGAAACGCCTGGCCCAGAGCCTGCCCATGGCTGATTCACTGATTTGCCAGGTCCTCCTACCATATAAATGACCCAAAGAGTTTATTTTCAAAGAGGAATATATAGGAGTCAATTCTATGTTAACTTGCATAGGAAAAGTGAAAGTTTTCCACTTCTTCACTGTTAACTGCTCAGATGTGAATATTGAGATCACACTTAGCCACTTGATATGATAGTTAATGTCCCTCCAGTGGTGTTGTTCCAACATTACCCTCACAGAAGGGTCACATTTCAATACCATGACAGAAAGAAGAAGGTATGAAGGTCCTTTCAGTTTGAAGTCAGCTTTCTGTGTTCATGGGTTTTGTGTCCTTGGACTCAACCAACTGGGGACTGAAAATATTTGGAAAAAGAAATTGTCTGTATTAATCATATACAGCCTGTATTTTCCCTTGTCATTATTCCATGAACAATATAGTATAACTATTTACATAGCATTTACATTGTATTAGACATTATAAGTAATCCAGAGATGATTTAATGTATATGGGAGGATTGTGTAAGTTATAAGCACACACTACACCATCTTATATGAGACTTGAGCAATTGTAGATTTGGGGGAGGTCCTAGAAACAATTCCCTGTGGATATGGAGGGATGACTATACCATCTTTCATGATCAAAAGAAACACTTCACATCTATGTACTTTCAGGTTCTAACTGCTTTCAACTTGGTTACAATAGTGCTGAGAGGAAGACCCCCCTCCACCACTTTAGTCCTAGTCAGATTCCTTAAATAAATAGATGCTTTCAAAGTATTTCCTGTATTCACTGCAGTAAACTTGGGGAAAGGACAGGGGCCTTATTCCCATTTTAGAGATAAAGAAAGTATGCTCTGAAATTCTTCAACTACTGGTTCTGATACATTGGCTGTGTTTCTGAGACAGTACAACTGATTCCATTGAACATAGAGGATCCACTCTTTCTGGAAGGGTTCCTGGGAGCCATGGGCACTGCATTAGACCTGTCCGGAAAGTGTGCAGTTTAGTGGAACTTGACCAGGGGAGTCAGTGTTTGCTCCAATTTGTCCTTCTGCTTAGGGATATTGCTCTTTCCAATGTGACCTCAGTGGTGAGGTTGTTTTTTTTTTTTTTTTTTTTTTTTGGTACCAGGGATTGATCTCAGGGGCACTTGACCACTGGACCGCATCCCCAGCCCTATTTTGTATTTTATTTAGAGACAGGGTCTCACTGAATTGCTTAGTGCCTTGCTTTTGCTGAGACTGGCTTTGAACTCATGTTCCTCCTGTCTCGGCCTCCTGAGCCGCTGGGATTACAGGCGTGGGCCACTGCACCTGGCCTCAGTGGTGAGTTTCTAATGTAATTTTGTACTGGGAACATGCTCTAGAAGCAGCAGTCACTTTTGTTTGTCAGCCAGATGCAGGGTTTCTCCAAGGCCACAGCGCCGTCACAGTTTGGTCAGCGGGTGCCCTTGCAGGGCTAGTGATCAGAGCCCTACATATACCGTCTTTCACATCTCAGACATTTTGGTCTGTGGGACCAAGCCAGAGCCCAGTGGCTGGAGCCTGTCCTCACTTGCTGGGCCAGAGCTAACACAGGAGCCTCATTGACTGGTATTCCCTTAACCACAATTTGAATTATGGGTCCTTGGTCACAGGCCTGGTGACTTCTGTAAGTCAGGTGTTGGAGGTGGAAAAGTGGAGAGGAGGGAGGCTGGGAGCTATTTTCATCTTGTCACAAGGGCTTAAAACACCAGCTTCTCTTGTCCCTTATTTAGATGAAAAGTCTTGACCTAAAAAAAGTCAAAACTGTGACTCAGTTGTGTTCCCAAGTTGTTCAAACTGCTCTGGGCTCCTGTCTGGAGCTATTCTTAATGCTGTCTTTAGAAAGTGTGAAGTGGACTTCACTTTTGGGCAACTGAAAGTGCTTTTTTTTTTTTTTTTTTCCCCTTTCCTTTTAGCCAGGATGAAAAAGCACTTTTGTTTTGGGAGTCCAGCTAGCTGATTTTGTCCACTCTTATTTTTAAACCATAAGAGTAGGGGGTAGGCTTGCCCATTCGAAGAGAAGCATTTTTCCTAGCCTTCCAAAGAAGAAGTACGGAATTTGAGGCATATCAAGGTGAGCCCAGAGATCAGGTTCTACCTGGAAGAACCACACATGCCACCTGTATCAGGGATGTTCCCCCTTGGCAAAGGAGCCATGGGGAAGGGCTATGAATAGAATAAACATGCTCATTTCAGACTCTTCATCACCAGGCTAGCCTGAGGGAAGACTAGAAAGCAGGGTGAGTTGGCCTCTGGTGTCCTATGCTGCCCTTTTGGCCTCGGTGTCCTGTGCTGCCCTCCTATCACTGCAGGCCCACTGCTAAATACTGTCCATCACTGTTAAATACTGTCCATCCATGTCATCTATCCCAGATAGTTCCACATGCTTTAAAATGATTTTTTTATTTTGCCAAACTTATCTTTCTACATGATTGCTTTTTTTCCTTTGATATTTATTTATTTTTTAATTGTAGGTGGACACAATACCTTTATTTTATTTTTATGTTGTGCTGAGGATTGAACCCAGTGCCTCACGCATGCCAGGTGAGCGCTCTACCTCTGAGCCACAACCTCAGCCCCCAATGATTGTTTTTTATTTGTATAAAACCCCCATCAGCTGGAGAAAAACATGTGTTTCTTGCTTGTCCCAGTGTCCAGACTACCTGGACTCAGCATCTAAGCAGGATGCACAGAGAAGAATTGGCCTGGGGTTAGGGCTGATGGGTGGGTTCTGGGGCCTTAGGTTTAAATTCCACCCATGACCTCAGATGGACATCTTAATTTTCTTACCTAAAAACAAGGGTAATTAGTACCCACCTTTTAGTGTTTTTATGATGATTGAATGTGAAGTTGATTTCTGTGAAACTTTTAGAACAGTGCTTAGCAGGAAGCAGGCGCTCAGAAATACCACTAGTGCTTTATCTTTGTAAACCATGCTCAGATGCATCATCTAATTTGCACTTGATTTTTACAACATCCTCTCAAAGACAGAAAAATCATACCATTTTACAGATGAGGAAAGTCAGACCCAAAGGGATTTAATGTCTCACCTGAGGATGAAGACCTGGTTTTCTGACTCCAAGACCAGCACCCTTTCTGTTTTTCTGTGCTTCATGGACAAAAGTACTTTTAATATTAAACAGCAAAGGGGCTGGGATTGTGGCTCAGCAGTAGAGCGCTCTCCTAGCACATGCTGAGGCACTGGGTTTGATCCTCAGCACCACATAAAAAATATAAATAAATAAAGCAAAGGTATAGTGTCCTACTACAACTAAAAAAAAAATAAACAGCAAAGACCCATTATAGTCAAGTCACAGGTTAATATTGTCATAAATTCTTGTCAAGGACCAAGTAAAATCAAGCAGAAGATTAGATGTGACTTGGGGGTTGGGTCTCCCTGCCATGTTTGCAGTGTAGCAGGGTCAAGTATGGTAACCTGTCAACACAGATGACCTCAGAAGTCCCCAAGGGCATCATCAGTCAGTGCTTTTTGGGGCTGATGACTGGGAGGAGGGTAGGAAGAGAAGAAAAGAGATGGGGAGTCAGGGGACCTCTCCACCCATCTGCATTGAGAGAGTTTCTTACTAGAGTTTGGATGTTCATTTAAAAAATAATAAATGTGGTTAAAGGCAGAATCCAGTATCACAAACTGAAAATGAGTTCCAGAAATACAGAAGCAAATGCAGCCAGAACTCTGCCTGTCTGTGGAAACACTGATGGCAGAGCACCAATTCCTTCGTTCTATTCATCCCATTCCTTCCAACCACCCAACTGCCCATCCATGCAGTCATTCTTTCATCCAGAAAGTGTTAATTATGTTCTGATTCTCCGGACCACCCTCATGAGAGCTGCTTGTGGCTCCTCCAGTAGTCATAGCCACATCCAAGAACAGTGGCCTTGGTGCTTCTGCTCAGGACAAACTGGCTATAAGCAGCAGCTTGGCCTTCTTGGTTCTCCTCTTTCCTCCCTTTTATCTTGGGCCAGTGTCCTCAGACATAACGAGGATGGTGATTTCTCAACGCACGGCTATTATTTTGTTTCCATATTCAGCCCACCTGAATGCCATACGTTTAATTTCAAGGAACTATTGCTCCATTTTTTTCTCTGCTTCTCAGAAACAGGTCCTCCTAGAGCTGCTTACTGGTTCTTTCCTGCTCCATACAGCTGAGTATGCCAATGTCCCTTCATCAAGAGAGCCCAGAGAGCAGCCTCCATGTTGGTCACTGTGTGACTTAGCTGTCTGAGTCCTGAGGCCTCTGGAGCATGAAATAGCCAGTTTTTTTTTCCCAGTGACAATGAGTTGGGATTGGTGGGGAAATGGAGGCTGGGCAGGAAGCACATGGTACCTGAAGACAGGAGACCTGGGTTTTTCCTGCTTCTTGTCTTGACTCTGCCAGTAACTAACTTGCTCTCAAACTGCAGACAAGCAGCTTTACTGTTCTCTCCCTCCATTTCCTGATCTGTATCTAAGGAGGGGCAGAGGACCATCTGAGAAAATATGGATATCACACTTTAAAAGGTTGCAGTCCTATCTAAAAATTCTTGTTTATGGCTAACAGATTGATTTAGGGACCAAAAGAGAATCCTGGTGATTCAGAAGACTGACTCCAACCACTTGCTTAATGTTTCTATGTGACCATCAAATAAGATGAACCACCTCCATAATCTGGGACTGGATCCTGCCCAGGTAGTTCTAGAAAAGGTTGAGAGTTGGTCAGAAAGCAAGTTCACACAACTTACAGGGCAGGTACTTAGAGATGATATTGTTGTTGGTGTCTATGCTTGTAAAAATGTGGCATGGTCTCAAAATCTCTGGCAACAGTTTCTAAAAAGCACCAGTGTGAGTATATTTATCTGTGTAGGTAGGTCTTTGTATGCTTCTGATCTGTCTGTGCATACATGTTTGTTTCTTCTTTTATCTATATGTTTGCATTTTTTTATTTAGAAAGATTTTTTTTAGTTGTAGATGGCCACAACACTTTTTATTTATTTATCTTTATTGATTCTGAGGATGGAACCCAGTGCTTCACTCGTGCTAGGTGAGTGCTCTACCACTGAGCCACAACCCCAGTCCTTTGCATTTATTTTTAAATCACATTGTCTTTTTATTCTTATTTCCCCTGGTGGTTCTTCTTTAATCTGGTTATAACTAAAAAACAAGGTTAAAACAACTCAAGCTTCATTTTCATATAAATGCCCTATTCTTGTTTTAAAACTGGATGGAATAATTTATAAGTGGTAAAACTATCAAGTAATAAAGCCTACTTTTTTTTTTACCAACATGATAGAGTTTTTACAATAAAGATTGTGAAACTACTTGTAGAAGATTCTCTTTCAGATCCTCAGTGAGAATAAAATCTTCCTTTGAGGGTAGATTTTTAGAAATAGCCCCAAATGAGCTGGATCTACCTCTGAGGCTTTAACATCCTCTTACCTTGACAAATACAGCTTCAGAACAAGATGCAATGGCAGGTTCAGACCAAGTTTCCTCTTCCTCAAAGTCCCAAGTCCAAATATGGCATCCTCTAAAAGGGTTTTACTTCCCTTTCCCAGTAACTTGGGCCAGCTTCCTGGCTCCACTCCTTTGTACCCTCCCAAAGTGGCCTGCTCTGTCAGGTAGACTGGGGTGGCACTGCCCTTAGTCCAGGGCACCAGGAGTACTTGCTGGTGGATTTTGGTTTTCCAGGCCTACTCTGGCCCTCCTCCAGTGCTACCTTAATCCCTGGGTGAGGAATTCACAGGCTAAGTGACTTGTGCCTGTACCAGACCATTCTTAGAATACCAAAAAGTCTCAAATTCCCTGCTCAAAGGTCCCCGAATCCACTTTCAGGGCCCATGTGCCTCTCTTGCATCTCTCCAGTTGAGGGCAGACAGTGATCCTGCTGTGCTTGTCCTTGTCCCAGGGCCACTGTTGGTGTGGGGGTGCACATGTAAGTTGGTGGAGACTAGTGGTTGAGGTGCGATCCCCCAAACTCCCTCATGGTGTGAGATGGACCTGAGAGTGAAGACAAAACAGGAAAAGTGGGAGGAACCAACTGATTGGGGCTCTTACCTGCTGCCATATTTGGACTTTGGACTTTGAGGAACATGAAACTTGGTCTGAACCTGCCATTACATCTTGTTCTGAAGCTGTATTTGTCAAGGTAGGAGGATGGAACATATTTTATCTCATGTTACCTTAGACTGACTCATGACTTAAATATTGAGGTATATGGTCTGTGGCCTGCATTTGTTCTCTTTTCTTGCACATGGTAAGGTGGCCTTAGCTGGGGCAGGCCTGCTGCTCTGGCCTGGTATCTGCTCCTCAGCTCAGCCCTGCTGGAAGACCTCACTGTCCCTCATGTTTTCCTGTATCAGACCCAGGGCCATCCTCAATTACCACCCTTCTATCCTGGTTCCCAAGAGCTCTGGGAAAGGAATTCCAACAATTGGGAATCAAACCTAGTGAATCAGGCTGGGACTTAAGCTAGGCCATTGCCTGTTTGTTTCAAGACTTGGGAGGACATGGGAGCAGAGGGCTAGCTTCTTCTGAGGCCAACCATGTATTCTTCAGGTGGATATATGAGTGCTCTGGGCATGGCAGCTTGCTGGCTGGAAGAGGGGGATGGTGGTTGGAGTTCTACTAAAACTGGGAGCTGGTTTGACAGTCCAGGAGTGAGAAGAGCCCAAGCCAGGGTAAGACCATACATGAGACTGGCCAAGCCCATCCTGGAGTCAGTCCAGAGGATGGACTGGGCCCTGTACCACAACACTCAAAAGCCTGTCCTTATCCTGCCTCCCAGAAGGTGTTTTTCCAAGCTCCTCTCTTGGAAGGAGACTCATCCAGGGAAGAGGGAGAGTGTGTGGGCTACTGAGGCTTGTGGGTAGCAGCAGAGTTCAGACAGTGCCTTCTGAGGAGAGGGCTTGCTACTGCAGGATTCTTTCTGCTGGGTGCCCTGTTCTTTCCTGAACTCACTGTGGGCATTGGTGTGGGGAGTCTGCTGGCAGCCTGAGTGAAGAGGAGACCCAAGTTCTAGAGCAAGGTACAGCAGCAGAGGACAAACATGTGCAGGGTCCTGTTCATGTGCCAGCTCCTCCAACAGCTGCCCTGGCTGCCTGTCCCTTGCTAGAGTTCTTGCAACTTGTGGTTCTCCATTCACTCAGTCTACAGATGTGCACTGAGACCCTGTGAGGCAGGCCCCTCTGTGTTGTCCTCTGAGTGTTGAGGACAGTCTTATGTTCTAGGGGCCCTGCAGACAGCAAGGACACAGATGCATATATAATCCACTTCAGGTAGGACATAGATGCAAGACTGGGGACAGACAGTGACCAAGGATGTTGGATGGGTGGAGGGTGAGGAGCGGTTAGAGAAGGCCTCTCTGAATAGATAACATTTGAACAGAGGCTCCAAGGAAGAGAAGGAGTCATGTGGATATTGAGCAAAGGGCCTGTGGGCATAGTGGACTGAAATGGCAGAACCAAGGATGGGAGGTAGCTACGGCCCAGACCACAGAGGGCCTTATTGGCTGTGGTGAGGACTTTGGATGTCATTTATGGTGGTGGGACATTGTTGGCTGCTTGGAAGCAGGGCAGTCATATGACATATGTAGTTATTGGAATTGCTGTGTCGAAAATAGCCTGAGGACCACATTGGAAGCCTGGAGATGCATCAGGAGGCTACAGAAACCCAGGCCAGTGAGTCCAGCTGTGTGGATGCAGGTGTTCTCAGGCAGCTTTAAGGAGTTCTTGCACTTCTAACATGTGCTAAGTGGTGTGTGTGTATGTCTTTATTTTCATTAACCTCTAACTTGATTTTAGAGGGTGTAGCTAAGTGCAGAGCGCTTGCCTACCATGCAGGAGGCCCTGGGTTCAATCCCTAGTGCTGGGGATTGGGGAGATCCCTTTGATGATAAATGTAGGCAACCAAACACATTCATATGAGCAATGCCTGTGACTTTGGCACAACTAGGAATCAAGATTTTTTAATATCACATTACATACAGTCTCTGCCAGGATCTAGAAATGTTTATATCCATCATGACTTTGGAGTTATAGTAGTTATTAGATTTGCTACTAGATCTTTTATTTAATATGGTATTCATGAAGTACATTCATTAATATATCACAAATTTGTTCTTTAAAATATTTTGGGCACTATATTTCAATATGATTGGTTTCCTTAAAAATCCTCTGTGCTTTATTTTATGCACTTAAAAATATTATTCTGATAAAGGGCCCCATAAGTTCCTGGCAAAAAAGTGCTGGGAATTACATAGAAATAATATATGTGGTGAACTTTGGAAAGCAGTATGGAAATTCCTCAAAAGACTAGGAACAGATCCACCATGTGACCCAGCTATCCCACTCCTTGGTATGAATCTAAAAAAACTAAAATCAGTCTAACACAAAAATGCATGTATACCAATGTTTATGGCAGTTCAATTCACAATGATGGAGTTATGGAACCAGCCCAAGTGTCCTCCAGTAGAGGACTGGATAAAGAAAATGTATATATACAGAATGGAGTTTTACTCAACCATAAAGAGGAAAGAAAATATGTCATTTTCTGGCAAACGAATAGAACTTGAGAATATAATACTAAGTGAAATAAGCCAGACTCAGAAAGTCAAGGGTTGAATGTTCTCTCTTATATGTGGAAGCTAGAGAGAAGTAAGAAATTTTTAAAAGTGAGGGGGTGTGGAGCTGATGAACATAGAAAGGAGAACAGTGGAGCTGAGGAAGGGGATCAAGGGCAGGGGATAGGAAAAGGGGAAGAAGAAGGGAATGAAATCGACCAAACCATATTTTGTGCCTGAATGACTACGTCACAATGAATTTCACTTTTACATAAAACTAACACACCAACTTAAAAAAAAAAAAGAAAGAAAGAAAAGGGGGGTGAAAAAGAGTTTGGTTCTAGTTGTGTTTTGCAGCTAGACTAAGTGTGGAACAGGGGAGTAGAGAAGTCAGGGCTGCTGGATCTCTGCCTGAGCCAGTAGATGGAAAGTGATGGTGTGGCAGATGAGGGGAGGCCAGGTTTAGGGGGCCGCAGTTGTAATATTCCACTTGGGGCATACTGGTTATTGTAGAATGGGGAATATTTCTGTGCTGGGAAGAAGTCATTTATGTAAAGGTCTTGGCATATAGTGTGCACCCAGTGGTAGCTGTAATTAATAACATCCCAGGTCACACAGAAAGTGACAGTAATGAGAACTGAGGCGGGTCTCAAGAACATGGGTCCTGGAGACAGTTGAATCATAGAAATCTAGAGCTCAGAAGAGGACTGGGGTGGGAGATTTGCTCTTGGGAAGCATTAGTCTCCAGGCTGTACTTAAAGCCAGAGGACCAGGTATGCCCATTTTCTGGATAACTGAGGCTCAGAGCAATGAAACAAGTTACTTGCTATGTGCTGAGCCAATTCTTTTTTTTTAAATACTTATTGTTTAGTTATAGGTGAACACAATGTCTTTATTTTACTTTACGTGGTGCTGAGGATCAAGCCCAGTGCCTCACGTATGCTAGCTCTACCTCTGAGCCACAACCGCAGCCCACTGAGCCAGTTCCTTAAGCCTGGTCTTTGGTTACTAGTGTTCCTACTCTGCTTCACCAGGCTGAAGATCACCTAGCGTGGTGGGTAAGCCCCTCATATAAGGACCATTGCAAAGGGGAACTGTTTGAGAAGCAGCCCCACTTTATGACTGGCCCAGAAAGAAGAAGTACTTATACAATGTTTCCTTCTGTGTTGACAAGAGGGACAACTTTCTCCCAGTTCAGATCTCTGTGTGCCTGTGGCGCCCACGGGCATCTCACATTCAGTTCGGGGTGGAAACTGAACAGCTCCAGCCACAACGCACTCTAGGCAGAGGTTACTGCACAAGGTGGTAATTTACCTGCTCAGCCAGCAATGTTCTCATATATGATCGCTCATATTGATGCGAAACCTCAAACACTGTTTACCAGAAACACAAGGGTGGTTAGTAATTTTGTCTCAGACATGGATAGCAGGAGCAGTCATGACCATCATGACTGACTGGGCCTCAGTTTCCTTATCTCTTAACCAAACAGTTTCACCAGGGGAGAGGAACATCCCTGAGGCTCTAAAATGAGGTTTTACTTTTCCCTGAACTTGCATCATCTTGTGTGGATGCCCAGCAATTCTGGGGAAGGTCATCAGCCAAGGAGTGGAAAGTTTTGGGCATCAGGGTTTCTGTTCCTGGCTTGCTGCTCTGCTCCAAAACAAATCTTTCCATATTTTGGGGCTTCCATCTGTTTAAAACCCTGAATAAGGGAAAACTTTTAGAAGTGGCTGGAGAGGTGAATTTCATGATTACAGCACACTCAAAATACAACACAAAAAGCCCCAACAATCCTTTATTGGAATCACCATAGAAAAAGCATTTCTCAAATATTTGGTGTTATGCAGACCTTGGGCATTTGCATAAACATAAAATGTGATGTAGTGGAAAGAACATGGGCTTTGGAGGCAGGAGACCTGGCCTCAATCTTGTGCTGCCATTTTCTAGATATGACCCAGGTAAGTGACCCAGTTAAGTTACACCAGGTGCCTATTCTGTGCCAGGTGATTTAAAGTAATGAGTCTCTTCCCAGTGTGATAATCATTTCCCCTTTTATAAATGAGCACTCTTGAGTGCAGGTCCCTAGCTAGCATGTGTCAGGTCTGGGATTCAAACCTAGGCTACTTAGATGATTTCACAATCCCTTTTCTACAAATTGTGTTTCCCCTCACCTCTTCTAGAAGTGGTAAACCCTAACCCTAACCTCTAACATTTTCTCTGAGGACAAAGTGCATGTGAAGTATCTGGGAAATAATAGGTGCTCAATGCAAACTAGTTTCTTCTTATTTGAGAGCTAAAGGAGATAATATAGGCTGATAGCTCCAAAAAGATGATTTCCATCCTTTCATTCCTTTGCCTTTCTTCACATATTCTCACCAGCATTAGAGCCATTGAGAAATACCTGGCAGTAAATACCCCCAAACCCTTGTGCCCAGAGTCTACCCTGACTCCAGTAAGCTATAGCCATTTAGCTTTCCTCCCCTCCCCTCTGCAGGCTGAGCTCCACCCTCTGTGTGCAGTCTGCACAGGGGTTTCTGCTGATCTGAGGAGCTCTCCCTATCTGCTAAGCACTCCCCTTACATCAGCCACTGCAGCCAGTGCATGGCTTGCATTTTCTTGTTTCATCCTTGGCACAAACCCTTGAGGAAGACATACTGGTAGCAAGGACATACTGGCATCTTAGAGAGGGGAAGTCACTTTCCTAAGGTCACACAATCGACAGTAGCAAAGTCAGGATTAGAAATCTGTTCTGCCTTGCTCCAAAATTCTCTATGCCTCTTAGAACTGAAAATTTCCCATCTGCTCCCAGTTGCTTCTTTACTCTCCTAACAACTTAGTAAAACAAATACAAGCCTAAAATAGATTATGTAAAAATGTAGATTCCTAGGCATTTGGGAGGACCTGGGGCTTTAAGTAAACAGCCATGGTCAAAGGGAGAATTCTGTGTGTTACATGGCAAAGGCCACGTGGATAGTCACACCCTCTGACTTAGTAATTGTACCTCTGGATTTCTGCTAAGGCTATATTTAACATAAACAAAAACCTCCACAAGTATATTTATCACAAAGTTATTTCAATATCTAAAGTTTAAAAGCAACATAACAGTCCAAAATAAAGAAATGGCTGGTGAAGTACTATACATCAGCATGATGGAGCATTATGTAGCCATGAAAATGATGAATATTTCAACTATAGACAAATGGAGAAACATTGATGGGCATAGTATATATGAATGAGTATAAAAAATCAAAGTATAAAATACAAGTGCAATATAATTGGAACTAAGCAAAGAATGTTGGCATGTGGATTAGGTCCAGAAAGGAATTAGTGAAAACGGAAATAATAGTATTAGGTCAGTGAAATTACAGAATAAGGAAAATTCGAAGTTGAAAGTATTTCAACTCTGGTTGTAGCTCCTATTGTTTCTCTCTTTCTCTCTGATTACATTTTCTTGTACCCCTTTCATGCTAGTTTTAGTTAAAAGCAAAGCAAAATAATTAATTTTCTTCCTAATGGCCTGTACCCATTTCTTTCAGATCATTTGGACTCTTTTAATGAGATTTTTCTTGTTCATTACCATTTTTATTTTGAAAAGTTTTAAGCATACAAAAAAAATTCCAGAATATAATAAAATGGTCTGGTCATTTGTGTACTTTCTACTCAGTATAGAAAAATAAAACATTTAAAATACAGGAAAGGCCTCCTATGTGTACCCTAAACTGTTCCCATTCCTCCCTCTTTGTTGGTGGTTATAACTCTCCTAAATTTACTGTTCATCATGTTTTTCTACTCTCTCTCTCTCTCTCTCTCTCTCTCTCTCTCTCAGATTTATTCTTGTTTTACATGATTCATTTTTTTCTATGATTTATACTATGCTTATCATATATATTCTTTTACAACTTGCTTGTTTTATTCAATATTGTTTGGGTGAGATTGATCCATATTGATGCCAATAGTTCATCCATTTTTACTGCTGTTCACCATTCCATTCTGTGCTCCCTCTTGGTGTCTCCCCCACTCATCCTCTCCCTCTCACACGCCTGGCTCTACACTGCCTATACCCACACATCATTGTCTGAGGATGTTCTTTGACAGTTGGAGATGCTCTGTTGTCACCTGAGGGAGGCCCAAAAGGTGGGATTTAACAGTCCTCACCAAAGACTGGATGGGAGTTGCTCCCTCGAGAAGATAATTCTGAGGCATTGCTCTATAGCGCCTCCTCAGGTTTTCTAGTGGGATTAAGCTCCAGTTAGTTGCCCCCTTGGGTCATTTGCTTTATAATCATCTCAGGCCAGGTTCTCTAGAAAGAGATAATCATGAAAAATACCCGCCTAGTTAAAAAACAGAAATAACAACAAAGAAAAATGATTATCAATAGATAAGAAGTCCTGGTCGGGTGGTGCACACTTGTAATCTGAGCTACTTGGGAGGTTGAAACAGGAGGATTCCAAGTTCAAAGCCAGCTTGGACAATTTAGTAAGATCTTGTCTCAAAATAAGAATAAAAAGGACTGGGAATTTAGTGCAGTAGTTGTGCAAGGCCTTGGGTTCAATCCCCAGTACCACACATACACACACACACACACACACACACACACACACACACACACACGCCCACATACTCATGCACACAAGATATGAAAAAAGAAAGCACATAGCAAAATAATAGATTAAAAGCCAACCATATCACCCGGGCACAGTGGTTCATGCCTGTAATCCCAAGTGGCTCAGGAGGCTGAGGCAAGAAGATCCAAATTCAAAGTCAGCCTCAGTAAAAGCAAGGTGCTAAGCAACTCATTGAGACCTTGACTCCAAATAAAATACAAAATAGAACTGGGGATGTGGCTCAGTGGTCGAGTGCCCCTGAGTTCAATCCATGGTACCCCAAAAAAGCCAACCATATCAATAATCACAATAAGTGTAAATGCACTAAATCTAAGCAGATATTGCCATGTTGAATTTTAAAAAGTTCAATTATGTGTCATCTACAAGAAATCCATTTTAAACAAAAAAAAAACCACAAATATGTTAGAAGTAAAGGGATGAGAAGATTTACAATGCTAATGCTGATCAAAAGAAAACTGAAGTGGTTACATTAATACCAAGTAAAGCAGATTTTAGAGCAAAGAATATTACTATGGATAAAGAGGGTAATTTCATAATGACAAGGGGTCAACTCATCAAGATGACATAATAATTCTAATTATTTGTACACCTCACAACTTATTCAAAATACATGAAGTTGGGGCTGGGATTGTGGCTCAGCAGTAGAGTGCTTGCCTAGCACAGGCGGGACCCGGGTTTGATCCTCAGCACCACATAAAAATAAAGGCACTGTGTTGTGTCCATCTACACCTAAAAAATAAATATTAAAAAACCCCAAAATACATGAAGTGAAAACTGATAGAAGTACAAGGAGTTATAGAAAAATCCACAATTATAGTTTGAGATTTTAAAATTCCTCTCTAAAGAACTAATAGAACAAAAATATAGATAATCAGGCCATGTAGATCCATTCATTTGGAACAGAAGGTACAGGAATGGGGCAAGTGACAATGAGTTAAGGTTCATGCAGGGTAAGATAATAGACCAAAACATGGAGACAGAGAAGATGATCTCTGGAGAATGAGGGAAAGGAAATGTTTGGCAAACACAAAGTTCTCCTATTAATAACCATAATTAGGTCAAAGATATCCAGTTTCCATGGTCTCAGTCATCCTTTTTATTTTCTATAAGCCATCTATACATTTTTGCCATAGAACTGATCAGGAGCAGAACCTTTGGATTTGAAGTCAAACTGAGAGAGCAGCCTGTGACTAAGAGGAGACTTGCTTTTGAGTCCAATCCTAGAGACATGTCTGAGTGACTCAAGCATAGAAGGTTGAGATATAAAGAAATGATATAATCCATCATAAATTAGGAGAATGACTAAGACCTTATCTGTCATTCACCTTCAAGAAAAATTACCATTGAGGCACATCCAGATCATCATCGTCTCTTCAGCACATTCTGGCAACAACAGACAACCTGTTGCATGAAGTGTGGCCATCCTGTCAACTCAAACCATTTTGAATCAGGTCCCCCCAAACCCAGGTTGGCTGGAATAAGGGTGGAGTGGGAGATCATGTTGAAGGGAGAGGGAACCAGTTAGAAAAGAGGCCCTACTTTCAGAAGGGAGACAGAGATTCTTTAAATTTCTCCAATTTCTCCCCTTTCTGTCTGTTATTCCCAATCCAGGAGCATAATCTGGTCCTGAAAAACCAATCATTGATGTGTGGACTTCTCTAAAAATGCTGAAACAAACCCTGATCAAAAGGGAATTTGGAGTCTTGAAGAAACATCAGCTTTGGAGTCTAGATGCATCTAGATTTAAATCCCAGCTCTAGCACTGAGAAGTTGTATAATAGTAAGTCATTGAAATTCTCTAGATCTTGATTTTCCCTTTTGTAAAATGGGGATGATACTGATCTTGTAGATGTGGTTGAGAGGACTAAGCCAAACCTTTTATGTTGGAGTGTAATATTTCCCAGGTTATAACCTTGGGTATTTGCCCCCTAAATCTAATTTTTTTCCTGTAATTTAACTTTTTTTTTCAGTATTGGAGATTAAGTCCAAGGTCTTTCATCACTGAAAGACACCCCCAGCCCTTTTTATTTTTTTATTTTGAGGCAGAGTCTCACTAAGTTGCTAAAGCCAGCCTTCAGCTTGTGATCCTCCAGCCTCAGCCTCCCAGGTAGCTTGAATTTCAGGTGTGCACCACCCCACTAGGCCATAATTTAAACATTGAACTCCTATTTTGACTCCTGGCTAGATTCAAATAACAACAACAACAACAGCAGCAACAAAATAGTCAATTCCAGGCAGATCCAGGCATTTGAATGTATTTCCTAGTCATTTCAGTTTTAAGTTTGTTCAAGTCAGTCCTTCCTTTGTACCTCCCTGGAGAGTTCTCAGCCTATGATTGCCTAATTGTCATTTCCATAGGAAGACAGACTCCTGCTCTTTTTATTCCCTAAAATATAAACCATTCTTGACTAGCCTTTGGTCCAGAATATGCTGGCAGCTTCTGGAACATCTACATTCCTCATCTGTTATCTGATCATCAGGCTGAGTCTACACAAGTCCTTCTGCACCCATCTTGTCCTTCTTGGAGACTTAGGCCCTCCTGGGCTTTGCTGTGATTTGGTAATTGCTCTCCAAATATCCTTCTATAAAGTCTTGGTCTTCAGAGAGGCACTGTGGACCTTAAAGAGGTGGAGCCTAGTGGGAAGTCCTTAGGTCCTTGGATGTGTGTCCTTGAAGGGGATTGTGAGACTTTGGTCTCTCCATCTCCCTCTGTTCCGGGCTTGGAATGGGATGGCTTGCTCTGACACATACCCCTGCCATGATCAAAGTCCCAAAGCAATGGTGCTGCCTGATTTGGATCGAACCTCTAGAAATGTGAGCAAAAATTATATTCTCTTCATTTCATAGTCATATCCATTATTTTGTTATGATGACGCAAAGGTGACTAATATTGTACTGTCTTCAAAACACTTTAAATTCATCTTTAAAAAAAGTTAATAAACCAAGTGTGATGGTACACATGTGTAATCCCAGCTACTCTGGAGGCAGAGGCAAGAAGATTGTAAATTCGAGATCCCCCTTGGCAACTCTGTGAGACCCCCTCTCAAAGTAAAAAATAAAAAGAGCGAGGGATATAGCTCATGATGTGCTGCATTCTGTAGGTCAAAAGATAAAAATCAAAGTACTGGCAGAGACAAGATTCCTTGGGAGCTTGTAGGGGAGGATCCTTTCTTGTCTCTCCCGGTTTTTAGTAGCCCCAGACGTTTGTTTGTGGCAGCCCTAGACATTTGTTTGTGTTTGTTACAAAACTTGCAGTGGGGAATGAGAAGAAGATGTTTTATGCTATAAAGTGCTTCATTAATGTAAGGGAGCTCTACTGGGTAATCTTGAGATCTGCTCAAGTCACTTCTTAAAAATAGTTTTAGTAAGATTTGTTTGCAGATGTAATTAAAAATGGGGTCAGACTGGAGGAGGATAGGCCCTCTACATGTAATAGGTAGAGACTGGGCTTTTCAAACTGGATTATTGCTCTTTTATTTTCTAGAGGCACTCAGCAGTGGGCCAACAGGTATGCAAAAGCCACAGGAAAATAATGTATCTTTCTCTAGAGCAGGGTTGGCAAACTTTTTTTTTTTTTTTTTTTTTGAGAGAGAGAGAGAGAGAGAAAATGAATCTTTTTTTTTTTTTTTGTAGATGGACACAATACAATGCCTTTATTTTTATGTGGAGCTGAGAATCAAACCCGGGTCCTGCAATCCTAGGCGAGTGCTCTACCGCTGAGCCACAATTCCAGCCCCTGGAAAACTTTTTATAAGGGGACAGAAGCTAAAAATCTTAGCCTTTGCAGGTTTGATGGTTTCTGTAGCACCTATATGCACCATGGCCATGGCAGTGGGAAAGCAGCCACAACAATATCTAAGTGAATGAGCACAGCTGCATACCAATAAAACTTTATGTATGAAGCCAGGTGCTAAGCTGGATTTAGTCTACTGGCTGGAGCTTGCTGACTCCTTGAGCTACAGCACAAATTTTACTAGGTTTATGGGAAATGTTATTTTTGGAACCCAAGTGTTTACAAGTTCTCTTAAGGATCAACCTTTTCTTTAACATTCAACCAGTACTGTTCTATAATTACATTTTGTGCAATATGTGCAGGCACATAAGCAAGGTGATAAGTGGGTGTTGAAAGCAGCCAAGTAACAGGTGTAGTACTGGGGGGAGGAGTGCTCAGAGGGGCCCCCTTTTTTGGTAGTTTGCGTGACAGCACCCTATGTACTGATGACAGCCTTGATATATGTTAGTCAGATTTTTGTCACTTTAACAAAATACCTGAGATAATCAACTTAAAAGGAGGAAAGGTTTATTTTGGCTCATGACCAGAGATTTCAGTCCATAGTCCCTTGGCTCTGTTGCTTTCAGAACTGTGGTAAGGTTTCATGGCAGGGAGCATGTGGTAGAGTGAAGCTGCTCTCCTCATGGTGGCTGGGAAGAGGAAGAAAGAAGGGACTGAGGTCTCAATAACTCCTTTAAAGGCACGCCTCCAACCACCTAACTTCCTTCCTCTAGCCCCTGTCTCCTAAATACTCCACCACTTCATGGTGGCGCCACTTTAGGAGACTGAGTGGGTCTTTGGGGGACATTCAAGATCCAAATTCTAGAACATGCACCACTCTCCCATCTCACCTAACTCTAAAAGCTTTGCCTCCTTCTCAGGCTTCTGGGTGCCAGGTTTCTATTTCCAGGTGATGTGTAGCTTGTTCGCCAGGTGATGGTCTCTTCCTTCCTGTTGGTCACTGCTGGGCTTCTAGAAAATTCTTTCCCTTTTCCCACAAGGGTAGACTCAGTCCTCTCTGACTCCAGGGCACTTCTCAGACAAGGCCAGCAGGGGTACAAGACCTGGCTGAGGCTTGAGGCAAACAAACCTTTTGAGTTACAGCTCAAAAGCAGAAACTTTCCCATCCGACACCAGCAATTGCTAGTCTTTTAGACGATTCATCAGTCACCATATCTGGCCAGAATTTGGCTCACTTCCCTGCTTCAGACTTCCCTTTCTAAGCAGAAGCTTCACACCTAATGACCCGAATGACTCTGCAACCCTAAGCTTTTCATCAAATAAGGATTTTAATGGAAGCAAATGCACAACTACTTACACTTTGAAAAAAAAATGCAAAACTTGGAAGAATTTATCCATTTTTTCAGGGTAACTTTGAGCACCATAACCCCAGGCTCCTCAGTGCAAGGTTCTGGGCTCTGCCATTAGAGGTCCTTCATTAGAAACCTTTGAGAAGCCCTGAATCAAGTACTTTCCTCCTATTAGCATGGATGCACAGACTTCTTAGAAAGCACACATCTAGCATCAAACACGATTGCCTGTGGCTAGTTTAAATGAGTTTCCCTTCTCTTTTTGAAACTCCGTCCTCATTTTCTCACTGACAGGTTTGGCTCACTGCTTTGAGGCGGCTAGGTTTAGAAAACTCTTAACTCCCTGCCATGTCTGCATGTTGGATCTCCTGAAAATGCCAGGGCTTATTTTCTCTTGGAAAGTCTGGACCTTAGAAGCCCAATATCTGATTTGTTCATTCGGGTCTTTGATATCGCACACCCGGAGCTCACCTTGCCCCTGCATGAAGCAGTCCACGTTCTGCCTTCCCCAGGGAGGGAGGCTGCATCCTCAGAGGAAGGGACTGACAGCAGGGACATCTGACCTCAACATCATTTCTCTCTCTCTCTCTCTCTCTCTCTCTCTCTCTCTCTCTCTCTCTCCAACCCCTGAACACAGAGAGACTTTCTGATTCCTGATTTGTCTGTTCTAAGTTGCTTTGATATTTTCCAACTGAATGTTGCCTATGGAGTAAAAATGGAGGCATTCCAGTCTTAGGGTAACTTTTTTTTTTTCTTGAACAAAACATATAACAGACAAAGTTTTAGTATTAGAGGAAATTTTTTTCTTTTCTTTTTTTTAAGGTGGAGAAGGCATTGGGTCTTCTGAATTCCACCTTGAGATCCTTTACTGACCCAAGGATGAACTCTGGGCCCAGGGTAACCAAATCTTCTGCCCTGAACTTCCCAGCTGATATGGCATTGTCAGGCAGGAATAAACACAGAGGCTGCATTGCCCTTAGATCAGGGCAGTTGATGGCCTTGTCTTGTTTCCTCTGCTTTATAGGATCCTCTGCTCAGGTCTTCCTCTAGCTGGGTCCCTCCTCATGGAGTGAGAACAAGCAGCCTAGGAAGAGTCAAGGAGAGATCAAACTTTAGGACCCCGGGGCTCTTGAATTCTTGGCTTTCAGGGTTCCAAACCCCTTCCAGGGCTTTTTATGAAGTCTTCCCTAAATTCATCCTCCCCAAGGTGGGCCGTGCATCTGATTTGCACACTTTCAAGAGGTAGCCAAAGACAGTCCTTTGATGGTGGGGACACATGAATGAAGCTTGGACAAGGTTGTCAGGCACACATGCATTCAAGGTTCTTTGTAATAAGAACCAGAAATAAGAACCAGGGGTATACAGGGAAGCATTAGGAGCTGTGGGCCAGGGAGTGCCCATTTAAACCCTTGGCCGACCTCCTGCAAATGGAAAAACAGATGGGAAGTATCCAGAGAAAATATAAGAATTGTGAAGTCAAGACATTTGCTAGAGTTTCTGTTTTGGTGGGGAGACGTGTCTCCCAAACTATTGCATTGATAAAGTTTAGTTTCTATTTCATCTTAAAATTTAAATAAAATATTGGTGATTCCATAAACCAAAGTATCCATTTTTAAAATAGTGATAATAGGTCCTCATGTTATTGTGAGAATGAGAATGTGCAGTGTCTAGTGGAGGGAGGCACTTAATACATGTTGATGGGATTGTTCTTTTCTTATTTTCCTCCAGCTGGTCCCTAAGATAATGTTCAAAGCTTAGCTTTTGCCTCCACTTGTCCTGAACTGTCTAGTGTGATATAGTTAATAAAAAACAGATACTGAGATGTTTTTAAATGTCAAGTTAAAACAAGTTAATAATTGCCCTCCCACAATAAGAGAGCCAACTGTAGTCCAGGATCAAAAGCTTTTTTTTTTTTCTATTTTAGAGCTGCCAAATTCTCTTCAGGGTGCGCATGAGGCAAATGTAAGGATGCACTGAGAATCTGAATGGCATCATTGTCACAGCCCATGCCAGACCCTGGCTGGGGTATCTATTCAGTTTGATGAGGACGTGATTTAATACAGTTTTGTCTGAAAAAAAAGGAAGGGCTGAGAAACCAAGAGGATGAGCCAGGCAATCTGCTTAAACATCAAAACATGTTATCTGTGAATAGTACTCCAACACCAGGGAGGCTGTAAGGGATGTGGCTAGTGCGAGAAGTCCCAGTCATCATCTCTTACACGTGTATAGCTCTTTCTCTGCTGTTTGCAAAAGGCTGCCACAGACATGAGTTCACATTGTCCTGCTATGGAGACAGAGTGGTGCTTGTCCACACAGAGCACCCAGAGCCACCCCCCCGACACACATTTTCCCCATCTCCCATTTTGAGAGCATTTAGAGGGAATGACATTGGCTTTGTGGGTAGGGCAGAGCACTGTGCTCTCAGGAAGCAGCTCATCAGTGGCCACTGGGATTCAGTGATACCACCTTCAGCAAGACCTCTAACGAGGGTGAAAGCCACAGATGCTTTCAGGAAAACAAAGTGTGGCCAAGCTCATGCCTCAACCCCAAACCCCTGGGTGCAGCCCTTTCCATCAAGACCCCACTAATGGGGAGGCTGTTGTGCCTGTACTCTGTGGGCACAGGGTTGGCCTCTCCTCTGCCTGCCCTGGAGGAATGGTTGTTCCTCACCCACGTGGGCAGTAGGAGACTTGTGGTTTGAGCCACAGATGTCTGAAAGGGATCTCTGGTCTGCGGATCTGGTTGGACAGAACAGCCCTGAGTACATGGGTATATCTGAGAGCTTGGAGCCTGATGTTCAATGTTCTCGTTAAAGTGCTGTTTGTCAGCTTTTGCTTCTTTTAGCAGCACATGAGACTATGGCTAGGAAATGCTGGGGTTGGGAAGGATTCTTCAGAAGGCCCATCAGTTCTGTGGGGCAGGAAGCACTTCAGGCTTAGTAGAGCTTAGGAATTAAGATGAGGTGTTTTCTCAAAGGGCAACATACCCTCTCCTCTGTGGTCTGCTTCAGACTATCTTGCCGTTTCCTGGTAGAGGAGAAAAGATACTGAGTACTCCTCTAAGGTGCTCATAGTTTTTAACCCTCCTGGAAGACGGAACACATCCCCAAAGGAACCCAGGAAGAGTGCAGAACCTGGGGATCTAATACCCAGAATCACTGGGCCCTGGGCTGGATCAGGTGGACAGAGTCCACATCAGTAGGATAGAACAGGGACTCCAGGAATGTGAAGCTGAAGAGGGAAGAGGTGGATCAAGTGGGCAGGAGCCAGGCAGAGCAAAAGCCATAGGAATCAGCAGGTTCCAGGTGAAGAAGAAAGAGGGTTAAGGACTTATATTAGAAGTGACAGGGACACGTGGAGTTGGTTCTTCTTGACTGAGATCCCTTAGGTTCATCAGAGTTAAAAGAGACAGGGAACTTCAGTTGTTTATTCCTATGAGGACAATTGTACAAATTAAACTGAAAACCTCTATAGGGCCCAGGAGTGGTGTCACATACCTGTAGGCCCAGTGACTTGGGAGGCTTAGACAGGAGGATTGCAAGTTTAAGGCCAGCCTGGAAAAGTTAATGACAACCTGTATCAAAATAAAAATTTATTTTGAGGCTACGCTGGGGATAGCTCAGTGGCAGAGTGCCCCTGGTTTCAATCTCTAATACCTACTCCCCCGCCACCCCCTAAAAAGGAAAATCCCATAGGGTTAAAAACACACTTTGTCACATACTGGTGTCCATTTTTCCTTTCTAGTTGACCTCCACTGATTATCTTTTTGTATAACCTACATCTGTTTTCTTTAATACACTGTACTGTCCTAACTCTATGCCTGACTAGGCTGTTTGTTGCCAGTGGAAATATTGCTCATTGAACAGGCAAATTACCTAAGAGGTATAACCAGGAAAGATATGGGAAAATAGTTATCAGGGAAATGTGAATTCAAATAACAAGGAGGCATCATGGAATAGCTATGACATTATAGCAGGTTAGTTAAAATCCCAAACCAACTCACCAGTGCTGACATTGTTTTGACAAAACAGACACAACTATTGCTGGTGACATTGTAAATGGGCTGGGATGGTTAATTTTATGTGTTAATTTGACTGGACCAAGGAATCCCTCAGAGAGCTGGTAAAACTATTTATGGTTGTGTCTGTTAGGTATTCCTAGAAGAGATGAGCATTTGAATTGGAAGACTGAATAAGGAAGATCCACCCTTACTATGGTAGGTGGGCATCATCCAAGCTGTTGAGAACATAGCTAGGAAAAAAAAGGGAGAAGAAGGGTGAATTTGCTCTCTGCTTGAACTGGGACATCATGTCTTCCCTCAGACACTAGCACTCTTGGTTCTCTGGACTCTGGACTCTGGACTTAGATTGGAACTATACTATCAACTTTCCTGGGCCTCCAGATTGCAGATGGCAGATTGTGGGACTTCTCCAGAACAGCCAACCCCTCATGATAAACCTCTTTCTGTATATCTCTACATTCTATTGATTCTCCACCATATATATTTCATTTTATTAAAGTTGTAGTTGGACACAATACCTTTATTTTATTTATTTTTATGTGGTGCTGAGGATTGAATTTAAGGCCTCAAACGTGCTAGGCGAGCACTCTACTACTGAGCCACATCCCCAGCCCAAATAATATATATTTTAAAAAGTAGAAATACTCATGCCCTTTGACCCCCATCAACCCTACTTTGCAGAGCTGAGCTAAACAAAATGATACTAATGAAGAAAAGAGTTACATGCATAAAGATACCCTATCCCAGGAATTTTTAACTGTGAAAAGGCTGGAAATAGCTTATCTATCTTATAATGGGAGATACTAAAGGTAATCACACTCACGACAGATGGGAATTATGATGATGAAAACAGTTCGGCAAAAGGACATGCTTATAACACAATACTTAGGAGAACACAAAACTTATCATGACTACACCATAAAATCACATAAATGTATGAATGTGTAAAAAAAACTCAGAGAAAGGAAAATTAGAACTTATCAGGCTCTTGTTGTTTTTAGAATGTTGCTGTTGTAAAAAAAAATAGAAAAAAATGCTATCCTTTCTTTGCAACCCCTGATTCAACTTATCCCTACCTGCTCTGTAGTCCTCAGAATGTTATGCCTTGAGGATTATCTTCTTTTAAAAAAAGATAGAGAGAGAGAAATGAGAGAGAGAGATGAGAGAGATTTTTAAAAAATATTTATTTTTCAGTTTTTGGTGGACACAACATCTTTATTTTTATGTGTGCTGAGGATCGAACCCAGTGCCCCGAGAATGCCAGGAGAGCGCGTTACCGCTTGAGCTACATCCCCAGCCCAAGGGTTATCATTTGTGTACTAGTTCTGGCTCCCTTTCGACCATAAACTCTTCAAAAGCAAGGACTGTTTTACTTGCTTTTGTCTCACCTCAGCATTTGTATTTACTGGAACATAGTAAATGTTCAACAATTGTTTGTTAAGCAAATTAACCACTCCTGAGGATTATGTTAAGCTTAAAAATAAAACTCAACTTGTTATTCTCTCTATCCTCTTCTGGCAAAGAGTGCTTAGATAAATAGATATCTAAATTATCTTAAAAGCCTTCCTGGCATCTAGGTTGGTTCCACAATCTTGCTATCGTGAATTGTGCTGCTATGAACATCGATGCAGCAGTGTCCCTGTAGCATGCTCTTTTTAAGTCTTTAGGGAATAGACCGAGAAGGGGAATAGCTGGATCAAATGGTGGTTCCATTCCCAGCTTTCCAAGAAATCTCCATACTGCTTTCCAAATTGGCTGCACCAATTTGCAGTCCCACCAGCAATGAACAAGAGTGCCCTTTTCCCCGCATCCTCTCCAGCACTTATTGTTGTTTGACTTCCTAATGGCTGCCAATCTTACTGGAGTGAGATGGTATCTTAGGGTAGTTTTGATTTGCATTTCTCTGATTGCTAGCGATGGTGAGCATTTCTTCATGTACTTATTGATTGATTGTATGTCCTCCTCTGAGAAGTGTCTATTCAGGTCCTTGGCCCATTTATTGATTGGGTTATTTGTTATCTTATTGTCTAATTTTTTGAGTTTTTTGTACATTCTGGTTTTTAGGGCTCTATCTGAAGTGTGTGGATTAAAGATTTGTTCCCAGGATGTAGGCTCCCTATTTATCTCTCTTATTGTTTCTTTTGCTGAGAAAAAACTTTTTAGTTTGAGTAAGTCCCATTTGTTGATTCTAGTTGTTAACTCTTGCGCTATGGGTGTCATGGAGTATTACTCTGCATTAAGAAACGACAAAATCATAGAATTTGGAGGGAAATGGATGGCATTAGAGCAGATTATGCTAAGTGAAGCTAGTCAATCGTTAAAAAACAAATACCAAATGACCCCTTTGATATAAGGGGAGTAAACAAGGACAGGGTAGGGACGAAGAGCTTGAGAAGAAGATTTACATTAAACAGGGATGAGAGGTGGGAGGGAAAGGGAGTGAGAATGATATATAAGAGGAAAGGAGGGGTAAGACAAGATAATACAAATGGAAGAAATGATTTACAGTAGAAGGGGTAGAGAGAGAAAAGGGGAGGGGAGGGGAGGGGAGGGGAGGGGGGATAGTAGAGAATAGGACTGACAGCAGAATACATCAGACACTAGAAAGGCAATATGTCAATCAATGGAAGGGTAACTGATGTGATACAGCAATCTGTATACGGGGTAAAGTTGGGAGTTCATAACCCACTTGAATCAAACTGCGAAAGATGATGTATTAAGAACTGTGTAATGTTTTGAATGACCAACAATAAAAAAAAAAAAGCCTTCCTGGGAAGGAAAATCTACATTAAGAAAGCTAGTGGAGTACAGTTGCAGTCCTGCAGATGACACTTGAAAATTGACTGAGACTTTTGCTTTGCTTCCTAATGCAATAAATGCTTAAAAGTTGAAGCCATGCTGATGTTTGCTACTAAGTCAGCTGAATCCTGGCGAGAAGGAAAACTATTCACCACTCCTATTGGCAGTCCTAAAGCTGCTATGCTTAAGTCAGGGCCTGTGTTTTATGAGCTTAAATGTCAGAGCTGGTAAGGAGACAGGATATGTGATAACACAGTATGAACTTAAACCTTCCAGGGAGGGTTCAGGAACTCAATACTGAACTTTAAGTACTGAGCCCTTATTGCATGCCAGACACCCTGTGCATCAACTTGTTCTCCCATTTTACAGATAAAAACTTGAAATTCAGAGAGGTCATCTGACTCACTCAAGGTCAAATAGCTAGTGAGGGCTGGGTTAGGACTCCAAAGCAGCCAGGTTCCTAAGTATCCCTGCCCATAGTGCTTTGTGACTTTCCATAGGCCTGTTTGGGTTGTGAGTCCGGGATCAAGAAGTCTCAGGTCCTTCTTTTTCCTTTTCCCTTTATTCTTACACAGACAGACATCAACCTTTCCTGCTGCCTGCAGCTTGGAGTGTTTTCACTTGGCTTACATTTTGCCCTTGCTTTCAGCCTGAGTCCCTAGCCCATGATTTTATTCTATGCTCTTTGAATCCACAGGGATCATCAGTCATCTCCTCAATAAAATTACATTCTTTCATCAGTGACCTCCTGAGACCTGACTTCTAAAACATGTTTTCTTTAACTGAATACAATCTCACCTATGGGGATTAAGGTTCAGGGATTGATATGGTTTGAATATGTCCTCTCCAAAATTCAAATGTTGCCAATATAGTAATATTAAAAACAACAACAACAAAAAAACAGGACATTTAAGAGATGATCAGGCCATCAGGACTCCATCCTGAGAATGTGATTAGATGCTCCTATCAAAGGGTTTGACCCTTTTGTCTTATGCCACTGAGGATACAGCTTTCTTCCCCTCCAGAGAACACAGCATCCAAGTTGCCATCTTGGAAGCAGAGACCGGTTCTCACCAGACACAGAGACTGTTGGCACCTTGATCTTGGACTTCCCAGCCTCCAGAACTGAGAGAAGTAAATTTTTTTTTCCTTTATAAGTTATCCAGTCTGTGGTATTCTGTTACAGCAGCATAAACAAACTAGTACAATAGCAGTTGTTTCAAATAGTTGCTTTCAAAATTATACTATTTTCTTTTTTTCTTGGAAGTGAAGCTCTTTTTCAAATTCCACTTTTAAAGTTTAATATTCTTTTACTCTGGATATGTCCCCTTTCCCCTTATTATTTCATATATTTTGTCTGTGGCACAAAGCTGACATTCTTTTCCTCTCTTAATACAAGTCATAATAGCATCTAATTAACACCCCAGCTATCCTCAGGCAGTGGTGGAAACCTTTCCATCTGGTGTCCTGTTATAGCTGCCTCCCCTTTTGCTCATCTATGTTCCTCTTAGCTTTATTTTGTGCCCTTCGAATCACCTTCCTAAAACACAAAATTCCACGTTGACCAAAAATTAGTTTAGAAAATAGATGATGCTCTGTCTTCAACTCTGAAGTCCTGCCATCCCTCTTATCCAGAGCTGACACAGTTAAACATCAAGCAGTACCATATGCTCCCTGCTGGGGAGACCTGGGTTTCATCATTCCCTCTAAAAGGTAGGTTAGTTTCCCCAGCTTCTTTATTTTTCCATTAAAAAAGGGAACTTTATCTAGGTTCAAAGGGAATTCAGACTTCTGCATTTGGAAGGGGCAATGGTTGAATGATAGATGCCTTTCTTTTTTTTTCACCAATTGAGGGAAGTTGTGGAAATTGAGGCTATCTTTTCTGAGTTTATTGTGCATTTTATGTATTTTAAAATATTAATTTAAGTATTTTAATGTCTGTGTGGGTAGTTAAATATGACCAGAGATTTTAAGGCCCTCCCACTAAGAGGCAAAATCTATTTTTCTATCCTTTGAACCTGTGTTAGCCTTGTGACATTCTTTGAACAATAAGTGCCTAAATTGACCCTCAGTGAGTTCAGGGACCCAGATCTTGAAAGAATCTATAGCGTCTGCCTTTGTTTATTGAAATTTTGTCCTGAATATGCTACACAGGAAGCCAGGGCGAGGCTGAGAGGCCACCTGGAGAACCAAGCTGCTCCAGCGGACACACAGCACCAACTGCCAGCCATGAGTGAGACCATTTTAGATCTTCCAGCTCAGTTAAGCTCCAGCTGAAAGCAACCCGCACACATGAGCCCTGGTGAGACCAGCAGGACAAACACCCAGCCAGCGCACCCATATTGTGAGAAATAATAAATCATTTTGTTTTAAGCCATTGTCTTAGGGTTGGTTTGTTCTGCAGAATAGATAAGTGAAATAATGTGACATCCCCGAATCACTGTGTCTCCCTGTATGTGTAAGTCCATATATTTGCATTTAAAAGAAAAAGTAGTTTCTTGGAGCTTAAAGCAATTACTTTCTTTGAATGTTCCACATAGACAGGGTGCAGAATAGAAATGGACTTTTTAAGGAGATAAATAGGGCACAGTCTGGAAATTTGCAATAGGCATATTAGGCAAGTAAAATGCCCACATATCAAAAGCATCTGCTGCCTCTTTTAGTACCTAACCAGTGGGTGAAAAGTATGCATCTTAAATCACTTTTATTATGAAATATTTTCAGCATACACAAAGGATAGAAAATAAATATCAAGTGACAACATACCACTGCCTAGAAAAGGAAAGAATATTATAGATACAATGGAAGCCCCTCCTCGAACACATTTCCTTCCTTCCCAAAGGGAACCTCTATCCCTAGATGGTATTCCCATGCATATCTATGTTTAATATATAGTTTTGCAGCTTTACAATTTTATGTGAAGTGAATCATCTGTATGTACCAACATTTTGCTTTTTTTTTTCTCAGTATCAGATTTTTGAGGTTTATCCATGTTGGTGCAGGAGGAAAAACACTGGAATCTGCTCTTGGAAAAGTGAAATGCTCACCCTCTTGGAGTCAATCACAGGAATCAGGATCATCCAAGGGAACAATGGAATCATTATGACCTATTTCACACTCACTCCAGAGCAGACACAAAGTCAGCTTCCCCTTATCTCTCTCTCCCCTCCCCTTCTCTCCCTTCCTTAAATGTGTGCACATGAGCTCATTATACTGTAATGCTGTCTTACATTACAAAGCAGAAGTCAGAGTCTATATTGTATAGCTCAGTATTGTCCAACTGAAATGTAATGTGAGTCATATGTATAATTTTAAATGTCCTATTCTAAAAAGTTTAGTCATGTTCTAAAAAGTGAAAAGAAATAGATAAATGAACTTTTATATTTTTCATTTGACCCAATATGTCTAAAATATTATCCATATGTATTACACATTCAACATGTAATCAGTATAAAATTATTAATGAGATTGATTATTTTTTTCATTTGAAGTATTCAAAATCTGATATGTATCTTACTGTTATTATCCTCAAGTTAATTTGGATTAATCGAATGTCAAGAGCTCAGTAGTCACAGGTGACTGATAGCTACAATTTTCGCACAGAGGGCCTTAAAAATCTAACCTGAAAACACACACTGAGCAGATCTTGGCATCCAGTCTTCACATTGGTAATTGAACATTGTGAGGAGTTTGACTCTTCTATGAGACTAGAAGGGTCTGTGCAGAGGTGTGTCCAGGGCTATTGGGATGGTTTAATTGAAGCAGCACCTGCTGGGTTGGCCAGTCTGGCAGGAGGCTCCAGCACCATCAGCCTTTACATAATCTAGGGAAGGTCACTTAACCTTCTAAACTCTTAGTTTTTCTCTATATGAAAGTGAGGGTGAGCCCCTGTGGCGCTGACGATATTGCTGGTTCCATCTTCCACTGCCAATCTGACTTGGGGTTAAGGATAGTGGCTGGTGTTCCACCGAGGGATGAGCTGCTATTTGTCTTCCTAACATAGAGAACCAGAGAGCTTTTCATTAGAAACAGACTCCTACATGGTCCTAGGGAGCCTGAGTGTAAACCTTTGTTCTTTGAGGAGGACCTTGACTCTGCCCAAGGCCAGACTGGCACCATAGAAGTCCACAGTCAGAAAGAACCACAAACCAACTCCCCTGGGTGGCATGGTCTAGGCAGCGCTTTATTTAGATAATCCACATAGAGATGCCACAGTTTGGTCTGGGCATATGATTATATGGTTTTCATGCCATGTAGCCTTACAGGAAATCAAGAGTGCTGACAAAACCCGGGTTTACACCAAATTCACTGTGCCCTGACTCAGTTTCCCTTTTTATCAACAAGGTAGTATAATTAGTACTTATGATGTAGGTATAATGATTCTATCCTGGTTCCCAAGTCCTTTCTTAAAGAAACACAAAACTCTAAGGAAAGCTTTCTTCCTAACACAACAGTCAGGAGGGGCCACTTGTCAGGGCATTCAGGTCCTAGGATCCTGGCAAATTGTCATTGGAAATAAACCTGAAATAACATGGTCCTATATCTTCTTGTATTATCTTTTTAAATAGACACAGCACCACCTAATGACCTCCTTTCCTGATGGGCATGGTGGTATGCATCTGCAGTCCCAGCAAATCCAAGGCTGAGGCAGGAGGATCACTTGAGCCCAGGAATGTGGGGCCAGCCTGGGGAACACAGCAAGACCCTGTCTCTTAAAACAAACAAACACAATACAAAAGTTAGTTTCTTTCTGAGAGCTCTGGAATATTTTTGGTTTGACTCTTCAGTGTCGTGAGATTTATTTTCAGGTGTTACTTTTAATTTCAAAAGCGATTTATAACTCGATTTAATTTTAAAAGTTTCATACACACACGCGCATGTGCGTGCGCGCGCACACACACACACACACACACACACACACCCCTAGAACAAATTCATATACCACAAAAGGGTATTTAATAAAAAGTAAATGTCTACCTCATTTTAGCCAAATACCAACACATTCCCAGTTTGCTGAGTATCATTTTAGAGCTATTCTATGCATAAAACATGTATTTTCAGACTTTTTTTAAAAAAAGATGTGCTGTTTAATTTTAAAGCTACTTTAACTCAAGACAAGGTAAAAAGGTAGGGAACTGTGGATTAAAAAAGAAAAGGGCCTGGGGTATAATTGTTTTAAATGATGTGTTGATGTGTTGAGTTTAAAAATATTTTGATGCATTCCAATGCATGGAAAACAAGATGCTGTGAATCATTGTCTTGAATAAACTGTCCAATATGATTATATAGTTTTGTGTTCACCACGGCAGGGTCACCTTAACAAGTTTACATAATAATAAACAGAAAACAGAAAGCTGCCCAATAAACCAAAGAAAGTGGAGAGGGACAGGGAGGAGCAGAAAGCTGACAGCTTCAAGAACTGCCATTTAGAGAAAAGGTGTTGAGAAGGAAGAGATGAGAAGAGGTAGGTAAGTCAAACTCAAGGCTGGTGCTCTCCAACAGGATGCACACAACTGTATCTGCACCATCCAACATGGCAGCTGTGAGTGCTCCTGACTCTTGAGTAACTAATGTGACTGAGGGAGTTGAATTTTCTGTTTTTTTAATTAATTTATTTTTTTGTGGTACTTGGATTAAACCCAGCAGCAAAAGAGGGCAAGCTATGATATGCAAATACTTTCAAGTATTTTTTTTTTTGGTACTTGGTTTAAACCCAGGGCTTTTGTAGTACTTGGATTAAACATGATAGGCAAGTACTCTACCACTGAGCTCCATCTCAAACCCTGAGAGATTGAATTTTTAATTCATTTTGTTTTAATTAATTTAAATTTAATTGGTCATATGGGGTAGTGGTTGCCATTGTGGATAATGTCATTCTGGGCTTTGCTATGTCTTTGGGAGGCATCAGTGAGCAAGGAGGATAATGAAAAGGGAGAGAAGGTGAATAAAGGGTAAGTCAAAGCAGAAGAGGAAAGAAGGAAGGGACAGAGTAAGTTGCAAGCTGAGAGGCATGGATGACAGGAATGATTGTCAGAAGTGGGCCTGCTTCACTGGCAGGGAGCATCCCTCCACCTCTGGCATTATTCTGAGATCTTCTGCACAGGAAGAACTGGGCAGGCCTTCTTCATGAAGAGCACCCACATGCTGACCCTGTAGGCCTGTAAAAGGGAGCTGTGGTTCTCAACCCCTAGGACTTGTCCTCCAAACATGTACAACAAAATCATTTAGTCCCAGAAAATTCACAGTTTCATACACCACTAGGTGTCACTATTAACCAAAATGAGTTCTTATTTTTTATTGTTTTTTAACCTGCACAATTTGGTGAAAGTTTCTTCTCTGAGTTTGTAGTTCATCTATTTAGGTAATTTCTTTCACTTTGTCACATCAAAAGCAAGGAGATTTGTATTCTGAGAACCTCTCAACAGGGACTCTAATTTGTTTTTTCTTTCCAGTTAAAACTGTATTAAATACCACAAACATGTGCGTGCATGCACTTATTCTTTACTAAACATTTATCCTGTGCCAGGCAGGGGCCCCAGGTACCACTGAATAAGTTACATGCTGCACAACTCCAGGAGGGCACTGTTCACAGAGACTTCAGTGTGAATAATGTTCACTGAAGCTTCGGTAAGACATAGCTGCTTTTTTTTTTTTTTTTTTTTTTTTTTTTAATCTGCTCTGTTTTATCTCTTAGGAAGTTTTGTTATTATAAAACTTTCTTTTTAACTAGAAATTTTTAGATGTACACACCACCAGTAGCTTCCCCATTCATAATTGTAAGGAAAACTTAAGTTTACTTTCAGAAAAGAAATACCACCCCACTACACTGAGAATATTTTATGAATAAAGCTATGTACTAAACCAGCTAGAAAAATAAGTCATGATCTTTTTCCTTGAGAAATTCAAGATGAGGCTTGGTCATACCCAAGATCCAAAATAATATCCTTAAGTTTTGCATATCTAAGCTTGACCTCTAAGGAAGAGTAGGAGGAGAGCAAGGGAACATGAATTTAGGAACCATGAACTAGGGAGTCTATCCTGACTAGACTTTCTTGGGGATGTACCAGTTAGGTTTTCCTTTGTAACAAACCATCCTGAAGCATAGTAACTTAAAATGACAAACATTTATTATTTTTCTTGATTCATTGAGTCATTTGGAGGGTTCTTCAGATGTGGGTTGGAGTGACAGGTCTCTATCAGCAGCTGTTGATTGACCTCACCCATTTTCCTGGAGATTGATAAGGTGGTTGGCTGAAGAAGACTTAGCTGGGATGGCTTATCTCTGCTCCATGTGATCTCTCATGCTCTAGCAGACTAACCCAGGCTTCACATGGTGGCCTCAGGGTACAAAAAAGCAGCAAAAGAAGGCAAGCTATGATATGCAAATGCTTTTAAATTTCTTCTTATGTCATACTTTCTCTTGTCCCATTGGTCAAAACAAGTTACATGGCCAACCCTGGAGTCAGTGTGAAAGGTATTATCCAAGGATGTGGAGACAGGGAGGGCCAAACAAATTGGGGGCCATTGCTGCCTGCAACAATCTGCTAAAGAAAATTAATTTCTTCTTATTTTAATTTTTTTTCAAAATGATAATAGTATTGTCCAAACCTACTGCTTAGGTATGCAAAAAGAATAAACAAAACTGCTATATATCATTTAAAGAAAATGAATAATATAAACATAATTAATTTTTCTTCAGTTTTCTCATTTACCTTTTTTCTGTCTCCTACACAACAAAGATAACCTATTCATGGGGTAAATAGCAATATCACTTAGTAGAAATATCTATCAAAACTAAAGGTAAGCATTTCAACAGAAATTTCCATTTATTTTCATAATTTTCACTTGTAAATAGGTACATCTTATGGGCTATTTATAAAGATACCCACCTAAGGGTATAACTAGGAAGATTATTCAGGAGTAGAGGCCCCAAAATATCCAACCAATGCTAACTTCTATAACTGCACCTATGTCTTAGACTTTTTAATATTTTTTCTGCACAAGGGATTGAACGCAGGGTACTTAACACTTGAGCCACATACTCAGTCCTTTTTTATTTTTAATTTTTTTAAATTTTGAGACAGGGTCTCACTAAATTGCTTAGGATCTCACTAAGTTGTTGAGCCTGGCTTTGAACTCAGGAACCTCCTATCTCAGCCTCTGGAGCTACTAGGATTATAGATGTGCACCACTGCTCCTAGCTCCTATGTGTTAGAATTTGCAGATATATTTTGCCACACAGGGTCAAAGTTGTCGGTGTAGCACCTGAAATACTTAGTCAGACAAACAGAATGAATGGGAGACTTAAAAGACCTAATCAGATAAAGAGAGTGACTAGGAGATTACAGAGTATGTTCTCATTCCTATTTGCATGTTACTAATTATAATTGAAGATAACACCACTTCTGTGAAGTCCTACCCAATCTTACTAGAACCAAGATTACCCAAGGACAGTAATTCATTCTTAGTAATAACTTCTTTTTCCTACAATTTGTAATTGCTATCATTTAATTTAATGAATAAACATTTGCTGAGCAACTACCTATTAAGAACTGAATCAGAAATTGAGATATGGACAAAACACAGTTGGTCCTTGCTCTTCTGGAGGTCACCATCTGATGAACAGTTAAATAACAACAAAATATAAATTAAATCTGACAGATAATTGCTCCGGGGAGCATTGAGGGGGAATGATTTATACCAATGAGATGAACTTGAGAAAACTTCACAAAGATGATAACTTTTTCTCTGAGCTTTGAAGAATGAGAAGGATTTCTTATTGGGAAGGAGAGGTAAGAGAATTCCATGGAGAGGGAATCAAATGGTAAACAGAGGTTTAAAGTGCATAGCATGTTCAGGAAAGAGCACCCAGGGGAGTTTGAATGTAGAGTATGTTATGGGAAGTGGAAAAGGAAGTGAGGCCATCTTGTTGAGATCTTTTGAGTACCATATTAAAGAGCTTACATAGTCTTCAAAGACCTTTGACTAAAGCATTCTCATGATTGTTACTATTTTAGAAATGTAACTCTGCTTCCCAGTGGCTTGGGAAGCTGAGAAAGAAGGATCACAATTTCAAAACCAGTCACAGCAACTTAGTGAGGCCCTGACCCTGTCTAAAAAAGAAAAAAAAAAAAAAAAGGAGGCGGGGTGGGGGGGCTGCAAGGCATGGAGATTTTGCTCAGTGGTTAAGTGCCTCTGGGTTTAATCCCTGATACCAAAAAAAAAAAAAAAAAAAAGTTACTCTGGCTTTTGGTTCCTGGCAAACTGGCAAGCCAATAGGGCTATAGGCTATTTCCCTCAACTCATTTCTTCTAGTGCCTCAGAAATGGGGCAGTTGGTGGTCTGAGGCCCCAGTGTAGTAATTGTGAGAAGCTTCTAGAAGGACAAGTGGTTGGGTCCCAGATATATGTGAATGTAACTGCAGACCACAGAGGGAAGAAGGCAAGTGTCACAGGTGGGAAAGCTTTAATCCGGGGCTCTTTTTCTCTCCCATATTACCATGTGCAGATTATAGGTCAGACCTATATTCCACTGCAAGACAACAAAATCAGTAGTCCTGCACCAGCAAAAGATGGAGCTTGTGGGTACATTAGGGTAGGCATAATTTCTAAGTGGTATGGGAAGCAGATAATATGTGGACAGAACCTTATTTCTTCTAAAAACTGCTACTACTCAACATAGTACTGGAAGTCCTGGCCAATGTGATAAGGCAAGAAAAAGAAGCAATGAGAATAAGGATTTGAAAGAAGTAGTAAAGCTGTCAGTATTCACAGATGACCTGGTCATCTATATAGAATAGTTTGCAGAATTAACAGAAAAAACTGATTATTCATGTTCTGCAATGATGTCAGGAACCAGACCCGACAATCAGTAGCCTACTTCTTCAAGCAATATTCAACTGGAAAACATAATATAAAATCAGCTAATTTTTACAAGTACCTAAAAGTCTAAAACTACAAAGTACCTAAAAGTCAACTTCACAAAATTCAAAATAAAAATTTGGAGAAAAATGATATTATCAAAGGACAAAAGACATGAATAAGCAAAGATATATGCCAGGAGGGTGGACAACATCTCTTAACATGTAGATACCAATTCTTCTAAAATTAACCTAAAATCTAAAACAATTTCAAGATACAAAAATATTTTGAGGGAATGAAGAAACATTCAAAATTTATATGGGAGTAAAAAACCCAGGGTCCACAATTAGTTGTCAGCTTTGAAAAAAAGAAAGCAAGGAGGAAGTGCCCAAGTACACTTTGATACTACATAATAAAACACCATTGTACTGGGAAAGAAACAGATAAATGGAGCAAGGGTAATAAAGTACTCAGAAGTATACATGTGTGTGAGTTTATATGAGTGGGTGTGTATGCACCTAGTGTAAGAAAAACAAATCAATGGGAAAAGATGGGTTGCTAAATAGACAGTATAGGAAAAACTGGCTCATTACATGAGAAAAATGTTATGGAATCCCTACATAACACCATAAACTAAGATGAACTTCAGATCAATTACAGATATAAATGTGAAAAGTGTCTCTACAAAAATACACATATATATGTATATACATATAATAAAAGTGTGTGTGTGTATATATATATATATTATTAAGGAATTATTGATTTTTGTGCAGTGATAATATTGTGATTATGTATAATAAGGATTATGTTTTAATAGGGAAGTGCAGTGGTCCTCAAAGTGTGGCCCTAGATCAGCAGCATCAGCATCAACTGAAAAAGGACTGGAAATGCACATAATCAGCCCCTCCAGATCTATTGAATCAGAAGCTCTGTAGTGGGCCCAGCCATTGATGTTTTTTGTTTTGTTTTGTTTTTTAGTTGTAGATAGACACAATATCTTTATTTTTATGTGGTGCTAAGGATCAAACCCAATGCCTCACAGGTTCCAGGCAAGCACTCTACCACTGAGCCACAACCCCAGCTCACCATTGATGTTTGAATAAGCCCTTCAGAAGATTCTGGTGCATGCTAAAGTTTGAGAACTACCAAAATAGTGTGATGTTTTGAATCCAGAAAAGGGGTGCTGTGTTTACAGGGGTGTAGGTGAAGTGAGTTGATTGTTGCTGAAGCTACAGGTGAAACTTATGTGGAAGGTCAATATAGTGATGCTCTCTACTTTTATATATGTTTGGAAGTTTTCCATTACTTTCAGTGCAGTGCTCCTAACTGCCCTCTCACCTCTCTTACCATCTGTCTCCCCTCTATTCCAAACTTTTGCTCCTGACTTCAGAAATGGCTGAAGTCATTCTTTTCTCCTCATTTTCTTTGTCAGCCTCAATTTTGCAAATCTCAGGAGCTCCTTTTGCTTGTGCCCTCTCTCCATTACCTCTGCTGAAGTTTGGAAGTGGCTCTTTTCTTACCAACTAGTTACCACTCCTCTATGCTCACCTTCCTCGACTTGCTGTTCACTGTGCTTGCAGAACCCGTTGTTGAAGACCTTTTCTTTGCACATGTGCTATGTGATCTTCCTGGGCGAATTCTGGCACCATAGATGGATTCTTTCCTTTCCTTTTTAAATTTAAAAAAATGTGTAACTGTTTTAATTTGTAACATATTTGATGTTTTTAATAACCCAAATAGCCAAATGTGGTGGCAGATGCCTGTAAATCCCAGTGGCTAAGGAGGCTGAGGTGAGAGGACTGTGAGGTCAAAGCCTACCTCGGCAACTGCAAGACCCTAAGCAACTCAGTGAGACCCTGTCTCTAAATAAAACCCAAAATAGGGCTGGGGATGTGGCTCAGTGGTTAAGTGTTCCTGAGTTCAATCCCTGGTATCCCCTCCTCCAAAAAAAAATCCCCAACAAATAACACAGAAATGGAACAAGTAAAAATTTCACTTTGTTTCCTTATCTCTACCATTAAACTCCTGCTCTAGCTAATTCCTTGGAGAGGTATGGGTTTTTTCCCCACTCTGGCCTCTGCCTCTGCCTCTTCCCTAATACGGCACTTACAGTATGGAACTAGAAGACCATAGCTAAAGATTCTTCAGGCTGAAGGATGAAGAAAGGTAAAAGGAGAGGGGGAATGAAATAAGGAAGAAGAGAACAAATGCAGAGCCAGGAGTGCATGGGATGAAGATGGTTGGAAGCTGTTGCAAGTGGGTCAGGAATTAAATGTCCCTCATGGATGTCCAGTTCCCATGACTCCCAACCTTTTCCCCTCAGTGAAATTCCCTGGATTCACCAACATGGCTCTTGACTTCTTCTAGAAGCACTAGATCCAGAAGCTTCTTTAGAGAGCCCAGGGATGAAACACCATTCAGCGTGAAGATGGTGGACTTGCAATCCTCCTGTCACCAGCAACGTGTGTACTCACTTCCTGTTGTTGTCCCCATGGAGCCCACAGTCTTCCCAGGTTATACTTATCGGATACTTTGGCCTTTTCCTTCGCTGCCCATCTAGGAGTTCTCTGACCCTGAGGAAGTCACTTGAGAAATTTGACTCCCTTTTTAAAATCATGTATCTTCCCAGACTTCATTACTTCTTGAAACTTGATTTACTTACTCAGATAAGCTATTTTTTTTTCTATTTTTGTGGTGCTGGGGATTGAACCCAGGGCCTTGTACATGTAAGGCAAGCACTCTATCAACTGAGCTACATCCCCAGCTAGAAACTTGATTTAAGATTTGTTGACTTCAAATTACTAAGACTATGTAGAAATGTGGGAAAGTGTTTATAATCCAATGTCAGATTTTTTAGAAAGTAGTATACCTAAAATAGTATCTTTACTCCAAAATAACCAGGTAAATTTTTTTTACATAAACAATAAGAAGACTGGAATGTATAAGAATGAAGAGTTGTTATCAGATAGGATGGATCACTGGTATTTATTTATTTATTTTTACTTCAAACAAACAAACAAACAAACAAAAACCCTCTCCTTGAGTTCAGTACTTAGCCTAGGAAAGAAAAATCCCTTCACATAACTTTGTTTCTAAAACTCCTTCAGCAGAGACACTTCCTTGTTCTAGTTCAACACTTCAAGTTTGTTTCCAGTCGGCCTACTGCCCAGCATCCGACTCCAGGTTAAAGGGTCACAAAATCATCATGTTGCAAACTCTCCTGCCCCAGGACCCATTTCCCTCCCCTTGTGTCTGAAAAATGGAAACAAATTACCAACTGAACTACATCCACTGTTCTTCCTAACTCTTCTTTGTGCCTTCCCCCAGTTATTTCCCTCTTATGGGCTGCTACTTATATAAGGCCTGTTATGATGGGCTTTCTCTCATTCACTCTCTCTAAATTCATTCTCATTTCTTTCCTGTGAACTGGGCCTGCATCATTTTATTTTTTCTCTCAGAGATGAAATGAGCCCAGGGAGCCTTGTTATCACAGACAGATCTGATGCCTCCTCCAACAAAAGACAAACAACTCTAATTACAAGCATTAGTAACCTTTTTAATTAGGGACTATGATGTCCTTCCTAAATATTGCAAAAGAATTTTACATGTTTTCACTGAGGTTAAGTAGTCCCCATCAAAAAGTGGAATGACTGAGGTAGTCCTCCTAATCCATTCCTCCAGTGAAAATAGAATTTGTACAGAGTCTAAGTTCTTGGGTTCTATTTCCTTCCTTCCTTCCTTCCTTCCTTCCTTCCTTCCTTCCTTCCTTCCTTCCTTCCTTCCTTCCTTCCTTCCTTTCTTTCTTCCTTTCTACCGGGATTGAACTCAGGGTTACTCGACCACTGAGCCACATTCCCAGGCCTGTTTTGTATTTTATTTAGAGACAGGGTCTTGCTGAGTTGCTTAGCACCTTGCTTTTGCTGAGCCTGGATTTGAACCCGAGATTCTCCTGTCTCAGCCTTCTGAGCCGCTGGGAGTACAGGCATATGCCACTGCACCCGGCCTTGGTTCTATTTTTTGATTCTTGTAATGTTTGTTAAGAACTCTAACTATATCTTGCCATCATTTCTACCACCCAGAAAGTTCTGAATGGTAAAGAGAAATATATGATCGAATTAAGTTTTGCATCTCAGTGTTAATAAACATAAGGAATCCAGTCATAATCGCCACAAAGTGAGCCCCACACTCTTATTTCAAGTGGAGTAGATATATTAAGAATTAGCTCCATAGAGCCAGGCACAGTGGCACATATCTATAATCCTAGCAGCTTGGGAGGCAGGAGGATGGCAAGTTTAATCAAAGAAGAAGAAGGAGGAGGAGGAGGAGGAGGAGAGAAGAAGAAGAAGAAGAGGAGGAGGAGGAGGAAGAAGGAGGAGAGAGAAAACTGATCTGGGGATGTGGCTCAGTGAACCCTGGGTTCAATTCCTACACACGTACACACACACACACACACACACACACACACACACACACACACACACACAGTAATTAGTTCTATAGTTAAGATTTCCTTTTCCTTAGTCATCTTTGTGGGCTTGCCATGCCACACCATGTTTCCTTGGGGACATGTCTTGAGTTCACTGACTGTGATGTCTTGGGTGAGAGAACTGTAAAGGCTTGGCTGCTCACCTGCTTGGCCAGCCACCAACCATAACTTAGCTCTTTCTCAGGACTTGAGAGGAAGATGGATCCCAGCCAGAAAATCAGTTTAACTTGATCCGTCTGAGGGGGAGTTTGCTGAGCTGGCCTTCACCTATCCATGCCACAAAGCCAGCAATTCGAACTGCACCACGCTCTCAACCACTGAACTCTGTCAGGAACTGCAGCCTAAATAAGATCCCACTCAGTGCACCAACTCCAGCTGGAAGAGAAGTGGAAGAAGCACACTGAATGTTCCTGATACCTGATAGCCAAGAGAGACAAATACAAGCTGAAACACAAGCAACTGCGGGTTGCTTGCCAGTTTTCTTTGAAAGCACCTGAAATAAAAGGTCAGCTTCTAAATTGCTGCAGTTGTAGAGAACTAGAGTGTCCAAGCAGGAGGAAATTGACAACCTATTCCAAGAAGATGTGGCATCTCTGAGCTTAGAATACCTCCCACTTCCAAATTTCAATGGATCAGACATTTCCTGTGGTACAGTGGTTTTGAGTCTTTTTGTTTAGAAGCCATCTTACCTCAGTAGGGAGGCTAAGTTCATGATGACAAAAGCCAAAATTCTTTGAGAGGCCACTGGGTAACTCAATACCTGGAAATCTTTGCTCATTCTCCGCTAGGATTCGTGGGAGTTGGTGAGGTTGCCCAAATCAGGGTTGGAACTATGGGACAAAATAGCCCCCTTTCAGCTAGTCCAGGCCCCTTCTAGAGGGAACCACTCTTTACACAGTGCCTATTATTCGCCACTATGCTAGATTCTTCACATGCCTAGCTTATTATATTTAGTCCTGCCTGTGTACCTTTGAGGTATACTGACTCTATGGCCCTTATATCTTTGACCAGGAGGAAAGTGAGCCTTGGACAGGAAGTAACTTGTCCAAGATCACACAGGGTAGTGAGTGGTGTAGTTGAATTTCAAAATCCACATTCATGTAATGTACCATTTTGACCTATTTGACTCAGGGCAAAAGTCCGATTTTATTTTATTTTTTTCCAGTATTGGGGATTAAACCGAGAAGCATTCTACCAGGCTCTTGCTAAGCTGCCCAAGTTAGCCTCGAATTTGTGATCCTCCTGCCTTAGCCTCCCGACTCCTCAGGATTACAGATGTGTACCACCATGCCCAGCCAGATTTGATTTTATATTGGCCCTTGTGAGCTTGCTGAAATGTGGTCTATGATTACACAGTAGTTTGAAAAACAGTGTTGAGAGGAATGAGCTTCAGATTGAGACCAAGACCAGGATCTGGACCAAACCCCTGAGGTTGGCGGAGAGTGGATGCAGCCAGTAGATGGGAAAGCAGAGATGTCTGCAAGAAACCTTAAGTTATTACAGCTTAATGATGTCTCCTAAGTAGTATCAGCTAACCATGGTCTTCCAAATAACTTACCTGGAAAGAGGTAAAGTGTATTGCTTCAGGTTTGTTTCCCTTAAAAATGCTTTCTCTGTATATAAAATTTCAAATTTGTATCACTTTTTATTAATCATGCTGAGAACTTTATGGAAGTCTGATGGAGATCCCTTATTCCATACTCAACAGAAATTTGAGCTGAAGGATTCAGTGGACAAACAACAGGGACTAGGGTAACCATGGCAACTATGTCATGGCTAGACTGAGAACTCATGTCTCTTGTTGGAATCCAGTTTTTATTTTCTTAGATTAGCAAACCCAAGAGGAGATCAAACCAATTTTATTTCATTTCAAGCCCACTCTTGGATGTGATATTTTAACTTACATTGAGTGCTCTTATTTTTGCCCCAAAGCACCTTCACATTTATGGCTCCAACCCCTGTGTGGAGTTAACCATTTCTTTTTTTTTTTTTCTCTTTGCAGTACTGGGAATTGAACCCAGGGGTACTCTACCACTGAGCCATATCTCCAGCCCCTTTAATGTTTTGCGACAGTGTCTTGCTGTTGCTCGGGCTGGCCTGGAAATGATGACCCTTCTTCTTCAAACTTCCAAGTCACTGTGATTACAAGCCTGCACCATTGCGCCCAGCTGAGGTTAGACATTCTTATTCCAGCTTACAGATCAGAAAACAGTGGTATGTTCAGGACAAGAGGCTTACTAATATCCCAGAGTTTGGCCAGGAGTCTACATTCTTTCCTGCAGGTCATACGGTCTTGCAACTGATCCTGCCTGACACTGAGCAGGGTGGTAGGGTTCACATAGAGGTGATGATTCCATGCCATCACTATAAAGGTGTAGAGCAGATGCAAATAAAACTACAACGCTGACTTCAAAGATGGACCTTGGCACCCAGATCAGTGGGTCCATATAAGTTTTGGCCGAGAGGTTGCCTCAGCACTAGGCAAAGGGTACACTTGGCCTTTTTCTTCCTTCTTCCCTCCCTCTCCTTCCTGCTCCCTTTCTCCCTCTCTTTGATACCCTCTTCCTCCTCTTTCCTAGGTCAAAGCAGAACTCATTAATATAACAAGGAGCTCAGTCTTCTCCTTTGCTGGAGAACTGTGTGGAATCAAGCTCTGAGTTCTCAGATTGTTTGTATCATATTTTGGCAGATGCTCCAGGCATAGATCAGAGTATAGGATCCCTCAGTAACTCCAAGGGGCCTGGAGAAGACACAGTCTTGTCCCCTGCTGAGCATTATTTATTTGCCTGAATTGTCACATTATGCCTATGTTCAACAAATAAATGATCACAGAATCTATAAAATTGGAGAATACACATCTCAGATGAATTCAGTAATAAAACATCCCCATTTGAAATATTTTGGGGGGATGCTTGGGATTGGACCCACGAGTGCTTTACCACTGGGCTACCTCCCCATTCTTTTTTTTTTCTTTTTCTAATTTTTTATTTTGAGATAGAATTTCACTAAGTTAGTGAAGCTGACCTTGAATTTAGGAACCTTGGCTGTTGCTGAGATTACAGCTGCTCATTACCATACTCGGCCATTTGAAGCATTTGTAGGATAGGCATGGAAAGAGCCTTTCTGAGCCTTGGAGACAGAATCATCTGGGCTAAGAATCCAGTCTCTGCCATTCAAAAGCCCGTGAACCTGTGTTAGCAAAGTTTTTAGCTTCTCCAAGTCTCAGATTCTTCATACATAGAATAGTAAACCTAACACTGTCTCCACAGGTTACTGTGAGAGTGAAGGGTCATGCATGGCCAGGTAAACTGTAGATGCCCAATAAATGTTAGTTTTCCTCCCAGCAGTCCTGCCTTGCCTTTTCTTTTCTCTTCCCTTTCTCTTTCTTTCTTAGCAGTCCTTCCTTCGCTTCATACAAAGGCACATTCCCAATTGAGTGACACTATTTGAAGAGTTCATTCTTAAGAAATGAAATTCCCTCTATCTAAACTTTCTACTCAAAAGGCCAACAATTAGCTGATGAAAGGTGCAAATACCACCAACAGGACCATCTTTGGGAAAGAGGAGCCTGGCCTGGTTATGCATTTCAAAGGTTTTATAAAGTCATAAAATCTAATCTCACACTTGATGACGTCTTCTGTCACTGCCCGAGAACTGAATGGGGCCCTTTGGGTTATATATCAACCTTCCATTACACTTAATAAAATTATAGTTATATAGTTATTCATGAGATTGTTTTATGCCCAATGCAGTGCCTAGCACACAGAGGATGAATGAATGAATGGAGGAGCATAAGTGTTTCCACTTGCCTTATCTCCTTCCAGCCTTAGCTCAGTTCTGTCAGTGTCCACAGGCAGGGATTATCACCTGCTCTTTCCAGGTGAAGAAAGTGTGCCAGTCAGGGTCATACAGTAAGGAAGTGGTGGGCAAGGCACTTCAGCCCAGATCTCCTAACACCAAACCTGCATTCTTTCCTTGGTACTCCTCTGCCCTTTGACTCACCAGCCTTACCCTCCTATCTATTCAAATGGTAATATTCTAGAGGGGCACTGTGCCCTGGAGCCTGGGTGTGACACTTGATGGCCATTTACTACATTTTGTGTACAGAAGGTCCACTTTCCATTATAACTCATCTCATCAGGTAATGGGCTATTTATTGGCTGATAATAACCCTGCCTGCTGAGGGCAGAGCAAGTTCTTACAAGTTCATCTACACAAGTTTCCAGGAGCAGGGAAAGGATCCCCAGAGTAGGGAACTTAAGCTGATTAGGTGTGTGTTGTTTGCTGGAGGGATCCTTGACATTCAGCTTGAATACTTTTGAAGTTTGACCATTACACCAATTTGTGCTGGCTTCCTGCCCTCCCCTTCTGATTACCTAAGAATATCTTTTTTCCTCTCCTTTTAAAGCTCATTCAAAGTACTTAGGGCAATTAGGTCTCAGTTTATATTCTTGATTCTTTTTTACTTGCTACCTACTCTTTTGATTTGGATATGCAGTAAACTTTTCATTCCTTTTTCTCTACATAAACCCTAGTGCACAATCTAGCTTTACTGGCCTACTAAGTCTATCCCTTCCCCCTTTTTAACTCCCACATCTTTGGTGATCCCTTAGAAGTGCACATTCAAGGTTAAGTAGAACTTAACATTTAGCCAGTATAATGGAAAAATACTTGGCATGGGAATAACAGCAGGTGTGTGCATAGGCCAGTTTACCACCTTGAACTAATTGTGAAATGTGTGGCAAATGATTTCACCCCAACAGTTTCAGTCTCTGCATCTCTGAACCTGCAGTGGCTCCTCCCCAGGCTCCTGGGTTCTCTAATCCATCTCATCTTCTAAACTGACTGCCCTTGAGGACAAATCAGACACTGAACAAGAACCACAAGCAAATACTCCTTTGCCACTCCAGAGCTTGCTCAAGGCTCTTTATCAGGCAGAAAAGGTCATCCTTAAGCCTCCTGTGGTCTGGAAGTACTTGTGACAAGATTCTTACTGTAACAACTTCCTTAAAGAGACTGCAGAGCTCTTTATTACTCACACAATAGCTGAGCCGATAGGAACAGAACAGTAACACCCCTTGAAATGTGGGTGGCATCTACTTCCTGGTGGTTGTCAGGAGAGAAGATATTCGCTCCCACCAAAATCTTGTGAAAAAGAGGCTTCATAGGACACTACAGCCAGCCTAAGAGTCTGCTTAAGCTGAGGGTCAGAACGGACTTGAGATTGGTAAGGTCTGGTCTGGCTAGAGAAGAGGGTGGTCAAGAGAAGAGGGAGTAATGGGCCAGGTCACAAAGCCAGGGGTTATGTATCAGGACTGTGGTGGCATCTTTATGCAGCCAATGTGTTCTGAGCAATGTGTGTAGGAAGTAGGGTTGGGGTCCCTGAGTGGGATGGAAACCAAGCCCAGCATCAGGAGCAGAGCAGAGATAGTCAGAGGGCCTCAGGAAGCCAGTGGTAGGATTTGCAAGTGGCAGTAACAGCAGCAGGAAGATTTAGGAAGTATTGGGGACAGCAGGTTAATAAAACCTTTGACTTAATGGCTGGCTGCATATGGACTAAATATAAAGGGGATCTGACTAAAAATATGAATGCACAAATTGCAAAGCATACAGAAATGTGAGAAAAGTGAACTTAGGCACTAATTTGCTCCAAGATGCACAACATCTAGACACACATGATGCAGTGTTCTATCACACAGTAGACGCTCAGGAAATAATGTAAGTCCTTTTCTTCCACTGCCACCCCAGAGATCAGCTTCTTAGTAAGGATGAATCGATGTCATGAACTAGCATGGGCCTTGTCTGTCCACCTTTTATTAGGATAAATTCTAATTGTTGAATAAAGCTGTTCACATATATCCCATTAAATTATTTTCTGATTCCCAATTTCTTTACCTTTAAGTTTTGAAGTTAAGAACCTAGTCGGGATGTTCTGTGCACGTCACAGAATTTCTGAATTGAATGCAGCCCTTTATCTATCTTTTTTTTTTTTCCGTTATCTATCTTGTACAGTCCAGAACTTGTGGCCAGTCCAAACAGGAGCATGCTTGGAGCCCTGAAGACTTTGACTTAAATAATATTGTGCTTCAGTGGCTTCTAAATAGGAGCAGTGACAGATGAAGGCCACGACCACTTAAGTGATTCCTAGACGCACCTCTTTGGATGGGACCGAGATAGGTAGGCGGATCTCGCCACGCCTGCAGGCAGCCGCCACAGAGAACTCACTCGCTCCCCCCAGGTCAGCAGTGGCTCTGAAGAGTGCTACGGAGGACAGCTGAAGTCAAGGCTGCAACTCACCTCGGTCCTGCGGCCCCAGCCCTTCGGTAGGCTGGGCGTTCTTTTTCTCCCCGCACGATGACATCATGTGTTTGGGGTTGAGTCGCTCCATAAAAACTGCCGGGGGGAGCCTGGAGACCGAAAAGCAGACGTGCTAGCCACGGCTCCCGGCTGCGCGCGCGGTCCTGGTGCGCGCCCCGCTGGCTGCGAGCGCTGCACGGTGCTGTCCGAAAGCAAGTGGCAGTCGCCAGCTGCCGACCGGGAGTCAGGAGCCACCGGCCAGGAGCAAAAGATGCCCCACCACAGCCTGCATGCAGCGACTGTCCTCCTGCTGGTGATCTTGAATCTGCAGCCTTGCAGCCCAGCCCCGCTGAACGGTGAAGTTTATCTTTTTTCTTCCTCTCTCCCTTCCTTCTTTCCTTCCTTCCTTCCTTCCTCTTTCCATTCCTTCTTTACCCCACTCAGCCCCACCTGGACAGGATTTCCTGCGGGGCTCTTAATGATAAAGTAAAATTATTGCTGGGGGAGCCGGGAAAGCAGTGTATGGAATAACACATTTTAAAGAAAGGATGCCCAGTTTTCCTTTGCTGAGGTTGAATGGATCCAGAAGCACGTTGTCTTTCTAATGGTGCTTTTTTGCCATCTGATCTCTAGAGATGTGGCTTGGGAACTCGCTAAGCAGGGAGGAGAGACCGAACCAGGATTTAAAGTATCGCACCTCTAATCCACATGCAGACAGTAGAGAAAAGACTGGGCATCTGAGTGGTGTGAGCACCAGGAACTGTTTGCTGCCGCTCTACTGCACAACCCTCAGATAGTAGTAGGGTTTTTGTTGTTATTTGTTTGTTATCTCCAAGTCAAGGGGATAATGCATCCCATTGTTAAACATTGTTTTTCTCCAGGAGGATTCTATTATCTTGCACACACACGTACATGTACACCTTATTTATAATTGTAATTTGGGTGCTTTACCTAGAAGTGCTGGAGGCTGAGGGTGCAGAATGGAATAGGAGAAAAGGTGGAGGTGGGTAGCAGGACCTGCAGTGTGGGCTCAAGTCCAAGGTTATGTTAATGAATCACTTGGAATAAGAAAAGGATAGCACTAAGCTCTTACCCCTCTCTCCATCAGCTGGATGAGCACTTTTCTGGGGAGTAGATGGTGACTTTTGTGAAAGAGTCCTGGGTAATGGATGAGAGCTCCTGCCCTTGACAAAGTTTGTCCCAAATTGTGGAGACACTTGTGGGTATGACAGTTCCTGGACCCAGGCTGGGTTGGAACATTTGTAGAAAAACCAAGAGGGATTATAATGGCTGAAAATCAATTCTCCCTGGCTAAGCAGTGGTGATGGGAAATTGGTCCTGCTCAGCAGCATCAAAGCTCCAAGCCTCCTTTCCTCTTGGAGGTCATTGTGCACATGGGGAAAGGCAAGGAGCTGGGCATGAGTAGCTGTGGGATTGCTCTAAAGTAACTTCTAATCTTCTGGCTGGCATGATCTGCTTAATATAATTTCCTTCATGTGGGAGAGACAGAATGAAGGAGAAAGGAGTTACATAAAAGTGGAAATTAAGTTTTTTGAGGGATTGGGGAATTGAACTCAGGACCTTGTAAATGCTAGGTAAGCACTCTACCACTGAACTCTATCCTTGGTCCAGAAATTAATTTTTAAACTGCAAACTTTGGCATATATTTTCCTCTCAAGGAAGCTGTTCTGAGACTGAAGTTGGCTAGAATTCTTTTCAGTCTCAAGTTGATTCAAGAGAGAAAGGCCATTCATTGGCCACCTTTCCTTTCTGAAAGCTCATTGCTTCCCTTATTTTGGGGAGCTGCTCCCTAGTCTCTTCCTTTTCTCTACCTCTCCTTATCTCTCTCTTTCTTTCCTCCCCTTCTCCTTGGCCCCTCCCTCCTCATTCTCCAAGCTGAAGTAGGGGAAGTTTGCAGTAGAAATCCTGACCTCATCTCACACTGATTAGCCAGCCTACCTACCCCTAGACTCTGAGAACACAAGTTGGTTTTTTTTTCCACCCCCGTTATTTATTGCTTTGCTATGTTGGCTTTTTGACTGCCTCAGGAGACAAGGTCAAAGTAAAATTCACTGAGGTGTATAGAACATCAGCATTAACACAAGGTTGGGGTAAAGGGGCTAGCTGAGTAATAGGGTCAAAGTGTCATCTGCTTTCTGTGGAGCATTGAAGCTTCCCTCAGTTGGCACTGAGGAATGTCCAAGAAAAACAGCTGGGGCCAGGGGAGGATGGGATCATGATCTCCAGGTTCTGGAGAAAACCTTGGAACTCTTGGTTGCTGTTGCTAAGGGGCATTTCAGTGAATTCTGGAGAGTCTGCTCTGCCTGAACCTGTTCCGGAGAGCTGGGAAGTCTTTGGCTGCTGGACGACAGATAATGGTTACTCATGGAAGGTTCTAGCACCCAGGACAGAAAACAGGCAGGTCCATGCACCCCTGCCCAAATCTTCATATTCTCATGGCATCCCCTCCAGGGCATCTCCCTGCCTAGCACCAACAGGGTATGCAGGTTCTAACAGGCTTTGGCTGAGCTGCCCAAGTCTCCTGGAAGAAACAGATGAACTTTTGAGGAGAAGAATGATTTTCCTCTGGAAAGGAACTACTCCTTCAGGAAGCCAGTGAAGCCTTGGCTTAAAGTACCTTGTAGGGTCAGTTTAATATTGTTAAAATTCCTGCCCCTAAAGCTAGAGGTGGGAAAGCTTTACTGAGAAAGGTTTCTCTGAAAAGCAAACACTTCCACGAATGCGGGTGCACTTTCAGAATGGCTTCCTAAGGTTGGATTGGAGCTGCTGATGAGTCAGGGTGGACCCTGATCTCCACTGATGAACCCTACTGACTCTACTGACTCACCATTCTTACCTTCATTTTACAGTGAGGCTTCTCCCCTCCCTATGTCCCTCCTGACACTACCGTTTGTACCTGAGACACTGAGTCCTCAAGGTCAAGCAGGGCTTGTTCAGAGAGCAGAGGACAGGAATTGCTGCTACTTTTCAACAAGTCCCCAGTCCTGTGTCAGAGGCTTTACAGTCCCTGATGTCCTCTATAATGTCTGTCTTGGAGTTTACCAGAGTATTATGCTGGTGCCTCATCTGAGAATGCGAGCTACAGTACTGGGGGAAACCTCAGCTTAGCAAGCTTTGGGGAGGAATAGTGGAAGATGTATTAAATCTGGGAGTTGATTTTGGGGCAGGTGCAATGCAACCTCCTGGTCGGTGCAGGGCTGCTCAGAGGCAGCAGATATTTTCTGGGGACATCCAGGATTTCTCTTTGGAAAGAGGATGAATGCCCCTCTTACTTGGGTTTTTACCTCTTGGACATCCATGTGCTCTGCCTGGCAAAGCAGCAATCATCTGGCTTCCTACCTCTGAAAACCATGATTGTATTTCAATGGTGGACCCTCAAACCAACAGTTAAGGAAAATTTTCCAAAAAAGAGGTTCAATGTCTTCTCTGGGTTGGTTCCAAGGTAATATTTCTCTCTTTTCAACATTTCAGTGAAAGGGCCAGTAGTAAACTTGGGGGTTATATACAAGTTTGGTTTTCCCATGGAGGCAAAGAAATAGAATAGGACAAGAACAACAAAGTCCTCTTTTAACTATTAAAAATCACCATTGGTTCCAGTAGAAAATGCCCCTGTGATAAATGACCAGATTGCATGCCAGTTAAGTTTTACTAGAAACAGAGAGAGAAAGGGGATGTGAGGTTCTTTCTTTTCCAGCGGTGCTCTCTCATCGCACTTGGCGATGCTTGGAGAGAGGGGCCTAGAAGTTGTACCTCCCCTCATTGGACGTGTCCCCGGAGACACATGGGGATGCATCTCAGCTTGGAGCTCAGTCTTCTTCCAGAGCTGAAGAGGAAGGTGGGCAGGTAGGGTGATAGACGCACAGCTCTGCAATGACTTTTTAAAAATACATTTTTCATGTAGGAACGAAGGACTTGTATGTCGTAAAGGGTGTGGAGTGGGAGATGGTAGGTGACTCTCTTTATGTTCCTGGCAGAACCACTCCTCCACGTTCTTACTGCCTCTGGGGATACTAACTCAGAGAAGGATGGTAGCTTTCTTAGAGGAAATGTCTCCCATCTCTGATTAGTGCTCTGCTCTTTGTGTGCTAGTGTGTTCTCCAGGGTATGTTGAGTCGGGGGAAAGCAAGATATAGAACAGAGCTTGCAGAAGGTTGATGTTTATGTGAGGGAAAGGGAGGGGGATATAAATACAGACATGTGTGGCAATCCTGTGTAAAGGCTCACAGTCCATTGATAAACCAGGTGTCCATTGGAAACAGGGAGCAAGGGTGGGGGAAGAGATTTTAATGAATGGACCCTCTGGCTGCTTTAGGTTTTTTGAGCCATGTGAAAGTATTACCTATTTGGACAATTACATTTTGGATTTTCTAAGATATCTGGGAGGCATTTGTTCAGGAACCCATGAGGGCTGGGGCTGTAGTTCAGTGGCAGAGCACTTGCCTATCTTGTATGAGGCACTGGGTTCAATCCTTAGCACCGTGTAAAAATAAACAAATAAAATCAAGGCATGCTGTCCATCTACAACTATTTAAAAAAATTGAAAAAGAACACACAAGCCCTGCATGAATTCCCCATCCTGAGCCCACAAGTGGAGTACAGTTGTTCTGAGAAGCTGTGGTTCTGACTTAAACTCAGAAGTCTTAAGTTTTGGGTATCCACCTCCTTTTCAATCTTACCCATTTCAAAACAAAATCTGTCATCTTTTCCCTAACTCCTTCAGTTCAGTTGTACTTACTTGTTTCCTTTTGTTCTTTGCAGGATCCAAGTGGACCTATGTTGGTAAGTAGATATTTTTAAATATATATTTTTAAGGAGATGGTAGTATTTAATGCAAACCCAGAAACTTCATGCTTTTAGGGGATCAGAAAAGTTGTGCTGGTATTGTTGAGAGAAGGGATGAAGGCATCCCCAAGGGACGGTTCCACAAGAGGGTGACACACTGCATTTCCCAACACGGATAGCCTGCTCTGTGCACTTGAGCCCGGGAGCCACAGGGTTAAGGCTTTCAGATTCTTGCAGGGATTTCTACCAAACCTTTGGGTACCTCCAGACTGCAAGGGCACTGGGCAAGAGAGAAACTTGCCTCCTCATAGGACATTTTTCCTACAATAAACAAAGAATAAAGGACTCTTTTCTGAAAGTTTGGCTCAGGCCCTAGAACTTGAGCTGTCAGTGTATCTGGAATTAACTTCCTGTTTCCATCTTCATAAGCAAGTGATGGATGAGGGGGTGATGGTTGGTCCTTGGTAGAGGAGGGATGCTGTCTTACATGGAGAGAGGAGCATTAGGTATGCCCCAGAGTTTCTGTGGTTCAATAACATGTAGTCACTCTGGCAGGCCTGCAAGATAGGCAGCTCCAGGTTGGCTTGACCATGTCATTGCACTGAATTGTCATTGCAGTGAATGTTGTCATTGCTGGAGTGGGAATGGGAAGCCAGGCACCTGTTCCTCTGGCAAGTACAAGAAACTTAACAATAATGTTTTGTTAGGGACAGTGTTATAGAAGATACACAAGATATATTGTTCTGGAGACTGGAACTGACCACACTGGCCCAGGAGGCATTTGAAGCAGGCAGAGTTATGCTGCCAAAGTTAAAGCTATGAGATGCAATGGCTGTGGGGTGGCAACAGTCAGGGAAGTTGATTATAGCAGTGGACACATAGTCCAGGGAAAGCCCTGACCTTGATTTTCAAAGGTTAGCCTTGGGGTGTTCACTAGTCCAGGAGGTGTAGAAAAGTCACTGAACTGACCAAACAGCTACCTGGCTCTGGCACTATATAGCTCCGTTATTGCTAATGTCCCTAATGTTTTGATGTGCAAAGCACATTGCTGAATGAGTATGTAATTAAGGGGTAGGCTGTAGTCTGTAACTTGGAATTACTTATAGTTCACAGTTGAAAGCAGGATATAATAGGTAATAACAACATAATAAATAAATAGTTCGGTTCTCTGATTGTTCAGAGGGCTGAATAGTTAAGGAAGGCTTCCTGGAGGAACTGGTCGTTTCCCAAGGCCTTGGAAGATGGGGAGGATTCAATGAAGGTGGAGGAAGGTCTGTTGGCAAAGGTGATAAGGACATCGAATGTGCAAAGGGAAGACAGAGCAAAGTGGCACTTGAAGGAAGCACATGAACAGGCAAGAAAGGGCTGGGTGAGAGACCTCACAAAGGAAGAATCAAATGAGTTGGGCTGTGGACCCCTCTGGTGGGCTGTGTCTGTATGCTGATGGTAGGAATGTTTGTGACCTACACAAAAAAGGATGGGTCCTGAATTCTGGGCCTTAAACAGTATGATCTTCTGTGAGTCATGTGAGCCTTACCTTCCTCTCTGAATCTGGTGCGGAGGGGAGTGGGCTATGTCTGTCTAGATCAGTGTTCATCAACTGTGGCTTGGGGTTACCTACATCAGAACCACCTGGAATGCTGTCCAAAAATGCATATTTTGGAGCCTCAGTCATGATAGGCTGGAGAGAGGGGGGTGGGGGCTGCAAAAACTGCAGTCCCCAAGCGATTCTTATCTTATGAATGCTTTGTTAGAGGACCCCTGACCACATGGTTCTCCAGATCTTTCTACCCCACCTCTTCTACTGGAAATCCAAATCAAGTCTTTGCAGGGCTCCCTGCCTCTCTGTTACAGCCCCCCAGGCAGAATGAGATGTTTATAGGGAACAGAGAGTCACTGTTTCTAGGAGTGGGAGGAAAAGATTTGCTGCCACCTGTGACACAGTGTTCTTCCATGAGGGCTTCTCTATGCAACCCTATCAACTGGTCCAGAGCATTTCTTTCTGACCACTGGCCCTGGCCAGACCTCTGCCCTTCTGCCTTGTTCAATTAGAGCAGCTCTTTGTTGAGGAAGCAGAGGGCAGAGTCTGATGATGCCCGGACTTGCATGGGGTAAGCTCAAAAGCAATCTGGTTTTCATTAGTGAAATGGGTGCATGTGGTGTGGTCAGCCCTCAGAGGGACAAATGGAAGAGGAAAATGGAGGATGGTTCAGGGGACAGACAGGTTGGGGCTGGTGGCAGGCCTGTGCTCCGGCCCAGCAATGGTGCTGGAGGGCAGGGTTTCCAAGCAGCCAGGGCTGTGCTGAATGGGCAAGTCCAACCAAGTGCTACATGCTGGTTTTCCAGGGTACAGAACTCAGCTTCTGTGCAATGCATGTAGACAGTGCTGAGTCATCCTGCCTCCGGGCTTCCTGCTGCCTGGTGCACATGGTGGGGCTTCTGGAGGTGTGCGGAGAGGGAATTTTACCCCCATCCCCTGCATGTAGATCACCAGGCTGACACAGAGATGGCACCCCAAAGAGAGGAGGAGCTTCTGACAACGAAGATGGGGCAGCCCTGCCCAGAACTCCTCCTGGGTGACTGATACAGCATCTAAATATCTGCCGGGTTGAGATTTTCTCCATCATGAGAGAAAGAAAGACAAAAACCTGTGTTTCCCCAGTCAAACCAGTGCCAAGTCAATCCTGGGGAGCCCTGGTGGCTTCTCCTATTCCAAACTGTGACTGCAAGTCATGTTGTCACATGAACTGAGGACAAACTCCAGCCTGCTAAAAAGACCCTATGCTCCCAAACAGAATAGTAGGTGCTTAGTAGAGGGTGGGGGTGACCAGAAGGTGACCCGAGGAGGTGCTGTTTATGTGCAGGTCCTTGATATGAGTGCTGTGTCAGGTTTGTGAAAATTCGTCAAACTGTTGGCTTATGATCCTTGCACTCATTTGTGTGTATATTAAATCCAATATAAGAGTTAAAAAGTTCCATCTAGCTGGGAGAATCATCCTTACCCTTATAGGGTTTTGTTTGTTTGTTTTAGCCCTCCCTAAGGGGAGGGAAATCCCAGTGTGTTTGAAACAACAGGGTCACAACAATAACAACAACAAAAAAAAGCCTACATTGGAGCTAATGACCCAAAACCAGCACATGAGCAGAGGACGAGCACTTCGCTTCACTCCTGATAGTAACCAACAATGCTCTTTGGATGTGGGTTGGTTCAGAAAGAAACAAATACCACTATCTGATATAGATATAGGGCAGGTAAGAAAAGACAAATTTTAAAGGTGATAGGATGGGAGAGGAACATGGATGCTGAGGCCTCTCCTGGATGGAGAGTGAGTCCCACCTCTCTAAGTCACCACCCCAAAGGGTATCCATGAGGCCAGCCACTCCATCCCATGCAGAGAACTCTGGGAACATGGGGGCTTTGCTGGGGCAAGGGGCTGGCAGCTGGCTGCAGTTGCTCACAGGGGCTCCTGCCCAGCTTCTCGGCTATGATGGGACTGGCCTGGGCTCTAGCAGGACTCAGTGTGACCCAGACAATGCCATATACTCACACTGCTGTCCCAGATCCACTCCTTGGCTCCTCTCCTAGACAATAGAGTCTCCGTTGCAGTCTCCTTTGGCAACCAGTATGGGCTCTGTTACTGGGCAGAGGCCTTCCAAGAAACTGAGGCAGTGCTGCGGCCCCCCCTGCAAACTTCGATTGTTGCGATCATGTCAGAAAGATTTTAGACATGTCACCAGAATAATGCATATGAGTTTATTAGAAGGGATTGGAAAGGGGAAAAGGGGACACTCTGAAGGGAAAGAATGGATCTTCTCAGGAGAGAGATGGTTTGCCCCTTCTGCCTTCCATTTTTATTGAAGGTTCCAGGGACATTTCCAGAGCTTTCTGCCCAGGCCCACTTCTTGACTTTTTTTTTCCTTTCCTTTTCTTTTTTTAAATACACAATAGCAGAATGCATTACAATTCTTATTACACATACAGAGCACAATTTTTCATAACTTTGTATATAAAGTATGTTCACACCAATTCATGTCTTTATACATGTACTTTTTTTGCATTACAATTCTTATTACACATATATACCATAATTTTTCATATCTCTGTTTGTATATAAAGTAGGTTGACACCCAATTCATGTCTTCATACATGTACTTTGGATAATGATGTCCATCACATTCCACCATCCTTGCTAATCCCCTGCCTCCTCCCTTTCCCTCCCTCCCCTCTGCCCTATCTAGAATTCATCTATTTCTCCGATGTTCCCACTCCGTACCCCACTATGAGTCAGCCTCCTTATATCAGAGAAGACATTTGGATTTTTGAGATTGGCTAACTTCATTTAGCTTTATCTTCTCCAACGCCATCCATTTACCTGCAAATGCCATGATTTTATTCTCTTTTATTGCTGAGTAAAATGCCATTGCGTTATATGCCGTATATTTTTTAATCCATTGACTTTTGACTGACAGCAGGATGAAATCAGACTTTCAAGTCCCCACTGGTTATGATACCCATAGTCCCTTTGGCCCATCCTGACTGCAACCTGTTCTTATAGATTTCATGGTGAAAGAGAATTATCTTTATCTCCTTGAGTTCAGGAATCTGGTTTGGGTAAGGGTCACAAAAAGTGCCCTCCTTGAGGGTAACTTGGCGTTCTTGTTATCAGCATTTTGGGCCTGCATTTCTCCTGCAGATAACAGGTAGTTTTCTGAGGAATGTGACACATATCCTGTCAACTTAAGCCAGGAAGGGCTGCAGGTAAATTGTTTTTTAAAAGAGAAAGCATGTGGGAGTCACACAGTGGATCTTGTTTATAGAATTATTCCCTTAACATATTCTCACTGCTCCTGCCTGTCTGTTCCCTATCAGACTTCATGGGGGCAAGCCTCCTGCTCACGTCCCTCAGGTCCTGCAGCCCCCACCTCCACTCACCTTTTTTCCTCCATCTAGTGGAATAAGTTGCTCCCAGTGAACTTGCCCTCTGCCTCTGGACACCCTTTCTGACCCTTTCCCAAACACTAAAAGACTAGATGAAACACATGAAGGAGGCTAGGAGGTAAACTCTGCCTCCTGTCCTTTGCAGGGATCAACGCACTGTGTGACTTCACCTTCGAATTGCAGTATAATGAGAAGGCCTTAGAGCCAAAGGAAAAACTGAAAATGGCGGTTAGGGAGCACATGAGATTAAAGGATGGTTTAATGAAGGAGGGCTTTTCTCTTTCTCAAAGGTGAATATCAGCCAACTCAAAACACACCCGTGGCCTTCTCCCCTGCTCCCAGCTGCCATCCAGGAGATGAATGAGACACCCATAGCACTCTTTGGAGAGCTGGAAAGGGTCAGGCTTGTGTTTCATACTAGGGAACTGAATCCTTATTCCTGTGTCTTGAGGATCTCCCTTGAGAGTTGTAATGTGACCTCCTATCATTTATTAAATCTGGGCTATAGTTCCAGTTACTTCGAATTCAAGTTGTGATATCCAGGATCTCTTTGCATCTGGCCTACCCATTTGTAATTATGTCTCATCTTTCCTGAGTTGAGGTGTATGTGTGTTCTAGAGGATCTTGACCTATAGCTACTGAAATGCCTGCCTGTTAGTGTTCACAGTTAGCCTTGCCAGCTAAGGAAAAGAGATAGGAACTAGCACTTGTTCCTTAAGACATATGTGGTGGCATGAGGGGTGGGCAGGAAACCAGGGGGAAGAAGTGGGAGGTGTAGAGACTCCCCAAACAGGCAGACCACTATGGGACTATCTGCTAGGCTGGTCTGAGCTTTGATTTCACTGAGCTCAGTTCCTCAGCTACAATTGGGGTTGTAGATGATTTTTAAAGTGTGGTCCCTGGACCAGCAGCTTCAGTTTCACCTGGGTCTCCATGTGTGGCTGTTAAAATGCAAATTCTCAGCCCCATCCTAGAAACTTTGCGGGTGGCCCAGTCATCATTTTAGCAAGCCCTCCGGGTGACACTGATGTGCACTCAAGTCTGAGAACCACCCTAGGTCTGTGGCAAGGATCAAATCAGATCACCCACAGAAAGAGGCCAACACAATGCTAATCGCCACTTTCCTTGCCTTCATGGCACAGAGCTATGGTGTAGATGAAATTGGCTAGTATGTGGGGAAAGGTCTCATAACCCTAGAGGACCAATCACAGGAGAGTTCTATTAATGTTAAGAAAGGTTTGGCTTCCTCACACTTTTCTGAACTGTTGAGTTTTCACAGCCAGGAGGAACTTCTTTTATAATGCTGAACAAACAGGGCATTTCCTTTCTGAGAATGAAAGGAATTGAACAAAACACCAGGCCTCCAAGCTCTTGTCCCAAGAGTGTCTCAGGCCAGAACATTCTCTCTAAATTTGTCCTTCACACCATGGTGAAGTTAGACCTAATCTCTCTGGTGCCTTCCTGGTATCTAGGGTCCAGGTACCTGACTATATGACCATGTCCATTTCAGCCATGTGACTGGCCTCCTAGAGGGCAGGCACCCCCTGTTTCCTGGTGCAGGCCGCAGGGGCTGACTCTTGGGTTAAGGTTCAGGAATGGAGGCTTGAGCCTGGGAAGGAAGCTTGGGCTGGCTCTCAGGGCACTGAGATGCTTAGGCCTAGCCTCACACAAGGCCCTCAGCAGAGGGAAGAGAGAAGCCTGAAGTCTCCTGTGAACTCAGCCTAAAGAAATCTTTAGAGCAAAGGGGCTAAATTCAGAGCAAGTGTGTGATGAAGGTGGCTTCAGGCAGGGACTAGGAAGTCTGGTTTCTAGGAGGAAGAGAAGGAATGAGATTGTTTTGGCAGGAGCCTACAGTCTCTGAGGGAACCAGAACCTTCTTTCCTTGTGGGTTACTGTGTTCTTTTACAAGGTAGCACCAGAGTGCAGGTACAGACAGCGCTGTGGACCCAGGAACAAAAGTTAAGCTCTTCCAGGCCCATGCCATAGACCAAGAGAGAGGCAGCACCTGCCATGGTCAAGGAGCCCATTTTATTGATTCTAAGATGCCTATTTTGGGGCATCTCTGAGATGGGATAGATCTTATAATCAATGACATCTAGAAGCAATGAAATATGGTAGCTATTCCACAAACACTGAGAAGCATGGTGCAGATGCTTACAAACACACAGGGGCTGAAATGATTAATTAAGTCATTAAAACAATGAAGGCAAAGATGTAAAAATAATGGCTGATATGTACCGTGTCCAGCAACATACAGGAACAATGGGGAATCATATTAGATTTTTTAAATTTTTATTTTTTAAGTTGTTCCTCGACCTTTTTAAAAACAATTTATTTTTATGCAGTGCTGAAAATCAAACCCAGTGCCTCTTACATGCCAGGCAAGCACTCTATCACTGAGCCGCAACCCCAGCCCTAGATTTTGAACTGTAGCTTTTCCTACCTCTTGGTCAATTCACAGTTCACATTTGCTTTTTGGTAGTAATGGGTCAGTATTACAAATATTATAGCAAAGTAATTTAGGTGCTGTTCTTTTAGCTTACAAAACTATCCCTTTAAGGAGCAAGCTTTCCAATTATCTGTCAAGTATTTGATTTATGCCAACCAGGAAGGAACAAATACTAGCTGCCACCTCCTTGTATCTATAAAGGTTGACTCAGAACTGGTATTACGCTAAATAAAATGGTTCGTTTAGCTGGCCTTAACTTTTAAAATGATTTTGCAATCCTTAGCATGTGACTAGATCAGCTGCATGAACTCTGGGTGAAATTGAGGAGACCTGTCCAGCCCTCGTAAGGACACCTGCAGGTTCAGGGCAAGAGGTACATGCTGTCCCTCCTTCCAGGACACAAGGTTCAGGAAAATCTCAGGATGAGAGATTTACCTACTGCACATATATGATGTTGGCAAAGGAGGCCTGGGGCTTTCGCAGGGTGGTCCTTCCTTGGTCATTCATCTTCTAGGAAGTGTATGAGAAGTAGACAAAGGAGAAAAGGTGTTCCTCAAGGTTGTAGAACAAAGAGGTTTTGTAAGGCAGACAAAGTCAGTCCTGCGAATGACCAGTTCCCTTTTTGGCTTTCACAACCAGGAGCAGATTGGTAGCTTCAACTTCGGTAAATGACTATTTTTGTATTTTTAAAAATAGATTAATATATATGAAATAATTTAAAAGTTCTCATTTGTTATTAATCAAAAACATGTAAAATCAAGGTTTTTAGTTCACCTGAGATAATTGGTTCACATTCATTCCACAAATATTTATTGAGTGATTACTAAAAGCAAGTGTTGGGTTAAAGAAATAGGATGGTGTTAAGGAAATGATGAACAAGCCCTGGTCCCTTTCATTATGGGACTGAGAGTCTGGGGAGACAGCAAGTGAGCAGGGCTTTACAATACAGAGGAGTGAGACCTCACTAGTGTTTTGGAGAAGGACTAGAGGAGGTTTCTGGAGGAGGGGATTCCAAACTGAGTTCTGAAGGACATGTCAGAGCTATCCAAAGTGCAGGGAATAGAAAGCCATTTGGGACAAATGGACAACTAGGGCAGTGATCAGCCAGGAGGCTGGTACGTGCTGGGGATTCCCTCACTGAGGAAGGAAGGGGCTGGGGAGATGGGTGAGAGCTGGAGCATGAGGAGTTCCTGAGCCAGCCGGGGAGGCAATAGAGAACTGCTGGAACATTCTAAGTAGATGACATGATGGCAAAGCATTTTAGAAGGATTTCTTGGCTGCAGGGTGGAGAAGGGGTTGAGTGTGAACCACTGGAGGAAGAAAATGCAGAGGGACACAGGGGAAGGGGGATGGTGGCTCTGAACCAAAGGGAAGGGCAAGAGGTGTCCTGATGTATTGGTATCATTTAGCCTGAAATGTAGACAGCTAACACCATCATTGGCTCGTGCAGCCTGCCTGTGGGTGAGTGCCCATTTTCATCTGGGCTTCACAAAGAATTCAAATAGGCCTAGAAGGGCCCTGACTGGGGCTGGGGATGCCAATGTAGTCAGCCAAGTCCTGCCCCATTTAGAGATGAGGCCAGGAAAACTCACAGAGTCACAGTGGCCCAAACAGAACACAAAGGGCAGAGCTAGAGCTCCGTCTCCTGATGCCACCTGATGCACTTCCCCAGGCATGTGGCAATGCTTATTTTATGCCAGGCATTGTGACCCCTACACAACACATCATGCTGCTGAGGAAATACAGGATTAAAAAAGTAAACAATGTAGATTTGTCAGAGACAAATTAACTCGCTTTTCTTCCCCTCATCAGGATAAAGGGCTTGGTGGTTAAAGAAAACACAATAGACTTAATACCTATTGACATAAACAAACATCTGATACAGCTCATTGTGACACACTCATGGGAAATGTGGATCAAAAATCAGTGTAGCTGCTAGTGAAAAAGAAAAAAAACAACAACAGTGGAATCCAGGCATTGTTACCGTCTCTAGCATACAACTGGGAGAGATGGCAGGATTCCTCTTGGAACAATCCTGAATCATGCCCTTTATGGCGCATTAGCAATGGACAAACTGCAGGATGAAGGGTTGGCATGGGTGGGCACAGGTGGGGGACGTGTAATTTTAGAAGGAAGGGTAAAGAGACATGCCAGGAATGTGGATCAAAGTGAGAGGGGCTGGCTTGTAGGGCCAGGAGTAGTGATGTGGTGAGCAAATTCTGTACTGTGTGACTGAGTGAGGCCAGAGTGGGACCGCAGAGGCTGATGAGAGAAAAGGGCTTGCATGCCCACCTCCCCATTCATATGGGATCTACATTGCTAGCCCCTCGGGCCCCTCAGATCTACATTCTTAGCTATGTCTCCCCCTCACACACTCACACCCCATCTTCTTAACTCCAAGTGAGTCTCTCAGCTGTTTTCTGGGTTACATGTATGTGTTTAGGTCTTACTGCTTGGAGCTGTACTCAGCAAAAGACTCCTCTGAGCTTCCTGTTGGCAGGTCCCCAAGAGTCTCCCACCCTTAAACCTTTCCCTGCAACTTGTCTGTCGGCAAGGTTAAGATAGGGAAGACCTTCATGTCTAATTGTGAAGAGATGACCAGTCAGAAATCTTGTTATGCCTTGGAAAGAGGAATTGAGAACTGCATGAACTGAATACCATCCTTTCACATAACTGCCCCATGAAGCACAGCACTTATTGGGTCAATAACCAAGTGCTTGCTTAATGAATTTGTCAGATTATCGCTGGAGAATTTTCTCCCCTCAATAGCATGTTTTGTTTTGCTACATACACAGCAGTTCTAGGGATTCTGAGGGGCCCGAGGGGCTAGCAAGGAGCCACTTGTACTCTAAGAAGAGTTATCCAGAAGGAGGGTGTAACTGCCCAGCATGTGAGGTGACCCCCCTCCCCACAGGGGCTGCACCAGCCTAAGGGAGGTACTTGAGAAACATTTGTTGATGAAAGAGGAAAGAATGGTTTATTTCTCTATTAATTTTTGGCTCTGGACTCAGAGAAGGAACCAGGGAGAAGATGACACTTGATCTCAGTTGGTAGGATTTCAGAGAAACCAGTCTGAAACGAAATGCCACATCACCATGCATATCTTATTAGAAGTAAGAGGAGACACACAGGGAACCCTAGATTTATTTTTGGTGAAGTGAAAGGGAAAATGTACTCTAAAAGGTTGGAAACCAGCCTCTAAAGAAAGAAAGAAAAGTGTGAATCGAGACAGTTCAGTTCAGAAAGGCCTGGGAACTGGCGTTATGAGAGTCTGTTTTACCTACACATTATTCTTATACTTTGACATTGATTCTGTGCAGCTGCCCTAGGTGATGACGGTTGTTGCCTCCGCTTTGTAAGTGAAGTTCTGAGAACCAAAGAAATGTGCCCAGGGTCACATAGCTAGCAGGTGGTAGAGCTGTGAGTGGCAGCTTGGCTGTATGATTCCAAGGCCCTTGACCTTCCTATTTCCCTTCACATCTTTCTGGAAAAAGACACTTAGAATTAGCCTAGATGAAGGTCTTCAGTATGAAAACAATCACCAAGAAGCTAGTTTTTTCAAAACCCCAGAGTAGCTTTAAAAAAACAGTAATAGGGCTACAGGTTATTTATCAAAATGGACTTTTTTCCTCTCTCCGTCAGGGACTTGTGTATGTTAGGCAAGCACTTTACCACTTACCACTGAGCTATATATCTCCAGCCCTTTTAAATTTTTATTTTGAAACTGTGTCTCACTAAACCGCCCTGGTTGGCCTTGAACTTGTGATCCTCCTGCCTTAGCCTCCCAAGTAGCTGGGATTACAGGTGTGTGCACTGTGCCTGGCATGTGGAAGCTCTTAATTGAGGCTTTGGTTGACATCAGGTTAAGGTTCACAGGCCAGTCCACATTCACCGTAGTTCAAACTCAACCTGAGAACTGCAGAAAGTTTATTTCTTTGATCAGATCCCCTCTTTTCCTTATTTCCAGACTCCCCAGGGACTGTTTAAGGGAATGTTTATAAAATCACAAATCCCTCCATTGCAGATTCTTCTTCCAGCTCTAGACACTCACCCAGGTCTTATCTGTTGGTGCCTCTCACCACTTCATAACTCCTACCACTGTCCAGGCTGCGGACACTCCAAAGTGTGTTGAAAGTTGCTACAGTGGAGACTGAGAACTCTCATGAGCAGTATGGCTTTGGGCATGACATTCAATCTCTTTTTGGCTCAGTTATATCATCTATTAAATAAGTGCATAGTACCTATATCATAGGGTTATTATGCATAAAAATAACTATAATAACTGTGGTCCATGGGCCAAGTCCAGCCTACCACTGTTCTTGTAAATAAAATTGCATTGGCCCACAGCTACACTCATTTGTTTACATCTTCTCTGTGGCTGCTTTTGGGCCACACTAGCTAGAATTAAACAGGGACAGAGACTAGATAGCTTGCAAAGACTCAAATGCTTACATTCTGGCCTTTTAAAAAATTTTTAGTTGTTGATGGTGCTTTATTTCTATTTATTCATTTATATGTGGTGCTGAGAATCGAACCCAGTGCCTCAGGCATGCTAGGCAAGCACTCTACTGCTGAGCTACAATCCCAGCCCACATTCTGGCTTTTTATAGAAAAAGTTAGCCAACCCTGATAAAGAAATATGCCCATCATACACTAAGTGCTCACTAAATGGCAGCTTTAAAGAAAAAATATCCCAAATTCACTAGGCCTCGGAATTTAACAAAATTTGATTGATACAAGGCAACTACAACCTCAAAATGCAAACCAGATATATCTGTAATCAGTTCTTCCCCAGGGTAATGATCATATCCTGCCTCCTCAGATGGCATGCGATGGTGCCATCCTGTTTTAGGCATCAGCCTTATTATTCTGGACTGGATTTGTTCTCTGTTCCTATAGTCAGAGTCCCACTCTTCTTTTCTGCCAAAGATGATTGACAGCAAGAATATCCAATTCCTTCAAGAAAATCTCCTTTGAAAGTGGTATCTGGTCCCTTCTTCCACATGGACCAGGTGGGGCAACCACAATATGATAAAATCAGCCTGGAACTTCTGAGTCTCTACACCATGGACATTTGAGTATGTTTCTTGGTTGTGGGGGCTTCCCTGTGCATCATAGGATGTTTTGCACTATCCCTGGCCTCTACCCACTGTGTGCTAACAGCATCTCCCAGTTGCAGGGGCCAAAACTGTCTCCAGATATTGCCCATGTCCCCTAAGGGGCAAAATTGCCCCTAGTTGAAAACCACTTGACTTAGTTAAAATAACATCACAAGGGGAGGCAACAACAATCTGGTCTAGCATAGTCAAAATTCATATTTTAAAAAAGTATTCTTTGTAAGGGCACAGACCTGATAAAGACATACCCAATTTTATCACTGGATCACTAAACAGAATGCTGGGCATCTGGGCCTGCAGTGTCAGGATTTGAAAATCCACAATTGGAGCTACATGTCCCCACAAATTCTGGGTAGCTGCCTGCCTTGAATCTATTTAACTAAAAAGGGGTTTTGAAGCTCTCCCTACCACCACACAGAAAGGGCCCCTCACCAAGATGTAGAATGTGCTTAGGAGCCCCCGGCCCTGCCCTTGCCCATGCCAGCTTCCCAGCTTCATCATTTTCCCATCCAACTCCACCTCTGATGACTGGAAGAAACTGTTGGTGGCTTTAAAATGATAGCTGATTCACTTTTCTTTCCGCCCATTCTCAGTGATTCTCTTTTGTGGGCTGGACATGGGGGTTCAGAGTCAAAGCCTTGCCTTCAGCAGGCTGATAGCTGAGGGGGAAGCAGACACATCCACTGGTATTTCGATGGTGCAGACTAAGTGCTATGATAATGTTCACTGGTGCTTTGGAACACAGAGGGGATGGATGACTTCAATTTGGGGGTAAAAGTGTCTGTCAGCAAAGTCCTACCTGAAGAGCTAATTCTTTTAAGACAGAGGAGTTGGTAGGGCAAGGAGAATATATGTTTATGTGTGGGAGTGGTATGTTATAGGGATGAGGATGTTACCCCATTGCCAGCAATAGAGGCCTTAAGAAGCAGGTGAGAAAGAACACAGAGCACAGGGAGAGGCCCAGGAGGGCAGCAGCCTAGTATTTGCAGGCTGGTTTCGGGGATGGTTTTCCATGGGTCTGTCCTGTTTCTTCAGTACATCTATGAGCAGAGGTGCTGACTGCTTTTGTTCCAGACTCTTTTCAAGGATTTCTTTTTCATAGCAAACAACCTTGAAAAATAGAGATAAGATCTCTCTCCAAGGCAGAGAGCTGATTTGGTTATTGCCAGTATGATAAAGATGGTGTCTCCCTGGAGGACCGATGTTGGATGGGTTTGCTAGACTCCCCCTTTAAAAAACTGAGGTTTCCTAAGCTTCCAGTTCCTCTGCCATCATGCTGAGTGGTTGAAATATATAGGCATCACCTGGCCCTCATGATATCATTTTGGGGAACTGGGCCTTGGGAAACTGGCAAATCTTACTCTTGTGAATATTTAACTCTCTTTTGTCTCTGACCCAGGAGTCCCATGTCGTCTTCCAGTGTCCATGGAACTGTGGCAGACTCACTCATGAGGTTGCAAGTAGGATAAAATCTTTGACCATCTACAGTTTTTGACAGATGGTAGTGGGGAAAACAAAGCCTGCAGAAGTGGGTAGGGTCGTGAGGGTCTTGTGATCTGCATAATAGAGCTTGGGACTTATCCTGAAAGCTTGAGGAGTTTCTCAAGAACTGTCAGTAAAGTAATGCCAGCATCTGGTGTGCACTGGTGTGGAGAGTGGAGGACTGGAGGGGAGCCTGAAGCCATGGGCTAAGGAGGGGTACAGACAGACAGCTGTGGGATTGAACAGGGGCTGTGCCTGTGGGGAGAAAGCATGGCCACATTTAAAGCAGAAATTCACATTGTCCTTGAGAGCATGTTTCTCTGATACAAAACTCAATCCAGATAACCTATTGCATTTATCTGTGGTGTTTCTTTTGACCTTTCATGCCCTTGACATTGCAAAGGATGTAGACTTTGTAGCAGATAGTGCTTAGATCTTGTAGAAGGTCCCTCAGTTTTGGGTTTCTTAGGAAAAGCAGGTGGAATGCATTGACATGAATACCACAGAAGTAATAAGAAATATATCCTTCATGATGCACCACATCAGGAGGCACACAATTGTCCCACAATGGCACACAGTTGTCCCATTATTGGTGATAACCTTGTTTATACCGTTAAAATGTCTGCTGGGTTCTACCATAAAATGTTACCATTTTCCACTTTATAAATAATAGATTATCTGTGATAAGATCTTTTGAGACTGAGTATAGAAATTTGAATATTGATTATATATTTAACAGTATAATATTATTAAATTATTTGAATATTGATTATATATTTAACAGTATAATATTATTAAATTTCCTGACTGATAATTAAATTGTAGTTATATAAGAAAATGTCCTTGTTCTCAGGAGATGTATGTTAAAGTATTTAAGTATGACAGGGCATCTTATTTGTAGCTCTATCTCACAAATCATTTAGAAATAACAAGAACAGAGACAGGGGGAGGGATGACAGGTGTACATGCAAATATGGCAAAGTGTTATGTTAATTGGTAATCATAGATGAAGAGTGCATGGGAATTCAGTGTGCTATTCTGATAAATTTTCCATACATTTACATTTTTTCAAAATAAAAAAATTTAAAAAGACAACCTAAAAGGATAAATTTGTTAGGTCTTAGGATCTGGAAGTGGGGGATGAAAGAGAAGAGAATAGTGGACTGACTATGATTCTTTGCGGTGGTGCCTGCTCTCACCAGCTGAGATAGACCACTTGGAAGGAAGTGGAGGAAGTTTTCAAGGGAAGGTGGGGGAGGAAAAGATGGTGAGTTAAGTTATTTTTAAAAGATTATTTGTTTCCCTATCTGATTCTTCTATCAGCCATGTCTGATTTCAGGATTACCCCAATGGAGTCTCCAGAAGGCAAGAAAGAGGTCCTGAGCAGGGTTAGAGATGGTATTGGAGGTATAGGAGGGAATAATATCATCCCCAGGGAGTGTATGTGTGAGAAAATGAAAGGGCTAAGGATAAAACTCTGGGACAAAACCACTGCCCCCAACATTAAAAGACAGGTAGCCCCAGAGATGAGAAGAAAGAAGAAGGAGAAATGGGAGGACAACTCAGACAAAGCAGTGTCTCTAAAGGAGAGGAGAGGTTTTGTTCAGAAATTAAAATATGCCACTTAAAAAAATAAACAGAAAGATCAGAAGAGTAGAGGAGGGGGATCAGGGAGGGGAGAGGGGAAGGAAAGGGGAGGTCTGGGGAAATTAAATGGAGCAAATTATGTTATATGCATTTATGAAGATGCCACAATGAACTCTACTACTATGTATAAGTATAATGCATTAATAATTTTTTTAAAAGAAGAGGAAACAATAGGCTTGGAGGTAGATAGAGCACTAGGTCAAGGCTGCAAGGGAAATGGGGTAGAAGAGTCAATTTGGATTCAGTGGGAAGTGGGCATGGTGTAGGGTGAGATCTGAGTCGGAGGTGGTGCAGAAGTGAGCACGGGCAGTTCTTGTAAGATGCTTGGTGCAAACAGGGAGACACCAGACCAAGAGTGAAAGGGGAAGCATTTGCTTAAGTAGACAGGTATTGAAAGTCCACAAGGAATAGTTCAAGGCCACATTCAATTTACATATCCAGATTGTTCCCTGGATCTAAATGCCAGTCAAGTCTCACAGCCTCATACATTTGACAAAATGAGTGCTGAGAAGGTGGATGGGGAGAGGCAGCGAGGGAGGGAGAGGAGAGCAATTAGTGGGGTGTCAGTACCCAGACAGCTGTACCCATGATGAGAAGCATCTGTGACATTTTCAAATCTCTCTGTGCCAAGGAAGCAAGCCTGTCACAAAGGTAGCCTCTGCCCACAGTATTTAGTCTCCCACCGATTTCTTTTCAGTGCAGGGGAACATAGCAACACCGCCTTGTATGGAGTATGCCTTTATTATCATGATTATTATTATTTAAGTTTTCCCTTTCCACTCAGGAGTTTGTAACAAATAGCCGCATTGACCATAGCCTCTTGTTTTCTAGAAACCATATTCTTTCCTGCTGACTGCCTCTTGGATCCATTCATAGCTTATTTTCTTTCTTTCTTTCTTTCTTTCTTTCTTTTTTTTTTTTTTTTGGTACTGGGGATTGAACTCAGAAGCACTTAATCACTAAGCCACATCCCCAGGCCTTTTTATGTTTTATTTTGAGACCAAGTCTCACTAAGTTGTTTAGGGCCTTGCTAAGTTGCTGAGGCTGGCTTTGAACTCACAATCCTCCTGCCTCAGCCTCCTATAGGTGTGTGCCACCACACCTGGCCACAGCTTATTTTCCAAAACCCAAATAGGAGAAACACCAATGTTTTATTTCAAACAGCAACTATTTTACAGAAAATTAATAGCAATTTAACCACAGATATTTAGATGACACTAAAATGCACCCCTAAGGATGGATAAGCAAATTGTGGTGTAGACTTAGAATGGTATATTATTCAGCCATAGAAAGGAATAAAGTAGAGATAAATGTTACCATAAAGATGAACCTTGAAAACTTGCTGTTAAGTGAAAGAAGTCAGCCACAAAAGGCCACAGACTATATGATTCTATTTACATAAAATATCCAGAGTAGGCAATCCCATGGAGACAGAAAGTATATTTGTGGTTGCCTGGGGCTGGGAAGAAGGAGAATGGGGAGTGACTATTTACTAGATTTAGAGATTTCTTTTGAGATGATGAAAATGTTCTGGAACTAAATAGTGGTGATGATTGCATAACAATTTGAATATACTCATTGTTACTAATGGCAGATTTTGTGTTTTATCTATTTTACCACAATAAAAAAATTAAAACAGCAGCCTTTCTCTGGCACAGAAGAGAAAAAGGCTCAGGCTCCAACCTCAAGGCCTTGGATTAGGTGAGGGCTTTGCATTCACCTGAGCATGCACAGGTGACTCAGGCCTGCCTAGTTTTCAGTGTCAGGCAATTACCACTTTAGCAACTTGTTTAACTTGTTAGTAGTTTATTGATGTTGTTTTTTTTTTAGTTCAAGAACCATTTGCTGAACCCTGGCGTGCTGGGCTCTGTTGCAGGAGGCAGTTAAACACAAATGAGTGAAGGAAGTTGCCCTTTTAGTGCAGTGCTTCAGCCCTCAGTGAATGTCAGAATCACCTGGCCTCTGTGTTCAATGATAGATGCTGGCAGCCACCCCCAGAGAGTCTGGTGCAGTAGGTCTGGGATGTGGCCCAAAAATCTACATTTCTAATAAGTTCCAAGGTGATGGTGGTGATGGTGATGATGATGATGATGATGATGATGATGATGATGATGATGATGCTTGTCTGTGGACCACACTTTGAGAACAACTAGGCTACTGGAGTAGAAAGACAAAGTATTATTTTAATAAGGGTAGATGCTACAAGGAAGGGGTACAAAGGGCTCTACAGAGCACAGAGGAGGGGAAGAACTCCTGCCTTAGGAGGTGAGAGGATGTTTGAGGGAGATGTGAAGCACTCCGTGTGTCTGCAGAATGCAAGCAGGTTGGCTCTTTGGAATAGAAAGGAAAGATGGGAGCAGGCATGGCACAGTCCAGGAAGATGGCAGGGTTTCTCCCTGATGAAAAGACTCTAAGCAACAGGTCATAAGGATGTAGGAGGGTGGCCAAGATGGAGAGGCAAAAGCAAACAGATTGTGCCATTTATCTTTGGCAGCCTGGAAACCCACCCTCCTCCCTTTAAAAACCTTCCTTCCAGGAAGAACCTGAAAGAGGCCTTGATGCCTGAGAGTAAGTTACTGTGGAGCCTCCTCCCCCCTGGAGTACTCCCCCAGGGCTGGCAGGAGTTGATTGGCAGCACTAGACTCACAGCTCACTCCTTCCCCACTCCCCCAGCCTGTGCCACCAGCCCCCACCACCAAGGCTGAGCCAGAAATGATGCCAGAGTGGCTTGGGGGCATTTTTACAAAGCCCAAGTTGATTCCTTCTCCTCAAACTGACCCAAACAACAATTGGAATAATAAAAAGAAAACTTTGAGATAAAGCAGATTAAAGCATCTCTGAAAAGGAGTCTTTTTTTAAAAAAAAATTGATCTGTGTCATAAATACAAGGAAAAAGAACTAGCCAACTATGACTAGTCCAGCTTCAAGCTTTATTAATAATGAGCCCTCTAGCCCTGGCTGTCTGTTTGGGCCCAGGCCTGATTCACTTGTAGCATTAACAAAGGCAAAGCTCCCCAGCGTGATTCCTTGACCTCTGTTTGTAAATAATACGATCATAAGACCTCATCCATCAATTATTAACTCATCCTACTGGCAGCCTCCTTCCCTTCTGGGAAGGATCTTGGGCTTTGTGGCTGTGCCTTTCCGTCACTTATGGGGTGCGAAAACAGGCAGAGTTCAGCAGATTGTGGACTGGGGGGGATTAGAATCCAGCCAAGGTAGACATTATGGGAACTGCGCCGACTGGATTTTTATGAGAAGGTATATGTCTTTAATCAATTTCAGAAGTGAACTGTAGAGCTGTAAAAGTATTTAAATGTATTGTTAAAGGTAACTTCTATATTCAAACAACATCCTGAGGATATATGGTTTTGAGATGGATTTAGAGAGACATGAAGGCTGTCTTGCCCTCTGAATAGGATCCTGTGGCTTAGTTGTGATCTCTGTGGTTCCAGCTATAGGACCAGGACTGATGGATGAGCCCCAGTAGCCCCAAAATAATCCCAGCATGAAGGAGGTACCAGCCCCCCCCCCAAAAAAAAAGATCTTCCCAACAGGTGTACATGAGCAGGTGCCAAATTATTCCTGCTCAACCCTGTCATAGAGCAGGGACCCACCTTGGCAAAGGGAAGCCAGATGGATCCCACATTCTTTCAGAGTCAGTGCTTCACATACACCTAGAATATACCAGCTTGCAGCAGGGCTCTGAGTCCCGTGGGCTCATCTGGAATACGATTCCTCAGGTTTCATCCCATACTTTTAAGTCTCAGCCTCCTGTAGGAAGCCTTCCTGTATCACTTACCCAGCAGCAGTTTCTCCATATTCTTCAAAACAGTCTAGGTTTAATTTCTTCACAGCATTGGTTGTAGACTGTGATTATTTTCTTTGTGTATTGACTTAGTTATTTTCTTATTTGTTATTCATTAGCAGTCCATTCCCTTGGAATATAAACTCCACAAGGACAGAGACTATTTCTATTTTGTTCTCCATCATATTCAGCACTGAGTATAATACTTGACACATAGTAGGCCCATTTTTTGAAGAAATAAATGAATTAAGTCACAAGTTAAATAGAACTCTAAAGTGACAAGTAAAGATTTTTTTTTATTTAACCTGTGCATTCAAAGTTGCTACACAATCTTTGAGCACTTTCATGTAAACACACACACCAGGACTTTTATTGTGGTCAGCTCTCTGTGCAAAACAAAATAATCCAAAGCTTTTGGGGGACTAGCCAAAACAAATTTTGGCTATTGGTTGGAAAAAAAAGGTATGCTGACATCTGGAATGCGTCACCTTTGCCACTATGGTTTTATCCTTTGGGCAAGTTTTAATCTGATTGCATTTCGGAGCTGTGCCCTAGAGCCAGCTCCCAGACAACCGTCTGCCTTAAGCATTCACACAGGCACCTCAAGTGACCACCTCAGAGAGGGTGACTACCAAGAAATGTCAGGGGGCAGTAGGCAGCTCTGAGGAACCAATTTCAAAAGGATCCAAGGTCAACCTCAAAATTGAATGATGCTGAAAGCTGCATACTGTTGTTGGCCCAGACTCTGTCAGATCCTTCCAGGTCACAAACAATGTTTATTTTCATTAAAATTTTAATTATTCTTGAGCACTAGGATGTATAGTGAGAAACAGTAATAAAACTGTGCCAATAATTATATACTTCTTGTCTTCTAAGGAACTCTACATGTGTTTATTATTATAATACATGTTATAATATATACATGCCAGGATATAAACATAAGAAATTACTTAACCCATAATATTTTCATTTACCTCCTACCATGTCTGAAAACAGGTTATACAATAAATAAAAGTATCTTTCATTTAATTGCATAAATTATTTGCCCAGGGCAAGAATAAGGCCGTACATATGTACAGAATAAATACACTTACATTAGAGAGAAATGAAACAGGAAACTTTGTATAGAAAGAAACTTAAAAGACATATCAACCAGTCATCAAACATGAACCTTATTTGGATATTGATTCAAGCAAACTGTTAAAATATACTTGTGAGACAATCAGGGAAATTTGAACACTGGCTATCAGATGACATTGAGGAATTAACTTTTTTTAGATATGAAAATGATCTTATGGTTTTTAAAGACCTTTCATCTTTAGTGATATGTAAGCATCAGTAGTTTTTCTTCTAAATAACCTGGGGGAGGGGAAATAGATGGAGTAGGGACACACCTGAAACTAGACTAGTCATGAAAAGATGGGCACATGGGATCATTATACTACACCCTGGACTTTTGTACATGCTTTGAAATTTTCTGATTAAACTTAAAAGAAAAAAAAACTTCTCTTTAGTTATTGATGGACCTTTGTTTTATTTATTTATATGCTGTGCTGAGAATCAAACCCAGTGCCTCACACATGCTAGGCAAGTGCTTTGCCACTGAGCCACAACCCCAACCCTCTATGATTAGATTTTAAAACAAAACACAAGGTATGTTAAGAAAATGACCAAGTTGGAATGCATTTTTTGAAACACACCACCTTTTTTAGTCCCTTTGTTATACTCTCACTGCAGACATCTTAGAATGTGAGAACGGGAGACTGCTTGTCTTCCATTAGCTGGTCCTTGTCTCTGATCACCTTTGCATTTGGCCAAGTCCCCACAGGTGATTGATTGGGTTTTTTACTATATGGATTTCATTCCCAGGCAGCCTGCAGGGTTCTGGTATGCAGCATTCAGCACATATTTATTGTCACCTTTAATACCTCTCTTGACTGGATCCCCATCCCACTTCTGTCTTCTCAGAGCTGCACTTCATTGATGGGTTCCTCATTTTCCTATAGTCAGCATTCCTTCTCTTGTCTTTTTTTGCCATCCGAATAGAATTATGCTCAGGTCCCTCCACTAAAAACAAAGCAAAACTTTCCCCATAACCGCCCCCCCCCCACACACCCCTCTTCCTTTTATGGCTAAATTTTTAAAATGAGCTTAGGAAAAACCTCCAAGTGGATTCCTTAAGTGTTTACTAAGTACACCATGTGTTTAGACATGGGGAGAGAAGGTGACAAAAAGCTCTTCAAAATGTGTAGACAGAGTTTAGTCTGGAACAGGCTTATGTGCTGGTCTAGAGATAGTAGTCACAGGCGAATCAGACTAAAGATGAGTCACTGTGTGACTATATGAACCATGAGTAGGTCAAGAGGTTCAGCCAGGGAGAAGAGGGCCCTGGAGGCCCTTCAGCAGGACTTGAGCCGGACTGTAAAAAATGGATGAGCTTTGGAAACGTGCAGAAGAAGGAAGGCATTTCATGCAGATTTTAAGCATAAGAACCTTGGGGAAGGTTGATGGTCATAGCCTATCCCGAGTAAGGTTGGCAACACCAGCTGAAGAGGGGTGTAAGAGTCCTTGAAAACATTTGACAGGTTGGGGCATTTTGAGGTCATGAAAAACAACTGGGGTGTTCTGCTTTGTCCTGTTGGGAGAAAGGCAGGACATGCTGGGGAGAAAGGAAGTGTGTGGGTGGGTGGTGCCTCCAAAGCAGGACTATTGCAAGACTAATCTGGTTGTAACAGGAGAGAGCCTGATGGTGTCACAATAAAGGTTGATGCTGGGTCCCTTGCAGGAAGCAGCATGATGTGGCAAGGGTCTAACTCAGGATGGTGGTGATTGAAACCTGGGGCTTCCTGACCAACTGAGGGCAAATCAGCCTGGCTGCAAGCCTTTGAGCATTGTTAGGAGTGGGGTCCAGGACTCTGCTGAAGCATTGCACCATCAAACTGTAATCTGAGCTCTAACACAGTGACTGCTTGCAGTTTGTGGACCTTATTGAATCCTGAATTTTGCAAACCAACTATTAAATAGTTAAAAATATTAAATAGTTAAAAATATTAAATAGTTAAAAATCCAAATGCTAATTAAATTTTATAACATTAAGGTATTAACTTTTTAAGGGTAATAATGGTATTCTAGTTTTGTTTAAACTCCTCGTGTTTTAGAAATATATAATGAGGACCAGAGATGTAGCTCAGTGGTAGAGGGTATGCCTCACATGGCCAAGGTCCTGGACTTAAACCCCTGTACCACCAAAATGAAAACAAAAAACATAATGAAATATGTGCAGGTGAAATCTATCTGAATTTGTTTCAGAGTTATCCAGGGAGATGAAGCAGGACAGGTTGTGAATTCTGCACTTTCAAAACTGGGAAATACAAACTCATTTCATCCTCTCTCTACTATTGTATACATTTGAAAACTACTCTGTGAGTGTGTGTGTGTGTGTGTGTGTGTGTGTGTGTGTGTGTTACTGAAGGTTGAACCCAGGGTGATCCACCACTGAGCTATATTCCCCAGCCCTTTTTACTTTTTTAAAGTTCTGGATCTATGGGCTGGGGATGTGGCTCAAGCGGTAGCGCGCTCGCCTAACATGCGTGCGACCCGGGTTCGATCCTCAGCACCGCATACCAACAAATATGTTGTGTCCGCCAAGAACTAAAAAATAAATATTAAAAAATTTCTCTCTCTCTCTCACTCTCTCTTTAAAAAAAAAAAAAAAAAAAAAAAAAAATAAAGTTCTGGATCTGAATAATGCAGGTCGCATGGCCTGGGATTTATAATCCCCACTCAGAAGTCACAAGAGCCATTTTGAATTGGGCCACGTTAATCTCTTGATACATTTCAAAACAGAAATTCTGTCCACTTCTTTTTGCCTAGAGAAGGAAAACCCATGAACTGGAAAGAAATAATCTCTTGATTTTATTTGGGTAAACAAACTGTGAGATACACATGATCTCCTTTATCATGATCATGGGATGAATCCAACCAACTGAAGAGGTGAAATCAAAATCCAAAGCAAAATCAAGTGTTTACAGTAGCTGGAAATAAATGCTGCCTTTAGAAGAGTCACTCCCAGCAGAGTGGCAGCAGAGCACTTGGCAAGAGTGTGAAAGCTGAGACTCAGTTGAAGAATTGCAGCCTGCAGTGTGGCTGCCAGCAAGGTGAGGGCTACTATAACCACAAGTTACAATGGGCCCAACAGAGACTAGTGGGAATCAGGGGTCCAGCACAATCACCCTGGATGTTGGTTGTCCTGGCGCCCACCCCGTGGCAACCCTATTGCTCACTGCAAGCCACAAAGACAAGAGACTCGGGCTGGGGTTGTGGCTCAGTTGTAGAGTGCTTACCTAGCACATGTGAGGCACTGGGTTTGATCCTCAGTACCACATAAAAAAGTAAAAAATAAAGTTGTATTTTAAAAAAATACAAGAGTTTTATCTGACAGTGTCCCCAGCTATTCAAGAAGAGGCCAGAAGCCATTGCCAGGAGCTGGATGGGGGTCCTTCCAGGCTACAGGGCAGAAACCAGACTTCATTTTAGGAGTGGTCCCAACTACAACCCATCCTCACACGGGTCAACTGGAAAGTTAGGAGGGTACATTGTGAACCTGAGCAAGTGATCCATGTCCTCCTCTTTTCTGAAATGGAAAATATATGGGGGATTAAGGTGGGTGCTTGCTTCCCCTGAAAAGGATCAAACAGGAAAACATTCATGGAAATCCAGCTCAGTTAATTTGTGAGGGCCTGCTCTGTGCCAGGCCTCATAGGAAATGCAGGTATGAATGAGACACAGCCCTCGCTTCTAAGGAGAGTGTGGGAGAGGGAGGACACGCGTATCTAGATCTTCTTCATAAGTACTGTGCAGGACAAAGAAGCTGCGACCCAAGCAAGGCGACTCTGTTTCTAAGCCAAAGTCTGACTTTGGACGAATCATTTTATCTTAAATTTCCATCTATAAAATGTGGCAATTCTTATCTTCCTTATTCCACAGTTAAAGAGTTAAACGGATGAAACAGAACAACAACAATAATAAGGACAGCGATGATGAGGGAAAACAGCAGGAAGAAGCATAGAAAAGGCTCTTTAGACGCAGTGCTCTAAGCCCTTGACAGATGCCTGAGGATGTGCTTGCCTGTGGATAGAAGCCAGGACAGAAGCAGGTTCCTAATGCAGATGCTGTCCCCTCCCCAGCCACCCCCAGGAGCACCAGCGCCCTGCGCCCTCATTCCCAAAGCCGCACAGGTGCTGCCTTGGCCTGAGCAACCCTCTCAACTCGTTCTAACTTGCCTGGTGCAGAGGGTGAGGGTGCTTGGCTCTGATATTCTTGATAAACTTCAGAGCTTCTAGAACACATCGTCCAACCCTCCCATTTGTGACAAGGGCAGGGGAGGCTGCAGCAGGGAACACAACCTGCTCGAGGCTGCTCACCCAGGTGTGGGACAGCCAGTGCTGCAGGCTGCTTCTTTGGACACTCCAGGTCCAATTTCGCATTGCTTCTCTTTCCAAGGAAACTTTTGTCTGGACACTGTTCTTTTAAAAATCCTTAGTCTTTTCTACTCCTAAATACCTCATTTAGTCTTAACTTCTTATAAATTTAGGGCACAATTAAGAAAGATTCTTCCTTATATAGCTTTTCCCAAGCTCTGTGATTGGGAGAAATGATAACTGCTCATCGGGCATGTGGTCCTGCTCACGACCTGGGTTTACAGAGAAGGAAATAAGCTGTCCTTGTTTTCCAGAAGCTCTTGTTTAGTCAGCACTAAAATGCCCTCTTGATGAAAACCTTGGACTTCCACTCTGGGAAAAGAAAGTCCTAACCCAGTTCTCTTCAGTCAAGGGTACAAGAAAAAGTCATCTCAGTGCTACATTTCTGTACTTCCTGAGTTTTCCCATTCATGCCTAGTTGGCAGCTTTTCTCTTCCTGGCTGTGGGCCCAGGCAGTGCTGTGAGCACAGGAAGGCTGATGGCCTCTCTTGGGAAGTCCTGCCACCCTGTGTCCTCTCCTGATGTTGGAGTTAGCATGATACCTCATGATGACTTCGCTCTTATGCCACTGAAGAGTTCCGTTTTGCTCCTAGCTGAGGAACTACATTGCTCTGCTTCCCCCCTGGAGTGAACACTTGGTATCCTCCAGCTTCTTTCTCACCCAGTTGCTCTGTGGTTGTAGTTGAGTTACCGAGTCTGGGGTTTTGAGATCTTGAAATAAAAAACACATGAATGGATACTGGCACATACAAAAGAGAAAACTGTTGTTTGGTTTCCTGTTGAAGTGTGTTATTCTCTATGGAAGGGTGTTCCTTCCCCCTAACCTAGTTCATACCCTTTCCTGTGCCCACATTCTGATGAATGGACTCCAGATGGCTTCATTCCCAGATCTGAGAAAACTCAACAGGGCACCATGGATTCTACCCTAACGAGCCATGACACGCCAATTATTTGCTTTTCTGGAGAAATCTCAGCTTGAAAATCTGTTTAATTACCATGGGAGATAATCTTTTAAACACCAGATTTACATTCTTTAAAGATTTTCCCTGTGGGAGTAGGATAGTTTATCTGAACATGGAATGTTTATTTTCATTTCCAGAGAAGTGACTACTATCTGGTAGTTAGCAAGAAGCTTGAGCCCTGGAGGATTTTTGTGTTAAGTCTGTTCCTCATCACTGATAATTTGTCAATTATATTGTAATAATTGGTTTGTAGTATTTTCATGTTACTCCGGAGGAAACCCTGCTCCGTGAACCTTGGCTCCGTGGTTCCAGGCCTGTACTTGACATTTTTCAAGCATCCCTGTCAGGTTGGAGTCAGCGTCTTCAAGGATTTCCTATCAGGAAGGTCACACCTGTAAATCCACATCCTACCTGGACCTGTGGTCAGTCAAATACCATTTTTTCCCAAACCTGGCACAGCTCAGCAGCGTCACAAAGTTTTTCCCCATTACAATGCCAGCTTGGATGAGCAGGGCTGCTCTGACGTTCAACCTGATGGCTCCAAGACCCAGAGCAGTTCCTGGCTCATAATAAATTCTCAATAAGCAGATGGTAAATTCCTGAAAGCCAACAGTCTTCACGTGGAGAGAATGTGTATTGTGTCAACATAAGAACTATGTGCAAAATAAAGCTGAGTTGGGGAAGCCCGAGACTCTGACATGGGCTGCTCTAGTTCTTCATTCCTCACATCACTTTTTTTTTTTTTTAAAACATGTTACTGGAGATCAAACCCAGGGCCTTGTACATGATAAGCAAGCACTTTATCACGAAGCAACATCTCCAGCCTCATTCCCCATTTCACTTCAATGGCAGGTGGTCTTGAGATGTTTGCTGTATCTGATTCTGTAGGCTGAGATCTCTGGGTCTTAAACAGCTTAGCTTTGGGGATCAAGAAAAGAGGCTGGAGTAATTGTATTAAACATGGGGTAAGAAGAAGAAGAAAAACGCTTTGTGGAAAACTAAATCTTAGGGTTGAATCTCTCTTTACAGGTCCTAATGGGGAGAAGAGCTGGTCCAAGAAGTACCCATTATGTGGGGGCCTGCTGCAATCCCCAATCGACCTGCATGGTGACATCCTCCAGTATGATGCCAGCCTTGTGCCTCTAGAGTTCCAAGGTTACAATGTGTCTGCCAATGAGCAGTTGAACCTGACCAATGATGGCCACTCAGGTGAGTGAGAGACCTTGGAGACCTGAAGGGATAGGTCTGAGCTTCCCTTGGCTCCTTGGCCTGCCCTTTTCCACCTGGCATGGAGGGACTCCGCAGAGTCATCCAGGAGATGGGACCTGGTAGGGGAACCTTTGAGGTCTGCCTGGCTCACTCTCTCCAGGGGATGCTAGATTCAGGTGATTCTGACAAAAGAAGCACTTCTCTCAGAATGGGGGAGGAGACAGGCCTGAGCTTCTGGGTCCACTGGATGTAGCAGGAGTGAATTTGGGGCCATTATGAACTGCTCAAGGGACCATACAGTTCTGTTGTAGGGATGGGCATCCAGGCTTTAGAGTCAGACACACCTGAATTTGAACCCTGGCTTGACTATTTTTGAGCCATCAGATTCTAGGTAAGACTTAAACTTCCATGAGTTTTCATCTGGAAAATGGACATATTGATGAGTACTGAGAAGACTAGAGATTAGGTGTGTCAAGGTCTGGCATATAATAAATGCTTCACAAATAGAAATTATTGTTGTTATATAAATCTAAAGCCTGGAAGGTGCTTCATTAAACGTTCTATCTTCATAGCCAGGTGTTGATATATAAAGAAACATCCATTACTGATCTAGAGTTAGTGCTTCCAGAATCACTTTCCAGGAGGAACCCTGAAGGTGCTGGAGTTGCTTTAGGGAATGGGGTGTTCTTGGGGAGGAGGTCAGTTTTCTGACCTGCAGGCTGCATCTCTCTAGTCTGCACCTTGCTGCAGCCACTCACTCCATCCAGACCCGGGGTGGGGTCACCTATCTGACTGCTCTCTGGTGCTGGGTAGGGTTCTGAAGGCTGCCCCTCCTTTCCTCAGTGAGACTGATCCTGCGCTCAGACATGCACATCCAGGGCCTCCATTCCCACCGATACAGTGCCACCCAGCTGCACCTGCACTGGGGGAACCGCAATGACCCCCGTGGCTCTGAGCACACCATCAGTGGGAAGCCCTTTGCTGCTGAGGTGAGTGAATGACCAGTATGGAAGAGGCTGCTTGGTGGTGGGCGGGCTGGTCAGTGTGTAGGTAAGTCAGGGGATGGGCGGCAGTCAGCGCCTGTGAGCAGCACTGGAAGGTACAACTGCTCCAGCCATGCTATAGTTATTCTGTTGGTATCCTGGTCCTCCTCCTGTGAACAAGCTGAGTTTGTCTCTCTTTTCCTTAGTGATCTTGCTGAGAAGGCCGGGCTTCCAAGATGGCACAGAGGGACATACTCCTTTTCTAAATGCCTTCCTCCTTTCTGTGCAGACGAAGAGCTCATCAGCTTGCCTGGCTGATGCATCCTGCTGCTAAATCATACTGGTGCATTCCTCCTCCAAACTTCGCAGTCTTCTCCACATGTCAGGCTGTTTTGAAATGTCCTCCCTATCTCATTCTTTCTCTCTCTGGACATGGATTATGCTTGAGAACATGGGGACAGGTCCAGGGCCACTCTTCTGCTTGGCTACAAATCAAGGAATGATTGACACTATAATATAGGACATCATAGCAATCAGAGACTCACAGAGGCTCATTTGGGATATCAGCATTTTGTTATGTCATCCTGAGGTGCTAAGCCAAAATGTCAAAGGAAAATGAGAAATAGCAGTTTTCCTGTACCACAAGTGTGCAATGGGGTGAGAAAGGGAGGGGCACAGAGCTGCTCCATTTCAGAGCTCCTGTAGCACTAAGCTGGGGCTGGGGCTCCAAGTGTTTACAGAGAATTAAATACAAGGAGATCAATGCTCCTGATCAGCCAGCGGAGCTCTTGGTAAATAACAGCAAGACCCTTCTCCTCTGCTGAACTGCTTAATGTCTCGGGCTAATTATAAGTCTGATTACAAGCATGGAGGGGATGTGATTCTGGTTGATCAGATGGCACTACTGGAGGTTCACATATTTCAGCACAGGCCCTTCCCTGAAGCTCAAGAACTGCAATTTCATCCAGGCTAATTGCAAGGTTGAGGCTTCTTCTTCCCCCATGGGGAATAAAGAAGGAGTTAGGGTTCAGGTTGTGAGGGTTCGTGAATTTAGAAATATTTCTTGTTCTTGTATTTTTTTCTATTAAGCCATACCATCAGACCAAGAGCCTGGTGAAGATGAGCCATAGATGCCAATACTAGAGAAAAGATATCAGGGTGATCTTAAATGGCTGATTCTCTAGGAGAATCTTTGAAAGTAGTGGTTCTTCTAGATGGAGACTATAAAAGAAGATTCTCAAACCCCTCAGCAGGAAAGTCCTTTGGGCCTGGATTAGTGTTCACTTCCTTCTGATTTAATCTGAACACATTTAGAAAAGTGCTCAGAGTCCAAGCTCAAAGCTGATTTGTAAAAGAAATAAAGACCCAGGGCTGGGGTTGTGGCTCAGTGGTAGAGCACTTGCCTAGCATGTGTGAGGCCTTGGGTTCCATCCTCAGCACCATATAAAAATAAATAAGTAAAATAAACATGTTGTGCCCAACTACAACTTATATATATATATATATACACACACACACACACACACACACACACACACACACACACACATATATATATATATATATATATATATATATATATATATATTTTTTTTTTTTTTTTTAAAGAAAGACCCAGGATGTTGGGGATTTAGCCACATAGAATTCCACTGTTTCTCAAGGCCATGGCAGGCCAACATGGCATGTGGGAAAGATGGTGAATCAGGGAAACCCCCAAGAAATCCTAAACAGGGAACTCAAAGAAGAATTGATACAGCTTTTTAAGATGAGAAAGGACCACTTAAAAAGTTCCAAATGGAGGCTGTGGATGTGGTTAAGTGGAAAAGTGCTTACCTTGTCTGTGTAAGGCCCTGAGTTCAATCCCTAGCACCACAACAAACAAACAAACAAAACCAAAAAATCAAAACAGCAATAAAGACAAAGAAATATTCCGAATGGGGGACTTTAAGCTGTATTCAATAAAATGTGCTCGAATTCTGTTTCTAAACACATACAATGGAAAATGAGATGAATGAAAAGAAAAAGAGATTAAAATCTAAATGTGTCATAGTCTCAAGGACAAAGATCAATAAAAATACATGTGCTGTGTATGCAGGACTATCTACTAGTAACAGTTTTTGAAGCCCAGGTGACCACACCTTAAGGATTAAAAGTCAACCTAAACATTGTCAGAATTTGTCACAGCAGTGGTCTTTTTTTAATTAAAATTTTTTTTATTAGAGCATCATAATTATACACATTAATTGTATAACAATTTTAACAATGCCTAGGGCCTCACACATGCCTAGGCAAGCACTGTACTACTGAGCTACATCCCCAGCTTAGACTTAGACTTTTTAAACCCATGACTTCTCAAAAACTTACCTTTTGTTTACCTTAATAATGAAAAGTAATTTCTGCTCTGGAAAATAAATAAGTTTAGAACTTTACTTTGTGAAGATAGATGTCTATGTATATGGAGTAACTTTGCTTCGTGGCCTCTTAAAATGTGGCTGATAAAAACCTTTATAAATGCCATGCTATGATTTTATCCACCTAACGGATAAATCTGCATGTCCTGTGCTGAATCAATTATGATTAAATTACAGCTAGAGTTTTCCTGCTCTATCTCATTGCTTCTAGATAAGTGCAGAGAGTCCAGGGCTGAGGCTAGGCAAGCCATAGGCTCCAGAATAAGTAGGAAAAATCAGAAGGGGAAGATATTCAAGTGCTCAAGTTTCTTTGTGGCCCATATAAAAACCCATTCAGTTTTTCATTTATATCTATTGCACATCTGGTATTTTCCTGGTGCCTTCTCAGATACCAAGGGTCCAATGAGTGAGTAAGAAACAGTCTGCCCTAGTGGGAATTGAAGTTTGGAGAGGACTGAGGGAAAACGGAAAAGTGGGGATACCAAGAGGGGAGGGTTGGTTAGGGGAGGAGAGGGACAGGTATCTATCCTCCTAGTTGACTTCTAATCTCTAGAAGAAGGGAAAGCTTCCTGTGAGAGCCACTCATCCCCTGACAGGCAGCTTCTCTCCCACTGCAGCTGCACATTGTCCATTATAACTCAGACCTGTACCCCAACGTCAGCTCTGCCAGTGACAAGTCAGAAGGCCTCGCTGTCCTAGCTGTCCTCATCGAGGTAAGAAATGTTTAAAAGGCTTTTATGAAATTTGTAGAGAGGATAAGTTTGAGATTTGACGTTTTGTTCTGTGCACACCTGAGGTAATAAGCTGATCCCTTATGCTCCCCCATGTTACCCCCAGAGCATGAATAGTCCCTTTGAGTTCTTTCTTGGCCTAGAGGCAGCCCTTTCTGTGGTTGGAGAGGGGAAATGGACATGTCTTTTGTGACATTGGAAAAAATAAGGCCCAGTCTCCAGCCTTGTTGCATGAGGCATGTAATTTGCTCAGCAAGGGAGAATCTGTGGGGAAGGGGGTCATTATGCTGCCCTGTCAGATGCTGAGCCCCTGACTTGTCCTCCAGTATCCAAACTCCATGCTATCTATATATGGACCCCAGAGTGAATTCTTTACTCAGAAAATGAGATCATCTTCTGATTAGCTTGCGTATTCCCTAATGAGGCAGTATTACCTCAGTTCCCAAAGTGCTTACTTCTCTGATTTGGTTTTTGTGAACCCAGAACTCCCTTAAGTTCTGGGTTAGATGGACATGCTAGTTGTGGCCTCCAGGCTCATGTACAGATAATTGGATACCATGTACAGACACTCTGTACCCCATGCCATGGGACACTCAAGCCTGATGCCTTCAGTTGTAAATAGGAAATCCTTTGATATGACATGGCAGGACCATTACACTAACTCCCAAAAGCCTCTGAACCATCCAAACTATCCTAGTAGGATGGATTCTTAGAGATGACCGAGGGCAGGTGGCTACATACCATCAGCTCAGCCCTTCTGATAGCAATTGTCAATCCAGACTTAGCCTGTAGTATTCTGTCCTAGCAAAACCTGCATGATCTCTGTTGCAGATGGGCTCCTTCAATCCATCATATGACAAGATCTTCAGTCACCTTCAACATGTAAGGTACAAAGGTAAGGGGCCCTTGGATTCTTATCCCCTTTCTGCTCGAGAAGGATATAGTCACACTGTTTAAGAAAAACAATGGAAAGGGAGGGTTCCTCCTGTGTTTACCAGGGTAAGGGCTGCAGGTTGTTTAAAAGTGTATGACAAGGCTTTTGGGTTGGATGACCCACAGAGGGGGGAGTTCACATTTCTGAGTGTAGTCATTCTGCTTAGCTGCACTTCTGCTGTGGGGAGTGAGGCTGACACTGTCTCCCCAACATGTCTCTCCAGGCCAACAAGTGCTCATCCCAGGTTTCAACATTGAAGAACTGCTTCCCGAGAGGCCTGCCGAGTACTACCGATATGAAGGGTCCCTGACCACACCTCCTTGCCACCCCACTGTGCTCTGGACGGTTTTCCGAAATCCTGTGCAAATTTCCCAGGAGCAGGTAACTGCCTGAGCCAGAGTCCCCATGGTACCTTGGTCCCCACCACAAACCATATCACAATCATTGACTCTATTTCCTTGTTTAAGAGTTTCATTGGCAGCTATTCAAAACCTCTCCAAATATCACCGGTGCCTGAAAACACTGCAGAAATTATAGGCTGAGCTTCAGAGAGGTGCTACGAAGTCAAGCTAGGAAAATGAATGCTTGCCTCCACAGTTCTTTAAAAAAAAGAGCTGAAAGGCTGCATTTGTTAATATATTCCTTAGCAGCTGGGTGGTATTCACTTCCCAGGTCAGGGAGGAGCCTGGTTCTTTTAAAAGGCAAAAAAGAGATGGCATCAAGTTAAATCATTTCACAAATGGGGTGTGCGATTGCAGTAATGAGTGAGGGTTGCTGCCCTCAAGAAGCTCAGTCTACTGCAAAGTGGGGTACAAAGTTCTTAGCAACCGTCTCTAAGCCTCTCATGTTATAGTGATAGAAATGAAGGTTAGAAGCTTGCTGGACAAAGCTGAGCTCCAAAGTCAGGTCTTCTGGGTTTAAAGTTATAGCTCACCCCTCTCTGCCACAACTTAAAAGCATGAAAAAGAAAATTGGCTCCCCCAGGAGCTGGAACTTCACACCTGCTCACCCCTACCTCAGCTTCATGGTCCCGTACAGTCCTCACTGTTGCTCCTAATCTTCACTACCAGCTTCTGAGCTGAGAACCTAGATAAATTGGCAGCAGGTAGGCGGATGGGAGCCAGGATGGTAAATCAGGAGGTGAAATTGTGGGGAAGCAGCAGCATGCTAACCCAAAAACTACCTTGGAAATTGATTATATAATCTCTGTGGGTATGTGAAAATGCCAGGAAGCCAGTTGTCAGATGACCTAGAAACCTCTTAGCTCTCTCCTTTTATTCTTCTGTGACTACTGGAACAAGCTCCAGCCCCTTTGCTTTAAGAGCTGGGGTTCTGGCACACACCTGTAATTTCAATGATACAGGAGGCTGAGGCAGGAGGATTACAAGTTCAAAGCCAGCCTCAGCAACTTAGTGAGGCTCTAAACAACTTAGTGAGACCCTGTCTCAAAACAAAACTCAAAAAAGAGTTCGTGGCTCTTTGTTTGAGCACCCCTGAATTTTTTAAAAAAAAGAGTTGGGTTTCAGTTTGAGGGGAAGGGAGCCTCCGTGAGAAGCTAAGGAGCCCCCTCTCTCTCCAGCTTTCCCTCTGTGGGGACAGATTCTGGGTGTAACCAGGGCCCAGCAGCATGGCCCTTCCCTGGAGTCTCTGCAGCTGGAAAACGCCAGCGCTGACCAGCATCCAGTTAACAAGACTCCTGTGGAAGCAGGAAGAAACAGTTCTCTGGCTTCCCCACTGCTTTCTAATGCCTCCTATTAAGCACCCCATGGGCTGGTTCCAGAGGCTTCTCCCAGGAGCTCTCTTCAGGGAGGCCAGACCAGGGAATATCACTCTGCCCATGGGTACGTTTCTGCTCTTCCCCTCAGCTACTGGCTTTGGAGACGGCTTTGTATTTCACACAAGTGGATGACCCTTCACCAAGAGAAATGATCAACAACTTCCGTCGGGTCCAGAAGTTCGATGAGAGACTGGTGTACATCTCCTTTCGACAAGGTGAAGGAAGCAGTGTGTGCCTGGTGATAGAGCTCTGTTTCACACCAAGTTTGTCTCTGGCACTGATGCCCTTAGGAGATGGGCTAAGAGCACTCTGGCTGCCACAGAAACTGGGGTAATAGCTCCTTGAGGTGTTGCGGGTTACTAGTTACTGACCTAGGCCAGGATCTCCAGACACATCAATCAGGTCCCTTGCTAAGTCTGGAGGTCTCCCACAGTGGGGAAAGAGAGGTTCTTGGAGACATCTCTGTTCTGAAGAAATGATCCCTGCTCTTAAGACTTACAATAGGACCCTTTTTACAGATGAGACTTGTAACTTCTCTTCCTAGGGCTTCTTGGCATCAAGGGCTGCATCCATCCTGCCCTAAGCCTAGCCAGGTGATTCCAGCACTACCAATGTCCAGCAGCACTCTTTTGTAATATTGTGAGCATAACCATTTCCATGGCCACGAGCAACTCAAGGCCTAGTGTAGCAGGGCCCACTGGGCATCAAAGCATCCTCCCCACTCAGCCTTTTGTCTAATCTCCTTGGAGCTTGCATAAGCGCAGGTATACATGTTCCACACTGAACGAAGCTTAATAGTGTGGTTTATTCCTAAGGCAAATGGGGCTCACTCTTTCTTTTAAATCTGTAACTTCCAGGTCAGCTCAGAGCTTCCTTCAACACTGCTGGAAGCTGGGGGTTAGGGAAGGTGATAAAGGAGCAGTAGTCTCTTCTGGATACAGCATTCTCTTTTCCCGTTCTTCTAAGTGGAATATATAGTATTTAAGCAAACAGGGCTGCTTCCCAAGGAGGAATAAAGAGGCAGTCCCTAAGGAGTTCATTTTCTCACTCTTGATTCTTGAGCTTCTCCCAGGTGGAAATCTTTTGAGTGGTCAGAATCATGGAAGGTCTGTGGACATTCCACTTCATCTTTTATGTCACTCATGGACTGACTATTCATATTTAAAGATGACCCCATTAACTCACTTGCCAGAGAATCCATGCCCCTCATCTCTCCTGTGCACTTTTTTTTTTGTTCCTTTCTTATGATGTGAGAACTATTGCCTCCTCAGCATAGTTGTGTAGATGAAGATTGTGTTCAAGGCCCTTGTCAGAAAGCTTTAGAAAGATTCTCTTCTGAATTACCCACTCATAGTCAGAATGATGTCCTCTATTAGTTTTGTAATTAAGAACTGCCCAAAGATTCGCATTCTGTGTTCTGCTCTTCAGATACTACTAGTTAACTCCACTTTCCTCTTTTCCTTGGTTTCTCAGTCTGCAAACTGAATCTGTGAACAATGGCCCCTTGCCAAAAATTGAGAAGCTATAATATGATAACTATCAACTTCTTTTTCTAGGAAATGACCCCAATTTCCAGGATGCTTTCCTTTGTAATCTATTCTGGATACAGCATTCTCTTTTCCCATTCTTCTAAGTGGAATATATAGTATTTAAGGTTTAAAAGTACTCCAACTCTTAAATAAATTTAAAAAAACCATATACTTCTACTAGAGATAAGGGACTTTGCTGACATTGATTCAAGAATTCTACTCTCAGTTATGTTTTCCAAAATAGTCTATACACATCGCTGGGAATGAGGTAATAAATACTTTCCCTATAGTCAGAGGGGCTTGGTCCAAAGCCTCATCTCATTTTCTGCCCCATGTATGATGTAGACAAATCATATCTCTTTTTCAGCCTTGGTTTCCTCAGTCACAATATGCCTTAGCCTTGGTTTCCTCAGTCACATAAGATGAAGTGATCTTTTCAGTTCTAATATGTTATGATTCTAAAAATGGACACTAACAACTACCAATCCTAACTTTATGTTGCAGGGACAGAGTTTGAGGGCAATTACAGAGGATCGGAAGAAACCGTGCAGGAATTTGATTATGACATCTAAAAGTAACCCCCACTTGTAACAATGGACTGTGGCATTGGGAATAATTAGCCATCTTCTTAGACTGGCTAAGGTCTAAGCAGCTGCTTGTAGACTGGGCAGTGCAGGCAGGTCTATAGCAGAGCACTTCTGTAGTTCTCTAAGTCTAGTTGGGGTAGTTTGACAGGGCTCTAAGCAGAAGCTTGCAAACCAACTCCTAGCTTAGGACATCAAGATCAAAGCTCCACTACAGCTTTGCCACTGACCCTCTTGCATGGCTTGACCAGAAATGTTGCTTCCATAGCCAATCCTGGGCTCAGCCTTCTCTTTGGAATGAGAATCCATGGCAGTCCAAGGCAAACCTGTTCTGGAGGCTGATTATAGAAACTTGGCCTGAGTTCTCCTCTCCCTCTTACTTCCCAAAGCACTGATAGCAAACAGGGCTGCTTCCCAAGGAAGAATAAAGAGGTAGTCTCCAAGGAGTGAAAACCCAGACTTCATCTGCCCAGGGATGCATGCATTCTCGAGGGCCTCTCATGCAACTTGGAGCAAGTCTCAGACTGATATTTGCTCTTTCAGGTTTATAGTGTGAGTCTGTTTGTCAAAATGAACCTTGAGCAATTTGGACTTATATGCAGACTTTTAAACCACTGAGGCAAGTTTATAATGAAGAGTCTGTTTTATCAGGGTCTTCTCTGGAAGTTAACAAGAGTTATGGGGTTAGAAAATTCTTCCAGGAGAAAAGTAGTGTAGAGGAAAACCCTAGGAGAGAAGGTGCAGAGAACTGGGCAGGATAGAAGGCGGCGGGAGGGAAATCTGGGGTTTAACAAATGGAGATACTTGTGACTGAATCATTTAACTTGACCCTGCTGTTTTCCTAGATTGTGCTCAGGAAAGGAGTGCAGGACCTGCTGTCCATCTCTAAGGAGTTTATAGTCTAGCCATACCTTAGCCTAGGGTTTTTCAACCTTGGTACTATTGACATTTTAGGTGAGATAATTCTTACTGTGGGAGTGTCCTGTATACTGTGGCATTAGCAGCATCCCTGGTCTCTATCCACTAGATGCCAGTGGCATCTCCCCATTTTATATTGTTATTTTTTTTGGTACTGCGAATTGAATTTAGGGATGCTTTACCACTGAGCCACATGCCCAATCTTTATTTTTTATTTGAGACAGAATCTTGCTTAGGAGCCTTTCTGAGTTGCTAAGGCTAGCCTTGAACTTGCAATCCTCCTGCCTCAGACTCACAAGGCACTGGAATTACAGGTGTGTGTCATGGCACCCAGCACATCTTCCCCATCCGTGGTAGCCAAAAAATGTCTCTAGACATTGCCAAGTTCTCCAGGGGAAGTGGGGTAAAATGATCCAACTATAAACCACTGCTCCAGGTGTCGTTCAGTGGCTCCTTGGCCCAAACTGGTTTTTTCCACTCATGTCATAGGATTCTAGAGTTGTATATCACATACCCTGTTCTTTATTATATTATAGCATGAAATTTTCAGTTTAGTGTTGGTTACCCCCTTGCAACAATAACATTGAAGTAACTAAGGAAGAACAAGCAAATCCAAGAAAAGCCTTGTCTACCATCTTCCTTTAGAATTTGAGTGTATATCTTTTTTTCTCTCTGTCTCTTTTGTTACCCAGGGGTGCTTAACCACTGAACCACATCCCAGGGAGTGAATCCAGGGGAGCTTAACCACTGAACCATATCCCCAGCCCTTTATCATTTTTTTAAAAAATTTTGAGACAGAGTCTCACTAAGTTGCTGAGAGCTTCACTAAATTACTAAAGCTGGCTTTGAACTTGTGATCCTCCTGCCTCAGCCTCCCAAGGTGCTGGGATTACAGGTGTGTGCCCCACACTCAGCTGTATATCATATATATTTGAGTAAGGCCAAGAGAAGTAGAATGAGGAGAGAACTAGTCTCTTTAAGAGAAGTATACAACCCCCTTTATCAGGAATCCACAATCTCCTCATCATACCTCTTCTCCCTCTCTTTTGTGTAAGATTTTCTCTCTTGTAGGTTATTTCTGACTGCCTTGGTTAAAATTCTTACTTTTTTAACTTTTAATTTTTTGTGGTACTGGAGATTGAACCCAAGAATGTTCTACCACTGAGCTACATCCCCAGCCCTTTTTATTTTTTTGTTTTGAGATAGGGTCTTGCTAAGTTACTGAGGCTGGTCTTGAACTTGCAATCCTCCCATCTCAGACTCCTAGTCCTTGGGACTACAAGTGTATGCACTGTGCCTGGTTAAAGGCTTACTCTAGATGGGAAGATGAAAGTCAAGCCGGGCCCTTTTTCAGCTCTTAGAATGTGCCTCTTCTAAGGAAGATTTGATCTTGTCCTCGAGGAGGGTTCCTGGAGAAGGGAATCATTCTGGGACCATTTCAGGTTACATGGAAGTCAGCTGCCTAAGTGAAGGCAGGGGAAAGATGGCAGAGGCAGGTGCCCATCCTAGGGGCCAGGGCTTAGGGCTTTGGCCCCACTTTGGTTCCTTCAGACTGACCTCATCCCAGCCAGTGACACCAACTCTGGGTTTAGATGGTAAGAGGTTTTCAAACTTAAATGCTTTTTCCTAACATTTCAATGCAAGGGAAACTGGAGGGGAAAAAAAAAGGCCAAAGGGTTTCTATAATCATATCTTTAGGGGGCCTGCTCTGAGCTTTGCATGTCACCTGCTTCAGAGCCAGAGCCAGCTGAGATGCATCAGGACTAGAGCGCTAGACAGAAGGGGGAGGCCGCCTGGAGCGCTGGTCTGTAGAGCAGCACGATTAGACTCTTCTTGACCCCAAGGAACTGCATAGTTTTAGAAAACCTTAAAAGGAGAGAGAAATCTTACACAGCTAAGATGGCTAATTATCTAATCTTTTGAGACTAAAATTATGTGTGTTGTTGTTGACCTTGGGCTTCTTTAAGTTTATATTTATTAATAAAACTTATTAAATGGAAGAGTACCATCATCTCTTCCAAAGCATCCAAATAGTAACCAGAGGAGTTCCTATCATCAAATTCCTAGACCTGGATTGGAGGTGCTGCTTGGTTGGGAGCAATCTGAGCAAAATGAGGGCCCAGTCCCTTCAACATGCCAAACACTTCCTGAGCACAGCTCTGGTTGTGTATTAAGGGGGACAGAAAACCCCACTGTGCATGTCATTTTGCTTCTAACAACAAGCTTTTGGCACAGAGCAGACAACAGCTGGATAAGAGATCAGGCAGAAGTTTGGATCCCCCCTTGTTGAGGATTCCAGCTGACTTTCCCACAATGGCTCCCTGGTGGAACCTGTCCTGCCCTTTCAGCCTCAGCTCCACCAAACTGTAGAGCCTCCCTTAACAGGACAGGGGCTCTCAAGTGCACACCCTATTCCTCTTATCTGGAGCAATTCTCTCCCTGCTTCATAAGACCAAGTACCCAGAAGTTCTCCCCATTCTGCTAGAGGTGACTTATAGTCTCCTTCAGTGCAGCCTCAACATGATTCCTCTCTATTATGACACCTGGCACATAACAGAGTAATTATTTGTTACCATTCAGTAAAAACAAGAAAGAGAGAGAGAGAGAGAGAGAGAGAGAGAGAGAGAGAGAGAGAGAGAGAAGAAAGAATACATATTATACACGCGTTGCAAGCTCCATAAGAGAGGGATGATTGATGTCTTACTTGTTTTTTATTCTTGGCACTGGGCCTGGTGCTCATTATAAGCTTGCTGAAAGGATATAACTGGCCTGTCTTTCCCCTTTCCTCCTCAGTGATTTACACATAAGCCTGGCCAGTTGTCAGATTTTAGTTTTATTAAGGCTCATTTTGCTTTGTTTTCAATTTTCCAACAGTGTTAAAATCAACCCACAAATTTGAGAGAAACTAACGATCAGAACTTATGTCACATGTTGAAGGCCTGGGAGGAAGCTACCCAGTGATCCTGTCATGCTTTCTGCTGCTCTGACTTGATGGGACAAAATATCACCCATCATTTCTTCAGCAAAGACCGCCTGGGCCACTAAAGATAGTCACAGGGCCAAGGGCTGGCCTTGTATCACCCCTGCTGCTCCGGGATTTAGGCCTGTGAGAGCAATGTGGCTTTCTGTTCTGGGCCTGAATTCCTGCAATTGGGAGGGCAGAGCCCTCAGTCCCTTCCACAGTTGTGTAAAACCAATTCTCTTGTATAACCTGGTGGTGTCTTTTTGGCAGATTTCTTTGTAGAAATTATTTCTTTGCTGGGTTACACAATGTTAATAAGGATAATTCCCATTTGTCCTCTGATGGTAGCAATGCTCTGTGGTTATTGAGGACATCTTCCTTGCTTTTCTTACCAAGAATTATCTGAAAAGAACACTAGCATTAGAGCCACTTGACTGTATGGTTTATAATAGAGCACAATTATAGTGGTTTTACCATCCTAAACTGGATTTCATGTATTTAAATGATCGAACCCTGGGTAAACCTAAACTCTCCTGTCCTCTTATACAGGACCAGAGATTGCTAACCACCCATCTGTGTGTTATTACTACGCAGCATGCCACCTATATAATCAGTCCATCCTTCTCAGTAATACTTTGAAAGGAAAACAAGTGTATTCCATAATCAAATAGCATTGCAAATAGAGCTAGAAAATGCAACAGTGTTGTTCCAGGAACCCCAAGACATGTAAACAAGGTGTTTGTTCTTGGAGCTGGACTTATCTGTGTTTATACTTGAGGCTTCAGAAGACCTCAAAAGCAGTTAACCAGCATCCTCGGGCCAGCCAGATGCCAGTGGAAGAGGAAGCTGCCGAGCCAGCCAGAACAGGTAGTGAGGCCCTGGTGGTGAGCAGCCCCTGATCCTCTCCAGGTGTCTGCATGTCTGCACCTTCCTGGATGAGGTGTGCGATGATCCAGTTCTATATCCATGTGATTTCCTTTTGTGTGTCACACTGCCCTATCTTGGCTCACCTTCACTCATTCACGTGAGTTGGCCAGCAGGTAGCTCTCCACCTTCGCACAGCAGTCTCCTCCTACTGCCAACTCAGGAGCCCTGCCATTGAGTTCTTATCCAGTGGCTCTCTCAGGCCACCTCTGTGAACCAGCTGTCTCTATTTTTCCCATCTGTCTCATTGTTCTTCAGGGGAACTGCCTGTTTTAGTCTCCATTTAGAAACATATCACTTCTTTGTTTATTTGAACAAAACTGTCTCTGACTTTGCCTGTTCTCTACAGCATCCCAGAATCTGGGCTACACCTGAGTCTTTGCTATAAACAGGCTTTGGCTTCTCTCTCTTGGCTCTAGTTCTCTAATTGCCCTGACAGTTCTTCCTGTGCTCTGGAAGTCCCATGAATTTTCCCTCTCTAGTCAGTAAATGCTTTGGCTCTACCTCCACCTGGACCCAAGTCCAGAGTCCCACTTCCTTGATGGTTGGTGCTGCCTCAATGGGCAAGGACCACAGTCCTGACAAATCTTGCCCAAGGCTTCATGAGGAGGTGGAACTCTTAGGTCATACCTTCAGGGGCAATCCTTTTCCTTAACAGTTTGGTTCTTTGCTTGATTGAGCTGCTTTGTTTTGGCTGCCTTTGAAAAGGCACCTGTCCCAATCTCTGGGGCTTTCCTTGTCTTCATGGCTGTTTATTCTCATTACATTGTTTTTAAGGAGAGGCAATTTAGTCCCTGACAAGTGGTCATCCAGGAACAAAGAGCTCAGATTAGAGCACCTGATCAAATTATGCTGGTGTTTCTAGAGCCTAATTCAATCAAAAGCACTGCACAATGAATGGAGAGAAAGCCAGACTCTGTCCCCAAAGAAGCTACCAACTGGGGTCATGTGCTCTGGAGAAAAGTCCCATCCAGGGGCCTTGCTCTCCATTGACCTTGTTCAGCAAACTAAGACCACAGGATGAAGGCACCTCCTCTAGGCATGGATTGGGACTGCTCAGCTGTTTGAAGGCCTGTGTGGCTCTCAGGATGTTTGAGGTGACTGGGAAAGAGACGACTTTAGAAACAGTTCAGTTTGGACAGACTGGCCAAGTGCTCAGGCTCACTAGTAATAGTCTTTATGTGGCAAGAGCTGGGTGGGCACCACAAACTTCTGGAGCTTTAGAAACAAGGAAAAAAGTGAATTTCATTGAAGGGCTTGTAAAAGAAACCACGGCCAGTTTTTCTTTTTTTTTCCTTAAGACCCCAAGGATCAAGGTCTCCGATTACTTTTAAACAAAGCAAGTACTACCTCCCTGCCAAAAAAACCCCAACATACCCAAATACCAAGTTGCACTGTGCAGCGGCCATGGGCCAGGCAGGAGACAGAGCCTGTGATGTATAAACACCTACATCATGGAGGCTCCTGCCCCAAGCACCTCCCAAGCCACAGATTGTTTCTCGTGTTCAGGTTACAGGAAGAGGCCTAGGTAGGGAATCTGCCCATGGAGCCCTTCTCTCTGCCACTTGGGTGGCCATGAGCTGGCCATGGTAGCCTAGGAGCAGGGAGAACAGGACACTCTGTCCTTGGGAATAGCTCCCTGCATGCCTGCTCTGCTTACCCTAATAGCAGTCCAGAGCCATCTGGGAAAGCCAGATCAAGGACACACACAGGGGCCAGCCTCACATCAGGGAGGCTTTACAGGCTCCATGTGAGATAGCAGGATAGTAGGGAAGGGGCATAGGCTGCTGGATCTTGGGGGATCAGCTAGACTCTGGCCAGAGGACAGGAGAAAGGAAGGAGTAAAACCTCCACCTGCAGCCTCAAGTCTGGTTCTCCAGGGTGTCAAATGCCCCAGAAGCATATTCCTGGTCCTCTGTTGGCATCTCACATTGGACAGGACTGTTCTGAGGTTTCAGTGGCCATGGTGAACTTCATGGGAACAGGCTCTTCTGTGTGTCAGGCGGGGTGGCCACTATCTGCTTCCAGTGTGAGTTAGAACCAACACTCCTCCGCCAAACAGATACACACAAGTATCTGTTGAGATCAGACCACCACCAGAGAAGAGGGTTTATGTAAACAGAGACTTTCTTTAGATGGAGGACCTGATTGGGAGAAAGGGGAAGAGCTGTTAAGAACTTGGAAGCATCAGGCTGGGGGTGGCCCAGAGAAGATGTCATAACTGGGTTCCTCTGCTCACTCAAGAAGGTGGATTTATGTGAGACCCCCCCTGGGAGGTCCCCAGTAGGCCAACTGTGGGATTTTACCTTAGATGTCTGGGCACTAATTCAGACTCACTGAGGATTCCTACCTAACCCACCCCTTCTGTCCCCAGTAGTGACTTACTAGATCATAGTCCCCTGGTTGTGTGAAGAAGAGAAGGGAGGCAGGTATGGTAGAGGAGTTTGTCTAGTAGTACCAAACAAAACCAGAACCAAATCATGATAACAGAGTGGGTGGGGTGGGGGAGAAGGCTGGTGGCAAATTCCTAAGGAAAATGAGCAGGTACCATAGTAGACAACAGCCTGCCACAGAGGCTGATTCTCAGCCTTCCTCCTCTTCCCTTTTTGGCCACACCGTATTAAAAACTAGTCTTTTTCTAGCAAAGAAACTGTTGTGGTAAAGGAGCATGGGAAGGAAGAATCACAGTATGAATCTCTAGGTAGGCATTCCCTTTGCTCCCTCAGGCAGTCACCTGAGCCAAGGGTGACCACCCTTAGAAGGGTTGCAGAAGCCCTGCCTCACCAACCAAACAAAAGTTGAGTTTCTGTCAACACCTATCAGACCCAGCAGAGTTAGACTCTAATTTCTAATCTTTTCCTCTCCCTTTTAATTGGAAATCCTGTCGACCCAGGACTAAGTGTGGGTATGTGGCCAACCGGCCGTGCATGCTGCAGCTGGGTGACCCCTGTGATTCTCAGTGTGATCTGGGCCTGTGATATTTCCAGCTCTGCTTCTCTGTGCTGTTGCTCTGGCTCTGGACCCCTCCTCACTGAGTCTCACCTTCAAATCACTCTCTAATTCAAAAATGAACTGCCAATCGTGTTCTTCTAATGAAAAACCTAATCATTCTACAGCATGTGTACAAAGAATCTACTTACGACCTTCATGGGAGGGAATGGTGGGAGGGCATTGCCTGAAAACAAATGTAAGCCCAATGTGGAGGTCAGATGACTGTCCATGTGACCTTGGCAATGGGCTTGATTGTTTGGGACCCCAAAGGAACTTGGGGATAAAACTGATTGATAGACATTCCAATGGGCCTCAACTCCAGGAAGCAAAGATGGAGTGAGTTCTTATTCTGTGGTCCAGGGTTTCTCAAGTGTGGTTCATGTACCATGTGCATCAGAATCAGCTGGAGGTGCTTCGTAAAATGCAGATTCCTAGGCCCTATGCCAAATAAATTAGATCTGGGTCTCTGAGAGTTGGGGGCTTTTATTTGTTTTTGTTTTTTTGTTTTTTAAATCTACATTTTGAACAAGCTTTCCAGATGATTCTTGTGCAGGTTTGAGAAACCCTGCTAGAAACCACTACATTGCAAATGGCTCCCTTTAAGTACTCCAGCCAGTCCCACTGAGCCACAGACGAAAATCTGAGGCCAGAGATGGGGAAGTTTTGTCTTTCTGAGAATGATTATGTAGCTGGGACATGATTACACTCATCTACTGTGGGATGAGATAAAGGGGAGGGAGGGATGTAACTTGTTGTCCACTGCCTCTTCACCAGGCGTCATCCTTTCAGTGGCCTTGGCTGGCATTCTTGGCATCTGTATTGTCCTGGCAGTGTCCATTTGGCTTTTCAGAAGGAAGAAGAGGTAAGCTGGTTTGGATTCGTATGTCCTTTATGATTGGTCCATCTGGGAAGACAGCCTTGCAGAAGGAAGAGCCCCTGACATTTGAATCAACACAGCCTAGTAGGGCTGGTCCCACACATCCTTGCCCCAGCCTCCTTTGCAGAAGACACTGATTGTTCAAGGGTCACTGTGCTCAGATTTGCTGCCATGGCTGATTAGCTGTGTGACCTTGGACAACAGGCTGGAGTTGGGTTTTGCCTAAACACAAGCAGCTATTCTTACTAAGACTTTTCCATCTGGTTTTCCTTCTATAAATCCAAAAAGAAAAAAATGAAGGAAAACCTCATGTCTCACATTAGTAATAAGTACTCTTGGTCCATAGTTTGTCTTTTCCTAAAACATAATTTATTCTTCCTGGTATGAAAGATAAAAAGGTTTCCAGGAATTATGAAGGAATAATGGGACTTCCTTAAAACTGCAGGTCTGATATTTAAAGACCAGTTGGAAAATGAAGAGGTTCCATTTTGGTTAATGCTTTATTTGGGGGCATTCTCTCCTAAGGGGAACAGAATTGGGAAAGATCCCAAATAGTAAAATCTGATTTCTAAAATTGTAAAATTCTAAAAGACTGTTCTCTTGCTCCTTCCCCTGATTTTTTAACAATACTTGTTTGTTTTTATTGTTCCAGTAGCAAAAAAGGTGACAAGGGAGTCATTTATAAACCAGCCATTAAGAAGGAGACCGAGGCCCATGCCTGAAATCCGTGGCACTCCCAGATGTCCAAGGAAGGAACTTGTTTTGGACACCACATACTTTGGCATATGTTCTTTGGAGTTCAAGGTGTTCTTTGGAGCTCAACCTACAAACACCCCAGACCTTTTGGGGGCCTCCAATTGGGCTTGCCACTGCCTGGTGCCACTATCACTCCCATTGTGATCCATAGATGGGATGACCAGAAGGTGGGAACCTGGAACTGACTGCTCTGTGTGAGACAGCTGTGCTGTCTGGATTCTGGGTCACAAAACAAGCCTCCTGCTAGCGACCTATTACTAGTTGGAAAACACTTCCATCTGGGGTCTCACTTGGTATGCTCTCAAGTGTCCTGGAAATTCGTCTTATTCTCCCAGCTTCCAGGCTAGAATGTATACTCTCTGTTTAGGCATTGCTTTTGAAACTCAGTTTCTTTCCTTCCTCCTTTGGATTTCCTTCTGCTCAGATAAACCTTCAGTCCTCACGGAAGAATTGAGACAGGAAGGATCAGGATGTCAGAAAGAAATGAAAACAAGAGATATACTGTGTGATGTAGTGGGGGAATTTTCATATTCCTGTTCCTTGGGTCAGAGACACTGATTGGACCTTAGAATACGGCAGTCTCAAGTTCCATTTCTTGGTGGGGATGAAAGGGTAACAGAAAGAAGAGAGAAAAAAGAGGGGGAAAAGTAATGGGAAGACAGACTCTGGGAGAGTTTCTGTGAAGTCAGCACTGGAATCACAAGTCACCTCACGGCCACCATGTGAGAAGGACTGAATGTTAAGTTCAACCTACCCTCCCATCAGTGAGGCAGTTGTGTTTTATACTCTACAAGTTTTATAAATAAGTGTTCCTTGAAAATGAGTTGCTTCCTGTCTCCTAGAGTAGATGTAAGTTCTGAGATGATCTGCTTTTGAACCTACAGAAAATAGGCAGAAGCAAAATGATTGTAGAAATTTGTCTCTTTTGCCCAGATATCTTTCTCCCACTTCTGTGACTCCCTTACTGCCAACCTGGAATCAGGGTCTGTCTCTTCCTCTGACTTTGAAGGTTTCTAATCATGCTTGGTTGAAATATAGTTTCATGCTACAAGAGCAGGAAGCTATCTGTGCAGGGGCTAGCATGGTCCTGGTATTTAAGGACCAATATTAATGGAATGTTGCTAAGATTCTGCATTGTTCTCCCCCCCACCCAAGTCACAAAGACTAAGAAGACAATTCTTTCCTCATTTTCCTCCCATACAGATGGGATCCTTGTAACAGTCAGTTCCATGACTGAGAAGGAGCCTCAACCACTAGCCCCTGATAGCTAGTTTCCTGCTTGTAGTTCACAGGGAACTTTCTGCTTCACAGTCTCATTTTGACAGCATAGAATATCCTCTCTTGAAGCACAAGTTTCTTTATAATATCTTCCTCATTCTACTCCTCCCTCCGACTTGAAAAATTCTTTTTGTCACTGCCATAACTTTTCATAATGACAGCAAGTCCTATGTCTTTGTAGCCTGTTTTGCTAGGCAAGTTTATAAGTGACCTCCCGGGGACTCAGATGTGTGTCTGCGTGTGTGTGCACGTGAACATGTGAGACTTATGACAGCCTTGGAACCAGGTGTGGTGTCCCACCTTGCCATTACATGCCTGTGCATTATCAAATGACAGAAAAGACAACCCTCATGACCAAGCAACATGAAATAGGTGATTTCTTGGCCTTGGTCCAAAATTGCCAATCAGAAACTAGTAAAAACCACTCCAAAGCAGCTGGATTGTCTTTCCAAAAAAAACCCCTTCTGTATACATGAATGAGTTTTATGAGAGAACACAGAGATCATTGTACCTGGTACAAGGGCAGGCTTTTGAAAGGGAGACTCACTGGAAGGTGAAAATGGTGGCTTTTCTCCTTCCCTCTTCCCTGTCAGCATGGTCCAGGTACTCAGCCCTCATGGCTGAGATGAAACAAAGCCAGAAAAAATGCTCCAAGAATCAATGCTGTCAACTTCTTTGCTAATCCTGCAGGACTCCTGAAGATCCAGCTTTCCTCAGATTCTTACTCATTCTACTGACACGAGCTGTCACTGCAGGAAACCAGTGCTGTCATGTGTGACGCACAGCTATCCTACACTTGCCACTTAACTCTGTTGAGTGGTGGGTGCCTGGGAGGCTCCAGTGGGTATTGTGTTAGGCACATGACAGGTGGAGCCCACAGAAACAAGGCATAGGCTGGGGGAGTGACACAGGGAAGTCCCTGGCTTCTCCAGTCTTTCCTTTGCCTCTCACTAAAGGGGGATCTCGAGCATCTTTGATTTGCCTCTTTAGTATCATCTGGTAAAAACCTGTATGAGTTGCTTTAAATACTAGAGTTTCTAGTATTTGCTATGCTGACTCCCCTAATCTCATTTCAAGTTCAGATCCTAAATTCCACTCCCTTGTGGGACTCTATTAAGACCTCGTGACAGGCCCTTGGGAAGCACTGGGGTCTGTAGCACCCCTTAGTCCCTGTGCCTGGGACCATAGGCCACCGTGGTGATGGTCTGTTGAGCACTTCCATATTTATTGTCACAATGATTGTAATGCAGACATATCTGTAAGTATAAGAAATGATAAATAAAATGTTTTTCACATCAGACCAATTTTTGTTTTGGCCGGGGGAGGTGCAATTAAAAGCATTACTATTTGCAAAGTGCTTTGTAGCACCCTGTTATGGTGATGAGTAACAAATGAGAACAGTCATTGTCATTGGCATCCAGGTCTTAGAATCTGGCTCCAAAGAAAAATACACAGATGGACTTAATCACTGAGTTGAATATGGAGGCCTATGTACAGCCCCCAGTTGCACAGCTGCTTAGTCAGCAAGGCTGGGAAATCCAGAGTAACTAGAGCCAGGCCCAGGGAGAGGGCGCTGTGCAAGCTGAGGCTTGAAGACAAGTCAGATTTGAACAGATGGGTAGAAAAAAGGGGGGTATTCTGAACCAAAGGATTGAATATAGGGAATAGGTCCCATATCTCTTCTTGCTTCTGAGAGTATTTTATACAGCAGGTGGATGGCTTCTCTTGGTTGCCTCTTACTTTATTTTGAATCTGTTTGCAAAATATGCTGTCACCTGCCCTCCCCCACCATATAATCTTTTATCTAAACAAGATTTCATATCCTGGTTTGCTAAAATAGACAGTCTTGTGAAGGTTACAGGTAAGCACCATAACTGTATGAGTTATTTGGAAAAGTCTCCAATTTTCACTTTATCGGCCCTAGGATGGATATGAGTGAACTATGCAAGAGTCATTTGCTCCAGGAGGTGATACAGCAGCTGACCCAGCTTTGAAGTAGAAACATTACAAATCCTCCAGCTTCTAATGGTCTCTTTAGCTGGAACTCAGAGATTCTCTGGTTCTACCCTTCAGCATCCTAGGTGTCATAGCCATTTGTGAGGATCATGCTAGGCAGCAGAGAGACAGTCTACTGAAACGCAGGAGCCTTGGACTTGCTCCTAACCCAGTGGAGATGGGGTAGGGAAGGCATTTGAGTACTTGCTGTAGACTGCTCACCTCCTTTGAGGGTCTCCCTTCTCTATCCACAGCCTTCCCCCATTCCCTGAATGCAACACTCGTCTGAGTTGATGTCAGGCTGGCAAGAACCATGAGCTGGCAGAACCAACTTGGGCCCTTCAGCTTGGTCATTATCTCATCTAAATGCAGCTGAAACAATCTCAAGCCCATAGCCCAAAAGAATGTGAGACACATGACATTTTAAACTTTCTAGTAGTCACACTAAAAAAGAGTAAAAGAAACCAGTGACATTAATTCTAATAACATTTTTAAAATTCAATAGATTTCAAACACTATAATTCCCACATGTAATTAATATTTTAATGAGACATTTTAATTTTGCAGTAGTAAGTTTTCAAAATCTGGTGTGTATTTTACACTTACAACACATCTCAATTCAGATGCTAAATTTTCCTTGTAAATATTTGATCTGTACTTTGATTTCATCAATTTTACTGTTGAAAAGCAGAGTTGCTCCTAACATAAAGTTTTCCAAATTACTGAATCTATTATCAGCTTTTACATTTAAATTGATTAAAATAAAATAAATTGAGCTTCTCAGTTTCACTAACCACATTCCAAGTGCTCAATAGCCACTTGAGGCCAGTCCCCACCTTGATGAACTCTGCAGATGTGGACTGCTCAGCTCCTTTGAGATGCCCTTGAAGCCTAGGGGATTTCCACACAGAAGTAAACCCTGGAGGAACATTTTGGGGTCGAGGAATGGGAATGGGAGATAGAAGACGAGGGACATCTAGGTGAAGGTGGAGACAAGAAGGCAGGAAAATGAAGCCAAGATGAATGATTAGCATCAGACTCTGGACTCTTTCCTTCTCTCCTCCTACCTTGTACCCTGCCACAGGGGGCAGCTTCTTGACCTTCCTGGCCCTGACCACTGCCTGGGGTTCAGGTGCTCAGGAGTGTCAGTCCTGGGGCATTCCAGTGCTTTGGCCAGAGTGTGGACTGCAGGCTCATGGACACCTGATTAACAGCAGAAGGAGCTTTCTGTAGCACCCGGCCAGGTGCCAAAAATGTACCTCCCTCCCCTCCCTGCTCCACACGTTCTTTCCCACCTCTGGTCCCCTTGGAGCCCTGAGGTTCCCACACTGGCAAGGCATTTCTAGGCTTCTGTAGCCTGGCAGAATGAAGGGAACAGTTTCTGGCAAAGTCTGCTTTTGTAGCTAGCTCTGCTGGCCCCTTATGTTATGAACAGAGGACTTCCTTCAAGATAGCAGAAGTCCCAGGGCTGTTCCCAGGAGGAAACCTGATCTCTGGGGCCACCTGCTGGGAGGTGGAGGCACCATCCTCAGTCTGCACTGAGGCCACCTCTGTGTAGCCATCCAAACTGGAGATGACTCGGCAAGGACACAACACCCTCAGGCTCAGATTCATCTGTCACAGGGTGTGGGTGGAAGGTGTGAGGCCCAGACAATGCTACAGGAGTCCCCCTTTCCACCCATGCCCCTTCATTACAGAATGACTTTGAGAGATAAAGGCCGAAGTACCTTGCCATACTGAATAAGGCACCATAAAAAGGTTATCGAAACCATTATGACTGTAGGTCAACAAGCAATTGGACAACGCCTCTCGTGTGGATACTCTTTACTGTTACAGTGCCCTTCACTCCATTATGCAATAACCCAGGAAAAGGTAAAGCATATTCAAAGTGGGAAACAAAAACTCTGGCTACTCAGGTCAAACTCACAGCTACTGCACCAGAATCTTTGGTGACAGGGCAAGGGCCACCTTCACAGCTCCAGTAACACAGAAACCTTCTTGTAGTAGAATTCACTATGATTACCCCAATCATGCAGTAACCTCATAAAACCCCACAAGTCAGGGAAGAAACGTGATCTCTACTCACATGACCAGCTATGACCTCTCAATATTGTAAGTCAAAGTCATTATTTCTGCTTGAGATCATGCATTTCAAATATTAACTTTTAATTACCTGCAATGAAGACAACAAACACAGGGCCCATGGGTTCAAGGGTAAATGGAGACCTCTAAAGCAATTCTGTTTTGGTGATGAGAGTCAACCAGCCTTCTCTGGAAGAAGCAAAGAATTTTCTAGAGAAATAGGCAACATGACCAGTTAGTGACTCTGCTGAAACTAGATATCCAGCAACAGGTCCGGTGCATCTTGGTGTTTCTCCTTCCTCACCATCCAAATGCACAATCATTTGAAAAGTTTTTCTGAATATGATACATGGAGGACAGGGAAGCCACTAACAAGCATAGCTCAGGGGCTTATCACTCCCTCCTTACCATTGGGTGAATCTGAATTCATCTCCCTCCTATCCTTCAAAATAATTTCTAGCTGATTTTCTCATACCTCCTCATTTAAGAGCAAAGATTTAATGAACAACTTCCATATGCTAAGGGCAGATTAAGTGGTGGGAACCCAAGATGAGTTAGGCAGGGTCCCTATATTCAATGAGTCTGTCTCCCTAGGCAAACAGAAGCCACTAACCATAATATATAGCAGTGCGTATAGAATGCTATGCATCCATGAGCAAAAGAATGGCTAAACAAATTGTAATATATCCGTGGAATGGAATAATTCAGCAATAAAAGGTTGCAAATTTTGATATACACTAAAATAAGGATGAATCTCAGAAAATTATATTGGGTAAAAAAACTAGACACAATAGCACATTTCATGTTATTCTAATATTAAAATTTTTAAAAAGTGAAATTAATTTATGGTGATGGGAGTGGGAATGGATGAAGGCTCTTGGAAGGTGGTATGACTTGACTGAAAAGGAACAGGTGGGAAACATCAGAGGGTGATTGGGGTGGGGGTGACACAGTTGAACATATTGGCCAAAACCCATCCATCCAAGCACAGATCATTTTATTGTATGTAAATTATTCCTTGAATTTAAAAAAGCATAAAGATTTACAGTGGAGAAAACCACTTGCTTCTCTAATTCTAATGAAGACAGGAAAGACTTCAGACAAGATGTGACATTTAAGCAGGACCTTGAGGAGAAACAGAATGTTTTCATCTGTGTTTTTCCTTATAGGGTTTTGTTATCAGGGTAACACTGGCTCACAGAATGAACTGAGTGCCATCGCTTCCATTTTTCAGAAGAGTTTTTGTAGAATTGGTATTGTTTCTTTTTAAATGTTTCTTAGAATTCTCCAGTGAAGTCTTCTAGGAGTTTTCTTTAGAAAAATTACAGGAGATTTCTGGTTAGCCCAACATACAAAGAGTTTAGAAGTCAGTACTCCCATCCTTACATGGAAAAAATATGCAAATCAATAATTTTATTGAACCCATCAGAGAACTACCATCTCAGGGCAAACTACCACCCTGAAATCTGGAGAGATGAGAATCATCCAGACAGCCACAATTGTAATTTTCTTACCTGGAACAGAAGCTGCTGGAGCCATAAACTAGTAAAGATTCTTCAATGTTAATTCTGACAAACCACTAGAGTTTGAGTATAGACTAGCCAGAAAATGAGATATAGTGTCATTGTTGTAAAATACATCCAGGGGTTTCCCCACAACAAAGGCCTACGCTCTAAGGAAAAAAGACTTTACCAGAGCCCCATCCCACCTGGGGCAAAGGGATTTGTCCCAATTCCATTCCCTTTGGTCTTCCTGTCTCATCTAACCTGGCCTGGGGTGAGGGGATGACGGGGGATTGGAGGAGTGGGGGGAGGTTGAGACACTTAACCCAGGGATGTCAGCCTATTGAAAAACTGATATTTTGATTTTAGGATTACAGGACATGTTCCGTCCTCCACATCTCATTGCCACACTGACAGGGTTCCAGTGTATAACAGTGGATTAGAGCCTACTGAGCTGCAAGATGCAGACTTTAAGCCCCAAGTGAAGTGGGGACATTAAAAACAAGACCAGTAGAGGGAGCCTTTGGCATATACAACTTCAGCAAACATTAACTGTAGTTCAACTGCTGCCCAGTTTATCCTAAAATTAACACTAAAGGCTTAGTCAATTTCTAATATACAAAAGGTTATGTTATTTTCAGCAATAATTACAATGCATGTTAAGAGGCAAGAAAAATCTGAAAAGATATAAGGCTATTCAGATTTTTTAATACTTGAGTGAGATTTGTGAATTTTTTTTTAAAAAAGGAATTTTTTGTTTGATATTTTAAATTTATTGGCATTAAGTTGTCCATTCTATTCCCTGTTACTTAATAATACAGGATCTATAGTGATGTCTTCCTCTCAATCCTGATATCGGTGCTCTTTTTTCTCCTTATTGATCTGTTCAGTTTTATCAATGTTAACCAGACTTTTAATTTTCTCTGTTGTTTCATTGCTATCTGATTTCTATTTTTATTATTTCTTCTCCTCTAGCTTTAGTTTTCTTTCACTAATTTCTTAAGGGGGAGCTTAAGTCATTAATTTTGAACATTTTACTTAAGTATTCAAGGCTAAAAATCTCCCTCTTTAATCCCCTGCAAGGACTTCATTTCAGCCATTCTCCCCTGCACCATTTCCCACTTCCTACCATGCCCTTCCTATCCTATGACAGCATGTTCTCAATATGCCATTACAGTTCGTATCATAAGGAGAAGAGAGAAACATCCTCATGTGTCTGCAAATCCTCCTCAGGCTATCATTCTTCCACAACTTCTCTGCTCTTGATGTGGCATCTCCATCTCTCTCAGTCTCTAGGGTCTACTCTGTTTGCATGTTTTCCCTTTTCTCTATGCTGAAATTGCTTTTATCAAAGTCACCAGCATGTTTTCTTTATACAACAATCAATTCTCCCTCTTCTCATTACTCAGCAGCTTTTGACATCCTTTGCTACTGGCTCTCAGCCCATCACACTCCTCTGGTTTTCTTTCCTTTTTCATCAACTTTTTCCCCCTTTTACAACCCCTACTTGCAGTGCTCCAGGGCTCAGTCCTCAGCTACCACCTTTTCTTCTTGATCTATATCCACTACCCGAGTATCCCTCACCCATTCCTAAAATTTGAAGCATCTCCTATATTCAAGGTATGCTATATTATTCACAATTCATAGTGCATTTTCCTCAAAATAACACTGTGTGTGGTTAATTAAATGCCCTTCAAGTACCAAGATCTCCACCATCATGTTCTTCTCCATCTTTTAAAGTGTCAGAGAAGTGTCCATGAGCATTAGGAGTTATTTCTGATTTTGAAGAAGCCCTAAAAGAATGAATAGCTTTACTCTTAGGTAGAAGCAGGATTATAGTGATCCACACTTAAGTGACAAGTACCACCATAAGGAAGGACCTGACTGGAGTTGAGAGTTTATTATGGTCATCTGAGAACATATTAAATCCTCAATCCTACTTAGATTGGGATCATAAGCCAGTTGAATGGTTCTTCTATTCTGCAGTTTCAATGAGGTGAAAGTAAAATAGATACTTCTTTCCACTGAAGGTTTTTCACACTGAGGTCACAGAGAAACCTCCATTACAACAAAATGTCAAATAACAATTAAAGAGGGCCACAATTTTAATGTGGAAAGGGCCTGACACACAGGGGATGTGTGCCTCTTTCCCTGGCTTACTAGTTAAAAGAACAGAGCCCTTGGTTTTTGATGCAATCTTAGCCAGTAATATGGTCAACATAAACCTGAAGAGCCTCATTTCAATCCAGAATGAACTGGCATCATATGACCTTGAGTTACAAGTCATCACAATACCCTACATATGCTAATGGTAAAGGCCAAGCTCCATGCCTTAGCTACAGTCTCCTCACCATGGGGAGGAAGAACAAAGGGACTCTATAGGCTACTCAGGACCACTGGGGAGAAGTAAAACTGCATTCTCTTCTTTACCTGACTCTGATCCTCAGCCATTATCACATGTTTTATAAATTCACTATTTTACAATTATTTAGGAGGTTTTTCAAAGTAAGATTTTAGGATCTTAGAATTATTCTCTATTTGTTTTAAGAAATCGCAAGAAATTTTCTGAACCAAAATATTTCTGAACATACAGAGATGAATTTTAAGTTAAAGAACTTTAAAGAATTTTAAACTAAAGAACTTCTTTTTGAAAAAGTATCAAGCATCTCCTGTATTCAACGTATCCTATATTATTCACAATTCATGGTGCATTTGATCAGTTATAAACAACAGACTATATAGCCATGTTTTAAATGCTCAAAACCCAAATAGATCCTGAAGGAAAGACTACTCCAAAGAAGGGGAAACATGGGAAATGAGTAGTACCAAATGATCTTTTTATTATTCACTGAAAAATACAGGTCTGCAAAGAGTCTACTGCATTGTGTATGGAATGCAAGGTTGGATGTTGCAACTGTATAGGATGGAATGTATAACTTTTATAAACTGTTACATATTTTACACACAGACAGTCCCCAACTCTTCTAAAATTTACTAGAAGTAAAACCTCTTAGTAAATAAGAAATATAAGCATTTGTAATCATAAGCAAAATGTTCTAAGCAAAGCACTTCAAAATATTTTTTTGTGACATCTACCTTGTCTACCTGGAAGTAGGAATGGTGGGTCCCAGAAAAAACTAAGTAAAAGCCAACACCCTTGAGGAATTCTTCCCAGGAAGCAGGCTGCTAGTACCCTAGACAGGTTGCCACCCTGGCTAGTTGGCAAAGCTTCAGTGTCACCCTGGGGCCCACACTGACTACTAAACCCTGTTTGGGGGCTGGGCTGAAGTAATTGGAAGGAGTACTAGTTACAAGGAATCTTCTGTCACAACTGCATACGTTGCATCCACTCTATAGATAAGAACACCTTGTTTTTCCAGTGTCAATCTGCCACTCTCAGCAGTCACTGGAATGTGCTTGAGAAGAAAATTAACACTGGGAACAGAAATCATTTTCTATGCATTCTGCAGATGATATCAGTACTTCCTTTCAGTCATGTTTTCAAGAAGGTCAAAAGGGCCATTGCTACTATAACACCTAGGCCAGGATCAAGGCAATTGGACATCTCTGGTTATGATTACTCAACTGAAATAAAAAGTATAACCTATATTAGAAAACAACAGAATCAGTATCAGTTAATTACATGGCAAAATATTTAAGCACTGCAACAATATTCAAAATTCCAAGGTCAATGTTAACTGTCCACATTTTCCACCAAACAGAAAAATCCTGCATGGAGGAAAGCATGCAGCACCAACACCAACTCCTCTCCAGTTATTACCAGGACTCAGAAAGATCTGTATAGATAACAAATGCAAAAAAAAAAAAAAAGGCATTTCAATACAAACATAGCAACAGAGGAAGTCTACACCTCCCTCTAGGCTTCCTTGGCAGATGGCAAAGCAGCCTGTTTGAAACAAGTGCCTGAACTGACCTTGGTAATATTCACATTCTAAGAGAAATCAGGTCTACATCATTCCCTTATTCATAGGTAACCAAAGATTATTAAATAATTTCCTGAACTAAGGCAATAGTCTGACCATAAAAAACTTCTGAGTTTTTATTAAATGAGATGATACAATATTTCAGCTTCTTAATATTAAGTTATTGGTGTACAGAGAACTTGATCAAAGCTCCAATATGAATAATATTAAAATCTCAGATTTTAGATATAGGAAAATATTTTATCAGAGTATTCACTTAAGAGATTTATATATAATTCAGGCTGGGGATATAGCTCAGTTGTAGAGCACTTGCCTAGCATGCATGAGGCCATGGGTTCAGTCCTCAGTACCACAAGAGAGAGACAGAAAGAGCAGCGGGAGAGAAAACGGGGAGGGAGAGAAAGAGGAAAGGGACAGAGACCATGTTCTGCTAAGAATAAATCCCAATTCTATGGGCATCTTATTCCCCTTAACTCTGTACAGTAAAATTCACTGTTCAGTTACTAAGTCCTTGTCTCTTCTAGTCCAAGAATAATCTTGTATAAAGCTGGAAAAAAAAAACCTGTGAACTCCAGCAGAAAATACTAGTACTGGTGCTGTAGTTACCTTTAGGGGAATAATTACAATTACTTATTAGGCTGGTAGAAGCTCTACTCCTTTTTCATCTCTAGATTGACATATTCTAGTATTTTAAACACGGTGAGGTTTCATTGACAAAACTCTAGTCCATGAGTAAAGTTCTGGCCTCTGGAATGATGTACAGTTTGCTCAAAAAGCTGAATGCACTTCTATTTAAAGCACATTCATTATTTTTTCCCATCATGGTTCTGTCACATTCATTCATCTAGTGTGTTATATTGAACCCTTCATTGCTGCTTTTTTTTCTTTTTCTTTTTGGTGGGGGGGACCTTCTTCTGCATATATAGGATTCACAGAAGTATCCTTTTAATGTATAAATTCCATTTCACAGTATCAGCTCTCCAAAGACAAAAACTGGGAAAAATTTCCAGTTAGTATAATCATAATTCACTAGGATTTCCTCTCCATAAAGGAAATTTTAAAAATGTTATTTAGAAGCTGAACAAACACCTTGGATATTCTTCTAAAGAGAATGAATGCTATATCACTGCTATCAAAACCCAGATACCTAATAAATCTAAAGATTATATGGATATGTAATAGCAAAAAATCTGGCAGTTTAAAATACATTTTTACAATTTTATACTATACCATTTGGGTAAAGGAGCTGTTTAGAATTGTTAATGACAACTTTGTCTGCCTGGATGCTGGCTGGCTAGATTCAGCTAAAAACAGTAACAGGAGCAAATGAAAAGTGTCCAAGAACATCCTTTTGGCTTATTTTCCTTGAGCTTTTGGTCACATTTCCACCAGCTCTAGGGAAGCCTGTCCCAGGGTACAGTTCTCAGTTCTCTGTTCAGTTGCTTAGGGATAAAACACGGGGCTTTACCTCACCTAATCCAGTACCTGGCACTCAGTAAACACTGCAGCTTTAAACTAAGAAAAGACTCAAAAGACTTTGCACAATTCTTGATTTTGTACTTTCCAAGGAAATAAAAAATTAATCTTAAACTGAATTTATACTTAAAAAAATGCAGTGCCTCAAAAAAGCAAAATCTAGAATGGAAAAATTTCAGGAGAATATACCTTATTAATTTAATCTTACTTTGGCTAAATTATCAGAGTAAGTCAGTGTAATTTATTATTGTATTGAGAAGCACAGTCTACCATGTTTTTCTAAGATGGTATTAGTGAAATATATGTGAATGGTTCAGAGGTGATAGCCCTTTAGCCTTTTGTGAATTCATAACATAAAAAGATAAAGGATAACTAGAATTTGACATTCAGAAATGTACTTGCTTAGCACAAGTTGAGTCAGGAGACAGTTAAATATCAGAATCTCATTTACTTAGGATATTAAGAAGTGCTTTTCAGCCTTGCCACACATCAGAATTACTTGGAAGCTTTCAAAAATTACCAAATGCTCAGGCCAATTAAATCTGGAGTGGAGAGCCCGGAATCAGTATTCCTTCTGTTTCCCAGGTGTCTCTAACATGCAGCCATCACGCAGACCACAGAGGCATCCTTTTGAGAGACCTGTTTCTTGAAAGCCAAGCAAATGGAATTCCTATCTAGATAGCTTTGCTTTTCCAAAATTCCACCAGAAAAGGGGATTTCTTTCTTTCTTACTCTTTTTAGAAAAAGGCACTGTTTTGCTTCCTCTATTGACACAGCCTGCTGTTGGTAGGAACTGATTGTTGGAGGTTATCTAGAACGTTGGTGGTAAAGAAGAAAGTCCTTGTCTTGGCAGAGCAGGCAGAATTTCAGGCTTCGGCAGCTGCCTCCAGCAACAAAAAATGCCCAGATGCCCATGAACACCATGATTACGTATGCTGACACCAGATTTATTCCATAGTGAGGACTTAGGAAGGTCTGCAAAGAAAAAATAAATCAACTTGGGTAATAATACAAGCTTATTAAACATGTGGAATAACCAAAGACAGGAAAATATGGAATATTCTCAAAAGCTAGACTGTTGTTTCAACAAACTACAATGCATGTCATGTGTTAAGAATCCACAAAAGCATCCAGAACCAACTAATCAAGAAAGACTTGTCTGTAGATCCTGTGCTTTGCTAGCTTCTACTGACAACCCTAGATGATAGTCACTTGCCAAAACCTAATGGAATACTCAGTAGAAGACACATGTTATAATCTAGCCCAGGTTGGTATCCATTTCTGTGTTAATTGTCTATTAGAATTTTCAAGAAAGTGAGGCAAGTCCAGATTAGTATGAATCCTTAGTATTTAAGGAAACATGTGGAAATTGAGTCTCTTTTACAGCTGGACAATTGCTATTGTACAAAAGTTTATTCATTTACAAAATACTGATAGGAGCCAGGCACTGTGGTGCATGCCTGTAATCCCATCAGCTCGGGAGGCTGAGACAGGAGGATCTCAACTTCAAAGCCAACCTCAGCAATGGCAAGTCACCAAGCAACTCAGTGAGATCCTGTCTCTAAATAAAATACAAAATAGGGCTGGAGATGTGGCTCAGTGGTTGATTTTAACCCCTGGTATGCTCCCTGACCCTGCCTCCTGAAAAAAAAATATTGATGGAGGTGTAGTTCACTGTAAAGAAGATATTTAGCATGCACAAGATCATGGGTTCAATATCAGCCCTAAAACAAAACTAAATAACAACCACCACATCAAAAACCTCTCATGGAGTGCCAAAAGGCACTGGGTCATGCATTAGTGAAGGCCAGAGTCTTCATGCTAATGGAACTTATAGACTAGCCAGTGGGGCAGGTAATGAACAAAGAAGTTAATTACAAATCACGATGAATGCTAAGACAGAATAATTATAATTGTGATGATGTTAGGTATTAAGAACAGGCTTATATACTTAGGTTGGTCAAGGAAGATCCTAAGAAAATAGCATTTAAACAAAGACATATGGGAGGAGAAGTGAGCTAACCCTCTGTAGGCCACAGGAAGGATCAGAGAAGGAGGCAAAGAGCTGGATACCATCAATAACTGAGAAGAGTCAGTATTAATGATGGTTAGGAATATGTAGGATCAGCAGATCAGGTCAGAGAGGAAGGCTGGGGTCAACTATGCAATGTTTTGGTAAGGAGCATTAATTTTGTCCTCAGTGCAATTGTGGATCATAGAGGGGATTTAGATTGTGGTCCTGAATGACTTTAGATTTTTTAAACTAAAGAGAATGAGTTAAATAAGGCTATGGTGAGAGAGAGAGAGAGAGAGAAAGAGAGGAGAGAGAGAGAGAGAGAGAGAGAGAGAGAGAGAGAGAGAGAGAGAGAGAGAGAAGAGAAGAGAAGAGAAGAGAAGAGAAGAGAAGAGAAGAGAAGAGAAGAGAAGAGAAGAGAAGAGAAGAGAAGAGAAGAGAAGAGAAGAGAAGAGGGGAGAGGGGAGAGGGGAGAGGGGAGAGGGGACAGGAGGGAGAGGGAGAGGGAGAGGGAGAGGAGGGAGAGGGAGAGGAGGGAGAGGGAGAGAGAGAGGGAGAGGGAGGAAGAGGGAGGGAGAGGGAGAGGGAGAGGGAGAGGAGGGAGAGGGAGAGGGAGAGGAGGGAGAGGGAGAGGGAGAGACACTAGTTAGTAAGTTACTGCACTGAATGAGGAAAGTACAGGATGATGACTTAAGATCAGGATAGTGTGATGGAGATGAGAAGATAATATGAACAGGCGGAAGTTGCTAATGGACTGAATGTGAGGGGAAGGAAGAATCCAAGATTGACTCTCACATTTCTGGGCTTTAGGTAATGGTGGTGACATTTAATCAAGTGTCAAAGACCTAAGGAAGATCAAACTTGAAAGAATTGGCAAATCACCAAGCTTGGAAAGATAGGTGGGAATCAAGTCCATAGAGGATATATTAAGAGTAACATCCCGTGAGAGTTTGAAAGGCAAATGTCAGATAAGTGGTTGTATATATAAATATGGGGCTCAGAGGACAGTCCTCAGCTAGAAAAAAAAATGTAGAAGCATAGCCTACAGAAGGAACTTGGCCACAGCCATGATCGTGATGATGCTGGGAGCTATGGTCTCTACAAAGAGATGGTAAGAGGCAGGGCTTCAAGACTGTACCCTGAAATAGTGCAACATGTATAAATTATTTGTAAGAACAGGAGCCAGTAAAGGGGTCTGAGAAAGAGTAAACAGTGAGGTAAGAACAAGTCAGCACAGTGTGGAAGAGCAGAAGTGAAAGAGGGAAATGAGGGGGGTGGTCAACTCTTTTTAAAGGCTGCTGAGATGAAAAAAGAACAATGTTGAAAATGAAGGTTCTTTTTGACCTCAACAGGTACAGTTTTAAAAGGATTGTTGAGCAGAAGGCACAAGGGGCTGGAAGTCTGAGTGGTGAAGAACTGGAGACAGAATTTGTGGAGATCTGCTGTGATGATAAACAAATAGGGAAAAGGCAGTACTGAGGAGTTTTATTTAAGACATGTCTGTGTGCTGATGAAGAGGGAAAGGCTGGCCATGGAGGACAGGGGCACAACCAAGGGTGGGAGGTCCTCCAGCAGGGGACAATGGAGCAGGGCTGGAGCCCAAGTGGAGGGACTGACCTTGGAAGGTGGGAGGGACAATTCCTCTGTTGGACCAGAGTTGAGCTGGGGGTGTGGATTCCCATGTAGTCCCACCATATACACTTAAAGAAGGAGAGGATCTGACTAAGTTTGTTAACCTTTAACACAAGTGCTTTCAAGTATCTCCAAGGTGCCTGCACATTCCCTTGGCTAAGGCACTTATCTTGACTCATCGGCTCTGCCCAGGGAAATGCACTGATTTTGTGGACAGCACCTTATGCAGAAAGAATACTTTTCTCAAGAGGCATCTGTGGGCATCCGTTAGGCATTGAGCATTTCTGATTATTTTTTCAGAATAACTTTATACTCAAGTCCCATAATTTAATTTATATTGTAGAAGGCTAAACTTGTTTTGCTTTTTCTTTATAGTTTGTTTCTTTAAACAATTAAAAAAATTCATGATTGTTGTAGAAAATTAGAATATACAAATGAGAAAAATAAACAAATTTTAAAACTTGAAATTCAGCATGGTTAATGTCTTATTAAACAGAACACAAAAAGTGAAACCATAAAGAAAGATTGATCAAGCTGGGTGTGGTAGCACAGCCTATACAGTAGCTCAAAAAGCTGAGCCAGAAGATCACAAGTTTGAGGCCAGCTTCGGCAACTTAGGAAGACCCTGTCTCAAAATAAATAATCAAAAGGGCTGGGGATATAGCTTGTGGTAGAGTGCTTACCTAACTTGTATGAGACCCCAGGTTCAATCCCCAGTACTACCAAAGAAAAAAAAAGTGAAGACAAACCATGCCATAAAAGTTATTTGCAATATATACACCTGACAAAGGATTCTTTCATAGAAAATATAAGAAACTTCTAAATATATAAAAAAAAGAAAAAGACAATCCAAAAGATAGGCAAAAAATTTCAACAAGCACTTCAGAAAAGGATTATCCAAATCACAACTAAACTTGATATTTTCAACCTCCTTAATCATCAAGGAAATGCAAATTAAAGTTTAATGTGGTACCACTGCGTTCCCAGCAGAATGAAAGTGAAAGTCATACCAAATGTTGGTGAGGAGGTAGAGGAATAGAAGCTTATAAGTTAAAAGTTGATACAAATTGAGTGGTATGAACAGCTGACATATGTACACACTATGCCCCAACAATCTACTCCTAGGAATACACCCCCCCAAAAAAGTGTACACATATATCAAGGGACATTTACTGAAATGTTCATAGAAGTCTCTCTTCACAGTAGTTTAAACTGAAAACATCATAAATGCCTCTCTGCTGTAGAATGGATATTATGGTATAAAGAGCAGAATGCTGCAATGAATGAGCAATCTATAGTTATACAGTGAATATATAGCAAATTTATAATTATTAGTGACTGCATTATGAATCTTATAAACATAATAGTAATTAAAAGGAGTAAAGTAGAACAGCAAATATTGTATGCTTCTGTTTACATGAAATACTAAAAGGCAGAACCTGGCTGTGGTGGCATAAGCCAGGATTATGGGTACCCTTGGTGGGGTTAGTGATTGGAGGCACAGAGGCTCCTGAGGGGTTATAAGGTTTTGATTTTAATCTAGGTGCAAGTTACATAGTTATGTTCACTGTGAAAATTCACCAAGATATATACTTCTGATCTGTGTATGCCACACACACAAACACACACACACATACACCTATAGTGGACTTAATATATATAGTGTGCTATATGTGTGTATATATATATATATATTAAAATATTTTTAGTTGTAGATGATACAACACCTTTATTGTACCTCTTTATGTGGTGCTGAGGATCGAACCCAGTGCTTTACACATGCTAGGCAAGTGCTCTACCACTGAGCCCCAGCCCCAGCCCTATATATGTATGTATACACACAAATATACATAAAATATATATATATATTATTTTAGTGAAACAATTACTTAAATTGTCTTTCTCTGAAATCTGTCATTCAGAGATAACTATTGTTAACATTTTGGTAAATAAACATTCGAACTTCCTGGGTTCTTTTTAAAACCATTAAATATGATAACATCCACCATTAATATTCAATCAATATTTATTGGTCACCTGTGTGCCAAGGATTGTTAAAAAGACTGAAATAGTAAGATCCCAATCTTAATGATCAAACTCTAGTTGAAGAGAGATGTAAAAACTGTATTAAATAAAATAATTCCAGCTAAGGACAAATGTTATAAAAGAGCAGTGAATAAGGTCCAGTGATAGTGCCAAGTCTGGAATGTGCAGCTTTTCCAGATGGGCTTTACAAAGAATGATCTAAGTTAGGGAGAAGACAAAGCCCTGTTGATAAGAACTGTGGAGAGCAGCAGGAGATTAAGTTTTGCAGCAGCAAGATTGATAAGAAGCTTAGGTCAAACAAAGAAGCCTTGGTTTATTCCATAGGCTTCTGCTACAGATAATGACTCTCTACACTTGGCTTCTAGGACATGTGGCTCTCCGGGGTTTCCTACTTCATCCTACCTCACTGCTTCTCCTTCTCAGTCTTCTTTATTAGCCCCTACTCTTTTCCCCAACCACACTGCTGGAACATCATGGGGCTCAGTCCTTCAGCATCTTCTCTTTTTTACTCCTACTTCTTGTAGTCATCTTTCTTAACCTCTCTCCAGACTTTTTTGCATTCAATTGCTCACTTTGGATGTCCAATAGGCACCTCCAAAATAATGTTCCCCAAACAGAATTCCTGAATTCCCCTCTCAAACTCCCCTCTCTTAGATGATGGCAGCTTCATTGCTTCTGCTGTCGAGGCCCAAAACCTTGGAGACAACCTTGGCTCCTCCTTTTCCTCTCACATGCTTCACCTACTTTATCAGGGAATATTGCTGGCTCTATTTTCAAAAATATGTCCAAAATCTGACCATTTTTCAATTCTCCACTCTTGTCTCACCCATCATTATCACTGTGCATTCTGCTGTGGCCACCTGGCTTCCACAAACATGCCAAGCATGTCCTTTAGTCCTAGGACCTTTGTACTGGCTGTTCAGTCCTGGATGCTCTCAGACAGCCACATGATCAACTCCCTCATCTCTACTTTGCTTTTTTTTGTTTTCCCTTTTAAATGTGTCCTTCACTATAAAGCATACTCTGACCACCTAGTGAAGAGATGTGACATCACCACCTTACACCCTGGATCTCTTTGTTCTACTTTTCCTTTTGTCCAAATCACCAAATACCTTCTAACACACTGTATAGTTTCTTATTTATTATATTTATTGTTTATTTATATATTTATTGTTTATCTGAGTGGATACCAGCAGATGGGTCAGATTCATAAGAACATTTGCTTTCTCATATAACTTTCTTTCTGATTATAAAAGTGCTATGTTATAGAAATTTGGAACATGACAAAAACTATAAAGAATAAAAGAACCTATAATCCCACCACCAAAGATGGATATTGTTAATATTTTAATGTATTGTCTTTATCATCCTTATTTCCCACAAAGATTTGTCTTTACCTATTGCCATCATATTAAGGGTATGCCATCATATTGAGGGTAACCCTGCAGCACTGAAGGGTTTTAGGTGTATGGGGCGGTGGGGGTACAATATGATGGCATTGTAGAAGGATCTAAGGGCAAAGAGCCCAGTATAAGAAAATTTGATATAAACTCTAGGTGCATGGAGAGAAGAGAAACAGGAGGCAAGCATCATCAGGAGGAAGCTTGTGACACTTCAGCTGACAGGTAAAAAGGGTCTGGACAGGCAGTGTCAGGGGTCACACTGATAATAATGACAAATTGCATTAAAAGTGAGATTCAAAGTATTACATAGTATTCTTAAATAGATCTAGTCAAGTTTTTTTTAACTTCACTTTAATGCCAATGAGAAGGAAGTTAAGTCAATATTTTTGTTATTGATCAGAATGTGTGAACATGGTACAACCTTTATGGAGAGTATTTTAGCAATTTTTATCAAGTATTTAAAAGATCTTCATGTGATTTGACTTTATAATTCCATACCCTGGAATCTAAACTACATATGGAAAAAGTTTTATGCAGATAGATGATGAAGACAGCTTCATGATAACTATAGAGAAATATAAACGATTAACCAGTTAAACAAATTATAATTTTTACATAATGATATAAATTTGTATCTTAAAGGATTTGTAATCAGGTGGAAATTGCTCCAGGAGTGTTTGTTTATTTTTTTTAAATGGTGCTGGGGATTGAACTCAAGGCCTTGTGCATGCAAGGCAAGTACTCTACCAACTGACATATATCCCTTGCCCCCAGATGTGCTTTATAATATAAATATAAGTATAAAGCAAAATTATTTCAGGTTTGACTATAACCATTAAAGGAAAGACACATGGAAATAATCTTTAGTGAAATCCACCAAAAAAATAGTGTTTTTTTTTTCTGGAGTAAAACTTAGATGATTCATTCATTCACTTAAATTACTTTTATGACTCCAAATTTTCCCATGAGTATGTACTTCATTTAGAGAGGAATCTACCATTTTAGATATGTGGACTTGAATTCTAAAAAATGTTGTAAGTCAGTGGCAACACTCACCTGAGTAGATACCAGCAGATGGGTCAGGAGAACTAGAAGAAGAATGTACCACTTTTTCTTCTCACAAGCATCAAAAAATATAATGCCCCAGAACACGTGCAGCAATATGATAACCAGCGTCATGAAAGCTGAAAGACAGTCAACCATTAGTGCCCAGTCCTACAGACACCAAAGGCTGCTGAACATTCTTTCATTGTGCACAGGAATGCAAAAAAGAGAAGTGTGAGTCTAAACAGCTTTTCCCCAATTAGCCTGCAGCCCTACTTAAGAAAAAGAACTTTTTCAATTAAAAACAGTAACTTCTGTTGAGTCAAATCTTCTATTACTAAGGTAGGATTTCTCTTTAGAAGTTTTCTTAAAAGGTCAATGGGAGAATAAAATAATATTAGAATTATAATTATCTAAGATTATTTTTAAGCAACTGGCACTAAATTTGATCAGTGTCCACAGATTTTCTTGGGAATACAGCTTCTGTGTGTTATGTGTATCCTATGTTCTCGATAACATTCTTTTATTTAAAAGTGGAAAAATTTAACATATACTGCAAGTTTTAGCATTAAAAAAGTTATATAAATTTCTTATCTGGTCACACAATAAAGAGATCATTAGCACCCACCAGGAGAAATCTAAGTCTGGCAATTCTCTTTCATACTGCTGGCAGATAAACAATCTAGCATTACCAATAAAGTGGAGAACATTCATTCTCTATTTCAACTCCAAGATCTATGCTATAAAACAGTTAGTTCTCAATCAATAGATCACCAGAACCTGAGGACTTACAAGAAGTGCAAAATACTGGAATCTACCACACACCTAATTTAGAAACAATGGTGCTAAGAGCCAATCAATTCCAGTTTAAATAGCCTTCCAGGTCATTCTGATACATGGCCAAGTTTGAGAACCACTGCTCTAGAGAAATTCTTACAAATATTCAAAGGAGATATACACACAAATATTTATACCAGCACCATTCGTAATAACAAAAAACGTTCATCATTGGGGTTGGGGATGTGGCTCAAGCGGTAGCGCGCTCGCCTGGCATGAGTACGGCCTGGGTTCGATCCTCAGCACCACATACAAACAAAGATGTTGTGTCCACCAAGAATTACCTGAATGGTGTATTCACACAATGGACTAATATATGTGATCTAAATATAAATTATCTCAAGAATATAATGTTGAATGAAAAAAATCTGTATAAAAATGCATAGTTTCATTTACTTGAAAAACATGCAAGACAATATTCAAAAGACATAACTGTTGCAATTGGAGGAAGGCAAGCTATTAAATTTGGTGTGACAGTGTCATCATTTTAGTAATTATGATAAATATTTTAACTCAAGTAGGAGCAGAGCAATAGTTTTTAAAACTTTAAGACTATAGAAAACTAAACTAAAATGACATATTTTAATTCCAGAGATGACTCTGGAAAGAGAATTTCTCCTAGAGATAGATCCTGTGATAGTGTTGAGACCACAACAATGCCCAGGAGTTAAGGTTTTAAAGTTTCTTACATCAGAAAGGTGGTAACTGGCACAAAAGCAAACCCTGAGTTTTTAAAATAATTATTATAAAGTACTCACGCTTTAAGGGTTTCTAAAACCTAGATGTCATGAATATTGGAACCAGCCAAGTATGCTCTTATGGTCAAGTCCTATTTGGGAAATGCTCTCAGGAAAAACCTTCAGTCTATTCTGTAAAGCATTATTCTGTATGTTGTAGGCAAGTATCTTCAATATATCATTAGCCCTCAACTTGCTTCCAAATTTTCTGTATTTCTTAGTCCTTCTTGCTAAAAAGTCTTTGATAGGTTGACTTTGTCTCCAAAGTCCAGTACAGACATCTCAGACTAGCATTCAAGGCCCTGTACAATCTGGACCCAAATTCTGACAATATACCTCTACTAATGTATCTTCAAATACATCCTTAAAGTAGAAAACCAGAACTCTTCTTTTCTTTGACCATACTGTTTTTTTTTAACAGATTTATCCTCTTGGCTACATACTCTACACCTCACCAATATCTTTCCCCATTTCACCGCAACCAAATCTTACTTTTATTTAAGATCCACCTCAAATGTAATTTCTTCAGTGGATTCTTCCCTGATGTATACATTTCACATTTTTTTTAATAGTGGGTATTGAAACCAAATTTGCTTTACCACTGAGCTACAACCCCAGTCCCTTTTATTGTTTTTAAATATTTTTGAGACAGGATCTTGTTAAGTTGCCCAGGGTGGCCTTGAACTTGCAATCCTTCTGCCTCAGCTTCCCAAGTTGCTGGGATTACAGGCATGTGCCATAGTGCCTGGCTTCTACTTTGTTTTTTAATCTGTACTCTACACATATTTAGTGAGCACTTAGATAGTCTGGCCTGAATATTATACATAGATCTTTGGTGTCAGACAATCCTGAGTTAGAATCATGCCAGCTCCATTGTGTATCTTTGGACAAGTTATTCAACTTCTCCATTTCCTTCATTTCTAAAGTGAGGATAATACCTCACAGAAAGTATAGTGCTTGGCAAACCACAGCTTTTCAATAAATGTTGACTACTCTGTGCTATGGTTAATGAATAAGCCAGGGTCCTTAGTGAGCCGTACTATAAGGTGGGAAAGTGAAGCAAAGCAGCAAGCAATTACCACATTTATCCAAATCCCCTGAGTATTTGGCTATGTATTTAAAATGCATTCTTTTTCATTCTTAAGATTTTTTTCCCTTTGAATTTGTATTACTCTTACATTTATTTTCTTCCTGTCTTCTTCCATTATCTGCATAGGTATTTATTCAGTGCTCAGTATGGGACAGGTCTGTGCTAAGCACTGCATCTTCCACAAAACAGTTTCTGGGAGCCTTGCCTCATCTTTCAGCTTACTGTTTTATTAACATAATATCTAAAGGAAATCTCTCACATATCAAAATATTATACATTTCTACCTGACTACTTATTTAATAGCCACCACTGGTTTCTGACTGGCTTTGATTGGTCATCGTGAGCCCTTACCATCACAAGGTACTATGGCAGAATACTGAAAGTTATTGTTTATTCCCTCTGCAACTGTTAAGAGATCCAACAGACACTAAGACCTGGGTATTTGAACTACCCTGCCACATTCAGGTAGCTATAACTGCATATATGCTATTTTGATACTTCCATTAGCAAATGGAATTTATTTCAACCAGAAATGAAGGTTTTCTAGCAGCAAACCTCTCTAGAGAGCCTCCTAATTTTTTTTCTTTAGAGAGAGAGAATTTTTTTTTTAATATTTATTTTTTAGTTTTTGGCGGACACACATCTTTGTATGTGGTGCCGAGGATCGAACCCAGGCCGCATGCATGCCAGGCAAGTGCGCTACCCCTTGAGCCACATCCCTAGCCCAAAAGAGCCTCCTAATTTTTAAGCCTTTCTCATTAAAGTCCTAAAAGTCCTTTAACGATTAGCCCTAATATTTGCTTTGTTCCAATATTTTTCTTAGAAAAAAAAACCTTCTCCAAATATAATACCAAAGTTAGCTAATAGATTAATAAAAGGAGCTTCCAGAATTTCCAATAGTTTAGAATATCCAGAAAGCTGAACAATTTTAGCAAGTACTGTACCTCTGTTTGTGACAACTGTAGCTGTTTAGTTTGACAATGGATTTCCTCTTCTAATAATCTTCTAAGGCTAAATCTCTAGGCAAACAATGTTTCAATCTAAACCTTTTTTTTTTTTTTTTTTGGTACTAGGAATTTAATCCAGGGGCACTTTACCACTGAGCTATATCCCCAGTCTTTTTAAAAACTTATTTACTAATTTATTAGGTACAGGGGATTAAACCCAGAGGTGCTTTACCACTGAGTGACATCCCTAGCCCTTTTCATTTTTAAAGACAGGATCTAAGTTGTTTAGGGCCTAAGTTGCCAAGGCTGGCCTCGAACTTTCAATACTCCTGCCTCAACCTCTGGAGTCACTGGGATTATAGGCATGTGCCACCACACCTGGCTTGATCTAACCTATGTAAAAACAAAAAAGTTTCACTGTTATCTTTAAGAGGTAACATTTAGTATTGCCTCTTTTACTAACTTCTTTAATGAATAAACCCCAAATATTCCAGCATTCAGATCCCTAAGTACCATGTCCTTCTCTCATTCCTGATATAAACTTTTCTGTCCCTATGAAAACAATGGCCTAAGATAGCAACTAATGCTAACTCTGGATTCCTGAGAGAACATAAACTGCTGTAATCTGTAATCTAGGTCTCTCTTAATCACCTCAGTGTGTTTCTGACTACGTTAGAGAGACATAAGGGCTGCTTATGGGTGGTGGCAGCAACAGAGACTTCTCCAAACCCAGCACTTGGCCCTTGCTGCCTAGAAGCAGGCTGTGAATACCAAAGGGCTTTTGGCTTCTTTTCTAAGGGTCTGAGGTTTCTGGGTTCTATGAAGTGGGAGCCTGCCCTCTACTCCTCCAGGTTATAGGAACCCTCTGGATTTGAGAGAGATCTCCAGTCAAGTGTAAGCAGGAGTCAGGTCCCAGATATTGTTCAGTATTAAAATTCTCCAGTATTAAATTTATTATCCATGTTTTGAGCAACTAACAAAAAATTATTATCCATTATTTTAAAAAATACATGTTAAAACCATCTCATATTATATGGCAGTAAGAAAGTTATGGTACTGTCCCTTTATACCAAAAAGATTATAAACAAGATGTCCCAAAAGCAACTTAAATGACTGCAGGTGTTTAAAATAGAACTCATCATTTCATATTTATGAAAACATTCCTGAGGCATGTTTATGAGCTGAATGGACTACCAAGGATATAATGTTATGTTTAAAGCCCCCCTAGCAATACTGAAGAATGTTGAAATACATACTCTTCCCAAATTAACCCATCAATGTGATAGTATGAACATTGGGAGGCCTCTTATTAGTCATGTAATCCAGTCCCCTCACATATGGAAAAAAATCAGTCCCACGGGGTCCACTTTGAATGCTTCCAATTTAGGAGCTTACTTCATTAAATAGCTACTATGGTAAATGTTCTCAAATCTGCCTTCCTCTAACTCAGTAATTCTCAGCTAGGGTGATTATGACCCCAGAGGACATTTGGTAAGGCGTTTACTGAATACTTTTACTCGTCACATCTGGAAATGGTATTGTCACATTTTTTTCTGTTATCTAGTGGATAGAAGCCAAGGATGCTGTTAAAAGCCCTACACTATGCAAAAGACAGTTCCCCAATAAAAAATTATCTGGCCCCAAAATGTCAATAGTATTGTAGTTGAGAAACTACTCTAACTCCTGCTTTTTAATCATAGGAAAGTTTTTTGAAGAAATACAACTCTTTTTTTCCATATGAGGCACATTAAAAAAAATTGAAATTTTCTACATTAGTCAGCTACTGCCACAAAAAATGCACTAAAAAACCACACCAAGCCAGGTGTATGGTGGTGCAAATCTGTAATCCCAGCAGCTTGGAAGGCTGAGGCAGGAGGATCATGAGTTCAAAGCCAGCCCCAGCAACCTAGTGAGGCCCTAAGTAACTTAGTGAGACCCTGTCTCAAATATTTAAAAAGGCTGAGGAGGTGACTCAATGGTTAAGAACCCTTGAGTTCAATCCTGGTGCCAATGAAAAGAAAGAAATCATGCCAAAGCTCATTGGCTAGAGCTGCAATTAGGAGCATGGGGTCCAAGGCAGTGCTTATGGCCATCAAGGGTACAACTCCCCAATGGGGGACCCACTCAGGCAGCAAGCAGTGATTGTGGGCTCTCAGGATTCTATTACTTTCTATTAATGCTTCATTGACTTCATGAAGTAAATTAGAACCTTTTAAACCTTATTGCTGGTTTAGAGTAGTTTCAATACCATCAGATTTACCTTTTCTTTAAATGCCTGCTCCAAATCAGCTCTCAAGTCTATCTATTCCTGGTGCCATTTATAAAGCAAAAGCAATCCTATAAAAACTTGGGTGAAGATTTAAATGAAACTGGATATACCTTCTGCAGCTGGACTGCATATGGGTTATAATAAAAAGGAAGAATCAGGAATGAGTCCAATAAAACAAATTGGTCTGAGCAACTAGTAGAGATTACATCAATGAGATGAGGAAGAATTCAGGGGTGCACCACATTAAAGTTGTTCAGACATCTCTGTCCTCCCAGATTTTTGGTGAAAAGTCAGCAGGATTTCAAATAGTTCCACAGAATGTAAAGAGAAAGTTCCACTAGAGAGGGAAAAGCAGAAAGTCTGGTTCTTGGAAATTTGGCTAAATCTTGTTCCAGGATCATGTTGGAAAAACCTCAGAATACACCAATGAAATATGTTACACGTGAACAATTCCCCCAGATGTTATGCATTGCAGTGGCCTTGATGTGAACATTTTGACTCACAGCAGAACTAAGGAGAGGTAGAAGAGTGAACTGGTGCACTGGTCCCAGGAATGAAGGGCATCCTTCATGAGAAGAGGGCATGAACAGGTCAGGAAATTCTGGGATTCCCAGCACATAGCTTCTTATCATAGCCATGGAGCTATGTGGAATCAAGCTGAGGTTGCTGAGGAAGGCCATATGAAGCAATAATGGTGAAAAATAAAGGCTCTTTTTCCCACTTTGAAATGATTAACACTGGATTTAGAAGACAAAAAAATACATTCTTATGGGGCTAAATGAATATACCATTCTGGATGATTTTCCAAATCTGACTTTTGTCCAATGCAAGCAATATTTACAGGGTAGTCTCTTGCTCATCACTGGCTATGAAAAAAATTCTCTTTGGAATTCAGTGAAGGAAAAGAAACAAAACCCCAAAATACCAAAAATTAAGGGCAGCATTGGATGAAAATAATAAGGACCATTTCACACATAAAGAAATAAGGTCTATGGAGAATGGAGAATTGGAGGCATTTGACTGACTTAGATAGCAGAGATCTGTCACTCATCCCTATGAGGAAAGAGACATCAGTATCTCACAAGGTGACCTGGATTATATCTACAAGAGCCATTGAGTATTACAGCTACAACCCAGGCCATTCTTTCTGCCAAGGATGGTGAAGCAACACAGATATACTTATTTACACACTGCATGAGACTGATGCCCATGATGTGCACATTTTATAAAGTATCACAGGCTATTAGAGTCTACAATAGGCCTAGGTGGTAACTGGGCTATGCACACACCTATTGTTACTCCCATGACAAGTATTTTCTCATTATGTATGGCCAAATGTTAAGTTCCGTTTAACCTTGAACATGCATCTTTAAGGGATTCCCCAAAGCTGGAGGAGTTGAAAAGGGGATGAAGTGGATTTAGTAGACCAGTAAAACTAGATTGTGAACTGGGATTCATGGAGAGTTAATATGTTTACTGTATAACTAAATCCAAAAAAATCAGTTAATTAGTAAAGAGTGGACAGCAACTAAAAGGGAATCAAGAAAGTAAATTGAGACCTAATCACCCTAAGTGTGCTTCAGATAGTGGTAAAAGCAACCCTGGGTTCAATCCCCAGTACCAAAAATGTCATCAACAAAAAATGTGAATGAATAAAAAAAGGAACTCACCAGGTTTACTAACTGTGACTGTGCTTTGGCAAATGAAGACAGGGCTCAGTTGGCAGCTCTGCTGCAGACTGCTGGATTGGGCTCCTCACTGCAGGATGTACTCAGGTCTGCTCTATGTGTTTTCATTCAGGGGTCCATGCTAAGTGGACATTAACTATCAAAGGCATGTTCTCATGGAATGTGACCCATGTCCAAGAACTCAAGTCCAACCATGCAAGAACTTTTTAATGCTCTTACTTAATATTTATTGATTGACCAATTCAAGGCATGTGACTCAAAATCAAGGGGCAAAAAAAGTACATTTTGGCCACTATGAAGCCATGCAATTATGTGGATGCATAATTTGATCACAAGAAATGAGAAACTGAAGGAAAAACTTGATCTCCAACAATCCTCTTAAGTTTTATTTTTATTCAAGCTCAATATTCCTTTTTTTCAATTACACTTTATAGGACAGTTTCTAGATCTTTCAGCATGCTGACCCTATTCTTCCATGTGAATTTTAGTACTTCAGCATTCCTGTTAAATCACAATGATTACAAGTCCACATGTGGTCTTACCAGTACTGATTTTGCCCAGTGAAAAGCTTTAATGGCAAAAAAGTTTTAAAATGTATCTAGATAAGAACACTGTTCAGAAAATATAAAAGAAATGAAATGGTTTGGGAAGTTTAAAAACATCAGCTGACCTTTTAAACTGAGTAATAAATTAAACATTTTTTCCCTCCTAAAGTACAAGGGAGATAATTCAGAGTAATATTCAAGAAATTATCCTCTAAATTCTGTTTTCTAATCTCAGGAACCAAATTTTCTACCTTGATAACATTCTTAGGCCACTTTGGAGTTTATAAAGCCCTTAAATATATTTTATCTAAATTAATTTAATTCTTAACAACTCTGAACTTGGCATTACTTTTGCCCTTCCTGAAAGATACTTCCTTTACCTAGTGAACAATGTCTTTCTCACTGCCAGGCCTAAAGGGAAGAGGCCTCTTCCCTCTGCCTGGAACATCCTTCCTGCACAACCCCCTTCCTTTACCTGCCTAGTTACCATTATCTTTAAGTAAATCTCAACTGCATGGCAGTCCATAAGCTGTGCCTAGCTTTCATTTTTCAGTAAATATTTATTGAGTGCCATCTAGAAACAAAGGACTCTACAAGGTACTGGGGATATAGCAGTGAACATAACAGTATAATCCATGCGCTTACATGGCTTAGCATCCAACTGGAGAGAGAGACATTAAACAAATAATTACACCACTAGCTAATTAATCACAACAGTGGTAAAAGGGATAAAGGCAAAGTACTATACTATCTCTTCCTTATTGTAGCATTTATTATGCTTTATTGTAATTAGCTATTTGGCTCTATTCACCAATATGGATGAAAGATATGACTATCAACTATATTTTCATAGCTTGGTATAACTCCTACTGAATACAAATACCAAATAAATATTTATGGAGTAGTTAAATAATCAGATGGACTTGCTCCAACTGCTAAATTAATGAGCTAGGAAAAGACTTGAATTTGGGATTCTGATTTCAATACTTCTATCTCTATTCAGTATTTCCAAGAAATTACAATGATTCTAATAATTCAATGCTAGCTTACTACATAACTATAAATGAAAAAGACTTAACTCATACATATTATTTATAAACTATGCCTTTCTGTAACAAAAACCTATGTATATGCAGGTATTATATAATGTGTATCTTATTAATATACACTAATATAGATATACTAATGACCTCATATTCCTATTTATTCTGACTTTACTTAGGCATTTATAATGGAATATGTTAAAAAAATAAATTTATAAATTTAACTGAAAAATTAAAAATGAGCTTGTGTCTAAATAAATGGTAATAACAGTAATTGCAAATAATATACAACAAAAATACAAATATACATATAATTTGGGGTTATGCTTAAATAAAAATCAATTTCTTAAATGTATAATTCAAAGTTTATGCTTCAGAGAATAACAATAAGAAATTCACTTATTATAAAATAATGGCTATTCTTTCATTCCGTAGGTCATATTCACAGCATGGCCAGTCTATTATCCAAACCTGGCTAAAGACATTATCTTACTGAATATTGAATTTTTCTTTGAGTTCACAGAAATTACAAATACAACAACAGTGGTAAAAGGGATAAAGGCAAACGTGCTAGTAAATCTTTTCTTACACTCTTCCAAAAGAATAATTTTAAGTTGGACTTTTGAAAACCCGACTAGTTCATTGAAGGGAATTAGCACCATCTAGTGAAAGAAATTGGTAAAATTTGAAAATGAAAAGAAAATAGTTTCTGTGCAAGGTAACCAAGCTGTGTAAAAAATACATAAAACTAGAGTTTTATTAACTTATACTGAACTTTAACAGACACCAGGTATTAATATTACATTTGTATAAATATAACCCTCAGCACAATCATTTAAAAAAATCTAGAAATATTCCTGTTATCGAATATTTACAAGGAAGATAATTTGCTATGTTGAAGGTGCCATTAAATAAGTACGATTATTAACACACTTCCTGGTCCTCTAACTTGCAATCAGAATTAAAGATCCTTCACTTTCTTCTATAGATGTTGGAAAGTCAAAAACTTCTGAAACTGGACAAATTAGTTTGGTTACTGCATATAGGATGAATTCACATGAAAATGTGTGTAAAGGGAAGACTAACCAGTTTTGGGTTGATGGCATTAATCTAGAGAGGAGATAACAAAGTCTGAACTGAAATGAAAACAAAGGGTCTAGGGAGAGTGGTGAAAGTTTACACTGGGTTTGGGGGTCATGACAACATGAAGAATGTCTCTTATGTAGCAATTTTTAAAAAAAATTGGTCATATCTCTTTATGTCTCTTTAACATTTTTTACTTTTTTTTTTTTTTTGCCTTATTCTCCCTACTAGAGGACAAGCGGGGAGCTTTTACATAGAGGTTAAAATGATGGAATTAAAATAATGTGTGAGGGTCACTTATTTTAATTGTATAACTGCTGTAGAGATAACTAAAAACACAGTGGAGTTTTCCCCTCTCTTTAAAAGTCTTCATGCAGAACTTAGGAGAAATCTTAATTATGTATATTAGTAACTCAAATCTGCAATTTTTGCATCATGATGAAAATTTTTAGCTAGTGGTTGAAAAGAAATTTGAGTTGGTCCTTTTATACTGCATCTTTGGATAAAAATATCAATTCATTGGTTTTTCTTTTCCTCTTAATTTCAAGATTAAATTATACTGCCTATCTCCCAAATGCACTAAGATGTAAATTAAGTGATGATTAGGACTTATAAATATAAAATTACAAATACCAAAAAGAACATATAGCCTATGGAAATTAACTTCTAATAAATACTTCAACTATACAGTAACATTGTTAGAATAACAAAATAAAACTACATTTTTTACAAGCTAAATTTCACTTAAAATTCTAAAACACTAACCAAAATTTTTATTTTCCTAGGTTCTTCACTTTATACTCTTTCTAAGAGTATTTTGCCTTGGTATTACATAAATTTTTATTCACTTGAATTCCTAAGCCTGCGAACTCCACTGAGGATGATCATTTACACTAGAAGGCTGACCATTCACAGCTATCAGATACATACCTGAATTAAGGAAAAACTGAGGAGAATCTCCATGAATGCCCACAATACCTGGCCCCAAGGAGTCAGACAGGGTATTCACAAAGGAAAACACTCCGCTCATGATTCCAAAGCCCAAGCCAGAAACTAAAAAGGAAGAAAAACACTGTTAAACCCTTTTCTTGCTATGATTTCTATTCAAATAAAAATTCTAAGAACTAGGGAATACTACTTTGCCAGAGGGGAAATGGTACATATGCTATTTTTGAAGCAGTGGCCAGCCAGCTCTGGAAAGGCATGTGCTTACCTACATGATGAACAAAGAGAAATGGTAAGAGAAAGGGAAATGAACAGTGGGATGCAGCAGAGAAATGAAAAAAAAAAAAGGATAGAAAAAGATCTAGAAACACAGAAGAAATAGATGAGGCAGAGGAGGATATGATGCTAAAGTTCTGGCTTTGGTTTATGGTAACAGAATCTACAGAGTTAAATTTGATGGCTTAGAACCAGAATTGAACTTGAAGGGTGACTATGCATGTAAGGCTTGATCCTGGGCTCAATTTAGAGACCTAAGCCCAATCTAAAAACATAATTCTGTAAGAATAACATGCAAAGATATGCCTAAAAAAAGATATGCCTGAATTAATATAAAGCAATCTGTATACAGGGTAAAGTTGGGAGTTCATAACCCACTTGAATCAAACTGTGAAAGATGATGTATTAAGAACTGTGTAATGTTTTGAACGACCAAAAAAAAAAAAAAAAAAAAAAAGAGTCCTCTTAGTGCAGCTAAAGTCATGGTAAACAATCAGGGAAAGTGAAAGCTATATCACTATGAAATTGTTGGTTAACTAGAATATAGTATATATGTTAAAAACCTTTCAAACTTGATTAATATTTAATGAACATACAGACAAAGGTAACCAGTAATCACTTTACTTCACATAAGGAACCAGGAAAGTTGTAAAAAAACAAATAATATATGCCAATAAGTCAAGGCAGTAATAAAATACTGCTTGAAACCTATTAAAGATACAAAAGATAAGATGAAGGTAGTGGGGTTCTTTTTGAACCGGGGATTGAACCCAGGGGTGCTTAACCACTGAGGCACATGTATTTTATTTAGAGACAGGGTCTCGATGAGTTGCTTAGGGCTTCACTAAGTTGTGAAGCTAGCTTTGAACTCATGAACCTCCTGCCTCAGCCTCCTGAGCTGCTGAGATTACAGGTGGCATGTGCCTCGGTACCCCGCAAGATAAAGAAAGTTTTCAAGCCAAGTCTGATTTTTTTTTTTCTTAATGACATGGCATGGTTCTAACTTACCATAGGCCAGCAATCGCATGGAGGGTGCACTCTCATCTGGGTTTATGCTCTTCAAACCCTCACTGGCTTTTCTATAATAAAACCACACACATACATTTTTTAAAAAGAAGAAAAAGCAGTATGTCAGGAAAGTACACAAGACACTTCAAATCCAGATACTTCCTAAGACTCTGATCAGGTTATACTCTAAATCTAGAATCCATTCAAACAAAACCCAGCACATTTTCAATTAAGTAAAATCAGCTTCAATTTCTAACTTCTGCCTTTTTTCTAAATGCTCATATAAAAAAGAAAAACATAGGTAAATAAGTCATGAAGGAATTAATTTAATAAGAAAAACAGCAACACTATATTTCTAAGCTCAATAAATATCTCAATATCCATGGAATTTACCACTCTGAACTTTTTTCTTTTCCCAAAGCACTGTCTTCATCTCCACTTTATCTTTTATTAGTGCCACACTTACTGCCTCCTTCCCTTCTGTCTTGCACTCTGTAGAACTTTTCTCCTTTTTCTTCCTTATCCTCCTCTATTTTCTTTCTTTTTTTCTCCTCTCCCTCTCCCTCTCCCTCTCCCTCCCCCCCCCCCTCTCTCTCTCTCCTGGGGATTGAACCCAGGGTCTCATACATGCTAAGCACATGCTATACCAGTGAGTCATACCCTCAGGCCCCAGGCAATAATTTCTTAAAAAAGCTGCCTCTTCCAATGGTTGATTATCACTAGTCCTCCTTACTCTTAAATTCTATAATACTGATGATCTGAACTCTCATAGGGGTACTTAATTATATCTGATTCTAAAATATTTTACATGTATATTTTCTATCTCCAATAGACTTCAGGAAAGAAAACAACCTAATACTTTTATTATATCCTGTAGAATTAAATGTTACAGGAATAAGAGGTAAATAAATATTTGAATGAAAGGATAGAATACTGCTCAACAAGAAATGATCTTCAGAGTGATCATATGCTTCCTTTATAGCCAATCCACAAACACATCATTGAGCCTCCACTTTCCACCTGATATGTACAGAATGCTAGATGTGGCTGGTCAGCTCCACTACAGGCACTATTGCTACTCCTTTTTGGCCTGGAACTACGCAACAGTGTAAGATTCTGACTTAAAGGATATTTAAATTATGTATACTGAAACACATGTTTACTAAAGTAATAATGGAAATTTAACATTTTTGACTCATTTGTCAGCAAGTGTTGAAACAAAAAGGAGAGAGATGAACTCTAAAAACACAAAACTAACCAGAACATTCTTAATTTCTGGCATTGTGTTAATTTAAATTTCAAGGTATGTAAATTCATTATAGACTACATTAAGGTAATGCAGAATTCAGCCAAAATACTAATATGCATAAGAAAAGTGTTCTTTGCTTTTGTGGACTCAAAAGTATAAGCCAGAAATTTAAGTGACAGTTTTCCTATTTCTTTGGAGCAGTAACCAACTAAATTATCCAATTTTCCTAAATAAAATAAACTTACCTATTACAGGGATCCTGTTAAAAACTAACTAAAGCTTATGAGTCATATGTAATAATAATGATCTCCTTCAACAAAGTTATCAATAAAGTAAAACGAATAAATTTTCTAGAATTTATTTTATAAAATGATTCAGGAATAAAAAATATTTTTACTATTTGGTATAGCAAAGTGCTGCTATCACAAATACATGAAATATATAAGTTCAAAAGTTTAGTAAACTTCCTCAGTCTATTTTACAGGAGTGTTTGAGAGGGAATGTTTTGGCACTAATAGTTCTCAGTGTTAACAGTAGGAAGTGAAAAAGCATAAAACATGATCAGTTTCCATGTTCCTGACGCACAGAACACATGACTGTTGATGCAAGTAGTAGTGTTTTCAATTTAACATTTTACGGAAGTGAAAAATTCTTTGTTTGCATTTATTATTGTATTTCCAAGAATGGAAAAAAGATCCCATTTTTAAAAATATAAACTTTGAAAAATTACTGGTAAACCATACTCTCTTTGTTTGTTCTATTTTCAAATGTATATATAATAGAGGTATGCATCAAGGACTATGCACACAAATTAAATACACCATTTTAGAAATTTAAAAAAATATATTTACTGATGCCTCTTAAAGAAAACTGTAGCAGAGCTATGGGTATAGTTAGCGGTAGAGCACAAAGACCTGGATTCAATAACTACCAAAAAACAAACAGTGGTACATGCTTATAATCCCATATAATAATATAATTTGGTAAGCTGAGGCAGGAGGATCACAAGTTTGAAGTCAGCCTCAGCAACTTAGCAAGGCCCTCAGCAACGTAATGAGACCCCATGTCAAAATGTAAAAAGAGCTAAGGATGTATGCAGCTCAATGGTAGAGCATGCCTGGGTTCAATCCCCAGAGAATCAGCAACAAAAACAAACACCAGCATGAACTCTTCACAATTTAATCCTGGCACCAAATTCAGGGAGCAAAATTTAACTGAAGCACTGCTTTAAACTTAAAAAGTTCAAAACCTACTTTGGCACTGGAGAGCATTAAACAAAATATTCATTAAACCAAAGACCCTGTATTTGAATGTAGTAAAGCATAGAAGAGAGCAATTTAAATGTATCCATGTAAGTGTTAGTTATCATTAAAATGTCACAAAATTCTCAAATTTGTTTTAACTACATAATATCCAACATTTCTAGAAATTTCTAGGAAATTTTTGTAGAATATTTCAAAGGTTTATTTAAGATCCATTTTGCAAATGCAAACAAAAGCACTTGTTGACATGTTTGTTCTACCACCTTTTTGGAAAATTTCCACAGGTCCTTTTACAGGAGTACATGCGGTTTCCTGAAGAGCCAATGGTGATGTTGATAGGAAAAACAAGTGCAATGTGAAGCTGAGTTGAGAACACAGTGCCCAGGCAAGCACACTACTTAGACCACACTGCACAATACTATGCCAGGTTCTGAGGATGGGTAAAAATCAAGCACTGACTAAAAGGGGCATGTCCACTGACCAAAAAATAAACTTGGAAGCCACAACCATGTCTTCTGAGATCCACATGAAGAAATGAGGAATGTTTAGTCTTGAAAGGGACATGATGACAATCATGTGGCAAAGATTTCATTTATTTGGTGAGTGGGGCAGAGGTCAGAAGGAGAGAGATTTTGATTACCTCAGTAATATTCTACAGTGAAAATTAAAATCATAGCACAGTAGTAATAGCTATATGCCAGAAACATTCAACCACTGCCAGATGTTCATCCATTAGTATTCCTGTGAAAATTAATTTTTTTTTCTTTCTTTTTGAGACAGGGTCTAACTATGTTGCTCAGGCTGGCCTTGATCTGCTGGGCTCAAGCAATTTTCCTAATTCAGCCTCACCTCCTGAGTAGCTGGAGCTATAGACACACACCACCACATATAGCTTTAAATGTTACTTTTGATATTTATTTATTGCTCTCCAACATTTCCAGGGACTAATTTCATGTTTAAACCTTTTCAATTTGTAATTTAAAGTGTTTTAGTATGAAAAGGAAATTCAATATCTAAAAGTAAAAAGTTAAAAATACAGAAGGCCTAGCATATTAGCAAGAACAAATTACTAGAAGCTTATTAAAAGAGATGTTAAAGTTCAGTCTGGGTTGTATCTATGAAATTCATGGACAGCTGTAATTACCTCATTTGCAGAAATGGATACAAATGGCACATTTATTATTCTACCAAGTCTTACTATGTAACCAGGGCCAATCCCATGACTGCCTGAAAGAAAATATCATTCCAAGTTTAAGTTGTGTTTCAAATCAGAAGTTTCATATGAGGTCCTCATGGGTACCACAGATGACATACTCTGTGGCCCAAAAGAGGGAAATTGTGCCCAAGTTTATTTTTTTTCCAAACATTTTTATTTTATAGATTTGAAACTATAGAAAATACCATAAAACAAACCACTGTTGTGCCATAATATATTCAAAACAATGGAAGGCAAAATCTCCATAAGAATTATCTTAGATGGTCGGAAAGAACACATAAATTCCAAGTTGGAAGCATTTTTGTTGTTTCAATGACTATTTCCCTAGGTTGCTTTTCTCCATGTTACTTCTTCTAATATACAATGTATTTTCTTGTTCATTTCTTGGCCCTTCTCCTCTTATGATAAACTCCATGAGGTCAGAGGTTTTTACAGTTATTGATGTATACCCAGTGCCTTGCATTGGCATTGACACTGTCTGGCATCAAATATATTCTCATGAATAATTTTTTGGAAGGGAGGCACAGTGGTGCACACCTATAATCCCACAGAGGCTGAGGCAGGAGGAACCAAGTTTGTGGCCAATCTCAGCAACTTAGGGAGACCATACCTTTAAAAAAAAAGATTAAAAGGGCTGGGGATGTAGTTCCATGGTAAAGTGCCCCTGGGTTCAATCCCAAGTACCCTAAAAAAAAATAAACAAGGCTGGGGATGTTGCTCAATGGTAAGTGCCCTTGGGTTCAATCTCCAGGACCAAAAAAAAAAAAAAAAAAAAGAAAGAAAAGAAAAAGAAAAAGAGAAAAAGAAGATTATGTTTTAAAAGGAAGGAAGGAATCTACACAAGTTAAAGACTTAATATTTTCAGGCTGGAAATATCAAGAACTATGTAGTAAAGTACAGATCCTCAAATACTATAGGATTATTAATGTTTCACATTACCAAATCATAATTCAAATCTAACTAGGGGAAAATGATACAGCAAACAACTTACTTTAAAAGTCTGTAATAAGCAAATCGGAACATTTCTTGGATAATGACTGAAACCAACACTCCGAAGATTAGCACATATTTCTGTGTTGGTCCATCTTTGTTCTCAGTAATGTGGCTTGCTATGAACCATAAAAGGGATGAAAGGAGTAGAGACACCAACCAGAAGAAAGCTCTGAAAATCAGGAAAAAAAACTATAAACATAAGGATTAATAATGATTTTAAATGGGGACCAGGAGCCTGACTGGGAAGGAATAGATATCCTGAATTTTAAATAAGAAATCCTCATAAAGCAGTACTCTGGATCAGTTATTCTTAATGGTGCATTGTCTGTGGTAAGACAAACATGTGATCTAAAAGGAAAGTGAGGTTTGCCCAACAATTACTTGTTTTAGTGACCCTATTATGTGCAAGTGCATCTGCAAACTCTACCTACCAAAGACTACCTGACAGGAACCCTTGTTACTCTCTTTTCTTCCTAATGCTCTGCTCACTGATGTGTCAAAACCATAAAACATACAACTTTGTGACTATTGCAATTTTCATATCCTTCAAATCTGCCAGAAATTAAGGACTCAATGTTCAGATATCCGCAAAGATGTGTTTTCCAGGGAGGGGAAAAAAAGTCTACTCTCTATTAATAGAGTGACTGGTGAAAATCCAGAGGGTGAAAATCTAGATCAGTTATTTCCAAGCTTGGTTCTTACAACACTCGTGGGGATTTTAATGATCACAGCGAGCATTACAAATGGGTTAACCCAATCTCTTGTTTTTAAAATGACACATGTGATACAGCACATTCAATACAGTTGCAGGAGGCAACTGTAAATAAAATAAAGGAACCATTGGCTTTGCCAGTAAGATTTATAGGGGAAGGCAGATGTGGCATGAACCAGTGAGAGCCATCAGGCAGGTGAAAAATGAGATTTACCACCAGAGTTTGGTATTTACCAAGCTCCCAAAAGGAGATGCATGATCAGGTGCTCCTGTGTTTTCATAAATTTCCAACCTTTGGCTGCACACACACCTGAATCACCTAGGGAGCTTTAGGGAAAAAAAGAAAAAAAAAAAAAAGCCTGAGCTCGGATCCCACACCTTAGACATTCTGGTTCAGTGGATCTAAGGTCGGGAGTGGGCATCCGTATATTTTAAAGTCCCCAGGTGTCTCCAGTTGCTGAAGGGCGAGAACTACTGTGCTAGGCAGTAAAGGCTATTTAACCGTCAGTGATTACAGATGCTTTTGAGAATTTGAGAAAATTAGAGACTACCTCTTCAGAAAAATTAAGGTGCCTATAGGAACTTATCCAATTTTTTTTTCGCATACTTTTAGTGGCTTCATAGCCCACTAAGGCCCACCCACGGATTTGCGATGCCTGCCATGCATCAGGGGGTTCTGAGACCCACAATGTGAACCCCTTCTTCAGAACCCGCAGCTGAGGTCTCCGGGCTCTGGGTTTTTTTTCCCCACAGGCCCTAGAGGAGGGCAAAGAGCCTCAGGGGTCTCGGGTCTTGGTTCCCTGGTCTCAACCCTCCTCCGATCCAAAACCTAGCAAGGTCGACTCGTTTGATGGGGACGCCGAGGGTCGCGGGTGCCCCAGGCGGGGGAGGGGGGCCCCAGCGTCTGGGTCTGCTAGCGCAACCGCCTCACCCGGCGATGAGGAAGATGACGCGCAACGGCTCGATGGCGATGGTGAAGACGTAGAGGGCAAGCGCAGGCCCGAAGGCAATGAAGGTGCAACCGAAGAACACGGCCGCCGTCATGGCGACCGCGGAAGCCAGCCTGGGGGCCCGGTAGGGACCCGAGAAGCGCCCGGCGCCGTCAGAGCTGGGGGCGGGGCGAGGGGTGGGGCCATGAGACATCCGGGCGCGGTCGGGGGCAGGGCGCGGGGCGGGGCCAAGAGGTATCGGGCGCGGTCGGAGCCGTGGGCGGGGCCGCGAGGTGCCCAGGGCTGTCTTATAATACAGCTACTGATATTTAATTCTTATGGTAAACCATGACCTTTGCCCATTTTAAAGTTAGTTTTTCTACTTATTTCACTGCGTAGTTCTTCAGACATCATCTATATGTTTTGGTTGAAGCTGCCTCACTTTGGAAGTAAGCGAAGTAATGAATGATAACTAAAATGGTCTATAACAATGTCCTTATCCCACCCTCAATGCGCAGTACGATGTGGGGGAATTTGCGGTTATTGTATACTGATCATATTTTAGTTCAATTTTAGTCCCTAAGTCTATTTTAAAAACGAGAAGGCAATGGAAAAAAATGTGGTGAGCCTTCCCCTCTACATATAAAGACATCTTTACCTGATGTCTGTTGGAACAGAAATTAACTAGAAAACCAGTGAAGACACCACTAAAATATCGTCTGCAGCACCCATTATTATTCATTAGAAAAACATTGTTTCAAACAGTCTCTGAATCATAATACCATCTTACATTTATCTAATACGTTGCTGTTTAAAAGTACTGGGCCAGGGGTGTAGCTTGGTGGTACAATGCCTGCCTAGTATATGTGAGACCCTGAGTTTGATCCCAGCACACAAACACACACACACACACACACACACACACACACATTCTAATAATATTTTTTTAAAAAATCACCTTTACAATGATTTCAAAAATCCTATTACAAATGAGTAGTTTAAGGCTAAGTAGCAGTGCTATTGACTCAAGTTTTTTTAAACATATTGTTAAGTGTCCCCCAAAACTTGAAAACATAGGTACTAAGTGATGTTGGGAATTAAATCCTTAAAAGGTGACTAGGAAAAAGAGAAGGCAGGCACCTACAATAGATATAGCTATAAAATGCTAAGAATTCTTCCAACTGTGCATATACTAGCGAGTGCAGTTAAATTTTTCATTCTGGTAATACTAACAGATCTATATTTATTCAACCATTAGTTTATTCATTCAAAATATGTACTAAATGTTACTAAGTATTAGACACAAATCTAGGTATTTGGAATACACCAATGAAACAGATGTGTTCCTGTCTCCATGGAGCTTAAAATCTAGTGGAGAATCCAGATAGGCAAGTATGGGATTCTATGAAAATATGCAGGAAGAGAGAAAGGCACACAGTCCAAACTCATGAGGTTTTTGCCAAAGAGAAAGGCATCCAGTCCAAACTCATGAGGTTTTGCCAAAGAAGGTAATGCCTTACTCATATTTATCTAATACATTACTGTTTAAAAGGTATCAGCTCAGGAGTTAGCAAAGATAAGAAAGAGGGAGGAGATGGAAGGATAAGTGGAATGTGGTCAAAAATGAAGAAAACATTCTGAGAATGGAAAACATTCTGGGAGTCAGAGATTAGTTCAGAATGGCCTGGGTGTGTGAGGAGAAAGACAAGAGGTAAGACTGGAAAGGCTAGTGAGGGGTGATCACAAAGGGCCTTGTAATCAGTTTTATGGGTTTTAGAGTTCACCTAAAGTGAGCTTTAATCAGGTGAGTAACAAAATCAGATCAGATATGGAAACTGAGATTCCAGATAGGAGGTGCTAGGTGTATTGTCAGGATGAGATAAAAGAGGTCTGAATCAGAGTAGTTACAGGAGTTTGGAGAAAACCAGAGAAATTTAAGAGAGAGTCAGGAATAGTGCATACAGAATTTAATGACTAATTAGTTACATGAAGTGAGAGGAAAAAGTGAAGGAAAATGGATTCTAGAGATTTTTAGCTTAAATGGTTGCTATGAAAATGGGAGGAGGAGAAAATATGGGAAAAAGACACAATAATAGGTACCATTTTGGATGCCCTGAGATTTAGATAGTTATACGATAGCATGTGGAGGTGTTCAGTAAGCAAACTGAATAGACAAGATCAGGCGAGATCTGGACTAAAAATACAGAATTGAGACTTTGCATAATACTTGGAAACTTAGGAGTGGATATAATCACCTCAAGTGTTGCCAGAAGCCAATGTTTCAGGTACAAGAAGAGGAACCACAAAAGAAACTGAAAAGGAACAACTAGGAAGGTAGCAAGAAACTAGGAGCATGGTAGTGTCACTGAAGCAAAGGAGAAAAAAAATCACAAAGGAGGATGTGGAGAGGTTAAGCAAGGTACTAGTGAAATGTGTCCACTGGATCTTGCTATAAGGAAGTCACTTGTGTATGTAACACACAAACGGGTAAAAGCCATTCTGCAAAGTGTTCTTCAACTAGTATGTGGTAAGAAAGAGACATTTGGCTTTGGAGGAGAGGAGACAGGAAGCCAGTTAAGGGAGGACAGGAGATAGAGGGATACATTCAGTTTTATTAGTACCAAATGCTAGTTTTCATCCTGCTGGGCAGGATAAGGAGGGTTCATAGTAGTAGGACTGAGTGAAGCTACTGGCCCTGCAGGAGTTAATCTGAGAACCCAAGTCTCATTAAACACTGATTTTATTGATGGTACAGAATGAGAGTCTACAGGAAATAATACTTAGAAACCAGAGAACAAAGTAATAACCACACTTTTATAGTAAATTCAGCTTAAAAATATTCACTATTTGTTTTTAATACAATGCAAGAAGAAGAAAATATGAGATAAAGATAAGGGAGGAAAAATTAGTCATAAGAATCAGAGAAACCATTACTTAACTACCTAATTCTTTCAATGAAGCCTTTTTTATAACTCAAGAAAGTCCATTGAACTTAAATTCCAAATTTATAAACCAAAAAAGAAAGCTTCACTTAGATATCAAAGAGACAAATTGTAATTATGGTAGGGATATCAAGTAGTCTGCCTTGGAGAAATGAATAGTGTCTCATAGAATATTAGGGCTGTGAAATAGACTGGGGATCATCCAATATAATTTTAAAAAAAGGCAAAGACAACAGATAAGGAAGAAATCTAGGAAAATGCAGGTGGGTCTCAATGTCTTGGTGCGGTTGAATCTGGTATAAAGAGGCCTTTATTAAAAATCAAGAATTCCAGGTTCCAGAATAGAGCACCCACCTGCATTTCCTAAGTTTTGTCCCTTTTATTACTTTTATAATTGTATTACTCAACCTTCTGTTATTGTGGAAAAATACCTGATAAAATCAACTTAAAAGGAAGAAAGATTTTGGCTCACAGTTTGAGGTTTCAGTTCATGTTTGGCCTAGTCACTTTGGGTCTCTAGTGAGGAAGTACATCATGGTACTGAGAACATGTGGCAGAAAAGGCTGCTCATCTCAATGCAGCCAGGAGGCAAAAAAAAAAAAAAAAAAGAAAGAGAAGGAAGGGGCTGGGAATAGATTGTGATCCCAAGTCTATTCACAGCCATCCTTGTCTTTCTCTGCCTTCTTTCTTAGGGTTTCTGTCTCTTGCACCACCTTAAAAAAAAGTCAGTAATGAGTACTACTACTTGCAAGCTGAGGCTGAATTTACTATCCCCTTGAAGGGCACACCCACAACAACCAAACTCCTTTCACCAGGCCCTACTTCCTAAAGAACTCACCATCTTTCAATAACACCATCATTTGGAGACCAAGCCTTCAATACATGAGATTTTGGAGGACATTTAAGACCCAAAGCATAACAAAATTATTTTGTTTATTTATAGGGAGCAGTCTCATATATCCCTGGAGTTAATATTGGAAAACCTATCTTTTTTTCCAGCACTGAGGGTGGAATTCAGGATCTCATGCATTGCTAGGCAATGTATTCTATCACTGAGCTACCTTCCCAGTCCTTTTAATGCACTTATTTTATTCTATTGAGGCAGGGTTGCCGCAGTCTGGCTGGGCACAATTCAGGAGCCACTTGTCAAAGGAAACGAACTTTATTTTTAGAACACAAACACCACACCACACAGCTCTTCAGGAAAACCCTCAGAACCCAACTGCCACCACCAGCTTCCCACAAGCCTCTCAACCTTCCCCCCTCCTCCTGCTCTTGAGGCTGACTGGCTGGGTCGCGTGGGCGGAGCCAAAAAAAGTCCCCCAATGAGCAGCTCCTTGGTCTGAAAGGGCAGGGAAACAGCCCAATGAGCATCACCGCAGAGGAACCAATCAGTTGGCAGCTAGAAGTTTGCTGGGGCTGCTGTGAGCCAATCATCAGCTGGGGTGAGCCAATCAGTTGCAGCCATAAGTTTGCTGGGGCTGCTGTGAGCCAATCATCAGCTGGCAGCTGAAAGTTTGCTGGCAGCTGGAAGTTTGCTGGGGCCCCTTGGGCTGTGGCTCTCAACACAGAGTCTTGCTAAGTTATCCAGGTTGGCCTTGAACTTGGAATCCTTCTGCCTTTGCCTCCCAAGTAAGCAAAATTTTGAGGACAAAAAACTGAAGGAGGAGAGAGGGCTTACTCAGTTTGTCAATACTCAGCAAAAGCATTGTGTTAAAAAGATTAAAAGAAAATCCTCTTGTATTTAATAAAAATTACATATAAGACATTTAACACAGATTAATATAGTTTGAAGTATTTAACAAAGTTTAAAACAGTCTAAATACCAGAATAAAACTTCTCTTTTTCTTGCTGCCCTAAACAAGGCATTTATGGATTTACTTCAAACCTTTCTTTAAATTAAAAAGTGAAGAAAAATACTTCTAAATTACCTTTAGTTCCTAAATTATATTTAGCTCACTTTGGTGGCATGTTGATTTTTTAATGATTACTAAATTTCACTGATTCAAGATTTATTAAACATTTACTATGTGCTGGGAGCCTTACTGGATGGACACTGTCCCCCCTCCCATACCATCTTCAGAATCTATAAGACTTGGAGACTGACTAACTGGGAATCTAGATAGATGATGGTAATATTTATTACCATGTAGAAGCAACAGGTCTCTCTTCATAGGATTGGAATTGCTGCTAGGAGTTGTTATGGAGCAGAGAAGATAAAGTTGAATTTCAGTTTCAGAAATGTAGTTTGATATACCTGTAGTGGATCAAAGGGCAGATGTCCAGTAAGACATCTGGGCCTATGAAAAGAGGCTGGCACTAGAAATACACATTTTAAAGCTGAATTAACTCTCTATAGCTGAATGATCATAAACTTAGTGGAGTAAAGCAGCATAAATGTATTATAGTTCTGGAGATTTTAAGTTCAGGATGAGTTTTACAGGCTAAGATCAAGGCACTGGGACAGGCTGGGCTTTACAGGGAAATCCTTTTCCTTACTTTTTCTAGATCCTAGAGGCTGTCCAGGCTCCTTGGCTTCCATCATCCCTGTGCTTCCATCATCACTTAACTATCTTCTAATTCTGACATTTCCTGTTTCCCTCTTATAAGAATGGCTCCTAGGTTACACTGGGCCCACTTAGATCATCCAGGATAATCTCTTGTCATCTCACATCTCAGGATCTTTAACTTGATCACATCTTCAAAGTACCTTTTGCTATATACAATATCAGTTACAGATTCCAGGGATTAGGGTATGAACATCATCTGTGGGGAGGGAAAGGCATTATTTGGCCTTCTTATAGGACATATGAAAAAGGAAGAAATTACGCGGGAAGAGTGAGGATCAGAAGCATATTATCACTGAAGCTGCGAGAAGGGAACATTTTTAGGAGGGAACGGTATACAAGTCAAATGCTGCCAAGAAGTTAGCTAAGACAAGGGCTGAAAATTGTCCACTACTTCTATAACTAGGCTGTTGTAAACACGACATCAGTGAAGTGGTGGGGGCAGCAGCTAACCTGGAGTAGGTTAATAAAAAAAAATGAAGATAGTAAATATAGACAATTCTTTGAAAAAGCCTAACTATAACAAGTCAATGAGAAAAAAGAATAGTAGGGCATGGGGCAATGGAGTAGGCTGGTCAATGACATTTAGATGCAGAGAAGAAAGGTATAAGACAGCTTAGGAGTTTTTAAGTATAAGAAAAGGGGGCTATTAGTTCCCTTAAAAGCAGGATAAGTTGGGAAGATGAATCAAGAGAAGAGAAAGAAAGAGGAGCCTAGGGAAGAAAGATCCTCTTTGCCACCAAGAGGAAGGAGTGGGATGAAGGTGGACCATAGTTCAGGGAGAGAGAGGAGGCTAAGTGCTTTGCAAAATGATGCTTTGCTCTGAGAGGGGGAGGTAAAAGATCTGCCTACCAGTAGGAAGCTTGACAAAAAAGGTTTAAAATAGTTGTGGGATGAAAACATGAACAAATGACAGAACACAGTTGGTATGATCAGACTGTGATTTTTCTCAGTGAAAACAAAACTACAGAAGTTACAAATTCTCTACAAATTTGCAAGGATTAAGAAGGGAAGCATGATCAGTTTATAGCTACAGGTTCTACAACAGAATGACTTCAGTATATTCTGAATTAAGAATGAGCTGAAGGTTTGGCAATTTTTCTAAATCTTTAAGCAACTCAATGATATATATAATTTGCTAAAATATCAAAACTAGCAAATTTACAGAATCATTTTTAAAATGTGCAATCCACTTCAGTGAGCCATAAATATTTTCATTATGTAGTTTTTATTTTTAGACGAACATTATTATAAAAAAAAGTTCACCTGGAATAAAACCCATTTAAAAAAAAAACACACACACACATACACAGCATCAGTATCAGTACACAGTTAATGAATTGGCTTAAACAAGATTAACCACATGACAGGTCTACTTTATCTTCAGGAGCTTTTCACATTAAGCCATTGGAGCAAATTAAAATGTTTAAACATATACAGTAGGATAATTCTATGAAAAAAATAGATCCCATTAAGGGCATGATTTTAGTCAAACAGTTTATGGTATTTTTTTCAAAAGACTGCAGCATCAACTGCAAACAAAATAAAACCATCTGTAAGGCCATAGGAATAAACTATCATGATTAAATTCACATTTTTAAAAAAGGTAAGAAAATGAAAGAAGTTCTATCAGTTCTTGGCAATAAGAAATGCAGTTGCATACAGCACACACATTTCAATAAATGAAGCAAAAATCTAAAAATATCCCAAAAGTAACTGTTTGCTAATTTTCATTTCTGTATACTTTATTTCAATCTTTTTCATAGTAAACTTGACTCCTAATAATTTTACTAGTCTTAAAAAAAGACTAATCTTACTGTAAAATTTTGCTAGAATTTTAAATTTTATTAGCATACCTTATCTTTCTAGGTCCCACTATATTAGGGATTTCATTTTTAGACATTCCTCTCCACCTCTGGATATAAGAAGGAAAAAGGATTGTCTTTTATGTTAAAAAAAATCTAAAAAACCTGATTGCAGAAACAAGTGCTCAAAATTTGAGATAAGTAAACCAACATAATGAAATGTGGCTTAAAATTTTTAGGCTTAGAAGCTCATCTTTAAAGATTAAAACTAAATTTATAAAGGAATCTAAGTCAAAAAAGGGCTTGAAAAGAGGGCCTGCTTAAATATATCACTTCCTGATCATAAGAAAACCTTATAAGCCTTAATACAGATTCTCAGCATTCAGAACTGGTAAAATGGAGTTAAAAATTCTTACTTAGAAACTTTTGCAAAAATGTATCTATATTGCACGGCTAAATTTATTAATGGACACAGGGTGATAATACTTTTTTTAACATTATTGGATATGACATGTATGTTCTATTCTAAACTAAGCTATCATCTACTTTTTCTAGGAATACCTTCAGCTCAAAACAAAGCAAAACATGTAATCTAAAGTTGGATGCTTAAAGGCTGGGTCACCATTTCTCTACTGGGTATTAGAATACTAGTTAGCTAAATGAGGTATAATTAAAAAATAGTCCTTCAAAGAAAAGAGTAAAGTCTTCTGAAATTTTATAACAAAGACTGCACAAAAATGTTCATGTAAATAGTAAGAAACCCTGCAGCACCTACTAACCGATGCACAGGTAGATTATTTTATCATAATTTGTTGAAGGTAAAATATAGCTAAAATAAGTTCCCAGTGAAACATTTTACAATCAACTGATTTACATGCTACTTAGTTACAGCATATTTTCATTTTCTGATGCCCTCAGGCTCTATTTGAAAAGGTCTTCTAGTCCAATCATTGTCAAACTTAGCACATTGATATTAAAGTGCAGCCACTGAACCACTAATACTGCTGCAAAAATCTTTATGTACCTTATCATAAGACCACAAATATGTTCACAAAACAAAACAAACAAACAAAAACCCCCTAGATTTCTTCAGTTTCAGCAGGGAACAGACAATTATCTGTTACTAAATTCATCTACAAATAGAAAAAATAATGCACTATATGTACATTATTAAGCAAAGTGGAACATTTATTGGGTCATTTTACCATGCAGAAAGTGAGTTTCCTATGGTCTTAGCTCAAATTATATACAATTTAGCAAAGCTAAATGTAAGAAAATAGCAAGGACAATTTATTTTTATATAACAGAGCATATACTCCCAGTTTGCTGCTACTTCAAAGAGCACTAATAGGCTCATCTAACTTTTACAGGCTCTTTCAAAAGGAAGTTCATGGAGACTAGTTATTAACCCAGAGAAGACAAAATAAGAATGAAGAAATACAACAAAAGCAAAGCATTCTGTTAAAAAATAATAATAAAAGCTAACCACAGAATATGTCAGTTTTGGTTTGCAGACAACCCCTGAGATAGAAACCAAAGTGTTAAGACACCAAATAGTCAGAGGTAAAACTAAGAGAATTACATTCATTCATGGTGTCATAGCACTTGCCTTTTAGAAATTATTTTGTTACCATCCAGAAAGCTTAACTGCTTGAATATTTTTTATTCAGAATATTAGTAAATATAAGATGCTTCTAAGAAATTGTTTTTTCTTTTTAAAAATGTATCTAAATTTGAAGATGGTAGACTTACAATCAACTTGCAATCATAGACTTATTGATTATACTGGGACACTAACAGGTAACTATTAACAACAAACAAAACAACTAAGGAGGCTGAAATTTGTCAACAGTAAGTTTAGATTATCACCAAAAATTGCTCTGGCATATTTGAAGCCACTAAATTATTTCTAAGTTTTCAAATATGGAATAAAGGCTGACTGGTCTAAGCACAGAAATGACATATCTTAATTTGAATCAAAATTCTCTGTGGTAACAAACAATCCAATCCATTTCCATTTCCAGTTTTCATTCTTAACTATCTAGCATTATAGCAGCCTTTATAGGCATAACAGGAAGAACAGTTATTAACAGAATTCAATTCCATAGTCTCCTCTTTATTATCCCCTCCTGTGTTAAGACACTGAAGGCTACAAAAGCAACAATGACATTATGATCTGAATTTGGCACATAAGTTAACATTAAAAACCATCTTATGTGATGGCTACATCTACAAAAGGAATACCAGTACCAGTGTTTGGTGAGAAAGGCAACTAAGCTTTTGGTTGGGTTTGGTCCAAATAACTAGACCAAGTTCTATAACAATGAACCTTAACAGATGGAGCTGGGTTCTACACATTCAACAACTGTTTTAAAAGTGAAGCCTTCATCATATTTTCTCTTAATGAAAAAGTAAAATTTTTCTGAGATGATGCACTAGGTGTAATTACTTTTAACTTTTTAAAAACCCCAAAATAGGACCAAAAATCATTATTGTCACCATTACTAAGAACTATCTCTTAAATTTCTATTGACAAGTTCTTCTCTCTCCCTATAAGTATGCTTTCTGCCAACTATAATCTAAATCTAAGTTAATCTTGCAGACAGGGATTATGGTAGAAATTTGGTATTAACTAGTAAGCTAAGGGGTAAACCTAAGAAAAAATATATTATATATATTCTGATGTGACACAACCACAGTTAGATGCTAAAATAAAGCCCTAAATTATGCATTTCTTTCCCTATGTAAAATCTCAGCTCAAGAAGATCACAAATAGAATCAGACAACAATGGTCAAATTTGTTACTAGTTTTAGATAACTAAGTAATTACAATAAGTCCAACATAGGAAAGAAGAGCAAATACAAACCCCAGGAAAAATGAGATTATGGTGATTTCCAAATGCAGTTTCCATAAGATCAGGCAGAGGTAATGAATTTAAAAAGTGATTCATTCAGCTATCCAGACTCTGGTAAAAAGATCAAGAATGAAACAAAAGATCTTAACAATCTGAAGAAAGCTACTGTGGCTGCTGATGAACAAGTAGGCATTTTTATGACTTTCTAAAATAAATTTGATCATAATTTAATGATTCTTATTTAAGAAAATCACAAATCAAAGCCCTTAAACAATTACTACCAATACAATATTTGGCCCTATGAATCAGACCAAGTGTCCTTTAATTTTAGTCTGTCAACCTCTGCTTAATATTCTGTTGTATTTTAAACAACCCCAAATTTGTCTAGAACTTCATGCCACAAAAGTGTGCAAGTATGAGTCTAAGGTGTACAGTAATAAGAAAAGGCTAATACTGATGTGCAAAGTGAAAAAGAAAGATAGCAGCTTTTGCAACAGGCAATAAAAGAAAGAAAAAACCAGCAAGGTCCTGCATGTGTCTCCACTTCATTGCTTCCATGTATAATAAAAAAGGAGCCTATTCTTTTGCTAGGCCACGAGGCTGGATCCACTTGGCATTCTGTGTCGGGAGGTCTAAGTTCAGTGGGTGCTCTCAGCAGCAGCCGGGCAGTGTGACTCTGAGGCCGGGTGACCTGTGCTTTCAGAAAAGCAGGAAAGGGCCTTCTAGGTATGCTGCAGTCTCTCAAAAAGAAAGAGTTCATCAAAGCAGCGAACAACGGAAGAAACTGGTCTTCTTGGATCGGTTTTCTGTTATTTTCACTGGTCCACCTGCCCCTGATGAATTGCTGTCATTCTAAAAAACAGAAGACAAAGTTACCAAGGAAATAAAAGTTTCATGTTTTTATCCCCAATTACTTAAAAATAAACCATACTATGTGAAATGTACATTCTAGTGAAATGTGTACTCTACTAACTGAATTAGAAAGGGAACTAGTTAAGCTCCGGTGTTATCTTTTTCTTTGGAAATGGTGAATAAAAAGAGAAAAATGTTCTTGGGACAGCACTTCTATTTTAATAATATATTAGGTAGGAAAGTCAAATTTCCAATTCAAAGAAATTATAACCAATGGAGTATAACGTTTCAAGGATAGTGATAGAAACAATATTCAGATTCTAGTGTAGAAAATCCTGTTAGATGTAAGAAAAGCTGGTAATATAAAGTGTACAATTAGAGTCAGGAATGGTTAAAACAAACTTTCAAGCCTTTCCTAATGATTAATCACTTAGATAGTTTCAAATTTAAGCAAACATCAAAATCATAATATATAAATATCTGTCACATGAAGGTGAACTAGATAATTTTATGGGAAAAATATAATTTGTGCCATTAGTATTTTCATTATTCCAATCGAAATTAAAGACAGCTTCAGTGCAGGAATAAGGATCCTAAAGAAATGGAAAGAAATCAAAGTCCAACCAGATGAATATGTGAGTCAGGAAAAAGTGAGCTTAATGTGAATATGTTATAATCATGCTCATCCTTATCATCAAATGCCAAATTAAAAAATCCACATAATAGAAATAGAAATTATAAATGATACAAACCATTTTTCTGTTGAGTTTTGTCATTATATCTCGTGCAAGTGTAAAAAATGCCTAAAGGTAAAACAAAAAATTTCATTATTATATATTCATAATGTTTCAAAACAGAAATGGAATTTTTGAAAAGTATTTCATTATATATTACTTTAGAGTTTTTGAGAAAAGAGCATAATTGTAATCATAGTATGCACATTAATATTCCATATTCTTTACAATTATATCACAAACATTTCAAACTGTCTTTCATTCATTCATTAAATATTTTTTTGCATGTAAGATCTGATACAAGTTATGAATAGCTTCCTCAGTACATCAAGAACAAGGCAGATGTGCTGATGTGCAAAGTGAAAAATAAAGATAGCAGCACCCCCACCTTCCCCAGAGCAGGTCACAGTGCCTGGTCTAAGGAAATGCAATTATTGTTTAATGAGTGAATGAATAATTATGCAGTACTCTAGCTCTAATATCTATCTTTGCAAAAATCTCTCTCTCTAATTTCGACTATTAACAGTATGTACAATCTTCTGTGTCTTATCAACTTATATTATCTATTGACCCATACCAAGTATTTTTTAAGCCTGTCATCACTTTTTGTTTCTGCAGTCAAGAACTCCTAAATTTCTTCAATTGTTCCCCTGCTAAATGCACTGCTATGTCAGCCTCATTGTTTCCAGCCACTCCTGATCCCCAAAAACTGTTCAGGAAAAGTATTATTTGCAATCCAATTAAACAAAACGACTAGTGATACTCATGATCAGTATCTCAACGTCACAATGGTTACATATAAGTAAGTTTCTAAGAAAGCTCATCTTAGCTTTTTTTTTTTTTTTTTATGGTTGTAGATGGAGAGTGTGCCTTTATTTTGACATGTGGTGCTAAGGATTGAACCCAGGGATTCACAGTTGCTAGTCAAGAGCTCTGTCACTGAGCTACGCTCCAGGCCTCATCTTAGTTTGTATGAGGCTAACCACACTAATTTAAAGCTTTGGGGAAATTGCTAACTTCTCTAGAACACCTGGCCAGAATAAGCAGCTCAAGCAACTCTTCATTCTATACTTCCACAACTCAATGCTCCCTCTAAGCCATAGCTGTGATCAGGGTGCAGGCACTAAAAGAGACCAGGCCTGCTTCATTAAGCCAGGGTACAGAGATAATCCTGTGTGAGTGATCCTACAGGGCCATCACAGTGAGCAAGCTTTTCTGTTTCTACCATTCATGCTGAGCTAAGGTAAGAGACTGCCTCTTTTCTTGTAGAGGGAAATCCTTTTGTGGCAAGCAGAAGGAAGCATTTTTCTGCTTAACTATGCTTGTATAAATAAATCAGTAGAGACTTCCTGTTTCCCAATACCCATTAGCCAACTTGAAAAGATGAGTGTATTATTTAAAACAAACAAAAAAATGTTCTGATCAGTGTCCACTGGCAAATAAAGTCATTTAAGTCTTGAGTTTTACCCTTCATGTTATGACAGTGAATAACCTAAGATATTAAATGTTGAGGAGGCCAAACATCTGTATTATTAAGTGAAATATTTATTAACACATATTACATGTATTATTTTTTTATGATCAGTTCCAAAAATTTTTTTTAAACAAAGAAAATATTGGTAATTCTGCCCTTGGTAAAGAAAACCTATTCTTAGAAGATTTTAAAAGATGTGATTTTCTTCAACAGCTAACTTAATAAAAATTCATTAAAGCTACTCTCTGACAAACTATCTTATTTCTACCTAATGTCATAATATTACAATGTATTGTTCTTAACCTACTTCACTGTGTACAAAAAGGGAATCTGTTCAATAAAATAGCAGTTTTATTCTCTCTTGGGATAATACAGACATGAAAGTAATTTAACTTGTCTGCTACAGGCTACTACAAGGTGACATGAATGATGACACATGAGCAAAAGACACCTCTTGGCCTGCTTATCCAGGATTTCCAGCTTCCCAAAGAATTACACTGAACTTAAACTGAACTTCTATTTCCTATTTGGTAAATTTTAATCGACAATCTTAAAAAAAAAATCTTTGTGAGGTCTGGACATTAGAAATTCAGCCACCCAAATACCATGTGAAAGTCACAGTGCACAACATGGAGATATGCTCACAAAAGGCTTTTTCACTTGGTCAGAAAACATCAAGGCTTTGAGAATCAATCACTTGAATGTGGGCACATAAAGCACTGGTGCCATTACCAAACATTTTCTTCTTACCTCTTCTACATTTGTACTGGATTTTGCACTGGTCTCCAAGAATTTAATCCCATAGTCAATTGCTAACTGAAAGGCAAACAGAAACCTTAAATCCAGTGAAAGTGACTTGAACATATTTATATTTTTTAGGTTTTTCAAAGTCCCCCAAATAGGTTATCAATTACAGAACTCCTGTTGTTCTCAAATTTCTTTGCTTTCTTCTATTTCACTTGAAATTTAATAATTTAACTTAATAGTAAATGTGGCATAACTTTCATTTAATACACAATGTCAGTACTTCTCTTTGTTCTACTAAACTTTTGGTTCTCTAATATACAGACAAGAAAAATTATGAGATGAATTCCCACTCTTACCATAACTTGGGATTCATTTATCCTTTATGTTTTCTACAAAGGTACAATTCTCCAAATCACTTTTTTTTAAGTTATTTTTTAAGTTGTTGATAGACATACATATATTCATTCATTCATTTGTTTATTTATTTATTTATATGTGGTGCTGAGAATCAAACCCAATGCCTCACACACGTCAGGCAAGTGCGCTACTACTAAGCCCCAGCCCCAGCCCTCTAAGTCACTTTTAATTATTTTTAAATGAACTGGTTTATACTATTGATTTAGAAGAATTATGAATTCTTCCATATTTCCATCTACTCTCAAAGAGTTCCCCAATTCATTTACCACACTAAAATTAAGTGAATGTTTTTAGGGGAAAAGTGTGCAGTCAGATTAAAAAACAAAATGCATTTTGCATGTATCCCTGAAGAAAAAGGATAAAGCAAAATTCTAGGACTCAAAAAGGGAAACCTCTTAAGTTAATTTAGAAAATGCCATAGAATTAAAAAGCTACAAAATATAAATTTTTGCTTTATAGGACACTAAACAGAAAAGCCTACAAATGACATATCTATAGCTTGATCAGTTACAAAAAGTTTATTCATAATGGCCTAAATCCAGTGTATGATAGAATATTCTTAGAAAATAAAATAAACTGGAAAATGATTGTTGAAACTCTACTTATCCTTTTTTCCCCCCTCCAAATTGTTTTAACTTCAAAACTGGGTTTTTCACACAGATCTGGAAGAAACAGCCTGAACTCTAAGCTGCAGAAAATCTTAAAAAGGATCAATTTGTATCTCCCAGAAAACATTAGCAAATTCTTTAGGAGTGAGTCATGACGACACAGTATAAGGAGTTGGATCCTGAATACTAATTCACACCATTCAAGTATGGATTACATCTCTTGTTGCTGACTCCATTCTCAAGAATTAAAACACATATTTTAAAAACTTAGATCAATAATTAAATAATATTAAGAAAATGAAGACTTAATGTAAGTAGATTCCAACTTTTATTCAATTCAAATTTACCTTCTCCCCTCTCTCTTTTGACACTTGTCTTTTGTCATTCATATCACATTTGTTACCAAGGATCATTCTTTCAACATCTGAAGAGGCATGCTGCAAGAAGAAAATAGTACACTATAAAAACAGCCTGAGAAAAATCACAGCTATTCAACAGGAAAATCCTAACCTGTCAGAAACACATCAATGTATTTAATAATAAGACAAATAATCTTTCATTCAACACAAGGCCTGATTCAGAGAAGAGTTAAAGATGGGAGGAGGGGAATGCTACAGCTTAGAGCCTTGCAGAGCCTATATAAACTCCTTCCCCATAGGTTCCCAGTCATCATTCTCATGGCTTTTTGTACATAAAGACATGGGGTGGGAGTGGGCAGTAAGCGCGGGGAGGGGGGACCAAGCAAGACAGAAAAACATGATAGTGATCCAGTGGAGAAATATTTTGGATTCCGAACTATTTAAAAAATAAATTTATGTGGATTAATATAAACGTGTACAAAGTTATTTCAGAGTACAATTTCTGAAATGTCAAAAGTATTCTGGAATTAAGCCAAACTTCAAATACCTTCATTTAACATGGAGAAAATGAAGGGAAAAAGTTGCCAGAGTAAAAATATAGTTTAGCTAGTCATACAGCAGGTAGAATTGATAAAACTGGGAATTAAATGTCCTAATTCTGATTCTCCATTTTAAAGGCTGTGCAAACACTGGCAAGTCACTTACTTCTGGCCTCAGTTTCTATATGAATAAAATGGGGACTAGGATAAAATTATTTCCAAGATCTGGCCCAAGTTTAAAATTCTGTAAAATTGCTCCTCTGTCTACAACCCACAGCAATCAGACTGGCAGCACCAGAGATCTTCATGGAGTGCAAAGAGAAGGACTAGCCTTCCTACATCCTACATCTCTCTCAGCAGCCTGGCTGCCTCAGAGAAAGACAGAAGGGCCTTATATAGTAAGCACTCACCAGGACTCCTCTCCAGTATCATCATTCTCTTTCCATACATACCTCTTCAATGTTTCTTATCCAATTTTTAATGTTGTCAAAGGATTTTTCATTTGTGATGTCATACACCAGCATAATTCCCTATAAGAGGAAACTTTATATAGTACTTTATATAGTACTTCATATATTTAAAGTTATAGTATATAATGTCAATGTACTCCTACCCTCCAGAAACCTTTTGTTCCTTTTTTCTTTAAAAAGGGATTCATAATGTATTTGAAAAGTACAGAGAAAAATAAATTCTTCCATTGCTTCACCATGTAAATAAATACTCTTTATCTTCATTGTTAACCTTTAATGAATTAGTGATTGTGGTAAAGGTAATACACCTCTTCTACCTGACCTCATATGATAACAATCAGCACCAACTGGAACTGAAGGCAAGTTTAAGTTAAAATAAAGGTAAATTAAAAGGAGGAGGTAATCACTTCCATTCCAAGTAGAAATCATCTTGCTTCTTAGTTCTCCACTAAGAATGAGACCACACTGCTTTAAATTTTTTATATAGGTTGATCAAAATGTCATCATTTATTCTAAGTAAATTATCGACACTTAAAATTTAATGTATTTGTTATGCAGGTGTAATGAAAGGCCCTGTCATCACATTTTTAAAGATCCCACATCTGGTATTTCTAAAAGGTTCATCTAACATTTGCAAGTTAACAAGCCCATAATCTATATCCTCAGACCACTTTTTGATTCTACATGTTAGATGTGCTCACCATTCAACAAATATTTAGTGAGCATCCACTATATGCCTAATACAATAATATTAGGTGCTAATAGCAATGAATAAGATAGTCAAGTTCCCTTCCTCTTGGGGATGGCTAGCAAAGAAAACAATGAATCAATAATTATACAATTAATTAAAATTTTGATAGCTGCTATGAAGAAGCATGAGGAGCTCTAAGCTCGCATGTCAGGGATGTAATCTTAAGCTGAATGAAAAGCTGGAATAGTGAGAGATTTCTCTGATAAAATGACATTAAAGCCAAGGTCTGAGGACTGAATAGACTTACACTGGGAACAAGGGGTTAGGGATAGGGTGAAGACAGGAAGCCCATGGATATCTGGGGCAAATAGCAGAAATAAAAATATCTCACTGGAATGGAAGGCCCAGAGCCCAAGACAGCTGGGCAACAATGCATAGATCTACTGAGAATAGGGCACAAGATGAGGCCAAAGATATAGACAGGGCTAGAAGTTCCTTAGGTACCATTGTCAAGACATCAGTCATTACATTATCTCCTTCAGTCACCACAAACTAAACTAAGTAAAATATCAGATTGTTTCAGTCCCCTCCCGAATCTTTTGTTAGGCTCTCTGAGCTCAATTGTTCAACCTTCAAAGACTCTAAGCATATTGAATTTCATCATAATTCAAGGCTTCAACTTGGTTGGGCCCGGCTTGGGCCTAATTCATTTACTTAGCTGTTTTTTTGGGGGGTGTGGAGGGTGTGGGGGCGTTAGACCCAGCATTCTATCACTAAACTATACCTTTAGCCTCTGGCTTAGGCCTAAAAGCCAGAGATAAAGCCCTGATTTGGGCCTGAGGTTCTAGGCATGGTTCAGTACCCCTTTGCTTCTAAGCTGCCTTATTCACCACTGTATTCCCAGCACCACACATGACTTGCCCAGAGTCGAGCAATATAAATGCACTGAAGAGATGAGGCATTTTAGAGAGGAAAATAACCAAGTGATGAAGTTATGATAACATGGATAAGGGCAGAATATAGCAAAGAAAGACCTGGCAGTAAAGATTCACCAGATTCTAACTCTCAAAGAGTCTTGGATCATTCTGTTACTTCCTGACCAGCTAGTATAATGTTGGTCAAGGAGACACCAGAGAAATGAGCCATAAGCAGGGGATTGGGGGGAAGAGGTTGTGAGAGATAAGGGATGATGGCAGCAGGGCTGAGTGACAAAGGGGTCAAGAAATAGACACTTAGTCAAAAATATATGAACACCTCAGAATACAGAAGAGTTCTAGGATATCTACAAGCTAATTGCCTGATTATTATGAAGACCAATGGCAAAATATAGTTATTAAACCTAACACATCACCCGAAAACCTTTTAAAATATCTTGTTTTCACATTTAAAAAAATTATTTTCTCTCACTGAATTAGATTCCAGCTTGACTCATATAATAAGAGTAAATGAATATTCATGTTTTACTTTCACCTCAAGAGTTATAAAACCCTAAAGCACACTCACCATGGCTCCTCTATAGTATGCTGTTGTGATTGTTCGGAATCTTTCCTGACCTGCTGTGTCCCTAAAATTTGAAACAAAAGAGAGAACAGTTTCAAAAGTCATCACAGCATCACTGAGAAGAGGCCTCACGCTGGAGGAGATGGAATTCTAGTTTTCTCATAGTGAAGTGGTTGCAAAGGAGAGGAGAATGAGACACAAAGAGAGCCCACTGTGCATCTGTGAGATGGAGGCAGTGGCGGCCACAGGAGCCTGTCAGAAGCTCAAATGACTTGGAGGAAAACCTTGGACCCTGCTGATAAAAGCAGCAACAGAAAATACACAGGTCCTGCTAGGAACTGGCATAGTCAAACACATGTGGGAGGGAACAGGGAATAGTTTTCAATTCTTAGACTCTCAGAAGTAGCAATAATCCTTCTTATAAGTGATTAATGATTAAGGCATTTTCCTTTCTTGACTGAACGTGTGACTTCTGTACAAAGCAAACAACTGAACTGGATTTACTACTGTGTGCATTCTGCTCAGCAAACCATAATAAAATAGATCTCCCCAAAAATATTTTCAGCAGTGGAGTCCATGATTACCCGGGAGCTTAAAGCTCAACACATCATTCTTGATGACGTTTTCAAAGACTTTCAAACATGAACACTTCAAAGTTATATAAGCTTTCACATATTCTTGGTTTTTGTCTGGTGGCACACCATTAAAATATATTCTGAAGGGCCAGGGTATAGCTTGGTGGTAGAGTGCTTGCCTATTATATGCAGGGTCCTGTGGTTCAATTAATGCTCAATTAATGGTGGGACAGAAAGATGACAGACAGACACACATACATACACACACACAGTTATTAATTAGTAGTAATCCTATAAAAGAAGTCAAATTTTCTTAATATTTGTGAAATCAATATTCTCATATTTGCTACTTACAGCCAGAACTAATTTGCTCCCTGTGCTACTCAAACTAAATTGTACAATTTAATTGGAAGGGAGAAAGAGGCATTTGTGGAAATACATGAAGAAACAAGGGAAATATAGTAAATGAAAAACAATAAATACCTTAACATTTATATATACCTTACAAAATACTTTCACATTGTGCTCACATGATGCCCATTACAGCCCAGCATGTGTGAAAGTATTACATCATCCTCATTTGCAAAAGCGGATACAGGCTCAGGAAGGCTGGGGACTCATCTCTGCCACTAAAAAAGCTTGAATAAGACTCAAGCTTTTTTAGTGGCAGAGATGTACAGCACAGGGCCAAGTTTCACATCAATGCCTGATAAGCCCTATCTTGTCATTCTTTTGCTGATTAGATACACAGGGTACTTGTTTTGCATACAGCAAACAAATCATAGGGGCAAAAGATGTCAAGCACTTTTGAGCAGGTTAACCATATTTTCTTTTCTTTACATACACTACTAATTTAGAAACAGCTTTGCAGTAAGGATGGAAAAGAAACCCTGCTACACTAAATGGAGGTTGTGAAGTCTGAATGGAGAATATTTTTCTGCTGAGAGTAATAATAGTTCAGGGCCATGATGTTTTGGCTACTATATTAGTTCATTTTGTATTACTATAACAAAATTCCTAAAGCAGGTCATCTCATAAGGAAAAAGAGATTCATTGATTCATTAGGCTTGGGATATAGTTCAGTGGTAGAGAACTTGCCTAGCATGTATAAGGCCCCAAGTTTGATCCCCAGCACCACGAGACTGGGGGGGGGGGGCGCGTCATGTGCGCAAGCCCAAGTGGGGTAGCTTTATTTAGCTCACAGTTTTGGAGGCTCAAAAAAACACTATCTCAGCTCTAGTGACAGTCCCCTTAGCTGCATCATATCATGGAGGATGGTAGTAAAGGGAACACTTCAGGAGGAAGGGACTGTGCATCTCAAGACAGGAAAACAGAGTGAGTCAGGGGTCAGGCTCAGGATTTCCTGACAAATTGCTTTTGTGAGAACTCACTCCAGGAGACCAGTATTCCCTTTTTGTGGGCAATGCCCCAAGTAACCTAAGGTCCTCCCACTAGGACCCACTTCTTAAAGGTTCCACATTTTCTCCCAGTCACACTGGGGAACAAGCTTCTGACACATGGATCCTTGGGAGACAAACTGCATCTAAACCACTGTAGCTATTCTATACTAAGTTCTAATTAGCTAATCACCCACGGACTCTGAGAAACATTCCTTATTGCTATGATCAGGACTGCCTAACACAGAATCAGAAATTCTTTTTATTGCCCTCTTTAAAAATTATTTTTCTATCTTTAAAATATTTTTTCTTACTAAACATCAATAGAGGAAAAGGGCAGCCTATGGGAACCTTCACAGTATTTTCTAATGAAACATACTGGGAACCACTAGATTAGCCTACTACATAAATTTGACACCATGCTCCAGGACATTTGGATGGTTGTCTCAGCATTATCACTAACCCAGCAATATGCCCCCTCAGATTAACTTAACCACTCCAAATCCTAGTCTCCTCCTCAATTAAAGAAGGGCTGGAGGTGTGCTTCAATAAAATATTCTAGTTCTATCCTAGTTCGGAGATTCAAAGGAGAAAAAGAAAAACTGAGGGGCATCTGGGTTGGTTCTACAGTTTAGCTATTGTGAATTGTACTACTATAAACATTGATGTGGCTGTGTCCTGTAGTATGCTGTTTTTCGTCTTTTGGGTATAGACAGAGGAGAAGGATAGCTGCGTCAAATAGTGGTTCCATTCCCAGTTTCCAAGGAATCTCCATCCTACTTTCCATATTGGCTGCACCAATTTGAGGTCCCACAAGCAGTGTATGAGTGTACCTTTTTCCCCACATCCTCGCCAACACTTATTGTTGTTTGTCTTCATAATAGCTGCCATTCTGACTGGAGTAAGATGATATCTTAAGGGTAGTATTGATTTGCATTTCACTAATTGCTAGAGATGATAAACACTTTTTCATAAATTTGTTGATTGATTGTATATCCTCTTCTGAGAAGTGTTTGTTCAGGTCCTTGGCCCATTTACTGATTGGGTTGTTTTTTTGGTGCTTAGCTTTTTGAGTTCTTTATATACCCTAGAGATTAGTGTTCTATCTCATGTGTGAGGCGTAAAAATAAAGCTGATATGTATTACAGGATGAAGTTATGAAGTCTGAAGTGTTTCAAAACCTGAAACTCAAAATGTTCCAAAATCTGAAATCCCAAATATCAAAAAAACAAAACAACAAAGAAACTTATATGTGCCAACATACAAGTATGAAATTCCACACATTAAGTTTTGTTTCATGTACAAAATTATTGAAAACATAGTATAAAACGAAACCTTTTGTAGGAGGTGGGGCCTAGTAGGAGGTCCTTGCATCATTGGGAGAATCCCTTAACAGGGACTGTGGGACCCTGGACACTTCCCTGCTCTTGCTTCCTGGCTCACAAAGTGATTGGTTTGCTTTTTATCATGTGCTCCCTGACATTGCCATCTGGTACCCTCTGGATGGCAACTAATGGGTCTGCCTGATCTTTGAATGCAATCTCCAAAACTGTGAGCCAAAATAAACCTTTTCTCTTTATAAGTTAATTGTCTCAGATATTTTAATATAGTGACATAAAGGTAATAAAGAAGAGAGCAATCAGCCCAAAGTCCTTGATTTAGAGACACTGTGGCTAGAGCTTAGCTCTGTATTTTCTATTCAGGGTTTGTACTACTTCACCTTTTGCCTTATCTGATTTCATAGTTGTAATAACTGCAATGAATAAGTAAAATACATGTTTTAGGATTTAGTTTCCTCCTGCATAAAATTAGAGCTTGGGAAGAATGAGCTCCCAGATCTCTTCTGGCTATCAGAGTTAACTGTATCATGCTTCGCCTTCCCACTCTTACTGAAGATACCTTTGAAGGATGCTAAGTACTTACCCATTTCCCCTTGGTTCAATAAAGAAAAGATCTTTCGGCTATCATAAGATGCCTTTAAACCATTATAACTCACATTTTAATTCCCACTCTCAATTCCCAATTAAAATAGAAACTCTGTGTGTGTGTGTGTGTGTGTGTGTGTGTGTGCGCGTTTTCCCCCACTTCCAGTACTTACCATATCTGAAGCTTAATTTTCTTTCCATCTAGTTCTATCGTTCTGATTTTAAAATCAATTCCTGCCAGAAAAACAAAGAAGGATATGCTAAGTTTCTTCAAATCGAATCCAAGTCTTATTAGGAAGAGGACAAAGATTTCTATTGAAAAGAAAGCTCTCCAACGCACTGGAAAATGTGAGCACAGAGAGGGTGTGAATGGTATGTTTCCTCTGAATACAGGCTGAAGAAAGGAATGCTAATTACTCTGCAAAGAATTCCCACACATGTTAAATGCAACGTATTATATGCCTCATTATTTTGACACAAATGGACCACATTCTGCAAAGTTACATAATTTAGATAGAGAACATGCCATATTTTCTACTTCCTGAAATACATTTAATAGCAATGTTTCCCACCCCTCAACCCCCATCCTTTCCTAAAGAAGGCCATGGGACCTCTCTAAAATGTCTCTCTTCATCTTTTTTCATTTCTTTCTTTGGAACCTGCAACTAAGAAGAAACAAAACAGCCTATTTGATGGCAGGGGAGGGAAGCCAGCATTTTATACAGTTAGCAAGCATTTTATATACATTTTAATAAACGTCCCCATAGATTACTGCTTAGAAGTAAAAAGTCAGAATGGTTTTTAGCCCTGGCTGAACTTCAGAATTACTTGCAGAACTTAAACAAATAAACAAACACAAAAAGAAAAAACAAAAAACAAACAGAAAAATACCTCATGACTAGGCCTGCCTCCTTCCCCAAATTCTGAGATTCTGTCTTAACATATTAAGAGTAGTTTTGATTTGTTACAATTATTTGCAATTTCTCTAATTGCAAATAATTGTAACAAATAATTGAGTCTTAGGCAATCATAGCAGCCAAGCTTTAGTCAAATCAGGTTTCATTAAGGCAAATGCCAAGTTTTAATCCATCCAGCTATCTCTGTACCTTGCTTCTGTTTTCTGTATGTCACTTCCCCTTTATAGTCTCAGATTCTATCTTAACATATTAAGGGTGGAACCTGGGCATTAGCATTTTAAAAACTTTCCAGATGATTTTTATCTGAAGCTGGAGTTATGAAATGCTCAACAGAGCCTGACAGATGCCATGTGAAAGTCCTTTGGGGCTCTGACACTTCAAAAGTTCAACCTCTCCCTCACATACTTCCCCTCATTCTGGTAGCTCAAAACTTATTTATGGATTTCTTTTTTTTTTTTTTTAATTTTATTTTTAATATTTTTTTATTTTTTAGTTCTCGGCGGACACAACATCTTTGTTGGTATGTGGTGCTGAGGATTGAACCCGGGCCGCACGCACACCAGGCGAGCGTGCTACCAGTTGAGCCACATCCCCAGCCCATTATTTATGGATTTCTACTACAAAAAAAAAACCACACAGCCACAGCCTTTAACAATTATCAGCATGCTCTGTCATATTTTAGGAATTAGCTTTCCGAGCAGATCATCTGGTGAATACGATCCAGTAGCAATTTGCTAAATGCTTATCATCTGGCTACTCAGCTTTGTTTTAGATTTCTCTATTCTTTTGCATTCTGCACAGTGGTTTCTAAGACATTTTGAAAAAAACATGTAAATTATGCGTCTTCTAGATTATTTTGAACATTAACTGCATTTGAGGTGAGAGCCTTCAATAGGTATGTTCCTTCATCTAGAGACTGAAAGTACCCAAAGAGGCTGCTTCTCAGCTCCAGCTTTAAATACCACAGGCTTAAACCAATCGGATTCCCCCCACTTCTTCTCTTAGTGGTACTTTTCCCTTAGAGAGCCTTTTTAGGTACTCTTGTAAATCCTGACAAAGACAAAAACCACACTCAGGCTAATCTAAAAAGTCACTTCTTAATCACTCTTTCCCCTCATTGGACTAACAAATACAATCCGATACCCAAAATCCCCAGGTTACATGGTTCACATTACTTCTAAGGTACCTCCCTCAGTACTGCAGTATCTGCAGTGGTGACAAAAATTTACTTCCACAGCATAAATGTTATTGCTAGAATCCCACAGAATTTATTGTTACCATCACTAATTTCAGACTGAATAAGCAATGATTTTTATTGTGATTCATCTTTTTTACATACCTCCAAATCTGGTGTAATAAAAGACCCTCTGAGAGACTCTCCTCTACCCTTACCTCCTTTTGGTGGCAACAAGAACAGTGCTCAACACATGGGAGGCACTCAAATAAATGTTTCTTAATACCATTTAACTGTACACTTAAAAACTACCAAGTGCAAATTTTATAATATGTTTTTTCTTAAAGCATAAGTACTTTAAAAAAAATTTTTTTTAGTTCTAGTTGTAGAGGGACACAATATCTTTATTTATTTTTATGTGGTGCTGAGGATCAAACCCAGTGCCTCATACGTTCAGGGCAAGCACTCTACCACTGAGCTACAGCCCCAGTCCATGATATGAGTTTTTTTTAACCTTCTTAAATCAAACTAAATTTGGCCTGAAAAAGCCTCCTTTCCAGTCCTTGTATCTGAAACTGCAACCTAATTCAGTACTAAACAAACTGAAAAACCTAACTTAGGAATTTGCTTTGTAACAAATAATTGAGTCTTAGGCAATCATAGCAGCCAAGCTTTAGTCAAATCAGGTTTCATTAAGGCAAATGCCAAGTTTTAATCCATCAAGCTATCTCTGTACCTTGCTTCTGTTTTCTGTATGTCACTTCCCCTTTGTAGTTCCAGTCTCAATGAATCTGTCCCTGGTTCTAGGAGTTGCCAAATTCATGAACTGCTCTTTGCTCAATTAAACTCCATTAAGTTTAATTTGTCTAAAGTTTTTCTTTTAACAAAACCACCAAGAAAGGAGGAAATCATAACTTTCAACCTATCTAGAGCATACCTGAAGAATAACTTAAAGGACAAATGTCCAACATTCATCATTAACATAGCTCATTCACATTTTAAATAAAAGATTATATACATAAATCAAAATGCCTGTTCAAGTCAGACAAGGTGGTACACACCTGTAATTCCAGCTACTTGGGCGGCTGAGTAGAAGAATCACAAGTTCAAGGCCAGCTTAGGCAATTTAGTGAACTCTATCTCAAAATAATATAAAAGATCTGTAAATATATGTAACTCACTAATCGAGTGCTTGCCTAGCATGTGCAAAGCCCTGGGTTGTTCAATCCCCAGTGTTGGAGGAAAAAGAAAAAAAAGTATATTCAGATTAACAATTACCTTATTCTGACTTATTAAAATGGTACTTCCAGGTCTTTAAAGGTTGATTTGCCCACAGTTGAGGAATCAAAGGCAACTATTTTACTACCTTCATTCAATGAAGTCATTTTGAGGTTCCCTTAAAGTCTCACTCTCCATTTCAGAAACTTTCTCCTAACCTATTTTACTTATTTACTTTTATATTTGTTAAAAGTACTGCCTTTCTGTTATTTGAGGAATTTCTAAAAGATGGTAATATTTAACTATCATCACACTAGTCAGAGCTTTAATATTTGTAAGTGTGAACTGTGGCATTAAGATTTTTTTATTTATGCTGCTTTCAAGAGCTAGTCGACAAACAAGTGCTGTTAAGCACAAGTCAAGTAAGCAAATACAGAAGAAAGCAAATAGGAACCTAAAAGAGGTAGCATTTTTACAATGAAGGAATTTCACTAAAAATGGAACATATTAAGATTATTGAAAAGCACTGAACTGGAAAGTCAAAAGTCTTAGATTATAGGTTAGGTTCCATCACTGACAATTTTGAGACAGATTATTTAACTGCTCTATACCTCTGTATCCTCATCCATAAAAAGGGATAAGAGGATCTAATTATATAAATTAGATGTGTGTGAACAGCTCTGGGAACTCTGAAATTCGATGTAGAATTCAGATTCTATTATCCTATAGCTCTTGTCACTTCATATGTGGATTATTGGTAATGGCTTCCCAGAACACTGTGCCAACCTCTTCCTGGTCTAATTCACCTACATGCCTCTGCCAGAGTAACTTTCAATAATCTCTGTAGTAGAGTCAGTACACATTAAAGAAGGTGAATTAAGAAGATGAGATTTAACTTCCTGAGCCTGGCAATTTCAACCTTTCCCACTCGATGCACTGTTTTCCTGCACTGCATCATCAAATCTTTAATTTAGGCTTTTGGTTTCTCAGTGAGCTCCATACTTCCTTTCCTCTTCTTGAGTGATCACTTCACTTTGTAGCCTAAGGATGTCATTCCACCTATGCTGTTCTCTCCCTTCTCTCCTTAGCTCTTCACTCAGCCATGTCCATCCCTGCCTCAATACCTGGCTTTTACAGTGATTTAATCCTGTGTTAGTGAGGTTTGTTAACATATTGCTCTTCAATTTCTCTCAAATTAAGCAAGGCCATATTCTCTCTCTATTTTTTTAACATTTTTTTTAGTTGTAGGTAGACAAAATACCTTTATTTTATTTTATTTTTTTATATGGTGCTGAGGATCAAACCCAGTGCCTCATGCATGCTAGGCAAGCACTCTTCCTCTGAGCCACAATCTCAGCCCCTCAGCCATATTCTCTTTGAAAGTTAAATTTAACACAGAAACATGTATATAGTAGACATTTAAAGGTTAAATGCATACTTAAGTGAAGGTTAAATACTACTAAGTGTGAAGATGGCTAAAACAACCTTGGAAATACAGTTTTCTTAATATATTAAAGTAACAAGTTAGAATACTGAGAAATCTTGTTCTAAGAAGAAAATAAGGATACACTATAATTGACTTAATAATATCTGTATTATTAATAATAAACATTAAGTTTAATATTTATAGAAAGGCAACTTTCTGAGGCTACTCTAGGGGTTAAAAGAATAATAAACAGTAAAATCATATCAATTAGGATGCTTTTAGCTTCGAATAACAGGAACCCCAAATCAAACTAGCTTGAAGTAATTTGCTGACTCATATAACAAGCTCAGTGGTGAATTGGGGTTCAGGGTGTAATCTAATAGTTTTGGCTCATTTTTCTGTGTCTCTCTTAGGCTCTGTCCTCCTCGCGGTATCAATTTTATTCTCTTACTGATAGCAGTTTCTGACCACAACAACAATACTAAGAAGAAAAGAGATCATTTTCCTGGGCCTCTCTCCTAAAAGTGAGAACATTTTTCCCCAAAGCCTCAAATGATTTTTCCCTCAACTCTCATTTCTTGATGTTAACCTTGGGAATGCCATGTTCTCTGGGGTAAAAGCTGAATTCCTGAACCAATCACTGCCACAGGGAGTTATCAAGATTGGATTAATCTAAGTCTATTGCTAAATTTGGATTAATCAAGGCCTATCCCTGAAGCTCAGTCATTCCCCCAATCCAAAAGTCTGCTAAAAACAGCAAGAATGGAAAGGCAGCTAGCATCAATCTATAATATTATTCAAATCTAATTAATAAAATTTTATATTCACAGCTATATGAAATGAACAAATCATAACAGTTTTCACTTCGACTCTGTCATGAATGTTATTACATTTAGCAATAAACTGTAGTATTTCTCTGAAGATAATTTTGTCTAGCGTCAGTCAAGAATCAGAAAATAATAATAAAAAAAAAGATGATGAAGAACCCAAGCAGATGCATGACATCTTGTGCTACAACCAGGAGAGTCCTCTAGCCTGCCTGCTTGTCTCCCCACCCTGAATGATTAGAAACTGAAAAGTAGGTGACTGTCATGCAGAGAGTAGCAAGAACCACAGCTTGTCTTGGTAGTGAGGATACAATTTATTTTTAAGGAGTATATAACCTTAAAAAGAAACATTGCTTCTGAAAGGATTATATTTAGGGCTCTCAAAAAGCTCTTCACATTTCTATACCCCTTGAAAGATCACAATTTTTGGCAGTACATAACATAATAATTCATGTTCAAAATGATAACCTTAAAAAGAAACATTGCTTCTGAAAGGATTATATTTAGGGTCAAAAAACTTCACATTTCTATACCCCTTGAAAGATCACAATTTTTTGGCAGCACATAACACAATAATTCGTGTTCAAAATGATAGCCTTGAGTCATCCTGAATCATGGAGCAATCTGTGACCCACCAAGCCACGTGCAGCCAACCCAGCTGGCAACACAAAGTCAACATCCAAGTCAGGAAACAAGATTCCAAAGCAGTTTCTATGTTGCTCAAATATGCCCAACATTAATTTTTTGGTGATTTAAAGCAGACTTAGTTTCCTCAGTAATATTTATCTATTCAATAACACAGGAATCCAAATTGTAAGAAAACATTCCCAAACCCATTTTCATTTTGAATTAAAAAACACATACATTCACTCTTTAAAATAGTTTTTTCATTTTTCTTTTTTGATACCTGGGGATTGAACCCAGGGGTGCTCAACCACTGAGCCACATCCCCAGCCCTTTTCTGTATATTATTTATAGATAGGGTCTCATTGAGTTGCTTAGGGCCTTGCTAAGTTGCTGAGGCTGGCTTTGAACTCTCAATCCTCCTGCCTTAGCCTCCCGAGCCATTGGGATTACAAGGTGTGCATCATGGGGCTGAGGATGTGGCTCAAGCGATAGCACGCTTGCCTAGCATGCGTGCGGCCCGGGTTCGATCCTCAGCACCACATACCAACAAAGATGTTGTGTCTGCCGAGAACTAAGAAAAATAAATAAATAAATAAATGTTAAAACTCTCTCTCTCTCTCTCTCTGTCCCCCTCTCTCACTCTCTCTTTAAAAAAAAAAAAAAAGGTGTGCATCACTAAACCCGGCACTAAAAGATTTTTATTTTATCTGAATTGATTCTTACACTAACTGGTTGCTCGAAACCATTATATATTATTTATGTAAATAATGCTGGAAAGAAAATATGAAAGAGAATCATAGAATTAAAGGCCTGGAAAGTACCTTAGAGATTGTTTAGTCTAATGTAGTCTTTTTTGTGGCTAAGAAAACTGAGGCTCAAATAGATGTGGCAATTTACCCAGATTCACAAATACTGGTACAAAAGGGGTTACAATAAAATTTTGGCATTTAATGATCACAGTTTCCCAAAGAGACACAAACAAAAGTCCATGTCTTGCTGGGGATGCCTGTTCTTTAAAGGTCATAGGAAAACATTGTTAACAACTAAATTGTCGGCCAACAGGAGAGTACCTTGTATATAAAGAGTGGGGTAATGAACAAAAGCCACATCTATCAACATGGCTGAATTAAAAACAAAAACAAAAACATAATGTTAAGTGAAAAAAAAGATACAGATATATACAAACATTTCTTAAAAATATAAAAAGTGACAAAAGCAAAGTCTATATCATTTTTATATTTCCATGTACATATATATGCCATATGTAATTAGAGTAGGATCATTTTTATAGATAGATAGATAGATAGATATGTAATTGAAATATAAGATGTGTACAAGAATGACTATTAATAAGTTAAGGAAAACTCTGGAGAGAAAAAGATGAGGAGGTTTCACAGGAACTTTGGTTCTATCTATAATTTATTATTTCTAAAACCAAATGGTGGGAGTGTTTGGGGAGTGTTTTGTATTAGCTATACTTTTATATGCCTGATGTTTTTCAAGTTTTTTTTTTTAAAGCAAATATAAGTTATCTGGAAAACTGGCCTATGGAGGCATACATACATTCATGGTAGTAGAAATATTAATCCAAACTTTAGTGATAAAAGGTGGCTTAGAAGATTTAGGGAGAGAAAAGCAGGCACTATTACCCTAGTTCAATACATAAAGAGGACATGTGTGGGGGTGGTGAGTGACTATGTTGGAAGTTGCACTTTATCAGGAGATGGGGTGTGCAGGGGTTGGAGAGACAAAGTTCTTACTTTCTATTCAATGACAGAAGGAGGAAAACCCATCACTCCTTCCCTTTGAGGTGGGAGGTAGGGGAAGGGAGCTCTACCCTGTACCTCTGAGAAGGAGGCAAAGTGGTACTTGAGGTCTGCATTTTCGGGGTAACCCACAGGCCAGGAGAGCTGGCAATGAGGCCTAGTGAAGGAATGGGTCAAGCACTTACCCAGAGAACTGCTTATCAGGTAATTCTCAGAAACCAGTGGTGCAGCTGTAGACAGCTGGAGGGAAGGGCCTAGCCAGCAGAATAGAGAGAAGGAAACTTTGAACCTGGCCCAAACCCACCGATGACAGAACTCACAGGAAAAAGGAGCTTGAATGAGCAGAACTCTGCTTTTTCACTTTACAAATTAAAAACCACTTAACATAGAAAAGCAACAGACAGACAAAACTCTTCTACACTAAAGTCAAATTAGCCAACAGATGTAAATAACATAACCTTCTCCCAACCCAAAAAGAACAGAGAGGTTGCCCCTGGGTTTGTGAATGTGTAAAAGGATACCATTGCTAGAGTGTGGGAAAGAGTATTTCTTTTGGCCTTGGGAACTCACTCAGGCTAGCCAGCTCTCCTGACCTTCGACACAAGCTGTGACTTGATGTATTTTGCCCTGTGGGTACTGTGGCTTAGGACAACACAGATTTCTGGGATTCTCTTGATTCACTGGGAAAGTCTGCTGCTTGCCCAGGAAAGTCAAGTGTGGAGAAACAGTAGAAACCATCAACTGAGCTCTTCTACGCCTAGATTCCACTGAAGTTTTGTGCAAAGTCCAACTCAGTTATAGTAATGAGAATCATGGGGGTGGGGGGAATCAGATTTGGGGGCCATTCAGCCTTACCACGAATGATGGCAATGCAAGATTTCAAGGCCAGGTTTACTAAGAGCATTGCATATATTTCAACATGAGTTATTAATCCCCTCTGACCCACTTTAAGAAGCAGAAATTTAACACTCTGACTTTACAGTTTAAAAGAAAGAAACATGTACTTTGTTTCAAAAGAACATTTGGAAACATCTGCGATCCCAGGCTATCAGAATATGGGTTATGTGTTTTGTTTATTTACATTTCTGAAATATTCCAGAAAGTTTCCCAGATACTGAAATTCACTTTAAAGAAATGCTACCTTCACTTCCTTACTCAAGATTTTTATTATTAACAATGAAGACACATTATAGATACATCTTGACAGTTTGGGAATTATCTCTGACACATTTTGCTTTTGTGTGTGTGTGTGTGTGTTATTTTAAACAAGGAGAATAATGAAATTTTAGGGTAGCTGACTTTAAGATAATTAGTTGAAATCTCAAATTAGAAAAATGGATTACCAAAGTATTAAAAAACAAGTCATAGACTGAAGCTTTAAACTGTTTTTTTTTTCCAAAATAAAGAAAAAACTCAGAGAAAGTGTGTAAAAATAAAAATAAAATTAGACATAATGCTAGGTAAAGTTAGCCAATCCCCAAACACCAAATGCCAAATGTTTTCTTTGATATAAGGAGGCTGATTCATAGTGGGGTAGGAAGAGGGAGCATGGGAGGAATAGACAAAACACTAGATAGAGCAGAGGGGTTGGAGGGGAAGGGAGGGGCATGGGGTTATTAATGATGGTGAAATGTGATGATAATTATTATCCAAAGTACAGGTATAAAGACATGAATTGATGTGAATACACTTTGTATACAACTGGAGATATGAAAAATTGTGCTCTATATGTGTAATAAGAATTGTAATGTATTCCACTATCGTATATAAATAAAAATAAATAAATAAAATTAGATTAAAAGAGGAGGTTAAGACAGTGTTCTTTTGTAAATATACATTCTGAAAGTTTGAAAATTGTTTTTACCAAATATTTTGTTGCACATACTTAGAATGTTTAATTTTTTGTTTGTTTATATTAAAATGTATGGTCTGTTTTTTTAGTTTGAAAATGATAAAGTCTAAAGTTAGAAAAGAAAAACACATTAAATGTAACTTTAGATAACATTTTAACAAGTGTGAAATGACTACTGGCAGTCAAATATGTCTCTTGGTGTATTTAAGACCAATAGAGGAGGAAATGGAGAAATTTTTTTTAAGGTGGGCTAACAAGTTGTCTGCAAATATAACTTACCCTTAAAAAAGACACCTGATGTACCAAGAAGGACTAGAAGTTTTAAGATTTCTTTGATTTTTCTAGTCTATGAGTAGAAAATTGTAAATAAAACCTCCATTTATGGTAGAAATCAACAGTGATACACATTATCACTTCCTGATGAAAAAGCTGAACGGCTTTACACTGTTTTAGAATTTCCTACTTGTTACTGAATTGGCATTCTTCATATGATAGCTATAGTCATAAGAGCTTATCATACCAACAAGAGATAACAAACTTATATAAATTAATTCTATAAATTAGGAAGGAATTACTAATTTTTCTTAGTCTATAAAAATGAATGACAAACAGAAAAACAGTAAAGTATGATTTTATTTATTTGTTTATTTTCCAGTGCTGAGTATTGACGCCAGGCCTCCCACATGCACGGCAAGTGCTCTACTGCTGAGCTACACCCTCGGCCCCAGTTACGTATAGTTTTAAATGATGTCTAATACTTGAGAGTCTCACAGAACTTTAACCTATAGAATTAAAATCTAATCTAACTTAACCCTTAAAATATCCTTGGGAAATAAAGGGCAAAATAAATCATTATATACCAAATGGTAATGACTATGTATTAAGAAAGACAGAAATAGCAAATAAAGTGATAATATAGCTATAACGACTCAAATAACATATGGTGAAACACCTAGGAAGCACTGAGAATTTTAAATCTGATTACAAGAGACAAAGTGGCCAAGTGAAAGCATGACATATTTCTTTTGCAAATCTTGCATTTTCAAAAGGAAATGTGTTTCAAGTGTTACTCAATCTGGAAGCAGCAATGAGCTTGAAGATTTTAGTGATTCTCAATGAGCACATGTTTAGCCATCAATAAGATCTCTGTTCACAAAGGGCTTTATTTGTGAACCAACCTTTCCTGGGGGATGAAAGTTCAGAAGGCCTCTGCAATTTTCGTCCAGTCCCCACCGTTAATTCATGACCTTTTCACGAACCAAACTGTTCCAAAATGAAACCAGTTGCATCTCCTCTGCTCTATCTATTGTTTCCAAGAAATCATACCTTCACAGCAGGAAAACCCCTCCAGTATGAGTCACCATCACCTTCCTAAATCTGGAATTTCCTTGTCTGTACTTTGGCAACTTAGAGTCAGGCCTGTTTCAGTTAAGGTGAAAGGAAAACTGGAGTCCTTCGAAAAATGAACATAAAATAAAAAACAAATCCCTAATTTCACACACTGTTGCTATGGAAAAAATCACACAGCCAAATCACTGGGAATTAATCACTGGAAAAAATTACAGCTACATTCCAATGATGCTGCACCAAAACTGCCGATTTCGGATCTTGCCTATTATTTACAATGTATCATATTTTCCATTTAGAGGTAAGTGAAAGCTTAAAAAAAAAGTGCATGTATATGTATGTATCTATGTGTATTTACTTTATATGTTTTTTATTTTTATATGATAGTGGAATGCATTACAATTCATATTACACATACAGAGCAAAAAAATTTCATATCTCTGATTGTATACAAAGTATATTCACACTAATTCATGTCTTCATACATGTACTACATAGAATATTAACATATATATGGAAAAAATCATATGTAAATAGAACTAAATTAACTAAAACAAAAGATATCTTGTTCACTTTTAGAATAAGATCCTAAAAGATGAAACCTTTAAAAGCTTGTTATCCATGTACTACAAAGTGAATAAAAGGAGAGCGATCAGAGATTATAAAATGAAAAAACTTTAACTTCGAACTCACAGTGCTCTGAATCTACTTAACAAGGGCCTTTTCTTGATCAAAACCAACGTCAACATCTCAAAAGTACAATAAAATCAAGCAGCACTTACAGCTTACTGCAGCCAGTGCAACAGATGGATAATTACAATGAGCTGTTGCTAATGAGATGGATTAAAACAAATGAGTATATATGCAAGTAAAGGATCAGACAAAAATCAACAAAAATGGCACAGACAGCATATAATTTTTCCCAAAGAAAAGTGAAAAACTACTAATAATTCTATCACCTGATTTATAAGCACAATCCCCTATGATACAAGTTTATAAAGCTGACAACACTCTATAACCTCCATGCATACAGTAAACACTTCTATGATCCAATTATGTGTAATTATGTATGTGGTCATTCATCTTAAAATAAAAATTTTTTTTAACTTAGTGGGAAACTAAAGGATTCCCCCGCCCCATTTTTTTGTACTGGGGATTGAACCCAGGGGTGCTTTGGCACTAAATTACATACTCAGCTTTTTTTTTTTTACTTTCAGATAGGGTCTCAGATAGGTTTCAGATAGGCCCAAGATTGTCTGAAACTCGTGATTCTCCTGCCTCAGTCTCCCAAGTAGCTAGGATTGTATGTCCTGCTAGGTGCTAAAGGATTCTGTCTGCTATTACTTTCTTGGTTTACCTTTTAAAACAGAATACAATGTTACAACTGGGCTGATAAATCTAAGTTCCTATCTAATCTAAATTTCAGACCTAAGGATAAAATCTGGACCAATGATGGAGCTAGAACACATTACATTTTCTTTTGTCACCTTTGTTCCCCAGCTACATTGCCTCTTTAAACTTTAAATACACAAAGAATGAGTAACAACTATATTCAAAGCATAAAATGAGGGGATTGCTGGGCATGGTGATGCATGCCTGTAATCCCAGCAGTGTGGAAGGCCAAGGCAGAAAGATCACAAGTTCAAAGCCAGCCTCAGAAATTTAGCAAGGCCCTAAGCAACTTAAAAGACCTTGTCTCAAAATAAAAAATAAAAAAAGGTCTGGGGATGCAGCTTAGTGGTTAAGTGTTCCTGGGAAAAGAAGAGATTGAAACTACAGTTTTTCCTAAATCCTGGAGAAGTATATTAAAGGTTATTCAATGTCTGTGAGCTCCTGTCTTTCAGAAGCAGGTTTTACAAAGTTAGAAAATATATTTTTTAAACAAGTCATCATTAGGTAGTTGCCCCAATTAAGAGGCATGTAAGATAAAAGACACATTTGTAAGTCCCTAGCCCGACCTTGGGACCCAGAGAGAATGGCCTTATGTCCTACAACAGAATGCCTGGGAGTGAATAATCAAGAATCATGTCTTCTCTTAGGCAAATATAGGCACACTTCCTTAAAAAAGGCTTTGCCTTATCTCTCATATTTTATCCACCATGAAAAAAAATGTTTTGAAGCTATTAAAAGGCATCCTTGATCATTACCAAGATTATATAGAAACTTGAAAAATATCTGCTATAATCTTATAAAAGTAGCAAAACATAAAATGTACGACGTCCAAAACTACGTAGAAATTCGCACATATGGAAAGTAACATGTAAAACAGTAGGGTAGTTTCTATGAGGGTAAATCCATGTGGGATGATTTTTAAAATTAGGAACTTAAAATTTTCACTTACTCTTGCATTATCTTTGCATTAAGCAAATTTGAAGAAAATATTAAGCATATTATAACTGAAATAGTACTCACCACAAGTACACTTCAAATTCTAGATTAAAATAGGTTTGGGGAATTACTGTTGCAAAAATCGTAGCACTGAATATAATATTTTCATGTGGGAGAAGTTCTAAAAGATACAACAAACAACCAATTCACACACTCCATCTGAAAAAGAAGACTGTTATTTAGAGAGTTATTATTAGTTCGTGCTTTCATCATTATTGAGATTACATAGGGAAATTAAATGGCTGGAAGTTTAGCTAATAAAAGTAAAATAAGGAAAAAGAAATACAACTAATTAGGTCTTTTTGGATTTCAATGGCTACTCCAGCACTGAGAAGTAAGGCAAGGGGTGAGGGGAGCCATTTTTTGAGGGAATATGTTAACTGGAGGCTTCAATCATTATCTATCAAATAGCCTGAATAGCCCAAATTTGTTCCTCATTCCCCAGTTTATTTGCTATCATCTGTAAGAGAATCTGTGAGACAAAGAAAGGGATAAAGACATGTGAACTTTGCTTTTCCATGGTGCATTTCTGAGGCATCTGCAGAAACAAACCCAGGCAGACAGGCAACATCTACAAATTTCATTTGTCCATGCTATCCCCTGTTTCTAATTAATGCAGATAATTCTGAATTTGCCATACTATAATTCATTAAATCATACTCAATTAATCTAATCAGCTGTAAAACAGGAAAGGGCAACAGTGCAAGCTTTAATAAAGGGAGCTCATTGGATTTAAAAAGCTGCTCAGCTGAGAATCATGATAAATTCCCACATAGATTAAGGGCAAAAGTGGCCTCAATAAATACTTTATCTTATATATTAACTCATCCTTCTACTCAAAAGGCCTATGTAACAGTGGAATTTTTAAAAATAGGTATATACACACTATTTTAAAAGTAAATTCAGGGGTGCAGAGGATGGAGAATTCTGTAGAGAGAATCAGAATATTACCATATATAACTATAAGGAAAAAAAAACTCAAAGTGAGTACCAAGTAGAAAATTTCAGCGGGGGAGGGGGATAGTAGAGGATAGGAAAGGTAGCAGAATACATCAGTCACTAGTATGGCATTATGTAAAAATGTGTATGTGTAACCGATGTGATTCTGCAATCTGTATTTGGGGTAAAAATGGGAGTTCATAACTCACTTGAAACTAATGTTCAAAATATGATATGTCAAGAGCTTTGTAAGGTTTTGAACAACCAATTAAAAAAAAAAAAGAAAATTTCACCTCTGCAATGGAAAAGTTGGTGGTTTAAAATGTTAAATTCATCTACCCAGTTTGTGATTGATCCAAAGTGTTTTGGCAACACCCTAACTGTAACCCTAAGTTACTGATATGAAAAACAAAAACAAAACTATTCACTCACATGATCATTTTACAGACACACTATAATTTCAAGCAAGTCCCCAGGCAAGCCTAGGGCAGGATTTCCACATCTGATGCTCACAATTTTAGTGTTCCCAGTTTGGCCTGCATAGTCATTAGGTCAGGAAATGCATAGGACAGTGATGCAAAGAAGTTAAGAATCATGAAACACAATGACTGTGTATTTTTAACCACAAATGGTCTGTCAGCAGAATGAGGAGCATAAAGGAAAATGTCACTGGCCATTTTGGAAACAAAGGAAATCACAACATTGGACTGAAGTTTTTTCCATGAATAACTGAGATTAAAAAAAGAAAGCAGGAAAAACTAATGAAAATAATAATAATAATAACAACAACAACAACAATAATAATAGAGCTCATGTAAAAATAAATAAATAAATAAGGTTTTGCATGTTTAAAAAAAACTGATGATTAATCCACTTCTGATAAGCAATCTACATTTGCAGGCCTCAAAGTTGAAGGTGGAAGTCCATATTATGAAATTATGACACTGAGATTAGAAGTGTCATGTTTGAGCCTTTCTTCAGGAGTTTATGCATTTCTGTTTTCAAAATTTCTCAAAATTTCTGTTTAGTCAGAACATAAATCTGACTGAGGCATCCTCATTTGTCTTCATAAAAGATACAGCTAAAGAGTGCTAACCATATATGATAAATAAGGTTTAGCTTATGCAAATTTAAGTCACATTTAATGAAAATCCAGTTGACTAAAGAAAAGCAGATATTAATATTTAATTGTTTTTCAGGTACTAGGGATTGAACCCAGGGGTGCTCTACCACTGAGCTACATTCCCATTGCCCCCCGCCAACACACACACACACCCTGCTTTTCTGTGTGTGTGTATTTTGAGACAGAATCATGCTAAGTTGGTTGCCAAGGCTGGTCTCAAACTTGCCATCCTCCTGACAAAAATTTAGTGGCCACCTCCATAAGCCTGACACTATGGTAGGCACCAAGGAATACAAAGATGAAAAGTTACGGGTAACAAGGATCACCTTGGCCAGAAGTCACTAACATAGCGTGAAAAGCTGACTTCATATTTGGGTTTTTGTTCTAAGGTTTGTTCCTTAGGAGCATGAACAAACAACAGATGATAAGCCATTAGAAAACACGATTTCCTAAGACATGAAACTGCTTTAATTTTACCATTTCCAAAAACAAACATATAATTACTACCCAAAAGCTGAGAGTAAACAAGTGGCATTTGTCTATCATAAATGGCAAATACAACAATAGCAATTTTTCCTGTTGTTTAAAAATAAATTTGGCTTAAAATTTAAGACAGTAAAAGAAAAAAAATAATACTCACTATGCCATCATCTTCACATTCCCTCCTAGCACTCCAGTAAATAAACTACAGTCTTGGTCAAGTTTGAAATTATCTTGGAATTATAAGGGCTTTGATGACTAGCTGAAAACTGAAATTATCTAATAAATTTATAAATAATGACAATATTAAAAATTCCATCAGTTTTAAGTTTTGTAGTAGCAAAGTCTAGGGAGCTCAGCAAAACTCTGTAGATCAGCTGTAGAGTGTTGGATCCTTGACTCCAAAGTCCTTTGTCTGATAAACATGATATCATATTTCAAGATGAGATTGGATTTATTGTGTGCTTACAATAGCCATCCTTATCCCAATAAAGAATGTGAGACTCCAAGAGGTTAAGTAACTTGTCTAAGATGACATACTAATGGAATTGTACACCCTTACTCATGGGGGTAGGTTCAAGACACCAAGGGATGCCTGAAACCACAGATGGTATCAAATCCTATATACAGATGATCCTTGACTCATAATTGTCTGACTTTACGATAGTGCAAAATTGATATACACAGCCAGCAGAAACTGCATTTTGAATTTTGGTCTTTTCTCAGGCTAAGGATATGCAGTATGACACTCTTTCATGATGCTGAGCAGAGACAGTACATGGCAGCAAGTGGCAGATCCCAGTCAGTCACACTATCATGAGGTACTACTGTGCATGCATTGACAATATTTTTTAGATGTAGACATTCAATAAATTATGTAATATTCAACACTTTATTATAAAAAAGGCTTTATGTTGAATGATTCTGCCTAAATATAGGATAATATAAATGTTCTGAGCATATTTAAGGTAGGCTAGACTAAGCCAGGATGTTTGATAGGTCAAGTGCATTCAATGCCTTTCAACTTCCCCTATTTTTAACTTACAACAGGATGTTACCCCACTGTAAATCAAGAAGCATCTATATACTATGTTTTTCCTACACATACCTATAATAAAGTTTAGTAACAACAACTATTTAAAACTTTTGAACTGTTGGATGGGTGCCATGGTGCACACCTGTGATCCTAGCTATTCAGGATGCTACAGCAGGAAGATCAGAAGTTCAAAGTCAGCTTGGGCAACTTATTGAGACCCTATCTCAAAATTAAAAGGGCTGGAGATGTAGCTCATTGGTAGAGTGCTTGCCTACCATGAAGGAAGCCATAAGTTCAATCCCCAGTACCACACACAAAAATATTAATAATAATAACTGTTAATTTCTATAATTTTCCATTTAATATTTTTGGGCCACTGTTACTATTGAGTAACTGAAACTGCAGGTAGTAAAACCATGGAAAGTAAAACTAAAGATAAGTGGCATACCTGGGGCTTTAACTCATATCTTCCTAGTTCTAATACCCAAGTTCCCTTAACTGGGCTAAGGATGAGCATTCTATGTCTCAAGTGACACTTAACAGGAGAATTATTCTAACAGTCCATCCTGAAGGTACCTGCATGAATTATAAAAGATTTGGAAAGAACCAGCTAAGCCATGTCCTTGGTCATTTTCTAGATCATGAAAGTAAAATGGATCCACTCTTGGTAGATCTGAAAATTATGTGTTAGTTCCTTAAATCTGAGTATGCTTAGTATAGCATTTTATTTTTAAAAAATTCTTCAAGATTAATAAAAATGGATCTGATCATCCTGGCATCTCTTTTCAACTAGAATAGACTCCATCCATGCAGGTCTGTTTTGAGTCAGAGTGCATCTCTCTCCCCACAGGGCAAGACTCAAATTAAAGACATTCAGGAGACAGAACAAACAGACAATTTTCTACTCATGTGACTGAAATGCATCCCATATTAGCCTATGTGACAGGGATTTTAACATTCATGCTGCCCCAGGGAACGACGTGCTCTTGGTTCTACAGTAAAACTAGAAAGAACCAGAAATGTTTGGAAATGGTCAAATTCTTCTTGGCCATTTGAAGATACCTCTTAAGTACACATAAATATCTTCCAAAATGAGATGAATGCTTACATAACTTTTTAAAATCTATTTTATTTTCCAATTCTGAATTTACAATGAGAAATAAAGTATGTTGGAAACAACTACAAATGCTCATAAAAAATTAGAAGATGTCCAGTTAGTAGACTGTGGTAAAATACCAAGGTTCCCTGCACCACCTAAATAAAGCCTGATAGTTTATAATATATGTCTTTGTTTTGATCATCATAGACAACCCACAGATGGAAGTATAACAAGAATTATTAATACTTCTACTTAGAGAGACTGTGAGGCCAAGAACACAGTGCCATAGTGATTTGGCTAGGATTGTAACCTGGATCCAGTGATCCTGATATCACACTGATTCAATAGGAGAATTTTGTTGGGTAATATAATGGATTGTTTTTATACCTATTTCTGAAACTGTACCTTAGAAAAAACAATATAAAAGACAAAAGAAAATTTTCTTCTTTAGAACAATGTCTTGGTGAGATCTAATCAAAACACAAGAACCACTTCAAGTATTTATAACAGTAGGGGAAAATACATATTACATAGATATATATTATGTATATATATGTTGCACATTTTATACACACACACACACACACACACACACACACACCTGTAAGGCTCTGACTTGTATATTTATATCTTTATTTTGAAATAACCTTATTTTATTTATTTTGCAGTGCTGGGGATTGAACCCAGGACCTCACACATGCTAGGCAAGCAAAAACTCTATCACTAAGCTACATCCCAATCTACAACAGAAGAAATTTCATGGAATTGCTTATACAAGCCATGGGGTAGCTGAGGGCCAAATTGAGGACAGTGGATTTAGCAAGAGCAAAAAGCCACTACAACCCCAAAGCCAGAGAGACAAATGGAGGAGATGGTATTTTTAGAGCTGAAGGCCTGCAGTTACTTAAAAAGAACATGGAACCATGGTAAGTCTGTCCAGTGGGAGCTGGAACAACACAAACAGGCTCTGCTGAAAAAGCCAGAAAAGGAAAAGAAGAAATACTCTGGTTTCTCCCTATCTCCTCTTGCTCAATCTCCGGCCAATGTCTCTGATCAGCTGAGCCTAGTCCAAAGTCAGCCACCCAGTAGTCTGGACAGGGGTGGGGGGTGGATTTGAGAGATAATGACCAAAGATTACAGTGAACCCTCAGTTGCAGGAATCAAATATCAAATGTTTGATTCTATTGGAAGCCACTAAGATTTGAGGGTTGTATTAACAGCATACAATGACTGACACTTCCATAAATAACAACAAGTAGATAAATGGAAAAATGAAATTAGTGGAGAATCAAAATGAGATAGTACTAAGAATTACTTTGAATAATTGCTTTGAGGAAAACATTTCTACCACTAATCTGTAAGCCCAGGGTGGAGGGCAAGTGCATACATATGACCCCTTCTCCCTTGCCCCAAACCATGCCCTGGTGATAAAGGAGAGGTATATTCAGGAACCTCTCTAGGAATGTGGTGGGATCCCCAGCTAGAGGTGGGAAGTAGCCCTAGCTGTGACTATACTGCAGCTTCAAAATCAACTGGGCAGTTTGGGACAGGATGATCTGGTGAACTTGAAGTGTCATATGCTAGCAAGCTAGGAGCCAGGCCTTCCAAAAAGGAAGTATGTCATTGAGTCAGTTATGTTGCCAATCCCCAAGCCAGAGAAGTACTGATAAAACTCAAAGGTAGCCATAACACAGATAGTAAGTGGAAGCCTTTTGCTTATACTACTTCCATCACAGTACCAGCTTCCATCAAATACTCACAGCATCATTAGTTATTTATAATCTCGCCCTTCTCCCAAAGTAGTCTGTAAGTACTGGAAGATGTAGGGATTCATTTTAGTTTATGTAACTTTATAATTACTCACCTTAAAGTATAAGACTCCACCTGATATATTCAACCCTATCTTTCATGATTCCTTAGCACACCATCTGAGAAATGCCTCCTTCATTCTTTATTCTGTAGTATCCCTAAGGGATCTCTAAAAGGATGTAGGATTCTCCTTCTGTCTGGAATATTTCCCATCCTTCCCATCTGAATCCTGACAGTGATTTAAGACTCAATAACTATCTTCTGTCCGCCAGGTATACCAGTCTGCTCACTCTATAACCTAAATTATAGAATTAGAATAAATATCACTAGATGTGGCATTTCATTATTTTTGTACTTTCATATAAGTTTTGCCTTCCCAGTTAGAATTGGGCAGAGAACCTGACACTGTATGCAGCTGATTGAGTAGGTATCTGATGGATGTTTAAAAGGATGAATGAAAGACAAGTCCGATAAAAGCAGGGGACTTATTTTTTACTTACAGTACTTCTTTTGGAACCTTGTCCTGTTTGCCAAGTAAGTTACAGGCCCTCAACAAATACTTCTTGACACTGATTAACTACTTTGGAATACAATCAGGTTCACATAGCTCTAAATTGATCCCACTGGAATGCATATTCATCACTGGCAAAGGAAGTTACATATTTGGATAGCTTTAGGTGATAAAAATAAGAAAGTTCAAGACACACACAAAAATTAAAATATCTAAATTGTTAGAAAAAGTACAAATCACAAAACATGGTACTAAGCATCCATAAAACATGTCTTCATTGAAGAATGAAAACAATGAAGTCTCTTTAGAGAAATGAAACTAAATGAAAAGTTTTGATACCATTGTATCAATTCTAACCAAAATCACATTAATTTAGACAGGTTTAGGGGTTTAGATAGATTTTTAAAAATCTATATGCAATGAAATAAATATAAATTCTGTAATTTTATTAGGAGGGATAATATAAATGCTATCACCAGTGAGGAAAAAGAACTGGCGTTTCAGTGGCTTGGACAGCTTTACTTTCTTCAAAAAACATGTTTTTTTCTTAACACTTGGACAAAAATCACAAAACTGTAAGTTGCAGATGTCTCTATGCTATATGGGAACTTCTGCCATCGCTCCCAAAACCAGAATGGCTTCCAGGGACCATGCAGAAAGAGCAAAATGCAGGCCAAAAAAGGAAAGAGACAATAAACTCATTACCCAAGAGACCTTAACAAAACACAGCCAGTAAAGCCCTCCATCAATAAAGGCTGGACAGTTCAAAGAACCAGTTTTCTTTCTTGGAATTAAAAAAAAAAGGGGGGGGGAATTTATCTAGCCAAAGCAATTTCTATAGAACTGACACTTTTTTTTTAATGAGATGAATCGTCAGCTGCAAACTGAGTCAACAAATGTGGCTTTTGTTTATCCAAGTCACAGTGTGGAAATATTTTTTATATCATAACACCTTACAAATATACTTTCATAACTGAAACAAAAGTTTCATAAAATAGTACTTGACCCTGACTTTTGATCATGCAGTAGACCCTGTACTTTCCTTTCTATTCTTTTGTTCTCGTCCATTCTCTTCCCCTCCATAAAAAGAAGAAAGAAAAAATTTGTCTGGACACATAAAATTGACTTCATGCCATAATCATAGGTTGCAACACACATTGAAAAATTTGGCCTAAAGAACATTCTGGAAGTCAACCAAAGGTCACATGCTATTTCTTTCTTTTGCTTTTTAAAATTCATTGATGATAAGAAAAGGTCACTCTACCTTTACTTTTCAATGGGGTGGGAAAGGAGGGAGAAAGAGGGAGACATGACAATTTCAGGGTCTTGCATATAGTAGGCACTAAAATATCTGTTCAAAATGAGACCCCTAAAAAGCATTACCTGCTATTTTGTGCATAAAGAAACACAGAATGGAGGAGAGAGGATAAGACTTAAAGGAGAAAAGGAGAATCTTGATAATGGGAATACTGCCTGGGCAATATGCCCAATGTTTTGAGCATAGTGTTGCCAAGGGTTCTGCTTCCTCCATCATCCAAGATGCGTTGAACCACAGGGCCTAAGGCTAAGAAGCAAAAAAGAGAAAGGCCCAGGGAAGGCAAGTTCAAAAGTTTGGTAACTGATCTTATTCCAAATGAATGAGACAGGACCATACCTTTTAAATGAAGGAATAACTGCCTATAAAACCAAGAACCCCAGCTTAAGTCAATCCAAAATAGCTACAGCATATACTGTACAAAGAACAAAATGTAGCCAAACAAAAGGAGCTTCAGATTAGATAACCTGAATAATGATATCAAACAATATCCCTCAAGATACTCTTCTGAGACCTTCCTAGCTCAATAGATAATGATGCTGATAGCTGTAATAGAATGGGCTCTTATTAATAAAAGCCACTATCATTTCTCAAGAGCCCACTTTGTGCCAGGCACTGTGCGAGGTACTTAATATACATTGTCACTATTGTCAAACCAAACAAGGCTTCGTGAGGGCTATTATCCCCCATTTTACTCAAGAGGGAAAGGCAGTTCAGATAGTACCTTGCTTATATAATCAGACACCTAGAAAGTGGGGGTTGGGAAAATGAACTCAACTATGATAGTTTAAATTCTCATTTCCCATGGTACATTTATTTGCCAGCATAATGGGTATGAGCATAAAAATGGAAGTACTTAGAATAAGAGGGAGGGAGGTAAGAAGGAAAAAAGGAATTGATCCTTTTAAATAAGAAAGAGAAAATTTCAGAAAACAGCAGCTTTCCTTAAACTGGAATCTCAGCTTTAGCTCTGTAGTGCTTTCTCTTCTTTCCTCGTTCCTCCCCTCCTCTCCGTTCCCTCCCTCCCTCGCTCCCTTTCTGTGGTACTGGGGATTGAACCCAGGAGTGCCCTACCACTGAGCTACATCCCAGGCCCTTTTTTATTTTTTGAGACAGGATCTCACTAAGTTCCTGAGGCTGGCCTTAAACATGTGATCTTCTTGCCTCAGCCTCTAAATCACTGGGATTACAAACCTGCAGCACAGTGCCTGGTTTATCCTAATTTTAGTACCAGTTATTAAGCTATGGAGAAGAAACTTCCGGTTAGGAAGAGGAATTTCAAAGTGAGAGTTTGCTTTTGATACAAATGTTTGATAGTGATACTAAGTTACACAAACATAATAATCTATCCTTCCCTCCCTCTTCTGAAAAACTATCTATCAGATTTTATTTATTTTACTTATCTTAAGTTGTTCAGATTTTTAAATTTTCTTCAAATTAAAACAAAGTTCCTTTAGTAAAGGAACCAAATATTACTACAGACAATAATTTTACACAGGGAAAAAGCACTCATTCGCACACTGAGAGTCTTCAGAGAAACAAATCCTTCTCAAGCTTGGGGAAATCACTTAGACATATTCAAAATCATTAGTCCTTTGACCTTTCACTTGGTTTTAAATGGCCAAAAAGGATTTCAAACTTAGATAAGAATCCAGAGCTGTTATACACAGTACCAACAAACAACAACCTTGGGTAAGGCAGGCATTCTCATTGATCCATCATACACAGTGAAATAAGTGTTTTTCATAAATGCCTAAATTGCTATTGAAATAAATACTGGAAAAAATTAAGCCCCATACTCTATTCCACTTTCTTTTAATGTAAAAGATTTATTTTTACATCTTTTATACAACAGGAAAATAATCACATGGAACAACCTCATTCCAATTACAGTAAGTCTTTACACCAATGGTTCTCATACATACTGTCTCTTCATCTGTCTCTGGGATGTATATTTCTGTTCCTTTCAGCTGACTAATTATAAATGATCTCTAACGATTTGCCTGACTATTTTCTCTAGAGGCAAAGAGAGCTACTGTAGGCAGAGATCATATAATGAAATGAAAAAAAAATCAGATTATGTGGAACTAAGAGAAATACAAATGTAATCAACCCCTGTAGTCAGAGCCCAACTTTTCCCTGGGAAAAATCTCCCATTGTAGTAGTAAGAGAAAACTGCATTGACACCACCTTATGACTAAAGAGGAAGGAATATTTTAGAAGTAAAAATTTTAAATCAGTAGAATCCAATGCTAAAAACTGGACTGAAATATTTATATGATCATTAAAAGAAGGGAGAAGTCAGAGCAGATAATACAGATAGAATATCATGCAGAAGAAAAACACAACCTATGGCATTGTTTAAAATGCTTTCACCGGGTGTGGTGGCATACACCTGTAATCCCAGCTACTTGGGAGGTTGCATAAAGCTCTGGGTTCAATCCCCAGGCTGATTTTCATACAGACCCTCGGTTAGGGTAAATTTTTAAGGGCAAACATAATATGGTTCCTCTTTCTTCTGCATCTTCTGCTAATTTCCACTTCAACTTTCAGTAAAAAGGGTTATGAAAATAAAATTGACAATTCTGAAGCTGGCTAAAGTTATTTAAAATGAAAATTGTGAAGACCTAGGATATTTTTCAAAATAAACCAGAAAGAATTTTTGATAGTTCATTTCAATAAGAACTAAATACATCACAAAGGAACTCTAAATTTCTTAGAGGACCACAGGGAAATATGACAAAGGTATAATATTAGATCAGTTAAATTTTTACATAAATATTTTACTTTTTACTAGTTACAAACTTGATATTGGCCAGAAAGCAGTTTTCCACTTATTATCTTTGAAAACCAAGCAGGTATGTAAAAAAGTCCAAGACAACTTGCGGAATACTTTAATCAACAAAATAGATGTATAGAAATAGAGTTAAATCTACCATGAAAGTATTCACACCAAAGTGTGGAAAGGGATGTATAGGAGGCAGGAAGGGCCCTAGGGCTGAATTAAGGCTGAATTTAGGTTCCTAGGGCCCCAGTTGGTGAGTAGGGACAAATATAGTAATTGGTCTCAAGTAGCAACAGCAGGTATCTCTTGAGTCTGAAATGAGGAAGGAGCTCAAAATCCTGTGGAGATTGAGGACTGTTTTCCCTATGATAATGCAGCAGAAAGCAGGAGAGAAGAGCTCTAAATACTCTATTCAATTGTAAAGACCCCAATAAACAAGAAAAATTAATACCACATGCATATTCCATAGAAAATATTTTTTCTTGTCTCTTTGGGGGGGGGAAACGCCATGATATGTGGTTTTAAAGTTAGGAGAAAAAAATAACACGATCTTTCAAAAGCAAAAATCCACCTCTAAGGGTTATGTAAGAAAAGAGAAATGTGAACTGCTGCAGAAACTGGAGGCAGGAGAACCGGCCCTGGTCACATCCACTGTCAGATGCAAAAGCTTTGTGAAGGGTTGGAAAAAGCACACCCATTTCCAAGGAATCTAACACCACTGCCAAATTCTTTTCTAAACTGAAATTAAGCTCTTAGATAACTGCATAAGACTCTTGATTCTCCCAAACAGTAATATCTTGAAAGGAATGACCAATCTGAAGTTTTAAACACTGGAAATTTCTACAAAATTTTTTCAAGGTTAGTAGGCCATTTCTGTTTTGTTCTTGAGAGCAGATATGAGAATTGGAATGAATTTTTAAATGTAGAAATTTATTTTAAAGGCCAAATTGATTCATTTTATGTTTCAACACTCATATAAATCAAAGTAGTTAGAAAGCACTCATGTAAGTAATGGCATAATTTGGCGTGAACATACTTTATATACAGAGTTATGAAAAATTGTGCTGTGAATGGATAATTATGAATGTAATGCATTCCACTATTGTCAGGTATGTAAGAAATAAATAAAAAAGAAAGAAAGAAAGAAGGAAAAAAGAGAGAGAAGAAGAAAGAAAGAAAGAAAGAAAGAAAGAAAGAAAGAAAGAAAGAAAGAAAGAAAGAAAGAAAAGGAAAGCACTCATGTAAGAATTTCCCATAACAGAAGGAAGAATGGATCTTGGTTTTGTTTTTCATGGGCATGTCCATATTACAACTTAAATTTATAACTTAAGTTTTTATCATTTTCATGAAAGCTGAATCATCTATAGTCTTTTTTGCACAGCCTACTGAATTTAAAAGAGGTGTACATTCCATTCGGCATAAGCAGAGTAACTAAATAGATTTGATCAAGACATTCTTTAGACTGTACAGTAGATTTTCTGAGCATCTGGTACTGTATGGAAGACCATGATTTACTAACCAAAATCAATTGACCTAAAGTCACAATATGACTGCTCCCCTTCATAACTTCTCTCCTTCCCTTCTAGATGCTTCTTCCACACATATACACCTGTTTGGGGAGTGAAGTAGTGTAAGAAGTACATTTATCCTTATCAGATTTTATAAGTCAGTCAGAAATTTTTTAGTACAAGTTAGTTACGATTTCAGATTACCAGCTGGAACACAGATATATATAAAAATTTAATCTGTGTACAGGATTGGATTATCCCTAGTTTTTTTTTTTAAAGAATAGTCAGAATTTAGAGTGTTCTCTTTTGATTTTAAAGAGAAAGGAGAAAGGAAAAGAAAGAAAAGAGGGTAAGGATGAAAGGAGAGAGAACCTAGTCATTAAAACATGTTTTAGGTCTCTGCCAAAGTCTTAGAAAAACCTAACACAAACCACATAGTTATCTACCGAGATGGCATGTGCTTCTGATTATATTCTGAAAATGTGCAAGCAAGCAAGGCAAAATTATACCATGGTTCTCATTTACATTTATCATTCCCTCACTAGGGGGCATATAATCATATATAGACATCTATGGATTATTAGATATGAATATGGGCCTTATAAGATCAGATTTAAAAGTTCTAGTATCTTTCTTTTCATTCACCAGTCATGAGATAATCCATTAGAGCTGTTTTAGTGAATGAGGAAATATTTGGGGGAAGTCCAGAAGCTATCTCCTGCCACATACGAAATTTTTTATAATTTCCTTGGCAACCTTCTTCCCACAGTAAATCTCAGAGGTTACATTTCCTTTCCCGTTTGGTTATGAAATCACTTTGTACTTTACAACACTTTTCTTTGTTAGGATTCTCTGTATTTTTTCCTTGAATCAAAAGTGATGCCAAATCATCATTACCATATCTTAGTTTTTCTGATCCCAATCAGAATTTCCCTTAACCTAGCTGAAAGTGACATTTTCTAGTCCAAAAATTTCCAAGCAATATAGGGCTGGACTAGAATAAATATGAGTCACAACTAAACATGAACCGAAACAGAAAAATATGCTGGTGAAATCCCTCCCTTAACAACTTTATCTCACAACCCCAGATTTTTAAAAATGATAAACATGGTGACCTAGCCAACAACAACCTAGATAACAAGCTTTAGTTGTTGTTTGCTGTTTGCTGTGAACTAGTTTAGCATGCTCTGCTTTTTATGCACCAAGGATGCTTCTACCCCATATCACAAAGGAAGGACATCGATGCACTGGGCAGGACTGAATGGTGATGAACTATAAACTAGGGACAATTTGATGGTCAGACAATACATGACAATATTAAGGAAAATGTGATGCTTGACTAAAAAGAAAAATAAATCCACCAAAACTATAACTGGATTTAACTGGAGATTGACTCTTTCCTATGGCCATCAAAGTCAAGGATATAATAGGGTTAAATAAGCCAGTCAATGAAAGCTATGGTAAGTATGTAGTCTGTGGTGGAATACAGTTATAATCTCCCAACCTCCCAACACGTAAAGGGACAAGAATTCACAATCTGGCTGCAGTTTCAGGAACATCTGTGAAGCATTTCCCCATGATCTCAGTAATTTCTATATACTTCTGATTTACAAAGGATATTCTATTATTCATTCCCCCAGAAAAAAAAAAAAGGAAAAGTTAGGCCATAGAAGCCAAAAATGAGATTTTAACACAAAACACTTACTTAAAGTTAATAAAAGCAGAGTTGGTCTTTCACTTCTATTGAGGTTTCTGCAGAGAAGATACATGTCTCAAACAAACCACAGAGTCTTCCCCCAAACACTATTCCTGCTTTTTACCTTTTGATATTGTAAGAGCTCTGGTGGGTCACTTACATGGTGATACCCTGTAGCAGAAGAGGTTACCACGGGCTGAGGTGAGCCCTGGTTCTTCAAAGCTAATTAGAAGCGTACCACATAGGACTGTGAGTATGCTGCTGGAGAAGGCCTGCGGGGTAAGGTTAAGCATTCCTTCTCTTCAAGAGACAATTCAATTTCTCATCTTTTATTTGCCTACCAGTCATTCAACACAAAACCAGCATACAGCTTAGAAAAACTGGCCCACTGGTCACTGACCATAGCTGCAGCTACCACCACTGCCTTCACTGCCAATGAACTACCCCACCCTTTTTCAGAAGAAAAGATAAGAGGCAGTGGCATGCTTGTCCTTCTCCTTTGAGGGTCTTCCATATCAGAAATCTTGCCACCTTTCCCAAGTCCAAAGTGATCTCAAGGGACTGTGGATGTAGAGCAGTAAGTAGTACAGCACATTCTTAGTGTGTACACACAAACACACACCCCAGGATGATCTCAGTGCTTGGGTGGAAAAAGATGAAAAATGATTCCACAGAAGGTCCTGGAAGTAGAAGTACTTTGAATGCTTCAAGCATATACCAGAAGGCCTAACCCTGTTAGTACCTTTCTCCCATTCAGGTTGGTTTCTAACACAATTCAAACTCAATATGAAAAGGTTTTGAGGGAGAGAGTAGAGGTAGACAAAGCAGGAAGGGAAACCAAATTCACAAATATAAGCAACAAGCCTATATATTGCACAAAGGTGGCTTACCAAAGACACGGAAAAAGTCTCATTATTCAGACCAGGCCAATGTTCACAGAGTGAGGACCACTCTGGAGAAAGTCAGAGGCAAAGAAATTATAGCCTTTACCTGGAAAGAAAGAAAATTTCTAGGACATCTCCCTTTTGCTGAGCAGAAATCAGGATCAACTTTTCAACAAAGCCTTCACAGAATAATGCCAAATGAAACAATTTCTCAACTAAACCACCAAAATCACTGCAGGCCTGAATCCCACTCTCAGATGTCCAGAGTTACAACCTACAACCATTCCTAAGCAACTGTAATTTTAATTTTAGAATTATCAGGGGTGGGGGGAAATTCTAAGCTACTTGGGTAGCTCAGCGGTAGAGTACTTGCCTAGAATACCTTTAAAGGTCCCCTTCCCCAAAAGATGGATTTTATTTGGTCAAATTATTTCATCATTATCATCCTGAAATTCAATTCAATCACAAATTTTTCGAGCACCAAATTCGTACTAAGTACAGTGTTTGGCAATGAACACAAAGATAAAACAAATTTCTGTCCTAAAGAAATATATCATGGGAGAGGGGGAGTTAGAGAAGTAGAAAAAGAAGACAGTTCCACTTACTAACACAGGAAGAACATAGCAAATGTCAGACAAAACACAAATACTGCAGGGCATGGAGTAGCACAGAAGAAAGAGAAATCATTTTCAGGTGGCAAGGGTTAGGAGAGCATGGGCAAAGTGAAGTCTCTGACATGGTGTTATAAAGAAAGTGACACATAAGGAGCATAAAGACTTGCAGGCAGGATGTCAATAAGCAGAAATGAGATATATTCAGTATAGCCATCATAGAAAACAACACAAAATTCCTAAAAATTTAAAAATAGGGGCTGGGAATGTTGCCCAGTGGTAGAGAGCTTGCCTGGCATGCGTAAGGCCCTGGGTTCAATTCCTAGCACCATTTAAAAAAAAAAAAAAACCACACTCCGTATGATCCAGCAATCCTACTATGCCTGTACTCCATGTTCACTGCAGCACTAGTAACAATCTAGTAACAATCACCAACCTAAGTGCCCAACAACAGAGGAATGGATAAATAAAATATAGTCTATATACATCATGGAATATTATTCAGTCTTTGAAAAGGTAGGAAATTCTGTCATTTGCAACAACATAACAACATAGGAGAACCTGGAAGATGTTAAGTAAAATAAGCCAGGCATAGAAAGACAAATACTGCATCAGGTTCTCACTCATACTGGAAGCTGGAAAAAAAAAAAGTGAACTGACAGAAGTAGAGAGGAGGGTGGTTACTAGGGACTGTGGTTAATCTAGGGTGGTTGGAAAGATAATGGTGAAAGGAGACAAAATTTCAGTCAGATAGGAGAAATAAGTTCAAGAGATCTATTGTTCAGCATGGTGACTATAGTTAACAATATATTGTATTTTTTTAAAAATTACCTTTTAGTTGTAGTTGGACACAATACCTTTAGTTCACTTATATATTTTTATGTGGTGCTGAGGATGGAACCCAGGGTCTCACACGTGTTAGACGAGCACTCTACTGCTAAGCCACAACCCCAGCCCCTATATTGTATTCTTAAAAAATGTTAACAGAGTGGATATAAAGTATTCTTGCCAGAAAAAAGTATACTTGCCATAAAAATGCTATGTGAGGTAATACATATTTTAATTACTAGATATATTCATCGTACAGTATATATGTGTCAAATTATCATGTTGTACATGGTAAATTCATGATTTTATCTATCAATGTAAAAAAAATTAAAATATAAAAAGAAATGGGGTATGTTCGTGGAGTCTGCCATTCTGGATATAGCAGTAATTTCTGGACTTTTTAATTCTGGAAATCAGTAAAATTTCTGTGGCAAGGGAGTGGTTATAGAGAAAATGAAAGAGGTTGAAAGTTGGGAAATTTGCTTGGGATGAAAAAGAAAAGCTGGAAATAGTCTTTCCTACCTCAGAGAAATAAAATAGCCAGAATTCCATTGAGATTATATATATATATATATATATATATGCGCAAATGATAATAAAATGACAACCTCTATTATCACCATCATTTTATAAGTAAATAAGCATTTTAATTCCAAAAATGTTGGAAGCACTTCATCTCAGAGACATAAAACTGGCATTTCTTGTCAAATGAGGGCCTTTTCAGTGCAACTATAGCCTACCCAACACAGGTGGTTAGGGTCCCTGGGTTAAAGGACTCCTGTATGGAACAGACGATACAGCTGAAGTCACATTAATGGGGTTTGGAATGATAGACCAGTGACAATATATTCAATTAAGCCAAGAGGGAAATAAGACTTTTAAGGGAAGGGGTGAATAATCAATGGCAATCAGAGTCATGATCTAAAATGAACTTGCCACTTAAGAGGACACTATAAAGACACCGAAAGAGGTTTTGAGAGCTTAAACTAGGGTGATACAGAGAAAAATGGAAAGAACTTGTCAGCAAATTGTATGTAAAGATTCAGGAAGAGTCAAACATGACTGAAAAGAATATGTATAGTAGGGCTGAGGCTGTAGCTCTTGCCTTGAATGTGTGAGGCACTGAGTTCGATCCTCAGCACCACATAAAAATAAATAAATGTATTGTGTCCATCTACAACTAAAAAACATTTTAAAAAATATGTATGGTAGAGTTAAAAGACGCATGAAAATTCATAAAATGGTACTAGATAGGAGGTGGAAATGAATGCATTTTGGGGTGGGCTAATCAGGGAGGAACTTAGAAGAGGGTGGGAATATGAGATTGAGAGTTGGGGAGTGACATGTGGAAGGCATGGAATGGGGCAAGTTTACTTCCTTTATCACTATAAGATTTCTGAACTCCTAATATCTGCCAAGCACTGAACTAGCTGCTAGGAATCCAATGAAGCACAATAACAGATCTGGTACCTGCACTCATGGAGTTGACAATCTGGCAGGGAGAGACAAACATTAATGCAATAATCACACAGATGGGCATGATTACAAATTGTATAAAAGTGTATAATTTCCAAAGGATAAAAAAGAAAAATGCAGTGAACAGACACTTGGAAAATGACTTTAATTAAAAGGCAAAGTGAGACGACCAATGGAAACAGAAGGCAGTTAGGATAGTAGGAAGTAAACTGGAGCAAATAATTCCTGAAAGCCCATAGGATAGGTAATAAACAGTGCCAACTGCTGCTGAGAGGTCAAAAAGGACCAGGACTAAGAAGGTTCCACTAAATACTATTCAATAAGGAGGACATAAGGATCTAAGTGCAGTCCTGAGGCAGATGGAACAGGATTTTAAGGAGTTAATGAATGAGATGGTAGGAAAGTGCAAGTGACAAGACCTCTTTGAAGAAGTTATACAACAAAGAAATGGAGCTGGGGAAATGGGTGACTTGAGGGAGAAGCAAGTTTACAGAATTGCCTTATTAGAATAGGGATAATTTCAGAAATCAGGACAGAAGACTTAAGAGAGAAAGAGATAAGACAGAAGATACAGGAGAGAGGAGGAATAATTGCCAGAGCTGGGTCCCAAGAGAACAGAGAAGAATTACATCAAGAACATCAACAAACAAGTTAGCAATGGCTCTTCAAACAGACAAAGAGAACAGGGAAGGTGAAAATTCCCAGAAATTAGAGATAGCAAGAAAGGATACTAAAGAAGCAATTGTTACAGGGGTAGAAACTCTCTTCAGGAAAATTGAGGAAAGGGGAGTCATTTGCTATGAATTGAGTGAGACATGAACATCTGGGGCTTAAGGAAGCTGCCACTGACTAACTGTACAATCACTCAACAAACATTTACTGAATGTTTCTATCCTTTCTATGCACCAAGAGCTGCACATTTATGCACAAGCATAAAAGAAGTTAGCTGGCATTTATTACTATAGATAAAACATGGGGTCAAAAGGAAACAGGCTGATTTTATTGCTGTCACATCTAGAAAAAGACCATAGCAATAACAGGTGATAATTACACATCCTTTGAAGCTTATGTACATGCTAATGGATGAGCTATCACTACTGCAGGAGCCCAATATTCATTCCTCAGGATTAAATTAAAGATAGTGCATTTATTTCATGAACAGATACTGTGTGCCTGAGCATCAGATAATTGAGCTCTAAGAATGTTCCAGTCCCAATGTGTGATGGATTCTGAAGGCTTCTGCTCTTTCTACCATTCTAGCACATTTCATTGGTTCTGAGTATTAAATGAACCCATCAACACAAAATTTTATGCGTCATTAGAAAATGAAACTCTCAGCATCTGAACATTTTAACTTTTCTAGATACATCCTAATTTTAAGGAATGGGCTAAACCCAAGAGTTCCAGGCCATGGTTTTTCAGTGCCACTAAATCTCAAAATGATCTCTTTCTTAAAACCAATGCAGCTTTTAAAACTATAAGTCAAATGGGTTACTTCCCTGCATGGAACCCTTTCAACTATAATCAGAATAAAATCTATCCTCTTATATTGCTCTTAAGGTCCTTCATAACCTGGTCCCTGCCACCTCCTGTGCCATCTACCTACCTATCTATGTTTAGTGTTCAAAAACACTTTTAAGCTCTCACCTCAGTTTCCTGGCCCAAAATAAGTACTGTAAAAAACCAAACACAATTTGGGTTTTATGTCTACCATGTATAGTGTAGTAATTATATACTAAATATCACAAGGGGGAAAATTGTACTTCATGATCATGTTGGCATGTTTATTTCCCTAACTATCTTGATAAGACAATTTAGTGATTAAAAAGAAATTAATAGCACATATTAATACTGTACAAGTATGATTAATGACTTTTTGAGATAAAAATCATCATCTTGATTATTAGGTAAAGAAAAACCTATTAACTTTGAAGTTGGACAAATTTACTCCATTAAAATCAGCTACAGCAATTCAGGATTCAAAGTATTGTTCAAATTCATGTATACAAATAAAGTCATTAAAATTCAGGAGACTTCACTCAGAAACTCACTGCACTTAAAATTCAGAGCCCTAACAGAGGGCATTGAGCTGAAATATTTAAATTGAAACATTTGTCCCTTCTGGACAGGGCATTCTACACTGCTTTTGTTTTCACCCAAAGGAGGAACTGAAGATGCCCTGTAAGTACACAGCAATTTGAATACCAAGAAAAACTTGCTCCTTAAATTGTGCTGCTGTGCTACACCTGAGGTCAAGGCCACTTTACCCAGCTGAGGTCAGGGGCCCTCACCTTCACTTTGGGGCTGAGTTTTAAAAATATTTCTAATTATAGCTTTATAAAATGCATGTGATTCTAAGCTTTCTTAAGAATTAATTTTCTATAGAAGAAAGACAAGTAGAGTAGAGTAAGGGGATTGAGGGGGAGAAGGGACAGATGAGAAAAGGGAGGAACAGTGTAATAAAACTAACCAAAATTTTCTGGCCTAGTGGTCAGTGGTAGAGTGCTTGCCTCGCATGTATGAGACACTGGGTTTGATCTTCACCACATAAAAATAAATAAATAAAATAAAGATATTGTGTTCATCTATAACTAAAAAATATTTTTAAAAAAACTAACCAAACTTTCCTATAATCATAATATACCACAGTGAATTTCACATTTATGTATACTCATAAGGCATCAATTTACCTATAAATAGAAGACAGATCAGTAAAGAGAAGGGAGAAGGAGAGAAGGGAAGGGAAAGGTATAAGTATCAGGGACTGAACTGGAGCAAATTATATTCCATGCTTGTATAATTATGTCAAAATGAACCCCAATATTATGAAGAACTATAATGAAAAAAAGTGTCTTGGAAAAAAAAAAAAAGATCTAATTCTAGAACTCCAAAGCACACCCCATTAGGTAACCAATATTTTTTTAAATGGAACTCCTCCTAATAAGTGCTTCAAAGACTCCCTAGATAAAACAAAAAACTTTAACAATTTAGTGAGTTTGACCACATCCTCGGACCTATATTTCTTCATTAAACTGCCTCACACCAATTCTTTGCAGAGAAAAGGGAACTGAGACCAAGGGGGTTAAAGAACTCTGTGGGTAAAGAGTAGTGCCACAGCTCAACCTGCACTGCCTCCTGGAAGATAACAAATCTCTTCTCTCTCTTTTCTTTTCTTCTCTTTCCCTCCTTTCTTCTTTCAAAAAAATACTTCTGAGTCATGTTAGAGCAGAAAGACAATGGTTAAAATCCCAGACTCTAAAAGCAGACTGAATTCAAATTTGGATTGTTTCTACAACTTATAAGCTATATGACCTTGAGAAATTATTCAACTACTTTGTGCCTCAATTACCTCATTTTGAAAAATGAGGATAATAACAAAATACAACTAAAACATACTAAGGGTATTTAAATAGGTCAATCCACAAGAAATGTTAATACCTAGAACAATATTTGGTATATCATAAGCATTATAATGTCAGCTCTTATTAAAAGCAAGTTCTGTAACGATGAAGCACTCAAGGATTACTAAGCTTCTTATAGCTGTGTCGACTTACCCTCAGTGAACTGAAAGTGAATGCATTCATACACACTCATATACATACAACTTTTGTGTGTATGCTTTCAGTGAGCTGAAGATATTATATATAAAACAATGCATTCAATTCTCAAAACGAAACAAAAGCCCTTATATAATTTGCCAAAGGCTCTCAAAAACGAAACAGTAGGACCAGGATTTGAACTTGGGGGTTTGTGTGTCAAAAGTCTAAGTTTTTTTAAAAAAAATTATTATTTTTTAATCTACACTATTATTTTGATTTTTTTGTGTCTACATTTTCCGTTTTTCAATAAGTCCATTGGCTATAACTTAAAGTCAGAGTTTTTAAAGGGATTTTGAAATGTGTATATCACAAGATTCCCCTTCTGCATGTGAAGAAATGGAAGCCCAGCACTTGCCTGAAGTCATATAATGAATATCTTTCCCACAGTGTCACTCTGCCACTTTTTCTTCTGAGATTATTGATAGCCTGCTTCTTAAAAGACCTCAGCCCAACTTTTACTGTTTTAGGGCCAGAGAGAAGAAAAGGACCACTGTATATATCAAGAATGCAAAGGCTAAGTGAGAGCCCAGGGGCCCCTAAGGCGAGTTCATTTTAGCAAGTGTACTTTGTCATATCAAGTTTAGCTGCTTGAAAATACACTCTACTGTCATGTATATCTAAAAAGAATAAATAAAGAAATAAAAATCAAAAGTTTACCTGCTTAGGCTTTTTCTTCTTTCTGGCACACACCAGCATTCTAGAGATTTAGGGTTAACATACAAATCAGGTATTAGTCTAGTTTATAATGCCACTGTGACCTAAGGAAAACTTTGCCAAACAGGGTTTTACAAACAAAAGCTAGAGTAGATAAAATTTCACCCTAGAAAAAAGGAGAAGCTACTGTGAAGTTGAAACTCACAAAGGAAGGAAGCTCACAATTAAGGTAGCTATTCCTAGCAAATCAGTCTAAGGCCAACAACATACAAGCATATCAAACCAATGGCCCCAAGTGGAAAGATAATGCAGCTTTCTGATATAATTAGTTTTCTTTATGCAAAAAAACTGAATTTGCAATAAAACTATGTCCTTTCCTGCCTTCATTCTGGTGTGTACATGTTTGATTGCTTCCTGAGGAACTGGATTAGAGTCCAAGAGACAACCCCAAACCACAAGTCCACTGACCTCCAGGGGCCAATAGGCAACATGATGCATTTTAGCATTAGCTATTGCTGGGGCCTGTCCAGAGGGACTTGTTCATCTTCCCATTCAACATAGTTCTGAAAGGTTTGTTGGTTAGCTTATACTGTTCTTCCAGACCACCAAGAGGGATCACACCTATGATTACGTGCCCAATACACTGAGTCCCTCAGAGGATTTTTCTGATAAGTGCAGGCTGCTGTAGACAGAAAACAGCCCAGATCTGAAGTGTGAGGCTCAAGTCTTGGTTTCTCTACCTACTTACAAGACTGATTAAGCCAATTATCCTCTTAAAACTTGAGATTCCTTGTCTAGAATAATAATCTCTTCCCATGTTCAGGGTAGTTTACATAAAAGAATATAAATGCAAGCACTTTATATGCAGAAAAAGTCCAGGTGAAGGGAAGGGACAACTAATACTGTCTTATTAACATCCCAACTGATCTCCCAGCCTAAGATCCCTAGGTGACTCCCTAACACTCTCGATAAAGCCAGGCTCTGAACAAGGTTTAAAAGCCCCTCATAATCTGCCATCTAATTACCCTTCAGCTCTGCCTCTTATTACATCCCCCAGATTTCATTTGAGCCTTCAGCCAAATGGGATACGGGAGGTACTCCAAGGGCCGAATCGCAGGAGCCCCGAGCCCACAATTCTTCTTCTTCACACTCTCTCATTCTACCAGCTCAGTCCTCCTTCGGGTTCTGATTTGAGCATTCATATAATTTCCTCCTAAAAGCTCTCCCCAAACTCTCTTCTGTGCTTTCAAAGTATCATATATTTATCCTTGTAGCTTTTCTCATCACTGTGCTAAAATGACCTCTCAAATTTTTGAGAGGCTGCTATAGACAGAGAGCAGCCCTTTCCTCTCAAAATTTTGCAGACCAAAAAATGTTACCAGAATGAGTGAATTTAGTGAAAATGCTAATGACTTAAGTGTCTGGCATGGGTAGTTCATGAACAAACCACTACAATTCTTCCTACCTAACTTGGTAAGCAATGAAAGTTCTTGCAGATCTAGTTCAAATCTTACCCCACTCCCAGCTGCTCCTTTTCAACCCCAAAGCAAATGGCCAATCAAGGACCAGAGATGTGCTTGGACCTAGATATCCTAGTTCAATCCTTTCCTTTTCTCCTACAAAATGTTGTCTGTATCCAACTAAACCATCAGCCATCTTTTCATTGCCAGAGAACTGAAAGCAGATGAAGTATAAGAGAAAAGAGACTTGAAATCAGAAAACTAATGCTCAATGTCAGGGTCCCTGTGACCATGAGCAACTGCCCCTGAGCCTCAGGGCTTCTTATCTGTCAAATGGAAACTGAGCACCAGCTAAAGAGATCCTGTTGTCTCAGATTATTTTTCACCTACCATGCCATGCTTAGTGTAAAGAAAATGAGAGTATTTAAAAAGGCTTTATACAAAGAACTCCTTTCAACATTCAAATAGTTATTTTTATGGTTACATTCAGCTTTATCACTAAAACCAAGACATTTTAAGGACAGGATTCAAAAACATTAAGCAATCTCTTCAATACTACAAAAATTTTCACCAATTTCCAAGAGTAACACAGGTTTGTCTGAATTAACTACTACTACTTCTTCCTTTTGTCTTCATGACATCCAAACACACTGGTGAAAAGAACCCTTGTACACAAGCACCTGCAGAAGAATGAAAATGAAAAACTGTTTTCCTTTTCAGACACTGATTTCATAGACTGAGTATCATGAAGCTAGCACTCACCTTTTATGAGGCTAGTCTAATGTCTTCGGGAGGAGATTGTGCCCTGACAGGCTGGAAAGATGCACCAATTGTTTTTCACAGTACTGTGTGATTTATTTTACAATAACTAAGAGATGATATGAACAAAAATTGTGGCAAGTCATACAATGATTTCACAGTATAAATTACCTTATTTATTTTTAAATATTTTCATTGTTTTTGGCATATTATAATTATAGATGAAAGTGGAATTTGTTGTTACAAAAATGTACATGCACACAACATAACAATATAATTTGGTCAACTTCATTCCCCAGTACCTTCTTCACCTCTTCCCTCCCCTTGGTCCCCTTCTTCTACCCTACTGGTCTCTCTTCTATTTTCATGAGATTATCAACCCTCCCCTAAACCCCCATTTTTTCCTCTCTAGATTCTACTTATGAAAGAATATGTGACCCTTGCCTTTCTGAATTTGGCTTATTTCACTTAATGTTCTCGAGTTCCATCCATTTTCCTGCATATGATATAATTTCATTCTTCTTTATGGCTAAAACTCTCTTATGTAAATATACTACACTTTCCTTATTTATTCATCTACTGACAGAAAACTAGCTGGGTAATATGGTGGTTCTTTTGAGGAACCTCCATACTGATTTCCATAATGGTTATACTAGTCTATACTCCCAACAGTGTAAAAGTTCCTTTTCTTCTACCTCCTCTCTAAACTTTACTATTGTTTGTATTCATGACGGATGCCATTCTAACTGGAGAGATAAAATTTCAGTCTAGTTTTGATTTGCATTTTCCTGATTGCTAAAAATGCTGAAGCTGGGCTTGGTGATGCTCCCCTGTAATCTTAGTGACTCAGGGGACTGAGGCAAGAGGATTATAAGTTCAAGGCTGGCCTCAGCAACTCAGCAAGACCCTCAGCAACCTATGAGACCCTGTCTTAAAATTTAAAAAACATAAAGGGCTGGGGATGTGGTTCAATGGTAAAACGCCCCAGGTTCAATCCCCAGCAACCCCTTAACACACACAAAAAAAATGTTAAACATTTTTTTTCACATATTTGTTGGTCATTTGTATTTTTTCTTTTGGGAATTGTCAGTTTAGTTCAATTTTTCATTTATTGATTGTGTTACCTGATTTTTTTTTGGTGGTAATAAGTTTTTGAGTTCACAAATTTAAAATGTAATAGTTTATCAAAGTTGAAGGGTAAACGTTTAAGACACCACTACTGGCAGTATATATGTATGTTTTTCAATTTAATTGTAGTGGATTTCATTTTCATGAAAAGTTATTAAAATTAAAATTTTATGCTTCCATAAAATTAGAAAATTTCAAAACAATATATGTAGACAAAACAGGAAATGTACAAACTCATTTTATTCTGTTTGTGGGCAATACCCTAGTCTGTAGCTTACTGCTCATTACCAGTTGTGGTAAAGACAAGCACCAATTTTTACCACATAGTTCTATACAATATAAAAGAATGATAGCAGTCATAGGCACTATTAATTCTCTATTTTAGGCAGAAGCTTCTAACTTTTTACTGAATAGATTACTCCAGCTGCTAACAAAAGCAAAAGAGACTGAACAAATAGCCAAAGAAATGGATGGGGTGGGGATCAGAATATTGTTTTCACAATTTTTTTCTCAACCCAATCACTTCTCCCCAAATCCTGGGTAGGAATGAATTACTAATGGTTAGTGAAATGAGAAAGAAGTCTGAGCCATTTCAAAAACAGAACAGTTAACACTCAATAAAGAATTGTTTTCCATTCTATATCAAGATTTTATTTAGAGACTTTTAGAAAAGAAGAAAGTAAAAAAAAAAATTCTTTTTGAAAACCATAAACAGCTATCCCATGCAAATTCACAAGCAATAAACAAATTTCAGAAGAGTTAGTCACTGACACCTCACAATGCAAGTGTTTTGTTTTGTAATGGATTTTATGTATTTTTGTGTATATTGTATGAAGAAATTATTTTGTAATGCCTATTCCAGATAAACATACATTGCATAGAGTCATAAGAATCGAGCCTACAATATAACTTTAAGCAGCTCACCCTCTATTTCACATCAAAATTTGATAATACATCCTCAGAGGTTGTCCCTCCACTCTATATACCAGGAAAATATCCACAATTTATTAAGACAATTACTGCCAAGTTCTTTGCCAAAATATGTGAAATTACTATGTGATATGGAAAGTCCTGCCAGTACCAGCTCTGCCAACAGAAAGCTGTGCAGCTTTACACATTGCCTAATAGCTCTGTGGTTGGTTTTTTACCATGATGAGGTGGGATTCCACACCTAACACAGCTTTTGCAAATGCTCTGAAGTTCTGAAATGCTGTCAAAAGCTGCCAAGCAGCACTGTGGTCTACCTTAAAGACAGTAAGCCTAAATTTGATGAACATGATATCAGACAGAGCTTTAGCATTTACCCTGGGTGCCAAGAACTAAAATCCTGGGCTGAGGAAGATGAGAGCTTCCTGGAAAATGTCCAAAGGTTCAGCAACTGGTAAATATCAAAGTGCCTAATTAAACATGCTACATGCTCTAGGTAGGATAGCAAGAAAACATTTCATCACAGCCAACAGGGCTGCTGTGCAAGACTGCTTCTAAACATTTCCACCACTTCATGTGGCTTTCCAAAGGAAGTCCGGAGTAACTAAAAAAAAAACAAAAAAAGCAGATTTATTTCTTCCTCTAAAGACAACCAGGCACCTAAATCCTTTCAGGTTTTTACTAATTCAAAGAAAAACCTTCAAACATAAAAACCCATCTCTTGACACAGTATGTCCAATAATTATTCACTAAAAATATTGCTAATACTGAAATGTAGCCATAACATGTTGGAGGGCACATCGCTACCTGTTTTATTTAGAAAACAGCATATGTCTGGGGTGTTGCCACCTCTGTGGCAAATGTTAAGAATCCACCACAGCCCTCAGTCTTGCTGCTCAGATATGACCTCAGAACCTGCAGAAGATGGCATTCCAGGCAACCACTACTAACCCACCAGTACTGGCATTTTTCACCCCAGATTTGCACTATTTCTCAACACACTATGCTGAAGCCTATCCATCCTAACCCTGGTATTCCTCAACATACTGTGTCAAAACAGTAAATTGCATCTTTTAAAAAAATTATTTTGTGATAATTTCAAGATTAAAGTGAAACTTTCATTTAAACCATAAAATGATAAATTCTTCCTACAATAAGTGTACAAAACATAACTTCACGTCAGTTTTACTCTAGATACATGCTGTTCTAGTGAGAGATATGCAAATGGTTCTATATAATAAATGTTTATATGCATTTTTTTAAAAAAAGAATTTGGCTGTATTGAACCCAAACACCCAGTCTAATTCTAATCCACTCAGTACCCTGTCACTCAAATAAGTGCTGGGCAGAACACAGACACAAACACAGCTCCATCTGCTAATTAAAAATGGGCATGAAACTGTTAACAGGCATCTGTTGCATTGTTTGAAGCTAATGGGCAGAGACAAAGCTGAAATGGCCCTTCTAATGCAAACCCAGTGATTTCACTCATTTTCTATTTGGTATTTATGTTAGTGGGGGGTTGAAAGCAGGGTGTTCAAATAATAGCTTATTATGCAGACTGAAAGATAAGTGAAATATCTTTTATATTGTTAAACAACACTTTAAAAGAGATTATAGAAAGATATACAGCATTTTATGCTGGGGGGGATAACACTCTTGTGTTAAAAATTCAAATTAAACACTTTTAATTCAGACATCACCTAATCATCTCTAATACCATAAAAGAATAACAACAAACTCAGGCAATGCTTTACAGCTCTTACTGTGCTCTCCCAATTCTCTCACAATTCACATCTATCCTTTCACTCGTCCAATTGTGCAATCACTTAATACAGGCCTTGGAAATTTAAAAGTTAAATAAGACTTGATTCTTACCTTAGACAACTCACAGCAAACCTGAAAAGTAATACGGTATTCTTACACCCTACTGAACATGAAGGAACCAAGGCTCTAGAAGGACAACCCACTTACCAAAGGCCTTGAAGTTAGGAGAAGCATATGCCAGGATAGGAACTCAGATCTGACTCTAGACCCATAGTTAATTTAATATTTTGGGCTGGGGATGTGGCTCAAGTGGTAGCACGCTCGCCTGGCATGCGTGCGGCCCGGGTTCGATCCTCAGCACCACATACAAAGATGTGGTGTCCGCCAATAACTAAAAAATAAATCTTAAGATTCTCTCTCTCTCTCTCTCTTTAAAAAAAAAAAAAAAATTTAACATGCTATCTCCCTAACACCAACCACAAACCAACCACCAACAACTTCACTGCCTGGAAAATGAAAATAATTTAGGACTTCTCCTTATATACACCATCTCTGATTAAAGTACCAATTTTAAAGTACCTAATCATCACAGATCCTTGACCATCATGCCTGGTTTGTAAGCTGGCAGCTCACAACTTCATGTAGCCACAGACATGTCCGTTTGGCCCTTACACTATTTTGTTGTTGTTTAACTGCCCATAATTTTGGGGTTTTATAAGAGATTTTTAGCCTATCTTGAAATATGAGAAGACTTTCCAGCATGGTGATGGTAAAACTGCAGCTGAAATGCAGACGTTGGATTCCCTATACCTTACTGCCTCCCATTCAGGGCCCAATCACCTTATTCATGGCTCCTCCCTGGCCTATTTGAGTTTGCACCCCTGACCTAAGAAACAGTCTACAATCCTACCCTAAAGTTCCCTTTTGTTTTCCCATAGCTATTTACATTTCAGAAGCTTGGTGATCTCATACTTTACAATATTATTCACTACCTAAAATCTACTTCCCCATCCCCCCTCCAACCCTCTTCTTATCTTACTATGACTTCAAGTAACAACTCTAACACCCACAGGAGAGCTGATCCCAGAGCAGAGCTGTGCGCAGGCTGGCAGAACTAGACAAGCACCAGCTCAGGCCATGCTAGCAGCCCTCTGGTCTTCCCATTCTGGCTCCATGGTTCTTTTCAGATCAGTTATGGGATTCAATTCAAAACTCAACTGCTAAATTTTTCCTTGTCTTCAAAGGTTAGACTTATTTCCCTCTAAAACAACATCTAAAACTATTCTCCTCCAGCTTTTCTAAGTGGATCCAAACAATGTTGCAGTTGTTGCCAAGAGAACCCCCTCCCTGACTTGCTATTTGTAGAACAGATGGTGAAGCTCTTTATTAAAGGACACTTATTCCTAAGACAGATCCACATCTAAATCCAAGACTCAGTTTCCCTGTGCCCATCCTTAATTTGTAGAAAGCTTTTTCATTCACTAGCACATTAATTAAGGAGATAAATTTAACCCTTCACACCCAGTATTAAATGCCACTTTTTCTGAACTAGTGTTGCTATTGAAGTTATCACTTAGATGAGAAATCTACTGACAGCTCAGAAAGAACACAATGACATTAAAACAAGGCTTTATGCACAAAATGTTCAATCTGAACTTGCATGTTCCTTGCATATTTTTCTTTAAGAAATTGAAACCAAGGAAAACAACTATGAAAATTAAAATCAACTTGCTGTACATATCTGGATTATGCTCAGTCAAATGTTGATCTCATCTTGGATAAAAATGTAAATATGACAGAGTTTGTTTTTTAGTCAATAAATCTTGATAAAAGCTTTGAAATGCTACCAATCAAAAAACACTTTTTAATTTTAAGCAAAAGTCAACAAACTTTTTTTTTTTAATAAAGGACCAGTTAGTAAATATTTTTGAGCTTTCTGGTATACATTTGGCCTCTGTTGCATATTCTTCATTGTTTTGTTTTATTTCTTAAATAATCTTTAAAAATGTAAAAACCAGCTGGGTGTAGTGGTGTACACCTAAATCCCAGAGACTTGGAAGGCTGAGGCAGGAGGATCACAAGTTCAGGATCAACCTCAGCAATTTGTCAAGGCCCTAAGGACTTAGCGAGACCCTGTCTCAAAATAAAAAAATAAAAAGGGCTGGGGAGGGCTGGAGTTGTGCCTCAGCGGTAGAGTGCTGGCCTAGTATGTGCAAGACCCTGGGTTTGATCCTCAGCACCACATAAAAATAAACAAATAAAATAAAGGTATTGTGTCCAACTACTACTAAAATATAAATATTTTAAAAGGAGGCGGGGACTGAGGAAAAATTTAAAAGTGGCTCAGTGGTTAGGCATCCCTGGGTTCAATCCCCAGTACTGGAAAAAAAAAAAAAAAAGTAAAAACTATTCTTAGCTTGTGGACTACACAGAAATAGGCTGCAGGCCACATATGGCTCATGGGCTATTATGTATTAACCCTGATTTTAAGAAAAGGGAACTCAAGAAAAATATGCAATGTCACAGGATAAAATGTCTAAAAGTGTTCTAACAAGACTAAGCTGCAACAATTACCAACATGTGGCTATTAATTATTTCATTAGTTATTTTGATCACGGAAGAAATTTTTTATGGCAGAACGTACTTTGATCTTCCTAAGCTGAAACTACAAACATAGAAAGAAAGGGCAAAGAACAGCTACAAATGCTGAGTTACCCCAGTATAAACTCTTATAGGGATCAGAGCCATTTAATGGACATTGACTATTTCCCTAAGCAGACACGGTTAATGAAAGTGGAAACATCTGGGCTAGGGTTGTGGCTCAGTAGTAGAGTGCTTGCCTAGCATGTGTGAGGTACTGAGTTCTATTCTCAGCACCGCATATAAATAAATAAATAAATAAATGATCCATCAACATGTAAAAAAAAATTTTTTTAAAAAGTGGAAACATCTTAACTTCCTCACACAGGCAAGCGTGAAAAATCTAATTCTTCCTGGAAAAGGTGGTGACTTGAATTTATGGAGATGATCATACAGATCAGAAATAACAGCAGCTCATTGTGAAAAGTGACAGACTCAGATTTGCAGTTTTACTGAAGGCTTTGCTACAACCAGCTATGTAATTTTGAGAACATCAATTAAACATTCATTTTCTCATTTATAAAATTAGGGTGGGGCACAAAGAAGATAATTTCTAAGACTCTGCTGTCAAAGTATGACTACTCTAAATAATGAAACCACTCAGGAAATACCTAACAGGAAGAAGGGGGTAGGGCAGGGGAGAGACAGCAAAGGGAAGAAGTTTAGGTTGTCCTGTTAGAGGACAGGGCTGAGTTATTTGTTCTACCAGCATCTTGTTTCACATAGGGTCATTTTAAGATATCAATATGTATCTGTATCAATATTAAAAGGCAGCCACATCCCATAGGACATATATGATTAATTGTATTACCATTCCTGATTGTCTTAATGTTATATTTTACAATATAATAATGTTAATAATGGTTATATAAAGGACATTTTTTAGAACCAATCAATCACGAATTTTTTTAAATTTTCAAATATCTGAACTGAAAGGTCAGTTGGTCTTGAACACTGTGCCTATAATTTCTTCAAGTGGATAAAACAACCCATACTCCATGTTTAACAACTATTACCTGAATGATATATACTGGAAGATCCCCAACAAGTCAGATAAAAGAAATCATTGACCACAACAAAGCACAGAAAGGAAATGAAAGAGACAGAGAATGGTAAGAACTTAAGAGAAGGGAGAAGAAGAAAGTATCTATAAGACAACTATATCTGGAACCAAAATGATAATGGTCTCCTTCCTTTTGATGACAGAACCCCTATCACAACAGTGTCTGAAGATGGCAGGCTCCCATTTTTAAAAACTACACAAACTTTGAACAGGCAAAATTAAGACTTAAAAGTATCTTCATGGGAAGAAAACAGACATGTGTACATATCTACCAAAACACACACGCAAACCCCAGGTATTAAGAAATGAGTATTTCCTGTGATGTAGAGTTTATCAAGTTATGTCAGTAATGCTAAAGCAGACCTTTGTCAAAACCCTTTCACAGAAAACCCCAGAAATTTACACATGTAGGTACAATATGACTGGAGAGGAGATGGGCCACCAACTGTCACCTCAACATTTCAGATCATTTAAAGATAGGGTAAAGGCTTAGGGGAAGTAACTTTGCCTCTAAAGAGGTGAAGACCACAGTGATGAATCTAGTGGAATTTTTCACTAGAATTGTGTTAACATTCAGCTTATTTTCCTAGCTTAATTTTAATGGCAAAGCATTAGGTTTCAGGTACATAAATTCTCCTGCTGTTTGAAGGTGGTGTGCTACCACTTCCTGTTGGAGCTCTGAGGCTAAATAAGAGGCATGGGATTTTCCCCTCCTCCTCCAGGTCAACTGAAGAAGACACAGCTCACAGCTTCTGTTTACCACATCCACCACACAGAAAGAACAAGCTCCCCGATGAGATTCACCCCATTTAATGTCTACCTCCTATTCTAAACTGCTACAGGATGCTGGTTTTCATTTCTTAATAGCTGCAACCATCCAAAGAAGCTCATTTCAATCATATATATTATATATATATATATAATATAATATTATATTATATTATATATATGCCACACAAGAAAAATTTGAATCCTCAGAATATATATGCATACATATTTACACATATTTATAATTATATTGGGTTATTGGGTGCTGAGGATTGAATCTAGGGCCCTCATGCCTGCTAATCATATGCTGTACCACTGAGCTAAACATCCCCAGCACAAAAAAGTAAGAGTTAAAAGCTACTATTTTGCTGGTATGGAGGCGCATGCCTGTAATCCCAGAAACTAGGGAGGCTGAGGCAGGAGGATCATGAGTTCAAAGCCAGCCTCAGCAAAAAGCAAGGTGCCAGGCAACTCAATGAGACCCTTTCTCTAAATACAAACTAGGACTGGGGATGTGGCTCAGTAGTCGGGTGCACCTAAGTTCAAGGCCTGTACCCCAAAATAAAAATTTTTTTAAAAAGCTACTATTTTAAAAGGAGCAGATGCCCTTACATGAAATGGGGGTCAAAAATTAAGGGGAGGGGGAGAAAACTAATGAAATTATTATGAACAAGCAAAAAAAAAATCCAAGGAACTTAACAGAAATATCATTAGTGAGACTTACTCACTTTCAAGGCAAGGTATTTCTAGGAGTGTCCCACCTAGAATGGGCAAAGGGTACCCACTCGTTAGAAATTGTCCTTTACCAACTGTATTGCAATATGCATTCAACAGTGAAAAAAAGTTATTTGGAGTTTTGAAATTAGTACCAATGTCAAAATTAATGCCTTTTGTTGCTGTACCAGCTCCTACCAAATCTCTTAGGAATATACTTGAGAGATGACATTTAAAATCTGCTTCCTCAGAAAAGAAAAAGTCCCACTCAAGACTGACTGCCAAGAACTTGCAACTTAAACTTCCCTAAGCCCAGACATCATAACACTCAGGAGATTTTAGACCATGTAATCTGTATGAAAGCAATCAGAATAACAAATGAGTCTTTTCCAATACTTGAAAAGTACTCTATACCCATGCATTCTTTTTTTGAAATGATGAATTATCCTTAAAACTCACAAATATTTAAACACATTTATTACCAAGCAGTAGTTCTCTATTATTTCTCAACCCAGAAATGCATGGTGAAATATGAAAGATGTGTTAATAAACTACAATTAGAGGCCAGGCACATCATACAGGCAACCAAAAGCTAAGATTCTTAAGGTACTTACTTAACTCTACTTAATTTAAGGGAAATGATGTTAAGGTCATTTCCACATTCAGCTTAAACCAGTTTTGATTTGTTCTTCAGTTTATAGTAAGTTAGAGATCTTGTTACCTCAACATGTCTTTCACTACAAATGGATGAAGGACAGCTCCCAGTCAACATTAGAAAAAACTCTTGAATCAACTGGAAGTAATTGGGGGGGATATCATATGTTGTGATTCATTTAACAAGTAATAATCAGAACCAAAACAAAATACACAGGCATGCAGGCAGAATTTTAGATCAGTTCCTTGGTTTAAAAGTTAAATATTCAAGTCCCATTCCTCAGGAGATGGTAGCAAAGAGGTGAACCATATTTTCCTGAACACATCATTCATAAAAGTCACCAACAACTTTAACAAACTCAGAACAATTTAATGCTCCATTGACATTATTCTATCATTAGTCGTTTTTGTTTTCTCCTTGATCCAACAGAAGTAAAGAGAAAATCATAACCAATGCTCCCAGATATTGGGAAATGTCCTATGCTCCACTGCTTTCCATTTCCTCTCCCTTTTCCATCTTCTCTGATCAACCTCTTTACAACATATGTTGCTTCCCCTTTTCTTTTTCTCACACCCAGCTCTCCTTTACTTTCTCCACCAAGTATTCGCCTGCCGTCCACTGGTTCCCGGAACCCTTCTCCCACCTGCAATTTTCTTCTGCCCTCTCTCACAGCATCTACGTCCGGATTTCTTACGGTCAATGTCCCCTCATCTCTCACCTCCTGATCATTCATTTCCCTCAGTTCCCTTCCAATTAACTGCCTGGTCTCACTTCTCTTGTCCCTAGTGTCCTCTGTTCCTTTACTTCACGTCCCTCTCATTCTTCCCCCTTCACGTTTCCTTCCTCTTTGCTGTCTTTTAATCCATTTTCATATATACTATCTCTTTTCTCTCTCCCTGAGATTTCCTGTGTTCCCCCACTTTGTCCCTCTGGGATCCCTCCTTGTCAACATCAGCCCCTGAACCCTCTCGTTTCCCCAACAGCCCTTGTTTCTCCGGTTTCCCCTTCCTTTGCCCCCTCCACACCCCCGCCTCACGTCCCCGCCCGCCCCTCTCCCTCAAGCCTTCGCCCTCACTCACAGCCCTCGCCTCCCTACGGTTCCTGAGGTCTCCTCTCCTAGGCTTCCAAGCCCTCGCTCGCCCTCTCCCAGGCCCCCAAGTACCCGCCCCCCATTTCTCACTCCCAGTCCCGGGCCGCGGCCCCTCCCTCACCGATGGTGGAGATGAACGTAGTGTTGAAGGCGTCCTCGGAGAAGCGGAACAGAAGGCAGGTCTTGCCCACGCCCGAGTCGCCGATCAGCAGCAGCTTGAACAGATAATCGTACGTCTTCGCCATCTTCTCGCTCCGGCCCTCTGACCCGAGAGCGAGAGAAGGCGGTGGGGAGAGGCCGGGAGGGGGCCGCGGCTAGGGGGCGTGCCCGCCGAGCTGCCGCTCGCTCCGCCCTGCACCCCGCCCCACCCACCCCCAGAAGGACTGCGCGCCCCGCCCCGTGGCCAATCCGTGGAGTCTTCGTCATCACCGCCCGCGTCCCGGGGCTTCATGGGACTGGTAGTGCCTTTGGGAAACCTCGGGCGTGCCCGGCGCGGACAGTCCGGACCGCCACAGCAGACGATCTGTTCTGGGTGGTGAGATCTGTGGACTAGGCATTTCCACCCTAGCAGGGAAGGGAGGATTCATTTTGAACTCTGCTTATCGCGCCGTCGGAACTTAACTTGGTTGTTTCTTTGTTTGCCTTCCAAATCCAGGACTTAGGAATCCGAGTCCCGCAGCTCCCGCATTTCTTCCACTGGGACCCCGGAGCCAGGATGCTTTCTTAGAGTGACTGTGGCGCAGCTTGCAAAGTATTATCCGTCTTCTTAAATTCCTGACCAGCACCACTGCTTAAGCACCCTCCCGCAGTCCCTCAGTCACAGCTGGAAAACAATGATAACCATGCTAACTTGAACTCTATTCATGCCGCGGAAACCATGGCCAAAAGTGATGACTGTTTTAGAGGATCTGCTACGCAGACTGCCCCCATCTTTCTGCGGGAGGATGGACTTAAATTTTAGAAATCTGGGAAGGCTGTGCTACAGTTTGTGCCCTATAAAATAACAAGCATCATCGGAGGCAGGAACTTTGGCTATGGGAATTTAAAGAATAAGATTTGGATTTTACAGACAGTACTATCTCCTAGGTGCATATATGATATTTATAGGACCAATGTAATTCTATATCATGTACACCCAGAAAAATGGGAAGTTATACTCCATATATGTATAATATGTCAAAATGCATTCTATTTTCATGTATGAATAATTACAACATTTTTTTTAATTTTTGGATTTTAGTCTTGGTTCAGTCGCTTTAACCACTCTGACAAGTCACTGGGGGTTCTTCTGTAAACCTCGGTTTTCTCATCTATAAAATGGATATAGAACAAGCTATTACATAGGGTTGTAGTGAGAATTACATACCTAATGTGAAAGCACTTTGAAAACCATTAGGCACTGTAGAAGTGTTAGTGATGTTTATATTCAGCATCCTTCAGTAGGCTTTCAAAGAGTGACAATGAATGGAGAAAATAGCATTGTTATACTCAGTTTAATCCTTTATTATTTATTGTCTTAGACTAATTATTTTGTAGGTGTATTATTCAGTACTCTTTTATTTGCTAGTGGTAGAAACCCAATCAGATCAAGTTCCTATGAAAGGAGACTTTACTGGTTCCTGTGATGTAGAGGAGTAGCTTAGGAGACCAGGAGCCCCATTTCCATCAAGAACCTCCTCTTATCCCTTTTCAGTTTTAATGTCTTAATATGTCAAATACCAACAGCTAAAACCCATATGTTAAAAAAAACATGATTAAAAACTCTTTGGAATCCTAGAAACTTTTTAAGAAAATAAAGGGGTCCTGAAACCAAAATATGAGAGAACCACTGACCCAGACATTTACCTTAGATATAAGGAAATACCTGGAAAATTAGAAGTTACTAAAGGAACCAGTGGACTCAACCATCAGTGCAGTAAGAAAAAATAATTGGGTAATTAATTGAACAAATCAACAGGCTCTGCTAAGACACATCTTGAGTACCTTGTGATTTCATGTACAATGCCACTGATGTTAATCCTATTGTGACAGAAAATTTAATATTGGACTAATATTGGCCTTTATCTTCTATGTGGATAGAAGATGAAAATCAACCACTTACACTTATTGATCATACTGTTCCCAGAGGGCATCAGCTGCTGCTGCTGCTGCTGCTGCTGCTGGTGGTGGTATTAACTGGATATCTAATTTCTGGAGCCCACTTGATGAGAACAAAACTCTAATGAGGTCAAAGTCATAGTAATGAGGAAGGATTGAGCTCCCTAATGAGGAAGGATTATTATGCTCTTTGGCACAAACTGAGCTTCTTTGCCCCAACTAGTCCTTAGGCAAACCTTCCAAGTAGGCTTCAGCCAAGGTCAGAGCAAGTGTGGACAGCTTAGTTCTTTCTATTCCTTCATCCTCTTTCCTGAAAAAAGAAAGGAAAAAATCTTCAAAGATTAATGGAATCTTATTTTTAAAAGTGTATATTTATTAAAATAACTTTTTCAGTCCCACCATCTGCATTCAACTATTGTCATTTTCTTTCTGTAGGAATGAGAACACATTGATATGTAAAGAACTTCAGTTAGAGAAGCTAGAGTGGGAATTTTAAAGTCCCCAAATTTCCTTAGGGGAATTTTGTATATTTATGGGAATTAAAAAAATAATTTTATCTTATTTTCACTTCCTCAGCTTTTCTCTAGTCCCAAATGTATATAATATTGGGACTTTCTAGTTGGTAAGTTTGTGTACCACTGCTAAACCATTCCATCATTTTGATCTATTGATGCTATTTCAAGAAATATCATATTTTTCTTTTATGCAGTATTCATTTCATATTTTGTGCAATAACATATCTGAGACCAGATTCTTGGTGGTAGTGACTGAGTACTATAGGCTCAAGGCATCTTGCTCAAAGATTTAGACATTTGTAGAGCTGAGGGTTTCACAGGTAACAGGTTCCTAATTGCTGTTGTTCTTCAAGTGGTATTAGCAGACTCTTGTCTAAAACTCCATGTTACAATGCTCTGAGGAAAACACATTGATATTTTTTGCCAGTTGCCCAAACCCAACCTATAAATGCTATATCACTATAGAGTATTAGGCAGACCAGACATTTAATTTGACTAAGAAAATACTTATTAAAGCAAATGTAGAGTTACCATTCTGCATGACAGCTTAACTACATAAATCTGGTATCCAAGTGTGGATTTTGTTAGACCAGCATTCTTGATTTTAGGAAACTACTCTTAACCCACAGGTAACTGTAAAACATGGTACTTCACTCTTCTAGCCACAGAGGTTAGCATCTCGCTTTGGCTGGATCAAACTGAATTCTTTCTTGTGATCTTTCTAATGAGAAGGGATGATGGGGCTGTAAGGAGGTCTGTCTGGTATGAAGTCTTATGTGAGCTTTACACTGGTTTTGATCAGAGCTTTAGTTCATTGTTCTGTATTCTCTTGTTCCTGCCCTCCTCTATACCTACTTCATCCTCATGCTGACTTTCCTCCTGATAGCAAGCAAGACTGCAATGTTGTATGATTCCAAAGGTGATATTTACCTCCTACAGTAGTTATTCATCTTGGGAGTAAAGACACCTGAGAATCTACAAACATATTCTTAAGGGTGTATGTGTTCTCTATGCAAGTTTTCTAAATTATTTTTAAGAATTTTTAAACTTGTCTAAATTAAATTTCTTTATTACACTTGAGTGCTAGAAATGTCTCCTTTATTGCTTAAGTGAAATTAAATGTTGGTGAGATTTCACACACACACACATACACACACACACACACACACACACACACACACACACACTTGTCAAGGGTGGGAAAAACAGGGATCAGTCATCATTGGGACTTTACCTCCATTTAATAGTGTTGTAGTAGAGCATGGGTGCTTACCTGGTCCTGAAAAAATAAAAGCAAAGCAACCTCTGGCCATCAGTTTGCACCATCAGTGTTGACACTTCTGCCCACCCACTCTTGAGTGCTGGACCTCTTCCATCTGTTGAGCACAGTTATCTCTCTCAAATGCTGCAAAAATGTCCTTCCTGATACTTATCTTCACTGACTGATGACTCAACTATCAAATAGTTATCTTTTATTATTGAATAGTTTGTTTACTTCTTTGTCTTTTCTCTTAAAACTTGAGCCCTTTGAGGAAAGAGAAGTTGCTAAATTCTTACTGCATCTCCAGCATGCCTAGCAGGATGCTTTATACATAGTAGGTACTCAGTTGAATTAATAAATAAATATCTAACCATAATGCTAGCAATCTAGCTGATTTTAAAACATTTAGGATATTCTGGTTTATTATTTGCCATAAGATCTATTTACTTTGGGCCTTGCCAAGACCTTTCTGTTTATACTCCACCTTGTATTTATATGTTATTAATTCTGTAAGCACACTATTCATTGTTGTGTTTAATAAATAAGTGTGATTATATATTGTGTTTCTAGTTTGTCAAGATCACATTGAATGATAAGCCCTTAAAAATACCAATTTCTTTTATCACCTGTGTGTCATCTAAAAACATGCTATTTTTTGGTGATATTCTTATGGCATAATTCTATAATTATCGTCATCAGAGAAGGACAAACTGTCCTCTTCCACCCACTGATTTTCTGAGCAATCATTGGATGAATAATGTCCACTCAAACAAATATTCATTAAGCTTACATTATGAAATCAGCTCAGCAAGGCCCCCTGGAGGATACAAAGAGATCTACCATGTGGTCCCTGCCCTATATTTGCTCCCAGCTAATTGAGAAGAGAGCAGGTAAGTGAAAAGTTCAATGATAAATGAGAGGCAGATATTTGGACGATACACACTGCATTTATTACAATAGATCAAGTGTCCATTCTGATTTGTTGACTTTTTAAAAATTTTCTTTACTTACAGATGGACACAATACCTTTATTTATTTATTTTTATGTGGAGCTAAGGATCAAACCCAGGGCCTCACACTTGCTAGGCAAGTGCTCTACCATTGAGTTACCACCCTAGCCCCCTGACAGATTGACTTTTAATTCAGATTGCTGAGGCACCCATCCTGATTGGTTGAATCTTCATTTTGATTATTTGGACATCCATTCTGGTAGGCCAGGCTTCCACTCTGATCACATGCTCATTCGAAACTGATTTTTACATATTTTTGCATATGGTCATGGATGCAAAAGTTAAATAAAAAATGAGATACTATTTTTAAAATGCTGCATGAAAGTATATTATCTGCTTGACAAGTCTTTACAGACCCTGCTTCTTATAACAAAGTCAGCATGGTGTAGATGAGATGGGAGGACATTATTCATCCGTCAGTCCTGAGTTAAGGAACATGATTGAAAGGGAGGCCATCTTTGTTTTAGGCCCCTAGAATATGGGCAAGAGACAAGACCAATGGCCAGATGAGGGCAAAACATTTTTCTTGGGAGTTAGGAGTGGATCTTAATTGCCTCAAATAAAAAAGAAATCACCCAAGTTGCAATTATTCTGCTGACTACATACATGTTTTATAGGGTCCAGCCCACAGAAGAGATACAGCTTATCATACCTAGAGCATAGGCTTCAATATTCTACTTTACTGAAGGTTGGCTTAGAAAAAAATCCATTCTAGGAACCACCATTTGACCCAGCTATCCCACTCCTTGGTCTATACCCAAAGGACTTAAAAACAGCATACTACAGGGACACAGCCACATCAATGTTTATTGCAGCACAATTCACAATAGCTAAATTGTGGAACCAACCTAGATGCCTATCAGTAGATGAATGGATAAAGAAAATGTGGTATTTATACACAATGAAATATTACTCAGCAATAAAAGAGAATAAAATCATGACATTTGCAGGTAAATGGATGGAGTTGAAGAATATAATGCTAAGTGAAGTTAGCCAATCCCAAAAAACCAAATGCCGAATGTTTTCTCTAATATAAGGAGGCTGATTCACAGTGGGGTTGGGAGGGGACGCATGTGAAGATTAGATGAACTCTAGCTACAGCAAACGGGAGGGAGGGGAAGGGAGGGGGCAAGAGTTGTAAAAAGATGGTGGAATGAGATGGACATCGTTTCCCTAAGTCCATGTATGAAGACACGAATGGTGTGAATACACTTTATTTACAACCAGAGATATTAAAAATGTGCTCTATATGTGTAATATGAATTGTAATGTTTCTGCTGTCATATATAACAAATTAGAATAAAAATAAAAGAAAAGCTTATTCTAAAGGTTTTTCTAAAATTCTAAAGCCTCATTGTTTCTTTTTCTGGTAATAAAGTTTCTGACATAAAATGTAGGAAATTTCATTCCTTTTATTAACCCAAACATTGCTATTTTACCAAATTTTGTGTCAAATGAGGCATATGTAAGTAATGTAAGTAAGTACCATGCATTTTAGGCAGAGCTTCTTGTAAACTTGAATTATTAAAGAAGTCATTTCCTCCTCCTCTTCCTTCTTCTTCTTCTTGGTACATGGGGATTGAACCCAAGACTTCACACATTCTGGTAAGTGCTCTACCACTTAGCTGTATTTCCAGCCTGATATAGTCTTTGGGGGCCAACTTTAAAATGGACTTTGATCCAGTAGTGAAGTTCAGATGTATGGAAACTCATAATCAGCATCATCACAGATATTGGGATGCTTATAGTAATAAACAAAAAACTACTTTATGACTTAAATAATAAAATGCTTATTCTCATATTGAAAGAATCAGATATAGGCCAATAACAGGTGACACTTAATCCTGTAGTTCAGATGATATGCCTGGTACCTGGTTTCTCTATTGCAGTTTCTTAATGGTTTTCATAGTTTCAATAGGCAAGCCCTATGTGGTTGCAAAATATCTTCCTGAAATTCCTGGGCTTTGTGCTTCCAGATTCAAGCAAAGAAGAACACAGAGGACCTTCTTCCCCAAGAGTTCAAATAAATGCCCTGAAACTGAGTTCTTTGAGTGCCTTTCCCTAAACTAATCAAGGGCCCAAGAGAGTAGTCTCGGTCAACTGTATTAAACCACTGGAACTGGGTGTGAGGTCAGTTTCACCCTGAGTGCATGATTCTGTTAGAAATAGAGAAAACAAGAAGGAGACAAGATTGAACACTATCACCTGTGTTTTAGAGAAATGCACAGTGATATTTGTATCAAGTACTACTAAGTTGTTGGTTAGTTGGAATTTCTGGAGAAATCACAGACCTGAATCCAGAACAATTGTGACTTGTCATTCTTTTAATCAAATGGATTGACATTTTAACTAAGAAGGAAATATGGTCTCCTTGATGAGAGATGGTTGGACCAAAGCCAGAATTGGCATAGGCACTTGGACATGCGGTACTTTTTCTATTCTACCTCAGCAACCAGCTAAGGTTAAAGGTCAAGTCAAACAATTTGGCCACCTCTAATTTCTCTATTAGGCTCTGACAAGTCTGTCCTGGGACTTTGTAATAGAAAAATTACAGAACGAAGCATTGTGTGACCTTGCTCTGTAATCTTAAACAAACACAATGACCTTTCTGTGCCTCAGTTTCCTCATCTGAGGGGGCTGGATCAGATAATCTCTTTCTTTTTTTAACGTGCATTTCTTTAATTTTTAAAAATATACACAGGAGAAGCCATGTGTTTTACATAGAAATACACACATCAACAAAGCATTTCTTATAGTTTTCCAAAACTCTCATTATATCAGTCCAAAATTTATAAATTAAATATATCAGAATTTTTTAGTTAAATGAAATCCCTGAAACTACTAGATATGCTCAACTTTTTCCAAAATCAAATGAACAGAGAACGAGTATGGTGTGTGTTGAGTTTATTGTTTATTGCCTATAATCTATAAGATGCAACTTTATCGTGCCTTTGCAAACAGGATACATCTCAGATAACCTCTTTCCATCAATAAAAATCCTTTAGGTTCTTGCATCTATGGCCACCCAAACAAGGGGGTAGTAAATCAAGATTTATTATAGCCACAGAGGCCTTTCAGGTCCCATGCAGGGTGCAATGCTGGGAAAGGAGCTCAAGATACCTAGTTCCTTGTTCTAAACAACATTAAGTTCACCCTTATGACTCAGTGATCAGTGCTTCTCTCTTTCTAAGGAGTGCAAAGTTTCAGTCCTTGCTGAGATGGCAATGACTTATTGGGCTACCAAAGATTATTGGATGGCCACACTATTGAAGAGAAAATTTCCTTTGTATTTTGAGCCAAATTCATTTAGCTTCCCATATAATATGGATAATCATTTCCTGAAAAACCTTAAGTATTGACTTTTTTTCCTAATTAAACAGCTACAGGGACTTTCAAACAGAATTAATCAGAGAACACATTGAATTGCTCCAGAACCTGATAAAACACCCTATCTCTGTGAAACTCCTTATGCTTCCTACTCAGACAAAACTGAAGAGTTCATATGAAATCAAGCATAACTCTTTGATTATAAAATGATGCTGACAACATAATACAATGCTAAAGAAAGCAAGCCGAATAGGTGATTCCTTTGGGGTAGGATGAATTTCAGATTAAGAAAAACTGCTAATGAAATCCCAATCACATAGTAATTTTCCACCTATTACTTTCTGAAACTCGAGTAGCTATATGGCCTAATTAGGTCTGTTTGGGGAATTATCACAACATCTTACTTCTGCAATGAATGGCATCATTCGGGCTTAATATTCATTGAGGCTTTTATGAAAAAGAGAGGTTTCCATATGTCTCTAGAGCAAAACATTTGTGTTTGCCATCTGCTACTCAAGAACAGTTTTGCAGAAAAAGAATGCAAATTGCCTGATTCTTTAATTACTCTGGGACTAGGCTACACTATAGTTGGGACTGCAGGATAGCCAATTCACTGGTGGGAGAATACTGTTGTTTACTTAGCCACCAAGTCAAATAATTTTTTTTTTATAAGCAAACGACATGAAAAGAAGTTGAAGTCTAAAATTACTTGTGTCCTTTTAACTCAAGGCAAAGACCATGCAAAATGATGTGTGAGATTTTTTTTAAGCTGGTATAAAAGAAAACACTGACCAGGACACTGGGCCTTAAGGTCAATATAGCAAGTATCAGTTCTCTCTTCCTAGTTCTGCACCAAAGAATCTATGACTCATACTTCAAGCTTTCATTAGAAAAAAAAATCAAAGGATCTCCCTGAGCTAAGTATCAAAAAAAGTAATTTACCTATCTTTCACTAGGAGATTTTAGTATATATATATATATATATATATATATATATATATGTGTGTGTGTGTGTGTGTGTGTGTGTGTGTGTGTGTGTGCATGTATGCACATATATAACCTCAAACCAGTCTTGCTTACTCAGTAGTAGCTTCAACAAACTGTGCTTAACCAAAAGTGGAAACTGTAGTTTAGGGATTATCCATAGATTTTTCTTACGCTTTTTTCTAACCCTCGTCACTGTAAATTTCCCTCCTTAAGAGTTTTTAGAACACAGAATGTAAGAAGTTGACTAATGACAGTTACCAGACCTGAGAAGTGACTAACTGTAAGATCCCTAACAGGACACTTAACCTCAGTGGACCTCTGATTTCTAAGGGTCTTCTCTTTCAAGATGCTGTTAACACTAATGACCACAAAGAGTGTTTCTCAAAGAATATACCTCAAAACACCAAATGAATCAGGAGATGTTGGTAGGTGATAGTAGAAGAAAAGGTTTCATAGTCAAAGCCTTTCAAGAAATGCTGCTGCCATAGTGCTTGGACAGAATAGATTCTCAGAACTTTTAAATGCTGAGGTACATAGTGCCTGTCTACAACAGGGTGTGGCAACATCTTTCTTCACACTCCTTTTTGATCTTTTGGGACCTGTGTTCTGTAGAATATATGTTGGGAAGCTGATTTAATCTATTTTGTATTTTTTAGATACAAAGATACTAAATTGTAAAGTAGTCCTACTGTCAAGATGAGAATCAGCACATTTACAGGAAGCTGTGAGGCAGTATTACCAGAGTTCCTGACAAACTGGACTCGGAACACTTGTCCCCAACTTACACGTTCTCCTGAATCTCATAGCAGGGCCTCTTGCTGCCACCTCTGTTACCATCACACCCACACAAAGGTGAACCAAGGGCACCACAGTGGCTGTTTCCTCTTCATCTGGTGCAGGGCTTTACCCTAGGTCTTGGGAGCACTAAAGTGAAATGAAAAGCACCTTTGTGCAGAAACATATCCACCCAGAATTCTGACAGTACAAAAAACTTGACTCTTCAATGAACATTCTCTATGCTGTGTTTTTGAGAAAAAGACAAATGTCAAGTATTTAAGCTAACATTCACCTTTTTTTCTTTTGTATTGTTCTATATTTTGAGTGAGTTACAGGATATGTTAGAGGGTCATGTCATACCCAGGCTAATTTCCTACACTGACATTTAAAGTGCCATAAAATGATGTTCATAGTTAAATGTTTTTAGAGATGAATTATTTAAATTTCTTTAGGGCATGAATTATATTCACATTGTATCCCTAATGACTAACACAGAGCTTAGGATATATTAGCTACATAGTGATAAATGTGTTTGCATTAATTGGTAAATTATAATTAATTATTGGGTTTTAGTAAAATTAAATAATGGTAATGATACATTAGCAGTACTAATAGTATACTACCTTTTCAAAAAATCTCAAAGATATATTCCTTGACCTCTTGTGGTCAAGGACCATGAACTCTGGTTAAGGCTAATAAACACTGGCCATTTGACATTCTTGATTTGTAATCTTCTGGTTTCACAAACAACTGGATTATGACATGGTATTTATTTTAGAAATCAAATGGGATCATTTCTTGTTTAACACTTAAATATATGCACAATAGAGTTGGGATTTGAATGAGTTAGTAGATATCAAATCCTATCTTCCAGTCACTGCAGAATTCCCCTTTCAACCATTTGGCCTATACTTAAACATATCCAAAATAAACACACATAATGGCCCTGAAGAAATGTGTGATCCTGGAGGATCTTTTGAGTCATCAGAGAAGGACTGTCATGTTGGTAAATTATCATTTGTGTTCTACATTTTGATTCATTTAATTAAAAAACTTTTTAAACACCTGCAATATATAAAGCAACTTTCTAGGTACTATCAAGGGAATAAAGATAAAACTGATACAGGCCATCCTTAAGAAGTCTATGATCTTATGGGGGAGGCAAAGCACACACATAAGTGATACAATACTAGATGGAATTATGATATGCTTTAATGTGCTGATGTGTTGGTTTATAGTTGTTTCAAAATTAGTTCATATTTCCTTCAAAACTGGTAGTCTGCAGGCAAGTAGTTTACCAGTATCAGAACACCCAATTCCCTGACTGAATTAATGGAAGGTTATGAGACATCAGGTTTTCCTAGCAGCCATCAGCATCACCCAAGAGTCACACTTCTCATTAGATTGCAGGTCAGGAACAAATGAGGATAGTCTTGCTGACCAGCGTTGAGTTACTTGCTCTGGACACACAATTCACCTTAAGACTGGATGGGTGAGGAGGATGAATCACAATGACATGAAACCTGAACTGTACTGGGGAGACTTTGAGGATGCTTTCAGAAAGTTGGATACTTGTGCTGACAGTAGTAAACAAGCCAAATTGTGAGGCAGTAACCAGAAATGGGGTCAGTCTGGGCACACAAATTATCCCTGGCTCTTCAGAGTAGTTCAGTCTGAACAGATAGTAGATATTTGTGAAGGAAGCTTATTGGGGCAGAAGGAGAACCTGTCTTTCCATATCCAAGAAATACCATTGCCTGAAGGTGTGAACCAACTATTTTATCTAATTTTTACCTTCATTTTAAAATCAAAAAGGATTTTAAGGAAATTAATTTATATAGCCAACCTCAAAAGATCATTAAGGAAATGTGTCCTTTGTATATTAGAAACAATGTTGACAGAGAAGGCTGGATGAGAGCCCTTGCTTGAGCCAAAGTCCAAAATTGAGTGTTAACATTTAATACACATTTAATACACAATAGCAACGGTAACAATCATCATCAAAATATACATCTTACACATTTCCTTGTTTATATCTTTTGCATTGAGAATTTGATGACACAAATCCTCTTATATATATGGACATATTTTCTTAAATTTAAATGTAAACTAATTTAAACAAAACTGAGGCATGGGTTAACCATAAAGAAGTTCATAATTTTAACTTCTTTGTATCTTAAGACAGGACTGGCATCACAACCCTGATTCTGAGGGTAACAGGGGATATATTTTGTCTTGCAGATCCTCTCACCTTTGGCTGACTCAAGGACATTCCTCTAACCTGGCACAGTGGCACATGCCTGTAATTCCAGCAGCTCAGGAGTCTGAGGCAGGATGATTGCAAGTTCAAAGCCAGCCTCAGCAAAAAAAGAGTGCTAAGCAACTCAGTGAGACCCTATCTCTAGATAAAATACAAAATAGGGCTAAGGATGTGGCTCAGTGGTCAAGTTCCCCTGAGTTCAATTCCCAGTATCACCCTCCACAAAAGGACACACCCTCTGCCCCAAAGAGCAATATAGCACATGCCAGTAGCCCAGTGTGACATATTTCCTTCTTTTTCCTTCTTGGGTGTCAGTAGAATGGCACTCCACTCCCCAGGATCACTACCTATAGTTTTGATATCTGGTTCTTAGGGGAATTCAACCTCTCTAGTGAAATATTTAATTATAGAGCTTATTCATTTGGATGTGGGCCTTTACACCTACTAGAGATCATGCATACTTCCAGAATAAGTAAGTTATTTGTTGGAGATAGCAAATAAAACAGCCAGGCATGGTGGCATGCACCTATAATCCCAGTAACCAGGGAGACTGAGGCAGATGGATCACAAGTTCAAGAACAGCCTGGAAAATGTAGCCAGACTCTCTCAAAATAAAAAATAAAAAGGTCTGGGGGTGTAGCTCAGTGGTATAGTACCCCTGGGTTCAAACCCAAGGGTAAAAAAAAACACATTTAAACCATTTATGCCTTTCTTTTTATAGTTAAGGTAGAAATTATTGATGGTATCAGATTTGTGCAAACTCTAAAATTAACTCACACTTTTGGTTTATTATTTGGCTGGTTATGATTTGCTCTGAGATCCCACCCCTGGGGCCTACTCTGGTCACTCCTTTTCATAGGCAAGGAGTCTACAAGCCAATAGTTTACTTGCCTAGAAGCATGACTTTCTTTTAAACCATACTCAGGGTACCCAGACCCTGAATTCCCTGCCAAAGTCACTGCTTCCCAGACTGATGCGGTCTTCTTCCACTGATCTTTCCTTCTGAGGGCAAACTGTACAATTGGTGTGGCATCATTGGCCAAAGTAGTGACCAAAAGGAGGTGGAGATATGACCAGAGTTTGGTTGGGATCTACTTCATGTCATGATGCCACTAGGTGAGAAAGAAGGGCATCTGGATTGGTTAGGACCACCCTCCCTGAACCAAAACCTTCTAATGTGCTCTGAGGACTTTTTGGGTCATTATAAATGTATATCTGTCAAGGTAGGGAATTAGTTCATTAGTTTCAGCTATAATTTTTAAACATATACTATGTGGGCTCTCATTTCTCTCTTGCACCAGGTCCTACCCATGTGGAACTGGGTCTGCTCTTAGAATACGTTTGAGTTTGAAAATTTTAATATATGATCATCCCTCAGTATCCATGGAAGATTTATTCCAGAACCCCCATATCAAAAAATGTGGGTGCCCTGGTCTCTTATATAAGAAGGTATAGTATTTGCATTTAACCTATATTCTCCTGTATACTTTTAATCATCTCGAAATCACTATGATACATAATGAAATGGAAATGCTATGTAAATAGTTGTTGGATCATATTGTTTAAGGCATATTGATAAGAAAAAAGTCTGTACAGATGCAATTTTTATTCAAATATTTTTGATCCATGGTTCATTGAATCTGCAAATGTGAAACATCTGGATATATATGCCAACTGTAAAGAATCTGCCAATGAGGGGTGAACATCTGGATATTTATGCCAACTGTAAAGAATCTGCTAATAAGGGCTGGTGTTGTAGCTCAGTGGTAAAGCCCTCGCCTAGCATATATGAGGCACTGGGTTTGATTCTCAACACCACATATAAATATAAATAAATAAGTAATATCTATCAACAACTAAAAATATTTTTTAAAAATTAAAATTAAAAAAAAAAGAATCTGTCAATGAGATTGAACTGTGGGTAGTGGATGGGCCACACTGCTACCAGGTCAAATGTAGTATTGCTCTAAAGCAACATTCAAATTATATCCCAACATTCTGCTCCTATTCTCTGATTCAAGAGGAGAAACTCTGTAGGCGTATGTGTGTGGGGGAGACAGTGTTTAATATCCACTGGGAACCAGAAAAATATGACAGGACTGTTTTCAAATAATTCAAGCCCCACACTAATGCTGTGGTCTACACTCCTGCCATTGCTTTGCCAAGCTCCTCTTCCCGGTTGATTTCCGTAAGCTGCTTGGGGTTAAGAGCTGGGCACTTTGAAGGCCTATTTCAGGCAAAGAATAAACTAGAAATGGAATGAGGCCAGGCTTCCTGCCTTAAACACTTCTTTTCAGCAAATCCCTAAGCCTTTCTGTTTTGTCAGCTGTTAAACGAGCAAACTAATTCAACCCTACTTCAGAAGGCGAGTGGCAGGTTTAATTAGTAATGATTGCGATGGGCTTTGTCATGTAAAGTCGTCTATCAATGAAAAGGAGCATTAGAGCTATTTTACCCAAGTCATTTAAGTCTGGAGTGCATCCTGATTTCTGCTGTCACATTTAAGAATCCAAGTCCCAGTGGCAGACTGCTACAGACTTCAGAGGTACAGGAAAGCATATAGTTGCATTCAAGTTGCCTGAAAATAAAGCAGGGCTTGGTAATGGAGGGGAGCAACAAGCATGAAATCAGTGCATATGTCAGATATCTGGCTGGCAGGCAGCACCAAGATCCACTTGGTCCAATTAGTAACAGGTGGGTTGGATTCCATACCAAAGTACAAAGAACAAGGTATATCTGTTTATTCCTGGAGCTGGACTAACATGGGACAGACTAACATGGATTCTTATCTCACATCATTTAATGATGCTCAATTGCAGATCATAACTTTTATATACCTAGTAGAAAGGACTGCTCTTTTCCCTTAATATCTCTAGTGTTTCTGGGATGGTAGATCATATTCAATCTTGTATTATAAGTATGCCCATACAGTCTTTTCTTTAATATTAAATAATCTTAAATTCCCTGAAAACCCTAAGAGGGTCTTAATCACTTTTACTTAGCCCATGACACCAGTATTTTCCTTACAGGAAACACACAGAGAAAGCTTGTTCAAATACATTGAAAATAAAAAGACCTAATGAGTGATAAAAATGATACAAAGGGGAGTGGGGTTGTGGCTCAGCGGTAGAGCATTCGCCCAGCACATGTGAGGCTCTGGGTTTGATCCTCAGCACCACATAAAAATAAATAAATAAAATAAAGGTATTGTGTCCAACTACAACTAAAAAATAAATATTAAAAAAAATGATACAAAGGCCTCGAGTCCACTAGGGAGTTACATTTTTTAATTAAAAAATTAGTTGGAAGATCTAAAAACAATATTGTAGTGGTTAAGTTCAAAAGTCTTCAGCTAGGGCTGGGGATATAGCTCAGTTGATAGAGTGCTTGCTTTGAATGAACAAGGCCCTAGATTCAGTCCCCAGCAACACACACACACACACACACACACACACACACACACACACACACGTCTTCAGCTAGGGCTAGGCTGGAGTGTGGTTCCGTGGTAGAGCACCTGTCTAGTTTGTATGAGGCCCTGGATTTGAGCCCTCATCTTTAGTTGCAGCCCAACTTAGATTTGTATCTTACTTCTGCAAATTCTCACTTGTGAGATCTTGGGACTTGTACCTAACTATCTCTAAGACTTAGTTTCTTCATCTATAAAATAAAGATATTAATACTGTCTCCCTCTGAGATAATCCATGTGAAGGGCTTAGAGCAGTGCATGGCACAAAATAAGTGCTCAGGTGATATCCTGGCCATTGTCATCCTCATCATCAATTAGAGATTGTATGGGAAGAAATCTTAGTTGCTCTCAGAGCCTAGAAGTATAGCCTTCAGATTTGGCAACCTGCCTCACAGTTCCCTTAATGCCATTTTATAAAACTGAAGCAGGAATCCACTTATGTCAGAACCTCCAGATTTTCTCCCTCTCACCCCTAACTTCAGATTTTATTCTTTGGCACTTGAAAAAATATGAATAAAACAGTTCTCATTCAGATATAATGTTAGGACTGTTTTAAAAAGGCACTTTGCAAATGAATTACTTGTTCATTAGGCACAGTGATTTTGTTGGTTGTAGAATAATATTGTCAGGCACATGTAGATCTTTGTAAATTGACTCAGTGTCAATGTACTTGGTATGTCTTTGGTTTGTTTTCTCCTTTGATGCATGGACCCAGATTTGATTAATCTACATGAAAAAAAAGTTTTTGTTGTAGATATTTATCACCAGTTTGATGAAGTTTATGGAGAAAATGTTCCCAGTCAATAAACTGAATATTTTGTGTTTCAGTGAGAAGGCAGAGCAACAGCAAAGCTGCCTAAAGGAGAGGACTTGGAGCCACCAGGTGCTGTGCCACATGAAGCAGTGACAACAGTTAGGAGGAAATAAGCACCTGGTGACGTTTTCATCCAGTCTATACCTCCTTTCCCAATCCCCTCCATAGGAGTCACTATCACCTCAAGCACTTCTGCTGGCCTGGCCACAGATGATTGGAGTAAATACTCCAGGCTCAAACTAAGATAACCAGATTCTCTTACTAGGGCATCTAGAATTGGGACATAGGCCTATGGTCAGTCACAATTGGCCCTGGAACTAGGACACCATATAACAGGGAGCTGGTATGGCCATTTTCACTATGTACTCTGGAGGCAGGAAAAACCAGGCTGTGGAGCAAAGAGACTGAAGCAGTGTTAGAGAGGAGAGATAAGAAACTAGGTTGCCCCAAGAGAAAGAGAGAGGTGGTAGAAGCAGAGCTGTCTCCACTCCCAGTGCCCTTTCAAGGTTTTGTTCCCATCCCCATGGGGCCCAGCTGCCCTGGCCTATGTCCAGGTCACTGTCCATTTTAGCTCATGCAAGTGTGAGATGTCTCTGTTACTTGAAACCCAAGGAGACTTTGCTAAATCAGTGCTCTGGCAGAGAGGGGGGCCAAGCCAGAGATCCTGGTTGTATGGAAAGTGTCTGCCTGTTGATGCCCACCCTGGCCAGTGTGCTAAGATCAAATAGGCACAGATAATTTTTGCTGATGATTGGAGTAGATACAAAGAGATTCACGGTTAGCCCTGAAACAATGTTCTCTTGGTCACTGATATGCTTTCTTGTATATTAGGAAGCATTATTGATGGCACACCCAGAATTTTGTCTCACTTGGAATGTTTCCATGGGGTATGTCATTGGTTATGTATACTGTAGCCACAACAAATAATCAGCAGTGGTTTCATCAATTCCTCCAACAATAGATCAGTTCTATTGCTGGAGAATTTGACACTCATCTGTAAGTGTGACCCTTCCCCAGATTCACAGGTAAGTCTTGGGTCTAGCTGAAGGCTTTGAGGAGCTCTGTTTTGGTAGTTCAGGACACATAGTTAGGTTACCCTCTAACATGTCATGCTCCAACTATATGTGTGAGTTTTGGCCTGGACTTCTGCCCTCATCCTGTAATTGAGTCTCAGGTCTGATTCCTTATTGTAGGACTTGAGTCCTTGATTCCCAGGCTTTAGTGCCTGCTTTCTTTCCTGAACCTGCCCAGGACCCTGCATCCTTAATTTGCTTACACCTGTTCTCCCCAGGTAATGTGCTGGAAACATAAACCAAGGTGAGACCTTGCTACCTGCCCTTTGTCCTGCCTGACTCACACTGCCAGACTGAATCACTCACACTGTTCTTCCCAGCATCTCCTCCCCACTCTACCACCTCCACTTTTATCACTTCCAGTAATCATATTTGATTACTTATTGGAGACCTGTGGGGTTTTTTTTCCACTTACTAGATCTTTTCAAACTCTGATGCTCTCTAACCTACTATGTCACCAGTTACTACTCTGAGGGTCCATGTGGTCCTGTGGCTGGCTCTGCCTGCCTAATCAGAGCTCCTCCCAATGACCTCATCTAGAAACCAAAATCAATGCTTGGCACTCAGTAGACTGACAAAAATGGAGAGTGAGGCTGGGGATATAGCTCGGTTGGTAGAGTGATTGCCTCACATACATAAGGCCCTGGGTTCAATCCCCAGCATCACCAGGAAAAAAAAAAAAAAGGAGTGTGGATATAGTGGAATGAGGGTGTTGGGAGCATGGGTACTTGTGCAGACCTGAGTTTAAGTACTTGTTTCTTCATTTGGACAGTATATTAATTTCTCTAGAATCCAAAAGGATTATTTAAAAGGTCATATAAGATAAAGCATCTGGAAAGAACATAGGTATTTAACAGAATACATCTGCTTTTCTTTCCTGTGTTTAGATTTCTAAACAGGTTAACTGACATATAATTTATATACCATACACTTCACCAACTTAAAGTGTATATTTCAATTATATTTAGTACATTCAAAGCAATTTTAGATTTCTTAAAATGCAATTAAAGCATAAGGGTCTGGGGTGTAATAGCAGTTAAAGACAGGATTTTAATCAGCTGTAAGTTTATGTAAATCAATAGTGTAATGCTATTGAATTGGCAAAAAATCTTATAGTGATATTGGGCTATACTGATAAAAATATGATTATCAGAATAGGCAAAGTAATGGTTCCATTATTTTAAGCTGGCAATATATTTAGCCATTGAAACTATTTTAATAGTGATATAAGAAAATGGAAGCATATCAGAGAATAAGAAATCGCAAATACTGTTTACAGGAGTCAGTGAAACTCATCCTGGAGAAACCAAGTCTAAGAAAAGATAAAACACTATCTTCAATTGGCCCTGGGCTTGTTTTTGGGAAAATGAATGACATGTATTTCTGTGTTTCCCACCCTGGCTTGGAGAATTTAAGTTAAGCAAACAGATTTTGATACAATAAGGAACAACTGAAGCTGTCTAAAATTGGAGTAGGTTGTTCCTACATAACCTGACATTTGCCATATGATTAACAAGTCAGAAGGCAATGTCTCACAGAGCTCTTACTCTGTGCAATGTGTTGTGCTCAGGCAGGTAAGACAAGTAGGCCAACTCCTGTTTCTTCAAAATTGATCTGCCAGTTTGTGGATGAGGGGCTAATTGAGACAGGGGCTAAGTTGCTGAGACTAGCCTTAAACTTGCCTGAGCCTCCTGCCTCAGCCTCGCTGGGATTACAGGTGTGCATCATGCCTGGCCAGTAGTCCATTCTTTTCGTATTTTTCATTGCAGGGAACAGCAAAAAAACAAAATTTTTTTTGTTCTTTCCTTTTGTAGTGCAGGAGATAAAACCTAGAGCCTCACACATGAGAAGTAAGTGCTCTACTTCTGAGCTATACCTCATAGTATATACAGTGTTCCCTACTTTGTGATAAGAGGATAGAGAAAAGGAATCCCCAAAGTGTTGATGTGGATATTTTATAAATAGACCTAGTGATAATTGAATATTCCTAAAATAATACCTGAGCATTCTGATCAGAGATTATGCCCACCTCTTACCAACTCTCTTAAAGTAACTTCATCTTCCTACTTTGAATTTGGCTGTTGTGGGGATATTTACAGAAACTAGCAAACACTATAGCACCTGAAACCCTAGTCTGTCCCCCAGCTCATTTACCATGCCCCATTTCTTGAGTGTCTGTGCTACTCAAAGGCTGTACGTTGGCCCTGTTCAAAAGACAGGACTTCTACTAGATTTGTGGACCATATGTCTCTATAAAAAAATACATTTAGAGCCAATGTTATTTAACTTTCATTCAAGAGAAATTTGGAACTTCAGTAGTTTGATTTAGTAAAGTAGTTTCAAATGAGTGGAATGTTTAGGGGTAAATGAGGGAAAATTAGACTCATTCTCAACTGTTTTCTAGGATCTATCTATTACAGGATTTTTTTTTTTTTTTTTAGGAAACGCATAACAACTATGGTCTATGTATTAAGCAAGTAAGCAGCTCATTACTTGTGGAGTGCCTGTGTCACAGAGTAGGTGTCCCTCCAAGAGATGGTTCCCCTCTCACTTGAAACAGGAAGATGAGGCTGTCTGCTGGCCATCACTTGTCCTGAACAACAAGTGGTTGTTTATGCCACTACTGAGTGTGGATAGGACAATCTCTCAGCTTTTGATTCAAAGGTTATAGATTCCAGCAAGTATTTTCTTTCTTTCTTTTAAAAGTATTATTATTATTTATTTTTGTGGTGCTGGGAATCAAATCTAGGACCTTACACATGCTCGGCAAGAGCTTTATCACTGAGTTATACCCCCAGCCTGCCAGCACGTAATTTCTGCCAATTGAACATATTTACAATAGTCCTCAAGATAGAACTGTTGTAAAGACATTGATTTTATGAGTCCCCACAAGGGAAACCACCAACAGCTTAAGATTCCCAAAGACAACTGATTTCTTTATTGTCAAGAAGCACAAGGAGTTGGATGTGGCAGTGCATGCCTGTATTCCCAGGGGCTGGGGAGGCTGAGGCAGGAGGATCCAGTTCAAAGCCAGCCTCAGCAAAAGTGAGGTGCTAAGCAACTCAGTGAGACCCTGTCTCTAAAGAAAATATAAAATAGGGCTGGGGATGTGGCTCAGTGATTGAGTGCCCTGGGTCCAATCCCTAGTACCAAAAAACCAAAACAAAACAAAACAAAAACACACACACACACACACACACACACACACACAAGGAATTGCAGCTGCATTTATTGAGCACTTACAGTTACTATGCACTATTTCTTTTATCTTCATATAACCTTATGAAATCAGTATAAATATTTTCATTTATATATGAGGAAACAACTCATATGGTTAAGTAACTATTAGAATTAAATTAAATCTCCTAGGAAAAACAGTTTATATTGCTTGCTATTTTGTGTATAGCAGACATTCCATAAATAGTTGAATAAGTTTTTATATGTGACTAAATAGAGCACCATCCTTCTTAATACTTTGAGCCCCTTAACCATTTGTTTGTTTGTTAATGATTTTATTTTGAGGGTTTTTTTTTTTGTGTGTGTGTGTGTGGTGCTGGGGATTGAACCCAGGGCCTTGTGCAAGCACTCTACCAACTGAGCTATATCCCCAGCCCAACTATTTGTTTTTTTAATCATCTTTTATCTAATGGAAAAATAGAAAGCATTTCATTTATTTTGCCTGTATGCACTTTACAAGGGAAGAAGCACACAGCTCATCACAGTGTCTTATTAATCCCACCCCCAAATGACTGAATTATTTTCCCAACTTTGGAAACAAGTTAACTGAATTTCAGTCAGAATTCAGTGGTTTTTTGGTTTCCCCATCACACCAAGTGAGACAAAGAAATGATCAAAGGTGTGTATCAAGAAAGATCTAGTCAAGTTAGAAGAGACGGAGTCTAGATAAACCAGATGGAATGGTTAGTCCTCAAAGAATGGCCATCAAGTCAGATATGTTGAGTGCAGTATTTTCCTGCAGTGATTAGCACGATTTCACTATTAGGATATGAGACCAAATTCTGGTCTTCAAGAAGCTGTGGACTTTTCAGGAAGATAAGACACAGATTCAGGGAAAGTAAAATATCAGTGCAAGAGAATTAGAAAGAAAACCCTCAAAAGACTGCAGTGGTTATTAAGAAGTGATTAATGTAGGCAATAAAGATTTCAGAAAAGGAAGTGATTACATTTGCACAAATTTCTGCTGACCTCCGTATTTTCATAAAACATCTTTACTATTAGCAGGGGAATTACAATGAAGTTTGAGAGAGTAACCTGCCTTTAAGTAGCTCACTTTCTTCCCTGGAGACAGGAGGATAAAGAGAGAGTCTGCAGGAAAGCTGAGGAGAAAGCCAGAGACCTGATTACCACAGCAGGCAGGACAAGTGCTTGGAGATTTCACCTGGCTACCAAGTGTGTATAGGATCCAGAATTAAAGTGCAAGATCTGGTGAGGGACTTCTGGCTGAGACCTCCAGTGGAAGGGGAGAGTGCTTACTCCCTTTCAGGAGTAGTAACTTTCAGTTCTTTCTGGCATTTGCCTTTGAAAACTGTAAAGAACTTGCATCAGTGGTTTTCAACCTTGGCTGCTCATGAAAATTACCTGGATAGTTTTTAAAAATACTGCCAGCTGGTACCAAAATATACTAATAAATAAATAAATGCTGCCACCCGGATCCTTTCCCCAAATTCTGTTAATTTCCTTGGTCAAGGTTGATTTTTTGGTAATTATAATTATATAATGTGCAACCTAGTTTGAGGATCATTCAGCTCCTGGATATGATAAAGGAGAATAGATTTGTTGGAATAAAGATTTCTTGGAGAAGTAGGGGAAGAGGGAACTTCCCTGCTTCAATCTAGAGATATATCCTTGATTTTCTAACCCTGGAATAGTAGTAGTTTGATCTGGCTTCTTGAAAGTTCCATTGGGAAGGTAGGAAGACTCCAGAGAGAATGGCAATGTAGTGGGGTGGTGGGGATACAGCTCAGTGGTATAGCATGTGCTTAGCATGTGCAAACCCAGGGTTCAATCCCAGCACCAGACAAAATAAAAGAATGTGGTGAATCTAGGCCAGTGCTTCTCACTGGGATGTGCTCACATATAACTGGATCTTGTTAAAATACTGATTCAGAAATCAGTTGATCAGGGATGGTGCCTGAGAATATGTATTTCCAACATGTTCCCAGATGATACTAATGCTGCTGACTATCAAAATGACAAGGATATGCATGGCTAGGCCTATAAGTCATATCTTTAATATTCTCATATACATTTCAAGCATTGAACAAGAGGAACCTTAGTCTGTCAAACCTGAAGGGTCCCATGGACAGGAACAATGGACATTCCATGGTGACCCAGTTGATTAATGACTAAGGAGTAGATGGGCCCTGTCAGCAAAGCCATACAAGCTAAGAGGGAAGCATTTCCCTACTGGGGAAATCCCACATTAGGGTCCTGACAGATTACAGATGGTCCACTCAAAGGTATGACTAAAAAGAGTTTCCTTAAGGGAGTATTTACAAGGTTGGGACAGGGTTAACAGAAACAGACAAAGGATTATAAAGCACCAATCCTCAGCACAAAGGGGAAGAACAGGGGGGAAACATAGAGACAGGGACACCATGCAACTGTTGCAATTAGTCACTTGGGATAAAATGGCCCATCAAAGATAGATACTGAGGAGTAAATAACCCAACATTGCTCTTCTCTGGCAATTTCACTCTACTGATTCCCAACTCAACTAGAAATCAGAGAGGAAGGTAATCTAGTGGATGCAGTCATCAGTCTGTCTCCTGGGCACAAGTAGCATGAAGTATGAAGGGCAAGATCTGGTGGTAGACACATGCAGCAAACCTAGCACAGTCCTCAATAATGAGGGACATGATCTGCCAGCTCAGTTGGTATGGAAAATAAAGAAAATGACATCAGAGTTTGGGTCTGAGAGTCTTAAGTCCTTATCAATGGGAGCTTACCCGAGTGTGTGAGGCATCCTTATGAATGACAGATGGGCTGCAACCCCTACAGTTGGTTCTTTGGGCACAAAGGCAATTGTTGGAGAATGGTAGGCAGAAGAGAGATGGCCTCTCAGAAGTTGCTGCTGATATCAGAAATGGTTGAGAATAAGCCAGAAATGCTTTGAAACCTGATGACAGGTGAACAATAGAAGAAAGAGAAAACGCAACCTTGTTAAAGTTTGCAGATGACATGTCTTGGGAACTTCTCAGGAAAGAAAAAAAAAAACAGAAAGGGAAGGGTGTGAAAAATTATCTTTAGGGCTCCTACCTCCCACTCCAATTTTTTTGAAAACACAACTAAACTAAACCTCTGACCCTCTTTCTGGGAAAACAAGGACGTACGTAACTGAAGAATTTCAGTTCAGGGGACAGGTAGTGGCACTTTCTCAGACCAGATAGGCAGCTGGAGAGTTCTCAGAGCAGAAATCATAACTTCAATTTGTACCTCATGGTTCTTTGGGCAGCCAGTGGGGGTGTTCTTTCTGAAAGATCCCAAGAGCAGGCTGTCAATACAGAGACTCTGGGGCCTTCATCTGCCTACAAGTCCTTTAATCTGCCATCAATGCACAGGCATAGGGACAGGTCAGGAGAAATTGAGCTTTGGAGGGGGAGACAGTGTCAGAAGTAGAGTCAAGGTCTTCTTGACCTAGAGAGTTTTTTCTTTCTTATGTTGCCTCTGAGTGTCTCATAGGTGAAGGGTTTTTGATACCCTACTGGGAATTGTTTAAAGAACTGAAGCAATTGTTTAAAGAACTGAAAAACAGACATAATACCCAATACTGTCAAGGGTGCAAAAAAGAGGTTATTCTCATACATTTTCTTCTGGAATAAAAATTATTTAACTCTTTTGGAGAATAATTTGACGGTTCATTTTATAAACTTTAAAATGTGCCCAATTTTTGACTCAGCAATTCCTCCTCTAGAAATATGTCCTAAAAAAATAATCAAAGATGTACACAAAAACTTAACTAAAAATGTGCACCTCAGTGTTGTTTAATAGTGAAAAACTGGTATCAGGGAATAATGAATGTTAAGATTTTACAGAGTTGAGGAGGGATACATAGGTGTTCATTTCTGTATCAGTTTTCTATTGTTGCTATAAGAAATTACCAAAAATTTCTTTTAAAAGAATACAAATTTGGAGCTGGGGATGTGGCTCAAGCGGTAGTGCACTCACCTGGCATGTGCAGGGCGCTGGGTTCGATCCTCAGCACCACATAAAAATTAAAAAAAAATAAAGATGTTGTGTCCACCGAAAACTAAAAAATAAATATTAAAAAAATCTCTCTCTAAAAAAAGAATACAAATGTATTATCTTATAGTTCTGTATTTCCAAGTTTAATCAGTTTCTCACAGCTAAAATTGAGGAGTTGGCAGGGCTGTGTTCCATCTGGAGGCTCTAGGGGACAGTTTATTTCCTTGCTTTTTCTATTCTGTAAAGGGTGCCCACCCACATTCCTTGGCTCATAGCCCCTTCCTCCATCTTCAAAGCCAGCAACATAGCATCTCTCAGATGCTTCTTCCTTGGCCATATTCTCCTTCTCTCTCCTTTCTCTTCCACTTTCAAGGACCCTTATGATTATTTTGGGTCTAAACATATAATCCAGCAAAACCTTTTAAAAGTCAACTAATTAGCAACCTTAATTACACTTGCCCAGTTACTAGAGATCTTGGGGATTGGGACATTGACATCTTTGGGGGCCATTATTCTGCCTATATAATTGTATTATTCTATATACTTATCTGTATGGCAGTATTAAAATTTATTAATATTTTAAATACCATAGTTTAAAGACTCAAACCTAACATCCAATTCAGTGTATGAATGGAATGAGATATACATACATTATATAGTGATAGATATATATACCATATATATCAATGTCACATAATACATATCATAATATATATCCATATATCCACCCATAGGATAATTTCTATGTGCCCATTAACAATCATAAGGCAGGAAAACACATAGTATTAGGGAGTGATATTATCTATTTAATGAGGAGAAATTTAAATCTACCAAAGATAATGCACAAGATAATCCCAATCATAAAAATTCAAAACCAAAAAGAAACCTATGCAAGTGAGTAAAAAATATTTTGAAGGATATGGGTCAAAACTTAACAATGTTTATTTCTGGATGGTAATCTTAATCTTCTTTTGTTTTTCTGCATTTCCCCAAATTGAATATTATATCTGTATTCTTTTTGCAAAGAGAGAGAAAAAGTAATTAGGAATGTCTTGTTGGGACAATTTTCCAGTCAAGCTTCTCCCTAGTTTCTTAGTGTTGAGGCACACATGCTCACGCCACCCTCCAAGCATTCCTTCTGTCAAACACACTTCACATCTGGCTCTATGCGGTATTCGCCGCTTTTTCAGGCTGGAGTTGTCCACTCTAAAAAGTATGCACTCTAAAAAAGTATGGCAGGAAGGGGCCTCTAGGTAGAGGGTGCACAGTAGAGAATGAGTGCTGCTTAATAACAGTTTTAGATCAAAGCAAACCCAAGGCACAGCAGCATCCTGTTGAGAACTTCGAAACCTGCACCTTGGAAGGCAGATGCAAAGATAGGAACCTGTTTAATAATCTTTCTGCTACATATTAATTGTTAATAACATTGTATTTCTTAACACAAAAAAGAACAGAGAATACTCGCACCACTTCGCGTGCCTAGAGCAGGGCGAAACCAGGGCGGGCGGGTTGTGAGAGCGGCCGCCGGGTCCAGCTTCCCTCTCCCGGCCTAAGCTCGCCGAGGCCCTCCAGCCCGGCACACTACAGCCCTGAGCCTGGTCCAAACGCCATTGGCTCAGGGCGGAGCCTGCGGCCTAGCAGCAGGTTAAGTGGGGATGAGGACAGCAGCACCCTGGCCACCCTGGGAACCTTCGTTGGCCTAGACCCGCTGACCCAGACGGAGCGTCCTCACCACCGAGAAGAGTGCCTAGAGTGGACGAGCCCGCCCCACCGTCCGCTCCGCTCCTCCCAGCCACCTCTATCCCGGAAGTTGTGCCGAGCGCCCGATCGCGTGCTGCTAGCCAGAGAGTCTGTCGCCTGCTGGATCTGGACGGACCGTGCTTGCGAAAGCATCACCATGCCTGTGAGTTGTTTACTTCGGCCTCAGGATTTATTTCGGGCTTTCGGTCTGTCCGGAGTTGTAGGGGGCAGTTGAGCCTAACGGCTTCCCTTGACCGCAACGCTCCCTGCCAGAGGTGGCCGGCGGCTGGAATCGCTGGGCACTTCTCGCGTGTGAGGGCTTGTTGTGACTTGCCCGGGCAGCGCGGCATGGCGGGCCCTGCACGGGCGTGGAGCCGGGTGGACCCGGAGCCGCCCTGGACTGCCATCTGGAGTCCGTGGCTAGGAGTGGAACTGTTCCCAGCGTCACTTGTTTTGGGTAGGCGCCGACGAGACTTTGATCGTTGGAATCTTTTTTGGTTTTCTGGAGCTTCGTGGTTCTCGCCCCTGAAGCTTTCTCTGGGAGGCTGTTTCTTGCTTGTTTCCTTTTCAACATTGCCTTCGCAGTTGTTTTACGTACTAATTCCGTCCAGGGCGGTCTCATCTCAAGTTTTGTCAGATCAGATTTCTGCCCCCAGGGCAGAAATCACCAAGGCGTTGGCGAGCACTTAGGACTTCAGCGGTTTCTACTTTCAGCGAGTCCAGAGTCAGTCTTGTTAGCACCGCAGTTTTGTTTTTATTGAAGACTATTATGTAGTTGAGTAAACAACGAGTTTAGCTTTACCATTGGCGTTCTGATCGTCACAAAGCCCCATGGCAGGTCTTTGGAAACGCAAAGTATTGGCGAAAATGACCAGATTTTAATAAAATTTTTAAATATCTTAATTGTATTGAGTATGACTGTTGTTCCTGTTTTGCATGTGTATTTCCTGTATGGTTAAATATGCCAGTATTTTGGTTAAACTCCAGTAATAATAATGTGCCTTTTTATTTAGTTGGCTAGAGATTTGCTACATCCTTCCTTGGAAGAGGAAAAGAAAAAACATAAAAAGAAACGGCTAGTTCAAAGTCCAAATTCTTATTTTATGGATGTAAAATGTCCAGGTAAAATTTCAAATTTTAATTCTTTTCCTACGGGGAATTTCTGAAGAGATTGCTCTTTTGTTATGTATATATAGATGTTAGGATCCTCTGTTGAATAGAAATGAAATTAGAGAATTGAAAATGTCACAAGGAATATTTTCATAATAATGTACTCAAGTCATTGTAGAAACATATTTGGGAAAGGTAAAGATGGGCATCCGAAGGGAATTTGATAATTGACTTAATAAATACATTAAGTTGTTCAGATGATGAGTTTTCTTTTTTATGATATGATGAAAGGTTGACTTTTCAATGTAAGTCAGGCTGCCCAGTGTGGTGGCCATTAGCCATATGTGGCTACTGAGCACATTTGGCTGTGTGCCATCAAAACAGAGATGGTCTTTAAGGGTAAAAGGTACACTGGACTTTCAAGATGTGACATTACAAAAAAATTGATTACATATTGAAATGCTAGTATTTTTGAAATATCAAGTTTAAGAAAATATTAATTTTTTACCCATTAAACAAACTTACGTGGTTACTAGAAAAGTTTGTAACATATGTGACTTGATGTTGGAGCACTAAATCCTTACATGAGATAAATAAAACATTACTTTTAAAATAATATTTATTTACATATTACTAGATATGCCAAACAGGTGCTATGATTTCATCGGCTGTTCACTTTTAATACTGCCTTTTTTTTTTTCCAGGTTGCTACAAGATTACCACAGTTTTTAGCCATGCCCAGACAGTGGTTCTTTGTGTAGGTTGTTCAACAGTGTTGTGCCAGCCTACAGGAGGAAAGGCCAGACTCACAGAAGGTTTATCATTTGATATTTTCTAACCCAGTGATGAGATATTTTTAAAATTTTTCATTGTGGACTTTTTTAGTAAATAGTGCCCAGTTCATTTGGATAAATTCATGCTCTTGACTTTACAAAGATCTCCTTTATTGTTTTTCTAAATTTGGAACACTTTCTTTTGTACTTATTCACCCAATTTGCTTAGCTTGGAATAAATTAAAAATAAATCAGAATGGGAGCAAGAGTAACTACATATAATCCTATGATTTTAAAAATCATAGGATTTAAAAATTTCTCTTGTAAATATTTTGTTCCATATGTATTTGGTATATTTAACTTGTGATAGTTTTTTATCATTGCCAACTGAAGAAAAGATAACTATTATATAATTAAAATGCCACAGGTTTCATTTTTATGAACAACTACTTAATGATTAATATAAAATTGTTTATTCCTCTTTCACTTTAGAGCAGTAAGAAAAAATAATTTTGTACATAGTTTTTCATAGTAATATTTGCAGATTTACAACTTCATTATGATATGAAGTTTATTTTGGTGTGAAATTTATTTTGGAGCTGTGAGTTCTGTGTTGTTTTCACTGAAATAGTTATGAGGGTATTAACAGTAAATCCAAGGTCTATTTAGTGTAATTTGGTAAGATCTGAGTACAAAGTCAGCATATGATATTTAAGAGTAATATTACTCTTAAAGTGTATTCGTAAGATTTTTGAAACCTTTATTTCATGGTATGATTTGGACTGATATATAAGAGTAATATTACTCTTAAAACATATTCACAAGATTTTTGAAACCTTTATTTCATGGTATGATTTTGGACTTTTGTGTCAAATACTGACATATGGTTCAAAGGTGCATCTATAGCAGTTTTCCTAACAGATCTGAGAAGAACTTGGAGTTAATTTTTGAGGAAAACTATTCTGAATAGTTCTAAAAAACTATCTTCAAAACAGTTTTTTATTGTTGAATTCAGGCTAATGGTCTAGACTCCATTATATGATTTGAGAAACCAGAGTGACAATTATGGTCATAGCAGAATAAACTATAATGGATTTATAATAGCAAATTTGTGATATAAAGGGATAAACAATTTGTATGTATATATCAATCTTTAATATTCCTAAAACTGAAGTTTTTACTTAAAACATACTTTTTGCTACTGAAGTTTTACCAAAGATGAAATAAACTTCATTTTAATATATTCTTGTGATTCCTTTGCAGGTTGTTCATTTAGAAGAAAGCAACACTAATGATCTATGCAACTTTCAGAATTTATGTTTTCTCACAGAAGCCTTATAAGTTCAGTAATTCTAGTTACTCTTCCAAGATAATGTAATTACATTTGATTTTGTAAGGTATACAACAATGATCTCCTATTTTGGTGTTTTTCAATAAAGTTTTAATTATGGACAACCGCCCCCCCTTGTCTTTTTTAAAGTATGAGTATGCTATCAATTTTTTATACTGTGTGTGTTTAAACGTTTAAAAAAGGTATTCTGATTATTTCGTGTCTTACTAACATTTTCCAAGTTGCTGTATGTAGGACTGAATATATCCTTTTAGGATATTACAGCTACATTTTTTACAACTGTAGACAGAAAGGATTCTGTCAAGTAATAGTATTTACTGTTGACCCATGCTTACATTAATTTTATTTCAAAGGAGATGACAGAATAGCAAAATTTCTGCTATTTCTGTTCTACCTGTACTGGTTCACATCCTCCCTTCTATGTGGGATCTACTGCTTTTTACATAGCAAAACCTCAAAACCTTAGAAAGAAATTAGTCCTGTCAAATTTAGTTAACCCATTAAGTGCCAAATTTTTTAATTCTCTAAATACATATTCAAATATTTCAAAATAACCATAAGTGGTATATTTATGTTGTTCAGTTTAAGTTTTTCTCTGGGACAATGGGACAAAATGGGTTAAAAGCCTACATTTTATACATTTGTCTTAGGGACACAGTTTTAATGTTGATTATTCTATAGGATTAGAAATTGAAATTGCTACCCCAAGTCCAGAATGCCCTCATCTTCAGTCTGCTCAGTGTTTTGTGTTCATTCATTACTTTTCAATTTTCTTATTTCACTTTTCGTGATATGTATTTAGAACAAAGGGGGCATTAAGAGCATGACTTTATTATGACGACTTTGCCTTTATAATAATTTGAAAGGTGGTATATTCTATTTGCAGCCAGATATATTAATTAAAATCTATGTGTTATGTTTGTAAAAATTTTTTTAAATTTTTATTCTAATTTGTTATATATGACAGCAAAATGCATTACAATTCATATTACATATATAGAGCACAATTTTTCATATTTCTGCTTGTATACAAAGTATATTTTCCCACCATTCGTGTCTTCTTCATACATGTACTTAGGGTAGTGATGTCCATTCCATTCTATATATGTATTATTTAATGATTTTAAAAAAATTCAGTTGTTGATGGACCTTTATTTTATTCATTTATTTATATGCAGTGCTGAGAATCAAACCACTGCCTCACACATGCTGAGCAAGTGCTCTACCACTGAGCCACAACCCCAGCCCTCAATATATACTTTTTAGTATGACTTTTTTTGTGTGTGTATGTGTGTGTGTGTGTTTGTTGTGTGGGGTGCTAAGGATTGAGCACATGTGCTCTGCTACTGAGCTACATCCCCAGCCTTTGACTTTAAATTCTTTTTTTCTTTTTTTAAAACTGAATTGCATCGATAAAATTGCATGCCACTAAATGTGACTTTTTTGCTCTGGCAAATTTGTAGAGGTACACACCCCACCCTCCGCCTTTGGGAAGGCAAGATAGTTTTTTACATAAACAGGTATTAGAGGCAGATATAGCTCAGTCTAAAACAAGTTCTAGTGGTTAATTGCTCGTGATTCTGGGAAAAACAAGGATAATAAAACAATTTCATAGGGTTGTTTTAAAGATAAAACAAGATAACTTACAAAGTGGTTAGGACAATGCTCTTACAGTAAATTCTCTGTTAATAATAAAAAAGGATATTATCTATCAAGTATTTTAAAGTTATTTTTCCCTAAAATTTACCCCTCATTAGCATAGTAGAGCACAATTGTGTTAACTACTGCTGTAAAACAAGCGACTTCCAAATTTAGTGGCTTAAAAAAATAATTAATTACTCTTCATGATTATGAGTGACTGTCTTTAGCTGGAGGCACAACTGGAGTGGAAAATCTAACCTGGCTTTAGTCACATATCTGGCAGCTGGTGTTGCTGGCAGCTGGGTATCTTAATTCTCCAGTAAGCTAGTCTGTCTTTACATGGCATTCTTGGGGCAGTTTTTTTAAATAGTGAATATAGAAGCTTAAAGGTATCCTAAGGCTTAAAAGCAGGAACTTGTGCAACGTTATTTCTACCACATTCTATGGGTCAAAGCAAGTCAAAGCCAGCCAGCTTCAAGGGAGTAGTTCACCTAGCTCCACCTTTAGATGAAAACCATGACAAAATCATGTTGCAAACTTGCATGTACAATGAAATGGGAGGAAATTGTGGCCATTATACAGTCTCTTACCTTTGGGAGAACTCTAATATTGATCAAGGCTATTCATTCCCTAATCCATGAAAATGTCCATCATCAATCCTTAATGGTGTACTTTGTTTTCCCTAGTCTGAATAAGCAAAGTGGGAAATTTATGTTAAAGAAAACACAAATGACCAATGAACATATACAAGTATGTCTAGCTTTCACTAACAGCAGGTAAATGCCAATAAAAATCCTACAGTTTTGCATATATTTTGCATAATCAAAAATTTAAAGGCTGAGGTTGTGGCTCAGTAGTAGTGTGCTTTGCCTAACATGTGAGGCCCTGGGTTTGATCATCAGCACCACATAAAGATAAATAAATAAAGGTATTGTGTCCATCTACAACTAAAAAATATTTTTAAAATTCAAGATTAGATGTTAAAAAGTGTTGCCATATACACAGGTCCAACCATATAAAACTGTCATATTCAAATGTTTCTGACATACAAGAACAGTAATTTCATGTGGTTCAACCCAAGAAAAAGATGTTTCTTACATTGTCTATAGTGCCAATGTGATAGTGATGTTTTATAGCAGTCAGCAACAAACTGGATTCATGTGTATCAACTTGTCCAGATCACAAAAACAATGTAAATTTAAAGGAATGTAGAAAACATGTATAATATGATACTATTTGTATGTATATAAATAACAAAAATTAATACTACATATTAGATATGGATACATATGTATGGCTATGAAAGTATCAAACAATGAAGTGGAAGGATATACACTAATCCCTGATGAGAGATGCTTGCTAGGTAAAAGGAGTGGGACTTTGATGGTTAAAGGGGTCTTCAGCCTTATCTACTTATTATTATTTAAATATTTTTTTAGTTTTAGGTGGACACTATATTTTATTATATGGTGCTGAGAATCAAACCCAGGGCCTCAGGCATGCTAGGTGAGCACTCTACCACTAAGCCACAACCCCAGCCCCTATTTATTATTTTTTTAATGTTTATTTTTTTGAATTGTAGATAAACACAATGCCTTTATTTGTTCACTTTTATGTGGTGCCAAGGATCAAACTCAGTGTCCTACACATGCTAGGCAAGCACTCTATCACTGTGCCATAAACCCAGCCCTACTTATTATTTTAAAAAGACTAATTTGACTAGATGTTAACATTTTAAGTTCTGGGTTTTGGGAATATGGTTATTTGTCTCACGTGAAGCTTTTTGTTTCTTTCTAGTATTTTTTTTTTAAGTTTCACAAAAGTTCAACTTAACAGAAGAAAAAATAAAGCAAATCATTTGTAGCCAATGATCAACTTGATAAGTTTGTAAGTTTCAACAACCACAACAACAAAAAACAAAAAAACTTAAGTTGTTCTTTACCCTAATATTAAGGATCAGTTATGCCAGAGAGATCATTTTGTGGGAAATGAAGATTTATCAATACTAAGAAATCTAACATCATTAAGAATATAAGTAATTGTGGCAAAAATATTTAAGAGAAATTCTAAATTTGGGGTCTGTGAACTTCTGATGTTTGTATACTGGCTCATTTTCTGAGAAGATTCATATCTCTTAGAGTTTCAACAAGAATTCTAAAAAATTTTAAAAGCAACTACTATATGTATTTAAAGGCTCAAAAAAGCTATATTATTAATATCATGATAAAAAGCTATATCATTAATATCAGAAACCTTTTAAAAATTACAATTATTTTGATTTTTAGTGACAATATTTAATGCATATTTAAATTTTAAAATAGCTTTAAGAGAAGGTGAGACCTTTTATGTTTTTCAAAGAGGGCATGGATTGGGAAATTTGACAAACAGTAATACCAGACAGACATCAGGAGAAATAAGGAGATGAAATGGGTCTGTTACAGTGAGACATTCTATTTACACTTAAACCAACCCAGAACTATATTTACTTCAATAAGGAGGTGAGTGATGAGATGGACTTAGGGCTCAGAACTTGTGAAAAATATTTATTAGAGTGTACAGAACTTTGACTTCTTTTTGAGTTTTCCTGAATTTAGTGGCACAGTGGTAGCCTCTAGGATACATCATCTATGCTGTGACAGCAAAATATTCCAATGTCAACAACATTATAATAAGCCATCCGAGGAGCCATTCCCAGATGGCTCCGAGTGATTTGCAACTTCTGGTGTTCATGCCTTTGTACAGTCCTCTCCCACAGTAAGTCAGTGTTGATCTTTGAATAAGATTAGTTCCAAGCCTAGATTATAAAAACACTGTGGCTTTTGCCTGGTTCTCTCTTCATTTACTTTAGGGGAAGCCATAGTACAGTTAAGACAAGCTATGGAGAAGCCCAAGTGGTGAGCAACTGATACTCTTGCCAAAACCCAGTAAGAGAGGCCTCTGGCCCAAAGCCATGTGAGCGAGCCACTTTACAGTCAGATGTTCCAGCCTTAGTCAAGGCTTCGGTTGACTGAAGCCCCTGTGGACATTTTGTCTGCAACCTTATAGGAGACAGCTAGGACCATCCAGCTAAGCTGCTTTGAACTTCTAAAACACAGAGACTGTAAGAGAATATTAAGTTTTGGGGTAATTTTTTTCATGCAGCAATAGCTAATTTACACTATACCAAATGAAAAAGTTTGGACACAAAAGACCACATACTGTACGTATACAAATCATCCATAATCAAAAACCACAAAGACATACTAAGTTGCTGGTTACCAGGTATTGGAAGAAGAGAGGAATGGGGAGCAAATGCTCATAGAAACAGTTTCTTTTCTGGGTGAAAACATTCTGGATAGTGGTAATCTTGTGAATGTACTAAAAACCACTGTATGCTTTAAAGGATGAGTCTTATGGCATTAACTATGCATTTTATCTGAACTGTACACACATAAACACACACACACACACACACACGAATCTGGAACAAAGCAGTGGATGGAAACTGGAAGGACTTTAAAGATAGTGTTAGTGGAAACATGAAGAGCCTTGAAGAAACTGTGATAGCTTTTGAGGATGCTATAGATGTGGACTTAAGGAAAGTAATGAAAATCTTATTACAGAATGGAGGAAAGGGAATTCTGGTTGTGTAGCAGCAGAAAGTGTAGCAACACTATTGCTTGCAGTAACACAAAATAGAATAGTGCCTCATGAACTGGGTGACCTAAAGGGGATTTCCAGACTCAGTGCTGAATGTGCCTCCTGAGTTCTTGCTGCTTATACCAACGTGCAAGAGATGAGATAAAGGAAATAAACAAATAAAAAGGAATAAATAATTAGTTTTTTAAGTTCTATCTTCAGATGATAGATGATACTAAAAATTAAGAAATGGCTTCAAGGCAAAGATAAAATCTAGGACACTTCCAGGAAAACATGATCTCAAGTTAATTCCAAATTAGAGGCTTATTTTGAAGGGCACTTGGGTGTAGATTTTGTCTACTGGCATAAACTGCAGTAAAATTAGCAGGATACTCTCACATTTAAAAATATTATATTGTCAGAAACACTGCTAATTAGATTGAAAGGGCAGATAAAGAGACCTTTGGCCCTCTTAACTTTAAGAAGCAGGAAACAGGCTGAGAAAAACCACTCAGCTGGAAACACATGCTACCTTACATGAATGAAGAATAACATCTGAACCAAGAGCCCAGAAAACAGTCAAAAGCCAAGCCTTAAGTAATAATCAAGGAGCTGCCAAGTTAGTTGCCAGAGGATTTTGGGATTGCCATGGACACCCTCTCAAAACTTTTTGAATAGGAGGGACTACAACAGTAACTCTACATCTGTTGTATAGTGTACCTGTGGGGAGCAAATAACTTGTCTTAGTTCACAGGTCTTAATATGAAAAGGAACTTATATACTTGAATTACTATACTTAAGGAACTATCCAGAATTACTGCCAAAGAGTCTTATTCACACTTAGACTTGATTTAGATGATAAGATGGTGGGCTTTGTGCTGCTGCTACAATGGGATGAAACTTCTGGAGGACTTGGGTGTTAAGTTTATTTTGCATGTGGGAAGGACATAAATCAATAGAGACAAGACATCGGACTGTGATGATCTCTACCTCATGATTTTATACTTCATGTAGTCTCTTCAACATTATATTGGGTCCCATGTGACCTAGGAAATTTGGCAAGTGTGATAGTATGACTTCTAAAATATATTGACTTTAGCCTGATGTGCTTACATTTGCTCATGTGTGCTCTGTCATTTGCTAGGGGGAAGCCAACTGCTATGACATTAAGATTCTCAAGCAGCCCTACAGAGAGGTCCTTGTGGTGACAGAGACCTTATCTCACTTATCAGCCATAGGGGTGACTCATGGAAGCATTTCCTCTAGTGTCAGAGAACCCTTGAGAAAAACTACAATACCTTGTCTGCAACATTGTTGGAGACTGCAAAATACCCACCCAACAATATTACTTCTCAATTCCCGAGCCTCAGAAACTGTGAGATGATAAATGTTTGCTCTTTTAAGCTGTAATAGATAACTAATATACAATTTCTCATAATCTTGTTTCAGCTGTCATATTAAAAGGTCAATACCCAGAATCTCCTGCTGAATGAGATTTCCTCATTACACATTCAAAAAGTACATCTTTTTATCAGAATATTTTATTTCAACAGTCAACACTTTTTTCAAAAAGTAGAAACTATAGTTACTTCCCTGAGTATAAAGAACAAATTCTATAATAAAAGACAGTTACAAAATTAAGCAATTACAAGTACATAATTTTCTGCATTCCATTGAAGTCTATTACAAATTTATTCATAAAAATCTCATATTTTGGAATTTTAATGATTAAAAAAAAGAACAGGTTATTTTGCACCTGTGATGTTAAGGTATCACTCTGATCTGTCTTTATCAAATTCCAGGGCAATCTTTAAAGCAGTGCTATTGAGGCCAACAGACTGCATGTTACATATGATAGAAACAATTATTCCCCTTGGGGGGACTTTGTTATTTATAACTTCTGTATTCAGTTCTTCAGGAAGGACTAGCAGGACACTACTGGCTCCCACTGCACCTCCAGTATGTGAAGCATAATGCCGTTGCTTCCTACAAGAACCATATGTTTGTTTTGTTTCTACAACACCCCATGCCATTGCATATTTACCCTCTTTATCCCAAGACATTTCTGTGTTAGGTACTGGTGTCCAAATCATAACCATTGTTTCTGGTTTGAGGTAGCCAGGTAAAAGATTTTCATTTGAGTTCTTAAACAGCCCGACTTGGTAACCATACAGCATTGCATTCCCAAATTTCAGAAGGTCACCCACTGTAGACAGAAATCCACCACCAGCCCACTTATAGGAGTTATCCACGTAAGGGGTGTTGATAAGACGTCTCTTTTTATTGTAAACATAAAATCTAAAATGAAATAAGAAGGGTCATTAAAAATTTAATAATCTATTATTGACTTTACACAGGATAATGAATAAGAAAATTCATTGAGACAGATTGTATTTCAATGTATGATTGTATATCAAGCTGCAAACTAACCACTAATTTTTAGTGTGAGTCAGATACTAATGACACATTGATAACTGGGTATGGTAATCTAATTACCTTGTAAATTAAAGCACAGAAAGTGCTTTTTTTTTTTAATTGGTTTGGTTTGCCCATGCTAAGTATGTTAGGCTTTTAATACTTGCAAAAATATACTGATTAATATTGCAGAATACATTTTCCCTAAGCACATGGAGCAATACTTACCGTTTGGTAGATATTCTTAGTTCTTGGGCTTAATATTGAATGATGTGACACAAGTGAATTTCATTAGTAAAAGTATGAACTTTGGGATGTGTGGAATTAAGGTTGCTATTTGAATGAACAGATTTCCTAAATAAAAATTACCCAGAAATATCATGATAACAATGTGACGTGGTAATTTCTTGGTGTAGTGGGAAAGACTAGAGTTAGCAAACATTGGTCTGAATATCAACTCTCACCTTTACTAGCCATGTTTATTTTATTTGATTAACAAATATTCATATAGTTCTTACTATATGCTAGTCATTGTTCTAACAAGTACATAAAAATGAACTAATTTATTCTTACAACAGTGTTAGAAGGTACATTCTGTTATAAATTACTACTTCACAGATGACAAAGACACACAGCTTGTAAATGGCAAAGTTGGATTCAAACCCAGGCAATCTGCCATTCCCATTCTATGCTACCTTCCTGCTTCAGCGTCCTTTGAAAAAGGGGGCTTAAAAAACCTGCTTTGTAGAGTTTGGAATATGTGTCTAAGGTACTTTGCATATTTCTAGAAGGTGCTTATTAAAGAAATGGTAGTTATTATTTATTCGTGCATTTAACAATTATTGACAGAAGCACTTATTTACTATGTGCCAGGTAATATTTTGATGCTGGAATAAAGAATTAAGAAGCAAAGCATCTGACCTTATTAGATTTATATTCCAGTATGAGGAAACTGTACCATAAATATTAGGCAAGTGAAATGAAATCACAAAATAACTGAACAAAAAATTAAACTTTACCCATGAGGATCCTTTCTTAGATTTTGGGTTTGCTGACTGCCTCACTTCTAATGGTATGCAACTTCATTTTAGCTCTACTATTCATGAGCACTGTTCAGCTTGAATCTCATTATCACTTTGAATTGTTTTACTTCTAACATCTCAAATTCAGAAATATCTTCTTCTATGACTTCCAATCCAGCTCTTCAAGTGAACCTCCATCTATTTCCCTTGCTTCTTCCTTATTTTCTCATGTGTTTTAGTCCCTACTGATTTTACCTGCCTTTTCTGTTCTAGCCTGCACTATACCATCAGCCTTTTAAATTATTTTTGCTATGGTATCACTTGCACCTTTGGTTCCTCATTCTTCTAACCTTGCATCACACCAATCTACCAATCCTAAAAAAACTAAGTACACCCTTCTTTGTTACCCATTTGCCAAGAGAGGCTATATAAAAATCCCATATATCAAAATGGACATAATTTTATACTTTTGCTAAGGGACTTCACTGCTGTTATTAAATCCTTTTTCATTATTTTCCTGGTTATTCCCTGGGTATATACTTCATATAACCTATCCCCAATTCTTCCACTCACAATCCTCTACCCCAACTTTGGTCCTAGTCAGCAGATCACCATATAGTTTTTTTATTGATAAGACTGGAACCATCCAAAGTAATCCAGAAGTTCTTATTGTCACCTCCAAGTGTATTTATATCACCATCCATTCTTTCTACTTTTCAGTCACTGAAGACATTTTCCCATTGTTTTTAAAAGTAATTCTTTACCTGAATCTGTGCCTTGTTTTGCCTCTACAATCTTGCCCTATCAGTTATATTTCTTAGGTTATTTTCTCTACTTGAAGTTCATTGTCTAGTCAGAAGCTAGAGATTATATGCTAAGAGCCACAGCCAAGTAATATGATGTATGGCACTTTTCGTTGAAAGGTGACGCCAGCTAGCCATTGAGATGATATGATTATGTTAAGATTTGCATTCATGTGGATATTGGACTCCTGCTGTTCACCTCGGCCTGCTACGGGACTCCTGGAGAGTTCCCATTGGTTGGGGAAGTACAGTAGGAGGGAATTCTGGGGGAGGAACTTGTTCTAGGGTTCCGGGAGAACGCTGCGCGTGTGTGGATCGGCTTTCTTCCCGGACGTGTACGGGTATTGGCGGCAGTTTCAAAAATAAAGTTTGTTTCTGCTTGAATGGCTCGTGATTTTGTGCCCTGCCAGACTGCGGCAATTGGTGGCCCGTACAGGGATTTGTTGCCACTCCTAGGCCTCGAATGTTTGAGTGGCTTGTTGTAATGGCCAATATCTTGGCCATTCTTGATGAGATATGATGCTAAGGTCAGCACCTGTGTCCAGTAGCCCATTAAAGTCATGTCCTTTAATATTTAATTTTAGCATGGGGCGAGAATCTAAATTTAAAGACAGCATAGCCCAATCTACACCTGTGGAGCCTAATCCCTTGGAACCTCTTTCTACAGTACGACTGGAAAATTTATCATGTAGGCTGGGTATTATTAATAACTGTGCTATTCTATCTCCTGGTGAAATTACTGATATACCTCTTGGAGAACTAGCTATAATTTTTATTTCACCCTCATAATCGGGATCAATTACCCCAGGACTTATCAATTATACTCCCCCACCTCTCTCTCATCCATTTGAAACCCTTCAGTAGTTACAATGCATTAGGAATAAAATCCAAACTTCTTACCATGGCACATAACACACTCAGTGATCCTCAACAGTAGTACCAAGTTCCTAAGGGAATTTTTTGGAGGCATTATTTTAGCTGTTACAATTACTAGAGACCTCTTAATGGCAGTTAGTGGATAGAGCTGCAAGATCCTAAATGTCCTGTGATGTATGGAGAAGACCCACACAAAAAATGATGTATTTGGGCTGGGGTTGTGGCTCAAGTGGTAGTACGCTCACCTAGCGTGCATGAGGCACTGGGTTCAATTCTCAGCACCACATAAAAATAAAATAAAGATATTTTGTCCACCTAAAACTAAAATAAATAAAAATGATGTGTTCTTGCATATCCTGCAAGACCTTCAACTATGCCATCAGAGATTCTGTAAATAAAGAATATATTTATAACTAGCTGAGCCTAGAACCTTCTCCTTGTTATATTTAAACACAAAGTACTTTTTGCACTTTTATTCTACCATTAATTTTTCTTTAATGTAACTACTATGAAAATCAAAGACTTTATTTTACTCAAAACTTTACCCAGAGTTGGTCACCAAGGACATAACTGAAACACCAATAATTTCATCTTTATCAGTCTGCATTGCAGTTCACATTCATAACGCTTTTATGTATTAAATTTCATGTAACTTTATTATGTTCTAAATTGTTGCTAGGAGTAAACTTTAACATTCTGAAAATATTTATTATTTATTATAAATCCCACTCATTCTATTTAGTCTTTATAGTGCGGAAGAAGCACTTGTGTGGATTATATTAGCTATGACTTTCATTGCAGGATATTGAAGTAGTGTTGTGAAATATTTGTTAAATTAAGGGGCAGTGGGTCTACAGCATTGAAACTCATTGCCCAACATGATTTAGCATCTGCTTACCTCTTAGATCTCATCACTGATAACATCTTGCCTTGTTCTTTTATGCCAGACTTATTTCTGTATTTGCAAAAATAGGCAAGCTAGCTCTCCTCAGCATTCTTGTCTCAACAGGCATGGCCTAAAACTAATGTATTTTAACTAGATCCCCTATATAGGATATGAAGTTTATATCCCATCGCCCCATTTATTTTTGGTACTGGAGATTGAAACCAGGGGTGTATACCACTGAGATATATCCCCAGCCCTTTTTATTTTTTGATATGAGGACTTTATAAGTTGTGGAAGCTGATGTTGAACTTGTAATCCTCCTACCTCAGCCTCACCGAGTTGCTGGGATTATGGCATGCAACACCGTACCCAGCCCATGTTATTTTTTTATATCAATATCTGAAATTCTTAACTTCTTAACACATTTGTCTATCTCTTCCCATGTTAGGTAAGTTTCATAAGGGTAGAAACTTATCTACCATGTTCATTGGTGATTCTCCTACCTTGAACAGTACCTGACATATAGTCAGTGCTCATTAAGCATATTGATAAAATCAAAACATTGTCGTCATTGGCCAGATACTTAATGACACCTGGCAATGCACAAGAGAGATAAGTAAAAGCATACAGAGTGACTGAGCTCTAGGGGCTAACAGGCTTGTTGGACAATTTTTAAATTTCAAAGCCCTTGAGTCATCTTGGAAATTTTGTTACAATGCAGATTCTGCTTCAGCAGGTTTACAAATTGTGCATTTCTAACTCCCAGATGAAGTCCATTCTGCTGGTTTGCAGGTTTATAAATGTGCATTTCTAATGCCCAGATGAAGTCCATTCTGCTGGTTTTCTGAGTAATAGGTTGTGAAATGACTCAAAGATGGATCTGGGGAATCCTCAGTACTAATAAGCATGAGCATCACTAAGAGCATGGTGGTTCAGTTTGGCTAAGGCAGGAAACTTTTGAGGATAAGTGACATGGGACAAAGGACAGATCACAAAGGCCTTTCTGTGCCACACCAAGAACTTTTGACTCTTTCACTTTTGATCACAAAATGCCTAAGTTTCCTCCAAGGAAGAAAAATATCTTCCCACAGCTTCCAGCTGCCAGTTTTCTCTCTCTCTTCCTTTACTGCTGAATAACATGAAAAAGTCCACACCTGTTCTTTCCATGTACGCATCCTCTCTATTCATTCTTCAACCCCTTAAAATTATAACTGATAAACTGCTGTCTAATGGATCATCACGCATCTTCTCATTCCTTTTTTCAATCCTCATTTAACTTATCCCCTGTAGCACCACTGACCCATACTTCCTGGCATTCCTCTCAGTTCATTCTGCTCTCTGGGTGCTCTGTACCCTAAGATTCTCTGCCCTTTCAGTAACCAGTTTGTCCAATTATATAAGGTCTTCTTTTCTGCAGAGAAAACTACAAATATGCATCTGTACCACAACCTCTGCTCCAAATTGACAGCTGGATAGTCTACTAATATTAATAATTCCCCAATTTGGTTTGGGAGAAGGGTAGGAATGATGTTTATCAGTGCCACCTATGGGGCTTCTCCTTCCCAAAATTATACCCTTCCTTCAAAATTTATAACTTTGGAAGGGTTATAGGCATATAAAGTTTGAAAAATGACTCCTTCTTCTTTCAAGATTCTTCTATGTTCCCTAAAAGTTCACATTATAAACTGGGTGAAGTAGGACTGGCAGTTAGGAAAGGGATGGCCACGGGTATGTGTCTAACTATTTAAAACAAAAAAAGACCACAAAAAAATCTCAATATGCTCTTTGAGAACCACTGATTGGATAGGTGGACTTCTCAAAATTCACACGTCTAAAATGAAAATCTCTTGAAAACCGTTTTCATATTTCTTTTTTTCAAATAAGATGTTAAATTCTTTTACCCTTCTCCCTTTTTTTCAATTCCTATGGTCATTTCCATGTTTTAGGCTCTTATTACTTTCAGCCTCAACTCTGATTACACTTATAATGCCAGTCAATTGAGTAAAATAAAATATTAAAGAAGTTATATAACAGAAATATATTTTCTCACTGATATATATATATATATATATATTTCTTAGAGTGAACTCAAAGCCTATAAACCAGAAATACCAATATTTTGGCTAAAAATAAATTTTCTGTAATTTATTTTTAAAAGTAAAACATTTCAAACCACTTATATTAAGGTTGAAATGAGGATTCCTCAGTCCTTCTTAAAATATAAAAATTCAGAGAATTCTAGACTATACATTAGATATAGACTTCAATCTCTTGGTTCCTTTGACAGAAAACAAATTAGTAATTTTTCACGAAAATAATTTTGTTCAGATGAATGACAAACATTACTATTTCAAATTCCTAGGGAATTTTGGCTTAAAAGAATGGAATAAGTTACTCAAAATTCTTGGGTAAATTTCTGGGACATCTTTGTAAATAAATAACTGATGCAGTGATGTCAAATGACAAAAAGCCTCTTCCTACTTATTTAGGAATTTCCAGATTTTGCATAAGTACATTATATAACCACAGAAATCTACATCTACAAATTTAGAAATTTAAAATACTTTTATTAAATTTATTTTAAAATACTTTAAAAATACTTTTAAGCTTCTTAAATACCTTTAAAAACAATTTTATATCACTTTTTTATTGTTAATAAGAAATTTAAAAACCAAGAGTTTAAAATGTGTATTATAAGGGCTGGGGCTGTGGCTCAGCGGTAGAGCGCTCGCCTCTCACGTGTGAGACCCTGGGTTCGATCCTCAGCACCACATAAAAATAAATAAATAAAATAAAAATACTGTGCCCACGTATAACTAAAAAATAAATAAATAAAAAGTGTATTATAAGGGTCTAGGAATAATTTAGTGGGAGAGTACTTGTCTAGCATACACAAGGCCCTGGGTTCATCCCTTAGAACCACAAAAAAACTAAAAACCTCACAACATAAATGCACATTACAAAAACCAATTCCATTTTAACATTTAACATTAATAATTAAATTGAACCTACTAGTGAAGAATCTGTCAGCAAAAGGAACAAAAGGAGCCTGAGAAGGAATAATGCTTACTTCTGGAAGACACCAGAAAATAAATAGAAAATAAAGATAAATTAATAGAAGATAAATCTAAACTTTTAAAATGCAGCAAACACTTTAGAAAACACTCATTTATTTGGTTTTAGTCCATCAAATTATAAAACCAGAGGATTTTTTTTTTTTTTTTGCAATACTGGGGATCAAACCCAGGCTCTTGTGCATACCAGACAAGGACTATCATTAGCTATATCTCTAGCACAAAATTAGAGATTTTTGTTGCAAGCATTGTGCCAAACACAGAAAATATTCTACAAGGTTAATAAGCTAAGGCATTGACTAAGAAGTTCCCTATCAATTAACTGAGTGTCTTTCAGTGGCAAGAACATTCACTCTACTCCCATGGGGATGTTTGCTTATCATCTATTTAATTTGTCTATACAGAGTATATTTGCTATACAAATCAATATAGGTATACAAATCAATATAGGTATAGATTATGTATAGTGCCTATACAGAATCTATGGTCCAACTCTTCCATTTAAAGAAGCCTTAATTTTATATAGGACAATAATGTACCCAGATAAAAATAAATTCCCTTGCCTACCTTACAGGTAAGTGTGGCCTATGGCTACAGTTAAAATTCTGGCCCTAGACACTTAAATAATGTAAGATTCTGGGAAAATACTTTAAACAGGTAATGGACATCAGGTGGCATTATTTTAAACATACACATATACATAAAGAGAAGAGAACTGATAAAGAAGATATTTACTTTGGAGAGAATTAACTCTATGCCCAAGAAGTCAGTAGACCAAAAAAAAAAAAAAAAAACAAAAAACAAAAACAAAAAAACCCTGCAAACATTTCATTTTGTACAAAATGGTACAATAAAACAAGTGAATAGAAACATATCCAGTTACTATATTTTACTTTAAGGGTTCCCCCCGTTGGGTATTTTTTCAGATATGTACCAAAAACTCCTCCTAAAAGCTATTATCTTTTAAACTCCTTAAAAATAACTATTACAAAAAAAGAATCAGAGAGTTTTAGAGACCCAAATTGATACTGTATCTAATAAGATAAAAACACAGCAAATAGAACATTTTTTTAAGAAACTTCCTTCTTTTTTTAGTGACCTATTTTATTTCACAAGCACATTTAACTAAAATTAATCAACTACCACTTTAGAACTACTAGGTCCCATCAAAAATCCAAAAAACAAACAAATCAAACCAGCCTCAGAGCTGACAGGAACCTTCCTCACCAGAAATGGAAAGCCACTGCCTTTTTTCAATGAATAAGAGCTAAAATGACATTAACTCACCATCACAGGCCATATTTTGATTTTTGCAAGTTACTCATCAGGAAATAGCAAATGACAGCTGTTCTGCAGTCTGTAGATTCATACAGCCTTAATTTCAATTTAGAATGAGGCTTAATTAGGACACACAATATCCTACCATAAAGACCTAGGCACTCATTTTCAAATCTTTAGGTGTAAATCAACATAACTTCATGCAGCTACACCATCTTTAATAGAGAATCTTTTTTAGATTCAACTGACAACCTCTGGTAATTGTCCTTTTCTCTTATGTTTTCCAGAAGAATATAATGCTAGACCTAAAAATAGTAATCAGGTGGCACTATTTTAAACACAGATGCAGAGTCTCAAGTGGTCAAGAACTACCGAACTTAAAAAAAAAAAAAAATTAAATTCACTGCTTGTTACTAATCTGGGTTTCCCTTCTGGGTTTCCCAAATCTACTTCAGGTCATAGACTGATTTGAAATGCACATTTAATCCATATTTAAACTGTTCATTTAAAATGATAATTTTGCTAAATACAATAGAAGATTGAACAAAACAAAGGTGGAGATTGGATATAAAGCTTAAACAACTCCAAAAAATGCTGCTATTTTTTCTGCTTCTTTAGAAAGTACCATTAAGCCACTTGGAAAGCATATACTAATGGAATATACTAAGTAAAATTAATAGTTGATTTATTAAATGTGCAATCTTTGTAACAAATCAGATAACAGAAAACATCACAACAGTAAAATGCATATTAGCAATCAGTGTCAAAATTTTCTGCCAATGCCTCTTTTATAAGTTACTAGTAATAATTACGATAAAATTTTAGTTTGATATATTTTACTGAAGGACTTTCAAACTCTTTTTTTTTTAACCTTAACCCACAGTAAGGAGTACATGTCTCATTCTGACTAAATGAACACACAAACATGAACACACAAGCACATGAATGTGTCACCTATCTGAAACAGAAGTTTTATAGAATAATACAGTGGCACAGATGGCTGGTTATTCACAACACTGATTGATTCTTCTTTCCATCCTTAGTAATAGAATTACAGCTGTCACTAAGTTTGACCATTAGGTTAACTTTCTGCCAACAGAAGGTGAACAGAGGTGAAGTGTGGCACATGCCAAGTCTGGATGTTCAGGCATTAAGTACACTGCTTCTTCACTCTTGCTTTTTCTAGGGATCTGGGATCTAGTTTGTATTATACAGATGGGGACACCACCATCTGTATGAAAGCAGTAAGATGGAAGTACATGGTTTTTTTTGTTTTTTTGTTTTTTTGGGGGGAACTGGGGATTGAATCCAGGGATGTACTGAACCACATCCCAGACCTTTTAAAATATTTTATTTAGAGACAGGGTCTTACTAAATTGCTTAGTGCTTCACTAAGTTGCTGAGACTGGCTTTGAACATGTGATCTTTCTGACTTAGCCTCCAGAACTGCTGGGATTACAGGGTGTGTCACTGCACTCAGCCTGGCATCTGGGTTCTTAAAAGGTTGTGTAGAGCAGCACTGTTTGCCAATCTGAACTCTCACCTCAGGAATGATGCATGAGAGTGTTAAACTTTTATTTTCTTCAAGCCATTGTATTTTAGTGACTTTTTCCTATACCAGCAGTCTTCACCCTAAAAGTTTATATTTACCCTTGATACATGCAACACATTTTATAATTATTTTCTATTCTACTTTGTTTTATAAAAGACAGATATGCTGATACCAACCTACTAAACTGATTTCCCAACTCATAATGGCCATAAGGTCTAGTTTGCAAACTATTATACAGTTTGAAAAAGGAGTGAAAAGGAAAAAAAAAACCAGTAAAGAACATAGTGCTTATTAGCACATTGGCTAATTCTAACTATAAATAATCATGAGATAATCCAACCAGTCATTTTATAAACTTTTGATTTACATTTTTCTAACATTTGATATAATTGTCCTTTCATTTATTCTAATTTTTTAGAAAGTTACCAAGTTTTGTATTTTAAATATTTTTCCTCTAATAATAAAATTTCAAATAACTTTAAAAGGTAAAAATAAATCCTTATTGAATTTGCTACACTATGTTCAATTTAACTTTTTAAATTTTCTGAAGTGCTTCAAATTTTTCCTCTAATATAAAATTTTTTATAATTTAATTAAATAATTTAAAATTTCAAATATTTTTATGAATGGTTTTGAAGTGTGCCAGTTCTCAACAGAATAAAACAAAGCATAAGCTAAATTTTAAAATACTAAAGGCTAAAGAGCTCTGACCAAACCCTTTTCTGTCATAATGGTAAATGGTCAAATATGAAATTACCCAAAATTGTAACATTTTTCCTTCCTAAGGATTCCAGTTAATACTTCAAAGTCAGTGTTATGAAGTTTCTCCATAAATTACATTAAAACCTGCTAAGCAATTTGCCTAGGATTTTAAATTTCAAATTTACATAAGTAATTCCAACTTGATATTTTATTTTTAAAAGATATAAAATAAAACTTGGAGGAACTATGGCTTAAACATTTTAGATCTTAATCCTTATAATTAAAAGGTGCCTAACGATGCCTAATTATAAAAAAAAAGGACTTTAAACCTAAATATATTTAAAATGTTCCATTATTTTAGTTAGGTAGCACTTACTATTTTTATAGTACACTAAAAGTCTTAATTACCCTTACTGATAGCTGGTAGCAAGGATCTACATAATCCAAATCAGAAGAGCATTTTAACATGGTCATTTATTAACACCTACAAACTCAAAACATAAAACTCCTGATTAAAAATATATACACATGAACAACCTAATAGTTATTTACCCTTACAAATAGTTTTGTTAATATTTTATATACTTAATATTTCAAAAGCCAGATATTAAATAATATTAGTGACAGATTACAACTCATTGACTATTAATCCATGAGAGCATATTGGTATGAATAAATAATTTCATAAATGAATGAATAAATAAGAAGGGAAGTACTTTCCCACAAGGTAATGCTAAGTAACAAATATTGAGATGATAATGGAATTAGAAAGTCACCACTGGCAACCATTATTGTCATAATTGATCCAGACAATAATCATGAATGGATGTTAAAATGAGTAGAAAGTTTGATGAGAACTAGGAATTTTACATAGTATCTCCTCAAAATATACTTTTTAATTAAACAAAGGAAAACCCAGCAACTTCACAAGGGAGAAATGTGACAGGCACTACCTCAACAAAGTCATTAAAACACAATCACCAATAATGGGATAAACCAACATCATGTGACTTCTGAAAGACATGACAACTAGATTCAATGTGGGATTCTGTACTGATCCCTGGACCAGAAATTAAAACTTTTCTTTTTCGCTATAAAGAACACTAGTAGAACAATTGGCAAAAAGTCTAAATCAATTTCTTGAATTCCCTTGTTCTTAAGAAATACACATTTAAATATTTATAGGTAACGACATGCCATGTCTGCAACTTATTCCAAGTGGTCTAGAAAAAAAAAACACAAATAGATAATGCAAATGTGGTAAAATGATAACATATGGGGAAACTGGGTGAAGGGTATGTATATGTGAATTCTTTGTACTATTCTTTCAATTTTTCTGTATGTACAAAATTATCTCAAAATAAATGTTAAAACAAAACATAATAAAAGGAAAACAAACAAATCATTAGATAAACATAAGAAAAGGGGTGATTAAAAGAGCAAATTACAAATGCACATGATGGGTGAAATTTTGGTTTACTTATTCATGCGCTTACATTATTATTGCTATATTTTATCTAAGTGTCTTGGGGCACTTTACAAACATGTTTTATTCCTCACTGTATAAATGGAAAATAGACATGCAGAAAAGCTCCCAAAATGTGGCAAATTGATTTTGGAATGGAAACAAAGAAAATTTGACTTTTAATTGGTAACACAGTGTTAAAATGCAATATATAGCTAGACACACCAGAAGGTATTTGTTTACCTTGCTCTATTGTAAATCACTGGCTCATTTTCTTCCTGCACAGTTGTCAGCATATCCAAGTCATGGAATATTTTCTGCATATAGTCCAAATATTTATATCCTGAAGCTCTTTCTACTATGGCTGCCAGTAGGGTATAGCCAAAAGTTGAGTACAAAAACTGACTACCTTGAGACATCATTGCAAGAGGGGAAAAAACAGAAAATACTTAATTATTATTAAAAAATATGTAAATATTTTCCCACTGAAAATAGGCATACCTTTAAAATTGTAATATTTTACTTCAGCATATCAACAAATTCAGTTAATTTTGTATAGCCCCACTTATTGCATCTCACTATAATGCAAGAATAAAATGATGATCGGTATATGTATTTAAAATTTCAATGAATCTGTTCCTTTCTCTGATAATGAAATAAACAAATGAATCCTACCTCAAAACAAAATAAAAAAAATCATTCAAACTGACAACCAAATAGGAAGGGAAAAAAAAGCAAATTTGATTTCTTGAGTCAACTATTCTTGTTCTCAATTCATCTAGTATTGTAAACAGTGGATAAATAGATGTATAAGTTCTCATTTTAATAAAATATATGTAGGCATAAAAACTATTTCAAAAACATATTTAAATATACAGTATATATGTAGAATTTTAAAAACATTATATATGTACATATATATAATTTCATATATGTAATTTTATACTACTTTGTATTCTGGAAACTTAAAATTTTATTATCCATATAAAAATGGGTAGAAACCTTATTTTTTTCTCCCGGTACTGGGGATTGAATTGGGGAGCACTTTGTCACAGAGCTACATGCCCAGCACCGCCCCCCACACACCTTTTTTTATAATGATTTTGTTTTAGTTGCAGTTGGATACAATACCTTTATTTTTCTGTGGCGCTGAGGATAGAACCCAGCACCCTGAACATGCTAGGCTAGTGCTCTACAGCTGAGCCACAACCCCAGCCCTGCCCCCCTCCCCCCCCCCCCCCCCCCCGCCCTTGTTTTTAAACTTTGAGACTGTGTCTTGCTAAGTTGCTGAGGTTGGTCTTGAACTTGTGATCACCCTTCCTCAGACTCCTGAGATGTTGAGAATCTAGGCACACCGGACCAAGCAATTTAATTTTTTTTTTTAATAGTTGTCAATGGACCTTTATTTTATTTATTTGCATGTAGTGCGGGGAATCAAACCCAGTGCTTCACACATGCTAGGCAAGCGCTCTACCACTGAACCACAACCCCAGCCCCCAGCAATTTAATTTTAACTAAACATTAAATTCTAACTAAATTTAAATATTCCTATTAGTCACACATTATCCTTTTTACTTTGGTCCAGGTTATATTTGGGGAACAATAATTCCAATATTCTCCATGAACATCTTGATACTGAGACTCCTCTAAGTGGTTGCAAATCCTTCCATGACGCTAAATCTAGATAATCACCTGCCTGGATGCTAGCCTTTGTTAGGAAGTACAAACAAATAGGGAGGCACTGTCTTTCCAATTCTACTATCATGTATAACTAAAAAGAACAAATTTTTAAAATAATTTTAAAAACCCAGAAAAAACAGAGGCACTGGACTGGTTCATACAACCACCATCAGCCCACTGAATGTACTCAGGATGAAAGACATTTTGGATTTCCTGAAAATCTAACACTTTAATAATAATGACTTTGTTAAGAGAAGGAATGAACACTCACCAGGTTTAAAGAACAAAGGATCATTTTTAAATAATTTTAGAGATTCAATTGAATTTTCGAACTTTTCTTTCAAATATAATTCACCTTGTTCAAAATCATTTTTTTTCTTGCCATGTTTCCGACATTTGGATTCATTATCCTGTTCTGATTTAGCTTTAGAAAAGTCATTCTTTTCATTACTTTTGCTTCCTTTTTCTTTCAATTCTTTTTCTTGATCAGATGCCATTGTTCCTTTCATCATCTTCAAGGCTTTATAAGCCTTTTCTTCTTTCACCTTTTTCATGTCCTTTTCATAATGACGAATTCCACTTAAGTGGGATATTAGCAATCTTGTTGTGACAGAAACCTAATTGTAAAAACATGAAAATTCAATTACAATATTAAACTGTACAATAACAAGTTAACAGTCTGGGAATGGATGCCTCAGTAATATTTATCACTTTGAACTCCTGCTGGAAAAAGGTCACATATAGATCCTGAACCTCAAGTATCAGAAAAATACAAATTAAAAACACACACACACACAACTTAATCCAGTAACAGTAACTAAAATCAAAGCAAAGAGTCCTATGAAACATTTCAAATATAAATTCCAGCATAAACCATTTAACAAGCCAATTAATACACTGAACTGTGAATTTCACTACCTTTTCACCTTCATATTCTTTTTCTGGGAATTCAGGAACATAATGTTGTACTGGAACATCAAGATCCAGTTTCCCTGCTTCCCACAATTTGGCAAGAGCAACCATGGTGAGGCTTTTGCTGATGCTGGCAATTCTCATAACTGTCTCTGGTTTACATGGCACCCGGTTCTCAACATCGGCATAGCCTAAACCTTTGGATAAAGAAAAGCAAAAAGTTTCTATTAATAAGCTTCATGGCCAAACAAGTCTTCAAAAACTGAACTATCTTAAAACACCTTGGGTACTCTTCTAAACAAAAAGATAATCCACTTTTATTAGTTACTTAAAACTGGACATGTAAGAATGAGTTTTAGCAATGCTGACAAAAATAAACCTAACACTTTTTTTTTTTTACAAAGAATCCTGTAATTATTAGAGACAAAGTGTAAAACAGCAATGTTCCAGAAAAAAAATAGAGATCTTATCCACATCAATTTATTACAATATATTTTCATAATTGTTCTATTTTATCATTAGTTATAGTTAATCTCTTAATATGCCTAACTTATAAATATAGTTTTATCCTAGGTATGTATAGGAAAAACCTAGTGTGTGTGTGTGTGTGTGTGTGTGTGTGTGTGTGTATATATATATATATATATATATATACACTACAGATAGTACCAAACTCTTTAGAATGTCTCCCCATGGATAAGGGGAGACTATGGAACTGTCTTTACCATCCTTCTCTCACCCTCCCACAGACATTGCTTATCTCTATCATGTTTCATCCAGAATCATTCAGTTATTTCCTGAAGGCATTTCTAACCTCTGATTTACCACCCTCAGATAGGTCTATCTTACTCCTGCCTGAGCTTTTTATTTCTTTCATTCCCAAAACCCTCATCACATTCATCCACATACCATCCAACTTTCTTACAGGGCAATTCCTTCAACCTCACACCTTTGTCACTGTGATATTATTTATGTCTCCTCTTTCCCAGTATCTACCATGCTGCTTTACAACTTTGCATCCTTTCCTATGAGGAACACCAATCTTCTCTTTGACTAAGTCCGGCTCCTCTAAAACCTCCAGTCAGGGAATGACAAATGAAATTATACAAGAAAGGGGAATGAGAAATATAAAATTGGAAATGATATTAAAATCCAGGAGAACCCAAAAGTCAACAGAAAAAAATCTTTCTACAGAGAATTCACTAAGGTATCAGGGTCAGAATAATGCCCAGAAATGTTCATTAAATGGAAGTACAATATTTAAATAAATTTAAAACCTAACACTTTTAACATTATAACTAAACTGAAAGTGTACCCTGTGTATAATAATTTTTCATCTGACTCAAATACTAATTTTTCTTAGCTTATGTTAACAATTTGATTATTACACATTTCAAATAAATTACATTCTTTAAAGAAAACATTTTCATAGCTGAGCATGGTCTCATGCTTGAAATCCTAGCAACTCCAGAGGCGGAGGTAGTAGGATCCCAAGTTTGGCAACTTGGGATCCTACTACCTTGGCAACTTAGCAGGACCCTGTCTCAAAAAATAAAAAGCACTAAGAATTTGGCTCAGTGGTAAACACGTCCTGTGTTCAATCCTCAGTATTAAAGAAATAACGAAAAAAGAAAAATCAATATTCTTCAGATTATAATCATTCTTGATTTTTTAGTTTCTGCTGATGTCCTTAAAATAGTCATTCAATCAAAATGAATGTGAAAAGATGTCCTGAAAAGCAAATCCAACTATCAATTTGATTCAGCTGCAAACCATAAGAAAAACTATGTAGGAGTAATTTAAATCTCCTTCTACAAAAAAAAATTGTTTGGGTTTTATCTTTTGCACGTGGTGAATACATGGAATTCAAAGAGATATAAAGAACTGAATTCTGAAAAGAAGTACAACGACTGTTTTTAAACTGTATTCTGAAAATATTTGCATAAAAACAAAACTCTCACCCATAAGGTTAGCATTTATAATATTTTCATAAATTAGGTATACTGATACAAAGTATACTTATACTTGGGGAAAAATAATTTTTCAAAACCCTACTGCTCCCACCAACTTCTCCAAAAACTACTACTCTCTTATCTGAAACTTCAATTTAAAAAATAGGATTTCTAAAAACCTAGGGTGACTTACTGGACCAATTTATGTGCATTAGAGAAGTTACCTTATAATGTTTTGATGAAAGTGTCACAAAATAAATAGAAATGCTTCTCTCAAAGCTTCCAGCTTTTTATTAGAAAATGTAATTAATATTCTGTGCAGCAAAAAGAATAATAAAGTAAGACTGTAAACTCATTAGGGACAATGAATAGTGTTATCTCTAGTATTCAGAACAATGCCTTTTACAGAATAGAAAACTCATTAAATTGTTGACTGGATTTATAAAGAAAAATACAGAAATTCTGGTGTTTTATCTACCCATTAGGGCTATCTACAAATATGCAATAGTGGATATTTAATGGATTGTTCTATATACCCTTTTCAAGCCAATAAATCCAGTCCTAAAACTGGGGTTAGAAACAAGCCATTTTTTAAGTCTCCAATTTTTTTAGTAGTCACAGTTTAATTATCACTTTTGGTGTGGGGACTACCCAGAGCCTAAGCATGTGCTCTCCTGCTGAGCTACACCCCCAGCCCTGTTAGTCACATTTTAAGTCTTGCTGTGATTAAAAAATAACAACCTGGGGACTGGGGTTGTGGCTCAGTGGTAGAGCGCTCACCTCTCATGTGTGGAGCATTGGGTTTGATCCTTAGCACCACATAAAAATAAATAAAAAAATAAAGATATTATGTCCATCTACAACCAAAAAAAAAAAATAAAAATAACCTAATTCTTCATTCTGTATACGTTATTTCGACAATATGTATCACTTAATTTAAACTGAACAGCAAACAATTTATGGGATTCACTCCAACCACTCTACAGTCAATATTTTATTCACCAATTGGTACAAAACAGGTCGCTAAATAACACTTTTCTGAGCCCACCTTCTGACCAGACTTCTTTTCCATCTACAGAAACTCCGACCACTATTCCCGGTGCACCCACCTCGTCCTAGAAGCAAAGGGGGGGAAAACTGACAGTTCAAAGACAGGCGGGATAACCCTGTACACCCCAAGACTCCAGGGGCCCCGCCCACCCAGCGGCCCCGCCCACCCAGCGGCCCCGCCCACCCAGCGGGTCCGCCCACCCGGGCTCTGGCCTTGCCCCGCAAGTAACCGCGAGCGGAGCGCCAAGTCCGCACCCTGGCGGGGGAAGGGGCGGTCCCCCAAGCAGGCGGTGACCTCAGCCCGGAGTTGGGTAACCCCCAAGGGCTTCTGACTGCGATCTAGCGGTCGGGAAACGGGAAGTCTTTCTCGGAAGCCGACAACCGGCACCCCACCGCCCAAGGTGCGGTCAGTTCAGCCCGGAGATACAACCACCAAGGGGCCCCATTTCGGGGTGAACTGGAGCTAGGGCGCAAGGACCCCAGCCGCCAGCGCCCCCCTCCCCAGTCGCCGCACCTTGATTCTGTGCAGCAGGTCCCGGCTGCTCTCTATGGCTCTGGCGAAGCACTGGGAGTGGGGAGACGCCGGGGTCTGCGGAGACCGCGGGGCGAGGGACTGCTCCAGCAGCGGCACGGCCTGAGGCCACGCCTCGGGGTCGGGGGCTGCCGGGGGTTGAGCGGGGGCGGCGCCTCTTAGCCCTCCCGCCAGCTTCACCCCGAGCGCCAGCCCCAGCCCCAGCCCCAGCCCCCCGACCCAGCAGTTGCCGAGCGGCGGCAGCCCAGCCCGCTGATGGGCCCCACGCCGCCCGCAGCCCCAGGCCCGGCCCCCGGGGGTCGCAGCCTGCAGCGTCACGGCTGACAGGAGCCGGTACATGGCTTCTCTGGAAAGCCGGACGCTTCAGAGCTCGCGCAGGTTGGGCCGGGGGATGATTCGGGAAGGGAGGGGCGACAAGGGGAGGAAAAGGCAAGGGCGGGCCTGTGCAGACCTTAGCAGTCGACGCCCGAAGGCCGGAGTGCCGATCGCATCGAGCCCTCCTTCTTTTCCTTCTCTTTATAAGTATTTCCCCAACTTTATCCCCTCCCTCCCTCCACCACCCGCCTCTCCTCCCCCGCCTCTCTTTCTCTCCCCTTCTCTCTTTCTCTGCCTCTGTCCTTCTCTCGCCTCACTTCCTTCCTTCTTTCTCTTGCTTTCTTTCCCATTTTCCTGAAGAGGAAAATGTTACCTCTTCAGAGAAATTCCTAGTTCCCATCCAATGCGAGTTCTCGCCCACATTTTCTTACCCACCCCCCAGTGTGCACACCTTCTTAATAATGCTTAACACTTGGCATAACTGAACTTGCTTGTGATACCTGGAATTGAATGCATCATTGAAGTGGCTTTACCACACTGTGACTTATTTTTGCATCTTTAGCTTCTGGAACAGCACCTAGCACACAGCAAACCTGTTGACACCCAGCAAGACTTCTCTCTCTCTCTGTCTCTCTCTCTCTATTATACTGAGGGTTGGATACAGGGGCTCTCTACCATTGAGCTACTTGACCCCCCCCCCTGTGGGGCGGGGTTAAAATTTTTTGTGACAGGGTCTCTCTACATTGCTCAAGCTGGCCTCCTCCTGCCTAAGCCTCCAGAGTTGAGGGAATTACGGGCATACACCACCTGGCCAGATTTCTTCTTTTCTCTTGCATTCTCCCTTTATGTCTCATTTCATCTCCTCCCATTTGCCTAAGTTTCTCTTAAAATCTCGTACTTTTGGAGAACTAGTGCCACACCACATCAAACATATGAGGCATATTAGTGGTTGGCTTGGGTTAAGAAGTAGAAGGGCAGGACCAGAGTGGGGATTGCTTTAAAAGAGCCACCTGAGGGATCCTTGTGATGATAGAAATGTTGTCCATTTTGACTGTATCATTATCAATATCCTACTTGTGATACTGGGCAGTTTTACAAGATGTTACCATGGGTGAAACTAGGTAAAGTCTCCACAGGATCTCTTTGTATTATGTCTTAGAATTACATGTGAATCTAAAATAATCTCAAAACAAAACGTTTAATTTGAAAACAAGATAATATTCTATGAACCAGGATGACTATTCTGAAACTCAAATATGAATCTATCCACTGCTTAAAATCCTGTTTATTAATAAGAGAAAGTCTAAACTCCTGGGGTTAAGACATGTGGTAGAAATGATAATCTATTGAGGAAAAAAAAAATGTTTGTTTCCAGAATTGAGTTTGCCACAAAGGAATGAACTTGATTTTCTCTTTTGCCAAGAATAGCCAGGCCTCTGAGTCCTGAAGATGTGGGCTTTCATTCTCCCCAAGAGGTCCCAACCCCCTGAAGTATAACTGCTACCTGCTTTGCTTGGCCAGATTGCTCCCCAACTGGGTAAAGGAGAACTTTAGTGATAGCTTCATCTGTTTTAATCCCTTTTTAATCACATCCAGCTATCAAAACAGGGTAAATTTCAAGTGAATATTTAGTTGTAACTGTTTCCTCTGTCAAGTCCAGGGGAGTACTCTCTTTCCAAAAGCTAAGCAAGGTGCCTCTTGAAGATGTAGAGTGGTCCTGGAAGAAATTGAGTGGGAGTAGTGCAGTAGGAGGGTTTGCCATCCTTCCTTCACTTTACTTTCCTTTCTTTCTACCTGCCCCCCCCCCCCACATGCCTGTATTCACTCTCAGGGGACAGATGTGAAGAAAGGGAGTACATGGAAACTGATGGTTGCTGCAGATTCCAAGAGTGTGGCTTTGGGTCTGGATCACAAAGCTGAAAAGCCTGGTGTGGCTGCCCTCAGGGGGCATTGCTTCCTGTGTGCATCCAGCAGGAACCACCAAAGACCTTGGCTTTGCAAAAGTTAGTGAAGTCCTCTCTAGGCTCAGCTGGACACTGAAGGTTTAAACTTCCAGAGAAGATCCCCACCTTCAAATAGTACACAGGCCTAGGCACCCTCACAGAGCATGTGAGGCTCTTTAGTTTAATACTAGATGGAGCCCCTTCCCTTAGAAAATGTTGATAGGTGCTTTTGGTAACTTTGATGTGGGGGAGTGGTTCTAGTTGTGTTTGATTTGATTTTAAAAATAAAAAGATAAGGCAGTTGGTAGATAGTATCCCAGGAATTGACATTTCCTTCTCTGCCTTCTCTTGGCAGCATGGTGTAGTAAGCTCTTCCAATCAGAGATACATATCTTTGAAATTTACCCTGTTTTGATAGCTGAATGTGACTAAAAAGGGATTAAAACAGATGAAGCTATCACTAAAGTTCTCCTTTACCCAGTTGGGGAGGGATTTGGCCAAGCAAAGCAGGTAGCAGTTATTAAAAAACCCAAAACCTCTATGCTTCTATTTCAGGGGTTGAGACTTCTTGGGGATAATGAAAGCCCAGATCTTCAGGATTCAGAGGCCTGGCTACTCTTTGGCAAAAGAGGAAGTCAAGTTCATTCCTTTGTGGCAAACTCAATTCTGGAAACAAACATTTTTTTTCTCATAGATTATCATTTCTACCACATGTCTAACCCCAAGAGTCTGGGCTGTCTCTTATTTATAAAGAATGGTGACTTCGAGCTGCAGCTCCTCAGGCAGCAATGTTTTCACAGCATGACCCATGACCACCACACTGGCAAGGCTGCCTTACCATGCCCCATGCTGTTCCCTATAGCATTCTCAGGGAACAAAGATTGAAAGATTCCATCCATGTAATGTCTCCTATACACCTATCAGAATAATTTTAAATGCCCCCCTTTCTCTCTCAAACCAGGGGATAAAATATGTAGCCAACCCACCAAATGTTTTTTTAATATTTAATTTTTAGTTATAGTTGAACACAACACCTTTATTTTATTTATTTTTATATGGTGCTGAGGATCCAACCCAGGGCCTCGCATATGCTAGGTGAGCGCTCTGCCTTTGAGCCACAACCCCAGCCTCCACCAATTTGTTTTAATAAACTAATTTTTTCTTGAATTGGTCTTTGAATTTGCAGCTAAGGGTATGGTGATACAAAAGGATCCTCAGAATCAGATCTTCCTTTCCTACCTTGCTCATCTTCCACTTCTCACCTGTGATTTTATCTTAGTTCTCTGAAAACAAGAGATTCTTAAGTGCTTTCAGCCCTTTGCATAGGCTTTTCTTTGTTTTTAGAATTTTCTTTTTTCCAGTGTCCATTTCCTTCCACCATCATGCCCTATATTTCCCTATTGCAGAACTTAGCTCTATGTCACAAATTTTATTTAGCTTTTGGGTTGTTCTTTGAGATCTTTCTCTAATTTGTGAGTTTCTTCAGTCGAGTTTTAGTTTCATCTGGGTTTAGCCAACTGCCTGACACATGGTAAGCTTCAACAAGTGATATTGAAAACTCTATAGGAATGAGTGTAAAATTGTACTTTTTATAGAAAAATTGTTACATTGATATAATTACTGATTTACAGAGTGGTTTGAGTAGTCTTCTACTAAAGTTTAATTCTCTGAAGAATTTTGTTTGTAGGTCTTGACTTTTAGCTTGAGAGAATCCTATTGGAATCCTGGAAAATGGAATTCAAGCCAGGAGGGGAACTTAAGTAGCACTAGGCCATACACGTTGGGAGGAGATTTCACTGTATTAGACTATTACTATGTGCTGGATGACTTAGATACATTATATATATTTAGTAGTAGGTATTAGCTTCTGAGGCTGAGAATGGCCAAGTTGCATATAGTTAAATGGCAGAATCAGGATTTGAATCGGGGTCTGCTTTAGGGATTGACCATTTGCTTGCTTGGCTTCCCTGGGAATCTGTACAAAGGGATTTAGGCAAGGGATTGTATATTCCATGTTGATTTCCAGAGAAAGAAAGACCACAATCTCCTTTGTCCTCCACTATTTACACTTCTGCACACTGTCTTTTCAGCCTGTATCTTTGACAGTGTTTTTAAATGGAGACAAAATAGTTGATGATATCACATAGGATTTCAAAGCTGGGAGATAACCTTAGGCATTATCTAGCATGGTGGGTTTTGTGAGATGGGGCATTTGGAAATACATTGGGCTACTTTTTTGCTCAACATAATGGAGACTGGGGGTCCTGACATTGAGTAGAATTGGACCCAGAATTATTTTGACAGTCCTGAAATCTGTGGGTCAGTTGCACTGCAAAGATTCTCTCCTTGACCAAACTCTAGCTAGACTCCTCTGAGCCCTCTTCTTGACTAGGCCTCAGCCTTAGCCTATAAAGACTTGAACAAACACTGATATTTCTAACAACCCAAGGCCTCCTCCCTAGGAAATCCCCATCTTCCTTTAAAGTGCCTGACTGAGAAAACTGAAGGCTGCCCCCAAAATTTATCATTTGTTCCAACCAACACCTGAAGATAGTGACTGTGTCTCAGTCTCTGTGGGACAGTAGGAGCAGAATTCCAATAAGTGCCAGTTAGTAAACCAGATGTGTTTCAGGAGGACCAACCCCTTTAACCACTTTTCGTAATTTTTCACTTCCCTGTCTCCACTCAAGTCCTCACTTTACTCTTTCTTCTTTCTAGAAAACTTACCCAGTCACTTCTGCCCAAACCCAATGGAGCCCACCTCTTTCCCTATTGTAGGTAGTTACTGAATAAAACCAGCACTTTAACTAAGTTCCAGCTGTGTTTACATTAAAATTTCCTGTCCAAAACATGGCCCTTGAGAAAGAGAGCCTTGTTTTCAAAACAAGTTCTCATGGGTGTGTTTACTTTGAGATAATTCATTGAGCTGTACACTTATGACTTCTGTTCTTTTCAGTCTGTATATTATAGTTTAATGTAAAAGTTCATATCTAATAAAATAAAAATCTGAGGAAATGATAAGGAGAAATAATTTAAGAAATACTGAAATGTTGTTAAGTAGAAAAACAAGACATTCTGATTTGCATTAGCAAAACATACATATGAAGAAATTAAGAACATGGAGTACTAGGAATTTGGTATGATTAAATAGGTGGTGTTTAAAAAAATTTTTAAATGATGTATTTAAAAACCTTCATTAATATGTAGTTGAAATATAACAGTGCATAAATTTGAGGTGTACAACATGATAAGTTTTGATATTTGTATATACCTGTGAAACTGTAACCACAATCAAAATAATTAAGATACCCATCATTCTCCTGTAATCCTTTCCTCCCTCTTGCTCCCATTCACTTTCCCCAAAGCTACCATTGATCTGTTTTTTGTTTTTGTAGATTAGTTTGTATTTTCTATAAGATATTAAAATCATATCCTATACCTTTTAAAATCTAATTTCTTCCACTCAGTGTAATTTGTTTGAGGTTAATGCATGTTAATATATGTATCCATTGTTCATTCCTTTTTACTGAGGAGTAGCATTTCATAGTATAGGTATAGTATAATGTGTTTATCTGCATACCTGCTAATTGACATTTGGGTTACTCCCAATTTAAGGATAAGCACATAAATCTGCTATTAACATTCATATGCAAATTTTTGTGTGAACATATGTTTTCATTTCTCTTGGGAACATAACTAGGAGTGAAATTCCAGGATCATTTCATAGCTTTATGTTTAATCTTTTGAGAATCTGCCAGATTGTATTCCAAAGCAGCTACATCATCTTACCTTCCCTCAAGCACCATAAGAAGCTTCCAATTCCTCCACATCCTTCCTAGCACTGTCTTTTTTATACTAGCATCCTCACAGGTGGGAAGTGGTATCTAATTATAGTTTTGATTTACATTTCTCTGATGACTAATGGTGTTGAGCTTATTGGCCATTTGTACTTCTTCTATATCTATCTATTCAGATCTTTTGCCCATTTATATAATATTCTTGAGATTACAAAATTGTGGAAAAAAGAAGAAATTAGTGAGTGACAAGAGGTTGCTGACTGAGGTGAGGGAAAGGAAAAAGGAAGGTAGGTGTGGTTGTAAAAGGGTAGCATGAAGAATCCTAGTGATAGCAGTTAAATTTGTTGTGGCAAACACATGACTCTACATGTCATTAAATATCAGAGAAATAAGCACACACACACACATGAGTGAAAAAAAGAATTGGGGCAATCTGAATTTAATTGATAAATTGTATTTATGTTAATATCCTGGTTGTGATGCATTTTACAGTTTTGTAAAATGTTATCATTGGAGGAACTGGGTAAAGGGGTAAAGAGTACATAGGATCTCTCTGTATTATTGTTTGCTTTCTTTGTGTATGTGTGTGTGTGTGTGTGTGTGTGTGTGTGTGTTCTGGGGATAGAGCCCAGGGCCTCATGCATACTAAGCAAGTGCTCTACCACTGAGCATTAAGCTACATCCCAAGCCAAAAAACTTTGCTTTTGTTTTGCAATGCTGAGAATTGAACTAAGACCTAGTGCATTGTAGGCAAACACTCTACCACAGAATGAAACTCCCTGTCCCTTCTCTATATTATTTATCAGTGCATATGAATGTATAATTATCTCAAAATGAGAAGGCTAATATTCGAAATGTAATTAAAAGAAACCTATTTGACCTCAGAAGGTTTGCATGTTCCTTCTTGAATGTAACTATTGTACTACTCTCAAAAACAACTCAAATTCTGTCTTCTGTAGACTTCTTTGATGAATATCAGCCCTACCTATTCTTTTCTTTATTTTGAGCTTTGCTTTCAAAATTGTACCTGTTGATGTTCTGATTTAAATTGCAACTACTGAAGGCTTAGCTTTGTCCCTCACTTACAGAACACAAGACTCATTTTGTGTCTCATGGGTCTGAAATTGGGTGAGAAACTCTGAACCTTGGTTTCTTCATCTACAAATTAGGGCTAATAATAACTACATTTAAGGTTTGTTATGAAGGTTAAGAGCTTCATTCCTCTCCTAAATAAAGCGTGAACTTTAGTGAATAGACTGATAGAAGGAGAGATCAAAACTGTTTATTCCTTTCTAATTTGTGAAATAATTTAGTGAAAATAAAAAACAAAGTAATCGAGTCATACATGAATGCATTCTCACCATAATCATGGGGATTTTAAACTCCTGGGAACCAGGCCAAACCTTGCAGACCTTTCCAGGTTCTGTCCGTGCAGGTCAACAGACTCTGAAGCACCTCTCATAGGTATGTCTCTTCAGCTGACTGTTCTCTATCTTAGGCATGGGCTTGGGGGAATGTCCCCATTTTACTGAGTAGCAAGCTGTGTAATGAATGACTTTTACCTCCTGGTAAATGGGAAAGGATTTTTTTTTTTCATCCAAAAGCAAAGAATGAGTTAACCTATGTCTATTTTATTCTCACAGCTGTAAACAAGGCAGATGTTAAAAATCCAGAATCCATGGAGAACAGATACCTTCTTCATCCTATTCACATTGCCCTGAGGGTCTTCTTCAATTCACAGCATTTGATATACTGATTGTGTAAGAAGCCACCCCTACCTGCAGTTCACAAGATGCATTCAAATCTCTGCAACTAATAAGACTTTGTACAGAGTCCCTGTGGCATCTGGCTTCCAAGCTGGGAACATATAAACACAAACAAGGTCAGCAGGGTAGACAGGTGGAGAGCCCCTCACATAGTCAAGCAGGTGGTGTCCTGCACAAAGGAACCTGACGTGGTGTGAGTGGGCTGCAGTCCTGCCAGGGCTCCTATTGGCAAGTCATATTCTGACTCTGGAGGAAGAGGCACATTTTTCAAACATTCACAATGTTTGCTACTGGATGTGGGAAGCCATTCTAACACGTGATTGGGTGACTCCCGTTAAGGGCCTGAGGCACTTTGGCAAAGTCGAAGTTTTCCCGACCCTTTCCTGATGAGAGAGCCCATCCGTGTGGGGGTGTGCCTGACCACTGACCCCGGAGACCCAATCACTGACCCTGACCTTGGAGTGCAGCCCCCCCTCAACCTTCATTGGATGGAATTCTCCCCTGAATCTCTTGTTCCCCAATAAAAGGCTGGTCCCGTGTGTGTGCTCTCTCTCTCTCTCCTGCTAGCCCTGAGTAATCCCTGCTGCCCTGCTGGGCAGTTTAGAGGAGTGCCGAGAGGGGAGAGAGGGGAGAGAGGGGAGCCGTCTTGGACCTAGCAATAGAAATAAGGTAACTGAGTCTTGTGTTTTATTTCGATCTCTTCTAACTAACTTTATGCCTAGAACCTCATTAATGAAACCACTGCGCAGGCCACGTGGTAGAACTGGAAGCCCTGGACTAATGTACAGACTTAGAACTTATTTAATACAAGGACTATAATAGAAGCAAATATGAATAGCTAAGTGAAGTTAGCCAATCCCAAAACCCAAATGCTGAATGTTTTCTCTGATATAAGGAGGCTGATTCATAGTGGGTTTGTGGTGGGGGAGAATGGGAGGATTAGATGAACTCTAGATAGGGAAAAGGGGTGGGAGGGCAAGGGAGGGGACATGGGGTTAAAAAAATGGTGGAATGTGATGGATATCATTACCCTAAGTATATGTATGAAGACATAAATTGGTGTGAACATACTTTATATACAACCAGAGATATGAAAAATGTGCTCTGTATGTGTAATATGAATTGTAATGCATTCTGCTGTCATGTATAACAGATTGGAATAAATAAATAAATAAATAAATAAATAAATAAATAAATAGAAGTAAATATGAATAGCTATGGAAAGGGAAGAGACAGAGTTGAACCTGTCTAGGGAAAGGAGTTGTTAAGAGAGTAACAGAGAGAAAGGAACATTTCAGAAGGGCTTTGAAAGGGGAACAGAAATTCACCCAGTAGAACTGGTCAGAGAAAGGCAAACAAGATGGGAGAAACAGTGACAATAGTTGCAGAGGCTTGACAATATGAGGCTTGTTTCTGGCGAGAGAGTGGCTTCCCCTGGTTGACTGAAGTGAGGCAGAGGAAGGCAGAGGCAGATGACACATGCCCCATAAGTCATACTGAAATCCTGGGCTTTACAGCTGTTGGTTCTCGAACTTTGGTGTGATCTGAAACACATAGAAGTCTTGTGATCAAGCCATAGAGATGGGTTTTGAATCAGCCAGTCTGGGGAGGGGCAAAGAATGAGCACTTTGAATGATTTTTTCTGCAGGGTTTTGATACAGTGTTCAGGGGGAGAAACTGTTCAGAGCAACAGAGATGTTTAAGGGGCAGAGCATCTCGTGGGCTCACAGAACAAAGATCACCAGCTATCTGCAAGGTACAGGTTGAAAAACAGCTGGTAGAATTCAATTGGTCAGTTCTCCTGGTAAGCTACCTCAGAGTCCAGCCCTACTTTTAATGCACTTGTTAGAGTTTGTATATGGAATGTCCTCCAAAAGCTCATATGTTAAAGGCTTGGACCCAATGTGGCAGTGTTGCAAAAGTAGGGCTTTTGGCAAATGATTGGGTTGTGACTGCTCTGACTTCATGCGTGGATGGGTTCATAATTTGATAGAATTATAAAGAAATAGTGGAAACTGTAGGAGGTGGAGCTCTGATGGAGGAAATAGGCCGTTGAGGGCATGTTCTGGAAGGGATAACTCCTTCTTCCTTCTCTCTGCTTCACTGTTACTACAAGGTGAGTAGCTTGTTTCCATCACTCCCTTCTGTCACAAGGGTCTGCCTAGCCTCAGACTCAAAGCAATGGAACCCGCTGATCATGGACCAGATCCTTTAAAACTGGATCAAAATAAATCTTTTTTCCTCTAAGTTGATCTTCCCAGGTATTTTGTAACAGTGATGAAAGGCTAACATACCACCTCTATAAGTGAGCAAGTCTAATAATAGTTTAAAATGTAAAGAAAGCAGATGACAGTGACAAGAAACAAGAATTTTCAGGCCCAGCTCTACAAAATGGGGTAGCTTGTTGCAGGCTAATTATCTCCCCCCTAAATCTCAGTCTGTATCTGTTAACCAACATACACACTCAGGTTCCTTGCAGTCATATGGTGCAAAAAAATCTTAATCTCCTACCACAAGGTTCATTAGAGAGAAGGCAGTAAAGGAAAAGGCAGAAAATAAGCAAAACAATCAAACTCTGACATTGGAAGTTGGGATAGTTTCAGAGTTGTTTTGGAGAAGGGAAGTTCTTTCTGGAAGCTTTTGGAGCCTCTGTCTGTGCCCTACAGACCCCAGCATGGTGCTCTATACTCAATAGGCACTCAACACATTTAAATTTATTCATTTATTTTTGCCAGGGAGTCAGAGTAAGATCTTCAGATGTGTACATTTTTGTTAAACTCCTTTGTCAGTACTTTTGTTATGGCAATATTGCAATAAATCACTGAGTCAGTCTTAAAGCAAGAAACAGAACTATCTTTTTTCACCAGCTGCCAGTCCAGATCCACCAGCTGGCCGGGCCAATGGGCAGGCTGCAAGTCTACACCCTTGACCCTCTCCAAGGATTAGGGTATACTTTTGTAGTCCAAAATTACATTATTCATAAGTGGCTGTTGCTATGATTCAAAACCATAAACACAATGTCATGAGATCTAAAATCATGAGCAGAAGGGGAAGTGGGTCAAAACAACCCTAGTTGAGTACAAATTAAATAATGGTTACCAACATCTAGACAATCAAACTCTGACAGGATACATTGTCCAAGAAAAATGGGAACCAAAAAGAGAACATTTTTATACACTGTATAAGAAGAACAGAAACATTTGCGTTTCTAAGTAGGATGTGCTAAGCAGGATAAGGAGTTTTCTGATGGGAGAAGCTCAGGAGTCTCAGGGGAAAATGGAGTCTGTTTGGTCATTGCCCATATAGCCTGGCCCATAAGTGATAAGCAATCATTTAATATGGAGACTTGTCTATTTTCCAGATTTCTGTCAATTAGAGTTCTCAATGACCTGGGTGTTTTTCAGTATACTAAGAAATACAACTAGGCCATAATAATAACTGAGGTAGTTGTGGGTGGGGGGGAAATTAGGGATCTTAAAGGTGATGAAAAGTTTTTCTTAGTACCTAACAACTTTTGATGTATGCAGACAGTAGCCTTTAAAACTTGCCAAATGGAGGTCGTGATGAGTGACATATGAAAGAGAAAGAAAGCACAGATCAGGGAAGCATCCTCTGATTTTTGCTGGGTAAATGGTCTTTCTTCTCATCATAACCCTATCTATATGTATATCAAAACATCATATTGGATAAACACATACAATAACATCTAAAATTTTCATTTATCAGTTTGTGAATTTGAGCCTGAGTGTAGGATGTAGTTAGGTCAGAATAATGTAATAAGCACATTGAGCTCATTATTGGTTAAGAAATGGGCAAAACTAGAGTGAAAGCTGTGATCAAAGGGATACTCCCCAGTTGAGGCAGAAGCTGTCTCACATCTCCCCCAAACCCCTTCCAATTGCCAGCACCTGCCTGAAAACTCTGGTACTAGAGCATGTCCTGCCCATGACCATAGCAGGCAGGAAATATTGGCGAATAACTGTTACCTCTTCAAAATAGACTTCTGGAGCTGGGCATGGGGTGTAAGCCTTTAGCTCCAGTTACTTGGGAGACTGATATGGGGGGACCACTTGAGCCCAGAGTCCAGGTTCAGCCTTGCAACATAGCACAATCCTGTCTCAAAAACAAAACAAAACAACTAACGGATGGAACTAAGGGCAGAATGGCTTTCCCCTCGAAAGGACTGATGTGAGTAGTAAAATGCTTTGTACCCTTGCCCCTCAGGTGGGATAACACTGTTCCCCAGAGCTCTAGCCCCAGTGGTAACCTGCACAATCACACATCATTTATTCTTCCCCCTGCCTCACTTACCCACTGGTGTTTCCTGGGATCATCTCTCAGGCAAACCACCTGTACTGGAATCCCTGTTTCAAGTTCCACTTCAGGGGAACACCAACCAAAACATCAGACCACTAGAATTGTGATAAATAAGGTCACTGACTTAGAGCCATGGATCAAACAGAAGACAGGGCCACCAAGGGTCTTACAAGATTGAAGAGCAAGTAGCTGAGGAGTCCAGTGTAGAAAGAAGTGAGCACGGGAGAGAATCCCTGGGACGGGGCAGGCAGAGGCAACCTTGATTGGATGCCTCTCTGTGTTTGGTGTTAAACATTATAGCTTATTTCTATCAATTTTTACAACAACACTGTAAATAGGAAGATGTCATCTCCATTACAGGTTAGGAAACTATGATTAAAGGAAGCTAAATAATCCACTTATGATCATGTGACAATTAAGTGGAGCAGAGAGAGGATTTGAACTCAGGCTTCCCTGGAACCAAAGTCAATGCTCTATCCCCAAGGGCTCAACCAACAGCCCTCATGTGATGAGTAACTATCAGGGACCAGTCAGCATGGTCTTTGTAAGGAAGAGCTAGCAGTTCCTCAGGCCAGGCTAGACTTCCCCAGCCTAGGAACCTTATAAAGGTTGAGATCAGCCACACTAGTTCTTGGTTTACCAGATCCAGAAACATGGTTTCTCAACCCTCCTAGGGTGTTCTAGCTCAGCGCAACTAAATGACACTGGCCTAATTCTCCTGTATGATCTAGGTACTAATCTGTTGAACAGATACTGTATTCGTGTTCTTTGGCCTATTTGTTTCTTATTGCAGCTGTAGCAAATTGCCACAAACTGTGGCTTCAAAAACACTTTTATTTTCTTACAGTTCTGGAAGTCAGAAGTCTGAAATCAGTCTTACTGGTCCAAAATCGAGGTGTGGACAGGTCTGCATTCCATCTGCTAGCTCAAGGGAAGCATTGATTTCCTTGCCTTTTCCTGTATCCAGAGACCAACCTTGTTCCTTGGCGCTTCACCTATCTTCTCCCCCACTCCTTTTATTGTAGTCACATTTAATTTTTTAAATTCATTCTTTTTAGATATACATGACAATAGAGTGCATTTTGACAAATTATACATATATGTATGTAATTAGGATCCCATTCTTGTAGTTGTACATGAAGTTTCCCTGGTGGTGTATTCGTATGTGAACATAAGGAAGTTTTGTCAGATTCTTTCTACTGTTTTTCCTAAACTCCCTCCTTTCCCTTCATTACACTTTGTCTAATCCACTGAACTTCCATTCTTTCCCTCCACCCCCTGGTTGTCTGTTAGCACTCGTATATCAGAGAAAACATTTGGCCTTTGGTTTTTATGGGGTTGGCTTATTTCACTTAGCACAAAGTTTCCAGGTCCATCCATTTATGGGCAAAAGTCGTAAAGTCATTCTTTTTATGCCTGAGTAATATTCCATTATCTTTACCTATCTTCAAATCCAGCAGCACATATCTTTCAGTTTTTTTCTTTCTCCAACTCTGGTGACCCTTTTTCTTTTTTTGTGACATCTGTCTCATCTGGATAATCCAATATAATCTCTTTTATTTCAAGATCCTTAGTTTAATTATATCTGCAAAATCTGTTTTGCTACATAAAGTAAAATATTCACAGGTTCCAGGTGGATGAAGATGTGGGCATTTGAGGAAGTCATTCTTCAACCTCCACAGTTTGTCATTTTTTTCTCTGCCCTAGAGTAGAAAAGGCTACCTCTAAGTCAGTCTATGATCAAGGCCTCCTGGGAGACCTGAAACTAGAGCACAGGGGTGTGGATGACTTCTGTGGACAGGGTCATCAACTGATTGTCAAGAAAATTAGCTCTAATCTGCCTCCAGCCAACAGGGAGTGGAAAGTTATGACTCTCGGGTTTCCTTCCTTTCTTGTAGTAGACACACGTTTTTGTCAGATAGACTCTGGGTGAATTGTCAGGTTGCTGCATTACCTACTTCCAACTCTCCATCCCTGACACATTTATAAATCATCTGTTTTGGTTGCTTGATAAAAATTGTCCCGCCCTGAGTTCCCTTTAATTGTGCCCATTAACCTCTCTGACAGACTTTGTTGCAAAGCAGTCTCTGTGACAGAATGTGACACAGGTTTTTGTCCAGGACCTCACTGCTCTTTGTCCTTCTCTCCCACCTCTCTGACTTTTGGCCAAACATTCTAGATTCTAACAACTGCTCAGCTTTTTCCCTGTGGGTTTGGAAGCCTGTTAGGACTTTCCCCTCTGGATTTTATGCACAGATAATCTCATTCATTATGTGTTGAGTTTTATGAGTTACTTTGTCTTGAAGTTTGGGAACACTTGCCTTCAGTCTTTCATTTGTGCATTTTTTTTTAAGAACTTGTGGATGGCTGGGGTTGTGGCTCAGTGGTTCAGTACTCATCTAGCATGTGAAAGGCACTGGGTTTGATCCTCAGTACCACATAAAAATAAATAAATAAAGGTACTGTGTCCAACTGTAACTAAAAAAAAAAAAAAAAACTATATAAAAAGAAAAAGAACTTGTGGCTGGGTGAGGTGGCACACACCTGTAATTGCAGCTGCTCCAGGAGGCTAAAGCAAGAGTATTGAGCTGGGGCCATTTACTAAGATCTTGTCTCAAAATAAAAAGACTACAAAGGGCTTTGGGGTGTAATTCAGTGATAGAGTGTCCCTGGATTCAATCCCCATAATTGTAACAAGAAAACAAAACAAAACAAAACTTGGATTCTCAGTTTTCTGTGTTTCCCACGCAATTTCTTCTTCTCTGAAAATCACTCAATAAATGTTCTGTGAGAAACCCAGTTATGTTCCAGGTGCCAGGTAAAGCCCCAGAGGTTCAATGGTGAGGGCACTTGGCCCTGTGCTCAGGGAGCCTAGGGACCAGTGAGGGAGGCAGATCTTCATCAACTAATCACACTCATAAGTGTGTAATTATAAGTGGACATAATTGCTCCTAAGGGGGAAAACATGATTAATGAAAGCTTAAAACAAAGAGAACTGCCCTAGATTGGGGGTCCTCAAGAGAATCTTTGCTAAGTACCATGTGAACTGTGATCATCAGACAGGGAGGGGATGGAGAGAGTGAGGGGAGCTAGGAGGTAAATTCGGTTGTCAGAGTGGGACAGATGAGGAGTGGTCCAGGTGAGGCTGTGGAGGCATGTGGGGGCCAAGGGAAGGGCTTTGAGCTTTAGCCTTAGAGCAGAACGTTTTCAGCAAGGGGAGGGTGGTGATATGTGATCAGATTTGGGTGCTGAAACCATCTTTCTGATGATAACCTGAAAAACAGATTTTGTGGGGAGGAGAGGGCAAAATAGGTAGAGAGAGAGAAAGAACAGTAGGGAGGTTCTGGTGGCTACAGAGAAGTTGACTTGGCCATGGTGGTGGCAGTGGAGGAGAGAAGTAGTTTGTTTCTTGGTGGGTAATTTAGAAGTAAAAATGTAACAGGACATGGTAAAAGTTTGAATATGGGGTAAAAAAAAAAAAAGTGGAAGTTTCAAAGATGAAATCCAGCTTCATGGCGTTGTAAGTTACTGTTAACCAGATTGATGTTTACACTGGATTGCAACAAAACATTTTTAAAAGAAGGAAATGCCAGCTCTCATGTATTTCACAACAGGCCTAAGAGCAAAGCTGCCTCTGGCATGTGGGGGTTGCTCTATCCTGGAAGCTTCAGACATGACTGTGGTGGTGGCTTCTGGGGGAAGTTTATGTTTCCAAGTTCAAGTCCGTGGGTGGTCAACATTGTTGATGCCTCTATCATCAGAATCCCCCTAACATTCTTTGTAGCAAGAAGAGGAACTGTCTCTAAAACCAAACCACCACGGAGAGGGGCTGACCTTATAGCGAGAGGCTTACAATAAATTAGAGAATTCTGGGAATTCAACCCCAGGAATGCTGGCCCCTTTTCCCAACTTGTGATGCTCTTTTGAATTTTAGGATTTGGCAGTCAGTCAAACCAAATAACTCTGAGTGCAAGGGTCAGTGGAGTTCAGAACAATTTGCCTCCCTGCTTCAGACTAGGTGTCTCTAATGGGCAGGTCTTGGAATTCTTGTCCTTTTCCATTTTCAGTTGGAACAGATTCTTTGGTAAAATGAGAATCTACACAGACATTTTTGTTTTTTCAACATACTTTACTATAACTAAATGTTTAGTTGCTTTATTGGGAGAAAATTTCTATGATCTCAAATTTGAGTCTCTGATCCTAAGCATCCTGGTGACACTACTTCGATGTCCTAATTAAAGTGACTAGTTAAAGCAAGTGGGCTCTGTGGAATGTCCAGTCAGATTCTGCTACCCAAGGGTCAGAGACCTGGCCTCCCAGCTTGGTAGAGGGGAAGTTGGGTGGGGACATTGGAGTATAAATGTGCCTTGGGAAAAGGCTGAAGGCCCACAACCAGGGAGCCTGACCAGTGGGTGCTGAACCTGCTGGTTATTTTCATTCAGTTGTGCATTATGGGAAGGGGAACGAATGAAGAAAACAAATCAATGCTTGATAACTATTTTATCCAATGCACATCCGAGGAAGTTTCCAGAACCTCATACCCAAGTCCTGATACCACTCCCCCCCTACTTCATCATTAATGTATATGATTCTCAGGCTTGTCTGCACTTTGATTCACTGAAGGAGTGGAGTTGGGAGGTTTGTTTTTAAAAATAACAAATTCCTATGGTAATGACTTTATTTAATACCATGCTATTTGAGTCACCCCAACTTAATTCCATTTGCACTTTAACTTGTCTATAAGGCAAGTTGTGGCCACTTCTGCTCCATTTTTTCATTTGTTCAGCTAGCCCACAAGACACTGGCAGTATTCGAGGTCAGTGCCTACATGTTGTCTTAGCACTGGAACCCTGAACCTTTGTGTTTGTTTACTGAATGTTTTCTTTGATAGAAGGAGGCTGACTCATAACAGGATAGGGAGCAGGAGCATGGGAGGAATAGACGAACTCTAGATAGGGCAGAGGGTTTGAAGGGGAAGGGAGGGGGTATGGGGTAATTACTGATGGTGGAATGTGATGATCATTACTATCCAAAGGACAGGTATGAAGATATGAATTGGTGCAAATATACTATGCATATAATCAGAGATATGAAAAATTGTGCTCTATATATGTAATAAGAATTGTAATGCATTCCGCTGTCATAATTAAATAAAAAATTTACATAAAAAATACAGACCCTTACCCTCTGCTCTCTCCTTTCTGGCCTCCCCTAATTCTGGGCTCCAGGAATAAGATCTGGGCTCTGCAACGCTTGCTCAGCACCTACACTTTCCATAGGGGACTGTGGGTAGATGTCGATCCTTATAAGCAATCTGTGAAATAGAACAAATACTATTCCTGTTTTTTAGTTGAGGTCATCAATGCCCAGAAAGATTAAGTGATTCTTAGAAGACTCTGGAGTTTACTGCTTTTGATCTTGTTATCTGGAGAATCCATATTCTAATTTTAGCAAAAACCAGCAAAATTTGTCATCCATTTACTTGGGTGGTAAGGATTAAAGAAACATAGATGTGTGGCCTGGTGGCACACACCTGTAATCCCAGTGGCTCCGGAGGCTAAAGCAGGAGGATCATGAGTTCGAAGCCAGCCTCAGCAAAAGCGAGGTGCAAAGCAACTCAGTGAGACCCTGTCTCTAAATAAAATACAAAATAAGGCTGGGGATGTGGCTCAGTGGTTGAGTGCCCCTGAGTTCAATCCCCGGTATGCTTCTCCTCCCAGAAAAACCAATGGATGCAAAATTAATGAGATTACAATAAATAAGGCTGGAGTTATTGTGAATGAATGAAGTAAATTGTGGGTATCAGATACTGCCCCAAAGGTTTTATATACATCACCTTGGGCTGCCTTAAGGAAACACCACAGATCCGATGGCTTGAACAAAAACCAGTTACTTTCTCACAGTTGCAGAGGCTGGCAGTCTGAGATCAGGGTGCCAGCATGGTCAGGTTCTGGTGAGGGCCCTTTTCTGGGCTTCCAGACAACCACCATCTCCCTGTATCCTCACCATGGCAGAGGGAAGGGAGGAGGAGAGAGAGCTTGTTGGAGCTCTGCGTATTTCTTCTGATAAAAACTCTCATCCTCTCACATCAGGCCCTTCCCTAGTAACCTCATTTAGCCTTAATCCTTAATTGCCTTCTTATAGGCTTTATCTCTACACTTCAGCACATGAATTCTACATGACACAAGTCCTGTAAATCCAATAGCACATTTCTAGAGAAATCACTATATCTCAGAATTGGAAAAGAATACAAAGATCATCAGATTATTTGCACATTCCTCCCCAGTAACTATATCTCTGCTCAGCCTCTTTCCTGAAGATGGTTCAAGTGGGTGGGAGGGCAGAGCCACCTTTGTGTCTAGAATCTATACTTGGGCCCCAGGAAAGGCTATCCAAAACAGCTTCAGTTATTCCTTTCAAAGTTCTCTTCAGGTTGGTTTGGTTTCTCACACATATGAAAATGACTCAGGGATTTCTCTCCCCAAATCCCCAATTCTAAAGATAGGGGTTTCCACTCAGGAATAAAACCTCTCTTGGCTTAGCCACTCTTGTCACCTTAAGAAAAGGGAAAAACCAAATTGCAAGGCAGGTTTTCTTATTCCCAGAGCTATAGGTGAAGAGGTTGTTGGAAAAAGATTCCAAGTAAAGGCTTGTAAGATTCATCCCAGTGATAGTAACCATCTCCAAATGCATCCTCCACAGTTTGGGGTTAGTGAAGTTCTCTGAAGAAGCTGGAACTATATCGAAGATCCTGCAGACTGCTTGACCTTGACTGACTAAAACATCATGATCATAGAGAGATACAATGTTGTAGGTTGAGAGCCAACCTTATCATATGTTATCTTAGGGTCTTTAGTAGATATTTGCCTTAACTTTTGTATCTGGCCTAACATTCTCATGACTATTATGTAAATTTCTAGGAATGTATCACTAAGCTTAGCAGACCTCTAGCCTCTGCCAACCCTCATTCTAAGACTATTACAACATCTGAAACCTATAGAACTTATTTCCCCACCTTGTGGTAGCCTTCAACCTAATGCTTCCACCAATGTAATTGGTAAATATATCAGTTCATGACTTTCTTTTGTCCAGGTAACTTGAATCCTTGTTTCCAAGTCATGATTGCTCATATTTGGTTCAGAATTAAACTGTTTTCTTGAAAACAGAGTTGTTATTTTACATCAGTGGATTCAAGACTTAGCTTCTCTCTGAAAGAACATAACTTCCCATTCTGACATGTGATGCTTTCTCTTATTAAATTGTTAGAACTGAGCATAGATAGCTTAAGATGACTGGGATGCCAATGGACTTATCATTTGATTTTCTACCATTTTTAAAAGTTTAATATTATAGCAAACATTGCTCCACATTTCCATATGGCTTCCATGTTTATCATCTTAATGGAAAATTAATATTCCTTGAACTTAATCATGATTCCCTTTGGGTCAGGATTTAAGTTGTCTCCAGGTTTTCCTTTTGCTACTATGGTATTAATTCTGTTGTGACACTTTCTTGTATACAATTTTTTTTTTTGCCTTGTTGAATGATAAATTCTCAATAGTGGATTCATTAGCTCAAAGGGTTTGAAAAAAATTATTTGTTTTTTTAAGATATACATGACAGCAGAGTATATTTTGACATATTATACATACATGGAGTATAACTTATTCAAATTAGGATCCCATTCTTGTGATTGTACATGGTGTCGAGTTACCCTGATTGTGTATTCATATATGAACATAGGAAAATTAAGTTCAATGCATTCTACTGTCTTTCCTATTCCCATCTCTCCTCCCTTCTCTTCATTACTCTTTGTCTAATCCAGTGAACTTCTATTCATTCCCCTCCCCAGCTTTATTGTGTGTTTGCAACCACATTTGGCCGAGAGAACATTTGGCCTTTCGTTTTTCGGGATTAGCTTATTTCATTTAGCACGATAGTCTCCAGTTCCATCCATATACTGGAAAATGCCTTAATTTCATTCATTATGGCCAAGCAATATTCCATTGTGTATATATACCACATTTTCTTTATTCATTCATCTGTTGAAAGGTACCTAGGTTGGTTCCATAGCATGGCTATACTGAATTGAGCTGCTATAAATACTGATGTGGCTGCATCACCTTAGTATGCTGATTTGAAATCCTATAGATGGGGGGTGAGGTTGTGGCTTAGTGGTAGAGCGCTTGCCTAGCACATGGGAAGCCCTGGGTTTGATCCTCAGCACCACATAAAGATAAATAAAATAAAGGTATTGTGTCCAACTACAAATAAAAAAATGATAATTAAAAAATCCTATGTGTATATACCGAGAAGTGGAATAACTGGATCAAATGGTGGTTCCATTCCAAATTTTCTGAGGAATCTCCATCCTGCTTTCCAGCATGGTTGCACTAATCTGCAGTCCCACCAGCAATATATGAGTGTGCCTTTCCCCCACATTCTCACCAACATTTATTGTTTCCTGTATTTTTGATGATTGCCATTCTGATTTGCATTTCTCTAATTGCTAGAGTTTTTGAACATTTTTTCATATATTTGTTGACCAATTGTATTTCTTCTGTGAAGTGTCTGTTCGGTTCCTTTGCCCATTTATTGATTGGGTTATTTGTTTTATTGATGGTAGGTTGTTTTGAGTTCTTTATATATCCTGGAGATTAATGCTCTGAGTTACGTGTGATAAAGATTTTCTCCCATTCTGTAGGTTCTATGTTCTCTCTCTCTCTTTTTTTTTTTAGTTGTAGGTGGACACAATACCTTTATTTTTTATCTATGTGGTGCTGAGGATCGAACCCAGGGCCTCACACATGCTAGACGAGCGTTGTAATGCTGAGCCACAGCCACAGCCCTCTCTCATGTTCTTGATTGTTTCCTTTGCAGTGAAGAAGCTTTTTAGTTTGATGTTAGACCCTTTACCATGAAAGGGTCTGAAAATTTTTTAGTGTTCTCACAAATGTTTCAACTATTTTCCAAAAGGATCTTATAAATTATAATACCATCGGACATGTTTGATTTCACTACAAACTTTCCAGTGATGAGTGATTTATAATGAAATTTTACTAATTTAATAGGTATAAAATGCTATCTTTAAAAAAAAATGCTATTTTTATTTCCACAAAGGATAGAAAATCTTCAAGGGCTACTTTTTAGGGAGCAAACTTTGGTAACACAAAGATAAATCCAGGTATCAGAAAATATCTTCACTTAGCTTTTTTGTCTTGACCAAGGAGGTGGAAAAGCAGGTTGGTATTCAACCTCTTTTTAGAGGGTAAGAACAACCAGGTTGGCTCTCTCATCTCCCTTACACGGAGGCCTGAAATATCTAGTAGAGTGGATAGTATTTAATGTTTATATATAGTTGGTTTATATGTAATATGATCCATAACTTATACATATACTTGCTGCAACTCACTGATAGAGAGTTTGAGTGTTGAACTTTTAGACCACCAACATAAGTTAAGAATCTAGGAAGGAATATAAGATTGGCAACATGCAAGTTGATTACCATCCAACGACTGGCATCTAGACTCAGTCAGAAGGAATTTTCAGGCAAACAATCTGGTGTGATGTTTAGAGCTGCTTAGAGGGAGCCAGGTCTCTTAGCATTACCATTTGCATCAGTTCCCTAGGGAACTTGAGTGGCAACAGCCCACTCCAGTTTTCTCAGTTTTAGGTTGCCCATTTGCCTGAAAGAAGTGATGTGAATTTTGAAAATCTGAATCTTGAACATATTCTGATAATCTCAGGTGGAGGGGACAACTATAATTGGGGAAGTTTTCTTCCTTAAAAAGAAAAATCAGATCCCCTTTCCACTATTTCATATTCTGGTTCAGATACTCTTAATTAAATGCAAAGAAAATGAAAGAGACTTAACGTTGATAAATGTAAAGTCAGTGGAAAAATACAAAAGGAAATAATTTTTTGAGAGAAAAATCGGTAAAAATTGCTAAAAAATGGTCATGTAAGCAGAAGGCATCATTTTGGCATTCAGTAAGATTTGTGCCCCATCCTGGCTTGTCCTTTACATATTTAACTCTTTGTTTTTGGTAAGAAATGTGGATATAGGTGGGAAACTGTGTTCATTTCATCTTAATAGTAGTATGAGGTCGAGATTATTACTGTGGTTTTCATCTTACAAATGAGGAAACCAACAGAGAGACTGAAGGCCAAGGTCGCCTGGTCAGAAGGTATATCTTGACTCTCTTATTCAAGCCCTTTTTTGGCTAAAGGTTTACCCTTTCTGCATTTGAATTTGAGCAAAGGTCAGAATTCTTTTTTTTGTGGGGGTGGGGGGTACTGGGAATTGAACTCAGGGGCACTTGACCACTGAGCCACATCCCCAGCCCTATTTTGTATTTTATTTAGAGACAGGATCTCATTGAGTTGCTTAGCGCCTTGCTTTTACTAAGGCTGGCTTTGAACTCGTGATCCTCCTGTCGCAGCCTCCCACTTACAGCCGTGTGCCACCCCACCTGGCCTTGAAATTCTTGTACTTAGGCTGCAGAACAGATCTGGGGAAAAGAGTGTGAAGATCTTGAGAGGATCATGTGTGAAAGTGTTGGAGAGAAGTGGTTGGGCGGAGAATGTGTGAACAGCAGGTGGCAGCAGTGTCTTTGGAGTTCAGGGTTGTCCCCTACAGTCCTTGGAAAGCAAGGTCAATATGTATGCACCAGGGAAGGCATGAATAATACTTGACCTCTCATCTCTGACCTCTCCCCCCTCATTCACCTGCTGAACCAGGTGGACTAGCTTCATTCTAGAAAGGTGTTTCTCATTCTCTGCAGTGTACCCTCTGCAGTTCAGGGAAGAAGACTGGGAGAGATGATTCAGTTGACATGTACAATGGAAAGTCTCCTCTAGATACTTATGTAATACACAGTTGTGTGACCTTGGCATGGTATGTACCTTCTCTATTCCTTCATATCCTTTAATGTAAAATTGGGATAATAATGGCTACCTGACTCAAAGGGTCATTGAGATGAAAAATCAAAGCTCTAGAAATAGCACAGTGCTTGGCACACACTCTGCACACAATACACATTACTTGTTGTTCTTCTTCTTTATAGAGGCTCTATTATTTGCAGTGGAATTTCATTCTTATCATTTCATTCCATTCTCCCATCATATTTTGAGATGCAAATATTATACCCATTAAAAGAGAATGGCACTTAGGTTGAGCCAGAGGAAGTAAAAATAAGTACCATCTTTGAAGTCAGGCAGACTGGAAGTCAGATTCCTTTGAGGTATTTATACAAATTTCTTAATGCTTTGGAGCCTCAGTTTCTTCATCTGTAAAATAGCAATACTATTAGTTATCTTGTGAGTTTATTACAAGGATTAAATAAAACCACATATGTGAAGCCATCTGGTGTTGTTCCTTTCATATAATGATCACTTAAAATTGCTACAAGAATGTCTTAAAACAAAATTTATAAGGGAGGCAAGTAAAATTACTTACAATCCTATCACCCAGAAATAACCTTGTCATTATTGTGGTGTGTCCCCACTCCTCACCTGGAATTTGTAAGTGACATGGCTGAGATTGCAATACACATGTTCAGGTAAATTAACCAAGGTGTTGCAGCTGTGTAAGTGGCAGATCTGGGCTTACCAATCAGGATAGCTGTCTCCATCTTCCTGCTATATGATGCCTCGATTAAGTTAAGTTTAAATGCTTTTTGAGAAATTGATAAAAAAATACTTGGTTTTTCAAATGTGAGAATACACACTTCAAAAGCATGTAAAGAAACCAGAAGTAGCTATATAGTTAAAGGCTGGAATTTTGTCCAGAAAATAGTGTTTTGAGTGGAAAAATATTTTTAATTTCTACATATATTTATTTAGCCAACATTTTAATTGTTAAAACATTACTGTTCAAGCATTTACAACTACAATGGGTAAATCTTGTAAAAATCTGGGTGAATTAATTAGTTGACAATTTTATTAAATTGACAATTCAGTGGATTGGGTGTTTAGTTATACTGATTTTTTTAGCGAATTGGCTTATATTTATTGGACATGAAATGGTGCTCAATATGCTTATACATTTGTTAAATTTATAGAAGAATGGATGGATTTGTGGAATCTTGCCATAAACAGAATTATCTTTCCATCTAAAAGTCAATGTCTTTGGGGCTGGGGATGTGGCTCAAGTGGTAGCGCGCTAGCCTGACATGCACGGGGTGCTGGATTCCATCCTCAGCACCACATAAAAATAAAATAAAATAAAATAAAGTTATTGTGTCCACCAAAAACTAAAAAATAAATATTAAAAATTCTCTCTCTCTCTTTAAAAAAAAAAAACCAGTGATTTTACATGATGTCAGCATGTAAAATCTGGGGATTAAACCCATAGGTGCTTTACCACTGAGCTACATCCCAGCCCTTTTTATTTTTTGAAACAGAGTTTCATTCAGTTACTGAGGCTGGCCTCGAACTTGCAATCCTTCTGCCTCAGCCTCCCAAGTTGCTATATGACGTCAGCATTTTAAGAACCCTGAAAATTTCCTGAGACAGTTATTCTGGTTTATGTTCATGAATACTCACTGCATGTGAATCCCTACTCCAAATCCACTCATTGCTCACTCAGCTACACTTAGAGTGGTGCTTCCTTGTTGCTTCTCAGGATTGAAGTCCATTCCCAGCAGGGCTTGGAGTCAGAGGACCCAAGCTTGGCTTATATGCTCACTGGCCACAGAGCATGGTCAGTTCATCTTTGAGCTCATACGTCATGACACACGACCAGTCAGGGTCACTCCATGCGAATCTGGGCTGACTAAATAAAGACACAGACACAGAAAATACTTTTTCTTTGGATTCAGTGACCGCTCCTCAGCCACAGCTCCCACAAGGGGCCAAGGCAGGCAAGAAGGAGAGCCAGGAGCATGTTCTGAACCCTTTTATTGTGGAGAAGCCATTCAAATGAGGCAAGGGGTCAGGTTTCAGGGCGTTGAGTCTAGCTTTGGTATCTTGTGGGTCAGCAGGTTGACTGACATCTTGGAAAGCCACGTCAATCTCATGTGCTGTATGGGGATCAAAGGCAGAACACGCCAAAGGGACACATATGTGCACAGCCCACACAGAGCAACATCATCAGTCCAGTCCGCTTTATGTGCTCAAAATGCCCACAGCTCTCACACATAGCCCATAGCTGGCTCACCACACTCACAATTCTGGTGTCTGCCCTATTTTATTTCCAGTATTGCTACAAATGCCAAATAAAATATGCAAATGTTCTCAGTGAGCAGGAAAGTGCTAGATGAATGTTGTTCATTATTGTGAAAACCAAAGTGACCTGTATGCTTTGTGCAGTGGAGGGAGGGGGTCCCTCAGGAAGAACAGCTGGGCCTGTTCCCTGGGAAAGGGTTACTTGTCACCACCTTTGCTCTTCAGTTTCTACCTTTCTGGTCATTGACATCCATAACAGAGAGACAAACATACCCATAAACTATCCCCACCCCCACTTCTGCCAGTGAGGAGCAGGCAAACACCAGTGGCCCTACAAACACCTCCTCACTGGCCATTTCATTGATGAGGTCAGGCCAGGAGCCATTTGGGGTTGATGGGAGGAAGGAAACCTGGATTCTGTGGCAGCCAGGTTAGGGGCAGCTTCTTTCATCTGGCCTGTCCTGGCTACCCCTCACAGCTCTGTACCCAGCCTTTGAGGGGGGCTGAAGGGCCATCTGCTTGTCACCTTCCATGCTGCACAGAAAGAAGTTTCTTGACACCCTGAGGAAACCTGGCTGGTGAGGGCAGGGGAAGAGAACACAGTTGGGTGTGACAGGGAGGGCAGGTGATGGTATAAGCCTGGAACCACATCAAAGACAAAAAGTGAGGTTGGAAGAGATGCCTGGAGAACACTGTTTTTTTTTTTCCTTTTCCCTTTTCTCAAATATAAGAGTGAAATCATTAAAGGAAGAAAAAGAAGCCCTTCAAAGGAAAACTAGCATCAGTGTCAGACTTGAATGGATAGCAGACATTCCAGCTGCAGTCAGGGACCTACCATCGCTAGGGGTCGCTGCCAGCCAGCACGCTGGTGTCTGACCTCACACCCAGACCACTTGCCACCAGCCACGCAGTGAAGCACTATTCACTCATTCTGATTCTCTCTCTTTTATGGGTACATCAGCCCCAGAGGGGACTTAACATAACTTTTCATTATACCTGAAAGGCATTTCTTCCCTCTGTAGAATTTCACATCTGCCCCTTATCCCTCTGAATGCCCTTCATGGGGGAAAGCTGTGTTCAGACTCTGAGTTGGAATGTTCTGAGGTTCATCTAATCGAGTTATCACACAGATATGGGGTCCCCATATCACCCCTCAGAGATCTGGTTCAATTTAGACTGAACCCCAATTCCAGGGCCTGTGACCAGGGCTGATTTATTAAGACCTCTACAAGTATTTCTCAGCTTTTTGGCTAAGATTAAATGTCTTGAGATCATTATAGGCCCCAGAGTCTTCTAATTATAAACTCCACATTTCATAGCACATGAACACACCAGCAAATACACATATTTCACATTAAATATAATGTGTGTGTGTGTTTGTGTGTGTGTGTGTGTGTGTGTTTGTGTTTTGGAAAGGATCCAAAGGACTTTTACTATTCCTGCTTTTGGAATTATTTAGCTACTCTGGGTTACCATTGTACATGCACTGGAAAGTTTATACAGTGAGAAAATCAAACCTTAGCCTTATTTCCAAACATAGAATTTAGAAATGCTGAATTTACAAATGAACAAGATTGACATGATTATGTTTTATAGACATTTAATTAAAATGTATTGATTCATTTTTTAATTATTTTTGTGTTTTAGAGCCCCAAACCTTTTTTTTTGCATATGTCTCACATGTTCACAGGCCTTTGAATAAAGCTTGTCGGCTGGGAGCTCTGTGCCAGGGAGGGCTATTGACCAGATGACTCTGCTTGTGGTTAATTGAGAGCCCTTGCCAAGATTTTGGACTGTCCCTTACTCCCTTGCAGCACCTTTTCTAATTTCTTGCTTCTGATTACCTGCCTGTATTTTGTTGCAGCTGGTAAAACTGTAATAACCATTGTTACATTGTATTATAAGGTTAATAGCAAATTCTGAGGGCCATGGAGGGCAGTCACTTAGGTACCTTGTGACCTTCTACCATCTTGTTGGCTCCATCCTTTCCAACCAGGGCCCACCCTCTCTCATTCTGCACCCTCCAAACTGCCTCTGCCTGCAGCATGGCCATTCTGCCCAGGGCAGCTCTGCAGGGAGCCTGCACCACAGTGTCCTCTTCCATTTTTTGGCTGCTTCTTTCTCAAACAGCAGACCTTTCAGGAACACCTGCATTGCCTCCCTCTCTGGAACCTGCAGAATGACATTGTCTCCATCTCCTTTCATAAGAATTTGCTAATACATCTTATCTTCAGGGTAGGAGCTGCATCTGGACACTTCCCAGAATGGAGACCTCATCATCTAACAGGACAAGGATTTTACTTGCCCTCTGGCCTGTTCTCACTGATAGAAAGTAAGATAAATCTGAATTTTGGCTTCATTTTCATCTGCTCCTAATCTGGTCTCTGGTCTCCTTTGATGTTCATTGTACCCTGTGAGCCAGAGCTGTGTCCCTGTGGGGCAGCTGAAGAGTCAAGTGGTAAAGCCCACTGAGATTCAGGCCTCTGGTCCCCAGGCCTGGGCTCTCTCAGGTTCTCCCTAACCGCAGCCCCACCCCACTCTTTTTATTACTGGGCTTTCTTCAGGAACACACTGCATTGTGACTTTCCTTCAGCCAACACAGGCTCTTTACTTGTTGAAGTCAATAGTGCCATGAGGGCAGGAGGAAGCAAAAGAGAAGGGAGCAGGGCAGCTTCTCTATTTGCCCCAGGAAGCACTGTGTCCAGGGCCTATCATACTCTTGGAAGTATTTTAGGTTCTTTTAAAGTCAGGAGGAAAAAAACCTTTTAGGTTAAAAAAAAATTTTAAAAATGTTCTACTAATATGCTATTAACTTATTTGTTTTTGGATAGTTATGCTATGGAGGTGACAGAGCTGGCACCTCCTGGTCTATGAGTGACAAATAGCCCCTAGTAGATGAACTAATTATAAGGCCAGTTCTGCCAGTATGATCTGCATGCATTGGGTCTAGATGTCCAACGCTCTCAGGTAATTTTCCTTAAGAGGAGATACCATACAGAGTACATAGAAGTTGTTTTTGTTCCTGTAAAAGGAAAATAGCATAAAGCTTTAGCTGTGGTTTGGGATCAAATTGGTTCCTCATCTCTTATCAAGGAAGCAGGTATGGGTACAATATTGTGCTCTAAGCATCACAGGTGACAGAAGTGAAACCAGAGGCCATGCTCTGCAGAAACTGGCATCTTTGCTCTGGGAAGTTTGCTTTGTCCTTCGAATTCTACCCCAATAACTGCTCAGCTCAGGGCTCTCTGAAGAATAGACTGGCAGTCCATCCAAGGCATAGCTCATCCTCATACTGGCCACCCCACTGGGCCCTTCCCCTCACTCTTCCTTGCAGTTCACCTGCATTCTCAGGAGAGAAGAGCACTAAATAGCAAAAAGGATGTGAGCTTTGCACCCCCAGCTCTACCATCCCCCAGATCTGTGTTCTTTTTGAGCTTTAATGTTGGTATCAATTAAAATGGGTGTAACATTGCCTACTCATTGTTGTATTAAATAAGAAGCTATACAAAGCCCATAGAACCAGTGGGAGTTTAGGACTGGCAGTCTGAAAGCAGGGTCCAGGGCATGTTTCTTGGAGCTGGGTTTTCATGCTTTATATAATATAAAGAAATAGCAATAGCTTATATCAAAGATGGGAAGGGATTGACATTAGTGTTTCCTGGCATGTAGGTAGCTCCTGTCTTCTTTTTAATGAAACATTCTATTTCTCCATTCACCAGTTATCTGTCTTCTTAGTTCTACTATTCTATCTACAACCCATCTCCATCAGCCAGGAAGGGAAGACAGTGCAGCCTCATGGGAAATGCTCTGGGTATCTAGTCAGGCACCCTAGATCATAATGTGCACCCTGCTGTCCCTTAGCTATGGGACTTTGAATGACCTGCCTCAACAATTTGGTCTCCTTCTCCATATCTGTAAAATTACTTCTCCCTTCCAGTTATGACATCTTGAACTTTTTAAAATTTTTTTTGACTCTGGGCAAATTTGAAGTTTCTTCATGTTAGGAAAAGATTCTTTGTCTAAAGGTATTTCATGCATATGTTCTATTATGCTTTGAAAGCAGAGATTGTACCCTGTATTCCACCAAACTAGATGGGGCAGAAATAATGAACATTTGTTGCCTTCCATGAATTCTCTGCATCTCACAGTTGAAGGTGGAATTGATTTTTACATTGCCTACCAGCAATTTGTGTACCGCTAGAAGGCTCACATGCTGTTACAGACCCAAGAATTCTCTTACATTCCCCTGCTGGGACAGACTAATGTGAGAAGGGAAAATGGAGCTTCATCGTCCCGGTGAGACCAATAAAATTCCTCTGGCAAATCCACGAAAATCTACAATTCCATAGAGCCTGGGGAAATCACACTGGATCAGACTTCATCAGCTTTCCTCACTGAGAGGTGATGTCTGACTTGAAAATCCTTGAGCTGGCAACTCAGCCCAAATTTATTGTCCTTGAAGTTGACCAGCTGCAAAAGCAGGAGTTTGGAGAAAGAGTTCATGTGGGGAGATGGGGCGACTAACACAATAACCACACATTTACCAATAAACTTGGGGTGGGGAGGATGGAAGAAAACCCACTTCTGGAATTCCTATCCTTGCCTGTTCTTTTCCCCTGCTCTTTGCAGTATGGAAACCATTTAGCTGTAGAGCGATGATTTCCCAGGCATGAACTCGGGACTACCCAGAGTAAATCACTTCCTTTTCTACCCCTGGGAAAAATCTCTCTTTGCTTGGGTCATAATTCAAACAGTCTGCTTCCACTGAGTTGAGACTCAGAGATTGAGTATGAAGTGCACCATCACTAATGGACCTGGTCTCCAAGAATTAGGAGCAGTGAAAAGACAAGATGAAGAGGAGGTATCCCTGGGCTAGCACAGTCACTGCTTCTGATCAACCTGTCTCCCAAAACTCAAGCTAATGTTTTTATCCTCTAAACCTAATTAATTACTTTTAAATTGAAGTATAAAACTATTTTTAAAATACTATTTTGTTAATAAGACTTCTATTTACATAGAATTTCTGGAAATCAATGTACCTCTTAAAGAACCATTTACCCACTAAAAAGAGATATACACAAAAGTCAACTCAAAGTAGATAAAAAACCTAGGAATTAGTAAATAAAAAAACAAGATACCCACACTCTGCAACTACTAGAAGAAAATATAAGCCAACACTCCAACATGCTGGCACAGACACTGACTTCCTTAACAAGACTCCTAAAGCACAAGAAATAAAGTCAAGAATCAAAAAGTAGAATAGCATCAAATTAAAAGGTTTCTGCACAGCAAAGGAAACAAGTAAGAGTGTGAAGAGAAAGTCTACAGAATGAGAGATCTTTGCTACCTGCTCCTCAGAGAGGGGATTGATATCCAAATATATAAAGAACTCAAAAACTTAACACCATGATTCATACCCCATAGACAAAGAAACCAATCCAAATAACCCAATTAATAAATGGGCAAGAGAACTAAATGTCATTTATCAAAAGAAGAAACACAAATGGTCAAATACATGAAAAAATATTCAGTATCTCTAGCAATCAGGGAAATGTAAATCAAAATTACACTGAAATTTCCTCACACTGCAGTCAGAATGGCAATTATCAAGAACACAAATAAGGGGTGGGACTGTAGCTCAGTGGTAGAGTGAAAGCATGAGGTACTGGGTTTCATCCTCAGCACCACATAAAAATAAATAAATAAATAAATAAAAATAAAGATATTGTGTCCATCTACAGCTAAAAGAAAGAAAGAAAGAATGCAAATAATAGTAATTACAGGCCAGGATGTGGGGAAAACGTACACTCACACATTTTTTATGGGACTGCAAATTAGCACAACCACTCTGGAAAACCGTATGGCTATTCCTCAAAAAAACTAGAAGTAGATGGGGCTGGGGTTGTGGCTCAGCGGTAGAGCACTCACCTAGCACGTGCGAGGCCCTGGGTTTGATCCTCAGCACCACATAAAAATAAATAAACAAAATAAAGGTATTGTGTACAATTAAAAAATAAATATTAAAAAAAAACTTTTTAAAATATATTACATGACCCACTCCTTGGCATATATCTAAAAGATCTAAAATCAGCATAATATAGGGATATAGTCACTTCAATATTTATAGCAGCATGATTTACAATATTCAAGTTATGGAACCAGCCCAGATGCCCTTCAATAGACAAATGGATAAAAAAAAATGTGGATATATACACAATGGAGTTTTACTTAGCCATAAAGAAGAATGAAATTATGGCATTTGTTGGAAAATGAATGGAATTTATGTTCAGTGAAATAAGCCAGACCCAGAAAGCCAAGAGTCCGATGTTTTGTCTCGTATGAAAACTAGACCAAAATAAGGAAAGGGGGGGGGGAAAGTGTGTGTGTGTGTGTGTGTGTGTGTGTGTGTGTGTGTGTGTGTGTGTATATATGTATGTAATCCCAAGAGATTGGTAGAAGAGAGAAAGGGAATTGACGGGGAGGGAGGAGGGATGGGAAAAGGAGGAACAGTGACATGAAACTGACTGAACTATCTTCTATCTTATATACATATTTGAATATACCACAGTGAATTTCACCTTTATGTATATCTTTAATGCACTAATTTTAAAAAACTATAAATAAACAGAAGAAAGACCAGTAGAGGAAAGTAAACAGAGAAAGGAACTACTATAATTATGTCAGAATGAACCACAATATTATGTATAATTATAGTGCACTAATAAAAAAATTTAAAAAGGGATTTTATCTAGTGATTTTACAAAAAAAATAATAGAATAAGCTGATGGGATAAATGTAGGGGCACAACCTCCTTCAAGAGAAACAAACTGTTTCTGCAATGGGCCAGATAGTAAATATTTTAGACTTGTGTGCCATATGGTCTCTGTCACAATTATTGACTCTCATCCTAGCACTAAAACAGTCATAGCCATTGCATGAATGAATGGATGTGGCTGAACTCCAATAAACCCCTACTTATGAACCCTGAAGATTGGGTGCAGATAATTTTCATATATTATAAACTATTTTGAGTTTTTTATTTTTCAGTTTTTTTCAGCCATTTAAAAATTGAAAAACCATTCTTTACTCTTAGGTTGTACATGGTAGACTGAATTTGACCTATTGACCATAGTTTGCCAAACTCTGGTTTAGAGGGTTTCCAGAGCAAAAACATGAAGAAGTTAGCATTTTGTTTTTATTAGTATCCCATTTTCCTAATGGCACTGATGTTTAAAATAAAACAACTGGGTAAGAAAAGTTAAAGTAAAATAAAAAGTATCATCATCATCATCATCATCATCAGCTGTGCTAGAGGTGGAACCAGGGGTACTTTACCACTGGGGATGAGTACATCCCCAATAGTTTTTTATTTTATTATTATTTTTTTATTTGCAGACAGGTTCTTGCTTAATTGCTGAGGGTCTTGCTAAATTGCTGAGACTGGCCTCAAACTTGTGATTCTACTGCATCAGCCTCCGTAGTCTCCAGGATTATAGGAATGCACCACTGCACCTGTAGAAAATTTATTAATAAAGGAATTTCAAGAAGAGTAAGGGAAAGGGCATTTTGAAGAAGATCCCTCAATTGATGCATTGTAAATAACTACCAACTTCACCTTCAGGCAGAATGAGTTTCACCTCTATCAAATCTAGCATACTTCTGTGGATTTCTATTATATTTCAGGGATACACTAAGTGTAAAAGTGATGAAAAAACAGCCTCTGCCCTCTGAGAGGGCAACTGCTGTTAAATAATGAAGGGTCCTGTGGTAATCAGCTTTGTGTCTGAGATAATTATAAACAGACAGGTTTCATTTTTGGAAGTTCCAGTCCATGATCTGTTGGTGCTGTTGATTTTGGGCCTGTGGCAAGGCATCACACCATGGTGGGAGCACGTGAGAGAGCAAACCTCATTGCCAGGAAGCAAAAGAGAGAAAGAGGAATTGAGGAAGTGCTTCCTTCTCTCTGATCACAGTTTCTGGGGATCATGGGATCTTGGGCAGGGGCCTGTCCTGAAATGCACAACTCACTGAAACTCAGGGAGGCTCAAGGCTGGCCCTGCCTGTTCAGGAATCCTCAGCTAAGTGCTTCTTAGACACAATCATCTGATGCCCCATTGATGGCTGACTCAAAAAAAACCCAAAATTATTTCAGAGAATTACCTTTAAGCAAACCTCTCTCCAGAGAAGCCCCTCTACTTCAAATATTTGAAACAATGAAGCTGAAACTTATAAAAATAAAGTTTCCCCACAAAGTCCATCAGGCTAAGATGGGATGGTTATGTGGCTTCTTTCCTCTATAAGGGGCTAGGAGTGAAGAGAGAACATTGACAACCCTATTTTTATTTTTTATTTTTTTGTACCAGGGATTGAACCCAAGAGTGCTTAAGCACTGAGCCATATCCTCAGCCCTTTTTTGTATTTTATTTAGAGATACAGTCTCACAGAGTTGCTTAGGGCCTCACTAAGTCACTGAACTTGGCTTTGAACTTGCGATCTTCCTGCCTCACTCCCCTGAGCTGTTGGGATTACAGGTGTGAGCCACTGCTCCAGGAAACAACCCTAACATTTGTAAATTTCACCATATAGGCCCTGTTCATGATTTATCTTTTATTCTTTAATATAACCATAAGAGGCAGGTGCAGTCTTTTTTTCCCCTGGTTCTGGGGATGAAGCTCAGGGGTGCTGTATCTCTGAGCCACATCCCCAGCCTTTTTTAAAAATGTTGAGATAGGGTCATTGACCAGGCTGACCTTGAACTTGTGATTCTTCTGCTTCAGTCTCCAGAATAGCTGGGATTACAGGCATGCACCACCAGCCCTACCGAGGCATGCTTTTATAGAGGAGAAAACCAAAAGTCAGAGCCAAGTAACTTGCCTTACATTCCCCAGTGGTTAACTGGGAAGCATTAGGGATTGAAGCCTACTATTACAGATTCACAAAACAGACTCATAATGTATTAATGTGGTCGGTGTTTCCTGTAGGTGATAAGTGGTGGCAGTGATGACAATGGCTCTGTGTATAGATATGTGGCCATATGTTGAGGGGAAATGAGGTGGGTCCTCGGGAGAGTTAGGGCCTGGGTGAGAAGCTTGTGGAAGAGCCCAGCACTTCTTGATGGTGAACTGTGACACTGATGAGATATGCAGTCAGCCCAAGACAGCATTTTCATGAAAGACATTCATAACTCCAGATACACTATCACTAAACTATAAAATATTTATAAGACAGCAAATTCCTGTTTTTCAATGATGGCTTTGTTAATACATCATTTTGAAATATAAAATATAAATATTAATTTGCATTAACTATTAAATTCTATTATATTTTTTTCTCATTCTTTTGGGTGCCCTGGTTGTGCCAGCTCACTCAGTACCAAGTCCTATAGGATAATCCAGCTCTGAGATGTGGAAACTGACCTCCCACTTCTCTTTAATGTCAAATCTGAGGTGGCAGCTGGCTCCTTGTGCTATCTGGAGGTTGCAATGACCCCTCCATCTAGAATACCAGGAATGTGCACCATTGTTAGGGTGGCAGATAGGGTGCAAACTTATGTAGTCACTGCTCTAAGGATTTCTGGAGTGTCCACTATCCCCATTCCTGGGCTCCCAGTCAAGAATGTAATTGAAGCCCTATGACAATAGAGTGTGAAAGGAAAGATGTCCCCTGGTGTCAAATACCTTGGCCAGCCAAACCTAAAAGCACAGAGCAGATGCTTGGCTTTATTCCTGGTGCTGGCTGGGTCCCTATGTCCTGCCCCATACCAGAACTACTCTCTAGGCAAAAGTCATAGCCAACTAAGGACCTCAAGCTCCTGCCTCCTCCAGGATGCCACAATCGGATCCAGTGAGAACAGCCTGCGCCCTCCTACTAACCCTCCTGTTTAAAGGCTAAAGATATGGAGGTAGGAGCTGTAAGTCCAAGATAGGGGACCATGAAGCAGCATCTTATATGCTGAGGATTTCACCAGAGGAGGACCAGGATGTTGCTGTCTGATGTCAGCTTTCAAGTGCTTTAGAGTCAGAGAGTAGAATCAACAAGCAGGTGAGCTGGGTTTTCATGTTTTCATAGTGTCATTGAGAAGTCCCCAGGAAACCTAACCTGGAAAGCAAACCCCTATCATCTGGAGGAGACACTGGAACTAGGCTCTCTGTTCTGGATATCACAAGGGGAGATAGCTCCCTGGACAGATGCTGATGGTTGCTCATTCAGGGTCTATTCAGGCTCCTCCTCTCTTTCCTAGAGGGGAACTCTTCATGCTGTTCACCTGTGCTGGATTTTAGAAGCCTTGCTATCTTGTGATTTCAGGGGAAAGATCTATGAAGCTATCTGGCCACTGCCCTGACACATCCTGATTTTCCTGAGGAAATGAATGTCAATGGTGGTCCTGAAGAGGAGAGCAAAAATATCGAAGCCTCACAGTGAGTAGGGAAGAGGCAAAGGGCAGCCTTTCTTTGGAAGCCTGGGGAGGGACTATACAGGATGATTGTAGGGATGTAAGACTCAGGTGTGTTTCAATAATAACACACCAATGGGAGTTGTTCCTTGGTGAGTTTGCTGTGTCGGGGATTATACTAAAAGAAGTGCCAAGAAGTCTATTTTATACCTTTTCTGTATCATCCTACAACTCCCAATGTACAGTTCCTCATATGCAATAGCTTATTTAACCGTGTCCCAAATTTTATGATGCAGGTACTATTATTATCTTTCTACTTGGCAGATGGGGAATCAATCACAGAGAAGTTAAGAAGCTTACTCAAAATCACAAAACCAGTATACAGCAGAGGTGGCTTTCAAATTCTGGTCTTTTTCAGAGCTTGGATTTTACCCAGTACCTAGGCTGCCTCCTCAGCAGTGCAGTTTAAGCTTCCTTTATGACTGCTTCCTCCCACTATCAATGTTTATTACCTAGCACTTGAGGGTCCTCCCCAAACTGAGTACCTGGGCAGTGCTTTTGAGTCCACATAGCACATACCCATTATTTACTCATATCAGTTCTGGGTCTAGACAAGATTACAAACAAGAATAGGTAGCTGTGGTGAACATGTGGCTTAAAGTTCCAGTTTTCATATTTGTGTTTCATAGAGATGAAGAGAGAAACAGAGAATAACCTGTGGAGCTAGATTTCTCTACCCCAACCAGTTTGGAAACAGTGTTTTGTTTCTTTCTTAAGAACTCAATGTGTGTGTGTGTGGGGGGGTTTCGAAAAAAGGCTGTCTAGTCCAGGTCGAAGCAGAAATCACACACGGTTGAGAAGCAGCTTAATTCTATATTTTACATTATGTCTGCAACTTAAAAGAAAGTTTTTTTTTCAAAGTGCATGTTTTTATTTCTCACAAGTCAGAAAATATCCACATTACAAAGAATCTCTAATCAGCCCTAGTTATGAAAAATTAGAAACGACCCAAATGATCAAATATGAGAGAACAAATTATGGCACATTAGCTAAATGAATATCATATAATGATATCACGAAGACTAGCTTAGCAATATAGGAAAGTGCTTATGCAAACGTTTTTGAATACAAAAATTTGAATAAAAAGACATACACACACACTAGCAAACTACACGGAAAACAGAAAATCCTTCTTTTTAAAGGTGTTAAGATTACAGGTAATCTTTTTTGCTTTGTAGATTTTCTCTATTGTATGATTTGTGACAAATAAAAAACTCAAAATGTATACATATGGTATAGTATATGGTAGATTTTACTTTAGGCTCACATTTTGGCTTATTTACCTTGCAACTCTGTAACCAAATAGCTTTTCATTTGAACTTGCAAAGTATTGCATGAAATTTACATATTCCTTTAAATATACAACACACATCTATTCCTGTTATACAAATTGGGATTAATTCTTTAGGTTGGCATCTTTTCCATTCAAATTTAATTATCCATGTTTATCAGTAAAATTTTCTTTTTTTTTTCTTTCTGTTTTGGATAGGAATCAAAATTAGAAAAGCAAATGGCGAGCTCCCACCCCAGCCCAGCAGTTCCTGCTAAGGCAGCAGGAAAACCCAGCACACTGCCCTACTTTTCATCTCTCTTGAAAGACTGGGAAATGGGTTATCTGGAGACGCCCAGCACTCCTAACCTGTTAGGGAGGCTCTGAACTTGGCTGAGGCTTCTGAAGTCAGGCAACCTAAGAGGATCAGATCTTTATTACTCCAAGAAATAGAGCTAGGGCATATCCCATGGAAGAGGATGTTAGTGAACATTCTCAGTTTTTGTTTTTTCCAGAAACCCAAGGCTAACTAGTGGTGTAGAAAGCTGATTTTATGATCTCGGACAGTTTATGCAACTGTTTGTTTATATTCTATTCTTTCCTCTAAAGATTAAAAGTTGCCCTAGGACAAAAGAAAAGGTTTGATAGGTAAGACCCAAAAATGGGAAATAGGTAAGAGGGAGTGTTAAAATGAGACTATGGGAGAAGAAAGCTACAACAATGAACAAAAACCTAGTGGACAAAGTAACTAGTAAAACCAGACTTTCTAAGCCAGTAGAGCTCATTTCTAAGATTTTAGAGGCCAGGGTGAGTCATGACTTGCCTGGGACTGGAGTGCCTTTGAGGAAATCATACATCATGCCCCAGGGAGTCTTGTTTTAGGGGGATAAAAACCTTCCCAGAAGGGAGTATTCCGTTTCCCTTGTACTCCTGTATCATCTACTTTCAATTTGCCATGTCATCGTTTTTTTTAAGTGCGTGTGCATATATTTAGTTGCTTCCTCTGGATTTCACAGACTCCTTGTTGCCAAGAAGTATATTTTAGACCTTTTCTGTATCATCCTGCAACTCTCAATGTACAGTTCCTCAAATAATGTCTTTTAAAAATAGAAATGGAATTTAATTCTTAGTCTTTTAGACCAAATTACAAAGCTTACTTTCCATATATTCCCTAATTAATAAATGACAACATGGAAGCTCTTTTGCATCTGATAGTGAGTAGAATAAGAGGTTAGAGTAATAAAAAATTTCAGGAAATGGTAGAGAAATGAAGATGTTCCAGATAGTTTTTAAGAAGGGGGTTAGCAACTCAAGAGAGATAAGCAACTTTGCCAAGATTTGACACCAGAAACAATTCATTGGGACTCATTTTTTTTCTTACTTTATTATATTCTTATTACTAGACAAATTACTCTGCCTTTGTTGCTTCTTAATTTGGGGGGGCAGGGGAGGCACTGAGGTTTAAACCTAGGGGTGCTTAACCACTGAGCCACATCTCCAGCTCTTTTAAATATTTTAGAGATAGGGTCTCACTGAGTTGCTTAGGGCCTCACCAAGTTGCTGAGGCTGGCTTTGAATTCACAATCCTCCTGCCTCAACCTCCTGAGCCACTGGGATTGCAGGTGTGTGCCACCATACCTGGCCCTAATTTGTTGAGAAGGGGCTGGACAGTCCTGAGTTGTTCTGGAAAGGAGTGTTGGTGGACTACAGCAGGAAAACAAAACATGGCAGTGAGCCTTCAAGCGGAACAAGCTAGCAGTTCTCATTTTCGAACTGCCTGGTCTCCCAAGAGGCAGATATGCCAGCACCTCCCTAACCCCGAGCCCTGCCCTGCCTCTCCCCCATCAATCCCATCGCATTGTTCCCATTTTTGTGTGGATCACTGAGCTTTTAGCAATACTCAGTCCTTTTGGGGGATAGATAGTGAAGAGGTTCACATCATGTCCTTGACCAAAGCATGATCTAAAAGTAGTTCCTTGACAATTTTTTTATGCGAACCATGGTTTTCATGGAGGAACTGAACTTGAGACTGGTATGGAGTGTGGGTGCTGGTGCAGGATCTAGTGAACCCACTGAAACTCAGCTCACTGGAACACTGAAGGGCATTATCATTCCCAGGCACCTGGGAGTGGATTTTCAATTTTTGAGTGTAAAAGAGAGTTCCACTGGAAAGGCAGTATTCCAAATCCTTAGAGTTGGAAATAGATTGAGACTCACCATCATGCAGTATGCTGGTGTCTCTGTACCCTTCCCCATGCAGCATCCACTAAGAGGAGGTGGCTTTTCATTCCTCTGGCCCACCCATGCCCAGCAGGCCCTTGGGAAGATGGAGAGAGAGCTGCTCCTCTGTCACACATACAAAAGACACCTTACCTTTTGTGCCATCAGCTTTCCTCTGAACAGGGGCATGGATTCCACAGTGGTCCCCTTGATGACTCCTCCAGAAAGAATTAAGGCTGCAATGCCTTCCTTTACATCAAAGCCAGACCTTGGCACAGTATCCTGTGTTCTGTCTACTTGCAATCAGCAGCAAATCCAAATATAGTTTGAGAATGGTGTCACAGAAACCTATTCTCAAGGGTAGACGTTTTGATTAAAAGTGAAATGTCAATGTATGACATTCACCTCCTGTGCACAAATGAACAACTTTGAAGCTATTACTGGCGCTTGTTTCTGGGTCATTTTTCCAATCAACAAACATTATATCTTTCATGTATGGGGCATCCTGGCCATACAAAGAATAGCCTCCAGGTCAATGGTACTGGGGATTTTCATTTCAAAAGAAAAAAGTAGTTTCAGCTTGGCTAAGGGCACAATGCAGAAGGGAAGAAAGCCCAGGGCTGAGGAACACATTGCCACATCTACTTCTCAGCTAGCCCCTCTGCTGAGCTGAACTCAACCAGCTGAATGTCTTGGAGCAAGCCACTTAATCTCTCCAGGCCTCCTTTTCCTCTGGCCTTTGTGGTCAGAAGGGGCAATGTTTTGCTGAATCAGCATTTCATTCAGGGCATCAGCATTGGCAGGCTCTGATAAGGCCCTGACTCAACTCTTTGTTCTCCATGGCCTTGGAAACAAATGGAAATAAAATTCTCACAGGCAGCAAGAACCAGCCTTATCCTCTGGGTTGATGCCCATTTGTCATAAATTTGGCAAAGTTACATTCTTATTAGTGAACTCTCAATATAGCTTCATTCATTATGTGACACACAAAATTTATGACATCTGTTGGAGGAATGTAGCTCTGAAAACCCTCAATGTCAAAAAGTATATATAGTGGAGGGAACATTTCTCATACTGCCTGACATTTCTGATTTCTTTCTAAACCCCTGCTAATTTGGGAAATGATGGCTCCCTGAACACACTAATGGTTTTTGTTTTGAAGTGAGGATTCAGAATATTCTTTTCCTGTATACACATCTGATTGTAGACTTTTAAAAATTACATCTATAAATATTGTTGACAAGTTGAGAAAATGGTTAAGATACACTCAAATATTTGTTTAAAAAATGATTATTTTTTCCTGGAGAAGAAAAAAAAAATTCAGGCCCAAAATGTTAAACTATGGAGTATAAATACCAGCATACACAAAAGGTGGATTTTGTTTCTGTTAATGAATCTCTAGGAAAAGCAGGGGAACTGTTCTCTTCACTGCTAATTGCAAAAAAGTTCAGAATGCATTCAACAATGCTTTTATTTCCTCTTACTAATGGATTATAGAAGTCTCATAAGGAATTTATGTTTTTTGAAGATGTTTATATCCTCCCCTGTACCCTTTTCTCTGTGGGTTCTATTGTTTTGCTCTGAACAGGGCAACTGCTACAGCCACTCATTCTGGAATTAGGCCTGGTAAGTTTCAGCAATTCAGATTCAGAGTTGAACCTTGAAATCTCTCTCTATACTTCATGGGTCTCTATACCTGGTGGCCCTATCAGCAACGTTAGCCTTGGTCCTTTCATGATGGACTCCTAATCTTCTGAACCTGACTGCACAGGGCAGCCTGCTCAGAAGTTATCACACTAAGTCAGTGAAGGCGTGTGCCATATAAAAACAGGGCTGTTTTTAAAGTTTAATTTTGTAGATTAGGTAATCCTTCTTGGAATTGGTATGATGCATAATTAATTGATCTCATCTGATACATAAAACCCATAGAGGAAGTTTGATGTTAAACCAGTTGTGGTCACATCAGCTGCTGAACAATAGACTCTCCCTACATCTTCCTCTCCTAACTATGCTGCTTCAACTGTCTTCACCTGTATCTAGTCATTGCTTTTCTTCTGAATGTTTCCAACAAGTGGTACAAACCAAATAGAACTTCAGAGTCTGACAGACCAAGTAGCTCACGACCTGTGAGCTATGGAACTGAGAAAGTTGACTTGGCCTCCTGGAGCCCCTGAGGACTGATGTGAAGTTTAAATGAAACAATACTTGTGAGTACAGGCTCTTGCAAATATAAATGCTATCTGAGAATATTAACTATCACCTTCATTTAGAGTAAAGGTAGTGTAAGTCCCTGAGGTGGTCTTTAGAGCACACATAGCAAGTAGAGGGCAGCAGTATTATGAACCTGCCTAAGTGCCAAGACTTGTGCTCCACCATTCCTTAGGTTACACATTACAAAAGTAACCTGTGTGCTAAGTATTGATCTCACCTCCATTTTACACAGAGAGCACTTTAGATTGAGGTCCCTGACAGACGGCTAGTAACAGTAAATCCTGATCTGAAGTCTGAGCTGGCTCCCAAAGTGAAAGAGTGCCAGGTTTAGGAGAGGTTTCCATGACTATAGCAAAGTAGAAGCTTTTTTTTTTTTTGTAGCTAAGGACTGGCAGAGTGAAACTGTGGACCAGAAGACAGCTTTTTGGAAGTGGTGGGACTTAGAGGCCAGACCTCCAAGCTTTTTTTTTTTTTTTTTTTTTTTGCTTTATAGTCTATGTCTTTCTGCAGAGAGGAGATACTTGATTAAAGATCATGAAGGACACTTAAGAGATATTTGTACTTTTGAATGAAAATATTATACCTACATGCAAGTGAGTTTTCATTTATTTCCATTTGACTGTTTGCTTTTGGTGAGAACATTCTTTTTTCTCCTATAGCACAACTTAAGCCAAGTATTATTGTTTATCATCTGGGTGTGCTGGCTTAGTGTCTCCAAAAGCTATGGAAACAACTAATGATATTTACAGTTTCCAAGTCTGAGGAAAGGAAGATGCAATGGAATTTGCAACCCATTCAACCTAGAAAGCAGAAAATCAAAAAGACTCATGAAAGCAGAACTATTAAGTAGAATCACAGGGGTGTGGGCCAATAGCAGGTTTGGTATATTAATCCACCACCAGTTGATGTGTACATATTAGGGCTAAAGACTTAGCTGATATTTGAGCAAGAAATTCCCAAAGCAGTAAAAGCATTGCAAAAGATCTCTATGTCCATGCAGATACATACCAGTAATATGGAAAAACAACTTCTGGAAAGAGCCCTTCCTGCTTGCTATAACTTTTAAGAGACCAAAATAATGCTGCCTTTACTGCTTCTGAGAGTATAACACATGAGATCCCACTTCCCTCTGGCTTATCATTTTACAAAGTCTTGAAGGTCAATCATGCAGTCTAAACTTCACAAAGTAAGAACATACAAATGACAGGACCACCAAATTTAGAAAATGTCCTACAATGTGCATTTTATTTCATATCATTATACAATGTTTACATATAGTTATAATTCTCAAGAAAATGTATTTTCTTTACCAATTGTATGTAGTGCCTACACCTTTCACTTTAACATGGACAATGGGAAAGAGTGGAAATCCACATTGAATGCTCTTCTACAGAAGTTGTAATGGGCTGCAAGTGTGCCAATCAGAAAGGAATGGAAGCCTTAGAAGAGCAGTGTGGCTTTCAAATCCTTGGCTTCAGTGAACACAGGCATACTGGATCCATAGTCTCATCTTGCAGTAAAACTCAAGACAAAATAGTGTTGGACAAAATTCTAAATTGTACAATATTGAACAAAAGACCACAGGGGACATTTTATTTAAAGTAGCACCAATCCACAACTGATTGTCTCCGACATCAATCTTCCTGTTGCCCCTATCATTGGCACTTTGAGTGGAAATCTTTCTGCTTCAGTGAGGAGTCTTCCACTGACTAAGCAAACTGTGTGGCTAAACTCTACGTAAAGTGTGGCAATGTCAACCTGGGAAATGGCACATTTAAACCATTATTGCCCTAACATGGGCTTGCCTTTTTTGGTGTTTTCTCCCTACCTCCTGCCCTAGCTGGTGTTCTGTGGATGTTTTTGTGATGGTGGTAAAAGTAAATAAAAATGCATTTAAGGGGTATCATGGTAAGCAGGTGTTTAGAAACAAAACAACAAAAAATAAAATAAAAGAATGTGGCCGCAGCTAAGGAGGTTTTCACATGTTGTTTAACTCCAGTAAAGTCTGATCCAGCATCTGATGCATACTAAGGTTTTCTTCTTTGGCATGAGCCACTTTCTCTGTGGTGGGATTAGAAAATTAAGTCATGAATAGCTGCGCTTTGGACACAGTGGTGCTTTGTACATTCAGGCAGGCAAACATCAATCACAAACACAGAATGAGATGATTAGAACTAGGCATGCTTTTAAGACATTACTCATTTCTAGACAAGGACCTAAGATGGGGAAGACATCTTTAACCCAAAGGAACCACAGGCACAGCAGAGTCTTAGTGTGGTCAGAGACACCAGCACCAATAATCCGCCCTGAGAATAAAATGCAGGGTGGGTTTGGTGAAGGTTCACCGATTGTATGCTGTGGGAATACAGAGAGGCAAAAACCAAATACAGCTTGCAGCATTATTATACAAACTGGAGAAATTAATATCAGCAGATGCTTCTGAGTTACAGGCAGTTAAAGGTCTGGGAGACGTGTTGTAACACGGCCTCACAGAAAACAAAGATGACATAATAGGTTTTGGACAACTTTTAAAATGATTTATTTCTGTTGCTCATAAAGTTATCAACATGTTTCATGCACACTTCATTAGGACATTCTCTTAATATTTTATAGTATTCTATTTAGTAGTAGCAAGACATTCTCATCAGATTCCAACAACACTATTAAACTGAATAAAGCATACCTTTCAGACAACCAGGGACTTCTGATATAAGCTCCTGTTTTCAAAAGCTATTTGCCCAAGCATAGGTACATTTAATTATATTTCAAACACTATACCATATATGAATAAGTTAGGAATACAAATATGTAATTATATATATACTTAAAGCGGGACTCACAGTTGTCTCTGTGAAATAGAAAACAAAAATTTTTTGGTCCTCATTATTGAAAGAGGAGGACCTGCTGTTGCAAAAAGAGTGCTGACTTGATTGTTATAAATATTTATCCACATATATAATATATGTATTTTATTTTACCATAAAAAATTGTTTGGGGATTAAAGAGAACTTAATTATTCCTGATATATAGAGGAAAAGACAGGCCAAGCCAGCGCCTTTCAGCCGATTCCTTTCATTTGCATTTCTGCAGAAGAAAGTACCGTTTTCCACCCTATTAGCTGAGGGTTGGACAGTCTTAGATTTCCTGCACATGGGCTCCATTCCTAGAATTCAGCCCAAGAATTTTTCACACTTTTTAATCCTCATTCAGGGCCAACTTTAGTTCATTAGTTAGGCGGCGGTTTTGTTCAAGTTGCTGGTAGAGCTGGTCTGTACAGGTCAGCAAGTAGGTTAGCAGAAAAGAAGAGGCAGAAGAGAGGTTAGGCAGACTTGGTGAGAGACAGTTAATAGAGAACACAGAGATACCTCAGGCAGGACAGCAACTGGTCACTTGCTGAGCAGTCTACCCTCACCCCATTGTCATCTGTCCAGGTTGGTAAAAGGCCTGGCAGAAGGGTCAGAATTTCTCTCTTGCAGGGAGAAGGGAAAGGGAGGCACAGGAAATGAGGAGAAAGAGTTATATTCCCCTTGTACCTTACTAAAATCATCTTATGAACTGATCCATGTGCAGCTTCTGGCAACAGATTTTCGAACTGAAACCAGGCTGGAGGCAAGTCCACATGTCATCCACCCCTTGCTAGGGCTCAGCAGAGATCCTAGGCGGAACTGTGACCTACCCATTTCTGCCCACTCTTCCAGGACCCCTTCCTCTCTGCTCACAGTGCAGGCTTTTCCCTCAGGTAATAGCAAGCAGGTGCCACTGCTTCTGCTGCATTGAAACTTTTTGAAATGCACAACTAAGCTCCTTGTTCTTCGGTCAATCACCAGGATACAGAGTACACATTCTCAACTCTTTGGTAATGTGTTCCTCTATTCAAGTAGCAAAATAACAAGCATTTATCTCTAATCAACATTGATTTAGGAGTTATGTTTAAGAGGATGGCATTTATGTTTGGTGCTAATGTATGTGTATAAAATGAACAAAACCTCAAACATCGCCACAAAGACCTGTGTGATACCATTTTTATATACTGAGATGCAATCTGCTCAGGTGGCATAACAATCTGTTACCTGGTGATATAAGGGATACCTAATGACAACCAAGAGACTGGTACCCACCAGTCTAAAACTGAGAAACATGATTAGAGTGATGGTGATCACCTGGACCTAAAAATTCTACTTAATCATCTTGGTAAGCTAATAGTTTTACTCCTTGGGGAAAATGTGCTGACTATAGCCCCCAGGCCTATTGGGAAATTGAGCAGATTTCCTGATAACTTTCTTTCCTAAACAGCAGGAGATGGGTAAGATGCTATGCTCATTGTTTACTAGCTCACTGTGAGATGCTATGCCCAACATCTGTTGCTTTTTTTCTCTTTGCCAATTCAAATTTTCTGAATATTCACAGTTAATTGTCACCTCCTCCAGGTAGCTCCCAGTTACAATCATTTACTGTTCCTTGCCAACTCAAAACACAAAAAGTCTATTGGACTCACCTCACTCATCTATCTCTGCACAAGATGGCTAGCTCATGGAGGGCAAAGAACACTTTCAGCTCATCTTTTTCCATACTCCTACTACCTTCCAGTGTCCTGCATGTAGCATGTGCTTCAGAGTTACGAAAATGTACAATTCCCCCCCACTCACTATTGGGTATTGAACCCAGAGGCACTCTACCACTGAACTATATCCCCAGACATTATTTATATTTTGAGACAGAATCTCACCAAGTTGCCAAGGTTAGCCTCAAACTTGCAATTCTGCCTCATTCTCCCAAGTCACTGGGATTACAGAGATGGGCCACCACACCCAGTGGGGGGTTGCAAACCCCATTACTATGTTCACACTATCTTTATGGGAAACTGATGCCACAGGCAAACAGGCTGCTGAGCCCAATCGAATGTTTGATCCAGCAGGAACGAAGAACTTTAGAGAAACCCCCCAAAATTCCAGAGGGCCAATGTAAATTCAGTTTCAATGACAGTGGTCCCTGTTTCAGCCTCTTTTGAGCTTGCTCCCCTTCACCTGTCATGGAGCTCTTGTGCCTATCTGACCTGGGGGCATATGCATTTGGAAGTACTTTCCCCTCCTGTCTACTGGACTCCCAGATGTCTGAGGACTTCAATGCCCAGACTCAGTAATGCTTTTGGTTTGGTCCAATAGAGGCTCTTGCAGCAGCTGCAGCTTTGGCCTAACCCTCTGAACTAGAAGCCTGGCCTCAACAATTTCTTGATTAACTCAACTTGTGGTTTAACTTTCTTCTGCTCACCTTCTTAGGCTACAAGACCTGCTCTCTTGATCCACTGCCTTCCTATTTCCTTTGTAGGCAATACTTGAAAAATGTGTGTGAAATCTCTGGTAGGTTTTTCAATAAAGAGTTGTGCCTCCAGGCTTTAGTGAACATCTGCTCAGCAGAACGTTCAGACTTGTCATTTTGTCTATAGCAGGATTACTCAGAGATGGGTCACTTTCATTATTCTGAATTTTAAAAAAGAACAAGGCAGGAATCATGGCAAAAACAGGTCTAAGAAGCCTTAGCAAAAGAAAAAAAAAATTCAGAGGCATTTGTATTCCCAAGGGAAAGACGCTGTCCAGATTCTAAATTTAAAAATGTCTACCATACCATTACTAAAATACTTTAATTCAGAGTCTTAAAAAAAAAGTACTCTCTCTTTTCTCTGAAGACTTCGTAAAGGAACTGACACCATTTTCAGAGTTTTCCAAAAATTTTTAAGTACAGTGGTATATGAGTCCTTGTATACTATCAAATAGTATACAAAAAACAGATGAAGATGACCCATGTTTAAAACACAGAAGAAATAGAGCCAGACTGTTAAGGAAGGAGAAATGTTGAACATTAAGGAGCTAAAGTCTCCCATCTGTTTAAAGTTCTAATTTTGTAATTTAAAAAAAAAATTCACTTAACTGCTGTTTGTGAATTAAAATAGTGAAGCCTAAATAAAATACAACTGTGTTCTCAATAATTCCCACCAACTACTTTTTTTGGGGATTAAAAAGAATAATAATAATCAACTAATGGCTATAATTTAAAAATGTTCATAAATGAAGAAAAAGCTCAGCTACTAAACAGGAAGATTATATAGTACAACCCCTAAGAAATACATGATATGCTTATGAACACAAAAATAAACCTTGACTCAACTACAGCTGCCATATTTAGAAAACCTATCATGTCATTTCATGACCAAAATGAAGGATTCAGTAAGGAATAAACTAAGAAAACCTTGAACTTGTCTTTGTGTTGTAATCACAATTTACATCGTTTGAATCCAAGTTCCTTTCCACTTTCCCACTATGGAAATTCCTAGCTCAGTGGGACAGCTGTGTAGCCATTCATCATAAGCCTTTCATTAGTGAGCCATGTCCTCTGTATCTTGCCATGGCCCAATCTAGACCTCTGGCAGAGGAAGACACTGCTCAAGCCAGATCTTCTGACTCCCAACAAGCACTGTCCCCTGTGCAGAGATTCTCAACCCACACTTCATGCCAGAACTATTTCAGTTCCTAAAACTCACAGAGGCCTGGCCCTCACTCTAACTTCTGGAAAGCAAAACCCTCAGAGGGATGCAAGCGTGTGTATTTTTTTTTTAATATAAAAGTTCCAGGAGGAACTACTGGTTTAGAAACTCTTGATATTAACACAAAAATGTTCAGAAAAAGAAAACAAAAACAAAAACAAAAAACAGAAAAGCAGCAGCCAAAAATCAACCCTCATATGAATGAAGCAGAATTGTAGTTTTATTCAGTGTTGAAACCAAAACGTCAATAAATAAGAAGTAAAAAGAATAGCAAACAGCAATAGCTTACACAGTGTTTATTTTACACTGGAACGAAGAGCTTCTATACAATAGAAAGCACAGTATGTGCCTGGCCCTAAGGCAGGTGCTAAGAGAAAGAACCAGGTCAGCTGGAGAACAGATAAGTGCAGAGCTGAGAGGTGGGATATCCAGCTTGATGAAGGAGTCTTGGGAGAAGTGAAGCAAAGAAATTTATCTGCATGAAGAGAAAAGGTGGGAGAAAGAGAAAAAAAAAAGTGGCATAATGGAAAAAAGGAAGACAAAACTTACAGAGGAGAGCAGCACTTGAATCACAGGCAAGAGGCAGACATGCTTGCAAAACCCACTGTCAGCTGTACCTTGTACTGGCCCTAGTCTAGACTAGGGGCTATCTCGGGTCAACTTTTGGGGAAAATCCATGAACAGAATTTAAACCCTATTGTCAGGACTTTTCTTCATATTTAACACTTAAAGTTTGTCCCACAGAATCACATTTTAGCACTAGAGAGGACCCCAGAGAAAAATGATCTGCCTCATCCCCTCATTTGCAAATGAGGGAGGAGGTTTTCTTTCTAGTTTCCATGGTGACAGCCACTTTATAAGGGTGTGCCCCTGCCCCCCAACCCCATCCCAGTGTGGAGATTCTATATCTCTAAGGCAGCAGGCACATGCCACACTCCTAAAGTTACTGCCTTTCTGCATGGGTAAAGAAATGACAGGTGGGCCTAGAGAGCAACTTGTCCAGCTTTACTGGAATCTAGTGTGATTAGAATGAAAAGCCCTCTGTGAAACATTCCAGGTTAGAATTTAAAGAGGCAGATTAGTTTAATGTTTAAGTTTGGTTAGTGATATGCAAATCAGTTGTGTATGCTTATGGTTCTCCTGAGAACAAGCTACCTACTCCAACTCTTTATAGCTTCTCAAGAGTAAAATCTGGGCCATTAACCCCCAAATTCATAATGTGTAAGCTGTGTTTTATTTACCACCTCCCCTCTTTTAGGTCACAGCTTGTAGCAAATGTTTACTGTGGACATTTTAATTCCTTTTCACATAAACATAGAAATTAAAGGTGTGGTCACACATTGAAGCAATCACATTGCTCTAGAACTTTCATAAGTGAGGAAGAGAAGATCATTTTCAGAATCACTCCTTAGGCTATACTGGGTCATTTCCTTTTCCTCAGATCCTCAATAATCTGATATTTTGGGGTTTTCTTAAATTTACATTTCTTTTATGAAAATGATCATATTGTACTTCATGGAATCTCAGGAAACGAAATTTGATATTTCTTGAAAAATCCCTGCACAATTACCTAGTTTTACTCAAATCTAGTTTAATTTCTTGAAAGGATAGTATTCAAGGTCATTCATATTCCAGTTCATCATTTGGTGGGGACAATCTAATTCAGTGTTTACCAAAGAAAAGGATTCTAAAAGGAGAATGGTTTCCACAAAATGAATCTTCTTGGTCTTTCTATTAGTATGATGGTTATACAAGAGAGCAAACAGAAGAGTGCAAAGATGGAGGTCATGGAGCAGGAAGGGAGCGGTGGTGAGGCTATCACATAAGCATGAGGGCACAGGTGTGAGCAGGCGGATGCATGAGCATTTACATGGAAGTCATATCGTTGAGAGCGTGGTCCAGCTCCTCGCTGATGGCCTTGTACTTCAGTTTCTGAGCATACAGCTCGTCTAGGACCAGGAAGTGGAAGGCAGAGATGCAAGGACATGGAGAGTGATCAAGAGATGGAGGGTGAGCGAGGGTGGCGCAGGCGCCATCCCAACACAGCAGCAAGGAAAGGGCAATGCATGAAGGGGTTGGTGCCGCAGCAGGTGCCAACGCAGGAGGCGTGCGTTTTGTTTTTAAATAAATTGAAACAAAAACAAAGAGAACAAAACCCATTAGAAATTAAAATGAGAAAGACTCGATATGAAAATCATAAATACTGTAGGGCATATCAGTAAACCATGCTAAGTCCTAAACAAAACTACAGAAGGCTGTCTCTCCTGGTGGGAAATGGAACATCTTTCTTTTTATAGAGCTATATTTTAATTATACCAGAGTAGTCAGCCACCTGTCGCTATAAACAATGGAAAAAAATATTCAAAGGCAGTGTTTTGGAAGAACAACTTTCGATTAAAGCCTATAATCCTTATCTAGCTCCACCTTCAAACCACTGACTTCCTGACCAAACTAGACCATGGGATATTGATTTTTTAGTGTCATTTAAACTACTCCTGTGGTCTTCCCTCCAGAGCTGCTTGTACCTTAGTCTAGGAACCTTGAAAAGCATAGAAAGCCACACTTTCAATTGTATACCAGCAGACTGTTTGCGACCATATGTCATTCTTTTTCTCCACTATGGTTATTATTATCTGTACCAGCCTCTAGTCCCTTCTCCAACTCCTTCTGCCCACAATAAACATTTTTTTTCTTCATAAGTCTCAGAATTCAACATTTAGGATTTCTGTGAGATAGAGTCAGTGTCACTCAAATAAAACCTACGTGCCTTGGGGGAGAAATGCTTAAGCATAATCTCAAAATATTATTCCCTATTGGTTCCTATCTTCCTTTTAGGATACAGATTATTGTACCAATGAATGACTGACAATACCCAAGCCCTTCCACTGAATTCATACTTGGGAGAAGATGGGTTGTGTCTAAAACCAATGCACATCATTCTGATAATTAGGAGGTATCACTAAAGAAATAAAATATACCAGAGTCACTCTCATCTATAAGCATCTCACTCACGATGAAAATTAAACCCACTACCTTCTGAGGAGTGTAAAATGCTGGGGGGCATTTGCCATTTCAAAAAGAGACATGTGCTGCCTGGTGGTTAACCAGTCACCTGAAGAACTAAGGACTCAGGTCCAAGAGTTTAAGAGCCACAGATGAAAATCCCAGAGGAAGTTAGAAAAAAAGTGCAGGAACAAAGAAGTTTATCCAGGTAGATGCACTTGGATTGGACAATTGTATGCCAGGTCAGTATTCAACCATGAGGATTAAATGAAAAACAATATTTAAGATCTTACCTTCTAAGTCATCAATGCTTTTCTCCAATTTAGTTACTGACCTCTCGGCAAACTCAGCCCGAGTCTCAGCCTGTAATGATTTAATTTATCTAAGTCAAAGTTTAAAAAGTTTCACAGTTCTAGTAGTCACAAATACAGGGAAAACTAGAGAATGGACATGAGGCATCTCACCCATGAAATGGATTTAAAACTATCTGTCAGTTTTAGTCACTACTGTGGGCAATGGGAACTAGCATAGTATGTTAATTCCAAGACTACCTCTGAATAACTCTGGCTTGAATCAGTAACTTTAAAAGCAAAAAATTCCTGACCAGCTTCATGGACATAAATATGATCAAAATCCAGTTGACTTCATCCAAAATTCTTATGTTATTATTACCTCCTTCAGCTTGTCAGAAAGGACCTTGATCTCTTCCTCATATTTGTCTTCCTTCTGAGAGTACTGTAATTAGAAAGAGCATTCCAGATGTCAAGCTGTGGCTGTTTTCATCCCCTCTAACAAAAAGAACTCGCCAGCTCAACCAACAGATGTTAAGGATCTCCGAGGCAGTAACAGAACCTCCAATATCAAATGGCATACTATAATACATTCTCTGCTTTCTAGCCTATTGTTTTACATAGGATAAGAACAAGAACAAGATAACTTATCCACCTGGCACTCTGTTTAAATTAAATTGATGACTCACATACTCGACATAAAATATTCTCTATGAAAAAAATTATAAAAATACCCCCTGTATCCAATAACCACTAGAAATCATCTAAAAAATTTGCCATTTATTAAAATGTCTACTGTGCCAGTGCTTTCATCAGCAGGGCCTCTTTTGAGCAGCTCTTAAAAGATGTGTTCCCCACACCATGCTCCTGGCCTACCTTCTCAGCCTGAGCCTCCAGTGACTTCAAGTTGTTGGTCACAGTTTTCAATTCTTCTTCAAGCTCGGCACATTTGCTAATGTTTTCGATCAGAGGCAGAAAGGGTGGGAGACAAGCCAAAGGAAGGAAGAGAAAAAAGGAGAGGAATGGGAAAAAATGAAAACCAAGTCCTAGAGATGAAGGGCTGCCTTAAAGTAGCCAAACTATCAGGTATGAAAACGGCTCAATTTTGCCATGGACATTGCCTCCCAACTTTGCAACAGTGGAAAGGCAGGATCACAAAATTGAGCAACTGAAGTGTGATAATTTGGCTTCTTATTTGGCTGCCTCTAAGAGCATTTATAAAGGGAAAAACAAAGGAGCGTAAAGGACCAAGAGAAAGCACTTAAAGCAAGATATAAATAGCAGAGGGTGTAGTGAAGGTGCAGTCGTTACATCAAACCAACCAGTAGGCATTGGAAGCTGAAAGACGCCTGGGTTTCAGTTAAACCTAAAAACCACACATGAGCCATCAGTACCTTATCCTCTGCAGCCATTAATGCTTTCAAGGTCTGATCCATTATTCTTAATTGTTCTTCCAGCTGTCGAACTTGGCTGTTAGTGGACACAGGAAATGCACAAGGCCATTCACAAAATCAGTGTGCAGGTAAGGCATGCAGTGATACACGCATTCATACATAGACACCCCACACGAGTCCTCCGTGTTCCATACTCGTGGCTCATCCACAACAAATGAGCACAAAAGGAGCCCGGAGCTGAAATAGGTAAATGTGCAGCTGCCAGAAGGTCATGCTGTTTAGTCACTGCTCTGCAGCACCCCACACGCTCCTGGTGCTGGGCCCGCTTACCCTTCTGAGAGCTCAGCCCGCTCCTCTGCACGTTCCAGGTCACTTTCAATGATGACCAGCTTACGGGCTACCTGCAGCAGGACAAACACAGTACACACACATTGTGGGGCTTGTGTATTTTGTATAAGGGTTGTTTGGGTGGGAATCAGGCTGCATCAGCCCATACAGATTCCTGTCTACATACAGGATCCTCCCCATTTGGGGAGACTGAAGAGAAGCAACTTTCCCTCAGGAGTGCTGACAGACAGGAGGCCAGAGTCTTTGCTCACCAAGACCCAGAATGGACAGCTACAATTTTGCAATATCAATCTGAAGTCTGACCCAGGTGAAATCTACATAATTACATAATAGCCAGACCAGAGTGTGGAATGAGAGTGAAATATGAAATCCAGTCTCAAAAAATAACATACTGCTATTAGTATGCAAACATACTGATCACCATACTTCTCATTAAGAAACCCATTTAATACTGAAAAACTAGGGACTGCCAAGAAACCATGAAAATAAACCTAGGAATTCCACCAATACAGAGTTCTGTGCCACAGCCTCCTTTTTGTGGAGGCAATTTAAGAAGGCAAAAGAAATTAACATGAGATGTGGTGGTGAGATGACTAACAAGGTCAAATCTGTATTCAGTGGAAGAAAGAACCTGAGAGAAGGGATCCTCTGAAGCAATTCAAAATTAGCAAGCACAGTATAATCTGGAGAAAGGTCAGTGCTGTTTCAGAGAGTCATGATGTGATACAATGAGGAAAAAACTAAAACTTTGACAGTCATGTTGACTCTGTTATCACAGGTCATTGTCACGGTAATATGACCAGGAGCTGATTCTCCTGAGAACCTGTGCTAACAGAGGATTTCCAAGACCTGGGAGGAGAGGCCTTCATGAATCTATTAAGTAGATGCTACTCAGTTGCCTGAACTGGACTGCTAGGTGGATCACACTGAAAGAAATACTTGCATAAGGACAGCCTGAGCATCCTTTCCCAAGGGTTCACCTTTCCCATTTCCTGGCCAAAGACCTTTTATCCTGGTCATTAGGGAAGGGAGTTTTAATTCTTCTTCCCAGTGCCATTGACTAGCTTCCTGATAAAGGCTGGGATCCCCTAGCTGGATCAAAATAAGAACCATTTTCTGGAGTCAAAGAAATTTGCTTCTCAAAACTACCCATTTCTACCAAGGAAACAGACTGCTTCCCTCAGGAATCAAGGCTATGTATGTTCCCTGAACCCCAGAAGACCAGGAATTGATGAGGCTTTGGGCGCTAGGATCTGACCTCTTCATATTTTCGGTCGGCATCTTCAGCAATGTGCTTGGCCTCTTTCAGTTGGATCTCCTGAATTTCCATTTTTTCTTCATCCTTTTGGGCTCTACTTTCAATGACTTTCATGCCTCTGGAAAGAAAGACAAGTACAAAACCCAAGATTTAGAGTTGACCTTACCAGACTCATATTTCTTTGACCTTCCTAGAATCATACTGTCCTGCTGTGGTCTGAGAGGTTTAGATCAAAATAGAGCACAGAACTACTTTTTATTTTTTACCCCCAAACCATGAAGCAAGACCTTCTAGTGCTAAAGGCAGAAAAAAAGACACATTTCTCTCTGCTCATTGTGCTTATACTTTGGGTACTGCAGAACCTGTCCAGGCACTTTATGTTAAGTCAGAGGAACAATATTAGGGTCCCATTAGAATCTGGAAGGCATGGAAACAAGAAAAGCCAAGATGCTTTATTTGTTAAATAAATAAAGGAATTTCTTTCCTTTCCTGAGGGAAGTCTGTTTGAAAATTACAAAAGCTACAATCAAAGCAAATTTATTTTTGTGTACCTCTTTCTATAAAAAAAAGGTCTTACCCCATCAACCACAAACAAAAACAGTAGACTAGCCCATAAGAAACTGCTGATGTTTGAGCATTTTGGACCTATAAAAGTAGCAGTTTTAGTAGAGTCAACTGAATTCTTTAGATAAGAAACCAAGTTTTACTTCTAATGGAACCCTCTCTAAATAGGGAGGTTGGGAGGGATTGATACTAGCTTCTACATCGATCTGTATATTAGGGTCCTATGGCATGGTGTTACATTTCAGAAAATGTTAACTGATCTATGATATATTAAAGATTTATGGAATAAGAAGTCATGTTAAAATGGGACTCATTTACAAAATTTAAGTAGGCAATAAATAAACCACTATTTTTTGATCTAGTACTAGAATATACTTAAGGAGACCCAAGGTCCAGCTTTGGCTTAGACGCAAATATGCTATCAGCCTTTGGGCAGTGATAGTCTCTGAGCCTTAGTTTTCTTATTTTTCCTTCAGGGGATTGGAGTAGATGATCTCTAAGTTCCTTTTACTCCACGGTCTAACATTATCGGACCATATTTACAGTTCACTAACAGGTATATTTCAGGAGGAAGTTAGCTACAACATCACTGTTATATATACACTGTAAGAGATAATCAGTCATCATGAAGAATTTCAAAACTCTTGGCCAGTGAAGAAACACTAATTAGTAGTAAATAATGAGGTGACAACTGAAGCTAAAAACCTTCTTGAACCCTAAAGTCTGAAATCACTTTTATATGTGATAGCAGGGAGCAGAGGCTTGCTGTAAAGATGCAGAAATGGATAAATGACTGACTACATTCTCCTGCCCAGGTTACAACACAGGCAGTCACACTTGTAGTGTTCTAACACATCATCCCTCAAGCAGAACTCTCTTACCTCATTGAGTCTTTCCTGAAGTTCTTCTTTACAATGTGGCAAATACATTAACTTGAACAGTTGAGCACAGAAGAAAAAACCTTCTGGGATGCATGAGGTTAGTTGTGCTGCTGTATATGGACCATGGTTTCCCTTTCCTACCACAGGTGGCATCTTACAGTAATAAGCCAGGTAGAGTCATGTTACAATGGAGGTGGGCTCAGAGCACACAAGTACCTGACTTATTTGTATGTTTGGCAGTGTCTTGTCCGCAATTAATCCTAGTCCAAAACAAATTTACTTCTGCAGATCACATTTCTGTTTTATCTGGGCTTCTTTCTTCCACCTATTTGACAACTAAGAGCCCACAGTTTCTGACCCAGGCCCAAGACTCCTTGGTGTATTTTAAAATAAAGTAGTTATTATTATTTTTTTTAAATGCACAATTGCTCTGTGGGTCAGCTGGAATTAAAGAACCACTACATATCCCTGAAACTTTTCATTTCCAAGTCTGTCTCCCTTGTTGGGTGGTGCTCTGTGAGGACCAGAACAGTATCTGTTTCTTCTCTATAACTCTAGAGCTTAGAATAGTGCTTTGCACACATTCAGTATTCTATTTATTTTATTATTATTATTGTTTTTGGTGGTCCTGGGAATTGAACCTAGGCCCTTCTGCATGTTGGACAAGACCTCTACCATTGAGCTCCAGCTCTAGCCCTTTTCTACTTATTTTAAAGAAACAAAATCAAACTACACATGTGATCAACTGAAGAGATGACTCCACTGAAGGCTGTAAAATTGTTAAACCTCAAAGATCAGAGGAGCTTCCTGTTCATCCTGCCAGGAGGAAAGGCTTGTGCTAAAATGGCTGGATGAGATGTTCTCACCTCTCGCTTTCATCTGCTGCTTTTTCAGCCTCCTCCAGCTTCTGCAAAGCTGTTGCCAGACGCTCCTGAGCACGATCCAACTCTTCCTCAACCAGCTGGATGCGTCTGTTCAGAGAAGCTACATCAGCTTCAGCCTAGGCAGAGAGAGTGGAAGGCCTTTCAGAGCTGGAGAGAAAGTGAAGGTGGCACTTACAGAAAGTGGCTGATTTTAGATAGGACGTGTGGTCCTAGTGGTCAGTTAAAAGTGCATTACAAGCCCTCATCAACTTTGGAGTTCTCAGAAATGTACATATGTTGAATTACAAAGTGAGCATCCATATTTACACACAATTTTTATCAAATAAATGTACCATTAGCAAAGATTCACATAAGCCCATTTCTCACCCTAGTATTACTTGTCCATTGAAGGAGAGTTTTATCACAGCCACCTCATTCACTAGGGGCCTGAGGTGTAGATAAAGACAACAAGACTTACCCAGAGATTCAGCCACTTATGACAACAGCAGTACCACAGAAATTGGAACCAGCAGTTTCATTAAATTCTTTTTTTTCTGAAACCACTTTCTCAAAGAAGCCTTACAAAGGAACTAAATACTCAAAAATCCAGTAGTTTAAAAATACATACCACATGGAGACCTAACACAATTTTAGAAAGCTTCCATCTCTCACCCCCGCCTTTTCAGGAACTCCTTCAAAATAAGTGGTCACACCAGAAAGAGGCCAAGACAAATCTCCCAAGAGTTTTTGTCCTAAGCCTACTGGATATTCTTACAAGTCAAGATTGCTACAAGAAAAGTTTCAAACTCTTATGGAGAAAAGGAATACAGATAATGTTTTTACTTGGAATCTATGCTTCTTTGGGGGTACTGGGGATTGAACTCTGGGGCACTCGACCACTGAGTCACATCCCCAGCCCTATTTTGTATTTTATTTAGAGACAAGGTCTCACTGAGTTGCTTAGCTTCTCACTTATTTACTGAGGCTGGCTTTGAACTCTTGATCCTCCAGCCTCAGCCTCCGGAGCCGCTAGGATTATAGGCATGTGCCACCTGCCCAGCTGAAATCTATCTTTTAAATAAAAATTTCCTTCCCGGATACAGATACTACCTCCTGTCATACACATTTGTTACTATATTTGAGAATACTAGAAATGTTGTAAAGGTGGCCATTCAAATTTTTATTGCGTGGAAGTGAAGATGGAACTTACTAATTAGGTACTATTTATTCATCTTTATCCACTTTGAATGTACATCTATCAAGGGGTGATGGGTTTTCAGGACATGTAGATTTCTAAATATTACAATATACACCTCAGGACCCACAGTAGTTCTTTATATACATCTCTGTCTTTACTGAACTATAAGCTACTCATATTTTATATATATATATATATATATATATACACATATATATATATATAAATACACATGTGCGTGCGCACACACACATATATATGTAAATATGCAATTCTCTGCAGAGTATAGACACAACAAATGTCTATTCAATCAAATACGTAAAACCATTCTAATTTAAACAATAGCAATTTTCCTAGCTCATGGCCCCATGACAGAGTTCGAAATGCACACGTAGTTAGAGAGAGGTTGTGGTCATGGCCTTGAGTCAAAGGAATATGAAAGAACATTCAGCTTTTTGCTCATTTAGATTTGTAAGATTTTAAATGCCAAGTTTTATCTGGGGAAGAGAGGTGAAAAAGGCACTTCCAACCATAAACACATTTAAATATACTTTTATCTCAACAAAAAACTATATGGTAATTGACAGATGGAGGCAGGGAGCAGAGCAAATGTGAAATGAATCCAAAAGGAACATTTACAACTGAACTGGCTCATAAAGTCAATCCTTATCAGTGTTCAGCTAGCAACTAGGTACAGCTAGGAATGGCTGGCAGGTAACCCTTGATTTCTGCTTGTTTTTGAAGGGTGAGGGCAATAAGGTAGGGAATTTTCAAAGTACAGGGAACTGCCTTTTAAAGTCATAGTCCCCCTTTTTTTTTTTTTTCAGTTGTAAGAATGTATATACATTAAAGGTGCAATTTTGGGCCAAGTTAAATGTCTTCACTGTTTTATATTTTCCTTTTCCAGTAAAATTCTATTCCTTTTATGACTAGAGGTGGGGAACAGGGACAAGCAGTCAATCCTGAATGTTGAAATAATAAGGGTAAATATCCCCATTACAGATGCTGTGGCTTATCAGATAAATGGCAACAAGATTTTCAAAAACATTTTTGTAGACACCAAAGTCTGAGTTTCCTGATCTGCTTTAGATCTGGGTCCAAACCTTGAGAACTTGGTGCTCACAAAAAGGTGACTGTTTATTCTTTGGGGAAAGAACCTTCTGGGTGACAACTGGGTCTATGGCCCCAGCTCCTCACACAGTTGAAGCCCCAGAGAGGAAGGAGCGGGCACCCTGAGTTCATCCTTGCCTCTGGTATGCAAGACTACCCCACATGAAAGGCTCACCTCAATCAATCTCTACTTCCTACTGCCCCCACCAGCTTTATTCTTTCTTTTCCTTAGCCCTTGACTCTGTTTAGAAGAATATTATTTTGAAAATATCACTTACACTTCTGCCCCAGGAGCATTTTGTAGAACCTGATTCTCTGATAGTAGAGTATATCCTCCAAAACTAGTCTTCAGGGACTTACATAGGGTGTCCACACAATGGCAGGGAATGGAGACCTGTCTGTAGAAGCCAGTTTGACACAAAGATGGGACTGGTGCACACACAGAGAACCTACCTATAGACAGCTGGCTCTTCCTGAGAAACTGATATAAGTAAACAAAATGGGGGTCTCATTTTTTTTCTTTAGCTGGAAGAATCCATGAGCATCATCTAGCTCCCACAACTGGCTAGGTGCCAGAATCAACTAGAATATGTGTATTAAAAATATAAACTTCCAGAGAGTTTCCCATCCCTTCCCCATCCCTAGAGATTCTGATTTAGGAGATCAGAGGGGCAGGGCAGGAATTTGCACTGTAAATAAGCAATCCCCTCGACTCCTCCAGCACCACCCCAAGAAGCTGTCAAATTCAGTGGATCAAATAGGACTATTCATCTACCTCTCAGCTCTCTGGGACCTCTGACCCAGAGTGCTGAAGCAAGCTCCTATATAGCCCTCAGTGGAAGACAGGACTAAACTCTCTATAATACTGATCCAACAAATTTTGTACAGTTCCTTGGAATTCAGGAAAAGTTTAATTTCATATTTTAATCAAGGCACTTTCTTTCTTTTTACTTTTCCTCCCCTTATTTACTATGCTCTGTGTTCAAAGGCTTATTCTCTCATTTCTGGTATTTTTTCCCCCCCGGAATTTTGAGTCTCCTCTAGATATTTTCTCAGGTTCTTTTTATCATAGCCTGGGTAGTTTTAAGGATCTGCTGCTACCTGTTAATACTAGTTCACAGACATGACCATTTGCTATTTAAAAGCAGTCAAATAACAAGGCACTCGGGAGGGTCAAAACCCTAGATACAATTTTTTTCCCCAAGGCATGTAAGTTACCCTTAGAGTACTGAGTTAGCTTTCTTCCAACAAGGGCCTATGTGTCCACACTGCGAGTGAAGACTTTCAGTCTGGGTTGCTAGTTTCTTTTATTTCAAAAGTGCTATTGTGTCCCAACATGTGATAAACTTCTCAGAAACAGACTGCTGCATTAGTAAGGCTACCAATGTCTTCTTGCAGATCTATTGTTAAACTACCACCTAGCACTCTGAACTTGTGAGGTCCTTAGGGTTGCACATGCCCCTCACCCCAGCAGGTACTAACTACCTATACAGAAGTCAAGCGCCTGCTCACTATTCCCACTCTTCTGTGTCCACCTACACAGAAAACAAAGGCACACATACTGTTATCCCACCTCAACAAAGTACAGAAATCAGTACATGCCCACCCAATATAGCAAAATGTTATTCCAAATAGGATTTGAAAAAGTCAAAAAATAAAATATCTTTATAAGGCCTGGGATTTTGAAGAGATCCAGATGTTTTAGCCAATACAAAACCAACAATTTAAAATTGCAATGATTTTTACTTTAAAAACAATGCCCCAGTTAGGGCTAATCACAAGAAATAGAGGTAGGAGAATAATATTGTATCCTTAAAATCAATCCTCTGGAATATATTTTCAAAGTCCTGCCTGAACCAGAGTGGATCATGGGATGACCAAAGTTCATATCTTTTTATTCATGTCAACCGTAGTTATACAGAGGTTTCTCCCAACTTGCTGTGTAAGATCAAGTGACTATAGCCAAGTTAAACTTCTGCCCTTATATGGTAAGGAAAAGGGGGAGGGAGACCCAAAACACTGATGACATTAGTGGCCACTCCCATGGATAGCAGATAAACACAACCTCGTCTATTTGTGCCAAAGCCTATAATTTATGAGGCATATTTGTATAATGAGGGAAAACAGACTTGAACAAGGCATTGTGGTGCCTCTGCTGTGCTACAGAGAGTGGAAATGGAGGGTACTGTATACATTCCAATTACAGCCACTTTGGGAGTGCCAATGCAAGCACAAAAAGCACTCTCAGTTTCCTGGTCCCAGAACTATTTACCAACTCTTCAGAGGGAAAGGGCTGGGCATTTTTGAAAACTGGTTATTTCCCATGACTTAATAAAGTTACCAACTAAGAACTTGCTGCAACTATAAGCCTCCTCATTTGCTGGGTACTATCCAGAAAGGAGAAAAATCTCTTTCTTGTTATCTTTTTTAAAAAAATAATAACAACAAACAAAACCCTTGTAGATCACAAGACCTACAGTCAACCATTACATCAAGCAAAGTAGCCTCATTCCAACATTTTGAAGGGCCCACACACCTTGGAAAAACAAACTAGGAGGAAATAAGGGATGGCTGCTCTTTCCAAGGTAAGTGTTGGTTTAGTAGGGCCAATTAATGAGAGCCTGTCAGAACCTCTGAGTATCTGAACTTCAGCCAACTCTCCAGTCAAATATTTTTTGCAGTGGTTCATGATTTTGTCGCTAAACCTTTATCTTTGCTGCCAAGAGAAACTCTTGCTGCTAGCTTGATTCATGGCTACCTAAATTAGCTACACTGAAGTTCTAGTTTTAGAAGTTAGGGACAACTCTCAATCGGAAAGTCTCCAACTGTTAGGAACAATCCTCAACCAGTCTTTAAGTTACTGTTTTATAAGGTTTTGTGTCTATAGATAGACTGTTTTTTGAAAAAAAGTCTTAAAAATTTTTCAAAACAATTTATGCCGCTTTTGACATAAAGTCTTAAGAAGAAAGCCTTGTCCTTAGTCAACTAGCAAAGGAGGAATGCTGCTATAAAAATGATGCATAAAATAGAAGGTGAATATAAAAATCATAACATAGCCTTCATAAGATCTGGTGGTTTTTTGGTGTCTAATATCAGTCACTAGGCCTGGAGTTGATCCAGGCTCTCTTGCATATGATCACATATTCCCTTTCTTGTTAGGATGAGAGTAGTTCAACTCACATCACCAATATATTAACCCACCAAAATTCATTCCAGTCTGCTCACTTCCCCTCTCTATTCAAATTCCAAAAGGCAGGGGTGGGGTTGAGGTTTGATTAAAAGCATTAAATGAAAAATTTTATGATGTAGTGAAATGAGCAGGCCATTTGTAATAGCCCTTGCAAGGTGGTGAAATGCAGGTAAGGAACAGTGGGTTAGGCAGTATTGTGCAGAGTTAATAACAGGGGAAGTAGCACAACCCCTGTTGTGCTGAGTCCCACTGTGATCTCTTTACATACCAACCCCTTTAACCAGTAGATATATTGTTACCCACATTTTACACTTAGGAAACCCAAAAACTAAAAGATTAACTGTCTCCAGCTAGTATGTAGTAAAGTCAGGATTCAAATTCTTGCAATCTGGGTCCAGAGTTCTTGTTCTTATTCATCATGTCCTATTAGGTCTAATGGTTCAAGGACAGCTGCAAAACAGAGAGGGAGCTGGAATTAATCTATCACCCAGCCAAGTTCAGAGGCATTGGTGGGGTGGGGGCACCCTGTTGACTTGTCCTCAAAGCAAATACTGAAAATTATCTCTTGCCTATTGATTTCCTTATTTCTGTATTTCATCTGGAAACTTCTCTAATCAGGACTTGAAGAGGACTTGTTTTTTTTCTGTACTTTCTGCAAAACATGTCTTCAAGTTTCTGTTGTAAGCCCTACAGTCAATACAAACATTTAACCTAAAGGATTTATTCAGTTCAGAAAAGAGTATATGACGCACAGTATTTTTTGATTTAAAACATACTCTCAAAATGGACAAATACCCCAAACTAAACTCCCTATGAAATCCTGCTCCTGTTTGATACCTTTGCCTTAGGAGAAGAAAGGAAGCCAGGTATTACATTCAACAAGAGGGGAAGCCAGCCAAAAGAATACACATCCAACAACCCTTGACATTTACCCAACCCTTTCAAGACTTGATAACAAAGGAATATCTATTTGTATAGACAACTTGGGAGGAGCGATGGTTAAGGGAAAGATAAAAGGGCTGCATACTATATAAGTTGGTTCTTCCATCAGAATCCAGAGCTGTCAATGTCTTAACCACCACATAGAAACCGCCACCAGAAAACTACAGGATCGACGGGGACAGCAGAGTTTAGCATCCAGGCCCAACGTCTGACAGAGCTTCAGGAACTTAACCCCTTCCCCAAAGGAGGGATCTCCCTCTTCCCCATTGTTAGAGTAAATAATGCCAGCAGTGCAAAGTGCACGTTCCCGGGCTCCCGAAAGACCAGGACACAACCAACCCAGAAATGGAATCCTTTCCTGAGAAAGTGCTGCTTCCAGAACCTTCACAACACCGTTTAGGCTTGCCCTCTGGGCTTTTAAATCAGCCAGATAGAAAGGGCTGAGGAGAAAGGGCAGGGCTCCTCCCCGGAGCTGGACGCCAGCTGGCCCAGGTGCGCCAGGTGCACAGCGGAGGCGTGTGTCCGCCAGCTCCCGGAGGGACGGGGGGGGGGGCGCTGCGGGATCGACTGGAGAGGTAGCGCCTCTAGGGGATTGCGGGGTGATGGTGGGTGCCTTACGGTCTCCCTCAGCTTTCTTTCAAGGTCCAGCTCGTGCTGCAGGCTGCCCGCCCGCTCCTCCGCTGCGTCCGCCTGCTCCTGTAGGCTCCGGATCTTTCTACGCACCGCCTCCAGCGAGCTGCTCGCCGCCATCGCAAGGGCGGCGGCGGCCGGCGGGTTGCGGTGGAGAGGCTGGCTGCAGCGCTAAGGCCACCGCGGGTGTTGCTGCAGCCAAGCGCCCGTCCGCCCCGCCCAGGCCGCTCCGCGCGACGGCGGCGCCCCCAGCCGCCCAGGAGCAGCCCGGAAGTCACGGCCTCCCCGGCGGCGCCGACGAACCGCGGGCGGGTGCGCGAGCGCCGGGGGCGGGCACCACCAACGAGCAGGGCGGGGCTGGGTGCGCGCCGCGGACCCCGGGAACTTGGGGCCCGCCGGAGGCATTGCGCATGCTCGCGGCCGCAGAGACTGGGCTTGTGGCTAGCAGCCCACTGAGACCTAGAAGGAGGCGGGAAGGAGAGGCCACAGCGCTAAGTATTTTACTTGGACTGGCAGTGCCCCTCCCTAGCACCCAGGAGGTGGTAACTAGGGTAACGGACCAGGCTGCTAAGGGCGATGGAATCCAGATTACCATGTCTAGAAGTTAGAGACGCTGAGAGTGAGGGCTGAGCCTGAATGGGGCCTAAAGAAAATGTTTAGAACCCTAGACACACAACCTCCTAATCACAATCTCACCCCCAGTCTCCAGCGAAACCCACTAATAAAGCATAGTGTGGTTGGCCCTCCTGTTCTAAATGCAGTATTCCTATATTTGAATCTGGCTCCTATTTCCCTTGACTTGTCTGGTCTTCAGCTGTAAAAATAAAGGTAATAGTATTCATAGGGTTGTTATGAGAATTATGATATAATTAAAGCACTTTTCACAATACCATATATGTAGTTAAAAACTCGAATGATAGCTATAATTAATAAATATGCAAGCACTGCTTTAAGAGTCAGGTTGGGACCCATAACTAGCTATGCAATCTCAAACAAACCAAGAGTCGCTTCTAATTTCAACCGTCCCTAGTTTTAGACCAGCCAGGGTCTGAAATCTGCTGGAATTAGATGGATTCTGGGCTGGACTAGGATGTCTTTAAAAGGCACCCCAAAGAAAGCCACAGAACCCTAGGAAAGAACCTCTGTCTACCACCTAGAAAACCATTCTGGAACACAATTTTTGGGGACTGACTTGTAGGTTCCCCTCTTGGGCTGCATTTTTGGCTTTTTCCCTTCACCTTTGTCACAGGGCCATTGAAGTCAATTTCTGACAAGTTTTCAGAATGATAAAGTGTTGGGGCTGGGGATGTGGCTCAAGCAGTAATGCGCTTGCCTGGCATGCGCCGGGCGCTGGGTTCGATCCTCAGCACCACATAAAATAAAGATGTTGTGTCCACCGAAAACTGAAAAATAAATATTAAAAAAAAATTCTCTCTCTCCCTCTCTCTCTCTTAAAAAAAAAAAAAAAAAAAAAGATAAAGTGCCCGGGATGGGAGGATAGGAAGAGACAGTAAGAAAAAGAAAACATGCCTGTCAACATCCTCATCCTCCAAAGTCCTAACAGTGAGCTTCCTTTGCTTTCCTAACACTTTCTGTGGAGTTCCTCAGTATTTACTGAGATGCTCACAAACCCCAGCTTGGGTCCTCTCATCCTGTAGGTGGAGCCTCTGGCTTTGTTTCCACACAGTTCAACTGGACAGGCCCAGTGGTTACAGCTCCTCCTCTAAGAACACAGACTGAGGGCCTCTGATATTGGGGATGGGGACAGAGGGCATTTAAGAACCTTCGGGGGCAGACAGGGAAACTGCTGGACACTTGCAGATGCTCTAAGCCAACTAATGACTTAATATCCTGCTTTTCAAACACCCGAGGAATTCAGTTTCAGGTGAGTTCATTTTCAAACTGATGTCACTATAGAAGAGTTTGGGACAATTGTTCTCAGCCTTGGCTGCAAGTTGGAATCACCTGGGTATTAAAAAAAAAAAAAAATTCTGATTCTGCCTCCTGGGTTCCAACCCCAACAATTCTGACTTAATTGACTAGGTGCAACCTGACTTGAGTTTTACAACTTCCCTGGGTTGTAAAACTTTACTTAAATAAGGTTGAGAATCAATAAAGACCTAAGTAGGGATAAAGACCCACTGGAAATATCATATCACAATTATTGGGGAAAAAGCTGGGCCAGAGACAATGGAGCCCTGACACTCCCTTAGGCTCACTTAGCCAATCAAAAATTCAAAACAAAATCATCATCAGAGATGCTACCTCCTGAATGAGACCCTTATAATCTAGGAAAAACCCACTTCTGGAGTTGAATTTGTAAAGCATGTTGGTAAATTGTAAAAAACATTTTTAGTAATAGTAATCAAAAAATATAAAAATTGTCTTTATGTGGGGAAGTAATGACAGTGAAATTTTCTAATCCCACTTCCTTAGGACACTGATTTCTCTCCCAGCTCTCTTTTTCTCTAGTGACATTCTCTCTTTCTCCTCAAGTTTTAACTATTTTTACTAGTTCAGGAATTATTCTAAATATAGCATTTCTTCACAAACTTCTTCAACATCCCTACAGTCTCCAAACAACCTAAAATGTCTTAAAGGGAAAGACGATCAATACATTCACCAAAAGGAGACACACACACACACACACACACACACACACACCATATTTAGGGTTTTCTGAAGGATAAAGAACCAAAACAGGATTAAATGACCTTCTCCCCTGCTGATCCTGCCCCTACAGCTGAGTTTAGAGTAGTCTCTTTCCATTTCTGCCTTATTCCAAGCCCCTCTAAACAAGACTTTTCAATAAAGACATGATAGCACTACATAGTTACAATAATTATTATCTTTTTTTTTTCCCCTTAAGAATTGTAGTAGCATTTTTCTCCTTCTCTTGCTTTCAGTCTTACTGGGCTATTTTCAAATTCTTTGCATTCTTTTCCTTATAAGGAATATCTCTTTCTTGATCTATCAGCGGCTCTTTTGAAAAAGTTAAAGAAATGTCCTGTTGGAGAATTTGGGGGAGACAGGCATCCTCCATTTAGCCATATACACAGAGCAGACATTTGATCCTTAAAAACAGGCTTAAAGTTACATGTGAGTTGTTTTTGTTTGTTTGTGACTCTTTTTCTAAGCCAGGTAGTTTCTAACTTAAATGTTTTAGCTTAAATGTCAATGCTTTCCTAAACCCCCTACCTAGGAATCTTGATATTCACCAAAAATTTCTTTTTGTAAGATTCTAAGTGTTGTACATCTGGATTTCTCATTTATAGAACACATATGTATTGCAAATTTTTTATGCTACAAAAGCCTGTGGAGATTTCAAGACGTGAGACCCTTCAGTAATGCACATTTTACTCCCATACAAAAAATTCTGCTATTGCACTTGGAGGTTAACTTCTGGGCATAGCTTTCCCTGGTGCTCATGCATTCTTGGAATAGTTACCAACTTCCCAAGGAATTCTTTTCTAATTGGGCCACTAGGCTTAATTGGCTTCTAGAATAGAATTCAACAGTGTGAAAAGAAGTCGGTTCTTTGGAAATCTAATCCTTGTCTTGACTTTTGGAGGCAGAATAGGCAAGTTCTACAATTAAGATTCCAAAGGGCAATGGACAAAGTGCTAGTGAGATTTAGCTAGTGTGTATCACCCCTGAAAGTATGCAGTGGTTGTCAAAGGGCTGACAGGTGGGGGTGGGGCAAGCAGGAGGGGCAGGGGGCAGCTAGCTCACTATACCATATAAAGCACTGAGCTATATATAACTTCTCACTTATTTTCTGGCTCCAGTGGCCTCAGACTGCCTACCCAAGCAAGTATCATCTTCCCAGGCAAATCTTAAAGGCAGGGTTAAAACTTTGCTACTGAGAAAGGAAGTCTCAGAGTGTCCCTGTGCCCCACCATCAAGCTCAGCCCAAAGTATTACTATGTTTGGAGGCCAGCCTCTCTGTATCTGACTGGGACCACCATGAAAAGACAGATTAGATTGTCCCCCACACTAGGGATGGCAAAAGGAAAGAAATAGAAGAAAATTGAACCTGATGATGACACCCACCTTGGGTTTTCTGCCACTAGTAGTGAAGTTTCACCTTCAGAGTCCAATCCAGCGGCTCTGCTCTCCCAGCTTCTCACCCACCCACATCCAACCCGAGGGGTAAAGAAGAGGAGAAAAAGAGAGGAACGGATGAAATATAAATGAACGTGTGCAGTAGCAGTCAGAGGTAGCATCCAGTGCTCTGGGCTATAGTAGGGCTGTGTACTGGCATCCAGCAGGAGGTTACCTTCCTCCATTACTTTTTAGCCCCTGTGGTGACTCCAGAGTGGCTATGCGGCAGGAGGTGAGGGAAGCAGTGTGAGCGTGCACTTACATCAGTGGCCTTTTTCTCCGCCAGCTCCAGTTTCTCCTGGGCATCTTTGAGAGCCTCAGAGTATTTGTCCAGTTCATCTTCAGTGCCCTTGAGTTTCTTTTGCAGCGACACCAGCTCATCTTCCAGCTGGGAGTTGGCGGTGGCGCGGTATGGGGTGGGGGTGGGGGGTGGGGGAGGGTGCAGCAGGCAGCGTGATCCCGCAAGGCGGGGGTGGGGGTGGGGGTGGGTGGGGGGGGTGCACAGATATTCAGACAGGGACAGAGGGAGAGAAAGAGGGAAAGACAGGGAGGGAGAGAAAAAGAGAAAGAAAGAGTTAGCCATTCGTGCCGCACCGCGCCGCGCGCCCCAGGTACCTTGGCGGCGGCCTCGTCGGCGGCCAGGAGGCTGTCCTCCGCCTTGTGCAGCTCCTCCAGCACCCGGTCCCGCTCGTCCTCCGACACCCGCAGCAGCTTCTCCTTCGCCGCGATGTCCTCCTCAAGCTAGGGGGCAGCGGCGGGCGGGCGCGGGCGACCGGCACGGACCGGGTGTTAGACATACACACAACACATGGGCGCCACATTGGCTGGGGAATCCCTGGGCTTGGGGCGCCACCAAGTTGGGGCTCAAGGGACCCTAGGTAACTTCCTGTCGCCAGAAGCTGTAGCCATTCTCTGGCGTCTCAACAACCCCCTCACCCCCACTCCGCGCGCCCTGAACAAGCCTCCAGCCGAGGTCCCAGCCGGCTCAAGTCCACAACTTGGGGGCGCAGAAAAATGATCCTGTTTGCCTGACTTTCCGGCCGCATCCTACCTTCTGTCCCATCTTTGTTCTTAGGAAACATCCCCGTGACTCCGTTCTCCTCCCCTAAAGTCTCCATCCCAGTTTGAGGTTTCTTTCTCCCCAGTCAAAAGTCCAAAGGACTGAAAGCACTTTCAGGAATTTGAAGCTCCCTCTCTCCTGCTCTTTCTTCAAACGTCTTCAAAAGACGCCCCCACCCCGCCCTCCGATCTTAACAATATTGATTCCCAGCCTAGAGAATTAAGTGCTTTAGGACTGGGATAGACTCGGATAGACTTGGATAGCTATGGGAACCAAGAAGGGAAATAAGCTCACTCCAGCGAGACTGAAAAGTTAGAATAAGCCTCAGTCTTGCGCTATCCCTCCCTCTTTTCCAGATGCTTGCCCCGGCGGCCTTGGCTTGGGGTGGAATGGGGATAGAATCCTCGGGTTGGGGGCAGGAAGGGATCCTAGGCTCTGATCCCCCGGCCCGGGGTCATGCGGGCAAGCGCAGCGCGGAGGACTAGCGGACGCGGTCCCGGGAGGCGCAGACCTGTTTGCTCCTGTCTTCTGCTGCCTTCTTGTCGGCCTCTGCCTGCTCTGCTCGATCCAAGGCGTTCTCCTTGTCGAGCTTCAGCATCTGCATCTTCTTCTTGATGGCGTCCATGGTGGCGGTGGCGAGGGGCCCTTGGGCTGCGGCGGGAGCTGAGAGGCGGGCACGAGCACGGTGAGCCGACGGATCCTGAGTACGATCGCGGAGCCTCCTGCTGCTCCCAGATATGTACTTTCCCAAGGGGACGACCGCATTCCTCAAGACAGCCAATACTTTTTTGGAAAAGCTTTTTTCTCCTGCCCCCTTTCCCCTACTCCTGCCTCCGCCCCGTGCCCCCTCCCCGTTCCTCCCGCGGGGGCCGCTCGCCCATTCGCTACCTCCCGTCGGCCTCTCAGTTGACGGTGGATATGACTATATATGGGGACCCGAGCCCGGGAGGCGGCGGCCAGGCGAGGCCGCCCTGTTTCCAAATCTGCACGCTTAGGGAGAGGGCGCCGGGCCTCGCTGGAGTGGAGCCGTGCTCAAGGCACTAACCTCTGCCCTCTGCACCTCTTCCTCCCTGGGCCAACCTTGCCCTTTAGGGTCCTCAGCCAACCCGATCTGAACCATCGGAGGCCTGGGGGCAATTGTTAGGTGCGCGTGGACCCCCTGGGTCGCCAGACCCTGGCACTTAAGGCCACTTAAGGCCCAGGGATTCGTCCTAGTAGATGAGCTCTGAGCACCCAGCTGTCTTCTTGGCAGCTCGCAGCCTTTCAGGCTCACTCAGGGCGCTAACTTTCTGGAAACTCAACTGAAGCAAAGGGAGAGCTGAGAGAAAGGTCTGGGATCACTCCTGAGAATTTCTTGCTTGTGCAGGTTGGAAAGGTAGGGTGTAGCACAACCACAGTGCACAGTATCCCCCGGCCCCCTCAGGGGTGGCCAAACAATTTGTAAGTCCTTTAGAGAATGATCAAGTTCCCTTCCAGGATTTTATCAGGTTTCTTTCACTAACCCCACTGCCCAAGATGGAAAAAGTACTCTGATCTACTAGTCAGAACATCAGGGAGGGACAAATACAATAGGGAGACAGGACCCAATTGGCTTAATTTTGAGTGTGCAATTGTATGGTGCTTCCAGAAAGGGTAGGGCATGTATTGGTGTGTAGGTGATGGGCAGGAGTTTCAGGGGAAAAAATGTTGAGTTTAGACTCAGACAACTTGGTATTTTGTTTGCTACTTAGTCACGAGCATCTGTTTGACCTTGACTAGTGATAGTATTGCGCTGTAGATTAAAACCAGAGGATAGTTGATTTCCTGAAGTTTCTCTAAATCTCCCTTTTCATAATTTTCCTTGCACTGATTTTAGGGAATCAATCTCTTCCCATGTTAGGCACTCAGGTGCCAGGTTGCCAAAACATGGGATAAACAATATCCTAGTTAAGTCTTTGTATCCACAGTCACAACTGTGAGGAGGGAATAGAGCCAGCTCTGCATTGTAAGCTCAACTTGAAAGCAGAATTTCCCCTAGTGCCTCTCAAACTCCCATTCCTCCATCCCCCAAGGGAGAAAATTCTGCTCTTTCCAGAACTTCAGTGGAAGAGCAGGAAAGCCCTTTCCTGAGACCAGCAGAGGCAAGGTTGGTAAGGGTCTTGTTAACAATCCCCACAGAATAATTCACAGCCTGTACTACATGGATACTGAATAGTCCCTGGACGGTATCTGAGCAGATTAGGCAGGCCAAACAATTTGCAAGTCCTTCAGAGAATGATCATGTTCCCCTACAGGATTTTATCAGGTTTCTTTCACTAACCCCACTGCCCAAGAGGAAAAAAGTACTCTGATCTTCTGGTCAGAACATCAGAGCTATGGGCATAGGTGCTGCATGGCACAGGAATTTACCAGAGTCTTTTAATTCACCACTTGTCAACAAAGCCACTGCAGCACTGACGCATTTCCAGCCAGGCCTATGGGCACTACACAAATGTGTGGCTGACAGGGAGCTGACTCTCCAGCCTGGAGTTTAGCAGAGGAGGCAAGAATAAGAACTCAGGAGTTAGACCTTGAGACTCAAACTTGGCTTGGCCACTTGCACCTTATTACATATCACAACCTCTCTGAGCCTTAGTATTTTCTTTGCTATAATGAGGCATCTGAACTACAGACCTTCTTTAAGGGACCTTGTATTACTGACTTTTCTCCTTTCTTTGAGCCAACATAGCTGAGGAACTCAGTAAGTCTTCCTTAAATGAGCCAGTGCTACAGACAATTAATTAAAAAGATCATTATTGATCACCTACTGTATATTAAGCTCTGGAATCCCCAAATAAGTAAAATATATCCATGTCCTCCAGGTGTTCAACATGAGCACAGGTATAAGAATTCAGTGAATGAAGAACTAGAAATGATGAGGCCAGAGCAGACAGAAAAAGCTTTTCTGAAAAGGTGGTGACTTTTGAACTGATTTTAGAGGAAGGGTGTCAATTAGATAGAGAGGGGGGCCATTGTATGAACTAAGGAAAGAAAAGGGAATGTTTGATGGTGGTTGGATGATAAGGTTTTTTGGACATGAGACTGGAAAGATAGGATAGAGCCATATAATAAAGAACTTAGAATTCCAAGTTCAGCTGTCCAGACCTTATTGTGTGGTTTGAAGCCATTGATTTCTGTTCTTTCCATCTCTTCCCTTTCTTCCCCTCTCACCTGGAGTTATTTCAGAGCCTGTAGTATTCAAGTATAGAAATGGAGCTACACAAATCTAACTTTTTAAATTCCCTGATCCTAAGACTGGTGAGTTAGCCTGGCAGGTCCCCTAATTCAAATCATTTCTATTTCATCCTTGTTGAGATTCTACCCCATCAGCAACCCATGGAAAATAGTCTCTGCTTCCTGGATGGGTTTGGAGCTCTGAGAAAAGTCTTTAGGCCATTTGGATGCCTGTCCTCATAGTTAGTGACATTCCTGGTCACTAAACATCCCAAAGCTCAGATGTGGCCCTTAGGCTTGAGAAGGCACCTGCTACTGTTCTGATTCTGCTGAGAATGCTTGCTACCTGGAGAGTTGCATGGGGGAAAATGGTTCTTCCAATACATTAAAAAAAAAAAAAGTAAGTCAAGCATAGGCATTTCCTCTTATCTTCTATCTCTCAACAGTAGCATCTCTGTGTAGGGTTAATCAAATTCAATTTGCAATGGAATTTAGCCACCTCAAGAATAGAAATTGGGGCTGGGTTGTGGCTCGGTGGTAGAGCACTTGCCTAGTTTGTGTGAGGCACTGGATTCAATCCTCAGCATCACATAAAAATAAATAAAATAAAGGTATTGTGTCCATCTACAACTAATTTTTTTTTAAAAAAAGGAATAGAAATTGTCTCTTATGTATGCAAAATTTTAAAAAGAACTTTCAAATTCATTACCTCCTCACAACCACTTTCAACAACTTCAGTATGAGTGCTGCAATTCCCAGACTGTAGATTAGAAAACCAAAGGCAGTGACTGGTTTAAGACTATCCAACTGGGAGGTGGCAGTTCAGGGACAAGAATGCAGATGTTTCAGTACCCAACAACAATGCTCATTTCACTCATTCATTTCCAAGTCTGTTTTTATATTCACATTTTATTTTGTGTTTAAAATAAACATAAGGTCATGATAAGAAGAGAGGGGACTACCAGAGGTCTTGTCTAAATATAGAACATAGTGAAAACATGATCTAATAAGGCTGAGGCTGAACAGGCGTCTTGAATTTCATGGGCCAGCTCAGTACCACACCCTAGCTTCTAAACCCACCTACCCACTTTCAGCTGATGGAAGAACCTAGCAAAGAAATGAATCCTTTTCCCATTGTCACGCTTATGGCTCAAGATGGGATAATTCAGACATCTTCATGAGGATTGAAGGCTGGATGTGTTAATTTTATTCCCAGGAGCTTCAAGGGAGAATTTGAGGCAATCATTAGAAATCTATACCTGCTTCCTTCAAAATCCTTAGGTGGGCAATGGAATAAACTACAGTTAATTTAGGTAGTATATTTGAGGGAAAAAAGAAGACAAGACCTATGGTCAGGACAGCATCTTTTGCCTCCTCAAGCCCAGCTTGCATAGCAATAAAAGGGCCTATAGATCTTGCAGTCCAGAGACTGTAGCCAGCCTAAGGGGCCACATCTGAGGTTTGAGATGGTTTTAATCATTACATCCCAGCAAACTTCACATTCTTTTTATATTGAATGCCACCTGTTCATTTTTAAGTTTTTATATTCGGTTCTCAAGTTTCTATGGATGTCCTTAACAGGAACACATGTGGAAGTGACCTTTGCAGACTCCTGAATGGCAAGCAGAGCTCCACTCTTATTCAGCAAACCATGAAACCTGACCCCAAAATGCTGGTAGGAGCAGACAACCCCAGGGGCATCTTGCTGTACTAGACAGCCAACTATAACTCATTCAGGTGGAAGGGGATGGCTGAGGGCCCTCTTGCTGTATTTTTTGTTTCACTATAGCTAATTCAGGCTTTAGAGGGATGCCATATTAGATGAATTCAAAATTATTTTTCTAAAGTTTTATTTCTATGCATGTTAAACCCACTGCCAACAGCTAAGTTTTTCGTGCAGATGATTTGGCTTGGAGGCCTGTAAGCGGCATGAGGTTATTAAGCAAGCAATGGACTTGCTTTTTGTTTTTGTAAGGATTCTTTCTCTAGTGACCAGTAAAACCTTTCCCTAAGCACTTTCTACTGGGACCCTGGCCTCCCCTTCAGGGTATCAATTCCTCAGGGTAAATGCTTCTTCTAGGGTTTTCTCCTGAGAACCATTTCCACCCCAGTAACTTCAGTGCAGGAGGGAGTCAGAGCTTTCTTATGACTTGAGGCAAAGGAAACTTTCTTTTCTGGGGACCTGCCACTGAAGGAGGAAGCTCCATCCAATCTGTCGGCCGCGTTCCAGAAGAGGCTGGTATTTTTAGCATGGCCTTCTTCACTTCCCAGCACCTGCCATGATCTGTAACCCAAGGGGCTACTTAAATGCCAGCAAGATGACTGAGGACAAGGCAGCCTGAGCTAATGTCCTAAAATTACCACCCAGGGGAGGCTTTTCTTATGGGAGTCATTTCATGCCTAGCTCTTCTCCTTTTCTTGATCCTTCCTAAATGGTGGGGCTGCCTCAAATCCTGGTTGAGATGTGTAACATCAGCCCTTCGAAGAGGTCAGAGAAAACCATCGACTTGATTCGGCTAAAGTTGTGATGACACTACTACTTGGCTCTCAACTTCAATCTTTCCCTCCACTGTGCATGCCAGATGGAAGCACCAAGAGAATGTCTACACATAAAGCAAAATGCTTTTTGGATATCTGAACATATGTAAAGATGAGAGACAAAGCCTAGGCAATGTTTCAGATCAGATAATGGCAAAGGGAATGCAAACCTCTTTCCCATAGCAGGTAGAACTCATGGAACTCATGATCCCCTAAAGACAGTGCAAGCTGGAAATAGAAATGTGTTTTCAAGAAGCCCAGTGTGTTTGTGGAGGACAGATACACCAAGGGTCATGAAGCATAATGAGAATGTCTTAGGAAGTCTCTAATCCTGGAGTTTGACATCAGTTCATACCATCCACAGCATTCCTTGTGTCACTGGCAGTATGATATGGGCTGATAAATTCTAGGGCTGACCCAGTGTGGAAATATATATGTGCTTTTCTCTGGTAACTTTAAATTCTTCCAAATGCTCTGCTATGAAATGCCATTGAAATGAAGTCAAGAACTTATTTTGAAAGGAAGTGAACCAGGAGCTGCAGTTGTGGCTCAGGGATGGACAGCTTGCCTAGCATGTGTGAGGCACTGGGTTCAATCCTTAGCACCGCATAAAAATAAATAAAATAAAGGTATCGTATCCATCTACAACCAAAAATATTTTTTAAAAAAGGAAGTGAGCCAGAATATTAAAATATTGAAACAAGTTTTATCTCCTTTAAAGTGGTAAGTTTTCATTTTAGTTGCATAAAAATGTTATTGACCAATCATACATATGGTGATCAAATTTAATTTAAAAAATAATAAATATACATATACATTTCATATATGTGTATGATTATACACCCACACATACTAACGTAGATTTGGAAAGTTGCACATCAATCTGATAACTGAATTCACTTCCTCTAGGGAGGTGAGTGGGAGGGATTTGAGGATCAGATATGGTGGCAAAAAGGGAGTACAGACATATCATTAAAGTTTAATTCTTAAAGGAGGCTATATTTATGAATTATATAACTAAAGTATTAACCACCTCTTAATTTTGCTTTATTATTTAAATATGTATTCTTGAGTTTATTACAGAAAATTTTATAAGGTTTATAATTTCCTGAGTCTCCTAAAGGAGGAAAAATCCATGTTAGCATGTATATTGGCGCAAGCCTCACAGAAATGAAAAAAATTTTCTTTTTAAATTTTTTTTTAATATTTATTTTTTAGTTTTTGGCAGACACAACATCTTTGTTTGTATGTGGTGCTGAGGATCGAACCTGGGCCGCACGCATGCCAGGCGAGCGCGCTACCGCTTGAGCCACATCCCCAGCCCCTGAAAAATTAATTTAAAAATAAAGTGATCAATTTCCTTCAGGGTGCTTAATTTTTAAAAAATGCCTACTATTTGTCAGGCATAAATCTGGGCACCAGAGATTTAAAAGTGAGCAACAGCATGCTGGCCTCCTGTGAGATCCTTTATTACTAAATTAGTGCTTGTGGCAAATTCAAGTTTCAAACTACCTACTGGAACTGTCATTAGTGCTCTTTTACAACCCACCCACTAAAATTAGCTTCATTATTTTGCCATCTTATGTTTGGACTAAAAGCAACATGCCCCCAGCTTGATCATGTTTCAAATTTGCCACACCTGGTTCCTGATGACTTACGGGTGTTTCCAAAACTCCAGCCTACCTTCAAAGGATGGAGATTTGCCTCACCCAGCAAAGTCCAGAGAATGTGCAGATCAAAAATACTGTGGGGAAAATATGAATAAAAGAATATGCGGTACAATGTTGACTTGTTTTTGGATGATAGAATTATAATTTCAGAATAGCTTTCTATATTTTCAAAAATTTCAAAGATGAGCATGTTTTATTTTTACTATGATAATAAACTATTTAAATGTTGTTTAATGACTCTTTTAATCCACAATGATTCCTATGTAAAGATGAGGCTTTCCAAATGTTTTGAAAAGGGCAGAACCTATAACTCTGAATTGCCTCTGGGATTCCAAGTCACATCCTGCATATTTCCTAGGTTATAAGCACAGGCACAGTGTGCTTGCTCTAAGGCCTAGAAGGAATGCTCCTTGAGTATTGTGCCCTGCTTTTGGCACACACCTTTGGAATCCCACTGAGTGTAATTCAAGTAATGATGGCATCAAACTCTCACTGGTCTAGGCTTGTGTGAGACTTGGAATTGAACCCAATTCAGATAGGCACCAGAGTTCACATTCTTAACCGCTGGACTATATCACTCCTCTACATGTGTTCTGAGAGTAGACCCACAATGCTTGTTTACCAAATGGGCGAATGTTCCCACATGCATTAAAAAAGTGCAGCCCCTATACCTTGTAGTTTCGCGTCACTAACAGCAGTAGGGAAGCCAGAAGACAGTGTCTTTAATAGCAAAGGTCATTCCTGCCTGTGTTCACCTCTACTCCCTCCATTAGCATGAATCTGAATATGGATAATGACCCTGCAGATGGGAATGATGTTCTCTGCATGCGTGTGGCAGCCAGGCAGCAGTTACTCATGTACTGCCTTTTGGGGAAGCTGAGTTGCCTTTTGACTTCTCATCATTGGCCAAATTCTTCCAAGGCAAAAGTGCTGATGGTTGCTCTTGGGTTCCTGGGTTCCTGGGTTCCTCCATCAAGGAACCCTACCTGGATTTTCTCCTTGATGTTATCATTTCTTGGTGTCTGTGGAGCTGGTGAGTCTGAGCACCCTGGAATGGCCAGAGAAAAGCTCAAGCACTCAGCGCCCCTGTCCTCATGCCGGGCCAGGTCACATGTGAATCCTTCTGTCCAACCAACAGCCCAGCGGGGCCAGTTCAGAGGCTAAAGTAGGACATAGATGCCTTCTTGGGCTTTGGAGTCACCAGGCAAGAGTTTAATGAAGGCCCTTTATGTTCCCAGCCTCAATGTCTCCTGTAAACTAGAGATAAGAATATCTAACTTAAAAAATGGTTAAGAGGGTGAAGTGTGGTAACAGAATTGTCATGTTTGCTGCCTCCCCTCCAATATTTTCATATGGGAAAATGATCAGCAAATTAATTATTCTCTGCTTAGCCCTTGAAATAAACGTGCTCACTGGTCTGCATACTAGCTGTGTCTGCAGTATAAACTATCCATGAATGAAACCGAACATTTCCTGTCATATTTCATACAGAGGAGTCAAGAACACAAACCTTCTTACCTTTTTGGGAAGTTGAATTTTTCCACCTAGTAGCCATGTGACATTAGTTGAGTCACTAAACCTTTTTAAGCTTCAATTTCCTCATCTGAAAACTAGGGATGATAATATTACCCACTTCATAAGGTTATTCTCATAATTGAGCCACTCAGTGAATATAAACCACAGTGCCTACCATGAATAGGATTCAATAAATATTACCTTTGTAATTATCATAAATTTATTAAAAGGTCCAAGGCAATATACATGTGTATGCACACATTCGTATGCTTTGGATCTATATATAAAACATTAGCCCAAACACATTACTGTTATTATACCATTTATGTTGTCTTTGTGGTAATGAGATCTCTCTCCCCTCTTGAATTCCAAAAAATGCTGCCCTTCTGTGTTGACTTCCTGATTCCTATTTTACTTTCTTTCTTTTTTTGTGGGAAGGGTGTACTGGGGATTGAATTCAGGGGCACTTGACCACTGAGCTACATCCCTAGCCCTATTTTTGTTTTTTATTAGAGACAGGGTCTTCTCGAGTTGCTTAGCGCCTTGCTAAATTGCTGAGGCTGACTTTGAATTCGTGATCCTCTTGCCTTCGCTTCCCAAACCGCTGGGATCATAGGTGTGCGCCACCACGCCCAGCTAATTGTTTATTTCAACCAGATACCACATGTATGGAAATGCTAGGGAGGTGGAACCTTGAATTCCTGTCAGGACTGTATCAGGCAGGCTCTGGGGACAAATCAAGACCTGACCCCTGTTTGTTTTACTTTTGAACTTTTTGCTGACAGAGACCATATATGACAGATGTGTATATATCACACACATGCAGCTCACTGAATTTTTACAAATGCAACAGACCCATGTAACCAACATCCAGACCAGGAACCTGAACATTCCAGAACTCCTTGTATTCCCTTCCACATACTATCTCCACTAGGGGTAATGAATGCCTGACTGTTTTTTCTTATTTTTGAACTTTTTACAAATCTGTCCTCTGATTTTAAGCAGCTCCGTGACCTTTTGTTTTCCCCCCAAATCTCCCTTGTGGCCAGGCTTCCACAGGGGAGATAATTAATTCAAGTGGCAACAAACTTACCCAGCAGCTCCCATGTACAAGGACCCTGTGAATTACCTCAAGCAATGAGGTCAAAGAAGTTCAGAGTCTCCAGCTAGTGTTTTTCGCATGGGGCTGCCTCCTTGAGCTGTGACTCTCTGGAATGAGGTACAAGTTTTCCATCTTCTCTCTCTTCTGGCTTCCAATCTAACTTGTTTCTGTGAAAGCCAGTGTTCTTGGATAAAGACCCCAACAGAAGCTGATCAGGGTGTCCAACACTCCAATTCTAGAACTCCAGGAGAGAGAATTGGCTGGCCTGCCTACGTCTACTCTTGCTTATGTCAACCATGGCAGAGGGTTTATGAACATATGATGCTAACAGGCCTTGGGACCCACCCCTGAAAAGTAGAAACTGCTGAGACAGAGAGTGGGGCAGGACTTGGGGGTCTACTTTAGGGATATGAGTCAGAACTGCCCCTTCCAGGCTGTTCGTCTATGATACCTCTTCTTCTCTGATTCAGATACTTGACCCAATATCTAGACTGACTTATTATTCACCCAATGCACCAATTTGGAACTAAAGCAATTAGATATCATGGTTCATGGGTGACTAAACCTGCTGCTTCCCAAACTGCCTTTGTGGGACTCTTCTGGTGTGATGCAGCAAGGGCCACTCAGAAAGGCAATTCTTTCACAGGGCTCTGAGGATTAGCTGGGATTTTATAGACACACATGCTCTGCAGTCTCTCCCTTAGAGGGACTGGTATGTTCCATCACAGCACAGACTTGGCCCCTGAAAATTAATTTCCTGAATGCAGGGACCACTGACTGTTTATGATGATGATTATTATTACAGAGCATGGAATTCCTGCCCTGGTTCCAAAAATCACCCCCAGGTAGGAAAGTTTGCAGCAGCATCCTGAATCCTATACAACATTGTGGTCAGGGTGAAGAATATAATGTTGGGTCTACTGTTCAGACTGTGGTTGTGATGTGTGGGACCAGAGATGGAAGCCGGGAACTTCACTCAGTTTGCTTTACAAACATGATCTCACCTCATCTTCACTGTGAATTCAAGAGAGACACTAGTACTGCTTTGGTTTTTATGGGTGTGCAAACTGAGGCCAAGACAGTTGAGTATAACACAAGTAAAACTCATTTTCATTTGGAAAGTGGATTGCTTCTTATCATCTCATTTCATACTTATGAAATGCCACTTTACAGATGAATTCCTTGTGACTCAGTCTCCCAATTTTGTCCAGGTCATGAGTGCCAGAGATTGGACACAGACTAAGAACTCAGATTTCTATCCCCTAAGGCAAATCTGCAAATAGAAGATTATGGTAATATCTTTACATGATCCAGGTGAAATTCTATGGTATTTCCAAGAAAGGAGACCTTTCATTCCCAGGAGAAAATTTGGGAAAGGATCAAAGGAGGAGGTGACAGTGGTGCCTAGTTGTACGTGGACAGTAATTGGACAAGGGTAATTTGGGATAAGAACAGTCCAGGAGGGGGGATCAACTGAAAGGTTGGGGAGGGGATGTATGTTGGGAAAATAGTGGGAAGGCATTCAATGCACCAGGGAGACCGATGGGTGGAGTAGGAGGTAAGACTGGTCCATGGGCTATGCTGCTGTCTCCTTGACAGGTTGGGAAAGACAGGTGATAGGTTGACAGTGCACAGGTAGAGGCCTGTAACCTCAGAAGAACTCCCAAGTCTGCTTAACTGTCTCCCTCACCTTACTGTTTAGGGATAGGGTGGAGGTATCAGTTGGAGCCTCAATTGTTTACAAGTGCTGGGGAGATCCAGCAATCTTCTAAAAGAAGGAACAATAAAACTTTTATAGACTATTAAAGAATCAGACTCCACTAAGGGGGAGTCACATTTCATGTGCATTTTGATGTTTGTGGGTCAGGGAGGGTAGAAAGCAAGCCAGTCAGGGAATGACACCTGAGCATGGCCTTCTTTCCCATCTTTAGGGGAAAGGCTTATAGGAGGATATCATCCCTTCTCTGAGCCTCAGTTTCCTCATCTCATCTCATCCATAAATGGGGAGAGCATAATACCTATGCCAAGGATTGCTACAAGAATCCAGGGAGATGTGTCAATGTGTCCTGTGACATTGCTTTTATTGTTATTTTATATGTCCCTTTTTTGGTACTGGAGATTGAACCCAGGAGTGCTTTGCCATTGAGCTATATCCTCAGCCCTTTTTGTTTTTTTGTTTTGAGACAGGGTCTTCCAAAGTTACTGAGGCTGGACTTGAACTTGCAATCCTCCTGCCTCAGCCTCACCATGTTGTTGGAATTAGACGTGTGTGCCACTGCACCTGGCATTATTTTATACTATCATTAAACTTAAGCCTCCTCATGAGTGTATACCTTCCCACCTAGAAAATAAAAGTCTTTAAGAGTAGGGCCTTATCATCTACTTCTTTTAATCTTTGACAGTCACACACACACACACACACACACACACACACACACATCATACATCACACTGGTTCAATAAAAAACAAACAAACAAACAAAAAACACATTCTAGTTGAGGTTCCTTTGCCCATGGAGACAGATCTCATTGAGCAAGAAGCCAGATGGGTTTCACCCAGTCCTTTGATACGTGTAAAACAAACCTAGATTGAGTTGTGTGCCTGCCTACATGAGTCCTGGACATGAGTGAGTTGTATTGAACCTATTCTACTGTATAATCTATTGTAGAGTAGATTATTTTGGAATCTGGAACATAAGATTTGTTTAGGTAATGATAACTTAAGGGACCATGTTATTGAAAAATGAGGTTCTTGTCCTTCCTGGTTCTCCTGCAGGATCATCAGAAAACGAAGGAGAGTCACTTTCTCTTGAGACTGGTGGGATAAGGCTGCCAGCCCTCCCATTCTTGAGTTCTGCACACCTTGCCCTGGTGGATGGACTGGAGAGGCTGATGATAATCAGCTTGTGTGTGCATATGTACACATATAGGGTTCCAGAAGCAAGAGGAAAGCATTTGGGCCTTTTTTGGAAGGTCTAGACGTAACTATGAGGAAGGTCAAGGCCTGACTATGGTTCCTGTAGAAAGTGCCAAAGTCTTGCAGCTTGGGGCTTGGGACTTGGGTTTGGGATGACAATGGGAGTCTTTCAATCCTGAGGGTGGCAGAAGCCAGGGTGGGATGACTGTCTGGATACTTAAGGACAAAGACACAAATTCCACACTGGGCTTCTATCCACGAATGGGCTTAAGGATTGTAGTTTTGGATATGTCTGTGGAGCCCTGCACATTTGAATGGAATCCACAAGCTTGGACCAGAAACCTCAACAGTGACCATGATGGATTACAACTCCCAGTCTTGCTATGGCTTATGAAAACCTTAGTGGGAGGGCCAGGGAGTCATAAAAAAGATGACCCACGTGGGACTTCACACTATCTTGGAGGAATTAAAGCCTGGTTTGATTTAGTTCAGAAACATTTGCAATAGTAACAATTCTTACACCTCAAGCAAAGTGCAAAGATTCATGCCAGTTCATTTCACAATGGTGAACATTAGGCAGAGAAATTGCTATACAAACTTTGTCCTAGGACTTGCATATTGGAGTGATAGAAGAGAGAGAGCTGACATTAACATGGAAGAGATCAGGTCCAGCTGCCTAATCTTTGGGTGATAAACTTTTTTGGGAAAGAATTTACTTTAGGTGTGAATGCCTGGAAAATTATTTTTGACGTATTTTTAAAAGTAGGAGATGATACAAAACCACAGGTAGTTTCTGTACAGTTAGGAGAGAATCTGGATCCAAGCCATGACATAGCGTTGGGAGAAGTTAAGAATATCTATGGGTAGTGAGGGCTTCTTTTTCTCCTCTTTCTTTTCCTCTTCTTCCTTCTTCATGTTGGGGATTGAACTCAGGGCCTCATAAATGGTAGGCAAGCTCTCTACCTCTGAACTACCATCCTCAGCCTGAGGATTTTTAAAAATTGTTTTGTATATTATTTTCATCTGATTATGCCCAGAGATCCTGTGTTGATAAGTTCTTCTTGGTTCAGTGCTGGAATAATGCCTGACATATAGTTACTTAATAAATATTTAGTGGATATATGATTGAATGAATAATATCCATTAGTTTCAAGAAATGCTTTATAGTTTACAAATTAATTGTCCAGCTTTATATAATTTGACCCTTACCTCTGTGAAATATGTAGGATTGGGATTATTAGTGCTCTCAGAAGCATTAACATATGGTCAATATGTGAGGCATTGCTCAAAGTTACACAGTCCTAAGTCCGACGTTCTTTCCTTCATACTCTAATCACATGACCATGTTATGACCTCAGTTCACTGGACTTTGTCCATACTCATTGGCTATGAAGTGGGTATTTTGAAGTGTAGATGAAATGACCCTTGGGAGGCTGGGCCAACCAAACCCTTTCTATGGTCACAAGGTGGGTGATTTACTGTGAAGCCAGTGCTGTTTGAGCCTTAAAGCCACTTACTTGTTCTGGATCTTTCAGGACAATTCCTGACTCTTTTGCCAAGTGAAAACTATGTATGTGTGACTTCATTCAACAAACCAAATCAAGTTCTAGAAGAAAGTAAGTTTCCATTTAAAAACATCCAGAGTCACAAGTGAAAATAGAGCTGCAAGCATTCTTTAAAATCAGTAGGAGGGCTGAGGCTGCAGCTCAGTGGTAGATCACTTGCCTAGCATGCATGAGGCACTGGGTTTGATCCTTAGTACCACATAAAAGTAAATAAATAAAAGCATTCTGTACATCTACAACTACAAAAAAAAAAATCTGAGAATAGATGTCAGAGATCTATTCTAGTTTCCTTAATCTCACAGGAGAACTCTCTTCCATGACTCCTGAAGTTGACATTTTCAGTGTTTTCCAACAGTTACATATTTTCTTTTCAAGTTTGTATTATAGACATAATATTTAAAATATAGATGCTAACCTGGATTTTGCTTTAGCTCAAGAACTGAAAAAAATTCAGACTCAAAAATTAATATGTTGTGAGATTGGTGACAAATTATTTTGATATCAAGAAACAAACTAGGGGCTGGGGTTATGGCTCAGTGGTAGAGCTCTCACCTTGCACGTTCAAGGCCCTGGGTTCCATCCTCAGCACCACATATAAATAAATAAAATAAAGGTATTGTGACCAACTACAAAAAATAAATATTAAAAAAAGAAACAAACTGTAACCAAAGAATTTCAGTGCCCAGAGTAGTAATTTATTAAGAAGAAGAGGTACGTTTTGAAGATAAGTAATACATAGAGTCTCAGCCAGCTGACAGTTCTATCTTTAAGGAGGGCTCCTCTGGGTGATGGAGGCTTTGGTTAGAAGACACGTCTTCCTCTCAGCCCAGGGTCTGTGGTGTGCAGCTTCTACTAGCCCTGGCCAGACAGGGGACTCAGTGAGCTAGCGCTTCTCCTGCAGGCTCCTGACCACCCAGCTCCTCCTATGCCCCATGTGACCCAGCCTCCCTCTAATGAGCCAGTTGGAGTTCTTAGGCACGGGCAAGTAAAAAGAAACCCAGAAGAAACATTCTGTGTTTATTTAAAATAAATGTTTGCTATCCCCAACTCTTCTATCGTTCTTCAGTTTCAGAGAAAACTTTGTGTCTGGATTAGTCCAGCTGAAGTTATTTTTCTTACCATCTGTATGGGGAATTTTCCCATTTTTCCAACAAGAAAATAACCCCTGGTTAAGGGAACTGTGAAAATGTTTAGTCTCCAGAAAGGCATGCAGACTTTCTGGGCGGCAGGAGCCCTGTAGTTCAACTTTGGAGAGGGCCATCATGTCATTATGAAATAACCTTTCCTGCTTCTCCTTTGCACACTCAGCGTTCAATTTCTGAGCCCAACAATTCACCATTAACTGTCCTTTGGGATGTCAGGGGAAGATTTATTGGGGTGGGGTGGTGCAGGAATGTCACACAATTATCCCAATAGGTGGTGTGGAATCAAAGAATGGATGCTGGAGAGATTGGCTGAGAGATTGGCTCTTGTCTCAGTTCTCTTGCTGGCTGATCAAGGACAAGTAATTTCTATTCCTTGTGTCTTAGTTTCCCCAATTATAAAAAGAATGTGTTGAACTGATAATCTCCTAAGGTTAACGATTTATATGAATTGCCTTGAAGGACACAGGGCAAGCCTAGGATCATGCTACTGAAATGAGCAAGGGAAAATGCCAATCTGTGTATTCTTCAGGGGAAGCAGGGAAGAGCCTTAATTGGGGGGGCGGGAGGGGAGGTAGGAGGCTTGCACATGCTAATCACATGCTTTACCATGTAGCTACACCCCCAGCCATGCCTTGATTTTTGAAATGTATATTCAACATTAGTGAACTGTATCATGCTAGGCCAATGGATGCCAGGGGCCATTTGGTAAGAAAGAAGCAGATGTTGTGATCATCAAAATAAGGTTAACCCTGACCAGAATCAAGAGGACAGTGACTAGGCAATCAGTTAAGGCAGACCAAGAACCAGGTGATTAGTTAGATACTAGGAGACAGTCCAAAGACCAAAATCAAAGCAAGGGTTGGGCATGGTGGCACATGCCTGTAATCCCAGTAACTTGGGAGGCTGAGGCAGGAGAATCTAAAGTTCAAAGCCAGCCTCAGCAAAAACAAGGTTCTAAGCAACTCAGTGAGACCCTGTCTCTAAATAAAACACAAAATAGAGTTGGGGATGTGGCTCAGTGGTTGAGTGCCTCTGAGTTAAATCCCCAGTACAAAAAAAAAAAAAAAAAATCAAAGTAAGACAGAGGGAGGACATTTACAGTGTACCTAGCAGCAGCTAAAATAGCCTGTAACTGAGGGTCTTCCTGCCCCAGCCAGGAAGGCCTTTATATGCTTCCTGCTCAGCCAGGCTGAGGACAGGCTCTACACCTGGCTGACCTACTGTTTGCTGGTCCAGGAAGGGTTCCCAGGGAGGTGAGGATGACTGGAGTAGAGTGAGATTCACCTTATTTGGGCTACTATAACCAAGTACCATAGATGAGCAGCTTACAAATGACATAATTTAATTTCTCACATTTCTGGAGGCAAGAAGTCTGAGAGCAGGTTGAATTCTTCCAGGTTGTATGTAGACTATTAACTCTGAGTTGCACCTTCCCATGGCAGAAAAGAGCTGGCTAGTTCTCTGCCCTTTTCTTATAAGGGTACGTGTCCCACTCATGAAGTTTCCACTTTCATGACCTAATTATTTCCTGAAGCCTCCCACAACCAAATACCAGCACTTTGGGGTTAAAGTTTCAACATATAAATTTTGACAGGATACAAATATTCAGTTCATTGCATTATCTAATGTTTTCGTATGACAATATTTATATGACTAAAATATTGACATGACTAAATTGCAAAACAATGTTGGAATTAAAAGATAGAATTTAAACTATAATAAGTTCATATCAACTGTAAAAATCAACAATTACTTGGATAAAAATTGTTTTGAAACAATCTTTTGAATATGTAAATAAATCTTTAAAGTATTTTTATAAAACAAAAACTATAGTTCTAGCTGGGCCTGGTGGCTCATGCCTGTAATCCCAGCAGTTTGGGAGGCTGAGGCAGGAAGATCACAAGTTCAAAGCCAGGCTCAGCAAAAGTGAAGTGCTAAGCAACTCAGTGAGACCCTGTCTCTAAATAAATAAAATATAAATTAGGGCTGGGGATGTGGCTCAGTGGTCGAGTGCCCCTGAGTTCAATCCCAGTACAAAAAGGTAGGTAGGATCTAAGCAGAGGATGCATTTATATAAGGATAAACAAAATAACAACAACAACAAAAACCACAACTACAATTTTAGCTTTAAGATCTACTGCAAAGTCAACATTAAGAATCAATTTGTTTCCTGTGTGTTATGGATTCACCTGCAGATACACAAATTTAAAATACTATGTCTTAATTAATATTACAATATATTTTGTAGCAATCATATATAATTGTTGTAAATACTGCTTTAAATTTGAGTGCCTCCAGAACCACAAATTGGAACACAGAAGCAAGAAATAGACACTTAGCACTGCTAGGAAAGTATACTCTACTTTGTATGAATCTGTTGCATTCATGCTAACTGCAGGAAGAGTATGATATGCTAATTAATTTGCTTTTATCCTTATATAAATGCATCCTCTGCTTAGATCCTACCTACCTTTTGAAGGGTGGTGTCTATCTCCAATGTTGGCAGCAGTACAACTCACAAAATTTCATGGCATTTGAGTACAATTTCCTTTTGATTCATAGACACAGACACGAGATGTAGAGAAGTGTTTTCCTGGGGCCTGATTGGTGTTACAAGGTAGATGATTAGGGTTCCCAGTTGTGTTACCAATGCCGAGCTCTGGATCCTGAGCAAAAGAAGCACTCTCTTGTTCTTCAATATAATATTTTATTTTGTGCTTGTGATATGTGATACTTGTTGAACCATGGGCTCAGAGACAGGGCCCCTTTTTCTGGGTCTTGCCCAAATTATGGGTGACTCATTCAATAGATACTAGTGTGGACAGATGATGGCTAAAGAATACATACTCAAAATAGATGAGAAGTTGAATCATAAAATCCCATTTTTGGAATGTTCCTGTGTGAAGCCTTCCCCAATCTTTCTTCCTTCATTATTGAAAGAATTAATCATCATTCTTTGGTCCATTTGTACACATACTTTTTATCCTTAACAAATATCACACTATAATACATACTTTTGCAACATGTTAATATTTCTGTCTCTGGTTAGGTTGAAATATCACAAGACAAGGAGATATCTTAATCATTCTTATGTTTCCAGTGTACAGCTTAGCAGTTGATATATCACAGGGATATGGGCAGAAATGGACAGTGAGCATTAAGAGTCTGTGCTTTGAAACCATACACTTCTGGGTTTAAATCCTTGACTTGTCACTTCCTACTTGGGTGACTTTGAAAATTTCTTAACATTCTAAGCCCAATTTATTTACCTGAAAATATAGTGACATTTTCCCCTTATATGATTTACGTATTTGGAACACGGTTAGCACAATGTTAATTAGCTACTGTAGTCACTCTATCGTTAACCACAACAGATAATATAAACGGAACCTTTTCCCTGTCCTGCCGCACAGTGTTGACATTCAGATAAACTAGGCAGTGTGTACTGGGACACTTGCAAGGACATTGCAAGGAGGCACTATTGTTAGGCCCACTGCTAAACTTATAAAGGATACCGCGTGTGTGAAAGGCTTGCAGCTCTTTCAGCTGACTGGGAGGGAGGAAAGATTAAGGAATACAGCTAAGCTAAAAAAGTCCTGGAACAAATGAAATGTAGACCTTCAGTTGTCATTCTCCTCCTGGAGGGTGACGCTCTCTGGCAAATATTTCCTGCACTAATGGGGTGGTGGTGACGGCCATGTCCTGAAGCAGCTTCCATCAAAAGCTGAGGAGCTGCAGCAGGGTGTAATATGAGCCCTGCTCCAGTGAGCCTGAAATCTCAGCCCAGATAGCACTAGTGTTCAGAGCCACAGTCAAGCTGAGCTCTGTGTCTGCATGGCTGTGTCCTTCCTCCCCAACCAGGAAGAAACATGCAGCTTGTTTTCAGCTTGTGTGTTCCTATCTGTCAACTGACTTTTAATCATCAGTCCTGGCCCTGAGAAGCACCTTGGCTTTCCATTGCCCCCCTGACCACCATATATGCCATTTTTCTGGTGGGAAGGGACTATAGCAGTGTCCTGTGTCCTGTGTCCTCCATAGAGCAGCTACTTGACAGACATCTTGTAAACTTAGTTTCTAGGCTCTGTGCCGAGTACCAGGGACAGGAAAAGTATAAGAAGGTTCTTCACTTTAGTTGGGAAGAAATGGGCTGCTACTCAATTCCTAGTGCAAGAAATGTATGTGCTAAGTGTCAAATTAGTGCTCTCGAGAGTGAGGGAGGGGACCCCAGAGGTTGGCTGGTTTGTTCAAGGAGAGAGTCTCATTTCTTCCATGTTAAGAGGATCTGCTGACATTGCAGTTGCCCATTTATCTTCAGGGTCCATGTAATCAGCATTGGTGCCACTACCCAACTGCCAGGGTTTGGGGTAGGGGAGGTCCAGACTGGTATGAGAATGTAATTCTTAGAGCAGCTTGGGAAGGGATCTGCAAATCACTTCTCACCAGCATCCTAGGCTCAGGAACAACCCTTAGAAAAAGTGAAGCACTGGGGAGCAGCTCCCTCCGGCTTACATATAGAGCATCTAAAAGTGAGGTTTTCCATCCAGCATGTGACTCTGGCTCATGGGGCTGTGTCAGGCAGAGGATCCTGGTCAAGGCCCTACCTGACCTGAGATCAGATAGCAAGGACATGATTGCAATAGCATGATACTGCATGGCCATCCAGGGTGCTTTAGGACCTCAGGGCAGGCCAGATCAAGTTCTATTTGCAAAGCACAGTAGAGTAGGGGCATCTCTTAACTGTGCTCTGAACTATCAGGCTCCTAATTGGGGGAGTCTATTCAACTCCATGAGTAAGGCCAGTTTCCAGGGTTCGAAAGAGCAATTATTATAAGCCAGGCCATTCAAAATAGTTCAAAAGACCTATTATCAGATGTGAGTAACTTTGTCTCTGTCAGAAAACTTGAAGGGGTTCAAATAAGGAGGAATAGAGCACAAGTCCATCAACATCATCATCATCACCATCATCATCATGATTTATTATATAAGATCAGTCATTAAGCACCTAGTATGTGTCAGGCAGTGTGCCATATGCTGATCTTCATAGCAATCTTATAAGCTAAATGTTACAGGTGAAGCAACTGAAGTTCAGAGAGGTTAAATAACTTGTGGAAAGCATTCAAGTGGCAGGTCTGAGACTCTGAAGTCCATGTAACGGTTTCCACAGTAGCAGAAACATGGTGACTTTGGCACTTAGTGAGCTTTGTCTGGGTGTGAGCACTGGAGATTAGGACCAGCTAGGATTCTTGGTTGCACATAACAGAAACTGAATAGCTAATTTAAACAAGAGAGGGGCTTATTGGAGAGACAGAGGATTACTAAAATGCTGCAGAAAGACTGAAGAAGAAGATAGGGACCTGCCTCCACCAAGACTTGCATAATGGGGAGTTCCTCTGGGAAGGTTTGGATGTTGGGAAGTCAAAATAGTATGACAAACATCTACTGCAAACTCCTGAAAATGGCAGAGGATCAAGGATGGTGGGATTGGAACTCTAACAATGAAAATTTATGGACAAATGAATCTAAAACCCATAGATATTGGTACTTGAGTCTTGATGCCTGGAAAAACAAGTTACTTGTAAATATTTGAGCAAAAAGGGGATAGAGTCCTTTGTATTTGTATCTCCTCATATAAAAACTAAAATCAAGTAGCTGAGCTTTTTTTTGGGTACTGGGGATTGACCATTGAGCCACATCCCCAGCTCTATTTTGTCTTTTATTTATAGATAAGGTCTCACTGAGTTGCTTAGTGCCTTGCTTTTGCCGAGTCTGACTTTGAATTTGTGATCTTCCTGCCTCGGCCTCCCAAGCCCCTAGGATTACAAGTGTATGCCACTGCGCCCAGATAGTAACTGAGCTTTTGTGGCGATCACTTCTAGGGTGGTGCCAATGTTGGGACCCACCCATTTTCAGATGGCCCTAATGAGCTTTGCCTGCTGGTGTCACGTCCTTGTATAGTCACCTTCGACACTGAATCAGGCTGACATGATGGGACAGTGTGTGACATCTTGAACTAGATCAAAGAGGCATTACAGCTTCCTCCTTGGTCTAGATTAGTTGTTGAAGCCAGTTGTCATGTGAGGACACTCAGACAATCTCCTGGAGAAGTTCAAGTCAGAGAAACCTCTTGCCAGCATATCAGTAAACAGTTGAGTTTTGGGGATAATCTGCTACATAAAAACCACTGGAGGTGAGTTAGAAAGGAGGTGCTATGTATAGAAGACAATAATCACTGGAGCAGTGGCTGGCACACAGTCCTCCTCTGGGCCAAAAGGGACCTTCCAGTGGTGTAGAGATTTCTTCAGGAACAACCCTAATGGGCACCCAGCTCTCAGCAAACCTGGAGCTCCCTTAGCTATCTTACTGTGTGGTCATTGGTTGCAAGAGATGCTAAATGCCCTGGCTTACTGGGCAAAGGGAAGGTAATGGTGGAGTCAGGGGGAAGGCAGGCTGGAGACTCAGGGGGAAGGCTTTCTGGTCCTCTGAGCCTATCTGGCCTCAGGTCTTTTATGCTTTCCCTTTGTATAAACCAGTGATTAGCATATCTTGGCTCTTGAACCAGCTGCCTGCTTTTGTAAATTAAGCTTTATTAGAATCCAGCCATGCCTTTAGTTTATGTATTGTTTAATGCTGTTATTCTCCCCAATGCTGTTTGTTGAGAGCCACAGCCCAAGAGGCCCCAGCAAACTTCCAGCTGATTGGCTCACAGTGGCCCCAGCAAACTTCCAGCTGCCAGCTGATGATTGGCTCACAGTGGCCCCAGCAAACTTCCAGCTGCCAGCTGATTGGCTCCTCTGCGGTGATGCTCATTGGGCTGTTTCCCTGCCCTTTCAGACCATGGAGCTGCTCATTGGGGGACTCTTTTGGTTCCGCCCACACGACCCAGCCAATGGGCCTCAAGAGCAGGAGGAGGGGGGGGTGGTTGAGAGGCTTATGGGAAGCCGGTGGTGGCAGTTGGGCTCTGAGGGAATTCCTGAAGAGCTCCTGTGGTGTGACATGTGTGTTCTAAAAATAAAGTTCGTTTCTGCTTGATAAGTGGCTCGTGAATTGTGCCCAGCCAGACTGCGGTAGCTGTTTTTAATGCTATCGTGGCAGGGTTGAATAGATGCAACAGACATAGTATATGGTTTGCAAAACCTGAAAAGCCTATGGGTTGACTCTCCCTTATCTGAAATGCTTGTGTTCAGGATTTCAGATTTTGTAATATTTGTATGTATTCGCAATGAGATATCTTGAGGATAGGACCCCAGTCTGGGCATAAATTTATTTATGTTCGTATATACCTTATACACATAGCCTGAAGGTAATTTTATACAATACCTTTTACTGCATTTGCATTTGAACTGACACCTGTCTTATGAGGTCAGTTATGAATTTTTTCACTTGTGGCATCCTGTGCTCAAAAGTTCCAGATTTTGGAGCATTTGGGGTTTTCAGATTAGGAATACTCAATTTGCATTTGGCCTTCTAGGAAAAAGTTTACTGACTTGGTAGAAAAGATGAAAGCATTGCTGGTTAGCATAGCTGAGATCAGAGAGGTAGTCTTGGTTGTCTTCTCTCTGTTCCTAGCAATCAGAGGATAGCAGGGCAATAGGGGGACACTCTGGCTTCTTTCTTCCCTTCTCTCAAGACCAAGGACTTTCCAACAGGACAGAGTAGAGAATCAAATTCTACATACTAGCCAATAGACATCCACCCTCTTGGGTTAGTTAACTATTGCTATGAAACAAACTACCTCAAAACACAGTGACTTAAAACAATAGACAATTACTCTTTCTTATGGTTTCTGTGGGTCAGGGGTCTAGGAGTGACATAAGCTTTTTGTTCTGGCTGGGGGTATTTCATAAGACTCCAGTCAAGATGTAGGCTAGGGTTGCCATTATTTTGGAGTCTTGTCTGGAAGATCAGATATCAAGGTGGTTCACTCATGTGGCTGGCAAGTGGTTGGTGTTAGTAAGTTCCTCACCATTTGAGCCTCTACTTAGATAGCTTGAATGTCCTTACAACATGACATCTGCCTTTTCTGAGAGAAAGTACGCAATCTTTTCTGTGACCTCCTATTGGCTATCCAGATCATGGGGAGGGATTTCATGTAGGGTAACTACCAAGAGGTAGGAATCATTGTGCATCCTCTTTGAGGCTGGACATTACATATCCTACCAGATAAGGGTGCTGATGCAAGGTAAGATGTGTCCTTTGGATAGAAAAATAGATGGATGCTCTTTGTGTCTGCATGGTGGGGTGGAGAGAATTGTGTGTTGCTAATCAGGAGACCTGGGCATCATTGCTTACTCTGCCCCTGATCTGGTGTCCTGGAATGAGACATGTTGGAGCTACAGTTTTCTTATCTTTTAGACTCAGGTCAGAGCAGCATAGGGGTCCAGTCCTCAAAACTTAGCAAATTCCTTCATATCTGTGGACTTTGGTTTCCTCATCTGCAAAAGTGAGGATAAAAGCATCACCTTCCTCTTAAGGTGGGTGTGAGGGACAAATGAACTGGGCTATGCAATGTGCTTGCATATGAAAGGTATTCAGTGAATCTTAGCTGTCATTAATAGCCACAGAAATAGCAATATTAAAATCTCTTATCACACAATTTTTGCTGAGCCTTGAGAATAAAGGACCCTTTCACCTTTCCTTCTCCTCCCTAAGTTCTTGCTCCCACCAATTCCCTCCAAGTCTGGTTTTGGCGGCTATGCTCAGGACTCTGGGGTAGGTTGGGGATGTCTGTTTCCTTTTTCAGTGTCCAGTGGTTAAAGCAGCTGCCCACCTGCTAACAGCTGTCTAAAATTATAAATTGAGCAACCAAAACAGCCTTCAGTTTGCATGTCTTAGAGGTCTGTGCTTGGGACAAATGTGAAATGTGTGATCACCAGGTGGCAGAGATGAAGTGGACTTGAGATTTCATCAAGTATCTAACCTGACTACTCCTCCTGCCTGGGGGGTTACTACAAGCCCTATTTGAGCAGTCAACTGAAGGCTTACTGCCCACCACTCAAGGTTATAGAAGCTGATCTTAGGGGCCTGCTGACCTGAGGCCTGCACAACTATCATGCCTGCCTGCCCAAATCTGCACTGTGCCAAGCTATGGTGTAAAGGCTTCAGTTACAAGACTTCTTTCATTGCTAGAGACCCAGGGGACTAAGTCCATCAGACCTGTCCTCATTCTCTTCAGCTTCAGCCACAGTCCCAGACCTCTTCCTGCACTCATTGGCTGACAGGCTCTATCCCTTACTGCTGCTCTGTTCCCTTCCCAGCTGCCCTGGCCCCACCCCCATTTCTCTGAGCTTCCCAGCTCCATGCAACACATTTCTCTGTATGCACACATAGCCCCTTCTTAGAACATTATCCTCCCTCTGTGCTCTATCTCCTTAGATAGGAGTTGCAATTTTCACATGCTCTGCTCAGGGTCAGGGTGTCAGTCTAAAAAACTTCTGGCTCCCCACACCACTCCTAAAAGCCCCTCATCTTGGGGAAGCCCCTGTTCTCTTAGATCACACTGTTTAGGCCCCCTCCATCCTTGTTGCTCTCCTGGGCCTTCTGGTCAACCTGCTTACTCTCTGACCTTGACTCCCAGGCTCTTAGACATCCTTTCCACCCCAATTCCCTAATCATTCCTGGGCCCTTTATCATCTATATGGATGACTTTTCCAGGATCCCCATCTTGATCTCCTAACCAAGAACAGTGAGTAATACCTCAGGTAATTATCTTCTCATCACCAACTTGGCATAACCTACCAAATCCCAAACATCTCACTCTTTGAACATGACCTCTTGTTCTTCCAACTCACTTTCTCAAGGTTTCCTTCAGTGATTTTTAAACCTCATTATGAACTCAGGCCTACTGGGCCTGAGTTCTCACTGTCCATCTATCCATCTATATTTTGACCTCTTGCCCGGCCTTTCTGTCTTAGATTCCAAGGTCCTTCATTGGAATCCCTTACTTGTCCACACCTCCAAGGCCCTCACTCTTCTTTCACTCCTTTGCACTTTGCCCAATTTGTAATAGTGCTTGGCATTAGTCCAGAGCTCTTTAGTTCGTAAAACTTTTTAAAATGCATGATTTTGTTTTGTTGTCTTGCTGATCACATATGACAAAGGGTGGGCAGCAGGGCCAGTATACATATTTCTGACTTACAGATGAGATACAGTATTAAGGCTCAAAGAGGTTGATCCAGAGCAGAATCTCAAGCCCATGTTTGGTGGCCTCAAGTCACCCTTACCTCTTGGGGCAGCCCTTCTAGAATAGGTTGGGATTTGTATAGCAGGGCAGAACAGAGGTAAGAATATTTCCTAGCAATGATGGGGACAGGAAAGGCAGCATCCAGAGGGAGTAGGACCATGGTGCTCCTCGCAGGCCCTGTGAGGATTTGTAGAGGCTGACAAATCCTTTTCAAGGGGCCAGCTTGCAAAGGCGCACTGGCCACAATGTACAAAACCAGATGCCGTGGGTAATGCACACTGTCTGAAACAGGATTCCTCCAGCTTCCCAGCCTTCTGCAAATCCCATTTTCTTTCCTTGTTGGGGCTCAGGGGGCCAGGGGTCCTGCAGCACTCCTCACATCAAAGGCGTCACCAGGTTTCCCAGCACAGCTCTCAGAGGCTTTTAACCAGCCTTTGACAATAAAATCGCTTTAAAATAAAAACCAAGACTCAATATTCGGCAGGAAAGGGATTAACAGGATCAGCTGGGGGTGACATCATGCTATTTTTGTTGGCATTTTCCCAGCTCAAGCATGAGGAGCCAGGGTGTGGGAGGGAGGATATACATTTTTCTTTTCAACTGACTTGGTCCCTCTAAATCTAGACCTGGAAAATCCAAGGAGCTGGAGAGAGTGGACGGTGCAGGGGGTGGCCCTGCAGCCAGGTCTGGGCACTCACCAGCCTGAGGGGTGAGGACACTGGCCATGCGGGGAAGAGGTTGGACTAAGATGGGCTTTTGCTGGGCTAGACTTCCTGGGAGCAGGCAACAGCAAAGGAAAGGTCCTGTTTGGTGATCAGGGCCTGAACTTGCAGGAAGATGCCCTGCAAAGTGGACAAACAGATGGTTTACCCAGTGGAGACAAGTGTCCTAGGGAATGTGGGCTTGGACCATTTACACATAGACCTCTGGATAATGACTGTCAGGCAAAGCTCAGAATGAGGACACAGTGAAGACCTGAAAGGATACCTGCTCCAGTGCTTTTCAAACTTGCTGGTGTTTTAGTTAAGGAACTCTTGCTTCAAATGAGACACTAAACGTACACTGCATACAGAAGACTGAAGGAAGGAGAGCTACAAGATCTGGGACCTCTTGGCTAGACTTTCCTGGCTCCTAAGCCTGCCTTGGAGTCTTAATACCGCAACTACAAATTGAAAATCTCTGATCATTCATTTAGTGAACACTTACTAAGTGCCTGTTCCAGGCCTGGTAATTCCCTAGGTGAGCAAAACCAGGAATAAGTGAACAAGTGAGAGAGGTGAGAGATCTGGGGCCTGGAGTGCCCAATAAAATGTGCCTGTCAATGAACAAATGTCAATTTTTGACTCCTAATGAACTTGAAGCACTGGTCTTAATGTTGAAAAAAGACACAGGAGAAAATCAATTCTGGGACTCAGGGAATATGCTGCCCTCTTTGGGCTTACAGATGGATGCAGGAGATAGATGTTAAGTATATAATGATAACATAAAGTGTACACTCCTCCTCCCAGCTTACATATGAATAAACTGGGATGTGAACCTGCTAACTTCTTAGCTAGACACTCATCTCTCCCTGCCAAGTCTTAAGCTTCCTTTCTAGCTCTTACCCATATCATTCTTTCACTCAAATCCCAAATACTGTCTGGAGCCTTGCATTATGCATTTTTCCCAAGTATAGCTCACTTTTCTCTGCCTCAGTTTTCCCTGGGCCGCCTTATACTCCTTTCCCTCTTCCTCCCTGCCAATCATACCTGGTCACCACTGGAAAGTCCCCTGACAACCTCAGATCCTGGAAGTTCCTTCAGTTGGAGGCGATCCTGCCAATTGTCCTGGGCCTTTCTTAGTACATCTGCCTGGGAGAGGAGGGGAGTGACCGGCATCAGTTAAGGGGTTAAGAAGCTGGGCAGAATCCTCATCCTGACACTGAGATCTTAAAGGAGCCACCTGATCTCACAGAGGAGCCCATGATCATGGAATTGTTTGATCTTCCCAGGTGCACACACTTCCCTAGGAAATTCCCTGAGGGCCTGGATTGGTTTTTTCTCCTTCTCTGTCTTCTCCTAGTACCAAGCCCAGTGCCCTGAGCTCATCCAGAGCCAAGGTCACATTTGTGCATCGACAGGTGTGTTTTGCTGGGCACTCCTGGCCTTGTCTCTCTTGCCCATCAATGCTTCAGGTTAGCTCCTGTTCAACTGCTCTGGGCTTCCACGGGAAGACTGAAGTCATTCCTTCTGGGATCTCACTCATGTTCCCAAACGTTGATTGGATACTCATGATGCTGGGAGAAGCGGACAAGGAAAGCAACAACACTGGCACGTGGACAAGGATGCTGCCCAGGGCTGGGCGCCCTCCCTCCTCCTTTTGGGAGGCAGAGTCCTCTAATCTACAGATAGAGCAGAAGCTTGGGTTGTCAGGCTGTCCTCTCCAGGCCTCCTGGGACCCCAAGTCATATTTTAGAGGCGAATCATCTTTTTCTTTGAGACCTGTGAGTAGACAGGGGCTCCATTGACACCCCATCTTATTGGGCTTCCTAGAAAGCCATATCAGGCTGAGTGGGCATAACCTGTATTATTTACTGGACAGTTGCTGCCATTACAGTATTATAAAACAGGGGAAGAAAAGTCAAATTTTTTGTTACATGGACTTTCCTCTTAATCTTAAAAGAAAGGTACTTAAAACTCAGTCTATTGCAAGAAATGGTTCCTGATGACTGTCCTCATTCCCTAAACTTCTCCACTTTGGCAAGGGTCTGGATCTTCATGGCTCCACTCACCTCCCTTGGGAAAACCCTCCCCTCTCCCACCAGAAGTTTCTAATTCTCTGGATCCACCCTTGCCATCCCCCCTCCAATATCTCTGAACAGAATATTCATTGTGGAGTATTTATTGCCCATTCTAGCATTTGTGCATCGACCCTCTCCTATCCTCTCCCTCTCATGGCTATTGAAATCCTAGGGATCAGCAGGGACCACACAGGGAGAAATGTCAAGTAATGCAGTCTACAGACAGCGGTAGATATGGATCCTGCTTGTTGGATTTTTGTGGCATGGATGTGCTTTCTATGGTCTAATAGCACTATTAAATTATGAACATAGGAATACACTCTTCTCCCCAAAACAGTAATTAACTTTGGAAGAGAGTACTATACCATTTATGCCACATAAAAGAAATTCAGTTGTTTGGTGGTGTGCTGGAGGGGGCCCATACTGGCTTACCAGAGCTAACTGATAAGTTTTCAGGAAATTTGCAGGCTAGTTGTCAAACATTACCATCATTCAACTACAAATTATATTAACTTGCAATGAAATATATTAAAATTTTAATCAGCACTGCCTGAGTTATTGTAATTTACTGTTATCTGTTGTGTCTACATGGTGGAATACTATATATGTGTTGCTGCACATCCTTACCTAGCTCCGTGTTCAGTGACATCATGCTGGCAGCTTGGTGGAAGTATTTATACCATGGAATTTGGCAGATACTACAAATCAGGGCTGCCTTCCCAGCCCAGGCTGATAAACCTTTACTGGCACCTGAGAAAGGCCACGTTTCCTCCAGTGGTTCTGCATTTCACTTTCCTTACTCTGCTCCATCATTTTGCAGGGTAGCCCTTGGTTTCTTGCCTACTCTGCCTCAGGCCCATTGGAGTGAATAGCTCTTAACTGGCAGCTGTCTTTATTGCTTAAGGACCAAGTCACTACTTCAGAGATGGGAGAGTTTACAAATCCTCTGGAAATGAGAGATCTCTTTGGTGGTTTGGTGAGCATGTACTTAAGCTCCTAGAAGAAGCTTTCCTGGGGAAGGGTGTTTGCATTCGGTATACTTCACATGCCTGCAGGATGTGGGGCTTGTGCTGTGGGGTAGATGAAGTCACAGGATAAATCTGATGCTCTTCTAAAGTGTCAACTTGCTCAATGATACGTAATTACAATTATCATTATAAAAATAAAGCAAACATGAAAATATTATATAAAAGAATACAAAATCTGAATGAATTTTTAAATTAAAACAAGAGGCTGGCTAGTCACTGTCCTTTGACATTAAAAGTCTTTTAGTGGAAAAATTTGAGCAGCCCTAAGCTAAAGGGTTTCGAGACATTGATAGAAATTAGTTGAATGAAGGGTGAGTAGAGAAGGAACTACCGTATTACAAAAATCAGAATTCAGTAAAGAAGATGAGGTGTTGGATCAGATTACTTGGGTTTGAATTCCTGCTTTTCCACTTGTTAGCTGTGTGATCTGGAGTAGGTTATTTAACTACTCTGTGCTTCTGCATCCCACAGCTGTAACTGAGGTAGTAAGAATATCTATCTAATAGATTTTTTCAAAGATGAAATTAGAGGTGTGTATCACACTTAGAGCAGTATGAGTGCCTGGGAGGGAATAGCATGAGGAAGCCTGATCAGGAAATGGCAAGCTAGGCCACATGGTCAGGGCATGGTATGTGTCAGGTGCGAGAGGCTGGGGCTCTCTAGGCTCACCTGCCAGTAGACCTACTATGCATCACACCCCACTGCCCCTGGGCAACTCACTTCCCTACTCAGGGTCTTCGTTGTATACTAGAGATTGTGGCATTACTGACCTCCAAGGCCCCTTTTGGTGTCCACAGCCTGCTTTTATTTCATCTTTTCTCCATCTTTCTTTTTCTGGAACACTTCAGAAGACATACAAGTCCTCACAGTTTAGTGATTAAATAAATTTTATATTGCTCACCAACTGACCTGTGAATTGGTCTCACTCTTCTCAAACAACATAGAAAATGATATACTGGATTTTTTTTTAAAGGAGATTAACAGGGCCTCAATGCTTAAAGCCAAGGTGAATGGATAATCTCATTTTTAAAAGTATCTTTAAAAAAATAATTTGTGCCACTTTCATAGCAAATTTATAACACAACACATGAGAACACAGCTCTGTGATCTATGGAATCAAAGAGATTTTGTTTTAACTTTTGGTGGACTGATTGCCAGAAGTGGGCAACTTGTTTCTATTTTAATTCTACTTTTCTCTAAGTGGAACTTGTAATCATTGTACACATTCCATAGTGTTATTTTGAAAATTAAATGTCAAATTTCAGGCCCAAGCTACTTGGGAGGCTAAGACAGGAGGATTCTAAATTCAAGGCAAGTCTCAGCAATTTAAGACCTTATTTCAAAAAAATAAAAATAAAAATGACTGGGTATATGTCCTCATGATAGAGTGCCCATGGGCTCCATCCCCAGTACTGCAAACAACAATACAAACCAGGTCAAGTTGGGCACAATGGTACATGCCTGTAATCCCAATGACTCAGGAGGCTGGGGAGGCTGAGGCAGGAGGATTGCCAATTTGAGGCCAGACTAAACAACTTAGGGAGACCCTGTCTCAAAATAATAAATAAAAAGATCCAGTGGCATGGTTCAGTAGTAAGGCATCCCTGGGTTAAATCCCCAGTACCACAAAACAAACAAACAAATCAGATCAAACTGTGAGAAGATAGAGTGACTTCCTGTTTGTCCCTGGAGACCCCTGTCTTAGCTTTTGTCACTACTCTCTCCACACGGCAAATTCTGTCTCCCACCTCTGATCCCTTTAGCCCAGGGTGGTAATGGCTCTTGATATTCACCCTGGTACTGCGTTTACCTGTAGGCTTTCCCCACACTCTGCCCACACCCTTGAAAATTGCCCCTTTATTCAACTCTCCTCAAATTACATGATTTGAGGGATCAACTTGCTCTCCCTTGGGGCCTGACTGATATACAGCATAGCACCTGGTCCATCATAGGTGATCAATAGATGGAAGCACTTACAGTATTTCAGAGAAGAAAATTCTGTGCCCTGTTAAAGGAATACCTGGACATATTTATTAAAAAAAAAACATTCATCAATTCAACAGATATTGAGCTCAATATCATTTCAAATCAATATAAAAATCATGTTATTCATTAAGTTTGCTTTTTGTTTATGTTGTGGCACATTCCATGTGACAGTCAGCTCGGGGGATTGACTTCTTGGTAATGGGAAGGAGCTTGATGGCATTTCCTTTCTCAAGCCAATCAACAAGCAGACTCACCATTCACAAGATGACTCACCTAGAACTGAGCAGTGAGCCCTTAACGGGAAAAGTGAATCCTACTCCCTGAGTGCTCTCACAGAGAGGGGTAAGTGGCCCTATAAAAATGAACTCTTTTTTTGGCCCTCACCCCAGTGTGAAGTCCTGTCACAGACACAGAAGATTCCCTAGAGGATTCCCTGGAGGGCAGGAGGAGCTGTGGATGGGGCAGGAGCCTGGCTTCTAGCTATGGTTAGCTGCAAACTTTCTGTGGGTGAACAGGGACCACGCTTTATGACCTGGTCCTCTTCTGGAGATGGAGATGGTTTGTGTTTATTTTCCCCAAGGTTGCTGCCACAAATGACCACAAAACAACAGGGGTTTCTTCTCTCCCAGTCCTGGAGGCGGGAACCCTGGGATTGAGGTGTCAGCAGGGCCATGCTCCCTCTGTGGCTGCTGGTGAGAATAGTCCCTTGCCTCTCATAGCTTCTGGTGGTGTCCAGCGTTCCTCAGCTTGTGGGGGCTTAATCCCCATCTCTGCCTCCATCCTCACATGGCCTTCTCTCCTATGTGACTCGGAACTGCCCTTTTTTGTCATATCTTTCTTTCCAGACCCCCCAGACCCCAAACCTCGATGGTGGAGTCCAGTACCCTCAGGTCTGCTCCAACCACCTCACGTCCTCAGATGTCCCATTCCCACCCAGGTAACTATGTCCTGTAACAGCACGGACTGCTGCCCTGCCTCACTCCTCACTGTGGTCATTCTCAGGGTCTCTGCATTTTAATTAGCATGTGGTCCCGTGTACGTGGAAACCAATTCTCTTGGCTCAGTTTTTCTTCTTTTGCCCCCACAACCCCCGCCATTTTTCTACAGGAATAACTGGGCTTTGGCTGATTGGCCAAGGCAGAACTGCCTGTTCCACTGTTACGGCTGGAATCACAGTAGTGTAGTTTGAACTCTTAATTACATGGTGTATATATATATTTTTTTTTTCTTTTCCTTTTTTACTTAACAAACTTAAAAACAATTAAGCATACTCTTCTGCCAGAGTATAATCAATATTATTTGCAGAAACATGTGTTTCATCATTTTTTGTAATATATATTAAAAATTGGTTCATTAATGTCCTTATTTCATCTCCTGTACTCCAATGGTACGGCAGCCACATTTTGGGAAGTAGTGACTTGGTGGAGCAATGGTCTGTGGCCTATTTGAGTATCCTCTGCTTGTGACAATAAGAAGCAAAAATTGAAGGGATTATGCATTGGTATTATTCTTTTGGAAATCAGTTTGATGATATGTATAAGGAGTTTCACAACATTTAACCATGCACCATTGGCTCTCTGAATCTTCAGGTTCCACATCCATGGATTCAATCAACTGTGGATCAAAAATATTCGAAAAAAATTGTGACTGTACTGAATGGGTACAGGCTTTTTTTCTTGTTATTATTCCGTAAATAATATAGCATAATAACTATTTATATAGCATTTACATTGTGTTGGTATTATAAGTAATCTAGAGATGTTTTAAGGTATAAGAGAGGACGAATGTAGGTTATATGCAAATGCTACATCATTTTACCTAACGGACCCGAGAATTCACAGATTTTAGTATCCTCAGGGGGTCCTGGAACCAATTCACTGTGGATACCAAGGAATGACTATACTTATTATCCTAGAAAACAATAACTCTTAAAGTAGAAAACACTTGCTTTGTTCCATAATTTCGTTTCCAATAGCAAACATTTTGGCAACAATCTAAGATTTCAATGACTGGGGGAAGGTTGCATAAGTCATGTTGGATCCTTCCTTATAAGATGTTATATAACTATTAAAATAATGCTCACTTGGGGCTGGGGATGTGGCTCAAGCCGTACCGTGCTCGCCTGGCATGCGTGAGGCACTGGGTTCAATCCTCAGCACCACATAAAAATAAAATAAAGATGTTGTGTCCACCAAAAACTGAAAAATAAATATTAAAAAAATTCTCTAAAAAAATAATTCTCACTTGATAAAGTCTGGTGAAAGAAGCAGGACATGAAAGCAGGACACACATAAATGAATGTCAAATATGTAGGATGACCATTACATAAAGGAAAAATTTGCAAGAGAGATTGCTAAATGTTAGCAAAGATTTGGGGAGGGTGGACCTATTCAAAGTTTTCCCCCTCCAATTTCTACCTCTTTATTCTTTCCAAGTTTTAAAAAGCAAGCTTAAGGGTGGATAGGATCAGACCATTGACAAGATGATTGTGAGTCTTCTGGGCAGGGATATTGCAGTGATGACTCAATTGGAACCAATGTCTCCAAAAAAGTTGTTGTGGATGAGTTGATACTATTGTGTGCTTGTTTGCATGTGGTGAGTGTCAGGTTAGTGCAGACAGAGGAACACTGAAGACTGAAGGGAGTCCCTAGGGAAGAGACCCATACAAAGCTTCTGAGGTTTTCACCACAGTCTGCTCCCAGCTGCCTGAGGAATACTTACAGACATTGTCCTCTAAGAGAAATGCCTGGCCTGACATCTCAAAATACTGCCCAGAGCAGGGGGAGAGAGTAGAGAGATGACCTGGAGGTGGGGTGCTTCCTCCTGGATGTCTTCAGGACAGACCTTTGACCATGGAGACTCTGAAAGACCCTGATCACCCCTGAGTTGGTCACTGAGCTAGGCCTGCAGAAGCAAACCAAAACAGAAAAACACAAGGTGACACCAATTAAAGAGAGCAGAATCACCAAAAAGACAAAAATAGCTGCTATTTACTGAGTGTCAACATTGCACATGCATACAATGATTTGATCTGTGAGTTTTGTCCCACTTAACCCTTATAACCACCCTCGGGGAAAGGGTTTTAGTTTCCATTTTTGGAGGAGGAAGCAGATTCAGAGAGGTTAGGTAACCCATGCAGATTACACATCTGGGATTCACACTCAGATTTGACTGATTCCAACACTCCCATCCCACTCTTTCAGTGCTTCTGCTCTGACTTGCTATAGAGAAACTAACACTATTCATTCTTCCTCTCCTTTGTTAAAGAGTTGTGTCATTAGAGATGTGGTAATATATCAATCCATGCTTCTTGGGGGATACAAATCACAAGTGCTGTTTCCACTGTCTTCTGTTCATCTCAGCCTTCTTTGGGCTGCCACCAATGCCCAGCCATGGAGACAGCCTGGATTCTGGGGGCTCTCAGCTGCTGTCGTGTGCACATGCGATCTCACAGAACAGGCTAGGCCTGATTAAACAGTGATGTTGATGGCTTTCCTGTTAATAGAAAAAAAGTAATGCCTGGCAACCCCCCCCCCCTTCTCCTTGGCTCCTGTCACCCATCAGCTTTCAGCCTGGGGCACATACTCATGGTTAAATTATTAACCCCTACAACAGGATAGAAATGATGACAGATGAAATCCCTAAGCACTCACAAACACACACTCCCTCACACCAAGACAATTTGCTGAAAGTGCTGACTTAATAGTATTAACCTAATTGCTAGGTTGCAATGATGATGATAGCAGTAATACTGAAAGAATTGCTCTCAAATTATTCTGAGATGTTGCAACATCAGCTGCCACATTCATCCCCCAAGAAAGAATTTGCATTTTCAGCTTCAGTTCACATTAGGCAAACGGCTCCCCAGGAAGATAAATGATAGCCTTAAATGAGGGTTTTCCTTGCCTGGAGTGAAATCTTACTCCTTTCTGTAAAAGCAGGTAAACACCAATTTCCAGGTAGGATTTGGGCCAAATTTATAAATTTCCAAATTTCCAGGGGGCAGATTGGAAAACAAAATCTGTTACAAGTCCTGAGCTCTGACTTGAAGTGGTCTCTTGTGGGGTAACATTGAATTTTAGCTGTGGTTTCAGGGGTGGAGGAAATACATGATAGTCACATGGCTTTCAGACTCTGGCACAGAAATAGTGGGAGCTTTTGTGGACTCTCTGGAAACCAGGGTGGAATCTTCCCCCTAACTGTGGCAGCAGGTTGTGGTCTCAAATGCTCCAGGCAGTTAAAGATATAGGGGGTTGGGCTGCAGGACCCAAAGGTCTCACTGCAAAGCCTTTACTGACCCACTGTGCCTGGCTCTGCAGAGTGGGAAGAGACAGCCCTACAACCTAGGGTTGCAGCTAGTCAAGGAGAAAAATACAAGTTGGGAGTTATTTGTGATCAGGAAGTACTCTGTAGGAGAGATGCTTAAGGCCCTTATAAGAGATGGTAGGAAAAAGGAACTGAGCTCAGGAGGGGAGATGGTTTTAGAGGACAAGCAGAGAGGGTGGGTGTTCCAGAAGGAGGCAGCAGCCCCAGCAAACCCATAGAAGAACAGAGAGTACTTGAGATGGAACCTTGTCCTCAACTTCTAAAAGGCTTCCTCCTGTTCCCTGGCCTACTTTTATGGGTTCCCTTCTGCTGTCTTATTCCCATTCTTTTGGGGCACCCCTGTGCTAAGTAGTGTTTTTTGGTAGGAGAATAATCATATTTATATCTTTGCTATTTTGTTATATATTTTGTTGTCATTGAGTTATAGTTTATAATTTCCATGGTTATTCTTTCTTTTACTCATTAATAAGTTTTCTTGACACATGGGTTTTGTGTGAAAGTATTTTGCTTACTGATATATAATTTTATTGCACAGAGGTCAATTTTATTGCATTGAGATCTGTATATTACCAATTGCTTGATGTCTTTTGCTACTTCCTTTGTGGCTTAAAGTACATGGTTAATTATTATAAGCAATATTGGACAAGTTTGTTTTCTTCCTTCCTTCCTTTTTTTTCTTTCTTTCCTGGGAATTGAACCCAAGGATGCTTTACTACCAAATATATATGTGTATATATACATATATTTTTTTTCTAATGAATTGTTCCCTTTATAAAGACCTTCTTTATTACCAAGTTTTTGTCTTAAGGACTATTTTATTTCAAATTATTATCTCTAAATAAGCTTTTGTTAGTGGGTATTTACCAGGTATATTTTTTCCCACCCCCTCCCTGCCCCAGGATTGAACCCAGGGGTGCTTAACCACTGAGCTACATTTCCCAGCCTTATAAAAAAAATATTTTTATTTAGACAAGTTGCTTAAGTCTCGCTAAGTTGCTTAAGTCCTCCCTAAGTTGCTGAGGCTGACTTTGAACTTGCAACACTCCTGCCTCAGCCTCCTGAACTGCTGGAATTACAGGTGTGCACCACAGTGCCAGGCTTCCCAAGTCGTTTTTACTTTATTTTGAGATAGGGTCTCACTAAAGTTGCCCAGGCTGATCTCTGTCTAACTTGTGATCCTCCTGCTTCAACCTCCCCAATAGCTAGTATTACAGTGTGTTGCCATCATGACTGGCGTTTTCCTAATTTTTAAAATTTCAGTCTTTTTCTTTTTGTGGTTTCAGATTTATCTTTTGTGAATGGTTTTTAGCTGGATTCCAAGGCTTAGTCCTGTGCCTGCACATATTGGATGCATCATAATTATTTGTTGAATGAATCTATGAATGGAAAAATTAAATCCAATCTGAAAATATGTTCTTTAGAGGTGAATTTAATCTGTTTATATTTGTTATGATTGCCAATACAGTATATTTGGCTAACTTCTATCACTTTTGTTGTCTAAGTACATGTTTTGTATTTCCTTCTCTTTTCCCCTGCACTTTGCCTTTTACTTGATCTGTCAAACGAATTTTATATCATTTCCTTTCTTACTAGATTTAAAGTGATTTCTTTTCTGTTCTTTAGTAAAGGCAAAATCACCATCTATTTTCTGTATTGCCAAGAAGACAGAGAAAAGAAATAACAAGTTATTGAACATTTTGTGATGGGCAAAACACCATGTTCTTGGATCAGCACAACAGCCCTGTAAATTCAATATTAGTATTTCCATTTTCTGAATCTCAAAGAAAATTGAGATTCGGAGGGTGTACATAAACTGTCCAAAACCCCATCACCAGGGGCCAGCAGGTCTTGGGGCAGGTGTGTGATTCCAGAGTTTATGCCCTTCCTACCACAGGTCTGCTGCTGACACTAAGGCCAGCCCTAGATTGCTGAAGGGTGGTTGTCAAGTCTTGGCCCCCACTGCCATATTCTAGTCAGCAGATTTGTCTGTCTAGTGATAACTCAGAAATAGAAATGAATGAGCATAGATAGGCCTGGCTCTCAGTTCTGGGCAGGAGAAAGCCAAAAACTGAGAAGTAAACAGAACTCTTGAAATCCTCCAAAATGAAATTCAGCCCACACTGCATGCCTCCGAATTAACCATTTACTCTCTTTAGAAATGTGTTCTTCTCTTTTTCCTTAGCTGGAGCCCATTGATAAGTAGAAGTGGACATAAAGAACTATAGTTCTTGCCACTATCTCTACAAACTGCTCCTCAACTGTTCTTTCTTCAAAGAGGTCCCTCTCTGCTTTGACTTTTCTCCCTCTTAAAGGGTCTTTGGCTCTGGACTAGTAAGAGGCAGGAACACAGGGCCAAACAGTCACAGGCTGTGGAAAGGCAGAGCCAGAGGATTCTGAGATGGGATCAACCTTCGTTGCCAGGCACAGTTAGATGGGAGGGATGAGCGGCAGGCACCTCTGAGGGGGTCACCTGTGGAGGAAGCAGTTGCTATGAGATTACCACAATCCCACCAGTTTCCCCATGGGTTCCCGTTGCAGTAAACAATGCCCACTGGAGTGATAATCCTGGTGTTGGATGTTCTGCTGATTTTGCAGGGGAACAGGTACATCTTTGCTTGAAAAAGTATCATTCCTTTTCAGGATGAAGGCATGGAAGAATGTGATCAAATTCCTGAAGTGTCACTCAGGTCTGTTACTGCAGCTGTGTCCAGTTAGAGCACACATGTGGCTGTTGGTGAACACAGCACAGGTGGGCCACAGGCTGGGCCCTGCTCAGGATTTCATGTCTAGTGGACAAAGTCTTCGAGGTGGATCTACCTTGGAGATGCAGTTTTCAAAGTGGGGACTGCTTGAATCAGAACCATCTGGCTGGGGGTTCAGGTTGGTTATACTTGGTAAAGTCTAGGACCCCACACAAGAATGAAAATTACAGAATGGAAATCTATAGGAGGACCCCAGCAGTTTACATTTTCAATAAATGGCCCAGGTGATTTTGAGGCTGAGACTAAATTATTGATCAATGGCTCTCTGCAGGTGCCTGCAGCATTCCTGTATGGTAGCCACATAGAAAGTGGTATGAGGACCCTGGTCAAGGAGTCCTGAGTCTCTGTTTTCCCTTTACCTTACTGTGTGATTTTGAGCAAGTCACTTGGCCATCCTGGGCTTCATTTCCTTGTTTGTTAAATAAGAGCTATCCAGAGTCTCTTAATGGAGAAGTAGGACCAGTACTGACTCAGGACTCTTCTGGACTTAGGAGTTTGGGGGTGAGAGCAGGCTTCAGGATAGAGATAATAATTACAGGTTACTGTGCACCAGGTACTGTTGTAGAGACGTATCTGTGAGTTCATTTTCTTTTTACCATAGCTCTGTGAGGTTGCATTTTCATATTCTTAGTTTATAAGGGACTTTTTAAAGGCAAAGAAAGGGTAAGGTCATAGCTAGTGAGAGGTAGAACAGGGTTGCAAACTCAGTCAGACTCCATAGCCCTCATTCTCACAACAAAGATACACTATCTCTGAGCTATAAAAGTCCTGCTGGCCATTAGAAATACTAGACCCAGCTCAGAGGCCTGACCATCAGGTAAACATGTCAGTCATCTAAACAGAGGTGACAGGTGGAAAGCTAGAAAAGTATGTAAGGAGCAGAGAGCTGGAGCCCCAATAAAATACCTGTTGGCTTACCAACCCCAGGGAACACAGCCCTACCCACTTCTACATGGCTGTAAAAATGTGACTCAGCTGCAGAGAATTTAAAGCATCACCCCCGGTGGGTGGGGAAATCTTAGTGGGGGGAAGGTACACTTCAGAGCACTCTGCCCCCTCCCAGCACATTCTCAGGATAATAGCTCTGTCTGTATCATTTATATAAATCTGGAGGCAGAAACAGGGCCCTGTTTGTTGTTTCAGAGTTTCTAAGACACATTTGGGAAGGTGTGAAACAACCATGAAGCCACATTTATAGCACCAGAGCCTAATCTGGTCTCAGGCAGATGCTGGGCCAGAATTTGATGGTGGGTAAAATCAGTCCCTGTAGAAGGCTGAGCTGCAGCAAGTAATGACTCTTGTTTCTGGATTAGTGTGGGGTTGGACTGTCTCTGGAAGTAAGGGACCCTGTTGGTGACTTTCCCTCTCTGTATGCTCTCCTGGGGTGGGGTCCCCTTTCTGCCTCTGCGTCAACTCACACTTTCATGATAAGAATTCCCCAATGTCCACCTCTAGCCTGGCCTCTTCTGGGAGCCTCAGGCTGTTCTGTATTCCAGCAGCCTCCTGCACATCTCTGTGTGGAGGCCCCAGGGTGACTCACACTCACCTGGCTCCAAACCAAGCTCAGTCTCTTAACCTGCCCCCACCGGCCTCTTTTGTTCTCTTCTTAGTTAATGGAGCCAGTTCTCTTCACGCCCCTCAGTGGTTTCCGTCACTCACAGGGAAAAGCCCAGACTCCTTGCCTGGGACCTAATGATTTGGGGGGCCCAGACCCACCCATTTTTCCAGCCCAAATTCCCGTCGCTCTACATACCAGCGACACCTGTGTCCTTTTACACCTTGATGTTTTTCTTCCAACGGTTTTACTGATTAATAAGTAAATAATTATTAACTTATTTCAGGCCCTGGCACAATTTGCACAGGCTTATAAGACTGTAGCGCTTTCCTCCCCCAAAAGAGTTCTGCTCTTCATGGGACTCCCATGACCCCATTTTTTTTTTTTTGGTACTAGGGATTGAACCCAGGGGTGCTTAACCACTGAGCCACACCCTAGCCCTTTTTAATATTTTATTTAGAAACAGGGTCTCACTGAGTTGCTTAGGGCCTCGCTAAATGCTTGTGGCTGGCTTTGAACAAGCTATCCTCCTATCTCAGCCTCACAGGCATGTGCCCACTGTGCCTGGCTCTCCCATGGCCCTTTTTACATGCTCCTGGCACTCACTTTGTGTTTCTAATGTCTGTTCACATGTCCTTCCTGCTGGACACTGAGCATCTATGGTCTCTAGCATAGACTTTCAATTTGTGTTCCCAAAGGCCTGGAAATGCTCCAGGATGCAGGTGAAAATATGTACACATGATTCAGTGAACAAGTCTGAATTTCTGGGATAATGGGGCTGCGGTTTATGGGGAGCTCAGGATTTTATTCAAATCCAAAGTTGTGATGCAGGGAGGGACAGGTGCCTGGAGAGATGGGCCAGATGCCATGCAGCACAGGACTCTTGTGTGTGATTCTCAGTGGAGCGCCAAGCTCAGGAATGTGATACACAGCCCTTGGCCCATCCTCCAACCTCCCCTGCTGTCCAGGATCCTGTCACAACTTGCCATCTTCTTGCCTGTGAATCCACAACTTTCTAGTCTGTCTTCTTACCTCTGCTAGGAAGACTCTCCCTGCCAAATGGGATGGGGAGACAACATGAGCCTCCTAAAACCCCAGAACCAAACAGCCATCCCTCTCTGACACTTCAGTTTAACTGAGAGTAAAGACTGGAAGCATCAAGGTGGACAGGAAGTTAATCCTATTGACCCTTAGACCTGTCAAACACATCCTCCAGAGCTCCATTCTAGAATCTTCAGGGAAGGGAGTGAAAACTTCTACTTTTTAATGCTTTTTTTTTTTTTTAGGTGTAGATAGACACAACACAATGCCTTTATTTTTTTATGTGGTGCTGAGGATCGAACCTGGTCCAACCCGTGCTAGGCGAGCGCTCTACCGCTGAGCCACAATCCCAGGCCCCCGAAAACCTCTACTTTTAACAACCACTTTGGATAGTTTTTAAAAATTATAGGTTTGGAAACAGTTCAGGTGCCAAATAAATAAGCTCCTGGGAGCTCATTATGTGAGGGAGCTCTGTACTAATCATGATCCTTGCAGAAAAAGTATTGTGCTCTGTTTGGGGCACAATTCAAAGCCATTTATATGTATATATATATGTATATATATATATATATACACACACACACACACACACATATATACATACATACATATATAGTGACTCGTTGGTTTTCTGAAACGGCAATGAAGTAGGCACTGTTATTGTCTTCACAGATGGGGAAACTGAGGCAGAACAGAAATGATGTAAGGTGACCAAGTTCCCCCCAACTAGGGAGAGCTGAGATTAAAATCAAAGAGATCTGGATTCTGAGTCCCTATTAGCTCTCCTCTTAGTTAATGGAGCCAGTTCTCTTCACGCCCCTCGGAAGATTAGCACTGCTAGAGCAAGGGCATGCTGCCACACCCTGTAGATGCCGAGTAAACATTGAAGGAGAAATTGGAACCACACACATAACGTGAATGTTTGGTTTACTAGTCTCTCCTCTCAGAGAATGCCAGTTCTCTGCCATCAATAGCTTGTTCACTTTTAAGGCATCCCTGTGGCCCTGGAGTCAGTAGTACTCTTTTGATTCTGGAGAAGAGGAAAGGAAGCCAGGACGTTGTAAAAGTCAGACTTCTGGCGGGGTGGGGGGACACCCACCTTCATTCAGCTGGTGGCCAGGGAGTCTACAGTCTGCTGCTCTTCCTTCACAGGCAGAGTTTTTCTGAGTCCTTTTTTCACATTACACCATTTACTTAAGCCTACTGGAATCCAAGGCAATAAGTTACCTTGACGACCAACCAATTAGTAGACAGTTTAATGCTGGCTTCCGTTCCTACTACACCTCACTCTCAATGGCTCCATCAGATGGCACCAAGTGAATCAGATTGCTCTGTTCCTGGACCTTGGTTCAGTGTCCCTGTCCACCACTTCTCCTGCCCTTTGGTGAATCCAGATGAATTCTAGAACATGCTCCTATTACTGCTGGCTGGAGGCAATTGCCTCTTCCCAGGGAAAGCATCTGGACTTGGGGAAGAGCAGCTGACCCCTTCAGAGGTGAGGTAAATGACCCACTGGGTATGCCTTGGCAAGGTTTTAAGGGACTGCAGGTATTGCTGCCCCTTCTTTGGATTGCTGGGAAAATGCCTGAGCCAGGGGGTTGGTCTTGGGAGCTTCCCAGCCAGGTTGGTACCTGCCTATTCTGGGTCCTGGCCTTCCTTGGACTATGCCCTTGAAGACACTGTGGCCATGGGTGAAAAGTGGGGTATGTCTCTTTCCTCATTCCCTCTGACCCCTGAGGCACTAAGGGGGAGGAGGGAGTGTGGTCCCACCAGTGAGAGCTGGCCTGCCTCCAATACCAGGCCCAGTCCTGCAATTCAACCTGGAAGACTGGTGTGACTCAACAGAAATCCCTAGCGGCTGCCTCTGACCTTGACTCTCTTGCACCTTATTGCTCACCATTATCCCCCTCAAGCCATCCTTCAGAAGGGGCTTTTATTTTTTATTAGTGCATTATAGTTACACATAATATTGGGTTTCATTTTGACATAAATATACAAGATGGAATATAATTTGCTCCAATTCAGTTTCCAGTAATTTTCTTTCCCTCCCTTCTACTCTCCCCCTGTTTCTTTCCTTTACTATATTGATCTTCCTTCCATTTATTTATAGTTTTTTAAAATTAATGCTTTATATAAATTAAGTATATTATAGACATAAAAGTGAAATTCACGGTGGTACATTCATATATGTTCATGGGATAGTTTGGTCAGTTTCATTCCGCTGTTCTTCCCAGTTCTCATCCCTCCTCCCTCTCCCTTGATCCCCTTCCTCTACGCCCTGATCTGTCTTCTATTTTCATGGGTTTTCCCCTGCCCAGAAGGCCCTTTTAAACACAACTTTGAAATCTAAGAGTAAGAAGTCCCACCCTTGGTGTGATGAACCCAGGAGCATTCTCTGTGTACAGGGGAGGTGCTGGGACAGAGGTAGGGAGCTGAGGGAAGAAGAGCTAAAGAAACAGGTTAGAATTTCTCAACTGTGTCTCTCACGGCCCCCATCTTTCCTTCTGAATTCTGCTTTACAGCTTTGGCTGCACATTGAAATCAGGTGGGATCAGGGAATCAGGCACAGTCCAAAAAAAAAATACCCATTCCATCAAAAACAATTTTGAATTCACTGGTCTGGAAAGGGCTTGGCAGCAGTATTGCCTAGATGTCCTGGGTGGTTGAGGAATAAGCCAGGGCTAAGCACTGTCACTGAGAGTGTCTCCCACGCTGGTTTGTTTGGATCATTTCCTTCTATGCTAAATGTGGGCCCAGCTTTGATCCATAGAAAAAAGCACTTTCCTTAGCCCTCTCATTAATTGCTGAGCTAAAGACCTCCACATAGGGAGAATTTGCAGCCCTAAAATTCTCTAAATCTAGACTGCAAGCTCCATGAGGGCAGCGATCAATCCTGTTTTGTTTTCCTGGGACCTCAGTCCCTCATGAGAATGAATATTTGGTATCAGAGTGCTGAGACAGCTGTTTCCCTAGAATCATTTCAGCTGAAAAATCTCACTGCTATACATGATCCTCAGTGCCCATGGTAAAATGGGTTTAGTAACCCTGAAGTCTACCTGACAGTGCTGTGAAGATCAACTGGGGTGGGCCTGTGAAACAGCTTTGGAAAGTTTGTTTCAACTGAATTGTTGTATTGCCCCCTTGCCTGCAGCATGAGCTCCTATTCACTCTTTAGAACCCGGTTCAGATGTCCCTTACTCTGTGATTTCATCAGAAGATGAATCACACACTTTACACATAACTCTGGTATGCTGTTTATCACTCTTGCATTCAATATGATGTTAGTCAGTGGCTACTGAGCTTTTCCTCTAGGCACGGGGCCAGAAGGTTTCAATGCAGTGATCTCATACTTACGCATCTGCTTTGCAAGAATTGGAACTCCTCGAGGGCGCAGGGTATAAGGAAAATCAATGTATCCTCCACAATGCCTAGGAGGTGCCCCCCGCCCCCCACCGCAATGAAGAACATGTCAGTGCTGTGTTGCTGAGTCTCAAGTCACTTCTAGTTATTTATAGAATAAAGAGATCTTGGAAGAACAATAGGGAGGGAAAGGGATGGTGTCAGGGTCACCAGGGCCCCTAAAATGAAGAATGAAGAGTCAGGCTACGTTAGAATGAAGCCTTGTAGGTGGAGGTCAAGGCCACGGAGCCCGAGAACTATGAGGAGGTCCAGGGAGATCTGCTAAAATATGGAGGAGGAGTTAAATAAAAGGTCGCCCCAAACTTGATCCCTCTGAAGGGTCAGAGTTGCTCTGCCTGTTTGAGATTCCAGAGGGACCTCAGGGAGTGAGACAGAACATCAGAATCACAAAACTGAAAGGCATAAGCTTCCATTATAAGACAACTACAGAAGTAGCTGTGAGGGTTGTATCTAGTAGGGGAACACGATAGACTTGGACTGATTTATAAGCCTTTCTTTAGAACCTCGGAGAAGGTGAGGCTTTCTAGGGGAAACAGTGTCATTTTAACAATAAAACTGACAGAGACAATTCATCCAGGGGGATGCCTTGAACTTATCTTCTGCAAGATACATAATCTGAATTATGTGTAATGGGGCTCTCAAGCCAATAATGGTGAGAAAGTCTGAATTATACAAATTTTAGCACTCTTTTTTTTCTCTCTCTCCCCTCAAGTAGGTCTTATCTCATAATCTTTAAAAAAATTTGTGCGTGTGTATGTGGTATTGAGGATTAAGCCCACCGGTACTCTACCACTGAGCTACATCCCTATTCCATTTTATTTTTTGAGATACTCTTGATAAGTTGCTAAGGCTGGCCTCAAACTTGAGATCCTCCTGCCTTAACTTCCCAAGTTGCTGGGATTACTGGTGTGGGCTACTGCACCCAGCTGCATCTCAGAATCTTTAAAGAAATTCAGCTTATGAATTTCTAAGAGGGATATGTTATATTCCCCAAAACTTTCAACACGGAGCTTTCCTTTTCTTTCTCTTTCCCCCTCTTCTTGTCTTCTCTCTTTTTGTGGCATAATTCAGAATAAGAGTGCCCCGTAGAACACATTTTGGAACATGTTGCTATAAACTAATCTCACTTGTATGTATTTATAACAGTTGTGAAATGCTAATATAAGAGGTAGGAATGAATCAAATTTAATAATACATGTAAAAGTTTTGCCAGGAAAAAAAGATTTGCTTTCAGAAATATAAAAACATTTCAGTGTTAGGAAATTATGAAGGTAATTCTTAATATCAACAGGTAAAATAATAATAATAATAATGATGATGATGATGATGATGATGATGATAATCTCAACAGGAAATAAAAATGTATCTAAATTTCAACACCAATTCCTGATTTAAAAGTCTAAACACTAAGATTAGAAAAATACCCCCTGAATGGTATAAAAATAAGCTATAGTAAAGTATAACTGATATTCTTGTTATTATTTAATGTGTTTTTAAAATTAGTACATTTATTCATGAAACAAAATTATGCATGTGAAGGAGAAGATACAATTATCATTGTATATGGTACAATTATCTTCCTAGAAAAAGGAGGGAATCAGCTGAAAACATTAGATTAGTGTAAGATAATAGTAGATGCAGGATGTATTTTTCAAATCAATAGTTCATACTAGAAACATTTAGAGAAAAAAGATCCTAATTTCCAATAGTACCCCAAAAGTAAAATATATTTTGAAACCTCAACAAGATTGCATAGGACCATTTGAAAGGAACCTTTGAATTTTATTGAAAGGCATTTTAAAAAGATTTGATTAAATCCATAGCCCTCATGCATTATTTCTGGGTGGAAAATGTGAATGTTATAAAGATGCCAGTTTTACCCAATTAATCTATAAGTTGAATGAACATGCAAAATGGTCTTATTTAGTTATTTATCACCATGAATCTGAAATTCATCAGGAAAAAGAAATAGATGTAAATGACTTCTAAATGGTTGAAAAAAAAAGTACTGATGGAGGATTTGACTCATCAAGAATTAAAATCTATTATGAAACAGCAAAGGGAGCACTCTAGTCCTGAGATAGGAATTGGCGGGCACAGCAATAGAACGGTGACACCTTGAAACAGATCCTAGACTATAGATCCCTGTATGTGTATGGGTAGATGTGAGTGTGTGCACACATGCACGCACACACACACACACACACACACACACACACATACACAAACACATTAAAGAACTGAAAGGAAATTCATTAAAGTGTTCATCAGTGTTTGGGTGGTAGGATTACATGTTTTAACTATCTTTGTATTTTATACTTTTCAGATTTTCTGTAATGGCTATGTGTTTGTTATCCGATCTGATAACTAATGAACAGTGTTTGTTGCAGGTATGCACGTTTGCAGACACGCATGTGCAGGCACTCAAGAATGTGCTTTTTGAAGTGTGAAGACCCTTTAGGAAAGAGTCCCCTTCCTTCTGCCATATTAACCTCATGAGCTGCAGTAAGTGAAGAAGTGGGTGGTAACCAGGGTGGAGCCAACGGGGAGGGTGACAGGCCACTGAAGGTAGAAAGGGGTGCAGAGTGGTATCAGGGGTGGTAAGGAGGAAAGTTGCCAGCGTTGCAGTTCTGTCTTGAGCAAGGAATTCTGAGGCTAAGAAATCAGCAGAAAATCAAGAGCTATTTTCCTTGGCAAAGAGGCTTTGTGCTGAGGTTATAGCACTGCCCTGAGGGTTAACTGATGGTGAGTGGAGGGGGATGGAGGTTATCAGACTGGATCTGCAATGTCTGCCTCAGTGACTTCAATCAAACTCCACATGAGCAGAGGCAGGGGGAGAGCTGTGGAAGTTGCCCCACCATAGGGTGAGCTGCAGTTGGTGGTGGTCACCCAATGTGCTACTGTGCCTGGAATTATTGTTGCATGTATCCCTTTGCTGTTTCATAATTCCAGAGCCAGTGTGTCTTCCTGAGGTCCCCAAGCAGGCAGAGGGGCATGGAGAGATTCTATTGCTTGTCACACCATCTTCCAGGAGGCCTTCTGGTCCATGGGCTTAGGAAGTGTGGGTGCTGTGTTAAGGGGGGTGGACTGCAGACGCAGATGGATCTGGGTTCTGGTCTTGACTTCTCCACTTGCTAGTGACCTTGGATAACAGCAGTGTATTTCTCTATGGAATGGAGAGGGGAACCCTCATTTTTCTTTAGAAATTTCCCTTGATCCTCGTTGAGACTTTCTAAAATCATAGCAAGTCATTCAAGATTGGTCAGGGGAAAAGGAAGAAGGAAAAACAGATAAATAAACAAAACATAAGTAGCACTTGAGCAATCATTTTCCCTATCAAACTCAAATGGACTTCAGGTTCTATAATTTCTGGACTAATGGTGTTAGAGATGGTGGCCAGGCTGGCTCATGATATGCTGGGCTTCATTTACCTTTGACTAGAAAATCGCAGACTTCCAGAACCGGGAGGGGTCTCCCTTTCACAGGGAACTAAATATTAGTATCCAGGTTCATGCAGGGAATTAGTGATAGATTCTTGAAGGAGGATCCAGCATAGAGCTCTTTCCCTGTCCCACTGCTTGTTACTTTGAGTCAGTCTGAAAAAGCTAGTTAGTGTTGTAATCACAGCCTGGCTTCCTGTTCTTTCTCTTAGGTGTTCAGGGTTATAACTTTAAGCACCCAAGGAAACATTTGTGGAGAGCTTGTATTGATTTTGGTTTTAATTTTCTTTCAAAATGCAATTTCAGGGGAATATCTAGGTAGTCCGGAGGGTTGTAGGATGATCCTTTGTCCTCTAAGTGCCGAGTAAAGAAAGGCTGAAAATAAGATAACCCTTCTCCTCCCAAAACACAGGAACACTGAGATGCAAGACAAAATCTCAAATGTTCCTTAGGTGGCATAGGAAAGTCCCTCCAGTGGAGTGGATGAGGTTGGGGCCTTATGGCTCTGGTTCTCTTGATGTAATGGGAGGTCAAAGTACCTTGTGGCAGGCAGGGATCAGAGCCAGAGACTGGAGGTTCCTGCCCATGAGAGGACATTGAAGGACAGCAATGACTGTCGCTTGACTTCTATTTTCTAAAAGCGTTTTTATTTTATTTTATTTTTGTAGTATTGAGGATTGAACCCAAGGACACTCTACCACTGAGCTATACACTCAGCCCTTTTTATTTTGAGACAGGGTCTTGCTAACTTTCCCAGGCTGGTCTTGAACTCAAAATTCTCCTGCCTCAGCCTCACCAGTTGATGGGATTTCAGGCATGTGCCACCAAGCCTGGCTCAAAGCTGCATTCTGAGAGTGGTGGATGGTAATGCACACAGCCATGTGGCCTTTCTGAGCAATGCCAGCCTCTGACTCTGTAGCATCGCTAGAGTCATCTGCAGATGGATCTAGACTTTGTCGTGAACTGGGGTTCCTGGGTCAGAATGGAGCAGCAAGGAAGCTGCTAGAGAGAGAGGGAAAGATACCAGGGAGGGAGGAAAACTGCAAAACAACAACAAAAGAACCCAAACAAACAAACCAGCTAGCTCTAGCTCCAGAGACATTGCAAATCCAATTACTAAGCTCAGAAAGAAAAGGAATGCTGAATAGATGACCACAAAATCAACAAGTGGGACAATCATTCTAAAGATAAATAAACTCTGGGGGAGGACTTTCCCACTGTTTGTACTAAAAGTTCCATGTATCAGGCCACTCCTGAGTCCCCATGGCACCCTACATCAAATGCATAAACTTTGGAATTTGACAGATCTCAGTTTGAACTTCATTTCTACACTTACCAACTGTGTGTACCTTAATTTTCTTATCTGTAAGAATGATAACCGAACAAAAAAGCAGATTCATGGTGATTCGTTTAAAGTTCTTACTGACATGCACTCAGTTAATGATGTGTTTTCCATCATGAATCTTCACCTATATAGAGTAGGAGCTGCTTCTAGAGGTCTTGAGTGTCAAGATTAAGATGACATCTTTTTGGTCAGTAGTTCCAAAATCCAAACTGCACATTAAAATTAGCTGGGAGCTTTATTTAAAACCTGACGAAGCTGGTGGTGTAGCTCAGTGGTAAAATGCCTGCCTTGTGTGCTTGAGACCCTGGGTTTGATCCCCAGCACTGCAAAAACCAAACCAAACAAAAATCAAAAAACAATAAATACAGATTCCCAGGATATATCCTGTGAAATTCTGATTCATCATTTCTGAGTAGGGCCGACTGATCAGCAATAAGAAGTCTTTGAGAAAATTGTATACATACCACTGAAACTTTAGAAAACATAATAATCAGTGTGTTGGGCACTTTTGCTGTGTAGGAACGTTTTGAGTTATGGCAGGCCTTAGCTGTGATCAGTCTATCAAAGTCAGTGCAAGATTGGGTCCTCTCCTAGGCAGGAGAAGAAAAAAGCCCACTGTTTGTTTCTTCCCTGGGGCTTGAGCCTGCAGGAGGGTGAAACTTCAAAGCAACTTGTTGAGATCCCTGACAAATGTGCAAAGCAAATGCAGAGTTCCTTCCCTTGGTCTTGTTCCCGGACCTGTTCTTCCCCCCACCACACTCCTGGCAGCTGTCCCAGGCTCCCACCTTTGCTGAGGAAGGCATTCCCTCCCCATGACTTCATCAGAAACAGTCCCTCCCTCAGGCCAGGACTTCTCACCACAAACCCTGAGGCACACTGTAAGTGGGCTGCTGGCCCTCTAGCTCTGCGTCAAAATGGAGACCGCTCTTCCAGCAGTGAGGCAGCTGAAAAAGCAGTCTGGCTCAGAGCAGGCCTCTTCACTGTTTAGAGACTGCACATCAGTGATCAATTAATTCATTTTAATCCAGAACCCCTGTGGCCATTTTCTTAAAACAAGAAAAAAAAAAAAAAAGCTTCCACTCCCCATTCTTTTCAAACTGATATATCTAAGCAAAAACAAAGAGGAGGGTATTAAATCAGCCTTCACTGAAGTGAAGAGGCAGCATCGTGCTTTCCTAAAAGGATGTGTGGCTTTCTTTCTTCTCTCCTATCATACCCGTGTATGTTCAGGAGGCAGGAATAAGGCTAAAAAATAACCTAGGAGTGCTGCAAAAGTGAGCCAACTCTAAATTGGGAGGTGAATGTCAGGTTGGGGGCGGTGACTTAGGAACAAAGAACCAAGCAGCCTGAGTGCAGGAAAGAAACATCAATCAGGCGCCAACGGAAATGCCCGTCAATCTGCGGGATCTCCTGGCTGACGCCTGTCAATCAGCAGGGTCTCCCGGCCAATCCTGGATTTCAGGCAGTCCCCCCCCCCCAATACCAACTTCATCGGGACAAGGGACTCTAAAAACACCTTTTCCTGTCCCAAGCCCTTCCCTTCCTGCTGTAAACCCCATAAAAGTCCAGTCCGGGGCTGTCCCCTCTGTAGGTCTGATCAATTCCATCCGTGAGTGAGTCTCAATAAAGCCTTGGTTGACTGTCTTTTTAATTCTGCCTCCTTTGGTCACCACCCATTGCCTGATCTCAAAGTAGAAATCTGGGATGTTGGTATGGCTTTGCCACAAATGAGTCTAATGGCCTCTGGTAAAGGATATTTCTTTTTCTTTTTCTTCTTCTTCTTTTTTTTTTTTTAAAAAGTTGTAGTTGGACACAGTGCCCTTATTTTATTTATTTATTTTATTTATTATGTGGTGCTGAGGATCCAGGGCCTCAGACCTGCGAGGTGAGCACTCTACCACTGAGCCACAATCCTAGCCCCGGTAAAGGATATTTCTAAGTTCCTCCTCTGGGATGGGTGAAGGGGTGGAGTGGAAGGTGACAGGAGGAGCCGGGTGGGTAGGATTGAGTTAGAGTTGAGTTGCCCAATATGGTAACCACGAATCACATATGGTTATTTAAATTTAAATGTAAATTGACTCAATAAGATGAAAAATTCATATTTCCAATCACATCAGCAGCATTTCCAGAGCTCAAAAGCCATGTGTGACAAATGGCTACTATGTTGGCCCATACAGATGAAACATTCCCATTATTGCAGAAACTTCTATTGGGAACATTGACCTAGAATGGCAAGTGTACAATTCCATCCTCCCACCACTCTCCATAATGTGCCCATTATTGCTAATCAATTCCTGCATTCTTTCCTGCTGTACCCTGGTGTGTTTTCAACTTTCTCAGAGATCCGACTGTGTTCAGATGACCTGGAATATACTTGTGAGAAGCCATGAGCTTCCAGGCACTAGGCTTTTTTGTAATGGCAATCTGGTGAAAACTGTGGATTCTCCTCCCCAAAAAAATGTCTTAAAATATAAAAACCAAAAAGGCAAAGAATTAAAAAAAATCATCAACTATGTTGAAATATAGCTTTCAAAATATTAAAAGAATAAATGCTTAGTAGATATGATTTTTAAAATTAATGAATCAAATAATGAGACCTGGTGGCAGGCAAGTTTTTGCTTATAATTTTATAACTACTGTAATTTTGAAGTAGGGTTGAAAGTCAATGGTATTTTGAGAATTTTGCAATAGAAAAATGAGATATGAAAGAACTATGATTTCTTTGGTGAAAAAGTCAAATACCACCAACAATCCTGGGATATGTGCCTTCCATTCATAATTGAAGGAAAAGATAAATTTTCATTACTATTTAGTGAAAATAAACACACATTTAAAAATCTAAATCCATGGGCTCATTGAATTCCATCGTCAGATTCCTTAGAGTTCCAGGAACCCTGGTGAGGAACCCTTGAACTCTGTGACATGTCTATGGATGTCCTTTCCAGATTTTTTATTTTATGACCACATGAAATAAATTTCTCAAATACTGGTCATCTATTTATGGAATATTGGTAAGAATGAGGATGTTCACTTTCATCCTCCTCCTCCAGAACACCCCATGTTGGTGACATGAGGTGTGACTTCTGGGGGTGGAAAGGCAAAAAGAGTGGAAAGTGAAAAAAAGTGGTCAGGAGAACACTGACGAAATCTCTGTCACCTCTGTCACTTCCTGTGGCGAAGATAGGGAGACGATAGATGGTCACTGCTGGCAGAAGCTGACCACAAAGTCATTTCCTCCACAAAGAACTTAAAGTCAATGCCATGAGCTCAACAGGTGAAGCTAGGATGGCCTACGTGGCCAACATTTGAAAATGACACCCTTTCCTCTCACCTGCCCTCCTGAAAAACACCATTTATACTGCGATCTTCAGTGCAGTGTCTTTTTCAAAACAAATAGAATGCCCATTTGTGACAAAGAACTTTCTACAGCACCAGTGAGACCACAGAAATAAATATTTATAGCCTGGGCTCTGAGACCAACATATTTCTTACAGAGCCTGAAGCCAGTCCTACACCAGTGAAAATTGATTTATACAAGAATTTCTTTCCCATTTATAAGAAACATGTGCCTCCCACTTTTTGTTGGGAATCTTGACAAACCCCAAACTCAGTCAAACATACAGAAATCAGGTGGCCATAGCAGCAACACCCCAAGTCAAACTTGGTTTCCAATTAGTCAATATTTAGGATCTTAGAGCCACGCCCCATATCTCCCTCATCTCCACCTCCCTTTCCTAAAAGCTCTCCTATGCCAGCCAAGGAAAAACACTTGATTTCTCTGACAGGGCCACTCTTGAGTAGTCAGAGTGCATTATGTTATTCTTTTAGTCTTTTGTCACTTGTTCAATCATTTTGCACACAATTACTCAGTAGTTGCTATATTTGTATCTCAGGAGTAGATGTTGGGGAATGGGAACTAACATTAACTGAGCACCTTCTATATGCCAGGCACAGTACAATGCACTTTCTCATCCATGATCTCATTTAATTCTCACAACTACCCTATGGTATTGGAATTGTCCACAGTCTTAAATATAAAGAGCTTGAAGCTCAGAGAGGCAAAGTAATTAGTTAATCAACAATTTATTAACAAATATATGACTACTTAAATAATTTCCTAGAAGGGGAAAATATATAATATGATTCTAGTTCTCTTAGAGCTTATAGCCTAAATGGAGAGAGAGAATTGATGTAGCTGAAGATAATTGTAACTGGAACTGGAAGATAGGGGGATCACATTTTAAAATGAAAAGGAGATAAGAAAGGTACAGGTGACATGGTAGACTAGATGGTCAGTGAAGATGGGCTTACATAAAAGGATAAAGTCTTGGATATTGGGAAGGGGATGAGAAAGGATATTCCAGGCAGTGGAGTGGTAGTGAGTGAAGGCTTCAAGTCAGAAATAATGTGATTTGGGAGGCAGGGTGGAGCATGCCGTGAGGGTACAGACTTGTTGGAGTGAGGGTGTCCTAGTGTAATGCTTTATGTGAGGAACAACCAGATTCATGAGAGGAAAAGAGCAAGTGAGTGGATACTGGTGTGTGGGTGGGGATGAAATTCCTGGATATGGTCAGATTGCGTTACAGAGGCTTTGATTATCAAGTTGAGCAATGGCATGTCCTCTCACAGGAACATACCGGAATTCAGATCTCTGGGATGTAGACCATACGTGACTCTGGCAATTTGGTCTGTATAGAAAGGAGTCAGATTATTCCTCAGTCTTTATTTGTAAAGCTTACTGTAGAATGAAAATGTATTAACATGATGAAGTCAAAATTCAAGTGTTATGGTTTGAATGTGAGGTGTCTCCTGAAAGCTCATATGTGAGACAATGCAAGAAGGTTTAGAGGAGAAATAATAGGGTTAATGACAGTCTTAACCCAATCAGTGAATTAATGCCCTGATGGGATTAACTGAGTGGTAACTAAAGGTGGGTAGGGTTTGGCTGGAGGAGGTGGGTCATTGGGGGCGTGGCTTTAGGGTCTGTATTTTGTATCTGGCTAGTGGAGTCTCTCTCTGCTTCCTGATCATCATGTGAGCTGCTTCCCTGATCATCTCTTCAGCCATGATGTTCTGCCTCACTTCGAGCCCTGATGAATGGAGCTGGCTGTCCATGGACTGAGACCTCTGAAATTGTAAGTTCCAAATAAACTTTTCCTCTTTGACAATTGTCCTGGTCAGATCTTTTAGTCACAGCAGCAAAAAAGCTCACTAAAGCACCAAGCTATCAAAGAATGCAAGTAACCAATTTTTAAAAAGTATAATCATGTACATAAAACCTAAAACATCCCATGATCCAAAAGTGGTTAAGTAAATTTTTGGTCAAAACCGGAAACGGCGATCACTTAGGAGGCTGTTGAGGTAATGATAGTGAATGCTACTAGAGAACCGACAGTAGGAATGAAGATAAGCTGACAGATTCTAGAGATATTTTCATTAGGGGCAGAATCTCCAGCACATGGTGACCAAAGGATGTGAGAGGTGAGAGAGAGGCAGGTGTCAAAGGTAATTAATGCCTGGGTTTCTGGCTTGGGTAACGGAGTAGGTAAAGGTGACATTTACTGAGATGAGAGAATGCAGAGGAGTCAGTGGGTAGGGGGAGGTGATAAATTTGGTTTTTATTGGGCATCTGACTAAACATATTCATTGAAAGTTGGCCACGTGGGTCTGAAACTCAGAAGAGTAATCTGATCTAGAGACACTGGTTTAGAAATCAGTTAGTTTGTAGCTGGTCAATGAAGGTATGGGAATGGATGACATTACCCTGGAGACCCTTGTAGAGTGAGAAGTGGGGTGAGGCCAGAGGCTTGAGGAGCCTCAACACTAAAGGGCAAGTAGAAGAAAAGAGCCAACAATAGAAACTGAGAAGGAGTGGTCAGAGAAGAAAAGAACCAGGGAAAGGGGACTGTAGTGTTAGATGGTGCCAGGAGGTAAGGTAAGGTAAGACAAGGACTTAACAGTTCTCATTGGCTTGAGCAACAAGATGGTCCTTGATGATTGGAAAAGGGTAATTCCCATGGGATATTGGGGACCGAAGTGATTTAAGAAGCAAATGGGAGGCAAGTTATTTAAAAAGTTAGTCCATGTAGGGGATAAGAAGCTAAGGTAATAGCTGGAGGTGAATGGAGGCTGAGGAAAGGCTCTGTTGAGATGGGTTAGGTTTGGAACATCTTCAGATGCTGTTGGGTGGCAGTGGAAAGAACATCGAAAGACCTGACAGGACATATGCCCAAGTGGTACAATGGTTTCTTTTGGCAGTACAGTTAAGAGGCCTCCGAATGTTCAAAACAGGGTAACTGACATTTGTTGGTGTTACAGTGTGTCTGCTTTATTGCTACAAAATTCTCTAAAATTTGTCCACTAACATATAACATCACTCAAATATGCAGAAATTTGATAAATGGGAACATCTTACTGCTCATTTTAGAACAGCAGAGAGCTAAGTTGGAGCATCATGGTGATGAATACTGGTGGTAATTGGCATCCTATAGTCCCAATGATTCACATGTCCAGGTATTCAGCCTTTCTATAAAACCCTTCCCATACAGAATCAAGGGTGTCTGTGTGAATAGAATATGGTAGACAATTAGGACTAAAGCTAGGTCATAAAAGGCATTGCCACTTTAGCTTTTGTTTCTTGTATTGCTCACTCTGGAGGAAGCCAGAACCATATTTTAAAAACTTTAAGAAGTCCTTAGAAAGGCCCATATAAAGACAAGCAGAGGCCCCTGGAAATTGCACCAATTTGCCATTTGTGAGAGTAAATCATCTCAGACATGGATCCTCCAGCCCCAGCAAGCATTTGGATGCAGCGCCAGCAGACACTGGTCTGCAACTTCAGCACCTCCAGCTGAGCTGTTTCTGAATTCTCCACCCACAGAAATGACTAGAAATATTAAATGAATATTGGTTAAAGCTGCTACATTTTAGATTTTTTAATGCAATAATAATCTATTGTTGGCACCTTATACCCTGCATGGTCCAAAGGAGGCTTCGTTCATCTACTAAACTGCACACAATAGCATTTGAAAATGGGTACCAATTGTGTGTTAGATTTAAATAACAAACCACATCAGACATCCTGATAATGCTAACTGCTTTGAAGACATTATTTAGTGTGAGGGTGCTGTATTTGACTCAAGTAGGAGGCAAACTTGTATGGAACTGTTCTGATGCTAATTTCAGGATGTAATTTTGGTGGAAGTGAATTTGAACAGTTTCAAATTGCATAATTAATGACATTCCATTTCCATGACAACCACTAATTAATCATGCCTGTTTGCATGAACTTTTAGCCTGTGGGTGTTTAGGTCCTACTAGCTCACAAGAGGAGCAATTTATGTCAGGTTTACATTTCAAAATCATAAAACCAATGAGGCATGGGTGGATGCTACTCCTGAGAACCACTGGACTGTGAATTCAGCACCTTTATCAAACCCCCCAAAGTCAGGGGTTAGCTCTTTCACACCTATTTTTTTCCATTGCTAGTACAGTACCTGGCACATAACACTAGTTCATTAAATATTTGTTGATAATCTAGTAATTCCATTTCTTTTCCTCTTCTCTTACTTTGGAATGTTCAGCCTACCTCATCTCTGTGGAGGGGAACGGAGGAACCATTTCATACGGGAGCTGAGGCATTTCCCTGAAGCCAATTGACCTGCAAAAGTGGAACTGGAGGGTAAGGAACTAGGTCCCTTTCAAGACTGCTCTCTCCTCTGTGAGCTCCAGTGGGAAATGTCAACAATAAACATAGTGACAAAGACATGGGGAGGTTGGGAACATCTCAGGAAAGGTCTCATGGGCAGAAGTGAAGACTCAAGAGAAACCCATTCTTATCCAACTGAGTCCTTCTGGTATCATTTTGTGAACAGGGCAACTGAGACACACTTTGGTTTTTAAACAAGCTTGGCCCAATCTTCCTCTGACCTCTGAAGGGATGTGGCTCTCCCTTCTGGGCAGATAATGTATTGGTGCCTGGCCCTGGCTTTTTTGGTCCAGAGGGAAACAAAAATAATTTTTCCACCTCCATATTCTAGCCATCATAGGGCAGGGAGGCCGCTTGCCAAGCCAGACAAAAACCTTCCTGGTTCATCCAAGGGTGTTTTTTGAACTCATCAACTGGACCTGATGACAACAGGCAAAAATTGTTGCTGTAGGACTAACAGGCGGGAAGCGTCAATGGGTTGGAGAGCATTGAGATCATGCGGCCGACAGGCCAAGGTGGCCAACAGCAGCTCTTTGATGACTTTCAGATAAGCCTGGAGAGATGGATGGCTGGAGATTGGCAGGACCACTTGTCCTGGATTCGGGTAGACCAGGGGCAGCAGGCGACCTGCTGTTGGAATACTTGTAGCAAGAACACATGTTTCTGAAACCAAATACCTTATAATAGTCAGTCCTTGCCTCTCTGTTTATAAATGACGGAGGCAACTGGTCTTAGAAGAGGACAACACAGGGATTAAAACAACTGTGTGTCCAGACTCACCCAAAGGCTGTGGGTGAGTTGGGAAAGTGTCTCTGATGCTCTCAGATGCCCCTCTCTGGTGCACATTTTGAGTCCTCAGATGCCCTGTGCTTATTTCCTCCTCTGCTGTACCAAATCTTCTTTTAATAAGGGATCTCATATCAGTTATGTATACCCTAGTGAGAATTAAAGCCACTAGATCCTTTTCTCTGAGTGTGGCTCTAATGGCTTGAGATGATCTACCTTGACTATCAAAGGCCACAAGTGTGAATCTTGCTCAAAGAAATTCTAGTATTAGTACTTCAGAAGTAATGCATTAAACAGTTGATACTTTTTCAAAGAACTTTAAAACAACCAACCTTAATTAAACTCTTTTTAGCTTTGTTACTTTGGGAAGTAAGCCAGACAACCAATTTTATCCCCAGGTTTCAGGGAAGAAACAAGCAGAGCACCAATAATGTACACAAGCTCCATAGTGGGTTGATGGGCAGACTTTAGCAGGACGGACTCCTGACTCAGGCACAAAGGTCTTTCCTGGGAGGTAGGTGCAGGCTTGGGGAGGTCACAGAGTTTAGGCAACTTGCCTGATTCTCAAAACCAGAAAGTGGCAGCACTGTGATTTTAATGTAGGTCTCTAAACTCCTAACATGCTCTTTGGGGGTCATTTAGAGACTCCCCATCCCCCTTTCAGCATCTGAGTAGAGAGCAGTGGGAATCACACACAAAGTACAGCTTCCAGGCCTCTGGCTCTGGTGGGAACAGGTGATGGACTTTCCAAGTCTCTAGGGCCTGGTGAGTTCCCATGACGTGAGATCTGCCAAAATGACTGCTGAAAATGTAAATAATGTCCTTAGGCCTTTTGAAGCCATGTTACATTTCAGTGATTTATCATCCTATAAAGGCAGAGTAGGGCCTAATCAAAATATGGAAACAAGTGATTCTCCTAGGAGAGAAGGGGACCAGTCTCTGCTGGGTTGTTTATTTATACAGGATGGCAGATGGAATTCCTCCCTGAATGCCTTGGGCCAAGGTCCCTGATCTTCTGAATTCCCTCTCTGTGTTGTCACAAGGCAGGGTGTCTTGTAAAATCAAGAAGGGCTTCAGTGTCCACTGCTGACTCCCCATCCCCCAAACCTCTCCCCACCTCCATAAACCTGTGCATTGCAAAAGAAAAGTCACAGCCCCTCTTGCAGTCTTCCCTTGCAATTCATGAAAATAGTCAAAAGAATTTCTGCCAACCCATGTGCTTGCATTCATTCATAAAACATGTGCAGTGATTTGTATGAGATAGGTGTGTTGCGTACATATATATTCATATATGTGCAATATATACATATGTAAATATTATATAGAAATAATAATTAGCTAATATTTGGTGACACTTTCTATGTTCCCACTTTTAAAAAATTTAGGTTATAACTCATCTTCATCCTATCCCTGTGAGGGAGGTATCTTGTTATCCCCCATGTACAGATTAGGAAAATGAAACAGAGGTATAGTAGCTTGCCAAGGCTATATGTAGGGTTGAACTTAGTTTGCCTGAATGCTATAGAATCTCTCACCATTAGAGAAGACCATCTCCATGGATCCAAGGAAGCCAGATGCTACACTTTTGATCTTGAATGCACTGGCTATAGCCCTGGGTTCCGCACTGTGGCAGGAACCCAGGGCTTTAGATCTGCAATCTTCCTTCATAACTAAAGCTTAATGTTTTAAGGGTTACATCTGCACTGGCTATAGTCTATATCTTTTAAGCCACACAACAATTCTGAGAGGCAACTCTTCCTATTCCCATGATGCAGGTAAGAAAACTCAGGTTCAAAAGTGTTATGTAACTTGCACATTTTGATGGCCTGGTTAGGATGGGCATGGATTTTAATCCAGTTCTGCAGGAATTTCCTGCTTTACCTTGCTACCATTTTTAATTGATCTCTTTTAAAAAACAGGTTTCACCTATGCTTTCCTTGGTAAGGAGCTCAACCCAATATAGCCTTTTCCTGTGAACACAAGCCACCGTCTATGGTGTGTGCTGGAGCACTAAAAAAGGACATAGTAATCAGCTTGATCTATCTTTGACTTGGCCTGAACTGCTCTGCTGCCCTCCACCTCCCCAGAGATACGTTCAGGGATTATTAAGTTTTATAGGAATGTGGAGTTTTAGTTATAGCCCCTTAAATAGCTCAGTCTATTCTGTCCTTAGATTTTTTCCCCCAATATCTCACCTTATGACCTTTCCTCCCCCCTTCTGTCATCACTTCTTTAAGCCAGTTGCCTTTGCATTTGTTTCCATAACCTCCACATGTCCAGACCAGCATTCCCTCACTCTATTCTGAATTTAGGGTAGAACTGAATAAAGGTTGTCCAAGGAAACCAAGAATTATGTTTAAATGAAATCAGATATGATCTGTACCAAAGGAAGAATAAGTTGCATAAGCTCTGAGTTATCTCCTTGGCTTGGGCTGCCCAGGTGCTCCCCGGCTGAGGCTGCCCAGCAACACTGTGTCGTGGGGAGAGAGTAGAATTTCCACAGTTCAACTTGCATGCACTCATAAAACCCATGAACTGGGATTTGATAGCATGTCTTTGTACTGCCTCCCTTCTTGCCATTCCCACTGGGCCTGCAGCATGGTGTGACCTTTTCAGATGAGTCAGGACCCTGAAAAGAATGTGAAATCAAGGCAGGTCAGTGGGAGAATGATGGCATTACTTTCTATCAAAATAGATGAAAGATTTAAAATAGCCAGATTTCAGTGTTAAACATCATTCCCATTTTTGAGAAGCTAAATTAAAATAGAATAAAAGTATTACTAAAGAAAATGAAAGCACAAATATCAAAGATTAGCCATGATAAAAGGGCAGTGTAGTCATGGATGTAGAAGGAATTAAAATGATGGCCAACAACTATTGTAGATAGTGCAATTGTGGCAACTGTGGGCAAATGCAAGTGTAACTCTATGGCAATACATCTGAAAACATTGAAGAAATGGAGACGCATAAATAGATGCATGAATAAATGCAACACTGGAATACACCAGTGCCATAAACTTGCATATGAAACCTGATAAATGTAATATAAAACCAAACCCAGATAGTCTAATTTGTGAATAGAGGTACTAACATATCCTTGTGAATAGAGGTAATAACACAGTTGGGATAAACTTTTGGGGTAAAGCATATCATTATTCACTTTATTGATATAGAGCTAATTTTTAAAAAATATTTGTTTTTTAAAATATACCTTTTTTAAAATTTATATGTGGTGCTGAGAATCAAACCCATTGCCTTACACATGCTAGGCAAGCACTCTACCACTGAGCTACAACCCCAGCTCAGATAATATTTTTTTTAAATATTAATTTTTTTAGTTGTAGTTGGACACAATACCTTTATTTTATTTATTTATTTTTATGTGGAGCTGAGGATCCAACCCAGGGCCTCACATGCGCAAGTGCTCTACCACTGAGCCACAACCCCAGCCCAACCAGCTAACATGTTTTAAAAATATTTTTGGTGTTGTTGTAGTAGGACCCAATACCTCTATTTTATTTATTTATTTATTTATTTAGTTTTGTGGTGCTTACACATGCTATGTAAGCATTCTACCACTGAGCTACAACCCCAGCCCTAGAGCTAATATTTTACTTAGACTTTTACTTCTATTATTTGTCATCTGATTAAAGGAGAAAAATGTGATTAAATCAATAGAGGTTGAAGAGGCATTCAATAACATTCAGCAGCCCTTCCTAATAAAATTTCTAAAGAAGAAAAGATTTTAAATTTCCATCATATAATTCTTATGCTATTTTTAAAAATTTATTTTCATATATATTATGCAATTATACATCTTATACTATTATGAGTAAGCTATTTTTCCCATTTCTACCTATATGGGGTGAGGAAGTTATATAGCAAATATCACAAATGGTTACATGTTAAAATATTTCCATTTAAACCAAGAACAAAGCAGAAACTACCAATATTATTATTCAGCATTTTTTTAGAGATTGTATGGATGCTATAAAACAGTGAAATAATTTGTATAAGATTTTGGAAAAGAAGATAAAATAGTCCCTTTTGCTGATTCTATAATTGCATCTAGAAAAACAAGAGTTGCTAACAACAACTGAATTAATAAGGAAATTTGGCACTTGGTACTTAAATTTTTATAGCTTCTTGCCAAGCTGGGTGCAGTGGTGCACACCTGTAATCCCAGTGGCTCAAGAGGCTGAGGCAGGAGGATTGTGAGTTCAAAGTCAACCCAAGCAAAGATGAGATGCTAAGCCACTCAGTTTGACCCTATCTCTAAATAAAATACATAAAATGGCTGGGGTTGGGGATGTGGCTCAGTGGTCAAGTGCCCCCAAGTTCAATCCCCAGTACCAAAAAAAAAAAGTATAACTTCCTCACCCCATATAGGTAGAAATGGGAAAAATAGCTTACTCATAATCGTATAATATGTATAATTGCATAATATATATGAAAATAAATTTTAAAAAATAGCATAAGAATTATATGATGGAAATTTAAAATCTTATTAAAAGTCTTAATCAAGAGATGAACAAATGGAAAGATATCTCATATTCTTGGCTAGAAAGCTTAATGTAATAAAAATGTAACATAATTCAAACTAGAATTTCAAAGGCTCCTATGACTTCTGGTAAACAAGAGCAAAGGGCTTTAGATGATATAAAAACATTCCACAAAGCTTCTGCAACCAAGGACAGCACAGTATCAAGATAGGAGTAGATGAATAGAACACTGGGACACAAAGGAAAAGTTCAGGATCACACTGTTCATATGACTGGGATAAAGGACAAGGCGGGTATTTTATTTCATTTGTAAACATGCCCACTGGTTATCCATCTGAAGACAAATGAAGTTGAATTCCTATCTCATACTGCATGTACAAATACATTCTGGATCAATGAAAGACCTAAATGTAAAAAACGAAACAAAAGGTGTTAAAATCTAGGAACATATGTATATACTCTAGGAAATAGCATCTAAGGCAATAAACCCAAAGCTACACATGAAATGTTAGATATCTATGGCTACATTAAATTAGAAATGAATGTATGCTAAAAATACTATAAATAAGACAAAAAAGCAAATGTTCAATGTGGAGAGGAGGTTGAGACAAATGATAGATGGATTAAATCTAGAGAATTAATAATATCTATAATGACTAATGAAGGGAGAAAAGACAAGGTTCAGAAATATGTGTATGGTAAAGTTCTATTTTTGTGAAATATTTGATGAGCATGAAGAAAGGTATCAGAGGAGGGAGACCAGAACAGTCCAAACCAAACCAAAACCCCAAAGAATACTGGTAATGCATCCCTTGTATGAGGGATTTACAGTGTGTGTGTGTGTGTGTGTGTGTGTGTGTGTGTGTGTGTGTAGACACATATGTGGATAAAATGATGGTCACTAAGTTATTTATGGTAATAGCTCAGTGTGTAGTAGGACCTCAAATGATTTTTATTTCCCTTGATTTTTTTAATGTAGGATAAGTATTATTTATATATTAAGGGAAAGTGGGAAGTTTTTTTTTCTTCATTATGGAAGAACAATTTTTTTTAAAAGGGAAAAAAAGAAGTCTGTTTATTCTTCAAATTAGCAGTGTTGTACTCTCCTGATGGGCCCTTTTGCACCCTGCTTTAGTAAGGCACATCTGTCCCAGAGCCTACTTTGGAATATATAGGGAGGACTACTGACCACTAAGACCCTTGTGTCCACAGTGTGCTTATGAGCTCCAACCACTTCACACTTCACAATTTCATGGTGCATCTTCTGCGTCTCTGGCTTCTGCTCTGGGCCTCTTCCCAGGAATTTCAAGAGAGAGCGAGAGCAAGAGTGAGAGAAGGAGAAATGGGGTGGAGAAGGAGAGAAGAGAACTGAAATGAGTGGAATGATGTTCAGATCCCCTTCCAGGGAAGAGGGATGCCCGCAGGGGAGTGTAGGGGTGGGATTCCAGTTCAGGGCATCAGCGCTTGTGTAGGTCAGACATGCACTTCATTACTAATCAACAAAACGTGTCACTGATATGCCACCTTCAAAACCCCAGTACCCAGCATTTGGGACTGAATTGTTATCTTCCTGTTAAGCACAGAAATTTTAAATATTCAGGAGACTCAGGAAAACAGGGTGATTTGCATCTGCTACCACAACATTCAAACCACTCTGCAAACATCTCCTGAGAACCTGCTGTGAGCAGGACAGTAGGCTCCAAGGTTGCTGGGCAGATGGTTTCTATCCTCAGGGAGCTGAATGCCTATTTGTGGCTAGGCCAAAGTACTCAGAATAGCACAGGCTGGAAAAGCTCACAGGAGTAAGGACCACCTAGAGCTAGGGACCTCATGGAGAATTTTCCAGAGGAGCTGCCAGTCTGATTTAATTCTGCAATCTTTGATGGACGCATTACACTGGAAATAATTTGAGAGGGTGTTGATGGTGGCATTGGGTTATCAATAATTTATAAATGAACTCTTCATTTTGAGTTTGTAGAGGAAGCGTCAATAACTTTTTCTATAAAAGGCTAGATAGTAAATATGGTCTTCCTCCCTTTTCAAACGCTTTAAAATGGGCTGGGGATGTGGCTCAAGCGGTAGCGCGCTCGCCTGGCATGCGTGCGGCCCGGGTTCTGTCCTCAGCACCACATATAAACAAAGATGTTGTGTCCACCAATAACTAAAAAATAAATATTAAAATTCATTCTCTCTCTCTCACTCTGTCTTTAAAAAAATATTTAAAAATGTAAAAAACATTCTTAGCTCACAGGCTTTAGAAAAATAAGCCAAGGGCCAGATTCGGTCTGTAGCAGTAGTTCTCCAACCACTATTCTAGATAATTACTATTCTGATCTTGTTATTAACAATAATAACAATAGCCCTTGTCAACATACTTTATATACAACCAGAGATATGAAAAATTGGCTGTATACATGTAAGAAGAATTGTAATGCATTTATTAAAAAAAGAAAAAAAATATTTTTTATATTGGAAAAATTGTGCTGTATACATGTAAGAAGAATTGTAATGCATTTATTAAAAAAAAGAAAAAAATTAACAATAGCCTTTGGCTTAGCATGCAGGCACTGGGCTCTGCACTGTGCCCACATTATCACATGTACTTCTCTTAATACTCAGTGATCTAGGTACTATTCTTATACCTTTTGAAGGTGAATAATTGAAGGTCAGAGAAGTTAAGTAAGTTTCTCAAGGCCGCAGTCAGAAGTGACAGAGGCTGAATCTAGGTCTTCTTGGTTTAAGCACTTACTCTTAGCCACTGCATCACACCAGCCACAGTGCTACCATTTGGAGGCATTAGGATGCTGAGGTGGTGTTTTCCTTGTGAGGATGGCAAGGAATAACCACGAAACTAATGGGAAAATGCAGGAGTAGACTGAATCTGAGATGACAAAGTTGATAAGGCACCTGATCCTGGCTTTCCAGTGGATTCACTGGACTCCCAGGTCCTTCTGTAGCTTAAAATCTTCATTTTATCATTTTGAAACCAAGGTACATTTGGTGCTACCTATCCCCCTCTCACCTCTACTCTGATAAAGAGCTCTTTGGGGGGTACTCTTAGTAGCTTCTAGGGCCATTGATTAAATGAGAGTCTAGATTTTTCTACTCATTCAGTGTATACATGGTTCCATTCAGTTAGAATCTGATATGTAAAAGATTGCAATGAATAGTCTTTCTTTTTAAAAACTAGGAAAATAGCTGGGAGTGGTGGCACACACCTGTAATTCTAGCAGCTCAGGAGGCTGAGGAAGAAGGATCATGATTTCAAAGCCAGCCTCATCATCTTAGTGAAGCACTAAGCAACTCAGCAAGACCCTGTCTTTAGATAAAACATTAAGAAAAGCCTGATGGATGTGGTTCAGTGATTAAGCCCCCTGGGTTCAATCCCTGGTATAAAAAAAAAGTGGAAAAAAAGCTATCAGCTGGGAATGTACACCTCCTTTTTTTTTTAATTCTATCAATTGCAAATTCAGAGAGGACATTAAAATGCAGGGAAGAAATTAAACACATTTTTTCCTAGGATTAGTTATTTTGTAATAAAATTCAATCAACTAAAACATCACATGAAAGAGAGGCATTTTCTCAAGGATTATTTTCCCAAGACTGGGTCCTGCCTTGGTTGAAGCCATGACAGGTCTGCCCCTCAAGGACAGTACAGGGCCTGTGGGTTAATGTTTGCAATTCCTTAGCACAGAACAAGGAATCCCAAAGTGCTGGCTGTTACTACAATCTCCATAAATCTACTCAACTGGAATGAGCAGCAGCTGGGGGCTTCCTGTGTAGGAATGGTGAAAGCAGCTGGCCTGAGACACTGCTTACGGTCTCCAGAGGGGGAATGAGAGAGCAGGGACAAAGCAAATACCACCAAGCTCACACTGGGGAAAGTGGAGTGTTGGGAAAATCCACTTTAAAACTGAGAAGCAGACCAAGAAAGCTGTAACCCAGTTCCAGCAAGGCTGTTTTTCCGGGGGACACAAGCCAGCAGTTGGGGGGTTCCTCAGGATGCCTTTTCACAGACCCTTGGAGGGCCTTGAGACTCTTTTGGTGGTTATGAGAGATTAAAACTATTTCCATAACAACATCATGTATGTGTGAACATTTGCACTATTGGTGCAAAAGCAAATGTGGATATAAGCTTGTCAGCACCTTTGGTTGAATCAGGACTGAAGCTGCAAATCTTACTAGTGGTCTTGGTCTTCACTGCTGTATACTCACAGAAAAAAAAATGGGGGGGGGACAAAAAAGTCCAGTTTCAAATAAAAATGTCCTTGATGAATCAGTAAAATTATCATTTGCATGAAATCTCTGCTCCCAAGTCAGAATCTTTTACTATTCTGTTATGAAAGAGGATGTATGCAGAAAGCACCCGTGCTGTATACTGGAAAAGCACCCTGCGGGTGCACTACCAGCTGATCTAGCCACATTTTTATGCAGCATCAATTTTTACTTAAAAGAATGACTGACATGCAAACTTTAGTTGCATGCTAACTCTTATAATTGACTGACAATTTTCTAAATTTGGGTGAAGTGTATATTCACTATTATGAGCTAAAATGGAGCAGCAGCAACTGGATTACCACTACTTCACCCCCAAGAAAGTGGAAAAAAAAAAAAAGCAAGCCAGACACATTAAAAAAACAATGGTCTTCAATATTGGGCAACTGGAAGATCAGGCTGGTGAATCCTGAGAGAAGGAATACAACCAAGGCATCTTAGCTTCCTATCAGGAGTATCCAGGCCATCATGTGGAGAGGGAACCCAAACAGAACCAGAGATCTCCCTGAGTTGAGGAAAGAGTTATTCAGGGAAGTCAAGGTGACTAGAATCCACAGGCCAAAGTAGGAGAGAGCTATTCAGAGAGAAATCACTTCAGTGGTCTGCAAAGTGTTCTTCAGCAAAGCATTGAGCTAGACCCACGGGCCTGTGCAGAAATCTCTGTCCCCATTAAAATATTTAAGGCAAAAGTAACCATAGCTGAGATTTGGAGGATCGTTTAGGGCACAAGGACTCTATGGGGTTTTGTCCTTCACCCCTACCCCTCTCACCTCTGAGGACAGACCTGTGGCTCAGTAAAAGGCAGGATGAAGCACAAGTGTTCTGAGAGTCTCCCTGGGTTGCCCTTACCTGGTGCCTATGTGAATGGATTCATGAAGTTTGCACTGTGAGGTTCCTTACTTTAAGCCCCAAGAGTGGCCTAGATATGTGTTTCTGTGTTTTTTTTTTTTTGTTGTTGTTGTTGTTGTTTGTTTGTTGGTTTTTTTTTTTTTTTGGTAAAATTTGTAGAGAATTACATAATTTTCAAAGGAGACCCCAAATTACATAAACTTCAGTGCTTATGAAAACCATGTCCTCCTTTTATAAGGACATTTCTTACTCCTAGATCCCTGTTTGGGGACTGTGTGCCCTTTATGTAACATAAAAAGTCCCACTAAAAAACTAGCGGGGTTTTACTCATTTATCTGTGTAATGAATATGCTCTGTATGCTTGTCATGTGATGGCCTGCGACCAGCTCTCTGTACCAGGGATGAAAATTACAGTTGTGTCCTGTCTTTAGGGATTCTTCAGTCTAACAGGGGAAAAGCGGGAAGTGATTATCTAGACAGTGATTTAGCTAACTTTGTAGTTAGTGCACTTGAGGAGTAGAGTGTCCACTGTGAACAAGGACAGGAGGGCCCCCAACTCTCCTGGAGGGTGGTAGTCAGGGTAGCTTTTCCAGGGACGTGACATTTGAGTAAAACTGTGAAAAAGACCAGAGGTTGGGTATTGGGAGGAATGACTTCCAGACAGCATAAGCACTGGTGGAGAAGGCTCCAGCATGCTGGGAGTCTGAGCAGCCCAGAGGAGGAGGCTGGGCTCAGCTCCTTAGTAGGAGTCAGGCCCACAAGCCCTTGCCAGCTGGTATTAAGGATTTTGACTTCTCAAGTTTTCCTTTTTGGAAAGACACAAGGTTAGAACTAGACTGCTTTGGGTAGGGTTTCAGCCCAAATCATAGGCTCTTTTCACAATTCTCTGTAATTCTGCTTACATCAAAGTAAAAATTGCCTGCATCTGGAGAGTCACTGTATCCAAGCCAAATTACAGGCACCATTCTTGGAGTGTTCAATGGCAACTCACCACTTCCTCTCTGCAACACTGACTGTGAAAGTTCAGCCAGAGCTGGTTCTGACAAGATCAGAGGAAGTCAGGCACCAAGCTGTGGCTGATACATGGACAGCTACAGACATCACTGAAATGACCACACTTCAGAGGGAACCCAGCAGCCTCATGAACCTGCCAGGCAATGCTGGCACCCAGCGTATACTGCCCCCAGCCTTGAGCTAAGATGGCTCATGTGGGTGAGCATGCTCCCTGACAACAGGACAGAATGCCTGCAAAACTGTTTTCTGGAAGGAAGCAGCTGCCCACAAAACCTCCGGCAACTTCCAGAACCTGAAATGCCCACAGAGTCACCACTTTAAGAGACATGTCCTGTGCCTTTCAGGTAAGCAAAAGCACCTTTCTTCAGGATCAGCTCAGGGCAGGTGGTGTGATCCTGTGAAATTCTGTCTGCATTGTGCTGGGCACTGTGCCTCTGGGCATTCCTAGATACATGATCAATTCCACCCTCACATGTAGTGGTGGGTAGATAATGTCCCAGAATGAACTATGGCCTCTTGGTTTGAGCTTTAGTTTCTATTCACAAGGTGTTACATTCTTCATCCAAATATAATTGAAAAGCAATATAAATAATTTCTGTTGCCTCCTGAAAAACATAAGGGAATTATGTATCCATCAAGCACAGCAAAATGCTTAGAATTCTGTGCACCTATGTACCTGTCCTCATCCTCCCTCATTGGAGTAGAGCAGCTGCTCCAAGATCTCAATTACTTTTCTCAAAAGTCACCCAAACTCTGAGGGAACTACTCTCTCTCCTCTCACCTGTCCCTTTTTTCTTCCATTGGTCATCTGTTTAACCTTCTTCATTTGTTCATTTCTCCAGGCACAGCCTCTAACTTGGAGATGGACCAGAGCCTCTTTCCAAAGGTCTCTGGCCACAGAACCACATGATTAAGTTTTGTAAAGCCTTTAATATTTGGGAGGGGAAAGAGGAGAAAAAGGCCCAGATCTTGCAAGAATCCTCACTAGGCCAGCAGGTATAGGCATCCCCTGGAGTTTGGGTCTTGTGCCTACTTCACACCTGCCAGCAAAGCAGCTGCTGGTAGGGCAGGAGCTCTTCCACCAGGAGGAGAGGCAGCAGGCAGCTGGGGCCATCCTCTTCTCATCCAAGTGTGCAGGCCAACTGCAGATTACGGGAGACAAATGTCCCCAACTCTCTACTGAGGGACTCAGAGTGTTCAGGCAAGACATAAAAAGGACTCCTTGGGCAGATAAATCTAAGTCACTGATTCTTTTTCCATTGGGGAGGAGAAGAAATAACTTATTTCCTTCCATGTCTCTGTGGATAGCAAGCAGGGGGCAGCTGTGATTTGGTTTAGACTCTCCCTTCTCCTCTGAATGCCCTGCTTCCCTTTCACCTTCCCCTCAATCTGGGGAACACTTTTGTGTCACTGTCTCTTGTTTCCTCCCTCCCCTTCCTATCATTCTTTTCACCAAGGAGACTGGGTTTAAAATTTCTCTTGGAGCTCATCAGTGGCATATAGGACTCATCTGGGTAACTTTTGTAAAAAGGACCCCCCTCTTTCTAAACCATTTAAATGAGTATCTCAAGGATAGGGCTGGGGCATCGGCATGGCTTTGAAAAGTTTCCTCTAGGAGATTTTAAGAGGGAGCCAGGGTGGAGAACACAGAAACCTGGAGATGTTGGTATTGGAGGCACCTTAGGATTCATGGGGAGTCCAGGACTCTGGGGGATGCTCACAGAGCTGGGGATTGATACTCTAGACACAGGGCCTGTGCTTGGCTTAGCAAAGAAGGCTGGTATGGACAGGAGTTGTAGGGCCTTGAAACCTGTAGGGCAGCAATTTTTAAGGCCAAACCAACCTGGCACCTTTATCTCCCCTCTCCCACCCCCTGACATCCCACCTCTTCCAGAGGCACCACAGAGAATAGAGCACATGGCTGGACCATCACAACGCCAGCTTTCATGAACCTCCCTGCTGCTCTGACTGGGTTCCCAAACCTAAGAAATTTTTGGCAAGTTATTAATCCCTATTAAGTCATTAATCTCAATTAACTCATTGCTTAATCAAGCAGTGCAAAACAAAAAGGGAGCCCATTGAAATGAAAATTGCTTTTGGGGCATAGACAGGCTGTAAGGCCTTTGTGAACCAACAGCAGTCAGGGGCTAGAGTTCTGCTTGTGTTTTTGCCAAGACCTGCTTAGAGCACAAGATTTCATGTCACTAAACCACAGCTGATGAACGGGCTGCTCCAGTTACGGGGCATTTAATATATATATGGGTAATTATGGGTAATTTTCAAAGAATTGGAAAAAAATATATATCCAAATTTAAAACTTCACTGAATAGTCTATAATTTCTTTTTGCTACAAATTGCATTTCAGGTTTGTACCCTACCATTAAGTATTGCATTTTGAATGCTGATTAGAATCACACAGCAGTTTAAATGGTAATAACAGGCACTCAATAAGTAGTTATTAAGTAAATAAAAATGTTTCCAAGATTCTGAGCTGGGGCACCAGTGGTTACTTTGTTGCTTTTTATTAACACATGTTCATTGTGGCAGGTTGAGAGTTGTAGAAAAACAAGGAAGTCAACTTGAGATCAACATTAAGAAGGGTCCTGGGTTTGTATTTCTACTTTTTATTTTTTTGTCCTGAGGCATGGCTGGACCTTGACTTTTCCTAAAGTACATTTGCATAGCTTTCAAGAAGAAAATCTCTACTATCAAAATAAGTGAGGTGGGGCATTTGGCCTTGATAAGCCTTAGGTCTCTGTGGTAGATTTTGCTGGTGCCCTGCCTGGATCCCCTAAACCTTGGGCACCCTTCCCTCAATTGCTGTGTGTGCTGGATGCTGGTGGCCCCCAAGTTGTCCACTTTTCTAGAGACTTGCCTTTGACCAGATGGGAGCTACCGCTGTGAAAGCCTGGGAATCAGGGAGCTCTTGCCCTTATCCAGGGGCAGGTCACAGCCAATGACTGATTGATTCTGGATACAAAACCTGATCTCCTGGCCTCAGTATGGAACAACTTTTTGGGGTCACTTTTGCTCCAGAGCATTCCATAGAAACCAGACCGAGGCTAGACTTCAATTGAAACTACCTCTTAAGCATCTTCCTCTGCCTCATCCTACTACCTTGATTATCTTACAAATTTCCCTGGAGGTCACTTCTGTAGAAATTGCTGGCTCAGGCTCTGCTCCTACAGTACCTGACCATTGGTAGGCCCTTTCGGTTCTAGCTCTCTAGGACCAAAGTATGAGTTGAGAGTCTTCCTACCCAAAGTGTGGTCCATGGCCCAGCACCTCGCATCACCTGGAACCTTGAAAGCAAGCAGAATCTCAGACCTCAAAGAAAACCTACTGAGTTTGCTTCTGCATTTTAACAAGATCCCAAGAAGGTTGTTAAGCACCCTGGAGTTTGAGTTGATGAGCCTAGATCATCAGTATTACCGGGGGGCTAGCTATGAAATAGAACAAGTAGTAGAGGGGGATTCTTTGCTCTGATTTCCATGGAAGCCTCTGGAGGTTGAATAAATAGGGAAGATTGTGTAAGGAGTTCTAAGGCTCAGAACTGTATCCCTGAAGACAAGCTGAAGAATACCTTTTTGAGGTAAGCATGTGAGGAGTTGACAAGGAAGGGGGGTTCATTCTAGGCAAGGAGGAGGAGTGGTTTCTGAACAGGGAGGATTGGGGTATCATATGTGGTTTCTAATTTCTGTCCTGCCATCAATTCATGGGCTGGCCTGGGGCAAGTCTCTCAGCTGAGTTTTCTGTCCCTTCATATGTGATGTATGGGATTTGGGCAAGTTGATCTAAAAGATGACCTACAGATTTCATACTGTGTGGGTCTGAAAAGAATATGAAAAACGACCTCTATAACTGCTAGGCCAAGCCTTAGGCAGAGAGGACAGATATTTAGGGCTTGTGAGTAAATTCCATGACAGTGCATCAAACTTTTTATGAGAAACACAGAGGGACAGACAGAGACAGACAGAGACACAGAAGTGAGGTGTTTGGTTGAAATCAAAGTGGGCACTTACTGGGAGGTACATGCAGGGGACATGGGAAACAAGGGCAGCAAGACTCCTAGCTTGTAGGACCAAATGTCATGGGTATGAATGGGCCTGATGTCAAGGAAAATTCACTGTCAAGTCACATCTTCTTCTGTACAGCAGTGTGCTGCCCAGAGCCTGCACAAAGAGGTCATCAGTGTACCCTGCAGCTACATCTGCCTGGTCAGATTCCACGTGCTCAGTGAAGAGGGCTATTTCTGAACAAACTGGAGCTGGTGATGTTGCCTTCGTGGTTTTCTTCCCTTGGAATTTCCCTTCTTTGCCTCAGATGCCCAGACTTCTTAGGAACCCCTCAAGGTGGTGTCCGATCAAGGCTGAGCCCCGATCAACAGCCGTTTGTGTTCAAGAGCTTTCCCCAACCCTTTTGCTTCCATCAAACTTTTAGGTTAGTTTCCTCTCCTGTGCCTTCTGAAGCCAGGAGTCATATATGACCATTTAAAATTTCAATTCAAATTAATTAAAATTCAATAAAGATACAGTTCCTCAGTCTCACTAGCCATGCTGCAGGTGATCCAATGCTGTAGGTGGTTAGTGCCAGCATATTGACAGTGCAGATATAGTATTCCCATCATCACAGAAAATTCTACTGGACAGTGCTGCTCTTTACTACTCCCAAGCTTTATTTACTTGGCAAAATACTTGTAAGCATATTAGCATTCAAAGAGGGGGACATATTCAGAATGCTTGGGTTCTGCCTCCTGGGTCTCCTTCTCTGGCACATCCTCTTTTCATATCTGCCTTCAGATACCATCTGCTGCTCTCTGAACATTTGGGCTGCAGGGTCTCTGTACCACTCCTCCCAGGCCCCTCATCAGCACAGATAATTGAGCCTACCTTTCTCCACTGGGCTGAAATCCCCAGTATAGACTCAGGATGGCTTTCAGAGCAGCTTCTTGGGCATCCTTTTTATTAGCCACAATAGCTATAACTTTTCAAAACATTGGAATCAGAATTGAGGATTTAAAATCCCCAAGGGCATGAGGCCCCCAAACCATTTTCTGCTTGCCTTTTCCGTATCCGAAGTCTTGGTATGGAGATCTCAGTCTTGAAGTTGAGAGCGAAGGCTATAAGCACTAGTTTCCCTGCCTTTCACCGGGCCAATGGAATGTCTCTCTTAGGCCAAACTCCCTTGCAATAATGATAACTGTTGTCAGGTGCAGTGGTGCATACCTGTAATCTCAGAGACTCAGGAGGCTGAGGCAGGAGTATCACAAATTCAAAACAAGCCTCAACAAATAACAAGGCCCTAACTAAGCAACTTAGTGAGCCTCTGACTCAAAATAAAAATATAAAAAGGGTTGGGGATGTGTCTCAGTAGTTAAGTGCCCCTGGATTCAATCTCTGATACCAAAATAAATAAATAGATAAAAATTTAAAATAATGATAGCTGTTGCTCTTGAATACCACCTATGGAACAGGTGCACACATTATCTCATTTAAGTATAATTGGATTATTTCATGAATTTGGTATTGGGATTGTTTGGTTCATGATAGTTCCTATAATCTCCATTGGGGTCAATTTAGTTATTAAGGTAGGGATAGAAGAAGGCACTAAGCACATTTCAAGGCTTTCTCAGAGATCTCCTATTTAATCCTTGCAAAACCTTGAGTATGAGTCAGGCAGCTGTTACCCATGTGAGTGTCCCCACCTCAAGGTTAGCACTGTCACCTGGGTCTCTGTACAATAGTGACAGTAGTAATAAGAAATGATGTTTCACAGTTGTTTACTACTTGATAATTTTCTTGAATTATGAACTATTTTGAACATACACAAAAGCAAAAATAACACCCAACTATCCACCACCAGATTTAACACATGTAAATATTTACCATATCAATTTCAGACTTAAAAAATATAGATACAACTGTAGTATCCTTTGAATACTTCCCCAATTTTATTTTCCTTCTTCCTTCCCAAATGAAATGTTTCTTCTTATTTGGTGTGTTTATTTCTCAAATACATACTAATTCTTTTACCGGTATGTGTGTATCCAGTAAACAATTCATAGTATTTGTGCATGCTTAAAATTTACATAAGAGATTCTATACATTCTATACGTTGTTTTTACTCAGCATTGTGTATTCAAGATTAAATCATATTGATACTTGTTAAATCAAGTACATTCATTTTATCTGCTACATAATATTCCATTGCATGAATGACTCGTGATTTTATTTATTCATTCTGCTGTTAGACATTTAGATTCTTTTAATTTTTTCATTATTAACAAACAGTGTTGCAAAAGGCATCCTTTTATGTCTCTACTACATGCTCGGGAGTTCTGAGGTTTGTGCATCTTCAGCATTCACAGCTGATCCACATGGTCTTACAATGAACCCTCACCCAGCCTCAGTGCATCACATGGCTGAGGTGTCAATGAAGTTAGACACGAGAAGGCTCATGGAGGTTGCAACTCTTCCAGGGCAAGTCAACTGGCTCACGGGGTGCTAACATGTTTGCTTAGTCCAGCATCAACTGATACAAGTTCCAGGGGTAGCTATGGACTTTCTTCTTGTGTAGTTTGGGGCAAGTTGTCTTTACTTGCCAGGTCCCAGCTTCTTGCAGTACTGGGAATTCTACCATTTATTGCATAGTACTGTCCTAAAGATGAGATGAATGTATATAGAAAGCATTCAGCTCAGAGTCTGGCAGGTAGCAAGGGTCCAATCTGTATGATTTAAACTGAAAATGAGAAATACTAAAAAAATTTAAATGAAAATAATGGATCATATGGTCATTTAGTTCCCCAAACGTGACATCATTGTTTCCATTTCCCTCACCACTGTTCTGAAACTAGCGTGATTATATATTATGAGCTCGTTGGGATTGCACAGTTAGCAGCTTCTATGATGGATGATATGAACTAGGAATGGAGCCCAGAAAGGCCACAGGACAGAATTCACTTTTGTAAGAATAATGCATTTTGTTAAACAATATGCCAGAGAAGGACCTTGGGTGCACCAGAACACAAACATGTCTATTTTAAAATTTACCTAGCTTTTCCCTATAAAGAACAGCTCTTTGAAATTTGGTTTTCCTCATCTGCACAGTGAGGGGCCTGAATGGAGATCTTTAAGGGTATTTCTAGATTTAAAATGAAATCACTTAATAGTATTAGTTTATTCAAGGTAATTTATATTTAGGCACAATTACTGTTTCCTTCCTGGGTGTATGCCCTATGGAGCCTTTAGCTGAGTATAGATTATTCCAAAGAATTTATTTAATGATACTTGCTTTCAAGTTTCTTGTCCTAATTTTGTTTGAATATAAGTTAAAATCCTTTTGAATGATGCTTGGGTTTCTTGTTTCCTGAAATTATATGCGGAGAACATATAAGACAGCAGACAGGGCCCAGGTTTCAGAATTAGACACTGTGGGTTTGCCATATGCAAGCCGTGTGACTTAAGTAAGCTGCATTACCTCTCTGAGCTTACGATCTCACTTGAGAGTGAAAGAACCTGAGTGTGGAAATAACCTGCTTCATAATGCCATGGTCAAGAGTCCATGAGATAATAAAATATGTGAAACAACAGGAACTCAGAAATATTAGCTTCCCTCCTCTTATGCTTCTCTTGCCAAATAAGGCTGCTGCCCTGTGCACTTGATTTGAAAATCTAAACTCAGAACTATTTTCTTCTCCCTCCGATGGCTTTAAATGCATTCATTGGCTTAGAAAGAGGAGCCTTTATCATCTGCGGTTCTTTTCTCTTTTCCACGAGTGCCAATTCCTCTGCAAACCACAACGCTTCATTTTGTGGCTGAGTTTCATAACGTACCAGTTGATGTGGGTATTTCCCATCCTTGGAAACTGCCCAGGGACAGTTTTCTCTGGGGGTTTCTCAAAACTGCTGAATTATGATTCTTTTGGCCAAAGCCCCTTCTATAGGATTTGGAGTGAGCTTGTGGTTTGGCAGATGCTATCCTAGCAGGAGACATCCTCCCATAAAATGGATGTCCCACTGAATCTGCCAGTGTGATGTGCCCAAGCCCCAGCAGAGACTGACAGGTTGGGTGCAGCACAGCCCCTCCCCCTCCCACCAGGTGATTCTGCTGCAATAAAACCCTCAGGAATCAATCAAGCTGTCAATCCAGATGGCCTCTGGGGGAGGGCCGGGGGCCACAGGTGGACGGATGGGTAATGAAGCTCCCGGAGCCTTCTTCCACACATGGATAATACATGAGGCGACATTCAATCACCTCCCTATGCAGCAGCCGGGAGCAGAAATGGCTAACTATGCCCTGAACTACAACTTGAAGATTGCTCAAGTGACGCTGGAGCTGAACGGTGACCCTGGACTGGTTCTCAGTACATTATTCCGGCGGTGGCCAGAGACAATTTCCTAGGGACTGGGTTAAATAAGCCAACATTCTTCTTCCCTGGTGCAGAAATTGATGGCAGCAAGGCCGCCAGGCTTCTGTGCCTGAGTAATGGCACAGGGGCACCTCCTCAATCCTGTCCAACACTGGCAGAGGCTGGCGTAGCGGGGAAGTCAGGCATGAGCAGGTCAGACAAGAACAAGACTGATGGGGGCATTATTTTAGGCTACCAGTGGGACCAGAACTCTGGGAGGGTGGAGAGACAGTAGCCGTGTCAAGGAGAGCTGTGTTTCATTATTGTTGGTGGCTGCAGTGACCTCCTTGGAGCAGTGTGGCCTGCCTAGAGCTACTGTTCACCCATTCATCCTAGTCCACAGGGGCCCAGCTGATCCTTTCAGCCCTGGAAACATGTACATCCACAAGAGGGAGAAGGGGGCAGTCCTGTGCCTTCAGGGCAAGTGGGACCTTGGAGGGAATGTCTTATATTTTTTGTGGTTTTTCTCTTTCTGGTTTGTTCTCTGAGGTCAGAGCTAGGAGTGGTTGGCAGAGGGGTGGGGGGAACACTATTGTAGGGGCCGGGAAGAATGTGATGTCGTCTATGAGGGGGGTGGTGCAGGTTTAGCAAGACCTGGGCATGTTGCATGGACATGTCAAAGTTCACATGTCGCAAACAAATTCCTCAGAACCAAGACTTCCCCCAGGTCTGCCCCACCCCATCCTCCTCACAGGAGGAGTGAACACGGAACTCCATTCTCCTAGTAACTCCAGCCAAACCCTTTAAAATCATTCTGACCCTTCTCCTCTCAGACGGTCTTGTTACTTCTCCAGGAATTTCACCATCCAGCTGGAAATCGTATCTGTGGTTTTTCAGCCAGTCTCCTTGCCTCAGGTATGGCCCCTGTCCAACTACCCTCCATCCTGCATCCCAAGTGTTCTTCTAGAACATGCCATTTCCCTTTTAAATTCTCCAAATGATTCTCTGCACTCTGAGGATAAACCAAAATCTGCTTTACGTGGAGCATATAATGCTTTTTGTAATATGACCTCTTCTTACTTTTCAGGTTCCTCCTTTCCTATTGTCCCCTACCCCCACGCTTGCCTCCACCAACATGCCATCCAGACCATACACTTGTTCATTTTGATCAGCAACTCATTCATCAAACATTCACTGAATGCTTACTGTGCAGTAAATCCTGTTTCAGGGTACAGTGAATTTAGGGGCCAATGGTAAGAGGTAGGAATCTGAGATGAATCCCTGGATGAGTGTCTGTCTGGGTAGCCTAAAAATCACAGGGATAAGACTGCAGGGCTACAGGAGTGATGATGAATTCAACACAGGCATGTGGAATTTGAAGGGTCTCACAAGTATTTGGATAAATGGGCTGGGCACCCAGAAGTCTGTGCTGGTTTTATGGGCAGATGGTCTTTGAGCCATGGGAGGGACTGAGATCATCCAGGGAGAATGAAAAGGGAGAGGACAGAGGATCAGTCTCTCAACATCAAAAGGGGACAGGTGAAGGTAAAGGTATCTGCAAGGGAGACCAAGAGCAGCCAGGAGCTGCAAAGAGAAGGAAAGAATGGAACAGACAGCTTCTCAGACTTCAATGTACATGCACATCACGTGGGGATGAAGGGAGGGCTTTGTAAAGGTGCAGATTCTGCCTTCTAGATGAGATGGGGCCTGAGAGTCTGCATCTCCACAGAGGTCCAGTGCTGCTGCTGCAGTGGTCTGTGGTGACCTGGAGTAGCAAGATCATGGGAGCAATGAAGGAAGAGGCTCTTCAGAAGAAGAAGGTGTTGGCCCTGTGACTGTTCACTTGACACTTGCTTGACTAATGTAGCAGCAGAGACTAGGAGGCCCGAGCCTCCTGGATTGACGAATTCCAGGCCAGGAAGACCCTGATGATAACAATCAGGATTACTTGGGGCAGGTGATGCCATGGGTTCTGGGTTCCATTCTGGGATTTGAAAGGTATGCTTTCTCCACAAGGCCTTCTGCTGGAATGTGCCTGTCCCTGGGGCCCTCAAGCAGAGCAGGAGAGTCTTCTCCATTTTCTGATCAGATCAGAGCTATCTGAGCCGACCTCTAGTAAATGCAGTATAGCCAGGTGGGCACTCTGCAGACTTTCCCTGTCCTGTCACCGAGTCTACACAAATGTGTGAGCTGCTTCTCTGCACTAATGCAATCCTCTAGACACCCACGTCAGGGACTTCCTTGGCTGCAGTACAGATGGACCAGGCACCCGTGGGAGGCCACAGTGTGAATTCCTCTTGCAAGACAACTCCACATCTGAGAAAGATCCAGGACAGTCTGGGTGGAGGGGGAACACCCTATTCTAGCCTTCTCTGGCTCTAGGTCACATTCCTCACTAAGTCATTCAAAGCACCCCACAGTTCGACTTTCTTCTCTCCCACATTTTCCTGAGGCTTGGTTTTGATTTCCCTGGTCCTCCTCTCCTTTAGCCACAAGAATCAACTTCCCTTTCCTAGGAGGCTCCTTGAAATCTTGTGCCTCCTTCTCAACTCTTATATCTGCCAACATTTCAAGACCCAGATTAAATTCCTCCTTCTGGGGAGAGTTCTGAGATTTCCCCATCAGAGTGGATTTCTCCTGCCCACCGGACCACCATTTGCACTTCTGAGTTAGTATGACCCACAGACTCTTTTTGTTTGTTGGCTGATGATGTGTGTGTGTTTGCCAACCAGTTTATAAGCTTCTGGGGATTGAAGGTTCTGCTATATTCATCTTATAGCCAGGACTGTTGCATATGATTGTTCAAGTTGGACACTACACAAGAGCACCCAGCTTAGGGAGTGCTCTTTAGCTAATGCAGCCTGAGCACCTCTCCCTGGCAAGGGTAGAATTGGTCCAAAGGAAGAGGTAGCTTTTTCTTTTTCCTATCAAGATGCTGTTTACTTTCACATTTACTTTTTTTCCCCCTTCTGAAGTTTTGATAGATGTAGCCTATGAAATGAACTAACAATAGACAGATGAACAGAAAACAAAATGTGTTATGCTCCTCAGCATGGGAGTCATATACACAGTAAGTGGTTCTGAGAGGTACAAAATGGCCAAAACTTATATAGCATTCTGAGTTGCAGAAAGGAAATAGAAGCTATAAAGGGGGCTTAAATTCTTTTCTGTAGCTGGGCATGGTGGTGCATGCCTGTAATCCCAGCAACTTGGCAGGCAGATCACAAGTTCAAAGCTAGCCTCAGCAACTTAGCAAGACCCTGTCTCAAAATAAAAAATAAAAAAGGATGGGGATGTGGCTCAGTGGTTAAGCACCCCTGGGTTCAGCCCCTGGTATTACCCTCCTGAAAATTAAAAAAAAAAAGAAAGAAAGAAAGAAAGCAAAAATCTTTTCTGTGATACGTCAAAAACCTAGGGCTGAATAGAAGTCTCTTCCTCTCTTGGAGTCCACCTCAGACCCGTGTGCAGTAACAAAACTACAGGGTAAAAAACATGTGGCTATGTGGGGAGAAGAGGAAGAAGGAGGGAACTTATATTTATAGTGTGCTGTCCAAGCCCAACGCTGTGGTAGCACAGTGAGACGATGAACAAGGGAAATCTTTGTTTTGGAAGGAAAATAGAGGAAACTATAAATAATTAAAACAAGAACATTCTGAGTACATTATTAGAATTATTCCTCTTTTTCCTTTTAAAGAACTCGGGGAGGAGTGCGTGGACGTGGTTAAAAGAGAGATAGTTGAATTCCAACAGGTTGGGTCAGGGACAATTAATGAGAAGTGGGACCTTGAAGGTTGAGAAGTTAATTTGGGGCACATGGCTATGAACAAGGAACATTTTTGGCATAAGGAATAGCAAAAGCTATAGGGGGAGAGGGCAAGCTATGAAATACTGCAAAGAGGACCCACCAAGACAAAGGAGGTCTTATTATACAGCCCACAGATAAACCCCTGGTACCTGGTGGAACCTCTGGGCTAGTTGTAACTTCTAATCTATTTCTTCCTCATTCTGGAGAGAATAAAGGGAGGTGGGGGAAGATAATGAAGCCAACAGCTTCTCAGGCTATGGACCACTTGGGGGAGCTGTTTGGAAAACCCACCCCCCTGAGACGGAGCCAAGAGGATCTTGACTTTCCAGCCTCCTGCCCTTCCCTTAATCTTCACCGACTCCTCAGATGTTTTCCAGGTCCTGTGTCTCTGGATGTCTTGGCTGGTCACTTACTTCTTGACAGCCTCTGCTCCTTTGGCTCTAACAACACCTAAAACTACCAGGCTCTTGGCATCCACTCCCTCCCTCCCTCCCTCCCTCCCTCTGTGTCATCTTCTGCTGCCTACCCCTTGAAAGCTGGTGGCTTCCTTTTACCTCATAGGCTTCCCTTGCTGGCCAAGGTGTACTGTGTGGCCTCTTGGACACAAAAATTATCTTTAACACAAATGGTATCCCACTGTATGCATTGGCTGTGTGCATTGTTTCAAAGGATAGCACTGGAATTTCCTAGCATCCAAGGTAGAAGTATAGAGTCACCCTTGACTCTTCCTAATTCTCACATGTTCCAATTTAAGCTTCTACGTGGTTCTAGAATTGTCCTGTATTTCATCTACCTCTGCCCATTCATCACCTTTCACCGAGAATATTATAATCATTTTTAACTTGATCTTCCAAACTTTCACATGGGCCTTTTTAAAAAAAATTAATTCTTTGTACCATTAAACTTTTGTTGAGATAAAATATATAAAAATGAGATTTACCACGTAAGTCATTTAAAAGTGTATAATGCAGTAATTGTAATATATTTACAATATTGTAGATTATCATCACTAATTCCTGAACAGTATGCCAGTATTTTTTAAAAATCAATTTAGTAGTTTGCAACCACTAAGTATTTTTTAAAATGAAGTAGTTACAAAAGAGAATGAAAAGAGCATAAATAGAATAAATCACAGAGCAATGCAAAAGTTGAAAAGGATAACTGTTGTCTCATGAAACCTTGATTTCAGTTAGATGTTTATGTATAATGTGTGTTCATGGTAGGCGTACTAGGTGATAAATTAATTTCTTATTGTGGATCATGATAAAAAGAGTGGGGTGGAAAAACCACCAGGTCTACACTGTTCAGCTAGTGTTATTATAAGTCATAAATCTGAGTGTAGGTCACTCCCCCAAATGATTGCCTGTCAATGGTCCCCTAGCATAAGTTACTAGGTGCTAGGGACACAGCAATAAATAAAGCAGGCAAAATACCCTTCTTGGTTTATATTTTAGTTGGGGGAGATATAATAAAAAACAAAAATAAATAATAATAAATAATAAAATTATATAGTATGTGAAAAAATGATACATGCTCTGAAAGAAAAAAAATGATAGGGTTTAGGAGTGTGGAATGAGGGAGGGAGGAACTGAGGTTTTGAAGGGGATGGTCAGGGCAGGTCTTACCAAGAAGTAACATTTTGGCAGAATTTAAAAGGAAGACAGGCAGGTGTGGTGGCATGCACCTGCAACCCAGCAGCTCCGGAGGCTGAGGCAGGAGGATCACAAATTCAAAGCCAGCCTCAGCACCATAGAGGGGCCCCAAGCAACTTAGTGAGACCTGTCTCAAAATAAAAACCAAAAGGGCTGGGGATGTGGCTTGGTGGTTGAGAGCCCCTGGGTTTAATTCCCAGTACCAAAAGAAAAGAAAAAGGGAAAAGGAAGGGATGTCTGAGAAAGCAGCATTCAAGGCAGAGAGGACGCAGGTCCCAGGTTGAGGTGCGTGGCTGTGTGAAGAAGGGGGAGTGGTTTGAGCATGTGGTGGGGGGGTGGGGGGATGGGGAGGAGATGAGGAGAGCTGCCTGGAACCTGGCCATGTTGGGCTTTGGGTCATTGTAAAGACTCTGGCTTTTAGCATAAGGGAAATGGAAGTTATTGCCAATCTTGGAACACAGGGATCATGTGCTCTGGGATATCTTTTGAAATAGCCATCTATAGGATTCCAATTCCTTCATCTGAGGTCGCAGGTCTTTTATATTTTGTCCCTGCCTACAGCTTCAGACTCATTTCTTCTGTCATCAGAAATTCCAAACTCTTCTCTCTTTTTCCATGAACCATGATGCCTCCTACCTCTGTGGCTTTGCCTCCACGTTCCTTCTGCTGGAAGACCACCTCTGGTCTGGCTCATTTCTACTCATCCTTCAGCAATCAGCTAAGATGCTTCCTCCTATTAGGGCCCCTCCCCGTGGCTGGGTGTCATGTGTCCCCTCGCCATCAATTCTTGGGAACTTCCTCTGCATCCGGATTGGTAGTTTACTGTATCTGTTGCCTTTCACGTCTCTGATTCCTGGGCTGTGCAAAATCTTAGCTTTTGCATCCTTTTATCCCATCACCTACCTACAACTGTCGCTGATGGGGACTTACTAAAGTCAGTTCACAGAGCAGCGCTCCCCAAGCTTTGCCCTGCCCGAGCTCCTTTCACTACCCACAACAGTGTTGGGGGCGGTGGGGGGTGGTTCTCTGAGGCTCTCCTTGGTAAAATTAAATTAAATCCCTAAAGGAATTTAATAGATGAGACAAACCAGGCAGTGGGAGCCATGGAGGTGGGGAAGCTGCTCGGGAGGAGGCCACTTGCCTAAGGTTACACCATGCTCATTGAACTGGGAGTCCACATGCAGCCTCTGGCTCTGTGCTGAGATAAATGTACTCTGATACTTCTCCAGGCCCAGCTGTATCTCTTCTTCATGGCAGATCTCCTTTCACCCAAAGTGCTTCATCAACATTATAACCAGAGGAGGGGGGCCAGGCTGGGCCTCCCTGTGGCCTACGGTGCAGATGAGGCTTTAGCATAACTTGGGAGCTAAGCCTGGGACCCCCTCAGACATGTGAGGGCATTGTGGCTGCCTTTCCAGAGCTTGGAGTTTAGGAAGGAAAAGAGGCAGCTTCCCCTCTTGGTCCTCCTGAGCCACCAAGAGAAGATCTCACAGACATTCACAAAGACCAGCGGCTGTTAAAAATGAAATATGATTTCACACACCATTTCCTTTCTTTCCTCCCCTGTCTTCCTATAGAAAACCAAGAATCAAACTTTCTGTACACATTGCAAGGCAGATAAGTCCTCCAATAATCTTCCTCCCCAGGTCTGTTCCCTTATAAATATTCCAAGGCGAGGCTGCCAGCCGGTGATTTATTTACAAGGGATATCACTTCATGCAGCTGCGCTGGTGTCCAGGCAAATGGCTGACTGTGGCACTCTCCAAACTCTGCCTCCTTATCTATTTTAAATGAGACTGGGGGTGATTCACTCCTCCAATTTCAATTCCAACGAGTTAAAATGATTTCTGCTTTAACAATCTTCAGAATTAAAAAAAAAAACTATAGAAATGATGAGCCCTGCTCTTCAGAGTCACTGCTATTCCTCACATCTGAGTGCTCCCACAGGAGAAGCACATGCATGCGGACATGCCATGACTGAGCCCCCGCAGATCTTTCCCACCCACCCTGGGAAGCCGGCAAAAAAATAGTGGGGGAAAGCTCACTGTGCCCATCTAGCTAAAGGGCTGCTTCCTTCAAACCCTTTCCAGGCCTCCTCATTCCTTCCAGTAGTTCTAAACCTCTCAGGGGTCAAAGATTCCTTTGGGATTTTGGAGAATAACATGCCTATGCCCATTGATGGGGAACCATTTCCATCTATGATTTCAGGAGATGCCAGGGACAGTGGGTGGCAGGCATGGGCTGCAGGTGCTGGAGGGGTAGATAGGGAAGCAGTGTTGTGGGAGGTTGCTGAACCCTGTGGACAGGGTGGTTGTTGGGACTCTGGCCTTGGGTTGACTATGATTACTAAAAGGAAGTAAGAGGGCCTTCCAGGCAGGAGACATGCTTAAAGGTGAATATATTGAGAGGCAGTTGGTTCATCTGGGGGGCAATAAAAAAGAGAATGGAGTTTAGGCTTATTGAACACTTAAAATGTTCCAACCATTGTGGTAAGTATCAAAGAGGTATGAATATACATAGTCCCTCACCTGAGGGACACAGAGACTAATGGGCCAGGTAGCCTCATGGTGGGGTACCACTAACCATGCCACAAGTCAGCAAGAGTTTCAGGGAGCTGCAGTGCCAGGAGAAAACTAGGGCCACAGAGAGGCTGTGACAGATGGGGATGAGTAGCCCCTGGAAGTCCCTATCACCATGGCAGACTAGATGGCAGGAGTCGGGCAGGCCAGTCCTTTTGACATGTCCTGCCTTGAATGGCTGGATGCCCCTCTTCAGTGAGGTGCTGGATCCTGGCTTATAGTGGGAGATGTCTCAGTTGGGGTCTTGGATGGTCCTGAGGTCCCAACCGATTCCAGCTACTCAGCAAAGACATAAAGTGAGGTCCCATCTTGCCTTCTGGCCTGATGACTCTACCAACGAAAATAACTCCTGCTGGCAGCAGCTCTGTTTTCATTTTGTGGGTTGGGTATACCAGGAAGGGCAAGAGCAGTCAGTCACTCCTCCCTCTGACTCAGGCGGTACAAGGTGAGAGTAGGACACACACACACACACACACACACACACACACACACACACCCCACATGTGTGTTCTGATAACTGAGGGACTTCCTTTTGCACTAAAGCCAGGCTGTTCCTCAGTAAGAGACCTGGCCCTGAGGATGCTCAGAACCACTAGGTCCAGAAGAACCTCTCAAGATAATTTTGCCCAATTCCTTCAGTGAATAGAGAAGAAATCCTAGGTGAGGAGAATGTGTCTTGGGCCAAGTCCCAAGTGGTGGTTAGTGGCAGAGTGGAACTGAATCTTGCCAGGTGGGGCTCTCCAATGTTCCTTAGGAAGCAAGAGTTCACGGTGGGGTGGGGGGCTGCAGCACTGGGAGCGTTGTGCGATGATAACGATGCCACCACTGTTTTCTTTTGTTATTGTTGTTACGGGAGCACTTTATCACTGAGCTATATCCCCAGACCTTTTTATTTTACTTTGAGACAGAGTCTCACTAAATTGCTCCGACCTCCCAAGTCACTGGAATTACAGGCATGCACCACTGCACCCGGCCGACCCCATCACTATTTTATAGACATTAAAACTATCAAAACTGCAGTAAGGCAGAAAATTAAGTTTACATAGCTAGTCAGTTAATCTCTCTGAGTTTAAGGTTTCTCATTAATAAAAAATGTGGGTAACTGTACCTTCCTCTTAAGGTTGTTGTAAGGATTAAATGAGATAATTCTTGCTATGTGTTTAACCCAGCACTTGGACTGTGGTCCAATAAAGTATACTAAATAAATACATTAGCTAACAAGGCATGCAATAAATGCTAGCTAATGTTATCTTTTTCATAATTGTCAAGTTCAGTTAATACATACCAACAATTGAATACAGGAAAATGATGATAGCTATGTCAGAGTGGTAGGATTATGAGTATTTTTTCCTTTATTTTCTATACTGTTGATATATTTTGTTTATCCTTGTAACAGCTTAATGAGGTATAATTTACCTAATGTAAATTTCCCATTTTGTAATACAATGCAATAATGTTTAATATATTTACAGAGCCATGCAACCATCATGTCAATTGATCATCCTAAAAATGTCCCTTGTGCACAGGTGTGATCACTCCTGTTTGCACTTCAGCCCTAAGCAACTGGTGATTTGCCTTCTGTCTCCATTGTTTTTCTGGACATTTCATAGAGATGGAATTATAGAATATATGGATTTGGGGGCTGACTTATTTCAGTTTATGATTTTTAGGAGTTCAAAAAGTAGTTTGGCACAGCAATTTTAAAACAAAAGCCACTCCCTAGCATGATCGCTCCTTACATTTCCATGCAATCTATCGATAGTAGCCAGGACTCTGGCAAGAGCCAGGGGGCCTGCTCATAAAGTCAGATGAAGCGTTTGAGGAAGGGACTATTTCCAGAGGGGCTGGAGCCAATGGTGCAGTGAGAATTCCCACCCACACGGGGCTAGGGAAGAATAGTGTTCCTGGAGCCTGGAGAGAGCCAGAGCCATGGAGGAGGGGCCACCTGGAGAGAGCACAGCTGGTAGAGGATAGAGAATGAAGCCTGACCACCCACACAGCCAGGCAGGGAGGGAGCGAATGGGTGCTGAGAACATCCAGCCTCACTCTCTGCCCTCCACCTGATCTTCTGCCCATTCACTGAAACTAACTGGAGGGGAGCAGCCTTGGAACCTGGAACCACAGAGACAGAGAAAGGCTGAAGATGTGTGGCTAGAGGGACCAGAAGGGATGAGCCAGCAAACCTGATTTCCAAATTTGTTGCCACCCCTTTTTGCCCTCCTCCATCCAGCACTGTGCACATAATCATATCACAGTGCTTGAACCCCTGCCTATATGTCAGGAACTTTGACGTCCTCTTGGGTTTGCTGGCCTCTAGAGCTGGGATGCTTTTCCTGTTTTGCTGTCTTCAGCCCTTGCTCAGACCTCTCTGGTGAGGGGCATTCTTAGCTCTTTGCTTTCCCAGTGGGGGCTTCCTTCTTCTGCCAGAGCATTAGCATACTTTAGCATGTGAGTGCATATGCTGCAGATGTTGTTGGCATACCTGCATCTATACTATGATTAAGTTTTGGCATGCCTATTTCTGACCCGTGTTTCCCTAGAGGAAAAAATGATTGTTTTATCAATGGTGCTGGAATAGTGTCTGTCAGAGAAGTTAGCCTCCAGCACAAGAGTAGGACAGAGAAAGGCTAAAGAATATCTGTCAAATTGAGCAGTGTCCTCCAAGTCTCCTGCCTAATACCACCAACTTCATTACTGTCTACTGGAAAATGATGACTACAATAATTACAAGTTTGAGAAGTCCTCTCTGAGGTAAGTAAAGTTCATTTTGGCTTCAGATGTTAGGCCTTTGCAAGCAACCTAATGAAGGTGGGACTCGAAGGTCTAAATGTCTCTTTCATACACTTAAACAGTGATTTCCTGACACTCCTAAGCAGCTTCTATTGTTTCATTTTCTCTATGGCTTCTTTCCCACATGAAGTCAGCCTTATTAACCTTTCTGCTCAACACTGAATGTGACTTTTTCATCTCTGGCAAAGTGGACAGTAACCACCCATTAGATAGTCCTGTTAGAGTACACATCAGACAAAGAGAGAAATGGACCTTTTTTTTTTTGGAAACTACCCAGATAGCTGTTTTTTAAATTCCTGCAAAAAATCTTCAAAGAAACTAAAACAAAACAAAAGACAATCAAAAAACTCCCAAACAAACAAATTTTTAAAACTTAACAGTTTTTATACTCCCTACCAAAATAGATGCTCTGTGTACTCCCTGGAAACCAGTGGCATTTCCTGACTGGCCACTACAGTGAGCATTCCTTCAGAGGCATGGCCTCTAAATATTGTCCCTGGCAGAGAGGCTCCAGGCTGAGCCCAGCCATCCTGCCCAATGGCCCAGAAGATGCTCAGGAGGCCCCAGAATTGGGAGGAATGCCACAGAGCAGGCTGGAGAAATTTTGGATGCTGGGCCATTGGGCAAAGTTAGTTGTCTGGAAACAGGGGAAGGGACAAAGTCGGGAGGGTGACTATGGTTGTCTGGAAAAATACAGAATGAGTAGAATGCAAATTACCAGAGAAGGTCCCTTCCAGGATTAGTCTGTAGATGCAGAGAGAAGTACAGTGAGAAGATGACCCCTTGAGAAGACCTATGTTTAAGTCCTGGCTCTGCCTGGGGGCTTGGGGATTCATAGGAATATATTTTTTTAAAAAAATAATATTCTGTTGGCTTCTTCCCAGGGAGACTGCATATTGTCATGCCAAGGGCATGGTTTTGAAATTATGTAGACAATGGGTTCGAATGGGAGTCCTTGTCCTTTACTAGAAGTGTCAGACTTTTTCTTTTTAGTGTAGAATCTTCAGCATAGCCACCAAGCTGAGAGTACATTTTCCAGCCTGTGTCATAGCCAGAGACGACCATATGACTAAGTATGGCTGGAGCAAGAGTGAGTTTGCAATTCCTCATTTGCTCAGATAGTGAAGGAGGTATCCTGTCCTTCCCACTGTAGCATTTTCCTACTGTCTAGAAAGCATACTTGGTAGAGAAATCATCTTGAACCATATAAGTGCCCCAAGTGACTATCAAAGCAAAAACATTTCATCTCTGAAGCAATGCAATTTCAATCCTGGCCTCAAAGGAATTCCATAGAAAAAACCCAAGGCTCATATGCTCATAGAAAAGAGACAGATCATAGGGAAGAAGTATTTGCAAATCACAAATCTGACAAAGGATTTGAATCTAGAATATTCAAAGAACTCTTACAACTCCAGAAGATAAAACAATTCAATTCAATTAAAACATGGGCAAAAGATTTGAATAGGCATTTTACTAAAAAAATACCCAAATGACTAAGCACCTAAAAAGATAATTGAAATCAATATGGAAATGAACATTAAAATCACAATGAGATACCATTTCATGTCTACTATAATGACTACAAAGATAGTAAATACTGGGCTGGGGCTGTAGCTCAGTGGTAGAGCACCTGCCTCACACGTGTAAGGCACTGGGTTCGATCCTCAGCATCACATAAAAATAAATAAAGATATTGTAGCCAACTAAATTAAAACAATATTAAAAATAAATAAAGATATTGTGACCAACTATAACTAAAACAATATTAAAAAAAACAGTAAATGCTGGCAAGAATGTGAAGACATTGAAGTCCTCAAATATTATTGCTGCTGGGTAAACTACTTTGGAAAATGGCTTAGCAATTTTTTAAAAAAGTTAAATATAAATTTGCTGTATGATTCACAATTCTCCTGTCCAGAAAAGGCAAATTTTGGAGACAAAATGTAGACTAGTTGTTGTCTGGGCCTTCAGATGGGAATGGGAACTAACTGTTCATGGGTACAAAGGATATACATAAAAGTATGGAATGACATAAAAGTTATAAAACTGGATTCTAGTAATGGTTATGTATCTTGGTAACTGACATAAACTTTATTTATGACAGAACAGGCATTGTTCTTCAGTGGGAAAAAAGATGGGCTAGTTTAAAAACCATGCTAGGTCAATTGGGTATCCGAATGGGGAAAAAATTAACTAAATCCCTCACACCATATGCAATTTAATTCCATCTGGATTATATACTAAACAATGAAAGGTAAATCTACATATCAGATCAAATTGTATAAAATAACACACACAAATAAATGCATATAAAAACTGGTGAAATACTGAGTAAGGTCTGTAGTCTAGTTAACAATATATACTAATGGCAATTTCCAGGTTTTGATATTATACTTAAATGAGCTATCATCATTAGGAAAAGCTGTGGGAAGGATTAACAGAATACTATGTACTATTTTTTGCAATTTCCTGTGTGTCTATAATCATTTCAAAACTAAAAGTTAAAAAAAAAAAAAAGTAAGGCCTGGGGCCGCAGCTCAGTGGTGAAACGCTTGCCTAGCATGTGTGAGGCCCTGGGTTCGATCCTCAGCACCACATAAAAATAAACAAATCAAATTAAAGCATGCTGTCCATCCACAACTACAAAAAAAGAAAAACTATAAAATATTCAGAAGACAACAGGGTATGTTTATTACTCAAGGCAGAAAAGACTTTCTTAGCTTGGACACAGATGTAGGAATCATAAAGGGAAAGAGCAACAGATATTACACTAGAGTTAGGAACTTCTTCACCAATGACACCATAAATAGAATGAAAATTCAAGAGAAGACATAAGCCACATTATAGTCCCCACTTAGTATATAAAATGCAAAAATAACTGAATCATCAAGAAAAAGAAAAAATCGTAGGCTGTCGATGTGGCTAACGTGCTGGCCTGGCATACGCGGGCGCTGGGTTCGATCCTCAGCACCACATAAAAAATAAAAATAAAAGATGTTGTGTCCACCGAAAACTAAAAAATAAATATTAAAAAATTCTCTCTCTCTCTCTCTCTCTTTCTCTATTAAAAAAAAGAAAAAGAAAAAATCCATATAAAAACAGGCTGAGGCAGGAGGATCGCAAGTTCAAAGCTAGACTTCGCCACTTATGGAGGTCCTAATCGACTTAGCGAGACACTGTCTCAAAATAAATAAAAAGGGCTGGGGATGTGGCTCAGCCATTAAGTGCCCTTGGGTTCGATTCCTGGTAACCGCCTAAAAATAGTTTAATAGATACATGGTATATACTTACATAATGAACCCAGGGCACATAAAACAAACAAACCACAGCTCTACAAAAACTCAATGAATGGATCTCACAAACTTTAAGTTTGAATGAAAGAAGCCAGAGGCTAACAACCCCTAGAGGATGACTCCATTCCTAGAACAGGCAAAACTAAACCATATTATTTAGGGATGCATATGCAACAGGTAAAACAAAGGAAAACAAGAGAATGATTACTTCAAAAGATAAGAGAGGTTACCATTGAGAGGCTGGGTAAGATTCACTTTTGGTTAGAGAGGAGTAGACAAAGGGCCTCTGGAGAACTGGCAAATATTCTTAACCTAGGCCTCCATCATTTGTCACTGCCCGCTTGATAATTATTTGTTGGTTTGTAGATATGGCAGAGGACTTGTCTATATCTCCTAATGAAAGAGAAAAAAGAATAGAGCACGCACCTCTTCATCTTTCTCTCATCATAGCATTCACCATCAGACTAGAGTCGTTTATTGAACCAACCATTGAGCCTATGACAATGCAGGCAGAAGCCACAATTAACTATGTCCTTGTGGCTTTGCTGATGAGTGTTTAGTGGCTGCTCAAAGAGTGAACAATCACCTCATACTACTTAGGGTTAACCCTGTGCTTCTGAACTGGCATCTGGCTTTACAGCCTAATTTAACTTTTGTCTAGGAATGACAGAGCAGAACCAAACTAGTTCCCCTCCCCTATATGCAGTGACTGATTAAAAAGAAAAGAGTGGAGCAGAGACCCAGACCACCTAGTCAATTTTGTTAGGCCTCATTTCAATATGTTATGTTAGACAACTTTGTGGTGGGAAATTACAGCTCAGCTGGATGACAGCCTCATGATTAAGTGACTCCAACATTTAGAACTTTCAACATACTGATCCTCAATGCATGGTCTTTGGCAAGATCTTCCAGGAAGAGGTACCCACATGGAGCCAGCTCTTGTCTAGGGAGGTTCCTGTAGAGACTTTAAACACTGACAACAACTCCAGGTTTGTTTACAGTCTATGGCTTCCTGCTTATGCCCAACGTCAGGCTGCAGAGCCCCACTGTCTAGAGATGATAGCCCCTTGTCTCTCCCACATGGGTCCTGGAAGACAAGAGATGAGAGGGAGAGATGTCAGAGGGCAAGACAGTCCCTCACTGCACAGGCAAGTAGAATCAGCTGGCGCAGGCAGAAACCTGGATTTCTACCCTCCTGCCTCCACAGGCTAGGAATGTGGTCTCTAAGCCCCGGCCAAGTTAACCCAGCCATGGTAGAGCCATGACGAAAGATCCAAGGAAGTTGGGATTCACACATGGAAGAGTCCATGTTGAGGCTCTGGAATAGTAGCTTGTGTTCATTCATTCTTTCAACAAGCATGTGTTGTATGCCTGCCTGAGAGGTGCTGTGCCAGGGACAGTGTCCAGCCGGGCAATGTCATGGCAGTTCTTTTCAGACAACTGCTATGGGGGTGTTCAAGACGGAGCAGAAAATGTGGAATTGATGAGGAGTCTCAGTATATGGGTTTTACAGGATCGATTCCTCTGGAGAATCGGAAGAGGTAGTTTTGGGACTGAGAAAAGGAAACACCAATCACATTGTCAAATTTCTCTTGGCAAGGACGAGAAGAAGCTGGTGAATGCAAATGCTTATGACAAATTTTTTGGATGAGTGTACTATAAAGGGAGATACAGATGTTTGGGGCAAGACCCCAAATGTTTGAGGCAATGGCAGGAAGAGCAATTGTCCTTTTTAGAGAGCTGTGCTTGGTACTGCTTGGTACAGCGTGTTCGGCTAGACACACCTCAATACGCTCCTCTCCATGGCCTCCCAGTGTTTGTGGAGCACCCCCAGGCCCAGACTCCGTGCTGGGACAGTGGGATTCAGACTGAGTCACTCAGGGCTCTTAAACAATGGGCCCCAGGCTGTGATGTGGCCACATGAAACCTGTGCACTTTTCCTCAGTTTATCTGGGCACGTTTTTCCCATTTAATCACTCCTGCTAAGAAATACAAAATGTTGAGTGTAGTAAGAGCAGCATGCCTGTCAACCTGCAAATGCTGTCACTGAGAGGTAGCAGGCAGGTGTGAGGTGTCATAAGAATCAGATGTATTTCTGATCAATTATTAAACTTCTTCAATGTAAACTTAGAAGTCCCACTATATGTGATTCCTTTTAAATAGTATATTAAAGTGTTCGTGTGAAATGTGGCATTTTTGACTGTACATTTACTTTATCAAAGAATTTTATGCATTCTAAAACCCTTATTTGTTTAGCCATGGATTTGAAAGTTTTAAGAAGTCTAAAAATATCTCACCTATGAGTAGGAGCTTAGAGACATCAAGAAAGACTGATAGCCTATAAGACAGATTTAGAACTACAATAAAGAAGATAGACAAGGAATTTGACCAAAGAGAAATATTACCAGAATTGAGAAGATGGAAATACTATAGAACAAAAAAAAAAAAAAAAAAAAAGAAAGAAAGAAAGAAAGGAAGAAACATAAAAGGAAAGGAAAAAAAGGGTAGGAGCAGGAGTGAGTGTGTGGAGGAGTAATATTATTTGCAAATACTTAGCAAGCTGTAAGTAATATGGAAATATGGAAAACGTTAATGCAGGGTATTCATTACCATGGTGAGCTTTGCACTAGGGTGTATATAGTGAAGGCTATGCTGAAGACTTTGGTCTTTGGTCATAGAAAATTTGAAAGCTAGCCAGGAATGATAGTTCCTATAATTCTAGCTACTTGGGAGGTTGAAGTAGGAGGATGGCAAATTCTAGGCCAGTCGGGACAACTTAGCAAACCTGTCTCAAAATAAAAAATCAGAAGGGGCAGGGATGTAGCTGAGTTGTAGAGTGCTCCTGGGTTCACTCTCCAGTACTGAAATACTTCGTTTTTTTTTCAAAACACTATTAGATGATGGGGAAAGCATGTGATGTCACCAACATTGATTTACACGTGCTCTCTGTCCCAGCTAAAATGGGAGAGTGGAAACCAAATTACCCACCCCTTGCAAAAACGAAAAAACTGAATTAAGTATGTGAAATTTGATAACAGATAATGAAGATTGGTGATCCCTGTTTGCAGCAAAACAAATGAAGTGAGCCTACCATCACCCCAGCTTCCTGCATGGAGAGAGATTCCAGGCTGTGACAGGGAGCCAGGGTGGAGCTTGGTGGGCTCCCTGAGTGAAGCAGATGGAACTGGGAGGTAAAGGAGCATGAGATGGCTAGATTGTACAGGGAGGACCACTACGGAGGAGAAGAATAGTTTACTGAGTACAATACAGCATGTTCATATGAAGAAGCTATTCAAGGCCAGAAAAAGAACCATCCTGAAGAAGTAGAAGGAACAATCCTTAGAAGCCTCACAATATAAAAACGTCTGGCCCCTGATAAAACATTCTCAGGCATGCAAAGGAGTGAAAAAAATAGGAACTATAATGAGGAGATAAGTCAATTAATCAAAACTGACCCAGAACTGGCAGGAATGTCAAAATTCACAGAGGACATCAGTCACTGTAAACACATCCCATGTGTTCAAGAGGCCAAAGTGTGTGTGTCTGTGGGGCGGGGGATTGAACATGGTAAAAGTCAGTATGGAAATATTAAAAAGTTTGATTACAATCAAACTTCTAGAGATAAAAAATTACACTGTGTGAGACTGGATTATTGGAAGATATCGCAGAAGAAAGATGAGTGAATTCAAAGATGTAGCAAAAGAAACTGCACAGAGAGAACAAAGACTGGAAAAAAATTAACAGCATCAATGAGCTGTGACACAGTTTTAAGCAGCTTAATGAAGTTATAAGAGGGCTCACTGAAGGAGAAGGGAGAATGCTAGGAAACAGGAAGGAGCGATTGAAGAAATAGTGGCCAAATGTCCCAAATCTGATGAACACTATAAATCCAAGAAAACCAACAAACCCCCAAGCAGGAGAAGCATAAAGTTATGCTACTATGCTACGGCACGCCACAGCCACACTGCTCAAAAGAGAGGTTAAGAGAAGCTCTTAACAGCAGCCAGGGAAAGAAGATGAGTTATGTGCAACATAGGAATGGCAACAGCCATTCTATTTTATTTTACTCTATTTCACTGTTTGGAAACAAATGCAAGGAATGAGTGAAGTAATATCGTTAAAGCAAGTTCTCCAGACAGATGGAAGAGGACATCTGATGGAACATGGATCCAAACAAAGGAATAAACAGCATTGGAAATGTTAACTGCTTGGGCTAAATAATTTGATTTTTAAATGATTTAAATCCCTTTATTGATTACAGCCATACCACCCTGAAAGTGCCCAATCTCATCTAAACCCCTTTAAAAGACGTTTGACTGTTTGGGGCAAAAATAATAACAATGTCATGTGGAGTTGATAAAATGTGAAGAAGCAAGATGTCAGAGCATGTTGGAACAGTGGGAAGGCGGGGAGTGGAGAACTGGAGCCTTCTGCGGTGAAGTTCTGCGCTCTGTGCAGTGGTAACGCATCCCCTGAAGGCAGACTGTGAGAGGGTGAAGCTGTGATTCCTCCTGTTGGGAATGTTATTGGGCAACAGGTGGAATGGGAAGACATAGGTCAGGCGCATCTGGGATCAGAGTTGCTGCTGAGGCACCTGGGCAGGAAGGGCCACTATCTGACAAGGTCACGCAGCCCTGCAGGGGAAGAGGAGGCAGGAGGAGGCCAGGTCAGCCTGAAGCAAGGCACAGTTCCTAGGACTCAGAACTGAGCTTCAGAGCAGCCATGGGTCCTTTTTGCTGTTCCCTTTCACAGTCTCAACCTTTAGCATTCACCTACGTCTATATTCTAGGACATAAGAAAATAAGCTTCCACATGCCAGAGGGTGCCATATTCTGTTTGATATTTTGGAGGCCAAACACTATAATATCACGTAGAGTAAAGGTGCTCAGGTTGATGAGTTGTTCTGAAAGACTGAGGGCTATAGAGAATGAGCTTGTGAAAGGCAGGCATGAGTTAAGGACCAGGTTTTGGTTTTCACTGAAAAGGCCAGATTTCATGAAGTAAAATTAATCAAGAGCAAGTATCTAAATAGTAACAGTGAAATAGCACCAAGCATCTGTAACTACCTCGTAGCATGCCAGGTTTCCTTACCTATAACAAAGCACCTAGCTGGGAGACAGAGGAAGAAACCTGTATCTCCATTCCACTGATGAAAAATCATCATATAGAAACTGGATTGCCTGAGGATACGATCAATAATCAGAATCAGCTCGAACATTCAGGTGTCTTGACTCGTGATTCAGACTGCTAACCATTTTAACATTGGTGGGTCTTTAAAACTTTTTAGTAAAGTATAATATCTAGAAAAGTGAATAAAAAACATTTAAAAATTGAACACATCTGTAAGACTAGTGACCAGATCAAGAACAGAGAATTCCCAGCCCCAGAAGTCCCCTCCTGCCTCTTAAGTAATCGCTATCCCGATCTAAGAGCATAGAATACTTTTGCTTGTTTTGTACTTTCTAGAAATATATATATATATATACACACACACACACACACACATACATATTGCTTCTGGTTGCTAAGCATTATTTTTTCAAGGTTCATCTATACTATTGCATATTCAGATATACTATTCATTATTTGTCTTAGAGTTCTAGAGGCTGGAAATTCCAAGATTGAGAGGCCACATCTGGTGAGGGCCTACATGATGTGTCACAATGACACAAGGGCAGGAGAGCATGTACAAGAGAGAGAGAGAGCATGGGAGCCAAACTTATCTTTCTGTCAGGAGCACGTTCTTGAGATCACTAAACCACTCTTGAGAGAAAAACAACAATCCATTCATATGAACAGAACTGCATGAATGGCCTAATCACCTCTTAAAAGTCTTACCTCTTAGTGCTGTAAAAACTTTAGTGCTGTAAAAACCTCTTTAAAACTTGACTTTTGGAGAGGACTCCCAAACCATAGTAGGGGCTATTACAGAGTACTGTTATGAACACTTTTTTAGGTATTTTAGTAGATACTAGCTTAGAAATTTAAATTTTAAATGAATTCCTCAAAGTTGAAAAATCAATTGACTGTAAAAGTCTGCATTTGTTTACATCCAGGCATCTGTCTTATTTGTACCTGAATAACCATCTCCTCCTCTCACCTAGATCGTGAAGGAGAGGCTCATGAATTTGACTTGTACCTCTATGGTGCTAGCCCTTGGGGCTGAGGACAGAGCCCTGTAATGAATGTGAACGCTTGCTTATTCAAACGTACAAAGAGTTGTATAGACATAGTTCTGCCTCTGGCAAGATATTGACTCAGATGCACATGGGAAGGATGCCAAATGTCTCAAGAGAAAGAAAAGCTAGTCTGAGTTTGGTGTAAAAACTTGAGAGCAGAGATTTTGGCTCACAAATCATTGTATCCTTTGCCATAGCCAACACAGTACCTTACATATAGTTAATACTCAATAAATATTTGCCAAGTGAATGGAATCGTGGTAGGATGGTTGTGAATTGCTGATATCACATCTAGCTCAAACACAGATGCTTTTTAATTTTTTTTTTTTTTTTTTGTACTGGGGATTGAACTCAGGGGTACTCAACCACAGAGCCACTTCCCCAGCCCTGCTTTGTATTTTATTTAGAGACAGGATCTCACTGAGTTGCTTAGCACCTCACTTTTGCTGAGGCTAACTTTGAACTTGTGAGCCTCCTGCCTCAGCCTCCAGAGCTATGGGGATTACAGGCAGGCGTCACCGCACCCAGCTTGGTCTACACTTTTCTTATAAGGTTTGTATGCTTTTGGTTTTATGTAGTGAGTTGGAAGTTTTTCTTTTTTAATTTTTGTAGGACATACTATGATATTCTTTCTTTCATTTCAAATTTTAGTAATTTGAATCTTTGCTGTTTTCCTTGGTCAATCTGGTTAAAAATTTGTCAGTTTTTATTGACCTTTTCAAATACAGGTTGTCTTTTCCCCCCCTACATTTTTTAATTGGTGCATTTTTTTAATATTTATTTTTTAGTTGTAGTTAGACATAATATCTTTATTTTACTTATGTATTTTTATGTGGTGCTGAGGATTGAACCCAGGGCCTTGCACATGCTAGGCGAGCTCTCTACTGCTGAGCCACAGTCCCAGCCCCTTGGTACATTATTTTGAGAGAGATTGTCTTTTAACCATAGCTAAACTGAGTTTATTCTTACTAAACACATGAGGATTTATATATATCTTTTTTTCCATTCTTCTCTCTAAGCTTCTATTTGCATTTCATTCCACAAAGTATGTAGCTGCACGTTTGAAGTACCATTGGCCTCCAAAGGAGTAAGAGATATTGTATGAAGACTGTATGCACTGGCCATCTTGAGTAGAGTGATGGGATGGAGGTTGGGGTTAGGCTAGATAGAACAGTGAGATAAGACTGAGGCCATTAAATAAGACTGTGTAGTCAGTCTGTCCATGCCACAGCCTTCTAGTCACCCAGGCTCCTGGACACATGAATAGTATATGCAGAAGTTAGGCTGTATAACCCTAGGATACATACTAAGTCTGAAATATGCATAAGAGAATCTGGAGACATAGGTGAGAGGTCTGTTATTTTTAGACTGTATGTGGGGGGAGTAAATATTTAAATAAATAAAATATCAATATTTATTCCACCAATACCTTCTCTATGCTCTTATTTTGCATCTACTCCCTCTTTTTCTTTGGCAAAATCTCCCACGTTTTGACAGAGCCCCATCATTGCTAGAATGCTTCTTGGCCCCACAATTCTTTGACATGCATAAGACTTAAGTTGACTCACAGGAAAATTATTGAAACCTGTGCTTTCTATGGAAGGCAGTAAGGTGGGTGTGGCAGAGGAGAGAGTTACCAAGGACATCATCACATCAGGCCAAAGATCCGAGCTAGGGACCTCCCCTTTCTTGGGGGGTCTGATAGACAAGGGTCTTTTACTGCTGCAAATGGGTTTCCTTTCATTAGTAGCAAGCCTTTTCACCTCCACCCTGGGAGGTGAAAGGGCTGTCTGCTCTTTCCAGCTGCTTTGTACATTTTAGAATGGCATTTGACACTGATGCAGAGGAATTGCTCCACCATAGCTCACACATACCTGGGACCAGGGCCTGCGGGATCCATCATAGGGGAAGAGAGGAATCTAAGTGTCCTGAGTAATGTGAGCTGCCTTGGGGAGTAAAGTTGAGAGAGAGCTGTTTTCATCCTGACCTCTGGAGCTGCCAGTTCACATTCTCACTGGGCAGCGCAGATTAACAGCTGCAGGGGTTCTCTCCACCCAGACGCCTGAGACCTGCCAGCCACCTTCTGCCAGGAAAGCCTTTAGAAAAGTAGGTGTTTTCAGCACTCCCGGATGGTCTGAGTTTATATAATAAACTGTTTCTTAATTTAAATTCCCCAGGGTTCTAATTCTTTTCTATATTTCCTACGCTGTTTGTAATAGTAGTTTCCATGGGTGTCCCTAAAAGTGTGTTAGAGGCTGAGGATGTAGCTCAGTGATAGATCACTTGCCTGGCATATGTGAGGCCCTGGGGTTGAACACTGGCAGCTCAAACAGAATAAAATGAAGCAGGGTGCAATGTGCATGCCTGTAATCCCAGCTACTTGGAAGGATAAGGCAGGAGAATTTCAAGTTCACGGGCAGTTTCAGCAATTCAGTGAGACCCTATCTAAAGATAAAAAATGAAAAGGGCTGGGAGTGTAGCTCAGATGTAGAGTGTACCTGGGTTCAATCCCCAGTACTGCTTGGAAAAAAAAAAAAAACATGTTAGGAGTTTAAGACAACATTTGCCATGAGGATGCAGAATTGAGACTAATGCTCACTTCTACCTGCCTTTGAAATCCAGATTGACATATAAAACACACACGCCGTGTCTTCACTTCTTTCTGGAACTGATTCTCTAGTTGTTGCTTTTCTGCCTGCAGCTAATGTGTACTCACCTGAGGCATCAGCCCACCTCCACCTGCACAGCCAGCAGGACATGCAGATGGCTGCCTTGTAGATAAGGGGCTTTAGTACTGTCAACATGTGGGCCTCTAAGGGCATTAGAAGGTGTGGTATGGGTCAGTGGGGAAGAGAAAGCCTAGAATCAGCTAGACCTGGGTTCAAGTTCCAGCCCTGCGAATTATTAATTTTATTAATTGTATTACCTTTAGCAAGACTGAACTCCAGACTTTCTAAGTTCCTCCCTGCTCAGGGAGATGAAATGACATCACAATGTGTGGAGTACTGGCTGGAGGAGGGACCCCTCAATGTAGGGTCTCCACCTGCCAGGATATCTTACCCACCTTGCATAGAAGAGTGGAAGCTTAGCATTCATTCATTTACTCCACAAATTCTTGCTGAGCACCTGCTAGGCATACCTGCACTGTTCTAGATGTGAGGTGGCATTGTGCAAGGCCCACAATGTTCCCCTTCTCCTGGAGCTCATATACCACCATCTGTGCTTCTTATCATAGGGATTATTTCCAAGGACACAAAGGACCTTGAAATCCCAAACAAGCATATTAATTTGGATCTGCTCTTCTGACATAGATACTTGGCTGGGCTTTATTTCATAGACACCACTTTATTGTAACTGCTGTCTGATATCTAGGAAAGAATTAAGTCATGACTTAGGTCTAAATCTCATCCCATGTTTGCTTTCCAAGAGAAATAGTGGCTTTAAGTTACTCCAAATATGAAGTTTGTTAAGGGTCCCACTGACAGAAGGGACATGTGATATGGAACATGTTTCATCTGCAGTGGCCACATAGGGCATTAAGAAGCACACTGCCCAGGGGCTCTTGTGGAACCATATTGAGTAGAGAGGTAGTGCTGGGCTCCAAGGTTGGGTGGAGCACAGGTGATGCAGTGTGAACCAGGAGCTGGGCGTCCAAAGGGACTCTGCTATATATTGGTCCAGTGACATTAGTAGGCTGGCCCTACCTCTCTCCACCTCAGTAGCCTCAACTCATAAAGTGACTCTCATTAATTCCATTGACTATGGGGTTTTAATAAGGACCAAATAAACTAATAAGGGGGTTCCTTGGAATGAACACACCTACGCACAAATTTAACACTTAGCAACATCATTTAAGACCATCTCGTGGTGTCTATCCTGATGCACTGGTATCCTTTTCATGCTCATTTTTACCTGAGCCATTCATTTCCTTGATAGCAAAAAAATGGCATCTACTACCAAAGAAAGTGGCACCTACAGCCATGTCTCTGGAGCAGAATTTAGTCCATTGCATATGAAAACAAGGAGAGGAGAGGGAGACAAAGGAAGGGTGTGGGGGAGGGGAAGAAGGCAGACATGCAGGTTTCGTCCTGTGCTAGAGACAAACCATCTACTTTCTCTCTCAGGAATGAGGCAAGGCCAGCTGGGGCAGAAGTCAGTCCTGTCTGCCCAGGACAAGTCCTGGCATTCACACTCAGCCAGGTGAGTGGCCTGTTGACTTTGTCCTTCATTGTGTAAGGCAGCCGACAGGGTTGGCTCTCCTTAGACACACAGGACAGGACATCAAACCAGAGCCGTAGGGGATTCAATGCCAGCCTGGATGTGGGATGGGGTAGGGACCCTGGAGTCCAGAACTGAACAAAGGTCACCTCAGAGTCTGGGGTAAGGGATGGGATAAGTCTTCCAGGGCTCCTGGTGCTCTGAAGGGAGGACTGAGCCTACAGGACGTTTTACAGTCAAGGCTGTTCATGCCAGAGGCTGGCTCATCTTTTGCACTGAGTATGAGTCTGGAGCCTCCAGCTCCTCCCTTTCTATTGCTTCTGTGGAGGCCCTCAGAGTGAGAATCAGCAATTGATCTGGGGACACCAGAGGAAGACTGCTGAGCAGTAAGGGAGGCAATCACCCAGAAAGGCAGCAAATGTCATGGCTGGGTAAAACTCAAAAAGCAGGGAACTAACACTCATCGAATGACATCTCATCAGGTACCTTGTATTGCGGCTAAGCAGCCTAAGATGCCCTGGGTTGCACTGGCTCTGCTCTCACCTCCTGGAAGCCTGCTAACCTCTCTGGCCCTGGTTTCCTCATCTCACAGCTGAGGATGGTCAGCTGGGACTTTTTGGTTGCAGACATTGGAAACAGATTGTTTCATTTATAAGAAAAGGAAATTAGGGGCTGGATCTAGGCACTACCCAGAATGAGAGGGGCTGCTGCAAAAAGAGGGGACTTAGAAATTTCAGGCCCCAGAATTCTTCCAGGAACCCTGGAGCCCAGAACCAAACCAAGGTCATCTGAGAACCTGCAGCAAGGACTGGGATAAATCAGATCCTGTTAGGAACTCAAATTCTGGGGACAGTCCAACTGCCTTTTAGGGTCACTCAGCCACATGTTGGCTGGGTGAGGATATGATATCCTTCCACTTAGGACCAGGTATAGCAAGATGGAGATTGTTCTCTAGAACAGAGCTGGGGTGCAGTACCAGAAGGGGTGAATGGCTGCTGGAAGCCAAAAATATCACAGAAATCCACCAGAGGGGACAATATTTCCCTCTGATACCATTGGTTGTCGCAAACAACAAACGAGATGGAACAGTGGAGTTAGCACAGTGGCCTACCTGTCCTGAGGAAGCAGCATGCCTAGCCACTGTTCCACTCATCTTAACCTCTGGGCTGCGGGGTCCCACAGCAGCACCCCCTCCATGAGGGCTCCAAGACCCCCCCCCATGGATGCCTGGAAACTGTGTATGGTTTCAAACCCTATATATACTATTTTTTCCCTATACATATATCTCTACAATAAAGGTTTAATTTATAAATCAGGCATAATAAGAGACCAATGATAAAAACAATACAATAGAACAATTATAACAAAATATACAATAAAATCACTATCCTTGCACTTTGGGGCCATTATGAAGTAAAATAAGCGTTACTTCATTTCGAGCTCCGTGATATGGCAACAGTAGATCTGATAAGTGAGACTGCTGCTAAGAGACGAACGGGTGGACCAACAGGTGGGTGGTGCATACAGCGTGGATATCTGGGGCAAAGGGATGATTCACATCCAGGGTGGGATGGAGTGGGAAGGTTGGAGATTTCATCATGCTATGCAAAAGAACATGTGATTTAAAACTTATATTGCCTATTTCTGAGATTTTCTTTTTTTTTTTTTTTTGGATACTTGTTGACCAAGTATGGGTAACTGAAACCACAGAAAGCAAAATTGTGGATAAGGGGAGACTACTGTCTCTCTATTTTTCCACACAGAAAACTAGGACTAGAATTGCCCAAGATTACCTAGATGCAAGCCATATTCTGACCCTGGACCTGTCTCCAGAGCCAACCACCTAAATTATGGACCCTTATATAAAATACAGGTAAAATACCCCTTGTTCAAAAGGCAGGAAGAAATACTGGTAACTAAAATGTAAAGTTTTTTTTTTTTCCTTTTGCCAGTGTCTTTTTCTCAATTGTCTTAGTGTTTTAAATTTTCTACTTAATGTTATTCCAAGTACAGAAAAGTCAGAATTTTAGATGATGAGTATTAGTTTTACTCTCCTTTATATTATGCAATGCCAATTTAAAAAATTTTTTTATTGATTTATTTATTTTTGATACTGGAGGCTAAACCCAGGGGCACTTTACACTGAGGTACATCCCCAATCCTTTTTTTATTTTGGGAAAGGGTCTCACTAAGTTGTTGAGGTTAACCTCCAATTTGGAATCCTCCTGCCTCAGCCTCAAAAGACTGGGATTACAGGCATGTGCCACGATGCCTAGCACAATGCCAGTCTGTGCAAATAAGAGCACTTAATTTGAATTTGGAATTTCTGCCTCGTTTTCAGCATAACTGGTTGGCCAAGTCAGGGAAGTAATAAGAAAAGCTGTGGCAGTGTTCCTTCCCTGTTCCTGGGTGTCCATGTTTAAAGCAATAGAACAATTATAACATTTGATTTGACTGGAAAGTGGGGTTTCTTGGGGTTTTCAGCATCATAGGTTGAATATGCTTACCTTTCATCTGCTCTGAATCTTGCTGAATGATCATTCATCATGCGTCTTCACCTTTCTGCAGGAAGGAAAGAGAGAAGCCAAATGTGGAGAACAGCCATCTAATGATCATATGCCTTTGAATGTAGCCAGTTGTGTAGCCTACCATCTACGTGACCTTGTGTGAGCCCCGCACTGGTTTCCGCCTCTGTTTCTATGAAACTGCAGTCCCTGCAGGCTTTCATGAGAATTAAAATCCCAAGGGACATGTTGGCAAGGCAGGTCCCCAAAATAGAGTGATTGCTGGAAATGTCAAAAGCAGGCTTCCAAGCAGCTGAAAAGAGATGTGCCTCGTTTTAGGCAAACAGAATTCACAGAAACAATAACCTTTGTCTTCACTGGTTCAGATTTTTACTTTAAAGAAAGAGCCATTGTATTCAAGAACAGGAAATAGGATTTGGCCCACAAATATTTTATTTTACCACTCTGCCTCAGGGAAATTTCTTGGTCAATAGCCTCCCCCTTAAAAAGCTTGTGGGAGCTCAGAGGCCTTCTTCATTTGAACCCAGGCAGAGCCTAGGCCTGGCAGAAGCAGAACCTTTCAATGTCTACAGGAAATCACCTCAGGCAAAGCCTGTGGGTGGTGAGCTCCAGCCGAGCAGGTTGGGGCTGCTGAGAAATCAGTGGGTGCATTGGTTTTTAGGGTTAGGGGCATCTTCAGAAATCTTCTCTCTGTCCACTCAGAAATACCATCTATTTTGCAATTAAAGACCCATTCCTTGAGCCTTTCCTTTTGTTCTGAACTGTGTGCTTAGAGCCCAGAATATCCAGAATTCTCTTTGGGCTGCGCAGTTAGACCAGGTGTGGCGCATTGTCTGTGTAATAAAGTATTTAAGCACTGCCCCTGCCTCATAGACCCAAAGGCCACCACCCCTCCTTAAGCTGTTCTATGGAAGCTGGTCCCTATTAAGGACACAGCAAAATCCCTTCCCTTGTAGTTAATTGCTAGGTCAATGAGCCCATTCATTACCACTAAAGCAAAGGCAAGAGAAGTAGCTACTGGCTGTGCCTGTACCCTGACCCCACCCACCACACATGTGGAGAGCTCCAGGATTGGGGGTTGGGAGCTCTTAGAGCAGTGAGTTAGATCAGGAACCTGTCAAGCACAGCAACCACAGTACAAGCAAATGAATTGGGCACCCCCATATGACAGCCTGTCTGGCCCACACTCCACTCCTCCAGGAAGCCTTCCTTGATGTCTCCAGGCAAGGTGGATTACTCTTCTTGGAAACTCGTATAATATCAATAATGTGAATCATAAGTACATCTGTGATTAGGAACACAGTCTGCCTGTCTGCCTGGCCTTGAGACCCATCTATCTCTTGCACTTGCTAGGTGTGTGACTTTTGAAAAGTTGCCTGACTTCTTTGTACCTCATTCCTTCACTTATAAATGGGAATAGAGAAAAAGTCTATTGCATTCGGGGAAATGATTTGATATACACACAGTGCTTACAGCAGCATCTGCCATGGAACAAGCCCTTGATGACGGGCTCTTTAATAAGCATGTAACTTTTCTTGTGGTATACATAACATAAAATTTTACCATTTTATCCATTTTTAAGTGTACAGTTCAGGGGCATTAAATATAGTCACGTGGTTCACCATCATCACTATCCATTCCCAGCACTTTTTTTTTTTAAAAAGAGAGTGAGAGAGAATTTTTAATATTTATTTTTTAGTTCTCGGCGGACACAACATCTTTGTATGTGGTGCTGAGGATCGAACCCGGGCCGCACGCATGCCAGACGAGCGCACTACCGCCTGAGCCACATCCCCAGCCCCCCAGCGCTTTTTCATGTACCAATTTAACGGTAAGCCTCCACCCCCTCCTCTCAGCCCCTCAGAACCACAACTCTGCTTTCAGTCTCCAATCAAATAACTTTGATTACGTGATGTCCTTTTTGTTGTTCAACAAATACTTATTGGATACCTACTCTGTACCAGGAGAGCACTCCCGGCAGGGTAGCGGACAGGAAGAGGTAGGTATGCTCCTGGGCCTGGGTGGAGGCCAGCATGACCAGAGTAATGGGCAAGGAGAGTGGGAACAGGTGAGGTCCAGAAGGTTCCAGATCAGACCCTGAAGAGCCCTGCCTGCCATGAGCAGGGATGGAAGCAGGACCAACTTGAAACTGATTTGAGGCGTATTCTCTGGCCTTGTGATATGCAAGTAATTGTCATCGGTTGGAACTGACACTTCCACCCATATTTAGCTCCATGTGGCCAACTGAGGCTGGGTCATCTTTCCTGTGTGCCCTAAACTGCTGAGGAAGGAATCTGGGGATGTGGGGGTCATCAAGATGCAAAGTTTATGCCTTCATGAAATTTTTATTCCAGTAGGTTGAGACTGACAATAAGCAAATAAATACACAAGACAATCTCAGACAGAGATAATGTTATTGTGGAGAAAAATTAGCAGAACCTAGAAATAGACAAAAATGTGCAGTATGTGCTTTCAGTCACATGAGGGCTTAATAGGACCACCCAGATTCTTTAATGCTCTGGATGATATACCTGTAGTTCACCTATCTAGTTGTTATTGACTTAAAGCTCAGACAAGGGGAAGTTGCATGTTAACTTGTAGGTTTCTAGCCAGTAAAAATGACCATCCCAGAAATTATGGTTTGGTCACCCTTTGTAAAATAGTAAGCATATTTGTATTTAATTTACTGATCTTATTTAATATTTTTTCTTTTTAATGCCCATAACATTCAATTCCTCTAACAAGCGTGGAACCAGCACTAAGCAATCTTCCTGGTTTCTTCATTAACAAGTTAAATTCTGATGTGTGTTCATTCTATTTTTGTATGAGTCCTGTTTTTAACTTTTGTAAATTATACTTTGACACTTTGAAGAGCATAAAAAGGGACAAGGGGATAGAATGGCTGGAGCGAGAGGTATTTTAAGCAGGGTGTTCTGGGAAGACCTCTTTGAAGGGGTGAAATCTGAGCAGAACTTGCATGATGAGAAGGAAACAGGCTCCTCCACCACGGGGAGAAGAGCATTCCCCGCAGGGGGAAGGGCAGGGAGGGGTAGGTATGCCCCTGAGCCTGGGAGGAGGCCAGCGTGACCAGGGTGGTGGGCAAGGAGAGTGGGAACAGGTGAGGTCCAGAAGGTTCCAGATCAGACCCTGAGGAGCCCTGCCTGCCATGAGCAGGGATGGAAGCAGGACCAACTTGAAATTGGTTTGAGGCTTATTCTCTGGCCTTGTGATATGCAAGTCATTGTCATCAGGCTGGAACTGGCATTTCCACCCATGTTTAGCTCAGTGTGGCCAACTGAGGCTGGGTCATCCCTCCTGTGTGCCCCAAACTGCTGCAAGCCTGAAGCCAGCTGTTCCTTCACCACCAGACCTTGGTCTCAGCTTTGACCAGGAGGCTCTGAAGATGAAGGGGCTCCCTCAGGGCAGGTATGGAGATGGAGGGGTCCACCCTGGACTGGTTGGTCAGGAACCTAAGGGAGGTCCAGGGTTTGCCTGTGCGGTTCCCTCAGGGTCCAGCAATCTGCTGTGGCCACTGATGTGGACTTGGTCAGGGACCTAGAGCCCTGATGCCTGCTCAAAAGAACAGAAACCAGGCAAGGTCCTCTCTGATAAAATATGAATGATTGCTTCCTGTCACCATACACTCTAAGGTCCCCTGGACCACCCCAACAATGCCCTTCAAAACTCTTCTGCACAAATTAAGTCCTTGGGGCAGCCCTACTGAACGGCGCCCTCTAGTGAAAAATTTGTGTTCCTGTGGTAACCACTGGGGAAGGGATTGCTGGGGCCACCAAGGAGAGGGATCCTGTTCCTCAGATCTCTGCTCCACAGAGTCTCTGCTGTGTGCCAGGCACCACCAGCCACTGAAAAGTTCTGACAGCAGTGTGAAAGCAGGGGCTTTGCCTATTTTGTTCACCATTGGGCCTTGCCACATCATACTGGCTGGCATGTACTTGACATTCCGTAAGTACTTTTCTAATCAATGAAGGAAGAAACAAAGAGTGAACTAGATGGCAGCATCTGCACCTTAATGAAATCAACGTAGGCATGGTTCTGTGTTACTTTAGAGCACTCCCATGAACAGGAGTTAATCTATGTCTTTTAAATTAAGAGGCAGCTGTGTACAGTATCAAGAGCAAGAACTGTGGTTAGACTGCCCTGGTTCAATGCCTGGTTCTGCCACGTATCAACTCTGTGACCTTAGACAAGTTACTTAATCTCTCTGCTCCTTATTTCCTTTTCTATTAAATAAGAAACCCTCATGGTGTTGTCATGAGGGTTAAAATAATTAGATTTTGTAAAGCATTATAGAGAGTGCCTTTGATATAGTATGCATTATATTGGAATTTGCTAAATAAGTAAGGGAAAACTTGCTAACAACTTAATGGCTATCTACAGTTGTCCCCTGTAGCCATGGTTTTTGCTTTCTACAGTAGCAGTTACCTGTGGTAAACTAAAGTCTCATAGTATTACGTCAAAAAGTCCCAAACAATTCACAAATTTTAAATTGCGTAACTTTCACCCTTCTTCTCTATCCCACCTTGGATCCTTTAGTCCAGTGTATCCATGCTGTATATGCCACCTACCTGTTAGACACTTATTAAGAAAAAACACAGTATATATAGTCTTCAGTACTGTGTTTTCAGAAATCCAACAGAGTGTTGGAAGGATCTTCCAGAATACAGGAGGACTAACTACTCTATTGAGCTCCCATAACCAGGAATGAGAGGATGTATTAGCTCTCTAAGATAATTAATAGTAACTGTTATCTACTGAGCACCTAATATTATCCAGTGCTATGTTAAGCACTTTACATTTATTATCTAATTTTGTCTTTAACTCTGTGAGCCCAGTGCAGTGGCACATGCCTGTAATCCCAGCAGCTGGGGAGGCTGAAGCAGGAGGATTGCAAATTTAAAGCCAGACTCAGCAAAAGTGAGGTGCTAAGCTCAGTAAGACCCTGTCTCTAAATAACAAATAAAAAATAGGGCTGGGGATGTGGCTCAGTAGTAGAGTACCCCTGAGTTCAATCCCCAGTACCCAAAAATAAAAAAAATAAAATAAAATAACTCTGTGAGACAGGTAGTATCATCACCAATTGACATGAGAAATGGAGGATTTGTAATGACCTGAGGTCCCTCCGTTTGGAGTGACAGAGCTGAGTCAATGAACTCCCGGGCATGAGTGAGTCATGCTCAGGATTCAGAGAACACCTGGGTGTCTGAGGTCATGCAGGGTGTGGGAACCATGGGGGAAAAGACTAATGAGCAATCTGTGGGCTGGAGGGAAGAGATTCCAGGCTGGCCAGAGCCCAGAACTCAGTGATAAGGAAAACTTTGTGCTGGCTCTAGAAGATGGAGTATGGGTAGGTGGCAGAGGGAAGGTGGAAGCAGCTTTTGCAGCAATCAGTCAACCAACCCATGAGGCCAGAGACACATTGTGTTTAGCAATGAAGGAAAGGCATGAGAAGGTGGCTGCACTGGTTCCAGATGCAAGCCAACATTTCAGGTGGTCAGGGAAGCTCTCCAAGGAGGATAGTGTCCCTGGAGAGAGAAGGAGATGGGAAATACTGGAGGAGAAGGGAACAGAAGGTAAAGGGGATGAAAGATACAGGTGGGGGCTGTCTTTGGAAAAAGGGGACCAGCCTTTCAGGGCAGTAGCAGGATAGAAAGATAAAGTAGAGACATTTAAAAGCAAAACAGGAAGCAGAGGGAGTTCTGCGTTTATTTTTACAATGAAAAAGGAACTGAGATGATCCGTTTGGGGGGGTGATGAAGTGAGTTTAAGGGCCTGAGCAGGGTGTGCTAGGAGAGCAAGAGGGACAGAGAAATCCTGTAGGGTTGCAGGAGGCCCACTGGTGAAGAAAGGCAGGAGATTGGGCCAAGTCAGGGCCATACAGTTTAGCAATAACTCCTAGAATTTCTTAAGGCCATGAGAGCCACCTCCGATAGTACATGGAACTCTCCCACTCACCCAAAAGGGCTCCTGTGTTAACCTTTAGAGTATGCGGGCCCATCTCATACATCCCATTCCTTCTCCATACCATCTTTCTGCAAAATGTCAGAATATTGCTGAGGAGTCCAGACTGCTTGCTTGGATCCAGGTGACACCTGGCCTCTTAAGCATTCCCCACTGTCATTTCCTAGGCTTCCAAGTGAGCATTGGGAGAGCATTGTGACTTCATTTTCCAGGTGGGATAGTTGACTGCCTCAAGTTCTGCATCAGCTGCAAGAGGCAGCAGGCTTTCTGAGCAGCTATCTTGCTGTCAGGCCAAGAAATGTCTGGTATTGTGGTCTATAGCCCCCCTATCCCTTGCCTCGGGCCACTCCCATCATTGCCCTTACTCCTGGTGCTATGGGGTGGGATGGCAAATGTTTAAAACACATGTCTCATCCTGCCCTCACCTGGCACCAAGAGCAGACATCAATAGTCTCTCATGCCATGTTTCTCAACACGGTGCTCCAGCCAGCAGCATGAAACAAATGTGGTTGGAATGCCAGGAGAATGCTTTGTGCCACTCCAGATGTGGGGACTTCTTTCCAGCATTGCTACCCCAAAGTCTGTGAAGCAGGAGGGCCCTGGGGAAAACCGGAGGGTGAAGTGTGACTTTGGCCTCTAAGCCTCCCTGCCCCCACTGCCTCCTACAGACCTTGGCAGTGGGTTCTCTTCCAGTGTTCATCCATATGCTGTCCCACTGTCCTCTTCAGGGTCCCCTGAGCTAAACAGCTCATCTGAGCTGACTGGCAATGACAGTGAGAGCAATGGATTCTAATCACAGCTGCACCTGAATGGCTTTATTGCTCTGAGGCTCTTTTATCCTCTGTAGAGGAAACTAATTACACCTACCTGCAGATCCCAAGCCACAAGAATTAAGAATGGAAGGAGGGCTTGTAATTGCAAGATTTTAAACTGCAATGATCTCTGGGAACCTAAGAAAGTCTCACTTCTAATCACCAGCACCAACCCTCCCAGATATTTTTAACAGGGACTTTCGGAGGAGCACAAGTTTTTAGTCTGAAGGGAATAACTCTAACCGTGGCTCTTCTAACTTGTGGAGCTGTCTGGGGGCAAGCCAGGCCTTGTGGCCCTTCGTATCCCACCTCACATTGCAATAGAACCATCATTTTTATGGTGCTTCATAGTTGACGAAGGGCCTGTCACTTTCCCTCAGGATTGCTCCATTGCTATCTTAGTGACATTAGCTTACCCTTCCTGTGAGATTTTGTAACTTTCTTACCTGGCAGAAACTGCAAATCCTTTTCTTTCATTTTCCTCTCCTTTTTAAGTCAAGGGCTCCCATTGGAGGGTGGCTCGCTGGGCAGTGAGTGGAATGTGGTGGGTCAGAGGGGCAGTCTAGGTTGAAAACTCCTGAAGCCTGGAAGCCTCCATCCTCCCCATCTCTGTCACCCAGGCAAGAGAGAGCAGCCAAGCTGGGCCAAGGGTTATTTTTAATCTCAAAATGTAGTATATGAGAACAACAGCCCTCATCCTGGGAGGACCTGCCAAGAGACTGCGGACCCTGAGGAGGTGTCAGAATGCAGCTGCTTCACATTGCCCTCGGAAACCAGAGCTGGCAGAGGGGTGTCTTTTTATATAATCTGACTTGCTACGGGATTCTATAAGGGTGGGGTGGGAGCCCATGCATGGTGCCCTGGAATACCAAGCTGGGCCTGACCTGAGACGCAGCCTGGCCCTCTTGGGACCTGAGTTCCTGACTGTGCAGGGCCCTGCCCATCTCATATTGCCCTGTGTTCCCCACTTCTGCCCCACCTGCTGTCCCCACCCTCCACCTGTTCAAGAGTACTTTAGAGTATAATCTGTGAAGAGGGAGGGCCCTGGGGAAAACTGGAGGGTGAAGTTCGACTTTGGCCTCTAAGCCTCTCTTCCCCACTGCCTCCTTATAGGCCTTGGCAGTGGGTTCTCTGTTTAGTACTCCGTAGAGTACTAAAGTTCAAGAGTACTTTAGAGTTTAATTTTCTTCCTTCCTTTGCTTACTGTAACACTAGTAATTCATGTTAATTGAAAAATTAGAAAATTGAGATAAACAAAAAAGAAAAGAAAAATTTGCAGACCTTCCTATCCCCTCTGGCTGTGGATGGATGGGAACAGGTACTTGTTGATATTTGGTGATATTTCTCCTGAGTTTCTCCTATGCAAATTTACGTCAAAGCATTATTTTATTTATTTTTTTTAAACTTGGAATTCTAACCAAGGCCTGGTAAAGGGGTGGGGGTTGGGGGGGGGGACAGTGACGTTTGCAGGAAGGGCCTTCAATGTAGATGACAAACATTGTTTCCAAACCCGACAGGGGACACATTTAGCACATGTCTGGTCTCTGTGTATTTCACAGCAGAGCTCAATTTTCTCCTCACCTGTTCAGCAGGAGTCATTTTGCCCATGTCAGGCTTCGTTTTGGAATCGCCTGATTCACAACCCCCTGGCATGCTGATTAGGAAGACGGGGTCTGGGGGTCAGGAAACTTGGATTCCAATCCTTGCTCTGCCTCTGGAAGAAGGTTGGCAAATGGCTTAACTTCTTAACTTACTTGTGTCATTTGTCAACAGGGATGAAGTTATGAGACCTACCACAGGCTTGGGGTGAGAATTCAGCAAGACAGTACAGGTGGAGCCCTTGAAAGAGACACACGGATCATGGTTAGTGCTCCAGAAACACCAGTGCCTACTGCTTCTATGATTTTTCTACTCAGGAAGAACTTCCTGTGTTTCAGGCACTTGCTTTACTTCCTGTATCATTTGGTGCAGGTGAATTAACTTATTTCTTCTTTCCTCATTCTGTTAGGTGCTTGAGGCATTTAGGGGGTGGGAAAGGGGCATAATGTCAGGTGCCTGGAGACCAGGAGATGGAATGCATTTAATAACTTGCATGATGGAATCATTAGAACTCATTAGCATATTAGAAAGTTGATCAAAGCCATGTTGGTTTAGTGGGGACTCTCACAAACACACAAGCTGTTGAAGGGGGATCATGAGTAAATGGGTGTTCATCATGCTATTTATGTAACTAGTGTATGTTTGAAAATTTCCATCACAGAAAGTTTATATAGATGTACATGTGTGCCTGAAAAACCCACATCATTCTATTTTAATTTCATACTTTTTCTGAATTAATACATGTTATATAATGTTTGTGGATTTTTTTTTATAACCAAGACAACAAAACCATTAAAAATGCATCCCCCTTGAGACACACTGAAGTTGAGAGAAGGCACAGTTGGTCTATAGCTGGGTCTTCATTCTGCTGGTCACATTCTATTGCACAGGACTCCCAGCTGGCAGGTGATGGGGACAAAAAGCAGATACCCTCACTGGCACCTGGTGCCAGCTGCACCCCCATCTTGTACTCCCTCCCAGCATTGGCTTTCAGCCCTTATTCTGGGTTATACTTATCCTGTTTATGTCAGTGTCCAGCACTTAGTGTGCCCCACTAACACTCTGAAAATAGAGTCATAGAGGATCTGTCACAGAAATTTCTGCATCAAGATTAGAGATCCCTGATGTCTGCCCCTTTCCTCTTCCAGGCCAGCCAGCTGGTTGCTCACCACCTTTCTCTCTCATCCTGGCAGCCCCTCCAGACTGTTGGCAACAGCGTCGTAGATGACGCATCATTTTTCTCTATGTAGGACCAAGTTCACCTCCTTTTGAAATTGATCATTCAGACGTTTGGGTTTGCTGCCACCACAAGTAGAATTGTGAATAATTATAGCTTCCAATTATTGAGTGATTATTCAGTGCCAAGTGCTAGACATCCATAGGTATTGTCTCATTTAACCTCTCTAACCACAAATGAAGTAAGTACTCCTGTTGTCTCATTTTATGGTTGAGGAAACTGAAACTTACAGAGGTTGAGTGTTATTCATGGTCGTGGGGTAATAAATGGAAAATTAAACTTCAGGCAGTCTGATTTCAAGGTTCATGCTATTAACCTTATACTAATTAAAGATTCTTTTCCCATCCCAGAAAGAGGAGGGGGGTGTCAAAGAATAGCTGACTTTCAACAGACCTACAGTTTTGTTGGTGTGTGTGTGTGTGTGTGTGTGTGTGTGTGTGTGTGTGTGTGTGTAAGTGTGCTTCTACATGAAGCGAGAGCAATCTGGAGGTATTGGGTGATCAGGTGAGATGCTGACTGGAATTCAGCCTGCCTGTTTCTGCCTCGGTTGACAGCAGCTTGCTATCTTGAACAACCCACTTAGCCTCTATGATTCTCAGCTTCCTCTTCTATAAAACAGGGGTAAAACAAAACAAAAAACAAAAAACCCTAGGTCCCAGTTAACATTAAATGAGACCAAAGGAAAGTGTCCAGAGGAGTACCTAGTCAAAGTAGGCCGTGGAAAAATGAGTGTTCTGGGCTGGGGCTGTAGCTCAGTGGTGAGTGCTTGCCAAGCATGCCCAATGCCCTGAGTTAAATCCCCAACACTGGAAAAGAAGTTCCTCTCACACATTTCCTGGTGCAGGAAGGTGTTCTCCTAAAATAGGACTTGGAAAAAGAGGTGTCAGTGAATAGCACTAATGTGTTTCCTTGGTGCATGCGCAAAGGTGCAGGAGCCACTTGGAACTTTTCCGTTAGAAACTGGTGGGTTGTTCGGAGTGCCCTTACTCCCCACACCACTCCTCGACTTCCCCAGCCCCTTAGAGCTGTAGGTACAGGTCTGCTTCCTATACACCTCCTGCTCCTACCTTCCCTACTCCCCAGCCTCCACAAAGTTCTCATCTCGGGTGTGGGGGAACCTCAGTTGGTAGCAGTTTTCTGAGAAGGCGTCTGAACCGAGGAGTTGGTCTACCTTTGCTGTGAAATCTCCTCCCGTGAGGAAACCAAGATTCTAAATACATAGAGGTGCACACACTTGCTGCCTCCCCATGCACTCCCTGACTCCTGCCCAGCAGGTGAGAAAGGGTAGTAGATTCCGAGTGTTTCCCAGCCTCTCCTGAGGAGCTTCTGGTTGAATGCTCAGCTCTGGGCAAGTGTCCAGGGCCTGCAATCTGAGGCTAAAAGTTGCAGCAGAAGGCCCCAAGATCCCAAGTCGTACTTGGAGATCCTGAAGGCTGTCCTAGGAGTCATGAAGGTTCCCACAGAAACTCCATTTGGTGCAGATGTAATCACAAGATGTTTTAAAAGCTCCTCTGGAGAAAATATGGAGAATAAATTACCAGGATGGAATAGTTAATATTGTGTTGTTATTGATCAACAAATTTCAAGGGACACCCCCCCAACACACACACACACACACACACACACACACACACACACACAGTTGTTTTATCCTATATGTTAGAAAAATTTCCTTCAGGATTTGGTTATGATTAGTATAACTGGTATAAAATGTTCTACGATTTAAAGGAAATGACACATTTCATGAATTTTCTAAGTTGAACTAAATCATACTTAGACCCCACCTACCAGGAGCTCAAAAATTCAATTGCAGCCACTTTTCAGGGAATTTCTCATTCTTTCCATGAAGATTTCTGGGATCTCAGAATCCCAGAAACCTGGAGAAGGGTGTCAGGTCCATGACGGTCCCTGCCAGCTGCTCATTGTCCAAAAGCATGTGAACTAGTTAAAAGTTGTGGCTGTTGCTCACACCTGTCCTCTCCAAGTGCAAGTGTTCCACGCACAGATGCTTCCCCCACCCAAGGGGAAATCATTCCCCAAGTTCTTGTCACCTCCAAGGTGCCATCTGGGAAGCCCCATACTCAAGGGTCCTACCAACCCTTGAATGACCCCCGGGCCCTGGGTGTTCTCCACGGCTCTGTCCAACTCTAACAATGGATGTTGGGTCTCCAGACCCTTAGAAAATCAAAGAAGGGCCTCTAACTTTGCTCTGGGGTAAGAGAAGCCCAACCCTCCAAGACACAAAGGCCACTGGAGAGGAAGAGGGGAAATACTTCACATTCTTTTCCCGTGAGCCCACAGAAAAAAACAGACATGGTTAATTTCTCAATCATGGTAGTCTGTCACTTAGTCAATAATTATCTGATTTACTTAGTAATTTATGCTCTCTGAGGAATAGATGGAGCTGTGGTCTCAAAACCCAGCACAACAAAACACAACACAACCCCTTCTTTGAATAATGTTTATAAAATCTCTCGGCTTCTATAATTTTTTAGTCTCTTTAGGATACTTTGGACACGGCTGGGTTTAAACCCACACAGAAACCAGTGAGTGGCTTGTCTCATTATTACTTCTCATGGAAGAGTCTCCCCTGTCCCCATTTGGGGACTGGTGATTTAGAGATAAGATGTGACCCTGTAATTCAGGAGAATGCTAGCTAGCCCCAATTCACACAAAAGATAGCAAAAATACGTTCAAATACATGCCATGACAATACCACACAAGTTGGTGGAGGTATGGTTGGAAGGAATGGTTGTGGAGTTAAATAAATCAGACTGAATTTGGGTTCCATCACTTTTCAGCTGTGTGATTTCAGGCAAATTACTTCACTTCTCTCATCCTCTATTTCTGTGTTTTTCAAATGATGAATAAAGTGCTTTGTGGGATTATGTCAAGTTAAATGATAGGCAGCCAAATGGTAGTATAAATTCACCCTGTGTGAAATATCCTCTACTTCAAACGTATATCAATGATATAGAATATAGAAATAAAAAATTAAAATGGCATAACTGCATTCAAAAGACAGTATCAGCATCTGCATAGACAAGGCTGAGATGTGGTCTATGCATCTCCTGGGGCTCATAGTGGAGGGAGCCCTGTTTACCCATTGTGGTGATCAGCTGTTTTTTTCTCCCCAGCCCCTCCCCACTCCTATTCCTTGAATCGTTTCCTAAAATAAACCAGCTGCCCACAAGCCCTTATCTCAGAGTCTGCTTTTCTGAAGCAGTCTGGGCTAAGACATCTGGAAAGGAGAGAAAAATGAAGCAGTGAGGTGGTAAAGAGAAAACAAAAGATGGCAAAAATAAGTTAAAATATCTGCCATGACAATAAATGTAAACAGATGACTAATTAAAAGGCAGGCTATCAGATTGGATAAAATGAATGAACAAAGTTTGCAAGAGATGTCCCTAAAGAGAAAACACAAAAGCGATTGTATATAAAAAGCAAGAAAAATATACATATATATATATATATATATTGTTCCAATGTTAACCAAAAAGAAACATATTGCTGGGGGTTGAATTGTGTCCTCCAAAAGGACAGGTTGAAGTCCTAACCCCCAGTACCCCACAAGTTAACCTATTAGGAAACAGTCATTGCAGATGTCATTAGCTAAGGTGAGGTCATAGAGAATAGGGAGAGCTTTTAATTCCATGTGACTCATGTCCTTATCAGGAGACAAAAGGCACACAGATGCATAGGAAGATGGCCGAGTTTTGGGGGAGGCAGGGACACGGCAGTTGAGCTGCTGGACACTGGGAGAGACAAGGAAGGCACCTCACCTGGAGTGTATGGACCGAGCATGGGTCTGCCAACATACTGATTTCAGAGCCCAGGATTTAATGCAGAAACCACCATGTTCAGAAAAATTTCAGGGTTCTAATCTCACTGAATTTAGAATTGTGAGAGAATAAATTTCTGTTGGATAAAGCCACCCAGTTTGTGATAATTTGTTGTGGTGGTCCTAGGAAAGTAACGTGCATGTCTAGCAACATTTATATTAGAGCAAATAAAATTAAAGCCCAAAGCATTATTAGAAAGAATCAAGGATAATGCAAAATTATAAAAACAATATCCCCTAAAAAAGATAAAACAATTGTTACTTTGTATGTGCCTAACATGATCAAAGAGAAGTTGGATATTTTATATCACAGTTGCACTTATGAATATTCCTTTATCAGGAACTGATAAATCAAGCAGACAAAAAAAAAAAAGAGTCAAGATATGTAAGATAGGAAGAGTTAATTTAGTAACCTGATCCAATATAGTCACATGGCAGCCTGCACCAAATAGAGAATCTGTATTGTTTTCAAGCACATGTTGATCATTTTAGCAAAAAGAAAGGCTCAACAAATGTCAAATAATTTAGAGCATAAAATTGTATTTTATATGAAAATGCTATTGTTAGAAATAAACATGCCCCTAGATATATTGTAGGTTAAATAGAAATTCAGTTTTAGAAGAATTCATTTATTTGACCGATTAAATCATGCAAAGAAAAAATATGCACTGCATGAAAAGAATTAAACTCATATTATAGCAGTGATCAAGAATAATAAATTGCAGAATAGAGCCCAGGATTTAATGCAAAAACTACCATGTTCAGAAAAGTTTCAGGGTTCTAATAACACTGAATTCAGTGTTCAAAGTGCTTCTTTAGAATCCTCCACTGATTCCAAGTCTTTTTCAGTTTCTATTATCTGTTGAAGATCACAATATGCAGCATCTAACCTGTGACAGCAATCTGGGGTCATCATCCGGGACTCTTGCAGGATCTCTGCCTACATTTTAAGGTCATCATTTTTGCCACATTCAGCTTTCTTTTTTTTTTTTAATCTTCTCTTCCAGTTGTTTTGCTTATTTTTCATATATCACTCTTTCTTTGACCAATTTTTTTTTACCGCGGGGGGTCTTGATCTTGGTCTGCTTCATGTGAGAATGTGCATGGTCCCAAGAGCCACTGGAAGGAGGGGCTGAGAACAAGAATTTTAAACAGAAATTCTTCATAAAAATCACAACTATGAAAGAACTACAAAACAAAACTTGTGGGATACAGATTCCTGGAAAAACAAGGTTGAAAGTAAATCAATTAAAATTTTAATCCTAAAGACTAAGAAAAAAGATTTAGCTAATGTATTTAAGGTCCTTTGCAGAATGCTTGTCATACAATAAAAGGAAATGCAGATGTTCCTGGACTTAAAATAGAGTTGCCTCCAAATAAGCCAAATACATTGAAAATGCATTTAGTACACCTACCTTACCAACCATCGTAGATGGCAACAGTACTGGTGACTTTCCCTTGTGAGTGTGTGGCTGACAGAGCTGTGTTCACTGCCCCACAGGCATCAAGAAAGGATTAGATTTCATATTCATTGCCTGGGAAAAGATCAAAATTCAAACTTAAAATATGGTTTCTATTGAATGAGCATCCCTTTCTTTAGTTGTCCAAATTTATGGGGTATTGTGTGATAATATGATAAATGTCCTCAGTGTGTAATGATCAAATAAGGGTAGTTAACATTTCTATCTCCTAAAACATTTTTACTATTCCTGATGAACACATAATGCTTATACATATTTATGAGATACAGAATGTTATTTTAATATACGTATACAATATGTACTGATCATTTCAGAGTAATTAATGTTTATATCTTCTTATCGATACTTTGTGTTTTGAGCCTTTGAAGTCCTCTCTTCTAGTTACTCACAAAATGTACAGTAGGCTATTGTGAACTACAGCTGCCCACTGTTCTACAGAACACTAGACTTCCTTATTTTTTTCTGTTTGGGTACCTGTTATCTAACCTCCCACTCTCTTCCCTCTTCCCATACTTTACAGCCTCCAGTAATCACTATGATACATTTTGATTGACTTGAAACATGTATGAGAGAGAACCTGTAGAGTTTGCCTTTCTGCATCTGACTTATTTCACCTCCTCTAGTTCCATTCATTTTGCTGCAAATAATAGAATATTATTCTTTTTATGGCTGAATAATATTCCATTGTGTATATTTAGACCACATTCCCTTTACCCTTTCATCTGTTGGTGGGCATCTGCACAGAGTCCAGGTCAGCTATTGTGATTAGTGAACATGCATAACTTTTACACCATTGTAAAGTTGAAAAATCCCTTCAAACCACTGTAAGTTGGGAACCATCTATAACTTAATAAACGGAAATTACAGTATTGTTATTCCACCCATGACTTTCCAGTTAAAAGAGCTTTTCTTTCCAGAACTGTTGAAACTTCATAAACAACAATGGCATACCACGACAGAAGTCTCTGTGCCTGTAATTTCAGAAATTAACTTTTTATGCAGTTTGTATAGTCCAATAATATTCCCCAAAGACAAATTCTCTGGCCCAGGTCAGTCTTCTCTGTCTCTATTAAATATAAACACATTCTTTACTCATCGAATGGATTTAGAGACTGAAAAGATTTAAATAATTAGAGAGGATCGCTTTTCCTAAAGATGCTATTGATATGCCACTAAATTAAAATTATCTTTCAGAAAAAAGGGCATGGCCTTAGATGGACTCTTAATTGCAGGGTGTTTTACAATAACTATACTTTGATTAACAAAATTCTGTTTGAAGAATATGCAAAATCCTCAAAGAAACTCAATCAATGTTATTTTTAGATTGGTAAGTCAATCACTTGACATAATTTGTTAAAAAGGCAGCCAAGAAATCATTAGCAGTATTTCCTTAGTACTATTTGACATTCCATCTGTGTTATTTAAAGTTTATATGTTCAAGTTTGTCCCCAAAGTTTTTTTTTTTTGTTTAATCTTCTCATTTGAAAAAAGAAAGCTAACATGAGTAGTTTTCAAGGCTGCTTTCTCAGACAAATATATTATCTGTAAGAGGAAAGAACGTGACAAAGGATCCCTCACCCAACACTCCTGGAAGCAAGCCCACACATGCAGAAGGCCACAGCTTACTCTTAAACCTGCTGTAGTTGGTGCCTCTTTAGACGGGGGTGCTCTTGGTGTCTGGAGTCTGAGCACACTGGGGACATGAGGTCGCAAGGGGCTGTTGCCCTCACTAACCTGAGAACAGTTAACTGCGTGGTTCTTTCTAAGAGACTGGGCAGCTCCCAGGCACGGTTCTTGGGAGGGATTGGTTTTGTCATCAAAGTCCAGACTCTGTGTAGTACCTTGTCCTTGCCATTTATCACCCCAACATTCCTTGGAGTAAGAAGAGGATATTCTGTTTACACAAGTAATGAAATTATACAGTCCAGATGAATGACAGAAAAGTAAATCTGTCCTTTGAGCTCTTGCTCACTGATCAAGGAGGAAGACTTATGGGAGGGGGGTACTTGGTTCCCAGGGCCCTCACCTCCTTCTTCTGTCCGCTGTTTCTGAGAAAACCTGCATCTCCCTGGGATAAATGAACACAACCCATCCTGACTCTCCCTGCTCCCAGGTACCTATGACACCCACCACAACTTCTTATATTTCGTGGGACGAACATACACACAACATTGACTGTCTGTCCATACCCTATATTTCTCGAGTGTCTACTAGAGGTTCGGTACTGTGCTTGTCACCAGGGAAACCATGATGAATGAGGCAGGTACCAATAAGTGCTGCAAGCCAAGATCAGGCCTGCCCAATCATAGAAAGACACACATTCCTGTGAGGAATGCAGCCCTGGTAAAAAGCTCAGAATATAATGATCTGTCTAGTGTCCCCTCTGGACACAGCAGAACTGATTTCATCTGGCAGTGGCTTCAAAAGACCAAGCCCAGAAAAGCAAAGGCCTTCTGCTAAAAGCACGGCTCTAAAAGGTATACGATGCCACAGGGAAAATGTGCTTTCTCTCCTCACTCAGGAGGTCCCTAGGCATCCAGGAAGGCCAGGAGGGGGGCGCCCAGAAGTGGCTCTCCTCTGAAGCCCTGAGACAGTCAGCCTTTGGCAAAGGCTCCATCCAGCCTCTAGGAACAATCTCCCCAACCCCCGGCCCTTTCCAGCTGCCAGCTCTGTCTGAACTGTAGATAAAGCAGCCAGGGGTAACCGTAATGAAAGAGTATAGAATATCCAAGATCGTTTCCAATTAGTCACTGTTTAAAGCAGTTCCACAGATTTTTTCCAGGGCTGCATTGGGTGATGATCACTTTTAGCTTCAAGTGACCAGAGCACATTCTCTCAGGTCCCTGGCAGGAATGCAAACGTCTTCCCTTAGGGTAATTCAGAACCCTTACTCTCCCCTGCTAGTTCTGCTGATTAAAAATAATAATAATAATAAATAAATAAAAATCATACAACATTAGATCTGGGGGCACTGAACATGACAACAGTCTTTTATGAGGTCTACTTAAAAAAAAAACAAAACTGTCTTATAAACCCACCTGTCTGTTGAAGCAAGCTCTTCCTGGTGAAATGCTTGTCTTGCATCCTGCTGCCCCACGCAGAGGTTCACATAGAGATTAGTAAGGTGGCAAGACAATCTCTGTTTGTTTCCAGGGAAGGAAGGTTGGTTCAGTGGAATTCATAAGCTGATCCTGAGGAAATCAGGTTGGCCGGATGGAGAACTGCCCTGATGAGCAGGAGGAGACAGCTTGGGTTAGAACTCATTTGTATTAATGTTGAAACTGTATCGCACACTCCCCTTCCCTCAGTAGCTCCTACAATTCTGACACAGAGAAATGGAATACCTCAGAGTTTCTGAAAGCCTCTGGCTGGGCCTCCACACGCTGTAGATCAAGAGCCTTTCCACAGATGCTCTGAACCCAAGAGGAGGAATTCTGGACAAGTAAGTACAATGGCTTCAAGCTCTGTGCTTCCTCAGGTCTCTGTCCTTGTTGTTACCAACTTGTAAGACACCACACTTTCCTCTCCCCATTTGGCCATCACATGATCATTCTCAAGGACGAGAGAATGTTCTGAAAGATCATCTGGGGATCCATAGTGTTGGGTGAGGCAGGATAGATTAGGGACCCTGGTCCCAGGCCCCACCCACCTCGATTAGCAGAGCTGATGTGAGCCTAAGGATGTCTCTTTCTTCCTGCCTGACTGGGTTATTGGAGGAGCTAACTTCCATTAAGTATAAACAGCAAGATCCTAAGAAAAGAAAGCTCCTATTAAGACCCCATACAGGATTGGGGTTGTGGCTCAGTGGTAGAGCACTTGCCTGGCATGTGTGTGGCACTGGGTTCAGTCCTCAGCAACACATAAAAATGAATAAATGAAATAAAGGTGCTGTGTCCATCTATAATTCAAAAAAAAAAAAGACCCCATATGTATTACTTGCATCTCATGCATCTAATGTAAAATCTGAGAACAAGCATTTGGCACCTACACAATAAGCATTATGGGCAAGGCACAGGAATCTGTCAATCACTCCTTGTTTAGCATAAACCTCTTCTGGCACAAAGCCCACCAGAGGTGAAAAGGAACTCAGAAGTTCATATAAATCCAGATCCCCTCTCAGTCCATGAGCAGACACCTTTGTACTGTCTCCACTGCACCCTTGCTGTGGATCTTCCTCCATTAAACTCTCTTAAATTCTTTTTTTGTGTGTGTGTTGGTGAATTCTTCTCATTATCAGCACACCAGCCATCACCCAGGCACCCATGGTCTATTCATCCCTCTTGCTCACTAGGCCTGTGGCATGTAGAACTATCATGATTCAGTCTTCTGGTCTCCAATTTTTTTTTAGGAACTTAAGAGTTTAGCAAAATGTTTTCACATAATTAGAATCAATGAGAAGCATAACAGAATCTCCAGAAATTTCTTTAGTAAACCCTTCAATGGGGAGCTCACAAAAAAGGCACGGAAGCTGGTCTAGGTTCAGCTATCGAAACTGTGTTGGGCAATGCTTCATTCATTTGTTCAATTCACAAACACTGTGTGTGTGTGTGTGTGTGTGTGTGTGTCTATGCATGTGTACGCACTAACACTGTACTGGGTGATGCAGATACGAGGCTGAACAAGGTGGATACCGTTCCTGCTCTCAGAGGGCTTACAGTCTTGCTGGAGAGGAAAATATTAACTGAATAATCACAAAAAGTCCAATTAAAAATTGTGATGAAAAAGTGCAGAGCCGCTAACCTGTGCAATCTGTTTTTCATTAGAATCCTTAGGAAAGTTTTTCCAGGCACATCTGGAAAAGGAGAGAGAAGGACTGTCAGTGAGGTTTATTTAATAAGCTCTTCTCTCCCCTCTCATGTTTGTCAGCTTTTCCCTCTATAGGTCAAGCGGGTCCAGCTTTTCTGATCCCTCTATTATGTTAGGGCGACCTAACTTAACCTGAGGGTAGGGTTGGATCAGGGAGGGCTTCCTGGAGGAAGCAACATTTAAACCAAGACCTGAGACATCCAGGAAAGGTGACATGCCTTGGGAAATGGTGTGATCTACTATACCCTGTGGTAGATAGGTATCCAATTCAGTCCCATCTCTGGCTCTCCCTGTATGTGAAACTTTGTGTAAGGTACCTACTCTCTGGGTTCAGGGTTATTTTGTTGTTGTTGTTTATTTTTATTATTCCTATGTGTGAAGTGAAGATATGCTACTGCCAGCAAAGGTTGTGGTGCTCATCTGAAAGCAATGGCTGAGCTAAGGCATTGCCCTGGAAACTATAAATCTGCACAATAAATACAAGGGATCCTTATCATTCCCCTTGAGCTCCACTGCATCTGTGTAAGTGAGATTGTCAAGGGGAGAACTTCATTTGACATTTAGAAAAATGAAGGTGAAGGGGTTTTCCTTATTTGGATCCTCTACTTTATTTGCAATATACCCAGATTATGTGCAGACACACGAGGGAGGACAGAGGGATTGGGAAAGCTGGTCCCAGATGACCTGCAGAGGGGCAAGCCAACAGACGTGAGGGAGAAGGGGCTTATTAAACAAACCTTACTGACAGTCTTTCTCCTTTCTTTTCCAGATGCTTCTCAAAGGCTTTGCCAAGAATTCTAATGAGAAACAGACTCTCTCTTACTCTGTCCTTCACCTGCAGGGATACTGCTGTCCATTTCTGCTGAGAGTCCAAGAGGGGTTTGTTTTAAATTCTCCCCTGTAGGAATCTGGGCTTTGAATGTGAGAGAAAACATTTCAGATTTTCCTTCCTTTATTCTCCAGCCAAAAATCATGGGGTTAAGATATGAAAGGGAGGAAAACACAGGGCCATTTGCAGAGTGCTGGGGGCGACTCGCCCACCGGAAGCCCTAGGAGTTAATTAGCAAAGCTCTTAAATTGAAAGAAAGCAGGGGATCCCAATGCGCAGTGAGAAACGTTTACTCTGTCCTGTGAAGATTCGAGTCTGTGGTCCCCAGCCACCCACCCACAGACTGCAGCGTGGGTCAATGAATCTATTGTGAAGTGAAGGAAGCCAAGCCAAGACCTTGCCCGGAGAAATGTGCAAGTGGGTTTTGCCTCTTTCACCTGAAACAGAAGTGATTAAAGAAATTTTGCCAACTTCTACCATCTTGGATCAGGAAGTGTCATGAATTTTCAGTTGTGCAAGTTTCTAAAGCAAACGTGGTATCTGCTCTTCCCTGGCCAGAAATCCAGTCCTGCCTTGCTTCTCCACAGCTTGCCATTGTCTTCCTGGGGCCTGTTTCTAGTCCATCAGTTTCTTTGCCTCACCCCCCACAGTCTTGGCCCTACTCAGCCTACAGGGCTAGGTTGGGAGGATGCTCCACAGGACTGCCCCCAGCAACCCAGCAAGGACCCTCGGCTCCCTCTTGCTGAATTAACATGGAACAGTGGGAAGGTCACCCTTTTCTATATCCCATATCATCCTCTCAAACAAACAAACAAACAAAAAGCATTCTGAGTTGCCTCAGTGGGTGGTGGGAAGACCCAGTTCTTTACTCCCCTTTGGCTCTGCCATCCCGGCATTCCCGGCAGCAGACTCCTTTCCAGAGTGATTTGCCCTTTGCACCCATTTGTGTCAACAGCCAAGTTTGCCAAGACAAACTCTACCTGGGAGGAAGGAACTCCCTGAAAGGCCAGTGCTCAAATAGTGTGTCACCTGCCAAATACATGCTCAAAGGCTCAAACTTAAGTGGAAAATTTCTCCTGTTATAAAGTTATATTAAAAAGAAAAAAAAAAAGAACTGGAAGTGAAACGGGACCTGTGTGTGTGTGTGTGTGTGTGTGTGTGTGTGTGTGTGCACGCATGCGCGTGCACGTGCTGGGTATTGAACTCAGGGCCTTATACATGATAGGCAAGCACTCTAGCACCGAATCACACCCTCAGCCTGCAAAAGTGGATTTTTCATGGGTTCAAAAGTAAGAAACCAAACATCTCATCAAAATGTTAGGCTGTCTCTCCTTCTGGAGATGGCCACCATTCTTCCTTGAGTGTATCTCTGCTTTCCTAAATACACCTTTGTGTGTCTCGGACTGGCATGTGCTGAAATTCTTTTCCCTAACAAAAGCCAGACAATGCTTGTCCTGAGATGAGTTTCCCATTTCTGGGAACTCTTAGAACCTCCAGTGACCTCTCTTCTGGAGACCCAGATAGGACGGCTTACTGAGGCACTGACTTTGAAAGGTCCTTTCTCTGGGAACTTCTCAGACTTTCAGTGACAGAATTTAGACATACTCAGTACTTTGAACTGAAGAAGCAGGATCAGACCCGAGACAACTCTGACTCTCACACCCATTTCTCACCCTCTGGACTCTTGTGATGCGAAAGGAGGGTCTTTCTCTGAGTTTCCCTAACTACTTAAAGGCTAGATCCCCCAGAAGATACTCAGTTGTGAATTATTTTCCCAGACATCTAATTACCAAAGGGAGATGATTTATATCACAGGAAGGAAGACTAGAGTTGACGCCACACCCAGAGCCTAGATGTATTTTGTTCTCTGGGTCCATTCAGCTCCCCTAGAAATCATGTACTCTCTCTAAATTGCCTATGTCTCCCCTGACCCCTTTAACTTTCCTGTCTCCTATGAAGAAGGTATATAAACTTCTAAATCTCTGGGATTAATGCATACTCACTCTCCTGTGATTGTCCCCTCCCACTACAGGTAATAAATTTGTATGTCTTTTCTCTAGGGTTCCAACCCAGACTTAGTCATGCTAGGCAAGTGCTCTACCACTGAGCTATACCCCCAGCCATAACCCTAGCACCAGGAAAACAAAGAATAACAAAAATAAATAAATAAATGAAAATACTCATTTGACCAAAAAAAATAGTCTATAATAAAATATTCCAAAAAAAAATATTCCAAAATGTATTATGGCTGTTGAAGTATCATGGGGATAAGAAGGAGCTTGGGAGCCAGACCACCTGCCTCCATGGGAGTTCTGTGCAAATCATTAAATGTCCTTAAGCTTCAGTGTTCTTATCTGAAAATAAAAATACTGGCTTCCCCTCTCCCCCCAGAGCTGTTGTAAGGACTAAATGGGGTGATGTATGGGAAAGTTCTATCATGGTACTAGTCATGCAAAAATTTTCCTTAGTCTTACCTTGGGCTACTGTTCTGCATTTTCTGATTTTTTCATGATGGAACTCCTTTTGGGGGGGGCCAAGGTATACTAGGGATTGAACTCAGGGGCACTTGACCACTGAACAACATCCCTGGCCCTATTTTGTATTTTATTTAGAGACAGGGTCTCACTGGGTTGCTTAGGGCCTCACTTTTTTCTGAGGCTGGCTTTGAACTCGCCATCTCCCTGCCTCAGTCTCCTGAGCTGGTGGGATTACAGGTGTCTGCCATCATGCCCAGCCAATTTTACTCTTCTAATTAGAAAAACAAAGGTTAAAATAATTACACAACTGGTTTGACCCATGTAATAGCAAATTTTCAAACAAGGTGATATTATCTATATTATATCTCATATTTGAAGTAGGATACTTTCTACAGGCATCTTAAAGCTTTAGTAATAACTAATCTAAAAATGCAATCATTTTATCTGCTAAGGATTCAGCCTCAGACCTCAAAATGCTCTTTTTGGAGAGAAGGTTCCACATCTAGACCACTCCAGGAGTACATTGCAGGGATGCTCTCGCCTCCCATAGTGCAGCAAGGAATGCTGCTTTCTGCTACTCCAGCAGGCCAAATCCGTCTGAGGAATCAGAGCCCACCATATCCTCTGAAATGGCAATTTTCCTCTCTTCAAACTTTTTCATTAGCATCCCTTTGTAACCCATTAAGCCCTTAACAGTGTCTTTGAGGAATCCCACCTGTTTTCCATCAGGATTTCAACTGTAAGCCAGCACAAACATGTGTGATAAGTTGATGCTAAAATACCATGACACACTCCTTGGATTTACTAGCATTTAATAAATGAAGGAGAAAGCTTTGCCTTTTATAGCCCTGAGCCTCCCCAGCCTGAAGCAGCTGTAGCAGTTGCCGCCTGCTAAGTATTCATTACACGTTTCTTCCAAATGCAGGGAGCAGGCACCACAGATCATTGTGCAATAAGGGCAGGAACAAGCACCTCAGATCATCAGGCCCACTTTATAGGGACAGAAGGTCCAGTGTTCTCAACTAAACTTCAACATCAAATGGGGAGTTTAAAAAAGACTGGCAAGTCCCAGTCCTAGCCGCAGCCTGAGATTCACTTTCAGCTGGCTTGAGGGAACCCAGGTAGCCAATAATTTTTCATAGCTTCTACAAGGGCCATTCATGCATATAGACAAGCTTGATATCAGCTAAAAATGATTGAGACCAAAAGCAGAATAGTATAGTGAGAAGAACATGGGCTTTGGACATAGTAAGCCATGGATGTGAATTCACCATTTGAAAAAGACATCTGTGGTGTCTGAGACAAATCTGCCAAGTTCTTTGGACCTCAGTTGCTTCAATTCAAAAATAAGGTTAATGATATTATTTCACAAGGCTGGTTTAAGGAGCAAATGAAATAATGTATGTAAATGACAGAGTACTGGGGCTTCACACAGCAGGTGGTCAAATAGGTATTAAGTATTGTTATTAATGTGCTGAATATCAACAGCTGTTTTCTCAGAATTGAGGTTCCATAGGAGGTAGTGACACATACCTATAATCTCAGCTACTCAGGAGGCTAAAGAAGGAGGATGGCAAGTTGGAGGCCTGGGCAAGTGAGTGAGACCCTGTCTCAGAGTAAAAATGAAGACTGGGATGTAGCTCAGTGGTAGAGTGCTTGCCTAGCATACACAGGCCCTGAGTTCAATCCCTAGAACCCCTCAAAAACCAAAACAAAAGCAAACTCCATAGAAGAAGATAGCAAATCTACCTTCATCTTATGGGGATGATGGAAACTTTCTTCAAATTAACGTGTCTATCACAAAATGATTCAACATTGCTCTGGAGATTCCAGGCAATGCAATTGAGCAAGAGGAAATAAAATGCATAGATTACAAAGTAAACCCAAAATTGTCTCTGTTTGCAAATTACAAGAATATCTACATGGAAAAAATCCCAATAAATGTAAAAGGATGATATTAGAACTAACCAGATGACTGAGATTGAGGGATATACGTTAATATACAAAAATGAATTGTATTTGCATATGCAAGCAATGAATGATTAGAAGTTCAAATTTAAGAAGTAATATCATTTATATCAACAAAGCAACAAGAAAACATGAAATACCTAGGTAGTATTTTTTCAAAACACTGTAAGTAGAGCTAGGGTTGTGGCTCAGTGGTAGAGTGCTTGCCTACCACGGGTGAGGCACTGGGTTCAAACCTTAGCACCACATAAAAATAAATAAATAAAATAAAGGTATAGTGTTTATCTACAACTATTATAAAAAAAAACAACAAGAACATTATAAGTTCCACTTATTGAAGACTAAAATTCACTAATGAAAAAACTTGGACTAAATTAGTGAAGCAATATGCAGATTAGAAGTTTAAATGCTAAGAAGTCAATTTCTCTCAAATTGATTGTCACATCAACATAATTCCAATCAAAATTCTAGCAGTTTTGTTGTTGTTGTTGTTTCCTTTTTGTAGAAACACGCTGATTCTAAATATATATGGAAAGGCAAAGGAACTACAATGATAATAGCTATGAAAAACAAAAAGTGAAGCTCAGAGACTCATGCTACCTTATTTCAATACATACCATGAAGTTAATGTACAGAAAGAAAAACATCTTTTCTCTTTACCCATCTTGGGTTCATTGGCATGGGCCTCTGTAACTAAAGACAGATTAACAAGAGAAAAACAAACAGAAGTTTATTAACATGTATACCCAGGAAATAGATACAAAGGGGAAAAATGAGTAAAATGAGAAAAATCTCAAAGGAGGTTTTAGAACTCCAGTTATATAGCATTTTTCAGCAAAGAACAGTACATTTTTAGAGAAGTGACATGACAAAGGAAAGGAAATTAATCTTCATAGGTGGGCAAATTGCAAGAAGGCAAATAAATCATGGCATTTGCAGGTAAATGGATGGCGCTGGAGAAGATAATGCTAAGGGAAGTCAGCCAATCCCCCCCCAAAAAACAAATGGCAAATGTTTTCTCTGATATAAGGAGGCTGACTCATAGTAGGGTAGGAAGGGGGAGCATGGGAGATTAGATGAATTCTAGATAGAGAAGAGGGGTGGGAGGGAAAGGGAGGGGGCAGGGGATTAGCAAGAATAGTAGAATGTGATGGACATCATTATACAAAGTACATGTATGAAAACTCAAATTGGGTGTCAACATACTTTATATATAACAGATATGAAAAATTGTGGTATAAATGTGTAATAAGAATTGTAATGCAAAAAATAGTACATGTATAAAGGCATGAATTGGTGTGAACATACTCTATATACAAAGATATGAAAAAATTGTACTTATATGTGTAATAAGAACTGTAATGCATTCAGGAAGAAGAAGAGGAAGAAGAAGAAGGAGGAGGAGGAGGAGGAGGAGGCTGCTGCGGCAGCGGTGGCAAATAAAAGGCAGTTTGTTATGTAGATTCCTCTAGTGTCATCTCCAGACTGATAAGGATCTCAGATAAAGGATCAGCCTTCACCTCTCCTAGTAGAGAAGGAAGGGTGCATATTCTAGTTTTCTAAGCTAGAGTGATCAAGACAGAATAGTATTGGTGAATGGAATACAGAATAGGACCAATGGAATACATGCATAGGACCAATTGTTTTTGACAAAGACACAAGAGAAATTATGTGGAGGAAGGAGAGACTTCTCAACAAATTGGTACAATTGGTATCCATTATGCAAAAACAACAAAACCTTGGCCCTTTGTTCATATTCCATACCTTATAAAAAATTGACTCCAACTGCATCATAAACTTAAAGGTAAAACCTAAAATTATACAACTACTAGAAGAAAATACATGAAAAAAAAATCTTTGTGATGTTGGGATAGGCAAAAACAATTTAGATACGATAACACTTGAAGCACAATCTATAAAAGAAAAGTTGATGAATTGGGTTTCATTAAAATTAAAATTACCTGCTCCGAAAAATGACACTGCTATGAAAACAAAAAGACAAGCCACAAACTAGGAGAACATATTTGCAAAACATATTTAATAACCTATTTTCAGAATATACAAAGAACTCTCAAAGATCAATAACAACCAATCCAATTTAAAAAGTAGGCAAAAGATTTGAACAGTTAGCTCACCAAAGAACATGCACAGATGGCAATAAGAATATGAAAATATGTTCAGCATTAGTTATTAGAGAAATATGAAATAAAAATAAATTATAATTTAGGCTAAGAGGATCAATACACCTAGTAGGATGGCTACAATAGAAAGACAACACCAAGACCTGAGGAAGATGGGGAGCAAATGTAATGCTCATGTTACTGGTGAGAGGCAAAATGGTACAACCACTTTGAAAAATCATTTGCTAGTGTCTCATAAAGTTAAATATGCATTTATCATATTATCAGAAATCTCATATCCAGGTATTTATCCAAGAGGAATGGAAATATATTTTTCATAAAAATCCATACACAAATATAATGATTTTATTCGAAATCATCAAATGTACACCAATGACAATGTCCATCAACTGGTGGATAAATGAACAAACTATAATATATCCAGGCAATGGAATATCACTTAGCAATAAAAAGGAAACAAAACAAAACAAACAAACAAACAAAACTAATGCATCCCTTGTACTAAATGAAAGAATCCAGACTTGAAAGGCTATCATCCCTATGACTCTACTTATGTGACATTCTGTAAAAGACCTTTAGGAACAAAGAATAGATCAGTTGTTGACAAAGTCTAGACATAGAGGGAGTTTTGGGGATAATGGAACTGTTTTACATCTTGATGATGATGATGATTATACGGAATGCATACATTTGGTCAAAACTTATAGAATTGGGCTGGGGATGTGGCTCAAGCGGTAGTGTGCTCGCCTGGCATGCGCGGGGCGCGGGATTCAATCCTCAGCACCACATAAAAATAAAATAAAGATGTTGTGTCCACCAAAAACTAAAAAAACAAAAACAAAAACAAAAACATAGAATTGGACATCAAAATGAATGATTTCTGCTGTATATCAATTATTCTTTAATTTAAAAAAAAATTGATGAAGGCCTCTTTGAATTGAAGGAATAGTGGCACCTCATTCTCTGTAAGTTGGCTTGATCCAAAGACAGGAATGGCCAGGGAGGGGTGTTTGACTAGTGAACTGTGTTGAGCAATGTAGGCTAGTAACGTGGCTCCTCGATTGCCCAGCTGTGCAGCCAGAGCCGAAAAGCCGATGGGTCAGGTTGGAGCAGGTGCGGCAAGCATAGCCTGGCCTGCCCTTTGCAGAGCCCACCAGGCCTGCAGGATCCCAAGGTCCAGTGAACCAGGACCAAGGGGAGCCAGGGTGCATTGGCCTGTCACCTGCAGGGCAGCCAGGCTAAGCCCTATGCTGACCCCCTAATCCATACAGCACTTGGAGCATCTATCCATGATCAGATGACCTCATACTCCTGGGAAGCCGGGATTCCCTGGCTGCAAAAAAAGGAAGTGGGGGCAGTTCAGACTCAGGGTTAACCCATAGTGTTAGTACTTTTCCAAAACCTGATTAGGATAAATTTTAACCAATAGCATTGGTACTTTTCCAAACCTTGCTTAGTATAAGTTTGGACCAATAGCGTTGACTCAATTGCCATGTAAACCCTAGACTGGCACACTCAAGTGGCAACCCCTATTGGGTCCCCTCTCACCCAGTGGAAGTACTGTTTCTGTTCACATTTAAATAAATCCTACTCTGACATTCACTCTTCCTTGTCTGTGGATTTCCTTCTTCGAATTCATAAGACCAGAACTTAAGAATAAGAAACTGGTGGTGAGTTGCTGGGGTCTGCTGCAACCCTGGAGGACATAACCTGCCATTCAGAGTTGAAATATTCTTCTCCACTGCAGAGGCCTGCATCTTATGCAGACCTCACCTGCCCCAGCAGAAGGGAGGAACTTTGGTTTCACTGGCAGTTTCAACTACAGGTCACTGGAACCCTGGGAATTTATCTGAAAAAGTAACGGGTGGGACCACGCAGTTAGTTTCCACACTTCAAGGAAAATCATGTTTTACTTGTGATAACTTACCTGGACAGGGTGAGTGAAATCTTATTCTCTCACTTTTGGTGGAAATTCTCTTCTCTGCTGATTACATTTAATTAACAGTTAATTTTAAAAAGCCATCATGCAGCTTCGTGGATAAAAGTCCTTCAAAAGTAGAAGCCCAGATTGAAAATTATAGAAATGGTTTTTGGTGGTGAGGTTTGTGACTGGCCAGACTAAGGCACAATTTGAGGGAAATGAAGGAACATTGTTCTCTGAGAAGGTCTGAAAACCCAAGCACATTTTTACTTGCCAATAAAGTCCTTCTGTTTAATGTTGGGGAATGGCCCCTTTAGCCTCCACCCCAGGTCTGTTCAGGTCAGTAGGAGGTCAAAAAAGATCAGCAAAAATACAACCCCCCAAGTTCTGATCAAACCCACGTATCAGTTCCCTATCTCGAGCACCTTCTCCTTTTAGGCTAGGACACTCTCCATGTAAAGATGTGCATTTCCAGGATTGAGACTGAACATCTTTGTTGACAATTAACACATCAGTTTTATGATTGTTCATTATAACAAAGAGAGTTAAGGTTTTGAACCAATCAACACCGGAAGTGGTGACACCAAACCTGGCTGAGGTGGAAAGATCTGAGAGATTTTAGCAGCAACATTAGACCCACCTGAACTCAGGCCAGTTAACATGTTCTCCCCTTCTCGGCTTGCACAGAGCTCAAGGGAGCTTAGCAGGATTAGGAGTAAATATCTTGTTATTTTTAACATAGCCGAATTCTCTTATAACTCTATCGTTTCTGCCAGTAACATTTCATGAAGGGAGGTATCCAACTTGAGACAAAACAGCGAGTATATAAAGATTTGTCTAAGGTCTTACCCAGGAGTGGCCTATGGAGTTGGTACCTAAAAAAGAGATGACACAGTAGGAAGTTTATAGATTTTGAAGTCAGACAGACTTGGATTTGAATTCTGATTCTGCCACTACTAGTCTTCCTCAAGTTATCTTGCCTCTTGGAACTTGTTTCCCTTAAAAATGAGGATATTACCTAGCTTACAAAATCACTGTAAAGATTAGAGATAATAAGTGAAGACATTCTGACATGGAATCATGGGATCTTATCACCTGATGGATGCTCAGTAAATGTTGGCAATGCACACACACACACACACACACACACACACACACACATATACACACCATATATGTACATATACATACATATATATTAAATTTTAATAAATAGATAATGAGAATAAAAATGAGATGATACTCTTTCACTTATGAATATTTTTGAGATGGGGTGTGTTTTAATTGATGTCAATCAAAATTTGACTGTAGCAAATGGAGGAGAGTTATGACATGGTCATCGTTACTGGTCTGTGGAAACTTAGCTAAATCCTTCCAAGTAGGTCACAGAATTGAGAGTCCAAAGAAGCTGCTGTGGCTAATTTATGCCTTGTGGAATATCACTAGATACTACACATTCAGTGTGTCAAAAAATGTATGGCTGACTTTCAAATTTTTAATGATATGTAATTAAATTACAGAAAAAAAAATGAAACCATGAATTTAGCCAAATAGAAGTACACACAAACTCTGGCATTTTCACTATCTTTACTAAGTGTCCTTAGAAGATCAAGTTCATGAGCATAGGATCCATAAATCTATATTTCTCTGATAGTATTTCTTTCAGTTGGGAAGGCTATTTGGACCCGAAATGTAGAATAAACTTAAAATTGATTAGATAGTGATACTAAATAATAAAGAAGAAAACAATATGTTATTATAGATAAATGTACACTATAATTAGTTTTTAAAATTTTGTAATATGGTATTTCTTTTTTCTGAGAATCTATTTTAATTTGATGGTGTACCTTACAACTGATGCATCTCACAATATATTAAATGTGGTAATCCTAAACCTCTCCTGACTCTAGCTAGTACCTCATCTGCGCATGTTGACACTATTTGTGACATTAGCTGACGAGGCTGATTCAAAATTAGCAGTGACAGGCAAAATATATGGTCAATGTCATTCAATCTCATTAATGATTAGGAAAACAAAAATTAAATAAAAGAACATTGTATTCCTTAGGCAAAAAAAATGAACATGTCTGACAATACCAAGTGTTACAGATAATATGGAGTAACAAGATCTCACAGACATTCTTTGTAGGAAAGTAATGTGGTACTCCTACTTTGGAAAACAGTTTGATATTTTTACATAAAGTTGAACATGCACATAGCTCATGATCTAGACATTTCATTCCTCATCAAGAGTCTCTTGCACAAGATAACCAAAAAACATGTACGACAAAAGGGATAGTTCAGTTTGCGTCAGATGACACACAGATGCTCTTCCTCAAGACAGTCATAGTCTTTTCATATACAGCAGAAAGAAGTGCATTTTGTGCCGAGTCATGGGTGAGGCCCTAGTTTCAATTCCCAGAACCACCACCACCACCCCCACAAAAAAAATGTGCTCCCTATTTTGTCTCACAGAATATTAAAAAGATATGTACTCAAGGGTTGAGATTTAATACAATTCATAACTTTTATTGCTGTGTCAAGATAAAAATCTTAAATGAAACTGGAAAATCTGTACCGACAGCAAATGGCAGTGCAGCTTAGTGCTACTACCTGGCTTCATGCTTGGGCGACTGGAGTTTTACTCACCATTATTTTTGCACTATCTGTGTGAAAAAGCAAGTAATGTCTTAGAGTTATTATGAAAGTAGTTTTGACCTTCAGTGTCCCTGAAAGGTTCACAGGGACCCACTTGGAGAACATCACTGTCTGGAATTCCAATATGTGAATATACTACATTTTTTTTCTAATGATGGTGAATATTTAGGTAGTTTCCAGTTTGATGTTATGACATATAGAAGAAGCATTTAAAACAATTTTTTTTTTCTCCCTGCCACATAAAAAAGAAAGAAAGAAAGAAAAAGTATTTAATCTAGTGTCTAACATATAGAGTAGTCCTAGAAGGGTCCCTGGAGGTTATTCAGGCCTGTGCCTGGCAGGATTCCTCCCATCTGGTCTGAGCAAACAACTATGTCCCTGAGGGGAGTTATCAAGGAAAGAATTCCCCGTGGGTCTCCAAAATGAGGTTAGCTCCTTTTGCTGTTGCCACCCAGGCTCAGGAAGGCAGGACACAGGGCCCATTCCACCAAGGCTGAAAAGCCAGAGGGTTTTTCCTCCTGCAGAGGACTTGATTAAACCACCACATCACAAGGATTTCAAAGACAAACCTGGCCCTTCTGTGCTCCAGAGGTTACCCTAGGCAGACTGCCTACTCCAGAACCCAGAGGAGAGGGTATCAAAGGTAGAAGAGTTGCTTAAATGAAGAGAAAAATTTTAAATTTAATTAGGAGAGGGAATTAAAATCAAATAGACTGCTCTGCTGATTGAAAGTCCTAATTTATATATTTCTAACTTCAAAAGGAACAGAAGGGCCCCCTGCACCCTGCACTTTGGCTTCAGTGATTGGCCCTTCTCCAGCTCTAGACCTTACCACACAACACCACACAGCTGAGACAGAGGGACCTAGGACCTTAGTGCCTGCTGTCCCATGGAGTAGACTTAGACATCCACTTTTACCCCACCAAGCCTCAGCTTCCCCATCTATAAAAGACAGACAATGGACTGTCACCTGAAAACCTACACGTGTTTTGTAAAGCTCCAGTGATTCAGAGCACGGGAATGAAATGCAAAGTGTAAAGAGCCGCAGAGCGCCAGCTGTAGCTAGTGTTACTGTTGCTCACTGCCTGGGAGGTGGCATGCAGCGCATGCTCAGCTGGCAGGAAATGAGGGCTGCAGGGACCTGGCAGTGGACTGTGATTCTAGACTGTGGGTCCTGGAGCCAGGTGTCTGCATGAGCGAATTCTGGTTTGCCTGTTGGTGTGGATCCTTACATTCTGCTACATTCTGCGAAGGGGTCTGAGTGGGGAGCTGTGGGCAACCCCAATTTTAGGATCAGGTATCCCTTCAACTCATCTTGGAGCTGGGAAGCTGAATAAAAGATCAGAGCCTGAGGCTGGGGGCAGAGTGGGGGCTGCTGTGAAGCTGCCTTGAGTGTTCGCAATGGGGTGGCCATAGCCACTTGCCCTCCTTCTCCATGTTTTGCTGGGTAAAACTGAGCTTCTGTGCCTTTAAATTTGTTTGACATCTTTGAGATTGGAAACAGAGCTCTCCAGTGGATGGCGGGCAGTAGCTGTGGAATGCTGTTCTAATATAAAACTCTCTCTCTCGGTGGGTGGATCTGAATGGATACACCCACTGTCAGCCTTTCAGCTAAATCACCTATTATGGTCCTGGGAAAGATCGCAGATCCTCTGGGCTGATCCTTCACCCTGTGGGTTCTGGAGAATAAGACTATTTCCCTTCTCAGGCTATGTAGACCCTTCTCCCACCCTCAGCAGACAAGCTGACCCTGAGATTCCAGGCTAGATCCAGGGCTGAGAGTTCAGGGCTGGGGAGGGAGTCACCAGTGTTTTGTCCTAAAGCCGCTTCTGGACCAGCCCCTCAGGGAGTGCCTTGCCCAACACTCAGCTTCAGCAGGACACAAAACCCAGACTGGCAGCCAGTGCTCACTCTGCTCTTTTTTTCTCCCCCTCCAGGTTGCCTCCTTCCCCAAGATCATGATATCAGGGTTATGTGTCCATTTTGCATGTTCACAGAGGGAGGTTAAGACTGGAAACGCCAGTTTCTCTTCTTGGCCAGGAATCTCCCTGATGGGAAGGTCCCTTCCTCCCACCTGGGGTTCCCCCTTCCAGCCTGAGGACTCTCCAGCTACTCTTCACCTGGGCTTAGCCCTCCCATTGGTCAGATCCTCTGCTCAAATGCAGGCTCTGGAGTCAGAGAGGTGAGAATTGAATTTTGATCTGCTCTTTAATAGCTGTTGAGCTAGGACAAGCTACTAGGCCTTTCTGATTTTCAGGTTTTTTTTTCAATTGTAAAATGGGAATAGTAAACTGTGTACAGTGGTGCACATAATATAATCCTAGCAACTCAGGAAGCCAAGGCAGGAGGATGGCAAATTCAAGGCCAGCCTGGGCAACTTTGTGAGACCCTATCTCAGAATAAAATTTAAAAAGAACCAAGGCTCTAGCTTAGCAGTCGAGTGCTCTGGGTTTAATCCCCAGTATAACTAACTAACTAACTAACTAACTAAATAAATAAATAAATAAATAAATAAATAAATAAATAAGGGAATACTGTCAAACACATCTGGAGGTATTAAGAGAACAAAATGAGTTACACTGTATATAACAGCCCAGCATAACAGCTCTCAAAATGTGATCTAGGGGTCTCTAAGACCCTTTAAGGATAACTGCCAGGTCAAAACTATTTACATGAAAAATTGAACTATTTACATGGGAATACCAAGAGGTTGTCTTCTCATTCTCATTTTCTCAGGAGGGTACAATGGAGTTTTCTAAAGGATACTAGCTTTTTAGGGGGAAAAAAAGTATGTATTATGTGCTATGTATTCTTGTCTTTAAATTTTTCTCAGTTTCAATTTATAACATGGTAAATATCAATAGATATAATCCACATAAAACAAAGCTCTCTGGGGCCATCCATAATTTTTCAAAATGCAGAGACGAAAAGGTTTGAGAACCACTGACTTAGCATAATCCTGGGTGCATTGTAGTTGCTGCTACCGCTGCTCATGCGTCTGTCTGCTCTGCCTTGTATTGCCTCTAAGCTGTCTCCTTACTCTGTGACCCCATTCCTTGACTCAGCTGGTCCCATCCTCTGCATCAAAAAAGGATGAATTTTATTGTTCATTTCTCTCTGGCGCCCATGCTCTTAACTTTCACATGTTGAAAGATTCTAACTACCCAACATGACACCTTGGTAATTGTTCCTTTTCTCAAGTCGCAGAACACCGTACCTATGGGCGTGAGTGCCCATCAGGCTAGCAGTAGGATTATCTTACATAGTTGATTTCATCCTGGTCAAAGACAAACAGGCTGGATTGTTTATGAACACTGTACAGTCTCATTGAAGGTAAACGTCAGACGAAGGCCTGTGGGCTTGCTCTGGCTCGACAGTAACAGGCATGCACAGGAATATGGCTTTGGCCTTGACAGGAAGCCAAGATCTGCTTTGTTTTTCTTCAGCTTCTGGAGGGCCAACTACTCAAACACCTACTTTAAGATACTGTGTCATCTCTGAAATTGAGTGTGATCACTGAAGTTATGAGTGCATTTTACTTTGGAAGAAGTGTCAGAAAGGTCATTGTCCAATCTGGAAGTTCAGAAATCCCAGGAAGTAGCTAGGAGTTGTTTCAGCTCTCTGTAGCAACAATGTGTGTGTGTAGGGGGCACTCTCAGGGAGATGCCCTAAACCACATGAAAACCCCATAGAAGGAGTTGCTGCTACTGCTGCTCATGTGTCTGCCTGCATTGCCTCTGAGATGCTGGCTTCTCTTCTGCATCCTCAAAGACAAGGGGGTAGAGTGGGGGCATCTCTAAGGGATGCACTTGAACTTCAAGCCTACTAGCCAGGGAGTCTGCAGAGTGTTTCCAGGCTTCTTATCCCTGTGGTTCAGGTGATTGCTTAGGACAGAGAATCAGCAAACAGTATCTCTCAGGATTGCATATCACAGTCAATCTGTGAGACAATGTTGCTAATATGAACAAAGTGCCATTCAGATACATTGTGTTTGAAATTTCCTCTCAAATTCTATCAAACATTTTCAATGTGTACTTTGGAGGAAAAACAGCTCTTTGAAAAAAAAAATCTAAGATTACATCAGTGAAATGATATAAAAATTAATGAATGCTATTAATATGATGTAAAAATTAAGTATTAACTTTGAATAGTTGAAAAATTATGGGGTGCTGGGGATGTAGCTCAATGGAATAGCACTTGCCTAGCATGCATCAAGACCTTGGTTCAATCCCCAGCACTGAAGAAAGAAGTTAATATAAATGTTGGAAGAAATAAGAAATGCACTATCTAGATAAGCTTAGAAAGCATAGTAAGTCTGATTTAACATTTATAAATTTTAAATAATATTAAAATTGATAGTAGAGACTAGTTTACATGATAATTATAATCTTTGTGGTATTGTTTCATTCACTAGCATTTAAACATTAAGAACAGTAATTTTGGCTATTCAATTTTTTAGGGCAAAAATATTTCAAGAAAAATATTCTGTCTGGAAGTTTTAAGGATTAATTAAAAGCATAATGTCAGCTTTGCCACTGTGTTAGTTAGCTTTTCATCAGAGTGACAAAATATTTGAGAAAATCAACTTAGAGGAGGAAAGATTTTGGTTCATGGTTTCAGAGGTTTTATTCCATGGTGTGAGGTTCCATTGCCTTTAGATCTATAGCAAAGCAGAAACAGCATGATGGGAGGGCATGGCAGGGGAAAACTGCTTATCTCATGAAAGCCAGGAGGCAAACAGAGCCAGGAATAAGATATAGTTCCTAAGAGCAAACTACCAAGGACCCATTCACTTTAAGTAGGTCCCACTTCCTAGTTTCCACCATTTCCCAGTAGTTCATTCAGCAATGAACTCATCAATGGATGAATTTATTGATGAGGTTAGAGTCCTTATGATCCACTTTCCAAAAGCCCCATCTCTAAGTATTGCTGCTTTAGAGACAAAGCCTTTAACACATGGGCTCATCTCCCAATAGAACCAAAGTGGGGGACTTTAAGGGTCATTCCATATCCATATCATAATAACTGCCTTCCTCAAAAAAATATTTTTAACATTTGTTTTTTAGTCATAGATGGACACAATACCTTTATTTTATTTATTTATTTATTTAATGTGATGCTGAAGATCAAACTCAGGACCTCACATGTGCTAGGTGAGCCCTCTACTGCTGAGCCCCAGCCCCAGCCCCCTCAAAAAATTTTCAAATATAAAAATATAAAAAAAGAACCTGACAGCATGTCAACATGCATGATAAATTATATCCAATCCAGAAACAAGAATATGAAAAAAACAAGTATTAAATAAAAATGAGGAGCATCAACACCTTTTGATCTTACTAATCTTATTATATGACAACAGGTTTTTATAAAAAAAACTTTAAGGAGATATTCTTAATAGCTTTGAATTCTGGGGACTAAATTTTTAAGTTATGAAGATGATTGCTATAGCCATTTTCACAAGCTGAAGCTAAAGGATTTTAAAATGATTTTCCTAAATTATTTTGTTAGTTTCCTATTGGTGGCATAACAAGTTAAACACAAACTTGGTGGCTTTAAACAACACAAATTATATTATAGTTCTGGAGGTCAGAAGTCCAGACTTTTTTGTGGGGGGTAGAGGGCGGCGGTACTGCTTTTGCTGAGGCTGGCTTTGAACTTGCAATCCTCCTGACTCAGCCTCCCAAGCTGCTGGGATTACAGGTGTGCACCATCATGCCCAGCTTCCAGACTGGGTTTTACTGAGCCCAAGATGTAGGAAGGATTGGGTTTCTTCCAGAGGTGTTAGGGGAAACCCATTTCCATGCCTTTTCTGGTTTCTATAGGCTATTTGCTTTCTTTAGCTTGTAGCTTCTCCCTCCATCTTTAAAGCCAGCAGTAGCATCTTGAAGTCAATCTCTTTCTCCTTCCCCAACCCCTTGTTGCAGCCCCTCCCCCAACTCAGGTGCTTCCCTATTTTCCCTTATCAGAACTCTTGTGATTGCATTAGGCTTACCTGGATAATCCAGGATAATGTCCTCACCTCAGATCTTATTTCATTTCTGTGTGTGTGTGTGTGTGTGTGTGTGTGTGTGTGTTGCTGGTATTGAACCCAGGGCCTCATGAATGCTGTGCCAGCATTCATGAGTTATACTTCCAGCCCTCAAGATCTTAATTTTACCGCATTTTGAAAATCCCTTTTACTCAGTAATATCATATACTCACAAGCCTTAGTTATTAGGATGTGAACATCTTTGGGGCTATTATTCTGCCTACCAGAGTTATAGATCATAAAAATATGTTTCTGAAGGTATTTTCTTAAATTATATTGTCTTGTGTTAAAAGGTTAGGGGCATAATTAAAAGTGCCAGCTGAAAGTGCCCATCTACTTAACAGTGTAAAGATGCAGGAACAATTTAGCAGCTGACAGTACTTCCCCTCCCCCCGCCTTGCAGTCACATGTCAAAGTTTAAAATTTTAGTAGCTAAAATAGGATTTTAATAATAGCCACCAATCTACTTTCTGTCTCTATAGATATGCTTTTTTTTTTTTTTTAGTTGTTGCTGGACCTTTATTTTGTTCATTTATTTATATGCGGTGCTGAGACTCGAACCCAGTGACTCACACATGCGAGGCAAGCACTCTACCACTGAGCCACAACCATAGCCCCTAGATCTGCCTTTTAATGAATATTTTATATAAGTACAATGATAAAATATATGGTGTCCTGTGAATGATGAGATTTAGGAGGTGAGGGATATGGCTCTCAGGGCCCAGAGTCAGAGAAGAAAGCTGAGGAGTCAGCTCTCCCACCTGGCTCATGGAGTAAGGAGCTAGAAGCGGAACGGTAAATAATGTGAGGTTAGGAGGACTTTGGGAGACTTGGGACATTAGGAATGAGGTGACTAGGGGAGGGGGCACTTTCATGGCTTAGACATAGGGCAACTCAAGGCAATCATAGGGCTATTTGGTCGTATTTGTTTGTAGAGGACTGTTGGTGATAGCCTTTAGGGTGAGTTAGGGACAGTATTTCTGGCTGGGAAAACCCACAGGGCATATGGGCCAGGTCAGGGTGAGTCACCTATGCTGCTGGTCTAGGAATAAGCCATATCTGCTAAGGTGGATGGGTTCACATTCAGCATCCTAGGAGGCAAGTCTGTCTGTAACCACAATGCAGAAATCTTTTAGAGAGTCAGGGGCAGGCCTCAAGTGAATTCTTCTGAACTCCCCAATGCCTCCGAGAACAGATGCTCACAGGATGACCTCTGCCATACATTTGCTTAGGAGTTCACTCGGCCACACCCAACAGTTCTATTCTTAGGGGGTCTAAGGGGAGGACCCAGAGCTGCTACCCCTAATCCCTGCCCCAGCCAAAGGGCCCACTCTTCCCCTTTCCTACTTCCTCTCTTACCCACAGGGGGATTGTGTGGGACTCTGCCTCCCGGAGGTATTTAAAGAATGCACAAACATGGATGGGTGATTTGGTCCAGGAAAGTGGCAGCCTTTCCCAACAAGGAGAGCCAAGCCTGGTTTGCTTTCTCTTTTCCATAAATTGTCTCTAAGGGCACTATGGGAAACAGCTTCTGGAAGTGGCCACAGCCCTACTTCTGGGGATATGCCTAGTTGTTGGGAATAATCAAGGCCTTTGGGCAATGCCCCTGTTTAGAAGCTGCCTTGGTCCTGTTTCCCTTGCCATGAGGGCTACGGCTCCTTTGGACAAAACTTCTGTCATAACTACTGTTCAGGCAAGAATGGGGCCTGGGTTGAGAGGGCAATTTTTTGAAAAGCCTCTCAAAATTCAGGAGTAGCATTGAAGCTTTCATTTACAAAAATGAAAGGCCAAAGACAGACTAACGCCCCTTTGTCATGGAATTTTTAAGAATTTTTTTTTTTTTTTTTTTTTTTTTTTTTTTACTTTTTGTGCCCAAGACAGTCCATGGAACCTAGAAAATGCCAAGTGAGCATTTGAAAGATGAGTATTGGGAACTGTTCAAAATAACTATGGCATCTTCATCCAGTCAGCACCCTTGTTGAATATCTACATGTGGTGGGCATTGCTCCAGGAGCAGAGAGATAGGGGTCTTGAGACTCAAATAATTACACAAACGTCCAAACCATATTTGTAAAATGATCGCCAGAAAAGGCTGAATATTAAATTGTCTTTTTGCTATGATTATGTAAAAAGTGTATGCTCTGGAACTAAAATCTGAAACTAAAATCTGAAAATGAAACATTCAGCAATGGAATGCTAATAAGGGTTTCTTCTTCAAGATTTAAAAGTTAATCATCTGTCCAATTTAGCTGCTTATTTATTTATTCATATCTCCACTTTGCTCTATGAGACTCTAAAAGGCTTAAAGCTGATTTGTGCTCTGGCTGAGGTCAGACTAGATTTTGTTCCTCCTTTGCCTCCAGGGCCAGAACATGGGAGGAGAGGACAGGTTTCTCCAAGGCCACCTGCTTCAGAGCCACCTGTGTGCTTATTACCAGGGGCGGTGGCTGACCTCACCTGGCTCCTGCTGAGTCAGTCTCTAGGGCTGAAGTGCAGGATCCATATTTTTCTAAAGCTCCTCAGGGGAATGTACTAGCAATCTCAGCTTTGCTGGCTTGCACCTCTGCCAGAACTTCTTCCATTTGTGATTGTGGCTAGTGAGGAGGGCTTGGGTCTTCACCAGCAATTTCCTCTCCTGGCCTAAGGAAGACCATGGCCAGGGACACCTCCTATCCACAAAAGAGGCTAGCCAACTGCCCAGTGGTGAGTCAGCGAGGTGGGCATGGGCAGAGAGTGGGAATAGGGCGTGAGCCATCATCTGTGGTATTGATTCTCAAAGTGTGGTCCTTGGTCCAGCTGTGTCAGTGTCACCTGAGAATGTGATGGAAATGCAAACTCTTGGATCCCACCCTAAACTCACTGAATGGAGACCCTGAAGGAGTGGCCCAGCATTTGTGTATGCTATGATTTACATCTGAAACATTCCCCCAAAGCTCCTGTGTTGAAGGCTTGGTCCCTAAGGCAGCAGTGTTCAAAGGTAGGACCTCTAAGAGGTGACTGAATGGTGAGGACTCTAATCACAACAGTGGATTAATCCATTGATGAATTCATAACTTAATGGGCTTTTGGGAGATGGTAGAGACTTTTGAAGGGAAAGATCCCTGGGGATGTGCCACTTGTCCCTGGCCCATCTTCTTGCTCTCTCTCTTGCTCTGCTTTCTGGCTGCTGTGAGGTAAACAGCTTCACTCTACCACAGGCTCCCAGTCATGACGCTCTGCCTCACCACACACCCAGACAAAACAGAACCAAGTGACCATGGACTGACACCTCTGAAACCATGATCCAAAATAAATCTTCCTGTAAGGTTGCTTATGTCAAGTATTTTGTCACAATAAGAGAAAGCTGTCTAGTACAATGTGTTAACAAGTCCTCCAGGTGATTCTGACTGGCAACAAAACTTTTGAGAATCACTAATGCTTGGAATAGGCTTTTCCCCTAATTACCTACTTTTAATCTCATGGGCCTCTGCAGCCACTGACATGGGGTTACTGAACACCTGTCCCTCCATGTCAGAGAAATTAGTTCTCTAATAGTGTCCTAGAGCCTGCCAGCAGCAGAGGTGACAGCTAAGGCCACATTAGTGGGCTTCTTCCACTCCTCAGGTGCCCAAGAACAATAAGTGGTGGGCTGCAGAGCGACTGGGCCACCTGACTTGGAGGGGTAGAGAGAGTATGGGAATCAGGGAAGCAGCCTCATAACCAGCCAGGCCTCTGGGAAAGCAGGGAGCCTCCAAGTCCTGGGCTCTTCCCCTATTCACTCTGCTCTGGACATAGCCTTGGCTTCCACATTGTCCTTCCAGCATCAGGGGGCCCAGTAATGGTGTATTCAGGGAAGAGTCTGGAAATAAAATTTTTATTAAAAAATATCCTCTGGATTTCATCTAAAAATATCCTTATTTGTGAGGGGAAGGAGAGCTTGTGCCTTGGGAGAGTATCACTGATTAGGAAAGTTGGTCGTAATTATGAGGAATCCCTTCCTACACAGGATCACTGTGTGAGCAGGGTGGTCCCTGTCCCTCTGTCCATCTTGCTATTCAGGCACTAGCATCAGGTCCACTCTAGAGAGGAGAAAACAGACTCCATCAGCAAAGGGCAGTCCCAGGGCTCAGCATGACATTTGAGAGTCTATACCACTCTCTTCTGCAGCTCATTCTGGGGTGGGGTCTTGGGACTGGCACAGGATGGTCCAGGCTTCCAGTGGCTGAGGTAGAGGCTGGTCTACCCCAGTGGTCTCTGTGTGTCCAACCCAGCTCCCTCCCCTGCTGTACAAAAGGGAGACTGGGTTAATATAAAAAACATTTTAATGTTTAGATGTATAAAAATGCCAACTCAGAATTTGGATTTACTGAAGGCATTGGGTTGGGGAATGAAGGAGGAGGCATGGGCAGTGGAGATTCTCTGTCTCCATTTTTCCATGATGAGAAACCCCTCATGCTTTCTGATTTGGAAATGGTATTTACTCTCGAGTCAGACAAAGCTGGGTTGGGATGCCATTGCTGCTCCTTAACATCTTCAAGAACTTGTACCTTAGTCTTCTTATCTATAGAATAGGAGCAGAGTTGTTTTTTTTTTTCAAAGTAATAAATAAGACCATATATGTGCTCTGCTTCAGCAGTGACCAGTATGGAAGCACTGAAAGAATATTTGTTGCCTTCTTTCAGATCTGTCAGTGTCCTGTTTCATATAACATAAATCCAGTCTGTGGGGATTTTGCATGTTGTTGATAGAATTAAAGATAAAAATAAGAAAACTCAATATGCCAAAATCCAGATTTGTGAACGAAATAAACATGAATTATTTTCTTGGCAGAAGGATTCTCTTGTTTATAAAAACAAACAAAAAACAAAACCTCCAAACCAACCAAACAAAAATCCCTTTAAATCATGTAATGATTTTTATATATTTAGTCTTTTCAGGAACTTATTTTCTGAATAATGCCAAGGTTTAATGACCACCTAGGCATCTCCGGTTCAGAACTGCCCCATGTGGGAGGAGGAATTTGCCTAAATTAAAAAGCCTTAACCCTGAGCCTTTGAGATTAAGAAAAAATTCCACTTGAAAATTCTCAGCATAAATGTCCCATTGTTCTGATGGTGTGGCCATACAGAAAATGCCTTATAGGGAACTAATTCACAGGAGAGACATCCTCACTGAGACTCCCTGGGCTTCACTTGTTATCAAATTTGTTTATTAATCTGCAGCCTTGAGCCAGCTGGGTGAAGTCTATGAACTTCAATATTTGGTCTGTGAACAGGGCTGGGGATAATGCATGTATCAGACAATTCCACCCCCGCAAATGCCAGCTTTTCTTGTCACGGCCGTAGCAGGAATTCTGGCCACGACAATTGCTGCCATTTCTGTGCTCAGAGTTAACCATTTTGATGTGAAACAGCCTTTCCAGCTGGTACCTTCAACATGAGTTTCACCTCAAGGATTGGAAAAAAGAGCTGACTTTGAAGGACATCGGGCTTACCTGGGCACAGGCGGAAATGAGGCCATTAGAGAGATGCCATACCACTTGCATGCAGGAAGGTTTTCAGACCACCTGGAGAAGATATCCCCGCTCCTCAGAGGCTTCTCAGTCTTGGTTACAGGCCAGCTTTATGGAGGAAGCCTTTTTAAAATGCAGGTACTAGGGTCCCATCTCCCAGCAAACAGAATCCAACTGAGTTCTTGGGATATCATCTCGCACGCAGCCTGCCAGCTTCTAGACCATCACCATGGAACTAAAATTCCCCCATCATCCCTAACCCAAGGCGATACAAACTGCTTGAGGATTAAAGCAGTAACTGAAAGGTCTTATGCTATATTCCTTTCACATGCCAGCATGTTTCCATTTTATTTCAGCTTCATAAGTATTGCTTTTGCACATTTACTGATGTGCCCTAGGTATCTCATGCAAGAATTTTACCAATGACCATCCAGTGGCTCAGATGGAAAGGGAACTTATCCATGCTCCCCCAGTTCAAAAGTGAAGACAGCAGGGTTCAAAGCCCACTCTCTAGATCTAAAGCCTGTGTACCATCTGGGTCTGTAATCCAGCCTACTGCTTATTTTTGTACAGGCCAGAGAACCAAGAATGTTTTTACATGTTTAAAAAGTTGTAAAGAACAAACACAAAAACATGCAAGAGGATTTAAAAATGCAACAACAGAAGCTATATGTGGCCTTCTCAGCCTAAAATATTTAGCATCTGGCTCTTTACAGCAGAAGCATGTTAATTCCCGACAAAGGCTGTGACATATATCTGCTTCTAAGCTCACCAAGGGATGACTGGTGAGATGACTCTAGGTCACTGTGTCTCTCCAAAGCTTTATTGTCAAAAAACATACTTCACAGCCATTCTGAATCATTAATGTGACTTAGGTCTTCAAAGACTTTTGCAATCCTTGTTTGGCTGGTGTGGTCTACAGATGGCATAGACTCAATTGGATGTGTCAGTGTTTGTCAGAGCAATACAGACAGCTGAGGCCTTTGTAATTTTTCACCTGCCCCATTAATTGTTTTCTATCAAGGGCCTCCCTTAATATCCAGGCATTGAGGCCAACAGCTAGTCCCCCTCAAATATGAAGCCAGAACAATGACCAACCCAATCCTACTATATTCACTCTTAATTGATCCTGGCAAGGATTCCGAGAGGTTGAAGAGAGGGTATTGTTATCCTAATTAAAAAACAACAACTTCACAGATGACAAAACTATGGCTCAGACAGTATAGGGATTTGTATAAGCACACAAAATAGTGGGGCCACAATTAGTAGTAAGTAGGTCTTCTCATTCATGCTCCCCTAGCTAGAACACAACAGTCTTAGGTGGTTATTGGCTCAATGTCCTGTGTTTAGGGGAAAAAATAGTAATCATACCTTTTCCACAGTTTTGCTTTCTGTAGTTTCAATTACTCATGGTCAACTGTGATCTGAAAATATTACATGGAAAATTACAGAAATAAACAGTGTATGTTTAAATCTTGCATTGTCCTGTTCTGCCCTGCCCAGGAGGAGACTCATCCCTTTATCCAGTGATTCTATGCTGTGCAGACTTCCTGCCACTTAGTAACCATCTGAGATACCAGGTTGACCATCACTGTAGTTCAGGGTTTGTATTAAGGAAACTTTATTTTATTTAATAATGACTCCAAAATGCAAGAGTATGATGTTGGCAGTGTGGGTAAGCCAAAGAGAATTACCAAGTGCTTCCCAAGTGAAAAGGTGAAAGTGCAATGAGATATATTGAAAGAGAGAGCACATTTATATAATTATTATAGCATATTGTCAGTATTCTATTTCATTATTAGCTATTGTTAATCTCTTACTGAGCCTAATTTGTAAATTAAACTTTATCATAAATATGTGTGTATAGAATAAAAAAATATACATTTAGGGTTGGTACTGTCTGCAGTCTCATCCCTGAGGGATGAGGGGGTGAGCACTCTACCCCAGGCTTGGAGTTAAGCAAAAGAACTGCAGGGACCATGACTTAACAGACCCTTTTCAGGCTTCCCCAGTTCTGTAGGGCATATTGCTTTGTTTTGACCTTCTATTTTCTGTTGATTGGGATGTTATGTTACTCTAAGTAAATATTTGGTTGTCGAACAGCGATAGTGATGTAATGATTCTTATCACAGTGCTCTGAGTTTCTCTGGTAGGATGTTTTACCACCAAGGTTAGAGCTTGGCTGCCTTATAAGTCAGTCAGTTATGAAAGTAATTTGGCAATCTTATTTCATTCTTTCTTTCTGGGAGGCTTAATTTTCTAAATGTTTTAAAGTGAATCTTGACACATTCTATTGGTCCCTTCTGGGAGTTAAATACATCTTTGACACATGCTCTTATATATTTGTGTTTGAATGAGAGTTGTGTTTTCCACTCTTGGAAATTGTATTTGGACACCTTCATCATGCCTACAGATGAAGAGTTCCAAAATCAGATCCACTAAACCAAGGTGGCCCCCCTTTGGGTGTACTAATCTGTCAAGAGGTGACCTGAGGTGGTACAAACCTTTGGATGGCACAGCTAAGTGTAGCTCTTGACTCTTCCAATTAAAAACTGTGACTGAATTGTATGACTTCTCCTAGTGTTTCCTCATCCATAGGGCATGCAGGTAACACCCCTGTTATAGAAAGATTAAATTGTGTATAATAGAACCCAATGGTTGAAGAGACAAATTCTGTGCCAGGGTATATGGGGTTATTTCTTGGATCTTGATTGCCTGCTTTTCTATATCTTTATGAATAGATATAGAAAGTCTTTAACTTTTTGTACCTCAACTTCCTCATCTATAAAATGGGGTTAGTACCTACATTGTACTAACATTGGATTAAATGTGTTAATATTTTTAAAAAAGTGCTTGGAACTGTGAATGGTGTGTTATAAATATATAATAAATGTTAGCTATGAAGAAAATATGATATATAAAATACCTAGTATAGCACTTACCTGTATTTAATTTTTTTTAAAGAGAGAGAGAGAGAGAGAGAGAGAGAGAGAGAGAGAGAGAGAGAGAGAGAAAGAGAGAGAGAGAGAGGGAATTTTTTAATATTTATTTTTCAGTTTTTCGATGGACACAGAATCTTTATTTTATATGGTGCTGAGGATGGAACCCAGGGCCCCGCTCATGCCAGGCGAGTGCGTTACCACTTGAGCCACATCCCCAGCCCCTGTAATTAATTCTTAAAAGAATTGGTAGCAGTTCTGTTTTGGATATAAGGTGTCCCTCAAAGCTCCTGTTAATGCAGGAATGTTCAGAGGTAAAATGATTGGGTTTTGAGAGTTGTTACCCAATCAGTGAATTTGAATGGACTAACTGAGTGGTTGGGAGAAGTAAGTCACTGGAAGTAATCCCCTTAGGGATTATTATCTTGTCCCCCTGACTCTGTTCCCTCTCTCTCTGCTTCCTGGACTCCATGAGCAGAGCAGTTCTCCTTCCTTACCCTTCCACTAGGATATTCTACCATTACCTCAGCCCAGACCAACGGAGTCTATTGACCACAGATGGAGATCTCTGAAATGGTGAGAACTGTTTCCTCCTCTAAATTGTTCTTGTTAGGTATTTTGATCACAGCAACAAAAAGCTGACTAACACAACAGTAGCTGTTGAAAATGGAGGTGCTGGAGGCATAGCCCAGTGGCAGAGCTCCTTGCCTGGAGTGCAGAAGCCCTGGGTTAGATCCCTGTACTGCAAAAACAAACAAAACCAAACCACATCAAAGATGTCCACCATGCACACCCAGTGAGAGTCATAGCGAAAGACCTGTTTCTACATGGAAAAAAAAAAGTTCTGAGAAATCAAGAGGTGTGTCCAAGGTCGCCCACCCAGAACTAGAACCATGTCTTTAGCCTAGATCTGTCCCTTGGGCAAAGCTAAGGAGCTAGTCACTGTGGTCCAAGAGCAGCCATTCATACCATATCACAGCTCAGCCTCTTCCCTGCGGCTTTCAGTGATTCGCCACCAAGAAAATGTCACTCTCCTGCAGCTACTGCCGCTTCTGATTCAATTCTGTGGTGGGACAGGGACAGGAGGAAAAGGTCAGAGCCAGTGAAATCGGCTAGGTCAGGGTGGGTCCCATTTACCTCAGGAGCAAAAAAAAGGTCAGAATTACCCCGCGACCTCCCCCTACCTTTCTTTCTTCCCAGCTCCAAGTTAATGCCTGTAGACCAAATGTTAAGGGTTTCCATCCTAAATGACTGGTGAAGAGAAAAAACAAACCCACACCAGGCCACATACCCTACATACCAGACATTCCTCGGATGCTTTGCTTTGTAGGTGATTGGCCACAGACATCTCTAGCTTCTTAGTGGCAGACAGTTTAGAGAGGGGGAGGGGAAGACCTGTCCTCCTGCTCATCCCAGAGTCTAGAAAAGGCCCGGGATCTCTGCTGACTGCGGTTAGTCTGGGTTAGTGGGTTTTTATTTTTCACATCCACCAAGTAAGCCCTATACTGGAATCCAGGTGTTGTCAACATCTGCTCTAGCGGTGCCTGGCAGGTTATGAGTCATTTAAATATTGAAGACCTACTGTGTAGAGTCTGGCATCATGTTAGGAGCACAGAGACTCTTTTGAGCACTTGAGTAAACCCTTGAAAGGGGGAATAAAAGGGGTTTTATTTGGTCACATTTTCAAGATTGCCTTTAGATGGGTGGGAAGGAAAGGGAAACAGCATTTTGCAGAGTACCTACCTAGTGTGTGGTCAAATGCTTGTTGGCTTCTTCCAAGCCCCCTGGGACTGCTATCTGGAGTCAGGTAGGGTGCTTTTGCAGCAGGCCCAACTTGGGCTGGCTTAAACATGGCAGAAATGTATTTGGGCAGGGAAGCCTGGAAGAACTAAGAGTTGGACAAGCTGATCAAGACGACCACTAAAGACACAGAGTCTTTGATTGTCTGCACTCTGCCATCTTTGGGGTGGGCTCCATCCTGAGGCTGTTTCTGCTTGTGGCCCAAAGGTGGCTTCTTCATACATCCCTGCTGTGGGACAGAGAGGCCAACATCTCCAGCAGATGTTTCCTCTCTCTCCTTAGCCAGAACCAGGGAGTATGGCCATTCTAGAACTAACCACCAGCAGGGGAATGGGGTTATCTTTGACTCAACTAGACCACTGTTGGCTTAAGGTTCTCATCCCTGCAAAGATTGCTGAGTTCCATAGGGAGTGGGGAGTAGAACCGGGAATCAGGTACAGTATCTATCCCCAATGGACTTGAAAGCTCAATGACTTGCTCAAAGCCAAGATTCTCTGAAGAAAGACTGGGAAGTTGCACTGAATGTGCCTTTTGGAGGCAATGGGGCTACAGAAGAAATCACAAATTTTTGAAAAACTTCAAAACTTTGCCCCTCTGCCTTTCCCTTCTCTTCCAGGTGGCCTTCTTGTGCCTCGGGATCCATTTTGTAAAGATTGGCTCAGATCATTGGAGGTCCTTTCAATATTTCCATAACAATACCTTTGGACAGCAACTCATCTTCAGGATTTTGCTGGATGATGGTGAGAGTTACAGGAGGTTTCAGGATATGTAGGATCAAGTTGTGTTTCCTTGCAGCTATGTTAAGAAGGGGACCCTACAAAAGCAATCTTTAAACTATTTTAGGAAGGAGATCAGCTGTGGTGGGTGGTAGCTGTTTAGTAGCAAACTTTTTGTTGCCTATTCAAGTTGAGATCGGTTTGAGTCTAAAACAGCTGAGTTTGAGTCTAAAAAAGCTTCAAATAGATTATAAACACTAGTTACAAACTAAAGCTTATCACCTGGTTTAGCAATCTCATGTTTCCCAGCTCTGTCTTGGATGCTGGGGAAGCTACAGGTGACCAGATATGACCCCTGCCTGCCTGGGACCTAAATGAGTTCGCTGAACAGATAGAATGCTATCTAGATGGTAGATAGGTTATTGCTGTGTGTGCTAAAGAGGAAGGGGTGACAGATGATAATTCCAGTAAGATTTTAGAGTAGGACACCAAGGTGTTCAAGGTGTCATCCCTTGAACACTGACCCTCAGAATTTCCTGGAAGAAATTAAAAAGTTCTCTAAGGCAAATAAATAAATAAATAATAAACAAACAAACAAATAAATAATCTATTTTATGCTTTTGGAGATATCAAGTGCATATAAGTATCCTTAAGGCCCCAAGACTCTTAGACTTCTGGTTATTAACCTATACTTTCTTAAATCTGTTCATGAGGCTTTTCCTTTTTTCCTCAAGGGAAACAGGAACACTGATTAGTGTCCCATGGAGCCACACTGCCCCCTGTGGTCAAAACCTCCCAAGATGCGGACAGCAAATAGGCACAAGGGGCTTTTCTCCCTATACCTCCAGGAACAGCCCATTGCTGGCAAACTGCTGGCAGGCTCCATCTTACCCACAAACATGGATCTCTCAAGGATGCAAACTGGAGAGCAGGGCTGTCGTGTGACTTCACAGTAGCTGAACAAGATGACCCATCCCAGTAGGTGAGCTGATGAGGAGCTGGCAGGCCTGATGAATGTGACTGTGAGGCAGAGTGACAGCTAGCCTGAGGGTCTCCTCTTTCCTTTTGGATGAAGCCCCAATGCTACAGAGTTCTGGCCCTGGCAGACAGCCTCTATCCCTATCTGTCCCTCCAATTTGAGGCCTTCCATGGCCCTCTCTCCCTACTCTTTCCTTCCCCTGCTCCTATCTGCTAGTTCCGGCCTGAAGGTCTGCTCCAGCACTATCCTTAGCTCAAGTCTCTGCCCCTTCCCGAGGTTTGGGTCCTGCCAGCCTTCTGCCTGCAGTAGACAAGAGACTGATTTCTCTAGGGGTCTCTAAGATCTCTGGAGAGAAGCACTGTCCCTTATCTCTTTACATCTCTCTCTTGCCCACAAAATCCAGGAAACGGAGAGGACCCCACCTGCCTTTCCCTTTCTGTTTCCCTGGCCAACTTTGCAATATTGATGCTAGGAACACGGGACGAAGGGCTTCACTCTAGGCCCCTTCACACCCTGTGTGACCTGGAGACCTGGACACTTGGACAGCAGGATCAGCCCTCTGATGAGCCCAGAAAGCATTTCTCCAACATGTAGTTCTAAGCTAAAGGGAATTAAACTTCTCTTTCCCGAAATAAGCTGCAGAGTTTCCTGAGAGGCCTGAACAGGCAGGAAACTGTGACTATTGCCACAGAGTCTGAGCCCTGTTATTTCCCTCTTGGGTACTGGTCCTGGACAGGTGCCCCTGGGCCAGTCCTGGGCACAGCAGCCAGAGGCTCTCAGACTGGAGTTCAGGCAGCAAAACTCCTGCAATTACTGTCTATTCAGGGTGGAGAATTCAGTCCCCAAGGGCCCCCATTCTTTCTGCTCCATGTCCAGGAGCCTCTAGCATGAAACAATCCCTGCCATGTGCACAGGTGATTCCCTCTGCTCTGATATCTTTCTCCCTACCGTTTAGTTTAGTTTCTATCTTAGCAGCTAGCCTCAGACTGGGCCTTTCCACAAACTGTTAGTAAAGCATGAGCATTGGAAACAAACTGGAGCTTGAGCCTGTGCTTCACAGCTTACTAGTTGGGCGATTTTGACATAGCAGTTGGGAAATCTCAGCTCTACTAGCGTGTGGCCTTTGACTAGTTACTCGACCTCTCCATGCCCCAGCCTTATCATCTATAAAATGGGGATGATAAAAATCCCTGCCTATACATCCTGCTGTAGCTAGTTGTTGTAGGATTACTTGGGGTAATAAAATGTAACATCAGCTCTCTATAGATGAAACATTTCCCCCATCTGCACTCTGGCAGCAGTCCCTACCCCTACAGCATCTCCTGCAAAAGCTCTGTGACAGTGCATGTTTTGTTCCTTGCCCTGAACTTTAAAACTTGGGATCTAATGTACTGCTGAGTTGATGATCTTTGTTAACATGTTTCCACCCTTTGATCCTGAATTCTCCCAGGAGGAGATCTCTTTTCTGAGCTCCCTACAGAGAGGTTCATCTGGTAATTAAATTTGAAGTGCTCTGACCTGACATAAACCTCTCATGGTGTGTTCCTGGGTTGCCCCTGTCTCCATGACATATGCCCCAAGCCCTGGCCTTACAGAATCTCTCCTTATTTCCCTAGGCATCCACCTCTTCATAAACCCAGGCTTTTGTACACAATTCCTGTTGCCTGGAGCAATTCCCCACACTTTGCCCCAAAAACTCCTGTGCATGGTAGTCTGGCCAGATGCTCTCCTCTTGGAAGCCTTTCCCGCCTTCAGGGCTCTGCACATTTTCCCCACAGCCCTGGGTCAAGGTGTTCTCCCTGGACTGTGACCTTCTCCAGGAAGTAGGCTCCAGTGTCCTGCACACAGCCGGTGTTGGGACATGGGTAAGTTTCTTGATGGCTGCTTGGCCACGGGCACAGAGCATCTGTGTTCCAACAGCCTGCAACCCCATGCCTGCCACTTCCTCTGCAGGTCTTGGTTTGCCCCTGTTCACCATGGCCAATACTTTCTCTGCAGAGGATGTGGGCTGAGGACTCCGTGTCCAGGAGCACTGAGCTGATATTCAGGAGACTCAGTAAACCTTAGGTCCCCTTCCCACTTCCTGGTCTTTACCCCAAGGCTTCATGCCTTGGTTTTGGTTGTGGTCAGTTCCAGCCTTTTTTTCATTATTAAGGCAAAGGGATAAAAACCTCCATTATCCATTGCCTTAGAGAGCCTAAATCATTATTTTTAAGAGTTAAAAAATCTTTATTAGTTGTTCGACATACCAGTGATACTCTTGGCTGTTATGGTGATTTTTGACACCCCCCCCCCTTGTGGATTAGAGACCCCTCACATTTTTCTAAGTCTGGCTGATCCTAGATCAAGGACTTCTGGCCAAGCATCTTCCCCCTCAAACAGGAAGGAGGGCTGGAAGTCCCTGCAGGTTACATTTTTGGCCTCAGCTGTCAGAAGTGAACCAGCCTTCCTGTGTCACATCCCAGGTCAAGTGCATGTCATATGCACTTCAGTATTTAGCTTGCAGTCTTGCAGTGTGGGGGACTTGCATGGCCAAAGAGTCCCTGAGCTATTTGTCCAGGAAGCCTGTCTTAGAGAAACATAATTTGATCTTCCTACTCATAGTCTATTTCTTCTTTGAGTTTCCTCTCATGTCAGCAAAGCTGAATGGAATTCATTCGTGGCCCTCCCACATGCATCCTACCTCTCCTAACACATCTGGTAAGTGTGGATCTGAGTGGTGGTCAAGGCAGAATTTCTCTCACACAATAAAGACACTCTCTCTTCCCTCTTTTTTGCCCTCCTCCCATTGCCATGAGACCTTCACACAGGTTCATTGCTTTAAAAGTTTATTTCTGATGAATAAAAAAAATAATTTATGTGATTAGATAAATTAATTTATGTGATTAAACATTATGACAAGGGCAGAGGTTAATTTTCCTGACCTCCTATGGATCTTGCAGTGTGGCTGGAGGCTGAGGGAACCTGCCTTGTGTCATGTGGGGTGAGGACATGTGGCTGGAGGGACTCACACGCAGATGCTTCCTGGAGAGTTGGGAGTTGGGCTCAGAGGAAGGCTGAATCCAAACTCCCATCATAGAAAAGTGACAGCTCTTCATTGTAGTGTTTTAAAATCAATCAACAGAAGCTCCATCACACATTCATTCCTAATGGTCATAAACACACCAAACATGAGCTCAGAGGGATGAAGCCATAGTCTCAGGACATTTAAACGTGGAAGTTGGGATCCCTTTGGGAAGGAGTCCTTCCCTGGCAGAGGTCATCTCTTGAGGCTGGCACTCAGACGGGACATGGGCCATTGGCACAGAGGTCAGGATCTCTGGGTTTCAGAACTCCGGGGACTGTAGCCTCTTAGCCTGGGAATTTCTCCAAGTTCCCCTGGTCCCCCAAAGACTCTCAAAAGCAATGTCCCCTTGGTCAACAGAGGGTTTGTTTTCTTCAGAAATCTGAGAGCAGAACATGGTCATAATATGTCCTAGGGCCTAAAGGCTCCCAGAGGTCCTGCCAGAGCCCAGCACTTCCGAGCTAGGACAGAAGATTCTGGGGACCACCTGCTGAGGAGGAAATGGAGGCACCTCGTTGAGGCCTGTGAGTTCCCTGGGAGCAGAGACCATGGCTTACTTACCACCTTTGCCCTGTGCCTACTTCCCTCATGAGGTTTTTAGCCTTGGAGTCCCTTGGGAGGTGGAGTCTACTCTTTTTGAAGGTAGTAAATTTTTTTTTAAACAATCTTTGTGATAAATTAGGAATAGGTTCCTGTTGCTTGCACACATGTAGGCTGATAAATCAGTCAGCAGGTGCGCAAGACCTACAAGAAGCTCAGAGGGTTTTCTGGGATAAAATTATGTGCCAACAAGGTGGCAGGTGGCTTGGCCCTAAGCCTGTGCACAGACTATGGGCTGGGCAGCTGGGCAACTGCCTTGGTGGGTACATGATGCCCAGAGACCAGCCAGGACCTGAGTACCTGCTGGCACTGACCACCAAGGCCACCCCTGACTAGACATCAGTGGAGCTAAATAAGGCCAATCTGACCATGGCTTAAGCACCTTTGATCTGAAGACTTTTGAAAGACAACACAGCAAAATCTAAACTCCCAAATCACCAATTAGCTCTGAAGTCTAGTTCAGTTTCCTTTTTTGACCATCAAAACCAGCAATTTCTGGACACAAAAATCAACCTAAAGATTCAAAGCCCAATGCCAGTTTCCCTCAGGGGCAAAGCAGTGAGAAAGGGCACACATCCACACACCTGCTGCCCCTCACCACAGAGGCCCTTTCTAAGCTCAGACCTGGGGCTGCTTCTACTGGGAACCATGCTATTGTCATATGCTCTAAAAGTTCATGCCCCCAAATGCAACTCATATACCTGCATTCTTTCTCTCTGAAGAACCAAAATCCCCCTAGACGCCACACAGGGGCACTTGCAGTTAACACTTAGTAAATAATGCCCAAAGCACAGCCGTTTGGCCATTTTATGAAATGAGAAAAGACCAAGCTACCACAAGGCCATTCACATACAAACATGCAGGGAGGATGAGAAAGGGACAGATGAAAACCCAGGACTACACCAGGTGATGACTGGGAGCCAACCTCTCTAGACTCCTAGCAGCAGAAAACTTCAGATAGGCCATTTATATAGGTCCTACAAAAATAAACTGTGTTCTGTGACTGCCCCTTAATGTTGGAAAAGACGAGCCTTTCCATTTGGTTTCTCTCTGGAGGTTTCCTCTGGTGTCAAATGAAGTTGGGGTTTTAAATAACCCTGAAGCAGGGATGGAGATCCCCCTGCTTGCCCTGGCCCCCACCCCCTCCTGGGATGCCAGAACGTGATGGACAGATGGAAGGGAAGAGGGGCAGCCTAGAGGAAAAGAGGGGAGGGTTGGGCCCCGCAAGGGTTTCCCAGAGTCCCACTTTGTGAGACCATTAGCACATTGAGACCCTGAGCTTTCGGTCTGACTTCCAAAATCTCAGGAAGCACCCTGCATCCTCCTCAGAATGTCCACCCAGTGCAAGTGTGAGGAGCTGTATTAGCTATACTCGGAAAGGTGAGCCAGAACTGGGCTTGCTTTTCCTTGAGAGGCCAGGGCTCCCCACTGTTTATCAGATTTGGTGCCACTCTCCCCAGTGTATGCTCTCCACCTGTGGGTCATTTATACTCCTCTAACTTTCTACTTGTCTGAAAAAGAAATTTCAATATTTGTAGCACTTACAAGTTATCTTATAAATGTGGGAAACTGTCAAGTTTGTATTGTAAAACGATGGCATGGGCTAGGCTCTGCTGAAGCAGGATCATTGGCCAAGGTCAAAAGATGACATCTTTTGAGGACCAGAGCACCAATTTTTCCTCCTGGCTGAAAATTTGGAGCTATGAGACAGGGAAAGGCAGAGGTTGACTGGCTTCAACAGTCTTCAGTCTGGAAAACCATGTGCCTCCATTAACTCCTTTCTTTCTCTTATAGATTCTTTCAAAGTCACTTGCTACCTGGCATTAACCTCTATTCCACAAGCCATTCATCCTCCATGTATTGTAAAGGGTAAAGGCTCAGATTAAAGGAGAATTCAAGGTCTTAACATGCCCTTCTTTGCAGAGAAGGGAAAAAGGAAAAAAAGGAAAGAGGAGGAAAAAAATATGAAATTCTGGAAGTGTGACATCCAAAAGATGGACTCCCAAAACACCCCATGTTCTCACCTTACATATAAGCAAAACTATCTAGTTAAAGGTTCACATTGATTTTAGGATGCATAGATTCTGAATACTAAGATATAGAAAAACAAAAGTCCTCTTGGGACGATAATGGGTTTCTCAACAGATGTCTTCCAATCTTGAACTCTGGTCTCCTGAGATTAGTGACAAGGGACTTAAAGAGGGAGTCGCTTCATTCCGGCTGAAGCCACCCAAATACATAAGAGGGCTGTCACGCTGTCACAGGGAAGTGGGTTTGTGCACATGAATCTGTATGAACCGAAATAGCCTCTGCAGAATAAGGAGCCCATGCATTTTATTCCAGCCCCTGCTCACCAAGCCCTGAAAGGCTCCCACAACTCTGCCCTTTGGATTATGGAGGGGAAAAAAAAATTAACTGTTTGATTTTCTGGGCCACAGGATACAAGATGGGTCTAGATTGTACAAGGAGCTTACACACTGAGGCAAGAAAGCGTGCAAACAGGAGCAGGGATTCTTCACCCCTTGGGTGAACCAGTGCTCAAGACATGGAAGGAGGACCTCAGTCACCCTCCCAGAGTCCACCTGGGTTTGTGTTTCTGACTTTTATTACCATATCCAGCTCCAACTTTCATGTTCTCTTGAGAGGGAGAAGAATATCTATGTGTATCTATGACATCAATGATTTCCCCCAGGACCACTGTGTTTTTGTTTTTGTTTTTTTCCTAGTATGATTTCACAAAGAGGCCCAGCAGCAGGCCTTGAGAAGACCAACGAAAGCAAAAGTGTCTGAGAACGACATAATACTGACTTCTCTTTTTTGGTAACAGTTCACAAAACGTGCACCCCTCTCTCCTGAGATATGGCGAGGCACAAGGGGAGGCGGCGGAGGAGCTGTGGGTGGGACACTGTACCGTGTGACATCAGGATCATGCAGCCGGTGCCAACAGGACAGAGAAGTGAGAACAGGACTCAGGGCTCTGGACTCGCCCCGGGGGGAAGGGGCTGGCAGTTTCCAGGTAAGTGCCTGGCTCTCAGAAACACTGTCTGTCCAGTTCTTGCAGGGCTAGCTCCTGGGGCTCGCCATCCTGGCCTGGACTTAGCCCTCATCCTCCCTCAGCTCAGTGGGTAGGAATTTATACTGCTGCTGGCGGATCTGGGCCAGCTTTTTCCTTGCTTCTTCCAGTTCTCGTTCTTTCTTTAGCATTTCCTCCTGGGCAGCGATGATCTAGAAGAAGAGCAACAAGCAAGATAATCTCATGCTTTTAAAGAAATCACTGTCTCCCATGGGACACAGCAGTACACTGAGAATAGTACTCTTAGCTTGTGATGGTTTGGGTTTTGAGACCAATGACCCAACTGACCCAAGACAATGAGCTGATTTCTGGCCACTGACTGAACAGCAAACATCTACTGCATCACTGTTGTGTGCCAGGCTTAGATGTGAGCACTCCACAGAAGGCTGCCTTGTCATCTTTGTGGCAAGCCTGTGACGTATGCTCTATCAAAAGTCCATTTTTCCAATAAGGAATCTGAAATTGAAAGGTATGGGTCTACTTCTCTATGGTCACTTAACTACAACAGAAGGAACCAGTCCAGGTGTTCTTAAAGCTAAAGCTGGTGACTGTTACCTCTAGATGGCCTCCATATAGAGTTAGCCCTTGGCATTTGGGAGACTGGTTCCATAGCACCCTCTCCCATGGGTACTCAAGTACTTATATAAAATGCCATGGTATTTGCATATAACCTATGTAATCCTGCTTTATACTTTAAATCATCTCTAGACTACTTATAATACTAAAATGAATGTGAGCACTATATATATAATTGCTGTATTGTTTAGGGAGTACCGACATGGAGAAAAGTCTATACATGTTCAGTGCAGATGCAATGTTTCTTCTGAATATTTTCAACCCATGTTGGGTTGAAACCGAGGACATGAAACACATGGAAGGATTCAGAGGGAAGACTATATTTACTTCATGCTTCTACGGTGATCTGAGGGATACTAACTGGGAGTTGTGTGAAAAGGGCAAGTTTGTTTTCCAGAAAGTCATATAAATTCCAATGAGTACTCTGACCAAGGTGGGATGAAGTATTGAATGTAGCATTTTCCTGATTTGTGTGACCACAGACCATTCTTTGTGTTACTTCTAATGGAAGAAGTACATCAAGAAACACATTCTGGTAAAAATACATCCAGTGCATTGCCAAACACAGGGAGAGTTCATGTATGAAGTGAGGAGGGAACTCTAGAAAACCAGGCTTGCAATTCTTTCCTGTGTGTTAACACAGATCCATTATATGAAACTGTTTTCCCCTATCAGTTAGCTCTTCCTGCAACTCTCCCTGTGTTTGGCAATGCACTGGATGTATTTTTACCAGAATGTGTTTCTTGATGTACTTCTTGAACATACATGAGAATGCAATCCTAACTAAGTCAATCCCACATATTTTAAAAGTTCTGGGAGACAGTAAGCGATCATTCTCTCTGTGGGGCCAAATGGCTGGAGATAGCAGCAACTCCAAATATATCCCTGTATTTAAATAACATTGCTATTCTCCAATTTCTGTTTCATTTTCTCCCCACAAACAGAATCCCTGATTTCTAGCTAGGTAGATGGCTAATACTACACTTCCTAGTCTTCTGTGCGGCTAGGATGGTCACATGACCAAGGGTTAACCAATGGCATGTGAGAAGAAGTGATGTGTGTAACTTCAGGGTCATGTCCTCCTCTCCTTTCTTCCCTCTTCCTGGTTGATGGACAGCCAAGGTGGTAATTGAACTGTCTTAAACCAAATGGCCAAGGGCACTCTCTCAGGGGTGGTGGAATAAGGCAGATGGAGTTTGGGTCTCAGAAGTGAAGGAATCATCACACCATCCCTAGACTGCTTACACCCAGTTACATGAGGAGAAATAAGCTTATTTAAGTCACTGTTCTTTTTTGTACCTATTATAATGCAACACCTGTTTTGAGAATAAATGTTATTACATGTTTAGTCACAAACCTGAGCAATGCCCCCGACAAACTTCGTTTTTACTACGACATCATCGTCGTCGTCAGTTTTGCCAAATGCTGCCTTCTGGGCTGCACGAACAAGATTGTCTGAGGCTCTTTTCACAGCATTCCCTGCTGCCTAGAAGGGGAACAAAATGCACATCAGAGCATTAAAAACCGCGAGAATGACATAAAGGTACAGTTCATGAGAACATGAGTTAATTTATCATTCAATTATAACATAGAAGTTCTCTTTAGCCTGTGAGCATCCATGTCTCTCTCCATCCATCCATCGATTCTACCAACACTGGCACTTACCTACCCACAGCTCATTCCCAGATGAATGAGGTACACTTTTTGGCCCCCAAGGAGCACAGACTTTTGAAGGGAATTACAATCATATAGTAAGAGACGATAGCAATGTTCTGTGTGTATTAATATAAGTGTGCTTAGGGCTGCCTCCTTGGCCTAGGAAACCATGGCTGCCTTCCCCATCAAATAGCGTGTACTTGAGGACATGTTGTTGCCTATCTCCCTCCTGGACAGTGACAAAATGGGGCAGGAACAGTAATTTGAATCTCTGCATCCATAGAACCTGGCACAGGGGGTATCCAGAGTTATCATCTACTGCAGATGATCTGAGTGAATAAGGGACTATGAGCACACAAGCAAGGGGGTACCCACCCCTGCATGGAGCACCGGGAGTCTCACAGTACCCAGGACTGCTATACTTTAAGTCATAGTTGAGCTTTATGCCATAAGCTTCAGGATAGGGCAAATTGCTAGAGACAGATATAGAAAAGCTTTTCAATGTGGAGTCTACATCTTTGTTAAAAGCTGTTGCCCATTCTGGGGCTTACTCTCCCCTACCCCCAGTAACGGGGATGAAACCCAGGGGTGTTCTACCACTGAGCCATGTCCCCAGATGTTTTTATTTTTTATTTTGAGATAGGATCTTATTAAGTTTCCCTGGCTGGCCTTGAACTTGCAATTCTCCTGCCGCAGTTCCTGGGATTACAGGTAGGCACCACTATGACTACCTCAGGCTTACTGTTAATGCCTATGAAGCATGAGCCTGGGGACTTGTCCTCTGCCAGCTGAGGTTTGGAATTTTCTTCTAATGGCAGTCAAAGCTTTAGCAAGCCTACCATATTCCTTACCCAGCACCCTTCAATCAGAAGTTAGCAATGAGAAAATTGAGATTTTTTTCCTGAAGTTAGCTGGCCCTTCTAGTTGATGATCTAAAGTGACCAATGAGGATCACAAGGATTTGCACAAGAAGAGGAAGGAAAGCAAGTTAACATATGACAAATCATCATATTGTGCTTTTCTGATATGGAGACTGAGGTTAAGGAACTTGTCTAAGATTCTGGATATAGGTTTGTTGAGCTCCAGAGAACTCCCGAGTTGCCTGTAAGGGGCTCAGACATGACACCGTAGTGTCTATAAATCAGGTAACAAGACTGGTGCTGTGTTTAACCTGTGTGAATTGTTAGAACTTCCGAAACCATGTTCATGTCCACTATGCTGTTTGACCCTCATAAGTCCACGTGGACATCTCTACCCTGACACTGCAGATGAAGCTTCTGAGGTCTCAAAAGTTCTGAGTGACCTGAGAACATGGTGTATGTGGCAGAGGCAGGGCTGCAGCTAGGTCTCTTGTAATTCAGGTTGTTTCCCTCAGAAGTGTCCCCCAAACTCAGGAACTGCAACATTCAGAAATACACAGCTCCTAGTTCTCTCTAAAAGTCAGTAAAAGTGAGGGAGGTGGGTCAGAGAGACTTGGGAGGGTCACGTTACAGAAACACTTTGGGACTTCCAAAATAAAACAAGAATTCTGAGTTCTGATGGAGTGGTTCAAATATTTCTGCCCTTTATGATTTCATTCATGACTTATATAAATATATTTTAGCAATATAAACAATCTACATTTTGACACTTTACAGTAATAAAATTCCAGAAAATTGGAAAGAAACAAAATGTCCAATATATAAGAAAATTCTGGCATCATCATGCATGTAATATCATGCAATTATTAAAAATGAGACTCATGAAAATGGAGCCTTATCTTTAGGAGGAAAAATGTGTATGACAACATGTGAAGCAAAAAGAAAGCACAACGTGTCTTGCTATGATTACAACCAGACAAAACTATCTTATATGTAGATAATAACAGAACAGGAAACAATGAAACACTGATGTGTGGAGATGTTGAGGCTAAAAGGTTTTTCTATTCAAACATTTAAAGTATTTTTTATAATTAAAATGATCAGGGCATATATGCATTGGGAAGGATTTGATTGTCAACTTTGGCACTATGCTTTCTGGGCTCTGGGAAACCTTAGCAATGCTCAGATTGCTCACAGTGCTTTCACTCCCTGCTGGGTAAACGCTGATTCAGGGCATCCTCTGAGACAGGCACTGGCTCTGGTGAGAGAAGTGCCAAGATGAAGACATGGTATGTAGGAAGTGCACAGCCTTGTCACAGATAGATAGCAAAATAAACATGGTGCCATGCCATGTGACACAGGAGCCATAAGATTGTTCAGGCCAGGAGCTCTGGCAGGAGGCAGGAGGGACTGAGTACCCAAGCCCCAGGAATTCAAGGAGGGCTTCCCAAAAGAAGTGACTTTGTGGTGAATCACAAAGGATGAGTAGGAGTTTGCCCAGTTGGGCTGGCAGGAAGGAGACCCAGGCATCCCAGGTGAGTAAGGGCCCCAAGATATCAGTCCTCAAGTCCCAGGTGGAGATATGACCTTGGTGGGGCAGCAGGTGTAGAATGCATGGACGCAGGAGGCAGATGATGAGGCTGGACAGTGGGACAGAGCTGGCTGATGAAGGCCTGGTGGGTCATGCCAAGGAAGTGAGACTGTCCCCTTTGGTGACACTTACCCGCTCCAACAGGAGTATTTTCCCACCAGCATCAGTGACCATTACCTGTAGCCGCCTCATGGCCTCTGAGTCCTGGTCGGCTTTCACCTTGCAGGCCACAAGCAGCTGAGCTGTGGAAGCAGCGACCTGCTTGGCAGATGAGATGAGCTTCTCCTCGCTGGCATGTCCCTGAACAGAGGCATTGGCGGCCTCACAGAGACTGCTGGTTGCAGCTGCCACCATCCGGGCCTGAGGATAGTCAACAGAGAAGTGACCCAAGGCCCAAACCTCCCTCAGGGGATCCACAAAGCAAAGAAGGAAGAAGGTAACTCACGGCAGAAATGAGTCCCTGTGACCACTGTCCGTCATCGGCAGCATTGGCGGGGCTGGAGCCCACCTGGAAAGGGGAGTGGGAAACCTGCAGTGGGTGCTGGAAGGCCAAAGTAACCTGCAGCCCCTGCACGCCCTTTCTCTGCAGCTGGACACACATTACTGTCTGGTGACTCCTGCCAACAACACTGGCCCGAGAATAGAGCAACACTTTACCTTATGGGACCCTGGCTGTGACCACACTACACCAGCACATCCTGGCTGGTTTCCCCCAGGGCTACAAGATGCAATGGGAACTTCCAGGTACTGTGTTTCTGGGAAATGGCTCGGGAATGATGAATTGCTGCTATTGTCCTCTGCTGACCTTGCCCCAAGGAAGTACATAGCCTTGTCACAGATAGATAGCAAAATTTAAACATGGAAACCACCAAGGTGTCCTCTTTCAAGTGAAAAGGGAAACTTAAAAGTTTCCTGATCAGTAGCCTGCCTGAGTTTCAGGCAGGTGATATTAGAAAAGGGCAGTGCATTTCCCTCTATATGGTTGAGTGTGGAACCTCATCTTAAAGGAGGGTCTTATTTTGTCAGAGGTGGGGAAAGAAGTAAGAGGCGGGAAGTAAGGAGCATCTCTGGTAAGAAGGGATTTTCCTGCAGATCTAGAGGATGTAGTTTTGGGGGGAAATACCTTCACAGGGTGGGAGGTGCCATGGAGGGAAGGGATGAGTATCTCAATTTGAAAATGAAGCTATGGATCTGTCACCAATTATAGGCACCTGCTGAATATAAAAGGTCAAATCCCATGGTCTTATATATTATTTTATAGTTCACCTAGGATCAGCAGAACCTCGTCTGCCACCTTTTAAAATGCTTGAACATGTAAGTTCCATGGAAGTATGCCATAGTCAAGGTAGATTTTTCTGGTATCTAGTGCTGTGTTGAGTACAATGCCAACCCTTTAGATGTTGAAGTAAACTGAAATTTTTAGGTAGGATCTTCTGTTTGACAATTCATCTGTGGTCCTCACATCTTGATTAATCAACAAGAACTTGATAAAGACACAAGACAAGCTCGGCCCCTGCTGGATCTGCAGGTGCTAAAGGAGGAGCTAATGTGCCTGGTGGGGAGACCCACAGCATTGATACTGAGTAACGTCACACAGTGTGTTAGAAAGAAAAGTCAAAGTATGTGGCAAAGCTCATAAAAGACTGGGGGAAGAGGCACAGCCACCAGTCAGGCATGACTTCTTGTCTGTATAAAATATGATCCATCTCTCTACCCTGAGAGCAAAGGCCTTTTAATGTCAAACATAAGTAACTGACAATGACAGTGACCAAATTCCCTAGACCCACCACTTGAAAGGCTGCTGTAGTGCCTTGGGAGGCTCTCTGCAAGACACATTTTGATAGGGTGGTTCCATGTTGTAGAGGAATAACAGGGCACCTGGTATATTTTCAACGGGAAGACTGCGCATATCCAGAAGTCCTCTTCTGAACCATTAGAAAAACAGTAAGGCTTTTCTGCTAGTGCAGACAGAAGGGAGGACTGGACATGAAGCAGACTAAAGAACTCTCAAGTTTAAACCCACACTGGCCTTTTGACCAAGAGACTTAGAAAAGTGCTAACTGCAAAGTTGGCCAGCTTTCAGCTCAACAGTCCTAAAAGCAAATGAAGCTGTTTGCAATTGGAAAGTGGTATCACAAAACCCCTGACTGTGGTGCTTATCGGGTCATTCACCAGGAAACTATGACAGTTTACATCTTTAAACAGCCTAATGTACAGTGGGAATATAAGTATCTGGTTCAGCCCTGATGGCTGTCTGGAATGGGATACGATCCTTAACAAGAAGCAGATGAGAGGCCCAGAAGCCAAGCCTTTTATTCGGTCAGTCGAGTTTAAGCAAACAGTTTTCAGCGGTAGGGGCAAAGCCTGGCAACTCAGGGAGAGAAGCACATCACACATTTCCTTGGCAGAGCCAAAGGCTTTCTCTCTCTTCTTTGGCTGCTCCCTCTTGGGGAGTGCTCTATCACCGGCCAGTCAGGTTTACCTACCTTTCCTTGGGCCACCAGCTCCCTCTGGGCTGCAGAAGCTGATTTGACCAGGGCGCTCGTGGCAGCAGCAATGGATTTTGCAGCTTCCAAGATCTGTTCTTCAAAATCCAAGGTCTCATCTGCTTGCTATAATCAAAAGAAAACCATGTCATGTGCAATTCATATTCATAAAGGGTTCTTTCTGCCAGACTACTTACTGCTGTCATCTGGCTCTTCCTTTGCCTATTGCTTTTTGTGGACAAACCACAGCCCAGAAGAAAGGCCTAAGCTCCCAGGAGGCCTCTCCATCTGCTGCTGGGTCTGTCTCACCCCCACCCCCCACTTCAGAAGGTAAAAGCCATTAACAGTGACATTCTATACAAGTTTTAAATCAGGAAATTCTAAGGCAAACTATTCTTCCAGACCAGAATCTTTAGAGAAACAAATTCACTGTGAACAGATAAGCTCAAAAGGTTCCAGCAGCACCAATAACCCACATCAAAATAATCATCATCAAAATCAAAAGAGTGACTTGTGGCACACTCTGCCAGAGCTTAAGGCTCAAAGATGCCCTGAAAAATGGAAAGATGGTAATTTGTTCCGAAGTCTTACTTTTCTTGAGTAAGAACAAAAGCAAAGTAGTATTTGCATTTCTGTGGCTGAGCACAGAGGGAGTCATATATTAACCACAGACTGTCCAGTGGGGGAAACAAAACAAGATAAAGTGACATTGAGGTGGAGTCTGTTCAGTCACTTGGACACATGAAGACTGGTTCCACCTTGGGGGGAACCCTGCTCACCACCACTAAGTCCCCCGTGGCCAGAACAACCCAGGAAGTTGGGAAGCAATTTTGGGAAAGTAGGGTAAGTGGAAAGACTGTGGTCCCAGGCTAGGAAGGATGGAGCATCACAGTGGGGTGGTCAGACTGGAAGATCTTCGAGGTCCCCAGTATTAAAATTCTATGACATTAAGTCAATTTGGTTAAGCTGTCTTTAGCTCAAAGAATGTTAAACGTGTCTGGTGTGAAAAAATGATGGTCAGCCACAGCGACACTTTTCTCTATATGTGCGGTAAAATATACATAGCATAGTTTACCCTTTTAGTCCATTTTAAGTGTACAAGTCAGTGGTGTTAAGTACATTCACAATGTGCAATAGGAATTCATGTTTAAGAGTGCCTACTATGTGCCAAGCATTTTGTTAGGCACTGCTATGTATACTAACTTGTTTAGTCTCACCAAGAAAAAAAAATCCTATATTGAAATTATATTTATCCTAATTTTTACAGTGGGAAAACTCAGGCTCAGGGAAGTGAAATATTTGGCCCAAGGGTACATGGAAAAATGAACAATTGAAGCTAGAATCTAACATCTAATATCTCTGACTTCAAATGATGAGCTTTTACTAGCCTAGGTCTTAGGGCATCAATGAAGCTGATTAGGCCAGAGGTTCAAAATCAGCCTGCGCATGGGCCCAAATGAAACATCAGACAGGAAGGATACAATTCTTTTCCAGATCCCTGTTCTTAATGGCCATATCTTGAACAATGAGAAATGCCAATTAATTGTTATTTTGTAACCCATTTTATCCAAATTAATTTCAATGCATATCTAGTGAATTTGAAGAATGATCCACTGGACATGCATTGAATAAGTTTTTTCATAAGAATTTTATAACGTCTGAAACAGAATCTGTACATGTTTTTCTTATCTCTGACAGAGTCTGCTCAAAGAGTATTCAGGAGAGAAATGAATTTAGCTCCCCTGGATGCATTTTGGGTTGGCAGGATATAGAATTTATTTACCGAAATACAAAAATGACTTGTCTTAAGACATTGACATAAAAGGTACTCTTATGCTCAGTTCCCAAATAAACTACACTAGACTTAATGTAGATATAGATATATGTGTAGATGTGTGTATATTTAATGACCTTGAGATTAAGAGCTTTTCCAACAATTTATTCTGCAAAAGAAAGTCAAGCACATGACAGATTAAGCCACTATGGAAATCACAGAATTTTTGACATAAAAGGGAATGGCACTCTCTTTTGCAGAAAAGGAAATGGAGGCCCAGGGTAGCCCCTAAGTCTCCCAGACTTTTGTCTCAGGTGGCCTTGACTACATCATGAGCTCCAAGCCTGAGTTCACGTTACAATGTAGAGTACAGAGTCACCAGATTTCTGATTTCCCAAATTTTATGATTCATAAAGATGAATTTCCTTAAAATTAAGTGCCAAGCTTTAGCATGGGCAGATCTGAGAGAATCATCTTATATCACAATACTGAATTGAAGGGACTCCTACACCTTCCGCTGCTCTGGAGGTTTTTTTTTGGCAAAAAAACACGTTTAAAATAGATATTCCACTTGGAAATACATTTGACACCCACTTTTTTTTCTGGCTTTGGCAGCTCTGTAATGCTCTTTGATGGGTCCCCAATCCCCCCCACACACTGCATAATCTCTAATGCTTTAAAACAGACACTGCACAAAACCTAATCTCCAGGAGATATTTGTTCTGCTTAGAAAGTACTAGAGTTTCCTAAGAAAGGCTCAACAAAGCTGACTGCACTGGCAATAGGCATGGAAGGCAGAGTGTAGATGCTCCAGCTTGGATGGAGTCCAGGATGGAACCCACTGTATTTGTAGGATCCCTGTGTTGATCTGTGTCAGGGTTCTCATTAGGATGAAATGCCCACCCTGTCTCTCTCTCCTGCTGAAAACAGCTGCACTTAATGTTTCAGGACCTTCAAGCCTGAGAGAAAACAGGATCTCCCTAGGCTGAGGAGACTTGGTGAAAGGTCTGCACGTCCCAGCCAGTGTCCCCGTGAGCTCTGTCTTCTACCAGCTTGTAGAATGGAGTCTGGGAGAAGGGAAGTGATGGTTGTGGGTGGGGGAGGCATACACTTAGCCATATTGCAAAAGGAGAGAAAGTCTCTGAAAGACTTTCATACATAAAAGGATCACAATGAAAACACAGGATGTGTTAACAGAATAATCCCTCCTGGAGCTGGGAGACTGGGGAGAAAAAGAACAGCCATGTAGAGCTGCTGCAAAGGGATCCAAGGGGGGAAGCTGCAGACCACGTACCATGACCACTGGGGTCTGGGTCCTCTCTCCAGAGGGGCAGTTATCAGTCTTCTCTTCAGCTGAGATACTTTGCTGACCTGAGGCAGCTGGATCTGCTTATGGGAGGCTGAGGACAGTGAAATTCTCCACAACTGGATTATATAAAGACTGTGGAGACTGTTGAAATAATCTTCAAGTGAGAATGACTGATCTTACTATATGTGGTTTTCTATTTCTTTAAAATTACTGCATCAACTGAAGGCAAAGAACTTAAGAAAATATGGCCTGAACAGACAGTCCTGGATGCAGAATTGCCAGAGGATCTGGGTGAGGAATGCTTATTTCTAAGGGAGGTGGTTATGGACTACTCCATGGGAACTGCTGGCCCAGACTAAGCAAAACAAATGCCAGTTAATCCCACCAGCCTGTGATCTGCTTAGGGTACATGTTGTATTTTACTCAATTTATGTCTCTCTGCACAGAATCAGGTGGAAGAGCCCTGTGATAAATAGTTGTTGAATGGGTGCATCCATTCTAAAGCAGTAATTCCAGCATGCAGCCAGAGGACAATGCACATGGTAGGAGGAGAAACACATAGAATAAGTGTCTGCATCATTCACTGTCCACTCCTGAACCGTGGGGGCAGGCTCCTGCCCTGTTTGAGGGCCTGGGTTATGAATCCTACACTCTGCCTGCATATCTTAACTAGCATTCAGAGTTTGTGACATTTATTCATGTGCATACTAATGTAAACACCAGGCATTTTACCAAGAGGTACTCTTTTCTTAAAAAAATATATTTTTAGTTGTTAATGGACTTTTATTTTTATATACTATTTATGTGCAGTGCTGAGAATTGAACCCAGTGGCTCGCACATGCTAGACAAGTGCTCTACCACTGAGCTAGATACAACCCAGCCCAAGAGGTGCTCTTATTTAACAAAACAGCTGAGAAAAGTGCTAACAGATGCAGGAAGCATCTACTCTTCCTGATGAGGGTATGGGCTGCAGCCCCTCAGAGGTGAGTCTCTCTCATCTTTGGGTACAATGTCCTCTACCCTAGTCTCCTCCACTCAAAAGGGTACTGGCTGGGCCACATCCAGCTCTTATAGCCATTGTTTTTCCTGGCCTATCTGGTAGATTCCAGACTGTGATGGATTTATTCTCATCTGGGATTTTTTTTTTATAGCTTTGAGAAAGGTCTAAGTGTCCTTTCGTTATTATTTTTCCTGCTTGCTGATCTTCTGAGGGTGACCTTTTAAAAAGTGAGAGGCCTGGTGATAGCCCTCTTGGGAAAGGTTACACTTTGGGTTGGCTCCCTTCCAGCCCACTTTCCACACTTGGGAGCTCAAGAGAGCATTCAAGGCCCCTGTTTTGCTCTAAAACATCTCAAGTTTCAGGAGCCAGAGTTCCCACTGGAGTAGGAGAGGGAAAGAAGAATGGAAAAGGAGAGGGAAAAGGGAGTCCTTTTCTCATTTTTATTTTGGGTTTTGGCCTTTCAGGGATTCTGAGAACATAATCTTCCCAATGACTCATTCTTCTTCATTCTCTCCTACCCACCTGATGGGTGTTAGAAGTAATAATTTGTGGATCTAAAGGATAACTGACTCTCAGTGGATGCTAAAGAACTTTCAGCCAGTCATTTCATTTTTACTTCTACTACTATATTTTTTCATGTGTGGTTTTAAAAATTGGACTTCAGTCTTTCAGCTAAGGTAGTTTTTTATCTGTGTGAACCCTATATGATACTCTTAGTTCTAATGAAGATTCTACCTGCCATTTCTGATTACAATCTAATTACAAAAGAAGAATAAATAAAAATAAAGAAAGCAACAAGTGACACATGATTCAGAGGGGCACTGGACAAAATGGGCATTGGTCACTGCTCGGCTCTGACATGTGACTTCAGGTCTTCACTGTCCCTTTCTAGGTACCAGAGTTCATCACTTCTCTGTTTATGAGAAACAGCTCTGTTCTCTTGGTCTTTAGCTTAGACATGTTGACATTTCCTATTATAGTCTTTAGAAGATTTTGACCAAAATAAGCAAGAGCTATGTTTTTCTCTCTTCTATCCTCACAGAAGCCCCACTTACTTCCAGCTGCATCTTTACTGGTCCACCGGACTTCCCTGAAGGGCTCCTGGGCAATGCTGGACAAGGGGGAAACATTCCCTCCTGTGGTCCTCTTTGTGAATTAAGCTTCTGCAGCCCCTTCCCCAGTGAACTTGGAGGTGAATGAGTCAATGGCATCCTTAGGAGATGGCCCTAGGGTCATGGTCCTGATTTCTGCCTCCCCACTTGAAACCCTCCATTGAGGGACTGCCTTGTCGAGAGAGTCCAAAAATACAATGGCATTTTTCTAACAGTCAGTTTATCACTCAAGTATCATCTTTCCAGTTGGGCTTTTTTTTTTTTTTTGTACTAGGGATGGAACCCAGGGCATTAACCACTGAGCCATATCCCCAGCCTTGTTATTTTTTGAGACAGAATATCACTAAGTTGCAGTGCCTTTCTAAGTTGTTGAAACTGGCTTTGAACTTGTGATCCTCCTACCTCAGTCTCCTGAGCTGCTGGGATTACAGGTGTGTGCCACCACACCTAGCTCCAGTTGGGTATTATACTTTCCTCTGTGTTACTAAAAATCTTGGAGAATAGTGACTATTAAAAGCAAGGTCATGTATCAGAAACTTAAAAAAAGTTTATTGGATATACTTTTTAAAAGCTTGAACATTTTGCATATAATTTAAATGTCCTTCAGGGAAAAAAGGAAGCCAACACCTAGACTCCAGCAACACAAGTGTGGTATGTTCCTGCCAGTTGGAATCTTACGTGAAACAGGCAGTCATGTTTTTCCATTTTCTGTCATGAGTCTAGCTCTACCAGCTTGCTTCTGTTTTGAACTGAGAGATGCCTTGGGGGAAGGCCTTGGCCAAACTGCACAAGAGCTAGATCAGCTTCTCTTTTAGAGGACCCATGCGTGGGTTGGCTCTAGGACCAAAACCCTTATTAGTTCTAACAAAAAGTAAATCTCTCAGAACATCTGGAACTGCCAAGAGCCCAGGCCTGGACAGCTTGCCTGGTCCCCTCCCCCAGGCTGTTCTTGTCTCAGAAAAGCTCCAGGGAGACTAAACAGACCAAGTGGGCAACAGAGAGAGAAAGTACTGTCAAATGCTTATACCTGTGACCAGGAAAGTGCCACCCTCTATATCCAAATTAGCAGTAAATGCATGTTCGTGCACTTTCCATTGGAAAAGGGCCAAGCTTGCCTGATGAGTACCTTGGGAGTGGTTTCTCCTGTGGCATCCATTGCTTCATTACTTGTTATTTTCAAAATGAAAATTAATAATATTACTGAAATGATCTTCTAATTACTATTTCTGATGTAGAAATTCTTAAAGATTTCATCATGCTCTCAAGAAAGGGGGGCACTTGAATGTCTGCATAGGAAGCATGGACAAAGAAATAATAACAGCATTATTCCAAAGATCTAATCAGATACATTTTCTATGTCTGTGCCCCTCCTCCTTGTGTGTGAGGAGGGCCTGACAAGGAGCTAGTGGCCTACACTTCTGGGAGTCATGCCACTTGGGAATGTGTCCTGGATGAGTTCCCCACACACAATTGCTTTTTACCCTACAGGCCTTCTGGCCTGGAGTCGATGAGTAGCACACAAGCCCAAAGCCCACAATTTAGCCAGAAAGAAACCGCTCATTTGCTTCTGCCCCTCCCTGAACATCTGCTTGCCTCTGATCAGAAGGCGCGCTGGTCAATAGCAATATCACCGAAAGAAACGTGAAATTCCCACCACTTTAAATTAATGGGCTTCATCTGAAGGTCCTTTAAAAACTGTTTGGATTCATAATGACTTTCTGTTTATTTTCAGGCTCTTTGTCATTTTAAACAATAGCAAGTGGACTCAAAACAAAGGCCACTGTCCCCTCACTGTATAAAGGTGGGATGATTGGGGCAGGCCCTCAAAACTCACCCAGCAGAGCATCTATTGACACACACAGATCACTCCTCAATGAGAAAGGACTTCAGGGACAGTTGTCACTTCACAAGTCCAGAAGCCAGGATTCCAACACTGCATATCCCTGCCCTGTGTCATTTGTGATCTGTGACCCTGTCACTACACATTTGACTGTAAGCACCCTGGTGATGGCTTCTAGACATAGCCAGGACACTTTTCTGGATAGGGCATTGCTCATTTGTATACTCATGGGTGCTTATTAAAAAAAGAACTTCTTTTCACCAAAAAACTGAGCCATGAGCATGTTTTTTTTTTTTCTCCAGAAAGCCATGTTTATAAAATTTGTTAGTGAGAGAACTCAGAATGAACGCACACATGCTTCATTGGTTGGTCTCTGAGGAAGATGTCAAAACTAGCCAAAGGTGCCTATTATATACCAGAAAAAAAAATGTTTTCTATACCATAATTCCAAACTTCCTGCCACAACCAATTAGGCTATGGAATTACTTTCTGATTGTCATTTTATTATAAGTATTATCAACTTCTGCTGATGAGTTCATCTGTAACAGAAAATTCAATACAATAATGTCCACATTGTATTACCTTTATTAGCTATATTCAGTCTTAACTGAGGTTTGTGTAAAGCCCATGCCTCACCAATTGATACAGTTAATTTTGCTTATGTATTTTCATACTCTAAGTAGAAAGAAAAGTTACAGATAATTGATTTGTGCTCTTTGAATTTTAACTGATCATAAAAATTGTGTGTATGTGTGTGTGTGTGTGTGTGTGTTTGTACGCTGCTGGGGATTGAACCTAGAGCCTTGCCCATGCTAGGTGTAGCATTCTACCACTGAAGATCAGGATAAAAATGAGCTGAAACAAAATACAAATCTAGATGTGTTTGGAGGTTAAAATCCTAACCTTTATCTCATGTCATAGACATGAGTTGGAATCTTCCATTATTTAAAATCAAGTACACAACTAAGCTGTACAAAATATCTCAAGCTCTTATGAAACATCAGTAATTATGATTTGTTTCTCTAATAAACAAATAATCTAAAATTATTGATACAGGTCTCAAATGCTATAAGAAGAACTGGAATAAAACATAATGAAATGTAATGAACACTCCATCTTCTAACTCTATTTATGATTTTAACATATTCTTTTCCTGTTGCCTTATAAACTTTGTTACGAACCCCCGGAGACAGGGCAAGACACTGTAGGAATATGTTTGATATATAGTTGGATTAAATAACAACCTAATATATCAAACATATCACACAGAGGCCTGCAGAAAAGGCATCCAGGTTTGACTGAGCTTGAGAATAGGCACAACATTGAAGGCTACAGCTGCAGGGGGTGGTCACCATTGCAGCAACTTCCAAACCTGCCTCTGGAGCACAGGTCTGTCTGCAGGTGTGGAAACGGCGCCATTAGCGATATTGTCAGCACATGCACCAGCACGTTTGGGCATTCTTATTTTTCCCTTACCTCATCTTCCCAAGTGAACAGTGGATTCAATAGTGTATCATTTGTTCGTCATTCATATGTGGGAGATTCCAGGAAAAAGGAGATACTTAAAATTTAAGGGCCTGAGGTCAGAATATAACAGAATCAACTCATAAACCATAGATATTTTTTTTTAAAAAAACAGGCAACCTGAAGATGTGTGGTGAGCAGAGCAGTTGAAACAAAATTATTACCCCTTCCCCAAACTATCATTCAGAACAGTGCAAATGCTCCCTAGTTATGAAAGGAAGCCATGTTTGTGGGTGTGTGCCTGTGTGTGGTGGGGGTAGATAAAGTTATAGGAATAGGGCTGTAATAGCAATTGCTTTGAGTTGATGGTTTCTTTCAGTTTTACAGAAAATACCTATGTGGCAGGAACCTCTGGTTACCAGGAAACCATAGGCAGCAGACCATTCTAAAGTGTTCTAGAATTACCATGCACCCTTCCTAATGTTAAGGTGGGAAGCACTGAAGTAGGCACCTTCATGTAAGGGACTCAAATCATCAGTGATGTCAACTTCAACCTTTACTGAAGGATTTCTTGGCTTTCCTACAAAACCCTCACTGCTAATACAAAGTCCTCACTAGCTTACTTCAGCAGTCATTACTAATTTTTAAATGCTGTTATTTTAAAATATTGTTTCATGAAAATTTAAAACACAGAGCCCTCCATTGTCCCAATTCCATTATCATTTCTTATCCATTCTCTACAGATCTCCTTCACGTCCATTTTTAAAAATGGTTATAATCATAGTGACTACACATATTTGCATGTTTTCCCTTTGACATCATTCCACATACATCATTTCTATGTTTTAATACTTCAACATTTCTCACATCCTGCTTCTCATTGCTATAGATAAGGCTGTAAGGAATACCTCTCACACACACTTCTCTTGGATTCCCTCCTCAGGATAGGTTCCTGGAGGTGGGATTAATGATTCAAAGGTTTGTGCACAATACAACAGCCCCTGAGGGATGAGATCAGCCTTCTTTTACAGTGGGGGGCAGACTAAAACTGCTGCTCAGAGCCCATGTGTGCCCCTCTCAGGTGCGTCATGGTGATTCGACCTTGAAAAGACCCTACATCTTGGTGCCTCTGATTCCCGGCAGACTCTTTGCAAGGCTCAGATGAGTTAAAATATAAAGTACCTAGAAGATTGTCTGGCAAGAGACTCGTATTTGATCAGTGTCAGCTCCCCTCTCTCCAGGGATCTATAGAATAATGTTCATTTCAGTCATTTTCCTAGAATAATAGTAAGACCTAGAAGTATGTTTTTTGGTGATGATTATGGTGACGATGATGATGTAGTTATCACTTGCTGAGTTTCGTGGCATGTCAGGCACTGCATTCCTATTTTAGCTCATTAATTGTTTCAATAACAATCCTATGGGGTAGGACTCTAGAAATTGGTTCTTCCAGTCAAGAATCAAGAAGTCAACACATGAATAAAAAGAGCAAACCCAGGGATTAGAGACTGATAAAGAGGTCAGGAGGAACCTGCATCAGGACAAAGCTAAATCTCTAGTGGAATCAAAGTGTCTACTGACATGACTTCAGTCATGAGGAGACATGGAGTTTTTCCCACTTATGGGAAGAGGTTGCTTATAATAAATTGGGTAAGGAAAAAGGGGAGAAAAATCTACCAGACCTCTAAATCCTAGCCAGTGGTTGATTCTTAAGTTTAAGGTACACATTTCATTCAGGATGAACTTGATTTATAAAGCAGAAACAAAGATGTAACCAGAAAATGGAATCGTCTCTATACCCATTCTTAGCTCTTAAGTTTGTAAGTAAAACTGACAATATCAGACAATACAAGATACTCAGGTTAGAGACCAACAGAGAGAACCCTGGTAACCCCCCAAATCAAAAGTTAAAACACCTATGTTACATCTTGTTGACAAAAAGTTTAAATGCCTTCACTGAGTCTAGGAAGATGATCAGGAGATATGTTCTGAGGACTAGAGGGTTTTAAGTATGCTCCTAAGTTTAATGGCCTCATTATATCCTCTTGTGTATTTTACACACAACATCAGTCTAGGAGCTGCTGCTGGGTGAGATGGTGCATTTCGGTGCTCTATGGTCTTACACAACAAGGCAGAATGAAATACCCAAGCCAGGGCATCAACTCTTCTTGTAGAAAAGAGCCAAATTTCATTTCCTAATGTATTGGGTCCTTGGAAAGGAGGAAAGTTACAGGTACCAGTAAAACATTGTTTAAATGGGAAGAAAAAGAGGCCTCCTCTGTTTTCACCATCTTCCTGCTGAAGATAGTTAAGCTGGCTGGCTTTGCCCCAAGACTAGGTCACCATCTTTTCATTTTGGAAGTGTCCTCCTCCTGTTCAATCTAAAAGTATCTCTCTCCTTTAAATGGCTATTTTTCTTAACACACACTCATGATCTTACGTTTTAAACATTTATCTTGATGACAAACATACATGGAAAAAACAAACCAGCCAACCCTAGTCCCTAGTACACACTGAAAAAGTATGTTAATGGGTTCTCTTTTGAGGTTCACAGTGTTCTCTGTGGATTCTAAGGAAAGGAGAGACCCAACACTGCTATTTCTCTGTAGAAGGCATAATGGAAATCAGAAAAATGAAACTGACAATCTCACATTCAGATCAGGAATGTTCAGGAACATGCAGGAAGCGCCCACTGCCTGCTTTATAAATGGAACTAAGTCAAGATTGTAAACGCCCTGATTCTTCCTCTGGATGCCCAGAGGTATTTTTCTGGGTGGTTAACCTGAAAGACTCACCCACTGTTTTTTTCCATACTCTGTAAAAAGATGCTGGGCAGGTGGAGCAAGTTTGCTACTTGCTAGTTTAACCCCGGGGAAGAAGACAAGCTCCCTGCTGCACATGGAATTCCAGGGTCAGCCCCTAGAAGACCCACTGATATCAGACAAGTAACCAAGAAACTACAAAGCAACACTCACTTTAGGTTTTGCTCTTGGCTTCAGTTGCTCTAACTTCTTAGCAGCAGCCTCAATGGATGCTGCAGCCCCCAATAATTCCGTTTCTGCAATGACGGTTGGGTCTTCTGGATCCACCCACTCTGTTCCTAATATCAAAAAAAAAAAAAAAAAAAGTAAAAGGTCATTCTTGATAGGTGCAGATGATGTCAGGATATTGCCTTAATCACATACAGTATCTATATAGAGGCCCACCACCTATTATCTATATTGCCCTAAGAGACCTTGTCTCTAGCTCTCATCTGGATGTAAACGGTAAGGGAGGTAAGGTGATTTTCTGCTCAGTTGTGTGTTTAGCCATAGAAGTGGTCATCAACAGCAGCTTCAAAGATCCAGATCTCATGGAACAAGGCTGGAGCCTTACCCTACCTTCTAACTTAGGAGACTTTAGACTTTAGACCACAGCAGTTTGTATTCTCTTCTGGGAACACATGGGGAAAAGCCACTCTGCTCAATTCAAAGTAAGGGACGTTAGTGAGACAATCTTGCCCTGGGAATTGATTACTTCTCTATAAACAAGAAGGGGTGTGCAAACAGGTACTCAGCACTGTTTTCTAAACACAGGTGTTTGTTTTTTAAATGAGAATAAGTATCTTGAAGAATGAAAATAAATGGTGAATTTCTTAAGAACAGTGAGCAGTTCTGATGGACTATACCATTTAAGTAGAAGCACTTAATATAAAGACTGGAGAAAACACAAGTATCATGGAGAATGTTACTTTTAAAATATAACTCTAGGTGCATTTGTTTAAATAGAACCTTGTATACTCCTGGTTGCATTTGCCAATGAAAGGCTAGGAGGTCTGGTGTGTTGACCCTCTACTCAGTGACTGTCTTAAGCACTGTCCCTGAGCCAGCCTGCAAGAGGAAGGAGAATCTGACCTACCTTTCATGGCTTCCGCTGCCTGGATGAGCTCAGTCACTGCACCTGCGACACGCTTGGAGAAAGCAGCCAGCTGCTGCTTGAGTTCTGGTGTTGGTTTCTGAAGAATCTATGAGTGAAGGACAAGTCAAGTGCATGAGAAGATGGCAACCGTGGTGATAGGAGGAGTTGTCATCGGAGGGTGTGCAGCCAGACATCCTGGTTTTTGTTGCCTATCTATCTCCTAGTGACAGCAGGGTATGGGGGGTGGGGGTAAGCACTTAAGACTCACTGGGCTTTAGTTTCCTCAGATGAAAAGCGGGAAATGGAACCTGGAGTGTCTCTAAAGGTTCTTTTGATAGTTCTCAAAGATCACAAAAGGAGATGAAGTTCTTAGTTGTCCTTTATTCATACTTTATTTATATATAAAAAAATATGTGCTCATGAAAATTACTTAAACCATAAGAACATTCTGAGTGAACACAAGAGCCCCAGGCTAAGAGCCAGCTAGTACTTGAGACAAAGCAAACACTGGACTGGAGAAGATGTGCAGTTGGGGAATCTTGCAGATAAAATCACGGTGTGAGCAACAGCTCACAGTTCAGGATGGTCATTCTGGTACAAACAATCCATTTCCATGGTTTTGACCACAGACTTTCTTGGGAGAAGTCACGAGAATGTGCCCTCTTTTAACCTGTTTCAAAGGTTTTAAAGATTGTTTTATGCTTTTTGTTTTTTATGGTTTTGAAACAGGTAGTAGAACCTTCAAACACCAAACCGACTTAAAAGACATTCTCAGCTGATTTCTTTTCAAATTCATCCAAGAATGGAAACAAGAAAATGAGATAGGATGAGTGCTCCTTACCATCTTTCACTACAGATTTAAATTCTGATATACACCATCTTGCTCCTTCCTAATTTTGAAATTGTCTTCCAACATTCTTTTCTACATCTCTTCCCATGTTTCACAATGGGAATCTTCACATCCAGACACATGGAGACAGGTGAAAATTACAACTACCTCTGGACAATCCTAGTGGAGCCTGAGTAGGTGAATGATGATTAGGCCTCAGGGTCTGAGTAACAAAGCAGCATATAAACATCATCAAATGATTTTTCTATAGTGGTCAACAGAACATGAATAAGAGTGATAGCCAAGGTGGGAACACTCGAACTTAATGGTGGAAGACTCAGAGTTTTCTCATAAGGTCAAGAATAAAGTAAGAATGTTTATTTTCACACTTCTACCAATATTGTACTGGAATTCCTAGCCAGTGCAATAGGCAAAAATAAATAAATAAAAAAGAAGTAAACAATACACACAATGAGGGAGAAGTAATTTGTGTCTGCAGAAGACACAAACATTTATCTACATAAGAAAAACAAACTTATAGAACTAATAAGTGAGTTTAGCAAGGTCATAGAATATACATATAGAATATACATATAGAAATTTCATTTCTGTATGCTAGCAATGAAAAGTGAGAATTGAAAATGTTAAAAGCCAGTACCATTTATCTTAGCAAAAAAGTTATTAAATAGCTAGGATGAATTTTGATAACAGACACACAAGACCTGAACACAGAAAACTACAAAATATTTCTCCATATTATTGAGAAATATTGAAGAAGGCCTAAAAATATAGATATACTGTGTTCATTGATCAGAAGACTTGATATTGTTAAGATGACAATTCTCCCCAGATCAATCTACAGGTTCAACACAACCCCCAATTTTTATTTTTATTAATTTTTAAAAATAAAAATTGATAAGAGACAATATGATAGCAGTACATAAACATATGGATCAGGGGAGCAGGAAAGTCTAACTAGATTTATACATATGGACAACTCATTTTCAGTAAGTTGCTAAGGTATCTTGAATTCAAAGGGGACACAATAATTTTTTTTCAAAAATGGTGCTAGAACAATATGAAAATGGATAATCTCAGGTAAAAAAATGGACTTTTACTCATACCCCATATTATATGCATAAATTAACTAGAAATACATCATAAATCTGAGAATATAAACATATACAGATTCTATATTAAAACTATATTAAACCTACATCATTCACCTACTCAGGCTCCACCAGGATTGTCCAGAGATAGTTATAATTTTCTCCTGTCTTCATGTGTTCTATATTAAACCTATATAGATTCTATATTTAAACTATACAGAAAATCATCATCATCATCATCTTAGTAATCTTGGAGTTGGTGAATATTTTAAATAGATAACTAAAAGCATATATTACAGAAGAAAAAAAATCATAAATTGAACTTAGGGTTATCCACACAATGGAATGCTATTTAGTCATGCAAAGGAATTAATTACTGACATCTGCTACAATATGAATGGATTTTTAAAACCACTATGTGCAGTGAAAGAAACCAGTCACAAAAGACCACAGATTCTATGATTCCATTGATAAGAATAGTCCAGAACATGAAAATCAGTAGAGGCAGAAAGTAGATTAATGGAGATCTAGCACTAGGAGCAGAGTGGAGTGACTGCTAATGGCTGCAAGTTTTCTTCATGGGTGATGAAACTGTTCTAAAATCAAATTAGGGTGACTGTTGCTTTTAGTTTTAGCTATTATAGTGGATGTGCCACAATACCATTGCAATTTTAATTGACATTGTTATCTTCTTTAGTGAAATGTATATTGGGATCTTTCCCTATTTGGGGCTTTTCAGTTTTAATATCAAAGTCTTAGAATTCTCTATATTTTTTAGGTTCAAATTCTTTATCAGATACATGCTCTACAAATAGCTTCTCCCAGGGTGTGGCTTGTCATTTCATTTTCATGATAATCTCTTGCAAGGGTCAGGAAGACTAATGTGTATTATTAAAATAAAAAAAAAAGACAATGATAGCACTTTAGAGCTGAGGGAAAATGTGCAGAAAGAACTTGGATAAACATGAAAGTAAAATCAAAATGCATATTTTTAACTCAGATATTAAGCATAATGAACTGATATTAATCACTGGGATAAACTGAATGTTTCTGTTCCCACAAGTCATCAAATTATTTTTAGGATTATATTTCACTCCTATTATTCTTTTATATTTAAGACCATATTGATTCTGGATTTCTCTTCTTTTAAGCAGCCCTATTAAGAGATAATTTCACACAATGAAATTCATCCATTTAAAAGCAATGGATAAACACAGGAGGATACAGCCTTCCAATAGAAAACTGCTCAGCAATAAACGTAGCAAATTTTTGCTACACACAATAACATGAATGGAATTGAAACTACTGATGCAGAGTGAAAGAAGTAGAGGAAAAAGGAGTAGATGAGATTCCATTTATAGAAAAGCCCAGAAAATGCAAACAAATCCATAACAATCAGAAACAGATCAGTGGTTGCAAGAATTTTGCAGGTTAATAAATATATTCATTATTTTAGTTGTGGTGAGGCTTCTATAGATGTATTCATATGTCCATGCTCAAACATATACTTTGCATGTTATTATTATATATTAGTTATGCCCCACTACAGCTGGGAAAAAGTTACAGGTGTGGTGGAGAAAATCACTTATATCATTAAAATGGAATGATTAAAACCTTCTGTCTCTAAAAGAAGAGCCCTTGAGGTAGAAAGTACCACTCTGTATACTGCTCTAAGACAGGGAGCGGCCCTAAGTTACAGACAGGCAGGAGGAGAGGAATTCTATTTTTATTCTGTCATTAAGTCAACATGATCTCTAACAGCAGGCAACAGACAGACCCACATTAACATTTTCTGGTGATGGAAGTAAATTTTAACCCTGTCAATGATCTCATTTTATGGTTTTTGCAGAAATATTGAACTCTGAGGCAAAGCGGCTGCTTCTTGCTTGCAACATGAATCCTCTATAAGGGGCCAGCAACTAAAAGCTCTAAAGCCTACAGGGAAGCTTCCAGAGCAGATGACAATGTCTGCTGAAAAATAAATGGATTCTTAAAAAAAAAAAAAAAAAAAGAAAAGGAAAAAAAAAAAAAAAGGAAATTCTCTAGCAGGCAATGATTCTAGATTTGCCAGAAGGTTCCAACAGAGTATTTGGGTCTGTGACCCTTCTTAACAGTTTAAGGAACATTCTGTGGGTCTGGATGTTTCTTTGATGAGGTTTTGTGGGAGGGCAGCAGGGAATACTCCAGGGCTTTCAGCTCAAAGGGGCCACAGACCTACAAAAGGTTAAGAATGTTAAATTCATGATAGTCATTTTTTTTTTTTTACCTACATAGAGGGAAAGAGAAAATTGAAAGAAGACAAAATTCATGAATGTTTCTTTTTTTTTTTTTTTTTAAATTTTATTTTTAATATTTATTTTTTAGTTCTCGGCGGACACAACATCTTTGTTGGTATGTGGTGCTGAGGATCGAACCCAGGCCGCATGCACACCAGGCGAGCGTGCTACCAGTTGAGCCACATCCCCAGCCCATGAATGTTTCTTTAAAACAAAGATCTAAAGCAAATATGACAATATGCTAATTAATGCTGGTAGGCAGTTAATTATAGATGGTGGGAACATGGATGCCGATACTATTTTTTGTATTTTCTAGTCTTTTCCAAAGTATAACTAAAATGTACAAACCAGCCAGAAAAGGTGAAGAAGCCTTAACTCTAAGGTGTTTTATCTGAACAAGGTTAAGGCACGGGAAGTTCACCCATGTTTCATATACCTAAATTTAAGACAAGCCACAAAAGAAGGGCCCTGACCCTCTTTTGTGCCATCTAAAAATGACTTTGATTTAATCCTGCAGATTGTTGGTCGCTTTCTCCAAACCCTAATTTCTAGAGCTTTCTCTTTTCCTCTTTTGAAAAACAGTCCAAAACAGACACTCTCTGACCAAACTTCAGCTTTCAGAAATCTCACCTGTTCTCTTTGATTTGCTACAAACAAGAATCAATTTTTAAAACATTCCAGGAGGGCTATTTTAAAATATGTTATAGTTCTGCTTTAGACTGAGCTAACAGTCATTTGGGCACACAGGTCTTTCTGGATCAAGGATTAGGATAAGGGGCGGGGTGTATGTATGGGCTGAACTTTCTGGTTGTGCCAAATGCTTTTCCCTTATCACCTGTAAATATTTAATCTAATTTTATTATTCTTTATTTATACCCTAGAGAATATTTCATAGAATTCTGATGTTTTTAAAACAGCAATTTGGCTTTCATTTTCCTACCCGGTAAGTAGGAAATTCCCTCTGAAAATTCAACACTGGTGTCCACATCTGGCAGATCTCATGTTCCTCATCTCATTCTTGAGTTTCTACCTGGGTTCATTGGTCTTATAGCCTGAAAGTGTCTTGGTGTGGAACCATCTTTCTGGCTCTTGTCCTCAAAGTTAGCTCTGCTGAAGGAGTTAGGAGAATAATGTGGGATGCAAACTTATTTTTAGCAGTAGACATCAACCAACATCAACAACTGAGGTTACAGAATGTCATAGGGTTCTACGATTTTTAGTTAGGAAATTGAACTTTCCTATATATTTATAATAATTCTTTGGAAATGAAGCCCTCCCTCCCTTCCTTCCTTCCTTCCTTCCTTCCTTCCTTCCTTCCTTCCTTCCTTCCTTCCTTCCTTCCTTCCTTCCTCCCTCCCTCCCTTCCTAGGGATTGAACTCAGGGGCACTCAGCTACTGAACCACATCTCCAACCCTTTTTTGTTTTTATTTTGAGACAGGGTCTCATCAAGTTGCTTAGGTTCTCTCTAAGTTGTTGAGACTGGCTTGGTGATCCTCCTGCTGCTGGGATTATAGGTGCACCTATAATCCTGGCTAAAGGCTTGTTTCCTTACTATGTTTTTATTAGAAAATATCTTTCAGAGAATGTGACTAGCTTACTAAAGAGAATAAAAATCTATGAAACATAAATGCATGATGCTAAACCATTCACATCCTTGGAAGTCTGAACCATTGGCACTTGTCACCTGAGGTACAAAAAAAATTTCTCATTGCATAAGATAAATTATTTATCTTATAAAATTAGTTTCATCATGGAGCTTTTCTTCCTATTCCCTTTAGCACAAGCTACCATAAACCTCTATGTCTACCATAATTACTACAGTGATAACAAACTGTATAGAATGATGAAAAGAAACTCAGGTGGTCAGCCTTCAACAAATACATTAACCACTTGACTCTAAGAGTCCTGTTTCTGCAGTAAATTCAAGGAATGATCCATGAGAAGAACATTAACCAAGGAAAACGTGAATAGTCATAAGAGACACATATCTGCCTATGGAAGCATAGTCTATTCTTTCTGGGGCCCTGGGAAAGAAAGTACTGGTTTGTCCCCTTCCTGCTAACCTCTGGCCCCAGTGAACACCTCTCATGAAACCTCCAAATTACATGTGATGTTGGGTATTCCTGCAGCAAGTGCCCCTTCTTCCTGCTGATTATTGTTAGGGCTGAGGTCTGATAGTACTTAGGTAGCCTAAAAGCAGGGGTCTCTGTGGCCTGGGAATGGTTCCTGGACTTTTCCTAATGTTCCCTTCAATCTCTCCTAAGTCACAGAAGCTGGCCATCTGCCCAGTCCCTTGAAGAGACACATGGAAAATCTGAAGACCCCTCATTTCATTGCACTCACCCACTCAAACTGGAGTGGAAGGGAGAGGGGTGGTACCTTGGCAGACACCACTGCGGTTCCCAGGTAGGGGACAGGGTTTATAGTGGGCACAAGGTCAGGGAGGGAACCCTATCAGAGTTCCTTTTCCTAATCCCCTGGGAGAAACTTCTCCTTAAGAGAAGTGCTGGCATTTCCTATGAAGGGAGAATTCTTCTCCCCCAAATAAGCTTTACTTTTCCTGAAGGGTGAAGGGATTTCTTCGCTTTAGCACCACTGCAAAGGCTGGCAGGTTTGTGGATTTTTTGGGAATAAAGCTGGACCCCATGCAGTGAATAAGGGTGGGAACAGCCAGTCTGGGGGCTGCATGTGTGGGGCCTGGGCCACAGATGCTGTGTAAGGGGCTGATGCACAGACATAGGCACAAGTGAGCGAGAGAGCATGGCTCATCAGGAAATGGGACTGGGAAAAGTGAGGAAATGCAAAGAAGCAGATCCCTGGATCTCCTTCCTTCCCCCACAATGAACAAGACAAAAATAGAAGCATGAGAGAAAGTAAAGAAGGAGGAGAAATTCAAACCCTAACCTAGGATGCCCAGCCCCTCCCATCAGCCCAACACAGCGCCTTTCAGACAGTAGACTTCAGTGAAACACCTAGCAAATGCTAGTGCAGTCACGTAGCCCTGGGTTTCCAGGCCTGCCCACTGAATCCTTCAAAAACTGCTTGTTTAACATCTGAGGAAACTGAAACCCAGATATGTCAGTGTCCACGCGGCTCTTTATGTGGCAGAACCAGGGTTTGAACTCAAGGCTTTGAAACCTACTGTTTCCACCACTCTGTCTAGTTTTCAGTTATAACAAGGTTCGCTGTGACTCAAAACACACACAGTAAATGCCTCTTATCCACAGTTTTACTTTCCACCAAGGTCAACCACGGTCTGAAAATATTAAATGGAAAATTCCAGTAATGAATAGTTTAAGTTTTAAATAACTTTTATAGATACTGTTATGATTGTTCAATTTTTAACTAACTCTTGTTAATCTTTTACTTTGCTTAAAGTTAAACTTTTCTCATAGATAATTATGTATAAGAAAAAACATAGTATATATATAATTCAGAACAAACCATGGAACCTCTTGGAGTGTACACTCTGAGGAGAAGGGTGACCACTGTGTAGCCTTCCATAAAGAAAAGGATGTCTTTTGGAAGTCTTGCTGGTTTTATTCTTTTTACCCTGAATTTCCTGGTGGGCTTGCTCATGGGCTAAATACTCTCATTACATCCCAGCACATCTAATTTGCTTGGCAGCAGAGGCCCTGGCCTGTGAACACTGACGGGCTAAGATACTCCTCCTTGGCCCAGAGTGTCTACACTGATTTCTATTCATGGAGATTCAGGCTGGAGTCCAAAGCTTATAATCCCAGTCTGGTTATTCTCCCCAGAAGATCTACCCAGTACTGACCACAGTGACCTGGATAAAGAACAACAATGATCTCTTAGAAGACCCAAGATGGTTAATATCAGAAGTGAATTCATTTTTAAGGAGAAGTCAATGAAATATTAGAATGAGCGCAAAGCTGGGAGTAACAAGAACTGGGATTAGGCCATCTCTGCTTAGCAGGGTGACCTCAACCTGGGACTAACCTCCATGAGTTGCAAATCATTTCTTTGGCCTGCTAGCTCACAAACTATACAAGAGTAAAATGAGAAAAAGCAGAATGTCCAATAAACAAAAGGCCTGATGGTGGACTTCTGGTACAAGAATTATGTATCTGAAGGTGGCCTGTTGAATCTTTTTTGTTTTTTGGTTTGGAAAGAACAGTGCAATTGTAGGTGGGAAGACATCATCAGTTCTCTTCTGGGGGTCCTCCTAACTGCTGAACAAACTCTCTTTGGTCTGTCCTAGCCTTTATATCATTGTAAAGTGGCTCCTAGGATTCAACAGAAACAAATACCCACTGTACTTCTTGGTTCTTTGTGTTTAGGACCTCATGGTCTGTGGGGAGTCAGGCCACCCTAGGAACTGGGAGTCTGCTGTACCCACCCAAAGCTCCTGTAAGGACAGTCCATAGTTATAATCATCATGCCTTTTGCCTGGTGTCTTCAATTTTCATCTTCTGAACTAGGTCCATGCTGGGTATACCGGGCTGGGGGAGTCACTTTCAGTGTGATTTAAGCCATTCATTCAAGGACAGGAGGAAATCATAGGAGGTTAGCAGAACACTTGTGGCATTGGCCTTAGTCCCCTCTAGTTCTTCACAGGGGCAAGTGTGACTTTTCAGAAGCTTCAATACCCTCCCAGGGTGTGCTAGGGTCTTTGTAACAAAACCTCCTTATACATTTCAGGGTGGCTGAGATACCCCCATGGCTTCTTCCCTCTCTTCACACTCCTCTTCCATACTAGTTCTGCCTATTTGGTGCCAGATAGAGCCAGGTTCTCACAGATTCTAACTGCATCTTCCTGCAGACTGCATTTGCAAACTAACTGGATCAGACTTTTCTACTCAGGCCAGACCTGACCTTATAAGAGGTGCCTGTCTGATGCTCCAAAAGGGATGATCCTGAAATAAGAACACAGCTTTCCCCTCACCCAGCCCTGATGCACACCCCTCCTCACCACCAAGACATGTTCCAGAAGGTCCAGGTAGCCCAGGGTGCATTCCGTCCCGTACCGCAAGGCTCTGGATCGCACCTCCTCACTGACGTCAGGGTGGAAGGATGCTTGCTAGAAACAGAAAGGAATGTTGAGGTCTTGAAGCTGGAAGAGCTGGCTGACAAGTCACCCACCCAGCAGAGCTGAGTAGTTCAGCAGGACACCTTGCTTGCCGCCTCTGACGCCTCCCCCAACTTGACTCCCTGGGTAGAAAAGAAAGTTCCTCCTCTACCCTCTCTGCCTCCACTGCAGGTCCTCTGTCAGTCTGTGTGTTGACCCTGTAGTGTCAACAGACTGACAGAGGGCTAAATGACAGAGATAACTGAACCCAATCCCCCTTTCTTTGCTGCCTTTGTTTTTTTAAATGAAAAGAATTTTATATACACGAAGATGTCCAGAAAAGATTCATAATAAGGCCTTCCAGCAGGAGACATACTAACCCCAGCTCAGCCTGGCCTCTTGTCAGCAGCTGCCTCTTGAAGGCCCCTTCTCTGTCCACAGGCTAATGAAGCCCAGGTTCTTACTCCTCCACCAACCACACCACAGTCACAGTGAGGTCTCCGTGACCACGGCCCTTGGGCTCCTGGGAAACTTCAGATAGCAGCTCCCCGGCGCCCTCAAGCACTGTAAATAACTCATCTCACATTATACAAATGCCGAGATAAGCAAACCAGAGCATATGGTGAACACAATATCTCATGCTTTTTTCTTGTACTTGTGACCTGCCACCTTGAGTCATTCATGATACATCCATTCTGATTCATAGGGTTGTTGGATAAAATGTACCCAGTTAAATCTATATTTCACATACACAAGGAAAACTGTTAGTACAAGTATGTTACACCCTTTTATTTGCTAAAACTGATAGCACCCTCACCCCCTTAGACATTTTCCCTGCTGCAGCTTCACTCTGAAAAAAACTTGGGGGCCTTACAGAAATAGTTAACACACTAAACTACAAGCAAGCAACAGAGAAATCACCCATCAGCACAAAAGGTCAAGGGAAGGGGAGCACTGACCAGCCTCCATGTTTTTTCCTCTCAAGCCCCTCTTCCTAGGGATGGTGGTGGGCGCAGGTGGGAACACTTGTGGGCTCGCTCCTGCTCTGAGCACCACCCTGGAGGAAGTGGCCAGCATTTGTCATTTGTAAACTAGGTTTGACTCATCTAAAGTCTAACGGGTCTAGGATGCGGAAACTAGGAGCCCAGAGCTATGCCCTGAACACTTGTTTTGTTCATCCCTGAGACTCTAATTATGAGGCACAGAACCCACGCCTGTTTGAGGAGACTATGGGAAGACATAGGCTGCGCTGCTCCTCAGTGTTACCTCCAGCAGGTTCTGCACAAGGCCCTCATCTAGGGTGTGGGAGAGGCAAGATCAAAGTATGCTTGCCTACTATGGTGACTGTGTAACTCAGCAGAACACTACAGGAGAACAATCTGGCAGTAATTAAAATGTCATACCATTTGACCCACTAATTCCACTTCTGGGAGTCTTGCCTAAGGAAATAACCCAAAGCACAGAAAAACCAGATATGCCTAAGGATGTTTATTATAGTAAAGTTCATGATAAAAATAAATGTAGACAACCTAAATATTTTATAATAGGGGAAAGAGAATATTTGCTAATGGAGTATATTGTATCCTTTAAAAAGTCTGTGATAATGACTCACAGCAACAGAGAAACAGCCACATCATATCAATTATAAAAGCAGACATAAAATTGTATCTAACATAAATATATACACATGAAAGCAAGACAGACAGAAACACACATGAGACTTGACTTTGGAATTGGGTAAGCCTGAGGACTTAGTGTAATCCTCCCATTCTGATAAGATGAGCCAGTCTGGAACTTGCTGTTCCCCCACATTTGCCCTGGTTACCCACTCAGCCCCAAGTTACTTGGATAGGGCAACTTGGCCCTCCATTCTGTGTGTTGGAGACTTTCTTCTTGATCTGCCACTCAGCGGCCTTGTTTTTCTGCATGTGACTTACTGCATGCATTCCCTTTTCTGTCAAGCTGCCTAATTCCTTTCTGCAAAGGGGTGAGGGATGCAGGAGCCCAAAGGAATCACCATTGTTCATAAGTTTGCTAAAAAAAAAGTCCTCTCTTAATAGGTGTCTTGGGGTGCAGCAGTGGTACTTATTGTTAAGTCAGATTTTTGGAATGTGAAAAAACATGTGCTTCAGCATTCTGTGGGTTATTTTGTCCTGAAAATCCAAGATGGTTTGACCCCAGAAAAACTAAGGCTGGGCAGACAGTTTCCACCCTTTTCTACTTGACCTCGTCCCCTGGAAACAGGGGAACCTATGCAAGAGAAACTTAAAAATCTGAGTTGCATTCCATTTCTGCCTTAATTGTGGTCTTTTCTGTTCCTCTTTTCATGTCAGTAACATGGGGACAAAAATGCCTATCAATTTTTAGCCCCAGGAACCTTGAGCATCACAGCTAGGCAGAACCAGAGTGGCCATGGAATCAGAGTGCTGGTTTCATCCTGGTTCTCACAGTGAAGAGCTGTGTGAGCTTAGTTATGTCATTTTGACTCTGAGTCCCTGTTTTACCATTTGACATACTGGAATCATTAATTTTGCCCTTCTCATCTAGGATCAAATGAGAGAATATATATATGTAATATCCTCTCTAAAACTATGAGGTCTTACATCTGGGCACCATGATGCCTTTGGGTTATATCTTGCCAGGCAAATTTGATACTCCAGTTGAGCTTTTTGAAAATTATTATTTCTGGGTGGGTGAATTCTACTGAGCACATCAAAGTGGCAAATATCTGTGGCTTCAGGACATAGTCCAAACTCCCTGGTCTAGCATGCACAGTCCTTCATCAAAGTGGCCATTCCTATCTATCCACCCTTGTCTTCCCAATCCACCCTTACTCAAGCCTCCATCATGCTCAGGAGACCCACAGAGGTGGAGTTGTCTCCTGTGGACAGGCTCTTACACACATGTGCCTTTGGCCAACTGCTTCCCTTTCCCTTAAGCCAGGTACCTCCAAATCACCTGACCCCGTCTGAGGAATTGCAAGGCTATCAGCAGCAGCCTAAACAGAACTCTCTTTATCACAAAGAATGCCTGTTCCCTCTAGACTCTGATCTATAATAGCTAGGTTTCAACTTCTGTGGTTAATTCCCCCATCTCATTTAACCAGGGCAGGGGGCATCCTAGATCAATCACTGCTAGAAGCTAAAGCTGTCCTTGGAAGGGTGAGGGTGCTAAGTGGGACATAGGACAATGTGGGGCATTGATGATTTACTTTCTTAATAGATAAAGAAAAAATTAAAATAAAGGTCACAGGGCTCTGGTCCCCATGGCTCCCTCACCAAGCCTGGGCTTAGGGCAGCTGTTCTAATCACCCTGCGATCAGAAGAGTTTCCTCCAAGTTGTCTGGCACAGAGAACAAAGGTATTCCCCAAGTTCGTTGTGTTCCTCTAATTCACTTCCTCAGCCAGCAATGGTAGCCCCTCTCCTTGCACAAAAAGTCTGAGCCATGAGGCAGAAGAGGGGATCTGGTGTCCATGCATAGCATGTGGAACTAAATGCTGCAGTCCCATTGATTACTTTTAGAGTGGCCTCTACTACATTGTATCAGAAGGCTCCCTACCTGTTTAGGAGAACTGTTAAGAAGTGGGAGGATCAAGTCAGCAAGGCTCACTCCCACTCAAAAGGACCTGCGAGAGTTGTTTCCCAGGCTGATGCATACGCTGTCTTCTACATGAATGTTTATCATCAAGTTTAAGGTATGGAGTTGCTACACAACCAGCCTCTCCCTTCCTCCAGACAACTTGGAATGACTCAGTCATGGCAGAGAATTAATTGTCATCCTAAATAACATCACAGCCTTTACCTTGCAAGCTGTCAACATATCGGACACAGCCTTCCGGCTCAAATTGGCAGTGGCAATCACGTCCTCCTGTCTACATGAGTTCCCAGCTGCCACGGCTTTAGCTGTTGCCATGGTGATGCCTTTCGTCATCCTTATTGATTCTTCAGGTGATGATGTCTTTTCAGGTACCTCTTTTGACTGGAACACCTGAAAGGCAGAAATTAAATAGGTGAAAAAAATATAAAAGGACAAAAATAACTTAGGTTTCTGCAACCAGGCTGTAGCTCAGTGTCTGAAAATCAAGCCAGCAATTGGAAGAAATTATCAAATGACAGAAAACTAGAAATTTAACTTGAGTACAGTAACATGTCTCTTGCTTTCAAGAGTCTGGCATGAACAAGCCTCTCTCATATAATATTTGGCATCCATGGGAGCAATGTGGTAAGAGACATTTCTACAGTGTTAGCCCATTCAACTTCTGACTTCTCTTCTCCCAGCCTTGCTCATGTTTCAGTAGTTTCCAGAAACTCTTAGCCCCGATGCTGGTTCCAGAGCAGGACTGACCTGGATATATCACTCTGGGTGCGCCTCACCCCTTTTAAGCGGGTGTGAGATTGGGAGATGAAGCATAAGATCCTACTATTCTTAGCCTGCCTTATAAATACAACTGCATAATTGTGCAGAGGTGTTCATGTCGAATGTGCCACAATGACACTGAATTATTTAAACACACACACATACCTTTAGAGAAGCTGAAATAAATTCACCATGGTAAGTTAATACCTCAATACCTCATTTTAAAGCCTCATCTGTCAGTCAAGCTGTTTCTGCTTCAAACCCATCTGGTCTTGTCTCTTTAACATGAGTGACAGATGCTGTGACTGTATACTGAATCCCTGCACAGGAGAACCCCCATCTCAGGTGAGGGTAGCCTGTCTTCAGCACTAAGCAACCACATTTCAGCAGGGAAGCGTTCCCTGAGGCAGAAGTGAGGATGCAAATAGCATCCTTGCCGTGTGCCAACAAGTGTCAAACATCACTACCCCTAAGAATGGACAGCTGCAATTAAGCACCTAGGACCACAAATTCTAGGCCACTTCTGAATGCTACCATGGAATGAAGTCCACAGGTACAGAGTCCTCCACACCACTGTGGCACTTGTGGTACATGCTCTATGGAAACACAATCTGGATGAATTAGAAATCATAGTGATATATTCAGAACAACCAAGTGTTCATAATTTCCCACGAGAGCTCTGAATTTCAGCTCTCTTCTATTACCATCATGAGGCCTGCCCATGCCTGTCTGAGTGAATCTGTGTCTAGACTTCAGGTAGGAAATGCCAAGACCATGCAGGAGGGCCAGGTAGCCGTGCTTAAGGATGCTACCAGGCTCTGAGTTACTCCTGTGGTTTTAGATCCTGCTTTAAAATATGAACTAAGCTGGATCCATTAAAGACAGGACAAAAGAATCCAAGTTCCTCTTACCAAAACCTAGAATTGTTCATGTTTAAAGCACTGTTGTGTCTCAGGTCACTCTCTAAAGATGACTCTAAAGGTAAAGAACAACCAGCAGCAGAGGCAGGTTCCCCATGTCCCCACTCCCCCACAGAAAAGTTGCATCTGAGATCAGTTTTAAAAAGAAATATCAGGGAAAAACCATCATTTCCAGCATATTTCCATTTGTAGGGTTAGGGAGAGATGATGTATAAGTGTTACGGGGTCACAGGAAGCACATAACATCCCTATTGCAGAAACTCTAGTTTTCTCAATCTATAGGGCTAGAACAAGGCAAAAAGAAAAGGGCTGATGTCTTTAAATTTGGACATCTCAAAAAGAAGGGAGCTGGATGTGAAGGGGAAGAGTCTCATCCAAAGGCTAGGTTTTCTTCCTAATGGTGAACCTCTGGCTCCAATTCCACCCATGTGCAACAGTGTGAGCTGTCACCAGTGGCCATGTGAGTCAAGAGAGGCTGCAATTGAACCTGGATATAAACTTTCCCCTTGGCTGGGAACCTTCTGTAATGCTTTGATTTCATGCTATAATTTTAGTGGAATTAAAACTGAATTGTCCTAATACATACCAATTAGTTCCTTAATTATAACACCAGTAGATCCTGGCCAAACTCAGTGACACATGGAGTGATTAGTTACAAACTCTACCAGAAGGTAGATGAGTGGCCTCCCCATTCCAGGGGCTCTAGGTAAAATCTCTTTAGAAGAATCTCAGAGAAGCTGGGGTCAGGTGTTGGACACTGGTGCCCAGGGAGGCAACAGCTGGCTTCTTACCGTGAGCTCCTGCTTTATGTACTCGATGGTGGCCTCAAGTGCCCTCGTGCCCCGGGTGGCCTCATCCTCTACTGCCTTCACAGTCTTGAGAAGGGAGGTGACATTAGTCACCATCACCTGCATTCCAGGAAGAGAGTAAGCAGATAGTACACCGAGGTCCCCTCCCTTCTCCTTATAGTTCCAGACTGGATGCCACAAGCAAAGACACCTCAGTTTCCTTCAGTGAGAAAGGAGCTCAGATGTGTGTTCTCCCAACATCCTCTTATGGGATTCCCTCACCCCGCATAGCCCTGGAAGCTGACTCCCGTTTGTACCCCACTCTAACCTTGGCAGCTCCCTTGAGCTGATACATGGAAGGATCGTCGGCTGGCTTGCTGGCAGCTCCCTTGGTAGCACCAATGAGATCAGAAAGGGCCTTGGCCACGTCTTTGATAGCATTGATCAACACCACCTGAAAGAGATCATGGAGCCCGGGTGAGCAGATGCTCAACAGCCACCTGCTGGCTTCACCAGCAACTTTCTCGAGGAAGGGTGCTGGGGACAAGGAAAAGGCAGATGTCTGCAGCAGTGGCTCTGAAGCCTGTATCACAGCAATAACACTGAGGAAGGCACCCTTGGAGAGTCTGAAGCAGGAATCTTAAGAAGCCCACCCCACTCTAGGAGGCTGACGCTGAGCCTAGAACTCAGATCTAAGCACACAGCCTGCTTCAACTTCCTCACTGGCAACTCGCAGACAAGCTGCCCCTGACAAGATGAAGGGAACTAAGCAGACGCCTGAGAGGCAATGGCAGTTGACCCCAGACTGTGCCTAGAACACAGAACAAACCCCCAGCCTTGCACCTGAGCTGCAAGGCCCTCGTGGCAGCTTTGCCTGCCTCTCCATCATTGGTTCCTAGGATCTCTGCTCCACTCAACATGCTACTGACACGTGGGTCTTCCTTCCCCACTGGGAATCTCAACTTGCTCATATTTTGGGCCTTCACTCTTGCTCTCCTCTCAACTGGGAACCAGCTCTTTCTATCATCTGGGCCTCAACTCAAATGTCATGTCTTTAGAGACCTTTCCTGACCACCCTAGCTATAGGCCCACTGCCAAACAGTAGCTCGCCTTATTATATTGTACAGTACTTATCAGTAGGTTGAATTGTTTTATTATTTATTCACTTGAACATGGTTTGTCTTCCCCTGAGGCTTGAGTGTAAGCTCTATGGGGTCTGAATAGGGCGCCTGGCATCAACAGGCACTAAGTAAGTCTGGGGGAATGGATAAAGGCACAGGTGTGTGCTCATATGGCCCTGGATGGAACACATTACCTGTGTCTACTTCTCTAATATAAGAGAGGCCACAGCCACATTGGACCTGGAATCAGAAGTGTCAGCAACATGATTATGGGTGTTGTGTTGAAGCCTTCTCGGTCCAGGAGCTCCATTAACAGCTCCCACTTCTGTACTAGTAATAACAACTGCCTGGTGTCAATGGCAGCGTTCCAGGCACTGAGCCAAGCCCTCTGCACAGATTGTCTCATTTAATTCTCACTTCCACCCTTTCACATGGGAACTGCAATCCTAACGTCCATATCCCAGAGCCCAGGAGTTGGAGACTTGGAATTTGGACTCTGGTCAATGTGATTCTAAGGGCCATGGTCTTAACCTCCACAGTAACTAAGCTCTCCAGCCAGCTCCTCATGACAAGCAGAATCAGCAGCGCTGTCCCATCTGTCTCCCCCAGATTCTGTGAGGACAAACTGGGATAACAGATGTGAAAATGAACCAGAGACCCTAGAGCCCCAGACAGCTGCAGCACAGCAATATTGTGATTTTTCCAGCCCTCTGTTGTCACCTGCCCACCTCTGTGATGCCTTCTCACCCACAGGGCAGAGGGAACCTCAGTCAACCTTCTGAACCTACAGGTGGGTCAGTTTGGGATGCAGCTTGTGAGGAAGGTGTGATGTGTTGATTCCTCGCACCAAGGCCAGGGAGGAGGGACAGTGAGAGGAACAGAGGCACCGCTAGCCAGTATCTGCTGCCTATATCCTCCACTCAGGACACACAGTCTCACTTCCACTCTTTGACAACTGATTAAAAGAGGATATTTTCTTGAGTTTTTTTTTTTTTCCCAAGTGAGATCTCACTGCAAGTTGGTGTTTCAGGATACCTAGACCATTTGAGAATAATGACCCTACAGCAGCAGCAAAAAAATCTAATGGACTGATTAAAAAATAGGAAAAAGACATGAATAGATATTGCTCCAAAAAACTACAAATGGTCAATACATATGTGAGAAAAAGCTCAAGGTCACTAATTTTCAGGGACATGCAAATCAAAACCACAGTGGGACATCACCTCATACTTATAAGGAGGACCAATCCAAAAAAAAAAAAAAGACAAGTGTTGGTAAGGATAGAGAGAAGTTGGAACTCTTTTAGATCTGTGAGTAGGAATGTAGAATGGTGCAGCTGTTAAGGAAGAGTGCAGAGGTTCCTGAAAAAAATTAAAAATAGAAATATCATGTGATCCTGTAATCTTTCTTCTAAGTATTTATTCAAAGTAATTGAGATCAGGATCTCAGTGAGATATTGGCATCCCCATGTTCAGAGCAGCATTATTCACAATAGCCACAATGCAGAAGTGTCTATTGGTACATGAATGGATTAAAAAAAGTAGAAGCACATGATGAAATATCACTTAATTTTAAAAAAGGAAATTCTGCAATATATAATAATAACATGGATGAACCCTGAGGACATTATACTAAGTGATTAAGTCAGTCACAGAAGGACAAAAAAATATGCATGATCCCTCTTGTATGCCATATCTACAACAGTCAAATGCACGGAGGCAGAGCTGAATGGTGGTTGTCAGAGATGGGGGAGGGAGGGAGAGAGGAGTAAATAGCCAATAAGCATAAAGTTTCAGTTAAGTGAGACAAATCGGCTTTAGGGATCTGTTGTGCCTACAGTTAACACTACCGCACTGCACAGGTAAGATCTGTCTCAGTCCATCTCATATTAAGTGCTCTTACCACAACAAAATAAGGTTGAATGAAAAAAAATAAGGCAAATGCTGATGGTCACAGAAGCTGGGTGGTGGACACACAGGGGCTCATTTTATCATCTCTCTTTTTTTGTATTTAATAAAAATTATTACATAATTTTTTCCCAAGGTGGGAGGAGATGATTCCACAGCAATATTTCTCTGAGTTAAAAGATTTAAACCTTTCCAGCCAAGTCACTTCTCAAGTTATGTCAAGTGACAAAAGTGAACTTGTGCTGTGGGTTCCAACTACAGGAACATGGTTTCCAGCTTTTCCTTCCTCCACAGGGTTAAAACTATCACCTCAGGCAGGGATTTCTGTGAATGCTTAGTATTCTAAAAGGTAGTGTGAACTCTGATGTTAGCAGGAAGAAATGTTGCAGGAGGGATACATGGGGACACTGGAAGATGTCCTCATGGGGCTTAGCTGCCCTGGAGGATGTCAGGAAGCAAAGGTGCAGACTCTGTGGGAACAAAGCTGGTGGCCCCTGTTAACCAGAACAGTCAGTCTCATCCACCTGGCCCCTTTCTTTAACAGCTAGTTTTGTCAAATACGCTAGTTTACTGAGCACAGTTTAGGCACTGAAAACTGAAGTTACCATTAGGTGGTGTCAGGAATAGCGAGAACAGAGGGGTTTAAGTTTTACGTTCTGGCAATGGGCAATATCTATTTATCGATCACTAGGCTTGCCTGCTGGCTCAACAATAGTTGAACCTATATTTGCTGAGTATGCCAGGAGCTGCATCAGGTGTGTAGGTTTCAGAGATGAATAAACTACAGCAACTGTCCTCCAGGAGCCTATGGTCTGGGAGGAGGCACCAAGGGAACGGGTAGGTCATTTCAATGAACTCATTACATTTGAAACAGAGGTCACAGGAGCACAGGGTCCTTTCCTACCCTTCCAGCTTCTCTTTCTCCAAAACAGAGCCAAACTTCCCCAGTGAGGGCCTAGGCTTGCGGACATCATTTCTTTCCCCTTCCCTGACTGCTGCTGTCTCACCACCCCATACAAATAGCAAGAGTCACCAATGCCCTCCATGGTATAGGACTAGTGGCTCAGTGGCAGACATTAACCTGCCTTAACTCAGCATCTCTGATGGGCTGAGAATGCCTCCGCTCAACATCCCATGCTTTCCTCTTGCCAACTGCTGCTGCTCCTCAAGCACCTTAGGCATTTTCTCCTGAAGATGGTCCTTCCACCCTCCATGCTTCTCCTCTCCTATAGGTGTTGCTATCTTTACAGCAACAATCCCTGCACCCATGCTCCTGTACCTGAGCAGGCTTGTGTCCATTCATTAGTTCTACCAGTGGTCTCTCTGGCACTTCTGATTCAACACTCCCCAGACTGAACTCACCTTCTTGTCCCTGCTCAGGGTGACTCTCCAGGGAGCTCTCCCTCCATATGTAAAGTCACTGTCCACAAAATGCTCCTGAAATGTGGAGACATGCTTGCTCCTCCCTCATGTCCCAATGCCCACTTGTTCACCAGGTCTAGTGAACTCTTCCTCCTGGATTCCTCTTAAATACACGGCTCATCTCCATCCTCCAGCCACATCCACGCTCTGTGCTTCTTGTTTAGACAACTGCTTCCTAACAGGTCCCCAGACCAGACACACTCACATGCATATTATCTACTTCAAAAGTTGCCAATGGCCTGAGCCCTCCTCTGAAGCTTGGTGCACTTCATTTGTGGGAATACAAGGAAGACATCCACAGGCCCTGTCCCTACCTGGGTCTCAGGGTCGTCAGAGCCCAGGCTGGCAGCCCCCAGCTTGACAACCTCAGCTAGCTGGGTGATGGTGGCTGCTGAGGACTGAGCTGCCTGGGCCAGCTTGTCTGGAGTGGACGCCGCCCCCGACACAAGCAGTTTTGTGTCTTCCACCAAGGCCTTGGCCGTCTTCAGAATGTTCTCCCTGAGAAACAGGCAGGACCAAGGAGGGAGGGAGAAACAAAGGGAAAAACTTACTTTTTGGGGGTTGGGAGGGGAAATCCTTCACAGGGGGCTTTGGTGAAAGGGCTCTGGGAAAGAGTCCCATGTTCCCCCACCCTTATCAAGGGGTACACAGCTTCCACGTAAGCAAAGTTGGGGAGATGAGAGGAAAGCCAACCCTCGTGCATAAGGTGGAGAATAGTAATGGTCCAGGGAAAGACTTAGGTCCACAGGCCTGTGGTTAATTGAACACCCCACATTTTTTGCGACTCTCAAGATCCCTTAAGACACCCACAGTGAGCTGTGAGGCAGCATGGGTTGTGTTATCTTGTCTGGGAATCAGAGCCTGAGGGGCTAGGCTCAGGGAAGCACAGAGTACAGGGAATCTGCTCTGCCCACCCTCAGCCCAGACCTTGGACTAGAGAGAGACAAGGAATAGATGACGAGGATTTGGGGCTCTCCAGCTGTAAACACAGAGCCCTCAGCAACGGCCATCTCAGCAGTGTTCTTAAACTCCCCAAGGCACAGCTCCTACTAAACGTGCCTGCCCCTGCCAATTCTGCCAGGTCAGTGGACGGTCACAGGAGCAGTTCTCTCTAGCCAGCAAAGTGAAAGATCAAAAATATTCTCTGCTGGTTCAGGCTGGATCTAGGACTGTTGAAGGCCGAGCTCAAACATCACTCTGTGTTTACAGTTGGCAAAAGGAGCTTTTTTTGATTTCATGATTCATTTAACCCACTGAGGACCTTGTTGAACTCAGAAGAGATATACAGATTTCTGGCTCCCAGGTAGTGTGGCAAAAGTTGATGAGTTTTGGGGCATGTACCTGTGGTCTGCGAAGGTCTCGCTATTCTCTGCGTTCAACGTCCCTGCTGTTGCAAACATGATAGTGGTGTCCAGGTCGGCGATGATCCCAGATACAGCAGTGGCAGCTGTGATGCATGCTTGTGTCCCCTTGTTCCCAGCCTGGAGAGCTGAGAGTACCAAGGACACCTGTAGGTAAACAGGAATGTGAAAATGGAGAAAATGTGACCCCAAAGTGTGCCGAACCTGAAAACACTGAATTTTTTGTCCTGGAAATTGATGTAGCTTAGGGGTCAGTGGCACAGGTTTGACATCAACAGCCTGGGTCTGAATACCAACTTTTCCATTTATAGGCCACATGGCCTTGGCCAAGCTGTTTCATCTTTTTTGGGCCTTAGTTTCCTCATCTGTAGAATGGGTCCATTACTTTTTATCTACTAAAGAAAGGTATTGGAAGAATAGAGGAAAACTGATGTATGTAAAGTTCCTAGCAAGGCATTTGCAAATCCTAAATGCTCAGTCTAGGGCAGATGCTAGTATGCATTTAGTTCTCATTATGATTCTGAAACCACAGTGAAGGGGCAGGGATTAGGTGCCTCTGAACTGTGCCACTTCCATCTCTTTTAGATAGGTGTTTGGAGCAGCCACTGCTAATATTCATCACTCCTTAACTTGGCTGCCATGATGGGAAATTCTCCAGAACAGACCTCGCTCCAGATGGGATCTCATCCAGAACCTCTCCACCCCTAACACTCCTGCACATCATTAACCACCATCAAACAGTACACAGTGACCTCAGGGTCCTGCAAGTCAGGTAAGGGCTTCACCCCAGCATGTTCCATGTCAGAAATCCTGACTTCCAGCTCCTACCACTCAGCCCCTAGAGTAAACCCTCCCTATTTCAGAGATTCTTTACCCAAACCTGACCATCACTCATCCCTGCTTACAATTCCACCACATGTCAACTTTACTTTCTTCCCCTGACATCTGCCAGCCTCTTACTTCCCCAGACACACCCACCTTTTCTTTCCAGATCTACACTCTGCCTGCAAGGCTCCATTTTCTCCTCTCCAGTCACTGACCAACTCATCCAGCAAGATACAGCTCAAAGTCCCCTCTGAGATGCCTCCACCTATTCTCTTTTCTAGAGAGACAGCTCCGCCTCCTGGGATTCCACAGTGCACTGCTCTTGCCCTCAGGATAGCACCTAGGGTTAGCAGCCGGAAGCTCTTAGAGGCCAGGAGCCCTGTGTTAATTTCAGTGCACTTACAACCACCATCCCGGTTCAATGGCTGGCCCCCAAAAGGATGAAATGCTTTGCAAATGTATTTCTTGAAACGTGCTGAGCAGGGCAGGGGAATGTCAGTGTGGTAAGAGGCACTGAGTTTGGGACATTCTTTTCCCTGTGCTGCTCAGATCTTGGCAGAGGTTGTGGGCTCAGCCCAGCAGGAGGGGCAGGGGGACCATTTCCTGAGTGCCCACCATATCCCAGGACCAGTTCACAGGGTACTATTTCTCTGCTCCATTTGCCTGATTCTCCTTTAAATGTCTGTAGGTCCTACCAGGAAAAGAATTCAGACTGGCACAGAGCTGATATGGGAATGAGATAAATAGCTTCTGGAAAGAACTCTCAGAGAATTGGGGACAAAGGCCAAGACAAGTGATTGGCTGTTTTGGGTGTGTGAGAGAGACTTTCTCAGCCAGGGTGAAAAAAGAAAGTCCAGAAACAGTGCCTTACCCACTGCAAAGGGCGCACAAGTTGGCAGGTGTTTACTGGCCCTCTCCTGGTCCCTAGAGAGGTCATGGAGGAAGACGAATCAAGGGGCTCATGGTTGGGGGCTCATTATATACAACACCGAGACATGTAAGACTGACACAAGAAACACCAGCAGATTAGAAGGGCACGTAGCACAAAACAGCAATAAGCCTGGTTGCTAAACACTGGCCGCCTCCCTACCTTTGTCCTTCCCCAGGTGTCCTGAATCAGGGGCATCTGCTGTGAGGAGCAGCAAGGCCAAGGCCAACTTGGGAAGACTGGGTTGCCTGGCCATGACAGGCAGCTTGGTATCCTGCCCCTGGTCCTGCTGCTTCCCCTGCAAGCCCTTCTGGGGGAACTTGGCAAGCAGGACCTCCACAACAGGGAAGGGCTTTGAAGGGAGAGCAAATAACTTCCCTGAGCTGAGAGATTTATTTCCTCATCCTGTGGAGCCCAGAGAGCCTGGACAGTCCTGCAGGCTTCAGGAGACAGCCAGACTGAGGCTCGGTCTCGGCCAAGGGCCACGGACAGAGCAGTGTCTGTGATTGACTTCCCCATGAGGGTTCCCAGCCAGCCCTGAAGTCTCGTTGCCAAGTTTCTCAACAGTACAGAGCTCTATGTACTTCAAACCGAAGTGCACGGAGAGGAAAATGCCACTGAAGCACAGATGCTTTGGTCTGTGCTTCACACAACCTGCTGAAGAGCTGTTCTGAGTGAGAACTGGCTGGGCTGTAAGCAAAGCAAGAGGTTCCCCTCCGGGAGGAGAATAAAGAGCCTGGATACGGAGGGACTGTTACAGTGGGGCCTTGTGAACTGGGGATAGCATCCTCAGAGAAGAGTTCTGGAGGAAAGTTCCCAGAGAACAGCAGTGAGCATTGACTAGATGTTTATGTCTGGCACAGTGCCAGGTGCTTTTACACACATCACTATGTTTAATCTTCACAATTCTGAGTCAGGAATTGCAAATTTGTATCCTCACATTATAGATGAGCAAATCAAGGCTTGGAGAGGTGAAGTAATTTAGCTAAGATTTCACAGCCCTGCTCCCTACCCTAGAGATTCTCTCTACAAATAGCTGCGTTAGAGTCTGAAGACCCCAGGGGAAGTTCCTTAATGCTCCTCCCCAAAGGCGCTATACAACTGCCTCAAATCACTCAGCTTCCCTGGCTTCACTGGCCCTAAATCAAAAGGTTGCCCAGGAAGGGAAATTTCAGTCTTTTTGACTCAGCCCTTAGCACCTGGGAGCCTCCTTAAGAAGGAAGGCCAGGGGTTACAGGGTGGGGCTCCAGCGCCGGCCTCCCGCTGGCTAGCTTTTGGCTCTGATGTTACTGATAGGGTCTGTCTGCTGGAGGGCCCTTGGAGAAGACTGAGCACTGGGGCCTGATCCTCATGGGATAGCCCCTGTAGCACTCTGCGTTTCTCAGGTCCTGTGGTTCACCCTCTGGTGCAGCCTTCCCCGTGGAGGACCCGGGTGAGAAGAAAAGACAGCTGTGAAGGCTGGATTAACTTTAGCTCAGTTTCTTGCTTTTGTCCCCCATTACAGTGGGTCACTGAGAGCCAGTGGCAACTACGGTGGCTATATCTGACCCAGAGGGCTGCTCCTTACCTTCTCTGTGACAGCACGGGCACACTCGATCAGTTCCCTTTTGGTGTAGCTGTCTGTGGGGCACACCTGGAGGGCCCCTGCCTTCTGCACCAGGAAGATACAGCCATGGCCCAGGTCTTGTACACGCGTGCGAATCTGGAATCCGATCTGCAGAGGCAAGCCCGGGATAGGGAAGGAGTGTGATGGGACCCTGCCATTAAGGCCTTCCCTACGTGGAAAATTTCTCCTGCGTCCTATGGGAAACTGGCTAGGAAAATTCCACTCCTATTAGGAGTCTGTGTCTGGTGAAGTATGGAATTTGGTTGATTTAGCTTCCCTTTTTAGAGACTGTAAAATGCCCACAGTCTCCATCAAGCAAGCATGTGGCTCATTGTGCTAGCATAATGCCCATGGAGTTTGCTACCTTTTCTGGTGTGCAGCTCATTTGGGACTCAGGCCACCCAATAAGAATGTTAATTAGATGAACTCTGTGGCACAATTGTTATTCATTCAACAAGCATTTATTGAGCCCCTGCTGTGTGTCAAGGCCTCTTCCAAGCAGGTGATGCCTTTTCATTTCATTTATACCTCCCAATACCCCTAGAGGGTAATTAGAAGTTCAAAATATAGCTTTAATATTAAGCATATTTTAAAGTGTTCAGATTCTTACAAAACTATATGTTTACCAACGAGAACACCCCCTTCCTCAGCTCTACCACATGGTGAGAGGGACCCTACAGAGCCCAGGCTTCCTGGCCATCAGACCAGGCTTGAGGTTTCCTTGAACAAGGCACACTCACAGAGCTAAAGGCTCAGCAGGCACGCATTCATTTAAGACTCTGAGTTGTGTGATTACTAAAGGCAATTTGCCTGGGAGAAGAGAAAGGAGTGTCACTACGGTTAAGGGGCCAGCTGTTTCCTTTAAGGTATAATAAACTTCACTTCCCCAAAGTACACATTCCTTGGATTCTTTTTCATGTCAGTTTTCCTTTGGTCCGGATCAACACAGCTGCCATGAATAACCTGCCCTCCAGTGCAGGTAAGAAACTAAAAAGAAAGTTTAAGTGTGAATCAGTGTTATTTTTTAAAATGTACAGTAGCTAGAGGTTATAGCTTATTCTTGTATCAACTATTTAGAACAGTTACCAAAATATTTCAGATTTGGTGAATGCTGCCTGGAAGACTTTGGCCATCTGGATGCCGTCTCCTGCTATCATCTCTTATCATCTCTTTAGAGTTTATGGAGGAGTAACTTTGGAGAGTAGGGGTACTACAGATGTTCTCTTACATTACAAAAATACAGCTTTTAGGAAAACATATTCTGCCCTTAACTCCTTAATGCCCAAAGGGCTTTCAAGTCTCCTTAACAGAAAATTCTTTGGATTAAAAAAGGTGAGTTTCTACTCTTTGGGTATCTTGTGAATATTATGCTGGGTGATGCAGAAGCTTCACCATTAGGTAGGTCTGTCCTGCTGACCATTTCTGTATAATATACAACATGAGCAGCATTCCTGGATTCTAAAAAAATGGCAGTACTGAAAATAGGTCTGGACTGGTGCAGTAATACGGCTGTCACCAAGGAGGGACAATTCAGCCCACAAGGCAGTGAGTGATGCCATTCAAACTAATGTGTTTACTAGACACATTCCTGGCTTTAAAAACAAGTTCAAGGTGAAGCCAGGTGATGCCCCATTAAAGTTTTAAACTCAGTCTAGCTTTTGAAGCCTTCCAGATCCATAGTTTAACACCAAGTATTCAAGAATCAGAGCTAATCTAAAAGCAAGAGCTCTTAAATTAAGGATGACCACAGATCTCTAAATGATAAAGGACAGCTGATAAAGTCAGGTGAAGAGGAAGTGGTAGAAGAAATACTGACAGAATTTCAAAACAAAAAGAGACCTTATCAGTTTCAGTTATTTAAAGTGGCTCGGATTGAAATGTGGTTTTGTTGTCTTGAGCTAAAAATTTTACTAAGCTCTCTGGATCTCAATTTGCTTACCCATAAAACGGGAAGAACAAATGACTCTTGTTTCATATACTGTGATTAGAAGAGTAAATGGGACAGCACCCATCACAATGCCTACCATGTGGTCAGACCTATTTTTTTTTTTTCAGGGGTGTGACAGCAAGGCACTCAAATGAAAGAAAACAACAGAATCAATAGTCTACTGGCAATTTTTTTTTTTTTAACTGAGGATTGAATGCAGGGGCACTTTACCACTGAGCCACACCCCCAACCCTATTTTGTATTTTATTTAGAGATTGGGTCTGAGGTGCTTAGTGCCTCATTTTGCTGAGGCTGGTTTTGAACTTGCTATTCTCCTGCCTCAGCCTCCAGAGCCACTGGGATTATAGGCATTTGCCACTGTGCCCAGCTTTATTGGCAATTTCTCTGTGAACATTTTGTACCACCAGAGGAACATTCTAGAAAGAATGAGTTTTTGAGACTGTATTCAAGCAGATAAGGGATTTAAAAATGGTCAGCTTCCAAAACAATGCTGAACTTCTTGCAAATACAACCCAATGTTTTAAGAACCATAGGGTGATTCCACACACCACTAGTGTTTATTATAAAGGAATGTTGCTCAAAGACATGCAACTTGGGGTTTTAAATTGGCAACTTTAGTAAACCATTACTTGAGCCTCATGAAAAAAACCTCAATTCCCTTCTTGCCCAAATAAAAGTTCAATGGAGGAAAAACCATCTCCCTGTTTTGTGCCTGGAGGGAAATTAAAAGCCTGGCCTTTATGAAGTTTGGGATCCAATTACAGTGTGGGTGGTGATCTAGGAGATCTGATCATCTTTCCTTACTGCCTAAAACCAAACAAAATGTTGGGCTTGTCACAGACCTTAAAAGCAATTGCATCCGAAACCAGGTCCACTATCTTGCCTGGGAGAGCATGTGGATGTTGGTAAGTTCTGATTCTTCAGAACTTATGTGACAAACTGAGAGAGAAAAATATGGAAGGAAAAAATAGAAAGTTCACAACAGACTTAGGAATCACTATCCAACCTCCAAAAAGCATGTCTGGAGTGGAAAGTTTTAGAGAATTCTAGAGAGGGCTGTGGTTCTTTTAGGCAAATGCTCCTGCTAGCTTTGAAGACATCGAGTATTACAAGGGGTTACAGTGGATTTTCCTTAGAGACAAAGCTTTAGTCATTAAATCTTTCCCCCAGGATTTACACTTAGGAGTCATGGCTCATAGAATTTCTTTTTTTCTTTTCATTTTTTTTTTAAGAAAAATAATAATAACCCAAAATTGCAAAGCTGCCAGAGGATTTTGGCTTTTCTGAAGAAGTTTTTACAGTGAAGTTAACAAAGGTTTGAATTTTCCATGGAAAAATAAGCAGATAAAGATCCTGCTTGATGTTTCAGGGCACAGCTCTGATTTTTCCTGTAATTGTCCCATCCTGGAAAAGACCAAAACGCTGACTTGGCACAGCCGCTACAGGCTGCCGTGAAGGGGGCCGTTTTTGACTTGCTGGGGATATAAATATTTTCACATGCTGTGATGTGGGGTCCTCTTGGGTATACAAATAATTCTACGATCTTGGAATAAAAAAATACATTGCTTCAGGGATCTTCTAACCTTCTTGGTTTTCTCCCCACATATCTGTCTGGCAAATGCAAACAAAGAATTTTCCTTTGCAAGCCACGGGTAATTTTATATTTTCCCTGTCTCTTTCACTCCAGGTCACATTGCTTTTGTGTCTGGACTGTAAAATATAACTTGAGATGTAAGAGTGAAATGGGAAAAGCTTAATGAAAATGTTGCTACAGCCCACGGCCAATAACCAAAGAAACCTGTTGTGCTTTCTGCAATCCATTTTCTTTCCTGGCTGCTTTGACTTTATTTTATAGTTTGCTTCAGTGGTTTGCCTTGCAATAAGAAAATTCTGCTTGTTTCACACATGAGGTGGGCAACTCATAAGAACTCCGATGGGGGAAGGGCCCTGCAGATAACCCAGGCAGGACAGCATTTCAATCATCCAAGGCAGATGGAGGTGGATTCCACTCGTAAAGGTTTCTGTAGATAGGGATCCAGACCTCCCTTACAATTACAGTCTGTTTTAATTCCTTCCTCAAAGCCATTTACTTCTTCCCTTTGTTCAACCAAAGTCTTCTTTACTCTAACGTAAGTTCCCTTATAGTTGTTTATGAAATTCAAAATTACACATTAATCAAGTGAAATTATATGTCTAGATAAATTACAGACTGGAATTATAGTCTAGTCTTACTAAAGCAGGGAGTCTATTTTAAAGAAAGAAAGATGGGCCTGTGTAAAAGAATCAAGAGAGTCCTGGTGTCTCTGATAGTGTTCCTTTCTTGATTGAACTTAACACACTCATCACAAACAATTATTCATGCTGCAACCTAAATAATCATTTTGAAATCAGAAAACACAGGCACTGTTAAAACTTAAGAAATCCCATGCTAGATATATATGTATGCAAGTACATATATGTGATGCTTCTGTTTGCATGCATGGTTATGCCACTTGTTAGAAAGCAATGTGTTCTGGGTCTTTGCTTCTGTAGAACCTCTGGGAATCTTTGTTAGAACATGCTCGGATCTGACTCCCAGAAGAAAAAGCAGCACTGAGGAACTTTGGGACAGTGACTATTACTGCAAGGAGAGAAAAAGACCAGCTACAACCTTCTGCCTTGACATCCCACTAATTCACAATAGGGGTTGAGCTCAATAAACAGCTTGCTGAATTTCATGGAACAGTTACCTTTATCTCTCCAGTGTTACTGCAACTCATCCCATCATTCTGCATTCCAGATTGAGCTTTCTTTCTCTAAAGAGCCACAGTTCCCTGGGCCCTTCTGGGTGTTCACACTGACATCCCCTGGAGCCCCGTTCAGGATCTCTGGAGACCACCCAAGGAGTGGTCTTCCCAGTAGACTACTCCGTTTCTTAGAACTACCAGAGATTGCAACTCTTAGAAGGTGGCTTTAGGGGCCTAATGTTGTCATTTGAAGGCCTTTCTGGGTACAGCTTGCTGAGGTCAAGTCTATGCTGGCCTCCACAGAAAGCTAGTTAAGGGAGGCATGTGGGTACTAAAGAGGCCACTGGAGGTATGATGGCAGGATCTGGGCCAATTCTTAGAAAGCCACTAAGATTATTAAGGTAAGGCTTGTGACACAAAAGCAGGCATTTCTCAATTGAGGGGCAGCAAAATCCCATGCTTCTAACACTTCTGGGAGCCTTTGTAAAATACAAGCTTGACTTGGGGGGATGCATAGAATAGCAACAGGAAATGATAAGATGGCACCCTCAGGCTCAAGTATGGTAAAGTGATGGGCTGATGGGGAAGAGGCCTGGAAGAACATTGTAAACAGTTATTTTTTTCCTGAGAGCCTACTTCCCAAATGGTCCCAGCTCTTGGCCAGTCAGGCTCTGAAAGAGCATGAGCCTGGAACACAACCTTGGGCTTCCAGGTATGAATGGGTGTGTGTGGTGGGGAGAAGTTGGCTGCACATAGTGGAAACAGAATCTGGTTCTAGCTACTGGGCTCAGGTCTTTTGGAGTGGAGCCAGGCTACAGAGAATCCCTTGGGGGTGGGCACCACTGTGTTTGCTTCTTAAAATAGGGGCCTTAAGGTGGCAGACCTCCTCTGGTTCGGCCGTGGCTGCTGCCATCTGGCCCTGGAGAGCCAGGTGCCCATAGTCACTGGTCATTTGTGAAGCCAATCCTCCCAACTCCTCCGGGTTAGTAACCGACTTAGTCATCTGGAAAAAGAAAACAAGCAAGACACAAATACACACAGAGAAAAGCATGAAAACCACGTGTTAATACCATTGGAAGCCAAAGGATTTCATTCACTTTTAAGCTCCCGATGGGGTGAAGGCTAGTACTGGCATTCAGGGCTGAATGCTGGAAAGGGCAGCTCAAGCACAGCCCAAGCCACATTGCACACAAAAGGCCAGAACCCATGCAGACCCTGCAGGGCCCCTCTTAGGCCAGCAGATTCTGGTTGGGCCAGATGGGCACATGCTTAGTATGGAGGCCGTGCATCGTGGAGCTGGGCCTTGAGGGACCATTCTCTGGGAGGTGCCCTGTGAGGCCAAAGAGGAATTCCCCCACGAAACCTCCAGGAGGCACAACCCATGTGCACTGCACACTCCTGGCCTGGGTGTCTACGGACTGCTGGTTTGGGCTCTGGGTCTTAGAAGCAGGATCCACCCAGGTAAGAAAGGGCATGAGGACAGGGCTGTTAAAGTTGTGAATGAGAAGTGGTAGAGAAGCCAATGTTTTGGAGGAAGAAACTCAGAGAATAGCTTTGAAATAAATTTGTGCCAAAGCATGACAAGGGTTCAGCCACAATGTTCTTATTGGCAAGACATATTTTTCTGCTTCATAGAACAGTGTGTCTTAGCTAAGCTCACCTAACACGTTAGTTTCTAGCTTTCCTTCTTCCTCTGGACAAAAAATGCCAATTCTCACAAGAACAGCTTTAATGTATTACTCAGAAGTGTCCTTGTCCCTCTTTGAGGAGCTTCCCTCCTGCCTTATCCCCTTCCTTGCTCTGGATAATTCTCTCTTTATAACCTTTGAAGGCCTTGATGTGAAAGGGTTTTTAAAGTCTTTTTGAACAACTTCATATCCATTGAGGTAGGATAGGAATGTCTGACTCTTCTAAGGTTTTTTTTTTTTTATAAGGAAATGTCACAAGCTTCAGGCCCAAGTATGGGTTCCAAGGAGCACATGTTGAACCTCAAGAGGGCGAGATGGCACCATGAACTGCTCCATCTGTGCCCAGCCACAGAGAGATTCTGAGGGTGAGCCCACAAGGTGAAATGGGCCTCTCCAATCAAGGCACAGGCCAGCTGTTTCAGGAGTGGCCATGCAGCTGGAAGCTGGGCTCCTTAGGGTCAAGGACAACAAGGTCAACAAAGGTTAGCCCAGAGCCTGGCCCAGGAGACATTCCAGAAATGCTAAAAGGCCACTCAAAAATGTCTTCTCCTGCCACTGCACTGCATGGCAAAGCTGCAGAGCGGGACTTTTGTCCTCTGTGCTCCCTTTAGAGAACGGGCTTGCGCTCAGCTCCAGCTGGTCAGACACACGGAGATGAGTGTTATGTCTCCCTCCTGCCCCAGCCCCAATTCTTTTCAATAACAGTAGACCTGGCACAGTCAGTTTCCATGAATGAGCGGAGCAGCCAGAGAAGGCTTCGTGGTCCAAGCTCAACCTCTAGTGGACACACGATTACATGACAGAACCAGAGAAGCGCGTGGGCCACTGTGATGGGACAGTAACCACATGGTGGATCATTCTGGTCCCTCTGTCAAGGAAGGCCCCTGGATTTCTCAATTCAGGCTTTTGTGGAAAAAGCATCTGAGGCATCTCCAAAGAGTCTACCCTGTAGCCTCTGAGTCTTTTAAAGTGAAGAGGCGCTTACCCCACATGCTCCTATTCATTCTCTAAAGACCCCATTTGTCATTTTTTTATGTAACTTATTAACATGTCAAGATAGCATTCACTGTTTCTTGAATGGCATTTATATCTATGGACCCACTAATAGAGTTCTTGTGTTGCATTTTAGCAAAAAACAACAAAAAATTATCTCCAAAAGTTACTTGCCTTCTGTTGTCAGGATTTTTTTTTTTTTTAAATAATAACCACACTGTTCCATCTTGCCTAAAAAGATAGGCAATACTATATTGTCTAAGTGTTAAAATTTGACTCTGTAAGACAGTCTCATCTCTGTTCTATTTTATCCAAAAATATCTTTTCTCATACTGTGATTTAAATATATCAAAATATCTCAAGGCCTTTCAGAGGTGAATAGGACTTTTTTTCTTCTTGACTCCAATTTCCTTCTCATTTCCTTTATTCTCTCATATTTTCTCCTTCCTTTGTTCCCTGTCCTCATGCCCAAATCTCAGTCATCTTAATTCCTTCTTGTGGCTTTTTCATGAGGTGGGCTTCTCAGCAGGTTGGGTTTCTAGACCACAAGTGACCAGAGAGACCACAAAGAGAGGGTGGGTGCTAGAACCCAGGAGGAACTAGGAGCATATCTCTCTCCCTCACAGATCCTGAGTTTAAAGACTCAGAGGTGGTGGCAGACAGGGGCAACCAGCAGTGGGAAGGGCTCTTACCATTTCCTGAGCTGTAACAGCAATGGCTTTGGAGTATTTAACCACAGTTGTCTGGTAGTCGACGAATGTTCCCTTTGGTTCTGGAGGGGTGCCTTCATCCAGCTATAGAGAAGAGGAAAAGAACCCAGAAGTCATAAGAAACCCATTGAAGCGTGGATTGCATTTATTAGAATTAGAAACTTAGAGAAGTGAAGAGACCCTTAGATTCTTTGGCCCTGTTGGAGATGAATTCCCTAACTTGTGCAGTAAGGACTACAGTAGGGCTGCACATAAGGCATTCAGGGGACACAGGTAAGAGTCCCCCAGATGAGTCTCAGAATGAGATACATTATGGAGAAGTGATGTTTCAGCTAAAGTCTAATCAGGTAAGGAGCGTCCACAAATGTAAAAGGTAGGGAAGGTAATCCAATAAATGGGATAGCACTGCAGCACACAGAGGCGTGGTGGAAATGATGTTCAGGGAAGTGCAAAGAGGAGAAAGATGAGGTGGGAGAGGAGGCAGAAGATAGATCACTAAGGGCTTCCCTAGGATGCTGGAGTCCACATACATCGATGCCCTGGAGCTATTTATGGTCTAAGTTGGAAATAGAAGGAACTGGAAGTTCTAGGAATAAGCTGCTATTCATCTGACTCTAAGTGTGATACAAATTGAGAGAAGGGAAAAATCACTGTGTGGTGAAGAGTGGAAGCAGGTAGGACTGTGGCTGTGTCCCTCAAAGGCTGAGGACTTATTGCTCAGAAACTTGTATCTGAGACCTGATTCAAGAGCTTATAAATGGTCCTCAAGCTAGTTAAGATCTCCAGGTCTCAGAGTACCTTTGTTGGTAACTTCCAAGCAGGACACAGTTGTAGAATCCATTGAAACTATATGTGGCCAAGAGCTGCATAAAAGAGGAGGAGATGATGACCACGAGAATTAAGATGATAATGTTAGTGAGACTGTAATGAAGAAAAAGGCAACCCATCTTCACCACTGTCATCAGCATTATTGTCACCATTGGTTGCTGAATGATATTCCAGATGAAGAGACAAGGCAAAAGATGCCAATATAGGATGTGTGAACATAGCGGGCTTGGTATCACCTGCACAGAAGCAGGTTTTGAGAGTGTTGGGAATGAGGCTGTTATCTGGAGAAACTTGAAATCAAGAGGAAGATGGTAGGAACTGGCAGGCAATGACATATTTGAGAAGATCTCCCTGGCACCTCTTTGCCAGATAGTTTGGACTCAGGGAAGAGATTGGGAGCCAAGAGGTCAATTAGGAGAATGTTAGGTGGTATCCTCAATAAGAGCCACATGTCAAACAGTCACAAGCTACATCGTGAGTGAAAGGAATATGTCCCTGGAGCCTGTGTGTGATGTGGCTGCACAGCCTGGGAGTCATTTTCACCAAACAACACAACACAAACTCTAGATTATTATTTTTAGGGGATACCAGGTATTGAACCCAGGTGTGCTAATCCACTGAGTAACTTGCCTAGCCCTTTTAAATATTTTTTTAAATTCAACAATTTTATGTAATTTTATATTCTATAATTTTAGAACAGCATTTTTTATTATTAGTTGTTCAAAACATTACAAAGCTCTTGACATATCATATTTCATACATTTGATTCAAGTGGGTTATGAACTCCCATTTTTACCCCGTATACATATTGCAGAATCACATCGGTTACACATCCACGTTTTTACATACTGCCATACTAGTATCTGTTGTATTCTGCTGCCTTTCCTATCCTCTACTACTCCCCCTCCCTTTTAAATATTTTATTTAGAGACAGGGTCTCACTGAGTTGCTGAGGCTGGCTTTGAACTGGCAATCCTCCTGCCTCAGCCTCCTGAGCTGCTGAGATTACAGGTGTGCACTACCATAAACAGCTAGGGAAAAAAAAATTTAAGGTATCTTTATTAGGCAGAGAGATGATTGCAAATGTCTTATCACAGCATGGGGACCCTGCTAGTCAAATGAGGATTGAGTTGACTCATCTGTTAAGTGTTAACCCACTGAGCATCTTTTAAGTGTCAGTAGGTGTTAGGATCCTTCATTTGAGATGTGGCCCAACTATACCAAGCCGGGAACCTGTAGCCTGTGACTGCTGGCTACTGCGATGAACCTTTACCCAATCTGAAAGTAATGAGAAAGGTAAGAATAAAGTAGTGCTTCAGGATTTCTAATTTATTTAGTTGAAGACCTCCCCTTTATTCTGGGATTACAGACTTCACATTGCTTTTTTTTTTTTCTTTTCTGGTATTAATATGACCTTTCTTTTATGAAATAGTAGTGATGCTGGTAGCAAAGTTTTTGTTTTGCTTCTGCAACTTTCTTAGCACCAAAGCTGTAAGGAAAACGAAGAAAAGGTACTCTATTGTGAAATTCCACAGAATCCCACAAACCTCACTGAATGAAGAAATCAAGGTTCAGAGGGCTGGAGTGATTTGTCCCAAGTCACAGAGAAAGCTTATTACTTCATGTTCACCTATCAGTTCCAGACGCTCTAGTGCTTAGACACATGGACAGGAAATCTCCAGAACTACTGTAGTGGAAGCTCTGAAGAATTGCAAGAATTGCATCCAAGTTCAAATAAACTTTGGGTACACTCATATTATTTTGCCTGTTACTGCCCTTGATAATTTAAGCAATGATTCAAAGAGCATATCACTATTTTCACCAAATTAATGCACCTGGATACAAACACCAGCTTTCTAATATCCTGCTGCTTAGGGCCCAAGGGACTGAAATATCCCTTAAAGCTCTAGCAAAAGGCTGAGTAAAGGCAGGATGGGGAAGAGGTATTGTGTGGTCGCTTGGATGTCAGGACAGATCAGTTAAGAGTTTAGGGGCAGTCCAGAAACCTCAGTGGCATATTGTTTAATTTTTAGGTACCAGGGATTGAACTCAGGGGTGCTTAAGCACTGAGCCACATCCCCAGTCTTTTTTTTTTTATTTTTTATTTTGAGACAGGGTCTTGCTAAATTACTGAGGCTGGTTTTGAACCGGTGATCCTCCTGTCTCAGCCTCCCGAACCACTGGGATTACAGGCATGTGCCACTACACCCAGCCCCAGTGATTTGTTTTCAAGAACTGAGGGGGGAAAACCCTTTGCTCCTGGCCTCTGTGGTCTGTGTTGTCAGCAGTTTCCAGCTCTTCCAGCACAGTCACGTGTGCTCTGGGCTGAGGGAGCAGCTGTCACACCACTGACATCAGGTGTGCAAGAGCTGCTTTCCGTCTGCAGCCTGGGGCAGCGTGTAAGGCTCACAGCTGCCTCAGGAAGACTTCAGATCTGACTCTCACATTCCAGGGATTGCTAGGACATTTCCCTGTCATTGCACTGATTCTGAAAATTCCCTTTTCTCAAGAAGAAAAAAATTAACATTTGATTTTCTAATTTGTACCAAGAAACCTTGGACTTAGACACATTATTTTATATTCTTGGTAGACACATGGCTTATTTTCAAAGCTCTAGTGTTCTGATGTCCTAAAAACCAAACACACACACTGAGACTTATCCAAAGGAGTTGAGAATTTTGCCATTTACTTGTTTGTGCCAAACTGTCCTTATTTGAAGCATGAGAAGCTCATAGATCAAAAATTAACCCATTAAGTGCCAAGTTTTCAATTGTATGACTATTTCAATGAAATGGACCCAGGTGCAACAGAATAGGTTGAAAATCACATTCTAGAGTTTATTATGCAATTTGTTATCATGAAAACCATTAGTCATACCATTAATAGTATTAATGAATATTATCTTTAATCACTCACCTATTACTTTTCTCAAAAGGACAGGATTCTAAAAACAAATGTTTATTTTGAAGTTACCATAAGTGGTCTATTTGTTGCTCAATTTAAGTTTTTAGGTTTCATAAATGGGTCGATGGGACAAAATGGGTTAACAGATACTTTAAAAAAGTGGAGCCCCAGGTCTCTAAAGGAAGACTTGGCTGTCCAGCCCAGACTTGTTACTCCAGCAGTGTGACAATGACTATATAATGTTTAGGGATAATTACTCTAATTACAGTTTGAGGGTATCCTTTCTTTATGGAGATATGAACAACCAATCTTCTCTAAATTAGCAATTAAAGACTGCTTATTATCCTGAAAAACCATATTAATGTATTCACATTCTGACGATGGACATGTCAAAACACAGAGGATGTCTATAATTCTTGGCTGTGCTATCACAGGACGGCAATTAGATGTTGATGAACAATTGTTCTTGGTGATGAATATCAAACTGACATGACGAGTGAAGGATTGGGGGAAAAGAGCAGAATATATGGAATTGAAACTGTCTCCAGTCATATTTCCTTACTGACCCATGTCAACCGACAGGTCACTAAATGAGAAAATGATGCTTATCTTCTTTGTCTGTTGTCTATGAGAGTTCATAAAGGGGTTTTACACATATTATTTCATTGGTTGATGCATGTGACTAGATACCAGAACCATGAGGAAATTTTAAAAAGTACTAACAGAGATTCCAAGACTCTACCCCATCAAGATCCCAAACAAGCAAGTTAGGGGTGCAGCCTAAGAACCTGCATTCAGAAAATCTCCCTGTTGTCCCATAGTAACCATTTTGAAGTTTGCTTTTCACAACGAACTTACGAAGGAGCCAGAGGAGGTGAATAATTACTTCCATTTTGTAAATGAGGAAACCAGTGATATGTTGACCACCTCCCATCCTCCTAGATAAAACTGGAAGGAAGAGGGGGAAAGCTGGTTTACAAAAGTAATAAACTAGAGCTCTCCAGAGAAGGCGGCTTGCTTGGGGACAGTGGGAGAAGACCGAGGCAATGATGGCTAAGGAGGGGCCATTCCACCCAGAAGCCCATGCCCACCTTGCTCACAGCCTCTGCGATGGCGTCCACCATGCCTCCCACCAGCCCCACTTCACTGGCAGCTTCGTTCAGTGTCACCATGATGTCGTCCACGGCTTCCTTCATCAGCTGGGCGGCTTCCGTGATGGCGTCATGGGTATGCTGAGCCTGAGAAGGGAATTGTGAAATGTTTCCTTCCACAGAAGGAAATGGTGCTTAGTCTCTTAAGAATCACTTCACTTCTCTTATGAATAACCTTAAGAAGACAAAACTATCCTCATGGTGGAGCACAGCAATGCATCCTATATTCTCCTTTTCCTGGATTTTGGATGTTTGTTTGCAAACCAAATAAAAGTCAGAAAGACAAATAGGAAAAGCATTTTTTTTTTTATAACCAAGAGGAAGAATAAAACTGCAAGGTCAAATAGTGTCTAATGACATGACTAGTTTTATTTGTTACTATGTTCACGGTTGTAGAAAGAGAATGCCACAGGCTCCTAAATATATGAGTTGACATAGTTAATGAAAAAAGAAACTACTATAAAGGAAAAATGTATTCATAACATATGTACTTCTATTCAGCATTGCCCAATACACTCTCATTCCCTTTCTACAAATAAGTTAGGAGATTATGCAAATGTAGGTACATACAACAGGAATAAATATGTAGAAGGCCAAACAGTCTTTAGAACTATGTCACAATTTATATTGCCAGGAAATTGGAGAAACAAATGAGCAATATTCTCCAAGGCAGACACTCTGTAGGCAAAGCCACACTGCCCTCGTGTTTCTCAGTATACCTTACTGTGAGGATGTGTCCATGTCAATCGCAGAGCAGGGGCTGGGTAGACAAATGAGCAGACAGAATATAGAACAGGGGCCAGTGCTGGGCTTCCTGGAAGACACCTCAAATGGCAGCAGGATGCAGGAGAAAGTTTCTAAGTCTGGGGCAGGAAAACCTGGGATCTCGTTGTGGCTCCAATGCCAACTAGTTAAGTGAATAGACTTGCTTCCTCTTCAGTATAATAGGAAGAATTATAATATTGCTATGTAGCAAAATTCTGATGGACTCATAACGGGCAGGGTAGTAGGGGGATGTGCTCCTCTGAACTGTGATCTAATACCAGGTAGTTAGTGTGAGGAATGTGCTGCACCCAGGTGCTGGGACTATCCAGGAAGGAGTGGGGGTCATCCTGGCCCACCCTAGGGAGATGACATTTACAAAAGGCCCCAAACATTGCATTTTTACTTTGGTGGGTGAAAAGGTAACAAAGCCAGTGGGACTTGATAGAAGGTAACTGCTATGAATTAAAAAAAATTTTTTTTTTTTTTTAATAAAAAAGAAGAATTGTAAGGAGGCTAGTGAGTCATAGGAACTGGCCCTGTCTGAACTGAAAAATCCTAGGAAGCAAGAAGAGTTCCTGAAGGATGACATCTGATGAGATGTGACACGTGCTGCTCTCAGATGGTTATCCTTGAGGCAACTGTGTCAGGAGGCGTAGATTTCTGTCTTCAAGATGTAATAGAGTAAAGTGGCAATTTCAGTTGATAGTTAATTTCATGGCATAGAGAGGGTATAACGTGAAATGTACAGATGGCTTGGTTTTGATGACAGAAACCTGAAAGGTGCTATCTCCTGTATGTCACACTCCACAGAACATATCTCATACAAATATATTCTCATTTACAAGGAGATCAAATAAAATCTGTGTTTTTCTTTAAGTCTCAGTTCAGATGAACTCATTACTGATGATGCAAAATATGTCAGAAATTTTACATATTCATATGAAAAGTAAATATGTGCTTTAGGGGAGAGACAAGCGCCGCTTGTCAAGGATCTTCCATCTCCTTTGGGTTCAGGAAGGTGTCAGGAGTAAATTTGGGGGGCAGCAGCAGTAAGTCATGAAGCTGTTATTTTGGGACTCCCTTCAAAATTTACAGAGCATTTGCCCCATACAAAGTGACAAAAATCCACAAAAATAATCCTTGGCTGTGGCTATCCTAGAAATGAATTATTTTCCCATCTGCTTGGGAAGATGGGCTGTTAGGTTTTCTCGAAGACCTGTCGCCCTTCACTCCTTATGTTTAAAAGTTTTACAGATTCTTAGAGGTCAACTCACAGTCCACCTCCTCTGTAAAGCTGTCTCCAGTTGTACCAGCCCCATTCAGCGCCTTTGTTCTGGTCTCCAAAGGCAAGTCACAGCTTAGTTCAGAATCACACACTGTGTGCTGGCTGAGCACAGCAGCTTAGTATGCCCAAAGACACAGTAGGGTCTCAATTAAGGCATGTTTAAATGACCAGTGACCGTCCAGGAAGCAGAGTCAGTAGGCTAACAATGAGGTCGTTATTTTCGATTTTGGAGGGGTTCCTTGTTACTGCTCCTCACAGCACAATACAGATTCCATTCTTTCTTGGACACATGCCTGAACTCAACTTCCAAGGGAGCCTTGTTTCTTTCTAACAGCATTTCCACTACAAAGCCCAGGACAGCAGGCAAAGACATCACAGGAGGATGGAAAGTGGGAGAAGGCTACAGGGAGCAGACCTCAATTATAGTAAAGGGAGAAAAACAACTAATAATTAGAACCATGCAACAGAGAAGAGGGCTATGTTTTTTGCTGGAGTGTTGCAAGCAGCTTCTATGGGGGCCCATGGAGGACACTGTGGAAGGGAGCGGATGGGGTGGGGACCCAGGAGGGAGCTCAATGGGGCAAGGAAGAGGCCACCAGCACAGGCCTTCCTAATATGTGCAATTCATTAACCTCAGGCTCTGAGGCTGCTACTTCTTGTTTTTAAACACCTCTCAGACCAGACACATTATCTCATTCAGTCTCTATAGCTACCCTAGGGAGGGGTTCATAATTAGCCCTTGTTATTCAGGCCAGGAAACAAAGAAAGGAAGTAACCTGCTAGAAAGAGGTGGAGCTGGGATTTGAATCCAGTTATGTCTGATCCCAGAAGTGTGCTATTTTCTACCAAATAAGAACTACTGAAAACTATTTAAAAACATTTTAGTCCTATTTTTTTTCTGTCAACAAGAAAATTAACAGGTAATGCAAATAAAACCCAGTAAGTATCCACCTAAATTGGTTGTCTATGCCTCTGACCTCTTAGGAAAGGGTCTAAAAAGCAAACCCAGTGGCCCAGGTGTCTTTTGGGACAAGCCTTCAATTTGTAGACCAAATGCAGGTTGGGTATTGGTGAGGGGACAGAGTACACCTGCCTGGCCTTTACTCATCATGTCTTACTTCACCACACCCAGTGCTTCTGGTCCCTCAGTGAAAACTATTCTGGCCACCAATTCCAAGCAGAAAACGCCATTATGAAGCTTGTGATGCTGACTATGTATGCTCCCGACCAAGAGGAGCTCAGAACTGGCTGTCCAAGCAGATATGCTAACATCTTAACCCATCCAGAAGAGTCCTATTTTGATATTCTATTGGTCCTGAGACCCTTTTAGGTGGAGGGTGAAGAAATGTGGCAATAAATAGCCTTGGATAAAAGACAACCAGAGCTGTGTCAGAAGGTTAGCTCTGACTCCTCTAGTTTGGAGAGGGTACAAAGAGGGCTGGCCCCACATCAGGGCACCTACTGCTAATCTATCACAGTCAGGGCTGCATTCTTTGTCCTTCTTGATCTACTCTACCAGTTTTGCAACTAGACTTGTTATTCCAAAGGACTCTGCACACTTTGAGGGCCAAGGCTCTTAGTACTTTTAGCATACCCAGAATTAGGCTCTTAGTAATTAATGGTCAGATATTTGAATGAAAACCTAAATATAGAAAATTCAGGTTTAAGACATTATTCATGCTGTCACAGTGAGTTGTTTCTAAAATATGGATTGGTTGTGTCATTCTTCTGCTTAAAGACCATCACTGACTGCCCATTGCTTACAATAAAGGTCAAATACCTTGGCTTGGAAGAGGAGATCTGTCACAGCATGGCACAGTCTATCCTCTTGTCCAGCTACCTTTGTGATCTGCATTTTTCTAGACACATCAGACTGCTTACCATCTTCTGAAGATAATCACAATCTTTTGTTTTTTTTTTCTTTGTAACCCTACATATGGCTTTGCATATACTTTTCCCTCTTCCCAAGTTCAAAATAAAATGTGATACAAAGTCACTTGTGACACACTATTGTAATCCTTGGCCACTTAAAGCAGCTGGGTTACATAACAGGCTGAAGAAATGTTCCTTCTACAAACTGGGCAAAGGGGATATCATATGAAATTGCTGTCTCTTAAGTCTGAGAAACAGAAATGACATTCACTGGAAAACAACTGAATTTTCCTTCCTGCAAGTTGGTGTCAACACTGAACAGGTCCCAGTAAGCATTTGCTTTTATTCCTGTCATCATCACAGAATTCATTTTTTCCCTCAAGGATGCTTGTCTATACATTCTTTAAGGAAAAAATAACTTACAGATAAGACTTAATTATGTACACTTCTTAACGCCCCCCAAATCCCTGGGAAAACCAATAATAGAAGATGATTCCCCACTTCAGAGAACTGGAGTAATGTTTTGTTCCTTAGAGAGAGACAATACGGCAGGACCAGGACCTTTGTGGTTCTAAGTGAGTCCCTGACATCCTGAACCATACCTTGGGGTTTCCTCCACCTTCTTTGGCTGCATACAGCATCTGCAGGGCAGACTCTGCCAGTGTCTTGGTTTGGTCCAGCACTGTCATCTGCTGTTGATGGTCCAAAATCTTGGAGGCGACACCTACTGCAGCTAAGATCAAGGGCTCGAAGTAGCTTGCCAACTGTGTCACCTTGCAAGAATGGAAAGTCATAGGTACATCACTTAAGTACAGGTGTTTCCTTCAGAGTACCTTTCAGTGGGAGTGGATTGGGAAAAGGGGTGAGCTGATTCAGGAAGAAATGCAGGCCTGCTACTATGTACTTTTGAAAGTACTTGCTGGCTATTGACTATTGCTTGCTTTTGATTTCCTTTGGAAAGTTTTTTATCTCTTTTCCAAACATGATAGAAGTGCTAAGAAATCAATTCTGAGATCTAGACTTAGGCATCAGAATTGAACTCAATTTTATAAATCATTAATTTTACAAGTAATTTTTAATAGAAATCAAAGGCATCTTATAAACTCAGAGGAAGAGAAAGTAGAAGAGGGACAGGATTATCAGAGAAGGTAAGAGAAGAAGCCTGAGATAAAGAGAAACTTCAAAAGCTTTTTAAGAGGCCAGTCTAATTGGCTTCTGCTTGAAGCATTTGGATAAAGCCTTAGCTCTGGATTAAATAATGCAAAATGATTTCATATCAGCCAAGATGTTGTTTATAATTAGTCCAACCAAATTTCCCATATCTATATATCAATATACCACAGCAAATTTCACCTTTACATACATCCATAATGCACTAATTAAAATTTTTAAAGAACTATAATAGATCATCAGAGTATAGGAAAGGGATAAGGGGGAGGGAGGAGAGGAAGTAACAGTGACTGAATTGCAGCAAATTATATTCTATGCTTGTATAATGTCAAAATGAACCCAAATATAGTGTAGAACTGTAACAAACAATACAAATTGACAAAAACACAAAACAAAGAGATATGCCCACATCCAAATCCAAATCCCTGGAATCTGAATGTTATCTTGTTTGAAAAAAAGGTCTTTGGATTTCTCTTTCTTTCTTTCAAATGAGATATGCCATATTTGAAAAGGCAGAGATGCTGACCAATTTCAACTACCCCTCCTTAGAGCCAGGAGGAAGTTTAGTAGTCCCTTAAACTTTTCTGTAATTTGAAAAAGCAAGATGATTGATTTTCTAAAATCAATACCTGCTAAGAAAATTTTGGCTACTGCACTTCTTGATGTGCACAGCGATACTGACTGCTGAACTGATCAATGCTCAGGAACCTTGAAGGCTATTAGAATCCAATTTTTGGTCTCTCCCTGCTAAGGTATAGGCTACATGACAAGCCAGCTCTCCTTGAAGGGTCAGCAGAGTGAACCCCAAATGGGCAAAACATCATCTGCTATTTTAAGTATGGGCAGGAACTCAGCTGAAAGACTCCTCTGGGGAGGCCATGCAGGGAGGCTCTGTTGTCCAGAAAAAAATTTGCTTTGCTCCATCACATGTAACAACAGATGCTGCATTAGAAACTAGGGAAGAACATTATTGCCCTAGATACACCAGAATGGGCTGAGATGGCCGGGAATAAAAGATAGAAGCCTATGGGTGAGGAGTGTCAGCATTAGCCTCTGGTTTATTTTAGAATAAGTGGAGAGCAATGGGTGATGGTAAATGTCTTATTGGAGGAAAAGTTTGACCACAACCATAACCCACACCAAAACAACTCACTATGAACTTTCTCAGCTTCAAGTGAAAAAAGGATCCTGAAGTGTTCATTTTTGGAAAAGAGGCTAGAGAAAGGCTGAGTGCTATTTTCTGTTGTCAGAGATGCACTAGACACAGGCATGATACCTGGCATGGCAGGCTTTCAAGAATGAAAACAAAATCCATTACCCCCCAAATCCCCAGCAGGATTCCCTTGGTACATGTACATTACCTTATGTCCCAGCTGCGCTGCCTCTCCCCGAGCTGCTGTGGCGATGGGATCGATAAGGTGCCCGATTTCCTGTACCACTGAAGTCAGCTGCTCCTGTAGGGCCTGATAAGGGGAGAACTGTCAAGTTCATCTGACAACAGTTCCCCATAACACTGCACTGATTTGAAAAGGCTTACATGAAAGACGAGGGAGACCACATAAAATGGACATCAAAATGCCAGGCTGCAACATCAAGTTGCTGTAGGTATCCTGCCCTGCCCAGTGGCAGCTCATCATTCTTCCCATAAGAAAGCAGATGCAAGCTTAAGAACTGTGGGTTCTACTGGCTCCTTGCTCCTCCTAGCCCTGACAACTGATGCCAGTGGTATCTTTACTTTAGGTTATTCAACACAGTTACTGGAAATATGGAATATCTGTGGCTTTCCAAGAAGGAAAGACAACTATGTTCAAATGGAGACAGATAATTGGGGTCTGAGGGAACATCCAGGTCACTGTGTTCTCAGAACTTGAGGAGGGTGACGTAAAAATGAGATCAGCTCTTTGAAAGCAGGACTACTTCCCCCATGGCATAATTCGAAAATGCCAGGTGGGACACACACTGAGCTCAGTCCAGAGCTCAATGCACTTGGTGGAGTGTGCACAAAGGTGGAAAATGGCGCCCTCAAGGCTTTTCTTCTTGCATTTGAGATGGCTTAACTTCTCCACCTCAAAGAACTGTAAAGAGGCTGTAAAGAGATGGGGCATTGAACTCAAATCAGGAAATAATTAGCCAGTAGCAAAAGAGATCTGATTCCTTTGTAGGGATCCTTCACTGGAGAGATTTGGGATTGAGCAGCTTAGAACATTGGACATTTTAGGTCCACACATGCTGACATGGAATTAGGTGATTCCTGACATAGTGGCATGTTCTGCTGATAAAAAATGAGACTCTAACTTTTGCCACTTCCCCATAGAACAATGGTGCCCAGGGGCCGAGGCTTCAGCCAGAGTTTACTCTGAGAGGGGATGCCTAATGTGTCAGCTGGAAAACAAACAGCTACAGAGATGAGGCTGTATTCAGCTAATTACTTATCTTCGCATTTATTATGTGAATATAGTTAGGAATACCAGAATATTCTAGCAATGTTTTTTCATCACAGGTGGTTTGTTAACTTGAATATGTCTAACTAGGGGGAGTGTATGCAATTGGAGGGGGAATTTTCTTCCTAGTGAGGAAGTTCAGACAGGATATGTTTTGGGAGTGATAGTGAAAGGATGGGGCACCAAGGGGCTTTCTGAGATGCTGGTTATCTTTGCTTGTTGATCTGGGGGCTAATTACAGAGTGTGTTCAGCTGGTGCTAATCATAAAGATATACACATTCTGTGCATTTTCTGTATGAATACTACACTTTAAACAGGTTACGACAGTCATTCTGGCATTCTTCATAGATGAGAATGTTTCTTCTTCTTCACTTCCTGGAAATGGGTGTGTGTCTGAAGTTGGAGTGAAAAAATGAGCAAGCCTGCCTGGGCCTGAGAGAAAGGGGCCGAAGCTCATGGTTAATGAATTCAGTGGCAGTGATGTAAATGTCAGCACACAGACCATGTATACATATGTATTAAGTACCTCTGGAGTATCAAGCACAGTGCTTTAAAAGAAAATGAAAAATGAATCAGGAAAATGTACATAGGTACAGAAACAATTCAAAGGAAAATTCCACTCTAAGCTTTGGAAAAACCATCAAGAAAGGATAAAGTGGCTCTAAGTTAATAACAAGATACAAAAGGTCCCTAACATACTAGGCAGAATCCTTTATCTTTGAATGAAGAGTTTAATGCCAAATCTTCCCTTTAACCAAAAAGTGCATTGATGAACTAAGACTAAAGAGAAGCATTCAAAATCTACATGGCTAGGCCTGCTGTGCTGATGTGTTAAAATGCATAAGGCAACCCCACCTTAGAGAGACCCAATTATCTGACTGATAATTTCCCCCCAAATTTCAGGCACATTTGAGCTTTCTACAGCTAGGTATATTCCTTCCCCAAGTCATCCTTTTCTTCTCAGCATTTTTCTTCCCCTCTCCCAGAAACTTCCCAGGTTGGTTCTACAGGAGAAGGTCCAATGATAAAACTAGTATTAGGAATATCTTGATCCCATTCTCTCTGCTCCCTGCCCCAGTGAGCTGGCCATAGAACCCTAGCCTACCTCCACAGAGATGTCGTCCCTCGTTGCCAGGCTCTGGCTGACAGCTGCCAGAGAGGCTTGCTCAATGTCCCGGATACATCGGTTGATGCCATCAATGGAGTAGTCACATTCCCTCTGCCCAGGGGCCTTGTCCCTGGAAGGGACAGTGCAAATCAAACACAAGGTAGGGTCTTAAGTCCCAGAAATTGCTCCAGCATTGGTGAGCTAGGAACCCCATCCCCTTCTCGCTTGAATGAGAAGTGAATCTCTGACCCTTCCTTGGCAATTCCTCCTGGCAGAGCCCAGGCAGGTCTTAATTTGGCATTGAGATAACTCTATGTGTTTCTGGCGGAAAGGATATTAGTACTGCCCTCTATCTCAGGCTAATGCCAGGCAACTGCAAAGGAAATGGTTTGAACTTGTTTTCTCTATTCAGTGACTTAAACAAAGGACCTTCAGGCTGGGTATGGCCTCCCAGTGGCTCTGGAGGCCAAGGCAGGGGGATGATGAGTTCAAAGCCAGCCTCAGCAAAAGTGAGGTGCTAAGCAACTCAGTGAGACCCTGTCTCTAAATAAAATACAAAATACGGCTGGGGATGTAGCTTAGTGATCAAGTGCCCATGAGTTCAATCCCTGGTACTACCCATAGGACCTTTAGTAAAATAATAATAAAAAACATAGGACCTTTAATAAAATAGTAATAATAATAATAATAATAATAATAAAAGTTAAGAACTCTTTTCAGCACAAATATACTATATTCTCTACATTGCATACTAGTCACAAACTCATGGGCTGTACTAGTTAAAATATTTAATGAAAGTCATTTGAATGTCATTAACAAAAAGTTAACTGTGGTTTTTAGCTTCAAAATCAACCAGAACAAAAAATAATTAGGGAGCTAAATCCATTCCATGCTGTTGGGTATTAACTTTGGCTAACCTCAAAAATGTTTCATATATTCAGGTGATTTTTTTTTTTTCAGCGTCCTACCATCACCAAGGTTGTCCTAGATGCCCCAAATTACTGTGGACTATAGAATGTCTTTTTTTAAAAATCTTATTATCAAACTAATTAGAACCCCAAATTCTGCAAAACAAACTGTAATACTCTCTGCCTAAAAGCCTGGGTGTAGACAATAAGGTATACTGGTTAGAAGAGCTAGGACCTACAGCCTGGGGTGACTATGGAAACGTCATTTAAATCTTTTTGCCTGAATTTTTTCATTAGTAAAATGGAAACACGGCAGTATATACCTTATAATATTATGATGATCAAATAGGGTGACATAGGTAAAATACTTGGAATAAATCTGGTGTATAGTTAAGTGCTATTAGAGACAAAGAAAAAGATGACAACATAAAGTTAAAAGCTTAGTGGGCTTATTCCCTTCCTCCCTATTCGATGCAGGTTGAAAGCAATCTCCAGATAGCAACTGACCTGATAGACGTGATGAGACTCTTAATGGAGTCAGATACAGTGTGTGAATGTCCAGCTAGCACAGACCAGGTGGGTGGGTCTTTGGGGTTGATGGCCAGAGAGCGTGCAGTGCGGATGAGGTATGATGAGCTCTCCAGCATGGTCTTGGCTGAGACCAGGATTGGTTCCTGTGCCTGGGAGCCCTGAGACCAAACAGCAGAGAGGTTAAGGGCAGGGCATGCAGACATGAGTGAATAAGTCAGGTCCTAGAAAGTCTTTTGCTTATCTAGTCACCATCTCTGTCCTCTCGCTTATACAAGGTTTGGATGATGGGCACTTTGATCCATGTTTGCTCCTTAAATAAAAATTTTTAGAATCACACATCCCAAGAAAGAATCAGCCCAAAACCTAGGCACAGAGATTGTTCTTAATATAACAATATTATCTCTCAAGAGATGTATAATCACTGAGTTTCATAACTCTTTGCATGTATCACCATCAAAAATAACAATACCCTACATGATGACAAAGAGAAATTTTGAAGTTTTAACTACTCATGTTCATTTTGTGCTACCCCAGATTAACCAATGACCTTGGTTGTTGGAAAGGGTTCCTTACCTCAGAGCTGATCTGGGCGGGAACACTGACAAACTCAGGGTTTGATGCAAATGCTGTTAGGTTTTCTACTGCTTCAATCAAGGGCGCGGTGGCAATACGGCACTTATTGCGGTTGTCTTCAGAGAAGTCCCCATCCAGGGCCTAGTGGGAGAAAAAAGGATCTTTCATCCCACTGAGAAGCACCAATCATCTCTAAGCCACAGGGATTGCTTCTGAGGGAAGAAAGATGGTTAAATGGGAGTAACACTGAAAATGTTTGCTGAATTTACAAATTGGAGAGATTCCTGCCATGGATCAGAGGAGCCCAGCTAGCAATCTTAATAAAAAAGGTCAGATATGTACCTTATAGGACAGCTGGCCTCAGCATCAGTTGACTCCCATTCAGAAACCATGCTTCCCCTGCAGGAAGCAGAAACCACTTAAACAGCGCCTGCTCTTCTCTCTCACTTGGGCCCTGCTGTCAAATCTGGCTGCAGAAATCACTTTCAAGAATATAATCCTTGGGCTCCTTTCCTTCATTTACATGCATATTAAGTCTATTCCCCCCTCCCAAGTGACAAAGACAATGTACACTGTGTGGCAGTTTCAATTTATCTAAGTTTTACCTAGATGCTCCTACATGGCAGATGGAGGTGGGGCTGGCAACCACTATCTTGGAATGAACACAGTGGAACCCAATAGGAAAGAAGAGGCAGGAACTACCTTCAAAACCACAAGGACAAATCTCACTAACTGTATATTTAACGAAAAACGCCATACACAAAGGGGGACACTGTATACAATCCCATTTGCGCAAAGTACAAAAAACAGGTGAAAGTAATCAAGGATGTTCTCAGGTCACTCTAAAGCTGGTGGACCCCAAGGCAGCACAAGAGGGCTTTCTAGGCACTGTACAGATCTGTTTCTAGATCCAGAAATCGTTACTTACTGTGTTTGAAAAATTGAGAAATTTTATTGAGTTCTACACATGTTTTTCTCCAGGTATCTTATGCTTTATTTTAAAACAAAATTAGCGTGGGTAACATAAGAGTCTAGTGATCAGTCATATCACTGAGTAATGGCCAGAGTGGATGAGAATCCAGGAGTAGACTGTGATCCATGCCAGCTGCCCACAAAGGGTTAACACTTGGATTCAAGGCTTCCCAGCACCGGACTTCAGCACCTGACTCTACCCCTTTAGGCATATTAGGTCCAACAGCCTGTGACCCATTGACAGCACTACTACTTCCTAGCAAAGGGCTCCACGTGAGAAGGCAGTTATGCTTGCAGGAGAATGTAAATTTCCTTGTTAGACTACCAATTAAACTTTTAATTTAATCCTTATGAACAATATATAAAAGCCAATTTAGACAATTAGTGAACAAAAAAACCAGAGCCACTTGCATTACGCAGCAGACTGGGTCTGAGACAGGAATATTCTGTTTTTCAATAAGGCAAGAGGAGGCAGGCATGGTCGGTTTGAAGGCTATTTCTGAATAATAACTGCATTCCAATCGAGCCTTGGCAGCTTGGGTCAGTAATTATACATCCACAATGCTAATATTTTCAGAGTAATTCCCATGAGCTGGGCTAATTTACCATCTTGTGCGAATATGGCGCCTGGCTTGCCTTGGCTCTTGTCCTACAGGCACTTGACAGACACTGCCTTCCTCTACCGTCTCTGATTTGGCCACTCTTATATGCTCAGCGGAAACTGTACATGCCTGTTCCTTCTTGCTCACATGTACAGTCTCGTCTCTTAACTGCCACTTATATACCTAGTAAATGTTAATTTCCACAGCCAGCTTGGCCATGTAGTCTCAGCATGCTGTTCCTGTTGCACTGCTAACATCACGGACTCCTCAAGGTTGGGTGCACTAGGCCTCAGGGACATTTGGGACTCCTCGTGGAAGGCAGGGTGGATGACACTTGGCAGAAGCCTTATACAAGTGAACCTAGCATAGGCAAATGAATGAAGCAAGCAGACAGCCAGAGAGGGCTTTGGAGTCCCAAGAGGTTGGGTCCACGTTACACAAATGACACTTCTTGGAATGACAAGGGCTTCTACTGGGCAGAAGATGTTCAACCTTCCCTTGGTACTGCTCATACCTCCTGCCTCTCAACTCTGTACTTGCTCCACAGCCTTTCCCGACTCCCACAGCCCTTAGTCCATTGGGAAACAAAGCAGTTCATTAAGCCACCAACTTAAAGCCGATGACCTGAGATAAATCCCAAGGAGTCAAGAAATAGTTCTCAAATGATCTAATGATGCAGTTCCATAAACTGCACTAGCTGGAAGAAAACCTTATAGTTGTTGTTTTGGGTTTAGCTTTTAAGCATAGATCCTAAAAGTCACATGTCATGTAGCCCATCGCTATTCACAGGACAGGGCACTGAATGACATGGACTAGAATGCCAAGCTCTCTCAATCACTTTCCCTCCCCTGTTTTATAAAAGGAAAAGTCATTTCCTCCAAAGGAGCATTTGGCATCAGAAAGGACAATTTGCACAGATATAATTTCACTCCTAAATTCTGCTTCCAGTGAGCATGGCTGAACCACCCCAATAATCGGAACACTTGAATCCACCCACTGAGGAAATGTGTTTCCTTGTGACATTATACGTCACAGAATGTCCTTACACCAGCTGTACTAATGTAAGGGCAAACTCACCTGGCCTCATGCCCAGACCCATCAGGACAAGGGCATTCTGGACCCCTGGCAGCTGCTGAAGGTTCTCAGCACAATCTCAAAGGCATGAGGGAGAAACACTAAACCCCCAATTTTCATAAATAAGTAAGTAAGTAAGTAAGTAAAACCTGATTTTCCAAACAATAAAACCTTAAAAGTGACAATTTGCCAAGGTCACCCTGCTACTTACTGGCATGTCTTAAGCCATGACCCAAGACTCTGGATCCCTTCTCTCCTTAGGCAAGAGCAAGAAGAAAAAAAGTAAGAAGCCCAGTTTTCTCCTTTTTCTTCTGAGGACTTCTATCTTGCCAATCCAAACATAAGGATGACCAGGAAAACATACTTACAGCCAAGTCAAATTTGATTAAAGAGAGCTGGATCGGGTGTCTGTGGCACACACTGGAAATGCTTAACTGCAGAGCTCTTGAGCTTTAACTCCAAGGAGAGAGGCAAGGCCAAACTTTAATTTCTCAGAAAAACAAAAGCTGGTGTTGCATAATTTATACTTGGCACCCAAACCTGAGTGACTGCACATTTAAAATAACATTCCATTCCACAGAACCGATCCAAGGCTGGGTAATGAACAGAATAAAGAGAGAAAAGCCAGCAAGGTGTAGGTTCACCAGTTGAGAGACAGCATCCGCAATCAGGGATGGGTGTCCTCACTTGCTCAGCATTTGGTGCCATTACTGGGGCAGAAATGTATTCTTGCATTGCTATGTTTGGGGTTTTAAAGGATGTCACCAATAGCGATTTAAAGTCCCCAGACACACACATTCTACATATTCTCCTGCTCCTGGTGCTTCTCTTGCTGATTCCCCACCCCTTTTCATGACTGTAAGGGTGTGGCAGCTGGGATTATGCTTGGGCACATCCTCACAGTTAAAAAAAATCACCACTAAGAGGCATAATATTTAGAGAAAAATGTAGCCAGGAGGGCAGCTGTCTTAAGTGTTCAGGGAATTAAATATTCATTTGCTTTTCTGTTTGACAGGATACTTAGCCATTTCTTGAAATAGGAAATCTATTTAGTATATAGTACTGAGTGCTACAATGAAGGACTTTTACATTGTCATAATAGTAAATTAAAGCCAAAGCTCATCCTTCTGGTAAACCCTGCTACATGGTGGGGATTGAAAAATCAGGCACATTTTGACGAGTGAAGGGCAATATGTTCATCTCTGCTCCTCTTGCACTGCTATGAGTTCCCAGGGTGCTCATAGCAGACAGGTCTTTATGTTCATGTTACAACCAGCCTACACTCCTCTTCTGATGCTTATACATAGGCCTATCTTTCAGGCCATCACACAAGCTCATTTGCTGCAGGGAATTGCAAAGAGGGTTTGACATGGTGAGGAGAATCTGAAAAGAAGTGATCTGAACAGAGATGTTTTATATAGATAGGTTAGGATTTAAAACCAAGGTGGTGACAGAAAAGACAGGGCTCCAGGAATTTCTATAGGATAAGGAGGTCCTTCCCTCCCCCAACTCCCTTAGTCTGTCTAAATATAATGTGTTTTTTAATAATCAGAAAATGATTGACTTTAACTGAGATAAGTTAATTATGCAGCAACCCACAATGATGTTACTACTTAAAACTATATTGCCTTTGCCATCCCCACCTTCCAAACTTACAGACAAGCACTGTCTGTAAGTTTCTTACAGACAAGCACTGTCTGTAAGTCTTTCTTCCTAGGCTAGAGGCATCAGTTTCTCTCTCCATCCCAACAAACTGATCTCTATGCCAGGGTTGAAAGCAGAGGCTCTCTGAGGCCTGGATTTAAATTCTCACCGATTACTATTGGCTGAGTCACACCTTGCAAAGTTAGTTACTTAACCTCTCTAGTCCTCAGTGTCACATCCATAAGATGCACCATGGTGGTATGGATTAAATGAGTAATACACACAAAGCACAAAATAAACATTAACAAATCTAAGATTCATTAATTGCTAATACCAGGAACTGATGGCAACAGAGGTCAGCTGCTACCTGAAGGCATGGGGCACCTGGGCACTGGTTCAAATGTATTTATTCATTTTCAACTTAGTTTATTATTGCCTTGAAATAGACAGTCTTTTTAAAAATAAACAAGCAAAAAAATCCTATGTTGAAACAGCTAAGAAATTGCTGACTGGGCTAGTGGCCCCCTGCTCTCACCAGCCGGATTCTAGCCACTCCTGGGCTGGATCCTCTCTCCTTTGGCCTTTGCTCAGCTAGTTCTATTCACTAACTTCTGGCCTCCAGGGGAAACTGGGAGGAGTCCACTCTTAACAACAAAACAGTCCTCACCTGAGAGAGTGTGAAAGCCCCAAAATAAAGTTTTACCACATCCAGTGTTTTTCTTTGGGCACTCCAGGCTTACACAGAACTGGTGCCTTGCCTCCCATGACAATGCTCCTTTGAAGGCTGGGGATGGGGTGGGGGGCTTTGTGGTCTGCTGTCTGGGTGCTGGATGTTTTCCCACAAGGTCAGCTCCCAGCTGCCTGTTTGGTCTCCACGTAGGGCAGACCACATGGCCTCCTCACTCACCTTCAAAGACCACAGCCTAGCCATCTCCATTCCTTCCTTGCAAGTGCACCTCATACATTGCCCCATCCCCATCTGCCCAAGAGCTCTAACATAAAGATAAGCTTGTTAGAAACACAGAATACTCAGAAAAGTTGATGCTCCACTAAAAAAAGAAAGAAAATGGAAACAGATATAACTAGAATACATATCAAAGAGATTAAAACAGTTTTTGAAAAAGTGATTTCCCCCCCCCATAATTTCCCATTTTCTTTTCCTTCCATATCTACTCTTTATCCAAATATATCCAGATTCATCACCTTAGCAAGAATGGCAGAGCCTCTACCAGTCCACTCAAACCCATCCTAAATCAACAGAGTTTAAGTACTACCTGTGCACAGGGCTAAGAGTCCCCATAAACAATCCTTCAACCCAATTTATGTCCCCAAGCACCTCATGTGCAGAATTTCCCTATCATCTGAAATGTTAGTAGAACAGGTTGCTGGTTTTTCCTGACGAGTATCTCCATTAGTGAGGAACTCCTCCTTGAAGACCGAGTCAGAGGTTAAACCTCACCAGCCTTAGGTCTTAGGAGGGCAGAGCTTCAACCCCATTCCTCTGACTGCTCTGCAACAGGTGTTACAGGGACCAATGGGGCCTGTGGTACAGTGACCTACCTTGATGGTCTTCACCAGGTTGGCAGTGCTGTTGGCGACCTCCTTGGCTGACTGGACAAAGTGCCTCTTGGCCACAGGGTTGGCTGTCTTTGATGAGGCGATGCGGCAGGCATTGCAGAGAGCCGAGGTGTGCTTGGCCACAATTGTGGCAGCTGACAGAACCTACAAAGCATGGGGTGAGGTTGGGGGCACCCCACACTTCAGTGCAGAGTGCCTGGAAGCTTCCTCAACTCCCATGTCCAGAACCTGGGCAATAATATGGCTAGCTCAGCTGCCCCCAAAGGCACTCCAAGAAAGGAGAGGGCAAGAAACATTAAGCAAGAGAGAATGGAAATAAATAGAAAGGGGAAGAAAGTGCTCATGTAGCAGGCTGGGCCTCAGACAATCTTAAAGGGGACATGGTTAGCTAGTCCTTGGAACGCCTTGATAGGAGGTCCAGGGTCAGGCCAAAGCCTAGACATATGTAACTTAAAATTTTCTAGTAACTACATTAAAATAAGTAGAGAAACAAGAGAAATTTAAATAACATATTTTATTTAACTTGATATATCAAAAAATTCATTTATCACAAAAATCAATGTACAAATACTGTTAATGAAATTTTATACTTTTGTTCATACCAAGTCTTTGAAATCCAGTGTATTTTGTATATTTACAGCTTTTCACTATTTGCACCAACCACATTTCAAGGTAGTCAGGGGTCACCACATGGGAGAGCCCAGGTCTAGATGAGTAAAACAAATGTCGCAGTGGCCTGCATTCTGCTCCTCCTTGGGTGGACTGCAGCATCTGATGAAGGGCTCTGGCTTGGGGAATCTCCACAGGCTCCCCACAAACCTCAACCCCTCTGCTCTCTTAAATCCCCAGCCTCCACTTTGCTGGGGCTCTTACCACCCCTGTGGCCTTCACGGGATAAGAAAGGCCTCTCAGGTGCCTGGACACTCAGGTCTCAGCTGCATCAGTCCAGGTGGTCTCTCTGGCTCCTTTCTATGCTATGGATTCTGAGCCTGACTCTGGGGCAGGCCTCTTTGCCATCATCTCTGGCATTGTCATAACACCCCGAATGCTGAATTTTCCAAACTTTGCCCAAAAGATTAGGAGGCAAGCAGGTGGAAGATCAGGTGTCACTCATGTTGAGCCCTCAATGCTGAGCACAGAGCAAGCCCCCCGTGACTGTACCCTGGATTTTGTGGAGTTGTGGGACTCCTCATGTATATCACTGGGATTCTTTTTCTCCTTCTGCCTTCCAGTTCCCTATCTCTGACCACCTACAAATTTCTGCTTTTACCACGTTTTTCAACATCTTCCAGGGTCTATATCTACAGTATATTTAACTGGCTTTGAGAACTCTCAAAGAATAGGATTCTTTACTAATTTCCCATAGTTTCCTTCAACCCGCCCAGAGGAGCCTAAGGAATAACACAACCCATGTGGTTACCTGTGATGGGCTACTACCAGGGTCCACCAAGTTCTGGCATGCCATCTGGATAGCCTGGTTAGCCCTGGCAAACTGGATGGGGTCCACCAGGCCCTGGTGTCCTGCCTGGCTATTTGGATCAGAGATGCCGACCAGGTATGCAGCCTGAAAAAGGAGGAGAAAACCAGAGCTCAGGCTCCCAGAAGCCTGTGGGAATGTCCCGCCAGCAGGAACTCCCATGGTTTCTATGGTGGTACCTGGAGAAGGAGCTGGAGCTCTCCCATGCCTCCCACAGGGGAGTGGTCACTCCTGGTATCCACTGTATGGCAAAGGGCACTAGCCTGGAAAACCTTCATGGACCAGCCCCTTACCTGAGCTGCAGCCTCTGTCAGCCCACAGAGCGCCTTGGATGCAATCCCCACACACTCCCCAAAGGCAGGGAGGTCCCCTGTCTTGGCATTCTGTGAAATTCCTGCCATTGACTCTCCCAAAACCTGTAAAACAACCAGAGATATTCTGTGCTGAGACTGTTTCAGATGCAGGGATACAGAAAGCTACACTTGCAACTTAAACATTCAAGGTCACTTAATTTATATTATTTTCCATTCTCCATTAGGAAGTAATTCAGGAGGATTATACTATTTATGTTTCATAAAGAGAAATAAATAATGAAAGTATGAATCTTTCATCTAAAAGCTATGTAGACATCAAGAGATACAGTTAATACACACAGACATGAAAGTATGATCTATACATGGCATCTCATGGGTAAATAGCCCAATTTAAGAACTATTAGTTCCCAGAATATAAAAATCACATCCATCGAGCTGTAGTTGAAGTCCTACTCAGAAAGTAGAATATGTACCCTTCTGGGAATCATCCATTTACTTATTGACAGTCAAATTTAAGTAGATATTTGTTAAAGATGTTTCCTAAATATTTTAAGTATTTTTGCCTTATTTTAAAAATCCCTGGTGTATTCTTTTTTCAGTCCTCAAAAATAACAGTTGAAAAGGACTCAGAATCCAACCCAGAGCAGTCAAATACCATGTATGAGGTCACATGGGTAGAGGGAGGTCATCTACACTAAATCTGCTGCTCTGTCTTCTATGGGCCTTGTCATGTACCAGGAGGACAGGGGTGCTTCCCAGGATCACAGACGAGGGTATGGAAGGACATTCACTCTTTGGAGACTATGGTTATCACCAAGTCTAAAACCCAACGCAGAGCTCTTTCATTTTCCAATCAGCCATCTTGGATAGGTAAATGAAATAAATTCCCTAAAAGTGCTTAGCTTACATGAGGACTTGCAAATCCAAGAAGTTAGAGAGTATTTTTGTTTCCCTCCTCCCTCCTAACACTGCATTCTTCATTTCTTTGGATCTGAGCATGTAAAACACATGCATCCTCCCCTTAGACAACCCATAATTCCACAAAATATGCAGGACAGAAGAAATTCTAGTCTAAGCCTAACACAAACAAAATCTTCCAGACATTACCAATACAGATATCTCCACAAGCTAATGTGGAAGATCATGTACCATGTTACAAAGCCAGATGGCAACAGCCTGACAGTCATTCATCTCATTTGCATTTCATGGTCATCTTCTGATTTTGACTTGTTCTCAAAAGACACTGACATAATAATCACAGATCAGTGTTTCTCACAGTTTTATTTTTATTTTTTTCCATAATGGTTCCGCTAAGGAGTCTTTTTAGACTTCTTTTCCTAAACACCACCTTAATAAAATTTTGTTGAGTAAGATTAATGTGGCAAAAGCCCATAAGCCATGACATTATATTTTTCTAACACTTCCCCATCCCTTGCCAAAAAACAAGAATATTTCATTCCCTTGAGAATGCACACCATGGTTGGATGGCAAAAAGAATACTCCAAAGGATCTCATGTAGGCCAAAATGCCATAGGACTTCCTATAGTAGTGAAGTGCCAGTAGTAGGTCACAAATGATTTGATTCACAGTGTCACCCATACCATCTGTGATATGATAGATGCAATGGTTCTTAAAGTATGGTTCCTGGACCAGCAGACAGGACCTGGGAGCTTCTTAGAAATGCAGAATCTCAACTTCATTTCAGATCTACTGAATAGGAAACTTGGGAGTGGGGCTAGCAATTGGTATTTAGCAAACCCTTTAAATGATTCTAATGCATGCTAAGGTTTGAGAAGCCCCTGGGCACCGGGCTCCACAGTAAGGCTTCTCCATACATGCAGCCATATAGTGGCCAAGGGCAGATCCACCCCCACTGAGGAGCAGTGTGAACTTCTGGACTGTGGCACAGACAGGCTTACCTTGGAATTTTCCATCACACTCTCAATGCAGTCAAAGTAAGAGAGGTCACTAACAGGTTCATTGGGATTGTCCAACATCCCCTTGACAGTCTAGAAAGGAGAGCACAACTTAAAAAGTGAGCGAGAGGCATACAATAGGAAAGATTGAATGGGGTGTATGCCTATAATCTCAGTGACTCAGGAAGCTGGGGCAGAAGCATTGTAAGTTTGAAGCCAGCCTTAGCAATTTAGTGAAGCCCTCAGCAACTTTGTGAGATCCTGTCAAAAAATAAAAAGGGCTAGAGATGTAGCTCAGTGGTAAAGGTCACTGGGTTCAATTTCCAGTGCCCATCATCCTCCAAAAGAAAAATAAAGATTCAACATAAAATGCCAACTATCAACTTCCCCTCTCCGTACAGGATTCCAGTCACAAGTGCTCATTCACTTAGATTCTTAAGAGGAACTGAGATCCTGATATCATGACTTTAGATTTCCTGCAACTCAAGACTGACTGGGGTTGGAGGAGTCTCAGGATAGATTTGCCAGAACTGAGAATCTCTTGTTTCAGTTTTGTTGAGGAAGCAGAGATTTAAAAAATAAATAAATAAATTTAGACATTAATGCAAGGCAACATATTCATGGTCAATGAACATAACTTCTCTGCTGGAAAACTCTAAGGAGTTTAGATTCCAAGGACTCACTGATTCACTTCTTTATCACTAATAAGAATCCCCCATATTTGGATTCTGGAACCTTTCAGTGAGGGGCATGAAAAAGAAGCTAATTGCCCAAAGCTGCCTGTTGGGATGGTTCATTTGTTTTGAGTTTTAAGAGAATAAAAAATGGGATTGGGGGTGTACCTCAGTGGTTGAACACTTGCCTAGCATGTATGAGGTCCTGAGTTCGATCCCTAGCACCACATAAAACTAAATAAACGAAATAAAGGTATTGTGTCCATTGACAACCAAAAATATTAAAAGAAAAAAATGTCCACAGTTATTTCAGTCCCCATCAGGGAAATAGGTATGGGCCTGCTTCTCTGTCTCTCAAATCATGAAAAACATCAAGAGCCTTCTTGGTGTAATGGCCTTGGATCATGGTTTGTGAGGTACTCTTCCAGGGGAGGAGGGTTTGGGGAGGAGGGCCTGGGAATGCACCTATTCAATCTCTTTCCCTCTGATAGTAGGACCAAGCAGCCAACAAAATGATAATGGCATCTGAGTTCCAATGGGTGGGGAGTGATGGGAAAGACTGAGCTGTTCAGTGAGAGATGCAAGGAGAAAAAGGCAGTGGAAAGGAGAAGCTCCTCTCACTGAAGAATCTCTTCTTGCTCCTTGGTTAATCAGAATTGTTTTAGTACTGCAAATCTTGAAGTAGTAATAATTTTGGCAACCAGGATACTGTAATAACACAGAGTATACCTAGGCCAATGGAGTTCATTTAGATCAACAGTCCACACATCATGCATATTTGCAAAAGTGACCAGAGCAGAACAAGACAGCAATTCAACCCATGTAAGGAATATTCCCAACTGCTTTCAGAATGCTTCAGTCTTGTGATAACAATCCCCTTCTCATTTCCAGCTGTGCACAATGGCCTATTGCCATAAACAGGCAGGGCCTTAATTAAATGCTTCAGAAGCTTCCACAGTTATTTCCACCATGCCAGACCCATGTGAATCATCCAGAAAACTAAAGGAGCACTGGGTGTAACCAATTTATCTCTTGAGATAACCAGGAGGACCTGCATTGGTGAGGTCTGCTCTGCCTATAAATGGAAACACTGATGTATGTTTATCCACATACATTCTATAAGCACACATGGATATTTTTTTTATTATAAATACACCACCATGAATACAAATTTAAAAGCACAACTATATTTTGGGCCACTAGGAGCCCCATAGCCTGACTCTGTAGTGGTGTTATTCCTGGTCTCATCCGTGTGCCCCTACGTGTTACAGAATAAATCATACAGGGAAATCATTTTATTGAAAGTGACACTAATCTCAGCCTCTCTTTCTTCCCCAATTGTCCCAGAAGAATCTCTCCAGTATTTTTTAGGCAAAGATTGATCATCTGCAGCCTACGGTCAATACCACAGGGCTCTTCTGTGTAAAATGAATCCTTTAATAAAATAAATATTAGCCTAGTAGAAAAAGGGGAGCACTGATGATAATCCTATGAAATCTAATTTCTTTTTAGTTCCTTGGGACCTGGATGGGAACTTTGGCTTCAATTGTCTTCCAGGAAAGACAGAAGGCAAGGACAAAGGAGGAAAACACCTCGCCATGTAGGGAAGAAGAGAGACACCAGTCCCCTGTGCACATGCACTCTTCCATCCTTAGGGCCCTTCAGGGACTTACCTCAAGCTCCCGCAGGGCGTTATCACACTCCTTCTGCCCAGGGGCTTGCTGGGTGCACAGGGTGATGAGCTGATTGATGCTCTCTGTCACAGCTCTGAAATAGGGACAGAAAAAGAATTTTATATAAAAATGTCTTCAACAATTTCCCCAACAATGTTGGCAGGCTTATCAGAGATAAAATTAACTTTCTATTTAGGCTAGGGTCTTCATGAGTCCACTCCCACAGGCTCCATATGACTCAAGAAAAATAACACTCACTGAAAATAAAATGAGACTCCTTACCTTGCTTCTGATTATTCATTTGATTTAACCTTAAAGGCTACCAATAGTTCTTAAAAAGAAATTAGGACTACCTTTGGATATTCATAAGAAAAAATTCACAACAAAGATGCAAAGAGATCATATTAACACTGTTCAAGATCTTTCATTAGCTGTCTATAGTAATGAAAGGCTGAGTGAGGCTGTTTTGGGTAGCCCTTGTATATTTATACATTTTTAAATATAGGCGGCAAAAAAATGTGCCCATGATTTCTTTTTTTTCTTTTTTCTTTTTTTAAAGAGAGAGTGAGAGAGGAGAGAGAGAGAGAGAGAATTTTTAATATTTATTTTTTAGTTCTCGGCGGACACAACATCTTTGTTGGTATGTGGTGCTGAGGATCGAATCCGGGCCGCACGCATGCCAGGCGAGCGCGCTACGGCTTGAGCCACATCCCCAGCCCGTGCCCATGATTTCTAACATCTCTACTTTCCAATAAATTCTGTATGAATTACTAATTCCTAGCAGATTTCCAAAAATTATTCTTTAAAATAGCGATTTCCTTTATTAACATGAGACTCTTAGAGACTCTTACATGATTTTACATGTATTTCTATTCTGAGAATTTAAGATGCTACTGGATGTTTTGCTTTTCTTTGACAAAGAAACGTTCTCATTCCCCCCGCCCCACCCCCAACATGCCCTACTTAACTTGTCCTAGGTAACAGCATGGATAATTCAGAAAGTCACAGTTCATTAAGTTGATTTCTTTATGAGATGTGAGACGCAGGTTGAGTATTTTTTGCTGTTCTTTGGCATATGAACGCCAATTGTTCTAGTACCACTGATAAAACAATCTTCTCTCTATTGAATTGCTTTTGCAACTCCAATGACAATCAATCGACCATCATTGAGTGGCTCTACTTCTGGACTCTACACTGTTCCACTGACTCATGTATTTTTTCACCAATACCACAGTCTTGATTACTGTAGCTCTGTATTCTAAGTCTTAAAACTGAAAAGAAGTGATAAATGCTTGAGGAGATAAAAAATGCTTATCATACTGATTTGATCATTACACACTTTGTGTGTGTGTGTGTGCGTGTGTGTATACATATATATGATAATTATCATTCTATACCCCATAAATATATATAAATGTTATGTATTGGTTAAAAAATAGAATACCCTTGTGTTTTATACATGAAAATTCTGAGAATTGAGCTAACTGAGCTAACTGCCTAATGGGGTGCTACAAATAAGGTGTAGAATCAAGACTTAAACTCATGCCTGCCTGTCTGACTCCAAACTATCTTTTTTTCTGCAGGGCCATAATGGTCCATACTTAATGCAGAGCCTAGAATTCTATTCATATTTCCTAAGCACTACAGCTAAAGGACAACTTAAAACAAACAAAACCACATATTGTAGTTAATCACCAATATTGTCTAATATAAAAGATGCCTCATTTTATTAGTTAAATCAGCTTTGCAGCTTGCCACAGAATATCAAATTAGATGGAAAATGATGTTACCAACGTACAAAGGCAATCAGCTTAATTATTTGATGAGATACTTCTTTTAATTCTAAATTTAGCTAGGGCGATGGAAAGAAGAAAAACATTCTTGAACTCAAGAAAGAATCCTCAAATAGCTTCTCTAAGAACGACATGGGTAATTTGTTTACAGGGGGGAAATTGCTTTAATGAGAGCATCACAGGGAGGCACTATACTCTCCATCTTGCAAAGTAGAATGACAGACAGCTGGACAATCCCTGTTCCAATGATCCTGATGGGCACAGTCCATGATGCATGCATTGAAGTGTCCCTCAGAGTCTAGTGCCATGTCTTGTGTGGTGGCCGAGACCCACCTTGGGGTAGGAGACAGGCTGGCAAAGTCAACATACCAGGTGGAGAATGCTCTCAACATAATGGCAGATCATTTGGAGAATATGTCCACATATCACAGAAGCTTTCCATTCCATTTCCTTCTTCCTGAAAGTGTTGCCTGTTTATCTGTTCTTTTTTTTTTAAACACCTAATTTCTGTATAAAGGTTTTTCCATTTAAAAACTAAGTATTTACAATTGGTGAATCCAGAGGATACACAGCTGTGGGAAAACTACTGACTTTCCTATTCTTTTAACTTTTTTTGTAGATATGAAAATTTTTCAAGTAAAAATTTGGCATTAAAAAAGTAAAACCAACAGACTTAATAGTTTGTGGTTAAATAATCCATAAAATGTCAGAGCAGCATCACATGTCTAAATGAGTCTCCTGGGTAAATGATCCATGCCCAAAGAGCATTATTTAGGTACGATTAATCCCCACAACTCATTTTAGAGTCTGGATACATTGCTAAATAATAAACTAAGTGGTCTAGAGGCAAATGGTTACGTATGCTTGACGATGAAAAATAATATTTTTATGTTTGAAACAATGGTAGCTATTTTTACAAACAAAGGAACAGTTAATATAATTTTGTAATGTTATTTTTTTAAATTTCAAAAAATTTCAAGAAATTATAAATTGATCAGTTTATATTATAAAAAAAATCACCAAAATTAGCATGAATCTAAATAGATCTGATCTTTTTTTCCCCCCACAACTTTTTGAAATGCTCATAAATTTTTAAAATGCTCTGGGTTTATTTTTAAAAATACAAAAAAGTTAGATGATCATAATTTCACAATCTATAGGTATCATTTTCTTATATTTAAGTCTTTATCAAAATAAAGATTCTTTATCTTAAAAAAAATCAGGATCTGCCACCTCAGAGGTTAAAAAGGGCCCTCTTTTAAAAATCATTTAGTGCCCAGAGATACTCAATTGATTCAACTGAAGTTTGAGAGCTCTGGCTGGAAATTTTAAATAAAGAAATGAGTGAGGGCCTGATGAGTTGCGACTCAGTGGTAGAGCACTCACCAAGCACGTGAGAGGCCCTGGGTTTGATCCTCAGCAACACATAAAAAGAAATAAGAAAAATTAAGTTATTGTGTCCTACTACAACTAAAAGATAAGTATATTTTAAAAAAAAGAAAAAGAAATGAGTGAGAGAAGAAAATCAACAAAGTTGAGCTTCTGATCATCTATGAAGCACAAATCACCTGATAAGAGGCCTAGAGGGAATACAGCAGCCTAAGACAGCTCCCTTCCTCCAGGAAGGAGGTGCTTAGGAGGGAGAAAGAAGCCCATCATATCCACCCATAAGTATTCCCAGGGTTCTGTTATGCCCCAGGCATGGAGAATAAAGACAAATAATACAGTTTAAAGATCCCCAAGACAACAAGGTGCTTGCAATCTAGTTGAAGAGGCAAGACAATGAAAAAGAAGAGACACAAAAAAGAATAGGAGACAGGCCATGGTGGACCTGCTGAAAGAGAGGACAGATAAATGTGGAAATCCACAAGGAGCATGGAAGAAAATGAACCTCAACTGTGGGGCAAGGGTTCTGCATGGAAGGAAGTGCTCAACGTACACTGCAGCAATTGGGAAAGTAGGGGTGAATGTGATTCTGATTTGGAAAAAGGAAAAGAGAACTTTCTAGATGAAACCAACAGAGAGCAAGAGCCCTATTTCTATTTTTTCTTTTTATATAGCAGAGACCCTCCTTCCCTTCATGCTGCTTGCTGGATTCTCCTTTTTCATTGTCTCTGGAGACAGGAGGAAGCCTGCCTAGTAGAAACCTCAGACAAAGGTAGTCAGAGAGTAGGAGCTGTCTGGGAGCTCCTGGTAGACCCTCAGAGGACAGGATAAAAGCGAAAGCCCCCTGGGTTTCAAGGCAGCTTCACGCATTGAGGCATCTCATCTCTAGAGTTCCTCTGGCCATTATGATGGTTATGGTATACGTCTGGCTGCTGGGAAGGGGCTCAGAATAGATATGCCCTCCTTTGCCCAGGTACATGCTAGTTGGGGAAAAGGCTACTGAATGACTGACAAAAGGTCTTCAGCTTCATCCAATTTGTCAAAAAAGAGCCAGAGCCCAACTAGCAAGAAAGGAAGATGATCAAGTCAGAAAAGGAATTTCTCTTCATCAGCCAAGGGAGGAGGATCCTTAAATATTCCTAGGCTTAGAAGCAGAATTCAAAGCCCAGGAAAAAACACATACTCTACCTTTTCTCCAGAAGCCAATGTCTTTTTTTTTTTTTCTTCCTGAGAAGAGGAAAACTGCAGAGACCCAGAAAGCAAGAGGTTCCAGACTGCTGATCCAGCAGTGGGACCAGGCAGAGCTGGGGACATGCATGGAAGAGACCAGCAGGGCTTGGCCATCTCAAGAACAAGGAGGGCAGTGGAACTGAGACTAAAGACAATAACATCAGGTTCCTGCTGCTCAACTTCCTGAACACTTATAGGAGGCATGGAGGAAATGTGGGGCTCATTCTACATCTTGCTCTAACTTCACCATGGCCACATCCCTGTCATGCTCACAGTGTGTACCCAGCACTGGGCTTGGCCCCAGTCAGTCCTGTGATAACCACTTGTGTCATTAACCTGTGAAAGAATAAAAGCATGAATGAATGAATCTTATCCTAGCAGAATGCTGTACCCCAACAAGAGCTTGCTTGACCCACTGGACCAGGCTGGAGTTTCCCATTAGGAGACCACCCAGGGAGCAGAAGCTTGCCAAAATGTGCCAAGAAATCAAGGAGAATGTGCCAGTATCTTGTTGCAACACTTGCATCCCAGACAACTGTTTTCACATGAGCAGTCTTAAGTAGCTACCTGGCTATCAAACCCTCAGGGTAGGAACTCTCTGCCAGCAGCTGAAAGTAGTTGAAAGTTAGGACAGGGGACAGAAAGTTTTAAAATATTTTTTTAGTTGTAGTTGGACACAATACTTTTACTCTTCTTCTTATTTTTTAATCTTTATGTGGTGCTCAGGATCGAACCCAGCACCTCGAACGTGCTAAGTGAGCACTCTGCTGCTGAGCCACAGCATCAGCCCCAGGACAGAAAGTTTTTAACCTATTTCTAGGCTCTGTCCTCAGTGCCACCACCAGGGAGTCTGCAGACACCCAGAACTATATTCCAGCAACATTCTTTCAGGGTTTGTTTGCCTTCTTATCTGGACTTTAGAGGCCAATTTATATTTTTCCCTTCTTTCCACAATTTAAGAGAGCGAACAACACGTTCCAAGTTGGAAATTATAATTTGGAAATGATGCAAAAAATTGAAGATAATGAAAAACATCTGAGTTCAGATACCTGGACATATCAGTTGCCTTATCCAAAGGCTCTTTGTAGGAGAAAAGAAGTGATCAAGAGAGGGTTTTATATCAGAAACAGCTGCTCCACAAAATAGATATCACCCCCATCCTTGCCTCTCCCCACTGTCAAGGGAGGGCACTGGTTTATCAGAACAATCACAAAGCATGAGAAAGAGGTGGGGAGATGTGAAGATAATTTTCCAAACCCCTAAAACTCTATTGTTTGCATTTAAAATGTATCTTCTGTGACTAAATGAAGAAACACAACAGCTTGCAAGGGAAGTGCTCTGACAGTTTGTAACAATATCTATCTATCTATCTATGTACGTGTATATACGTACATATACACACACATACACATACCTACAGGAACAAACAAACAAAAAGATGGAAGGAGAGACAGGACTTAACTATTAGTTCCATGAAAGCTGGAAAGAACTGAAGGATGATGTAGTTCACACTTTCATTTCACAGATGGAAAGTTTAGACAGGTTGAGCAACATGACTGAGGGAGGAGAGAATCAAAGCTTGGAATAGCATTCGGGTACCTTGAGTCAGACAATTTAAATGGTCACTGAGCTCCAAGGGTTCACACAAAGAAAAGGAAACAACAACAACAAATAAACAACAAAAAAACCCCACAAAAACCAAACAAATGAAACAAAGCTGAAAAGAAAAAGCAAGGAGAACTGAAGCTAATCACTAATCTGCACATTTTGAAAAGATTTCCAATGATTACATCCCCCTCATAGCCTCTCATTTAATGCCTCACCATCTCAGCTTTTTCATATATAAAATGGTGTCAAACAATGCTAAGAAAGCATCTGTACCACCCATGGTAAAATATCCTCCCCTCTGGGTTTGGGAAGAAGAATGTGGAATTGCTAATAAAAGATCGTCCTGGGCTGTCGCTGCAGTTGCTCTGCACGCTGGCATTCAATCACCAGTTATTGAACTGAAGTGGCACAGTGGTAGCCTGCGACCAGAAATTGTATTACTTACTTCCCTGGGTGAAAGCAACAGGAAAGGAGAACCCTGAAATATTCCCAGATTCAGAGTCATGTTTTATTTCAGTTCAAAAGCTATTCTACCACTACTCATCCATCCTAAACTGGAGCCTTTCCACACAAGTCAAATTCAATCTAATATCCATTCCAGGCACATAGTATGTGCTGAATAAATGTCTGGTGAATGTTTTTTGAGCATTGCTCTCCTCTTTGTTTTTAGTATTTTCTGATTTCTTTTTCAATAAGCATCTATTACTTTCATCATCTGAAAAAATCTATTTAAGCTTTCATGTTTGCAAGTTAATAGTGGCCTTAAATCTAAGCCAGTCCTTATTGGAAAGGCTGTATAAGATGACAGAGGATTTCTTAGTGGGAAAAAATCATGGAGAGGAGCCAGTTTTACAAAAACAAAAAACAAACAAACAAAAAAAAACACCCCAGATTCTCCCATTACTCTTTACTTTACCTCCAATGACACAAGGATACCACCAATTCTTCGCTTAGCAAAGTAGTAGGATGTTGGGCACATCTTCAAGATGCAGTGACATCATTTAAAAACCATGTGAAAGCACAATTTGTCCCATTCTTACCTTGCAGCTGCAGCCAGCAGATTTTTTGCATTGGGTGCTCCTGGATCTACAGAGAGAGACTTGGCCGCTAACAGTAACTTGCTGGATGCCATAGAAATATTCTTGAGGTTCCCTATCACTTGGATCTGGTCTTCTTTCGTCTGGAAGGTCAAAAGGAGTCAAAGTCATGAGGAAGTGTCCATTTCTCCTAGTAAGCATTCAGAGAGCTAGGAGCAGCATCCTGAGGCAGAGGCAAGTTATCTGCAGAGATCACATGAAGCCCAGTCTGCACATGACTAACACATTGAGATACTGACTAGTGTCTATCCTTCTTCAAACAGATGCTTAGAGCAAGATTCATGCATCAGGGAAAGAAATCCGTGCTTAAGTGGGTCAGCCAGGAGCTGTGCTTTCTCACAACTGGAGGTACTATAGCAGGGGGAGGAGAGAGCCAGTGAGCAGCACCAATGCACAGACGAGGCCACGATTCCAGCATCTTGCTCAACAATGCTGGAGTTGTCCAGTAGCTTGTACATCTCGGCCTGGCACAAATGAATAGCACTGTTTCAATGTTCAGAGCTGGCTGCAACCCAGAAGATCCTGATTCGGGAAAAGACCCATTTCTCACCTGCCTTACCATGGAAGAAACAATACTTTGTGGATAACAGAGCAAAAAATAATGGGATAGCTCTTTTACGGAGTTTGCAAGAGCTTAGAAAAAATATCCCTGCAAGTTGATACCTGACTGGTCATGTTTTTGTATTCTAAACAAGCGGTTTATCTGTTCATCTGAAGGAGGTAATTTTTCTTTGAGCATGTGAAGGTGGTACTTTTTAATCATTTGACACTCAGTATATTAGACTACAGTCCCTCCAAATAAGCCCACTAAACCTCAAATATGCGTGTGTGTCTGAGTGTATTGTGTGTGTGTGTGTGTGTGTGTGTGTGTGTGTGTATTTTGCTATATTATTCCACATTTGAAGAGCTATCATCATCTAAGTTAAACACTGTCCCCCTCCTACTCTTTCTTCAAATGGCATAAGTGAGAGGATGGGTTCTGCTGGAGAATCGTGGGAAAAGTCATCCCTCATCACCAAGAGCTGCTCATACATAAGCTGAGACATCTTTGGGAATGCCATTCCTATGAGGTCACAGAACTTCCCAAGCAGCAAAAGGAATGTACCATGGCCTGTTTATAGGTTTCCTATGCCCAATTGCCCAGTCAGCCTCCAACATGGGAAGTTCAGAGCAGAGGCTCAGGTCAGCTCTGGACAGACAGTATTTCCACACCTACCTGTGCTTGGCCAGCCATCTCAATGCCAGCATCTAGGAATTCATCAAAATCATCACTGAACTTTCCGGAGGCTGCTGCCAGCTCTCCACTCTGGCCCCGGGTAGCGTGGACAACTTCCCCAGCAGATTGGTTCAGATCAGCTGCTGCCTGATTCAGTTCACTCTGGGCTTCCTGGAAAGGCTTTGTGCTCGGAGGTAGCTATGAGGACAGAAGGCACACCCCATAAGTATTACCTTGCTCAGGAGGGATAAAGGCAGGCATTGTGGAGGGAAGAAAGACTTCCCAGGGAAGCATTTGAGTCATCAAGACTGAAAGGCTTTGTATGGTCTGGGTCCAGGTGAGGTTTGCCTTTCAACACAACTACACTCATTCATCTATCCCTCTTTACAGAAAAGACTCAAGGCTATACACTGCAGATGGAAAACCAGTAAGAACAGCCACCTACAAGTGCTCGTGCTCATCTAAGTGGCAGAGATGGGATTCACATGCAGGCAGCCTGACTCTGGGATCCGTTCTTGGAACCACCACCCTGTTTTGTCTCTCTCAAGATGGAAATTCTCAGTCTAGTTTTTTAGAACTAAAAGAACGAATCACTTTTTCCAAATTAATAGCCACCAATTTTGTTTTATTATGGTCTTTATTAATCTTTATTTTTTTTTTTTTACAGGATACCAGTGTCATTTGAAGAACTATAACCATTAGTGAAAAGTTCCAGAGAGCTAGGCTAGACTCTATTACCACCAGCATACCTGCCTGTATACTGGCACAGGGAAGAAATAAAGATAAACACAAATTCTGCAAGCAGACTCACAAAGCAGGGATGGGGATGGTCCCTAAGTGAAAGTCCTTGGACCACCTGCTCTCCCAATGAGTCTTGAACATGTGTGCACCTCCACTGCTGACTCATCTCTATCTGACATGCCCTTAAAAGAAGGGAGAGGACCATATACCCACTCCTCTGTCTCTTAACAGCAATATGGACTTAAAGAGTAAACTTTAAAAGCTTCATCTGGGAACTTTGCTGAACAGAAAATGAACAGAAAAGCCAACTGGCAGGAGAAATGGTACGTCTTAAGGAAAGGTTAGGTACTAAAAGATTCCACAAAAGAAGACCCATTCACACCTAGAGGGGACAAGTCTCCCTTCCTAGTCAGAACCTCTCACCGTATCCACAAGCAACTTCTTGCTGGACTCTCCAATGCTCTTCAAGGCCACATCCACATCCTTCTGCCCAGGTAGGCAATTCACACAGTTATTCAAGGAGTGAGAGACAGCTTTGGCCACCTGAATACATGAAGGGAGACATACATCATAAGAATGGTTTTAGTATAAACATTTTTTTCACATTTCTTGGGAAATTGAGCAGTGAGAGTATGCAGAGCTGACACAGACATGGAAATTATCCACCAGCATCTGCCTGACACTGTTAAGTTAAATCACCTCATCCACATCTGCTGTCCAAAAGCAAATTCCACCCCCTCACTAGGGTTAACATCCTGTGACAGGCACATCTTACTGCTTCTCAAAGCCAGGCTGAATCATAGCTTCTGATTCAAACCTAGGTACCTTGTTTCAAGAGAAAAGGAATTATATTCCCCTCGAGAACTCTCTTGAGGTCATTGAGGTAGAAGTAGGCCTTGAGTTCTTCTGGGTCACTGTCACTTTGGTTGATTTTTGCTCAGTGACCCTCTGGTGCTATTACCCCCAAATCTCACTATACCCAAGGGCAAGACTCTAAGCACTTCCAAATCAATGGAACTGCTTGACACGCTGCCTTTATATAGTATTGAAGTGATTTCTTATTTGTACTCTTGGGTACCTCAGTTAAAAGGAAAGTTAGGGCTTCAGAGGTAGCCTCTGTCATTTCTTTTAATCCAAAATATCTCCTTCCAAGCCCCATGTCTAGAATTTTACCTGGATGTCCCTAGTTAACTGGTTTTATCCTGGGGTCAGAGAATCGCCCACAGGGGTGATAGGGAGTTATAGGTAGAAACTTTGAGTGCCTGGATTTTGTATATTTTCTTCACTTCCCAGGCTAGGAAGCACATGTTGGCCCAAAACAAATGTGTCTAAAGTCCTAAACCTCCCAGGACATGATGCAAAGATATCCATACCCTCTATTGACTGAGAAAGGAGAAGAGCTCACATTAATATGGGGAATACTAGGCAGACTAACAAGAGTATCATGTATGGGCCAGCATCGTTATGGCACTATGGAAAGTTCTCAAAACATCAGCTGAGTCAAAGCATTCGCACCAGGAAAAATCATCCAGGAAACAGCCTGCCAACACATATGTGGTAAGGATGACCATCATTCCCAATTCTGAGCCTTACCTGGGCTAGTCTCTGTTGACTCTCTGCATCTCCAGGTGCAATCAGGGCCTGCTTGGCTTCTTGAATGAGCATGGCAGAGCCCTCCATCACATCTCGGGCAGAATCTAGCATGGCATGGGCAGCAGCGGGGTCACTCGTAGATGCAGCCACTCCCCGAGCAGCCTGGGCTAGTGTTTTCAGAGCTTGGGCTGTCTCTCTAGCAGCCACTCCTGGGGATACAAGCCCACCAGACTTTTTATTAGATTCCATCTAAATGTCACACTTTTACTTTAGAATAGTTCTCTGGACCAGGGCCCCTTCTGCACCACAGCCTGGCCTAAGGGGAACTCTGGATTGACATTTGTAAAATTTGAATTGCTGTGCTTCTCAAATAAGTAAGAGATGCAGTAACAAATATAATGCAAAGATGATTTCCTTCTTCTTTTCCTTGCTCCCACTGCCTTATAGGTCCCTAGACCCAACACACCAAGGACATGAGGGCAATAGCACAGCTGAAGGTCCCTGGGTGTGTCCAGTTTGAAGGAGACTGTTTTAACTCACTTTTCTTCCCAGTTGCCTATATTAGGATATAACCTACATACACATAATAAAGCAAACAAATCTATGTGAGCAGCTCTGTGAATCTGTACATATGGAAACATCCACTTACCCACCATCGCCAGTGCCATTCTCAACAATGCCCTTCACACCAGAAGTAATCACCAACTTAAAATCTATCACCTTAGACTAGTTTTATCTGTCCTTAAACTTATGTAAATAAAACCACACAGTGTGCATCATTTGGGTCTGAATTCTTTCTCTTTCCATCATTTGGTGAGATTCACACATATTGTTATCCGTTTATTCTTGCTGGGTAATATGCCATTATTTGGACACATCAATACCTGTTTATCTATTATTCTGCAAATGCACATTTGGGTTTTTTCTCACTTTGGGCCACTATGAATAAATCTTCAAGGAAAGTTTTTGTACATACATTCAGACACACACATGAAATTCTCTTTCTTGGACCTAAACATAGGAATTGATTTTCTATGTAAGAGAACAAGTATAGATTTAACTTTAGAAGACACTACAAAACAGTTTTCCAAAATGATTTTACCATTATACCCTCCACCAGCAATGCACTAAAGTTGGAATTGCTCTAAATCCTAGCCAATAGGATTTTTGGAATTTTAGTCACTTTGGTGCAAATGTAATTGCATCTCAATGAAGTTTAAACTTTCATAACTTAATGAGTAATGAGAATCTTACTTTTTTAATAAATTTAATGGCTATTTGAATACTTATTCATTTTGTGAATCATCTGGTTATCTTTCAATCCATTTTGAAACATATGATGAGATTAGTGATGATTTTCTATGAATATAAACTAGTCCTTTAAAACTATTCCAGCATTTCATGCAGAATAAACATGAGTCTAACTACATGGTACTCATCCCAAGGTACCAGGAAGAGCATGGAGGTTGGATGCTGGGGAATTTGAAAAAAAGAATCTGAGAACTGTGGAACAGCCAACTCCAGAGCTCATCTCATTGACCCATTTCACAAATGAGGCCCAGCATTGACAGTGTCTTGTCCACAAGCTTACATTTTACAGGTAGCACCAGAGTTGAAACTGCACTTCCTCAGCTTCAGGTAAGAAAATCTTAAGAGTGCTCTTTAGAAGAGAGAACTGTGAAGGCTTCTTGTTAGAACATAAAAGACATGCATAAAAACTACAGAAACCAATGTCTCTTTAAGCTCTGAAATGACTATCTTCCTTCAGCAGGATCAGCTGGGTGGTCTCTAGATGCCCTTGAGCATGTCCTTTACCAGGGCTGCTTCAGCTGAGCTAGCAAGATGCCGACGGTGGTCTTCACATTACTGAGGATGAAGCTCCACAATACAATAAATGATGTGCAAGTCCTCAGACCCATAAAACTAGACAGCTTTGCAACAATAGACTTGTTAATCTATAAATATTTAGTATGTCACACAGCTGGAATAGAACTCTATAATCTAATCAATGCAGATTATAAAGCTGCCAATCTACTGTTTATCACATGACTTGTGAGATGGAAGGATTTAAAAATCAAGCCCAAAGAGAAAACATGAAGGTAAATACAGCTAAGCAAAGGAGAAAAGCAAGCCAGTGGAAAGATCATCCACTTCATGTTTAAGCTTTTGGCTCAGGGTTGGAAAGATGTCATTGCTCAAAAGAACACCAGATGTGGTTAAGCCCTCATTGTACTCTGCCTCTGTGTTGATTTGCTGTGTGGTCTACACTGCTGCCTTTTCCCATAGGTCTCAGTTTCCCACAGCTTTTAGGAGAGGCTAAGATCTTAGTACTGGCTTTTGAAAAGTCTAGGCTGTGATTTCTGGATAAAAAAGACCTGTCTTCCAATTTTTTTATTTGGATTCTTGAATCCATTTCTATTTGAGTTGTATAGGAATTTAGAAGAATAAAACATTTGTCATATACATGTTTATGCAAAAGCCATTTTGTGGAAAATCTTTGAGACTCAATTTTTAAAAGGCAGAAACTGGAAAAGCTCAAGTTCAAAAATCTGTCCATCTCACTTATTTTCTGCTGAGGACTCAATGTGAAATCTCATACTTTTTTGAGGAATCAAATTTTCCAACTTCGCCATCAGAAAGATGAATTAAGGCCACAAGGACCAGAGAGCCCAGTGAACACCCACGGCTGTACAGAACTACGTTGATAGCCACATTCTTAATGGTAACCACTTCAGAGTCACATGTCCAAGCAAGCAACATGAAGCTGTTCTCAGTCAAGTGAATCACAACACAAGACCTACAAGTGGGTAATTCTAAAGCAGATTTCTATTTCAAAAACCAAAATCCCTTGGAAACACAGATAAGTTTTATGGTATTATTGCCACCAGGATCTTAAATTATTCTCAATAGCAAAGTCTTAAGACATAACAAATGTTACCAAATATAGCAGTATTCTTCAAAAAGATTGTTATTCTTTATCAGAATTCATGTGGCTTGTGTGTCAAGCAGCATTAGACCACAGAGAAGGCTCACAAAGTAAAAACCAGGTATGATATAAATCTCAAATCTGTTCCAAAGTATGTGCACCAGGTCCTATGTAAACTGCATTCAGCCATGAAGAAATATCTTTTGAATATTTTACTGGCCAAAGAAAAACACGCTTGCTTTCAAATGTAGCCACGTGGCAGTGAACATGTGTCATCTGAATATTTCACATCCATCAGTTGGGGACAAGGGAATTAAGACCCATTGAGACCTCCTTCATATTTGCTGTCTCTCTCTTTGCTTCTCACCCATTCTTCACCTTTGTAGAAACTGCCTTCAACAAGAGCTGTAACCTCCTTTCTCCTAAAGCAGCTAACAGATGCTTCTAAGTCCTCCTTTCCCATCACCTTTGGGAAGCAGCTACATCTCTGGCTCTAGAGACATCTCTCTCCCAGTTTCCTTGCCCTCCCACTGGGGCTATTCCCATTTCTTTCAAATATTTCTATTGCTCAGCTTTCTCTTTAACTGTAACCTCCTCCAATCATGGACTGGAGTCTCTAAAACTGTGAGCCAAAATACACCTTTTCTCTATATATGTTAATTACTTTAGGTATCTCCTTATAGTGATGGAATTTTGGCTAACACCACTGCAAAACACTACCACACTGTACCTGGATAAATGCAGCAGCCTGCCTGCTTGTCCCCCTGCCTCCATCTGTTTCTCTCTAATCTACTCCACACACAGAAGGAAGGGCAACCTATACAAAATGCAATCTGACCCTCATCCACAGCTAAAAATCCTTCAGTATTTTCACATGTTCTTTGTTGAAACTCCAAACTATTCACATTGGCTTACGATGCCCTTTAGGAGCCAACCCTGGTCTAACTTTCCAGGTGTATCTTCTTATTCCTCACCTTCCTTCTGGCCTTTTTTGTTTAGCTTTCTCAGTTCCTTCACCCAACATTCATCTCTGCCTTTGAGACGCGCATGTAGCATCCACTTCCATGCTTGCCAAAACCAAATGGTGTTAATTCTAGGTTGTTTTTCAGACACTAAGGAGGCAGCCTGCCATCCTGGATGTTGTATCAGATGATGCAACTTATAAAACAATCTTCTCTCCACTAAAAATGCATTTCATCATCTACACAAAAGCTGCCAAGATTTTGGGAATATGTTTTTCAAACTTAAATCTCCCATATACCTTACATTTGTACCAATTTATGCATACATTTTCCTCCCAGAATACTAAAAAGTCCTAAATAATCTTCAAACCCTGGTAGGTGTCAATTCTGCTCTGAAAATTTCCCTCACCTTTCCATTAGTATAGAATCACTTCATTGCAGGTACTATATTATATCATATCTTCTTTTTTGTTCCTATTGTGTTTCTAGGACTTTGTAGTAGCAGAATAAACTCCACAAATAACACTTCCTGCAAGAACTATCTGGGAACACTGAAAAACATGAAACATCTGTTTGAAGTCCCTGGAGCAATACCAGGGAGTTGAGATAAAGAGGGCCAAGATCTCGAAAGGAAGCAAAAGCACAGAGAGGGGACTGCAATGTTCAGGGTTACTTCTCAAGATATGAATCTAGAATTTATATGGAAACACTAACTTGAGGGAGCCCAACAAAGTTGGAGGACTTAACATTACCAGATGTGAAGACTTACAGTACGACTACAGTAATTCAGAAAGTGTGAATGAAAAATGGGCAGTTAAATGAGTGCAAAGAAATAGCAACACAAGCTGACCCACACATCTGTGGTCATTTATAACACAGTGGCAGTAAAGGCCGATGTGGGCAAGGTTCTTTTCAATCAGTGGTGCTGGTTCAAATGAATATCTATGTGGAAAACAATTAAACTGGAATCCTATTGCACACAAACAAAACTCAATTCCAGACACATCATAGTTCTAAATATGACAAGAAAACAGAAGAGAAATTCTAGAATATGACAGAGGAAAATATTTATATGTTTCTGCACAAACAACGACATAAAATGCCAACTTTAAAAAAATTGAGGTTAAGTGAATCAGATGGAAGGAATGGGCATAAATGAAAGTTTTAAATCAGACACAAAAAAGTACTAACCATAAAGGAAAAGAATTGTAATTGGATTATATTAGAAGAATTTTTGGTCATCAAAAAACACATGTAAGAGAGTAAAAACAAGCTACAAATATGACAAGTGCCTATAAGTGACACATAAGTCCCATAAGTAAGGAAAATAACCCATGTTTTAAAAATGGGCAAAAGATTTCATATATATTTCATAAAAAGTTCAGCAAACAGATGAAAAGATCTTCCGTCATATTATTCACAAGAGAAAGCAAATTAAAATTATAATGTGATTCTATACTCATTAGAGTGGCTAAAACTAAAAGACTGACAATACAAAGTGGTGACAAGGATGGAGAACAATTGGAGTTTTCACCTACTGCTGAAAGTAATGTAGTGGATATATGGAGAGCCTCTGATCCAGCAGGGTCACTTCCAGGGATAACCTAGAAAATGCTCAGTTATGCTCACCAAACACCCTAGAATTATTTATGGCAGTGTTTCAGGAAAGAAACACCCGAATACCCATGAATAGCATAAAACATATAGGAATATTTATACAATGAAATCTTACAGAAAGCAATAAAAATGAAAGGTACTACAGGCACCATAGACAAGTCTCACAAATACGATGCTGAGCAAAAGGAGCTAGATACAAAAGAACACATGTTGTATGATTCTGTTTATTCATAGTTCAAACAGCAAAATTTAATCTATGCTATTAGAGGTCATGGGCCTTTGCCTCTGGGGAAGGAGAGGGGTCACAGTGAGTGACAGGATGCAACCAAGATGCTGAAAACATTCCTCTCCTTGATCTTGGTGGTGACTTCTTGGGTACACTCTATTTGTAGTAACTCATATCACAGAGGTAACTGCTTAGGACTTATGCTGTCAAATACATGCATTATACTTCAGTAATAAAATAGATATTTTTTTAAAAAGTCAAGCAGTTCTACTGTAAAATGAAAGCAATAATCTTTAACTTGGTTCTCCCCACCTGATTCCCACTCAGAGTTACTCAGTTTTCTTTCAGTATTTCCTATTTTTAAAACAAGATGCTTATATTCAAACATTTTTTAAATTTCAGAGTTGTATAAATTGCCTACTATGTTAACATTTCCTTTCCATTTTTCTTATTGTTACACTATCTATTGCTTATACAGACTCCCATTTAAGAAATCTGCTGCCTTTCAGAGTTACCTAGCATAGCCAATACTCAGCTCCTCTGCCCCACCCCAGTTTTGCAGCACAAATCTGCTCACTTCCTTTTGGCTCCTTCCCTTGGAGATCCTGAATTCGTGTTCATTCTGGTTTGTCAGTTAGCACTCATCAGTCTTGCATCTTCCAAAATTTCACTTGCTTCTTATTTTTAGTTATCTCTTATTTATCTATTTTTTTTTTATTCTTCTACATTAATGGAATTTCTGGAGTCAGAGATAGACCTAGAAGCCTATAATCACGATTTGCCTGTAGTCTAGTAGGGGTGACCCACAGACAGTTTGGGAGTCATTTTATTAGTCTTTGAATGCTTAGTAACAAGTCTACTAGCAAGTATATGGATGGTAATTAAAAAATATTCTGTGAACTGCTGGAAAAAACAACATGTTTACTGCCAAATATGGGAACTCCCTTTCTAGACCCCCCCCCAGGTGGTCTGCATGCAGCCACCTGGCATCATGAAGGGCCCAGAGCCTCACCTGTGTAGTGCTCGTTGCCTTGAGCTGCGCAGGTGAGGAGCTGGGCCATGGAGGAGCCCACTGCTTTCGAGGTGCTTCCCAGGTCCTGAGCACATTTTTCCAGCTATAAGAAAATCCGAGGAGGAGAGGACTTAGAGGAAAAAACATCTACTGAAGTCTCAGTATAATTTCAGCAAGAATGCAAATCAATCCTAGAGCTTGGGCTCTTCCCACCCAGGACGCCGTGGTCCTATAGCAGCAGGAGGAACAGGGGAAAGAGCCCGGCTATAGAACAAACTGGGAATATACACCCCTGCTCCCTATTACTAGCTGTGTGAGACTGGGTAAGCTACTGAATGCCTCCAAGCCCCAGGAGCTTTTTTATGACCTTTTTTCTGAGGTCACAATATACCTAGCTGAGAAGGTCTTCAGAGAATGAACATAGGTTCTCAAATGGCAGCTATTAGCACCACGACTTTAGAAGCTAACTTAAAAAGTCTGCAACAAATCCTTAGGCATTAATTATGCCTTGGCAGGAAGTGGGCAGACATCCAGCTGCACCACCTTCCTGGCATGTGGGACCATTAACATTGTTCAATTTGATCATTATACTTTAAGGAGTTCCAAGTGAAAGGAAATGCAAGAGAAATGGAGATTCGAAGTGGTAAATGAGATTAGAAAAATGGGCAGTGTTTGCTTCCCACGAACAGCATGTCATCTTGCCTTGTAAGCTGAATAAAAAAATTCAGAGGACCAAGTTGGTAAAGGCCTAGGGTATGGATAATTATTTGCTTAGTAACTGAGGACAATGTTTTGGAAGAGAATGTCTAGGTGCACTGTGAAAATTCAAAAAGGCATAAGAGAATACATACAGATTTAACCGGGTAACATCTTTCCTGAGAGAGACTGTGCCTTCAAATACAAATAGAGCCTGACCCATTGCAGCCAAAATATAACAGTGCACACATACTGTAGGTCACTTTCTTTAAAAAGCGCACAGTGTTTCTCACATTCTACTTGACCCTGTGCTTTATGTAAAGATGGAAAACATGTCATGTCAGCCCCTCGTGGGCTCTGTATCTATCATTAGCTGGGTGACTTGTTAAGTGACTTAACCTCTCTAAACCTGTGTTCCTTCATCTTTTCAATTAGAGGTCATTTGATTTAACAAGTGTTTTCTGAGTGTTTCTGATAGGTCAGACATTGTTCTGTGGCTCATTAGGGGCTCCCAAAGTCCCTTTACATTCAAAAAGACTTCAGTTCATTCAAAGAGCAATAGTAGTTAAGAGCAGTGGCTCTTAGGGCTGGGATTTGGTTGAGTGGTAGAGTGTATGTCTGGCATGCATGGGGCCCTGGGTTCAATTCTCAGCACTACAAACAACAACAAATAAACAAAAATGTCATCAGCAAAGGTTTTAGAGTCCTGCAAATCTGGATTCAAACCTTGATTGTGTCATTAATTGGCAGATCACTCTGGACAGAACAGTGACAATCTTTGTGACTATTTTCTCAGGTGGTAATGGGTTTAAGGAATATTTATTGGGTTATTATCACAATAAATGAGATTTTTTTTGTGTGTGTGGAGTGTTTAACAGGTGCTTAATAAATGGTGGCATTTTATTAGCAATGTTCAGAAAAATATGGGAAAGTAGTCAGGATTGGTAAAATGAGAACTAGTAATTTTTAGCCAAGAAAACTCTGAACGTAAAGATCAGGAGGTATCGTAACATGATCCAATTAGCTATGTGGTGCCATCATTCCATTGGTGGCTTTCCTGTTTTAAAGTGCTTTGCAGTGGTCCAGCTCAGTGCCTTGCACTATTTTTTTTTTTTTTAAGTGACTGGTGATCATCTTTCCTGTGTTTACCATTATAATCCATTGCCACCTATTTAATGGATACCCAAGACTCAGAGGAGATGCTGTCCACTGCTAGTTGATAACACAGCTGGGTCCAGAAGCCAGTACTCCCAGTTCCAGATGTAGTCTCCTGGGCTGCACGGGACATTCTTTTCAGTAAAAGGCCACAGGATTAGACCACTGGGCTGAAACACTAGCATTTATCTCATTTACCAAAAAGAGGGGTAAATATTAATAGATGCCTGCTTATCCTCAGCCAAACCTAGGAAAGCACACACACACCCATCAAGAGAATCTCATACAGGGTGATTTCTATCTTAATGCTGTTCTAAAGAAATGTGGCTAATCTAGGGCCCTGCATTCAAAAATACTTGAAATTCTGAGACACTAAAGTCAACTTTTAAAAAATGCCTCAACATGCCAAAGGCAGAGCCCACATTCCAGTTAGCTCGAATGGCTCACCGTTTCTCCTGGAAGTGGCTTCAACTGACTCTCCACGGCCGCCATCTTGGCATCCTGAAGCTCATTCTTAAGAGTTTGCACCGTGTTCAGAGCTGAATCAATTTCCATAGGACCACAGGCTTCATGGGCCTGTCAACAGAGGAAGGAATATGTATGTATGATCTGATGCTGTAGTCCTCTGCAACACATGAAATGCTTTCCTGAAAATACCCAATGATTCTCTGAATCTAGCAGTCAGAGGTAAGGGTAGCAAATAATTCTTCATAGAACAAAATCCTCCTCAGTTAACACTTTATTGTCCCTAAATAATCAATTATGTATGTCTCGTAACTGGATATACTTAAAGTTTCCTTGAAGCTATTTTATCCTCAGAGTTATAGAGGCCTTTATTTACAGTGCCTGAATTGTAGTGATAGGGTACTGTGCACAGTGTGTGTGAATGAACGAACAAGCAACCAAGCCACGATTCTGTATGAAACTCATTCTCAGAGTTATAGAGGCCTTTATTTACAGTGCCTGAATTGTAGTGATAGGGTACTGTGCACAGTGTGTGTGAATGAACGAACGAGCAACCAAGCCACGATTCTGTATGAAACTCATTCTCTTTACAAATTTCTATATTTTAAATCATTATCTTCCATACTAAAGATTATAGAAGTTTTTTCCCTTGGCTGTTTAAGAAAATTATTTTATTCTCTTAATCGTTTAGGACATTGGCTGCCAAATGCTGCAACTACATGCCCCAACACACAGGTCATTATATATATATACATGGTCATTGATCAGATCACAAAATACTGGTAAATCATAATTTCTCTCCTTTTTTAAGATAATAATAACAACAGTAATAGGAAATATTGATTAATTGATTTCTATGTGCAAATACTGTAAGGTGAAGAAACTGAGGAACAGAGAAGTTAACAAACTTGTTGGGGTCACAAAATTGAGTTGATGACAGGGTCAGAATTTGAGTTCATTTAGTTTGATTCCAGACCCTGCACTCTTGAACCTTATATTACATTATATCTATCTGTCTGTCTATCTCCGTGTCTTTCTGTACCCCGTGTCCCAGAGGACAATTTTACTCAAGGTCCCCCTTTGTAACTTGCGGCTCCTGAATGTTGGTGTGTGTCTAAGACCCACTGAGGAAACATATTAAAATGCAGATGTTCAGGCTCTTCGGCCCAAGATTCTGGCTTGGTTGCTCAGAGGCAGCCTACATTCTAAGAAGCACCCCCAGGTGATTCAATGTGGATTATCTAGAACCTTTCTGACAACACGGCTCAAAAAACTGTGTGTGTGTGTGTGTGTGTGTGTGTGTGTGTGTGTGTGTGTGTGTTGTATCCTAGAGCTCTGGACATTTTTCTTTTTCAATGCAGTGTGCTGCTCATATTAAGCATTCAAGTCAGCTTTGACCTTCTTCCCTTACCAATTTATGAGGCTGCTTTTTTCTATAAAGGGATTGCTCCAATGAGGAAAAGTGAAATCATGTTTTAACTTCATGCTAAATACCACATCGGAGCCGTAAAGAGATCCTTTGCTAACTAGTAAGTTTTAGAGACTGAAATTTATTTAGTCCCAAATTCTGTTCTATTGAGTCCCTTGTTGAGATATGAATGCTTCCATGTAGGATGAGAAAACCTTTTAGGGTAAAAAGGAGCAAAGCTGACTCCCCTTACCGCCCCACCCCCTGCCACCAAAGATTTTCTGCCTTAATAATTTGTTATTAAGTTCATAAGGTGATAACTAGAAGATATGACCATTTCTCACCACAGTTTGCCTCTGAAATGTCCCCCCCAAAGACCCATGCGTTTAAAGTGTGGTTACCATCCCATGAAGCTTTAGGAGGTGGTTATGGTTTGGATATAATGTGTCCCCCAAAAGCTCCTGTGTCAATGCAGGAGTACTCAGAGGTGAAACGACTGGCTTATGTGAGCTGTAACCTCAGCAGTCCATCCTCATTTGAACAGACTGGGCCGTAACTGTAGGCAGATGGCTAGGGTCATGCCCTGGAACTTCCCTGTGGTCCCTTCCCCTCTCTCTGTGCTTCTTGGCCACCATGTCTAGAGGTGTGCTCCTCCACCATGATGTTCTGTCTCACATGGGGCCATAGCAATGGAGTCATTCCACCATGGACTCAACTTCTGAAACCATGGGTCAGAATAAACTTTTTCTCTTCAGATTGTCCTTGTCAGGTATTTTGTCCACAGCGAAACAAAGCTAATACAGAGGTGGTGGAACTTTTAGGAAGAGGGGCTTAGTGGAAGGAAGTTAGATAATGGGGTACATGCCTCTTAAGAGGATGTTGGGGTCTCAGTCCCTTCCTAGACACCCTGAGGCAAACAGTCCTCCTCTCCTATACATTCTTGCCATAACCTAGGGTGCTGCCACAGGCCTGAAGTGACAGGGTTAAGTAATTATGGACTGAAATGTCTGAAATTGAAACTGTGAGTTAAATAAGCCTTTCCCCTTTTTAAGTTGATTCTTTCAGGTATTTTGTCACAGTAGCAGAAAGATGACTAGGTACACTTATTTTGGCCCACAATACATCTGGCACCAAGACATTGATGACTACCAGTTTCCTGCAAGACTGAAATACAAAGGAGGAGGAGGAAGCATGAGATTTAAAATTGTTCAACAAAAGTCATCTTTAACTAGAAGGTGATAAATAACTCTGGGAGACAGTTTAAATGTAGAGTATAAGCCAACCCATAGGGTATCTTTAATGCTTTTGCAAATGGAATGGAGAGCTCTCCCAAGCAAGATGTTATAAAACTTCTCTTAGAAAAGGTGCAACAATTTAAGTGCCAGATCATACATATTAAGGGCTAGCTGTGCTCAGGCCATGGGCAGCACCTTGACCCTCCAGCAGTAAGGAACAAAAAAACCCCACTCTTGGCAAGCTGACTGCCGTGCTGAGAGCCCCACTTGCCTTCTGCGAGGCGGTGCGCAGCTCAGCCAAGCTGGTTGCCAGGTTCTTGGCACACTGGCTCAGCTGCATGGCTGCAGCCTGGTCACTCACAGTGGGCACCGCAGCCTTGGCAGAGGACACCATCTTGCTTCCAGGCTGTGGACAGATGAGAAGAAAGTAAGACAGCATCTGGGCAGCAAGAGGCATAGACCCACTGACAGAGCCTCCTCCATGGCAGCCAGATGTACTTCACCCTTGTGTGCAACCCAGAGATAGGAAAAAGTGTGCTCGATGTGTATAATATGAATTGTAATGCATTCTGCTGTCATATGTAACAAATTAGAATAAAAATTTAAAAAAACATTAATCACCAGCTACTTCCCTGCCCCACCCTACAAACTGCCACACCTAATCAGATACTCCAGGGCAGAACAATCTAGGAACGTTAACAACAACAAAAATGTATGTGTTGTGAGGGATTAGGGGAGGCAAAATCAGGAGAGTTGCTTGAATTTTCATTTAAAACTGATTTCAAAGAGTTCCTTATCCAACAGTTTTCTTGGAATAGCTCTTTATTCTGAGTTTCAAATATACCCAATAGATTATTTAGAAAATGAAGTAAGATGAAGCAAATAAAATAACCTCACATTTCATAAAACAAAATAATTTTACCATGCATGGAAATCTGTGTGCATGCACATGTTTTAAAAAATAAGATCATGATATTTATAATCTCCATTAAGATTTTTATCTTTTAATTAGCTATATAGTATTCCACTGCACACATCTGTTAATATTTCTCAATTCTTGCTCTTGGGCATGTTCTATTTTTTCCAATCTAATAAATAATGGCATAATAAATGTCTTTCTAGCTAAATCTTTGCATACATTTACAACCTTCAATGTATAAATTTTTGAAGCTGAATTTCTGAATCAAAGAGTATGTATACCTTTAAGTCTTTTAATGCTTCTCTTTAGAAAAGTTGTAACAATCTAAGTGCCAGCTTATAACTATGAAGGACAAAAGCTTATCTTTTTTAAGATTCCTTAACTCTTTGACTTAAATTCTTTATTTAATGAGAATTTATAAGAAAAACCAGAATGAGTCTACTGGGGTTGTGGCTCACTGGTAGAACACTCCCCTAACATGGGAGAGGCATTGGGTTCAACCCTTAGCACCACATTAAAAAATATATATATAAATAAAAGTATTGTGTCCATCTATAACTAAAATATATATTTTTTAAAAAGCATGAACAATTCACATAAAACAAATAACTGAAGCATATGAAAAAATGTTTAACAATGTAAAAACCAAAGACAGGCAAAACCAAAAAGAATTTTGTAGAAAAAACTGGAAAAACATGTTTCTCAGTGCTTAACTCTCCTTCTTCTAAAAGATGTATTAAAAAGTATGGTTCATATAATATTAGTTAAAAATGTAGATTTGTTTAATCTTCTGGAGAGGCAATTTTTTATGTGAAGAAAGTTTAAAATGTCTAAACTTTTTCATTTGTCAATTCTATTTCTTTTTTAAAATATTTTTTTAGTTATACATAAGCACAATATCTTTATTTGGTTTATTTATTTTTATGTGGTGCTGAGGATTGAACCCAGGGTTTCACATGTGAGAGGCGAGTGCTCTACCGCTGAGCCACAACCCCAGCCCCTGTCAATTCTATTTCTATTCATTTTAACCTTGCCTTTTTCTCATAAAGATCTAAGCGTCTATGAGAGGAATGTTAAAAGAACAAAAGAAAAGAAAAAAAAACAGGGCAGAGAGAGAATGGAACCAGGAACACATCTATACTATTCCGTCACACACCCTACAGTCCTGTCAGTAGCAAGGTGTGGACAGCACACACAGCTGGCTCCAGGACCTCTAGTAAAAAGACAAATATTGATACAACTATAAGTCTCAATGTTCCAAAAAATTAAATAAGCTGCTTGCAAACCTGTTTCTAGGAATTTACCCTCACAAAAGCAATTCAAGAAGGAAACATAAATTTGAGCACAGAAATAGGTTGATTATGAAGGCAAAAAAGTTAACAATCTATATGTCCAACAATGGGAGAACAGTTAAACACAGAATATGCATATGACAGAAGATTGTTCAAAATAAAAAAAATGCTCATGTGTTACAGGAAAAACAGAAAGAGTGTATATGCAATGAATTGCAATTTAAAATACATTTGCATATACATATATGTGTACGTACACACATACACACACTCTGCATCTGTGCAGTTAAACATGAAGAAATAAAAACATTTATGTTCCATCTCTGCTTGTTGGGGTTACAGCACTTGGAAAAATCACCTACTGGGTGGATTACACTGGTCCTACAACTGTGTGTTGAACTAGAAAGGGATGAGATGTTGAACTGCCTCGGTGGAATTATCATGAGAGGGTGGCAAGTGACCCAAGTGGCTTGTTTTCTGGATGTGCTACCCACTCCAAGGGGAGTCCAGTCCCAGGTCCTTGGGTTCATATAGCACACATCAGCTGTTTGAGATATAATTAAAGAAAAAGTGCTGATAAAGTAGAGAGATATGAACATAAGCAGCATGTAACATGGAGATTCCCCATGACTGAATATTCTCACTTCATTCAATTTTCCTTAAAATGGATGTATCCTTTACCCCACAAGGATGCTAATCCTGACCAACTCTCAAAATGACCTGAGGATCAGTCAATCCCATCTTTGGAGAAGCTTATGCTCACCACTTGTGTTTTCCTGGTCTGGAAATGTCAGCACTAGGCATTCTAGAAATCTAAAGCAATACCCGGTTCTGGGCTGTTCATACAACTTGTAACCTGATATGTTTTGTTTTTCTCTTTAAGGAGAAATAAATAAGATATCCCCAAGAAAAGTGAATCATGGACTACTTCCCCAGGCAATTTCCCTGTATGTTAGCATTTTGCTTTGCTAAGCAAAAGCTACCTCTACTGAGATTGGTCAGGTCAAGACATAGCTAAGGCTGTGGGATCCACTTATTTCTCTTCTTAAGGACAAAGGTCAGATCCTCCCCATTTGGATGCTCTGAGTGAAACCAAGGTGATCCCAAGGTTACCTGGAGGAAGTTCTGGCTGGAGATGATGAGAGCCAGCTGGGCACTAAGGTCTTCTGCTTGAGCCTGGCTCCCTCTCACCCCCTGGACCAGCTGAGGGATGTGATCAGCCACTGCCTACAGGAAGCAAGGAGATAGACACTGAGCACAGGTGGCATGGTGGAACTATGAAGAGAGGGTGAAAAGTGACCCAGGTGGCTTGTTTTCTGGATGTGATACCCACTCCAAAGGGAGGCCAGTCCCAGGCCTTGGGTTCATATAGCACATTAGCTAGCTGAATCTTCACCAACACTGAGTTGCATTTCCTGGGTTCTCTTTTCCCCACACACTCTACCCTGTGGTTCCCAAATGTCTTGATATGTTTGGCAGAAGATGATTCTCCATAATGAAGCATTAAAAGAATTTCCCTAGTTATAACACACACTGCCCTGGTCATTAGGATTGCAGAATTAGAATTCAAAAAATGACATGACTCACAGGTAACTAAACTGAAGTCTGATGGTCCCATCAGAGAAGAAAGTGCAAGAATTTCTCAGCTACCAGCACCTTTAAGTGCTCTGGCCTCTTATTTTGTAGACATGCATTCTGTACTCCAGAGTTCATGTGGCCAGAGCTCCTCTTTCTAAGTTCTAACTAGTTATTTCTCAGTGTGGAAAGCTCAAAGCCCAGAGCAAAGGAGAGAAGAGCAGCAATGGGAAAGGCCAGGACTGCCAAATGGTAACCTTCTCCAGGGCCTTAGGAAATAAGCCCTCCATTCTCTCTGTGCCTGTGTCCCCTCTGAAGAGCCAGGCATCAGAGGTCTCAGCACCACAGACGATCATTGCTGGTAAAGGTGTCCAGAGCATCCTGGCCTGATGACACATCTTTTCCAAAAACCTGCTTCAGCAAGGGTTAAAAAAATATTTCCATGGAAAGTTTTCCAGGCCCTTTCCAGGGCTAGTAATTCCAGTAATTTGGTCCATTTTCCCTTCTCCACCTGAACCTGACAAATAACGCTCCTCTCATTTCCTGGCAGGACACTCAGAGACCAAGCATCTTCAGGCTCTTTACAAAAGAGACAGAGAAGGCTCATCCTGTGGCATGTCCCTGGATGTGAGCAGCACCTGCTCCCTGAGGACAAGCCATTTTCTCATCCCTGCGGGATACTGAATGAAGCCCAGAGCAGGAAACAACCCCCTCCCAACAGTGGCCTCACTCTCAACAAACCCCTCTGCTTCCACATAGTTCAAAGCACAGTAAGCCCAGGATCCTAGCACATTGCTCATGTTCTTTCTTCTAGAACACATCTGATCCCCAACAGGGGGCTGAGAACAGAAATCAGGAACAGAAGGCTCTCTGCAGTAGAAACAGTGTCACCTCTCAATCATTATTTTACAGAGGAGATTTAAGGAAGGAGAGAGAGGGAAGTTAGCTCTGATAATCTCAGCATACAGCCCTTGCTGTTCACACCTTCAGGAGACTCCAGCCAGACATCTTGCTGGCTTGTGGGCAGTGACTCTACCAGTGGATTTTGTGCCTGGAACCACTCAGAGATGTCCTGGGAGAGTCAGCTCCCTAGGCCTGAAGAGAAGGGAACAAAGGTGTTTGTAGTAGGCTGGTCTCAACATAGCATCAAGGCCCGAATATTGGAAGAAAAGAGACAAATGGGTGACAAAACAAAGCACAAAAGCACAATGCCACGGAGCTCAGACAGGATGAAATAAACCCTCAAGATGGAATTAGTAGAAAGCAGGAAATCAACCCGGCTACAATGAGTAAAGGCTGAAGGTGAAGGCCCGCCAAGAGAGAGGCACTCCGGAAACCCAGCACCTCATTACTATTTCAGAGCTCTAAAATGGTCTCCTCATTGATTTTCTTTGATTCAGTCTCTCAAAAAGAAAAGAAAGCAGACAAAAGAAATGCAATACTGAGGGTGGGGGAGAACATTTATATTCTCCCTCCAAACATAGCCCATCCACTTAATGGACAGAAACCAGACGGGGGTACACCTGGAACATGGAGCTGAACCAACTGGATCAGGGGCCTGGACCTTTCTCAGTCACCAGAAGGCTTGTCATTCTAACGCCATCAGGGCCACCTATGGTGGAATCTCACCTTGCAGCTCTGGACCAGCTGCTGCTGGGCTGCAGGGTTCTTGTTGGATGCAGCTGCGTTCTGAGAGGCTGCGATGGTCTGTGTGGCTGCAGCTGCAGCCTGCTTAGCAGCAACCTGTAGAGCAGAGTGGAACAGGTCAGGCTGGGTTTGCAATTGCAGAGTCACCCGTGCACATCCTGCCACTTTCAAGCCATGGAGCTCCAAGAACAGTCTGCCTTTGCAAAGCCACTGATGATCCCAACCTCATCCTGTCCCACTATCTGCCCTGGGTTTGTACTCCCTGCATCAAGACAGCCTTACCTGAAAGCTCAAGTTATGATGTTTGTCTTTCCCAAAAAGACAAGGACAATCTCAAGACTGTGATGGCACTGATAAGCAGCAGTATCAAACTTAAGCTTCCTAGGGAAAAAAGATCTTCCCCCAGGCTACTGTGTATGTAGAGCAAGGCAGTGGTCCAGGACTTTCCTTTCAGAGCACCTGGAGGCCTCAACTCAGAAGCCTGTGCCACCAGGGTAGTTAAATGAGTTTACTGTCTCCTCTTCTTCCAAGCACAAGTCTAATTTTCTTCCTTCTGATCATATATGGAGGGATTCCCTATGCGACATGATCTTAGCTTCTACTCCCACCCCATTTTCGTAAGGGTCTCCTTGTAAATTCCTGAGAGAAATGATGTTTTTGCTACATAGTTTTTGCCAATAACTATTTCATCTCTTGTCAGAATATACTAAAAAAAAAAAAAAGACAAAAATATTTCATCTTACTCTCACACCTGTCCACCCAAAAATACTCTCCATCTGGTCTTCCAAAGTCCATATTTTTCTATGGGAAGCCATGTAAAAAGTCATTGCCTACCCAAAATATCAACATTTTCAATGAATGTGTGCATCCTTTAATGCGGGGGGCGGGGAGAGGAATCACACTTTGGCCTGGAAAAAAAAAGTCTGCATTCTATTTCTGAGAGTTAGAAAGGATTTTAACTTTTGGAAGCCATGAACTACAACAATTGTTCAAATTGTGTCAATACCTTTAAAACAACTACACTATCTGATAAGGTTGTTAACCTTGATTTAGCTTTCTCATATGGCTATTGCTTTTTGTTGATTCAACTATTTTTTCAAATAAATCTTTACAATATAAAATGGCATCCTTGAAAGCCAGTGTTTTTCCTAACCTCCAGCCGGTTGACAATTTTTTTCTTAATAGCATTCTGGGCAGCAGCGTTGGTTGCTACCCGGAGACCTTCGGCAGCTTCTCTCAACCTTTGCTGCTGGTCTTCATTCTCTGGGTTAGCTGCAGCTCCCTGTAAATGTGAAAATAAAGATTTCAAGTGGTCCAGGGGGCAGCAGGACACAGTCACTGAACACATGCTTCCAATTTTCCTTTTTTCTAGTAATAGAAAATATGTGGAAGGAAAAGCCAAATGCTGCAAGCATCTTTATGATTAGGATGTCTCCCCTTACAACCCAAAATATTCACCAGGGGAATGTTTCAAATCTGCATAGCTAAACAGTATCCAATGGTAATAATTAAACTCTGGAGATTACAGGTATTGGTCATCCATACAAATTACCTTGTGATCTGAAAACCATGGTTTAAAAGACGTTAAGATATCACATGTTATTCTGTTAAAACATATTTATTCATCAGCTAAATATTAATTTAAATAAAAACGAATACATTTTGCTCCAGTCTGGAGTTTATATACAAGGTAAAGGGCACAGAAATTTTCTTTTAGAAGGATAGAGAGTTGTGCCAGCATCACTTACTTTTCTTAAATCTCTTTTTACTGAGTTGAAATACTTTGTGTCAAATACTATTGTGTCAAAAGTTGCTCTCATGGAAAGAGAATGGAGCAGTAATTACCATAGGCTGGGAAAGGTATAAAGAGCAGGTGGATGGACAGAGGGTGGGTTACAGGTGCAGGCATGCAATTGGACAGGAGGAAAACCATCTAATGCTCTAAGATAGCACAGTAGGACAGCTGTGGTTGATGACCATTAATTCTATATTTTAAAATAGCTGGCAGAAAAGATTTTAACATTTCCGGCACAAAGAAATGATAGAGGTTTGAGATGATAGAGGTTTGAGGTGATAGATATGCCAGTTATGCTGATCTGGTCATTCTAACATCATATACATGTACTGAAGTATCACCATACCACATATATATGTATAATTATGTATTGGTTAAAAAATTTCACCCAAAAGATGTTCAGATAAGTCTCTTTTCTCCACCTCTCTCAGGGAGATTTTTATGACACTTGGCAAGGCAGACACACATCTTCATATCACTACTGAAATATCTGGTAGAATAGGTAGATGTAAAAGGTGAAGAAGATTCCAGTAAAAATACATGGCCTGATGAAGGGAATGTTGGGGGTGGGTGAGGAGAGGGGTTATGGTGGAGTGCCCCCAAAAAGACTTCAAGGAAACACTGGTTAAAAACCAAGACTAGAAATTATGTTGCTGGAGAGTCAGAATCGGAGAACATAGCAAGTAAAGCTGGTAGCCAATTGAATTAGGAAAAGAAACCCAACAGCCCTGACATAACATGTGTCCCTCGGCTAGTTCTACAGCCCTTTAATTACTTTAGTTGGACATGTCCTCAGAACCCATGTGGATTCTATTTAGATGTGTGGGATTCTGAAGCAGGAAAAGGCTAAAGATAATGAAGAAGGGATACATTTTTACTCCACAAAGACTTAAAGCAGTTGCAGCCTTCCTTTTGCACCCACAATAAATGCAGCGATCAAGATTTTTCTCATAAGACCTGGATGTTTGTGACCAGCACTTGACGTGTATAGACCAATAGCCTCTTTCCATGACTTCAGGATAATAATACTTGCTTGCAAGGTAGGCAGGACAGCAGGGAGAAGCCCACAGGTTTACTGAAAATCAATTTTTTGAATGTCTTAAGTTTTCCCATGGTTAATTCATCAAAGTTACCATAACTGGTATCTTTTATAAAAATTATAGTAATTCCTACTGAAAGGAATGGTTTTAACATCTGTGACAGAACTGGTCTGGTCATCTTCTTGAATAGGATTTTCTACTAACTTAACCACTTTTAGTTGTCTTGATTTTGAGTTTCTAGCAACTATGTGTAAAAGGATTACTTGGGCTTCTTGTGTATTCTTTTGCAAGTTTATGAAGTCAGTTCATTTTATTCTGGTCATTGGGTATTTTTTTAAGCCACTCCTTGAATGCCCAATTTTGTAATTTGAGTAGCTATAAACAAACATTTCAGCACTACACACTGATGCTTTGCACCTTCTTCTGCGATGCCTTTTTTTTTTTTTTTGGTACTGGGGATTGAACCCAGAGGTACTTAACCAACTGAGCCATATCCCCAGCCCTTGAACTTGTAATCCTTCTGTCTCAGCCTGTATTATAGGTGTGCACCATCATGCTCGGCTGCAATGTCTTTTTTTTGATGATGTATAAGGAATGTGGCAGACCAATATTAGCTTGAAATATTAGCTACTGACTAAAAAATATTTTTCTCTGTGTACTAAATATATACATCAGAAGTCTAAGCATTAAATGTCCTTTAGCTTTCTAAAAAAATTATCATATTAAAATATTGTTATGAAAACAGTGAATTTTAACTAAAAGTACAATGAATTTACAAAACCAACACTGTCCCACTAACATATATTATCAAAAATCATAGATCATTAGAAGAAACAAGTTTTATGCAACTTGGTAAATTCAGAGAATTGGCTTGGTGAGCAGTGACATTAAGTAATGAATGTTAGTCCTGGTTCAGTGACATCTGGCTTTATCTTTTTGAGCTTAATTTTCTCAAAATGTATAAAATAAGGGACTGACTAGATTTTCACATTCTAGCTAATATTTTCTTGCAAACATGAGGGCTTACTTGAAATAGCTACTTATAGACTTAGAAGGGGAAAAATAGTAAAACATTTAGAAAAATGAACCACAATACAAAACCCTAACATATTTTTGGCTAAAAGGGGGGTGGTGAAAAGCAGAGCTTTGTGGCTGCAACAGGGAACAGAGACAGAGAAGGAAGTGCAGACCCTGTCTCTCCCCAGGTCTTTTCTTCCCCTTCCCTGGAGCTAACTCTATGATCTTTCTGTCCTTCAGGGGCCACAATGGCAAATTCAGTCCAGAAAGGTCCTGCACATGGCTTCTGTACATCCCAAAACATTTTAAGTGAATTCACAAACTTAGGTGAGCTATGGAGCCAGGGAAATGGGATGAGATGTGGAATCGTGTAATGAATCTTCTACATGTACAGATACATTAAAAATGTTCTTTTGGGGGCAGGAAGTTGAAGTTGATTTCTATTTCTTTTCTATACTTATTTGTATTTTCTATTAGTTACAGAAGTGCTGTGTGCTAGATGCATAATAATAAAGCATAGAGAAATAAGGCCATTTCTATTTAAAACAGTTCTCACTTAGAGGTACACAATGGGATATCCTGGAGAACTCTCACACACATGGTCTCACCAGTAATTTTATGAGTCAGGACCTCTGGAGGTGGAAATAAGGCATATAAATTACAATATTTCATGGGAAGCTCTGAAAGAGACCTTTGGTTGAGAATAACTGGCTTTTAGAAGCATCATGCTACAGCATAGCTGTCAAAATGCACAAAGCCAACTCTTAACTCAAACCCTTACACAGGTTGAGCATCTCTAATCCAAAACTCTGAAATCTAAAATGTTCCCCAATCTAAAACTTTTGGAGTGTTTACATGATGCTCAAAAGTTAGATCTTAGGAGAAAAAAAGTTAGATCTTAGATTTTCAGATAAGAGACAATCAACAAGTAAACTGTTTGAGAATATTCCAAAATCTGAAACAAAACAAAACTCTGAAATCTGAACCACTTCTGGTTCCTAAGCATTTTGGATATGGGATACTTGAGCTGTGTAACATTTTAGGTTGCTACTGGGAATTGAAGTACAGTGCAGTTGGAAACACTCTATTATGCAAAATCTTGATAGGAGTTTAGTTGAGAAGTCAATGGAGAGCAAGGTAACATTGACACTAGAAATAAAGCCATTATAGGTGAATTCACTGCTGAAAATTTCCAGGTTCCACTTGCATTGAGTCAGCAGTGTGGAACAATTGCAAAAAGAGCCCTCATTGAGCAGGGCACTTTGCTGTCTGTGGCTCAGTCATCTCCTGTACCCTGAAGAATTTCTGTCCATGTTTAACATCCTCCTTTACCACCTAACCCAGGTTAAATGTTATGAAGCCACTTAGATTTTAAACAAAGAGGAATGCAACTGACCATCCTTCATCTTTCAGGTACCTTCAAAATCTTAACATGATAGTCTTTGTTTTTCAAATCAACAAATCCAATATCATACCTTTGCAGCTTCTACCATGCGAGCAGTGGAGTCAGCCAATAGCTTTGCTGCTGCCAGGAGCTTCTTTGAATTTTCCATGTCAATTTCAGCCTCTGCATCTGACCTCATGGCATTGACAAGATCCGAAGTGGCCTGGGCCAGGACCCGGGCCTGGCGCACCATCTCACCTAGAGGTTGGGACAGACGATGCAGGCTGTTTGGCTGCCTTTCAAAGTGGGTACAAGCTCAGAGGTCAGTACAGTCTTATCTCTACTCCTCTGACAAGAAGGATGGAGGGAACTGAACCTCCATACTCTGCTCCTAAGCAATGGGCCCAAAGTACAGTCAGAATGGAAAACATTCCCTATTGCTCCCAAGGCAGTACTCCCCAAACACATCCAAGTTCAACCTGTAACTATGAAGGCTAAACATGACACAAGTAGCCAAAAGAGGAGTACTTCATAAAGAGAGGGCAGGAAGCAAAATTACATGAATTTACTTTTAGTAAATAGTTATTTAGAAAACACTATTTACCTCACTTCAAGAGGCACTTATATAAAAGCCCCTATAATAAACTCTGTGAGAAATCAGCATAGGTAAAATTTATTTCTAAATTTTGGATTTGCATCTGCCTATGTCTGGATGACTATGACAGCACATAGCCCACTCTTTGCTGTTTGGTCCTTCCTAGTAGGAATATTGTCAGGATCAAGTACTAGAGGTGCCTTGGCCCAGTGTCCCCATCAATGTCTTCTTGCTCACATTTTTCCTCCGAGCACTGATTTGGACCCGGAGTTTCCAAATGTTGGGTCTTACTGTCCTTGTGATTTTACTGAGGTCTATTTCAGCTTCCTTTTGGAAGTAGAGGGGTAAAATAATAAACATCAAGAATAGAACTACTTCATTAAAGGACTTATTCCTTGAGTCAAGTTCAACTGAGAAGAATGCAGGAGCACTGTGATGTTAAGGGGCAAGAAAAAAGCTTTTCTAAACATAAAAATGAGTTAAATTCAGTGTGGTATCCTGGATTAGATCATAGGACAGTAAAAGGACATTAATGAAAAAAATTGACATAATCCAAATACTGGCTACAGTTAACAGTAATGTACCAGTGCTTATCTCTCAGCTTTGACAGATGTGTCATGGGAAGATGCTGTCATTAGGGAAGATGTTAGAAATGGGAGAAATGATTATAAGTTTTCTGTTGAAGGAACCACTGAGCTAGAGTAACTGATGTGATTCTGCAATCTGTATTTGGGGTAAAAATGGGAGTTCATAACCCACTTGAATCTAATGTATGAAATATGATATGTCAAGAGCTTTGTAATTTTGAATAACCAATTAAAAAAAAAGAAATGGGAGAAATGGAAAGGTATGTTGAACTCTGAAACCTCTGCAATTTCTTTATTTTTTCAAATTTGGAAGCATTCCAAAATAAAATTTAAAAAAAAAACCCAAATTGGAAGATACACACACACAAATCCAATTGTGTGGCACTTTCCTATTTTGTTAAATCATTTATGAAGGATACAGATTATAATTTTCTAAAAAAGAAAAAATAACCTTTGCTTTAAAGTATTACCATTGCTGGGGAGGAAGTAGGAAAACATATTTCTTACAAAGTACTGATAGGTTGCAACTATAAATCCTTTTGGAAATAAATTTCAAAAATTTTTTAAAAGGACATACCTTTGGCCCAGCAATTCCACTGATAGAAATTTATCCTTCATACATACCCTCCAAAGTAAACTAAGATATGCTTAGTAAACTATAAGAATGCTTATTGTAGTATTAATTTAGTAAAAGCACAATAAGCTAACTTGGATATTAACTAAATGTCCATTAAAAGATAATTGGTTAAGTAAAAGCAAACCCTCCAATAATTAACATAGAAGTAAACATGAAAAAGTCTCTAAAACATATTAAGTATAAAAAGATTATAAATAGTATATGTAACAATTATGCTTATATAAACAGTAAGGCGGTCTCCTCTTTTCCTCACACACATAACTATGGGAAGGTCAGGGGTTTTGCTAAATGAGTAGGTTATAGCTGCTCTTGTGGGTGTGGGAGGGGTAACTGTGAGATAACGAATATGAAAATCTGTCCACTGTAGTAACCATTTTACTATATATGTATCTTTTAACATCATGATTATACCTTAAATACACATAATAAAATTTATTTTAAAAAACCCAAATTGCTAAGTGTCAATTCTGGGCATTTGGAGGGCATAGACAGGCTGAGTCTAATTTACTTTTCAACTAAATACTGAAAAAGTATATTACATATATTTTTTAAATTGACTCAGCAAAGCAACCAATTCAGAGCTAAACTTCCCCTCTCTAGCCCTCAGATCCAGAAGACAATATTCCTCTGCTTTATTCATCCTGGGGTCAGGTAGCAGGTAACTGGTACCCTGATGGAATACCTCTGTGACTTAGAGCATGCCTACTTGCTTTAGACTAAATTGCTTGCTATGTCCTGCCTTGCATCACTCCAGGAAACTCCAATAAAGGCTGCAGTGTGGACCTTCCTCTTGCTCCTGTTCTCTGCTTCCTGACCACCCTGGTGTTTTTCGCCATGACCCTGCATGGCCCGTGGTGACTCTCTGGGGACCTATAGGTAAGATCTATTGATCAATTCTACATTACATGCCTTGTCTCTGTTTCCTCAATAGCTGCTCTGACTTTACCATACTATATGCAACATGTACATTTTTAAAACAGAAGAGTTTCACTGTGAATCCAAATGACAATAAAAACATGGTTAATTTTGCACAAGTCTGTAACTGTGGCTATAAACGAGCATTTTAGAAGTCCCATGTTATCTTTTCCAGAGCCTCAGCAAGGAAGTCTCAGACTGAGGCTGATGAGAACTTGCTCTTGCTAGTCCAGTAGCTTTTACTTATCCTATGGATAATTGTCACCATAAAGGAGCCCGAAACCCCTTCATCTACCAGCCATGTGCCTCACCAGCATCACCCATGGAGCTGAAGATGCTCTCGGTGACACACATGATGGTGTCGGTGGCTTGGTCATAGCGGCCGATGGGCTCTCCTCGACTGGCAAACTGCCGCACATGCTGCAGGAGGTCATGCAGGGCCTGGCTGACCACGCTGGCTGCCGCACTGACTTGCTTCAAGAGCTCACTGTCACCAGTGGCTGCCTGGCAGGCTCGGACGCAGTTCTCCACTGAGCGATCCACAAGTTTCCCTGCCTCAATCAGCTGCTCCTGGCACACGGGGGAGCTGATGGTGGGGCTCACCACCTGAAGCGAGACAGAAGTGGGATTTGGATGCTGCAGGTGATGTCTGGTCCCCAGTGTGGCTGGCATCTCCCTTGAGTTCCTTTGTGCCCTGGGCTTGAGTTTTTCAAGTACCAGGGAATCAACTAATTTACTGTTGTGTCTCCCTATAGTTCACTATTACACTTTGGGAATTTAGTGTCTTGCTAATTTACATTCTCATTAGTCACATATGACAAATTGGATTACTACTTCCATAGAGATTTCTGATATTTACCAATTATAGCACGTTCTTCTTAGGATCTTCTGAAGTGAGCCTTCTGGCCCAAGATGAAATGACTACCTAAAAGAACTGTATTTTTCCAGAGGTACCTGGAACTTTGTTACTTATTTGTGGATCCTATCAGGGTAGCCATGGCAAGCAGGAAAACCACTGGGGTCACCCCTAGATTGATGCTCAAATCCTCCCACAAGATATGAAATGCCAGGCTTGTAAGATCACACATCTACATAGTATGAGACATTCCAGGCCCTGTTTTATGAAAAGAATACACGTGGTGGAGTAGAAAGGGCATCTGGGATCAGATGGCCCCGAATTATACTGTAGTCTGTCTCTACTTCTGTGGCTGAAAGCGCCTTACTAACTCAGGTTCTTCCTCAACAAATGAGGGATAATGATACTTAATTTGCAGGATTGCCAGGGAGCTTTAATGATGTCATTCTTAAAACAGAGTGTATATAGCCTAGAACAATTCACATCCTCACTCAGTTACTGCAGTATGGAAAGGATCCTCCAAAGAGCTGTGGATTATTTCTGAACCCATTCCTAACACTGTACCATACAACAAAAGGCTCTTCCTATGCACTATAAATAAAATTCCCTGGGGGAGAGAGCCATTTGCAAAGACATGGATTAGAGAAAAGGACTAACTGCCTGAAGAACTGAAAAAGAGCACAAATGATAAATTCAGCAGCTTATACTAAAATCCTACCTTAACACCTAAAAGAAGAAGACACCAGAATGTGTGGCATGTGGTAGGAAGGGCTGTAGATGCCAGCTGGCTTACCTTGGCACATGCCACAAGCTGAGAAGTGGAAAGGGCACACTGAGTGGCAGCAGCGATCACCCTGTTCTGTAGGACAGTATCTTCAGCCACTTGGGCAACATTCTTGGCCTTCAGCACCAACATGGCAGCAGCATTGGCGACAGCTTTGGCCAAACTCATCAACACATCCTAAAAATAGGGAATAAAAGACTATTCAGTAATTTTTTTTCTATTTACCCCTTAACAGCCTGAAAAATATGTGGCATACACCTAAACATTTCATTCAAATTCCATTTGATCTTTTTCTTCAGCACTTAAGAATTTCTTTTCACTTTTTTTTTTGAAATGTTAACTTTTTCCTAGAAGTAACTAAGGAACAGGACTTGTATCCTAATTACGTAGTCTCTACCTAAACCCATTAAATAATATAGGTTTAAATCTAAAATGGGTTAATCCAAGGAAAAGATTTTTATTTCAACCACTGATTCACATCCATACAGTTACCTCACACTTGGTTTTGACAATGTCTCTTGAATATATGGTTGATGTGGTGGACTAGGAGAAGCTGAAAATATACCCAGATGCCACAAACACCATGTGCTATAGGCAGGTTATAATTCATGACCTCCAAGTCATCATGCCTCATTGTAGTTTGAAAATTTATCTTTTGGATTTCTGCTTTGCACAAGGATGCAAGTTATCACTGGAAAGTCAGACACATCTCTGCCTCCAGAGGGCAATGTTGGACATGCACAGACAAATAGCTGGCCCCAAAACCAACAGCGGAAGAGCCAAGGAATGCTCTGAACATAAGTCATTTTCAGCGTCTGTAGTCTTGTGGTCAAGGATTAAATTATTATGGAAAATGGAAAGAGAATCCACACAAGTAAACTAGTTACAAGATGATCTGACTGATCCTGATATAAGATGCAAGGAGTTCTGAGCCTTTGAAGATGAGTTTATGCCCCAACTCAATGAAAAAGCCATTCTGTGGCAAAAGGGAAGACTCCTTTGACTTGGCTAGTCAGATTTGTCACCCATCTGTTTGACCTGAAGAATAACCACTGTTACATTTAATTTACCTCTTTGCTTTTAATACTGAAAGCAGTTTATTTGATTTAGAAATGCTTTCTCAAACATGTGAGCCATTTTTATTTTGAGCAAACATGTCAAGGCTTTTTCCCCAGAGGAAATGTGGTCAGAAGTCTTTATTAATTCATCAGATAATAAAAAGCACTTTTGATTCTAAATGCAAAGGGCACCCACAGAGTCTTTACAATGAGATATTTTATGAGAAGATATATTGGAAAGTGTTCAGCCTGCACCATTTTACACATACAAAAAAAGACTATGTGCCATTCAGGCAAATCTGAAACCCAAGCAAGCCAGTTTTGAAGTAGACAACCAAGTGGTCTTAAAGGAACAGTTCAGACCAGCCTTTCTCAGGTCTGTGGTGATCCCACATATCCAAGGAAAAAGTCAAGCCCAAGAAGCTTAAAGCTGACCTTCCTTTGGGAGCTGACTGGCACTTGTCCACTACACAACTTTTCCCAAGATGGACCACAAAGTTATGGTTTTTAGACACCTATCTCAAAGCTCAGTTAAAAAGCCTGAATATCAATAATATATTGATATTACTAACAAGATTTTTAAACATAACTTCCCAAAGCAGGCCACAGTATTCTCTCACTTGATATGAATCCATCTTTACATAAAAGGATCACAATTCAGTAATGTAGAATTGTGATTGTTCTAAAGGGCTTTGTTAAAATCACTTTAAAAAACCTTGTTCCTCCTATTAATTTTGTCCAAAAACAACATAGTTAGAAAAAGAGCATAATACTACAGCTATAGTTGCTGACAAAGCCTTTGTCAAACTTTTCAACAAGACCACTATTATGTTGCCCATGTAAAATAAATCTTTGTTAACTCTGGGAACATGCAGTACACTGAGAACCCAAGAAAAGCTCTGAGATATGATCTTAAGACTCAGAAAAATAGAGTAAGAAATTGAATGTGAATAAGCTAGGGGCTACCCCCACTGGAAGAGGCTGAGGATTACCTCCTTGAAACGGGCCCTACCCAGGGACCTCATACAAACTGAACTACTGAGTCACTCTGAGCATAAACCTGCCTCCCTAGCTGTGACTAAATAGAAACAAACATCAGGAAGCAGAGTTTGCATGTAAATGCAATGAAAACAATCTGTTAAAGGAAAGGAAGCAAAGTTTAGAAAGCACAAGGATGCATGAAATTTTGTCTTAAGGCAGAATCATGACTTTCTCCTCAACTGTTCTTAGCAGTTTGGGGAGAACAATAATATTTTCAAGGAAATTAAATTGGGCATTTCAAGATAAATCTAGAAAACCAGCAGCTAAATCCAACATATGCCAAATTCCTAAGTAGATACACCTGCCTATAAAAAAAATACCTCAGCTTATAAGTGTAAGGCTAATACATGGACAGTTTGAGGATTTGGAAGGACAGTCAGAATGGGGGCACAATCAACTTGGGTTTAGATGGGTATATTTCTGCAGTCTGCAGTGAATTCTATTTATAGTGAAATAATTTCTGGCCGGCTCAATGAAATAATTGGGACCTACCTTCCTTCATGACACAAATGTCCATACACTGAACATCTGATTGTACCAGGATACAGGTGGGTCCTATGATCACAGCACCACAGGTATGTGGAGAGTGAAGGAGATACAAATAAATCTATGCATGAAGGTACAAGTTTCATGTCTCACAACACATCTGATCATATCATAGTCTGACAAACCTTGCAGCGAAAAAACTTGGTAGTTCTATAGAATATGACATGCAAAACTGTCACCCATGAAGCAAGAAATTGGAATGCCAGACACAGCTGAATGAAGAAAGCTTTTTCTCTCTCTCTCTCTAAAATATTACCAAGTCATTGCCAAATGAAGACATGGTCAGAGAGGATGTAGCCAAAAACATAGGGAAAATGTATTTTGGGTGTCAGGGAGTTAATAAAAAACACATTAATTTTCTGAATTTGGTGATATTGTGATGTTGTTTCTGATATTTGAAATTTGTAGTGATTTTTTTCCTAAATATTTCACTGCAGTTACATACACGTATATTAAAATTTTAATGATGTAATACATACACAATCATATTAAAAATTTAATAATTTGCAAAAAAACTTTAAAGATCAATGAAATTTTGCTGAATTCTCAAACAATGAGCTTGACACAGATTCTGGTCCAGGGAACCCAGGTATGAACAGTCACATTTTAATTAGGATGGCTTTATGCATTACTTGCAAAATTAGAGACTTAAGAAGAGGAAGGAGTAAGGAACATTGGCCCATAGGTGCATGAGGAGAGCTCATCTTGGCCTGAGTCACTTAGCTGCTGGCCTCTGCGCCCCGTCTGTGGGTTGGAATAAGCTGAGATCTTGTCTGAGCTGCAGCGTGGTTATGCTGGCTGTGAATCAAGCCAGCTGCAAACAGTGGCTACAGCTGTTCACCCAAGGGCAAACAGCATGTCGCTGGAAAACAAAGGTCACAGAAAAGACTTCACCACCACACTTATGGTTTTAGATGAGATACAGAAGGCAGCACCACCTTTGAATACAAAGAAAAGCCTACAGTGTGTTGTGCCTGAAGAAGGGGTGTGTATGGTTTTCACATTTACATGGGGACTCAAGAATGATGCCAGAAGAAACTGCCCTTGAAGAGAGAGAGAACGAACCTGAACAGGACTTGACAGCTGTAGAGGTTAGGTGGCCAATTCAAGGGGTTAGTGACTATTTTCTCCACTTTTGTATTTAAAGTATATCCAGAAATTTGATAATCAGAAAGGTTAAATAAGTGTGATAGTGTGATGGTGCTTGATTTATGTGTAATGAGCCTTTCTATTTAAAAAATTTTTTTCCATTAACACAAAAGACCTCACTTCCCTAATAATCCCTCTCGATCTTATTCTTGACAGCTCAAAGATTGGAATTGTTTTCCATCAAATTCTCCCTGATCAGTTCTGAACCAGCACTTAAGACTCTCTTCTAAAATTGTAAGGCTGCACATATCTTACTTGGAACCGCTCATCAGTCTCATTCTCTCCGATCTGTCTCAGAAGATCTCCACTGGCTTGTCCAATGCTTCCAGCAGCAGTCAAAACGGTCTGTCGAGGCTGTGAAAAAGAACATACTTTGGTTGGAAGGAAAATACATTTCCTCTACAGTGTCTTCAGCCAGGCCAATGTGGAGAAGAATCACATAGGACTGGCAACTTTTATACATCAACAAGAATCTCAGGCTATTGGCCAACTAGGAAACAATGTTCCTGTGAAATCTGTGCAAAGTAGATACCCGGTCTTACACACCAGCAACAGGTGGATGGATGTGATATGTCCAATGAATGAGCCTCATACAGCTGGTAAAAAGGTGGTAGGTGCTGGATGGAAATTAGGGTACAAACATGTATCTTCTTTAAATGGGTGCTAGTCATGTTTGTTAAGTTTCTGGGAATGTATCTAATTAAGTACCCTTGTGGGAAGACCTTCATACTAAGAGTTCAACCAATCCCAAAAGTTGAACAAAAGTATCTGCACCAATTTCAACAACTCCCAATACTGCTGTGTGGTAACATACTCCATTCAGATAGAAGGAAGAGCTCAGGAAGTCAAAGACCCACAGTCTCCAGGGTATGCAGGTACTCATCTGAATTTGAATGAGTGCTGGTCCTTGGAGCTCACCTCTCCAGAAGTAGGCTGAACAGCTTTCAGCAAGTCGGACACTGCCCCAGCGAGGGTCCTTGCAGCTCGGAGCAAGTCCTCCCCACTGCCCACCTCATCATCCATGAGGGCTGCCAACAGCTTCACACCCTTGGACATCTCCGTCAGGTTGGAAGAAATAGTGGTGATTGCACATCCCACGGCTGTGTAGTCAGTGTCTGCAGGGTCACCTGGGACAGAGAAGGACCATTATAATCAATGCGGGGTGGTGAAGGATGGGGAGAATCCAGGTTGGCAAGAGATGGCAAGGTTGGCAAGTGGTCCTGGTAAGAATTTTCAAAATCCCCACAATGGCAGTAGCTCATTCTCCATAGCTCTGCAGGAGTACAGTGAGATTGACCACACCTGTTTCCAAGGTGACTTCAATAAGGTCCTCTCATCTGTTGGCTTCATATATTAAGATACGGAGCATAGACAACTTTAAAATTCCAAAGGAGGTCTTACATGTCAAGGCCCTTTTTGTTAGGCTTTTGTCAGTAGCTCAGGGGGTCAACTATGCTTTGGAAACACTGACACTGTAGAGTGAAGCCAGGGTATCTCCTGCTCTCACTTGACAGCGTCAGGCTGGGAGTCACACTATGCCAGAAAAGACTGCTGTTGGACAAGATAGGAAAAGGCACAGATGATAGATTTGTCCTTTCAAGATCATTTTCAGACATAAGTTCCCAGAATGGAGAAACTGGCCTCACAGACTTTGAAGTACGTCCAGCATGTTGACTAACAATGAGGAGAGCTCCATGTGTGTTTTGTGATGATGATGCATGACAATGATAAAAAGGAATGAGATGTTCCTTACATTTCTCTTGGATAATTGGAAAAAATACCTAAAGCAGGCCAAGTACCTAAAAATACACTGCCTTCTCATCATATGAAAATCTGTTGTTTCAATCAAAGAATATATATTTTTACACAAAACCACAATATACCACAAAATGCTCAGGGACTTACCAGCCGTGAGGTTAACAACTGAAGCCGTTCCAGCTGTAATAGCATCGACTTGAGAATGAATTTCGTGTTTGGATTCGTCCACTTTGTTCTGAACCCATACCCTAGACGCCTATGAAGCCAGACAAAAGCATGACACAATCATGGCAAAAAAATTACCCATGGGACCAGAGAAGTCGGCCATAAAATGAGGCCAGCATTTTGGTTACATTCCCCTTACTGGGCTGGCACTAATGAGCTCTTGAGTCATCTTAAACATCCTTAAAAGCCTTTTAATCTGTTCAGAGATACTGAATGGCATATAACTCCATATCTTATACTGTTTTTTTTTTTAAATTTAAGATTTAAGGGAAAAAATTATATGTGGCCTTAGGTAAATTCAATTGAAAAAGAAAAATCAATGTCTCATAATACTGCACATTAGCACTAACAGTTGTTGGTAATGTTCACTTTGTTTTTTAGGGAACAAGGTTAGAATTGGAGATTTCAGTCCAATGCAGGAAGTATTTCCTGTTTACAAGGTCCACCTGAAGACAATGCCATGCTCAAGTGGATGTGCTACCTTTCCCTATAGCACTGGGTCCAGGGGTCAAGACCCCTGTTCTGGATCCAGCTCCACTGCAAGGTAATGGGACCCTGGGCAAACTATATCCAGGTCTTATGCCTTGTCTTTCTTCTATTGTAGAAATTCAACTGTTAAAAAAAAATCTTTCCTGCTCTCATGCTGTCTTGGAATCTATACATAATAAAATAATTATTTTCTGGCATTTCAAGACTTATCTAATAAATGATCATTTACATAGGTAATGGTAACCCTGTTGGTAAGATGAAGATCTGCTTCTCAAAATAATTCCAAAATATTAATTTATGACTAGGATATGTGGAGCACTAATAATAGCTTATTCCATTCTAATTCTTTGAAAGTTGGTGAGAAGGAATGTTACATCCAGATATTTTAAAACTCAGTCTCATGATTACCTGGGATATGGAAGTCTGCCATATATTTTCACTTTCAAGTTTTCCAGAGTAAAATCTTTAATAATTTCAAATACTTAGGGGAAATAGCACTGAGGACACCAATTACCCTGTCCCTCCACCATAGTATGCGAATGGAAAAAGCCTCAGGGACAACTTGGAAAGCAGTCCTGGCCAGACAGGATGACGCTACAGATCCTCTCTTGGTTCTAGCACCCATAATGGCATCAGCCTATTCCACAGCAGTGGTTAACCTTGACTGCCCTTAGAATCACCTGGGAAGAATGAAAAACTTATGTCCAGGACCCACCCACTATGATACTAATTTATGTGGTCTGAACTTGGGTTTTAGGCTTCATTTATAAAGCTCAGATGATTGAGGTGAGACTACTAGTCACTGCCTCTCAAATTTTAATGTGTACACAAGGCAGCGGGGAACCTGGCTGAAATGCAGATTCTGGTTCAGTAGGTAGAAGTAGGCGTATGATTTAGCACCTCTTCCAAGATCTCATGAATTGCTGCTTCTGGCCTGTGGACCACATTTTCTTGGAGAGGAGTTAGCTGGTTTCATGCTGCAGCAACTATAGGAAGGTCTTTGGGCCAATTACCCAGCCTTGCTGCAATGCTCAGGGGTTATCAAAGCATGATCCTTATACAAGTAGCATCAGTTTTACCTGGGAACTTGTTGGAAATGCACATTCTTAGGCTCCACCCCAGACCTTCTGAGTCTGAAAGAACGGAGCTAGGTCTTGGCAACATTTTAACAAGCCCTCCAATTGACTGTGATACATGCTAAAATTTGACAGCCACTGATAGTAATAAATATAACAAAACACCTACCTCTCACTGAGCTCTTAACTACATGCTTGATACTTTGCTAAGAATCCTACATGTGATTAAATCAGTATACCTTCAAAAGAACCCTATTATGAATGACACAATGGACATGTAGAGAGGGTAAGTTGCCCAGATTGAAACAGCCAGTGAGTGAATAGGGGAGCTGGGATATGAACCCAGATCACTTGACTCTGAGGGCCCAACTGCTCAGTTCAGTGATCCTACCAACAGCCTGCAGCAATGATTCTCTTCCCCTGGGCCACAACTGAGAGACAGAGTTAACATCCTGGAAACCACATGGCTTTCCTTGTCATTTAGCTGAAGACTGAGATTCACCTCGTTGAATCCAGACAGAGCTCATAACCTTGTTTTCTGCCAGAACAGAGACAGCAAATAAAACCCACAGATCAATATTTACCATATCCTGGCCGAGAGGTGGCAGTGAGTCAAGCTCACTGAGGTCATCCTGGGCCTGCTGGACAGCATGCATGCTTGTGTTGATGGTCCCCATAAGGGCCTGCTGGGCTGAGGTCTGAAAAGGCAGATAAACAAGGTAGTCATAGAATGTTCCTGGGACTGACAAGGCCCTCCATGCATAACTGCAAAACTGAGCTCTGAGCTCAGCCAAAGGTACATCTCAACAAGTGCCTGAATTATCTACCATTTCAACCTGGGGACCAAAACCAGACATTGCATTATATTAATAGAATACAAAATGAAGGTGATTGCAACAGAGGAATTATCATCAGAAGACTCTAGAGAGCTTAATTAGCTGACAAGAAGGCTCAGCTAAAAGCTTAATTTAAGGATTTAATTTTGAGTACTGAGGACAGAATATCTTATACATAGAAAACATGTGTTAAATGAGAATGTTTCTTGATCAATTCCTAAGAATTCCATCCAAAACTTTCAGCCAATATGCTTTTTCAGAGTCAAATTATTTCTGAGCTTTCAGGCTCTTGAACTTTCAAACATTTTTGCCTAATAGCAAAGGATCCCCAAGGCAGGCCAGAGAGGCACTGAGTTAGACAGACCAGCCCAGTAGAAAGGAATTAACAACCCCAGGGATGGAACATCAAGATCACTAAAGGTTTGGTCTATTTTTCAGACTCTTGGAGGATATCTGAGATAATTGTTTTGATACTATTATAGTGAAGGAGCAGTCACAAACCACAGTGAGAGGTTTCTGACTTCAGCAACAGAGGCAATCTCTAATCCTAGACAGGAGTGATCAGAGTCATCTAACTAAAAGAATGCTCAATTTGATGAGCTGTGGTTCAGATGGGAGAGGGAGTCCCCGACACAACCCATTACTGTCATTGGTGCCTCCTCTGGACACAAAAGACAACATTCTACTGAGCAAGAGACAGGTACAAGAAATCTCACCAGTGGAGGCATGTGGCCTCGGTGCATCTGCCCAACCATGACTTGCTGCTGTGGTGAGGGCATACTGCCAATGTTGAAGGTCTCAGGTCCACTGGAGCCTGAGCGCATCACGGCTGGCAGTGCCACTGAGCCATGCTCTGCCTTGCCTGTCCTGTTGAACTGCTGCTGCAAGATGGTGGACCTGTAGGGAAAGGCAGCTGGTCACTGTGGGGTTGTCACCCATGTGAAGAACAGTGAGAAGACAACATGGGTGCTACAGGTGCCTGCTGCTTTCTGCTCTGGAGGACAATCCAAAGAGGCACACCCAGTTGGAGACTTAGGAATGAAGCAGAATTCATTGTCATTTATCTCATTGTCTCTGAGCCTTGAGATACTCTGGCACCTATTCCAAAAGATTTTAGCTGGAGACTAGGAAGATGTTTTAAAGTGTCTGACAAAAAAATTATGAATTTTTAACTTCTTGATATTTTCTTAGAATAAGTGGTATACGCAAAGGACCTGGGTAATCTGAAGGTAAAAAAAACTGAGGGTGGCATATCTTCTTCAGGAACCCAGTAGATAAACCCAAAGGGAGGATCTGGGGAGTCTGGATAGCAGAGGCCTTTGTCTTGACCCATCACAGATCATCCTAAACATCAATAGCCAAGCGAGGATCCCAAGGAACAGACATCTGTAAGAGAGACATCAATGTGGAGGGGTGACAATAGCGAGGGTAGTCTGGGGTTCCAGGAAGAAGTCGACTGCTTTCTGAGATCTCAGAAAAAGATCAATACAGAAAGAAGTGGAAGGTCTAGTGATGGTGTCCTGGACCATTCCTCCTCCTTGCCTAGATCAGACCCACAATAAGGGGAGATTGTGGAGATTTCATTGGTACCAGGCAGGCAAAAGCCCCAGCTCAGATACTTACTGGGCTGTTCCTATGGAAAATATAAGAACAGCAGAGTCTTCTGAAATGATCAGCTCACCCTGTCAGGAAGTACTAATTTAACAATTTCCATGTAATGGTCATTAATAATTCCAAGGAGTTAAGGTACTTTATCAGGGAGTAGGAAGTAATGAAATGCATTATATCCAGTTGGCGCCGTCTTGTGTACTCACAGAGGATAAATGGAAAAGTACCTTCAGGGTTATTAGAAAGCAATTTGTGAGAAAGTGGTGAAAAGACTACAAATAGTAGAGAAACAACTACCATGGATAAGTGAGTTGATTATAAGGAATGCAAGAATTTTCTGGGAGTATATTGTGGGGATCATTACAAGATCTGAATCTGAATTCTGGGCTCTGGTTGCATCTCAACTAACTCCAAGATCTTTGGTTTTCTCATCCATGAATCTGAGATGATCACCACTGGCTTATTTCTTGCATAGGACTACAAGGTGGTAATATTATTTCTATTTTGTAGATAGGTTTGTGCAGATAGAGAGTTCAGGGGCAGAGAATAAAAGACAACTGTCCCCATAGTCCATGTTATTAACCACTGACCTCTGCTACCTCATAGCCAGCAAGACAAGTGTGGCATATGGCAAGTGCTTCATAGACAAGAATCTTTTCACTGGTCAGAACCCAAATTCCCTTCCCCAAAAGGACCAGAATCAAACAGAATCCATATTCCAGCCTCTGGGGGAAAAATAACGCAATTCATGAGATTCCATCAAAAATGCAGAATGGAGCTCCTGAAGGCTCACTGCCTCTAAAGAAGGAGGGGAATACCACACCATGCTCAGTGTCTCCCCAACAAAAGATACCTAGACAGACATTGCTGGTCTGGGGACCACACTTGGAAAAGACTTGACTATACCATTCCACTGTCATCTCCTACAGAGCTGAGCACAGAGATGGTAGGGGGGGAACCTGTCCACCTAAAGAGAAGGTGGTTCCCCAGCACTCCCAACACTCACTTTTTGGGGGAAACCGACTCTTCCAACATAGTTGACTCCTCATCGCCTTCTAGGCCAAATCGGTCTTTACTTTGTTTCTGGAGGTAAAGCAAAATGCAACAATGAAAATGAAGCTTTGCATTCATGTAAGAACCCTTGAAAAGAACTTTAGAAGGAACACAAATAAAAGTGTTAAAGTTAACCCAAATTTTCCTGAATTAGAAAAGCTATGGGTGAACAAAACCATGATAACAATAAAAGAGAAATACATTATTTAATATAGATAAATAATGTCTTATTCTTGTAGATTTTGCATTGCAAAAAATCAAGGCTCATATACTAAAATTCTATCAAAACTTGGTTATTTCAAGTGGTTGTTTAGCTGTATTATGAAGCCTTAAGAAATCTGTTGTTTTTTTTTCTATACACCACTATGACATTTAGTCCCATTACATTTATTAAGAATGAAACAAAAATGTCTCATGAAAACCCAGAATACTTTACCCCCTCAGTTTGGGTTTCTGTAAAGGCTGGTGACCAAAACCTGACCTTATATAAATGTTGCAGCAGTAAAACCATAGGATCTCAAGGTCAAAGATGTCTTATTAATGCAATTCTAATGTCAAATATTAAATTAATGAATCAAGTGTTTCAAATAAGTGATTTTTTCAAGCTAGCTACATCATCTAAACTGAGCCTTTTGATGAAGCAGCTTTGCTTTTCCAATCTGCATCAATACGAAATACCTTTTTGAGGATGATGTCAATGTATCCTGCAATCAGCTGAGATATTTGTTCTCCCTCCGTGGTTTGTACTGAATAGTAGCTTTCTTGATACTCCCCAAAGTCCTGGAAAAAACAGCAGTAGAAGAAACATGGCTACATCAGATTTATCAGGCATTTTAAAGCCTCAGAGGATCGAGTTCCAGAGCAGCATGACACAGACTGACTTTTCCCCATACCTCCCCTCTAAGTAAATCCCTAAAATTTAACAATGGTAAAAGGGTTCTGGAAACTGGAAAGGTAAAGTGGCTGGAAGCCTCAGGACTTGAGGAATCCCAATGTGGCTGGTTCTCAGGTTTTGTTTTATGTCCCATGTACCCCCACAACTGGGAGCTAGAGAGGCCAAAAAATGAGAATCTCCAGCAGTTAACTTCTGAAAAGCATATTCTCTCTGGTTAAGAGACCAGGAGAGGGGAAACCCAACAGACACTTATCCAGGAGCCACAACACCATGTAGAGGACCTGGGCTGGTGCTCACCAGCAGCTTCAGAGAAGCAGTGAAACCTTAGACCATCCCTAGCTTTGTTCCACAACCCAGGCAGGTGAGTAGTCTGATCCTCTTGCAGCAGTGAATGAAGTGAAGCCCTGCCTCCCTGATTTCCACTCAGGGCTCAAAGAGACTCGGACCCATTGGCTTCTCTCTCCCCAGCATAGGTCACTGAACAAAGAACAAAGCCGTCCAGGATGGTATGGCAAGGGCTCAGGAGGAGGAAAAACGGCACTATGACAGAAGCCTATAGAAGAGGCCAGGGCACCACACAGCAAACCTGACCAGGCGGCTGCCTATTCCAACAAGATTTAAGTAACATCATAGGCTCCTGACATACAAGTCAAGATGTCTAGGATGTAATAAAAACATCACTATTCATAATGAGGACTACGATGACCATGTGTGAATGAGAAGACACAAGTAATGCCAATAACTGAAAGAACTCTGATATTAGAAGTATCTGATAAGAATTTTAAGATAGCCATGCTTTAATGCCCAAGTATACACTCTCTGGAAACAAGTGAAAAGAAACATGCATTCAACACACACAAACAAACAAAAACAGAAGTCATAACAAAGAATGAAATGTGGAAACTATAGAATTGCCCAAATTCAATGATCAAAATAAAAACTCACAGGACAGAACACATAGTAGTATATAGATGACAGAGGACAGAATCAGTAAACTTGAAAATAGACCAATAGAATTTAGTTAGTTTCAACAATAAAGAAAATGAACTAAAAAACTAACAGCTTCAGGATCCTAGGGGATGAATAACAAAGCATTTAACATTAATATTATCAGAGTAAAAGAACAAGATAATGTGGGACAAGAAATTTTAAAGAAATAATGGCTTCCCCAAATTAACCAAGTACATAAAACTACAAATTCAAGAAGCACAGTGAACTCCACATTGAATAAACCCTGAGAGATCTGCACCAACAATTCTGAAAACTGGAAACAAAATTTAAAAAGTTTAAAAACAGCTAGAGAAATATAACCTATTATCCATAAACAAACAGCAACTTCTACTTTTCATCTGGAAACACAGAGGTGAGAAAAAAGTAGTGTTTTATTTTTATTTTTTTTTAAGTGCTGAAAGAACTGACAATCCCAAATTCTGGATCTGGCAAATGAGAAGGAAATGAAAGCTTGTGCAGAGGGAAAACCGAGTCTGCTGCCAGGACCTATCCTTAGGGAGGGGCTCACAGTGTACTCCAAATGCAGAGCACCTGACAATAGGATGAGGCTGGGAACTCTGAAATAAGAATAGCAAGAGGAATAAAAATAGATGTAATAGACTATCCTTCCCTCCAGTGTTTCTTTGTTTGAAAGCTTAACTTGTAACACCATCTGATCTGGTGTTTAATGTATGCAGGTGAAATATGCAAATAATTTTATTCAAAAGGTGGGGAAGGTGAAGAGACCTATGTTGAAGCAAGGCTTCTACACTTCACTGGAACAGGTAAAACATCAATACCAGCAAGCTGCAATTAATTTCATGTGCATATGTGGCAATATCTTGAAAACCTATGAAGAACACTATATAAAGTGGTGTGCTAAAAACAATAATTCAAAACAGGAGTTTTAGAAGTGTCTCAATAACCCACAGGAAGACGAGAAAAAAGAAATAAAGGAGGCAGACAGAAAAAAATTATAAAATGATAGACTTAACTCCTAACATGTCAATAATTAGCTTAAATGTAATTTAAAAGACAGAGATTGACAGAATGAATTAAAAAGAAAAAAACAACTCTATAAGAACTTGGTTCAAATATAACAGTATATGTATGATAAACCTGAAAGGATGGAAATAGACAGATCATACAAACACTAAAAGAAGCATGACTGGCTCTATTAATATCAGATAAAATAGACTTCAGCATGTAAAATTACTAGAACAAAAGGATATTACATAATGATAAAACAATCTCTCCATTAGAAGGACACAGGAATCTTAAATGAACAGTCATCATATATCAAAGCTTCAAAATACATGAGGCAAAAACTAATGGAAATGGAAAAGAAACAGAAAAACCCAAGACCTTCACTTTTAGAAAATGATTGAATTGCTAGACAGAAAATTAACAAAGATGTAGAAGATGGATGAGCCACTGTCAGCTCATGGGGATCTGATTGACATTTACTTTACCAACAACAGCTGAGCATGCACTCCTTCCAGGCACTCATACCACACTTACCAAGCACAATCATACACTGGGATATAAAACAAATCTTAATGCTAAAAAAAATTAAAATCATACTATGTTCTCTGACCATAATGGAATCAAACTAAAAATGAATAATAGAAAGACATCAGGGAAGTCTCCAAACAATGGACCATAAAAGAACCAAACTAGAAATCTATAATAGAAAGAGACAACAGGAAAATCTCCAAACACTAGGAAATTAAATAAAAGCTAGAAGTAGGAATGAAAGAAATACATATTGCAAGCATTAACCCAACTTTATACTTTAATAATAAAAATATTGACATTCATTATCTCTTTTGTTTGAGGTAGTTACTATTATCATAGCTATTTCTCAGTTTTATTTATTTTTGCTTAGACCCAGTTTTTAAAAACCAGTATTAAAAGTTATATAACAAAAGATAATTGTCCCCTGCTCCATCTCCACCTTTACTTTCTGCCGCCCCGCCCCCAAAGGAAATCAAGTCTTTAGGCAGTTTCTTCTAGTATTTCTAAATCACATGCTAATATTGATTTTCTTAGCAATAATCCATGACTTTGCATCATGGAATATGAGGATGTGACTCTCTTCGTATGAATACCCAATTTTAAAAATCACACGGGCACAGCTGCTACTAACTAGAGAAAGAGGTAGAGTTTCTGAAGGTTCTTTTCAACCGGCATGATCATATCAATCTATCATCAATTTAAGTAAGTACTCCTCCCAAACTCCTCCTTATACCTTTTAAAAAATGTCATATGAGATCTTGACTAGATGGCAAATTGATATTTCAAGTGCTCACCAAAGATGTCAGGAAGTCTGAAGAAACCACAAATTTCAGCACTTTTTGATAATCCTTATTGTTCAGTTGTCCTTACAAAACACCCGCCCTATCAAGTTTCACATGAAAATTTGGCTCTAGAAGACTTGACATTATACTCCCCTCACAGCAAATACTAAAGTTGGGAGAAGGAATTTAGAGGCCAAAGGGCTGAAACAAACACCTTCTCCCCATTTCCCATGAATTTTATCATCATCTTCTTGTTTAATGCTAGAACTTTATGAAGTAGTGTATTACTATTCCCATTTTATATTGGAAGAAATTAAGGCTCAGAGAGATGTTGAACAGGGCCATAAAGCTAGGAGATGACAATCTGGAGCTTTAATATTACTCCAAATCTATGTTGTTTCCACTATGTACTCTGTGCTATTTCTAGGAAGGCTGGGAAAACTCTCTTTAGCACTATATCACAGTTCTTAGGAATGTTTGATGTGTGGGCTTCAGAGGGTTAGAAGTTCCCTTTCAGGATGTGCAAGGGATCCAGAGCACACAGCTAAGAATCCTCTTGGTGAGAGGCTCCTCTAGATATTGAACTAGGGGAGGCCTTAGGTAAGACACCAGAGAGGAAGCAGGAGCCAAAGAAACCCAGTCTTTGTCATACCTGTCTTAATCCTGCATCAGTCTCCTCCCTGCCCATGGACTGGCACCATCTTCCTCTCTCCATGCTGACTCTCCAAGGCCAGAGAAACCCACTGGGCTAGGATCTGGTCTCTCTCCTGTACCACAATATTGCCCAAGGCCACGTCAGCCCCCACGTTGCCTGCCAGTCCTACCAGTGTGAAGCTCTTGGGTGAGGCGGCCCAGCGCTTGACTGTTGTGAGAGGCCACTCCTGCAGCACCTCCTTGGTCTTCTCGTCTACGCGCATCACAGAGTCCTTGGTGATTCCCAGCAGGCGAGGCACCAGCTTGTTCTTGCCTTTCATCTTTTCCTGAAATGGGAGAGACCAAGCATCAGTGCTCTTTCTTTGAATGCATCAGATTTTATCTGCAGTCGCTCCACATATGTGGTGTTTGAAACACGCAGGGCTGTTGGAAAAAAGATTCTGAGGCCAGGTGAATAATCAACCAAATTGAAGGACAGGAGTGAAAACAGAGACACTAGAAGATTGGAGTGATCCAATGGGAAGAGATGCTTCTGCAGGGTGGGTTACTCCCAAATAGACTATGTCAGAAAGAAGGGACAGAACTAAAAATGTTCTTAAAATTAAAGATGTTCTTAAATAATCTTTAATGATTAGTTTTAATAGTTTTTTGGATATAATAATGTCTATTGAAAAGATGGCTCCCTATTCACACTCAGGCCAAAACCAATTCAATTGAATGAATAATTTAGGAAGAATATAAGGTGGGTATTTTTTGTTATTTCTGGGTGACAAACGGCTTTCTAGCAAAATTACCAAAATAAGAAGTGACTAAGGAAACGATTAATTGTTTCAACTCAAAACATACATCCTTTGATACATCTTAAAGTCAGAGAGAGACAAGTTGGGGAGACAGGGAGGGATGAAGGAAGAACAGAAAAAAAAAACAGAAGAAAAGGAAAGAAACCTCTCTATAAGAAAAAAGTAAAGAGCAAACTACTGGAGAATAAATATTTGCAACAAATTTAGTAAAAGATAATATACTGACCAAAGTTATTATGAATCAACAAAAATAACTATTGAAAATATGAACAGAAAATGCATTTAAAATGACATAAGCAAATAAAATGTTATTTATGTCAAGACAAGTTTTTTCCCCCACTATCTCAAACCCTTTAATTCTCATTAAAATGGTAGTATCACAGGTCTCATTTTAAAGATAAGGAAAATGAGTCACAGATTAAATAATGTTCCCAAGGTCACACAAATAATAAGCAACAGAGCTAAGGAAAGAATTCAGGCAATATAGCAATAGTGTTCTCCTTTTTACCATTATTTTATACCTTGTAAGAATAAAGATTGAAAGAAATAGAACAAATCACAGTGGTGTTTTCTCATTCCCAAAATTACTTTGAACCAAGAGAAATATGAAATTCTTTTTCAAAAAATTTTAATTTGTTATATATGACAGCAGAATGCATTTCAATTCATGTACAAATATAGAGCACAATTTTTCATATCTCTGGTTGTATACAAAGTATAGTCACACCATTCGTGTCTTCAAACACGTACTTAGGGTAATGATGTCCATCTCATTCCACCATCTTTCCTACCCCCATGCACCCTGCCTTCCCCTTCCTCCCCTTTACCATATCTAAAGTTCATCTAATCCTCCATGACCCCTAACCCCAACCACATTATGAATCAGCATCCTTAAATCAGAGAAAACATTCCCCATTTGTTCTTTTGGAATTGGCTAACTTCATTTAGCATTATATTCCCTAACTCCATCCATTTACCTGCAAATGCCATAATTTTATACTCTTCCAAAAGAGTTTTTAAAAGAATGAATTTTTGGAATTGAGGAAGATAAGAAGGGCGACCGTATACTGACTGATAGCAAAGCCTTTGGAAGAAAATATGTAAATATCTGTGAAAAACCTTAAAAATGTTCCTACTTCTCATATAGCTTGCCTGTAGCAGTTTCTTTCTTTTAAAAAATTTATAAATGTAACAATTATGCAACAAGAAACTCATGCAGAGTTTATTAAAGTGAAAAACTAGAGGGGAAAACCCCTAGTTTTCAGTAATACAGGCTTTATAAATTATGTTCTATCCAGATAACATATTACTCCATTATTAAAAATTATTTTGTAGCAAAACAACCAACTTCATGGAAATAAATGATTCATAATACATAAATTGAAATAGTATACATGGCCCAATCCTGTGTGAAATAAAAATTTTAAAATAGGTTTATGTACAGTATATGAAAAAGCAAGGGCAATGATTATGTCATATGATTTGTATTTATTTTCTTATGCTTTTCCTTATTTTCAGACTTTGCTTAATATATGTATTTTTAGTAAAAACTTTTCAAGTAATAGTTGCTGAAACCTAGCAACGCCTAAACTGGTGTTCTCAGAGGAACATGTACACATTTGCATAAATGAAATATGTATATGTGGGTGTGTGTCCCCACTCCAGCACTGGGCACCGCACCTAAAACAGGGCTGGAGCTCACTACTTAATACTTATTAGCCACTACTTCAGAGAATCTCGAAGAGGTTGGTAGGTATCATCATCATTTTTCCTTTTGCAAATGAAAAGGCAATATTAATTCCTCTAAGATTGACAATGCCAAGTGTTAAAGGCACAAACTGAACACAAATTTGAGTAGCTCAAAAACATCTCTCACTTCAAAAAGTAGACTTTCCGAGAGACCCAACATGGCAGCGGGCGTGGAGAGATCAAGTCTCTGACCTCTTCAGCTGCGCAGGCATAGGGAGTCGTAAACCGTCTAAATGCTGTTTGCTCAGGATCACTAGGCAATGCTGAGCTGACGTGGATCTGGGGCGAACAGTCTGGGCCTCTCAGAACACACACCGAGTCCGGATCGGCTGAATTCAAGCTCCCGTTCGCCTGCTTCTTGCAGACAAACTGCTGTGACTCAGCACTAAACGATCCCGCTGAAACAACTGGTTGGCCCTTCTGAAGGTAAATGCCAACCGAGCCTTCATAGGCAGTGGCCACAGGATTGAAACAGGGCTTGGGAGAGCCAGTCAGGACCCACCTGTTGCATTGGTCACCCGGCAAAGGGAAACGAACTGTCGCCATTTGCATGGGATACCACCATGGCAGAGAACTGACATCACCAGAATGCGGCGGAGGAGATATCTTCATTGAAATCAGCCGCGACAGGTGTGTAACCTCCTAGCCTTCCCTCTCCACACAGCGAGGAAACCTTAAGGGCCCCTCCCAGCTCTCCCATGAGCACGATAGCCAGACTGAGGGAATCAGGAGTGGCGCGGACCCACGGCAGAACTCCCGGCTACTGCTCCCACCAGTGCTGACAACTGAGGTCTCTTGCACCAGCTACCGGGGGCGTGGCTACCAGAGGGCAAGCAAAATTCGATGAGGGTTCTCAGCCCCAAGCTCTACAAACTTAGGCTCTGAGGGAATGGCAAACAGGGAGAGTGTGCCCAGTCGTTCAAGAAAACAGGGCTCCCGGGAGCAGCAGACCTGGTGTTTAGCCAGTATTGTGGTGCGCTTCACCGGTGAGCGGGGCCTGGCTTGAGGAAAAGTGGGGAAGTGACCTGACACAAGAGAAGGCCCTAGGCACTCAGGACTGGAGACCCGCCCAGTCTGGGAGGAGGAGCTGCTGCACAGTGATTGGTTCCTGTGTATTGAGAGAAGAAGCTTGGCCCAGTGGGCACATCTCCACCTACTGGAAGAGAAGTTAATCAAACTCTAAGACTGCATTTATTAATTTTTTAAAAAATTTGGATTTTCTTTTTCATTTTCACTTTTTTTGTTGTTTTTAAAAGTTTTTAAAAATTTTTTTTATTTTATTGTTTTTAAATTTAAATTTTTATTTTTTAAAAATTTTTTCTTTTTTCTTTTCTATTTTTTTCTTTTGTCTTTTCATTTTTTTTTTCAATTTTCTTATTCCCCCTTCCTTGAATTCTACCTGCTTACTCTCATTCTCTTTAGTGACTTCTTCCCTTCCTATCTAATACCTTTCTTCCCAAGCATCAAATAAATTTATAAGAGTAAACAGTAACTCAGCAGTCAAACAGAACAAGAAGTAACATGAGCAGCATGAAAAAGCAAGGAAGAAAAGGAGTCCAAACAATGCAGGACAGCCTAAATATTCAGGAGGACCTAGAGTCATCAGAGAAATGGTCAAATAAAGAACTCAAGGAATATCTTAGACAGATGGAATGGAACCCTAAAGAGGATACGAGACAGCAAATTCAAACAGTGAAAGAACACATTGAAAATGAATTACATAAACAGATAAAATAAGAAGTTAAGCATCTTTATCAGGAGATAGAGATTATAAAAAAAAATCAAACAATAATTCTAGAAATGAAGGAAACTATAAACCAAATTAAAAACTCAAACGAGAGTATCACTAACAGAGTGGAGCAAGTAGAAGCCAAAACATCAGATAATGAAGACAAAATATATCATCTTGAAGAGTCTAGCCAACTCAAAAAGGCTGGTAAAAAATCATGAGAAAAACATCCAAGAGATATGGGATAACATAAAAAAACCAAACTTAAGAGTCATCCGGATAGAGGAAGGTAAAGAGATTCAAACCAAGGGAATGAGTAACCTGTTGATTGAAATAATTACAGAAAACTTTCCAGAAATAAAAAAGGAAATGGATATACAAATTGTAGATGCATACAGGACACCGAGCATACAAAATCACAGTAGACCAATGCCAAGACACATTGTTATGTAGATATCCAATATACAGAACAAAGAGAAAATATTAAAAGCTACAAGAGAAAGGAGACAGATTACATTCAGGGGTAAAACAATAAGGTTAACAAGTGATTTTTCATCACAGACGCTGAAAGCGAGAAGATCCTGGAACAACGTATTTCAAACACTGAAAGACAATGGATGCCAACCAAGAATTCTGTATCCAGCAAAATTAAGCTTCAGGTACAACAATGAAATAAAAATCTTTCATGATAAACAAAAGTTAAAAGAATTTGCAGCCAGAAAACCAGCATTGCAAAGCATCTTGAGCAAAACACTACACGAGGAAGAAATGCAAAACAGTAACCAAAACCATCAGTGGGAAGTGCCTCAGTAAAAACAGAGGGTTGGGGGGGAAGCTAATCATGGAGAAACAAACTAAATTTAAAAAAAAAGATAAATAATCAAACATGGCTGGAAGTATAAACCATATATCAATAGTAACTCTAAATATGAATGGCTTAAACTCTCCAATAAAGCGACATAGGCTGGTAACATGGATTAAAAAACAAATCCAACAATATGCTGCCTCCAGGAGACACATCTGATTGGAAAAGACATTCACAGGCTGAAGGTGAAAGGTTGGAAAAAATATACCACGCACACGGTCCTTGTAAGCAAGCAGGGGTGGCCATCCTCATATCAAATAAAATCGACTTCAAGACTAAGTTAATCAAAAGGGATAAGGAAGGACATTATATACTGTTAAAAGGAACCATTCACCAACAAGACATAACAATTATCAATATTTATGCACCAAATAATGGTGCTGCAACGTTCATAAAACAAATTCCCCTCAAGTTCAAGAATCAAATAGACCACAACACAATAATTATGGGTGACTTCAACACACCTTTCTCACCATTGGACAGATCCTCCAAACAAAAGTTGAATAAAGAAACTATAGAACTCAAAATCACAATCAATAACCTAGACTTAACTGACATATATAGAATATATCAACCATCATCAAGTGGATATACTTTTTTCTCAGTAGCACATGGATCCTTCTCAAAAATAGACCATATATTATGCCATAGGGCAACCCTCAGTAAATATAAAGGGGTGGAGATAATACCATGCATTTTATCTGATCATAATGGAATGAAACTGGAAATCAATGATAAAAGAAGGAAGGAAAAATCCTACATCACATGGAAAATGAACAATATGTTACTGAATGATCAAGTTACAGAAGACATAAAAGAGGAAATCAAAAAATTCTTAGAGATAAATGAAAATACAGACACAACATATTGGAATCTATGGGACACAATGAAAGCAGTTTTAAGAGGGAAATTCATTGCCTGGAGATCATTCCTCAAAAAAAAAAAAAAAAACCAACAAATAAATGAGCTCACACTTCATCTCAAAGCCCTAGAAAAGGAAGAGCAAAACAACAACAAATGTAGCAGAAGGCAAGAAATAATTAAAATCAGAGCGGAAATCAATTAAATTGAAACAAAAGAAACTATTGAAAGAAATAACAAAACTAAAAGTTGGTTCTTCGAAAAAATAAATAAGATCGACAGACCCTTAGCCATGCTAACAAAGAGAAGAAGAGAGAGAACTCAAATTACTAACATAGGGGATGAAAAAGGCAATATCACAACAGATGCTACAGAAATACAGAAGACAATTAGAAATTATTTTGAAAACCTATATTCCAATAAAATAGAAGATAGTGAAGACATCGATAAATTTCTTAAGTCATATGATTTGCCCAGACTGAGTCAGGAGGATACACACAATTTGAACAGACCAATATTAATGGATGAAATAGAAGAAGCAATCAAAAGACTACCAACCAAGAAAAGCCCAGGGCCGGATGGGTATACAGCGGAGTTTTACAAAACCTTTAAAGAAGAATTAATGCCAATACTTTTCAAGTTATTTCAGGAAATAGAAAAAGAGGGAGCTCTTCCAAATTCATTCTATGAGGCCAACATCACCCTGATTCCGAAACCAGACAAAGACACCTCAAAGAAAGAAAACTACAGACCAATATCTCTAATGAACCTAGTTGCAAAAATCCTCAATAAAATTCTGGCGAATCGGATACAAAAACACATCAAAAAAATTGTGCACCATGATCAAGTAGGATTCATCCCTGGGATGTAAGGATGGTTCAATATACGGAAATCAATAAATGTTATTCACACATACATCAATAGACTTAAAGATAAGAACCATATGATCATCTCCATAGACGACACAGAAAAAGCATTCGACAAAGTACAGCATCCCTTTATATTCAAAACATTAGAGAAACTAGGGATAACAGGAACATACCTCAACATTGTAAAAGCTATCTATGCTAAGTCTCAGGCTAGCATCATTCTGAACGGAGAAAAATTGAAGGCATTCCCTCTAAAATCTGGAACAAGACAGGGATGCCCTCTCTCAGCACTTCTGTTCAACATAGTTCTCAAAACACTGGCCAGAGCAATTAGACAGATGAAAGAAATTAAAGGCATAAAAATAGGAAAAGAAGAACTTAAATTACCACTATTTGCAGGAGACACGATTCTATACCTAGAAGACCCAAAAGGGTCTACAAAAAAACTACTAGAACTAATAAATGAATTCAGCAAAGTGGCAGGATATAAAATCAACACGCATAAATCAAAGGCATTTCTGTATATCAGTGACAAAACTTCTGAAACGGAAATGAGGAAAAATACTCCATTCACAATATCCTCAAAAAAAAAAAAAATAAGATACTTGGGAATCAACCTAATAAAAGAGGTGAAAGATTTATACAATGAAAACTACAGAACCCTAAAGAGAGAAATAGAAGATCTTAGAAGATGGAAAAATATACCCTGTTCATGGATAGGCAGAACTAACATCATTAAAATGGAGATATTACCAAAAGTTCTCTTTTAATGCAATGCCAATCAAAATCCCAACAGCATTTCTTGTAGAAATAGATAAAGTAATCATGAAATTCATTTGGAAAAATAAAAGACCCAGAATAGCAAAAGCAATTCTAAGCAGGAAGTGTGAATCAGGCAGTATAGCAATACCAGATTTCAAACTATATTGCAGAGCAATAGTAACAAAAACAGCATGGTACTGGTACCAAAACAGGTGGGTGGACCAATGGTACAGAATAGAGGACACAGAGACTAATCCACAAAGGTACAAGTATCTTATATTTGATAAAGGGGCTAAAAGCATGCAACAGAGGAAGGATAGCATCTTCAACAAATGGTGCTGGGAAAACTGGAAATCCATATGCAACAAAATAAAACTGAATCCCCTTCTCTTGCCATGCACAAAAGTTAACTCAAAATGGATCAAGGAGCTTGATATCAAATTGGAGACGCTGCGTCTGATAGAAGAAAAAGTTGGCTCCGATCTACATATTGTGGGGTCGGGCTCCAAATTCCTTAATAGGATACCCATAGCACAAGAGTTAATAACTAGAATCAACAAATGGGACTTACTTAAACTAAAAAGTTTTTTCTCAGCAAGAGAAACAATAAGAGAGGTAAATAGGGAGCCTACATCATGGGAACAAAATTTTATTCCTCACACTTCAGATAGAGCCCTAATATCCAGAGTATACAAAGAACTCAAAAAATTAGACAATAAGTTAACAAACAACCCAATCAACAAATGGGCCAAGGACCTGAACAGACACTTCTCAGAGGAGGACATACAATCAATCAACAAGTTCATGAAAAAATGCTCACCATCTCAAGCAGTCAGAGAAATGCAAATCAAAACCACTCTAAGATATCATCTCACTCCAGTAAGATTAGCAGCCATTCTGAAGTCAAACAACAAGTGCTGGTGAGGATGTGGGGAAAACGGTACTCTTGTACATTGCTGATGGGACTGCAAATTGGTGCGGCCAATTTGGAAAGCAGTGTGGAGATTCCTGGGAAAGCTGGGAATGGAACCACCATTTGACCCAGCTATTGCCCTTCTCGGACTATTCCCTGAAGACCTTAAAAGAGCGAACTACAGGGATACTGCCACATCGATGTTCATAGTAGCACAATTCACAATAGCTAGACTGTGGAACCAACCCAGATGCCCTTCAATAGATGAATGGATAAAAAAAAATGTGGCATTCATACACCATGGAGTATTACGAAGCACTAAAAAATGACAAAATCATGGAATTTGCAGGGAAATGGATGGCACTAGAGCAGATTATACTAAGTGAAGTTAGCTGATCCCTAAAAAACAAATGCCAAATATCTTCTTTGATATAATGAGATCAACTAAGAACAGAACAGGGAGGAAGAGCAGGAGGAAAAGATTAACATTAAACAGAGACATGAGGTGGGAGGGAAAGGGAGAGAAAAGGGATATTGCATGGAAATGGAAGGAGACCCTCATTGTTATACAAAATTACATATAAGAAGTTGTGAGGGGAATTGGAAAATAAACAAGGAGAGAAATGAATTACAGTAGATGGGGTAGAGAGAGAAGATGGGAGGGGAGGGGAGGGGAGATAGTAGGGGATAGGAAAGGTAGCAGAATACAACAGTTACTAATAGGGCATTATGTAAAAATGTGGATGTGTAACTGATGTGATTCTGCAATCTGTATTTGGGGTAAAAATGGGAGTTCATAACCCACTTGAATCTAATGTATGAAATATGATATGTCAAGAGCTTTGTAATGTTTTGAACAACCAATAAAAAAAAAGAATTCATGTTAGGAAAAAAAAATAGACTTTCCACCACAGAATACTATCTTCATGATGAAAGTAAAGAGAGAAAAGGCTGAAATCCACCCCCACCCCCTCAGTGGACATTGCATGAACCCTGACACAATGGCCACAGCACACCTCCAGCTTCCTCCTAGGAGGACCTGATTGCATCAGGGACCTGTGTGGTATCTGAGGAGGGGAATGCAGCACTGTATGAGCCTCAAATCCTTAAAAAACACCAAGAAGAGGCATATTCTTTTATAGAGGCCAGTTCCACAAGGGGTAAAATCAATGCAATGCAGATGGGGCCAGTTAATTCAATGTGGCTTCAGGAGCTACAGAGATTTAGGTTGTAAAGGTGCTAGGCAGCTAATTCACACAGGTTTGGCACAAGCCTAGCTGCTGGGACAAAGGAAGGGATCAAAGATGAACTATGGTCCAGAGTTGTTATCCTTTTCCAGCTGCACCTCTGCCAAGTGAGGGAACAGGACTCCTGATGGATTGCCTTAATGCTTTTCAAGATCATTCTAGCCTCAGACAGGAAGCCACAGTGGACAAGCAATTTACCAGTGGACATTGTGTCAACGGGTCACAACTGGAAAAGGGGATATAGAGAACTCAAAAAACATAGAAAATGGCAACAGAGACCACCATCAAGGGATAACAATTATTTTAGTGTCTACCCACAAAACACAGAGCAGCTGGAGAAAGATAAAATAGAAAATATCTCAGAGTCGGGACAGCACTGTAAGGTCTTCCTCAGTGCAGAGACCTGCTTTAGATCCTCAGTGGCAGAGATGTCAGGAGAGGGCCACAAGGTAATTAGGCTCTGTCATCCTTTTTATGTCTCAGATGTCAGCCCCCCTCCCACCTCACCCCTTTCCAACCTTCATCTTGCACAGACAAGCATCCTTTATCTCCAAGAGATAAGAGCAAGGTAAGGCTGGCTCCAGGGAAGACCCATGTATCTCATATCTTTACACACATACACTCAGACTGCAGCTGTGATTTTTGCCAGTGATTTAGATATTTCTCTGTAGAGTGGATCCTGATTAGGTTGGTTTGGTTTTGAAAATGCCTTTAACTTGCAAAACTCAGAGGCAAGAGAATAGGCATTCTACCAAGGTGAGACAGCATCTGTTATTAAGCCCAGCCCCCTCTTCTTTCAGACATTTCTCAATCTCAATACTATAGGCTCATGCTGGGGGCCAACTGAGAAGCAGTTGGCCTGTCAGCTGGTTCCTGTCACAGGTACAGAGACAGACTGATTCTTGTGTCACTTGTGCCTCACATCTGAGATTCCAGATTGCAAAGGGATGCTGCTGGGCTAAATCTGGCCTGCCTGGCCTCTCCCTACTCACTTCAGCATAGCCTAAGCCCACAGGGTCCTCCCCACGATCCCACCAAGCTCACTGGAGTTCTGTGTTGGCTTAGCACCAAAAGACTGGCTTGTGTATTTTGCTTTGTCATCAGTATGCTTTTCCCTTTAAGGGCATGGAGAATTGACTAGCTGTCCTAAGCGCAAAACTGTGTGTTAAAGTCTATTTATTAGTCATTCCCCTTTCTAAAAACGACTGGCAATCCATTCTGAAATTCTGAGATTCTCTGAGAGCTGTGCTCTATGATACTTTCACAGTTCAGGACAGAATAGGGTTGGCTCCTCAGGAGTCTCACCTCAAGTAGGACTGCAGGGACATCTTAAAGGCAAATGAGGAAGTAAAAAGTATTACACAAGGGTTACCCTTTCTGGAATCAAACAGTCCTATGCAGATCATGGGAAATGCCTTACCTTGGCTTAAGGGGTTTCAGTTTAGCAGATCATGACGAAATCCATTAGTTGATGAAAGAGGAAGAATGTAGATGTGTACAGATTCCTTTTATTGACATCTTTAATGAGACAGTCCCCATTTCTATAGTATCTTTTTAAATCTCATAAAAAGCCACAACTTCAAAGGTGGACAAACAGGCTTAGAGATGGAAGGAAAGGCTATTTATCTAAGCTCAAACTATTAAGTGGAAAAGCCAGGATCCAAAACCAAGACTGTTTTTGAAGCACATTATTTTAGACACTGAGACACTGAGAATACTGTTGCCTAATGCAGTTCTTTATGGACTCATAGTATAGTCTATAGACAATCTCTAAACCAAAGTGGAAAACTACTGCTAATGCTAAATCCAGCTTATTGCCTTTTCTTTTCTTTTTTCCCCCAAAGACTTGATAGTTTAGAATGAATTTTCCATGTTAAAATTTTAAAAAATCAAGAGGAATATTTTCAGATACATGAAAATTATATGAAATTCAAATTGCAGAGTCCACACATAAAGCTTTATCCTAATATAACCAGGCCCAACCATTACCATATTGCCTACAGCTGCTTCCAAACTGCTTTCCTCAGGGTGAGTAGTATGGGTGACAAAGCCCAAGATGTTTATTATTTGGCCATAACGGAAAAAGTTTGCCATCCACTGATCTACATTCATGGATATTAAAAATCAATTAGAAAGTCAAGAGACTTTGGGGCAGGGATTTGGAAGATGGAGGGAGGGTGAAGTTTATCAAGTATCATCATGTTCCAGGCACCACATCTGTTCACACACATTAGCTCACTCTTTACAAGAACCCCACAAGGAACCAGCATTCCCACCTTTGGATGAAGAGATGAGATTTAGAGAGGGCAGGTAGATCCCTGGAGAACACTAAGATTCTGCAGTTTCTCACAAGGGTGAATATTGCCTTCCTGGATTCTGGGCTGGTCTTCCCCACTCCCACGGGATATGAATACTCCTATTATAACAACAAAGTTCAACACTGAACTCAAGACAAAGTGTTCATGGACATAGAAAAAACAGGATGCAAGCAGCCAGGAATATATTAAATAGTCATCTCAGAATATCTACCACTATTCTCAGGGCCATGGTATAGTTAAGTACATTTGATATCAGTATTTAATGATTTGGCAAATTGTAATTCCATGGACTTAGAGTTTCTAACAGAAGCCTATAAAAGTCATGCATGAGAAGCTAGAACACTCATTTCTAATTTATTTCCAAATATGTCAATGAAGCTCCTTCACAATATTCTGTTATTTTATGTTCAAACTGCCATTTTTAATCTGAGGTCAGAGAGATCTGTTATTTATGCTTTAAAAAATATTATTCCTAGGCAGACAATTTTGGGGGAGTGCTATTCTGCATGTGATCTTTTTATCATACACTCTAAATGGTTGTGCTCATTTTTAGAAACATACACTAAGGGTTTAATTCATGTGGTTGACAAGTCTTATCTATTTAGTTGACTAATTTACTGAAGTTAGCAATACCTCAAATAATTCACTGATTTTTTTTGTATAATGTAACACATACAGGAGATGTATGCTGAAAATTTCAAAACATTTTTGAAAAAAAATCAAAGGAGGACCTAATATCATGCTCACAGATTGAGTCATCAAAAATTACAGTTCTCTCCAAGTTTATCTATAAATTTAATGCAATTTTTATCAAAATTCCAGCAAGAGTTTTTGTAGCTATGAACACTTATTCCAGAATATATATGGAAAGGAGTGCTAAACCAATTTGAAAAAGAAAAGTAAAGGGAATCACTCTACCTATGTCAAGGCCAACTACACAGCTATAGGGATCAACACAGTGTGGTAGTTGCCAAGGGACAGAGAGAGAGAGATCAATAGAGCAGAACAGAGAACCAAGAACTTGACCCACACTAATGTGTTCAAGCGAGTTTTGAAGTGGTGCAAAAGCATTTCAATGGAGAAAGGAAAGCTCTTTCAACAAATGGTGCTAGACCAATAGGACATCCACAGGCCAAAAGATGCACCCTGACCTAAATCCCACACCTTGTACAGAATTAACTCAAAATGAATCAAGGACTTACATGCAAAATGTAAAACAACAACAAAAAAAATTTCAAAGGAAACAGGAGAAAAATTTTTAGAACTTAGGGCTACACAATGAGTTCTTAGTCATAAAACTGAAAGAAAATAAAAATTGATAAAATATACCTCATCAAAAGTATGAACTTTTGCTCTGTAAAAGACCTTGTTAAGAGGATGAAAAGACTACATGTAGACTGGGAGAAAAAATTTGCAAGTAACACATGTAACAAGAATTTGGACGCAGAACAAATAAAGAATTCCTAAAACCTAACAGTAAAAGAACTTCAAGCAATCTAATTAGAAACAGGCAAAAAACATGAACTAGCATTTTACTAAAGAGGATATAAAAGAGACAGAGAACAAGCATATAAATAGATAGTCAAAAGTCATTAGTCATAAGAGAAACACAAATTAAAGTCACAATGATATAGCATTCAACACTGTCAGAATGGCTGAAACAAACAACAACAAAAAAATTATATCCAATGATGGAAAAGATGCAAAGAAACTGGACGATTCATGTACTTAGAAATATACTGTTTCAAAATAAAACATTAAAAGGACTGGAGATGTAACTCAGTGGTAGAGTAGTACTCCAGGATTTAATCCCAAGTAGCTAAAAACAAAACAAAACAAAACAAAACAAAACCAGTAAAAGAAAAAGAATGTAAAATAGTATAGTCATGTTGGAAAACAGTTTGGTAGTTTCTTACAAAACTAAACATGTACCTACCATATGGTCCAGAAATTGGACTCTCCAGCATTATCCCAGAAAAATGAACGCTTACATATACACAAACACCTAGACATAAACATTCAATCAACTTGAGTCATAATAATCCCAAATTGAAATAACCTAGATGTCCTTTGATGAATGGTTAAATAAATTCTGGTATGCCCATACCACAGTAACAATTTAGTAACAAAAGATGGACTAGAGAACAACATTACAACTTGGACTATAATTTCAAAATATCACATACTATATTACTTCATTTATATAACATTCTTGAAATAGCACAGTTACAGAGACAGAGACAGAAGTGTGATTCGCAGGGATGAGGGGAGGCACAGTGTCAAGGATGGAGAGGTGAGAGAAGTGTGCACAGCCCTGAAAGGTATCAGAAGGATTCTTGCGGTGATGAGGTCTGTGTCTTGATTGTGGCAATAGTTACACAAATCCACATACATAACACTGTAGAGAACAAGGCACACATGCAAATGAGTGAATTCTAAGCTCACTGATAATCTCTGTATATAAGTTCTGTATATTGTACCAATTTCCTGGTGTGGTGTGTACTATAGTTAGTACTAAAGGAAACTTGAAGCCTACATAAGATTGTTCTGTATTTCTTAAAATATTTTATTCTGATATAAGGAGCGAGGTTATGACAGCCTTAATCCAATCAGCAAATTAATCCCCTCATGGGGATTAACTGAGTGGTAACTGAATACAGGTAGGGTAGGACTGGAGAAGGTGGGCTTTGGGTATATACCTTTGGGGTATATATTTTGAATCTGGTGAGTAGAGTCTCTCTCTTTGCTTACTGATCATCATGTGAGCTGTTTCCCTCTGCCACACTCTTCTACCGTGATGTTCTGCCTTACCTCTGGACCCAAGGAATAGAGCCATCTGTCTATAGATTGAAAACTTGGAAGCCATGAGCCCCCAAATAAACTCTTCCTTCTCTAAAATTGTTCTTGTCAGATCTTTAGTCACAGCAATGAAAAAGCTAACTAAAGCTGGGTGCATCTCTGTAATCCCAGCAGCTAGGGAGGCTGAGATGGGAGGATCAAGAGTTCAAAGCCAGCCTCAGAAACAGCAAGGTGCTAAGCAACGCAGTGAGACCCTATCTCTAAATAAAATACAAAACAGGGCTGGGGATGTAGCTCAGTGATTGAGTGCCCTGAGTTCAATCCTAGTATCACCTCCACAAAAAAAAAAAAAAAAAAAAAAAAAAAAAGATGACTAAAACTGTCACATACCATACAATTCACCTATTTAAAGTATATGATTCAATGTATTTTATTCATGAAGTTGTACTGCTAAAACCAGTCAATTTTAGAACATTCTCATCATATCAAAATAAACCATGTATGTGTCAAGGATTTGGGCCTAGAACAAATCAAGAACTCTCAAAAACTCGGTGTCACTCAACTACTGAGCCACATCCTCAGCCCTATTTTTTGTATTTTATTTAGAGACAGGGTCTCACTGAGTTGCTTAGCACCTTTTCTACTAACAGTAGACAAGTTAGGGCCCTGTAGTTATCAGTGCTACCCTGTACTACCCTATAGGTATCAATCTCCGATTCTTTGCACCCTGCCACACCACACCCCTAAGCAAACATTAACTAACCTAGCTCTATACAGATTTGCCTATTATGAACATTTCACATAAATGGAATAATATAGTGGGGGGTCTTTTGTGACTAGTGTCTTCCACTTAGCATAACATTTACAAAATTTATCCATGTTGCAGCATGTATCAGTACTTCATCCATTTTTATGGCTCCAAAATAGTGCATTGTATGGTTATACCATAAATCGCTTATCTACTCATCAGCAATGGGCACTGGGTTTCTGTAGTTTAGCTAAAGGCTGCTGTAAATACACATGTGATTTTGTGTGCACATGTGCTTTTAGTTCTCTTTGGGTGTATCTACCTAAAAGTAGAATTGCTAGGTCAAATGGCATTTCTATGTTTAATCAATCATCACCCTTTTCACAGTGGCTGCTCCATCCTGCTTTCCTACCAACAGCGTATGTGGGTTCCAATTTCTTCATATTCTCACCAATGCTGACATTTTGATTCTGTACCATTAACTTCCTATGTATTTATACTTATAAAATAAAAATAAAAAGTTTAAAAAAGATTCACCTTATCTTGTTATAACCATAGCAACTAGCTATAATTCACTTTCCAAGGTTATTATTTTGCTCTTTCATTTTTATATCTTTCTGCATTTCTCAGGTCTTCCAGAACAATGTTAACCGGGGATGAGACGACAAGGCAAATCTGTGTGACCCTAATTGTTAGAGTTCCCTCTAGCCTTTCTCTGTTAAGCATGATACTGATGATAGCTTTAAAACTGATACTCTATTATGTTAAACAGACATACTTACATTCCAGAAATTTAAAGAAATCTTTCTAAGGAGATGTTGAATTTCATCAAAAACCTTAGTAGCTTTACATAAAAATCATATGATATCATTTGCTGATTTGATTTTCAAGATTCATTCATTCTTGATATTGAATCATTCCTACAAATTATGGTCAAGTAAATTGGATTTATTAGAGACAATTATGAAATAAAGTGGCATCCTAAATGGGATCATCAAGCAAACAAAGTAAGCAATGTGCTTTTGACATTGTACCAAATGACAAAAATAAAATTAATGAAAATATAACTGTTAATTTTAATATGTATATAAAGGTTGTAAGTGCTACCAACTTAATTCTCTCTCTTCAAAGAGATGTAATTAAAAGAAAAAGAGGAGAAAAGGAAGGAAGGAAGGGAAAGAGGGAATTTATTTTTTCTTCAATTTGCTGTTCAATGCTCTTCTATTCACAATGGTTTTCTGTGAGTTATTATCCTACATTTATTGACCTATATGAAGAGGCATAATCTTTTACACATCACAGACACTGACTCTGTATAAACTCTTTTGTTATTTATTTATTTGTTTGGTACTTGGGATTGAACTCCATGTCACTCAACCACTGAGCAAAATCCTCAGCCCAATTTTTGGTATTTTATTTAGAGACAGGGTCTTGCTGAGTTGCTTAGCACCTTGCTTTTGCTGAGGCTGGCTTTGAACTCATGATCCTCCATCCTCAGCCTCCTGAGCCACTGCCATAAACTCTGATGTTATTTAAGAAGATATGAATACCAAATATGAATTTCACACTTGAAGAACCACAGAAAAACTTAAGAAGATAGGTGAAAATCAGTGCCATTATCAATAGTGGATTGCTGAAAACCACTTAAACCCTGGGAGGTGCCGGAACTCATTGTTCACTGGCTCCCTTCACAACACTGAATGGACAGCTCAGCTCCTAAAATGATCGATCGTCTCTCCTAGAGTCATATACAATTGGTTGCTGGGATGGAGGAGGCAAGTGACTCTCTTGGGCAGGATCATCCCAGCTAAAGCAGCACAGCTAGGGGTCACAATGGTCTGTGAATCAGAGACCTGATTCAAGACCTGGCTCCTTTGGTTACCTGTCTTATGGCCCTGGGAAGTAAATGCATCCCTCTGAGTCTTTATTTTCTTGCTTATAAACAGAAGGTAATAGTAGTCATTCTTCCTAATAGATTTGAATGAGATAAGTCTGGCATGTAACCATTTTTATAAACATTATTATTAGGATTGGTAAATGGAATTGTTGTTACTAGATGGCACCAGTACCATTCAAAAATTTATTCATATTTTAAAACTCCTATTAAATATCAAAGTTTCCATCTCTAAATTATTTTTCTTAATAATAGTAAAGGTGGTTGACACAGGCTTCTTCATTGGCAAGAGCCCCAAGTGTTTTCTGGTGTAAAATGGAGCAGGTTTGGTTGGTGTAACTACCTGGCATGAAACATACACCTCTCTAAAGTAAAATATCTTGATTCTTCCTTGCCCCAGGGGAACAGCTTACCCCACAGTAAGGGGTGAAGTCAAGAGAAGCTTCTAGAGAATATCAGAATATCCTTCCTTTGCAGTTCTCCTTAGCTATGGGGAAGGAACCCTCTTCCTTCACCCATCCTGTCCCCAGCCTCTCCACTTCAGTTCCTGAAAGCAGCTGCAACACACTCAATTCCATCCTCATTTGCCTTAAGCAACAAAAGAAGCCTCACAACAAGCAGAGCTTCCGCCAGGGCCAAGGGCAAGGGGCAGAAAGACCTAGAGTCACCGTAAAACAAGAGATCAGTAAAACCTACTAGTTGGGATGCAGACATTGAGTAGCTGAGGTCAGGAAGAGCAAAAGAGGAAGGATGATAGTGGGGGATTTGTCAATCAATCTAAGGAGACATTTATTGAGGGACTTCCCAGCATGTACATTCAAAGAAATGTGCTTTGTTGTAGTAGAAAGTCAAATGATTTCCATAAAAACAGATTTGAAGGCCACCAAAATTCCATGACCTGTCTTAGATGTACAAATTAAGTACTATATATGACATGAATTCAGTTTTGTCTGCAGTGGTCAACAATTTTCACTCCGTTCAGAGGACTTCAGATGGTCATGAGTAAGATGTTCTCAGGGGGAAAGAACAAGTGATAGTGAGCTCACTCCTTCTTGACTTTCCAGTAGCCATAGTGATCCCATTCAAGGCACAGCTGTCCAGAGGCCATGCAGGCAGCCAGGCTTGCTCCCCAGCCTGGCCATTCACACCCTTCACGTTTGTGCTTCAGTTAAACTCAGACCACACTGGCCAAAGGCTGCATCCCCAAATGCCAGGGGTGTAGGTGTGACAAACCATACTTAGAGCAAACACTTTAACAAAAGAAAACCAGAGGCATGGGTAAACACCCTCCCAACTCGGCCCAACTCACCTTCACTAGGAAGAAAGATACACCGTATGTCCGGAGGGACCGGGCTAGCTTTACATACTTGACCTTGGCTTCTATTTCACTCATCTCTCCACAGTTCTTATGCTCCTGCAAAAGGGACAGTATAAAGAAACTCATTACTATAGTTCTGGTAGCAGGTGGACTAGTGAGAGGTGATTACTACAGGTGGGGTACACAGGGGTTCTGAATGGTAAGTGATGCTTGTGTCCGAATCCCTCCATAACATAGCTATCTGATAAACAAGGAGAAGAGCACAGAGAGTTCAATTTGGGACTTTTAAACTAGAGCTTGAACCAAATAGCCTACACGTTTCGCACTGAGTCCAATAATTTGTACCTGTGTGCAGCATGACAGGAACAGATCCATAATTATAATCAAATTCTCAAAGGACTCCATGTCTTAAGTGTTCAGGTCCCACACTTTAAATGATAGCTAGAAAGATGTTCTTCTAAGGACAATGTCATTTTAACATCTATATCTTTCCAGAGAGGAGAATATATATATATATATGCCTATACATGATAGTGCTTGGAAATAATACCAGGTGAAATAATGTTTTATGCACATGAGATTTATATTTTAATTTTTATTTCTTTTTCCAGATCAAAGAAGACTTTGAAATCTTAGATTCAATAAGGTGTTCCACAATCAAGTTGGTGACAGGACTTTTTTTAGTGTTGCCTGGAATGGATTTTAAAAAGGCATTAGTTCTCAAATTCTAGCTTCAAGAAAACAAATCTTAGGACAAAAGAGCTATTGGTAGCTTCTCCCTCAGTGCAGTTTAATAGCCTATCACCTTGTTTTAACACCACCAGTGTAAAGACTTTCAAAATAAATGTATGCACATTTTTCTCAGAAGGCTAAGTAACCTTTACCAAGAAACTATGGATTAAGACAATAAATCTGTCCAAAGTAGAACTGCCAACTTCTTTACTCGAGTTACCAATCACTTATATAAGAATATGTGCAAAGCATACAAAACTATCATGTGCAGAGGCCCCTTATGCTAATGAATGAGGATGGAGATTGAGGAGAATAATAAATTGCTGTACATTTCCAATACCTGAAATATTCTCTTTTCAGCTCCTCTCTGCTTGATGTACTCTTTGGGCAGGAATTCTTTTAAACTGAAAGAAATTTGAAAAGGTAAAACATTTATCATGTTCTGTGATGAGTAGCAAAGAAAATAGACTGATAATAAAATGCACAGTTAAGTCACTAAATCTCCCAATACTTCATGGTACAATTGATAACAGGCAGCGATACCCTACAATACACTTAAATAAGGACATGGTAAAACCAGACTGATAATAAAGGGTCAAACTAACATATTAAAGGAAAAATTTCTAGGATATACTGTAAAGTCAAAGATAAAGGATAAGAATATACAGTATGCTACCCTTTCTAAGAAAAAAAAATTTCTTATTTAAAAATACTTTTTATATTGTCTATTTATTTTAAAATGTAATAGAAGAATAAACCTAGCACTAATGAAAGTGGTTCTGATAAGAAGAAGGGGAACACAAGGAGAAAGGGCAAAGATTAGAGTAGGTTCTTCTGAATATTCCTTGTATATTAAAGTTTTTTACTTTGAAACCACATACAGTTGCACAAAAGCAACATCAAAAAAATCTAAGGCAAACAGAAATGAACTTAACAGTGTACCATGTTGACACCATTTCTACAAAGAAAAATATTTCAAGTAACTTTAAAGAATAGTCTTTTGACTATATATCCCTAGAGGAATATATCTTAAAAGTGAAATGAACCATAGAAGACATGTAAGTAAAAATATTGATATTTTAAAATCAACACCTTTCTCTCTCCTCCTCTCTGCACACATTATATGAAATCAATGTAGTAGATTATATATAAGCAAGATGCTTCATATAATTAGGATAAAGTAAATGAGTAATTATGTTTATTGTTAGAAGTCAAGATTTTCAGCATAAAATAGATAAAAACACTTCACTAAAAACTTTGCAATCTTTTCTCAGAATTGAAAATACTGGCCTGAGTAACCAGTTCATTTTTCTTTTTATGAGAAACATATTTTCTAGCTGTGATGTGGAAAAGGCCAGAAGCAAGCACAACTTGATAAGCCCCACAATGCCTTGAGTAGGTGGTCTTTAAACACTATTTCCACTAAAAGGAACCAGTGAGTCCTGGAGAAATGATTCAGTCTAGGCCTGGGGTAGACAACGTACTCAATGCTCCCAAGACTTCCTAGGTCTTAGATCAAGAAAGCTGTCAAGATGACACCAGAGTCAGTTCAAGGAACACCCATTGTCCAAAAGGAGATGATTTTTAAGACTTTATACAAAAAAAGACAGGCTAACAAAATGAACCCATCATAATCCACTTACGGCCAATCATGACTCTTCTATGTCCCCCTTCCACAGCCCTGCCATGTATTATTCTGAAGCAAATCCCAGACATCATATAATTAATTTCAGATGAAGGGACAATTCTAACATCAAAAAAATTATAATTACTATAATAATTAAAACATAGATATATAAGATCCATAATTTTAAAAAAAATCATTTTTCACTTTAGGGGGTTATTGGGGTATCAATTCATACTGAAAACTGATAAAGGGAAAGAAACAAACATTATATTAACATTTTTATCTGTGGATGATGGAAAGATTCATGAAATATAGAAGGAATGATAGAAGTCCCAAATCAGCAATTTAAAACTCTTAGGAACATAATCTATAGATCAAATCAAACGTCAAGGGCTCCTAAAATGAATCAATGACAAACTGATAGGGAATTTTGTAGTAGATGGATTAGTGTGATAACATCTAAACCCAATGGTCAATTTTAATATTACTAAAAGTAGGATAACCAGACAACAGATGCCTCTGGACCGATGCAGCAGGAAACACATAGCACTACCAAGAATTATTCCTGACAATGAGGAATAAGTGCACACACAACAACCAGAGTTTAGGTGAGTTTCTGGATCTAAATATGAGTTTATAGGAAGGGGGACAGAGGAATATGTAATGACACCATCAGAATACAATCAACCACATCGAAGCATGAGGAATTCTATAAAAATACCCAGCCTCCTCCTAAATGGTTTGGTGGTGGTGGTAAAAGAGAGGACATAGAAACATACTAAAAGGGATTTGACTAATGTGTTTACTACAAAGCTACAGTAACAGGGACAGTGCAGTACTGATATAATAGACACACAGTCCAGTGAGACAGAATTGAAAGAGATTAACACTCAACTTTTATGGTCAATTGATTTTCAACAAGGATTACAAGACAATTTAGTAAGTAAAGTTTTTTGTTCATTTCAAACAAATGGTGCTAAGACAACAAGACTTCTACACACACAAGAAAGAATTTGGACATCCATCTCATATCATGCACTAAAACCAACTATTTTAACTAAATGCCATCCATTTTCCAGCAAATGTCAAAAAACAAATGCCGAATGTCTTCTCTGATATAAGGAGGGTAACTCAAAATGGGGTAGGGAGGAAGAGCATGGGAAGAAGATTACCTCTAGAAAGGGAAGAGAGGTGGGAGGGAAAGGGAGAGAGAAGGGGAATTGCATGGAAAGTGGAAGGAGACCCTCATCGTTACACAAAATACATGTATGAAGATGAGAGGAAAAAAAAAAGAATAGCGTCACCTTAGATTGGGTAGAGAAAAGTGATGGGAGGGGAGGGGATGGAGGGAAAGGAAGGATAGAAGAATGAAATGGACATTATTATTGCTGTGTGTAGATACAAGACCAATGTGATTCTGCAACCTGTACACTCAGAAAAATGAGAAATTATATCCCATCTGATTCAAATGTATGATATGTCAAGGTCATTTACTGTTATGTGTAACTGATTAAAACAAATAAAAAATTTAAAAAAAACAACTAAATGTGGATAACAGACTAAATGGTAATACAAATAATTATAACTGCAAATATAACCATATTTGTAAAAATTACTATAGCTAAAACTACAAAACTCGCAGAAGAAAGTATAGGAATAAGTCTTTTTGCCCTTGGGTTAGGCAAAGACTTCATCTATGATACTACAAGCATGTGTAGCAAAAGAAAAAGAAAAACTGGACTACATCAAAATTCTCTATTTTTTGAACTGCAAATGACACCACCAAGAAAGTGAAAATAGAATCTACATAATGGGAAAAATCACAAATTATATGTAATAAAGGGACTGTATCCAGAATATATAAAAATACTTAAAACTAAGAAAAAGACAACTTGCCCAACTGAAAAATGAGAAGAGTATCCAAATAGATGTTCATTAAAGATAAACAAATGGCCAATATACAATGAAAATACATTCAACATCATCAGCCATCAGGGATAGACAAAGAAAAACCACAAAGCAATACAATTATATACCCACAAGAATGGCTACAATCAAAATAATGAATAATCACAAATGTTGACAAGGACATGGAGAAATTGAAATCTCATACCCTGCTAATGGAAATGTAAAATGGTATGTGTGTGTGTGAGTGTGTGTATGTGTGTGTGTGTAAATATATATGGAAAAAATGAAAACATGCACACAAAAGCTTGTATATAATAACACCCATAGTAGCATTATTCATAATGCTGAATGGTGGAAACAACTCAAATGTCCATCAGCTAATGAATGAATAATACAATGTGATTTATCAATACAATGGGAAATTATTAAGCAATCCAAAGAGATGAAGTACCAACATGAAAACACTGTGTTAAGGCCAAAAAAGCCAGTCACAAGACAATGATGCTACTGATGAAATGCCCAGGATAGGCAAAGCGACAGAGACAGAAAGGGTTAGGAACTCCCATGACTGGGTAGGGATCTTGGGGAAATGGAGAGTGACAGCTAATAGGCAAAGGGTTTCTGTTAAAGGAGGCAAAACCATTGCAAAACTAGATCTCATAATCTAGTGGCTGCAGAATCCTATGAATACACTAAAAGCATCAAATTGTGTGCTCCAAAAGTGCAAATTGTAACATGTAAACTCTATCTCAACAAGGCTTTTAACAAAACATATACATCATCCAAATGTAATTTGTAGGCCTTGTGAGGATCCTATTATTAATAAAGTATAAAGTGGTGTTTTTGAGACAATGGGAGAAATGTTAACTTAGACTAGGTATTAGATGATGTTAAGGAATTATCACTAATTTTGCTAAATGTTAAGATGGATCTATGGTGTGTGTTTAATTTTAAAAAGTTTATATTTTTAAAATCATTAAAAATTATTGTTCATTGTTAGAGAAAGACTAAAGTGCCTACAGAATAAATAATAGAATGACTGGGTTTGCTTTAAAATACTCAAGCAATCAACAAACAAATAAATAGGAATGGTCAGATTCCATGAATACTTTTGACTAAGGATTGTTGTCTGGTCAATCTGTCGGCAAAAGTGAGATTTCCTATGGATTCATGGATGTTGTCTGAGCACCAGTAGAGTGAGTACTCTGGCCTCATCCAAAGATCCCAAGCCATTCAGCAGGAGGGATCTAAGATACAGCTCATCAGCAGCATTAACTGTTAGGACTATCATTAAGCAACTTTGTGGATAAAAGTGAGAGAGAACAGGAAGCACCAAAAAGAAGAGTCACAGAGAGGTACAGACTTGACTCAGGCCACAGGACTGCAGTAACAGCCTCTGAGCTCCCAGACTAAGAGGGGCCCACGTGAACACAGCTGCATCAGGCTCCCCCTGGGAGCATACTCCTCAGGATAATTGGGGTCATCATGAGCCGACTACTGTGGTGAGCCTCTGGTCAGTAGCTCACATGCCATCCACAGAGAGCCCTGCCTGAGGGTGACAAAAAGGCCTCCATGTCAAGCACCCTCAGAACAATGTTACCGGAATGCTGTGTGGTGGCGTCCAGTGGCCTGGCTAGGGGAGACAAGCCTGGACATCTATGGCAAGAAATTCTGTGCTGCAACAATCTCCCCCGCATTCAAACTGCACAGCTGGTCCACCTGAGTTGGCTCCCTACCTATTTTATAGCAGGTGCCAAGACCAACCTCAAAGGGGCACTGGAGACCCCTTGTATCTCTGGAGTTGACTTTGGATGGGTTTAAAAATTTTGAGAAATGTCTGTTTAGTTCTTTCGTCCATTTTGTGATTGGGCTATTTGTTTGCTTGGTATTAAGCTTTTTGAGTTCTTTATATATTCTGGATGTTAATCCCCATCAGGAGGAGCTGGCAAAGATTTTCTCCTATTCTGTAGGATTCTTCTTCCTGTTCCTTAGCATTTCCTTTGTTGAGCAAAAGCTCTTTAATTTGATTTACCACTTATTGATTCTTGGGTTTTATTCTCAAAAGAAAAAATACAAGTGGCCAACAATATATGGAAAAATGTTCAATATCCCTGGAAATCAGGTAAATTCAAATCAAAAACTACATTGAGATTTCATCTCACTCTAGTCAGAATGGCAATCAAGAATACAAATAGTAATAAATTCTGAAGAGGATGTGGGGGAAAAGGTACACTCATATATTGTTGATGGGACCATAAATTAGTATAACCATCCTGGAAAGCAGTATGGAGATTTCTCAACAAACTAGGAATGTAACCACCATATAACCCAGTTATCTCACTCCTTGGTATTTATCCCAAAGAACTAAAATCAACGTGCTATAGCAATACAGCCTCATCAACATTTATAGTAGTACAACTCACTATAGCCAAGATATGGAACCAGCCCAGTTGCCTGTCAATAGAGGAGTGGATTAAGAAAATGTCATATATTTACACAATGGAGTTTTACTCAGCCACAAAGAAAAATGAAATTATGGCTTTTGCTGGCAAATGGATAGAACTAGAAAACATTATGCTAAGTGAAATAAGTCAGACTCAGAAAATCAAGGGTTGAATGTCTTCTTTCATATGCAAAAGCTAGATGAGGAGAAAAAGGTGGGGTCAGATATCATACAGATATAGGGAAGATCAGTGGAGTAGAAGAAAGAGATTTAAAGGGAGAGAAGAAGGACAAAATGGGGATGATGTGGAATAAATGTGACAAAATTATGCTATATGTATGTATAAGTATACTACAGTGACTTCCACACTGATGTGTATCTATAACGCATCATAAATAAATAAGTGAAAGGAAGTCCAGTTGAGTAGAGGAAAGGAGACTAGGGAAAGAGAGGAGGGAAGTGGTGGTGGGGGGCATCACGAAATGGAGTAAATTAAACTCTATGCATGTATGATTATGTCAGAAGAAACCCAACTATTATATATAACTATAATGCACCAATAAAAGCAAAAAAAAATTTAAATAGGAAGTGTATGTATTTCTCCCTCAGCATATCAACACAGTGTCAGAACAATACAGGAGGGTGCAGGCAGCCTGTCACCACTACCTGCCAGCCAGCAGGGCAGCAGTTCCAGCTCAGTTGTTTTGATTACCAAGACAGTCTGCAAGTTTCCTCAATATCTGAGATGTGGTTACAAGGGAAATGTGTTAGCCTTCTCTGAGAAAATGGGTCAGATTGTCAAACCTGACTGAAAATTTTCTAATTAAGTAGGCTATGGCCAAACAAAGTTGCTCCCACTGCCCCCTTAAATATTCCTACCATAAAAGGGTAGCCATCTAACAGACCTGCATTTAGACCTCACTCCTCCTACAAACCCCACAGCCAGTTATTTAAGTATCACCCTTGCTGAATGCAATGGTAATAACAGACCTCCCATTTCCCCAGTGAGTAGACCAGTGCTTCTTATTGAGACCTACAGGAAGTTGAAAATTTGCAATGAATTAACTCCCCTCCTATGACCCCTAAATTTTGCTTTGGCTAAATCAGCTGCACCGTGCTCCATTTTGTGGCAGTTGGCTGTATAATGCGTGATTACATAATACCTAGACATATCCCACTTACTGCTGCCATAGGATAAAAACTGAGCTACTTAATGCTTCCTAAAAGTATATATTCACAAAGAGTTATTAGAGACAGGAAAGACAATTATAAAATCCTTAAAAGGAAAAAAAAGTCTAAAAATATTCTATCTGCAGATTGCTTCATGATGGTCTTTAAGTACCCTCACAGAGGCATTGTGTGTGGCTTTTACAAGAAAGACAGGCAGAAGCTGAACTGGGGATTCACACAAGGAAAAAAATCTGGGTCCTATGTGAAAGACTGGGAAATGGATGAATAAGATAAAAGTTAAGGTTTTTGAGAGGGAGATATTACTTGTTATGACTCTATACTTTAAACAACTTTTTGAACTATCTAACCAACAGAGGACAGAGGATTTTTACTATCAGCAGCTGCCATTTATTGATGGTCAAACACCATTTCAGGTGATTTACACACGTAATTAAATTCTGACAAAAGCCCTGGGATGAAAAGATCCCATTTTATACAGGTATTCTGAGGTTCAGAGATGCTGAGTGAGTCCCTCACACCACAGCCAGCAGATCAAACTTGTCTGCAGGCTCAGAGACGTGATCTTGACTACTGCACATCTGGCACCTCCAGTACCCTTTAGTCAAATGCCAACCCATGTGAGCAGTACCTTGGACTCTTCAGACAAGAAGATTCATGGAACACTCAATCAGATTATAATAGGGGCTTTTAGTGACAGATAATATTTTAGAAACACCCAGAAGCCAATAGAATCAGAAGAGGAATTTAATAATTATCATATTTGAGGGAACAGGATCTGGATTCAAACCCAGGTGTTCACTAAAACCTCATTTTCTTCCTTTTTAAAGACAAGATGTAATGGTATTTTTATTATATATATATATATATTTGAAGGTACATACATGCTGCTTTGAGATACACATACAAACTGAAATGATTATTGCAGCCTAGCAAATTAACATATCTCACAGAGTTGCTTTTTTGTGGTAAAAGTACCTAAAATTTCTTAGTAACTTTCCAGTACACAATATTAACTAGAGTCTTCATCTTATATATTAGATTTCTAGATTTATTTACCCTACACAACTGAAACTGTACCCTTTGACCTCCATGTCCCCTTGTTCCCACAATTATTCTGGTAGCCATCTTTCTACTGTTTCTATGTATTTCAAGGTGGTAGTGGTTGTTTAAGTCCTCATATTGGTGAGATCATGCAGCATTTCAATTTTTGGCTTTTTTACTTAGTATGCCCTTTAGGTTCATCTATGTTGTCACAAATGGAAGAATCTTCTCTAAGGCTCAATAACATTCCACTGTATATAATAATAAAACCTCATTTTTAAGCTGCCTGTACAAGGAATCACAACAGAGGAGTCAAAAAGAGGGCAATAAGTTATAAGAACATGGGGAGGCTGAAATCATTTGGAGAAATGTTAACTGCCTCTTATCTGTCCCAGGGTTTCCACAAAGCAATTGCATGACCCAGGGAAAGTTACCACCTCTCTAAGCTTTTTTTTTTAATCCCCTGAAAAGCAGGAATGATTCCTACCTAGGATTCTTATTTCTTTTATGAACTGAAAACAAGGCAACTGCCTCATTCATGAGGAGCAAGGGCATCAGTATGAACACATGAGAAGCAATGGAGAGCTTCACCAGCAGAGGGTGCAGGAATGGAGGGAGGTGGCAATGTGGGGGAGCTGGTGTCACACAGAGGACACTGGAACATAGATTTCCTTACTCCAACCTTTACATCAAATCACCCAGTGATTAACAATAACAACTCAAATTTACTATCACATAAGGTTCTCAAACCGTTGATCCCAGGACCAACAGCACCAAAACCATCTAGGTACCTGCAAGAAATGCCAGTTTTCAGGCTTCACCCTAGACCTGCTTAGTAAGAGGCTCCAGGGATGAACCTAGCAGTCCGTATTCACAGCCCTCTAAACAGTTCTGACAGAAGCTGAAGAACCACTGGCACAGTGGGCAGAATGCTCAAATTACTAATCAGACACATGTGGATTTGAATCCAGACTCGAGATTAAAATGTCTGTATTACTGAGAGGGCTGGTTAAGTCCTGGTGACCTGAGGTGATGATAGGAGTAGAAGGAAGCACGGACCAAGTAGGGAAATGCCTAGGGTGTGAGAAAAAGTGGGGAGCAAGGTGGCATGTGTTAGCCCCATGTGCTGACAACAGCAGAATACAGTAGTCAGAGCAATTCATAAAGAAAAGTAACTTAAAGTTCTGGAGGCCAGGATGCCTGAGACTGGGGCACTGGCAGGTTTGCTGTTTGGTGAGAGCTATGACCTTCAGAGCCCAGGGAAGCTGTGTCCTCCCTCCTGTAGCTGAACAGCAAGCTAGGAGACTGCCACAGGAAGTCTCTGTCATAATGGCCCCAATCCCACCCAGGAGGGAAATGGCCTCATGGCTTAATGGCCTCCCAAAGGCAGGGGCCTGTTAATACTGTCACATGGGCAAACACCTGGATTCTGGAGGGGACACAGTCAAACCACAGCAGCATGCTAGGAGCACAGGGTTTGAGTCTGAAGACCTATCTCAGCCACCTGGTGACTCTGTGATCCTGAACCAGTCCAAGTGCCCTTTAATGTAAGCTCAGAAGCTCAGCTCAGGGCTCCCATTTTGACAGTTTTGGAGTTTGGAAGTAGTTAGGGAGTTAAGCACCAATCTTAGGAGGCTATGTTAGGAGCAAATAGCAAAGGTGCCACCAAGTGGCTATCACATCCCCAATCTGAAAGGAGAGCTTTTTGGACTGTGAGGATGCCAGTGTGAGGGGGATGGTAAGAAGGGGAGGTTAAGACAGCTGATGAAAAATAAAAGCTGAAACGCCTGCTTTGTTGTTAGTTTGAAAATAGAATCTACAGCCAAATTATTCTGACAAAGCACACAGAGGACCAGGTCAGAATGGCAAATGTGTGTCTGAACTGATGCCAGGGGGAAAACTGACTTGAGACCTCCTACTGTGCCAAGAGCTTTGCTATTGACAGCAGTATTATCTTGAATGTGTGGCAGAAAATTTCCAAGTCCACTCTAAATTTCTTAAAACACAGACTCACATCCTGGTTGCTTTGTTTTCTCAGAGAGACCCTTCCCAGGAATACCCACATAGGATCATCCATCATGACAAAGGTTTCCTCAGCCTGTTACTTGCCTGCCTACAGCCCCCATTGGGCTTTTTCTTCTCATAATATACAGAGGGATGAAACCTTTTCATCTGGTCTCCAACACATGTGCATTTTGCCTTTGCCACATGTTATATATCCAACCTCAGTGAATGCAAGCTGTTCTCTCATGTTAATATTGAGATGTGAACTCTGAAACATTTCAAATTATAGAAAAGTATGTGCCTCATAATTTATACACCTATCGTCAAGGATAAATATACGCTAATATTTGCTTTATGATTGTTACCTCTCTATTAGATATATACTTTTTATGGTGCTGAAAGATTGAACCCACTGCCCTGTAAATGCTAGGCAAGGACTCTACCACTGAGGTCTATCCCCATCCAGAGATATGGATTTAGCTAAAATCCTACATCCCTTCTTTATCTAATGGTTGCTACTTTATTGGTGCCCATGAATATGTTACTATGTTCCTACATCTCCTTCTCTGTATAAACAATAATATACCCTGTTTTTCTTTGTGTGTATATTTCTAAATACAAAAATGCAAAGAAACATACTCTCAAATATCTTGTTTCCTCTGTAAAGTACATTGGCATTCTTATACATCTAAATTTGTACCCATCCAATAGACATAAAATGTTATATCCTTGGTGCTTTTGTAATTCTTGGATTACTTATTTGAATATCTATTCATCTTATAAGCTAATAAAGCTTCTTCCTTTTTAGAGTGCATATTGATATCCTAATGATCTTTTTCTTAGTTTTCTTTAATATCTTCTGGATATTAATTTGTTCTGGGTAGTTTACATTGCAAATGTGCAAATTTCTTTTTCTGGCTTGTGGTTTTGCTTTTAACTTAGTGATGTCTTTGCTTAATAAAATTTAATTTTAATAGAGGCAGGCTTAACCATCTTTTGAACAATTATATCAACCTATGACGATATAGTGTTTTAATATTTTACAAAAAGTTGAATGATCTTCCATGTATATTCAATTAGCCTTTGCCTTTCTTTAGTTTAAATTTAATAGCTTAATTAAGATATCCATATTAAGAATATATTTTCTCATTACTAACTAAGTGGGTTTTGTTTGAAATTAAACAGAATCTGTAGATAAAGTTGGGTAGAAATGTTATCTAAAATCAAGTCTTCCTATTCATTATCATAGCAAACCATTCCATTTATTCAGACATTTTATGCTCTTTAATAAACTATCATTTTATTGGCTAGATCTTGGGGATTGTTGGATAGCTTCCTTGACTATTGCCTTCCTTCCTAGGTAAATTATGCTTTTGTTACAATTATAAAAGGTATCTTCCTTTTTCAATTACATTTTGTCTGTTGATTGTGTATGGGAATACTATTTGCTCTAATATATTGATTTTTTTCTAGAAACCTTGCTTAACCTCATTAATTCTAAAAAGCTTCTATGTAGATTGACTAGATTACTTACGTAGATAATCATATCACCTGCAACTATGATTGGAATTATTCCAATCCTGGTATCTTTTATCTCTTTTTCTTTCCTTATGGCACCTGTTAGAATATTCGGTATTGAGTCCACAGGAAGCACTGGTTGCGTCATCCTTCCTGACAATAATGAAAATGCTTCTAATATTAAATTATGATACTTGTTATAGATATTCTTTAGTAGACTGAAGAAGTTTCCATGTATTCCTGGTGTGCCACAAAGTTTCTCTTTTTCTTTCCATCAAGATTATATCATCTTATGAAATTCTTTCTTTCCAATAATAAAGACAATCATGTAGTTTTTTCCAAATATGCTAACATCATGTGTTACATAAACAGAAGCTCAAGTATTGGCTTCTTCATGCTGAGTTCCTTGCCCATCCATCTTAAATTGGCCAACTTCCCCCTCACTCCCTAAAACACACACACTCTCTATTCTCTTTCTAGTTTTTTTTTTTTTGTCATTTCACGTATTATGTATTTTACTCAATTATTACTTGAACTCTACCTCTGCACTAAATAAAAGGCTTATGAGGCAGGAATGTATTCTTCATGCTGTATCCCCAAAGTCTACCTTATAGAAAGCACTCAGATTATTCCTTGAAAACATGACTATTGCCTCCATGATGGAGACTCTTTTTAGTTATAACTTGCAATTACACATAAACATATATGTTGGACTTGGTTTGTTAATATTTTACCTTTTGGGGAGGATATCTGTATTTGGTTAGAAGCTATGTATGGTCTGTACTAAGTTTTAGTATTGTGGTTCTGCTAATTTTAAAAAAAATGTGAGGAGTTTTATTTTTTTTTCTATTCTCTGAAATAACCTGGGCTTAGTTTTTGTTTTTTGAGTAGTATATTTTAAACTGGTAAGGCAATTTCTTTCAAGATTACACATTTATTTAGATGTCCTAATTATCCATTTTGTCTAAATTTTCTTTTTTGGTGGGCTGGGCTTCATGTTCTCATCACATTCGTTTATGCTTCTTAAAATACTTTCCTCTATAGTTCTGCTCCACTGTCTTTACTAATAATACTTTGGCTTCCTTCTTCTTGATCAAACTTACTCAAGGTTTTCATAAGTTTATTACTTTTTTCAAAGAACCAGTTTTTTGATTTATTAGTTTTCTTTGTGGTTTTTATTCAGTTACTTCTTAATTTTCTTTCTTAATTCCTTTTGATCTTGTTCTACTAATCACTTACTGTAGTGGGTATGTTAAATTACTCCACTGAAACTGGGCATCTGAATTTTTGTAATGCTGCTTATTTTTCATTTATATTTATTTAAGGCAATAGGTTCACAACTATCATCTTATCCTGGTGAATTAGTCCTTTTATCTTTATAATGATCTTCTCTATCTCTACTTAGGCTTTGTTTGCTTAAAAGTGTTTATTTTGTGGGACATTAAATATGGCTTTGCCAGATTTAACTAGGCAGTTCCTGGTGCATCATTTTCCACATGCTTTCTTTCAGTGTGTCTTTTATGGTACAGACTGGACTTAAAAAATTCTACTCAATAAAAGAACCTCTGTCTATAAACTTCTGAGTTTAATTTACTTTGGTGTGATTGCTCAACTTATTTAAAAGTACTTACATCTATTTTTGTGCATTTTTTTTGGGGGGGGGGTACCTAGGATTGTACACAAGGCGAATAACCACTGAGCCATATCCTCAGCATTTTTTATGTTTTATTTTGAGACAGGATCTCACTAAGTTCCTTAGGGCCATCCTAAGTTGCTGAGGCTGGCTTTGAACTCATGGCTATGTGCCACCACGGCCAGCTTGTGCATTCCATTCACCACACCTTTTCTGGTTTTGTTTCCATTATTCACCCTGCACCCATCACAGGGGTGAAGTTATCTGTTGTGCCCAACCACCCCACCCCGGTGTATGACTACAGTTGACTCTAGAAATACAGACTATTTCTTTTTGTTGTTTTGACCAGTAATTAAAAACCTTACTAAGAATTAAACAAGGCTGGTTTCTTTCATTGTTTTCCATATAGTCTATTTCCATTCTTTTAGTCTTCAATTTTTTCCCTATGATAATGAAAAATTTTAAACACACTAAAATCTTAAAAGAATTGTGCAGAGAATACTTTGTACCCATCACATAGTTACCTTCAATTTTTATCACATACACTCGATTGGAGGTAAAAAAAAAAATTCATCAGCATCTCTCATTTTCTCCATACAATAAGATCTACACAGACTTTTACTTTGATAAATGTTTTCTATCATGTCTTTAAGAGGCCTGAAATTAGCCATTATTATAATGTTTTCTTGCTGCTGTTTCAAGACTTAATTCTTTATATCTATCTTTTTTTTTTTTATCAATTTCTTTGATCAACAATGCTTCTTGCATTAACTCTCCCCACCTCTCTAGAAACACTTCCCAGTAGTCCCCTAGCCTGCACTGCAACTTCCAGCATCCTCAAGAGAACATCCTGCATTTAAAACACAGCAAAAAGGTCAGATTTCACTGAAATCAGGGCCAAGTCCTGGCTCTCCCAATAACCATGTATATTTGCCACATAAACTGTGAACTTCAATACAGCAAATTACCAGCTCATGGTACCTGCTTGTACCTTCCCTATACCTGGCATGATGTGCACACACGCATGTGCGCGCGCGCGCGCACACACACACACACACACACACACACACACACACACACACACACACACAAGGCCTCGGTGCGTTAAGAACACATGCCATGTTGTCTGCCAGCATTTTCTGAACACAGAAAAGCATAAAATTAATATATGATTTTTAGATTGTGTGTTGTATTTACTGTATGCTCCAATCAAGTGTCCCTTTCTGGGCCTCTTTGCAGGTGACCTAAGCAAAACTGTCATGTAGATAAAGCATATCAGACTCAATTTGGGAGACCTGGCTTTTTTCTGGCTTCCAGCTCTTGACAGTTTTGTGCTTTCTCTGTCTCCCTCTCTCTCCATCTCTCTCTCTCTGTCTCTCTTCTATTTCCCCCATCCATAGGGAGAGAATATATTAAATAATCCTAAAATCTCTATAAACTCTAAATCTTTTTGACTGATTTTCATTTTTCTAAATGAGTATCTTCACTAAAGTGGTACTGAGCCAAAAAATATTGAAGAAAAATGAGAAATTATATCCCATCTATGTATGATATATCAAAGTATATAACTACATTCTACTGTCATATATAACAAATTAAAACAAATAAAAAATTAAAAAAAGATTGAAGAGTGGAGAAAACTGAAACAGATTTTCATAAAAATATCCATATTATGCTGACAATGAACAAAAAGGCTAAGTAATTTTTTTAAAGAGAGAGAGAGAGAGAGAGAGAGAGAGGAAAAAAAGAGAGAGAAAGAGAGAGAGAACTTTTTTAATATTTAATTTTTAGTTTTCGGTGGATACAACATCTTTATTTTATTTTCTTGTGGTGCTGAGGATCGAGCCCAGTGCCCCGTGCATGCCAGGTGAGCGCGTTAATGCTTGAGCCACATCCCCAGCCCACTAATTTTTTAAAAACTTAAAAAGAAATATACTTGGTAAACACGCCCCTATATGCATCGTTCACAAACTATGTGACTGAAATTTCTGGTGGCTGTATCTCTAACTTGGTCCTGTCACAAGTCCAAACTTCTTATTATATTTTTAAACTGTGAATTGTCCTGGTAGATAACACGCATGAAGGCTAGGTGGAGACAGGCATGAAGACTGTGTAACAGCTTGGCCAGGGGACAGCCCAGGTGAAAACAGGAGCCAACACAAATCAGGAAATTGTGACCTCACAGGTTTGTTCTGATGGAGAGGAGACTGACCTCCCCAGGAAGTTCTACCCGCACAGGATGAGCAAGAACATGCACAATTAAATACCTACATTAAATGGACATGCTTCATTACATAGACCAGATTTGGTCTAATTAAAAAGTAAATCAAATTTGTGGGGAAAGATAATTGTTACCAGACATGATAAGCTTATTTTAATTTAGAATCAGAGTAAGGGTACACATACCATTAGAGGCAGGAGCTTCATTTCATAATCTTAGGGGAAAAAAATCGGACATAACTGTGCTCTCAGATTATGAAGAGAAGCCTACTTTTACTGGAGTGCAAGTATGCAGCATAAATAGAACCACAAACTGCAGCAGACACTGTTTAGACCAATCCTGACACCCTGAGATTAGGAGATTGGTCAGTAGTTTCTGTACAAGTGGTCTGCAGCACAGCGACAGTCACATGTCTTGGTTGGTACAACAAAGACACCAGGAAAAAGACTGAAGGAGTTTTTTATCACATTTTTCACATCTACCATGTGAAACACTGCTTTCTTCATTCATAAGGGGGTGAGTGCTAAGAAAGAGTTGCTCCAGTGCACATGTGAAATGACTATTGGCATCACCCAAGCACCTAACAAATGGCTGTGGTTCTACCAGGGCCATGTGTTTACAGGAATGAAATTCTGGAACTAGGGAAAGCTTTGATGTACAGTTTTCTGGCTTATCAGCCTTCCCTCAGTTTTCTCCCATTCTTCAGTCTCTCTAGGAACAGAAGTAAAATGTCATTTCCTCCAAGGCCTAACTAGTTCCTGGCTGTAATCCTCAGACTTATTGACTATGGATGTATCTTAGGAACCAGCTGTGAGGTCCTGTAGAAATGTGAAAACCAGTAATGGAACATCTGCACGCTGCTTTCAGTATGGTGTCTGTGGTGTCACAGGACAGAGGGGAAGGCTTCCTGAGGCTCTTGCAGACAGCCAGACCAGTTGTGAAAAATGAGCCCTGAGGAATACTTGGCTTGATGACTCTTGGGGAACACAGAACAGAGAATGGGACAGGAATTGCTCCAAGCCACTCCCAGACTCAAGGTCACTATAAGTATATTGTAGGATGAAGCATCATTTTGGAAAGGCTCCTGAAGTTCATTAACTCAAGGGTAGAGGATTTGATATTTCTCTTCTACCAATTCAGTTTAGACTAAAGAGTATGTTGACTAAGCATTGTCTGCCACCAGGAGAAAAAACAGGCTTTCTTCTCATTCAAGGGCATAGGCTGGTCACAATTATTTTCCACCAAAGTAAAAGTGGGGTCAAAGGACAAATAAGCTTTTGCATTACCCTCTGCCTTCAATCTACCTGAACTGACCACATGGATGACCTCCTCAGCACATTTTAAACTGGCCACATCCTCTAGAAATGTTCTTGTCCTCTACCGCCTGTCAGCATTCACATCAGGATCACACTTCCAAGCCCTCTACAGGCTGCACTTGAGGTGATTGTACAACACTGACCTCCATGAGACTCTTGGTGATTTTTTGTTGTTATTGTTGTTGTTTTTGATCACCTATGTGTTTCATTTGCATTAAGAGGGAGCAGAAAGGAAAAAGGGGGATATGGGTAAGGAAAAGAGTATTATCTGAGGAAGACATTCATAAAATGCTTGGAAAAGTTCTCAAAACAGAGGGGAGGACAATCTCAGACACATAGCTGCCTGTTAGTAGCTAGGATTGTCCTGCTGGCAGAACTAGGAATTCCAACCTTAATGCCTGTGCCCTGTGGGGCCATGATGAATCTTTAAGATCAGCTTTCTCTTGAAATTTAAGTCCAAAGTCAGATGAAAAATGTGCCCATTATTTTATAAATGAGAACCAAAGACCAGATGGAGAAAGGAGTGGAGCAAGTAGTTCACATGCACATCACATTTTCAAAGCAACAAAGAATTTGTAACATTGTAACAAAGCACATGTATCTCTTTTATTACACTCTGTTGTTCTAACATAGTCACAAGCAACTCAAGATGACAGAATGTGGTGCAGCATGAATAAGCATCGTGCATAGGTTATTGTAGGAGAGAGTAAGCTCCTCAACTGTGGAGATACCCAGTGGGCAACAGTCAATGGTGTGTGTGGGGTGCCACTGAATCGCCAGCAAACAGGAAAGTACTGTTGCTGGATCTCAGAACACACCACCTTTACACTTGCTCAACAGTGTACTTCTGGGCTTCTTGCTTTCCCTAAGGTCCACAAACTTGATCATAAAACCAACTAAGGGAAAGCTAACACATTCTTACAATCAACTCGAATCAGGCATTTTAGGTATTTCACTGAAAAATAAAAAGGTAAAGGAAAAAGGTGAAAAGAGAAAAACAAAGGGTCACTTACTCTAAGAATCCAGGCTTATGTTTATGTTCCACATGAGGTCCAAACTGTATCTGAGCTTGGAATCCACCAAATTCACAGGCTTTTTCGAAGGACACAGGGTGGGAGCCGTTCAGAATATCATCCCGTGCCTGAAACAGAAAGGGCAGGAAAAGCCTCAGTGGCCTGGGTGAAGACAATTCTCCCCATGGACACATTCTTGCTCTGTGGAGCAAGGAAAGGTGCTGGACACACCCAGGACCCAGTGGATGGCAGACAGGAATATAGCAGAATGAAGACAGAAGGAACAACTAGTCTTTTCCCAGAGTGGCCAATATCTAGACAGCCAGGGCCTGGCAGATCAAAAGGAAAGCTTGTTGATGATCTAAAAGGTAGAAGTGATCATGACAAACAAAGGCAAAGGAAAACCCTGGTAAAAAGATCAGATTCACATAGGCTGAATCAGAAACACAATTTACTTTTTAAATGAACTTAAATCATAAAGGTAGCAAAACCATAAGGAAGCAAAACCAATTCAACCCTTATCCTAAGGTAAATAGCAATACAACATAAGGAGAGAAGGAGATAGATGGACTCATGTGCGTGAACACATACATACTTCCCTGGACGTTTGGGGAAGGACAAGTTCTCCATCCATTGCTATGTTGCTCTTCGTTTCTTCTGTCTTTTCTTTCTCCAGTTACATGACCCCACACCATCCTTAGATCTTTTGGCTATCACTGTGGACCTTGAACCTACAAGCATCTTCTCTCCGCCTTTCTATCTCCCTTGCTCCCAGTCTTTTTTATCTCTCAGTCCTCTTTCCCTGTCATTCCTTTCATCCACTAATGCAGAGGTCAGTAAACATTTTCTCTAAATGTCCAAATGGTAAACATTTAAGACCTTCAGGGCCTTATGGTCTGTGTTGCGACTACCATCTGTGTTGCTCTGCCATCACAAGGATGGTCACAGAACATATGGAAAACATAAGGGGACTTACCAATATCTCACACTTTAAAAAAAAGGAGATGTTTACTTCCCAATATAGGCAGAGGGTATGGCTGCAGGATACAACCCTTGCATTATTTCCATGGGCAGATAAGTAAATAAATAGGAGAAGTCTGGGTGAGAAGAAAGTGGCAGAAATACAAAAGATGTTTTCCTTGAGCTGAAAGAAACCTTGGAGACAATCTAGTGCAAAGTCCTCATCTTATATGCTGGGGAAACTGCAACTCAAATGTATTAAAAGACTTTTCTGAGTTAAAACAATTAGTTCATGATAAAGACAGGAAAGGTTATCTGAAGCGCTAGCTATCATTTACTGAGAAGTACTGATTTTTTGACTGATACTCTGGTGTTCTAAGGTGCTAATAGAGCTGTAGTGTATTTGGAATGGTGAGCCAGTTAAAGGAACACAACTGCCTCTCAAAGCCAGGCAGAGGACAATGCCCACCACATCCCAATCTGGTAAGCTGAAAAGAACCCAGAAAGGCATTCTTTGGACGTCCAATAGCTCACACCCAATACCAACCTGCACCACCACCAAACATGAGGAACCCAGAGCAGCATCCTTCGAAAGCAGATACTGTAAGGCTATGGGAGTCAGAGCCAGACTCCTGCTCCCCAGAGACCCAGCCAGGAGAGTCCTAAAAGCTCACATTCTCAGTATCTGAGCAGGAAATGTTGTACCTGGACATAAAGCAGATTCAGCTGCACAGGGTCTCTCGAGTCTACATTCTGATCAGAGTAGAAGAACTTCCGCCTGAGCAGCAACGTCTCATTTTCATCCACTCCTTGTTCTCTGAATGTTCGGCTGTGATCGAGCCAATTTACTACAACACAAGACATAGGAAAGAACTGTGTTTATATTTCCTCTTAAGTGAAAGGAATTTACCAAAATAGCAGTGCAACGAAGACATGGATTTCTATAATGCAGATAGCCATAGATACTTCTTACATTAAAATTGTGCTTTTTAACTTCACTAAATAATTTCACATCTACCATATGACTGATCAAAAGGCAATTGAGGGAGAAAATCCCCAGCCACTCCTAAAGTTAGGTTAAGCACTACAATCAATTTATAATATGTTTCTCCCCTGGGTGAGAATAAGGAAACTGTTCTGTGCTAAGAACTCAAGTCAGAATTTTCCTTTAAATCAAGAGTAGATGCTACAGTCTCATCTAGTGAAGGATTTCAAAGACACTGATTATAACAAGTTTACCTCTGACTCCAAGTGGAAAAGGAAGAAAATGAGTCATGGAGGGAAACCAGACCGCTAAAGGGTGGAGATGGCAGACACTACCCCCTACCACCCCCCGACCAAGACCAGCTTGAATTTCTGTCAGAGAAACTTATCTACCATCTAGGTGCAAGAAATCAATCACTTCCCTAAGCACGTCCACAGCACTCTCCTTCATTCCTCTCTGGGTTTAACATACGTGGTGAGGGTAGGGATTTACAACCTGCCTCACTAAATTCTAAGCAACTTCAGCATTCGGAATGTGTCGGATAGACCTCACTTCCCCAGCACCTGGGAGAGTATTGTGCACACATTAAAAAAATCCTTGGGATTTGTCTACTAAAATCTCTTGGAAAGAAGTATGTAACTGAAAATCTAATGAGGCAGTAAGAAAAGGGAATAGAGAAAGTGTCAGAGGAAATGAAGGCCCCACCAAAGATCAATAAACATAATGACAGTGATGATGTCATCCCAGCACTGCGGCAAGAGCAAGAGCAAGGAGGTCTGAAGGCCCAGGTGACCTGTGTGATGAATTAGGATGCTCTTGGTGGAGGGTGGGCAGCAGGACACATCCAGCAGGCTTGCTGGGGCATGTGCGATTATATGCCACCTTTCCATGGATTAACAAAGTGGCTGTGAAAAATGATTTTCCTAAGATAAAATTTTATCACTGATTTTTAAACATTTAGGAAATAATGGATCTAAACAATACTCACAGAGGGCTGGTAACATGTTGGTAACATGTCTCCCCCTCACCAAAAGACAATCAGAAACAACTTCATTAATACACACATGTACATAAACAAGCTTCCAGATCTAAGAGAGTAAAAGAGACACAGGGACATGTTGCATGACACCAGAGGTGTGCAGTCACCAAAATCCACAGTGTAGGAAATGCTATACAACTATCCAGGTTTCTTCACACACACACATACACACACACACAAATTGCAAGAAAATAATTAAGAGATTGAGAGGGAACTTACTTCATTAAAACAGTTAAGTGGTACATCAGCCAACCTTATTTGGATCACAGTTAAAACTATTAATAAAGATTGAGAATGTAATGGAGAAAATGCAAACACAATTTATATATTTGATATAATGAAATTTTTTTAGATGTGAAATGGTATTACAGGTTTTTTTGTTTGTTTCTTTAGAAGTCTTCATCTTTAGTGACACAAGCCAAAATATTTACATATTATAAATCCCCCAAATCCTGCCTTGGGTCATGGGATGGTGGGAGAGAATGAGGCGTAGCAGAGCCTGGGTGTTGCTTGCTCCCCAAACACTTACAGTCATCGTCTGTGTGAAGCTTGGCCTTCAACTTCTCCATCTTCCTCTCATCTCGTAACAGTGTCCTATCTTTTTTAAGTGTACCCGTTCCTTCCTCTTTCTTTTCTTCAATGGTTTCTTGGATTAAAGAGTATTCTTCATAATTCGTTATTCCTAACAATAGAAATTAGGTTATAATTCTCAATGATTAAACTTCTGTCAATTCTTTCCATATAGGGCTTGAGATACTGTAGAGAGTCTCTGTTGGCGGAGGACAGAAAGAGACTTTCCTCACATGTGGACCAGAAGCCACATGTCAATGAAGGATCTTCAGCTGGTGAAGTCACATTGGAAATGCCAGGTGCAGTTCTCTAGACTGATATTTGAGAAAAGAGAACAAAGTAGAGGCCGCGCAGAGGATGATGACAAATAAGTGTGTGAAGGAATTGAGTATGCTTTCCACGAAGAGGAAACTAAAATCTACAAGGTGACTTTCCAAATATTTGAAGGGCTTCATGTGGGAGGGAGGCAGAGTTGTTCTGTAGGGAGACTAACAGAGGGTACAAGAAGAAAATCTATCTGGGAGTTGATTACACAGGCCATTGGCATGAGTATTCAAGAAGATCCTGGACACCAATGATGTTTGCATACAGTGCCAGCATCAGGTCAGGGTGAATACATCCTTAAAAAACTACTTTCCATGGAGAAATCTCTTTTTGTTTTCTGAGAGGGAAATAAAAGCCTTCAAATGTGACTTAGTGAGAAGTTCACATGTTTGTAGTACCAGTTAGTGGATTGGCAAATCAGAAGAATGGACACACTCTCTTGGGATTGGGCCTAATTTCAAGTGTTAAGGCATTTTTAAAATTCCCTAGACATCAAATTAGAAGTGGAAAAGAAAGGAGGCGAGTTATTAAAAACAAAGCAAAAACAGACATGAGCTGTGGGTGTGCTCACCTATCCTGCTGCAAATGGTGACCAGGAGCTCCCCCACCGTCTTGGAGTCATCCACCATCACTGTTTTCACAGACCCATCGAGCATCCGGATTTTCTGAGGCCTCTGTTTCTTTTTATACTCCAAAATATCCTAGACCACAAACCATTTCACAAGAGTCAGAAAATAGGTTACAACTTTGAACATTTTTCTTTAAAAAAAAAAATGAGTGCCCAGTAGATGCTATTTCCTTATTCTTTCAAAATAATCCTTTGTTGTCTTGGGGTTGCTAATGCTCTGCTATGACAGAATCTCCAGTGCAAATAGTTGTTCTGAGAAAGATTTCTTAAAAACCTGGTAGTGAAACTGTACCTCAAGAAGGAGTACCTGTAGCTCAATGACTGAAAACTACCCTCTTTAGAATAAATGTGGCCTGTGTTCTGTGAAAGGTAAGAGTTGAATTAATGAGAATTAGCAGAGGGAAATGCATGCAGCCCTTTTCAAAAGATGGTAGTGAGGGGCTGGGGTTGTGGCTCAGTGGTAGAGTGCTTGCCTAGCATGTGTGAGGCACTGGGTTCAAGTCTCAGCACCATATATAAATAAATAAAATAAATTTCATCAACAACTAAAAAACTATTTTTAAAAAAGGTGATAGTGAGTATCTGCCATGAAAAATATTTGCTACCCATACATATAAAAATTATTTATATAATTTTACTTGAAAACTGTTTACTATATTTGATTTTTACATAATAAAGGACATAAGCAATATCCCCATAATTCTTCACAGGGCATATGACAGTAGGAGTGGTTTTCACAAGAGTGAAGTACTGATATTTTACTATTTTATATTACTGATATTTTCTCACCACCTGGACAATCTCAAAAGTACACTTCATGGAAACTATTAGCAAGACACCCATGAATCAAAAAAGTGTAATGATGTTGGCTTTCAACAAAATAATAATAATGGTAAAAACAATCAGGGCTAGTAAGTTTTGGAGTTTTTGTTTTGTTTTGTTTTGTTTCGTTCGTTCGTTTGTTTTTAAGAGACCTCTTTCTTACTACTTAACAATAAATCTATGCAGGGGAAATTAATTAAAATTAATTAATCAAATATTTCACTCCAATTTATGGCATGCTGGCCAATTTGATAGGTCCAATTCACACAAAGTACTAAAACCCCCAGTATCTTATTGGCTAAGTAGAACAGAATATTCAACATGTCTTTACTCACACCCTCACCCCCTTCCACTGAACAACTCCTTTGTTGTTACTATTACCAATGGTTATTAAACATTCATCTCCAATTTGAAGTTTCTTTTTTTGGGTACCAGGGATCGAACTCAGGAGCACTCAACCACATCCCCAGTCCTGTTTTGTATTTTATTTAGAGACAGAGTCTCAATGAGTTGCTTAATTAGAAGTGGGAAAGAAAGGAGGGCCTTGTCCCCACTACCATTAAACTAGGGAAAGAGGTTGGCTTTGAACTCACAATCCTCCTGCCTCAGTCTCTTGAGCTACTGGGATTACAGGCATGCGCCACCACACCTAGCTGAAGTTTGTTTTTTTCAAAAACAAAACGGTAATTACTATTCCGTCTTAGACTATCAGACTATCTTCAGGATTACACTTTGTTCTCCCTCCCATCTAGGCTTCTGCTCCCAGCCCATCCAGGAGTGCTTAACATACTAACTCAACTTGTTTCAATCTCTCTGTGTAATTTCAAGAATCTGGATTACTGATATTTTCTCACCACCTGGACAATCTCAAAAGTACACTTCATGGAAACTATTAGCAAGACACCCATGAATCAAAAAAGTGTAATGATGTTGGCTTTCAACAAAGGCCCAGATACAAAGTGACAGGGAATCAAGTCAGTACCAGCTGCGTACCCCATTTCGCAACATGTAGTAATCCAGTGTTCTGCCTGCTTCCAGCCAAATCCCTTTCCTGGGGTCTTCATCCGAAAGAAAAAGCCCATAGTCAGAAGCTGGAACATAAACAAAAAGAAAAAGTGGTGACCAAGTTATCACTGGTTTCCAGGCCCAGAGCTGGTGGACTCGGCGAGGATGTGGGTGTTCTCTTTCACTAGAGAGACCTGTTCCCTTTTGACAACACATATAGACATGATACCTAAGCAGATCAGGAGGAAGAAGAGTTGAGTGACAGAAGCAATACTCCAAAATAAGGTTCACGTTTCCTAGGATCAGTGGGCTAGAATTGTCTGAAATTTAGGAAAACCTAAGACAAAGCACTTCCAGTTTCCTTTTAAATACACTTGACTGTGTTCTCTAATCTTGATGTAAAAATAAGATCAAGAACCCATGGAGAAAGAGAAGAGAAACTGAGGAAGTGGCTCTCCAAGCCTGAGGCAAATGGGGGCAGATGGGCCTTCATGCCCTGAAAGATACCAACAGAGCATGCTAGAAAGGTATGGCAGGAATTGTTGGAAAGTTAAACTCTATGTTCTCTGTAGAAACTCCTTATTCCTCCCTAGGAAGTCCAAAGGGAGCAGGAGCAGCTTATTCTCCTGAAGACCTCTCTCTTCCTTTATGTAATTAAGGAAACCTCAGAGACCTAGAAGAGCTTCTTCTGCTTCTCAGGAAAACAACTTCCAGGTCTTTAACAGTTTATACCTTCACCAGACCTTATGGAAATCTGGCCCCCCAATTTTTTTTAAAGATGTTTATTTATTTATTTTTTTAGTTGTAGTTGCACACAATAACTTTATATATATGTGGTGCTGAAGATTGAACCCAGGGCCTCGCACGTGCTAGGCGAGTGCTCTACCACTGAGCCACAGCCCCAGCTCCCCAAAAAAGTTTTTTTAAAAATCTGAGAGAAAAGAACAAAAAAGGAACCAAAACATAAGCCATCAGAACTGACTGGTCATTCAGATCTTAGAGTAAGGTGTAAAGTGGGGCTGTCAGCAAACTTTTCTTTTTATTTTGGAATACCCTAGAAACAGCACAGCATTTTGAATAACATCAGTAATACTTTCAGACCAAAGGATCAGAAATTTCGTGAAAACTGGATGTTCTCCAAAGGCCTGTTCTTACTTATCATCAACTCTGAATGCTACGTTTGACTATTATCTTTCCAATTTTTTCTGGAAAATTTTACCTAATATCACACTAAAGGCTTCTCCACTTAATGTGACCCTGATTTCTCAACTTTAGTCAAATCAACACCTAAATAAGGAAAGAGAATGTGGAGAAAAGAAAACAGGAGAAGTAAAGTCAATTGAATCAAGGGTTTCTACTTAAACTCAGATTAATGGGGGGCAGTGGCTTACTCAAACACCAAACATAGTATATTACAACACACCCACTTCACTGGTTTTTAAGATGTGAGAAAAAATATATAAAGGTCCCTTCAAAGGGCTTGTACTATAAGAGTTGCCCTGCGTTCTGATAGCAGAGAAAAGTGTTCCTACACATGGAACAGGGCTCAGGATATAAATAACCAATATGTGTCAGGGCAGATTTGTTGTCCTTTATTGGGCAAATGAGATGATATATCAAAAAGTTGTTTGTAAACTTCAGAGCACCATGCTGACATGTGGGAGGGTCAAGATAAGAGGTATGGCCTTGCTGATGACTTGAGATCCACACTATCAATCACAAGCCTCACACATGAAGCAAGGAGTATCCAGTCTAAGAAGACATTTCATTTACAACATACACACTAGGAGACACATGCACACCCAGAGTATCTGTTCCTTCAGCTACAGAGTGAAGAACATAGATTTTCAGAAGCTAGTGAGTAACCCATGACCCACCTTGTCCTGTTTGTGCCTCTGGTACCCGTTCCCGAATGACTCGGCAGGCATCATACACAGCTGTAGATGGTTCAAACTGCATGGTCTTCACCACGTTGCAATGGCGGACGCAAATCTTTAAGGACAGAGCCACCATTTTCCCAGATGACTTGAAGGGTCTCACTTAGAACTTCTGGAAAACACAGAGAGGCAAGCCCTGATGCTCACAACTATAGGAAAAAACAAACAAACAAAAACAAAACAAAAAACACCAAAGCAACAAAAACCACAAAATACTGAACTCAAGTCAATTCTTAAAATCCACCATCCAGATTGACCCTCTGTGAAGTCATTCTGACTGCTGTTTACATTCTGAGTGAATTTTATCTGCGAAAATATTTCTTATTTGAGGAATGTCAAGATACACTACTCCTTCATTAACAACAGCATTTACAAAGAATCTGCCCAAAATCAAATCAATTTTTTGTAGCCTGGGCAGTGGTAGAATAGCTGACATATTAAGAGAATTTCAAAATATCCAATAAGTTTACATTTGCAATATTAAGGACTATAAAAGCCATATATAACATCTCCACGTCACCCTTCTTTTTATAGGCATATTTAGCCAATTCTCTTCCCATGGGGGCAATGAAATTTAAACTCTAGAGATAAATGGACAAATTTTCTGTGTTGTAGATCACTCTATGGGTTGGTTTGTCCCCTGGGGCTGGTGACAATTGCAGGGTTTCCTGAACTGCTGAGATCTATAAGCATGGCTGGTTGTAACCCTCAGTGGAGAAGGCCACATTCTTTGATGTCATGGATGCTGTTTACGGAATGCAGCAGAGAGGATGGGATGTCTAATCCCTTTCTTTCCCCAGGATGAGTATTATAAACGTCATTGCATGAAGGCTACCTTTCTCATGCTGAAAATTGGGCTTTCACAAGAGCAAATGACTGCTCCCCTTCTAGCATTCAGGGAGAGATTCCCTTCTGAAAGGGAAGACTGAGCTATAATGTAGGCCTGGGAGCAGAAGGCAGAATGGAATGGAACACTGGAGCCCTGGAGGAGGCGGAGGACACAGACAGGAGCAGTGAGCCCTGAAGGACACAGCAAGCCTCTGGGGTACAGTCACGAGGATCACAGGAGAGAAGCTCAGAGAGCTGGGAAGCAGATGGCTAGGAAAGCAGCAAAATAAGATAACATGATGGGGAAATTTGTCCAAATTAACTGGACAATGAAGGCTACTGGAGATACAGAAGGGAGGGGGTGGTTCTTGGGATGCATTCTATGGACAGGTGGAGCTATAACCCAGGTAGAAGACACTAGAAAAACTAGGGAGTGAGAGATGAGAATTGTGGACTGAGTCAGATAAGATGAGGAATGAGACAACAATTGAATCTGGCAAGTCGGTGGTCTCTGGCAATGGTGATAAGAAGGCAGGGCCAGAATCTGAATGCAGCAGTGGTTTCAGGAGATAGAGGAGAGGGGCAGGTTCTGTAGGAACAAACTCATCTCCTGAGCAGACTTACTGGGAAGGGGGCAGTGTGGGAGGTTCAATCTTATGCTTTTTGAGGCTTTTTAATCTCAAAGTGCATATCAATTCCATTAGGAAGTTACCCATGTAGACGCAGTTTCCACCTTATTATAGTGATTGAGGTAGGGTAGCCAAAGGCTACTTCTCACCACACACTATCTCCATTCCGGGTCTGGCTCATGTTGCTAACCCTGGGTCTTTGGAGAGGAGGGGAGCTGGAAAATCTTGGTCCATGGAAAAGGTGCTGGATAGAAAGATTGTGATCCAAGTTCAATCTCAAGTTGGCAATGCCTTGGTCCTCCACACCCATCACTTCTCCTCTCTTGCCCTTCAGACAGCAGGAAGCAACCAGTTCTCATGGAAGGAGCTTCTTAACAAACTCAATGCTTAGCCAACTATTGTCATTGGATTCCCACATATCATCCTAACACTTGATGAGGGAGGCCATAGAATGGAGGCAAGGTCATGGTAGATGGTCAAAAGAATGAGGAGTACCAGATATTAAGTATATGTTCTCAACTTTCATATCACCCCAAAACAAGTATAGCTCAAAACTATCACTATTACTACATGGTAACACATTATAAAAGAAAAAAAATCAAAAAGCCAAACAAATTACTCTCAAAGGGCACTGCGCACAGGTCTAAGAGTAAAAAACCCTAGTATTCGGCTCCTTATTTTATTAAGTTTTCCTAAGCATGAAACAAGACCAAAATTTATTTCACAGAAATATTTTTAAAACAAAGAATATAAAGAAATGCTTATAAACTAAAACTTTTAAAAATAAAACAAAGTATTTTTATCATTATCTTGCAAGATGGTAACTCACATGGCCAAACCTAGATGAGGTCTGAAGTCAATGTGTTGATTTAGTCACTATCTCACAAAACCTGTAGCACTGAGCTGTTTTTAGCACCATTCATGACGGAATAAGATTCTATTCAAATTGAATACCTGTTGGCATTAAGTACTTTGCTTTATCCTATGGCAAAAAGAGAGTAGCAACTTAGAAATGTCAACTTAAAATGAATATATGTTTCCAACATTTGTGAGAATGTGGCCAGAAGGCCACTCAGGTTCCAACATCCACTACACATCCTGAGCAAACAAGGCAGCTCAGGCAACAGTCTTGATAAAGATGTGTGTTCCTTCTGCATTGTCACATTTTTCTGGGCAGCACAGCATTGTGACAGCTTGCAACTGACATTGGTTTTCACTTCTGTATCCTAAGCCCTCTGCTAATTCCTACTTCTCCAGGCTTTTTAATGGTGCAGACTTAGGAAGGCTGATCAGGTTTCCTTTTCTGGTTTGGCTACAAGGAAGCTCAGAGTCAAATTTGTGCACAAGTGCTTGTAGTGGTGTTACTTTCTAATCCCTGCCTCTATTTTATGACCCTATTCTGGCTACTCTTTTTCCTTTTACCCCAATTTGAATGTATGTTTTCAGAATAAATCTTAAAACTTTTTCTTTTCTTTTACCTTTTGGTAAAAGACAGAATATAAGTTTGTGAAATTCACATTATTTTTCCTTTCATAATCTCTTTTCACTCTGACCATTTTTGGGCCCTTGTTATATGTGTGAAGGTTACTCGGACCAATACAGAAACTATTCTGTAGCATCTGTTGGAGAAGATGAGCCAATGGAACCAATGGTGAAACCCAGACATCCTCCTTTTAAAATAAATACTTCTTACTCCCAGGGTGCTGTAAACAGCCCAGGAGGCCACTCAGGTTCACCCCAGTCCACCCAGAGACAAACAAGCTCAGCTCCAGCCAAGGCCCTCTCCAAAACAAATGCCCATCATTGGTCAAGATGAGCAACCACCCCTTGGATTTCAGCCTGGTAAGTGAGGGCCATGCAATGCTCCCTGCCTTACCAGATGCACAGCTCTGAGCTGGTTACTTCATTGGTTATCAGCTGCCTCAGTTTCCTCCTCATTGAAATGGGGGAGAATAATAGATCTACCTATAAGGTTGCTAGTGAATTAAATAAATTAAATTCATAAAAGGCATGAAGACAGTGCGAAGTTTAGGATTTGTTATTAACGTTACTGATGGGGATTGGAGAAACACTGGAAGCAGCATACTTCTGTATTCAGCTACATCTGAGCTGCAAAATTCATTTATTCTTTATCCTGCATCTATTACATTCTAGTCATTATAACAGTCATTAGGGAGTAATGATAGACAAAACTCCTGTTCATATGGAGCTTTACCTTCTAGTCAGTCCTTGGTTCAATACACAGATTCTGTGCCATCTTTTATGCAAGACACACCACATGCCTTTTTCTAGATACAGTGCTAGCTGAGGATGAGCTGTGAACCTGAGTGTGCTTGCGGAGTAATTCTTAGGTTGTTTTCTTGGAGATTACTTAGATTCCCCCAACCCAAGGGCTCAAGAGGAAAAAAATTCTACTAGCCACACAGCTTATACCTTATAGTTAGTTTGTCAATAAATTCTGCCCAGTGTTAACCTAAGGGAGGCACTGCTGGGGCTCTGCACACTCCTCTGTAAAGCAGAGGTGCTGGGTCACTTGGCAAGACTGGAGGACCAGGTGACCTCATCTCAATGGAGCCTCTACTCTACAGGACAGTAAGAGCTGGATACATCCCCATTCCCTCTCCACTATTACCCACTAGAATGATACTGCACTTAATAGTGGATGGCTATATCTGCTCTAGAGGTGTTATATTGCCCTGTTTGATAACTGAATGTATCACATAACCAAATGTCCTCATAACAAAAAGGCCTTTATAAACCCATCCTTCAACTGTGTTTACATCTCAAGCTCCTATGAGCAATTCTAGTTTCTCAAAGCAGTGCCCAGCAAAGAGCTTTCCCTTCTCTCCAGCTCTTACCTGCTCCTCTGTAAGGGAGGAGTAGTTCCTCTAGCAGGTAAGAACCCACCATGCACTGGGTCATAGCTACACAAAGGGCCCGCAAAAGCCAAAGTTTTACCCTCTGTATTGCTCTCTAGGCTGTCAGGGCTCATATACTTGAATACTCACCTTGAGCATTCAGACTCCATACACTTGTGCACACCAGGCACAGCCAGGGGTGTACCAACATCAGGAAAATAGGTCAAGTCAACCCTTCCCTGCAAGATTGCTGTCTTGTATTTAAGAAGGGACCAGCAGACAGGCAGCTGGAGATTCCCTATGGCCTCTTCTCCTGTCTAGCTCTATCAAGGAGATGCATTTTCTATGAACTCTCTGGCTCTCCTTAACAACCTTGTCTTCCCTCCTACCTCAACAGTGCCCTTCCTACCCATTCTCAAATGGTGAGAACCCAGAGGGCAAAGCCTTAGTGGAGCAGCTCCCCTTATCTCCACATCTATAATTTGTAAAGGCGCTAATTATAAGCTCAGGGAAAACAGCAATGCACACAAGTGACATGATTTTTCCATGTGACTCCTACCCACGGTCCAAGACAATCATGCTCCCCTCCGCAGCAAAATAAGGTGATAGAAAACCTCATTAGTTTTCTTCAAAGAGGCAAGAGAGGCCAGGACTACTGTTTGACTTTGAATACTTCAACTTGAAGTAACCATCATTAAAAGTCAATTGGATAAGTAGCACAGGAGAAATGATTAGCTACCCAATGAGTGTGAACAACAGGCTAGGTAAGACAATATAAATCCCAGGTAGTGGTTGACCCTAAGTAATTCACAGGGCCACCATTGTATATTCTTGCCTGTTCCAGTATACCAGAAATAAGACGTCTATACTACATGGTATCAGGAATACATTTGTCATGAGAGGGCCATTTCTCCTCCTGACCTCTATAGCAAGGGCTGCATTATGATAGTCACGTTTAAATCTCAGCTCAGTGCCCAGCACTCAGTAGATGCTCAATAAATATTTATAGAATTATTATGTACTTCATGGAAATATTTAAATTGATTTTTAAAAAGTTATTAAGAATTATTAGGGGCTGGGGATGTGGCTCAAGCGGTAGCGTGCTTGCCTGGCATGCGTGTGGCCCGGGTTCAATCCTCAGCACCACATACAAAGATGTTGTATCCACCTAAAAAATAGATATTAAAATTATCTCTCTTTAAAAAAAAAAAGAAGTATTCACACCAATGTCAAGACTAAAGGATGTCCAGAGCTCTTTAGTACTTTCAAATACATAGTGTCACACTAGACCAAATTATGGCTACTCATTGACAATCAGTTCCAGGAACCATAGAGGCTCAACCCCAAGCTCATAAGATAAAGTTCATCTCAGCATACAAAAAACTCAAGAAAGAACCAAAGCCACGTCAGTTAAGAATCACTGGCTGCTCCACAAGGGCCAAGTGAACTGCTCACAATAAAGTCCCTAGAGAAGGGCTAATGTATATTTACTTAAAACAGGAATGGAGGAGCAAGTCAGCATTTCTTCCTCCACTAAAAGAACCAGAGAAAGTGCCTACAATGTAGACTTCAGACAATAAAAAACCCTTTTGGTACTCTTTGCCATTTCCAAATGAAAAAACTATAATCTTGAAGTCAAGAGATCTTCCCAATACACTGCAAGAAAAATACCAATAGTTTTCAAGCTATTTCAGGAAATAGAAAAAGAGGGAGAACTTCCAAATTCATTCTATGAGGCCAACATCACCCTGATTCCTAAACCAGACAAAGACATCTCAAAGAAAGAAAACTACAGACCAATATCTCTAATGAACCTAGATGCAAAAATCCTCAATAAAATTCTGGCGAATCGGATTCAAAAACATATCAAAACAATTGTGCACCATGATCAAGTAGGATTCATCCCTGGGATGCAAGGTTGGTTCAATATACAGAAAGCAATAAATGTTATTCACCACATCAATAGACTTAAAGATAAGAACCATATGATAATCTCCATAGATGCAGAAAAAGCATTCGACAAAGTACAGCATCCCTTTATGTTCAAAACATTAGAGAAACTAGGGATAACAGGAACATACCTCAATATTGTAAAAGCTATCTATGTTAAGCCTCAGGCTAGCATCATTCTGAATGGAGAAAAATTGAAGGCATTCCCTCTAAAATCTGGAACAAGACAGGGATGCCCTCTCTCACCACTTCTGTTCAATATAGTTCTCGAAACACTGGCCAGAGCAATTAGACAGATGAAAGAAATTAAAGGCATAAAAATAGGAAAAGAAGAACTTAAATTATCACTATTTGCAGTTGACATGATTCTATACCTAGCAGACCCAAAAGGGTCTACAAAGTAACTATTAGAGCTAATAAATGAATTCAGCAAAGTGGCAAGATATAAAATCAACATGCATAAATCAAAGGCATTCCTGTATATCAGTGACAAATCTTCTGAATTGGAAATGAGGACAACCACTCCATTCACAATATCCTCAAAAAAATAAAATAAAATACTTGGGAATCAACCTAACAAAAGAGGTGAAAGACTTATACAATGAAAACTACAGAACCCTAAAGAGAGAAGTAGAAGAAGATCTTAGAAGATGGAAAAATATACCATGTTCATGGATAGGCAGAACTAACATCATCAAAATGGTGATATTACCAAAAGTTCTCTATAGGTTTAATGCAATGCCAATCAAAATCCCAAAGGCATTTCTTGTAGAAATAGATAAAGCAATCATGAAATTCATATGGAAAAATAAAAGACCCAGAAAAGCAAAAACAATTCTAAGCAGGAAGTGTGAATCTGGAGGTATAGCGATACCAGATTTCAAACTATACTACAGAGCAATAGTAACAAAAACAGCATGGTACTGGTACCAAAACAGGTGGGTGGACCAATGGTACAGAATAGAGGACACAGAAACCAATCCACAAAATTATAACTATCTTATATTTGATAAAGGGGCTAAAAGCATGCAATGGAGGAAAGATAGCATCTTCAACAAATGGTGCTGGGAAAACTGGAAATCCATATGCAACAAAATGAAACTGAATCCCTTTCTCTTGCCATGCACAAAAGTTAACTCAAAATGGCTCAAGGAGCTTGATATCAAATCAGAGACACAGCGTCTGATAGAAGAAAAAGTTGGCTACAATCTATATACTGTGGGGTTGGGCTCCAAATTCCTCAATAGGATACCCATAGCATAAGAGTTAACAACTAGAACCAAAAAATGGGACTTACTCAAACTAAAAAGTTTTTTCTCAGCAAAAGAAACAATAAGAGAGGTAAATAGGGAGCCTACACCCTGGGAACAAATTTTTACTTCTCAAACTTCAGATAGAGCCCTAATATCCAGAGTATACAAAGAACTCAAAAAATTAGACAATAAGATAAAAAATAACCCAATCAACAAATGGGCCAAGGACCTGAACAGACACTTCTCAGAGGAGGACATACAATCAATCAACAAATACATGAAAAAATGCTCACCATCTCTAGTAGTCAGAGAAATGCAAATAAAAACCACCCTAAGATACCATCTCACTCCAGTAAGATTGGCAGCCATTATGAAGTCAAACAACAAGTGCTGGCGAGGATGTGGGGAGAAGGGTACACTTGTACTTTGTTGGTGGGACTGCAAATTGGTGCGGCCAATTTGGAAAGCAGTATGGAGATTTCTTGGAAAGCTGGGAATGGAACCACCATTTGACCCAGCTATTCCCCTTCTTGGTCTACTCCCAAAAGACCTAAAAAGAGCATACTACAGGGACACTGCTACATTGATGTTCATAGCAGCACAATTCACAATAGTAAGACTGTGGAACCAACCTAGATGCCCTTCAATAGACGAATGGATAAAAAAAATGTGACATTTATACACAATGGAGTATTACTCTGCATTAAAAAATGACAAAATCATGGAATTTGCAGGGAAATGGATGGCATTAGAGTAGATTATGCTAAGTGAAGCTAGCCAATCCCTAAAAAACAAATGCCAAATGTCTTCTTTGATATAGGGAGAGTAACTAAGAACAGAGTAGGGAGGAAGATCATGAGAAGAAGATTTACATTAAACAGGGATGAGAGGTGGGAGGGAAAGGGAGAGAGAAGGGAAACTGCATGGAAATGGAAGGAGACCCTCATGGTTATACAAAATTACATACAAGAGAATGTGAGGGGAAAGGGGAAAAAAGGGGGAGAAATGAATTACAGTAGATGGGGTAGAGAGAGAAGATGGGAGGGGAGGGGAAGGGAGGGGGGATAGTAGAGGATAGGAAAGGCAGGAGAATACAACAGACACTAGTATGGCAATATGTAAATCAGTGGATATGTAACCGATGTGATTCTGTAATCTGTATACAGGGTAAAAATGGGAGTTCATAACCCACTTGAATCAAAGTGTGAAATATGATATGTCAAGAACTATGTAATGTTTTGAACAACCAACAATAAAAATTAAAAAAAAAAATTAGAAGACTTCCTCACAAGGCCACAAGAACCGAGAGGGCTCTGCAGGGGTGTGTACTCCAAGGATCCCTCCAACTCAGCCTTCTATCACCAGACACCTTTGGCATTGGCACCTGAAATTCCATCATTGACTCTCATTGTTTGTAAAGATTTGTTCCCAAGTTAACTTTGCTATAAAAGTGTGTATGTGCACTTATTACCTCTCACTGCTTTAGAATGCTAAGTCTCAGAACCTTTCAGGCAAATTAGCTGAAAGCTTCCCTTTATTAAAGATGCCTTATTATGAGGAGCTTCTGCAGAAGGAATGGTAGCGTGCTCTAGAAGAATACAGAAGTCTGGCAGTGAGTGGGAAAGTGCTAGAAGAAATGTGGAAAGGGAGGGCAGCAGATGCTTATGTTTTCAAAGCTTTATGGGTTTACTTAGAGCTGATTTTTAATGCACATAGCATTCTGAAATGCAGAGGCAATTGGGTTCAAACTGCTTAGCCCAAGAATCAAGGCCCCATCCACCACTGAGCCTCATCTGCCCACTTCCAAATCACACATAAGAACTCTCTACACTAACCACATGGATGTATGTTCAATCCCTGCACAATTGCCTAATTATTTTAGCCCATGTATCTGAAATGCCCTACCCTCCTTAGCAGCATCTTTTTGTTAATCAACCCTCCAGCCCAGCATTTGGCTTTGCTTCTACCCACTAGTTTTTCACGCCACCACAGCCAGAAGGCCTGCTCTCAGCTCTGGCCCTCAGGTGCTCTGCTGGACCACCTGCTATCTCCTGGTAATTCTTTGGTGCTCCAGAGCTCTGTAGTACTTTCAAATATAGAGTGTCAATGGATGTGCTTAATGGGCTAGAAAGTAAGAGTGATTTTTTTTTCTTTTTTGCATCTTTCTTTCACAGATTATAAAACAGGAGATCTGGGAAGATAAATGAATTACTTCCTTGCATGTGGACTATGTTGTTTTTTTGTTGGACGACTAAAAGTTGCATTGGCTCTGCAGCAATCTCATTGTACCTGTGATGGCCAAGACTGCTGAATAAGTCTTCCATATGTTCCAGTCCTATTGAACTCTACTGTTTGGTCTCTCTGCTGTTTTCTCCCTCGTTGCAAGCTACAGAAAGAAGGTGGCTCTGAATTGAACTTTGGGTTTGAATTCTTTTGTACCTTAACTTATTCAGATGATTGAAAATAGGCTTTTTACAAAAACAGATATGATAGAAAAATAAAAGGTCATGTCCAAGAAAAAATAGAATAAAAATAAAAGTAAAGGTCAAAGCCAGGAGAACTGTGAATTATTTACCATTCATTTGGGGAACTGGGAATAACTCCTCCCATTATTTGGTTTTTCTGACCCTTGCTGACAAGCCTATAAAATCTCAGATGCTCCTGGCTGCTGCGGAGGCTGATGAACAGAAGCTTTGCCTTTAAGGCACTTATACTAGCTTTCAGTTGAAAAAAATAAAGCTTTGCCCTACAATGATCTGGGGGTGGAAGGAGTAAAATTCAGTATTTTCCACATCAAACCTGGAGGAAGATGGGAAAAGAACTGCACATAAGTTCTTTCTCAAACAACCTTCCTCCTGCTTGTACTTAATTTGATGCCAAACTGTCGTGGCCCCCACTGAATAGCATCTGTCATGGCAGCATGGATTTGGATTGTGAAGTGATGGTGCAAATCAACACAATTGCATGTGGTTTCACTTAAGAAGCGGAGGAAGTCTCTATTTCTTAGTTCCATTCCCTTTCACCAGTGGGACCAGTGACTCTAAGGCTGCAAAACCACAGGGCATGTCATTTGCTAAGGCAAAGCATGTGGTTTTTGAAGAAGAGATTTTGAAGAAAAAAGGAAGGAGAATTTAAAAATGTATTCTTGCCACTTATCCATCTTAATCCATTAACCACAAATCAGAAAAGCATTTCTGTTAGAGACCTGACCTGAAAATCTGACATTTATTTGGAAAACTGAAACGAATTAAGGAACTTGACTGAATTTTTCATCTCTGAAGACTCCAGTCCATCAGCATGTCATCACGTGATCAATCCAGCATTCGCAGATTGCATTTGATCTTCCAAAGGATTCTCCTTTTATATGACTACTCCCTCCAAGATCATTTCATCTTATACTTAAATGTTAGAATGTTGTGGTAAAATTATACATAGCCTTTATCTCCAACTTGAAAATCATTAGGTTTAGACCTTCATAAACTAGATATAGATTTCTATAAACCCCTGCTAAAATATTCCCATTCTCCAGAATGCAAGAGTACTAATAAAACATATATTTTAAAAATTTGCAAATAATGGCAGCCAACCTATAAGTGAATATGTGCCTGGTACTGATTCTAGGCCATTTTTCTGAGACAAGAGCACCAAAATCTTCACATAATCCTGTACTGAAGGGTTGAGACTTGGCCCAAGTAGAGCAACCCAAACACAGCAGTTTTGAGATGTCAAAGTCCATGATAATATGTGCTCTTTAAAATAGAGACATAAATATAATGCTTGAGTCAAGAAAGCAGCAAAATGGTAGAAACACTTTATTATTGATGTTTTCACTCATAATTGAACTTGCACTTGTTGCATTATTGTACGTCATACTAAAGAAAATACTTTGCTTACTGATGCTGTGAGTAGGTCCCATTCACCCTGGACAAAGCAGATTTAATACAGTTCATGCAGTATGAGTAACAAGAACACACAAAGAGGGTAAGACTTAAACCCATCTGTCTCAATCCAGACTTCCATGTCTCTCCCCAGTTTACCACAGCTCAGCTCTGCTAACATCTGGATACATCTCCTTATATCATCTGCATATTTTTAAATAGTTGAGTTGACATACTATATATGATTCTGTATCTAAGTTTCTCCATTCTAATTTCATAATAATAATTTCCTGCAATATTACAAATTCTATTGAAAATTTATTTTCAATAGAACTATAATACTACAACATAAGGTCCCATAATTACTTAGCTGTGTTTTTGTTTTTGTGCATACAACTCTTTGCAAGTTTTCACTCTCAGAAATAAGGTTAGAGTAATAATTTTTTTCTATTTGAAATCTTCTTTTTTTATTTCAGATTTTCTTAAGCCAAATATCCTGTCCTTTTTTAAAAGGAATTATCGCTATTTTTACAGAACAACTCAGAAGATATCAAGATAAGAAATTAGAGGACCCTAATGTGCAGATATCAGCAGTCTGATTTATAGGGTGACTGAATGAATATGCATTAGACACTGTGAAAGCCAATAATCAATCCAGGTTTTATAGTTCAGTCCACCCCACAGAAATATCCTGCCATCCAAGACTCAGGCTACAAGGGACCAGATTAAGAGACAGAATGGACAAAGGAATGAATAGGAGAAAAAACATCTGGCACAGGCAATAAACCAGATTTACAGAAAGTAGAGAAGAGATAGTTGCTTAACATAAATTACAAAATATATTGCAAACAGTGCAAATGACAGAAGGAGAAAAGATTGAATTCAACTTTACTACAAAAAATAGTAAGGATGTACCTGGTAAATACCATTACTCTAACTTCTGTATGCCCAAGTTTCTAGAACTGCCTTCCAGATTGAACCAGAATTACAAAAAGATTTTAATTAAATTGAAATATTCTGATGGAGTATCATCTATCCTATCCTTAATAAAATAATGCCAGATCAAAAGTCTTGCCAATTGAATCAGTGAGTTATGAATAAGATTTACATTTCCAAATAACAAAAACAAATCATATTTAAGTCTGCCCATATAAATTTCACTTCATCAATAAGCACAAGGAAGAAAAACATGTCCCCATAGAGGGAACCTGAAATGATGAATTCTCAACAGCACAACTGAGGATAGCAGAGCATTTTAAAGGCTTATTTTAAGATACTGTCACATTTATTTGTTTATCTACAACCCAGGCTTATTCTTAGAAAACAATTTAAAAAACAAATATAATACTCAAGATAAAAGTGGAAAGATAATGAAAGAAATGCAAAGACGAATCTAGAGAGAAACAGCAAAAGATAAAGATCCCTAAAGAAATGTCAAGACTAAGGGAATTTGACTTTAAAAGTGCCTCATTAACAGGGATTATGATACAATCTTTTGTCATCTGTCAGTATTGGGCTTGTAAAACCGATATTCATTCTGTCATCCAAAAGAATACCTAAATCAGTGTTGGGGGCTGAATTGTGTCCCCCCCCCCTCAAATTCATATATTGAAGTCTTAATCCCTAGTCACAGCCTGTACACCTATGGCCTTATTTGAGATGGGGTCTTTACAGAGACAATCAAGTTAAAATAAATTAATTAGCTATAGTTTGGATCTTGAATATTCCCAAAAGGCTCATGTATTTGATCCCCAGCCTGTAGGGGCCAAAACCCTAATCTCTTCCTATTTCTTTGCCACCATGAAGTGACAAATGTTCCTGCCACGATATACTGTGCTGTCATAGGCCCAAAGCAACATAGCTTGATACTTCTGAACCATGAGCCAAAATAAACTTTTCCTTGTTTTAAGTTAGTTTTTCAGATACTTTATCACAGTGACAGAATGCTGACTAATGCAGGGTCAATGGTAACCCCAAATGACTGGTTTTCTTATAAAAGGAGGAGAAATTAGATATGAGAAAGGTGATGTAAAGACACAGGGAGAAGATGGCCAACTCTAACCAACAAGGGAGGCCTGGGGCAGACCCTTCATTCATAGCCTCAAAAGGAACCAAGGCTGCCAACACCATGATCTTGAACTTCCCAGGTTCAGAACCATGCAACGATCAAATTCTGTCATTTAATAATACAAGCAGTCTGTGGTACTTTATAATAATAATAAAAAAACAACTATAAAACTGACATACTTATCCAGGTTAAGTGGGGCCCAATTTTAGTTATTATAATTTTCCTAAATGTAGGTCCTTTGACATGAATTGACTAATAATAGCATCAACAATAAGTAGTAATCTGTGGAGAAATTATTAACATGAGCCTATGAACATATAAGCATAGGCATAGATGCAGGTGATGGTGCAGGCCAAGGCATAATCAAGTGCATGCATATATGTTGTGCCCAAGGTCCCAGAGTTGATAAGCAATGGAGGGTGGGACCCTAACCCCATATGCTCCTTGCTACATTACCATTATTCTGTACTACCCAACAAAGCTACATTACAACATAGAAAACGTCTTAAACAGTAGGATCTATGAAGCTTTGTAGAATTTACTCTCTTCCACATTTGCCTATAAGCATCCTACATAACATTTTATTGAAGTGGTAGAACCTTAGTATTTGGGGATTTGGCTAATTTTGATTGCTGTTGTTGTTATATAGACATCTTTCAGGAATTAAATAAACTTAACTACAATAGAAGCCTACTTTCGGTACTCTAATCCTGATGAAATGGAATGGCTTTCTTCTTTGTAAGACCACTGCTCCATTATGTAAAGTAACAGTGACAGGATGCCTCTCTATGGAATCTCCCCCCATGTTCAGCACAACTACTCCAACATGCAGACATATCTATGGTCCATTAGTCTAGTGGACGCAGAAAATAAGGTCCAGATTCTAAGGCTGGGTAACAACAATACAGAGGGGGAAGCAAGACTGATTAAGCAATATCTATTTATCAATCACATAAAATATATAAGATACTGCATTGAGATGTTAGGGCAATAAACAGGATCAAGTAAGGTTAATCTTGCACCCAAGGGGTTTCAACTCCCCCAGCACACATATGACCTAGGTAGAACCCTGAGGGCCATTTGTTAGACCAATGCTTTCATGGAGAGAGGAGCCCAGGCTTGCTCTCCAAAAGCTCCCGCAGGGTTGGGGGAAGAAAACAAAGAGCAATGCAGTGTGATAAGTCTGGAAGAGGACCTCAGTTGATCTGATCACTAAAGGCCTTCCAATGTCTATGTGATTCATGGATGAAGTCATAACAAAGAGACTATGTGGCTGGGAGTTCTTGAGGGTTCTAAAGGACTCCAAGATTAATATGGAACACTTTGGACCCTCTGAAGCAAAACCCATGTGGGACAGAGCAGAATTGGCCTCTAGCACAAACAAGTAAGAGCTGTTCAACAATATCCAACACAGTGGCACAAGTCCCCAGGATGAGACTTCATCCTTGGTTAATTATTTGTTTGTAATAATTGAAGGCCTAAAAGCAGTTTCTGACACTGCCTAGAAATATGTGATGATAAATATGTATGTGAAATGGAGAGAACACAGATAATTTCCAATTAGTACTCACAGAGGCTTTGTGGCTACCCTCTTAGTGTGGTCCAGTGGCTACATCCAGTGGTTTTATTCTTGTGGGCTTTTGCACCACAGCTCTCAAGCCAACTACCGTTGATAGGTTTTAACACCAGTGTCATCATGTACTGATGGGGAGGGAAGGTTATTTAAAAATATCTCACTATAAAACTATCAGGCTTGTAAACAGATAGATGGATGATTATTAATGCTACAGAAGGCATCTTGACTTAAATAAAAATTCACTAACAGGCTCCTTGGCATTGTTTTAAATGTTTGTGCCCCCTTCTAAACCACCGTAAAATGTAACCTCCAAAAGCAACAGTAATAAAAGATGGGTCTTTAGGAGGTGATTAGACCATAAAGGCAAAACCCTCACAAAGAGATTAATACTTTAAGTTTGCTACCCTTCCATTCCTTCTGCCACATGAGGAAATGGTGTTTGTCCTCTCTAGAGAAGGCAGCAACAAAACACTATCTCAGAAGCAAAGAGAAGCCACCATCAATCCCTGAACTTGCTGGTCCCTTGATCTTGGACTTCCTAATCTATAAACTGTGAGAAACAAACTTTTATTGTTTGTAAATTTCCTAGCCTTGGGTATTTTGTTATAACAGCACTAATAGACTAAGACACTCCATTAAAATTCATGTTGACACACAATTGCTTGCTGTTGAGTGCTCCTGAGACTGTTGCCTTTAATTCTGAGTTCCTCATTGAAGACAGCTTTAAGGGCCCAGAAAAACACTCCTTCTCCTCCATTATTTCAGTTGACCTCAACTTTTATCATTAAAAAAAAAATTCACAGGCCTTAATATTTCAAAAAGATTTTATTCATCCCCAAATTACATGGATTTATACTAGTCAACCTGCCATTTTCTAATCACCAAAGACCTAACCCTGATCAGCAGGCATAACCACTACTTCTAACACAAGGCTGCTGCAATTCAATCCAACTTAGGGCAGACCTTCCCCTCAGCTTATCTGCCTGCTGGGCTCTTAAATATGGAAGGTGTGCTCAAGGACTTCCATGCAAGGAAGCACAGCTTTGCTTCTTCACTTCTTCCATCCACCTCCTTTCCCTACCTGAGAACTCTGATAGGAGTAATCCCATGTAGCTGGGTTCTAGGTTGTTCTCTGGAATCTGTCTATCCATCATTATTGTGGCAATCAAAGGAGAAGGAAGGCAGCAACCCCAGCAGACAAGGCTGAAGTGAGGATTAGGAGGGAGGGGACAAATGCAAAAGAGAGAGAAGAGGACTTGGGAGGAATGGGAATCTACAGAACTCATAGGAAGCTGCTAGGCAATCAAGTTTATTTTATTTATTTATTTATTTATTTATTGTGTGTGTGTGTGTGTGTGTGTGTGTGTGTGCTTCATTACATATTCATGTTTCCGCTGATTGTTACTATCCTGGGTGAGAAAAGTCCCCAGGGAGAAAGAAATAATTTATCAGAATGAAAACCTCCTTTCTGAGTTTTCCTCTTTTCTATTTATCTTCTGAAAGACATCTAGAAAATTTATTGGGGGGAAAACATCTTTCTACCCCTCCCCCAATTGCCCCCAACACAGAACCCCTCCACAGTGATGAACCAGTCTGAATGTCAAAAAGAATCAGGAATCTTCTCAGGAAAACATAAATATGTATAGACACCAATACTCCATCACCCCTGAAATGTTAAGCAGAGCTATTTCTCTATTCTCTTCTTTATTGATTTAGTTATGTGGTACATAATAATAAGAAAGCAGCAAGGTAACAATGCTACTCACCACCAGGTCATGCATCAAATAAATGCAGACCAAAAAATACATTCATTAGATTTCGTTGGGATGTATCCCCAGAGAGCAGTAAGAGAAACAAGAAATCAATGTCAAATTTGCCACTAGAACAGGGAGAACATCTGCTGAAAGGCCATCCTCTGGGACAAGGGCCTCTTGCCTGCAGAACTCCTCCACTTCCAAGATGTACACTCTTGAGGCTAAGTCTCACTGTTTGGCAGGGGAACTGGTGGGAACAGGACAAATATAGTGGAATGGACTATAAAACCAAAGTACCAAGGAGTCAAGTCCTGCTGGAGTTTAGGGGGCCCTTCTCAATGTCCTGTTATTTTTTAGACTGAAGGACTCCTAAGGGGGTATCTTCAAGTTACTGCATCTAAACTCTAGTCCTGTTTTCTGGCTCTGTTTCGTGGCACCAAAAGCGTGGCTTTACCTGCACAGTCTGTTCTTTTTTCAAGTATTTTAGCTCACAGTTTTGGTAGTTTCAGTTCATGGTTGGTTGACCTGTTGCTTTTGCACCTGTGATGAAGCAGTACATCATGGTGGGAGTACATGGCAGAGGAAGCCACTTACTTCATGGTGGACAGGAAGCAAAGAGGAAGGAATTGGGTTACAATATCTTCAAGAGTCCCCATACATTGTCAAACAGTCTCATTTTTCATACCTAGGAGTATAATTGCTGACTCATGAGGATCCTGATTAATCTTTTGAGGAACTGCAAAGGCTGGTTTTCCAAAGCATGTGCACTGTCCCAGCAGATGTGTATAAGGGTTCCAATTTTTCCATATTCTCTCAACACTTGTTACCTTTAAAAAATTTTATCCATCTTAGTAGGTAAAGTGATATCTCATTATAGTTTTGACTTGCATGTCCCCAATGATTGTACTGATTGGCCACTTGTAAACCTTCTTTAGAGAAATATTTATTCTAATCTTTTGTCCATGTTTGAGTTAGATTATTTGCCTTTTCCCTCTTGGTTATCAGAATTCTTTACCTATTCTGGATACTATAATCTTGTCAGATATATGATTTGTAATATTTTCTCCCATTCCATAAGTTGTTTTTCACTTTCTAGGCAGTGTCCTTTAATGCCCAGAAGTTTAGTTTTGATGAAATCTGATTTAACAATTTCTTTCATTGCTTATGCTTTTGACCAGTACTTCATCCAAGGTCACGATGATTTATATTCATGCTTATAAGAGTTTTATAGTTTTACTTCTCATAACATTTAGATATGGTATCTGATCTATTTTGAGTTCATTTTCACATATGTTATGAGGCAGGCATCCAAATGTATCTTTCTCTAACATTAAAACCAAGAAATAGCTTTCCTCTGTTTTTCACCTAATGGTAGAGGTGAGGAAAGGCAGGAAACCAAGTCTAACATTAACTGAGGAGTGAGGAGAGAACAACTGAACTTTTCCTGAAATTATCTTTAGTAACTGTAGAAATTCAGTGTTTTGAGGATTAATTGGGATGGGGCTCAGTGACTATAATTTCCTAATGAGTAGCCAACTAAAATGGATTAAGCAATAACATCTTCAAACCAATAAGATTAAGTAAAAAGCTACTGGACACTAGCGATATGCTCTGAATATGGTTATCCCCTAAAGTATGACCTAAAGATTTCTTTAAGTCACATTTCTTTCAAGCTACATATCACAGATGATGAAATCAACAGGACTAAGCAATATCCAAAAAGGAACACAAACTAAGTCTGACTGCAAATGTGACAGTGTTTCATGGATCATTCTGTAAATTCTTCTTATATATTATACAATGGAAAATCCCCTCTCAACATAAACAAAACAAACAAACAAAAAAATAACATGTCCTGACACAGAAAATTATCTAAATTAAGAATGATGGGAAGAGAGTGTTGAAATAGTCTATGCTTTCCCCCAATTGCCTTTAGAATATTCATGGATTTTCTTAGGGATTTTTCTAAGGCTTAAACAAATTAGAGCTCCATCTTAATTGCTGCTTGGGGCTTTCTCCTATTTTTAAATAATTTAATAGTTGTTTTATATTAGGTCCTAAAAACACTGCAAAAATAGAGAAAATCAAGAAGGACTAAAAAGACAAACATTTAGGAAGATGAATAGAAAATATGCAAATATCAGTGTATCAGTTATTCTCAAGGGAGCAACCACTTCAGTAACACCTGCTCTAAGCCAGGCTCTTGTAAACAAAACAAAATTACTACCTGCAGAGTTCCTAGCTCAGCTCCACAAAGGCCCACTTAAGAATGTCAGAACAAATTTGAAAATTCCTCATTTGGAAGAAAAATACACAAACTAATGTCTATTAACATAGGAAGGCAGGTTAAAAAAAGACAAACCAAGATACCTACTGAAGTTCAGCTCAGTGTTCTTCTCTTAGGATAAGAATGATCTTGGAATCAGTATTATTTGGGAAAACGTCACAGGTAGCTGATGTGGAAGAACCATCTCAGGGAGTCATGGAAATGCCATTTATTGATCTTCCATTATGTGCCAGTTATATGTTTCTCCCGTGTGTGCCATATAGATCATGCAAATCTGGTGACACTAGGAGGTGGCAGAACTTAGATGAGGTCCACCATCAAAATTTCTGATATGAAAAATGGAAAACTGAGAGTTAAGCTGCTGAGCAGGTCCATGTCCAGAATTGTCTGAGGAATCCCTGCAGGCTATCAGGGCAGGGAACTCCTGGACTATGAAAAGGTGCAGTGGAATACCCTTATTTTCTGATGGAGTCCCATTAGATCACCAAGGGCTCTTTGTTCTGTTTCTACCAACAATAAGCAAACTTCTGGCTCCAGTATTTGTTCTTATGAATGGACTGCCTCTCTAAGGGGCTTCCAAACAAAAACTCTCCTCAAGGACTCCCCTTTATGGAAGGGGCATGCAATATCCCATTAACTTTGGCTGTCCTTTTCTTCCTTTTCTCATGATTACTATACAGGCAAGTCCAACCCTTCTCCCAAACCTCAATCTTAATTAGGAGTGCCAATTATGAAGACTTAACATCTAGATTCTCCTTTTTAAAATGCCTGTATTTGGGGCTGAGGTTGTGGCTCAGTGGTAAAGCGTTCATCTACAATGTGCGAGGCCCTGGGTTCTATCTCAGCACCACATAAAAAAAATAAATGAAATAAAGGTATTGTGTTCAACTACTTCTAAAACATAAATATTTTAAAAAATAAAAATGCCTGTATTTTAACAGATATAGAAAAAGCACATGGTCTTGGCTATAATTCATACATGCTTACACTAACTCCATTTAATTCAACCAACATTTATTAAAGGTCTATTGAATACAGTCTTCTAAATATCAATATTATTTCAACTTTTGCTCCTATTTCAACAGAATTGTCTACCTGAGATTTTGCCTATACAGGTCACCCAGGATGACTACACAGTGAAACCTGGATCTGTTGCTTTAAAAGGCCAGGAAAGCTCCCCGTGGTACAAGAATGGTTTCAAGACTACAATCATTTTAATTTTACCCCAGGAGTATACATTGAATTACTAGTAAAAGAAAAAGAAAATTATAGTCCTCACCAAGCTACTCAGACTAAGTAACTGCAACATGAGATTTAAATGAAGCAATAACTATCAATTAGCATTTGTGTTATTCTAAACTTTCTTGTAAAGAATCTAATGTATGGCAATGCGACTATAAAATTCTAATTTCTAGATCAGGGTTGTCTGAAAGAAGTTCTCTTTGTATGTTGATAGTCCATGTGATTTTTCACCCTTTCTGCAATTTTCTCTATTGAAAACTTAAGTCATAACATGATCCGAATCCTAATGGATTAAATTCCAATGCTAAATACTTCAAAACTCCACATGACACCAGGCGCAGGAAATACAATCCAATCCCTACCTGGAAAGAATTAAGAGAAGGGGAAAGGAGCATGCTGGAAATTGCCTAATTAAAAAAAAAATCACTCATTCTGGAAGCTTTAAGATGTTTTCTTAAAGAAGAAGAAAAAAAGAAACTGGGGAAATTAGAAAAGGCAAGGAAATTAATATATTTGACCCTATTAAAGTAACTGCACAATAACTAATTTTTAAAAATCAAATAGAGGGAAATCTGGCAATGTTAAGAGACAAAGCCTTTAATATGCATGTGGCTCTCTTATTTTTAAAACAATGCATCTTATACACAGAAGTTCAGTGTCTACGCTGCCTTTGCCTCAAAAAAGCACAAATTAACATTTTCCAACATGATTTCCGACATAATTCAGTACCTTTTCTTAATGATAATTGCAATTATTAGTATTACTATTGCACAAATATAAAGTAAAAGCAAAAAAAAAAAAGACTTTGCTTACCTAATTCCCTCTTTGGCTGGCTCCCAAAATTCACCAATTCCCTCCATCAGGAGGGACAAAGAGATAGTAAGACAGAAATGGAATACCTATAAATTCTTCTCATGATGAAAGCAAATAAGGTATTTGGAGCATAGCTCCTCCCTACCAAAAGGCAGAAGGATACAGAAAATTTAATATCTAACTTTCCTTCTTGTACATTCAAAAGGATGGATCATCCCCTTAAGACTTCTCTTTTGCCAAGAAACAAAATGGTCTAACTACTAGAACTACATTAGCCTTCAGTGATAATGAAATTTTAAAAGGCCTGAGCAATAAAGGCGTGGCTAGCACTAGGAGCAAAAAAAAAGCAAATTGTTCCTCTGAGTTTTTCCACTCCCAGCACTTCCTGAGACCTTCCATTCAACTCCCAAATATGTCCAGGATCCTACTGTGGCAGGGCAGAGGGTAAATACCTATGTTAATGTAACTGAACACCTGCCAAGAGGCCACACACCGGGCTTCCTCCTCATGCTGCAACTAACCCTGCACTCCCCAAGTTTCCCTGTGTCCACCATCTAGCATCAAACACAATTCACGCAGTTTTCCATTTCTTATGTATGTCAGCTTCACAGTAGTGGCCACAGACAGCTGATCTAGCTAAAAATCTCATTTTTGTAGCTTCCTCTAGCAGCCATCCGCTAGCCTCTAAGAGCTGTGTGTCCTTAGACAAGACATTTATCATTTCTGAGTCTCACTTTCCTCCTCTGTTAACATAAGTGGTGAGGACCAGGTGATCTCAGAGTGGCCTCCTAGTATCCAGTGCCATTATGTCTGGATGTACATCCTTGCTGACAGCTTGCCACAGCAGGGAGAGAGCTAAATACAACCTCAGGTTCTTACATTCATTTGTCTTGAGTTATTTAGGATGTTATAAGTAGGAAAGGAAATAACAAAGGCCAGTTGCATTTTTTTTTCCCAAACAAAAGTAAAAAGTGCTCTGGCCTGCTGACTGTAATCTTGACTGTAATCCTCACTGTAATCAGGAAACAAGAGACAATATCTTGGCAGATGTCAGAAAATTAATTATGTTATGATTCTAGGCAAAATGTACCTTAAACAATTATTTTTGTTTTATTCTGCTTGTTCAAACAGAAGAATAGAAACAAAAATAATTGTATTTTCCTAAGCCATAGAGAATAAAATTCTGACCAATACAAGACAGAATTGTTGAGCTGTAAAATTATTTGTTCATAATTTTAAAATCTTTAAATATATAACTACCTCCTGTTGTAATGCCTTATATGTGTTAATATCTCATGTGTACTCTTATAGGTGTTCTTATTCCAAATATTTGAAATTCATTAAGATGAAAGACTGAAATCAGGAGTATAGAAACACACACACACACACACACACACACACACACACACACACACACACACACCCTTTTTATTTTTTAAAACAGGGTTTCACTATGTTGCCCAGACTGGTAGTAAACTTCTGAGTTCAAGTGATCTTCCTCAATCTCCTTATTAGCTGGAATTCCAGGCACAAGTCACCACTCTCACTTAATGCATATTCTTGAACTTGCTCTCTGGCCTGTGAGAGAATGTGCTATGCTCTTTGGGGCAGGATGCCAATAGATTGTATAGGGAAATGCTACCCACCTATAGCCTTGATGGCCCCTTCCCCTCTCTACCTCATCTTAACCTGTGAGCAGGCCTGCAGACCTTCCTCAGCATTCATTCCAATCTCACTCATATCTCTGCAGTCTACAGCAAAATGACATCACCAGTGTGCAGTCTGAAAACCAGGCTGGTGACATGGAAGCCCAGAACTGGCTAGATTTAGAAAAGTCTTGTTCTCTGAAAAGACAGGTGGCTCCATTTAAAATTCCTCCCCACCCATCAGCCTCAGCTCCTGCTCCCCAGCAACCCCCAAAACATATGCTGTGGGAGTCCCTGCACTCTCCCTGCCCTTGCCAGGTCCTGGAAGCCTCACTGTTCCAGCAGCTGCTGCTTCCTCTTGCTCTCCAGCAACACTGCTTTCCAACAGGATGGAGGCCGGATCCTTTGAGACAATCTCATGGTAGAAGGAATTTCCTCATATTTCTTGCTGAACCACAGCCTATGCCTCTTACCTTTAATTCAATTTAAAGGATGACTTAATTAGGTCTCTGGTACTGAAAAATCCTCAGCTTACACTGCAGCCACCCAAGCCTGACCACAGTCCAGTGGAGGGGGCTTTGATATAGGCCAGGGCTTCGCAAGGTTCCAGGTGTGTTTGAGATGACTCCAACTTAAAAGAACTCTTCTAACAGGTTCATTTAAGCTTCAATAACCAGAAAAGTAGATCAGGGGCCTGAGTGATTGTCTAAAGGCTGATGTGCACACTTGCTAATAAAGAGCTAAGCTTCACAGTTTTGTATGGTTTGCAAAATGCAGGCAATGACATTTGCAGATGGTCCTCCTACCATGGTCTCCACTAATAGCCCCACATCAGCATTGATTCCCAGCATAGTGACAATACACACCCCTACATTTTCCATTCAACCTCAAAGTCCAATAGTACTCCTCTTAGGCAGGGGGACAAAAAAGCAATTAGGATGTTGTTGGTACAAGTGGCATTTAGGTCACCATGCTCTAGTGAACCAAAGCAAAAGCCTCTGATTAAGATAGGCTTGATCTTTCTTAGATGTATTGTTTTTTTTCATATTTTGTCAGTATATATCATGTTAATGTGGCATTGCTAATCTTTAAACCTGCTTGAAAAAAATAGACCTCTCTTTGCCTTTACTCCCATCAAGTGTTGATGTACAGAAATGTACACTCACCTACACACTCCACGGACACCTTTTGACATTACACACAGAACTGCTGAGGTATTAAGTCAGCACTCCAGTGCTTTGAGAAAAGTGTGTTAAGACAACCTGACAAAGAAGCAGAGAAAAACTGTCAAAGTTTATCTAGTTCTCTGTTTACTTTTCTTCCTTGTTAAGTATAATATTTTTTTCCTTACTGCCCCCTAAAGAAACAATCTTATGCCTTTCAACATAGAGATGAATGATGGAGCTTCTGAGACAAAGCTACAAAACAACACACAGGACCTATCACAGTTGGGATTCAAGGTCACTCAAGGTCTTCCTGGGCCAGAACACTCAGCCCTTCTATAGGGACCCAAAAGGAAGACTTGCTTGGAAAGGACAGAGGTGAATAGAAGCAAGGGACTTTTGCAACACTGCTGTGACTTTCAAACTCATCAGAAAAGTAAAATTCCAAGCCAGCTAAGACTGATTTTCTTAAACCTGGAACAAATATGCAAAGATCATGCAGAGTTGTAAGTCAGTATGGTTCTTTCTGGATCTAATGAAAGTTAGAGTTAAATTGGCTGCTTGAAACTAACACTAATATATTACTCTGATTGGAACATGAAATTTATATGCAGCTCTATTGTGAAACCAGTTGGAGCAGGGCCCTTGGGCACAATCCCTAGACCCTTATGAAGTGCCAGATCCCTCACTCTCCTTTGTAGTTAGTGATACAACAAAAATCCTGGTTCCTAGCCATCATACTGTTGACAGCAAAGGAAAAATTACAATATTCTATGTAAAGAACAACTAAGGTCACATCTGATATTAGTGAATTTCATAGCTTGCTCTTCAATGGAATGATAAATCAACTAATTCTAAAACTGAGAGTCCATATGCCCTTCTTTCGTATTTTACTATCTTATCAGACTTATTCTCATCCCAAATGAAGTTCACAAACCTAAAAGAAATAGTAAACCCAAAGGAAAATAAGTTCTGCATCAAATGGAAAACTACAGGACTAATAGTCAATTTGCTAAGAAACAAAGGAGTAGAAGAAAATTTGGTGCCAAATAAATATTCACAGCAACATCAGAGCAGAATGTCTACACCAAATGGTGACCTTGTTTGGTACCGACATATGATACACTCATATTCCATAAAGGTTCAGTTTTTCATAAAGGAACTCTAAATATCCTGAATTGATCATTATAAAACATCACACTCAACACTAAAAATTTACAATTGTTATCCATAAATGAAAGAAAAAAGAACCATAAGGTAAAGTTACAACCATTAACTCAGCAACACAGCAAAAGTGTACTTACAATTTTATACTGGTTTTGGTAAATGGAACCATCACTAGAGCACCAGGTGAGCTGTGTAAGAAATGCTGCCTCTACCTCTGACTAAAATGCTATGGCATTTTCAATGGAAATGGTACAACTGACTTTCCACATGAGTTCCAATCAATAGCACCCTTCCAATTTAGGCATGGAAAAATCACCTGGAAGATAATTCTTTGGTGGCCTAGGATTTATGTACACTAACCTGGTTTGAGATATCCTATCCCCAAGACCCCTCACCCCACTCCATCATATGCCTTATCTAAAGAGCTTTTGTTTTTATGGATATAGTAATGTCCTGTTTTTTTTCCACTCCAGCACAGGTTCATCAGCAGAGGGCCGAGTTAAAATCCCCACTGCCCAGTTACTCCATATGGATATTAAGTAAAGTAAATCCACTTAGCGAGTGAGCCATGAGGAGTGGAGGCCATATTGATCATCCTGATTAGCCCTGTCAGCTGGAGCAAGAAAGACTGGCTGGCGCTCAGGGCCAGCTGTGCAGGGTCCACAGATGGAGACAATGGGCAACATCGACGGCCTCTAAGCAATTGGTCTGGGCAGTGATGGATGTTCTGTGGACAGCTTATAGTGTTATTAAGGATATAGAACTGCCCAAGAGAAACCCAAACTCCATCTTCTTTTATTAAGATAAAGGTGGATTGTCCATGATACAGTGCAGGACTAAGGAAGCATCTATGTCTTTCATCACTGACAGGAAAAAACACACAAAAAAATTCAATTTATATATTAATAAAAAGACAACTTTAATAAGCAAATATATATGTCTAACATGGAAATTATAAAATACCACTTGTCTGCATTTTTAATTAAGGAATGGACATATAAAATATTAAGTACAAATAAAAATTATTTAATTTTATGTCACTTAATCCATGTGCTTCATGACATTATTTAAGGGCATTAAGGGAAGAAAGGGGAGCCACAGGTGCCTCTCTCTCTGTACACAGCGAAGGCAACTGCTTAACAGGTAATGGAACTGTAGACCACACTTCAGCACTTGCCATACAGGCTAGAATGAATATATACTGGATGCAGAATCATAAGAAATCCTTTCCAGTTAGTCATTAAATTATTAAAATCAGAAATCATCAGGAAAAGAAATTCCCCAACACTGAGACACACGTGCATGCACTCACTCACTCATACCCTTCCCCATTTCTTTCCTTTTTTACCCTCACCCCCCAAACTCCCTACTAATTACTTTCTTATGAGACCAGGAGTGAGTCATTTTAATTTCCTGATCCTCAGTTTCCAAATTAAGACTAATAAGAATTTCCACATTAATAATTCCGAGGCCTACAAGGCATTAGGATTACTTTAAAGAGTCAATTAAATTGAGTAAGTAGTGCCTGGTAGAGTTCATATTCAAAAATATCCCATTGCCTTTCCTTTTCTCCTCAAATACCCCCAAGTTTGGTCTCTCAGACCAAGAAAGGTTTGGCTCATGCATGGCACCTCCTGAGAAGGAGGGTAGAACATTTTTGTTGTTGTTGTTGTTTTTTCCTGCTGGATACTGGCAAGGTTTCGTTAATATGCTCAAAAAACATCTAAAACTAGCTGAGTCTCTATTCCAAATTGGTTTTATTTCCCAAGCCCCATCTGCATTGATAGAATTAGCTAGGAATTGGTGTAGAGAAATTCCCTGGATTTTGCCATTCCTTTTTAGCACCTGCTAATGCCAGTGCTGCCAATAAGCAGTTTTGGAGACAGCAGGTTCTATTTAGGTCAGTTCAGTTCCTTCATGGTCACTGCAAATGAGAGGGCCCTCATTCCACAGAATGTAGCCAAATGACATCATGGTGGAGTGCAAGGCTGCAGGAGCTCATAACATTCCTCAACCATGCAAGTGCCCCCACCACTGCTTCATTGACCTCATTGCTGCTGCATAATTGAATGGTGCAGCATGAGCACCTGAACTATCTGGACTTAAGCTTCCAGTACACATTTGAGAATACGGGTTGGGTGCACACAGTGGGGGAGAATCAATGCCACCATGAGTCTGTATATTTATCTCTACTGACCAAGAGAGTCATTTCCCCTTTTAAAGATACCTTTTCTTGCTTTCAATAACTACATATCAACTTCCCTTTTCATCTTAATTGTGTGGGCCAGTATATTGTAGCCCAAGTGCTATGTTTACCAAAAACTCCTAAAAGGATACGACCATACAACATTGACCTGTATCCTTCACAGGGTTTTCAACTTGACGCTCTAGCCTAAATCCTTAAGACTGATAATTGTGAAGAAATAAATACTTCAGAGACACGATCAATCCCTTAAGACTCCAGGTGCTACAAGAAGGAGGTTTTAGAGAATTTGAAAATTCACTTTGATGGAACAAAAAGGCAATAGTCATCTATCCTGCAGACTATTCACAAAGGTTAAGAGTAAAAAGACCAGGGAAACCTCTTGCAGTGTATAGGATTCTGATGAATGTGTCCTGACAATATATTGGCCAAATTATTGTAGAAGGAATACCAGACGCAGGAACATTTTGAACATGGAAAATTTTACGGCACTGATTATAAACAGGACAGTTTAAGACCTAGATAAACTTGGCATGCTCAAAGCTGAAGGTCAACGGAGACTGACCTTCGATCTTTCCCACCTGGGGTTGGTTCTTGCCCTAGTTCCCTAGAGCTGTCATATAAAAAATTACCACAAACTTGGCATCTTAAATATCAGGGATTTATTCTTTCATAGCTACAGAAGCCAGAAATCTGAAACCCAGCCACAAACAGGGTCACACTCTTTTCCAAGTCTCTTGGGAAGAATACTTTCTTTTTCCAGCTTTCTGGTGGCTTCATCTGCACATGGCATTCCATTGTCTCTAGGTGTTCTCTCTTCTTATATGGATACCAGTTATAGGCTTTAGGGTGTACCCTAATATGGTATGATGTCATCTGCATCCTTATTTACATTTGTGAAGACTATATTTTAAGGTCACACTATCCAATTCACTATAGCTGTTAACAAAAAGTCAAGTGGAATTCAAATGGCAAGAGTTATTTTGGTATATAATACTTTGTGTAGAATTATGGAAGTGCAGGACACTATATGCATAGCCATCACTGAACTTGAGAACATAGCACATAAGCAATCTTCTCTAAAGAAATAAACAGAGGGTGAACTAAGAGAAGCCAGAATAATGGCGTGGCTCACCCATACCAACAAATTTCCTGAACTTCACTTTTCTGAAGGAACAGTGCTCTTAACAGAGCCAAACATGGAAAGCAGATGGCATTTCTCAGGAGAAATATGCACTGCTACCTCCCTTCCTGTACTTCCAAACCTAGAAAGATTTGTAGCCAACATATACTGCCTCTTTTTTTTTAACCTAGATTCATCACTATGCTCAGTTAAAGACCAAACATCTGAGCATCCAAAAACATTTATTAATCTAAGCTGAGAAAGAACATAGGACATAGTAAAGGCCACTGCTAGCAATGCAATAACTTGCTTCTCCAAGTTATTTCACAAGAATTGAAAGCTCTACTATTTCATCTTATAAACTAGGTTCTATGCCATGGGTTTAACTTGTAGCATTAATAGCCATCTCAAGAAGAAAAGTCATTTGAATCATGCTTGTCTCCTAACTGAACCTTTCTTCTATACATACACAGATTTTCAACATCTTCAGTACAATATTTCACCCTAAATACTAACATCAGGAGAAATGGAACAGAAAGTCTCACACATGTACACACTCTCTAGGCTGGAGGATTCAACCATCCTTAGAGTAGCATAAAGCATTTCCCAGAAGGAAACCTGACTCACTTGGCTGTCTCTCCTGTCACTCCCCACCATGCATGGCAGGGAAACACAGGGCACCTGGATGCCTTAGTCATGGCAAGAAGCACAGAGCCTGTGCCTGGGCTTCTAGGAAAATCGATGTCCTCTACCATACCTCCAACATGCATGCAGAGGTTTTAACAGACAACCCCTTCACAGTGATCACATCCAAGCCCCAGCCAGGGGCTCCTACTTGGTGTTCTAACAGTACTAGGGGTGCATGGTTTGTCTCCAAGTCACAATAATAGGTGCATGCCTCTGTAGGCAGCCTTTCTGTCATAGGGGAAATAGGAAGAGTTGGAAGAGGGGAGAGAAGTGTTAAGTAAAATTAACATTTCAAATCTTGAACCAGAAAATCAGCTGTGAAGTTGGACACGATTCTATCAGAATGCCAAGCAATATGTGGAGGAAGGAATAGGATAAAATTTTTAATTTAAGTTTCAAAGTAAATGCAACAATATACAAATATTTCCCTAGGTCTTGGACTACTGGGATCTACCTGCTTGTTACTGAAGAAGGCAAAATGTTCTAAAGAGTCTCCTAAAGAATGAATCTGTGAGATGGTTGATCGCTTTCAAGATTCCTTTTATTCATCTGTACAACTCTGCTCCTAGTCCCACATTTTCAACGCGACAGAGTATGTTTCTCCTTAGCACTGGAGTGTGTAAATTTCTTCCCCTACACCTTCAGGCCTAACATCTTTCTTCTCTAGCATTTGATTTAGAAATTTGAGAAAACCCAAAAGAACAGAAACCCCAGTGGAAAGCCATTCTATTTAAAAGACACTTTAGAACATTCCAGTGGCTGCTACAGCACCTGACTGGACAGTCAAGGGGGCAGGTTCGGGGGAGGGACAGGGGATGTGGCCATATGAGATGGCTCTCTGCCCCAGGTGTGACAGTCAGCACAGGGCAGCTGGCCAAGGCATCAAGAGATAAGAGTGGCCAGCACGTGCCCCTGCTTCTGTTACAGCTACTACTCTTCTTTCTTCAAGTCTGCTAATGGTTCTTTATAAATGCACAATTGGTGATAGGTGAGTGTCCAGGCCTATCAGATTAGGAAGGTAAAATGTCAGTGTCACTCAGCCAGGTTGAGAAGCCAGAAAGTGATCACTGAGAAGAGCCCAAGGGATGGCTCTAGTGGTGGACCATGTCACAATCAGTGTGTTCACTTTCAGCCAAACCCTCTGGACTCACCTGCACACAGAGGTGGTGAAACCAGCTTGCCCTGGTCCACTTCTGCCTTCTGCTTGGACACATTTTAGCAGCTGCGCAATTTTACCTAAATGCATAAAGCTGACAGGCTAAAAATAAAGCAGCTGACCCTGCTCCCGATAATGTCTGTACAGAGGGACTTTTAATGGATAGTCCAAATAATCTGAGCTCTGTGAAGCCTTGCTTTCAACCTCAAACCCCAATAGGCACTTTTTATGGGTATGCGGCATTGCATGACCCCATCTCCAGTTCTGAGCAGTGAGAAAATCCTGCATGAAGATGCACAGCAGGCCACACGGACAACTCTGCCAGAGCAGGTCCAGATGGCAAGGATCACTCCAGTTACTGACAGAAACATATAATCTCTGCACTGCTATTTTGAAAAAGTAATTATTACTTATTAAGTGCTTTATAAGAAAATAAGACAAGTTAGACTGGACAAAAAACAACAGAACTTTTTCTCAGGAGAGGTTGAATATAATGATGCTAAGAATCAAAGTAACAGAATTCAGGTGAGATAGAAAGGTTCTTATCTCCACATGAGATTCCCAGTGAACTTACCCACAGAATAGGAAAAATGGGGCAAAACTTACAATACCACAAGGAGCTTAGGCTATATACTTTCTAGAAATATCTACTTCACAAGAAAACATATTGAAAGTAGTATAGAAAATGTTATAGGGCTGGGGATGTAGTTCAGTGGTAGAGTATTTCTCTGGTATGCACAGGGCCCAGGGTTCCACCCCCAGCAGGCAAAAAATAAAAAGAAACAAAATATTTTAAAAATTGGAAACTTCATTTTCAGACAGTCAAATCTAATATATAAATGCTCATGCTGGCTTAGGACAAACAGATAAATAAGAGAAACACACCTATCACACACACAACATTCACATGTGGATCCATGACTCAATTAACCTAACTCGAATTATACTGGGAAAGTCTAAAACCATGCAGGAAACCAAAGTGATTTCACAGCCAACTGTAAGAATAGGGCAGTGATTTAAAATCTTTACCTGCCAGAGGACATCACCAAAGGATAGAAAGGTCATTCACTTAAATTCTGTTAGACATATTATTCCAACTAAAAACACAGCAAAAAGAGTATAAACATTTTAAAATAAAGCTAAAAGATAAATAATAAACTTTAAAACTATTTCTACTGAATATGACACAGAGAGAAGCTACCTAGAGCTAAAAATCTCAATTAGAAAATAAAAAAATATCCTAACATGATGTATGTAAGTAACAGTCATAGTCTTTTCACAAAAAATGCAAATGGGAAGGAAATATATAGAAAAAAGATCACTCTTAATAAATGTTTCAAGTGCAAATCAAAAGGAGATATTCTCCATCACGTTAGCAGGGGTCAGAACACTTATCATATTAGCAAAAAATACCAAGAAACACACATTCCCCTCCAGAGCAGAGGAGTTAATGTGGCCACATTCTTTATGGATTGTGAATGTGGCCACACTCTTTTGACAGAACATTTCATTTCTAGGATTTACTGAAATGAAGAGATACAAGCTTAAGTACTTAGATTCTAGGACATTTACTACTGTTTTGTTGATGTACAGGACACATAATGATCCAAATTGCATACCTATGTCTGCATGCATATAGACATAAAGAAAATCCACCTAAATTCCATCAATAGTGAATTTTATCATCTTTAAATTCTGACTTTATAAGTGATTTATAATTTTCTGTTTCCCTTTCCTGCAATGTCCATTTATGGCAGATGGTCTCAGAGTCAATCACTTCTTACTAACCCGTGAAATTAAAAGCTACCCTTAGGGTGGGGTGGCCTGTACCCACATAGAATGATAGACCTACTAGAGTCAGTTTGTTCTCAAACTGGTTGTACTTATTATGTCATTATATATATATATATTTTTTTTTTTTTTTTTTTTTGATGTAAGCAGCAAAGAGGTGTTTATTGCGAGCTAGCTCAGTCCTCCAAGTGCACACAGCAACTGGTGACTCTGAGAGGCCCCAGGGTTTGCAGCAGTTTTATACACTCTTTGGGGAAGGCAGGGACTTCACATACATCATAGCATCTCTAAGCAAATCATCACACACCTCGGGAAAATCAAATAACAACTCTAAAACATGATTAGCACATTCACTGGCGGGAACAAGTTGGGTAAGGGTGATTGGTTAGTACAAGAGAGGGATTCATTTGAACTGGTTGGTTTAAACACCGAGGGGAGTACTTGCTGAACTACAGGGTTTCCCAATATGTTCCACCACCATGAACTACAGGGAGGGTCATCTGGCATCCCAGGTATTTTCCTTGTCTCATGCTGATTGATGGCTGCTAGGGGGTTGCTAAGGGTCCCCACCTAGCCTGAGTCAGGGACACCTGACTCTGCAGATCTCTCCTGTTATTTGTAGATAAACAACTCAGCAGGGTGGGTATGTGCCTAGGAGTGCTTTGTGGGTCTTTCCAAGGACAAAGGTCATTCCCCTTCCTTGCACAGGCTTTGCTCTGAGGTAAGGCTGGTTTTTCAACTCCACATTGGGAATAGATAGCTGGGTTTATTCTAGAAACTTCTAAAGGAAGATCCAAGGTGATTATACCTGGGATAAGAAATGGAAAGAGCCAAAGGGTCCATGGTGTCAGGCCAGGCCAGTTATATCTAGGAGAGAATTACACTCAGGCAGAGAAACGGACGTCTCAAAAGGAAGCTACATTGTGCAAGAAAGATAATGAACTCCCTTTTCATCTGTTGAGTCTGGACAATGGGGAGCTGTTCAAGCAGACCAATGTCTGATAGAACACTCTGGCAGAATTCAGTAGAGAGGTAAAATCACACAAGGCACCAGGCCCGATCCAAACCTGGAGAAGATGTAAGGTGGAGCAGTTTCAGACAACTTGACCAAAATCACTCCTGAAAACTCGATTTTTTTTAGAAAATGTCATCAAGTTTCTAAAGAACTCACCATGAGTTCTAGGCATGGGTTTCTGCATCATTTTCATCTATTCTGAAACACATCTCTTTTTAGTCACACCTGAAATTAAGTAACATCATGCAATGAATGGTTAATGTCTTAAATGGAACAAAACACTGTTTGGAGGATTTCAGGAATTCTCCTCAAAAGGCATGTCATTATATATTTAAAGTCAGTTGTACCTATTATGTAATTACATATTTAAATATGGTATGGGTGAAAGAATTACTAGTACAAAAATGAAGGACTGGTATGAAAATTCAGTAGAAGGCTTCTGTGAGTTGCTAAGCAAGAAAATCCTTGCCAAATTAGGAGATACGCTAATGGGAGCTTGGGAGACTTTTTTTTTTTAATAGCGTACCTTCGAATTATTTTTCAAATATCTTTTAATTTCACATTCTACTTAAAAAATCTCAAACTAGGGATAGGGATGTGGCTCGAGTGGAAACGTGCTCGCCTGGCACGTGTGGGGCACTGGGTTCGATCCTGAGCACCACATAAAAATAAAATAAAGATGTTGTGTCCACCGAAAACTAAAAATAAAATATTAAGAAATTCTCTCTCTCTATCTAAAAAAAAAAAAAAATCTCAAACTAGGAAATGTAGACACCACAGCTTAGGAGTGCTTCTGGATGGAAAGATGCTAAGAAAGTTCAGTTAGGATCACTGATTCAGAGACATTTATTTAAGATGTGTATACTGAAGTAAAGATTTAAATGCATGCATTTCAGGTTAAAATTTTCATGAGTCTTAGTCTTAATTGACTGAAGAAAAGCAATATTTTAGTTGGGTAATGTCAAATAGGGAGGCTTCCTCTGCCCTCCTTTTACAACAGAATAGGGAATGAGGCTTTAAGCAGAAAAGTGGTGGGGTTGAAGAAAAAAGTAAGAAAAACAGAAATTTCAAAAAATGGCTACTTGGATTTTCAAGCAGAAAACCTGAAAGTCTGTGATGGCCAATTGTAAGATCAGGGCAGTGATTCAAAATCTTTACCTGCCAGAGGATATCACCAAAGGATAGAAAGGTCATTAACTTAAATTTTCTTAGACATATTACTCCAACTAAAAACACCTAATAAGGTGCTACAAATTCTAAAAGAAAGCAAAATGGCTAATAAATGATTCTGTAAATGTTCATTGAAGGTAGCTAATGAATTTTGTGCTATCATAGCACAGAAAATGAATTGTTTTTTTTGATACAGTAGACTTGAGTTTTTAAAAAGCATTATTACCAAGGCATAACTGACATATGATGAATCATGCATTTAAAGTATATGGGTATGTTTTATATATCTATTAACCTATGAAATCACCAACACAATGAACACAGCCATTAACCCCCCAATTTTCTTGTGCCTCTTTGTAAGGGGCCACCGACTCTCACCTCCACTATCCCCAGGCAATCACTATTCCACTTCCTGTCACTATACATTAGTTTGTATTTTCTGGAATTTTATTTAAAGGAATCCAATAGTATGCACTCTTTTTTTATCTGACTTTGCTTACTCAGCATAACTATTTCAAGATTGACCCTTGCTATTGCATATACCAATACTTCATTTGATTTACTGCTTAATCTTATTCCCCTGAATAGATAGAACACAATTTATTGACCCCTTTTACATGTGGATGGACACCTGGGTAGTTTCCAAGTTTGGGCTATTAGAAATAAAGCTGAAAGTAATGAGTGTATGTATTCAGTGGACTGCCTTTGACATTCACATGCAAGTCTTTGCAAGGACATAGCTTATATTTCCCTTGGGTAAATGCTGAGGAGAATAGGTGGGACACATGATAGGCATATGTTCAACTTTTAGAGAAAATGCCAAATTGTTTTTCAAAGAGTTTGTACCATTTTTCATTCCCAACAGCAGAATGTTAGGGTATGTACTAAAAATGAGACTATTCAAATCCATTTTATAGGTGAGCAAACTGAGGACAAATAAATTATCATGGTCACTGAACTAATTTACAATAGGCAGAGCCAGTATTTGAATGCACAAGTCTGAGCCCTATGCTATGACCCGTATCCCCTGTTCCCACCTACACATTTTTCCTGTTATTCATCATACAAAGCTATGGGCTATTTTTTTTTAACATTTCTTTCCAGAGATAACTGAGTTCAAAGATTTAAATAAGAGATCATAGATAAGGTTTGGAATATCATTATGAGCCAAAGACTCAGAGTAAATGCTTAATCCTTATAATACCAACACTTCTACATCATAAATTATCATTAGAGCAATGATGGATGGATGCTGATTAATTCAATCCAGTGGATATCACTTACTAAATGAAAAAAAAAATCCTAAGAAATGAGAAGACATTATTTCAACAGAGCCTATTTTTAACAGAGTGCTTTTCTGCTAGAAAAAAGAAAAAAAAAATCCCACAAGCAGGCAGAGTCATTATCCAGTATCTCAGATGGCTGTGGTTTCACAAAATCCAATCCAGTTACTAAAAGGCCTTACCATAAAGACCTAGGGCTGGAAGACAACCAGGTCAGCAATGTGTGTGTTTTAAAACTTCTTGGCATTTGTTGCCACATTTTTAAAAGCATAAATACAGAGGGACATTGTGCAGCTACTTCTCTGTCTAGAAAGCCTCAGAGTGCAACGGGGACCAAGGATAGTGCTTGCATTAAGGAGAAAGTAAACAAAACAGCATTTCCTAGCAGCAGCAGACTGTGACATTGACCGTGTTACACAGGGTATTGATTTATGATTAAAAAAAGAAGAAGAAAAGTTGGAAAAAAATAATCAGTATTTCCCCAGCATGCTGACAAATGGGAAGGAAATTGCTTAATTAGCACAATTATGGACAGGTAGAGGGATCCTGGACTGCAGGAGGAGTGTCCAATGACAAATCAACCATATTGAACACTGACTGGATTCAAAGCACTATGCCAGGCTGGAGGCAGGCCAGCAGGCAGAAAAGTGGTTAGATACAAACAAAAAATAGAAAATAAGAAATCTCCCCTAATTTGGAGTTTATCATCAAGTTAGAGAAAGAACCTACATCTCAGAATAAAATCACGACACACTCAGTCTGAGATAACTATAAACCATTGGTCTTTGCCAACAATGACTAAGTACAGCCACTAGCAAAGTACTGCCAAAGTGCTGTCTCAGTTAATCCTCACAAAAGCCTAGTGAGGTAGATACTGCTTCTATCTACAGTTTACATACTAAACCACCAGGGAAACTTCCATGACTTGGTCCTGACCACATAGCCGTGGTAGAGCGTGGGACTCAAAGCTCTGTTCACCCCCCAGAGCTGATGGGCTGAGCAACTAGGTGACAGAACTCTATGAAGCCCTCAGAAACACATGGAGTAATCCCTCTGGGGAGTGAGGCCCCAGAGGCTTTCTGCAGGCAGGAAGGACACCTGCTTCCAGGGAAACTGACAGGAAAGAGGCAAGCATTACAGGGGAAGGAGGGATCTGTAAGAGGCTGAGCAACCACCTAGGGGGATGTGGTTAAATGAAGTTCACCAACATTTACCAGATACCTCTAAGCCAAGCTCTGGCAACCCTACTCGGACACAGAGTTTCTGTTTCTTGGATGGCATCATGCTGCCATTGATCAACAGCATCAAGACAATTTTCAATACTTAGGCCTCAGGAGCTTGGCAATTTCAATGTTTTTCTTAAAATTTCTTTGGGGGTACCAAGGATTGAACCCAGGGCACCCAGAACCACATCCTCACCCTGTTTTTACATTTTATTTTGAGACAGGGTCTTGCTAACTTGCTTAGGGGATTGCTAAATTGCTGAGGCTGGCTTGGAACTCACAATCCTCCTGGCTTAGCCTCCAAACTGCTGGGATTACAGGCAAGTGTGACTGTACCCTATCTTAAATTTAATGATTCCTACATTATGAGAATAGCTTTACAAGTATGTTAATACTACCCTGTCTTAAATTGGTATAATGGAGTAGAAATGTGATGACATAATCACACATTCCTGCTTCTTGCCCTTACTCTTACCTTCCTGTGAAATTCAACCTTAAAGCCATTAGGTGGGAAAAATAACATAGGTACTAGAAAGGGGTAAGGGTGGCCAAGAACATAGAAAAATTAGAAGGAACACCATGGTATTAAAATGGAATTTAAGCTGGGTGCAGTGGTGCGTGATTGTAATCCCAGCAGCTTAAAAGGCTGAGGCAGGAGGATGGCAAGTTCAAAGCCCGCCTCAGCAACTTCACGAGGCCCTGTCTCATAGTAAAATATAAAAAGCGCTGGGTAAATTGCTCAGCAGTTAAGTACCCTGGGTTCAATCCCCAGTACCAAAAATGAAAAATAAAAAAGAATTTTAAAATAATGGCATGAGGTAAACAGACACACATAGATATGTTTGTGTGCTCAGAATGCAGAGAGATGTCACTGATCCTTGTTTTTTGCAGATTCTGTATTTGTAAGTTTCCTACTCACTCTAATTTATTTGGAACCCCCAAATTAATATTCCTGGTACTTTTGTAGTCATTTGTAGACACATATGAAGCAGGAAAAAGTTTGAATTGTTCCCAACTGCCCAACTGTCATGTTCCCAACTAGGCTTGTAAACAAGGGTCCGTTTCAGGGTTTTTGTTTTGTTTTTTTATCCTTCTGCCTTTTGTTTATTTTGTTATTTAAAATGGCCCAAGCATAATGCTGAAGTACTGTCTAATGTTCCTAAGCCTGAGATGGCTGTCAAGGCTTAGGAAAAAAGAAAATCACAGGTGTTAGTTTCTTTCAGGCATGAGTTATAGATTGTGGGCCATGAGCCAGTGCTAATGAATCAACCATATGTATGAAGTAAGTTGTATTTAAACAGAACCTCACAGAGAACAGAGCTATATATTGATTGGCTGACAAAAAATGATGCTAGCAGGGGCTCATAGGAACCTAACTCTGTATTTCGCCTAAGTTCAGTGGTTAAGAATTCACTAATTCAGTGTTCAAAGAGACTTTGTAGAATGTAACTAGCATGAATAATAAGAATCAACTGAATTCCCTGGGTCTGTCCACTGTGAAGGTCTGGAACAAGTGATGCCTTGCTTCACGCTCACATCTCGGTTTCTAATTACCTTTTTTAAATAAAAGAAACTAAGGTTCTGTGGAGAAATGGCTAATTCTAGGGATGCAGAAGGTGAAGCGTAAGGAGAGTCAGGCATGTCCTTTTTCTTTCTTCTTCTGTTTTTCTTCTTTGTGGGAGTGGTACTGGGGATCAAGCTAGGACCCTGGTCATGCTAGACAAGTGCTGTTACTGGGCCTTGCTGCCAGACCTGGCATGTCTTATTGTGCCAGAGACTAAGGAACTGTTCAAAGAACAATGGAAAAGTGTCAAAAGCACATAGAAACCAATTTGAAAGGGTTCTCACAAGCTGGAATGTCAAAATAATGTCAGGAACAGATTATAACTTGCTGAATAAAACAGGAAAAAATATAAATAAATGAATACATAAAATGAAAGCTGGATGAGAAATAGGTTAGCTACTTAGTTTCAAAATACTGGTCTGCGGGTGTAGCTCATTAGTAGAGCATCTTGTAGGGGTAGCATGAACAAGGCCTTGGATCCAATCTCCAGCAGTGAAAGAGAGAAATAAAACAAAATAATATTCCGCTTGCATGGTGGCACAGGTATAATTCCAGTGACTCAGGAGGCTAAGGCAGGAGGATCTCAAGTTCAAGGCCAGACTGGACACTTACTTATTAGCAAGACTCTGACTCAAAATTTAAAAAATAAAAAGGGCTAGGGGTGTGGATCAGTAGCAGGGCACCCCTGGATTCAATCACTACTACTACTACTACTACTACTACTACTACTACTACTACTACTACACACACACATACACACACACACACACACACACACACACACACACACACACGTGAGGGGGGGGAGGGAAGGAGGGAAGGAGGGGGAGGGGGGAGGGAGAGACCCAAAACAACAACAAATTCCCTACAAAATACTCAGTAAACAGGAAAAAGAATAACCTTTACAAAGTCAAACTCTGGCCAACACAACCTCATTCATGAGATAACATGAACATCAGTGTGGGACAAATAAAGACTGTGAACCTCATGATAGATGTAAAAAGAACACAGCATGGTTTGTGATATTCCTTCCGAAGATGTTGCTACAACTTAGATACAGTTTGGGGGCACTCCCAGGGGTTCACATACTGGAAGCTTGGGCCTCTGGTGGTGGTGTTAGGGGGTGATGTGGGGTCTTTAGGAGGGGCAGCCTCATAGGTCATGGAGGGCAGTACTATGGAAAGAAGCCAGGGTGTTCTCCTGGAACCCTGGTTAGTTCTCACAGAAGATTGTTTTAAAAGACCAAGACAGGCCTCTCTCAGTCCCTCTGACTTACTATCTTACCATGTTATCTCTTCCTTTCTGTTACAGTTTGAATCTAAAATGTCCTCCAAAAGCCATGTGCTAATAGTGGGGTTGCCAGTCTGCAGTACTGCTGGAGATGGTAGAAACCTTAGGAAGTGGGGACCTGGCTGGAGGAAGTGGGTCACTGAGTGGGTGACCTTGGAGGGTGCATCTTGCCTCCAGCCCCTTATGCTCTCTTGCTTTTTTCTCTGTTTCATGGCTGCCACGAGGTTAGCAGCTTACCTCCACCACATGCTTTCCACCATGATGCACTGCCTTGGCATAGGCCCAGAGCGACAGGGTCAAGAGGCCATAGACTAAAACCTCTGAAACCATGAGCCAAAATATACCTTTTCTTCTTTTAAGTTGATTTTCTCAGATATTTTGTCACAATGATGGAAAGCCAGCCCACTCCTTCATGCTCTCTTGTTCTAATGCCATATGACATGATGTGTTGTAGATAGTGGGGCCCTTGCCAGAGCCATCATGATTTTGTTTGGACTGTCAGCCTACAAAACTATGAGCAAATATGCATCTTTTCGCTCTAAAGCACCCAGCCTCAGATATTTTGTCACAGCAATGGAAAATAGACTAACAGATGTACAATCTGAAATCAATAACAAAGAAAGACGCAAATCCAAACTGAGGAATACTCTACAAAATAACTAATCTTTCATCTTCAAAAGGGTTAACATGCTAAAAGTCAAGGAAAGACAGATGAACTGTTCCACACTGAAGGAGACTAAAGACATATGATGAATAAAAGAAATATGTGATTATGAATTTAATCCATTTGCTATAAAGGACATGTCTGGGACATTTGGTGAAAACTCAAATGGTGCCTCAGGATTAGATGGTAGTAATTCTGGTGATTGCATTGTGGTTATATTCAAGAATGTCCTTTCGTAGGAAATACCGCTAAAATAAAAATAATGGCATGTGATTGAACATTAGGTCAGCAACCTACAATCAGATGGTTCAGGAACCATTCTCTGTTCTGTACTTTCAGATCCTTTTTAAGTATATGACTCTTTCAAAACTTTTTAAAGAAAAAGGCTGCATATCACAGAGAGGGAAGCATAACCAGGAGGATGCACTGCAAGAGTGTCCATTTGTGTTCTTCTACCCTAAAGTACCCCACCCACCCACCAGCTCTGCAGGCTGTGGCCCTGCCCTGCCTGCCCCTAGAGAGCCACAAGTCCTACGAAGATGCTCTCCACAAGCAGACCTCAAATTACTCATCTCATTCCTCCTCTGACTCCTGCCCAGCATTCCACTGGGACCTGTGCTGGCCGAAGTGATTCATGTCTTCCTCTGGTGATGGAGCCGGACTTCATTTTCTGGTCTGTACCTATTTCCCCAGCACTGGACAAAATAGCTCTTTTAGTCTTCCCTCTCTTCTCAGTACCCTACATGGGCTCTTCAGTGCTTAAATATGATTTCCCCTGGTCTCTTCTAGTGTCCCTTCTTTTCCTACTTCACGCCCCTTGCCTGGTCAATCTTATTTGCTCCAAGGGCCTACATTCACCATATCTGCAGACAGAGGCCAAATCTCTCCTCTGTACTTCTTATCGAAGTCTACTCCACATCTTCCCAAAAGCTTTCACAAGCATAAAAAATTCTCCTTATAAAAAATGAATTCTTCATCTCTGCCCTGCTTCCACTCCTTCCAAACCTGCTCCCCTCCTGGATTCCTAATCTCTGTAGCCCCAGTGTCTATCCCCTATCTACCACAGGCAGAAATGGGAGAAGCATCCTTGACCCCACTGTCTCCCATCTTCCCACATCCTGACAATTTTAACTCCCACATAGCTCTCAAATCTGTACTCTTCTACTTGAGGATACTATCATCCCATCATCTCCTGCTTAAATTTCTGCAAAAGTGTCCAACTGGGCTCCACATTTCTGTTCTTACTGTGCTTCAATATGCTCTCCACTTCTCAGTCCAGTGGTCTCCCAGAAATTCAGATCTGACTAGAGCTCACTCAGCGTCAACCCTTTCAATGTATGTCCATGCTCTTAAGGGAAAGTCTAATCCCTTACTAGATATTACAAGATCTGTTGATCAAGCCCAACTCTCCCTCTGCACCAACTATATTGAAGTGTTTTCTGTTGCTATCTTATTAACAATAATGCTCCTAACATCCAGCAGAATGCCAAGCACATTGTAGATGCTCAATAAATGTTTGCTGACTGAATCAGTCAATTAAATGGAAGGATGCTAGCCCAATTTATCATTTCACAAAGACTCAAATCTTGAAATATACCATGGTATTAAACACACAACTCAATTCCTTGGCAAAAGCCTAACAACACAAAATAATCAGCAGTTTAAGTTCCTTGAGGTCAGACATTAGAGAGGAAGAAGGGAAACACTTGCTGGCACTCAAGTAGGCAGGTTAGCTTATGCCACCCACCACTTGCTGTCATATGCACAGCAGGATGCAATTCCACTGTACTCAAGTGTGGTGTGTGCTGCTCAGGGTGTGCTGGAGATTTTGCTAAAGAACAGAGGCCAAAATGCTTCCAACCACTGTCACTCACTTTATCTTAGGTATTTCTGGGAAGTCAAAGGAGAGAGGGAGTCAAGAAAGAAATATGTGAAAGCAACAGAATTAAGGGCATATTAGCTTAAAATGATCAGTGAAATGGAATCAGTAATCTAATTAAGAAGGTGGGCTGGGGCGGGTGAGCTGCCACCATCCTTTCAAACCTCAGTACAAGGTCTTGATGACCGGGTGACAAATAAAAAGCTATCGTGGCTTCTGTGACCTCTGACTGCTCTGATGACTATTAAGCATTAAGAGAGATCTTATCCCTGGAGGAAAGAGAAAGTCTAATAGAAATCCAAGGGTGCTTGAAGGGCAGGAGAAAGTAACATCCAAGAGATGCAGCATGATGGGCGAGGAAATGATAGCTGTGAAGAGACACGAGTAGCCCAACCATAAGGAAAACACACCAGGGGATGGAAGAGGACATCGCCAGGCACCACCTAAGGGGGTAAAGGTGGTGTTGATACCATCACCTAAGGCAGTGCCCCCCATGGAGCCTGGAGCACAGCTGAGCGTTAGCTCTCTATGGGGAGAGAACACCTAATCCACTCTACACAGCTGAAGAAACAGGTACAGAGAGGTCAACACCTGCCCACACTCACAAACCTATGAAGTGGCAGGGTTGAGATTTGAACCCAAGTCTGCCCAATATAAAGAGCAATAATCCTCTGTAGCGAGTACCATTTCTAGTTACTCACTGTGACTATTCCTTACCAGGAGTAAAAAGGTAGGCTTTGCTCATCACCCCCAGAGGCTGGGATACTGTGGTAAACACTGCTGCATCACTCACCTCATACCTGGGTTGGTAAAATAAATGCTTACGGGATGCAGAGGACACCACCTTCATAAGGATAAGTAAACACTGTCTTCTAGGCCTGGATGCCACCATTACTAAAAATGATTATTGTTAGACCACAGGGTTTCCTTTCCGAATACTATCACAGGAATATCAACCTAAAATGGGATCTTTTCTGAAATGGAAAGTAATGCCTTATTAGCTTCTCTCAGTGATCTGTAGCATCATTAAACTAATACTAGTTAACTGGTGACAGTACCAATTATTCTTACCACTAGACAAGTCTATTAAAATGAATCTCGGGTATCTAAGGGAGGGAAAGCAACACCCTGTCCTTCAGGCACCTAACTGCAGTAGTATGCATCTGTGCAGAGGAGTTTTGTGACGCTGGAACATGCAAAAGGCATCTTAGACTGGCTCACTGTAGCATGAGAGGCTGCAGAGCTGACCCATACTGACTGCCAAGCTCCTTGGCTGCCGTGCTGCTCCAGTGACTTAGAGTCCACCCATGAGGCAGGTTCAGAGGTCATTTTGACTTGGAATTCTTACAGGAAGAAATGCAGAGCATGCGGGCGTCCATAAGAAGCAAGATCCCTTAGCAGAGGAGGCATACCACTGTACAACCAGATCAAGGACTCAGTCCCTAGTTCAGCAACTTCCCACAGCAACTGCTACAGCAGCTTTTCTGGGAGAAAGAAATGGTTCTAGGATTAGGGAGTATCCAGGAAGTTCAATTGAAGACCTATTCCTCCAAATTTCCCAAGGAGTCTGGGAAAACCTACCCCCTGCATTTGTTCTACTCCAGCTTTAATTCCCCAGAGTCGATTCTGTGTCCAATACAGGAAATGTGAACAATAACAAGAGGCTCACTGTTTTTATTAGATTATTAAATTTGTGAAATATTATGTATAAAATACTTAGCCACAAAGGAAAAAGAAACAAACTCGATTTATTTTAATTAAATTTTGGTGTAATACCGTTTGGACTAGGAAAATTCATATAAACTATAGTGTCATCCAGTTTTACAAACCTAAACCTATACTGTAATTCATCTCATTCATAAACATGAGATAACTTGACCTACTTTCTAATATATTCAGTTCCTTCTTGTCTGCATTAATCTGTGGTGACATTTTAAAAGTTGCTCTAATAATTTCCATTATATGAAGATGCACTTTTCATTTACATCAGCTTTGATTCTCTTCCCACAAACAAAATACTGTTTTCTCAACCGTTAGCCTGCAAATGCAGTAAGAAACAAGATGTACAAGACAGCTGACACAGAAGCTCACCTTTGAATGTGGATCAGTACAGGGTTTCTAGATAGAGGAAGAAGGTAGAAAAAGGAGAAGGGGACAAAGAATGAGACAATTTTTCCCAGCAACATGGAATAGTAGGTTGAAGCTTTCTCTGTACAGTCTGTGGGAAATTTGTAGAACACAGCTTTTAGAAATAAGTATAAATTCCATATCAAATACTATAATGAGCAACATGCTTCCCAGTAGTTCTCCAATCTCAGATAATAAGGGAAAAGAGAAGAAATCTTTCCATTTCCACACCTGCTTACAGCACACTCACACTACAACCCTCTCTACCCTCGGGAATCCACCATCCTTCCTTCTGATGAAGTCCTCTTTGATACACTGTCCACAAAAGAGAAGATCCTTTTTATGCCTAAGATTTTTCTATGGCTCCCAAATGGCTCTCAAATGCTTACAGCAGAGGTTGGCAAACTGTGGCCCATAAACTACTTTTTTTTTTCTTTCTCTTTTTACATTGTTGGCAATTGAATCTGTTCAATCTGGGCCCTCGTGCATCCTAATTGTGTGATCTACCATTGACTACACCTCGAGGTCCTGGTTTTTACATTATTTTAATGGTTAAGGAAGAAATAAAAAACTAAAAGATTTATATTTCATGATAAATTAAAATTATGTTTCAATTTCAGTGTCCGTAAATCTTAATCTTTCATACTTAATTGTAGTACAGCCACACCCATTCATAAATTGTGTTCGGCTGCTTTTTGTGTTCCAACAACAGAGTTCAGTACTGCAGCACAGACGGTAGCCTAAAATATTTACAACTGGTCCTTTACAGGAAAAGACTGCTAACTCCTGGCCTGCAGTATAAAATCCATAACTCTTGGCTGGCCAGTGCAGGTCAGTGAAATCTGGATGCACACAACCTTCCTATAAGCCTTTTTACTTCTACCTTAAGTCCTAAGATCTATTCTGCTGCAATGCTCTTCCATTCGTGATTCACTTCCTCTTGCCAACTTTGCAGCTCCAATCAGTCTTCCCAGCAAGTAGACATACCTCATTCTCCTCATAAAAGGAACATACACATGTAACTTCCATGTGGTTGGAAAAAGGAAACTGATTTTTCAGAGTGCTCAGGGCCATAGTCCACATAACTATTTGTAATACTGCAAGATGGAAAGCTCCTAAATGTCCATCAATTTTGTTGGGTGCAGGTTGAATGAACTAGGAAAAATCCACATGGAAAAAGAGGAAGGAACTCCAAGGAGTATGGATGAGCTCTGCACATGCTGTGGAGTAAGAGTGAGGATGGAAATGCAGTGAAAAAAGCAAAGAAGTGAAGAAATATGAGTACTGTGTGCTGTTTTTCATCTAACAAGGGAGAGAGGTGCAAATACAAAAAAAGATGTACATATCTGCATATGTATAAACACTACAATGAAAAACCATATATATATATTTTTCAATTGCTACATATGCGACAGGAGGAAACAGGATAAAGAAAGTACTGGGATGAAAGCAGTTATCTCTTGCCATGAACTGAATCTCTGTGTACTCCAAAATTCATATGCTGAGACCTAATCCCCATGTAGTGGTATTCGGAGATGGGGCCTTCAGGAGGGGATGAGGCCAGAACCCTCATGAATGGCATTATTGCTTTTATGTCCCAAAGAGCTTCCTTATTACTTCTGCCATGTAAGCACACAGCTAGGCACCACCTGTGGATGAGAAAGAGGGCCCTTACCAGATGCTCAATCTGCTTGAGTCTTCACCTTGATCTCCTACCATCCAGAACAGTGAGACACAAAATTTTGTTATTTCTAAGCAAAACATCTCTGAATAAACTTTATTTTACAAATGAGACTCTGAAACCTTAACAATACTAAATGTGATGGTTTAAAACAGAAAAGAAATGTAAACCACCGAACCTAACTATATATCCTGCTGGTACAATCACACAGGAATTTCCAAACATTTTTGTAGCTTGTAGCACAAGATAAAGAAAAATGACGTACCACTAATAACTAAAATTATGATAACTGGGCTTTGATTCAAACAAAATAGATATAAATTGATAAAGTAAGAGCCTTATATGTGGGAATTTCACTTAGAATTATTAGTATGAACCCATAATTTTATGTATACACACATGGATACACATGCTCCCGAGTTCTATCCACAGAAAAATCCAAATACAAACCCAGTACAAACTTAATAGCAAAAAAACATGCCTCATTTCTATTCTGTGCCTTCTAAATACTTGAAGAAATCGGGGCTACTTGGAGTAGTGACAGATTCAAGTCTGGTGCAAGAAATAGGTTAGATAAGGCTATAACATTTTATCAACACTAGGAAGTATTTTCAAGTGCAAAAAATATAAGAGTCATGTCACAAGAATGTGAGACAGCCTGAATTAATTTCCCCTGGTCAAATACAGGCAATTTGAGCACCAGTGAAAATATTAAATGGAAACATATCAATTATACTTACATTAAGATAAATAAAATCTCAATCATCATTTTGGTATATGCTGCTAGGGAACCAATCCATTGTTTTGGAAATAAAAAGAACACATTAAGCATGTATCCTGATTTTCCTATGTGAAATTCAGACTAAACAAAACAAGTCATAGAAAACACAAGGAACAGAGGGACATGCTAAATAGCACAAGGAAGAAGCAATAACAAAATCAAGACTGTGGAAAACTGAGAAGTTTTCTCAACCCTGGCACTATTGATATTTTGAGCAAAATAATTCTCTGTCATGTGCAGCTGAGTTGTGCACCATAGGGCATTTGGCAGCACCACTGGCCTCTATCTAATAGATGCCAGTAGCACTCCTGCCCCAGTTGTGACAACCAAAAATGCCTCTAGATATCACCATTCATCCCTATATGAAGAAGAATAGTCTTTGAGAATTTCTGCTCTGAAGGATAAACAACCCGATTTCTTGAACACACAAATCTAAAGGTGGAGAGGGGGGAAGTGGGAAAAAGAATCTATAGATTGAAAGGATATTAGAGACATAGGAACTAATTGCAGTGGATAAACCTTATTTGAATCCTGAGTTTTAAAAAAGTAAAAAAAAAAATTATGTGACAACTGAAAAAAAAATTCAATGTTCACCTGATATTAGGGAAACGTTGGTAATCTTTACATTTTAGAGGTGTTTTAAAAAAAACCTTATCTAGAATACTTTAAGTCCTATCTCAGACTCATATACTGATATACTGTCAGAAACTAATAAGATAATAAAAATATTCTTCAAAATACTGAGTGGGTAGAGAGAAAGGTATAGATAAAATAAGATAGGCTAAGAATTAATTACCATTGAAACTGGGTGATAAACACACAGTCCACTACATAATTCTCTTCACATTTGAGTACACTTAAAAGTTTCCATTAAAAAAGTATGCATAAGGGGCTGGGGATGTGGCTCAAGCAGTAGCGTGCTCGCCTGGCACGTGCAGGGCGCTGAGTTCGATCCTCAGCACCACATAAAAATAAAGATGTTGTGTTGTCCACCGAAAACTAAAAAATAAATATTAAAAAAAATCTCTCTCTCTCTCCAAAAAAAAGTATGCATAAATAAATCTGGCAAGCAATTCCACTCCATTCTTCTCGGTAATCATGCAAGCCTCAAAGCAAGCATGGAAGGGAAGGGAAGAATTAATAGTTTTCTGGGCTTGCTTCTTGGGGTCCCTCTTGATGCTGAGAGTGAGTCTACTGTTTACAACATGGCCTTTAAACACAAGAGGTGATGATGAGCAGCAAGCTTTCTAACACTGGAAGAAAAGTCTGCTGTCTTCAACTAATCAGGAGACAGAATATTGGTTCTTCATGTGCATCTTCCTAAGGAATGCTCAAGAACAACTTGAATTATGAGGAACTTTTGCCTTGTGTTTTGAGTTTAGAAGTTTATCCCCAATGTCTGACTGTGCCACACTGCTATCTTCCTTATCTTGGAATAAGTCCTGCTCCAATCTCCCAGAGCCACTCTACCATTCCTGAACGGCTCACCTCAGTACTCTATTCTAGGTGACAGAAAAATTTTTGTTTTTTAATGTACTTTGTTGTTTAATGTACTATGGTTTGCAGTCATTTCAGCTTTAAGCAACAAAAACTCACACCAAATAATCAAGACACCTAGTCTTCTTTCTCTTACAAACCTACTCCATTTTTACGTGGTTGGTGGGATTATAAATTGGCACAAATACTATGGAAATCAGTACAGAAGTTCTTCAAAAGACTAGGCATGGAACCACCACATGACACGGCTATATCACAGCTTGGTGTTTATCATAAAGAATTAAAAAGTCATCATACTACAGCAATACATGTATACCCATGTTTATAGCAGCACAATACACATTAGCCAAACTATGGAACCATCCTGGATGTCCATCAAGGGATGAATAGATTAAAAAAATGTGAGATAGTTATATCTATCTATATCTATATAATGAAGGTTTATTCAGTCATAAAGAAGAATGAAATTATTCCATTTGCATGAAAATGGATAGAACTTGAGAACGTTCTGTTAAGCAAGATAAGTCGAACTCAGAGGGTAAACAGTCGTGTGCTTTCTCTCCTAAGTTGAAGCTAGAGAGGAAAAAGGAAAAGAAAGGTGGAGGGTTGATCTATGAAAACTGAAGGGAGATAAGTAGAATGAGGAGAGGGATGGGGGTGGGGGAGGAAAGAAAGGAAAGAAGAAATACTAGGGAATGACATCGGCAAAATTATATTGTCATATTGTACAAATATGTAACAATGTTTGTTCAAATATGTAACAACAAATCCCACCATTATATACAACTGTATTGCACCAATAAAAAATGTGGAAAATGAAAGAAACCTACTATAACACACTAGAAATACTCCCTACTGCCTCTGATCTTTCTGCTCATTTGCCTCTTGCAAAAGATCCCTTTGCACTGCAGTGTTTCTGGAGATATAAACAAAATAGAACAACATCAATGTCATTGAATCTTCCACTGCAGATTTTTATTTCCTTCCTCACTTAGGGCATTGAATCTGCTTCCTCTGAACCCAAGCTTCTGGGAAGTATAGTCAACAGAGAAAGAGACCAATGTCTCACCCTCAGTTTTACAGCTGGTCCCTGAGCCTACATCCAACTGACCATCGTGGACAATCTAGGTGTATGGAGCCAGATTTCCGGCAGGGACACTGAGTCATTTTTCATTCTTCAGAGGTAAGTAAACTGAGGAAAATATAATGTATTAGAACAATATTTAGGATTGAGTAATAAAAAATACTTTAAAGACTTCATTTATCTCCTTCTCTTGGTAAAGAGTCAGGATGTCCCCAGATGACTGAAAGCCTAGAAAATCTCAAGGCTAGATTCAAGAAAGCTGGTACAGTGTAAAAGGAAGGGCTCCTTTAAACTTGGATGGTCCAAGTAGACTTGTCCCTCTAAATTGCTTTTACCCGTGTTTCACTGGACCTACGTATCTTCACTTGGAGATGAAAACAAAATAAAAACTACCAATTTTTATTTCCTTCCTCATTTAGGGCACTGAATCTGCTTGACTGTGACACACTGCTATCTTCCTTTCCTGGAATAAGTCTTGTGTATGTGGCTGATGTTTACATAATGGAACCAAAAAGGTCTCATCAGATCACAACTCCATTGGCTTAGCACTCTACCATATCCTTACAGTTGATGGATGGAAATAGCAGAAGTTGCAAGTCAGAATGGGATTGCTGCAAGTTGATACAAGGGAAACCGTGGACTGCTGACCACAACCAAATTGAAATGTGGGACATCTCCTTTGGCCATCACTGAAGCAAGATCAATCCCAACCCATATAAATAGACTGGACTTGGCTTCACTGAGACCATATTTCTCCTGCATGACTGAAGGAGGCCTGGATCTAAAGATTCTCCTTTTTATTCAGTATTTATTTGGGGTCATAAACATAACAAGTCAAGGTGTTTGGAAAACAAATATTACTGCACAGAGGCAGCACATCTTCACACTGCCACCTTGATCTAAGTATAACGGTGGACGGAGTGGTGGGAGAAATTTATAGTGTGGTAGTGCACTAGCCTCTGCCTCTGACTGTGTTCAACCCCGTGCAGAAACAGAGGGGTGTACTTTGGCTACTCTAGCCGTGGATGAGCGGGAATGACAGATTGGAGACCTAATGGAGACTTAACAAGGAGGAACTCTATTCACAGCTATATACTCTTCAATGTGCTATTCAAATAGAAAGCAGAGAACAACTCATGGGTGACATGTTTATGGAGAAACTCCAGGTTCTACTAATAAGCCTTCAAATGGGATCTGCATAGTGAGGAAGACAGGCAGCTGCGAGTGAGGAGTTGGGAGAACATCAACACTGCTGGAGGGACCTGTATCTCCAGGGCACCTGCCACCCATTTGAACACTGCCACAGAAGACAACTGACCAAATAAAATTAGACAAAAAGAGTTATTCAGATCACTGCATTCATAAGACAAAATGAAAGATTTAACAAGAGTTGATTGTCTTTCCAATCTTTCTTTCAAAACCACCACAAAATATACCATAAAAGAATCAAATGTACTTGCCTCACACACATACACTTGAGCTGTAAGAAAATACTCAATGCAATAACAACCTGTGATAAATCATTTTTTCCCATTCACCATCAGGAATGAGTAATCCCACTTGAGATTCACCAAGAGAATATTGAATGGAGATGGCTATTCGCAATTCCCATCACAGGAGATTTATTTGTAACGAGCTCTTGGTCACCAGGCACCCTGTAACAAGGATGAGGCTGGGAATTAGGCAGAACTGACTCTTTCGTAGAGAAGTAGCAATTTCCTGGGAGAAGAAAGTAAGACATGCCAGAGATAGGGAAGTCTTCCCATCTATGAAACCACAGCTAGACACCACGCCTCTGCCTGCCCTAAGGTCTAAGATGCACTTCCCACTGGGGGTTCTTGGAAAGGGCTCATCCAGAGTCCAGTCTCTCTTTATGGGCAATATCAGTGATAACATTTGTTCTACAGGGCTGGTGAGAGGATTTCAAGAGATAGTGGGCCTCAGGGACCTAGGTGCCTAACACATCAGGTCCTCGATAAATGATGGCAGGTTTTAAAGATCATGCTACTATTCCCCTTCAAACACCAGAGCCATTTTTCTAATAATAGTGACAAGTTTTTCTTTCCCAGACCCTAGTAACCACTATTCAACTCTCACTTTCTACTCTATACTTCAACTATTTTAGATTCCACACCAGCATTTAGAGATGAGCAGCATACATAAAGGTAAAACCACCCAAACTCAGAATGCAGGGCTGTGGGAACAAGACCTCCAAAAACAAAGCCAATTCCTAGAAGAAGAAATGGATGGCAGAGAGTCTAAAGAACTTGCTGCATTCAAGAGTGTTAACACAGTGCAAATAAAACACACTAAACATGGGCTTCATTCAGGGCAAAGGCGTAAGGACATCAGGCTCATAGGGGAAGCAATAGATTTCTACCACCCAATGAGGTTCCAAGGGGAACAGCATCTACTTAATTGTAACAAACCCTGCTTTTTGGTTTTAAACACTCAGACTCTACAGATAAGTCATTCAAGCCTTTACTGAGATTAAAAAACAGAATACACATAGGTAGTACCAACTCTGAGAATATAAAATTAAGGGTAGAATGGCCTGATATTCAGTGGGGGGATAGGGGTGTGTTGATGTAAATAAGAAATAGTGTCTAGGAGAGAAGACAAGAATCGGAGGCTGAGGGTAGACAGAGAGGCAGTGGAAGGCCTGAAGCATGACTTGGCCACAGGGAAGAAGAGATAGGGATGGGATGAGTGAGATCATAAGCCATCACAAGCTACCAAGACACAGACTTTAACACTGATAAAGCGAGAAACAGTGCTGCAAGCATAATATGTTTACATGTGGAAATCACACATGAAAAAAAAATTCAAAGAAGAAGTGGTTACCTCAGAGAATCAAGACCAAAGGAGAGAAGAGATAAGGTGGAGACACTATCACTTTTCATCATAAGCTTTTCTGAAATGCTTCCTATTTTTAGCCATTTGCATGCCACACTTGGATTTATATTTTTCAATTACATTTTGAAATTTATTAATTTTGATTGACAAAATAGTATATTATTTATTGTTTAAAACATATTGTTTTTAAAATTATATATATATATATATATATATATATAAAATATATAGTGGCACACACCTATAATCCCAGCAGCTCCTAAGGATGACACAGGAGGAATATATATATATATATAGTTAAAGAGTTAAATTAAGCTAATTAACATGTATTCTCTCATATACTTTTTTTTTCCCCTGGTAGAATCTATTCCCTTTGCAATTCTCAAGAATATATTATTGAGGATTCCAACATGGCGGCTGGCGCGAAGAGATCAAGTCTCTGACCTTTCCAGCTGTGCGGGCATAGGGAGTCGTAAACAATCTAAATTCTGTTTGCTCAGGATCACTAGGCAATGCTGAGCTAATGTGGATCTGGGGCGATGAGTCTGGACCTCTCAGAACACACACTGAGCCCGGATCCCCTGAATTCAAGCTCCCATTCGCCTGCTTCCCGCAGACAAACAGCTGTGACTCAGCACTAATCCAGCCGGCTGAAAAACTGGTCAGCCCTTCTGATCCTACGGAGGTAAATGCCTACCGAGCCTTCATAGGTAGTGGCCACAGGTTTGAAACGGGGCTTGGGAGAGACAGTAAGGACCCACCCGTTGCATTGGTCACCTGGCTAAGGGAAACGAACTGTCGCCATTTGCAAGAGATACCACCATGGCAGAGAACTGACGTCACCAGACTGCAGCGGAGGAGATAATTTCATTGAAACCTGCGGCTACAGGTGTGTAATCCCCTAGTCTTCCCTCTCCACACATCGGGGAAACCTTAAGGGCCCCTCCCAGCTCTCCCGTGAGCACCATAGCCAGACCGAGGGTATCAGATGTGGCACGGGACCCGCTGCGTGGAACTCCCAGCTACCACTCCCACCAGTGCTGACACCTGAGGTCTCTTGCACCAGCTACCGGGGGCGTGGCTACAGGAGGGCAAGTGAAATTCACTGAGGATTCTCAGCACCAAGCTCCACAAACTTAGGGTCTGAGGGAATGGCAGACAGGGAGAGTGTGCCCAGTCATTCTTGAAAACAGGGCTCCCGGGAGCAGCAGACCTGGCGTGTAGCCAGTATTGTGGTGAGTGGCACCCGTGAGAGGGGCCTGGCTAGAGGAAACGTGGGGAAGTGACTAGACACAAGAGGAGACCCTAGGCACTCAGGATTGGAGACTCGCCCAGTCTGGGAGGAGGAGCTGCTGCACAGTGATTGGTTCCCGTGTATAGACAGGAGAAACTTGGCCTGGAGGGCACAGTACCACCTACTGGAAGAGAAGTTAATCAAACTCTAAGACTGCATTTATTAGATTTTTTTTTCTCTCTCTTTTTTTTTTTTTTTGATTTGGGTTTTTTATTTCATTTTCATTTTTCTTTCTTGTTTTTTTTAAATTTTTTTTCAATTTTTTTCCTTCTAATTTTAATTTTTATTTTTTTATTATTATTATTTTTTAAAATTTTTTTTTCTTTTTTTATTTCCTGTTTTTTTTTCTTCTTTTGTCTTTTTATTTCTTTTCAATTTTCTTATTCCCCCTTCTTTGAACTCTACCTGCTTACTCTCATTCTCTTTAGTGACTTTTCCCTTCACTTCTAATACCTTTCCTCCCAAGCATCAAATAAATTTATAGGAGTAAACAGTAACTCAGCAGTCAAACAGAACAAGAAGTAACATGAGCAGCTTGAAAAAGCAAGGAAGAAAAGGAGCACAAATAATGCAGGACAGCCTAAATATTCAGGAGGACCTAGAGTCATCAGAAAAATGGTCATATAAAGAACTCAAGGAACACCTTAGACAGATGGAATGGAACCTTAAAGAGGATACTAGACAGAAAATTCAAGCAGCAAAAGAATACATTGAGAATGAATTACATAAACAGATAAAAGAAGAAGTTAAGCATCTTTATCAGGAGATAGAGATTATAAAAATAATCAAACAATAATTCTAGAAATGAAGGAAACTATAAACCAAATTAAAAACTCAATTGAGAGTATCACTAACAGAGTGGAACAAGTAGAAACCAGAACGTCAGATAATGAAGAGAAAATATATCATCTTGAAAAGAGTCTAGCCAACTCAGAAAGGCTGGTAAAAAATCATGAGAAAAACATCCAAGAGTTATGGGATAACATAAAAAAACCAAACTTACGAGTCATCGGGATAGAAGAAGGTACAGAGATTCAAACCAACGGAATGAGTAACCTGCTGAATGAAATAATTACAGAAAACTTTCCAGAAATAAAAAAGGAAACAGATATACAAATTGAAGATGCATACAGTACACCGAGCACACAAAATCACAGTAGACCAACGCCAAGACACATTGTTATGAAGATATCCAATAAACAGAACAAAGAGAAAATATTAAAAGCTACAAGAGAAAAGAGGCAGATTATATTCAGGGGTAAACCAATAAGGTTAACAACAGATTTTTTATCACAGACACTGAAAGCAAGAAGGTCGTGGATCAATGTATTTCAAACACTGAAAGATAATGGATGCCAACCACGAATTCTGTATCCAGCAAAATTAAGCTTCAGGTATGACAACGAAATAAAAATCTTTCATGATAAACAAAAGTTAAAAGAATTTGCAGCCAGAAAACCAGCATTGCAAAGCATCTTGAGCAAAACACTACACGAGGAAGAAATGAAAAACAATAACCAAAGCCATCAGTGGGAAGTGCCTCAGTAAAGACTGAGGGCGAGGGGAAAGATAATCATGGAGAAACAAACTAAATTTTTTTTTAAAAAAAGGATAAATAATCAAACATGGCTGGAAGTACAAACCATATATCAATAGTAACTCTAAATGTTAATGGCTTAAACTCTCCAATAAAGCGACATAGGCTGGTATCATGGATTAAAAAAACAAATCCAACAATATGCTGCCTCCAGGAGACACATCTGATTGGAAAAGGCTGAAGGTGAAAGGATGGGAAAAAATCTACCAAGCACACAGTCCTCGTAAGCAAGCAGGGGTGTCCATCCTCATATCGAATAAAATCGACTTCAAGACTAAGTTAATCAAAAGGGATAAGGAAGGACATTATATACTGTTAAAAGGAACCATTCACCAACAAGACATAACAATTATCAATATTTATGCACCAAATAATGGTGCCGCGACATTCATAAAACAAATTCTCCTCAAGTTCAAGAATCAAATAGACCACAACACAATAATTATGGGTGACTTCAACACACCTCTCTCATCATTGGACAGATCCTCCAAACAAAAGTTGAATAAAGAAACTATAGAACTCAATACCACAATCAATAACCTAGACTTAACTGACATATATAGAATATATCAACCATCATCAAATGGATATACTTTTTTTCTCAGCAGCACATGGATCCTTCTCAAAAATAGACCATATATTATGCCATAGGGCAACCCTGTAAATATAAAGGGGTGGAGATAATACCATGCATTTTATCTGATCATAATGGAATGAAACTGGAAATCAATGATAAAAGAAGGAAGGAAAAATCCTACATCACATGGAAAATGAACAGTATGTTAATGAATGTTCAATGGGTTACAGAAGACATAAAGGAGGAAATAAAAAAATTCTTAGAGATAAATGAAAATACAGACACAACATATCGGAATCTATGGGAAAAGATGAAAGCAGTTTTAAGAGGGAAATTCATCGCCTGGAGGTCATTCCTCAAAAAAAGAAAAAACCAACAAATAAATGAGCTCACACTTTATCTCAAAGCCCTAGAAAAGGAAGAGCAAAACAACAGCAAATGTAGCAGAAGGCAAGAAATAATTAAAATCAGAGTGGAAATCAATGAAATTGAAACAAAAGAAACTATTAAAAAATTAACAAAACTAAAAGTTGGTTCTTCGAAAAAATAAATAAGATCGACAGACCTTTAGCCATGCTAACGAAGAGGAGAGAGAACTCAAGTTACTAACATGCGGGATGAAAAAGGCAATATCACAACATATGCTACAGAAATACAGAAGACAATTAGAAATTATTTTGAAAACCTATATTCCAATAAAATAGAAGATAGTGAAGACATCGATAAATTTCTTAAGTCATATGATTTGCCCAGATTGAGTCAGGAGGATACACAGAATTTGAACAGACCAATATCAATGGATAAAATTGAAGAAGCAATCAAAAGACTACCAACCAAGAAAAGCCCAGGACCGGATGGATATACAGCGGAGTTTTACAAAACCTTTAAAGAAGAATTAATACCAATACTTTTCAAGTTACTTCAGGAAATAGAAAAAGAGGGAGCTCTTCCAAATTCATTCTATGAGGCCAACATCACCCTGATTCTGAAACCAGACAAAGATACCTCAAAGAAAGAAAACTACAGACCAATATCTCTAATGAACCTAGATGCAAAAATCCTCAATAAAATTCTGGCGAATCGGATTCAAAAACATATCAAAAAAATTGGGCACCATGATCAAGTAGGATTCATCCCTGGGATGCAAGGCTGGTTCAATATACGGAAATCAATAAATGTTATTCACCACATCAATAGATGTAAAAATAAGAACCATATGATCATCTCGATAGATGCGGAAAAAGCATTCGACAAAGTACAGCATCCCTTTATATTCAAAACTCTAGAAAAACTAGGGATAACAGGAACATACCTCAACATTGTAAAAGCAATCTATGCTAAGCCTCAGGCTAGCATCATTCTGAATGGAGAAAAATTGAAGGCATTCCCTCTATAATCTGGAACAAGACAGGGATGCCCTCTCTCACCACTTCTGTTCAACATAGTTCTTGAAACACTGGCCAGAGCAGTTAGACAGACGAAAGAAATCAGAGGCATAAAAATAGGAAAAGAAGAACTTAAATTATCACTATTTGCGGATGACATGATTCTATACCTAGCAGACCCAAAAGGGTCTACAAAGAAACTACTAGAACTAATAAATGAATTCAGCAAAGTGGCAGGATATAAAATCAACATGCATAAATCAAAGGCATTTCTGTATATCAGTGATAAAACTTCGGAAATGGAAATGAGGAAAAACACTCCATTCACAATATCCTCAAAAAAAAAAAAAAAACTTGGGAATCAACCTAACAAAAAATATACCATGTTCATGGATAGGCAGAACTAACATTATCAAAATGGCGATAGGCTTAATGCAATGCCAATCAAAATCCCAACGGCATTTCTTGAAGAAATAGAGAAAGAAATCATGAAATTCATATGGAAAAATAAAAGACCCAGAATTGCAAAAGCAATTCTAAGCAGGAAGTGTGAATCAGGCGGTAAAGTGATACCAGATTTCAAACTATATTACAGAGCAATAGTGACAAAAACAGCATGGTACTGGTACCAAAACAGGTGGGTGGACCAATGGTACAGAATAAAGGACACAGAAACCAATCCACAAAATTATAACTATCTTATATTTGATAAAGGGGCTAAAAGCATGCAATGGAGGAAAGATAGCATCTTCAACAAATGGTGCTGGGAAAACTGGAAATCCATATGCAACAAAATGAAACAGAATCCCTTTCTCTTGCCATGCACAAAAGTTAACTCAAAATGGCTCAAGGAGCTTGATATCAAATCAGAGACATGGTGTCTGATAGAAGAAAAAGTTGGCTATGATCTACATACTGTGGGGTCGGGCTCCAAATTCCTCAATAGGACACCCATAGCACAAGAGTTAACAACTAGAACCAAAAAATGGGACTTACTCAAACTAAAAAGTTTTTTCTCAGCAAGAGAAACAATAAGAGAGGTAAATAGGGAGCCTACATCCTGGGAACAAATTTTTACACCTCACACTTCAGATAGAGCCCTAATATCCAGAGTATACAAAGAACTCAAAAATTAGACAATAAGATAAAAAATAACCCAATCAACAAATGGGCCAAGGACCTGAACAGACACTTCTCAGAGGAGGATATACAATCAATCAACAAGTACATGGAAAAATGCTCACCATCTCTAGCAGTCAGAGAAATGCAAATCAAAACTACCCTAAGATACCATCTCACTCCAGTAAGATTGGCAGCCACTATGAAGTCAAACAACAACAAGTGCTGGCGAGGATGTGGAGAAAAGGGTACATTTGTACATTGCTGGTGGGACTGCAAATTGGTGTGGCCAATTTGCAAAGCAGTATGGAGATTCCTGGGAAAGCTGGGAATGGAACCACCATTTGACCCTGCTATTGCCCTTCTCAGACTATTCCCTGAAGACCTTATAAAGAGCATGCTACAGGGATACTGCCACATCGATGTTCATAGCAGCACAATTCACAATAGCTAGACTGTGGAACCAACCCAGATGCCCTTCAATAGATGAATGGATAAAAAACATGTGGCATTTATACACCATGGAATATTACGCAGCACTTAAAAACGACAAAATCATGGAATTTGCAGGGAAATGGATGGCACTAGAGCAGATTATGCTTAGTGAAGCTAGCCAATCCCTAAAAAACGAATACCAAATGTCTTCTTTGATATAATGAGAACAACTATGAACAGAGCAGGGAGGAAGAGCAGGAAGAAAAGATTAACATTAAACAGAGACATGAGATGGGTGGGAAAGGGAGAGAAAAGGGGAAATTGCATGGAAATGAAGGGAGACCCTCATTGCTATACAAAATTACATATAAGAGGTTGTGAAGGGAATAGGAAAATAATCAAGGAGAGAAATGAATTACAGTAGATGGGGTAGAGAGAGAAGATGTGAGGGAAGGGGAGGGGGGATAGCAGGGGATAGGAAAGGTAGCAGAATACAACAATTACTGATAGGGCATTATGTAAAATTGTGGATGTGTAACTGACGTGATTCTGCAATCTGCATTTGGGGTAAAATTGGGAGTTCATAACCCACTTCAATCTAATGTATGAAATATGATATGTCAAGAGCTTTGTAATGTTGTGAACAACCTATTAAAAAATTAAAAAAAGAATATATTATTAACAATGTTAATAATATTGCATTGTAGAATGACCTTTTGAATTTATTCTTCCTACCAAACTGAAATTTTGTATCTTAGACTAATATTTCCCAGCTCCCGGTAACCACCATTCAACTCTCCATTTCTACTCCATACTTCAACTATTTTAGATTCCACACATAAGGAGGACCAGGCAGAATCTGTCTTTCTGTGCCTGTCTTATTTCATTTAACATAGTATACTCTAGATTCTTCTGTGTTGTTACAAAGACAGGCTTTCCTTCTTAAGGCCAAATAGAATTCTATTCTGCACACATACCCCATTTTCTTTACCCATCCACTCTTTCATGAGCACATACCCATTTCTTAGCTATTGTGAATGCTGTTGGAATTGACATGCTGATATCTCTGACATTTCATTTACTTTGCATACAAACCCAGAAGTAAGGTTGTTGGATTACATAGTCTTGTGTATGTGTGTGTATGTTTGTGTGTGTGTGTGTGTGTGTGTGTGTGTGTGTGTGTGTAAGGAGTCTCCATACCATTTTCTATGATGTCTATACTATTTACATTCCCCCATTGAAAAGCTTCCTTTTCTCCACATTCTCCAACATTTTTTATCTTTCATCTTTTTGATAACAGTTATTCTAACAGATGTGAGTTATCTCATAGTTTTAATCTGCATTTCTCTGATTATTAATGATTCTAAGTATTTTTTCATATACCTGTTGGTCAATTGTATGTCTTCTTTGGAGAAATGTCTATTCAAATCTTTTGCCCATTTTTTAATCAGATGTACAGGTTGCAAATCTTTTCTCCTTTTCTGTAAGTTGTCTCTTCACTCTTTTCATCCGTCCTTGCTGAATTCTCCAGTAGGATTTTTAACTTTGAAAGAAATTAACTGTTGGGAATAGTGGCACACACTTATAATCCCAGCAGCTCCTGAGGATGACACGGGAGGATCACAAGTTCAAAGCCAACCTTGGCCCTAAGCAACTTGCGAGACCCTAGCTCAAAATAAAAAAATAACAAAAGGGGTTGGGAATGTGGCTCAGTGTAAAGCATCCTTGGGTTCCATTCCCAGTACCAAAAACAAATTTTAAAAAAGACAAGAAAGAAATTAACTGATGAACATAATTAGCCAAAAAGCTCAAGGAAACAGCACATTCTGTTACATAGTGGATTAGTGACTCCAATTATGAAACACTGTGCCAAAACATCTAGTAGGCATAGACCACAGAGTAAGGGCCTCAGAGCAGGTCCACAGGAATCCTGATCAAGAAGACAATGCTAATTAGGACTCTCAGTGGCTCAGGGAGTGTGCAAGCCGGAGGGCTGGAGATGTGAGGGTGCCTGCAGTCAAGGAGAAGAGCACGCCAAAGAAACAGACTAATGGAGGGTGGCAGGAAGACAAAAGAGCACAGCAGATTACATTTTTAATGAGGAAAAGGAAGCACAGGAACAACTTATCTCTACTGACGTCATAACCCTTAACTGGTATCGAATGAAAGACCTACATAGATCCTGCTTTGAATTTTACAGATTCAGTACCTTTCTCTCACCAGCAATGGGAATTAAAAATTCCCAGAGAGCCAAAAACAATGAGTTTTCATTTGAAATAGATTTTAAAATATTTTTCTTATAAGCCTGCAGGGAACATAGAAATAAGTTCAGAATATTGGATTTATTCTCAAAGCAGGAATGTATCACGAGCCATTAAGTAAAATACTAAACAAGTCATTTGTCATTCCCCCACCCCATCTATCAGTCTCTCCTCCTCACACATGCTCATGCACAGATTCTTGCATGCATGTAACATTTTAAAACATCACATTTATTTCTGTAAAGCATGGCTGTCTCAAAATCTTAATAGCTCATCCCTATAAGATCTTGACCAGAATGTTCTAGCCTTCTGAAAGGCTCCACAACATGATTGATTGGTTACATTGTTCATTCATTAAATTTTATTCAGACTTGGGCTAGTCCAGATCCCTTAAAGCAATTCTCCTTCCTCTGGTTTATGTCAAAATAAAAGCCCCTGCCAGCATTTATTCATAACTTTATACACTTTCAGAAATATCAAGATTTCAAGTAATATCTCACATTCCTACACATTTAAGACAAATGCTTCTGCTGCTGTGGTTTGATATAAATTTTTCCTACAAGGGCAGTGAATAAATATTCCCAGGGTGGAGAAATCACCTGAAGCATACCAATCAGACAATAAACCAAGGTCTGTGGTGACAGAACAGAAAGCAACCAGGTAAGGCTGTCCAATTTAATTTAAGTTTCCCAGAAAATATGAATGTTAACACAAACATAAGCCGGAAATTCACTGGGGGAGGAGTTCCAAAGGCCTGAACCACCATGTTCCAATCCAAGCAGAACACATGGAACTTCTCAGGACTTCCAGGAGAAGCAAGGACTCTGCACACCTCCTGCAGTGGGGGGTGGTGTTGCTCCTCCCTCACAATATCTTTCTGTTCTAATAATTCAGGCCATTATTCACTCTGCCTTCCACCTACCTCACACACATCCCCACACCTCAAGGAGAGCAAACTCCAAGCAATAGCATTCCATTCTCTACAGACCAGGGCACATAATGCCACCTCGAAAGCTCCTTTCAGATCTGAAATCTTGGGAATGGCATAGATGGGTAACCTTCCTGCCCACTCTATCCCAGGCTCTTTAGCCAGGCTGGGCCACCCAGCACCCTCTATGGGTCCTCAAAGGGCAACATCTACACTAGGTGCCCCACATGGTCCTCCAGGAGGAAAACCTCTCATTGTCCCAGGGTCTTCTGATCCATCACTCTTAGCTCAGAGCTCTTGGCTATGCACCTTGACCTCTGTCCATACTTGAACTCCTCACACTTGGGGTTGGCACAGGTCTCCCTTGAGTCTAGCATTCAGCTCACCTCTCCCCAGCTCTTAGCATATGCGCCCCTACCCCAGGCAGATGTTTATGCATCAAGTACCACCTGGCCAGATGCTGCCCCACGACTGAGGGAAGGCACGATCTATACACCTTTATCAGACTACTAAAACACTGTTTTCATTTTCACATAGGCCGCAGTGTAACTCATTTTTACTTTAGGTTCCCAAGAAAACAGTCTTTTCGTCTTTGATTGTGGACCTCTTTTAGATGTCTGAAATTGACAAGGTGTGAGTAGGGTATATTTATTTCCTTTTTGGAAGGAATGACACAGTTTCAGAAGAAGAGCCTTTAGCAGTCATATCCCCAATATTTTCTGAATACTCATGCTGCCAAGTCCATGGCTAACAGTCACTGTTCTGCAGAGAAACAAGGAAAAGGTGAAAAAATACTAGTGTTTTTTGTAGTGCTAAATATGCACAAGTGAAACACAAATGTGTGGCATTCCTATTCTTTTAGTATCAAAATAGTTCTTTTGTGGAATTATGTTGGTAGATAGTAGTTATTTTGTGAAAATAAATCCTTTATTACAAAAATTCTAAGACCTAAAATTCATTTGGAAGAATAAAAGATCCAGAATAGCCAAAGGAATTCTAAGCCAAATCAGCAAAGCTGGAGGCATCATAATGCCTAACTTCAAATTATACTAAAGAGCTATACTAACAAAAACTGCATAGTACTGGCATAAAACCAGGCACATAGACCAACAGAACAGAAGACACAAAGACAAACCCACATAGATGAAGTTATCCAATCCTTGACAAAGTCACCAAAATCGTGTTAAAGAAAAGGCAGACTTTTTAACAAATGGTGCTGGCAAAACTTTATATCCATCCATATGTAGAAGAATGAAACTAGATCCCCAACTCTCACCCTGTACAAACATCAACTTAAAATGCATTGAAGATCTAGGAATTAGATCAGATACTTTGCAACTGCTAGAAGAAAATGTAGGACCAACACTTGAACACACAATTGCAGGAAATGACTTCCTTAATAGGACTCCTATAGCTCAGGAAATAAAACCCAAAATTAATAAATGGGAAGGCATCAAATTTAAAAGCTTTGGCATAGCAAAACAAACAATTAAGAGTGTGAAGAGAAAGCCTGCAGAACAGAAGAATGTCTTTCCTAGCTACTTTTCTGATATAAGATTGATATCCAAAATATATAAATAACTCAAAAAATTTGCCATCAAAAAAAAGAAAAATTAATCTAATCAATGAATGAACAAATGAACTAAACAGGCAATTCTCAAAATCAAGAAGACAAATGGCCAACAGATACATGAAAAAAATGCTCAACATCTTTAGCATTAGGGAAATGAAATCAAAACTACACTGAGATTTCATCTTATATCAATTAGAAAAGCAGCCATTAAGAATACAAACAACAGGGGCTGGGTTTGTGGCTAAGTGGTAGTGTGCTTGCCTAGCATGTGGGAAGTACTGGGTTCGATTCTCAGCACCACATACAAATAAATAAAATAAAGGTCCATCAAAACTAAAAAATATTTTTTTATAAAAAGAATACAAATAACAATAAATGCTGGAGAGAATGTAGAGAGAAAAGAGCACATTTACACTATTGATGGGATCGTAAATTAGCTTGATCATTATGGAAATCAGTATGGAGTTTCCTCAAAAGACTAGGTGTTTCAGTTAGCTTTTTCAGCACTATGACCAAAATACCTGACAAGAACAATTAGAGGAGGAAAAGTTTATTTTGGCTCACAGTTTCAGAGGATCTCCATCCACAGACAGCTAACTCCATTGCTCTGGGCCAGAGGTAAGACAGAAGAACATCATGGCAGAGGGATGAGGCAGATGAAAGCAGCTCAGGATATGGCCACCGGGAAGCAGAGGGACCTCTACTCATTGGGGACAATATGTAAACCCCAAGGCACACCCCCAGTGATCTCTTTCCTCCAGCCACATCCCACCTGCCTACAGTTACGTCCACTTAATCCTAATCCACAGATTAGGTTACACCTCTCATAATCAATTCACCTCTGAAAATTCTTGCATTGTTTCATGCATGACCTTTTGGGGGACACTTCATATCTAACACTAGGAATGGAACCACCATATGACTCAGTTGTACCACTCCTTGAAATTTATCCTGAAGAATTAAAGTTATCATACTATGTCAATAAATGCATATTCATGTTTATAGCAGCACAATAACAATATTCAAATTATGGAACCAGCCAAGGTGTCTGTCAATGATGAATGGATAAAGCAAATAAGGTATACACACACAATGGAGTTTTATTTGGCCATAAAGGAGGATGAAATTATGTTATTCACTGGTAAATGGATAGAAGTAGAAAACATCATGCCTAGTGAAGTAAGCCAAACTCAGAAAGTCAAAAGTCATATGTTTTCTCTCATATGTGGAAAATGCAGAGAAAAAAGGAAAAGAAAAGGTCAGGGAGATCTCATGAAAATAGAAAGGAGAATAGTTGAGGAGAGGAAGGGGACCAGGGGGAAGGAGGAAAGGAAAAGGGGAGGTCCTGGGGAATAAAATTGACCAAATTATAGCATTATATTATATGCACATATGAATATGTAACAACAATTCTTACTATTGTAACTATGTAACTATAACACACCAATAAAAAGAGTAGAAAAGAAATCACTGCTGGGGTAGAACCCTAGCATGGGCAGGGTTTGATCCTCAGCACCACATAAAAATAAAGGTATTGTGTTGTGTCCATCTACACCTAAAAAAATAAATATTTTTTAAAAAAGAAATCACAAAAAGAAAAATACCAACACAAAATAGAACAGCATACAAATATACAGTTAACTCCCACACACTCAGTGAGCTTTAACAATCATCAACTTTGTTTATATTCAGCCAAAATATATATTAAAAATTGGTCCTGATGTGTTTTCCCTATTCCACAAAATCTATAAGCATGGAAATAATTAGGCTAAGAAAACCTACAAATTTTACAGATGAAGAACAGGAGAGCAGCAGAGATTAAGCAACATGTCCAAGCTGGGCAGAAACAGAACTGATGCCTCTAAGCATGCTATGACACAGTTACTGAGAGTAGGAGAATAAACCATGCCTTTTACCTTATGGAATTCAACTCTGGCACACACAGGATCTGCAGAAGAGCCACCTGCCTCTTAGCCCAGAATATTTCATACACACCATTTGGGATCATGTGGTCCCACTCAGGACAGCCATGAGGAAACCAAACTAAAGGACTGCAGCTACTTCCTCCCATGCCAGACCCAACACCCCCAATCCTGGAGTCTCCAGGGACTACCATTGCAATTCAAATGGCTGAAGTTTCTACATTAGTTCCTTACATAGCACTTCCTATCCACCCCTCCCCCTGCCAAAAAAAAAAGAAAAGATCTATGAAGCAAACACAATGAATGAGGATTCCTGCAGTGAAGTCTGATAAGGTAAAAAGCCAACTACTCACCCCATCTTCCAGGCTCTTAGCATGGCCCCCCACAAGGTGGAAAAATAAAACAGCAAGGGGACTAAAACCCATACACTCTGCACACCTGCCACACAGACCCATGCTGAATATCACCAGACAAATTAAGAGACAAGACTGTGACACTTTAGAAAACTACACCAACACACCGCAGATGGACAATTGGCAAGGTTTTTGATTGGTTTGGTTTTTAAAGACTCACCTAAATTCTTAGTTTATGTAGAGTTGATTTCCCTGAAGATACCCTGAAGCAGACGAGAAGCCTTCAGCAGCAATACCTGAAACAATAATCAAAGTCATCAGAATCAAGTAATGCTGCAGACATCAGGCTTGGGGGGTTGGGACCTCAATCTATACATTTGGTCATTTCCTCCACACTAAGCATGAAAGGAAATAACTCAGGAAATAATGAATTTCCGCCACAACACATGGACTGGGAATTTGCTGTACCAACAGGGAATTGAGGTCCCAAGACACTTATTTCGAAGACCAAAATTATGTTACTGTTGGCAAAGAGGCAAGAACACATTTTTTTTCTTCTTCCCTGTGGTAAGAAGGCTTTATGACTTGAATTTAAACAAAAGCTAAATATATATATATTCCCCTTCCTGCACCCTCTCACCATATTAACAATCTCAGGCCCTGCACTCTCATTGTTTTTAAATTTGTTTGCATGAGCTCTTCTGGTTTTGTTCACTTTTTCCTACTCAGTTCCTCCAACATGTCTGTGGAACAGCCCCTTCTGGCTCCAGCTGTTCCTGTGTCCTCCCCAGTTCTGAGGCACTGGAAACACACTGTTTGATGACCTACCTCATGAAAATCCAATTTGAAGTAGAGAAACACCTCAGAATCAAGTGTACAAATCAACAAAACAACCCAGCCATAGTTAACAAACAGGACTCTGAGTGAGAACATTTATATAAACATCCAGAGTATTCACAGGAAACAGACCCAAGTACATGCAATCAAATCTGGGCAGGTATGAAAGAATTATGAATAAGTGATGTTGGTTAGCTATTAAGAGAGAGGGAAAATTTGAGTCTGTCCCTCTCTACTTGTGAAAAAAATAAACTCAAAATAGAATCAAATGAGGACTAGAAGAATATGTACTTGAATTATTATGAGGTTTTGTAATATAGGCATAAAAAAGGCTTTTAAGCATAACACCAAAATCTAAAACTATAAAAGATTGAAATATTGGCTGGCTACATTCTTTAAATTAAAGATTTTTAATTGAAACTATCATAAAAGGATAAAGAAACTAGGAAAAGTAGTGAATAGTTACATGTGAGGAATAAAAGGTTGCTTATCTCTCTTTGCTAAACTACCTTAAAATTAGTAAAGAAATTAATCTTCCTCTCAAAACGGACAAAGGAAATTTAAAAACTTTGTCATAAGAAATCGAATAGCAATGAAGATATGAAAAGATATCAAGTAACACTGAAGAAAAACAATGTTAGAAGATTCAAATCTTATTTTTTACCTATCAGGTTATTAAAGATGCCAATGACTGATGATAAATGTCTAATGTCAAGGACACCTTCATGGTGAGATTATAAATTAGGAAAGTCACTCTCTAGGCACTTGGACAACTAGGTCAGCATGTAAAATGGCATACATTTGATCCTGTACTCCTACTTAAAGATTCTTCACAAATCTAAAGGAGATAAACATGTACGGAGAAAGGTGGATATGCAAGTTACTGTTACAGAAAGAAAAACGTAAACACCAAAAAAGGCCTGCAAATAGGAGCAATGCTAAGTAAACTATAAACATTGCAAGTACTGATGGAAATCTTTTTATTGATATGAAAAGACAACCATGATATAATTTTTAGTGAACAAATACGTAATGACTATGTACACTATAATTCTGTGTGTGTTCACACACACACATGCGCACGATGGGCATGCATATGCATGAAAGAAGCGGGGTATTCTGGATGTCCAGACATGTCTAGAAGAATGTTTATCAAAATAGAAATCCTACTTATCAGAATTTTAGATGATTTGTACTTATACTGCTTGAATTTCAAGAGCATGAATTACTTTCCTAAAGAATAAACTTTGTAAATCTGTGCTCAAGAATTAAGTAATAACATTTCTACCTTCCATTAATCTTCCTTCCCCCTTGTCTTACCAAGAGTCATGACACTTGTATATTGCAGTGAACACCAATTGGGGGGTTCACTTTGTCACCTCCAGCTCCCCTTCACTCCTCAGGGTTACTTCATCCCCACCCTTAAGTTCCAACATTTCTGTATCCTTTTATTGTAAATCCATCTTCTTTCTCACTTAGGCTAACAGAATCTTACCTATGACCAAAAGAATCTCACCTGGTACCATGCTTCTCTATTTTCCATCTCCTCAATCATCCCATTATATTTGAAAACAAGTAAATCTTGTAAGCGTACGAATATAGATTTATGGTACCCATTTCAACTAATGTTTTTGACTGACAGCTAAAGTGACAGAAGCAAGAAGCTCAAAGCTAGTATAAAAAAGGGGGTGGGGACACCAAAAACCCTATTTCCAAGGCAGGTAATCATGTTTGACTAACAAGAGAATTGATTAAGAGACTATTTATATGAGAATAAAAACAAAGGAGACATAATTGACCAGAGGGGCCATTCCTATGCTTAAAACATTCTCTATTATAGTACACAAAACCACTTCACAGATTTATTTTTATTGAATTATATTTATACATGAAAAGATTTTTTCTATTGAGATTATAAAATACATAAATGTATTACCATAATGAGCCCATTAGGTTCACTTTATCTTCAGCAAAGAAATTTATTCTTCTCAATGCCTTATTTTTAAAGGTTCATGAGTTCCATATAATACATACATCCACATAATATCATAATTACAAACCTGGCTACAAAGCCATAATTCCTGATAGATGTACAAATCCCTTTATGGGTGTACAGGATGTAAAGCACAAATCTAATTAACCCCTTTCATCTGCTGGTGACTCCCTCTCCTCAAGAAAAGTTCCATAGAAGATAGACAAAGGACAAGAACCATGATCCAATTTCAGACATAAGCAATCATGACACTTATACTGAGTATTTGTGACTCCAGGGCACAACTCAAACAAACCCAGGAGCAACCCACGCCAGCAACCCATGGCTTCTGTTCTCAGTGCCAAGCAAGTCTATAGCTGGGACGAGATGAGCTAGGATTTATGGCACAAAATACTGCACTTAGGAATGACAATAGCATAATGTTAAGGGTAAGGTGCAAATCTGAGTTTGATCATTTACTATATTTGGCCTCTGTGTGCTTAACCTCTCTGTGCCTCAGTTTCCTTCTCTGTAATAATGCAAACCAAAGGGGCTGCTGTGAGCATTAAAGGAGATCATACAGCAACATTCAATAGCCCCAGAGTTTGTTTGAGCTCCAGCTCCGCAGGAGCAATGATGGAAACAGCTTGCAGCAGAAACTCATTGTTCATTGCCTGATCCTAACAAGGTCCCTAGAGAATGCTGAGATGAGCTATGTCTCCATGTAGGCCACACTTATCTATTTTAAATGCTTTTGTCTGTTTTTTTTTTTTTTTTGTTTTTTTTTTGCAGTGTAGGGATTGAACTCAGGGCTTTGCACATGTGAAGCAAGCACTCTGCCACTGAGCTACACCCCTTGTCCTAAAAGGCTTATTTTAAACATGGATAAGATGTTTTCAAGTAAATAGAAACTTGAAGCAGGATCTTGCTATTTAAAGGACTTGACTTAATGGAGCCTTCTCTGGATCATATGGCAGCTCCCCACTGTACCTTTGCTGGAGGATTTTAAGCAGCACAGGTAGATGTGATTAAAGTTAGCAAAAGCTACTTCCTAAAGTGCCAGTCACCAACAAGCAGGATATCAGGACAGGTAGGTAACTGCCCCTATATCCCACACCACCTCTTACCTGCTCCATGAATTTTAAGCACACCCTTTGGAATCCAAGTTTGCTGGCCTGGCCAGGTGTGGTGGTGCACACTTGTAATCCCAATGGCTTGGGAGGCTGAGGCAGGAGAAAGAGGATCACAAGTTCAAAGACAGTCTCAGCAACTTAGTGAGGCCCTAAGTAATTCAGCCAGACCCCATCTTTAAATAAAATATTTAAAAAGGGCTGAGGATGTGGTTGGTAGTTAAGCGCCCCTGAATTCAATCCCTGGTACTACTACTACTACTACTACTAATAATAATAATAATAATAATCAACACAAAAAGTTTTCTCATCTTCAGAGGAGAAATGATCATTCCTAGATATTTTGATGTTGTGGGGATGAATGATAGAGGACAGGTGGCATTCCTAGCAGGATGCCTGGAATCCAGGAAGTGTTTGGTAAAGGGTATACCTAAGATCATCACCTCAGTTTTAAAGAAACAAAACATGCTAAATAACCTGAAATTACAAGACACTCTTTCACCTTGAGAGTTTTATGGACTTTTGTTTTCCAGTCTTGGCTTAATTCTCACAGATAGGTGGATCCAAGTTGAACTACATCTGAAGAGCCTGCATGATATACGTGGCTGAAATCTCACTATGTTCCATAGACCCCAAGCCACCAAGATACATTCATTTTAAGATTTCATTAAAAGGCAGTCAGCAGTGTAAAACTGCACCCACACTTTACCTCAGTACCATCTGCATGAGCACAAAAATCAGCTCAAATTAACAAAATTGGTTTTAAAAGACAAGACCGAATAAAGCAAAGAAAATCCACTACATTTAGCTAAGGACAACAGAATATACTCTTGGCTTGAGTTACCACTTATGTTTGACACATTTATTATTAATCACTCAAAATCATAAAATCCCAGAAGTAAAGAAATAAACCAAAGAGTTCTTTAATAGCCTTACATAGATATGGGAAGATCTAAAGAGAAAAGAGAAGATTTGTAAACAAAATTCTCCCAACGTACTCCAGCTTCTACCAATTGCTGACAACATGTCTTATTTGTTTTTGCTGAAACCTTCAGAATGCTCTTATTCAAAGTGCAGCTCAATGAGCTTGGACCAGCTTTGCTAGGTCAGAATGTATCTGACTCCAAGGGGAGATGCCCAATTCTCTGCTCATGGCTGCCCCTCCCTCACTTTCCAGCTAGAGACTGAGTGCTGGGCCAGGGTCAAAAGAGCCTCAATGAGCAGTAAGCAGGCAGGATCCTCATCCAAACCTTCAGAGAAATCATGTCCTGTCTTGACCTTTGCAGATCCAAGAGAAAAGAAAGAGACCCATAGAAAAGCTCCAGAAATCTCTTTGTATTCTTCTAAAAAATTACATTGTAACAAACTCTATGGTGGGAGGAAGAGTTACCTGCAAAAAGGACTGGAAGTATAAATGCTGGTTAAGCAAAAAGAGTTTCTTAAGGCAGAACATTCTGGATGTGCTAATGTGGATTATGAGTAAATTGCTACCATAGCTTTCTCATACACATATCCCTTTATTTTTGTGGTCTGCATCTTGGGACAAGTGCCCTGTGCACCACTTAAAAATATTATAAATCATACTTTTATGCAAATCATTGTTAAAAACTCACTCGGCACCACCACACTAACAACTGAAGGACTAAGCACAATCCCTATAGTGATCAGTCAATGGTGCAAATATCAATGCAAAGTAGTGCAGAGCATGTGTTTTCCGGGCAGGCAAGAGAAGCCTACAATTATGCTGCTATATTCCCCTCTATCTTTATGTGCTTTCAATAATAGAATACTGAGGTGCCATGATTTCCTTATTGTTCTATATAATTTATAGTCCCCGCCTCTTAAAAATTAAAAAAAAAAACACTTAAAAATCAACTAGTAGTATGTATAACTAGAAGGTAAATTCCATGAGAACAAGGACAGAGCTATATCCCCAGTGCTGGATACAAGGATGCTCCACAAATATTTGATTAAAGAAATACAATGAATGAATAAGTTATTCCTAAATGTATCATTCACTCATTTTATTAACTGGCCCAAATATAACTTCTATAGTTCTATATTTTAACTTTGAAATGCTTATTCTAATTTCATATTTCTCAAAATCTGTTTATCCCAGTTTATTCCCAGCATATTCTCTCATCCTTTGCAATTCCCACAACAACAACAAAAAAAGGAGAAATATTTTTCTTTATGACTTCTGGGTTAGAAGAAACTGTCTCTAGACCATATTCAGTACATTATTACAGTCAATTATTTCCAACAAAAGTCTAATTAGCTAACATTTGAATGACTAGGAAATTCAACTCAGCAGAGCTATGCAGCGGGCCCCCTTCTTTGGAGGAAGGAAGCAAAAACATGCCTACCTTCTAAAAGGAGGCAACTCTACAAAAATAAGCTCTCATTATCAATTTCCTGGGGGAAAAAAACCCCACAGAATACATGTATCAAGAACTATCCTGTAAACCAGGCACAATGGTGCATGCCTATAATTCCAGTGGATCAATAGGCTGAGGCAGAAGGATCACAAGTTCAAAGCCAGCCTCAGCAACTTAACGAGACCCTAAGCAACTTAGGGAGACTCTATCTTGAAATAAAAAATAAAAAAGTCGGGGTATGTGGTTCAGTGGTTAAGTGCCCCTAGGTTCAATTCCCCAGTTCCAAGAAAAAGAAAAGAAATACCTTTATTGTTAATTTACACTTAATATTCTGAATAGTTAATTCTGAGATGTTGCAATACCTTCAAAGTGAACAAATAAAAACAAATATTTTGGCTCAACTTAATTCACTATGTTAAAATCTGGCAATGTATTTTAGAAAAATTTAAAACAATTTTTCTTTTTAGAGAGGTCAGAACAGGAAAAAGCCAGGAAATTAGAAATAGCATCAATTTCCTCCTTGTTAATTCAGAATATTAATTAGGGCAGTCTCTACCTCTAATTCCTCAAAGCTTTAAGGGGGCTCCTATTTAGCAATCCCCAACTTTTGACTGGGTTGCACCCTGGTGTATTGCAGCAACCTTACCAGTTCCACTGACTTGCCAGCTCCCTGCCATCACCAGAGTGAATTGGCTAGGGTGATCATTTGAGTTGGGTCTTCATTTCTTACAAAATCAAGGCCAACTCCCCAGGCTACAAGCATCTCCAATGCCCACTTAATCATCTGCTACCATCCTGCCATGGAAGTCTGTGCTCCAGCACCAATAAGCCCACACACCTTGTGCTCTGTACCCTCTTAGCTACACTTCCCTATAGGGGAATGCATACTCTTCTATGCCCAAATGGACGTTGAGATCCACCTGCTCCAGGGAAACTTTGTTTACCACATCTTAACTTCTGCACTTATAGTAATATGTTGGAATAATCTGTTTAGGTGTTTGCATTGCCCACTAGACTAGAAGCTCTCAGAGGGCAAGAATATGGCTTTCCAAACATTTCTATCCTCAGTCCAGAACATAACTCTAAGCACATATTTAGTGCTTAATAAATGTCTCAAGAATTTTAAAAATATGTTTTATACATTAATAAATACAAGAAACTGGGTATGGCACAGTCTCAAGAGGCTAGGGTGGAGCAGCAGATTCACAATGGGGTCAGGGGTATGCACATATGCTTACACATACAGCAGGCAATAGGAGGCCAAATTCTATGATCATCCTCCAGGCTACTTCAAGGCTCCAGCCAGAGCCCTTCTTCTCCTGTTCCTGGAGACTGACCAATTATTGACCCTCCTGCTACAAACCTGATATCTTTGGATAAGCTTCTCTTCTGTTGGATTTTGTCAATTGGGGAAATATGCCATTTCATAGTTATGCATTCTCCATCTCCAAAGGGGGAGTGGAGAAAAGTTAATCTGAGGTGTAACAACTGAACAATGGGAAAAAGACTCCCCTCTATAAGCTATTCCATCCCTGAACCCTAAAGGACATCTGTTATTCTCAGCCACTTGTTCCTTCCAATGTGGACCCTGTGGGAGCACAGGAAGTTCTCCAGAGCATCAACAGTGGAACCAGATGCACAGAAGTAGGCAAGTGTGGTTCATCGACTACGTGAGCATTTCTTTCAAGAAGGCAGAGTGACAGGTAAAAGTAAAAGGAACAAAAAGGCACATGTATAAATGGATCACTAATCAGTGCTAAAAAAAATCACTATGCAGAGCTATCAAGCCATAAAAACATAAAATTGAAAGAAGCCAATCTGAAAAGGCTACACATTGCATGATTCCAATGTCATAACCTTCTGGAAAAGGGAACAGTATGGAGACAGCAAATAGATCAGTGGTTGCCAAGGGTTAGGGAAAAGGAAGAGGTTATAGGCAGAGCACAGAGGACTCTCGGGGCAGTTTAATCTCTTCTGGAGGATATTACGAGGGTGGATTCATGTCATCATATTTTTGTCAAAAATCCATAAAGTGTACAACATCAAGGGTGACCTCTAATGTAAACTAGGGATTTTAGGTGATAATGACATGTTAATATAGGTTCGTCAGTTGTAATGAATGTACCACTTTAGTGTGGGATGTGATAACAAAAGAGACTGTTTGGGAACTCTCAATCCTTTCTATTTGATTTTTGTTCTGAACCTAAAATGGCTCTAAAAAAATTAAGGCCCTTAAAAAATTGGGGTGTGGGGAGTGGGTAGAGGTTAAATGAGAGAGATACTGCACATACCACCCAGGCACTGAGACTGGGGAACACTGTCTGGAGAACAGAAACTGGGAAAAGGTCTAGAGTGACCCAAGCTGGCTTGCTCTGGGAGCATCAATGGAGGATCTGGGGTGAGGTCACCTGCGTGTATGGCACACTTAGGTGGAACAGGGACTATGCACACAAGGCTGGCTCCACATTGCGAGAACTGACCCTCCCCAACTCTCATTCTTACTGCCACCCTGACCTTTAACACAAAGGCTCTTCCATACTAGCACCTTGGACATGCTCCAACAGTGACACAATACAACTGAAGGGCATGAAGAGTGAATCCAACTTTCTCAAGTGGTATATCATCTGGTTTTCCACACTGATGGAAACCCATCTTCTGTAATGAAACATCCCAGGTCCCCAGCAAGGGGAAGAAGGGGCATGCCCACAAATACCCAATCCCCCAGCCCTCAAAGCCTGATTTCCTGGATGCTGAGAGCCAACATACCACAATCTAAAACTGACCAGAAGAAAGAATCAAGGGGCATTGTGAAATTTTGTCAGCCCCCTGGCAGCCTATGACAAAGACAAGAATATGGAGTCCTTGAAGACAGTGATTTGGCTAATCAGGACCAAATAGATATTCAGGTATATATAATGTAGAAACAGGACTTGATTTTTATAAGAACAAACTTGTCACCATTTGGTCATGATTAACAGTTACTATAATCATCAAACTCTATAATTCAAAAGCAATTTCTCTGCCCTATGATCCCTTGTGAAATCTGGCCATCATAAACTGCCAACTGGTATGTTTTCCAAAAAACTAAATACCTCTCTTCTCTCCTCACATGACCAATGATTCTTTGCATATTCATTATGGTCCATTTTATTCAAAAACAAAACACCTCCCAGCAAATTGGACTGCTGTCATTGAAGCTTCATCCTCCTCTCCATATCCTATGAAAATGAATTCTTTGCCTTATGTCTCCTCCCTTCCATCTATGATCTGTCATCCCAAATCCCCACTTTTCTAAGAAGCTTACTGTCCCCCATGGTTTCCCCTAATCTTAGAGTTCTCTAAATTTTCATGGGTCTTAGAGGTTCCCCCACATAATTTAGCAATTAATTATGTCATGTTTTCTTTTACCCATTTCACCTACAGCATCATAAGACTCTGACAGGGAAGGAGCCTGGTGCCAGGTAACTAAGACCAGGGCAACCTGCTCCCTCACACTCAGGCTATGTGCACACGTGCAGCTGGAGTCCTGTGTGTTATACTCAGGCACGGAGCCTGGTGCCAGGTAACTAAGACCAGGGCAACCTGCTCCCTCACACTCAGGCTATGTGCACACGTGCAGCTGGAGTCCTGTGTGTTCACCTCCTTCCTCTGTAAAATGCAGCCATAGGGGCCTCCCTCACAGGCTGAGCACAACACACCCACCATTCAGATTGACCTTCCTATATCTCTTCAAGGCATTTTTGCACTGTGATTTAGCTAGTAAATGTTTTAAACTAATGTTTTCAGTTCATAGTGGTTTTCTTTGGGAGATGGGATTTCAGAATTCTTTTCAACTTCATGCACCATGTAAGCACCTAAAACTTAGTTTAAAAAGCCATATACATATGAACTAAAGACACTATTATAATGCAACCCTATGCACAGAGGGTCCCTGATTCAAGATACAAATTATAATTTTTGAACCTATGACAGTGCAAAAGCCATAAGCATTCAGTAGAAACTGTAGTTCCATTGTGGGATTTTCTTTTCCCAGGCTAGCGATATATAGTATGATGTTCTCTCCAGATGCCCAGTTGTAGGCTAACATAAGCAAAGAGCGTACTTAAGGTGGCGAGGCTAAGCTAGGATATTTGGTAGGTTAGGTGCATTAAAAGCTTTTGTGGCTTATGTCATTTTCAACCTAGGATGGGTTCATCAGCACAAAACCCCATCATGAGGCCGAGCAGCATCTGTACTCGTCACGCAGCCTCAGCAATGATCAAGTCCTGACCAAGTCTTCCATCAAGACCTCCTTTTATTTCTTCTCCGGACCTCACTGGAGGTTATTTTGAAGCAAGAATCACATATCATATGACTTAAGAATGACTATAAGAATAATATTTTTAAATATGAAAAGATACAGATTTGACTTTTATCAAATAAAGTTGTAGGTATCTTGTTTTCTCTGTTCCCTGCTGTACACTTTCTTAAAAGTAAGTCACACAAACATTACTGCCTGATCTCTGTAGAACTTTAGGATGTTTCCCAGCCATGGTCCCTAGGGATCAGAAGAAATTGGACTCATTTTTAAAAGGTGATACCATGGAAATTGCTGGACAAATAAAACTTCCATTATTTAGTGATGCCGGCAAGGCGCAACAGGTCTCAGGGAGAATTTCTGTTGGCACAGGAGCTGGATGGGAGGCCCTGGGCAGGACATCTCCCCTCCCAGCCTTGTTCCAGAGGAGAGAGACAGGACCCCAGCTCAATGCTCCCACTCACATGCTTGGCTCTTGCTCCCTGCCCTTCAGCTAGGAGCTTCTCCCTCCTGTTATGCTTCTGTCATTTCCAGCACCAGCATCTCTGGCCAGAGTCACTCAGTCCCTACTTGCTCTTTGTCAAAAATAGACTAAACATACATTCAAATAGCAAAGTTTTTCAGGAACAAGTTCCCCCCATATCACCCTTTTACTCAAACAACAAAACAAAAATCATTTCATTTTTTCCCCCTTTCCAACTTTTTGAAATGAAGGGAAAAAAAATACTGTCCTGCTTGAGTCTCTTTCCTGGACTCTGTCCATAAGGCATAAAAATTCTTTGCTCTTTCCCTGCTCCGTGGATGAGAAAACCAGTCTACCCGTAGGAACTCACCTGCTAAAAATATCTACGTGTGCCAGACCTTCCCGAGAAGGTCCATGCTGTCCACTCGGAAGTAACTGTGAAATCACTTAAACGTCATTTTGGAGAAAATCATAATTCAATAATTTTCCCAATTCCTTCTCTCTCTCTCCACTCTCTCTCTTTTGGTGGTATTGGGGGTTGACCCCAGGGCCTTAGTACATGGTAGGCAAGCGATCCATCATTGAACAGCACCCTACATCTTTTTATTTTTATTTTTTTAAGACAGGGTATCACTAAGTTGCTGATGTTTTCCTTGAACTTATGATCCACCTGCCTCAGCCTCCCAATTAGCTGAGATTTCAGGTGTGCATCACTGTGCCAGGTCTGCCTGATTCCTTAGTTCTGTACTACTCAATATTGTAGCTGCTAGTCATATTTGACAACCAAGCAGTAAAAAGGGCATTAGTCCGAATTGAAACTTACTAATGAGTATAAAATATGTGAGATTTCAAATATTTTTTAAAATACCTCATTAATAATTTTTATATTATATTTTGAAATATAATTGGATATATTGGGTTAAATAAAACACATAATTAATTTCATTTTTCTAATGCAGCTATAGAGACTATAAAGTCATAAATATATCAAAATTAAAATTTCACTTTTTTATGTGGCTCTAGAGCATTTGAAATTGTGTCTGAGTTTGGTATTATATTTCTAGGATAATGCTCCTTTAGGTTGAAATTCCCTTTTTAACAACTGCATAAACATGTTTCATGTCAACTCACCATAAACCATATTAAACACAACCCTAAAGTGTAAATTAATTCACTTGAAATTCTTTGCTAAATTCTTTCCTATGCTTCTCCAGATGGTTTCTGCCAATTCTCGTTAAGATTTAAATATTTAAGTTTCCAGTAACATAATCACAGCTACCTTGAGTGTAAAAGATCATGTAATCAATCAGCAGATGGCCCCCTCTAGACTGAGAGTCAACACATTTAACTGCTGTGCTATTTAAAAGGCTATTTAAAATCCATATTTTTTAATCTCACAATCAGAAAAAGATAAAATTACTTCTGGCCGTTATCACTTGGGATTCTAGAATTCCATTTTGTGTAGCTGGGAAAATATTCTAATCCATAATTCTGCTATAAAGCAAAGAATAACTGGGCATTTTCCTTAAGAGAGAATAGACCCCTCCTGCCTTTGATTGGTTTTCACTCGATGAAAAAATGAATATCTAATGTAGACTGAACAATGACTTTTCCTTAAAAGTAAGTCACACAAACATTACTGCCTGATCTCTATAGAACTTTAGGGTGTTTCCCAGCCATGGTCCCTAGAGATCAGAAGAAACTGGACTCATTTTTAAAAGGTGATACCATGGAAATTGCTGGACAAATAAAACTTCCATTATTTAGCTCAGAGCTTCCCAAAGAGTGGTGTGCTTGCTCCAGTGTGTGACTGGTCTCCAATGATACAACTATGGAAAATGAGAACAGTTGGAAACTCTTAGACCAATTGGACAAAGTGATTTATGTTGGCTGAATCTAATTTTTTAAAAATGTAATTGTATTTTGTTTCTTCAAATATTTCATGCTTATTGAATTTTACAAAAGGACATCCGCCTAAAACAGATATTAAGAAAATGTTCCTCTCTTTTAGAAACACTGACCTAGACCACTCCACCAGAATCCCTGATTTTCTGGTGACTTCCCTCCACATTTGCAGGGAGGTAAAAGGGTGCAGAAAATAGATAAAGGGAGCCAAGACTCTGCACTGCAAAAGGTAAATGATTTTCATAACATAGCTGGGATTAGAATCTGTGACACATATTTTCACACCTACAACCAAAATGCCATATTTTTTTAATTATATAATGTCATGGATTATAAACCATAATGTAATATAATATAGTGTTCATGGGTCCTGATTTCAGAGATATAAAAATAAATACTAACTAAAGTTCATATATGGAATGATTATATCTCAACTAAGAAAAATATAGTATTCATTATACACACAAGAAAATAAATCATTTTTTGTAAAGCCTTCCAAGTTGAGGTTAAAGGTTAAACACTTCTAGGTAAGTAAGGGGCCCATTATTGAGCATCAACTATGCACAAGGTGTTCTGAGAGACCTAACAGAAGTGACAGTGCCTGAACAATTTATCATTGAGATGGGAAAGCAGATGGAACCTAAAACATCAAGGAGTTGAGAGTAAGGCAGGGGAAGGCCTCACATACTCCCACCAGTGTCCCATCAGTTACATTTGGTCTCAAGGCTCTTATATCCAGCCAAGGATGGGGCCCTAGGTAGCCTGTCTCTTTCTCCTGTGCCCCAAGCTGAAGGGTGAAGGCAGGGAGTCAGGTAGCTGAGCTCCCCATCTGCTTCCACTGCCAACCAATTGGTGTAAGCTTGGGCAGCAGCCGCTATAAGCCACTGTGTCCTCATTGGTATAAGGAATAATAAAGCATACACCTCAAGGCAACCCAGAAGGTTGTTTTGTTGTTGGAAGATCAGGGACTCCTGCAGGGTATATACTGAGGGAAGGAGTAAAAGGAAAGGAAAAAATCATGGCCAAGGGAAGGAGGGAATTCCTTGAGAAAGGAGCCCTGGGAGGTGGAAAGGAGGCCATTGTCTTCCATCCCAAATTCTTTTCCATCATCCTGGAGTATCCAAAGGGAGGAGGCATCTCAGGAAAATGTTATCCACTGAGATAGGAGGAGGGTGTTCTTCCATGAAGAACAGGTGCTGAGGAGAGAGGGGAAAGGGCTACATGTCTCCTACAGGAGCCTGAGCAAGTGTGTACCAAGGGTCCAGAAGGAGGCTATGTGGGAAAAGGCCCAGGCTGAGGCATTGAGTCCTCACTGGGTGCTGACACCAGTCTCCAATGGTGCATCAAGGGGGCTGAGTTAACTTGAGGGCAGAGAGACCATGCTCTCTGCTTCCTCCAGGGCGCTAGGCAAGGGTATCAGGGAGCTGAGGCCACTCAGAAGAGAACTAGAAGAAGGTAGAGGGACAGACAGCAGGGTGTTTGACAGAGTGGCAGACAAGGAGTCTCCTCCATAGGGAGACTACAGTGACAAAGAGCAAGTGAGGGGATGTGAACAGGGGAGACAGAAAATGTCAAGAGAGCCAAAAATTCTGGAGAGACCACACATAATTCAGGGCATGATTATGAGAACTAGTTACTGGCTGGAAGAGAAGCCTGCCACAGAGAGCCAAGGGCCAGCTGGGGCCTGGGTTGTTAATGACTTCACTTGTAGGGGCATCACAGTGCCAGCTCTGAGAAGAGAGGCTGGGTGGGTGAGAAGCCATGAGCAGGGGCCTATGTCCATGGTGAAGCCAGGCATTAGCCAGGAGGGGACAGCACAAGACTGTGGAGCAGCCACTGAGCCAAGACGGAGGGGAGGGTGTGGCAGGAGGAGACAATGGCCAAACAGAGGGCAGAACCTGGGAGTGCCACCAGGGAATCAGAAACCTTCAGACCTAGCAAGGTAACAGTGACTGAAGAGAAACAGGGGCCATAAAAGTCACCTGCAGTGAAAGTGCTGGGAAGTGTGTCTGACTTGGTTCTGTCACTGCTAGAATGCTTCATTAAGTACTCCATCTTCATGTATTTCTAGGATCCTGGCTGATACCACAGATCCTGGCATAGAAAATTTTGCATGGAGTAGATTTAAAAACAAAAAAGCTGCATCTCAGGGAAAGAAGCTAACAGAGCCCAATCAATGATAGTCTGAGGGGAGTTGCTGTCTAGGGATTCAGAGCACCTGCTAGCTGAACATTTCCCTTGAGGCAAGGCTGTGCCCTGTGACAAGCCAGAAAGCCTGGAAGGAAAGGCATAGGCAAAACTGGAGAAAAGAGGAATCTCTCAGGTTCCTGCCAGATGCCTGCACCAGGCTCAGGACCTCCATAGGAGACACAGGAGAAGGAAAGCAGGTGTTCAGGATCTGTCCCACCCTGGAACAGTGAGATTAAATGATGAGGTAGATCGGGAGACTAAGGAGACCTAGGAGACTTTTCAACCACATGCGATGGATACATAATACTAAGGAATATTTAGGTGCAATAATGGCTCTTTTATTTTTAGGGATTATAATAATTAAGAACAGAGCCTTAATCTTCTTGAATTGCACACTGAAATATATACAGAAGAATGATATGAAGGTGAGGATTTCATTTAAAATAATCAGGTGAGTAGGGGGTATTCTTGATGAAACAAGATGGGTCAAGTATTGATAATCACTGAAGCTAGGAAGGGTACACGTGACTCATTAGACTAATCTATATTTGAATTTTTCAAGAAAAAGCTAACTACAAGCAAATAAAAAGGAAGCAACACCTGAACTAACTGTGCTACTAAGACATTACTACAACAACTCTAATCTCCCAAAGTGTGATTTTAAAGTGATTACAATGCTTAAATCTTTAAGATCAACAGTTTCATAGGGACAGAGTCTTTCCTTGAAGTTTTCTAAAGAAGCAACACTGGCTGGAGGAACATATGTACAGTCACACTTGAGAAGGTCCAGGAATCTCATCTGCCCAAACATCATGTCACTTTGACATCCAAGTTCTGCACCTTCCTCTCTGATGACACAAAGTAAGTTTGACTGCTTCACCACTGTGGTGGGCAAGAGACTCCTGTCATGCTTTGCTGCCTAGCTGAAGAATCGAGCAACCAGAAGCTGCCAAGTGTCAAGTACATCTCCTGAGCACCCTCAGTGTGATTGGCATCCCCCTTTCTAAACCATGGAAGGAATGGCAATAAGCCTGGAAAGGAAAATAGCCAATGCCTGCTCTACGCGTTCACAGCCAATGTCAATGTCATCAGCACCAGATGCCCTCACTTTGGTAAGAGCCAAGTTGTGGCCAGGTTGACCCCAACTGGGTTGGAAGGTGACTCTCAAGAAGAGAAGAGGTTAAGAGATTCAAGCATACCACTGCCTACACATGGATTCTTCTGCTTCCACCTAACTCCGAAGGTCTTGTGTGTGACCAGAACTACACCAAGTACTTTAGGAAGGACTAGCTTAATCTAGCACTTCTCCACTGGGGTGATTTTGTACTCAGTCACCACCAGGGCATATCTGGTATTGTGTGGAGACATAACTTGCGGGGGTGGGTACAGGCATCTGATACACAGGACAGCACCATATAACTAAGACTTCTTTAGCCTAAAATGTCAACAGGGTCAAGTGGAAAACCCTAGCGTGGGCAACTGAAATGAAAGGCAAAGGAATATTCAGGTGTGTGTGGGAAAGAGAACAGAAACAGAAAGAGTCAGGGAGAGAGGCAAAAGCAGAAAGGTAAAGACCTTTTACATGTCCTTTATTTGTATGCTTCTACTAAGGTGTTTTTTTTAACCAGATACAGTATTCAATGTCATGTCCTCTGGTGCAGATCCTACTTGGTCCAGTAACACAAGAGGCCCAGACTCTTGAGGGACAGCGACTGCCAAGACAAATATTTGCTTTTTTCCAACGGCCATATTTACTCAAGATTATTCTGCTCTTGATGAACTGGAAACCAACTGGTGGTTGACACACTTGGAAAAGAGCCACAGAGCAGCCTGGCACCCTTCCCACAGTGGTAAGAAGGGAATGTGGCCTAAGAAGGCTGATCCTGAAAAGCACCTAAGCTTTTTGATGGAGCTACTTTGAAACCAGATTCATACCCCCAGGGCAATTCTGTTCATGTTTTCAGCATCACTGAAGAGTCTTGAGAAATGGAAAGTGAAGAAAAAGTAAAGAAAGCCAAATGACAAAAAAGGAGAAAGAAACAAATATCACTGAAAAAATCTCTCACATATTATTACTCCAGGGCTGGAGTTGTAGCTCAGTGGTAGAGTGCTTGCCTCGCAGGTGTGAGCCATTGGGTTCGATCCTAGTACCACATAAAAACAAATAAAGGCATTAAGTCCATATACAACTAAAAAAATTATTACTCCAGGGTACAGTAGCATTAGGTTGCTTATTAACCTTGAACAATAACCTACATTGACCTCCACGACAACCAAAATTAGCTTCTAACTTGAATTATACTGTTTGCATTCACATATGTGGAGTGTTTCTATAATAAAGTGGTAACTGGAGTTCAGCTGTGCCTAGACTACATGATCACAAAATCTTTCAGGTGCCACGGAGCTTCTGTGTTTCACAGCCCCTCCTCTTTACCACAAAAACTCAATCACAGCTACAAGGACAACTGCCAAATCCACCTACTAAGGTAAGAAGCAAACCACACTGATCTCACATGAAAGCTTCAAATGCCATCCCTTCAAGAAAGTCTGGGTCCCAGAGTGTGTCTGGGAAAGTGGTCCTAATACCCTGGTGGTCCTGGCATCAAATACTGAGCTAACACCTTCCTGCTGTGGGAGACACTTCTATTAAAAAGGAAGTGAGGTCCTCAAGCCAGAGGGTTTAGCCAGAGATGCCCTGTCCCCAAACCATGCATCCATGGCTTTAGGGCACAGAAGGAAATGTCAGAGGGGATTCTTTGATTCTCCCATGAGAACACACACTCAGCCTCTGGCCTGAAGGAATTAAATGGTGGTCCCACAAAAATATAAATCCACATCTTAACTCCTGTAAATGTGGCATTACTTGGGAAAAGGGTCTCTGCAGATGTAATTAATTATAGTATTGACATGAGATCATCCTGAATTAGGTGGATGAGTCCTAAATCCAATGAGAAACGTTCTTTTATAAGAGAAGAAGCAAGGACCAGAGCAATCAGAAGACTGTATGAAGACAGAGGGATAGGGTGCAGTCAAGTAGCCTCAAGGCAAGGAGTCTCTGGAGTCAACAGAAGCTGAGAGGTAAGGAAGGATTTCCCCTAGAACCTTTAAGGGAGTCAGATTCTGCTGAAATGCTGACTTTGCACCTGTGGTCTCCAAGCTGTGAGACACAGATTCTTATGGTTGTAAGCCATCCCACTTGTGGCACTTTGTAAAGGCAATTCTATGAACTACACCTGATCTAACACAGACTGTCGAGTACCAGGCTCTCCAAACTGCCAGGTGAGGCTGCAGCAGGGTATCCACCAAGGACATCTTCCCATGGCCAGGGATGAGCTCAGGAGGATAGGGCTAGGGGATATGTATGCAGCTCTGAAATCCAGACCAAAGATGTTTTCCGAAGGACCTGTAATCAAGGGAAAATGTGCTCCCTCTCATCTGACATGGGCCAGAGCACCACCCAAAGAGACAAGCTTTTCCCAAATGGTCCCTGAGAAAGGCAACCTCAAGGTCATGTGGATCCTCTGAGGAGTGTCTGTCATCAACCCCACTGCTAACATTCACAGAGCACTTCCCATGGGCCACACACTGTTTCAACAACCATAAAAGGTAACTGCTCATTCTGCATTTTGATTTCATCCTTCCCTGTCTTTTCTTAAAATTGCTACCTCTTATTTTTGGGTCTAAAAATAATTGTTTAATGCTACATTTAAAAGAGATTGCTAGTGCCTGCTTGGCAGCAGATATTCTAAAATTGGAACAATACAGAGATTAGCATGGCCCCTGCACAAAGATGATGGAATTCCTTTATTTGTTGTTGTCGTTTGGAAGGGAGGAAGGCAGACATAGAAAGATTGCCACCGTTGGCATGTCTCCTGAGGAAAATGAAGCAGAGGCAGTTTGAATAGTTGCCCCAGGACAATTAGTGGTTAGTGAAGAAGCCAGACCCATGACCCAAGGGTCCATGTCTTCAGAGCCTGGCCAGCACTCAACCCTGCCTCACCTGATCCAGGAGTTCATTCCCCTCACCCCAGCATGCTCCCTGCAACCCAATGCTCCTGAAGCAAGGGTCATATTCCTTGTCCAAGCACACCCCTTGCCCAGCTCCTCTTCCCTTCTCCCTATTTATGTACTTTAATTAAACAGTAATTAGGTACATGAAATACTAATGTCTGGATGATGGGCTCAGATAATTCAACAGGGATGGTGACATTTAAGTAAATGGTTACTATGTAATGACAAGAGGGAATTCCCATTCCAAACACACCATCCTCAGCTACAAACCCACTCTTGCTGGCCTGCCAGTTGAGGCAGCACTATAACCCTGCACATCTCACATTCAAGCAGGGTCTTTTCCTTGTGCCTCAGAAATGCAACATGCTGGGGAGGTGTTTCTTGCTTCTGCTCTGATTCCCTCCAACCTCTCACTGCTCAAATCTACTGACCACATCCCCACATCCCCAGGCATCCCCATGACACATCAACATTTAAGATGCTTTTTTTGGTGGTGCAATCTGTTTGGGGAGGATTGACATTGTGCTTCAAATATCTTTGAAAACATCCAGCCCCTTGAACTGGTAAATACAGGGCTTCAGATTTCACATCAGGAAGTAATATAGATGCAGAAGTGCTTTCCTATATAAACATGCTAGCATTCAATCTTTGTACCAATATGGACTTGAAATAACTTAATGATCCATGAGAAAAAGTTGGTTAAGTTCACCATGTGTCATATTCTTGACTGAACATTTCTTAACCAGAAAAATATTGCTCACGAAAACTTGAGAAAATGCTTACTCTATAAGCATATAAGTGGAAAAAAGCAGACAGCTAAATTGTACTTGTGGTATGCTTATAACTTGTCAACTCAAGAAATAAACTGATTAACCAGAACTGGGGATGTAGCTTCATGGTAGAGTATTTGTGTAGCATTTGCCAGGCCCTACATTCAATCTCCAGCACCACAAAACACACACACACACACACACACACACACACACACACACACACACACACAGAACACCAATTAGCCCTATGAGGAAAGGGGGACTGAAAGGAAGTTAGTCCAAATAAACATTTTTCCTGAGTGGTAGAGCTATGACTGTTCATCTCTCTTACTGTTCATCTCTCTTACTTTTTAATTTTGTAGATGTTTCTATGAATAGATATGACAATAAGACAAAAAATATTTTAAAAAGAAAAACCAAGCCTTCCATAACTACTCACTGCTGCTGGGGAGCTTTAGAAAGATGCAAAGGACCCTCCCTACATATGTGGACTTTCCTCCCACCTCACCACCCACTTCCCCAGACTCCTATAAACACCCTTCCTGCCATAATTAATGACTTTATGCTCCCAGAATCTGCCTGATGCCCTTCACCTTGGTGTGTGTGAGTGCCTGGGGTGTGCTTTCCTGATCTTCCTTCTCCCACTGGAATGCAGGCTCCACGAAGGCATGGGTTTTTCTTGGTTTTGAATCACTATTGTAACCCCAGTCCCCAGAAAACCTCTGGTACATTGTCAGTGCTCCATAAACATATCCTGAAAGGCACTAACATCATGCTCACATGTAGCCTCCTTCCTAATGTCATCCCTAGCTACAACCCTCAGCTGGCCCATACCTCCATCAGGAGTCACCTGTTCACACCTCTGAATTCCCCTAAGATCATAGTACATACCTCATCTAATAGAACGTTTGCCATGTTACATCATTTCTCCCTGACCACATTTGCAGCAGCCACATGGATAAGTGATGAACACACATGCCTGAGAGTTTACGTGTCCCCCTTCCTTTTCCTCACAACCCTAAGAAGTAAATTAATCTGCATTTTACAGATGAAGAAACTTGAGGCTTATAAGGTTAAGGAACACACTCCCATGATTACTGAACAGAAGAGCCATCTGATTCCAAAGTCCAGACTGTGGGGTAAAATGCCTGTTTGTGTGTTTTATATAGTAGACTGGAAACTTTTGAGGGTAGGGAAAAACATTTTCCTACTCTTTGAAAGCTGACTAGTACTGCTTTAATTACCAGTCAAATATCTGCCAATTTAAAGCATAGGAAAATGTCCTTAATGCAGACCACACTAATTCATAGTGTGAAATAGTCCTAGACCTACACAATTGGAAGTTTAAATGGTCTGTCTAGAAAAATAAGGGTAATAAAACTTTCAAGTTTATTCAAATTAACACTAGGCTATGTAAAGAATTTAAGGACCTAACTATTGCCAAAGTCTCTTTTTAGCCATCCAGAACTACATTGTTATGAAGTGATAGTGAACTATTGTTCTTATGCATTTAACTTAGATTCCCTAAAATCCTTTATTGGACAATGTCAAATTTGTGTTACAGAACGTATTTCAAAAATCTCTTTTAGGCCTATCATCTGTCAGTTCAGTGCAATTCATTATGTTTGTACTTCCATATTTTAAAACTGTCCCTATAATTCCCTACATTAGGTGACTTTTCATCATCCAAACTAATGAAATTTTATTGTACCAAAAGAATATCATAGACAGTTTTAGAAATAGTATTTCTGGACTTCATTCATTTCTGGCAATCAGGAGAAAGATTTCTGTCCCCTGGGTGTTGTCTGGGGACCTCCCCCAGCATGTGGACCCTGTGGTGTTTAACACTCATCAACGGCTTGTCTGGGTTCACTGCTGGTGAATCTCCAGCCAGCTGATGCACACAAATTAGCAGTTCCTACATGCGCCTCTCCCCTTCCTGGGTCTAATTACGCAGGCGACAATGGAATATTTATTTATAAGCAGTTCTGACTACATGTGTACCAATGAAGGGAATGCAGTATCTTACCCAGTAAAATTAATGTGCTCAGGGAAAATAACACAGAAGTGCAATCTGTAAGAGTCTGTCAGGGGCAAAATCCAGGAGTAGCATTAACCTTCACACAGCCTTCTGCAACCCACAGAGCACTTCGTCTCTCCTTTCTCATTCACCTCTAAAATCTTCATAGTTTGCAGACTGAAATGAGCAAGGCCACCAACATGAGAGTAGCATTTGAACCCACAATCAACTCAGATTGTACCAGGGATGATTTTGGAACCCCTGCCTGTTCCCTTGGAATCTAGCTTCTCAGCCCCACAAGAAAACTAGAAACCTCCTGCCAGCTTGTGGTTGTCATCAAGTTTATAGAAGTGTCTCCTATGGGGAAAAGACCACTTGGCAAGGACTGTGAAGACAGGATCCACATAACCATCTGCCAAGATGGGTGGCTATGGTTTGAGAATCTCTACTTCCTCATCTGTAAAATAGGACCCCATGGAGTAGAGCCCTAAACCTTCTTGACAACATGAAAGGCCTGTGCCATAATTTTCAAAGTCAAACACCACACTGAGGATAAAATACTCTTAGGTTTTTTTTTTTGTTGTTTTGTTTTGTTTTTTAAGGAAGAAAACATCCCTTATGGCCTAACCTGTTAGATCAGTGGGTAGTTATTACATCCCTGGCACTCGCTAGGTACTGGGAACACAAAGTGAATTAAAGTCAAGGCCCTGCCTAAGAATGCGGCCCTCTCCAATCCAGTGAGAGGAGAGATCCATAAACAAATGACTAGATCAAATGTGATACATATGGAGGCTCTCATCCTTTTTTTTTTTTTCTTCTTCTTATTATTTTTTGGACACTGGTAGGGGAAACTGAAGGGATCCCAGAAGAGGCAAGGTGGAGCCAATGCTGGAAGCTTACCATGACTGAGACAGGACAGGAAACACTTCAGGCACAAGGCCCAGCATGGGGAAAAAGTGGTATGAAAAGGAATGGTGTTTTAAGAGAATAGAAGTGTTTTAAGAGAATAGAAGCTGTTGAGGAAAGCTGGAATGGGCAGGGCCAGGAAGCGCAGGGGGAGGGTTGGGGCCAGACACAAGGAGGTAGCCACACTGCTACCTGGGTGACTTCACTTCATTCTTACCAATTAGTAAAGCAGGGGTTACAGCCCATAGATGCCAGGGGTCAGGGAGTGTGTGAGTGATTCTAAGCCACATGGTTACTGTGCTCCTGACATTTTGAAGTTAGCCCATATGTCCCTCATCCCAGATATGGAACACCTATAAAAACTTAAATGTAGTATAATTACATAAAGCAATTATTTATAACATAATTATAACAAGATTATATTATAAAATATGTTAATTAGTAAGCTGTAAGTTATTCCCAACCTATCTTAATGCAACTGTGTCAATTTTATTAAAAATTGAAAAGTTGGGGCTTAATGGGGGTAAACAGGGATGAGACAGAGAGATATGTGGATAAAAACAAACCAAAATGGTATAAAAAACAAATAAGTGAGGATCCTAAAGAGATAGGGCTATGATTAGAAACATGCCTGATATTGGGCATAAATTGGTTCTAGTAAAAAATAATATATCATCTGCTTAAGACATAATATCCCCAAACTATTGATTTATCTATTATGTGCCAGGTATCACCAGTCTGAAGAGGAACTGGTCTTAGCCTTGAGGAGTTTGCAAATTAAAAAGGAAAAAGAAGTAAAGACATCATTTAACACTGGGGTATACAGGCTAAGAGGGTGAACACACAGGGCACTCAGAATGAGCAGAGCCAGGAAGACATAGGAAGGCCAAATGGGGTTCATTCTCAAGAGAGCAGATGTTTAATCCTAAAATTGAAGAAAGCAAAAAAGGAGGTGGGGGCAGGATACTTCAAGAGGGAGCAGCAAGGCAAGAGGGCCAGAGAGGACAGCTGGGAGGCAGAGTCAGGGAGGGATGCAGAGGAGGCTGCGGGTGTCGATCTGAAAACCCAATACAGCAACAGGCAACAGGCACTGTCCCAGAGGATGATGTACCTTTTGGAAGAAAAGGGACTTTTTATCCACAGTTTCCTCTGTCTAGTGTAAAGTACTTTGAAATATGGGCAATCATCACTGGCATGTCAGATGCCTACATTAGCTTCCTGTTCAGTAATTCAGGAGAAGGGTAGAAGATTTAGCCACAGGAATCCCTAGAGGACTTTAACATAAGGTAAACTCACCTGGAAAATGATCCCAAGGCAGACACCTTAACGAAGGCATCATAATTATTCTGCACAAGCCCTCAGCAGCTCTGGCAGCTTAAACTGCTAAGGAGGCTAGAGGAAATGCGGGCACACCCCTGAGGAGGGGCCTCAGTGGGGTGTGTTACATTCCTTTGAAAACAGGGCCCCTGCTATAATTTGTGTAATCAGACCAGAGATTGGACTCCAGAACTCTGCTTCCCATTTATTACAATATCACACTCCTGCCCAGGAAACCCCACCCAAGCTTTTGTTTGGAATTCCTTTCCTTGATTAGGTGTAAGTCCTATTATTCCCGCCACTCAAAAATAACACAAGGGTCTGATGAAGTTGCAATGTACAGCCCAGCCAGAAACCTGCCTTCCCCAATGAGGCTAATCCTTTTTCTACTCTCCTGTTTTAGAATGATGGTTTTTTTTTCCCCCCCTATTCTGTAGAGACGTGGGGACACTCGGTAGAAATGGAAAGGCAAATAAATCATTGTTCCTCTCTGGAAAGAGACTTGCAAGTCAGTGATCCCTCCCAGCCTGTGTCCACAGACCCCCTCTCTGCTTGCTGGCTTCTGTTCACTGAGTGCATGGAAAGGGGGGATGGGGGCCTCAAGTCCCATCACCCAATCTTTACAAATGCTGTTCTTGGCAGAGCTGCCCTCCTCCCCTACTTCCCAACAGGAGTAGTAGTGCTGAGCTGCCATGTTATCTGACTGCTTTCACTATGCAATTCAACTGAGTCCAACCCCAAAAAAAGAGCTCAACTGGAGGGCAGGGATCATCATCCAAAATGCTTGATAATTCTTACAACCAGAGACAGGGGATGTTGGGCAATTTCACTTACAAACATTAAGAAGTAGAGTTGGGAGCAAAGGATCAATCACTTTATCTAGCAAATATTTGAACAATGTAAGAGACATGTTTTGTGGTCTGTTCAGCTGAAGGGGGCTGCCTTGGGTATCTGGTGACCTTCTCTATTTGCTTATTCCTCCCAGTTATCCAAGCAGTGCAGAGCCTCCACCCCAAGGCAGTTAATCCATTCCTAGGCTATAGATCTAACATAGTGTGGCCTGACTCAAACAGGCCAGCTCGACCTGTGGGGTTCTTTCTGAACCCAGTAACTGAGTAATCCCATTTGGCAGAACTCTAGCTGGGTGTCTGGAAGCTTATGAAATCACCAAGACTGGGGCAGGCACAGAGGGCTATAGCAAACTGGTAAGCAACCATAACCTTGCAAATTCATCTGTAGGAAAAGAAGATAAATCACACTCTTAAAAGAGGGACCAGAGAGGTAGAAGCCCAAAAGGCACCCAGGCTATCTCAGCCTAATTCCTGAGATTCCAAGGTGCTTTATTTCCAAAGACACTCAGTAGTGCTATCTCATAGCTGGTGTGGAAACTCTGCAGTAGATGGCTACAGATCATAGAAGCACGGGTATAAGACAACATTGAGGTACACAATGTATTTGTGCAGAGCACAACTCACTGAGGGCCAGATTTGCCAGAGAACTCAGAAAAAACAGATCTCCAACTTGGCCATTGGAAGTAGGAAGGGTGTAGCTGAACATTTGAGGGCATCTTGATAGTCCTACATTGAAACCAAGTTTCCTTCCAATCATTCCTCTGGGCTCAGCCCACATCCACTTCGACCCCGCCCATGCAAACTTGGGAGAGCCTTGCAGGCAAGCTCCCCTGCCTCTACTTCCGGTGATCCTAGGAAAACACAGTAATCCCCAGGGAAGGCTATTTGGAGCTCTCTCAACTAATCTGCACAAGATACTAAAGGACTACTCCCTCCACACTATTCTCCTTCATTATCAGACAAAGGAAAAGGGGATAGTCACTCATAGGGGATCAAATGGGACTGAGAATATGTGACATTGGAATATGCCACCACCAAACATGAAGGACTGTGGAGCTGATGTTAGATAAGCAGCAGATGGAGGAGAGCTCTCTGTCCTCCTTCTTCTTGACTTAAAACTGGACATAGGTTTACAAAGACAAAGACACCCTGCCCTCTTCTACTAAGTTAACAAAGGTCAATCACTGAAGGCAACTTTGGACCCTTATGGACCTGGAGATGGCACCAGAGGAATCTCCATTAACAGGTTTAATTAACTCGTCTTTATCTCCTAATTGTTGGCCTTCCCCCAAGTTGGTGCCCACAGAGCCTCAAAAGTCCTTTCCCTTTGTCTTGTCACTTCTCTAAAAACATATTAGTCTTTGCTGAAAATGCTAAATAAGCTGGAATTCAAAGTCACTCTATGAGAACTGGTTATTCCCTAGGTGTCTCCCATGCATATTTGAAATACATATGGTAATAAACGTTTGTTTTTGTCTTATTAATTTGTCTTTTGTTACAAGGTCCATTCCAATTAAGAACCCATGAGGATTGGAGGAAAAATATATGTTCTTTCCTTACAAGAATTATATCCTAAACTTATATGACAGGTGTTTGGGGCAAGGATGGGCATGGAGATGAAAAACAAAATCAGTGAGGAACAAGCAGATGGTTAAGGAGCATTTGTCAAAAGAAATATGACAGGCACACAGCTAACCCAATCCCATGCTTGCATTCTCCAAATGCTATAAGACTAGATGAGGAAATCACTCCTAACTCCTACATGCAAGGAAGTCTTTCTTGAGAAATACAGTTGAAATAGAAGATAAAAGCTGGAGCCCCACAATCCTGCAGATCTGAGGTGCCTCTGCAGAACACATGAAGCTCCAGGAATCACCTCTGCAAGTCCTTTCATTTTCAGTCTTAGGACTCATAGCTTTCAACACACACACAGTAATCTGAAATATACCTACTGAAAGTTCCCAGACAACAGGATCTATTAGCAAAAAGGAATGATTGTTTACAAAGTTCCAACTTACACCTGAAAAACTGACTCCAAATGCACTAAGCCCACTCTTTGGTAATCAGATATGGGGGTTCCAACTATGGAAAAATTGTCAGAGCCCTCAGTCACCACATTATCATGTGCCACTCTTTCTATCTTTCTATTTAGAGATTCTTGACACCTCTAAATTCACTCTCAAATGTGCAGTCCCCAAAGTCCTTTTGTATCTGACAATTAGTATGGATTTGTTGAATTTCAACCCTATCATTTTATTCTCAGGGCTCACTAGGATCTCCTTCCAGAGACTCCAGCCCAGTCTGGTCACAGCCACTGGCTAGACCTCTATCTCACTCCCAACCTCCTTCAGAAAAAAAAAACAGCAGGTGGTTCCTAGAAGCCATCCTTTCTCAAAGTGTGCTCCTACATTTCTTCAAGAGGTTCAGTGATCCAGTAAGTCCTCACATACTTTAACATGCTCTATACATTGTGACTTCCTTAGAGGAGAGACAAGTATGAGAATCCTAATGAATGAAACTTTCTTTTTCTTCTCATATCTCACATCACTGTCATGCCTGCAGGCCTAGAATCTAGCAGATTATAATCCGATACAATAATCATTTAGAAAATGGCATTTTGGTAACAGTTATACTCAGCTGGCTATGATTATACATCCCTGTAGTCCCATCTACTGTAGAGGTTGAGGAAGGAGAAGCTCAAATTCAAGACCAGTCTGGCAATTTAGCAAGACCTTGTCTCAAAATATTTTTTAAAAAAAGAGTGGGGGTAAGGGTTGTAGCTCTACCTATAAATATGGCAAACCAACCTTATTTTACATTTTACTAAAAAATATGCATAAAAGATGTTTTTTCTATAAGATAATGGAAAGAACTACAATTTCCTAGATGAGAAAAGTATAATATTGCAGGATGGCAATTCTTTCTCAATTCATTTATAAAATATAATCCAACCAACATCTCAACAGGATATTCCATTAAACTTGAAGAAAAAGTTTCTGATAATTAAAATCATCTAATTAAAAAATGAGAGGAAACTCTGTGACAGAACTAATACTGTAAGGTTACAGTAACTAAAGCAGTATGATATCATCATAGAAATAGTCAAATCATCACCAGAACAGCATGGAGAGTCTAGAAAACAAACATGTAGAATACAATAAGTTACAGCTTTATCACTATCATACACACATTCTAGGTGAGTAAGAGATATAAATACTACAAAAATCATGAAACTACCAAAAAGAAATACAAAGAATATATCATTTATATTTACAAAGCTCAGCAGCCAAAGAAAATTTGTGATGTAGTGACACAGTAGTTAAAATCTTCTATATTTCATTAATAAATTTCAGAGACAAATCACAAAGAGCCATTATTTGCAAAGGATTTTTTTGAGGATGGATACAATTAACCTGATCTATGATTTTTACTCTAAAGCTTTCTATAATATTTAAATCTTATATGACAAGTGATAATTCAAATATGATTAATGATATATATAAAAAGTCCTTTAACACACTGGAAAGGTTAACATAAAGGAACATATCCTTTTATAAATGTTCAAAAACTAGAAATTAGTGGAGTAAAAAAAATGCTTGCTCACTATTTTTTTAGGAATAAAAATAAAAGAAGAATGTGGATAACTATCTGAGATATTTTTCTTTAAACATTCTTCGCAGTGCCTCTCCCATAGATGCTTTGGAAGAGAAACTACACACTTCAAAGGGTGTATGTCTCTAGGTTTCAGATGATTATCTCGAAGTCTGTACAGTACACAAACAAAAAATATCCCAAGAGTACACTAAGAATCTCATGGGGGGAGAAATATAATAATTCCTAACCTATGGGAAGGGTGTTTTGTTTTGGTTTTTCCTCTGTAAGTCAGAAATTTTGAAGGCTGTAAATTCTATCAATTTCTCCTAAGAAGCACAATGTAAAATAGTTTTAAAATCTACATCTCAGCCAACTCCTCATTTTCTCAGAACTTACAGAAAGAATTTTGGGGATCTTGGTGGGGGGCTAAATTTGAGATAAGGGAGAAATGTTATTATGTCATGATACACCCTGACTGGGCCTCAGTGATCTCCCGGGCCTGTCAAGTAAGGAAACTGACAGGCTGGCAGGGGGGCCACTAAGCTCCATCAGGAGCAGTATCCCATTCTTTCTAGAAAACAGTCCTTCCTGGCTTTGATAAAGTTCTGCTTTTCACTTTACTCTCTCTCAAGTAGAAAAAAGACAGCCCCAACCCTTTACAATTCCTCCATCTCTGCACCCAATCTCAGAAACAACCTACCTACTCACCTCAAACGTCTGTAGCTCTCCTGAGTTTTTCCATCAGTCACAACCACTAACAATCTCATTCCTTTCCAAGGGACATTGTTATTATCTCTAAGTCATAGTAAGTTAAAACTAAAGCTTTTAGATGTTAAATAGGGCTTAAAACTTAATCAACATTCTCAGTCGACTGCTGGTACAAGATGCCACTTTCTCCATCCAGAACAAGGGATGCTCATCATGCTCCAACTGGTCCCTGTGTTGCCAGAAATACGCAGTGAGCCTCAACCATTCTCCATGCCCTCTAGTCTCAGGCCATGGTGACAGGGACAGAGTTTAGAGGAGCACTTGGAAGCTAAAGTGTTCCTCACATAGTAATGATTCCACAGACAACTGATGTACTAATGTAGATTAAGCATCCTCATTGACCCTGGATAATGTTTACCCAATTGCATCTACTCATTCACTACTTTTCTATCTCAAAAGTGAATCCTTATAATCCTCTGTCAAGTCTAGTGAGAGAAAAGAAGAAAAGGGAAAGGTTGAATTCTGTACTGTTCTGTAGCCTTAGCTATTGGCAAAAAAATTAAAAGATTAGATTAAAAGATATTTATCAAAACCTAGTTACATAGCACAAAATTAAACAGTAGCTATAAACATACACCATTTATATAACTTCTCTCTTGACAAATATTTTAATAAATATTTTATGAGTAACAAGGAAGAATTTTTTTGCTTAAGTTTCTGTGGTAAGAAAGAATAAAGCAAAGAGTACATAATAGGCAAATATTCAATATTTAGTTATTAAATTATAGGCATAAATGCATTTATTTTATGTGCATCATCTAAAATAGCTTAAAACAACATAGACCTAATTCTTAATATCCTTGAGGAAGAAGTGGGAAAAGGTAAGAGGAAGATTTTCAAACTCTATTTTAAACATCTACATAACCTGAATTTTCTCTCACATATATGTATCACTTTTGTCATTTTTCAAACAAAAAAAATGCAGTATAATGCAAAGATGCATTGAAGCTTACATTGTAAATTGGCATAACTTTTTAAACAGGTATGTATAAGCTTTAAAAATGTTTATGTCCTTTGACTCATCAACTATTTTATAAGTTTTCATAATGTAGCTATATTTTTTATATAAAGAAAAACAACCTAGTTGCTTAACATATCACATGAGCTCTTTCAAATGTAGGCTCTACAAATATAAGCTAGAATAGCAAAGTCAATTTTCATTCTTTTCACTAATTATATTCTATATAGTCTCTGTGAATTAGCAAATATTAAACCATTACTCTAAGGAGAAATAAAAGGTTAAGTCCCTGTGAGCTTCTGGTTACAATGTTTTTCTCAACTGATCAATGCATAACTGTGTTTTGTGTGTGTGGTTTTTTGTTTGTTTGGTTTTGTTTCTTGTCTTTTTTTAGAAAAAGGAAAAAGAAGCTTTATTGCTTTACTAACAAAGGAGAAACACAGGGGACTCCTATCCCAAAGGCTGTGATACTGCCCATTAGCAGAAACAAGGGGATTTTAAAGAGGTGATTCAAAGGCTACATTCCTCATGTTCTCTGCTGGAGTTGTAATTCACTTGTTAGTTTGAGAGAGTGTGTGTGCTTTTTAAAAGACACTTTAATCAGCACAGTGGTCCATACCTATAATCCCAGCGGTTTGGGAGGCTGAGGCAGGAGGATTCCAAGTTCAAAACCAGGCTCAGCTACATAGCGAGGCCCTAAACAACTCAAAGAGACCCTGTCTCTACAGAAAATACAAAAATAGGACTGGGGATATGGCTCAGTGGTTAAGTGCCCCTGGGTTCAATCCCTGGTATGAAAAGAAGAAAGGAAGGAAGGAAGGAAGGAAGGAAGGAAGGAAGGAAGGAAGGAAGGAAGGAGGGAGGGAGGGAGGGAGGGAGGGAGGGAGGGAGGGGGGAAGGAAGGAAGGAAGGAAGGAAGGAAGGAAGGAAGGAAGGAAGGAAGGAAGGAAGGAAGGAAGGAAGGAAGGAAGGAAGGAAGGAACTTTTTAAAATATATATTGTTGATTCATTAACATTGAGCTCATGACCTGAGTTAGGCTTATCCAAAACTAGTGTTTTCTCCTGGGACATCACAGCCTTCTTGAGCTTACGAACACTAGATAGCATGTCAGCACTACTCTTGGGGCCATTTTAAACAGTGAAATCAGCAAAAAGTATAAAAATGCAAAAACCCAAGGTACTAAATGGACTGCAAAAAAGGACACGTTTATAGTATGAGAGCTCAAACAAGACAGCAGAGCATTTCCTTGGTGGACGTCAGCTGGGAAAGAGTGCATTGGTCAACTCAAATTTTTCACTGCTGTACAAATCCTCAGATGACTGCTGATGTTCCAGGAGTGTTGATTTTGGATCACAAATGCATTTTAGCATATTCTCAAGCATGGAATCTATGAATAATGAAAATAAATTGTATGGATTCGCTTTAATAATTAGAGCAAACTTCTTAAAAGGTAAGTTACTAGCAGAATAAAAATATAGCCCATAAAAAGTTTGCCTCTGATAATGTAATGGTTCTTAACCAGGGTTTATTTTGTTCTCCAGGGAACATCTGGCAATATCTAGTGACATTTGTTGATTGTCAAAGCTGGGTCTAGTAGGTACAGATCAGAGTGGTACAATACATCCAACAATGTACAACACAGCCCCCAACAACAGAGAATTAATCTGGCCCAAAATGTCAGAGCTATTAGGATTAAGAAATCCTGTGCTAACTGACCTACTAATGTCAATTTTTTTAAAGTGTATTTTTCTATACCTTCCATCAACCCACACTCTAATGTCTAAAACAATAAATAATTAAATGTCAAGGATGAAGCAACTCAGCTTCATTGCGTGGTGACCCTGTACTTTCAAACTGAACTAATAAAATGTTATTAAATGCGATAGAATACACAAAGCAGTTAAAAGCTATATTTCCAAGTGTGACATTTCCAGTCACTTCCACTAAGCTATCATAGTGCTGGATAGCTCCAACAATATCATAAAACAGAGTCAGTCTAAAATCTCATTCTTATTTTAATGCCATGTAAATAAAAATCATTGCACAGGAAGTCAGAAGTGTAATCTAACATATACTATCCATGGGTGGAAAAATCAAGCTCACTCCAGGAAATCATCAGTTAAGTTAAGAATACATGGAGAAGTTTCTTATTCTTACCATGTCTGAGAGAGAAAATTAAAATATCTTGCAAAGTCTTAATGATTTTAAGAAGTAGTTCTGAAAATATCCTTAATTGTATAAATGCTAGACTCACCCCATTTGATTCCCCCTGTGTGGATTCAGTGCTACACATTTGTCCATTCTTGAATTGATCATACTTATAATACTGAATCAAGACATTTGCAGAGTAGCCTCCAGAGTTACTCAAGAGCACTCCAAATTCACTGAGCTAACCTAACTCCCAAAGGAAGATGAACAGACTAAGAAATCCACTTAAAGTTTGGAACCTGGATTTTTGACTGCATGAGAGTTAAGAGCCAAGTCATTATTTTGAGTCATTTTTGTCTAGAAAGATGGTTTAGTTCAACTGTATAAAAATAACCTTAAAATATAATTTCCTGTTCTAAATAGGCTCTGTTGAAAATTATATGCTCTGCTGGCAGATGCCTTCAACTTCCTGCAGGTCCTATTGACCACTCAGATCTGCAAACTCTCCCCCATCCTTCCTTGACTCCCTGACCACACTCTCCAGACTCCTTCTGTTCCTCTGCCCAGAATATATTTTCCCTCAACCTTCCTAGCCCCACACCTACCTCCTGCACCCAAGACCTGATACTTTTGCAATCATCATCAGAACCAGCTAGGGAGATGGACACAAAAATGCAATTCCAAGACTACATTCCCAACCTACTCAGCAGAATCTCAGGTGGAAAGTTTGATAAATCTGAATTTGCATTCTACCTTCCGTTTATCTAAGAAGTATATCTCCAGCCATGGAATAACACCTGGGCCTTCCTGAAATAATATTGTACCCTTGATTAATTTATCATGTTTCCTCTGCCCTAAATGCCTGTCCACTGCTTCAACCCAACCTTCAAACCCTTTTAAAACATCACCTCAACTAAAAACTATCATCTGCCAATGCCTCCAGGTGAGAGAAATGCCTCCTCTAAACTTCCACAGCATGCTGCATATAGTATATTCTACATAAAATCACAATTGTGAATTTGTCAGACAGCCCAGCCAGACTGAGAATCCAAGGGTAGGGACCATGTGCCTTCCCTGGATTCATCCCCAGGGAGAGTACAGCTCCTGTCACACAGCAGAAACTCATTTCATAGATGAATGGATAGATGGATGGCCTCTATTGAACTTCAGCAATTCTACAGACTTTGTTATTAATGTTAAGGTGAACAAATGAAAGACTCAATGGAACAACCTCTAACAGGGGAATGTTAAATAAGTAGGGTCTGGCTCTCAGGAGGGAGAGGAGGGGGCCCTCAGAGCCACTCATGTTGGGTGCTCTGTAGGGTCTGAATAAAGATCATCGAATTGACTAAATATGCATAATCTTGCTAAGGAGCTGAAGGAGTGAATGAGGAAGTAGAGGCAAACTGGTAATCATAGATCTTAGCTAGATGTAAGCAGATATGGCTGAGGTCTATGACAAGTGATTTCAATATTCTTATAATCAAGGACCATGAAAATACTCTACAAATCGCAAATGGTTCTGTCTATAGAATAAAGTCTACAGTCACTTGAGATCATTTGTCCTAGGATTCGAATTTATAATTTTGCCTTTGAATGCTTTTTGTATGGTAACCCATTCTCTATCTGCCATTCATTTTCATTTTTCTAGGTTTTCCTTTGGGAAATCACTCTATGCTATCTGTATGATTTGAATGTTGTTGGCTCCAAACTGAGATCCAGTGGTTGATCTTTGCTTGACATAAACTGATCAGCACAATTTAATTCCTAATCTGACCAGTTGTGAGATAAGCAGAATCCAGTTCTAAACCCACAGCAGTTCCCTGGCTCCATGATAGATAAGAATGCTTCAGTTAGAACCAAGTTCAGGTCTTTTGTTTGTTTGATGGTTATAAATGTGAACAAAGCAACTTAGAGCCCTGGCTACTGCTGGCCATCTTCTTGTGAGGAAATCTAGGAGGACTTAGGCAGACCAAGAGGGCCATGCCTGCAACCTGAAAAATGGGCTTTTATCAGTTATTGAGCCAATGCATTGACTTTTTTGTTTAAATCAATTTGAGCTCTTTATTATCCAAAGCACCATGATATCTTCCCATATACATTCTGCAATCCGATCTTTCCCTGGTCTCTTAGGACATACATAAAACCACCATTCCCAGAGTCTATACACTGTCCCCCAACATACCCCATACATTCCCACTTCCACATTTATGTGGAAGTGGGAATGTATGGGGTATGTGACTAAATGCTCTTCCCTTGCTCTTTCCATTATCCAAATCCTATGTGGTCTAGATTCATGCTGGAATCCTAATTACTCTGAGGGCAGACATTCAGGACCACAGTTCTCTTGTCTCATCTGAGTTCTGACCTGAAGTATATCACTGATACTAATTGTCATCTATATTCTATCTTATACTCTTAGTTATCCTCAATGCAAGCATATTCTCAAGATAGAATTTCACAACACCTTGCAAACAGTGTTTCTCAAACAATGTCTTGCAATTAGCAAAAAAAAAAAAAAGCAATATAAATCCTATTGAGACTAATTCAAAATGTTACTTAGACTGCCTGATCACTGCCAGTCGTTCCCTCTTAATTCACACAGCAATGTGGAGGATAGAAAGTAATTTCAGATGCAACATATTTCAACATCACACAGTTGGCCATGGTCCTGTCACATTTCACAACTAGACTGGCAGTAACAGCTGGATGAGGAGCAGAAATTTATCAGACTACTTTCCCATATGCAGATTGCTGAAGTCCTTCCAATGAAGATGCAGACTAAGTCAGTGTGTTCTAAAACGGAAAGGCTCACAGCTTTCCAACATCTGTATAGAATCATCCAGGGGCAACACCAGAGCAGAGAATGTTGGCGGGTGGGGGAACCACGGCCAAGGCACAGAACAATAGGCTCCAACTTACTCCAAAGTATTTTCTATCCCTCTTTAATACTTGTAGTCCTGGTTTTTTCAGAATGCTCTGTGGGTACACCTGTGAGCTTTAAGGGGGACAGGGAATGAAAGAAACTGAGGTTAGAATTATCCCCATGGCAGAGATGGTGAGTGGACGATAAGTAAGTTAAGGAGTCATGCTAAGACAATCTCCATTAAAGATGACAGGACAAAAGAACAGGGAAAATAAGCATGTGGTGTGTGGGGTGTGTGTGGGGGGGTGTGGGTGTGTGTATTTTCACACACCAGTAGCCAAAATGCCGATGTAGCCACAGGACTGAGATCCTGGCCACTCAAGGTCCAATCCCCTTATATGTGTGGCATGACAGGTCACCCAGTTGTACAAAGACTTCGATGTCCTAATTACAGTCTATGTTCACTTCACTTGAATGTGTTTTTCAACAAGTTAGGAAAATAAAAGGGTGAACCTAAACAAAATTTAGAATAACACTATAAACAATATAAGTGATACTTTACCAATATATATACACCTGTAATGACTGAGAGCTAATAATGATTAATCCATCCTCATAAAGAACAATAGCTTCTCTGATAAGTAGCTGGATTGTCTTTTAATACTTTCTTTATGCTTTCTTCCCTTATTAACATTTTCCTTATCCTGCATCCTAAATGTGTTCTGAAGAGGTCCATAGACTATTTTCAGGGCTTGTAAACAAACTGCAATATACAGATGGAGGGCCCAGGAGCTGCACCACTGCATCTTCTTGTAGCCTCTGCATGTCACACTATGGTAGGGGTTCAGTACTCCTTGGTGCACTATTCATATGCTCTCAAAGGTGAGCTTTGTCATTAGCCATATGGTTGCAAGAGATGGTTCTCAAGCTTCTGTGTTCCAAAGGGATTTGCATTGGCCATGTGGCTAGTGAACAAACTGGTTAGGCCATTATATCCACCTTGCTCAGGTACCAAGATGGCCTTAGAGCCACTCATATTCTTACTGGCTATTTATGCCAAGATTTATTTAGGCCCTCTATCCTGCCTGGTACCTGGGCAGAAAGAACAAACCTTCCAATAGAGTGATGCTAAGAAGACTGTCTCTTGAGCAGCCTGTCCAGAATACTTCCTCCCTTTCTGCTTCTCCTTTTAAAACATTTTGGCAGTTCACAACTATGGAACAAGAAATGCCAAAATTAATATGGCAAAAGCCGAGGCCTGAATCCAAACAGCTGCTGCTCAATCAGGGGTTTAAACAAAACAACCACCAGCCACAAAACCTCCATCTAAACTTTTCAGTCAATTCCAGAAACAACACAGGCAGAAAAACTATGCCCCAATTCACCTGTCTGGCTTCTTCTTAAAGGGAAATCTCCAGTAAGAATCTATTCCAGTAAAGACAAGTGGTTTGCAGCATTTCCTGTCACCAACCAGTCAGTAAGTAGCCCTTTAGAGGTAGTAAGGACTGAAATCAGTGCCTTCTTCCCTCCTGTGCTGTCTGCCAGGCAGGCCAGCCACACCACGCAAAAGCAGAGGGCCTGCTCTCCCCGCTCCAGGGGCAGAAACAGCTGTTCCCACTGCATCAAGTTTTTAGTCTTTCCGAATGTTCCAGCACTACCTAATGTCCTGCATGTCAGGCTCTACTACCTCACAGAACCAGAAAAGGACATGAAGTCCAAAGACCTGGGATACACAGACACAGCCAGTTCCTTCCCCAATGTTCTTTCTGAGTCATGTGAAAAGAACTGAGAGGATCAGTCTAGGATATAACAGCCCCAACTTCAGGTTGATATTCTGGGTACCAGTTCAACTAGTATTTATTGAATGCCCAGACAGAAGAAAGCCCTGAATACATGCCAGTTAGGTGAGGTTCCCACAAAGAGCTGAGAAGATGATGTTTCACCACTACACACAGAGCAATATAGAGTTTGGGCCTCTGCCCAAGAACAAGGAACAATTGTTCATTATTGATTCACTTGAGCTTAAGAGGGATATGCAAATTTGCAAAAGATTTGCAGCTCTGCTATGCTAAGAATCCTACTATAAAATTCAGGAAAGAAGAATGCATACATGCAGCTAGAAGATATTGCCTATCGTGGAAGGAAATGTTTCCTATCCTGTTATCCTAGCTTTCCCCCTACCTTTTACTCTTTCCTCTTTCACAGAACAATGTGGACCTTATTTCCCTATCACTATTGCAATAAGAAATTTATGAAATAAAGAGCAAAGAAATATACTGTTATTCACTTCCCAATTTTCCTACATAACACCAATCAATAAAAGACCTTAACACACATCAGGAACTTCCCCAGAGGCCGTCCCCAAATCTCCTTGCCTTAGCCCAGGTCTAGAGCTGTCAATGCATGACTGTGCTGAGACTACTGATAGGAAACAAGGAAAAATCACAATAAAGCTAGCTTAACCTGACACTGCTTCCTCCTTCTGTTATTAACTACAATGGCAACTGCAGGCTGCTAACAAGGGCAGATGATCACAGGGTGCAGCAAGAGAAAAGAGAAAATATAGGGTTGCTCAGTGAAAGATAATTAGGAATGGGTACTCCAAAAGTGAAAAGTGATTTACAGCACATCTGAACCCAGAACTTCTGCAAGGCCTCTGTAGTTGCTCTCTGTTCTTTTCAGGAAAATGTGACCCCTCCTGGTCAGAACTGTGCAGATTTTCCCCCCAGGTGTCTATGGTGACAGGCCATTCTAGGAATGAACGCATGTTCAACCCCACACCTTCCAGTTATCATTGCTTATAATATTTTGGAAAGACCAATGGAAACACAGCTGGGGATACAAACACCCTAAGGGAGGCAGAGACTAGAAGTACTATAGAGTCCAGAGGAAGGGTTTGATAAGCTTGAGAAACAAGAATACTAAGGGACAGGCACTGAGCTGAGTTTGGACAACCCAGGACCCATGGGTTACAATGAAAACTTTAAGAATATTTTTTAAAGGCCTAGAGAGACAAGGGAACATCATTCTTAAGGAATTTGAAGTTTGGATCCTTTAACATGAAGAGCAGGTTCAAAGTGAGCTTAGCTAACTTCAAAAGCCCAAGTGACTATTATACAAAGCACCAGAGGTAACTTCTCTTATGGCTGTTAAGGAATAGAAGCATAAATTTCATTAACTGTGACCCTTCATTAACTTTGAGAACAATGGGGCTAGAAAGATTCCAAAGGACTGGAAAGAACCTCAAAGGCTACTCTGTCCTGAATACCAGCCCCTGGCTCTGAATATGAACATTTCCAAGGACCCCTTTGCTGCTTCACATTCACCTGATTCCTCCCTGTAGATGCTCCTGTGGCTCCTTGCATAGCATAAGAACATAGCTTAGAATTATCTCTCTATGAGATTAGTTCATTCATTAGATAACACCTAACCAAGGCCCTGCAATGGGCCAGGATACGTGTCTTCTTTTGTTTGCAACCAGAATAATCCAGGAATATTTTAGGTGCATGTCCTTGGACAAATCATAATTTTGGGAGGTAACACTTCCAAAGGATTTCCAAAGAAAGGGCCTAGCACAATGTCTGGCACTTAATACATCCTAAATAAATATTCTTGCTTCTTATGAAAGGATTCATCACAAGGTTCCTTTAAGTGATCTTGTTATCTTTGTGTTAAATGACTCACAAATCATCTGTGTGTGATGTGCAGAACAGATGGAGTAGCCAGAAGTAAAAGGATAAAAAGGTTTACAGTCACTGATAATTGAGGCTCAACATACATTGGAAACAAATATCCTAGAAGTTAAAATAAATATCTGCAGAATAATGTCTGTAGGTTTTTAGATCCATAGACTTTACTATTGTACATATACATACATTCCTAGAACCAAACAAAATGTGGGGCAATAAAAATGTAATTGTTAGAAAATACTTCAAGACATCCTCTGACTGAAGAGGGGTATTATCAGTTGTGCTATCCTTGGCTCATTCTCATCTCAATCCCCTCCCCTGCTTTCCCTTATACACACACCCCATACCTAGGCAAACAAAGCACGCACGCACGCACACACACACACACACACACACACACACACACACACACACACCCCACCCCGTGGGGCTGACCCTGGGCTGTCACTAAGTGTAAGAAGTAGGTGGGAATGGTTTCCTGGGGGATGAGCCAGAAAGGAGAGAAGACCAGCAGCCTCGGGGTGGGGTGGGGGTGGGGAGGGCAGAAAAGCTGGTTTGTCTAAAATCCACAGGGCGAATTCCTGTCCAGAAATAGGAGAAAAGGCCAAGAGAGTCAAGGATAAGAAATAACAAAGTGGAGAATGATAAATGAAAGTGGGCCAACACAGTGGCCAATAATAGCAATAGTCAATACAGCACCATCCCAATGTGTGCTTCAGGATAGGGAGATTCGACACAGCTGAATGATTGGGTGAGCTGCCTCCATGCACTGGAATGACCTCCCTCTGGCTTCACAGATGCCCACTAATTCCCAGCTCAGTTACTTGATAGACAAACATGTGCTCCCCAGCTCACCCCCTTCACAGTGATGCCGACTCCAATCACATCCTCTATCAGGTCCTGTCTGGGCTGACTGCAGACTCTTCATCTCTAGAGCATCCCATCCCACTGGAGGTGCATCATCACGCAACCACACATGCTGTCCTTCTCTGGATCTGGACCCATTTGGCAATAGATTGGTCAGAAATGGCACCACCATCATCTCAAGGACCATTCAAAGCCCAGTGTGTAGATGTACCAATTCCACTTCCCACTCAATTTTTTGACACGTGTCATTTAACAGGACAACTTTCCACCACCCATAGTACAATTAAAAGAGTGCTTCCAAAAAGGCCTCATTCTGTCAGCTCTGCCCTTGGGGTTTGATTAGATGTGCTCCATAAGTTGTCTGCTCACAAAATGACCAAGTGTGGAGAGCAGGTGGGAAAGGAAAGAAAATTATCAAAAATTTCCCTACAGATAAGCTATGAATAGCCCTATAATTTGGATTCCATTCATATTTTTTTCTTTGCAAATCACAAGTCATCCACCAGAAGTAAGCTGCAGGATACTGTACTTTTACATTCTGTCATTTTATGTTCTCTTAAGAATAAAGATGTTTTATTATGGTAATATACAAGTTATAAAGCACTTGTCCTCTCTCCAGAGTAAATCAAATGGGATATTTTTTCCCCGGATTTTTTTTTTAAAGCATCTCATTTGTTCTTAGAAGTTGCAGTAATTTTTTTGAATGACAGTCTGGGGTTTAGAGATTCACAAATGGCCTAAGTGTTTCAAGTAGGTATGAAATTCTCCACATAGGAAAGGTTAAAGAGAAGAATTTAGCATTTTAATTTACAGGCTATCCTAACCTTTCAGTCTCTTACAAAGCACACACCGAACCTCATGGATGCAAAAATCTAATTTAAAACTCTAGACCCAGAATCAAGGAGGAAGGGTATTCTAGAAAGGCCCTCAAGTTCAAATATCAGCACCACAATCTGCTGTTGTAAGTACATGACACTGAAGTTACCTGTCCACTGAACATGAAAATAATTTATTTATCTGACCAGCTGAGCTATAATCTAACACCATGAGCTTGGAGGTCTTGGACAAGTTATGTTCTATCTATTGCCAAACATTGATGGCAAGGTTTCATAGGGGTCCTGTAGCAATTAAGATTAATAAAGACTCCTAGGGGCTTAATATCCAACAGCTTCTACAATATTATGACAAAGCTATTGATAAGGGAATGATAATGGTATTATCATGGCAAGAACAAAGAAAAGGATGGAGCTCTCCATGGAGCTGAGGACGGTGGCAGTTATGATATGACAAAGTGCTTAAGGCATTTAGGAGTCTTCTAAGCACTATTAGGAGGAAAAGGTGGTCTGTCTACATGCCTGAACTGGGGTCTTTGGACTAAATAATCCATAGAGTAGAGGTGCTAAGCAATCAACCAGGTTTGAATTTAATAGAACTACCACAACCCCCCAAAATTATCCTTTAATCTTCTTACCCATTATGTAGCCTCTTGGATGAATCTAACAGCAAATATGTGATCTAAGACTGAGGGATGAAAGAACAACTGAGCAAATAAACCACATCTTCCCTCCACACTGTTTTCTCAGCCATAACATGGGTACACTCCAACTATTAAGTGAGATTATCTTTATAGAACTTTAGAAACTTTACATACAGCATGGTGCTATGGTTTTGAGAATTTGCCCAAATTTCAAATATTTGGAGTTTGGTCCCCAGTGTGGCAATGAGGGAGCTGATGGAAGCTTTGAGAGCTGGGGCCTAGTGGGAAGACTGAGGGTCACTGGGGTGCTGCCCTGGGAAAGGAATACTTGTCTCCTGTAATGAGTTCTCAAGACCCTGAGTAGCTCTCTGGCTTCCTGTTTTGAGATGAGAGCCCTTCCTCCCACACACATTGCTGCTACTGTGATTTACCATGAGACCTTACAGAGCCTTCCAATGAGCCATCCAGTATAGGACTTTCAGCTTCATAAACTGTGAATTAAACTTTTTTCTTTATGAATTTAGCCTGTCTCAGACATTTAATTATAACAGTGAAAAGCTAATGCACATGGCATTACTTACCTTCCCAGAGCAGTTCTGGGTAAACTAGGTTCTGTTTCTGCACTAGACACTGCTGACAAATGGACCCCAACCCTTGAATATTAAGGTGTATTAGACTAGAGGTGAAAGTGTTCCCTGAATACTAGTTCTTTAGAAAATATCTTTGTAAAAGTGTAGCATGCTTTTACTATTCTTAGAAACAGTAAAGTCAAGAAAGCATTCCACTGATTCACAAAGCCCAAGAAGAGAGCATCCACCTCTTTCTTTACTTCCACAATAAACCACAACATGTGCTGGGGACAGACTGAGACAGCACCACACTGCTGCCAACAGATGGCACAACTACGATCCGCACTGTCATGGTGGTGTGGAGATCAGTAGGATCTCACTGCAGGGAGACAAAAGCATGAACATTCACAAACAGCAAATGTCAATGATCAACCTGCACTGAGAAGTTATTTTCTTTGGTTCTTTCTTTTTAAAAATACATGCAAATTGGTACCACGGAAGGAAAAAAAAATGAGGTACCAGAAGCACATGTGGCCAAGAGAAGGGATGTGGCCTTTGATAAAAGCCATGACCTTTTTTATTTTTATTTATTTATTTATTTTTGATACCAGGGATTGAACTCAGGGGTGCTCAACCACTGAGCCACATCCCCAGCCCTATTTTGTATTTTATTTAGAGACAGGGTCTCACTGAATTGCTTAGCACCTCACCATTGCTGAGGCTGGCTTTAAACTTGTGATCCTCCTGTTTCAGCTTCCTATGCCACTGGGATTACAGGCTTGAGTCACAGTGCCAGGCAAGAGTCATGGCCTTTGATATGGAGGTACCTCACAGGTAACTCAACAGGTACCATTCTCCAGCTTGGCTGCTCCTTAGCAACACCTGAGCAGCTTTATAAAGACTAAGACCTTGGAATTTGTAGTTTAAAAAGTTTCCCAGTGATTCTACCATGCAGTTCATCGCTGCAAACCCTGATTAGGAGGGTCTCCAAACTACACAGCAAGCAAGGGTCAGCAAATAGTTTCAGAGTTCATACTTACTCTGAAATATTAGATTTCAGACAATAACAGCAAATAACAATACAATAATAACAGTAACACTGATTTAAAAAATACTAAAGGAAGGCCATATGTTTCAACTTATCATTTAAGAAGCAGTGGATTTGTAAAAATTGAATGCTAGGAATCCTGACTGTGGCAGTGGTGGTTACGTGGCTTTATGCATTTGTCAAAATTCACAGAACTGTTCATACATACAAACGAAAAGGAGTTATTGTATGGAAATTTAAAATAAATTGGAAACATGCAGAAGAAAAAAGAATCAAATGATGTATTCATTTAATCCAGTAATTCTCAATTTTGGGTGAATACTAGAATCACCTAGGGAGCTTTTAAAAATCCTGATGCCCAAGCTGAAGATCAAGTACATCAGAATGGGGGTGGTGCCAGGGTTGGGTGGGGTGGTGCTGAGCACTGACAGTTTTAAAAGCATCCCTGGTAATTCCCATGGATAGCTATGTCTAACTCCCTGTTAACAATAGAACACCAGCACAAGAGCCCTCATTTAAGACACATAAATGTGGCTTCCAAATGGTACAACTGTACCTATCCCTACTTTCTGCTCACTAAAAAAGATAACTAAAATTGACCCAAGTTTCCTACCATTTCCTCCCATCAATTTCCACTTGGTTTTACGATAGTGGCATAACCCAGAAGCCAAGCACATTGATACAAACGAGGAGCATACGTAATTGCTTTAAAAACTGCTAACAACTTTTAAGACCTTCAACATCAGAATCCTCTGGAGGGCTAGTTAAAACAGACTGCTGACCCCACGTGGAATATCTCATTCAGGAGCCCTGGGATGGGGGCCCAGAACCTGCATTTTTAACTAGATCCTAGTTGCTGCTGCTGCTACTGCTGGGAGAACCAGTGTTTAACAGAAATTTGAACTAACCAAATGGTCAGAAACATGAAAACAAGCAGTTAGGTTGAACAGACAGCCCATGAATTAAGATGGCCAGAGCCCCAGACGATTTGTCAGTTTTAATGACAAGTTGATATTTCCAATCTGACTTTGAAAAAGAAATTATGAAGATTTCTGTCAATCACAGAATAGCTTGTCTCATCCAGAGACTTGGATTCAAGATGTAGTCTATAAAAGGCATTATTATCACCCCAGAACTGGTTAGAAATTCAGACTCTCAGGCCTCATCTCAAATCTACTGGGTCAGAACCTGTGTTAAGATTCCCAAATTATGCCAATGCACGTGAACATTTAAGAAGCATGGGTCTTGGCCAATTCCTTTATTCATGTAAGAAGCATGAGTACCTGTTCTGTGCATTGCACCTAGCAGTGAATAAGGCAGACAAAACCTCTGTCCTCATGGAGCTTAGAGACAGCAAAGGTCCAGAGCTGTGGGACTTGCCAAGGTCACAGAGCCAGTTAGTGGTAGAAACAGGTTTAGAAATCATATCTCTCAATTTCCTACAGAGTAATAGAACAAAGGCAAGTGTCCTATGATATTGTGAAATATTTATTGTCTTCCTTCTAGATTCCTAACATGCAGTTCCCCAAACCCTTGAGAACATCCAGAGTGATAAGAGACCTTTTGTATGGTAGTGAGATGACTGTGAGGAGTCCTTAGATAGCTTCAGGATGGAAGCTCCTCACCAGAAAGAGCAGACTTAAAGAATAAGGTTGAGACTTTTGGTCCCATCCCCAGACAACCTCTGTGGAGGAGAGGGGGTCTGAAGGTAGACTTGATCCTGAATGGCCAATGCTCTAATCAGTCACTGCAATGAAGCCTTTACACACACACACACACACACACACACACACACACACACACACACACCACACACACACACACACACAAGGACTGTTTTCAGGGAGCTTCCAGTAGTCTCTGGAGTTTCCCAGAGGATGGTGTGTCCAGATAAAGCATGGGAGCTCTGAGTCTTTCTCCCATACTTAGCCTATATGTATCTTCCACAAGTGTTTCCCTGAGTTCTAAGACCAGCTCTAGCAAATTAATTGCACTCAGAGAGGGGAGTCACAGTAACCCCAATTCATAGCCACACTGTCAGATGCCCACGTTTGTGACTGGTATCTAAAGTAGGGAGCAGTCTTGTGAGATTGAGCCCTCAACCTATGGGACCTGATACCATCTCTAGATAGGCCATGTTAGAATGCAACAGAATTTGAGGTCACCCAGCTAAAGCATTGCTCGGTGGGTTGATGAGAAATCTCCACACATTTTCATGATGTAAGGTCTCAGAAGCATGCTGTATTGAGTGTTGTAAGAGTGTGTAGGAGAAACTGAGGTCTCCCCTATATCCTTGCCTGTTTCCATCAAAATAAAAAAATTCCCAAAGAAGAGGCCACCAAAAAATAAATCAGCAGTTTCTACACATTCTACATTTCCAAAAAATTGGAAATCAAAAATTCAATTCTCATAAACCTCTTTTCTCTGACCAAACCAACATTACTGTAGTAATTTTATAAGTAAATATTTCTCAGAGGCTCAGAATAGAATGAATAATAAACACATTAGAAGAAAAGACATCTTGACCACAGCCTTTACCTAACACTGACATCTTTTTCCTCTGGTCCTTTAAAAAGACTCTTTGATTGCCAAAACTATTGCTTTGTTCAGAATGTATTGCTCAGATAGATTTTGGTGATGATCCAATTATTGGTGTTCCTTACTTCTTCCTAATCAACTATTGTCTAGTTGAAGGAGTGCTAACATTTGTCCAGCTGGGTGCTTTTTATAGAATATCCAATTCAATCACATTGTCCCTACCATACAAAGAAGGAAACAGCCTTAGGAGGTAACTTGAGTACACGAAGTCACACAGGGCAGCACACATTGAAATGGCAGAGCTGGGCTTTCCATCTAGGTCTATCTGTCTGACTCCCCATCCCTCACCACTCAGTGAGGCCCCAGGATAAGCTTCCCAGTAGGAGCTCCTTGGAAATGCAGACCTTTGGGCCCCAGCCTGGATCTGCTCAATCAGAATCTATGTTTTAATGTCCACAGTAACATTTGAGAAACTCAAGAGTAAAGGCCTTCCCAAAGCCAAACAACCACCTCTCATTGGTTAACATGGTTGGCAAATGCCCGTGGTTCACACCATAAGCAAATAGCAGCTTATCACCTGAGTGATTTAATGACAACTTGGTATTTCAAAATGTGAAGCCACTACATTTTGTCACATGACAAACTACAATAATTTACAGGGCTTGCTGCATGGGGCTTTTCTAAATAGTTGCCCAAAGAATGCTGGACAGAAAAATTGAACTTCTTTCCTTTGGAAAAGTGACAGGGAAGTCTATAGGCTGGGCATTTATACCCTCCAACTCCATAAGACATCTAAACACCTTCAGGATTCAAATCCTCCTGGAATTTTTTTTTCCTTTTAAATAGCCAATGAGTTAAGAAGGAAATACATATGCCTCTTGCAACAAAAGGCAGCTAACCATTTTAGTGTCTCTTGCCCTTTTGCACAGATATATTCAGCTATCTGTATCTATAATGATCTTTAAATTCTAAATACCCAAATGAAGTCCCCTACTATTAAACGCAAACTTTGTCCAAGTAGAATCACTATGTAGGAAAGGGTACAAGGTGTACCTTAAAGGAATACAGCCCACCAGCTTTCCCTGTCTCTCCTGACTTATGTTTCACAAGGTGTGGACCATGGGCCCCCTGCTTGAGAATCACCTAAGATCAACACAAAAAATACACATTCCTGGGCCCAAGCATTCACATCTTTATTACACTTCCCCCACAGATTCCTGTACACATATAAATTTGAAGCCAACTGCCACTTTACCTTGGTTCACAGTTGCATAATTTAATCTCATAATTTAATCTTCATAGATGCAAGGCACCATTAGGTCCATGTGTGTACATGTGCATGTGAGCAATTTTAAAGACATGCATGTATGTACAGATTCTAAATATAAACCATAGCTCAGTTCATGGACACACATACTATATTACTCACACATATGCTCAAATTCAAGAAATGAAGATCTCACTTCCCAGTTACTCATGGATCATCTATACATATACTAGACATACTCCCTGAGAACAGGGGCTGGCATCTGTAACCCTTGTAACCTCGCTTAAAGAAACAGAGAACACTTCCAAAAAGAAAGATCACTTGGGACATGGCCTGGGAAAGATTGTTTTGCTTCTGTTTAAAATTAAGACACCTTTAAGATATCCAAGGTATCTACCCAGCAGAGGAGAGTGCCTCTTGACCCACTGAGGGAAGGTCCTAAGAAACCACTGGACTGCCCAGGCCACCCCATCCAAGGGTCCTGGAATGAACTAGTATTGGCTTCCTTGAACCTCAGAGGGGGCTCTGAGCAGATGCAGAAGTAAGGCCCTAGGGATGTGTTCATGCACACCACTGAGTAAGAGGGAAAGATGGTACACATGTGCAAGTGGTTTTGTCCACAAGAAATGCACCAATGTTTCCATAGTCATTCGAAAGAAAGTAGATCAGGAGATCCATCTCACCAACCTGTGCAGGAGACAGGGCCCAGGGTAGGCCTGGGGCCATCCCACCACTGGCAGACCCCCACTGAAGTTCAGAACAGCCTCCGACCACTGGCAGACACCTACCAGAGCTCAGGCCCCACCAAGATCAACCTCACCGACCTGTGCAGGAGCCAGGGCCCAGGGTAAGCCTGGGTCCATCCCACCCCATGCAACATCTGGGAGGCCAGGTCTAACCCACATCAATCTTGAGACACTGCAACTCTCTCCCTATAGTCTTCCCCATGTAGTTGCCTCTACCATGGGACAACAGACAGGTACTTGAAGCAGCTGCATCTTGGAGAAAGCATCCCAAAGCCAGTGTAAGGCCCACCCTTTCAGCCCCATCTCTGAAAGACAGTGTGTCCACCTTGGGCACCTCCACTGCTCTCTCAAGTTACCTCCTCCTATTGCTGCCACCACCTATACTTGAGTAGCATCTATCCTGGGACACCGGCAGGGTCTGCAAGCCCAACACCAAGGTGAGATACAGATAATCTGCACAGATACTACAAGATAATAGGGTAGAAACTGTAATACCTCAGATCCACACTGCAATAAAGAAAATCACATAGACAACATGAAAAAATAAGGGAGGAAAGTGCCCCCCCTCAAAAAAAAAAACAAAAAAAAACAGGATACTACAATAACAGAAGCCATGACAGCACAATTGATGAAAGGGATACACATAGGAAAAGAGAACTCAAATTAGCATTATTTGCCAACAATATGATTCTATACCTAGAAGACCCAAAAAATTCCACCAGAAAACTTCTAGATCTAGTAAATGAATTCAGCAAAGTAGCAGGATATAAAATCAACACCCATAAATCAAAGGCATTTCTGTATATCAGAGACAAAACCTCTGAAAGGGAAACGAGGAAAACTACCCCATTTGCAATAGCCTAAAAAAAACAACAACAACAACAAAAAAAAAACTTGGGAATCAACAAGAGAGGTAAAAGACCTCTACAACAAAAACTACAGAATGCTAAAGAAAGAAATTAGAGAAGACCTTAGAAGATGGAAGAATCTCCCTTGTTCTTGAATAGGTAGAATTAATATTGTCAAAATGGCCACACTACCAAAAGCACTATATATATTTAATGCAATTCCAATCAAAATCCCAATGACATTCCTCATAGAAATAGAAAAGGCAGTCATGAAATTCATCTGGAAAATAAGAGACCCAGAATAGCTAAAGCAATCCTTATCAAGAAGAGTAAAGCAGGTGGCATCACCATACCAGACCTTAAACTATACTACAGAGCAATAGTAACAAAAACAGCATGGTATTGGCACAAAAATAGACTTGTAGACCAATGGTACAGAATAGAGGACACAGAGACTAACCTACATAATTACACTTATCTTATATTAGACAAAGGCACCAAAAGCATACATTGAAGAAAAGATAGCTTCTTCAACAAAATGATGTCGGGAAAACTGGAAATTCATATGCAACAAAATAAAATTAAACCCCTATCGTTTACCATGTACAAAACTCAACTCAAAGTAGATCAAGGACCTAGGAATTAAACCAGAGACACTACATCTATTAGAAGAAAAAGTAGGCCCAAATCTCTATTATATCAGATTAGACCCTAACTTCCTTAATAAGACTCCTATAGTGCAAGAATTAAATCAAGAATCAATAAATGGCATGGATTCAATTTTCTCAGCAAAAGAAACAATCAGTGAGATGCATAGAGAGCCTACATTTTGGGAACAAATTTTTACCACACACACATCAGATAGAGCACTAATCTCTAGGATATAGAAAAAAAACTCAAAAATCTTAACACCAAAAAAATAAATAACTCAATTAATAAATGGGCCAAGGAATTGAACAGACACTTCTCAGAAAAAGATATACAATCAATCAACAAATATATGAAAAAATGTTCAACATCTCTAGGAAACAAGGAAAACTACCCCATTTACAACAGCCTCAAAAAAAAAAAATACTTAGGAATCAACTTAACAAAAGAGATAAAAGACCTCTACAACAAAAACTCCAGAATGCTAAAGAATTAATTAGAGAAATGCAAATCAAAACTACTCTAAGATTTCATCTCACTCCAGTCAAAATGGCAGGTTAAGAATACTAACAACAATAAGTGTTGGTAAGGATGCGGAGGAAAAGGCACACTCGTACATTGCTGGTGGCACTGTAAATTGGTGCAGACAATATGGAAAGCAGTATGGAGATTCTTTTGAAAACTTGGAATGGAACCACCATTTGACCCAGCTACCTACTTCTTGGTTTATACCCAAAGGACTTAAAAACAGCATATTACAGGGATACAGCTATATCAATGTTTACAGCAGCAAAATTCACAATAGCAAAATTATGGAACCAACCTAGATGCCCTTCAGAAGACAAATGGATAAAGAGAACGTGGTATATGTACACAATGGAATATTACTCAGCAATAAAAGAGAATAAAATCATGGCATTTGCAGGTAAATGGATGGCATTGGAGAAAATAATGCTAAGTGAAGTTAGCCAATCCCAAAAAAGCAAATGCCGAATGTTTTCTCTGATATAGGGTGATTGACGCAAAATGGGGTAGGGAGGAGGAGCATGGGAGGAATAGATGAACTCAGAGGAGTGAGAGGGGAAGGGAGGGGGCAGGGGATTAGAAATGATGGTTATCCAAAGTACATGTATGAAGACATGAATTGGTGTGAACATACTTTATATACAGAGATATGAAAAATTGTGCTCTATATGTATAAGAATTATAATGCATTCCCCTGTTATGTATTTTTTAAAAATCAATTAAATAATTTTTTAAAAAAGAAAGAATAAAATCATGGCACTTGCAGGTAAATGGATGGAGTTGGAGAATATCATGCTAAGTGAAGTTAGCCAATCCCAAAAACCAAATGCCGAATGTTTTCTCTGATTTAAGTATGTTGATTCATAATGTGGTGTGGTGGAGGGCATGGAAAGATTAGATGAACTCTAGGGCAAAGGGGAGGGAAGGAATGGGATGGGGCACAGGGGTATGAAAGACGGTGGAATGAGTTGGACATTACTACCCTAAGTACATGTATGAAGACACGAATGATGTGACTCTACTTTGTGTATAATCAGACACATGAAAAATTGTGCTCTATATTCTTGTAATATGAACTAATACATTCTGCTGTCATATATGACAAATTAAAATTTAAAAAAAGAAAGTGAATCAGAATTTTCCCATAAATATTTGATTGCATTTGAGGAGTCTATTGCTTACATGTAAAATAATAAGTGTATAATTTACGTGACCAGTTGCATCTCTGCCACTCCCACACCCCTCTCATAGTTATGTCCATGATGAAGGCAAGGCTAATTTACTTCTCTGAGCTCTGTCCACCATGGTGGATGGTCCCCTCTGTCCACTATTTACTCCTCTGCCATCAGCAATCCCCACTAGCAGCGGAGTTATGGATCTAACATCACCAGTACACATGGGGATATCACGTCTCTGGAACTTTGCTTCCTGATACCTTAATCAGCCCTTATGGTCCTTCCAGGCAGAATGACCCACAAGTTTTCTAAGCAAATGTCCTATTTTCTAAGAGGTGCTTGTCACTCAGTTACTAAAGGGGTAATATAAGAAAAAACACAATGGAAGAAGACAAAACTGGCAAGAAAATGGTGATTAAAGTGAGTTTTCACCAATTTCTCATATCAAGGAAAAGATCCAACTAAATTCTAGCATTATCACAGAAAAAGCATTGCACTAAGCTCAAATATAGTTCTGTCAAAGCCTGAGAAAATATGACTACAGGCAGTAGGATAGGGAGATCCCTGGGGGCCTATGAATGACCCCATTTCAGAAGTGAACACAGGGACATGTTCAATAAATTCTAGTAGAACCAAGTTACATAAATCTATATGTACCAGTTAATCCCATGATGGCTTTAAATTATCTCTAAGAGATTGGTATACATTTCAGGGAATCTAAGAACACGTTACACATCCCCCTCACTTTGGAGATGATGCCTTGCCTACGGACATTTGTATGACTTCAGCTAGTTAATACTAATAAGCAGATTAAACACCAAAGAGGCAAGTTATGGATAGTTCTGGATAAGAAAGTAATGTCTACAGTTAGACAGAACAGAGCAGCAGCTACATGACCCAGTGACCTCAGGCATGCGCTTACATTCACTAAGCCCCAATTTCCTTATAAGATGCTGGGAAATAAATTCATGCTCATAGATACTATGAGGATGACTATAGCATACCCTCATCCTGTCCAGCTAACTGTATGACTGCAGATAAGTCATTTTAGCTCTATGAACCTTTTTCCCCTTGAATGCAAAAAGAAAAGAAAATCCTTTCCAGCTTCAACATCTTTCGAATCTAAGTTCCTCTCTACTCATTTGCTTAGAGAGTCATCACGAACAGTGAACTTGAACCAACTTGAACTTCCAGACCCTCCTAGTTTCTCAAGTACCTGTAGGAATGAATGAATAAAAGGAAGCACACAATGCATGCATGAATGAAACCAAACTGATTCTGCATCCTGAAGCTCTGAGCCTGAATAAATAAAGTTGGAGGTGATGATAATCCCAAATGTTTTCAGTTACTGACACCATATGGCAGGGATAGCTGTTTTAAGAATACATTATTTCGGGGGCTGGGGTTGTGGCTCAGTGGTAGAGGCTCACCTAGCATGTGCAAGGTGCTGGGCTCGATCCTCATATAACAATAAATAAAATAAAGGCATTGTGTCCAACTACAACTAAAAAATATTTTTTTAAAAATACATTATTTCATTTCTTCTTCCAACGCTACTTCAGAGTAGCAGTCTGAAGTTACATCTAAGGCTCAGAGAGGAGAAGCAACTGGTTTTTGCCCTGGGAGATATCACCAGTGAGGCAGAGCCACATTCTTACACACATGTGTGCACAATATACACACACAGACACACACCTATCTACCTCTGAGAATCAGAATTATTCCACAAAGAGAAATACTTGGAGTATAAAAACCCAATTTGGGCTGGGGATGTGGCTCAAGCAGTAGCGCACTCACCTGGCATGTGCGGGGCGCTGGGTTCGATCTTCAACACCACATAAAAATAAAAATAAAGATGTTTCGTCCACTGAAAAAAACTAAAAAATAAATATTAAAAAAATTCTCTCTTCCTCTCTCTTTAAAAAAAAAATCCAATTTACAAAGCTCTTTTTCACAGTTTCATGAAAGCTGATGATATTAATTTACTAACAAGATATTTTTATTTCTCAGCATTGAAAAATGCTGTGTTACCAGGACACAGGAATGCTGCAGTAGCCCAGAATTTCCATAAACCAATTCCCAAGTGGTTTTCAGGGCTCTTCCTCCTGAGAGAGTAGAGAGGTCAGGATTTATGATTACAAAATGCCTAACCAGAAAGCAAGAAAAATCAAGAAAGAGTGTTTCCCATGTCACAGGGCCTTCCATCCCAGCCCCTCTGAGGAAATAGGAGAAGCAGTTTATAATCCAGCAGCCTTGGGGTATTCTATAGGCTGCTCTGCTTCTAGCTCAGCTCCCAATGCTGTGAGCTCTTCCCAGCTGGAGGCAGATGGGGAGCTCAGTGCAGGAAGAATTGAAGCACATCTCAAATCTCATGTTCACATAGCACTGTGCAATTTATCTGCCTTTTCAGTCTGTAGCATTTTTTTAAGTGGCCCTCATAATACTGACTTAAAATTTATTGAGATGTACATATGGTCATATTTGACAAGTTTCTTTTTTATCCACATTTTTATTGGTGCATTATAGTTGTACATATTGGTGAGATTTGTTGGTATATATCCATATATGCATACAATATAATAATACAATTTGGTCAGTATCATTCCTCAGTATTTCCCCTTTCCTTTCTCTCCTCCCTCTTCCTGGTCCCTTTCTTCTGCTCCACTGATCTCCCTTCAGTTTTCATGAGACACTCCCATCCACGTTTCTTCTTTTTCATTTTCCTCTCTAGCTTCCACATGAGAAAAAACATATGACCCTTAATATTCTGAGTTTGGTTTATTTTGCTTAACAATGTTCTCCAAGTTTCATCCATTTTCCTGCAAATGACATAATTTCATTTCTTCTATATGATTAAATAAAACTCCATTTTCTTTATCCATCTATCTATTGGCAGATACCTAGGCTGGTTCCATTGTTTGGCTATTGTGAATTGTGCTGCTATGAACATAGGTATGCATGTATCACGATAGTATGCTAACTTTAACTCTTTAGGATAAACACTGAGGGGTGAAATTATAAGTGTTGCGCATGTGTGTAAAAGTGTGTACACTTAAAGTTACACAGCTATGTTCTATACATGTCCACTATACATTTTTCTATAATTTTTCTATACATTTAGAACTTGTTTCCTGTTTGATACATTGATTGGTGGGAAAAGTTTACTAAATTTTTCCATTAACTGGTTTGTCAGCTTTTCCCTTGAGGATCAACCAACTGTCACTCTCTATTTCTACACACACACACACAAAAAAAAAAAAAAAAAAAAAAAAAAAACTACATTAAGGACAAACAAGTTAAGAATTCTAGGGCTGGGGATGTGGCTCAAGTGGTAGCGCGCTCAGCTGGAATGTGTGTGGCCCGGGTTCGATCCTCAGCACCACATACAAAGATGTTGTGTCTGCTGAAAACTAGAAAATAAATATTAAAAATTCTCTCTCTCTCTCTCTCTCTCTCTCTCTCTCTCTCTCTCTCTCTCTCAGCTCTCTCTTTTAAAAAAAATAATTCTATTGCAGATTTGGTGGAACATTCATTTCAGTAGCAGCTTTGGAGTGACTCAGGTGTGAGACCCCGATCTATACCCAGTTCTTAAGCCTCAGTTTTCCCTTCCAAACTCAGAGGATTCTTGAGAGGATTAAATATGAAAGAGCACATAATATACTTAGCATAGTGCTCAGTTCTAAAAATGTTAGCTGCTAATAAAATGATCCGTAGCCTGCCGAAGATCATGCAGCTGTTTACTAGTATGGACTGCAAAGCTTGCTGACCTCTTTTTCTTGTCAGTCAGGGAGCAGGATGGGGAAGGGAGGAGGCAGAGTTGTTTTCCAGGGCTTTACAGTTGGGGAAGTATACCAACACCGCCAGGTCCATACCTTGTTAAGAATGTCACATTCCTATCAACTAAACACTTCATCTTCCCCATGTTAATTGCCCAGTGAGCTTGCTGTCTCTGGAATTTATTTCCCCTTATTGTTGACCTGAGGGCCCTGTTGAAACAGCTGCCCAACAAGGTACTGGATAAACTTTGGCATTTTTAAAGCAGGTGAGAATTAGTATCTAAAGTATAGATACCTTTTGTGAACTAATCCCAGGCATGGGCTCCACGAAATTGGTGTGTCTCTATGTGTATGTGTGTATGTGTGTGAAAGGAAGCTCAGAGTAGACCATTGGTTTTGTTAGCAGCTTCCAATCTTCTACAACATTTGCCCACATCCCAGTGGAGTGAGTGAATCTTTGTCAAAGACAAAGTTAATTGCACATCAGAGTGAGAAGATGCAATTTCCTTTTCTGGCTTTTGAACTCTGAATTGATACTTGGGAGTCATTCCATCCTCAAAATGTCAGTTGTGGGAGAAAAAAAATACAACCAAAAGGCAGAATAAGTCAGCAAGAGAACCTGTCAAACAGAACATTCTTAGAAATCCTTAGGGGTATAGCAAGTCATGAATTTATAAATTTGCTTTTTTTTAAAAAAAGTAACAGAAACAATAAAAAATAGAAAAACACTGCTGAAATACAACCCCTGAGATCGTTTTTACCTCCAAGTTCATCAGAAGCTGGTGACTACAGAAAGCCCTCCGATATGCAGAAGGGTTCCTGCAAGACCCAGCACATACCTATCCACATGCTGGTTGTGCCAGTGTTCTGGCCAGCAGGACCAGAATTCATTCTTGACAACTTGATCAATAGATCACCACAGCCTAAATCCTGAGTTCAGAAACTAGCCTTGATCAACAGTATAGTTTGTCACTTGCACATCCAAAAAAGCCAAAAAAAGAAAAAAGAAAAAAAAAAAACATTTTCTACAGGATTTATTTGCATAGATTCCCTATTTCTTGATAACTTACCTCTAAAATGCAAGGGAAATGAGGGCACCACTCTTTACTTTCTTTGATCCTTGAGAGTCCCACCACCATTTGACAAAGTGAAGCATCAACCCAAGACATACCACCCAACCTAACTGGCCACCCACCCTGACTCCAGGAATCTGCATCCCACATTGGCCATTCCTTTATTTCCTCAAAACCTGCACAGATGTTACAACCCCATCCACAGGGCAGAGGGAAGCAACTCACCAAAACAACTATTCCTACCTTTTCAGCTTCATCTTCGCAGTTTCAGAACCTTTATACAGAATTCAAAGGACTAAACACACTTTACTGTCAATTTATGTGAGAGACAAAGAAATGACATAGGAAGAGAGAGAGAGAGAGAGAGAGAGAGAGAGAAAGAGAGAGAGAGAGAGAGAGAAGGGGGGGGGGAGAGGGCTTAAAGTGGAATACAGTCTCCTTCCTTCCATAAAAGTCAATAGGGCAAGCAACCAGGTGGAGAGCTCTGTGCTTCTAAGGGTTCCTTCTAACAAGAACAAAGTATGAAAAGAATTAAACATTCACACTTCTCTCAAAAATTTAACAAGTACATAAAAATTAAAAGGCCCCCAACAAAACAGCCAAGTAGGAACAAAAAGCCACCAAGGAGATTGCTTTTTACACTAGTCTGTCTCTCTCAGGAGACAAACTCTAGAATAGCTAGATATACAAGAGAAATTAACTGAATGATGCTGAAACTCCTAAATCTGCACTTGGATGCTTCTGTTCCCATTTAACAACATAAACAGACATCTCTTCAGCCACCTCCTTGGTCCCTTTACTGTAGCTATGATTTCCTGCCTCAAAGAAAATTTGGCTTACCATTCCACTGCCAGAGGAGGGGAAGAAACAGAACCTTCTCCAAGTCTGTATTCCCCACAAAGATGGTAGCTATGGGGCTCTCTTTCAGCCCCTCAAAGAAGTCTGTGTGCCTGTGGATACACGTACACTCACACAGAAACATTACTCAACTCTTGTGCTTCAACAAACTTCAAGAAAATTTCCAGGCTGTCCCAAGAAGCAGGAAGTCGGATGTGTACCACGTCCCTTCAAAAGGGACAACTAATCAACATGACTTTGGAAAGCATTCAGCTCTACAGCAATAAAAATTTCAGATCCGTAAGGAAAGATGGTGCATATTTCCCTTAGTTCTTGGCTCAAACCTCCTTCCCCCACTCAGACACTAACCAAAAAGATTTTTTAAAAGCTTCAGAAATATTTTCATAAAAATACAGTCTCAATTTCATATGCACATACTACACTCTTTTCTAGAGACTGTGCTTTGTTGAGAACTGTGTGGCCAACTGTCTTCAACCACTAAACAGAAATTAGCTGCCACAAATTATCTCCCTCCTTCTGTGCCACTGGAAAGACCCCCCTTTCTTTGCCCATTACTTCTGCTCTGGCTTGATTCCAGCAGCTGGCATCCTTGCACCAGCCTATGAAGGGAGGAAGGAACTGGCGTCGTCAATTCACGATTCTCCATTTTGCAAAGAGGCAGAACCAAGGTTAAGCTTATTTAATATGCTCTCATCATCTCCTGCTAATGATTTAAATTGAAAAGACACAGGAAGCGAATTCCCTCAATGTCTCATTTATGAGCCACTAGGGATGCAGCTTAAAATAAGGGTGTGAGCCATAACAGAAAACTCAACATGGCCCAAGCCAAACCCTCTTTGACATGGTGCCATTAATATTTATGAGATATTTACCAATATAAGGGAGAAATGTTTTACCACCTCTACCCAAAGGCATTAAGTCAGCCAACTCCCAATAATAGGATAATGTCTACCTTTTATGTAAAAAGAGACAGAAAGAAAGGGTGTCTGATTTTAAAGCCCCAGTTCCATGGTAACGACTGTGGGTTTCATAACTCTGACATTTAAAGAGACAGAGTTCACCTCGCTCTGCCACTTATGGTTCTATGACTTTGGCTAAGGTCATAACCTTTTAAGCCCTCAGTTTCCTCATCCATAAAATGGGAATAAGAATAGTGTTATGGTTTAGATCTGGAACATCACCTCAAAGGCTCCTGTATTGAACTTGGTCCCAGTATCAGAAATGGAGTTTTGGGGGGAAGTGGTTGGATCATGAGGGCTCTAAACTCATCAGTGGATTAATCCATTGAAGGATTCATAAGTAGGAAGCAGAATCTAGTTGGAGGGAGTGGGTCCTTGGGGACATGCCCTTGGGGACTACAACTTGTCTCCATCCCCTTCTTCTCCCTACTTTTTAGTTGTACTGAGCTGAACAGCATTCCTCCTCCGTGTCCTTCTGTCATGATGTTCTGTCTCACCTCGGGCCCAGAGCAATGGAGCTGGCAGACCATGAACTGAAACCTCCAAAACCATGAGCAACAAACATTTCCTCCTCTAACTTCTTGTCAGATATTTTTGTCACAGTGAAAAACGTAAAACAAAATACAAAAAAAAAAAAAACAACAACAACAAAAATAACAAAACAGACCAACACAAGTAGTGACTATCTCTTAGAACTGTGGTTAAGCTTCAACAAGTCAAAATTCCTAACCATGCTTAGAAATCAGTTTGGCACACGTAACCACTCAAGAAATCTTAATTATTACTGTCTATTCTTTAAGCATGATTGCTACCTCCTACTTAATAAAGCAGCACTCACAGATACCAGCTCTTCATGATCCGTTGTTCTTTCACTAGCACTAACCCATTTGGCCCTCATATACTCTTGTCCCATTTAGAAGACAAGAAATTGATTTTCCTCAGTTGAAGAACCTGAGGCTCAGAAAAGTTTAAAATCTTACCAAAGATGCTGGTACCTGAAATCTGACAAATCTATTTCTCTTCAAAAATTGTGCTCCTCTACCTCCCTAATCCCTGTGTTCCTTCCTGCCGCAGAGACAAACTGGGAAGGAATGCTCTTAACTCCCATTTACACGAGCATTTATTATGTTCTAGGCCTGGTGTAAGCGCTTTATGTACACTCCTATTCTGCATAGTGCTCTCCTAAGTGGGTGACCTCATCACTCTCATTTTTCTGATGAGAAAACTGAGGCTTAAATAGTTGGAGAAATATGCCTAGGCACATGAAGTAAGTAGACATCAAATAGGGCTATAGAGTCTCATAATTCTCTCATTTAAAGAGACAGACAGAAAGACTTGCCCAACAGGTAAGGGAAATCTTTGTACCATTGACTCAGTACCTTTCACAAAAGCATTAACGTGGCAGTTGGTTTTTCTCAGTGGTTGCGGTGGTAAACCACTGAAACTTTAGTTCTCCTACATTTTCACTGTTTGATTTTTAAAGAAAATAGGACATAAATGGAGTCTTCAAATAATCTCCGGAGCAAGTTATTTCATAGTTTTTACAAAAGGACCCAAAATAAAAATATTGGGGAAAGGTAGTTATTCCGATTCATTACAAAACACTATTCACCCCTCAGTTTTCTCCGCAGCCCAATAAAAGGAGGCAAAAGTAAACCTCCTCAGCCCCTAAGCAATTTTGAAAAGAAAAAACAGTTTTGTTTGGGATATCCTCATATTTGTTTCTATTGAGGATTTAATGAGTCAATTTTCAAATAAAAACATAAAACCTCCAATTTCACTGCAAATAATACTAAGACTTTGACTTTTACTGTAATATTCTATTGATAGCAGTTCAATAGAAAATCAAAATTAGGACAAAATGAAAGGGACTGAGGCTAAGGAATAGGAAAGCTAGACAGAAGGAAAGAGAAAAAGCACAGTGGCACCAAGGATGTCTCTGGACCCACAAAATGGGAAGAAGGCCAAGAGATTCAATATATTCTGCATTTGTAGTGACCTTGTGTTGTCCTTGGCTTCAGAATGTCCACTCTCCACTGAACATTCATGAGCTCATTCATTTGTAGTTACTGATGGCAATGAAATAGGAACAGAGACTAGGTGCCCACATGGTCAAGGAGCAGGAGATGGTCCAGCAATGTCTTTCCCTTTATAGCACCCCAGTGACAGCAATACCATCCAAATGAAACCTACCTTTCCCTCCTCTTTATTCATCCTGCAAATCTGATAAAACTGGATGAAGTTTATCAAAACACAAGCCTGCCTCTTTATCATGTAATGGCTTACCTTGCCATCTACCAGAAATATAAATAGGGGAAAAAAAAAACTTTCTGTGATCAAAATGGGCTGTGAGACATGGCTACTAAGAATGCTTGCATAGCACAAGGCAAATGAGTAGTGATATGATTGATCACCCGCCTACCAGAGCTTTTGTCCAATTAAGCTGGGTGGGCAGAGATTAACAGTACTGAGGCAGAAAGACATCAGGCCTTTAGCCATGGGAAGAAAAGCAACAGGGTTAGGAATCTTGAGACTTCAGCAGCTGTCTAGAAGCAACCAAGTACCCAAAGCTGCAGATAGAGGACTTGAGAAATTATAGGTCACTACAAACACCATAGAGCGAATGTGTTCCCTCATTTGCCAGATAAATTTTGTCTTATTTGTAGTCAAAACAAAGCTCCAGTGAAATTTAGAATTCTTCAGGCAGAACAGCAAATCTCCCAACTAGATGTCAGTGTAATGTAATTAGAACCAAAATAACCTACAACCCACATAAAACACTGAGAACATAAATTGAGGGGAGAAGGATGCCATGTATCTTCTGCAAAAAGGAGAGAACAGAAATTCATGTTTTGCTAGCCCCAACATAAAAGCCCTCATTACTGATCAAGTGTATCAAGGCTTCATTCAATACCGCCTCAACCTCAATCAACAAATAATCATTTCAGACAAGCTCCAAAGCCCAGGCAGAAAAAGAAGACTCTAGTTGGACAGGTCACTTTCTCTCTCAAATTCCATGTCTCTGTCTATGAGAAGAGACAGTGGCTGGGATAGCCTGCAAAGTGTCAGTTTGGGGAGTCACCTCCGCACCTACTTGACTGCCTTAGAGTCAAGCCCATATCATACTGGAGCAGCCCTTCCTCACCGGGACCTTGCTGAAGAGGGAGTCTAGCAGCAAAGAGGCGTGGGCTTCAGGGAGGGACTTTCTGGGAGGGGCATGACAGCCAGCATAGCTGGCGTGGGGCAAGCCCAGCACACAGGGGAAAGGCAGGGTGCATGCAAGAGGAATGCCAAGTGTGTTCTGCTGGATTTATTTATACTTTGCAGCCCGCCCACTGCCAAAAAAATTCATGGGAGTATAATATAAAAACACACATATGGAAACAAAAACAAAAAACAAAAACCCAACCATGAATACAGGGCAGTTCAAATGAAGATAAAGTACAAAACCAGAAACAACACGTGTGCTTTCTCTCTTGTACTAATCAGTCGCAGGAAGCAAGGGGAGTACCATGGATAACTCTTGTATATAAAGGAGAAAGAAAAAGTTTCAATTCCTGTGCATGGACATGCCAGAAAAAAAAGAATAGCCAAAGTCTGGAAACTACACAAATTGTCATTGATGGTGGATTGGACAAACTGCAGTACATTCACACAATGGATTACTATACAGCAATAAAAATAAACTAGTGATACAAACAACAATATAAATGAACCTCATTGATTTAAAGTTGAACTAATGGTTAAACAATAGCTAATTTATACAGTAAATTTACTTTGGAAGGATTAAAATTAAGTTGAGCAATGACAAGGACAACCATCCACTATAGAAATTCAAGTAGAAGAACCAGAACTCAGAAATAGAAACAAAATTTTAGTTTTAGAATGACCTTAGATAATCAATAGCTCAGGACCTTTATTTAGTAGATAAGGAAGTAGCAGAGAGGGATACTCTCATATCCAGGTTTGTGTCCTCTCTCCTCCCCTCTCCAAATGTTCCAAACAAACATTTCTCTCCTCCTTGGGGTAAATGGAGTGTAAGAGGAAAAAGGCATCTTGGATATTTACTTACTTCTGGGAAACTTTCACTTCCCCAGTTTGCTAATTCCACACCCTAACAGTATAGAGATAGAAGCTGAGGGCTGAGGATGTGGCTCAAGCGGTAGCGCGCTCGCCTGGCATGCGTGCGACCCGGGTTTGATCCTCAGCACCACATACCAACAAAGATGTTGTGTCCACCGAGAACTAAAAAAAAATAAATATTAAAAATTCTCTCTCTCCTCTCTCACTTTCTCACTCTCTCTTTTAAAAAAAAAAAAGAAGCTGATTTAACTCTTCTCATTAGCAAGGCCAATTATTTAGGGACAATATCTTTTGAATAGTCACTTAAGGACTGTAATAAATTAAACACAACTTAAAAACTCTTCAAGTCTTTAATACTTCAATTATAATCACAACCTGACACAAAATTAATTTCCATGGTTTTAAATAATATAACAAATAGAATGATAAAAATTCCATTTATTTCCCTATGTCAACAGTTAATACCCATGAACTGAAAAATCTCTCCTATAGTTTTGAAGTTCATATTATGTTTACATGTTAATAACTACTGATTAATTACCCCTCTTAATTAAATAAGCTCATCTACCTAGTACAAGTTATAAAAAGACTTTTCAGAGACAAAACCCACATTAAGCCTTTGGTCCAAACATACCAAATATACTTTTCAAAGAAGACTGGGATTTTTCTCAAGAACATCACACATTTGACCTCTTTAACAGAGTTCTATTTCACTGCCAGAATGAAGGAAATTTTATGGTGTTTTTTTCCTAATATTAATAAAATAAAAAATCTCATTCACTGTCTCTTCAAAAGTGTGGCTCTCAAATAAGAGTATCTCTAGGAAATTAATTCCTGACAAAAAGCAAGAAAAAACTGGGTATAGTGGTGCACGCCTGTAATCCCAGTGACTCGGGAGGCTGAGGCAGGAAGATGACAAGTTTGAGGCCAGTTTCAGCAACTCAGCAAGGCTCTAAGCAACTTTTAAAAAAGGGTTGGAGATATGGCTCAGTGGTTAAGTGCCCCTGGGTTCAATTCCCGGTACAAAAGAAAAGAAAAAGTAAAAGATGAAAGTGTGTGCAGCCAGGGGTAGCTGCCTTCAAGAGAAGGTAGAGAGAGACAAGGGACCAGGGTCTGCTGGTGGTGGGCACAAGTTCTACACAAAGAAGTGGGAAAGTCTCCCTGGTACAGAAAAGGGAACACTGGGGATTCAGCCACTCCTTAACAAGGCACTGGCTCTCTTACTTTGGTGAGTGGAGGGAGAAGGGGTTAACACGTAAGAGATCTGGAATACTCTCTGTTCCAAGGAAATATTGAAATCAGTGATAGGGAGCCAGACTCATAGCTCTAATCGACAGGGCTACAGGTTTTTATACCAATTTAACCTGCAGCCACAAAAAGCCATGCAGGCTCCAGGAGAGTGTGCAGCTCCATCAGTATTTACTGAAATTCAATTCCAAGCACAGCTTTCTCTAGACACTATTTGGATTGAAGACCAGAGAAAGAATTGTCATCAACCCCATGTGCCACTCTGTTGGTCCCCATAGTGTCTGCCACACGTCATGTTCTCTTTCTCACAATCACTCAGTGCAGGAAAAATGATGATGGGTCATTTCATAGGTGGGGTAACTGGAGGTTAAGTGACCTGCTCAAGAGCACAGCAGGAAGGAAACCCAGACCTCCCTCCACTGTCCTCAGCCTGCAGGACATTCTCCTCCCCAAAGATGAAGGAAATCCAACATTTAAAGCAGAGCAGGGCAGGAAGGAGTACTATGACCACAGAACAATGTTTCATAGAAATTCAAGCAAGAAAGACACAACCTCCCACCCACAAGCAGGTAGCAGGAGGCATCACAAAAGAGGAACAACAACAACCAAAAGAGCCAGGGGTCCTGGCTTTGGGAATCAAGGAGATAACCTTGCTTAGTGACAGCACACAAGCACAGTAAGCCCAGGTAAAGCAAGGCAGAGGCCAGGACCTGAAGAGCAGCAAATACAGGCACAATGGCTGGATGGCATGTGGGAAAGGAGGCCAGAATTGCAGGTCATAGGTGATCCTGAGAGGAGTACTCAGAATGACCAAATGGATTTACATTTCATCCATTCAGAAATGAAGACTTTTCAGAGGGTCTTGAGACAGGAAGGAAAGCAGAGCAAGGGACAGGGCTTGAGAGTCCTTGCTTAGCAGCTGTCGGTTGGATGAAAGGGAGTTGTTACGAGACCAGAGGCTTGGACACCCACCACCATCATCTAGTATAAATTAGGATTCTTGAATCAGGATGTCAGAAAGGTAGGCCTGAAGTGGCTTTCAGAATGAAGAAGTAAGGGTTGGAGAGGAGGACTGAAGAAAAATGGGTATAGCATTTTGCAGACCAGGTAAATGGAAAAAGATGTTGTTACCAAACAGGAAAGGCAGGACTCAAGTCTTCCAAAACACCTTCAGCCAAACCAGCAGTGCAGCTCTGAGGATTTTTCCTAGGATGGCTTTTCCTTCTAAGAATCTGAGAGGTACTGCAGACAAATTCCATCTGTACAAATCATTTCATTGATTTTCCTCGCTACAAGAGAAACCCAAGAATTTTCAACGATTACTCTATGTCCACCAAACAACACTGTAGAATTTCCTTCCAGTACCCAAGGGGAAAATGAAAATGTACATTCTGAAAGGGAAAATCATGTTTCCAAACAATTACCACCTCATTTTTTAAGTATACCCTAAGTTATCTTTGAGGGGCATGTTGGGGTGTGTGCTTGGTTATGAAAAGACCCCAGGGAAACTGCTTCCAAGGGAACTCTGGGCACCTCCTTAGAAGGTTCCTATGCTACTTAGAAGCATATGTTATCCAGAATCAAGAAAAGGTTCAACATAGGGGACACAGAGAAAATTTTTCAAGAGAGTTCTAAACTAAGAGAAGGTCCCAAAATGAGCCTCCCAAAGAATAGAGAATACAAATGCAATCAGAGGGTCTGAGAAATGGCATCCTTTCGGTGTGATGGAGTCACTTGTTATTAGAAGATTAAGTTCTTGACTGCCATGACAGATGCAAACTACACAGGCAGACAGTGAGTGGTTTATGTGACAGCATCATGTGGCAAATGGAAAAATAAAAGTCATTTAACTACCCCAACCTCAGACTTCTCACCTTCCAGTCCTTCCTCAGGACAGTAGCCTATTGGTGAGTGACGTGCTCCTGAGGGCATTGACCAGGACAAGACACTGAAACCCACCTACAAAGAAACACTTTGTTCATAGGTTTCTATGAGCAGATGCAAAACCAAACTGGCTCGTGCTAGTGGCTTCTCAGAGAAACATTTCAAAGAGACCATCCTAAAGCAAATTAAACAACTAATTTTGTTTTAACTAAAAACAAGAAATCCGGAGAAATAGGATTGCTCATTCCACCCTGACTCCAAAGAATGGTAGAAACACATATTATTTCATTCTTCTCTAGAAATTCCAAAGTGATTAAAGAACTTGGGGTTAATTCTTAACATTCAGGGGCCAACTCCACAAAGCATTGCTGCCTATTCCCACATCCCTCTATGATAAGCAGAAAGGACCCTGCTTCTCACATTATGAAAGGTGGGGTGCTCCCACAGAGAAGCAAGTATAAGAGTTATGAATATGTCATCTCATCTGGTGCATCAATCCTCCTTTAACATTTGGGAAGAAAAATATCGTTTTGTTAAAATTAAAATACACTATGGTTCTTAAGAAACAATAGAATTCAAAGGACTTTTCACAAGCCTACAATGGCAGTTTAGAGGTAGGCTCAACTCTTCTTGTGGGTGTCAATTCTCAGAATCATTCTAAAAACCTGGTGATGTCTAGCAGGCAGAAACTCTGCATTGCTTGGTGACCAGGCACCATCTATTCTCCCAGGTCAGCAGTCCCTCAGTCACCTGACTACAGCATCACCCCTGAGGCTGGGCAAAACATCGCCACACACGATTTAGTGTGGAAAAAGGAACAGATACTCTATGCATGCCCCCACATCCAATACCCTTAGCTTGCAAATTAAATGATATGCTGAGTCCTACCCCTCAGGGTGTCTTCTTGCACATCTGGCCCACGTCCATGTATCATATATCATATTATCAGGTTTCTATATCATCTCATCACCTAAATTATTTGAATGACTGCATAATGGAACCACCAGGATATCACAAATTTATAGCTTAAAAATAATTGAACTCCAGAGAATCAAATAACTTATCCAAAATCACAAAGCTACTTTGTAGCACCCAATCCTGACTGATCACAGCCCAGTATCCCCACTGTCTGGCTCACTACTCCAAGGGCCAACGTTTCTGAAGCCTGGCCCTTAGGAAAATACATGCTCTCATAGGTCACCAGTGATAGCCCCTGTCACAGTGGGAACACTGAACATGGGCCATGAGGGCACTGGAATCAATCACATCTTATCAGCCCTGTACTGTAAGATGCTTAACAATGGCTCCCAATGACAGTATCAAGAACAATGTGAAAATACAGACTAGTAGGAGCATCCTAACCTTACAATTTTTTTCTATGTATTAAAAACATGTTTTCAGGCTGGGGATGTGGCTCAAGTGGTAGCGCGCTCACCGGGCATGCGTGAGGTACTAAAAAATAAATATTTTTTAAAAAACATGTTTTCCATATAGCTTATAGAAAGAAATATTCTGAAATACAGAATTTAGTACAACTCTATCCAAACCTAAACTAAATGTTTCTTTTTCTGATTGGGAAACAACAGGGTGTGGAGATGATTCTAATGCCACTGGATTCTTCCTCTCTCAAGGGAGACTTTGCAGTAAGGGGTGAAATAGAAAGAGAGATCTTCCAGCAAAGGCGTAAACAATGGCCCAGGCAAACTAGCCAGCCTTCCCTGGCTTCAGTGGTTCTGTCTATAAGTGAGGTATGCAAATGGCCAAGGCCAAACAAGCTCCCCAAAGCTCCTTTCCATGATCTGTGAGATGCTACAGGGTAGAGGGCCAGCAGTAGAGCTTTCTTTGCAGTTGAACATGCCAAGGATAGGAGAGGAGAAGGGTACTCAACACCCATGCTGCTCTGTTAGAAGTACAATCCCAAGGCTAACCTGTTCTTAAGAATCTAGAGTCTATTAGAAGACACCTTGAAATTTTGCTGAGTCAGGTTTGAGATGCCAATTGGGTCTGTTTTTATTTATCATCATTATAAGATAGACATTTATATAATAATAACGAACAAACAAAAATAAATTGATTAGCCTATAACAAATACTGTTACCCATGATTGGTTAAATAGATTCTATAATATTATCAAACTAAAGTCAAACAGGGGCCATTTTCCAAAAAGCAAGAAAAAAAAAGTCAATCTATTTTTATTAAACAGCCATTCCAAGACCTGTACCACTCCAAAGTGGAAGTGTCAGAAACTAGCATGTGCAGACAGGAAACATAGGGCAATGGGTATGATAACAGGTCCTAGAGCCAGACCACCTTGCTTCAAACCCCAGCTCTGCCACCAAAATAGTATGGGATCCCAAGCAGGTCACTTATGCTTTCTGTAATTTTGTTTCTTTGTCTGTAGAGAATAAGATAAGGTCCTAAACCTACTTAATAGAATTCTAGGGTGCTAATTATTAAAACACATATTCCAGTTGGCTTACATTAAATACATTCATGTGTTAACTCTTACCATCACATGTATATACCAGAGTACCAGGTGAAAAATGCTGATTAGAAGTAAGGAATTATTATTCTGTTCCCAGAATGAAGGGATAAGCTATGGACACCCATACACCTTCACTGGTCTAAAAGTGGTACTGTTGAAAATAAAATTGAAACAGGAAAACATGAGCCTGAAGTATTTTTTTAATAACAACAACAAAAATTCATGCCCAAAGTTTGGACCCCTACTTTCAAGAATTTAAGATAGTGACTTAAGTTATGAAAACTTTACTTCATTTTATCATCTTATCAAAGTTGAGTTGACTTTTTGTCTTCAATAAATAAAAATTGTGTTTTCCTAAGTTTCTCTGAGTTTGATGGTAAATTTTATCACTTTTATTTTAAATTGCCCACTTTTAAAAAATAAACTATGCTTCACTAATCATCTTTTAGACATAAATATTCTTTTAGAAGGGATTATATATTTAAATTTATCATCATTATTAAAGAGTATATTAATCCATCTCTGCCAAACATACTAATTAAGTCTTAGAGAGTTACTATAGAGAATTTATAAGGCATCCTCTTGGAAAGCTCCTCATTCAATGATATACATAGGAGAGCCCAAAAATCTATGGCCCTCTCTGCCAAAAACTTGAATTTTCACCAGTAACAGCAAATAAATAAGCTGTGTGTTAAAAGTACCCGAAGTACTATAAAGTAAAGAATATTTCATATAAAATTGTGCCTCTGATTTTCAGGCATTACATGTGGGATTGGGCTCATTATTTTAAAGTAACATCTCATGCACATTCCTCAGAAAATAAAAGAGCAAAACTGTGCACGGAACAGCTTGTTAAAGACATCTGTGCCTCTTCTGCCTGGTACTGCTTACATCCTTGGAAAGATAACTCAATTGCTTACTAAGCATGCCACATTTTATTATGCTTCAATTACACAGCTCCTCTGATCAACCATGTTAGCATTTAATTACCATGCAATTAACTCATGGCACTAACACAAACTCATGGGCATTTCTGCTTTAGTCACAGAAATTATCAAGCAATTGACCTAAAGTCACCTGCATTTTATCCCCACCCATCTGTGCTGTGTCCCAGGCTCTGCTCTAAGATTATGGAAGTCCCCCAGAACATCAAGTCTTCCCCAACCTTAGTCAAGCTGCCCAAAGAAGGTAGCCTTGGGGCAGGGGCTTCCGAGGGCAAACACCTGTATTCAATGGGCTCTTGGTGGTGGGAGGTGGACAACTCAAGCATCACTGGATGAGCAGCTACCAGGCTTTGGTATCCATAGCAGAAAATCCCTAGATAGGGCTCACAGAACTTTGGATTTAAAGTCTTAGCTTGAGAAAACAGCCCCAAACCATTATTTCATTAAAAACAGCATTTTAACACCTAAAAAAATAGCAAGCATAATATCTTTTAATGAAAAACAACCTTTGATTAAATTCATCTTTTAAAATATAATCCTATTTTAAAATATAATCCTATGTACCAATTTATATTTTTAAATATAATCCTATATGCCAATTAATGGATCAGTTAGCTCTTCAGGAAATATTGGGTTAAATGATTTTAGGTTTACTGCTAACCCTTAAATCTGTTAATTATAGCTCAGCAAGTGTTTTTAAGCTAAAAAGAAGTGAACATGCTTAATCATTTGTCATTAGTAAACACACAGAAAAACAGTTCATCTCACATATGCTAAAATGACAAACACATTCACAAGCCAAAATATAAAAAGGGGGCGTATGGGGTGCAAAAAGAAGCTCTCTGTTTCCCTGGTATAATTTCTAGAAAGATTAATACCCTTTTGAATGCCATTCTTTCACAAAGGACTTTGAAAAGCTGTTTTTTTTTCTGCTCTGGGACGGGTAGAATCAACTGTTTTAACTTGGGGCCCTAGTGTGTAACTCTCAAGTTGTGAGGTTATTTATAACTGCAAAGCAAGGCCTGCTTCTACCATATCCAAGAATGCAAGACCCTAGGGAAAGGTCACCAGTCAATGTCACTTACTTCAAACACACTGATAATACAGAATCGCCCCCCCAAACCTTTCAGAGAGCTTTCATATTAGAAATGTTCCAGAAGCAAGCTAAAGGGTCTCCCAGTAGGAGGGCTCTCATCTTTTCTGGGTTCAGGATAGTTCCTGGGAATCAAAATGTTAGTCTGAAGAGTTGGAATCTGGTCATGTGTTTGTAGTACCACCCGTGACACTATCTCATGCAGATATGCATTTGCTCTATAAATATTTGCTGAACATTTCCTATTTGGAAGGCACCATGGGAGAGCCTCTGCTCTTCTCCCTGCAGCACATTCATGTTCCCCAGAGGGTAGCTGAAACCCTACACAAACAGCCTATATGTAAGGTGCTGTAACAAGTGCCACATTCCTGGAGATGGTGACACACACAGATAGTCTCAGAGGACAGAGAGGTGTCTTCCTCTTGGTGGGATCACAGTTGGCTAATCTGAGCTGGGCATTTAGAGAAAGACATAAGAGGGACAGTTCCAGGAAATCTTCACTTGCACATGTAAACTCCATTAGGGCCAGATCTTCATGGGTCTTGTTCAAAATTGTTTTCTCCACATCTACAACAACCCCTGTACAAAGTAAATGCTTCACTGGGTATCTGTTCCATGAAAAAAAGGAAGGAAAGAATAATCCCAGACCTAGTATTCACTTAGCCATCATGCAGTTAGCTTCAATGCATGAGGTTAAACAACATTTGACTATTCAAAGGGCCAAGTTCAGACTACCCAAAAGGCAGGCACCCTCGTCCCTCACCTCCATGGAAGCATGCAAGGCTCCAAACTATGTGTTGCAGACTAAGTCTGGGGACTACTTCTTTTTTCACCCTTTCTCACATATCGGTTGTGATTTTTAATTCACTTCCTGTAGATATCACAAATTAATTCCTAACAGCAGGTGGAAAAGGGAGCTTGACTTTAAGTTTCATCTAACATCTAATGTTTGTGCATAAAATGACACAGTGCCAACATTGTTGTTTTGAAAAGACCAGGAAGAGCTCCAACCTGGGGACACTAGGATGACAGAACTGGGAGAAGACTCTTCCACTAGATATGTGCTCTACCCCCAGACTGTAATCAGTAGGCAGGTGAGCTCCAGTGGGGAGAAACTCAGGACAGGAACTCCAGAAGGACACTGGCTAAGCGGAAGGATTCCTGCTTACCGACATGATGCCAAGGATTGTTTAAAGGCCAGGATTTCCTAGTACATTTTAAAATAGATTTAAATTAAGGTAAACCAGTGAGTGTAGAGCCTAAACTAAAGTAAGATTCATTTGCAAAGTAAAAGAGGAAAAGGGGACAAGATGGGAAAGCCAAAAACTATCCTTTTCAGAGGATATCAGCTATCAGAAAGAACTATACTTTTGTTTCTGCTTTTTTGATGTTACTCAACAAAGGGGAGGGGGGCAGCGGGGCAGTGTTTAGAATGGTTCAGAGCCAAAAATCAAAAACAAAAAGCTTTTGAACACCAACTACTTCCTTAGCGCTCTGACACCACCCCATCATGCTGATTATAACAAATAGCCTAAAGGAACTATCAGAGTTTTTACTCTATAAGTCTATAATTTATACTGAGTTTTTTGTTGTTTTGTTTTGTTTTGTTTAAATGGTGCAACCTCAGGATTAAAGTTCTTTTTTTTCCCCCACATCAGCACTCAACTGTTATAGCATCACTTATTGAAAAGCCCATCCATTCCCACATTGAAGTATGTTGGCCTCTTTAATGAAAATCTGTAGATTGTATACATGTGGGTCTTTCTCTGGACCCTTAAGTCCATTCCATAGATCTAATATACCTATCCTTATGCCAATATCATACCATCTTGACTTCTATAGCTTTATAGTAAATTGTGAAATCAGGGAGGGTCAGCCCTTTATGTTCTTTTCCAAAAGTATTTCAGCTACCTTGAATCCTTTGCACCTCCATATTAATTTTATAATCAACTGTTTATTGCTTACAAATAAACACAAACAGGAAAACACCACTTTTGGGATTCTGGATGAGACTGCATTGATCCTATAGATCAATTTGGAGAAAGGACATCTTAATGGTAAATCTTCCAGTCCATAAACAAAGTGTATCTTTCATTCAAGGGAACTAGCAGAGTTAAAAACATAACAAAACCTAGAGCTACTACCTTGTAGGTCAAGAAGGGAAGAAAGTGAAGAATAGCCAGAAAACAGCAAATATCTGTGAAATAACTTACAACTTTACATAACTCTTTCATGAGTCTTACATGTAATGATTCTACCGGCAGAAAAATAAAGGGTTGGAAATATACTGTTCAAGAAATAGACATAGAGTGGGGCTGGGGTTATGGCTCAGTGGTAGAGCGTTCACCTTGCACGTGCAAGGTCCTGGGTTCGATCCTCAGTACCACATATAAATAAATAAAATTAAGTTAAAAAAAAAGAAATAGACATAGAATCCAAACCCAGATAACCTTTCCCTAATTAGGATCCCGGAGTCTTTCATAATGTATAGCGAATTGAACACTAAGAATCTAAAGGAGGTTGGCAGAACAGAGAATGACTGGGGCAGAGACCTGAGCCCAGGTAAAGGTCAACCACCAGCTCCTAGGAGCTACGTGAGACCTCCAGGTTCTCAAATAAGCTGACAGAGGAAAAAAAGAATAAAGGGAGCTGAGAATACATTCATAGCAGGAAAAAAAAAATCCTTCTCAAAATCCCCTAGCTGGAGAAGAGTCAGGAGAGGTGACAGGTTTCTCCAAGGACACAGCCAAGGTTACTCATTTGGCTACCAAGAAGCCTGGGGAAATTCCAGAAAGGAAAAGACTAAGGAGCAGGTGAGTACCATGACTTCCTTTTCAGTCCACAGAAAATCATTTGCCTGAGGAACGTGAAAGACTGAGTGCATCACAAATCACTTAAGTCTCTTAATGTATAAATCACATTTGCATTAAGGAGAGGAGTCAGTGGAAAGAATTGCAATAAGTGGATGATTTAATCTCAGGACAGAATAATTACAAGTCATACACAAAAATGTGGCTATGCCCAATCCATGCCAGGTATCTACAAACGGCTGGCTCAGATCTTAGTGTTGTCTACACAGAATTTAAGGCCAGTTCCTAGAAGGGTTAGTGAATTTGTTTTATTCCAAGGAGGGACTTTTATTCTCTTCTTTATATTTTTCTATGTCTTACAGATTATCTACAGTGAACACATACTACTCACACATACACAAATATATATTACATATACACATACATATTTTATATATTTGTATATATGTAATATGTATGTGTATATTAATATATATTTATATATAATATATATGTACATATATTATATATACATATTATATATACACATATTATATATATATATATATATATATATATATATATATATAATTTTTTAATGGCCATAGATAAATGTGTTAACTATTGAAACACAGCTCAAAATCTGACCACATAAATCCAAACAACATGGATCAGGGTGGCCATGAGGCATGAAGCACTTGGCCTTGGCAGAGTAGGCAGCTAATAAAGCAGTTTTTGAAAAGGCAGCAAACAGAGCTGTAAAGTCAAACCTTCTGGGCTTTATGAAATTGTTCTTCTCCAACCCATTTCTGCACTTTATGACAGCTAAAATGAAAGGCTTTGCCTCAAAGTTGTTACCAAACACATAAGAGCTAGGAAGGGAGACAGAGGTGACACAAAAACAGAGAAGACCATCTATCACCCGGCCTTTATATTTCACACTGACTTGCATTTTTCCAAGTGGCGGTTCTCACAGTCTGCCTGTGTGTTCATGTTTCCAAATTTCATCTCCAAATCTGGATTCAGAGCCGCAGACGACGCCACCCTTCTCTCTCCAGCCAGGCCAGGAGCCAAGTGACAGATGATACAATGAGTTTTTCCAGATCAATATAGCTATGATAACCCACTTTGGATTGAAGAGTACAGTTGATTTCTGTCTGAAATTCACCATTTAAGGAGGCTGCACTCATTACCAGGCCCATTGCTCTGACAGTGAACCTGACCCAGAGCCTAGGGCAGCTCCTCTGAAGTCAGGCAGGAATTAGTGGCACAGGCTTGCACCCAGGCTCACTCCCTCCCAGTGCTCTTCCTGCTCTGTCACAAGATGTCCTTCTTCTTTAGAACTTCAAAACCTAAGAACTCTGTTTAGATCCCTTCAAGAGGAACCTAAGGGGAGTTCCAGCATTTGTTTCTTTGGCAGCTCCATGTTTCAAAGGTATTTAAGAAAAGCTGTCAAAGATAGTGAATTCAAGATACCAGGCCTTTTCCCAGAAATAATAGCATACTTTGTTTTGAAAGGATATGGCAGCCTTGTCAAGGGAAATAAGCCCAGAAATTCTGTAAAGCTTCTTTCGGCTAAGGAAAATTGTGGCAAAGCCTTCCAATCCACGCAGTATACCCGCGTAGTCTTAAAGACAGAGCCACTTGCAACCAGGTCTCCCACTGGGCTCATCAGGCTCTTAGACAAACAGAGCAATCAAGATCACAGAGAGCCCACAAGGCACATTACATATCTCACCCACTGACACCAATGGCAACTTAACTGCATCTTAATTGGTTTTTCAGCAAATGTCTTACTATCTTACCCTCCACAAATATAATGCCCATTTCTTATATAATCTTGATATAATCATCTTGATATAATCATCTCAAAAATCTGTTGAAAAGTTTGTAAGATTCTTCAAAATATCTATTTAGAAATTAAATACAAAATAGATTGTATTTATATACAATAATCTTGATATAATCATCTCAAAAATCTGTTGAAAAGTTTGTAAGATTCTTCAAAATATCTATTTAGAAATTAAATACAAAATAGATTGGTGAGCTTTCACTAGTATTATCACAAAATCATCGACTACTACCTGGAAATCCTGCAAGCCATAACTACGTCCAATTAAAGAGAAGGCAGTTTCCAAAAGACCACTCACATTAATGTGGCTATATCATTGTAACTCTGCCCCTTCCTTCCTAAGGAGGACTTATAATCACTTCGGAAATTCATGCTTTACACTGCATCAGGTAATTTTGTTACCATTCAAGGCATAACAAAATCATGAAAAACTCTAAGTTCTCCCAGGGCAGTATGAATACAAGCTTTATTTTTGGAGAGCCACCAAACAATGAAGGATATCCAGCAACCTTGTGGATAGGTCATTCTTTTAGAATAAAACTAACAGGAATGGAATTGACGGGAGCCAGGAATGAGTTTCTACCCAACTTACTCGTAGCCTCATCAGTAGGCTTATTTGAGAAATTCAGACAGAGAGAGATACATATGACCTGCTCAGGAACAAAAGGGACTTGTACAGCCCTGAGTATGCCAACAGATGGCCTAACCCACTTCTTTTGGACAATTAAGAGCAAGGTGTAGAAAAAAAAAATGTTCTTCCTTTTCTTAAACAATGAACAGAGGGAGCTTTACCTGTCCCATCCTCCTGAGAAAAGGTCATTTGTCTTCTGTTCACTGGGATGGTCTATAACATGCCCTATAGCACACTGAACTTTTAAGCAAACTCCCAAAGTTGCACAAGATGCATTTTTCAGTGGCACTATTTGTGAAGAACAGAAGTGCTCTGGCAAGACTGCAAGCCCCCTCAGGTTACCAAATTCTGAACAAACAAAACTATGTTGACATATGGACTGTGGTGGGACCTGCACACCCAGAAAAGATGGCCAAGAGCGCCCTCTGAGAATTGTCTTTAAACAATGCTATCTTTCTTCTGCATCTTTAACTGCTCAAGAAGAGTATGCATATTAAATAGCAGTGAAAAGTTACTCAATTGAGGCAAAAATTCCTTTCCCAACAGTGCTCCCTCGAGAAGGAATTTCACATTGTGCCCAATTCCAAGTGGGCACTGATATAGCTTCAGATTGACGTGGCAGATATTCTAGTCTTCCCAGTCATTTCTAAGGACATCTTGTTCAACTACTCTTTCTCCCCTTGGCACAGCCTAGGGTTGCCTACTATGAATCTTGGTTGTTTAGATACCAGGGGTCCAACAGCAGGTCAGACTCCTCCCTGACTGCTCTGGAACCTACATTAAGCACCCACAGCAAATATGTCCTCCATTTTTTGTAGTGCAGAGGCTGGCCACATGCCTTCCTACAAGGACCCAGGAGCATGTCAGACACAATGAATATTTGTTTTCAATCACTAAAAAGTTCTATGGAGCCATTTTAAGCAGGAAAGCCTTGTTGTATTCATTTTAAACAGGAAAAAAAAAAAACAACTATTGGCCACTATTGACTTTGGTCATTCATTTTTCCTACTCTCACCTGAATTGTGATTTTGAAAGAATTTTTTAAACTGCAATTTTGAAAGAAATTTGAGTAGGCTAGGGGTATAACTCTACAGTAGAGCAGTTGCTAGCATGTGTAAGGCCTGAGTTTGATTCCCAGCACTGGGGGGAAAACAAATGGAGAAAATTTTGTCATTTAAGGAATGGGAAACAGTGGCATACTACACTTCCCAGTCAGCACATTGGCTGGAATTGCCTTTTCCCTTAATTTCAAAATATATTTGCATAGAGGAAGCCTAGTTTCAAGCCATATCTAAGCTATTTCTCTGTTCAACTACTGTAATAAATAAAAATAACATTCCAAAGACTAGAAAAAAAAATACTGAAAACATAAATGTGGGCCAAGAGGAAAAAAAAATTCTCTGGCATCAAGTTTATTCTTAGAGGACTGGGATTTAGCTCAGTGGTGAAACACTTGTTTTATATGTGCGAGGCCCTGGGTTCAATCCCCAATACCAACAAATTTAAAAAAAAAAAAAAAGATTATTCTTGTTCTTATAAAGTTAACATGGCCAGTGTATAATTCTGTCATAATGGGTATGCTGGCAAAGAGCAGGTGCCCTCAGTATCTCAGTGGTCTTTAATCAGCAATGATTTTATACCATATACTACCAACTGATCTCTACTTTGTAACAGTGATTCCTACATAGTTCTTTTCAGAATGTATCAAGTCTTTTCATAGTTTTAACAAGTTTCTTTCAATAATTTTTCAAGCGCTCTGCATATTCCCTCCATTTCTAAAATGTAATGGGTTGGTGACTGATTAGTATTTATCTACAAAAAGAAAGAAAAAAAGAAAAATTCTTAGGAAGATAATTCTGTGTTTGTGTGTGGCTGGGGGTGGGGAGGGGGACAACCTTAGCAGATGTTAGGGGTTGATAAACAACTGGAGTATCTCACTTCTCTGATAGATATTCAGATATGGGTAAGACTAGGACAATTCCAGCCTTCTAGAACACATCCACCAACCCAGAAGCCTAGTTTTAAAGATAACCTCTGTCAAACAAAAGGATTGCCCAACAGCCCCATACTTCCCTACTAACACCATCTTCCTTTGTCTGAACACAAGACTTGGATGACCATTTGTACCGAATTCCAACAAAGCTGCCTTCCCTCTGGAACACAAGCAGCCAGTAAGATGGCAAGAAAGAAAAGGCAAGTGACCATGAGAGAACTGACCACAAGGTCCAAAAAGCTTTTAAAAACTCAAGTTTGAGTACTAAAATTACACAAAGTGTTTAGGGCTATTCTGGGTAGAATCAAATGCTACCGAATCATAAAGAAAATTACACAAGAGGTATTTAGAAACCAAGTTGAAGTAGACAGAAAATTTATCATTTACCTAAAAAAATTTTTTAATAATTCATGTTTTTATGAGATACAAAATTCTAAACTTAAAATTTCTCATTAAGACAGGAAACATGGGCCTTTCCTCAGTTTTAAAACCACAAGTGAAAAATTGTTCATGCTCAGACATCATCAGCATAGAAGCCAGATGCTGTATAACAGAAAATCACCAAAACCCACCATGGAAAACACAACTCAGATGGGTACTGGGATGCATTTTGATTTTAAATTTTCAATTGTAAGTTTATCTTCAATTATGAATTGCTTATAGATATATTAAATTGACTACAGCATCTCTCAGTATAAAAGCATCCTGGGGGGAAAAAATCCTGTTGTTCAGCTCCCTGCAGGACTTCTAACTAATTCAGTCCTAGGTGGCTGTGACTCAGGGAAAGGACTCCAAGTGTTTTAAATGCCATCAGTCAAAGTTCCTGCTGGACCAGAAAACAAAACTCTTTCCCTTAGAGGAAGCAGGAGGGTATCCAGGGGATGGCAAGAAGCCATTGCTGAAGTTTCAGAAGCACCAAATGGCCAGCCTAACTGAACTAAGGGTCAATCCATTTAGCCTAATTTTGTTTCACTTTCATAAATTAAACCTTTTCATTCAAGTACTACATTTTCAATAGAAAAGAACTCTCTCCCTCCATCCCAGATATCTTGAGGAGGAAGAAATGGAGAAAGCACAAGTGTTTTCTATCATATACTCATGGTATACTGGGAGCTCCCACTCATCTACACTCATTCATTCATTCATTTCCTCAGTGAATATTTATTAACTTCCTACTATGTATTAAGTATGCCTTGAACACGGGAAGCAGCTATGACTGTAAAAAAGGACCTCATTCCCACATGTATCAGAAATGGAAACATAATATCCAACACAGAAGGCAAATGCAGTAACAGTCACTTATCTAAGGAACAATCACAAGGCAAGGGAGGAGGAATTCCCCTCTGCTTGTGGCTAGTGGGAGACAACCAGAGACTGCTTAGCAACAGGGAACAGAGGCAAAGATAATAAAGGTAGAGGACACATACACACAGACACACAAACACACACACACACACACACAAAAATCCTCCTTATTTTCCTAGGAAACACAGCTCATATTATGAAACAAATATATTTAAATGAATCACATTGTTGTGTGTGTATGGAAAATACAAGGTACAGAAACTTAGAAGGAAGAGTTGGCCACAATCTATACAAGCAATGATTGACATTATAATTCTAAATGATGAACCTGTGCAAATTTTGGCCACACTCATAGGAGAAAATAGCATTGTTAAACGAAACATGTAAATCCACAGGGTCAATACCCCATTTCCAATAACTATCTCACACTGATCATGCTAGATACCATATCAGCAGGGCCTCACCAACCTTAATCTACACACAAATCACCTGGGATCCCTAAAGGGTGAGTTCTGGTGCAGGACACCAGAGTGGAGCCTGGTAGCCTACATTCCTGATTAGCTTCCAGGTGATGTGGATACTGCTGAGCCAAGGCCCACACTGAGTGGTGAGGGTGAGGAAATCAACAGTTCATCATCCTAGGAACCAATGGGGCTCTTTAGCCATATAAATTCCAATCCTTATCTGAAACCTACTGAAACAATCTCTAGGAGATGGGCTTTCGGTTACTTCTTTTTAAGCTGTGCAGTGATTCTGAGGTGCAGACAGGCTTGCGAACCACAAACAGACCTTCTGAGCAGTAGGTCTTCTCTGGACATGCCTGGCCCCAATCAGTGAATTCCCTCTGGATACAGATAAGAGCCAGAAGCTTCCAGAATCCATGGGGATATCAAGCCACGAAGAGAGTACCCAATCAAGCTGCTAGACAGGTCAATTCAACTGTGGCAACACCTGAACTCAACCCCCACAGACAGACACATGGAATGGAATTCATCCCGACCCTTTCCATCCACCATAATTGCTTTCCAAAGCCAGGGCTTAGATGGTTATCATGTCTCTTTAGCTTCATAGAACACACAAAGAGGAAAGGGGGAATTTTTTTTGGTCTAGAAATTACAGATAAGGGGTCATCCATGATGAAAGACTGGAAAGAAGCCAAGAGGCAAGCATGCAATTAACCAACCCACTGCCTTCAGGCTCCCATCTTTGAAGGGCTCTCCTGCCACACCCCACCTCACTGCAAAGTACAATTTTGTTAATAAAAGGGATCCAGTGGAATGTGGCCCTTCAGGGCTTTTTACACACAAAGCTGTCTTTTAAAAAAAGGAAGAGTAATGACAGTCTACCCTCTCCAGGTAAAATAGGTGATAGGGCTGAGTCCATTAAAAGTACCAGTATTTCAATGCATCCACTTTTTTTTTTCCCCTGTAACCACTTTCCATTTAATAAGGTCCTTCAAATTCTGTTCCATGCTTCATGATTCTGAGCTTCTTCATGCTTCCAATTATACCCATGCATTAAAGATGTATGCCCAGATCCCCTTCTCTTCCTTGCTCATGCTGTGATTAGCTGGTAGAGGGCAGGAAAGCTTCAACAGAGAGGTCTCACTTAATGTCTACACTGAGAATGCTATTCCCATGAGAGGTTTTCCTAAGGCTGCTTTCACAGTGCTGTAGTCAGGTTCCAGGAACAGGATCATGTTCTGCTCCTATCTAGGAGCATACTCTATAAAGGAGGATCCAAAGGTTCCTTAACCATATGTGGATTGTTCAAAAAAATAAAATAAAAGGAAGCAGCAGCTTATAATTCCTACCACGTGTCTCAACATATCATGTTCATCTCTCTATTCTTGGGTCCTAGGAGGGTAATTGTATAAAGAAATGAATGACTAGATAAATGACTGGAAATAACAGGATGAAAAACATCCTGTCCTCCAGGAGTTCAGTTTTCTAGCTGGGAGACTGAGGAGGCAGTGCACAATGTAATTGCAAGTGCAGTGAAAGAAACGCAGGCTCAGGAGCCCAGAGCTGCACAGTGGAGGTAAAAGCCTGTGTTTGGGCCTGAGTCCTCTAAATCCACATCAGTGCATTCTCGCTTCCAATATTAGCTGCTAGTAAAAAGTCAAATGGTGTTCCGGGAACTGAGAGAAAGGAGGGTTAGGTTGAGGGCAGGGCAGCTGGGAAGGCTTGAGTGTGGGTATCTGAGCCATACTTGAAGAAGCTGAGTGGCTATAAGGAGCGTATGTCACCATTCAGCTATATTGAGTGCGTCTGCTCAGGACCTGCACACCACTTACCAGTATTGAACCACAGCATGGTGGAAGGGAGGGATGGACACACAGGGCAATTGCTTTTAAAATGAATGTCTTTTTTTTCTCTCTTCCTTTAAAAGAAATACCTTCATCCATAACTGCTAAGGCTAGAAAGGAATGAACAAAACTCTAGGATATGCAAGAAATATGGATGGACTAAAAAGAGTGGGGGTATTGAGAGTTAGAAGCCACTGATAATTTTATCATAGCCATGGAAACATGACTCTTACAACAGAGATTCATCCAGAAAAATCCCCCATGGGGCCTGAACCTCTGCCATGTAATGATTTTTCCTTCTTAAGGGAATAAAGGTTAACAAAGTATAGCCATTTTTCTAAATAAGGTCACACAGGCCTTTCCTGTCTGGTATCTGCTCCAGGGAGGATTAGCAATATGTACAGATCCCCTGCTTGAATGGACATCTTCCTAATCTCCTTCTGGAGAGGTTCGTGCCTTTGTTTAAGCCCCAGAGACCCAGCCAGCTGAGGTCCTGCATAGCAGAGGTTGTAATTAATTTCACTAAGAGTACACACCCTCAGGCCGGGAAAGTCCAGCCTTGTGTGTGGAAGGCTGTAGGGCCAGGGTGTCCCTTGGTTGTGCCCACTCAAACTGCAAGGTAAAGAAAACACAGGCCCAGGGGTCTGGGGATACTCTGGATAATTAAAAACACTAGAGGCATTGAGGACAAAAGCTCATGTGGAAATCACCAACCAGTGTTCTATTTGGCTTCTTACCATTTGTCTTACTAGGAATACAATAATCCCAGTCTCACCCAGAGTGGGAAACACACCCCTGATTCTGAGATCTACAAACAGTCTTCTTCACGGTGTCCTCCCTTCTTCTACATATGGAGATTCAGTGGAGGAGGGGAGAGTCCGAAGTTACTGACACTTTACTCACATTAGATTTAACCTACCCTGTGTTAGACCAGTTTCCTTTGTGGAGGAGTAAAATGGGCATGCTATATAGATAGGGGAGATCTTTTTTAACACAAGCTTAGAACAGACTCATTCCTCACTCAGTCCAAAACCATCCTGCACAAAACTGCAGTAATACAACAGCAAGGGAAGATGATAACCTACAGGGCGACAGGCAAGCCAGGTGCTGGCTAATCCACCTGCATCATCTGGTCTAATGCCTTTCTTTCATTAACCCTACCAGGGATGGGCACATCACCAGCATTGTACGTGCAAGGAAACTGATGCTCAGGAGCTTTGACGCTGGCCTGCAGTCAGAGAGCCAGCAGGTGGTAGAGGCAGGACTGGAGTTCATCTATGTGATAAGTATGTGGGAACGTAGCTCTGCTGTTCCTGACACGATTTAAGATTTTCAGATGAAAACTCACTCACTGTCTGCCTGGTTACCAGTGCAGCAGCTGGCTGACAGCTGTTCAGGGACCAGCCTTCCCAGATCATGATTTATGCCCATTATCTGGCTCTCCAACTACAAGCCATGAATGTCTGCCTCAGCTCACCAGAGAAAGCAGAGGCAACACGATGCAGTTAGCTCTTCCCAGATTTTCAATCCTTCAATCCTCACCCCGACCAGGAAGGCCATACTAACACCAAGTTCCCAAATGTCACCAAAGGTAGGAAGAATACACAGAACACCCTGGGCCACTGCACCCTTTCTGAGGCACCATCTCTAGGCATCTTCCAAGGATCATTAGAGACTTGAGAATTTACAAAATTCTTCAGTTGTGGAATTCTTGAACTGCACTGTTCAATTCTTGTCATCACCGAATTCCACCACAAGAGAAAGCAATTATTTGGAATAAATAAATGAAAAATAAAAATTTACTTGGACATTTTCATTTTGCATTTCACAATTTTGGGACATCTTAAATCTATAGGGGGAAATGCATTGAGATAAAAAAAAAAAAGAAAGAAAGGAACTTACATATGGCAAAATCTGTTATTTTAAAAACAGAGGTTATTCCCAGATGGCAGGATTAAAAAAAACAGCTTTTGTTTTCTTTTACAGGGCCTGAATTGTTTTATTTATCTATAATGGCATAATTTACTTCTATAGTATATAAAAGTTAAAAAAATGCATATGAATAACTGCTTTCTCATAAGTTGATTTTGTGTTAGACATCAAATAAATTGTTTAAATACATACACACCACAAACTGACAAGACAACTTCCTCACAGACAGCCTTTGCTACCTCCCCAATTCTTGGCAACCAGATATTTGCTTCTTTTCCCATGTAAGATCAGGCTTTTCCTGCCTCAAAGTACAGTCATAAACAAGGAAAACCATGTGAGGACACTTCCACTAGAGGATGGAGACCTCTCTATCCATCATAAAACAGGTAGTGAGGGGCTACTCCTACATTTCATGAACGCTGCAAGAACTACCCATCGGAGTCAAAGCCCATAGCAATCCTATGGGGATCTGGCAACCAGTCTCCGCAATACCAACCCACCTGCTCAAGGCCATGTTCTCTTTTCCTAGATTCTGGACTTGTCTATTTGACATCCATTTATCACAGAGCCAATTACATGAACTATTTTCTTATTTATGTGTGTTCTTGATACTCTGGCATCTGAGAGTCTTACAGATGTGGGAAGAAAGTGTTCCTTCCTTGGCTGGTCAATATTTGGAAACAGCAAAGGGGCTATAGTCTATATCCTACACCTCCTTGTGTAACACTCCTTCACCAAACCAGTATTCTCCCTTCTCTCAATCATTCCAGGCAACTGGTGACAACTCCTATGGATTACAGTCCACCAGAAGCATAAACCGCCAGTTCTACGCTGTTTGACTGGCTATGCCTTCCTCTCATAAGCAAGGTCATGGCTTTGACCTTGGCTTTCTCCTCTCCTGTCTTCTGCCTCTTGATCACATTGTCTGGGTTAATCAGCTTTCCATCACTGTGACCAGAATACCTGATAAGAACAACTTAGAGGAGGAAAGGTTTATTTTAGCTCATGGTTTCAGAGGTCTCAGTACATGGTTAGCAGATTCCATTACTCTGGGCCCAAGGTAAGGCCAAAGGGCATAGAAGAGGAAAGTTGCTCACCTCATAGTAGTCAGAAAGCAGAGTGAGAAGAGTCAGGACAAAATATACAATCCCCAGGGCACCCCCACTGAGTGACCTACTTTCTCTAGCCATACCCCACTTGCCTTGTTCCCATCTAGTAATCCATTCAAATTATTAATCCACCAAATGAATTAATCCACTAATTAGTTTATAGCTCCCATAATCTAATCATTTCACCTCCTGCATGAACACTGGAGTTTGGGAGGGAAACCTTATTTCCAAACATAACACTGCTCTGCATGGGAAATATAAGCAATAAAAATCTATTCTGTGACACTGGCCTCTCCAGGTCATCTCTCAGTCATAAATTCTATAAATTAAGACCAAAATACATAATAGTCATCAATCCTGAGTGATCAGAATGGGCTTCCAAACAGCAAAAGAAACATTTCTCATTACGCTCAAGCACTCAAAGACACAGAAGAAGAAAACAATTTCCCTGTAGCCAGGATTGGTTGACAGGGTTACTGGGTACACCCTGACAGTTGTTAGCCCTGCCTGATAATTAGTCACATTTGAATAACACAGGCACAGAGAACAGAGGAAGATCCAGAGGGGATATGTCAAAAAGAGGAGCACAACTCATTGACCCTAACAGGCTAAAAGATAATCATGCCATCAGCTCAACTCAGAATTCTATCACATGGAAAAAATGAAATTATGATATTTATCTGCTACATTTTAAAATGAGAAAGCAAATGAAGCACTTCAGACATTTGAAGAAAAACAAAAATGTCTGGTCTGTCATTGGAGGAAATTTCAATTACTTAGAAAACTCGCTCATTCTGCATTCTTCCTTTCTAAAAGATGCCAAGACAAACGAAGCACCACTGCCTCTTCATGTCACTTTTAGTTTACACTAGCTGTTCACAAAATCTTATTCTTTGCATTTCCCAGACATCTTCGCTCTCATTCCATCAACCTCAGCCTGCCTTCTCCCTAATGCCTACTGTTCCCCACCACCAGACCATATGGATCTAGTGTTTATGTGTCAGGAACAGAGCACTCAGTGTTGAAAAGGGGATGTGTATCTGGCCATTGCCCCCTCCACATGCAAAAATCCCACAGGTAAAAAAGCAAGGGAACACATCCATATCTTTAAAAAAAAAAAAAAAGGTAAAAACACATACAACACTGGAAAGCTTCTGCTGATACCAAGGCACAAGAGGAAGAATTACTAACAACCTTTTGGAATAAAAGGAATATTTCCTAATTCAGGCATAAGTACAACCTCTGGGAATATATGCCCAGCATATTTATTTTTCCAACCCAGCTGTCTTTGGGATGTGCTGAAGACTTCCTGTCACTGCCTATTTCTCTGAGGACATGTGTCCCAAGTCATGCAGAGATAACCCCAAAAGTCAGTTCAAGCATTAACAACTGTTCAGAACAAATCAAAAAGTATTTCAGAAATGAGCCCATAAATCATTTTAATTTTCCTAACAGTCCCTTTAAAGGAACATCAGGGAAGGATTATGGTTACCATATCTATCAGGTTAGCTATCACTTTAAAAAGTAAGGCTGCAAAATAATGTTCATAATAATAAAATCCCTACAGATTGTGACTCAATGTTGGTGAGTTTGGGTACAAGTATGCCTAAATCTTTATTATTTATTATGGGTATTGCCTAACAAGTTACCTCAAAACGTAGGGACTTAAACATTATCTCGTTCCTGCCATGAGCCAGGAACCCTCAGGAATTTGAGAAGGCTTTGCCAAGTGGTTCTCTCAGGTTATATACTCAGAATGTCGGCAGGGGCTGCAATCATCTGAAGGTTTCACTGGGGCAGGAAGACCTGCCTCAAAGGTATACACTCATAGCTGTGGACAAGAGGGCTTAGCTTTTCCCTCTGGGACTCTCCATAGGGCACATGAGTATTCTTACAAGATGGCAGTTGACCTCTTTCAGAGCTAGCAATCCAAGACAGAAAAAACAAGAGAGTCACAATGCCTTTGATGTCTTTGTCTCTGCAGTCACACATCATCACAGGAAAAGAGAATCTGGCTTTTTCCAATAAAAGAAAAGAGAGAAAAAGATTTATAAACCTAGAAACCACCACAATGAGGTACTTGGTATCTTGGGATGGAAAAGAAAAGTATTTTAAGAAAAAAAAAAAAAGATGCAGGTTCTAGGAACTACAAGTTCTCCATTTACTAAGGGCTATATGAAAAGTTTTGGGGGGTATTTCTTGGGAGTGGTTGCACAGTGTTTGTTTTGTCTTTTAAGTGCCTCAAATAACAGGCCATTCGATTATTTGGGACCCTGTGCCTGTGCCATGTTGGAGAAGTTGCACCAGAGTTTGATGTGTGACCTGTTTGGTTTTACATAGATTAAGAAGAAAAAGGGGAAAATAGGATCATGTGTACATTGAGCTGTGCATTTTGTATCTTTAACCATTTGTGGCATTTTTGTTTTCTTGGCCTTGGAATATTCATATTCTTACTACCTATTTAGGATAAATGCTCATCTCAATAGAAAACTTTCACAGTACTAGACTCAGTAAATATTTTGAGATCAATTAGGAACCATTTGGCTAAATATTGTATTCTGAAAATAATCACTCAAGCAATAATACAACATTAGAAAGACTCTGTTTATGTTTCATCAGACACAATTTGAAAACTGTTCTCATCCAAGTATTGTTTTCATTGGCAGTGCTGGGTAGTCATTCAACAATTACTCAGATTCCTCCACAAACACAAATTCTGGCCATTTTGCAGTGATTCTCACAGTCTAGTCTGACTGGATACTGCTGGTGGTCTGCAAGTGTGAGCTTGTGTTACCAAATCAAGAGTCTATAACTTTGACTTCAGCAACTCCGTCCCCGCCCACTCTCCAAGACTCAGATCAGACTCCACTGCTTAATCAGGACACTTTTGACCTCTCCAGTCTAAAAGGTTTCCTGATTCCCACCAGCACTGCACTCCTTCAGCAACTCTCTGCCAATATTAGGTAATTCATCACATCTCTTATTTTGGGTTCCCACCCCCAAACTGTCCTCAAGACCAGGGTCTTTATCACACTACTTTACGCATTCACCCAGCTTTTGAAGAATGTACTAGGTGAGACAGTCATGGTATACTGTTCTTCGTAATGTACATTTATTTTTTGTGATCAATTTATTCTATTTCATTTTACAGTTTTCTCTATTAATCCTAAAGTGGATTACATGTTGTCTTTGTATTTGCTTCTATGACAACAGATGGGGACAACAGGTATACAGCATAGCAAGGTCAAATTCCCAGCATAAAACAGTTCATAAACTGGAAGAAGTTTGAGAAGCACTGATCCCAGATAATTCAGGTTATAATCAAATCAAAAACTTCCAGAGCTCCAAGAAGCACATACTTCCCAATGGGCAGGCTCCTGAATCCTACCAGTCACTTCTAAATGGGATCCCATAATCAGTGAAAGAGAAACCACGCAGAAGACATGCAAGCTGATCAAACCAAACTGGCCCAACGAGCCAATGTCTGAACAAATCAATGAGGAAGAGAACAGCAACAGTAACCTGGACTGTCATCTTCAGCACTTACAGGACTAACCAACATGTAACAGAAAGAAACTTCTGCACATCTTGACTATCTTTTCCTCTCAGGAAATTCTGAGGCAGCCAGGAGAGTCCGATCTAGTCAAAGAGTGTCTACTATGAACAAAGCATATGTGTTTATCTCCTGGATGGACCCACCACTTCCACAGTGCAGAGAGGACAGTGTTCCAATCTCAGGCAATTTGATTTTCATGATGAGCTCCCTGCAGATGTTAGCCCTGCCACCTAACTGGGTGTGTACTAAAGGTGTACCTACAAAAAGCAAGGGTGAATCCTTCTCCAAAACTCAACAGACAAAAAGCATAGACAACTGTAGAAGAGGAGAACACCCTGTGTAAATGCCTGTCTTTAAAATGCTCAAATCCTCCAGAATTGAGAGACTGAATTATGTGAATCATACAAATTCAACACCACATTAACCAACAGATCGAAGCTAATATCACCTATAATGGGACAAGATGACACCATGTGCTGCCTGATGTGATGTACTGAGAGGGATACAAAACATTTATATAGAATTCCTACCAAAAATACATGTAATTGTGAGGAATTTTACAATAAGGAGATATCATACAATCCCAAATTGCTACTATTAATGAGCCTATACTCTCTAAAAATGTCAATGTACTAAAGGATAAAGCAAAGCAGAGAATCTGTTCCTGATGTCTTAAAAGAGACTTAAGAGACTTGACAACTAAGTATAGTTTACACGATTCTGGATTGAATCCTAGAGCGGGGGATGAATTGCTATAAAAGACACTGTGTTAAGTAGCAGATTTTTGGATTTGAACTGTATGTGTGGTAAATAGTATTACACATCCTGTTTTTACTAATTGAACTGTGGTCATGAAAAGAAATGCCCTTGTTATTAAAAAGGACATGCAGCAGTATTTAGCGGTGAAAGGGCATGATGTGCATAACTTTGCTGGGTTCAAAAAAGATAATGTACAATACAAAGGAAGACAAGGCAAATGTGTTCAAAGCATTTATAACTGATGGATTTAAGCACTGCTCTGTAGAAGTTCGCCATGCAATTTTTCCTATGTGTTTGAAATTATTTTAAAAATGAAGTCCAAAAACAAGACAAATTCAACTAGCACAAGGCATTTCCACAGTCACATCTGCTGAAAAAAAGCAAGGCTCCCATATGATACTCATCTGTCACCATCCATTGACCCCAATCCCAGACGATTGTGTGTGTCTTCCACACTAAGATAGCTAGACACTTGACCCCACCTCAGCCAATCAGATTAATGTCCCAGGAATTAGAAATTGAGACACACATATTGAGCTAAAAGCTATGAGGAGCAAGCAGCATGAAAGAGCGTGTCCACAGAAGTGCAGGCAAAGGGGCTTCCCTGGTTTACATCAGTTGGGGAATGGCAGCACCCAACAGAAATATCCAAGGGCTGCTTCTCTGAGTTGGAGAAGGAGGGGAAGGCAAGAGTCCCCACCCTCTTCGTTCAAGCTAGTTTGCCTCTGTCTGTTCCTACTGTGCCAAGAACAGACTCCTATCAATACAATGGCATAAACACTGAATGCAATCTGTTCCACAGCACAGGAGAGCACTAAGTGCTGCTCACTCCCACTCAGGCTTGCCCCTTTCTCACAGGAAAGGATGGTTCTTCAGTTCTGATACCCACAGCCTCTTCTGCAGGGACAAACTGGCTGCACAGAGGGTACAGCCTGCAACAGAGCCCACTCACACACATCATGCAATGCTGCCAACAGCAAAAAGGGAGCACTATCCAGACCCATCAGGAGACCTGGCTTCTTGGGCCTCCTCTGTCCCTGTAGTTAGCAAAAGAACAGTCCTCAAAGATGCCCAAGTCCTAATCTCTGAAATCTGTGGATATGTTACCTAAGGTGGCAAAATTGAGTTTGCATATCAAATTAAGGACCCTGAGATGGTAAGAATATCCCGGATCATCCAGGTGGGCCCATGGTTGTCACAAAGGTCCTTAAAAGCAAAGAACCTTTGCCAGTTGTGGTCAAAGGGAGATGTGAAGATGAAGAGTCAGAGGGAAGTTTAACACAGTAGACTGTGAAGACAAAGAAACAGGGTCACCAGAGGCCTTCCAGAAGCTTCCAGAAGGGGTTTCCAGAAGCTTAAAAGGCAAAAAATTGGATGCTCTCCCAGACTCTTCAGAAGGAATGTAGCCCTTCCTACCCTTGATTCGAGTCCAGTGAGACCTGCATCAGACTTTTCTAATCTATAGAATTGCAAGATAATAAACTACATTTATGGTCATTTGGCACAGCAGCAATGGAAAACTGATACAGACTACTATGGTTTGGAAGTACCCCCCAAGGGCCCACATGTTAGAAGTTTGGTCTCCAGCTTGTGGAGATATTAGGAGGAGACAGAACATTTAGGAGGTAGGCCCCAGTGGAAAGAAGTTAGGTCACTGGGCTTGTGCCCTGGAAGGGGATATTGTGACTCCAGTTGCTTCCTGTTAATTTTTGGTTCCCTGGCCCCAGGAAGTGACAGACCTACTCTATCATGGGCTCCCACCATGATATACTGTGCTGCCACAGGCCCAAAGGGATAGTGTCAAAAGACCATGGATTGCAACCTCTGAAAACACAAGCCAAAATAAGCTTTCCTTCTTTTATTCTGTAGCAGTAACTGAAGGCTAGCTAACACATAGGCCCCATTCCATCACAGGGAATGAGTAGGTTTTCATCTCTTCTAAGAAGTAGGGTTAGCCTAGACTCCACCTCTTGACCTACCATCATTCTTTGCTAAGGCACAGCTGAAAAAACTATGGTTCCTGGACCTGATGATCTCTAAAGATAATTAATTCACAAACCAAATGTCTTCCATGCCAGCTGAATTTATTTGGTACCATCTGCCCTTGTTTTGTATATTTTACCACCAGAGCTCCAGATCTTTTTTTAGTGATAAAAATAAAGTTTGTCCTGAGTTACCAAGTAATTGGCAGGCCCCAGTGGCCCAGCACACTAACATCCAAGTCTCCAACTTGCATCCATTTCATCACCGAGCTAACTCTCCCTAGCAACACACCCAACCAAGACAGGCTTTCATTCTTCCTCTGATGCTGTGTTGAAATCCCCACAGCCACCATCCAGATTTCTGAGTCATCCTCCCCAGAGCAGCCCAAGCAGCAGCAGCTGGACCATGAACTCATGCAGTCCAGTGCAAACTGAGCCCTGACAATCCAGCAGCTGCTCAAGGGTCACCTCTCCCCATGGCCCTTTCCCTAATATCTCCATGCAACTGCCCTTCCATCTCCTGGGAGTCATGCTGCTGGCCAAAGGACACACTGCCAAATGCAATTCATGGGTGCAGTGCTCGGTCCAGCTACACAGCAGGAGCTACGTCACTGCCCTCAGAAGGGAGTTTGAGGGTATTTTTTATTATTGAAATATTGCTACTGAACAAAACATCTGGGGGAGACTGCTACTGTTCCAGCTACTATGCTGCTTGCTAATAAGGACATACTAAGCTTTGAGCCTTTGTCAAGATGGTTTATTTTAAGGTGGAACCTATTTGGGACTCCCACTTCTTCATTCTATCAAAGCAGGCAAATACAGTTCCAGGGAGGGAGTGGGGTAGCTCTGGAAGAAGAGTACTCTCCGCTTCTGGTGATCCTGCTTTCCATCCACTTTGAAGCTAAGGCCACTAGGCAGGCCACCTTGAGATTCATCTAGCAACAGGGAACAATTGCTTTTAAAGGGAAAGACACAAATAAACCAAGAAAACTTGGGCTAGAATGGATCTGGCCCCAAAGAGAGGTCTATTCTATGCACCCTGGTACAGGGATGGGCCAGACTGGGCACTGACAACAACCCAGCAGGAAGCAACCTGTTGGGGGTGGACGGGCAGCAAAGCTCACCCACGGGGATTTTATCAGCCTTTTATCATCCTGTCTTCATCGATTCCTGTTAAATATGAGAACTGCTATGGTGCCTGCCGAGTGACAAAGGACTGTGACTCTGCCTTGGAGAAATGTGCTTCCAACAGTAGAGATTCGAGCCACAGACTGAAGAGCACGGCTACAGCAAGCAAGTATGCCCAGAAGCATTGCTCTGAGCAAGAGCAGAGGGTGAGAAATGGCAAGGGAAAGAGGCCCAGGCTGCTGTGGACCAGATCAGGAGCAGCCTCCACTCTCACCACCCCTCCCCTCTCACATACTTGAACAAGAAGTGGTCACTCCTGGGTAGCTATCAACACTAAGCATCACCAGGTCTAATGCAAACAGAAGAGATGCAGAAGAAAGCAGACCCTGGGGAGGCTGAGAAAGTCCAGGTGGTGAACCAAGAGACCAGAAAGGCATCCTAGCAACCTTAAGGGTCTGCTGATTAGAAGACTATTTGGAGCCTGTGGGTTCCCAGATAATGCCCAGTCATTTTTTAAAAGATGATTTCTTACAAAATCTTTCCAACTGATAAAAAAAAAAATTAAGATCAGTCACTTTCTGTGCTAGTGGGTGCCTCCATGGTGGTTGGGGATATAAATTATATCATCTTTTTAAAGGAGCATATCTTTTGATCTTGAAATTCTACAGAATTGCCCACTGTGGTCTATAAAAAGCAGGAGACAGGGTTAAGAAGGTGCCCAGGAACAAGGAAATGAAAGATTATACATCTTTTAATATAAAAATATACAACAACATAAAGAAATAATATGTAGTTTTTAAATATGAGGTAGATTTGGGTTGGCATGGAATAAATTTCTATGATATGTTGCGCTTTCAAATGTATTATATCACTGGGTGCAGTGGCACACGCCTGTAATTCCAGTGGCCTAGGGGGCCGAAGTGGAAGGATCATAAGTTCAAAGCCAGCCTCAGCAAGTTAGCAAGACTCTGTCTCAAAATAAAATATTTTAAAAATGGCTGGGGATATGTCTCAGTGGTTAAGTGTCCCTGGGTTCAATCCCGGTACAAAAAAAAAAAAAAAAAGATGAAATGTTTTACATAGAACAATATTTTGTTTAAAAAACTTTCTCACAAAGGGTCAACTGCTTCATATAAGTGTTGATATCACCTTGAAAATAGTTTTCCTTCTCACAAAAAGCAAACAACATAGTTTACTGTTCACAAGTCAGGTATGTTCTCTCTCTTTCTCTGTAAGGAATGGTAAAGAATAAAATTTGGTAGTTTCAAGTGATTCCATTAATTAGAAATCATGCTTTTCTGGGTTTGGTTTTGTTGTAAATACAGAAAAACATGCTTCTTGGAATCTCAAATGCAAAAGAAATATGATTGTCTGGTGTGCTGGACCCATAATTTCTGACAAGTTAAAAAAGTAGTAAGATGGATCAAAATATCCAATTTGCTGCGATGCGGGGATTTGTGGTTACCTAGCCATCAGCTGTGCGCAAAATCCTTCTGTACTCCCTGCCCCCACTGCCCTGTGGGCAGTGTTGGTTCTAGGATGGAGGCCTCATGAAGGAGGGAGAGTCACTGAGAATCCTGCATGGGGCAGAGGCAGGATGTGGGGAAGGCAGCCCGGTAAGTATCTCAACACTGCTCAGAGCTGCCTGAGGAGGAGGAAGGACTGCCTGGCCCTGGGCAGTGACAAGTTAGATTCCATTGTGATTTTTGAAAAGAAAAAAAAAAAAAGGAAGAAAATATAGCCAAGCACAATGAGGGAGAGTGAGTGAGGGTAAGGAGTGGCAAGGCTGGTGACCCTAGGGCCAAAGGCTGGGGCCACTGACCAAGCTGCCAGTGTGACAAACACTGGTACCAGGGATGCTGCTTTCTTGTTTTAAAGACTTTCCTCTTCTTTTCCTTATTTTTTTAAAGAACATCAATAGGTTGGAAATTACTTTTGAAACCTTGTAAAGTAAGACAACATTTTAAGGAAATCCAAATACAACCTGTGTTTCAGTAAAGAAGGTACATTTTAGATGTTATTCACTCAACATCTTCTACTTCACTTGCTATCATCTCAAGTAACTGAAGACCCCAAAGAGGTCATCATTCCTGAAGTCCATTAAAAGCAAGGAAACACCCCAGGGGACAAGGTGACCACTGTCCCGGGTTTGCTCAAGTGTTTAGCCACAGTGCCTATTGAGTCATCACTCCCTGATTGGCTCAAGGTAAGCATACAGAAGGAGGACATTACTTTGTTGGGTTCAGTTAAATGCTTTCTGAGATCAAGAACCAGTGCTGGGCTCAGGATGCAGAGACGGATGAAGAATCATCCCTGCCCACAAAGTGCCATCTAAAAAGAAGTTGGCTTCAGATAATGGGAAGACCTCTGTCAGAGGGTATCAGCAGACAAAAGGAAGAACACTCTTCAGCCAGTCCTTGAAGGATGAGCTGCCAGGAAAAGAGCACAACATTCTAAGAGCTTGCATCTACACAACCCTGGAGAGTTAAAAAAAAAAAAAAAGAAAAAAAAAAGAAAGATCACCTCTCCTTTCACTGTTGAGGAAACTGGCCTAGAGAACACAGGCTACTAGTTATTGGTATCTACATGATAAGGAGGCCCAGGCAAATGCCCAGAGGCTTATAGTTACCACACTGCAGAAATGGGATTTGACTCAGCTCCCACTAACTCCAGAGTCTTGACTCTAGATGTAAAAGCCATTAACCCTGAGTCTAAAGGGGCTAGAAGGAGGTACAACTAAGATGCAATTCCATCCCATCACTGAATGGACACCCCCAATGTTCCAGATGGGGGCATAGGCATGGGATGAGTAAAGCATTTTGCAACACAAAAATAATAGCATAGCTTCTGTCTGTCACTGCCTATTGGAGTCCATATCTCAAACAGAAGCCTGGCTAAGTGGGTCAACTCCATTCTGATTTGGTGAGTGGCTTAGCCCAGCCTTGTACTAAGCAGATACATGAAGCCAAAAACCCGAGGAGCCAAATTCAAAACCTAAAAGCCATAAGACACAAACACTGTATACGTGATACAAAAAAGAAAAAAGAACCCTGAGCAGCACTGTTGTGTTGGAGATAGTCTGATAGGGAAATCTCACAAAGTGACCAGAAAACAGTTTTCAGAACACACCGAATGAACCACTAACCTCTCGCCTCCCACTACCCGGCCCGGCTGTGAGCCATCAAGAACTAACTCATAGCACTGGGTCCTCAGACCACCAGAAACCACCATAGTCCCTTGGAGAGCTGTTCCCCTTGACCTTGGCTGGGACTTGGTGACAGCAGAGCAAGCCAAAATTAAAACTTTTTCTCCTCCCTATTCATTTCTGTCCCACATCATCCAAATTCCTCCTCTAACCCAAGAGGCTAAGGTGCTACAGAGGCAACATTTTAAAGTTGCCATGCTGGGAACTGATTACCTGGGGATACACTGAGGATAGATGAGAGAGGAAAGTAATAAATAAGCTGGGTTGCAAATACTCAGCACCCCATCTTACTGTTGACAGTAAAACCATTCATTTCTAGTTACAGTCTAAGCAAGAGCAAGAGGAAAAAAGAGCTCCAGGTGTGGTCAAATAGTCCAAGCTAGATCTTGACTGCCACTCTCTCATGGTGGAACCCCACCCCTGGTTCTCACTCTGAAACAGCACCTGTACCTGGGCTTCTGGAAGTGTTAAGTTACAAAAACTTGTAACTTGAGCACTTAGCCCAATGCCTAGGATCTCTAAGTGCTCTTTAAACTGCTATCAGAACTGTTGACTTGAACTCTTTGTGAAAACTGAACAAGAATTTTGTGTCTACTGGGAGGGCTTGACAATGCCAAATGACAATAATATACTGTTACCTTGAACTCAAGACTCCCCTCTAGAGCAATGCCCTCAGTCCCTCCTGCCTTGCTCCACCCGCTGTGGGGTTTCCACCGCCAGTTTGTAGCTTCCAATGTGGTCTTTTAACAACCCACTGTAAGTGCCATTGAGCCCAGCTGCTCTCACAAACAGAAACTCCCTCGCGATTTTCAGAAATGCTGACAGCATGCACACTGTACAGAGGCCCTGTGATTTCACCCCATGAATCTGAGAAGCACAATATTTAAGGGAGGACTGGATGACAAAACCATGATATATAATAATCATGATGAGGTGCAAGCACATGGGTACAGGTGACAGTGATGGGTCCATACTTTTCAGTTGGGCTCATGTGGCTGGATACTGACAGGACCCCTGCCAGTTTTTGATGGCTTTGTACACTTACATACCCCTCAAGCAGTTTGCATAGTTACTTTCAAGGACATTTTCCCATTAAGAACTTTAGTAAGTCTCTAAACCAGCAAAATCAGTATTATGTTAGAAATGTAGAATTCAATTGAAATGTAGATTTGATGGCCCCATCAAGACCTCCTGCATGAGGATCTGCATTTTAACAAGATGCCAGATGACACTGCTTCACAGTATTTAGAACATAACATCCATCCAGATAGAGCTCTGAGAGTAGACTTAGGTTTTTATTTGATCTATTCTTTCCTCTTGGATCAAGTTCATCAACAGCAAGCAGACTGTGTCTTTTTTGGCTGCTGGAACATAGTAAATACTCAATAAATATTTGTCAAATGAATGAATGGGTGACTGGGCAGTCTACCAACTGACGGAAGAGACCTATCCTGCTGTAAGTGCAAAGAAAGACAGGAGCAAGGATCTGAAGAAGGGAGGAAGGGAGAGAGGAGGAAAGAGAAAAAGAATCCCTGGGGTGAGGAAAGGTAGTCATTACAGATAAGACCTATTTAAGAGGTGTGAAAATAGAATGAGACATGATAGATGAGAAACTTTTGTGTGAGGGAAGAAGCTGTAGGAGGGAATGGCACCTGCATCTGACACCAGTATTTTCTGGCAAGAAACATTCCAGGAAGAAGATTGGCCAGTAAGAAAGGCTTGTGTGGCCAGCATGCTGTCAGATGACAAGAAAGAGACTCAGGGCTTGTATGTTTGGCTCTGGTGGTGGAACAAAGAAGCTCCAAGGAGGCAGATTCAGAAGGCCCCACAAGGATGAGGACTGTGGGGGGAACAGAAAAGCCCCATCTAGAGTCAAAGCCACCATCTCACAGGCTCTCAGAGCTGAGTGTTTCAGGGGCTGGCCCTAGAAGGAAGGAGTCCCTCAGCTATATCTGCTGGACTCTCACCACTGGCCACAACTTCTGCAACCATAAGATTCCAAAGGTCTGCAAAGCAGACACATGGAGATTACTCACAGTTTTTAACAGGTTGACACAGGAACTTGTGGGCAGCCAAGTATTCGAGGGGCCAGTAGTCCAGTCCAGATGTTACCCTGCAGCAGCGCACTGTCAGAGAAAACACAAATGACACATGTCAGTGCAGGAGGCCACATTAACAGATGAGCAATATTCTCACAACACTTGATACTTCTGATGGGTTCAGATTATAAAGAGGGTAGAAAAGGGAAATGTCACACAGGGTTGATGGTGTCAGGGCCCTGTGTAGCCACAGAGCTGGCAAACCTTTTGCCTTCAGTTTGGGAAGACACACCTTCCTACAGCTACAAATCCAGAGCAGCTGCCTCTGCACATCCCCCAGCATGGCGCCCAGACTTATGGCTGGAAAGGGCCCCTATAGATCAGCAGGCCTGAGGCCGTCAGTTCACAGATGAGGAAAGCCAAGTCTCAGAAAGCAGACAGGCCTTACCCAAAACCATCAGCAAATAATGGCAAGACTAGGACTAGAATCACAGAACCAACCCTATAAAGCATAAGTTATCCCTGTAAATTACCTTCCTAATAAAACTCAGCTTCTAAACAAATGTTATTCTTATTCTGTCTGTTAACTGAGGAGGAGACAAAGCAGCCTGCAGTTCCAAATCTTAACTATTCCTCTAGTTCTCTCTCCTTAATCCCAGAAGACTTGCACCAGCCAAACCGAAACTCCTGGTTTTCTTCAAAAACAAAGCTCAAGAAAAACAGAATAGTTCACGTTTGCACAGAGGAAGAAAGCCTAAAGAATTGAGGGGAAAACCTAAAGACAATAAGTCTGAGTTTTTGAGATGTACTGAACACAGAACTAAATGGAAAGCTCCTTTTCCATAATACCAAGTTTGCAAACCCAAGAGATCCTTCTCAGGAAATTCTTAGGGACCAGAGACATTAATACATTTTAAAGGCTGGAGGACTCAGACTTTTGCCAATGCTTCCTTTTGTTGGAATGAAATGGATGATCAAATGCTCGTTCTCTAGGAAATGAGACTTCTGTTTATGATTTTTATTAAGTCTTCATCTAATTTTATATTTAAACATAATCATCTAAATAGTTTTCTCTTCCCCCTGGATTCTACTTCCAGCTGGCCTCAACAAATCAATGCAATCTCGGGCAGATCATGCTTAACCTTGTGGACCTCCAGCCACTCATCTGTAAGATAAGCATGGATAGGACAAACCTCAGGTGTCCTTTGGCTAGAAAATCCTACATTCCCTCACACTTTTGGAACAAAACTGAAAATACTTCACATTAAGTCATCTTATACAAAGTGTAATTACTTGCCTACTTTGTAGAAAAGAAATCTCAGTCCTTATAAATTTAACTTACCATATCTCTTAGGCAATAACTGCTAATTTGGTATAACAGTTGTATTTTCTTTCTAGAGAGTTAGCTTCAAAGGTGACAAATCTGCCCCCAACCTTACTAAATAGGTATTTGAATTTCCTCAATGGTCCAATATTATAAGGCAAAACTTAAGGTTTCTTTTGCATAAAGCAAAATTTAGGCAGTGAGATCATTTGTTTTGAAACTACAGCAACCATACCATTTTTTTCTTTACATGTTAGCATTCTAGTTACTCTGGGTCAAGAAAAGATATAGAGTTCAGAGAAAATCTTCCACAACATGGTCAAGGCTTCCACACTGAAATATCTCAGCATAGCTTACTTACCACTGTTTCCCTTTCAACAAATTAGGCAATCTTCAATAGGACACAGGAAACCAAACAAATGCCAAGAAATGTTTGATAGTCCCAGGATCCATTTTTTAAAAAATATAAAACTCTACCACAATTACCACATCGTTTTCCTTATACCTCAGATTAAGGACCTTTGCTATATTAACATAATATATGAATCCTATTATAATTCTCAACTTCCTATAGCCGCTCTGCATATGGAGCTGGGAATGGCAACCCCTTTTGTAAAGTAATATAAAAGAGTAGAGAGTAGGGAGGAGGCTAGTTTCTTGCAGGATGCATGGTGGAGAGTCTGGCCCTTCTGGTGGTGGCAACATGGCTCAGCACAACTGGAATCCTTACTCCTCTGGACCTGTCAAGAGCTTCAATAGGGACCTTTTTTTAGAAAGCTAGGGTGGGGTTTTGTACTCTATTTTGCAAAACTAAAATAATAATAAACAAATGCACATGTTATTTAGGAATATATACATAGTGTTATCTCTGAGAAGAGGGGAAGTACTTCTAAGCTGTGCACTCCACAAATGTTCATTTTTACTTTTATTTTTTATAACTACCTTCCCCAGCCCCCTTGAAACAGGATTGTGTTGCCCAGGCTGGCCTTGAACTCCTGGGCTCAAGAGATGCTCCTGTCTCAATCTCCCAAGTGCTGGGACTATAGGTATGGACCACAACACCCAGTTTTAAACTCTACCTATACATTTATATCCTTTTCTATTGGTATTTTTTAATAAAGAATTCTTTTAAAGATGCATGTCAGTAACAATGACCCCAAGAGTTATAGCCTAAGTTATTCTCTGCTCCAGTTTAAGACACCAATAAAACTGAAATGAGCCCAGTGTTTGTCAAGGGGTGGGGCCTGACAAGGAACAGTCAGAAATTCTGGCTCCAGGAACATCTTCTATAAATAAATTTTCATTTTTTTTTAAGTCCACGCCCTAGGACAGTCCTACATTCTGGGCTAATGCCATGCTGACCTCTGATGCTGCCTGCCAGTCTGGGAAAAGCCAGTGTTGGATTTCTGCAGACATGATGGTCTCTCCACTGACACACTCCACAGGCTTATTTCCTGTGGCACATTCTGTTACCAGGAAACTGTCTCCTTATGTTGTCCTCAGCAGCTGAGAACGGAGCAAAGAGTCAGACACTGCAGAGTTGGGAGGAACATTGGGCCACCTCCTTCCCAGGCTGGATGCAGAGGTCTGAGTTCCTTACATGGTCTCCTTTGGTTCACCATTTTATCTTTGTCATGAGAATTCTGCTTAATTGATGGTCAAGTCATCCAGTGACCAGAAAAGTAGGTAAAGGGTATCTCAAGTCCCAGCTTTTATCTTGATCAAATAGAAAATATGTTCTTCTCCTAATAATATGAACAAGAATAAGTTGTCCCCAAAGACTTTCTTGTAATTTTACTAGTAGACAAATTTGTCATTTTTGGTTTTTAAAGTTGCTGTATTAGTTTATGTTTCTAAAACAGAATGTCTGAGAATAGGTAATTTAAAAAGAAATTTCTTATGGTTCTAGAGCCTGGAAAGTCCAAGAATAAGGGGCCATATCTGGATGGTCTTCATTCTGTGCCATTCCATGGCAGAAAGTAGATGGGCAACAGAAGGCCAAAGAACAACAGGGGTGTCAAACTCACTTCAGTAACAAAACCCACTCAATATAACTAACAACTCCCTTGACAATGACATTCATCCACGTATAAAGGCAGAATCCTCATGGTTTAATCACTATCATTGCACTGGGATTTAGGGGGTACACATTCAAACCATAGCAGTCACAATAGCCAAAAATTGTCATCATGATACCCAATCACATTTTAAGCCCTTCCGGGCAGCTTTCACATCATATCTACTCAGGGTAAAGCACAATTGTCTATGCCTAAAGAAGGAAATAATTTCAGTCCCCTATTTCTTACTAAGAATCTTTCTACTTCTCTCCTAGCTAAAGTTTGCTGCTTAAAGAAGAAAAAGCAAAATTCAGATTACAGACCCCATTTTTCAATGTATCACCTTCCTCAAAAGTAAAACATCCCACTGGATTCTGCCAACTTTCCTGAGTGGGAAATGGACATGGCCTATGCGTGTGTATGTGTGTGTGTGTGTGTGTGTGTGTGTGTGTGCAAGCATACACACTTAGACTTATACATATACATACACACACACACACACACACACACACACACACACACATAGTCGCAGGCCCAAAATTCTTGATCTACTCAAAACAATAGCTTTACAGGGAAACCATTTGCTAAGAGCTCAGGAAAAGTAAAAGCCTGCCAATTTCAGCAGGACAAAGGATTCAGCAACTAACAGGGGAACAAAATGATCTCACAAGCCTTTCCCACTGAGCCTATGCATGAGTGGGATCCTTCTCGAATTCAGAATGCTCCCTCTCAGACATAGTCACTGTTTCCACCCTAGGGGACCCAGGCAGGAAGATGGCTAAGCCAGGAAACAGATTCTAGGGGGTAGCTCTTTGATGTTTGACCCAAAAGAATCCAACAACCTGGGCTCCTTAGCCAAAGGGGGGCTGAAACTCTCAATGAGGAGTGAGACCCTGGCCTACCCACAGGCATTAGTCACTACTTCCAGCAGCTAGTTCCTTTCAATCAAGGGCCTGGGCCAGGACTGAAAGGGAACTCTGTGATAACAGCCCTGCATCTCTGAGGCCTAAGACTGTACTAAAACTTAGCTCCCAGTGACTCACTCTAGTGGATCCATGACAAGTCTCAGAACAGGAGCAGGAAAAGGCCACATGCTCCAGGTCTCATGTTGCCCCTGCATTATCACACCAGCAGCCCCAACACTTCTGGAGCAGACACGGGGCCAAGAGGAATGGCATGCAACCTATGGGTAGTTGTGGGATGTGTGGGCAAGCTTAGGTACGTGGCCCTGCTCTGCCTCCTTATTAGATACAGAAGTGCCAGACACTGTTCTAAGCACTCAAAGAGGAAGGGGGAGGTACTCCAAGGCATAAAGACTTTGTTGACACCTCTTCATGTTCAGTAGGAGCTGTACTCTTTCATCCTTAGAAAGAGGCTGTATCAGGACAATAGTGCTCTTAGATTATTATTTCATTAGTTCCAATAGACCTTCCATAAAAAGAACTTCAGAGCATTATTGATTTATTCTATAGGCAACACATGAAGAATCCCTTGAATAATTCCAACAATAAAATAGCCTCAGTCCTACCTAAGACTTCAGGGGCAGGAGGAAACCCCAAATTTCTGCCTTCCTGGAAGGTTACCAAGTGAAGACACTGTTTTTGAGACAGGCTGTCAGCTCATCTCCTCTTCCTCCCTCAGCTGCACTACATCCCTTGCCTGGCTCCCCAGAAGTCTCCTGTGCCTGTTTTTTTGTTTGTTTGGTTTTGGTACTGGGGATTGAACCCAAGGACAATTAACCACTGAGCCCACATACCCAGCCTTTTTTTTTTTTTTTTTTTTTTTTGTATTTTGAGACAGGGTCTCACCAAGTTGCTTAGGGTCTTGTTAAATTGCTGAGGCTGGCTTTGAACTCGAGATCTTCCTGCCTCAGCCTCCCAAGCTGCTGAGATTATAGGCGTGTGCCACTATACCCATCTTCCTATGCTCTTCATGTGGCACCAGGTCCTCTGTCCTGCTTCTCTCAAGCAGGAGCTCCTTGGGGACAGGGACTGCCCTTCCCTCCAGCACTGGTAGCTCCTGCATAGGGCCTGGTGCCCAGGAGATTGGTCACAAGGAAAGGTAAGAGATAGGGAAAAACCCAGAGCATGTGGCAGGTGACTAGGGTGAGCAGTAATAGTTTGAGGAGAGGTAAGGGTGTTATTGGACCTTCTCCCCCCAGGGAGTCCAGCGTAATTCAGTGACTTTTCAAGCTAAGTTGAAAATCGAGGACTGTGACCAAAATACAAGAAAAAAAAAAAAAAACTCAACCATTGTCACAAAGGCCCAGCTCACAGGAGCAGCTGAGCTCCCCATCAGCCAGGCAGCAGCAGGATGGCAGGGAATCAGACTGGAAGGTGCTTCTCTTCTCTCTGTGTCTTCTGGCCCTGTTTGCCATATTGCTTTTGCTAGTTCCTCTATTCCTTCTGCCCTGTGCTTGATATTTTCCTCTGCATTCAGGATAAAGTCGGAATTTTGTACCTTGGGATCTGAGGTCCTTTGTACATAAGATTCTCACCTGGTTTCACAACTTATCCCCTATTCCCACCTTTCTCATAGGCACACACCACTGACTAATTCCAAGAAGGTGTCTGGGGCTCTGCCCCCCACCAATGTGCCTTCATCACACCCACATTTGGGTCTGTGCCCAAGTTATTCCTTCTAGGAAAGCTCCTCCACACACCATCTTTCTCAAATAAAATATTCCTTCCCCCCAAATTCAGCACATCCCCCTAGCCTGGGATGACCCCTAGGATTCCCCAATCTTTGTCCCACTGGGAAAAACCTCACACTAGTCGGTTCTCTTCTGTGTGTCTTTCCCATTCATCAAAATGTGCTCCTGGCAGATAGGGGTGCCCCTTACCACCTGAACTCTTATATCCAACACAGCTTCCAACACAAACATTAGTAGATGTTGAGGACGCAAGGACCTACACACTGCCTATGTCTTGGCTTTCAGGGGTGCCCTCAGAGTGCCAATTCCAGAATTAAGCCCAGCACCCAAGCAGCCTGAACCAAAGAAAGTAGCTTTGCCTTGCACACTGTACCAACACGAAATTCTCTACTACTTTAGTCCAGGCTCTATTTCCCAATGGCTGACAGCAAATTCCAGTGATCCTCTAGGGCCAGTTTAAAAAATTAGGAACTTAAAAATGAATGGGGCACACTTTTCTTAAAGAACAGATTCTGAGCAAGTAGCACTGTGGAAAGAACTGAATTTATATATCTGCCCAAAAGCTATATATTTCTTTTGAGACAGATGATCTCACACGCTTTTTCTTCTGATTCACTGTGTTATATGGTCTAGCATCTCGCAGTTCTCTAGGCCATAAAATTCATTTGCTTCTGAGCAGATAGGAATGGCAATGTTCTTAACACTCAGATGAGAAGTTTGCTTCCATGCTCCAAATAAAATAAGGAAACAATATTTGACCCTAGTCAGGAAGCCTCTGGAATCTTTTTCCGCATCACACAAATGTTTCTCATTCAGTCCAAGCTCTGTTTCAATTACATGCCACGAAGAGACAAAGACAAAGCCCATTACCACCTACTCCTGCTTTCATGGAAATATTATAAAGTACCTCGTACGTCACACAGTTGAGACTCCCCACATAACATGATTGTTGACAAATGGTCGGGACAGCATTTTTGGGACCACTGCTTTTTTCATAGGTATTCTTTTGCTCATCTGCCAGGTCCTGGCCTTCTTTCTCTTGAGAAAACAGACAGCATAGTCCTATCTAAAGCCTCTGACATTAGCTTCTACAGAGTCATCAAGAACCTCAACATCAAAAGACAACTTCTTCATAACAAGAAATAATTTCAGAAGCAGATACCAACTGGACATAGCCTCTTAATGTCCTAACATTCCCTTGCTAAATAAATCCCAGGTACAAGGGGGATGTCAGCAGTTTTAACTTTCACACTGATTCCCTTGTCACTATTCTGTTAAAACCATTTCAAAGAAATTTTAATCAGCATGCTACCTCCTCTGGCATAATTCCCATTATACCAAAACCAGATCTGTTCTCTTTCTGGTTCAGGAATAACACTTCAGAATAATAACAAAAGCTTTTTGGTTAACACCAAAAGGAGGAAAGGAAAATTTCAAGTTCCTGGATTTCTAAAGTCCAGACAACCTTTATTGTTGTTGTCCATTTTTCCAGAGACCTTCTCTGGTGATGGGCATGAAAACTTACTCAATACTCTACACCAAAGATGTATCTTTTCCAACAAGAAATTCTAGATGCAAAAAAGACTCTGAGGATCTTACAGGCCAGGGGTTTTTACTCTCTCCAGTCAGAATTCTACTAAGGACAGAGGTTAGTGGGAAGCCAAACACAGAAAGCATGGGCTTTCTTTCACTTCATTTATGGAATTCTATGTTCTAGCTAAAGTTTAAGTCATGCAAAATGTGCACTTCTTCAATATTTACATGGTTACTTTCATATAAAAATACGTTTTGGTCTTCCATATTCCCTGAGTAAAATTAAGGCCCCAATGAGATGTCTTAGGCTTATCTTGGTTTCATAAATCCAGGATCACCACTCAGAACTTCACTCCTGCCCAGGAAGGAGACAGAAGCAGCCATTTGCCTCTCAGTATGGAATGCCTCCAGGTCTGGAGCCAATGTCTCTCACGGGGGGCATTCCCCACCAGGTCTCTCAAAGCCCTATTGCATTTGCATTGGAGAAAGGAGCATTGCTGAAAGCATTTCTCCACATCACCAACCACCAAGAGAGACCCTGGTGACCTCATAATCCACAGAAATAAAAAGCCAAGAGCTCCTGGGCTCCAGGACCCCCTTCCAACTCCAAAACCCTGTGATTCAGTTTAGTCAACAAACTGGGGACAAATTTGGAAACTTTGTTTTGAATTCTATGTTCTGCTTGGAAAGAATATTTAAGTCAAAAAGAAAAACAAATGACTTTACAATCAAAAGAGAAAATAGCATGGTTGCAAGTACATTTGATGTATGGATGAAGATTTTGCATTTCATAATGATTGGCAACCATAAATCAGCCCACTGCCCCAACTTTCAAAGTAGACTCAGTATAAAGTCATTATTTTGTGGATAGAGAAACATGTTATATCCTTTACTACCTTGCCATCTCCCCAACCTTCTCCATTGGTGCTGGCTATATCCATAACACTGGAGAAGGGGGCCTTTCACTAAGATGCTGAACCCCTCCACACATGACCTGATAGTCTCTAGAACCACAGGATACAGCAGTTGTTTACAAGTAGGAGTCTCACTTTCAGGAAAAGGAATGTAATGTTCTCACCTGCTTTGCAATTGTGTACTGCAATCCCTCTTTGAAAGAGTCACAGACAATGAACCACTCATGCCAGCCATGCTGCACAGGAGCCCCCTCATGTCCATCATGCATGAAGCCAAGGATACTCCAGGTGGCAAGTAGCTAGGATAAAGGGAAAGGAAACTCCCAGAAAAGAGTGGAAACTGAAAAAACTTACTAAAGCTAAAAGGAACCAGCACACACTACTGCTATTACATAGGATAAAGAGCTTAACACATTTCATTTGCCGCAAAGAAAAATGAGGAGAGGGGGGGAAAAATACTTCCACTTACCCTAAGTTTCCCAGAACATCCACCATCCATAAAAGAAATGAGAGAGAATCCAAAGATCACTAATGGGTGGGGCGCAGGAGACTACTGAACATTCACTTTAGCAACCACATGCTGTAGTCAGTTGGCAACAGAGAGTTAACATCCTGGGGCCCAGGCTTCCTCTCAGCAAGTTCAGATCAGAAATCATAATAAAGATGCTGAGGGATTTAGTCATGAGCCCTCCCCTCGGCCACCAGAAGGAATGGCAAAAATGCAGAGTGAGTGCTGGGAGCCAGAATGATTTCATTTTCCTCCTAACCATGCAAAGAATTTGCATTTAAAATGAGCATTTCATCAGACCTTCCAAGAATGCTCAGAGCTGGCTGCTAACATTAGCAAGAATAAAAGTGATCCCCCACAACACCTAGTTTCTAATTATTTTAACAAAAGTACCTGGGTTCCCTGGGAGGCTGAAGAACTCTTCTAGCTAATAAATCTTACAAATCAAGTGCCAGATCAACGTAAAACATAGTCAGATCACATTAATAAAAGGTAACAAGGACAAAAGGAACCTTCCAGTGACAAAACCGTCCTGGAATCAAACTTTACTTTCTCTGTCATTTCACATGTTCAAGCTCAGTGGTGCCAGGAAACAAAGATTTGTATGAGAACTAAAGTGGAAACTTATCAGGGAAGAAAAATTTGAAGGTTTTCCTTTATTCCACAACTAGAGATGTGTGCCAATTCTGGGTGGTGTGGGTGGGGGAGCCTGACCCACAGAGGGGCCAGATGGGCTGGGGCCAGATGGCGGGAAACCCACGTGAGTCGGAGGCCACCCAGCCAGGAAGGCAATGGCGTGACACTCGTAAGACCTGTAAATTAACAGAAATGGTTCTCAGCATTCATACCCAAGAAGCAGAACTCGATTTTGAAAAGAGAGGGAGGAAAGAAGAGATGCACAGGGGAACACCAAGTGTGCCTCACAGCTCCTCAGCCAATGGCTGGGGTCGGGGAGAGGGCAAGCCAGTGGGTGGCTGAGGCCTTGCTCCATACCATGGGAAATTTTAAGTTTATTAAATACAGAGGAGCCTTTTATCTTCTTTACATACTAATAAAATTGGAGGGTGGAAAAGAACACTAGGAAACCATCAATAGAAGTTCTGAGAGGAGCTGCCAAAGCCATAGAGCTGGGAAAAGTCAAGAGGAACCCCTACTCTGAATGGGCATAGAGACTCCAACTACCCACAGGGCTCTTGTGCCACAGTCACCCACTAACCTGTGCAACAAAGAGGGATTTCTTTGGAATCTGAAGTTATTGGAGCATCTCCTTCCACTCCTCCTCAGTGTGACAGAGCCTCTGTAGTCAGGATAGATTTTTACCAGAGCTAGAAAATTTCCCAACAAGGGCATCTTAATTAAAAATGAAACATCAGCAACACAAAAGAAAGGGAGAAATCTCCAGAGGATGTTGTCCAGTTTTCAGCCTCCATGTGGTTCCCATTCCAATCAGAGCTGCACACCAAGCTGGCTTTAGCCATGATAGTTCTGGAAGGGGGGCCTGGACCGGCAGGCAAGAACCACACCCACAGCTCCAGGCCATTTCCTCCTGCTCACATCTCTCATTCAGCCTACAGCACTCCCCCACCCTCATCCTAAAAACAGGGTGTCCCTTCTGGCTAAACGGACTTCCCCACATGGCTGAAGCTTGATACTGCTGACATCCTGGTTGGGTAAACTCCCAGCCTGGGAATCTGGACCCTCTGGGTCTGGGGAAGATGAGTCACGGGCTAAAAACCAGGAACCCAATAGTAGTGCCTATTTTCAAAACACAAGGCCCTAGCAACGTGTCCAGCCTACAGGCCTTTTGGTAGGCTCAAGCCAGGGACCAGTTGTGGACAGTATAGAACACAGTCCCGTCATGCTGCCTGGTCCTCTCCTGAAAGCTGCTATGTAGTGATTCTCTGCTTAATGAATCATTGCTTTTAGTTTATTTAAAATAAAAACAAAAACAGAAACAGCCCTTCCTCCTGACTCCTACAAAGGAAAGTTAAATGTCCCAGGTCTAATTACTTCATTAGCTTGGATTAGGTCTAGGCAATCCTTGGACTTTTCTGTGCTGATCAGCCCACTCTTGAGACAGCATCATTGTCCATTAACGTCTGCAAGCTCTTTCCACTTCAGGAAGTACTCCTTTGCAGCACCTTACCTGGCTGGCCAGCTCTCATCCCTGAAGTGTTTACTTAAATGTCAACTCTTTAGAGAGCCATCTGAAGCAGCTGCCCTCTCCTCTCAACAGACCTTCCATGTCTTATTCCTGATCTCACGGCAGGGTGGAGGTTGATCTGCAGTGGATTCTCTAACCACTTGCTCAATAAGTAAGTGCACTGGGAAAAGTAAAGAAAGCATTTGATATGCCACCAAGAGGTGTAAACTCACCCATGTCAAAAGGCATATGGAAGATGATTCATATCAGTTTTATTCATCAGAGCCAAAGTCTGGAAAAATACCCAAATGTCCTTGCACAGAAGACCAAATAGACAATATGAATACAACCAAATACCATATCTCACACGACAAGGTAGACAGATCACACAAACATTGCCCTGAACAAAAGCAACCAAAAACAAGAGGACATCCATGGTGGGTCTATTCACATGGAGTTAAAAAAATAGATAAAACTAAGTCAGGATGGTGACTAAGGAAAGAGGGTGCAGTCAGGGCAGGGTCATCAAGGAGGCTTCTGAAGTTCTGTTAGTGTTCTCTTTCCTAATCTGGACACAGTTTACACAGGTGTGTTCAGACGTACATTTACAGCTTGTTTATTTCTCCCTGGTGTTTTTCAAGACTTCCTTACAAATAAAGTAAAAAAAAATCTAAAAGAAACACGGGATTTGTTTCTTAAGAGCCAGCTATCATCACAAGGACTGGCATCCTGCACAGAGCTTCACTCTCCAAGTCTCTTCCCATTCTGAACAAATAAAATGCTTCCTGAAGCTGAAATCCACCAGGTCACACAGCTACCTGCTGCAATCTCTTTCTTCCCCACCCAAGGTTCCAAAAAAGACAAGTCTGAGTGCTAGTAATTATTAATAGTCTTAAATGAAAACAGGTTATAGGAATGTCACTACCTGAGGTTGACACAGCACCCAGGGAGACAGATGAAACCCAGCTGCTCAAAGCCTACTGATTTGAGGTCCTAGGTCCTCTTTCCAGTGATTTTCTTTTTCACGAAAATTGATCATTTAAAGGAAAACATCTCTTGCAAGGAAAGGAAGGAAGGAAGGAAGGAAGGAAGGAAGGAAGGAAGGAAGGAAGGAAGGAAGGAAGGAAGGAAGGAAGGAAGGAAGGAAAGAAATGGAGTAATGGCAATGGGTTTTTGCTCAGTCTAACACATAGGACCTGAGACATCTAAGTCAACCCAGGCCAGCCACAGTCTGAAAGTCACATCCTAGAAGAGAATCATAGGGAACAAGAAAAAGAAAAAATAACACAATCCCAAGCTTGTAGGTGTCCCAGCACACCTATGACTCACACAGTCAACCACTGGTCTGCAGATTTTTATGCTAACAGCCCTAGAAGACAGATGTTGGTTGGACCATATCTTATTGTCAACCTGAAAAGTAGACTTCCAGACTTGACTGGTCAAGCACATCTGTGCACATTCATTTGTATACTCATATACACATGTGCACACATATGCCTACCTCAAGTTACCAAATTTTTCTCTACTTTTAAATAATTTCATAGGATAGTCAGGTCTTGAAGAATAATATGAAAGCATACTATTTTGCTGATTTATAAAATACTTCCCCTTTTCTTAAGTAAAGTGCACTTATATTTTGTCACTCCATTTGCTTCTGCTCAATGAGGTAAAAAGAGCAGATTAAGTGATCTCCATTTGACTTAAAAAAAGAGTCCACTGCTATCCAGTGACAGCCTGAGCCACTCTGGTCAGCAGACCCCAGGAATGGCGGTCATCAGAGGGAAGGGGATACGGGTGGAAGAAGGGCACCTGAAGACAACAGAGTCCCATTTAAGCTGTACACCACCTTCAAGTTCCTTCATCTAGTCTTCTTCAAGCAGAATCCCCACTGCCTCCTAGAGGTTGAGAGATACTGCAGGAATGGTACAGAAAACCCAGGACCACCCCTTATCCACTTTATTGACAATGTGCTCCTTCTCCAAATCAGAATAAGAAATCAAAAGCACATAAGAGATATTTCCCCAAATGAAAGAGATTCCAAACTTGCTACTTCTAATGCCAATCTCAGGGCATCAGGGGAGAGACAGCAGAATGACCCTGATTGACTCTCAGCATAGAGGGAAACTGGAAAAAGGCCCAGACACAAGAGTAAGCTTTGTCCCCACTCACCCATCACTAAGTCCTTGCTCCAACCAAGATGCCAGTGTGGCTGCAGAGAAGCTGCTGGCCAAGAAAGGCACCATTGTTGACTCATAGGAACACTTCCAAATCCAGAGAAAGGAAGCCAAGGTCCACAACTGCTGGTGAGGGACAGCTGGCCAGAGCTGACTGTCATCTCGTCATCATTTGGGGCAACAGTTCTTTTTCCAGCTTTCTGGAAGAGTTGCTTCCAAACCACCCCAAACTTCCAAAATATGACTAATGACACAGGTAATTTGAGTCATGACAAGTCACACAAAAGAAAAGCACCACCAGAAGCCATACAAGTACTCAAAGTCACAGATGACGAAGAGGGAGAGAGTGGCAGAAGCCAAGCAGCGAAGTGGGTAAAATGTGACTTGTCTGCCCTCCCCGCTTCACCTGCCAACTGGTTCCCACGCAGGTTCCGGCAAGCACCTGCCCACATATACTCCAGCACACCTTCCCCTTTTCAAGCCCACAAGCATGTTGTGGCTTTATAACTTAGAATTGGTAGCAAATCCCAAAACAAACCAGCCAGCTCTATGACCCTCCAATTCTCCTTACCCCTGTCCAGCAGACACTCTGGGTCATCTGAAAAGGTTCTTTTGCCCACAGGAGCCTGATCCTGGGGGAGATGGGACCAGTCCCACTGCAGAAGTAAAGAGTGTACAGCTTACAAGTCTCCAAGAAACCCTGCTATGGTTGAATTGTATCCCCCCACACACACACCAAATTCATATTGAGCCCTAACCTTCAATGTGAGATATTTGGAGGCAAGGTCTTCGGGAGGCAACTAGGTTTTATTAGGCACAAGTGCTCCACCTTTGTAATGGAATTAGTGTTCCTACAGGAAGAGACTCCAGTTAAATTGCTTGCTCTGCTGTTTGAGGACACAGCAAGGAGACAGCTGTCTGCAAGCCAGGAAGAGGGCCCTCACCAGAGCCAACTGTGCTAGCACTCTGATCTCAGACTTCCAGCCTCCAGAACTGTGAGGAAATTCATTTCTGCCATTTATGTTCATGGTATTTTGTTATGGCAGCCTGACATGACTGATAAAATCTCCATGAGGATTGCCCTTGACCAAGGGTAGACAGGGCCATGTGCAAGCCTAACTGTATCATGCATTCACAGGTTATAAACATTAGCGGGTGAGGAATGGTATCCTGCTATGAGGTCCTTTCCCACCCCAGCCTGATGGCCCAATGCCATTGTGTCCAGGAACCCTATAATCCCCTTTTCTTGAGAGAGGGCAGAAGGAGGGGCCAGAGATAGGGAAAACCTGGGCAGGGAGACTCTTGGAAGGACAGTAAGCCCCAGGGACCAGAAATGGCTCCAAAGCTTTTGTGTTGCATTCTCTCTGGAGGATCAGAGCCTCTGAAGGCACACTGACAATATGAGAAGCCTTCACTGGCAATCTAAAATTAGCCAGAGAAAGAGTCTGCTCAGTGCTGTGTCTCCTACACGGCCCTGATAAGTGTCACTACCTCCTTTGGCAATAACTTGTCTTGGGAGTGCTATAAATACCACCTAAGTCTACCCGATGTGAATTATGAATACCAGGAACAGTTTCAGGGTTTCCAGGCACTGGCTATGTGACAGGGGTGTCAAATTCAAAGTTGCCTGCACAAGATGCAGACCCAGAGAACACATAAATCCCTTAGGCCCAGCCCTGCATTTTCAACTGTGGGAAGACCCACTCAGGAATGCAGCCGCAGCTGCCATGGCTGCCACTCTAAAGATCCCATCAAATGCTGCTCACAGTTTGTCAAATCAATAGGAAGTAGGAGACTAAGAGACACATGAAGTTTGAGATCATAGAGAGTGATGGAAAGGATTCTGGCCTTCTTAGACACTCAGATTTGACTCAGAGCTTTCAAAGGATGAGCCCCTAGAAAGTCCACACCAGAGAGGAAGCAGGTACTCAATGGTTGATCCAGGGATGCCAGCTCTCCCCTGGGGCTTATGCCCAGTAAGTTCTGAGTGGCTTTCTGTGCAGTGAACTTTGGTTCTGTGGGTTTCTGGGGTTCACAACCATAGAATCCTAACCCCAGGAGCAAGGCATGTAGCACTCGTCTGAAAAAGCAGATGAAGCTGGACATCCACATTTGGGAGAGGTGAAGGTGAGAGAAGGAGGAGGGAGCTGGCTCTGAGGACAGGTCCCTGGAGCATGTGGACATGTGTAGGAGACAGGAGGGGTGGCTAGAGGGAAAGCCATCTGGGCATGCGCAGTCTGAAGGTGTGAGAGAGAGAGAGAGAGAGAGAGAGAGAGAGAGAGAGAGAGAGAGAGAGAGAGAGGATACCAAGGAGATGGTAATCAGTGAGAAGTTCCAGAGAACACACTGTGAGGTGTGGCCACTGAAGGGTCTCTGGAGGCCTTTTGGAATGCTTCTCTGGAGCAGGGCTAACTGCAGAATCAGAGAGCAGGGACAGGAGGTGTATGCTACATTGTCAATGGACATCTCACAACTGACAGGAGGCCAGCAATAAAACAACTCACTCCCCATACAGCTCACAGCCCTGGGTCTTAACAACCTCCATGCTATGCTGCCTGATTTTCTCCTTGCTGTATCTTCCCACCTTTTGGTCTTTGTTCTTTTAGTCTCTCTCCTCTCCAACCAGCTTTCTGATATCTTCAGATCCCTTGCAGTTTAACAGAATCTGCATCTCCATGAACTCCTTCCACAGGTTCCCCATCATGCCCCCTGGGACAGCTGGGAGCCTTCTCTCCTGACTTGCAAATGGCAGCCTTTGTGCCCTCCCCCACCATCTAATCACAGACTCCAGCAGGTGGAGTCAGGGGCTCACCACCTCTGCATTGACTGCTTCTTCTCTTAGCAAGTACTGAAGTCCTCTGCCCAGGGCAGAACCTCAAAAAGAACAGTAAATTTAGTAAGATGGTTGTTTTAAAAACAGTTGTTTTTCTCCCTTGTTTCTCAAATTCCTTGTGTTCAGTAACAGATACCCCCCCCCCACTACTACCATATCAATGGTCTCCCCAGCATGTTTGATTCTATCAGTCCCTTGAGGGGAAGCCAAGTGAGGAGTGAATCTGTGCAGGGGGAACTGGAGTGGAGGGAAGAGCTTTCTATCTCATTCCTACTCACCTCTGCCTCACTTGATTGAAAGAAGAAAAGGCCTTGGGAAGAATGTCCTGGAAGCCATCCCCTCAGGCCTTATTTCTAGGAATGTCAGTCTTTCCTAGACTATAAGATCACTCCCCTGACAGAAGGAAGCCAGCCTTCCAGGGTCTGAGGCAAACCATTACTTCTAAACCCTCTCTCCTTCCCCCACCCCTTCCCCTCCCCCACCAAGTGTCACACTGAAGCCCAATGGAGACAGTGAGAGATTGGCACAAGCAACAGTAGTGGCAAGTCATGCGCTGTGTCCATTTCTTGAAATATTTGCACCGAAGCTCCGGTCAGAAACCTCTTCCCTTATGACCTCATTTGATCTCACACATCATGGAGGTGCCACTGCCTGGCATCCTGTAGTTCTCACTGAGGTTCCTGGGCTAAGACCAGCAGCCCTGCAAGAGATAGGCCCAGGTCTACTCATCCACACCTGGCCAACCGGACCTCCCAGTGAGCTAGGAAACTGGAAACACTGGCCTGGGCTCCCTGGTGTGGTGGGAGAGCAGTTGAAGCCCCCTTTTAGGGTCCCAAAGGTCCCCTATTTCCTTCCCTTTCTGTATAAACATTTGTTTAAGGACTATTCTATAAACTGACATCAGTAGAAAGGGAACATCCAGAGTATAATCAGGGTTGAGTCATTAAATATCACACAGTCTCTTGGAGGGAGCGGGGGAGCCAAAATGAGCCACAAATTGTTAGGGATGCAAAATCCCAACATGAAGTGTGCCTGCCTCTGCTCTGAAGGGAGTGCATGCATCCATCTCTTCTTTGCCAGAGAAGCCCTCAGCAGGCAGCCCGTTCCTGGCCTCCATGGGTCTGTAGTTGGCAGCTGTGGGTGGGCCTGCCCAATGGAGAAAAGCACCCAACACTGAGTTTCTCCACATACTGAGCTACAGGAAGAGCTGTACTTTTTGAAGACCCTGTTCCTCCACATAATGAGGAGAAGGTAAATCAGCCACAGGCACCTAAACCCAAGGGAGGGTGCGAGAGTAGAGAAGAGTCACAGGGACAGCACAGGAAAAGACATTGGCTGCTCACTTGGTGCAGACCCTAGGTACAAGGGGCAATTTTGTTGAATTCTCACATGGGAGGGTGATGCAAAGCATTACCAAAAAGAATAAATTTGACAACAGTTGATTGTTAAACAGGGACAAAAGGGAAACTTAGAGTTGGGTTTCAATTATTCACACTACATAAAACCACCTCTCCACAGCTGGTGCCATCAGTCAACAACATAAACCATGTCCAGAAACAGACAGGCAGCTGGCTCTTGGTAACTCCTCAAAACCTCCTCCTCGTCCCTATAGCAGTCAGGTACATCAGCACCTGCACAGGAAGAAGGAAACTTGTGATACTCCTACCTTGGGCCCCTGCCTGTACAGATCATATTCTGATCAGTAGGTATTTGCTGCCTGATTACCTAAAGACATGATTGACAGAAATCTATGTAATTAATTTCCAATCCTACATTTAGGCCCTGGTTCATCATTCCAGAGAAAACACTGAAGCTTGAGAACAGCTGGGAGCAAACTTTGGAAGCCCTCAGCTGTCAGCTCCTTCTACACAGAGGATTAGCTAAAGCAGGGCACTGGCCCAGTCACTCTGGACAACAACAAAGCAGGCAGCAGGAGGAAGGGAACTGCCTCTGTAGAAGATATGTCTGGTCCACTCTCCTTGACTTAATGGGCTTACTTAAAATATTAACACACACACACAAAAAAAAACATGAACTTCAAAACACAGCCAGGTGCAAAAGGACAAATACTGCCTAATTCTAGTACCTGGAGTCATCAAAATCAGAGAGTAGAATGGTGATTTCCAAGGGCCAAGGGGTAGGGATCCTTGAGCAGTTAGTGTTTAATGGGGATGGAGTTTCACTCTGGGGTGATGAAAGAGGTCTAGAGATAGATGGTAGTTGTACTTAATGCCACGGAAATCCACATTTAAAAATGGTCAATTTAATGTTTTGTGGATTTTATGATATTGCTTAAACTAGTCAATTTCCTTCTCATTTTCAGTGTGGCTAGGTTTTTTCCTTTTATGTATGATTCATTTCTAACTTCCTGGAAAATGTGTCTGCTGCTAAGAATCTTCCACAATTTACAAGGAAATCAAACATGTAAGGAACAGATTAAAAGCAAGACAGGCCAGGATGGAGGCAGGAGAAGGATGACATCTGGGGGATCTCCTGCATGCCCAGCCGGCTCCCATCTACCCAGGCCTCAGGGTTTCCTGCAGAAGTACCCTCACACCATCTTTCCTTTGTGTGTTGTAAGGGCCTTGGTATCATCCTCTGCTCATGTCTCAGCCTTCCAGGAACACAGCTCCTAAGGCTAAGGAGGCCTCGGGTGAGTGGGAACTGAGAATCCTGAAGGAGGGCCCTATGCACCAGGCTCCCTACTGGGCACAACTTCCTTTTCTCAAAAATCTTTGTCACATACACACACATGCACATGCACACACACACACAGGAGATCCCAGAGCAGGGGTCACATCAGATAAACACCACAGAATCTAAGATTTCAGCTCACCTATCTTAGAGGGTGTTTGATGCAATTTAGGGGACTATAAACATGGCTCCAACATGTACCATCCTAAGATGTAGATAGTCAAGAGTTGCCTTCTGAAAGCTCATGAACTTCTGAAAAGTTCCAAGGGCCAGTTGGGAGCCGTAGCAAAAGAATCCCTTACCACAGCCCCAGCCAACCCCTTGATAATAATCCAAGTTATATAGACAACTTCTCTTAAGAATCCAGATACTTGTTAGTGGCCTTCCTAGCCTGCCCCACCTCTGACCTGGCCAGACTGCAGGCCCCAAACAGCCCCTCACAGCCCCATCAGTGAGTCCCCACTTCCTCCTGAAGTCCTCTCTGGGTCTGCAGTGGGGTTCAACAATGCTCAGCCCAGGTAACACAGACCTAACACAAAAACCAAAACCAAAACAGAATGGAGAGGCAATTCTTGAGCTTTAAAAAATAGACAGTAGAAAACAATGCTAAGAAGGCAAGTTGAGGGGCTGAGGTTGTGGTTCAGTGATAGAGCATCTGCCTAGCACGTGTGAGGCACCGAGTTCAATTCTCAGCACCACATATAAATAAAAGAATTTATATATATATATATACATGTATATATATATATGGCAAGTTGACGTATGGAGGAACCTGGGGGGCACTGAAGGATTCTGAGCAAGAGAGGGACAGGGGAAACTCACTCTAACTGTGTGGCACAGCTCCACCAGGAGCCAAATCCTTTCACACTCAGGATAGGGAACAAACAGCAAGCAAGCAAGAGAGGAGAAGTGAAGAGAGAAAATAAAGATATAAAGTCATAGAACTACACACTTGTAAGAGTGGATACTAAGTCTAGAAATAACTGCTTCCAAACATCCTCTTATCTTTCGTCTTCATAGTTTTGGCCAAGATTCTGTTGTCTGTTTTTGTTTGTTTTTAAAATTTTATTGATACCCAATAGCTGTATATATTTCTGGGATATAGTGTGATATTTTTATATGTAAAAACAATGAGAATTTGACACTTGGGGTCTTGACCTTCTTGGTCCCAATACAGAAGGTGCTGCACAGGGATTTCTTAGCTTTCCAGGCTTTGTCCATCTCACTCTCTTCCTGGATTATCAAGCGTATATTTCCACCCCAAGATTCCTGATAGGAGAGGGTGAAACAGAAGGGAGACACTGCAGCATGGGGACCAACTTCTGGCATAGATCATCCCCCAGCAGCAAACAATTCGAGTCATGCATGAAACTGATAGAACCACTTTTGGAAGAATGGCACCAGGCCCCTTCCATCTACCCCATTTCCTCTGGGCCTCCTAAGGTTTGCTATATCTCCAAGATTCCTGTCAAGAAGTTAAGCCACTTCATTTCTGATCTTGAAAATTAATACTCTCTGACACATTATTTTTCCTACTGCCAAAGACCTTAATACTCAACACTATTTCTTAATATTAAAATCAGTTATTTTTGCTACATATCAAAAGCTCATTTTCCTCCAAAATGGCAAAGCTGAAACATCATTAATGAATGCAAAAGAAAAAAGAAGCCAATTGCCTTACAAAATTATGCAAATAATGCCCTCTCTTTGAGGAGAAAAGAAGCCCCCTAGACAAATAAAGGAAAGGAAACTAGAAGAGAAAATGCTCTATCTTAGTTGTCTGCTAATTGGATTAGTTGCATTTTAACATTTTAAACTAGGTCAATACTTGGGTGCTGATGGCAGGCTTTAGAAATACTGTGTTGCTTCAGATTTGGGATAACAGATCAGTGAATTTGAAGACCCCTTTCTAACATTTTGCATCTCAGATGGTTCTGCTGTCCTAAAACAAACAGAACACTTCAGCATTTCCCTTTGAGATTAAAAATAAACTACACCATAGGATTTAAACATAAATTCCCTCCATGGATTTTAAGCATGTTATCCCTTAATCAGAAGCCATCAATGTTTCATCTTTCTGTACTGAGTAATTACACATGAGTTTCAGGAAAGAAATGCATGACCAAGGAGACACTGGAGGGGAGGGAGGAGTGACCATACAAGGGAATAAACTGATCACAGAAATGAAGCTCATGCAGCCTGCCCAGTGCTCCTTTCTTCTTCCCCAGTCCACTAACGTGATCATGCATTTCTATAACTATACTTGCAAATGAAGGTCTCCACTCAGTGACTGCTACCCAATGCCATAGAGTACTAGCTATACTTGTTGAAGGAAAGGTATATAAAATTAGGTCCTTAACTACTGGGAACTATTTTTCTTCCATGCTGGGGTTTGGACTCCATAGTACACACATCTCCCAAGCCTTCCCCAGAGTGACCCAGGGCCAAAGGTCTGATGTAATCTAATGTCAGGTTGGTCTATGCAGGCTATGGCCAAACCCCAGCCAGTCTAGTTTTGCTCAAAGTTCATCTAAGTCCATGGTCTTGGGGCTTGTTGTAAAGACAGATTCCTGGGCCCCTCTCTGGAGCATTCTACTCCAGTGGCAGCCAACGTGGGCCCAGCCTGCAGAAGCTCAGTGCTGGCCTGCTTAGAGTGAAGAGTGGCCAAGTTCTATGTTGGTACCATGAGCCCCTCACAGAAGCACGTCAGACAATGTGAGGCTAGAAATTGGCTTGTTGCAATTGGATACAGCAAGAACAAAACCAGAAAGGCAAGTGAGTAAGGGATGGTACAGAGTTGAGTCCCCTCATATTCTCAGGGGATTTGGAACTTGAGAGATGTCCATTCTTTTCAAGGAGCACTGAGAAGGAAGACAACCTGGGAGTGTTTGGGGTCCTCTGTTCCATTCCTCTCGTTTGTCTTGATAACTCAGCCACAGGCCGTTTCCACTTACAGACTTCCCTTTCCTGTAGCAGTGTGTTAGTCAGCTTTTCAACACTATGACCAAAAATTTCTGACAAAAACACAACTTAGAGGAGGAAAGTTTTATTTGGGGCACATGGTATCAGAGAGTTAGTCTATGGTCAGCCTACTCCATCCATCTGGGCCTGAGGTAAGGAAGAACATCATGGCAGAAGGGTGGGTAGAAGAAAACTGTGGGCTCATGGCAGCCAGGAAGGAGACGGGGTAGGAGGGGTAGAGGGAGGAAGGACAAGATATAGTCCCTACGGGCATACCCTCAATGAACTATTTCTTCCAGCCATGCACCACCACCAATAATCCAAATTATTGATCCATCAAATGAATTAATCCACTGACAAGGTTATGGCTCTCATAATCTAATCATTGCACCTCTGCACATTCCTGCATTGCCTGACACATGAGGTTTAGAGGTGATGTTAATGATATAAACCATAACACTGTGCAAATCCATTCCAGCATGCAAGACCTGGCTGCAACCTCAGCACCCCTGTAAAACCTTCCTTGGCCACTCAGACTGAAACCTCTCCCATCTTAAACTCCTACCACACTTATCCTCACTACCAACTTCCCATGCTGCATTCCATCCAATTAGTGAGCAAAATTTGAGACCAAAGATTATGTAGATATACATTCATTACGAATATCAATTTATTAAAGACTCTGAGAAGTCCCTTGATAAATAATGTTTAATTTTCTTTGACCAGCATTTTTTTTAAGTTAAACATGGACACAATACCTTTATTTTTATGTGATGCCAAGGATCAAACTCGGTGCCTCACATGCTAGGCAAGCGCTCTACAACTGAGCTATAACTCCAGCCCTTGACCAGCATTTTCTAAACTCAACTCACCTAGGAGTCCATTTGACCAGAAAAACCTATTACTTTCTTGCAGAATTGATAATCCACAGAAAGTTTGGGAAATGCTGATCTATTCCATTCATATAACAACTAATTATGCCATGTCTGACTTAAAGGATTATTTAATGTGTGTGATTTAACACTGAGCACATTTACATATTAGCTTAATATTTGTTTGAGCTAGGAGCATATTTTGCATGTCTTTGAACTCCCTGTAGCCCCTAGTCCAGTCCTGATATAGTACAGATACTGAAGGAATTCTTTTAACTTGGAAGTGTCAAATCTGATGTTAAAAAAAAAAAATCACAGATGTATCTTAGAACATAATCCCTTTTAAAAACTGTAGCAAATCTAGTTTCATTCACTTATATAAGGAAATTGAGTTGGGCACAGTGGTACATGCCTGTAATCCCAGTGACTCATGAGACTGAGGCAGGAGGATCTCAAGGTCAAGGCCAGCCTTGGCAATTTAGTAAGACCCTATCTTAAAATTTAAAAAAAAAAAAATTAAGAAGTGGTAACATGCCCCTGGGTTCAATCCCCAGTTCTGAAACAACAGCCAAAAAAGGAAACGGAAGCCCAGCAAGGTAAAATGGGTTGTCCAAAGTCACAGAAAATCAACATTAGAACCCTAATCAGAACCCAAGTCTTCTGACTGTACCTGGTATTTTTTCTGTGATTTAAATAAACCTTACCCTTCCAGGCTACTGGTTTTCCAGTAGGTAAAACAACAGAGGATATTTTCATGCTTGAATAGCAGGAGCAGTATGACATAGTATGTCCAGTATGAAGAAGTGAAATACAAAAAGAAGATATGGGAAATACCAGAGCTCTGCTGAATAGGAGCTGAGCACTCTGAAGATTCCAGAATGCCTGTTAGGAGTTTAAGGCTTCCAAGCTCAGTATCAAAAATACCAAGAAAAAGATTGCAGCATTTGTAGTTTATAGTTTGTAAGACACGACTGTCTGTTGGAACATCACACTAATCCTTTCAAAATTCACTTCTTAGAGAAAACTGCTACATATGTCCTGATCTTATCCAAACAAATGTTACCTAAAGGTATGTTTGCATGCATGTGTATGTGCGTATGTACATGCCTGTGAATCACTGCTTATTTTAAAGAGGTCCAGTGATGAGATTGTGATACCTCCTATTCCTCCACAAGCCCAAAAGTTTCAATGTGATCAACTCTAACAGATTCAGTATATACACTAGAATTGCTTGGGGTCAGGAGGCATTATTTACTAGTGCAGAATCAAGACCTCTAAAGATGAAGGTGTTGGTCTTAGCACTTTCAGGTGACTCTTACCAACAGGTAGGGATGAAAACTATTGCTCTAGAGGCCTGGGGTCAGCCTGTGGGTGTTGCTACCTGGACATTAACAGGTCCAGTTCCTCTCCCAAAGGTCCATTCTTTCAACCAGGACTCTGACTCCTGTTACCCTCAAAGCCCTGCATTCTCTCCTCCCAGAATCTCACCTATGTATTTGACACTGAGCATTCTTCCCATAACTCTCTTATCATACACAACAACGTTAATTTTGTTAAAGCATGGATTCTTGTTCTTTGGATTTCTAGTTCATCACTAAAGTCCAATGGTTCTCAACCAACCCATAAATACATGCACCAGCACTACAGGTGTCAGGCAGTGCTCCCCAATGCCACACCCTCTTGCCAGTATCAACACTACAGCCAGTCCTAGTAGCAACTGATTCCATGCCTACTTCTTTTGTCCTACTCAATAAAGCATATCAGAATACATACATGGGAGGAGCACTCTTATTATAGGAATTAGCTTGCTATTTTCTAGTAAGTCATTCACAATGTCTAGGGCCTTAACCAGTAATTAATAGCAAATTACTTCAATGTGCCTCATAATTGGTACTGATGCTTCTATGAGTCAGGACACTGTGGTTAAAACTCCCAACTCAACTAATTATCAATGGCATTATACTGGCTTTGAAAATGAAAACAAAAAGGACTAAGAAATTATGGTTCTTTGGAAAGTCAAAGTACTGACCAGTTCAAAATCTTTAACATCTTCAATCGTGCATTTATGGGATAAATTACATACTGGAGGATCATCACAAATCTGGGAATTTCCAAAAACTCTAAGACAGGGGCCTATGTTTGTTGTTTTTTGCAGTACTAGGGATTGAACCTGAGGTTTTGTGCATGGTAGGCAAACCCTATACCATCAGCTATATCCCCAATCCTTTTATTTCATTTTGAGACTGGATCTTGCTAAACTGCCCAGGATAGCTTTGAACTTGCAATCCTCCTGCCTCAATCTCCCAAGTAACTGGAATTAGAGACATGCACCTCTGTGCCTGGCTACCTGTTTTTCTGTATGGATCTTATTTCTTACATTATAATAAACCAGACTAGTCACCGAACCAAAATCACCTGAAAACATGGTCAACATAGCATGTGTCTTCTGCTTCATAGATAGCTTTATGGCAAAGGAACCTTTTGCACTACCACCAGGTGACACATCACTGGTTCAATGGAGCATATGCTAGGAAATGCTGTTCCAGAGCATGAATGTGAAGAAGATAGGAAATGGAGAAAGTACTGGTTAAACAAGCTATTTATTGTGCACCAAGGTGACTATATCCAGAACCTGGCATTGTTTCCATGGGCTATTTCTCAAAAGACAAGAATAGCCTTGTTGTATAGACTGCTTCCTTTAGAATATTATCTGTTGTGATAGACATTCATTTGTACTCTCAACATTTGCTGAGCACCACATAGGAAAGATACAAAAATGGATGAAATTGCTTCAAAGAGCTAAATTTTGAAGGGGTAAGATATGCATACCTGTATCAAGTGCTGCTTTGCATGCCAGTTCCATTTTAGAAGAGATGCGTCAATCATAAGTAGAACATGATAGTCAATAATTCCTGCTATGGTGATTCAGGAGGCCACAGCCAAGGGCAAGACAGGGAAGGGAGTAGAAAAGAATAGAAAAGAGAGATGTTGCCATGGAAATGCTCACCAGAGCAGAGGAAAACAGCTAGCACTGCCATCCCGGTTCCTGGGCACAAACACTATCAACCATCCTTTAGGTTAAAGATCTGTTATAGTAAAAATGTTCCACCATTGGATATGCAGGTAGGATTGTGCTTTTGCCAAGTTCCCAGTGTACTTCACCAATGAATGGAACCCATATCATGTACTTAAGCAACAACAGAGGAAGATATGCAAGAATTAGGGACAATTTTGTCTTCCTTTCAAATTTAAATGCCAGGAGTTTAAAAAGGCCAGTTTTACTATAACCCTAATATTTTTATTCAGTATTTATTGGTTGCTAAAATTTAAGTTATATACTACCTCTGAGCAATGGAAAAGAATCAAGCTCATGAAAGGCTCAAACTGAGATCTGAAGGTTGGGAAACTCCACAGGATGGATACACAGGTAGACAAACATACAAAGTTAAGAAGAAATGTGGGACAGTGGCACATATTGGGTTCTTTTTTTTTTTTTTTTTTTTTTTTTGGTACCATAGATTGGACCCAAGGGCACTCAACCACTGAGCCAAATCCCCAGCCATTCTTTTTGATTTTTTAAAATTTTGAGACAGGGTTTCACCAGATTGTTTACAGCCTTGCTAAGTTGTTGAGGCTGACTTCAAACCTACAATTCTCCTGCCTCAGCCCCCTGAGCTATTGACATTACAGGCATGTACCACCACACCTGGCACACAGTGGGTTTCTTAGGGACATCTGTTAAATGATTAAATGTGAATGTGTCTGAAACAAGTGAATGAAGAGACCATCCAGGTTATCCTTCCCACATCTAATATCCACTCACTTCACCTAGAATCCTGCCTTGCTTGATTGATATCAGAGTTCCTGTCCTAGAATACGGGTTTTAACCCTAGAATAATCTTGACCACCCTAACCAAGAGAAAGTTAACAAAGACACTAAATACCTTCTTGCCCCCACACTAAGGGCCTCTCACTTCATCCCATATCAACTTTTGAAATGATCAAGGTCAATGGAGTCAGAGTTTAAATCTCAGCTTCCCATAGGACAAGCATTCCCTAAAGAGAAAAGTCTAACTCTGGCCAGAGACTACCACAATCAGTAATTGATTTTGGCCATTCAGAATTTGTAAACATGTGTTCTCCCTGTGACTCTCTAGAAGCTGGTGGCATATTGACCCAATTCATAAAAACTAGGTAGATGGGCCAAACATACTGTATATCTTAGGATCATCCTGGGTCCAGGGTGACAAACAGGTTTTGCCATATATGGCAACTTCTATGGATTGGCAGTGGCTGCCTCTCCTGGATAGGTGGGCAAGTCTCATGATCTTCTAGCAACATCCACCATAGGAGCAACACAGAAAGTGATGGCACAGAGGCATGCATTTACCATCCTTGATGCTAATCTAAGAATGATATCTAATTACAACATATATGTATATACATATCTAACCATACATTCTGTACTTATCTTTTTCTGAATAGCTTTGATAACTAAATACATGCCATACAACCATATTGTTTAATCCTAAATAAAAAAGAAAAAATTAATAGTAAGAAATATGACTTCAATTTAAATCTAGTGTGTGCTAAGGAGGATCCCAATGTTTAAGTCTGGCCATCCTGGGCACCTTTCCCTCCCCTTGCGATCACCTGAGCGCCTTCACTGGCTCATTCAGTCACACACAGGAGGATTTGGCAAGGTGAGGAGGACTGATCCTGCAGAGTACCATTTACTAGCCAAGCACTATTTTGGTGGTATTTATGTGGTTACAATAGCCTTATGATCCTTATTATTCCCAGCCCTGGAGCTAAAGATGGTGAATGCCAGCCCCATCTAACTCTCAACTTTTCTCTGGCATTCATAACCCTGTCAACCACGTGGGACTAATCAATTATATTCTCAACTACAAGAAATAAGTAATAAATACTGTTTAGATGTGAGATGATCATCAACTATATTTAAAAAGATGACACATTTATAGCAAAACTTAACACACAGACTGTACTTCAATCCACAGAGGGGCATGAGGATAAAGAGAGTCTGAGTAGGAAAGAACTTGCAGAGAGACTTGGCTTCACAGGCAGGGTTGTCTTCACTTTCAATGATATACATATTTCCATAGGGAAAAGCATAATAACCTCTCTTTAAATATCCCACCAAATGTGCAAAAAGTAAGGAGGTGATCTAGCTGCTCCCCAGTGTTCCTGTTTTCCACAAAACACCCACTGCTGGATTGGTTCATATCAAAGGCTTTTCCCAGCACAGCAAATGACAGTTCGTCACCTGTCATCCTGGAAGCAAGTTTGACTCTGACGGAGGCTGGCTTGTGATGGTTTTCTGACTGCATTTTGGCCCCAAGTTTACTCTACTACATCCTCTCTGGTATCTGTCTCCTTTCTCTGATGAGCTGTCCAAGGCCAGGGTACACCAGCTCCCCAGAGGTGGCATGGGAAGGGATGGCCTAAAGGTACCTGAAGTCCCTCCTCCAACCAAAAGCCTGCCAATGCATTCATTGAATGGCCAATTACAGCATAAATGATTCATAGCCCTGTTAATCAATACATTTTTGCAGACACTGTTATTATCCCTGATCATTTCAGGGGGAAAATACCATTTGTGATGCAGAGGCCTCTGTACCAAGGTGGTGAACACATAAACAACAGAAATTAGAATGCTTTTTGAAAATACTTTCAAAAATACTTTTCAGGCCCCAAAAGTGAGTCTGATCTAAAATAGGGGCATCACTATTCTTAGGCAAGGGTTAGGATTAGAAGCTTGCATCAGTAAACAATGGCTCCTTCTTAACGCCAAAGCAACAGTACTATGACTAAGCTCCTTGACCAAATATGCTTGTATCAATAGACACTGGGGCATGGCAGAAGAACATCTTTCTTTATAATTAACTTTCCAGGTCACAAAGTCAAGTAGGAGGCAAGGTCACAATCACTCCTGCCTCCAGTGCTGTGGCAGGTACTACTAAAACACTACCATATTCTGGACCAGAGAAGTTAACTTGGCCTCACAAGCTCTCTCACCTCCAGCAGGTGAACTAGGAGGTGAAAACGGGATGAAACCCACTGCCTCACTCTTAGTGCTCTTGCTGCTGCTGAACATGCTCATCAAAAAGCACTCCAAGACGTCTGGCAGGCTGCATACCAGCATGTGAGATGTTCTTTTAAGAGCCCTTGAAGGTATTTTTCCTAAAACATTTCATAATCAATATGAGATGAAACAGAAGCATGCAAATAACAGACAAAGTGGTAAAAATCCACAAAACAAATGTGTTGGGGGTTCTAATGAAATGTTAGAGCATGTGCACCAAAGAGAAAGCACAGACTCAAAGAATCAAGGAGCAAGTGACCAATCTTATAACCTGGCCCCAGAGACATTCCTGAACTACCTGATTGTCCCAAGTATTTTGGGCCTCCTCCTTTGCTTTAGCCACTGGTCTTCACTAGATCCTTAAACATCATAAGTTCCTGTCTACCTCCACACCTCCCCCAGATACTTTCCTCACTATGGAACATTCTCTTATCTCTCTCCCTTACCACACTGTCACCCTCTCCCAAGAGCCTGGCTGACTCCCACTCAGGCTAAAGGCTTAGACACATTACTGTAAGAAAGCCTTCTTGATGACTCTATGATGACCCTATGGTTCTACCCAAACCAAGGTAGAACCCCAGGACCCCCACACAGCTCTCACCCTAGTTTCTAGTGGATCCATTTGAATTTCATCTAGCTAGCTCTGCTTTCCATAAGCTCTGTGATGGTAGGGCAGATGCCCACTTTTGTCACAACTACATTCCTAATTTTGAATACAACTCATAGGAAATACTGAATAGATCAATAGATGAATGTTTAAATGATAAGAAAACAATTAGATTTGAAGATCAGGCTGGAGTTTATTTAGTAAGAGCTTTGTGATGCAGAGGGCAATGGGAAGTCAAGAGAAAGGTATGTCTATGACATAAGTTTGAAGCATGCATGAGAAACATCCCAATAGAGCAGAAGACAGATGAAAATGATACCATGGAACATGACACAAAATCCAAAATTTTCTAAAAAAGACTAAATCCAAAATTTGTAAAGGATACTTTGACTGTATTATAAATTAAATTTTATGCAGTGAAAAAGTTAACATGAAGACAAAAAAATTGGGGAAAATATCTTATCATGAAACAACGTACTAATTTCTAAATACATAAAAAGGAAATACAGATCAGTGAGGGAAAAAAAAAAGCCCCAAAATACAATAGACAAATGGGCGAGGACATAAAAAGTAAACAGAAAAATACAGATGACTTCAAGCACACACACAAAAAAAAGATGCTCATTCTCATACACAGTAAGTGATATGAGATACCACTGTCACCTAGCAGACTGGTAATTATCAAAACTAACAACACAAGTTGGGGGTCTAGATCAGTGGCAAAGTGTTTGCCTAGAATGCATGAGATCCTAGGTTCCATCCCTAGCATCCTCCACCCCCAAAAGTGACAACACACTGTGTTGTTACAGGGGCATAGGCACTCTTACATATTGTTGATTACACAATTAAATTGATACCTCCACATGTATGACTGCACATATAGTGTAATGCTATACTGTATACAAAGAAATGAAAAGTTGTGCTGCAATTATGTACAATGAATCAAAATGCATTCTGCTGTAATATATACCTAATTAAAATAAATTAATTAATAAAAAAGAAAAATTGCATATATCTCAAAAGACGTATAATTGTATGGTCCAGTGTGGTGGGACACACCTTATAATCCCAGTGATTTGGGAGGCTGAGGCAGGAGGATTGCAAGCTAGAGATCAGCCTCAGCAATTTAATGAGACCCTTTGTTTCTCAAAATAAAAAATTAAAAAGTAAAAACAAAATTAAAATTGATACCTTCTTTGAGCACAATTTAGCAATGTCAAATTAAAGATGAATATACTCCAGCAGTGGTGGCTGAGGCAGGAGGATCGCAAGTTCAAAGCCAGCCTCAGCAACTTAGTAAGGCTATAAGCAACTTAGTGAGACCCTGTCTCTAAATAAAATATAAAAAAGAGCTGTGAATGTGACTCAGTGTTAAAGTGCCCCTGGGTTTAATCCCCAATACCAAAACAAACAAACAAACAAAAAAATACACTGGGGCTGGAGATATGGCTCTATGGTAAAGTACTTGCCTGGAATGCATGAGGCCCCAGCACCTCAATAAATTAAAAATAAACAAATAATTACAATGAATATTCTTTCCAGTTCAACAACTTTATGCCACATATATACTCATACTCATAGGAGAGAGTGCACAGGGTAAGCATGAGCACATGTACTCATGGGCCACACCCTGTAAAATAGCAAAAGATCAGAAACCACCTAACTGTCAATAGTGGACAGATAAGAAATACAATAGAACATAATACTGCTGTTAGAAAAGAATGAGGCTGGTCTATGTAATCTGATAAATGATTTACAGCATGAAGTTTTTTTCATATACAATAGAGCATTATATTCACAAGAGGGACAGATAGAAGTAGCAAAGGGAAGGGTGTCAGAACCTAAGTCCACATGTGCACACACAGACATTTCTGGAATGACATACAATTTACCCCGCACGGTGGTTGTTTTCAGGAAGAGACCTGGTTTCTGGAGGATGGGGCTGGAAGAGATTGACTTTTCACTGTGCACCCCATTCTACTATTTGAAACTTTTAGCCCAGGTGATACTAATATTTTTGAAAATTAAAATTGTATTTAAAAGAAAGAAAGCACAGATAAACCTAAATTGTTTAGAAAGGAAAAAAATCTAGACAGGTGACCCAAGTCATTCAAGCTTCAAATAACTGGGGCTGGAAGGAAGGCGGTGTGATAGGAAAATATCCTTTGTGTAAGGATACAAGAATAGAGGCCCTGTGCACAAAGGCTATTTAGGGGTAAAGATTCTGGTGACAACTTTATCTCAAAAGCAGGAAACACAGCCACCCTACAAGTACACCCAAAGCAAACAGGTAACATATTCTATCCACAGTCAAAAGGATTAAGAATAAAATCCAAATGCCTGAGATTTGTTAACACCAAGAAATAGAGGCCATGCTCCAGAGATCTACACTGGTGATGGTCACCTGGCCCAAGGATTTGTCCTCTGATCCTCAGGAGGCCCTATCAAGTTTGTAAACCTTGAGGAATCACTCCTTCTAGAGCACAGGTCCAGAGAGCCACCACAGCCTCCCACTTGATTTAATAATGGTGACAGAATGAGAAGTTGGGAAGCAGAAAGCCTCAGGCTCCTCCTGTGTCACACTGTTCCCTGGGTCCCACAGCCAGTGACAGTTGGAGGTGACAGCCTCTGAATAAACCGATCAGGCAGAAGCCCTTTAAAGGCTGCAATCTTCGTTCCAGAAACCACCACCACTTGTCCCTGAGGCTGCATTTCACATTGGTAGGTAGAGATACCCCACTCTCTATCCCAGAAGTGCACATCTATCACCTCTGCCCCTCTATCTGGGGCCCAAGGACTCTGTCGACATAACTATCTGAAAATAGAAACCAAGTGACATAGGCTGTGCTGTGTTTCAGAAATTATGCCAAATGCATCCGCATGAGCACTCCTGAGTGCCTGCTGGGCAAGGGCTTCCCCTTGCTCCCAGGAAAACCAAGCACAGTCTCTTCTCTCTCCCCTGCCAGTTATGTGAGGGTCTTTCTGGAGTCAATAACTTTCATGAGAAGCACAGAAGCTCTATAAATATGCATTCTAGGGCACAAACTAAAGGACCTTAAATTAGTCACAGCCAAGTATGAGTTGTAAATACAAGTATTTAAATGAACTAAATAAGTCCTAGTAAATTGCGAAGAACCCAGTAAAAGCTCAGTAAAACATCAACTGCAGTTTCCTGGCCTCTAAAACCCTGAACCTCACAACAGTGAAAAGGTGAGTAAAAACACAACACATATTAACATGCCTCTGCTTGTTTCCAGAGATTTTCTCCCACCGTGTTACCCTCTCTTTTAGCCCAAAACATGTGGCTGAAGCATGGTGCACAGAGCTAATGCTAAATAAATGGCAGATAAATGAGTAAACATATGTTTATCTTTGTGAAAAATGCAAGTTTTCTGGAAATATAATAATATCAAAGAAATAAAGAGAAGCAACTCCTTCCCATTGTTACACAGGATGTTTAGACTGTAAAATGTACCCAGCCAATGGTAGCACTCCATAGTTCGTTCAGAAACATGACTTGAGAGGCTCTTGGAAACTTCTAACTTTTCACACTGTTGCAGCAAGTCATTGCTATGTTCTGAAGGTGTTCCCCAAAATTCATGTGTTGGAAGCAATCCCCAATGCCACAATACTAGGTGCTTAGATCAAGTGAACCTCATCTTCAGAAATGGATTAATGCTATCAAAAAGGCAGAAATGGGCTCACTCTCTCTTGCCCTTCCACTTCATGGGGATGAAGCAAGAAGGCCTTTGCCAGGTGCCAGTGCCTTGATCTTGGGCCTCCCAAATCCTAGAATTGTGAGAATTACTGATTTCCCTTCCCCCTAGTGAATGAACCCAGGGGTGGTATACATCTCTAGTCATTTTTATTTCTATTTAACTTTTTAGTTTTTGAGATAGAGTCTCTCTAGGTTGCTTGGGCTGGCCTCCTGCCTCAGCGTCCCAAAAATTGAGATTGCAGGCATGTGCCACCACACCCTGCTAAGAAATTCTGTTATAAACTACCAGAATTTAAGTATTCTATCCTAGCAGCAAAAAAGGAAAAAAGAAAAAACACTCTAAAGACAGTTATTTTCTCTTGAAATGGAGAACTGCTTTCTCATAGCATTGACTATAATTCTTTTCCAGTTTTTTTCTGATGAAAAATCAAAGATATTCATGCTAAGAAAATTTTAAGCACAGAGATATTGAATGAATATAGCTCAGTTGCTTTTTTACCAGGATAATGTCCTCTATGATTGTGAAACACAAGTGAATTTGTTACCTGCATTCCAGAGCTAAAGGCCAGTGGGTCCTTCCCAGGGATCATCCATAAGTCCCACTGATGGGAACAGAGAAGGTGGGCCCAGAGAAGTTTACCCTCTCACTCTTCTTCCTGACCTTTTGTTTAGTACAGATGAAATTCAGAAAACATGAACTGCGAAATTGAGCAGAGACAGATAACCAAATATGCACAAACTTCTGCTCTTCCACTTTTACAAGAGTTTCATCTACTTATACACTTATTTGGAAAATGGATGCAATTTTCCCTTTATTTCCCCAAACTTTTCTCCAAATAGGGAAAGATATGGACAGATCCATATTTGCTGAGCTCTAAAGATTCCTTCAGCATCCAAACTGAAATCACCAAACTCAAGCAAGCCACTTATCAAAATTCCAGGGTCTGAGACTACATGTGGTCCTTCCAGGCCCAAATCCTGAGGAGACAAACACAAGCAGAACAGTCACATTTGCAATTACTCAACCTCTGGTATCCTGGGGATATGACACATGTTGCAGTTGCCTAATTATGCAATTATCTAGTCTCATGTTTATTATGTCATCAGTGCGCAAATTACATCCACAAATATGTAGAGAGAATGTTGGGCCTTAATTAGGTGTTTATCCCTAGGGCTATGCTTTCTGATCTCAGATTTGAAAGCCTCATGTTACTGAACTAGACCATTTTTTAATGCTCAGTTTAATATATGATCATGTGATGCATAATGACATTTCAGTGGTCAATGATGGACCACATACACGATGATGGTCCCATAAGATTATATCACCTGGTGATGTCATAACCATCTTAGCTTATGTAAGTACACTGTGATGTTCACACAATGAATTTGCCTAATGATGTATTTCTCAGAACATATCACCTGATTGTATGTACACATGGTATTTCCCTTCTCCAAAGGGAAAAGCTGCATATATACTCCTACACATCCCAACAGGCTTGTGACAAGGCTCAGGAATGCTCCAGATAGGCACAGTCCCCTGCTTACATCTTGAGAGTCAGCAAATCAATATCTACATGTTAATGGTTATATTCCCACAAGCCCCATTCAGTGAGCCTAGGGCTAATGGTCAGCCTAAGGACATTCTTTCTTAACAAAAATTTAGAGCAAAGATCTAAATTTTTTTCTTTTTGCTTTTCCTGCTTTATAACCCTTCTGACTCCCCCCCCCTCGCAGGAAGCCTGTGAAATCTCCAGACCAAACTCCTCTCTCCAACAGATAAATTGAGTATCACTCAGCAACTGTACCAACAAATTTAACCTCAATTATTCATGCTCCTACATAACCTTAAAATTGTTGCTCCAATAATCTCACTGCTAGATTCTAAGTATTGGGCCATGTTTTATACTCTGCTGATGATCCACAAGGGCTTTAATTACAACACTGGGCACCAGCAGATGCTCAATAAATATTTATTGGTTTATCTGACTGAGTCTCAGAATAAAGATGGGATCTGTCTGGTAGATATTGGTATTCCTGCAGAATGGAAGCCACTGTGCCCAGAAACGTGGGTGCAATCATTAACTCAAGTGCTATCTTCCCCTAACAAATTGCTGCCCCCAAGTAATCCAGATTAATTTACAGGACAAATATCTAGGAAAGAAAATAAAAACTCAAGTTTTAATTGCAGCCAACATTCTTCTAAGCAGGGAAAGCTTGGACAGGAAGTGGCAGTTGTGTAGTTGTTTTTGATAGTTACTTTTTCTGTGTTGTAAATTGAACCATAAATAACCCAATAAAACAGATACACTATGTCCAAACTCATACAAATTGGCTTTCTACTTAAAAGACAAAATAGTTGTTTAACTTAGCAGACAATGGCATGTTTTCAAAGTCAATTAAACTGTAATGGAATTTTCTCCCTTTGAAACACCAATAATAAATCATAGCCTACAATAGAAGTCCAATAAAAGTGTTCAGAATATGTAAACATAGCCACAAAGACCTATTTTTTTCTTTTTAAATGTGTATACTTCTATATATGTCTTCCAAAAAGCTCAAAGGAGAACTAGGGTAAATTAGCTTTTTGGAATATCACTAAAATAGAATTATCATAAAATCAAAACCTTTTTCTGATCAGTTGGGGACAGGTCTCTGGAAATCTCTATCATTTATGTATACCTGATCTTTAATAAGTCTCTTTAGCTGAAATGGTATGTTGCTTCTAAGCAAATACTAGAATTATTGGCCTGAATCCTCCTTGCTAAAGAAACCCATAAGAGGTGCAAAACCTCCAGTATTTACTCATATTTGCCTCTGGAGAGTTTCTGGTATTTGATACTGATGTGCCTAGGGGCTCAGGAATTCACAATTAAAATAATAACCAACTTAAACTACGAACCTTGACTAGGACAGAGCCCCAGTATTCTAGCTTATCATATGTTACCATACCTCTCTGCCTGTCTCAGAAAAAGGTCCACATTACTTTCTCAAGTTTCTCTAAAAATCACTGACTGAAATGAAATGCTCTGCTAAGCCATGAACCGGAAACGCCAAAAAAAAATTTAGAAGATGAATAAACCCTACACAGTCAATGTAGGTGTGGAGTGAGGCAGGGTAGGTAGAGGGACATTGGAAATGAAGCAGCACTTTCCAAAAACCACATCACAGAGTCTGCTAGACATGGGCATAACACATGCGCTTCTTATAGGCTAAGATTTACTTAATGAAGCACCAGCAGGGAAGGATCAAGTGGCTTCACAAACTGATTAGTCAGTTCATCCAGGGCTTCCTAGCACAGGGGCTCAGAGATCCCTGGAGGAACCATTCCCACATAGCACACCCTCAATTTGCTGCTACCAGGCATCTTCATCTCCTCCCTGCAACACTACCATTGTAAGAGCACTGGGACCCCCAGAGTCAGTGCTTAGGACTTATCCCAATGCTCATGCCAGAGTGGCAATGGCAATAGCCTGGTGACCTGTCAAAACTGACATGTTATATCCATAGTCTTCAGACTGAAGTCAGGTTAGCTACATCAGTCTCCCCCTGGAAAGCTTTTAAAAATAGGACCCAGGTTCCACCCCATCTCCAAAGGCTCTGATTGAAAGTATCCAGGTAAAATTCAGCAATTTGCATTTTCAAAGCTCTCCCAAGGGATTCTTAAAGATCAGCCAGGTTCAGGAATCAATGCATACTAATTCATATTAATAATAACTCAAAGGACACAGTCTAACCTTTACCAACAGGTAACAATAGTGGCACTCTCAGAATTCCCATACTTTGAAATTAGCATACAACATGACACCTGGAACATCTATCACCATACAACCACCTTTCCCACAGGCACCTGCCAGGTTCTACATGCCATATCTTTAGAGAAAATAAGCACAAATAACTCCTACTAGATTTCTCTCTCTCTCCTCAAAAGAAATTCCCACATTTAGTCAAGAAACTAAAGAAATTCATCTGTGAGTATGGAAAGCCATCTAACCCACTCCTATTACACCAGAGAAGAATAAACTTTTCCTGAAACTGGCCAGCTGGTCAAGGTAGATCAGTTTCATGAGGTTTCCTCCTTGAACCAAGTTTATAATTCTGTTTCCACTGTTGTCCTTAAAGTCTGAAGACACAAACATTACATCTACACTAAACATAGACGACAGAAACCAAGTACAGAAGGAAATGTCTGAGCATCCACAAAGAAAACAGAGATTCTGGTTGTAAACCCTTCTGTTTGCATTAACTCAACTCAAGTTGCAGGCTGTCAACAGAATTAAGACCCCACAATAGCATATGACTCCCTCTCCCTTCATCCTTCTTCCTATGGCTCTTTGCCTAATTTCTAATATTCCTTATTTTTTAAAAAAAGCAAATCTACCCAGGAAATATAGCATATGTGAACTATTAAAACTTATCTTCCACGAAGAAGTGAATCTTCCATCCATTCTTAGGAACAGACCGAAAATCAGTCTGAGGGAAGCAAGACCACCAGAATGGTAACTGGCGGAGGGTGGGGGAGAGGGTCAAGGTTGCTGATAAATGTATGAAAGCAGGAAGCTGAGGGTCCTTACATCTTCCCATACTCACAGACCCTGTGGATCCTACCTTCCAAGAAACAGATCCACATTTCGAAAGAATAAGATCCATGTTCTGTGAATCTGATGTTAGTCACTCCACAAAGACTTATTGATGCTTTTCATGTACCTGGCACTGCCTGGCCCTGGGAACATTCCTCAGTTTCCAGGCAAGAAACAAGCCAATCACAAGTTGAATAATAGTTATCTGAAATGCTTGGGACCAGTAGTGTTTGGGATTTTGAATTTTGGAATATTTGCATACACATAATGAGATATCTTGAGGATGGAGCCCAAGTCTAAACACAAAATTCATTGTTTCATATACACCTTATACATAACCTGAAGGTAGTTTTATTCCATATTTGTAGTATACCTGTGTTTTGACTGAGACTCATCCCATGAGGTCAGGTGTGGAATTTCCCACTAGTAGTATCATGTCAACTCTCAAAAGATTTGATTTAGGATTTTGCACATTTGGATAATGGATGTTCAACCCACACTGTAATGTTTGAAGGACAATAGCAAGGATAAGCAACAAAACAGAATCAGGGCCTTCCCAAAGAAGAGGCTAAAAAGACAAGATCCATTCTAGCTCATTGGCTGGCCAAAGAGAGAAGACTTTGAAGATGTGGGCACAGGGCAGAAGCAAAGGAAAAGAAAGAGATCTGGAGGGGATAGTCTGACCAAATTTGCTGGCTAGAGACAGTTCTCTGAAGACAACCAGATGGGGGGCAGCTTCTGTGGAGAATCCGCCCCAAAGGCTTCATACAGAATTGTAACTGTGTCCCATTCAAAAGAGAAGAGAAGAGTTTGGGGTTGTAGCTCAGTGATACTGCGCTTGCCTAGCATGAATGAGGCTCTGGGTTTGATCCTCAGCACCACATAAGAATAAATAAATAAATAATAAGGGTTAAACTTAAAAAAAAAGAGAGAGAGAGAAATGCAGGATGAGGATGAGACTGAGGGGCCCAGGGTTGTCTAGTGACCGCAGTGCAAGGTTGTCCTCTGAACTCATGATGGGCAGCAAAAGTAAGCACAATCCCATCAGCAACCCTGGAATCAGATGCCCAAGTACAGCAGAGGAAGGGTCACCTGAAGGGCAATAGCAAGGATAAGCAACAAAACAGAATCAGGGCCTTCTCAAAGAAGAGTTTAACCAACCACAGACCAGAGTACCCCAAACATTACATCTCTCCTGTAAACCTGAGGAGGCCTCCTTGACACACACTCTGTAGAACAGATTTGAGTTTAACTAGAAAGTGGGCTGAATTTTATTCACTGATCTCCCCTAGTGCCAAAATTTTAAGGAGGACTCAGTCAATATTGGTTATGTCAGTGCTTCTCAACTGGAGTGATTTTACATACACACCCCCTTAGGGGACATTTGGCAATGTCTGGAGACAATCATGGTTTTCACGGCTGGGGAGCTCAGTGGCATCTAGTGGTAGGAGGAGTCCAGGGATGTGGTTGGTTAAATATCCTACAATGCATAGATAACACCCCAACAGAGAATTACCCAGCCCCAAATACCAATTGTGCCTATGATGAGAAAACTTCCGTTATATTAATGAATAAACATGAGAATACTAGAGGCAACCAGCTCTGCATGAGCAGCAGGGCAGTCACTTACAGAGCCCTACAAGGCTGGGCTTGCTGCTGAGGGGGAAAGAATGAGCCAGGCCTGCCCCAGCATTTCCAACCAGCCAAAGTGATTGTGGCCAAATTCTGTCCATAGCTTCACCCTAGCTTTCCCCCTCTGCTGCCTCTTCCTGTCACACTGCAGTTCCACTTCGGGGGCTGACTCCAAGTCACTCAGGAAATGGAAGGTGTTTTAGAATGGGAATAATAGTAAGACCCAGATAAAGGCTTGGCCAAGGAAGATGAAAGCAAGAAAAACCCAAACAGAAAAGACATGGCTTTCCTGGTTATAAATCTGTGCAGGGCCAACAAATTACCCTCCACAGTTCCCAGGAGACATACACCATCCCATCCCTCCTCTTTGGATCCCTAAGTCCTAATACCTATGGGCAAGAACAGTGGGATTTGGTACAAAGACCTCAAAAAACACACTCAAACCCTCCCCTCCCATCACCACCAAAGAAGCACCGAAACCAACTCCCTTGGTGCCTCCTTGAAACCTCCTATCACTTATGAAGTTCTATTGGCCCTGCCTCATCAAGGATCTCGGAACCAGCCCTTTTTCTCCCCTTTCGCTACTTCAGTCCCCATTGCTTCTCACCTAAGTAATCACAACCACCCAAAGCAAGGCTTACTCAAATTTTGTAGTAGGCTGTAAATGTAGAGGAAGGTCTAGGTGGCTTGTTAAAAATACAGACTTAGCAACATGGAGTAAGGCAAAAAAAATCTGCCATTCGAACAAGGGCAGAAAGTGATCCCAATCCAGATACTTTCACACCACCCTTGGCCCAACAGCTTTGGAATCTCAGCCTCTGGAGAGCAGGCACTGTGGGCAGCTCTGTCCCCAGCTCACCACAGGCAGGGCTTTACAAAAAAAAAAAAAATGTTTGCTGAGGAGATGAGGGGGAAAAAAAACAGATGAAGCTGCAGACTAACCCGAAACCACTGTAAAAAGAATTGAATGAACAAGCTCGTTCCCAGCATGCCCACCCCCATTCCTCCAAGGAGCTAACTAGTAGTTTAGGCAAATTTCCACATTTGAGGCTTAATCCCAATATCATATAAAGAATTCACCAGCCAATCCAAGTTGCTGTATGTCCAGGTCTGAAAGGCTACTGCCCACATTCTATCTTCTCCTCTCATCCCATTCCCAGTCAGTCAAAGCCCACAGCACTTGTCTCTTTGCACCGCATGACCCAAGCCAGGGCCCTAAGGTCCATATCTGACTCCCAAATTAGTTGGGAAGCCCCCGGAGGGCAGAAGTATCTGGTACAAAGTCTAATGAAATATGGGAAAGGGGAACTTTTTCATGTTGTATCTATCCCTGCTTTACACTTATTTATAGGCACAAGGCTACCCACATAGAGGCTGTGTGCATGTGTCTGTGACAACAGGAGTCACTTCTAAGACATTATGTGGGCTTCTCAGGGTCCTCCCCAGGCAGGTTCTAAAGACAAAAGCTTCCACAGAAATAGATTTCTCATGGTTTGGAAAAAGACTATCTCCATGACCAATTCTCTTCCACTCTCATCCAGTAAAGAAGTGATAGAAACTGAAGGAAACAAAAGGGAGACAGCTTTAATGCATCCAGCAGTTCTCATCAAGCCTGGGCTGAAGGCGATCTGCAAACAATCAATCCTTACAGGAGGAGCAATGAATAGGCTCTCCCCATAAAAATGATAGTAAGTTAACTGAGTGACTACTACATCATTGGTTTTACAATCATTGGTTTTACAATGATGTAAAAGCTCAAGAAAATCCTACAGAATAAAGGTGGGCTAAGACCTAACCCTGGTGTACCAGCATTTGCAGGAGGTGTAATTAAGCCCAAAGAGTTTAATCCTATGCAAAGTTGTTCACACTATGTATCTAATAACACACGGTTGTTATCATCCTAGGTATGGAGACCAACGCAGGAAGATGCACTCCCCAACCACTGCACTAATAGGTGGAAAAAACTAACTGTATTCCTGTCTTTCCAAGTTCTCTTGGGAAACATCTCTGGTGAAATCCAACCCTCTCCTATAAAAAGCTATGCAGTCTCTTAATTCTGAGAAGGCTTTGTTTTGAGCCTGAATCCCATTGATGTTAGTGCCACTTACTGCAGCTGTGAGGGGAGACCGAGGGGCCCCTCAAAGGAAGGAAACTTACCAGGCGCTTGACAGATGCACATCCCAGGCACAGCTCAGGGACTCTGCGGGACCTGGCTACAATGAACCTGCACCAGGGTGTTAGACTAGCTATACATTAGAATTACCTGGGGAGCTTTTAAGACAACAGAAACCCAAGGGAAGCCTGGGCTGTAACCCAGAGTGTCAGATTAAGCTGGTCTCTGGTGGGCTGGGCAATTGCAGGGTTGAAAGGTCCCCAGGTAAGCCTAAAGAGCAGTCACAAGTGAGACTTATTGGCTAGTTCCAGGAGGAAGTAAGCCCTGAGGTGGAGGCTGAAGGAGTGGCCTGAGGTGCTGAGGTGCCTAGTCCCAGGACACTCCTTCCCACTTACTGCTGAGCACATCCCCTCCCACCTCTCTGCAGACTCCCACAGGCAAGACAGGACCAAGCCTTTCCCAGGTCTCCCTCAGCTTCTTATCCACATTTCCTTTGTACAGCTCCTCCCAATTCCAGGTACATCCCTTAAGAAAAGCCTTGTGGCCATCAGTAGGGGAGTGTAGGATGTGGCAAATGATAACATTACATGGGTACCTTACAACCATCACAGTCACTACTATTGTAGGCAAAAGGAAAACAGTGAGTGGTTACTCTATATCAGACCCATGCTAAGTGCCTGATATGCTTCATCTCATTTAATCCCACCACAGTCCACTGAAGTAGTTACTGTTGTTATTTCCGCCCTACAGATGAGGAAACTGGATAGTTTAGTTGTTCAATATCTCACAGCAAATCTGTAAGACAACTTGTGCTTCTAACCCTTCTGCTACTCAAATCACACCTAGTAAAATTACTCTCAAGCTCAATCCTCAGAGAGGCAAAGTTACCACCAAGCAACTAGCACCCTGAATATGATGTCTTAAGCATCAATTTCTTCAGTTTAGATGGGAAAGAACATATTTTCACTGACAGTGGCTTGCGATGACTATTCATTCATTCACACATGTGCAGGGCACCTATTATCAGTCAGGTATAGGGACAGGTGCTGGTGACAGAAGTGAAGACCACACCCTCTGGATAATGTGATCCTTGCTGTGAGATACTGAACAATTGAATTGCCCAGTTTCCTCATCTGTAGGTTGGGAATAACAAGATAACCTCCTCCTCCTGGGAGAAGCCAGCCCCACGTTGCTCTGCAGTACACCAACCTCATGGGGAGACTCCAGAGGCAGATGTTTGTATGCTTGTCTCAGTGCCCTGCTCCAGATCATCTAAAGCAATCTCTCCTGGAGAGAGGGCCAGGTGTTGCCAGCTTCCCAGTCTCCACAGGTGTTTTGGATCAGCCAGGATCAAATGGCTGATTTGCCACTGATAACAAATCACCAAAGGATGGAACCAATAAGATGGAAAATCCAGAAATCACTCACATTGAAGAAAGCAAGTCAGGAAGGGAAAGTAGGGGGCAGAATTAACTGATTTAATTAATTATATAGGCAGAATGAACCAAATAGGAAAAGCAAGAACTAGATGACAACTCTTAGATACAGAATTATCCCCAGAGTCCTGCCTTGAGGGAAGACGCAACCTTGTCAATGAAAACGAATGCCCCCAACACCTGACACCATCACAGAGGTATCCTCCAACTTGAACTCCAAAAGCTAGTTTGTAACCCTGCGATCTGTAGTACTGACGAGTTAGACTACAGCACTGGGTGGCAACAGCTGCTAGCCAGAGTGTTCCAGGTGTGGGGAAGAGGAATGGCAGCTTGGGGAAACTGGGAGGGGAGCAGAGCCCCCATGTCATGGGGTCACAGAACTCAATTCCAACCTCTCATTTTTCAGAAGATCCTGAGGCCAGGGGAAGGGAGTCACTGTATAAGGTCAACTCCTACATCAGAGGCAGGGCCCAGTCTCCTAGGAACCTCCATGAGCTCATGGTAAGCCCTGGCTTCCAGGATCCTCAAGCCACCCTCACTGCAGCAAAAAGCCCCTCTTGCAGCCACCCAAATATTGTCCCTTGGACATGGAACATCAGAGATGATGATGCTTTCATCCCACTCCCAGGCAGGACATGGGCCTAACTTCAGCTGTCAACTAACTGCAAATTGTCAATCCTATTTCAAGTCCCCCAAAATATAAAAAATTAGCAATTTAATCTTAAAGGCATGAACATAATGGGTTGTATCCTAAAGAACAGATAACTCTGATACATTCAATCAAACAGAACACTATTCTGCAAAAAAAAATTACTGATACCAGTAACAGTACAGATGAATCTCACAGAAACCACACACAAAAGAGCACATTCTGGTAATTCAGTGATGTTCAAGAACAGACAAAAGTATTCACTGGTGAAGGCAACAGTGGCTATTGCTGAGGAGTGTGTGAGCCTTAACTGGGAGGGGACACCAGGGAACTTTTTAGGTCCTATGCTAGAAATAGAAATATTCTGTTTTGGTTTGGAGAGTGGCTACTTGCGTGTTCACATGTGTAAAAATCATCAAGTTTAATTAAAATTTGTGCACTTTATGGAAGCTATTCCTCAACAAAAAGAAAAAGTGAAATGAACTTGATTTTTTTTCTTTGCTTTCAGTACTGAAGATTTAACCCAGTACCTTCCACATGCTAAAGAGCACTCTACCACTGAGCTAAATCTCCACTATTTTTAAAATTTTATTTTGGAAGAGGGTCTTGCTAAGTTGCCCAGGCTGGCTTCAAATTTACACTTCTCCTGCCTCAGCCTCCCTAGTCGCTGGAATTGCAGGTGTGTGCCGCCACACCCAGCTGTACCTACCAATTCTACTTCTAGGAAATCACCCTGAGGAAATAATTTGGGTTCCTATCACAAAGATTTCTGTCCAGAGATGCTGGGTGCAATGGTACACACCTATAATCACAGCTACTGGGGAGGCTGAGGCAGGAAGATCACAGACTCGGGTCAACTTGATAAGACCCTGTCTCAAATTTTGAAAAATAAAGGAGTTTGGGCTCAGGAAATCCCAAGGCTGAAATTTCTCTCTCATATGTGGAAGCTAGACCAAGTAAAGGGGAAAAAAGGGAGGGAGTCGGATATCATAAGAACCGAGGGAAGATCAGTAGAGTAGAAGGAGACTGTGGGGAGAGGGGAGAGAGGAGACATGGAAAAAGGGAGGAAATGCAGAATAAATTTTACAAAATTATGCTGTGTGCCTGTATAAATATACCACAGTGAATTCCACCTTTATAAAGTACCAATTATAAATAAATAAATAAATAACCAGCAGAATAAGGGAAATAGGGTAAGGGAGGAAGAAAAGAGGAGGCACTGGAGCAAATTAGATTTCATATGATCATGTAAAAATTTATGCCCAACAATCATGCATAAATATAATGCACTAATAAAAGCATTTTTTAAAAAATCCATAAAGGTCTGGTAATGTTTCTTAGTGGTAGAGTGCTCCTAGGTCCACTCTCCAACAGAAGAAAGGAAAAAGAAAACACTAACTAGAGGCCTGATTACAAAAAGTTATAAACATCATTTATTCATATGACATGTCTATGTGATACAATATTCTGTAGCCACCAGAATTTAGGATGTGGGCTGAGGCAATGGCTGAGAAGGAGAGCACCTTCCTGGCATCTGCTAAGCCTGGGTTCAATCCCCAGCACCCCACCCCCAGACATGCACACAAATAATAGTGGGTTGTATCCCACTATTTCTTTCCCTGTTTGTGCTAAAGTTAGTTATTTGTCTGTGATGCATGTCATGTTCTGGTTTAATGCTTAGTCAATAATAAAATCCTTTTCTTTCTCTTCTACCTTTGTGAAGAGGTTTTCTGGGTTGAGAGATTTTTGTCTTTAATTATATTTCTCATAATCTTCAAAGAATCACCTCCACTCAGACTGACTTCCCTGAAGTTATTTTTAAACCAACTAAAGCTTCAACTAAAAGAGGGCATGATTACATTGTAAGAACAGAGTGGGGCCCCCACAACACACAGAAGTCCTAAAAGATGGAACCTGGATCTCCAAACATAATTTGGTGACAGTGTCCCAGCCTTGAACATTGCATAGACCACAAATTCCAGCATGGGAAAAACTCCTGCTGGTCATGGAGCCCCTGAGCTGCTGGCCCAACCCCTAGTACATCCTGTTCCCTGCAAAGGCAAAGCCTGGCAGCTGCTCCATCTCCCTGCTACCCCTATCTGAGAGGAGTCCTGACTTTTTCTGCTCCCCTGTTTCCCCAGCAAGAGTTGAATGAATACTTTTTAACTGTCCCCCTTCCTCTCAAAGTCAAAGTAAACCCTATCTCAACATGTAGTTTGTTTCTTGGAATCATTTGTTCCACTAGGAAATGTTGCAGGAATCAAGTTCTTTTTTAACTTTTTCTTTGAAAAAGCACTTTCAGGAAAAGAATGATCATCGAACAGCTTTGCTACCAGAACCAGGAGAAATACAGGTGAGAAACATCTGCATCTCAGCCCTACCACTTGCTAGGACAATTCCTCAATGGGACCTCTTTCCCTGCATGGTCTTCAGACAGTACACACAACTCACCCACATTTTCCTGAGATCAGTCCATCTCTATTCCTGACAAAAACAGGACTGTCAAAGGCATCCTTGAGAGGAAATGTCCTTAGATCACAGCCCAAGTATGATATTGGTAGAACCAGCTCTGAAGTACGCTTGAGGGTCCTATTCATGTAGACTTTGGAGCTGTGGTTAATTATTACTGAGCACTAATGGAAATCTAATTTTACTTACCCCATTGACTCAGCCTCCTACAAGAAAACAGTCCAACATGAAAAGCTTTAGGAAAGACCCACTAGACTGCATGTTCAAACAGCTTTTGCTGCTAAGTACTATTCAACAAGGTTCTCTTAAGATCACTAGGCATCATAATACCCTGGAGAAGAACCTATGAAAACACAGGTTCCTTAGCCCACTCAAAGTTGATGCTCCCATAGTTTGGTGATAGGGCTGGAGAATCTGCATTCCTATTAAGTTCCCAGTAAGGTTGTCGCTGCTGGTCCCACCCCCACACTAGGAGGAGCCAGCTGAACACAGCAACTCAGCCACCAGGTGGACAACCAACCCTGGCTTCCTCCTGGCCTGATTATCAAGGCCAAGACCAATGGTTCTTGAACCAAAATCCTGTGGAATACTGGTGTTCCACCACTGAACTCAATCATGGCATTCCCTCAAACACACCCACACAAAGTTCTGAAGTCAAATTAAACCTCTGGCACCAATGACTACTTGCTTCTGGTATACACTCACCCTTTGGTATTTGAGTGGGATTGGTTCCAGGATGCCCAAGAGATACCAAAATCTGCAGATGCTCAAATCCCTTATGTAAAATGGCATACTATTTACATATGTCCTACCCACATCCTCCCATAAATTTAAATCATCCTAGAACACTTATAGTACCTAATACAAGGTAAAGACTGTATAAGCTGTTGTATAGTTTAGGGAATAAAGATGAGGGGGAAAGTCTGTTTATGTTCAGAACAGATGCAATTTTTTTTCAAATATTTTGATCTGAGATTGGTTGAATCCAAGAATGTAGACCCCTAATATACAAAAAGGAAACTAAAGGAATTTAATTCCTCAACAAATTTTATATACACACAAATACTTTACTGAGTTTGCTCAATATGACATGATTGAAAGGAAGCTGTAATGGTCTGGTAGACACAGCCAGCACCACATGGAAGGACAACAAAATTCAGCTCTACCACACATCCAACTTCCTAAGGCCATCTCTCCCGAACACTGCAGCTGATGCTCCTCTAATCATTTAAAAACATACCTTTGGACTGCTTAAAAAAAAAAAAAAAAAAAGAAAGAAAAAGAAAAAGAAAAGAAAGAAATAAAGCCTGGGCTCCTGCCCTTACAACTCAAATCTAGTGTACAGGAACAAAAAGGACCATACACATTAAACCATTTTTAATCAAGACAACATGCAATCTATTGCTAACCTGTATGGGGGAAACACTACAAGCTTCAGATTTTCTTCACAAGCAATCTGGCATTTCATCACAAAAATGGCTCCTCGTCTATGCACTGGGCTCTTTCAGATTCCCTACTTAAGGTAAAAGAATCACTGTGAAGTTTCAGCCTTCCTACACTTCAATTTTTAAAACTTAATATGTACTTGTCCCTGTGGGCCTTGGCAACAGCATATAAACCCTGCCCTAACTTTGAACACAAACATTCTGCCACTTACAGGGCAGAGGTCTTCCTGTCCTGTGTCCCTGAGGTCACTCTATCTGGAGATTGAAGCCAAGAGAAACACAGCCTTGTATAGCATCCCAAACAATATGGATATTTACTGTCTTGTGATTTTCTTTCTGACCTTTTTGCCTGTACACATAGGTGGACTAGCAAATGAAACCAAAGATTAAAATATCTTCTTTCGTTTTTTAGAAAACTTACTGTTAGCTCTAAAGGGGGGTAGGGTCAGCACATCTGGATCCAATCATTGTAATTTCACATTCTTGGGATCTTCCATCCCAGACGGAAGACAGCAGAGCACAAGGGGCAGCACAAAGGACTAATTAAGATCCCTGGATTATGATCAGGCATCGCCCCTAACCCAAAATGTGACCTTGGGCAGAACCGCATTCTTTCTAGGGCTCAGTTTTCTAAACAGTCTTCCAGTCCAGGATACCAGTGGTCACTAGTAATATGATTCAAGTGTTGATGAATTTGTAATGGCCTTCCTTTTTCCGCTTGATTGTATCTGCAAACACTTCAGTTCTCCTTGGAGGAGACAGAGACTTTCATTTCTCTGGAGCATCCTGGCCTCTTTTCTCTTCCTCCCTGTCCACTCTCCCAAACCTGGCGGTCTCTCCACTTCCCTCGTTCAGCTTCAGAGCAGGGGTTAGGATGAGAAAGAGTCCCTGGGAGAGTTTCCCAAATTGGCACTAAGCTCTCTCTGATGAATGTCTAGCGCAGCAGGCCTTTGGTTCCTCAAATAAGCTTCTAATTGTCTTTTCGGAAATGTGCACGGACGCTTATTTCAAACCATTTGGCAAGTGCCTCGCAGGGTAATTTCTCTGACATTGTGCTTGGAGAGAGAGGATTTAAGAGTCTGGAGGAGCATTAGAAAAACTGTACTCCATCTGATCCTGTCCTTGGATGGGATAAAACAACATTTTCAGGGACCCACCACTGGTATGATGCAAACCCCCACAGGTCTCCAAGTACTCAAAATTGCTAACTTGGTATTTGGATCTGTCTTTTCTCAGGGACATTGAGAAGGCATCCTGGAAGTTAATGGATGGCAAGAATTATGACACATGTGGGTGGTCTCAGCCATGCAGGACAACATGCTGTCCTGTCCCTGGGCATCATTTTTCTAGGAGTAGCATTAATAGGAGGGCAGTTCAAGCCTTATGATCAGAACTGGAGATGGATCCTGAGTCAGTGAGTACCATGGAGTCAGGAATTGGCCAAGCACTCGATTTAGACTCAGGAACCTGTTTAAATCTCTGGCCTACCATCCCTTCCAGTTCTCCAGAAAAGGTTATCTGACTTTATTACCACCAGCCCCACATTTTGAAATGTTGACAGATGTTCCAGTTCTCCAAGCAAGCCCTTCCCCTAATTTATTATGCACACAAGCTCACCTTAAGTTCTGGTTAAATGGCAGATTCTGGGTCAGTAGTCTCTGTGTAACTCAAGATTTTGGATTTTCAAGTTCCCAAACGAACTTGCTAGCCCATGGGACCAACCTTAAATAGCAAGGGCAAAGAGATTTATACTACAATCTAGTGTTTCCCAAATGTCCCTGACAAGAATCACATAGGATAACTGTTAAGTACACCAGGGTAGGGCTGGTGAGCTATGTAAATTTAGTAAGTACTCAGGTGAGTCTTATAAGCAATGAACTTTGAGAAACTCTCATCTGCATCCCTCATTTAAAGTGCCCACAAACATGCAGGTGCCCTCACCTCCTTTTCATTGTTCTCTCCAGCTAACTTAAAATGGAATACTCTAACCCTGCTTCTGGCACATGTAGAAAACTGAATGATCTCCCAAACTTTTCCTAGTCCTGGCACTCTTGAAAATGAAAAAACCTGTGAAACTCCTGTCCTGAGGTAATCTACAAGTGCCAAAGCAACACATGGACAAAAAACATGCACAGCCATTCACTTACCAGAAGAAGTTACGGCCAGTTACCACAGACCCCGAAACATGCACAGTCTGCTTTACAGCCACCATTTATTAAATCCATAGGGATGATATACCCATTTTATTGATGAGACTACTAAGGCTTACAGAAGGTGGGTGACATGTCAAGGTACACTATAAATATGAGGTAGGCTTCCACACATCAGCACACAACACACATCCCTCTTCTGGTTTGCTTTTTAAAATCTCTGTCCATGCATACCCTTCCAGACTGTGCAACCCATTAGGGCAGCACTTAGGTGTGTTTTATCTCGTTTGGTAGACACACAGATAAAGATCTGCCCAATTGATGAGTGACTCCAAAGCCAGGGTTCCTCCACAAGAACAGGCTGCCTCCAAACCCATAACAAGCTTCTGCAGCTTTATCTACAATTTTTCAAGAATACGTTATGTATAAAGTGACATGACATATATGACTCAATGACACAAAATTACTTTTGGCTCCCCTTTCTAAAAGTACAGGTCTACATTCTGCCAGAAGAAAGAGTATAGAACTGAAAATCTTGTCTTCAGAGGAGAGAGGGGATCAATTTACAGAAACATCTGCAAGAAATGAGCACAGAAAACCAACATCTATTGTCCCAGTAAATGCAATTGAATCTCCATCACTAATAGAAGAAAGTTCTTTCTCCCCACTCTCCCTCTCCCATATGTAAGCATTTACTTGTTTTTTTTAATATGCACACAGAGCCCAAGAATACAAACATATTTCTATTAAAAGTCATTCTTAACCACCTGTGCAGTTTTAAACCACAAAAGCCTCCTTGAATTAACTCCAAAAAATTTAATATATTTCACATACTATCCATACTCCAAAGGAATTTACCTGGTAAAAAAAAATAACTTTTAGCTGGGCATGGTAGTACACACCAGTAATCCCAGCAGCTGGGGAGGCTGAGGCAGAAGAGTGGTGAGTTCAAAGCCAGCCTCAGCAATGGCAAGGCGCTAAGCAACTCAGTGAGACCTGTCTCTAAATAAAATACAAAATAGAGTTTGGGGTGTGGCTCAGTGGTCGAGTTCAATCCCCAAAACCAAAAATCAAAATCAAAATAAATAACCTTAAAATGAATTGCATGAGCTTATATAAAAATGGAACAGGGAGTGACTTACCTTAAAATGAATTGCATGAACTTATATAAAAATGAAACGGAGAGTGACTTTAGAGAGAAAAAAACAAACAATCTATTAAAAGTACTGTAGAATGGGCTGGGGTTGTGGCTCAGCAGTAGAGCACTCACGAAGCACATGTGAGGCCCTGGGTTCCATCCTCAGCACCACATAAAAATAAGTAAATAAAATAAAGGTATATATATATATATATATATATATATTTTTTTTTTTTTTTAAAGAAAAGTACTGCAGAATGAAGTCCTGGTAGCTTCAGACTAGGAAACAGCATTACAAGCCAGAAAATGGGAACAAAAGCCACTATAAACCATCTAATAATGTTTATAACACTGCTGTGTGACTAGCTTCTGGTAAAAAGAATAAGTGATTCCTAAGCCATATTTTAATGGCACTCAAACTTCAGTAGATCTAAGAATATTCTGATTATGAAAACTACAAATTCTTGGGTCCCACAAAAACCTACTAAATTAAAATCTCTTCAATGATTATCTTTAATCCCAGGTAATTCCAATGGTGGAATTGTACCCCAAGAAATGTACCTCTAAGAGACCACGAATCTTGGTATATAATCACTCAAAGTTGCTGAGGGCCATTACCAAGTAGGAATGACGCATCGAAATTTCCTTGCCAAGCGTACCCCATGCTGCTTAGAGGACATTCGATGGGACATTGCATGCATGCTTTAATAAGGTGACCTTGCTCAAGGACCAAGGCGGATCCCGGTTTAGAGCTGATCAGGTTTGAGGAAGTAACTGACTCCTTGAGTTTAAGGAGTTGCCAGTTTAAGATAATGGGTTTTAGGGAAGTTGGAAGTTGAAGATTATTGCTGGGATTAGGGTGTTTCTGCTGCTTGTTCCTGTTGAGTTCTCGTGAGATTAAAATGGGATTTGGAGATAGCCTCGTGGAGTAGGTGAATTATGCAGGAGATGGGAGAACAGGATTGCCCCTGGACCTGTGTGGAGGCGGTGTGAGAGCGGGAATAAAGAATTGCTGTTTGAACCTACGAAGGTGTGTGGTGGCTCGTGATTCTGGTGCCAAGCCGAGACCTTGGCACAAAGTTATGATAGTGAAATAACTTAGACATTGGTCCTGAGTATGAGTTATAATCTACAGGCTAATGGTCAAGGCTTAAAATAATTTTCATTCTTTAGAGAGATTGCCATTGTAATATCAACAGATAAATTACAGAGTGGCAACATTTCACCAATATTGGATTGCGTGTTTTAATCTCTGGACCTTCAGCTCAGAAGTTTTGGATCCCACCTTAGACCTGCTGAAAGAAAATCTAGGGAGGGACCTAAGCATCCAAGTTTTAAAATTTTCTATTTGGCATTATGCACACTCCAGTACATTTTAGTTAATATGAGTATATTTTATAACAACAAATACTTAACAATCATAATCATTTTTTCTGCCTTGTCCTTTTGCTGATTTTATTTTGTATTGATAAAACATACAATGTTCGTAACTGCACCCTCTCAATTTATCTCCCACTCCCCACCCCACTGTAGTACAAGATGCATCTGTAGCACATAGAAAGTTCAAACCAGATTGATTTTTTCCATTTGCTGAATTTCCATTAGTATAGCCTGGGCAGCCAAAGAGCTCACACCCTTCCCATCAATACAGTGACAGGGGTCCTGTACAAAAAGCTGAATGCTGTGAATACAAGGTATGTAAGGCTCCCGATTCCAGTAAGCATCTCCACATGAAGCCTCCTTGGGCCTCACATGCATGCCAGCTGACAAAACTCAAATAATAATTTGGGGGTAGTGATGGTGGGTTTTCCCTCTGCAATATTGTGTTCATGGTGGAGTACAATAGGACTTATATTTTTGTGTGTGTGTGTATCAAAACCTCCAAGGGAAACAATTAAAATATCAACTCCTAGGTTGAAACCTCAGCTTTTGATTCAGAAAAACTCCACATAACCTCCCTATGTGACATCCAATCTACCCCTCCAAAAAATGCCATGTCAAATTCTTACCCTCTTTTGTCTCTGAATGTGACCTTAAAGATAGGGTCTTCCCAGAGACAATCAAGTTGAAAGGAGGCGTAGGGTGGCTCCTAATGCAGTATGACTAGTGCCTTATGAAAGGGGAGGTTTGACCAAAGATATAAACACAACATAAGAGAGGGAAGGCAGTGAGAAAACAGAATAGGGGATAGCTATTCACAAGCCAAGCAGAGAGGCCTGGAGCAGATTCCTTCTCACAGTCCTCAGAAGGAATGAGTCCTTGGTCTTGGAGTTCTAGCTTCCAGAACTGATTACAATAAATTTCTGTGGGTTTTTTTTTTTAAAGCCACCCAATTTGTGGTACTTTGTTTCCTCAGCCCTAAGAAACTAATAGCTTCCATTTGATGAAAAAAGTGCTCCTCCCCTGTCCTTCTGGGGACGGCCATCTGGCCATCTGATGCTTCTCGGATTCCCCAGGGCATGTACTAGTGTCTTTGCCAGGCACATTCATAAAGTTCCATATAAACACCTTATGGGGTTCATCAGAGGGCCAGTTCCAGGGTAGGGGGTGAGGCATCTGCAGGCTCCACTGTGCAGTCTCCAGCCTGAAGCAGCTGTTCCAAGATGGGAGCACCCATCATTACCATGTTCAGCAGCAAATGATCTGCCATGTCTTACAACTATTAAATCACCTCTGTCCAGCCAGCTCATACCGCCTTGTCCTTCTGTGAAAGCAGCATCTTGGTCAGCCCCTGGCTGGCAACCAGCTTCTCTGGTTAAATCTGAGGTCATCTGGAGCCACCCTCAGCACTCACACAGGAACCCCAACCATAAAAGCCCTCAAGGAAGTGATTTTCTCAAACTGAATGCAGTTTTCTCATGTAAACAGGACAAAACACATGGGGAAAATGTCAGAAAACTAAATTTTCCCAAATAAAATGTTCTTTCTATATATATTAAAAATGGCAATTTACAGGGTCTAATATCCAAGGAGGGTATAGCCCAGAGCAAGATGTGATCCAGTGGAGATGATTGTCCTACATTTGAAAGAAGCTAAGTTTGTCCAGGGTGGGAACCCAGCAGGCATTTGCCTGACAGGGGCCTGTCCCCAGTTCCCTGGCTGCCTTATGTTTTCCACACTCTTCTTGGGCAACCTCTCCTAGGAGCCTCTCTTGGTGCTGCCTACCTTGATGATTCATTTAGTGAAGCAGGTGAGATTTAAGAATTAGCATTTTTAATAGGCTCCCCTGGCATGTCCCAGAGTCCAACAGCACATCCCAAGAGAAGGAGAAAGAGCCTGGCAGTGATCCAGAAAGTGGGGCACCAATGCCAGCTTCCCCAAGCATTACAACCTTCTGTGCTTTAGTTCTTTGCTTGTAAAATGGAGAGGATATACTAGAACCATTCAGGTTTCCCTTTCTTAAAAAAAAAAAAAGACAATAATAATAATCTACCCTTGAATCACAATAAGATATCCCATAAAGGCACTTGCCTTTTCTTTCTTTTTTTTTTTTTTTTCTTTAACTGCTTTGTAGCTGGGCCTCTGCAGGCTGCCTGGGCTGACATCTTACCCATGGGGTGAACTCCTACAGCCCAGTGGGGGAGGGTCCAGGAGTGATAAGCGATGAGCCCAGAAGAGAGCCCCTCAAGGAGAAAATTAAGCCTCTTAAAGTGCCCTCCATGTAATCTCTCAAACCCAGGCATAATCCACACTCTCCTTCAAAGATCTTTCATGTATGACCTCAGGCCACACTTGGAAATAGCTTCATTCACATCAAATAGTCCTATACACAGGTGCCAAGTCATTAAATGGACTGTCTTGAGGCAATGCAAATAGAAAGAGAAAAGAGAGTTTTCATTTAAACACATTAAGCTCTGGGTCTCTCTAACTTGGGTGCTTGAAAGAGCAGTGGTGGGAGGAACCACTGGACAGCCCCACCCATCCATGAGTTGGAATGCTTATGAGGAGACATCTCTCCATATGGTCAAGTGGACCCTGGGGATGAATGAGTCTCAGAACATTAAGGTCAATGACAAACACTTCAGACAAGTCAATTTATCTTCTTCAACCAGCAGCAAAAGTTACCAAGTAGTCTGCTTAAGTGCCCCTCTTCAGAGATAAAAATGAGAGAGGCAACCATTTGTCTCCAGCTAGCTGTCCTCTGCAGGTGCCTCCAATCACTCAACAAGTATTTAACAAGGATGTGCTTCATTCTTTCAATACTTAGCCCCTAATTCTCAGCACATGGTCTAAAATACTGTGTCCTGAGACCCTGCCCAACAATCTGGGGTTTAACAAGTCCTCCAGGTGATTGCGATACATTTTAGTTTGAGAACCAGTGATCTAAACTGAAGCATAATTTTCAAATTGTGCAGTCAGGGCTTCCAGTGGTTTGAGATCCACTCACAAGATCCACAGGGTCACACGATGTATACTTTGAAAAAAGGATGGAGTGTCACTGCTTTTGAAAGTTTGGTTCTAGCTGTAAGGGCCAAAAACTCAATAGATTCCATCAAGATTTCAAAAGTTACATTAAGAGGCTGGGTTGGAATGGTTCAAGTTTACATGATTTATCTAACCTAGGAGTAGTGGGAAAGACCTGGGTTCAAATGCCAGCACAGCCATCAAACAGAACCTCTCTGGGCCTCAAGTTTCAGAAGGTCTGCTGTCTAGGAAGATTCCTCAACCAACCAGGGGCTTTTCCCCTTCAAGGACCACCACTGGTCTTCCCTCAGACAGGATAACAAAGGAGAGTGCTTGATAAAAGATGGATTTGTTTTATTTTCATTGCTCTGCTGGGAACAAGGGTAAGCAGCTTTTCCTGAAAATATCCTTTACATTGAAGATATTTGCTAAAACTTGGAAAAATCTTAGAATTTTAGAAGATGATTAATTGAAATTTTCCAGAAATAAGAGATTGTTATAGGAGGAATCAGAGCAAGTAAACATGATTATTTCCCAGTCTTTGGGTCCCCAAAGAGGTCCTGATGTGTTTCCTATGTATTAAAAGAATAGTGTTTTCATATAGAAAAACCTGAATATTTGAACAAGTAAACCAATAAAGGTATATAGAAAGAAGGTTAATTATCTTCTCCTTCCCACTAGCAATTTTAAACAATATCAAGTTTTGTATGTCCTTCCACATCTTTCTCCAAGGTCATACACTTAGGACTTCTTTTTTAAAATCAGAAATAGGATCAGACTACTTATGATATTCTGTAGCTAGTTTTTATTATACATGTAGTTTTTATGTAATATATCATGAACATCTCTCACAAAACAATCCATAGTATTAACATACCTTACTGTTTTTATTCTACTGACATTCATGTTGTTTCTAGTTTATTTACTATTCGTAATCCCACAGTAAACATCCTCATATGGAGATGCTTACCTGCCAGTGTTTTTATTTCTGTAAAACTAGGGTTCAAATGTGGGATTGCTGAGCTATAGCATGCAGGCTCCAAACTTTCCCAAGTCCTCTCTTTTTCCCCAAAATCTTCAGCAATTCACATAACCACCAACAGAGTCGGGAGAGTTGCCCTGCCACACCCAACAGAAGATGTTACTACTCTTTTAAAAAGTGTACCACTAAATTGGGTGTGGTGGTACATTCCTATAATCTAAGCAGCTTGGGAGGCTGAGGCAGGAGCACTGGGGGTTCAAAGCCAAAGCCAGCCTCAGCAACTGTCAAGGTGCTTATCAACTCAGTGAGACCCTGTCTCTAAATTAAATACAAAATAGGGCTGGGGATGTGGCTCAGTGGTTAAGTGTCCCTGAGTTCAATCCTGGTACAAAAAAAAAAAAAAAAAACCTCTTTATTTTTTAATTTGCATTTCTCAGATCATTAGTGATGTTTTGAACCTTTTCTGCTGACCGATCATTTGATTCTCTTAATTTGCATCTCTTCTTCTGGGAATTGCCTATTCACATCATTTGATCATCTTTCTATTGTTTTGTCCTTTGCACAGCATTTAATCACACCCTCAATCCCCACCCTCAATCGACTAGATACACAAAATACAAGAGTATCATCCTCCAGAGACCCAGAGACTGAATGTTTCAGGTAAGCGCAGGGTCTGTCTTAATAAGAACATGGTAAACCTTCAAGAACATTTGCTAAATTTTGTTTGTTAAAATTGCAGCTAGAAAAGTATAAAGGAAATACAAATGTTCATTACTTGTTCTACATTTTCAGCACAGCATCAGTTTGACCAAAACTAAATTGCTGGTTAAGAGAAAAAACAAAATCATGGTCTTGGCACTGACTCTGAAAATCCACTGTGAAATGGATAAATGAGCCCAGTTCTAATTCATAGCTGTGGCTGACACATAAATAAAGGCTCTTACAACCAAAGCATTTTGTACCCAGCCTGGTCCACCAGCCGCCATTCAAATGGCACCTGCCACAGAGCCAAAGGTTGTTAGATAGTCCATGAACAAGAAAGGCCTACCTTAAGTATTTTATTCCTTTTTTGTTTTTGTTTTGCCCCTGTCTCCAAGACCTGCTTACCTTTCAAAATTGCCTCCTTATGGGGGTTGGGGGGTGGCCTGCAGAGAAATTTGGCAGAGTTCAGATTCCTAAACTCTTTTAACTTTAGGGAAAACATCTGGCTAGGCCCACCATTTATCCCCATTATTTGTAATAGTTCTGTTTGGCTTATGTTTTAACTAGTCTCCTTATTAAATATAAAAGCAATAGGATTAAAAAGTTCTGGGGGAAAGTACTGTAATTAAAAAGGCACCAGTTGGGTATGTGAAGCTATAATTCAGAGCTACTCATTATATTTTTCTTCTTGTCTTTAAAGGATTTTGTACTCAATTTTAAAAGACTTTGAATTATTTAACTAATTTTTAATACTTCCTGTATTAGCCAAACACCACTCAAAATCTACAAGAAAACATTATGACTCAAAAGTTCTGGAGCATAGTGTCACAGATCACAAACTAGAGATACTGTCCCAAGAGTATGAGCATGCCCCCACACATAAACACAAACAATACAGGGCCTGACAAATTGACTAGCAACTTTCCAAAATGCACAGGTATTACCTAACCCTTGGAAGTTACAAAATATTAATAGGAAAAAAAGACAGGAACTTTAATCAAGCCATGAAGTTATGATAACAGCAATCAGGCAAGAGGCAACAAAGCCCAGTTTTGAACACATAAAAAAGAGATAAATATTAAGGTAGTAAACTTGGGAGTAAGTACTGGAGGTATATAATAAAGTTTCTCTTTGAGTTGTTTATATAAAATTTTAATATGCACAAAAATATGTGACATAGTTATACAGTAAAATGGTAAAATTAATAAACATATATTTAGGTGTGTAATTCTTTCTCTGAGCATACATGATAAAAAATTATAATGTTCATCACCTGTAACTGCTTATGAAAACGAATGATGTTCTGGGAGTAGAGGGTGATGGGAATCACTGTAATTTAGTGAAAGAAAAGAAACTGGAATAGAAAATCACACACATGCACATGTGTGTGCTTACACACACACGCGCGCACACACACACACACACACACACACACACACACCCTTTCTTAAATTCTATCTTCACTTAAGAATATTCTAGGGAAGAGTGTTTGCAAAAACACAAAATGAAACAAAAACCTTGAACAAGTAGAGTCAGCAGTAGGTGAATTAAAAATACACAGATAGCTTACACATACTGAGTACCTAGTAACTCATTTAGCAGGGTTAGATTTTTCAAAGTTCACTTTCCCTTTGAAGATAGAAGTGCAACATCAATGCCTAATATAAAGACATCCTAGTAATTATTTAATGCCTACTAGATAACTGAAAACTGTACAAAGGCAAAGAGAAAATGGTGGTTCCACCAGTGAGAAAGAGGTATTTCCTACCACCTCTCAGACTGGAAACTTCATAAAACAGATGGAGGTTTTCTGCACTACTTTCTCTTCTAAATTGGAGAAATGTTATCTTAGTGTTTTCCACTATTCTTAATGCTCAATGTAAAAAAAGAAAGAAAAAGTGTTCCTGCAGGTAACCCTCCTGCCCCAAGGCCATTTTCCCCACCCATTATCCTCCTCAATTTTTGCATAGATAAATGAGCAATCAAGAAGATAGAATCTTGGAAACTCAGTGTGTGACATTTACGTAGGAAGCATTTATTGAAGTGAATAAATAGCTAAGAAGCAGCCTAATAATACCTGACATCACATCTAGATGAAAGCCTCTGTACTTCCTCCACATACATTTCTCCCCCCTCCACATACAGTTCTCCCTCCGCCCCACATTTTTGTGGTTCTTTCCATCCTCTCCAATGATGAAGACCCAATATGCTGACATGACCTCAATACTGTGACATCATTTCATTAAGACTTCAAGGAGAAAAGCTGGGACATTCTTGCACTCATCCCATCCCATCATAGGTCAGCAAACACGCCCCCACCCCCAGTCCCTTCACAAAGCAAAAATCAATCTATCTACAAAAGTAAAGATTTTCTACCTCCCAGCTAAGAAGTCCCCACCTCCAAGCTCTAGAAAAGAGGATAACCAGCAACCTGAGGAACGCCTCACTCAGCACACGCAGGCGCTCTAGGAAACAAAAGTGGTACTTAAAGCACCTGGGTGCTTGAAACCTTTGTGTATTTTCGGACCCGTTTCTCCAGAACATCATCCCTGTTCTCCTGCTTTAAATTGTGTCTCTGACAATATCAACTCCTCAGCTCATTCCTCTCGTCTTCTGGAAATAACCACGGGTTAGTTTTCACCACGAGCCGCAGGAATTCTTCCTTTGCCCGTTATCTCGGCTCTTCCCCAGCATCAAGAAAGCAAGTTTCCCCCACGCGTCACCTGAGGCCCCAACTTATGGAAACGCCCCCTATTCGTCGCCTACAGCAGCAGGCACTATCCTAAGAGCCCAGCACGTAGAGGCCGAGCGCTTACTGCTTTGCCGCCCCAGCCAAAGAGGCGACTGGAGGCTTTTGGCTAGCAGACCCAAGCCAGGCCCTCGCCAGGATCCGCGAACTGGTGCGCCTCCTCTCTTGCCGGGAGTGAGCCCTAGCGCCCGGCCGAGCATGAAAGCGACCCCGAGCGCGGGATAAATGCTCTTCACCCAGCGCAGGGCCCGGGACGCGGCCGTGCGCACCGCTCCGAGGGAGCGCCAGGGGCGGCGGTAGGGAGAACACGCCAGGGAGAGGGGCGTGTTCCCTGAACCGCGGAGCACTAAGGCCGTATCCACGGGACCGGGGCACCGGGGAGCCAAGCGCTAGGTCAGTAACCACCGCTCTCAGCCCCAAATACCGTGGGGCCGGCCTGGCGACGCGCTGCAACCCGCGCGCCCTTGCGGGGACAGCCGCCTCCGCGCCTGCCTCAGCGCGCAAACTTTCCCAGTGACAATCGCTCCTGCCTCCCGGCGGAGCGTCGCGCTATCCTTGGGGCTCAGAAACTGTTCGCCCCCTCCCCTCCGCAGCCGAGACCCACTGAAAATATGGCGCCCTCGAACGTCGTTCCTCCGGCCCCTCAGGGATCCCGAAATGCCTGTCTCCAGGTCCCTGTGGCTCCCGGTGGGCGCGAAATCAAAGCTCGTGGGGCCGGGGAAGGAGCCGCTCAGCCACTGAGAGGCCACCGCTCTAGATCCAAACCCTGCCCTTGCTTTCGGCCGGGCGCTTCCCCAGTCTCTCAGCTGCCAGCAGTTTGCTAGTGGCGAGAATGGCAAGTGAAGGGGAGTCGTGGAGTCTGGAGGTCTAAGGGTCTAGCTCTGAGAAGGAGCTCCCGGTTGTCTTTGCTGGGAGCCTCGGCGGGAGTCTTGTTTGCAAAGTGGCGTTGGAGTCCGGGCGGCCAGTGCTGGAATGAAGCCGCTCCGCCCTCGCCAACTCTCCTGGCGCGGGGGCCCGGTCGGGGTCGAGGGGACACTCCATGCAGGCGGGGCCGCTTTTCAAAGCCCAGTTACCGGAAACCCGCGGGAGCCCCGGAGGGGATCAGCTGCCCACAGCCAGGAATCCGCTCTCAGGCGCCGGCTGCGAGACTGTTTGCAAACCGCGGCGCCCAGGTCGAGTGCAGTGAAACATACATGTGCAGTAGACAGGTGCAATAATTTCATTTTATTTTTATTTTCCTACAAAAAGCCCTCCCAGAACATGAAATCTGGGAGCTTTGCGGGTTTTTTTCTGCATTGACATCACTCACGAGATGCAAAAGGGAGGAAAAATCACCCACATTTTCCTTCTGGAGAGGGGAGGGAAAAGACATGAGAAATTCATGCAGCGTGCATGCAGCTGGAGGAAGAGAAAAACCCGAGTGAGCCGTGCGCCTTACCGGGGGATGCATTTACTGTCTCATTGCAGAGCGCCTGCCCCGGAGTGCAGCCGGCGTCCCCCCGCGCGCCCGGCGATCGCTCCGCTCCCGCAGCCGCCGCAGCCGCCTCAGCCGCTGCCGCCACCGCTGGCTCCGGGCGCGGAACAAGAGCCGAGGGCGAGCGCGAGCGCACGGCCCGCGAGCGCCAGGAGGGCAGGAAGCGCGTCATCACTCGGGGACGGCGCGGCTCCGGTGCGGGCCCGGCGCCGCACGGCACCCGAGTCGGGCGGGCACCGATGCTCTGGAGACTCTCTAAGGTCTCTATACAGCGGTGCCTTGCCGGGAGGCTCTGCGAGGGAAGGCAACGGGCCCGCGAAGTTTTCGCGGGGAGACGGGGTGCAGAGTGTCTGCGAATCCCCAGAACTCGGGCTCTGCTGTGTAAAGGGGATTAGGCGGGGAGGGACTCGGCATCTTGTAGAATGGGGCCCCTGGGTCCTCCGAGTGCCTTCCCGGGAACATTGGCCAAGTCCTGGAGAAAGCGAAGTGTGGCTCTTACCGTGGATGAAGTTCTGCCGCAACGCGGGTGGCGGGAACCCCGGGCGAGCTTGCCCCCTTCAGCACGTTCACCGACGCCCTGCTGGTCGAAGGTCACTTAGGGATTTGGGGGAACGACTTGAGGGATGAGTGGAAGAAAAGGCGTGTTCTGCTTACAAAATAATTTAAAATTTTCTCCCGTCTACCATGTCCTTGAATAACATCAGTTATATACTTTGCCCCTTCAATTTATAGCTATTGGGAAATGCCTTAGGATAATGTGGATCAATGTGAAGATTATTAAGGAGGGAAGGATGTACCCTGTTATCCCATTTTTAAAAGTTATCCCGTATGGAAGGAGGCAGAAAAGACTGGGCAAATAATACCAATGCTTTCACTGTGTCTCTTGGTGATTGGTGGGATTGTGGATGGGTTTTCTTTTTCTGCTTAATTCTAATTTTTCTGTAAAGGAGACATTAGTGTTGTAATTTCAGGGGGAAAAATAAAGTAAGAAATAGTTTGGTGCTTTTCCCCTCACCCCAGTACAGAATGGCCAGAGTAGACCCCTCTTTCCAAAGAATAGGTACCAAATTTCTTTAGTTACTCAAACTCTTTAGTTACTGCAACTTTTCATTGTTTCTTAGAGCATGAAACAGCTGTCACTGTAGACTCAAGAGTGTGTTGATTTTGTAAATTGAAACTGTCTCGGAGAAGCCCACTGGGACATTGGATAAGACTGGACATTCTGTAAGAACAATTGCATGTTCTTATCAAGACTGACAAACCTGATTGTATGACTTAAGAGATCTTTATAACCTTAGAGTACGACTTTGTAACTTATTCTCTTTGCAGAGAATAAACCTTACAAATCAAAAACACAATGAGAACCAATCAGTAGCCACTTGAGGAAGTCCTAAAAGTTGCAGAGCACAGACTGTTTCTAATTGCACAGGTAAAATGCTTCTGTTCACCCCTTTTTAAACATTCATCAGCCTAACAGAATAACTAGTGGTGGCAGCAAGTCACATCAGGGAGTGGTTAAAAAAAAAATGTTTCAGTAAGAGCCTGGTAATAAGCTCATTAATGCCATTTAAGTTATCCCTTCATTCACTGACAAATAGTAACCATATTTTTATAGCTCCAGTGCCAGGATTACAAAAGACATGTATCAAAAAAGAAGAAAAGTCCATTGCATCTGATGTGATTTTCTCCTCTCCCCAGTTCATGGGGTGTAATGGCAACCCATAAAGCATATCATAATCAGTTTGTTCCCCCCACACCCTGTTGGATTTCAAGCTTTCCCATCATTTATCCCATCTTCCTTGAAGTATACCCATATTTTTCCACTACACAACATTGAGATGCCAGCCAATTATAAGAAACCCCATGAGAGTAAGGATCTTGTCTTCATTTCTATGCCTAAAAAAGAGCCTGGCATATAGTTGGTGCTCAATAAATATTTGCTTCATATAAATAGCATATTTGTACACTATTTGTTTAGTTCCTGAGATATTAGAAACATTCTTTCCTATTAGACTGTCAACATAATCCTGGAATGCTTCCACATAGACTTGTAGCCTTGGTTTAATCTAGTAATTTTACTCTGTTCAAAGAGTAAATCTTAGGATATTCAAAGCAGTGAGGTGCAGGTGTCTGAATAGCTATGATTACAAATCCAATTAGTACTATTCCTTGGCTCTCTTAGATCAATTAAACCTTTTCAATTGATCTAGTGAAAAAGAATGTCAGTCCTAAAATTCTTTGCTTATGTACTAGATTCAAACCAAGTGACTTTGAATATTGCATTTTATAATACTTCAGTTTCTATAACCACTCTTATTATTTCAAAGCTATTTGCTGATTCTTTAGGAAAACCACTATTTTATTGCCTATACTTTTCAACAAATTCCCCCATAGAAGTAAAATTGATTTTATCAGTCAGTAACTTATTGTAACTTCTCTGAAATTGACTCTCCCCCACTAGACCTGAGAAGTGATTTCTAAATTTAGAGTCAGATATTAGTACCCTTTATCTTTACTAGTCACAGTGGTCATAGTATTATAGACCAGAAAACAAAACTAAAACGACAACAACAAGTCCCAGCTAACTTCTTTTAAAAAGGTTATATTTGGGGGATTTGTTTCTACCAGGAAAACAGATGGTACTTTCTCTTAAGAGTAAGCAGGACCTGAGAGAACAACTCATTCTACCCCAGCAATTTCCAAAGCCTTAATACATGTTCTATTTCCTGCTCAGCATATTATGGGTAACTGAAAATAGATACATTTTGTATACATAAAGAATACAACTTTTACAGGGGTGGGTTGAGGGTGGGGTAGGGAGTGGCTTATGCATATGACTTGGGAGGCTCAGGCAGGAGGATTGCAGGTTCAATGCCAGCCTCAGTCACTTAGTGAACCCCTAAGCAATTTAGCAAGACCCTGTCTGAAAATACAAAATACAAAGGACTAGGAATGTGGCTCTAAGGTAAAGTGCCCTTGGGTTCAATCTCCAGTAAAAAAAAAAAAGAAGAAGAAAAGGCAACATTTGAAGAAGCAAATAAAAAACAATTTTCAAATCACTTAACAATAAATAATCTGAAAGAAAAACTAATTTTTTCCACAAGTTAGATCTATAATTACTGAACTAGACATTACTTGATTCTAAAGAGCTGAATGCTGAGAGATTGCTCTCCCCTCCTCCTGTGGAACTTAACTTTCTGACATCCTGTCTGCATCTGTATGAATCTGGGGTCACATTCATTCAGCTTTCGTACCTGAACAAACCCAACTGTATTTGGTGGGATTATTTGAAACCCACCAAATTTGGAATTAAAAAGAAATTCCACCAGATATTCCACTTTTATTTATAAGATCATATTTTGTGCCACGGTAAACTATCTTCTAAGGGATTCTTTGATATAGAATACACCACAGTTCATAGATTCCCCTCCTTTCAAGAAGCTTCTATCCTCTCCCAGGAGTAAGGTAGAAGTAGAAATCACATTTTCTAAAAATTGCCTATTACTCAGAACCAGTGATGAAAACAAAATATTCAAACTTCTATTCTCATTTGACATCTTCAGGTTTTTAAAAATTTCCCCATCTCTTTTATAATTATAAACTCTAGGAGAGAATATTACTAAGTTGAAGGACAACATAAAGACTTTTTGTTGTAATTGTTTGTTGTTTTGTTTTGTTTGGAGGTACTGGGATTTGAACCCAGGGGTACTTTACCATTGAGCTACACCTCCAGCCCTTTAAAAAAATTGTTTTAGTTTGGGACAGAATCTTGCTGAATTGCCCAGGTTGGCTTCAGACTTGTTATTCTCCTGCTTCAGCCTCCACAGTAGCTGGGATTACAGTGTATGCCTGGTTATAAGTTATTTTTATTTTATTCAAAAAGAAGATATTTGACATTTTGCAAGAATTAATATATTTTATCTTTTTAGCTATCTCTGAGTAGAGCTTCATCTTATTCCTGACAATTCAGGATGAAGTGATAGATATAAATCTAATTCATTCTCATTCTCCCCCTGCTTTCTCTTTCTCAACTTCAGTTGAGGTACAGGTATATTTAGAAAAGCAAGGAGTACATATCCAAGAGGGAATATAGGCTATCTCAAGAATAATAAATTATCTCTTTTAAGAGAAGACATTGGTCATATAGATTCAGGAAATGATTGTTATCATTGTATTCAACACAGGACATTCTTGAGATAACTTTTTATTTTATTATAGTACATATAACACACTACAGAAGTTTTTTGAAGTGTCTCTGGAGCAACATCCAGAAGAATACCAATAATTATTTTGCTAAATTGGATTTATTTTTAATTCAAATCAAATTGTTAATATAGAGTGAATAGTTTGGGAGGTAGCGTGTTTTTCTTTTGGTTGACTTAAGAAGAAATGTAGGGCTGGGGATGTGGCTCAAGCTGTAGCGCGCTCGCCTGGCATGCATGCGGCCTGGGTTCAATCCTCAGCACCATATACACACAAAGATGTTGTATCCGCAAAAACTAAAAATAATAAATATTTTTTTAAAAAAAGAAGAAATGTATGGGATTATACTGTGGTTAAAGTTCTTTTTAAAGTTATTGTGGATCTTCAAAACTGTCTATTACATATGTGACTTTTATGACTCTGATCATTTGAGATTTTTATAAAGTATTCTAATAGAATAGACAATATGATTGATGTATGTACATTCCATGTATGTATTATATATCAAAATGCATACTACTGTCATGTATGACTAAAAAAAATTTTAAAAAAATAAAAAAGTATTCTATATAAATGTTTTCATGAAATGTTCTATAATATCAAGATATTAAAGGAAGACTTTAAAATTAAAAAGAAAAAATTTAAATCTCTTGGCTCTGAAGGTGTTAAAATTTACTTGTAGGTTCCACAAGATTCTTTTAAAACATTTTATTACTAGGCACATTAGTGCACAACTGTAACCCCAGCAACTTGGGAGACTGAGGCTGGAGGTTTGCAAGTTCAAGGTCAGCCTAAGAACTCAGAAAGACCCTCAGGAACTTAGCAAGATCCTATATTTTTTTAAAAAAGGGTGGGAAATGTAGCTCAGTGATAGAGAATCCCTGGGTTCAATCACCTGTAGAAAGAAATAGAGAATGAAAGAAGGAAAAAAGAAAAAACTTGGGGGGAATAAGACCAATTGTAATTTTAAAATAATGTATCCATTATCATTTAGGAAATATTGTAGGTCTACCTAAAATGGAATGGATTTGTTCTAAACAAAAATTATTATTTCATGTGTAAATTAGACATGAAATAATCTTTTTTGTTTAATTTATAAATTAAAGTGATCAACTGAAAAAATAGTAAATACAAGCAGAAAATACTTGGATTTTTATTGTAACTTCAGGGAGGTAACTGGTGACTTTGTATTTACTTAAGACCAATAAATATGTCTGGTACAATTTTTAATTTCTTATTTTTTAAATCAATTTGACAAAGTGTTTACAGAGTTGATGCCAGGACTCATGAGCAAGACAGTCTCTTTCCCAAAATAAAACGTAACCCCTCTTTTCAGGAGACCTGACACTCCTTTTTAAGATTAGAGAAGTCACACCAAATATTCAAATTGATTATGTTGGTAAAAAGTCTTTTTCTTTTTCTCCTTTTATCTTATGATTTCCTTCAGAATTATGAGTTTCAGACTTTTAGAAAATACCAGAAGAAAACTTTTTTTTCCCTGAAGGCAGTTCCAGGCCCAAAAGAATAGATGGGGTTCTGTTGTCCTATATCTGTTACCCATAGCAGACTAGGCATGGCCTAGAAGCTTTAAGACTAACTCCCTCCATTACCAAGAGTTCTGATGGACTGTCTCATATATTTGTTTGTCTCACCATTTTAAATATACTTCTACTTCCTCCCAGATCCACCTCCTAGCATGCCATTGGTTCCATAGCTTTTGCTTTTCTTCAGATTACCTATAAAGGTCATTCCACTGAGATTTGACAGACTTTTAGCATTTCTACTTCATTTTATCTTTATTTTCAGGATTAGTCAAAAACATCCTTGCAAAGACTGTTAAGCTGGCTTTCTATGTCATGAGAAAAGTCAGAAGACAGCTAAGGCAAGAAGGAAGAAGAAGGACATACCTATTCAGATAACTTTTAATGCAACAACTCGTTAACATTATTTTTAAATGTTTTCCCATTGCAATTTAAGGTAAGAACAAGAAAATAAACTCTAGTACCAACTCAATTAGCTAAATAGTTTTCTACCTGAAGATGACAAAGAAATAATGTTTTATTTTCCCTAACATCAGAAAGATTATTTACAGAAGCGTAATTTTGATCATCTATAAAACTAAAGGTTTTTAAATATTTTATTTTATCTGGTAGTACTAGAGATTTAAACTATGGGTTCTCTGCTGTAAGCTTATCTCCCACCCTTTTTCTTTTTATTTTGAGACAGGGTCTTTCATTTTTCCAGGCTGGCCTTAAACTTGTGATCTTCCTGCCTCAGTCTCCTGAGTAGCTGGGATTAAGGCTTGTGCCACTGCACCCTGCTTTAAATGGCTTTAAATGTAATCATATTTAACTCAGAACCACACAGATACTATGGGGAAACTGAGCTCTTACAATAATCAGTGGCATGGAAGTATAATTTTAACATCACTTAGCTCTCTGGGTCCACTCCGTGCTACTCTCTTACTTTATGGATTGATATAGTAGCTAAGTACAGAATGCCCAACATAAAAACTTTCTAAATTCATTGGGCTTAGTTATTCTACTGACTGGCAAATCCTTTCTTCCTTGCCTGTAACAATTGATACAGCCATGTAGATTTCTGAATGGAAAATAAAGACAATGAAAATAAAGGAATCGATTATACTCAATCATAAAAAAAAAGTTTCCTTCTTTTATGCCTACAATCAAAAGTAAGGCATTAATGAATTGATACTAAACTCTATTATTTTGATGCTGACATATGCCTGAGTCATCACACTGAGCCATAGTATCTAGTACCCATAGCATTGTCATTTTGTTAAAGTAATTCTTTCCAATAAATGTGACCCTCACATACCCACTTTTTATAATCAGTAGATGACCAGGGCATTAGGAGGGGAAAAATGAACTAGGAAGAGGGCAAATTTATAAAACTAAAATTCTTTTCTTTTGTAATGTTTCCATCCCCTCTTTTAAAAATTTGATCACTCCTTTCTTTGGTGTCCTTTCAGAATATTCTAGGCATATACAAGTATAGATATACATTCACTCTTTCCCACAATAGCTACTATACTGTTTTTGCAATTTGCTTTTGTTGTTGTTGTTATATCTTTGTAGGTAGGTGTTTTTTATTTTAAATGTTATGAGAATTTTCAAACATATAACAAAAATAAAGATAGTATCATAATTAACCCCATGTAATTTATCATCTAACTCAATAATCTCATGATATGACTACTTGCTTCTCCTAGCACTTTTGTTGTATTTTATTTTATATTTTGTAGTACTGGGGATTGAATCCAGTTGTGCTCTACCACTGAGTTACAACCTCAGTCCTTCTTATTTTTTTATTTTGAGACAGGGTCTTACTAACTTGCCCAGGCCAACTTTGAAATTGTGATTCTCCTGCTTCAGCCTCTCCAGTTGCTGCGAATACAGGTGTGCACCACCATGCCCAGTAGTATGGGCACATATTAAAGCAAATCTCAAGGCACCATGTCATTTTACCCATACTCACAAATGTATACTACTCCCTAAATCATGTGGACATTTTATCACATACACACATGGCATTGTCACACTTTATAGAAGATGTAATTATTCATAAATTAGTAACTATTCCTTGGTATCACCTATATTATGATCCCATCCAATCTGTATCTAGAGTCCTCTAATTGTTTTTAAAATGCCAAATATTGGGTTTGTTTCCTGTGTTTCTTAAGTCTCTTTTTATCCAGATATCTAGAATAGTCCATTCTTATTTCTATTATGGCACTGACTTGAATAAAATTCCTTATTTCCCTCTATAATGTTCCACATTTAGGACCTATGTGTTGCTAGGTTGTGATATTGCCTAACTTGATTATCTATCCTTCTATGTAAAGTTGAAGTTGCTCGTAGCAGCTTAATTAGGTTCAGGTTTGACTTCTAGACAAACATACTTCTTATTTGGTGCTGGGAGTCTTGTATTACATTCATCAAGAGAACATAATGCCATGGTGTTTGCCTTTCATGAAAGATAAGACTAACCAATACATATTTAGGAGATGCCAGCAAGATCTGTCCTTTGTAAAGTTCCCATGTATCTTTTATCAAGTGCTTTCATCCACTGACTAGCGCTGCCTGCATTGATGATTCATTAAGGGGTGCAATACAGGGAAATTTTAGCATTATTATGTGAAAGAATATAGTGGGCTACAGTCATTGTCTTTCCCTAAAAAGACTCATTAGATCTTAGAATTAACTGAATTGGAATATTTACATTAAAATTCATGGAAATATATCATAACAAGAATAAGCACTTTGAAGGATTAGGGGTATAGCTCAGTTGTAGAGTACTCACTTGAAGTCCTGGGTTCAATCCTCAGCACCACAAAAATGAAGAAGAGGAAGAGGAGGAAAAGAGGGAAGAGGAGGAGGATGAGGAACAGGAACAGGAAGAGGAGAAAGAGGAAGAGGAAGAAGAAGGAGGAGGAGGAGGCAGCATTGGCAGTAAGCAACAGTGGCTCCATGGTGGAGAAACAGAGATAAAACTGACATGGGGATAAGAATGCAGACTATATAGGGACTCAAGAGCTCCTCAGGGAGTGGCTTAGGAAATGGAAAGTAAAAAGCAGTGAGCATTTAGGAAATGGTAGAGGAAGATTTGCTGGAAGGTGAAAAGTATTGAGAGATATCCTGGCAGGAACGGATGTCCAACAGAAAACTAGGAGGATAACATGTGCAACACTCTGGGTTTAATCCCCAGCATAGGAAGGAAGGAGGGAAGGGTAGATGGATTGATGGATAGATGGAAGGAAGGAAGGAAGGAAAGAAGGAAGGAAGGAAGGAAGGAAGGAAGGAAGGAATGAACAAATGAACGAACGAATGAACCAAATGAGGAAAACTGAGACTTCAGAGGAGATTAGAAGGGAATTGAGGAGTGATCATCAGTGTTTGATGCTGGGAATATCTATCTTCTCAGGGATGATGTCATGGCAACCTTATTTAAGGCTGAGTTTGTGAGGCAAGCTCACCCTAGTCTACCCCCATTTTCCTACAAATGCATTTACTCCAGTATTGGCCTTTGAGCTGGATAGTGAAACATTTATGAAGGGAAAAAAAACACCAAAGTGACAAAGGTGTATATGTATATACAAATGGCCACTTGTGTTACCTTGCTCTCTGTAGAGACTGGGAAACTGACAGAGACCCTCCAGGGACTTATGGAAATAGTTTCTCCTAGGATGGAATAGGGGAACCCAAATTTGTGACTAAGCTCTAGAGGAGGCCTGGAAAGAAAACTTTTCCAAGATGTAATATTTTGTTGTTGTTCTCAGATTCCAGGAAGGTAAGATAAAACTAAAAGAACCATTAGAATTACCCAAAAACAAAGAATTGGGAATTAATAGGGAGAGCACAGAGATGTTGAAGTGAATCAGGGACCCTGGGATCAGGAAGCAGCCAATCTCTATTCCTACCTGAGGGATCTGGCATAGGACATGATGTGGAATAAATGGGATACTTGGGTGCCCTTGCCATATGTATGCTTCAGAAAACAAAAACAAATAGATATTTTAATTAATTAAAATAATATTAAGGACATCCTAGTGAATAGCACTAGGTCTTTCAATTAGTGTACTTTCAATACCTAGCACTGTGATAAGTACATGGAAAGCTACTGATATATTTTTTGAATGAATAAGCAGATTATGGATGGAACTCAAGCCAAAAGACCTGTTATTTAATAGATCTTACAATAAGTGACCTTAACCCTTTGTGCCACCCACATCTCCATTGTCATCCCACAACTTATGTTCCCACTATGTTTTTACTCATAAAACTTAGACTTACTACATATTTACATTTCTGCCTCATCCACCAGACCAAGCTTCCTAATGGCTTACTTCCCAGGGGTCCATGTCTTATTTGTTTCCAAGTCTTCAGTTCTTATACTAGGGCCTAGTACAGAATAAGTGCTGAGCAAATATCTGCTTTTAGTGGCTGGAGGAATGATCAGAAAGTAACTTACTGAAGGACTTAGGTTTTTGTTATTGATTCAGTTCAGTGTAATCAAAAGTGCCATTTCTGAATCCCCACAATGTACCAGATGCTTCCACTATATATTTGGAGTAATTTATATGGATGAGGAAAATTATCTGGAAGAGTCATCACAGAAGAAAAGGAGACCCCTGGCCAGCCATGCTGCTATTTGGAAGACAGTAAGCACTGATTTACAGTTACAGTTTACTAGATCACCCTGATAGGGGCTGGATACCACCACTATGGTCTTGTGTTGGCTCTTAGTTTCTAACCCATTTATCTTTGTTGTTTTCTAGGTACAGATTCAGAAACCATTTCTCATTTCCATAAAACATGTATGGCTAAGAATTGCTCATTCCTTCAGAAGAGATACTGGCTTCCCATATTGCCACAGCCAGATAGCCAGATAGCCAGATAGACAGTGATAAAATGTGAAACAACTTAAAAACTGAGGGGAATCTTTCAAGTCCCATATCTTTACTCTGATGTTTTTTTAAGATTACACCAAAGACATTGGCCTGAATTTAATTTTGCAATTGAGAACTTATTTGAAAGATTCTCTTTTCTACTTTACCTTCTACTCAAAATTATGCAGATCATTTCTGTCAAAGTAATCACTTTCAGTGGGGGCAGTTTACAAAAGAGGAAAATAGTGAAATCACACTCAGGAAACCTAGGTTCTTCTGGTGGCTCCACATTAGATATGTGACCTTGGACATAGCCCTTCACTGTTAACATCAGAGTGTTTTTATTTGTAAATTAAACAGTTTAGGTCAAATAATTCATAATTATAACTTCTGGCTTTCTTTCATTTCTTTAATATCTATAAAATACATGATCAATGCTATTTGTAGGAACTTATAATTCACTCCCTTGCACTGTAGTTAATGTACATCTTCTTGCCCCCACTGGAATATAAGGTCCTCAGTGGCTGGAATGCATCTTATACTTTGTAGTGAATACTATGGTGCTTCCATTGAGAACTACTTGCCCCAGCCGCTGGGAGTGTGGTAGCTGAAGACTCTCATCTGAGTCCCTCTCCACTCTTTCCTGGTATCAGTGATATGGGGGGCATATGGGGTTGGGACAGTCACTGTCCAGTGACTACATGGGTGATAAAGATCAAGGGGGAGCAACTCTAAAGAACTTCCCTTAGGATCAGCTGAGGTCTTTTAGGGACTGTACCACAGCTCACCTTTTTCCTCTGTCTATCCCACCATCCTTACTCCCTTACAAATGTGGTTCCTGACAAAATTACCCAGTCAACCCCTGCATGCAAATCTCAGAGAGCCAGGATCTGTTTTTTGGTGCCATCTTGTTTCTTCCCGAATACACACCCCATCCCTTTTTCAAGGTGTGTACAAATTAACTGATGTCCACAAGGGCAGAGACAGTAGAGGAGAGAAGCCCATGCTGAGAATAACCCTGCTATTTGTCTCTGCAAAACCTGAAACTGACACTGCTTCTCCCAGAGTCCAAGTCTCCACTGGCAAAGCCCAAAATAGAGGAAATGTTCCCCATCAGTGAGGCTCAGTGCATGTTTTGTTCCTGCTCATCTCTTTTCATGTGTGTGTCTAATTTCTGGCAGCAGCTAGAGTGGAGAGACTGGTCCTACATACCTTGACTAAGACCAACAGAATACTTAAAAGTTGAACAATCTTTTTGTTCTCCTAAAGCCAGAGAAAAACCTTGGTTTTCTAACTGCTTCCTCTTTCAGATGAAAACCAGGATGGAACAGACCACACCATGATGGTCTGGGATCCATCAGCACATAGGGTGCCAGGGTTTCAGAAAGCTTACTGTTCCCTTTCACAGCAAAAGAAACATTGCTTTAAGGCAACCCCTGACTGTCCACATTGGTCTAATACAGTAACACTGTTGTTGTATTTATGAGAGTAATGTGTCATTTTAGCTAGATTAATTCAGAATCAACACATGCAGACAGAAACATCTTTACCTTTTACAGCCAGCTGACTACAGTATCTTATCTTGTGTTAACATAAACCTTTCAAATGAATACTTACTTCCATTACACACTATCATTTCCTTTCTGCTGAATATTCTCCTTCAATAGCCCAGAGTATCTGTGATATATATATATATATATATATATATATATATATAATATATGTAAATATATATGTATGTATGTATATATGTATATATATGCACTTGGTTTTTTTGGTCAGGATATTAGACATTTGCTATGATTTATAGAAGCACAGTCCTTTGAAATTATTTGACAATGAACTGCAGACTTGGGGCATATTTAAATATTTCAAATATTGTCTGATCATATGCTGTTCCAAGAGAGAATAAGAGCCAACACCAGAAAATTTCCTCCTGGAATTCTGCCAAATAATAGCTGGCTGTCCTGGGGAGGTCCATCATTGTGGGACTTTACTGTTTGTAAATTTAATAAATGCCTCACATCTGCTTATAATATTATGGAAGTCTACGCAGAAAGTACTTCTTACATGAAAATCCATTTTAAAAACCATTGCTTTGTGTTTGCACTGTTTGTCTGGGTATGCAGGAGAAATGCTACACTTGTGCTTTGAATCACAGTGTGCTAAGGCTTGAATTTGGGGAATCATCTAGTTCTTTCCCATCGTGGTACAGCTTAGGCCCAGAAGAGGTAAGGGAGTCCAGGGAATTATACCTAGAGTTAGTGACAGAGTCAGGGCCTAGAGGGTGCCACATCCTACCCTTCCTCCCTTTTTCTCTCCTCTCCTCTCCTTCCTTCCTTTCTACCTATTTTTCTTCTTCCCTCCCTATCTGCCTCCTTCCCTCTCTTCCTTTTTTTGGTCCCTTCATCCTTCTCCTTTTTAGGCTCAGGTCACATATGCTGCTCAGTCCATGACATATTTATATCACTGGTCTGGGCATGGACCCTCTCACATTTTATCTCCGAATCTGACTTTCTTCCTTCCAAATCGGCAACCATTCTGATGTATTTAATGCCCATGATTTTTATTTTTATGTATTTCCTCTCCTCCCCACCTCAATGCTGTGCTTGCAGATCCTCCTGTTGTAAAGTGTATAACCATTTATCTGTTGTTCTGGACTGCTATGCTTGTCTGAGGCTGTGGCTCTTCTGGTGGTGTCACCTGCTTTCCAGTTACTATATCCCACAGTATTTCTATGACAGACAATCCAGGCCCATTTGCTCTCTCTTAAGCAAAATTCACATGTTTTCCATTATTAAACTTAGAAAGCAGAACAAGTTCATGTAATATAAATGATTTAGCAGTGGCTTTAATAACCTTTCACCTCCAGATAAATTAATGGTACTATTTACTTCAAAAGCTGTCTTTCTTCAATCAAAATAGTGAGAATGCTTCTAAAATGCATTGACTTAAGTTACCAAGAGAAAAATATCTTACATTGTTTTTTTAAAAAGGAACAAACAAGTGAATGAAAGAAAGAAGGAAAGGAAAGGAAAGAAATGTTGGCAGAAAGATGGGAGACTGAACCCTTTTTCTGAAGGACAATTTGGCAATATATATCCGGAGCCTTTGATCTAGTAATTCTGCCTCTGGGAAATTTATCAGAAGGCAATAATAAGGAGTGGGTGCAACGATTCAACAGATAATGTTCACTGCAACATTATTTATAATTGTGAAAAACCTGGAATCAATCTCAATATGTCACCATAAAGGATAAGTTGAACTCTGATATATTCTACTAATTAAATCCACGCAACACATACTTTTTGAGGTCCTGCTATGTACCAGACATGTAGCTTGAGGCTGGGGATATAAAGAGGCTCAAAATAGACCAAGTCCCATCCTGTAGAGCAATGAGCCATTAAACCTGATGCTCTCAGAACACTTATGATACAGTAACTAATAGAGGCAGGATACAAAAAGTATCATTGTATGTTTTATTTTTAGATTTGTAATCATAGAAAGTTTTCAAAACAGAGTACTTACTTGAGAGACATGTATTTTTGAGAGATAATACACAGGATAGTGACCATAAATGATAATAGCATAGTATTTATTTCAAAGTTGTTAAGAGTGTAAAATTTAAGTGTGATATTTGCAGTGAGGGAGATATTAATTAGCTTTATTTAACTTCTCCACATGGTATGTATGCATCATTACTTTGTACCCTATAAACATATGCAATTATAATTTGTCAATATATAATTGATTGGTGGTGGACATTACAGGGCATTTAACTACTGAGCTACACCCCCCAGACCTTTTTATTGTTTATGAAGAGACAGAGTCTTGGAAAGTTGTGTAGAGCCTCACTAAGTTACTGAGGCTGGCCTGAACTTGCTATCCTCCTACCTCAGCTTCCTGAATCACTGGGATTACAGGTGTGTGCCACAATGTCTGACACAATAAATTTTTAATTAAAATATTTTAAACTTGTTTAAAAAGAACAAATGTCCTCCTATAAGCTCAGTACAAAATGACTGATATATTTAAAAAAAAAACAGTTGGGGCTGGAGTTGTAGCTCAGTAGTGGAATGCTTGCCTAGCATGTGTGAGGCACTAGGTTTGATTCTTAGCACCACATATAAATAAATAAAAATATAGTTCTATCAACAACTAAAAAAAATGTTAACACACACACACACACACACAGAGAGAGAGAGAGAGAGAGAGAGAGAGAGAGAGAGAGAGAGAGAGAGAGAGAGAGTGTTACTCAAGGCAGCATCCTGTTAGTGAAGCAGCCAGGTGTCCCTAGGAGGTGGTAATGATGACCACAGGCAGCAGTCCTTGGGGCAGGTTAGTGCTCACCCCATCATTACAAGCCACTGAATGGGGAGTTCAGAGTTTTATCTAGGACATGGGGTAATCAAGAAAAGTTTCTATCTACTCACGACTCCATTTACCACCCACAAAATTAAGGTTTGGGGCTTAGGGTCCCTTCTGATTCCCTTTAGTCCTGTTGTTCTTCCTTTGCTCATGATTATATTTCATATACTGTCACTTCCTTATTTTTACCAGTACTGTGACATGTTTGTGTTTTTTAACTCTCTGAATGACTGAATTGGGTCACTGCTCTACAAATCCAATTGTCAGTCTGTCAACTGTGGAAATCACTAAAATACTTGCTTGTCCATTCTGGGAACAGCTAACTAGTGCTAGTGCTGTACCTGTGTGCCCCTGGGTTTTCTTCTCTATAATGTATGTATTACTAATAAGTATCAATTCTACCAATCACACACAAAATAATCAAGAGGTTTATAGTTATATTCCCCATCCTCTTTCTATTAAAAATGTTCACATATAAAGTTAATTTTCTTTAACTTTTTAAAAACATTTATCCTTCTTTAAGAATTAGCAAGTCAAATGACATTTCAAAATAGAAATGTATTATCCATAAAAATCTATGGAAATATTTATTATTGTCTCTCTTCACAATTATTTAAAAATTATTTTAAAACAATTTTCCTGATTGCCCCTGGACAATGATTAGGTTTCAGACTCTTAAAAATCATACCCATTACCATTTTAGGAGACACATGGTACATGGTAGATTTCATTGCAATTGAAATATCTAGTGGAAATATCTGGTGGACACTTGTCAGTGTTACATTCCATTTGCTTCTTTGCTGACTTTGCCTTGTATTTCTAGACTTCCTGGTAATTGTTCATGATTTTAACCAATATAATATTTTTTTTTAAAGAGAGAGTGCGAGAGGAGAGAGAGAGAGAGAAAGAATTTTTAATATTTATTTTTTAGTTCTCGGCGGACACAACATCTTTGTTGGTATGTGGTGCTGAGGATCGAACACGGGCCACACGCATGCCAGGCGAGCTCGCTACCGCTTGAGCCACATCCCCAGCCCCAATATAATATTTGATTACAGAATTGTATGCATATCAACTTAGTTTTTTCTAAAAGTGGATTGTTGATGGTAGAAACTCATGCTCATTAAAAACACAGACTCCTGTGCTCAATTTCAGACCTGCCAAATCAGAATGCCTGGGGCCTTATGATCCAAATTTTGGACAAATTCTCTTCTACCAAGTGGTTTTATGTGCACTTAAACTGGAGAACCTTTCTCAAATAAAATTTGAGAACTTTTAACAGATATTTTATCTTCTCACTTGTAATCTTATTTTCCACTTGTCTTCTACATCATAATTCCAAGGACTCATCTTTCAAATAGTCTTCAGAATTAATTTTTCCTCCTTGGAAATTGCTATTAGCATTCTATATGTGTGTTTATGTGAGTCTAGTTTTATCTAGGAAGATGCCATGAAGATTCTTCTTGCTCATCACTGGTAGTTACTATTTGGACTTTTTTTTTTTTTGTCAAACACTAAGTTTTTTATGAAGACAAAACTACTGTTCTAGATTCTACAATAGATCTGGAATTAAAATGTCTTTCTTTTTTTATGTCAAAAGAAAGAAAATGACTCTACCCTTCATTCATACTCAAATGCTTCTCCCAGTAAATTCAACACCTCAAGTGAGGTGTGTGCCTCCAAGCCAACATTAGCCTGCTTACATCCTAATTATGGAGCAAAAGTAGAAAAGAGAAAAAATAGCAGTGACACAAAAGTTGAAGAACATATCTACATTCTTTTAGAAAACAAAAAAATGTCAAATGCAGTTGACCTTTCATATCCCTTGGTTCATCCTTGGATTCAATCAACCTAGGACCAAAAATATTTGGGAAAAAAATGCATCAGTACTGAACATATAGACTTTTTCCCCTTGGCATTATTCCCTAAACAATATAGTTTAACAACTATTTACATAGTATTTACATTGTATTAGGTTTAATATGTAACTCAGAGATGATTCAAAGTACATAGTAGGATGTGCATAGGTTATATGCAAATATTGCACCACTTCGTATAAGGGACTTGTTTTTGATATTAATTTTGGTATCTGTGGGTGGTCTTGGAACCAATCCACGGAGGACACCAAGGGACAGCTGTTTACTGGTCTCCCTTCTTACTCTAATTGCTCCTCTCCATATTCAAGGAGTGAGTTCAACCAGTACAATCTGGTTCTTAATTTCTTAAACACATATTCAAGTTACTTTCTGTACTCACTCCCTGTTGCTATGTAACAAGTTATGCCAAACTCAGTATGTTAAACAATAAATATTTATTATTGCAAATTCCTGTGGGTCAGGAATCTAAGAGTAGCTTTTCTGGGTGTTCTGGCTCCAGGTCTCTCATGAGGATGTAGTCAACATGTCATCTGAGTACAAAGTTCTGAGGGCTTGAAGGAGCCAAAGGATCTGCTTCCAAGGTGGGGGTTCACATACCCACCAGTCAATGCTGGCTGGTGGTAGAGGCCTTGGTTCCTTCCCATGTGGGCCTCTCCATAAGACTACTGGAGTGTCCATGTGCCCATTCCCATGCCAGCTGGTTTCCCCCAGAGGGTGTGATACAAGAGAGTGAGGCAGAAGCTCCAGTATCTTTATAACAGATCCTCTGAGATCTGCCATTTCTTCAGTTCCCTACTTGTTGTGTGACAGGTGTGGATACCAGAAATAAAGGAGTCAGGAGGGAAAGGTTTCTCTGTTATGTGAGGTTGGTGCCAGGGCCAGGCAACAGATGAGGACCAGTCATTCAAAGAGAAGAGAAGGGAGTTTTGGGAGAACTGTAGCTTCCAAAAGTTTCTTCAGACTCCTTTTCTCCATTTCTCTCTCCACCCCCTTTAGTACAAGGATTGAACCCAGAGGCACTTAACCACTGAGCCACATACCAAGCAACTGCGCCCCCCCTCCCGACCAATTTTTTTTTTTTTGTAATTTATTTAGAGACAGAGTCTTACTGAGTTGTTTAGTGCCTAGCTAAATTGCTGAGGATGGCTTTGAATCCTCCTGCCTCAGCCTCCTGAGTCATTGGGATTACAGGCATATGCCATCACGCCTGTCTTCCATTTCCCAATTTGAGATCTTTTTTTTGGTTTTGTTTGCTTTACCCCCTTACCAGCAGCCATACTAAAAAGCTGCTGAGATCCCAGTGGAATCAAGTCAGAAAATGTTACCTCTTTTTCTGCTCCCCATTTTTGCTCTTTGGCAAAAGGCTGGTGGCAAGGAGGAAAATGAAATGTTTTAAATTCCCAGAGAATCATGGATTACATGTAGAAATGTGATGTGGTACATCCAAGTTTGGATAAATAATCTCCTGGGTTTGCCTAGACATTGTGAAGTCCTAAAAATCAACTGGTTTTGAGATCAACTTTCCTAGAGTCTTTTTGGAATTGGAGATAGAGGAGGGAAAGATTATCATATTGGTAACGTATTTTGAGATGGATTAAAACTATATTTCTAATTTTTACTCAATTCTGGGCATTTAGGCCTTTAATAAATTTTTTACTTTTGCTAAGACATGGAATCCTGGACCAGAACTCTGGAGACTTGAGGTCTAACATAACAAAGCATGTCCATAATGTGACATGGACACCACACAGAACACTCTGGGTCCCACTCTCCTCATTGGAATATGTGGTTGTTTATACTTTTCTTCTATATCAACACAGCAGTGATATCAAAAGGTCCCAGTAGTTTACTCAAAGATTAAAGAATGGGTATCTCTAAGGTTCTAGAGGGAATCAGCACCCCACAAGAGAGAGGTGGTGAGGAGGAAACAGTGCCAAGCAGGCTTATAATCCCAGCAACTTGGGAGGCTAAGGCAGGAAGATTGCAAGTTTAAGGCCAGCCTCAGCAACTTAGCAAAACCCTAAGCAACTTAGAGAGACCCTGTCTCAAAATAAAAACTAAAACCATCTGAGGATGTGGCCCAGGGTAAAGAGCCTCTACGTTCAATCCTTAGTGCCCAAAACAAACAAACAAAAATGGCTAGAACAATTACAGTCATTTAGAAGCCTGCACTTTTCATTGAGACCTGAAGTCAATATTAGATTTATCACATACTTTTATTAAAGTGTGGTCAGCAAAGTGTCCAATGCAGTTTCTTGCCTTTCTATAGGAGAATAAACATTTAGAAGTATTAAGCAAAGCTGAGGCTTTCATGTAAGTAGTGATTTTGGGTTCAATTTATTCCTAGCACAATTGTTTTTCCACCATGCTAGGGATGACACCCAGGGTCTTGAGCAGGCCAAAGTACTCTACTACACAGCCCCTAGAACATTTCTGACATAAAACTGCACCACCACTCCCTCAGTGTTAGCTCCTCACCTGAGACTTCTGTAATACACTCCACTTTTTTGACTCTATGTATGCTTTTTGAATCACAAAGCAGTTGTAAGCACTTCTTGATAAAAAAAAAAAAAACTATTGAACTTTTGACTCATAACCCTTTTGTGTATGTTTGATAGGAATCATCAGACGTATCCAAAACAACATAAAATGGAGAAACAGGATCCAAACTCTGCTCATGTGAAATTAAAGTATAATGAAACTCCCTGCAAGATATTTTTCCCTTATGGGGTTTTCTGGGTCTATTTCTTGTGCTCTCAAGATTACAGGTTGTAACTAGGCCATGATGAATCTTTCTTAATTTCAGTTTTATTGAGGTATAATTCATATGCTATAAAATTAACTCATTTAAAGTATACAATTTACTGACTTCAGTAAATTTACAGCATTGTGCACCCATCAATGCAATCTAGTTTTAGGACATTTTCCTTCACCCCTGAAAGAAGCCTCAGTTCCATTTGCAGTCAATCCCTGTTCTCACTCCCAGCCCCTGGCAACTATAAATCTATTTTCTGTCCCTATAGATTAGCTTCTTTTGAACACTTCCTATAAATGGAGTCCAAAAAATACATGGTCCTTTCTGTACAACTTCTTTCGTTTGGCATGTCATGTTTGAGGTGCATCCATGTCGTAACATGTATAGTACCTTCTACTTCTGAATAGTGTTCCAATGTATGGAGATTCCACGTTATCCATTCTCTGACAGTTGGACATTTTCACTGTTTCCACTTTTTAGTGATTATCCCTGATTTCATTCAGCTCTTCAAGGAATGAGCCAGATTTCTGAGAATTATCTTTGTTGTTGTCCCAAGTGTAGAAAAACTATGATGTTAAATCCTTTAGCAGCATCCTCCAAAAGATGTGAATTTCTCTCTGCTTTTTTCTTTTGTTATCTCTCTGCTTGGTGACTATCTCTCCCCTGCCTTTTCCTGTCACTTCTTCCTTTATACTGCCTCACAGCTTATCTCTTAGTAAACATGCAGCCTGGCTTACCATAAGAGCCTGCAGCAACAAGCCAGAACACCTGGCTGTTAAGTCTGAGCTGACATCTTCTGTTAACTGGACCCTCTCTGAGACAGAGAGAGAGAGAGAGAGAGAGAGAGAGAGAGAGAGAGAGAGAGAGAGAGAGAGACTGGAATAATTTTATTATTTTAGCAGAGTCATTTCCTTAAAATAAAATCTGACTCCAAATCCTGATGTATAACAGATGAGATTGCCACAAGGTTTGAAGTGGGGGTAGAGTTTGAGGTCCTGTTGGCTCTGTCCCGGAGTACTCTGTGTACCTCAGCTCTGGAGCATTCAATCTGAAATTCCCTGTACAGATTTAAGGGTCTGTAATTGTGTTTTAAAGCCTATGATATCCTATTCATATAGAAGTAACTGTGAATAGAAGCAAAAGCACAAGACTGAACATCAGATGACCTGTTCCAGCCCTTTTTGCCTGTAAAATAATTTTGGGCAAATTATTTAACCTGAATTTTAGTTTTTCAGGTGTGGCAATATGTACATGGTGTCACATCATGCACATTTAACCTACAGGAATTCGGGGATACAATCAGCAGAAAGAGGAATTTAGTTATGGCTGGACCTGCCCTTGTTTGCAGTTAGCTCCATTCCTCATCCTTCACCCTCTCTGCATCTTGAGCAATGACATTGATCCCATAGGCTACAGCTGACAGGTTCTCTTTTCCACTGGCTTTCAACTTCCCTCAAAGGGAGGTACCAGTGTGAGACTGGAGGACAGGAAGAGGGGAAAAGCCACAGTATCTCTCCCCCGCTTCTCTTCTTGGGTGGCTTCTCTAGCAGTAGCTGTGTTGTTGTAGTTGTGGCTCTAGTTCCTAGTGAGCAGACCCATCTTGTTCAAGCTTAACTTCACTAATCTCAGCCCTTGGATCTGGTTATATCTCCTCTTCCCATTTTCCTCCAGCCTGGGAGTGCTTACACTAAAGCCCTTCTCTGAATATCTAGAGTCGTTTCTGTTTTCCTGGTTAGATCTTGAATGATGCAGCTAACACCTGGCAAAAAGGGAAAGAATGAGAATAAGAATCTAAACAGAAAATGTCACCAGTCATTTTTCTTAATGCTCTGGAATGAGGGATAGGCACAGGATATGAGACCCTCAGTTGGTTGCAGGTCTCAGGGTCCCTTAATGGGTTTTAAGTTGTGGAGTTTTGGGGTATATTTGACAAGCAAACTTACATGTACTATAGAATACAAACTGGTGAGCTAGATAAAGCTCTGCTGAAAAGCCCAACTGCAAAATTTCAAACAAATATAGAGCATTATTATTACCTGCATTCCAAGACCAGGTCATCCAGGAATGGGGAACTTTAAGTCTTTTTATGGGATTTAGGTTACTGTGGAGCATTTCTAGAATTCTTCATTGTTTTCTACAAAAAGGAAACTAAATCTTGCTTCATAGGAGAGACAAGGAGAGGATATTTGTGGCATATTTACGCACTCATGTAACATATCTCCCTTTCACTCTTCCTTACCATTGTTTCCCTCCTTCTGGACCCTTTTCTTTTCTCTAATAGCCCCCCTTCTATCAGAAAGGTGATATGTATTTATTTATTTACCTATTTACTGGCTATTTTGTTCAATTTTTAAAATTGGAGCCCTAAAATCACACACAATGGTAAGAATCATTATTACATATTCACACATGCACATGATATGACAAGAAAATTTGGCTAATATCATTTCCCAGTATTTTCCCTTATTCTTTTATCCTCCCTCACCCTTTTTTCTACTCTACTGAGCTCCCTTAAATTCTCATGAGACTCTCTCCTACTCAAAAAGGTGCTTTTTTTGATGACAGTATTTTCACATTATTGCCCTAAACTATGAATTATATTAGTGTGAATTATATCCACATAGATTTTTGCTTCCCAGCTATGGTTCTTGTGGGTATATATTTTGAACAAGTAAGTCTTTTTTCAGATTTTCCCTTAGGACTATGGGCTGAACAGTGAAGAAGCTAATGAAGCTAATGGACACTAGTACAAGCTGCCCTGTCCAACTACTAACTTCCATTTTACAAAATGGTAATAAAAGTAATGGTGATGAGTTCCCTAAGATTGCTGTCTTGAGTTTTTTACAGTTGAAAAAGAGTTGCTAGCCCAATCTCACTAGACTTATATCCCAGTTGCTGTATTTGACAAAATTTGTCTTTCTGGTGACACATTTCTGGCTGGACCAGTAGCAATGAAATTCTTTTCTTTTTGCCTGGTCTTTTTTTTGGCCCCTACCCAGCAATATGTCTGAATTCCTGTGTAGGTGTCCAGCTATTTGATTTTTCCAATTGTCTTCAAAAATATTTAAAGAGCCCCAAATCAATGTTTTGAAGAGTTAGAAATTAACTCTTTTCTGTTGAGAAAAATGCTGATGAATATTGATAGATGTTCACCACCCTGTAGGTGGGGGGCAGGGGAGGGATGAGGAAGAACAGGCAGGGTCTGGCCTGTTTTACACAAGGCTGAAGTCTTACAATACATGCCATGTAATCAGGCAAAGGACAAATAATCCCCATGAATACATTTACAGTGAATTGACCTACATTTCACGTTAGATAAAACACACTTAAGTCATTAAATGAATTTCTCCCTCTGGTTCGTTAGTTCTCAGCATGCTCTGATCTTTTAGCCATTTGTCTTATAGCTCATGAAAGCTGAATATGGGAAAATTGGAAACTAAATCATTGCATCTGTCTCCTTACCGGGTCAGGATATGTTCCCATAGAGGAATTATTTCGATGTTGGAGATTGACTGGTTCTACTGTGGATCTCGTCTGGAAGACTGCGAAGCTGTACTGGATGTACTGGCCTTCTGCCAAGCACTGTGTGCACATTAGCAACAATGTGCCCATGCTCACATTGCTCAGGAGTCATCTAATGCTAAGAGCTTAGATTTAGCATTAGGAGAGCCCTGGAGAATGCATCCAGTCTGTTCTGAGCAGCAGAATTGATGATGAAAGAAGCTGATCATTTAAAAAATTCTCACTGGAGGCTCAGACCTTCACGTCTTCTTTTCTCTCTTAAGACACTCATTAAATAAAGGTGTTGTGGAATGGAACAGTGTAGGTCAGCTTCAGGGAGTGCCTGTCACATCAAATGGACATATTATGCTTTTTTTTTTTTTTTGATGCTGAGGATTGAAATCAGGGCACGTGCTTTACGCAAGACTATCTATTTTTAAAGGTGTTATTCTTGGTGTGGAATTTATGGTGTTTCATGAAGCTGCTGGTCTGGCTTTGGAGAGACTGAAACAAACTAACATTGTAAAATCAAATATTCTAGTAGGCAGTGGAGCAGTTGAGTGCATCATTTTAATAAATAGGTCAAACATATAGCAATTTTCTGGGGTAGAAACAGGAGCTCTGAAAAGAAGAAAGGAGAGCAGGGTAAACAGGACTCTTTTAGTGTTCATCAAATGGCTGTCCCCAATATTTATGAGATCTTAGTTGATATTAGTAGAAACATAACCAATGTAAAAAAAGAAAGTGTACTGAGAAAATCAAAGGTATTGTTTTAGTCAGCTTTTTTGCTACTGTGACCAAAAGACTTGATAAGAACAACAAAAAGGAGGCAAAGTTTATTTGGGGGCTCATGGTCTCAGAGGTCTCAGACCACATATGGCTATCTCTATTCCTTAGGGATTGAGGTGAGGCAGATGTCGTGACAGAAGAGCATGGTGGAGGACAGTAGCTCAGGACATCATAACAGGAAACAGAGAGAAAAAGACAGCTCAACTCCCCACGGACAAAATATAAACCCAAGGGCATATCCCCATTGGTCCACCTCCTCCAGCCACACCCCTTCCTGCTTCTACTTACCACCCAATTAATCCCTAACAGGAGGCTGATGTACTGATTAGGTTAAAGCTTTCATAACCCAACTATTTCATCTCTAAATTTTCTTGCATTGTCTCACACCTGAAATTTGGGGGGCACCTAATCTAAACCATAATAGTGTTTTGGCCAATGCTTTCAGTGGCACACAGGCAGTGAAAAACATGTTCAGAGGTAAGTAATATAAGAGATAGCACATAAAGAATTATTTAATTGGGGCTGGAGTTATGGCTCAGCTATAGAGCACTCACCTCACATGTGCAAGGCCCTGGGTTTGATCCTCAGCACCACATAAAATAAATAAATAAAATAAAGTTTAAAAAAGAGAATTTTTAATCAAAAAATATATATTAAGCTAAGTTCTGAGCTGTGGACTAGAGATACAGAGATGAATATAATACCTTCCCTGTCCTCAGGGATGACATAGTCAGTAGTAGCTGAAAGAACTAAAGATTTGTCTTTTTATCTAGCTAGTATTTGGAAAATCATCTTCTGGAAGAAGGATTAGTGATGGTGTTTGTGTTACTGAAGGTGGAATTAAATCCAATGGGTAGAAGCCACAAAGACTCATATTAGCTTAATATGAGACTAACATTACAAACAGTGAGAGGTAACTGAAGGTGTGTTGGACAGCACAAGGAAGTCATGAGGCTCAGGTTCTCAGGCTTTTGGGAACAGGCTTGATGATCCCTTGGCAGGAACACAGGGGCAGTAGAAATGGTGAATGAGACACACACACACCCTGTTGGTTCACTAATTACTCTACTATATACAGTACACCAAAGTCCCAAATTTTATGGACATACTGGTGAGCAAACCCAAGACCCTCTCTCATGTAGCTTATACCTAGTGGGAAGGACAAACATGAATTGACCAATCACAAGAACATGTAAAACTGCAATGAGGAAGACACGTGGGATTACAAGAGCAGGTAACAAGGTGTTTTACCTTATTGGGGGAGGCCAGGGGAAACTTTGATGAAGAACTCTTGATCAGGCTGAGATCCAGTGGATGAGTGGGAATATAGGAGGCTGTTCCAGGCAAAAGGAGAGACTATGCAGGGCTCCTCAGATGACAGTGGGCTGGCTCTCAAGGAACTTTAAGGTCCCTTTATTCCTTTCTTCCTTCCAATTTTATTTATTTATTGAATGAGCAATACATAGAAGAACAAACTCAAAAGTACAAAAAGGCATAGAATGAAAAATAAGTCTTTCCCTCTACCCTGACTTTCCAGAGACAGTCACTGTTGGAAGTTTTTTTTTTTTTTTTTTTTTTTTTTTTATCCTTCTGGAGGTAATTGACACATCAATAAATATTCCCTTTTATCCCCTCTATAAAATTGTGGTACCCTATACATCATTCTGCATTGTACTTTATTCTCCTAACAATGAATCTTGAGGCTTTTTTCATCACATTTAAAGCAGTTCTACAGTTCTTTAGTAGCCACACAGCAATCCACCGAAGGAGGCACCATCGTTTATTTAGACTCTCTTTTACAGAGGATTGCAAGCAAAGCAGCAATGAATATCTTTATGAGCACACAATTTTTCACATGTGTGTATTTGTGTGTGAAGTAAGCTTTTGTGTTTTTTCTTACAAAAAAAGATTTTCATGTCATTTTTTATTATAAGAGTAATAATAGATGCTTATAGGAAAATAATATTTAAACACTGCAGAAATACCTAATGTGGAATGTGAAAGTGCTCAACCTCACCCTCCATAACTACTCTGGCTATCAGTTCTCTAGGTGATTTCTAATCAATATATTTTCCAAGTACTGGGTCTATAGCTTTCATTAGATTCATATAGGAATATATGAACCCCAAAAGTTAAAAGCATTCACTGCTAGAGAGAAGCCATAGGTAAGTTTCATTTTCACTTAACAGTGGTGTTAAATCCTACCAACTACACCAAAAAGAGAAAAGGGAAAAGGAAAAAAATGAAAGAAAAAAGTGATATTAATCTTGGTAGAAGGCTTTTCCAAGAGCTCCTTTAATATTGCAAAACTTGAATAAATTATTTAATCTCATCCATAAAATAGGGACAATAATAGTAACTCATAGGGTGGTTACAAGGATTAAATAAGTTAATATTTTCAAGCACTTAGAAAAGCTCCTGTCAAATCATAAGTCCTCTGTACATATTTATAAAGTATCCCTAGGTCATATGTGCCCTGCCTGCCCCAATCCCAATAAGAAAACCAAGCTAAAGAGCTACAGACTCTTGACAAGCAGCCCGGACCTTCTGAATAATTCCCAGTACAGCATCTCACCCAGGGAAGCATGCTATCCCTATCTATAGACCAAAACATATCATCTAGGTCATGTGAGGAAGTAGGTAGGCAAGAGAATGCTGCAATAAAACTTGATGTTAATTACCCAGCTAGCAGGGACAATCTTTGATAATTTAGAAAAAGCAAATTACATGCAATAAATAAATGTGTGTGTGTGTGTGTGTGTGTGCATGCCACATTTTAGTAAGAAATTGATTTTAAATTGAGGGATTTTTTTTTTCCAACAGCAGGAGAAGAGCTACCTCTGTTTTAGTCTGCTTTTTCATCTCTGTGACCAAAAGATCTGACAAGAACAATTAAAGGCATAAAAGAAAAATTTTATTTGGGGCTCATGGCATCAGAGGTTCAGTCAATGGCTGGCTGACTCCATAGCGCTGGGCCCAAAATGAGGAAGAACATCACAGTGGAAGGGTGGAGTGGGGGAAAGCAGCTCAGGACATGGCAAGTAGGAAACAGAGAGAGTTCCACTCACCAGGAACAAAATGTAAACTCCAAAGGCATGCCCCCATTGACCTATCTTCTCTAGCCACATTCTGCCTGCCTACAGATACCACCCAATGGATTAATGCTATTGATTAGGTTACAGTCCTTATGAACTAATTGTTTTGCTTCTGAACATTCTTGCATTATCTTACACATGAGCTTTTGGGGGACACCTTATATCCAAACCATAAAAACCTCTAAAACTAATATAATTGAAACTCACAGTTCAAGATGTCTAATCTGCCAGAATTGTAATTACCTTTCACTTTATCCACCATGACTCCTTGCCAAAAAGCAAACAACACATATACTCACAGACACATATGCACATATGTTATTTTACTAAATATGGAATAATGCATTTGAATTTTGTTATCTAAAAAGTACTTTAAATATTTTGGATACTTCAAGGGCTCTTGAAAAGGTAATGCATGCTTCCATCCCAGGTCTTTATTTTCCTCCTTGCATCTCATGTTGCAGTATCAGAGCCAGTATTTAAAAAGCATAATGTTGCAGTACAGTCAAGTCCCAACCCTGCACTCACCAAACTTTAAGCATGGGAATGAATTCAGTTCTGAGCACAAGTATTGTGCAAGTATATTCACAAGTATTGAGCCTCTAGGCCATGCCCAAAGCCTGGTATCAAGCAAAGAGAAATCAGATAGAGTCCCATGTCTTTCCCCATGTCAGCTTGTCTGTAAAATAAAATGCTTCAATGAGATGGCTAATCCATTTTTTCCCAGCTCTGAGTTCTATGATTCCTCTGATGTTGAAGTAAAACCAAGGAATTATTTGCAAATAGAAGTTCTTCAGAAATACTGATCAGTAGCTTTCATGATGATCAAATTGCTACACAAATCCTGTTCCATCCACAGTGCTCTGTCACTTGAATCATTAACAATGTAATCAATACTAATGATGTATCATTCATAATGACAGGCTATTGGTACAGTGCTTCATAATATCAATAACTCCTTATGCAACCCTGGTCAGATGTCCCAGTTTCTCTTTTTTTACAGGAAACTGAGGTGGAGAAAAGATTGAAGATGGCAGTGTAAAGATTTGAACTCAGGTCTGACTTCTCATCAGGGCTCTTCCTGCCTACACTGTCTCTCCACTTATGAAATGCTTCTGGGTATTATCCCTGCTGTGCATCTAAGGCATCCCTGCCCTCTATACAGGGGCCATTCTATGTGTTTTCTTTATTCTACCCCCAGCGTCTTGCCTTGTGGGCACCTGCTTTTCCCTGGTGCAGGCCTCTTTCCACATTTGTTTGCCAAGGCAGGGAGGCTGCTCTTGGGTGGATCATGGCTCTGTGGACAGACCCAAAAGAAAGCCGTTTTTAAAAGTTCCTGCTTGCCTGCTTCCTAGACCTAGAGAGACACAGATGCAGGGCTCCTGCTGCCTGCACTGTCAACTCCATTTCTGAGGCCCAAAGCACAAACCAAGAATTCTTTGTCCATCTTATCCCAGCAGCATCAGGCCCTGAATTTTTCATTGAAACTCCCTGAAGAAAGCTTGTTATCAGCTGGACTTGCTCTATTTAAGGTTTTAATCTCAGTGAAGATGAATGGGTCATTTAAGTGCTTCTGTGTGTGACTCTGAAAAGCCAGCAGTGGAGATTGCTGGGCCAGCCTGCCTCAGCCATCCAAGGCATGCTCCACTGGAGGCCAGCCCCAAGGGACATTTCCAATGGTAATAATTTTAAAATGTACTTATGTTTAGGCAATGGCAATGGAAATATTTCTCAAATCACAGTACACTCAAACCATCCAGTCGGGGCAGGCATGACTGGCCTCTTTTATGGTGGAGGGAAAGGAGGATTAGCCTTGGGAACTCAGGGGCCCAGGAGGCCAGGCAGTTTGCATTTTTGAAATGGAAATGCAGATCTCCAAGACTCAGCTCTGTGATCTCCACATTCTACTGGCTTTAGACTACTTTAGAGAGCTGGCCAGGTTTATTTCATATTCAGCCTCTGCCTTTATCTCCACCTCTCTCACTTAGAAAATCTGAATTACAGCCCTTGTGAGGTACTTGGGTGCCTCCTGGTGTCAGAGGTTCAGCAGCCTCCTGTTCCCATAGGGTGTTGCATAGGTTAGCCACTAGAGGGATTCTTTTCAAAGTTAAAAACTGTGTGTGTGTGTGTGTGTGTGTGTGTGTGTGTGTGTGTGTGTGTGTGTGTGAGAGAGAGAGAGAGAGAGAGAGAGAGAGAGAGAGAGAGAGAGAGAGAGAGAGAAGGGAGTGGATTTCAAGGCTCCATTAATAGATTCTTCATGGGATAGTAGGTAGTAGGGGATGCTGACCTGGATTGAGTGGCTGGATATTCACTCAGGCAGGTGGGATCAGGCACTGGGGAGCCGGGAGGAGAGTGTTAATAGGAGAAGGGAGGGAACATGAGAAAATCTGGTGTAGACCTCCCTTACTTCCCTAACACTCTGTATGCTAATTCAGGGACTGAAGAGACTGGAGACATTTTGTTGTTGTTGTTGTTTTAAGTTAGGACTTGAATACTTTGCTTTCCTAACTCAAGAACTCAGGGACCAAATACTCTTAGATACCACAGTGTCCCTCTCTAAATTTACCTTCCAAACTTAGGAATCAAGTAGATTATATTTTATACTTTAGGAGAAAAATGATCCATTGAAATATAATATTTGGTGATACCTGACTCAGTATTTAGAAAGCATAATTGTTAGGCTTATGGAATTAAATTTATTACTTAACAATTACAATGATGAATATATGTATCTTTTAGGCTCTTATGCTTTATTCTATAAAATTAGAATGGTGACAACATGGTTTGTAACTGGCATTGTTTTCATGACCACATTTTGGGTATTTCTTGAATCTAGTTCGACTTCTTCAATATCGTTGCCAGTGTTTTCTTATCTAGTGGGCAATCAAATTGTATGCCCAGGTGTGCCTGTTCATCTCACTTTTTGTTGTCACAGGTGTCCACACAAGGACCAGCCTTTCTGTCTCCTTTGCTTTCCCTTCTTTATGCTTTCTTGAACTATAATCCTTAGAATTGGTGCTATAGACCTCCATGCTGGAGAATGTACTACATTTCTTTGTTTTCTGCTGTTGCTCATGCTCAAGGCTCATTCCATAACAAAAACTGTAAGCCACTTAAAGCTGAGAACTGTGTCATTTTTTCTTTTACTTCTCTTTCCTTTTATTTTAAAATTCTTTATTCAGGGTCAAGCCAGTAACAGCCTTTCAATAAATATCTCTAAATCACTGCTAAACTTGCTACTTGTTCAAAGATAGACATTTGACTTAGAAGGTGCACTAGGAGCAAATGGGAACCAGGGATAATAAAACCCCATGAAATGCAATTTCCTGTTTTGTATAATGCCAGAGTCAAATATTTTTACCATATCTCCTTGGAAATATAGAGCAAATCAAAACTGAAAATTGTAAGGAAGCCATCCTTTATGGTTGCTAAAAATACAAAAACAAAGCATCAGGTTTTCCTAATTGTGGATCCCCACAGGTGATGAATCCAAGAGTAAGGCCAACAGTGACCATGTGTGGTGCTCTGGATAAGCCCCAAGCCACCTGTGCAGGTGTGGCTCCTCTTCCATTATTTTCTTTGGTTTCTTAACACTTAAACCCTCTGCTGCAGGTGAGAAGCCAACTGGTGGGTATTTTCCCAATAACCAAGGCAAAGGGCCAGGAACCAGTTGGCAGGTGCCTTGTGTGGAGTATGTCATGTGAGCTGTCAGCTCCATCCTTGCTCTTCCTCAGAGCTCTTAGTGTTGCAGGGTGGCAGGGCACAGCAATGGAGGCAAGGGTCATGCTTCATTTTCCAAACTCTCCTGCCAGCTCTTCCAGACCTGATGGAAGTCTACCCATGAGAGGCACTGGCAGGAACCCAAAGCTGGTAGAAGAAATGAGCCTCCACCCCCAGTACTGGGACTTAACTCAGGGGCACTTATCCTTTGAGCCATGTCCCCATCTCTTTTTAGTTTTTTATTTTGAGATAGGTTCTCAATAAATTGCTTAGGAACTCTCTAAGTTGCTGAGGTTGGCTTTGAACTTGGGATCCTGTCTCAGGCTCCCATGCTGCTGGGATTATAGTTATGTACCACCATGCCCAGCTGTTTCCTGTGCTTGAAAGGGTCTCAGGCCATGTCAGCAGCAGCAGGGTGTGGGCCTCTGGTCATGCAGCCCATTAGCTCCAGCAGCAGCACTGGCAAAGCCCCTAGTAGGCCATCATCCTTATCCCTGTGTAATCCCCTTCTCTCTTGTGCTCGCCAGCCCTGCACTGTCTTGCAGGCAGTTATCTCCATGAAATCACACTCCATGTGGACTATGTGCAAAGGACCTTACTGACATAGCTGCCAAGGTCAGAGCAGGAGTTCAACCACCAAATCTTGGGTACCAAAAAGCTCAGGACAAAGGGCCCAGGGGTAAAGCCAAACTGAGCAAAGAGTTAGGAAATGCAGGCTGGAAGGAGTATTGCCACGGATAGAGCTTGTAGGAAGCTTCCTCTGCAGTGATAGAGGGCAGGAGCACCTGCCTGGGGCCACTGGGTGTCCTGTGAGCCTCAGTGTGAATGGGTGCATCAGAGCCTCTCCCCAAGAGAAGTTCAGAGAAAAGGAGTGGAGGGGACACAGAGGAAGTAAAACCCTCAGGGATGCAGGAGAGTGGCCCACTGAGAAGCAAAGCATGCCCAGATTTCCACAGTCACACTGTACCACTTCACAGCTTTTGATGGCTTGCCTTGAGACACAAAATGATGAGAAAATTGAGTGTCACTCCTTGGAGTCAAGATGGATTTAATAATATATTCTGATTTGAAAATCCCTTCAAGTTAAGATGGATTTGATGAGGCTGTAAAAACCCAAATTTTGTTTCAGCTATAAGTTTATTGTTACCCAATTAGAAGTTCTTTCCTTTTCTTTCTCTGTTTTTCAGTTACTTGACTGGACTTGGTTTTAACAAACAGCATGCTGTAAAGCTGGCTGGTGGATGCCACTTTGGAATTTACAAACTGACTATGGCTTCATCTTCTTGGAGCACTCATTGTCTTGGGCTCCTCTTGTCGGCACAGTCTGATGAGGCCAATGGCCATGTTGAGCTGCTAGGAAGAGGTCCATGTGGCAGGAAGATGAGGGCTGCCAACAGCCTCAACCAGGGAACTCTGAAGCAGCTGAAGTTTGACATGGCTCAGATGTGGCTGACACCTTGACTGTAGCACCAGAAGAGGTCCAGGGTCAGAGAACTGGGCTCAGCTATTCCTGAATCCTTATGTATAGAAACCATGAGGTAATAAGTTTTGTATGCCTCTGAGTTTGGGTCACTGCACAGCATGGACGAACAACATGGACATTTTACCCCAACTCCCACTTCCTATCCCTTCCTTCTCTATCTGTAGATCCAGAGCACTGACTCCATTCAAAAGTGAAAGGAAAGAAAAAACGTGGAAGGACAGAGATAAATAACCAATGACCCATTCAAAAACTGACTGCAAGAAGAGTAGGATCCCTTGAAAAGAGGAGGAATACAATAGATAAGCTGAGAAAGAACAGCAGTGTGGTGTGAGAAGGGTGTAAAGACAGGGGTAGATTTCAAGAGGAAATGTCCCTGATAGCAGAAAACTGGGCCCATACCTGTTAAAGGTGTTAGGGTGGTAGACAGGTGATTTCATCAGGCCATACCTCGATGTAAGAGAAATTGTGCATTTCCTTTGATTTCCACTTAATTCCACCATGTCAAGCCTCAGCTGCTTCAGAATTCCTTGGTGAGGCTGTTGGTAGCCCTCAGCTTCCTGCCACATGGACCTCTTCATAGCAGCTCAACATGGTCACTGGTTTATCAAGACTGTGATGACAAGAAGAGCCCTAAGAGAATGATTACTCCAAGAAGATGAAGCCATAGTCTGTTTGTAAATTCCAAGTCCACCTCCTGCTGGGCAGTCATTCCAAGGACAATGCCACTGTCCTCAGGTAGTGTGAAGTCTGATCATTTCAATGGTCAGGACCTGTAAAGGTCTTTTCAGGTCTCATTAGCAGACACCTGCTGTCCTAGTCTGATCTGTGCCTCAGGTCTGTCGACTCTGCTGGGCCACCCTCTCCTTGGAATAGAGGAATCTGGCCGGTCTGGGCCCAGGCCTAGGATTCAACTTGCACAGGGCACCATGTGATGTTTTTCTCTTGCCACATTTGGCGAGTGGACTTTCCATACACCACTCAGAAAAACCTGTGAATTCTCCAGACCTCTGATGCATTCCACTGGAATTTCATTAGCCAAATCAAATTCTTGCTGCCACTCTCCCTCCCCTGTGCCAACTCTGTATCCCTTACAGAAGCCTTTGTCTTCCATTGTTGGGCTTATCACCTGTTCTACTTTCCATCCTGGTAACTTGAAGCAACCATCTCAGTAGCTTGTCTGCTCTGGTCCTGCTACCATTTTTTTTTTCCCTGAGTACTATGCATGTTTTACTGTAAATTATCAGAGAAAAGCAAGATTTTGCAAGGTACTTTGGAGGGAATCAAAGATTTCTTCCAAAATCAACTAGTAATTAATTTGTCTTTCAAAAACTACAAAGACAGACATATATAGGGAGTCAAAAATAAAGCTTTAGAATACACAGAGAAACAGAATTAAGGAAACAAGAGTGTTAACAAAAAGATAATTATTCACATACAGCAAATTAAAATGAAAAATTAACCAAAGGGTCAAAACTATAGATAAAGTCAGGGAGAAAGGATAAAACAGTGTTTAATTGAGGTTTAATATTTACAACGAAGTCTGAATCATCAGGTAGAAATTCAGTTGTATTCAAGAGATTGATTTGAGTGGAATAATGAGTGTTTGGTACTCAAGTATTTATTGAATCAAAACAAATATTTTAACAGTTGAAAATGGGAATTTCTGCTACCAGTTTTGATGTATTGTCTCCCTCTCCAAGAGCAAGCCAGCTTCCCCACATGGTCTGCTGAGAGCCACCATTTGTAAAATAATTATCTCACTTGCTTAACATATGCAAATATATATATGTATATATATATATATACATATCACACACACATATACACACACATATATGTTTTGTGTGTATATATGTATGTATGTCCTAAATATATCTATGCATATATATATATATATACATGTATGCATGTATGTATATGTACATGTGTACACAGTCATGTGTTGCTTAAGGACATGATCTAATTTTCTAAGAAATGCATTGTTAGTCAATTTCATCATCTTGCGAATATCATAAAGTGTATTTACACAAACCTAGATAGCTCTGTCTGCTCCACATGTAGGCTGTGGGTGTGTGCGTGCTCCTAAGTAAACAACATTTTACTAGAGTAAATCAAACACAAGAAAAAATGATGCAATGAAGATATATAATGAACACGAGATGCATGACATTGCTATTGGCATCACATGGCACACTGTATTACAGTAAACTTTTTTTAAAAAAATGAGAAGAGTACATTCTAAAATAATGATAAAATATAGCACAGTAAATACATAAACCAGTAGCAGCCTTTTCTCATCACCTACAGGATGTACTATATATAATTGTGTGCTGTTCTATGACTGGCTGCACAATGGGTTTCTTTGCATCAGCTTCAGCACAACCCCATGACTGATGCATTGCACTGCCACCTATGCCAGCCTCAACATCCCTAAGGGTTGGGAATCCTTCAGCTTCATTATCTCATAGGACCACTGTCATATATGTAGTTCAGGGTTGACTGAAACATCATTATGCAGCACATGACTGTATGTCCTATGGGCCCATTCAAGAGTCAGTTGAAGACATTCTGCCCATCATCCCGAAATACTTCGGTGAAAGATATTTTCTTAACCAAAGGGTCAAAACCATAGATAAAGTCAATTTCAATGAATAATGAACAAGCTGAGGATCTTTAACATGGATATAAAACATTGTAAAATATATGGATATTATTTAAATTGTGATAATTGCCTCAATAATGTCCTTTCTAGCATTTTCTTCTGATTCTAGTCCAATATGAGATTTCCATTGCATTCAGAGGTCATGTCTTTCTGAGTCTTCTTTATTCTGGAAGGGATCCTTGACCTTTTTACTTCATGACATTGACATTTTGAAGAGTACAGGCCAGTTGTTTTGTAGACTGAAACTCAATTTGAGTTTGTTTCTTCATGATTAGATTCAGAGTAGGGCATGTTGGCAGGAATGCAACAGAAACTACATAAGCTTCTCAAGCCATTCAATTCTGTCGGGAGAAGTTATTAATTAAAGTTTTCCTCCTTCTCCTTCAGCCTTTGAACCAGTAAAAGGTTCTAGATTCCCTTCCTCTGTCTTTTGCTCCTTATAAGACCTTTTCCTGGACAACAGTAAAGGTAATTTAAACCATTGGCACTCAATGCATTATCCCCAATGCTTCTTACCTGAAAGTGGTGCAGAAAAATGAATCTAAAGATATGAATATTGCTTTCAGCAGTAAAACAAGAAAGCCAAAGTTCAGGCCACACACTGGTGACTATTACTTAACTTTCACTGTCCAGGCATATCTCATTGGATTCAGAAAGCTGCCACTGTGACATATGTGTGTATAGGCAGAGGTGGCAGAGAAGGGAAAGTATATGAGGATTCTAGGGGTGTGCTCAGATCCAGAACTCTTCAGAAATCTTTCTGGATGGTCCATGTGTGCTAATGCCTAGCAGAAACCCCATGGTTATATAGACTAAACCATCTCCCTGCCGCAATGCAGTGACAGAATACTGAGGTCACAGGTATGATTTTATATACACAGGAAGAGTCATATGCCAATGTAACTGTGGTTAACTCTGAATGAGGGGATCTAAGAGGAATTTTTCTTTCTACGTTGTATATGTTCATCTTGGTTAATGCTTTTTAAAATTCTTACACTATTATTATAATAATAAAAATTATATTGACTACTACAGAAACACTGAAATTTTGATTTGGATAGTTGTTAAATATCTTTGATAAGCAGGTGAATTTAATGAAGATTTGTTATCCTTGGAATAATTTATCTCCTCATCCTGTTCATAGTATGCTTCATTTATTCAATATTAGTTTTATACTATAAAAGCATATTTGGTTCTCCTGGGGAGGTATGTATGTGTTAAACAAAGTAACTTTAAAACATATCAAGGGCTTCTCTGTGTTAACCACTGCTCATCCACAGGCCTCACTGTGAAGTCTGGACTTGCTGGGAGAGTAGAACTGGGCTCCTGGTTTGGATTCAAAGGGTACAAAAGCTTGAGTTTTTACACTAGTGTAAAGTTATGCATTGTTCCTTAAAATATTGAATTATCTGAAATTTAACTGCATTCCAATGACTGTACTGGCCTATTTGATATACTAAATCCTATTTCAAGGATTCAGGACTGTAGTTAGTATTAGAAGTAAACACTCTCAAGCCTTTTTTGGAATGAACCATACTTTATCCATTTCCCATGCCAGTAGTCATTTTTTGGGTTGTTTAATGAAATATAAAGATCTAAAAAAAAATTTTTGAAGCAGGCATTCTACAAGAAAACTAGTGCCTGAGATGTAATGCAAATGTACATGTGTGTCTCTCAGCTTCTCAAAGGCAGTTGCAGAGTGCTTCTGAGGATGGTTGGGGAAAACTAGAACTCTTCAGTCAGATGGAGCCAGCCAAGTTCCAATTCTACCATTTCTTGCTGCACATCTTTGGTAAATTGCTTCTTTACAAATCAGTATAATAGAAACTCACTGGCTAATTATTTTAATGGGTCTTAATACAAGAATTGGTGTTGGAGAAACTACAAAAGCAAAAAGGCAACAATGAATGAACAAAGAAAGTAAAACCACAGCTACCATCCCTAGGGTGGGGAGTGACCAAGGGCAGAAGCTGGAGTTTTCAGAATCCAGAGATTTAAGGAGCAAGGGGACAGGAGCCAGACCACTGAGATGAAGGGCCATTGCTGGTGGGATGTTGACAAGAACAGGAAACAAAGGGAAGGAATAAGTCCCTTGTTCTTTTTCTTAGAATCCCTCTTGGCAGAACCTGACAGGACAAAGCAGAAATGAGGTTTTCCCAGACTCACAAAGCAAAGCACAGAGGGTGATAGTCTGCATTCCTCCCTGAGCTTCAGCTTCTTCAACAATGCATTACAAGGTAAGAGTACTTACTCAAAAGGTTGTTTTCAGGATTAAGTGAGTTCATGAATTTAAAGTGCTTAGTCCAAAGTCTGTCAATTAGCAGGACTCTATTTTTGGTGGCTGTTAATACAGTGCATCAAGGTCAAGACAGGTGCCAGCAAAATTAGCATCAAAGAATAATGAAGAGTCATTTATTTCATATGCAAATTGTTTAGTGACATGTGAGTTGATAGATGAGAAGGGAAAGGAAAGGAAGGAAGGAGAGAATAGAGAAAGGGAGAAGAACCCAGGGAAAAGGAGAAGAGTGACTTATTTCTTGCTTCACATTTTTGGGGCATACTGATTACTGGCAGACAGCTAGCACAGGTGAATCTGAGCTCTGTCTTTGAGTAGACTGCCTAGATTTGCCAGAGCACCCCAGAATGTACTGGGGGCAAGCCTGGCTTGCTGCATGGCGTGCCAATTCCCTCTGTCAGATGGCCACCTTTGTTTCACTTGCACGCTCACTGGAGGACTCACCAGGGTCTAACCCAGAGTTTCTCAGGTGGGCCCACATTGGAATTGCCTGGGGAGATCTGAGAAACTGATGTCCCTCCCTAGAGATTCAGATGGAGCATGGGTATCGGAGCTCTAAAACCTTCTCAAATGGTCCTGAAATTCACCAGGATTGAGAACCACTGATCTAAATAAACAACTCATTTTGAACTAGTTCTGTCTGTATGAACACATTTCTTCAAAATATTTTTTGATGAGTCAATTTAATGATCACAGGTTAGTGATAATTTTTTTAAGTTAAAAAAAAATAGTGAAAAATCATGAAATACCTTATAAAAAGCACCAAAAGAAAGAAGTGCTTCACAGCTCTTTCCCAGATCTACAGTATCAAAACTTTGGCTATCTGGCAGGAATCTGGAATTTTAACAATCACCCCAGGTAGTACTGATGATCAGCCAGGTTGGGAGACCTTGCAGGGAAGGGACAATTCATTAACTTTTAAAAATCCCTCTTAATATTGAAAATCTAGATTTGTGGGACCCCCTATAGATCTCCAGGAGCCTAATCCAATGCAATCACACAAGAGTCTTTATTACAAGCTTATTGCAAGCCTGGACTCACAACCGTTTCTGACGCAGTGGTCCTAAGGAGTGAATCCTGACACTTAGTTCAGTGAGGATTTATAGGTTTTTTGGGGGATACTCTATGCGTCGCAACATCATACAGCAAATCATTTAACACCTCGAGAAAATCAAACAACAACTCTTGACATTGATTACCACATTCATTGGCGGGAACAAGTCGGGTAAGGGTGATTGGTTAGTTCAAGTGGTGGATACATTTGAACTGATTGGTTTAGGCCAAGAGGGGTTACAAGAGCATATATGCTAAACTTGCAGGGTTGCCTAATCATTTTATCTATCACCGAAACTACTGGGAGGGTCACCTGGCATTTCAGGTATCTTCCCTGTCTCACTCTGGTTGGTTGTTGCTATGGTCTGAAATTAGGCCTCAGGCATTCTTTTGGTCTTTTCTGGAACTTGCATTTGCTGAGTCAAGGACATCTGGTACAAACAAATGACTCAGCAGGGTAACTTATGAGCCTAGGAACAGATTTTCAAAGGACAACCCCCCCCCCACCTTGGACAGGCCCTGCTCTGAGATACAGGCTAGTTTTTCAAAAATGGAGTCACATCAGTTTCTCAATATTAACATCAATCTCATCTTAACTCACTCTGTGTTATCCCCAAGCTTAACTAGAACACATCTTCTAAATGCTCCTGCTCCTTTGCTGGGCTTGTCCAAACTCCCCTTGGCTTCTGAATCTCTGCCATTTCCCACCACTGCAGGCTGTGAACATGTTACTACGGAAACATTTTTGTGGTGGGCAGCTGAAACAGTAGACTGTGGCCTCTCCAGGACCCAATTTCTCCCCAGTTGCAAGTACAGAGGGACAGATACAGGACATGGGCACTTCGGCAAGGGTGGAGAGAAGCAAGGAGACTTTCTTCTCTTACAGTTGAATGTTTTGGGAAAGAGAACTGAGAACTGAGCCCCTGGTTTGGCAGGTGGGGCTCATCTCCAGGAGACTGTGGTGAAGAAGGCACTAGCCTTAGGATGCAGGTCTGGAAGGAGGCTAGGGAATGCCACATAAGGAGAATAGGGAACAATGCAGAGGATCAGCAAGAACTAAGACATGTGTGACCTCAGGAATACGGTTTCAGAATAGTATTGAAATCTGTCAAAATCAGCTCAGTTTTTTAACCTGTCAAGTTTTTAAACCTGTCAATCTAAGGCAATCAAGTGATAAGTTAACTAAGTCTATGTAGTTAAAATAGTACGTGTTTATTCATGTGTGTGATGAGTGTGTACCTATAAAACTGTGTACATATACATATATCTATACACAGGCATATGTACATACTTACACATATGTACTTATTTGTATATATACATACAATATATGTGTCTATGTCTATGTATCTGTGTGTAAATATGTATATATGTATGTAGGGGAGGGAGAGAGACACTCTGATCACACAATAATCAATCCTGGAGAATCACTTACCCAGATTCTACTTTGGTTAGGCATGGAAGCTCCTAGATGCTATTTATCCCCTCACAGCAAGGAAAACTGAGGGAAGATGGAGGGATGGGCTGACTGGGACCATTTGGGAAGGGATATAAAAACACAAAGACTGTGTCCATGACTAGGCTAAAATTTATTCACGTGATCACTTATACATCTAGTATTATTGGATAGCTTGTTATGTAGGCACTCTGCTAATCCCCGCATCTATAAGAAAAACTACCGGACTAGACAGATGTTAGGTAACCTGGCTTCTAATTCCAACTTGTTATACACTCAAGCAAGTCATTCAACTTATCTGAATCTCAGCTTTGTTAGCTGTACAATGGGAACAATAACATTTGTCCCTTCATATTTTTTTTTCAATCAAAGTGAAATGTACTTGGAATTTTGAAATATATGAAGCCCTTTTCCAAAATAAAATGTTCCAGAAAAGCAGACATTCTAACCCTAAGAGGCAGATAGATGAGACCACAGCAGGACTTTTAAATGCTCAGGAAGAAGTTGCCACCCAGGAATCTCCTCACCCCAAGGAAGAAGATTATACCTTTGGAGAAAGTTGTCAAAAAGGCTAGAATGAGGACTCTCCAGAGCATGATAAAAGATTACTTACACACTCTAATGTGGAGCTCCATCTACAGTATAATGATGAACATAAATACTGTCCTTTTGACTCATAGTAAAAGAGGCCAATATCACAGCTTGCATTTCTTTATTAATGGAAATGGCACTCAAGTTGGTTGAGCAAATACATCAAGGCCAATTCCAGGGACTGAGGCTGCTGTCATCAGATGAACTTAAAGGCCCCCATGGTATGTAGGGGGGGGGTGGCCCTCTTGCCTGCCCAGATCATTATTAGGCACTTGACTACTTTGGAGGTAGATTAGAGAAACCTCATGGTGGAGTTCTACCACATAGTTTGGGCTTAGTTTGTCTTTTGGAAGGCCATAGTATATGAAAACAGTTAAGTGCAGAAAGTTTGGGTGAAATGTGATTGGCCTGTGTTATCAGAAACAATGCAACACCCACTTCTCTTAGAAAAGAGTTATTTTCTTATAGTTGAATGTTTTGAGAAAGCAAAAGTGGGTGCTTTGAAATAGTAAGATTCAATTTGTATAAGAAAAGTATCATGGGACCAGAAAAAAAGGCTGGGGAGATAAATTAAGCAACAAAATTCTAATAGTTTTCTCTGAGTGTTCAACTTATAATTTTTCTCATTTGTACATTTCTAAAACTTCTACCAAATATATGTAGCTATCAAATTAAAATACTAGAAGCTATAATGGCTTTTTCAGAAAGAAAAAGCAGATTCCATTTTGGAGTGGATGAAAGGGTATTGGTCAGCTGAGTTCCCAAATTTTTGCACAGACATGTGATTGGCATGTTTAAATTTATAGGGAATTGGGGCTGGAGTTGTGGCTCAGTGGTAGAGCGCATGTCTCACATGTGTGAGTCACAGGGTTCAAGTCTCAGCACTTCATATAAATAAATGAATAAAAAAAGATCCATCAACAACTAAGAAATTTTAAAAATTAATTTATGGGGAATCAATTGATTCTGGTAATCAACATGAGGAAATCTCTAATATGTATATAAAAAACATCCTTCAGTCTCTGCCATTTTTCACTGCTAAGTATCTGAAAGTTTTCTGCATATGATCTTATGTAAAACATGTCTTCGATGCATTTATTAAAAAAAGCTTTTTTCTTTTTATATAAATATTAACTCATAAAATTGTACAAATTAATGGATTTCACTGTGACATTTTTATACACACATACATTATGTCTTAATCCTATCCAATGAAATCCTATTCAGTGTTATGAAATAAGAGACTGAGATGAAACTAAATTTTCTGCTTCTGATGGCAGATAGGGTCTGCATAAACAGGCCTCTGCAGCCAAGAAAGCCTATTGTAGTGTTAGCAGTTAACCAAGGCAAGGGATGACTGCTGGTGTCAGCTCTGAGGGCCACAGCTGGCAAAGCCCTTTTCTTCTCCAATACTGCTGAGTGGTGTATTGCAACTTGTAATGGCAGGCTATGCCCTCCAGTATTGCAGCAGACCCCAGAACTCACTGCCAACTTCTTTTCTCATGAATGTGAAGAATGAAATTGAAGAATAAAATCCACAGACAAGGAAGAGTGAGTGCAATAGAGTAGGATTTATTCATGTGGGAAGAAATGAGAGTTCTACAGGGCAAAAGGAGCCCCAATATGGGTTTATGCTTGAGTGTGCTAGTCTAGGAGTTTATATAGCAGATGGGTCAACATTATTGGTCAAAATTTATGTTAATCAGGGTTTTGAAGAGTACTAATGCACAAAAGCAATCAATATTATTAGCCAATCACTGAAAACTATGAAGACAAGTAACTTATTAAAGCTTAAGGTGGGATCTAACATGCCACTGGTTTGTGAGTGGAGGCTATTTAAGACTTTGGAAACATTGGCAGAGTTGTTAAATATGCACATACTTTAGTTTTTGTAATGTCTTGGCTATCCTTGGGTATAGTTATATCTAACACCGTCTGAGTTCTCTAAAATGGCTTTTTCATTAATGTTACCTGTTTTGTAGAGGGATCCCTTGGAAAAGTTAGGTCTTCTGTGTGTAACATTACATCTTTTAGAGGGATAAATGTTGTGGCTAAATAATCACACCTGTGAAAGACATATTGTGCTTACCTATGTAGGAGGTTAGGAAGATTTATAGATCTTGAACTAGAACAAACTTGTAACCCTTGCAGAGCCTTCCATGATAGTTATCAAGCACTCCTGTATAAGAACCCTTCCTATATAACCTCCCATATGGGAGGTGGCCTTGTTCAATGATTCACATTCTCCTTCCTGTGAGCAGAGAGGATTTGACCGTCACTCTCATAATGACCTGGACATTGCCTGGTCTTGGAGGTAGAGGATGCATCTTCACGGGTAGGTGTGCCATCTGGCATCCCCTGGGGTAGAATTACACTCACCTGTCCTTTGTTACCCTGCCCCTACTGACCTTTTTTGGTTGGAACGTTCTAAGAATGAGGGTCCCCCAATAAAAGCTCACTTCTGAACATGCTCGCTGTCTCTCGCCAGCCTCTCGTGAGTTTTCCTTGCTCTCCCATTTGGGGAGCTTGAGGCCAAGAGCAGAGGAGCCATTCTGAAGCTTGATTTAAAGGTAAAGTGTGTGTCTGCTTTTTATTTGGTGTCCCAGGAAATTCACACGAGCGACCATAAGTTCAATTGCCCGCGCAGGTCAGGGGCGGCACTCCCAGCTTTACTTACTTTGGAGAGTGTACATCTCAAGTTATATTAAAAGAGCCCTTGTCTTCCTTCTATGACTATGCCAGATGTTTAAGACCAAACTGGTAAAAAATTGACCTTGTTCCTGTCTACTGTTAGGAGTCAGTGAGATTTGTCATGACTCATACTTGGGAACTTGTGAGGAGACTCTTGGCCCCTTTAGCTTCCTGCCAGGATGGGTCAGGGTCTTGCTGACAACACATGGCTTCCTTTGGAAACATCAAGGACATTTTACTCTTTAATAACCCTCCTCTTTGCATAATATGGACTCCTGTTTTCTAGGTTCTTCTCAATCCCCCTGACTGGGCAGCTGGGTAACTTACCAGAGTTGCAGGGCCCTGGGTAAAGTTCTGTGATTTCCTCAGTTCTAGCTGATCTCAGAGGGCAAGGGCCAACTTTGGTCTTCAACTTTTCGTTTTAAACATGCAGCAGGCCAGTTTGACCAGTCTTAAAGTGGGAGTAATGCATTTTAACTTTAATGACCACAATTTTACAGTTACTCTTTGTTTAATTAAGGTCAGTATCAATACTGGAAATCAGTATTATGTCCTATATATCCTGGAAAAGTTGGTTAGGTCTTTATGGGTGCTTGATTATCTATCAGCCAATTATGGTACCACAATGTATAGATACAAGCAAGTGTAGTCATGATACAAATTACCAGATATTCACAAATATACATAGAACAGAGGTGATGGCTTACTATCTTAACTCAGGTTGTACTAGAAGTAGTACTTCTGCAAAACACTAACAGGCAACAATTATTAGAGTATTCAAAACAACCAGTTGGTAAGCCAGATTTTAGAGTGGCCCTTTTATGCCAGATATGATGCGCTAAAGACAGCAGTTATTGGTTACCTTGCCTGTATTAGACCTACATAATCTAATTTTATTATTTTTTTACATAGCACTTAGATAACACTCAACCATTTAGTTCTTAGATGTATACATATCTCTAGCCATATATATTTAGGGTGTCAACTATATTATAATAGCCTAGTGTAACAGTGGCTTATTTAAGTTATACAGAAATAGTTTAACAGGCTTTAAAACATGTATGAACCCTAATTTTTAAGACTTAGTTTTCCAAAGTAATAAAATGTAACAGACACAAGAAATTATTATCTTAGATAAGCATTGAATATCTTTTTTAAACAAACATTTGTGAAGAAACATTTAGTTAAAAACTTTATGTTAATCATGAAAAACAAGATATCAGACAAGCCTAGTTAACATTTTTAAGCCAGTTATTCCTGCCGAAGAATAATCCTTTAAAACAAAGAACATTGTACTTTAAACATTTTATAGAAACCAACACTCCATTGATTAACTGGCCACCTAGAAAAATGTGTGGGTTAGTAATTTCAAAGATATCTTTATCTTTACTCTTACTAAATTAAATTGACCTTTTTGTTGAAGTTTTAAGTCACTTGAACTAAAAGTTATTTGGATACATTTTGTTTTAAATTTATGGTGCTCATTTATGTATCAACCAATTATGGTACCATATAAACAATGTATAGATAAAAGCAAGTATGCAGTCATGATACACAATACCAGATATTCACAAATATACATAAAACAGGCAAGAAACAGATTTGGTAGCTTTTTACCAGGAATAGGGTATTAGATCTCCACAATTAAAGATGAAAGAAGTCACACAATGTCTGTCAAATAAACCTTTAGAAATTAAAATAATTCATCACATATTTCTACAGTACAACTCAGACAGAGAGGGACTATGCAGTTGGAATATTAGGAGTAGACTCTGTCAGCCCTGATGGACATTGAAATCAAAGGTTCAAGTGGACACTGGTCCTCCATGAGGGCAGATTTCACTCCCACCATCACTATTGTTTAAACAACTCCAGTCAGACAAAACAAGACTGATCAGAAAAAAATATATATTAATTTAGGTATGCAGAAACAAAGGTAAATTCACCTGAAAAAAACAAACAAACAAACAAAAAAAAAAGCAGAGCCAGGCATGGTGGTACACACCTGTAATCCCAGCAGCTTGGGAGGCTGAGGCAGAAGAATTACAAATTCAAAGCCAGTCTCAGCAATTTAGTGAGACCCTAAGCAACTTAGAAAGACCTTGTTTCTAAATAAATATTAAAAAGGGCTAGGGATATGGCTCAGTGGTTAAATGCCCCTGAATTCAACCCCTGGTACCAAAAAAAAAAAAAAATACCCCCTCTCTCAAATGAAATAGCTATAATTACTCTAAACATTTTAATCAGATCAGAGTGCACTTTTGGATCAGAGTCAGCCATTTTCCTTTGTCTTCCCCTTTGAAGCATTTAGGTAGGAACTTATTGAGCAGAAATCCAGAGTACAAGAAAGTTTTATAGCAGTTTGAATTTAAAAGTGATGTCCTTTTTTGTTGTTGTTGTTTTGAACTAGTTTGAGCAATTACTCATGCAAGTCTAGTTATAACATGGAGTTAAAGTTTATGTTTCCCTCAGGGGCCATTTCTCCCCATCCTCCAACTGGTATTTGGGTCAGACTTGAGTACAGAAAAATATTAGGCTTTTCCTCGATAGGCCTAAGGGTCAATGGAATCCCAGTATATGAGTGCTTGTGTCAGCTGGACTATTACCCATTTGAAACACAGTGGGGAAGAAGGCATCCCTTGGCATCCCTCCATTGTCTGAACAAGACTGAGGCATTCCTTGATCCTTCATGGACACCAAAGTCATTGGTGATCACCCCTTAAGACCTGCCTAGGACTCTTGAGCCATTCATAGTAGTTGCCCTCACCAATGTGCCCCTCAAATGTTTCCTCCTGTGATCCCCCCAAAAATGCGAGCAAATACATATTGAGTTCTGCTGATTTTCCTTTATCTTCTATGATCCTTAAAACCCGAGCAACCACATCTTGAAGACTGACTAGAATTCGGGCTGGTTGGATTAGTTACACTTAACACCTGAGCTGAAATCCCTTTTCTTTGTATCATTTCCCTCTTGAATGAAGAAACCCTGGTTTTTCTGCACTGTGTTTATCCTCAATTATAAAAGCATTGTATATGGGGTTGCGTATCCCAGAGGAGCTCAGTTATTGTAGGAAGAGAGAGACACTTTCTTGAGGGTCATGTGCCCTGGACAAGTTCTTAGCCTTTCTGGTATCCATATTTGCAGTATCAGTTTGGAAAAAAATTTAATACTTCATTTGATTATTATAAATATTTGATCTTAAATCAAGAATATTTGTTCAGAATCTATGTGAACTTTTTTTACTGGCTTTAAAATCATTCAAAGAGAAACTGGCAAGGGTTAAAACCCAGGGAACTGGACCCTTCTTATGAGTATTAGCTCACCATAGATAAGAATGGGGTTTGGATCCTAAAAGGTGCTCAAGGACTTGAAAAGTCCCAATAACTTTGTTTATGGCACACATGAGAGAAAGGTGTTTCTAGTGGAGAAGTAGAGAAATAGATGCTTGTTCATACTTTGGGAATTAATGGGTCACTGCTTTTTCAAAGACCTCAGGTTGACTAAGACTTCATCTCATGATTAAAATGAATCAGACTAGGGTACCCTCCTCCACCATCAGGCCAAGTTAGTAAGTAAGTGAAAGAAAGAAGTGAACCTTTGAACCAGTCAGATTGACCTGGTTCATATTACACAGAGAGAAGTTGATGCAGAGCTTAACCAACACTCCTCCATCAGAGATGAAGGGCATTTATCAAGCCTTGTTCAGTGAACCTGTCATTTATGTCTTTAGACCAGCAGCCCTACTAACCACTTTTAACTGGCCAACAGGTGCCCAGTATTTCTTTGGACAGAGGGATTTTTATAAAAGGAATATAGAACTCTGGAAAAAAGGTGATAGTTTCATTGATCTGTTTTACTTCACCCTTCCCAAGACCCCCACACTGGGAGCCAAATGATGAAACTGGAGTTTGAGATAAAACCAGATTCTCTGCTTCTGCTGGTGGGTGTCATCTGCATAAGTTACAGAACTCTGCAGCCAAGAAAGACTATTGTAGTGTTAGTAGTTAATCAAGTCAGGGGATGCCTGCTGGTGTCAGCTCCAAGGGTTACAGCTGGCAAAGCCCAATTCTCCACTACCATTGAGTGGTGGGTTGCAGCTCTTAAAGGCAGGCTGTGCCCTCCAGTATTGCAGCAGACCCAGAAGCTCACTACCAACTTCTTTCCAGGTTCTTGTCTCATGAAATTGAAGAATGAAATCCATAAAGAGGAATGAGTGTAATAAAGTAGGATTTTTCATGTGGGAAAAAAGATACAGAGTTCTTGGAAGGAAGGAGGGGCTGAAACCAAGGTTACTGCTTGAGTGTGCTAGTCTAGGGGTTTACATAGACTTGGCTCAATGCTATTGGTCCAAATCTATGCTAATCAGGGTTTGGAAAAGTACCAATGCTATTGGTCCAAATTTATGCTAATTGGGATTTGGAAAAGTACTAACGCTATAGGTTACCTCTGCAGCCCCATTCAGGTTGGCCCCTCTTCTGTTTTCCCACTGGTCAGGCGGAAGTGGGAGGTTGAGTTCCTGGGCATTGGCTGGGCTGCCTCGGGGTCAGCTCCCTGGCTTACCTTGGCTCTGTCTTGCTGATCCTCAGGCTGTGCTGACAGAGTGGGCTTCCTGCGCTCCTAGCTCCTGCTTGCTGCTCACACTTTAGCTTGCCTGGGCCACCACCCTGCTTCTCCACTGCCACTTCTTAGTGGGATGGCTCTGTGGCTCGGTTGGGGAACCATGTCACTATCACTTTCTCTTGTCCTGTCCTGTTCTTTCTCCCTCTTCCCCTACCCCTCTCCTGTTCCTTAATAGTTCCTCCTTCCTTCCTTCTTCCTTCCTTCCTTCCTTCCTTCCTCCCTCCCTCCCTCCCTTCCTCTCTTCTTCTTCTTCTTTTGTAACAGCTCTTCTTTAGGTTTTTCCCCTCACACACATATGAGAGAAAATATGTGATACTTGTCTTTCTGTGTCTGGCTTATTTCACTTAACATGATACTCTCCAGTTCCATTCATTTTTTGTCTCATTCCTCTTTATAGCTAAATAATATAGCATACTTTTCTTCTCCATTTATCTGTTGATGGACACCTAGGCTGATTCTCTAACTTGATTTCTATAATCAGTGCCACAAAAAAGATAGGTATCTCTTGTCTGCTGACTTCATTTACTTGGGGTATACACCCAGGTGTGACATAGGTGGATCATGTGGTAGTTCTGTTTTTAGATTTTTGACAAGATACCATACTGTTTTCCATAGTGAGCGAACCAATTTACATTCTCACTAATGGTGTCTCTGGTTCCTTTTTCTCTACATCCTTACCAGCAATGTTTATTTTTTATTACTATTACTATTATTATTATTATTATTATTATTATTATTATTTTAATTATAGCCATCCTGACTGGGTGAGGTGGATTGAGAAAACTTTTAAGTGGAAGCCCTTCAAAGAGAAGACTTAACAAAATACAGTGTAGATCAAATACAGTGTATCCTGGCAGGAAACTTTATTTCCTAAAAGAAAGGAGAGCAAACCTTGCTCACTATGACACTCCTGAAACCAATTCTGATCTTCATTCCTTAAAAGAGAACATTTCCACAGTTTAGTTCTCTCTCTGCTACATTTTATAGGCCTTTGATCTCCTCAATCCATCCTCTAGGAATTGCCAACTGATTAATCTTCTCCCAGAAGCAGATGCTTTGGAAAATGATAATTCGGAGGTTAGGAAAAAAAGCTTTTATCTCAAATATTTACTAATGAGTAAGGATGTTTGGCTTAACTTGAAGACCTGGGACAGGCCATAGAAGACCTCAGATCTATGTCCACCGAAAGTCACTATGGCCTGGTTTCACAGAACTCTACTTATTTTTTATTTCATCTAATGTTCTCATATAGCGTCATGTTTGTGGTCTTTGTTTTGATTAATGGGTTTGCAAGCTCAATAGTAACAATCCAGCTAGGCCAAGCCATGCTGCCAGATGGGGATGATCTCATTTTCTACCATAACTAATTGGATGATACTTGCTAACCAGTAGTGTGGCCAAAGGAGGAGCTCTCTCAAGACTTCAAAATGGGGTGGAGGTAGAGTGGATTCCACAGGAGAGATAGAAAATGGGGTAGAGATCTTGCTACGTAGGAATTCCCCTTTTAGTCTTCAGATAATTTTCAAAAGTACCTAATTATTTTTGGATAACATATGTATGAGGCACAAAATTCAAATTATTTAAAAGGGTCTACAACAGCACTAAGCATGTTTTGCATAGGCTCATTGAATATGGCTATGTACATAATTCCAGGGAATTCATGCCCATACTTCAAAATTTTTATGTGTCTACTTTTTCAAGATAAACTCTTTTTTAAAAATTATTTTGTAAATAATACTCCTTTTTTGGGAAAACGTGGAAAGTACTGAAAAGTCCAATGCAAATAAAAATAATCTGTAATTTCACTCAATTAGTGATAGCATCTGTCCGCATTTGGATGTGGTTCCTTTTAGTTTTTTTAAAAACATACATTTGATAACTAAATTAAATGACACCATTGCATTGACTAATTGCAATTCTACTCCTATCTTTTATCTACTTCAGCCTCCTCCCACAGCCTAACTGTAGTCAGGGCCTAGAGAAGGCTTTGTTTGATACAAATAAAACAATATTTAGACTGGGGATGTCTGGGATTGTGGGAATCTAATCTTCCAACTGTCTATCCTATTATTTGCCTTTTAGCTAAAATTCTGTGGTTGGCCATGGGGTGGAGGTAGGTCTGAAAATATGATCAGCAAACTTTGGGATTTCTATCAACTTCTGGATAAGACCTTACCCTTCTGAGGTTTTAAAAAGAAATAGTTACCAAATACCACAGGTTCATGAAGAAGTCTTTATCTATATATGTTGAGGTGGGGCAGGGAAGAAGGACAATAAATAATTTATTCATATAAAAATTATTGCCTTAACAACATCTTACTTTTTGATGTTAAAATATGTTTTATCAAAAGTAGATTGGTGGGCCAGGCGAAGTGGTGCACGCCTGTAATTCTAGCTGCTCCGGAGGTTGAGACAGGAGGATTGCAAATTCAAAGCCAGCCTCAGCAACTTAGTGAGGCACTAAGCAACTCAGTGAGACCTTGTCTTTAAATAAAATACTTAAACAGGGCTGAGGATGTGGCTAAGCAGTTAAGCACCACTGGGTTCAATCCTCAGTACCAAAAAGGAGATTGGTAGAACAGAGAAAAAGGACTGGGTGAGAGAGGAAGGGAGTAAAAGGGAAACTACTGGGGAATGATATTGGTCAAATTATATTGATATATTGTGTACATGTACAAATATGTAATAATAAATCTCACCATTATGTGTAATTGCAATGCACCAATAAAAGATGGGGAAAATTTTATTTTTCCGTTAGAAACAATAAAAATTTAAAAACTATTCTCCTAATGCTAGCAGTAGCAAAAACAAAATATGCTGGCAACAACATCACTGCACTAAATTATTTTTGAAATTTTAATCCAAAGTCTCTAAATCATTGAACTTAGTATGAACCTCTTACTGGATGAAAACCTGGGTTCATACTAATTTATTCATTTGCCTGCCTCACCCAAGCCCCACAACAGATGCTTATCAAACCACTGGACACAAAGCTGCCGGGAGGGAGGTCATTGACTGATTGGACTGAGGCTCCCTGATTTACCAAGTCTGAGAAAGGCATTTACATTTGCTACATGGCCATAATTACCTAATCCAAATAGGCACTTTAAATTCCTCATATCTTTGAATTGTCTTATGAGGATATTAAAGTATCAGTATTCTCATTTTATAGCAGAAGAAATAAAGGCTCTCAGAGATGAATTTGCCTGAAACCACATGGTTGGTAAATTGCAGTTTAGATGAGCATAGAGGGCAGTGGGATGCCAGAGACCTGACATCTCCCATGACACCTTACCCAGGTCATACACCACCAGTTAAAGATGTCTGATCTAGACAGTTTAAAAATATGCCTACCTCTCTCTCCCCAAACCAAAGGCAAATGTTAGAGGGGAAGAGGGAAGCAACTTTAAATTCACAATACCAGATTGGTGGATGATTCTTAACTCTTTAAAACTAAGTATTAATGGTTCCATTTTTGTTTTGTTTTGTTTTTAAAATCAAGTTGAGGAAAAACAAAGAGCTAATCCAATTCTAAGCATAAATAGCAGAAAAATGATCTCTGTCTACCTGCAGTTTCCCTTTCTGCATTTTCCCCCTCTCTGATTACTGGCTTGCACCTAAACCAGCCTCAATTTAATTGAACAGACTCCCTCAAAGTTGAGCAATTCATATTTATTCTCAACTGTATAAGTAAAGCACAGTCATTCCGTATTCAATTAGATCTGGGCTTCTTGAACTTTAAGGTGCAAATCTGATTCAGGAGATTGAGGGCATTCATAATCTATTATTCTAAGAGGTTCCTAAGAGATGCTGATATTGTTGATCCTTGGATGACATAGTAAATAGATAACATTAGTTTTCTTAGCCAGAAACTTCCTGAGCTGGGCCCCACCAGAAAACCTTCCCTCAGGGCAAGACTGTCTTTCGAGGCATTTCATCACAGCACGATTCCATCCTGATCTCTGTGAAATGAAAGCCTTTGTGTACCATGAAAGGCGCATGGAAACTCTGTGAACAGCTGTGCAGCACATTTGTTTGATGGAAGAAGAACTTCCTGGTTTTCAACATCACATCCACAGTCACTTGTTAACTTGAATTCTTTATAATAATGGCTCTTGATGGAACCATGTTCAGATATGTCTCAAAAACCTAAATTAAGAATGTGCAAACTAGGCCTATCAATGTATGTGGCAGGCTGTAATTAGATACCAATATAATTCTTATATTTGCCCTAGGCCTTATTTATTATTACAGAATTATATTCTGTAAAAGAGTTATTGAGGTCATCTAGTATCATTTTACACAGAAAAAACTGTGGTCCAGAGAGAGTTACTAACTTCTCCAAGGAGACTCAGTATTGAGTCTGTGCTAGAACCAGAGCATCTGAGCCCAAAGGCTCTGGGACTGCTATATGGGATGGGTGTCCTGTACCAATTGGTGTAGGAAGTCCAAGGCACTCCAGCTCTCCTAGATTTGCATCCTTCAATATTTCCTCTTAGGAATCTTTGACATTCCCACATACACCTTCTTTGTGAAGCTTTCACAGGCCACTGAGTGTTTTGTGGTGATGTGGAGCTCCAAGATGTTGATGGTAGCCAAGTCAGGAGAAGCAAAGACAGTGAAGGCCCCATGTGTGCCTATGAGTAGAGAGCATGCAGGAGACTGGTGTGGGATGTGCTGTAGTAAAACCACCAACCAGAGGAAGAGGCCTCATCTCTTATTTATTGAGGAAGTGCCCTAAATGTTAATATGGTATCTACCTCTTTTATAGGTTAAAGTGTCAATCAGCATATTAATAACTTTAAGAGGTACTTCAGTTACAAAACAATTACATTTTGTTTAAACTTAGGGTGGTCTGTGGACTTATCAGGATACCTGAATTATTTTCTTGTTGGCTATAATGAGAAAAGCACTGAAATGAACTGAATAATCATTTAGAAACTTTATAGAAATTTGACAGAACAATCTAATGTTTGTTGACCGTAATAAAAAATACTACACTTGTATTTTTGAGTCTTTTACATGTGAAAAATTGGTCTAAGACCAATTGGAAATTTAAGAAATGGTTTTTCACCATATAGAGTTTGAGAAGTACTCAAAGGTCCTCCTCATAGACCTATTTGACCAAACCCCACCCCCATTAAGCCACCCTGTTAATAGCCTAAAGAACTTGAGTTTTGCTGACAATGCCAAAATTTAACCAGATATAATCCAAATTTTCTTTTACAGTTTCAAAACTACTTCAGAAGTTCAAATGCCTCAGGTTCATAATTTGGAGCTACAATTTTCACATGCTACAGCTGTCCTATAACACAAATATAGGACAGATGGACCAGGCTGCAGAACTTGCCATGCGAACAGCCATGTGAATAGTAATGACCCTAAAACCTGAGCAAGGAGTGAGATTTGTAAAAAGCAAAAAATATTCTGAAAAGCAGAAATATGAGATGATGTCCTTAATGCTGATTAAAATTTCTTGCTTAGCTAAATCAAGCACTCATATTTTAAAGGAATTTAAGACCGTGACATACATTGTGAAAGTTTTATTTCATCATTTTATCATTCCTTCAAACTGAGCTGAAAAGATATTCTTTGAAAAAAAAAAAACAACTCTTGTTTTCTCCAAATTACCTTGGTTCGGGGCTAATTCAATCTCTTTATTATTATTTATATTTTCAAAGTTAAAAGAAACCAGTTTTCTTTCTTGGTGGTGAAAGGAAAAAGAAATGGTTTTACTTCTGCACAGCAAAGTAAACAATCAACAGACCACTGACAGAATGGGAGAAAATATTTGTAAACTGCATCTGATGAGGGCTTAATATGAAGAATGTATAAGGAACTGGGCTGGGATTGTAGCTCAGTGGTAGTGCACTGCCTGGCATGATTCTCAGCACTGCATATAAATAAATAAAATAAAGGTCTATCAACAACTAAAAAATATTTTTTATTTTTATAAAATTGTTATATATGTAGCAGAATTCATTACAATTTATATCACACATATAGAGCACATTTTTTCATATCTCTGGTTGTACACAAAGTAGAATCACACCATCCATGTATTCATACATGTATTTAGGGTAATGATATCCATCTCATTCCACCGTCTTTTTTACCTCCATGCACCCTGCCTTCCTCTCCCTCCCCTTTTCCCCTTTGCCCTATCTAGAGTTCATCTAATCCTCCCATGCCCCCCCTCCCCCGCATTATAAATCAGCATCCTTAAATCAGAGAAAACAGTCAGCATTTGTTTTGGGGGGATTGATTAACTTCACTTAACATTATATTCTATAACTCTATCCATTTACCTGCAAATGCCATGATTTTATTCTCTTTTAATAATATTCCATTGTGTATATATACCACATTCTCTTTATCCATTCATCTACTGAAGGGCATCTAGGTTGGTTCCATAGTTTAGCTATTGTGAATTGTGCTGCTATAAACATTGACGTGGCTCTTTCTGTAGTATGCTGCTTTTAAGTCCTTTGGGTATAGATGGTGGAGTGGGATGGCTGGGTCAAATTCATTCCCAGTTTTCCAAGGATTCTCCATACTGTTTTCCATATTGGCTGTACCAATTTGCAACGCCACCAGCAATGTATGAGTCTGCCTTTTCCCCCACATCCTTGCCAACACTTATTGTTTTTAGTATTCTTAATAGCTGCCATTCTGACTGGAGTGAGATGAAATCTTAAGAGTAGTTTTGATTTGCATTTCTCTAATTGCTAGAGATGTTAAACATTTTTTCCATATATTTGTTGATTGATTGTATATCTTCTTCTGAGAAATGTCTGTTCAGTTCCTTGGTCCATTTATTGATTGGGTTTTTTTTTTTGGTGTTAAAAAAGATTTTTGAGTTCTTTATATATCCTAGAGATTAGTGTTGTATCTGATGTGCGTGTGGTAAAAATTTGCTCCCATTCTGTAGGCTCTCTATTTACCTCACTGATTGTTTCTTTTACTGAGAAGAAGCTTTTTAGTTTGAATCCATCCCATTATTAATTCTTGATATTAATTCTTGCATTATAGGGGTCTTATTAAGGAAGTTGGGGCCTAATCCAACATGATGGAGATTTGGGCCTACTTTTTCTTCTAATAGATGCAGTGTCTCTGGTTTAATTCCTAGGTCCTTGATCCACTTTGAGTTTTGTGCATGGTGAGAGACAGGGGTTTAATTTCATTTTGTTGCATTTGGATTTTCAGTTTTCCCAGCACCATTTGTTTAAGAGATTATGTTTTCTCCAATGCATGTTTTTGGCACCTTTGCTAATGTAAGATAACTGTAATTATGTGGGTTAGTCTCTGTGTCCTCTATTCTGTACCATTGGTCTATAAATCTATTTTGGTGCCAATACCATGCTGGTTTTTGTTACTATTGCTCTGTAGTATATTTTAAGGTCTGTTATAGTGATGCTAGTTGCTTCACTCTTCTTGCTGCTTTAGCTATTCTGGATCTCTTATTATTTAGATGAATTTCATGATTGCTTTTCTATTTCTATGAGGAATTTCATTGGGATTTTTATTGGAATTGCATTAAATCTGCACAATACTTTTGATAGTATGGTCATTTTGACAATATTAATTCTGCCTATCCAAGAACAAGGGTGATTTTTTTTTTCATCTTCTAAGGTCTTCTTTTAATTTCTTTCTTTAGCATTCTGTAGTTTTTGTTGTAGAAGTCTTTCATCTCTTTCATTGAGTTCCAAGTATTTCTTTTCTTTTCTTTTTTTTGAGGCTATTGTAAGTGAGGTGGTTTTCCTCATTTTTCTTTCAGAGGATTTGTCACTGATATACAGAAATGCCTTTAATTTACGGGTGTTGATTTTGTATCCTGCTACTTCGCTGAAATCATTTACTAGTTCTAGAAGTTTTCTTGTGGGAGGCCAACCTTACACATGACTGAGTTACACTCCCTGGTGGGATGCTGAGGCGCTCAGTCGCAGAAATGTGGCACCCTTCTTGGGTTCAAGAGTCGGTGTCTCATGCATGGGTGTGTCTTGCTACAGCCCCATGGGTGAAGCTATGCTCACCTGTTCCTTTGTAATCTAACCCCTCGCCCTGTTTAGGATAGAATCTTCCATGGAAGTGCCTGTGTGTGTCCCCTTCTCTTACTGTGCCCTTGGGTATGGCCTACCCAAGTGTCAGTCAACCTGCTGACAGTGGACATCATGAAGATACTCAGCCCCCTGAAACCTGACCCTTGCCTCATTTGAGTAGCTTCCCTCAATAAAAGGGGTCAGCGCGTGCTCTTGCTCTCTCTCTTTCTGCAAGGATGCAACCAACCTTGCATCCCTGGGATGAATCCCACTTGATTGTGGCATACTATCTTTTGATATGTTTTGTATTCAAATTTCCAGAAATTTAATGAGAATTTTTGCATCTATGTTCATTAGAGACATTGGTCTGAAGTTTTCTTTCTTTGATGTGTCTTTGTCTGGTTTTGGAATCAGGGTGATATTGGCCTCATAGAATGAGTTTGGAAGTGCTTCCTCTTTTTTTCTATTTCCTGAAAGAAATTGAAGAGTATTAGTATTAGTTTTTCTTTAAAGGTCTTGTAGAACTCAACTGTGCACCTATCTGGTCCTGGGCTTTTTGTGGTTGGTAGGCTTCTTATGGCATCTTCTATTTCATTGCTTGAAACTGATCTGTTTAAATTGTGTGCATCATCCTGATTCAATTTGGGCAAATCATACAACTCTAGAAATTTGTCGATGCCTTCAATATTTTCTCTTTTATTGGAGTACAAGTTTTCAAAATAATTTCTAATTATCTTGTGTATTTCTATAGTGTCCATTGTGATATTTTATTTTTCATCACTGATGTTGTAATCTGAGTTTTCTCTCTCCTTCTGTTCATTAGCATGGCTAGGGTCTGTCAATTTTATTTATTTTTTTCAAAGAACCAACTTTTATTTTGTCAATTTTTCAATTGTTTCTTTTGTTTCAATTTCATTGATTTCAGCTCTGATTTTCATTATTTCCTGTCTTCTATTGCTTTTGGTGTTGATTTGTTCTTTTTTTCTAGGTCTTTGAGATGTGATAGTAAGTCATTTATTTGTTGACTTTTTCTTCTTTTAAGGAATAAACTCCATGCAATGAACTTTCCTCTTAGTACTGCCTTCATAGTTTCCCAGAGATTTCAATATGTTATATCAATGTTCTCATTTACCTCTAAGAATTTTTTAATCTCCTCCTTGATGTCTTTTGCATCCCATTGTTCATTCAGTAGCATATTATTTAGTTTCCAGGTGTTGGAGGGGCTTTTCTTTATTTTATCTTTGATTTCTAATTTCATTTCATTATGATCTGATAGAATATAAGGTAGTATCTCTACTTTTTTATATTTGCTAAGAGTTGCTTTGTGGCATAATATAGTCTATTTTAGAGAAGGATCCATGTGCTGCTGAGAAGAAAGTGTATTTTCTCATTGAAGAATGAAATATTCTATATAGGTCAGTTAAGTCTAAGTTATTATGTTATTTGAGTTCTATAGTTTCTTCTTTTTTTTCAAGTATAAGGAACTAAGGAATTTCAAAAACTCAATAGCAAAAAAGCAAAAAGAAAAACCTTATTTAAAAATAAGCAATAAACCTAAACAACCATGTTTCAAAAGAGGGCATGCAAATGTATGTGAAAAAAATGTTTAACATCACTAATCATGAGGGAGATGCAAATCAAAACCACGATGAGATGACACTGAACTCCAGTAAGAATGGCTATTATCAAAGACAAAAGACAACAAGTCATGGAGAGAATATGGAGAATAGTGAACTCCTATGTACTGTTAACATGAATGTAAATTAGTATAGATGCTATGTAAAACGGTATGGAGATTCCTCAAAAGTTAAAAATAGATCTAGCACATAATCCAACAATCCCACTATTGAGTAGGTGAATGGGTATGAGAGTCTCATAAAATTTCATAAATAAATCTGATAGAATTTCATAAAATGTACAGTAAGAGATACTGGCTTTTAGAACATTTCACTTAATATATTTTCCTACAGTTGCTCTTCTGAAATGGGTTGAATGGGAGGGTGTTCCACAGAAACCCGGTGTTTACATAGAAATCATGAGGGATTCTGTGTTCATATAAATCTGGAATCCAGAACATACTCTATTACCTCACTAATTTACAAGGAGCATTAATTCATAAATTTTTATGAGGGCTTATTGCAAAGTTACCTGCTTAATTCTGTTTAAATAAAATTTCTCCAAATTTAATTGATTGTAGATTTATTTTTTGGTTTGTCAATAGTTAACTGTCATATTTTAGAACTTCAAGGTATTTTGCAAAAATTATTGTATTTAATCTACTACCTAAAACATAATTTTCTACTTTCCCTTAATAGCTTTTGCAGATAAACATTTAAACATGTAGAAAGTAGGTATTTCCTCACATATTATGCATATGTTTTTACATATTTCAGTCTATGCTATATGTGACTTCTTGGTATTTTAATTATATTTTCTTCTACAAAATAAATAGCATAAATAGCAAGTTTCCCTTTGCCAGGGCTGGCAACACAACATGGTTGATAACCTGTACCTCAGAAACTGCTTTCCTTCATTTAAATGTAATCTTCATCTTAATGTGATAAGTAAAAATAGTCAAAGGCCTCTAGGAAATAAAAGGAAAGTATAGCCAAATGTGTTTGTGCTTTGAGCTACATAGGAGTGATCAGAGTGGTACAATGTCCTACGCACTCAACATCCTCCTGGGTATCCAGTGACATTGAGATTTGAATCCAGATGATTCTTAGTCAGATCTATGATCCAGATTTGGCTGAAAATTCTCCATCTGATTTCCCAGGACTAGGCTGAGGAAGGCTGCTGGTCAGTGCTCAGGCCTGATCTGGCACTGCTTCACTCCCTCTCTCATTTCCCTCCCTTTGAATGGATGGGCCTTTGAAATGCTGGAACTTACAGCTGTTGAATGTGGGGCAGAAAGGCTTGTAAAAAACAGGTGGCCCCACCTGTGTTCAGTAGTTCTAGCTCCAACAACTGGTCACTCAGCAGAGAGAAGGACAATAGGGTGCAAAAGGCAAAATCTGGTACAGGGGAGGAGAAGCAAAAACAGAGTGGTGACAGGAGTTAGAGACAGAGAAGTGGGCTGAAGCCTGGGTTTTCTAGCATCATCTAGACCAGCACTCACACAGAAGTTGAGGTGCACAGTATCTCTCTTTTTAGCATTAGGTCCTCAGATCCTGCAATTCCAGACAGAGGTCACTGGCTTAAACAAGAGCATAAACAGACCATGCATTCCCAGGCCCAGAGAGCAACTCAGGCAGCTCTGCTTTCAGGCATCCATGCCAAAGCCTTGAGGACAAAGCCAGTAGCAAAGAGCAAATCCAGAGGCAGGGGCAACATCAGAAACCAGGGATTGGCAGGCCAGGGGCCAGGCTCTTCAGAGGCCTGTTTGGTTAAACTTAGCCCATGCATCTGGGCAGCCCATGCATCTGTACCTGCCCATATTGCTCAGATTCTCATATCATTTATTCTTCTTGCCCTGAAGGGCAAGGTGGCACCCTGGCATTCCATATGATCTGATTTGTGTAGCTTATTATGGTTTGGATCTTAAATGTTCCCCAAAGGCCTACACTCCAAAAGTTGATAGCACCATTGGGAGGGAGAGAGTGGAATCTTTAGGAGGTGGGGCCAAGTGGAATGAAGGGTGATCATTGGAGGTATGCCCTTGAATAGGTTATAGGGACCCCCAGTTTCTCTCTCTTTCTCAGCTTCCTGACTGCCATGAGGTGAGGACTTTCCTCCGCCACATGTACCCTTCCATGATACACTGTGCCACTACAGGCCCCAGGTCACGGGGCCAGTTGATCATGAACTAAAATCAAGAGCCAAAATAAACCATGAGAGGGGTGATGGGAGTCAGAGGCAGAGGAGTGGGCTGAAGGCTGAATTTTCCTCCTTTATTGATCTTAAGTAGTTCATCACAATGACAGAAAACTGACCTCTGTGTGCCTCTCCCTGGCCAGTGTCCTCTTCTCTTTAGGACCACTCTGGGATCCTGGAGACTTTGGTTACAAGCATCTGGAGAGTCAGAAATGCCTGGGAGCATTGGTCTGCCCCTGAGGCCTCCTTTCCCTTCGTCCTGGAGCTCCTCCCAAGAGCAGATTAAAGCTACCTCTGTAGGACGCTGTTTGGGATGGGAATTTTCTCTGTCCTATGTCCAAATTCTCTTCCTGGTTTCTCTGGGAAGCACTTCTTTAATAAATCATTTACACCTGAATTCTCCTCTCAGCAGCTGCTTCTGGAGCTCAACCTAAGACAAGCTTTAAAATTCGTATTTCTCTGGGAGGAAGAGTGCCTGTAGTAATGGTGCTTTCGGACACTCCAGATGGACTCCAGTTATTGAATAAGAGCAATGGCAGCAATAGGCTGGCCTTGACTGAACTGAACTGTACACTGGGAAGGCAGGAAAACTTTGCCAGGTGCAGTGTCACTCCAGGCTCTTAGACAGAAGACTCTTGGACATTGTGGAGTGGAGGCTGGAAGGAGAGAACCAAAGTCGGTGTGCAGAGCTGAGGAAATCTTGCCCAGTGCTGCCTCTGCTCAGTTGTGTTGAGCAGGGAGCCAGGATAGGGACAGTCAATTCCCTGTGGACTCGGCAGGTTCTGGACTACAATTTCAAAGCAGAAGAGCTACCCACATTACTGGCAACTTTTGACCATTATTCCAGTCCACTGAAGTTAAGTTGGGAGAAGTTTCTGCATTTTTTTTTTTTTTTTTTTTTTTTTTTAGTGGTCGTGGTGATGTCTTCCACTATCTTAAAACCATAGTCTATACCACTATTAAAAGAAAAAGACCTTTTAGTAAAACAAATGGTGTGTTCCTCCAGGCATACAGTATTTTGTTCTTAACTATAGGATATTGCTCACATACATATATAAAGTTTTGTGTTACCAATATAATTTACTGAACATAAAGGGAAACCATTTGATTTGAATAGGGTGGGAAATGTAAACAATTTGTACCTTCAGGCACGAGTGTGAAGTTTCTGGTAGAAGTGGAAAAGTCTGAATAAATAGGATCAATTCACATTTGTGTTAAATAGTCTGGGACCAAAACACAAAGAATGTGGTATTAATTTGACTTAAATCAGTACCTAGGGCTGAAAACATAGGGTTTTGCTTTTAAAATGTAAAGAAATCCAGTTGTTAATTTACAGTCCTAGATTTATGTGATTACTCAAATATTTTTTATTCAATGTGGGATGGGGAAAAGTAAGGTTGTTGATAGTTCACGAATCTTCTTAAAAAATGATTCTTAAAAATTGTTCTGAAATATATTGCACCAGAGAATGCATGTGTATAGTTTGAAGAATAAAAATGAAACATACCCTTGTGTACTATGCACTCACCATTAGAAGCAGAACCTTTCTAGTACTTTCAAAGACCCACACTCCAGATCCCCCTCCCACCTCCACTGAATCCTTTCCTCTCAAGACATAACAGGCATCCTAAAATTTTATCAATTATTCATTTGCTTTCTTTATGGCTTTGCACATAGGTATAAAGACTTCAATAATCTGTTGCTTAGCTGTGTGTGCTGCAGGTCTTTATATAAATGGAATCACACTGTGTGTGTGTGGGTTTTGTTGTTGTTGTTAACCTGCTGTTTTTCTCTTTCAACATTGCTTTTGAGATGTGTAAATTGCACAGTTCATTCAATTTTATTGTACTAAATTATTCCATTGTATATTTATGTCATTATTTTTATTATCCATTTTACTCTTGATGAATTTAGATTGCTTCTCAGCTTGTAAAATGACAAACCAGGCTTTTATGAACATTCCATTGGTGAACAGTTGAGATTCTTTAGGATATTGCCATCAATAGAAAGACCTGGTCCTGAGGTAAATGCATCTATAGACAATGTGTGGGTTCCAGGCAGCTTAATGAGAGTGTAGCCTTATGGGGCCTTGTTCTCACCTCCTACCTACCTGGAAGAGTCAGCCCCCTTGGGGCAAGCCTATGACCAAATTAACTGATAACTCTTTTATAAGGAAAATGTTTATACTTTTCCCCTTATAAAATCTACAAAAAATTGATTCTTTTATGTAGTCCATTATAATTCATTATTGTCATTAATTTTAATGCTCAAATTAACCTGGATTTGACCATGTGCCCTCTCCAAGCTGGCTTCTATATTCTTTGGGTGTGCCTCTCTGTGGCTCAGTAAGATTTTCCAGGCTATCTTATAATTTCCTGAAATCAGCTATTTCTCTAAGGAGCCCTGGTTCTTTTTAGTGAGGAATGGCATTTTAAAAACCAGTTATGGGGGGCTGGGGTTATGGCTCAGTGGTAGAGCACTTGCCTATCATGTGTGAGGCAGTGAGTTCGGTCCCAAGCACCACATTAAAAAAAAAAAAATTAACAAATATAATAAAGGTACTGTGTTCATCTACAGCTAAAAAAAATGTTAAAAAAATTATGGGTACTCCAGTTACTGTAATATCATTGTTTCTGAACCGTTTTAGTGGGCATACCTAGAATATATAAATCAATGTGTTTTTAAAAATAATAATTTTACATTATACCTCCAAGGCAAACCCAAAAAGGATTCTTTCTTACCTATTCTCATTTTCAATTTTCCCACAGCAGGAGCTTGTTTCCCCCAGAAATTTGACATATTTACTTACTTGTTCTATCCTACAATTATATGCAAAATAGGTTCAAATCATCATACATACATACCCACCACTAGTATTTACTAACATCAGAACTACTAGGTAAATTCAAAATTTTTTTTGCAGTTATTTTTGTCTTTAGATCATTAACTGCTTAGATTATATTCTCTTCAAAAATTACTTGAGTTATTTTTTATCTGGTTTGTATTAGAAAGTTGAAAAAAAATTTAAATTGAGATGTGTCTGCATTTGATTTTAGGATTTGATTCATTCATCTATTTTATTTTAAATGTTTAATGTGGGATACATTTTCATGTCTTAATAATGTAAGATTAATCTCATTTTCAACACAACACCTGATAAATTTGTCAGGATAACATAAGAGAACATTACCCCAATAGAACCATTCTAATCTAATAAGTGTTGGTGTGTAGGTTTCTATGGTTTGGATATGAGGTGCCCACTAAAAATGCTCATGTGTTAATTCAGGAATATTCAGAGATAAATAATTAGAACTGTAACCTCATTAGTGGATTAATCCATTTGATGGGTTAATAATTTGAATGGATTAACTGGGTGGTGACTATAGGTAGGTAGGTGGGGCCACTAGAGAAAGCAGGTTGCTGGGGGCATGACTTTGGGTATTATATTTTGTTCCTGGCTCCTCTCTCTCTATCTCTCTCTCTTTCTCTGTCTCTTTTTTTAGTTGTCAATGGGTCTTTATTTTATTTACTTATATGTGGTGCTGAGAATCGAACCAGGGCCTCAGGCATGCTAGGCAAGCTCCTCCACTGAGCCATAACTCCCCCCACCCGGTCTCTTTTTATTTCCTGACTGCCATAAGATTAGAAACTTTCCTCCACCATATCTTTATGCCATGATGTCTTGCCTCACATCAGATCTAGAGCAATGGACAACCAATCATGGACCGAACATCTGAAATCATGAGACCAAATAAACTTTTCCCCATTTAAGTTGCTCTTTTCAGGTATTTTGGTCACAGCAATGAAAACTGACTGACATAGAAATTAGTACTAAAAAGTGGGGTCATTGTTGTGACTAACCTGGCCATATGATTCAGAAACTTTTCAAAATGTTTTGCAGGAAGAGTTTAGAAAAGTTTGAAGATACAGGATAGAGAAGCCACAGAATGTTGTAAGCAGAGCTTAATGGGCAATTCTGGTGGAAGCTAAGAAGACCAGAATACTGATAGGAATGTGGAAAATAAAGTCTGTGCTCATGAGAGTTCAGAGGAAAATGAGACTCAATTGGGAATTGGACTATTCTTATTACATTCTTATTACATTCTGGCAAAGAACTTGTCAACATTTTGCCCATATCCTGAGACTTTCTGTGAGGCTGAATTTAAAGGTATTGGGCTAAGTCATTTGGCATAGGAAATTTCAAGGCATAGCATTTGGGCAGTGGCATGAGTATTGCTGAAAGCTTTTAGCTAGATATACTTAAGAATCAATAGCAGAGTTGAAGTATAAAACGTGCAATTTGGCCAGAAAAGTATGTGTAAATTTGGGACAAGGAAGGTATTATTTTTCCCCCAGGATTCAGTTCCCCAGGCTCAGTCACATAGGCATTCTGGCCACTATATCCATGGTCCCAAGGACCCCAGCTACTATCCAAACTGGGGCAGACCTTGGTGTTGGCCACATGATACTGGTTCTGCAGGAATGCAAGGTGCTGGAGATAAGGGGTCATAGACACTTTCACTGAGGTTTCAAAAAGAAGGCTTGGAAGGCCAGGCAGAGTGAGGCAGAGTCAGAATCCCTTCAGGTAGCCCAGAAGAGGTCAATGTGTGAGGTTGTGAGAAGGAAGGTAAAGGTGCAGTTGAGACCCCTGAGATGAAGAAATGCCAATAACATGGATGGTCTGCCAAGGAAACCTGCTGGTCACGGACAGAACCAGCTTGAGAGAGGCCATGTGAGGTGCAACCAGCAAAGTCACAGGGGCAGGGCTGCAAAGACCTGTGGAACTCACATCTCACTGCCATGTGCCCCAGATGCTGGATGTGGAGCTGTAGGATTTGTTTGCCCAGCTAGGTTTCAGTATTACTTTGGCCCCATCTTTTCTTTCTATACCCCTATTTGTCCATTTTGGAATGAGAATGTTTACCATATGCCATTGTGTATGAGATATATGTAACTTATTTTTTGATCTTTACAGTGGCTCAGAGCCAAGAGTTTGTCTTGAGTCATAGATGAGACTTTGGACTAGGACTTTTGAGCAATGATGGAACTATTAAGAAAGTTATGGGAAATATTGCAGATGGACTAATTACATTTTCAATTGTGAAATGCTAATGAGCTTGGGGGGGCAGGGCAGAATATATTATGGTGTAGATATGAGGTGTTCCTACAAAATATCATGTGTTAATTCAGAAATGTTCACTGGATTAATTCATTTGATGGGTTAATCATTTGAATGGTTGGCATACTAACTGGTTGGCAACTGTAGTCAGGTGGGGCACAACTAAAGAAAATAGGTCAGCAGGGACATGACTTTGGGGATTATATTTTGTCCCTGGATTCTTGCTCCCACTCATGTTGCCTGGCTGCCATGAATTGACAGCTTTCCTCTATCACACCTTTTTATAATGATGCTCTGGGGCAGGGGTTATGGCTCACTGGTGGAGCACTTGCCTAGCACATGTGAGGCCCTGGGTTCAATCCTTAGCACCACATAAAAATAATAAATGTATTGTGTTCATCTACAACTAATTTTTTTAAATGATGCTCTGTCCCACCTCAGCCCCAGAAAAATAGAGTCAGCTGACTGACCATGGACTGAACCTCTGAAACTGTGAGCCAAAATAAACTTTTCCCCATCTAAGTTGTTCTTGTCACAGAGATGAAAAGCTAACACATTAGGTCAATCTAATTTTTTTTCTTTTTGGTGGTGCTGGGGATTGAACCCAAGGCCTTGTGCATTCTAGGCAAACTCTAAGATTTCATGGACAACTATGGCACCTGGTAGCATTATAAAAACAATTATCAGTGCCTTCTCATTAGATAGTAAGCTTCTTTGAGACAGAGAATGTCTTTGATTCCCCAGACCCTAAGAAATTATCAACACATAAAAGTTATTTAATAAACCTGTTTTGAGTGAGAGAATGAATAAACTGATAAGACTATCTCTAGGGCTGGGGATGTGGCTCAAGCGGTAGCGCGCTCGCCTGGCATTCGTGAGGCCCGGGTTTGATCCTCAGCACCACATACAAACAAAGATGTTGTGTCCACCGAAAAAACTAAAAAATAAATAAAAAAAAAAGAAAAGAAAAGACTATCTCAACATGCCAAAATGATGGACTATCCCCAGCTATAAGATTGACAATGTGGGAATAAGTTCATTGGCTCAGTATGTTGCTGCTCAAAACTGATAAATTTTTAGACTTCATTAAGATAAATATTTTCTATATTTGTATGATATCCATATAGTTGCACTGTCCATTGTTCTGGTTAGATGACCCCTGAAGTATTGCATTTAATTCCAGGTCACATTCTTTCTAAGGGGGTTGACAATATGGAGGAAGGGATTTTAGGAGTTATCAGGAGAATGAAGAGTCTGAAAACCACATCGAAGTACTAAGTGGTGAAACTTATTGGGGTAGATTCCCTTGGAGAAGATTTGAGATGAAATTATACCTATTTTCTTGTGAAAGATTGCTATGAAGAAAAAAGATTTGTCACTCTGGAGCTTAAAATAACAAAAACTAAGACTGGAATAACCTGTAATCTGGGGAAAGTCTTTTCTCTCAATAGGTATAGAGATTAACTTTAGTCCAATATCAAAAATCCTTCTTATGTAACTGAACACTGAGGGAATGAGTTACTTTAAGTTGGTAGGGTCTGTGGCATTATCAAAAAGTGTCCATGTGACCACTTTCAGAAAGGTCAGAAGGGAATTCCTGCTTTAAATTAGACAAATGTGCTTGAATTAACTTTCCAACTTAAAGATTCCACAACCTAAATCCTTTGGGCTAGTGTTGTCAACAAAGAGCATTATTGTTCTCTAATAATTAGATTTCTCTAGCACCAGAGGAATACTTCACAGTTTGATAGGTGTGATTTCTGCACCAGTGGCTCGAGACCCTGCTTATCAAATTCAAGCCATCAAATATCAATCCTTAAGATACATCACATAAAAAAGGCTCCTTGATCAAATCATTTATTTAAAATGCTGTTTAATGTATTATTCTTATTTCATGATCAGTGATAACAGAGTAGAGGGGCTAAGAAGAAATTTGTTCTGACTCAGCATTGAATAAGCTTACTTGTCAATGGAACCCTTTTGTAAAAAGCCAAGCGTTAAATATCTCTTACTCCAGGATTCCTTGGCCTTGCTATCTTCTCCCTATGGGTCATCTTTTAATGGTGTTTCTAGAAGACCAGGCCCTTAAGCACAATTTTTCAAATTAGCCACAAGGTGGTGCTGCTAGACTTGCAAAATCAGACCACTGGCGTCCTTCGATTTGTGCAAGATGCTTTAGATGGGAGGGTTTGAGTCTGTCCTCTAAAATGTGGTTAGTGTTCATCAAAATTGGGTTTTCTGTGTATATGAGTTGAATTAGAACTATTCCCACTGGACCCAGATGAGTGACATTTTCCAAAGAATGTCAGATATAAATCCTGAAAAATCGTTTTTCCTTTTCAAGTTCCCGTTTTGAGGATAACTTTAGAGTTCATGAGTGGGTCAGGGAAGACTGGAATAACCTGTAATCTGGGGAAAGTCTTTTCTCTCAAAGCCACTATTTTCAACTAAACATATTTAGTTTCCTTTAAGGTCTTTCAGAACAAAGAGAGGTGAAGCAGGAAACCAGAGCTGTTGGCACCAAGCTCCTCCTCATCCCAACCTCGCTGCTTAACCCTCATTTCTGATTAATTCATTGTAATTAGCTGCAGCAGGCACAATTCAACTATATGACTCTCCTGGTTGCACCCATTGTCAAATAATTGATTTTTGTAGGTGAACTCATTTTGATGAGTGGGGAAATATTGCCCTCAATGTTGAGAAGGGGATGTATCTCACTGAGCTGTGCCATGGGTGGGTGAGGGGGGTTGTCCTTGTGGTTCCCAATTCTAAGAATGTCTGTGTAATAGATGACAACTTCAGGCATCTTCAGTAAAATCTCTCTACTGTTCTCTCTCCACTGTAGGATTTTATTCATTCATTCATTTAGTCTCAACAGAAATGTTTATACCTATCCATGTGAAGCCCATATGCTAAGTGCTACAGAGGATTCCAAGAAATTTCTCCTGTGCTAGAGGCGGGAGGGGAGAGAGAAACAAGTGCAAGAAAAGTAGCAAGTTATGAGCCACAGAATTAGCAGGGCAGAGAATGTACACTTCATACAGACCCTTTGGCCTGTAGATTCTGAACTAGAACCCTACATTCTGATGCTAAAGAGTCTCTTAAAAATATCCCCCAGTGGATTGCCTGCGTCCAGTCACCTTCTACTCCTTTTAAGTAGTCTGCAATTCTCCAAGAGTTAAAGAGGGTGAGGAGGACCAGTGATTTTATCTCTGTTCTTCCCCAGGTTCCAGGAATTATGTCACAGGCAAGGAGGTACTCATGCCAGCAGAGCACTTAACAAACGTGACACAGGATAGGCTACTCTACCATCTGGCTTAGGACACCTTGATAGTTTTTCCCAGCAAGATATATTTACTATCCCTTTTCCAAAGGGTATTTTTTACTTCAAATTTTTATTAGTAAAAATTTAAAACATATGAGAACAGTATAAGGAATGCAAGTATCTCTAGCACCAAGATTCAATAGTTGCTAATATTTTGCCACATTTGCTTTATCTGTGTATTCACCAAATGTCTTTTAAAGCCATTTTCTTTCCCTCTGAAACTAGAATCCAGTTAAGGCTCACACATTGGTTGTTTTGCCTTTTTAGCTTCTCTTCATCTAGGAAGAAAATAACATCAATCTTTTGAAAAAAATAACATCAGTGTTTTGAAGAGCTCATATGAGCTGTGTCTTACAGATCATGGAATTTCCCACATTCTGGATTTATCTGATGGTTTCCTCTTAACTCTTAAAATGTGCTGCACTGTCCTCTTGCATGTGCTAGAAACTTCATAGTTGGGTCTAAGGATGACCCTGAGCACACAGTATCTGGTTTAATCAATATAGGAAACACATCTCCAGTCCTGTAGTCTTCTACCTGGTCATTAGAGGGAACCTTGGATTTTTCCTACACCTTAAATACCCACTCTAGTAAAAAAGAGATGTTGTTGATCGGGAACATTTTAGAAACGGAAAACATCATACACTGCTGGTAGGAATACAAAATGGTGGGCCTGCTTCAGAAAACTCTTTAAAAAAGTTAAGCATAAAGTTATTATTTGAGAAATTTGACTCAGAAGTATAAGTTTGACTCAGGAGAAATAAAAATACATACACAAAAAATTGTATGCACAAATTCATAGCAGTATTGATCATGACTAAAAAGTGAGACAACTCAAGTGTCCATCAACTGATATATGCTTTCTTAGTCCATTTTATGTTGCTATAACAAAATTTCCTGAGACCAGATCATTTATATAGGAAAAAGTTTTATTTTGGCTCATGGTTATGAAGATTGAGAGGTTCAAGATCAGGAGGCTGCATCTGGTGAGGGTTTCATGCTGTGTGATAGAATGGTGGGTGACATCACATGGCAAGAGTACATGAGAATGGTGAGCAGGTGTGGAAGAGTGGAGGGAGACAAGAGGAGTCAAACACTTTAAAACAACCCACTCTTACAAGAAACAATCCATTCCTGTGAGAACTAATACAGTTTCAAGAGAAAGACATCAATCCCTTTATAAGGCCCCACCCACCCTCTTTACCATTACGGTGGTAATTAAATCTCAACATGATTTTTGGTGGGAACAATTCATATTCAAACCACAGCAAATGGGCAAACAAAATATAGAATATTCAGACAATGGAACAATGTTTAGCAATAAAATATTAATATATTGTGGTTCCTCAAAAATTAAAACTTGAATTATTGCGTAACACAGAAATCTCACTTCTGGATATATACCTGAAAGAATTGAAAGCAGTGTCTTGAAGAGATATGTGCACACTTATGCTCATAATGGCCTTATTCACTATAGCCAAGATGTGAAAGCAACCCAATGTGCATCCATGTGTGGGTGGGTAAACAAAATGTGTGTACATTCATGAAATGTTTTTCAGTGTTTACTTTCTCAATTTTTTCCCAGGTGATAGTATTTTTATCTCTTAATTTTTAGTTTTGTTAATTATATTCAGGAAATATTATCTATAAAACTTAAGTACCCTACTTCCATTAGGAATTTATTGAAATTCTCTTTTGTGGTATAAGTGGTTAATTTTGTGAATGTTTCAAGGCCTTTGAAGTCTTTTCCAAAGAACGGGGTACATTAAAATCTTAAATCTCTCTTAAAATGTTTTACTCTTTAAAAGATGAGAAGATATTTTTGCATTTAGAGGAAATTTACTAGATCTTTGCTTCACCGGTCTTTAGAAATCACGAAAATTTTATGTTTTCCCCCTCACTTACCTGCTTTCCTCATTATATTTTGTTTTTGTACCAGAGACTGAACCCAGGGGTGCTTAACCACTGAGCCACATCCCCAGCCCTTTTTTATATTTTATTTAGAGACACAGTCTTGCTGAGTTGGTTAAAGCCTCCCTAATTTGCTGAGGCTGGCTTTGAACTTGCCATCTTCCTGCCTCAGCCTCCAGAGCTGCTGGAATTACAGCATGTGCCACCGCAATTCTTCTTCCCTTTTATCTACCCTTATGTGTACAAGTAAATTACTTCTGTTTTTACAATTAGTTATTTTAATAACTGAAAATAGTGAATGTTCTGTATTAATTAAAAAAGCAGATATTTAATTAAATAATTTAGAGTTCTTCCTTTACAAAGGACAAGCTCATATTGGATAGCTATTTTAAATTCACACGACAGAATTCCTTTTTAAGAGATAATGAACTTGCATTGCGTTAGAGAAGTAAGTCAACCTCAGAAGGTTAAGGATTGTATGTTTTCTCTCATACACTGAAGCTACAGAGGGAAAAGGCAAAGAAAGGGTGATGAGAATCTCTTGAAAAACAAATAGAGATCAGTAGAAGAAAGGGACCAGGGGGAGGAAGGTGGGGAGTGAAATTGCCCCAATTATATTGTTATATTGTGCACATGTATAAATATGTAACAATAAATCTCATTATAAACTTCTATAATGCACCAATTTAAAAAAAAGAAAGATAATGACCTTGCATATGTACCAGAAAAAATGTTTATGAAGGAGAACAGAATATGAATCAAATCCCTCAAATCACAAATAGCTGAAGCTAAAACAAACCTTGAGAATATTTAAAATGAGTGAAGAAGGACTTAAGCTGGCAATAAAAGAGGCTTTGAGTGAAAATTCCCAGCTTCGGCAAAGTCAGAAACAGATTTTACAACAAGAAGCTGAAGTATGGAAGGAAAAAGAAGATGTCCATAATAAAGAGAAAATAACATTTGAAGACTCTAAAGTACATGCAAAACAGGGCAATCACCAAACACTCTGTCAATATTTTATGGAATAACATACAACTGCCAAGAAAGCAGAAAAATCCACATATGCAAATATGCAACCATCTAAAAATGAGTGAAAATGAAGTACACGTATATGTGTGTATGTGAAGACAGAGAAAACAAGTGAAAGATGAATAAGAGTTTGCTGGGATATTTATTTGAGAAGAACAGGTAAGAGGTGAATGGGACCTTTTAACTTTCACCCTAAATCCCCCTCATTTCTTAGCATTTACACAAGACTGATCAAGTATTATTTTATTATTACTTTTAAGTCCACGGCCTTCAAAAGTGGCATCTCACCATGTTCTACTCTCTGGTCTGGGTGTAGCGGAGATGGTGACGCTAGGGAGGAGACACAGTGCTCTTCCTGCCTTTTAGTATTCTCTGTGTCTTCTTTCATTCTCCCTTTCAGAAAAATGTGTCAAACTTACTATGCGCCTCAGTAGTCTGTGGCGTCCCCAAAACATCTACCTGATGTCCCACCTGAATTAGGACAGTTTTCGAACAATGTTAAGGTCCACCCCTACATTTTCTCCAAACAGAATTTATTCATCCTTATTCTTTTCCCCTACATTTTTTTTTTGGCTTAAGTGAAAATGCAAACTAATTACTTTGAAAGCTACCTTGAAAATTTTCAGAAATAGTATTAATTCACATGTAGTTTTTTAAAAAATAAAGCATGGAGTAGGTTAATGTGTTATTACTTAGAAAGCAGCATGCATCACTGAGGTTTTCACTTTCCTTTCTCCCAGGCTGAGGAGTAGGGATGCTTGTAGGCCAGGCAGAAGCTGTGGCAAGCATGGGCGGTGGCGGGCTCCTGCTCTTCTTTGGCTCAGTTCCCCCACCTGTGGTGGGAGCTGAGGAGTTCCAGGGGGTCTTGAGTTCCACAGCTGATCACCGATTGTGCGTGTCTGAACACACAAGCAGTGGTCTCTTCTGGCTTGGCATCCACTGCATGGTGAAGAGGAGATGGCTCAGTGCAGGGAAGGCCAGCCCCAAGGAGTGGACATTCTGATGACCAGAACTCGGGACTGGAAGAGGAGAGTGTGGAGGCCCAAGATCAAGTCTGTCTGAGCTCCTTGGACCAGTCCTCTCGCTTCCTTCAGCCTGGGTTTCTGAGCAGCAGACACACTTGCACACACAGGAGCAAAGGCCCTGTGTCTGGGAACCTCAGTCCTGTGGCACCTTTCCTCATCCTCTTTCATTCATTATGGGGATCTCTATCTGTTTTGATCTTACTTCCTAAGAAAATTATATTAAAGTTGTTGGCAGACTCTGGAAAACCACGAGGTCAGTTCCTCATTTTACAGATGAGGTCATTGAAAGCCAGGAGATGAAGGGTCTTCTTGTTCAGTGTCAGGGGACAGTAAAAGGTCATTGACCAAGTTTCTGCTTTGCCTGCCTTTAGCTTAGGGGTAGTGAGAAAAATTTTACATCAGTGGGCACATATTGTAGGTTCTCCCTTATAGTTCTAATTTCAAATATCCTATCCCATAATCAAACAGCACAGTTACATTTTCCAGAACCTCAGACCCTCTTCCTGAGGGTGACTTGTATTGATGAAATCAAAGGTTTAAATTCAGTTCTAACTATGAACTTTCTCCCCAGAAAAATCCTAGTCAAATATACAAATACATTTTTGCGTGCAACTTTGAGGGTTTTACAGATGTCTTACAGCAGCTTACAAAGTATAGGTTCAGGACCCTTTGTAAAAGTAGAAATGTGGCCCTTAGTTGCAGAGCTGCGGGTCTCAACTGAAGGAATAGCTTTGCTATTTCAGCGGGAGCATCTGGGGGTCCTCAGGCCACAGACAGTAGTCATTCAGGTTACTGTGACAGCCTTCAAAGGGGACCTGCTCAAATGCCTTCTTCTCAACGGGGCCCAACATGCCCACTCGTGGAACATTGCAGTTCTGCTGCTTGCCACCTGTCCCATCTGACCTTCCTGCTTCCTTCTCTCCAGCACTTACTATCATTCAGCCCTGTTGTGACTTGCACAACTTGCAGTTTATTCCAGGAAGATAACTGGACCAGGCAATGAAGGGATGGAGAAAAGACAGGCTGACACACACATGAATAGAGAAAAAGCTGAAGCTTGGTGGGAAAGCCAAGCCCTGGTGAGACTTGACCGACCATGAGCAAGCTCAGCACATTTGTTATATAAGTTTTATCATTAAAAGGGTTATTGTGGGAAAGTTTCTTCAAAGCAAGCAGAGCCAAGGTCATGAGTATGAGCAGCCCAATTATGGTTATCAGCTTGTACCCACAACTTTATACCCCCAAGCAGCTGGCGTCTGGAACTCAAGGTTAAAAAAACTGAATAGCTCTATGGCTGGCATAGAACCACCTATTGAGCAGGGCATCACCATAGCAACTGGGCTGTTTCTCAATACCTTCACACCCACAATTCTCCAGAAGGGCATCATCTCTGCCACAGGACAGTTTTTGAAACCCATAATTCAGTTGTTGCTCCAACACATCCCCAGGTCGGCAAACTTTTTCTCTAAAGGGCCAGGTAGTAAATATTTTAGCTTCACGAGCCAGAGAGTTCTCTGTCCTGCCACTTCACTTGGCCATTCTGGTTGCTAATCAGCCATGGTGAAGAGGCACAAATAGGATGTATTCCAATAAAACTTTATTTATGGACACACTGAAAAAATAAATTGAATCACCAGCTTTGGCAGGAGAGAAGATAGTGCCTCACAGGCCAAGTGTGCAAGTGCCAGCTGGCGGCCTCAAGTGTAGAAACCGCAATGACAAGCTCCCAGATGTGCTATATACCTTACAAAGAATCTTATGTCCTCAGAGACTGTGTGGCTGATATCAGTATTCCAGCTTTGCCCACGAGGAAACAGAGGGTCAAAAAGTTCCAGGGACTATTTAGCTTTTCCAGGAAATGGCAGAACCAGAAAAAAAAAATATAGACTTTGCTGCAGCCCAGCATTTTATCACCTCTACTACTTGCAGAAAGACCCTTTCTGGTAAGAACAACTGAATGCCAACTTCTTCCCAATGCCCATCTCTGCAGGATCTCATAAAAAATTAGTGAAAGGCAGCATCAAGAAGAGAATTCAAAGAACACAGACACACAGCGGTCCTCCACCACCTCCTCTAAGCCTGGGGAAACTCCCAGAATAGGCTGGTTGCAACAGGCTGAGCTGTCATCCCAAAGCAAATGTGACCAAGTTGTATGGCTCAGTTCAGAGCCCACATCACAGTCTCACCCTCCTCAGTAGGCCTCAAGGAGTGGTCATTCTGATGACCAGATCTTGGGACTGGAAGTGTTGGGTCACATAGGCATCAGAACTTCATTGTTTTGGCTCCAAGAAAAGTTTCAAAAGAAAGCAAAAAATGGATCTTTTCTATCCTGTTCCAAAGGACAGAGAAGAGATGGTTTTGAAAATGTGGAGGAGACAGAATGTTTGCCAAAGTCTTATAGTGCCAACAGGGGAGCAAGCAAACAAACTTGGACTTATTTCCTGAGGGAAAAAGATTCTCAAAAGCATGATAGTGGGATGACAGAGAGTCCATTGATAGATCAGGCATATTTCCACAGTGGCCAAGCCAAGCAAGAAGAGCAAGTTGAGGTCTAGTGGCCTAACTGCCTCCTGCCAGTGCACCCATCACTCATGGGCAGTGTGGGCACAAAAGTGGCATCTGTGCATGGATAAAGCAACGTGCCCTTTCCATCTTAACATGAGCTCTCTGGCATTTTGCCAGAGGGAAGCTGAGAGCCTGTTTTCTCTGGGAGAAGTGAACAAAACCAAAATACTGTAGACCATTTGATAGAACATAATGAAAAATACGGAAGGCAGGTCTTTGGAGAGGTGGAAGACAAAGAAAGAAAAAGCCCAGCTCCCTTATTTCATAAACAGGACAAGGGCAGTCCCAGAATAAAGGTTTGTAAAACTAATGATTCCCCTCCCCATAGAGTGGCAGGTCCCAAAACAGAGAGAATGAGCACCCTGAAGGCCCACTCATCGTCATAGATTTGAGAAGTGACACCGGTTGCCCTCATTCTGAGATGGGGACAACTACAGATTCTGAGACACTTCAGGCCAGATTCTTGGTCATGAGCTCCCATGAATAGCAGCTTGGTAAGGGGGAAAGGTAAGCAGTGCTGGGGGACAGGGGCGTTGAGGATCTTTTCACTTTCATTGCCTAGTCTCTTCCCCAAGGAGGGACGAGAGTTAATTTTGACAGAGCATCCGAGACAGAACAAGGGTACCTGAAGAGGGATGCAGCATCAAAATAGGAGGAGGAGAGAAGCTGGAAAAACATCTTCAAACCTAAGCAGGTAGAGGGCAGGCTGTGGAAAAGTTCCACACAGATCCCACAGATGCTCCTACAGAGAGGATGACATAGCCTAAACTTGCTGGATGAGACCCCATAACCCATTTATAATTCGAATGATTTCAGAAAGGACACCACCAATCTCCCCGAAGAATGGAAGAAAAGTACAGATCCCCCAAAGCCTCAGATACATTCCCGGTGGACTGTTAATCCCCACCTTGGGAAACAGCCATGGAAGAGCTATAGTCTTCACCTTAGTGTAATTCTCAGGCATCAAAAAGATGACATCCTGGAGTCAGTTTTGCTTGGGAGGAAGAGAGATCACAAGAATGAGGACCTATGAGGTGATGGCTAACGAGGTAGCAGATAGTACAAAAGCAGGGAACGAGTTTCTGCTTTCCCTGACAAGTCTAGAGCAAGTTGTGGGACAGAAGGATTCTGGAATGCCTCTCACAGAGGGGTGTGGGATGTCCCAGAACAGGTTAGGATGAGGACGCAGATCATCCATTCTGTAAGTCATGGGTTTCTGAAGTGACATCGCTTATTTTTTTCCCCTGGAAAAGAAAACAGCAGGTTTGTAGGAGTCTCCTGTGAACTTGAACTTCTATTTTGTACACATGGCTCAGAAGGGCATGGTGGACCCCTGTGAAACTGAGGCAGCCTCTCAGGGACTGGAGCTGCTTATAGAGAGCGTGCCAAATCCCAACGCAAAGGCTGAAGAAGATCCAGGAGAGCGCTTTCTCAGGTTCTAGCTCAAAGAGGAAACATCAAGCCAGATACTGAATTTTAAAGTTGAGTTATTACTTTTTCTTGTATCCCAGTAGTTCTTCCTACTTTTTGATGTCAAACTGTTTTTTATTAAAAAACCCTATAACGCAAGAGTGTTTTTTTTTTGAGTTTTTGTTAAAATGTTCTACTAGGCTAAGCAAAAGTTGCCAATCTTATTTTTATTTTTCTTCTTATTCTAATTTTTTTTTATCCATGAGCTCTAAGCCTGGGACCAACTTTGCTAGGTCAGGGTCCTCAGCTAACTTCTAATATTACATTTTAAAAAGGGTCAGATGAACAGGGAACATATGCAGATTTTGCTCATGTTAACATGCATCTTGCCCTTCTCTTCTTCTTTTCCACCTTCTGTAGCAAGTGGGTTTTCTGGGAACAGGATTGGTTTGGAAACATCTTCTGGTCCTTTAGACCAGCAAGGTACCACCCAAGTAAATATTTCTTCTTCCTCTCCCTTACTGCCATGAACCTTTCCTTCTTGCTTCCAAATTATTTTTCCAAACCCTCCCTGTTTCACTGTTCTGCTGTCCACCATGGGATATGGAAGCAGACAGATGCTATTTAACAGTTTTGCCTCTTTTTTAAAGGCAATGAAATGCTATAGAGATGGAAATAAGGAGAAATAGGAATCAAGGAAAGGATAAGCCCTGACTCTCCACATAGGACAGTTCACAGACTTAACCAAGGAGGATCCCATTCTGTCTTTCCCTGTTTCTCCTCCAGGGGTTGAAAAGCCCATCATGCAGGGAGCTGGAACTCAGGGAAGCTACAGGCACCAAGGCACTTTCAGTTCCATCATTGGGAACAGGCAGTATCAGGAGGCCACCAAGGAAGTGGTTACCCAACTGCCTTGACTGTACAACCTCATTTCTCCAGAGCCCTACTTTGGGTAGCCCCGGTTCCCAGTCATGGCCTGTATATATACTCCAAGATGGGAAACAAAATTTGACTCTCTCAGAAGACTGATCTTCTGAACACTTGACTCCCCAAAGTCCCCATTCAGTCCATGAAATATCATGGAAGTCTCCAGGAAGGCCCTCACAGTGGTATCCCTGCCCCTAGGTTCCCCTCCCCAGGGTAATCGTTCACCCTCATGATAAGATTCATCCTATTAGGGTGTTCCTGATCATATGCAAGAACCTCTTGACCAAGGCTCCATATTTATCTTCAGAGGTATTAGAAGCCTGGAAACAGAGCTTCAAATACATAGCATATTTTCCTCTCTCTCAGAATATTTTCTACTACTTTAGGTTAAAACTGATTTTTTTTTTGCTTTCTTCTTCCTCCTCCTTTTTTTTTTTTTTAAATATATTCACAGAGGTTTTCAATGCTTCCCTTCCCTGTTCCTCTCTATCTAGGAAAGACTAGAATGCCCAAAAGAGGAGGAGCCAGAGGAAAGCCCAGTCTTGTGGACCACTCAGCAGCAGGAAGACAGAATAGAAAAGAGGAAGGGGGCAGCTTCACCACCTCGCTGCAGCTCATCTGTTGATAATGAGGCCAGGGCAGGAGATATTTGTAACTTCATCCCCTCTACCAGGTCCTCATACACAGCCCTGAAATCATCCTGACCATCCCAAGGGGATGTCAGCACCTAAGAGGTTTGACATTTGCCATTAACATCTACATCACACCAAGTCTTGCCCAGACACTTATATCACCTGCAGAGATGAACCCAGGCCTCATCTAGAGGTATACATCATCAGTAGTCCTCCTACCTCTGACACACCACACATATAAAGAGGGTCAACTTTGGGAACCACTACTACCAAAACCTTACTCTCAAATCAGCTAAACGCCATCTGTAAGTCAGAGATTTCAGAAATGATACATTAGCCCTTTCCTGAGATGTATAGAAGAAAGTCAGGCCACACCTTGGGCACTGCATCCTTCTTTGGCAACAGCTTGGAAAACCAAAACAAATATGACAACAGAAAACCCACCACAAAGGCAGCAGCTGTATTTTCCCCCCACGTTAAGTATTGCATGACTGTTTCCCAAAGAATGACTGAAGGTTGGTTTGAACAAAGGGGAAGGGGACAGAATATGAAAGTTCTGGCCCCTGAGAGGGATCTCAAGGAGACCAAGTGCAGGACAGGTGGTGAAGTCAGAAGGTTCGCCCCCAAACTCCATAGAAGTTTACAGCAAACCTTGGATGTGCTCCAAATCCAGGCTGTTAAGAGATGCCACCCGCCACAGAGGGTGACATGTCCCGAAGCAGAAGGGATGAGTCTCAAAATCCAACCACATGTCAGTGATTTCAGAAGGTACACCAGTCATTCCTCTCCAAGAAATAAAACATGTAGATTCCCCAACACTTCAGGCAACAGTCCCCATTCCAGGAAATTCTCCCCGGCAATGTAAACTCAAGATTAGAAGCCAAACCGAAGAACTTGTGGGTCTCTCTGACCATAATGCTAAGTACCCAGTCATTTCCCAAAAGAGCTTTACATAAATTTTACAGGTAGGCGGAGAGGACACCGATATGCTGGGCATGGAAGAGAGAGATCAAAGGGGAGGTAAAATACAGCAAGAAAGCAACATTGCACATTTTTAAATGAAATTTAGGGCAGGTTCTGGGGATAAACTTTTCTGGGCTTTTCTTAGATCCTGGCTATTCAAAGCCTGTCCAGTTTGGGCACTGAATAGGGTGAGAATGTGTCTCAGTGGTAGGCTATCAGGAGGACCCACAAAATGTCTGTCCTTCCCAAAGGAAGGCTCCTAAAATCAACAGCTCACCATTGAGTAACAAATTTCATCCTTATCCTCATCACATATCCCCAAGAGTAAATGATTACTCTTTAGCCTAAAGTGAATGAAAGGGTTAAATAAGCAGGGAAGAGCAGGCTTTGAATCTAGAAGCTTTCACTGTCCTTCTCTGTGCTCCATGCCACCTCCCTGTTAAAGTTGTGACTGTGCAGACAGTATTCCTGGGAAGCAGCCTGGTGGGATGGAGGGCCTTGGCAGCTAGGTTTAAACTCGTAGCAGTCTTTTGTCTTTATTCTCCTCATGGTCCTGATGGAAATGTCTCTCTGGCAGGATCCCTTTTCTTGCCCTTGCCCACACCTCTCTTCCTTCCTTTATAATCCCTTTCTTCTCTGTTTCTCTTATTTTTCTCAGTCTTTCTCTTGGCCTCTTGGACTGTGCCATGACCCACACCTAAAAGACCAAAAGACAGCAAGAGGAAGGAAATTACTTCTTTGTTCATGAACATTCCCTCTGAGCCAGACTGACTTTAGTTGGTGCTCTGTCCTCCTTTCAAGTTGGGCTCACATCCAGTTGTTTTATGCCTCCTCCAAATCCTAACATCATGTATGTTCGGAGGTCTTCATTAATAGTCATGTTCATCTCTGTCCTTCAAAGAAGAACGTTCACTCCCTTTTAAGAAAGTCATCACACAAATATTGAAAGTCCCATTCCTTCACATACAACACTTTCTTTCATATCTGATGTGATCTTTTTGATTCTAGTATCAGGAACCTCCCAGACAACCCAGCCCAGCAAGCTAGCATCTCTGCTGATGCCCACACCCAGGCCCAGGGTGAGATGACCCCTGGAATGATGAACTTCCAGGAACCAACGTGAAGGCAACATCAGATGTTAGCCCAATTAAAAAATAATGCTCAGAGTTTTTTGCAGTTCTTAAACCTGTTGAACCCTAATATCAAAATTCCTTACCCATTAAAAAGCTAACTTGGTTGCTTCACTAGAGAGAAAACTGAGGCCCTAATCCATCCATTATCTTCATTTCTAATGCCTCACAATAAACCCAGCACAGGGAAAGCTCTCCATTGATTGAAGAATAAAGGAAAAGGCAGATGATAGTGCTGCCTGATCCAAAGCACTTTGGTTGGGCAGTGAGAGGAGAACAAGGAAATGAGACGGGAGCTCCCTCACAGGATTTGGCTGAACAGGCAGAAGAGACAGGGAACAGAAGATACTCATGGGATTGTGTGGTTGCACTGAATGAGAGCTAGGCAACAGATGCTCATTTTTGATGATCCCAGCCTCTTCTGAGAATGAGAAAGCTATGATCTGAAGATCCAGGGGATCCCTAAAGGAAAAAGAATTAGATTTTCCCCCCAATAGCTGTAGTCAAGAAAGCTATTTCTTTGGGGGGAAATGGCCTCAATATCCAATTAAGTAGAAATCAGCTGTCCTACCCGAGGTCTGCATTCAACATGTATTACATGCACTTACACATAGCCTCAGAATTAAATGTCTCTCATATGATCCTTTGTCCCATAACAAAGTATGAGTTTGGCAGTTTAGTTGAAAACCACCACCCAGTAATTACACTAACAGGCTTCACAGATTGCGCACTCATACCCATGCTCACTCTGGGGTAAGACTCTTGAAATACACCCTACATAGGAAAATGTGGGCCCCATTACAGTTCAAGTTCTCAGCTATCACGGCTTGTGAACAAGCTTCGCTATTGGATATTTTCTAGGGGATCCTCTTTACAGTAAGGAGAGTTCTTCAAAAACTCAATTGTCTTAATCACATCTTTGAACCAAATGTAATGAAAGTTACAGAGGATACTTCTAGATGAGACTGCCCCCTATAAGTCAGAGAGGTCAGAGGTGAAGGCCTTCACAGCTTCTTGATAAGGACCCTGACATATCCTGACAGGAGCCATAAAATTCCCCAGCAATATTGTCTGGCTACTTTTTCCTGATAGGGTCTCAGGACTTCTTGAAAGGGCCTCTGAGTTCTGGCAGTTTATGCAACAAGGACAAGCCAGACTCACTAACATAGTTCACTCTTTCTTTATAAAGCTTGTTGTGTATCAGAGTACCTACAGTGAGCTTGACACTCACGGAATTCGATTGGGCAGTCACAGGACAGAAGAGACAGGAAAAGAAGATACTTGTGGGATTTGGACAAAGTGAAGAAGCTAATGGCTGTCACTGGCAGCAGCCCCCAGGGCTCTCTCCTGCCTGAGGTAGCTTCCAGAAGCTATTTCTTCCTAGGTTCACAGTGTCTGCAGTGTTTTTTGCTTCTTTGAACAACAACCCCAGGTCCTTATCTGGTCTAAATGTTTCTTCCTACTCTGTGTATTTGTTCCTTTATCTTGGGGAAAAAAAGGTAAAATATACAAAACATGGTAGTTACCATTAGTGATATTTAGTATACTTACAATGTTATGCAGTTACCACCATATAATTCTAGACTATTTTCACCACTCCAAAAGGAAACTCTGTGGTCACCAATCACTCCCCATCCTCCCACACCCAACCCCCTGCCTCTGGCAACCACTAAGCTATTTCCTGTCTCCATGGATATGCTTATTCTAAATATTTTACAAAATTTAATCATGCAGTCTGGATTTTGTATCTGGCTTCTTTCATTTAACATAATGTTTGCGAGGTTCATCCATATTATAAGTATTTTTCAGCATGTATGTCATTCCTTTTTATGGCTGAACAATATTTTTTTGGTATGGATCTATCCCATTTTGTTTATCCAGTCATCAAATGATGAACTGGATAAACATCATCAAATGATGAATAGTGCTGTTGCTATAAATACTGTGTACAAGTTTTTGTTTGAACACTTTCTTTCAATTCTTTTGGGTATAAATAAAGAACTGGAATTGGGAGGTCATGTGGTAGTGTTATATTTAATGTACTGAGAGACTTCCAAACTTTTTTCCACAGTGATTGCCCAATTTTACTTTACACAAGCAATGTGTGAGGGTTCTTATTTTTCCACGTCCTCACAAACATTTGTTATTTTCCTTTTTATTTGATATAGCTATCCTAATGGATACAAAGTGGTACCTTGATATGGATTCTCATTTCCCTAATGACTAACGATGTTGAACATCTTTTCATGTGCTTTTTGGCCATTTGAATATCTTTTTGGAGAAATGTCTATTCAAATCCTTTGAACATTTTAAAACTTTTTTTTTTGGTCTTTTTGTTGCTGAATTCAACAGAGTTCTTAAGTTACAAGAGTTCTTTATGTATTCTGGACACTACAGACTTTTATCAAATATATGGCTTGAAGGAATTTTTTCTTATTATGTGTGTTTGTCTTTTACTTTCTTGATAGTGTCCTTTGATCCAAAAAAAGTTTTTGGTTTTAATGATATTCAACTTATCTTTTTTGCTTTTATTGTTTATGGTTTTGATATAAAATTTTCCCTCTATGTTTTAAAAGAGTTTTATGGTTTTAACTCTTATGTTTATAACATTCATCCATTCTGAGTTAGTTTTGTATATAATGTAAGATTCCAACTTCATTTTTCTGCATGATACTATCCAGTTGTTCTAGCACCATTTGTTGAGAAAAGTATTCTTTCCCCATTGAACAGCTTTGGGCTCCTTGTTGAAAACCAGTTGGTTTTATATGTATATCTTTCTTTCTGGACTCTTCGTTCTATTCCGTTGATCTCAATGTCAATCTTGTGCTAGTACCATAGTGTTTTGATTACTATAGCTTTGCAGCAAGTAGGAAGTATTACCTACCTTCAATTTTATGATTCTCAGGAATTTTTGGCTGTTTGGGGCCCCACAATTCCATATAAATTTTAGGGTGAGGTGTTTTTTTTTTTTTTGTTTTTTTTTTTTTTACTTCTCCAAAAGAAGTTTATTGGGATTTTATTAGGGATTGCATTGAATTTATAACTTGTTTTAGGCATTATTCCCATCTTAATAATAGTATGTCTTCCAATCCATAAACATGGGTTTATTTTTCCCCATTTACTGATGTGTTTCTTTTTATTTCACACGTTTTACTGGTACATTACAATTATACAAAATGGTGAGATTTGTTCTTATGTATTCATACATGTGCACAACATAACAATATAATTTGGCCAATATAATTCCCAGTATTTTCCCTTTCCTTTCTTTCCTCCCTCCTCCAGATCCCTTTCCTTTATTCTACTGATCTCCCATCAATTTTCATGAGATTCCCCCACCTTTCTCTTCCTTTTTCCTCTCTAGCTTCCACTATGAGAGAAAATTGTTCTGAGTTTGGCTTATTTCATGTGTTCTCAAGTTCCATCCATTCTCCTGCAATGACAAAACTTCACATTTTCCTTATGGCTGAATAAAACTCCATTGTTTATAGCTACCACATTTTCCTTATCCATTCATCTGTTAATGGACACCTAGGCTGGTTCCATAGTTTGTCTATTGAGTACTATAAACATGGGTATGCATATATCACTATAGTATGATGACTTCAAATTTGTATAGTAAATACCAGGAGTAGTATAGCAACATAATATGGTATTTTGATTTCTTTTAGCAATATTTTGTAGTTTTCTGTGTATAAGTTAAATTTGTTCCTGAGTATTTTATTTCTTTGGTGCTACTATATATTTTCTGTTTGGGTTGTTTATTGTTAGTGCACAGAAATACAACTAAGTTTTATCCCTACAACTCTGCTGAATTATTTTATTAACTTCAATAACTTTCATTATAGATTCTTTAGGGATATTATATGATCATTTCATCTGTGGATAGAGTTTTATTTTTTCCTTTACAATTTGGATGCACTTTCTTCTTCTTGTCTAATTTGTCTAGTTATAATTTCCAGTATAATGATCAATAGCAGTGGTGAAAAAGTGAGCATATTTGTCTTATTTTTGACCTTAGGAAAAAGATTTCCATCTTTTACCAATGAATATGATGTTAACTATTGTTTTTTTTATAAGTGCCCTTTTATTATGTTGAGGAAATTCCTTTATCGTATAAATCATAGATTTTTGAGTGTTTCTGTCACTAAAGAGTGTTGGATTTCTGTAAAGTATTATTCCTATATCAATTGAAATAATCATGGAGTTTTTCCTCTTCATTCTATTAATGTGGTTTATTACATGACTTTGTGTACTGAACATCTCTTGCATTCCTGGGACAAATTTCTACATCCTTTCATTATTCTTTTCTGTTCTATCTCCCATATCTATTTCTTCTGCTTTGTTTATTATCTTTTATTGCTTACATTTTTATTATTACTCTTTCAAATAAAGACTTTGGCAGGTAAATTATGAGATATATATCAGCAAGTTCTGAGAAGGGGAAAGGACAGAAAAACTCTAGGGGTGTAGGGGAAGAGGTTCTAGGAAAAGGATGGAGACTGAACAACAGAGTAGATTCAGCTATCTGTAAAGAGACCTGGCCATTATACAAATGGACTCATGAAAAATTCTGAGAAAGGGATCCAAGTGAACAGTGGAACAGCTTCTGTCATTAGGATGTAAATTCCTCTTAAAGAAGGTAAAAGCTCATAGTTGCCTATAACAAGTCACAAGATGCAGGTTTCAGAAAACACATTAGGAAAATATCCCTCTTTAGAATGAGTAACAAATTTAAATCCCAGGTTCTGGCTAGGCTACATAGGATTTCCCAGTTTCCATCCACAAGGGAAGGAAGAGAGAGGGTTTTCAGGCATCTATGAATGTGGCACTTCAGACTCCAAGCCTGGTAACATTAAACCATTAGAAGTCTTTATCTGACCCCAGTCCTCCATTCCACAGATTAGAGATTGCTATGGAAGACATTCTATCCCTTTCCTCATTTTCCCTCTAAACCTGATTTTATTCTCATCAAAAACTCTTAAATTCTCATAAGATTGATATGTCTGAGGAACTGTAATCCCCAAGCCCAAACATATTAACTACAAAACATACCAGAAGAGTCAAATTTTAATCAAGTTTTTCTATTTTAAATTGGCTTTAGCTCTTAATTTATAGTTGTTCCTTATCTGAGGTTGTCAAGCTGCTGACAATTCATCTTCCCCAAGAAAGGCTCCAGTGATGTACACCCTGGTAGCTCCATTTTTATCCAGTCCCTTTGTCCACAGGGGAATGAACATCCATCCCTCCAGGCAGACACGAGGAAACCAAAAGTGATCTTACTTCCATCAATGATGTTCCAAAGTGGGAAACTGGGAACAGCTGAATCCCTGCACTTTAGAAGTACCACCTCCAGAGCTCATTATGTGGGAATCCCTCCCAAGAAGAGTGCATATGTTAATTTAATTCAGCCTCTGAAGAATAATTCACAAAACCTTCAAGCTTGTCCTACACTTCAGAATGATTTAAGATCCTTTCAGATGATTAAGAATGGAGATATAGAAGAAAAAGATGACTCTGAGTACCTAAGAAGTGGGAAAGTTCCATGTTTCACAAATTAGTCTATTGGTAAACTGAGAGGAGACCCCAACCCCCAGAGCAGTATTGCTAAAAACCAGAGGAGGACCACCCGGAGGGAGCCAAGCAAGGCCTATTCCCACCAGGTCATGGCAGAGTGTGTTTGGGGATAAGATGAGGAGTTGTCAATTTTCAGAAGTGACACCAGGACTACTCTCCCCCCCCATACCCCGCCCAACCCCCAATTCAGGCCAGTTTGTGAACATTCCTGCTCATTCTCTTATAGCAGAGTCACTTAGCAGCACCTTTGATGTTTCAGGTCAAATAAATTATATCCAAGACCAGGCCTGGATACCAACATTTTAGCTTGATTAGAAAAGAAGGCTTGTGGGGAATGCACATCAGCTAACACTCACCAAAAGCCACCTGTGAGGACAAGAGTTCACACAGCAGGCCTGAGACTGCTCTCTTTATTTTTTTTCTTTTTAGATATATATGACAGTAGGGTATATTTTGACATATTATGCATACATGGAGTATAACTTCTCATTCTTATGATTGTACATGATGTGTAGTTTCATTGGTCATGTATCCATATATGAACACAGGAAAGTTATGTCCAATTCATTCTATTATTTTTCCTATTTCCATATCCCCTCTCTTCCCTTTATTCCCTTTTGTCTAATCCAATGAACTTATCTTTATCTCCCCTTCCCTACCGCTTATTGTGTGTTAGCATCCACATATCAGGAAACATTTGGACTTTGTGTTTTTTATGATTGACTTGTGTTGTCAGTTCCATCCATTTACTGGCAAAAGTCATAAAGTCATTCTTTTTATGGCTGAGTAACAGTCCATTGTGTATATATAACAGACTTTCTTTATCCATTCATCTGTTGAAGGGCACCTGGGTTTATTCCATAGTTTAGCTATTGTGAATTTTGAGACTGGTCTCCTTAAAAAGGCCTGCTTGCAAGGTTGGTGGCCCTCTGCTGGATCTGGGAACTTGGATTAGGGTTTTCACCATCCTACCTGGTGAGAATGGCTCGCTGTGCCCAAACTATTTGTAAAAACATGCTTTGGGCTGAATACTTGCTTTTCTTTTGCAAGTCTGAGACTTTGATACCTTGATACCTAGTAGGCAAAGAGTGTCTGGTGACTGGCTTTCCATAGATTCTGTGGACACTGAGTCTCCAATGAGCTCTCCTTGCAGAAAATATTTCACACATACTACCTTAACTCTGCTGGAGGATCTAAGTTCAGCTTGTGCGATTGTACTGAGAAAGAACTCAGGCCTTTGCTTCATCTACCTTTTCCTTTGGCTAATTGTACTCTGTATTCCAGAAGTCCTCCTACAAACCTGGGGGGATCTTGGGGACCCCCAATACATCACCCAGTTCTTTTCTTTCATTCTACTGGATCCTATACCTAAAAGCACTTTATCGGAGGGGGCAGGTGAAGAGTTATTGAAAATAATATTCCTACAAGACAGCCCCCTGGGAAAAACAGAGGGACAGTGTGGCTCAGGAGGAGGGAAGGGAAATTAGTCAAACATTAAAGCTCTCCCAGTACATCCTTTCCCAGTAACAATGCCCCTGAGGGAAAAAAGCAAACTTTCATCCCTTCCTGGGTTTATCCCCAGCATCTCCACCAAAAGCAAACATTCACCCCTTCCAGTGGGTCCTGAAGGAAGGAGGCAAATACTGAAATGCAGGGCCCTGGACTTTTGCCCTTTCCCATTGCAGATGAGTCCTGGAAGGAGAAAAGCAAATAATGTCACTGTAGGTAACAATGGATCCCAGAGGAAAGAAGATAAGCAGTGAATACCTAGTTGTGAGATTTTCTCAGTGACAATGAGTTTCAAAACTTTTTACAAATGCCTTCCTGAGTTAAAATTTTAACCTACACAACTAGGTCCCTGACTATCCAAACCGCACATCAGCCGTCTCCAATGATTAATTTACCCTTATTGTAAACTGTAAAATTCAGACTCCTTCTGTAACCTGGGGGCCATTTCCATACCCAGAAAATGAGCCTGTCTGACCTTGCTACAGAATAAAGGAAAGCTTGCCTATCTGAGGTTTGCTTCCTGTGTCCTGCCTCCGTCATTTGTGTGCCATGAGCTTACAAAAGGGGTGATGAGGGCAGGAAGGGGAAGTGATAACTTTCTATCCTTTGGATCCAATATATTCTCTATTTCTGCTACATCCAGACATTAAATTACTTATCTTTCCTCATATCTTATTTTCTTTCTCTCAGAATTACAGAAATTCTAAAGAAGCTCACCAACTCCAACAGAGATCCCTCGTGTATTGATTTTCTGACTATCTTTCAGTCAATAGTGGTGCCCTTGCTCTCTGCGAATTTCTGCAACTTTGAGCTTTCTCAGTTTTCACTGCCTTCTTTTACTTTCATGTCTCTTTCAAATTCATTTCTTCCCTTTCCCTCTGCTCTGGTGTCATCTACATTTTATGGTTGTTCAGAAGCCATCCCTGAATCTGTTTCTGTGTTTGTCTTTTGACACATCTTAAGACTTGAGCATTTGTGTTTCTCTCAGCATTTGATGAAATATTTGCCAAGGAGGCATGGAGAAAGAAAATATGCCTCCTTGTTTTCATGAGTACATGAGTAGAACTACTTGACTTTTCTATTTGTGAACACAGGATTACTTCTTTGCTTTTTCCTTCTGGTTCCCAGTCAGTTGGAAATGATCATCAAGGTGGTACCCACACGTGTGCTCTAACCTGGCTGTCTGCAGTCTCTCTCAGATTCTACCAGCAATGATATACAAAACAGTACAAGATCTCCATCCTTCAACAAACACCATCAAGAAGTGGTATTAATCTGACCACCTCTAGGGGCCAAACTTCATGAATATTTGGGAACTATAATAACACCCATCATATTTGGCTGGCCCATGTAGTAGTCTAGGTGACTGAGACACAACTGAAGGAACTAAAGATATAAGGATCTTTTTCCCCATCCTCCCAATTCCAACAGTCATGGTGGCTACGAAGGCAGAAATCAATTATGCTCCTGTTTCAGCTGTAGGTTGTCTGTCATTCTTGGCAATGTTCCTAGGGCTTCTGTATGGGGCTCCAAGGCTTCTAGAAGGGTTTCCAAGAACTTGAGACAGATGCCATGAGACTTCCTTGTAGAGGGTTTAGGATTTCTTTGTAGGAACTAAAAAAGTTGTCAAGGTTTCCAAAGCTTTCACTTGGGTTTACAGGACTTCCTGACAGAAGTCACAGATCTACTCTGGGGCTTTTTACAAGTTTCAGGGAGTGCCTCATAGCAGGCTTTTTCCAGAAACTCAGGAAGCAGCTGATTCTTCTTAGTCAGGAGGCTTCTAGAGGTGCTTCCTCAGCTACCACCTTTCATTCATTTGTTCAGCAAACATGTAAGAGTATCAGATATGTTCTAGGCTCTGGGTCAGACTTAAGACATAGTGTAGCGGCTCCTAGAGCCCTCTGGTGGAGCTACCACCATCTGTCTTTTCTTTATCTCCCAGAAGTCTCTTTGTCAATATATCATTGACTCCTTGTGTTAATTTTGCATTCTGTGACTGGAGAAATACTCAGGTAGTTCCTGATAGCTGTTCTTTTCAAAATTTACTAAAATCTCCTGTGAAGTAACACTAAGAAAGCCAATGTGTCACCCCACCAAGGGTAATTCACCATCCTCAGGCATTTGCTTGGCAGCACTCTGAAGCAATGATAGGGATCTTCAAAGAGCACACACCTGCAGAGGCCTTTTAGCCCAAACACCAGCTCCACTCAGCCCCACTCCTTGACCTAGTAGCCTCATTTCAACACACTTTTGAATTTATTTCTAGATATAAATTCCACAAGCCACAACCAAAGAGGAAGATGAGTATCCTGAGTGGGCTTGCAGCTAAGTTCCTCCTATCTTCAAGAACCTTCCTCAGCCAGGAGGGATTCTCTTTCACAACTGAAACTCCAGGCAGCTTCATGGCTCTATTCAAGGGACTGGCCCCTATTATAATGAAAACCCCCAGAAGACCTTGTTCAGACTTTCTCACATCCTTACAGTGAGCCAATGATTCATTTGGGGGTGGGGAGAGGGAAGAACATATTCTAACATTTGGAAGAGAGAAAGTACAAGACTATACTGGCTACCTGAGAAAAAGAGGTGGAAGGGGCATGAAACACCCCAAATGGACTTCCCTATTGCACAGATGGCCCATAGACAGTCCTGAAAATAATATGCAAGCAAGTTCTAGATGTGATACCTATAATTAAGGGAAACACTCTGTAAGAAGTGAGACCAGCGCCTAATTGTCACAGCAGGGTTCCACAGGGACAGTAGGTCATCTCCCTTCTCTAAATATCTATACAGGCATCTCAAAACCCACAGTGACACCCCTTTTTCTCCTTATGCATCCCCACTCCTCCAATAAGTCAGAAAAACCCTGATGGGTCTTTGAAAGTATATGACATCACAGTGGGTACCAGGTTTGTGGCTGCAGGAGCCTGTGTCTGGATAGAGGAACAACAATAATATCAGCTAACATTGAGAAGCTAGAACACAGCTACACACATGGAACTCATTTTACCCACCCAACATCCCTAGGAAGTAGGCGCTATTACTTCATTCTCATTTTATAGTTGAAGAAACTGAGCAACAGAAACTTCAAGTAACTTGCCCAATTTTATATAGGAGCTTTTAGAACAAAATGTTCTTTAGCCTTTCCATCCCCGGCCCATTTAGTCAACCCCTTCTAACTTGGCCTTTATTCTTCTGATCCTCTCTCAAATTTGAAACCTTGTAAATATTTCTCCCATTCCCTTGGAGCTGAGACTTAAGGGGAAGGGCTGGTGTGGCCAGAGAGCTCACTGCAAGGTCAGAGAACCCTAGTTGGCAGCAGGGCCCTGAACCTAGTGTCTGAATCTGCCCACTTTGTTCCCACTTCCCGGAGCTCTCTGATGCTGCTCCCTCTTTTGATCACTTTTGTCTTTTGTTGCTTGCTTCTCTTCCTTCTGCTCTCGTCTTTCCACCCTCATCCCTGCTCACGATCCATTTCACTGTTTGCTGCTATTTCTACTCCCCTTTCTCTGCCTTATCTTTTATCTACTACATGCTTATGTCTGGAATATTTTTCTCTCAACTTACTATTTCAGTACGCATCTTGCTGAATTGCATGTCTATCTAGTTTTTGCCTTACTAAGGCTTGAACCTACCGCATCTGCAAGTAGGCGAACCCTCCACCACTGTGCCCCACCGCCTGCCTTTTTTTTGTTTGTTTGTTTTCATTTCTAGGACACCAAAAGGGGAGTGAGCACTGGCCACACTGGGGTAAAATCCATTCTTTGTAACATGGTTTAAAATCTTTTGTATCTGTCTCCAGCTTCCACTCTCACCACTCTTGCCACCTAACAGTGATGCTCCACAGGTACCACCATTGTTTTTGCCTTCTGATATACATATATTTATTTGAATTTGTCCATTTCTTTATTTTTAAACATTGTGGAAGTATTTTTGTTTTAATCATATTAATTGTTAATACAGTATCAACATATTAAGAAAAAATTCGATCACACAGTCACTTTTAACAGGAAAGTTCAGCTATTTGTGTTATAAAATAATTGTTATACTATACTTTTTATTTCTTTTATTGTACTTTGCTGATCATTTATTTGTATGTTTTTTCTTCTGCTTTTCCTATTTTTCTACTTATCCTTCCTTCTTCCTCTGTTACTTTAGAATTTAGACTGTATTTTTCCATTCCATGCATAATTTTCTCCCACTTCCCTGACACTCATGATCAAAGCATGTTCTTTTACTAGTAAATAAAAGGGATTAACTATTCCTTCATATCCACCCTGAAAATCCCACACTTGTCACAGAATCATGACGGTGTCCAGCTACTGAGGCACATCTGTTTGGGGCAAACAAGCCACGCAGGTTCAGATCTGAGTCAGGGGTTGCATGGAAGACCCTTACTCCTTAACAGACCAGATCTGATGGTTCTCAGGTGCTGATGCTCAAAACCACACTTTCAAAGCTAGAGAGGCTTCCTTTAGATTGATGTATCTGTCATCAGACCCTTTAGAAAACGACAGATGGGGACAGATTGGGGAGTGAGGAGATAAACAGGCTGCTCTCAGTGCACCAGGGAGAGGATATAACAAATAAAATGGACCCAAAGGAAGTTGGGGGCATGATATTTGACTGAGGGTCCCCCACCTGGTAAGGGAATCTCTTTCATCAGATATGTGAGCTCCCCCCTTCCTTGTTCATGCCAAAGCCTGTTGGGGTGCTGTGTTCTAGCATCCACGGGAAAAGGGTAAAGGCAAAATACAGGGTAAGGGACCCCCCTGGGGTCACAGTGGAAGGTAGTAGGGTAGGCATGGAGAGTGGATGATGGGGCCCTGCTGGGGAGGCAGGACTTCAGGCAGAGGTCCCAGACACAGTTCTTGCCATGGAGGAGGTGGAATCTTAACTGGGAGGAGGGGACTATATCCTGAGATCCTGTGACTGAGGTATTCCCTCTCGGAGAATGCAGAGGGCATGGAGGCAATTAGGTCAGCTTAGACTGGGAATCCACTCAGGTCAAAGCCTGAGTGACACTCTCCATGCCCCCCTGGGTAAATCAGACTCCAGCTCTGCTCAGGATGCTCCAGAGACCCAGGACCCTGGACCCCAGCCTTGAAGTTTGTGAGAGACTCTTCTTCAGAGTCTGCAACGGGCCCTTTGAAAAGGAAAACATCTTAGCTCTTCCACAGAGGCTAAAGGAAGCCATAGGTGCCTGAGTTAGGAAAGGGCAGAAGAGCAGGAATAGGGCTACTGACTCTTGTGAGGCGAGCCTTGACTATCACAGGTGCTGTGGTGGCTCATAACCCTTACAATGACAGTGTTGTCACTGGCTTAGAGATATTAAAATCAGAGTCTCTAAGTTTAGATAACTTTCCAAGATTTACACACTTAATAGGTGGGAGAAGTTAAATGAAAGCTGGTTCTGATTTTTAAGCCTTAGTCCCAATATCTAGATTCTCCCAAATTATTTTGAAAACTTTGTTAGCATTAATTTGGAATCTGGTCTTCGACTTACCAATGAATGTGAGCAGAACAGAAAATTGACTAAAATATGGGAAGCCCTTACTGGCAGGGTTATCTGCTCCCAAATCACTCCTATACCTGCCTGTCTTACACACACACAAACACACACACACACACTTGTGCAAGGTGGTGTGGGGGTTCCTCAGTTGGGGAGGTACAATGAATCCCTTAGGTTTCTGTGCTTCTCCAATGGGGGTCAGAACCCTTACTCTTTCCACAACAGTATACTCTTGCTCTCTCCTAGGCTGCCCAAGCCTCTTTCCCTGGATGTTGGCACAGCATATGTGAGAAAGGCCTGGGAGTAGTACCGAAGGTTCCCCAGAGGAGCAGACACAAATTGTCTAGTCTTCCCTGTTCCCATAGTCTCTGCAGGTCTGACACTTCAGAAACTGAAAATGTCTTTATAAATCCATTTACATAGTTGAAAATACAGATAACAAAAAGGGAACTGGAAAACATCAGTCATAAACTGTCATTATCTGAGCAGCTCTCTCTCTCCTCCCCACCCTGGGAAAGTGTGAAAGAAATGAAGCTTAATTGTTGGGCATATAAAGCTATTCACGTTTTTGCAGTATATACGTTGTATCTGTGGTTTAAGCCACTGAAGTGCTTGAAAGACTCAACCATACTAACTTTGTAATCTAAAAATTATGGGGGATAGTATATTAACTAAACCTATAATCAATGAGTGAATATTTTTAAAGATGGCTTATTAAATGTCTGAGTTTAATAACTGAGCACAAAACCACACAAATCCAGTGAATATTGTTTTCCCTGAACAAAAATCTCTGCACCTGAAGGAATTCTCAACATAAAACGTCTGTGGTAAATGAGGCCTGGGGGAGGGTGGTGAAAAGATACCATAGAAGATGCCAGAAAGACCCAGAAACAAGGAAACAGATGCCCCAGCTGCCTCAGAAGAAGCGGCCCCTGGCCATCACAGGGCGATGGCAGGAGAGACCTGCTCCTTGCCAGATGAGGGAGGCAGGAGCTGGCAAATAGGAGGGCCTCTCAATAGAGGGCAGAAAGGAAAGGGACAGACTGTCTCATTTCCACGCAGGGTTGAGCACCTGCTCCGCCATAAGATCCAAAGGAGTTGGCGACTGCCAGCCAATTCAGACAATGAACGGAGGCTGGAAAGAAAGGAAAAGGGCCAGGGCAGTCCTCCTCTCCCGCGCAGGTCTGGAGCTCATCTCCCGGCTCCCAGTGTCCCCAGCGCTTGTGGCCTTTCAAAACCCCGCCACCGGGGTCCCCTGCGTTTGTGTGGGAAACCCTCAAGCAGAACAAAGCCCGGGGCGGCCACCGCCGAGCTTCCCTAGGGCTTCCCGGTGCAACCCCGGGCAGAGGCGATGGAGCTTGACGCCCAACGCCACCGACGCCCGGCGAGTGCGTCCAGGGGGCGCTGCAGAGGAGCATTGCTGGTCACCGGAAGGAAGCCACAGAGGCCAGGCCCTTGGCCTAACCCCTGCTGGAGGCCCTGGAAGCCCCACCTTCCCGGGCGCCCCTGGCGGCGGGCGCGGGAGACCCCCTGGACGGCAGTTGGAAGGCGTTGGCCGGGAGGGGTGGTCTTTCCGTTAGGTGGTCCCTGGGGGAAGGAAGCTCTGCAGGGTTGGAGCACCGTTGCTAAGTCCTTGAACTGCAGCAGAGCCATATATTCTTGTGGTGACAGTGGCCTTAGGAAAAGAAAATTCCGTCTCTAGGATGGGATTAGGTCGGAGCTAAGCAAGCCCTGTTAAATTTTGTAACGGACTTATGTGATGGTCTTTGGAGGGACCTCTGGCAAAGTTTCGAAGCCTGTCATGGGAAGGGGACATAGAGTGGCTATTAAACTGGGTGGAGGCTGTACTCACAGCCCATAAATAGCGAGCTTCAGCTGCCGACCCAGCAGATCACATCTGTTTAGCACAAGGCTGAGGATTTTTAGCCAGGTTTCTATAACGACTTGAGAGAGGTCACGCTTCCCACCATTGGTGCGATCTCCTTGGGACGCTACCCATCAAATTAGTGAAGCCTCAAATGAGTTAGGGTTCCACAGACCCAGACCCTGTCCCCAATTTGCAGTTCACTGCTAAGCGACACAAACCTAAGGGTTTTCCACCATAAGGACACCACCTATTTTCCTTCTGCCCCTTTTCCCTACCAAAGCCCTCTCATTCTGTCTTCTGATACAATGAAGTATTTTTCCCATTTTCCTTTCTGGGCAGGAAGAAAAATAATTACCAAAATGACTTTTAAATCATTTTGATGTCACTCAACAGTTAAGTGTACTGTTAGGTTCAAGGGATTAAACACAAGAATATTATCCTCAGTAATTTCCTTCCCTGGGTCAGGGGGAGATTCCTCTTTGCTCTTCAGCATAGGCATTCTGGAATATAAGTTTTAAGTGGGTGTGTGGGGGCTGCACAAAGCTCTGAAGTTTGTTCATGAGGCAAACATTTCTGATGGTCCTAACCTGGAACCCTGAAATACTAGATAGAATCTGGGTTTAAGCTCACCAGACTTGTTGGGCATTATGAGGTGGGGAGGGTTACAATGGGAAAAGGAGATAGATTCTTGGTAAATCTGAGCAGGGGGTGATAAGAAGAACTACCTTTAGTATACGTTGTGAGAGATTTCTAAAGCCCATTTAAATGAGTTAAATCTATATATGAATATTCACATGAACAGTGGTAGCAATTAGAGACTGATCACAGTTGTTGGGAAACAGGGTGAGATATATCTGACCTAAAGGGACCAACCTGGAATTAGAAGAAAATTACCTCTTCCTTTCTCCTAAATCTGTACCTTGTCACTGTAAGTGGTTCTGGAAGATAGAATATTGCAGAGATAAATAATTAAATAGTAGTTCAGATGTAAGGGCTGTTAATAATTTGGGATTGGATACTCTTCAGAGGGTGTGGTGTCCAGTAAGGGGTGTCAGAGCAGCAGGAATCACGGCTTGGAGTGGATACTCATTGCAGTGGGCTCTCTGTGGTCTGCTTAGAACTTCTTCCTGATGTCAGGACAGTAGCTACATAATGTCAATTAGACATCCACATTCTGAAATGGGAGAGTCATCTTGGGTAGTTTGCTTCTGTTCTTTCTTAGCTCTTCCTCCTTTTTTAAGTCACCAAAATACCTGATACATTAGCATGTGCCATTTGTCCTCACTCTCTGGAACCCTGTCTTCTGTGCTGCTGGACTATAGTACTGAGAACCTGGGTTGGAATTCTTAAATAGCCTAGATTTTGTTCCATTGTGAGAAAATGAGATCAAAAACATTCAAATCCAGGTTAGAGCTGGGAAGAGGGAACTCAAGTGGTATTCAGCTATGTGGGAAGTTGGATTATGATCAGAAAATAGGATGGAGACACAAGGGATATGGCAATGGTGTTAACAAAGCACACTTTCCAGCCTTGGGGTGCTTGTTGGGGGCCTTTGCTTTCACTCAAAACAGGACCTGGGGCTTCCCCTTTGGAACAATGTGCTGGAAGCCAAAGTACTGGTCATTCCTCATGTTGGGTGGGGCTACAGACCCTTGGAAGTGTCCATTTCTAGGTTGATGGTAACTGGAAGAGCTTTTGGGACAACTCTGAAAAAGCCAGAGAATGGGTTAGAAAATGCATGAATAGAAGTTTCTCATCCTTTGGAACAAGACAAGGGGGAAAGGAAAGGAATTGCTTTTATTTACTGGACTCGTGGGCTTTGGCTTTTTGAGTGGTTAGAGAATTTCTTCTGAGCTATTCCTTCCCCTTTCACATAACCCTAGGTCTGTCTGATCCTTGCCATAAAGGAAAAAAAAAATTAGATGAGGCAAAAAATGATAAAAAAGGAGAGTAAGCAAAGCGAAACCCAGTTGAGATTATAAACAGTAAAAATGATGAATAAATTAGGCTACAGCAACAGAAGTAGGGTCAGGAGTCGATAAAATGATTTAGAGATTATCTAAAGATGAATGAACATTGAGGAAGGGATAAAGAAAGAGAAGGTAGTGGCAGAAACTTTCATGAAAAACAGACAAAAACAGGAAAGACAAAATCTGCTTCCTTCTCCCTCTACCTACTTTCTTCCTACAAACTCTTGAGTATCTTCTACATGACAAGTACTAGCTAGGTACTGAGGGTAAAAGATGAACAAGACTCCTTTCCTGCTCTAGAAGGCTGCATATATTGTGGGGAGATGTCATAGCTGACTATATGGCATGAAGGTGAGAAATGGGTTTCCAAGGGCTGCCTTTTCTGTGCATAGGTAAAAAGAAGTCTGAGACATTTGGAGCTCCCCAGAACAGGTTCTGAGGTTACCTTTTCAATTGCTCAGTTGACTTGTGTAGGCTAAATATTCAGACCCTTCTTGTAGTTTCTCTTTGGGATGAAGCTGGTTAACATTATAAGTGCTGGACAGGAGTCTGAAGTGTATCAGGAACAAGAGACTTCCTGTGTCCTCAAGTGCCATGCCTGCTACCACAGTGGGAGGGATAATGTCACCTCTTCCCCTTTCCTGAAGTGCCCTCTGCACTCCTGAGGGTAGTTCAGCCACAACTCACCTCACACTCTCTCTTGGCCATCAGGCTATGTGGAAAAGGGAGAAAAAAGAAATTGTGATCATCTTGGAAAATGTATAGAAGAAAGAAGAAACATTCTTCTCCCCAAATGACAAAGAAGAAACTGAAGAAAAAGAAGCTGGTATCATATCTAATTTATGGGTCACTGAAGTCCATAAAGACCCAGGCCCCCAGAACAAACACTGCTTCTGTAGAAGAGATCCGAGTATAAGGGTCTTTGCTGAGCCTGAGAATGAGACAGTACAAAAATTCCTCAGTTTTCACCCCTTGGTGGAGAGCCTCTTTAGGGAGATGTTAATGTATAGGGTTTTTTAAAAAACCTCATGCAGGGTATAGAGAACATATGGGCCACCTGAGAGTTTTATGTAGGTTTGGGGCTGTGAAGCAGGCACTGAAGAACATCTGTGAGTTTTGAGTCTGGGGGGAGCAAAATTGGTAGTTTAGGATTGAGTCTTGGAACCCTTTCCCACACTGATCAAAGATATTTGCTTCTGATGGTAACTGGGAGGGGCTTGGGTTGCCTAGTCAGAGCCTGAAAGATATTGGAACTAAGGCTCTTGCCTGGATTCACACTAACCCATGAAAACAAAGCTAGGTAAAGGCCTTTGGCTCTGCTACTTTCATTTTATCAGACATTTTGAAAGATGTCCAGTGTTTGTGGTACTGTGATGGAGGTATAGTGCTTGAAGTTGGATAGGTCTTCTTACTAAAATTACAACAACATCACCATAATTTTCTCATTTGCCAGGGGCTATTGAAAACTTTGGTATAATTATGAGAGTTCTTGGACAGCATTTAATTTATGCTGATCTAGTTCAGCTTCACCACCTCAGAAATGGTGGCATAAAGTCTCAAAGCTTCCCTAACTTTGCTTTTTTGAGTGGTTTCTAAAGGAAGCATTCTGGGTCATAAAGAATGCAGCCTGAAACTAGCTGGAGATTCTAACATCTCTGGCATATGGCTTACAGAGTGGTTTTCACCCTGTCTTTCCCTGCTGGAATTGTTTATGACCATTTTTACAAATCTCCCAGGATCTTAGTCCTTTATGAGGTTTGGAGGTTTGTCTTCTAGCTCTCATATTTTCCCTGTGGTAGATGATCTGCCTTTTCCTTAGGTGTTTTTGGCTCTCCTTCCAACTCTCTGCAGTTCTTGGGAAGGGACCAAATAATTCACAATGATGGTGAAAAGAAAAGCACAAAAGGCAAGCTTGTCCTGCCATGGAGGACATCAGGTTTGATTCTGTTTTTCTTTAAACAGTGTTTAAATTCTGGACCCAAGTGCCTATAATACCAATGGCATGCCTTCTGGTATTCCTGCTGGCAGTAATTCTTGGAAAGTACACTCATAAATAGCATGCTGGGCTTCAGCCTGAAGCGTCCCATAGGCCTCTCACCTTGCTGAATGGGCTTGACATTGGGTTTCGCCTGTGTAGCCACCAAGGACTCAGATTCCTAAACAGAAAATGTTCTATTTGAAGATGTTTTGAATAGACTACAAAGAGGCTGTGTTGTTTTCCTGGTGCTGCCTTTATGACCAATGTGAACTTTGGCGAATCTCTAGATTTCTTTGGGTTTTGGTTTCCTCATGGGTAAAATTGAGATATTACTATCTCCTCATGGGGTTGTTGTGAGGATTAAACATGCACTGTAATCGTCATGTTATATAACTTATTTAAAATTCACTTAAAGGCCAGTGGTAAAACATGCCTTGGCAGTGTGACAGATAGCCTGGCAATTCCATCATCACAGGAATTGCCATATATTGCATGGCAAATCACTGGAGCAAAGTTTTACATTTTTATGTAAATATTTATGTGTGGAAAGGGTTCAGAGTTTTTACCTGCTGCCTAAAGGGGGCTCTTCACCTAAAGTTTAGAGCCAATGCTTCAGAATTGAGAAACTTGATTTAGAATAAGGCAATTACTTCCAGAAGGTTCTTCTTAGCATGATTGCAGTGAGAATTTCAATGTTTTTTCAAAAAGGGTTATAATTGTGCCTAACAACTGTGCAAAACATTTAAGATTGGGACTGAAAATCTTGGACATGGTCATGAGGAGCCATTAGATTATCCAGTTCCTTCAGAGCATAAATGGGCATAAAGAAAATTAACTATACAGCCCCGAGAAAGTCATCTTACATCATGGAGTCTGATAAGGACCCCTACTGTGGCAGAAATGAGGAAGTGTCCCTATGAGGAGGAGGGTAGAGCTTCCAAGGAGTTTCGTGCTGGATGAGAATGGGAAAAACACCGGCCTATTACTGGGAAGAAGAACCTATGAACCAGGGCAAGAAGAGATCTGAGGGCCAATTCTTAAGACCAAAGACTTAAGCTAATATTCCACCCTGGGACTGACACACCAGAACACAAGTTGTTCCTCAGTGAGTGGACATATCATCTTACCTGTACTCAGCTTCAACTCTCACAGGAGCAAACACTTTTAAGACTACCACTAAGAGGTAGTTTGGCAACTTCAGGAAAACACAGCCGTCCAAATGCCTCAAGGCTCAAGTAAGTCCTAGAAAAGAAGCTATTTGGAGGGGAATTTATTCTTTAGGATGGGTTAAAATCCTTATGCCCACCAGGATGCTTTTATGCCTTTTTATTTTTCCAGTGCTAAGGAGCTGGGGTCAGGGTTTCACATATGCTAACCAAGTTCTCTGCACCTCCTGGCTCCTAATTTTTTTTAACCATTATTGATACATTTTTTTAAACTAAAGTTTATATTCTCTAAAGCTCATAGTTCTCTAATGAATAGTGATGTTGAGCATCTTGGGTATATTTGTCATTCACATGTTTTTGTTTTGTTTTGTTTTGGTGAAGTTTGAGATCAAATTTATTCCTTCCTCTTCTTTTTGAGTTTCAAGTGTTCTTTTTTAATGTTCTGAAAGTCTGTTACCAAATATATGTAAATTTACTCTCAGTATGTAACTTGTCTTTAATAGTTTTTATTAAACAGTAGGCTTTTTTCTAATTTTGATAAGGTCCAATTCATCAATTCTTTTTTTAAAATTGGTACTGGGGATTGAACTCCAGGGTGCTCTACCTCTGAGCTATATTCCCAGGCTTTTTATTGTTTTTCATTTTGAAACAGGGTCTCAGTAAGTTGGCAGGTTGACCTTGAACTTGGAATCCTCCCATTTCAGCCTCCTCAGTCACTCCTAAGCACCTTCTGTCATGGATTGTGATTTTGGCATAGTATTTTAAAAATACTTTTTTAAATTTTAAAATACTACTCTGAGGCCTCAAAAGTCTTCTAAAAATTTAATAGTTTTCAATTTTACAGTTTTAGGTCTGTTTTCCATTTTGAGTTAATTTTTGTAAATGGCATAAAATTTGTATGTGAAACTTCAGGTAAGGCTCAAAGTTTATTTTTTAAAAAAATATGTATATCCAATTCTTCCAATCCCAATTGTTGAGAAAACTGTTGTTCCTCTACTGAATTGCCTTTGCATCTTTATCAAAGATCATTTGTGTATATATGTGTGATTCTATTTCTGGACCATCTATTGTATTCCAGTGTTTTCTTTGACTTTATTTCAATTCCATGCAGCATTGATTTCTGTAATTTTATAATAGATCATTAAATCAGGTAGTATTTATTTAACTTATGATTTTTTAAAGTTATTTTGGCTATTCTTGTTCTTTTACATTTTCATAAGATTTTTATAATGAGCCTCTCAATTTCTTCAAAAATGCTCGCTGGGCTTTTGATTAGGATTGATTAAAATCTACATCTTAGTTTCAGGAGATTTGCTGTCTTTACATTATTGAGTCTTCTGAACTGTGTAGCTATCCATTTAGTTGGGTTTCATTTCACTTTTCAGCAGTATTGGAGTTTTCAGTTACAGGTCTTCAATTACACTTCTTTGGTCAGATACTAAATAGCTTTTGTCTTAGAATAATAGTTTATACCTTTAATGCTATTGTAAATGATAATTTTTTCATATTTCAGTTTCTGAATTTGTTAATATTGGCAAAGACATTTTTGTCTATTGGTCTTGTATTTTTTTAAATTTGTTTTTTAGTTGTAGTTGGACACAATACCTTTATTTCACTTATTTATTTTTATGTGGTGCTAAGGATCGAATCCAAGGTCTTGCACATGTGAGGTGAGCACTCTACCACTGAGCCACAACCCCAGTCCCTGGTGTAGTATTTTACAAACTTGCCAAATTTGTTAATTTTAGTAGCTTTTTTTTGACAACTCCATCAGATTTTCTATATAGAGAATCCTGAGTTTCATTAATAAATATATTTTTATGTCATTTCTAGTCTGGATGCTTTTTCTTTTTCTTGATTTATTGCACTGGCTAGACTAAGCTATCACAGTGTTGGGAAGAAATAAGAGTAAACATATTTTTCTCCTTTCTTGAGAAAAAAATCATTCTGTTTTTTAAATAATTAAATATAATGCTACCTATAGGTTCTTTGAAAATGTCCTTTATCAGGTTAAGGAAGTTCTTTTATTAGTTTGCTGAGAGTTTTTAATCAGGAATGTATGTTGGATTTAGTCAAATGATAAATACTTTTTCTGCATCCTTGGAGATGATTGTATTATTATTTTTTTAAAAAAAACCTATTTTTGTGGACTAAAGAAAATGTAACAGGGGCTAGTTTTTTTTTTAAGAATAATATTCTTATTCTGTAATTCTCCAGAATGGGAGTCAAAAAACTTTTTCTATAGTAAATATTTTAGATAGGAAATACTTTGGATTTTGCAGATCACATACAGTGTCTGTCACTTACTCTTTGTTTTATTTTTATACATACCTTTTAAAAAGAATAAAAACACTATGCTTAGCTTATATTAAAAAATTTTGGTCTGGCCATCTGAGCTACAAATTAGGTTTGTTATTATAGTTGGCCATATAGTTATAAAAAACAGCAGCAGCAGTAACAGTAACATATGGCCAGCAAATTCTAAAATATTTGCTCTCTGGCCCTTTACAAAAACAAACAAACAAACAAACAAATAAACAAAAAAAACCCTTCCTGTTCTAGAATATTGTAGCAGAATACTTTTAAAGGAATATTACTATCTATGTATCAGCTTAAATTATGCTAAATCAAATAATGAGTGGTATCATCTTATCTGCGGTTACTAGTCCCCAAACTGGGAATATTTTAAAAAAATGAAATTGATCATTAAAAGCATGTTGTGTGAAGAAACAAATGAGAATCTCAATTATTAGTCTGGAAATTAATTGTGGTGACTCTGCTTGGTTTTTCAGATGGAAGACTTAGCTTCTTGGTTTGGAAGCTGCATCAGCTGAGACTTGGCATTTTGGAAATAGACATGGTATAGTCTTGATGATTAGCTATTGTGTCTTTAAGTCCCCTCTTTAATTTCATTTAATTGATATGCATATAGCAACAATTATATTCCCTGTATTGTTCTAAAAGCTTTATGTACTGGACCTGTCCCCTGTCTTATAAAATGGGAATGAGAATGACATTAGTAATATCCTCTTCATAGGACTGCTGAGGGAATTATATGTGGTTAAGCTAATAAGTTCATACAGTTATGGGGCCAGAATCTGGCTCTTAACTTTATACCATGCTCTTTCTCTATAGATGGAGTTCTTCTTTCTCAGCCTTCTCCCTCTACCTTCTAGTCTTCTTCCATAAACACTGAGAGAATTGAGAAGTCCTATTTGATACCCTCTTTAAGTGAGCTACCAGATTTACAGCTTTCTTATAGTACTGTTTAAACAGGGGTACAAACAAGAAGAGGAACCTGTAGTCTTTGTGGAAGGTTATAGCTCTGCCTTTCAAAATGAATTTAGGAGTTTTATACCCTTCATGGTCAGCATATGCTGGGTCAAGAGACTGTGACCACCCAGTCCCCCAATCAGTTCTAATTTGGGGAACCTAGGCAATTGCTATGCCTGAGAGGATGTGTCAGCTACATTGAGTAGGCCCTTTCCCCAGTGACCTGACCCCTGCAAAGGCAGTCACGCTGCCCCTCTTCCTTTCTGAAGACTAAGACAAGAGTACTCACATGGCAGCCAGGCCTGTTCTGTCCCAAGCAGTAAGGTGAAGAAGATTACAGCCAGCAAGTGGCTGCTGGCCAGAGCTCAAGCAGTTCTGCAATTCAACATCAAGTTCCTACTGCCCTCCAGAGTGCTGTGCTGCCAGCACAAGCCATGCTTTACCCCCCAGAGACCTACACTCCTTGGTGCTCTGGGTCTGCCCAGATAAACTCCTTGGGAATGCTAGAAAAAAAATAATAAATTCAGCAATTTTTAAGCACTGTTAAGTTTTAACTTGTGGCCCAAAACAATGTTTTCTCAATCACCATTTAAATAAGGGCTTAAAAGAACTCAAAATTTAGTGAGGAAGGCCAGAATATTTTAGAGAGAGACAGAAACAAGAGACAGAGACAGAGACAGAGAAGTATGAAAATAAACTAAGGAGGAAAATGTCCACCTTATTCTTCCGACTTGAACATAGAATTTGAAATTTGGAGGTAACCAAAGAGCTTTCTCTGCTGGGCGTAATGGTATATGCCTATAATTCTAGCCACTCAGGAGGCCGAGGCATGAGGATCAAGAGTTCAAAGTTAGCCTCAGCAAAAGAGAAGCACTAAGCAACTCAGTGAGACCCTGTCTCTAAATAAAACACAAAATAGGGCTGGGAATGTGGTTCAGTGGTCGAGTACCCCAGGATTAGGAAAAAATAAAAATAAAAAAGCTTTCCTAGTTTAACTTCATTTGGATCAACTTTAACCAGTTTTTTTTTTTCCCCCTAAATGAACCTCTCTGGGGTAACCATTGACTGTATGTTAATTATGACACTACTTTTAAAGGTCAGGAAACAAAATAACCAAGCTTAAAATGACATGTCATTCAGTATGAACTACCTCTCCACATCTGTTCCTCTTGATTTGCACATCTCCAGGGATACTGATTTTCTCCCATCTGTCCAATGCTGAGTTCCACACAGATTCACACCACTGAATCATCCTGTGACTAGTTCTCATTCACTGACTTGGGACAGCCAGATTTGCTTGGCCCAGTGGCTCATGGTTCTTGGTTTTTCCCTCTCTTTAAATAAATGCACTGTTTTCTTATCAAGCTCCTAGTTTTAAGTTGTAAGGCTGTATGAATATACCAATGGTAGTGCAAGGGCATCAGGGAAAACCACAGTGTTATCAGTCTTGTTATTTGTCTTGGGCTTTCAAAGAAATCATGTGCTCTCCCAAGAATCTAAAGCCTTTCCATAGATTTCTCCTTTCCCTTGATTTGTCCTTTCCCAAGTATGCAGGTCCCATTGAGTATTTATTTAGTAATTATTCATGTGTATGTGTTGCTGAGGATTGAACCCAGGGCCTTGAACATGGTAGTCAAACGCTCTGTCATTAAACCATATTCCTAACCTGAACCCAGGTTCTGAAGTGGCAACTTAAAATATACTAACCAATTTAAATGTCCCATTTCTGATGTCTTAGGCTGTTGGTTATTTACATTTATTATTTATTGTCTACTTCTCTCAAAAGAAATATCTACTTCTTAAGGGGGAGGGAATTATACTATAGAAATAATGCATCTTGATTTTGGTAAACCCAGAAAATTTAGATTTTAAGCAAATAAATATTAAAATCATCTCTAATTCAATAATCCAGAGTTAACTTGCTGGTATCATTTTAGTGAATATCCCTAATGGTGTTTGCCCATACATACATTTTCTTTCAGAAATTGAGTTTCTTACCATAATGCTTTCTGTAGCCTTTACTTTTTTTCCCTAAGTATATACTCTTTTACAACATCATTTTTAAACAACTATAATATGAATATAGCCTTAACTTATTTAACAAATATGTTGCTTCCCACAGGTCTCATTCCTGGAGGATTTTCATGTAGAAGATAAACAGACACCAACTAGAGACACAGAGAATAAGAGCCCAGCAATGTGATATTTTTATGTCTTTTGTTGCAAGAGAGCAGAGATGTTTCTGTGAATCAGTATGGGGTGGGATAGGTGGATTGTTATGTGGAGGCTTTTTTGAAATTGTGGATATCCTCTTATGGAACAAGTGGTATCATTGTGTATTCCCAGAACTATGGTGTGCAAATACTAATAGAAGTTTTTTGAACTATCTGCCATCTCATGATGTATTCATTTCAAAGTGATAGTACAGTACAGGTGTACTTTTGATGATATATGACCTGAGAAAAACTTTTGTGTTTGTGAAACATCTTCCAATGACAATACAAATTTAATAATATTTTGTTCTGTATGTAATAGATAAGGATTGTTTCATACTAGTTGGAGTACAAAAATGGCATATGATTTGGAGCACCCACCTGTAAAGAACAGAAGTGTTCTGTACTAATCAGGGGAGCATACTTGACTACTTCAACTGTACCAGGGCCTGGGAAAAAGGATGGGGGTTTGGTTGGAATGTAGATACCTTTGGTCTTCAGTCCATGGTATTGCTTTGAAGATACTCCTGTCTAGGCCCCATGGTTTCTAATTCAGGTGACTGCCTCATGGCTTCACCTAGTTAACATATTGTTCTCAGTAGTTCTGGTCCTAGCACTCAGTAGTTCTGGTCCTAGCACACATCCTCCCTGTGGGCCCAGGATGTTTCTCCCTTTCAAGGTTTTTGCCTCAGGGAGGCTGAATGTGATTAGAGTGAAAGTGTTAACTATCATCAGACCTAAAAGTCCCAGCTATCAGAATCCACCTTTTCTTCAATGGAGTTCATCCTTAGAGACTTGGGTTCTTGTCACCCAGTTGAAGATAACAAAGAAAGGAGTTCTTTAAGTTGGCTTTTCCCACCAGTTTGAACAAGTAGTGTCAACTTTCAAATAGGAGCAAGAAAAACATGAGTCAAAAATGTCTGCTTGCGCTTCTATAAAGAAAGAGAGATTTTTAATGTCTCTTTTGACAAAGCACCCTAGTTAAAAGTGACAAGAAAACAAGTTACCCTGTCCCATAGGTTATTGTGTCCAGTGTTTTTCCATTACATAACAGTTAACTGTTTCCATTTGTGGAATACTTTCTATGCCCCAGGCAATATTATTCTAAATATGTGTTTTTATTCACTTAATCCTTGTGAGGATTCTGGGGTGTATTCCCACCCCAGCTATTGCAAGTGATAGAAATGAGGCACCTCATGAGGGGTTGCTTTATTTTCCCAGAAACACAGTTATTATATTTCCACTTTGTATAATAAAAGACATAAAATGATAAAACTAGAAGTATCTGGGGGAATATCTTAACATTTAGAACCTCTGTCACAATTTCTGTGAATCAAAGTTTTAATGCGTATCTGTTTGATGTGAGACCAGAAGGAGGGACTGAGACAGAGAATATAACTTCAAAGTAATTCAAACTTAAAGAGATTTTGGTGTAACTTGGAAGTTATGTGCAAGAGAGGTTTTATGAAACATGGAAAAGATAGCTCCCCTCCTCAAGGAACAAATTTTATAATCTTAGTTTTCTTGATGGATGGAACTGACCTTTATTCATTCATTCATTCATTCATTCATATTCTCTCTCTCTCTCTCTCTCTCTCTCTCTCTCTCTCTCTCTCTCTCTCTCTCTGTCACCACCCTGGGAATCCACTTCCCTTGTCCACTGCTCTCTTCAGGAGACTCCTGTACAGCACCTGTATATCTATATGTTCTACCACACACAATTCAGTTCCCCATAAAACTTCTGGAAATTTTAGATAATTTTATAGTCCCAGAGAGTATAGTTTGAGAAGCATGGTACTAAGCAGTTAATAACCAATTATAGCACAATATGAGCACCCTACTAGTATGGCACTGGATGGTGCTTTAGGACGAATTTCTGAAACTTGGGAGATAATTTAGAGGTTGGTTTCTAGGCAGCAATCACCTTATGAGTCGTATCTCACAAAAAGTTAGACAGGCTTTTTGGAATTAGTCCATAAGTCAAGTTTCACTCTATTGCTAATTGACAATACCCTGTTGATTGCTAAGAAGATAAAATAACTAGTTGAGATTTATTTAGCATTCTTTGAAAGTCCATATATGTTACCTTATGTTAATTATCTTGAATCATGGTGATCCTAAAATATGGGTGGAAATTTTTGCAGCCTAAAAGGTTTTCCTTGAGAAAACTAGATCTTCTTAACTGAAAACATTTTCTCTGTAGTTAAGTTTTTGCATTTTTTAAGTGTTTAACTGTGTATTTCACCAAGAGAAGTAGCCCCCATTTGCCAACTATTATTCTGTTATTCATTCTTGTGATATATGAAAAAATATTAAACAACGATGAAAGTGAACAAAGGGAGACTACACCCACCCTCATAAATGAATCTGTCATACACATTAGGTGCCACAACCTGCATGGCTGTTAATTCAGAAAAATTGGAAAGGGGAGATGGGGCATTAGAAAAGACAGACACACAGAGATAGAAAGTTGAGACTGGGTGGGGCATTACTTTCTGACAGAGTAATGACACAGAACTAGCTCAGTATGTTTATTATATAGGTTTTAACATCAAAGGGTTTTTTTGTGTCAAAGTTTCTTCAAAGCATGCAGGATGAAGGACGAAGTTCTGGGCAGCCAAGTTATAATTATCAACTTGGGGCACCTGGTGTCTCAACTCAGGGTCAAGAGTGATAGTGCCTGTGCCATGCACAAAACCGCTGTTGAGCAGGGCATCACCATAGCAACTGGGCAGTCTCAACTCGCGCCTTTGCCAAGGTTCCCAGCGCAGGCATGCTCCTGTGGCTGGATAGAGACCCTGATTCGAATCATTGGAATCACTGCTCTGACATTAAGTTTTTTTTAAAAGGGAGCTGCAAAACAAGATATGCGACGTGCTACTACTTATATGAAGGGTAAAAACATACAAGACCAAATATGTATTTACAACAAAGCAATGATAAATGTTTTAAGGAGATGAAAATGCAAATTACATATTTGTAATTTGATATAAAATATGATAATTACACATTGTACACGTGTATTGAATTATCTCAATGTGCCTCATAAATAGTCATTGTGTGTCGAGGTAAAAATTACTGCCTTTAAAAAGATGTGTTTATTTTTTATTTATTCTAATTCATTATAAATGATTGCAGAATGTATTTCAATTCATATTACACATATAGTGCACAATTTTTCATGTCTCTGGTTGTACACAAAGTAGTCACACCATTGGTATCTTCATACATGTACTTAGGATAATGATGTTCATCTCATTCCACCATCTTTCCTATCCCCTGCCCCCTCCCATCCCTTCCCCACTTTTCCCCATCTAAAGTTCCTCCATTCCTCCCATGCATTCCCCCTTACCATCTCCATTATGGATCAGCATCCTCGTATCAGAGAAAACATTTGGCATTTGTTTTGGGGGAGGATTGGCTTACTTCACTTAGCATAATATTCTCCAATTCCATCTATTACCTGCAAATGCCATGATTTTATTCTCTTTTAATACTGAGTAATATTCCATTGTGTGTACATAACACAGTTTCTTAACCATTCATCTACTGAAGGGCACCTAGGTTGGTTCCACAATTTTGCTATTGTGAATTGTGCTGCTCTAAACATTGATGTAGCTGTGTCCTTGTAATATGCTGCTTTTAAGTCCTTTGAGAGTAAACCAAGGAGTGGGATAGCTGGGTCAAATGGAGGTTCCATTCCAAGTTTTCCAAGGAATCTCCATATTGCTTTCCAGATTGGCTGCACCAATTTGTAGTCCCATTAGCAATGTATGAGTGTGCCTTTTTCTCCACATCCTCGCCAACACTTATTGTTTGTATTATTTTTGTTTGTTTTGTGTTTTTTGTTTGTATTTTTAATAGCTGCCATTCTGACTGAAGTGAGATGAAATCTTAGAGTAGTTTTGATTTGTATTTCTCTAATTGCTAGAGATGTTGAACATTTTTTCATGTTTGTAGATTTATTGTATATCTTCTTCAGAGAAGTGTCTGTTCAGTTTCTTTGCCCAGTTATTGAATGGGTTATTTGGTTTTTTGGTGTTAAGATTTTTGAGTTCTTTATATATCCTAGAGATTAGTACTATGTCTGATGTGCTTGTGGTAAAAATTTGTTCCCATTCTGTAGGCTCTCTGTTAACCTCACTGATTGTTTCTTTTGCTGAGAGGAAGCTTTTTAGTTTGAATCTATGCCATTTATTGATTCTTGATTTTATTCCTTATTAAGGAAGTCAGGGCCTAATCCAACATGATGAAGATTTGGGCCTACTTTTTTCTTCTATTAGGCACAGGGTCTCTGTTTTAATTCCTAGGTCATTGATCAACATTGAGTTGAGTTTTGTGCATGGGGTTGAATTTTGAGAGATAGGGGTTTAATTTCATTTTGTTGCATATGGATTTCCAGTTTTCCCAGAACCATTTATTGAAGAGATTATCTTTTTGGGCTGGGGACATAGCTCAGTTGGTACAGTGCTTGCCTCATATGCACAAGGCCCTGGGTTCAATCCTCAGCACCACCAGAAAAAAAAAAAAAGAGAGAGAGAAAGAGACTCACTATCTTTTTTCCTTTATATGTTTTTGGCATCTTTGTCTAATATGAGATAACTATAATTATGGGGGTTGTCTTTGTGTCCACTATTCTGTACCATTGGTCTACAAGTCTGTTTTGGTGCCAATAATCATGCTGATTTTGTTACTATTGCTCTGCAGTATAGTTTGAGATCTGGTATAGTACTTCATTCTTCTTCCTAAGGATTGCTTTAGCTATTCTGGATCTTTTATTTTTCCAGATGAATTTTATAACTGCTTTTTCTATTTCTATGAAAAATGTCATTGGAATTTTGATTGGAATTGCATTAAATCTGATAGTGATTTTGGTAGTATGATCATTTTGACAATATTAATTCTACTTATCCAAGAACAAGGGAGACTTTCACATCTTTTAAGGTCTTCTTTAATTTCTTTAGCATTTTGTAATTTTCATTGTAGATATCTTTCACCTCTTTCATTAAGTTGATTCCCAGGTATTTTAATTTTGAGGCCATTGTAAATTGGGTAGTTTTCCTAGTTTCTCTTTCAGAAGATTTGTCACAGATGTACAGAAATGCCCTTGATTTATGTGTGTTGATTTTACATCCTGCTTCTTGGTTGAATTAATTTATTAGTTCTACTAGTTTTCTGATATAATTTTTTGGGTCTTCTAGGTATACAATCATATTGTCAGCAAATAGTGATAATTTGAGTTCTTTTTTTTTCCTATCCATATCCCTTTAATTTCTTTATTTCTCTGACTAGAGTTTCAAGAACTATGTTAAATAGGAGGAGTGAAAGGGGGCATCCCTGTCTTATTCTAGTTTTTAGAGGGAATGTTTTCTATTTTTCTCCATTTAGAATGATGTTAACCTAGGGCTTAGCATAGATAACTTTTACAATATTGAGATATGTTCCTGATATTCCTAGGTTTTCTAGTATTTTGAACATGAAGGGATGCTATATTTTGTCATATGCTTTTTCTGCATCTATTGATATGACCATATGATTTTTATCTTTAAAGTCTATTGATATTATGAATTAAATTTATGATTTCTGTATGTTGAACCAATCTTGCATCCCTGGGATGAACCCCACTTGATCGTGGTGTACTATTTTTTTGATATGCTTTTGTATTTTTATTTACCAGAATTTTATTGAGATTTTTGCATCTATGTTCATTAGGATATTAGTCTGAAGTTTTCTCTCTTTGATGTCTTTGTCTGGTTTTGGAATCAGGGTGATATTGACCTCATAGAATGAGTTTGGAAGTGTTCCTTCTTTTTCTATTTCATAAAATAATATGAGGAGTATTGGTATTAGTTATTCTTTAAAGGTCTTGTAGAACTCAGCTGTATATCTATCTTTTCCTGGGCTTTTTTTGATTTGTATTCTTCTGATGGCATCTTCTGTTTCATTGCTTGAAACTGATCTGTTCAAATTTTGTATACCATCTTGATTCAGTTTGGGCAAATCATATGACTCTAGAAATTTGTCAATGTCTTTGATATTTTCTATTTTATTGTAGTACAAATTTCATGATAATTTCTAATTATCTTCTGTATTTCTGTAGTGTCCTTCATGATATTTCCTTTTTCATCACCGATGTTAGTAATCTAAGTTTTCTCTCTCCTTCTCTTCATTAGCATGGCTAAGGGTCTGTCAATTTTATTTATTTTTTTCAAAGAATCAACTTTTTTGTTTTGTCAATTTTTTCAATTGTTTCTTTTGTTTCAATTTCATTGATTTCAGCTCTGATTTTCATTATTTCCTATCTCTTACTGCTTTTGGTGTTGATTGGTTCTTTTTCTAGGGCTTTGAGATGCAATATTAGGTAATTTATTTGTTGACTTTTTCTTCTTTTAAGGAATGAACTCCATGCAATGAACTTTCTTCTTAGTACTGCCTTCATAGTGTCCCAGAGATTTTTATATGTTGTATCAGTGTTCTCATTTATCTCTTAAGAAATTTTTAATCTCCTCTTTGATGTTTTTTTGCAACCCATTATTCATTCAATAGCATATTATTTAATCTCCAGGTGTTGGAATAGCTTTTATTTTTTATTATTGATTTCTAATTTCGCTCCATTATGATCTAATAGAACACAGGGTGGTATCTCTATTTTTTTGTTACTTGCTAAGAATTGCTTTGTGGCATAATATATGGTCTATTTTAGAGAAGGATCCATGTGCTGCTGAGAAGAAAGTGTATTCACTCATTGATGGATGAAATATTCTATATATGTCAGTTAAGTCTAAATTATTGTGTTATTGAGTTCATAGTTTCTTTGTTTAGTTTTTGTTTAAAAGATCTATCCAGTGTTGAAAGATGTGTGTTAAAGTCACAGAATTATTGTTTTGTGGTCTATTTGACTCTTGGACTTGAGGAGAGTTTGTTTGATGAACATAAATGCTCCATTTGGGGGGCATATATATCTATAATTGTTTTGTCTTGTTGATGTATGTTTCTCTTAAGCAGTATGAAATGTCTTTCTTTATTTCTTTTGATTAGTTTTGGCTTGAAGTCTTATTATGAGGATGGAAACCCCTGCTTGTTTCCACAGTCCATGTGAATGGTATGATTTTTCCCAACCTTTCATCTTCCGTCTGTGGATGTCTTTTCCTATAAGATAAGTTTCTTGAAGGTAGCATATTGTTTTGTTTTTGTTTTAATCCAATCTTCCAGCCTATGTCTTTTGATTGGTGGAGTGTAGCCCATTAACATTCAGGGTTATTTTTGAGACATGATTTGTATTCCAGGTCATTTTTGTTTATTTTTGGTATTTAACTTGAGTTGGTTTCTCCTTTAATTGGCCTTTCCTTTAGTATAGTTCCTCCCTTTGCAGTATTTCATTGTTGATTTTCATTTCCTCGTAGAATATTTTGCAAAAAATGTTCTATAGTGCAGGCTTTCTTGCTATGAATTCTTTTAGCTTTTATTTATTATGGAAGGTTTTTATTTTGTCATAAAATCTGAAGCTTAATTTTGCTGACCTAAGATTCTTGGTTGGCGCCCATTTTCTTTCAGAGTTTGGTATATGTTGTTCCAGGACCACCTAGCGTTGAGGGTCTGGGTTGAAAAATCTGCTGAGATTCATGCTGGTCTTCCTCTATACATAATCTGATTTTTCTCTTGCAGCCTTTAAAATTCTATCCTTATTCTCTAGGCATTTTCATTATCTTCTTGTAGATCCGTTGTAATTTTGTACATTTGGGATCCTGTAGGCCTCTTGTATTTCATTCATTTTCCAACTCATTCTTCATGCTTGGGAAGTTTTCTGATGTTATTTCATTGAAGAGAGTATGCATTCCTTTGGTTTGAACCTCTGAGCCTTCCTCTATCCCAGTAAATCTTAGATATAGTCTTTTGATGTTATTCCATAATTCTTGAATGTTCTGTTCATGGTTTCTTACCATATTCACTGTGTGGTCAATTTCATTTTCAAGATTGTATATTTTGTTTTCATTGTCTGAAGTTCTGTCTTCCAAGTGATCTAGTCTGTTGAAGATACTTTTGAGTTTTTTATTTGGTTTATTGTTTTTTTCAATTCAATTCAAAACAGAAGTTTTTTTGTTTCTTTTCAGTATCTCTCTTCCTTAAAGTAATCTCTTGCTAATTGTATTTGCTCTCTGATTTTTTTTGTTGGAGTGATTGATTTTTGCCTGCATTTGCTCACTTAGGTCATTCTTTAATTCCCAGATCATCTTAATTATGTACATTCTGAACACCTTCTCTTGACATTTCATCTACTGTGCTATCTATGAATTCTATTGTTGTAGTTTCTTGCTTGTTTGGGGTACTTTCATTCCTTGTTTTTTCACGATGTCTATGTGTCTTCCTCTCTTGCAGTGTAGATCTGAGATACTGCAGCTTCTATCCTATTGTCTTATAGTGTCCCTGAAGGTTACCAATACCTGACCTTTAAGGGGAATACCAATACCTCACCTTTAAGGGGAGTGTCAATATTACAGCCCCCAATGTAACCAATGTGTAGCTGTAAATCAATTAGCTTCTATTTTGACATTTACAGATTTGTCGATATAAACAGAAATGATGAGTTCAGATATCTTCGACAATATAATCAATAGGTTTGCATAGTGGGTTATAGTTTCTAGTGGTGGTGGTAGGGATAGGCTGTGATGTTTATGAGGTAGGATATGAGAATATAGAGGTATTAGATTATATGACTAGAGAAAAGGTAATTGAAAGAAGTTGGCTGTTAGCAGGAGAAACAAGAGAGAGGCAACCCTATGCAAGATTCCCTGTTATTTCTGCAACAGGATGGTGACTGTTAGCACCCCTAGTAGAGATTCCTCTGGTGCAACCAGGCCCACAGGGACATTGGTGACGTTTTACTAGGTCCTGATTGTTGTCCATAGAATAGAAGCAGCGATGTCCCACTTTGGTGGTGTATGCAGCCTCAAGCCTGTAGGTACCTTGATGTTGGGCTATGGAGCTGCACTTTGGTTTAATTGGGAACCTCAGCATGAGCACAGTGTGTCTTTCCACAAGGGTGGACCTCAGGTGTGCTGGGTCAGGCCTCTCCAGGGCAGTGGGCCATGCCTGACTTTGTTTTAATATTGCTTGCACACAACTGCATGCATAAAGTACAAAAATATGACTTCAAAAAGAGTCTTACCATTGGTGTAGCACATGGGTCAACATTTTGTTACCACTGAGGATTTTTGTTACCAGTCCTAGAATAAAATATTAAAACATATAATGCGCCAACAAGGATCAAGAAGTTGATTGGGGATCAAATAAAACAATTTATGATTAGACAGCAACATGATAAATATATAAGTATTACCTTAGGCTTACATATTCATCAAATTAAAAGTTACATCTATTACTTGGATTAAGATAAAAGCATCATAATCTTTTTAAGATAAATGTTTGAAATATTAAAAGACAATTTCTTTGAGTTGAGATTTAAGCAATAATGACCAGAGCATCTATAGTGAATTAAGGGAACAATAGTTAAGAGTGATCACACAAGAAAAATCTATTCACTTACATAGAATGGGCAATCTAAAAAACTTATACTATTTACTTACAGGCAGCTTATATTTGTATCTTTTAATCAGAAATATAGATAATTTGCATTATTAAAGGAAAGATAGCATATTTAAATGGGTAAACTATTCAACAAATGCACTCATCTGAATGGGGATGATTGATGGTCTTTGGCCTCAGTTTACCCAAATGCTGATTTAAAAGACTTGACACATAAACCTATGCATGGAAATAGTGCAAGGCAAGATATTTGATCACTTACTATAGGCATAGGGTGCTTTGATGGAGATGAAAATCGAATTTCTCCTCCCCAATGATTTGGAGGTGATGGCAAAACTACATTTGAAGCATGAATCAGAGTAAAGATGTAGATGATGCGAGGGCTTTTCAGAGACAGGAAAGTCCAGAGCATGTACAAAGTCCTGAAGGTGAGAGAATACAGATTCTCAAGGAACGGCAAACACAGTGACAGGCATGTGGGTGTGGCAAGAGTTGATGCTGGGGATGTTAGTAGGGAGGGGCCAGTCATGGGATTCTTTTATACCAGATGCCAGAACAAAGATGCAAAGAGGTCTAGGCTTTATTCTAAAGGTAGCAGGGCCCCACAAAAGGTTGCGAACTGGGATAATAATAAAATCAGGTCTGTCTTTCAATTCTTGAGAGGAGTGAAGAGGGTGGACTGATGGGAGGTGGGGCAAGGAGGCTGATGACAGCAGCTTCCAGAAGCAGGCACTAGACAAGCAAATTGAACCTGTGGAGAGGGAATATTTCACCTCGATAAGGTGGACAAAGTCTGAAGGGGAACTGCAGAGAAAGCTCATAGCAAGCTGAGTTTTCTTCTGTTTAAAGGTGGGTAAAAGAAGGCAATGATACATGCATGTTTGCCTGCAACTTAAGTTACTTCTTAACCTCTGATGACAATTTGAGTATGATTAGCTCTGAGAAACAAATGTTCCAGTATTTTTTATAAACATTCTGGATCATAAGCAACTGAAAGGACTGTTTGGGGAAAAGAACATAATACTAAGAGCCAAGACCAAGGTTGGAGTAAGGACCCAGCCAAGTGTATGTTGAACAACACCAAGTTCCAATTTCTTCATCTATAAAGTATTAGGTCGCTGGGTTATGAGGATTAAATACATTGTTTATAAAAATGATTAGGAATTCTGTGTACATAGAACCAACATGAAGGAGATGAACTTTTGACATCAAAGGAGAAAGTCTAATGAGTTGAAGAATTTTAAAAGGCAACCATGAATTGGTCTGCATATTACCTGGAAAAATAAATAATAGGAGAAATCTTCATACTACTCAGGGGAAAAATAGATATTGATTTTATCCACCCCCAACCTTCATTTGTTAACTTGTTATACATTTAATTATTGTACTATTAAATAGTGTGCCATTCTTTGAAGCTCTTTCAAAGTGAAGAACTAGTATGCTTAGGAGGTCATTTCATATGTATTTCATAAGCTGTTTCCCCAAAACTGTCTTTTCCAATATAAGCAATGTGCTTTAGCAAATTGAGAAATTTTGAAAGCTTAATGTGGAAAACATAATCCAAACAAATAATTTTAGTATTGATTACCAAAATGTAGTAAGTGCCTTGTACCTTTTTATGTAGTGTTTTGAAATGGGGGGTCTTGCTATATTATATTGTCCAGGTTAGCCTTGAACTCCAAAACTCAAGTGATCCACTGTCTCAGCCTCCTAGGGAGTTGGAGTTAAGGTGCACACCACTTTGTCCATATATTGTATTTTCTATACCCTTTCTCTTATCCTTACAAAATGCAGCTAACAGACTGTAACTCTCATTTGACAAATAGGATGGGAGCTCAGAAGCTCTTACAAAGTTGGCCAAGGTTACACACATAGAAAATGGCAGAGCCAGATTTGTGAACCAAAGGCTGAGAGACTCCAAAATCTATTGCACTGCCTCTATCTTCACTCTGAAGGAATGTCATAGAAAAGGGTGGTACACGACCAAGCACGGGCAGTTATAGAGGGCTTTCAGAAGGAAGTGACTTTTGAGCAGAGTCCCAGGAGGAGGAGGAGTGTTAAAGGCAGGTGAGGATAGAGGGACATATGTAGAAGAATGGAAATGAGGGAGTAGAAGAAGATCAATAGCACCTTAATGCTTAAAAAGTACTTCCACACATAATTTATTAAAAAAAACACTTTTCCTCTATCTTACAGGTGAAAATGAGGTATACTAGAAGTTGACTTGATCTTTGACTTGATCAAAGACACAGACAAAGCAAATTGCTGAACTAGAACTCAAAGTCAACTACTCAGATGCCAAACCCTGGGCTCCTCCTGCAGTACTATGGCAATTACAAAACCTCACCCCATATTTCCCATTGTAACCTCATTTCAGATTTTATCATATCTTCCCTACTTTTAGATTTCTTCTATTTCAATGACTTTGCCTATTTCTTTTTAATTTTATTTGTGCATATATTTTTGTAGGCTTGCTCAAACTTTCAATGAACCAGAGTGTATATTGATAAAAATTTCAGTAAATGCAAAAAGGAAATAATAAGTGAGAAAAATCAATCACCTCCCTCAAACACCACTTTGATGCAGTTTATTCCTTTTTAAGGCTGGGCCTTAAAAAATCACATAGGTATAAATCTTTCACCTCTTTTGTTAGGTTGATTCCCAAGTATTTTATTTTTTTTTGAGGATATTTTGAATGAGGTGGTTTTCCTCATTTCCATTTCAGAAGTTTTGTTGCTGATATACAGGAATGCCTTTGATTTATGCGTGTTGATTTTATATCCTGCCACTTTGCTGAATTCATTTATTAGTTCTAGTAGTTTCTTTGTAGACCCTTTTGGGTCTTCTAGGTATAGGATCATGTTGACCGCAAATAGTGATATTTTAAGTTCTTCTTTTCCTATTTTTATGCTTTTAATTTCTTTTGTCTGTCTAATTGCTCTGGCTAGTATTTCAAGGACTAAATTAAATAGAAGTGGTGAGAGAGGGCATCCCTGTCTTGTTCCAGATTTTAGCAGGAATGCCTTCAGTTTTTCTCCATTTAGAATGATGCTAGCCTGAGGCTTAGCATATATAGCTTTTACAATGTTGAGGTAAGTTCCTATTATCCCTAGTTTTTCTAGTGTTTTGAATATAAAGGGATGCTGTACTTTGTTGAATGCTTTTTCTGCATCTATCGAGACAATCATATGGTTCTTTAAGTCTATTGATGTGGTGAATAACATTTATTGATTTCCGTATATTGAACCAACCTTGCATCACAGGGATAAATCCTACTTGATCATGGTGCACAATTTTTTTGATATGCTTTTGTATTCGCTTCGCCAGGATTTTATTGAGAATTTTTGCATCCAAGTTCATTAGAGATATTGGTCTGTAGTTTTCTTTCTTTGAAGTGTCTTTGTCTGGTTTTGGGATCAGGGTGATGTTGGCCTCATAAAATGAATTTGGAAGAGCTCCTTCTTTTTCTATTTCTTGAAATAGCTTGAAAAGTATTGGTATTAATTCTTCTTTGAAGGTTTTGTAAAACTCCACTGTATACCCATCTGGTCCAGGGCTTTACTTGTTTGGTAGTCTTTTGATGGCTTCTTCTATTTCTTCCTTTGTTATTGGTCTGTTTAAATTGTGTGTCTTCCTGACTCAATCTGGGCAGATCATATGACTTAAGAAATTTATTGATATCTTCACTGTCTTCTATTTTATTAGAATATAGGGTTTCAAAATAATTTCTAATTATCTTCTGTATTTCTGTAGTGTCTGTTGTGATATTGCCTTTTTCATCCCGTATGTTAGTAAAGAGAGAGATAGAAGATCTTAGAAGATGGAAAAATGTACCCTGTTCATGGATACATCAAAATGGCAATATTACCAAAAGTTCTCTACAGGTTCAAGGCAATGCCAATCAAAATCCCAACGGCATTTCTTATAGAAATAGATAAAGCTATCATGAAATTCATATGGAAAAACAAAAGACCCAGAATAGCAAAAGCAATTCTAAGCAGGAAGTGTGAATCTGGAAGTATAGCGATACCAGATTTCAAACTGTACTACAGAGCAATAGTAACAAAAACAGCATGGTACTGGTACCAAAACAGGTAGGTGGACCAATGGTATAGAATAGAGGACACAGAGACCAATCCACAAAATTACAACTTTCTTATATTTGATAAAGGGGCTAAAAGCATGCAATGGAGAAAGGATAGCATCTTCAACAAATGGTGCTGGGAAAACTGGAAATCCATATGCAACAAAATGAAGCTGAACCCCTTTCTCTCTCCATGCACAAAAGTTAATTCAAAATGGATCAAAGAGCTTGATATCAAATCAGAGACTCTGAGCCTGATAGAAGAAAAAGTTGGCTCCGATCTACATATTGTGGGGTTGGGCTCCAAATTCCTTAATAGGACACCCATAGCACAAGAGTTAAAAATAAGAATAAACAAATGGGACTTACTCAAACTAAAAAAGTTTTTTCTCAGCAAGAGAAACAATAAGAGAGGTAAACAGGGAACCTACATCCTGGGAACAAATTTTTACTCCTCACACTTCAGATAGAGCCCTAATATCCAGAATATACAAAGAACTCAAAAAATTAAACAATAAGATAATAAATAACCCTATCAACAAATGGGCCAAGGACCTGAACAGACACTTCTCAGAGGAGGACATACAATCAATCAATAAGTACATGAAAAAATGCTCACCATCGCTAGCAGTCAGAGAAATGCAAATCAAAACCATCCTAAGATACCATCTCACTCCAGTAAGAATGGCAGCCATTATGAAATCAAAAAACAATAAGTGCTGGCGAGGATGTGGGGAAAAGGGTACACTTGTACATTGCTGGTGGGACTGCAAATTGGTGCGGCCAATATGAAAAGCAGTATGGAGATTCCTGGGAAAGCTGGGAATGGAACCACCATTTGACCCAGCTATTGCCCTTCTCGGTCTATTCCCTGAGGACCTTAAAAGAGCATACTATAGGGATACTGCCACATCAATGATCATAGCAGCACAATTCACAATAGCTAGACTCTGGAATCAACCTAGATGCCCTTCAATAGATGAATGGATAAAAAAAATGTGGCATTTATACACAATGGAGTATTATGCAGCACTAAAAAAACGACAAAATCATGGAATTTGCAGGGAAATGGATGGCATTAGAGCAGATTATGCTAAGTGAAGCTAGCCAATCCTTAAAAAACAAATGCCAAATGTCTTCTTTGATATAAAGAGAGCAACTAAGAACAGGGAGGAAGAGCATGAGGAAAAGATTAACATTAAACAGAGACGCGTTGGGGGAGAGAAAGGGAGAGAGAAGGGAAACTGTATGGAAATGGAAGGAGACCCTCATTGTTACACAAAATTACATATAAGAGTTTGTGAGGAGAAAGGGAAAAAAAACAAGGGAGAGAACTGAATAACAGCAGATGGGGTAGAGAGGGAAGATGAGAGGGAAGGGGAGGGAGGATAGTAGGGGACAGAAAAGGTAGCAGAATACAACAGTAACTAATATGGCATTATGTAAAAATGTTTTTTTTTAGAAAGAAAAAGATCATTTATTTTGATCTGAAAAATTAATTAGATGATAAAGACAAATATTCAGGTAATTTTATAGATCCACATAATTTTATAGAATTGGAAGGATTCTTTTTTTTCAAAGGTTGGGGAATTATTTTTATTTTATTTTATTTATTTTTTTATTGTTGGTCGTTCAAAACATTACATAGTTCTTGACATATCATATTTCACAGTTTGATTCAAGTGGGTTATGAACTCCCAATTTTACCCCCTATACAGATTGCTGTATCACATCAGTTACCCTTCCATTGATTTACATATTGCCATTCTAGTGTCTGATGTATTCTGCTGTCTATCCTATTCTCTACTATCCCCGCTCCCCTCCCCTCCCCTCCCCTCCTCTCCTCCCCTTTTCTCTCTCTACCCTCCTACTGTAAATCATTTATTCCACTTGTATTATCTTGTCTTACCCCTCCTTTCCTCTTATATGTAATTTTGTATAACCCTGAGGATCACCTTCCATTTCCATGCAATTTTCCTTCTCACTCCCTTTCCCTCCCACCTCTCATCCCTGTTTAATGTTAATCTTCTTCTCAAGCTCTTCATCCCTACCCTGTCCTTGGTTACTCCCCTTACATCAAAGGAGTCATTTGGCATTTGTTTTTTAAAGATTGGCTAGCTTCACTTAGCATAATCTGCTCTAATGCCATCCATTTCCCTCCAAATTCTATGATTTTGTCATTTTTTAATGCAGAGTAATACTCCATTGTGTATAAATGCCACATTTTTTTATCCATTCATCTATTGAAGGGCATCTAGGTTGGTTCCACAATCTTGCTATCGTGAATTGTGCTGCTATGAACATCGATGTAGCAGTGTCCCTGTAGCATGCTCTTATTAGGTCTTTAGGGAATAGTCCGAGAAGGGCAATAACTGGGTCAAATGGTGGTTCCATTCCCAGCTTTCCAAGAAATCTCCATACTGCTTTTCAAATTGGCTGCACCAATTTGCAGTTCCACCAACAATGAACAAGTGTACCCTTTTCCCTGCATCCTCTCCAGCACTTGTTGTTGTTGGACTTCATAATGGCTGCCAATCTTACTGGAGTGAGATGGTATCTTAGGGTGGTTTTGATTTGCATTTCTCTGACTGCTAGCGATGGTGAGCATTTTTTCATGTACTTATTGATTGATTGTATGTCCTCCTCTGAGAAGTGTCTGTTCAGGTCCTTGGCCCATTTATTGATTGGGTTATTTGTTATCTTATTGTCTAATTTTTTGAGTTCTTTGTATATTCTGGATATTAGGGCTCTATCTGAAGTGTGTGGAGTTAAGATTTGTTCCCAGGATGTAGGCTCCCTGTTTATCTCTCTTATTGTTTCTTTTGCTGAGAAAAAAAAACTTTTTAGTTTGAGTAAGTCCCATTTGTTGATTCTAGTTGTTAACTCTTGCGCTATGGGTGTCCTATTGAGGAATTTGGAGCCCGACCCCACAGTATGTAGATCATAGCCAACTTTTTCTTCTATCAGACGCCGTGTCTCTGATTTAATAGCAAGCTCCTTGATCCATTTTGAGTTAACTTTTGTGCATGGCAAGAGAAAGGGATTCAGATTCATTTTGATGCAAATGGATTTCCAGTTTTCCCAGCACCATTTGTTGAAGATGCTATCCTTCCTCCATTGCATGCTTTTAGCCCCTTTATCAAATATAAGATAGTTGTAGTTTTGTGGATTGGTTACTGTGTCCTCTATTCTGTACCATTGGTCCACCTACCTGTTTTGGTACCAGTACCATGCTGTTTTTGTTACTATTGCTCTGTAGTATAGTTTGAAGTCTGGTATCGCTATACCGCCTGATTCACACTTCCTGCTTAGCATTGTTTTTGCTATTCTGGGTCTTTTATTATTCCATATGAATTTCATGATTGTTTTATCTATTTCTACAAGAAATGCTGTTGGGATTTTGATTGGCATTGCATTGAACTTATAGAGAACTTTTGGTAATATCGCCATTTTGATGATGTTAGTTCTGCCTATCCATGAACAGGGTATATGTTTCCATCTTCTAAGGTCTTCTTCTATATCTCTCTTTAGGATTCTGTAGTTTTCATTGTATAAGTCTTTCACCTCTTTTGTTAGGTTGATTCCCAAGTATTTTATTTTTTGGGGGGATATTGTGAATGGAGTAGTTGTCCTCATTTCCGTTTCAGAGGATTTGTTGCTGATATACAGGAATGCCTTTGATTTATGCGTGTTGATTTTATATCCTGCCACTTTGCTGAATTCATTTATTAGCTCTAATAGTTTCTTTGTAGACCCTTTGGGGTCTGCTAGGTATAGAATCATGTCATCTGCAAATAGTGATAATTTAAGTTCTTCTTTTCCTATTTTTATGCCTTTAATTTCTTTTGTCTGTCTAATTGCTCTGGCCAGTGTTTCGAGGACTATGTTGAACAGAAGTGGTGAGAGAGGGCATCCCTGTCTTGTACCAGATCTTAGAGGGAATGCCTTCAATTTTTCTCCATTCAGAATGATGCTGGCCTGTGGCTTATCATAGATAGCTTTTACAATGTTGAGGTATGATCCTGTTATCCCTAATTTTTCTAGAGTCTTGAACATAAAGGGATGCTGTACTTTGTCGAATGCTTTTTCTGCATCTATCAAGATGATCATATGGTTCTTATTTTTAAGTCTATGGATGTGGTGAATAACATTTATTGATTTCCGTATATTGAACCAGCCTTGCATCCCAGGGATGAATCCTACTTGATCATGGTGTATAATTTTTTTGATATGTTTTTGAATCCAATTCGCCAGAATTTTATTGAGGATTTTTGCATCTAGTTTCATTAGAGATATTGGTCTGTAGTTTTCTTTCTTTGAAGTGTCTTTTGTCTGGTTTGGGCATCAGGGTGATGTTGGCCTCGTAGAATGTATTTGGAAGTTCTCCCTCTTTTTCTATTTCCTGAAATAGCTTGAAAAGTATTGGTGTTAGTTCCTCTTTAAAGGTTTTGTAAAACTCTGCTGCATACCCATCCGGTCCTGGGCTTTTCATAGTTGGTAGTCTTTTGATGGTTTCTTCTATTTCCTCTATTGTTATTGGTCTGTTTAGGTTGTCTATATCCCCCTAACTCAATCTGGGCAGATCATATGACTTAAGAAATTTATCTATGCCTTCACTATCTTCTATTTTATTGGAGTATAAGGATTCAAAATAATTTCTGATTATCTTCTGTATTTCTGAAGTGTCTGTTGTGATATTGCCTTTTTCATCCCGTATGCTAGTAATTTGGGTTCTCTCTCTTCTTCTCTTCGTTAGCATGGCTAAGGGTCTGTCGATTTTATTTATTTTTTCGAAGAACCAACTTTTAGTTTTGTCAATTTTTTCAATTGTTCCTTTTGTTTCGATTTCATTAATTTCAGCTCTGATTTTAATTATTTCTTGCCTTCTACTTCTTTTGCTGTTGTTTTACTCTTCTTTTTCTAGGATTTTGAGATGAAGTATGAGATCACTTATTTGTTGGTTTTTTTCTTTTTTTAAGGAATGAACTCCAAGCAATGAATTTTCCTCTTAGAACTGCTTTCAAGGTGTTCCATAGATTCCGATATGTTGTGTCTGTGTTTTCATTTAACTCTAAGAAGTTTTTAATTTCCTCCTTGATGTCTTCTAAAACCCATTAATCATTCAGTAACCTATTGTTCATTCTCCAAGTGATGCATGATTTTTCCTTCCTTCTTTTATCATTGATTTTCAGTTTCATTCCATTATGATCAGATAAGATGCATGGTATTTTCTCTACTCCTTTATATTGTCTAAGAGTTGCCCTGTGACATAATATATGATCTATTTTTGAGAAGGATCCATGTGCTTCTGAAAAAAAGTGTAACTACTTGATGTTGGGTGGTATAGTCTATATATGTCAATTAAGTCTAGGTTGTTAATTGTGTTATTGAGTTCTATAGTTTCCTTATTTAACTTTTGTTTGGAAGATCTGTCCAGTGGTGAGAGAGGTGTGTTGAAGTCTCCCATGAATATTGTATGGTGGTCTATTAGACTCTTGAACTTGAGAAGAGTTTGTTTGATGAACATAGCTGCACTATTATTTGGGGCTTATATATTTATGATTGTTATGTCTTGTTGGTGTATGGTTCCCTTGAGCAGTATGAAGTGTCCTTCTTTATCCCTTTTGATTAACTTTGGCTTGAAATCTATTTTATTAGATATGAGTATAGACACTCCTGCTTATTTCCGCAGTCCATATGAGTGGTATGATTTTTCCCAACCTTTCACCTTCAGTCTATGTATATCTTTTCCTATCAGATGCGTCTCCTGTAGGCAGCATATTGTTGGGTCTTGTTTTGTGATCCATTCAACTAGCCTATGTCTCTTAATTGGTGAGTTTAAGCCATTAACATTTAGGGTTATTATTGAGATATGGTTTGTTCTTCCAGCCATATTTGTTTATTAATGTTACTAAACCTGATTTGTTTTCCTCTTTGATTACTTCCCCCCTTTACTGTCCTACCTCCCACTGTTGGTTTTCAATGTTATTTTCCATTTCCTCTTCCTGTAATGTTTTGCCAAGGATTTTTTGAAGAGATGGTTTTCTAGCTGTGAATTCTTTTAACTTTTGTTTATCGTGGAAGGTTTTAATTTCATCTTCCATCCTGAAGCTTAATTTCGCCAGATACACGATTCTTGGTTGGAACCCATTTTCTTTCAGCGTTTGAAATATGTTATTCCAGGATCTTCTAGCTTTCAGAGTCTGTGTTGAGAGATCAGCTGTTATCCTTATTGGTTTACCCCTAAATGTAATCTGCTTCCTTTCTCTTGTAGCTTTTAAAATTCTCTCCTTATTCTGTATGTTGGACATCTTCATTATAATGTGTGTAGGTGTGGATCTCTTATGATTTTGCACATTCGGCGTCCTGTAGGCTTCTAGGATTTGGGATTCTGTCTCATTCTTCAAGTCTGGGAAGTTTTCTCGTATTATTTCATTGAATAGATTGTTTATTCCTTTGATTTGGAGCTCTGTGCCTTCCTGTATCCCAATGACTCTTAAGTTTGGTCTTTTAATATTATCCCATATTTCTTGGATGTTCTGCTCATGGTTTCTTAGCAGACTTGCTGAGCTGTCTATGTTCTTTTCAAGTTGAAATACTTTGTCTTCATTGTCTGATGTTCTATCTTCTAAGTGATCTACTCTGCTGGTAGTATTCTCAATTGAGTTTTTAAGTTGGTTTATTGTTTCCTGCATTTCTAGGATTTCTATTTGTTTGTTTTTTATTACCTCTATCTCCCTGTGAAATTGATCTTTTACTTCCTGGATTTGTTTATGTAGTTCCTTGTCAAAGTGATCTTTCATTGTCTGATTTTGCTGTCTCATGTCTTCCTTGAGACTCCAGATCATCTGAAGCATGTATATCCTGAACTCTTTATCTGACATTCCATCTGTTGCAGCTATTACCTCTTCTAAAGTTGAGTTGACCTGCATTGCTTGTGGTCCTTTCTTTTCTTGTCTTTTCATACTGGTCGTGTTTCTTTCTGCTTGGTGAAACTGTTGTGTTTTTGAAATTTACCCCCTATTTATTTATATTGCTCTTGTATAGTTGGGAAGTCTCCCTTGCAGGGCGGATAGTGGTTGTGCTCCTCCTCTAATTAGGGTGGTCTGTCTACCAGGCTGGTTGGTCGCAGGTCTGCCCCCCCTGCGGGCGCGGATAGCGGCTCTGCTCTGCCCCCACTCCAATTGTGGTGACGTAACTACCACGCCCTCGGGTAGTTGTCCCTGATCCGGATGTGGGTGGCGGCTCTGCTCGATCCCCACTCCAATTGGTGTGACATGTCTACCACGCTGGCAGGCCTCTAGGCCTGTTCCGCCGGTGGGTCGCAGGGATTCTGTTTATAAATGGCACAGCACTCCTATGCACAATTAGTGCATGGTTTCCTGCTCATTACAATTTCATCATGCTTTACTATATTAGGTTCTTATTTAATCAATAAAGTTTCAACTCAGATCCAATGTTTCTCTTTTACCTAGCCACCTAGACGAGATTTTTTTGAAAAAAAAAAATGGCTTTGAGGGGAGTACTCTAGGAAAGTGGCTATAAGCACACATGACAATGAGCCAGATGGATCTAGTTTAAGTCTCAGCTCTGCTACTACTAGATGTGAGACTTTGGAAAAATTATTTTTCCTTTATTAGCCTCATTTTCTGTATCCCTATCTTCTGTGTAGAGTTGTTTAGATAAGATAAAATATATTAAACATTTAACATGACGTCTACCTAATAGAGTATCCTGTAAACATTAATATTGAGATACTTTCTTTGAAATAATTTCAAAGCTTTGAATATATGGTGATAGCAGACTTTGAGTAATGATTAGGCACAAAACAGAAAGCAACTGGGGAGATGAGAGTCTTCACTGATGGGACCCTTTTCACTTTGTCCAAATGTGATTTAAGAATCCTAAAGTTGTGGATTCAGTCTATAGATATCAGTACAAAAGAATGACTAACTTGAGTGTGTTCCTGGTAAGCAATTTAATTTCCCTTTACCTTACTTTCTCTTCTACAGAATGTTGATTCATGGGAAATGTATTTTGGGAGAACCCTTTTGACAGAGATTGTGTTTTTAGCCCTGCTTGTGTTGCTCTATAGACATGGACATGCTGGAAGCACATTCTCTCACATCTCATGTCCTGCTTTCAGTGGCTTTCTCCCACAATGGCATGTCTAAGTTTCTGTCACAAAGCCTCTCAGGAGAGGAAAAGTCATTTTCACAGAGTTTTAGTTTGAAATGAGCTGCATGTACCCTGGGACATAAAGCAGATGTGCTCTGCTTTAGAGAAGACTCTTCATCCACCAATCTACAGATTGTCCTGATAAGCCAGAGAGACCCTATCGGAGACCCTTAGAGATACCATTGGCTGAAAGTTTTGGTTTAGCAGGAATGTCTATTGCTCCCTGGCCCCAGTGGCTACATATCAATTGATACACCTCAAAGAAGCATACCCTAGGGGCTGGGGTTGTGGCTCTGTGGTGGAATGCTTGCCTAGCATGTGTGAGGCACTGGGTTCGATTCTCAGCACCACATATAAATAAATAAAGGTATTGAGTCCATCTACAACTAAAAACATATTTTAAACTGAATTTTTCAATGCAATTTTAAAAATGCATACCCCAAAGGGAAACAGAGATCAATTAAGAAACAAAACATTAATACAGGCAAAGCATTAACTCTCCTTAAGTTGAAAAATTTAGAAATATTGTGGCTTCTCCCGAAGCAAGAACAGTGGATAATGATAGACTTGGGTGGTTTGAGAATTAGAATTCTGGGTATAAAGTGCTATACAAGTCACAGAGTGCCCGATACACCACAGTCTCAGTGGTTATATGGAACTGAGGGAATGAAGGGAACAGTAAGAAAAAAGGCAGGACAGAAGGAAGAAATTAGAAAAAAAGCTAGGACTTAGTATATGTGGACTATGATCCATCACTTAAAGGACCCTAGACAAGTCTCTTAAACTGAAACTCAGTTTCTCACGTGGAAAACAGAAACAACATCTCACTGATTTGTTGTGAGAATTCAAATAACGTACTTACAAAGATATGTGGCTTGAAAGCAGCTGACAGTCATAAGACCTGGATTGTAGATTGGCATCAAATCAACACAATATAATTCATCAAATATTTACAGAGCCTTACTATTTCCTGGGATCATATCCTTGGTGCTGGAATTGGATAAGAGAGAAATAAGAGGCAGCCTTGACCCTTGGATAGGGCAACTGGATTTGGAGGAAGACCAGATTCCATATCTTAGAATTTTTATTTATTTCACATACACTCATTATGGGTTCCCTAACCTCCACCCTAGTTGCATTGCCCCAGTCCTTGCTCACAGGAAACTTAGTCTATTAGGGGAGAAAAACTTAAAAACCCAATATTCCAAAGAGCATGCTAAATGAAACAATGGTGATACATATTATGTGTAAGGAGTGAATCAGGAAGGGCTGATGAACTGCAGTAGAAGAGTTAGGTAAAAGTTCCTGAAGGGGGGGGGGTGGGAATGTGTGGACTGAATTATGGAAAATAAATAGGAATTGCTACAGAAAGAAAAAAAATGAGGGAAAGGGCATTTCAGACGGCAGGACATATGTCATGCAGAGCCAAATAGGAAATTGCTAGTTCTAGGTTCTGACATTCAGTAGCTTTCTTTAAACTTCACAAAATTTCCCCAACTTTCTCATCCCAGAAAATGAAGTTAGAGGATGAAAAGAGTAAACTTAGGTTATTTGTAAGGTGCTTTCCTAGCTGAACATGTCCATGTAAGAGCAGAAAGAAAAGTAGCAGCTTTGGGAACATCAAATGTGGTTTTTAGGGCATGAGATAGAAATCCCAAATTTTGTGACAATGAAGATAATAGGCAGCAACTAAAGTTACTGAGAAATTTTTATAGATATTCTTTCCACTGAGGAGATCACAGTCCAGCAGAGGGAGACAGATGCTAAATAAGATACAGGGATAGTTCCGACTTACACTCTGGGCATAAATGTTTGACCTCATCGTGTTACAAAAGCAAGCACATACGACCATTGTTTTCCACTTTGAACTATTTCACATTTTATTACAAAAAAGGGTTTTCCTCAGATGATTTTGCCCAACCGTAGGAAGATGTAAGAATTTGGAACATGTGTAAGGTAGGTTAGGCTAATGCATTTTTCAGCCTATCAAAATTTTCAGTTTACCATGGGTTTATCCTGGTGTAACCCCATTCTAAGTGAAGGAGCATGTGTACTTGGAAATGGGTACTCACTCATTTGCAGAGTAAGGGCGAGGGGGCAGGAAAATAGAAATCCCTAGGACTTGTAGGTCAGGTGCAGAGTGGGTGACAGGATTTATCTCCCAGCCTAGAAATTAACGGTTCTTTTCATATTGCTTCACATTCTCCAAGATGCAGCAAACATTTCCAGCCGCCAATTCTTCCGCACAGCAACAGGGCATCCTCTCTTCACCTGCAGCTCCTACACCCCAACTGTCTATTCCATTCCCTGCAGTTATCCCGAAAGAGGTCCCAAGGCTAACCAGAAGGCGTCTGACCGCGAGACAGCGTCGCTCAGACCGCAGCGCCCAATGAAGGGCTCCAGTCGTCATAGGAAGGGGTGACTGGGAAGGTGGGCTGTCCAATGTCTCCAGGGGTTGGACTCCAGGCAACTGGGCGGGACTCCAGTTACACTATAAGAGATGAATGCCACTGTCCCAGCTGTAGTGTTGGACCTAGCGCCCCAGCCACGACCGTGGAGTTATCAGCTCGGAGCTTGCAAACCAGATCCAGGCAGATTTAAGAAGAGGAAAAGGTCTGATTTCTATTTGTTCCTGTATTTAGTTTCAATGAATGGAAGGCAGGGTGGGTCTGAGGGTGTGCGAGAGACTCGGGCTGACCCAGGGTCCTAGGTAAATCTGTAGGTACTTTCAGAGGCTGTGGGGGAAGGATCTAGCCTCTCCCATGGGAGTCCAGCAGCTCCAGGCACCCAAACTCAAGCAGTTTCTCTTTTCCCCAGGAACACCTTTTTCCTGCTCCTTCCAGCCTTTGAGTATGCGGCTCCTCGAGAAACTCCGTTCCTCAGCTCCAGAGCCCGCCTTCTCTAACGTTCTCACCCCGGGTCGCATTCCCGAGTTCTGCATCCCGCCGCGGCTGTCCCTGCCATGCCCACCAGAATCTCCCCCAGCCGGCGCCCTGCCCCGGCGGTGCGCCGCGGAACCGGACTTGTGGCCCCGCGCGGACGATGAGAGCGCGGTTCGCACCGACTGGGACCCGCGCTCACAGGCCGCGCTCTCGCTGCCTCACTTGCCCCGCGCGCTCACCGCCTACGGCTTCTGCACGCTACTGGAGAGCCCGCACACGCGCCGAAAGGAGTCGCTCTTTCTCGGGGATCCCCGCGCCGCTGCGCTCCTGCAGCCGCCAGCTGCCAGACCCAGAGCGCACACTTACGGGGGCAACCGAGAAGGGGACGCCACCCGTTTGCCCCTGCGAACCCCGGACGCAGCTCCCGCCGCGGCACCTGGCTGTCCCTGTCCGCCTCGGGAAGCGCTCTCCCCGAGGCCTAGCAGCCGCCGCCTCCTACGCTCCCCTAACGGGCTGCTAAGTCGCGCGCTGCGGGCTCGGAGGAGTCGCGGCTTGGCTCGCGCACGCTCTGCCTCCAACCAGGACGGAGACGTGGAGCGCGGCTCCGCCTCTCAGCCCAACACCCCAGCGCCACCGTGTTCCCCCTCGTCCCTGGACCCACGGACTAAGCTCGTGGAAGCTGAGGGCACCGTGGCACTGGGCCGCGCTGGCTGCGCCTTGCGCCTGGCCGCCAACTACTGTCCCGGCAGCGGCCGCCTCCGCATCCGACTGCTGCGAGCCGAGGGCCTGGCCGGAGGTACCCCTGAGCCCCGGGCCCTTGGCTGCCGCATCAGCCTAGTTCTGCAGCCTACAGGCTCCACGCGCAAGCAACGCAGCTCAGTGCTCCGCCGGAGTCTCAAGGACGCCTTTGACCAGGACTTCTGTTTCGATGGGCTCATGGAAGACCAAGTGCGCCACCTGACTGTGCGCGTCAAGGCGGAGAAAAAGGGGCGCGGCCTGGAGCGGGGCCGGGTCCTGGGCCAGGGCGAGCTGCTGCTGAGCTCTCTCCTGCGCCTCTGAGGGCTCGGCCCCTCTCCTGGTTGCCTTTGGCATCTGGGGACACCAACAGCTGCTTGGCTCTTGGACACTGACAGCTATTTTGTACAAAATAAATGTTATTTATATATTTTTCTATTTATGATCTTGTCTCGATGTTTTAGTTCTTTATTTATTAGTAGGGAAGGAAAGAATAATGATTCCTCTATTTACAGTACTGAGTCCTTGTTAACAGACCATTTTTTACATTCAAAGTAAGAGATGGATGGCTTGGGACTGGAATAGAAAGAGAAAGGAAGTACATCCATCTGCTTTGTTTGTCCTTCCTTTCTGCTTTAAGAGAATGCTAAACGGTTTATTGATAAAACAAAAACAATTTTTCATTCAGAATCATGCCCAACGCTGAGATTCATATATAGCTTCATATACAGCTTTAGGTGATACCTGTGCATACACATCACAGTGAGACACACGTTTAGGACAAGGACATCTTGTTGGGAGGAAAATTCCTCGCTGAGAAAAAACAGGATTCTTTTGAAAGTGAATTCTTCAGAAATTGCTGAGGAAGCCAGGCACAGTGGCCCACGCCTGTAATCCCAGTAATTTGGGAGCCGGAGGTAGGAGGATCTCAAGTTAAAAGCCAGCCTCAGCAACTTAGTGAGGCTCTAAGCAACTTAGTGAGACCTTATCTCAAAATGAAAAGGGTGTGGCTCAATGGTTAAGTGCCCCTCAGTTCAGTGGGGGGGGGGATGCTGAAGAAGAGAAAAACCTGGGAAGTGAAGAATCTTCCAATGATCATGTGAGGAAAAGATACTCCTGGCATCTCTCTTCCTTCTCTGGAAGGCCCTGGGAAATCTTTCCTGCCTCTTCAAACAATTTCTTGTGGCATATTCCCATCTACCTATGTAGTTACATAGTAATTAGTTTTGCAGTAGGATGTCCCAGATTCATTGAAATGTAAATTCTCAGTTTCTTCAACACTAATTTCTAAGAGTTTCTTTTCTTAAAAAATTGGTGATTATACATAATGTGAGATTCATTATGCCATATTTGCACATGCATATAACACAATTTGATAAATCAAATTCCCCAGTACTTCCCTTTCCCTCCCCATTTCTATCCCCTGATCTACTATTTTAATTAGTGTATTCCAATTTTATATGGGATTCATTGTGGTGTACACAGGCATAGCATATTTGGTAGATTTGTTCCCCAGTACTTCCACTTGCCTTCCCCACCTCCATCCTTCTTTGTCCTTTTCCTCTACTCTACTGATCTCTGTTGGAAACCAGTTTAAACTAGGAGGGTTTACCCTTGACTATTTGTATCTAGGGCATAGTGGAAAACTGAGTAGGACCCAAATACAGTTTGGACTTTTTTTCTGTCACTGAACTACTAGTCTGAACCAGGAAAAATCAAGTCATCTCCCTGAACCTCATTTTCTTCAATGACATGGGGGTAATCTCTGCCTCACAGAGTCTGTGAAGAGGTGCCTTAGTCATTAAATGCCCCTTTAATGCAGGGGAAATAAGCCTAGTTGGAAAGAATGGAACTGCAGTATTAAGTAGGTGCTCAAAAATGTCCCAGAAAACAAATACCTCTCTTCTTTCTTTCCAATTGTTTCTCCCTGGTTCTGGAGTGGAGTTGGCAGAACAGATATCCACCTTAAAATGAGGACTTAGAGGGACCAGCAGTGGCAATATAGAGAACTTCGGGATTCCTGTGGTAAATTTCCCTACATGCAATAATTCGCACTCATTCTATATCAGAAAGCCTTTTAGCATAGTTGTTACCTAAATGATGTTCTGGGTACAAATTTGGTCAGATGAAATCCTGGATTTAAATATATTTTGAAGTAGACAAATTAGCCCTTAAAAATCATCTAAGCACTTTTGAAATTGAGAGAACATCATGGAAATAATTTGTCCAAAGCCATGTAGCTAATATTCATATCTTGCCTGCATCCATGCAGGCAGTGGAAATGGGGTTGCCCTCTATGGAATAGGCTGGCTGGGAAATAAAAGGTAAGAAAAATAGAATGACAAAAAAACCCCACAGAACACAAAGTAGTTTTGAAGGTGGGGGCAGGATGGGCAAGCCAATCAGATGGAGCCTGTGCCTGCTTTATTTATATCAGGAAATATCAAAGGCCTTCATAGAATGTTCAAAAAAAGGTTAAAGGTGGGCTGTTCAGTTCCTGATGGGTTCAGTTTCTAATGCCCATTTCCAGAGCTACTATGGGGGCTCTTCCTAGAAGAGTGGAGATAAAGGTCAAGGTGTATTGGTTTCCCAAGGCCAAATCTAAATCTCCCTGGCTTAAGATCCTCATGTATTTCACAGATGGCTTCCTGCTCTCATAGCTCAACTCAGAGGAGAACCAAGTTGTTCTGACTTCCCCAGACAACACACCTATCCTTTGTCCTCTTGACAACTATTGATTTTAGCCCCTTCTTTGTGACTGGCACAATTCTAGGCCCAGAGGATGCAGCATGATGCAGCCAAAAATTAGTCAAGTTCTATTCTTACAGATTATAGTAGATTATAGTAACTATCATGAAAACAACAAACTGCTAAGGAATGTGACAGAGACTATCTGGATGGAGAAATGGCAGTAGCAGATGCGCTCAGAAACAGAGTGGTCAGGGAAGATTTCTGTGAGACTTGAAAACAGAATCATTTACAAGAGGAACTGGATGTATTTAAATAACCCCTTAGTATATCCACATAACCCTGTAATAGGTTATATTTATAGATCTAAACTAGAATGCTTAGTTTTTCCTTCCTACATCTTCTCTCTTGTCTTACTTATTTTAATAAATTATACCAAATAGTTCTGTTATTCTTTCTGTCACTCAAGTCAAATGGAGTCCCACTTGGTGAGGTCCTTGACTCTTCTCACATTGCACTCTACTCAGTTTATTCTATTTCTATCTTCATTCAATACTAAGATGTAAATGTCACCTCTTCAAAAAGCCCTCGATGGCCACTTTTAAAACAGCACCATCCTCATTATCCATTTACCTGTCTTTGTTTTCCTTCATTGTGCTGTCACTACCCAATGTCATATTATACAGTTATTTTGTTGTTTGTTTTCTCTTCCATGAGAATGTATGCTTTATAAAGACAGGGACTTTGTCCACTTACCTTTGCTTGATCTCCAATGCTTAAAACAGTATCTCCTTTATATTAGACACTCAACAAATATTGTGCAAACTGAGCATTGAATGAAGATAGAAATAGAATAAACCAAGAAGAGTAGAAGGCCCAGGATCAAGTTTTGAGTAAGTCCAACATTTAGAAATTCAATGGAGGGGAAGAGGCCAATGTGCAGGTGATAGAAAAGCATTACCAGCAAGGTAGGGGAAAGACCAAGTGAGTGGGCAGCATAGAAGCCAAGATAGAAATTGTTCCAAGAAGGGAATGCTAAAGCAATTTAAGTCTGTCTGAGAGGTCAGGAGAAATGAGAACAGGAACACACTCACTGATGAAGGTCAGTAATGACTTTGACAAGAAGTTTTATGAGAGTAGATAAGACAGGAACCAGATAAGAATGGTCTAAAATGTGAATGGAAGATGAGAAAGTTCAGATAGAAAGTTCTGAAAAGGGGAAGAGAGAAAAAGGGCTGTAAGTGGAAGAGAGTATGGTTTGTTTGGGTTTAATGTGAAAGAATCAAACATGTTGAAAATATGATAGGGCAAAGAAAGGTCCAGGAAGAACTGTAGAAGCAGTCTTTGGAAAGAAAGAAAGAGAGGATCCAGAACATAAGTGGGGAGAAGCAGTTGCCCAGAACCCACATGCCATGTTCTGCCATGAGGTAGGTCACACTTGGAATCCTGGAGGGTTGGCCTTTAACCCTACTACTCCATGATTTCTCATCTCAGGCTGGAGCATGACCAGGACTCCCATAAGATTGAGGAAAGACTTTCCCAGAAGACCCCAATAACTTCTCTGTGTTTTCCTGGCCCGAATTGGGTTGCAATGCCAGTCTGAACCAATCCCATCGAGGGAAAAGGTGTTAGTTTTAGAATTATTGGGCCTATTAACTTAGCTCAGTGGGAGGTCAACTCTTGCTGAGGCAGATGCTTCTTTCTGTTAGGAAATGAGCAAGAGTAGCTGAGGTGGACTATCAAAAATGCCTGGCTTCAAATATAGGGCTCTTTGGGGCCTATATTTGTGACCTTGGAGCAAATGATTAACTGTCTTTTTTAAAATACTGAGCATGAAGACAAGAAGGACTAAAGGAGAGAATTGCATTTAGTCATAGCCAGATTCCTAGTAACAAGGATAGGTTGCTTTCTGATTTCAAATTATAATTTGCATACAGATGAGCATGATTTTGTAGAATGGCTAAATTTATGCACACCTGTGATTGTAATCTTAAATCTGTACAAAGGGCAGTCTACTGGGAACATGTCTGGATGGCTGCACTAAATGACATAAACACAAAGAATGACATCTTTCCATTCCACTAGTTGTGCACTTCAGACTCCATCTGCTGTGTTCCAGAGAGAGGAACAACAGCTTGGCTAATTTGTGCTTTCAAAATCTAACCATCCCCTCGAGGAGTTCTTATCATTTGTGAACATCAAAGCCTCACGTGGCCAGACACTACTATTTATCCTAACAGGGGAAATCCACATTTTATTTGGGCAAAAAGAATAGGATTTATTTTGCAGATTTGAAATAATTTCTGATTTTAAAAAGAACCAGTATCTCCAGCTTCTGTCAAGAGGTAGTGCCTCCTTTGTCAGAACCTCCTGCACAGTTCTCTGAATCTCTGTCTTCCTCTTCCTATTGCAGAGCCAGGGTTCCACACCCTCCTCTCACCAGCTCAGACCACATTCTCCACCATTGTCACCTTTTTTGGCTATTGTTTTCAAATAATTCAGGCTTACAGAACAGTTGCTAATATTACAAACAAACTCGAATAGACCTTTCACCCAGACTTTCCAAATGTTAATATTTTGTCATATTTGATTTTATCTTTATCTATCTAGGATCTTTTAAAAATGAGTTTAAACCATCATCAGATTTAATTTCCTAGAATTTTGCCTTCATCCAAGCAAGATCTCTCCACATCTACACGTCATCCAGAGCTTTTGGTATTAAAATCTAAGATTCACTGTGGTCTCTCTGCAGCCTAGCTGCCCCTACCTTATACTCCTGCATCCCATTCCCACTATTCTTCACCTACCTGGAGAGGACCCACTTACTGGGTCACCAATCATCTGTTTACTGAACCCCAAACACCCCTGTGTTATTTGAATTTCTCATCATGAGCATAGAAGGAAACACTGTTTAAAACATAAGTACACACAAGACATGGAACTTATAGAGGTGCTAAAGGAAACAGTCAATCCATGAATGTATGTATTTGATGTAAAAAGGTAATACAGAGAGAAGATGGTTAGAGAGTGGAGGCTATCATCTAAGAAAGTTTCCCTGACTGGAGGAGTTTCCTCATAGAGAAAGGACACCAGGAAGACTTGGAGCTATGAAGTTGCAGTCTCTTGGCTAAAGCCTTAGTATTTGGGAGGGTACAAGTGGAACTTGGGAAAGTGGGACAAAGATGCACAACACCATGATGTTTGCTTCTAGTCACCCATTTGCATTTGTCAAGTCCTGGGGGTGGCATTGGGGGGCCATTCCCTCCCTTCAGGCCTCCTCCTTCCCCACAGTCCTCCAGACTTTCAGTTTCCTGCTCTTCCAAGTTGATGGTGGGTGGCGGAGGATTAGGGTAGGACAGAAGGGAGGAAAGAAGGGATGAAAGAAGTGGAAGAGAAGAGAAAGGGAGGGAAGAAAAGGGGAGAAAGGGGGAGGAGAGAGAGGGAGAGGCAAAAGCAGGCAGGTTTCCCGTTCTGCTTCACTTACTTCAGGAAGCAGGATCTGCAGGGCGTACTCTTCCTGCCCTTGTATTATAAGGATGAACAGCCTCTTGATAAATACAAGTGAACAACGAGTACACTACTTGAGCCCCCTAGCTCTTTCCTCTGCCCTCCCAAAGACCTCCTTCCCTTACCCCAACATGCATAGGTTAGACCTCAGAACAGACTGGGTATTTGCTCAGATCAGGGAGGAGTGGGGACAGAGTAGGGTGTGGATGAGGGAGAGAGGAATCTTTTGCCTCAAGTCTGTGGGGAAGGAAAACTGACAAACTTGAAAGATCTGGAAGTTAGTTGAGGGCTGCACTGAGATAACCTTGGAACAGAAGAAGTTATTTCTATGATGTGGGAAATTTTGAATAAAACCCAAAGTGCATTTCTTGAGTAAAGTATTCACTTTAAAGTAGAGATGGAAAGTGCAACACACTTAACACCCTGGAAGAGTCCTTATTATCAAGGGTAAGGGTTGTGAGGGTACATAGGTGATGGCAATTATTTAAATGTTTCTAAAGGAGTAAATGCAATGCTACACAGATGCTAATTAACACTTATGCACAGGTTTTTAAATTATTCATTATACTAGAAAATGCAAAATTGAGAGCAAAAATGCTCTAAATTTTCAATGATCTTCCCCCTCACCCTGTAGAGCTTTATCTCTTCCTCTGGCATGGAGACCAGGGCCCTTATCCACCAGGACTCAAGGCCCAAGTTATTCCATCCTCCTGGGTATCCTCCACCCATCTTCCTACCTCCCATTTGGCATCCCCCAAGCCAAGACCCTGCTTGCCCAGCTCCACAAACCACCTAACCACAGCTCTGCCTCTTCACTGTCATCGCTGATCATCCAGTGGCCCTCATAATACTCAGGAGGGCATTTAGGACCCATTCCTGGTCTGGACCTTGTCTGCTTCTGCAGCACTGATCCAGGGACCTTTCAGCTCTGGCAAAACCAATGTGCTTGCACTTGCTTCTTCAGGCATGTCTTCCTCCTGGAGTGGCAGCCCACTGTCCACCTGCCTCCAAATTCCTGTTCACCCTGTAGGTTCCAGCTCAAACAGCATACAAATGAACATGATTTTGCAGAATGGCTAAATTTATGTTCACCTGTGAAAAACCCCAACTCTACCAGGCAACCTTTCCCTTTTGGACCCTCAGACTGTGTAATAACTGTCCTGTTGCAGTTGCTAGTTTGCCTTACTAAACTGGAAGTTGCTTGAGGGCAGGGACCATGCCATCTTGACTTCTCATTCCCAGCACAATGTATGATGTGGGGCACTCACTCAATACTATTCACCAAAGTTATTCACTATTATGGACAGATATTCATATTTTTTCATCTTTACAATAATCCTACAGAGTAGGCAGCCTTCCCCTTACAAGTCCTGTGACCCCTAGAGTTTTGCTTTTTTTCCTTTACCTCCATTTTCTTATTTTGAAATATCAATGTAATATCATATACTGTGGGGCTTTTGTGAGGATTAAATAAGTAACATGTGAAATGCTGTCAGGAGCCCACCCCTAGAGCAAGGAGAGACAAAAGAAAGATAAGAGTTAGGCAAAAGGACAGTTATCCACTCAGAGGCATTTGTCTCTTGATAATAGTGATGATGATGGATGTTGATAACTAGCATCACATATTTAATCTTAAGGCACCCTACTGAAGATTTTTATAAACACAGATTTATTTATTTATTTATTTATTACAACAATCCCGCACCTAAAAGGTGGATCTGGGAGAAAAAAAAGAAAAAGAAAAAGAAAAACAAGGCTCATAAACAGCCATAGGCTCTAGCTAGGCAATTGTAGAGCTGAGCCTATAATCAGGTGTCCAGGGTAGTGGTTAAGTGCATGGATTTTGGAACCCAGCTGTCTCTCTTCCTCTTATGAATCATGTGACCCTTAGGGTTTTGCTTTTTTGTGTGTGAGGATTAAAGAATTAACATGTGAAGTGCTGGCCTATTACCAGCCTTAAACATATATTAGACATCTGATCAAGTTGTTCCCGTTCCGTCAACACTGAGCTGAGTGACAGCTGAAGAGCTCAGGACCAGTATGGGGGCCTCATTCTTGCCTGGAAGTCTAGAAGTCTGGACTCTGCTCTGACCCCTGCAGCTCATCCAAAGTTTCCTCTATCCTTAGGTTCAGGTAACCTGGGTCTGCTCTGTCTGATCCCAGTCTATTGTGGACATGCTCAGGCTAATTTGCCTATCTTGTCAATGTCCTAGCCCCAGAGCCACCAGCTGAGCAGGGACTGCAGGTGTCAATTACCAGAGTGAGTGAGTGTTCCTATGTTTGGGAGAATGGTGTGAGGAGAGGCCTCGGTGCTCCCCAAGGCACTGGCATCCATACCTCATGAAACTGGGAGCTGAGGGAGTGGGAAGAAGGAGTAAGGTAGGAGGAGAAGGCTTGCTGCTGGAGGGAACCTCTGAGCTAGAGGAGGAGCAGATTCTAGTGTATGAGGTAATGTGGCTAAGAGATAAGGGACCATATGCCCTTTAGGAATGTCCTGGGCTGTGTCCCCCCAGAGCAAGGAGAGAAGAATCAGGGAGAAGGAACCATCCTGAAAAGGCCAAAGCTTTTGCCTTTGGAGCTGAGGGCCTCAGAGAGAGAAAAAAATGGCAACACGTGGGTATCTCTCAGACTCCAAAACAGAACTAACCTTGGCTTTGGAGGATCAGGCTTACACCTTATTTTACTCCTCTCTGCCAGATGGGAAGCCTATACTGATGTCTTGTCAAATCCCCTTGGAACTTTAAGCCTTCTGTGGTGGGCTTTTTGGGGATGTGGTAGGCTCCCTAGTAAGCGGGGCTGGGGAGGCCAAGCTGCAGTGGGTGGGTGCAGCCCCTACCCAGAGCTTCATGGGAGCAAATAAAGATGAAGTGGCAAGCAAGCCAAGGAGTGTCCCTGAAGATGGACAGAGACATGAATGAGGAAGGACTTCAGAATGAGTCCGTGTGACTTGATCATTCTGTCAGTGTAACTTTCAGAAGGGATGAGAACAAGAAAGTGTGGTTATTAATCAGTGGCTCTGAGTGCAGGGCACTGTTCTAACAGTGCTTTATATCTGTTAAGACATTTCATCTTCATGGTGACCTTCTGCTATTCGTTCTTTGCAGATGAATAAAGTGAGCAACAGAAAGGTCCAGCACTGACCAAAGTCAACAATTACTGAGGGATAGAACTTGGATTTGAACCCAGGAAGTTTGGCTTCAGGGATAAAGTTTCAAACACTATTTCCTCTATGCAGAAGATCCAGACATGAGGGCTGGGGTACCTGCTGTAGGAAGGGACAGATGTGGGAGGGGAGTTGTAGAATAGTGAGATGGCAGAGGAGGGAGGATATTCAATACACTTGATCACCCATCTCCCAACTTGTTTTTCCAGACCTTAGCCTGAAATTGTAAATACCCAACAAAGTCTTGGAGAGAATGTTCTAACTCAGTATAGCCTGAGGATAGGTGCTAGAACTACAACAGAAATCAAATATATCTGCCCACATTCCAAAAACTTTTTCCAAAGATGAATACTGTAGTGCCAGGCACTATTTAAAAAATAAAATAAATATAGACATGCTTAATTGGGGGAAAAAAACCTAACTTGAAACAAAAGCAGAGCATAACTTTAAGAGCTGGGATTGTGGCTCAGTGGTAGAGTGCTCTCGCCTAGCACATGCGTGGCCCTGGGTTCGATCCTCTGAACCACATAAAAATAAACAAAATAAAGGTGTTGTGTTCAACTATAACTAAAAAAAAATGTTTAAAAAAATCTTTAGAAAATTAAATAAAGACCTGTGAATGGAACATCTGATATGCTTTGCTTTTATGTAGATCATGTGACAGGAAACCCCAAACAGATTAATCAGTTCTGTTCTTTGTGTTTCCATTCACCTTGTGGTCATGGTCACAATGTAATTTTGGTTCCAATGAACAGAAATCCAGAGAAAGAGGAAGGACTAGTTGAGAAAAAGAGGAGAGGGCAAGGGAGAAGAGGAGGGAGGTCTCTCCCTAGCTGTGCTGTTTGGGCTGAGTTTTCCTTTTACAATGGGCTGTGATCCACTTCCTCTTCTTCTAAGGAGGAAAGAATGTTCGTGGACCTTACAGAGGTCTAATGACTGATTCTGCTGCCATATTTTATTGGTGCATTATAGTTGTACACAATGATGGGATTTATTGCTATGTATTCATACATGCACTCCATATAACAAAATAATTTAGTCAATATCACTCCCCAGCACTTAACCACTCCTTCCCTACTCCCTTACCCTGGTCCCTTTCCTCTATGGATCTCCCTTTGATTTTCATGAGCTCTGCCCCCATCTTTCTTTTTCTTTTTTCTCTCTAGCCTCCTCATGAGACAAAACATCCTTGAGTTCAACTTATTTTGCTTAAATAATGGTCTCTAGTCCCATCCATTTTCCTGCAAATGACATAATTTTGTTTTTCTTTATGACTGAATAAAACTCCATTGTGTATGACCACATTTTCTTTATCCATTCATCCATTGATGGACACCTAGCTGGTTTCATACTTTGGCTATTTTAAATTATGCTGCTGTAAACATGGGTATGCATGTGTCATTACGGTATGCTGACTTTAATTCTTTCCAATAAATGCCAAGGAGTGGAATAGCTAGGTCATAGGGTAGTTCCATGCCTAGTCTTTTGAGGAATTTCCATAGAGATTGTACTAATTACAATCTCACCAAAAACGGGGAAAGTGTTCTTTTTTTTCCACATCGTCTCCAGCATTTCTTATTATTTATGTTCTTGACGACTGCCATTCTGAATGGTATAAGATGGAATCTCAGTGTAGTTTTGATTTGCATTTCTGTAATTCTTGATGATGTTGTACATTTTTTCATATACTTTGGGGGCATCTCTATTTGTTCTTTTGAGAAGTGTCTGTTTAATTCATCTGCCCATTTATTAACTGGGCTGTTTGATTTTTTTGGTGTAAATTTTTTTGAGCTCTTTATATATTCTAGATATTAACCTTCTGTCAGATGAGTAGCTAGCAAACGTTTTCTCCCATTCTGTAGATTCATTCTTCACATTCCTAATTCCTAATTTTCCTTTGCTGTGCAGAAGATTTTAATTGGATGCCATCCCATTTATTAATTCTTGGCATTATTTCCTAAGCTTTAGGGGTCCTATTGAGACAGTTGTTGCCTGTGCCTGTATGCTGGAGTGTTGATGCTATATTTTCTTCTAGGAGTTGCAGAGTTTCTGGTCTAATCTCTTGGGCTTTGATTCATTTTGAGTTGATTTTTGTGCAGAGTGAGAGATAAGAGTCTGGTATCATTCTTCTACATATGGATAACCAGTTTTCCCAGCACTATTTGTTATAAAGGATGTCTTTTTCTATAATGTATGTTTTTGGCAACTTTGTCAAGGATCGGATGACTGTAGATGTATTGGTCTAAGGGTCTGTTTTTATGCCAGTACCATATAGTTTTTGTTACTATAGCACTATAGCTCTGTATAATTTAAGTCAGGAATTCCAACGCCTCCAGTCCTGCTTTTTTTTTTTTTTTTTTTGCTTAAAAATACTTTGGCTATTCTGGGTCTTTTATTCTTCCAAATGAATTTTAGAACTGTTATCTTCTAGTTCTGCAAAAAATGTCATTGGTATTTTGATGGGAGTTGCATAGAATCTGTATATTGTAAAATAGCCATTTTGGTAGTATGGCCATTTTAACGATACTAATTCTGCCTATCCGTGAACATGGGAGGTTTTTTCATCTTCTGGGTCTTCTTCAATTTACTTATTCAATGTTCTGTAGTTTTCACTATAGAGGTTTTTCATCTCCTTGGTAAGATCTATTCTTAGGTTTTTTGTTTGTTTGTTTGTTTTGTTTTGTTTTGAGGCTATTATTCAAGGAACTTATAATCTCATGGGAGAGGCATGTCCATGGGCCAGAAAAAACAAAAGATGTCCATAGAGTTTATGCAAAGATGAAGTCTGATTGTATTTGATGTTCAAAGGCCCCTTGGGCACAGAGTGTCCTGTTGCCTTCCCATCTGCTTGCTCCCTCCTGGCTCCCTGGGCCTGCCCTGGAGAAATTAAACTTAGTTCATAGGATGTTTTCCTTTGGCACAGTTTGAGGACACCATGAAGTAAGATGATACAGGTGGAGAATTTGATTTTTATCAAGGTAAACCAGGGGACACATGGGACGCCTGGACTGATACAGCTGTCTTGGATAAAATGCATGTGCCTGGGAGGTCAAGTTCAGGGCCAAGACTGAGGATGCAAGAAAAGAGGTCATAGTCCTGTAGGAAGGCTGGCTTACTGGAGGCAGGAGAGGGCACATTTAGTCTGGGGGCATATTCATTTGGAGCCAGGGAAGAAGGCACAGTGGGAGGAGGTTGGGGGTAAGGCCTGGAGCTGGATGGTTGCCCATAGAATGGTTGCTCTGGGCTTGCTTCCCAATCTCCCCATTCCTGCCAGGATCTGTTCCCAGGAGCTCATATGGGAACCTAACATTTGAAAAATGGATTCTATTTATACACCTTCCTCCATTATGCTTTCTGATATGCTTTGTCATCAGTGTTTGCAAATTTACCTTCAACTAATTTTGTCTATTTTATCCTCTTCTTCCCAAGCCAATTCTCCCTGAGTCCTCAACTCACACATGTACACTCTTAAGTATAAAAGGGGAAGGTTTTGTTTAAAGAACTTCATCCTACATAAATAATTACTAATTTTGCTTTGTTTTTATGACTTCCCTATTATTTGTAGGGAGACAGACCATGTGGGTTTAATTTAGACTCATCCACTTAAAATCTGTATGACTTCAGTAATTAAGTTATATCAGCTTCAGTTTTCTCATTTGTAAAGTAGAGCTAATAATGACAATACCTTACTTAGGGCTGCACTAAGAACTAGAGATACTATATGCAAAGGTACTAGCATAGTGCCTGACACACAGTAAGCAATCAGCAATGGATAACTACTTATAGTTGTTTAATAAAGTTAATTCCTATATTTTTAAATACCCTGGAAAGCAATACGGAGCATAATCCTAGGCATTTGTAACTCTTAAACTGTGAGAACTTGCTCAAAACTTATGTGGCTTTCAGGTATGTCTTGTTTGGGGAAAAGTTTAATATTTCATGGGTTGTTTGGATATAAGAATAAAAATAAGCTCAGTTTTCATTGTGAAATGTGATCTTGTTTCTTGCCCGTCTTGATGCATTAGAATTGAATTTCCTTGTCTTTTTTGCTTATTACCATATTCTCAGTACCTAGAATAGTAATTGGAAGAGAGTGTGCTCTGAATAAACATTTCCTCATAAATAAATGTATGGACAGATTATTTCCAACAAACTGTTAAAGGATTAAAGAAAACGTGTCTCTATCTTTGTAACCATATATCCTTGCTTTTTAAATTTATATTTATTTTAACTGATATACAGAAATACAAAAATTATACTCATTGATAGTGTACCATGTGATATTTTGATCCTATATGTATCAAAACATTGTGCAATGTTTATATCAGGGTAAACATATCTAACATTTATAATTTATTTGTGGTAAAAACACTCAGAACTCTTTCTTCTAGCTTTTTACAATGTACAGACATTATTGTTATCTGTAGTCAGTCTACTATGTAATAGCATACCATAACTTCTTATCCTATCTAACTATAACTTGGTACCTATCCAAAAACCTGTTTTCATCTTTCCTCTCCTCAGCCTCTGGTAACAACTATTCTACTCTCAATTTCTCTAAGATCAACTCTTTTCAATTCCACATGCAGTACTTGGCTTTCTGTGCCTAATTTATTTCACTTAGCATAATGATCTCTACTTCCAGGATTTTTACAGCTGAATAGTATTTAATTGTGTATTTGTGCCACATTTTCTTTATTCATTCATTATTTGATGGATACAGGTTGATTTCATTTCTCGGGTATTTATAAAGAGATTTTTCCTTTCTTTTAAGATTTTGGACTACATTGGTAATCACATTAAATGTAAATAAATGAATGCCCCATCTTGGGGTCTTTATGGGTGGACAGCAATGATTGAAACAGTAATGCCAGCCTGTGGGCTTGGGAGAAGTGTGCTGGGTGAGGTGTGCTCTGGGCGGCATAAGAAGCATCATAGAATTCCTTCATGGCACCCTGAGAGGTCTCAGAAGTGGCTCAGTATGAGTTGGCCACTCATCAAAGCCTGACATCAGAACCAGGAAGGAGCAGAAGAGGGCACTCAGCAGAGATTGTCACCATGAACATTAATAAAATTTTATAAGAATGGGGACCAAATGAAGACACTGAACCATCGCCTCGAAAAGCCAGTTGCCCTTGGCAATGGCTCACCCTTCTGGGAAAGAGACGTTGAAAATCTTGAACTGATTGAGTTTAAATGCCAAGTTCTTTATATTTAAACATGGAATGACTAAGTTATCATAGACCCCAAACATATGCACATACTTTGCTCAGGAATCCTGCCAGACAGAAAACTTTTATGATATTTAAAATCAAGTATTTAAAATCATGTGATTTCAAAAAATAGCATGGGTAACTAAACAAAATTTTAAAACATCTGCTCTCTAAAAATTCTTATTAATTGATTTGGTCTGACAGGTGCCAAGGCCACAATTAATTTGATAACCAATTATTTATCAGAAATGCAGCTGCTTGTTGGAGTTACAGCCAAGTTGAACCTTGGTTGAAGTTGGCAGTTTTTAGAGAAGCAGGTGGCTGAAGGGAAAACCTTGGATTGGGTTACATCAGCCAGTGTCTGGCTCTGTTTTTAATGGAGTGTTATGACTTTGAGGGTAATAACATGCAGCTGCTGCAGGTGCTGCTTCAAGGAGGTTTTTAATGTTCAGGTGGTTGACACTGGGAGACCTTTGGGTCTCTACTGAATCTCATTGTTCTGGTTGCTCTTAGTTTCCCAAGAGAATTATAAGATACATGTTTCCAGTTGCAGGCAAATCATGTCAACTGGAAATCAGTGTTGAGGGATACTAAGAAATTCAGAAGAGTAAGTGGATGGTTTGAATAAGAGACTGGTAAGAGGGAAACTTCTAGGTCTCAAGAGTAGACTAGGCAAAATGTAGGAAATGAGAATAAGAAAGGATTGAGGCGCTAAGAAAAGACTGAGATTCCAGCTATCAGACCTGGAGCTGAACTATTTGCTAAGCAGACTTGGTCTGAAGCGCACGATGTATGCCTGTCTAGAATGTTATTTTTCATTCAATCAAGATGAAGCCTTAGAGCTGGGAGCCAGGGTAACTCTGCTGGACTAGATCCTATAGCCTTGACTGGGATGGCTAGGTCCAACCATCTCTACCAGTATCTGTTGACTTCAGTTGCAGTGTAAAAATGTGACAAGAGTCCCACATGCCTCTGTGTCCCATCACCCCAACAAGACCAGAGGGCAAGAACCATGTCACATACTTCTTTCCATTAAGCATATCTACTGATCTTTTGGCTGATGTTCAGTAAATGTATGCCATGAGTAAGTGGATGGTTTGAATAAGAAACTGGGTAAGAGGAAAACTTCTAGGTCTTAGATGGGTCTTAGTTCTCTCAATTTATAAAAAAGATTTTAAATTTACTTTATAGGTACCTAGCTATATGAACATGAATTGCTTTCCTGGCTTTCTGCATGGAAAATTACAAGAGCCTAATCAGGGATCCAGAAGCAGGGTCTAGGGGTCTCTCTGGGGACGGGAAGTATCTAGGATGGGGGTTGTGGCCAAGTCAGGGGACACGTTTTAGAGATGCCTTTGCTCTTCCCCTGCCACAGACTCTATGGGTCTGAGTTCCTCTAGAGGACTGACCTAAAGACAGGGCTATACTATAGATTCTATACTACTTTTTAGGCCACCAACATTTTTTAATATTTATTTTTTAGTTATAGGTGGACACAATATCTTTATTTTATTTTTATGTGGTACTGAGGATCGAACCCAGTGCCTCACACATGTTAGGCAAGCACTCTACCACTTGAGCCACAACCATAGCCCAAGGCCACCAATATTTACAGTTATGCACACCTACCTTTCATTTTAGGTTTTGCTCACCAATTCCTCTTCCCTGTTCCCAGGAACCCCACACTCAGTCAAGTACATCTCCCCTTCACCTGAGTCCATCAGTTTAAATGCCTAGGACATGACCCTGTTCTCTTTCTTGGTTCCCCATGGTTACTGTTAAGGGATGGGGGTGATCCAGGCATTGGTTTGACATGATTCAGAGATAATGGGAAAGAAGCAGAGATCTTTCATTTGTACTCAGGAAGACCAAAGGAGTTGGTGCTGACCTCCGTCTGAATTTTTGGAGGGGCCAGAGCCAGGGGTTTTGGAACTGGAGAGAAGAGCTGATAGGCACCCAAATGTTAGAGGCAGAAGGAATCAGAAACTTGGTGTGAGTCAGACCAAAATTGGGATGGGAGTCAGAAAGGAGGGTGGAGTTGGCTTGTTCAAAGGCTTAAGGTCCAGAGAATCAATGTTCACTTTTGAAGTAGTTATATCTTTTGAAAGAGGAAAGAGCCTATATGAAAGTCCCAGCAGAGACTCTGAAGCAATAGCTCAGAGTCAGACCAGTATAGTCCTTTCACTATTTGTAGTCTCCCTATAATCACAGTAATAATATCTATCTATACCCATGTGGCAACTTTGAAAGAGTCCTAGCTAGGATTTGAGGGGCCTCGACTCTTCACAAACATTACTTACCTCTCTGAGCCTCAGTCTACTTATCTGTAAAAACAAAACTATAACAATTCTCTAAATGTGCTTATGGGAAATGGATGAAGTAATATATTTAAAGGTATTTTTAAAGAAGGGCAAGGGCCAAAACCATTTAAAAGAGTCATCATTACTGATTCCCTAACTATAGAAGCTTCTATGCACTGAGATTGTATACAAAACAGTGATGTTGTTTCACATGTGTTTCACATGTTGTTTAATTTTTCTTTTTTGTGCCAAATAATATTAGAGGCCTCTGAGGCCAAGTTTAAAAAACTAAAGAAAGACATCAATGAAATGTTTTAATAGACTGTGAAGCCAAACTCAGTCTTCTGATAAGATATTTACATTTCCACTTACTATTAACACTAAGAATAAATACTAATGTAAGACTGGCTATTAAAGAACACATGTTTTAAGAGAAAAAAAAAAAGGTTACCAAGTCTTGATAACAGGTTACTGGAACCATATTTCCGTTTGCCCAGAGAAAATAGGGTTTCTGTTGCTATTGGTTGCTATTGATTTTTTTTATTATAGTTTGATAATCCTATCACAATTGCACCTCCTTTTAGTATTTTGCAAATAGTATCTTTATGGGAAATTTTGAACTGCCAGTGTTCAAAGAGTCCTGATGACATAGCTGAACATAATAGTTTTGGTAGGGTGGTCCTGTTTCCAAGTAAGGATTTGTGATTGAATAGGTGATTCGGCAGCTTGATCATAAATTGTTAAAATGCTAAACAGGATGAAAGGACACGTCTACTAAGTAAAATAAAGTAGTTCTTAAAAGAGCAGGTTAGACTGAGTGAAAAAAAAGAATTACAGGTGATCCCCATGGAGAGAGCTGATGAAAGCAGCAGGAATCCTAATAAAATGTTGAAAGAATTAAGACAGCAGAGATGAGAATGAGGTCAGCAGAAGAGAAAGATTTGAGATCAGGAGTTTCTGTGTCAGGGCTGGGTTTGTGGCTCAGTGGTGGAGCACTTGCCTAGCACATGTGGGTTCAATCCTCAGCACCACATAAAAATAGACATAATACCTTTATTTTATTTACTAATCTACAACTAAATTTTTTTTAAAAAAAAGAAGTTTCTGTATCCTAACAATATACATAGAAATAGCATACTTTAGTAAGAAGATAATGCTAACATTTCAGAAAGTTTGAAAACTAGCCACGCATGGTGGCTCATGCTTGTAATCCCAGTGGCTTGGGGGGCTGAGGCAGGAAGATCACGAGTCCAAAGCCAGCCTCAACAACTTAGCAATGATTTTTCTGGTATATCCCCCTAAGCAACTCAGTGAGATCCTGTCTCAAAATAAAAAATAAAAAAGGGTTGGGATATAGCTCAGTAGTTAAACACCTCTGGATTCAACTCCTGGAACCAAAAAAAAAAGAAAAGAAAAAAGTTAAGTTTAAAAACCAAAAGGAGAAAACAGCCACAATTATTATTAAAATCTTGTCTTATTTCCTCCATCTTTATCTACGTGGGAGACCAAAATACATTGCTCTAAAATATGAAGGCTTGCTGAGCCGAAGACTATGAAGCAGCAGCTGCACATGCAGAAGAGCTCTCTGCCCTCTCAATAGTTGCCTAAAATTAGGATATGGGTTTATAAAGGTAAATGGCCTCCTGCCAGGGGGAATAAAGTTCAACCACTGACGATGGCTGTAGACCTTCTCAACCTTGGGGTGGTGCTGGAGGAATTTCCATTGATGTGCTTCACTCACTTGTATTTCTCTGCCAGTAATTTGCTTTCTTCAAAGTTGTTGCCCACAGAGACTCAAAGTCCTTTTCCTTTGTCTGGATCACTTTCGCTCATTCTCCGGGTGTCTTCTGCATATACATCAAATAGAGTGACTTGACACTCTATAAACATATTAAGGGAATATGTTCTGGGAATTGTGTCATCAGGCAGTTTCACCACTGTGTAGATATCAGAGTGTGTATCTCTGATACACACTGGAAATCATAGCCTACTACACCCTGGGCTGTGCAGCATAGTCTGTTGATCCCAGGCTTCAGACATATACAGCTTGTTACTATACTGAACACTGCAGGCAATTGTAATGCAATGGCATTTGTGTAATTATATTTAATATAATTTTTAATTTTTTCAACATTTTAAAACACTTAAAACACAAACTCATTATAACAGCTGTACAAAAATATTTTCTTTATATCCTTACTCTGTATGCTTTTTCATACTTAAAATTTTTAACTTTTTTCATTAAAAAATGAAGACACGAACACAAGCATTAGCCTAAGCCCACACAGGGTCAGCATAGTCAGTATCCCTGTATTCCACCCTCAATCTTGTTCCCCTGGAAAGTCTCAAGGGGAAGTGACACATGGGGAGCTGTCATCTCCTGTAATAACAGTGACTTCTTCTGGTATTCCTCCCGAAGGATCTGGCTGAGGCAATTTTACAGTGAACTTTTTTTTTTTTTAATAAAAATAGAAGGAGTACACTCTACAATAACGATAAAAGTATAGTAAAATAACAAGTATAAATATGTAAACCAATAACAGCTGTTATCATTATCAAGTATTATTTACTATGCATAATTGTATGTGCTGTACTTTTATAAGACTAACAGTGCAGTAGACTGGTTTGCACCAGCAGCATTGTACCATGATGTTACAATGGCGACAGCATTGCTAGTCAACACAAGTTTTCCAATTCCCTTGTAATGCTACGTACAGGACCAACGTCATATATATCCATCATTGACTGAAATGTGCTAAGTAGTAAGTGACTGTATGGATATAAATAAACTTCTGTTTGTTTCTCTTTTTGAAAATCTGTCTTTTGTAACTGGGGTTCCTTCCAATTAATGACCTATGGGGGTTATTACTTCCCCCCCTACATCTATTTACCTACTTTTCAAAATTATACCTGTATAGTTCATACAGCATTATACATTTCTACATTGCTAAAAGTCTCCATAATCATTGTTTTTAGTGCACATATTTGATTTTCTTTTTTCTTCACTATCATTTTCTCCGTGTCCCACAAACAATATTCATATTATTCATTTTAAAGAGAAGTCTCCCATAACTCTTTATTTTAAAGAGAATGATTTGGTATATATTGCCAAGTGTAAAAAAATAGCAAGACTCAGAAAGAAAAATGTATAGAGAATGCTACTTGCCCCTTAGAAGTTACACAGGCTCTTTAATTACAGAAAGAATTGACCAGATTCCTCTAGTTAGGAAATGTTATAATTCCACTAACAATAAAGTTTTTGTGCTCTTTTTAGCAATTCTTTGGCAGGTTTTTCTTACGCCTAGGAACTCTTTCCTTTCCCATGTCTCTTAATTTGATGAAAACTTATTTTCATATTCTCTCCTGGGAGTCACATCTGTGAAGTCATAGCCTCAGCTTTCTAATTCAACAACTAATCCATGTGGAACACTCAGGGAAGAACTGATGAAAACCCCTTAGGCCTGAACTCAGAGCTCAATCTTGGCTCTATATCCTAAATTTCTTTCATACTGTAGTCACCAGTCTCCTTAGTTCCTGCATGCCCGTTATCAGGTTTGAGGAGAAAGAACTTCCCCCCATCCACGTACACACATACCTCCTACCCGCTTTGGGGTGAGTCTGGGATTTACAGTGCGCTGGCAGTTTCTCAAGAGATGTTCCAGTTTAAGTTCTTTCTAACTGTCTAACTTGAACTCTTTTTGATTTGCGGTGGTAATAAGTTTTCAGGCTACCTCAGTTGGAAATAAAACTCACCTGTTACCCTGCTGCCATTATAAGCAACCTGTATGATGATTTTCTCACAAGCAGGGAGGAAGAAGACAAGACTAAACCAAGTTGCACTGGCAGATAAGCCAAAAATAGTAAGCTCGCTGTTTGCTTTCATTTATTTAAAATGAAGCCTTGAGCTTTTCCAGTAAATCTAGGTTTCCAGCCTCTGTAATCCTTTTGTCTATCATTGGTGTGGGGGTTGTCATTTGATTCTTACCTGATTGTAACAAAAAGTTTACCCTGACTTTTGCAATGCTGATATCTGACCATATGTTATGACTTTTGAGGACATGATTATGAAGTAAGAAAATCCCTGCTCTTCCACAATTATAGGCTAATGTAAACTAGCTAACTATGCTAATATTGAGGGATTTTCCCTTTGATTACCCATCACAGATTTTCTTCCTTCCTTCCTTCCTCCCTCCCTCCCTCCCTCCCTCCTTCCTTCCTTCATTTCTTTCTTTCTTTCTTTCTTTCTTTCTTTCTTTCTTTCTTTCTTTCTTTCTTTTTCTTTCTTTCTTCTCAAGTCATTCCTTCTGAAGTCCTATTCCCTTGAATTCCTTTAAGAGTAAACTTCTTTCTTTTCCTAAATACTTTTATCTCTGAATCTTCCTTTCTCAAATCCTGAATAATTGGTCTAGTATTTCATGTAGGATGTGGGAGTGATGGACATCTATTACTTTGCAGTCACAGCCAAAACTGAGACTGAAATCATTCTGTTGTAACATCCTGGTGCAGAACTGGGTTGAAAATTGGGAAATGTGAAGCAAGCCAAATTTCTATAACACTTTGGTTATCCTCCATTGCCAACATTTGCCTGAGCTGTGCCAGATGAATAGCACACCTGCACACCAGATAATGCTTCCCTTGAATGCTCAGTGGGAAGTTCTCATAGGTTATGCCCTGCTAGGTCTGGGGATCCCACAAGAAGCCTTGTCTGAGATGTTTACTGCAGATGTCTCCAAGATTTATTTGTCCAAATAACTAGCAGAGACATAAAAAAAAAATGGAGCCCAAGAAAAAGGAATGAGTTTCCTAGTTACCTGGTAATGTGGGAATGATTTCTATTCCACTTAACTCTGGATTGCTATTTTTAAAATTGTTTTGTTGTCCACTCATGATTGCTACCATAACTTCAATGAGGGCGTAGGACAGGTCAAAATACAAAGGACCATTTAAAGGGATTATGAAGAATCAATGTCCTTATTCTTATAAGCAAAACTTGCTATTCAGTGTGCTAAACAGATATTGAGTCCATTCATAAAAATCAATGGTGGATTCTCTGCTTCCTGTTTACCATGTCCTGAGCTGCTTTCCTCTTTCATACTCTTCTACCATGTCTTACCTCACCTTGAGCTAAGAGTAATGGAATTGGCCTTCTACGGACTGAGACCTGTGAAACAAATTGGTCATCTTTCTGCTGACCATGATGGCCTCTGACAAACATGTGGCCATCTGCCACCCCCTGCATTACATGGTCATCATGAACTGCCAGCTCTATGGTTGGTTCAGGCACAAGTGATCTAAATTACTTGTTACATAGATTTATGGTATTGCAGCCTTCTGTACAGACTTGGAAATACCACACTTTTTCTATGAACTTAATCAGGAATTAATCCAATCTTTATATCCTTTGATGACACACAAGAGAGCCTGAACATCATCATCATCAACAACAACAATAACAAAGAATAAAAACTCCATGGTGATCTTTAGATGGACCCATCCTCAAGTGTTAAACACTTTGCCTCATTTTTGAGACAGAGCCTTGCTATATTATCCAGGTAGGTCTCTAATTTGTGATCCTCCTATCTCAGCCTCCTGAGTAGCAAGGATTATAGGTATGTGCTACCATGCCTGGCTCAATATCAGTTCTTCAAATGGCACCACAATAGAGTGTGTGTGTGTGTGTGTGTGTGTGTGTGTGTGTGTGTGTATGCATGTGTATTCAAACCCATCTCCTGGGACTTCTTGCAGCCATTTTCTGTGATGTGAAGTATAGGGCTAACTCACAGGATTTAGTCAGAAGCCCTGAATCCAGCTCCAGAGTTCCAGCAATCTGCTGGTGATCTTGGGTAAACCATTCTAATTCTCTCTCACTTGCCTTACCTTTGAAGGAAAGATAAGATCCTGTCCCATAGAGTTACTGGCGGATGAACATATAGGAAGCAGCTTTCTTTGTGAACTCTGATGTGTTGAACACGTGTGACTTACAGTGACTGCAAGGTTGTAAGTGTTTATTTAGAGAAGGCCACAGCCTTGCTCCCCAGACTAGCCTTGTAAATGCCTCTGGCTCTTAGAGAGCTGGGAAGCCCTGCTATGCCCCCTTGCCAGTCTCCACCCACGCTTTGTGTCCTGCACACACCTGGCTAGAGCCAGCCTGGCTGTGCTGCTCAAGTTGCAGGGGATGTCAGCTGCTGCTGGGAAACCAAGAGGAGGTAATGAAGAAGAAAGGGCAGCAGGCCAGGAAAAATAGGAAGTTGGTGCAGTTGGATGATGATGGGGATTTTTTTTCTTCTTTTTTTGGCTGGGTGATAAGAGTGTTTTTGTTAGTTTAAGCGGGACAGGGGTTCACAGCAGTTATCTGACCAGATCTTGTTTATGGATGGCTCCAGACTTTGAGACCTGGCAAATGCTGGCACTAGGCAAAACTGAAGTGTTTTTAGCTAGAGGAAAATCCCCAAAGTCTCCTGATTATCATTACAGTGCTCAAGTCTGCACAGGGAACAAATACCCCAGGCAGATCTGATCTACCTGGGGGGTTGCAGGGTTGCTTCAGAGACGTTGCCATTTCTGCTTGATTTCTGCTAAGGCAAAACTGGGGGCATGCCCCAAGCATGTCAGGGTGGGATGAAGTAGCTACATTAGCTAATAAGGTGAATGAGAAAGGGCTTCCCAAGGCCTCAAGGCCTGGATGGTGGATTGCTAGACACAGACTCTGCACAACCCTTGCTACTAGCTCTCTGGTCCCACATCAAAGCTGTTTATGAGTTCCCCAGCTTAGCCTCTACCAACATCACATTCACCCTTCTTTGCCACATATCCTTACTCTCTGCCATTCTCTGATCTTGCAGGTGCTCCATACCTTTGCCTCTACTTGACATACCCTCCCTCTTTAAGCCTGCTGAGTTACTTGTGACCCAGAAGTGCCATGAAGGCTTCTCTGTGCTCCCAGGTGGAGATGCCATGATAGCATGCAGGACGTGGGGATATAAAGACAAGAATGTTAACAATGGAAAGGAAAAGAATAAATGGTCAAGAAACTTAGGTGAATATGTGGACAAGACCAAGACCAGAAATGCATGGCAGTTGGAGGAAGAACATATTTTACCTCATGTAAGCATAGTTAGTACATGGTACAAGGCTTACTTACTCCTTCATACATTGCTGGTTGAGAGATGGAGAAAGCCATATTTTCTCCCCAATAGAACTTATAATTCCACAAAGAAGTTGAGATATGCCCAGCTTGGCATACTTTAAAGTCACATGTGTTCATGGTACCAGCAAAAGCATTGGGGTTCAGAGAAAACAGAAACCTGGTCTTTCCATTTAAATAGTAATAACTCATTTGATTCTCACTATAATCCAGTGAAATGGAGAGAGATAGTATTATTCCATTTTTGGTAGAATAAATTGAATTAGAGAGTTGCATGATTTGCTATGATTACACAGATACTAAGTCAGAGCCAGGCTCAATTGGTCTTTTCACCCTTCCTCTGTGTTGTTTCCATCATGCACATGATAGCATGCAGAACAGTGGAGAACTAAAAACAAGAATGTAGCAATGAAAATGAAACTTAGGTGAATACATGGACAAGACCAAGACCAGAGATGTGTATCAGTTGGAGGAAGAAGAATATATTTCTGCCTCTGTAAGCCTAGAAAACTGAAAAGTTAAGGAGAAATTTATAAGATTCTAAAGGGGCCTTAGAACTACAAACTGTGGAAGCCTGACTTAGTTAAGGTGTAACCAATCCAATTGTTAATGCTCATCTATGTACTTACATCTGGCATTGAGCATTAGAAATTCTGGTTATGCAAATATGGTAGAAATTCATGTAGGATAATCCAGAAAAGTCTAATCACAACCCTACTCATTTTTCTGAGTTTGTGTAGCTGTTGTATAGGAAGGCTGAACCCTGAAGAGCAAAGCAGCACAGTTGGCTAAGCCTTGAGTAATGACATTTGTTACATGGTGTGGCCTTTTTCTCATCTCTTTGCAGAATAGTTATTTCTGTTTTGGGGTTTCCTGCTGCTTCTCAGCTAAGCTGCAGTCATTGTGCTGCAGGTTACTGGGGCAAATCATTCATAGCAGGAGACTAAAACAACCCCACCCCACCCCATAAGCCTTACTCATGTAAAGTTATTGGAGAGCATGGCTGTAGCATAATAATTGAGTAGGAAGCAAGAAGAGGGTTCCATAGACGGGGAAAGCACAGGGAAGGAAATTGTCGGAGGTAAAGAATGGGGCTGCTGGGCTGCAGGAGCTCCTATAACTCTAAGCATGGCTATGATTCCTAGGCCACCTCAGTGGGTACATGGAAGAGAAGGAGAGGCTAAAATTGGCTGGCAATTGAGAATATAGCATCCAAATGGAGTTGGCAAAGCCAGAATTGATACTAGCCATGGTTAGTATCACAGGGGCTTCAGGACTGCAGACAGCTGAAGCAGAGTTTGATAAACTACAGCCCACAGACCAAATCTGACCTGCTTCCTTTGTTCATATGGTCTATAAAATAAGAAGGGTGCTTACATCTTTAAATTATTTTTTAAAATCAAAAGAATAATATTTCATGACAGGTGAAAATTATATGAGATTCAAATATCATTGACTATGAAGTTCCACAGGAACACAGCCATGCTCATCTTTACACACTGTCCGTGGCTGACTTCCTGCCACAGTGGCAGAACTGAGTAGCTGTGGCAGAGACTGTCGTTTCCCAAAGGCTAAACTACTCACTATCTGGACCTTGATAGAGAAAGCTGACCCTGGAATAATGTCTGGGAGTTGAACTGTGACTTTTTCCTGTTCTCCTAGTCATATTAGTAAATACAAGAGCTACACTTAAAAATAAGATTATTATTATTTAGAACAAGTACAACTTTTGTAGGTTTATCATCTTTTCATAGGAGGGGGAAAGAAACTATGATCAACTGGCCACCACCAAATAGCCTGCAGGTCCACCCACCCTGATTTTCACTCGGGCCTTGCTGCCCATTTTGCTGACCATGCACACCCTTTTTCTAGTGCTTAGTTTCTGTTCCTCAACTTGTCTACTGTTCTGGGAGCCCATCATCCACACTGAAATTAGTCAGTGGGTCAACAGAGCATGATGATAGTCACCACAGAACTTTTAATGGATGTAGAACTCTCCTCATCTCCATTTAGCTCTGTTAAGGAGAGCACCTCTGGGAGGCACAGCAAGTGGCAATAGGTATAACCAGGGGTCACTGGGGGATCCCACATGGTAAACTCCTTCTTACACTATTTTGCCTAAGTCTTTGGATTCCTTCTTCTATATTATATCAAGGAAATGTTGGCAACTGAACTGGATTTATTGGAGGCCACAATTGAGCCCAGTTTTCACCTGTTTTTTTTTTTTTTTTGCCTCCTTGCTTCTAATTACTAAGAGTATTCAACTATAAGTATAGATTTGTGTATTTATACACTCAAATTCTTCAGTTTTTGTCTCATACATTTTTAAACTGATAAATACATACACATTTAGGTCTATTATGTCTTTTGGAGAATTGACTCATTAGTAATCTTGTTTGATAATGTTCTTTACTCTAAAATATATTTTATCTGAAATTAACATCATTTCCATTTTTCTCTTCTCTCAAGTTTATGTGGTATATTTTCAACCTTTTGGTCTTTAATATTTATGTTTAAAGCAGACCTCTTGCAATCGGCATATATTTGGGTCTTGCTTTCTTACGCTTTCTAATGATTTCTGTATTTAACTTGTATTATTTAAACCCTTCTTATTTCTGAAGTGATGATTGATGTGGTCGGGTTAAAATCTACCATCTTTCTGACTGTTTTCTGTTTGTTCCATTTGCTCTTTACTTTTATGCTCACTTTCCCCCCCTCTTCTCTGAATCACACGTCTAGCTTACCTGTAGTGCAAGGACCTGGTACCAGTATGTCCACATGTGTCCCCTTGCCCCTTGTGCCATTGTTGTCATACATTTTACTTTTACATAGTCTATAAACACAAAATCACTGTTATTATTATTGCTTCAAACTGTCCTGTTTTTAGAGCAATCAGTAAGAAAAGGAAAGATTGTATTTTCCCTTCATTTCCTATAATTTCTGTTGCTTTTTATCTCTTTGTGTAAGTCAGAGTTTCTCTATCAGATCCCTTCTCCTTAACACTCCCTTCTCCTTCCTTTAATATTTCTTGTGGCGTAGATCTGCTGCAGTGAGTTCTCTGACTTTTGTTTGAACAAGTTTGTTTTTCTTTTACTCTGAAGGTTATTTTCACTGGATAAAGAGTCTGGGTCAACAGTTATTTTTTCCTTTAGCCTGTGACTCCATTTTCTTCTTCTTTTTTTCTTTTCTTAGAGAGAGAGAAAGAGAGAGAGAGAGAGAGAGAGAGAGAGAGAGAGAGAGAGAGAGAGAATTTTTTAAATTATTTTTATTTTTTTTGGCAGACACAACATTTTTGTTTGTATGTGGTGCTGAGGGTTGAACCTGGGTCACAGGCATGCCAGGCAAGCACACTACCGCTTGAGCCACATTGCCAGCCCTCCATTTTCTTCTTGTGTTTGTGGTCTAATTAGAAGTCTGCTTTAATTTTTATCTTTGTTTTTCTATCATGTGTCTATTTTTCTCCAGATGTTTAAATTTTTTCTCTTTCTTTGTTTTTTAGCAATCTAGATGTGATATTTGCAGGTGTGAAGCATGTGTGCATTTTTTTAAAAAATTGCTTTTTATTGAGCATGTTGAGTCTAAATTTTGGTTATCTATTACTAAATTTGGAAAATTTTCAACTATTGCTTTTTCAAATATTTCTTCTGCCCCATTCACCATTTCTTCTTCTAGAATTCTAATTATGTACACATTAAACCATTTTATGTTGTCCCAGAGCTCTTGGTTCACTGTTTTTCTCTTTGGGTCTCAGCATAATTTCTTTGACTTGTTCTCAAATTCCTAGATTCTTTTCTTGATTGTATTGAGTCTATTTATAAACCCATCATGAATATTCTTTTACAGTATTTGTGACTTCTAGCATTTCCATGTGATTCTTTCTTATAGTTTCTACCTATTAATCATAGTTAATTTAGGAATGGGGATATGGCTCAGTGGTTGAGTATCCCTGAGTTCAATCCCTAGTACCAAAAAAAAAAAAAAAAAAAAAAAAAGAAAAAAGAATTACCTGTGTTACATCTAAGTTAGTTCTGATGATTACCTTTTGTCTTCAGATTTTTTTGTTTGCCTCATAAATTTTTGTTAAAATCTCAAAGATGTTAAATAGAGCATTAGATATCCAAGTCTCTGCTTGGATATGAGTGTATCCTCCTTCTGCCTGGCTGTCAGTGTAGGGAGTTGTGTTAATCTAGCAAGGAACTGGGCTGGGCTTACAGACATGTTTGGGTTACCTCTGTGTAGCATAGGCTTCAAATTCTTCTCGTGATACCTTCTTTCTGTCTCTGTGTATCTTTCCTCCACTCTGCTCCCTAGTGAGAATCTCTTGTTTCCTGTGGCTCTCCCTCCATAGTCTATTATTATTTTTACTTGATGTTTGTTGGTATGGTGGTGACGGGCAGAGAGGGGATCTTTTTCTGGTGCTCAGATTAAGCTTTGGTCTGAGTTATGGTTTGAAAGTGAGATGTCCCCCAAAAGCTCATGTTGAGACAATGCAAGAAGGTTCAGAGGAGAAATGATTGGGTTGTAAGAGTCTTAACCCAATCAGTGATTTAATTCCTTGATAGGGATTAACTGAGTGGTAACTGAAGTGTTAGGGTGTGGCTGAAGGAGGTGGGAATTGGGGCATGGCTTTGGGTATATATTTGTATCCTGAGTGGACTCTTTGCTTCTTGATCACCATGTAAGCCGCTTCCCTCTGCCACACTCTTCTGCCATGTTGTTCCTGTCTCATCTGGAGCCCTGAGGAATGGAGCCAGCTATCTATGGATCGAAACCTCTGAAGCTGTGAGCCCTCAAATAAACTCTTCCTTCTCTACAGTTGTGCTGGATGGGTAGTCACAGCAGTGAAAAAGCTGACTAAAACAGTCCATGAACCTGGTTCTCCTAGGAGTGACCTTCAGCAGTATTCCTGCCCATCCTCCAGACCTAATGCCAGGCCTGCACTATACTCTTGCTCTATTCCTTCCCCGGCTTCAGTGGGTCTCCACTAGGGCCCTGAAGCACAGGTTTTGGTGATTTTTAATATAGACTGGGGCTTTTTTTTTCTTTTGCAGAAGTAGGGAAGACTGTCTTAGAGGCAGTATGTAGTAGCTTCTTTTGCTCCCCACCCTCAGAGGGGCTTCCTCAGGATTTTCCCAGTCTCTCATGAAAGCCTATTGGGGTTCCTGGAGGAAAAGCCTGAAGGAAGTGGGGATTCCCTATCTATGGCCCTAAGGGCTCACATTGTTACCCTAGCCCACAATTTGTTAGCAATCTGTTGAAATTTTCTAGTTGAATCATCTCACTGGTTTATTTAGAATTTGATAGTCAATGTCCCAGGTCTTCTATTTTCCTGTAGGTACTTGCCATTCTCTCATTCTGGAGTTGGTTGTTTGTTCTGTATCTCAGTTTTCTTCTATGTCAAGAAAAGTCATTAACTTGCAGCTTTATTTTTCCATGTTGTAAGGGGAAGAACACACTTTATCTAGCTCTCTACATCTCTAATCTGAAATTGGGGGAGGGGTGTCTCAGAATTGCAAGAATTGAAACCATCAACCACCATACACAGCTCAAACACTGAGGACCAAAACTGCTTATCCTCCACAGAGCTGTCTAACATGAACATGACTTCACTATTTCACTCTTTATTAACAAACTTTATTTACTATTCCAAATGACTTGCCCTGACAAACAACTTGATTGCTCACTATAAGAACTTCCAGAAGGATCAGTCAACTCCTCAATAGAAAGCATCAACAGATAGTTTGTACCTTAAGTTTCTGAATCTCCCACCTCAAAACCTTCATCTTGTGGTTTCTACTAATAGATCATGATCCTAAACCCTGATTTATAATCCTTCCTCAATTTAAAATGAAGTCTTTACCAACCCTTGTATTGGAAGACCTACCTTAATACAACCTCCCAAATCTCAGGAAATTTCTATCTTGTTCTCCTACTCCAATGTAGCATGAAAGCTCTGTTCAAGTGGTGCTCCCTCTTACCAATGTAAGCAATAAACTTGGCTTTGAGATATTTGAGAAGCAAACATTTGAAAAAAGTTTGAAGTTTCATCTTATTACCATGCTTTATCTCCCCCACCCTTTTTTTGTTGTTCATAGAGCTGTCTCTATTTTTAGAAGCTCTTTGTACATTAAGGGTATCAACTCTTTACATATGATAAAAGTTACTTGTGTTGTTGCCAGAGGCCTGACTCTAGGGGTTCCAACAAATCAGATCCGGCCACTCATCCCTAAAACCAAACAGAACAGATAATGGTGAAAAGCAGGAAAGAAACTTGAATTGATATAGCCATCAGGAAGGCATAGCGAGATCCAGCATCTCAGTCCTGTCTTTAGGGTGCTGATGGGAGCTTTTGGTTTAAATAGAAGAGTTGGAACAGGGGATGAGAGGTCTGCAGAGTTAAGCAGTCTTGGTTGTACTGTGATCTGGTTGATCATTATCTCAGTTCTGGCTCTGCAAGATGGCTCTGAGAAGTCTATATCACTTGAGTGGGCAGGTTCCACTTTTTCTCAGAATGTTTACCTATTATACCTATTATACCTGTGATTCTGGAAGCGGGTAATTCAGTTCCCATGAGATGATTGCTCCTGCTTAGGGGTACAGTCTCATCTTGGGGTGGTGTGCTTGCAAGGCTCTGCTCTTCCGAGAAGGTGTAGGACAATGACTGGAGACTTCTAGGTATCATTCCAGGGGTCTGAAACAGGATGCTATAAAAGCTGTCAAAAGACCCTGGAAATCTTGCCTCTGTCTTGAAGAAGGATGAGATAGGTTCTTGAAGCTTCTTTGACTTAAAAGTATAAATTTAGGTAAATTTAGGGCTAATAAACCTTGTATTACTCAGTTTTTAGATGAATATTCCTTAAATAATTAACAACATGTCTACGTGCAAAGCTGAGTGGGGTCATAAAGTTTAAGGTAATAAAGGAGACAGATACAAAAGGAAGGCAGAGATACCAGGCTTTATCCTGCTTTTGCTTATTCCCTGGCCCTGGCCACCTGCAGGCTTAGGTAAAGAGTCACTGCTTTTAGCAAAGACATCCTCTTTAAGTCCTTGTTATAGCATATTTTTACCAGTTTTCAGGTTTCTACTTTGTCTTTTATGGATTTTTTAAAATTATAATTTATTTATATGCAGTCAACCTATTAATCTTTTTTCCCCTTACTGTGTCTGAATGTCAAGTCACAGGAAATTTCATCACATTTACAGTTTGTAGAGGAATTTATCATGCTTTCTTCAAGTACGTATATGGCTGTATTTGTGCACTAATCTCTTATCCTTATTAAAAGTATCTTGAAAAAGAGTAAGAATAACAGATAAACTGTTTTTCTGTATGACTATCTATCCAGTTATCTCAATACTGGAATATCATAAAGTCTAACTCATCCTCATGGCTTTGATATGCCCCTGTGCTGATTCAAAAGGACCATCTAATAGAAAAATCAAGCCTATTCTAAAGTTCACATGGAAGACAAATTGTGTAGACTAGTCTTCCCTCCAAAATATTTTGCCAAAAAGCAACAATAAAGTGTCATTTACCTGCCAAATGTCAAAATGTAATTTAAAAAAAAAACTCTAGCAAATAAAACAGTACATGTTGAGATTGGACTAGAATCAAATATCAAAGAGCCTAAAAATATAAAAATGAAAACAGAGCCCAAAATAGCTGAAAATGAATAATATCTTCTGACAAAGATATTTTGAATCTCTGGGGGGAAGGATGGATAATATTTACTAGATTTTATCAGGATAACCAATGAGGCTTTTATGAAGAGAAGTTATCTCTGGTGTGTTTGTATATATCCATAATGATACGTCAGTGAAAATTTGGTGGGGTCTTTGCTATTGATCCAGGGATTTATTGGCTTAATAATGCATATAATTTAACTCTGTTTGGAGGATCACCCGAATAAATTAGAAGGTTCTTTGGCTTAAAAGTATAAACAATTTTATTGCAATGATACATGATGATGCAAGAGTGAACAATAAAGATGATTGACTGATTGCTTGAAGTAGAGAAGTAAGCTTGCCTGCCGGGCACTTGTGGTAATAATCAGTTACACCCAGATAAGCTCTTGACAGAGGAAGTGCTTAACTTAGCAGTGCTCTGCTGTCCAGCTGTGCTAAGCACTCAGTGGAGTGCTGCCAATGCTGGGAAGTCTGATGCAAATGCTGTATGTCCCTAACTGGAAGGAGCTGCTCCTATCTTCTGGGCCCTCCATATATCTAGCTAGAAGACAGCTAATGGGTAAATTGCGCAATGCTTCTGCCTTCCCCACCCCTCCTGCTCTCTGGGCCAAGGGGTAGGGGAAAGCAGCAATAAAACAAGCTTTTTTTTTTTTTTAAGCTCTTGAATTAAGTGTATGATCTTTGTCATTCAGGTCTAACCCAATAGTACATAAAAGTCAGGCGCATTGTAATACAGCTACAGAAATGGGAGAATACAGACAGAAACTTGACAGGAGTGAACAGGAAGAGAGGAGAGAACAGAGGGATGCCATGTAGAGGAAAATTTTTGGAAAGAAGAGGTTATTTGGTTCTGTTTATTGGCTTTGTTTCCAAAGATGAGAATGACTCAAGGCAATATAGGCTGAGGGAGAGAAGCTATTATTTTAAAAAAAAAAAAAAAAAAAGGTTTAAGATAGAGAAGAAAAACCTCTCCATTGTCTCATCAATGACCACAACTTCAATTATAGTTCAAGCTACTATTTCCAAACCCCCACCCCCACCAAGATCCATATTATCACCTACCTAGGGGACTTTAACCTGATTTGTAATGTCTTAAAAGGAGAATCCAATCACTAGTCTAAAGATCAATTAGCATTAATTTAAACCCATACCTACCCCCAGCAGGAGGGAAGCAAGTAAAAAGGGATATAGTCCTAAACCTGGTTAATAGAAAGAAAAGGGGGTGAGCACTGGGTGTGGTGGTGCATGCCTGTAATCCCAGTAGCTCGGGAGGCTGAGACAGTAGTGTTGCAAGTTCAAAGCCAGCCTCAGCAACTTAGTGAGGCTCTAAGCAACTCAGCGAGACCCTGTCTCTAAATTTTAAAAAAGGGTGGCGGGGTGGGGGGGCAGGGCTGGGGATGTGACTCAGTAGTTAAGTGTCCCTGGGTTCAATCCCTGGTACCAAAAAAAAAAAAAAAAAAAAGTAAGAGAAATAATGCAACAAAAAAATAGTGGCTTTCTCTGAGTTATATGCATCCCACTTCAGACATCAGTGGGCATACCTTTTTCTAATTTGTAATTAGGTAATTCAGGTTTCATTGAAAGGAACTGTGACAGGTCTCATGCTCCACCTATTGGTCAATAAAATTTGGGGAACTGCTCATTCATGGCCATTTCTGGCAAATCATCATACTGAATTAAAGTGACTCTTCTGATCAGAGCCTAGAAAAGTTGTTCACAGGTTAGGTTTGCTGTTTTGCCTGGCAGGGTGTAATGCATGGATGAGTCTTTTTGGTCTAAAGGACCAGGAACAGAGTGCACAAGCGAGAGGAGGTCATCTGCTAAGCGTCAGGCAGTGCACACTAGGAAAGGGGCTCAATGTATGTGATGGAAGAAGTTGCTGAGGGGGAGGATGCAATTATAAAAAAATTTAAGAGAGAGAAAAAAAACACCCTTCTCACTGAAAAGAGCAACCTATTAGTATAGTGGCTTGAGCCAAAGTTCATAGCTTATTAATTTCATGTTTCATTTTACGTAACTTCATTAACTCATCAATACTACTGCAAAATGGTTAGGTGTCTGAATTTTTCCAGGGATGTGTACATTTCAAACAGCTTGCTTGTAATATCTGTGATTCAGGAACAGTCAATATTTGTACTGCCGTTTGTTACTTAAGGTTGCAAATCCTTGTCCACCACAGTAAAATACAAGCAGTTTCCTGTCACCAGAACATGCATATTTTTTCTTGTGCAGATGTTATCCTAGTTTGTTTGTTTGTTTGTTTTTAGAAAGGAAACATCGGCTCCCCAGGGAAAAATTACAAAGACAGTACCTGAAGAAAAACTAGCAAGGGTGTGATTCTGGACTTCACTATTCAAGCCTCATGAACTTGCAAGCCATCTAGCTTCTTTCAGCCTGTTTCCTCAACCTGTATAATGTGGATAATGACAGCACGGACTCCTTAGCATTGTTATGATTATGAAGTGAGAGGATCTCTACCAAGCACTTTTCCCATTGCCAGGATGAAATAAACACAGTACACATTCCTGGCCAAAATGCATGTTATAGCAAGATCTGGGTAGCCTGTAAATGACTAACAAACAAATCAGAATTTAAAGCTTGAAAGGGGCTCTTGAGAGTATTGATATTAGGACAGCAAATATCTGTCTTGATTTCCATCCCTCTTTCACAATCAGTACCATGCCTGATATAAGACCAATGACACAAAGTGCTTGTCACTGTCATATTTTTCAGGAATGGATGGTTTTGTGAATTTGCCTGAGAGACAAATATACTTCCTGGTCTTGCAGACTCTCCTCCTGTGTCTGTAGGGTTGATGTCAGGGAGTCCAGTCTGGTACTGGTGAACCATGCAAGGCCCAAACCTGTGTGAAATCACCTGCAAGAACCATACTGATGCTTGACCCTGTTTGACGTCATGGCCTTAAGGTCAAATTTGCTTGCCCTCACTCTTCTGGGGTTAAATACACTCTGGTTATTGTTCTCTGTTTGGAAAAGGGAGGAAGATAAAGAGCTTCTATCCTGAAAAATCTGGGTTATAAGCAAACTCATGGTGGCTGTGGACCAACTATCCAGATGCCCTTGGGCAACTGGTGGCTAATGAAACCTGGGGCCAAATAGGTCACCTAACCTGTTAAGACCAGAAGTGGTAGACCAGCTCATAAGTGTTTTTCCACTCTCTTTGGCAGGGATAAGAAGAAATATGTTTACTTAGAGGCCAAGAAAATGAACTTTGCCTTGAGCTCCATGTCTAATTAAAGGCTCTACCCCAATGGAGGCTGTGAAAAAATGTCATTGACCTAGATTTGCTGCTGAATCAACACCATTCAGATGTGCTGACCCAGTTTCCATGTGGCCTTCAGTGTCTCTTTTTGAATTTGGATTGTCTAGGTTGCTGTTGATGCTAAGAGACAGGCACCCTGTTGGGTAAAATACTCAATGTGAATTACCTTATGCTCCATTAAGAACCATTAAAATGAAATTTAGCCCTGACCCTGGGAAGCACATGCATGATTTGAGACATAGATTGGTTATTTTGAGGAAATTTGTCTAAAATAAGTGTCATTTTTACCCAGTGGTAATTTTTGGTATCTGAGAGTGTCAGCTAAGACCACCATGGGGTGGGGGCAAGGTTGAAGTTCAGGCAGACTGGCAGAAATGGTGTGTTGTTGACAGAGTGTGGGGTAGGTGGGGAAATGGACTGAGGCACATTGGTGCCCTAGCAGGATAGTAGTTTAGAGCCCCTTTTAAAGATTCATGGAATGTTTGTTGAAGGGAGAGTGTGAGGCAGATGTGTGCTATTCAGAGCCTCTCCTCCCCCATCTGAGAAATTCAGTTCTGCATCCAAATACTGTTGTGCATCACTTAACAACAGGGACACATTCTGAGAAACATCATTGTGAAACATCATAGTGTGTATACTAACACAAACTAAGCCAGCTATGATGTCAATCAAGTGATATCATCTTATGGAACATCTGTCATGGATGTAGCCCATAATTGACCATAACAGTGTTATGAGGTGCACGACAGTGTCTACCCCACTCAACAAAGCACAGTTCCAAGGCCGCAGAGGCATGATATGTTGTTACTGAGCACCCCTTCGTGTTTGCGCCCTGCATCAACAGCTGATACATGTAATTCTGAAACGAGTTCTCCTAAGATGTTCCCATATCATCACGTTTCCAGTGGGGCTTCAGGGGCCCTCACCAAGGCTGTGGAAACAACTGGCCTCCCATGGCTGCTGCTGTGGTAAAGGGAGAAGCAGTAAGGCCAGGGAAGAAAGGCCAGCTGCCTCCTCAGTGTGTATGTTGGCTCAGCCTCCAGAGCAGGGGGAGGTCTGCTGAGGGGACTCATCCAGTTGAGCATAGATGGGCAGAAGCTGAATCGTGAGGACTGAAGAGCAGCCAGAATATGGTATCAGCCAACTCTGGCTATGGCCTTGCTCACCAAACAATAGTCCTGTTGTGCTAACTGCTTGTGAAGTGCAAAATTTTTAAATGTGATAAAATTATGGTTTTTAAAGAAACAAGAGCCTGGACATTCAGAGCTTCTCATTTTGGGGCAAATTCTAGCATTGTAAGTTGGGACTGCTGATTCCTCGCCACTTTTCCCTTTTTTGACCCTCTCTTGTATAGTCAGTTTTATTGCTACTGTGACCAAATGACCTGACAAGAACAATTAGGCGAGGAAAAGTTTATTTGGGGGCTCATAGTTTCAAAGGTCTCAGTCCATAGATGGATGACTCTGGTGCTTGCAGAAGAACATGGTGGAAGGAGGCATCCGGGAACATGGCAGGAAGCAGAGAGACTAAGCTCAGCTCACAAAATATATACCTCAGAGGCACACCCCCAAGGACCCACCTTCTCCACCACACCCTAACTACTTACAGCTACCACCCAGTTAATCCCTATGAGGGGATTAACACACTGATAAGCTTAAAGTCCTCATAACCCAATCACTTCACCTCTAAACTTTCTTGCATTGTCTCACATGTGAGTTTTCCTGGGTCACTGCCTATCCAACCCATAACACTTGCTTCTTAATTTGCACAACATCTGTTTACATAGCACCACCTCTGTTTTAGGCACAGTTGTAGGCCCTGGTGGTGCAATAGTGAAGAGGATAAAGCAGCTCCCTGTTCCATTGGACAATTGTTCTAGTGGAGGAACAGAAAGTAACAAATGAAGAATGCTAAGTGCCCTTCCTCACAAGAAGGGAATGAGGGACCAGAGAGAAATGTCCTTTGTCTCTGGGGGCCCAGAGCATGAAGTCCCTCCTTTCCCAGAAACTGTGATGCATATTCCCTTCAATGGGAGCCATGCAGAGGCAGCAAGTACTGTGGGCAAGATCAAGGTCAGACACTTCTGCCCCAGATGAGGCAGCTGCAGTCTTTATTCATTCTGGAGATCCTATTTCTCTAGCCCAGGTAGCCCTGGAGACCATGCTAGCACAGGGGGCAGCTCACACTCAGGGCTTCCAGTCCTGCTCTATTTAGATTCCTGTTCACTCCAGGCATCAGTAAGACAAAATGGTGGGTCATCTCCTCTGTCAGAGGTGACTTAACTGGGTAGCAGAGCCACCTTCACAGTCAGTGAAACGTCAGTAGCTTTGGCTCTGTGCAGGGGGCTTTACCTCTGGTTACCTGGCTGGCTGTGGATAGCTGGGGCATTTTGGGGAGAGAAGAAAGGAGCAAGGAGGGGCAAACAAGTCCAGATGGTGTAGGCATACGGTAAAGGTCATGGGGAGGGACTGCTCATAGGCACAGCATTACTTTATGGGGTGATTAAAATGTTCTGGAATTAGATAGAGGCAGTAGTTGCGCAACTTTGGGAATATACTAAAAGACATTGAATGGTACCCTTGTCAATGGGGAATTTTTATAGTATGTGGATTATATCTCAATTAACAAACACAACTTAGGCAGCATCAGAAGGGTGGAGGAAGTTGGTTTTATGACTTTAGCTCTTCTTCCCACCACACTACAGCCACTTTAATTATGTTATCAGATACCTTATCTTCCAATTAAAAAAAAAGCCATAAAGTGAAAAAATGTTTGAGCAGTTCTTAACTAGAGTTCCTACTTTTCCTATAAGCATAGTCATTTAATCTGAGTGCAGATAAAATAAGAGCAATACACTAACAGGAAGTCAAGATCAATGCCTGTACATAATAACATGAACTAGGATTGCCCTGAGAACAATATTTCTGAGTCAGTGGTATAGTGAATGAGCAAAAAGAAGCCAAATGGATTACAGTATTTTGGGGGTGGGAGGTAACAAGGATTGAAGTCTGGGGCGCTTGACCACTGAGCCACATCCCCAGACTTATTTTCATTATATTTAGAGTCAGGGTCTCACTGAGCTGCTTAGCACCTCACTTTTGCTGAGGCTGGTTTTGAACTCACAATTCTCCTGCCTCAGCCTCCTGAGCAGTCATGCACGACCATGCCCAGTAACAGTATTGCCACAGGTGAGAGCAACACTGTGTTCCTCTGACCATTGTGTTCTGGAGATCCCTGAGTCACTGCAACTAAAATCAACCCCATATTCTAAAGGCAACATGCTGGTACTAGCTGGTTAGGAGAGGGAAGGTGACATTTTCACTGGGAAGATAAAAGGATTTTCCTTCAGCTTTCTACAGTCACAGTAATACCTGGAATCCAGTGCAGGTACAGAACCTCACCAGGCTCACGTTGGAATGACTGGGAAATTCAGCAGAGGAATCTCCATGCTATGCCACTTATACCTATGAAGCCTAGTGGAGTCACATACCCTCCCTGAGCCTCGGTTTCTTCATCCAAATAGTGGAAATATTAATAGCTTGTTCTGGATAAGGTTGCCTTGAGAATTAAATGAGATCATTGCATAGGCACATTGTTTGGCACAAAGTAAAATGTCAAAAATATGGCAGCTCTGCTTGGCTAGGAGGTTGCTTGGGGAGGTATTATGACCTGATTGAGTAGAGAGAAAAAAACATAGCCAGAAAGTGTTTCTTTTTCTGAGAACATTGGTTACTAACTAGCTCTGCTGGTTGAATCCCTGAGTTGTGACCTGGCCTAACAGTCAATCAAAGTTGTCTTGAAGATATGGTACAGAAGTGGTACATAAAGCAAAGCAGGGCATGGAGCTCCCAGAGCCACTCTGCAGAGAGCCCAGGTTGTACATTCTCTCTTACCTTGTCTTTGGAAATCACAAGCCTCTTCATGACATTCTGCCCTGATCACCAATTGTACTACTTCTCCTTTTCTTTCAGTAGAATTCCCAAGTAGGCTTCTTGCTGTGGCGGATGAAGCCTTGCAGAGATTGGCCCCAGTTCCACTGCTGGCCTCCCCTTTCTGCTCTTTCTTATGATCATTGCTTCACTTTTCTTTTCTGTGTCATTAACATGGCTCTTTTTCTAGAGATTGGATGTGGTTTGTCTCCCAAATGTTCATGCACCATAAGCTTGGTCCCTGTGTGGCAGTGCTGAGGTAGTGAAACCTTGAAGAGATGGGACCTGGTAGAATATAATTAGGCCTTGGGGGACCCATCCTTATACATGGATTAGTCTCAGAGGAGTGGAGTCTGGCAGGAGGGGGTAAGGTCTAGTAAGAGTGGATTAATTCCTACAAGAGTTTGGGTTGTTATAAAAAGAGTAAGTCTGGCCCTTCCCTGGCTCTTGCTTTTTTGCTCACTTATGTGTTCCTTTTACATGTGGCTGATTCCCAATCTGGATTCTTTTCCTTGTTATAATCCAGCCAGGGACCTTTGCCAGGATGCCAGCACCATGTTATTTAAAACTCTAGCCATAAGAATTATGAGACAAATAAATCTCTTTTCTTAATACATTTTCTAGTTTCAAATATTTTTGTTACAACAACACAAAACAGATTAAGACACCTATGTACCTGTGTACAGCCAGTCCCTCTGTCCAGATTGCCCTTTTCTCTCACCTTCTATTCCCACTCATCCTCAAAGGTCAATCTCAATTACTGCTGCCCCCAGAAACTTCTTCATTCTACTGGTACTTGTTTGTTCTTCCAGCCACCATGGCCAACCATGGCTCCTGTGCCTCAACACACCAGTGACTCCTCCTTAGGCTCAATGACTAGGTCCCTGAGTCCCTGAAGTCCCTGGGATGGGAGAATTCAATAACTTAAGGCCTCCAAGAAAAATAGAATTGGGGAGATCCTGAGGTCACACATCTATAAAATACTCTTTTTTTTTTACACTTAAAGTAATACTTGTACCATTACTAAACTACAAATAATATTTTGCACATATTACATAAGTAATAATTCCTTAGAAAGATTTCAGAATCTGCTTCCACTGCAGTTTCAAGGATAAGCTTCTGTGTGCGTTTACTTTGTTACTTGTTATACGCATGTCAAGAAGTATTTTCCTTGCCCAGTTTTACAAGTTGAAGCTGATGACTCATGTCATCTATTCCCATCTTGTCCCAAACTTGCTTAAATGTACACCTTAAGTTTCTTCTCATGAATGGGGAGAATACAGATCTCACAACAGGGTTTACTGTTGTAACAGGGTTTACCCCAAGATACATTGTAAATTCTTTTCCTCCTGCCCTGACTTGGATCATCATTCTTTTTCATCTCAGCAGTCCTTTTTTTTTTTTCTAATTATAGTTATGTGCCATATTACTATGGTTCAGTCAATGGAATACCTCATATATGATGATGGTCCCACAAGATCATATTCCTAGTGATGTCATGGCTCTCAGTTGTGTAACACTATACTATATCTATACTATTCACACATAGGCAAAATCACCTTGAGAGGCATTTCTCACAATGTATCCCTGTTGCATAAGTATATGACTATCTATCCAAAGAAGTGACTTGTGGCTCTCCTGTTGCTGAGAAAGTATATGCAAGCAAACATGCAGTCACCAGAATCTGGAGAAAAGACTAGGATGCAATTACTCTGGTTATCTTCACTGTGGATAAGATAGAGAAATGCTGATTGAATTATGAGAAATAGACATAAGACTCTATCTCCCTGCCCATGAATTGTTTGTTCTTTAAGTACAGGGCTTTAATTTATCCAGCTCTATATCTCCAGTGCAGGGCCATGATAGATTCCCTAATAAGTTTGTCAAGTTATGAAAGAGTTAATACATATGTAAAGATAGAATAGGGATGACTAAACTACAGGGTAAGCTTAGACTTGAAGACAATGGTAAGAATTACAATAAGGACTTTTGATTTGGTTCTGAGCAGGAAGATCTGCAAAGGCAGGTGCCTATTGTTTGGGGTAGGCAGGTGACAAAAGCACAACTATTTTTCAACTTCACTATTCTTTCAAGGTTAATGATCTGCAGAATGGAAAACAGAAACCAGGAAACTGAAGTCTACAATAGAGGGAAGAAATGGGAAAAGAGTGCCCAATGATTTTGAATAGACTTATTTTCTGGTTCAGGCAAATTGCATGCAAATAAGACTGAAATACCTGTCAGTCATCACTGAGGACTTAAGGAAAACAGGACAGTACTAAAAGATTGGAGAAAGGAAAACCCTGCCATAATTGTTTAAAAACAAAAAAAAAAAAAAAAGGAAAAAGGATAGAGTCTGGGAATTCTACGATTCATTGTTAAATGGATGGTCTATGAACTTTTGGTCCAGTGAGTAGAAATTCACTAGGAGCCAGCAGCCATTTGCTATAAATCACACACAACTTTATTTCCTTTTAAAATAGAATATCAGCAGGTGAGATCAGGAGAGAAACAGGCACAGTGTATCTGGCTTATAAGAAGGCATTAAACAGACTCTGTCATGGTAATTTGAGTGTAAGATGGGAAAATGCTGATCAAATTATGAGAGGCAGTTTATGACTTTTGAGAGGTAAAGCCTAAACCATTATTGATCAATGACTGGATGACAGATGGAAGATTTCTAGATGCACCCTGTAGAGTTTTGATCATGAATGGTCATATCCAACGTTTTTATCAATGACTTGGATGCAGACTATAGGTCTTATTAAATTCAATGTTTATTTAAAGATACATGACAATGAGTTTGATGGCAGCTTTAGGACACAAAATAATTTCAGCAAGGTATGCTGTCATGAAAATAAATATAAAATCTTTCACTTAGGTTTAAACATGAACTATCCTATTAGAGAATGAGAGACAGAGGTCTGAAAGCAATCCAGGTATAAGGGGCTTAAGTGTTTGATTGATAGGCAGCTCTATGAAAGCCAATAGAGTGTTTTAGCCACCAGAAAACTGAATTTATTTTAAGAATTTTTTAAGAATTAGTATTCAATTTCCAGAAGGTGATTAATGACATTTCTAAAAATAGAAATATAATTTTTGGATAGAAAAAAATATTCCATCTTGTTTTGAAGAGCAGACAATATCTAGAGGACTGGGTCCTGTTTGGGATGCTATAAGTTAAAAGGGACTTTGATACATGGGAGAATCACAAAGACAGAATCTAAGATGACCTAGGGCCCTGAAAACACCCTGGGGAGAATAATTGGAGGTCCTAGAAATACTTGGCTTTGAAAGGAGAAGACTTATGGGCAAATGCGATGTTTTCCTTAACCTGAGTAATACTAGAGATGAGAGATGGGAGGCTCCCTGTCCTGCCACTATCATCAGGTAAACCCCCTGTATGGCTTCCAGATTCTCTGCTCAGTTCAGGACTGCTCCTGATTACCACAGATTTCTGTAGGGCTAATGGCTTTGTTCACTGTGTATCTCTTGTCCCACAACTGTCTTCTTTGTCCATCTCAATCGTCGGGCCTCCTTGACTCCCCTGGCCTTGTCTCTCTGTTCTTGGACTTTATGCTCCTTGGGCCTAAGAAATAGCAGTGGGAGCCAGGGCAGGAGGATTTGCTAGGAGTCCCTAGCAGAGCAGAGTCACTCCTCACAGGCACTGGGACTTGAGGTCCAGAGGCAAGGTCCAAACCAAAGTCTAGAAAATAAACTGGATCTGAACTCTAGGAAGATCAGTATAAACACCAAATCTGGAGGGGTTTGGAATGAGAGATCATGTTGTAGGCCATAAAGCCAAGAGTTGGGAGTTAGTAGAGATGAAATCAGAGGAAAAGTGTGTGGGAGTGAAAGAAGGCCATGGGAATGGCCTGGACTGAGTGAGTGGGAGACACAGATGGGTGTGGGACTAAAGGACCAACAGAGGGCAGGCATCTGCTAGGAGAGTCACTGCAGACAAAAAGACAGCAAAGCCTTGATCTGTGTTGATGCTTGTGGGTGATGCGATGGAAAGAATGAGGGAGTTGAATGTTAATTACTGCTTGACAGTCAGACAAGCGGAATGAGGTCAACAGAAGAGTGGAGACAGTGGCTAGTGCCCACACAATTGAAGACAGTGACTCAGCTTTGAATCCTGGCCCTGCTGCTAGTGGACTATGTGTCCTGGGGCAAGTCGTTACCTCCTGAGGTGCTGTGTCCTCTCTAAAGAGGACAATACTACTGGCTCTGTGCTGTTGGGAGGGGTAAGTGGGTCCTCAGGTGCCCCAGGGGAAGCAGGTACCTGGCATGGAGTGAGTCCACAAAGGAAAAATGGGAGGACTCTCTTCCTTTGCTTTCATGTGTTCCTTTCTTCTTTTCCATTTATTTTCTCAACTGCCATTAGCTAGAAGAAGCTGCTGCAGTGCCCCCATTTCTAGGCAGGGTCAGAGGTAAACACTCCTCTGTCAGGGGCAAATGCATGACAAAGCAGAGGAGGGAAGAATAGAGGAGGGGAAAGGTCAGCAGCTCCCTGGCTGCAGGTCATGGTCACTAGACTTGGTCTTCCAGAGCCACTATTTCAATTGAATATCTCTGGTCCAAGCTATTGGAAGGCAGTCTCTATAGCCATATGGTGGTTCTACTTAACAAACCCCTGTCCCTCAAGAGGGACACCTGAGTTCCAGAGGTGTTAGTTCAAATGGGCCTCGACTGACTTTCTTACTCACATAGCAAAGAATCTTTAGACTTTAACCACCTTTCTTGTGGTAGCAACTATGTAGGCCAAGTTTTTTTTTTTTTTTTTTTTTTTTTTTTTTGTACCTGGGATTGGATCCCAGGTGCTTAACCACTGAGCAATATCCCCAGCCCTTTTAAAAATATATATTTTATTTAGAGACAGGGTCTCACTAAGTTGCTTAGGGCCTTGCTAAGTTAATGAGGCTGGCTTTGAACCTCTAATCCTCCTGCCTCAGCCTCCTAAACCACTGGGGTTACAGGTATGTACCACCACACCAGGCTCTTTTTTTTTTTTTTTTTTAGGCCAAGTTTCTTGCCCTTCCCACATCCTCTTCTTTCTCAAAGTATTCCCATATCCATTGCTCAGTAGATGGCCAGTGACCTGCTCTACCTTCCTCCACTCATGAATACCCACAGTTTATATTTTTAGGAATGCTTTGGAAAAATATACCCACCTTTCAAAATAAACAATCTTTTAAGTGATGAAGAAATAAAACTTTAAATTGAAATATACACTTAGGGATACCCGCCCTCAGCCCAGTAGCACTGATGTGTGCTACAGTAATGATGGAAAATGCCCTTCTCATCTTACATAAGCTTTAGGTCTTCCACTGTAGGACAGTTATAGAGTAGCAAAGACTACCTTATCATGAAGACATAAAATCACCCTCTAAAATAATGAGGGCTTGGCAAGCTATTAAGAAATAATTTAGAAAAACAAAGAAAAAAGGCAACCAGATTTCAGACAGTCTGGGGGCTCCTGGAGCCCCAAGGGTAGCAGCAGTGAAACCCTGGGAGCACCAACACATCAGTGGGCCTGACCCTTCGTGTCTGATGGAGAGCTTGGGCTGGGCTGAGGGCAGGCCCCTACTCATGGTTAATGGTACATCATGCTGTGTGGTCAGTGTATCTGACTATAGCTGTACCTTCTTTATAAGTCACAGTTGTATTATGCTTGCTGATCACTGTGTCACACATCCTAACTTTCCTACTAACATTAAGGTGATAATTCACCTGTTTAGAGCCTGAGGGATATGTGACCATCCCCTCTGCTGCCCACAGTGTCTCCATCTCCTTTCTGTTCAGCACTACTTCCTGCCCTGCTTTCTCTGATATACACCTGTTGCCTTCCAACAAAGTCCTTGTTTCTTATTGAAGAAAGGTTTCTGCTTTGTTCCTTGACGAAGATCCTTACATTACACAAGCACAAAATGGCAGCATTGGCTTGGAGGAAGTTGGGAGTCTGGGCTGAGAGGACATGCAGAGCTGCTTCCTGAGTCTTGTGCAGAAGGTGCCTGTGGGTAGGTAGGAAGGGAAGCTGGCTTCCCTGAGGCAGCATGAGAGGCACTTTAAATAGTTGGTGTGAGGGTGTGAGTGGGGGATAAAATCCATTTGCTAATTCAGAGTTTGATAATTATTCCTTTGTTTTAGGATTAGAAACTGTGGGCTTGCTCTTTAAAATCAGGACTTTATCAGCATTGGAAAACACATTTTATTTGATTCTCATGTTTACTACATCTTCACTGAACGGAGAGAAATCACAGCCCACCCATGACATTAATATTAACATGTACAAAGGAAAGCATGAATAATGTTTGGCTCTAGCAGGGAAGAACACACAATCATGATGAGAGAAATATAAGTAAATTATTCTGCCAATGACTCAGAAATTCTGCTGCCCCCAATGAATCATTTGTGGGACCAAACAAGTACTAATGCAGGAGACATCCTTCCAAACAGAGGACAAATATGACATTCTGTAATAGCTCTTTTTGTCATTTATGGTCCAAAACAGATGAGCTTTGGAACATGTAATTTTATTGCTGAAATCAATAAAGTCTGGCCTGAGGCCAGTGCTTAGAATAGCTGTTGCAGCTCTGGCAGATGAGGAGATTGCTGCTGCGTGCCTCCTGGGCTCACCCTCTGTCTATTATCAGATTTAAACCTGGCTTTCAAATTCACCACCTTCTGCCCTAGTCCATGGGTGGGTGCAAGTGCAAGGGAGTGTTCCTTTCACCGTATTCAGTAAGGGGCTTCACTAGTGCAGACCTATCACCTCTACCCTGTGGGATGATGAATCTTGACATCTCTTGTTTATAAAACTAAACCATTATTTTCCAATCTCGTTAGCACAGGCTGTCATAAATGTCACTGGTCATTTTTTAGACTTTTCTCTCTTGTGTGGGAAAAGGATATACTTGGCTTTGCATTGATATCTGCCACTGTTCTGACTCTGGGAAGCTGGCACTTTGAGTAGTAGTTAGAGTCCTGACCTGGGAGTCAGTGCTGTGGGTTCTGTTACTAATGGGGCAGAATCTCATGCTTGTCTGGCCTGTTACTCCATCTGCATTGGATTGGGATCAGAAGCTGTCAAACCCTTCTGCAGAGATGTTTCAGAGGATTTACAAACTCTTGAGTCAAATATCATCAAAAAATTCAAGTATCTTTAAACCACAATAAGTGACAATAAGAATGATCAAATAAATTGTATTCTAATTATAACTGGATATTTTGAGCACATTCATTTGTATTTCCTTGTGAACTTGTTTAGTGACTTTGGCAGAGCCTTGTTGGGACATTTCCCTTGTGCAAATCTTTTGCACACGTGTATTGACCTGAAAGATTGCCACTCCTCACTGTTCTTGTCTTAATATTAAAATTGTGTGTGTGTGTACATTAGTGGAGCTCTTGTGAGCCACAGCAGATTAAAGGCCATGCCAAGCTCAGATGTAACTGCTTAGCACATACTCTCATTCCAATTCTCATTTGTGCAAGTTGTAAATGCAAAACATATTGCAATATAAAACTATCATGTATAGATAGTTTAGGCAAGTACTATGATTTCTGAGTCCTGTATTGCCAAATGTTTACACATACACATATAGATATGATCTTTCAAGCCTTAATGACAGTTTCTTCAAAGTGCCTCTTGAGGTTGGCATAGGGCTCTTGGACTGGAAACATTGCTACTTATCTGTATGGCAGGTTTTCCTTATACTGAGCAACAAAAACAAAACAAAAATAACAGCATTGATAGCATAAGACTGAAAGTGATAGAAATTTAACTATAGTCTCTCAATTTCAAAACAGTCTCTTGTTCCTACTTTTTTCAGGTTATGATGATGAAAGGTTATACATTTAAATCAAAATAAATTTATATTAATAAAAAGTGCTACATACCTGTTTTGTGGTTATTTGGATCCAGGGCAAAATTTACTCTAAAAAAAGAGTGGTTTCTTACATCCTACCAGTCCCCTGGGAGGATGATCCTTCCTACTTCTATTGCTATTTCTCCTGGGGCCACTTGGTGTGATTTGGGGCTACCAGAAGATCCTTTCTGTTGATGTGGTTATATTACGAAGAAGAAAAACCTTTATTTTCTGTAATGAGGCTGAATAGTTACCATGCCGTGCTACTGGAAGAAAAGTTCAAGGAAGTAGAAGTTCACATTGACGTGGGAGAGATTGATATTAGAACTTTCCCAGAGAGTCGGCTTAGGCTGCTGTGGAAGGCTCTGGAACCATAAAATGGGGTACGAACAAGGAATTTCAAAGACAATGGAAACTGGAGTTTCCTGATTTCCTCAATGGTTTTGACAAAGTAACTTTTGTTTTAACTCTATGGAAAATAATTTCCTGGTGACTAGGGGTATGAAGGAAGGTGCTTGGTATGTGTAGATATCTTTAGCTATTTGTGCTGGGGGATATTCTCACATGTATGATCTTTTAAACCCCACAACTTTATATGGTAGTGACTTTTTTTTCTTCAAATTAAAGGCAAGGAAATTGAGGATTTCAGAGATTAAACAATTTGTCCAAAGTGATCTGTCTGGGAAAATACAAATTGGAATTGAGAGCCTGGTATTTCCCTCACATTCTACATTCCTTGCAGGGAAAACAGAGACTATAACCTTTCTTCCTTTTGGTACACCTGAAAAAGGGGATTTGCTTGCATGCATGGTGGATGAATCTTGTGGGCACAGCCAAGAGGGATAGCTACCTGCTGAAATTGGAGGTCCGCAAAGGATGGGTTATAGTACTGAACTGTTTAGTATTTAGTTTTGGCCTTTGCAAGGAATCACTACAATCTAAGCCGAGGCATGTCTCTCAGTTTTGGTCTCAAAAAAAGTGTACATAAAGTTCCTGGCAAGGAAGCAGTGAGGGAAAAAGCAGGATGAGTTCCAATCTTTGAATCTATGCTTGTGAAACATTGCATAGATTGATAATAGTTGCCACTCCTTGCATTCATCTGATTCCAGTTAATGATTTAACCAGGGTGTGATAATGTTATGTAGCAGTTATTCCACACAGGCTTTTGAAGATGGCCTGGTGTTCCTGGTGGAAAGAGACTTTCCCTTTCAGTGAGCTATCCCAGCACCTGTCACACAAATTCCCTTGCTCAGCTGCCCTTAGCAGAGATGGGACCTAGAAAATTACACTAAAAAACAAAATTGCCACTTGTAATTTGTTGTGATACAATCAGAATTGACACTTATTTGCCTTGTACTTAATAGGTAGCCAATTCATTTTTTTTTTTGAGCAAATTAGCAAACGGAGGATTGAATGTTGTAAATGTGGAAATGTGTCACTTAGGGTTATTCCTGATGGCAGAAGGAATTAAATGCCAGCACCAGGTATTTATTGCCCCTTTGGATCCACCACTGGTCACATGAAGTGGGCCTCTTCCACCCAGTGACTAAGCACAGAAAGGACACTAGGGCATTCCTGTTGCTGTGAGATACAGGACTCCTCTAATGGCAACTTTGGCTTGAGGACACCCTACCTGCCTATTATGGGCTGGAAATTTACATGTGGAGGTCCTTACCCTCAGTGCCTCAGAACATGACAATATCCAAAGACAGGGTCTTTAGGTAACTCTAATCTTATATGGCTAAAGTTCTTTGAGAAGAAGTTAGAACACAGATATGCACAAACTAGAAGACCACATAAAGACACAGGGAGAAATGGCCATCTACGTGCCAACAACAGAGACCTCAGAAGAAACCAACCTTGGCCCCATCATGGACTTCTAGCTGTCCGAACTGTGATAAAATAGATTTCCATGGTTAAGGTCATGCAGCCTGTGGTTTTGGTTATGGCAGCCCTAGAAGACTAAATACAGCTTCATTGACCTGCTCTTGGAACTGCACTCTACAGTCTGAGGCCCTCCTACGCAGCCCTCTCTCCTTCCTCTACCCTGTCACAGATGACTGTTCTGCAATGCAGCCTGAAGATTTTCTCCACCTCCTCCTGCTCCTCCTCTTCCTTCTTCCTCAAAAGCCCTTCCCCACAAAATATCTGGCATGTTTAATTCATCTGCTTCTGAAAGGACCCCAATTATAATACATATGAATAAAAACAATGCTTTTCAGAAATGCAATATATTTCTGAGATGATTAAAAATAAATTCTAACACTAGGTGACAGCTTTCTTGAAAAATAAGCCCAAATTTATTGGACTCATTGTTCCACTTTCCAATATAGACAAGTGAAGCCATGTTTCCTGCTGAGACTCTGGGCCCCACTACTGCCTTGGGGCTGCCTACCTCTGCTGGGGAAGTGGAGGAGGGAATGACACCCCAGCTAGTAGAATTATAGCATACCAGACCTGGAAAGCCCCTCACACATGGTCACTCAAGGCTAGCCCCTCACCTCACACTTGGGAAAACTGAACACCCATATAATTAAGTGTCCAAGTGACTCACCCAGGGTCATAGAACCTAAACATGGTTCTTTTGGCAATTCAAGTATGCATTTCTTAAGAGGAAATAAAAACTTATTTGAACTAATGTGTTTGGATGATCTAGGAGGTACTAATCACTGGTATTGATCATCTCTGGCTCCCGTCCTGGCTAACTGGTTACACTCGTGAGTTGGGAAGATATCCCCCTCCTTTTCATCAGGGCCTGGGTTGTCTGTACGCAGGAGCTCCTGACAACATGAGATGGTGACATTTTAGGAGCTGTCACAGGGGTAAAGCCTGGTTCAATAACTGAAGTCATAGCATATTCACATAGAATGGCAAAGCCTGCCTTGGACAGGCAGTATACTGGTTGGGGGCTGCCTCTTCACCATCTGTCTTAGGCAGATCCCATGTGTCCTCCCCAGCTGGCTGAGCCCACCCCCATCAACTTGCGGTGGAATAACATGAGTGTGGCCTAGAAGTATTAGGCAGAAGCTTAGTGTATGTGCAAGTACCCACCTATTTGTTTCTTCTAAATTCCTTGTTAGTCAACAGCTTGAGCTATGATGGAAGCCCTTAACTGTTAGTGAAATGGCCATCTCTGTCCCCTCCACACCTTTGAGGATCAGGAGGCCAATTTAAATTTGAATCATAAAATAGTAAAATTTCACAGTTCCTGACTTTAAAGTGGCCTCAGGAGCCAAAAAGTTTCTTCTGAAACATTAATAATTTTGTAGGAGGTAATGGGGCAGAGCCTGTCTCCCAAAGGAAATAGCCTAGCCATTGTTTACAGAAATTATAAAACTTACAAAAACAGGTAAACTGGCCATTAGGCTGTAGTTTGCCAATTCAACTTACTGAATATTATATTAAGATGTTATTATTTTTTTTAAAGAGAGAGTGAGAGAGAGGGGGGGACAGAGAGAGAGAGAGAGAGAGAGAGAATTTTAACATTTATTTATTTTTTCTTAGTTCTCGGTGGACACAACATCTTTGTTGGTATGTGGTGCTGCTGAGGATCGAACCCGGGCCGCACGCATGCTAGGCGAGCGCGCTACCGCTTGAGCCACATCCCCAGCCCCCAAGATGTTATTTTTAAAGATATAAAATATTACTTATCTTGTTGCTGAGTTTTTGCCATCCCTTAAATTTTGCACCTAAAGTGAGTTGCCTCACTTGATGTCCCTTAGTCCCAAACCTGAGATACCTTTGCTTTCTGTCCAGCATTTCTTTCTTTCCTCCCTGGTAGCAGCCCACCAAGTTTCCTTTGAAAACAGTTACTCCATCTTTATGCTTAGCTTTGTGGTTTCTGTGGGATCAACCCCACCTTACCCTCAGGAATGGTCAACATATTCTTTCCCTGCAGGATTTGTTGATTCAAGGGGTGGACAATTAGCCTAGCACAAGAAGAGTGAACTTGGGACTTGAGTTGGAAATTCAGGACCAAAGAGGCTTTCCACTTCCTGAGTTTATGGCCAAGGTTATGGCCAAGGACTTCCAGAAACTCTAAGAAGTCAGCTTAAAGCTTTAGGTCACCCCCTACCAAAAAGGTAGAACCCAAGGATGGATGCAGGTTTTGTGAGGCCTTTGGCTTATACAATTTTAGTGCTTGCTCTAAAAAATGAACTCATAATTGCAAAAAAAAATAAGTACAAATGTGAATATTTGATTAGAATAAGAGAAGAAATCATAACAAATTGTATGTTGGAAGGAGCTGCAAATACCACAAATGTCACAGTCCAGGAAAACAGTAGGTATTATTGCTTAACACCTATTATACTTATAGAGTAATTTCCCTGTGTCTCATTGTATTATTTTTTGATCATCTCTTTATGTGACAATGATTTCATAACATTGTTTTTATAGAGAGGATAAAAATATAGTTTTTCTTTCAGCGTAGATGATTGAAATCGTTTTTAAAATTTTTTATTTGTTCTTTTTAGTTATATGTGACAGTAAAATGTATTTTGACATATCATACATACATGGGCTATAACTTCCAATTTTTTTGTTGTACATGATATAGAGTTACACTGGTCATGTAATCATATATGAACATAAGCAATTCATTCTGTTGTCGAAAATCTTTTATTGACAGTTTAGAAAGCTCTCAGTATATCATAACTCATAATTGGTAAGGCCTTGTAATATTATTAGGCTTGCTGTCAACTAAGGGAAGCTTGAATATTATTACCTTCATAGTAAATTTCTTCTTATCTCCATCTTTGCCCCTATGTACACTGCATATTTGACAATGCCTTCTTGACTCTCAAGATTTACGTAATATTTTGCCTTAAATTCCTGATCGAGGCTTTGTAAAAACAAACAAACAAACAAAAAAACAAATACCCTTCCCAAGATGCCTGCAGTTCCTAGGGAGAGTTTTGTATTCTCATAATAGCTATTATTGGGCAGATAGCATCTATTCACCCTATTTCTACCGACAATATTTTTGGTCCTTCCTTCTCCCCCAACTATTATTCTGTGTAGTTGAGTAGGATCCACCTCTGCAATTCAGAGCTGTAGCACCTGTTCTACATCCAAGGCCAGTGATATATTGCATTCCTCCTGGCCACAGCAGTTGGCTCCAGGATGGGCATGAGTCTCAACCAGAGGCCATGACACTCGAATTAATTTTGTTATTGAAACTTTTGGGAAGAAATTTTGCTTGTCTGATAAAGTCTAAAAAGTATTCAAAAGATTTCTGGGCTATGTGTACTAGTCGGGAAAGAGGGAGAAAATTAAAGTAAATTTAGCCTTCTTGGATATGATTGTGATATTTTGGGAAAGGGGATTCATGTTCTTTATCTAGGTTGACAGATGTCAAGGTTAGTGTCAAAGAAAAGAGGACATGAGGGCTGGGGTTGTGGCTCAGTGGTAGAATGCTCACCTAGCACATGTAGGGCCCTGGGTACAGTCCTCAGCACCACATAAAAAATAAATAAAATAAGGGTATTGTATCCAACTACAATTAATACACACACACACACGAATAAAATAAGGAAGATATACACATACACAAGAAACTTAATTTTCTTAAAAATGGGAAGGCATTCAGCTTCTTGACCTTTAATAATAAATGAGAGGCCCAGCCAAGGACAAGACAACCCCCTAACTTGATGGCCAAAAAGGTTTATAAACATCAGTCAGTGGCCCATGTATTTCTTATCATATTTAAGGTATAGAAAATTTTAGTTGAGAAGACTATTCCTAAAAGGTAAGGCCTGGAAATACCAGGATTTCCATTATCAAAAATAAATTTCATTTTTAATAGGTGTTTGTCTTGCAATTTTTATTGATCCTGCTTCCCAACCCCTGTGACACTGGAAATCCCCATATAGATGTATGTACATGGGGATGAGCTCTCCTAGTACTTTGCAGATTCCAATCACAATAACACTTTTATCAGTCTACATCAATATCTTTTTACAGATCCAGCTTCCCCACTAGAATTTAAGCCTTTTCAAAATTTTGTTTACACTGCATTTTCCCCAGCAATGCCTGTCATGTAAAGGACACTCGACATAAATTAGACACACTGGGTTTAGAATCTCAGTTCTTTCAAAAGCTGTTTGAATATACTTGAAAAAATATTTTAATATTTATTAATGCTTTTAGAACATCTTTGGTGCAGAGATGTGCTCTTTCCTCTAAATGAGTGAAGCTAAGGAGAGGATTGGTGATTCCCCAGCACAGTGTTAAGAAGAACTGGTCTGGAGAGAACTTGTGATTTTTGAACTTTTGACCCAAGAGTCTAAAGTGTCAGTCTTCTGTCATGAGAAGGACATTTCTGGAACTCATCTCCCAGACCTAGCCTTTTCGTGTTGGACAGGAGATCTGTAACCCATAGCAACTCCTAGCCACTGTGGATAGAACTCTATGTAGAAGGAGCCGTGCACCTGGAGTCGACACACAGCTGATTCAATATTTGAGCAACTCATTTTATAATGTGACTCCACTAAGTGCTTACCTATTGCACCAAAGCCATTGGCAATTAAATGGCTCAGGAATAGTCTCAGAATGCAAAGGCACATCCTTCATAGCTTAAAATAGAAAAATCAGTAACACTCTCCAGAAGGTCACAAATAGAAATGTGGGGACGTATGCCATTTGTAATGACTCAGTCAAAAATAAGTCCTTGTCAGTGGGACTCCCTAGAGCCTACCCAAATGTTTCCATGTGATTAGCGGTTGTAAAGCATGGTTTAAAATGTATGTTCTGGTGATAAAACCTGATGCAGGTAGCTAAGGTTGGGGTTCACATTTATGTTAAGCTCCTGGAGAGCAATCATTTCCTTTTGAGTTGTGTGTGGCTGTCTGACTTCCTCTGACGTCAATGAATTAGGCAGACTTCCTTCTAAACACATTTAAAAACAAGAAAGAAAGAAAGAATCTGATGAGTTGGAATTTTCCACTCATATGGAGCATGTTGAATTATAACCAGAATTTTTTTCTTTATTTTATTTATTTTTATGTGGTGCAGAGTATCGAACCCAGGGCCTTGCACATGCTAGGCACACCTTCTACCACTGAGCCACAAGCCCAGGTCCACCCCACCCCAACATTCTTTTCAAAGTAAAATGGAATGGAATGACATAGTGTTGATAATATCAGTGTCCAGCATATATTAAGGACAAGGGGTATTCTTAGAAACTTTTGCTTTAGTTTCCTGTACAAAATATATTGTGATGCAAATGTATTACTTATTGTGGATCATGGTAGGAAGGAGAAGGAGAAGGAGGGGGAGGGGGAGGGGGAGGAAGAGAAAGCAAGCCACTGGGTTTGAGGACACTTGTGTTTTTAAGATAGTTTTGCTGTATGTTTGTCTTCATCTATTGCCACAAATGTTTTGGTGAAGCATGAATACCACTATGACTCACAATGATAAACATACTTAATATTTATTGGGTACCTACATCATCTCTGACAATGTAGAAGGTGCTTCACATAACTTGCTTTGAAGGTGGCTTTAGTTTTTAACTTTTTTTCTTCAGTGCTGGGATTGAACCCAGTGGTGCTCTACCACTGAGCTACATCCCCAGCCTCCTCCCACTTTTTTATTTTTAATTTTAAGACAATGTGTTAATTGTCTAGGCTGGCCTGGAACTTTTGATCCTCCTGCCTTAGTCTCCAGAGTAGCTGGGATTATAGATGTTTGCCGCCTGAGGTGGCTTTAATATCCTTATTTTATCATTGACGTATCTGAAGTTTAAAACTGTTGGCTGGTATGTCCATTATCACATCACTAACAAACAACTCATCCTGTATTTTCCTTATGTACAGATGTAGAAAGAGTAATTATGCTCAGCATTTTAATGAAATAATAATTTAGATGCTTTTAAAAATCTGTTGATTTGGGCTTGGATGGGATTTGAGCCCATCGAACTTCAATGTTTGAGAATTTGTCCTGCATACATGAAGACCTGGTTCTTTTAGGAGAATGCTGGAAAAGATAGAGGCAAAAGAATAGATGTGTAACTATCTTCCTAGAAACTGACTCAAATAATTGAAGGAAGATAAAATCAGGAGACAGCCTGCATTGGCTCTGGAATCATGGAACGGTATTCTTTCTATTGTAGGCATGGAGGAATTTCTGTCAGGTACCAAAGACCAAGTCACAGCTCTGCTCTCTGAGAAAGTAGCTCTGTATCATGGAAAATCCTAGTAGAATCCTGCTCCATGGCTCATCCCTTCTTGATTGAGAGAGTTGATAAACACCTACCTCAAGCCCTAATCTCCTGTCCTCTACCTCCTTCCCAAACTCCTTTCCCCAATGGTTACCAGCACATGCAGGGCAGGTACATCTATTTGGATTTGCTTGTCTTCCTTGTCCTCTTCTTCTTTTATTGGGAAGGAGAATTGTAGAGGATAGAGGTTGGGGCATAGAAGAGAAGCAAACCCTGCAGATTGTTTCCCAGGTCCCCTCGTCAGCTACCTGATCCCAATGGGAGGCACTGGTGGAAGAAGATTGGCAAGTCAAAGGAAGAGGCCAGAACATTTCCTCCCCTCCCTCTGCAACAGCTGGATTTCCTCTGTGGCTCCAGGTCTTCATAAGACAAGCCCACCATATTTCCAGTTTCTGTTTGTCTAGAGGGCAACATGACTATCTGCTGTTGCTAATCTCTGAACTACCTCATCATAGCCTATTGGTTCCTTGCTTTCTCAACACATGAGTAAATTGTTCTCTTGGTTTTAAAAAGTCATTTTTCTTTCCTAATTGGATCCAGAGCAATACTGTGGTATCAGTGGGGCACCAACCTAAGACAATCATCAGAATCCCAGTCAGGCTCAGCTACAGCACCTTCCTATATGTTTACCCAAAGGCAAATACCTATGACAGAATGAGCAGGTAGACAGTAAGTAAGTGTTAACATTCAGGTATGATGGAGAGAGTGAAGGCTCTGGACCTCTAGCGATCTGTGCTCCAGGTCCAGCTCTGGGCATTGAACTCCTATCTCTCCCTGGAGTGCAGTTAGAAGTACCTTATCAAAAATGGAAAAGGAAAACATGCTCTGCTGCCACCAAACCCCACGGATTCAACAATTCCTGTCAAATGAAATCTTGCCTTGTGACTCAGAAGGACTAGGATCTGGAGTAGCTAGGAACTTCCAGCCAAAGCATATTCTTCACCTGCTTTTTGGCTGTTTCTTTTGATTTTATAACAAACTAAACATATCCTGAAATAAAATTCATAGATGATAACACCTATCTGCAATATAACTTTTTAAAAAATCAATATAATATTATAATTTAACTATAATATAATAGATAAATAAAATGAGGGCAATAATGATAAAATTTCATGGGGCATGGTGGTGCATGCCTATAACTCCAGCTACTCCAGAGGCTAAGGGAGGAGAATCACAAGTCAGCCTGGGCAACTTATTGAGACCCTGTCTCAAAATAAGAAATAAAAAAGGGTTTGGGATATAATTCAGTGGTGGAGTGCTCCTAGGTTCAATACCCAGTACCCCCCGCGCGCACGCACACACACACACACACACACACACAGAGTCAAACTTCTTCCAATATGTAAATAGTAAGGTACAGTTTCCCTGGAAGACATAATGAACTGGTTAGATGGTTGTAACTGTGCACAAAAAATGAGCTGGGTTTTAAGTAAAGACAGCAGTTTAGATGTCACAAAATATAAAAGAAAGTGAAAGAGTAGTGGTAGTTGGGGTGCATAATGGCCGACCAGAGTTATTTGTCTATGATAAGAGAAAGCAGGAAGTGACCTTAATTGAAGTAGGGATAAGACACCAAGATAAACTACATACTGACACAGTGGAGAAAATGAGGAAGCATGACATATCCTCATTAATGAGCTGGGACTTATTTACATGTCTATTATTGCCTTTGTTATGACATGGAGTGAGGATTGACAAAGTCTCATGGAAAATACAAATCCTATCTTGCAGTCCTGTCACATGGCAAGTTTTACTCTTCCATCAGTAGTGCTTAAAAAGTCTTTGAGGACTGTATATATTGTGTGTTCTCCCTCACCTACTGAAGTATATATATATATATATATATTTACTTCAAGAGAATTAAAGATTTTTCTGAAAAACAGGAATCATTTGGGAAGCAATGGAGTAGACATTGAGTGTGATTATTAGGATAAGAAGCAAAAATAGGCAACCCTAAAATAAATGGGTAGAATAGTTTCAATACTAGGTTCCTTATCATTGTTTTAAAAATTAGAAAAAATGATAACCGTTTAAATATAAAAAAACTTTTATTAATGATATGTAATGAGATTCTTGTATTTTAATGTACATTCTTATTTTAATATTTGGATATAAATATGTCCAATAATTTGGTAAATCTGCTATCTGGAGTTGGAAATCTCCATTATATTTTTACATGAGACAACAAGTGCAGATCAATGCAGGTGTGTGCAACCCAACGCACATGGCATGCTTCTCTACCATGGTGAACAATTCTTGGTACATTTCCAAACAAAACAAATACAAACTTCTCCTAATTCACATGGCTATTATATTCTTGTAAAATCAGCATATATGTTAAAATAATGCAAAAATGTTGTATATAAAATTTAGTTATATGTATACAAAGTTTTCCCATCGTGTGATTACCTGTTGGAGCATTCGAAAGTCATGGCTGACTTGAGAAAATTCTTTGTTGTGTGGAACTGTGCTGCCTATTACAGGTTGTTTAGCATCTCTAGTCTACCCAGTAAATGTGCAAAGAGTTCTTATAATTATTATGCTCAACAAAAACTCTCCCTCAAATTAGCAATATGCCTCCTGAGATATTCTATCAGTTCTTTGAGAACCACAGCTTTAAACACAAATTTATCTAATCTGTTGCCCAGCTGCACCATACAGAGCTCCTCTCCCCTCCACTCTCTCATGCTGGATGCAACCCCAGTAACTGAGCTGATGGCTGTTGCCCTGCACTTTGCAGATATTGTTTGTTGTGGCGATGTGACCCACTGCTGTGGTTCTGCATGTCATTAGCAGCCCACTCTTTCACCTACTCCCTCTCTCTGGCAGTAAGCAGCATGAAGTCCACACACAAGACTATGAGCTAGGGGGAGTAAGGAGCAGAGATGATGCAACCCCCTGACTCCTAAACCTTGTACCCCAAGTGTAGCAAGCATAACAACTTATTCAAGGGGATTCCTTTTTCTGACTTATCCCTGTCCCAGTAATTTCAACTCATCAAGTTGAGTGCCTCTCATCAATTCCATATCCAGGTATTAACCAGGCCACTGCTAGCCCATATGGTAGTAAACACTGGACATGTGTGTAGAAAAATGTTGTCATTCACTGATATTGAAGTCTAGGGACCTGGACTGTCTTAAATGTGAATATTCCTCATCTCACCTCTTCTCTTCCAGTGCACAATCTGTTGAACCAGAGAGGCAGCCCTGATCTTGTCTGTCTGTATAATTCAGGCCACTGCTGTATCCTTATCATTGCTGACTCTAATTATTTTAACTGTGAATTAAATTAATAACCATCCACTGATGAACTGCTTCCTGTAAGGCTCTATGCTCAGCACTGAGGGAAATAGAAAAAGGATCAAGAAGTGGTTTCTTCAGAAACTTGTCATTTAATGTGTGAAAAGAAAGTGTGCTATATATTATCCTGGCTGCTGCTTTCAGATTAGTGACTTGAGGTGAGATAATTTGCTCAATCTTGTTGCAGCTGGTTTTACAAAAGGGCTTCCACTAGTGTTCTATCAGTATCACAGTAACTAGGAGAAAGGAGGACACAAAGAAAGATGTAGGCAACTTAGGTAAAAAAAAAAAAGTTGGGGGGTGGGTGGTGCTAATCATCCTTCTACATAACAAACAGCTTTGCAGTCTGGCTCTTGCTGGGATATTGTATCCTCTGGCCTTTAGGGGACTCTATTTTACCTTGGGGACAATTAGAAGTTACATCATTTTTAAAGAATGCTACTGAGCATTTTCTTCAAAGTGATTTCCTGGTTGATGGCCTTTCATTTTTCAGCTAACAATGCACACAGCATGTGCCCTTCTCAGGGGGAGACTATAAACTTGTAATAAGAGAAAATTGATGGTTTTAATTAGTCCTTGGATATAAATGCAATCATCATATTTTCCTCGAGGAGCTTTTCAGTACTGCTCTCATGATTATAGTACACTAATAAAGTCATCCCCAAAACAGAAAGATGAGCAAACAATACAAAAGTCATTAGGAAGATTGGTGTGGGATCCTACACTGTACTAGTGAAGACTCTCAGATGCAAGCAATCCAAACCAAATCTAGACATTTAAGCAGAAAAGGAATTTATTAACAACATATTATTTTCTCATAGGACCTCTAGGAAGGCTAGAAGACCAAGCTTGGGAAATAAGGGAAACAAAAGAAATCTATATAGCCAGAAGAACTGCCAAGAGCATCTGCCATTTAACCAGCTCCATGAAGATGCTGATGTCGCTGCCATCAGCGCTAATATTGATTGGCACTGCTGCCCCTGCTGCCAAGGAGATTGGGCATTTCTGTCAACCTAGCCCTGCTTTCATGAGGCCGTATCTGAGGACTTCTGGTTGGCCACACTATGGCGAGGGTGTCTCCCCTAGTAACAAGGAGGGCTGGGGAAATGGCTCTGCCTTTTCAGGTTCTGTGGTGAGAGCTAAGTTGTGAGTCTTATCAAACCTCAGACTTAAGGGAATTTTGAGACACAGGAAGACAGTTTAAATGATAAGTGGTTAAAGATAAGCAAACATTCATTTCTTTCATGGAATGACTAAGGGGAACATTTAGGACATGGATATATTTTATCTTAGTAACTGACATCTCATTTTTTAAATCTTTATCACCTTTAAAAAATTGAAATGTATCCTATAATCCCAGCTACTCAGAAGGCTGAGGCAGGAGGATCACAAGTTCAAGGCCAGCCTGAGCAATTTTTGCCAGTGGTAGAGTGCTAGTATACATAACACCCTGGATTTGATCCCCAATGCCTGTTTTAAAAAAAGAAAGAAAAAAAAAAAAAAGAAAGAAAAAGAAAAATATCCCGGTAGCATTTTTTCTGTTTCCCCAAGAGCTTTTTGGAAGTTAATGTCTTTTTTTCTTTGCCTAAGAAGCCAAGGCACGACAATTCTTGAGACACAATGCTTCATACTGATAGTCTATATCTCTCACCACTTTATTCCCTGACTGAGAACTTCTAGTGATCCCCATTGCCCCTAACAGTGAGTGCCAGTTCCTCCCATCTCTTTTTGAGCTCCTATTCCTAACAGGCCACAGTCAATGGACACTTCACTGTCTGGTTATGACTCTTACATCGTTAAATCAGTCTTCAGACACTGAAGAGCTGACTCCTTCATGGAACACTCCAGTAGCTTTCCTCTGCATATCCCCAAGGGAGACTGACACATAAGTGACCCTAAGTTAGTGTGGCCAATGTGTGGGCTTCAGCTTGTGAGCTGAGGAAGGTTGATGTGATCAGAATGTTTTAATAATGTGAATCACAACCATTGAATGGATTATCGTATTTTTAAATGAGTATGGTATTAACAATATTAGTCTTGAAATAAAATTGTGCTTGGATAAATACCAACTTTAGCTAGATTTTCTTTAACCTCTGGCATAGCATTATGGCAACATTGCACAGATTTTGCTATGCCTTTGTTTTCACATGACAGTAGAGGGGGAAATACCATAAGAGTCAAAGCATATCCTTTTTCTCAATGTGTGGTTTTTTTTGTTTTTTGTTTTTTGTTTTTTTTGGTACCAGAGATTGAATACAGGGGCACTTAACTACTGAGCCACCTTCTCAGCCTTTTTATTTTTTATTTTGTAACAGGACCTCACTAAGTTGTTAAGGTTGGCTTTGAACTTGCAATTCTCCTGCCTCAGCCTCCTGAACTACTGGGGTTACAGGTGTGAACCACCAGGCCTAGAAAGTTCTTTTACCAATGTCCTACAGACAATAAATCATCTAATCAGTTGAATGGTATTCTAAGTCCTCCTTTCTTAATTCCTAGAAGCTGGGTGGCTATAAGATCAAACTATAGATCACTAATTAGGAAGTTAATATGTACATGGATCGTTGCATTACACTGTATAATTCAGATTTTTTCTACTTTCTCCAAAGATTGTCCCTCTTAATTATTCTTGGGATTTTGGAATAGAGTACAGCCACCTGGTTATTGTCATAATGCTCGAAGAGATCACACATCAGTTTCACTGTTAAGTCCAGAGCTTTTATATGAAAGAGCTTTGATCTTTGCCAGTCTTTTGGGCAGAGGCCTCGGAAGTTTTTGTCACAATTAGTAAAGGTAAAGGCCTGTCATGGTGGCTGATGCAATTCTTTGATATCTGACCTCTTTTTCAGCAAGAGGATGTGGTGGTCTTCATTAGGATTATATGTCTGTGGGATTGTTGCAAGGCCAAGAGGAAATATAGTTTTCAAAAACATTTATCGTCTATGATGTTTTCCAGACTCAAATATGTGTTAAAGATATTTTAAATTTTCATTATAAAATATAACATGCATAGAAAATAAGCAAGAGAATAAGCAGGAACAACTCAATGATTAATCACAACACAGCTATGTACCCATCACTCAGTCAAGAAATAAAATGTGTTTTCACAAAAACTTATATATGAAAGAGCTTTATTCAAAATAACCAAAAACTAGAAACAAAAATATCCTTCAATGAGTGAAAGAATAAACAAGTTCTGGTATGTCCATGCAATGGAATATTACTCAACAATAAAACAGAACTATTGATACATTGAACAGGGAACAACTTAGATGGATCTCAAAGGTATTAGGGGAAGTGAAAGAAGACATGTATTTACATACTATATGATTTCATTTATGTGATGTTCTTGGAAAGACACAATTGTTGTGACAGAGAACAGATCAGTGAAGGTCATGGGTCAACTGACACTAGACAGGGTGATTATCAAAGGCTAGAAGCCCCAAGTACTAGTTGTGGTACTGAACATACAAATATCCATATGTGCTAACATTCATAGAACTGTATATTGAAAGAAAAAAGTAGTCAATTTTACTGTAAGATATTTTAAAATTAATTTCAAAATGGGAAATGGGTAATGATTAACACTCCAGAAGCCCTCCTGATCCCTGGTTCAGTGACTACCCCACTTCCTCTCCCTGAAGAAGTAACCATCTATTCATTGATATTTTAAATATTTTATATCCTGTTTTGGCTTCCCAATAAGCCTAACTCTAATCTGATTGCTGTCAGGTATCTGGTAGTGTTTTAAGTCAAGGGACCACAGAACAAGTCATAAGGGCCCGTAGGATATAGGAACAGTGCTGACTTGTGCTCACTACCCACTCCAACACATCTCATTTAAATTGGTCAGTAAATAAATAAATAACACAGTGAAATCTCAAGAAATATTTATGAAATTAAAGAATAAAAATTTGAAAAAAAGCACATAAGATATTTTTAAGTCATCTGCAAGTCATTATCAGTTCCATTACTGCTTTACCCCAAATCATCAAAAATAAGTCAAATTATTTGTAAATTTGCTATAATAATATTACATACCATAAAACAAGGGCAAGATTTTTAAAATCATGTTCTTTACAAATTTTATTTCTGACAACATGCATCACCAAACCTATAGCAGAAGGTTTCTGTCTTCCCAGATAAAAACAAAAGCTATTTAAAGAATTCTGTAGGACAAGAAAATTTAACAAGTTACCACAACTTAGAATAAACATCTAGGCAGCTGAAAAAAGTCAGTTATAAAATGAACAATAACCTGATTAATGTTTTAAAATTTGTTTTATATTGGCAGATAATTGTTCATTTTATAACTTTCTTTTTTGTTGTTTTCAGTTTTAAACTCCCACGTTGGTCTACATAGTGATTTTTCATCACAAAGAATGTCGTTTGGTTATTAATAAAGCAATGTACCCATGTGTGGCAAAGCAAGCTTATTTTTATGTACCAGGGTGGGTGTTAGAGGACCAACATCTGTTGTTTTTGTCTTGCCAATATCCCTGTCCTCTCCTCTGGGACAGTACCCCTCTTGCTTTGAGAAGCTACCCCTCCATGAAGTCTCCTTGAACTGCCAACAGAAGTGGCCCCCTGTGATTGACCCAGGAAGGTCACATGACTAAACCTGGCCAGTCAGAGGCTTCTTTGGGGATTGTGCTGCTCTGTCTTCTGGGATCATTAGGCTAGCTTGATATAAGTTATAGATGTTGGCAGCCATGGCCTCCACTTGCTAAGAAACCCAATGATAGTAGTAGAGGAAATGAAGAGAGAGACAGGGAGAATCACAGACGGTTATTACTGAGGCCAAGCATCTTTTAAAGATCCAAGTTTCTGCCGTGCTTGACACACACTCTTGTGTACACCTATTGCCAGTGTGAAGGTGAGAACTATTCATACCCCATCCCCCATTGTCCACAATAATAACAATATAACAGCGAACGCTCACTGAACCTGGATGGTACAGTAAGTTACACCGAGCCCTTTAGCCCTGGTGTCATGTTTTGTTCTCCCAACTACTTCAGAATTTATATAGTTTCAATTACAAACCCCAGTTTATAGTTGAGGAAACTGAGTACGGAAAGGTTGAAAAATGTGTCCTAAGATCTCAAAGTCAGTAAGAGGTAGAGCCAGGGTTCAGACTGAAAAAGTGTGACCCCAGAGCTTCAGCCAGGTTTCTGAGCTTCCAGTGAGAGACAGAAGCAGACACAGGGATCCACACCTGTTCCATGAAGCCCTCCTTCATCACACAGGCCATACTGCCTTCCCCTTGGCTCAGATATTTTCTCTTGTGGCCATTTTACCAAGCAGTTAATGCAAGAGGCAGTACATTTTGTGGTTAAGATCTAGGTTCATATTGTAACGTGATTTCCTACTAGCAGTGTGACCTCGGCCTTGGTTTCATCATTTGGAAATGAGATTAAAAAATAGTACCTAACTTCTAATGTTGTTGTAATGTTAACTTCTAATGTTGTTGTAATGTCTTCTAATGTTAACACAGTTCACACATTTAGAGTAGGATCTGTTCCATGAGAAACTGCTGTGTAAGCATTAGCTGTTATTATCCTGATGTTCTCCAAAAGTTTTTGGGCACAGTACCTGCCTTTCCAGATAGAGTTTAAGCTCTGTCTGCCCTGGTTCTCTGGTTCTCCATGCATCTGATAGGAGACTACTATAGTAGAGCACACAGTAGGAACTTGTGAGCTAAAGAGCCTTACTGAAAACACATAAAGCGAAACAAAACAAAACAAAAAATACATGCTCTTTTAAAATTTTGCTTCTTACAACCTATATTCAAAATACCTGTGCCAGTGCAAACCTGCAATTAAACGTTCCTGCCCACAAAGACCAGAAATGCAGACCTGAAAATCAGGCACAAGCTCTGGGGAACTTCCCACGCCTGGCTCAGCATTTGGAAACCAGACACCTGACATTCTTCCTGGCAACCACTCAGGCTGGAGGTGGCCCTGGGAGGAGTTAGAAGGGGAGGCCCCGTGGAGAAGAAATATGAGCTCTGGGAAAACAGTCATCTCTTTCAAAATATCACCAGCAGAATGAGGCGCGTCACGTCCAACTGACATTTTCATTTTATTGAAGGGATGCAAACAAATGATTGGGTGAGGGCTTAGATCTTTATTGAATCAGTGCTAATTGCCCTCCGGGCTTTACTTAGTGAAGCCACAAAGATCACCAGGCTGAAGCTACTAGAATTGTCTTTGAGATGAACGTCATTTGTCAATCACTTGGTGACTCCATTAGTAGGTCATTTCCCTGTCTGCAAGAGGCTATGCTTAAGCACAAAGGGCTGGTTCCAAATTTTTGAAAGTAGGAAAGAATAAGGCATTAGAGGTCATAGGAGACCTCTGATGTCATAAAAGAGTGGAGAGCTGAAGCGCCAAACTTCTGTTCTTGCATTCCCGTGAAAGAAAATTTAAGTCAGGCACAAAAAGCCAACAAAAGAACTTTACTGTACGTGTAAAGAGGCAAAAAGAGAAAAAGAGAGAGTGGGTTATCTCCGAGCAGAGAACAATGAAGGAAGCCTTGTTGCACTCTTCACCAATCAGATGTTTATCTCTTCCTTCAAGTTGGGAGGGGGGGAGACATTTTTTGACCTTAGTTGGTCATTTTGGGAACTGTCTTGGTGGCCATCCTATTCAGGGGGCTTCATTTACAAATCAATTGGGTCAATGGCCCCACAAACTATCTTAGTGAACTCCTGTACTACTAAAGAAATTTCTCTTCTGAAATTCATTAAGAAACCTGTGGCCATAAAGCCTAACTTTACAATGACCTCAGTAGACCCTGCCAGGAGTTATCCCCATTGATCTTCCTTTCTTGACTTATTTCTTAATTGGCTCCCTTTGTTTCCATATGTTTATTCTCAGGGTGAGTATGTTTGTTGTTCTACAAGTTCCATGATTGTTCACTAAGGCAATTTTGAAGAAAACCTGTGACCCTGCCATGGTACCGATTCACATTTCACTGCTTACTACTAACTACTACCTAACAGGCAGAAGGGATTTAGAACCTTTACCTACCACCCGTAGCACTGGGACACCCCAGAACCTCCTCTGGAAAATGGAATTGAAGCTTATTATTTTGCTGTGTGGTGAGAATGTGAGAGAATATATGGAAAGTGCCTAACTGTTCCTTGGAAACAGTAGTAAGTGCTCAAAAAGTCACTTTCTCTAAAGATATGAATCCAAAAGACAACAGGCAAAACAGCTAGCTGGGTTGAATGGCATGAGATTTTCATTCAACATTATTTCCTAACCACACAGATTTTGGCTGGTTACATTCAATTAAGGATTCAGATCCATACTTTAGGAAGTAGGGTTCAGCCCTCAAAATATATGCACAGCACTTGTTAACTTGAATGAATATCCACCTTACTTCCTTATGGCAGAGCCAGCTATTCATGTCTCTGTTTTGCCTGGTGTCTTCTGAATAGAGGGCCATTTACTATGAAGAAAGGTGAAATGTGTGACAATATTTTCTTCCCCTATGTCCATGGTAGACATTACTAATTGATTACAGTTCTGTTATTGCTGCCAAAGTTGAACCTGGATGTGGCTTCTCTATTTGCAAACACTGCTGTTGACAGTCTTTACTAATTGATCACATTTGGTATTTGAGATAGATCCTATTTGAGTGCTGGCTTACATTTGGCTAATTCCAGCAATAGAAGAAGCCTGTGGAAGTAGATAATTTAGGTAAGTATGTACTCTAAGCCCTTCAGATTATGTCACATAAGCCTGGCTAGAGTGGACAGAAGTAAGCATCCATCCATTTTGCAACTCTTTGCGAATTTTGCAAAAAGTTATAATACTGTTTTTATGTGGAGTTGTTAGCACTGATTTGAATTAATGCCACCTGTTCCCTTTGATGATCCACTTTCTGTAATACACCTAGTTATCACAAAAAACACAGTGCAGACAGCACAGAGGCCATATGTGTCATCCAGAGGAAGAAGGGGTGGAACATGCACATGGGGGGAACCATTGCACATTTGTGGTGCTCACTAGACCTTTTGCCTGCGGTTTAGGGCAGATCAGGCTGCCCTCAAAGCCAGACTGCTTGTATGGAGCTGAGCTTGGGCTAGATACTAGTGATGATTTATAAAACAAAATGTTTCTTATTTTATCCAAAATTCAAGAGTTTTGTTTGAGGTGAGGAAATGAGGCCTAGCCAATCACACTATTGCTGAAAGCTCCGCCCTTTTCCCTGATGCCAATGCAATAACCAACGAAGACTTGGTTTTGAGAAAAAGGAAAAAGAAGGTGTATTGCTTTGCTAGCAAAGGAGAAACACAGGGGACTCCTATCCCAAAGGCTGTAATTCTGCTCATTAGCAAGAACCAGGGGGCTTTAAAAAAAAATACTTAAAAAATACTTTTTAGCCATAGATGGACATAATACCTTTATTTTATTTTTTTATTTATATGTGGTGCTGAGGTTGGAACCCAGGGCCCCACAAGTGGGAGGCAAGCACTGTAAGGCTGAGCCACAACCCCAGTTCCAAGAGGGGATTTTTAAAGAGGTGATGCAAAGGCTACATTCCAGGTGTTCTCTGTGGGAGTCGTAATTCACTTGTTAATTTGGGAGATAGTGGGGGGATAGAAAATTAAACCTGTTTCCCTAAGATTAGGGAGGGGGAGAGGTCAGTGAGGAGCAGGTAGAGAGGAAGAAAAAGAAACATGTCCATTTAAAAAATAAACTGCAGTGGCAGAGCAACAAGGGTTATAGTCAAAGCATAAAGTGGCCCACTGTTACAACACCATTTCTTAGGAAGCTCCTTGAACCTTAGTGCTCTGGCTTCCCTGGAGCTGGAGTCCAGAGCCAGAAAAAGGGAGATTTGCAGGTCCTCAGGCCCATGGGTAGCAAAGAATATATTTAGAAGCCTGAGGAATTCCAAGAGGTTCCTAGAAACATACATGGGAGTGAAGAGGAGGCTGAGTGTTGGGCCTTGAAAACCTATCAGGACCCTTGACTCATTTCTTACCACCAGCTACTGCTACTGCCCTGGTTCCTCATTTCAGGCTGAAGTAGGCACTGGCCTTCTCTCTGGTCTCTGCTTCTGTTGCCATGGCTGGCTAGGCTGTTCTCAATGCAGCAGCAAGAACCAGCCTGTTAAAACAGAATTCACCTGGGAGCCTCAGCAAAAGCGAGGCGCTAAGCAAGTCAGTGAGACCCTGTTTCTAAATAAAATACAAAATAGGGCTGGGGATGTGGCTCAGTGGTTGAGTGCCCCTGACTTCAATCTCCCCTACCAAAAAAAAAAAAAAAAAGTTGCCTTGAGTTTCTTCTCTGCTCAAAATCCTGCAAGGGTTCTCCACTTCACTCAGCACAAAAGCCAAATTCCCAACTAGACTCTGGAAGGCTTTGAGGGATCAAGCTCCCATTTCCTCTCCAATCTTGTCTCCTGCTATTCTGCTCCTCATTCACTCATTCCTGCCTCCCTGGCCTCCTCACTTTTCCTCCAATGTGTGGAGATGTTGCCACAGAGGCCCTTTGCTCCACTGCATCCCTGGTCAGGGATGCTCTTCTCCCAGCTGTCTGCTTGGTAGTTCCCCCACCCTCTTCTAAAGTCTCCTTTAGAACTCTGCTTTCTCCCTGAGGCCTTCCCTGACTCCCTTCTCTAGCACATTTTCTCCCACCACCTGGACATATAATTTGTTGGCTGACTGATGTTTATTTGTTGTCTACGTCCTCTTGCTAGAATATAAGTTCCATTAGAGCTGAAGTATTTGTCTGTTTTGCTCATGAATGATTTTCCTTGGCAGTAAGAATACAGCATCACAAAAACTGTTCCAAGAAGAGTTTGTTGAATCAGGAAACCAATAAATGACTGAAGAGGTTTCCAGGTCTACTGCCTCTTCAGCAACCAGAGCAACTTAATCTTTAAAATTACCTTTGATGTTGGGTTTCTGTGTAAGATACTGTTTATTTATTTATTTTTATGTGGTGCTAAAGATCAAACCCAGGGCCTCACCATGGACGCAAGTGCTCTACCACTGAGCTACAACCCCAGCCCTAAGATAGTATTTCAAGAGAAGAGTAAGCACTAAAAAAAGGACATTTGGAAACCACCAATGAGGCCCAATCTCCCTTGGAGCTGAGGCTTAGAGGAATATCTGGTCATAGCAGAACCAGAGGACAACCTGTTTCTCCTGAGTTATCCTCTCAGCTTCCCTCAGTTGTTTTCTCACTTACCATTCCCCCCAAATGTTGTCCCTGCACCTATCTTAAATCTTCACACTCACCTTTAAAGATGCAGCATTTTGCAATTAAGTCTATTCAAGAGTTTCCCTGCTGAGAAATGGTAACAGAGCTGGCCCCCTCTCTCTTTGAAGCTCTGATTACCACCAGTGACAGTTTTGTAAGGATGTGATAAGCTGGGTTTTCTATTTCTAGCTCAACCACCCCAGGTGTGATTAAGCTTATTGATGTTGTTATTACTAGTAATTAGCTTTTATATATATATTTTTTTCTTCTGACAACGCCCAGTTCCTAGAAATTTCGCAAGCATTTCTCACATATGCAAAGGTGAATGAGGTGGTAAACATCTCCATCTGTTCTGTTTTTTCCTCCCCAGCAGGTGTTTTCTCCCCCTCTTCTTTTCCCTTTATGGGGGAAACAGTTGGTTAATCATCTAGCCAGTCAGAGACACATTTTATGGACTTTGTCCTGTTTCTAGCCTTAAATAAAACGGAAAAAGAAAGTAAGCTTCCACAGACCTGTATCAAGATGCTTATCTTGGCAAGATTTTGGTGTCTAGGTATGAAAGGAGTTTGACACAGAGACACTGGTGACAGGAAAGAGCACAAGCACTCCCTCTAGGATGAGGAGTCAGGGCACTTTCAATGGCTGTTGCCTCTGCCGGGGATGCTTTGTCCCAGGCCCGGCACAGCTGGCCTGAGCTGCCTCAAGTTATCTATCTGCTAAAACAGTCTCGCCTCATCCCCAGTCTCTGACTCCTCATTCTGTTGGATTATCTTCACATTACTTATCATATCTGAATTTACCTTGTTTATCTATTTTTAAAGATTTACCTACCATCTCTCTCCAGCCCCACCAAGAACGCACACCCTATGAGAGCCAGGACGTCGTCTGTCTTGCTCCTTGCTGCATACCAGTGCCTGGAAGGCTTGTCATGGACAAAGTACACCCTTTCATTTAACTAATAGTTTATAAGTTTGAAGCTCATCTAAAGATAGTAAGCTCTGGATTACCTCTCTATCCCCCTCTTGCTGTCACAGTTCTTAACCTTGTGTAAGCAATTCACTGTGTTAGCTTATTTTGAAATATTCAGAGTGGTTTCTGTTTTTATGACTGGGCCTTATCAAAGGGTGATGAGACCACCATTCAGTATATTGAAATTTCAAAACAGAAAGCAGAAAAAAGTTACGTTTATTGCTTATTACAGTAAGGGGCAACCATGTTGGCTGGGCATTTTCTCCCTGTGCAGAACAGACTAATACTAAATAAGCTTGTTGGGAAATGTGGAATTTGGGGATTAGAAGATTTGGATTTTCTTTTGTTGTTGTTGTTGTTGTTTGTTTTTTGTTTTTTAAGGGATAGATGTGTTAACTTCACCTGCAGAAGCATGATTACTTTCTGAGGCTGCTGATGGTGCTGAGGCAGGCCTATAAAGTGAGTTCATCCTGACTTCTGAAAGTGAAGGTTGATGCTGCTTGGTTGGATGACAAGAGTATGGGCCCAGAAGCAAAGAACTGATCAATGGAACAGGTTTAAAACCAGTTTTAGTGCCTTGTGGTTTTAAGGCCACAGATCAATCTGTTCTTTCTTATGTTTGCAGGAATATATTCTTTTTTATTTGAGTTCCCCTTTTCTGGTCCTCATTGAGTTAAAGCTGTAGAAAAGAACATTAAGGATTGTCTAGATCTTCAGCACTGTTACTGATTGTCCTTAATGATGAAGTTTTGCTGGTGGACATCTGATTGCAAATTGATCAGTGTGATTTCATCCCATCTTCATGCATGGCAAAATGATTGGTCAAATAATTCTGACAGTGCCTTCTTAGAAGTGTTTAAGAATTTAAACAACTAAGACATCATCTAAGAATTTGGATTAGAGACAAATAAGCAGAACCAGTTGTATATTCTAAAAAGGAATTGGAAGACCCTACAGAACAATGCCCCAAGATTTTTAAAACAAGTCCTAGAGTCTGCCTGCATCTATCTCAGTCTATGTCAGTTCTTCTTTCAGCTTTAATAAAATTGTTTTACTTCATCTGCAGAGTTAATCCAGGTACAATATGAAGTGCTTACAATGTTGTGGGCTACTTCCTGCATGGGGAAAAATCCAAGCACACAAAAGGTTTTTTGTTTGTTTTTGTTTTTTCCTGGCATGAACAATTCTGGAATTATAGAAGCACAATCCTAGAAAACTTCTTCATTGAATGAAGTATGGATGTCCATATCAGAGAATGGGAATGTAAGGAGAAAGTCCCAGTAATCCATAATTAGCTGAGCACTTAGAAGCGTAGAAACATGAGAGATTTCTGTTAGCAATAGGGATTTATTATATGTTGTGAGGTATAAATTCTGAAAATGTTTTAAATGATTTACTTGAGCCCTCTAATTGCTCTGAGGCAAACTGGCTAAGTAGTTGTTACTAATGAAAAGGTTAGGTTTTTATGGGCAATTGGTCTTTGATGAACCCCATGGGGTTGAGTTCTTATCCTTGTTATACCTACATATTTAATAAGGAGAATACTTCTGGACAAAATGTCCTGCAGCTCCTACACATGATCGGATTATAGCTGATCTAGACAAAAGACCATTTATCCCTAGAGCTTGGCCTGCTTTTTCATGTTTTTATAAGAAGAAAAGTTTTTATTATTTAGGAAGAATTAATGTGAACTTCTATGGTCCACTTCTTGCCCTGATTAATCTATCTTGTCCATGGAGTTTTTGGCCATAGAGATTGTAAAATAAGTTTTAGTAGCTTCTTATATAGTGAAAGTGTTCTTATATCTCTATCAGCTATAATTTAATCATGTATAGGAATATAGGGTATTTTCTCTAGAAGTAGATTCCATTTATTAAATATGCAGATGTTATATAGAAAGCATATAAATTTTTTTGATGGTATTTACAAAGTATCAGTTGCAGTTATTATATATAGCCTCAAATTTATCTTTTTTTATCATTTTTGTTATGTTTTCCAAGATGGCTCAAATAGTCATTTTTATTTTAAACTACATTGTTCCTCCTTATCTCTCTTCCTTTTTTACTATGTCAATTTGGGTTCCTTTTTGCCTTTCAAACAACCCTCCTTTTTCCCCTTGGTGCTGGGGATCCAACCCAGGCCCTTGTGCATGTTAGAAGTTCAAACAGATTTAAAATGTTTCTCTCTGAACAATCTAATGTTATATAGTCATGGTAGTTGGAGTACATAATGTAGTTGTAGGTAATAGGCATCTACATAAACAAGGAAATTATATTGTTGTCTATCCATAATCACAGAAAGTTCCCTTTGGGAATTAAAGGAAGGAATGAAATTTCCTGAGTCTCTTAGAGCGGCAACAGTATACAAATTCTTAAATGTTGTCCTTTTGATTGTTGCTAATGTGGAACACTGGTTTTCCAATGGCTCTTCTACTACAGGCACCCTTATATAGGCTCATCTTACAGAAGAGGGGGCCTTTTAATTGTCTTATCTAAAGATCATAAATTGTACTAGTTTCTGTTTGCTTACTATGGCTATGGAAATGGTTATATATAAAAATTGGCAATTTAATATTTCAATTTATTTATTTATTTCTTATTAAATCCCCTCATTCACATTTAAGCCCATTTACAAAAGGAAAGGACAAAGTTCCATTTTACTTCAGTGTTGGGTCTATGTCAGAATACTTTTTGAAAATTTTATGAAGTCTGTTTTCATTTTTAGCTAGTTCACAATTCTGAATCTTAATTTAATGTGACCACAAAACATTTCTAAAACTGTCTTATTTGGTGTATTTTCTCTTTTTAAGGCATTTCACTTTATTGGATTATTTATACCTCTTCTTTCTTTCTCTGCTGATTTTAAGTATGTTTTCCACCTGGCAGGCAGACAAGTCATTAAATTACTTGTTAGTGAACTATTATCCCAGATAATAAATATCTCACAAAGTTCTGAATTCTGTAGCCACTTTTGCCTGTCTTCTGAAGTTTAGAAAACTCCTTAATTTTAACCCTTGACTAGGTTCTAGACTAAGGTTTTAATTTGAGTTTTTAAATTTGCTTTCTGCATAGCAATTTTATAATCTGGTTGTTCTTTTCCAAAGAAAACCCTGAAGAAAGTGTAGCTCATTAATGAAGTCAGGTAAGTTGAGTAGAAAGAGTGAAATGAAAGAAGAGTAGGTGTCAAAAGTTTGCAAGGTCTTTAAGAAAGACTAGTTAGGCTTTGATTTGAAGCCTGGGCATTCCAATTAAAGAAGAAATAGGGACTGTTTGGTTTTCTGCCTCAAGTTCCCCATAATGGCCATTATTAAGTCAAAAAGTTTTGCCTTTGGCCAGGGTTAAGAAAATGGCTTTACAGAAGAAGCAGAAGTTCTTTGAAGGGGAAGATGAGACTTTGACATAAGGAAACTCTTGACAAAAAATGAGAGACCACTTTGGTGTGCATCAACAGTGTCTTGTAAATCCTGCCCAAACCGAATTTGAAATGATTGTATGATCAACAACCCAACAATTCTTTTTTTTTTTTTTTTTATTGTTGGTCGTTCAAAACATTACATCTAATTTGATATATTTCACAGTTTGATTCAAAAGGGTTATGAACTCCCATTTTTATCCCGTATACAGATTGCTGAATCACATCAGTTACATCAATTACATTTCCATTGATTTACATATTGCCATTCTAGTGTCTGATGAATTCTGCTCTCTATCCTATTCTCTACTATCCCCCCTCCCCTCCCTTCCCCTCAATTCTTGATCTTAGGGAAGGACTAAAAAAACCCACCTTCTTTCATAAAATGATAACATAAGGAAGACTCCTCCCCACCTCAGAGTTTTGTAGGAAATCTGAGGCAAATTTTGACCAGTTACTTTTTTACCAGTTGGTCACTGATTTAAGAATTTTCAATCATCTGTCCACAAGGCCAGTTTGGATTGGAGACTTATTAGGTCTATGCCTCTATCTGTTCTTTATGGACTTCTTCCTTATATATTCATCATAAAGAGGCAATATAAACTAAAACAAAGACATACAAAACAAGATTTTCTCCATGTAGCCACGAATGACGGAAGCAAACCAAACCACGTAGTAAGAAAATTCATGGTAAAAATATCCAATGATATACCTTCAAAACAATAGTCCTGGTTTTAATTATTTATCAAATGGTACACTTTTGAGACACAAGGTACAATTTGTGGGGAGCCATTCTCGCACGTGATTGGGCACCTCCCTGATTGGGTGTGAGGCGTTCTGGCCAAACTGTGTCGGAGCTAATCCCCACCCTCTCCAGGTGTGAGAGCCTGTCCGTGTGGGGGTGTGACTGACCATTGACCCTGAGGCCAATCACTGACCCTGACCTTGGAATGCTATCCCCCTCCATCTTCATTGGATGAAATTTTCCCCTGAATTTCTTGTTCCCCAATAAAAGGCCACTCCCTCGAGGCAGGAGCCAGAGGGGAGAGCCGTCTTGGACGTGTGGTCATAGAAAAAGGTAATTGAGTCTGTGTGTTTATTTTGATCTCACTAGTTAACTTCTATGCTACCAGCCTCTTGTATGAAACCAGCGTGCTGTATGCACGGTAGAATAATTAGTAAATAAAAAGACCTAACCTGAGCAATGTTATATAAAGACCCACTTACTTATAATCAGCAATGAGAATTCATAGAAATCAATTCAGCAACAGATTTGAAGGACAAATGGAGTTTTGGCAGAGGGGACTCAATGAGTACAGGTGTTGATATGTCAGCCCTATGGAATGCTACCAAGCCAGCCTTCAAATGACATTGGTGGAAACTAATGGAAGCATTAAAGGATAAGAGCCTCATTCAATATCTAAAATATCAAAACAGAAAGAGAGAAGAAGGGGGAAGATTGAGTTTATTTTTTTACTATAGCAAGGAGAGCTTTGTTGATCAGGCACATTTTCTCCTGAGCAGAAAAAAAATGTTCTGCTATTATATCAGACTTTGGGGAAGGAAGCATGGGTGGCAGGAACTGGAGGACTTTGAGAGGCAAAAATGGTTACCCTCTGAGCCTGTTGATTTCTTGTCTTGCAAAAGCATGTTTGTTCACTGAAGCAAGCTGTTGATTGACTGAACAAGTTTAAAACCAGTTTTGATGACTTCTTGTTACCGTAATTCTCTATCTGTCTTTCTTTAAATTAGTGGGCACTTCTTTTTTATGCTCAACCTTGACTGGTGTTCCTACTTTAGTCTAGGTTTGGCCTCTACATGTTTTTTGAACTATGCTCCTTAAAAACTTTGTGACATTTATTGAAGAAGTTACCTGACTTTGCTAAGCTCCAGGCTCCTCATTTATAAGATGAGGCTAATGACACCCAACCTCTAGGATTATTCTGACGATTGAATGTTATGACTGTGAACACTCTGTAAATTATAAAACATAAGAAAATATAAACACATTTGAAATCTTCTTAAAATTTAATAACATGCCAAAGTAATGTGTAAACTCTAAGGTGCTATATCATTATAAATATTTATGTTATCTTTTTAATATTTAGTATTTTTATCATATATATATATGTATATACATATATATATATATATATAAAATTATTATGCCCTGCCCTTAAAGACTCAGCCCAAGAGTTTTTCCTTCAAGAAAATACCCTTGAAGGGGCTGGAGTTGTGGCTCAGTGGTAGAGCACTTGTCTAGCACATGCAAGGCCCTGGGTTCGATCCTCAGCACCACATAAAAGTAAATAAATAAAATAAAGATATTGTGCCCAACTACAACTAAAAAATAAATATTTAAAAAAAAAGAAAAAAGAAGAAAATACCCTTGACTACTTACATCTTTATTGATTGTCCTATTTTCTGGATTTTTATATTTATATCTTTTTTTAAAAAATATTTATTTATTTATTGTGGTGCTAGGAATTGAACCCAGGCTGGGCCTTGTGCATGCAAGGCAAACACTCTACTAACTGAGCTATGTCCCCAGCCCCTGATATTTATATTCTTTACTACAAAAATTAAGCTTTGTAATTACTTTATCCTGATTTGTTCACTGTAATTTTTGGTTGTTGGTCTTATCTCCTCAATCAGAGTTAAAGTTGCTTAAGGTAAGAATCTTTCTTCATGAACATCAACATATATCAAGGCTGGGGAGCTCATGAGCCCAAGGTCTATTAGGAGCCCCACTTCAGTGTGAACCTATGCAAACACAGCTCACCAACTGGGAGATCTGCCTGTGCTCCTGATCCCAGGCTTTGTCTTAGAATTCTTTTCACCACAGAACTCCAGGCAGCAACTATAAGGCCAGTGGTATTACACCTGAGATAAAAACCCTCTTGCTCTGGATCTACTTTAACCCTCTAATTTCCAGAAGAGGAAATTAAGGCCCAAAGAGAGCATGACTTGCTCATGGATTACAAGCCAGAATTTGAACCCCTGCTTCTTATTCTTGTTCATCACTCTTTCCTTGCATTGTTAATGGGCCTGACACGTGCCAAGATCATATTGAGTGCTCAGCATACATCAATGACTTTCTTTGTTTCTTTTCTTTTTTTTTTTTTTGCATCTTAAATAAAACAATTGACATGCAAAAATGGTATATATTTATGAGACAACATTGTGTGTGTGTGTGTGTGTATGGTATTGGGGATTGAATCTGATACCACTTTACCACTGAGCTACAACCCTAGCCTTTTTTTTTTTTTTTTTTTTAAGATAAAGTCTCACCAGGTTGCCCAGGCTGGCCTTGAACTTGTCAAGTCTGGCCTCAAATTTGCAATCCCCCTCAACTTCCTAGGTTGCTAGGATTAAAGACGTATGCCTCCATACTCAGCTGATATGGATAAGCGTGTCCATCTCCTCAAACATTTATTGTTTCTTTGTGGTAATAATATTTAAAATCCTTTCTTGTAGTTTTTGAAATACGCAGTATATTACTATAAGTGATAGTCACCTGATTTTCAATAGAACATCAGAATTTCTTTCTTCTATCCAACTCTAACTTAATACCCTTTGACCAACCTTTCCAAATCGCCCTCTCCTGCTTACCTTCCAAGTCTGGTAATCACTATTCTACTCTCAAATTTTATGAGATCAACTTTTTAAGTTCCATATACAAGTGAGAGCATATGGCACTTATCTTTCTGTGCTAGGCTTATTTTATTTAAAAGAATATCTTCCAGTTCTGTACATGTTGTTACACATGGCAGGATTTCATTCTTCTTATGGCTGTATAGTATTCCATTGTATATATGTATTACATTTTCTTAACCTAAGTGTGCATTAGTTGATGCACACTTAGGTTAATTCCATATCTTGTCTATTGTGACTAGGGCTGCAGTAAACATGGGAGTGCAGATATCTCTTTGACAGACTGATTTCCTTTCCTCTGGTTGTATACTCAGTAGTGGGACTGCTGGATTTATGTTGAGAACCTCCATACTGATTGCCGTAGTGGCTATACTAATTTACATTACCAACAGTGTGTAAGGATTTCCTTTTCTTTACATCCTCACCAGCAGTTGTCTTTTCTCTTTTTGATAAAAGCCATTCTAACTGGAATGTGGTGATAACTCATTGCAGTTTTGATTTGCATTTCCCTGATGATGAGGATATTGAGCATTTCTTCATATACCTGTTGTGTAGTACTGTGCCTGGAACATAGTATTAAATACATTTTGGAACCTTTCTCATTTCTTGATTTCCTCTGTTAGGATCCTCATCTATGGTACTACTTTTTGTATCACTTACTTTGTTATCTCATATTATTTCTCATTCCTACAGTTACTACCCAGGTAATCCACTGATTATGTCATATCTCACATAAGCTAATAATCATTTACCTCTGAAAATTCTTGCACTTTCACATATGGGCTTTTGGGGAACACCTCATATCTAAACCATAACGTATTTATTGAGTGAATCCACATACTAGTTACTGTGTGGACTTTGAGTACTTATCTCCTTTCATCCTTCAAAAATCACATGTTGGGGGGTTGGGGTTGTGGCTCAGAGGTAGAGCACTCACCTGGCACATGTGAGGCTCTGGGTTCAATCTTCAGCAACACATAAAAATAAATAATAAGATAAAGGTATTATGTCCATGTATAACTAAAAAAATTGTAAAAAATCATATGTGGTAGGTAATATTAACCCTTTCTGCTAATGAAGAAATGGCACATACAAAGGCCAATTGATATTATCAAGAGGCACAGATATAAATGAGAGCTAAGACCTGGAACCAAAATCCTACTGTAGAGTTGCTACAGAGTACCCAGCGATCCAATCCCAAATTTGTCAATGGAGTGGTGCCTTTGACTAGACACTGTTAGAAACTGGATCTGCAGCAGTGTTCTATCTCTGATGTCACTAGATATCTCATATTTCTGCTCCACCAGCTGCAGGGTGATACCGAAAGGAAAGGAGGGATTGTCGGCTCCTTGACAGAGGGGATCTCTGTTAACCTACTAGAAGAAAAGCAAGTTCATCTCTGAGTCCCATCTCCATTCAGACTTTTCTCTAATGGTAGAATTGGTATCTCCTTCATTAACTCTCACAAAATTTGATCTTGGTCTATAATAGATCTCTTTTATCTATATTGGTTTAAAATGGCTGAGAAACATATTACATGGAAAAAACATATTAACTCTTACTGAACTCTAAAGCTATTAAATCAGCACTGAATATTCCAGGATTTTTAAATGATCCCAGATATTTGATGGATATCTTATACCAAAACAAAAATGATTATATTACTTTGATATTCTTTCCCAAATGTGGCTTTTGTCTAATTTTTATTACCACTTTTTAACTGTGAAAATATAGTAGTCAAATTTTTAAGGGGACCATTTTATACATGGTTGTAACAATACACAGGAACAAAAAATGAAAATTTAAGTATGTTTCCTTCAAAGGGAAAAAAGTGCAAGTACTGGTGAGGATGTGGGGCAACCAGAGCTCTTATATGTTCTTGGGAAAGGAAAATGATGCACGCACCTTGGGAAAGAGTTTGCCATTTTCATTAAAAGTTAAATGTATACCTGCCCTGAGATCATGCAGCTATTCCACTCTAGGTATTTTCCCAAGAGAAATGAAGTTATACACCCACACAACATCTTGTACATGAATATTCATAATAGCTTTCTTATAATAAGTTATAATTCATAATCATTCTGAACTGGAAACAATCAAAATATCTATCAATAGGTGAATGGATATTGATTCTGGAAGATAGATTCTAGAATGGAGTCTAGCTTCCCTTATTTAAGCTAGAATGAGCTCTAATAGGTAAACAGCTCAGAAGTCACTCCCATTCTTATAATAATAAAAAAAGAAAGAAACTAAAAATCAATGACTTTTCTTGGGTCCATCAGAGATTTGAGGCAGCAGGAAAAAGCACACCCTGCAATCTGGAGAGACAGACAAACTAATATAAATAATGAAGTTAAGATCAGCTTTAGTTGCAGCAAAAGCTGCCGAGCCTTTGACTGAGAGGAAGATTTTTAACTGTCCATTTTGACAAATTGCTGGAGGCTGAATAAGGATGAATGTGAGAATCTCCTGAAATCTGCAGTCTTGGGGCTAGGTAGGGGTTTGTAGGTGATATACATTTATGAGTTTTATCTCCAGAATCCTCAGTAGGCTCTCAAGAGGGAGAGGTAAGAAAAAAAAAAATCTCAATAGTAACTATTTTGAAATACTTCCAGAGAAGCATTCTCCATAACAAAACCTACTCTATAGAAGAAAAGGGCTTTACCAGAGCCTTATGACTTGGTGCAAGGGCAATGACCCAACTCCACCCCTTTTACCTTCCCATTTTACTCAAGGAGGGAACAACCAAGAAACATTTGTGAACATCGAAGCCCAGGGATAAAATTCCACTAAAAGACTGAAATTCAATCATAAAATTATAGGTGGCTTCTCCTCCCCAAACACACATCCCAGGGCTGCAATATGAGAGAGCTATGAGTTAAATATTCTAAGTGTTCTTAAGGAAATACAAACACAACAGAGGAGATAAAAACGATACTGAAGTAAACTGAAAGTTCAAACCCCTGCAGTTACAGTAAACCGTAACTACAGCATAACTCTTTCAGATGAATGCAAATCCTCATGTTAAATATCTAGTGATTCAGTTCATTTTATCTAGTACATTTTATCTAATATGAGGCATACTAAAAGACAAGGGGGAAAACCTTGTAAAAGGACAAAGCAAGCATCAGAACTAGACTTGGATATGACATGGATTTTGAAATGATCAGATAAGGCATTTAAACTGACTCTGTTTTATGTGTAAAGGGTGATAATGGGAAATGTAGACAACATGCGGGGGGGGGGGTGCTGTAAACAAAAACAGATGTAAATTTTTAAAATGTCAAAAGGAAATGTTAGAAATTTATGACCCTGCAACAGAAACGAAGGAGGGCTTCAAAGGCTTCCTGAAGCAGTGGAGCATGATTAAGGAACAATCGATCAGTTTGAAAATATGTCCATGGACAATCCCCAAAAGGAAATGCAAAGGGAAAAAGTGATGAGGAAAAAGCCAGAACAGCCAGGCACCGTGGGTCACGTCTATAATCCCAGTGGCTAGGGAGGCTGAGGCAGGAAGATTTAAGATTGAGAATTCAAAGCCAGTTTCAGCAAGAGCGAGGTGCTAAGCAACTCAGTGAGACCCTGTCTCTAAATAAAATACAAAATATAGGGCTGAGGATATGGCTCAGTGGTCGAGTGCCCCTGAGTTCAATCCCTCAGTACAAAAGAAAAGGGGGGAGTCAGAACAGAATATCTAAGAACTGTGTGATAATTTCAAAGGTGTGGAATATGAGTAACAGGAATACTAAAAAAGAATGGAGAAAGTGAAGTATTTGATGTAAAAATGGAAAAGTTTTCCAAAATGAGTTACAGGCACTAACCATGAGATAAATGAAATGAATGACAATAGTTTAAGGGATCAGAGGGACGAATTGGGAATACTCTTTTATAATACCCCTGCAATATGCATTGTGAAAGTTGTTAGAATCAAAATGAAGTTACTTTTGTTAAGTCCTAATAAATGCAAGCAAGCAAAGAAACACACAAACAAATAAATGGATCAGAGAGATTACAAAGGAGGGGATCCCATGCACGTATGACTGATAACAAGAACTATCACAAAACACTGCCAGAAAAATAACCTTGCACAACGGCCACCATGACCTTACACAAGAAATAATATAGAGATGACATCTACCTGAGAACTCTTTATTTAGTCTTGGACTGCTGCTACCCTTGTTATTGATTCTTGTAGACAAAGATTATTGTTTCCAAATATCTTATGTGATCCTCATTTTGAAGCCAGATTTAAAGTTAGGTAGTCAGTGTAGTTAGGTAAATCGGGTCTAATATCGAGTGAAATCTAAAATGGAGGCCATGCTGGGAATGACTCAGGGACAACATAGGACAATTCATGGAATGTTAATGAAGTTCTAAAAAGGCCCTAGGCCAAAGTCCACCTGGAAGAAGTGTTAATGAACAGCCCCCAACAGATTTGGAGATAGCCCATTCCAGAGAAGTGATAAGCCCATCTCAAAGGTCCTTCCTGCTCAGACTACTTCTTTGGCCCACCTGTGTCCCACCCCTCAGGCCCTCCAACCTACATTCCATCACTGAAAGAACTATAAAAAGGGGAGACAACTGCACTTCCACGGATTCCACCTTCTGGGTCCCCTTCTTCCTCCGGGAGAAGTCTTTTCTTCTGTCCTTTAATAAATTTCTAATTTCTACTCTGACCTTGCCTCGGCGTGCTTCTTTGGTGTTATTCTTCAACATCGGGGAGCAAGAACTCGTCACCGGTCAACAGCGGTAACAATTTTGCCTTTTAAAACTTCCCTTTGCCTCAACCTCCTTGGATATGCCTATAGTTTACTATGGCATGTGTCTTCCCATTAGAATGCTCTGCTGTCCCCAAATAAGTATTATTCTTTCTGTGATTGTTATTTTAGGTCGACACCATGAAGCAATATAGTGTTATCTGAAAGTGGATTTAGGCCTGGTGTGGTGGCACGCACCTGTAATCCCAGCGGCTCAGGAGGTGGATGCAGGAAGATCTCGGTTCAAAGCTAGCCTCAGCAAAAGCAAGGCACTAAGCAACTCAGTGAGACTCTGTCTCTAAATAAAATACAAAATAGGGCTGGGGATATGGTTCAGTGGTGGCAATGTCTCGGCTTGGCATAAGATCACGAGCCACCACACAGCTTTGTAGGTTCAAATAGCAATTCTTTATTCCCGATCTTACACCAGCCTCCACACACGCTCAGAGGAAATCCCCCCTCTCCCGCACAATTCACGTCCTAAAATACTTTCTCTCCAGGAGAACTCAGCGGGAACTCAGGCAGCAGGCACACCCTACTCCCAGCAGCAATAATCTTCAACCTCCAACTTCTCTAAAACTCCTGTTGTCTTAAACCGGGAACGCCCTAAACCCAAGGACCGAGATACTTCCTCAAACCTGCAGGATACACCCTAATCCTGGATCCACCCTGGTCATCGAGCAGAGTCACCTTTCTCAAACACACATGCAAGGTCACAGCAAATTTCCAAGGCAAGTCCATTTAACATGGGGTACGCTGGCAAGGATTTCGATGCGTCATTCCTACTTGGCAATGGCCCTCAGCACAGTGGTTGAGTGTTCTTGAGTTCAATCGCACACAAAAAAAAGTGGATTTAGATTAATTGCAAATTCATATGCAAATACTAAGGTAACTACTAGAGAGAATGTAAAAAGAAATATAATTGAAATATATGCTAAGAGAGGTCAAAAAGAATTATACAAAATACTCAATTGAAACCAGAAAATGCAAAACCAAAGAGAAAAGGAAAAAAAAGAAATAAATAAAAAATGCAAGGAAAACAAAACAGTTACAAACAGGTGAATGAATTAAAAAATGTGTTTTATTTATTCAGTAGTTATCCATTCAGTAATATGGGAGCAGACTATTGATATGGGCAAAAGCATAGATACATCTCAAAATAGTAATACTGAATGAAAGAAGCTAGACTTCTCAAAAGGAATAATACTTTATTTTTCCATTTATATAACATTTTTAAAAATGCAACCTAATGTATAATTATAGAAAAAAATCAGTAATTTAGCAGGGACAGGAGAGAGAAGGAGATGTGGTGTAGGAGAGAGGGTTACTAGGGAGCCTGAAGAAACTCTTAGGAGTGATGGATATGTTCATTGTCTTTTTTTAAAATTGATTTTATTATTTTTTTAAATATACGACAACAGTGGAATGCATTGCAACCCTTATTATATAGAGCACAATTTTTCATATCTCTGTATATAAAGTATGTTCACGTCAATTTATGCCATTATACATGTACTTTTTTGGCAATACAATTCTTAATGCACACATATAACACAATTTTTCATATCTCTGTTTATATATAAGGTATGTTGACACCCAGTTCAAATTTTCATACATGTACTGTCTTGATTGAAATGATGGCTTTATGGAAGAATATGCTTACCAAAACTCATCAAATTGTGTGCTTTAAATAAGTGCACCTTATTTTCAATTCTACTTCAAAAAACAGTTTTTAAAGAAATGGGCTTACATGGGGAGGAGGCCGTGAGATGTGGAAAATGCAGTGAACATTGAAGTTGAAGAGGTTTGCAATTAAATTCATGGTTCATTTACGGTGTGATCTAAGGCAAGTTTTTCTGAATCTAAGTGTTCTCTGTAAAATGGACATTGCATCACTTAGGATTGTGTTCATGTATATCTGAACACAAGTAAAGGATGCATTTATCTCACTGACATGAATTTGGGGTAGAGGCTGTCCAGAGCTGGCACAGAGGATATTACTGAGGAATCAAAATCCCTCTCCTTCCTTCCTAATGACTGACATTTCTCCAGCAACTTATATCTTCCAGCAGGCAATAGATGGCTCCTAAACAACCAATATTTATTTCTTAACAGGTTGGGAGACTGGAAAGTCCAAATTCAAGGACCTGGTAGATCCAGTGTCTGGTGAGGGCCCCGTGCCTCCCAGTCAGTGCCCTTCTCACTGTAAAGTCACGTTTTGGAGGGTGTGGAAGGCTGACATAGCATGTGACCAGCGTTTGCTTCCTCTCATGGTTGGCTGGGGCACTGTCCCGTCACCCTGTGATCTGGTTGCTTTTAAGTAACCGAAGACATTAGCCCGATCTTGAGAGTAGAGAAAATTCAAATGTGTCTTCGTGCATGGGCATGCCTTCCTACATCCCCAGGGATTGAGCTACGCTTACCTGATCCTTTGTGATATAACCCCTTACCTTGTTTGGGATAGAATGTTCCATGGAAATGCCCTTGTGTGTTCCCTTCTCTTACTGTGCCCTTGGGTATGGCCTTCCTAGATGTCAGTCAATCTGCAGACAACAGACATCATGAAGCTAGACTCAGCCCCTTGAAACCTAACCCCTTGCCTCATTTGAATGGCTTCTCCTCAATAAAAGGGGTCAGCATGGGCTCTCTCTCTCTCTCTCTCTCTCTCTCTCTCTCTCTCTCTTCAGACCCTTAAGGTCAGAGGAGCGGTCACAGTACTTCCAAAGACAAGGCATTTCTGTCTCTTGTGTGGTTATTTTATACAGCCCAGTTCCCCTGGAGTGACCCCTGAGTGTTTTAGTCACGTGCAACGGGATAAGTGGAGTCCCTGGGTGGGCAGGGTTGAGTGTATAAGTCGCCAGGAACTCAAAAGGATGGGGTGAGGGATCCCTCAGGGTATCTTTCACAGGGTGCTAATTGTTTTTGCGAGAGCTCTGCCTAATTACCTCCCAAAGGCCCACCTCCCAAAATCATCATCTTAGGACTGAATTTTGACATGCAAGTTTGGGGGTGGACACATTTAGTCCAATTTATTCCATCCCCACACCCTCAAATTCCTGTTTTTCTCACATGCAAAGTACAACCATTCAATTCCAATAGAACCCAAATCTTCATTTGCTCCTACATCAACTCAGCAATCCCCTGTTCAAAGTTTAAGCAACTTGTATATTTCAATAGAAAGAGGGAGAGGTTAAAAAGACATCATCAGCAAACTTCTTGGGTGTTGACTGCTTGGACTAGGGGTTGAAGGAACCAAGCTACAACATCTGTCCCAGGTACAATGATATTAACTAGCCTAGATGGTATTTAAGAAGCTATAAAGGAGATTCTTGATCTTAATTCTACAGTGCAAGAATTAAAATCAAGAATCAATAAATGGGATGGATTCAAACTAAAAAGCTTCTTCTCAGCAAAAGAAACAGTCAGTGAGAGAGATTCTACTAATTGGGAAAAAAATATCACCACACACATGTCAGATAGAGCTCTAATCTCTAGTATATATAAAGAACTCAAAAATCTTAACACGAATAAAACAAAAAACCCATTTAATAAATGGGCCAAGGAACTGAACAGACACTTCTCAGAAGATATACAATCATTTGACAACATATGAAAAAATGTTCAACATCTCTAGCAATTAGAGAAATGCAAATCAAAACTACTCTAAGATTTCATCTCACTCCAGTCAGAATGGCAGCTATCAAGAATATAAACAACAATAAGTGTTGGCGAGAATATGGGGGAAAAGGCACACTCATAAATTGCTGGTGGGACTGCAGATTGGTGCAGCCAATATGGAAAGCAGTATGGAAATCCTTGGAAAACTTGGAATAGAACCACCATTTGACACAGCTATTCCTCTCCTCCATTTATAACCAAAGGACTTAAAAACAGCATACTACAGAGACACAGCCATATCAATGTTTATAGCAGCACAATTCACAATAGCTAAACTGTGGAACCAACCAAGATGCCCTTTAGTAGATGAATGAATAAAGAAAATGTGGTATATATATACAATAGAATATTATTCAACATTAAAAGAGAATAAAATCATGGTAATCTGCAGGTAAATTGATAGAGCTGGAGAATATATTCTTAACGCTATTTTCAACTCTGAAATTCCATGATTTTATGATCTATTATTCTACTTCAATCTTTTAAAAATATTTTGGATTGGACAATTTGACCTGACATAACTTGGCATTAATGGTGATTCGGTTTGGAAATCACCACTATTGTTTTATGGAAATTTTAGATTCATGAAATGTGTTGATTCACCTGCTTGGAGAAATCTGCTTAATAAAATGACATATATACGTATCGTCTAGTGACAATAGTGATTGTACCATTTTCTAGAATAATGGTTTGCTATTTAAATAATCAATTCAATCTTTTAAAAAATTTAACAAAAAGATAAAGAAAACCCCACAACTTACACATAGATAAATGGTTTTAGAGCATGATATATGTGATCTCAGTATTAGTTACCCTATCCAAATTCTAAAGTCATGAAGAAAATTATACATTTAAAAAATAACTATTGGCCTAAAGGTCAAGTAAATAGTGGCTTTGAGTAGGTAAAAGAGCACAAATTAGATGTGAATTACTAGGATGTCATCACTCATTTGGCCAATGACTGCAAGCTTCTGGATGTGATTGAGTTTGATAGTCAATGAATTCACAGTTATACATGATGGTTCAATAATCATCTTGTAAATAACTATCACCATAATTCACCTTTGGTTTATACTTGAGTTGTGATTGAAACTGAGGATCTTTTTAGCATTTTTCATGAGCACTGGTGGTTAAAACTGTCAATAAATTTGACAAAAACAGAAACCATTTCTGAATCCAGAATGATAATGTAGTGATAGTTAACACCACACCACATATTTTAATGTTTTCAACTCTCATTTAGAATACATTTTCCTCTTATATGCATCAGAGAGGAATAAATATGCTTGATGAATATGAAGTATGAAGAATAAAGCATCCTTTAAAACATAGTAAATCTATTATTATCAGAAGCCAGAGGTAGAACACTGTTATACATCCACTCCAGACTGTTTGTTCTGGCAGATTAGTTCAGCTGGTGCCAGCCAGTAAGAGAGGCACCAGTTTTTTGTGGTTATGAGTCCAATTCTCTTCAAAGCCTCAGGCATACCAGCCCATTTCAGTGCTTAATGTTTAATGCATGAATCAATTAATGACCCATTTCAACTAATTTACTTTTCCAGAAGAGGATGAGGAATGTGAGGAGACACCAACCTCAGAGTCAGCAATCTTAGATAGGTTGCTGAATCCCCTCTTTAAGGAGATCAGCACTTTAGATACTATGGTGTTACTTATATGAGAGTAATGGATGAGATACTGAAAGTCTAACTTCAAACCCTGACTCTGTTCTTCATTCTATGCCTTAATATCCTCATCTGTAAAATGGGGATAGCAGTACCTACTATTTAGAGTTTTTTTCTTCAGGAATTAAGTAAGTTAATGCTTGTAAAACTATTATGATTATTACTTAAACTTAGAATATTAAAATGGTTTCATTTTCTCCAGCAAGCTGGGTAGGTAAGTGTATCAGATTGGTGTTCCAGGCAATTCACTGTTAACCATGGAAACACCATTTTATCTTTCTTGACTTCATTTTCATATCCAGGGTTTTAAACAGTGCTTTAGAACTGTTTAGTAAATTTGTTCATTTCACTACATCCATAAGATGGTCTCAATGGATGTAGTGAAATGAACAAATTTTAAAATGAGAAAAACCTAACACGGCACTTCCCAACAGAAGTGTGTGGTATTTAGGAGATGCAATTGGGCTATATCATTAGGAAAGTGAAGAACATCATTCCATTTGGTGAAAAGAATTATCAAGACATCAAACTACACCAAAAAAATAACTTCCTTTACTGTGAAAGTCAATCCAATATCATCTCTGACAATAGTGGACTGAAACGAAGGCCTAATTAGAAAAACAGATACACATTTATTTTGTACAAGGCTGCTGTCAGTGTCCAAGAGTCCCCAGCATGACAAACTCGCACGAGGGAGGGGCTCAGAAGAGCAGGAGGGAGCCCAGCAGCAGCTCGCCCTGGCCAAGCAAGCGGCTCCGCTGCAGGCCACGGCCCTTGTTCTCCGCCTTGACGCGCACTGTCAGGCGGCGCACTTGGTCTTCCGTGAGCCCTTCAAAGCAGAAGTCCTGGTCTATGGAGAACTTGCCGCTCCGTCGCAGCACCGAGCTGCTCTGCTTGAGCGTGGCGCCCAGCGGCTGCAGGATTAGGCTGATGCGGCAACCAACCGCACGTGGCTCGGGGGTACCTCCCGCCAGGCCTTCGGCACGCAGCAGCCTGATGCGGAGGCGCCCACTATCCAGGCAGTACTCGGCTGCCAGGCGCAGGACGCAGCCAGCGCAGTCCAGAGCCACATTGCCCTCGGCCTCCAGGAGCTTGGGCCGTGGGCCCGGAGCCGGCAACTGGCACACCGGGGCCAGAGCTGTGGACTGAGAGGTGGCGCCGCCCTCCTCCTCTTCGTTCCGGTTGGAGACTGAGCGGGCGCGAGCCAAGCCCCGACTCCTCCGAGCCTTTAACGCACGGCTCAGCAGCATGTTGGGTGCTTGCAGGAGGCGGCGACCGCAGGGCCTCGGGCAGATAGCGTCCCGGGGCGGACAAGGACAGACAGGTGCCGCGGCGGGAGCTACGTCCTGGGCTCGCAGGAACAAGCCGGGGACGTCTCTTCCTTCGTCGCGGCCGTAGGTGTGCGCCTTGGGTCGGGGCACTGGCTGGGCGGCGGGCTGCCGCTGGAGCTCCGCGGCTCCGAGATCCCCCAGAAAGAGCGACTCCTTGCGGCGCGTGTGCGGGCTCTCCAGTAGCGTGCAGAAGCCGTAGGCGGTGAGCGCGCGGGGCAAGTGAGGGAGCGAGAGCGCGGCCTGTGAGCGCGGGTCCCAGTCCGTGAGGCCAGCGCCCTCGTCAATCGCTGTATCTTCACCCCAAGAATTCCGGAGTGTAGCCAAGGCCAGGTTGGGCGCAAGTCTTGGTGGGATGCAGAACTCCGGGATACGGTCGGGAGTGAGCACGTTGGCACAAGCGGTGGGCGAGCGGGCCCTGGCACGCCGGGACCTACTCAGGAGAAGCCCCTCTCTGCTGCGCAGTAGCCTCTCCAGACACCACATCTGGTGGCAGGTGCCTATCCCCTTGACCCTGTGCTAGAGATAACCTGCAAGCACAAATGCACATCAATTGACAGCGAGCCCAGCAGAGTCCCGCAATTTCTGTTGCGGTTTTTCTACTTTAGGGTGTTTTGCCCAGCCTCCCGCCACACAAGACAAATTTCATCTCTCTCCCTAATGCAAACTATTTTTCAGTGATTGATTGAAAAACAATCATTTTCCCTGTCCCATCTCAAATCCATTGTCAAATACACTTAAGGAGCTTGTTGCTTTATTTTTCCTCTGCTGTTGCCTAACGCAAGACAGAAATTCTCAAAAATGTTAGCTTCTAACTTTCGTCGCTCTGTCCTCGGTGCCAAGAGGTGCTTTGCTCTGTACATTCGTTTCCTGAATCCTTAAGGAACTATTGCACTCCAATCATCAGCTATAATTAATACAGTTTTCATCCCCTTCAGGAAACTGTAGTCCGTTCTCCTCTTTTAAAAGCCCAAATCCTCAGGAAACCGCTTCCCCGTCCCCTAGTGGAATTAAGCACGCCGCTGGGTCCCCCTTATGTACCTGGAGTTCAGGGTCAGATGGTTCCTGCAAGGTAGCCTCAGAGAAATTCAAAGCTCCCGCGGCGGAGTTCAGCACCCGTGTTCAAGGACAGCTGGTCTGAGTCTTTATACCCGCGGTGGAGCGAAGCTGCCTGGTAACCTGATGCCAGGCTCTTCCGTCCCTCTGCCACGTGGCTTGGATTTGCTAAGCATATTCTTTCTTCTGCTTGGGGTGACGGTATTCTCGGCAACCCTGAACAAGTTCGTTTTCTCACGATGCTCAAAAGGATTAAGTCTTGACTATATCGCAGAATTATTGTGAGGCTCAATGGACAAAATGAACGTGAATGCATAGAAGCTCCCTACATCCACTTTTCAAAAGAAGACCAGCGTGGGGTTTGTCTTACTCTTACCTAATACCCTTTTCCAAATCCAACCATCCCGTTGCCCAGGTTTCGAAGTTCTTTATTTGTTTTCCGATTTTCAGTTCTGGTTTTAGATGATCTTTGTTGATTTTAAATCACTATGATTTTAGGGGGAAGATATGGAAACATTCCATATCTTGACCTGGGTGGGGTTACAGGGGTGTATCCTTGTGTAATCTTCTAGTGTATACTTGAGATTAGACACTTTACTGTATAATACTTCAATTTTGAAAAACCAAAACCTATTTCTTAAACCATGTGTGTTGATCTTGGATTAGAAAAATATACTGCCAAATATATGGACTGTTGGAATCATCCTTTAACTTGTGCCTATTCTGTAAGAGAGCGGATAGCTTGGGCTGAAAAGAGATCTGAGGCACTTTGTTTAGGGTCTGGCTGTATAATATTTCTAAGATACTGCCTTGCAATTTTTTTTTCTCAAAATAGTATTGTATGAAGTAAACTGAATTCATGCAAAGGGGACTTAGGGTAGGGCATGTGTATTTTGTTTCCAGCACATACAAGCACTATACTAGATAATTTACATAGTTTCTAGAATTGTCATAGAAACCCTGTGACTTCTGATCATCCTTGTTTTATAGGTGAAAAACTGAGTTTCAGAGACGAAATAATTTGTCTATGGTCACAAAGTGGTGGGAGATAGAAGAAATAAATAATACCTACTAATGGATAGTAAATGCATTTTTTGGAGGTTAAATTCATACAATAATAAAAAAATACTATGCACCATGGCAGGAACATGACAAACTGCTAAATGCATAAAAGCAGTGATTATTAATGATGAAGACAGCAGGAATATTGTATAGTGGCCAAGAAAATTGGGTCTGAAACTATATCTGATTTTGATTCCATGATAGGTGGGTTACTTAATCTAAGCTCAAGCGTCAAGCATTTACCTGTAGCCTTGTCACAAACATGAAATAATGCATATGAAGGGTTTGACATAAAGCCTGTCCTTCACAATGTCGGATATACTTATTATTGCAGAAAAAAATGTTCATTAGTTCATTCATTCATTCAAAGCAGTATTTATTGAATGTACCCTGGGTTCTAGCCACCATACTGGGCAGGTGGATCCAGGCTGCACCAGATCATATCAGTTATGTACATTCATCAGAAGAGGAGTGAAATGATGAAGATAAAATACTTGAATTCCAAATAGCTAAGGCAGATATGAGAAGAGACTATTGAACACTATATATTTAATCTGGGAGGCAAAATTGGAAGGTCCCTGGGTTTTTCATGCCATTGGCTAACTACTTCTTTGTCTTGATATCACTTCTACTCCTGGTCAAAATTCTTGGGTCAGGGAAAAATCTGTGGGAGATTTATCAAATTATATGCTTCAAGGCCATGTGTATGTGTTCTGACTCAACTTTACTCAAGAGACAAAATACTGTTAGTTCTGTAAGAGCACAGTGTCTTTGATTAAAATGATGAACACAAATCATAGTTCACCGTCTGAGTTGGATAAATTGTTAATCAAGTTCATAATCTGTTTGAGTCCAAGTTATAAAATGGAGTAGTAATATATACACATAAGACTGTTATGAGGGCTAAAAAGGTATGAAAATGCTTGATGGGTAGCAAGTACTGGCTAACAGCTGCTATTTATAATATTATTATTATACACATTTGCTTAGCCAGGGATTAGCTGATTCACACAAAGATTCCATTAAAAACATTTCTCTGCCCAGCCAAGCAAAGAAGATTTGCATTTTTTTTTTTTTAACAATTCACCTTCTTCACTTATTCCTTAAGTAAGCATTTCCTGTACAACATTTCCTGAAAACAGCAGAGATGTGCCCTCATGTTCCTGGTCCTCTTTGACCACATTAAGCCTTATGTTTCACTTAACAACATGAAGCTACCAATACTTGGGAGGATGGTGTAATAAGGTCAGGCCAACTGCCTGGAACACACAAATCTACTCAGAGGAAGACTGTGGTTGTTCTGAGCTTACAGGTATAGCCATAGGAACATCCAGTAATGGAGATGAAAAACAATTCTGTGAAGTGAACATAAATAGATTACACATCATTGAGGCTAGTGGTTCTTCAGAGTAAAAGAAAACTAAACATTTAAAAGCAGACTTAATGGGAAGGGGGAGATTAGGAGAGATTGGTGAATGAGTAAAATGTAAGAAAGGAAGCACAAGTTGTAGTGTTCTATGGCACAGAAGAGTGATAGCTAACACTAATTAATGCGTTGCATATCTCAAAATGGCTAGGAGGAGAACTTTGAATATACTCACCATAAAAAAGAAAACTGATTAAAAAAAGTTTAAGGTGGTGGATGTGCTAATTACCCTGATTTCATCATTTCTCAATGTATGTATTAATCAAAACATCACTTTGTACCTCATTAAAATGTACACTTACTATGTGTCAATCAAAATTAGAATAAAACAGCAGACTTACAAAAAGAGTACACAGATTGGGTGTTAAGGAAAACAAGAAGGGAGTTTACAATTAATAAAATAACTGGTGTTTTAACTCATAAATCTGATCCAACCCAATAGAATATAGAACTTGGAGCCCTGGAACAAACATCTTAGGAGTCAAGACATGGGGGTTTTCCTGGCACTCAGTGTTTCTACTTGTCCAATAAAGGGGGTGGATTAACCAGATGATCCTTAAATTTCCCTCTGGTGCACATACTGTGTTACCCACCCCTGTGCTTTCTCCTAGTTTCTAAGTTTTGTTTTTCTTTTTCTTCTCCTCCTTCCTCTCCGATCCACTCCTGGCCTGCTCCTTATTGTTGTTCTTTTCTTTTTTCTGGCAGTACTGGGGATTGAACCCAGGGGCGCTCTATCACTGAGCTACATACCCAGCCCTCTTTATTTCTTGAAAGGAGGTCTTGCTAAACTGCCCAGGCTAACCTTATACTTGCAATCCTCCTCCTACCTCAGCCTGTAGTAGCTGGTATTACAGGTGGGTACCATGCCCAGTTCCTTCCTAAGTTTTCATATAGTCCATTCTCTCATGTCTTGTACTCTACCTTTCTCCAGTATTTCCTTTAGTTTCTAAATTCCCCTTTTTTCCTCTGAAACCCATAGAGTTGGTTGGGGAATGGGGTATGGGTGTGTAATAGTATGAAGTTAATATTTCTTTTAACAAAATTTTAAGAGTTATTAACTTTTAAACCATCCCTTACTTTTGACTTTTTAAAAACAGAAATAACATTTTACTAATCTGCTTTCGCTGTTCATTCCTCACTGCAGTAATTACCTTTTTGTTGTCCTTCGCATTTTTTTTTTTTTTTTTTGCAGTGGTGGGGACTGAACCCAGGGCCTCATGCATGCCAGACAAGTGCTCTACATAGTGCCACACCTCTAGCCCCTTCTCATTCATTGTTCTTAAGTTAGACTGAAGGTAAGAACTATAATTACTAGAATGTTCATTTTCTTCAGTTAGCCTCTGCATCAAATTTCTTTTGGGTATGTTAGGGTACTAGTGGTGTTTTTTGACATTAGTTTTGTTTTAAATTGGGACCATAAATTGATGATTTCTGCAGGCATATACAAATTTATCAAAAACAAGCCCAAAATGGAAAACGTTAAAATTTAAAAGCTATATGGTAAAGTTTGTTTGTACTATTTGACAATAACATTATTTGTACTAAAGTTTTTGAGCTGACTATTCCACCTTGAGAATTTTTACTCTGCCTTTTGCCTTCAAAATCTCTGAGAATTACTAATAGCCTGGTAATGATTAAACTGAATAATTATTGACAGAGGGAAGGGTGGCAGTGCTTTAGGGAAGGTAAGGAAATCAATACTTGGTGTGTATTTTGGGTAACTCATTTAACATTCCTGAGCTTAATTTTTGTTCTTAATGGGAACAATGCCCACCTTGCCCTAATAATATAAAAGTTTTAACTAAAAACATAATGAAATGGAATGAAGCATATAAAAGCACACTTATGTTACTCTCTCAAAACTGTGAAGTAATATAGAAGTGTAAAGGATTAATATAAAAGGCATTATTAGCATTGCTCACTTCTCCCACAAGATTATGTTTTCTTTTTCACTTCCTTGACCATGCCATGCTGCCTGTGCTGGCTTTCATATTGTCTTTCACTGTTATTCATACATCCTTGCATTGGTTTCTTTTTTTATGGTACATGCCTTATCTGAACAAGACTATATTTTTCTTTACATTTGCCTCAGTGTACAGTAAATGTGAACGTACAAGGGGAGAGGGATTATTAAGGAGTATGATTAGAAAGAATTTGGGGATAGATTGAATAGGGTGTTCTAAACACTTTATTGGAGATTTTTGAGTAGGTGACTAATTTGAGTTTATCTGTGATGGAGAAATTCAGTCAGAAAAGATTGGAGAAAGGCAAAACTGGAGGCCATTTAGTAGGTTAACTGTTCAGCTCATGGGGAATACAAGAATTTAGAAAATATGGCAAAAGCACAATAGACAGGCTGTTAATAGATCGTACATGAAAGATGGAAGTCCAAAGTGCCTTCTAGTATTTTGTCTGTGTGTCAGCAAAGAAAAACAAATGGTGAAGGTTTTGCTTTCTGTCAAAGTGGAAGATAGAAGTAGATGCTCATAGTACTGGCTAGTACTATGGTTCTTTGTAGCTGTTTTCTTCAGAGAAATTATTTTTCTTTTAGGTCCAATACGAGCCTAGGATGTTCAAAAGCAATACAAACACAGTCTTTAAGACATGACCTCTACCTTGTAGCAAAGCATTTAATAAATGCTTGCGGCTACAAGTAATCTTTGTTTGTCTTAGGTTTCTGTATGCTGTACTGCAACAGTTTTTTGAAATATACTTAAGTCAGAAATCCTCCAGTTCTTTAAGGAGAACTGGTTTTGGGGGGGGGTGTTACATTTCATAGGGTGGAAAGTCCTTGCAGTATAAAAGCTGCGCTTTGAATATCTTGCCACAGTATAAGAATTCAATGACAGAATGGCCAAAATGATATATAACAACATGCAACCCAGAGTTAAAGAAAAAAAAAAAAAGAACTACGTATGATCTTTATTTCCACGCATATTCAGTTCCCCTTCTATCTGCCATTTGGTGCGGTTTTGCCCCTCCTCCTCTGGCTTTTAAATTATTAAAGTGTGTTTTCAAGAAGAAAAAAGCGGAGGCCTTGCAGCCGGCGGAATCAGAAGCTAGCAGGATAAGACCTCGTGGATTCACTCCGCCTGAAGGTTGGAGGAAGGGGTGGTGGCTCGGGACACACCCAGAGCGGACCACAGGCCCAGGAGCGCGGGGACCAGCGACCCGGAGCTGCTTTCGCCAGTACTGTGGGCTCCGCGGGGCCCAAGGTCGGCAGCAGAGGCGCTAAGGCAGAGCGGTTACGTACAGGTCCTTGAGCTCCTTTTTCTTCTCCAACGTCCTCCTCTCATACAGGCCGCTAGGGCACGGTGGACAGGATCCGCGTGGAACATGCCTCCGCTCGCCGCTCGGGGGTGCCTGGAGGCGGTGGCAGAGGAGTCCGGCCAGGCCCACGTGCTCAGGCGGCGGCGGCGGCGGCGCGCCTGCGCACGGGCGAAGTCACGCGCGCGGCGGAGGGCGGGCCGGCGCTGGAGGGGCTGTCATTCGCGGTGCGGGTCGCCGCCCTCAGCTGCGCCTGGCGGTTCCGGCTCCTCCTTCTCCCTCCGCTACGGCCCTACCATGGTGTTTGAGTCGGTGGTCGCGGACCTGCTGAACCGTTTCCTGGGGGACTATGTTGAGAACCTGAACAAGTCCCAGCTGAAGCTGGGCATCTGGGGCGGTAAGCGCGAGGGCGCGGGGGCCCACGCCACGGGCTCCCGTCTTCCGGCCCCTGCCCAGGCCCTAGTCCCAAGCTGCCCGAGACTCTGCTTCACAGGGCTCTGGAGGGGCCCCAGGTGCGACAGGTGCGGGGCGCAGGCGGCCTATGCCTGCCGCCACCTCGGGCTCCGGGGGATGCACTGGAGCTGGTCCCCGCTTCTGGAGTTCCCACCTTTCCGGTCCCTACTGTCGCTGCCCCGCCCACTTCGGGGTCCCTTTTGGCTTCACAGTATAGAAAAAGCCGCGTCTGCTGGTGGAGTGACCGTGGTCATAAACGCTGTCACCAAAGAAAAAGACATTTTTCTCAGTTATCTTCCTTACCATTCTAGGAAGCGGGAACTGGATTTTTTTCTCTACAGAATAGCAAGGTTTGAGGGGGGGTTTGGCAGGGGAAGGTCATTAAGAAGCAAGGCATGTCTATAGGGACTCTTCCTCTTAATGCTTTTGGCTCCTGAAAGTGATTTTTTTCCCTCTGAGTATTTTTTTCTTCAACACGAAGAAGACTTTCAGTTTCGTGTGGAAAGCATGAGAGATTCAAGTCATAAGCAGCAACATCATTAATTAGGTGCCTGCTTGGTTTCATGCCCAGGGATGTATTGCCAACGTTTTATCCTGGAGATTAAGTCTATACAAGTAGATAATGAGTAGTATGCTTGTGCAATTTCCAAAAACATCATTTACACAAAATATGTGTTAAGCTTTGGAGATGCTGGGAATATGTTCTTACTCTACACGAGAGCTGGGTATTTTGCCAGCTTTGGGGGAAAATCCGAAAAACGGCTCATATGGATGAAAGTGCTTTTTATTTATTCAACGAATATACCCTATCTTAATAGGTAACTCCCAGCCCAGTTGCTGTTCAGCACTAGAAGTATGGCTAGTGCGAATTGGGATGTACTCCAAGTATAAAATACACACTGTGTTTTGAATATGAGCATTTCTCTAAGCCAGAAAAAGAAAAATGATGCAACAACTCATTACTAATTTTTTATGTCAATTATGTGTTGTAATGATATCTGAATATATTGGGTTAAATTAGATATATTATTTAAAATTTTGTTTGCCTTGTTTCTTTTTACTTTGTTTTTTAGCCTGGCTCCTAAAATTTATGGTTATGTATGTGGACCACGTATTAGGCAATGCTGTTATAGAACCAGGAGTGCTGCTCTGAATTGTATGGGAGCCCAGTTTGTTTTCATAGGTTACTAACTCATCATTTGATTGGTTCACTGGGGTTTGCCCAACAGTACATACTTTGCTTAACCCCCACCAATATAATGTAAAAGAAAGGAAAATGAAAGCTACATTTAAGGAATTAAATACCCAGTGTCTTTTGCAGAAATCAAGTGTTTTCTTCATAATATGGATGGCAATGCCAATTTTTTCTTGTAGGTTGTAAACATTTGAAATCTGAAAAAGCACTTGGTTCTAGGCTGGTTAGTGTGCTGTGATATACAAGCCATTTATCTCATGAGCCTTAGTTTCATTATCTTAATTTAAACTACAGGAAAAAAAATGTTTTCAAATTTTGAAAAGTTTGAATCATACCAGACAATATGATAGTTCCATGTAACTTCTATACCAGTTTTAGCAAGCAATAATATTGTGCTATAATTACCCCTGAATTTTAAACAAAGAAATAAAATGGTTAGAGTCTAAGATTCTTTCATACAAAATCTTCTTTGAAATTAGAGGTTTTACTAGGTACCATCTGAGGGTCTTTCCAGTGTCAGTATTCTGTGATTCTGACTGTAAATGTTTTTACTGTGACATTGAGGATAATACTGTCTGAAGATTTTAAACTTTTTTTTAGAATTGAAATTAAGGTACCCTGATTTTATGTAATTGTTTCCTACCCACCCCAAGCTTGGTAGCATCTAGGAAAGGAGACTCTTTTTCATCTTGTTCCGCCTGCCCCCCCTCAATCAGTATTAACTTATAGACCTGATCACTTCTTTCACATATTGTGTCCAGTGTCCAATCAGGGATTCCCTCAGCTATCAGCCCACATCTCTGGGTCTATGAAGTTTTGCTACCTTTAATTTTTGTAGTTGCTATAAAGAAAGTGAGTAATCATGAATTTTTACAGTTATTTCTCAATATATTGTCTTAATAGCTGTAGTTCCTCTTAAAATATAAAGGCACATGTCTGTGTTGGGTTATTTCTGTTCTTTGAAAATAAGGTGAAGAAATTTATATTAAATGTTTTAGGGCAAATAAATGGGAAAATTAAAAATTGATAAAATAGTTGGTATTTGGGGAACTGTGGTGTTAATAAGGTTCAAAAAGAATTTACCATTTTATATAGTTTTACTTGAAAACTATTTACATTAGCAAAATAAGGTTTACATGTTTGATTTTTCAGTTTTTTTGTTGAATTTTTAAGTCTTGAAAAAGAAAAATTCATCCTGTAGAACTTTCATATACTGATATTATTTTTCTTTGGTTTCTTTGGAGATAAACGAAATTGATGTATCCAGGATATAAAACATTGATACTTCCTAATTGGAGTGCCTAGTGTAAGACAGTGGTTTTCAATTAGGGTGACTTTGCTCCCCAGGGAGGGTATTTGGCAATATCTGTGACATTTTTAGTTGTCACACTGTGGGCAGAGGTGTGCCACTGGCATGTGGATATACCCCAAGGACACTTATGAACATCCTGCAGTACAGGGGACATTTCTCTGTAATGAAGAATTATTCAGCGTCAAATGTAAATTGGGAAACCCTGGTCTAATGGGAATATGGAATGTTTTTTGCAATTATAGGCAAGCTGGACATCTTAGTAAGAAGTGAAGAATGGATTTAGAGGAAGTATATATTATTCTTATGAAATATCTAACCCAAAAGAAACAGATGTCTTTAAAAGTTACTAAAGGGTATCATCTCAGTAAAAATTCATAATATTTTCTTAGATGATCTCAGGAAGTAAATATTGTGTTACCATAACTTGAAAGATTGTGCTGTGTATACATTCATACACATATAGCATTCACAGTGAAATCCATATTTAGGGAAACATTGCAGAGTGAGAAGGATGGAGCAAATTTTTGAAATGTCTAGAATCAGATGTACACTCCAGATACTGCTATAAAATTGGAGAAGCAAAAAAACAAAAAACAAGCAAAAGCACCCAAACGAAATAACCAAACCCCCTGCTATTTTCTTTTTATTTTATCCTTAAATAAAAAAATTAATGCCAAATGATTCCGCTGAATTGTTAAAAATGATTTAGGCAGAATGCTCTTTTAAAAACTCTTCCTGTTGTAGAAAAATGAGGCCTTGATTATTTATTGGGGTAACTCAGGCAATACATTTTAACTCTGTAAGCCTCAGTTTCCTAACCTATAAAATGGATATGTAACACTGTAATATAAATGAAGTGAAAATCCTTTGTAATTGTTAATATTACTGATAGTAGTGATGGAAACAGCTTTATTTGTTCTTTTTTATTTTCACAAGTCTGTTTCTTTTAACTACAGATTTCTGGGGTTTTATATTCAATAGTTGTAGAGCTAACAGTACAAATCTAAACATTTATTATCCCTGAAATTTCTTAAATAACCTATTTGTATTTGAATTTAACTTAATACTTATATTATTTACCAGCTGCTTTGTAAGTTAGATTTTCAGTGGTTTAGAAAAGTGCCTGATAGGCAAGTGTTGCTTATGCAGATAGGAACGTTTATCTAGGTTTTTGTTGCCCACAAGCTGGTACCAGGAGATAAAATGCACAGCCTTTAGCTATTTGAGATGTGTCCAGGATATAATTGTTTTAGGAATAACGTATATTTGAAAAGGTATGTTGAAATCTAGGTCTTTTGCAATTTGTTTTAAATATTATTGGTGCAATGTAGAATCTTTGTTAATTTGATTTTTCAAAGTGATTTTATTGTGGAGGAGCAAGAAAATTTTCCTTTCAGAACTCTATGACTCTTCCGTCCCTTGGGCTTGTGGAATAAGCTAGAGACTGTGATGTGTTGGATGCAAGGGTGGCTGTTGTTACCAGGTAGTGTGCATTCACTTTGTAGCTCTGTAAGGCAGGCTCTGCCTATACTGTTTATTGTATTGTCCTTTACCCTATCCTTGTTACTTCACCCTTCACTGCCAGTGGGTGGTGAAGTATCCCCCATTTGAAATGTTTGGGACTGGGATTGTTTTGTAATTAGGATTTTTTTTTCAGATTTTTGGAATATTTGTATATATATATATATATATAATGAGATTTCTTGGGGATGGGCCTCAAGTCTAAACACAAAATTCATTTGATTTTCATATATACCTTAGACATATAGTCTGAATGTAATTTTTAAATAGTATTTTTAATATACCTATGTTTTGACTTTGATGTCACATGAGGTCAGGAGTGGAATTTTCTGCCTGTGGCATCATCTCAGCCCTCAAGTGTTGGAATTTTGGAGGCTTTTGGATTTCAAATTTTGGTTTAAGGATGTTCAGCCTGATTTTTGGAGTACAGCAACATAAGGAAGGAGAATGAGCACGAGACCAGTGCCAGGAATGAGGAAACCTACCTTCTAATTCTTCAACTCTGGTATTGCCCAGTTATGTGTTTTTTGACAAGTCACCGACCAATGACTACTTGTTCTTTTTTCTTTTGTTTCTTTCTCTTTTATTTTTATTTTTTGTGGTGCTGGGTATTGAACCCAGGGCTTTGTGCATGTGAAGCAAGCAATCTACCAACTGAGCTATATCCCCAGCCTGACTAATTGTTTCTTATCTATAATTGAAAGAATTGGACCAGGTCTTCTTCTCTTTTGGATTTAAATTTCTGTGAGTTGAACTAGGCCTAAGCAGTCCAAGCTCTTTCTTAGTAAGTGGTGCTGCCACTGCCTTTGCATTCATAATGAGAAATGGTAGTCAAGAAATATATTTATTTTTCATTTGTGTTCTTCACTTGGTAATGGTGAGTACTTCACTCATACTTCACAGTCATAGAGTATGACAAGATAGTTCATAGGTTCATGCTGGTATTTGTGAATCCAAATCTAATATTACATTGTCTTAACACGGTTCATGCTGGTATTTGTGAATCCAAATCTAATATTACATTGTCTTAACGCTAGTGTAAGACAGCTTGAGAATGAAAGAAATATTTTTTCCTTTGCATTAACATATTAAAAAAACCTTAGTATTTACATATTTCTAAGCCTGTAGAGAGAGTTTTTAAACATAATTCTTTTCTCCAGGCAAATGCTTTATATAATGGAGGCCACCTTTCTCATTAACTTGTCCGGTAGCAAATAAACAACAATAAAGAGTTTAATACCATAGAATAGTATACTATTAGTTAAAGAAGTGCTTAAAAGTTTAAGCTGGAAAACACTTTCCACATATTTAAATACCATCATTAATTAAAAATTCACTCCATTTTTAGAAATAGAGCTGAGAGTTAATACTTTGGTAACCATTCTGCTAGAAAGCTCCTCTGCATTACTCAATATCATAAGATCCCTATGATGTGTTGAAAAGGAGAAAGTTCAGTGGTGACATTGTAGCTTTCCTTCTTCTTCCACCAAGACTTCCTGTTTCAATAGGGAAATGGAAAAAGTAGGAGTCTATACTATTCCCTTTTTCTCCAATCTCTTCTCCCAGCAGTCATTGCGACCTTCTGTTAACAGCAATCTGGATTGGATAATTTGGTGTGAATAGCAAGATTCATTTGAAATGAATATATTTTTCACTGTTTTCTTCAGTATTTACTAAAACATGAGTCATTAAAATAATTTAATTCATCGTTTAAAAGACTTCAGTAATTTACTTTAGCTCACTTCCTTGAAAAATGAATGTATTTTAACATCTTGATATACTCTCAAATGAGTGATGAATGCAGTGTTAAAATGATAGAAATCCTAAATAAAAATAAGTACATAGTACTATATATTCCTCCCCCCCCACTGTTTTACAATATGCAAATTTGGTTTCATGGATTAGGGAATGAATTTTAGTTCATCACTTTTTGTTTTTAACCACAGCTTTGAATTAATCTCTGTTTTATATTAAGATCATTGACCAGGGAGTTAGGAGTCATAGGTTCTATTCTTAGTACTGCCACAAAGAAGTTGTATAACCTTGGACAAATTACCTCATCTTTTGAGACTGAAGTCTTCGTATTTGTGAGAGGGATTAAATTTAAAGATCTGCTTGGTTTTGAATAGTTCTAAAGCAGAACTTGTAAATTTCTGTCTTTTAAGAAAAGGGTAAATTTTTAAATCATAACAAAAAGACCTATTTGTAGTGCCATCTCCTGCCAAGTTTCCCCCTGCAGCACTCTTTCTTCTGGTAGTGTTCCTGATAGTTCCTTGCCTCTATCCTACTTTTGGCTTATAATTCCTTTGTACAAATTTTGGTTACTCTTTTTATTTTGGATTTTTTTCACATCTCTTTTGAAATGCAGAGACAGTAGTGGAACCTACAGATATATAGGTCTTTCAGTGTTATGTCTGATTTCTGCTTGGCATCTAACCCCACCGCCCCCAATCCCAAGAAAGTATATTTACCATCTGAATTGAAATCCTATACTCTTTTTGCTTTGCTTTTTTGAAGAGTGTGTGGTGTTATTAACACACCATTAAGCATCAGAAGATTTGAGCATTGGCTCTGCCACTTGCTAGGTTGTCATAGCTTCTTAGATCACTGTGTAACTTCATTAAGCCTCAGTTTCTCTTTCTTATTATATATGTTCCACCTCCTGCCCAGGAAGCTACGAGGATTCAGTAATATAATAGATGTGAAAGTGTTTTCTAAAATATAAGTTTATGTTTTTATTGTAATTATTTCCACCCCATATTGTATCTGTCCTAAATCAGTTAAGTCAATATTTATTAAGTGCCTCCTGTGAGGAAAATTAGTAAGAATTTCATAAGTAGTAACCTATGAGATTTATATAAAGTTAAGTGTTAAGTATCATAAGAATGATATAGCCTAAAGTTCTGTGAAAGTTCAGAAGGATTATTTTCAGCTGGAGGCATTTAGTATCAGCACTATATTTCTTACATTTTTTTATTGGCAATTATGTGTTTTCAAAATCATTCCTGGATTTAGGCAAAGTTGTTCCATATTATTGTCAGCTTCATTTGATTTTTATTCATAAAAATACTAACTTTATTGTTTTCTGTAATTTAGTAAGTACTTCTTTTTTATTTATTTTCTAAATGACTAACTTTTGGTATCATTTGCTAATTTAATGAATTTAACTTCACTTCCATCTTCTGGTTCATTAAGAAAGATTATCAGATAAGTTTTGATTCAGGATTCACTATTTTAGGATACTTCTTAAAATATTCTTCAGGATTTACTTTGATACTTTATATGTAGCTTTCCAGTAGTGTGTGTTCATCCAAAAATGCTTGTAATTTATTCCTGAGAATTGTGTGGAGTCTTCCCTGAAACTCAGACTATACCTATTCCTTACTCTCATCCTTTAGACCTGACAGTCCAGCATAGGACACTACTTCACAGAGCTTTCCATGTTGCCCATCTTCTTGGTCTCTTTGAATGGGTTAAGATTTAAGAGCCATCTGCCTGTAGGATTGGCTTCAGTGCTTTCCTTGTTGGCAGAGTCAGGTGTATTTATCTCCAATTGTTAGTCATCATGTCTGTTTTTTTTCCCCTCTTAAGATTAACCACTGATATTTATTCTTCCTTTAGGTTTTCAGGAGCTTCCTATGAGTGCTGCATATTCTTAGTCCTGGTGATCTGGCTTCAGCAGTAGTTACTAGGTTATCTTGAAAGAAAACTAAATCATTTTTCAGTATTCAGCTAAATATAAAATGGTTGATGTTAATTATCTGTTTTAGTTATTTTTATTTAGATGGTGGTTTTAGCATTCATAAGATATGCATGAAACTGTTGCTGTCAGAGCAGTGTGCAATGTGGTGAACATTTGCTAGACAGTGCCTTGCCTAGTTAGGGCACTCATCTGCTGGTTGAAGGAATGAATGCACTTTTACCTCTTTAGGCCAGAGCTGGTGTTAGTCTGAAATCTGCTGCTGTTCCTCCCTTCCTTTTGTTTAAGACTAGCAGCTCCTCCTTCAGTGCAAATAACTTAGATAACATTGATACGTTTTAGAGAGGAAGTATGCATTTATTTGTTAGACTCTAGGTAGCAAAATTGATAGGTCTTTTGTTATTTTTCTGAGTCTGTAATTAATGTGGATATTAGGGGTAGGAAAGATTTATGTGAAAATATTGATATCATATTGACATTAAAACTTGTTTTAGTTTCCCATATTGTAATTTGTATAGTAATTTCATACAAGAGTAATAAAACAAGAAAATAATGAAAACCACTATTAAAAAAGCCATCCTTAATCCCACCTCCCAGTAATAATAATTCATAATCTCTGTCAGTCTTTCTAAATAGACATGTTTAAGTCTGTTAACCAAATTGTCACATTCAGCATTGTACATCTTTGTTTTTTTTAAATACTTAGTTGGACACAATACCTTTGTTTTATTTATTTATTTTTATGTGGTACTGAGGATTGACCCCAGGGCCTTGCATGCCCTAGGCAAGCATTCTACTGCTGAGCCACAACCCCAGCCCCAAGCATTCCACATTTTTAATACCATGTATTACTTTATCAAAGAACCAAAGTTCACTGCAATGCAAACAGCTGTTTTTTGTTTTTGTTACTTTGGCACCAGAGGTGAATTCAGGGGCACTCAACTGCTGAGCCACATCCCTAGGTCTTTTAATTTTTTGTTTTGAGATAGGGTCTTGCTAAATTGCTGAGGCTGGATTTGAACTTGCAATCCTCCTGCCTCAGCATCCTGAGCCGCTGGGATTACAGTTGTATACCACTGCTCCTGACAAACAGCCATCTTTTTATAAGAACATTTATATTTTTACATATTATGTTAGTGCCTTAACAAATGTTATAAAAATTTCATCTCCAATGCAGAGGACTTTTAACTATCTCTGGTGACACCTGAGTCACCATTGAGTAGAACAGTCAAAAACTCAGGTTTGAAAGTCTCCACGTGGACCTTTGATCTTGTGTTTGAGTGGCTTCAAATGTGCTGTAATGTCTATGCAGATACCTTTTGTTAGTTGATGTGAGTTGCCAATTTCAGTTTAGTGTAATTCATCATGTTACAGAATTAAACTGGGAAATAGTGGTTCACTTTGTGTGATTTTAGAGCATTGTTAATACTCAAGGTTTTTTTTTTTTAATCCCCCAATTGCCTAACACATGCTTTCACAGTCACTTCATTTTTCAGCAGTGATGGCATCCTGTCAGTTCTGCCTCTAAAATCAGTCTTCCCTATGACTCCACCTCTATGACCTTGAAGTTATGGCCTTGTTTCAAGTTTTAATTTCTCTTTAGAATATTCTAGAAGATGCTTGACTTGTATTTTCCCCCTTCCTTCCTGTTATAATGCTGTAATATTTTCTACCCATTCATGAAGTTTCTTACCTCCTTCTCTTCCTTTATTGTTTTTAGCAAAGTATTTTAGAAAATTTGAAAACTGCATGTACATAGAAAATGAACTTTATTGTATAGAAATGAGCATTGTGTGTGTCTTTTTTTAACACTTGTTTTTGTTCGTGGGTGCTGTGTACATGCACGTGTGTATATATATAAACTTCTAAAATTGGATCAATCTGTGTGTTCTTTAGCCTTTTGAAAATCTTAGTATTATCATGTGGGATTAGGCCCCAACTTCCTTAATAAGACTCCAGTAGTGCAAGAATTAAGCCAAAAATCAATAAAGGGGATGGAATCAAACTAAAAAATTTCTTCTCAGCAAAAGAAACAATCTGTGAGGTGTTGACATCCAATTCGAGCCTACATCCTGGGAGCAAAGTTTTACCCCTCATACATCAGATAGAGCACTAATCTCTAGGGTATATAAAGAACTCAAAAAGCTAAGCACTGAAAAAAAACCAAATAACCTAGTCAACAAATGGGCCAAGGACATGAACAGACACTTCTCAGAAGATGATGTACAATCAGTCAACAAACATATGAAAAAATGTTCATCATCTCTAGCAATCAGAGAAACTCAAATCAAAACTGCTCTAAGATATCATCTCACTCCAGTCAGAATGGCAGCTATTATGAAGACAAACAACAGTAAGTGTTGGCGAGGATGTGGGGAAAAAAGTACATTCATACACTGCTGGTGGGACTGCAAATTGGTACAGCCAATTTGGAAAGCAGTATGGAGATTCCTTGGAAATCTGGGAATGGAACCACCATTTGACCCAGCTATCCCTCTCCTCAAACTATACCCAAAAGACTTAAAAACAGCATACTATAGGGACACAGCCACATCAGTGCTTATAGCAGCACAGTTCACAATAGCTAAACTGTGGAGCCAACCTAGATGCCCTACAGTGGATGAGTGGATAAAAAAATGTGGCATATATACACAATGGAATTTTACTCAGCAATAAAAGAGAATAAAATCATGGCATTTGCAGGTAAATGGATGGCGTTAGAGAAGATAATGCTAAGTGAAGTTGGCCAGTCTCCAAAAAACAAATGCCAAATGTTTTCTCTGATATAAGGAGGCTGATTCATCTTGGGGTAGGGAGGGGGAGTATGGGAGGAATAGATGAATTCTAGATAGGGCAGAGGGGTAGGAGGGAAAGGGAGGGGGCAGGCGATTAGCAAGGATGGTGGAATGTGATGGACATCATTATCCAAAGTACATATATGAAGGCTCGAATTATATGTCAACATACTTTATATACAACAGATATATGAAAAATTGTGATATATATGTGTAATAAGAATTGTAATGCAAAAAAGGAAAAAAGTACATGTATAAGGGCATGAATTGGTGTGAACATACTTTATATACAAAGATATGAAAAATTGTGCTCTATATGTGTAATAAGAATTGTAATAATGCATTCCACTGTCATGTATTTAAATAAAATAAAATAAAATAAATAAAAAAAAATCTTAGTATTGCCTGGTGTGGTGGGGCATGCCTGTAAATCCTAGCAGCTCAGGAGGCTGATTCAGGAGGATCATGACTTGAAAACCAGCCTCAGCAAAAGCAAGGCACTAAGTAACTCAGTGAGACTTGTCTCTAAATAAAATAGAAAATAGCGCTGGGGATGTGGCTCAGTGGTCGAGTGCTCCTGAGTTTAATCCCTGATATTCCACTTCCCCCCACACCAAAAAACCCCTAATATTTTGTGAACATTTTCCCATGTTTTTCTACATTTTTTTGCTCTGTAATTTGGATGTATTATGATTTATTCTTCCTTGCTGGACACTTGGGTCTTTAGGTCCCTTCTTTGCCATGTAATCTTAACTCTTAGCATTATGTTCTTAGAATTTGGTACTTTGTCATGATAGGTTATGCTAATTGGTATTTTAATGTTGTATTTTTTTCTTTTTTTAACAGGTAATGTGGCTTTAGATAATCTACAGATAAAAGAAAATGCTCTGGTAAGTTTGTTTTAAACTATGCTAAAAATTCAGTTAATTTGGTAAGCTCTTAGAAACCTTTGGTTACTAGGCATCTGGTACCAGGTACAAGATAAAGTGATTGAGTCACTCAAAGCAAGATTACTTATTTAACAATCAATGGAAAATTTGAGATTAAAGATTTGGAATATTTTTCCTGTAGTGATCAATATACTATCTTCGAAAATGCAATGTTTTTTCTTGCCTTAATTTGACTATACAGCTTTTCAAGTCTGCATTTTTCTTTTACAGAAACATTTTTCTTCAGAATTATCTTTTAAATAAGGGCTTGATTTTAAACAGTCTTCCTAGTCTTATGGTATTATGGTAATATTAAGAGCTAAAATAGTAATTTTACTCTGTGTCTTATACTTTACGTCATTTTCTGTTGAGCTAAAAACGAGACTCACCTTCTTCCCCATTAGGTTTATATTTAGCCTATATCTGTTTCTTTGTGGCTTAAATAAGATGAGAAGTTTAACCTGGCACACAGTAGATACTCAAAATAATTTAAAATTTTCTTTTCTTCCTTTATATAGTATGTCACAACTTTTAAAATTTCCTTTAAAAATTTAGAACTCATGATTTTATTGCTAGAGTTTAGAATAAAGCTTATTTTTTGACAATATTTTATAAGAACATAAATATAATGTGGGGACAGAGTATATATCACCTACTTAGAAGATAAATCCAACATTAGTCTAATTTGTGTTAGCCTAATTTGCATTTTGGGTATAATTAAATATTTTGTGATTTATTCTCCATTAATTGTCAAAATAGACTCCTTTCCCAATATAACCACATTGGTGAGGTTTTAACTTTGGATATAGGTTCTTTACATTTATTTGGTGTAAAAGTTATTTTAAGAGGCCAAAAATGAGCATGAAACCAGTTTCAGAAGTAGGTAGTTATGGTTTGTATCCTGTTTAGATTGAATTCCCTTGAATTTACCTTTTCTGTCTTCTGGGAGGGCAGAATTGCTTTTATTGCCAGTGAAGAGTTTTTGTTTGTTTTTTGGTCTAAAAAAGATTTTTCTGTTAAAAATGATTAGTATTTTGTTCAGTTCCCATTCATTTAGAATGCTCAATTAATCAGATTATCATGTAAATTGATTATTTTAGTTACTTGTAACCTAAAGTACTGTGTTTCTGTGGCCACATTTTCATATTACTCTCGTATATTAAGGTAATGCCTATTGGGAAGTCTGTACTGACTGGTTTAGTTATTAATAATTCTGAAGACTCCGGTGGTCATTATGAATATCAGTTATTGTTTAGTATTCTGTGAATAAAAAAAGTAATTTGAATTTTCTAATAGTTTGAATCTAAATAAGTGAAAATCTTTTATTATTGGTTCGTGTTTTTCTTCAGCTTACAGGAAATGCTAATTTGGTAAATGATATGTTGGGAATCTACCTTTACTTTAAAAACTTTTATTCTTTTAAGAAATATTTGATTTGAGGCAATTATTCAGTTATTATAGCCAACTAATTTATGTGACAGTACTCTATTCCTTTTCTTGTTCTAGCATTTTGGATAAACAATGTTCCTGTGTTTAAGTTAATGGAATTTTCATTTGTTTTATTAGAACAAGTAACCAGTTTATCCAATTACTTTATAAAACTACAAACTCTTTTCCATTTTTGTAAGTCAAAGTTTAATAAAACTCTTTGGCTATAAAACATACAGTTTATGAGTTATTCAAATATAGAGAATTTTTGTTTTGTTTTTCTTACTAGGTGAGTGTATTTAAATGATGATACAAATTTTTTTTTTTTTTGGGGGGGATTGCTTAATAATTTAAGATGTCATTTACATTTTTTTCTTCCTTCTGAAGAGTGAATTGGATGTTCCTTTTAAAGTCAAGGCTGGCCAAATTGGTAAGTATTTCACTCTTCATTTGAATTATTATTAGTCCTTTTAGTTCTTTATTTTGCATGTACTGTTTAATCTAAGAAATATTTTTTAACTTGATTAAAACATGAGAGATTTTTGGTTTATCTTAATTTTAGAGTTCTAAGCTTATATATTATACCTATATACTTAAGTATTTTTTTTAAAGGGTAGAAAATCACCTTCTAAAATGAAAGGTATGTGAACTGCAGTCATGTTCTTCAGGCTTAGATTCTGCTGCACAAAATATGTCTTCATTTTCAGAACTCATAACTTGTGTGCTTTTTCTGTATATGTGCGAGTAGAATAATTTGCAAACTCTGTTAAATAAACTTTAAAATATAGCTTGTTTTCCTCAAGTTTGTTCAACCATTTTCACTTAATATGTTATGCCGCAGTGTGGTATGGAGGATATATTTTGGTAAGTACAAAGTTTTCTTCTTTGCAGCTACACTCTTTGATTAAGACCATTGATACTAAACACATATCTTTGTAGAAGAAAGTTTTTAACAGAAAATTTAATTTACAAAGTTCTCCCAATTAGTTCATGCTACCTGATTTTTTACTTAATGTATATCTCTCTATATGTAAACATAAATTACATATTTACAACCCTAAATAGCTTACTCTTTATAATTTTCACTTATACAATGTCCTTGATCCTACTTATAGCACCTTGCTGTTATACCACATTGCTGTTCTTCTTGATTTAGTATTTTGAATTCTAGGAAGGCTTTGTCTTTTATACTCTTATCATCTCTTAGCAATTACATGGATACAACTGTTTGGTCCATTTTACATAAATTACATGTATCCTTTTAATATAAAGGAACATGAGTTTGCTTTTGTCATTTGTAATAGAAGTCATTACCTGAAGTTGAAAGTATCTATGGGACATGTGCCATCTTTTTGTTTGTTAAGTACTGCCAACTATGGTAGTATTGTTCTAGTAGTGCTCTAGAAGTATTATTGTGGCCCTGTGTGCTTTATTGAAATCTTAAGAGTATAAATGTTGTAGCCATTCATTCATCCTTTTACCTTTGAAATATTTATGCATACATGCTGAATATGTCTAATCAAGTACTGTGGGAGAATCAAGAATGAAGATGATGTCTTTGTTTTCAAGGATGTGATAGAGATCTAAAATTAGGACATATAGTAAAATTGTTTTTCCAGTGTATTGGATAAATTATAGTAGACTAAAGAAATTTTGCATTATTTACTATATTCTTATAATTAGATTTATATGTTGAAGGAGCTTTTCTAGTGGTTTAAATATGTTCTTATGGGCTGGGAATGTGGCTCAGGCGGTAGCGTGCTCGTCTGGCATGCGTGCGGCCCGGGTTCGATCCCCAGCACCACATACCAACAACGATGTTGTGTCCGCCGAGAACTAAGAAATAAATATTAAAAAAAAAAATTCCCCTCTCTCTCTCTCTCTCTCTCTCTCTCTCTCTCTCTCTCTCTCTCTCTCTCTCTCCCCTCTCTCACTCTTTCTTTAAAAAAAAAATAAAATAAATATGTTCTTATAACTTTTAAAGTATAATAAGGATTTAATAGCTTCTCCAGAGTTGCTCAGTTACAAGAGACCCATTACATAATAAGGGATGCAAAGCATATTCATCCTTTATCTTGGTTAATAGAGTGTTTATTTTTTTATTTTTAATTTATATATATATAGAGAGAGGGGGGGAGAGAATTTTTTAATATATTTTTTTCAGTTTTCGGTGGACACAACATCTTTATTTTATTTTTTTATGTGGTGCTGAGGATCAAACCCAGTGCCCCTTGCATGCCAGGTGGGCGCATTACCACTTGAACCACATCCTCAGCCCTAGAGTCTTTATATTAGTTGTTGAATTTCTTCTCAGGTTAGAATATTATACCTCAGCTGTAGATTTTTTTTTTAACACAATGCCTTTATTTTTATGTGGTGCTGAGGATCGGACCTGAGCCCCGCCCATGCTAGGTGAGCACTCTACCACTTAGCCACAATCCCAGCCCCTCAGTTATAGATTTTTAAAGGGACATTTCCCACTATTTCAGTCTTATGCTCATGGAGAAGGCAGTTAAATAAATGGTTACAAGATTATGAGATAATTACAGATTGTATCAGTTATAAATATATGCAATGCCTAGTATAAAACAATAAAAATTAGAAGTGACCCAAAAGTATACTAGTATTACCTCTAAACTCCCCTGACCTGGGAGCCATTTAAGAAACTCACCAGGTTTATAGGCTGAAATGAAAATAAAATCTAAATGGAGAAATAATTTGATATTTTAACCCTGGAATAGATTCCCAGGTAAAACTGTCCAGATGACCAAAATATCACACTTTACATAGCATTATTTTATTTCCTTTTCATCTTTTTATATTGTTTATCAAGTCTTTGCACTTTGAGCATCTTCATTTAAAAATGCTAGTGTTTCTGGTAGGGTAAGTGACTTAGTCATTCACATACTAGCATGAGTTGAATCAGATTCTGTTCTCCTAAAAGCACTGAGAGAACTGCAGCTTTTATCATGTTATTTTTTTTTTTACAATTATGATATGGAAGGTATTTTACATTGGAATCTAAATAAAAAATGCAAAAGGGCTGAGGATATGGCTCAGTGGTTGAGTGCCCCTGAGTTCAATCCTGTTACCAAAATAAAACAAGCAAACAAACAAAAAAACAAAAACAAAACCATATAAAACTTCAAGGGTAGGAAAGGTTTGGACAGAATTCTCGTAGTAGTGTTGAGGGCAGACTGGGGGCTGCCTGGAGCTCTGGAAAGAGGGATAACTGGAGATGGGAAAGGATAAAGAAAGTACAAAAGACAGATTTTTTTCCCTCTCAAAATTTAGCTGTATTCTCTTTTCTGTCCTTTTTTCTTTTTCCTGTAGAACCCTAAATATGTAAATATTAGAGCCAGAGTTTATCTGCATTGTGAGAGTTTCTGTGGACTCTTTCCTGAAGGGTCTGGTACTAATACTATTGTTTCTAAGAGAGAAAATGTGTTCTGCCTTTCAAGTGACTTATAAGTAGATTTTTGGAATATAACCAGTTTGAGTTATGTAATAATAGAGTCATATTAATATAACACCATAAAACAGTTATGACTTTCTTTTAAAGCTCACCTCTTGCTGTCCTAACAACTTTATATACTGTCAAAGATCTATTCCTTGGACCCTTCTCTATGTTGCTACTTCAATTCCTGGGATCTTGTACACATATTATTTTTAGAGATTTAGTTGTTGTTGTGAATATAACAGTATATGCAATATTCAGATGAGTTCTGGTTCCAGCAAACCATATTTAGTATGCAATATGTTGTATGTAATATGTAATATTTAGCAGCCCCCAGTCTGCCCTCCACACTACTACTAGAATTATGTCCAAACCTCTCCTACCCCTGAAGTTTTATATGGTTTTGCTAATGACCTGTGTGGACTTAAGCTTATGAGACTAACCTTTCTGGGACTGAATTTCCTTTTTTTGGGGGGAGAGGTACCAGGAATTGAACTCAGGAGCACTTTACCACTGAGCTACATCTCCAGCCCTAATTTATATTTTATTTAGAGACAGGGTCTCACTGAGTTGCTTAGTGCCTTGCTGTTGCTGAGGCTGGCTTTGAACTTGCCATCCTCCTGTCTCAGCCTCCTGAGCTGCTGGGATTACTGGCATTTGCCACCATGCCTGCTGAATTTCCTATTTTTCAAAATTGAAAAAATAGCCACTGCATTTATCCTTCATTTTGTAATATTAAATGAGATACTAGCTCTCAAAAAGTTTGGAGAGTATAAAGATAAAGCATAATGTGAATATTTACTTATAATGGTACTATTATATGGAAAATATCTTTGTTAACTTGAATCTTGGAGTCTTTTCATTTTTTTTCTGAGCAATGTAAACACAATATGCATGGAGAGTTTTGTTATACTTTTTCTTAATGGAAAGTAAGAAATTTATTATCTACTTGAGCAGTCAAATAAACCTTTAAGATTGAAATTATATTTCTTTAGATAAATTAACTTTGAAGATTCCTTGGAAAAACCTTTATGGAGAAGCAGTTGTTGCTACCCTCGAGGGATTATACCTGCTTGTTGTCCCTGGAGCAAGTATGTCATTTTATGTATGTCAGTAACATCACAATGAAATTAATTGTTACCTAAGTAACAAAAATTGGGCTAAGTATTCTAATGTATTTAGTAAGCTAGAAGGTAATATAAATAAACTAATCACATATATTTATGCAAAATACACATCTTACATATGTATGAATGCTACATTGTCACATTTATTTATAAAATATTTTGTGTTATTGTTGAAAACAGAGTAAATTCAGCCTATTTTAAAATTATGCTGTTCTCTATGTGTAATTATTTTGCATCTAACACTTCCTGTTGAGATGCATTAGACAGATTTGAGAATGTAATAAATTTAAAAGATGTACTAGATAAAAAGGGTATATGTATTTTATGATTGCTGGTACATATTCTTGAATTACTCTGAAAGTCTTTTTTTATCAACCTTTATTGATACCAGGTGGTATTGGATATAAAATTATTTTGGGGTTTACTAAAAATTTTTATAACTCAGATAATAACTGACAATAGTCTGATATATTTTCTGTCTTCTTTTTGTTTCTGTTTTACTTACTTTCTCTTTTCCACCTTTTCCCTATCTTCTTTTTCCTTATGAGCTTTTCCTTCCTTCCTTCTTTTTGATGTTTTATAAGAAAATGGGATTCATTAATGTTTAAACATTTTGTAAAACTAAGAATGCAGAAGTTGGGGCTAGGGTTGGGGCTCAGTGGTAGAAAGCTCGTGTGGCACATGCAAGGCCCTGGGTTCAATCCTCAGCACAACATAAAAATAAATATATATGTCCACCTGAAAAAACCTAAAAAAAATATATATATATATATATATATATATATTAAAAAGATATTATGTCCAACTATAACTAAAAAATAAATATTAATAAAAGAATGCAGAAGTGTTTTTCAGGTTTAAAAACAATTTTTGTATATGATTTATGCAATTAGGCTGAAATTTTTCCACTTAATTACTTACTAAATCCACTTCTTCTTATACAATTAACTGTGTATTTTAGGTATTAAGTATGATGCTGAGAAGGAAGACAAATCTTTGCAGGATATTAAGCAGAAAGAACTTTCCCGAATTGAAGAAGCCCTTCAAAAAGCAGCAGAGAAAGGTATAGTAAATTTATGTTTTAGGTAATATAAATATTCCTATATATTTTAGATATATTTAATGTCCTTTAAAGAGGATGTTTCATAAGCCTTCTTAAGCTGTAGTTCTAAAGAATCTTCTTTTAAAATTATATCTCAAGATGTTGATTATAAACTTTTAAAGAACTACATTTAAGACTGACTTTTTCTGTGTGATTTTTCTCTCTCTGCCAGTTTGTTTTTCACACTTTTCTTAACCAGTCATTTTTACTATGCTATCAGAAGACTTTCAAATTCTATAAATTCCTGCAGTTTTGGTCAAGCCCTAAGAATTTCTTTGGGTGCATTTTTACCTGTGTTCTTGCAAGATAATGAGTTTAAGTACATTATTATAGTGAAATATGTTCAGTAGAAATTCTCTTGTCATTCTAGTTCTAGTTATCTCTCTTGATATTGTTTGGGATATTTAAAAAAAGTTTGACTCTTTCAGTATCAATGTTTAAATATCTTACTTTAAGTTTTAATTTTTGTTTTTATTGAAAGAGATCTGATGATTTGTTGGTTTAAATTTTGATTTTGGCTTATAATGTAAGAATGTTGAGAAAAAAAGTCTGTAGAGTGATGAGTTGGACTTTGCTAAACATTCAGTTTATTTCTTACTATATTGAGATAAATTATTTTTCCTTAATTGTTAAGAAATATAGTAACCTCAATTTGCATTTCAATATTCTTTTCTAATTTCTGTGGATATAGGTCACATATTCATATTATAGTAGTCATGTGAATGATAAAAGATAATCCTGACCTTTAGATGCTTTACATTTTGACATTATTAATTAATAGTTATTGCTTAGTTGCTTCTTTTCAGACTTATTTTTCTACTTCTTTCTTGATTTTAAAAGCATGAAAGCACTATTGCACACATGTAGGGACTCAGGAAGAAGAGAAGATGATTAAAGTGTAAACAGCAGTACATGAAAGTAAAAATAAAATCCTCATGCTGATTTGCTCTAAAAAAAGTATTTTTATTTATTTCACTTGCTAAACTGGAGTGTTGCTTAATATTATGGAAAAAAATGAAAATATAACTGATTTCATTTTTGAAGATTTAGCTTTAACAAACTCTTTGATAGTTTTTTCCTTTCATTTCACTGGAGTGAGTTTATTTTCTTGTGAAGGCTATCATAAAGGGAAAGCTTAATTCATGGTAAAGTCAGAAGATTACTAAATGCTAGATTCTATATCTGCAATGTTAATTTTATCAAAGTAATATATTTGCACACTTAAAAATGAAATAGTTTTGCCAAAAAAATTTAGGATAAAAAATGGCAGTCCACTTTTACTACTCTTCTGACCTGCTCCTTAAAGGGAACTGTATTTTTTGCAATATTAACATTCTATCATTGTCTATTTTATTAATCTAAGGAATTATCTAGGACTTCCAAGATAATTAGTAATTAAGGAGTTTATGTCTTTGTCTCCTTTCACCACAGATTTCTTCTTCTCATAATATGGATATATCATAGTTTTTGGCCAACTATTAGATGATATTTACATTACTAGGGCATTATGATATACTATGATTATATCTTCTTTCTTATGCAGTCTTTGTTTTTTTCTTGAATTGTAAGTGCTTCCTTTTTTATTTGCTTATACATACACACACACTCACATACACATATTTATTTGAACTGGGGATTGAATCCAGGGCATCTGGTATGCTAGACATGTGCTCTACTACTGAGCTATACCCCCAGCCCATGAGTTACCCAAACCCATCTGTTGGCTCTCTCCACCTACCCCTTTTTTTCTTTGGAGTTCTTCCTCTGCACTGGTTGCTTTTAGGCCAACTACACAGTTTTCATCTTGGGACCGATCCTCCTTGCTTCTCTGTGTTTAATTCATTCTTTCTTGGGTCTTGGGTCTTTTTCTTTTTTCTTTTTTCTAAAATTACTCCATTACTCCTTTTTTTTTTTTTTTTCTGGAGCACATCTTATAGTTTTTAAGTAAGTATGTACTGCATATAATTTTGACAATTCTTTCAGAGCTGGATGCCTTTATGTTTTACTTTTCCACTTATGTTGTCTGGGGATACAATGCTAGGTTAAAAATTAGAATTTTTAAGGCAATATCCTCTAGTATCAATATCCTGGATAGTTTCATGCCAGTCTGCTCTATACATTGTTGGAAACACAAAAATTAGAAAATCCTTGGACTTGAGTATCAAGGACTTTACATTTTAACTGAGCAAATAAGACATAATGATAACTAGGATAAAGTGTTGAGTTCCATCAAAGAGGTGCAGATAGAATGTTAAGAGCGTTCAGAATGAGCATACTGGGTTCAGCCAAAGAGATCAGGGCAGATGCTATGAAGTTATATATCCAGCCGAATGTTAACAATATGGAAAGGAGAGTGGATAGTGAAGATGGAAAGTGTAGATTATCTGTGGAGAACAGCTGACACTTTGGGAGTTTGTTGTGGTGTGTTTGGATATAAGGTTGGAAAGCTAAGTGTAGGTAAATTTGAAGAGATTTAAATGTCCTAAAGATGATGATAAAATGATACTGACATTGATAGCTGACACTTATTGAACACTTAATATTTTCCAGTCACTCTTCCAAGTGTTTTCTATGAATTAACTCATTTAATAGGTGCTGTTATTGTTTCCATTTTGTGGGGGAGTATGTTGAAAGTTACATAATTTGTTCTAAATCACATAGGGAAAGAATGGCAGAGCTAGGGTTGAATCCAGTCTGGCTGTAGATCGTATATTCTTAACTCTGCAATAGTGAACTTTAGTCTGTAGCCAGGGGGAGAGTTAGTAACTTTTCTCTTTTCCCTTTTTTTAGTAATATAGGGAATTGGCCACAGTGTGTATGCCTGTAATTCCAGTAGCTCCGGAGACTGAGGCAGGAGGGTAGTAAGTTCAAAGCCACCCTCAGCAACTTAACGAGGCCCTGTCTCAAAAATAAAAAATTTTAAAAGGGCTGGGGATGGAGTTGTGGCTCAGTGGTAGAGCACTTGCCTGGCATTTGCAAGACACTGGATTCGATTCTCAGCACCATATTAAAAAGTAAATAAAAAATAAAGGTATTGTGTCCATCTACAGCTAAAAATATTTAAAAAAAAAAAAGGGCTGGGGATGTGGCCCAGTGGTTAAATGCCCCTGGGTTCAATCCCTGCTATAAAAGAGAGAGAGAGAGAGAGAGAGAGAGAGAGAGAGAGAGAGAGAGAGAGAGAGAGAGAGAGAGAGAGAGAGAGAAGAAATCTAGGAAGCCACTAATCAGAGCATCAGAGCTGTGATTTAGGAAGTTAAACTTGCAATGATGTCTAGATTAGGTTGGATTTGGGACAGAAATAGTGAATGCTATATAGCCATCATTAATAAGAATGAATATAGAGAGTTCTTGAGTGTATCTGAAGCAGAGGACTAAAGTAAAATGAAGTCATTTCACCTAACTCAATGTCAAATATTACATAATATTTTTTTTTCCAAAAAATGAGCAAAATGGCAGGCAAAAAGAGAACCAAAAAACAAATTTTTGTTCTATTTGAAATTTTGTTAAAGATTTCAAGGAGCATTAGCTATAATTGATATTTGACTACCTTGCTTAATTTGAAATAAGAAATTATAATTTTAATTATTAAGAATTTTTGTTTTAATATTATGAAAACAAAGTTTGTATGTTGAAAGAATAAGAATGGTATTACTGTGAATATTAGAAGTAAGTGGTTTTGTTGTCACTAAATTTTATTTATCTTGCTACATGATTTCTAATTCTATAAAATTAGGTTTAGGTATATCTTACATTTGAGATTAAAGGTGTCTTTTAAATGCTTTGCATTTTGGTTATGCTGCCATGCGGATGCAGGCGCACATTCAGGGGAGTTCATATATGGCTTGGAAAACTTTGTTTACAAGGACGTCAAGCCTGGTGGGTATGCATGATTAATTATATTCAACTATATACAAATATATTTTTATTCATGCTTGTGTATAGTGAAGTCCATTTGACGGTGTGCCATCCTTTAGAAAAATATGGAAATGTAATTTATGTCTTCACCGTTTACCATCTTCCCTTTTCCCTACCTTTTGCATCCATCCATTCATTCATTCACTAAGTATTTGAGTGTCTTCTTGTGGCAAGTACATTGATGTCTAGGTTAGGTTAGATTTGGGACAGAAATAGTAAATGCTATATAGCCATCATTAATAAGAATGAATATAAAAGATTTTTGAGTGTATCTGAAGCAGTGGACTAAAGCCAGATATGCATGGGTATACAAACATGATTCACTGCTCTTGGGAATCTCACAGTTTGATCTACATATGTCAATTTTGGACTGCCTTTTTTTCTGGTACAGTAATAATTTCTGAATTAAGCAGTTCCTCTCTCCTACAGCAGTGATTTTCACATTTTTAAAAAGCAATAAAGTGGATTTTGTTTTCAGAGGCGGGAGAGAACAAGACTTTAATCAGAACCTTGATAAGTACTTGTGTTTCTGCTCATATCCTTCTGGATTGTTCACCTTTGTAGTAACTCCAGAGACGCATCTAGACTACTATCCTACTCAGCATATTGAGATTTGAAACTTCACAAAGGCAAAGTGAAGGCCATTTGCTTTAGGATTTATAGTAGGATTCTTTTATATACTAGGAAGTTGTCCAAATACAGCAATCAATTAAAAATTAATACTTGGATTTATTGAACTTTATATAAGTCTTCAGGAACTTTCTATATTAATTTAATGATGAATGAATGGCAAGTGCGTTTTATATTTTGTGTTTTATTTACTTATATTTGAATTAGTCACATTTCTTTTTAAAAAATTTTTATTGATTTTAAAAAAAATAAACAACATCAGAATGCATTACAAATTTTATTACACATATATAGCACATCTTTTCATATCTCTGGTTGTATATAAAGTATGTTGGCACCAATTCATGTCTTCATACATGTACTTTGGGTAATGATGTCCATCACACTCCATCATCCTTGCTAATCCCCTGCCCCCTCCTTTATCCCTCCCACTCTTCTGCCCTATTTAGAGTTCGTCTATTCCTCCCATGCTCCCCATCCCTACCCCAAGATGAATCAGCTTTCTTATATCAGAGAAAACATTCAGCATTTGTTTTTTGGGGATTGGCTAACTTCACTTAGCATTATCTTCTCCAGCACCATCAATTTACCTGCAAATGCCATGATTTTATTTTCTTTTATTGCTGAGTAAAATTCCATTGTGTGCATATGCCACATTTTTTTTATCCATTCATCTACTGAAGGGCATCTAGGTTGGCTCCACAGTTTAGCTATTGTGAATTTTGCTGCTATAAACATTGATGGGGCTGTGTCCTTGTAGTATGCTGTTTTTGAGTCCTTTGAGTATATATAGACTGGTAGAGCACTTGCCTAGCATTTGAAAGGCACTGGGTCAAATGGTGGTTTCATTCCCAGATTTCCAAGGAAACTCCATACTGCTTTGTATTTTGTATTTTAAACATTAAACATTCTGTTAGAGTTACATCTGCAACTATCGACTTTTTTAATATATAGATTCATTTTGATAAATGGAAGAAGAATTTGCATGGCAGATTCACAGCATTAAGTATCTTGAAAGCAGTTTCCCTTCTAACATATTTACCCCTTTAATAAGTGTGTTTGACTGTGTTGTCTTATAGTTACTTTAATATAAAAGGTATCATGGAGATACATACTGTGTAATTTTGTAGGCTATAATTGAACCAGTTTTCTGTAGTCTGCTACTGTGTTTTCTGTTCCTTTTAGAAGTAACCTACCCCTAACATATAAATGAATTCCAGTGACCCATTCAAATATCTTAACAAAATCTCTGGGCATTGTTAAAAAATAGCAGAACAAGGACACTTATAAAGGAAAACCTAATTAAGTTGCTAATTAATTCAGTTTCCTTTTTTTTAAAAAATCCTTCTTTTTAGTTATACATGACAGTAAAATGTATTTTGACATATCATACATACATGGAGTATAACTTCCTGTTCTTGCGGTTCTACATGATGTGGAGTTACACTGGTCATGTATTCATATATGGACATACGAAAGTTATGTCAGATTCATTTTAGTATCTTTCCCATTCTTATCCCCCTAATGAAACTCTCCCCATCCAGTGAACCTTCATTCCTTCCTCTGCCCTTTTTAAAAGGTGCATTAGCATGGATTAAAATGAGGCTCAGAATGTTGGTGATTCTACAATGACAATAGTTAATTTTGTTTATGATATCTTCATTGGCTAGGATTTAATGTATACTTCATGATCATTTCCTCTTTTTAGTTTCTGAGTGTATATTCTTTCCTTATTTGAATTTAGTTTTTTATTGTCATTGTTTGTGTTTTTCTTACCTTAGAGCAGTGGTTCTTGAACCAGTTTCATAATAATCCTATGACATTATTGGATTTTTAACTGTGCTGACATTTGCATTGCTTGTACAGAGGCAGGGGTTAATAAAATTGCTGGCTGCCTTAGTGTGATCCAAGACAGTACACCAGACTGTACTGGTAGTCATTATATTCTTCACTACCATCCACTCAGAGTACACAAAACCCAAAATGAATGTCAGTTTTACTGAAAAACTGTCTTTATATATTAGGAAAAATTTAATATTAATGAATTTTAACTTTTGAGTGTATGTCTCTTTAGTATTCCATGAAACAAAAGAGAATAAAAACACTTCTGCACAAAGAAGGATGTTGATTATCTCAAGGAAAAGAAGATGCATTTGATTGAGTTGTGAGCTGAACTAGTTGCTTTTTTAAGAAGGTTATTTTTACTTGACAGAATGCTGTCATTCAGATTTGGATATGTGGTAGACACTTCAGCAAAACAACTTCAAGTAAAATCAACTAGTAATATTTGTTGCTAATGATAAAATTTGAGCTTTTTGAGGAGAAATTAGAATTTTAGAAAACTTGTATTTGTCACCTTGAGCTGGGCAGCTTCCCAGTCTTTAAAGACTTTCTGATGAGATTTGATCTTAACAAATGTGACTTCTGATGTTAAGTAATGAAATGATTCAATATTTGGAAGATTTGCCTAATTCGGTTAAGCAAAATTGTGTATTAACAATGAATGATAAAAGGTCATGCATGTGTAAAAGGCTCATTTAAAATGTAAGATGGGGCATTGATTTTTTTTTTTGGAGGAAAAATTCATTTACAAGGTTTCATATTCCATGATGGATCTACCTTTTACAAACTGCCATTTGTTGAATTTTGATGTCATGTTTGTAGATATGAAAAGGCCTTGAAAATACTCTTCCCTTTTCTGGTTGTATATCTGTAGTTAAATCAGACTTTAATCATATACTTCTCCAAAACCACATATCTCAACAGTTTAAAGACAGAAGGTGGTATGTGAATCCAGCTGTCTTCTACTAAGCCAGATATTAAAGGGATTTGTAAGAAAGTAAAGTGATTAAGAGTCTTTGTACTATAATTGCTTGGAAATATGTAATTATCATTCTTAACTATATGCTATCTATGTGATGATGAAATGGTTTGTTGATTTTAATTGAATTAACAAAAATATTTAAAGAAATTCTCAATTTCTGGTATGGTAAATATCAATAGTTATAATCCATATAAACGAAAAGCACTTTAGAATCTTTAGGTTTTAAGTGTGACAAAGGATTCCAAGATCAAGATATTTGGGAACTACTTTAGAGTATGATTGAGAATCATCATTTACTGTTCATCAGATTTATTAGACTATTTCTTTAAAGAGCTGTGCAGTGCTCAGCTTAGTTTTGAACCCATTTGGAAAGGTCAAACATGGTGCATCTAACATTGGATCAAAAACAGAACATAGGGCTAGAACAAATGTGTAACTAGAAAGACAACAAGTTAGATCTGAAGAGAATCAGAATCTGTCTCTAAAAGCAATTCTAGCCAAATGAAATTGTTTTGGGGTCGCTATTTTGATTTGTCCTTTTTCAAATGGTATTTCTTGGAGAACTCAGTCTCATAAATAAACTCAGTATGTTTAATTTATGACTGGAATAAAATTAGTGACTGTCCTTGTGGCAGAAAACAATGATATTAGAACTGTCCAGATTCTTTTTTTTTTTTCAAGAGAGGGGGGGGGGGAGAGAGAGAGAGAGAGAGAGAGAGAGAGAGAGAGAGAATTTTTTAATATTGATTTTTTAGTTTTTGGTGGACACAACATCTTTATTTTATTTTTATGTGGTGCTTAGGATCAAACCCAGCGCCCTGCGCATGCCAGGCAAGCACGCAACCGCTTGAGCCACATCCCCAGCCCTAGATTCTTTTATATATTTATTAAATATTTTTTTTTCTTGAAACTCAGGTTTTAGTTTTGTAATTAAAATTTGATTCTTAACTTTACAGTAGAGAAGTTTGCAGGTATAAAGAACAAATTGGAAATTTCAAGCTAAATTTCACATGTATTCTCTGAAATTTAAATAATATTGAGTTTGTATTTTATTAGAATGTTCAAGTATAGATTTTAAAAATTCATTTGAACAGGTATATATTGTGTACTTTATGCCCAGACATTAATTAATCCCTGTCCTAAAGGAAGCTTCCTGCCTGGTGGCAAGAGAATTGTGCAGATGCTTCAAATACAGTGTTATCATTTTTTATTGGAATTTTATATAAGATGCAGATCCTAGAGCTGCTTTGAGGAGTTTAAAAGGTTTCATAATAAGCAGCAGAGCTGGACCTGAGATTTGGAAACCTAGAAGTTTGCCTAGTAAAAAAATTCAGGAAAGGCAGCCCAAGTTTAGGGAACCATGTGTAGAAAGACATTAGGCATTAGAAAGTATGGCTTGTTTTGGAAAGTAGTATTTTGGTAGTTTCTAGTGCAAGGATGAATGGCAGGACCTTTTGTGCCATGCAGATACTTTTTGATTTTATCTGGCTGGCTTCAGAGAGCCTCTAAACGATTTTGAAGACGGGATTAACAATCTGTGAGTAATATTTTAGAAGACATTCTGGTAGCAGTGTGGAAGGACCTTAAATAGGAGATAAGGATGGAGATTAGAGGACAGGAGACCATTCAGAGACTGCCTCAGAGTTCTAGAGATGATGCCTAGTAGGCAATTGAATATAAAGATTTGGAAATTGGGTAAGACAGGTGTTGGATAACACCAAAATACACTGAGGCAGTGCCAAATAAAAAGAGGATATAATTTTAAAGTAATAACAACTAATTTAAAAACAGTTCAATGTATAGTTTATGCTCTTATATTGTTTATATCTTTAACTAATTAAATAATTTTGTTTTTGAAGTATAGCATCCAGAGGAGTTCATCTGTTGGCAACATACTCATTCATTTCATTTATGTTCCTTTTGTCATTATTACATTTCCAATATTTTGATTACAGACTCAAATTGAAATGAAACTTCATATTGTAAAGTTATATATATTACAGAGATCATTGCAAATGGATAGTTTATCCAGTTTTTTTATAATTTAACCTGCCAAATTATTTTGTAGATTAAAGTAGGTTATTGTTTACTGAAGAATGTTTTTCTAGACCAAAGAAAGTTTGTGAATCTGTGTTTGTATTAAAATAATAGATCAGTTTAGAATAAGGTAAAGTAAGTTGTACCAGAATTTGCTCTCAGGAAGAATTCTCTTATTTTCTTTTCTGTCCTCTTGTCTGCTAACATGAATTTTATCCTTTTCTCACTAAAATGCTTCCACTGAGAAGGACGTAAGCGTAAAAAGCACAAAAAACATTTTAAGAAACGTTTTAAAGGTCTTGATCGCTCAAAAGGTAGGTAAAAGTAGTTTTTATGCCATGTGTTGTTTATACACACTGCCACTTGATTTTTGTGTTGGAAGGCAAAATTAATGTTAGATTACAGTTTAACTTCAAAAGTAAGTTTTAAGTTGAAAATGCATATTAAAATCTAAAATCTAAAAAAATATAAAGACACTAGAATAGGCATAATTTCCATTGAGTAGTATCCTAGCTCTCCTTTGGTCATTGCTTGTAACGTATGTGTGAATTTCAATTCTTGAGCTTGTATTTTTCTATTTTTTAACAGATAAGCCAAAAGAAGCCAAAAAGGATACATTTTTGGAAAAATTGGCAACGCAAGTAATAAAAAATGTACAAGTAAAAATCACAGATATTCACATTAAATATGAAGATGATGTAAGTTTTTTCAGATTATTTGGTTTAAGATAGTAATTAGATATAATATTTAATGATTTTCTTCATTTTTCATATAGGGATTACTTGTACCCAATTTAAATCTAAGATTGATTTTTGTCTTTGAAGTATGTTATCATATCTCCTGTGGTGGGCTGCTTTTATTTGCCGTCTCCAGATGTAAATATAGCATAAAATTATCATGTGGATTGACCTCTATTTTATTTAAATTTGTTTTATGTGTTAATAATACTTATAACGTTAAATAACTACTTTTCTTTTTATATTGACAATAAAATTAGTTCCAAAAGGTGATGAAATAATCAGTGGTCATGGTAGTTGGCAGAAAGGGGTCTAAAACCCTCCTCACTTGACTACAGTCTTGTTCTCTTTATATTTCATATAGTTGAACTACTCACAGCTACTTACAATATATTTAGAAACCAAACTTTACTTAAAACCAAAGGTTAATATCAGTTGATTAATAATGATTAGTTTAGTTAAAATGAGATCCCTTGATCTTAATATGTATTGTTCTTTAAAAGTTTGAAACATATGAAAGAAGCCTTGAATTTTGTCATTGACCTAGGAAATTAGAAATGTTATTCCATCTCTTCTAAAAATGAATTTGCATTTTTATATTAAATTTGTCTTAAGTTTGAATTGAATTAAAGCAGTGTGGACATACTAGAGTTTATTTTCCTTCCCTAGTCCTCTGTATAACAGTGTTTAGTAAGACACACTTGTAGTTTTTTAAATTATATTTTATATTTATATTATCTTTTTGGTTTTAAGGTGTTATTAAAGTGAATTTTGTTAACAAACATTTAACAGAAATCTAACTTCTAACGTCCATGTTCATAACAAACTCAGGAAAATGTGCTCAGCACATCATGGAAGTAAAAGAATTATTGCTGAAACTATGTGGAGAAATGGGGACCCTTATACACTGTTGGTGGGAATATAAATTATACCTAATTTTGGAAAACTGTGGAGGTTTCCTTCAAAAATGAAAAATAGAATTACCATAAGATACAGCAGTTCTGTTTCTGGGTATATATTAAAAGAAATTGAAATAAGTATTTGGAAGAGATGTCAGCAGTTACATATTTATTCTAGTGCTATTCATAGTAGCCAAGATATGGGAGCAACTGAAGTGCCTCTAAATGGATAAAGGGAATGTTGTACACAGGAAATACTGTTCAGCCTTAAAAAAAGAAGGCAGTTTTGTCATTTGCAGCAACATGGATGGAACTGGAAATCATTACATTAAATGAAATAGGCTGTATTGAAAGACAAATACTGCAAGATATATGGAATCTAAAAAAACTGAACTCATAGAAGTAGAGAGTGAAAGGATGGTTTTCAGAAATTGGGGACAGAAAGAGAAGAGGTGGGTCGGAGGGTACAGAGGTTTGGTTAGATAGGAGGACTAAGTTCTGGTATTCTGTTGTACTGTAAGTTTATTATAGTTAATAATAACAATGTATATTTCAAAATTATAAGAATAGATTTTAAATGTTCTCATCAGAAATAAACGGTAAGAATAGGAAGTGGTGGGTATGTTAGTTACTTCGATTCTTACGTACAGTACTCCATAAATATGTAATTTTTATTTGTCAGTTAAAAAACAAAAACCTCCTAATGACATATTAGTAAATGGGAACATTAATTTGAATCTAAACTGAGCTGTCTCCTGACTGAATACAATTAGAAAGGTACATTATTTCTTTCTATTTAATTAAAAAATAGAGATGCACAAGAGTGGGATAAGTAACATCAATCATTTAAATTGCTGTCAGTGACCAAATGTATTAAAATAATTTAAAAGTAATGAAATTAAAAAGAAAAAATGATTCTTGTATTTTCTTTCTTTCAATGTGATCACCTTAATTATTGTATCTAGAAGGCTATGAGATATATAGAATGTAAGAAATGGGAAAAATAAAATAATTTATCATAAAGATGCTCATTAAATAATTGCTGTAATTTTTTTATACCTTTATTTTATTTACTTATTTTTATGTGGTGCTGAGGATCAAACCTAGTGCCTCACACATGCAAGGCAAGCTCTCTACCTTTGAGCCACAATCCCAGCCCCTAATTGCTGTAATTTTTAAGTAGTATATTAGCAACTGTGGAGTTGGGATTTGTTAAAGTTCCTTCTAAAATTGCAGCAAGTTGTTTTGAACCAGTCATCTTTTGGTGTAAAGATGAGTGTAGGAAAAAAGGAAAATGTTTTGCTACAAATCCAGAGATCTGATATTAATGACAAAATCAGGCTCATAAAGCTGTAGTGCTTTTTCCTTAAGCCAGTGTGTATGTGCACACATCCTCTTTGACAAAGGTCCATGTGACAAAATTTGAGCCCCAGGTGGATAGTTTAGAAAGCTATTCTTCCTCTCACCCTACTTTTCCAAATTTCTGTCAGAAGCAGATAGTTCTATGGCTTGAGCATCTTTGTGATGGGTCAGGCAGTAAGCTGGACACACTGTGGTAGTTTAAGTAGTATGTATAAACAAAGCCATGGTACTGAAGATCAGAAACAACAGCAGCTTCACATTGGTAGGTTTTGGGTGAAGTGATTGAGGAAATTAAATATTATAATCTAAGAGTTTTTCCTAATAAAGCATTTTTGAAATTTCCAGAAATTAAAGGTTTAAAAAGACAGTTCACATTTCCAAGTGTGAACATCTTAAATGTTTTAAAAACTATTTAGAGGCAGTGTTATCTGTAGCACCTTGTTTTATATATGAAGGACATCTTTAATGAGATAGAAGGACTGTTCTCTTTCAGCTATCTAGAGAAGAGTCTCTTTAGTCATAGTTACTGTATCCTCTTATTTTTTGTAAGAAAAAGACTTCCACTGGAAAATACTATTTTAGTATATTGTACCTGTAAAATATTGATAATGCCACCCATATTATTCTTTCCTCTCCTTTCTTTTCCACACATACCTGCCGGGGTCCGGCTGCAGCAGAATAACCGGGGGGTGACAAATAACTTGTGTACGTTGATACAACAGGAATAGGAGCCATTTATTGTAGGACAACAGAGCTATTTATACATTTCACACAGCTTATCTAATTAACATAAACTAGATACATCAGTCAACCAATAAGGAATCTCCACACTTAATGGCTTGCTTTTGTTATTTCTCAAACCACTCCCTCTGGCATTTTGCCAGGCACCATCCAGACTTGTTTATGAACTCTAACATTCCCCTGGCAAAATACCACGTGTTATTTTGACTTGTCTACAGACCTTAACACGTACAGTTGGGTTGTATGACTTGTTTGTAAACAGTTCCTTCTGCTGACTATTGTAAAGGGTAGAGCATGGATTTGTCCTCACCATCGGTATATTTAAATGTCCCTTTTCTTTGGTAGGTCACTGATCCAGAGCGGCCTCTTTCATTTGGTGTCACATTGGGAGAATTTAGTCTATTGGTAAGGAACGTGTAAATTATTATTTCAAAGTTACAAGCTGAATTGCCTAGAATCAAATATTACCACAGATAGATGTTATAATTAAAAAAATTCTAGCCATTGATGGATCTTTCTTTCTTTCTTTCTTTCTTTCTTTCTTTCTTTCTTTCTTTCTTTCTTTCTTTCTTTCTTCCTTTCTTCCTTTCTTTCCTTTCTTTCCTTTCTTTCCTTTCTTTCCTTTCTTTCTTTCTTTTCTTTCTTTCTGGTGTGGTGCTGAAAATCAAACCCAGTGCCTCCCATGTACTCTACCACTGAGCCACAACCCCAGCCCAGATATTAAAAATTTTATGAATTATCTTGCTGTAGCTTTCTAAAAGTTTAACATTTTTAGTGATGCTGTTGCTACATTTTCTAATTATTTTGTCATTCATTAACATCAAAATATTAATATCAAATTATTTGAAAGGAATAAAACCTGTAATCTAAATATGTGAGAAAAGTTGGGTTAGACAAATTACTATTGAATTATGTACTCATACTTGGTATTGGAGGGTGGTATAAGTGGAATACACCCCCCAAATAGCTTATACAAGTATAGGTATGTGTGTGTGTGTATGTGTGTGTGTGTGAGAGAGAGAGAGAGAGAGTTACGTGGGGTTGTATGTAAAGTTATTCATTTTGATAAAGTATTTTATAATGCAGTTTGCTTTTTCTCTTAAAGTTCTTATGGGTAGAGAGTTATTCATATGAAGAATGGACATTCTTTTCATTATAGGCAATTAAATGATGAAAAACATGTTTTGGGACATATAAATGAAGGAACATAGCTAGATTAGGTTTTTCTATGGGGGAAAAAATGTGGTTCACTTAAATACTTTCAAAGTTAAGGGTAGTGAGCAATAAATCATACTGCTCACAGTTTGCCTGATGATTGGTTAAATGCAGAATGTTTCAGGAAGACATGAGAGGAAGAAAAATGGAAAGGTGGTGAACTGGCAGAGAAGCACAAGGACAGAATTAGGTGGCAACCTTAAGAATTATATGTGCATATAGAGAAGTACAGATTGATGTTGAGGCAAGAGCAACAAAGAAAAAGAGCTAGAGAAACAAAAGAAAGGGAGTCAGGAAGCTAGTGTTTCAGATACTGTTTATCCAAAAAGCACTTGAAGTAGCTTTTGATAAGGCATAGAAATATACAGTAATATCTCATAAAAGACCAGAATCTGAGTTCTGTGGTGATTGTTCCAGAAAACTTAGTCTAACAATAGTGGCCATAGGTGAGAACAGTATTTAACTTCAGGTGTCTAACAGACAAAATAAAAAGTACAAAATAGCATGTACTTCTTGTAGTCTAATGGACAGAGTAGTGTGTGAGTGTAGTTTCCATAGTGTGTGCTGTTGTGCTCTCTGCGTCTTTGCTTAGGCTCTTTGTACTGTTTTATTTGCTTGTTTTATTCTCTTTGTCTGCTTAGTGAGTCTACTCAGGTTTTAATGCATATATGAGTTATTCTCTTGTCTCTCTCATTCTGTTTTTTTTTTTTGTTGTTGTTCTCTCTTAGAATTTACCATTCCTTTTTTTTATGCTCCCCATTGCATTTTTGTAAAAGACCTATAACGTACTGTTATACTGGTTATATATATGTTGATCTCTTTCTAGGCTACATTTATTTAATGATACAGTAGTACCTACCTTTTAGTGTTTTTATGATGATTAAATGAGGTACTTTATGTGTAACACTTGTTACATTTTTTTTGGCTAAGGTATTTCCTGCTTCAAATACTATTTGAAATAGCCACTTCAAGTACAAGTGATTATTATAATGACAATAACAGCAAACCTTCTACCTGCTTTTTATCCATGCCTTTCTTTTCCCCCATTTTTCCAAGTACAATCTAACTTTTTAAAATCTAAAGTATTCTTCCCACCTCTTCTCAGGATCTCATCGTCCCCCTTATCCTCAAGAATCTATTCCTTCTTTCCTTCCTCCTTCTTTGCATCAATCTCCCTCTCAGGACATTTCCTGAGTATTCAACTATCACTCTCTCCTACCCTCCCTGACTCTCCCCTCAGACTCCTTCTTGTAAGCATTTAAACACATTCAGATGTCTTCTTACACAATAAAAAGTCTTAACCATCCCTTACCTCTCACAAGCTGTGTAACTACTGCCTTCCCTTTCTCTGCAGTCAGACCTTTTGAGTTTTCTACTTGTGCTAGCTTCTTTCCCCACTTCCCAATGATTCTCCCGCTGCTCCTCCACAGAAACCATTGTTAGCAAGTTCATTAGTAATGCCCCTGCTGTTAAATAAGTCAGTATTGGCCTTGCCACCTTCAGTGTCTTCTGGAAACATGGTTGTGCTGATTTCCATACTGTCTTCCTACTTTACAGTCACTTTTTTTTTTTTTTAAATAATGTGTACCTTCTTACTAGTTCTAGTTCTCCGTTTTAATTCATATCCAGTTCTTTCCACAGTTCAGGCACATAGTAGCCCAATAATTATTTTCTGAATGAATAAACTTCATTAAATTAGAACATCCTCAATTCTGTTTTTCATTGTCCTTTTGATTTGCTATGTAAATAGATAAAGAATCCCCTAACTTTAGTAACATTTGTTAATAGATGTCTTTTATGCCTACATTATTTTGCTAATCTTTACAAATAATAGAGAATTGTTGTGTGACATATCACATTTCACAGTTATTTTTTTGTGTGTTTTTTTTAGACTACAAATGAACACTGGACTCCATGCATATTAAATGAAGCAGAAAAAATTATATACAAGGTATTATATTATCATTAGAATGTACATTTCTTTTTAGTTTCCTGGCTGTAAGTACTTGATATATTTTCTTGAAGAAACTTTGGTGAAACAGAATTTGCCATTGATGTGAATTAAGCCTAGAGTCTAGTTTTGGCTCTGCTTCATACTAACTGTATGACCTAATATAATTGTTTACATACTCTGAAGTTTAGGTTCTTCACCTAACAAGTGAAGAAACTGGATAAAATATTTCTCAGTGGAATTTTAAGAAGCAACAAGTAATTGAGATATTCTGAGATGTTACAGAAAAAATATCCTCCTGTTATTACTTATTAAAGTTCTAAGCTAAACATATTAAACAGGTGTATTTCAGTTTGTTTTAAACTACAGGACTTATAGTAGTTTAAATATGCTAATAACACTGTGTATCTCCAATAAGGATCTGTATTTAATCCGTAGCTTTTTCTATCTTGTTAATCATGGAATCTCCTCCAGCATCCTCCTCTGGAAATAGCCATTGGTATTTGCTGGAGGGATCATGTCTTTCTTTTTAAATAAAATATTTATCAGGTCTGTTAAATGCTAAATTCCCAATAAATACTTGATAATTGAATCTCTTGGAAATTGTGCTCTTGGAAGTCCAATTTAGCAAATAGTAAACTTACAAATAAAGTCTATGTATATATTTTGCCTCATTTTTGCATTACTTTATTTCCTTTAAAAGTTGAAAGTTGCAGCTGGGTAATTCTGGAGTAGTGAACATGAGAATAATCTTATGTTGATTTATGATTTCATTTTGTTTGTTTCTTTGACCTCTTTCGTTTTTGTTTTACAGCTTATACGGCTGGATAGTCTTAGTGCTTACTGGAATGTAAACTGCTGCATGTCTTACCATGGATCAAGGGAGCAGATCTTGGTAATTTCAAATCATTCCTGGAAAAATAACCTACATTCTCTAAGTATGTTTAATAAAACAGGTTCTTGATGACGACAGAATACGAGTCATTTGTTTAACTGGTACATCACTAAATGTGAAAAACATTTTTTGAAATTCACTGTGTGTCTTCAAGAAAACACTTTTGATTTTGAGGGTATTTGCAAAATCATTCAGTAGATGGTGATGTGAGAATCAAGGTTAAAACTTCATTATGGTCTTTTTTGATGGTATTCCTGTTACATCGAGGTATTTCATATGAGAATGATTAAGAGTATTAATAAGAAAGAAAGTTACTTTCAGATCTAAAGCGTATATCCTTGGCCAGTTTTTTTTAGCATTTGTGATGGTTTCCTGAAAAGTGAGAGATTAATTCAGTGCTTCAGTGTGCTAAGCCAATCTTAATTATGTTTCTTTACTTAGGGGAGAAAGGAATACCAGTTAAATTTTCTGAACTGGTAAATTTCAAGGCTCTATCTCTTAAAGATATAAAAGATAATTTGCTTTTGACTAGAAATTTATGGATGTATTTGTATTTGTTTCCAAAGATGTAGAGGAACATAGTATTATGATGTTTCTAGATATTTAGAATGTTTACAAATTATCTACTTCTTTATCTTTATACTAAAAAATATACCTGTAAATAATGTTTGTATTTTTCTCATGAACTCATAGTTACAAAGAAGAATCAGATACCCATGTAAGAACCAAATTGTTTTCTGTTATGTGTCACTGCATATGTGTACATTTTATTTTTCATTTAATTCAGATTTTTTGTTTAGGATCAGTTGAAAAATGAAATTCTTACCAGTAGAAATATACCCCGGAACCATCAATATAGTAAGTATGATTATAATTTATTTCATATTATAGGAACAAACATGTAATTAAATACTTTAACATACCTTTTAAAAAATTACTTTGACAAATAGAGCATGTTAATTTTATACCTTACTGTTATGATACAACATATTTGGATTACAACTAATTATTTGGGCCTAGATCACAATATGGATGCCAGGGGAAAATGGGAGGGATGGGCAGTGTAGCTGCAGTTCACTCTGTGCAGCCAGCCTTCCAAAGAAGGTCAAAACCAGCATGTTTTCTTCCTGGCTTAACACTGAATTATTTTTATTTTAGGGTTTTACTCTGTACCCATCTTTTTTGCTTCCTCTCCTCCTTTCCTTCTTTAAAAGCCTCTGAGGTCTGGGTATTCAGAAAAATAACCTACATTCTCTAAGTGTGGTTAATAAAAACGGTTCTTAATGACGATGGGATACCAGTCATTTGTTTAACTGGTACATTGCTAACTCAGAAGTGTGAAAAACATTTTTTGAAATCCCTAGCATATCACTGTTGTGGTGTTAAGATAAACCAACCACTCCAGACATTGTTTTAAGTGAACTAGTTTTTTCTGTTTCTTGGCAGCCTCACTTTTATTTTAGAAATAGGTCTCTGAGAAATCTGCCTGCTTATTTACTTCTCTATCCAATTTTTCCCCCCATTTCAGTTTCATTCTAAAGCTATCAGTTTGCTCTTATTTAGTGTACTCCTTTATGATTGCCCTCAGCTTTTGTATTCATATCCTTTCTTATTCCATATTATTCTCTTCACTATTGTTTTCTTCAGGTTCTGTTGTAGTTAATTGCCATTGGATGTTGGGACTTAGAGTCTCTGTTTATAGACTTCTCTATTTAATAAACAAATGTTTTCAAGTACTGACAGTTTGTGAGAACATTTAGTTTCATCAATAAAAGAACTAGTTCAGAAAAATCTACAACTTTATTCTTAGGTTTTTATAAATAGCCTGTTAGTTAAGTTGTTTATAACACCAAGAAAATTGTAATTATCATACATGGTCACAACTTACATAGTTTTAAGGCTGTCCGGTTAAAATTTATTACCATACTTTGCTCTATCATCTACCTTAATATACCTTTTTATATGAATACTCAATTCAAGAATATTTTCTGTTTTTTGTTAACTCTAAGATTATATATGTAATGACCATTTTGAGAATCATGAAGTGGTGAGTAACATTTTTCCTGGGATGATTTTATTTACGATTCTGTTCCAAAATTCTGCCACTGATTATTTAATTACATTTTATTTCCTTCCCTATATTGGTATTTTTAATGAATAATAAAGTCATTAAACATCTTATAGCAAGGAAGAGAAACCTAATTTTATACAGATTAGCTGTGTTTTGAACATTTCTAGAAATATAGGATTCCAATTTCTTTGCAGATTCTACTTTAATCATAGAGCTTGGCAGTTGGTAGTATGCAGATGAGTAGGGGCGTAAATATTTTTGCTAGTGATTTTGTTATATATACATATGTATGTTTATTTATTTCAGAGTTCTCATAATTATTTACAGTAATTTTTATGCAAGAGCATATAAACATCTTATTTAAGTCTTCCCATGTGATTTAAGTTTTCCAGCCAATATCTGCCTCTGCGAAACTTTACATGAATCCTTATGCAGAAGTAGAACTCAAAACACCCAAACTGGATTGCAACATAGAAGTCCAAAATATTGCCATTGAACTAACTAAGCCCCAGGTAAGATTCAAGGGGACACTTTTAGCTTTGATTAGTCTTATTGAGTCTTGATTGCTTTTATCCTTTGCAGTTGTTCTTTCTCTATAATTGTCTGGTGGTTCTTGTGGTTCATTATGTTGAGATTGGAAGCTTCAAAAAAAATTTTTTTAAAGGAAAAAAACCTTCAAATTTAAGAAATATTTTTCTTTATCTGATCTTTTCCTAAATCTTAGAAATTGTATCAAACTAGACAATGGAAATGACATTATTTCCATTTAATTCACAGTTGGTAGAACATTTTAATGTGTTTTTTTCCTTCACAGTTTTTAATAGCAGACACTGTTTATATTAAATATTGTTTCTTTATTTTTAGAACAGATATGAGGGCAACTCTTTCCTTCATGTGTTTCCCAAGTGGGGTTATATGCCCAGAGGGTTTGGATAGCACACTTGAAAAAATAAACTGAAAGGAAGACTGGAGATTTCACTAATGGCAATTTTAGCCCAGGGCTGTCCAATAAATATAATGAAGTTTGCTTTTGTAATTTTAGATTTTCTAGTAGTTATATTAACAAAATAAAAAGAAAATTATGAAATTAACTTTAATGATCCATCTTATTTAACCTATCATTTCCAAAATATCATTTCAAAATGTTATCAACATAGAAAATTATGATGATGTTATATTTTTCCCTCCCCTTAAGTTTAAAAATCTATGATATATTTTACACTTTAAGTGCATTTAAATTCAGACTAGACATATTTCAAGCACTGAAGGGTCATATTTATAGGTAATCCTTAGAATTGCATTAGGAAAAATGAGAGAGGAAGAAGCTAGACTTGCATGTTTCTCTAGCCTGAAGACATGTTATCCACTCTTGTGCCTGTATTTCGCTTCAGGTGAATTGTTTGTGGGATCCACACAGTGTTGCTGAATTAGTGGGTGATGGGCAATTAAATAGCTTTATCTTTTCAATAGTTTTCTAAAGCATTTTGAAAATCAACTCTTAATGGCTACTACTGAAATGATGTACCAATGGAAAAACACGTTATTTTAAAAATATTATTTCATATTAGTAGTTACAGGCAGAATATCTCATTATTTTTGAGTATATTTTACATTTTAACATATCTAAAAGTAGGATACTTATTGTTGGTGATGTGAAAGTTTAATTGGCAACACTTTTTTTGTAGTGAAGTCTAAAAAATTTTTTTTTATTTTATTTTATTTTATTTTTTTAATTTTTTTTTAATTGTAGATGGCATTTTTTTTTTTTTTAAAGAGAGAGTGAGGCGTGGGGGGAGAGAGAGAGAGAGAAACTTTAATATTTATTCTTTAATCATCGGCGGACACAACATCTTTGTTGGTATGTGGTGCTGAGGATCGAACCCGGGCCGCACGCATGCCAGGCGAGCGCGCTACCGCTTGAGCCACATCCCCAGCCCCTGAAGTCTAAAAATTATGTTACAGTGTATAAATGATATTATCTTAAATTTTATTAAATATAGTGTATTATTTTATTTTGATATCAGAGGCTGAACCCAGAGGTGCTCAACCACTGAGCCTCATCCCCAGCCCTTTTTTATTTTTTATTTTGAGACAGGGTCTCTCTAAGTTGCTTAGGGTCTTGCTAAGATGCTGAGGCTGGCTTTGAACTTGTGATCCTCCTGCATCAGCCTCTGGAGCTGCTGGGATTACAGAGATGTTCCAATAATAGTGTACTTTTGACAATATAGTGCATTTTTGAGTTACCAGGCAACATTGTTTTGGAATCTTGGTAGACTGAAAAATAGAATAAAATCTGGTCTTTATTCATATGTGCAATGTAAAACATAATTCTATTTTTGTTTTAATAGTACTTAAGTATGATTGACCTTTTGGAGTCAGTGGATTATATGGTTAGAAATGCCCCTTACAGGAAATACAAACCTTATTTACCACTTCATACCAACAGTCGACAGTGGTAAGTTAGATTTTGTTTATTTTATGAGATACATAAAATATATTAGGGATTAAATTAAGAGACCTTTAAAACCATGTAGTCTAGCCACTTTTAAAAAGGAGCAGATAGAAGGAGATGTCTTTGTTAATCTTTTCCTAAACACATCCTCTTGTATTCTTGCTCCTAGATTTCCAAATTTTAACTTAGCATTCAGGACTTTCAGTGTTTCAGAAAAATCTTATTAGGCATCACTATGGACTCAGTATGATAAACATGCTGGCATACAGTCATGTGTACTTTAACATTAGGATATATTGTGAAAAATGCAACCCTAAATGATTTTGTTGTTGTGTGACTATCAGGAGTGTACTTTTACATGAACTAAATCAGTTGTGATGTCTCTAGGTGATAAGAATCGTGGGACCACCAGGGTTAATATGGTCTGTTGCTTACCAAAAAGTTACTCCACAGAACCTGACTGTACTGATTTCCATGGTATATGTCATTTTGTGCCTTTATGATTTTGCTTTGCCATATTGCCTTCCTGGAGAGTTTTTAAATTTAATCTATTTGAGAATTTATTGAGGACTGGCACTGTTATACTGAGCTCTTACTGAAAGATAGTAAAGAAGAACAAAAATTTTAACAGTGTAGGAAGATAGGAGAGAAAAAATAAGGGGGAGAGAGAAGGGAGAAACTGTTTCCCTGCTCTTTCTTAAAACTTTAAATGGCTACTTATAAATTTTGATTTTCAGGTGGAAATATGCAATTAATTCTGTTCTTGAAGTTCACATAAGAAGATATACACGAATGTGGTCTTGGAGTAACATAAAAAAGCACAGGCAGTTGCTTCAGAGTTATAAAACTGTCTACAAAAGCAAGCTAACCCAGACCAAAGTATCAGAAGAAATACAGAAACAAATTCAGGTATAGTTTACATATAGTAGAGAGAGTTATTTTAAAACTCACCCGTTAATATTAATTTTAATGAGTATATAATTTTAAAAAGAACAGAACTCATCTCTTTGAGAGAGAATTTTATAAGAAAATGTATTTATTCTTTTAAACTATCTCCCCTTCTAATAACAAGTAAAATAAAATTATTGCAACCAGTGTGAGGAAATGTGTCTGTTTTTATTATAATACTTAGAAGATAATTATCAAACCTATTTAACTATATGTTTATTAGCTATTTATGTCTGGTTTGTTAGTGAAAGTGCCATAGTCAGATGGTAGTAACTTTCTTAAGAGTTCTGAGTCTTACTAAAAAATAGTAAATTTTTGAATTTACTCCATGAAAAAGGAGTTGTCTTAGTTACCCCCTATTAAAAGAAAACACACTCCAAGTACATAATGAACCTTGAAATCAAAGAAGAAAATAATTTTTCATCTGTTGAGTATTTTCTTTGTTTGAAATTATCTCTTTCTCTTATAGGACTTGGAGAAGACTCTAGATGTTTTTAACATAATTTTAGCAAGGCAACAAGCACAAGTTGAGGTAATCAGTTTTATTAGTTGATTTATGTTAATATCATTCCTTTCATCCTAGGATAAAGAAGTCTAAGTTTTATGGGAAGCAGTTGAGATTTATGCATATGGGAATAGAGATTAAAGTTTTTCTTGCTTACTTTAGTCTCATGAAAAAACTAAGTGGGAGTACTGGTAAAAATCAGTAATATGAAGGGGGAAATCTTTAAAATGTTTATAACTAAATTTTTATAACTAAAATTTTGAAAAACCTCAAAAACAAAGTAAATACAAGTCACTTTTCATCCTGCCAACATTTTTACTTGTAGACTTTCAAGTTTTTTTCCCATATCTACTTACTTTGGCCTTTTATTACCTATTGCTTTCATTTTTTCTTTTGTTTTCCCTTGTTTCTTCTTTTCTCCTTTTGCCCCTATTATTTCTTCTCTTTTATTTTCCTTTGTTCTCTTTCTTCCCCAAATTGGAATTGATCTGTTTATATTGGCTCATAGTTGCTTATTAATTGGTACATTGTCCCATGTCATTTCTGGATTTTCTTGGTACTAAAAATAAATGACATATTCATACATCTCATCATAGAAAAGTTAGAAAGTATATAGATCAACAGAAGAAAATAGAAACGCTTATTATCACAATATTACTTTACACACAGAATGTAATTGGTCTTCAGATCTTTCTGTGTATCCTGTGAGTCTTTTTATAGAGAAAAAATTTTACCTTAGAAAAATTTTACTTGAAATTTTAACTATATTGCTAATATAGTGCAACCTTGTCAAAATGCTGTCAATAGGTATAGAATGGAAATTAATAGGGGGACTGTAAATTAACCTAATCATACCCATGAGACTTGTTTAGGAAGGAATTGACTTTCTTGACTGTTTCACTCTAATGTTGTGATAAAAAATTGACTGTTGATGTACCTGAAACTGAAGAGGGAATTTATCCTTGAATCCATTTTTAATTTTTTTTTTTTTAGGTGATTCGGTCAGGACAAAAATTAAGGAAAAAATCTGACACAGGCGAGAAACGTGGAGGCTGGTTTAGTGGGTTTTGGGGCAAAAAGGAGTCTAAGAAAAAAGATGAAGAATCATTAATTCCTGAAAGTAAGTTCCAAGTCAGGTAATTTGTTGTAATTGAGTAAAAAACACCAAACCAAAACAACAACAACAACAACAACAAAAAATATGCACATTACACTTTAGCCTGTTGAATTTTATTTTTAAATACTTTCAAATAAGATCAGCTCTGTACAGTAAACTATAAGCAAATAAGGCAGATTAGATACATTATGTTTAAATTTAGAGATCTCAACATTTAGCATTCATAGTTACCTTTTACATGAATGTTTAATGATAAGTTTCAAGATTTTTAGAGAATTTAAAAATCTTTAAACAAGAACTGAATTTTCTTAACAGCATCTTTTTGCTTTTTAATGTAAATAGACAAATACAAGATCTTTGTTTGGATTAGTCAAAGTAGAATGCTAGAGGAAATTACCTAGCTGACTTTTTTGTAGCATCTGAGTCTATTGATTTCATGACACTTATTAGTTTGGTTTGACTTCTTGATTATATCTGGAAAACTAAAGCAATTAATTTCTTAAATTATTATCATTTCTTTGTAGCTATTGATGACCTTATGACTCCAGAGGAAAAAGATAAACTCTTCACTGCTATAGGTTATAGTGACAGCACCCACAACTTAACTTTACCTAAGCAGGTAATTAGTTAGGTGTCTTAAGAGGTGTTTTGTTTCATTTTATTATTTTACCTTGAATTATGTAATTTATTGGCTTTTTAAGTAATTAATGAAAATATGTCATTATTAATTTCTACTTTAATTGTTAAATTCTTCAGGTCAGGTCTTATCAATTAAAATTCTCTCTTCAATTTTAGATTTAGTTGCTATAGAATGGGGGAATAATCTGATAAAAATGCCTTTCTATAGTGTTAAACTGAGTCTTTAAAATTTTTTTTTATTGTGATATATAACATATGTATAGATACAGCATATTCAAAGTCAGAATGTACTCCTGCTTATTTGATTGATTAGAAAGGGAAAAGGTATGTAATTACTATTAGTGTCAAGATTTACAAAATTGCCACCATCATAGACACCCCTAGATCTTCCCATCATTGCTTCTTCAACAATAACAGTTATCATGATTTTTATGGTAACTGCGTCTTTGATGTCTTTTTGTTTTCTACTATAAACACTATGATTTTACTTTGAACATTTTTATCTTTCTGTAGAGGGCCTCATAAAATATGTATTCTTTTGTGTCTGGCTTTGTTGTTGTGAGATATCCCCCCATTTATTTATTTATTTATTTATTTATTTATAAAAATTAGTTGCTCAAGACAATACAGTGATCTTGACATATCATACATTTGATTCAAATGGGGTATGAATTCTCATTTTTCCATGTGTACAGATTGCAGGATCACATTGGTTATACAGCCACGTATATACATACAGCAATACTAGTGTCTGTTGTATTCTGCTGCCCTCCCCATCCCCCCCTCCTCCTCCCATCACTTCTCTCTACCCAATCTACTATGACACATTTCTCTATTTTTTCTTCCCCCTCACACCATCATATATGTATGTTGTATAACAATGAGGGTCTCCTTCCATCTTCCGTGCAATTCCCCTTCTCCCTCCCATTCCCTCCCACCTCTCTTCCCTGTTTAGTGGTAATCTTCTTCTCATGCTCTTCCTTCCTACTCTGTTTTGAGTCATGCCCCCTTATATCAGAGAAGACATTTGGCATTTGTTTTTTAGGGATTGGCTAACTTCACTTAGTATAATCTGCTCTAATGCCATCCATTTCCCTGCAAATGCCATGATCTTGTTATTTTTAAATGCTGAGTAATATTCCATTGTGTATAAATGCCACATTTTTTTTTTATCCATTTATCTATTGAAGGGTATCTAGGTTGGTTCCACAGTCTAACTATTCTGAATTGTGCTGCTATGAACATTGATGTAGCTGTGTCCCTGTAGTATGCTCTTTTTAGATATTTTGGGTATAGTCTGAAAAGGGGAATAGCTGGGTCAAGTGGTGATTCCATTCCCAGCTTTCCAAGGAATCTCCATACTGCTTTCCAAATTGGCTGTACCAATTTGCAGTTCCACCAGCAATATACAAGTGTATCTTTTTCCCCATATCCTCGCCAGCACTTGTTATTGTTTGACTTCATAATGGCTCCCAATCTTACTGGAGTGAGATGGTATCTAGAGTGGTTTTAATTTACATTTCTTCTATTGCTAGAGATGGTGAGCATTTTTTCATGTAATTGTTGATTGATTGTATATCCTCCTCTGAGAAGTGTCTGTTCAGATCCTTGGCCCATTTGTTGTTTGGGTTATATGTTTTAAAGTTGTTTAACTTTTTGAGTTCTTTATATACTCTGGAGATTAGAACTCTATCTGAAGTGTGAGGGGTAAAAATTTGTTCCCAGGATGTAGGCTCCCTATTTACATCACTTATTATTTCTCTTGCTGAGAGAAAACTTTTTAGTTTGAATACGTCCCATTTGTTGATTCTTGATTTTAACTCTTGTGCTAAAGGTGTCCTATTAAGGAATTTGGAGCCTGACCCCACGAGATGGAGATTAGGGCCAACTTTTTCTTCTATTGCTCTCTGGTTTGATTCCTAGCTCCTTGATTCATTTTGAGTTAACTTTTGTGCATGGTGAGATAAAGGGATTCAATTTCATTTTGTTGCATATGGATTTCCAGTTCTCCCAGCACCATTTGTTGAAGATGCTATCCTTTCTCCATCGCATGCTTTTAGCACCTTTGTCTAATATAAGGTAGTTGTAGTTTTGTGGATTGGTCTCTGTGTCCTCTATTCTGTACCATTGGTCTACCTGCCTGTTTTGGTACCAGTACCATGCTGTTTTTGTTACTATTGCCCTGTAGTATAGTTTAAAATTTGGTATCTCTATACCACCTGTTTCACTCTTCCTGCTTAGAATTGTTTTAGCTATTCTGGGTCTTTTATTTTATTTTTCCATATGAATTTCATGATTGCTTTTTCTATTTCTGCAAGGAATGCCATTGGGATTTTGATTGGCATTGCATTAAACCTATAGAGTACTTTTGGTAATATGGCCATTTTAATGATATTAATTCTGCCTATCCATGAACAAGGTGTATCATTCCATCTTTTAAGGTCTTCTTCTATTTCTCTCTTTAGGGTTCTGTAGTTTTCCTTGTATAGGTCTTTCACCTCTTTTGTTAGGTTGATTCCCAAGTATTTTAATTTTTTTGAGGATATAGTGAATGGGGTGGTTGTCCTCATTTGCATTTCAGAGGATTTGTCACTGATATACAGGAATGACTTTGATTTATGTGTGTTAATTTTATATCCTGCCACTTTGCTGAATTCATTTACTAGATTTAGAAGTTTCTTGGTAGAACCTTTTGGGTCTGCTAGGTATAGGATTATGCCATACGTAAATAGTGCTAATTTAAGTTCTTCTTTTCCTATCTTTATGCCTTTAATTTCTTTTGTCTGTTTAATTGCTCTGGCCAGTGTTTCGAGAACTATGTTGAATAGAAGTGATGAGAGAGGGCATCCCTGTCTTGTTCCAGATTTTAGAGGCAATGCCTTCAATTTTTCTCCGTTTAGAATGAGGCTTAGCATGAATAGCTTTTACAATGTTGAGTTGAGTTTCTGTTATCCCTAGTTTTTCTAGTGTTTTGAATATAAAGGGGTGCTGTATTTGTTGAATGCTTTTTCTGTGTCTATCGAGATGATGGTATAGTTCTTATCTTTAAGTCTATTGATGTGGTGAATTACATTTATTGATTTCTGTATATTAAACCAGCCTTGCATCCCAGTGGTGAATCCTACTTGATCATGGTGCATGATCTTTTTGATATGTTTTTGTATCTGATTTGCCAGAATTTTATTGAGGATTTTTGCATCTATGTTCATTAGAAATATTGGTCTATAGTTTTCTTTCTTTGAAGTGTCTTTGTCTGGTTTAGGAAGCAGGGTGATGTTGGCCTCGTAGAATGAATTTGGAAGTACTCCCTCTTTTTCTATTTCCTGAAATAGTGTGAAAAGTATTGGTATTAGTTCTTCTTTAAAGGTTTTTTTAAAACTCTTCTGTATACCCATCTGGTCCTGGGCTTTTCTTGGTTGGTAGTCTTTTGATGGCTTCTTCTATTTCCTCAATTGACATTGGTCTGTTTAGGTTGTGTGTATCCTCCTGACTCAATCTGGGAAGATCATATGACTTAAGAAATTTATAGATGCCTTCACTATTTTCTATTTTATTGGAGTATAAGGTTTCAAAATAATTTCTAATTATCTTCTGTATTTCTATAGTGTCTGTTGTGATATTGCCTTTTAAAATCCTGTACGCTAGTAATTTGAGTTCTCTCTCTTCTTCTCTTCATTAGCATGGCTAAGGGTCTATCGATCTTATTTATTTTTTCAAAGAACCAACTTTCAGTTTTGTCAATTTTTTCAATTGTTTCTTTTATTTTGATTTCATTGATTTCAGCTCTGATTTTAATTATTTCTTGCCTACTACTGCATTTGCTGTTTTTTTGCTCTTCTTTTTCTAGGGCTTTGAGATGAAGTATGAGATAATTTATTTGTTGTTTTTTTCTTTTTTTTGAGGAATGAACTCCAAGCAATGAATTTTCCTCTTAGAACTGCTTTCATTGTGTCCCATAGATTCCGATATGTTGTGTCTGTGTTTTCCTTTATCTCTAAGAATTTTTTAATTTCCTCCTTGATGTCTTCTGTAACCTGTTGATCATTTAGTAACATATTGTTCATTCTCGAAATGATGTAGGATTTTTTTCTTCCTTCTTTTATGATTGATTTCCAGTTTTATTCCATTATGATTGGATAAGATGCTTGGTATAATCTCTATTCCTTTATAATTTCTAAGAGTTGCCCTATGGCATAATATATGGTCTATTTTTGAGAAGGATCCATGTGCTGCTGAGAAAAAAGTATATCCGCTGGATGATGGTTGATATATTCTATATATGTCAGTTAAGTCTAGGTTATTAATTGTGTTGTTGAGTTCTATAGTTTCTTTATTCAACTTTTGTTTGAAGATCTGTCCAGTGGTGAGAGATATGTGTTAAAGTCACCCATAATTATTGTGTTGTGGTCTATTTGTCTCTTGAACTTGAGGAGAGTTTATTTTATGAATATAGCAGCACCATTGTTCGGGGCATATATATTGATGATTGTTATGTCTTGTTGATGAATGATTCCCCTTAACAGTATATAGTGTCCTTCTTTATCCCTTTTGATTAACAGGCTTGAAGTCAGTTTTATTTGATTTGAGTATGGCCACCCCTGCTTGCTTCTGAGGTCCATGTGAGTGGTATGATTTTTCCCAACCTTTCACCTTCAGCCTGTGTATGTCTTTTCCTATCAGATGAGTTGCCTGAAGGCAGCATATTATTAGATCTATTTTTTTAATCCAGGTTACTAGCCTATGTCGCTTATGGTGAGTTTAAGCCATTAATGTTTAGGGTTACTATTGATATATGGTTTGTACTTCCAGTCATATTTGTTTATTTATTTATTTATTATTTTTAAATTAGATTTGTTTTTCCTCTTTAATTAGTCCCCACCTCCCATTTACTGAGGTACTTCCCACTGTTGGTTTTGGTTCTTTTTCGTTTCTGCTTCGTGTAGTGTTTTGCCCAAAATGCTTTGCAGTGCTGGTTTTCTGGCTGTGAATTCTTTTACCTTTTGTTTATTGTGGAAGGTTTTTATTTCATTGTCAAACTTGAAGCTCAGTTTTGCTGGATACAATATTCTTGGTTGGCACCCAATATCTTTCAGCATTTGAAATACATTGTTCCAGGATCTTCTCGCTTTCAGTGTCTGTGATGAAAAATCAGCCGTTAATCTAACTGGTTTACCCCTAATTGGTTTACCTCCTTTCTCTTGTAGCCTTTAATATTCTCTCCTTGTTCTGTATATTGGATATCTTCATAATAATGTGTCTTGGTATGGGTCTCTTGTGGTTTTGTACATTCGGCATCCTGTAGGCTTCTAGGATTTGGACTTCCATTTCATTTTTCATGTCTGGAAAGTTTTATAAAATTATTTCATTTAACAGATTGCTTATTACTTACTTTGATTTGGACTTATATACCTTCCTCTATCCCATTGACTCTTAAGTTTGTTTTTTTTTATGATATCCCATGTCTCTTGGATGTTTTTTTCATGGTTTCTTACCAGCCTTTCTGAGTTGACTAGACTCTTTTTGAGATGATATATTTTGTCTTCATTGTCTGATGTTCTGACTTCTACTTGGTCTACTCTACTGGTGATACTCTCATTTAAATTTTTAATTTGGTTTATAATTTCCTTCATTTCTGTTTGATTTTTTTATAACCTCTATCTCCCTGTAGAGTTGTTCTTTTGCTTCTTGAATTTGTTTATGTTATTCATTGTCGAAGTGATCTTTTATTGTTTGCATTTGCTGTCTAATGTCCTCTTTAAGATTCCATACCATCTGAATCAAGTCTTGAATTCTTTATCTGATGATAAAGAGGCATCTAGCATCTCCTGTAAATTTAAGCTATCCTGCATTGTTTGTGTTCCTTTTCTTCATTGTTTTTTCATGATTCTCGAGTTTCTTTCCACTCTGTTTGACTGCTGTGTTATTATTTTCTCCTATAAATTTGTTTTGGTTTTGTGTAGCTCCGAGATCTCTCCTTTGTGATGGGAGACAATGTCTAGAGATGTGGGGTTTAATTGTAATTTAAAGTAAATTCATTAGTTTCATAAAAGGCATACAGATTCTGATGGCATATAGAGAACTGAAGTTTGGTCTTAGAACTTTATGTTTAGGTTGGAAGATGTGATGGTATGGGGGTTAGTATGTCTTAGCTTCTTTGGAGGATTGCTCTCATGAAGGGGAATATTCACAGGAGAATAGACAGGAGTATTTGGGGGTAGCTAAGTACTTAGGAGCACTATAGACAGCCTCAGAATATTCACCTATTTGCATTTAGTAAATTACACATAATAGAAGTAGTAATGCTTGGGAGGAAAGGTAGGGGAAAGGGAAGGAAGAAATCAAGAAAGAGAGAAAAAAAGAAAAAAATTAAAATTAAAATTAACAAAAAAATGCACTCTTAGAGTTCTATTTTCTTCTCTTTCAGTAGGTGGAGCTGTGCTTTCTGGATTAAGTCTCTGCCGTCAGGATGTAGGAAACAATCCGTGTGAGGCAGCTCTCCCTCCGCAGCCGCCAGGGTGTCTATCTAATCCCGGTTGCTTTGCTTAGTGTTGCTCCTGGTCTCTAGCCCCTTCGCTTCTCCTGCCAGCCAGGCCCTACTTACTGGGGCACTTCTCCACAGCTCTAGCTACACTCTGGGCCTGCAGTTTCCTGGATGCCCAGCTCTCTTGAACGACTGGGCACTCTCTTTGTTTGTTGATCACCCAGCCCTCACGGTTGTGGAGTGCAGGAGTTGGAAACCGGCAGCCTATTCTGTTGGATTTCCTCTGATAGCTACAAGATAGAGCTGGCGAGAAAGGTTTTGATTTTTGCCGCTAGTGGGAGGGAGAGTTGGAGGTCAGGTGCCTTTTTCTGTTTCCCTCAGCTCTGATATTCACACCGGTTGGGGAGAGATTTTTTGAGTTTTCCCAGCTGTATTGGGAGGGGGGGTTGCTGAGGGTCATACACCTGTTCTGTCGCCGAAACGCCAAAGGCTGATGACATCAGTTCTCAAATATGGTGGTCGCCGGTTTCCTTGCCGGGGTGTCCGGTGAGGAGGGTGGATCTAGGCTGTTTGTCTCCTAAGTCCCAACTTCATATCTCGGTCTGGTGCCCTGCAGAGGCGCAGTTGGCAGATCCTCACATTATCCGAAGTTCCATTTCTCTGTGCTGCTGGCAGGTCTCCGAAGTGCTCACTCACCTCCAGCTGTGGCCAGAACCTCCACAAACGAGTTGGCTCAGATTCACTCACCTCGGAGCCACATCACTGCCCCTCAGATATTTAAACTCTTCCTTAGGTTTCATTGTAGCCCAACTTCCCTGAATATTCCTGACAAGACAGCATCCAGCTGTTCTGAACTTGCTAACTGGTAGCGCAGCGGTGAGGTCACTGGGGTGCTAACTTCCTACCCACTGCCATCTTAGATCTCCCCCATTTATTTTTGAAGATTGTTATTCTGACCAGAGTGAGATGCAATCTCAGTGTATTTTTTGTGGGGGAGGGGCGGGAATACCAAGGATTGAACTCAGGGTCACTCGACCACTGAGCCACATCCCCAAACCTCTGTTGTATTTTATTTAGAGATAGGGTCTCACTGAGTTGCTTAGGGCCTCGCTTTGCTGAGGCTAGCTTTTAACTCGTGCTTTTCCGGCTCAGCTTCCTGAGCTGCTGGGATTATAGGCATGTGCCACTGTGCTCAGCCTCAGTGTAGTTTTGATTTGCATTTCTCTACTTACTAGAGATGTTGAACATTTCTTCATAAGTTTGTTGATTGATTGTATTTCTTCTTCTCTGAAGAGTCTGTTCAGTTCCTTAGCCCATTTAATGATTGGGTTATTTGTGTTTTTTGCTTTTTTTTAAAAAATATTTTTTAAGTTGTTGATGGACCTTTATTTTATTCATTTATTCATATGCAGTGCTGAGAATCAAACCCAGTGCCTCACACATATGAGGCAAGCGCTCTACTATTGAGCCTGGTAGAGCTACCCCAGCCCCTGTTTTTTATATATCCTGGAGATTAATGCTTTATCTGAGGTGCAGGTGACAAAGATTTTCTCCCATTTTCTAGGCTCTTGTTTTCATGTTATTGATTGTTTCCTTTGCTATGAAGAAGCTTTTTAATTTGATAGCATTCCATTTGTTGTTTCTTAATTTTGCTTCTTGTGTTTTATGAGTCTTGTTAAGGAAGTCAGTTCTTTAGCTGATTTGGTGAAGAAATGGGTCTACTTTGTCTTCTGGTATGTGCAGGGTTTCTGTTCTAGTGCCTAAGTCTTTGATCCTCTTTGAGTTGAGTATTGTGTGGGGTGAGAAATAGGGGTTTAATTTCATTTTGCTACATATGGATTTCCAGTTATCCCAGAATCATTTGTTGAAGAGGCTATTTTTTCTCCAGTGTATGTTTTTGGTGCTTTTGTATAGTATGAGACAACTGTATTTATGTGGGTTTGTCTTTGTGTCTTTTAATCTGTACCTTTGGTCTTTGTGCCTGTTTTGGTGCCAGTACCATGCCATTTTTGTTGATGATAGCTCTGTGGTATAATTTAAGGTTTGATATCATGATTCCTCCTGCTTCACTTTTCTTGCTAAGGATTGCATTGGCTATTCTGGGTCTCTTATTTTTCAAATGTATTTCATGATTGCGTTTTCTATTTTTATGAAGAATGTCATTGGGATTTTAATAGGAATTGCGTTAAATCTATATGATGCTTTTGGTAGGACGGCCATTTTGACAATGTTAATTCTGCCTATCCAAGAGCAGGGAGATCTTTCCATCTTCTAAGGTCTTCTTCAATTTCTTTCTTTAGTGTTCTATAGTTTTCATTAGAGGTCTTTTACCTCCTTTGCTAGATTGACTGTCAAACATTTTTATTTTTTTTGAGGCTATTGTGAATGAGATGATTTTCCTGACTTTTCTTTCAGCACTGATGTATAGGAACACATTTGATTTATGGGTGTTAATTTTATATCCTTCTACTTTGCATAATTTATTTATTGGTTCTAGAAGTTTTCTGGTGGAATTTTTGTGTCTTCTAAATATAGAATCATGTCATCGGCAAATAGTGATAATTTGAGTTCTTCTCTTCCTATTTGTATTCCTTTAATTTCTTTCTTCTGTCTAATTGCACTGGCTAGAGTTTCAAGGCCTACCTTGAATAGAAGTGGTGAAAGAGGGCATTCCTATCTTGTTCTAGTTCTTAGAGGGAATGCTTTCAGTTTTTCTGCATGTAGAATGATGTTGAACTTGGGTTTACAATATTGAGGTATGTTCTTACTGTCCCTAGTTTTTCTAGTGTTTTGAACATGAAGGGTTGTTATATTTTGTCAAATGCTTTTTCAACATCTATTGAGATAATCATATGATTCTTGTCTTTAAGTCTATTGACATGATGAATTATATTTATTAATTTCAGTATGTTGAATCAACCTTGTATTCCTGGAATGAACCCCGTTTGGTCATGGTAATTGTTTTGTATATGATTTGCCAGAATTGTATTGAGATTTTTGCACGTATGTTCATCCAGGATATTCGTCTGAAGTTTTCTTTCCTTGATGTGTCTTTGTCTGGTTTTGGTATCAAGATGATACTAGCTTTAAAGAATGAGTTTGGAAGGTACCCCTCCTTTTTTTTATTTCAGTATTGGTGTTAATTCTTCTCTGAAGGTCTTGTAGAACTTGGCTGAGAATCTGTCTGGTCATAGGCTTTTCTTAGTTGATATTCTCTTTTCTTGGGAGGGGTACCAGGGATTGAATTCAGGGGTATTTTTTTTTTTTTTTTTTTTTTAGAGACAGGTTGTCACTGAGTTGATCAGTGCTTTGCTTTTGCTGAGACTGGCTTTGAACTTGTGATCTTCTTTTCTCAGCTTCTCAAGCTGCTGAGATTTTAGGCGTGAGCCACTGGGTGTGTTCTATTTCATTGGTTGAAATTGATCAGTTTAAATTGTGTATGTACTTCTGATTCATTTTGGATAGGTCATATGTCTCTAGAAATTTGTCTATGTTTTCAAGATATTCTATTTTATTGGAATATAAATTTTCAAAATACTTTCTGATTATCTTCTGTATTTCAGTCGTCTGTTGTGATATTTCCTTTTTCATCATAAAATTTAGTAATTTGAGTTTTCTCTTTCTCTTCATTAGCATGGCTAAGGTTTTATCAATTTTATTTATTTTTTCAAGGAATCAACTTTTTGTTTTGTCAGTTTTTTGAATTATTTCTTTTTGTTCCAATTTCATTGCTTTCAGCTCTGATTTTAATTTTTTCCTGTCTTCTGCATTTGGTGTTGATTTGTTCTTCTCTTTCTAGGGCTTTGAGAATAATGTAAAATCATTTATTTTTTGACTTTTTATTCTTTTAATGAATAAGTTCAACGTAATGATGTTTTCTTTTAGCACTGCCTTCATAGTGTCCCAGAGATTTTGATATATTATATTGCTATTCTCATTTACCTCTGAGTATTTTTTTATTTCATCCCTGATTTATACTGCTATTCATTCGTCATTCAATAGCATATTATTTAGTCTCCAGGTGTAAGAGCAGCTTCTATTTTAAATGTTGTCATTGATTTCTAATTGCGTTCCATTATGATCTGATAGAATGCAGGATAGTATCTGTAGCTTTTTATATTTGCTAAGAGTTGTTTTGTGGCATAAGATATGGTCTATTTTAGAGAAGGATCCATGTACTGCTGATAAGAAAGTATATTCGCTCATTGATGGATAAAATATTGTCTATATGTCTGTTAAGTCTAAATTATTGATCATATTATTTAGTTTTATAGTTTCTTTGTTTAGTTTTGTTTGGAGGATGTATCCGTGGTATGAGAGCATGTCTCTAGAAATTTGTCCACATATTATTGTGTTGTGGTCTATTTGATTCTTGAAATTCAGGAGGGCTTATTTGATGTACATACATGCTCCATTGTTTGGGACATAAATATTTATGATTGTTTTGTGTTGTTGATTTATAATTCCCTTAAGCAGTTTGAAATATCCTTCTTTATCCCTTTGATTACCTTTGGTTTGATGTCCTTTATCTGAGGATTGAAACCCCTGCTTGTTTATGCAATCCATGTGAATGATATGTTTTTTCCATCCTTTCACCATCAGTCTGTGGATGTTTGTCCATGAGGTGATTCTCTTGGAGACAGCATATTGCTGGCTCTTTTTTTGTTAAAAAAATTATTTATTTATTCTGATTTGTTATACATGATGCCAGAATGCAGTTCATTTCATATTACACATATAGAGCACAAATATTCAAGCCACTGATTGTACACAAATTATTTTCACACCATTTGTGTCTTCATACATGTTCTTAGGGTAAGGATGTCTAACTTATTCCACCATCATTCCTACCCCTTTGCCCCCTCCCATCCCCTCCCTCCCTTTTGCCCTATCTAAAGTTTCCCCCTTCCTCCTATGCTCCCACTGCCTCCATTACCTGCCTCCATCACCATTATGATGACTCATCCTCATATCAAAGAAAACATTTGGCCTTTGTCTTTTTGGGATTGGCTTGCTTCACTTAGCATTATATTCTCCAACTCCATCTGTTTACCTGCAAATGCCATGATTTTATTCTCTTTTAATGCTGAGTAATGTTCCATTGTGAAATGTTATACACCAGAGTTTCCCTATCCATTCATCTGCTGAAGGGCATGTGGTTGGTTCTACAATTTGGCTATTGTGAATTGTGCTGCTATAAACATTGATGTGGCTGTGTCCCTGTAGTCTGCTGTTTTTAAGTCATTTGGGTATAAACCGAGGAGTGGGATAGCTGGGTCAAATGGTGGTTCCATTCCAAGTTTTCCAAGGAATCTCCATACTTGGAAATTTAGGCCATTAATGTTGAAGGTTATTATTGAGATATGATTTTTATTCCCAGTCATTTTGGTTTATTTGGTCTCTAATTGGTAGAGATGTTGAACATTTTTTCATGTTTGTTGATATCCTCTTCTGAGAAGTATCTGTTCAATTCCTTGGCCCCTTTATTGATTGGGATATTTGTTTTTTTGGTGTTAAGGTTTTTGAGTGCTTTATATATCTGATGTTTTTGTGGTAAAGATTTGCTCAGAGATTTTGATATGTTGTATTGGTGTTCTCTCTAAGAATTTTTTAATCTCCTCCTTGATATGTTTTGCAACCCCTTGTTCATTTAAAAGCATATTATTTAGTCTCCATTTTTTATTTTATCATTGATTTTTAATTTCATTCCATTGTGGTCTGATAGAATGCAGAGTAGTATCTCTACATTTTTGTATTTACTAAGATTTGCTTTGTGGCATAACAGAGGACACAGAGTCTAATCCACATAACTACAGTAATCTTATATTAGACAAAGATGCCAAAAACGTACATTGGAGAAAAGATAGCCTGTTCAACATAGTTCTTGAAACTCTATCCAGAACAATCAGACAGATGAAAGAAATTAAAGGGATATGGATAGGTAAAGAAGAACTCAAATTATCACTATTTGCAGACAGTATGATTCTATACCTAGGGGACCCAAAAAATTCCACCAGAAATCTCCTAGAACTAATAAATGAAGTCAGCAAAGTAGCTGAATATAAAGTCAACACCCATAAATCAAAGGCATTTCTATACATCAGTGACACATCCACAGAAAGGGAAATGGGGAAAACTACCCCTTTTACAGTAGCCTCAAAAAAAAAAAATACTTGGGAATCTACTTAAGAAAAGAGGTAAAAGACCTCCACAACAAAAACTACAGAATGTTAAAGAAAGAAATTAAAAACCTTAGAAGATGGAAATATCTATCTTGTTCTTGAATAGGTAGAATTAATATTGTCAAAATGACCATAGTACCAAAAGCACTCACAGATTTAAGGCAATTCCGATCAAAATCCCAATGACATTCTTCATAGAAATAGAAAAAACAATCATGAAATTCATCTGGAAAAATAAGAGATCCAGAATATTCAAAGCAATCCTTAGCAAGAAGAGTAAATCTGGTGGCATTACTATACCAGACCTTAAACTAACCCTAACCCTAACCCTAACCCTAACCCTAACCCTAACCCGATTGTTAGACCAGTGGTACAGAATAGAGGACAGAAAGTCTAACCCATATAACTACAGCTATCTTATATTAGACAAGGTTCCAGAAACGTTCATTGGAGAAAAGATAGGCTCTTCAACAAATGGGTCTTGTTTTTTAATCCAGTCAGGATATCCTGTCTATGTCTTTTGATGGATAAGTTTAGGCCATTAACCTTGAAGGTTATTATTGAGATATGATTTGTATTCCCAGTAATTTTGGTTTATTTTGATTATTACTTTGAATTAGTTTCCCCTTTGAGTATTCCTTTAGTTTAGTTCCTCCCTTTGCTGGTCTTTACTTTTTTTTTTTTCCTTTTAATTTTCATGGAATATTTTGTTGGGAATGTTTTGTAGTGCCAGCTTTCTATTTGTGAATTCTTTTAGCTTTTGTTTATCATTGAAGGTTTTGATTTCATCTCAGAATCTAAAGGTTAATTTTGCTGGATATAGAATTCTTGGTAGACATCCATTTTCTTTCAGTGCTTGGGATATATTATTCTAGACCTCTTAGCTTTGAGAGTTTGGGTTGAGAAATCAGCTGAGATCCTAATTGGTTTCTCCCTATACATAATCTGATATTTTTCTCTTACCACATTTAAAAATTTTATCCTTATTCTGTATGTTAGGTATTTCTAGTATAATGTGCCTTGTTGTGGGTCTATTGTTATTTTGAACATTTGGGGCCCTCTAAGCCTCTTGTATTTGATTTTCCATTTTATTCTTCAGGTTTTGGAAATTTTCTGATATTATTTCATTGAAAAGATTGTTCATTCCTTTGGTTTGTATCTCTGTGTCTTCATCTATCCTGATAAATCTTAAATTTTGTCTTTTTATGTAATCCCATAATTCCTGGAAGTTCTCTTCATGTTTTCTTAACACCTTCTGTTTGTGACCAAGTCTGTTTTCAAGATTATATATTTTGTCTGCATTGCCTGAAGTTCTTTCTTCCAAGCAGTCTAATCTGTTGGTCATGCTTTCCATTGAATTTATAATTGGTTCATTTCTTTCTTTATTGAGGATTTCTTTTCAGAATCTTTATGTCTTTATTGAAGTGATCTTCATCTCCTGAGTTTTATCTCTGATTTTATTCCTTACTTCATCCTTTATATCACATATTAGTTTAACTGTGTATATTATAAACTCCTTCTCTTCCATTGCTTCTACTGTGGTGTTGGTGGATTGTATTCTGTTATTGGACTATCTTAATTTGTTTAGGGCAATTTGTACCTTGTTTTTTCATGTTGTTTATGTGTCTACCCATCTAGCAGTATGGATCTGAGGCAGTACAATTTCTGTGTTATGGATGTATAGAGTCCCTTGAAGTTTTCCTGTACTTCACCTTTAAGGGGGAGATAAATAATCACAGTACCCAATGCAAACAGTTTACAGCCTTAACTAAAATAGCACCTATTAAGATGTTTATAGTTTTGTTGCAATAGACAAAAATGATGTATGCAATTATTGTTCTACAGTATAAACAGTAAGTTTGCAAAGAGTTTACAATTTCAAATGGTGGACAAAGCAGAAATAGAAGTGGTGTAGGATGTGATGTTTATGAAGAAGAAGGAGAGAATATAGAAGTAAAGAATTATAGGAAATATGCAAGAGGAATTAATAGAGGTTGGCTGTTTTCAGGAGAAAAGAGAGAAAGAGAATTCAGGGAAACATATAAATGAGAGGAAATGTATATATAGTAAAAATAAAAAAAATTAGAAATAGAAAAAAGTATTATTAAAAGAATACACAACAAAACTATACTATATTATTCAGAAATCCTAGTCCTCAGTAAACTGATGCATGAAAAATACTTGGTTTCAAAAATGATAGATATGTGAGAGAGAAAAGAAAAGAAAAAGGAAAACGGTCTCAGTGAAAAAATTGAACTTTTTTTTTTTTTTTTTTGAGTTCTAGAGTTTCTGAGCTTCTCTTCTCAGCAGTTAGGTGGGGTTGTCTGGAGTTTGATGCTAGCTCCACCTTCAGGATGGTTGGGGTTGCTAGGGTGAGAGGGTTAGTCCTGGATGTAAAGCTCCTGGAGGCAGGATATAGGGCTAGGTATGCTCTTCTCTCTTAGCTGGGTGCCAGTTGGTCTGGAAATTTTAAGGCAGTACACCTCCAAGGCCCAGCAATTGCTAGTACATGTTGGAAAACTGCGCCCAGGAATCTCCTTTGGTTTCCACTTGTATGGTATAGGAGTTTGTGCTTAGCCTCATACTTTGCCTGTGGACCCCACAATTCCTGGTCTCTGATTCAGTCTCTGAGCTGTATCTCTCCTGTCCCCAACCTTTCAAATTCCTGGTCATGTGCTTCTCTCCCCGCCAGTCTTGCAAGCAGCCAGTTTGGAGGAGGAGGGAGTAGCCAAGTGGGTTTCTACAACCAGTGGGTTTGCCCAGTTTGTTTTTCAGGCCAGGCTTGGGTTTGCCAGTAATCAGTTCCCTGAGCTGCCAGTCCCTGTATCATGGCTGCAAAATGGTTCTGCTGTCCTTCAGGTATGCCACTGATAGAGATGCAGCTTCACTCCTATACATAGATACTGTGTAGCACAGTTCACTGTGTTTTTGAACAGTGTCTCCTATCTCTAAGTTCTCCGTACCCTGACACGCCTTAGTCTTCCTGGTAATGGGGCTTCCTTTAATTCCTTTATTGCTTTACTGTATTCACCTAGGGACTGTTCTGGCTTGCACCTCTGGCTGCTATCATAGATGTGGGGTTGGTGATCTTCCCCCTTATTTTATTTTATAAGATCTACTGAGTCCCTGAACTGTTTTGTGTGTTCAGTATTAAATTCCAGTAAAGTCCCTCCTAATTCTTGATCATTCACCCACCTTGTTGAAAAGCTGCCTGTCTGCTTTTCTTGGTTCTCATCATGGAGCCACTAGGGAAGCGACCCCTCCATATGGCCATCTTCTGCCTTTTCTAGTTTCATTCATTCTTAATGGTAGGTATGCAGTTGTATTTCACTATGGTTTTATTTTGTATTTACTGGATGACTACAGAGCTTTTGCATTTTCTTATGTATTTATTGACCTTTTAGACATTCTTTTTTTGTGTGGCTTTTTCATCTCTTAATCATTATTAGGTTGTCTTTTTCTTGTTGGTTTGCAGGAATTCTTTACATATTCTGTATATGAGACCTTTGCTAGTTGGATGGATTGTTAACTATTTTCCAGTACAACAAAGTAGATTGTCTTTAATTTTTAATTACTTTGCAAAATATCTTTTCCTACAGTGTAATGTGCATTTTTACTTTCTTAATGTTATCTCTTAATGGGGACATATTTTTATTTTCAATGTTATTTTATTTGTTAATCTTTTCCTTTATGGCTAGTGCTTTTTTGTGTCCAATTTAAAAAATCCTTACTGCAATAGGTCATACACCTAGTCTTCTGCCAGAGGGTTCACATTATTTTGACTTATATAGTTAGACCTATGGTCTATTTTTATGGCCCTTTACTTGGCCTAGCACTCATTATTGAAATGACCAGGCTTTCTCACTGCTCTCACCCCTCATCCCTAGTCAGGTGTCTGTACATTTGTGGAAATTCTGTTGTGTTACATTTACCACATGTGTGTCCTAGTAGTAAGTTACTTAAACTTTGTAATCAGTCCTGCAAGCTAGCTGGGTAAATCCTTCCACTCTGATTTTCTTTTAAGATTGTTTTACCTCTGTCCTTGACCCTTTAAATTCTCTATACATTTTAGAGTCAGATGATTGGTTTGTATGAAAAGAGCAAGATTTTGATAGCCATTTTATTGAATCTATAATTTGGGGGAAAATTGAAGTTTTTATGGTATTGAATTTCTGATCCATAAATAAAGCATATGCCCTGTTTTTAGTCAGCTTTTTTCGCTACTGTGACTCTAAAAGGACTCAACAAAAACAACTGTTGATGAAGAAAGGTTTATTTAGGGTTCATGGTTTCATAGGTCTTTGTCCATAGAAGGCTGGCTCCATTCTTTGGGGCTCAAGGTGAGGCAGAGCATCACAGTGGAAAGAGTATGGCTAGGGGAAGCAGCTCAGAAAGTAGAGAGATTCCACTCATCAGATACAAAATATATACCCAAAGCCATGCCCCCAATGCCCCACTTCCTCCAGTCACACTCCACCTGCCTTCATTTATCACTAAGTAAATCCTATCGGGTGATTAGTTCACAGATTTGAGTTAAGGCTCTCTTAACCCAATCATTTCTTCTCTGCACCTTCTTTCATTGTCTCACATGTGAGCTTTTGGGGGATACCTCATATCCAAACCATAACATTTTATTCCTAAATAATGTTTTCTGGTTTTCTTTGTATATGTTGAACATCTTTTGGGGGGTTTGTTATAAATAGTGTGTTTAAAATTTGTTTGAGGTAGAATTCATGTACAAGGAAGCACTCAGATCTTAAGGTCATTTTGATGAATTTGGATAGTGGAGTATGCCTATGTAATAGCTATCCAAACCAAGATAGAGACTATTTCCATCCCTCAAACATTGCTGCTGACCTTTTCTAGTCATTTTTCTTCTCCTGCTCTCCAAAAGCAACCACTTTATGTCTTATGTGACTACAAATGGTTTTTTCCTGTTCATGCATTTATGTATATTGTTAGCTTTTATTGTTCACATAATGTTTTTGGTATTCATCCATGTTGTGTGAGTATGGATAGATTGTTCCTTTTAATTATTGAATAGTAGTTCATGGTTCTAATATACCTCATTTTGTAAATCATCTCCTGTTGCTTAATATTTTGTTGTTTTAATTTTTGGCTATTATCAAATAAGGCTGTTGTGAACATTCTTGTACAAGTGCTTTGTGGACATACATTTTCTGTTTACAGTGGCCTGGGAGTGGAATTGTTAATTTTTCCATGCCTGGGAGTGGAATTGTTGAGTCACAGGACAGATGCATATATGACTTTTTAAAAAACTGGCAAATAATTCTCCAGAGTAGTCATAATATTTTATATCCACTCCAGTTATTTCTCTTGTGCCTCTTCTTTGCCACATTTGATTTTTTTAAACTACTAATTTAAGACACTCTAGTAGAAATTCCACTATAAATTTTAATTTGCATTTTCCTGATGGCTGATGATGTTGAACATCTTTTTCTATCTTATTAGACATCTCTATATGTTCATTTGTGAAGTGTTACACAGTGCTTTTTGCCGATTTAAAATTTTTTTGTTTATTCTTTTATTGTTTTAAGGGAGTTCTTTAAATATTCAGCTTATAAGCCTTGTCGTATGAACATAAAAAGATAGTACATGCAGTCATTTGTCATTTCTGAGCTTGTATACTTGTCTGTTGATTTTCTTAATGATGGTTATTTATGAGAAAAAATAATTTAAAATTTTTATATGATTGGTACTAATATTAGATCTGTTCAACAAATCTTTGCTTACTAAAAGTTAACAAAGATACTTGCCTTTGTTTTCTGTCTAGAAATTTTATGGTGGTCTGGGTTTTATATTTAGTTTTGCATTCATCTTAAATTAATTTTTGTGCTTAGAGTGGCACAGAAGTGAAGATTTATTTTTTTTCCATATGCAAATCGAGTCCTTAGTTGGCCCCTTGGTTGAAAATAAATTGACTCTCTCTGTGTGGTTGTATTGTTAGACGCTCCCTTGGTGGGACCTGGTTTTCTGCTTTGAACCTGCCACCCTTGCTGTTAGCTTTCAGGCTGCAACCACTTAAATTTTTAAATGTGTCTAGGGGAAACACATTCCTAGATTCTAGGATCATCTCTTTGGTGTTTGTCCTACCTTCAATTTCACTCAATAGTTTTTGGGTCACATTTTTTTCCCCCAGTGTCTTATAAATATTCATAGCTGTAAGGAAGATGTTCTTTATAGTTTTTCTTGTCTTGGCTAGAGAATGGTCTGAAATATTTAATTTGCTTTAGTGAAAGATGATGAGTTGAATATTCCTACTATACAGTGTTTTGTCATTTTTCTTAATCTCTTTTAAAACTAAGAGAAATGAATTTTTGGATCTTTTGTAAATGTCCTATTGAGCAGGCTAATTTATGGAATTTTCTAATACTCATTTATTGTAAGTATATGATGCCAGAATCTACCATATTTTATTGAATCACTTTATAATTCGAACTATTTAATTAAGAAGAACTATTAAAGCAATAATTACTTAAACTTTAACAATTTTCATTATTTCTTACCATTCAGTATGTTGCCCATATAATGACCCTGAAGTTGATAAGTACCTCTGTTGTAATCAGGGAAAGTAAAAATATTCCGGAAATACTAAAAATTCAGATAATTGGCCTTGGCACTCAAGTATCTCAGCGACCAGGAGCACAAGCAGTGAAGTAAGTTTTAAAAAATTTATTATTTCTGTTTTTATTTCTAATTACGATTTAGGTCCCAAAGAAGGAGTGTTATTCAGCATTAAATAAACTGATTAGTAAAAACTTTTTTCCTTTATGTAGGCCAAGATAGTCTTTTTTATATTTGCTTGTTTTATTTTGAAACTATAAAGCTAGTTCATCATTTTTTCTACATACCCTCCTTTCCTTCACAAATATTATTAATCTATAGACTCCATATTGTGAAAGGTATGCATAGGTCCAGCATTTCAAGTTGATAAGAGAGGATATGCAAAAAAGATCATAATTCAAGAAATATGTAGCATATTAACTCACTGTGAGAAGGTAATGTAAAATTAAATACCTCGTAGTCAATGCTACACAGGCTCAGTTGTAGAAGAGAATAACTTGGCCAGGAGAAAACTTAAACTAGCTGAACAGGACACTAGGAGAAGTAGGGATGCGATGGTAGATATTACAGGTCACTTGGAAAGAGATGAGTTTGTCCATGGGCCATGTGCTTTTATTTATGTAGCAGTGAGCAGAACCTCTGCAGTACTCTTGGGTTGTCTAAAGTGAGTTTTCCATGTGAGTGATATGGAGTTAATAACAATAACAACATCAGCAGCAACAAAAACAGATTGTATAGGTAATGAATGCCAAGCCAAGGAGATTGCATTTTAACTCTGGGTAATGGACATGAACCTGGCTTTTGAAGAAGTTTAAGGAAAACTTGTAATTTAACCCATTATATTGTAATGGATCTTATTACTTCCTCCCTCCCACCCCACATTGATTGTAGGATAGAAGCAAAATTAGAACACTGGTATATAACGGGTCTGAGACAGCAAGATTCTATACCATCACTTGTGGCTTCAATTGGTGATACTGCATCATCTTTGCTTAAAATTGAGTTTGAAACTAATCCGGAGAATAGTCCTGCTGACCAGACCCTGATCATTCAGTCTCAGCCTGTAGAGGTCATCTATGATGCTGTAAGTACAAGGAGAAAGTAATTCTATTGAAACCATCTTGTATTTCTGATGTATGTTTGTCTTATTTCTCCTCTTTCATATTTAACATTTATTAATAGGTAAGTTTCGAAACAGTTTTTTCTTGTTTCAAAAGCAGTGCACAATTAGCAATTTATTTTGATTTTTCTTATATTTTTCTACCATAAAGTTTATTTATCTCTGCGTATGTTAAGTTTAAAAAAATACTAGTATATTAGAAAGAGTTTCATATTCAACCAGATAGTTCATACTGACTTCCTACTCCAGTTCCTTTGCTTTCAATGTTTAGAACCAATTCAGAGTGGCTTGGGAGTGATGAAAAAGAATTTCAGTGTTTACATGGGGAGAAGCACTGGCATCTAGGTGTCACTGAAAATGTTGGCTCAGGTTCTAAATCTGTGGCTGTGCCCTTGATTCTGCCTGTCAAGTCTTCACACCAGCAAGACAAGCCTGGCTTGCTACTCCTCACACCACTTACAGATTGGCCCTACCATCACTTATTTTTACTTTACAGTTGAGCTAGATTAACAGTGTATGTGAGAAGCAATCTATATAGACTCTAGAACTCATTGTATTCTCTAATGTTTTAAGAAAATAAATTGTCATTAAATTCACATAAAAATACCATCTTGAACATTTTTAAGTATATGCTTCAGTACTGATACATTCAGTCACGCTGTTATCCAACTGATCTCCAAAAATTTTTTCATCTTGCAAAATCTCTGATTTTTCTTTTCTATTTTCTTTTTTAATGTTTTCTTTTAGTTGTAGATGGACACAATAGCTTTATTTGTTTATTTTTATGTGGTTCTGAGGATCGAACCCAGAGCCTCACATGTGCAAGGCAGGCACCCTATCACTGAGCTACAGTCCCAGCTCCCTGATTTTTCTTTTTTACTTTTAATTTTACATGCCAGTAAAGGTGAACAGCTTTCCTTATTGCTCTAAACTTCAAAATTCAAACATCCAATTACAGTTTCAATAAGTGGAGTTTTACCATCTAATTGGAGGCTAAAGCCAGAAGTAATGTCTTTTGATACATATGTCACTATAGAAAATATTTGGCACCTTAATGATATGTACTAATCTGTAGCCTCTCCAGAGGAAGATGTAGTATTCACCTCAGAATATCTTTAGGTTTCTCAGTTCAAAGCGACAGTTCTTTAGAATTGAGTTGAAACCTTAAAATTTATAATATAGCCGGTGTGGTGGTGCACACCTATGAGCCCAGAAGTTTGAGAGGCTGAGACAGGAGGATCATGAGTTCAAAGCCAGCTTCAGCACTAGCAAGGCTCTAAGCAACTCAGTTAGACCCTGTCTCTAAATAAAATACAAAATAGGGCTGGGATGTGACTCGGTGGTTAAGTGCCTTTGAGTTCAATCCCCATTCCCCCCCCCCAGTCTATAATATAGAAGAATTATGTATAACTTGGTTGTATTTTAAAATTCTTTTACAGAAAACCATAAATGCAGTAGTTGAATTCTTTCAGTCAAATAGGGGATTAGATCTTGAGCAGATAACATCAGCTACATTGATGAAGCTGGAAGAAATTAAAGAGAAAACAGCTACAGGTAAAGAATCTGAGTGTCTATATAAGCATCAACTAAGCTTTGAAAATGTTGTCTAATCTAATGTAAATATTATATTTAAAATCATATAGGTTGTTTTCTTCTTTGATTTGTATTCAGGCTGTATTATTTAATGGACATAGCTTAACCAAAGCCAAATATACTTTCTACACCAGATGAGAAAGAATAATATCTGGCACACATGGTTCTTACCTGCATTACTTATAGGAACGTTGCCTCAGAATGGGCTTGAGGTGGAAATATCCCTTCATCTCACTTCTTAAGAAGTTGAATGACTAATTTTAAAGATATGGGGTTTTGTATAATGTGGCCTCTAAACTCAAGTCAGCTATTTTATCTGGTTGCTTAACCAGGGAAATAGTAAATTATTCTGTCTTTAGATAAAATTGTAGCTGTGTTGGGTTTACTCTACTTATGTGTGCTGATGTGATCATATCCTATTGAATAGATTCAGTTTTCACCTCATATGTTGAATTGAGAATCTTTGAGAAGAATTGACACTCTTCCTAATGCTTTTGAAGTAAAATTTTTAGTTTATTGTTAATAGTATGATCACTAATACTTAACTTGAACTTTTAATCATTTTTTTTTTTTGGTCTTCTTTAGGACTTACACATATTATTGAAACTCGAAAAGTCCTTGATTTAAGGATAAATCTAAAGCCTTCTTATCTAATAATTCCACAGACAGGTTTTCACCAAAAAAAGTCAAATCTTCTCATTTTAGATTTTGGTACATTTCAGGTATGTATATATGCATTTTTGTTTTTGATAAGCTTGGTAGCTTGATATCTGATAACTTGCAGTTTTTTCCCTGACAGTTCACTTAAATTAAACATAGACTTACTTTTTCAAGCCTAGCTTAGAATATTTTATATATATTATATGGTGATTAAAACAAAACACCCCAGAATTTTCTATAATCGTAGGTGATTTGACTTTGAGGACTGGACTACTTTCGTCTTTTCTGAATTGGAGACAAACAGTTTTCATGGTTTGTAAAGTTTAAGTATACAGTGTTACTGTTGCTAATATATTTTGACATTAGGAAATTGTACACTAGGAGCATGGGTTTGTTTTAACTACTGTCAGTAATTAAGTATTCTTCCCCCAACCCCCTTGTTGTGTGTTAGCATCCACATATCAGAGGGAACATTTGATCTTTGATATTTTGGGATTGTCTAATTTGATTTAGTATGCTAATCTCCAGGTCTTTTCATTTACCAGCAAATATCATAACGTCATTCTTTATGACTGAGTAATATTCCATTGTATATATAAAGCATACTTTCTTTATCTGTTCATCTGTTGATGGGCGCCTAGATTGGTTCCATAGCTTAAGCTATTGTGAATTGTGCTTTTATAAACATTGAGGCTGTGTCACTGTAGTGACATTTAATTCATTTTAATTCCATTGGATAAATACCGAGGACCGGGATAACTTGGTCCAGTGGTGGTTTCATTCTTAGTTTTTTTGAGGAACCTCCATACTGCTTTCCAGAGTGGTTGCACCAATTCATGTGGAAAAATAAGAGGCCCAGAGCAAAAGCAATCCTTAGTGAGAAAAGTGAAGCAGGAGGCATCACAATACATGGCTTTAAATTGTACTACAGAGCTATAGTAACAAAAATAGCATGGTATTGGTACCAACCATATATGAAGACTAATGGAACAGAATAGAGGACACAGAGACAAACCCACATTAATAGTATCAAACTAGACAAAAGTGCTAAAAACATACATTGGAGAAAAGATAGCCTCTTCAACAAATGGTGCAGGGAAAATTGGAAATCCATATGTAGTAGAATGCAATAAAACCCCTGTTTCTTACCCAGCACAAAACTAAACTCAAAGTGGATCAAAGACCTAGGTATTAGACCAGAAACCCTGCACCTACTAGAAGACAATATAGACCTAACTCTCCATCGAGTCAGCTGAGGAACTGACTTCCTCAACAAGGCTCCTAAAGTGCAAGAAGTAAAATGAAAAATCAGTAGATGGTATTTTATCAAACTAAAAAGCTTCTTTACAGCAAAGGAAACAATCAAAAGCATGAAGACACAGCCTACAGAATGAGAGAAAATCTTTGCCACCCACAGCTTAAATAAGGTGTTAATTTCCAGGATATACAAAGAAATCAAAAAGCTTAACAACAAAAATCAAAAACAAAAACAACAACCCAAGCAGTAAATGGGCAAAGGAACTAAAATAGATAATTTTCAAAAGAAGAAATACAAATGGTCAACAAATATATGAAAAAACTCATCTCTAGCAATTAGAACTCCTATATTTTGAATTTTGAATCTTCTGGAAAAGGTGACACTTTTAAAAAGTGTAGTCCTAAATTTCACTGGGAAGGAGGAAAAGAAAGTAGAGATTGGAATTGAATTCTAATGGCCTAATTGCTTTCATAGCATCACTAGGAAAAGGAACAGAACCCTGCTATTTAGGTGAAGGATGCAAGGTGTAGGGGAGCTGAGCCCTAAGCCATACCTTCTGAGAGCCAGGAAGAAGAGTTTCCTTTTTAGTCAGGTTATTTAAGGCAGACAGCTGAGTAACTGATCTAATTATTGAAAATGTGCTTGGCACCTATTATTCAAACATAGTAGATGTATGCTAAAATATTATACTCCTAATAAAGTACTGTAAATAATTTCCAATAACTTAAGTGAAGTCTGGATTCTTTAAGGGTAATCTTCTCATTTTAGTAAGATTTTTTTTATTTTTAATTTTTTAAAATTTAAATATGATAGCAAAATGCATTATAATAATTCTTATTACACATATAGAGCACAATTTTTCATATCTCTAGTTGTATACATTAGTATATTTGCATCAATTCATATCTTCATACCTGTACTTTGGATAGTAATGATCATCACATTCTACCATCATTAATTACCCCATGCCCCCTCCCTTCCCCTCCAACCCCTCTGCCCTATCTAGAGTTCGCCTATTCCACCCATAACTGAAGTGTTGATGTAAGTACTTTCCTCTTGTGAAAAATTTAAGAAATTTTTTCCTGCATTTTAGCTCAACAGTAAAGATAAAGTTTTACAGAAAACTACTAATTCATCTCTGGAAGAAATAATGGATAAAGCATATGACAAGTTTGATATTGAAATAAAGAGTGTGCAACTACTCTTTGCAAGAGCAGGTAAACCACTGCTTATCCTTTAACGTCTTAGGTTGAATAGCTTTAGTAGTGTATGTACATATGTATATGTTTATGAGTTCTGACAACTGTTTTCATATATAGCCCGTAGAACACCAAACAGGACTTACCAGTGCAAATCACCATCACAGTTAGAAATAGAAATTTACCTAGCAACATTTTTATCTAAGCTCATTTTTGCATTGTAGCTGTTTTATCAGCTCAGAATACAAAATGAAAGTTTCATTTGGTTCAAGTGCTTCTGTCCTAATGCTTTTGGAATGTTTCAGTGTTTTTCCTTATTACTTTTATAATTAAGTATTTTGCTGTATTAGCCTGTGCTTCATTTCAGTACTACTTTAACTTCTGCTTTATAGATACTTGAGAAATATATATCTACAATATAGTACAGGTTAAACATCCGTAATCCAAACATCCTAAATCTGAAATGCTCCAAAATATGAAACTTTTTGAGCATTAAAATGACACCACAGTGAAAAATTCTCCTGCTCTCATGTGACAGGTTATAGTCAAAATGAACATGCACTAAAATGTTGTGTAAAATTAATTTTCATCTTACCTGTTTAAGGTATATATGAAATATAAATGGATTTTGTTTTTAGGCTTGAGTCCAATCCCCAAGATATCTAATTATCTATATGAAAATATTCCCACATCCCCCAGAATTTCTAAATCCAAGGCATGTCTTCTGGTCTAAAACATTTTGAGTTAGGGGTACTGTAGCTATAGTCCTAAAACTTTAAAGATAATTATTTTTCTAAAGCTTTTGTGTTTTATATTGCTTAAGTATAGATTTTTGGTCCATTGTACTTTAGTTTCTAGAGGCAATAAGTATAAACCATCCTTGAGTATAGTCCTTTATAAGTCATTGGAGGAAGGTACAGACATAATCTCTAAAAGCAGGATTTATATTCTTGTAGGATTTATAAAAACATAAAGAAAATTTTGGATTTTATGTATTAGGAACCTGTTAATTCCTTTAGGGGAAGTACTTAAACAGATGATTAAAACTGCCTTTTCTCTTATACTTATCTGTGAATAATTGTTTGACTTACAAGGTGTAAAAGTCCATCAATAAAGATCTGCATAGGATCCTGTTAGCCACTGGGAAATCTGTTTTTCAGATCTCTTTTTTTGAAGAATGGTGATTATTACACTTTTTTTTTGGTCAAAAAATTTAGCTTGATAAAATATTTTTGCTTTGAAATTAAATGCTAAGCTTGTATATCTATTGCACTTAGGAACCATAAACTTATTTTTTTTCACCTGTGTTTTCTCTCTTCACTATGCCCACTCACCTTGATCACCAATTGTAGATTGAGGTAATAAACGCCTGTTTTTTTTCCCCTTTTTGTTTTGAAATGCAAGGTATTATCATATAAATGTTCCCCAAACATCTTGAATCATTTTTATATCACAGACTGACTTCTGTCAATCTATATTGAAAATAAAGATTATTTAACTTGTTTTCTGAAAGATTTAAAAATTGGTGTTCATTGACTCTGATAACTCTTTTTTAGTAACTCAGAGTAGTTTTCCACAGAATATCTGATAATTTTTTAAAAATAATATTTTAAATTATTTTTTTTAAAGAGGAAAACTGGAAAAAGTGTCGATTTCAGCATCCATCAACTATGCATATATTGCAACCAATGGATATCCATGTTGGATTGGCCAAGGCAATGGTAGAGAAAGACGCTAGAATGGCCAGGTAATATATGCACTTCTTTTGTATTAGAAATCAACAAAGTGACCTATATCTCCATCAGTTACTAAATTTTAAGGAAGCAAAAAATGTGTCTCTTCGAGCCAGAAAAATACTGAATATTCTGTCTTGGAGCAGAAATAACATTTTAAAGAAGACATTTGTTTGAATTATATCTCATATATCTCATTTTAGAATTCTTATTTGAATGTTGTATGAAAATTGATAATCCATGTTTTTGAATGGATTCAATTCAGGATTCAATATCCATAAAATAAAATCTTAAAAAAATTAGAGGCTATTTTCATTCTGAAACCATATAAACTGTGAGAAATATAGGGAAAAAAATAGAAAATGAATTTTGAATTTAAATAGATAATTGTGAAATTATGTTGCTGTTTAAAAACCAGTTTTATTGTGGTATAATTCTATAAGCTATATCATTTAAAATGTCCAATGTAATGAAGTTTTGACCTATGTATAGCTCCATGAAACTATTATCTCAGTCAACGTACTGAATGTCTCTATCACCTCCAAGTCTCTCTTTCCTCACCTAACTCCTTTCCCCTAGTGCCTAGGTGACACTGTATATTTGTGTTTTCTGACACTCTACATTTGTTAGGATTTTCTAAAATTTAATATGAATAGAATCATAGAGTTTTTGGTTAGCTACTTTTGGCATGATTTATTTGAGATTCATTCATATTGTTGCATGTATCAAATAGTTCCTGATACCCTTTGTCAGGTTGATGTTAAACCAGCCTTTCCTTACCAGATAAAGCTTACTTGGAAATAATGTATTAACCTTTTAAAACATTGTGGTCTTTGCTTGCAGAAATTTTGTTATGAAGTTTTTTATCTATGTTGATGGGGGGGATATTGGTTTGTGCTTTTCCTGTTTTGTTATAAGGGTAATGTTGGTTATCTTGAAGATCTGTGGAATTGGTATTCTTTCTTTCTTGAATGTTAGGTAGATTTAGCAGTAAAGCTATCTCAGTTTGGAATTTTCTTTGGAGATAAATTTAACTACACATTCAGTATCTCTTGTAGATACATCTCTATTCAGATTATCTATTCCTTAGAATGCTCTTTTGTGTATTTTAGTTGTTTTGAGCAAGGATTTGAAGTATGTTTGCAGTCATTTTTTTTTGTATATTTCAAGAAATATATTCATCTTGGTTATTGAGTTTACTGGCATAAAGTTATTTTTGTATTTCCATATTACATTTTTAACACTTAAGAATCTCTAAGGTGTTAAATCTCTAAGTTAAGTGATCTTATCTCTGTCATTCCTGATATTTGTAATTCATGTCTTTTCTTTATTTTTCTTAATCTGACTAGTGTTAATCAATTTTGTTGATCTGAAAGAACCCGTTTTTGGTTTAAATTATTTTCTATATTTTGTTTCTATTTTTTTAATCTTCCTGATTTCTACTCTCTTGCTTATTTTTGTTTTCCTCTGCTTACTTTGAGTTACATTTGCTTTTCATTCTTAGTTTCTTACGGTAGAAGCTAAAGTAATTAATTTGAGGCTTTTTATTTTTCCCGATATAGGCATTTAGTACTATAAATTTCTCCATAAATACTGCTTTATTCTACCCCAATAATCCACCTAGCAATTGGGCATCTGTCAACTTGAACTGTTCACAGTTTAGTCAGGAAGCCAAACATAAACCTAAAAGAGTTCTATGAGCAGCAAATAGCTGCCAGGAAGCTATTGACACAAACAAATGTCATGCAGTTGTATTGAGTAAGGAACAGAATAGAGCAGCTGCCCAAATTTACATGACAGATAAATACAGGCTTGGTGATTTACTAGTTAAATGGATGTCCTCATGGAGCTTACATTTTAATCAGGAGAACCAAAATAAACAATTGTACAAACGATATGTCAGGTGCTTCCCACTGCCATACATATAAAAAATAAAAGTGAGAAGATAGAGAATAATGGGTAGGTGTTCTTTGATACTGATAAGAAATCGGAGATTCTAGGAAATAAAGTATGTGTGGTGATTTTGGTTTTAAAAAGTAGACAGTTGTGAAGGATTGTCATAACAATTAGTTAATGTAAAAAGTTCTAACTACATAAGAATGGAACACTTAAATTATCTTACATAGAACTTTCCATTCCTTGATAATGTTGTCTAAATGAAGCATGAGTGGAATTAGATTAAAACATGTCCAAAGCAACTTTGACTTGACAATATAGTCCCTTCTCAAATTGATCCCCTCTTCACAATACAGAGAAGCTGACTTTGAAACCTTACAGTTAATTTATATTTTTAGATTTAAAGTATCAGGAGGACTTCCTTTGATGCATGTGAGAATTTCTGACCAGAAGATGAAAGATATGCTGTGTTTGATTAACAGTATACCTTTGCCACAGAAATCATCTACACAGTCTGCAGAGAGACAGGTAAGTGGTTATAATAGATATACTGAAACTTCTCTTTTCACAGAACTTCCATTCATTCATTCATTCATTGTACTGGGGATTGAACTCACTGAGCTACATACCCAACCCTTTTTAAATTTTATTTTGAGACAGGGTCTCCCTATGTTACCCAGGTTGAACCTTGAACTTTTGATCTTCTGCCACCACACCCACGCCTGATTAGAAAATTATTATTTTTAAGTATTCATAGAAAGTTAGATTAATGGAATTTATGACTGAAAGGACAAGAAATAAAGAAATGAAAGTAAAAACTTTATCAATTTGTAAAACATTTTAAATAGAGCCAAAATTAGAAATCTTCTTTGTTAAATTGCAAATAAACTAATGATATAAAATTTTCTTATATGTAGGACTTAAAAGTTCTAGGTCACTTTAATTATAATGATTTTTGTAGCATAAAAGAAATGTTGTATTTCTACTTACTTTGAAATGAAATATCAGAGAGTCCACTGATGGTGATACCATTTTGCAGGGACCTGTATAAATGTGCATTTTAGTATTGTTGTTGGCAGCAACTAAACGACACAGAATGATGAAATAGACTTACCTACTGGAGTTATATTTAGTTTTGTCTTTGTAAATGTGGATGTTAATCTTAATAATTTATAAAATCTAACCAATTATTAGCTGATTACATGAGATGTCTTATTAGAAAGTTTGTGTATTGTGTATATGTATCTTTTCATCTCTGTCTTTTATTACTTTTTGTTCTTTGCCTCATTTATGTATGTTTAGTCTTGCTAAATCAGTAATTTTAAGAAAGCTTTTTATATTCTTTGCCAGATATCCTCAATTCCTATTATTTCAGAAGGGACCAAAGGTCTACTTGGTACTTCACTGTTGCTAGATGGAGTGGAATCGGGTAAGAAATATAAACTGTTGCCAAGCCAAGCCTATAAATTGTTATCTAGAGATAACATTTTCAGAAAATAAAGGAATTCTGAAAGTATTATAGTAATTTATTGGTTCTACTAACGAATGCTGTGACTTTGGGTCACTTTTTTTTTTTTTTTTAAGCTCAGCTGTCTTCATTGGATGAATGACAGTTTGTGATTGACAGTACTTAAGATTCTAAATAAGTTACTTTATTTTAGTTTTTGCTTCCTTCTCTTTGTGATACTTTTTTCTATCCTGGTCTGATTTCTTTTAATTTTGAACTAGAATGTAAGCTTTGAAAAGGCAAGATCATGTCTATCCTGGGCACTTTGATGAAAGATAGGTGATCCCAATAAATATCTTACTGCATATTGAATAAATGAAATAAGGTAAAAAGCAGAATTATTTAAGTGAAAATAGTAGTGCTATTTGACTTTTAATTTGATTGTCACATGCCAAATTAAATCACTTTATGGAACTTTTAAAATTCAGACTTTTGAGTCTGTATATGAAGTTTATGTCTAATGAATTTTACTTTTGGGAAATTCAGGTTTGAGTGTTTTGTGCAGTTTGCAGTGGACATTATGTAAGACTAAATGAATATCTTTTTCCTTTAGAGTCTGATGATGAGTATTTTGATGCTGAAGATGGAGACTCACAGATTGCTAAAAGTATCAAAGGAACAGAATTTAAAAAAGCTGCAGAGATTCCAAATGAGGAACTCATTAATCTTCTACTCAAGTTTGAAATTAAGGAAGTACGTAGACTTTTTGTCCACAAATATATTTTTGTTCCTACTGTCTTCTTAACTATAAGCTAGACCCAGGTATCAAGTATATTAAAAATGTGCTCTGCCTTTCTTATTGCCCAGTACATGTGCATGCTTACACTTAAACATGTGGACTGTTTGAAAAATGAAATACTGTTTTTAAAGAAAAATGTAAGGATGACCCATGGGAATAATCTGATCTATTCTGGAATTGCCTAAGACTATTAATTAGAATTTGCATTTCTGCAGAAAATCTCTGTGACATTTATTTATTTATTTTTTTGTAATTTCTACTTTTGTGCTGAATAATATTATTTATTGTCATGGTTATAATTTGGAAAAATGTCAACAACTTAAAATTACCAATGTGGTTTTTTTTTATTACCTTTAAAGTCATATAGTAAAAGAAAACCTGGAAAGATATTTACAACATAAAACTGGAGAAAAAAACATTATAATACCAACGATTATAAATCCATTTAAAATTATGTGTATACATTTTCTTTGGTTAATAATAGTGTTCATGTCTGGATGGTGGGATTATAGTTTTTCATTTTTGCCTGTTTCCTTTTTCATATTCTGAAGTTTGATAATAAGTTTATATTACCTTGGTAACAGAAAACAAAACATAGTAGAGATGTTTCTTATTGATTGTTTATATCCTAAAGTGAGAGCTTATCTAAAATAATGTCAGATATGAATTGTGTGTACAAATATAAGTATTATTGGTATTTGTTTTAAAAAGAGGTATGTTTTCTACCATTAGCCTTCTTTGACTTCTCTTTTTCTTTTATACTTTGATCCACAATATCAGTCAGTCCCTTGACTCTTCCAAATGCATTTAGATTATGGCTCTTCTCTTCCATTGCTACCATACTGAGTTATCATTATCTCTTACCTGGATCATTGCAGTAGCCTCTTCACTATCTTCATTTCGATCGAATACTATGTTCTCCATACAGTAGCCAAAGTAATCCTTTTAAAGTGAAACCCTAATCATATCACTACTCTTCAAAACCCCTGGCTTCATATCTTTCTCAGAGTAATGACTCAGTTTTTACCATGGCCTATAAGGCCTTCCACAGGTCACCCCACATGAATGTTTGGCTTTGTTTTTAGTTCTTTCCCACCTTGCTCACTCTGATGCAGTCACATTTCATTTATTCCTTCAATAAGTATGTATCCAGGTACCATCATGTACCAGTCATTGTACATGAAGGAAACAATAGTGAGGAATGTTCCTGCCTCATGGAGTTTACATTTGTCTTTTTTCTCTTTTTATGTATACCAAAGCACATTCTTTGTGCTTGCCTTTTCCTTTGCCTGGGACACCCTTTTCCTGCATGGCTTGATTCTTTACTTGCTTCAGGTATTTGCTCAATGTCATCTTATTGCAAAGTCTTGATCACACAACACACGATAGCAATGTTCATTTTCTCTAGAATATATCCTTCACGAGGACAAGGACCATGTCTGGTCTGTTTTCCTTGGTGTGTCCTTGATTGATGGCATAGCCTGATACATATTAGAAAATACCCAGTAAATATTTCATTGAATATTGAATGATGAAGTAAAGTGAAAAACAGCCAGACACTGAAGGAAAAAATAGTATTGCTATTTGAAAATATTTTCCCAGTGTGACTTTTTTTTTTTAAACAATCTTGAGGTTATAAATATTTTCTTATTGGATGTGATAATTCTTTTAGGTGATTTTGGAATTCACTAAACAACAGAAAGAAGAAGACTCAATTCTAGTATTTAATGTTACACAGTTAGGAACAGAAGCGACAGTAAGAACATTTGACTTAACTGCAGTGTCTTATTTAAAGAAAATCAGCTTGGATTACCATGAAATTCAAGGTAATAGTTTAAAAAAGATAGAAATAATGGCCAGTAATAAAAATAGCACTTTTGTGTGTTTGAAGCACTTTTATTTACATAATAAATAATAGCAAATACTGTTCTACAGTATTCACTACAAATAATAACTTTCAATTTTTATAACAGTGCTGTGAAATAGGTAGCATTATTATCTCCAGTTGATATCTAGCAAAGTCATAGATTGGTCAGATTGGTCATATAATTTATCCATGAATGAACTGATAAGTAGGCTTTAGGCTGATTGCCAAGTTCAATATCATGTAACTCATGAATGGCAAAAGCATAGAATTTGTCTCTGGTATTATGATATTGAATGTCTTGTTTTATTTCATTGTGTTCATGTATCAACAAGAAGCACCAGTTATCCAAATTAAAATGGTAGAATGCAAAGTCAACTCTTAGAAGTTTTTGTAGTTTGTTAACCATTTACCTTGTGTGCTCATATTTTTGAGGCATGAAGGAAGGGATAAATCCACATAATTAAAATGACCTAATATTTGCCTAATGCTTTTGTCAAATATAAAGACCTATGTTTTATAATTTTAAGCCTTTGTTTGGAAGAAAAATGTTTTATGTTATTAATATTCTGTAGGTATTGTCTTAATACAGAGTTTACATTACTGCCTTAAGGGAAAATATATAATTAATGTATTTCTAAGCCTTTTTTTAAGGGAAGGTTGAGACCTCAGTGGACAAGGGAAAATTAGATGTCTTAGAAGCAGGAGTGATAGATTGTGAATAGTAAAATGTGGATGAAATGGTGGCTCTATCAGTCCTCTCTGCATAGCTTTTGGCGGCAGTACGTTGGCACTTCTACATAAGGATTTAGAGGACATTTAATAGAACTTCTTAAGATAAAAAGAAAGTTTTAATAATTCTCCTTCCTTAAAAAAACCTTTTCTATGTAAATTGACTCTCAGCCTAAATGAAGGAAAATTATTTAATTTTCTCGAATAAATTACTTTTTGTAAAATTTTATAGTGCAATAGCATATTAGATTGTTTTAGTCCAGCCTTTTTGTTATATGATTGAGAAAAAAAAATTAGTAGCCTTTGGTAAGGATAGGGATGAACTAGAAGTTATATTTCCTGATTCTTAAACCTGTAGTCTATTCTGCTGCCCTAGACATGCACAAAACAGCCTTAAAAATATGTAGGAGATGTTTTTATTATTTTGAAAACAAAGAAAATATCAAGCAAAAGTAAATATGAATGTTTTTAAAGTAAGTTGTATTTCTTATATAAAGATTTGTAATTTTCAGTAACCATGAAAATGTGAACAGATATTTTTTTAAAGCTTAACTAGTATTTTTAGAAAATAAAATGATACCTAGAAAGTTTCAAAATTTTAGAAGAGCTGTTTATTTGAAAGCCCTTTTTCCTTTTTCTTCAATTTAGGATCTAGAAAGAAACCCCTTCACTTGATTAGTTCTTCTGACAAACCTGGATTAGATCTTTTAAAAGTGGAATATATTAAGGTAAGGACCATAGAATGATTGTGTATTTGTTGTATACTCAAAACTATACTCTGAGGAAAAAAGATGACAGTGTATTACTAATGATTCTGGATGTGTTTTCATTTTTAATTATAGGGATAACTACTATTTCCTCTTCCATTTGTGTACCTTCTTTCTCTTTCACTGTAATAGCCCTTCAGTACAGGGCTTTATGAAATCATTAAGCTACTAATCCCCAAAGGTGGAAGCCTGGGATGAAGTTGGTCCTGTTTCTGTCTTCTGGGGCATATTCATGTGTCTCCACTCACTGTATCCAAAGGTGACATTTGGCCTAGTATTCTTCATCAAAAGGAAAAGTCAACTTAGATTGGGTTAGAGGAAACTGCTAGGATTGACAAGAGACTCAAATATATCACATGAAAAAGCAAAACAACAAAATTAGAAAAATAGATCACATGAAAAATGCTGAAGAAGAAACTGATGGTATTTGGTTGCATTCAGGATTAGTTGATTTATTTAATTAGTATTCACCAGCTATTTATTGAATGTCTGTTATCAAATGCCTTTACTGTTAGGTACTTGAATACAGATATGAGAAATACTCTTTGTTCTCAAGGAAATTACATACTAGAATGACATGATCGGCAAGGAAACAACCAAATATAACATTGATTGGTGGACAGCATAACTGATTCTCTAAGAAAGAAAAGCACAAAGTAGTGTAGGAGCAGAAAGTTAGGAAAACTAGTCTGGCCAAAAAGTTTCTCACAGGTGGTAATTTTTTTGAGTTTAAATTTACTATGTTTATTCCCAGTATATAGAACTAGGACCAAGGGGTGGGTTATGTGGGTTATGATGGGAGATGAATGTTTTGTTTATTGTTTGTTTGCTTTTTACTCAGTATGAAGAACTCATTGAAACAAAACATTCTGTAAAGATTGCAATTCCTTGTAGGGAGACAAGATTTCTTTCACTGGAGAGATATATTTATATTTGCCATTTTTTTTTTTAAGTAATTGGAGTTGAGCCTAGGATTTTGTATACTAGGCAAGTGCTTGTTCTTCCACTGAACAAGCACTTCCCTTTCCCTTTTTATTTTATTTTGAGAGAGTGTCTCACTAAGTTTCCCAGGCTGGGCTTGAACTTAACAATCATCTGCCTTCGCCTCCAAAGTAGCTGGGACTGTAGGTATGTGCCATCATACCCACCTCTGCCAAAGACTTTATAGAGGAATTTAAGCATTAAGTAATGGATGGACTCTATGGAATTTATATTCTCCAGCCTTCAGAATTCTTCCCAGAATTTAATGAATATCATCCCAGGCTTGAAGAAAAAATATTTACATTATTACAATAAGTTTTTTGGATATAACATTAAAATAATGACAGTAAAATTAAATATATAATATAGATACAATATATTTATAGGTAAATATAAATAAATTAATCAGAGATTATAAATAAAGGATTTATTTGCTTTGGTCTTAATTCGTTCCTTAGAAATTTTCTTTCTTTTTTCAGGCTGATAGGAATGGACCAAGCTTTGAAACTACTTTTGAAAAAACGGAACAAACAGTCAAGGTAAGGGATTTTATTAAACAAATATATTCCTTTTGAAAATAACCTATTCTGGAAGTGTTCACTGTCCTCTGAGGAATATTGATGGGTTATTTGATGAGACCATTGAAAGTTATAAATTAACCTTGTATATACTTAGCTTGCTCTATGTCTGTGATTCAGTTTATTAAAGCAGTTGTTTTGACTTACTGTATCATATCCTACTATAATCTTTTCTAAGATTTCAGTATTATTTCTAGGGAAGGGAGTCCTATAGAAAAGGTAACTTTGATATGTAGAGAACTAACAGAATTCAAAATGATGGTGGAATGATGGTAGAATGTGATGGACATTTTATTAAAAGTACATATATAAAGACACAAATTGGTGTGAATATACTTTGTATACAACCAGAGATATGAAAATTTGTGCTTTATATGTATATTAAGAATTGTAATGCATTCCACTGTCATATATAAATAAAAAATTAATAAAAAAACTAACAGGATTCTAAACAAACCAAACTAAATAACTTCTTGTAATATAGGAGTGAAGAAGTGCATAAGGTATAAAGAAAGGTGGTAAGTAATTTTGAAGCTATTACTTCTTAGGCAGTACTGTAGAGGAAAGAAGAAGAAAAGTACTTGTGTGTTACACTAAAATGAAAATGAGAGATATGACTTTAAATGAATGCTTTTGAGAGAGGGAAAATCTGCCATAATCTTCAAAACCTTCCTTTTTGTGGTTTTTGTATTAATTTAGTGTTTTGAGGAAATGAAAAATTGTTTTCTGTGAACAGATTTTGATTTTATTTAAATGTGCTGTTAGAAAGCCACACATTCTTGGAATTAATATGTGTTCCTACCTTCGCTTTAAAGAGTCTTTGTTTTTAAAACATATAGTACGTGTTTCTTACAAGTCATATATTCTGTGTTTCTTTTTAAATGATGGAACCATTATTGTGGTTTTTGGAGATCACTTAGTAACTGGGAACTTACAATTGTATCTTATGTATTTAAATTTTATTGGTGCTACTTTTGGAATCATTTCTAAACATATTAGTTGCTCATAGTGATCCTGGAGTTTTGTAGTGGTTCTGGAGTTTTATTTTCTGATTTATATCTTTTAAATAATCATAATAAATTTGTGCCATTAAGATCCAGTAAGGGGGCTGGGATTGTGGCTCAGCAGTAGAGCGCTCGCCTAGCACAGGTGGGACATGGGCGGGACATGGGTTTGATCCTTAGCACCACATAAAAATAAAATGCATTGTGTTGTGTCCATCTACACCCAAAAGATAAATATATTAAAAAAATCCAGTAAGGCATTAAGGATGGCTTATGTTGAATATCAGGATGGTCATGAGAGGCAGATTATAAACTCCGTTGTCATTATGCTTGGAGAATGGAGTAATTAAGTTGTTGTGGTATTCTAATGTACCCCTCAACTGTGTGGGTGTAACTTGCTTTCCATGTACTCCCTACTTTATAGAGTCCTGAACCTTCCTTTCCTCTTTTCTTTCCAGGTGGTAGAAAGTCTGCTGGGAGCCTCTGGGCGGGGTGGGGGGTGGGTCACTGTGTGGAGTACAAGTTATAAATGGTCAAATAAAACTAATTTTCTTCCTAAAACATCTTTTTAGGTGGCCTTTTCATCTTTAAATCTCTTCTTGCAAACACAAGCACTTCTCTCTTCTATTAACTACCTGACAACCATTATTCCATCAGATAGTCAAAATGTGAGTGTTGTCAAGGAGGTACAGATTTCAACTGAAAAACAAAAAAATTCACCTTTGCAGAAAGGTATGAAAAATGTGTTTTGTTTATTGTTAGCAGGGGTTTTAGTACTCTAGGGTGAAATGAGGAATCTTAGAGATCATCTAATTTAATCATTCAAATGCATGCCCTCCCCCTCATTGTGCCTTTTTCTTCAAATTGAATCATATGTGAGCACCTGATCTATAGGGTAAATATAACCCATGCTATTGTTTTTGAAAATGTTTGTTTTTGCTCTTATTTTGGTGGTGGTTGCCTTTGAGAGGGTAGTAGAGGAATAAGATCTGTATTTATTCTGAGCTCTTCCCTCCCTTCTCAGTGGCTCCTGAAGAGGTTCAATTTCAGTCTTCCCTGCCATTTTAGACATGTGGAAATCAAGACCCAGAGACCAAAGGAAAGGGGTTCAGGGACAGCATCTAATTAAACAAGTTCAGATTTTAGATCAGAAAGAATTCCACTCAAATTCTGACTCTTTTACTTAAGGTGTGTGACCTTAAGTAATGTCTAGTGTCTTTATTTATTTATTTTGCGTTTTTTTTCTTTACTTTCTTTTTTTTTGCTTTTAACTTATAAAAGCTACATACCTCTGTAGGATATCCAAAACAAAAGTATTTGAGATCTTAGAGAGTTTGAGAATTTAAAAAATGTGTATTTACATATATTTAGCAGAATTGTGGTTCAGTTAATATGGAGAAAAAAGCTTAACAAAATTTAGATTACTGGAATCTCACAGTGATAGAATTCTTTGTTTTATTTTTAGTGATTGTGTCCTCTAAAGATAGTGACGTTGTTGGGTTTAGGCTGTTTGCCAAGTTGAATGCTTTCTGTGTCATTGTTTGTGATGAGAAGAGCAATATTGCTGAAATCAAGATTCAAGGTAAAGATCTCGTAGTACTAAAAATTCATTAAGAGATAAGCCTGCACACTCATTCTCTTGTGATCTTCTTTCCTTTCCCTCTCTCTCTCTTTCTCTCTCTCTCTTTGTCAATACCAGGGAGTATACAAATGGAGTGCTCTGAGCTATGAAATGCCTGCCAGTGTGTGATTAGACTGGATGCTTTCTTTTTGGACTGCAGAAGTTAGTCACAACTTGACCTTAAAATTGAACCACACACATGTGCTATGGCCTTCTGAGAGTTGTCTAGGAGGTGGAAAGGAATACTAATGTTAATGTTAGAATACCATTGATGGGCTGGGAGAAGCATCAGTTCAATTCAGTTGAAGGTCTATGTAATGCTTCATCATTACTAGACCTTTTTAAGCTTCATATTATCTTTATATATAATCATATAATTGAACATCATATTTATTCATTTGTACTTTAGGCAAAGCAAACCTATAATGTAGAAGAAAATCTGTGAGCCCATTATGTTCATTTAGGCAAATCTGCTAAACTCATCTAGGTTTTCTCCTGGCCTTAACTTTGTCAGTTTATTATAATCTGGTAAAGGTAAAGAATATGTGTAATATGTTTAATGAAATTCTTTAAGAATTAAAAAAAAACAGAAAGCTCTGGGTTTTTTCTTTTTTGTTTTGTTTTCTTTGTCTTGGCTTGGCAGTACATCTACTATTCTGAATTTGGTTCATGAGACCTTAACAGGCTCCATAAAAATGACCTAAAGTATAAAGGAGTTGTGTAATTCTGAGATATACTAAATGTGTTTTTTTCAGATAATTAGTTTTTGATAAATTTATAGGTTTGATGTTTATAAAGCTAAAAAATATCTAATATTAGAACTTTATTCATTGGGATTTAGACATTGCTAAAAAATTAAAACTTCAAAATAATTTTATACAATGGAAATAAGTATTTTATTTATGACAGATCTGTAGAAATTATAATAATAACATGTTTTTTTCAGGCCTTGATTCCTCCCTTTCTCTTCAGTCAAAGAAGCAATCACTTTTTGCCAGACTGGAAAATATTATTGTCACAGATGTTGATCCTAAGACAGTTCATAAACAAGTATGTAATAGTAAACAGATAATATTTTTTGATGATTGTATATGAAATTTTTATAATTTATTTTTTAAAAACAAATATATTTCAATTAAATATTTATTTTTATAAAGGTTATAAATGTAAAACATTTTCTGAATGGGATTTTATTTTGTCATTACTTCCTGGCTACAGAACATTCACAACTCTGTTTTTCAGGCCGTGTCAATAATGGGAAATGAAGTTTTTCGTTTTAATTTGGATTTGTATCCAGATGCTACTGAGGGAGATTTGTATACTGATATGTCCAAAGTGGATGCTGTGCTATCACTGAATGTTGGCTGTATTCAGATTATCTATCTTCATAAATTCCTAATGTCACTTCTGGTAAAATCATAATTTAAATATTGAGTTTTCAATTTAGAAATAAATAAATCTGATAATTATGATAACAAATGTTATAAAGTCATTGAAAATAATAAGCATATATATATATATATACAGAAAGTGTTATTGATGTGTCTATTTTTTCCTTTTATACTTTGTGTCCACAGAACTTCATGAACAATTTCCAAACAGCTAAGGAGGCACTGAGTGCTGCCACTGCCCAGGCTGCAGAAAAGGCTGCCACGAGCGTGAAGGACCTTGCTCAGAGGAGCCTTCGTGTTTCCTTCTACATTGATTTGAAAGCACCAGTTATTATCATCCCACAGTCTTCCATTTCCACCAATGCTGTAGTGGTAGATCTTGGATTAATCAGAGTTCAAAATCAATTTAGTCTGGTGTCTGGTGAAGACTCCTTAAATCCTCCAGTAATTGATAGAATGGATGTGCAGCTCACAAAACTCAAGCTTTCTAGGTATGCTCTTTCTGCAGTTATGGATTTAAGTATTATGTTAATTTTTGCGATGAAATTTTGTGATTGTTGAAACTCATACCTAACAAACTTCTATTACATATTACATACAGCTGTTTTTAAAACAGCTTTTTATTTTGAAAAATTTTAAGCCTACAGAAAAATTATAGAAATAGTACCATGAGTGTACTTTATACACTTCAGTAGTTTTACCAATTTTATATTTGCTTTAATATATGTATACATAGTATTATTATTTAAATCATATTTTGCTAACTGGTTTGAGAATAGATATCTTGACCCATTGCCCTTAAATATTTTATAATGTGCCTCCTGAAAGCAAGGTCAGTTATATTGACTATAATATAATTATCAAATTCTGGAAATTTGGTATTGGTATAATATTATCTAATGTGCATTCAATATTGAGGTTATACCTTTGATCCAGTGATGTCCATTACAGTAAATTCCCCCCACCAGAATCACACATGGCATTTAATTGCATTCTGTACTATTAAGAGGGATTTCTGTACTAATACACACTTATTCTGGAATGTCCTTTAACCTTTCTGTATTTTTCACGATTTTGGTGGTTTTGAAGAGTGTAGTCTGGTTACTTCCTGGAACAGTTCCCAGTTTAGTTTTATCTGAGTGATTCATCATGGTTTGATGGAGCTTAGACATTATTGGCAGGAATACTTTGTAAGTAATTTTATATCATCAGTGCTCACACATGACACATAAAAACACAAGAAGATTAGAAAATTATTTTCTACCCTATCAAATGAGATTTTTATCCAGAATAAAAAAGTAATGATTGTAAAGCAAGTTCAGAAAACAGTCCTGGAGAAAAACTTTATGAAACTCCCTAGAAAATGTTGTTAGCATGCATTTTGCTAATGTTTTCCTTAGTCTTTGTACCTAAAAATATATAGTCATGCTTCACTTAATGATGGGGATACATTCTGAGAAATGCACATTTGGTTATCTCATCATTGTATGAACATCACAGAGTGTCCTTACACAAACATTGGTGGTATCAGCCAATCATTCCATGCAATCTCTTGGTCAGAATCTATATGGTCAGGATACACAGTAAACATGATACATATGATGTATGAGGCTTCAGCCAATTTAACATGACATACTATTTTATAGTAAACATTTTTTAAGTAGAAGGAGTACATTCTTAAGTAGTGAAAGACTAGAAAATATATCAACCAGTAACAGTCATTTATTATCACCAAGTATTATGTACTGTTTGTAATTGAGCATGTTGTACTTTTATGACTGGCTGTGTAGTAGGTTTATCTATACTGGTGTTACCCCAAATATAGAAATAATGTATTGCACTGTCTTTATGATAGCTACAGAGTCCCTAGGCCAGAGGAATCCCAAGGGACCACAGTGATATATGTGGTCCATCACTGACACATCATTATTGGCACATAACTATTTTTAATCGTTGAATAACAATTTGATGATTTCTCCAATGTTTTTAAGAGTGTGACTTTGTTTTTAAAATGTTTGCAGTTATCCTTGTCTGCTATTTAAAGATAAAGGTATTCATAATAATTTCATTGTTTATCAGATATTTTAATCTGTCCTTGCCAATGGATTATAAATTAATTTAATTATAAGATCAGCTTAAAGTCATTACTTAGAGTGGAAGATAGCTGCTTCACTTTGTTTTTTAAAATCATATGTTGCATTTCCTCCTATATTTTTGCATATGTATCATTTCTGTTGGTTATTAGGACAATAATCCAGCCAGGCATCTCCCATCCTGATATTCAGCTGTTGCACCCAATTAATTTGGAGTTTTCTGTAAATCGAAATCTAGCTGCAAATTGGTACCACAAAGTGCCTGTTGTGGAAATTAAAGGACATCTTGATTCAATGAATGTGAGTACATGAGAGAAAAATCCTTCATCATTGAAATTGTAAACTCTGGAGACTTTCTTAGTATATATTCAAATAAAAGGTAGAATATTTTACTGAATGATATAAGAACAATTCCAGCCAGATGATATACAACAGGGTTATTTTATTCTTTTCAGTACAATTTAATCTTCAGATAGTGTTACTTAACTTTCATATTTGTTATTATAAGCATTTGCAGAGATCTGTGTGTAAACTATTAACATACTCCTTTTGATACTATTTATTATAAACATATACTTTTATTTTTAGAATACCTAAGGTTCTCCAAAGATAATTATAGCATTGAGGGAAATGCCTATTTTTAATATTAAGAACAGTCTTTATTTCACTGGAATTGTTATTGTTTAAAAAGTGAAGTGTGTGCATTTTCAAAATTTGTCACTTTTAAAAGATCAGATTTCTTGAATCATAATTAACTTTTTATAAAGATAAGTCATTGTGGTTCATATTGACTTATAAATTGTTCTATAAATATTTTCTTTGAAAATAAAAATGTTTACATGAAATGTGTAGTGAAATACTTGAGTGGATAGTAATTATATAAATTTTTGATTGTTAGATTATATTGTCCTTTGTGTTTTATTACTGAGAATTTGTTTTCTGCATTAAATTGTTTCATTGTACAATGAAATGCCTTTTTTTCTTTTTTAACATAATATCTCACAGGTTAGTCTAAATCAGGAAGATCTTAATCTTTTATTTAGAATATTAGGAGAAAATCTTGGTGAGGCTACTGAAGACTTAGATAAAGTGAAACCAAGAATACAAGAGACAGGTAAGAGTCTGACAATAGGTGACATAGTAAATGTGTCTATTTTATTTTATAATTTAGTAGATAATAATTTCTTTCTTTCCTATTTTTGTGGTGCTGGGTAGCAAACCTAGAGTCTTGTGCATGTTAAAAGCACAGAGTCTATATCACTCATCTACATGTATCCTTAGCCTGAAAGAGACAATATAAGAGAAGTAAACAAATATAATTTACAAATTGTAATTTGTATTACCAAGAAAGCAAACAAGAAGTTATATTTGGAGATGATTGATTCTTTTTAGTTAAGCAGTCAATCCATTGTCATTTTAACATTTTTTTTAAATTATATAAGTTGGTTGAAGAACATTAAGAAGGGGGTCAATATTCAGTTGTGGATTCCTGGGATAATTATTATATTTACATGTACAGAAAAAATATTTAATTTGTCCTTGTTTATGGTAGCATACTTCTTGTGATTTTTAAGTAAGGCTTAGTAGTAAAATATTTTTAAGAATTGCACTTGCTGATAAAGTACCATTCCCTGATGATACTGAAAAATTATACTGCAATAAAATGAAGAGAATTTAAATTATTAGTTGCATCCCTTTTGATTTAGCAATTAAGTAATTATAGTACAAATTTTAAGCTGTTTTACACATATGTATATACATGAATGTATCATGCACACACACATATAATTTTTTTTTCAAAAAATGGTAGCACTTGTGTGTATATGCAATTTGCTCATTTTTTTCTAAATTATGTCTTGTGTTCATTTTATATTGGTATATGTTCTATGTATGGATCTCCTTTATTCTTTTTAATGACTACCTGGTATTAGAGTCTGTGGAAATTTCATGATTTAGCAAGTCTCCATTTTATAAACATTTTAGTTTGCTTTCAATTTTTTCACTGTAACCATGTTGCATTCAATATCCTGTACATGCACTTTTACAAGTACTTGTAGGGTAATACCAGCTAAAGGGTATGTAATCTTTATTAATTTAAATTTAATTAGTAATTTAATCAATACAATTTAAAAAACATAATTTAAAATTTTGATAGATCTATCAGTTACCTTCCATAGGACTTGTACTGTTTTGTACTTGTACCAGGTTGTTCCTTTTTTTCCCCCCTTGGTACCAGGGATTGATCCCAGGGGTGTTTTAACCAATGAGCCCTTTTTCATTTTTTTTTTTTTTTTTTTTTAAGTTTGAGATAGGGTCTCACTAAGTTGCTCAGGGCCTACTAGGTTATTGTGCCTGGCCTTGAATTTACAATCCTCCTGCCTCAGCCTCCTGAACCACTGGGATTACTGGTGTGCACCACCATGCCCGGCACCAGGTTGTTTTCCTATAACTTGTTAATATAGTGTATTGTCAGATTTTAAAATTTTTGCTCATTTGCTGAGTTAAAGATGATATTTCACTACATTTTTTCATCATTTAATTTTTTACTATAACATAACATATATGTACAAAAATTTTAAGTGTACAACTTAATGAACTTTTACATGTAGATACAACTATTCTGTCACCATGATACAGATGCTGCATGTCTTCAGCATCTCAGAAAGCCTCCCTGATGTCCCTTCCCAGTCAGTACCATGTGCCCCCAAATCCAACCAGATGTAACTATCATTCCAACTTATAATACTATAGATTATTTTAACTCTTCTTGAGTTTTACGTAAATGGAATTATGAATAAATTACTCTTTTGTATGTGGCTGCTTTTTTTCAACACTTCCTGAAATTCTTTTGATACTGTACTTAATAGTAGTTGGCTCTTTTTATTCCTATGTAATGTTCAAATATAAAAATGTATCCAGAATTGTTTTTTATCTATTCTATTTTTGATGAACATTTGGTTTGTTTCTATTTTTTGACTACTGTGAATAAAGTTGCTATGTTGTTGTATATATCTTTTAGCATATAGTAATTCTCTTTATTTGTGGATTTGCTTTCCAGGGTTTTAGTTAGCTGTGATCAATAGTGGTTTGAAAGTGTCAAATGGAAAGTTGCATAAATAAATAACTTAAAAGTTATAAATTGCATTCTGCTCTGCCAGGGACGTTAATCATCCCTTTGCTTGGCATATCCACATGATATATGCTACTTTTCTGTCATTCATTTAATAGCTGTCTTAGTTATCAGGCAGATTGTTGTGCTATCCCAGTGCTTATATTCAAATGACCTTAGTATTTAACATGACCACGAAGTTCAAGTGTAGTGGAAACTCATTGGTGGCAATTTTATTACAGATTATTTTTTATAATTATCTATATCAGGCTTGGGCTGTGGCTCAGCAGTAGCGACTTGCCTGGCATGTGTGGGGCACTGGGTTAGGTTCTCAGCACTGCAAAAAATTAAATAAAAAATAAAAAACTTCTATCAACAACTAAAAAAAAATAATTAAATCATTGTTGTTAATCTCTTACTGTGCCTAATTTACATGTCAGACTTTATCATAGGTGTGTTATGTATAGAACTATCTGTGGTTTCAGGCTCCTGCTAGGTGTTTTATAACATATCCCCCTCAGAGGAGGAGAGGCTACTCTACTTACATGTTTTTTTTTTTTCTTTTGGATATGTAGATAGGAGTAGAAGTACTGGGTTCTATGTTAGGTTTTCATTTTAACTCTAGTAACTTATACCATATTATATCAAATGGTTTTCTAAGTGTTTGTACCAGTTTACTTTTAGTAATATATGAGTCCCATTTGTGTTGTATTCTCACCATTACTTGGGAATTGTCAGTGTTTTAAAATTTAGTCGTTCTGGTGGATATACAGTAATATTTTACTATGTTTTTTATTTGTTCCCTAATAACTAATGAAGTTGAACACCTTTAAAAAAAAGTGTATGGGGGGCGGTGATATTGGCTATTTGGATACCCTCTTGTGACCTGACTTTTCAAGTCTATTCTGTCATTTTTACCAAGGTGTTCATTGTTTTTATTGATAAGTAGGAGTTTTTTGTTATTGTTGTTCATCCTGGACACGAGTCCTTTGCTAGTTTTTTGTATTAAATATATGTGTTGGTATATGTGTAGAAATGTTTTTTCCTTTTAACTCTCATGGGTCCTTTGATTAATAGAATTTAGTAGACTTTGTTAACTTTAATAAACTCCAATTTACTGTCTTAAAAATGATCAGTGCTTTGTATTTAATATTTAAGAAATTTTTGAGTATTCCTGGAATTGTTTTGTAAGAGCAAAATATTTGTTAGGACCACCCCACACTCCTGGCTAATTATGTTTGGAGCAGTGCTGGAAAACAATGAAAATTAAGAAACCTTGCCATAGGCATTGCTTTCTTAAAGGTAAAAATAGCAGTGGTTTTCTATATGGGTTTCTGGTGTAGGTGAGATTTCAGGGTTCTGGTTTGCTCTTTCAGTGATCAAGATAATGTTAGGAATGATGTAATGATATTGAGGGTTGGTTGAAATGAAAGCAATCAAATCAGACTGATGAATTTGGACACCACCCCTTGTAATCTGTGTGACACTGCGTAAGGTACTGAATCAGTCTAAACCCTCAATTTTTTAATTAGTTGTTCAAAACATTACATAGCTCTTGACATATCATATTTCATACAATTTTTATGTGCATTTTGAGGACAATAAAGTTTTACCTTCAAGGAATATTATAAAAATTACATACAAGAGGAAGTGAGGGGAAAGGGAAAAAATAATACAAGGGGGAGGAATGAATTACAGTAGAGGGGGTAGAGAGAGAAGAGGGGAGGGGAGGGGAGGGGAGGGGGGATAGTAGAGGATAGGAAAGGCAGCAGAATACAACAGACATGAGTATGTCAATATGTAAATCAATGGAAGTGTAACTGATGTGATTCTGCAAGCTGTATACGGGGTAAAAATGGGAGTTCATAACCCACTTGAATCAAAATGTGAAATATGATATATCAAGAACTATGTAATGTTTTGAACAACCAACAATAAAAAAAAAAAAAACGAAATGAGACCATCCCTGTATAAGACTTAGTACAATATCTGGTGCCCAAGTATACTCATAGCAGAGACAACTGCTATTTTGTGTATTACAATTTAAAAAGCAATTTTACTGTATTTCAGGATGTGCTAATTTGAGAAAGACAGCATCATATTCATGTGACTTTTCTTTTTTGTTGTAGTTGTTGTTTATAAAACCTCTCCCATGTCATTACTCTGCGATTTTCCCCAATTTCTTACCTTTTTCTTGGAATATCTTCTCTGTGTGCAAGTCGTTGAGCTCTACTTGGATGGTACCTCTTGTGTTAAACCTTTCTTTACTTACTTGTAATGGTGTTAAACCTTGTTCTGTGCTTTCTGTGCATTTTATATATTTTTATTAACATTTGCCCTCTTAATGTCAATAAGTGCGGTCTGCTTGTTTTGCTTGTGTTTTAAATATATGTGTCTTGTACTATACCATGAGTTTTCTAAGGGCTAGAGAGATGACTGATTTCTGTATTTTTAGGCCTTTGCCAGATCCAAAGTACTGATATTTGTCCTGTGAAAGAAATGTCTGAAATGAGTTTCTTTTGAACATCTTTAGGTAAAATTAAAGAGCCCTGTGAAACCTCTATATCACAAGATGTACATGCTTCACAAGATACTTTAACAGCTGGAATGGAAGAAATTAGATCTGTAGATATCATTAATATTTTGCTGAATTTTGAAATTAAAGAGGTATGTAATTTTCATATGTTCTTGTAAAATGAGGTAGATAAATAATGGATACTTAGAATTACCTCTTAAACTTGTAAATAATAGGCAGAGAAAAATCTTACACAATTTGTTTTCATGTAGCAATGGTGCTTTCAAATTTGAGGGTTTATTAAGAATGAGTATATATAGGGTGTATATTATTTCATAGTTAAAAATGATAGTATTTCATGTAACTTGCTTTTTCACTATTATAATTCTAGGACAGTTGGAATGTGGCTTGCTTTGCAGTTCCATAAAAGAAAGGCAGGAAAAGGAAATAATGATTGAGAAATCCTTTGCAAATGCTAGAAACTCTTATGGAATAAAATACAGTATGTCTACACTTTAAAACATGTTTAATACTATATGGTTTAAATGTTTATTACTATATAGCATATGCTTTCCATTTACAGATTCTTGAGGAAAGAATAAGTGGATTTTCCTCTTCTTTATTCACACATTGAACAAATTGTATGTGCTAGATGCCAAAGAAGCAGAGGCAGAATGCAAATTCAAACAATTGAAGTATTTATGTTTTCATTTAAAATGTACTCAGAGTAGTGTATGACATTGGAGCTTGTGGTATGGATGGTAGCGAGGGGATGTTCTAATAGGGTTAGGAAGATTTCCTAGAAGAAGTGACATTTGAGTTGAGTTTTTAAGGAAAAATAAATAGTCTAAAAATGGGGGATCAGAAAAGGGGCTAGGGTAGGGATAGAAAGGAATAGGCATAAAGTTTTGAATAAGTAAGAAAGCAGTAGATCTAGGGACCTGCAAGCACCTTCCTCTAAAATCCCTTCATCATTAAATATTTGTGTTCTCTGAGCTAAAAATTATAAGCTTTTTATACAAATGGATTCTGTGTTTTTGAACTGAAATACATGCTTGTAGTGTTGCTAAAAGGGTTTTGAAACTAACTTTGTTATATTAAACCTCCAGTGTTTTTTCTGGTTAATATCAGAATTGCTAAAGATTTTTAAGTTTTGACAATTCAAACATTGTTAGATAAATAATTCTGTTTCCAAAGTTCTTAATTAATGTGTCTATGTAAAAAACCTGTAAGTCATTTTAATATCATTTGTAATATATATTATGATAGTTCCTGTCCTTTGGGACAGTGATTGGGGTAGAGGGCGAGAAATTTGCATCCTCCAGGTGAATACTTGATGTTGTCTGAAAACATTTTTGGTTCTTACTTACATAGTGGGAGGCTGCTACTGGGAACTGGTGGATAGAGGCAGGGATGCTGCCAAATATCTTAAAGTGCACAGGACTGTAACAGCCCCCTGTTATGCATATTTGTTAGCTTAAAATGTCAGCAGTGCCACTATTGAGATTTCCTTGCCTTAGGAGTTCTATACAAATTAGCTGTTAATCTCAGACTTTCAAATGAAAGCCATCCATCAGACTAGATTATCTGGGAATTAGGCCAAATTGCTATTTATTGTCATTTTTGTACTTTACCTTTGAAAACCACTAGAAAATAGTGGTGATGCTTCAAAAGTTTTAACAGTTATATGTGCCTCCTAAGGTAAATAACAATAAACAATTTTCAGGCACAAATGGAAATAAATGTTTTTACATTGTTTGAATCTATTGGTCATATCACTCTGTATGGTTATGAAATTCTTGATTTATCTACATTGCATATTAATGAGATTGTTTGTGGTAATACTGATGCATCCTTTTAGGTTGTGATTACTCTGATGAAAAAAGCAGAAAAGAAAGGAAGGCCTTTCCATGAACTCAATGTTCTGCAGCTTGGAGTAGAAGCTAGAGTTAAAACATATGAAATGACTGCTAAAGCTTATCTAAAAAAAATTAGTATGCGGTGCTTTGATTTTACTGGTGAGTGTGAAGTTTTATTTGTGTCAATCATTCATTAGGCAGATGGTCCTTTTATCAATATTAAACATTTATTTATGTCACCATAGTTATTTAGATTAAATTTATTACAGTGATAACAAGGAATTTGATATTTAAAAAATGTACCTCATGTAATTATCATAAACAAAGAATATATCTAAGTATATATTTAACGTAAAATGGAATATACCTAAAAAATTAACCATGTCTGTATATAACACTTCAGTACTTATAAAAGGCACCATTTCAACATAACTATGCCATTAGAACTGACATTTTAGGAAATCAGAAACCAGGTACAGACCCCATGGACTTTTTTGAAAAGTTAATTTACAAGGAAACATGATTTCTTATTTTAAAAATCTGTTTAAATTAAATGAGGTTTTAAATTTGTTGTTAGTTACATTAATGCTTGCTTGTAAAAATGAAAATTAAATAATACAGAAAAATAAAGAAGGAACAATTTAACATTATCTTGTAGTCTCATTCCTTTCCTCCCAAATAAACATAAGTTATTTTTTAGTGGGTATCCTGGACCTTTGTAATTCACTTTCTGAATTATAGCAAGCCAACTTTCAGAGTTTTTATGAGAATTTAAAGTTTATAGAAACTCTTGAAATATCTTACAAGCAAACTTACATTGAGAGTAATTCTTACTTTTCATAAACTTTTTAGGTTCATTCCTTAATATATTATGATTTGTTCAAATGAGAGTAATATCAGTAGTACCAAGTGTTGTAACAGTTGTAATTGACTACTGCTAGGTTTGTTCAGTTATCTCTTATTTTTATGGAGCTTCTGTTTTCAAAGCCAGGCTTACTGAGACATCATTTCTATATAGTAAAGCTAATTCATCCTTTTCTGTGAGTTTTGATAAGCATACATATTTGTAACTGGCTGGTCCTGTCTTAAAAGATGGTTTGAAGTGTTGAAGAGATGTTACCTTGTCTTTTTCCCTTCTAGACTCTAAAGGAGAACCTCTTCACATTGTTAACTCTTCTAATGTAACTGATGAACCTCTCCTGAAAATGTTGCTAATCAAGGTACCTGGTTTCATTTCTAGAATTCTTAAATATTTAAGTATATGAAGTAATATATATTGCTCTCATATTTAATGTTCCAATTTTCATTTTTTTTCATTCTAAATTGGTTGATTGTGGTGAATTTTCCAACCATCTTAAGATCCTGGATACTCTATTAGCCTTCTGAGTTATCCTTTGGTGTTGAATAAATATGAGTAATACGTAGTTCTGCTGTATTCTGAAGTGTGTTATAATCTAGAAGACTAGCATTTCTCCTGCATTTAGGTTTGGTCCACCTAATCTACATATACTAGCATTTCTTCCAGAGTAGGGTGAGGAATTTGAGTTTTTGCATCTGTAGAATGTGAGACATGCTTTATGTGGTCAGTTTTGGGGACATGTTTTTTTTTTTTTCCTGTAAGTAGTATGTTTTTACTGTTTTAATAGCACACTTTGAACAGTTTTAAAAAATAAAGTGTTTTTAATGCATTACATTTTAGTGTTTGTAACCTAATGCTTTAATTATTCACTATTTGTAGGCGGACAGTGATGGGCCAGAATTTAACACTGTTCATGACAATACCAAACAGAGACTGAAGGTAAATTTTTATAATTCACTATAAGGCTGGGTTCATAATGAGTAAATGTAGCTTTACAGCCATTTTCAATTAGAAGATTGTAAGTTCTAAAATTAGAATAAGGGTGACAATAATAATAGATTTAATTTTATAGATAATATAAGTGGATGGGCTTGGAGAAGTAGCCCTGTGGTAGAGTGCTTTCCTAGCATGTGCAGGACCCTGGGTTTAGTATGCAGCAACACACACACACAATATGTAAAATAAAGTAGTATAAAATAAATAAAATAGGTAGATGAAGAATTGATTTCTGAGAAAAATATTTGTTTCTCAGATGTGAATTATTACTTGTTGATTGTATATTTTTAAAGGGAATTTTCTTTCACCATGGTTATTTGACTTGGTGTTGATGGACATATTAAACATTTGAATTATGTATTGCTTTAGGATTAGAACAAGTCTAGGCACAAGAATAAAGCATGGCCTTATTCAGACATTGCTCACAGTCTATTGAATATATACTCAGTCTTGGAATGCTTACTATATCTTAAAACTCATCAAATCCTTTTGAGTTTAGAATTGCAGTGGCACATGGGAGTGGGCTGTCAGGTTGTTGTCTGATAAGGATTAACATTGCAATAGTAATCCTAAGGAATAACATGGTAATAGTGATTCTTTAAAAAAAAAATTTAAAGCCCTTTAACTAAGCTAATTAGTTGTATATACGTATATGTTGAGGTTTAAGGTAAAAGCATTGCATATCTGGAATCTGCCTCTCTAATTGTTCATTATCTTAGGTTTCATTTTCATCCTTGGACTTAGTACTTCATTTGGAAGCTTTACTTTCCTTTATGGATTTTCTATCATCTGCTGTTCCATCCTCTGAGTCTTCCTTTTCTGAGAAGGAATCTGAGCAAAAACCACTTGTGGGGGAATCTGGAAGTATTGCCATCAAAACTGGTATTAATTTTTGCCTTAATGTCTAATACTGTCATATATAAACTTACATTTTTAAGCTAAGATAAATATTCAACATTTTGATATTATAACTGGTCTGTCAGGTTAGTTTCAGAGAAAGCAAATTTTATCTTTCTGGAATTATAGGGCAATTTATTGAAGGATTTTTGAATAAATGTTTAGTATTAATCATTTATATTCAATTTTACTGTTTAGCTTTTTTATTAAATAGAAGTTGTATATAATTTGCATTGACATATTTTTGCAGTTTTTAGTTCAATGAAAGTGAGAAAAGTTAAAATATGAATACAATCATGCATGGAACAAAGGTCCATTAGTCCTGCCTTGTGCTCAACAATTATAAGGGCTTTTTGGGTACCAAAGAAGGAATGTCACAGAAGAAAGACACTCACTTTGGTTTCTAACCAAATCCATATTTTGATCACACATAAATTTGAGCACATATTCCTCAGACATATGACTTGTGCTGTGAAATGTTAGAGATGGAAGTATCCTGAGTGAATAAAGATACATTGGCCTGGTTTTAGGCCAATATCATTGAATTAATTTTTCATATTGTATATTTTAAATGTCTAGCATCGAATAATTTAATTTTTAGACCATTACCAGTTTGACATCTGAATTACTGGCATCTTAAGTATAAAACTGTTAGTACTACTAGATCTGATACAGGGATCTGATTTTTTTAAAATCATGGAACAGAGTAATTATTTTGTTAAAACTGCAGTAAAAGTGTTTTACCTTCTTTGTCTTTAAGTATTTTCTTGCCACAGTAATATCTTTAAGAGATAATATCCTTAGAAATACCTCTTCTTTATTTAACATTTATATGACATATACAAAGTACAGTTCAGTGAAAAATTAGTATTTAGATTCAGAATGAATTACAAATACTATTAACCCAAAGAAATTATCTGTTTTTTCATGTTTGGTCTCTATGGTTTGATTGTGCTAAAATAAATATTAAGGAAAAAAATTGTCATCATATTGGTGATTCAGGACTGATACCCCCCTGCTCTGGCAGTTCTGTGGGAAGGTTCTGTTTTCTTCAGGTAAGACAGATTTGTAGGAAAGTATATTCTAAATTTATTAATCAGGACCTGCACTAAAGTAGATTAAGGTAATCAGTTCAGTTGTGATTCTTACATCTTATTTTATGTGTTTTCCCCCTAATCGTCAGCCTTTTTGTGTTCATGTTTCATTGAGTTTGTTGTACAATTTTTTTATGAAGCAGTAACAGTAGCTTATAATATAGAGAAATGAATTGGTTCTATAATTAAATAACATGTATTAAAATAACAGTACTATGAATTTTAATAACTTCATCAGTATTATAATATTTCATTAATTGTTCTTTGCTGTAATATGTGATATGAAAAGGAGCTCAAAATCAAAGTTTTCAACTAAAATAATTCTAGAATTTGAATTTAGAGGGTTATCTTTTTCTTAGAAGATGAAAAAAAAATTTTATTTAGTAAATAGTACATGAAGGTCTTATTATTGCCTTTATTCTTCATTTGAAGGGGAACATGCTAGTTTTTGTCTAATTAGTATTTGAAAATTGATTCAAATTCATATTAACTATGTTATCTTAACAGAGATCTTTCTGGGTTTCTTATAATATTTTATGTAGTTTTATTTTGGTGGATTTGATATTATTTTGCATCTTTTATCAGCTTTCTACTTTGCTGATCACAAAATTTCTCTTGATTTTCAGTATCTAGCACTATTTCTAAAGAAGATGTGTTTGATTTAAAGGTCACAGCTGAATTAAATGCATTTAATATCTTTGTTTGTGATCAGAAGTGTAACATAGCAGATATTAAAATACATGGTAAGTAATTATTTTTTGATGTGGGTCTTTATATTTCTTTGCATAAGTATCCAGGGAAAATGAGCTTGTGCACAATGGATTTCTTCTGAGCCATATTATGGTTTACTTATGTTGAAGACTTATGCAAGCTTTGTAAAGGTGTACTTTCAAATGTTTGAAGTATATTTTTTATGATTCCTTACTGACTTGAGGCATTCCTTATGTACTTAAAAAAATTCAGAATATCTGAGGCTTAGTCTCTTCTTGGTGTGCATTTTTAAAATAATATCACTTTAGACAGAGAAATGAATATCATAACATTTCACAGACTGAAAAGAATACCATTAGCATTATTTCCCCTTGTCTTTTGTACACACATAGAATTGGAAAAGTTTCTGAAAGATGTTTTCTGAGTGATTGAGTGATTTCCATTATATTAGTTTGATATAAGAATGGGGTAGCATGTTATTATGGTCCATAGGTTCTGGAGAATTTGCCAAGGTTCTAACTAACTAACTAATACTGGCAGCTTTGAGCAAATTATTTAACTTTTCTATGTCTCAGTTTCTTCTTCTATAGAATGAAGACAGTAATAATTATGCATGGGGTTCTGGTGAGCATTAAAAAAGTTTATGCATTATGTTTAGAAAAGTGACTGGTACACAGTAAGCAGTTTTTTAAACGGTTAAAAAAAATTAGCACGGTTCAACAGATATCACCATATATCTGTTTTATAGGGAATACAGATGCAGGACAGTTTAAGACACTATGAGACATTTAGACATTATGATGACAGATTTTTTTGAAGAGAAATCTTAGAAGACTGTACTTTAAAAAGTACAGTTTTTGTTTTCATTTCCACAACTTTTATATATGAGATGCATGTAGCATTTAAAGGTTTTGTAAACTTTCTTGGATGACTCATACATGGAAGTTGATGCTGTTAATATGTTTAGTAATGAGTATTTTTTTTATTCATTCTATATCTTGGTAGTATATTATTGAATTAAAATGCCACTGAATTGGTTCATTTAGATGGAGTAAAAAGTTTATAAATAATATGTCTCCCTTAGGAATGGATGCCTCTGTATCTGTGAAGCCAAAGCAGACTGATATGTTTGCCAGACTTCAGAATATCATAGTTACAAATGTTGATTTGCTGTCCATTCACAAAAAGGTAATTAAAAAATAGATTTTTGTATTGAAGTTTAGTTTCTTCTTTGACTTTGGGATGCTAATATTCATAAGTGTATTTAGTATACATTTATTAGTTGTCTGTCACATGTTGGGCATTTTGTTACAGCTGATAACAGTTGGCTTTCATGTTGTATGTATACCAGGCCTTCTGCTAAACAGTGATTTGAAAAGTTACTTCTGAACAGTTCAGTAACAGATAGATATTTTTATAATTAGGGCTAGGGGTGTAGTGTAGCTCAGTGACAGAATATTCGTTTAGTATGTCTGAGGCTGTGGGTCGATCTCCAGCTCTACCAAAAAAACAAAAACGAAGATATTTCTATTAACAAAAAAGTGTTTTTTATAGAAATAGGAAAAGCTTTTGCTAAATAAAATGTTTTTCATAAAATTGTTTAGGGTTACATTGATATATTGCTTCTTCATATATCAAGGATTGCATAATAAGGGATAGAGCAATAAGGAATTTGCAGTAATGCCTAGGTATTGCATACTTTTAGGCTGTCTCTATTTTGGGAGATGAAGTCTTCAGATTTCAAATGACTCTGTATCCAGATGCCACAGAAGGAAAGGCTTATGCAGATATGTCTAAAGTGGATGGCAAACTTAGTCTCAAAGTGGGCTGTATTCAAATTGTTTATGTTCATAAATTCTTCATGTCTCTTTTGGTAAGTTTATATGAATTTATTTCTTATTGAGACCTAAATATTTTGTCTATACACCTGAACCTTAGATAGTCAAAATCTTCACTTCTCAGGCTATCTACTAAACACCCTGATGCCGAACACAATTCTGTAGTTAAGGAGATCTTTTATATAATGTTAACCAAATTGATTTTTAAATCATTGTTTTAAACATAGAAACTGCCATTCTCTAACATTTTAACTACATATTTTAAACATATTGCTACATATTTTAAAAGTATTTTTGTAATTTTAATTTAGGGCTTTTCAGTGTTACTTGTTTGATGAAATACCTTAGGGTATTTAGCTAGAAGAACTTTCTAATAAAACTCATCAGCTATTTGAAAAACTAATATTGAAACTTACAGATTTTGGTTGTATTTCTGATCAACAAGACCATGAAATTGTTTCATTTTTACTATATCCATGTAAGTGTCATGGACTAAAGATTTTAAATCTGCCTGTGCCTCTTAACAGAGCTGCCAACTACAACTTACCAGTCATGAATTTTCCAAAACATCACGTTCACTTTCCTAGAAAGTCATTTATTTTGAGCTAGGAAGAAGTTTCTGTTGTATTATCAATGGATGAACATTAAGAATATTGCTTTTCCAGGCTTGTGGCACATCTTTGTAATCCTAGCAACTCAGGAGACAGAGGCAGTAAGATTGCAAATTGAAGGCCAGCCTCAGAAACTTAGTATGACCCTGTCTCAAAATGAAAAAATAAAGCAGGCCAGGGATGTAGCTCAGAGTCCCTGGGTTAAATCCCTAGTATTGGGAGAAAGAAGAAAGTTTAAAGAATATTGCTTCTAAGAATGATCATTTCTCCATTGGGAAAAATCTGTTTTTAGTTGAAATTGAGATGAAATGCTTCTTAATATAAACAAAGAAGTTTTGATTCTTATTAATGATTCCAGGGTAATACATAATTAACAATGTGTGCTCATGCCTGGTACATTTAAAATAAATTTTAAAGCTGCCAGATCCTTAGTTTCTAAGAATAATCTTTATTCCTGTGATCTAGAGTAATAGAATGGAACCCACTTTTGGAGCAATAAGGTGCTTTCTCTCAATCCTTTCATTTAAATTTTGAATTTAACATGACTAACATTTACTAATAAAAAAGATTTTTTGAGAAGTTGGAAAATTTATCATAAAATCAAATAATTTTGAAAAATATAAATGAAAGTTAAAGAACTCTTCTTTCCTGGAGATAACTGTTAATGACTTTATTCTTCTCTGTATACATAGTCACAAGTAACATCTCTTTTATGTTATCTCTTTTGTTTAGTTTTTTTTTTTAAGAGTAAATACTTTCTGAAATTTTTTCTTTAAAAATGAATGTTCATGGCAAGACATAGTGACACATACCTGTAATCCTAGCGGCTCATGAGGCAAAGGCAGGAGGATCTTGAGTTTAAAGCCAGCCTTAGCAAAAGCGAGGCGCTAAGCAACTGAGACCCTGTCTCTAATAAAATTCAAAATAGGGCTAGGGGTGTGGCTTAGTGGTGGAGTGCCCCTGAATTCAATCTGTGGTACAAAAAAAAATAAGCCTTTTTTTGGGAACTATCTGATCATCATTCTTTTCCAACAGAACTTTCTCAACAATTTCCAAACTGCCAAAGAAGCTTTGAGCACAGCCACAGTCCAGGCTGCAGAAAGAGCTGCTTCCAGCATGAAAGACTTGGCTCAAAAGAGTTTCCGCCTTTTGATGGATATCAATTTGAAAGCACCAGTTATCATTATTCCTCAGTCTTCAGTATCACCTAATGCTATTATAGCAGATCTGGGTTTAATCAGAATTGAAAACAAATTTAGCTTGGTTCCTATGGAACATTATTCTCTTCCCCCCATTGTTGATACGATGATTGTACAGCTCACTCAGTTGAAGCTGTCCAGGTATAAATATATAATCCAATTGTGAATCTTAACTAAGCATAGGATTTTCATAGAATTTTGGCTTGAGGTAAAATGGTCTAATAATTTGTGATCCCAGTCCTTATTTATTTTAACTAAGGAAGCCTGACCATTGATTTTTTTTTTTTTTTTTTTTGGCCAGTGGCTTATAGTAGTGTGCCTCACAGTCTGTGTTTTGTTTTACAGAATTCAGAATATGAATTTTTTTATTCTATAGAAGTTACTTATGAAATTACAGTTTACTGGCTGGGCATGGTGGTGCACATGTGTTCTTAGCTACTTGGGAACTGAGTCAGGAGAATCTCACAAGTTCAAGACCAGCTTGGGCAACATAGCAAGACCTCATCTAAAAAAAATAGAGAAAATATGGCTAATTAGTAATACTTAATTTATTGTTATGGTTTTTCTTCCTTATTTCTGTTATGGTTTGTCTTCTTTCTTTCTTTCTTTCTTTCTTTCTTTCTTTCTTTCTTTCTTTCTTTCTTTCTTCCTTTCTTTCTTTTTTCTTTCTTTCTTTCTTTCTTTCTTTCTTTCTTTCTTTCTTTCTTTCTTTCTTTCTTTCTTTCTTTCTTTCTTTCTTTCTTTTAAACACATAGCTATTTCCTTTTCTGTAGGTGGGATAAAACTTCCTAAATTATGTAAGATTTAAGATTTCTCATTCCCAAATCTTGTCACATTTGGTAATTTTGAATGAGGTATCTAAAGGGTTGTTGCTTCTTGATGGGAGAGTATTGGTTGTGTTGAATGGCAACAGTACTTATTTGATTGTGGAAATAGTTGTTAGCAGATAGGCTAAAAGTGACTATTACCATATGTTCACTTAGTTTAAGCTTTGGTGTGTTTTTCCTTTGAGTTTGGAGAATAGCAATAATATATATGGGCTACATATACCAATACTTCCTTTATACTTCGATTTTAGAAGAGTTAAATTTTATTGGTATAACATTGTGCTAGTTGCTATATAAAACAGTCTTTGTAAAAGATAGTAATGTAATAAACTATGGAAATCATGTCTTTGAAATCAGTGTTATATAGGCTTTATTTTAGATAACTGCATATAACCTGATTTATTCTGATTTGTTTAAAGAAATATGTTTTAAAAGAATTATGGTCCCAGTCTCTAAGTGTTTAGGAAAGGTCTATGTAGAAGCTGTTACACAGTATGAAAGTCCTCATTTAAAAATGTATATTTAAAATATATAATAAATTTTTGTTTTTCTTTCAGAACTATTTTGCAGTCTGGCTTGCCACCATATGACATTGAAATTCTAAAACCAGTCAACATGCTTTTGTCTGTACAACGAAATTTATCAGCAACGTGGTATGTACAGATTCCAGGGATGGAGATAAAAGGAAAACTAAAACCTATGCAGGTTTGTATGTAGTATTAAATATAAAATTGCTAGATAGGCTTTTATCATTGATCATACTGCAGTTCTAGTGTGTATTAAAAAGGAATATTTTGTTAACTGCAAGTGAGGTCATTCTTGTTTCCCACACATTTCTTTCTTTCTTTTTTTTCTTGTTTGAGTCCCTGTTTATTCCTGTGCCTCTCACGGCCTGTCCCTAGCTTAAATCCCCTCCCTCTCTCTCTTTTTTTTAATTGGTTTTTTAAAAAAATAAATGACAGCGGAATGCATTACAATTCTTATTACATGTTTATAGCACAGTTTTTCATATCTCTGGTTGTATATAAAGTATGTTGACACCAATTCGTGTCTTTATACATGTACTCTGAATGATGATGTCTATCACATTCCACCATCCTTGCTAATCCTCTGTTCCCTCCCTTTCCCTCCCACCCCTCTGCCCTATCTAGAATTCATCTATTCCTCCCATGCTATCTCTCCCTACACCACTGTGAGTCCGCCTCCTTATATCAGAGAAAACATTCAGCATTTGTTTTTTTGGGGATTGGCTAACTTCACTTAATATTATCTTCTCCAAGGCCATCTATTTACCTGCAAATACCATAATTTTATTCTCTTTTATTGCTGAGTAAAATTCCATTGTGTATATATGCCACATTTTTTTTTTATCCATTTATCCACTGAAGGGCATCTAGGTTGGCTCCACAGTTTAGCTATTGTGAATTGTGCTGCTATAAACATTGTTGTGGCTGTATCCCTGTAGTAGGCTGTTTTTAAGTCTTTTGGGTATAAACCAAAGAGAGGGATAGCTGGGTCAAATGGTGTTTCCATTCCCAGATTTCCAAGGAATTTACATACTGCTTTCCATATTGGCTGCACCAATTTGCAGTCCCATCAGCCATGTATGAGTGTACCTTTTTCCCCACATCCTTGCCAACACTTATTGTTGCTTGTCTTCATAATAGCTGTCATTCTGACTTTCTTTATTTCATTTTAGTTAGATATTTGGTAAAGTCAGCCAAAAGTATAAATCAGATCTATTGGAGTCTACTGAAAATATTAGTCTAAATTTTGGAAAATTTTACTAAAGTCATAACATAGCTAAATTGTAAGAGAGTGCAGAGTGGTGTTCATAAAACACATTCAAAAGCACTTTAGTTGTGTTTTTTTAAAAAAAATTTTTGATTGGAAATATTTGTACTTATTAAGAACAGTGATTTTGTAGTATTTTTATGTGTAAAAACCTCCTTTTAGTAAGAAAAGTGAACATTATGCTGAATAGGCAAGTGTATTTATTTGGTAACCATATAAATGCAGCAGTATTTTTGATGGTAAGTTAGCTGGTTAGGTTCAGCTCACAGAAGTAGGTGAGCCTGGTCAAAGGTCATCATGGAAGTATAAGATTTCTGTGATTCTTAGGTGTGAAACAGTTTGAAGCCAAACAGCAAAGATTGGGATAAGAGAGTGATTGAACAGTATGCAAATTTAGTAGTTTAGTAGTTTTGATATCTGTGATTACTTTCAAGTTGATTCTGAGATAACATAGGAAGAGTGAAAGTAGTACAATTCTACTAGGAAAGAAATTAAAATTGGATCTTGGGGAAATGAAAGTTTCTGTATGTATGTATTGGTCAAAATAGTATATGGAAAGAATTTATTGAATTATGTCTTTTGGGGATATTCTTTGTATAGTTTCTATTTCATAGTATAAGTATCCTCTCTTAGAAGAAAGTAGATTCCAGGACTAATATTTGACCCCTCTTTGCAGAAATTATGTAGTTATAAGTTTACTGAAAGCCAAAGTAAGACCTAAATATCTTATCAGTAGGAGAATCTTTCCCTGTATGCACATTGTAAAGCATATAAAATGAATGACTAAGAGCTGCATGAAACAGATGAATACACGTTAAATACAAAAATGAAAAAAAGGAAATTGCAAAATGATAAGATAGTTCTGTATTATTTAAAAATTGCAGCATGGCAATGCCATACATATGTGTGTGTGTGTGTGTGTGTGTGTGTGTGTGTGTATGGGTACATATGACATATATATGTACATATATAGTTTATAAGGCATGCAGTAGTAAATAATTATTTAGCATAGTGTCTTCCCATGGGGATGAAAGTAGAAGGGAGTATAATCTTACAGAGGTACACATGGGACTTCAACTGTATTTTTAAAGGGGATAAAGATCTGAAGGAAATTTAGCAACTTGATAAGATTCGATAAAGCTAGGTGGTAGATACATAGGGATTGATTATAGTGTACTCTGTCTTTTCCTTTGTGCTTGAAATATTCTAAAAGAAACAAAAAAGGTAGCAGAACATGTTAACATCAAAGTGTGATTATGACTTTAACCGAAGTGACCTTTTTTTTCTTATTTTTTATTTTTTTGTGGTGCTGGGGATTGAAACCAGAGCCTTGTGCATGGGAGGCAAGCACTCTGAAGCAAGCACAACTGAGCTGTATATCCTCAGCCCAAAGATAACCCTTGTTAATGCAACAATGCAGCCACAGCAGATAAGGTTTTCACTGCCTAAATTGTCAATGATCTAGGTTTCTTTAAATACTCTTTGTTCATGGACTGTATAGTTTTCCTGTGTTTGAGGAGTAGCTAAGAAAGAGCATTAGGTGACCAATACCAACAGGTTGTTTCCAGTGAATCCGCTTGACTTTTCTCAGAGAACTGTAGGGCTACCTTTTATAATTGTAATTTGTACTTACTGAAGGTCAGTCTAACATCTAATACAGTTGTTCATTTTATCCACAGCAAACTGGAAATCCTGAAGTAGCTTCAGGCAGCTGTAATATTTTGGTTGGTATCACAAGATATTACATGTAGCAATGTGAAATTGAGAAAATCTTTTTACTTCTTAGTGGGAGCCAAAAACTGAATAGCACTCTCCCTGTATTTGAATTTGAAGGAGAATAAATAATGTAGAAGATGCTGGTACTTGCTGAGAGGAAAGGCTGAATGGAGGTGGGGAGATAGGGAAACAGGAGACAGGGAAAAGGGAGCAAGGCTCAAATTCAGGAATGGAATTTCTGAGGTACCAGTGTCACAACTATTATCTGAGGACTGGGGCTTGCTACAAACAAATTCTTGACCATTACCTTGTGCTAAAATATCTCTCTATTTTCCATTAAGCAATGAAGTACCAATTTTCCAGGCCATAGAGTTTAACTCTGGGGACAGAGTTTACTGTGGCATTCAGAGGAGAAAGTACTGTGCATGTATGCTTGCTTGTGTAAAATTATGTATGAAAACTTAAACCTTTTGGACCACTGTGTCTGTAGGGAAAATTTACAAAAGGTGGAAGGATAAGCAGCTTCACAGGAAATACTAATTTAATGAGTCTTAATGGACGTGGAAATTTCGAGCTACTTCCCGTTATTCTGCAACTACCTGTGAGGAAGATACTTTTATTCCTATTTTAAAGAATAAAAGACTTGAATTGAGGAAGCTGAGAATCTTGGCCACAGCAAAACTTGAATCTGGTAAAGCTGATAGGGATCTACCTGACTTGGCAGCTTTGTCCTTTTTTTTTTTTTTGGTAGGGGGGGGTCACTCATACCCTTTGTAAAGGTAAAAGATTAATAGGATGTTGCCTTCTTGGTGTATGTTTTGGTCTAAAAAAATACTTGTTAGTTGTATTTGTTATTATTCTAGAGGTGTTACTTTTAATAAATTAAATAGATTGTTTTTGTATGTCAAGATGAATGTGTACTGAGAATACAACCACATAACAGGAGAAACTGAACAGGACTCTCCTGATGTTGAATATGGAGGGGAGTAAATAATGCAGAAGAGGGAGCTAGTCCTGGGTGAGAAGAGAGGCAGAATGGAGAGACAGGAATGGGAACAGCTCATGTCTAGGAACAGAGCAGCAGAGTCACATGCCAGGCAGGAAGCGTGTGGGAGTGGCAGAGGCAAGGACTGGGCTGTGGGAAGAGGCAAAAATTTGTTTACACAGAGAGGAAGTCCCATACTAAACAAGATCACATTTTTTTTTTCCTGATGTTTGTTCTCACAGCTTCTTGTCTTTCTTTTTAAGACAGATGAGCAGATCTGGGGAGGCCCCAAGTAACTTATCGAGACCCTGTCTTCAAAAAAGAAAAAAACAAAAACAAACAAACAAAAACTCTCTCTCTCTCTCTCTCCTCTCTCACTCTCTCTTAAAAAAAAAAAAAAAAAAAAAAAAAAACAAACCCAACAATCTGGGCTTGGTTAAGTGCCCCTGTACTAAAAATAATAAATAAATAAATAAATGACATGAACAGTTGTTTAATTTGAGGAACCATACATTGAGATAGACATCATATTCTGGATTTTTTATTACTTTCTGTTAACAAATTATTGGTGGCTTTTAGGTTGCTCTCAGTGAAGATGACTTAACAGTTTTAATGAAAATTTTGCTGGAAAATCTTGGAGAAGCTTCTTCACAGCCAATCCCTACACAATCTGTACAGGAGGCTGTAAGAGTGAGGAAAGATGTTCTGAGTGGTCCTGTCTTCCTCAAAGGTATAAATCCATGAAGATTTTTGCAGTGATTATTGTCCATGTGATATTTATATTTAGTATATTTTAGTTGTCCAGCATAATGTGGTATAAATTGATTCATTATCGTATTGTTTACCGTGGAAAATCTGCTAGGGCCAGATTTACTTCTTTAAGCCCCTGGAGAAGCGGGTATGCCCATTGTATGCTACAGGAGGAAAGGTTATCTGTCCTTGATTGCATGATGCTTATTTGCATATAGTTGTTAGAAGCTGAATTCAGTAGGCACTGAGGTAGTGTATACCTTGAGAGAAAAATCAAAGTGGGCATACAGTGAAGTAAGGTCGGAAAATAATGTAGAGAGAAAAGGCCCTTTGTGTGATATAATCATCCTAACAGGTCAGAACCATGAGAAAGGAATGCATTCTTTCATAGTAACTGCTTTAGATCTGACTTTATGGGAAAATGATATAATCAGATATATCAGAGAATCTTCAGATTACTAAAACTGAACTTTTAAAAGTTACTGAAGCTTTCAAATTCAACCATTTTTAAATGATAATTTTTCTAAAATATGTTTCTTCTTTCTTAAGCAAATTACATGAAATATGCTTTTACTTGTTTTTTATTGACAGTCATTGGTATTATTAAATGTTTTATTAAACTGTAAATAGGTTAATATTTAAATGGCTAAAAAGAGATGAAATGCTTCTTGTCTTTAACATGGTCACAGGCTACTCCTTGAGCATTTAGAATGCTTTCATACCATCAGCTTACTTGGTAAAGCTGCCACTTAATAGAATTTCACCAACACTACTTCTTCTATAGAAAGGCCAGGCATACTTTGGAATTACACAAACGTATGATGACAACAGTGTGCAAAATAAGGTTTCTGGTAGACAGTGGTGTTACATAAGCTTGGTGAGGCCAGCATTTCCTCACCAGGTTGGGTTTGTGCTACCATGTAGACAAATGTTAGATGAGCAGATCATTGTTATAGACCAAAACTATGTAGAGATGAATAAATCGTGACAGGCAGACTTTATGTGATTAATGATCTTATAAGGTTCAGCTGTGATCAAATTTTGTATCTGGTTCTTATTATATGGTTGATGTGGCCCTTGGGAAAGTTTGTGAATTCAGGTGGAAGCTGCAAAATAATGAAGATTGGAATATACATTATTTTCAGGAAAAGTAGAGGAAAAAAAAAAACTAGGGTTTCCCATCTTGGGGAAGCCTTACATTGTTAAAATTATACAAGAGTGGCCTTTTCTATAGAATGATCGAAAAATTAGAATCAATTTCCAAAAGGATTATAGAATCATATTATAAAAGTGTTTGAAAGCAGAATCTGTTTCATCTGTCCTATCTGTCTGAAGATGAGACAAAAGACTAAAATATTTCCCTAAATGTCTTCACTAAATTCCAAAGGCTTCCCCACCTGACATATTTTGCTATTGAGTTGCATTCTATTCTTATAAAGGTAATAGGTAATACAGTTGCATTCTGTTCTTATAGAGGTAATAGGTAATACAGATAAATAAAGATAATGAGAAGAGTGCTTGACTAGCAGAGTATCTTTTGCTCTCTAATACAGGGCAAAAAATCTGGCTTTTCTGTACTCCAGCTTCTTAATCACTTGAGAATGGCTTGAATCAGTTAGATAAAAGTGCTTTTATAATTATAAACTCTGTTATAAGTATGAGAATGGCTTGAATCAGTTAGATAAAAGTGCCTTTATAATTATACCTCTGTTGTAAGTCTAACTTTGGAGGGACTTTTTAAAAAGTTGTCTTGATTATTTTGTATAAGATAGTGTCTCTTTTTTAAAGCTGTGAATAATTTGCCTCTGCCACTTTGCTCTGTACTAAATATGTGGAATAATCCTTGTCATTTTTATTGTCTTATAATATGAGTTAAAGAACATTAGGAAGCTGGATATAAACTAAGAATAATAAATCATTGTCCCAGCTTTTAAATATGTACAAAGCAATATACCTACTTAAAATCTTGCTAGATTTCATATTCATGTTTCTTTTTGTTCTATCAGATCAAGAACATTTGACAGACTCGAAGCCTTCTGTGGGCCAGAATGTTACTCTCCAATATGACTTTCATTTTGAATCTCTCTCCATTGTCCTTTATAACAATGATATCAATCAGGTGTGTATTAAATTTCTGTAGAGAAAAATTCTTTGCTTTGTTTTAGAATATTGGCATTTTTTAAAAATATTATTTCTTAGTTTTAGATGGACACATATTTTTATTTATTTTTTATGTGGTACTGAGGATCAAACCCAGTGCCCCACAGATGTGAGGCAAGCACTCTATCACTAAGCTACAACCCTAGCCCCTGGCATTTTTTTTATATGACCCTTTAAAATTTTTTTAATAGGTCTTCACTGTTTTAGTGTTTATTATGCTAAGGAAAATCATTCAGGGTTCATTTCTTCTTAAGTAACATCAGCACCAAAGCACATTTTGCACTGTTACTAACGGAGGACTTTTATTTATGAGTGATTAATTATACGCTCAATTTTATTACATAGGTTGTGTATTTATTTGTATGTATATAAACCTATTTAATAAAAATAATTTAGTAGTGGCTTTGGAGCCTTAGATGATTATTTTTAAATTAATGATTATCTATGATATAAGCATTAATTATGTTTATATTGAATAGATGTTATATATGGTAGATTTATATTAAGAATACCAATTAGGCTGGAATTGTTGCTCAGTGGTAGAACACTCGCTTAGCATGGGCGGGACCCTGGTTCGATTCTCAGACCACATAAAAATAAAGGCATTGAGTTGTGTGCATCTACAAAAAAGATTCTCTCTCTCTTTCTTTAAAAAAAAATAAAAGGATTCCAATTAAAAAATTGGAAGTCTAGTGCCATAATGATTTGAACTAAATAATATATTGTTGGTATTTTAGAAAGTTATTAATTATATATAGTCTTCTAAAAACATTTTATATCAGTTAATTATATCATGTTAATATCCATAATATATGTCATATAATGTATGGGCATTGTATCTGTTGTTAATTTTCATTTTTATACACAAATTCATATTTCATAATGTTTTCTAAAAATTAGATAGTATTCATATATTGTTGCTGTTGAGCTTTGTGCTAATGTCTGTCATTTGTGCAGTAAACTGCCTTCATTTCTAATGTTTAATATTCATGAAAACATTAGTAAATGACCTAGTAGAAAATGGACAGTTAAATGCGGTCTTCATTTCCCTTAAGGATGGTCATCTGCTGGTTCCCCAGACTTAGAATCTTGCTATCTTCTTTGCTTCTTCTTTGTTCTCTTTTCTTATTCATTTAAACACTGAGTTTTATCAGTTTTTTTTTTTTTTTGACTGAATGTTGTTCTGTTCTGTCAGTTCTCACATTGCTTTATTTAAGACCCTTAGTGGCTCACACATGTACTGCAGTAGCTTCCTTTCATCCATCCTAGACACTGGTACAAGTTCAGTGTCCTAAGTGAATCCATGGAACCATTTGCGAATTCCCGTTCTACATAGGAACATTCAGTGTTTATGTATGTGTCCCTTTATGAAAAGGAAAAAAAAAAACAAATAACAACAACAACAAAGATACATCCAGTGGTTCTAAATTGTCTACATCAGTAACTGTATTAGGAAACATTATATGTTGTGATCATTATATTGTCACAGGTCATTTCTAACCATAATTACAGAACAGAAGTTTGTGAATTATTTCCATTTTTATAAGTTAAATGTATTAGAAATTTCCCAATAATGATGTCATTCTGACCTACTTGCATGTAATAAACTGTCTGGAATAGCGAAAGTGTAGAGTAACCAGTGTGCCAAGGATTGCATGTCACTAGCATACCTCTCACCAAAGCCATGGACCCAACTGAGAAGCTGTGACTGATGTCCTTTGCTTCCATGAAGTATTTTTGCTTTTGGTTTCTCAGATGGGATCTGTTCTTTATGAAATCTCGTTTTTCTTAGAGTACTTAGACTTTTGTGTTATGGTGGAGTAAGAACTGAGACCCCTTTTCTTATAAATAAAAGTTTAAATCTTTATTGTGAGATTTGAGATCTTAATTAGGCCTCTGTTTTTCTTTCTAATTTCATTCCCTCGCATCCTTTAATTGGAATGTTCAAGCCTAATCACTCTACTTGGTGCCCTGAAACGCATCTTGAAACATCAACTGTTTTTACCCAATGTAGAATGTCTTCTACCCTCTTAGCTATTTAATCCCATTTAGCCGCCAATGTGCAGTGAAGTTCTCACTTTCTCCATGAATTTTTCCTATCCCATAATGATCTATTTGACTTTTTAGTTTTCATTATATATATTCTTTACCTAGTCACTTAATATTGAATAAATTTGGAATTAATATCCAATGTTTGATAATATTGAAATGTGGAAATATATAAATAATAATAAAATTACTATTTATCACAAGGTATTTTATCATTCACAATTTACAGTTGTGTTTTTGTGATGTTTCTTTAATCTGCAAGCTCATGGAGATCACCTATCAACCTGGTCCTTTCTCATAAACTCCATAGTTCTTATCACTTTTTTTTTTTTAAATAGAAGAGCTCTTTAAATATTTAGTAGATCATGTGATTAACTGACACAAATGTTTCATGGTTATTTTTATTTCCATCAGACTGTGTATCAAGTTAATTTTATATATTAACCATTGTTGAATGTCAGCACATACATACATGTATTTACTTGTATACATGTCTATATTCGTAAACATGCATATTATTCTTGGATCCATTTGTGTGTTCCAGCACTAATACTTTTAAAAATCTGTAAAATTTATTTGTTTTTAGGCTCTGAATTAAGAAATATGTTTAAAAATAAGTTTGTAATATTTAAAGATAATTTTTTTTTTTTGCTTGAAAAATACACCACAGGAATCCAAACTTGCATTTCATAATGACAGTTTCCGTCTTGGTGAGCTCAGACTGTATCTGATGGCCTCTGCAGGGAAGATGTTCAAGGATGGTTCAGTGAATGTCAGCCTTAAACTTAAGACATGCACTCTTGATGATCTCAGAGAAGGCATTGAGAGAGCAACATCAAGGTTTGTCAGGCCTGAATTTGCTGTATATTAAGGTTGACTTTGCATTTGGTATTGTTACCAGGCATTTGGGCGTGGGATCATCAAAAGAGATCTCTGTCTTCTGGTCATACTTTGTGATTTAAATTGCATTAAGAAGTAGTGCTGATATCAGATTTAGCTTTAGATTTGATTTAATTTCGTTTAAATGAAAGGGAAGTTTATTAGTAAAATGGAGTACCATCTTGAAAATGAGGACTAAGAAAATATGAATTTTAATTGTTAAATCCATATGAGTGATATGTTGGTAATATATTTTCCCAAATTATCTCCTATAGGCAGTCTTAAAGCTATGGATATATATATATATATATATATATTTTTTTTTTGGCCTGTGTTTTTCAAAACAATTCTGCAAATTTTGTTTTACTTTTAATAGGAATTGAATCCCTAACATGATAACATTATCAACGTAGTTTTTGAAAGTTTAACTATAGATCAGCCTGCTATAAAGAGGAAAAATACCTGACTATAATAGTCTAATTATATTTATATTCCTTTCTCTAATGTGACACATAATACTTTGTACTTGATTTTTTTTTTTTTTTAACGGAAAAAAACCTGTGTTACTAAACTTGGACTTCACTGAATGTATACTGGATAGTTCTGAGTTCTTTATTTTTCTGAGAAATTAATAAATGAAGAAAGAGTGCTTTTATGCACATACCTTTTCTAGTTTTTAAATTTCATATCTAGCAGTCTACAACTCTGTAGGTAAGGTTGATAAATGCCACCATCTGTTTGGCAGTCTGGTCTTCCTAGACCATGTGAAGATGTGTAAGAACTATTTGTGAAGACACTTAATAAACACTTGCTGATTTGAGTTGCAATGAATACTTTCAAATCAAAGTGCATAGGATAATCTTTGGAAATAAATTCCTTCAGCAAGATTTTATTTAATAAAATAGAGGTTGTCTTATAAATTTTATGAACCACATTGATATGTTTTGTTAATTGCCTAAAGTTGTTTCCAGCAATCATTGCTGTTTATTTTTTTAATATTTATTTTTTAATTGGACACAATATCTTTATTTTATTCATTTATTTTTATGTGGTGCTGAGGATGGAACCCAGAGCCTCCCATGTGCGGGAGGCAAACGCTGTACCTCTGAGCCACAACCCCAGCCCCAATCATTGGTGTTTCTAATATTGCATTCTAATTAAAATATTCTGTTATTGCTTAATCACATAAATCTTACTTTGGGGATTAGGATACCATGTCCTGGTTGCTGATTAGGTAATTACATACCAGTTAACACTGTCCTGTTTTCTATTCAGATTATAAACTGAAAGGTGAAAGAAAGATCATTAAAATGTATAGGAAAACTTTCATCTTTTTTATTTCAGCAGAACTAAAATAATGAATGGTGTTTGTTTGTTTGTTTCAGGATGATAGACAAAAAGAATGACCAAGATAATAACAGTTCTATGATTGATATAAGTTACAAACAAGACAAAAATGGAAGTCAAATTGAAGCTGTTCTTGACAAGCTATATGTATGTGCCAGTGTGGAGTTTCTGATGACTGTGGCAGATTTCTTTATCAAAGCCATGCCACAGAATCCTGAAAACATGGCAAAAGAAATACAGATTCCACCAAGACAGACTGCCACAGGAAAAGTCAAGATAGAGAAAGGTTAGCAGAATTTACCTGTTAGAGATGACTACTTGTGCTTTTTAACAAAAGTTACAAACAGAAGGAAAGAGTAGTAAGGATTTGAGAAAGTAAATTAGACTTTCTAATTTAAACATATTCTATATAAAACTTTAGTGAGAAAATATTTTGAAGAGCAAGGTATAGTAGAAATATATTGGACTTTAAAGAATTGTAGCACATTGAAGAGCAATTGAAAAGATAAAATGAGACCTAGCATGACTACCCTATCACCTTTTAATACTTTAAAGTGTCAGAAAATTTACCAGTGTCAGACCTAGATGTATGCTGAAGTCACTTTCAACTCTGTAATTTTTTATATTCTAGCATTACCAAGTAAATCAGTGATTTTCTGTATTCATTTATAATTATTTAAGATCAGGCATTTTTTTCTTCCAGTGCAGCACCCAACAAGATTGGAAAACTAACTTTTATTGGCAAGGTCAAATGTTATTTTTCCATTTACTTTTAATGTTTCTTAAGTAGTAATCATTCTTGATAACTGTGTAGTTATTTACATATTAAATTTATTTATTTATTTTCAAGTTGTAATTTGGACACAATACCTTTATTTTATTTTTATGTGGTGCTGAAGATCGAACCTAGGGCCTTGCATGTGCTAGATGAGTGCTCTACCACTGAGCCACATCTCTAGCCCCATTAAATATATTTATATTATACATTATATGATACTGATTATATAGTTTGGGATGAAACCAAATGACAACAGTTTAACTGCTTTACCAGCATCTTTTTTTCCCCTGATAGTTCTTTCTCTAGTTTTCCCCTCCTTGCTGCTTCAGCATAGCATAATACATTATCATATGTGATACGAGCACATACCTTAATTCTGGCCCAAGAATTCCAAAACACCATTATTCCCAACTAAATCAAACATCAAAGTGAGAATGATCTTTTTTAAACAGGTTTCAAATTATGTTTTCTTGTACAATCAGCATTTGATAATATCATTTAATGATTAGTGTTGATAAACCAATTACTAGTATTAACTTCAACATATCCATCATGTTAAGAATATTGAGAACAACTTAGTAACTAGTAAATGAAGTGTAGATAAGTGAAAATTTACTTAAAAAAATTTTTGTTCCCTTTTTTGTTTCTTCAGATGATTCTGTAAGACCAAATATAACTTTAAAGGCCATGATCACAGATCCGGAAGTGGTGTTTGTTGCCAACCTGACAAAGGCTGATGCTCCTGCTCTGACAGCTTCCTTCCAGTGTAACCTCTCTCTGTCAACATCTGAACTTGAGCAAATGATGGAAGCTTCTGTGAGAGATCTGAAAGTACTCGCTTGCCCTTTCCTCAGAGAAAAGAGAGGGAAAAACATTACCACAGTAAGAATTACCTTGGATCATAATTTTGAGAAGGGCAGAATCCTAAGTAGGAGAGCTCTTAAGGACTTTACAGATTATTTACTAAAACCTTGGGGTTTTTCAGATAAGGATACTAAGTTCCAAAGATGTTAAATAACTTAATTATAGCTGCTGGTAATAAAAATAGGAGTTGCCTTCAGACTAGTTTTCTTTATATTATCTTCTATTAAATAGTATTTGAATTGTAGTACACATCAGTATTTTTTGTTTTAGCTATTGTTTTGTTCGCTGTGGTATGCCCAATAAGAGAATGAATGAGTATTTAATCTTGAAATGAAAAATTTAGTTGGAGTCAGAGAACCAAAATAGATGGTGTTCTTCTGTTATTAAAAATTAATTTCAGTTATTTTCATATCATTATTGAAAAATATGATTTTAGTTAATTAACAATTAACACCAATTATTTTTTAATGTTAGTGATAATTTTTATGATAAAAGGACCACTGTTATTTGACTCATTGGCAGTGTTAGTTTAAATTTTTAAAAATTTGTGGGCTGAGAGATTTGCATAAAAATATAGTTCTAGGCTTCATCTATACTTTATCATGAAATGTTCTTTGACAGATCATCTTTTGATATGTCACAGAAGGCTTATAGTAATCACTTCATTGAAAGCTCATCCTAATTTTTTCAAAATTATTATGCCATAGTAATTACCCCATTTAGTTTGGGGCAAAATTATTTTGTTTCTTTAATTGTAAATAAGAATATAGACTTCATCATTTTAATCAGTTTTGAAGATTTGAGATTCATTCTAATAAGGACTTTTGGTGGTATTCAAGACTAAATTGTTAATTATCTGAAAATGGTCATTTATCTACCTTACTACAGTTATTAGTTCATTTTTATAGATATCTCAAAAATATATTTTACAGAGGGTATCAATGAAAATATTTTAGCAAAAGGAAACATTTTAAACTTCTAATAATTAAAGTTGCATTGTTACTTAACAATTTAGAATGAAAAAAGTTATGAGAACTGTTAAGTGTTCTTTAACAATGTTCATAGGTTTGTCATAGTTCACAGAAGCCCTCCTACAAAGTTCTTAGTTAATTTGATTTCCTTTTTTGCTTTTAATAGTAAGCTTGAGTAAGAGGTAGCTCTCATAAGGGTCTGTTACACATTTACTGAAACTGTTACTGAGGAAGTGTGAATTTCATTTATTTGTTTCTAGGTCTTACAGCCCTGCTCATTATTTATGGAAAAATGTACATGGGCCTCAGGAAAACAAAACATAAACATTATGGTTAAAGAATTTATAATTAAGGTTAGTACCTATCATGTTCTTTGGGTGTAAATTCTTATTTTTCTAACGATGTTGTGTATTTGCAGTTACTTAAAATGGTATCTTTTGATGTCTGTTAACACTCCAGCATTGTGTTAGTCATCTTGAAAAATCAAAGACCTCTAACATTAAAAGACATTTCTTTAATGTAAATGTTTATTTTGATTTCCTTTGAAAGGATACTTTTTAATATTTTTTAAAGATCAGAGTGGTTTTCTCAATTATATTTGCATGCATGTGGAGGGGAGAGGAGAAATGGGGAGAAAAAGAGGGAAGAAAGGGTGGTGAGATGAGGTTGCCATTACTTCATTTGAAATAAATTACTTTTAGACTTTTATTTGATATAAAATTTGAATCAGTTTAATAAGTGAGTGATTAAATGCTTTATTTGACTTACAAAGTATTTGTAATGACAGGTATGTGCTAGAAATAACTTTTTATATTTTGCTTTTTTAATTTAAAGGATTGAAAAAATTCTCTATTCTTCAGTGGCATTCAGATTCTTTAAATATGACTTTGTGCCCAGTTACAAATGGAAATTCAGAATGTTTTCTGAAATCCATTTTTCTTTCTTTCCAAAGGATACAAAAATTAGATAGTTGATGCCAATAATATGTTTTCTCTAGCTGTGAACTTAATGTATTTAAAATTTTAATTAATTTTTAATGCTCTATCATATATGTATTAATTCTTCTCATCTGGGAAAGAATCTGTTCTAAATGTTTTTCTGCTTTCCTTTATAAAGATCTCACCCATAATTCTTAATACTGTGATGACAATCATGGCTGCTATGTCTCCAAAGGCAAAAGAAGATGAATCTAAAGACATATCTAAGGAAATGGAAAATCTTTGGGATGTCAGATCTATTAGTGATTATAACTCTTGGTTTCTTGGTGTTGACTTCGCAACAGAATTAACAGAAAATTTCAGAGACAGTGAACAACCACGGATAGAGGAAAATTGTGCTATTACTGTGGAGTCAGTTCAGATTACCTTAGAATGTGGCCTTGGGCATCGAACAGTACCTTTATTATTGGCAGAGTCTAAGTTTTCAGGCAGTATTAAAAATTGGACTTCTCTGATGGCTGCTGCTGCTGACATGACACTACAGGTATGGCTACATCATTTAGAACCTTCAGAGCCAACTTCTTGAAAGTAAAATTGCAGAATCAAGAGATGAGATTTTTTGTTGCTATTGTTTATGCATGGTAACAACAAATACATATGAATAGATAATATATTTTTTTGTTTATGCATGGTAACAACAAATACATATATGAATAGATAATATATTTTAACATTTAATTTGTATAAATTTATGTATAATTGTATTGTGAGAATTGATTTTAAGAAATCTTTGGCTAAATAATTTGTTTAAGACAATAAAGAAAGAATAAAGGGAAATACACTTGACACTTTTTGTATCTTTCAGTGGGGTTTATAAATGGTTTTTGACATTTTTTTTCTATGCTGGTTACAGAGTTACATAATTAAAGTTGAAAGACTAATTTATAATTCTGACTTTTCAGGTTCACTATTACAATGAAATCCATGCTGTGTGGGAGCCACTGATTGAGAGAGTGGAGGAGAAGCGACAATGGAATTTAAAGGTTAATGTAAGGAAACCATAAAATATTTTTTGTATAGAGTGACACTCTGTATATTTATTAATATTTTTTAGTTCAGGGATTCGCAAGATGCAGTCTAGGATCCTTGAAGCCATTTCAAGGGGTCCATGTGATTAAAACTCTTTTCATGGTAATACTCAGGCATAACATATCATTTTTGTCTTCATTCTCTCATGAATGAACTATGGAGTTTCCAAGGGACTTCTTGAATACAATATTGAGCCTGATTGAGTACAATAGAAATCAGAGTTCATCTCTTAAGGCAGGTGCTGAAGAGATTTGTAAATGCCCCATTTCTCACTACTTATATATTTTATATAGTTATTTTTCATTAAATAATTAAATCTAATATTTTCAAATGTGTATTAAAATCCTATATTTTCATTTTGAATAGTGTGGATATAGGTAGATGTAACTCAGATAAATTTAGAAGCTCTTTGAGATATTCAGTGATTTTTAAGAGACAGACCAAAAAAGTGGAGAGAGAATTTTATTATTATTTATGAACAAGTCTTTTGTATTATTTCTTTATGGTATTACTTGAGAGCACTTCAGAAGCCTATATACCAAAGCACATTTTTCTAGAATAACGGGAAGGTGTTATATACTCTGAATAAATTGTCAATGCAAACTCCCTAGGAAGCCTCCTGACTGAGGAGTTGTGCACTGAAACTGGCATAGCCAATTCTTTTCTTAAAGTTGAGAACTCACTTAACTTGTAATCCCAGTTTTCTTTGAATGAAGTAGAAGTGGTATTTGTCTCTCTGATGTAAAGAGGCTAACAAAGAATGTTTTACAGCCTTTTGAAATGTTATTAGAATAAAAACATGATTGTGATACTGCAGCAGGTTGAATCTGATGGCTGGTTGAAAGCTAGTATTACTTTTGTATATGTGTTAATTGTAGAAAACAGAAGGAAAAAACTTATTTCCAGATGATACCACCATATAAGGACTAATGTAGACTTTGGGGCTGTCTTAGGTTGCTAATCAACACATAATCATCGCTTAGGCCACACTAAGTAATTAGTTGTACTCTGGGAGATCCACAGGAGGCAAATCTAGTAGCTGACTTTGAGTGTTTCATGTTATGGTTCTAAAAAGCATCTTCCCATGGATTATGCACTGAAAGAAAGATTTCTCATCTGCACTAAGTCAGTGGGAAGCTCTGAATATTTTTGAAAAGTGAGACTTGAAAAGCATTAATGTAAAGCAACCAATTTAGAGGAATTTAATACTATATTTTAATTTTATTATTGACTGATAACTTAAATTTGTTATATTGTTTAATTACAGGTAAAGAAGAACCCAATACAAGATAAAAGTTTGATGCCAGGAGATGATTTTATTCCTGAGCCACAAATGGCAATTCATATTTCTTCAGGAGATACAATGAATATAACAATATCCAAAAGTTGTCTTAGTGTTTTCAACAATTTAGCAAAAGTATGTTTGATTCTTGTTTGGAATATATTAAATAGAATTTGAGAATGAAACATGTATGGATATTTTTTGTCATCAAAATTAGTTAAAAAATGTGTAGTAGTGGTAAAATGTTTGAAAGAAATATACATATTGTAAAAATGATGATGATTTATTCCTTTTCAGGGTTTTTCACAGGGTGCTGCTTCTACTTTTGACTACTCCTTAAAAGACAGGGCTCCTTTTATGGTAAAAAATGCTGTAGGTGTTCCCATTAAGGTACAACCAAATCGTAATCTCAGAGTGATGGGCCCCCCTGAGAAAAGTGGCATTTATGATGTGGATGCTGGTCAGAACTTGGAGCTGGAATATGCCAGCATGGAACCTTTACATCAGGGGAAAGTGTGTGTACTCAACCGTCAAGAAAGCTCCTTCTTCACACTGACCTTTGGTATGCTAGTTATTTTATGAGTGTCTTAGGAATTGCTGTGGGCTTATTTTTGATAAGAGATAAAGAAACATTTTGCAGCAGATATCTTGGGAGACAACGTTTCTAAAGGCTTAGAGTAAATAATTAATAAACTAATGTCTTATTTTCTTCTAAACTTGAAAAAGATTAAACTCAAGAAATACTTTGCAAAACTAGATTATTTCAATGTTCTTTAGTAATACAACTTATAGTATGCTTCAAAAAGAATAAGATTTCAATGAGAGAAAATAATGATATTCTGAAGTTCTAAAATATTGACAGTAATTACTACTTTCTCAAATTCTATAAAATATTCATCATTATTTTAAGGTGCTGATGATTATTAATGAGTAAATATTTGGACTTATTTTCACTTATGCTCTGTCTTAGTACCGCATGGATACACAGAAGTTGGAAACATCCCTGTTGCCAGACCTGGACGACGATTGTACAATGTACGGAATCCCAATGTCAGTCATTCTGATTCAGTCTTGGTACAGATTGATGCAACTGAAGGGAATAAAGTAATTACCCTGCGTTCTCCCCTGCAGGTAATGCTTTAGAGTGAATTGTGTCACTTTCTCTAAAGCAGAAAATATTGTTTAGCCAAATAGAAGAATATATAGTAGAACTTCATTATAGTGCACTGAAAAGGCTCCTACTCTATAACTTGATTTTGTATTATTCTTTATTTTAAATGTCTGATACATTTGTTATCTCCTGCTTTTAAATTAATGAAATTGTTTTGTATTCTTTTAAAAATTCAGAACTGAGGAATATTGTAATTATAGTTAGTTGTAGAATAGGATAATATTTCATTCTCTTTGTACAATATTTGGAATCACATTTTTCAAGTGCATATGAAGAAATATTAGAATTATCTACTTTCCTGAAAAGAATTTAGCATTTTAATCTATAAATATTTTTTACTTTTAAAGCTTTATTAAACATTTTTCTTCTTTTGTACATTATTATATTTTGGGATCTGATCAATATATGATCAGCAAAAGGACATTTCTTCATTTCCATAACATCAGATAAAATTGAAAAGATTTCAAATTTTGGCAATTAATCTCTCTTTATTATTGATTCCAGAAAATATACTGTAGTCAAGAATAGACTTATACTGTACTTCTCAAATAGCTTTTGCTCTTCTATTTAGTTTAGTCATATGATGCATACATAAATGGTTGTAATGGAGAAAATCTGACTGAAATTGTCAAAGAGCAATGCATATTTGAAAGCTAGTATGATAAACTAAAATAAACATAAGCATGTAATTATAGGAGTATGTGAATATCTTAATTTTTATTTAGATCTCAAGTTTAATATACATAAATTGCACTTATCTATCCTAAAATTTTCAATTACCAATGAAAATTCCAATATTGGGTTTGAAATCTTCTAGACCTAAAAGTAATTATGTGCAGCTTTTTAATTTGTTTATCCTTTTTAAACTATTGTATGTCCTTTTGTCTAACAGATTAAAAACCATTTCTCTATTGCATTTATCATCTATAAATTTGTCAAGAATATTAAGCTATTGGAGCGCATTGGAATAGCCAGACCTGAAGAGGAGTTCCATGTTCCTTTAAATTCATATAGGTAGATATTTCATTGAATATATAAAGCTTTAAAAACTTTATAATATATATTTTGAATTTTATGTTTTGTTTTTTTGTTTTGTTTTGGTTTTTGGTTTTTGGTATGGGTTATTAAACCCAGAGGTGCTTTACCACTGAAATACATCCCCAGTCCTTTTTCTTTCTTTTTTTATTGTGGGGCAGTGTCTCACTAAATTGCTGAGTCTGGCCTTGACCTTGTGATAATCCTCCTTACCCTCCAGAGTCTCTGGGATTACAAGCATACACCATTGTGCCTGGCTAGGCATCTTTTTTCTGGAAAAAAATAACCTTATATTTTTATAATGTAAGAGCTATAAAAGCAGTTTTAGGTTTAAGACAGTTTTTAAGTACAGAAAAACACATTTATATTATTAATGAACTTGCAAGATGAAATGCCTTCTTTTTATATATATTTGATGTTTTAGAATTATCTGAGATCTATATTTATCTGACTACCTTTGTATTTGAAATGAAAAAAATTTTACATTGCCCTTGTTTACAGAGTGCTTTTTCCCAGAAAGTTCCTCTGTGAGTTAGACGTGTGACTGTGGGCAAGTTTCCTAACCTTTCTTAGCTAAGACTTCCTAACCTGTAAAGAGAAGAATAATAGTACCTATTTTGTAGAGTTATCAAGAAGATTTAATGAGATTATTTTTCTTATATCTCAATTAAAACTTTTTCTTCCCTGGTTTCTTTTTCTGCAGATGTCAATTGTTTATTCAACCAGCTGGAATCTTAGAGCATCAGTACAAAGAATCTACCACTTATATTTCCTGGAAAGAAGAACTTCACAGAAGCAGGGAAGTCAGATGCAGGTTGCAGTGTCCATCAGTGGAAGTCAACTTCCTACCTCTCATAGTGAATACAGTTGCTGTGCCTGATGAATTAAGCTATATCAGCACACATGGGGAAGATTGGGATCCAGCTTACATTATTCATCTTTACCCTCCTCTCACTCTGCGGAATCTTCTCCCCTATTCTTTAAGATATTTACTTGAGGTATATTTCTTGTTTAACTTTTATTATTGTATAAAATGAACTCTAGTTTTGTTTTATAGCATTTTTAGTTGAAGTCCGTGTTTTATATAGCATAGTTGATAATGCTTTAATAATATTAATGATAGCAAAAAGCAGCATAGCATTCATATGTCAGGAGCTGTATTGTGTACTTTACATGTATTGGCATGTTCAGTCTTTACAGTAACTTTTTGTAGTAGATACTGATGAGGAAACTGAGTTACGGAGAGGTTAAATGATTGGCCCACCAATCCATATCCACTTAGTATTTGAGCCAGGATTTAAACCTAGGCACTTTAGTTCCTCAATCCCTAATACTTGTCCTTACTACATCTGTCAGAACCATAGTCATCTTTTCATTCATTAAGTAAAATTTTATTATCTAAAGGGGTGAAAAAGTCAATGAGAAAATACTTCATCTTAAAGTTTTTATTTAAAAGAGTTAATATTATGATTATTTGTTCTATAGTTCTAATGAATACAAAAATAATTACTGCCTTAAATAGTAAGAAATATTTTCCCTAGTAGTGGGGTATGAGAAATACTTTCGAATTTATACATGCTATGATATTTTAAAGTCATAGTGTATGGAACCTCAATTTTTTTTTAATCTAACAATGAGCTATTCCTGAGTTGTGCAGACAAAAATTAATTAAATGAACTAAATAGTATTTATACAAAAGACAGTTTTAGTAAGAAACCCTGATTTATATTTTGCTATTATTTATTTTGAAAAAATTACACCATAGATAACTTGTCAGAGTAGTTCAATATCACTTTCCATATTCCATCCTTATGGAACCATCAGGTGTAATATTTAAATAGAGGATGAAACTGAAGCCCAGGCACTTAAGTGGCTTATTTAATGATGTAGCTCTGGTGGACAATAGCCAGGATTTCTGAATCTAGCCCAGGATTCTTGACATAGATATGAGTATTTTATCAAAATTTATGATTGTTTGCCTATTAATGGCCAAAAGACAGTGCTGCTTGTGGCTATGGCATAGTGTTTTCTTTTTTGTCCTTAATAATTACTGGGTTGTCATAATATTTGAACAAGGTTCTTTTTTTTTTTTCCCAATCCTTTTTTATTTTATTTATTTATTTTTTTATTGTTGGTCGTTCAAAACATTACACATGAACAAGGTTCTTGTTTGAAGAGTTGGTAGTTAATTTAGCATTTGTATAAAACATGGATTTTGCTATTTCAAAAGTTTCAAAAATTGCTGAGCAAATTTTTTTGTGTGTTTATTTTTAGGGAACAGCAGAAACTCATGAACTAACAGAAGGCAGTACTGCTGATGTTTTACATTCACGAATCAGTGGAGAGATCATGGAATTAGTCCTGGTGAAATACCTGGGCAAAAACTGGAATGGACATTTCCGCATATGTGATACACTTCCCGAATTCTTTGTTGTGTGCTTTTCTTCCGACTCCACAGATGTGATGACAGTCGATCTGTCCATACATGTCAGGCGAATTGGCAGCCGATTGGTGCTCTCTGTGTTTAGTCCCTATTGGTTGATCAACAAGACTTCTCGTGTTCTTCAGTATCGTTCAGAAGATATTCACTTGAAACATCCAGCTGATTTTAGGGACATTATTTTATTCTCTTTTAAGAAGAAGAACATTTTTAGTAAAAACAAGGTATGTTTCTGTTCATAAAGCAAGTTTAAATAGGAGAATCTCTTTTCTAGAAACTTGGGAACCTGACACTATGCTTCCCTGTTTATTTAAGTACCATTGGTATGAATTAAGTCCAGTGGGACTTTAAGGAGTGCAAAATCAAGTGTGATGGTAGGAACAACAGCAGTTTGCTAAGACTCAGTTGCTCTTTCTCTCCTATCTGTAGCATTACTTCTGTTCTTAAATTCATGACAGATAAAATAGTTTTATTTCATATACTTTTCTGGTGATAAGGCATTTCTAAAGATACGGTGACTGAATTTACTTATATTAGCTGAGTCTTCGGTGGGCAAAGCATTAAACTAGGGAAGAGAAGCCTAAAGCTTGAGCCTGATCTTTTATGTCCTGGTCCCTTCTTTCCTCTTCAGATGCACATCTGCCTTCTTTACTTTCCCAGGTGCTCACTTCTAGGCTTTTGCATATGCCTCACCTTCTGCCTAGACAGCCTCTTCCCCTACCCTTTTCCTGTTTCCCTCATCTTTCCTGGTTATCTATAGTTTGACCTTTGGCATTCTGCTTAGGCCTGATAATGTGTGAAGATTTTCTGACTCTTTTAAATAAATCTGGACATACCACTCATGTTCTCTCAGAATAGTTCTCAAATTTCATTATACATTAGAATGGGCTTTTAAAGCTATTTACTGAATTATGTCCCCCAAAGTGAGTTTGATTCAGTCTTTCTGAGTAGGGCCTGAGAGACCACATCCTTAATAAATACTTTGGTGATGCTGATGCTGCTGGTCTGAGGACCACTTTGAGATCCACTGTTTTGGAGTGGTGCTTATCTGTTTATGTGTCTGACCTCTGGTTATCCTCAGTTTTTTTTTTTTTTAAATAATCTAGTTGGGTAGATATGGGTGAGACTAAATCTGGTGCACAGGTATGTCTTCTTCTGTAAGACATTATCTAAATCCTAGTGTCATTATCTTCTCCTTGATAGCATTTTGTACCTTTTGTATGGCTCTTGTCACATTGAGTCTTGCATCATAATTACTCGTGTGTATTTCTTGTTCTCTGTTTGGTCCAGTTGCTCATTGAAGACAGGAAGTGGGTCCTCCTTTCTCCCATTCTTACTTTCACAATACCTTTCATTTAGTGCCTGCTGAATAGTATTAAAGATGAATTCTCAGAGTTCTCAAACTGTTAAGAATCTGTTAACTCTATATAATAAATCTAACACTGGAACATATCATTTTGCATTACAACTTCAAAAAAAAAAAAAAACAAAGTCTCTTCAGTTCACTATACTCATTGCTTAGGTAAATGGGAAAATCAGAGCTGTGCTGTGGTTGTCATCCCATAGTGTTTTCTGTGGTTCTGTTATTCATTTGCAGTATGGCTATCATTGTATTTTTGTGTCCTATGATACTGAAGAAATTTCTTGTAGTTCTTTTCATCAAATCAAATGAATATCATCTTTCAGGTTTTTTATATGATAATTTTTTTTCTATTAACAGTGATTTTAATATTGTTTCAAAAATATATTCTATACAACATTTTTCTATAATTGAATTTGTTCTTCTAAATCATTAAACATTATTCATAAAAGTAAGTTTACCATTGGGATTTAATTTCATACATTAGTTAAAATCATTCTGATAAAGGTTGATAATGATCCTAAAATATAATGAAATAAGATAATATCAAAAGTAATATTAAATGCATTTAAATTATTCATTTGTATAATTTGCTATACAAAATTTATGATGATTTTATTCTCTGTTACAGGTTCAGTTAAAAATTTCAACTAGTTCTTGGTCCAATAGTTTCTCATTGGATACAGTGGGAAGTTATGGGTGTGTGAAGTGTCCTGCCAGCAATATGGAATACCTGGTAAGAGTCGACTTGCCTATTTACCCTGGACTCCATTCACCATTCCCACAATTCAGTTAAATAGCTTAGGTCCTAAAGAGTACAGATATCAGAATTGAAAGTATTATGTGGAGAGGTCTCTCTTACCAGTTTCTTCGATCACTGTTAATAAAGCAGAAGTAGAATTTGTCACAGATTAATACAGTGGGTTGAATCTACCCATGTGAGTAGTTTGGTAAATATTGATGGCATTGTAGAATCTTCATTCTGTACAGTCCCTGCCAAGCATAAATTTGAATAATTGGATACCAACTGAACTGTTTTATGACTACTTCAAAATTTTTATTTTATTTATTTTATGACAGATAATAAAGCCACAAAACTTGAGCCTCTCCACTAATTATAAATCAGTCTATGTTTGGAATATTTAAAGAGTCTAATAAATAACAGAGGACACTTTAAATCTGTCCTTGCAAGGTGTCATTAAATTCCTGATTGAAGTTCTTGAATTGGTTTCTGATAGAGTCATATTAGGGAACAAAAAATTTTCTTTTTAGTGAGAAGATACTCATTATCTTATGTTCATAGCATATGTTCATTACTTAATGTAAGAATTCTTATTTTAAAATATTTTAAGAATCAGTGTGTGAATAAGGAATATGTGTAGGTTTTAGAGATTGCATAAAATATTGGGAAATAAACTTGTTTCCTTCTTACAGGTTGGTGTTAGCATCAAAATGAGCAGTTTTAATCTTTCACGAATAGTTACTCTAACTCCCTTTTGTACCATTACAAACAAGTCATCATTAGAACTAGAAGTTGGTGAAATTGCATCTGATGGCTCAATACCAACTAATAAATGGAACTATATTGCTTCTTCAGAGGTAAGTCTTCCTTTACATATTCCTACAGTATAGAAATCAGTATTGACATGTAAATAAGGATTTTGTGTATCTCTTTGTCATATTCGCTCTGTCATATTTATGTGTTAAAATATGATGGCCAGCTTTAAAAGATTTTTATATTATATGTATGTGTTTTTAAAAAAAGAGGATAATTGTTGATATTTGCCCATATCTCAATCTAAATGATTAATTGTCCTTCTCTAATCCTTATATAAACCATTGCTATGTATTGTGAAAAGTACACAGAGATAATATACTCTATATAGTCTCAGTTGTCAAGATGATGTCTCTGTACTCAAACTATAATCTTATAGGCAAGGATTAAGCTGTATATCAATTAACAAATGGAGAGAAAGATAGTGTAAACAAAGTTATAAGTGGTTATAGAATTTCTGAGTAGGGAAGATGGAATTTTCTTGCAATTCAGCTCTCTCACTTTACAGAAAAGAAATCAGGTTAACACTTTTCCAGGATCAACAAGGTCATTGATAATTGAATTGATGGGCATTCGTGGTCTGTATCAAAAGGTTGAGCTTTGTGGAACAGTTGGGATTTGAACTGAACAACTAGCTGACCTTCAGGATAGCTGAAGTTCATTTTTAGTACTGCTCAAAAAATATTCTGAAATTATTTTTAAAAGTATTTAGCAAAAGACTCAAAAGGAAGGATTCTTATTTCAGTAAAAATGTATTTAGAGCTCTAAGATGCATGGTCTCTTCAAGACACTTCAAATGATCTCTGTGTATTAGCAATAACTATTTATTTTATTTTTTTGTCTTTGATGTAGATTTGACAACAGTAGTATTTTTTATTCAGAAGCAAAATTTACCCAGTATTCTATAACAGAAGGACATTTTCTATAATGTTAGGAATGAAAACCCCAGTGTTATAGATAGGGAAACTGGCTCAAAGAACTATATGACTTTTTGATTAAGTTCAAATAGCTAGGAAGGTGATATCAGGACTTTCAGTAAGTTAATGATGATCTCTGTCTTCTATTCTCTTTCTGGTTTATCTCAGATAAAATAGTATATGAAAGAATTCTTCATGCATTAATGAAGTAAAATGGGATATGCACAAAAGTAAATGTTATGAATATTATAATTTTTAATTATTCAAGATATTTGAGATATGCTTACTGAACATGCTTTTTGGTTTCTCATATTGTACATATGGATGGATAGCTGGCTATCATATTTTAACATATAAATATGATAGAGTTAATATGACATTATATATAGATGGATTAATTTATCTGTATTCTGGTAAATGTTAATAGTCATAAATAGAACATAATAGTCATTATGTTGTCAATGGTCTTAATATGAGATATAGAGGAAATGTTTTAAGGAACTTGGTGTTCATTTAATCAAGATCAGATTCAGAGGTAAAAACTTAATTAGCCAATATCTTATTTATATCACAGCATTATTTTAAGACTGATATTAATTTTTGTGTTTTCAGTGCCTTCCATTTTGGCCCGAAAATTTGTCAGGCAAACTTTGTGTGAGAGTGGTGGGCTGTGAAGGATCCTCCAAACCATTCTTTTATAACCAACAGGATAATGGCACTTTGTTGAGTTTAGAAGATCTTGTAAGTTTTTATATTTTAAAATAAAATGTCTTTTTAAAAATTTTTGCTTCACACATTTCACTGAACCATGCTATAAAAATTTAGTGTTAATTACTTGAAGATGCTGCTATATCAATATATAATGCCTTATGTATGTTTGTAAGAAATCAGAGCCAGTTTGCTTTTCAGTGAGAACTTAAGAAAAAGCCTTTGTATTTACATAACTGATTGAAATTAAATATGTAAGTGAGGTTAAACCAATACATGACATATGTACTTTTTTCCTCTGCAACAGAATGGAGGTATATTGGTGGATGTTAACACTGCTGAACATTCAACTGTCATAACCTTTTCTGATTACCATGAGGGATCTGCACCCGCCCTGATAATAAACCATACACCATGGGACATCCTCACATATAAACAGAGGTATGAAAGGGGGTTGATGGAAACTCTGGCTTTTATTGGGCCACAGTACCTTCTGAGATACATTTAGCTTTCACATACCAGATGGTCTCAGATTTTAGAAAGGTCGTATGGAGCATGTGTTGCTTCTAATTAATACCCTGGTCGTGTCTTGAGACAGACAGTATTCTATAATGAAACACATTAATATTTATGCATGAAAACTTGGGAATATTCACACCAGGTGGGATAAATTAAAACTATTAATTTTTTCACATCAATTCAAATTAGGTTCTACTGCCAACTTTTTTTTAATTTTTAAAATTTGTTTTAATTAGCTATACATGACAGTAGAATGCACTTTGATACATCATATATAATGGAGTATAATTTCTCATTCTTCTGGTTGTACATGTTGTAGCATCACACTGGTTGTATAGTTATATATGTATATAGGGTAATCAAGTCTGATTCATTCTATTCTTCCTACCCCATACACCCTCCCCTCCATTTACTCCTGTCTACCTAAAGTAACTTTATTCTTCTCACAACGACCCCCCTATTGCAAATTAGCATCCTCATATCAGAGAAAACATTCCACTTTGGTTTTTTTTAGGATTAGCTTATTTCACTTAGCATGATCTTCTCTAGCTCCATCCATTTATCAGCAAATGCCATAATTTCATTGTTCTTTAAGATTAATATTTCATTATATTATATATATAGTATATACATACACATATACACACATATCATATTATATATATATGTGTATATGTATTATACATATGATATATATACCAAAATTGTTTTTATTCATTCATCTATTAAAACATACCTAAATTGGTTCTATAATTTAGCTATTGTGAATTGAGCTGCTTATAAACATTGATATCGCTGCAACACTGTAATATGTTGATTTTAAGTCTTTTGGTTAAAAACCAAGGATTGGGATCGCTGGGTTAAATGGTGGTTCCATTCCAGGTTTTCTGAGGAATCTGCATACTGCTTTCCATAGTGATTGCAGCAATTTGCAGTCCCACCAGCAATGTATGAGTGTACCTTTTTCACTACATCCTTGCCAACATTTATTGTTGCCTGTGTTCTTGATGATTGCCATTCTGTCAGGAGTGAGTATGAAATCTTAGAGTAGTTTTGATTTGCATTTCTCTAATTGATAGAGATATTGAACATTTGTTCATATATTTGTTGATTGATTGTATTTTCTTCTGTGAAGTTTCTGTTCAGTTCCTTAGCCCATTTATTGATCAGATTATTTGTGGTTTTTGTGTGTGTTAAGTTTTTTGAGTTCTTTATATATCCTTAAGATAAATACTCTATCTCAGGTGCGTGTGGTAAAGATTTTCTCCCATTCTGTAGCCTCTCTCTTCACGTTATTGTTTCCTTTGCTATGAAGAACCTTTTTAGTTTGAATCCATCCCATTTATTGATTGAATCACTTCTTACACCTTAGGAGTCTTATTAAGTAAGTCAGATCCCAGGCTGACATGGTGAAGATTTGGGCCTACTTTTTCTTCTATTAGGTGCAGAGTCTCTGGTCTAGTGCTTGTGTCTTTGATCCATTTTGAGTTTTGTGTGGAGTGAGAGATAAGGGTTTAATTTCATTTTGTTACATGTGGATTTCCAGTTTTCCCAGTACCATTTAATGAACAGGTTTTTTTTTTTATCTCCATTGAGTGTTTTTGGTGCTTTTGTCTAGTATGAGATAACTATATTTATGTGGGTTTGTCTCTGTGTCTTCTATTCTGTACCTTTGGTCTACGTATCTGTTTTGGTGCTAATATGATGCTGTTTTTGTTACTATGGCTCTGTAGTATAGTTTAAGATCTGGTATTATGATGCCTCCTCCTTCACTCTTCTTGCTAAGGATTGCTTTGGCTATTTGGAGTTTTTAATTTTTCTGAATGAATTTCATGATTGCTTTTTTCTTTTTTTAAGAATTTAATCTTTATTTATTTGTTGTTGTTTGTTTGTTTGTTTGGTTATTTATTTTAATGTGATACTGAGGATCAAACCCAGGGCCTCAACCATCCTAGGCAAGCACTCTACCACTGAGCCATAACCCCAGCCCCTCATGATTGCCTTTTCTAGTTCTATGAAGAATGTTGTTGGGATTTTAATTGGAATTGCATTAAATCTGTAGAATGCTTTTGGTAGTATGACCATTTTTACAATATTAATTCTGCCTATCCAGGAGCTTGGGAGGTCTTTTCATCTTCTAAGGTATTCATCAATTTCTTTCTTTAGTGTTCTGTAATTTTCATTGTAGAAGAAGTCTTTTACCTCTTTTGTTAGATTGATTCCCAAGTACTCTATTTATTTATTTATTTAATTATTTAACTATGTATTTATTTATTTAGATGTATTGACGATTGAACTCAGGGGCTCTCGATCACTGATCCACATCCTCAGTCCTATTTTGTATTTTATTTAGAGACAGCGTCTCACTGAGTTGCTTAGTGCTTTGCTTTTGCTGAGGCTGGCTTTGAACTCTTGTTTCAGCTGCCCAAGCTGCTGGGATTACAGACACCTGGCTTCAAGCATTTTATTTATTTATTTTTTAAGCTATTGTGCATGGGGTAGTTTTCCTAATTTCTCTTTCTGCTGCCAACTTTTCTTGACAACAAACTTACAGAAAAGTTTTTGGGCTTTTAGAGCCTTTGAATTTCGGATTGCTGATAAAGAACTGTGCAACTCTTTTTTTTTAATTAACTTTTTTATTTATATATGACAGAGGAATGCATTACAATTCATGTTACACATATAGAGCACAAATTTTTCATATCTCTGGTTGTATACAAAGTATATTTACAAACTCTTTAAAGTATTACCTTCCATTTGCAATCTGGTAATGCTCAGTTAGTCTTGTCCTATAAATGAAATCTAGTTTTTTGGTTAGGGATAATAAAAGGTTAAATGGAGGTCAGTGAGTAGAGAGAGAGATTGAATTTATTATTATATCTGGAATTTTATTATTACTTTTATGTTGTCATTTTGATGATGTCTTTCTTTAATGCTATAACAAATAAATTTAAGCCTTTAAATTACATAGTAATACTTTTATAAATGCATTCATGCATATATATATATATATATAAATATATATATTTATATATATATACACATATGTATATATATGTAGTATGTAAATTCCTTAAAGATTTCTCTGTTCTTATTTCTCATAATCTGAATCCAGGAACAGATTTACAAGTACAGAAAGGATCAAAATCTGGTTGGATTACTTTTTATTTCACTTCTCTCTAAATGTTTTTGTATTATATGGACCAATAGTTTCTAAACTTATGGGTTGGCTGCAAGGCTACGTTTCCAGCAAGTCCCTAGGAAATGCTGCTGTTTCACATGGACCTTTCTTTTTTTTAATGCTGAGACCCATAATACATCTTAAGTATGCATTTGATTAACAAAAGTTTAAACTTCAGCACTGAGTGAAGTTCTTCTACTAAAGATATTTACTATCACAGTCATTTCTGTAGGTGAACACTTATGTACCAATTTATTTACCTTAATGGATTTCATTGGTATGTTTCTTCTTGGATGAATTCATAGTTCAATGAACCTTTAGAAAGAAAATTATACTACAGTATTCCATTTCCCCAAACTTCAAAAGTATTAGTCTATTGGACATTTTCAGGTATTTATTTTTAGGTAGAGTTGTTGTTTATTAACTGAAGCACTTTCATTGTACTTGTATGCAAATCCCCTTCTCAATAAACTACAGATCTGGGATTCTAAAGGCCAAGATATTCTAATTTTCCCTCTGTTGATTGTATTTTAGTGGATCACAGGAGGAAGTAGAATTGCTGCCAAAACAAGCTCGACTTTTTGCCTGGGCAGATCCAACTGGCACAAGAAAACTTACATGGAGATATGCAGCAAATCTTGGGGAACATGATCTGTTAAAGGTATCATTTGATGGGATCAGGTGCTATATGGTTTTCCTGATGATTGGGAAATAAACAAGCTAGTTTACCAGGTTGTCTTGGTCCTTACTGAACTAAAAGTGAATTGGAAATATTTTTAGAATAAGTTACTTTGTAACTTTTGATTGCAAACAGTTTATACTGAATATTTTATCGTAGATGAGTCAAAATAATTTAAATTTACAATTTAAAAAGTAGTTCTGTTCCTTCCTGTCCAAGTTAAGTAAAGCACCTTCTTAGCTTTTTTTAAAAGGAAAGAATTTTAAGATTGGTGAAAAACAACTTTATTTTAAACATGTCCGTACCACTGTTTACTGAGGTTTTTCAGCATGTTTTTCTAAATAAGGCTCTATTTTTTAAAAATCAGTGGAGTTTGATAGCATATAAATTATCTCATAAGAAATATTTGTTGAAGTAATATTGAGATAGCTAAATTAATCAAATATGTTTCTGATATAAGACTCTGGAAAGAACCTAAGAATTCATCTACCAGCCTCCTATTTGATGTTGGAATTGCTCTTACATTCGTGATACGTTATCCAGTTTCTGTAGAGATATATTCCATGACGAAAGGTTCATATAGTGTCATATTCCATTGTCCAATAATGCTAGTTGTTAAGAAGGCTTTCTTGATGTTTACTTTGAAGTTGTAATTGGGCAACAGTGACTGGATTATCTTTTCCTATATTCTCTCAGAGATGTCTATAAAAGATAAAGACTCAATCTTTGAAAAATAAGATTGCTAGTTCCTATGTTATGAGATTCTTGGAGTGATTTTCACTGAGACAGTTTGGTGGCACTCTGTTGGTTTGCATGTGCTTTACTTTCATAACAAATTCTCAGGTTTACATCGGAAGAACAAGACTTTAGTTGCCCCATCCTTTTTTCTTTCTGACTCATGCTCAGGAACTCTACCAGGAGTCCCTATGCTTATCTGGGATTGTTTTGTCTCTCCTGAAATTTGATACTGCTTAACAACCACAACTTTTAGGAACTAACATGCAGACACAGAGAGAAGGTGGCAGAAGCATTATGGAGAAGGCTATGAAGGTCTGTGTACAGAGGCAGGTCTAGGAAGAAGCCCAGGGACAGTGTCAGTTTCTAAACAGATTTCAGTTTCTATTTAATATTGTTTCTATTTTTTGTTAGTGAAGCAGGCAGTTGAAAAAGCAGATGGTACTACTCAGTAGATAGATTACTAGGTATTGAAAAGTGATCTAGAAACAAGGAAATGGACCGTTTCTTTGTCCACTAAGTTGATGTGAGAAGGGAGTTCTGCCCAGGTGTAAGTGGTCCTGAAAAGGGAGTCCAAAGAAAGTCCATTTATTGTTGACAAACTTAGATAAGGTATAAACATATCTTTCAAAAAAAAAGTAAATAAATAGATATTTTCTCAACTGAGTATGAATAAACAGAAAAAAATCAATAGGATTTATGGAAAAAAACTTTACAAGAAAAATGAATCATTATCATACATATTGAGAAGGTAAGTTAGACCTTAGAAAATTTGTTTACCAGAAGAAAAATTTCAAAATATATGCCATACCTTCTCAACTAAGTTATAAAGATATGACAACAGAAGTAAGAGGAACGCAAGGGGGAAATTTTTTAAAAATGACAACAAATTAAAATGAAAACAGAGTGGGAAACAATATATTGTGTGCATAGAATATGTATATCATTTAATCCTAAATTTTAATTAGAGAAATTATGGAGTAAAGATTGTCTTTTTAAAAAAATCATTTGAGTTAAGGGATTTTAAAACAATGAAGAAAACTTTGCTCTAAGAAAGAAATGTAAGAAAGTGTGTAGTAAGTGACAAATAACATTTTATTGAATGCCTATTATATCTTGATACTTTTCATGTATTATCATTAATTTTTATAGTAATAACTTAGGACTGCTAGTTGGGATTCAAAATCAGCTCTGTCTGGCTTCATAGTCCTAGACTTTTCCTTCTAGACCATGCTTCCCAGCAGTTATTTCAGTAAATGAAAATGCTTTAAATTCTTCTAGTCACAAAGATACTCAGATTAAGTTAAAAAAAAAAAAAAGGAAAAAAACAAAACAAAACAGTATGTAACACTGAAGCCAGTTGTGGTGGCCTGTGCCTGTGGCCTAGCTACATGGGAGGCTGATGCAGGGGGATCACTTGCCAGGAGTTCAAGGCCAGTGTGGGCAACACAGTAAGATGGTGTTTCTTTAAAAAGAATATTGTATCTAACTATGTTCTAATTATAAGAAATCTGTCTTAAGCTAACCAACAAGAAAATTTTAAGCATGAAAAGATAGTGAAGATTTATTAGGCAAACTGAAGTAAAAAAATATGGCAAATTGTTGCATTTTAGTTTTGATGAACTGTAATCCAAAGCACAACTATTGGATTGTCATAATATGACAGAAAATGAGGGGTCACCACAAGTATTCATGCCGTGAATAACATTGCATTAAAATGCTAGAAGTTAATTAAACACATTTTTGGAGTTTAAGATACCTTATTTATTTTTTTCATTTAATTTTTAACAGATAATGTAGATGGAAAACAGAACATTGGAATGATAATTTGAGATTGAAACTAAAATACATATCAAATTTCATAGTTTGCAAAGAGTTCATCTTATTAATAGGCATCTTTGAAAATTACATTAAAAAAATTGGACAAGTTAATTTTGCCATACAACATATTTTTAAAGTAATAATAAAATTTAAACAATAACAAAATGTGCTTTTTGTAAAATCATTTTTTTTCCCCAACAAAACACAAGGTGAAAAGGCACATAATAGGAACTTTTATTGCCTGTTGAAAGGAACTGTTAAGTTTATGTTTAGCATAAAAATTTTGAAAAGGATTTTATTAATAATATATAAATTTAGTCTCCTAAAACACTAACCAATCAAACTTCATAGTTTTAGGTGCTATATAAAACCTTTAGCCACGAAGGTTATTCTTAAACTTAGTTCAAACTGATTACCATAGTTAGACTATTTAGCAGTGTGATTTACATAAATATTTGCTATGTTATAAATTATTAAAACATAAAAATAGATCAAGCTAGTTTTGCATCAGGTTGCTTTTCTAATAAACATCTGAACTAGACTGTTCTCCAGCTTGAAGACAAGTAATTATCTTGTGGCATTGGTGCCAGCAAAGGATTCTCTTGCTTCTGCTCAGTGCCCTTTGAGCATTAAGTGGACAACACAAACTAAGATATAAAAATGCTAAGTACTCTTAATCTTTGTCATTGTTTGAAAAAATGGTACATTTTAACATAGATTATAGTTTTATTTATAAATTTGTTGGTTAAGAGTTTTCCATTTTATGAGCATGCTTTTTAAAGTTTTCTAAATGTAGAAATTTCTTTTGAATTTATATTAAAATCAGAGAAAAAATGTTACTGGAACTGAAGGTGCAGGTCATAATTGATTCAGACATGTTTCAATTAATTCCTTGTTGGTTAAAAACTTCATAGAACTGATGATTATTAAGTCCAGGGGACTTCATGAAGTTCAATATTGGACGCTGGGTTTGACAACAGTTTTCTAATCTTTCTCAGTTACTGTCATTTGACCTTAAATAGTAAAAAAAAATATTCATAACCCACTTGAATCTAATGTATGAAATATGATATGTCAAGAGCTTTGTAATGTTTTGAACAACTAATAAAATAAATATGTGTGGCCTTAATGAAAAGTCTTTCTTTTTTCAGGATGAATGTGGACAGTTTCCATATGATGCAAACATCCAGATACATTGGGTATCATTCCTAGATGGACGCCAGAGAGTTTTGCTTTTCACCGATGATGTTGCCTTGGTTTCCAAAGCACTGCAGGCAGAAGAAATGGAACAGGCTGATCATGAAATTACCTTGTCTCTCCACAGTCTTGGGCTCTCATTAGTGAACAATGAAAATAAGCAGGAAGTTTCATACATTGGAATAACCAGGTATACAAGAAGAAAGATAAAACATCAGAAATCTTTAAAAGGCACTGAGTTCATAATATTCAATTTGATAAGCGTAAACATACTCTTTCTGAATTTGTTATGCTGTACATTCATGCAGCAAAACTTACCAAATAATTAAACAGCTGGCTGAAAATCCCCAAAGATAGAAAGATGAGTAAGATATTGTTTTTACTGTCACAATACTCACTGTCATTTGGTGGGGAAGAAAGTAGTTTCTTCTTTCCTTATTGAGTGGTTTTTCTTAAATGAACTATAAAAACACTGAGAAATGCTACAAAGAATTATATATATTTGCAATGTAAACAGGTGGAACTAACTTATTCATTTTTGTCAGAGGTTCTAGAAAATGGCATGGGTCGGGAAAAGCCAACAGAAATAAATTAGAAAAAAGGTTCATAAAGGAAATTGGATTTGATATGGGTAATCTTTCATTTGAGAACTTTTAATACTTATGGAACAGTTATTTTTTCTGGTTCTGTTTATACCTACTTAAGAAAAACATTATATTATTATTATTATTATTATTATTATTATTATTATTTAATCACACTGAGTTTGATAAAAGACTCATTCTTTCCTGGGGATATTAAATGAAATAGTTACGATAGTTATGATACCAAATATAACCAGCATAGGTTGAGAATTTTACTTTCCTAACCCTAACCCTAAGTAGGAAGTAAAATTAGATAAGAACACAGATAATGCATGTAACATACTTTGCAAAACACCTATGAGAACTATACATGGTATCACATATGCCATTAAGGCCTTACATTTCAATATTACAGAGAATTTTTAAACTAAATATGAAAATATTTTTTTAGTCTTATATATTCAATTTTACCTTCTCTTTATTTCTTTGATATAACTTCTTTATACTTTAGTATTATAGACACTATGATATTTTGTTAGGTTGACCTTTTAAAGGACATTTGTAAAATTCATCTTAATAACTTGATTTTTAAAATCATCATACAAATTCAGTAACATCTAAGTTTCAAAGGAATACTAAGTTGTATAATTTTTAAAATAGGTTTTATTTGTTTGCAGTTTTAGAACTAGAGAAAAATAGTGTGTAAATATGGAGTTTCTCTGCATTGCACACTCCCAAGTTTTTTCTATTATTAAGGTCTTGCAAGAGTGTGGCACATTTGTTACAGCTAATATTGATATGTTTTTATTATCTAAAGTCCATAGTCTCCATTAGGGTTTGCTCTTTGAATTGTTTGTGACAAATGTATGGAAACATATTCTCCATTATAGTGTCATATAGTGCCTTAACCTCTCCTATTTTCAGCCTGTCAGTCTCTGGCTTTCTCCTTCCTGAACTTCTGGAAACTACTGACTTTAGCTATTCAAATTATACGTATGGAATCTCCTTTTTGTTTTAAATTGCAGTTCCCTGATGTTGACCATCCTTTCATAGGCTTATTTGACAACTGAATATATTTTTCCTCAGCTCTCTGGATCTTTTCTGCCCATTTTTAACCAGTTGTTTCCTATCTTTTTGTGGATTTTTAAGAATTCTTTGGTTATTTGTTATGCCAGACTTTGGTCAGATATCTATTTTTCAAATATTTTCTCCTAGTCTGTGGCTTCTTGTCATTTTCTTAATAGTATCTTTCAAAGAGCAAAAATTTAAAATTTTATGGAGTCCATTTATCATTTTTCTCTTTCATGGTTTGTGCTTTTGCTGTGTATAAAAAGTTATTGCTATACCCATGGTCACTTAGATTTTTCATCTTTTGTCCAGTAGGAGTTTTCTAATTTTACATTTTACAATTAATTCTTCATTCCAATTTAAGTTTTTTTTGAAAGATAAAGCTTTATGTTTAGATTCATTTTTTTTGCATATGGATGATCAGTTGTTAACATATTTGTTGGAAAGACTATTCTCTCTCCACAGTTACCTTTATTTCTTTAAAAAAAATAGTTGACTGTATTTGTTTGGGTCTATTTTTGGGCTTTTTATTCCCTTCCATTGATCTGTTCATCTATTTTTTTGGCCAATACCATGTCTTGAGTTCTTAAAGTAGGGTATCATTCTTCCAACTTTGTTCTCTCCTTTAGTATTTTATCTTTTAAGTCTCTTCGCCTTTCCATATAAATTTTAGAATCAGTTTGTTGATATCCACAAAATACTTTTTTGATTGGGATTGGACTGAATGTGTAGATTAATTTGGGAGAACTGACATCTTAACAATCTTGAGTTGTTATATCCATGTTTATTTCTCTGTTTACTTAGATCATCAACTTTGTTCACCAGCCTTTGTAGTTTTCCTCATATATAGATCATGTACATATTTTGTTTGTACCTAAGTATTTCAGTTCTTTGGTACTAGGGTAAATCATATTATTTTTAATTTGAAATTCCAGTTGTTTTTTTTTTTGGAAACATATCAAAGCATTTGACTTGAATAATATTAAACTTGTTTCTTGTCAACCTTGTTATAATTTCTTATTAATTACAGGAATGTTTTTGTTAGTTCTTTGAAATTTTCTGTGTTTACAGTGATGTCATCTGTGAACAAAGGTAGCATTATTTTCCCTTCAGATTATTTGCTCCTTCAGATTATTTGGACCTTTTATTTTATTTTATTGTCCAGCTACACTATCTAGGACTTCTGGTACAATGTTAAATAGGAGGGTGAGAATGAATGTCCTTGCCTTATTCCTGATCTTAATAATGCCCTTTATTAAGTTGAGGAAGTTCCCCCCCATTCCTAGTTTTCTCAGAGTTTTTATTATGTGTAGTTGTTGGATTTATATCAACAACTACAACAAATTTATATTTACTCAGTACCTTCACTGACTGCATGCCCTAAACACATTATATAATGAAGACATTGTTTACTTTCTGTCGACTAATATCAACAATGTAAATTAAAATTTACTAATTCATATTTTGCCATATTGCTAACGGTATTCTCTAATGCACATGTCAGCAAAGTATGGTCAGTAAGCCAAATTTAGTTCACTGCATATTTTTATATAGCCTTCAATGTAAAGGAGATTTTTTTAACCAAAAGAAAAATATTTTGTAATACATGAAAATTATATGAAGAGTTTTTTGCTCATAAATAAAATTTTACTGGAACATAGCCATGCTGCACAGTATACTACTGATCAGAGTGATTGACGTACACATTGCTTTTACTGCATATAAAGATGCTCAATGGGCATCCATCATGTAAAAATAAGAATAGTGGACTTTGAATGTCACTCTTCTACATTGTAGTGGAATATGGATTATCTTCTTAATCAAAAGCTTTTTTTAAATTATGATATTATAGCTGTGCTAAAGTAATACCAAATATATTGACATTTTCATACTAAGCACACATGACAGCATTTCCAAATCACAGGAAAACCAGGACCAGAAAAATTAGAAAATTTATGACAGAATATCTCATAGCAGCAGAATTTCTTCACAAAAATAAAACAACAGAAATGAGGCTATAATCAAAGTAAGTTTCTGAATGACTCATTTGTGTTGATCAATAGGGAGTTAATTGAATCATGTCTGATTGTGGCAGTTAAAGAAATGTGTCCACAGAAAATAAACTTGTCTAAGGCCATTAGCCTTTCCATGAGAACAATTGCATAAAGAATTGAGGACATTCAGAGCAACATCAATAGTCAGTTAAAAAGCAGGGCAAATGATACTGAGTGTTTTTCCATGGCTCCCGATGAGTCAACAGATGTTCCTAGTACTACTCAGTTGCTGTATATTTGAGAAGTCAGTGCTGAGTTTGAAGTGACTAAAGATTTATTCTTTATCAGTAGTTCACATAGAATATTTATATGCAAGAATGTTTTCAAACAGGTTGAAGAAATACTAATTCAGTACAACTTAGGTAGAATCTTCTGAGATAAAACTTATTATGGGGAAAAGATGTGTGGAGCAGAAAAGGACTTGGACAAAGGTTTCAAAATGTGAAGCACTTCAAGTGTATGTTTTGTATTACATATTTGTCAGCAGATTTTTATGGAAAATATTTGAAACTGCCATGTGTTGTCAAACTCGTAGTGTCCAATAGTGAACTTCATGAAGTGCCCTGGACTTAATCATCATCAGTCCCATGAAGTTTTTAACCAACAAGGAATTAATTGAATCATGTCTGATTCAATTTATGACCTGCACCTTCAGTTCCAGCAACATTTTTTTTCTGATTTTAATATAAATTCAAAAAAATTTTTACATTTCAGAATCAATTTTTGCAATTGAGAATCTTTAATCTTCCACTGGAAATGATTGACCTGTAAGGTATTAATAGGCTAAAAAAGCAAATATCAAGAGAAAGAAATAGGTAGAATTTTTAAATGCCTTTCAGGTAATATATTAAAGTAATTAAAAAATAAAATATTAATATCAGTATTCAGCAATATCTGTGTGAAAAGACATTGTAGATATTCATTACACATCAGCATTAACAGATGAATATTTGTAGTAGATTTTAATATTAAGAAACATTAATAGAATAATATTTTTATCTAATAGACCTCTGTTTTAAAAAATTATACTCAATTGTTATTTTATATTTTAAATTTCCTCAGAAAATTTCTGGAAGTTTTTTTTTCTTCATACTTAACTACATACATTATAATCTTGATTTTGTGTCAGCCCACAATACCTAAAAACATCATTGCCCTTTGAAGAAAAAGTTTGCCAATACTTGAATTGATTAATATCAGAGTGTGATTGAAAAATATTTTCTCCTGACTCTATTCCTTATGTATCTTTACACAGTTATAATTTGGTATTTAAAAAATCTCTTGTATGAATACAATTTCCATGGTTAACTAGTAGTCACATTAATCTGGAGTTGAATAGTAGTTCCACAAACTTAAATATATGTATTTCTAATTTAATTTTTTTGTGTGTGAATTATCTTAGTTCTGGTGTTGTTTGGGAGATGAAACCAAAGCAGAAATGGAAGCCTTTTAGTCAAAAGCAGATAATCTTACTGGAACAGTCATATCAGAAATATCAAGTATCACGAGACCGTGGCTGGATTAAGCTAGACAGTAATTTTGAGGTATGCCAAATGACTTTTGTTTTAAGCATTATATGTTTGTAGTTCATAGTTTTATAGTTTTTCTTTGTTTATTTTGTTGTTTGGAATAAAGAAAACTTTAAAGCTCACTGTGTGCAGAAATTAATTTACATATTAGTAAATAAACTCTTATTTAGTAGTAGGATTGCTAGTGTATTTTGAATTAAAATGTTATTAACTCATACTATTAAGCATGCTTTAAGTCTTTGTTTTTACAATTTGTTCTATTTACAAATCATTTTCATGGAACTTGTTTTTAGTAATACTGTGGGGAAATCATGATTGCTTATTGAAATTTTTTTCTCTTATATTTCAAATGATACCTGTATATTGTTAAATAAAGACTGCTTTATGTATTTCATTGATGAAAAATAATGAATCCTGCTCAATTAAATTGTTTTACTGAATGATTGTTGGATGTGGGTAGATATCCACAAATAAAGGTGTGCTCTCCAGGATACCTTACAAAGCTGAAATAAAATGTCATCTTTACTCCAAGAAGACTCCCAGAAGCTTGACAGCGGTTTTTAGCTCAATCTGGTTTAGTCATATACTTTGGCTTCTCTTTGTCTTTAATATCTGAAGATTGAGTTTGTTACATTCTCTGTGAATGCCCCAATTAGTATTGGCTGTGCTTCAGTGAAAAATAAACTATATCACTAGTGTCAAGGATAAATAAGCCATTAATTATTTGCTGTGTAACAAAGGTTGTTTAGAATTAGCTGGAATTTTCCTTTACTGTTAAATTTTTTATATAAATAATTTTTAAGTATTCTATAATTGAAAACTTATAGAATTCTTCTTTTTCTAGTAATTTGCTAGAAAAGTGGTGGCTTCTACTTCAGAAATCTTAATAGATCACCTTAATATAGTTATCTCTTTTGTTGAGATAAAAAAAAACCTTTTCTTTCTGCCTGATGAAGAAACAGATATTTAAAATAGGGTAACTCATCCGAGAAAAAAAAATGTGCTTTTTTCTCCCTAGGTTAATTTTGGTAAAGTTCCAATGGAAATGCGTCTCCCTATTCGGTGCCCTATTAAACGAGACTTTTTATCAGGAATTCAAGTTGAATTTAAGCAGTCTCCTCACCAGAGAAGTTTAAGGGCCAGGTTGTATTGGCTTCAGGTAAGATTGTCATCCTCAATTAAATGGATGTTCTAATCACTTTGGGAATCTTGGAAATGAAATTTCTTTTTTATATTGTTATAATCTATATTGAAATAGGCAATTTTTGGGTGCCTGAGAGTGTGGCTTAGTGGTGAAGTGCATGTTTAGCATGTGTGAGGTCCTCCGAACATAAATAAATAAATACATACATACATAATACAACCCATAAGTTGTATCTTTTCGTTTTTATATTCCATGGATTTAGCATCTCACCCACAGTCCAAGTCCAGAGACCATGTAACCATTGTGAGACTGAGTTGACCATTTAACCTGCCAAGAGTATTTTCTTAGACTGAAATTATGTGATTTTTAAATTTTTCTTGAAATTTTTTAAGGGATTCCAAATAAGATTTTGTTCACTCATTCTTCCTACCAAAGAGCAGGGCTTTATTGGAAGTTATTTTTGGGGACTTGCTTGCTTACTGTCTCAAAGCCTCCCTTCTGTACTTCCTTTTAACCATTAAGTATTATTTAGGACATTTTTATTCTTTTTCTTATTTCTGCCTATCCTATGTTTTCATGTTCAGTCTGTTCTTGTATTTTATTTAAACTATAGAACGTTGAAATCCTGTGTGATCCAGATACAGATATTTGCATTAATGATGTACAATTCTTAAGCTGTTATTTTATATAATGGCTTGTCCTTTCTGAAGTGTATAAAAAGTTTTACAGATTTAAAGTAAAAATTTTATTGGTACCATATGTATGTGCTGATAGTTAAGATTAAATTAATGTTTTTCATAACACATGTGAAACTGAAAGTTTATGTCTAAATAATTTTAAATTTTGCTCAGTTGATTTCCTTTTCTTTCAGGTTGATAATCAGTTACCAGGTACAATGTTCCCTGTTGTATTTCATCCTGTGGCCCCTCCAAAATCTATTGCTTTGGACTCAGGTAAAAAACAAAAGAAATACAGGTATACCTTATTCATAGAAGTTAGACCTTAGTTTGACCTAGTATTAAGCTTTGATAATTTCACCTTTATTCTTTTTTTTTTCTTTTAGAGCCCAAACCTTTCATTGATGTGAGTATCATCACACGATTTAATGAGTACAGCAAAGTCTTACAATTCAAGTAAGAAAGATTTCTGCTGTTTATCTAAAGGAATTTAAAACAATCTGTTTTGAAACTAAATATTACTCTTTTTGAAAATGACTTCTGTATAAAAATTATTTTCCAACTGAACCTATTAATGTACTTTAGGTTGAGTAATTTTTTATAAATATTTATATAATTGTACATATTTTAAAATGTAGAATTCCTTCAAACACCTTCTCCTCTTTGTAACTACAATTAGAATATAAAATAGTGAAAAAGAAATGAAGTATGTATTTGTCTTCTTTCAAGCACTTGCTATACACTTTAAAAACTGGGTGATTCATGCTGCATCTTCTAATTATAATTATGTTTACTGTGACATGATACATTTGAATGCTTGTGATTTCTGAGTGATGTTAATACCGTATATTACCTCAGTATTACTCAGTACCTCTGTACTACCTCAGTGAAGTTTTTAGTGTACTGAAAGTATCAATCTAAGTAGACTTCAATCTTATTAACATGGTTTTTAAGAGACAAAGAAATAAGATCTTACTATGGACTTTGATAAAATCATAGTTTCAACATTGAAAATCACCAGGATTGATTGAAACCCTTTTCCATCTTAATTTTTTTTCCCAAAGGTATTTTATGGTCCTTATTCAAGAAATGGCCTTAAAAGTTGATCAAGGATTTCTTGGAGCTATTATTGCACTGTTCACCCCAACAACTGATCCAGAAGCTGAAAGAAAACGGGTAATGATTTTTATTCTTTGGGAAAAATATAAAGTTAAAAAATTTAAATCAAATTATAGTAGATAAAAAGTTTCTAAGCAAATTATAGTATATAAAAAATTTTACATTTTTCTATTTAATTTCTTTCAGACAAAATTAATCCAACAAGATATCGATGCTTTAAACACAGAATTAATGGAGACATCAATGACTGATATGTCAATTCTTAGTTTCTTTGAACATTTCCATATATCTCCTGTTAAGGTTTGTTATAATAATTATCTTGAAAATTTAGTGAAATTGTTTTAGAACTTTTAAAGGGTCTGTGTTTAAATGTAGCTTCTTATTTGTTTCATCACATTATTTGCCAGGAACTTTGTTTGATTAATCATAATAATTAAGACAATTCTCTGTAACATATGTCAGTCGTAATTCTCACAGAAAAACTATCAGATCATGTTCTCTAGTCTTGAATTAATCACCTCTTTATTCAAGGAAGAAGCTAACAAAGGCACTTCTTAATTAAGCATAGCAGTACTCACCAAGGTTTAATGTTTTGGTTGCACTTTGTAACTACTAGCACTGTCTAAACAGTAAGCTATGAGTGCTCTGACCAGAATGTGAAAACGCTGAAGTCAGTAGTATACTGTTCATGGGGTGTTCTTCTCATTTCCAGAATTTGTTTGTAACTAAGGAAGTGGAAAATTGGATACCTTTCACTTGCCTGATTTTGTGCTTTATGAACCCATATCCTTTTCCCTTTTTGTTGTTTTTGCTTTTACAGGGGAAGACTACAGCTAGCAAATATACAAATGCTATCAACCATAATGCTCTGAGCTTGTGTAATGGGCCAGATTTACAATTAAGTAACTCTTTAAAATATTGATGATCCTTTACATTCTCAAAAACTGTTGATACCAGTTTCAGTTTCATTTCTAATCTATTCAGCTAAATGAATGGATTTATAAAATAGAATTATTTTAAATTTATATATTAGTTTGATGGTATCAGACATAGCAACAGTATCAAGTGTAAGATTTATATTGTTTTATATGATATATTATACACAATTTCTTACGAGTAAATGAAAATCAGTTATTTATGGGGTTAAACAATACCTTCAACAAAATTTTACTGAATGCCTGTTATAAAATTGCCATGGAGGTACAAAATAACTTCATGGAATTTATAATCTTGAGGAGTATTAAAGGTGATTTACTTACTCATGTTTTTAGGCACACTGGGAATTGTGCCATGAAGTCGAATAATGAGCCACAGTTATTTTCTTAGTGCTTAGTGATTTTGCCTTAGGGAAAGGTAGGAGCTCTCTCCACCTGAGATTATCTTCCTGGACCTCAACACTCCCTGACTTTACACATGGTTAATCCACATTAAAGAAAAAACAACCAGGTTTTCCTGGCCTCACCCTATGTCCATTCTACTCGAGCTCTACATCATTTAGGTAAAATGCCTGAAAAATGCAGAATGAGAAAGGAGAGTGATCAACTTTATTTGTCATGTTGAATTATCTTTTATATATGTGTTCTTGCACTATACACCAGTGTTGATACTGCAAAGAATGTAAGCCAGATGGAAATGGGAAAAACCCACATTTAAGTAATCAGTGGGAGTGTCTATGTGCCGCAGTCTGGCTGGGCACAAAATCAGGAGCCACTCAAGCAGGAACAAACTTTATTTTTGAAACTGTCGCCAATGCCCCGTATGCGCCCGCGCCCAGGAAGATTGCCCATCCACTCATGCGGCGTTCTCCCGGAACCCCAGAGGAAGTTCCTCTCCCGGAATTCCCTCCTACTGCACTTCCCCAACCAATGGGAACTTTCCAGGAGTACCATAGCAGGCTGAGGTGAACATCAGGAATCCAATATCCATATGAATGCAAATCTTAACATAATCATATCATCTCAATGGCTAGCTGGTGTCACCTTTCAACCAAAAAATGCCATGCACCATATTACTTGGCTGTGGCTCTTAGCATCTCCCCCCTCTGTTTAATTAAGCAACAAGCAATGTGGCTAGGGACCGTGCCTGTTAGGTTTGTCCAGTTCAACATATGGTTCTTACCCGTCATCGGAAAACTGACCTCTAGGCGTCAGCCTCCTGTCTTAGGTTGATACCACTGTAATTGGATCATACCCTTCACTGACTACCGGTCCAGCATATAGCCATACTTGTGGATAGGCCTATGTACCAGTGGGGGTGGGGTGAGGTTCTTTGCCTCACTTTTGTTGGCCCCCAAAATTAGACCATCATTAGTAGAAGGGAGGAGGATACAGAGATGCCATGACACCAAGTCAATTGATGGCTCTTTAGGAAAAATTGCAACACTGGTGACACATCAGCAAAGATATGCCAGCACTACCATAATTCATTGCATCAACAGATAGAGCACAATGCATACAAGTGATACATAGTCCAGGCAAGTTTTGTAAGCAGTTCAAAGCAGAGGAATCTATCAATATGTCCATTTCCTCCCAAAATAAATCGACTCAGTGATTGAGCATTACTTGTTGAGTTATTATTCATTGATGCATCAATTTATACAGTTTGTTGTGATAACTATCGAAGAAACTATAGTTTGGTTTCATCTTGTCTTCACCAGCACTGGGATGAAGATAGGAATTATGACAATGATGCTAAAAAAAAATTATGTAACATTTCAACAGGTAGTAAGAAAACAATTTTTTGAACAATTTACATTATCCTGAAATATTCATTATATAATGAAAAGGAAAGGTGAAAGTAAACAAACAGATCTGTTAACCTGCTTATTTGTACACATATTAAAACAATCCTCAACAGCTGTTTACCCAGTTTAAATTAAACCATTAAAATAACGTGAATAATAAAAAAATTTGGATCCATTTATTCATGAGCGCTCCTCATATATGATATATGGACATACGCACATACAAACAACACAAAACAGAAGTGTGCACACATAACATACAACACATAAGATAATAGTAAAGGCCTTGTAGCTTTACCTAGGTGAAATCTCCATTGCAATGTTTAAAAACTCCATAGTCAAAAAATAAAACTGATCAGAGAAACATTAACCTAGGTCTGTATGAGTTCAAAAATAAAATAGAACTTTATGATGTGGGAAAAAGAAATAATAAAATAGATATTGAAAAAAGCATCCTGATTAATCACTGTCACAGATGTAAGAATAGCCAAGCTGGAGTTCTGGATATCAGCTGTTATATGGATTTGAGTCAAATCATCTTCTTTTTGGTCTGTAGAAATTGTTTTGGTTAATCTCTCTGGAATCCAAATTGGCTGCTGTTCTCCCTGTGGAAAAACACAAACAGAGCCCTGACTCCAGACAATCACTGGGTCAGGACCTTTCCATTGTCCTGTTAGAATATCCTTCCAAAGTACCTTGGGCTTATGTACATTTTTTGGATACAAATGTCTTTCTGCAGCACTAAGCCCTGATGAATCCAAATTTAAAAAGTTTAGAGTAAAAAGGGTTATTTTAAGTTTATCTTTGGGGGATATATACCCCTTTCCAATTCCCTCCTTTTGTTTTAATAAGTACATTTTAATAGTTTGATGAGCTCTTTCAACTATGCCTTGACCCTGTGGATTGTATGGAATTCCTGTTATGTGACTAATGCCAAATAATGAGTAAAATTGTTTAAAAGAGGTAGAAGCATAACCAGGACCATTATCTGTTTTTAACTGTTTTGGAATGCCCATAGTGGCAAAATTTTGTAAGCAATGAGCTATAACATCTTTAGTTTTTTCTCCGGCATGAAGGTAGCCCATCAAAAATCCGGAAGAAGTATCAATTGTAACATGCAAATATTTTAATTTTCCAAATTTTGGCAAGTGTGTGACGTCCATCTGCCAAATGTGGTTAGGTATCAGTCCTCTAGGATTGACTCCAAGATTAGCTTGTGGTAAAAATGTTACACAATTTTGACATTGTTTTATTATATGTCTGGCTTGTTCTTTAGTTATTTTAAAGTGCTTTTGTAAAGTATTAGCATTGACATGGAACCTTTTATGAAAATTTATAGCTTCTTCTATTATGGATAAAATATGTATGTCATGTGTAGATTTATCTGTTAATTCATTGCCCAAACTAAGAGCTCCAGGCAATCCTGTATGTGCCCTGATATGTCCTATAAAGAATGGATCTTTTCTGTCCCAGATTAGACTTTGTAAAGTGGAAAACCAAGAGCAAACAGTAGAAGAAGGGGAAATCCTACCAGCATCTTCAGGGGATACTAAAGCATTAACTACGTACTGACTATCAGAAAATAAATACAGAATCTTTAAACATCATAAAAGCTTGTAATACTGCATTAAGCTCTACCTTTTGAGCTGATTGGGTACTAAAAATGTAAAAGTTTGATCAGGGGTAACTACTGCTGCTGTACCATTATTTGACCCATCAGTGAATATATTTGGAGCATTCATGATAGGGGTTTTTCTTGTCATTTTTGGAAAAACTACAGGATGCTTAGACCAAAAAGACAACAAAGGATTAGACTGTCAGTGATTATCAAATGAAACATCACATTTACATGTGATTATTGCCCAAGTATTTAACTCATTAGCTAACTCATCAATTTGATCCATAGTATATGGAGTAATAATTTTATTGGGAGAAATCCCAAACACTCCCTTTGCTGCTTTTATTCCTTTGAGTATTAATTGTCCTACAGTCTCAGGATATCTAGTAAGAATAGTGTTAGGAGAATAAGATAAATGTATCCACAATAATGGACCTTCTTGCCAAAATACTCCTGTACGAATATTTTTTGTTGGTAGTACAATAAGTAATAAAGGCAAACTTATATCAATTCTATCCAAATGCATATTTTCCATATATTTTTCAATGATTTTTAATGCCTTTCTTGCTTCAGGCGTTAACATGCGGGGTGAATTTGGATCTGATGGACCTTTTAGGATATCAAATAAAGGTCCTATCTCTCCTGTTGGTATGCTTAGATAAGGCCTTATCCAATTTATGTCTCCCAATAACTTTTGAAAGTCATTAAGTGATTTGAGTTGATCTACTCGTATTTGAATTTTTGGTGGACGGACCATGGTTGAGGACAATAGAACTCCTAAATAATTAATTGGAAGATTTAATTGTACTTTATCTATTGCTATCTCTAGATTATAATTTTTTAATAAATTTGTAAGTGTGGCATAACATTCTAGCAATGTGTTTTTATCTTTATGTGCCAATAATACATCATCCATATAGTGAAATGTTTATAGTTCAGGATTTTGATTTCTAAGTGGCTGGATTGCTTTGTTAACATAAATTTGACACATAGTTGGGTTGTTAGCCATCCCTTGAGGGAGTACTTTCCATTCATATCTCTGATCAGGACTTTCATGATTTAGTGCAGGGATAGTAAATGTAAAATGTGGACTATCCTCAGGATGAATTGGAATTGAAAAAAACAATCTTTAATATCTATAGCTAAAACATACCAGGTTTTTGGTAAAGCAGACAATTGGGGAATCCCTGATTGAGCAGGTCCAATAATAACCATCTCATTATTAATGGCTCTTAAATCTTGTAATAATCTCCATTTACCAGATTTCTTTTTAATGACAAAAATGGGAGTATTATGGGGAGATACGGAAGGTTGTATATGTCCCTCCGCTAATTGTTGTTTGACCAGGTCATGGGCTACTTGTATCTTTAGTTAGGGACCACTGAGGAACCCACACTGGTCTTTCTGATTTTCAAGTAATTTTGATTGTCTCAGTGGCCCTTTCTGAAAATCCAATCCATGTCTATTTATTCCTTGATCTATTTGAATTTTTTATACCTTGTTCTTGTTCTCTTAATCTTTTTTCTTTCCTAAAGCCTTGTCTAGCCCTAGTAGTGGGTACGTTAGGATTGATGTTATTTGTTAATGTCAAACCTAATTGATCTAGGACATCTCGTCCCCGTAAATTTATAGGAAGATGATCCAATACATAGGGCTGTATAGTTCCTTCACATCCTTCAGGATCCTTCCAGTCTAATACCATTACACTTCTATGGGGATTAGTCGCCACTCCTAGGCCTCAAAGCTTTTGAGTGGCTTGTTGTAATGGCCAATGTTTTGGCCATTCTTGACGAGATATGATGCTAAGGTAAGCACCTGTGTCCAGTAGCCCATTAAATTCATGTCCTTGAATATTTAGTTTTAGCATGGGGCGAGAATCTAAATTTAAAGATAGCATAGCCCAATCTACACCTGTGGAGCCTAATCCCCTGGAACCTCTTTCTACAGTACGACTGGAAAATTTATCATGTAGGCTGGGTATTATTAATAACTGTGCTATTCTATCTCCTGGTGAAATTACTGATATACCTCTTGGAGAACTAGCTATAATTTTTATTTCACCTTCATAATCGGGATCAATTACCCCAGGACTTATCATAAGTCCTTTTAGTGTAGAAGAACTGCGTCCCAATAATAAGCCTACTGTTCCTTGGGGAAGAGGTCCTTTTACTTCTGTGGGAATGATTTGAACTCCCATCTCTGGAGTTAGTACTGCTCTGGCAGAGGGGCAGATGTCCAACCCTGCGCTCCCTCTAGTTTGTCTGATGAGGGATTTAATGGATAATGTGTCCTGGGCACTACCTTGATGGTGCTGCTGGGTTCCTCCATTGTCCCGTATATTTGAGGTTTTGGGCCCCCGGAGCATTGGGCCCTCCAGTCCGTTTTTTGGCAGTGGAGCCTGATGCCTTTCTCTACGATATCGTGGGTAAACACTTGGTCCTTGTCCGGTTTTTGATAACGGAATACTCTCTATGGTGGTTTGAGAACAGCATTCATTAGCCCAATGTCTCCCTCTACGGCATCGTGGGCAAATACCCGGTATTCTATTCCTTTGATACGTAGCTTTGTTAAACCCTCCTCCTATGGGGCAACTCCTTTTAAAATGTCCTGTTTGATCACAATTATAGCATGTTTTTGGCCTGGCATCTAAAGCCTGTTGTACCGCTGCCAAGACATGCCCTTGTTCATTAATGTCTCTGCATAATTTAATATATGTGTTTAAATCTTCATGTCTCCATGGTCTAATGACCTCTCTGCAGCAATGATTTGCTTGGTCATAAGCCAGTTGTTTTATAAATGGCATTGCCTGTTCTGTATCTCCAAATATTCTAGAAGCTATTTGAATAAGCCTATCTACAAATTTAGCATAAGGTTCATTAGTTCCTTGTATTACCTTAGATAATTATCCTTGTAAATCTCCATGCCCCTGTAAAGTTTTCCATGCCCTAACCGCATCTACAGCAATTTGTGCATATACGCCAGGATCATATTTAATTTGTTGCCGTTGACTCTCATAAGGTCCTTTTCCTAATAACATATCCAGATTTCTTTGAGGGTAACCGGCTGCTGCATTTGGCCTAGCTGTCTCCATGCAACATTCCTCATTGGCAACCTTCCATAACAAATATTGTCCTCCATTTAGCACAGATCGACACATGTTAGCCCAATCTGCTGGTGTCATGTCTAAGTTGGTAATGGATTCGACCATGCTCACAGTGAAGGGTACTTGTGGCCCATAGGTTGTTACAGCCTCCTTTAATTGCTTCACTGTTTTGAAATCTAAAGCACGGTGAATTCGTTGCCCTCCTGCCTGCTCAAGTACAGGGCATACTAATCTTTGGTGTCCTGCCTCAGGATTCCATCCATCAACTATGGGAGTTGAGGGCCGCTCAGCTATAGATGGAGCTGTTGGTTGAATTACGCCCTCTGGTGATAGAACGGAGTTAGTAGCAGCCTCCTGTTGTAATTCCCCGCCTGATGGTTGTTTTTCCTCTAAGCTTGCTTTCTTCAAATTTTTCTCTGACTAGCTCGAGAGACCTTCTCTTTTGCTTGACCTAACATGTTTTTTACCGTAGTCTGGACCTCTAACAATTTACTTAACGGTCTTTCGATTTGTTTTTTACTAGTTTCTAATCTACTATAAAGGTAACGCAACCCAATAAGATAGCATAAAACAAAACCGAAACAGAATGAAACAAAAGTGGAACAAAAAATAGTTGTATCAATTTTCTCTTTCTCAGGGCTGAACAACTTCAAACCTTGAGCCAACCATTTTTCCCAGTTTGCCTTAGAAAATTCTAGGGATAGGCAGCTTGAAACAAAAACAAAATAAATCAAAACAAGAACACATTGTTTTTTGAAATCGTCACCCATTCTCTTGCCTTCCCTCAGGGGTGAGCAATTTTACTCACCTCCAAGCTTCAGGCGTTCCCCGTACGGGCCACCAATTGCCGCAGTCTGGCTGGGCACAAAATCAGGAGCCACTCAAGTAGGAACAAACTTTATTTTTGAAACTGCCCGCCAATGCGCCGCACGCGCCCGCGCCCGGGAAGATTGCCCATCCACTCACGCGGCGTTCTCCCGGAACCCCAGAGGAAGTTCCTCCCCTGGAATTCCCTCCTACTGCATTTCCCCAACCAATGGGAACTTTCCAGGAGTCCTGTAGCAGGCCGAGGTGAACATCAGGAGTCCAATATCCATATGAATGCAAATCTTAACATAATCATATCATCTCAATGGCTAGCTGGCATCACCTTTCAACCAAAAATGCCATGCATCATATTACTTGGCTGTGGCTCTTAGCATCTATGGAAGTTGAAAACCTTATTACTCTTTTAAAAGCTTATTTGGCAACTTGCTAACTATTACCATATTTGTCATGTTATTGTTGTGACATAGTTATATCAGTTATTATCTTAATTTTTCCATAAATGATTTACCTTAATTGAAAATAAATAATATCCATTGTTCTGATGGCAGACTACTTGCGACATGTTTTTCTTCTTAAGATGATTATGCCATTTTTGTGAAAGCTCTCCTCCATATGAAAATGGTATTTATATTTCAAATAGAGCTTTCTTTTTGAGTTAGTCTGTAATTTTATCCAAAAAATGAGAATCAAAAGTATATTCTGTGTAATGTTCACAGGAATAGATTGATTGGGAATCAAATTAATTTTGAAGGATACATTTGGTTGCATCAGTCAGTCTGGTACCTAAGTATTTAATTTTTTTGTTTTTATGTTTCATTTATTGAACATGATTTTTCTTTCAGTTGCATTTGAGTCTGTCTTTGGGTTCTGGAGGTGAAGAATCAGACAAAGAAAAACAGGAAATGATTGCAATTCATTCTATTAACCTGCTGTTGAAAAGCATAGGTGCTACTCTAACTGATGTGGATGACCTTATATTCAAGTAAGACTTTTGTTAAAGTTCATTGGAAAGCATTTGTACCATTTGTGCCAAGGTTATGTTCCTGGATATCCTCTCCATTTGTACCACATTAGACTAGAAAATAGATGACTCTTACTACTCATACTTGAAGAGTTTGGTTCATTTCTTTATGTGCTTTAGGTATGCTTATTTTATTTGTTACAATTAAGGGTGAATTTTTTTCGATACTCATATCTAGATAATGCATGAATGTAGAATAAAAATGGAATTATTTTAGTATAGAATATTGTAAAGGAACTGTATTTTAAAATAGTTATATTTAGAAATATGTAGCAGTTGGGAAAGATTTCAGTATAACCATTTAGCAAAGTTGGAAATAAGAACTCCTTGCTACATTTAATGTGAGAATGTTTATGTGTGACAGATAAATGTACATTCAATCATTATTTGAATTCAATATTTAACTAAGGTATTTTTTGTATTACTTGGGAATACAAAAAAGTCCATTTAGAGTATTCTCATCTGACATGTGCACTAAATTTCAGAAGAAATGAAGGATAAAATACAAAATTCAAAGTGAGGAGACTTAAGAGAAGTTAATTATTATCAAGTTTTGAGAAGTCCTTTCTAGCTTAAAAGTACTGAGAAAAAAAATACAAGATATTTTGACTACATAAAAATTATGGAGATATAACTCAATGGTAGAGCTCTAGCCTAGGTTGTGCAAGGTCCTGCATTTGACACCCATCGCTGCAAAGTGAGAGAGAGAGAGACCACTTCATAGCAAAATTGGTGAAAACAATTAAGGAAAAAACTGGAAAATACTGATAATTACGATAGAGGTGATAAATCGTCTTAATATTGAGCATTGATGAAAAAATTTAAAGATAATAGCCATAGGAAAATAAGAGATAATTTACAAAACAGATCATGATTGACAGGTATTGGAGTTGTCCGACTTTATTTTTACAATATATATAATTTGTCAGAGATTTCAAAATATGAGTAATCCTAGTACTAGAGCGAATTGGATCTAAGAAATGTGCACTTTTTTATTCTCTTGGTATGAATGCAAGGATGTGAGTGTCTGTTGAGATATATTATATTTACATCATAAATATATACATTGTATATATCACACATATGTTATTGTTATCTTTCCTTTAGTAATTGTTTCATGGGGGAATTCAGTTTAAGAAACTTTGAAATGCAACCAGAGAGTTACATAAAATATACACATGGTAACATTGTTTTTTTTTAAACCAGAAATTGGGCATGTCTGACCATTGTTCTTTATGGCACCACCACAAAATGGAATGCTAGGCATCTGCTCAAAATGATGACATAGGAGTTTTGAATAAAGATATAGAGAAATATGTTTGCACAATGTTTAGAATAAAAGTGGCATATAAAATGTTTTAGATACTTTATAGTTGCACAGAAAAGAAAGAATTCAAAGTGGGAAATGAGAAGAATAAACTTAAAAATTATGGTATGGGTGGATGATTGTTGACTTTTTAAGACTATTACTCTTTTTGTTTATGACAAACTTATGAGACCATACTATATTTATAATAATTTTGTTACCATAATGATAAGACATCAACCATAAATTGTATGTGGCAGATATACAAAGTTAATTGTGAAAGAAATAACTATGACTAGTTATTTCAGTTATTGCTGAAATTTCAAATCCTTTTTTCTTTCAGAAAATAATCTTTTTTAAAATTTTAAACATCAGAAATTTATTGGTTGCTCAAAACATTACATTGATTTTGACATATCATATATCATACATTTGTTCAGAAAATAATCTTAATATCATCGAATCTTTCCTTTTTCTCCTCCCAGACTTGCTTATTATGAAATTCGATACCAGTTTTACAAGCGAGATCAGCTTATGTGGTGTGTTGTTCGGCATTACAGTGAGCAGGTAATTTCCCATCGTAGTAGCTCATAAGGAATATACTTCATAAAATATTTAAGCAAAATATTTGTATGTGATTGTATAGTGTGTGGTAATGTTTACATATTTACCTCAATTTGTAATCTCAATACTTAGTGATTTCTTAAATGATTAATTTCTCTTTCTTCTACCACTCTTTATATACCTTTTAAAAATTTACTCCCATGCTATTTTCCCTTTGCAGTAATACCTTTTCAACTTTGGGAAATAATAGTAACTTTGGAATCATTAACTTAAATTCTTCGGTGACAGCAGTTTCTAAATGTAGTCTAGTGGAGTTGTAGGAGGAATTCTAAGCAGTTTCCTTCCTTTGCATCAGTCACTTCATGGTTTGGGTGTGTATACAAAAAATAGTTGTTTCAGGCCACTCAGGTACCATTGCTGTGCCATGGAGCTGCATGGTGATATTTCTTTATCCATCTTGTGCTGGAAGATCTTTTCACCTATAGTAGTATAGACATTATTATTATATGTTCAAATAAGTTATATTGTCCATTTTTTTCAGTTAATAATTATTCCTCATAGAGTTCATTAGTAAAAGTGATGATAATACAATAATAAAAACAACTAACAATTACTGAATTACATGTTCATTTAATATATATTCTCACCATGCAACATGAGTATAACCTCCTGTGTTAATAGATGAAAAGGCTGAGGATGATAGAGACTAAATGACTTGCCCAAGGTCACATAACTGCTTATTAACAGACTGTTCCTTAAACTTAGTTCTGTCTAATTTGAGAGTTCCATGTAAAGTGTAACACAGTGCCTTGTATTTACAATGTTGAAGATCTGGTAATGTATGTAGTTGTTGTTCTACACAGCTTGCCTGAAAACACAAACCTAATTAGTCAGCATCCCCACTTTTTTCCTATTAAGTGTGGCTTGATGTTGTTTCTGTCAACAGTAAATAACTCAATTTACTGTTTTTTTTTCTTCTTTAGTTTTTAAAACAGATGTATGTCCTTGTATTGGGCTTAGATGTGCTTGGAAACCCATTTGGATTAATTAGAGGTCTGTCTGAAGGAGTCGAAGCATTGTTCTATGAACCCTTCCAGGTATTGTTTTTTTAATTTCAGTATACATATAGAAAAATGGATATTCTATTTTTATTGACAAATAATAATTCGTATTTTAATTGTATCTAGGAATTGAATAATGTTTAAATACTTAAAATCAATTTTTACATTTTTATTTAAAAGTACTTGAGATGATATTGAAAGGTTATTTTAAAACTAAATGAGCATGTCTAGTGCTCTTCTGTGCAATAAATGTGCCCATGTCTTCCACAAAAGGATTAATGGGGCATTAAAAATTGACTTTGCTTCATATTCAAGCTTTCAACAGACTTATTCAGGAGCCTAGTATAGTGAGAGTTTTAATAGGACAACACAGAAAGAATAAATGAAAGAACAAAGAGTCCAAAATATGTGGACTCAGTCTATTGCTAGTGTAGTCAGTTTGAGCATTCTAAAGGAACTTTGTACTGGAAGGCCAACTTCAGATTGTAATTAAAGCCTATGATTCACACCTGTTAAATTTGTTATCTTATGGAATCCTTTGAGGTCATGTGTGTTTAAAATATTTTCTATCACAGTGGATGTGGTGTCATTATTTGGGATATAGGAAAAAATTGTTGCATCCCAGTCTTTATGGATCATAACACATTCTATGTCTTCACAGAAACTCTGAAATATTAGATTGAAAGTCTTAAACTAATTTAAATTTTAAGTAGTAAACTTTTCTTTGAGCCAGGGTGCTGTTCAAGGCCCTGAAGAATTTGCTGAAGGATTAGTGATTGGAGTAAGAAGTCTCTTTGGACATACAGTAGGTATGTATCACTTATGTGTGTGTATATTTTCTTATTTTTAAATGGAAAATTAAAGTAGCCTGCTGATTTTTTAGTATAACTTGATGGTGTTGAATCACTGTACTTTATTTAAATAAGTTTATTCCTCTTCTTGATAAATGGCAAAAAATAATTTCTACATTTTTGCATATGAGGATTTTAAGCACCTGTTAGTTTAAAACAGTTGTATATTGTGTACTGTGATGGTGGTTTTCTAAAGAAACAATGTGACTCACTCTCCTGGGCCTTTTTGTAGGTGGTGCAGCAGGAGTTGTATCTCGAATCACAGGTTCTGTTGGGAAAGGTTTGGCAGCAATTACAATGGACAAGGAATATCAGCAAAAAAGAAGAGAAGAGATGGGTCGACAGCCTAAAGATTTTGGAGACAGCCTGGCCAGAGGAGGGAAGGGCTTTCTGCGAGTAAGTCTCCAGCTGACTCTTCAAAAAACCCTCGACTTTTATATATGTATACTTTAAAATATGCACTCTAGCTATCATTTGAAACTTAGAATGCCACTTATGAGTCTAGGTCTGTCAGAGTAGCAATAGTGATAACTTTGGGAGCTGTGGTTTCCTTTTTGCTCTCCTTCCTCCCTGGCTCCACCAGTGCTATTCCCAAATCCCCAACATAGTTTTCCATTTGGACTGGGGTATCTCTAATTGATGGCACCTTAGCCCTAGTGTGGAAGGGGAGGAAGTGAGCAGCAGGGGAATATGATAATGGTGATATTAGAGGGAGGAAGGGCTCTTGAGAAGCAGATTTAGTCCTCTAGTCATCCATTTCTGTGCAAGGAATGTATTAAACTTAAGTGATAAACCAGGAACTGCCTTTCATTGCTTTTTAAAACTTCTAAACTTATGTAGATAACATATGACTATTGCTTAATTATATAGGTACTGAGTGAATTCTTTCCTTACAAATCATTACAAGAACACTTAAGTTCTATTTTTAATAAAAAGTATTAAAACAACATAGATAAAGCTAGAGTATTCTTTATCACCCCTCACCGCTTTCTAGAGGTATGTAATCTTTTCAGTTTAATGTGTGTCCAGTTCTCTTTCTATGTGTTTACAGAATATAAAAGTAATTTTAGTTATTACCATTACTTGAAATTATTAAGAACATGTAAGTACTTTAATATTTTAAGTTTGGAAATAATTTTAGGAAACTGCAACTGCTGTGTTTGAGCCAGTGACTTTTAATGTCTGTTATATACTCTAAAGTGCTTTGTCAGGGTTACTTGCTATTCTTGGGAGTTTCCTTTATTTTCAGTTTTCTACACTTCCACTAATTTGTAAAGTAATCTCATTAAAATTTGTAATTAGATCTTAGAGATATTTCACTCTACTCATTTTTACTGATGTAGAAATTGAGGCTTAAAGATAATGAATCAACTGCCTGGATTATATAGCTGAACCTACCAGAACCAGAGTTAGAATCTTTTTATTTACTGCTCTTTCTATTATAAGATTTTACTTCTGTAAGGTGTTCTAATTTAAAATTTTCTGTGATTTAATATTTATAAAATCACAGTGCTCACTTATATGTGCATGTTGTTCACATTATCAAGTCCTGTTTTTTAAGAAGCAGTCGTTTCTAGTATGTGTGTAGAGACCCCTAGTGTTGGTTTGAAATAAAGCACCTTCCCTTCATTCAGTCAAGGCTGTGACTGATTTTTTTTTTTTTTTCAGGGAGTTGTTGGTGGAATGACGGGAATAATAACAAAGCCTATGGAAGGTAGGTTGAGAAGGGCTCCTTCCTGTACAGAGCTGGAAGAGCTGATGCTTGACTAGCAGATGTTGTTACTACTAGATGTTTAATGGAGAGAGTACGGACTCTATTTTATATACATAGTCTTCAACTGTAATATATTTTCCTCAGAAAGCAGAAAGATTAAGTACTGTCTGTGATTTAGACTTTGAGTGCAGTTTTCAACAATTCCATCGACAGTCTAGATTCTTTGGGGCCCTCAATAGCAATTGGCTTGTTTTTTAATTTGTTTTTATTCCCATTAAAAAAAATAATGTGCTCTCTGTTGTAATTCCTATCAAAAGCCCATGTGACTTCTGTCCAGCAATTGACAAGATGAATCTAAAATTTATGTATAAATTGGAGAGTCTTAAATTAGCAGAAGCAATCTCAAAAAAAAAGAGCAAAATTGAAGGACTTACACTTTCCAACTTTAAAACTGACTACAGTATAAAGCTGCAGTAAGCTAAGCTTGATACTGATATTAGTATAGACAAATAGATCAATGGGATACAATTGAGAGTCCAGAAATAAATCCTTACAATTATGGTTAATTGATCTTTGACAGGGGTTCCCATTCCTTTTAGGACTATAAGCCTATTCCTTGAACACTAGGTTGTGTCCATTCTATAGAATAGAATGATCATTTTAACAGATGGTGCTGAGACATCTCGTATCCACATGATAAATGAAATTGAACCCTTACCTACACTGTATATTTATGATTAAATTCATAAATCTAAGAGAGAAACTATATAACTCAGAATAGATTAAATGCATAAATATAAGAGCAGAAGTATAAAACTCAAAAGAAAATATAGAAATAAATTTTTATTACTTTGGGTTAGGTAAAGCCTTTCTAGATGTCAACTGGACATTATCAAATTTTAACATATTTGTTTCTCAAAGGGCACCAACAAGAAAAGGAAAAGAGCTGCAGGATGGGAGAAAATTTTTGCAAATTATAAGAGACTTATATCTTGAGTATGTGAAGAACTCTTATAACTCAATAGGCAAAGGACATGAATAGGCATTTCTCCAAAGAAGATATACAGATGGCTAGTAAACACATTTCATTGGTCACAGGAAAATGTAAATCAAACCACAGTGAGATACTACATTACACTTACTACTAAAGTCAGGTGTTAAAGAGAATGTGGAGAGATATGATCCTCATGCCCCGCTGGTGGGAATATAAATAAGTACAGTCACGTTGGAGAAAAATAATCTGGCTTTGCCTCAAAAGGTTAAACCTGGAGTTACCATATGACTCAGTCATTCTTCTCAAATATATATATATATATATCCAAAAGAACTGAAAAAGGTGTCCAAACAAAAGCTTGTATGTGAATATTCATAGCATTATTCACTGTAGCCAAAATGTAGAAAAATCTTAAATGTCTCTCCCCTGATGAGTGAATAAATTAAGACATGGCATATCTATACAATGGAATAGGGTTTAGTTATAAAAAGAAATCAGGTACTAATACATGCTGCAAGATGAAAGACACCTATGCTTGAAAACATGATACTTAGCAAAAAGAGCCCAGGTACAGTAGTCTGTCTACATGTTCAGTGATTCCATTTGTTTGAAATCCAGAATAGGAAAATTCATAAAGATAGGAAGTTTCTCTAGATGGTTTCCTAGCTCTGGGGAGGGAGCAGGGAAAGGAGGTAAACTGGGTGGTAGGATCAAGTGAGGAAGGGTAGGGGAAAATGGAGAATGGAGGAAGATTGTTAATGGCCATAGGCTTTCTTTCATGTGAAAACTTTTGCGATAAGGTTGTTATAATTTTTAAAAGTACACTGCTTGAAAAATCTTGATGGTTGTCATACACACACAAAAAAAAAAAAAAAGAGAGAGAGAGAGAGAGAGAGAAGGTTTTCCTGTCAGTTCTTAGACCTTCCAGTCACTAATGCTGATTAAACTCTTAGGTCAATAGTTCTGAAACTTGAGCATGCCTTAAGGATTTGATGAAGTGATTATTAAAACAGATTGCTGTCCCCGCACCTTCTAATTTCTGATTTAGGAGGTCTAGGGTGAATTTGCATTTAACACTTAGAGAACCACGATTTTATCACATTAAGATTAAATTTAACTTGTTCAGAATTTCAAATTCTTGAAGTTTTCTGGATTTGAAGTAGGTCAGAGACCCCCTACCGAGAGACCCTCACCATTAATTAAGCAGAAACCCCCACCATATTTGTGGCTTGTAAATCCCCCCCTTTTCTCAGAAAGCTTCTTACATGGGATGTCAGAAAAAACTTCTAGCCAGGCAAGGTGGCACACATCTGTAATCCCAGCAGCTCAGGAGGCTTAGGCTTCAGGAGGATTGAGATTCAAAGCCAGCCTCAGCAAAAGTGAGGTGCTAAGCAACTCAGTAAGACATTGTCTCTAAATAAAATACAAAATAGGGTTTCATATGTAGATCAGTGGTTGAGCATCCCCAGGTCAATTCCCAGTACCAAAAAAGAAAAGAAAAAACTTCTGCATGCAGAGGATATGGTAGTTGGTAGTTTCCTCTTTTTGTAAATGCCAGGTTTGTAGGGAAAAAAAACAAAACAAAACAAAACTTGCAAAACTCCTGGTCTAGAGGATGTGGAAGTAAAGCACTTGTCATGTAAAAACTCCAAGCCCCTCCTCCCACTAGCTATAAAGTTCAAAGAATTGCCAAAATCTCTGATCAGAGAATTTGGACTGACTGCAGTCAATAAACCTGCTTCCTGAAAACTCCTTAGGTGTTCAGGCTTTTCTGTCCTACTTCAAGTTTGGCTCAGGTCTTTGCTTATTTTAAAATATCTTATATTTATTATTTATGGTTTTCTGAAGGTGCCAAAAAGGAGGGAGCTGCTGGATTCTTTAAAGGAATTGGAAAAGGGCTTGTGGGTGCAGTGGCTCGTCCAACTGGTGGAATCATAGATATGGCCAGTAGTACTTTCCAAGGCATTCAGAGGTATGGAGAGCATGTTGTGTGTGAGCTGTTTCTGTGTTCTAATTGGTACTAGGACTGCATAGATAGATGAGATATTTTGTCTGCTCTTAAGGCTGTATGTTTCATTGGAAGCTTTTTAGCTTTACAAGGTAAAGTGCTACCAGAAAGTAATAAGAAAAAATTTTTATGGCTCAGTTTCTCTTTTATTCAGTAGATGTTTGCTCATACTTGTGATTCGAAGGTACAAAGGATACAAAGAGTAAATAATCCAATCTGTGCTTTTACTATTTGACATTTTCTTTTCCTTAAGAAAAGAGGGCCTTAGAGTCAGATAAACATGGATTTAATGTTTTTTTTGTCTTAACTTGGACAAGTTATTTAAAATTACTGATAATTTTTATAAAATATTTATGTGTCTAATCAGCATGTATAATTATATTATTTTGAAAGATTCTCACTTAGTTTCTTACCCTTTTTCTGCTTTCTTATTCAGGGCAGCAGAATCAACTGAGGAAGTGTCTAGCCTCCGTCCCCCACGCCTGATTCAGGAAGATGGTATCATTCGTCCATATGATAGACAAGAATCTGAGGGCTATGACTTATTTGAGGTAAATTCTATTCTTCACAGTCATGAGTGATTTTTTTTTATTAAAATATTTTTTAGTTATACATGGACACAATATCTTTATTTTGTTTTATTTTCATGTGGTGCTGAGAATTGAACCCAGTACCTCACATGTGAGAGGCAAGTTCTCTGCCACTGAGCCACAACCCAAACCCATGAGTGATACTTAATTAAAAAAAAAAAAAAAAAAAAAAAAAAGAAAGATTTCAAGGGTGAGAATTCATGGGTGGGTCTTTAAGTCCCTGAATCGTGAACTTTTTTGAAGGATTATACATGATTTATAGAGTAGAATTTGACTGTTTTTAATTTTAACATAACACTTTAAATGGAAATAATGGGAACAAAGCTTTTTTATGTGTGTGTAGGAAGGATGACATCAGAAGATGTCATAGGCTATATCTATTTCTGTGGAAACTCATGTAGTTAATGGTGTTAGTTTTGGTTTCCTGCTTTGTAGGTAAATACTGGAATGTCACTTCTTTCTTTTCTCACCACCAAATTAATTTATTTGCGCTACTTTGTACATCTAGGTTTATTTAGGTACATAAAACTGGAGGAAGAGAAAAAAGAGTATATATGATTATAATCTCATTAAACCTTGAAAATTAAAGTTTTTATATTTTGTTTTAGTTTTAACTTTATTATATTTAAAGTAATATATACATGTATAAACTGCTATTCTCCTATGACTGATTTCCCCCAAAAGAAATAAATATGTTCCTCTTGATAAATATGTTCCTCTTAATTGTTTTTAACCTTTGCTTTTTATTATATATGACTATGTTTAAACTTTTTGTGTGTTTCTAACTTTTTTTTCTTTCTTTTTCTGCCTACACAGCAAGAACTGGAAATACAGGAGTAAATGTTTCCTATACTACTACTTGATTTCATCCTTAAAACTCAAACTGTGGTATTAATTGTGTGTGAATTTGATTGAGAGTCGACTTTAGTGAAATTTTCTTTATGGCTTTCACCTCCTTCTCAACTTTTTGTAGTAATGACTACAAATGAAAATTGTATTATATCTGGTAATACTTATACAGGGTTAAGAGAGCCCCCATAAAAAATAAGAGAATACAGGAAATCTCTGTTCTCCATTTAATGGGAGAAAGACTACTGGGTCCAGAAGTAGACATTTATACTATTATTTTGAAAATCTTACCTTTTCAGGTGATGTTCATGTGCATTTCATGTAAAGTTGAAAAGGCGGATAGTTGTTATGTCCAGTCTAATAAATAACTTTTTTATGTTTTTGAGTCCTGATGATGGAATTACACCCATCTCAGCTTCACAAGTCACTCTAAATTTGCTCAAGGATGGGACTATGACTGGGGTACATTTTTTAAAACTGAACTGAATTCATCCTCAAATGAGAGATGGCACATGAATTTTGAGAATATGTTCTTTCAGTGTTTCTATTTTCAGTGTTTTCAGTGTTTCTATTTCTCCATACCTCTCCCTTGGTTCTTGTGGTGCTAAGAATCAAATCCAGGGCTTCATACACGCTAGGTGAGCACTCTACCACTGAGTCACATCCCCAACCCAACCTCTGTTTTTTTCTTTTATAATCCCTTAGTACTATTGCTAAATAAATAGCAATAATTTTTAATTATGTTACATACATTTTCAGCCTTAAGCATTTAGAGTTTTAAAAAAATTTTTTAAAAATCTCCTTGTCAATTATGCTTATTTCAGAATTGTTTGGTTTACTTTTTATAAATAGAAGTAGAATATGTAATTAGGCAAATTATGTGGTTTTTGAATATGTATTTATTTTTAAAAACCAAACCTTTTTGCTTTTAAAATTCTTAGGGAAGATTCATCTAATGAGAACAAAATAATAATGATTATAGATTATCATTTTAAAATCATTACTCCCATAAGTTAATTCTGTAAGTTACATTTGAATTTCTTTTTAAGATATCTTATCTCACAACTTTCACACTCTCCCCAAAATTGAAACCAAAGTAAAACTTAGATTTCTAATGTGTTGTAAATTTGAAGATAGTGAAACTATCAATTGGATTATATATTTTTTGATAACTACAATTATTTAAATAATTAAATACTTCACATATAAAAACAAACACTTTAAAGAAAAAAGAAAGACCAGCCTGTGCTGGACATATGGAAGAAATATTACTTCTTCCCTAGGGGCTGAGGATGTAGCTCAGTAGTAGAGTGCTTGTCTAGCATGCAGAAAGCCCTGGGTTAAATCCCCGGCACACCACCAAAAAAAAAAAAAAGGAGAGAGAGAGAGAGGTGGAGAAAGAAAGAAAGACTTCTGTAAGAGACCAAGTATAACAAACATGTAAGTATTAAGAGTAGCTGACAGGCTTTTCCTGTGCCTAGGTAATTGAAGTGAGGCAAGCAGGTCATGACATGTACAGTTTTGTATGAGAATCAAGCACAATAATGATTAAAGATGCTTTCTTGATCATCACCAATACTTACCCTTCCCAAAGCTCTTGGATAAATGCAGTAATTTTTTATTTTCCTGGTGTATTGCAATTTAAATGAGACAACTTTTGGGAACTTTGGGAACTTAAGATTTTTTTCTTATTGTTTACTTTGTTTATCTCTTTGTTACTAAACCTTTCCTTGTGATTTCCCTTCTTACAATTATATGTCAGTAAGCACAAAACTTCAAGAAACTTTGTTATTTTAGCTAAAGGTATAGTCACATTGTCTACATATAGTCATATGTATAGTAGTATTTATTAGTTTTTTGCTAAGATATTAAACATCCCTACTGGGCGCTGTGGTGCACACCTGTAATCCCAGCAACTCAGAAGGCTGAGGCAGGAGGATTGCAAGTTCTAGGCCAGCCTCAGCAACTTAGTGAGATCCTTCCTGTCTCAAAATAAAACATAAAATGGACTTGGGATATGGCTCAGTGGTAAAGCAGCTCTGGGTTAAATTCCCATTAACAAGAAAAAAAAAAAAAGATTACGCAGCCCTTTACACTGTATTATCATTTACTGAAAGAAATAGATTGTTTACTGCCAAGAGGATTTAGTAGCTTTTTTCATGGGTAGCAAGTATAGGCATTTGATACTTGAGATATGTGTTCTTTTTCACCCTTACCCATCTTGCTGTGATTGGCTAGTTGGGTAAGAAAAAGTATTTACTGATTTTTTTAAAGCTATGCTGGATATACAGAAGAAAAAAAAGACTCTGACCTTAAGGGACCATGTATAATAAAATGAGTAAATAAAATCCTAGATCTTATTGTAATATAGGTATATTCTAAGTAAGTTATTCTTTCTGCTGAGTCCTGCTTTGTTCTTTAATACTCAGCTTTTAGGATTCCTAAATCATATGCCATTATGTCATAGGATATGCTCTTCTGCCTGTCTGCTATCCTAAGATCTTACTGTTTATATTACATACAATGCTTATATTGCACACCATGTGACAAGTTTTTAAATTTAATGTCTATTTTGGTTTAGATGTTAGTGATCATACAAGATTTGAAATGGTGTTCATTGCTTTTTCTTTTCACTAGCATTTAAAATTCTTGTATTACCATCTATTTTTTAAATTTTTTATTTAATTTATTTTTTCTGTGGTGCTGAGGAATCAAACCCAGCACCTCACACATGCTAGGCAAGTACTCTACCACTAAGTCATTAGTGTACTAATGTACTTAGTACATTAATTACTTAAGTACTCTACCACTAAGCCCTTGCATTGCCATCTGCTGAGGTAGCCTTACACTGTATACTTCACAGTTGACATTAAAGTTGTTCATGTTACTAATAGTAATAATGCTCTGATAAACATGATAACATATTTGCTTTTTCATGTTTTGTGTTATTTACTTATAATTAATTTTAAGAAATAATTACTGGAGAATGGCCTTTTGAAAGTATTGTTAATTTACTCAAGTAGCATTTTGGGAAGAAGGGGAGTGAATATTCAATCACTGCTGTCATCAGTGACTGAATATCTTAATCTGAATCTCAGACTGTAGTGGATTTTTAGTGTATGAAAAAGATGGTTTTCTAAAGTGTGTTAATGGTGATAAATTATACTTTAAAAACTCTTAATTTGAAGCACAGTAGTCTAAGAACTAATGGAAATGCATAAAAGATAAAAAGACGGTAGACTTTCTTGTACTTGCATATCTAAATATTTTAACATTTAACTTTCATGCTAAAAAAATACACTATATTATTATGTTTTTCCCCATTTTGCTCTTTGAAGAAATTGAGGCATTTTATAAATAGCAAAAGCTTTTTGCTAGTTCCCATAGGAGGGCTTGAAACAAGTGACCATCGCCGTGAAAACTGCTCTTCTGTGAGATACATCCTACAGATGAGACCCCAGTTTTGTGGGGATTTCTCTTCCCTGTTCATGGCTATTTGTAATTGTCAAAGAATGACTGGGAACCAGACTTCTTTTAAAAATGTATATTTAAGCATTAAAATAATGTCAAATGTGCTTTCTCTGCTTGTGATGATTTTGATTATATTGTCCTTTTTAATAATATTAGTGGAATAATCTTGGTTGTAAAGCATTATGGTCTTATTCAGTTATTTATGTTCTGTATTATATATTATCATCTGATCTTTAATCATGAATTCTAGACATTCAGTAATTATTTTATTAGCATACATCATAAAAATATTTATTGTTTTTAAGGTATATTTACTAATTCAATAATTTTAAGATAGTGAGAAGGAAAATAAATATTTTAATGTGCTATGATTGTATTTGAATTATATTATTGATGCTCATATTCATCTTCAGAAATAAGTTATGCCAACTATTTTGAAATCTTAGAAATTCTCCATGTTCATGTTAATATCATCATTATATTTTCTTTTTGTAAGAAATATGATTTTACATATAAATCTGTTTTTCAATGCATGTTTAATCTATACAACCAAGTATTTAAAAACATTGAACATCAGTTCTTTTGGAATTTTATCATTGGTATAACATCTACCTCTCTGTAAATCATTGGTTGGGTCTTAACTTTGGAGAGGGATTTTAGACCTCCATCAAAAAATTCTGATGAGACACATGATCTGTCCTCTGAAAATTGTTTCAGCACCACATTTTAAAAATTTTATATTCTATGCTAGACAGTTCATAGATCAACCTGAAAGTCCTTGCTGTGAACTTCAGTAATGCTAAATCAGCAGTTTGTATTAGCATATGTTTATGTTTCTTACCTAAAATGTGTGATTATTTCTAATAGATACTTTAAAATTTCTGTGTCACCACAGAATAAAATACCAGATGATCACTTGGTAAGCACTTAATACATATTTTTTCTTTAAGGGCAGCAATGGAAGTTAACTTATAAACACACTATGGGTATTTTTCTAGCTTTGTGTGCCAATATGTAGAACTGTGCTTTTGTTCCTAATAAAATTTTTCCAACGTTCTTATTATAATTAGCTATTACACAAATATTACTTGAATATATAAACTTCCCAAATCTTAACTCTTGTTTCCTTTTCAGAATCATATCAAAAAGTTGGAAGGAGAGACTTACCGATACCACTGTGTTATTCCTGGAAGCAAGAGAACAGTACTGATGGTTACAAATAGGTATTATTTTAGGCAACATTTTTCAAGTACAACTTAGTTGTATAGATCATAGGAATTTTTAAGGGTGAAATGGATGAGGATTTAAAGGACTGTACTGCAGTGGAAAAATATTAATTGCCATAGAATCACAAAAATACAGATTTAAATAGGTCCTTTAAGATCATCTGTTCCAATGCCCTCATGTTGGAGATGATGAAACTGAGACTTAGCATGGTTTATGAAGTAATCCAGATGAGAGGACTCCTGAGATTGGAGTCTGCAGTGGGCTTTACACCAGCAGTAGTGGCACCATTGTAAATGAGTTACAATTCTAGTTATAGAGGTGAAAACATGAGTGACTTATTCTTACTGGGTTTTATTTGAGGTGATTACTATATCTCTTTAAAGGGATGACATTATTTCTGTGTATTTGTCCCACACTCTCCTAAGCATTTTTTAAGTGCTAGATACTTTTTCAAAAAAAAAAAGAAAGAAAGAACTCCCAATTTTACCCCAAATGCAGATTGCAGAATCACGTTGGTTACATATCCACAATTTTACATAATGCCCTATTAGTAATTGTTGTATTCTGCTACCTTTCCTATCCCCTACTATCCCCCCTCCCCCACTTCAATCTAATATATGAAATATGATATGTCAAGAGCTTTGTAATGTTGTGAACAACCAATAAAAAAATAAAATTATAAAAAAAACAGCATAAAAAAGAAGAAAGAAAGAAAGAAAAGGATTTGTATTAAACTATCTGCTTATTTTCTTGGAATTTACCCTAGAAATAAATTTATCGCAAAATGACTATTATGGAGTAATAATTTTTCAGAACTTTCTAAGTGATTAAGGCAAAGTACTTAAGATAGACAAGACCCTGCCTTCGATTCCTCAGAATTGCCTTTAAATACATCTGGATGGGAAGGAATATAAGGACTTGGAGATAAACAAGTCTGTCTAAAGAGAAGTTTAACCAGTCATGTAAGAGAATGTTATCCAGTCTTCACATCTATTAAAAATTAACACAAAATAATTCATCTAAAAAACAGCTTTTACAAATTCAACAAGTAATCACTCATTGGTATGCCCGAGATGTTATTGTTTCCATTAGATTAAAACAAAAACAATGTTTATTTTGCTCCATATTGTGTTTAGCTGACAGTGGCAGTATGTTAATTTTAAAATTATTATACCTGTTATGTAGATAAGGGGATCCAGTTTTTTTTTTTGTGTGTGTGTGTGTGTGATAATTATTACTTTTAGTATTTGTTTGATGTAAGGCGTTCTGTGGAAATATTACTGTATACATTATGTACCTGTTTTTTGCATCAAGAAACTTGAAGAATAATAGTAATTTTATGTAGTCTCTTAAGGGAACTTTTAAAAAAATATTTATTAGTTGTTGATATACCTTTATTTTTTTATTTATTTATATGTGGTACTGAGAATTGAACCTGGTGCCTAATAATAATAATAATAATAATAATAATAATAATAATAATAATAATAATAATATTAGTGTTCTACCACTGAGCCACAATCCCAGCCCCTCTTAGGGAACTTTTTATGAGGCTGTTAGTAAAACAGTATTCCTGACCACTATAGTGACATAGTTGCCCCTGCTAGTTTTAGAACATTCTAACATGGATTTCTTTGAGATAGTTATCATTATGTTGATCTCTTTGACCCTATGATTACCCCCCCCAAAAAAATCTATCTCATTTCTTCTAAATACAGCATTCTTTAAAATAGCTTTTTTAAATTGCTAATTATATTTATCCATTTATAGATAATACAGAACAAAATCAATAAACTTTCTTTAAAGGGTGAGATATAAATACAAGGACTGTGCTTTCTTTCTCAGCTTTTTGAATCACTCTGCCCTTGTGATGGTAAAGATAGCCATGACCACCAGTGTACTAAAAAATGGTCATGGCTACACTCCAGTAAAATTTTATTGAAATAGGCTTTGAGCTAGATTGGGCTCCACAGCCATAGTTTCCTACCCGCAATACAGATAATTTAAAAGATGAAAATAATTAAAGTTAACTAGACATTCTTGTTTATATCTTTTGTCCCAATATAATTATTAAGAGCCATCTCTTTTATTTTTAGAATGTCCTGGTATGTACAATAAATTTAACCCACAAAATATTCTTTACCAACAGTTTTACCATCCAGATTGACCACTATTAGCTGACTTATCAGATTGTTATAGTACATGTATTTTTTAAAAATTATGTGCAAAAAATGAATTATGTCCATTTTGGTAATCTAGGTTTTTATATATCGATATTAGTATAATCATTTTCTCAAACCATTAAATTTTATTGACAACCTGACTTTTAATGACTAGATAGTATTGTATTTATGGATGTACCATAGTTTATTCAAGTATTCCCTTACTATTTGTTGTTCAGTTTCCCTTTTATCAATAGTGTATTATATCTTTGCAGCAAAATCGTTTTCTTGTTATTTCCTTGGAATAAATTCTTAAAAGTGAGATTGCTGGCTTAAAAGTTTTGAGGTTTTTGAGGCCTTTTTATATATTGCCAAGTCATTTTTCAGAAAGTTTCTGTTAGCTTTGTGTGCAGCTGTATGTGTCCTTTCTTAAGTGATGCTAGTTATGGTGGAAAATAATTGGTTTTTATTACCAATTTTTAATTATTGATGAATATGAATGTTTTAGTATATCAACCAGTTATATTTTCTATTTTGTGAATTACTTCTAATTTTTCAATGGTTTATTTTTTCCCACTGAATTTAGAATTTACTTTGCAAATTATTGTTACCAAAATATCCTTTATCCAGACTGGCAAAAATAGCTTATTTTTATTGCTTATTGCCAGTCTGGATAAAGGATATTTTGGGGGTTAGATTTTTTTGCAAAAATTATTGATTAGCTTTTTCTGCCCGATGTATTATTTCCCAATATATATTGAGTTTTCTTTCAAAATTTGTTTCAAGGTTCTTTTACTTAGTGGTTTTAGAAACAAAGCACACGTTTCATAACCTAAATTTATTAGGTTGTAGTTCCGCTAATTGATCTTAACTCCCCCATTGTTTATTTTGGTAATCTTTATTAGGAAATTGATCCTTGGGCTGACTTATTTTTTAACTGTTAGGGAAGGGGCATCTCTGTATCTCTCTACTATCTGAAGGGGCACCTACAAACCATCAGTGACATTACTGTGTGTGATAGGTGCTAGGAAAAAGTGATGTATAGAGATTCTGAAGACATAGGAAAAGTTCTGATTACATTGATGTGGGGACCAAAGTGCCAAGGGGAAGAGTAGTAACTTTCTGTAGGAGAAGGTCCTGGAGCTGAGTCTTATAGTATGTGTCCGCTGCCACTTGGTAACAAGAGGCAAAGCAAAGATATAAAGTGGAATGGTACTTGGAAGAGTCAAATCAGGGCAATGGCCTGATGGACCAGTGTTAGCAAGAAAAGTATTGGGGTATGAGGCTAGAGTCATTTGTGGTTGCTTCTGTTATCTTAAGGTTTAGGTGTTATTATTAGTGTGACGGAGAATGACTAGTTCTTTTTTTTTTTCTTTTAAGATATAGCCTTTTATTTTATTGTGTGGTATTACTGGCAGCTTCTCACACAAGTTTTTGAACATAGCACACAAATGAAAATTTGCTTTTTATTTTCTTTCCCACTGAAGGCTTATAAACAATAAGTAATATGATAAGGTTTGTAGTTTAAAAATCTCTGGCATCTCTAGATGCTAGATTGGAAGAGTCTGTGTAGATAGGAAATCAGTGGCTTGTAGTTTTTGTTGCTGCACAACAAATATTCCAATGTGCCAAGCTCATTTAATGTTGGTAGAATTCAGTTGAACTCTGTCAGCAAGGGGGCTGTACTGAGCTCTTAAAAGCCACCTCATTCCTTGCTGTGTGTCTCCCTCCATCAAGCCAAAAAGGGCACTTTGAATTTGACTTTTTAATCTCTGTTCTATATTTAAAGAGTCCATGTGATTAAGTCGGGCCCGCTGCATGAATTATTTTTACTTAGTTATCTGTGCCTTAATAACCAAAGCTATATCATGGGAGGAAATCTGTGATATTCATGGTCCTGAGATTATTCAGAACTATACATGAAGGGATAGGGAATCTTAGAGACCATCTTAGAATTTTATCTGCCACAGAGACTGTGATAGCTATCTTGGTAGAAAGTGATGAGAGCCTAAATTAAAAGAATAAGAATTGAATAGGAGAAGGCTTAATAGATGGGCCTTGGTGACTGAAAATGAAAGAAAAAGGGATAGAAAAGGACTCTTTGGCTTTGGGTTTGAACACCAGAAGGATTGGTGGTGCTATATTTAGTAATTTGAGGGAAAAAATGGTGTGTGTCTTATTTTTGTTTTTTTAACTTAACTGGGTTTTGACAACTTTGAGACATCAAAGTGGAGATGCCTCAGTAGATAAGGAAACAAAGGTAGACAAACAATAGGAATTTGGTTAAAAATTTGGAGTCAAGATCTTGGAGTCCCCTTGTAAAAGTAGAAAATGACTGAGATTTAATAAACTTTGATTAACATGAAACAGGATTAAGAGAGTGAAGGAGACTTATGGTGGTAGGAGAGCAATAATATTGGTGGTCAAAAGAAGAGTTTAAAGATATACAGAATAGTGAGTTACATTGGGCACAAGGATTTGTAACAGCCAGCTTTAACTCTTAGCTCTATCATTTGATCTCAACTGGGGCCTAGGGTAGGGGGAGTGGGATCTACTTTCTAGAGACATTTGGAAACAAATGGGATTGTTAAAAGTTATTTGAGCAGCTTGGTGTCCTGGCATTATAGCACTTGGTAGGCTGGGGGCTATTGTCCCTGAGCCTCTTTCAGGGCATAACACAGTCCCAAACAAGCCCAATGTTTTAAAGGCTTCTCAGTTGAGAAATGCAGTTCCAAAGGCCTGTTGCAGTTAGTTTCCTGCACTCCAGTGGTCACCAGGTTCATTTAATTCTACCTTCCAAACACCTCCTTCTTACAGCCATTGCCCTACTTGAGGCTCTCATTGCCTCCTGATTGGACTCTTAAGAAACTTCACATCCGGAGTGTCTCATCATTGTATTTTGTCTGATACTCCAGCTGTAGACCCCCACATTCCTTAAAGAAGTCTTCCCTTCTTTGTATCCTTATATTTGTCAGCATGCACTTCCCTTTGGACTCTCTTTCCCCTTTCTCAAGTAGAGAATCTCCTTGCATGTCACTTGCTTCACCAGCACTTGTCTTGCTGTACAGGGGCTTTTATTGACATGATTATTTCCCCTTCTAGCCTTTGAGTACCTCTCAAAGAGAAACCTTATCTTTCTGGTTTCTCTTACACCCTAGATATTTGTTGAATTAGCAATTCAATTACTTTACTGAAGTTTTGTTTTCTGTAATAGAAACTTAAAATCAAGTATGGTTGTATTGGTAACTAATGTGAATCACAGACTGGGAAATCAATGTGGATGCCCTTTAAGGATTCTGTTATTTTTTTTCTATTACTATTGAGTAAAATAAGATACTCCCTCTGTGATGCAGTGCATTAAAGTTAAAGTGTTCAAGTCTGATATTTATTAGTAGGCTTCAAGTGAATCTTTGCTGACATTTGAGGTTTGTGACATTTCCTGCACATTCCTTCGTGACTGGAAGGCATAAATGACTGACAGTAAAGAATAATTAAAAATTTCCCCAAGTAAAACATTTTCAGGGACTTCTGCCATTAAAGCTTCCCAGATGAGAGTACAGCCTGTCCTTTATGTGTTTCAAAGTTGATTTCACTATCAGTTTTTTGGTCAATTAGAGAATGTTTTACTTTTCTGAATTCTGCAAGATTAGCAGAAGGGGAATTTTTGAGAGTCTACTTTGTTAGATGACAGGTGTCATATTTCTCTTCATTTGACAGATATCAAGACTTTTAATGGGAAGCATACTCTTTTCAGTGCCAGTTTTCATTGTTTACTGAGTGAGCACTGCATGTACTATGTACAGATTGAACTAGTAGAGAGAATAATTAGCTGTCTTTATCACTACCTGTGTGTTTTTGTTTTTTGTTTTTTTGCAAAATAGGCGAGTACTATATATAAAAGAAGTTGAAATCCTTGGCCATATGTCCATAGACTGGCAATGTCCTTTTGAAGATTTTGTACTTCCTCCTAGTATTGATGAAAATCTGCTGAAAATTTCAGTTAAGGTAAGAAAACACAACTTACACCTCTAGAGCCAGGCATTCATTATGAGTGGAAACCAGCGCTTTCTGACTCTATTTTTCAGTTAACTACACAACACATTAAAAGGAACATTATTGTTATTATTTTATGCTGAAATATAAAGAAAGTTACAACCCATTTATTTGTGTAGTTGTATTTTCTGACAATCCTTGATTGCATAGAGTGAAATATCAGTTTGACAAAAAAGTTAGGATGCTGATGTACAGATACTTTCTTTTTTGGTAGATTTAAGCAATAGTGAAACTGAGGTGTTTTTGTTGTTTTTACTTCATATGAATACCCATTTTGCTATAATATCAGGCATTTCTTGAAAAATATCCTTCTTTTAGAAGATTACAAGGTGCTTGGTGAAAATAAATAATATGTCAGAAATAGCTATGTTTTATATTATTTGGAATTTACAGAATGCTAATACAACTTAAGCAATTTTTTTTGTCTCATCTCCACATCATTTTCTAAAAACTTTATTTAATCACCTAGTAATTTGCAAAAATGATACCTCATCTTTTACTTAATTCTCAGACTCACTTAACTTTGAAACATGTTTATTATAACATACATATAATATAAATGTATTTACATTTATTAAAATACTTATAGTTTCCATTCTAATTATGGTAATTTCTGTAGTATCTTTGTTTTTTTCTAAATAATAGTGATGTTATCTCTATTATTGAAATGCTCTGGAAAGTTTTTATCACAAAATTTTAGTAAGATGAGAGTATTGTTTTTCTTTTTTTAAATTTTTAAATTTGTTTTAATTAGTTATACATGATAGTAGAATGTATTTATGCACTTTAATATATCATACATAGATGGGATATAATTTCTTATTTTTCTAAGTGTACATGTTGCAGAATCATATTGGTCATGCAGTCACATATATACATAGAATAATAATGTCTGTTTCATTCTACTATCTTTCTTATTCCCACATTCCTTCCCTCCCCTCCCATCACATCCCTCTATCTAATCTAAGGTAACACTATTCTTCCCTAGTGTCCCTCTACCCCCGCCTTATTGTGAATTAGCATCCACATGTTAGAGAAAACATTCGGCCTTCGGTTGTGTGGAAGCGGCTTGTTTTGCTTAGCATGATATTCTTCAACTTCAACCATTTACTGGCAAATGCCATAATTTCACTCTTCTTTAAAGCTGAGTAATATTCCATTGAGTATACATACCACATTTTCTTTTTTCATTTATCTATTGAGGGACACCTGGGTTGGTTCCATAGTCTAGCTATTATGAATTGAGCTGTTATAAACATTGATGTGGCTGTGTCACTATAATATGCTGATTTTAGGTCCTTTGGGTATAAATTAAGGAGTGGGATAGCTGGGTCAAATGGTGGTTTCATTCCAAGTTTTCTGAGGAATCTCCATACTGCTTCCCATGGTGGTTGCACCAGTTTGCACTCCCATCAGCAATGTATGAGTGAGACTCGCCAACATTTATTGTTGTTTGTATTCTTGATGATTGCCATTCTGACTGGAGTGAGATGAAATCTTAGAGTAGTTTTGATTTGCATTTCTCTAATTGCTAGAGATATGTTGAACACTTTTTCATATATTTGTTGATCGATTGTATTTCTTCTTTGTGAAACGTCTGTTCAGCTCCTTAGCCCATTTATTGATTGGGCTGTTTGTGGTTTTGTTATTAAGTTTTTTGAGTTCTTTTATATATCCTAGAGATTAATGCTTTATCAGAAGTGCATGTGGTAAAGATTTTCTACCAACCTGTAGGCTCTCTCCTCGGTGTTATTGTTTACTTTGCTGAGAAGAAGCTTTTTAATTTGAATCCATCCCATTTATTGATTCTTGATTTTACTTCTTGCACTTTAGGAGTCTTGTTAAGGAAATCAGATCCTAGGCCAATGTGGTGAAGATTTGAGCCTATTTTTCCTTCTATTAGGTGCAGGGTCTCTGTTCTAGTGCCTAAGTCTTTGATCCACTTTGGGTTGTTTACCTTTAGTTTGTGTTTACTTTGCTTTTTATGGAAATTTACAGGTAAGAGGAACTACCATGTTCCCCTACCCATTTGTTTTTTCAGCAGTACTAGAATTTAAAGAGTACCTTGGTGTATTGAAACAGTTTTCATGCTAGGGCAGACTGTGTCACTCTGCATATATTTTACAGTTTTCTCAGTTATCACTCTGCTTTCATATCAGTGGTGAGAATTGATTCAATATATTTTACATTATATAAGAATTTTATCTGTCAGCCAAGGAAATGAAGGAAGGGCTTTTTGATTTGTCAGATGTGATTAGTTATCAAGTGGTGTTTCTGTAGGCTATTTATTATTGCCTGCAGAAAGCCATTATTTTATAGATAGATGTATACACATCCAATTTCATAAGTTCTAAAAACTCATATGAAATCACTCTCATTGTACCAAGATGATTTATTTTATATCTTTCTTGAATATGTATGTTCTGGTAGTCTACTGGTTATAAAGTAGAGATGACATTCAAACATCCAATTAAAGGTTTTGCTTTCTTTTTCTTCTTTTCTTCCATTGTTTCTTTTGAAATAGGAGCAGGGTCTGTTCCACAAAAGAGATAGTGCCAATCTAGGCTGTCTTCGGAAAATTTACCTGAAGGACACCACCACAGCAGAGGTAAACTGTTTATTTAAAGAATACCCCTTAGGTTTTGAGCTGAAAGATTTTTTTAAAGCCTGTTTTATAACTAACACATGTTATTTATCCCCCCAAATCTTGTAGTTATAAATTGGATGAATGTATAGACTTAAAAATAATAAACTGTGGACTTACTGGGGCAGAAGGTTAGTGCTTGCATTGATACATGGAACAGAAGCTCTGTTCTCAGCTACTGGATCTGTGGGGAGAGTCCCATCTCTTCTGTACCTTCCTCTTCTACCAGATAAACCTGAACTTGTTTTCACAGTTCATAATACATATTTTATTTTACAGAGAGCATTTAATGCCATTGAGGATGCACAGTCATTGAGACACCAACAAAAGCTGATGAAGCAGTCATCACAGAAACTTCTCAGGCCTCAAACACCATCATAATTATAGATCCCAGAGGGCTGCTGGTGGGGGAAAAATCATTCATATTTACCATAGTAGAGAGAAGTTTGCAAGCAACTTTTTAGTTTTATGTAATAGAATAGCTAGTGTTAGGTTTTTTTTTCTCCCCCTATAGTTTTGACTCTTAATTTTATAACCATGCCTGTGTTAGCAACCCATTGTACACTGCTGCTTAAGTGAGTGAGATCTTTGCAGAAATGCCACTTGAGACTCAGAATGAAATTTTCATTAATATTGAAATTGTGAAGCAAATGGCAATAGACTTATTTTTAATTAATTTTTTAAACTAAAGAATGAGAAAGAGTTTAGAATGATTAGTGTTCTTTGAATGGTTTTAGCCACAAAATGTTGGACACTTTGACATTTTGCCTAAAGGTAATTTGTTCATTAATTGAACTGAGATAACATTTTTTGGTAAACCAGGTAATTGATGGAAAAAAAACCACTAAATGGAGAAATGACATGTTTCCCCCACCCCCACCCCACCCCATGAAAACATTGTTTTTTCTCCTAATGAGATAACTTTTACTTTGGTGCTTGTTTTTCTTCCTTGCATTATAATAGAAGAGATATTGTCAATCAAACCTTTAAATAGCTCTACTTGGCTGTCTGTGATGTAGTAGTCATAAAATTTTGAAAGATATTTATAGGCTCTTTCAAGATGAGCTCATATGGTACAATTAAAATTTGCTGATAACACTGCACTTTAAGTTTTTCAGGACTCAGATATGTAAAATACAATATTTTTGTATTTCTAGAAATAGTAATTAAAAGTTGAGAGACTTTTAAGGGCATCATAAATTAATATTTTGTTATAATACATACTTGTAATGTATTTTAAATACTTAGTAGGAAGAATGAAAAATCTTCAGTTGCTTTATATAAGTAAAATAAGGTATAAATGTATAACAACATTAGAAAATGTTCCATGTATTCTTTGAGGAGCAAGATGATGAGAATCAATTCAGTGTAATTTTTGCCTTTTGTATATCTATGCTGATCAGAGATGTTCTGCTTATTAAAACTTTAACAAAATACTCAAGAAGTATTTAATTTCCTTGGATGAACCTTTAGATGTGCTCATAGTATTGAACTTAGCATTTATTTCAAATCACTGAGTCAGTGATGAATTCAAGATGTGGATTCACTTGGTTGGCTGTTTTTGTGATGTGTGAATTATTAGTGTTATTCATGTTTTTTAAGACCTGGCTATAATTTTTTTTAAAAATTTTCCTAGTGATATGTAATGTTAAATCTCAGAAGAGAATGCATTGTTTAATGCCCAGAGTGTTTGATTTTTGGTAGACATTGCCTTTTCAACAACATTCTTTTTTATTTTGGTGAATAAAAGTATCATATATAAAACTTCTAGTTTTAAACATAATTTCTGTGTTAGTAGTTGATTGTAGTTTATTAAAAAGAGCATTATAAACAATTCTATAGTAAATATTTCTGGCATTTTGTGTCTTTAAAACTGACCTAATCAGGAATTTGGGATATTTAATTAGATTTTTCATATGAATCACCACTATTAATAGTGTCCTAAATATTGAAGAAATTATATTGCACTGATGGTTTATTTTCAAAACACAGGTATAGCACATTAAATTAAGGAAATTTATAGAAACCTATAAACTCATTATCTGAGTTGTCTTAAACTTTCAAGTATTTGTAACAGTTTTGTTTGATTTAATCTGGGACAGAAGTAATCCATTAGTAATATATATTGCATTTTTTAAAAACGCATTTCAGTCAATTACTTGTCCATGAACTACTGAGAGAAATAAAACATTTGATGCATTACAGTTGTGAAACTTTGTGGGTTTGTGTTAAATATTCAAGCAGTCCTATAATAGTGAGAAGGTAGATTGATAGTTACAGAGGCCTTTAAAAGACACTAGTCAGGAAAAGCTTTTTCCTGAGGCTTCTGAGCCCCTTGGGCACACCAGTGATCTGTGGCATAGGCCTAGTGCATCATTTGTATTGAGGCCATGCCTTCTGTGGTTTCTCTCATCTCCCACAGAGTGTGGCACAGTACTAAACATCCCATCCTGGGAGACTCACAACTCCTGATAGTCAACTTTGACTTGAGGACACTTCAGGAACTTTGCAGAATCTTTCACACATTGCATGGCAGCCTAGGATGCTTCTGCCCATTCTCTTGCTCTCCCTATCCTCCTCCATCCCTTCCTCTCTTCCTCCATTTCTTTCTCTTTTTAATATTTTTTAATCATGGATCTTTATTTTATTTATTAATTTATTTATATGTGGTGCTGAGAATTGAACCTAGTGCCTCACACATGCTAGGCAAGCACTCTACCACTGAGCCATAACCCCAGCCCCGCCGTTTCTTTCTTTTTTCCCCTTCTCTCCTACTGGGGACTCAGACTACAAATCTGAAGGCTCATCTAGTACTAGACTGTCTAGTAGGAAGAAGAGATTCATGCTGAGCACTTTAACAAAGCAGGAGCATCAAAGTCAAAAGGGACCAAAACATTGGAAGAGAGTGCAAACTTTGTATGAAAAATCCAATATAATAGAGACTTCCTTACATGTACTTCATTATCTATAGTATTGTTTTATTTTGAACTACAAATGAGAATGCTGTCTCTTTGATGCTTTGGGTCTCTAAATGTATTGATCTGCTGTTACCTGGACCTCTGTATTTTTTAACAAACTTCCATGTATATTTTTAAAACACAACCAGGACTAAAAATTAATGCTCATAAAATAGTCAAATTCTCAAAGGGCTCTACTGAGAATAGTACCAGTTAAAATATAGAGTTGCTCTTACTACTTGAACTACAAGAACCATCTTTGTATTGAGGAGAAAAACCAAAGATTCTTAAAGGATAGGTGGTTGCTTATGTTAGAATCCCAAGTCCTTGAGTACAAACCTGTTTGGTTGAGAATTGCTGCCAGAATGACCAGTATTGCTGATGCCAGGGAGTACAGTACCATGTGTATTGGCTCTGGATAGACATTGAGACTATCCAAGCAGAGGGAGCACATTTCTCTTGATGATCTTTCTCCACTGGAAGAATTTAAGCTCATTTTTGAATTCATACTGGAAAGTATCTTATCGTTTGTCATTCAAGTAATTGAATTGGTTCCTTTTGAACTGGAAAATTTTCAGGAAGACTTGTTTTGTTTTTACATACCACAGGCCTATATATATTCCCTCATCTAAAAATGAAAAATTCAAAAAGCTCTGAAAACAAAAACATTTTTCACAAGTTTGAAACAAAGTTATTTTGGCAGTCGAATCTGTACTAAACTGATGTGAGGTCACTCATACTCTTTATTCTCTTTGGTATAAACAAGTGAAGATGTAATAATGTCAGTATATGTGATTATGGAATAGTGCTCTGGAGTTCACTGGTGATGTATGATCTGCATGTTTTATGAACTGCATTGCTTTCTTGAGTTTGGAATTCTATATTCTGAAACACATCTGGCCCCAGGGGGTTCAGATTAAGAGATTGTAGATCTGCATATCCTCAGAATTCTCACTTTATTAAATTTGCTTCTCAAATTGTAGAAAAGTCATAGACTATAGGAGAAGCATGGGAAACTACAGAATTTTCTCCCTTTTCAGACCATGTCATTATTTTATTTTACAGTTATGCTGGTAAATTGTTAAAAGTGTTTAAAGTAATTAATGTTGACATATAGAAGATTAAAATGTTGCTATTTGATCATGAATCGTAAGGATTTATGACAGGAGAGTAAAGTATAAAACAAGACTCTCATGATTTCGATTCCTTTTGAATATTGGATAAATATCATCTTCTGGGTGAAAGATTTTTAAAATTGACCTCTAGTGAGAAAGAAAATAATTAGAATGGTGGTAAAATAAGCCAACATGGTGCGCTGGGTCAATAGTATTCACTAGGATGATAATGAATGCTTTACAAAGAGGATTTAGTTCTTTAGCAGTAATTCTTTTAAACTCCAAATGACTTCCCCAGAGATTGACTATAATGTCTAAAATTTCTTAATTGAAGTTCAAAATTTTAGTATGTAATTGTCATCAAAATAAATTGGAGTTCTTGGTCTTCAGGTTTTGTTTTTGTAGGACATTTACCTTATGATACTAGTTTTTCTCTTAGCTAAACTACTTTCCTTTTTGCTATCTTTTATGTCTTCCTGTGCTAAATTTATTTATATTTTTGTGATACCTCTTTAAAATTATTCAGTTATCATTATTAAGTAGTTATTATACTAGTGGTGTCTGTTTCTGTCCAATCCTTTACAGAAAAAGTCTACCTATCCCATATTTACCATATAATTGATCACATGATGGGACAGAAATAGATATTAAGTGACTTATTGAAGATCCTGAAGTTGGAACTGAAATCAAGATCCAACAATGTTTATCAGCATCCCTCTCTATCTCCACCTTTCCTTCCTCTACCTAGAAACAGGGACACTCAGATCTGGGTGAAATGAATATGGCCAATGTTGGCCTCTTGAATTCCTTTTAGAACTTTATGAACTTATTCCCCAACTACATGTTTTCTCCCTGTGTATGTTTTAATCCTAACAGTTACATAAGTATTTCCCATGGTAACACTCCAATCTAAACGAAACCTTACTCTTTTTCCTGGAGAACTCTTACATGTGATCTAACATTACTGCTGTGTTATGTGTTTGTAACTCACACTAAACCAACCTGTACCCCTACACCCTCTGTAAGACATCACCCACTACAGTTTAATAACATATGTGGCTTTTGAGGTATAAAAATGAGGAAAACTTTTTTTTCACTTAAGACATAAAACTTGTCTCTGTTGCTGATATACTCTGAGAATTAAGAATCAAATATAAGGGATTCTACTATAAACCATTAAGATTGTTTTGCTACCAGAGCAGAGAAAATATGCCCAAGATATGAACTTGATCACAACTGGCTAGAGTCTTGCCAAAGAAGAAATGATTATTTTTGAGCATGGTACTGGTATTATAGATTATAGTAATGTAACAAATGAGCAGGTGTTCAGAAATTGCAATTGAATGGTAGCTATAAAGTTTTAGCTTCACCAGAGGGTGCTGCTGCAAATTAGTTAGGCAAGTAGTTATTGATGGTTTAAATTAAGCAGCCATATTTGAAGATGGCATCTTTCCTTTCCCTGTGGAGTCGTATTAGAGAGTCTTAACCTACTTTAATATTTCCAATCACTTTCCTATTTCATTCCATTCAGAGTGATTCATGCTTTTAAAAAATATTACTAAAAAAGAATTAGAAGATTAATGTTTTCAAAAATTATTTTCTGAACACTCTTTATTTGAGTAATCTGTATCCAACTATGTTATGGTTGTAGGAGTTGTTTTTTCTTTAAATCAAGATAAGGGAGTTGTAGAGTTGTATTCCTGAGAGGTTCAGGAATAACTAAGTTCTGTAGAACATTCAAATGTATTTGGAATTATTGACAGCAGGAGACAATTGCTCGCTTATGTGAAATATTCATATAGTTAAAGTTTGGAGACCTAGAAAATGCTCCTTTTGAGTTGACCCCAAAAAAACAGAGGGTAAATCTTGCAAGTCTAAATATTACAGTGTAAATGGTAAATGGATACCTTTGAAAGCACTGTTTGATAAGGGCCATAATGGCTAATTACCAATGACTTAGACTGATAAGAGTATATACTACTTAAAATTAATGCTCAATTGACTAGTGTACAACTATAAAGCAGCTCTTTTAGAAACACTATTGTGTGTTTTATGTCAAATGGATTAATTTTAATATCACTATCATTTTTGGAGATAATAATTCACCTGGGAATTATTTTTAATTGTACTTTAATTAAAAATAAAATAATGTTTTAATTGTATTTTATTACAGGAATAGTTCATGGTGGGGAGGTCCTTGTATTCCATATATTTTCTTGTGAAATTCATCCCTTGATTCTAAATTTTGGGGGGCCATCAGACTGAGCTTGACTCTTGCTGTATATGGAAACCTGTATGTAGCTGTGTTCCTGAGGAGAACTGAAGGCAGGCCTTATGTCCTACTAGTCATTTAGCAAACATGTAAGTATTTAAGTTCTCACTGTTTTTTACGTAAGCCATCCCTAATTAGATATAACTTCAAAGAGTCATCCCACATATTTGATGGCTTTCCCCTAAAATAGTAATAATAATTGTGTCCCTTTGTTTTTTTCGTACTTTATTATGTTACCATATTAGGATATGGTACCTTGATCAGCATAAGTGATGAAGGACTCCACTGAGGAAGAGTGATACTTGAACAATTTCATAATTTCATATTTGTTACTACTTTTCTGATGGTAAAAATTCAACCTATTTAAACACTTACATAAAGTGAAATGTCCCCATTATAATTTGTCAATATCATAGCTTTTATGTAGTAATATTGTTGATTTACCACTTTTACTAAAAGTAGAAATAAATTTGATACTGTAAATTTAAAAATCAGACAACCCTGAGAAAATCCCTTTACCTCTCTCTCAGCCTGTTTCTTCATTTGAAAATAAGATCTTTAGGCCAAGGGTGCCTTTTTGTGATCCCATGGATTTTAAAATTATCAATAAAATGATTAGTTGTAGAATTATTTTTAAGGTGTGAGATGTGTTACTTGAAAAATTTTTTATCCCCTCTCACAATATTCCAGTAGACATTAAATATATATTCTTAATTAGTTTTTTTTTAAATGCAGCCTTTAAATGAAAAGGAGAAACTGAGAGATTGTTAGCCCTCTCTTGTGAACATGTCTGGATGTAGAGACAGTATAATTGAGTCCCAGCAGCAAGTCCCTAGGAGGCATGAGAGCAGAGGTAGCTGCTGTCTGGAGCCAGGCAATTGCTGTGAAGGTGGGATCCTGCTCTCCCTTCTCAGGCAGAGCTCACCTGTGCCTTTTAGGTGTCTGAGGATATGTGCTGTGTTATGTGGTTGTAACTCACACTAAACCAACCTGCACCCCTACACCCTCTATAAGACATCACCCACTCAGAAGGCTTTCTTGCTGGCCAGCCCTGTCTTTTGAAATTTATGGAATCATTGTTTTGGATAAAGTAATGCAAATGTTAACCATGGTTTAATTTACAAAATCAGAAAAGAGTTGCCTTAGTAAAGAGTTTTATAGTTTATAAATACTTCACTCTTTTGATCTTAATAGCAGATTTTTTCTCATATGTCAGATAACAATATTTCCATTTTACAGATGAAAAACAAAGTTGTAGAAGTGATTTACTCAACTTCACATAATTAGGAAGTATGGTCTTGGGAACTGGTCCAAGTGACCAGTCCTTTTCTATCACACTTCACTACTTTATAAGCATAGCAGCCATAGACCATTTTTAAGCTTGAAGAAAGCAAGATAGATGAAGCAAATTATAACTAACATGGATACAGCTTGAGATATTTTTTTGATTCTAGCTATGCATGCATTAGGATGTATTCATCTGACCTACTTCTTTCACAAGAAGATAAAAAGCTATCCTGTGGTTCTTGTGGCTTCAACTTCTCAGTTACCCTTTTTCCATAGGAAAGTTTCATGTTCTCTAGGCTTTATATCATCGGGTCTTTTCTCCTATCAAGGTCAGTACATATGTTTTCATAGAGGAATGCATGTACCACTAAACCAGTCATCTGATTAAAGCATTCTCTCAGTTGTCATGAACTCATGCTCACTTTTGCCTTTTTAGACTATTACCAATAATAGGTAACAAGTTTACACCATGTTGAATCTATTAGCATGTTTTCAGATGCAAGTAATAGAAAATTCTGATTTAATAAAGAGGTAATTTATTATCTAACATTGGAAAGTGGCATCTCAAGACATAGGAATCTATTTGTTATTAATTCACCACCATCTAAGAAGGCAGAATCTTTCTGCTTTGCCATCCCAGCTAGGTGAGCATCTCCTCTCATGGTCTCAGAATGCCCATGGCAGTTTCAGACAACATATCTGAATATCCTCTGATGCATTTACCATGCAAATGCTTAATTCTGCCTATTTTTCTTAAGAGCAAAGAAATATTTCTCAGAAGGCACCAGTAGACCTCTCTCAGACTCCATAGTTCAAGATCGTCTCTTTCTAAAAATCTACCACTAGCAAAGCTAAAAATCTACCACTAGCAAAGCAAATGGTATTACTGGGAATGACATAGAGAAATTAACATTTACCCTTGAGACAACGAGGGAAGGGTGGAAAAACAAAACAAAACCAAGTATCTTTCAGTAAGAAAATAAGGGGGATGGCTACTACTTGGTAACCAACCACCATTGTCTGTCATAGTCCTCTTCTACCTTTTTTAGGAATTCACATACCCACATACTTACTTTAGGGAATATTGGGATACTTATTCAAATTTATTATTGCCTTGGCCATAATGAACAATAGAAATCTAGAATTTTCAGTCAAGGTGGCATTGTCTGAAATTTAAATTCTTCAATCTGATTCAAACAAATGGTAATAGTAGATGAAGTGTAAAATAAGAAAATAAAAAACAGTAATGGGATGGGGATGTGGCTCAAGCGGTAGCGTGCTTGCCTGGCAAGCGTGAGGGGCTGGGTTCAATCCTCAGCACCACATATTTTTAAAATAAAGATGTGTCCATCGAAAACTAAAAAATAAATATTAAAAAAATTCTCTCTCTCTTAAAAAAAAACAGTAATGCTTAAAAACAAGGAAGCCATTTGTATGGAACAGAAATAGAAGAAAGACAATAACATTCCTGAAATGAATAGCTGAACTCTAAAGAATATAAAAGAATTCTCTCTGAACTCTAAAGGGAAGTTACCAGTAAATCAATAAATGTGATATTATTGCAGCCCAGAGTACTGAAGGATCTCCCAATTTTATTAATTTCAAGGCTTGGATTTTAATACTTAGGAGACGAGGTCTTGCACCCTGTGAAGAGAACTTAAAACTTGTTATGGTTTGGATATGAAGTGTTCCCCCAAAGACTTGTGTATTGAAGGCTTTGTCTCCAGTGCAACAATGCTCAGAGGTGGGGCTTTTGTGAGGTGATTGGATCCTGAAGGCACTAACGTCATCAATGGATTATTCCCGAGGAATTCATAGTTGAATAGACTATTAGGAGGTGGTGCCTAGTTGTATGAAGTGGATCACTGGGGGCATTCCCTGAATTGTATATGTTGTTCCCAGCCCATTCCTTGCACATTGTCTGCTTCCTGGCTGCCATGAGATGAGCAACTTTCCTCCATCATGCCCTAATTCCATGATGTTTTTCTTCACCTCCACCCTCTCTTAACTTTTCGCTGTTGTGATACCTAACAAGAACAACTTAAAGAAGGAAAAGTTTATTTTGGCTCATGGTTCCAGAGGTCCAGCCCATGCTTGGCTGAGTCCATTGCTTTGGCCCAAGGTGAGGCAGAATATCATGGCGGAAGGGTGTGGAAGAGGAGTGCTGCTCCTCCATTCATGGAGGCTAGAAAGAGAGAGAAGAAGGGGGAAAGGGCAAAAGGGAAGAACACTTCCAGGGCAGGCCCCAATGACCCACTTCCTCCAGCCACACACTACCTGCTTAAAGTTACCACCCATGGTGGGCGATTGGGTTACAGCTCTCATAACCTAATCATTTTACCTCTAAATATTCCTGCATTAATGCAGAAGCTTTGGGGGAACACCTCATATCCAAACCATAACAGACCCAAAGCAGTGGAGTCAGTCAAGTAGAGCTTAAACCTTTGAAACCATGAGCCAAAATAAATCCTTTCACCAAGTTGTTTTTTTCTCAGGTAGTCTGTATTGGTGATGAAAGCTAAAACAGAACCCCATATAAAGTCTAGAACCTTCTTTATAGAACAAGGTTAGATGAGAAAAAAATTCCTGCTGGCATTGGGAAATTAGAAAGATGGTTTTGCCTGCATTCTGAGTGAAAATAAAATTATCCTCTGAGAAGTGTAATCATTGCACTCCTCCACATGAGTTTATGGATTAAAATCTGTACCTGTGTGGTCCTAGAGCTCCCAAGTAAACACATTAACATTAAAAGCATCTGGAGGGATTCAATCAGGGGAATCTACAATATTGAATTAAAACAGTGCTGCAGCCACACACTGAAGAAAGAAGACTGTGGGACAATGATGGTTGGCAACTAAGCTAGCAACCAGGTGAAAACCAAAAATACCATTTTCTGGAATAGAAAGAGAATTAGTAAAAGGAATAGGTGTCATTGTTGGGGGTATGATGGCTTAGTGCAGGAAGGAAACTGCCCCTCCATTGAGCCAAAAGAAATTCTCACACTCATTTAAAAATAAGCAGGTGCTGCTGTCCAACAAATTCACAGTATGAGCAGAAAATAAGCTCAGATACAGTGAATTGAGCCAGCACTCTCCTGCAACAAAAACTTAAAAAGACTTTTTAGACTTTCTGAGCAGAAAACTGGAAATCTCTGCAGTTTACTTTTTTCTTTTCTTTCTTTTTGTTTAATTTTCTATATTATTCTTTATTCCATTCTCAAAGTTAATGTAGCCTATTACACCATTCATTCTTCTTTTAAAAAACATTCATTGGTTCCTTTTAGTTACACATGACAGTAGAATCTATTTTGACATAATTATATAAGTATGGGATATTCTAATTTTGACCCTAGTAGCTCTCCTTCCCCTTCTCTTCCCCCACCCCTTGATCCCTTCCCTTTATTGATCTCTTTGCCATTTATTCATAGTTTTTTTTTCTTAAACTTTGTTTTCTATTCTCTATTTTTTTCTTATTTGTCTTGTTGTTGATATACTAACTTTTCAAATACTTATGGTCAGACAACTGCTTAAGCTTGATTTTTTTACTAGAACATTGAGTCCCAATGTCTCTGGGCATTGCAGTGGGACTGTATCAGAGACTGGGGGAGAAGCTCAGGTAAGCAATGGAAGCATTGATTGCTGGTCTATCAATCTGCAGAGGAGAGGAGTGAAGGACAATTTTATCTGAAACTGGTGGTTTGATCTCTGTGAAAAGGAGCATGGTTGAAGGGATGGAACTGGGATGGATCAGGGTCAGATGGAAAGTAGTGATCCTGTGATACTCTGCTATGCCACCTTCCCTAGGTCCAGAAAAGTCTGGAGGATAGACTAACATATCCAACATCTTCCACCACCACCACCACACAAAGTGAGGCTCTCCAAAAGAGAGGAGTAACTATCCAGATTAGTCTATTGGCATCTGGGGTGAGAGGGCTGGCCAGCAGCCCTGTCAGAATTAAATTCCCACCCTGGTCACAATAGCAAAGCCATTTTGATGGTGAAGTCTGCTCTGAATCACAGTGCTCACCTAACAAAGCTGCCAAGAAAGGAAGGACAGAGCTCAGCATACAGACTCCCCTAACAAGTTTGGCTAGTTTGGTTCAGAGCCGAGAACAAATAGCTCCATATGTGTGCCACATAACTTACTCATAATTGGGAGATTTTAAAATTGAAACTGTGGAAAGAAAAGTCTCCACTTTAAAAATTTCAGCAACAACAAACAATTTATTATGACAGTTACTGTGTTAATTGCTTGATGTATATGGATTCCCTGGGTCTCCCCACATTTCTGTTTTGCTGGCATTCTAATTGTATGGATTTTTAAAATTAATTGGATCATCTTTCAGTACCTCTCCCATCACCATCCTTTTCTCCCCATTCTTTATTCTCCTCATTATATCTTTGTTGTCCTTTCCCTTCCCTACCTTTTTCCTTTCTCTTCTTTTCTCTTACTTTGTATTCCTTCTTCTAATTCAATTTAGGATACTATTATTATCCTTAATCTTTTCAGCCTATTCTACCTTATTTCTCACCCACCTGTCTCTTTGGTTAATAGAACTGTGGAGATTATTAACAATAAATTTTGGGGGGAGGGGATACCAGAGATTGAACTCAGGGGCACTCAACCACTGAGCCACATTTCCAGACTTATTTTGTATTTTTTATTTAGAGGGTCTTGATGAGTTACTTAGCACCTCACTTTTGCTGAGGCTGGCTTTGAACTCATAATCCTCCTGCCTCAGCCTCCCAAGCCACTGGGACTACAGGTATGTGCCAGTGTGCCTGGCTATTAACAATAACTTTTATAGCATATGTTGATGTATGGCTTGCTCTTAAATTATTATGGTTTGTGGTGACTATTCTGAAACTGGTACTTGTGTTACAGTTAATAGTTTTATTATGCTAATCAGATGGGTTGAAGCTAACATATACCCCCCACCCAAGGATTATTATAAAGAGATAACCACACCTTAAATGACCCCCCACATAAAAGAAGAAGAGAAGTCTATCTCTAGATAGAAGTCTATCTCTAGATATTTCTCTAGTTACAGAAATATAGGACTTAGGAAACATGAGGAAGCAGGCCAGTGAGATGGCTCCAAGAGGTTATAATACCCCAATAATTGAATTCACAAATATTTAGGTAGATGTAATTTCCCAAGGTTAAAAATGTTGATTGTTAAGATGATCAGTGAACTAAAAGAAGATGTAAGTAATGAACTAAAGAGAAAATACATGATCTGAAAGGGCATTTCAAAAGAGAGATTCATAAAAAGAATAAAAGAGAAAAGTAAATGAAAGACTCAATAAATGAGTCTTGAGATTCAGTTGAAAGTTTCCTCAATAGAGTAGAACACATATAAGACAGAATTTTAGGCCCTGAAGACAAGATATATGAACTTGAACATCGGTCAACAACAAAAATAATAAGAAGAAACCATGATCAGAATACTCAAGAATTAAGAGACCAAATTTAAGATTCATTGGAATCTCAGAAGGAACCTAGATACAGGTTAATGAAATTGATAACATTTTCAGTGAAATAATAACAGAAAATTTCCAGAACATCAGGATGAAATGAATATCTGTATACAGGATTTAGAACTCCAAATAGACAATATTGAAAAAAGAACTTCTCCAGGAAGCATTATGATTAAAATTCCAAGTGTACAGAATAAGGATGGAATTTTAAAAGCCTGAAGAGAAAAATGTCAGGTCACATTTATAGGTAAACCAATTAGATAAAATCTGATTTCTCAACAGAAACTCTAAAATCAAGGAGGATTTGTATGTGTTTCAAGACCCAAAAGAAAGTAACTGTTAACCATTGCTATATCCAGCAAAACTACCCTTCAGAATCAAAGAAGAAACAAAAACCTTTCAAGATGGTCATAAACAAAACTAATTCATGACTATTAAGCCAGAACTGAAGAAAAAACTTAAAGAAATGCTACACACAGAAAAAATTAAAAAAAAATTTCAGAGCTCACATAAGGACGAATCTCATAGAAGAGTAGTTAAACAATGAAATTTAGGACCAAATTAAACATTATAAATAAATATTAGGAAACAATAAGCAAATCATAACAACAATATAAATGGGCTAATTTCTCCAATTAAAAGACATAAACTGGCAGAGTGGATTAACAAACAAGACTCAACAACAACAACATGTTGTCTTCAAGAGACTCATTTCACAGGCAATGACATTCATGGAATGAAAACAAAAGGATGGAAAATGATATTCATTGAAAATGGAGCCAAAAGCAAGAAGTGAAGACTCATATCTGAAAAAGAAGACTTTAAGCCAACATTAACAGAAGAGACAAAAGGTCATTTTGTACTGGTAAAGGGAACAATTCAATAAGAAGACATCATACTAGTAAATATTCATGTCCCATTTTCCAGGCACCTAATTACATAAAACTAATACTACTCAATATGAAAGATCAGATAGACACCAATACAATGATACTGGTGATTTCAACACAAGTTTGTTACCAATAGAAAAGTCACCCAGATATAAGCTCTGTAAAGACTCTATTTAGACTAAAAAGTATTATAAATCAAATAGACCTAATACACATCTATATAATATTTTATTCAAAACCAGCTGAATTCACTTTCTTTTCAGCTGCTCATGGAAATGTCTACACAAAAATAGACCATATTTTAGGTCACAAAGCAATTCTCTCTCTCTCTCTCTCTCAGGTCACAAAGCAATTCTCTCTCTCTCTCTCTCTCTCTCTCTCTCTCTCTCTCTCTCTCTCTCACACACACACACACACACACACACACACACACACACACACACAAATACTTGCCAGGCACAGAGGCACCAGCAACTTGGTAGGCTGAGGCAGGAGGGTTGTGAGTTCAAAGCCAGCCTCAGCAAAAGCAAGGCACTGAGCAACTCAGTGAGACCCTGTCTCTAAATAAAATACAAAATAGGTCTGGGGGATGTGGTTCAGTGGTTGAGTACCCCTGAATTCACTTCCAAATATATATATATGTATATATATATATGATGCAAGAATATATATACTCAGCAAGTATCAGGATACAAGGTCAACATTCAAAAACCAATAGCTTTTCTTTAAACCAATAATAAGAATGCTGAAAAAAAGGAAAACAATTTCATTCACAATAGCCTCAAAAAAAAAAAAAAACCTAGCAACAAGTCTAACCAAGATGAAAACCTCTACAATGAAAATTATAGAATACTGAAGAAAAATTGAAGAAGACATTAGAAGATGGAAAGACCTCCAAGTTCTTGGATAGGCAGAATATAAATATATTCTTGCATCTTCTTAGTTCATAATGGAACACAATTAAAAATCAACTGCAAGAAAAACTAGAAGCTGCATAAACACACAGAAATTGGACAATGCACTTTTGAATGATGAATGAGTCATAGATTAAATCAGAGGAGAAATGTAAAAATCCCTAAAATCAAATGAGAATAAGTATACAACATACTAGAATCTCTGGGACACTATGAGGGAAGTTCTGAGAGGACAATTTATGGCTATGAGTGCCTACATTAAAAAACAAAACAAAACAAAACAGGAAGATCCAAAACTACTGATAATGTATCTCAAAATCCTAGAAACTCAGAACAAACTAATTCCAAAACCTGTAGAAGAAATAAGATCAAAGCTAAAATCAATGAGAAAAAATAAAGCAGATCCATGTAGCAAATGGTTCTTTGCAAAGATAAGATTGATAAACCCTTAGCCAAACTAACTAAAAGAAAGAAGACTGAAAGTAATAAAATAGGAGATGAAAAAGGAGATATCACTGAAATCCAGAGGATCATTAAGAACTATTTTGAAAACGTACACTCCAAAAAAATAGAAAATATGGAAGAAATAGATAAATTTCTAGACATAGAACCAGCCAAAACTGAACCAAGAGGATATAGAGAACCTAAACATACCAATAAGAAGTAATGAGACTGGAGCAATAATAAGTTTCTTTTTTTAATTTTTTTTATTATTAGTTGTTCAAAACATTAAAAAGCTCTTGACATATCATACTTCATACATTTGATTCAAATGGATTATGATCTCCCATTTTTACCCCGTATACATATTGCAGATTCACATCGGTTACACATCCACTTTTTTAGATACTGCCATACTAGTGTATGTTGTATTCTTCTGCCTTTCCTATCCTCTACTATCCCCCCTCCCCTCCCCTCCCCTCCCCTCTTCTCTCTCTACCCCCTCTACTGTAATTCATTTCTCTCTTTTTTCCCCTTTCCCCTCACTTCCTCTTATATGTAATTTTGTATAACAATGAGGGTCTCCTTCCTTTACCATGCAATTTCCCTTCTCGATCTCTTTCCCAACCCCCTCTCGTCCCTATTTAATGGTGATCTTCTTCTCATGCTCTTCCTCCCTATTCTGTTCTTAGTAATAATAAGTTTCAAACAAAGAAAAGCTCATGGCTTCATAGATTCTCAGCTCAGTTACTCCAGACCTTCAAAGAACTCCTGTGAAATGCTCCTCAAATTATTCCATGAAATAGAAAGTAGTAGAACAGTTACATTTTTTCCCATGAAGCAGTATCACTCTAATACCAAAACCCAGACAAAAGTGAACAAAGATGTTCACCTGATGAACATAGCTGTAAAAAAAAATCAATAAAATATTAGCGAATCATATTCCAAACACATTAAGTCTACATCACGACCAAGTCGATTTCATTACAATATGCACAGATGATTCAACATAAACAAGTCAATATAATTCATCACATAAAATAGAATCAAGGACAAAAATCACAAAATGACCATCTCAATAGATATGGAAAAGGCCATTAATAAAATTCAGGAGCCATTCATAATAAAAATACTAAAGGCAACAGAATACAACAGATATGAGTATGTTAATATGTAAATCAATGGAAGTGTAACTGATGTGATTCTGCAATCTGTATACGGGGTAAAAATGGGAGTTCATAACCCACTTGAATCAAAGTGTGAAATATGATATATCAAGAACTATGTAATGTTTTGAACAACCAATAAAAAAAGAAAAAAAAAGAAAGGAACTTCAAGATCATAAAATCTATGTATGACAAGTCCAAAGCCAGCATCATACTTAGTGGAGAAAAAATGAAATCATTTCCTCTAAAATCAGGAATGAGACAAGGATGTCCATTCACACCAGTCCTATTCAGTTTAGTATCTGAAATTTTAATTAGAGCAATTAAGAGAAGGAAATGAAAGTGATGCAAGCAGGAAATGAAGAAGATAAATTATCACTGTTTGCAGATGATAGCCAATACTTTAAATAAAAATAATAATAATAATATAAAAACCTCCTAGATTTGATAAGAAAACTCAGCAAGTATCAGGATAAAAGGTCAACATACAAAAACCAATAGCTTTTCTTTAAACCAATAATAAGAATGCTGAAAAAGAAATAAGGAAAACAATTTTATTCACAATAGCCTCAAAATAAATAAATAAATAAATAAATAAATAAATTCTAGCAATAAGTCTAACTAATGAAAAACCTCTACAATGAAAATTATAGAACACTGAAGAAAAGTTGAAGAAGACATTAGAAGATGGAAAGACCTCCACGTTCTTGGATAGGCAGAATTAATACAATAGACATATTACCAAAAGCAATCTAAAAAATTAATGCAATTCCTTTCAAAATACCAATGACATTTATCACAGAATTAGGAAAAATGGCCCTAAAATTCATACAGAAGAATAAAAGACCAAAAGGAGCAATGCTAGAGTATCACAACACCATTTCAAATCATACTACAGAACTTTAATTACAAATATGCATGATATTAGCATAAGAACAGATAAACAGACAATAAGAATAGAAGACACAAGGAAAAAACTCACACAGTTTTAATCATCTAGTCCTTGATGAAAATACCAAAAACATAAATTAGAGAAAAAAGAGAACCTACAAAATGGGTGAAAATACTTTTCAGCTACTCTTTTGACATAAGCTTATTATCCAAAATATATAGAGAACCCCCAAAACTCACTACTCAAAAAGCTAATAAGCCAGTCAATAAATGGTGGGTTGAACTAAACAGATATTTCTCAAAAGACAAAAATGGCTAATAAATGCATGAAAAACAATGCTCAATACTTTCAGCAATTAGGGAAATGCAATTTAAAACTACACTGATAGTTCACGCATGTCTGTAATCCAGCTAGCTTGGTAGGCTGAGGAGGAGGAGGATTGCAAATTCAAAACTAGCCTCAGCAATTTATTGAGGCTCTAAGCAACTTGGTGAGACTCTGTTTCAAAATAAAAAGTAAAATGGACTGGGGATGTGGCTCAGCAGTTAATTGCCCCTGGGTTCAATTCCCAATCCAAACAAAACAACAACAAAAATACACTGATTTCATATCACTCCATTTATAATGCAATCATCCAGAATACAAATAATAATAAATTCCGAAGAAGATGGGTAGGAAAGGAACACTTATACATTGTTGATGGCATTGTAAATCCATACCACCACTATGAAAATTGGTAATGGTATTTCTCAAAAGACTGCAAATGGAACTACCATTTTACCCAATTTTACCACTCCTCATTATCTATTCCAAAGAACTGAAGTCAGCATATTACAGTGCTATAAAATACACGCACAACCATGTTTATAGCAGCACAATTCCCAATAGCCAAGTTATGGAACCAGCCTAGGTGTGAACAGAGGAGAATAAAGAAACACACACACAGACACTGAAGTTTTACTAAGACATAAGGAAAAACAAAGCTATGTTATTTGCAGGAGAATGGATAGAACTGTAGAACACCATGTTAAGAGATACAAGGCAGATTCAGAAAATCAAAGGTGATATGTTTCTCTCATACGTGGAAGCTTGAGAGCAAAAACAGGAGAGAAATGGGAGATCTCATGAAAACAGAAGGGAAACCAGTAGAGGAGAAGATGAAGACTAGGGAAAAGGAGGAAAGAAAGGAAAGGGGAGATAATGAGGAATTAAATTGACAAATTATATTACATGCATGTCCAAATATATCACAATGAATTCCAATAGTATGAATAATCATAATGCACCAATAAAAAATAAAACATATGGGGACAGTAATATACCTGGAATAAATGACAAAGGTAAAATCAAAACTACTCACTGGAGATAAACCCTCAACCCAGGTTATACACATCTTCCACACTTTGGTCACATTGAAGATGAAAATACAGCTCTCTTGAGCAGAAGACATCAGATTCAATGCTGTTAGATTGCCAAGAAATTCAAATAAGAACTACTCAAAATATTTAATAGATACACTTAGATGGATTAAAATAAGATTATTTCTTTAAAAAGAGGCAGATTTAAATAAGATACACAATATCTTCTATAAATCAAAATATTATTGAAATAAAAAGTCCATGGACAGCCATAAATTAGATTTTATGTAGTTGAAGTGAGAATTTGTAAGCTGGAAAATATGACAGATTTAATACATTTACTGAAATTCAGCATAGAGATGGAAGATATGATAGAAAAGTTAAGCAATGTAAAAGATACATGATAATATCTAGCATACTCTAATTCATATCCTAGGACATAACTGATAAGTTCCAGAATTTATGACAGATAAGATTTGATATATGCAGGGAAAAAAGTGAACCATGTACTGTAAATCCAAACCTAATAGGCCTTGGATTGAAACTGTAACATAGAAAATTCAAAGAGAAAAACTAATTAGAAAAACACAAAGATTACTGACAAAGGATCAACAATTAAGACTAACAGAAGAATTCTTATGGAAAAAAAATAGCATTCAGGAGAAAATGGGATATCTTCAAACTATTGAAAGAAAACCTAATTATTTAGCTGTTTTTAATCAGCTTATTTACCACTCAAATATGAGGACTAATTAATCTCATTTTCAGAATTAAAAAGACAAAGTTTTCCAGTTGCAGATAATTTCTTCAAAAATTACTAAAGGATGTTCTTCAGGAAAACATAAATAGAACCAATAAAGAGGGACTAAAACATAAAAAGCAATGGGAACAAAACATTGGGAAATGATAGAGTTAAAATACCATTTAGAATAGTAACAAAGGTGCATAAGAAGTTTATTGAAATTTTATAAGATTTTGAATAAAATTATAAAACTATTGAAACAAAGTTTAAATTTCCTAAATGATAAGCTATACAATGTTCAGGGATGGTAATTAAAAAGTTATAATGCTGAAAATTCATCAATAAATTGCAATTTTAATCACCATCCCATGAATTTATGGAAGTTGAGAAGCGATTCTAAAAATTCACAAGTACAAGTGAAATACCTAGAATAATCAAATCAATTTTGGGAGTAAGATAAAATGGAGTGTGTATTCTGATTCTTTGATTTTAAAATTTACTATAAAACTGAAGTAATTAAACAATGTGCTTTTTTCAGAGAAATAGATAAGCAGAAAATGGAACAAAATAGAGACTAATAAAAGTCATATAGTAGTTTATGATCTATATTTATACTATATATATAAAATATATTTATTATATATGAGTAATATCAATATATATGGAGTATAATAAGAATAGTAACTAAAACTTATATGGCTCCTGCTAGATAAGTTTTAGACACTATTCTAAAAGTACTCTGAAAGTGTTTTACACATTCTAATTCATTTATCCTCAGAGGTGGCATTACATTTTACTCAGTCTTATCAGCATTATTCATAATAGGCAAAAGGGGGAAATAACCCAAATCTCTTGGAAGAGATGAAGGTATAAGCAAATTTTAGCAACTGCATGCAATAGAATATTATTCAGCCATGTGCTAAATTAAAGAAGGCAGACCTGAAAGGTAACTGTATCTTATGTGATTCCTTTTATATGAAACATCCAGACTAGGCAAATCTATACATACAGAGACCAGACCAGTGGTTGACAGGGGCTCTGAGAAAGGGAAACAGGAAGTGATTACTTAACAGGTACAAAGTGTTCTTTGGGGTGGTAAACTTGTGAAACTAGAGAGATGTTGTGGCTGCACAGCACTGTGACTGTAATTTGTGAATTGAACTGTATGCTTTGGCTTAATTGTTAATGTGAATTTTGCCTCAAGAAAAAACTTTTGAATCAGCAAGCGTTCATCAAATAGTGCTTTATTCATATGGCCAAAGTAAAATTAAGATTTCCCCCTAATACTACAGATTATAATAAACATCAGATTTATTAAAATCCTAAATACAAAACAGTGCTTTACAATTTGTAGAACAAAATGTAAGAGAATACCTCTATGGTCTTGAGAAGCTAGAAGTTTCTGGGAGAAAAGAGAACATTAAAAGTTAAATATAAGCCATGAATCAGAAGGGACTGTTTGCAACCAGTACAACTGCCAAAGAGATGTTGTCTGGAATATATGAAGAATTCCTGTTAGTCAGCTTTTCAACACTGTGACAAAATTACTTAGAAAATCAACTTACAGGAAAGATTTCTGTTGGCTCGTGGTTTCAGATGTTTCAGTCCAAGGTCGCTGGCTTCATTGCTTTGGGCCTGAGACAAGGCAGAATCTCATGGTGGCAGGAGTCTATGACGGAGGAAGACTGCCTAAAAGCCAGGAAGCGGAGAGTGCAGGAGGAGGGGGAATATTCCTTGCCAGGGCACACCCCAGTGACCTACCTCCTCCAAGACCCCACCTCCTACAGTTTCCACCACTCCCCAGTAGTCCATTCAATTATGAACCCATCAATGAAGTAATCTGTTCATGAAATCAGAGCCCCAGTGGTTCAGTCACTTCTCAAAAAGCCACTCTGAACATCGCTGCATGGTATTTCAACACATGAAACTTTGGGGGACATTACAGATCCAAATTAAGACAACTCATTTAACTCAATGTGAAAATGAAAACAACTCAATAGGAAAATGGGTAAATGCACAGAAAAGGAAACCTGAAAGTTATTCAAGGATATGCTGTTGGGAGCAGTGACTGAATGATGGGTTTTGTAACCGTCCTGTGACAGAGGCTATGCCCCTCTGGGAATATTCTCTGTGCAATGGTACCTATCAAGTTGCATGGTGATGCCCTGTTGTAAAGGAGGTTCTGTGCTAGCCACAGAGCCATTTAGCACTTGACCTAGATTTCATACATCAGCTCCCAAAGATAGAGGATTCTGAGCACAGCAAGGTAACTACAATGTTAGAGATTTTGAACAATGGGCTTCCTGGGTACCATAGGAAGCCCCAAGCATTGCAACAGTGAAATAGCTACAAGACTGTTTCTAGCCCTCTAACTTTCTTATGCCCCAAGAACAATGCCTCTGCAGTCCTTAAATTCTTGATTATGAGAACCTATATAAATAAACTTGCTGGGCCAGCTTTCAGTCACTGTTTCTCCATCAGAGTGCAGTGTTCCGCCTGATCCCAGCTTTATCTCAATATCTGTGTGTGTGTTTTTCTTAATCTCCAAGACCTCTCGCTGGTTTCTCAGGTTCAGCTGCGCAGGTCACAGCAACATGCAAATTGAAACAATGAGATGTCTTGTAATTTTACATCTGTCAGGTTTGAGAACAGCTGGTGTTTCACAGGATGCAGTGACACATGCTCAAGGAAACACTGCTGCTGGGAGGTAAATTACTTTCTGAGGGTGGTTTCCAGTGTGTCTACATGCTGCTCAACACATGCAGGTAAACACATCAGTGCCCTCTAGATGTCCAACTGAGGGAGGTTCTCATACAAGCAAAAATAATTAAGCACCTGAGTTCCTCTGCAACACTTTAGATAAAACCAAAAATGTGCAAACCGCTATCTATAGGTAGTGGACTAAATATATGCAAAAGAATACTAAAATAGGGAGGTTCATCATAAGCAATAAAATATGTTGAGAGAGAGAGAGAGAGAGAGAGACAGAGACAGAGAGAGAGAGAGAGAGACTATGAGACTGTCCCATATATGAGCTCTTCATATTTGAGGGGTACAAATCTGTTAGAGTTTGGATATGAAATATCTCCTAAAAGTTTCTGGTAGCCAATACAGGAGTATGTATGATAGATTATGAGAAATGATAGATTATGAGAGATTATAATCAAATCAGTGAATTAATCCATTTGATGGGCTAATAATTTGGAAGGACTCTTTTGCTGGGTGGTAACTGTGGGCAGGTGGGGTGTGGCTGGAGGAAGTCGTCACTGGGGGCGTGTTCCTGGCTCCTCATGCTCTCTCTGCTTCACTGTTGTCATGAACTAAGTGGCTCTCCTTACCCATGCCCTTCCACCTTGATGTTCTGGTTCACCTCAGGCTCAGTGGTGGAGCCTGCCAATTATGGACCGAACCTCTGAACCCATTAGCCCCAAAATGTACTTTTCTTTGCTTTAAGTTTATATTGTCAAGTATTTTGGTCACAGTGATGAAAAGCTAACTGTCACAACTCTTGATTCAACCAACTGCACATCGAAAATATTTGGGGGAAAATGTGTATTTGCACTGACTGAACATGTACAGATGTTTTTCTTGTCATTATTTTCTAAACAATATAGCACATCTATTTACATAGCATTTACATTGTATTAGGTATTATAAATAAGCTTTGAGGGGATTTAAAGAATAGAAGAGAATGTGTAGAGAGAGAGAAAGAGAATATCTAAAAAAAAGTGCGAGTGTAAAGTACCAGTTGCCAATATAGTTCATGTTCAGATATAGTTCTTGCAAATTTAAGGCACATAATACATGAGGCATACATGAAAATTACATATGCCAACTTGAGGAAAGTGATTATTGCTGAGAAGGGAAGATGAGAGAAGAAATGGGGTCAGAGAAGGGTGGGTTTTAGTTTTATTGGCAATGGTTTGTTCATCAAATAAAAGAATGAAATTGCTAGCCAAAATGTCAAAATGTTGACAGCTGTTAAATCTAGGTGGTAGTACACAGATGCTTATAAGATTATTTTATATATGTTCTGTACATGAAACATCTCTTATTTTATTTTTAGTATTGGGATTAAACCCAGAGGTCCTTTACCTCTATGCTAAATCCCCAGTGATTTTTATTTTTTATTTTAATGCAAGGTCTCACTAAGTTGCTGAGGGTCTTGTCTTACTAAGTTGAGGCTGACTTTGAAGATGTGATCCTCCTGCCTCAGCCTCCCAAGTTGCTGGGACTATGGGAATGCTCCACCATGACCAGTTCATCTTGTAGTCTTCTTTCTTTTTTTAAAGGATGGAGGTAGAGGTAGAGATGGACAAGAAATGTATGGCCTCACTGTCAGGGAAGTACTTTAATGCAGGAATTGAGCCTCCTTCTCTTCTTCATAGATGCGCAGAACCCAGAGGGCAGTCAGGCCTTGTGTCTGAGGAAGCATCCATTGGTAAGCCAGAGCTCCTGATGAGGGTGGGGCTATTAGAGCAGACAGCAGGTATTGAAGTCACTCTGTGTGCTGGCAAATGTAAGGAGGGAGAGATGGGAGAGGGAAGGACCCTGGAAGCCTGAGACTATACAAAACAAAAGCCATCCTATTCTACCTGTGCTCTTCCCACATCCCACCCAAAAGCCAGGGAAAGACTGACAGCAGGATGCCCTCTAGGGTGCAAGAGCAGGTAGAGAAGCCAGCAAAGAAGATGGGGAAACAAAGGCTTTGGAGGTGTTAGTGTGAATAAGCGACAAGCTAATTATGAAGTAAAGAGAAGGCCAAGTGTGAGTGGAAGGGAAAATAAGAGGATTGGTTAAAAGTTTTTTAAATTAATTAATTAATTTTTTATTAGTTACGCATGACAGTACAATGATCTTGACAATTCATACATTTGAATCAAATGGGGTATAATTTCTCTATTTTCTAGTTGTACGGGTTGCAGAATCACATTGGTCATACAGTCACCTATATGATTAAAAGTTTTTAATGTGCAATTTTAAGACACCCTAGCATCCCACAGTTAATAGTGCTCCTCCTGCTTGGCGAGGGCAGGTGGGGGAAAGGAGGTAACATAGCAGCATAGCAGCGTGTGGGGAAATGGGGTGGCAGTCACCCTGGAGGAATCGGCCCTGGGTTTCTGTGCTCTGGGACACAGGCCCAGGGTGGGCAGTTTGAGGAGCCACCTGGGAAGTGGGAATGTTTTAAGAAAAATTAAGATTGTGATTAAGGAGACCCTTAGTCTCCCTTTCTTCCTCACACTCTCTGCTCTGAGCTTGGAAAGTCAGGCACAGAATCTAAGTCAGATACATGGGTATTTTTTTCTCTGGAGAAACTGATTTGCCCAAGAGATTGTTGACATTTTTGAGATTTTTGACATTAGAGATTTTTGACATTTGAGAGTCTCCCAACAAGATGGCTTGGTTTGATTCTGACATCTGAGGGCCGCTGCAATGAGGGGAACACGGACTCGGAGTGCTAACGAACTTCAAAGAAGAGGCCCCTCATTTGACAGAAGGGTGAGCTGAGTCCCAGGCAAGCAAGGGGCCTACCTGGGAGGGGAATGAAAGGAAGTCAGACTTGAGATTCAGCTGCACATTAATGCAGGTATTTTCCCCCTTTAAGATAGAAATGCTATAGGGTATAGCAGAATACACAAAATCAGACTGTGCAGAATGGAATTTCTAAAGCAATCGACTTCTATTATTTTCAGGTACAAATAGTTTCAGTCACTTAAACTAGGCTATCAAAGTGTGGTCTGCTCAGGGCTCTGGGGGACCCGCCTTAATGAATTAGACAAAGTTGATTCATATCTCATATACCAAATGATTGTCAATTGCTCCTTCTAAGGTAATTGAGAATGCTTGAAAGGTAATTTAAGTGGTACTTTATACTATTAATTAGCTCTACCTAACTTCTATATTTCATTGATAGAGCAGAGGCCTAGCTTGAATGACTCTGGCAATTCACACTAATGAGGTTTCCTGGGTAAAAAAAAAAAAAAAATGTTTTTGGCCTGAGCACACCTGACAGGAATGTAGTTCAGACTCTGAACGCTTTTGACCCTCTGTGGACACTCATTTAGCATTTACCTATGGCAGCCAGGCCTGGACGGATAACATTTAACCACTAATGAAGCATTTTGATTGGAAATCCCCCTTTTAAGGCAGGACCAGATATCCATAGCCAGCATGACTGAGGGCTGATCCGATTAATTAATTAAGAAGAACAAAGCAGAGCTCTGGGCAGTTCTCTTGTTGCTTCTGGTAACATTTTCTTTTGATTCTACATCTTTGTCAAAACAAAGATAAGCAGGGATGATGTGGCCGCCTAGAGAAAGATAAGCCTCCACACGTTTGCTCTGGGGACTCTGCCATGGCTTTATCCTTCTGAGAGACACAGGGAGTTGCTCTGCAGAGATACTCTGTGATGTCCTCCAGAGGGGCTCTGGTCTTCACAGAGCTAATTATCGGAGTGAGAAACCCAACAGGACACACAAGGCCACACTGGAGTGGCTAGACTAAGGAGTGGCTTCGACAGAGCACCCATTCTCTCTGTTGAATCCCACCTTTAGATTTTCCCTCCCATCCCCCTATAGCTGATTCTTAAAATTTTATATTGTCTTGGTGTGTGTTGCCATCACAAGTTTTAACTTTCCCATACCAGAAGCAGGGCTTAGTCACCCTTGACATGGTTTCTAGTTCAACCCTCCATCTCCCACCCGGTTCCTCTGAGTGGTCCATGAAGAAATCTGCCTTATACAGTTTCCTTCTGGTGACAGTGTTCTTATGGGCCAGCTATGCACAGGCTACTTGGCTGCTCCTGCTCACTCTAGAACTCCCCATGGGCTGAGCAGATATGACACAGAAAGCTCTAGGTCACAGTGTGACTTCCTGGAACTCATACCCACTTGCCCACCAATTAGAAGTCCCCAAGAGACACTTGTATGGGCCCAATAAAGGCATAGGACTGCAGGTGTCTCTCTCTTTCCACATGTTCTCTGACCTCCATGTGTCCTCCGGGTATGCCATGTACTCCCACCCCAACCCCAGGACATGTATGCAATAAAGTCTTTATTTTTATCTTCTGTCTCCTAATTCTTGAAGGGGTGTTCTCCATCATAAATATCCTAAATTAAGACATTCCCCAAATTCCATTTTTGTATCTACCCCTTCCCTCATTCTCAGTTGCTCAGGAGGAAAGACTAAGTCATTTAAATTGGCATCCAGTATGGCCAGTGGGCTGCTTACTCTGTTTGCCTGGAACACGCCACTCTGAGGATGTGACAGTTGGCTAATCACCGGAGGCAGAGAAGAGATATGGTTATCCTGTGCTGTTGGCACCCTGAGAGACCCTAGCTATGCTGGCAGAAGAGAGGAGCACCAGGCCTGGGCAGGGCTCTTGGAACTACCCTTGCCTCTCTTTGTCTGTGTCCATGAGAATGGAGTAGGTTGGTTCCAATGGAAGCCCTACTTCCACACATTAAAGAACACAAGTTGCAGTGAGCTTAGAGGTATTTTTCTTTTCTTTTAAGACTGACACGTATGCAGGTATGTTTGTTTGTCCTGGTGAAATTTAGAACTCATCTCTCCAGTGATCAAACCTGCAACCTAGCAGTTGCTAGCACAGGTCAATTAAAGAAACATTTAGTGAGTCCTGACCATTTGCTCAACTCCATGCTAGACTAGGAACACAGAAGTAATTGTTTTTGCTTATCCAGGCCTTTTGTTCCATGGAGCACCAAGGTAAGGAAGAAACAATCAGTCACATTGAACTGAACTTTGTAATTTTGATTGTTCTTGAAATCTGGAGAATAAAGTTTATTTCCCTCAATTCTCTTGTAATAGAGTAAATTTACAATCTAATATATATATATATTAATATGTTTTATATATATAAACATATTAATATATGCACAATTTTTATTAATCTAAACACACTTGATTTGTGTACTTCAGAGTTAAATTATGAAGCAAAATCTTATTAATGCAAAAAGAAAAATGGATAGGCATGCTGATGGATTTAGTTACCTTTTATAAATGCTGAATTGGCTTCTTGAGTGAAAATAATCATATGGATTTCTTGAAAAGATATTTACATTGACAGTTTATAAATGCTAACTAAATTCTTTCCAGACCCAGAACCCATGCCCTGAAACTAGAGGCATTTAATTTTGGAAAGGTAAAGTGTAAGATTAATTAATCATTTGAAGGTTTTTTTAAGTACTAAAATCTTACCAAAGAAAGTCAGTCTTTTTGCAGAGAGTGTCTATTTGTGTTTTCAAATCTGTTATTCAAAAGCTGTGCTTTTGGTAAATTTATATTTTGTGTCTTTCTGGGATTCCTTACCACTGTTTTATGTACAAGTTTATTTTGGTCTTCAAGTTTCCAAATATATTCATGTAATTTGGATTAGAAGCATCTTTGTATGAAAACCTTTAGGGGAATGTTTATATACATTCTTTTCCTTTTAAGCATTTACTTTAATTTGACCTTTTTTATTTGAAATTCTATTTGTCATATACTTTTTTCCCAATTCTACTCGTACTCTCAAGTATAGGGTACTTCAGAGTGGGTTATTGTTGCCAGTACTTTTAACACTTCAATAGGAGGCAATAAAGCAAGGTGGAGAGACCATAGACTCTTCAACTAGACTGGTTGGTATGAATCCCTGCCCAGTCATTTTGCAACTGTTTAGTTTCCTTAACAATAACACCTACTTCATGGAAGTGTTAGGAGAATTAAATGGAATTATGTGTGTAAAGTGTGATGCTTAATGCTCAGAGGAACCAAATAAAAGTTAGCTAATACCTTAAAGCTAATGCTCTTTGGTTTTATAATGTTTGACTCAAACTTCCTTTTAAATGCCCACATTCACATACCCTTATTATATTTGTAGATTGTATCAGTTCTAAAACACAGAAAAATTAATTACAAAGCATATATCACAAACAACTAAAAATCATCCTTATATAGTGCATAAATAATTCCATCTTGGTTTCATCTTTTAGTTTATGTGAAAGTGTAGGCCCACCTCTTGGACATAACCACAAAATAGGACTGTGTGCATCTGCTGGAAGCCTCTGAGGAATCTAGTTTATATGAATGGAAGTGCACTGCAGAATGGATTTTATATTTTAAAGGGATTAATAAAAAGACCACATGCCCTGCCAACGAAGTGAGACTCTTTAAAAGGAATAGCCACTACTTGTCTTGGTTTTCAGACCTCCTTTTTGAAAGGGCTCTGCCTGGGTTAGATGCCCAGACTTGGAAGTTCCCTGAACCCAGAGAACCATGTGTGAAACGCATCAAGGGAATAAGGCTTCCCCCAAACCAAACTTCATTGTTTTTCTTGGAGGTGGAGAGAGCTGCTGTTAGAAAAATTTCCAAGGTTCCTGTGATTTGTTATGAATTGAAGGTCATTCCCTGGACTGGATCATCGAAGGCACCGAATCCCGCCCCCCAGTCAACGTGGAAGCAGATGTATGCTGGCAGTCCTGCAGCGGAGGAAAGAAAAACCAGCTGCAAAACCCACTTGGCTTGCCTGGCCGCATTTCATTTTGCCTCTCACCAGGTTGTCTTTTTCTAGTCTTCCACTAGAGGGCGCGCGGCCACCAGCTGTGCTCGTGCTCCAAGGAGGCATCTCCTCTGATTCTGCCCTTTGCGCTCTGGAGTTGGGGCCTAGCAGACAGGTCCTGCCAATCACAGACCCAGGGGGATAGGGCCCAGCCTCGGTTTCAGGGTTTCAGGGAAACCTCCAGAAGTGACTCTTTGGAGAGGGTGGAGACCGTGAGACCCCCACGTTACAGGACCAGACTTTAAAACCCTGATGATCTTTTCTTTTCTTTTAAGAGTGGGGGAGAGAGAGAGAGAGAGAGAGAGAGAGAGAGAGAGAGAGAGAGAGAGAGAGAGAGAGAGAGAGAGAGAGAGAGAGAGAATTTTTTTTTTAGTATTTATTTCTTAGTTCTCGGCGGACACAACATCTTTGTTCACATCTTTGTTTGTATGTGGTGCTGAGGATCGAACCCGGGCCGCACGCATGTCAGGCGAGCGCGCTACGGCTTGAGCCACATCCCCAGCCCCGGATTTTTCATTTTCTATCCTCAGTGTCTCTTCTTTCAAAAGGATGCTGCAGGGATGGGTTATGATGGATCCGGGGCTCTGGGGATATTTCCTGAACCCTAGATGTCAAACCCAGCCAAGACATGTGTCCTCATGGGAGCAACAGCCTGGAGCATTGGAAACCAGAACTCCAGAAAAATCCATAATTTAGTTTCCCTGATAAAGGAGAAGCTGTCACAGAGTCCCAGGTCTTCCTGTCCGTGAGTCACTCTGCACAGGCATTGTATGGGTAAGGAGAGCACGGATCTAAGAATTTTAACATCAGGTCACTGGGTCTGGCGCTGCTGTTTCCCCCTCCCCAGTGCTCTGTAACCCCCAAGCCCAGCAGGAGGCTGTGATATATCTAGTCCCCTTAACCTAAGCCTGCCCCATCCTATTTCCTAGGCCCCATTCTGTTTCCTTCTAATTTTAAGCAACCTGCCCTGTATGAATTACTTTTGATACTTTGAAACATTTGCTAAGAATAACCAGGGACTATATTCCCACCGCAATTTCAAAAGCCTTAAGACGTACTTCTGCACAAGTGAGGTCATTTGAAACTCCCCTAGGCCCAGGGCACAGTGGGAAATTATGATGCACATCCCTCCCGCTTCACAAATGAAAACAATAAGGCTCAGCAAGAAAGTGCTGAAATTGGAACTTGAATTCATACCATGTGATTCAGTAGGGATTGCTGACATTTTCTTCAGGTCTTTGCATCAGTGGGAATTTGAATTTGACTTTAGAAAAAACTGGAGTCCCTGACCTTCAAATGCACAGGTATGTTATCAGGAGATTGTAACATTCCTTCCAAATACACTTCATAAAATGGAAACTATGTTTGTTTCCCAGATGGAATGAGGGTGTCCTTCCTTGAGGGGAGTAATTAGACAAACCTGGGGGTGGATTCTAACACATTTTGTAGAACAAAAGCACCCAGAAATAGATGAATCAGTTCCTTTAAACAGGAACACTTACATACTATTGTATGAAAGCAGGAAATTTCCAGTCCAATTAATTGCTACCGTGGAGCCTTTTCGGAGGTGCTCATCTTATTATGGATTTAAAAATTGTATGTGGCTTTGAGAGCTCATTGTTCCAGAGCCTGGCTTTGGGTCCTGTGCAAAGCATGCAATTCTTCTTTATGCCACACGATGGCGCAGTGACTCAAGTTTCTCCCTCCCTCTTGGTCTCAAGACAGGAAACTTGGCTCCTGTCAGCAAAATGAACCTATGAAGAGTTTACTTAGTAATGTGTGCTTGATGTTTGTGAAAACTCTTAATGTTAGTATTCCGAGATTGTGAGGAAAGGGGATGCTAAGTTCTGAAGACATAGGAGTGGCTGCTTCAGAAGGACTGGGCAGCCAAAATCAAATCCACCCCTTGGCCCTACTAGTTGGCAGAGGATGACGGAGCTCTGTCCTGCCAAGGCTCACCTTGGGAACTGCAAAATAATTGCTTTTATCCCCCTTTCTAACTAGATTTTCTTTTACAGATTGTTAGTCCTCATTCTTTCACTCACTGTTTCTTAAAAAGGATCATTTAAGTTTGGGGGAATAATGTCTAAGGGGCAACAATCCATTTCTGAACCCCTATACTTAGGGGAAAAATATTTAGTGAAAGAAAATATGTAAATTTGGGAAGAGTTTGGACCCTCTGCGATGTACAGGCTGTATTGTGCACTCACACACAGAGGACCAGGGTGACCTCTAAGCCTGAGGGAGCAGGTCTTGCTTGTCTCCCATGCATGTGTGAGCCTTGGTTCTACACACAGGGCTGATGAGCCCAGAGGCAAGTGGAGATGGCACTGATGACCTGGTAGACCTGTGGCCTTTCACTAAACCCTTGATGCCATGATGTATAGATAACAGAAGTTTAAGTAGCATTGGCAAGATTAGCAGAGGCAAGTTGAATATCAGCATTGCCAAGCATTCCCAGAGGCATAGAAAAGCCTTGAATTTTTTTCATAGAAGAAATTAATTCTCAATTTCTCAAATTCAAGATCATAGACTTATGTGGGATGTATATTCTTGTCTGTGTTTGAATCCCATGCACAACACATGCCACATTTGAGGGGCTATATCTGCTCACGTGTGTCATATTTACCTTCTTTCTTCATTTGATGTTTTTGTTTTTGTGTTGACATCTGCATTATTTATGAAGTTATTCTTTTATAGACACTCATAGCACACCCACTGGGTGCCAGGAATTTAAGACCAAATAGTCATGCTTATTTGGAGAAGAAGTCAGAGCCCTGGGAATCCATTCTTTTGTGATGGGGAAGTGGCCCTGCTCAGATGGCCATGAATGTGGGCTCTTGGATCTGTGTGCCTCCAGTGTGTGGACGGAGGCAAAGCCCACAGCAGCATGTTGGGTCAGGGATGGAGTAAACAAGCACAGGGGCTTCTCACGGCGCCCACAGAAAGAACTCAAGGAATAACAGCCATTGCTACTATCCCTTTGTCTCCATCAACCAAAGAAAGCTATGTACAAATACCTTCTTACAAATACCTATCTCGTGCTTATAGAGCAGCTACTGTGGGAAATTAAAGGAGAGTGGACACAGCCCTAAAGAGATGGGACACACACCATCATGGCCCCAGAAAGGGTAAATGATGCTGGAATGAACCTGAATGAACCTATCACTCTGGTCAAATGAGTGTGGGATGAAGATAGAGGAGACCAGGTTGTGGCCTGTGGCTCTGCCTGGCCGGGGGTACTGTCCTCCTGGGGTACCACTGCTGTGTTTTATCATCAACTCCTGGAGGAAAGTCTGCCCTTAGAGGCACAGAAAGACCCCTCTCCTGCCTGGAGGGTTCTGGGCCATGGGCACTCTCTTCTACCTCTGCTCCAAGCTCCCATGTGTAGGAGCACCCCTGGTCATGGAACCCCAGGTTGCCTTGCCTGGCCCAGTAATCAAGACTCAGGTCCATGCTGGTGCCTGGAGACAATGGGTATCCTGCCCAGGTCCTGGTGGCTTCCAGGAGCTGTGCTTTCCCGCAGGTTCTTCCTGCTTGGTTGATGAAAGCGTGTAGGGAGCAGCCACATGTTCAGTTCCCAAGCCTGGAGTTCCCGAGCCAGGCACAAAGGGAACAATCTGAAAGGACCTTCCTGGGAGACAGGTGGAGGGAACAGTTGAGTGAGGATGAGCACACAACATCTTGCCCTCAGGGACAACAGGAGGCTGAGGAGCAAGACTAGGAACCAGGGACTTGGGTTAGCCAGGTGACCTTGAGCAGGTGAGCACATCTCTCAGGGCCTGGGGTTTCAAATCTGCAAAACAGGGAGGAGGGTGTTGCTGACTCTCTTGCTGGGCTCTGTCTGTGCTAGGGGCCATGCTGGACACGGGAATTGGTAAAGACAGGCTTTTCTGTGAGCCTGTCTGTCCAGGAGTCCTTTCCCTTCCTCTGGCTCCAAGTCTCTTCCCCTGGGCGAGGAGCAACTGGCAGCATCCAGAGGGTATCCATCCTCAACACTCGGCCAGGACATTCCCTCTCACTGCCACATCAGTATTGAAGTCACTGAACTTGACCTCTGCAAACTTCACCCTTCCCCAGCCCTACCTGTGTTTCCTGCCCCTGACAGGTGCCCAGATGCTCCCTCACACAGAGTCCCTGTGTGGTCACCTCAACTTTCCTGATATCATTCCCTTCTCCCCAACCCACAGGTTCCTCAGTTTTCCTGAGGTGGCCATCAAGCTGAAGGGACGATGTGGGCATTGTGGGGGAAGCACCTTAACTTGCTCCCAAACCTTGCCATACTTTCTCTGGTGCCTGAAACTTAATATTTGGGTACCATGGCAAAACCAAGAAGGCTGGAAATTCCTCTTCCCCCTTAGAACTACACACTCAGGATACTCTGCCCGTGGGTCACTCTCCACCTGCTCCATTTGAGCACTAGGTGGTCACTTACAGTAATATGTCCCCTCTCCCTGGGTGTCTCCTCAGAATGCAGAGATGCTCACCTGCCTGCAGGTCAGCAGACACGCTTGGATGTCTCCTGCTTCCATGTCATGACTGGGCTGCTGTATATAGTGGTGGCTGGAACGAGGTCCTGGCGTTTCTGGGGCTCATCAGCTCAGGGGGAGTCAGACTGGCTTTTACATCAGGCCTCATTCTTGACTTCATGAAACAGGTTTTGGAGTCCCTCAGCTGAGCACTACCAACCATCCCTGGTGGTTCCGGGTTCCACTAGTGCCCATCTGTCATTCGTTCCCATCAGCAAGTCTTTATTAAGCACTTCCTCTGTGCCAGGTGCTGGCTGGGCTGGGTGCTGGAGAAATGGGCCCTGAACAAGAAAATGCTTCCCCCTGAAGTTTCCAGTCTAGTGGAGAAACAGGAAAACTAAAGTGGCAAGGATGATTAAGCGGCAATCCTTAAGTCATTGCCATTGCCATCCTTGCTTCTGTCCTGGGCCACTAGGGGTGGGGCTGTTTCCTTGGGAGTGTCTGGCTTGGTCTTTCTGGGACATGGCCCATTTACTCTTTTTGATTGTTTGCTGCAGTCCTTCTGTACTGGGTTCCTCATCAGAACCCCAGAACACAGAGGAGGATCCGAGCAATGATTTCCTCAGTTTCTCCAAGGATTGTTCATAACTAGAACCATTCACTGCATTGATTCACTGCATGTCCTGGATGCCTGAGGGCACTGATTTTAATGCTGAATTTCTCCCCTCACCCTGATTCTTTGATACATTTCTCCATTTTCCATCCTTTTAACATTGGTTTCCCTAGATTTCTGTCTTATCTGAATATTTTTTTTAAAAAAATTGTCTTGGATTAACTCTTCTTTATATTTGCATTTACTCCCATCTCCCCACAATAGCCAACTTGGCTAATAGAGCATGGTTCTCCCTTCTTTGCAGCCTAATGCAGCTTCTCTCTCTTCCCTTTAAAATGTTTTAAATTTATTTTTCCCCCAATTTGGGAAGGTAATACGTGGGAACATCCTAAATTCCAACAGGTACAAAAGGGCATGCAGAAGGCTCCTGAGATGCATCATCCCACCTTAAAGAAAGCACCCCACAATTTTTTTTCATTATTTCTTTGCTTGCCCTTACCCCTTACCCACAAAGAACGGTGGTCTTGCTGTGTTGCCCAGGCAGCTAATAGCTCCTGAAGTCAAGTGACTTTCCTACCTCAACCCTGAGAGTGGCTGGGGCTGGAACTACAGATTCATGCTGCCTTATCCAGCAAATAATTCTCCTCCCCCTCCTCCCCTCCTCCTTCCCCCTCGCCCTGCTTCTTCTTCTCTTTGGAGTGCTGGGGATGGAACCCAGGACTTTGTGTGCATGCTATGCAGGTGCTTTGCCACTGAGCTCAGCCTCCAGTCCACAGTCCTTCTTGATGCACTTCTCAAGGCGATCACAATCAGTGGGTCAGATGGACAGGCCAAGGGAATCCTGGATGGTGGGGAAGTTGAGGCAGCATGCTGCAGGGGAGGAGGAGGCTTTCAGCTGCTGGTGGTGGCAGGGGACTGACTGCGAGGCATGAAGACTCTGGTCATGTGTGTCAGTACCTGGGGGCCATTGCCACCTCTCTTTCTCCTGCTTCCTTCCTGAGCCTTGTCCCACTTCTGCAGGGGCCTGGAGCCCACCAGGTGTGGTAGAAGCAGTGAGTCTGAGCTCACCAAAGCCTGCGATCTCTCTCCCACTGCGTGGGTTGCCAGGAGGGAAAGAGATAGGCAGGATTTTCTTCCAAAAGTTCCTTAGGCAAGTTCTGGCTCTGGTGTTCAGGGGAGACTCTGCAGGATAAAGAGAATGATTTGTGGTGTAATTGTTTAATATTCATCAAGTGCCTGTAATAGACTGGACAACACTGAGAAAGATTTGTGGCTGGTGAAATTAAACTGAGCTCACAACTGGCCTGGTGCCTCCAGGTCCCTTCCAGCCAAGTCCTGGTTTCCTCTGTTTGTCCAGGGGAATGACCTCACAAACCAGGAATGAGGAGCCCCCCGAACATAGGACTGCTGATAATTTTCCTAAGAAAAAGCATTGATTCTCATGTTTTTCCCCACCTTGAGCTACAAAGGGGACAGTAATACCATTACCTTTAAGAAGGAAAGAGAGAGGAAAGGTGACCCCCCAAAGGTGACAAAAAAATCAGTGCAAGTCACATCCTTGAGCCAAGTCTATGACATCAACAAATCTGGGCTTCGGTCCTTCCCTCTCCTTTTCCCTGGTCCAGATGACTACCATCCTCAAGACTCACAAACTCCTTGTTCTTGCTCCCCTTCCAAGACCACCCACCAGGCGGCAAACATGCATTGTTTCATACTAAAGAGTGAGTGACTGATAGCTAACATTGTGGTGTTTTTAGTGTATGTCAGGCATTGGGCTAGGTGATTTTATATCGATTCATTGAATATTTCCAATGAATTCGTGGTAAGTGCTGCCATTAGGAGTGATCTATAAATAAGGAGACAGTGTTTAAATAAGAGAAGGAACACTTAGCCATTCTCCTATGGAATTATACTTCCCACATCTGACATGGATTACCCTTTAAACAAAGCAGAACAGCTTAAGGCTAGTGAGTCCCATATTGGTGAGCAGTGAATCACCTGGGGAGCTGTTAAATGATACCAGTGCTGAGTGCCTTGTGAGATTCAGTCTTACCCCATCTGTGCAGGTGCCAGCAGAGCTCCAGCATGGGCCTGGCTGATAGCTCTTACCAGGCATCTCGTGAGGACCCCAGGAGAGCCCCTGCTAACAAGGAAGGTCAAGGAGAAGGGCAGCACACACAGGACAAGAGGTGAGGGATGCATTTGAAAAGCTTGCTGCCTAGGCTCAGAGGGGCAGCTGCTTGCTAAAGAAAGCTGGTTTTGATCCCAGGAGGTGGTGCAAATGAGTCAAGTGTGCTTCCAAGGGGAAGGTGGACCCTGGCTGGGCCAGCTGAAATTTTGGGGACCAAAGACCAATTTGCCATGGCAGTGTTTTCAGGGTGGCCCTTCAGAGGAATCTATTTCTAGAAATTAAGGCCTATTCTAGTGCCTTTTTCTCTCCTGTCAGAGATTGGCCTGATGAGAGGCGCTGCTCTTGAAAAGCTCCAGGGGCCAGGAAGGGGCCTGGGAGCTAAATCAGAAGAGAAGGAGTGGGCGGGGGGGAGGGGAGAGCATGGCCTAGGAGAGACCAGAACAGATCCCTGGAAATTGTGCTGCCCCAAGGAGACTCCTCACAGTGTGGAGAGTGTCCAGCCCTCAGAAGGCAGAGTTCATTTCTGCTTTCTCCCCAGAGCGTGTGGTTTACGCCCCTACGCCTGAGTTCATCAGGGCAGGGTGGACAGCTCATCACTCTGTCCTTCTCTCATTGCAAGGGGACTTTGCAGTTGGAGAGTGTCTTATTCATCTTTGTTCCCTGTGCCCAAGCTTAGCAGACACCAGACACACAGCAGCTACTCGAAAGAGTAACCAGAGGTCTTGGTTTGTATGGGGCTGAGAGTGTTTCTGGGATGTGGAACTTTCAGTGCTAAAACTGGGCAAACTGGGATGAGCTGGGTATCTTCAGTGTCCCTAGAGAAGCCTCAGGAGAAAGAGCCCAAAGTGGTGGGTGGCTGGCTTCACGAAGGCTTCAAATAATACTGGCATAGTTTGTCCGGAGGTCAGCTGTCCCTCTGCAGGGTGTCCCTCATTTGGCACAGTCGTCTAACCCACCCTTTCTTCTGATATGTGGGAAATGAATGCCACCAGCCAAATGGACATGAACTCCAAGGGTGGTAGGGGAGGGAGAAGGCAAATCAGAAACTCAGCATCTTCAGGGAAAGGTGGGAGATTCGCCTCCACTTCCAACTAAGAGCAGAGTTTGGATAACAACTGCTGACTAAAAGAACAGGACAGAAGGAAACTGACCAGGGCACAGCACATAATAATGATCAAAATAATAGCTACTCCTTTTGAAAGAACAGTTGGTTTGTACCAGGTGCTATAATGAAAAATTTTAGTTTTAAACATCTATGTGAAAAATACAGAAAAAGACAAAAAGGGAAAAATGTCTTCTAACTCCACTGCTATTGTGTGGCAGTGGTCATGATCACATAGGACAGGAGACTCTGCGTTCACCTGGTCTGTGCAGTCTCTGGTTCCAAGGGGACCATAGTGTGGGGTGGGTCCTTCCCAACTTCCTCCCATGAGATGCAGAAGTATCTGTGTGGACACAGAATCATCTTTATAAATGGAATCAGCCTGTGCATTTGGGTCTGCAACTGCTTTCTCTATATATTTAGACCTCCTTTCTTCCATCTCATTGGTACTGATCTTTGATCTTTCAGCTTCGCCCTAGCATTCTGGGGATGAATGCAGCATGATTTTTCTAGGTTTCCCTTATTGGTAACTTACTCACATATGATCACTTTGCTATTAGGCCTTTATAGCTTATCTTTCTACATGTGTACAAACTTTTCTGTTGAATATATTTTTAGAAGTGTTGGAATTAGAGTTTATCCACATTTTTATCTTCATAAATACCACAAAGCCGACACCCAGAAGGGTTGCACCAATTCATTTTTCCAACTCCATGTCTCCACACCCATGCTATTGTTAGATGCTATTGTTAATTTTTTTTTTGTTGGACCTATGAGTGCAAAGTGGTATCCTGTTACTTTCATATTTATTTCACTGATCATCTAATTCATGTGAATTTATTCACCCTCTCACCTATTTATTGGCCATTATTTCTTCTGTTCATATATTCTACCTAGTTCTTCTATAAAGGAATTGTGTTTTTCTTATAAATTTGTTACATATATTTTTTACATGAGATGTAAACCCTGTAAACATTATATCCTATCTGTTATTTTCTTTTGTTTTTTTTTTCAAATAGGGTTTTAATTTCGATGTGGCAAAAATTTATTCATTCATTTCAGATTTTGCTCCCTTCAGAAGACTTTCTTTATAATGTAAAACTAGTCTCAATTGTATTCTAATAACTTTATGCTTTTAAGCAATATTTAGATCTTTTGTCCATGGGAAAGCAGGTGTCTAATTTTGTTTTCTTTTTTTTGGGGGGAGGAGGAATCCTGTTTTCCCAGGAACTGTGATGCCACTTTTATCATATATGAGCTTGCCATAGAGACTCAGATATATTTCTATGCCCTCTGTGCTTTCCCATTGATCCACTTATTTATTAGACTGTCATTACTGCTTTGATTGGGGCAGCTTTTTGTTACATTTTCCTACTTATGTTCACCATCACTCTTGATCTTGTTCAGAAATCCCTTGGCAATTCTTCTGCAAGATTTTATAAGATTCACACCATCTGACTAAATATTTGCCCATACTTTTACATTTAAATTAATGGTGTCAGGGAAAAAAAATCTGTAGTACCTCAGAGATACTAGTCAACAGGGATTGAATGACAAAGTAAAATAAAAATCTCGTAAGGGAGGAACATATATTTTGTAGGAATTGCTGTGTGGAAGCCTGGCCAGATTTTATTATGGAAGAAGTTAACAGACAAAAAAGCATATCTTTTACCGAAAAAGAAAGAAATGGAGAATGTTCTTATAGGACCAGAACAGTCTTGCAAAAGAGGGGATAAAGAATGGATTGATCAGGGTTTTCTAGACAAAGAGACCAATAGGATGGACCTGTGCATATTAAGGAATTGGCTCACATGATTGTGGATACTGGCGAGTCAGAAACCCGTAGAACAGAGATTGACAAAAGAGTTGCTGTGTGATCTGATGTCTGGATTCTGCAGAGCACTGGGCTGTACACACAGGCAGAGTTCCTATGTTACAGTCTCAAGGATTCATCTTCTTTAGGGGACCTCAATGTTGGTTCTTAGGTTAAAAATGATTGCACAAGGCCCATTTACACTATGGAAGGAAATCTGTTTCAGCCAAAGTCTACTAATTTAAATCTTAATCATCTTTATAGTGACATCCACACTGGTGTTTGTCCAAGCAAGGGCCTCATAGCTTAACCAAGTTGAAACATTAAATCAAACTAAAAAGTTTCTTCTCAGCCAAAGAAACAATCTGTGAGGTGAACAGAGAGCCTACACCTGGGAGCAAATTTTTACCCCTCACACATCAGATATAGCACTAATCTCTAGGGTATATAAAGAACTCAGAAAGCTAAGAACATACACACACACACACACACACACAAAATGACCCAATCAACAAATGGGCCAAGGACCTGAACAGACACTTCTCAGAAGAGGATACACAATCAATCAACAAATTTATGAAGAAATGCTCATCATCTCTAGCAATCAGAGAAATGCAAATCAAAACTACTCTAAGATATCATCTCTTTCCAGTCAGAATGACGGCTATTATGAAGACAAACAACAATAAGTGTTGGTGAGGATGTGGGGAAAAAGGTACACTCATACATTGCTCGTGGGACTGCAAATTGGTACAGCCAATATGGAAAGCAGTATGGAGATTCCTTGGAAATCTGGGAATGGAACCACCATTTGACTCAGCTATCCCTCTCCTCAGACTAGACCCAAAGGACTTAAAAACAGCATACTATAGGGACACAGCCACATCAATGTTTATAGAAGCACAATTCATAATAGAAGCACAATTCATAATAGCAAAACTGTGGAGCCAACCTAGATGCCCTTCAGTGGAGGAATGGATAAAAAAAATGTGGCATATAAACACAATGGAGTTTTACTCAGCAATAAAAGAGGATAAAATCATGGCATTTGCAGGTAAATGGATGGCATTGGAGAAGAAAATGCTAAGTTGGTCAATCCCCAAAAAACGAATGCCAAATGTTCTCTCTGATATAAGGAGGCTGACTCATAGTGGAGTAGGGAGGGGGAGAATGGGAGGAATAGATGAATTCTAGTTAGGGCAGAGGGGTGGGAGGGAAAGGGAGGAGGCAGGGGATTAGCAAGGATGGTGGAAATCATTATCCAAAGTACATGTATGAAGACTTGAATTGGGTGTCAACATACTTTATATACAAACAGAGATATGAAAAATTGTGGTATATATGTGTAATAAGATTGTAATGCATTCCGCTGTCATTTTTTTAAATCAATAAAAAAATTAACCACCACAAAGGGCATGTATTTGGCCAAGGGCAAAAACAAGAACACTAAAACCCTATAAGATGAGTCCCAAGAAGACTGGAGAGCCATCAGGAGGTGATGGTGGAAACACATAGCATACACTGGATGAGGGGTGTCTAGTCAGTTTGGACTCGATAACAAAATACCATCATAGACTGGTAGCTTACACAGGATACACATGTATTTCTCACAGTTTTGTAGGCTGGAGAGTCAAAGACAGCAGAATCAGTGCCTTATGAGGACCTGCTTTCCGGTTTGTGGCTAAATTCCTATTGTGTTCTCATGTGTCCAAGGAGAGGCCTCTCTTGGGCCCCTTTTGTCGGGACTCCAACCTTATTCAATATATGTGTCATGGCTGATCAACTTGTGTCCACAGGACTTATTCTTGAGGGCATATCCCTCATGACCCAATTGCCTCCCAAAGGCTCCTCTTCCCATATAACATTACAATGGAGATGAAGTTTCAATAGGAATTCTGGAGGTACACGAATATTCAGACCATAGCAGATGGGGTGCCCGGTATACTAGGGTACAGATCACTTGTTCTCCTCTTCATCAAGGAGAAATAGCTCTAGCCCAAATGAGGTAAAACATTAAGTATATAAGAGAGACTTCCCAGAGCACCTTTAAATCTACTGTCCTCTAGGATGAGTCCAGCTGCAGCTCAGGGTCCTGGAACCTCTTGGAGATGTGAACACTGAACCTCCGTCAGGAATTTTACAGAGATCACACATAGCCAAAGGGTCAGAGCTTTATAGACTAGCTGTTTGGCTTCTCATAAAGAGAACATACTGCATACAAATCCCCAGCCAATGTATAAAAGAAATTACAAGCTAGTGGTCTGAGCACTTAGAGATAAAGGGTCACAGTGAGAGAGCTGTCCTGGGGTAGCCGATTTCAGATGTTTCGCACACCTGTGCATGGCATGCTTCACCCCAGCCCTGGGCTCTCTGTTGCCTTCACTAGCCATATTATTCCTCCTTGCAAGTGAGCTGAGCCAGAGGGTAAGGGGTGTGCCCAAGATCCGTGGCTGGAAATAAAAGGACTCAGGCCATCAGTGGAGCTTGCATTCTTTCTCTTGCTCTGCAGAAAGGACCATCAAACAACAGCCATGGGCTGAATCTAGCCTACCAACTGTTTTTGTATGTTCTGGGAGCTAAGAATGGCTTTTACATTTTTAAATGGTAGTGGAGAAAATACCAAAAAGGAATTATACTTGGTGACATGTGAAAATGATATGAAATTCAAATTTCAGTGTCCGTCAATAAACTTTCATGGGAACACAGTTATAACCCTTCGTTTATACACCAGCATCCATGGCTCCTTTTGTGCTCAAATGGTGGAGTTGCTATGTTAGAGACTTCTGATTTTCAAAGACTCGACTATTTAGTATTTGGCTCTTTACAGAAAAAGATTGGTGGTCTCTGTTCTCCAGGCTTTTGGCCAGTTCTTCTGTGGCTCTATGTTAACAGATATATGGAGATGTGTCAGAACCTGGAAAGCAAATGGTATGAGAAATGATTTTTATGTTGGCATGATTTGAGCAAGGCAGTACCATGGAGCACGGGAAAAGACAAAAGACGTGGAGACAGGAAAAGGCAGGATGATGAAAGATCCTGGGATTTAATTTAATTGAAACTCAGTGTTTTGGACTGTGAGTCTGGCTTTCAGTAGGACATTTGCAAAATCTCTAATGATATCCTTGCGGATCTAATAGAGAGAATGTGGATTTGATGAGAACGAGGAGATATATGTGTCGTGGCTGATCAACTTGTGCCCACAGGACTTTATTAATGAATTGCTGCCAACCAAAGGTGTCCAGTGGTATGCTGTAGGGCCAGGCCTTTGAGCCCGTCCTGTCTAACATCTACATCAAATGATTGGATAAAAATACAGAGAACATGCTTATCCAGTCCAAAGTAAAATAAGTAATAATAAGCATTAGCAGTTCCAATTGGAAGACCTGAGCATTTTTTTTTTTTTTTTTTGTACTGGAGATGGAACCCGAGGGCTCTTAACCACTGAGCCACATCCCCAGCCCTTTAAACATTTTTTAGTTAGAGATAGAGTCTCACTAAGTTGCTTAGAGCCTCTCTAAATTGCTGAGGCTGGCTTTAAACTCGTGATGCTCCTGCCTCAACCTCCCTTCTGTAAAGGGATTACAGCGTGGGCCACCGCATTTCATATTATCAAGAAGGAGATTATAATCTGAAAAAGGGATGTAGCGAAAAAGCAATTGCAGTATTAAGACTAAGAAGAGCAGGGTAGTGCTCTGGTCAACAGAAATGATAGGAATTGCATTGTATGGGACAGAGGTGCTGGCAACATCAGATCCTGCCCCAGGCGTTAAGAGAGAGACCTTTGCAAGTAAGATGACCATGGAGAAACCGAGCCAGGGTTGCTGGGTCTGGGAACAACATCACATGAGGAGTGGGAGAGAAAGCATGAGGAACAGTTGGCTTAGGGAAGAGAACTTAAATAGGACATTATCTTTGTTGGGTTCCTCTGGAATAAACCCTGGGGCAAGGATTGGGTGAGTTCACTTTATTTGAGAAGTACAGAAAATACTAGAAGTGTGAGAAGGGGAGACAAGGAAGGCAAGAGAGTAAGGGGTATGTACCCAGCCAGCTCCCTCTGTGAGTGACTGGGGTTTAATGCTGCAAGAAACTCTGGGACATGGTACACAGGTTCTTAGTTCTCCCACAGGTGAGGGTCCAGGGGCAATTATGCATGTCCATTCTCTTTGAGGACTTTGTCCAGGTGTCTTTCCAAGGCTTCAAACAGAATTCCGGTCTCAGAGACAAGGTCTTGGGTAATAGAAGACTGTATGGGTGGGGTCCCAGCACGTGTGCTGTGGGTGACATTCCTGAGATGTATGAAGAACTGTAAAGTGGATAAAAATGACAGGAAGCAAACTTGGGGTGAAGGGGGAGAAGCCTTTCCTAACTCTCAAAGCTCCATGAATCAGTGGCTTCTAAGGCTGTTCAATCCCCAGCAGCAGAGCTCAAGGGGCCAGGTCTTGGACACGCTGGGAAGAGATGGTTGAAGAGAGTGACATGTTGTTCCTCTCTGGGTCCAAGAGGCTCAATTTTATGACTGAAATACTAATGGACCATTATACACTGGTGGTGAGTAGGAGAGTGTGGAGGTGACAGTAAAGGGCTGGAAATGGGGGCTGCTGCGGGTCCTTTCCCAGTCTGTGAAGTCATACTGTGCATCAGGCTCTGCCTCCACAGAGGCCAACCCTGGAGAAGTGAGGGGCACCCAGCAAGCCACTTCCTGTCCAGGCTGTGATCCCTTTGACTCCCAGCATCGGGCTGCTGAGCACAATAGAAGGACTCATCACTTAGAGGCAGAATTCAAAAATAGCCCCTCGGGCAAGCACATCCATGCAGAGGCAGTGGGATCCCGCCTGTCCTCCCGCCCAGCAGCCCCTCGGCTGCACTTCAGAGGCCTTGGGGCCCGTCCCCCTTCCGAGCCTTCCCTCCAAGACCCTCCAAGCCGGAGCTCAGCAGCTCACGACAGAGGGAGCTCATTATTTTGCTGCAGTTGACTTGAAATCTGAAATCAATCGGGTATCAAATATTCAGTCCTCGGTTTGATACTGTTTTTCAAAGGTGCAATAACGTTGAGAAATGACACTGCATTTCCTAATTATGAAATTCTGTCGTTACCGCTCCGTCTAGAATGACTTGGCTGCAGGGTTTTCTTTCTTTTCTTTTTTAAGGTTTAGCATACAGTACGATTATTTTAAAATTGCTTTGGAAGAATGTGTTTCATCAGCGAACTAGGAGCGTACTTATTACCCAAGTTTGGAGGCAATTTAAGAGGAAGGATAAATTAGCAGAGTCTGGAGGCCTCGGGAAATAGGCCCTCCCTGGTCCCTTAGCCGCCTTCTCGCTGAAGTTAATCAAACCTCTCACTGTCAGGGCCGATAGCTCCTCTGCACACCTCACCACATCCCCCTGGCCTAGGTCATTAGCCATTTGGGGACTGGAAGGGACCCCTAGGAACCTCCTGCTGAGAGGAAAGATGGGCTTCCCAGACCTCCATGTCTGCCATAACCCCCATGAGGAAGAGCTGCTGAAGGTACCAGCCTGTGGGAAGCTGAGCCTCTGAACAGGGAACATGGAGGCCTCCCTGCGTGGGGGAGCTGTTGAGCGAGTTCCCACTGCCTAAATGGTGACCAGGAGCCGTCTGAGTCTCTTCAGGCTGCTGTAACAAAATTCTACAGACAGAATTGCTTATAAACAACCAAAATCTATTTCCCACAGTTTGGGAGGTTTTCCAAAACCAAGTGCTGGCAGATGTGGTGTCTGGTGAGGGCTCAGTTCCTGGTTCATTGACAACTGCCTTCCGTCGCTGTGTCCTCACATGGCAGAAGGGATGAAGGACCTCTCTGGGGTCTCTCTCTCTCTCTCTCTCTCTCTCCTTTTTTTTTTTTTTTTTTTTTTTTTGGTACCAGGGATTGAATCCAGGAGTATTCAACTACTGAGCCACATCCCTAGCCCTTTTTATAATATTTTGTTTAGAGACAGGGTCTCACTGAGTTGCTTGGGGCCTTCCTAAATTGCTGAGGCTGGCTTTGAACTCACCATCCTTCGTCCTCAGCCTCCTGAGCTGCTGGGACTATCCATGTGCACCACCCACCGCACCTGGCTTGGGGTCTCTTCATAAGGGCACTAATCCCATTCACAAGGACTCTTGTCAGCAGAAGCCAATCACCTCCCACTGGCCCTCCTCCAAACACCATCTTACTGGGAATTAGGTTTCAGCGTATGAATTTCGGGGGTGCACCAACATTCAGCCTACAGCAGGAGTGAATTAGGATCACATGTGACGGCCTGTTGAATCTCAGAAACGTGACGCTGAGCCAAAGAAGCCAGGCAAGGGCACACTCTATGATTCCACTGTTATTGCAGTTCTAGAACAGGCAAAACTCATCGACAGGAATAAATATCAGGAGCGTGGTTGCCTCTGAGGAGGAGGAAGGATATTGAAGAGGGGCGTGAGGGAACATTCTGTGGAGATGGAAGCCATCTCTGTCCTGATTAGAGTGTCGTTCCACAGGTGTATATGTTTGTCAAAATAAATTGAATAGTACATTTAAAAAAGCATTGCTATGACCATAGGTGAGGGTAGTCAGAAATTCACAGGCAAATGGTAGCCTGTCGCTATCCCACAGGGACTCAGCCCTTGCAGGAGGGAGCCACCTTAAGAGCTTTCCTTCTGTTAAGATACTTGGTTTGGCTGCTTCTCATCTGGGGCTTAGGGGTCTGCCCTCTCATCCCAGCCACAAGCTAAATACCTAAACACCACCTCTTCTGGGCGCCTGAGTAATATTTTTACCCTTGAGCCAACACCATTCACATCTGAGCAAGAAAGTGACTGGCAGCGGTGGCATAAGGTCAAACACTAGAGGACACAGGCTGATGCCTCCCGAGGTTGGTGGGAAGGCACTGCCTCATCCCATGAGATGATACTTTCCAAGGAACTCTGTCTTTTTTTCTCTTTCTTGCTTCTCCTCCTCCTCCTCCTCTCTCTCTCTCTCTTTCTCCTTTTTTTTTTTTTGGTAGCAAAGACCTCTTCACATTGACAAATTATGAATATGCATAAAAGATGGTTATGAGACCACTCCACGTCTCTGAACTGAGGCCAGCTGAATTCCTAGGACTCTAGTCACTGGTACTTTTCCTGCATTTTCAGCAGCACCTGAAATAGATTTCATTTCATATGAAATGCAAAACACTGCAGAGAGAAAGCTCACCCTGGTCTCTGATCCAAGAGAGGGTTCTCGAGCCCGGTGTTCATATTTTTTTTTTCCTCCCTTTCTTCAAAATACTTGCCTCGCTAAGCCCACAGATGGAGATCATAGGATAAGTAGATGCATAATATATTACTCAAAATATTCCACCAGGCATCTTCTCTTACGGGTCAGGAGGACTTGCAAATGGAGTCTTCTAGGTCACCGCATTTCCATCCCAGAGAAAGTCTCTCTCATAATTAAGATTACGTCAGCATTTCCATTGCAGAACCTCGTGGTGAAATCTACCTTGAAGCACAGCTTGGTTTTAAAGTTCTTGGTCTTGGAGAAAACTCATTCTCTCTTAAGATGGTTGTGCAAGGGATTTTTCCCTCTTACAAACTGGGGAGAGGAAAATGCATGGCAAGCCAGGAGCGAGTGCCTGTGTGGTCAACCTGCAGGCCAGCTGCTGGTCAGGGAGTCGGATGGAGAAGGGCCATGTGGGGCCCCAGGGTTTCCTGGACAGTGGGCAAGTAAAGACAGAGTTGCCTCTGAGTCCCAAACCAGTGCTTCCCAAACTGTCCCCTGCCAATCCCCTACCTGAGAATCCCCCAGGCAGTGCGTGTTCTGGATGCAGATTCTTGCCATCCCACACTCTGCCTCCCTGCCCAATCAGAATATGCAGCATGGAGCTGGGGAATCTGCATTTTATAGCTACATTCCTAAGACAATTTCTTTGCCCAGGAAAAGTGCAGTCACACTGGTCTAGGCTTTGCTGTGTCGTTGCTGGCAACCTTCGCCAAGTATCTTTTCCTCTTTAAGTCTCGTTATCCTCATTTATACAATAACAGCTAACACTAATGGAGTGTTTATGATGCGTCAAACATGTTCTAAGAGAGTTGCATGAAGTAACTCATCAAATTCTACCAGTGGCCCTGTGCTATTGGTACCAAAATGTTATGTACACAGAGAGATTAAGTAAGTTGCCCAAATCATACAGCTAGTAGATCTCCAGAATGGACTTTGAACTCAGAGTCTGGCTCTGGCAGGTCCAATGCCTCTTGGTGGATGAGGCTAACTCTTTGGTCTTGGCTTGTGAGAGGTGAATGGAGGAAGTTGAAGATGGGTAACTACTTTGTGGGCAGTGTGATCCTTTTTATGGGATTTTAATCTGAGGTTTTCTGAGCCTGGGTCTGTGTCTGTCCAGCTCCCTGCTCAGGACTGCCTGGCTTCCTAGTCTCTTCTGCCATGCCTGCTGACCTTCCTGGTCTCCCCTCAAATCTTTGATTGGTGAATAGCTAATTTTGCCAGCTAAGTTACACTCAAGTGTTAAAAAATGATGAGAGCTTAATATGATGGCTTTCCTCAGAGAACATGCTTTCTCTGCTGCTGAAATTTTGACTCAGAATTTCCCAGTCTGCTCACACTGGGGACTACGGTTCCCCTTGCCAGCCCTGTGCTTTAGGAAGGGTTTCTGAAAGAAGCAAATTTCATTAACTAATTAGGAATCCGTTCCACGTGTACACAACTTTATATTTTATAAAACAGAAGACAATTCTCGGGTATTATTTGGGGGGCATTTTTGAAATCTTGGAAAGCTCAGAAGAAACCCTCCTCATTACCATCTTGATGGGCCACCAAGTGTCTGGAGAGTCCTTGTAAGAAGCCAGGTCTCTCCCCAAAGGGCAACTAGTGACGGCAGAATGGATTCTGTCAGGGTGATGGCGGTGGCTGGTACGATTTTGTGACAGCAGGTGTCCCACGCTTGTCTTTGTGTCTGGCTCACCAGGACTTTCTTCCCCGAGAGCCTGTCGGGGAGGTACAGCAGTGCTCCTGAGGGTAGCAGGTGGTCCAGGGAACCCTGGGCGGGAGAGGGCTGCTGCCAGGTGATCATGTGGACTGGGAGTCACTGCAGTCCGTCTTCACCGTCTGGTACTTGCATTGTCCTCTGTTTGGTTAAGTTATATGTTCCCTGGGCTCAGTGCATGCACCTGGCACACAGGGCTGAGGAGCACTGGATGCATGGACCACCCTTTGGCTGTGGAGTGTTCATGCCACTGCAGCCACCCTGGGTTGAGGCTCTTCCTTGGACACCTTTGCCATGCTTTGCTTTGGGGACCTTAGGCTCTCTTTCTGAGGGGTGTAGAGCTGGTTTAAGTGTGACATCTCAGGGAATCCCTCAGTCCCAGACAAACTAAGACAGTTGGTCTCTGGATCACTTGTTCCCCCAATACCAATTAGGAAGACTCCTTCCCTCCATCAGGACTTTGTTCACACCTTACCTTCTGAGTGAGGCCCGCTCCCTCTGGAGCTCACCCCTCCACATTCCTCTTGTACTGCTTTTTTTTTTACTGTTGTGATAGCATCTGCCACTTTTTTTTCCCACACTATGTTCTTTATTTAGTTATTACCGTCCTTGTTTAATATTTATCCACTGCTACTAGAATTAGATAGTAGGAAAACAGGGCTATATGTCTATTTTGTTTCCTGATTTAGTCCAAATGCTTAGAACAGTGTCTGGCATGTAGTAGATGCTCAATAAACACTAAATGTATAAGTGAGTGAATGCTCATATTTTATGAGCAGATTGTACTAGATACCATGGAGGGAGAGGGTTTTTTTAAAAATCATGTTTTGACATGAATTCTCTTTCATTTTTTGATTTTTTAAATTGGTGTATTGTATCATATCATAGAGGATAAATAATAGTGGAATTTGTTATATATTTTTATGTGCATATAATATAAAAATATAATTTTGTCAGTTTCATTCCCCAGTATAACACCTCACCTGTCCCTCCTCTCCTCCCTCTGATTCCCTTCCTCTATTCTACTGGTCTCTATACTATTTTCATGATATCCTCCCTACACCTTTTTATCTCTCTAGCTTCTACAAATGAGATAAAACATATGACCCTTGACTACCCAGGTATGGCTTATTTCACTTAACATAATGCTTTCAAGTTTCAGCCATTTTCCTGTAAATGACATAATTATTTTGTTTTTTATGGCTGAATAATACTCTACTGTATGGATATATACCACATTTTCTTTATCCATTTATCCACTGATCCATACCAGTTGGTGTCTCTCAGGCACTAGGTGGCAGGCCTAATCACCAACCACTTCTAACAGGTACTGCTTCCTGTTTCCTCTGTTTCCAGTGATGATATTACCATTTAGCTATGCTGTCAAGTTAGAAAACTGAGTCATTCTTGACCTTTCCTTTTTCCCTCACCTCTCATATTCATTAAACCATCAAATTCTATTAATTTTACTTCTAAATGTTTCCCAAAATATATTATCACTTTCATTCAATACCAACAACCAACTTGCCCCATCCCCAGTCCAGGTCCACTCCAACAGACTCCTGACAGTCTTCCTGTCTCCAGTCGTTCCCCTTCAAGCTCAGCCTCTACACAGCTGTCCCTTTTCCCTGTTGAAGGCCTATGCGCACCAAGTCTGGTCATAGCCAAGGACCCTGTACTCACATATCAGTGGGATCCACATAAATAATAGATTGTCACACTGGCCTCTCTGGCTCACAGCCTTCATACACTTGTTTCAACACTTGTTCCTGTGATCTAAGGACCTGTTTGGGTCATGATTTCTTTTTAGAACCTGATGAAAACTGATTTAATGCATAGAACTTTCCTTACAACTTCAGGGACTCTGAAGCCTGTGGACTTTGAGTCCTTGACCTGCATGATCCAGTTCCAGACTCTTGCACAGCACACGTGGCCCTTCTTGGCCTGACCCATCACCCCTCTCCTGGTCTCTGGTTATGTCCACCTACCGCACTCCAGTGTCCCAGCAACCCTGGGGTTCTTGGATTGCCCCTCATGGACCATCTATTCTTCTAGTGACCTAGAAGAACCTGTGTCTTTAGATTCTGAGTCACCAGAGTGCAGAGGTGAAGAGATGATGTCACCTGCCCATCTGAACTTTCCATTTTAACTCCACACCTTTCTCTTATCAGGCTGTACCCTGCTTGGGTGCCTTTTCCATTCACTTGCTCACATCCACTTCAAAATTTCAGGAAGGCCTCCTTCCTCCTGCAAGACTTTTCTAAAAGTGGCCTCCCTCTTCCTATTGGATCCTTTGTCTGGGTTTCCATATTTCCTTGGGAATATCTGTTTTCTAGTCCTGAATATACTCTATCAGAATCACCTGTTTTTAGGACTATTTCTTAGCAATAAATTAGAAGATTTTAGAGGATAGAAGCAGTTTTGTTCTCAATTGTTTGATCCTTAGTGCTCAGTGTCAGTAAATACTGAATGAATGGGTAAATGAATGAATGAATAGGACAGATGACCAAGGCTGGGAAGGCTGGAGTGAGCCTCCCCAAGGGCAGCCCTGTGTGCTGGCCTGTACCCCTCGTCCTGTTGAGCACCATCCTAGTCAGGGCTGCTAGAACACGTTATCACAGACTTGGTGGCTTAAACAATGGACATTCATTTCTCATGATTGTGAAGCCTGGAATTCTGAGATCAGGATGCCAGATGGCCAAGTGCTGGGTCTTCTCACTGGTTTGTAGACTGCTCTCCAAAGGGTGCTGATCCCACCATGGGGACTGCACCCTGGTGACCTCATGTGAACCTGAATACTTCCTGAAGGCCCCACCTCCAAACACCATCACATTGAGGATTGGGCGTTCAACATACAAATCTCAGTCAGTCAGTCCCCAGCAAATGGTTAATGAAAGAGATGTTGGAAGTTTGGGCAAACAGTGACAGGTAAAGCAAGTATTTGTGATTACAAAGCTGGCAATGGCTTCTCAGAGAGTCCAGGCCTCTGCTAATGACAGGACAGAAGCACATTTCTAGAGCTGGGCAAGAGGTCATGCAGGGCCGGAAGGGGTCTGGTGGAAGGTCGGGCCTTGTGGTGTGGCACCAGCTCTGCTGCATTTTTGCTGTGTGATTTATGGTAGGCTTGTCCGGCTGCTGGCTTTGCTTTCTTCACCTGTTAAATTAGAGGCTTAATTGGATGGACTCCAGGATCCTGTTTTCTGTTTCTGTATCTTTCTTGCTTGATATTGCCTCTTTGCTGCAGGCCTGAGCCTGTACTTTTCTTAGGAGCCAGAGACTTAGTGGGTCTGTACTAGAAATGGCCCCTGGAGGCCACCATAGTACTTGTACCTTGCTTAATTTGACTGCCTAGATAGAAAACTCCAGCTTGGGCAGCATCCAAAAGTATTTCGGGGTTGATAGGGATCTCAGATGTCACCAGTGCTTCAACTGCTGGGTAATTGGGCTTCAAGTGATGACTGGCTACATCTCCAGCTTTTTGTCCCCAGTCAACTTCACCTTTGCTTCCTCACTTTCTCTCCTTGGATATAAAAGCAACTGCTGGGGATAAGCTGGGGCTGCCCCTCATCAGGCGCCCTGTGCAGGGTGTGTGTGTGTGTGTGTGTGTGTGTGTGTGTGTGTATCTCCACGTCTCCACCCTGCCCCTTACGAGGTGAGTCCCACGAGCTACTGCTTTAAACAAGATGCCAAATCCTGAAAGCAGCATCCATCCACACCCTTTGGCCCGCTGGGAGGTCAGCACGCTGCCATAGGCCTCATGACAGCGCTGGCACGGACTTTGCTTGAGAAATGAAGGAATTGAGAAACAGGTGGAAGATCTTGCCACCATTCTAAGCCAGGGCTCTTTAGCATTTCTGGTCTTGCTTCTAGAGACCAAGGCCAGAGGACTGCCTCTGGGGTGGGGGGGGGTCTCAACTAACCAGATCCACTCACTTGCCCCCAAAACACAAGCAGGAAAGGTAATAGTGTAAAGCAGGAAAGGGAACTTTAATCAATATGGCCGTACTGGGAAGGCGAAGGGAGATCCAGCACCTCAGCCCCATCTTTGGGGTGCTGACGAGAGCTTTAAGTTTAAACAGAGGAGGAGTTGGGGTGGTGGTGGGGGAAGTGTGCAGAATTCAGCAGCCTTTGTCAACCTGTGGTCTCGCTGACCATTCTCTAGTTCTGGTTCTGTGGGGTGGCTCCAGAGAAGTCTGTTATTTAATGGGGACCATTTCCACTTGCTGTTCAGGATGTCTGTCTATTCCACCTGTGATCTTGAAAGAGGGTGACAACTGGAGATTTTGAGGCACCACTTCAGGAGTCTGAAACAGGACACTGTAAATATTTTCTCAGTTTTCAAGGGGGATAAAATAGGTCCAATAAATTTAGGCTAGTAAACGTTGCATTCTGGGTCTTTCATGAACACTCCTTAGATGACTATCACATCTATGTGCATCGCTGAGCAGGGACTGAATCCAAAATCTAAGGAGATAAAGGAGACATACAAAATGAAGGCAGCAATGTCAAGCTTTATCCTGCTAGTAGCTGCTCATAGGCATCTGAAGGTCTAAGTAGAGTCATTTTTTTTTTTTTTTTTAACAAAGGCATCTGAGGTCCCTGTTATTCTAATGGCCCAGATCTTTAGAATTAGCTTCTGGAGACTGTAAGTCACCCATACCAGGACTTCTCATTCCTGCAGAAGAATCAAGGGAATTTGGGATCTGAGGTGTGGGTTTGCCATTCACTTTGTGACCTTCATCAAGTTACTTAACACTGGTGAGCTTCATTTGCCTTATGTGTTTGCTAAATGAAGCTAACTTTCTTGAAGACATCTCCATACTTGGTGTCCTTATGTGATGAAATGCACCTTGGTGTGCAAACTAAAAGCCTAACCAAGGAGCATGCTTTTGTAACAAATAGCAGAGACTCAGCCAACCACAGGTGGCCAACTCATTCAAATGAGGCAAATGTGAATTGTAACCAATGAGCCATGTCCATGCTTCCCTTCTGCTTTCCTCCATAGATGCTGCCTGCCCACTAGGTGGAGGGAGCTCTCTGAACCTCTTCTGGGTCTGAGGATGGCCTGATCCGCGAATCACTCTTTCCTCAATTAAACTCCATTGAATTTAACTCATCCAAAGTTTTTCTTTTCACACTAAAAAGTGGGGGTGATTCCACTTCCTCAGTAGACATCTTGGGAGATAACTTGGATAACACGAATGCTAACCCCTACCACTCTGACCCATACTGGTGACTTTGTGGAGGGTAGTGGGATAGACAGTTCATCCAGAAGATCTCCCTTGCCCTCTAGGAACTGAGTTTCCATCCTGGGTTTACCTTGCCACCCAGGCCCATGGCTTCCCAGTCAGAGTAGGTGTTGGCAGAATCTAAGGGGAACAATCTTGGCTTCCCTGAAAGTGCAATTCACGGCAGGAGGAAGAGGGGAGGGGTATGTGCAGGGAACCCTTTTGCGCAAAGCTTTCTGGGGCAGAACTAGTGTCAGAAGTGGGGCTGAAAGTTCTCAGGGGCTTCAGTGGAGGGGTGGGGAAGCACCACACTGAGAGACAAGACCCTGGGACTGACACCCAGACCCAAGGCTGTGTGATTTATGTCAACTCTCTGCATCTGTGACTCTCAGAGTACAGCACGGGTGGTCACGCAGATTTAAAAAGGGTAAAGGAGAGGCTAAGGAGTCAATAAAAACAGGAAGACCATAGTAGTTTTTTTTTTTTTTTAAATTGAGTTTGCTGTTTACTACAGACTTTTCCCCCTGATTTTTGAATGTGCTGATATGTCTTACAAAGTTACAGAATTAAATTGTATTTTGGTATAATTGAGTGGTTGATCTTTGTTTCTAAGACTAGCAGCCTGTCTTCAGAATTTTGCTGCAAAACAAGTCTAGGCTATTTAATCACTGTGGATAATGATAAGAAATCCTTGCAATTCTTGTTACCAGTTGCAAGAGGACCTTGGTGGAGAGATCATGGCAAAAGCGGCCAGGAAAAAGGAAACCTCCCTTATCCCTTATAACTATTTTGAACACAACTACTGAAAATATTTTAACCTGTTGAGTTTTATTCCACAACGAGAACAGTCTTTCTCCCCTACAAGCCCTTCTCTTTTCATTTTCAATATTAATTCCCTCCGTGATGCCCTTTCCTGAAAACCCAAATAATTATTTACTTGATTATAAATAATGACCCAGCACACGGTCCGAGACAAACACAGCACACCGATTCAGGCTTGACATCTACCTATTATTTATTGTGCCATCCGTACAGCTTCTTGATTGAATTCCTGGTCTTAAATCAGGGGTCCCATCATGGAACCTAACGTGAGAGAAAACCAGATGCACTGGAAGCCATCTATATTTTCCCTCCCTGGCTTGTCAAGCAGTCAGAAAATGGAGACTGGATGGTAAAATGTACATGCTGAATAACTGGTTCCTCATGACACTGTGACATGACCAAACACCAGCTACAGCTCGTGCTACTATGAGAAGATCTGTATTCTAGAGGAGTTCCATCCAAACTCCTTTGTCTAATAGACAGATGTTTAACATTTGGAACATAGAACCAGAGCACTCAAGGCATTGGAATTTTTCCTGAATCTTAAAGAACAGGAAAAAGGGTCAAGGATTTAGGCGAGTTGTTTGAGTTTAGAGGTTGACTCAGTTGGTTTGAAATCTGCTGAGGGCATTTCTCAGGACCCCTCAAGAGCTGTGTCTGGATGGGGTGGGCATTATCTCATTCAATGGGTGCAACCACTGACTGCCAACTGCATGCTAGGCATTGGGCCACATTCTAGAGACCAAAGGATAATGAACCCTTGGTCTCTGCCTTAATGAAAGCTGTCTTTGCAAGAGAAATGGGAAAACAAAAGATTGCAATGCCTTGGTAAGGCTTTTGCAGGACTCCCTGCAGGGTAACTGGAAGGCCTTGGGCAGTGCACTCTGAAGAGGCTCTTGAGCTTGTGCCTCCTAGAGAGCAGTAGTGACCCAAAGTTTCCAAGAGTGGTAGTGTTTTTGAGTTTCCTTTCTCACAATAATTTACCTAATGTTGAGAAAAGCTGTTCTAATAAATGAAAGGGGGTATTAGTTGAGATGCTACATGAAATCTTTTGATGCAAAAAAGGATATTTCTTTTTGGCTCCCTATGGTAAGGAAGCAGCATGGTACAGTGGAAAAAAAATTCCTGCCCTGGCTGTCACTTGCCAGCCATGGAGTGAGTGCCATGCTGGTAACCTGGTTTTAAAGCGGGGGTGGGGGAAATAAAAGTCCTAATTTGTAATGTTTGCCAATTTCAGTGGTGTAAATATTTCCATCATGGCCAACTTAAAACTGTTAATGATTTAACAACTGGCTCATAAAGTTCCTGCAAATGTAATAGGCTCTGGGGAGCCACAGGAGCTGGCTTTTTTCATTATTGCTTCTCTAAGAGTCCTTTTAAGACATCTTTTTCCTAATCATTCCCTCCTGGCCCACCATGAAATTTTAAAACATGCTGTACATCTGTTTACATATTACACATATATCCATGCATTATATATAAAACAGGAAGATATTTTCACACCATCAGAACCAAGGGGGGCTCTACTGTCCCTCATTGAGAATGCAGGCTTTGGATCAAGCACCTCAGGCAGGCAGAGACCAAACTCTTCTCGTTAACCATCAAATACATAATAAGCAGTTAATAATTGTTTGCAAACTAAATGAACACATAAATAAATGTCATTGTTGGTAGAAGAACTAGTTCAAGAAGTGGGACAGAAGAATAAAATAGCATAGGGTGAGAGATAAAGTGCAGAGTTTTGCCCCCATTAACAAATAAGGAAGAGGAGACCTGGTAAGAGCAGTAGGGATGTGGGGAGGCGTAAGTTGGTCCCCGGGGGCAGACCTGCCAGGGACAGGCTGAGAGGTCCAATTCCAGCCAATGTGTGAGCTTCTCAAGCCCCAGCCCAGGATGAGGAGCGATCCCTAGTGACTTTCAGGTGGCCCCTCAGTGGTGAGCCACAGTGGGGTCTGTGCCCTACAAGGTGGAGATAAACAGCCATGAGTGAACTTACTGCACTCTAAAGTTTTAATGAAGAGCTACAATTACCAAGCTCTCTGCCTTATGGCACTTGAGAATCCATCTCAATTTCCCCTTTCTTTCCAAAGCGACAGTGATTAAGGATTCATTCTGCACCTAAAACAAGTGATCAATGGCTCCTGGCAGTTGCCATTGTCTCTCTCCCCCCCCCCCCATCAGTAGACAATGTATCTAGGGGAGCTGCTGGGGCCTGAGAAAAATGAGTTTGCCAGACACAGTTCTATTTTGATTTAGATCACAAATAGCCCAGCTCAGTTTTTACATTGATAACAAGGAGATGGTTCCATTTCCTGCATCCTGCAATCTGAGAATAAGTCCATCTCTGTGGAGAAAGTAGAGAGACACTGTTCTTTTTGGGTTGGTCCTAATATACTGTACCTGGATGTTTGTGGGTAGGCCAGCACACAAGGAGCCTCCCTGTGTGACTGACCTGGCCCCTTTCCTGGAACCTCAGGGGTGGTTTCCTTGGTAACCTCTGCAGGGTAATCAAGCCTGGGTTGTGGTTCTTCATAGTCTACCCCAACAGGTTCATCCCTGGGACAGTGAGTGGCATCTGCCCTAGCGGGAGGGTAAGGGTGGTGAGGAGGCCAGGCTGAGAAAGGGGGCTGTCAGCCATGGCTGCAGTACCCAAGGGCATTGGGGTCGAGGTAGGAAATCCAGGAAGAAGAAGTGAGGGAGGGAGGGAAACTCAACTCTTTCACAGATGGTCTAAGGATAAGGCTTCCAGGCTCTCAGGTGTCCCAGAAGGGGCCTCAATCAGGTAGAAGGATGGGCTTGAGAAGAGCTGACATCCCCAGAGTAACCCTCCACCTCCCCTTTCTTCCTAAAGTGGAAATACACAGGGAACTGATGTCCGAGGAACCTGCTTTAAGGGGCACATGCCAGTTACAGGGATGAAGGGCGATTCAGTGAAAGAAGGCTTAATAACAGCAGCTACCAAGGACACAGTGGCTACAGGGGGCCTAAAGGAGTCAGAGAAGGTTCCATAAGGAGGGGACATCTGGGTGGACAGTGATAGCCAGCAAGCAGGAAAGGGCCCTTATAGAGGGCCCCATTATAGGTGAGGACATGTGTCCTCTGGAGCTGGCTGGGGCAGGGTATGTGAGGGGAGGTAGGATGAAGGGGATCCAGGGACTGTATCTCCCATAGCTATTCTGAGGCATGAAATGACTTCTCATAATATAGTATCTACATACACAAATTCCAACCATAAAAAATGACGATTGAAAAAATTCTGTAATGAAAGAAACCTAAATCTTAGCAATGCCTACCTCTGGGTGCTGGGATCGGAGAGTGACATGGTTGTCCTTTGTTGAATTTTCTGTATATTCCAACTTTCAGTGAGCAGGTGCACCTTTCCCTTTCTTTTTTTGTTTTAACCCATTTATTTCTAACTAGATGTCATGAGATATAAGTCACATGCCATGTAAGTCGCCAATGTGACCTGCACATGTCAATGTTTTCTAGCATACTCACATTTGGACAATTGTCACACAAACAATTTTAGAACATTTACGTTCCCTTCGCCAAGAATTCCTGGGCTAATTTGCAGTTGTCCTGAATTTCTCTTGCTGCCCCCACATCTGTTTTCTGTCTCTGTAAATTTACCTATCTTGGATATTTTTAAGAAATGAATCATATAAGAAACAGTCGTTTGTGACTGTTCATCTGTGTCATAAAATGTGTCTGTATTTCACTTTTTTTTATAGCTGAATAATAGTCCCTTGTATGGATGTACCACACCTTGTTTATCCACCTTTATTTGTTGGACACTTGGATTATTTCTATATAATAGTTACTATAAAATGCTTCTGTAAACATTTTTCTACATTTTTTTGTGGGAACATATATTTTCAATTATTTTGGTTATGTAGCTAGGAGTGGAATTGCTGGGCATATGGTAGCTCTGTATTTAACTTTCTAATGAACTTCCAAAACTATTTTCTAAAATCTCTCCACCACTTTACATTCCCAATAGCAGTGTATAAGTGTTCCAATTTCTTCTAACCCTCTTCATCATTTGTTACTATATATCTTTTTTATTCTGGCCATTCTTATGGATGCGAGGTGGTATCTCACTGTGGTTTTTATACATTTTTCTCCAGTGACGAATGATATAGAGGGCCATATCATGTACTTATGGACCATAAGAAATGTAAAACAGTTATTAAAATCCTTTGACCATTTTTAAATTGTTATTCATCTTTCTATTAACCACTTATAGGAATTCTTTATAAATTCTTGATACTATATCCTTGTCAGATATATGGGTTGTCTTTTTACTTTCTTCATAGTGTCCTCTAAAGCACAACAGTTTTTAATTTTAGTGAAGTACAATTTAGTTATTTGGTTCCTTGTTTATTACATGCTAAGAAACCCTGGCCTAATCCAAGATCATAAAAGTTTACCTGTATGTTTTCTTCTAAGTGTTTTGTAGTGTTGGCTCTTACACGGAATTTAGGTCTTTAGTCTGTTTTGAGTTAATTCTTGCATATGGTATGAGGTAAGTTCTAATCTCCTTCTCTTATGTGCGCTCGCGTGTGCGCGCGCGCGCGCACACACACACACACACACACACACACACACACACACATATACAGCTGTCTCAGCATCATTTGTTGAAAAGATTATTCTTTTCCTCATTGAATTGTCTTGGCATCCTCATCAAAACTCAGTTGCCTTAAATTTATGGATTTCTTTACTCTCATTCTATTCTGTTGATCTATCTGTCCATCCTTATGCCAGCGATTTATTCAACATGGTTTTAGTTATTGTAGCTTTGTAGTAAGTTTTGAAGTTGTAAAGTGTGAGTCTTTCAACTTTGTTCTTCTTTTTAAAGAGCATCTCTGTTCTTCTGGATCCTCTGAATTATTACATACACTCGAGGACCAACTCATTAATTTGTGTGGAAAAAGTGGAAAAACCTACTGAGAGTTCGAAAGGGATTGTGTTAAATGTGTAGATATGTCTGGGGACTTAAAAACAGTAAGTGGTGTGGAAGTGAGGGGAAGAATAGAGGGTGGAGGCTTCCAAGTCAGGTGGATGGGGATGTCACTCATGTCGGAAGTCCCAGCACAGACCAGCTCTGTGATCTTGGAGAATCCATCTTCCCCTTTGAGCTTCACATTCCTCCTTTGTGAACTATGCCTAAGGGGCCTCACCCTACAGGTGAGTTTTCCTGTGTAGGCTGCGGGGACAATGACTGGCATGGAGCTGTAGTGTCTGTACTTTTCCTGGAGTGTGGGAACTCACCAATAGACAGGGGGGAAAGTATCAGATTAGGAAAATATAGACTTGTCAGGACCCCAATGATGAGATTAATGCACAAGGATATTTCATTGTCTATGACTTAATCTTTCTTTTGACTCTGGAATACTTTTCTTACCATACCTGAGACAAAATCTTGCTCACCCCCAGTGGCCTAGTTGGAAATAATCTCCTTTCTGAAAGTACCCAGCACTTTCTCTTTCCTGATAGCGTCTAGTTCTGTTTGCCTGTTTTCTGCTGATGCAGATATGAGTCTTGACTCTATTACTCAGCAATACACCTATGAAGATAGGATGCTGCTGTGCCCTCGTTGGTCTATCAGTGTGGCAAGGCAGGAGATATCATGGTGCCACTCATGTTCCTACAGTGTGGGCGGGTGGTCTGGTTTCCCTCCACTCTTCTCTCCATTTTTTTCTCACACACATGACCCTGCCCCATGTTCAACCAGGCTCTTCCAACAAGTGAAATGTCTAAGGACACAAATGAGTTGGCTCTTAGAGACAAAAGAAAGGACATTCTTTGCCTTGGGGTTTGGAGGCTTGCTTTAGCACTCCTACCTGATATAGCTGAGAGGTGGCAGCAACCTCTCCAACAGAAAGGAGGCTTATCACTGATTTTATTTTGCCAATTTGATAGATAAAAAATGGTACCCTGTTTTGATTTGTATTTCTTTACTGTAGAGGTTGATTTTTAAAAATATTTATTGATCCCTTGTCTTAGTTAGCTTTTTTGTACTGTGATAAAATGTCTGAGATGATCAACTTAAAAGGAAGAAAGTTTTGATTTTGCTCATGATTAGGGATTTCAGTCCATTGTCACTTGGACCTGTTGTTTGGGGCCTGCGGCAACATAACACATCATGGCAGGAGCATGTGGCAGAGGAGATATGCTCACCTCATGGTGGCTGGAAGGAAGAAGAAGGGCCAGAATTTTAATAACCTCTTCAAGGGCATGCCCCAGTGACCTACTTCTTTCACTAGGCCCGACCTCCCAGAGGTTCCACCACCTCCCAATAGGGCCACAGTTTGGCAACCAAGTCTTCAACATGTGGGCCTTTTGGAATAGTTAAGACCCAAACTATAGCACTTTGTTCTTGTTCTTTGATTCCTTTTCTACTTGCATATTTTAGCATTTAGATTCTCACTGATGGAAGGCTGATGATTAGTAAGAGATGAAGTTCAACCACTTGTGAGGGGTGGGTTGGCCAAAATTTTGAACTGGCTCAATGTAGGGGTGCCCATGTGTGAGATGTGGTGGCTCCTCTAAGTCTGGGCTGTGTATGTAGGGTGGTGTGTGTGTGCATAGGTAGAGAGAGATACAGCCTGGGTTCCTGGACACTCACCACTGACCTGAGCATGTGCCTGTCCAAGTTGTGACAGATAGGTTTTTGTCACATGCTCCCCATGAAATGCAAATTGTAGCACCATTGCCTTCTGTGTAGTTCCTTAGCTGAGATCCGTCTCTCTCAATTCTTTCATTTAAGCCTCCTTGCTGACTTCAGATGTTGGCACCTCTGTCAAAATGTCTCTTATGTGCATGCAGGCTTCTGATCACTTCCTTGAAAAAACAGAATTGAACATTACACACCCCCATTGGGGGGAAGTACGGTTTTCTTTTTGTTTCTGTTGCCGGTTAATTACTTAAATATCTGATGAAGGCTGGAAGTGGGTCTGGAGCCAGGGTGCAAAGTGAGAGGGGAATCCATGTGTTCACTCTCCCTGTGGTGAGTTCCTGATGGGTGGAGCTTGCTCTTGGGGCAGGCCGGTCCTAGAAAAGTCCAGAAAGGCCACTTGGGGTGCTGAGGCAAAGAAGTCAGCAACTTGTCCTTGCTCAGAACCTGAGAGAAAGGCTTTATGGTGACTTCACTAAGCAGGGGATGCCAAACGTATTAGTGGATCTCCAAGGGATGAGCATGTGCTAGAAGTTGGGAAGCCTGGGTGAAGCTGCTACTGCCAGAGAACCTGGCACATGGGAAGTGGCAGGTGACTGAGAAGATGAGGACAGGGGATGTGGATGGTGGAAGGGAAGGATGAATAAAGGGAAGGATGGAATAAAGTCTACCACCCTCTCCAGGGAGGGGGTGGTAGACTTTATTCCATAGGTTATAGGAGTGTGATGGAGGGACAGCTTCAGTTAGAGCATTCAGGGGAGAGAAAAGCTACTCTGCTAGGGAAGAAGGTAAGAAGCAGGAAGAGTAGGGCTGACTCTGGCTTCAGGCTTAGGAGACTATATGGATGGTGTTGTAAGGATGTACCTAGTGAGTTCAGAATTGACCATGCTGAGTTTGAAGAGTCTGTGGTACACCTAAGAATGTGGGGGGTTGGGAGAGAGAGGTGGGATGGAGATAAAGAAGAAGGAGGTTTGACAGTGATGAGCCTTTGGAGCTAGTTGAGTGCAGAAGTGTATGCCACATTGCCTGGAGAGAGTGGCATGGAGAAAGATGACCAGGTCCTAGATCACCAGAATTTGGGGGTGGGATGAGGAGGACCCATGAGAGACAGAGATTAGAGGGACTTCATACCAGGGAAGTGTCTTGAAAGCCTGAGGAGGAGGTGTTTCTCAGCAGGAAGGAACTGGTGACAGTGTCAAATGACAAAAGACATCTGGGAAGGTCATTTTTGGCTAAGAACATGGGCTTTGGATGGAGATGAACTGGGCTTTAAATCCTGGTTCCAGTACTTAGTATCTCTGGGATCCTGGAGATGTCTCATATCTAGAACTCATTTTTAGCATCTAAAAAATGGAGAGATGTTAATAGAAACCATTTTATTGGTTTATTGCAAGGATTATGTGATACTTTGCTCCCTGCTTGTGAACAGAGAGCATATAGTATTATTATAGTTATGAAAGATAAAAGTGGTAATAGGATCCATTTACACAAATGTGATAAGAATGACATAAGAAAATGCACTCAGGTCATATCCTATGCCCAGTCCCAAATGGGTGGGGGTGAGAGCTCCTGCCAGGGAAAAATGCACAAGCTGGGAACAGGCCAGGAGGAGTGATGTGGGCTTGCAATGAGGCTTGGAGTCTGACCCATCTGTGAATATTTGATTCAAGTTCAATGCAAGTAAGAGCCATGTCAAAGGGGTCTGATTGGAGAGGTCTGAACATACCTTGAGACTAAAGTGAAAGCATTAGATGCGAGTCTACTTTGTTTTTTAGTGAGGGTCTAAAATACAAATCTAGAGAAGTGGGGGTTAAAAGGTCAAGAAAGTGGGGGTTAAAAGGTCAATAAAGTGAAACTTCTAGGTAAGGCCTTGAGTCTCAGCTTCAGTCCCACCACCCACAGGGGCCACTTGGGCAGTGTGGTCTCAAATGTGAAGTGTTTGCTTTATTAGGACTTGTGGCCTACTACCCTTATAGAGCTCAGGGGCAGGCTCTGCTCTGACGTGCACAGGGAGGAGAGGCCTTGCTAACTCATGGCTGGGGCTATGCATGGTCTTAAGTCTGGCTTTCATGGGTCCAGTACCTGAGTCCAAAGAGCTGAGCCTGAAACGGTACATTCTGAATAGCTGGGAATCATTATATAAGGACAGACTGATGCTGTGAAAATGTCTAGACTGGTTCTTTATATCAAGACAGTATTGAGAATTCACACGTTAAATGACCCTTTGACTTTAAATGCATTGCATGATGAAATAAATAATTAAAAAAGAATTAATACATGCATGCATCCAACACAAGGTATACACCTTTGGGGTCCAGAAACAAAACAGTAGTAGATAGCAACTGAGGCTATAGACTTGCTGTGGGACCTGAAAACAGGCAGGGGTGACTACCATGGTATGATAGGGACAAAAAGCTCTGGACTCACAGCTGAGGACTGTATCCAAATCACTGAGTACAACTGGGAGCTGCTGCAGATGCTTCTCTGCATCCTTTTCAGAAGATGGAAGAAATGTCAATCAGTGCTCAGAGTTATGGCACACTGTTGAATGCCAGAGAGAGAGGAAAGAGGAACCAGACCTCAACTAGCACCTGCTGGCTCATTGACTAGGTTAGTATGACTCCTGAGTCACCCGAGAGCAAGAAAACCCAGCCACCATCATCACCAGACCTTGGTATGAATCCTAAAGCAGAAATTGAGCAGCTCTCATGAAGGGAGGGGTGAGAGGAGAGGAATAGGGGTGAGGGGGAAGCAGAAAATACTCCAGATGAACCTTCTAAAGAAAGTTTCAAAACAGGAGAAAACTTGTGCCAATAAAGACAGCCATCAAGCTCAAAAATCAGTAGAATTCACTCCCATTGAAATGAGAAGAATAAAGCAATCTGGAAATGACTTTAAAACGAGTATGTTTAAGTATCTCAAAGATATAAAGGAAGGAATAACACCTAGAAAGAGCAAGAAATTATGAAACAAAAACAGGCAGGTAGAAATCAAGAACAGGTGCATAAGAAAAATGAACAAATTAGACACCAGAAATGAGAGAAAAAAAGACCAAAACAAGTAATTGGAATAAAAATAGTTTAGGAGACCAGATCAGCTCTGGACTGGATGTGCCCAAAATAACATCAGTGAATGGGGAGATAACACTGGGGAGTTGACCCGAAATGTTGCACTAAGATGAAGAGATGAAACATATGAAAGAAAAGCCAAAAGACGTGGCGGACAGACTGAGGGATTCCAACATGTGTCTGTCTAATAGGACTTTCAGAAACAGACAATTGAGGGGATGGGAGAAAAGCAGTTTTCAAAAAGATAAAAGCTGAGAAGATACTGAAATTGAAAGAAAAGATACAAGCCCTCAGATTAGGAGCACACAGCAAATGCTGAACAGGAATCTGCTTGGCATGGCGCCTGGCAAAGGATAGATGCTCAAAAAATATTAGTCTTTTTTCCTTCCTTGCTTCTTCCTCTTTCTAGAAACAATGTCAGAACATTTAGTATGAACTGAAAGCTGTGCTGGGTTTTGGATATAAATTGAGAAATTCCTCCTGAAAAAAAGAGTTGACAGCTTGGTAGGGAACAAAGACATGGAAGCAAGTCTACCCCAAAAGCTTATAACCTAGGGCTTCAGGAAGAAATCTGTAGACTCCAGAAGTGAAATGTGAAGGGAGGAAAGGTGCGCTTGCGTGGTAGGGCTCAGCGCAGAGAACAGCGTAGACAAGGGCTTGGAGACCCACGCCTTTCTGTTTGGGGAAGCCACAGGCTGCTTATTGTGGCAGGGCTGTAGGGCTTGAAGGGTGTGCCTGCATCTGTCCCCTTTTTCTTCCCATATATTGTGAACTCTTCAAAGGTTGGCTCTGTGAGGTCCATGGTTTTCCCAGGGCCACCTCTGCAGGTCCATGAACCGCGAGCGATCTTTAAGTGTTTTGCCAACTCGCCAGCATGGACACAGAGCTACCTTGGCATATGCATTTTATTGCCACACTTCTGGAGAAGAGCTGGATGCCTTCCATGGATACTCTGTATCGCTCTTGTTCAAGCCCTTCTTAAACCCGAATCCCTTAGAGCAAGTGCTGCTGCAGCCCTGGGGAGTGGGGATACCTCGGAGAAGCCCCAGCTGGTTCACTGGAGAAGAGCGTCACAGCTTCTCTGTTCTTTCATCTGTCACTGAGGAATGACAAGGCCTGTCACTTCCATGCTTCACAGACATCTTGTTATCAGGGACATAGGCAAGGCTCTTTGATATGTGAAGATGAAAGATGCCGGATTAATTCAAAGCTGTATTTGTTGTTTTTTACTATTATTAATAGTTAAATTGCCAAGCATACTTTTGACAGCCTTGTCAGAAGCTCTCTGGCATGTCCTCTTCCCTGCAAGAGTAAACATTGCCTTCAGAGGCTTGACTACTATTTTTTTTTCTTTCTTAGCAGTGAAAAATGACTTCAAATCACAATATTTAGGATGATGATATTTCTGATGTGCTCCCTTCTTTCAAGCACCTATTCTACTTCCCATTCCTCTCTGCAAGGTCACCCTTGCCTTGGCCTCTGGAGGCCAGTCAGGGGGCTAGTGTGGATAGGATGGCTATGTAGCAGAGGCCACTCAGAAATTAAGATGTTGTGGAGTTTCCTTGTGTGTGTTGAAGGGCTCATGAAGTTCTGGTCTAACTGTTGTGGCTGTTGTTGTCTCCAGGGTCACCTCTGAACACAGAGTTATCTCCTCTGACCCACAAGCTCTGAGATCCCCTGGATTTTTTGCTACTGCCTCTGTTGGAGAAGAACGTACTTTGAAGCTAATGACATTTACACTTCAGATCTCTTCATCTCAGATCTTACCCCAGGTCCTAGGCAAGGCTCCAGCAATGTGTTCACATGTTTTTGTAAAATTTACAATGAAGATCAGGTCTCTTTCTAGTGCAGCTTCTTCTCCATCCTTACCTTTGTGTCCAGGTGATATGGAGTAGCCATTGAGATTTGGGGATTCTTCTTAAAGGAAGTTTGACTGGGAATATGCCAATCTGACCACAATTTGGAAAGATCTTTTGAAGCATATCAATAAAATAAATAAGAAGTTACAGAATCCTGATTTGAACCTATATGAGGAACATTTTTAAAAAATCTTTATTAAAAAACTGGGAGAAAATTTAGGTGAAGACTAATAGATTATGAAGTGAAAGCAGTAAGAGGCATGATAAAATCAATACAAATTCTTCACTTCCTGATGTCAGAATTGTAACCAAATTTCATACTCTATTAAATGCAGTAGTTCCATAAGAAAAAAAGAGGAGCATTTTGGAAAGAAATACTGAATAAGTTTTTGAATTGTTTGCTAACCTAATTAATGATGTAAGTCATCTAAATATAATGAAAAAAAGATTTAATCTTTTTGATTAAAATACTGGGATCAACAAAGATGATAAAATTTACTATAGATTACTACAACAAGGACATGGATGGTAAATGGCCAATAAAGTCATTAATTGAAAAATTAGTTGATTAGTTATTCCAGAGAAAACTTGAAAGTCTCCAAAATCTTAGAGATTATATATAAAATAAAGTAGTTTTTTCCAAGTGTTATAACAATGTTAAAAATTTACCAGACAGTGTCAATATTGAACTGTGAAGCAGACACAAAAGCTCATATAAACAGACTATCAATAATAAGCAATAAGATACACTAATAGCAAATATGCATGTTAAAATGTGCAACATCATTAATTTTAGGAAAATATAAACAAAACTACAAGATACTAGAATGGCTAAGATACAAACTTAGGGCCAATATGGAATTCTGGCGCAGCAATTAAAACTCTACATTGCTGATGGTATAGCTAAATTTTTGGCACTTTCCTATATGTTAAACATATATTTACCATATGGCCCAGAAATCCTGCTATAGGTATTTACCCTAGATAAATGAATCTTATGTTGATACTCAAAGCCGTATTTGCATGCATGTAGTATTCTTAAAACCTGGAAACAACACAGGTGTCTTTCAACCAGTTAATGAATGAACAAATTGTGATACATACATATTTTGGAATGCTATTCAGCAATAAAAAGAAACTTGATTTACACAACAAGAGTGAATCTTAAAATGTGTTTGCTAAATGAGAGAAATCAGACCTACATCTTAGTTTTTAAACATCATTCTTCAATAAAAGGAACCAGGGTTCCTTGCAGAAGTAGTTGGTTCACAGTTAGTGTAGGAAAAAGACAATATGAGCCTAAGGGGTGGGGTCAGGCACCTCTAAAGGGCATAGGAACCAATCTGAAAAATCTCCCAGTGGTCAAAACTAGAAGAATTTGAGAAATAAGAAAATTAAGATAGTATTGATTCATAATCCAAAGAATAAGCTAAATATCCATAGGTTCAGATTCATATGAAAAGTAAATATAAAAAGTATAACTATTCCATACAGAAGAATTCCACCTCGTGAGTGTAGAAAATATTAGAGAAATAGAAATTAACCATTAAAATCCAGTCATAATAATTGCTGTGTGCAAGCTCTACTAGTGGATAATAAAATTAGTAACTGAAAATTTAAGGAAAGCCAGGATTTTTGCATTCTCACAAAAATATCTTCATTTCAAATACTTATTAAATAAAAAGGAGAAATAATTATGGGGGAGAAATCTGGCAGACACTATCTTAACCAAATAATCAATGTTCATAAAAAGAGTGATAAGACACAGTGACATCATGTCCCCCTGATATGATATACCAAGGACATCTCACCTCTTGGAATTCTTTCTAGTAATGCATAAACCCAATATAATTATGAAAAATTCAAACTGAAGGGTGTTATGCAAAGTAGCTGATCAGTGTTCTTCAAAAGGGTCAAGATCAAGAACAATCACAAATTGGAGGAGACTAGAGAGGCAGAGTTACTAAATGCAATGTGGATTGGATCCTAGAACAGAGAAAGGACATAAGTGAAGAAAGAAGCCAAGCAAAAAAAAAAAAAAAAAAAAAAAGAAAAAAAAGTCTCTACTTCAGTTTATAGTATTGTGCTAATGGTGAATGTTTTTACTTTTGAGTGTTTTTCTCCAGCTGCATAAGATGTTCACATCTGGGAAAGACGGGTGAATACTTGTACAATTTTTGAAATTTTTGTGCAAGTCTAAAATTATTTCACAATAAAATGTTTAAAATTTTTTAATTAACCATGCTAGAGGAAAGATAGAATACTATCTTTCCAATTTTAGATAGAAAATATACTTGTCATATGAAGAAGTAATGAAAGAGTGTACAGTCAGAGCTGTGGGAAAATTAACATTATAGAGGTGTGGAAAGCAGTAAGCGAAAAAAATCATTTTTTTCTGGATTTTGTGATGCTTTGAATTTGTTAATTTCTGAGATTTAATTTCTGATGAATTCTCTTAGTTTATGAAGACATTCTTTTTTATTCTTAAGTTTGTATTCTCAAGCTTGTGCTAAGAAAACTGTATTAGATTTGAGTCCCCCAAGCCTGGATCATCCTGGGGTTGGTCCAGGGCTGGACATCAGTGGCACATGATGGCTTTCTGTCCCATTGTTTCTGTCTCTCCTAGCCTGGTGACCATGATAAGGACAGTTTCTCCAAGGTTCACTCCTGTCTCTGCATAATGGGGAGGACAGCAACCCTGCAGCAAACTCCACCAGTAGTTTGACCACAGTCATGGTGTGTGTACGAGAGACACACCCAGTGGTTAAATAAAGTCCTCAGAGTCCAGCTGACTCCAAGATTCTGCCCTTAAATTTCAGGCATTCTGTCCCCTAGTTCCAATTTCCAACCTCAGCCTTGATTGAACTTTATTATTTGGAGTCTCTAATGATGAGGAATATATTTGCTTTTTTCTTGTATTTTTTTTTCCAAATTATTTTCTGTTCTAAAAATAAGCATTCTCTTTTTAAAATTAAAGAAAATTCAAGAAATAAGTCAAGAAAACAATCCCATTTATAATATTATCAGAGCAGGAATAAATCTAATCAGAAGGTTTAGAGACCTGTATGCTGAAAACTATAAAATTTTGATGAAAAAAGATGAAGAAGACACAAATAAATGGAAAGCTATCCTGTGTTCTTGGATTGGATGAATTAATGTTAAAATGTCTATAACTACTGAAAATGATCTATGAATTCAATGCAATCTCTACTAAAATTCTAATGGCATTTTCTACAGAAATAGAAAAAAGATCCAAAAATTCATATGGAACCACAAAATACCTGAATAGCCAGAGAAAGCTTGAGCAAAAATAATAAATCTGAAAGCATCATGCTTTCTAATTTCAAAATTTTCTACAAAACTATGGTAATAAAACAGCATGGCCCTGGCACAAAAACAGATGTATACACCAATGGAACAGAACAGAGAGCCCAAAAATAAATCCACACATTTAGGGTCAACTGATCTCCAACAGAGGTGCCAAGAACACACAGTGAGGAAAGGACAGTTTTTTCAATAAATAGTGCTGGGAAAACTGGATATCCACATCCAGAAGAATAAAACCAGGCCCTTGTCTTGCCCCAACTACAAAAATCTAGTCAAAATAACAACTTAAATGTAAGACCTGAAACTGTAATTAATTTTTTAAAAAAAATAAACCCAAAAGCATGAAAAGCAAAACCAGACAAATGAAATTATAGCAAACTACAAAGCTTCTATACAGCCAATCAAAAGTGTGGAGAGATAACACACAGAACGGGAAAAATACTTGCATTCTGATAAGAAGTTAATATCGAAAATATATAAGGTCCTTAAACAACTCATTTACCAGAAAACAAATAGCCCAGTTAACAATTGAGCAAAAGACCTGAAGACACATTTCTCAAAAGAAGACATACATATGTCCAACAGATATATGAAAAAATGTACAACACCAGCAGTCATCTGGGAAAATAGAAATTAAAACCCTCACACCTGTTAAAGTGACTATTATGAGATATCACCTCACACCTGTTAGGATGGCTATTATTAAAAAGAGTGAGAGATAGAGAGAGAGAGAGAGAGAGAGAAAGTTTTAGAGAGGATTCTGGAAAAGGGAACCCTTCTACATTGTTGGTGGGAATATAAATTAGTCCAGTCATTACGGAAAACATCATGGAGGGCTCTCAAAAAATTAAAAGCAGAACTTCCATATGTTGTAGCAATTTCACTTCTGCGTGCAAAGCCAAAAGAAATAAAATTGATAAGTTGAAGAGATATTTGCACTTCCATGTTTATTGTAGCATTATTCACAATAGCCAATGCATGACATCAACAACCTAAGTGGATGGGTGGATGGATAAAGAAAATGTGGTATATATACACACAATGGAATACTATTCAACCTTAAAAAAAGAAAGAAATCCCATCATTGCAGCAACACGGATGAGGGTGACATGGATGAGGCTGGAAGACATCTTACTAAGCAAAATAAGCCAGGCACAGAGAGTCAAATAACTGCATGATCCTACTTATATATTGTATCTACAGACTTAAACTTACAAGTGAAATAATGGTTACCAGAGCCTGGGGATGGGAGATGGGAGGAACATTAAGGAAATACTGGCCAAAGGATACCAAACTATCCTCACGTGGTGGCGCATGCCTGTAATCCCAGTGGCTTCAGAGGCTGAGACACAGGAGAATGGAGAAAGCCAACCTCAGCAGTAGCAAGGCATGAAGCAACTCAGTGAGATCCTTTCTCTAAATAAAAATGCAAATTAGGGCTGGGAATGTGGCTGAGTGGTTGAGTGTCCCTGAATTCAATCCTCGGTACCCTGCCCCCCCCCCAAAAAAAGGCTACCAAACTTTAATAGACAGGAAGAATAGGTTCAAAAGACCTTTTGTGTGACATAATGACCATAGCTAATGATGTATATTTGAAAATTGCTAAGAACAGATTTTAAATGTTTTTATCACAAAAATGATAATCATTTGGAGGAATGGATATGTTAACCAGCTTGATTTTGCTATTTTATAATATACTCATTTATCAAAACATCATGTTGTACAAGATAAATATATACAAATTTTATCTGTCAATTAAGCAAATAAGTAAAAAATTTTAAAATGACATTTTTGTTTACACTAGCCAGTGCAAATATTTTGGTGTAGTGCCTTCGTGTCTTTTTTTCTTATGCATTTTGATATAAATATGTGTATTTTAAAACCTAATTGTGACAATAATGAAGCCAGATTTAAAGTTAGGTAGTCAGTGTAGTTAGGTAAATCGGGTCTAATACCGAGTGAAATCTAAAATGGAGGCCATGCTGGGAATGACTCAGGGAATGTTAATGAAGTCCCAAAAAGGCCCTAGGCCAAAGTCCACCTCAAAGAAGTGTTAACCAACAGTCCCAACAGATTTGGAGATAGCCCATCCCAGAGAAGTGATAATCCCATCCCAAAAGGTGATAATTAGGCCCACCTGTGTCCCACCCCTCAGTCCTTCCAACCTACATTTCATCACCAAAACTATAAAAAGGGGAGACAACCGCACTTCCACGGATTCCACCTCTTGGGTCCCCTTCTTCCTCCGGGAGAAATCTTTTCTGCTGTCCTTTAATAAATTTCTAATTTCTACTCTGACCTTGCCTCAGCGTGCTTCTTTGGTGTTATTCTTCAACATTGGGGAAGCAAGAACTCGTCACCGGTCAACAGCGGTAACAATACTATATGTACAACTTTGTTTCTGGCCAACAGCATGATGCAGATATTTTCTCACTGTGTTGTTTGTAGTCTTTAAACACATCATGTTAATGACTGTATATTCTTCTATTGAGTGAGAATCATAGTCTATCTAACCATTCCTGGATCACTGAAGGTCATGATGAGCTTTATTCCTGGTATTCTGGTGTGTGTGGAGGGAGGGGAAGAGAGAGAGACAGAGACAGAGACAAAGACTTTTGTGAGAGAGAGGGGGACGGGAGGGAGACACTTTTGTGGGATACACCATATACCAAGGAATGACACTCAGAAAAGTTCGAATAGGTATGAGCAACTCAGGTGAAGAGCAGATTCTCTATGGGGTCCCTGGGGTGGTCTCTTGGAGGCTGTGAGGAGCAGGGAGACAATGCCAATAAAAGGACAAGTTCTGGTTCCAGAAGAGCCTGGAGTTGCACTTTTTGGTTGAGCTAAATGGATTTCTGCTTCTAGGATATAGTGCCTAAGAGAATGTTTATTAAGCACCTGGAGAAATGAAAATTAATGCAAATGTCTATTAGCTACAAAAGCCCAATGAAGGACAAGAATGAGACATTGCAGCAGAGAGGAAATGCAATCCATAATAATGGAGAAAACAGCATGCATGGAGACTTCCAATGAAGGCAGAGGCTTGCAACATAATTAAATCAAGTCCTTGGACAGCTTAGAGACAGGCCTGTGAACGTGTGGAAGGCCACTCTGCAGCAGAGGCAGCTGAAGATGCATTTGAGATGAGAGCTTTGGCTTCCAGTGTCTGTGGAAGATGCACTGATGCTGTGGTCCAGCATCTCAAAGAGAATAATTGTGCTAATTAGTAACATGAGTGATATGGAGGGCCCTGATTCTACAGATTTGCCTAAGGTAATGGCATGCAGATGGTCATTTACTTATTTGGAAAAACCAACAGTATTTTACCAAGGGAGGAGATTATTCAGTGAATGCAATTTCAACTCCTGATAATGTGTACAGTTTTCCTCCTAAACGATCCACATACTTTGAAAGATACTGGCAACATTCACAAGTTCAGAAATGCTTGGCATGGAACTCACAATGGGAACTTGAGACACACCAGCTCTGAGAAAGGCACTTTAGCACATTAAAGCAAGCTGGTATTGGAGATAGTCAGCGACCCATTAGAGAAATCCAGGGATGATAGGGCCTGCCACTTGGCTCAGAGAAAGGGCTTTGTATCAGAAGCCCCAGCTCTTGCCATACCTGCCTTCTTGTTACCCACAATTTCCTGCAGATGTTTTTGAAAAAGTAAAAATGCTCTTCTACTCATGTCAATATTCTGTGCCAAGTGGAGAGTCAGAATCCTCCTGGGGCTTGCTCAGCTGCTCAGTGGAGGAAAGAAAATAAAAGAGTGGAATTGTTCTTTTGGTACAGAATGGAGTGGGCTGGGGGTAGTCCTTGTAGTATGTTGGCATCTGACAGGGTAAATGGTTTCTGCCAAACTTAGAGAGGATATTGTTGCACTTTTTAATGTGATTTTTTTTTGATTAATGGAGGCAAATCAATTTGTGGATTTGTTTCCAATAAGGCAAAAAAAAAAAAAAAAAAGGGCAATAGTTTTCAGAAGGGAAAGGTAATACATTCCAGTGACAAAAAATAAAGTTTTTGATTCTGTTCCCTGCTTCTCATTGGATGATGTCCCACACTTTGGCATAGCATTTAAAGTTCTTTGTAATCATGAATTCTTGCCCCCTGCTCCTGGTAACACTGTGGTTTCTAGAACACATTAGGCTCTCTTTCAGTCCCCAGGTCCTGAAATGTTGATGAAATAGATGCTTTTTTTCTGTCATGTGCACTTTCCCCTGGTGATCTATCACGTGTTCTTCAAGATCCAACTTGACATTCATCCCCTCAGAGAATCTCTATCAGACAAGGCTCCAAGAGGAAACTGATAATGAATGTACTTGAATTAGGATGATTCCTGGAGGTATTAGTGAAGTCACCAACAGAAACAGTAGAGCTACTGTTTGCAGGAAAATAGAAAAGGGTAGACCTGTCAGAACTCCTAATTCTGAAGAATGAGAATGGGGGGAGTTACTAGAATCCACACCTAGAAGAGCAGAGTTTGTGCATAAAAGGTCACTTTGTGAGGAGTCAGACCCACTTGACCAACACAGGTTGAATATCCATGATTTGAAAATCCAAATCCAAAATACTTCAAAATCTGAAACTTTGTGAGTGCTCATTTGACATCACCATTGGAAACTTTTACACCTGACCTCACATGACAGGTCATAGTCAAAACACAGGTGTGCTGATAGCATTGCATAAAATTACCTTCAAGCTATGTAATTAAGGTGTATGTGAAACATAAGTAAATTTTGTGTTTAGAGTTGGGTCCCATTCATAACATACTTCACTATTGAACACAAATATTCTGAATCTAAAAAGAAAATTAAAATCTGAAATACTTCTGGTTCCAAAAATTTCAGATGAGGGATAATTAAACTGAATACTTTGGACACTCTTCCTTCCCTTCCTATGGTCTGCTGGAGCTCCCCAACAACTATACCTAACCAGAAGCCAGAGGGCATGGGGCTCTTGTGATTATGATCCAAGTGGATCATCCCAGGGGCAGAGTAGAGAAGTTAGAAGAGTAGATCTGGAGGAAAAAAATGGGAAATGTTCAGCACAATTCATCCTTTTTACTCTGCTGAATTCTTTCTTGTCCTTTGTGTGAAAGTTCATTGTCTCTAAACAGCAAATGCAAAAGTCTTTTCAATTTGGTTTCACTTATAAGGAAAAGCAGACCTACTAGCCACTACTGATGTTCTTTGTAATAAGGTGGTGTAATAAGGTATTGCATAGTTAAGTCACATGGCTGTTATTATCCTTACTTCTCTCGCCAGGCTTGAGGTCCAGGTTGATAATCACAGCTATTTTCTTTTTACTCTTATCTCAAGTTCCCCTTAGCCTTTACTGGCCCCTCACTTTGAAGGGATTCTTAATTTCTATATTTACTCCTGCAAGATCAAAAGGCTTGTTGTTCTTGATTTTGTAGGTTCTACTGATCAAGTTCAATGGACAAGGAAGTTATGTAAAAAGCACTCCAGTGAGTATGTGGAATTTCAAATCTAGTTGTCCTTGTTCCTGTTGGCTATCTCAAGGGCTATCTCAATCCATTTTAAACGTGGTAACAGGGATCATGCACCTGCATACCAGCCAGAGGAAGGACTTCTTTAAGTTCCTTGTTCAAAAAGATGAGAAGGTCAAAATGGTCAGAGGGCAATTTCAGCTTTCAGTTAACTGGAGTCATGACCTCCAAACTCACTGAGCCCAAGGGTGTTGCATGAGAAACAACAATTCTTTAAGTAGTTCATTAATAATAATAATCGGGGGACTCTTCCACTACTAATTTTCCAATTCCACTACTATTTTCTTGAACCCAACCATTCTGGCTATGGAAAAGATAAAACAATATAGAGTTGGCTGTTCAAAATATGTTCTGAATCCTGGAGGATTCAGTTGGCTGCTCAAAATATGTTCTGAATCCTGGACCTAGCCTCACAGGGTATTTCCGCAGCTGGTTCTATCTAAACCTTTGGCAGGCTATTCCAGTGTTCTAGAAAGTCAATTGCTACTGGGTATGGTAAGACCAATTAATTCCAGGTCTTGAAAAATGTGTCCCCTGGTTGGAGGCAACGTTAAAAGTGATCTGCCATCTTGAATAACATATTCTGCAAGCCTATATAGAGTGCCTTCAGCATAAAGAGTTTAGGTAGTAATGACAAATGCATATCTAAAATGTGTGCCTAATACTTAAATGATAAACGGTTCCCCATTCCCTGATCAGAGGGGTCTAATTTAGTCACCTAAATTTCACCTGGTAGCTGGCTAGTCCCTCTAGGGACTGATGCCACTCAGCATTGGTTTCTATGGGTGGCGTGTCGGACACACAATTTTGGTGGTAGACAACCTTAATGAGTGTGAGACTGTACAGTTCACAATGTGCATGTCATTTATCTCTGCAAATACAGCCGCTTTGCACATGAGCAGTCATTGCACACATTGAGCAGGTACCAGGTGATTAGGCAAAGGAGTTGCTTGATATCTATAGAAGCGGTCACCTTGTCTACCTGACTGTGCATGTCTCTAGAGGGCATGGAAATGGACAAGATATCTTCACATTTTATGCCCATCCTGAGCGACTTGTCCCCTTATCTTCTGTCTGCCTTATTTCCACTTCCCTATTTTGGTTCTTTGCCTACTTTGGTTCAGCCAACCTTACCTACTTCCCATGAGACAGAGCAGAACCTCAGACCATTTCTCCATTTATGAGTCACTTAACCTTATTATGTGGAGAGATCACAGGAAGTTCATGAACTTGGGTGGGAAAAAATTACACCTCCATTTTACTAACATCAAATTGAAATTGAGCATCTTTTTCAATTATGAATGTAGTTAATAAACCACAGTAGTGCTAATAGCACCTGTGACTTTCTCATGAATAGAAATCACAGGCATTTAATAACACATTATGGTTGTTTATGAATGTCTTGGAATGTTGTCTGTGCCTCACTACTTTGAAAATACAGAATTCTTAGGCTGCTAGAAGCAGCATGTTGTCCTCCCATAGACATGAGCTTGAACAATGGAGCCACTAAAGGTAACACTGCTTGCTCTTAGCAATCCAGGTACCTATGTAATGGTCTCCTGTCTAGAACTAGTGGTGGATAAATTTGTGAAACTCAGTCGTCACTCAGTTTGGTAAAAATTTGGAAAACTGGCCTGTTCGAACAAAAATTCTTGGCTTTGTATAGTATTCTTACAAATTGGGATTTGTCAAGTAAAAGAGGCCCTGTGAAATTGGAAAGATGGTGGTAAAGTCTCGTGCACAGACAAGGTTGGGCTAGTTTGTGGACTGGAACAGAAGCAAAAAATTGATGGAAGCACCCTTGTTAAATGGTGAGATCTGGTCTGAAATAGTTGATTTAAAAAATGTTCTGAAGTCTGTCATTGAGAATTGGCATCCTCTGTGTATGGAGGAGGCAAGCAGACGTCTCTTGTAGCTAGCTCTATGCTTTTGCTCCCTGTGTGCATGCTGATGCCTTTAAAGAATTCTTATTTTGAGAGTCTCTTTTGGAAACTACAAAGCCTTTCAGTATTTTGGAAATGATAAGAATTTTTTCCCCCAAACAAAACTTTGGAAATAAAAGCTTCAGACTCTGCACAGATGGTGCCTCTGTAATACTTGATCATGCATCTACTTTGGGTAGATAGTGAAAATGGAAGCTCAGGTTTATGTCACTCGCTCTTTTTCACAGAGCCATGCATTGACATCATAGACTCTTCCAACAGTTCTGAAAGACATTTGATCAGTAGCCAGAAGGTTATCAACTTTTTTAGAAGAAAGTCTCTAAATTATAGTGTATCAGAAAGATTTTGCCAAGAATGGGGCCTAGTATGAGACATACTTTTCTACCACTGAGGTCCTCCAGCAAGAGGGTCTGGGAGCCTGTGCTAACACATGGAGCAGAACTTTATCCACTCTCAAGGAAAAGAAAACTCACTCTTGAAATATTCTGAAAGAAAGAATTTTCCTCATGAGTTGGCTGACCTTGCAGATATTTTTAATCACATGAATAAGATAAATTTTTCAATTCAGGATCTTGAAGTTACCATTATGGATGCAATTGAAAAATTAAAAACTTTCTTGCCTTAGTTGCTGATATGGAAGAAGAACAAACTTTCAACCCCTGGAGGAGTTGCTTTTCCAAGATGAAGTTGAGATACAAAATTTTCTGTCAATTTCTTTGAAAAGATAAATCAGAAAACACCTGGAAAATTTTCAAAAGTCTTGCAAAATTTATCTCTATCTTGATGGCACTGCAGTTGAATTATGGATTCATAATACATTTCTCTCTGATATAAGCAATATGGAAAATGTGGACTGAGCCAAAAAAATGTTGATTTTTAGGACAAAAAATTGACTACAATACAAACTTCAATTAGGAGTTTAATTAAAACAAACTTGAAAGCTTTTGGTGTGACTTGAGAAAGTCTATATGGATGTTATGAAGTGAGCTATGGAAACTTTAATTCCACTTGTAGTGTTATGTCTGTATTAATAGAATTTTTTAACATTTGTAATCATTTAACATTTGTAAGTCAGAATTAACTAGATGCCCAACTTCACATTTGTTGCCATTCAGCATCATCCCAGAGCTAAATATTTTTGTTCAAGTTAAACATCATCAAGGTGCATTTTTAAAACTATGATCGAATCTTGACTTGTCTTTACTATATTATCTTGGTATCTAATGTGTTAAAGAAGTACACATATATTACTATATTATAAATACATAACTGTATAGATATTCCAATATAAACAACTAAGTATACATACATATATAGTCAAATATAGAACTATATTTTGATATGATTGGTTTTCTTTGTAGTCTTATGTATTTTCATGAATTTAAAAATATTCATCTGAAACTGTATCTATACACTTTGCTGGATTGCTAAAGAGGACCATGGAACATAAGGAGACAAAGTCCTGCTTTAAATGTCCTGCCAACTTAAGTTGTGCCCACTTGGAGAAAACCAGGCAGAGAATTAAACTTTCTACTGAACTCCTCTCTGTTCTGTTCTCTTGCTGAGGTTGCTTATCCTCTGAACCCTCTGAAAACTTTCATAGAAGTCTACCTTCAAGGACAGGGAGCAGGTGGAAAAGAGTGAAAGGTGAATGTGGCCAACAGAGCCACTGGAAGACACCTGGAGACTCCTAATGCTGTGTGACCAAACACATATTTTCTGACTCTGTAACAGTAACTGAATTTTACTTATTTCTGTTCAATTCCATATTGGCTCATGTTGAGCACCTACTGGAATCCACATGTTGTCTTGCATAATGTTTGAAAGGTGGACACTGGCACCTTCATTTTATAAAGGAAATAAACTTTGGCCATATGTCAACTTTCTTTCTCATCAAATTATTTAGGTGAGGGGGCTGGGGTTGTAGCTTAGTGGTAGAGCACTTGCCTTGTATGTGTGAGGCACGGGGTTCGATCCAGCACCACATAAAAATAAATAAATAAATAAAAGGTATTGTGCCAATCTACAACTAAAAATATTTAAAAAATATTCAGGTAAGGGACAAAAGATTCTAAACAATGCAAGAGAAGTAAGACAGGACCAAAACATTTGTACACATTTGTTTGCTATTTTTAGATGCAATAGGCTAGTGACCACTTTATGCTTGTTTTACAGCCTATCATAGAGAATGAAATTTCAAGTTTAAATATTTACAGTGAATATTAGAGGTCTATAAATTACCTGTTTATAGGAAAGTTTTCCAGACTAAGATTAGCAGTTTGTCTTCTTTCAAAAGGCTTAAAGTTTTTTTGATTGTCTATGTTTCCATGTGTGTACCTATTCATGTAACATTCACATACAATGTGCATTTTCAAATTTTTCATTGCTGCCACTGCCCTGATTTAAAGCCTCAAACTTGTTTTGTCTTGAACTGTGGCCCTGACTCTTATTTTTTCCTCTCCAATAAATAGGGTGGATAGTAGGATTTGGGTGCTACAATACTCTTCCAAGTCCCTATAGTTCAATTGGTCCTTTTTTGCTCAAGACAACACTGCCTTGCTCTTCTTTACTACAGCCTCAGTTTCTCTCTTTGCTGGTCAGACCTGTTTTAATGGATGACTGACCAAGTCCAATGGGTTCAAATACCACAAAGCTTGATTCTAAATCATTACACTCATCTCTTTCTTACTTTCAGACTCACATGTGCAACAGCTACTGCTTGTCCCCACAGGGAAAAATGGACTACAGCCTCCCAAACCCAGTATGGCAAAGAGTAAGACTTTCCTATTCATGCTAGATTCTAACCTCCTCAACAAATGGTGGGGAAAAAATTGTTCATGCATAAATGAACCCATACCTCATGCCATATTAAAAAATGAACTCAAAATTGATCATAGCCCTAAGGTAGATGAGACCTAAATCTCTAAAACACCTAGAAGAAAACAGAAAATAAAGTTTTGAAAACATTTTGAAAGAAGGCAATGATCTCTCAGATACAACTCAATAGGCATTAGCTATAAAGGAAAAGCTTGATAAATTGGATTTTATCAAACTAAGAACTTCTCTTTTTGAAATAACTGTTGGAAAAATGAAAATGACAAGCCTTAGACTTGAGGAAATATTTGTAACCTGTGTAATCATGGACACATTAAGAATATATAAAGACCCTCATTATTCATTAACAAAATAAACAATCCGATAAAACAGGGGTCAGTAATTTAAACAGACATTTCACCGAAGATATGATCTTATAAGCACATAAAAAGATATTCAACATCATTATTCATTAGGGAAATGCAAATTAAAGGCACAGTGACACACCATTGCACAGCTATTAACATGGCTAAAATTTTTTAAAAACTGACAATACAAAGTACTGGTAAGATGCAGAGCAATTTCAACTTTTCCTACATTGTTAGTGGGGATGCAAAAATCACACAAGCACAGCAGAAAAGTTTGAAATTTTCCTATAATGGTACACACATACTTCCTATGCAATCTAAAAATCCCATTCCTGGATGTTTACTCTTGGGAAATGAAAATAAATGTTTATACAGACATGAATGTTTATAGTAACTTTAATCATAATAGCTTCAAGTTGGAAACCACCCAAATGTCCATCAACCAGAAAGTGGATAAACAGCTAATGGCACATACAATGGAAGACTACCCAGCAACAGGAAGGAACAATCTACTGATACATGCAACAACATGGAGAGCTTTCGAAAGCACACTGTTAAGTGAAACACACACACACACACACACACACACACACACACACACACACACATAATACTACATACAAATGACTATTTATGTGAAATTCTGTAAAGGCAAGACAGAAATTAGATCAGTGGTTTCCAAGGTGAGGAGAAGGGAGTGACTTCAAAGAAAGATGAGAGAATTTTATAGGCAAATGGGAATTTTCTATATTTTGACAGTGAAGGAAGTTAGATGACTTTATATATCTGTCAGTCCTCAGGCAACTAACTATACATATAAAATGGGTGAGATTCTTATATGTAAATTATGCCTCAATAAATCTCAGTATAATTAAAAAGCAGAGCTTCATTTTCACCATCACCCTTCCATAAACACCCTGTGCACTCTAACCTCATTGTAGAGTTGTTTGTATCATGGGTTACACAAAACTTCATTACATCAGGAATCTCCTTGCTCCACTCCTCAATTGGCCAACCCAGTCACTTTTCCAGACTATTCAAATACACCACGACTCTGGGCATGTCACTTCTGTGTGTCCTCATTCAGGCAATTCATGCATCACTTGAACACAGATCTTTCAGGATGGCATATCAAAAGCCAAAGTCTATGAATGTGGGGCCCATGTCCTTTCAATTCACTTGCACCCATAATTCAGCACAGTTCCTATTAATACAGTTGAACTGAGTGCTCATGGGGTACATAGGAATGTCCAGTAGACTGAATTCCTAATAAAGAGCATGAAGGAGCTCTCCTGGATTGAGGTTGTTAGAATGATGGACTGGGCCTTCCTTGAAACTTAATGATTCCCCAGCCCTTGGTATCTCCCCCATGGGCTCCTAGTCTCCTCTCTCCCTTCCTCTGCCACACAGCAGCACTGTCCTACAAAGCAGCCCCCTGTATGCAGGTCCACAGGCATTTTCTCTGAACCAAGTTATTCATGGTCAATGGCCCATAATATGGTATGAAAATGTAGCATTTGTGCAAAGTTCCTTGAAGAGGATTGTTAGAGAAATAATCAATAAACAATGTTTCAATAGATGGGGGACATGATGAAAAATTCAGTTCCACTCAATACATAGTGTTTTGTTCTTATTTACCAGCCTAATACCAATTTTTAACTCGACAGGTAGTATATAAAGGAATCTGTACTCAGCATTTATTACTGTGAGCAAGCTCCACTAATGCTTTTAGGGACTATGTGCTCTCCTGAGAAGTAAAGCAAAGAATATGTGTCCACAAATGTTTCAGGAAATGCTAACTGCAACACCATGCAAGTTAACTTTCAGAGTCAACTTACTTTGCCCCTATTAGGCAAAAGGCTCTGACTCCCAAAGAAATGTGTGTTAAGTAGGTGACTTTGATGCTAGGCAAGAACAGGGCTTCGTCCTGGATAAAGGTCGTTTGGGAAGATAAATGCTCCCTCTGTGTCCATACTTCACGCTGGTGGACAGAGTGATAGTCAACCAGTTTATTTTCCAGCAAAGGGATGTGGCCATGTGACATGTGAAGAAAGAGCCTGCATTTACCTTCCAGGTATTTGACCCTGTCCTTCTGAGAGCTACTGGGCATATTTCAAGTCTAAATTCACAGGAGAGCATTTCCAGAGCACAGAGCACATGACCTAGCATTTAGACAGAGATGAGAAAACAACCTGAACCGAGATACATTAAGGAAATCCAGTTTCATGACCTTCATCTATGTCAAGTACAGTACCTGTGTCTCTTGTCATTTTTTGGCAATATGACTTGCCTGTCATTTTTTCTTTTAATTTTCTTCTCACCATATAGAATTCTACCTTAGGAGTTACTGTAGGAAACATATGATTAATCTTTTATAGACCTATTCACCTATGTTTGAAGGTAGTTTGTTGATGACATTGTCATTCCCCTGGACTCTGAATCCCCTGGGGTACCTGTTTCTTGAGCCAAGGGCCAGGCTGAAAGGAATGATAGGTGCAGTTCAACTTGAGAAAGCACTTGGAGCTATTTGTTCTCAATCCAGGGGAGTGATTTTTTAAAGGCAGAATCAGTGACTGGTAAAATGTATGTTGTTTACAGAAACCTGGACATTCTATGTGTCCATCTGGGTGTGTAAGGGATGTTGTGTGCTTGTGGGCTGGGGATGAGCACTCTCAGCCCAAACAAAACTGTGCCTCCTGCTAGGGTCACGGCTTTCTTTTTCTTTTAGAGCAGAGATTCATCATCAAAAATCTCAGAAGAACCCAACTATTTAACTGATAAGTTGATAGGTATTTTAATATTGAAATGTATTTTCTAAGTTCAATACTTATTGACATTTAATCAATGAAAGCAGGGAAGTATTTGAGGAATGCAGAAATTTGAACCTGCTGTGATTGATGATGGTTGCAATCTTTTATCAGTTTCAGCATCCACTTTATCCCTATGTTTAAAAAATTGGGTTTCATATTATCGAGAAAGGTCATATTCATATAGGTCATCAATTGCCAGTGTTAAGTTTTCTAATAGCTTACCTATTCCCTCAGAATGCTCTTTAATTAAAATAAAAGGCGAGAGAAAAGCTTTATTCTGAGGGCTGAATGAAAATAAAAAGACCTGGCAGCTTCAATGAATACACTGATGTTTTCCTCTGTGTTAATATTTAGGGTATAACATTTACATATCAACACAATTTACAACTGTTTGCTAAATGGAAATTTATTTTTAAATGAGATTTGAGAGCTCTGGTTTTGCGTAAAGTGGAGTAACATACTCTGCTGTCTCTGCCACTAAAAGCAAGGAGATATCCTGGACATGATGCATGAAGCTGCTGTCTGAAAAGTAAATGGCAGCAGGCAAAATGGGAAGGGAGCAGAATTTGAAGTCCTGCTAAACTGGAGGTGAGGAAGTTTCCTATTTTTTGTTTCTGTCTGGATCTACTGGTTTGGACCCAAACTAGCCTCAAACACAGAAGTGTACACAGGGTGTGAAGCAAAACTCCAAGAGAATGCTCTTCCTGAGGAGCAGGAAAAGGACTCCTTCAAGTCTCCATTGTCTTCCATCTTCCTCCTCCCACTCCTAGATGATACCCCAGTGACAACAGTGGTGATTGACAGGTACCTACAAATCTAAGGGAGGCAGCTTTCCCTCCAGAACATCTGGGATGCTAGAGTAGATAGGTGGAGATGAATCCTCATTGCTTTTGTTCATCTCCTCCTGCAGATACAATGGTGGGAATCTCATGGCAGAACAGAAAGGTAAAAACCCAAGTTTTTTGATTGGAGGACTGGGGAGAGAGGACCCAAAGAGCAAAAAGATTGCGGAAAAGAAAAAAGTCAAGGGGATGATCAAACAAACTTGTGTATGAATTTCTGGGTTCACTTCTGAATTGTACATGTGTGAATCTTGACCCTAAATGGTATACTTCAGTGTAGATGGTCACCAAGGTCCAGACTTGCCATGCTGTCACACATGCAAGACAGATCAGAATAGCACAGCCAAGGCTTTGAAGTCTGTACTGATATAGCTCATATAAGGCAGATTAGAACTTGTGACCTGAACCTAATCTAGTTGATTGCTTATTTAAACAAACAAATAAAAATCAGCACTTTTTGCAGGGCTTATAGAAGTCCTGGAATCTCATAAAACAATAGTCAAAATGTCCAAGATACAATCCAAATTTGCTTAGCATTTGAAGAAACAGAAAAATTCAATGTTCAAGAGAAAAGATAATCAATAGGAGTGAACCTTAAGAAGAAGGCAGAGGTATTGGAAATATCAGAGAGATTTTAAGCAGCTCTTAAAACCATGCTTTAAGAAATAAGGTCAAATATTCTTGGCAAGGAAATAAAAGATGTGAAAATGGTCCAAACAAAACTTAAGAACAGAGAAATACAATCTCTTTAAAAATTCACTAGATGGGCCCAATAGCAGAATGGACGTGACATAAAAGAGCCAGTGAACTTGAGGATAGATCCATAGAAATAATTCAATTTGAACAACAGAGAAAAAAATTGGGAAAATGAAACAAACAAAAACCAGACCCTCAGGATTGGTAGGACGATATAAAAAGTGAAATTTGAATAACATTTTTGTGGATCAAAATATCTGTAAACATTGAGATTTTTAAAGCAGTTAAGTTCAGGGAAAGTCTTTGCTCTCCTTGAAGAATTGCTGTGTTATTGCTCAAGCACAATGAGAAAAATACAGCATATCACCACATATTTCCCTCTCATTTTGTCTGTCAGGCCCAACTATAACTAAATTTGTCCCAACTTTTTTTCCCATCATTTATTTCCAGTTCAAAACGCAAGAGGGGTGGGGAAAGGAGGGGAGAAGAAATTGGAAAAGCAGCAGCACTGTTTCTGTTCATAGGTGACTTGGTTATCTTCATAGAAAACCTTACAAAATGTAGGTAAAGTATCAGAACTAACAAGTGAATTTGGCAAATTGATGGCTATCAGGACAATATTAAAAAATGAGTTCTATTTCTAAATATTAGTGATGACCTATTGGAAAATGAAAAATTTCAAAAATCATTGTAATGTGCAATAGCATCCCAAACAAGATATTTAAGAGTAAACCTAAGGAAAGATGTGCATGATCTCTGTAATGAAAACAATGAAGTGTTGCGGAGAACAAGAAAATTGAAAGGAAAAAAAAGAGTTATACTATGTTCATTATGATTTTCAAATGTAGAGCTGGTCCAGAATTCCTTATGTGAAACCCTCTTTATCATGAAGTATTAACCTTTTCATATAATTCTGGATTTGACTTCTTAAAATTTTATTAAGTTTTTTTTTCCTTTATGGTCATGAGGGATTCTAGTCTGTGATATTCTTATAAAACTCATTTTTTAATTTTAATTTTTGTTAATTTTTATTTTTTGGTAATGAGGATTTAACTTAGGGGCTCTTAACCACTGAGCCATATCTCCAGCCCTTTTTTGTATTTTATTTAGAAACAGGGTCTCAATGAGTTGCTTAGGGCCTTGCTAAGTTGGTGAGGCTGGCTTTGAACTCCTGGTCCTCCTGCGTCAGTCTCCTGAACTGCTGGGATTATAGGCATGTGCCCCTGTGCCTGGCTAAAACTCTTTTTTTGATAATAAGATCATACTAACTTCATGACATGATTTGGAGAATTTTCATTCTTTCTATTTGCAGAAGGATTTTGTGTGTGACTGGTATGACTTCTTTACATTTTTGATAAAATTAACTTGAGAGCCATCTTAGACTATATTTTTCATTGTGGAAAGATTTCTAAGTTTTCATTTAATTTGTTCAGCTGAGGGCTATTTGAATTTTCTGTATCTTCATGTGTAAGTGTTATGGTTTGGATGTGAGATGTCCCTCAAAAACTCATGTATAAAACAATGCAAGAAGGTTTGGAGGAGAAATGATTGGGTTATGAAAGCCTTAATCCAAGCAATGAACTAATCCTATGATGGGATTAACTGGGTGGGAACTGAAGGGGGAGGAGGTGGGCATTGGGGGTGTGCCTTTGAGGTATATCTTTTATATATCTGGTGAGTGGAGTCTCTCTCTCTCTCTCTCTCTCTCTCTCTCTCTCTCTCTCTCTCTCTCTCTCTCTCTCTCTCTCTCTCTCTCTCTCTCTCTCTCTCTCTCTCTCTCTCTCTCTCTCTCTCCTAATCATCATGTGAGCTGTTTCCCTCTGCCACACTCTTCAACCATGATGTTCTGCCTCAACTTGGATACTGAGGAATGGAGCCAGCCTCCTATGGACTGAGACCTCTGAAACTATGTATCCTCAAATAAACTTTTCCTCCTCTAAAATTGTTCTGTTCAGGTCTTTTAGTCACAGCAGCAAAAAAGCTGTCTAAAATAGCGAGTTGTGCTAATTTGTACCTTTCAAGGAATTTGTACATTTCATCTGATTCGTCAACTTTATTTATATAAAGTTGCTTATCATATTTCCTTCTCAGTTTAAACAACTTGTTATCTGTAATGCCGTACTGTCTTTCATTCCAGAGATGGGTAACTTATGTTTTACTCTTTTATTTTTGATAAATCTAGTCAAAGGGGTGATAACATTTTTCATGTTCTCAAAGAACAAATATTGTTTACATTTATTTGATCTCTTTTGTCTGTTTTCTGTTTCTTTGATTTCTGCTCTTTTCTTCTTCATTTCACTTGATGGATTCAAACTGCTCCTTTTTGCTTAGAAAGTTCAAATCATTGGTTTTGTATCACTTTTTCTTTCCAGGTAGACTCATTTCATGTGATGCATGTACCTTTAAGCAGGGTTTCACCTATATTCCACAAGTTTTCAGTTGATGCATTTTAAAATTATTACTTAGTTGTAAATTTCTAATTGACTCATAATCTATTCTATAAGACTATAATAGATTATTATTATCTGGGTTATTTAGAAAGGCCTGATTTCCAAGTATTTTGGAATTTTCCATGTATCTTAGTATTATTTTCTCGTTTAAGTCCATTGTGGTCAGAGACCAGACCCTATGTGATGCCAGTCCTTTTAAATTGATGGAGTCCTATTTTATAGCTCTCATACAGTTGACTTCAGTGAATTCTTTACACATTGGCTTGTGATAAATGTGCATTTTGCTATAGGGTGGGTGCAGTATTCTACAAAATTCACCCAGGTTTCTCCATTCTCCCCATGTCCCCTCGACCCCCAATATGGAAACTGAGTAATTTTTGTAGAACACTGCACCCACCCTATAGCAAAATTTATCATTATCATTTATCAAACATTTATCATTACCCTAGGTACATGTATAACTGCACATATTGTGTGACTTTACATGGTATACAACCAGAGAAATGAAAAGTTGTGTTCCATTTGTGTACAATGAATCAAAATGCATTCTGCTGTCATGTAGAACTAATTAAAACGAACTAAAAAAATCACTCAGATTAAGGTAATTGATGATGTTACTCAAATTTCTGTTCTTAACTGATTTTTGTCTACTTGTTCTATTGATTACTAAGAGGGTCATGTTATAACTCGTCACTGTTTCAATGGATATACTGCCCACTTAAGTTTGCTCAGTTTCTACTTTAGGTATCTTGGTCTCTTATGTCTTCTCCTTGACTTCATCTCTTTATCATGACAAAATGTCTGTTTCTACCTCTGTTCTTATTTTGGAGACTACAGTGTTATCTGTAAAGCCACCTATAATTAGTTCTTGCAAATTATGGTATTTTCATCTTTTACTTTGAATGCCTATGTGTTCTTATATTTAAAGTGCATTGCTTAGAAGCAGCATGCAGTTTGATCTTGACTTTTTATCTAGTCCAACATTCTTGTCTTTAATTCTTAATTCACTTATTGTTCATGAATTATTGACATGTTTGGCTTTATGTCCACTATTTTGATGTTTTCTATTCTTCCCATATTTGTTGTTGCTTTTTTAAATCCTCTCCTGATTACTTTTTGATCATGTGACTGTTGGAGTATTCATTTTACTTCTTCCATTGAACTTTTGATCTCTACCGCTTGTTTTTGTTTTCTCATGTCTGCTCTGGAGCTCATGATATACTTCATTAACCTATTATAAACTATCATGTATTAATATTATACCATTTTACTTTTTATGTAATAAATTGATAGCATACTCTCATTTGTTCCATCCAATCCTTATACTGTTGTTGGAATATTTTACTTCTTTATTAGTAATAGATACTATTGTGTATGCTATTTTAAAAATAATTATATTTTAAACAACTTAGAAAGTTAAGATTCATATTTTACCCATATATTCACATTTTGTGGCTTGTAATTTCTACATGTATATTCAAGTTTCCATTTGATATAACCTAAGGTGTTTTCTTTAATATTTACTGTACTGCAGGTCTACTGGTGATAAATTCTCTCTTCTTATTTCCACTTCCATTTTTGAAGGATATTTTTATTGACTATAACATTCTAGGTGACAGACTGTTTTATTTTTGCTCTTCTAAGATAGCATTTCGTTGTCTTCTGGTTTGCTTCATAATGGGAAATTACTAGTTGTTTCTATTGCTATTTCTGTTGTAGGCAATGTGTGCTTTTCTCTGTTTGCTTTTAGGATAGGCTCTTTACTTTTGGTTGTTACCATTTGTGATATACATGGCATGGTTATTTGCATTAATCATACTTGGGTTTGTTGGAGTTCTTATATATGTTGGCTTGTATTTTTTTATAAAATAGCAAGGATGGTAGAAGGAGACGGTCATCATTATACAAAATACATGTATGAAGATGTGAATTTGGTGTCAACATACCTTACATACAAACAGAGATATGATGAATTGTGGTATAAAGGTGTATTAATAATTGTAATGCAAAATAATAATAATAATTATTATTATTTCTTGCCATTATTTTGACTCTACCTTTTGGACCCTAATTACATGTATTGTACCTTCATGTTTTCCCACCTGTTATTGTGTTTCTGTTTATTATTGTTTTAACTTTCTCTCCATGTCAGTTATGATATTTTCTATTACTTGGGCTTCTTCTGTAGTATCTAATTTATTAGTAAGCTTTTCTAGTGAATTTTTTCTTTCTGTTATTAGATTTTTCAATTCTAGAATTTATAGTGTTTTAAAAAGCTTTTATTTATTTATTGAGATTACCCCTATGTACTTATTATGCACATCTTTTCAAAAAGTCTTTACACAAATAACTGTTTAGAATTTTTTCTGCTAATTTAAACTTCTCTGTTGTATTTAGGTCTGTTTCTATTGATTGTTATCCCCTTGTTTGGTTTATCTTTCTGCTTCTTTATGTATCTATTTTTTTTGATTATGTAGTAGACATCGTTGAGTGATCGGACTTCCTTGCCTTTTCCTAAAGAGTTTTGTTTCATTTTGTTTTGACAGACTGTGAATTGTTTGATAATTTTGAGCTTTTATTAACACAATTGGTTAGAGCAAACCTACTACTTTGTGCTAGATTCCCAGTTATATAACTGGCAGTGCTCAGCAAGGTCTCTAAACTGTTGAAAATCTCTTTTTTTGAAGCAGAATGGGATTTCTATGATCTTAATTTAGATCATATTTTTGGATCATGTTCAGTTTACTATATGCCCTGAGAATATACAAATTAGCATCCGACAATGGAATTAAGGGGATCCTTACATGGATTTCTAGAGCTCCTTTTCTGAGTAGCTTCCTCCTTTGTGATGACTGTCCTAAAAGTCAATCCCATCATTTGTCCCGAATTCTAATCTATATTTCTCCACCTCATAAAGATTTTAATATTCTGCTTGGACACCACCTCCTTATTTTGTGACCTGGAAGGTAACTTTGAACAGAAAGGTGGGGTGCTAGTGGTGATTATCTCTAAGAGGTGATGGTCCTATGCTGACTTCTCTCAGGCACAACAGCCTTATGCTTCTTAGGGATGACATCCTCTGTCATGTTAGGCTGTCAGTGACTCAAATAACTTTGACATATATTTTGTCTAGTTTGAGAGTTAGTTATAGGAGGAAGACTAGTCACCAGAACTCCATCAGGATTGAAAGCAAAAGTCTCACTTATATGATAATGGCTGTTCCTCTCTCCCTCCTTAAAAATAAAAATATATGTTAGTAACTAAATATTAAGAGTTAAGATCATGAAATACATATATTTAATAGTATTGCAAAATAATTTCTACTAGGAAAGCACAAGTGGACTTTTAGACTTAAATTCTGAATTTGGCATGATAATTTTAAAAATGCTTTCAATGAAGGAGAGTTTGGAAAAGGCAAGCCAACCTCTTGCTCTCTATAGGTTTAATATTGGGAGTCCCCCCTCCCCATTTAGAAGCATTGATTTCTTCCCTGCATGGGTTTTTATGTGATGTGGTGATTGACGTGCTGCCTCAAGAGGGTGAGTCCATTGCATTTCATTTTTTATCATCACCAAACATCTTGATTCAGACCCCAGAGTCACTGATTGATTATGTGTTGTCTTCAACAGTGATGGGTTGTTTTGTTTTAAAATTTAACCTCTGTGGGTAAAGTAGAGGAGAGGAATCTGTTACAGATCCTGTTTCAAATGGTCAATTTTGTGACCATCTATTCAGATTTCTATAATTTATAATTTGTGAATTTTTTAGGCAAGTGCTAGCAGAAGGCAATATTTCTTAAGCACTCTTTTCTTAGTAGAAATAAAGAGTTTTAAGAAATCAGAGGACTTACTTTCCTATTTTTTAGGGTCACCTTGACATTTCAGGGTTGAATGTGCCATTGAACTCTGAAGAGTTAACCAAATTGTTTGGCTTCACATTACTATACCAGCTGAGCAGAGAAAGAGCGGAGCTAAAGGTGTGCTCAAAGATGGTGAAACAGAAAGCTTTAGATATTCCTTCTTTTATTCTATAGTTCTAGTCTTTCATATGCCAAGATTAATATTCTTTGCCCAGGGTTCTGTATACTTATTCAGTCTCTTACTTTTTCTCATCTATGATGATATTTCTTAAGCCCAAAATACAGTATTTCATACAAACTCATATTTTTTTTCCTGATAAAAAGAGCTAGGGAGAAATGCGGATATGTGGACAGTGTGTAAAAGTTGGATTAGACTTCAGTATTCCTGGTTGTATTTTAATAAACTAATAAAATATTTCTTAAAATTTTGACTTGGCTATATTCATTCAGATTTACTATTGTCTTCCCTGTACTTCTTGAAAATAATGCAATTGCATTTGTTTACAGAGTAGATCCCAATACAGACATTCTCTCTAATCAGTATAATTGAATTGGTGACATTTTACTGTATTTTAATTTTGAGACTCAAAATGAACAATTTTGTCTTTCTCAATTTTCAATGCTATTTAGATTGATTAAAAAATTGAGTAACAAAGAAATTATATTATTCACTTAACTTTAAACATGCCCTTAGATACTTTTTAGGATATATTGATATGTCTATTTTATTTGCTGTTCAAAAATATTTTCTTATTCCACATAGGAGTAATCTGCAAATAAGAGAGGCTCAGGACTTGGTTGATATTATAGTGCCCTTAACTCACTGTCTTGGGAAGTACTTTTATAAGAAGTTTTGTATGGAAAACTGTAGAGTGGATGGACTAAAGAATTCTAATGCTCCACACTTGGCTTTCTAACACTCACTTGCCCTTTGATGATCTCAGGTGACCTGGCATCACAAGATGAGTTGAGATTTCCTTGAATCCTCCTGTGTTCAGCCATTCTCCCTGCTTCCTATATGAAGGTTTGTTAGGATACTTGTCTCAGACAAAGGTTACTTAATCTTAAAAAACAAACAAGCAAAAACAAAACAAAACAAAACAAAACACACTTCAGGTAGAATTGGTAGACACCTTTAGCTTTCTACATGTAAAGGAAAAGAGAGGAGATGCTTCAGTAACAAAATAGCAATAACTAAATTTAGTACAAGTCAGAATTTGCAGATACGTTTCTAATGAAATTTCCCCAACAATCCTGAGAGTAACACTGTTACTATCACCATTGTATATAAGGAGAAATGGAAGTTTATAACCTTGCTATAGGAGGATGTTATGAATTGTAAAAAATGAAAATATTTTGATAAGTGAGTAGAAAAATTTTAGAACTTTGAAAATCAAATTTTGTTTTTGATTGAATTATAGAACTGCAGGGATCTGTGGAGTTCAGCTCTGTATTGTAAGGTTGCATTCATAGAGATTCATAGACCCAGAGTCCAGGGACTTGCTAAGAGTGCAAGGACTGCCTGCTATCAAGCTGGGGCAGGGCACCTGGCTAAGGGCAGTTTCTTAGGGCACAGCTGACTGTACATATTCCCAGAGAGTTGCTTCCTCTTAATCATTTCTTAAGACTTTGGTTGACAGTGGATATTGGAGGAAGACCTGAATTGGGGGTTTTGTGAGGGCAGATAGCTAGCTACCCATGTGGCATGTCCTTTTTCAAAGTTATCTTTTCTCTAAGACATTGGGTCTCTCAAGATCCTCATTAAAATGCAACTCTATGGTGTGGGAGAGGGAAGATATGCAGACAGTGGGATCTATGGTCCCACCAGCATGACTTAGAACATTGGCTTGCTGTCACCTTGCAATCTGACTTCTAAGGTGATAGCTGACTGGGACTGGCACAATGGGATTGGAAAGGAAAGAGAATGAATAGCTACATCTCACAGGGCTGGTGAAAATGAACCTAAGTTGAGCACTATGATGGAAGGTTTGGGATCTCTTAGCACTGGGTAAGGCAGGATGGAGGATACTATATTTCACTTATTTATGCATAGGGTCAATTCTGTCCAAATATCACAATGTGACTACAGGAATCAACTGATCATTCATTTTTTTCATTCATCAAACATTACTCATTTACTTTTTTCGAGGACTTATGCTAAGCCTATTATAGGCTGGGGAGATTAATTAATTAAATTAGTACTTTATAGAGAACCAAATACAGACAAGGCACAGTACCACACTTTGAGAGGACAGAAAGATGAAACTGACAGTCTTTACCCTCAGAGAGTACCCTCAGTCTAGTTCACAGATAATAAAATACAAGAAAGGTGGGGTGGCTGCTAACAGAAATACAGAGAAAGTATTATAATACCCAAGCTTGGAGAGGTGTGAAACTAGTAGGAACCAAAGAAGGGTCCACAAAGGAGGAACCATTTGAAGTGGTGCTTGGGGTTGAGAAGAACATCACTCCTCAATTTTTCTCTTCAGGCCACATCTTTCCCATGAGCCCAGACTCGTGTGTCCAATGGCCTAGACCATATCCTCATGCAGATATCACACAGGCCTCTCATATTAGTCATGTCTGCAATTAGACTTTTGATTTTATCACTGAAAACTGGGCTTGTCCCCTAGTATTACTCATCTCAGTGAAGGCACTCCATTATTCTGGCTGGTTTGGAACTTTCTAGTTCTCCTAAATCTACCTCTTTTCCATTTTGCTCAAGCCACACTTAGTGTAGTTAGTAGATTACAGTTGGGTAAGATTTAGATTTTTTTATATGCTCATGAAACTGATAAATAGTTAATAGGGACTCCTAGTATTTATTTTATTTTGTCCACATTTTAATTGGTGTATTATAGTTGAACACAATGTGAGATTTGTTCTTACATATTCATACATGCACACAATATAACAATATAATTCGGCTCACGTCACTCCCCAGCACTCTCCCCTCCCTCCCTTCCTCCCACTCCCTATTCCCTTTGCTCTTTTCTAGGGATCTCCCTTTGACTTTCTTGAGATGTCCCCACCACAGTTCTTTTCTTTTTCCTCTCTCAATTCCAATATGAGATATAACCTCTGAATCTTGACCTTCTGAGTTTGGCTTATTTTGCTTAACGTTCTCAAATTCCATCCATTTTCCTGACAATGACATAATATCAGTTTTCTTTATGACTGAATAAAACTCCATTGTGTCTGTATACCACATTTTCTTTATCCATTCATCTGTTTATGGACTCCTTTGGTTGGTTCCATTGTTTGGCTTTTGTGAATCGTGCGGCTATAAACATGGGTACGAGTGTATGACCCTCGTATGATGACTTTAAATTTTTAGAATAAATATTAAGGAGTGGTATAGCTGGGTCATGTGGGGGTTCTATTCCTAGTATTTTAAGGAAACTCCGTGCTGATTTCCATAGGGGTTGTACTAATTTACAGTCCCACCAACAGTATAAAAGTGTTCCTTTTTTTCTACATCCTTTCCAGCATTTATTATTATTTGTATTCTTGATAACTACCATTATGACTAATGTGGGATAAAATCTCAATGTAATTTTGATTTGCATTTACTTAATTGTTAATTTTGTTGGACTTCCCCCTCCCAATATATTTGTTGGCCATTTGTATTTATTCTTTTGAGGAACATCTGTTGAATTCATTTTTCCAAATTGGGTTTTTTTTTGGTGTTAAGTTTTTTGAATTCTTTATAAAATTTAGATATTAACTCTCTGCCAGAAGAGTAACTAGCAAAGATTTTCTTCCATTCTGTAGGCTCGCTCATATTCTTTATTTTTTACTTTGCTGTGCAGTAGCTTTTTAATGTGATGCCATCTCATTTATGAACTCTTGGCATTATTTCTTGAGCATCAGGGGTCCTGCTGAGGACTGTGCCTATATGCTGGAGTGTTGACCCTACATTTTCTTCAAGAGTTACCTAGTTTCTGGTCTAATTCCTGGGCCTTCAATCCAATTTGAATTGATTTTTGTGCAGAATGAGAGATAAGGGTTTGGTTTCATTCTTCTACATGTGGATAACCAGTTTCCTCAGCACCATTTGTTAAAAGGCTGTCTTTTCTCCAATGTGTGTTTTTGTCACCTTTGTCAAAGATCAGGTGACTGTAGCTATGTGGGTCTATCTCTGTGTCTTCTATTCTTCTACTATGGTTCTATGTGTGTTTTTATGGCAGTACCATGCAGTTTTGTTATTATATTCTGTAGTATAATTTGAAGTCAGTCAGGGATGGTGATGCCTCCAACATTGCTTTTTCTAATATATATTTTTTAGTTGTAGATGGACACAATACCTTTATTTCATTTTTATGTGATGCACAGTGCCTCACATATGCCAGGCGAGCGTTCTACCACCAAGTCACAACCCAGACCCCCAACATTGCTTTTTGACTCAATAGTATTTAAATAAAAGGTCTGGTAGAAGATTATATTTTATACCTGTAAGGCAATCCATTTAGAGTCATTTTTTTACTTATGCCTAGGACTTTAAGCATAACTGTATTTTTATAGGGATTTATACATCCATAAGTTTTTGTCATACTTTACTATTTTACCCAGTGTGATCTCACTGTGTGTTTTTACTTGATTTCACAATCACAGTGTTGACAAAATTGTCTTTTTACTTTTTTTATTCCTCACTGACAAAACTTAAAGGGAACCAGTGACTTACCTGTGATCTAATAGCTAGAATAAGGATGACCTTTATCCTACTTGCAGCCAGGTCCCCACACAAGCTTGGAAGCCTAGGGACCTGCAGGCAACCAGCAGCTCAGTCTGATTGTGAGGGAACAGAGGTAGGTTGCTCTGGAAAGAAGGTGTGGGACTGAATTATAGAGGTCTTTATATGCCATTAAACAGAACTTAAGCTTCTCAAACTGGGATCTCCAGGACAGGAACCACTCCTTCCAGGAATGTACCATGTAGTCAAGTATGAAACAACAAAATATTAAAATCATATTCAGATTTATAAGCCTCTATTTTAAATAATATTTTGTTGATATTTTATAATTTGTTAATATATTAAGAAATATTTGTCACAGAGACATGAGTTCACATACATGTACCCAGAAATATGCACACGCACGCACACACACACACACACACACACATAGGTATCTGCAAATTCTTTTTATTGGTGAGAGTGAAATAATGCTTTTTGAGCAAGGCAGCAATGTTAGAGCCACAGTAGTTTAGGAAAAGTAATTGGTGGTCCCGTTGCTGGGGACCCAAAGACAAGTCTCTGTCTACATGGTTCATAAGCATACCAGCCAGTCTGTTTTGTGTGAGAAACCCCAGTGAATTAATGTGAATGAAAATGCCCTCAAAATGTAAGATAAATAAGAAAGCAGACTAAGACAGGCACACAGAATTTGTATTTAAAACTTCTCAACAGCTGATGCCAGATACATGGAAATGAAGGCTCCATTAAAGGCTCAGAGAAGAAGCCTGAAAAATAAGATGAGAAATTTGGAATGGATGCTGAGGAAACCCTTTTTGGATCTGGCTGAGCAGATTTTTAAATTGTTTATTTACTTGGCATTCCTACTGTCTGTTCTAGAATCATTAGAGCCTTATATGTGAAAAAATAAAAAAACACTTTAGCAAGTAGAGCGGTGCTCTGAAACACTAGAATGAGTTTTTAAGGCATCTTTACCTTTTTCTACAGGATAGCATTCATCATCCTGTGGTCCGGCACTGAGGAAATAACCATGTGAAGAAATTGACTACTGGAGCATCCATAAGTAGGAGGTTCCCTTTGTTCCAAATGTCCTCAGACTTCAACATTTTTATGTCCCAGAAGCAAAGGAGACATTTCCCTGTTTTTCCAAACAGCTGGACCTATGTTTGAGGCTCTCTGGAATTTAAAAGCTTTTATTTCAGAAGGAACAAAGTGGCAAACTTTCTAATTTAGTTAAAATTCCTGTAACTTAAGCAGCAGCTAAAAAGGATCTTGGTGCAGAATGGTGTGCAGAGCGAGGACTCCACTGGCGTGACAACTATTTTTAGGGGGAGTGCTGGCAGGCAGCATTCTAATGAAAGGCGACTGAAGTCCCCTCAATGCCTCCCCTCTTTGTCCAACCCAGACTGGAGAGAAGGCTGTTTCACAATCACATTTTCCTTAGTTCAAAGATTTCATGTATCTGTGCATATTCTGTATGGTTCCAAAACTACCGGGGGGGTTTTGTGCAGGGGGGAAAATAACCATTTGCAAATCCGTGGATTAAGAGGGTCAGGAAGGATCAATTCCTGGCTCAGGGAGGGGGAGGCTGAGTGATAACACATCTTTGCAAGGAGTCTAACTGAAGAGAAGAAGGAGTGAGCCTGAGTTACTGTAAACAAGAGAAATTCAGACTTTTCTCGGAGGAAATAATGCATTTATTGTTATGAATGTCTTTGTGAAAGGCAAGAGATTTTTTGTTGGAACAAAGGATTCTACTTAAATACACAAGTATAAACAGGACATTCCTTGCTGGCTGCCTCTAGCTTTGGTTGTCTTGAGGTTTAGCTTTTTTTTTTTTTTTTTTGAGGAGAATTCTGGCTGGTGAGCAGGAGTCTGAGCTGGATGGAGGGCAGGAGACCAGAGACTGGGGCTGGTCAGCCTATGTCAAGAATGGACTCTTCAGCATGATCTTGAGTGGAAGCTCCCACTCAAGCCTGTTTCCTCTCCTTTAATATGGAGCGGTGCTTTCCTTAGCTCCCTCTACCACTAAGAGTGTGACTCTGTATCTAGGTTTTCTAGGTTTCTCTTTTTATCATAAGGCAGCATGAAAAGTAACTACTCTTGTATCCAATAATTAGTCCTGCCAAAGGCTGGCCCTGAGCTCTACCAAGGTAGTAGACAGGACAACACAGCAAGCCCCATCTTCCATCCAACTGAATTCACATAGAATTACAGGCTGCACCATTTACCACTAAGAAAAAAAAATCCACTACAACTCTACCCCTAAAATTTGGCTTATCAGTTTTAGAATGCACTCTGATCAGCAGTTGTAGAAAAAGATGTAGTTATGTGTACGTGAGGATGAAGCAAGGTAGCATTAAATTCAGTGTGCTGGTTGGTTAGACAGCTGCTGAGAAAAGTTCCAGAGAGAGGGATAGTCACTCTGCTGGGGAGGTGTGGTTCAAAGTCTTTGAAATCCTTTGCATCCCCTGAGAAATAGTGTGGCATTGAAAACAGCCTGCTTGGGTTCTGTTCTTGGCTCTTCCACTTGCTGGCCAGTTTCTCCATCTCTTTGCAACTCGGTTTTCTCATCTGTAAAATGGGGATGAGGATAGCAATTGCTTCATAGGATTAAATAAGGATTAAATGTGAAGTATGCAAAGCAGGGCTGTGCACGTAAGAATTCACTCCCTGGATGTTAGAATTGATGCAATTGTGAAATTACACCCAGCTTTCCTGCTGGAAAGGGAGCCCCTGGAAAACAGGGTACAGGATTGTTTTGCTCACTCATTGTAGTACCTGGTAGATAGTAAGTGCTCATAAATAATTAACAAATATGTGAATTTGCTATTTGTGTCCCCTATTAGACATTAACCAATATTTCCCTTTATCCATGACAGTACGCCCCATTCATTGACCTCACAAGACTGCCTGTACCTACTTTGATGAAGGATCATATAAAAACTCATTGAAATGGATTTTGGTAGAGTTAGCAAACGTCTCATGGACTTGTATTCCTAGGTCCTTGCCAAGGATGGCTTTCTTTGTCTTATCAGCCTGTAAACTCTGGCCTGCTAATAAGGACAAAAGTAGATGCTAGAAATAAATGAGTAAGAAGACCCGCTGTTCCCACGGCTCAACTTTCTCAAGGCTGTGCTGATGGGAAGGCAGATGATGTCCTTGAGCGACTCCACAACCCAGATAAGGCTGTCTAAGACAAAGGGACTGTCCCTGCTTTGACAAATGGACCTGACCTTCCAGTCCTGGTAAAACATTCTGGTTTCAACAAAGTCTGTATCAGGTGGGGGATGATATATGGCTGGAAGTATGTAAATCTACAGGCAGGTGTTAACTGGCTGCCTTGTTATGCAATTAACCCACAATTCATAAGCACACCCAAGAAAAAAAGGGAAGTTGTATTTGCCATCTCTCCTGGCTTTTTAGTTAAGTGGCTGTATTAAGAAACACTTCTGAAAGAGAAAGATTCATTAGTCGGAGATTCTAAGAGTCTCGGTTTGAATTAAGACTCTGTAATTCAGCCTCAAATAACACTTGTCTAAACATAAGATGAGTCAATTAGTAGAATCAGAGGAATTTTGAGCTTGCTTTGTATGTTTTCCTGGATGCTACCTCCAGCAGTCAAAGAAGGTAACTGCAAAAATATCTTTACTCTATCAGGCTGGAACCGAGTGGCAACCGAAGGATGAGAATTTCACATTTAATTTGAGTCAAAGGGAGAACAAGACATCTTATATTATTTGGTCCTCCATCCTCAGTTTCAGATAGAAGCTGGCCTCCCTATCCATTATCTTTGTGTCTGATCCGACATGTCAGCTTGGATCTCCTCTGAAGCTAATCCAAATTGCTGTACTTTTTCCAAACTTGCAATTTCATGTTACTTTATTTTCAGATGCTTGAAAATTTGAACTACTAATTGAAATTTTGATTCAATCTGTTAAAGTGAGGACCTGGGAGGGCATGATAATTATCTTCAAATAGTAGAAAGTCTGTCATGGGAAAGATGAAAAACACGGTGCTGTGAGGGTGTAGAACAAGAGACAGATGCTGCAGAGGGAGTTTCTAATTCATTAAAAAGATGGGCTGTTTATCAATCAAGGATGAGCAAAAAAGAAGGGGTGGGGAGGGGAAAGGGATTATCCCAGCAGATTCTATGTTTCCCATGCCAGGGTAATGCCTGAATTTGTTGGAGAGAAAAGATTGGGTGGTTGTTAGGACTGTTGCCCAATATCTGGTTCTTTTCTCACTCCTGTCACTTGCAGGACTTGAATTCCTGGTCCCCTGGTGGTGGATGGGGCCATTTGAATACTTCTAGTCAGATCCCAAAATATTTAATCGCCAGCGTGAGACTTCAAGGGTTTTCTTCTCTGCCAGTATAATCGAGGAAGCATAAGTATAGGTGTAGCTTCCATTGGCCTGGCCTCCTGGGAACATAGTGGTAAGCACAGACTCTTGTCATGTTGCTTGGACATGTAGCGAGAAGGAAAAATAAGCTTTGTTGTTTTAAGCTACACAGAATAACCTAACTCATAACTTTTTTTTTAGTTATTCTTGAGCAGTGATAAGCTTAAGCAGGCAGAGTCCTTCTCCACCCCAGCCTCAGGTCATAGCCAGTCAAGGCACAGCCAGTCCCGTGTTCCAGAGAATTTCCCACTCAGGGCTGGCCATGTGACCAAGTTCAGGCCCGTGAGACTTAAGGGCAGTCATGCATAGGGGAAGCCAGCCTCTGAAAAAGATTTTCCTAAAAAAAAAGAGAGAGAGAGAAAAGAGAGAGAGAGAGAGAGAGAGAGAGAGAGAGAGAGAGAGAGAGAGAGAGATTGATTTTTTTTGTTTTGCTTTTGATTTTTTCATGTGAGCAAGATGGTGATGCTTGATAAGTAAGACAGTCTATTTGACACAGAGTGGTAAATGTGTGGAATTCATATCCCTGGAGGTAAAGTGCAGGTTGAGCTGCATGAAGCAGAGCGTTCACATGTTAAATCCACGACTAGCCCACACTTACACTGGTATGTCTCAGAGGCTCCTCAAACTTATATTGAAAATCTATTGTCCCTTTTAGGTCCTTGACTCAACTAAAGGAACTGTAGCCCTTCCTGTTGTCCAGATTAGAAACCTGCAGATGACCCCTCTCTGCTGCTTCTCCCTCATCCAGTCCCTGGTGCTTCCCAGCCACCCACTCTTCTCCTGCATCGCTACTACAGGAGCTCAGGCCATTGGCATCTCTGCAAACAACTACTCACCTAGAGAGTTGGCCTCTAGTCTAGCTTCCCCTCCAACTTAGGTCAATGTTATGATTAGCAAGCCTTTCCAAAACACATTGATCAAATCAAACCCCTCCTTAAAACAGCTTCAGTGGCTTCCTAATATCTCCCAATAAATCTCCCGGTCCCTGACCAAGTCTTTAAGACTTTTCATGGCCTAGCTCTGGCTGTGTCTTTGGTCTCCATTTGGGCCATCTCTGTGCCATTCATAACTGTGTTCCCTACAGGTCACAGGGTGCTGCATGCTCTCTTTCCATCCTGCTGTTTGTACCTGTTGACCCACTTCCCTCTTTCTGCCCCCTCCCTTGCCCAGCTAACCCCTCATCCTCATGAAGTCTTATTTCAGCTACTTTCTTCTCGAGGAAGCCTCTTTCCCAGTGCCAGCCAGGATTCCCCTCTGTGTACTCTATTTCTACCGTGTCTTAGCATTTTCACCACTGAGCGGTCACTTTCTATTAATCCTCTATCTCTCCCACTAGATGGTAGCCCCTGAAGGGTGATGATGACCCTTTCCTTTTTTGGAAAAGTGCTTGGCATCTTTTAAGTCCTCTGTGAAGGATCGAAACTGCTATTCTTCACACGCCTCTTTGTTAGACAGAAGCAGTGGTGGCTGTGAATTTTGAGAATACTGCTGTGAAGATGTGCCAGGCTGATGGCAGGAGACAGGATGATGGTGAGAGAGACAACCTGGGCTAGACAGGGCTCTGGGTCTAGAAGTGTAAGCCAGGCAAATGGCATGTGGTGAGATGGAGCCGGAAATCAGAGAAAGAGGGATAGAAGTTCAAAAGACATGATCTGTCTCCAGAAAGTCATCTAGCAAGGCCCTGGGAGGAGTGAACGCCAAGCTTAAGATGACACGGGCCTCCGTTGAGCACAGAGCCAAGGAAAGCTTGTATTCTTTAAGACAGAGAGGACTTAGCTGACTGGAGAGAGATGCAAGGCAGAACAAAGACAGAAACCTGTGTTAAATTGGTCAAAGTTGGCCTGGATACCCACACAGGTGGCCAGGAGTCTTCTGCCTCTACAGAATCTGCGTGCCAGAACTCTTCAGTCTGCAGAAGATCAGGCCTAGTGTTTGAAGCAGGGAGACAATATGAAGCAGGCTTGGCTTATGAGGAAGGAGGAGCAGAGCTGGGGTTCCTGGGTGTGGCTGTCCTCCCACAAGATCTCTTTCACTCATGATCCTCGCAGACAGCGTCCTCTGGTGGGAGGATGTCCCTGGCTTCTGCTACCAAATCAGAATAGTTTAAGTGGTTGATGTCCCCAGGAATACCCATGGATCTGAAGGAAGCATCAATCAAACTAGAGAATCAAAACCAGGTTATGTTGGAGGGTAAATTTATCAAGTAATAAATGTGGACCAAAAAACAAACAAACAAACAAACAAAAAACGACAAATCCAGAAAGGACAATCTGCTCAGGTTAAGGCTTTCTAAAATGTCACCTTAGAATGTCATATGAATGTCTAGATGTCTGTAGAAATTATCTGTAATCCCTGTGACATTATGCAAGGTAAATTGCTGGGCTTTCCTAAGGGTTAAATTGGCCCCCAAGAGTCCATGTCTCCTGCCAAGTTTGAGCAAGTGGTACCCAAACGACAAGTTAGAGTGTCTGAGCATTATAAGGATAATAGGGAGGCCTATCTCTCAGCTCTGCAGTGTGTCACAGGGCCATGGTCACCTTCACTCAGGTTTCTAATCTCCCCCCATGGCCAGTGCCTTGCCCTTCTCCAGTTACACCTGGCTACCACTTGGTCCCTTGTTTTATCTCTACTTTTGTGTTATAAAACTTCCCCTGGATGATCCTGTCTCACTCCTTGGCCCCTTGGTGGTGCTCTCTGGACATCCTTGCCTTGTTCTGTTGTTTTTTTTTTTTTTTTTTTTTAATTTTTTTTAGTTGTTTATGGACCTTTATTTAATTTATATATTTATATGTGCTGCTGAGAATTGGACCCAGTGCCTCACACATGCAAGGCAAGTGCTCTACCACTGACCCCCAACCCCAGCTCTAGTTCTGTTATTTTAAAAAATAACAATGAGCCATTCCTCACAATATCATGAAAGATGAAGCAAAATATCACAGGGGGTGTGTCCAGAGAGAGCTCCCACTCCTCAAGTATGTTTAAAATGGATAGTCAAGCAAATCCAACTTTGAGCACCAACAGATACAGAATTAAACTTAATACCTCTGGAGTCTTTCTGTTTCCAGGAGAATTTCTTTACAATATGTACCTCATCATTGTTTCCCCTTGTTTCCATTTTCTTTCAAAGTGTAATATTGTTTCTCCTGTAACACAAAAGCACAGCTCATCTTATTTTCTAGTGTCCTTAAGAACTGCACAAAATCTATCACATTCCATGAAGATTTTAAAACAAGTGAGGGAATTTTATAAGAAGTGAAGAAAATGTTTGCTGACCAGTCCTTAGCAGTGACAGGTTGTGGGCGAGGAGGAGTCCACTGGTGAAAACAAGAGTGGTCCACTTCGATTTGCTAGACATTCCTTGTATACATATTGGGCTCAGCATTGCATTTATAGAAAAGGGCTGGAGAAATGAGCAGTATTCAAAATATGGCAAAAGTGAATAAATAAGCAAGATAAAAGTTGTCATCTAACACATCACTCATTAAAGATTAAAGATCAGAGCAAGAGGATCAGGGTAAAGGCCAAGAGCAACCTCAGGTTAAGGATGGGAAGGGATTGTTGAGTTAGATAAAGTTTCTTCCATTGATGGGCTGAAAGGATTCTAACCCATTGAAACCAGTACCAATGAAGGGGCAGGATCCCAATAACACAGTAATAATAATCATAAATGCCAAATGCTCTGTAACATTCTAACAACTTTACATGTTTTATGTCCTGTAAAATGTTTATGTTTACAATCCAAGGACACAAGTACAAATAGATATATCTATTTCTTGGTTGGAAGGAATTGAGGCACAGAGAAGTTCAAAGACTTGCCAAGGTAGAAAGCTGCTGAACTAGGATTTGAATCCACTGGCTTGGTTTCATAGCCTGCTGTACACAGTGGCCGTGTGCTTGGTGACACATGTATGAGGAAAGGCCAGTGTTTCCATAATTTTATTTTGGGTACCAGAGATTGATCCCAGGGGCACTTAATCACTGAGCCACATCCCCAGCCCTTTTAAAAATATTTTATTTAGAGAGAGAATATTGCTGAGTTGCTTAGGACCTCACTAAGTTGCTGAGGCTGGCTTTGAAATTCCAAGCCTCCTGCCTCAGCCTCCCCAGCTCCTGGTATTACATGTATTCACCACAGAGCCTGGCTCCATATATTTTTTTTCAGAGGGACACGAAGGAAAAGGATTAGAAATTGAAAAAGAACATGGTCCTCTACTTGGGGCAGATTGGCCAAAAGAGAGGCCAGTGTCCTCTGCCCATGTTCTGCCACTCTCCCTCACATGCAGTCTTCAGAAGTCCCTGCTGAACCTCAGCTGTATTGGGGCACCCTCTCACTGCATTTCAGCATGCCAGAATTCCAGGCACCTGCAAAGGCCCAGCTCAGTGTTGTGCTCCTTGGCGATGTCCCCCTGGCTGTCCAGTCCTCCCTGCCTCTCCTTTCTCTGAACCCCTTCATGCGTGGTCAGAAACAAAGAGCTCCCTGGAGTTATTTCAACTTACTTTTGTTGCATAATATTTTTTCTCTGTATTAGTATGAAAAATATTAGAAAATGATGTCTGTCTCCTTATTAACATGCCCCCCAAGAACCCCCACTATGCTGGCCCAGTGTCTGATAGAGAATTTGGATTGTATTTTATACATTTCAGTTTAGGGTTTGTATTCCCTGGATTTGGGAAAAAAAAAAAAAGACAAAAGAGAAGCTTGAGGGGGAAAAAAAGTGGTTTGCTTTGGGAGAAGAGAGATGCTTCCCTAATAAAAGATAAAATGGCCAAATGGGGATAGGCTTGTGCCCCTGAGATAAGAGGAAAGGTCATTTATTTAAACAGTAAATGGCTAGAAATGCAGATCGGATTTATAGGGCTCCTACAAATCCATAAAAAAATGCTTGCACACAGATGCATGCATAATAATCCTGAATTGGCTATGAAATTTATCTTCATGAGTAAAGAGAGGAGGGATTGTTGATGCTGATGCTGTTATGATTTTTACCTCATCTTTCCAAGGAAGACAGGATTAATACCAGGAGATATAAATCATGATGTGATTTTTGTATATATGCACAAAGCAAACACAATGAATATTTGATTTTCTCCAACTTCTGCAGGGCTAAATCAATTTGAAGAGATAATGGCAGAGGATTAAGTTATTGGAACGTGTGTAACTATAAAGTTTTGAATACAGTTAACTCACAAGTTATTACAATTTCAGTATAACATCTGTTATCATTGAAATAACAGATGTGTTGTGTATTGTGAAACTAAGGAAAATTGGATATGCACATGGTTTTCAAAAGAAACCAGGCTCAGATTAAATTATTTGTGAGATACAACACTATAAAATTTATTGTAAAGGGTGGGTTAACTGATGAGGTATCACCAACATGAATATTGGTATTAATAGAAAGTCACCTTAAAATATGAGACAAACAAAAAGTTATATGAACTCCTGCACTTTGTCATATTAGAGAAGAGAAATTGTCATGCTTAAATATGTAGAAAATTTTACAACCATAAAATGGAAAATAGCTATCCAAAAACGTGGGCTTGGAATAAAGAATAATGATTTGAACGTTGCCTCTTCACTTATTGTATTTGATTTTATTTCCTTATTGCAATAACTAAACTACAAACTCCTCATGCCCAGTGAGAAAGGCTACCACGTTTTCAGTGATAAAATTTTATTAACCCAGACTTAGAACATGTGTTTCAACAAAAATACAGATGGATCAGACACTATGGCATGCATCTGAGAACCCAGTGATTTAGGAGATTAAGGCAGGAGGATAGCAAGTTCAAGGACAGCCTCAGCAACTTAGCAAGACCCTGTCTCAACATTTTTTTTTAAAGGACTAGGGATGTGGCTCAGTGGTAAAACACCCCTGAGTTTAATCTGAAGTACCAAAACCAAACAAAATAAAAACCCAAACAACAACAAAAAGAACACATATGGGTTTGCAGAAATTTGGGGAGAAGCTACTTGACCTTGAACCTTCTCATAAAATTCAGGAAAGTGTGTTTACTTCTCCTGTGTTGCCAGCAAAGCATTGGTCTCAAAGTACAGGTTTAGAACCTATGTTGCAGCCTGCTCTTTGCCAGATGCCACTTTTAGGGTACCTCTGTGAGTTTTCTGATTATGTTATTAGGATTATATTATTAGTGGTGTTCAGGTAATAATAGGGTTCTGAAATCTGTGCCGACATTTTTATTTCCTTTTTCCACCTGTCCATGATCGTGCTTTTCTTTTTGAAAGGTTTGGGGAAATGAAATCCATTGTACTATTATTTATCAAGGTTCATGGTCAGAGAAGAATATACCAGAAATGTGGGGTTGGAGGTGGGGGGAGATCTAATTAAGCTTGACTCTGTCTGGTTTTCAATTCTACTACCGTTGACAGCTTGCTCCTTGGAGAAAGAGGTCCCAGTTGGTCTCTACCACAAAAAGGTTTTTAATAAAATATTCAAGATAGCTGAGGACCTTTAGAATGGGTAATTTTATTCAACATACACTATGATCTTCCTGCTGGTTGTGGGCTCTGGACCAATACCCAGGAGCTTCTCTTGGAGTGCATGACTATTATGCATTATGTTAGAGGATTCTGTGAAAAGTCAATTTACTGAGAGTCAGATACACCATATTTTAACTTTGAGACTAAAATTGTCTCTGGGGTTTAGTTTGCTGCCATGATTAAATTCTTACTGTTCTGCAAATCTGAGATTTATTTTTAACTGTTTCAATGCTGTGTTTTATAAAGACAAATGAATAGTTAAAAGGCAAGTGAAAAAAAATGAAGGATTCAGAAAGAACAGTCTGATACAGCACAAACTTTCATTAAATAATGCCTGTAGTGAGTTTACCTGCCGTTGGCTTTGCCTCTGGTTTTGAGAGCCTGCCTACCCAGGCCTAGGACTTAATGAGGTGGCTCCCTTCAGTGTCTTAGACACTTAGCTCTCGAAAATCTCTATCTACAAACCAATTTTTCCCATCCATTACAAAACGAGCAAGAGAAATTGAATGCGTGGGTTGAAATCCCTGTTAATCAATTGGACTATTCCCCTTGGGTTGTGGTTGAAGAGCAAGTTTTCATTATCTCCAATAATTAGCATCATCTTTTTTGAAATTAGCTGAATGGACTGATACAGTAATCTATGGTGGATATGTCATGTGTCTTTCCATTATTAACTGTTTTGGGGGGAGGAGGGAAGAGATGAGTGGGAAGAAACAGGCTATAAGAAGGTTTTTTTGTTGTTGTTTTGTTTTAAATCTTGGTGGCATTGAACATGAGCATTGGCAAGGGGCAGGTAGGTGTCTCTTTCAGCTGATCTAAAAGTGTAATGAGCACAAGATTTGGATATATAATCGGCATCAGATTGGGTCTGGTTCCTATAGCCTACCTGGTGAGTGAAATTGGACAACTTACTTACCTCTCTTAAGTAAGCCAAGCTGCTGCCTCTGTACAATGGAGCTAATACTAATGCCTTTCTCACAAGATCATATTAGAAAGATTTATTATAAAGTTATAAAGTATTATAAAATATTGGAAAGGTTTATTATAAAAATAAGGTTATTGTAATGATTGAAAGAGTGCACATAAAGCACTTAAGAAGTTTCTAGTTCTCAGTAAATAACCAATGCATTGTGGGTACTATTATTACAACTTTTTGGCTTTAGGCATTTCCCTAATACATAGAGATTCTTTTTCATTCATCAGATATTGATGGATTCATTTGACCATGATGCTCAAAATTCCACTGAGAGACATATGGAGGTGAGCTCTCTGCCTTGCATCAGAGATAATGTGGAGCAGGGACAAGGTGGGAGGTGGCAGGCTTTGTGCAAGATGAACTGGGGCCCTGTCTGGTGCAGTGCTGCTCATGGAAGCAGCCCCTCCATAGAGAGACTGAGGGTGACGGTTAAGAGGAGGAGGTGCCCTCGTGAGGCAGCTCTACTGAGGGATTTTGGGTGTGGTTCCTAGCAGCTGACCCCCCTGCAAGCCTAGCTTTTCTTCCAACAATGTTGTCGACTGCATGTTTGTATCCTTCCACAATCCAGATGTGGAAGCCCTAGCCCCAAGGTGATGATACTTGAAGTGGGGCCTGTGGGAGGTATTTAGTTTTAGATTAGGTCATGAGGATGGAGTCCCCACGATGGGGTTTGTGCCATTCATTATAAGAGAAAGAGAGACCAGAGTGCCTGTTCATGACTTGGTGATCTCTCTCTCTGACTTCTGAGAACTCAGCAAGAAGTCTGCTCCCGCAAGCCCGAAAGCGGGCTCCTACAAGGGGCAGAATCTCCTGACACCTTGATCTTGGACTTTCCAACCTCTAGAGCTCTGAGAAAGAAATGTTTAAACCACCCAGTCTAAGGTATTGTGTTATAGCTACCTGACTTAAGCCAGGCTTTCTGTGAACTACTTCCTATTATTCCTTTTAACAAATTTCTTTCTGCTTCCGTCAGCCAGCATCTGTTTGGTGCTTCTCAGTAAGAAGCTGACCAACAGTGGCAGGGTTCATACTCTGAGGCCATGGCATAGTTTCTGCTTCTGGTCCTTTCTTCCTGACTATTTTTTCATCCTGTTCCAACAGGCTCATTCCTTTAGGGTGGTCCCATTCCGCCTCCCCAGTGGGGGCTCTCATAGTTTGGCTTTTTAAATGATCACTACGCAGGCAGTGTGTGACATCAGACAACCTCAAAGGACTCCACTCAACCTGGAGACTGGGCTGCCCTTAGTCTAGTTAGGAGTACATATGTGCTCAAGGCAGAGCTTTGGGCATCTTCCTTCAGCATGGAGGCCGGAGGGACATGTCCTTGGAAAGGGACAGTGAATGTGATAGGCACCATGATGGACTTTTCTATTACAGTTTTCTCCAGATGATGTAAAAAGCACAACACAAGCTAGCAAGACATAGAAGGGAACACACAGGGCTGGGCTGGAAAAACTAGGAAAAGTTATCAGAGGGTGCCAACTCTACTTCTTTCTTAGGGGTTTCCATGATTCTACTGGCTTTTCCCGACTACATGCATTTGGCTGTGTTGCCTTGAAATATTAGTCATCCTTTTATTGCATAATTTTGTTCTTTATGTATATTATTCATGTCTCTCTCCTTCCTCTTTTATGTAATTTTTTTTAGGGTCAGCAGTAACTTGTACAGTCCCAGTTCTCCATAGCTAGATCTGTAGAAGTTCATTATGGGTGGGATGTTGATGGCCACTGTAGTAAACACACCCGCAGTTACCATGACCCCAACATCATGGATGGAAGTTCATTTCCCAGTTAGGTAACGATCCAGGTAGGAATTCCTGATTAATGGGTGGCCCTCCTCTAAGGAGGGGTCAGGGATCCTGACCTTTCTATCTTTTGGCTTCACTGTCTTCCTCACATGGCTTCTCAGGTCTTCTTGCTTATCTTCATCAAACCAGAAGGAGGATTGCAAATGTGGAGTTTCATAAGCTGAGCTAGTAGTGGTACATACCACTTCCATTCACATTCTGTTGGCTGGAAGCGTCACCATGTGAGGGAGATTGGGAAATATAGTCTAACTGTGGGCCCAGGAACCAGAAGAAAAGGGTTTGACTCATTTCTAACTAACCTCTTGAATCTCCGGTGGGGTCATAAAAAACAGCAGGATTTGAATGGACAGAGGAGGGGATGGCATCCTATATAGCAGCAGGCACGAGGGCCAGAGTATAGAGAACAGGAAGGGAGGGCTGGTATGGAGAGTTAACCTCTTTACCACCAGTGTCTGGTCTAAGAGTCCAGTATCTCAGTGTGGGTGAGGATGCTAGCTTTGGACCCAAATCTCAGCTCAGATGCTTATTAGTGCTCTTATCTCACATAGTCTCCTCCTCTGTGAAATGAAGGCAGGACAAACAACAGAACCACAAATGTATATTTTTAAAGGGAGGTAGAAATAGTGTCTGCCTCACAGGCATGGGAGGATTAAATGAGTTAAAGCCTTTAAAAACTTCAGAAGAGGGCTGAGCACAGTGGTGCACTCCTGTAATCCCAGTGACTTGGAGGCTGAGGCAGGAGGATCATAAGTTCAAAGCTAGCCTCAGCAACTTTTCAAGACTCTTAGAAGTTAAGCAAGACCATGAATCAAAATAAAAAGGTCTGGAGTCTTGACTCAGTGATTAAGTGCCTCTGGATTCAATAATCCCCGTACCAAAAAAAAAAAAAAATCTTTAGAAGAGGTTCCCGCATATGATAACTATTCAATAAATGTTTCTACTTCCACTCTTCCCATTTATGTCTGTATGTTTTCTCTGTGTGTATGTAAATTATAACACCATGAGGAAAGAGATTGGGTAATATTTGAGTAAGGGAAAGAAAAGGGAGAGAGGACAAGAGATTGGACTTTAGTTTTATATTTTGGTCACTAATAATGTCACAATCCTCACTCTTATTCATCTCACTGCTCTAGACAGTCAGTGCTTTCTTTTGATCACCACGGCTGTCTCACTAATTATCAGTTGGTTCTTTAGTGACATTTGGTCTTACATTTTGTATTTTGTATTATGACATAAATCTTCCCCCACACACACCTTTTGTCTGAAACTTGGCTCATTTGTACGACGAATATAATGACGCTCATTAGTATTGGTAGGACCCAGCTGCTGTCGGCTTCCTTAGAGCAAAACTCCACTCACGTGGGTCTTTATTTCAGTGGGTGTGCTGTCCATTAATGCAAGGTCATTGCCAGTTCCTGCACTTGTTTCCTCCTTCCTCTCTGTGCCCCTTCTGGCTTGCTCATTCTATTGCCGATGGGCTGCCTCCCATGTTCACAGGCCACCCTCCCTCACTCTCCTTTCACTTGGATTGCAAGTTCTCGGGGTCCTATGGAAACATTCCCCAGACCAGCAGCTGCCCCAACTGCAAGTCTGATGGCTATTCCCACCCATTGCACGAGGGGCGGAGCAGCAGGCTCAGGATAAAGTGATGGGCAATGAACACTGACATTTGATGAACTACCTCTCTGCATTCTTGCCTCACAGAGAGGCTGGGTGGGGTGGGCTTGCCAAGTCTTTGAATAAAAAAACACTGTGTTTCCAGTCGACTTCACATTCAAAAGGAAACTTGCTGGGCAACTTCTTGCATGAGGCTCATGTAACTTTAATGCCTTGTCCTGGCACTCTTTACTTGCCTGGCCAGCAATGGCCCCTTTGCATGGCCTCCTGGAGGACAGGATTTGTTCCGTGCCTTGAGGGCGTGCTGTCCCAGGTCAGCAGATGGCCTTCTGATTACTATTTCCAGCCCGTCTTACCTGACCATTCCTTCCCTGTATGAACAGCTGTTTCCTTCACTCCAGTGCTGCCCAACCGGATTGGTGATTTTTCTTCTGCCCTTTTGTTTGCACAGAACATAAATCTTTCTCTCTTTCTGACCTGGCCTGCAGTTCCATCCACCTGTGCCCGCCTTGAGCAATATATAACTCTCGCCAGGCTCTGCTTCCTTTGCTGGCTTCAGCCTATAAACCAAACTTTCTTCTTCCTTCCTCCCCCTCTTCTGGGCTGATTCAGCACTCTCTTAGCACCTGGCTGCAGTTAACACTTAAACACAAAAAGTACATTATCTTATGGGTCTGACCTGAACTGGAAACGTCCAACAGGATGAGATATACACCAGAAATCTCAGTCCCATTGGCCTCCTTTTCTCTCCTTTCCTTGAGTCTGAGGAGACTTAATTTATACCAGGTTAGCAGTGGCTGTGCTAATTGAAAATGAGTTAATTGAATAACTTTATACTTAAGAAGGGTTTTGAGCTGTCAGAGTCCAGCCAGTCAATTGAGTCAATCCAGTTCAATGTTTGACAATGATCTCAAAACCCTGGATATGAACTTAAGAAAGGAAAAGGAGCCTATGCTCCCAAGAAGGCACTTTTGCAGATCCTAGACCATTCCAAGTCCAATGCTATTGGCCTTACTAATTGCTGCAGCTGTTTCACTGGTGTTCAGCCTCATAAATTTAATTTGTTTTTCTGGATTACAGAAGAATCTCCTGATATGTTTCTTTCCCCGCCTCCTTTTTATGAAATGTGTACAACACTCTCAAAATACTGTTTCTTACTTCTAGCTAAAAAAATCAAGATAGGAAAATGGTCATACAGTAAAGCCTGTACCAACAGGCTAGTCAGAAAGAAGACTCAGCTGTGGTCATACTAAGCTTTATAGTAAAATGAATGAGATCCTCTTTTACATCAAGATCCAGAACCTTTCAAGCACACACATATACATGTACCTGTTCATAGACGATGACTCGTTGAGAATGCTTAGCTCTCTTTCTGATTCTTCTAAATGGTAGGAATGTAGGTTTGAAAGATGGTTCTCTCTCTATCCATCCCCTTTTTGCTTTTCATGGGTCAAGATTTGGTGTGTAATTAAAATCCAGGAATCTAAATAATGTGGAGAGTCTTTGTTGTTTATGGCCTTCAAAATCACTTAGGCTGAATCAACAGGGCAGTGAACATCTGGTTGGAAAATTCAGATACTCCAGTCACTCAGCGGGTCTTCTTACCTCATAGAACCAGCATGCTGAGTTAACAGTTCACCCCATTTCTTTGACAGAGCACAATAACGCTTTATGATATCAGTATGGTGGTTTTTATTTTTCAATGTCTTTTCATATCTGCTATCTCTTTTGATCCTAATGGTGATCCTGTGAGATAGGCTGGACAGATACTTTCCCTGTTTTGTATGTAGAAGAAAGCAGATATGCTTGGTAGTATAGCCTTATGGTTTGGTTCTCTGATGATGAACCTCTGGTGCTACCAGATGCAAATATACAATTGAGTCAAGAGTCCGTCATGCATGGTGTTGTTTTGAATGTGAGCTCTAGTCACTACTGATGAACACCTCTTTCTTGAGCATTTGCAATCCATCTATTGTACTTATTTATCAAGCAAATTGAACATTCAGTTATTTAAAATACCTCATCCTCTAGGGTACTTGGTTGCTAGTGGGTAGGAGTATAAAAGTTGAGAGATGACAAACAAGAGAGCCATTCAGTTTTTTTTCATTTTAAAGGTGAGGGAAGAGAAGTGACTCTGTCAAGATCTTTTGGCTACTTAATGACAGGCTCCAGTTTTCTGCCTTTCAGTCTAATGCTTGTTCACCATGGGGTTGAGTCAGAGACAAGAACCCACATCTAGCCTTGACAGGGAGGGGGTGAGGGTAGGTGGTGGTGGTGGTGGCTAGAAGTCTCCCAGGGAAATCTTGGGTCCTGCTCATGAGGTTCATGTGTACAAATAAAATCATACTTTATGTATTGTTTTTCACATACATTATTTGTGTGTATACACATATATACACTCTGATAGCCTGAAAGGATCTCTCTCTCTCTCTCTCTCTCTCTCTCTCTCTCTATATATATATATATATATATATATATATATACACACATACATATACACATATATATAATATATGTGGTTTGTTTAAAAACATGGGATTTAGAGAAGCAATTTATTATAAAATATTTTAATTAATTTTAGATGCAGTGATATTCCTTTTGTCCAACCCCTCTGTCTTGTAAATTCACTCAATTTAAGAACAATAAACTGTTTTTTTCGGAATCAGGTTTCTGGAACCACTCATAGCACATATTTAAAATAAATACTGGTGAGAGCTTACCATGTTTAAGAACTTACTTCTTTCCATTTAATTCTCTAATTACCATATGAAGTTGCTACTATTATGATCCCATTTTATAGACAAAGAGACAAGCTCAAGGCCATAACCTCTGTAAATCATAGTTTTGATTTAACATTTGAATTTAGAACCTGCGATTTCAAACATTGTTATTCTACCTCTTTAGTAGTATTTCAAAAATAATTGCATGAAATTATTATGCTATTTGATTTCTCTGATAGCCTGAAATGAACTGCCAATTAAGATTGTAGTCAGTTGCTCAATATTCCCTGAGCTAGCGCAAGAGGGCTCTCCAAGTTTGCTGACCACCACAAACATTTTGCAGAAGGACTCCTGGGTGTAAAACTTCTCTAGAAAATTCTATGCTTCTAAAAATTTCTCAGCAAATACAAGAACAATTCTGAATTAAAATTTCTTTTATAATCTTGGTACTTGTTAGAAAGTAATGAAGATATATATTTTAAAAGATAATAAGAGAAGTGAAAATAATTATCAAACTAGAACTTAAAGCCCAGTGTATATTTTTGCTTGTTCCTAGGTTATGAGCAGGGTAGTATTTTACCTATTTTTTCCTGCTCATTCATTCTGCAGATATTATCAGCCAAATTTCACCTGCTGATCACTGAAGATCCAGTGTGAACCATCATGGCACAGACAGGCTTCCCACCTCAGGTGAGAGAACTTAGAATTTTTCATTTAGCAGCCACACCGATTTAATGAGGAAGAATCCACAGAGAGCTTAAACGGCCTCACAATGTCTCCTTTACAACTCCATTTTCACTTGACTTACCACCAGCTCTTTCAATAAACATGAACTTATGAAAGAAAAAGCTACATAAAATTTTATACTTCTCATATTCTGTTTCCCTTTTTAAGTTGCAAATGCAAGCCTGATTGTACTGCACTCCAACCAAAAGACCCCCTCAGGCAAGAAACACATTATGGAAAGATATTTATAAGGTTTAAATTATCCATATTAACACACTTAAGATTCACCAGTGCGGTTTCTTGATGCCAGATCCAATCCATAGTGAAGCTTCTGCATTTGGTTATATAGTCAACTACACAGACTCTCGCAGGAAGAAAATGTGGAGCAAATCTACAGTGCTGGAAGAACCCTGGAGGAGTCAACTAATCTATCCCTCTGCCTCTGGCAGGACCAAGAGCAAAACCCATTTAGGTATCCATACGGGCCCATATTTCTGTTTTGTTTGTAAAACCTGATTGGGTCCATCTCTTTCCAGTTTTTAAATGAAAGTTGTAGGTGAAGTAGGAGAGAAAAAAATAATTTTGTGTATGTAGACATACACATATGTCTTGATCATTAAGTATTCATTGAAATTCTCCTGTATTAAAAGGATAGCATTAAGTTCAGAAAGTTAACTCTGTGTAGGGAAAAACATAGTTTATGCTCACAGTATACTTTGGTTAGAAAGCTATATCATATACCAGAATCATTGATATTTCAATTTAAGGTAGAACTGGACTTTGTTGACTTCAGGGATAGAGACCTAATGTGGCCTAGCATAGGCAATGCTAATCAAATTCACTTAGACTTTCAATTCAATACTTTCACATCCTGAGATTTCATTCACAGTGTTTCAAAATGACAAGAACTTGATTTTAGGGAGGGTAGAGGCATTCAATTTTCCTATTTTGAATTCTTGCCCGGCAATGTATCTGCACTCTGTGCCCACCCCATTGCTAGAGTCTCAACTGGGACTGATGGAAGAAACCAAACCAAGCAGGGCCAAGGTCTCCATAAAAGACTCTGTGGTTCATGGCATTTCTATTATTATTATTATTATTATTATTATTAATGGTCCCTTGCTCCTGCCTTTCCCCAAGTCTGGTCAATGGACTCCTGCTTGGGGAAGAAAGCAAGGAGTAAAACAGAACACTGGGTAGAAAAGAATCCTTTCACTCATTCATATACTTATCAAAGGGTTTTTATATGCTAGATTCTGGTCCTAAAGTAATGCATGGCAGAGGGCCCTTGTGTGTGAGGGGCTCTCGATAAACAAGCAACCATGATGCTAAGACAAGGGGAGTCATAGCAGCAGGTACAAGCTTTGTGGGAGCCAGGAGGAAGAGAGATTGGATTGGCCATGTGATCTGCACAGTGTCTTATAAGTTGTGACATTTAAACTGGGCTTTGGAGGATGGGGGATTCTTCCGATGGAAGAAGTGAAGACTCATTCTAGGCAGAGGAGTGCTGTGTGCAAAGTAGTGGTCCTGGGAGACACCATGGTCGGAGCATGACAGGGTAGGAGAGGAACTGTGGAAGGTCCAAGAGATGAGGCTGGAGCAGCAGTTGGATAAACACCTTGGGGATTTTATAAAGCTTGGTTGGAGAGTTGGAAAGGATGGAGAGAAAGGATGGGAGTCAGCTAAAGCCCTTAAATGGAAGGACATGACTGGGCTCATGTTTTAGGGGGACCACTCCAGCAGCCATAGTGTAGAAAGTCTATTGAGGTGAGAAAAGCCAAAGCGGAGGACTGATGTGGAGGCCATGGCTATCGTCCAGTGAGGGAAGATGAGGGCTGGGCCAAGCTGGTGCGGGAGTGGACTTGGGTGGTTATTGGCTTCAACAGAAATGATAGGATTTAAAGACTAGATATTGAAAGTAAAGGAGAGAAGAAGATGTGGATGTTCAGAGTTTCTGTTGAGGTGAGGGAAGATGAATAGAACATGAGAAGAAGATCAAATCTGGAAGGAGTGAGGTGAAGAGCCCAGGAGTTTTTGGAATGAACTTAGTTGTAGATGTATTGTAGTCAGTGATATTTCATTCAGTTGAAATGTAAGATGGTAGAGCTAAAGAGTGACTCAGAGGAGTCAGGGTAGGTGACTGAATGGGTGTTGTAGTTTTGGGGAATGTCTCTGTTGCTGGGGCCGTACGTACCCCTAAAGGTAGTTGTGGAATCATTAGCCTCAGCCACACTGGGGCTCACATGTCAATACTTCTCCAACTTTTCTATCAAAATGTGTCTATGCCACAGGAGAGGCTGGGTCTGGGGGCAAAAGGAAGTTTCTTTCAAGTGTCTCTTTTATCTGAAAAAAAATGTGTTTAATGTCTGAATTCTGTTACATAAAAGATCCATGTTTGTTTTGATATGAAGTTTTAAATTATTTACTAGCTAAATTATGCATATTAACCACTCCCCATCCCAATCTATGTATATCCAGGGAGACCTACTTGGTCTGTGACTGCCCAAACTCGGGGCTTTGTGAAGCACAGATCTCACAGAGGGGTGCCCATTCTGTGGTTGGCTCTTCTGTTCAAAAAGAGCTTCCTAGTTTCATATTCGTGCAATGTCAGGTTGCCATACCCCAGAATTCTGTAGAAGCACCCTTGGGCAGAGTGTGAGCAAATACTGATTTTGCAGCAAAGATTTGTAACTGATTTTTTTCTTTCCTTATAATAAATAAATAAATAAATAAAACCCAGATTACGCATTTTACTTTTTAAAAATCACAAGGATAGGACACCCTGGAAAAAAATGGGAAGAATATACAGTTGCATAAATATCAAGCAAACTTTTACCCTCTTCTGCCTCTTCTCCTTCCCTCCTTCTCCACCAACTACCACTTCAGGGGCACCTATCTGGATAACTGGGTATGTTATGTTGCCCTGCTACTCCAGAGAGGGCCTAGGAGCTGCAGCAGCCTGGCTTGAGAGTTTTGAGGAATGCAGAGTCTCAGCCCCGCAACCTACTGAATCAAAATCTATATTTTAAGAAGACCTCCAAGTGATCATTATGCACCTTCAAGTTTGAGAAGCAAACTTTAGTGGAACTATGCAGAAGGGAAATTTTATTTCTTTTCTCTTCATTCTAGAAGTTCTGTTTTGTTTTGTTTTTTTTTTTTGAGCCTGACATCCTGCTGCCTTCTCTGGGCTCACTATACTCACCTTACTGTCCTGAGAGGCCCTTCACCTGCACCTGGCTGTGCAGCCTTTCCACTCATAAGTCCCCTCCTGGGATCTGTCTCCTCCTGCATGAGAAGTCACAAGCCAACCTAGCTATTTGCATATCCTGTCCATTCATTTAGCACTCCAAGTCTCCAGGCTTCATGAAAAACAAGGCAAAATGCAATAATCAAAACAATAATGTTCAGCCTCTGCTTCTTTGTGAATTGTTTTAGCAGTTCACACTCATCTGAATGGAATCTGACTCCCACAGTGTAGCACTATGAAGCCACTAAGGAAGCAGGCACTTCTGCTTCTTGTGACAAATCACCCAGATTTGTTGGGTGCCACTGATGCTCTTGCCTGGCATCCTTGCTGCTAGGGAGTGCTTGGCTGGGTTGCTGGGAGAGGTATTTCCTCAGAGCCCAGTGTGAGGAGATGGAAGCAGAGACGTCATAGGCATGACACCCACATTTTCTGTAGAATTATACATAGTGGAAGCTGCCTGGCTGCAGAGGGAGCCTCTTTCATATACTCTTGGCACAGCTCCAGGGTGCCTGGGTCATACAGGTTCAAGTCATTGCTTCAGGTCTCCACTCAGGGAGTGGGGTGCATTGGTTGTATTCATCATAGCTCCTGGAATCCGACACTGTGGACCACCTTACTGCTGTGTGAGGTGATGGATACTGCAGAATGTGAAACATGTTGAGTGACCTAAAACGTTCAAGCTTCAGCCATGATTACCAGTGCCACTGTGGCTAACTCCTCTAGAGATGCATAGAATTTAATTGACGGGCTCTGTGTTTGCAACACAAAGATGAAAACCACTATCTTCACTAGCTTGGACCACTAAGAACAAACACCATCAACTGGGTCATGTTAACAACAGACATTATTTTTTACAGCTCTAGAGGCTGGAAGTCCAATATCAGTGTACCACATGGTTGGGTTCTGGTGAGGGCTCTCTTCCTGGGTTGCAGTCAGCTAGCTTCTTGATGTTTTTTTTTTTTTTTTTTTTTTGTTCGTTTTTTTACATGGCAGGGGGAAAGATAATCTCCTGCATCCCTTCTGATATGTCTCCAATCCCATTCAGGAGGACTCCACTCTTGTGATCTAACCACTTCCCAAAGGCCCACCACCAGAGCCACCACACTAGGGTTAGAGCTTCCACATATGAATTGGGGGTGGGAGTGGGGATACAACATTCAAGGCAAGGCAACCACCAAGAGGATTATGTAAATTACATAGACATTTTATTTATTTAGTCATTCAATATGTAAATTGAGCACAGCACGGAATAGGTCAGTGTTTTTCAGCATTTTAAAGCCTCTGCTTTATTTTTATATAGCTAAAACTCTCCTCTTCCCTGCCAAGATTTTTTTAAAAAATTTTAAATTTATTTTTATTTTTTCCAATTTTTTTTTATTGGTTCATTATAGTTGTACATAATGGTGGGATTTGTTGTTACATATTTGTACATGCACACAATATAACAATAATCTGCCAAGATTTTGATTCATTCTTCATATCCTCCCTGTCACTGTAATTTCAGATCAGTGTCTTCTGGGTATTTTTTAGACTTTAGTTATCATGTATGAAAATAATGATATGTTCATTATTTTCCACTATAAAACATATTATTGACTATGTTTTCTCAAACCATGTGTTGTTCCTGGCTCCTATATGGGGAGTTTGATTCATCCTTTTAAGGAATTGTACTCTTGGGAGAGAATCAATATCCTAGGAATTGTGTGCAGGTGAAATTCCTAAAATAATGATATTGCAAAGATCGTGCTGGAGATGTCTGCAAAAGAAGCCAGCTTGTTCTAGTAGATAGAGAGGTCAAGATAAAGGAAAGGGTTGAATCATGGGTTTGGGGGTTATAATTATTTTTCTTTGATCATTTCTCAAATGTGCATTCTTCATGGAATAAATATGATTCTGAGAAGGTGTTTGGCTATTTCTGATTTCAGGCATGCTTGCTGATGTTTGGAATGTCTTTAACAAGGAATTAATTTATTTTTCCCATTGAAAATTGTAGTTTCAAAAGCCTTGGGAGATGCCCTTTGGAGAAGCAATTCCTACTGGAGTGTGAATGATTGATGGCAGGTCTTCCCTAAAATATATTTTGATGGGTCAGGGAGAGGAGAGGGAGGTACCTGAGCTCCTGGTACCTGAAAACTAGTTTGTAAAACTCAAAAAACCACAGGAAGAAGAGGCACCTTCTATTTAAGGTGGCTATTTAAGCATAGGAATCTAGCATTTGGATGTCTGCTGCCAACACCTTTCCATACACTGGAAGGAAGAGCTAAGGTGGTATCTCTACTCAGTTTCTCAGTAGCTTGTGATCCATAGTAGGTGTTCAATAGCATTGGATGAATAAATTAATTCTGAAAAAATATTCCTTGGTATTTTTCTCTTACTCTTGCCACCTGTCACAGTAAAGTATTGCTTGGTGGGCAGATGGTTTGGAACATCCCAAAGGCTCAATCCCATATATGCATTTCACCTAGATATCTTAAGAGAATTTTACAGAAAAAAATAATGTTCACAAAATACTTTGTAAGACACATAGAACAAATCTCATAAGCCCAGTCTTAACTTTGCTCCTACTTTCCTTGTGAAATTCCTCATGTCTCAAAAAAGAAAAAAATGGTTCAAAGCCAGCCTCAGCAAAAGCAAGGCACTAAGCTACTCAGTGAGACCCTATCTCTAAATAAAATACAAAAGAGGGCTGGGGATGTGGCTCAGTGGTCCAGTGCCCCTGAGTTCAATCCCTGGTACCGGCAACCCAAAGAAGAAGAACTGAATATTTCTTAGAGATTTTCTGAGGATTAAATGAGATGTGTAGGGGTTGAGGCATTTGACCTCATGCTCTGTAGGTGTTAAAAAAATATACTGATGATCTTTAAGTCTATGTCTTTGTCTACAAGTGATGCATTTTAGAAAAATGAAGCCGTCCTTTATGGAGACATTGCCTTGTTCTGGGATAGGTTGGGATCAGGAGTGTGATGCTGCTGGGGCTGTGACTCTCCTTTTGGGAAGACCCTTAGAGTTAAGGCTAATTTTATGACAATGTTTTCAGGAGTTGTGGGCTCTTTTAGGGCTGGGCTGATATAAATATTCAGGGATGTAGGGCCTGGAGCATGAGCCTCGTAGGTGAAAGGGATCGTAGCTTTTCTTTATAATTGCAACAGCTTCTAGCCTGAGCTTTCTAGGGAATGGTCAGTATTCGCTAAGCAAATGAATAAGTGGCTGCCCAAATGAAAACGGAGCAGAGAAACTAACTATAAAGGTGACACTGTAGACAGGGAACCAACCCAGAGCTAAGAAGGTGGTGGTGAATAGGGACAAGGTTGGTACATCAGCTGCAAGAAGGACAAAGTGAAGGCAGCATCCTGGCCAGTTGCCACAGAGGTTTTTGTGTTGGCAGTTTCACATTCTACAGGAAAGCCATAGGGTTTATTTGTGGGTATTCCATTAGGCAGCTTGATCCAAACCTTAGAGCATCCTGGGCCCCTCTAGTGAGTTGAAAAGAGACCATGAATGAGTCTATTTTTTATTGTCAAGAACATAATACCACAGACTGTGCAAGCTTCAATAAAAAGAGGTTTATTTTGGCTCATGGTTCTGGAGGTTCAAGGTCAAGAGGCTGCATCTAGTGATGACCTTCTTGCTGGAAGAATTGCCAGGTGCTACAGGGCAGCACATGGCAAAGGACAGGGATCATGCCTGTATATATATGTCTCTTCTGATCTTTGTCCCTCTTCTGCCAGTATTCAATCATGAGTGTGCTCCTTGATGACTTTATCTAATCCTATCACCTTCCCCCTTAAAATATTATGATTGTATTGTTTCTACCTATTTTTTTTTTTTTGGTACTGGAAATTCAACCCAGGGGTGCTTTACCACTGAGCTATATGCCCCGCCCTTTTAATTTTTTTATTTTGAGACAGAGTCTTGGTGAGTTGCTGAGGCTGGCCTCAAACCTACAATCCTCCTGCCCCAGCCTCTAGAGTCACTGGGATTATAGCTTGCAACTCCACACTCAGCTGTTTCTACCTTCTTACTACCTCCCAGTAGGAATTAAATTTCAATATGTGAAAACTTGGGGAACATGCTTAGATTATATTCAAATCATAGCAGGAAGTCTGGGTCATCTGTGGTTCAAGGGTTTCTTAGACTGACTTGCATGACTGCCTACTTTGTTTGGAGAGGGGACAGAAAGCCTTAAATGCCTGAGTTCACTTGTGTGTATGTGAGGCACCATTGGGCTACAGTTGACTATTCTGAGTGATAGTCCAGAACTATTGCAGAACATTTTCGATCATGTTTTGAGTAGTGTTTATTCTCTCTCTTTTCTCCTTTTAACTAGAGATCTACCAGTTGGCTTTGGAAGCCTTGTGACTGAGTCTCACAAGCACAGGAGATGGGTGAATCAGGACTCATGTGGCATTTATTTATTGACTCTTAAAAACTTTCTTCTATGGAAAAAATGAGCCTCTCATATACTCACTAAATGATTTTTTAACAATTATCAGCTCCTACAAACTGCCTCTTTCTACCCTTTGAAACAAATCCAGACAAAATATCATTTCCTAGTCTAGGGGTTTAAAATTCTTATCATTACCACTACTACCATCATCTAAGCTTCCTTTGACAATATGAGAAAAACTGTGGACTTCCTCACCTGAATGCATGCTTCCATCTTCCTGCACCCCAAATCTTGAGTACTACTGTAAGCAATTCTCAAAGTTTCTGAAGCTTTTCCAAGGATGCTGTATTAGGAAACCTTGCTTTGGAGTCAAGTAGGTCTGGGATTAATTCTTGGACCTCCCTCAGTCAAGAAGATTTTGATCAATAAAGGACAATGGACTGTTCCTCAGCAAAATGCAGAGGTGTAGGTCTTTGCTAAGATGAGCTGAAGTGCATCTGGAATCATTGCTTTAGCCCATCTCTGAATTACTATATAGCACCAATTATTATTTTCACTGAAGGTGAAAGTAGCTCAAAATCTTTAAAAGTAATACTTATGAATATGTTATAAAAAGTTAGTCTGGGTTTATTGAAGTAGCAGATACTTTCAATGAATATTAATGAACGAATATGAGACTAAAAGAGATACTGGTTTATAATACCAATGAACCGAAATTGAGAAAGATAAATTTTAACAAAAATGATTAAAATAATTGATGCTAATATAATTTTTATATGTTCCAAATTTTTAAGGGAAAAGAAATTGCTTTGGAATTCAAGGTCAGCAGATTATGTGTTTAAATGCCAGCTCAGCTGCAACTGTGCCATTCCTAACTTTTACTAAGCATTGAAAAATCTATGTGGCATCTATTTCCATTGCCCAATATTGCTCTTTTTAGGAGAGAGACGTTAAAAGGGGAATCCATCACCAGGTTGGTATTTAAGCTCATAATCGAGATGACCAGCATAACATTTAAGACACAAGCTGCTGAAAATAATTGATTATATCATGTCCAGTCCATCTCATTAACATACAACAAAGATTACAGGTATAAAATCCACTTGCTTAACAGTACTGAAAATTACATTATCAGGTAGCCAAAAAGATGTCTTCCCAGAGTCTGGGGATGATTTCCTTCCATTCCTTTCAGCTGCCTTCTCTTCTTCTGCTAGCCCCATCTTTACTTCCCTTGTAGTGATGCCCTTTTTCCTACTGCCTCAGAGTTTTCCTGGGCCATTCAGAAAAATAGAGATGGTGATCACTTAATTGGCTGCCAGTGACTAAGTGGCAGTGACTAAGTCATTGTCCTCTATGTAGCTTTACTAGGGCAATCTGAGCCTGCCTTTGGAAATCTTTACCTATTTTCTACCATTCTACCATCTTTACTGTCTCCCTTTCTTTATAATATGGTACTGGGTTCAATACCCAGGGCTTCACACATGCTGTGTAAGTGCTCTACCAACTGAGCTTTATCTCCAGTCCTATATTCTACCAACTTTAGACTAGTTAATTTCTGAGGATTGTGAATAAGCATGCTTGCTTCTGACATATCCCCCGTTCTCTCTCTTCTTTCTCTTTCTCCTTTCTCTCTCTCTCTCTCTTTCTGGGTACACACACACACACACACACACACACACACACACACACACACCCCTTCCCTTTATGTGAGCTCAGAATTGCATTAAGGAATATTGTATATCCATCATTCCATCATATCTAGATGTTTTAGTACAAGATCTTTCAGCTTATATTCTGTGCTCTGTCTTTCCCAAACTACAAGTTTGACCTAGTTTTCTTTGGTATTTGCTTGGCCATGCGTAGTACTGACTTCATCCCCAGGCTCCACAGCACAGTTTCTTGAAGGCTCTCAGTTCCCTCTCATGATACTTCAGATCTTTTCACATATAAATCCAGAGGAAAGGCCATGTCCCTCCTGATATCTTCACTGACAGAGAAATCTCACTTTTCTAGAAACACTTTGGGTTAATTAACACGCATTGGGCTGTATGCCCATCTCTAAGCCAGTAACTGTGGTGGGGATGGCGTATGCTGAGGGCCTGGAGCACCCCCATACCTAGAGTGGCTGCCCACTCTGTCCAAGCCACATGGACAATGATGGGACAAGTCAAGGTGTTGCTGTCCAGAAGGAGGAAGAATGTATGATGGACAACCATCAGAAGATGCTATGTGTTTAATCAGATGTGTCCAGGTACTTGTTATATCAAAATATGGACTTTGAAATGATGGTGAATATACAATATCTTTATTTGGAGGCAACTATGATTGTGTCATGGCATTTTTTTAGATGAGGAATCAGTTTATTTGAGGACTTAAATGTCCTAAAAGCCTTGGCCAGGAGTAGCACATACCTGAAATCCCAGTGGCTTGGAAGGCTGAGGCAGGAGGATCATGAGTTTGAAGTCAGCCTCATCATCAGCAAGGAGCTCAGTGAGACCCTGTCTCTAAATAAAATTCAAAGTAGAGCTGGGGATGCTGCTCAGTGGTCAAGTGTCCCTGAAATCAACCCCCAGTACCAAAAAACATAATGAAACAAAACCCCAAAGTCCTAAAAGCCTAAAAGTCAAGATAGAAACCAGAGTTTATTATGCCAGCTAATACTATTAAAAATAATATTGTTATATAGCAATTTATAATTTACAGAACACTTTTACATGTAAAGATGTATATGTAAGTCTGCTATGAATTTTAATGCTAGTAGCAGAATCTCTACAAATATACCAAATAATCTAGTAATCTGTAGAAGAAACAGCTTGTTCTGAAATTAAAATGGTATTTTGCTATGCAAGTAAATATGTGCTTCAAATGACAACATATTAGCGACACAAAATTTTATGTACAAAGATATTTCTAATAACAAAAAATGAGAAATTATGTGAATATTGAATAGTAATAGAATGGTTAGATGAATCTTGGTGTATCTATTCCATTGCATTATTAGAGAATTTCAAATTGATACCCTTAAAGAATGTCTACAGACAGGAAAAGTTCATTACATATGTGATAAAAGCAATTTAAAAATCTGAATAAAGATATATTCTCAATGTTTGCAAAAATAAACACATAGTGATGAAAAGCACACACAGCATATGAGTAATATTAAAAATATTTAGGAATTCTTGCAGCAGGTTATCAATCATTCAGAATGGAGACTGTCTCTTCTTACTTGATATGGTCATGTCTGTGCTTACTAAGTATCTGTCCTCAAAAAATTAACAGTGGTAACATTATGAGATGATTTTTCTTTTTGTCTTCAAAAAATTCTATACAATTTTTCTCTTTTCTAAATTCTGTACAATGAGAATGAACTATTTATAGTAAGAATTAATATAAAATAATATAATGCCTTAATATTTCTTTTAATGACAATGATTTATAATTTCTTAGAATTATGTAATTGTTTTCACACTCCTGTCTGTTTCTGCCGCCCTTCTCCACTGTTCACTGAATTTGTCTACTCCAATTCATGCAATTTACAGAAAGCACCAAGGGTGGGTCAAAGGATGTGCTCTTTGAAATGCCCAATGGAGTCAAACTATATCAACACCCTGAAAAAGAAAATGGTAGACCATTTCTTAATGCTTATGGGTGTAAAGCTACAGTGTGATTGGTTGTATTTGCAGTGGGAAAGCCATGCATGACTACCTTTGTCTCTAAAAGTCTTTTCTCTATCAACAGAGGAGAAGAACACAATGTTTATTTAATTCTTGCTACGTACCAGACTCTGTTCTAAGCACTTTCCTCTAGATAATCTCCTCTCAGTCCTCACAACCACACCATCATAGGTACCATTATTCACTTTGTTTAGAGAGGTCGAGTCCTTTGTGCAAGGTCATAGGGCTGGCAGTGGTAGGAGTTGAGACATGATTCTGCCCTGTCTCTGGTTTGTGTTCTTAACAGTTCATTACACTGATAACATTGAGTCAGTGTGATTCTAAAAATAACGTGCAGATACACTTGACTTTCATTCATATATATATACACACATACACACATAGTAGGTGCTCTAATAAAATCATCCCACTGTTAATTTTTTGAGGACAGATACTTAGTAAGCACAGGCATGACCATATCAAGTAAGAAGAGACAGTCTCCATTCTGAATGGTTGATAACCTGCTGCAAGAATTCCTTTTCTATTGAAAAGGAAACCTATTCAACTTGTGGCATTTTATATGCCTTCTAGGAGACAATATCTGTAGTGTAGAAATGAGGCCTTGGATCTGCAGGGCCTGCTTATTTTCTACTCTTGGCAGTATTATTATGATCTTTATGCCTTAGTTTTCTTTCCATCAAATAAAGATAGGAATGGTACTTACCTTTCAGGCATGTATATATTAAACAAGTTAAAACATACAAACTCTTAGAAGAGAGCCTGGCACAAAGTAAGAACTGAGTAAATATTAGTTGTTCCTATATTTTGTTGTAATTATTTCATTTAGAGATGGAAATATCTGTCCACGAGGAAATCACAAAAAGAGGTTTGAATGAGGGAGGTTCCTGAAACATTGAGAGGCTGGGCACAGAATCTCTGACCCTAAGGGCCAATATAGAGTGTTCAGTCATTATCTTCTTTTCCATACACAATATTTATTTGCAATATATATTCCAGGTTTTCCTCCTGATTATCTTCTTTCTAAAGATATCACTTTGGTCTGTAGTTAGGTTAAGAGCTTCCTAATCAATTTTACATACACTTCCCATATGCTGTTGATTTAAGATTAGTTTAGAGTGTGTTTCAGTGGGCCTGAATTTCCTAGATTGATTGTAAGATCTATCCATTCGTGATGTGGCTGAAGTGGAGAGAAATTTGTCCAGCAGTTTGATGTTAACAGGGTGCGAGGCTAATGGGGTACTAATTGAGCAGTGAATGCCTAATTAGGAACCACAGAGGGCTTGTGCTGGCGGTGTGGGCAGTGAATGCATCCAGTGAATGCTGAGTTGTGGGTTTTGGAAGAAGGACTAACTAACCTTGGCCATTTCTGCCCTTTGTCCTTCCACATTTTCTGGACAAGTGAAAGCTTCTGGGATAGAAATCCTGATTTGTGGAGGTTAAAGGGGTGGTGAGAGAAAGTTCCTTCCCTTCCCAAAGATGAAGAAGACAAGTGAGTGATTTCTGGGGCAGGCAATCTTTAAACGATTGTGTACTCCCTGATAATTTGGGGAGCTGCTCACATTTATAGAAACGAGAATATATTTAAAATTCAAACATATAATTTCTACTATTTCCAACCTCCCATATGTGTATCACCAAAAGTGAATTTTGAGAGCAGTAGTGGGAAAATACTGCCTGGGGATAAAGAAAAGTTACCGCAGGAGTCTGGTTTCTATAATAATTTATTTCACAATAAGAGCAAATTCCTTTCCCCAGGGGAGTATTTGACAGAGTAATTGCACCAGGGAATAGTCACTGTTTCATTTCATTTTCTATCTCTCTTTTTAAACTTTCTTTGTACAGCTAAGTATTATAAATCTTCCTGAAACAGCAACTTGGACAAGATATGTGGCCTATGAGACTGTCGTTTTCTGTGTGTGTATATGTGTATAACGAATATATAGTCATTGTTCATCCATCTATTCATTCCTTGTTTGATTTCAGGATAACATTTTAAATAATTTAAAGAGAAAATTAGAAATATGTATGTGATATTAGAGACACTGTGAAATGCATCCTTCCGGATTAGGGAACTGGTAAGAGAACACAGCCGTCTACTTGTTATGGATCAGGAGCAAAGAGAGAATTGTAATGATTTTATCACTTATAAAGTAAAAATTGTATTTATAATATGAACTGTAAACAAGAATGCCTATGAGAGGCTTGGCACAGACTCTCTTGACCTAAGGGGCAATATAGAATAATCAGATGGTTTTAATGGTTGATACTACCTACTTTAACAAGTTATGCTTTAAGTAGAGAAATCTGAGAGGTCTATCTTTCTCTGAAATGAGTCCTATGGAACCCAGCAGCTTCTGGTTCCAGCCTTCTGCTCTCTGTCCTTAGGCTCTTGGTCCAATCTCTGTCTCTTGTAACTTCTGGAAAATTTCTAGTAAGCTCAGCTGCACCAAGGTTTATAGATTGAAGCTGCTGTCCTCCCAGTAGTATATGTAACCGACCGGATAGCACAAGCCAGACAAATGGAAGAAAGGTGGAATTAGAAGAAAGGTGGAATTCCATGCATGAGAAGCATAAGCTTGGGGCAGGAGGTTTCCTGGCGCACAGCCATCATTATCACTAAAGAAGCCCACCCACCATGCTCACATGCTGCATTCTGCAAGTAAAGTGAATGCTTACAAAAATAAAAGCATTACACAAAAATTTAAAAAGAGGGAGCCAGGCTTGGTGGAACATTCCTGTAATACCAGCTTCTTGAGAGATGGAAGCAGGAGAATTGCAGGTTTGAGGCCAGTCTGGGCAACTTAGCAAGACCCTATCTCAAAACAAAATAATAATATAAAAATTTAAGAGAGAGAATCAAGGGGTAGAGCTGGGGCTCAGTAGTAAAGCTCTCACCAGGCATGCATGAGGCACTGGGTTCGATCCTCAGCACCACATAAAAATAAAATAAAGGTATTGTGTCCACTTAACTAAAAAATAAGTGTTTAAAAAAAGAGAAGGAATCAAAGGCAGTAGGAAAATAAGAGGAAAAAACAAGTTGTTTTTCTAAAGGGAAGATTAATACTTCAAAGAGAAATCAAATACTTTATATTATTACAATTATTTTAATTACTATAAAGACAATATAATAATCTATAGCAAGTTAGGGACTTGACAAAAATAATTCCTTTACTCTTTTTTTTCCAATGGGAGAATTACTTTTTTTTAAAAAAATCTTGTTTCAATAATCTCATTTTATAGATTAAGAAACAATATGGAGAAAAATTAACTGGCATGATTTAATCATGATGACACATCTTATAGAGAACTCATCAGGACTGATAAGACAGTTTCAAGGAAAGCAGAAAAACTAGTTGGAGAGAATCTTGCTGATTTCTCAGAAACCTCAAATCATGAAGCCCATGTCCATGGGAATACCTCAGTGTGTTGCACTCTCTTTGGCTTATGTATGGGATGAGAACTCTTCCCTGATAGCTCTAGAACCAGTCATAGAAGGCAGAACCAGGCCAGACTCCAGGATTCCTAACCCAGAGCTTACCCTCCTGTACTTTGCTACTTCACTGATTAAACTGTTAGTCCAGAATGAGTACTGCCAACAGTTTTTTCTGCATGATTTGTCCTCTTAGCTGAGAGTGGCAGCATCTTTTCATGTGAAAACAAATTTAGATTGGAGAAGGAAAGATTGTTCTCTGAGGCATTTATTAATATAGCATTTTTATAGCAGGCAAGGAAACCAAGACTCAGAAGGTTAAGTCAGGAGGTTGAGTAAGGCTGTAGCTCAGGTCTGCGAGCTCCCAAAGCCTGTGCTATTCAGCACTGCACCAAGAGTATCCCCTGTGGTAGTCTGTGTCCACTGCTCCTCAATTCTGTCTTACCAGACATTGTTAATTAACATACTGTTTGCTTTTGAGTCTGAACTTGGCCTCAGATCTTCTCAACTCAGTGTTTTAGGCAACTGTGACCAATGGGAGCTGACCATAATGTGAAGCTTATTGGTCAACCTTGGCCCTCAGAAATAGTCCTTGGATAGTTCGGAAATTGAGAAGGTATGAATAATTGAAAAATAAAGTCAGAGTATCATAAAATAACAGTTTTTCTCTGCTGACTCATAAACACTTGTTTGCGGCTTGCTTTTCTTTTAATATGAAGATTAAGCTCTTTTATAATGTTGTTTTAAGACTTACACCTTTGACTTAAAAACTCACGGTCTGACTCACCCATATATACACCATAGGCTGACTCCCTTGGTGTGCATGTCTATACTCGCAGCATGCACACCAAGGGCTCTCATGTGAGAAGGGGTCTCATTTTTAGGTTTCTGTCTCAGGGTCTTCAGGGGCTCTAGCCATAAGTGCGGAAGGCAATGGTCATGAGGAAGGTCCCCAGAGGTACCATGTGATGATGCCAAAGGTCTAGCACCATGGTCTGCTTGACACCAGATGTGTTTACCAGGGCTTCCTGGAGAATAGAGAGGCAATGAGGGTATTCATCTGCCTTCATGTCAGTCAAACTTTAAGTCCCAACTTTGTCACTTATTGTTGAGTAGCTAACTATAGATTTTCTTAACTTTTTTGAGCTTTGGTTTCTGAGACAGCTGTGGAAGAAATGGTCTTAGTGGTAGCTGCTCAGTGGATGGAACTGAAAGTGAGACAGGAAACCAAGATGCTTCTGAGACTGTGGTTTGGAACTTATAAAAGGGGGTTATTCCTGTGAGCACCCTTTGGGAGCTTTCATGCATTTGGAGGCTGATCATAACAAAGGTCCTACTTTTGGCATCACATGAGCCTTCTGAAGTGGGCATCCTTTTTGTCTTTACAGGTATCCATCTACCTGTCTTAGAAGTGATGCCCTAATTTGGTGTTTGGCAAACTATAGCCTTGGGGCTGTATCTTGCCTGCACCCCCATCTTTGTGAACCTAGCTTTACTGGAGCACAGTCATATGGATGCACTCATTCATGCACTGATCCTTATTCTGAGATAGTAGAAGGTTATTTGGGGAGCAGGGAAGTAAAAAGAATGTTTGACTTTTTAAAACCTTTTATTGGTGCTTTGTAATTACACATAAGAGTGGGATTCATTATGCCAAATTCATAAATGTTTATAACATAATTTGTTCAATTTTTGTCCCACTTGTCCTTCCTCCCCTCAGAGCCTTTGGAGGAGAATGACCGATGGGATCCCTTCTCTTGATGCAGTTGTTCCGGGGGTTGCCCTCCCCTACAGCACTCCCTTGCAACCTCAGCAACTTTGGAGACTTTTCCTAGGAAGGAGGTGTTGTAGAACTAAAGGCAGAAGCAGCAGGGCACAGCTGGGATTATAGAGATGGTATCTTTACTCAGGTCATATTGCATTAACAATACACCTGCAGGGACTGAATGTAACTTTGTGACTCTAAAGCTAAAAACATCTTTTGCTTGCTAGAGGGTGATAGGCAGTTTGGGGGCTACAGCTTAACCCTTTGGGGCCAATTGTGTTTCTCCTCACTTCTTGGAGCACTGAACCACCTTGTGGGAGCAGGCAAATCTTTACAGCTCCATCCTGTTGCTTCTTGGGCCAAATACTAATCATATCTGTCTGGTGCCTTAGAGAGGCCCAACTTCATAGGTTATTATAGAGGCTCAGAGAGAAAGCTTTGGTGCTGATCCCAACATACTCAGCCTGGGCAAGAAGGAGCCCTCCCCATGCTGCCCCCAGCCCTTCTCAGGCAGTGGCTCCTTCTCCTTCACCTGCTTTTTACACACTTCCCTCCTGTGGGCCCACTCTTCCTTCTGCTAAGCTTCCTCTTTTCTCCCTTCATCTTTGGTGGGTAATCCCCCATTCTTCCTTCAAGTCCCAGATCTAATGTCTCCTCTGCTATGAATCTTTCCCAGACAGAATCTCTTTTCTTGCTGCAACCTGAGAATGTTTTTCCTACTATTGTAGCCTCCCTCAGATGGTATATTTGCATTTTTATGTCTTGCTTCCTCAGACAGTGGGCGAGGACCATGTCTCTTTCTTTTTTGCATCTCAGTTCCCAGCACAGTATCTAGCACACAGAGAGACCAGGAAATGCAAAGCAGTAGAGCGCTGGGGTTAAGAGCTTGAGTTAGAATCTGTGACACCCTGGCAAGTTGCTTCGCCTCTTTAGGCCTTACTTCCTCAGCTGTCATATGGGAAAAATAACAGTTTCCAGCCATGGGATCCTTGTGAGCATTAGGTGAATGGATTAGGTACAGGGCTTAGCACAGTGCCTGCTATGCATAGTACAGACTCAGTAAGTCTCAGTTGTTGCTGTTAATAATTCTCTCCAGTCCCTTAATTATCGGATACAGTAAACAGCCGTATCAACAACTTGATGGCTGAATGGCTTGATGGATAAATATTTATGTTATTCTCTTTCATTCTCCAGTTGAGGCCATTGACAAAGATCAGAGTTCTACCTAAATGGAAAAGTTGTCCCTGGCAGTGAGAGAACCTGGCTTGTTCCAAAGCTTTTCCTTTTCTGGAAGGCCTTCTCCCCACTTGGGCAAAGTTTGGAGTCTCTGAACTTTCTTTTTCTTCAATCAGGTCAAGCAATCCTGTGCAGGGAGGAACGGACACCAAAGGCCAAGGAATGGGCTCCAACACCCCAACTCATTAATATCATCAGCATCCTAACAAATGGGAGGCCGGAGAGCCAGACCGAGTGGCCACTTGGTCACATGGCAGGGGTCTGCCCTGGGGCCCTGCGCACATTGAGCGGACGGGCACAAGTGCCATCCATATTTCTCTGCACAGCCTTGGCCCCCACCTCCCATGTCAGCCTGCTGAGCAGGCTTGGCTGAGGTTCTTGTGCTTCACAGAGAAGATTTATTCCTCAAGACTGACCTACATGGACGTGTGTATCTAAATTCACAAAAGCTTGAGTTTGATGGCAAGCAACAAAAGGTCAGAGGAAAAACAGGCAAGGCATTTAAATCAAAATGATGAAACTGGGTAATTTCATTAGCAACAGTTGTATTTACTGGAAGTCACAGATGGTGCAGTTTAGCTCTTAGCCAAGTTTTTAGGACAAAATAAGAATGAAGAAAGAAATATTTCAAGGGAGAGGTGGTTAAAAATTAAATAGGCACCAGATGGCTCAAGATTGTCTTTCCTATAAATTTGGTGAACGAAGGCATGCTGAATCCAAAGGCTTTCTGAATGGGATTAGAGTTTGAAAAGGAACTTTAAGAATATATAAATAAGGCCTTTTAAAGAGAGAGAAACTCAGTTTGGAATTATATTGAGTGGAGGTCATGGTTAATTATATAAACTGAACTAAATTTGATTTATTATTCATACATATATATTACATTTAGCATTTGTTGAGAACCTACTATGAGCTACATCATGTATTTAATGTCTGTTAATGAAACAAAGGAAGATTATAAGTTCCTGGAATGTTGGGAAGTTCCTTGCTTAGGCTAGAGAGGAAAAAATGTGGCTTTGAAATGCATTTAGCATAGGCACACTTGTTTCTCCTCGGGTTCATGCGATGAGCAATGATTCAATGATTTCCCATCTTTTAGAGATTAAGATCTAAACTCTTTACCATGCATGAAGCCCTTTATGAGTTGGCACTGTCAACCTTGCTAGACTTGGAGTTTGCAAACTTTGTGTGCATCAGTTCATCTGAGGGACCTGCCTTTCAGCAAGCAATTCTGATGATGCTATTGCACACTAAGGATTGAGAATACTACTGTTGTAGACTCTTCTCTCACCTGTCATCATACCTGCTGGGAGTTAGTCACCATTCCCCGACACCAGCCCTTCCCACCCCATTCTCACAGTCTCATGTCTTTGTATGTGGTGTTCTCTGACTCCTTTTGCTGTTCTTATGTTCACTCTCCATGTCACAGCTTCAGAAGCAGGAACGCTCTTCCTGCTCTAAGAGGCTGGACCATGTGTAGTCAGCATAAGAACCTTAACCACTTACTCAGAAGGGAATGGGGTCCTTTCTAGGATTTTGAGTAAGAGAGAAAGATATGACATATATGTAACAGATCATTTAAGTCTTTTGGCTTCTAATAGTGATGAAGTGGTTTTTGTCAGACTACTCTCTTGCTGCTATAAATCGGGGACAATATATGAAACAACTAAAGGCAATGGAAAGCAACGTATAGCCAGCAAATGCTGGAAGGGTTCTGACTTCTGAAGCCAGGCAATAGTCCTGGGTGAGACCTACATTATAAGGCTTTTCTCTCTAGGGGGTGCACACCCCAGTTCATGCTGCGTGCCATGGGAGAGCTCCAGCAGAAAGCCACATCTTCCTAACTCTGAGGGCTGCCGGATCCACCAGTTATTGAGAAAGCATATACAGGACACTCATGATCATCAAGTTGAGATAAGCTTCTCTTGATTTCTTGGCTGGCTCCTGAATTATGTATGTGCATGGAAAGATTCCAGGATCCCAGAGGGAAAATAACAGCCAGATCACTGAAAGAGCTCAGCAGAGATCTCAGCAGCTGCCTGGTCCAGGGAGAATAGTTAGGAGCTGAGCCTGGCCAAGATTTAGAGGGGCTAGATAAACATCTTACTTTCCATTAAAACCCCAGAGAGACCACCATTAGAGAAAAGACCACATTTTAGGACTAAGGTGCTGGAATCAACTTGCCCTAACAAAGTCGAAAACCAAGCCTCCACTAGTTTTCAGGTTATCACTAGTAATTTAAATTTCTGCAGGAACAAAAGCTGACACTCTTTAGAGGAAACTCTACACCTTGAAATAAGAGAATTCCCTAGCATAGAAGACTGGGAGTGTATGCCCTTTTAAGATTTTATAATCTTTATTTATTTGCTTTCTTATTCATTGATTATTTTTAAAGTCTCTGCTCTTAAATAGTTTCAAATTAGGTAAAATTAAGATTTTGGTTCTAAAATCTCATAACCAGTGATATTCCCAACATTTCTGATGTTATTGTCCAGTGTAGTGGGAAACTGTCTACTTACAGGGTCACGGTTATATTTTCTTCACAATTTTAGCTCTGTCTCACTATATATGGTCTCCTTGGACCAGGCAGCTGCTGAAATCTCTGCTGAGCTCTTTCAGTGATCTGGCTGTTATTATATACATACTTAAATTTTTGTTGTAGTTATAGAATGCCTTTATTTTATTTGTTTATTTTTATGTGGTACTTAGGATGGAACCCAGTGCCTCACACATGCTAGGCAAGCACTCTGCTGCTGAGCTACAGCCCCAGCCCAGCTCTGTCTCACTTTTTGTATAATTCTACTCTATCTTAATTCTCGGTAATTTCATTACAGTTAGAGATGATGGTACCAATATTGTGGTCCCTGATTCCCGCAACTCCTCATCCTGGCAGTTCTTTCTTGCTCTAACTCGGCCACTTGCTTTCCAGGTCAGACCTGAAACTTTGTGATTACTGAGAATGGCAGTGCCCCCATCACCTTCTCTCTGTAGCTCACACTCTTCCCTACACCAACTCCAGCCCTGCGCCTGTTGGTGTGGCCCCACTGTTATGTGCTGCCCACCTCTCCAGAGGCCTTTTCTTCTCTCCTTACCATGTCAATATCTTTGCACTCCCTTGCTCCTCTCTGTTTCTTCATTCTGTCTTGGTTACCCACAAGCCTGATTAAACCCAACTCTTTGTCTATTCCAGGCCTCTACGTATGCACCTAGAGATAAAGACAGAACCAAGTTGAGACCTTCAAAGGACACCTTATGGTGGGTTTCTCTCTCACTCTCTAAGATAGCTGTTTCCACCATCTCCTTTCTCCTCAAACCCTTCAAATTTCTTCTTCAACCTTCTACCAGATTTTGCCTCATTTCACTGACTCAATTTTTCTTTTTGTTTTAAAGGATTCATCCAAGGGCTTCCATAGACTCACCATCACATGTGCCTTTCCATCCTGTGCCCATCTCTGTCTTCCAGCCTGATGCTATGGACAGAGAGCCTGTCAGCCCGTTCCTTCACCTGACATGACCTCTCCAGGGACAGCTCCATCACTGGGCCCTCTATTCTCTCTGCTAGAACAGCAGCTGCATCCCCCTGCACTGCCCATTCCCCATGCACACTGAACTACCTTCAGAACTAAAACTCCACTTTTACCTCTAACTTCTGCCCCAGGGTGACTCATTACAGCCACTCTTCTTAAAAGCACCACCTCTAGTTGCTGCCCACTGTAATTCTTGAACTCTGTCATTTTTATGATAATCTCAGGACTGTGTCTTAGGTGATTAGTATAGTGGTATATTCTTCTTTTATTTTTATTTTTTAAAGCAACATTGTCTTTCCATAGAGCTATGGGTAGCCATGATTTTCTTCCTTTTACTTATTTGTTCTTTCTAAATTTTCTATGATGAATATGCAATACTTTGGATAAAATGGGAAACAATAAAATCATATAAAAAGAAACACCATATTTTATGAATAATTTACAATCAATTGCATTTTTATAGCAAAAATTGGCAGTGGGTTGGAGTGGAATGGGCAATGGGATGGGGGCCAGTTCTACTCTCAACTTGCTCTTGAGAAACCATTTAAAATTCTCTGAATTTCAGATTTCTCAGCTGTGAAGGGGAGAAACTGCCATTTTCCCAGCCTTCCTTTCAACAGTGTTGTGAGGATCTTAAAAGAAAATGGATGTGAAAATACTTTGGGGAACTAAACCAAAGTTAAGCCCTTAATACTCCTGACTCCTGACTCCTGTTCTGAGGTACATGGCTAATATCTTCCTTTCACTAATGAGGAAATGGGGGTCCTGAGATGGGGCAGGTTTAACCCCACATCAAAGGAGAATGCTCACGAGATCTGCTTTTCATACTTCTCAGTCTGGCTCTTCTCTGTGTCCTGATTTCTTCATCTGTCTCAATCTCAGAATTTGTAGTGAGACGGACTGTTCTTTCCTCTATCAGAGACAGTTGTAGCATGACTGAGTGGACAAGAAGGGGGTGCTGGGAACACATCTTGGATCACTACATGCTATGGAGATGTTATGTGAAGGCCAGTGAGGGCAACTGGTGTTTTTAACATCTGATAGAGGAGAGATTCCTTAGCCATGTGGCACCCTCGAGGAGTTTTGCTGTTTGCTAAGTTTGCAATCTGGAATGTTCCACACCAAGATCTGCTTGGGTGTGGGCTCCCTGGCTTTGTGTGTGCAGACAACCCGGAGGATTTGTGTTCATTGCTTTCTTCCCAGCCTGGTCTTTGTTTCCTTTATTTTCTTTTGCTGACTTGGTTTGGATTTCTAGTAAGTAGGAAAGGGAAACTCCACTGATATCTCAGAGAGAGTTAGGTTCAGTTCCTCAGGCATATTAATCCTCTGCTGGGTGGAGAAGCACTCCCTGTCCTTGTACTTGTCCTTAAGTTCAGCCCTGGATCATCTAATCTAAGATTTGGTGAAAGTAACCCCCCCTCCCCGCCCATTCCACAGGTGTGATTAAGTTCCTGGGTGGTGTCAAGGTGGCAAACAAATTCTTTTGTAGTTTGGTCCCAACTTTCCAGGAAGATGCTTTTTTCCCCTAAAATTACCATTCCCATCCTTCACAAGTAAGGGAAAAGTGTTTGCTAAATGTCGAGTTTGTGCCAAGGGTATTCATATACATGGCTTCATTAACTCATCAGAACAGACTTAAAAGGTACATATCGGTATAGTTGATGGCATCCTTGACCCTATTACAGAGATATATAGATGGCCTGAGGGAAAGAAAGCTAAGAAGCCATGGAGCTGGGATTAGAAGCCATCTATCTCTCTGTGAATCCAGAGTGGAGCACTTTCCACAACCTGAGCAGTTTTTCCAAGATTTTTTTCCTAGTATAAGTTTTCCTAGACAACCCTTACCTCTCTCCCCTTTAAAATGAGTACAATAGTTTGATCACTTGCTTTCCTCAACCTTCATCTTTACCTCCTGAAGAGCATAGATATTTCAAATTTCGTCCTCAAGTGAGTTGGGATGCTGACCAAATCCATCTAGTCAGGGACACCTGGAGCTGCTTCACGCTGAACAGAGGATTTCCTGAGGGAGGAGAAAGTCCCCCCCCCAAAGGCTTAGAAATGACATGTTGGTTTTCTTGATAATTGGATTGTTAGAGTTTTCATGGAAAGAGTCTGAATCCAGAGAAGCACAATCTAAATGTAAATGAATGTTTACATGGGTATTTGGAGGGACTCTGGGGTTGGAATACTGATGTGGTGAGGCTTAATAACGCCCAGGAGCTGACGTTGGAGGGGAAGGGGTGGAGAATGGCCCCTCCTCCTACTATTTCCCTCTGGAAGGGGAGAAATGGATCTGCTTTGGCTTAAGGGCCTCCCAGAGCCTGTCTGAGCCTCACTGATGAAAACACAATAATTGAAAAGCACTTATTGAGCTATAAAGAGAGACACAGAAATGGCTCCTTGCCTCTCAGTCGTTCCATTTTCATCAGACTTCCCTTAGAAAATCTGTCGTCTGGTCCCATGTGACCATCTTGCTTGTCCTTGACCTTCCTGCGGCACCTCATGCTGTAGGTGCCTGCTCTTCCTTCTCTGCTCAGACCTCAGGGAGCCCAGGACTCAAGACTTGAGCTTTTGTTCTTGGCTCTATCTTCTCTCCCGAGACAGCTCATCTGTCCACTTGGCTCCAGTGGCTCCTCTCTGCTGTTGGTTCTTCCCCCAGCTTGGACTTCTACAGCATCCTCCCACCCAAGTGCTCAAGTCCTGATCTCAAAGATGACCTTGTTTCCTTGCAGGTAGAGAGCACATCCAATGATATGTGTGCCCTCTCGGGCAGAGCCAGGGGTAGAAATTCAAAACCTATTTTAAAAAAAAACTCATACAAAACCAAACAGAACACTCACTTTCTGTCAAATCTGTAATGAATGTGGAAAGTCATAATGAATAGTTTTAAGGTTAGCACGTTAAAGCAGGTAATACGTTCAAACTCCTCATGCAGTTATAACAGAATGCCACTGACTAATTCATAAGTCATAGACATTTATTCCTCACAGTTCTGGAGGTTCCAGAGTTCAAGATCAAGATGCCGGCAGGTGCAGTGTCCAGTGAGGGCTGTTCTCTGCTTCCAGGATGACTCCTGGAGTCTGCATCCTGCTGAGATGATGACTGCTGTATTCTCACATGGAAGGAGGGACAGAGGGCTAACAGGGTGAAGGCTATGTTTAGCCTCTTCCATTAGGACCTTAGCCCCGTTCATGAGGAGGAGCCTTCAGCCCTAATCACCACCTGAAGACCCCGCCTCTTAATACTGTTGCCTTGGGGTAAAGTTTCAACATGAGTTTTGGAGGGACACAAATTCAAGACATTGTAGATACAGAATCATGTGCATTTGCAGATAAATGGATGAAGTTAGAGAAGACAATGCTAAGTGAAGTTAGCCAATCCCCAAAAAACAAATGCCAAATGTTTTCTTTGATATAAGGAGGCTGATTCATAGTGGGATAGGGAGAGGGAGCAGGGGAGGAATATTGAGCTATAAAGGGAGATACAGAAATGGCTCCCCGCCTCTAGATAGGGCAGAGAGGTTGAAGAGAAAAGAAGGAGACATGGGGTTATTAGTGATGGTGGAACGTGCTGGTCATTATTATCCAAAGTACAGGTATGAAGACATGAATTGGTGTGAATATACTTTTTATACAACCAGAGATATGAAAAATTGTACTCTATATGTGTAATAAGAATTTTAATGCATTCCACTGTCATATATAAATAAAAAGATTAATTAAAAAAACGAATCATGTGGTTCTTCCTCCACTTTACCCTGCCAGGCTAAAGGATAGATGAGTGTAATAGATTTTTTTTTCCTTAGTTGGGGAGCAAGTAAAGATTAAGAATATTATTTCTGGGGCTGGGGTTGTAGCTCAGTGGTGGAGCATTTTCCTTGTACATGTGAAGCACTGGGTTAGATCCTCATCACCACATAAAAATAAATAAAGGTATTGTGTCTATCTACAACTAAAAATAATATTACACAAAAATACTATTTCTATTCTCAATTCAGTTTATCCATCTAAAAGCCATTGATCCTCTATTACATGCCAGGAACGCTGTGGGTGAGGTGCTAGGATGTGACTCTCTGTTTTCAAGGAGGAGGATGACTGTGTGAGGAGAGACAGATAGGTTTAGAGGTTCATAGTGAACATGACCAGGGGTTAATTCCATAAGAGATCCAGGAATTACTGGGAGGCAGGGAAAACTATCAGAACAGAGAATGAACTATTTGAGCTTTGTTGTAAAGATTAAATATAAGTTTTCTAGACAAGTCTAAGGAAAGGGCATGCCACTCAAAGCTGTATATGCAAGTTGGGAGAGAGCAGGGGCGAGTGCTTAGAGATCTGTGAGTGGTTACTTATCGACATTAAAGTACCAGGGACAAGGGCATAGGGAGGATGCGGACTCAGAGGGACCCTTGCAGCCTGTCCTAAGGTTTTGTTCCATGTCCTGAAGGAATGGGAGGAAAGCTAATCGGAGAAGGATGCCCTGAACTACCAAAAAAAAAAAAAAAAAAAGAACAACAACAACAAAAAAAAGAAAGAAAGAAAGATGAAGAGAAAGAAAGGAAGGAAGGAAGAAAGAAGCATGGTAGATCTGTAGGCTCAGAGATGAATTGTAAGCTCAAAGAACCAGTCCAGGAGAGAGATAATGAAGGAGTAGAGAGGAGATGCGACAGATGTATTTTTTGCTGTGAAAACCGGGAAGAGGATAGTAAGAGACTGAGTCTGTGTAACTCATGGTTGTCCCTGTGCCTTCTCTTGCAAGGAGCAGTGTCTGATGCATTGTGGATGCCTACTAAACATGGGAATTAATGCATTGTGGCTTCCTTATATAATAGTTAATTCCTAAAATTTGTTAAAACAAACAAACAAACAAACAAAACACCAGCTTGGTTTTTGCATAGTAAGACATGTTACCTGCAAGACCAGAGGAATTAACATGGGCACAGTTCAATGAACTAAGATCCAGCTGGATTATTTATAGTAGAGTGTGTGGCTTCCTGAGACAGCTACATTACCTGAGATCTCATTTTCTTCTCTATCTCTAAGATGGAGATGATATTTTATTCTTTCACAGCAGTGCTGAGATCAAGAGAGAAAGTATAAGTCCGAATAGCCCGTAACCCATAAAGGCTGTAGAATGTTGCTGTTCACTATGGTGGGGCTCTGGACAGCGAATTGATTAGTGGAGCTGATCTTGGCAAGTCATGCTGATGGCCAGAACTAGTTGGTCCTGTGGAGAGACTAGAGCCACCAAAGTTGCACTTCCGGAATGTTGCTCCCCACCCAGTCCACCCGACCCACTCTGGCACTCCCTTTCCTATGTTTGCTTTTCTTCCTGCACCTGCCCTTGGCTCCCCTACCCAGTGACAACTTCACGGACCACACTCAGGATGATGTCACCCCTTCCTCTACTCAAATGATGTGGTCCCTCAGATAAGCCTGCCTGGCCAGGGGACCCTCTGCAGCAGGCCTCTGGAGTGATGGGGAGGTGGGAAGAGGTAGAAGGCAGCATGCTAAGGGTTCTGTCTCACACAAGCACATTCTGGTAGCAAGGTCTCTGAGAGTGTGTCTGTGCATGGGTGGGAGGTACTAAAATTATACTATCATCACAGAGCAAATAAAACAGCTAAGGTTTGCATGGTACTTGGGTTCACAAAATTCTTTTACTTCCATTCCATCACATGATCCTTACAATATCTGGGTGAACCAAGGTTGTTATTCCTATTTATCCAAAAAGGACACTGAGGCTTACAGTAATTCACCCATGCTGTCTAGAGCCCCGAGGGGTGCAAGCCTGGACAGAGCTTTCTGAGTCCATATGTTCTGATATTCTCACTGCCTTTGGTGGGTGAACACAGATGAGGTGCTGGTTTGCGTAGCAAGCTTCATTTGGTAGGAATCTATGAAGAAAACTTTTAAAAAGGTAACATACTTTATGGCCTAATAGTTATATGTGCTCATTGTAGAAATTGTACAACACAGTGAAGCCAAAAGAAAACATATAAATCATCCAGAATCAACCATTTATACAAGCACTATTAACATCTTTCATGTTTCCTTCTGGTCTTTCCTCTGTGATTCTCTTCTGTAGAGCTGAGGTTATATTTTATGTGCAATTATGCATCCTGCTGTTATGGTTTAGATCTTAAGTGCTCCCCAAAGGCCAAGTACTAATGTCCTGGTCACCAGCCTCTGGCACTATTGGAAGGTAGTGCCACTTTAGGAGGTGAGGCCCAGTGGAAGGAAGTGAGATCACAGGGGGCATGTCCTCAAAGGTCATTCCTTGTCCTGAGCCCCTTCCCCTTTCTCTCTCTTTCCTGGCCACCATGATGTAAGTAGCTTTGCTCCAATACATGTTCTACCTTACCATAGGCCCCCAACAACAAGACCAAGAAACCCTGGACTAAAATTGCTGAAACCATGTATCAAAATAAATCTTTTCTACTTATAATTTGCTTATCTCAGGTATTTTCTCATAGCTACAGAAAGCTGACTAACATGCCTTTCCACTGAACATTCTATGATAGCATATTTCCCTCTCATTATAAACTTTTATAAGTGATTTTTTATCAGCTGCATAATATTCCTTTACTTGAGCATACTCTATTTGATAGATACATTCCATATTGTTGGTCAGTTAGTTGAGGGAAGAATTCCCAGCTGATGCATTCTTCAGGTCACACAGACAACAAAACTCAATTTGTGTTTCAACACATTCCATAGATTCTCAGCCTTTTAGGTGGAAGCAACATCTCTCTAAATAATCTAGCCATTTATTGATTTAACACAAAATAAACAAATAATTCAGTGAAAAATGCAGGGTCTGAGCAGGATGAGGGCAAGGTGATATGTAAGACATTGTACCTTTGAAAAGCTTGCATTGGTATTGAGCTTAGAAGATGAAAGCTGGAGACAGCAATTGAGGAGAGATACTCACTGCAGGTCGGTCGTGAGGCTCACTGCTGGGCAGCTTGTGAATGGGTTTGCAGAGACATGGCCACAGTGATGAGAACAGGCGGCTCTTACCCTGTCTTGCACTTGTCCCCACAGATTTGCTCTCCTGGAGTGGGTCATGTGCTCAGTGAGCCACTTGGTGGACAGGCAACTTCTGTAAATACATGTCTGTGTGCTGCAGAGTCTGGGTACAGTTGTGCACTACAGCATCGAACACTTACTGAGTGTTCTGTGTCCCAAACACTCTGTGAAGTGCTAAAGAGGAATCCCCTCCTGCCCTTTATACAGGAAGACAGTGTGGCAGAGTGGTCAAAGACCCAACTGCTGCCTGACACTGTGTGACTTTAAACTGACCCTGCTTCATGGCTTCATCTGTGAAATGGAGAGGAAAGCAACATCTGCCTCATTGGTTGTGGAGAGGAGTAGATAAGTAAGACAGGGAGAGCAGTTAGCCCTGTGGTGGACACAGAGTATGCATGAAAAGGGGGAACTCTTATTACTTCGGGCTTCTGAGAAACTTCCTAGTACCTCCTATTTTATTTCCTTTATAGAGGCTGAAATTGAAGCACGGAGAGATTAGGTGTCTTGGCCCAAATCACAGAGGCAGAATGGGACTCCAAGGTCAGTATTCTCAAGTCCATGCTAAATTGCCCCAAGGGAATTTTCCATCAGGGAGGAACAGCCTTGTAAAGCAAGGCAGGGCACTTTTGTTTGTGTCCAGGTTTTGGAAGATGAAAGCAGAGCCTGAAAAGGAAAGGGAAGACAAGAGATGTTTGTTTGCCAATGTCCCAGGCAATAATACAAAAATTCCTATGGCTGCCCGGAGCCAGGGAAGCCAGCTGTAGTCTTTTGGTCTTAGAAAGGGAGAAGGGTGGGAAACTTAAACTATTTTGGCTGCATCCTGTAATGCTGGCTGGGCTACTGATGATGCAATATGTACACATGATTCAAATTTGGTGAAAGAAAGCACTGTCCTTGCACCGGTGTCCCGAGGGAGACCCTGGCTGGGGACACTGGCCTGGGCAGAAGGAATCAGAAGGAAGTTGGTTTTGTTTCAAATTTTTACTTTTTTCTCCAGCCAAGTAAAAGTCTTACTGCACTTCTCCTCAATTTCATTCCCTCTTTTTTCTCCTGAATATGAATTGGGTGTGGTGTCTGTATAACCAACAGCCGTGCATCTCTCCCTGTATAGAACACGTAACAACCTAGTGTTTTCCACAAATATGCCATGTCCACCTTAGTGTTCTCTGCTTTCTGTTTTCACTTCTTCCGTGTTGCTGCAAGCCATCTGCGTTGGAGCATAGAGCTCCAGCTGATTCATTTGAGTTGCTATACAGTAGTCCAGCACAGGAACATTCTCAGATGCGTCTGATTCCTTACCCTTGCACATTTACCTTCTGTGGATATTGGCCATTTCAAGTAGTATCACAGTGAAAATTTTTGTGCTATTCTTGTAACTATGTGTGAGAATTTCTGGCTTTGATGTCAAGGAGATCCTAACTGGTAACAAAGTTACATAAAATGAATAGGATGATTTTTAATCCCCCTGTCCCCTAGCCCCATCCCTTGAAACTTTGGATAATATTTTTTTTAAATCTCAGGGTTTATTTATTTTTTCCTGGGGGGAGAGTGGGTCAGGGGAGGATTGACATAACTCACTTTTAAAACCATTGGATTGGTCATCTTTTTAAGGAGGATGAAGTTGTGATGAAATTGACTGGGAGCAGAGCTGTTGAACTACAAAATAGACACATCATTCATTGCTAAATTCCTCTATCAAGGTATCATACCAGTTTATAGTTTTATCAGCACTGGATGAGAGTTACTGTTTTATCATATGCTCTCCAATAGTTTAATTTACCTGATGATACCTTGTAGGTTTATATTTGAATGAACTGATTATTAGGGATGATTTTATCTCCCTCTTATGTATTGCTTATCCATGTATTTTGAGCATTTTTCCCCTTCTGATGTATTTGTCTTTATATTAATGATTTTAGGAAGGCTTTGCATAACTTATGTTCAAATCTGTATCATTATCAAATATCTATCTTCTGACAGTTTATGACTTGAATGTTATGCTGTCTTTTGTAACTCAATGTTTTAATCTTGATGTAGTCAATTATTTATTTATCACTTTTGATTTTGGGGGCTCTTAAGATTTATTTCTTTATCCCAAATTTCCTTAATTTAATTCTTCTATATTTTATTATAATAATTATAAAAGTTTATTTTTTATAGATAGACATTCCATTTATCTATGTTTTATTTTTGTGTACAATATGAGACAGGGATTCAGTTTAATCTTTTGCTATGCAGAAAGTCAATTATTGACTAGCAGTTCAGTTTGTTTAATGGCTATTGGTTTACTCAGCTGTTCTAACTTTCTCTTAGGTTAATTTTGAGTGTTCTGTTTGTGTGTTTGTATCATCGTGATACCAATATCTATATTTATATCTATAATTTTCCATGTCTAATTTTTGTGAATTCATAAAAATTTGGTTCTCCCATACTATCCTATGATATAGGTACAGTTTATCCCCCTTTCTTTCTTTTTCTTTCTTTCTTTCTTTCTTTCTTTCTTTCTTTCTTTCTTTCTTTCTTTCTTTCTTTCTTTCTTTCTTTCTTTCTTTCTTTCTTTCTTTCTCTTTTTATTAGATAGGCTTGCTTGAGGTTTTTCTTCTCTTCAGCCATTTAAATAACAGCTTTTAATTTTATCAGGCATTCATATATTTTTCCATTAATTTTTTACTCCTATTTTATTTGTTTCTGCTTTCTTTGGGTTTAATCTGTTTTTCTTAGTTCTTGAAATGAATACTTAACTCAGTTATTTTCAATATTTAATAGGTGAATTTAAGACAATAAATTTCTCTCTAATCCTTGCCTTCATCTACTCCCATGAATTTGATATATAGTGCTTTCATTGTTATTCAGTTCCAAATATTTCATAATTTGCATTGTGATTCTTTTTCTTTAACTCATTATTTCCCTATGCATCTGATTTTTGCTTTCCAAAAGCGTGCTTTTTATCCTTTTTTTTATTGTCATTAATATGCTGTCATATAATGAGTGCTTTATGACACAGGTTCTATGGAATTTCCAGAACACTCTTCAGGATCTAGTAAATGGTCAACTTATCACTGTTCCACATGTATGGAAACAGAACATGTGTTTTTCACTTGTTGGGTTGCAGGATTCTATGTCCTTATTAGATCACAATTGATATTAATGCCATTCACATTTATTTGGTAGTTTTTGGTTTGCTTGATTGCTGATTAATAAAAGTATGAACAAAATTCCCATTAGCTGATTTGTCATCTTAGTGTAACTTACATTTTTTTTTTCTTTCAATAAGAAGGCACCGTTGGACACATACATGTGTGGTAGGTGTAGTGTCCTGGTGGATTTTCTTTTATCATCATGGCTTCCTCTCCTTGCAGTGGAGAGAGTTAGTCCTTCATATTCTTCCTGTTGGATTGGGGGGCACGTGACCAGCTCTGGGGAACAGATTGTGAGAAAACAGTGACAAGGGTCACTCTGGGGTATCCCCTTCATTTCTCCCTCCTCCTGCCCTGGGGATCTTGGAGTCTGCATGTCCCAGGTACATAGCTAAAATATGGAGGCTGGTTTCCTCACCTGTTTTAGGCTTTATGTAAGTGAGAAATAACCCCGTACGATATTAAGCTACTTGATTTCAGAATCACAGCAGCTAGTGTTTTTTATTCTGAAATACATTACTGTGGTTATGCTTGTTACCATAAATTCTACATCCCATTTTGTTAGTATTTCTCCCTTTTTGTTTAAACTTTACTTATTAATTCCTTTATTCCTTTTCATTCAACTAATATGTTCAACCTATTTTTTCAATGTGCTTTTTTCTTTTCTTCCCCCCCCTTTTTTTTGGTACTAAGGATTGAACCCAGGGACATTCTACCACTGAGCCACATCCCCAGAGTTTTTATGTTTTATTTTGAGAGAGGGTCTTGCTTAGTTGCTGAGGCCAGCCTTGAATTTGTGATCCTCCTGCCTCAGCCTCCCAAGTCAATGGAATTGCAGATGTATACCACTTTGCTGGGCATAAATGTGCCTTGTAAAACAGAATATTGCTGGGTTCAAAATTCATCAAGGTATCTGCTTTTTAATTAGTGAATTTATTTTTTTGTGATTACTAATATACTTAGAATTATTTCTGCCATGCTAATTTGTGTTTTTTATTTAACAAGTTTTTTTTCTTTGTTTATTCCATCTTCCTTTGATTTCTGGTGGATTTATTTGGTTTTCTCTATTTGTTTTTATTTTTAGGTGGTACTCCTGAAATTTAAATATTAAGTCTTTTAAATATATTTTTATTTATTTTTATTTTATCACAATTTCAGACTTATGAAAGATTGCATTCATCTCCAGAAGTTAACATTTTACACAATCAGTAAAATGACCAAAGTGAAGAAATTAACACGGTGCAGGGGGCAAGATTAGAGTGAGGCAGCATTTCTCCTAGCTCAGCTATCTAGAACTCAGGCAATGGGAATACTGCTTCTCCCCTAGGCTTAGAGTGAAAAATCCTGAGACTGGAGGGGCAATCTACCCTAGCTGAGCCAACACCTATTAGACTCATTAAATGGATGTCAAAACAAAACTCACCCTGAGTTTACCAATCATTCTTGGACAGCCAGTCTAGGAGCCATCTTGGAATTGCAGCAGAAACTGGAAATCCAGATGTGTGAGTTTGCAACTGGGTCTTCTTGGGCCTGTCTGAGCCTAACAAGGACTTGACTGGGCCTAGTAAACCCATGGAAAGTCAGAAACCACTTCATTGTCTGGTCAAAGCCCAGAGGAACTCAGGTTACAGAGACTGGAGAGAGCCCAGCTCTCCCCAGTTCTATAAGTCCTACAACTTGCACAGGCTGACGGCGCCAGCTGCAGTAGGTTGGGAGGTTGGAAAGATAGGTGTGATGTCACTTGGCTCTTGGCTCGCCCAGCCAGTGGGTCTAGCACCCACTGAGTTCCTGGGGCCCACCCGGGCTGGCACTTGACTAGTCCCAGCACCAGCTCAGTCCTTGGCTCCCTTCCCGGTTTAGCACCCACCAGTCCTTGGGTCCCCAAGGCTTGCCAGGTTTGGCACCAGTCTGGCACTTGCCTGTAGCCCCTGGTCCCCCAGTCCCCAGCCCCTGACACCCTGGACCCAATTAGTCCCACTGCTGGGCCTACTTGGCCGATGGCTTTGTGGCTGACCCATAAAATACCAGTTGCTTTGTCACTTGGTCTACCAGGCCCAGGTCATCTGGTACCACCTGACAGGACATGGCCCTGCCTGGCCCAGCCAGCCACTTCATTGTCTGGTCAAAGCCCAGCTTGCTTGACAGGCTAATCTGCTGCAAGGCCCACCTGCCCCAGCCAGAGGCCTTGCCACCCAGTCCTCAGCCCAACCTGTCTATACTAATGTCCCCAGAAGGGAAATAAATTGGGAAGTCTTAAGCCCCAAACTTCAACTCAGTACAACACAATAAAAAGGAAGGACGTGACAACCCACGGCCAAACTCCCACCCTTAGTTCATTCCTCAAGAATAAACAAAAAGAAAATTAGGTGGAAACAGGCAGCAAATACATATGCTCTCTGACTATTTTGTCCTCCATAGTGGAAACAACTCCTTAATTTCTTAACATTTCACCAAGATTTTTCATTTTTATGTTGTTGTTATTGTTCTGTTTGATTTTGCTTTTTATTTTTGGTTTTCTGTATTTGGTTTTTGTTTTATTTGAATGTGTACTGATTGATTCAAGACACTTATACATAAGCATATTTGTTTCTCTCTCCTCATTTCTAGCTTTTAAAATTTTTTTTTTCCTGAAGGTGTTGTTTGCTCATGCTCTGAATTTTGAAGGTTAGGGTTTTTGTTAGTAGATTTTGATTTTGTTTCATATAGTCCTGCCACTACTCTATATCCCTTGTTTCCCTCTCTCTTTTTCCTATTGCTATCCCCCAAATTCCATTCTCTCTCCCCTCCTTTATATTTTTCTATTTTTCCCCTTTCACATCAACAGCATATCCTGCATCTGCTCTATTCACTCTTTGAAATTGCAAATACTTTTCTAACCTCCTATCTCTTCTTCTGTCCTCATACTCAACTCTATTCTTAACACCTCTTAATACTTTTTGATGTATATAAAATCTGCCTCTAACACCAAGGTCACAGTAGTAATTTATGCAGCAGAAGTTACAGACAACATATATTATTTGATTTTTAAGCAAAACATAATTCATGGTCATTTGCTGTTTTTACTAGTGGAAATTGCTAATCTTACTATTTCTAAATATTGTACCAATTAAAACTATAGATATCAAAATAAGAACTAAGTACCTAGTCTACTGCTGTATAGTGTTTGCATAGATTGTTGCTATCATTGCTCCCCCACCCCCATCTGTGAGGTAGTAGTAATATAGAGGGACACTATAAACTTGTAAGATAGTCTCTGCAGCTTCAGATCCATCCAGATATATGGGTAGACATACAAACAATATGAAAAAGCAAGGGAACAAACTGAAATAACACAGAATATGTCAACAATAGACTCCATTGACACCACATGGAGGAAATGTCAGATATAGAATTCCAAAAGTTCATGGTTAATCTACAAGGTAAAAGATGACATAAGAAATGAAATCAGCCAGGTGCAGTGGCTCATGCCTGTGATCCTATTGGCTCAGGAGAATGAGACGGAAGGATCATGAATTCAAAGCCTCAGCAATGGCAAAGGCACTAAACAACTCAGTGAGACTCTGTCCCTAGATAAAATATAATAGTGGGCTCAATGGTTGAGTGTCCTTGAGTTCAATCTCTGGTACTAAGGGAAAAAAAAGGAAATGAAATCAGAAAATACAAGAAGAAAAAGATTATTTCAATAAGGAGATAGATAGAGATCCTGAAAAAGAATCAGTCAGAAATCCTTGAAGTGAAGGAATCAATAAACCAAATTAAAAATTCATCTTGAAAGCATTACCAACAGACTAGACAACTTGGAAGACAGTGTTTCAGGCAATGAAGAAAAAATATATAACCTTGAAAATAAAGTTGACTACAGAGAAAAGATGTTAAGAGCCCATGAACAGAACTTCTAAGAAATATGGGATAAATGAAAAAGCTAAACTTAAGATCTATCAGATTAGATAAAGGTTCATAAAAACCAAAGAAATGCACAATATTTTCAGAGAAAATTTCCCAAACTTGGAAAATTCCCCAAACTTTAAGAATGAAGTGGAAAATCAAATATAGGAGACTTACAGGATCCCAAATGTACAAAATTACAACAGACCCATACCAAGGCATATTATTCTGAAAATGCCCAACCTACAGAATAAGGATAGAATTTTAAAGGCTGTCTGAGAAAATTTACAGTTTACATTCAGAGGGAAACTAATCCAGATCTCAGCTGATTTATCAACCCAGACCCTCAAGTCTAGTAAGACTTGAAATAATGTATACCAAGCTCTGAAATAAAATGGATGCCAGACAAGAATGCTATACCCAGAAAAATTAAGCTTCAGAATTGATAATGAAATAAAACTTTCCATGATAAACAAAAGCTAAAAGAATCCACAACTAAAAAGCCTGTACTACAAAACATACTCAATAAAATATGAGTATGAAGGGGCTGGGGCTGTAGCTCAGGGGCAGGGCACTTGCCTTGAACATATGAGGCACTGGTTTCAATTCTCAGCACCACATAAAAATAAACAAATAAGGGGCTGGGAATGTGGCTCAAGTGGTAGCGCGCTCGCCTGGCATGTGTGCGGCCTGAGTTCAATCCTCAGCACCACATACAAAGATGTTGTGCCCGCCGAAAAACTGAAAAATAAATATTAAAATTCTCTCTCTCTCTCTCTCTCTCTCTTTAAAAAAAATAAACAAATAAAATAAAGTCATGCTTGTCCATCTACAACTAACTACAATTTTTTTTTAATTTCATGAAGAAGAAATGAAAAATAAAACTGAAAACCAGAAAAGGGAGGAACTACTAGAAGAATAGTCAATCAAAGGAAAAACTAATTTAAATTAAAATTGAGAAATAAATCAAAATGACAGGGAATGAAAACCATTTCTCAATCATAGTATTGAATATAAATGTCCTAAGCTTATCAAATAAAAGATGTAGACTGGCAGATTGGATTAAAAACAAGACCTAACAATATGCTGTCTCCAAGAGACTAAAAGTAAAAGAATGGGAAAAAAACATTGTTCACATGGATCTCATAAACAAGCAGGTTTTCTATCCTTATATTAGACTTCAAGCCAAATTCAATCAGAAGGGACCAAGAAGATCATTTCATACTGCTTAGGAGAATTATACATAAACAAAATATAAACAATATTTATGGCCCAAACAGTAGACCATTTATGTACATCAAGCAAAGCCTTCTCAATTTCAACAAATAGATTATAACACAATAATACTGGGTGACTTTAACATGCTTCTACAAACAAAAACTAAATAAAGAAGCTAAGGAACTAAAAAATACAATTAATAATTTTTACTTAACAGCCATATATAGAATATTTCATCCATCAATTACTTATTATACTTTCTTATTAGCAGCACATGGATACTTCTCTAAAATGGATCATATCTTAAGCCACAAACAACTCCTAGCAAATACAAAAAAATGAAGATAATGCCTTACATTCTATCAAATCATAATGAAATGAACAGTAGCTCAGCAGCAGAGCACTTGGCTTGCAAGTGTGAGGCACTGGGTTCCATCCTTAGTACCATATAAAAATGAAACAAAATAAAGGCATTCTGTCCATCTACTTCTATAAAAAATCAATGATAAAATAAAAATAGAAGCTCTTATAACCACTGGAAACTAAATAATATGATATTGAATGACCAATGAATAGCCCAAGAAATCAGATATGAAATAAAAAAAATACTTAGAGGTAAATGCAAATAGCAACACAACTTATCAAAATCTTTGGGACATATGAAGGCAGTTTTAAGAGGAAAGTTTATTGCTTTGAGCTCATTCATTAAAAAATAGAAAGTTACCAAATAAATGACCTTAAATTACATCTGAAAGCCATGGAAAAAGAAGAACAAAGCAACACCTGAAGCAGTAGAAAAGAGGAAATAATTAAAATAAGAGTAAAAATCAATGAAATTGAAATAAAAAACAATTCAAAAATCAATAAAACAAAAAGTTTGGTCTTTGACAACTTAAATAAAAATGATAAACTCTTAGCTAACCTAATGAAGTGAAAGAAGAAAACTCAAATTACCAAATTTGTGATGAAAAAGGAAATATCATGGTGAAATTTATTGAAATATAGACGATAATCAGAAACTAATTTGAATAATTATTCTCCAATAAAAATAGTAAATCTTGAAGACCTCAACAAATTTCTGGAGACATGATGTACCCAAAATGAATCAGGAAGACAGAAAATTCAAATGGATTAATTTCAAGCAATGAAATTGAAGACACCATCAAAAGCCTATCAAGAAATGCCTAGGACCAGATGAATTCTCAGCCAAATTCTGATAGACCTTCAAAGAAAAACTGATACCAATACTCCTCAAATTATTCCATGAAATAGACAAAGAGGGCACCCTTCCAAACTCATTCCATGAAGGTAGCATCACCCTAATATCAAAACCAGACAAAGGGCTGCACCTTGTGGTGCACACCTGTAATCTCAGTAGCATGGGAGGCTGAAGCAGGAAGACTGAGAGTTCAAGCCAGCTTCAGCTAAAGTGAGGCACTCTAAATAAAATACAAAATAGGACTGGGATGTGGCTCAGTGGTCAAGTGCCCTGAGTTCAATCCCTGGTACCCTCCCAAAAAACAAACAGACAAAACCCAGACAAAGACACATAAAGAAAAGAAAACTTCAGACATATATCCCTGATTAACACAGATGCAAAAATCCTTAATTAAATACTGGCAAATCACATACCAAAACATATTTAAAAGACAGTGCACCATGATCAAGTGGGGTTCATTCCAGGGCTGCAAGTTTGGTTCAACATATGGAAATCAATAAATGTAATTCATCACATCAATAGACTTAAAGGTAAGAATCACCTGATTATATAAATAGATGTAGAAAAAGCATTTGACAAAATACAGCATCCATTTATATTTAAAACACTAGAAAAACTAGGGATAGTAGAAACATACCTTGACATTGTAAAAGTAATAATATTTGTTAAACCCAAGGCCAACATCATTCTAAATGGAGAAAAATAGAAAGAATTCCCTCTAAAAACTGGAATAAGATAGAATGTCATCTTTCACCACTGCTTTTAACATAATCCTGAAAACTCTAGCCAGAGCAATCAGGCAAAAGAAAGAAATTAAAGGGATACAAATGAGAAAAGAAGAGCTTAAACAATCCCTATTTGCCAATGACATGATTCTATATTTAGAAGACTCAACAAAAAACTTGATCATAAAACTTCTAGAACTCATAAGCAAATTCAGCAAAGTAGCAGGATATAAAATTGACTCCCATAAATCAATTGCATTCCTATATACTAAAGATGAATCAACTGAAAGAGAAATTAGGAAAACTATGCCATTCACAACAGCTTCAAAAAAGAAACGTGGGAATCAATCTAACAAAAGAGATGTGAGACCTCTACAATGAAAACTACAGAACACTAAAAAAAGAAGTTGAAGAAGACCTTAAAAGATGGAAAGATCGCCCATGTTCTTGGATAGGCAGAATTAATATTGTCAAAATGGCTGTATTATCAAAAGCACTATACAAATTTAATGCAATTTCTATTAAAATTCCAATGATGGTCTTCATAGATATAGAAAAAACAGTCCCAAAATCATTTGGAAAACTAAAAGGCTCAGAATAGCCAAGCAATCTTTAGCAAGAAAAGTGAAGCAGGAGGAATCACAATACTAGACCTTAAATTATACCACAGAGCTATAGTAACAAAAATGGCATGGTGTTGGCAAAAAAAAAAAAAAAAAAAAAAAAAACCAGACATGAAGACCAATAGAACAGAAGACACAGAGACATACCCACACATATACAATGATTTCATACTAGACAAAGGCACCATAAGCATTCATTGGAGAAAAGATAGCCTCTTTAACAAGTGATGCTTGGAAAACTGGGAATCCATGTATAGCAGAATGAAATTGAATACCTATCTCTCACATTATACAAAACTTAACTCAAAGTAGATCAAGGACCTCGGCATTAGACCAGAGACCCTGCATGTACTAGAAGAAAATTTAGGCCCAGCTCTCTATCATGTTGGTTTAGTAACTGACTTCCTCAACAAGACTCTTAAAACATAAGAAGTAAAATAAATGGGATGGTATCTAACTAAAAACTTTTTCACAGCCAAAGAAACAATCAAGAATGTGAAGAGACAGCTTACAGAGTGGGAGAAAATCTTCACCACCTGCATCTCAGTAGAGCATTAATCTCCAGGGTATGTAAAGAACTCAAAAAACTTAACACAAATAAATAAATTAATTAAATTAAACCCTATCAATAAATGGGCAAAGAAATTGAACAGGTGCTGAACAGGCACTTCACAGAATAAGACATACGATTGGTCAACAAGTATATGAAAAAATGTTCAACATCTCTAGCAATTAGAGAAATACAAATTAAAACTATACTTAGATTCCATCTCACTCCAATCAGAATGACAATTATTAAGAATACTGGTAACAGGACTGGGGTTGTGGCTCAGTGGTAGAGTGCTTGCCTCGCATGTGTGAGACTCTGGGTTCGATCCTCAGCACCACATAAAACTAAATGAATAAAATAAACTAAAAAAAGATTACTGGTAAAATAAATATTGGAAAGGATATGGGAATAAAGGTACACTTGAACATTGCTGGTGAGACTGTAAAAGTAGTATGGAGTTTCCTCAGAAAACTTGGAATGGAACCACCTTTTGTCCCAGTTATCTTACTCCTTGGTTTATACCCAAATCAACATACTACAGTGATGCAGTCCTATCAATGTCTGTAGTAGCTCAATTCACGATAGCTAAGCTATGGAACCTACCTAGGTGCCCTTCAACAGATGAATGGATAAAGAAAATGTGCCATATATACACACTGGACTATTACTCAGTCATAAAGAAGAGTGAATTTATTGCATTTTCTTCTAAGTGGATGGAACTTATAATGCTAAGTAAAATAGGCTAATCTCCAAAAACCAAAGGCTGAATGTTTTCTCTGATATGCAGATGCTAACCCACAATAAGGAGAGGAGGAATAAAGAATAGAAATTCATTGAGTCAAACAAAGAGGAATGAAGGGAAGGCGGGAGATGTGAATAAGAAAGACAGTAGAATGAATTGTACATTTTTCCTATGTTCCTGTATGAATGAGTGATCAATGTAACTTCACATCATATGCAACCACAAGAATGGGATCCAAATTAGAATAGGTTGTACTCCATGTATGCATATTATATCAAAATGCACTCTGCTTTCATGTGTATCTAAAAACAACAACAAAAAGATGAAGTCCCACAAGCCAATGAATAAAGGCTGGCTTTAAAATGGATTGTCCCATGGAGCCTTCAGAAAGCAATGTAGCTCTACAGACACTTTGTTTTAAAGCTCTTGAGATTATCTTCTGACTTTTGACTGCCAGAGCTATAAAATAATAAATTTGTGTTGTTTTAAGCCATTAAAAAAAGAAATTAACATTGATGTAATTCTATTAACTAAGTTATAGGGCTCATTCACATTTTTCCAATTTTCCCCTAAAGTCTTTTCTTGAACCAGGGTACAGTCCACAATCACTCATTATGCTTAGTTGTCAGATCTCCTTAGTCACCTTTATCTGGGAGAGTTCCTCACTTTTTGTCTTTCATGACCTTGACATTTTGAAGAGTGTTAATCTAATAAATTTTATAGAATTATTTTTACTTTGGGTTGGCCTGATTGTTCTTCTATTATGTTATGCATTTTTGGCAAAAAGAAAACAAAACAAAAAACCGAACACAAAATCGATGTGCTCTTCTTACTACTACTTTGTAACAATTTGTCTCCTTATTGGTGATGTTAACTTTGATCACTTTGTTATAGAAATGTTGGTTAGATTTCTTCACTGTAAAGTTACCAATTATTTTTTTTTTCTTTCTTTTTTCTTTTTTTGCTATTGAGGTATTTCTTTTTGGGAGATAGTTTGAGACATGTAAACAATGTAAACATTTTAATTTTCATTATCAGACTCATATTAATTTTAGCATTCCTTGATGATTACTACCTGCAACACATACTATAGTAGTGTTTGAAAAATAGTGACTTTTCTAATTCAATTATTTCTTTTATACTTATTAATTAACATATACTATAAGGAAGAAAAGCTCATTTCTACATTTTCTTATATAAAAACTTCATTCCTATCCTTAAGTGTTCATTTTTTCTATAATCTATTACTATTATGAATCAAAATCCATTCCTATTATGATTTAAATTTTTGCTGAAAATGTGTCATTTTGGTCCACTTGGAGCTTTTTCAAGTTAATTCCTGTGTCCTTTGGACATGCCCCCACCATATTTTGAGTACCTTCTTATTCAGTGGCAATGCAAGATGTTTCAGGCTCACCTTTTATTATATCTGTTCAAGCTCAGAAATCTGCTATTCATTCAGAGACCTGATACGTAGGTATACTCTTTGCTAGTGTGATATCATTGCTTCCAGGTCCTCTTAGTTGACAAAAGTGAAAAGTCATTCTGTGTCATCTCATCAAGATCTTCCTTTCTCTTTTTAATAGCTGCATAGAATTTCATCAAGTGATATGACAGAGTTAATTCAACTATCCTACATGTGGCTATTAAAGTTGTTTCTCATACTTTGTATTTACAAACAATGCTACAATGAATGACCAAATACATGTGTATTTTTGCACTGCTGGAAGTGTATTTTCAGAGTAAATTCCTACAAGTGGAATAAATACATTTGAAAGGTTACTGCTCTTATGGTTTGTTAGATACTAATGACTCCACAAGAATTTCAGTTATTTCATCCATGGTGAAGGCTGAGTACTTCCTATTTCACCACAGCTTTGTCAACAGAATGTGTAGTTTTACTTTTTAATTTTTGCTATTCTGATATATGACAAATATGTCATTTTAGTTTGCATATCTCTCATTATGAATGAGTTTATTATCTTTTGTATGTCTGAGGGCTATCTATCTAATCCTTTTTTTGGCAAATTGCCTGTTCACCTATTTTCCCCATTTTTACTGGGGTTTCAGTTGGCACTCAATTTTTGAGGTGTTTTTTGTTCTATTTTCTTTGTACCAGGGATTGAACTCAGAGCACTTAAACACTGAACAACATCCCTAGCAACCCCCACCCTGCCACTTTTTTTTTTGAGACAGGGTCTTGCTTGGTTGCTTTCATCCTTGCTAAGTTGCTGAAGCTGGCTTTGAACACTCAATCCTCCTGCCTCAGCCTCCCAGGCAGCTGGGATTATAGTTATACACCACCACACCCAATACAGTTTGATTTTTTTTATGTCCGGGTAATATTAGCACTTTTGTAATATGATGCTAATATTTTTTCTCAGATTGTCAGTTAAGTTATCTTTTTTTTTTTTTTTGCCAGGAGATTGAACCCAGGAGCACTGAGTCATATCCCCAGTGCTGTTTTTTTGTATTTTATTTTAGAGACAGAGTCAGTTATTTAGTGCCTCATAATTGCGGAGGCTGGCTTTGAACTCGCAATCCTCCTGCCTCAGCCTTTGAAGCCACACTGGGATTATAGACATGTGCCACCATACCTGGCTGTGAGTTATCTTTTGACTTTACTTATATTCTGTCTTTCCCATAAAATTTAATTTTTATAAGAAATGTTTATTTTTTACAAATTCTATGGACAAACTCGTCAGTCTTTTCTTTTGCTACCTTTGGATTTTGAGTCATGGTTAAAATGCCTTTGCCTACACTATTGTTGAAAATAAATTCATCCATATTTTCTTTTAGTTCTTGTATGGTTCCATTTTACAATTTAGTTCATAATCCATTTGGAATTGATTTTGATCTGTTGTGGGAGGCATATGTCTAATTTTGTCTTATTCCAAATGGCCATCTTGTTTCCTGAACACCATTTATACAAAAGTCCATCATTGACCCAGTCAGTTTAAATGCCATATTTTTCACACACTGAAATCCCACATGGTCTTGGATTCATTCCTGGGCTTTCTACTCTCTTTGGGGAGTATATTTCTACACTTCTGGGTCAACACCACACTATTTTAATTGTAAAGATTTCACATTAGTTTTAACTATCTGACAATGTCCCTTTGTAATTTTTGTTTTTCTGATGTTTTTTAAAATGTGTTTTCTGGGTTCTTCCCAAATGTTTTCCCCTTAAGAACTTTAATATCAACTTGTCTAATTCTCTATATTTTTCTGTGCTTACATTAAATTTATAAATTAGCAAAGGGATAGATGCTTTTTATTTATGATATTAAGTCATTCTATTTAAGATTAGTTTCTCTCTTTTTGTTTAAGTTTACGTTTGTGTTTTCTGGGACTTTTTTCAGTTTTGTTGATGTAGATTTTGCACATTTTCTGCCAAGTTTTTCTAAGTATTTAATTTTTGCTGTTGCCAATGTTTTTTTTTCCTACTGTTATTTCCTATAACTACTTATTATGTATGTAAACCTATTTGTTTCTCTACTGTGCATTTTTGATTCAGCAAAATCTAACCTTCATTCACAGCTTTCGCTCTTGTCCTGAACAATCTAAGAACTTAAACTGTGATCTCTTAACTCACATCAGTCGTTTTATTTTTCCAATAGTTAAGTTCCTCCTTAATTTCTTCCCATTCATCAAAACTATTTGTATGACTAGCAGTTAATACTTATTTAGATATACCTACAAGTTTGCCAATATCTTTGCTTAACGTTACTCCTGAAGACTTGTTTTTATTCTTTGCTCACTTTCTTTCTGCCTAAAGTACACTTTTAGTAGGTTTTTCTAAAAGGATGTGTGTATTGTACACTGTTGTATGTGGTACACTCTCTCAGTCATTTTTGGAAAATGCCGCTGTCTCCCATTCACTCTTGGATGATGGTTTAGCTAGATAATATTTTCCATTGTCTTCTGCCAACTGTGGTTGATGGTGGGAAAACTTTAGTCATCTTAATTTTGTTGATGCTTATTAATTCATTTTTGTATCTTTGATGGTTTTTAAGTTGACATTTTAAAGGAAATAATATACTATTGTTTCATTACGATATTTATGGGGGTAAATTTCTCTTAGTTTTTTCTTTTCAGAATTTTATGTTTCTGCAGTTGAGGTTTTCTCTTTTAAATGCTAGAAAATTCTTGAGTATTATCTCTGAATATTAACTCTTCCCATTGTTTCTATTCCATATTTTATAACTTTTAATGTAGATATTAGACATGATAACTATATTCTCCATGTGTCTTAACCTTTTTTTTCCTATTTCTGTCTCTCTGTGTTACATTTTAAGCAGGTTACTTATACCTATTTTAAAAATTAAAATAATTTCAATGGTTCTGTCTAGTTTTCTTTGTCTTTACCCATTGTATTTTTTTCACTGAATATACATTTCTTTTTGTATTTCATTTTTTTCATACTATTCTGTTTTACCATATAATTTTTATTGTCACAATTACCTTTAAAACAAGAGGAGGAGCAGATGAGGATTTTGTGTAATCTGAAGCTATACACTTAAGGCCCTTCCTTAAGTAAAAGAATATACAACAACAAATGCAAAACTAGGTATAGTAGAGAATATTTTTGTGGAATAAGAAAATGAATCACAGCAAACTATAGATTCAGAAAACTAAAAATATCACAAACATGACACAAAATCCTGAAAAATAATAATATGCTTTTAATAATTAACTGCCTGATACATCTCTATAATTGATTTCTTCAAAAGATCTTTAATTGTTTTCTATAGAGAAAATAGTTCAGTCTTTTCTCTAGCATATTTGATCACAATCTTATTATTTGTTGTTGAGAAAAAAATAGTTTCAGTTTCATACATAGTTATTGGTAATATCATACCATTTTAGAATTGTGGTCAAATTGGGGAAAGCTTTATCAAATTTCTTCTATATATAACAAGAATTAGAGGACACTGTACACATGTGCTTTTGGCTCTATACATTTCAGCTTTCTCCTTCTCTACAAATTTGTGGTGCAGAGTACTATTGGACAAGTTTATACCGAGATACAACCTCTGGTCCTGTACCCCATGCTGCTACATGGACATGACTATAAACCACACCATAAGTCCCACTACATCTAAGCTAAATGTATCTCCAACTTTAAACCATCTCCCAAAGGCACATTGCCATCCCAGTACCTTCAAATAAAAATAGAAAGTCAGAATAGAAATAGATAGTGATTTTAAGCAATTAAGGTCAAAACATATTTTTATAAATTTATTCTTAAAAAAAGACATCATGTACGTACATTGCCAGGGTCTCCCCCAGGGTTTTGGAATGAGACTGCACATGAGAGATCTAGAGCTTTAGCTTTGTTAGTTTTATAGGATCTCTACCTTGGCTTTGAATATATTAATCAAAATTAATTTAAGGTTTCTTTCAAATGGTTTTATTATTTCTGCACAATAGTCACCTCAGCTGACTCTTCCCCAGGGTATTGTTTTACCTTGCATTATCTGTAATCTTGAATCAGAAAGTCAACTTCCAAGAGAGCTTGCTTTCTGAGGCAGCCCCTGGGGACTATGGTGATTGGGTGGTTGTTCTTGTCAGGGTGTCCTGGGTTCTGATCCATGTTCATGTTAATTTCTCAGATAGCATGAGGGTCTTACCACAAGTAACATACAATTTAGATACTGTGAATTTAGACTTCATACATTTGCATGCAACAGACAGAAGCTTCCAACTTCTTTTGGATAGTACTTTGCTCTTGTCTGGTGGCTGTCAAGCTTCCTTTCTGCTTCCCTGGACCAGTGAGTGAACTTCTCCTAGGACCTGTTTCAGAGTTGAGACAGCCCTTTATGGGTCCTGGCAGGATCAGTTTTATCCTTTGAAGAGCATAAAGCCATTGGTCTATCTTCCCTCCCTACAGACATCAAAGATCCATCCCTCAGCTATTAGGACTTAAATACAGATCCAAGAATCCCATGGGCCATTTCAGTTTCAGTCTTGTTCACCACACTGACTTTGAGTTTTCTCTTGATTTTTGCCAACTCTGTTGATTTCAAGCTCCACTATGGCTCCACTTTATTTATTTTTTTTGTGTGGAATTTTATCTGATATATTTACAGAGTTGGAATTGAGTCAATCTAGGTAATTTGGCCACAATTCATTCATTTATTCTACATTATATTTTTAAGGACATACATTATATATTTGTGTGATTCTGTCCTAGAGTGCTGGTTATGCACCAGGACATAATTTAAACTCCCTGTCTGTGTGCAGTGTGCTTTCTAGTAAATTAAAATGATCTCTTTTTTGCTAGGGGCTCTTTCACTTCTCATGTAGGAAAAGTAAAGGTATATTCCTTTTCTCTCTTCTCTTCCCTGGACACATCTAAGGTTATAAACACACTATAGAAGCCCAGCGACTATGAATTCTGTGAGGTTATTTGAGGATATTTAAAATAAACTGTAGGTCTTCCCCATATGTCTTCATATTCCCAGATGTTTCTGCCATCACGGACCCCTTTGATTTAGAAGGGTTTTGCCTACCACATGACATTGCAGTAATAATGAATCCACCTCCAACTTCTTTTTGTAGGCTCTACAGTATAATTCTTTTTAATTATAAAAATCATATAAAATTATATAAAATTAATAATTTTTAATTTTAATTTTTAATAATTTTCTTCTTATTCACTGTTCACTTATTTACACATAGGAAAAGCTCACCCTTTTTGACATACAGTTGTAAGACATTCAATTGAATATGCAATCTTACCCCCACCAGCACAATTATCATATCACACTATTTTATCACCTCAAATTATTCCTTTATTTCCCCTTTGAAGTGAACCCCAACTCTTTCCTCTAGTCCTCAGCAGACACCAATCTGTTCTCCTTCCCTTTAGTTTTATCTTTTAAAGAACGTCACACAACTGAAATCAGGGAGCATGTAGTGTTTTGTGTCTGGATTCTATTACTTAGCATCTCCTGCACTGCATGTATCAATACTTTGTTCCCTCTCTCAATTCAAATTTCTCATTTTTAAAGCTAATTCTTATCAATAATATTTGACATATGATGTTTCTTGATGCTAAGTTTCTGTTATGACTGGGATCTTGAATATCTCCCAGAGGCTCATGTATAGAAGACTTGGTCTTCCCCAGTGTAGCAATGTTTAGAGGTGGGGCTTTTAGGAAGTAATTGGATCACGAAGGCTCTCACCTATTTAGTGGATTAACCCACCGATGGACTCACAATTTGTTGCATTATTGGGAGGTAGTAGGAAGTATAAGAAGCGTTCTGCTGTCGTATATGCCTAATTAAAATAAATAAATAAATTTTAAAAACAGAAGTAGGTCCTAGTTGAAGACAGTGGGTCCTTAGGGTAATATATCTCATTTGTGGTTCCTTCTTTTCTCTTTCTGTGCTTTGTGGCTGCCAGGAAGCGAGCAGATTTGCTCTGCCATGCCCTTCCATCATGATATCCTGCCTTACCACAGGCCCAGAAACAATGAAGCCAGCTGACCGTGGACTAAAACCTCTGAAACTGTGAGCCAAAATAAATAGTTCTTCCTTTTAGATTGATTTTCTCAGGATTTTGTTACGATGACAAAAAGCTGACTAAAACAGATACCATCAAATTTTATCTGTAATATATACCACATTATAGATTTTTAGGAGAAATAAACAATTCTAAGACTTCTGATTTAAAAAATCTTAACATGAGAACAAAACATGGTGCTTGGGGTTCAGGAAATACTATAATCCCAGGCCAAACCAAACGAATATGGTAATGTTTTAGAAAATGTGGTAAACCCCATAAAATGGTCAAGATTATTTTATTGGCTATTTTTAAATACTGAAACTGGGAAGTGCTCAACAAATATTTGCTGAATGTGTGGAAGACAGAATCATGGAGCCACACTGAATTTTGGGGGCCTCCTGAAGCCTGGAGACTCCCGAGTCAGTGATTACTCGCCCAAAAGATCATCTGCCATTGGTCCCAAACTTGCTGGCTGCTACCTGCACTTGTCTCTGCTGTTGGAGTGGCAAAAGCTTTGGCATGTTCTCAACCACATAGGCATGCGAGGCAAGCACGAAAGAACAGCCAGTTAGTATACTGCAGTCAGCCAATATCTTTTCGGAAGTTGGTCTGGGGGCTGCCCGCCAGGCTGCACACCTGTTCCAGCTTGCCTGGTCATGTGGCCCAGTGAGCAGTGAGTTCCCTTACATGAGGTGGCTACACACCTGTTTTCTTTTAGTCAGGCAAGTAAATGTGTCTACAGCATGAGCCAAATTTCTCTGTGAGAGATATTCACAGAGCTCCCATCACAGGTGACAGGAGGCAACTGTACCTCTGGCCTGGGCTGGGCCCCTGTGGCTGGCAAAGGTGATTTCTTTCCACACCTGTGTGCTTCATACTCAAGCCAAAAGGATATAAAACATATAATTAAATATGATCACTACTTTGAAGTAGTTTACTGCCATTTTCAAAACACAGTGCCATGGTGAAGGTTCTTGTTAGGTTTGATGAGTGAATAGTGCACTTGGCCTTTATTCAGGAAACCTAGGTGCATAGACTCTCAGCTTGGAGAGGCCAGGAATGTTACCCAGTCGAAGCCCCCAGGAGACCACTGTTGCTTGGATGGCTGTCTTTGTCTCTTCACTTTCCCTCTGCTGCATGACAGGAGGCAACTGATGCTGCCGTCACAGATTCTGCCTTCCCTGCACATTCCAGATAGGGGACAGCAGTATCAATGACATAGGCTCTTAGCTACACGCCATTCCTGGTGCACCTACTGAGAACAAGAGCAGGGAAGGTCCTGGTTTTATCCAGTGGTTCCAAAAGTTGATTTGTGGACAACTTTCTAATGAGTAGAATTTTTATTTAAATTTCTAATTTTCTTTTTTAATTCTTGTGGGCAAATGGTAGTGCATAAGAAAGATTTACTGTTTTCTCCTTTCTTTTTCATTTGTGTTTTTGCATAGGACTAAGACTTAGGCTACAAATAAATTCCCAAGGTGTACTAAACATTTGGTGTTCCAAACTAAATATACTAATTTACCAAAAGGTGGAGTCAGGACTCTTCTCCTTACTAATATGCACCTTCTGGGTGTTCCCTGTATATGCTAAGATCCTTCCCATCTCAGGTTCTTTGTCCTTACAATCCTTCAGAAGACTTTTAGAAAATTATGAATATCAAAAGTATCTAGTTTTTGCTAGGGAAAGCATATTGTCTTTTGCTCTTTGGCTACATTTTTTTTTGTTTCCCCCCACTGACGCCAATGGCAACCCCTTTCAGAGAAAAGGGAGACAGGAATTACTGAAATCCACCTCATCTCCCAAATGCTTGGAATATGTGATGTAGTTTTACATTAGGTGAGCTTCCTTCACTTGTTATTTGAACATTCATTTTGGACTTTGACCTTCATGGAATGAGATTAGGCCAAACTTCAGCAATTTCAAAAATGTGAATATATGCTCTTTGCAAACATCATGCAAATGGCTATATACACAGACTGCATGACCCAATGTTTATTTAACCTTCTCCTACTTGGGGATATTTAGATAAAAATTATTTTCTATAATTTTTGCACATCTATAAAATAGGAAATTCACTCACACATAGTGAAAAGATGAGTGCATTTGCTAGTTTTTGGGCAAAGCATAAAATATTCCCTAAAATTAAGACCACAGAAAGCCACAATTTGGAAAGAGTTAGTCCCTATTTTCAGAGGGTAAACAGTGATCAAAAACACAAATGGTATTCAATGAAGGAAATTCATAATATAGTTTAAGTATTCACTGAATCTTTTATTAAAATATCTTGGCTTATTAAATGCCATATTTAAAGTTGCTTTCCAAATACAGTTTTAATAATGCTCATACTGCAATGTAGTGTGTGCACCCATTAAAGAGAGAAATATGCTTATATGCTGTAGTCATAAAACCTGTAAACTGCCATTTTGTAAGTGGCTAAGAAGTGAATTGCCACCAAAATCTGGACCTGCAGCAGCTGCAGGAAAGGGAAATAAGTTTCTAAATGCTGACACTGGTCATGAAACTGATATTTTATTTAGATGTCCTTGCAGCACAGAGCTCTTGGAAATCATGTTTATAGTCTCCGTGCAATAGAAATACAAGCAATGGTGTGTATTTTGGCAGGTAGTGCCCGATTTAGTTGTAATAATTCACAGCACTGCTTCAGGGCTTCCATGTTGCTCCAGGCAAAAACCTGTATTATAAATTATAGCACACAAAGCTGAATTTGACCTACCAGTTGATGCATAATAAACTGACTTAATTCTGAATATTAACTACACATTGTGGCCTAAAGGTTTTATGCTCTCTAAATGTAACAATAAATTATACAAAAATCTTCCTCTTGGGTGAAGCCTAAATATAAATAAATCCCCAATCTTAATACTATGCCGAAAGATCGGTTACTATAGAGACCACAGAGAATATATTAATCTTAAATAATATTGCTGAATAAAATAACTTTACACTATCACTAAGTACCTGAAGTAATTATAGAAAGTTTAAGGAGAAGTTTCAGTACTTTAAAAAAAACCTCTTTCCCATTTACCATGTGTCCTGTATGGTAAATGGAAAGGTATCACTTTGTCTCCTCAGTGATCTGTGTGGGTAAAGGATGAGATTTTTAAAGAAATTTTCTCTAAGTCCCAAGCATAGGAATCATGTAAGTGTTCAACAACTACTTGTCAATGAACAAATGAGAAAGAATGTTTTGGAATCTCACATAGTCTGATCAAAATAGTCTTGGGTTTGAGGAATGTGGATTCCTAGATGTAGGTATTTAGCTCTACAAATGACTGGCTCTGTGCTGTGGAGCAAATTTCTCAGCTTCTTTGAGCCTCTTTACTTGCTTGTAAAGAGAGACAGGTTGGTGAATAGTTGAGACCACTGCCTGAGAAGTATTTTGACAATTAACATCTCTAACAAAGTTGTGACTTCTCTCTGGTCACAGCAATGGGACCAGAGTAGATGGTCAGATCTTTACTTTTGACAGTTGGAGCTGAGAGATCCGGAGCGTGAGAGTTGGTACCTAATTGTCACTGGATCTCTAAGTATACCTCCTTCTCAGAGTCTGCCCTGGGTTTCCATGGGCTATCTCTCTCTTCAATAACAAGTCCCCTTTCCTCATGTTAGGTTGAGTGGGTCTACTTCTGTCAACCAAACAATCCTAAAGCAATCTTAGTTGTTAGGTAACATCAACCATATAACATCTGAATCACTCCTAAAACAGCCCTTAGAAGACCCCTCCCCATACCCCAGAAAGTTTGACTTCCTGCCTTTGAAAACCAGCCACCCTACTTCCCAGAATTCCTTACATACAAATGTCCTGTTTCAACAACCTCTAACCTTATCCTTGTCCTTGGTCATGACTGGCACTTGCCTCTGTGCCTTGGCAGACACCAATCTCTCATCTTTACCTGCAAATCCTCTGCTCCCCATTATAAGCCTCAGCTAAAGTGCACTTTCTCTGAGTCTTTGCAGGATCTTTTGCAATAGCAGAATTAATTTTTCCAAGTCTGTGTCTACACAATGCATGACATGGAAGGGGCTCAGTGAGTGGTTGTTTCATAGGATTGGGAAGAAATTTTAATTGGACCTTGTACCATGGTAAAGATTTCGATAGGTGGATGTGAGAGGAAGAGGTTTAAGGGCTGGGGAACAACAGCCTGAACAGCAAGGGGACAGGAAAGTGGAATGTCTGGTTATTCGGGAACAAAGGGAAGAGATGATGAAGATAAAACAGATTATATTGGAAAGATCTGTTAGGATCCTGTTGTTTACTTATAAGCTTGTGAGCCTAATTTTATAGGCACCCAGGGAACCAGGTCTAGGTTTTTGAGCTTAGTGGGGTTGTGATCAGGGCTGAGTATTAAGGAGATTAATTTGGCAAGGTGAGCAGGGGTGTAGAGTGAGAACTCTCCTGACTCTCCCTCCTCACATGACAAGGGAGAGGCCTATAATGATCCCCTATTGTTTCCATCTGCTTAGCTATTTTTTTTATATTTTACCCTTCTCTTTTTTAGACAAATTAAAAAAGAGTTATCCACCTCAGGAGTTGGAGGATTTGGGGGCTTTAAAGCATCTGATAGACAAGAACAAGGGTGTATCATCCCCATCTGGATGACCGTGTGGACTTTCCTTTTTAGTAACGCTCGAGAGATGGCAATGGTTTGATACGGAGACATGCTTGACCTGTTCTATTTTTGCCATGCTTTCAGGCGGCTTAACGAGAACACCGGGTCCCTGCTTGGACGAGGGAATTGGAAGGTTTCACTTTCCCCTCAGTGAGTGGTTTTCGTTTCCCATCTGACTTCTCAAACTCAGCAGAATTCAGAAACCAAGACCTCCAACTTTCAGATCCTTCTGTTATCAATCCCACTTCCTCCCTGAAGTCTTCTTTGATTCATCACCACCCCTGACCCCCTCTGGAAGTGACCTTACCTCCATGGGCATTTCCTTTTTTATGTGAAATTAAGGTCTATGTGTCTCCTAGCCTGAAATCTCCTTGAGAGCAGAATCAGGACTTCAGTACCTTCATGTGTCTGTTTCATTGGTGCGTATGTACTTTACAAGGCAGATGCCAATAACTCACATTTGAATAGCTCTTAGTATTTTGCAAAAAATTTCTATATATCAGAAAGGAAGGCTTTGTCATTTCCACTTCACTTTTGTAGATGAAAAGAATTAGGGCTCAGAGTGTTTAAACGATACAGGTAAGATTGCATAAATCGACAAAACCATTTTTTCCTTCTAGGTTCATACTCTTTCTGCTACCCTCTCCTACCCCATGCTGTCTGATGAATGAGTGAATCTGAGTCTTAGTTAGCATTTTTTTAATTACATAATATTTTAGTGAGGAAATAACCTGTTGAGATGCCCTTACATTTTCTAGCATCCTGGGGTGGTTCATATGACAGGCTGTGGCATGCTCTGTAGTGAAGGAGAGTCCCTTGATCTGTCGGAAATATTCAAAATTCAGTCACTAATCATACCAGCTGCATTTTTGCTTCAAGTGATCAGCCACTAATGATTTCAACATTCTGAGTTTTAAAAATTCTTACTAATTGTCCTTTTTTTAAAAAAAAAACATGAATGAAAAATCTTGACTTCACTCTTGAAGATTCACTCTCTCGTTCTATTAGTTGTTCTAGCTCTCCTTTTTTCCTTTCCCAATTGTTTGATCTAAAGGGCCCTTCTTCCTTTGGGTCTTAATTTTAAAGTCTGTGTGTTCTAGGTTTCTGTTTGTCTCCAGAATCAGCAGGAAGGGATGGGAGCCCTTGTTAGCTATCTTGGTTTGAATATCTTGGTTTGAAACATGACATGATTTGAGGCTGAAGATGGTAAACATTTACCAATAATCATGGTTAACTTTAAGGAGACAGCATAGTTTTAAGATGACATATGAGTATGTATATATGCATAGACATGTATTTATAGATGTGTGTCTATCTATATCATCTATGTCTATTTTATATATGTATATATATATATATATATGTAAAAGTATAATTTATATTAAGTAGTCATGTGGCCATGACTACTTAATATAAAAGTTCTTGGGTTTTTCATAGTTTTTTCAATCTTTGCCCATTAGTTACTAAATTTGGTATGAATGTGTGGACAATTTTGTATTCTGATAAGGAGATTTTCAAAATGACGAAAAGACAAAACCATTCCATGTAGACAGCTTTCAAGAGCCAAGAAGTAAGGAGTGTAATTTAGTTAGTAAGTTGAATTTAGTTTAGTTTAATTTTCTTTCAAAGTGTCATTTCTAACATAATTCTGTCTGGTTTATTGTGATTCAGTGTTCTGCATGAACCTTTGTATCAGTTTGCTAGTGCTGCTATGACAAAAAACCCAAAACAAAATGGTTTAAATAACAGAGATTTATTGTTTAGCCATTCTGGAGGCAAGAACTCTAAGACTGAGATGCTGGTCATGCTTCCTCTGAAGGTGTTAGGAATGGGTCTTCCCCAGTTATCTTCCAGCTTTTGGTAGTTCCTTGGCTCACAGCAGCACCACTCAAGGCTTGCTGTAGTGTTCTTGTGTATGTGTGTCTATGTCCAAATTTTCCCTTTTTGTGAGTGTACCAGTCACATTGGATTAAGGACTATCCCTACTCCAGGATGATCTTAGCATGATTAATTCATATCTACAAAACCCTATTTTTAAATAAGGTGATAATCTGAGAAACAGGGAATTATTACTTCAACATGTAAATGTGTGTGTGGTGGGGGAGACAATTCAACCCATCACAGTCTGCCTTATGGTCCCCTCAAATTCATGTCCTTCTTACATCAAAATACATTTATTCCATTCCGATATCTACTAAGGTCTTAAACCATTCCACCATCCACTTTTGGGCTGTAAGTCCAAAATCTCATCCAAATAACTTCTGAATCAGGTATGATTCATCCTTTTCTTGTTTTGTCCTCTCTCTATTGTTTTCCATTCAGGTCAGCAGCATTTTTGCTGGTTGTTGATTAGATCCACAAGTCATGCACTTGATCCCTACAGCGAATGGTGGTTCAGCCACACCCTTGGTGTTCTCTTTCAAGCAGCATGTTTTCATTTTTTGGAATATTTTTAGATGGGTTGTGAATTTTCCAAATCTTCAAATTCTGGCTTCTCTTTTCATAGCAGCAGCTTCTTCAATTTTCTTTCTCCTTTTATATTCCACTATAAGAGCAAGGAGAAGCCAGCCACAGCTTCAACACTTGGCTTGGAAATACCTTCAGCTAAAATCCAAGTTCATCCCTTACAAATTCTACTTTCCACAAATGGCATAACATAATCTAGCCAAATTTTTTGCTATTTCTTAGCAAGGGTTGCCTTTTCTAATTATGTCAGCAATGACCCTATCTCTAAATAAAGCCACATTTTGAGGTACTGAGGGATAGGACTTCAACAGAGGAATTTTGGAGGATGCTGTTCAACTTGTAAAAACGTGTTCAATTTTTGGTGTTCTAGAAGGAGCCAACTATCTCCTCACTCAAGATCTAAATTTTGTTTTTGACATAGACATCCTTAAATAGATAAGGTAGACACCCGAGATGTCTGCAATTAAGGCAGTCAACTTCTGTGGAGTTAATATAGTGACTGCATGACTCGTCAGAGCAAGGTTTTAGCCTGTGTCTTGGCCACTCAGTTGGCAAGCAGTAAATAGTAAGTTTGTATGGTATGTGAGGGATGATGCTGGGGTCCTTATAGATATTATAAATCTTTACAATAATACTGAAAGGGCCTATTTATAATTCTAGTGTTATATATCTTAAAACTGATACAACTTAACTTTCCCATGGGCAGGGCACAAGGAATTCAGAGATCCATATATTATAGTGTTCACAAATCTGTTAGGATGATAAGCCAGTCTGGAATCATTGGTAGACCTGTTGTTTGATCTTTCTTGGGGAATTCACCAGCACAGACTCACCCCATTTGGGCTTTAGAGCCAGAAGCCCCCAAATCTCATTTGAGAAAACAATTTTTAGTTCTGGTTGTTTTTCTGATTCATTATCACATCCAGACATCAGATCAATGATCTGTTGACTTAGTTGGCACCCATCCCTGCCTCATTCCTCTCAATTCTTTTCTTGGGGCCAGGATCCTGCTATTGAAAATCTTGTTTCTGGCTGAGATTCTGTGCCCATTTGGGAGGTTCTGCTTGTAGTAGAGCTTGATAGCAGACATGTGCTCCTGCCTATTCGAGCAATCTCTCTCTCTAGACTGAGCTCAGCTTGCATCACACTCTAAAACTTCTAGGTCTTTTTGATCATTAGGATTAGCATGTTTATGCATCCCTTAGAGAAGCTGACAAGGGAAGGAAACCACTACTTTTAAATCAATTCAATATTTTTGAGCACTAATTATGGCCAAGCATGGTACTATATGTTAGTTCAACCATATTGAAAACCATGGCCATGTTCTCTGCCTTCCTATAGCATTCCAATTTCACTCCGGGTCCCATTAACTCCTCTATTTAAAGGTCCCATCACTGAGATGAGACCCTTTATGCTTCACAGCCATGGCAACATGAGTTAGAATATGTATGCAGAACAGAAACCCATGGGATATTTAAAATGATCTGTGCTTCAAAGAACTTCAAGTTATAGCCATGCTCCATTACTCTGATTCACATACATTTTAGTATCTTTGCTTGGTTGGGTGACAAAATAGTAGAGGCATAGCTCAGTTGTGATCTATATCAAAGGTCACAACTTAGAAATACCTGCAGTAGTGTGTGTAGTGTGGTGAATGTCATCCATTATGTGTACTCCAGGGGGAAAAGTTTGATATCTGTAAAGTAACTTCTAAAGATCACGGCAAACTTTAGACAAATATCTGAACTTCTCATTGATCCACAGTAGATCTCTTATTCCATAAATTCTACTAAACATGCTTTGATTGTATTTATACATGGTCTGTACCGCCGGGTAAGCCCCCAAATCTCCCTACCTGCCGTGTAAAGTTATATTTCCTTTTACTTTTTCCCAAATGACTTCTTTCCATTTGGAGCCTGTTCCATAATCTTCAAGAACAGGGTTAGCTGAACAAGGTCATGTACAACTTCTCACTGCCCTTCAACATTATCTTCAGAGACTTTGATTAGATTGTTTCTGATTCCTGGTCTTTTCAGGCTGAGGAAGCTGTTATCATTTAAAATGGTTCTCACACCACAGAGGCTCCCTGCCCTGGATCAGGCTGGTTTCCCTTCACAACAGGTTTGCTTGGTTGTTAGATCTCTAGAAGTGTGGCACCTGGGACAGCAGGGGGCCTCCCAGGCAGGGCCCTCCCCACCTCCCTGCTCTTCTTGCCAGTGATAATGGAATCTCTTGGCCTTATCTTTAGTTCTTATTCCCCCAAAGATTCCTTTCACCAGTGGAGTGTCCCTCTGAGAATTCTAAAGCAGCTAACATCCCACAACAAGGCAAGCAAATTTTCTCTGGGGTCACATCATGTACTGTCATCCCAAGCTTCTGATTTTAGATTGAAGTTCTGAAGGCCCCCAAAGAGTGGAATCACCTGCCGAGAGGCAGCAGGGCCAGTCAGGCTAGCCATGAGGAGTCTCTTGATACGGGCTTTATTTCAAGTGTGAGGACCTGGTTTATTAGAAGCTCTGGGGGAAAAAAACCTACCCCTGAGACTTCTCACATACTTGTGAAATTCAGCTATGAGAAGAAACATTGTTGGGATCAATCAGAATCAGCTGGCCACCTGGTTAGAGGAAGATGGCAAGAGGCGAATGGTGAAGACTTTGAATATTCTGCCTTGAATAAAGCGTCCTGGCTCCCTGGGGTTTGGACAAGGATGAATGAAATCTGCTTTGGCTTGTTCTGACATCCAGTCCCCGGAGTGAATGGCGTCTGCTGCAGGAGGCAGGGGATTCAGTTCTTCATTTCAATAGGAGCCTTTGTGGTGCTTGGTTTAGAATCTCTCAGCCTTGCCATTCCTGCTCCCTTTAAAGGATGGCTGTCAACACTGAATGTTGGGTGAACCTTGAAAAGGTAATCTTTTGCTTGGCAAAAAAATGCTGATTTAAAATTAGGTTTTCCTCCGTACTTTCAATTGAAGAACAACTCCAAGAGTTCGTAAAAATAAAGGTGGGCCAATGAGAAAGAAAAATAGCAAGCTGGCACCCCTGCCTTTTAGGGAATGGTCTCCCAAATGACAGATTTGTGTTCACTCTCAAGTGGCACAGAGAAGCCCCAGGATGGGGGAAAAGGAGCTGGGGCAGAGGGGAGGGACAGTGCGTGTTCTAACATGAAAGTAGCTTTCAAGCCAGACAAATCCAATTCCTTCTGGTTGGTTGGTTGACCCCCAAGTTAGTTAATTAATCTCCCAGGGTTAATGATACCTATTGCCCAAGGTTGGCCCGAGAAATACTTGTGCCCACGAGGTATTCTTTTTTCATTTTCAGAAATAATAACATAGGCCCTTTTGCCATGGAAATGTTTGTCGGGGTGTAATCATGTGCTATCTCCTTGTTTAATTTCCTTCCTGTGCATGATATAGAACAAAGATGGGTGAAGCAATGCCACCGTGCTCACATGGAATTAGGTTGTGATGGCCATGGGAGGACAGTAGAGGGAAACAGTCCCTAGGTCTCTCCTCAGGAGGGCCTAGACAGAACCCAGAACCTGGACAGAATGTCATTTGAGGATGCATGCAAGACCTGTGACAAAAGTCCTCAGGGGATTGGTTGAGTCAAAATAGTCTCACTTCGCTAGTGTTAATAATGGAGCAAATATTAGAGCAGCATAGAGCTGCTACTAATATAGAAAGTGAGTATATTTATTTTTAAATTTTGGCCAAGTGAAAACATGTCCTGGAGAAAATTACAAGACCTGAAAACATGAATAAAAGCTGCAGGACTCAAAGGGATGAGTGTCTTTTGGTGGGTGAAACAGACCCCAACCACCTAAGCCATAAGGTGGCTCTGGGTCCCTCAGCCAAGGTCAGCCTCCATTAATTCTACCCTTCACCCTTCACCAAACTTTGTTGTCTCTGTCTCTGTCCCAAATACTCTCTCTTTCTCTCTCTCTCTCTCTCTCTCTCTCTCTCTCTCTCTCTCTCTGTGGCCTCCTTCCCCAACATCTTAGGTGACTTAGGACCCTCAGGCTGACTCTGAGCCCTCATTGTATGACTATATGCTTTCTGGAGAATGTGTTTCATGTGTTATTCTGTTGTTTGGGGGGAACCACTTGAAGAAGAACACAAAATTAGGCCCAAACACATTTATTAAAAGAAATTTTAAAAATTGAAAGCTGGCTAAGACTGCAAGCAACACAAACTTTGGGAAAAGTGTTCATTGTTTTGATCAATGAGTCAAAGGATAAACCTCTTTTTTCTATTTGTACATTTTTTTTGTTTCATAGTCTTTGATCATTTTTTTCTCATGACAATAATATTGCAATATAATCTACAGAAAATAGATAATTCACTCGGTTCTCATAGTTGGTTAAACAGTTTATTATTATTGTTGTTATTATTATCATCACCATCATCATCATTCATCATCATCATCATCATCGATTTGGAATAGTTTAATTAAGCTTCACTCCTTGTCCCTGGAAATTTCATATAAATTGTTAGGAGTTTAGACAAATTTGGAACAACAGCAATCAAATTTCTTTTCTCTAGGAATTGTAAGATTTTAGGGCATTTTTGTTTGCTGTTCTTTGACCTTGGCTACTGATAATGTCATTATACTTGGAAGTGGCCATGTTCCACTTCACTACATCTCACGAAACTCAAATAGCATTTCCCTATCTCATCTTCCCAAATGCACATCCCCTAAGTGCCCAAGTTACTTCAATGGCCTTTAATTCTGGGGGCCAGGAAAAGATGAGGATAAATCAGATTAGTAAGAGATAGCAGTAAACCAAACTACCTTTTGCAAATTTTATAAAATTATATAACCTTAAGCTTATCAGCATCATGGCTAATCTGCCTCTGTCCCTTTGGTCCTGAAACTACCCACACTAGCACAAGGTAAGGTAAGGGTTCCCGAGCCCTTGTTTCATCCTCACCTCTCTGATGCTGCCTTCTGTCCCTCCCTCCATCCAGTTCCTGCTCAGCCTTTGAGGTCTAGCTCACATTCACCTTCTCTAGTGATCACCTGGTCTTGCATTGTTCGAGTGATGTCTCACCTGACACTGTCCTATTCCCAGTGACAAGATTATCAACCCAGGGGCAAGGGCACATAGCACAAATACTTCTTGACAAATGGGTTTGAAACCCATCTGTTTCCTGTGGTTAACTAATTGGTAACTGGCATCTTGACCTGGACCACTCCCTAGAACCAGATGTTTTTTCCGTGTTATTTTAAGGGCTGCTTTATAAATGGAATTTTGACTCCTTTTTCCAAAGATAAAGGAAAGCCTGCTGGGTTATTGCTCTCTGCCTACAGATTGCACAGAAGAGAAAAGCCTTTCATAGATGACTGATTTCTAAAACAGATGTGCCAAGTTCCTTGGGCTAAAAACTCTTTAGTTGGAAATGAATCAGGGCATTTTTAATATGAGTTTTTAGAACGTGTTCTTGAGCGATGCGAATAATGATCAGTGTGATGGTGACTTGGTTTAAGGGTTTTGAGGATTTTGAGTGCTAATAAAACTGCCCAGCGGAATATGAACTCACCTGATATAGCAGAACTAATGAAGGACTGAGTGAACAAAAAGTGTCTCTTGTCAGGGAGGAAGTGCGTGTGCGCAGTCTCGTCCAACGATGCACTTGACAAGGACGGAAATAGAAAGCCGTTTGTGGCCACCTGGCAGAGATTTTCCTGGTGCCTTGGTTTGTTATTCCTGCTATTGTACTTTATTCTTTCCTAAAAAATCCTTTTCTCCCTCTCTTTGCCTTTTCAGTTGGCTTCAGCACCTTTTGTGAGTTTTCATCAGCACATTTCATTCTTTACTGGACAATGGAAAGAGAGGAGGGAGAAATGAGGGAAACGAGTCTATTACTAATTGTGATGGGGGAGTCTGAGCGAATTGTGCTGAATTCTGGGTTGTTCCTCCAAATCATGTTGTCAATCTTTCTTGACCCATGCAAGAGGGAGATGAGGGTTCTGCTGTTTAAATGAAGGACTGGGATCATTGGGGGTTGTCTCTGAGATAAGATAAAAATTGTTATTTATTGAGTAACTAATACATGCCAGGCTCTATGTTTGGCATTGAGAGCAAAAGGGAAAGACAAAGCCGTTGTCTTTAGGGAGCCCCAAAGCTCTGTAGCCCACAGTTTGTCATCCTTATAGTACACTGACTGCAATCCTTCACTGAACAACTCTGTGTGTCAGAAACTGTGAGATTCAGGGAAGTAAAATGGCGTTTGCCCAGGGAGGGCAGGCTGGGCAGGATGTAGCAATGCCAGGCAGCTTTTAGGCCTCAGGTCCTCGGAAGCTGAGGGAACAATCAGCATGCCTGGGAGGAGAGAGAAAGGGCAGAAAAGGAACCTGCCCCTTTATGCTGGCTAACCCACAGCAGCCTTATGAGGCAGACATTATTTATTTAAAATATTATAAGTTCTGCTTCAAAAAGATTGTGTCACATAGCTGGGTGCTGAGCTTCTTGAAGGCTAGGAACATTTTATTCATCTGTGTATCTTCAACGTACCCTGGCAGAGAATAAATCCACAATTAGTCCTTGGAAATTAAGAAAGTAATAAGGGGCAGGAAGCAGGTTGTAAACTCATCTCTTGGTTCCCATGTTCTGCGGGGTTTCCTCTCTTCTACAGGGGCTTCTGTGGACAGAACTGGAGATGTGGAGCAAATAGCTTAGAGAAATAGACCAAAGCCCATTTTTAAAGATCTTGAATTTGAATGACAGTGGGAATTCTTATGCATACATAGGGAAGATCCTGAGAAGTGATTTCAGGGCTGAAGGGAGGGGTTCTAGAACTACAAGGATTGGGATGGGGAGCTAAGGAAGAGGTACAGAGAGGAGAGGGAAGGAGAGAGAACTAGGTCTAAGGAAACGAACTTTCTTAGCATTATTTGAATGGTCCGCATTTGATGGTGCCTTGGAGATCATTCGGTATGCCACCTCATTTGGCAAGTAAGGACACTGAGAACTGAAAAGTCAAATAATTATTTGAGACACGTGGCAGTCAATGGCTATGTTGGTGCTAGGACCCTGGTTCACGTGCTCCTGTACCTCTCTTTCATGATTCCCTCATGATTCCTTGAGCACAAATTAACATGCCTACTGTCACTGTGCAGTGCCTCTTTGCTTTGCATTCCTTTCTTTCTGTTTTTTTAATGAAAGGCAAGGGCAAGAATGCAAGTATTCAAAGCCAAGAAAGGGTCCTTTTTTGTGTATGTGGCATTTATGTAGTGCAGGTCTTTGGTCACTGGTCTCTAAAAAGACAAATTATGGCCATCTCATCCCATACCTTCCAGTACATAACACAATCCTGCATTTGATATTACATGAATATTGCAAGGATCTGATGGGATGATGCAATAAAGAATATCCTGTGTACAAATTTGATAAGCTCTTAACAATATGGTACCTGACAGCCTCTCACTTAAAGAGAAGACATCCTGTCAATCAGCATGAAGCGTGCTAAAGTCTCCGCTTCCGTGAAGTTCTTTATTGCCTGCAAAGCAGCTTTCTTCTCTCCGACTCTAAGTGTCTTTAATAGAATATGCCAACTGTGGCAATTGGAAGCATAAGGAACAGTAAGTTGCTTTCCTACTCTGGAGGACTTGTTATTCCCCTGACACCAGCGAGACTGGCTTCTGAGGGATGCACTAGCGTGTTTTTCCGGTCCTCCATCTTCTGCTCTCTACCTGATATGGAGGGCAGGGCAAGAGTGAACAACCGTTCATCAGACTTGTGTGACCAGCTGGGCACTATATTTTCACAACAGTCTTGGAAGGGTGGTCGATGAGGGGTGTGACAATGTTCCCGTTATGGAAAGCAGGAAACTCTTCTGGTCTGAATCATGTCCCCCCAGAATACATAAATTGAAGCCCTGATCCTCAATGAGACTATATTTGGAGATGGGGCCTTTAAAGAAGTAATTAAGGTTAACTGAGTTCATAAGGTGGGACCCTAATCCATTATGACTGGTGTCTTTATAAGAATAAGAAGAGACACCAGGGTCACATGTGTCTGCACAGAGAAAAGGCCATGTGAGGACACAGCAAGAAATTGCCATCTGTATGCCACAGAAAGAGGCCTCAGGAGAAATCCAATGCTGCTGACAGCTTCATTTTGGACTTATTGCCTCTACAACTCTGAAGAAATAGATTTCTGTTGTTCAAGCCACCTAGTGTGTGGTTTTTGCTAGGGCAGCCTGAGCAAACTAATGTATGGAAGTTTGGAGAAACTAAACCAATGGCCCAGAAATGGCTATTTTTGCCATCATTGAGAACCTGGAAAAACCTGCTAGGTTTCTTGTCTTTTTAGAGATCAGTGACCAAATGACAGGGCTCTTGAGTTTATATCCAGTCTGTGTCACTAATGGGCTGTGTGAGGTAGGAGAATCACTGCATGTCTCTGGGCTCATTTCCTCATCTTTGGGGGTAGCAGAAAGGGAGTGAAGGAATTGAACTTTAGTGTGCCTTTCAACTCTGAAATTCTGTATTTCTCAGCTTCTTTTCCTCATCTGTAAAAAGAAATTTCAGACTTAAACAGTCTCAAATATGTAAAGAGAATCTAATGAGTGAAAGGATGTTAAAAGAAGGAAGAACAACGTGGAAGATGATGTAGCCCACGGACTGCCTGGGCCCATGTCCCAGCTGGTCCCTTTCTAGCCAAGGGGCTTTGGATAAGTGGGTAAGTACAGTGACTATTTCTCAGCTTCATTAACTCACCTAAAAAATGGGCAAAAACTGACACTCCCTACCTCAAAGGGTTGCCATGAAGAACAAATTAGGTGCTTCTGGAATGAGCTCAACACCAAGCAGAGCCCATTTTCTGCTTCGCCTTGACCATGACCATTGTTGTTATGAAGGCCGTGGAATGGTGGGCTGGACTGCAGAAAACCCTGCTGGCTCCTTCTGAGGATGTGAGCTTGAGGCGGCCACTTAGTGTCTGACGTTTTTGAGGTTCTAAGAGTTCTAAGAGTTAGGTTAGTGCTTCTTGGACAGATGATTCATTGAGATAAGGCAGTGAATGTGCTTTGTTGATTATAAAGCTGTATATAATAAGTGTGAGGAATTACTGTTATAAGCAAGGATCATTTCCTCTGTTTTTCTGCCAATACCATATACTGCCAAGAACTTTGCTCAGAGATGCCTGAAAGATGGGGAGCGTGGCAGGAATAGAAGGGAAGGAGAATGCTTACTGCAGTTAGAACAGCACACTGAGGTGCCATATCAGAGCAGAATTAACGATAAGTGTGGAGGAGGGCAGAACAGATTCTGAAGTTGTCCACCTCCCCAGTCATTGTTAAAGAGTATCTCAAGACAACCAAGTGTTGGTGTGATAGATATCTGCAGGTGCTTCTAGCTGGTCCACACAGGGCAGGGATACCACTGTTACTAAATAAGCACACTTTTCATGGCTGCCAGCGAGGTCATTGGGGAGATTGGGGAGGATTGTCTGCTTTTTTCCTATCTGGCACTTAAAGGGTAGATTTAGGCAATTTTGAAGTTGGGCCTGTGGTTCCTAGAAGTGGCCTATTTGTAATATCACAGGATCTGGCTAGAGGGACTCTCATGGCCAGTGAAGAAGGTGGTCAGAGCCTCCAAGGACTGGGGGCTCCTGTCCCAGCAGAAACTATCTTTATTGGTGGAGGAGTCCACTGACTGACTTTGCCTCCCTTTTCCTGGAAATAGGGGTTGTGGTTATGGGTTGAGTGTGGATTGGAACCAATAATGCAAGAAATGGAAAGTTATGGAAGTTTTGAACATAAACATTTTTTTTTGAAGCCTCCTTGTCTGAGTCAGATTGGTCCAGGCCTTTTCTAACCCCCATTGTATGAGGGATGCCATAGATCAATAGTTTCCTGAGAAATTAGTACTATCTTAATTTCTAGAAACCATCTTTAAACATTTTTGAACAAAACTCTCCCTTTTTCTTGTACATACATACTATATAGTTTTTACAAATTAGTAATTACCTATATTTGTGTGATATCTTCTGTAATATTTTCTATTCTGTTTTCTTAAAATGTTGGTCCAGATCCACTATATTCAAGTCAAGATACAAAAATAGGTTGTTACTCTCAGCTTGGAACCACTAGATTATTCTTCATCCATCCAGAAATGTCACAATATCCTGTGAAGAGTCATGGATCTGTACCCTACAGTCTTCTAAGTCTTCATGTGGAAAGAGCACGGGCTTTGGAATGAGACTGAGGCCAACGCTATCTCCTAGTGGCTTAAGCCTCTGTTTCCTCATAATGCCTACTTTGCAAGGAATTATAAAAATAGAGTGATCACTTAGAGGTAAAAATGCCTTACATAGTTTGGTCCAAAGCAGGAGTTCAGTAAACATTACCTCCCTTCTCATTTCTAAGTTGAGATCTGTGGTCTCTGACAATACTTGTAGTTTCTTAGAACATCTTGCCCTGCTATGTCTGTGCTAGGTTCAGACAGCCTTTGAAGAAAAACAAAGGTTGTTTCTGTACTCGGATTGCCCTGAGGGGCTTCCTTGGGGTTGAACTTCAATAATCTCAGGTTGCTAGAGAAGCATATGTATTGTGTGGACTCAGTGAATTTTGTGGTGAGGGACCTTGCAATGTAGAAGGACTAAATATTTTTGCCTTGGACACCTTTCTCTTCTCGTTAAGAAACCACTCCACTTCTCACACTAGCAGAGATGTGGCCAAACATAGCTTATTGTGAGAGGGAGGACAAGTCGAGAAATGACATTACTTTAATGTGAACCCAGGACAAGACCGATTTACTGATGTCTAAGTCCATAAAAATATTGTGGCACTGGTGAGCAGCAGGATGAAATGAATCTAAGCACTTTATGCCATGTTTGGCTTCTTATGGTACACAGCTCACCACCTAGACTCAGTCTTACTTAGTCATCACCACCTGTCTTTTCTAGACACAATACAGCAAGGTCATTGCTTAGTAATCACTACCTGTCTGTGTAGTCTGTTTTCTGCTTTCGTTCTATACCTCAACAGCTCCCACTAGTCTACTAGGCCTCTGTCCGGTTGGCTGTGGTGCTCTGACGCCACCATCTTTCCTAGATAAGATGCTGGCCTTTCATGCCAGGCACAGGAGGTGACCACAGCAGGGCTGCCCTTCTATCCTTCCCTGTCCCAAGGGTGGACATGAGCTTCTTCACTGCATTGCAGGAATTTTGTGTTTAACACTCACTTCCTCAAGGACATGAGGACCAACCAGAGAGAACTAGGAAGATGGGAGCTGCAGATTGAGTCAGACACCCTGCTCCCAAACCTGTCACTGACCATGCAAAACATCCTCCCATCCTCCATGCTGCCAAGGGCCCATGCTTAAATTCATTCAGAGCAGAATCGTCCTGTCATTTCTCTCACTTAAATCTGCCTCCCCACACATCTGCTGCCCTCTGGCACTCCCTCTTCCAGATATCCCAGGGAACCCTAAACTCAATTTGTAATGCAATAGCTCCCCCCACCACACCCCACCCCCACCACGCTCCAATGACCTGCTTTATTATGCAGTCCTTTCTTTAAGTCCTTTCCTTCTTCACAAAAAAACCACTGCAGCCTCTAACCTTAAAAACAACAACAACAAAAAACTCCCCTGGTAATTTTCTTCACTCCTAGCATTTGGAAATACTTACAGCATTTTGTTCTGGTCATGATTATTAGTTGATGCCCTTTGAGTGAGATGTCCACACTAACCTCTCTGCCCACTCCTGAAGTCGCCTCCTAGGTCTCAGACTGTTTCTGATGCCAAATCTTGTTTCTCTCTTCCCAGCTGGCCAGCCCCGGTAGTGGATAGGAACTACAGAGAAATGGACTTTGTTCTACATAAGACAGCACTAGGTCATGGTCATAGTTTGAGAGAAAGAAGGTGTCTGAGTGAGGCTGTAGCAGCCAGAGGCTAGTTTCCATGGAGCAGGACTGAGAAGCAAATGTAATCTTGCCCTAAGTGGCATCCTTCTGTCAGTAGGTAATAACAGTTCTTGGATCCCCTATCAGGAAATATCCAAGGAGCAGAGGCTTCTGGCATATGTGAAGGACATTAGATGCATTAATATGTTATTAGGAAATGATAGGAACAAATATTCAAACCAGAGTCTTGGCTCTTATCAGCCAGGCTCTTGGTGCGTTCGGAGAGAAATTACCTTTTTATTTGAGATGCATAGCATGTGTTCAGACCTGTAAGTCTGGTTTTGGAGTCACAAATGGAGATGTGCTGAAGTTGACAGAGGTGACAGCTTCTCACATATGGAAAACTGAATAATAACAACAATTCCGTTTGTGAAGAAGGGCTGGAAATTACGTTTTCAATTCTGATGCAAGGCAGGGACCAAGATGAACAGATTCAAATTGGAGTTTGCCTGGGTTGACAATTTTCCTTTTTAAGTGACAAAAGAAATAGCAGTTGATGAAGCTGTCTCTAGGGGGATCTGAGAAAGGTTCTGCTATTTAAAAGAATGAGATTTCACACTGATGCTCTTAATTAATATTAGCCATTGGATAAATGTAGCATTAACTGATATAACACTATCAAACATTATATAACCCATGATATTCTGAATGGCATACTTGTAAGTATAGATTTCTGATATTCAAAGAAGAATATCTGCTTGATGTTGGCTTGTTTTGTAAAGGATGTTGTGATGGAGTTATGAATATAAAGAGATAAATACATGCTTTATATAACTTTGAAAATTAATACCAAGTCAAAATTTGCTTTAAAGGGAGGAAAATAGAATCTTGAGTGCTAGTCTCTACAAAAGCTCATGTGTGAGACAATGCAAGAAGGTTTGGAGGAAAAATGATTGGGTCATGGCTTTAACATAATCAGAGTATTGATCCCTCATGGGATTAACTGAGTGGTAATCGAAGAAGAAAAGTGGGTGTTTCTGGAGGAAGTGGCTCATTGGGTGTGTGCCTCTGAGGTATATATTCTTTCTCTCTCTCTCTCTCTCTCTCTCTCTCTCTCTCTCTATATATATATATATATATATATATATATATATATATATATGTATATCTTTATCTTTTTCCTTATCATCAATCATCATGTGAGCTGCTTCCCTCTACCACTCTCTTCAGCCATGATGTCCTGCCTCATTACTGGAGCCCTGAGGAATGGAGTAAGCCACCTATGGACTGAGACCTCTGAAACTGTGAGGCCTTAAATAAACCTTTCATCTTCTACAGTTGTTCTGGTTGTGTCCTTTAGTCACAGCAGCAGAATAGCTGACTAAAACAGGTGGCTTGTCAACATGGCTATTGGAGCCCAGTTATGAAATCAACTGTAGATTAAACCTTAGAACAGTGATTCTCTACATTTGGGCTCACTTGAAGTGTTTTAAAAAATACTGATGCTGAGTCCTGTCCTCCGTTTGAAGAAGCAAGGCATCTAAGAAGACAATTCTCCCATAAATAAAAACTACAAATTCTAAGCAAAGTACCAAATTCAACTCCTTGAGGGCTTTGGAAACTGAAACAAGGTAGGCAGATCTTACAGGGGAGTTGAACCTTGAAACAAACAACTTCCATGGAGTAAGTTCCATGACTCAGCGGTAGCTGGAACTGCTACGAAGTTTTAGATAGAAGAGAGCATTCAGGTTTTTTTTGTTTGTTTGTTTGTTTTTGTTTTGTTTTGTTTTTCCTGTGCTGGGAATTGAATAAGGTGTCACACATTTCAGGCAAGTATTCTCTCACTGAGCTATGTGCCCATTCCCTGGATAGAAGAATCAGGAAAAAGAAGTAAAGTCAATCAGGGCTGCTAGAGTATGAGGAGAAAGTCCTGGAAAGGGAAAAGATAGAGAAGACAAACACTGAATTCTGTATTCAGACTCACTCCAAGTTTCTGGCTAATCCTGGAATCATAAATATGTATGGGGTGAACTGGACGCATAATGCCGTAAAGGCTTAAAAGAATAAACTGGGGTCTTTCCCAACTTCAGATATGAAAGTTTGTAGTCTCACTAATTTAATTGCCTATTAAAAATGCCAACACTCTTTGGAGAAATATACCATACTCCAGAGTCAATAAAACTTAATATTTATAAATGTAAATACATTAGCAATTGTATTGAGGATACAGTCTAAAATTACTCAGCATATTAAGATCCAGGAAACTGTGACCTGGGAAGAAGTAATCAACAGAGGCCAACCTCTATTTATTAGTTCATGAGGGTGTTCATAACAAATTACCACAAACTGGGTGGCTTAAAACAACAGAAATGTATTCTCTTATGGTTTTGGAGGCTGGAAGTATGAAATAAACATGTCGGCAGTGTTGTTTGCTTCTGGAGGCAATGCTTTCCACGCCTTTCTCCTGGCTTCTGGTGGCTGCTGGCAGTCCTTGGCATCCTTCAGTGTGCATGAGTCCAGTCTGTGCTGCCATCTTCAAATGGCCTTCCCCTCCACGTCTCATATGTCAAATCCTCCTCTCCTTCCTCTTGTGAGGACTCCTTAATGTTTTAAATTTAAAAATTTATATCTAGATGTATTATCATTTAAATGTGAAAATATAACAACTTTATTTGAAGATATAAAAGGTTATGGAGGGACTAAAACATAAAGATCCACAGTAGAAATACTTTTGAAGAAAGCATTCAACCAAGAGGAGACATTAATATAGCAGATGCTGTATTTATTTATACAATATAAATATTATATCTATAATATAAATTAGGATTGTTGAGACAGCAGAACAGAGGAGGTTGCTTTCCTGGATTCTCCATGGAATAAAAATCAAGAAAACTAACAGGTAGTTTCTCACCAAGGTAGATTAAAAAAAAAAAAAAGCTGGGAGACTTTACTGGAATTTAAAACTGGACATTCAAAGCAGATCAGGCACTCAGGAGTTTGGATATAATAAAATAAGGAAGAAATCCCCAGCAGCATAGCTGCTGCCACAACCAGGCTGGAAACTCCAGCCAGAGCAGTCCCTCTGTGAACAGAGTAGAGGGAAAAGGGAATTTAAGGAAACTGCACCTTCAGGAGGCCCAAGGCAGGCTTGGGTAGGGAGTGTTTAGAGACAAGGACATTGCCTGACAAACCTGAAAGATGTGCTACACAATATCTGTGTGTAGGGAAAGAAGCTTCCATCTCTCCATGCAGCATAAAGAGGGAGGACAATGGAAAAAAACATTTTGTAGCTGTGGCATGGGGCTGGCAACTGAGGAAGGTGATTCCTGGCAGACCTGAGTTTGGCCTGAAATACAGGTCCAGTAACACACATGGAATGACATAGAGTGTGCTCAAGTGACCAGGAGAAAATCAAATGTGGAGAGAGGTTTGCTCAGGAGACAACTGGTTATGGAAACCCATCTGGCTCATCCCCTCCCTTCTATTTGGACTGCTTGCCAGACTGGCTGGAAACTCAGAAGGGTGGGGGCAGCAGAAATTTTTTGGAGACTGAACCTGAGACCAGGAAACATGAGGTCTGCAGGTGATGTAGGGGACTAAGAACTGGTCCCCCAGCACATGAGTGGAACCCACAAGAGATCCCTGGGGTAAAGTCTTCAGTGTGGACCAGCAAGTACTGGGACCTGGAGGTGCCCTGATTTAAAATCTCCAGACCAATTAGTATTCAGCAAAGAGCCTGGAGCCCACCTGAACCTAAACCCTGCTTCCAGGAACTTGCCTGTGGGATTACCTCTCTCACTCCAGCAATCCAGAGAGTGGATCATCACACTCCAGAAAACCCCACCTAAAACTGCTGAAAAGAGAGGTTGAGAATATTTTGAACTCCAACAAAAAGAATTCTTTAACTTTTCACCAAGTTTTTTTCTTTTCAAGTTCTTTTTTACTGTTTAATTGTGACATTTATGGTACATGGACATTTATATAGCCTCCTATTTTTTTCTCATCTCTTAGTGTTTTTGAAACCAGTTATTTTTATATGGATTAGCTTTTTGTGAACTAGGATGTTTCGTTAGTATATTTTAGTTTTGTATTATATTCATTTATTTTTCGTTTTCGTTTTAATTTTTTTTTGCTTTTATATATAGTTTTCTCCTACCTATTCTGTTTTCCTTGCTTCTCTTTTCTTCTGCCAACAGCCAATCTCTATTGTTCTCCCTTTGACTCTTTTAATATTTTTCTTCTGTCTTCTCTTCTCCTCACTCACAATCATAACATCCTATATCACTTCTGTTCTCTCCCTGTCCACCATTTGAAAATGTGAACTTTCTGCAAACTTGCTGTTTTTATTATAGGCAATAACTGATTATATCATTTCTGTTTATTGTGATTATTAACATTATAGATATCATAGTAGGAACTATTTGGTATAATGCTGTAAATTGTTTGCATTGGTTGTAATTATGTGCCTCCCCCTAAACAGTGAAGTAATGAAAACCTCAGGGACTTTATAAGTCTACAAGGTAGAAACTCTACTGCCTCAGATTCATACTATTAGATGGGCAGACACACAAGCAACATAAAAAAGCAAGGGAAAAATCATCATAAGCAAACCAAGATACTCTAATAACAGAATCCATCAACACACTGTGGAAGAAATGTCAGAGGAGGAGTTTAGAATGTACATAGTTAAACTAATATCCAAAGTAAAGGATGATGTAAGAGCAAATACAGGTAGCAAAACATTACTTCAATAAAGAGATAGAGATTCTGAAAAACAAAACAAAAAACCACAACCAAACAGAAACTCTTGAAATGAAGAAAACAATAAACCAAATAAAAAATTCAATAGAAAGCCTCACCAACAGGATAGACCACTTGGGAGATAGAACCTCAGGCAATGAAAACAACATATGTAATCTTGAAAATAAAGTGAACCACAGAAAGATGCTAAGAAACCATAAACAGAACTTCCAAGAACTATGGGATAACATGAAAAGACCAAATTTAAGATTTATTGGGATTGATGAAGGCAAGGAGATACAAACCAAAGGAATCCATAATATTTTCAATGAAGTAAGATCAGAACATTTCCCAAATCTAAAGAATGAAATGGAGAAATCAAATACAAGAGGACCCCAAATGTGAAAAATTATAGCAGACCCATATCAAGGCACATTACAATGAAAATGTCTAGCATATACACTCCCATATTGCCCCTTATACAGATTGCAGATTCACATCAGTTTCACTTCCATTGCTTTACATATTGCCATCCTAGTGTCTGTTGTATTCTGCTGCCTTTCCTATCCTCTACTATCCCCCCTCCCCTCCCCTCCCCTCCCCTCTTCTCTCTCTACCCCCACTACTGCAATTCATTCCTCCCCCTTGTATTATTTTTCCCTTTCCCCTCACTTCCTCTTGTAATTTTGTATAAACCTGAGGGTCTCGTTCCATTTCCATGCTATTTCCCTTCTCTCTCCCTTTCCCTCCCACCTCTCAACCCTGTTTAATGATGGTCTTCTTCTTGTGCTCTTCTTCCCTAGTCTGTTCTTAATTACTCTCCTTATATCAAAGAAGACATTTGGCATTTGTTTTTTAGGGCTTGGCTAGCTTCACTGAGCATAATCTGCTCTAATGCCATCCATTTCCCTCCAAATTCTATGATTTTGTCATTTCTTAATGCAGAGTAATACTCCATTGTGTATAAATGCCACATTTTTTTTATCCATTCGTCTATTGAAGGGCATCTAGGTTGGTTCCACAGTCTTCCTATTGTGAATTGTGCTGCTATGAACATCGATGTAGCAGTGTCCCTGTAGCATGCTCTTTTTAGGTCTTTAGGGAATAGACCCAGAAGGGGGATAGCTGGGTCAAATGGTGGTTCCATTCCCAGCTTTCCAAGAAATCTCCATACTGCTTTCCAAATTGGCTGCACCAATTTGCAGTCCCACCAACAATGTACAAGTGTACCCTTTTCCCCACATCCTCGCCAGCACTTATTGTTGTTTGACTTCGTGATGGCTGCCAATCTTACTGGAGTGAGATGGTATCTTAGGGTGGTTTTGATTTGCATTTCTCTGACTGCTAGAGATGGTGAGCATTTTTTCATGTACTTGTTGATTGATTAGCATATAGAATAAGAATTGAATTTTAAAGGCTGTGAGATAAAAATATCAGATTGTATATAGGGGAAAACCAGTACAGATCTCAACCCAGACCCTCAAAGCTAGGAGGTCCTGGAATAACATATACCAAGCTCTGAAAGAAAATGGATGCCAAATAAGAATCCTATATCTAGAAAAATTAATCTTCAGATTTGAAGATGAAGTATAAACCTTCCATGACAAACAAAATTTAAAAGAATTTTCCACCCAAAAGCCTGCACTTCAGAATATTCTCAACAAAATATTTCATGAAGATGAAATGAAAAGTGAAAACCAGTGAAAGGAGGAACCACACTAAAGGAACAGTCAATCAAAGGAGAAACTAATTCAAACTGAAAACTAGATAGAGACAAAAATAACCGGGAATACAAATCATATTTCAATAACAACCTTGTACATTAATGACCTAAACTCATCAATCAGATTGGCAGGTTGGATTAAAAAGCAAGACGCAATAATGTGCTGCCTCCAAGAGACTCATCTAATAGGTAAAGGCATCCAAAGACTGAATGTGAAAGAGGGAAAAAACATATCACTCAACTTGGATCTAGTAAACAAGCAGGGGTTTCTATCTTCATATCAGATAAAGTGGACTTTAAGCCAAAGTTAATCAGAAGGGACAAAGAAGGACATTCATACTACTTAAGGGAATTATACACCAACAAAACATAACAATCATAACTATTTATGCCCCAAACAATGGAGCATCTATATACATCAAAAAAACCCTTCTCAAATTCAAGAATCAAAGAGACCACAACCCAATAATATTGGGTGACTTTAACACAACTCTCTCACTACAAGATAGCTCTTCCAAACAAAAACTAAACAAATAAACTATAGACTTAAATAGTACAACCAATAATTTAGACTTAACAGACATATTTATATAGTATTTCATCCATCAATGAACTGATTACACTTTTTTCTCAGCAGCACACAAATCCTCCTCTAATGTAAGTTATGACATATGTTGACATACAATTGTAATATTATATAAATATATTTTTAGCATCTGTAGGGTTATTTTGATAGCTCCATTTCCATTGATATTAATTTTGTGTTCTTGCTTTTTTTCTTGATTAGACACATTTGATTTTTATAAAATTTTAGATATATTATTTCTTCTCTATTTCATACATCTCCTCTCCTACTTCTATTTTTTTCTACATACTATTTAGTTTGAAAATAATTTGGTTGTTATTCTAGTTTCCTTCTGATACAAGAATTTCAAGTTATAAATGTTTATCTGAGTATTGTTTAATCCCAGAGATCCTGGTATTTTAAGCTTTTATTATCACTTAGTTTAAAGCACTTTTTATTTATTTTTCTTGTGCTTTATTCCTTGACCTCAGAGATATTTATAAGTGCAGCATTTAATTTTGAAATAGTTGATGTGGGAGTGGGGTTCTATATATCCTAAGGTAATTGATTTCTAATGTAATAAATCATGCAAGAACCACAGGATGCATGATCTCAAATTTTAAAAACAGTAATGGAAATGCTTTCCATATTGATTGTTTTGATTACATACATTTCAGAACTGATCAAATTGCATACTTCATAAATGTGCATTTTGTTGTACTTCAATTCTACCTCAATAAAGCTATGAAAAAAATGAGATTGTTATGGTTTGGATATGAGGTGTCCCCTCAAAGCTCCTGTTAATGCAGGAAAATTCAGAGATGAAATGATTAGATTATGAGAGCTGTAACCTAATCAGTTCATCCTGGTTTGAATGGACTGACTGGGTGGTAACTGTAGGCAGGTGGGTAATGACTGGAGGAAGGGGGAGTCACTGGGATAGTCTGCTAGATGGCTGCATCTTCCCTGAACCCCATTCTTCCTCTTCTCTCTTTTTCTGACTCTGCCATGAGCTAAGCAGCTTTCCTCTGCTGAGCCTTTCCTGGTGATGTGCTGTCTCACCTTGGGCCCAGAGCAATGGAGTCAGCTGCTATGGACTGAGACCTCTGAAACCATGAGCCCCAAATAAACTTCCTCTCCACTTGGTTGTCTCTGTGATGCAAAATATGACTAAAACAAGGATGACCAAATATTTTGGCAAAGGTTGGGGATTTTTTAACCTCTAATTTAAGCTAAGAAAAATAAAAAATTATGCTTAATAACTCAGTATTAAAATTCTACACAGTATTAATAAGAGGGCAGTATGTTGGTGGGTGGATAAACCAAGGGATATAAGAACAAGATGAAGTTCTTATTTTATTAGGATATATTATATGTTTTAGTTTTTAAAAGAAGGCAAGAAAGGAGGCCAAAAAGAAAATAGAAAAAATTTAGTATACTGAAATCAGAAATTAAGTTGTATTATCAAATTCTTATATAGAAATACTCATTATAAATATAAATTGTCTAATTAAACCCCTGATTTAAAATACATAGATTGCCAGATTAGATTTAAACATCTAGTTTGACGTAATTGATAAGACCCATTTGTAGTTAAATAAAATATTTGAAAATAAAATAGGAAAACATATATCAGGTAGATATTAACCAAAATACAGTGGATATAAAAGATAAAGTAGGCTTTGAAACTGGAAAGAGCCATTAGGAATAGAAAGTGTTCCTATAAAAAGATAACAACTTTGGTTTGCTGAGAATATACAACAATTTAAAATATGTATGCAACAATTTAAAATATGTATGCAATATACAACAATTTAAAATATGTATGTAACACATAAAATAGTTGTAAAATATAAAGCAAAAGTTGATAAAACTCTAGGGATAAGTTGATATGTCCCTTAACACAGTGGGAGATTTAAACTCACTTTTGTTCATTGATAGTTCAAGCAGATAAGCAGACAAAAATATTACCAAAGATGTAGCTTCAATAACAAAGCTAACAGAAATAATCTAATTAAGATAAATGAAATCTATAGCTAAAAATTAAAGAATATAAATGTTACATTTATTATAGCTTTAAATTATTAGGTACTCAAAAGTGTTTCAAACTGGGTAGCAATTTTGAATTTGTTACTTTTCTGGTATTATTTCAAAAATTTCACATTTTTGAGTGTTTTACTCCTGTTATTAGTATTCCGCTGCTGTGTAACAAATTATTGCAAATTAAGTGGCTTACAACAATTTTTTAATCAGCTTTTTCACTGCTATAATCAAAAGACTTCACAAAAACATTTTTAAGAAGAAAAAGTGTATTTGGGGCTATGGTTTCAGAGGTCTTGATCCACACATGGCCAACTCCACTGCTCTGGGCCTGAGGTAAGACACAACATCATGGTGTGCTGAGGGCCATTACCAAGTAGGATTGACGCATCGAAATTTCCTTGCCAAGCGTACCCCATGCTGCTTAGAGGACATTCGATGGGACATTGCATGCATGCTTTAATAAGGTGACCTTGCTCAAGGACCAAGGCGGATCCGGGTTTAGAGCTGATCAGGTTTGAGGAAGTAACTGGCTCCTTGAGTTTAAGGCGTTGCCAGTTTAAGATAATGGGTTTTAGGGAAGTTGGAGGTTGAAGATTATTGCTGGGATTAGGGTGTTCCTGCTGCTTGTTCCCGTTGAGTTCTCGTGAGATTAAAACGGGATTTGGAGATAGCCTCGTGGAGTAGGTGGATTGTGCGGGAGATGGCAGAACGGGATTGCCACTGGATCTGTGTGGAGGTGGTGTGAGAGCGGGAATAAAGAATTGCTGTTTGAACCTACAAAGCTGTGAGTGCCTCCTGATCTTGTGCCCAATCAAGACATTGGCAATGGTGGAAGAGTAAGATGGAGGAAAGCAGCAGGGGACATGGATCTAGGAAGCACACAGACTCCCCTGACCTTGTAAAAGTCTCCCCAATGACCCAACTCCTTCATCCCCAGCCTCCCTCCTACAGTTGCCACCTAGTCAATCCCTATCAGGGGATGAATTTATTGATTAAGGTTAAAATGCCCATAACCCAGTCAATTCACCTCTAAACTTTTCTGCATTGTCTTCATGTGAGCTTTTGGGGGACACCTACTAATTAAACCATAATAAATATAAAAGGTCAGAAGTTTCGCAAGGTGTGGCTGCCTAGGGTCTCCCCAAGCTGACATCAAGTTATCCAGTGCTGCAACACACGCTGCATCAACAAAGGGTCTCGAGTAGGAGCTATGGATTGAGAAATCAGAGATGTACAAAACACAGAGACATTTTTAAGCAAAGCTGGGGCCAGGAGGGACACCACACTCTGATGGTGACCCAGTACACGCTCCATTAGTGTATTATATAGGGTCTCATAATCAGGAAGTTAAAACTATAGGCATTATAAATTATTCAAGGCTTGTGAGTTATCAAGAGATTTCTTTGCGCACTAAAATGTTACAGAGCTAGAAACAGTTTTGCATCTATCCTGCTGCACCCAGGAAGCTCATTGTACTGGAACATCTGATAGCTGTTAGTGTCTAAGCTGAGTGTCAAGAAAGTTAACACTTTGTCCTTTTTGGCAAGGAATGTTTCCCAAGCTTGGCTTTGGTCCACAATGCAGGATCAGCTGATGACAGGGGTCTTGGCGAGGTGGGGCTCATCGACTCTCCATAATTTGCCAGGACTACAGTCCTCATATGGAGCTAAGGGTTCTTTCCCAGCACGCTGATTGGTGGCAAAATTCAGATTTTGTAGTTATAGAACTGGGGTCCCCGTTTCTCTGCAGCTGGTGTGTGCTTTCTCCTAGGGCTGCCCACGTTCCTTCTCACATGGCTCCCTCCATCTTCAAGTCAGTGGTGACACATGTAATTCTTCTCATGCTTCTACCCTCTCTGACTTCATCTTCTACCTTCCTCCTCTGCCACCATTCAGAGAAAATACTCTCCTCTTTGGAGAGTTGTGATTAAATTAGGTTCACCTGGAAATCTCCTTTCTTTTTAAGGTCAATTTTGCCACATAACAAAGCATAATCAGAAAAGGTGGGTCATCAAATTCACAGGTGCAAGTGATTAGACTGTGAAATACTTGGGCCATGTTTACTATTAACTTTCCCTTGAGTCCTGTTATTTTTACTGTGTGAAATTCCATGACATTGTACTTTCATAGGAATTTCATCATCTACATGATAACAGGAATGACAGTTTTTCATATTTTCCATTATGGTCATTTCTTTAACCCAAAGAGAAGATGTTACTTCGTTGTCAAACACATGGGAGTTTCACAGATATGTTAATTTGTAACTGATATCCATATTATGGTCTCAGAAATAGACTTTAAAATATTATTTTTTTTGGCATTCATAAAAGCTTTCCTTGAAGTCCAGTACATACATAATATTTATGAGGCTTCCACATGTTCTCAAAGTGAAATTGTTTTTTCTATTTGGTATAAACATTTATTAATTATGTCATTAAAGTTTTCTATATTTTATTTATTTCCTACATCTTCTATCATTTTATGAGGGAAGTATGTTAAATCTTCAACTATGATGTTTTATTTATTATTCTCATAATATTGTCATTATTGTCAGGCTATGTTTTAGATATATTAATGTTTATGGTTACAATATATCTTTTTTTTGCATTAGCTTATTTCTTGGTTAAAGAAATATAAATCTGTTACTAGAAGAGCTCTTAGATAATCAGTTTTCCATTGATAACTTCCAACATTTATTCATGTATACACTATATATTATGTTGGAAGGCAGACTAACAGGAGCAAGTCTGTTTGTTTAAATAACATTTTTAATTAAAATTAGTTTAAATGAAAATCAGCTTAAATTAAAATTGCAAAATGTTGAAGACAATTTTGGATAAAATGCCTGCTCCAATTTCCTTTTCTCTAGAGTCTTCTATTGACATGCATAGAATATCTCACATTTTGTTTTGCTGATATTATAGATTCAAAAGAATTCTTTAGCCACTTCAGTTATGAACAAAAAGTTCATCTAGTACCTCAAGCATCCAGCACTGGAGGACTTGAGGAAGATGAATGCTGCTAGAGCAATGATGCTTCTCTGATGTGACCCCAAAGCAGCTCTCCCTCCGCTTCCACAGGCTGGAGCAGTGGGGAGTGGCTTCAGCATCAAGACCAAGTTAGACTGAGAATGAGCAAGCTCCCCACAGAAACACTATTCTCTTAAAATTACTTCACATTTTCTACATGCAATTGCTATCTAAAGCCTGGAAACCAGTTACTTTCATTGTGCATGCTTGGGAGTAGAGAAAAATAAACATTTGTAAAGAAGGGTTAATGCAGAGAGCTACCAGATTTGAAAATAAAAACAACCAGTTCAAGTACATCCCTCCTATAATGCAGATGATATTGAAGTAGCATCATCCTGTGCCATATTTCTGAATTTACCCTAAGATATTTTGTTGATTTTTCTTTGTTTTATATTTGTAAGCAGTCTCTGATAGCAGTGAATAATCTGGGTTTTGGATCATATAACAGTGAAAAAATGGATAAAAAAATCTTTGAAATAGTGAACGCAGACTACATTGTTAAAATATTAAGAAATATTAAGACAAATATTGCCATTACTATTAATATATGGATGATAAATTATTTTCAATGTGATGTTAGGTGGTGTCAATGCAACCTTAGTTTGATTTGTAAGGAAATAAAATTTCAAACAACCAGCATTACTTGGTATGGCCTATTAGATCCCATAATTGTGATTATCCAGTAAGACTTATCATTTCTGACCAGATTTATAGAACATTGTGCTAAAGGGTCATGGGCCAAAGACCTAAGTTTCAGTGCCATGGTTTGTCTTTATTTAGTTTTGTTCTGCACCTTCTGGTTGTGGACACAAAATTCTGACCAAAATACTTGAGTTTTCCAGGGTGTCAGGGAGAATGCCTTTTAACTAAATGTGCAGTAAGTTGAATAGGGCCAGCAGGGGACTAGAGGCCATCATGAGATGGGCAACAGAGGGCAATGAAAGTGAATGGACAATAGGAATCCTTAGACTTAGGGAAGCAAAGAGAACCAAAGAAAGCCATGTTCTTGATTTGTTGTCCCGTTTATGTGTAAGAACTGTCATAACTGTTTCTTACTATGATTTTCAGCCTGGAATCCTAGGTTGTATTTTGACTTAACCCTGTTTGTCAGACATCAGGAAAATCAGAAGCAGATGCAGGGGGTTGGGTGAACATCTGTTTCTAGAGGTCAGGCCTGCTCATCACCTGCAAGTAATGGGATGCATTGGCTCTCAATAGGGAGGAGCAGGTAGTGTAGGACAGAGGGTCAGGGGAGCTATGGAGAAGAGCAGTAAGTGCACAACCCTTCTGACTCCATCCTGTTTCAAGGTTCCATTTTCTCCCTGCTGGGGCCCTAACCTTGGGGAGTAGGCCTGCTCATGTTGAAAACATCCTTCTCTAGAAGACCAACCTTGTTGGTCCTGTGAGTCCCGGCCTTACTCCCGATCCTTAGTTTTGTCTTCCAATCCTTGAGGAAAGTGCTTTAGTTTTTACAACCAAACCATTTCATTGATGATTCATCCTGCTCAGAATTTCATTGTCTTTCTCTAAAACCCTCAATTGTTCCCAGCAATGGTAGTTAGATTCCAGTGTCCTTAAAACTTCTATTTCCCTTCTGTTTCCTGAAGAGATGACATATTGCACAACTTCTGTCCCACTGTGTCACTTGTGAATGTGTTAATGATAGCACTGGAAGCTTGTCTGATGGTGCCACTGATGGTTGTCTTAATCTGACTCCCAATTCCCAATTTGGTGTCTACTGTCTGGGCCCATTCCTGGTGTTAACCATTCTAGGTTGAGATTCCTGGAAAGCAGATGGTAGGACAGAGATGAATGTGTAGGGATTTTACTTGAGAGTACCTTGAGGCTCAGCACCTGTGTGGAAGGGCAACTGGCAGGACTGGGTCTGGGGAGAATTGGGGCTGCAAGGCAGCTTCAGGGAAGACCTCAGCTAGCCACACAGGGCTGAGTTGGGGCGATCTTTGCAGCATTCTCCCCAGCTGGAATGAGAGAACTGGGAATTTATGCCTCTGCAATGTCCAGATACTGAGTACAGTTAGCCTGGGAATGGGGTGCAACCTTGAGTTCTTCAGCTGAGGGTGATTCCTAGAAAGCACTGATTGCTTAGGGTTCTATGAATACTTGGATGAAGAGTGATGTGGAGACACAATCAGGCTCAGGAAAGATGCCCGCAGCTCTTGTTAGTTGATCATGTTGCTATCTGTGTTCTTAGATTTGGTGTGAGGATTAGAGACAATGTGTATAAAGTGACTGGCATGGCTCTCAGTATATCTTACTAATAGTAGAATTAATGTATTAATATTCATCCTTATATCCTGACACAACTTGGCCATGTCTAAATTATAGACTTATATTGTAATCAGCGAAAATATGTATATTTTCCATGTTGCTACACAATTCTTGTGACCATCACTTTGAATGGTGCTTATTATTTAAATCCAGAATCAATAAAATTTATTAGGTGCTCATTTACGTGGTACATTGCTTCATGTCTTTCAATTATAATGCTGAATTGGATATCTTCAACTATCAGTATTTTTCCAGGCTTCAAAAGATTATTTTCTTAGGTTAGTTTCCAGAAGTGGAATTACTGGGTCAAAAATGTTTGAATAGCTTTTGATCAAGAGTGCTAAATTGGGGTTGGGGCTGTAGCTCAGTGGTAGAGCATTGCCTGGTATGTGTGAGACACTGGGTTCAATCCTTAGCACCACATAAAAATAAATAAATAAAATACAGATATTGTGTTCATCTATAACTAAAAAAAATTTTAAAAAAGAGTGCCAAATTGCTTTACAAATACATTGTCACAATTTTATGTATACCAGCAATATAGAGAATATCAATTTTCCTAAATATTTGCCAACAAAGGATATTGTCATTTTTAAAATGTTACTTTTATGGGTGAATAAGAGTAACTGGATTTTGGTGGCTGGGGTTGTGGCTCAGTGATAAGAGTGCTTGTCTTGCATGTGTGAGGCCCTGGGTTCGATCCTCAGTACCACATAAAAATAAATAAATAAAAAATAAAGATATTGTGTCCAACTACAACTAAAAAATAAATATTTAAAAAAGCAACTGGTTTTATATTTCTTTAGTTAACACTAAGTTGAATATATATATATATATATATTAATAATATACTCCCTTACATGAATAATCTGTGCCCTTCAATTGACATATTTATTGAAATATTAAAAGAACCTATTTTATGGGCTCTTACTCTGAAGTTATTCATCCTTTGCTTCATGTATTGTTCATCTGTTATTTGCCTTTATTTTACACTCTTTGAGATATGTAATGTTTTAGATTTTTAGACAGTTATATTTGTTGATATTTTGTTTTTTAATACATCTATCCCTTTATAGTTTAGTACATTGAATCAAGGATTCTCCTAAACATTCAATTTTATTCTTTTAATTTCTTAAAAAAATTGTACTCAGCTAATGCATTGAGAATTTACCTTGCCCCATGGTGTGATAAGAGAGTATACCAAGTTTATCGGTATCACAATATTATTTATTGTTAAAATTTAGTAAAAAGGGATGTGAAGGGATTAGAGATCAACAAGATAAAAGGGATTTAGGAGACCAGGTCAGAGTGTTCTGTTTGGTTTAGTTTTTCTGTGACATTAGTTATTCTGGCAAAAGTGCTAGGTGACCCTTACTGAGGAAGGATGTGACACAGGACTCGCCAATGGTGTGAGAATTTCCATTTCACTCTCTCCAAAACTCATGCTGAAATTTACTTTCCACTGTAACTGTATTAAGATGTGGCACCCTGAAGAGGAGATTAGCTCTTGAGAATTCTGCCCTCTGAATGGATTAATTCCACTGTTTTAGTCAGCTTTTTTTCCTGCTGTGACCAGAAGACCTGATAAGAATACTTTTAGAGAAGGAAAGGTTCATCTGGGCTCACAGTTTCAGAGGTCTTAGTCCATAGACAGCAAGAATAGACATTCCTCAGGGATCAAGGTGAGGCAGAACATCATGGTGCAAGAGTATGGCACAGGTGAGCAGCTCACATGATGATCAGGAAGCAGAGAGAGAGGCTCCATTGGCCAGATACAAAATATATACCCCAAAGGCACGCCCGCGATGACTACCTCCTCCAGCCACACCCTACCTGCCTTCAGTTGTGGCTCAGTTAATCCCTATCAGGGGATTAATTCACTGATTGGGTGAAGGCTCTCAGAAGAACCCAATCATTTCACCTTTAAACTTTCTTGCTTATTCCATACATGAAGTTTTGGGGGATATCTAATATCTAACTCATAACAGCCATCATTGCTGAAGTGGGGTCTTCACAAAAGCATGTGTCTACCCTACTTTTCCTCTTTGGCCTCATGCATGTCTGAGTACCTCCTTCCATGTTGTGATGCTGCATGAAGCCCCTTGAAAGATGCAAGTGCCATGCCCTTGGTCTCTCAGACCCCAGAACCATGAGCCACATAGCTCATATTGTTTAGAATTCACCCAGTCCATGATCTTGTGCTAGAACAGTAGAAAAGAGACTGAGACACAAATGCCTTGCTTCTCTGGAGTCACAAATGCAACTAGAGTGTAAGCCAGCATATTGTCAAGAAAGCATCCTTTGCCCTTTGATTGATAATATAGTATGTTTTTCTAATTACTCTCTATTATTTTATCAAGCCTTTTATTTTCTGTATCCATACCAGATTGTTTCAATTATTGACCTTTTACTGTGTATTATGGTTCCTGGAAGAACTTGTTTCTTTTGCTATCATATTACTCTTTAAATATACCTAAAGAATTTTCCTTGATTTTTTTCCAAATCAACTTTATGATAATTTTACCCAATTAAAACAAACAAATAAAACCTCTATGGAAATTGTTTAGGGCTATTCATTAGCTGGAAAGAATTGATATCCTTAAAATACTTAGACTTTTCATAGAGGAACATGCTGTTTTCATTAATCAAGTTTTATTTTATATCTCTCAATAAAATACTTTAGGATCCTATCCCAACCTCTGCCAATCTAGGTCACACATTTCCCATTAAGATTCTATCTTAGTAGTTTGTAATTTTTGTTCTATTGGGAATGTTTTTTTCTGCCCCGGGTGAGATGTTCTATATCTTCATCTAGAAATTTTATTGATTTTTAAAAATTAACTCAAATTTCTTTCAATGAATTTCCAAAAATAGTAATAATTTCCCCATTTCCGTTCCAATATATATAACTCTTTCTATCTCTTTCTTATTACTTGTCTTTAGTGGTATCAAATTCAAATGTGAATAATATTTGTCGATTTAAAAATATGTGTTGGGTGAGACATGCTTCTATTTCCACTATTTGAAGATGTTTTATAAATGCTGCATACTGAATTTTATCTACTATAGTTTTACCTTTTCATGATAAGATTGTATGATTTTTTTTCTACTTAACACATTGGTAAAATTATTTTAATTGCTAGTATTGATCTGTCCTTTCTTTCCAGCTATAATTCCTTCTTAATTATCATAGGTCATTAAATTAACTATTGAATTTTATTTACCATGCTAGTTGGAATTTTTATATCTAGATTCATAAATAATACTGGTCTATAAGTTTTTATCTTGTATATTGCAGATTTTGTACCTTTTATATTTGCTTGGAATTGTGTAGCTCTCATATTATGTTCAAAGTACACACCTTTGTAGTGATGTTTTTTTCTGTTCTTAAAAGTTTAGGAAACTTGGGGCTGGTAGCCTCTCGCATGGGTACTGGGTTTGATCCTTAACACCACAGAAAAATAAGTAAATAAAAATATTGTGTCCATCAACAACTAAAAAAATATTTAAAAAAAAATTATAGAGAAAAATTTAGGAAACTCATCACTAAGAGTAACCTATATTAGGAAATGAATTCATCAAAGTAGCAGTATATAAAATTAATATCCATAAATCAATTGTGTTCCTATGTACCAATGATGAATCAGCTGAAAGAGAAACTAGGAAAACTATCCCATCCACAATAGCCTTTAAAAAAAAAAGAAAGAAAGAAAAAGAAAAGAAAAAAACTTTGGGAATCAATCTAACAAAAGAGGTGAAAGACTTCTACATTAACAACTATAGAACATTAAGGAAAAACACTGAAGAAGACCTTAGAAGATAAAAAGATCTCCCACGTTCTTAGATAGGCAAAATTAATATTGTCAAAGTGGCCATATTATCAAAAGTGGCATACAGATTTACTGCAATTCCTATTAAAATTCCAATGATATTCTTCATTGAAATAGAAAAAGTAGTCATTAAATTCATTTGATGGTTTACTCAGCTTTTTTGCTATGACTAAAGGATCTGACCACAATGGTATATTACTCAGTCATAAAGAAGAATGAAATTATGGCATTTGCTAGTAAATGAATGGAAATGGAGTCTATCATTCTAAATTAAATAAACCAATCCCAAGAAGCCAAAGGCTGAATGTTCTCTCTGATATATGGATACAAACCCACAATAAGAGGGAGGGGAGGGAAGAATAGAAGTTCATTGGATTAGACAGAGGGGAATGAAAGGAAGAGAGTGGATATAGAAATAGGAAAGACTGTAGAATGAATCAGACATAACTTTCCTATGTTCATATATGAATACATGACCAGTGAAACTCCACATCATGTACAACTTCAAGAATGGGATCCTAATTAGAATAAGTTATACTCCATGTATATATAATATATCAAAACATACTCTACTGTCATGTATACCTAAAAGAACAAATAAAAAAAGAAATATTAAAACAACAAAAAGTAACTTATGTGAGGGATTTTCAGAGGTATAACTATTTAAAAAATTTTTACCTTTTATTGTTATTCACATTTTATCTTGCACCAGTTTTGGTAATTTTTCCCAGAATGTTAACAATTTCATTGACGCTTTAAAATATAACAAAATAACAGTACATGTTCATTCTTATAATTTGTATATCTGTCATCGTAGATCCTTCATTTTAAAAAGTTTAATGATTCCCCCCCCCTAATTTCCTATGCCATAAATCTTGTTTATAATTTTAAAAATAGCTTGTATATAATTTCATGGCTTTTCAATTTTAATTCTAAAACCTTCTACTAGATTTATGTCATAAGTTTACTGTGCAAACGTGAAAGCCACACAATACAAATATAAGAATATGGACAGTGGAATTATTTAACAAAATTAGTAATCTGATATCAGTCTTAGCTTTCCTTCATTGATGATCATTTTCTCCTATCTGGATAACTAGATTTGCCCTTGGAGTTTATATTTCCTCTGGTTACACCTAAGTCAAGTTTTTCAACAAGAATCCTGTTTTAATTCAATTGGCTCTTGAAATAGAGTCAAGTCTTTCTAAGAAAAATTTTCTTCTCTTCTTTTTTAAACCTTCTGGCTCCTGTTTATAATTTAGCTTTTGGTTTTCCCCATGCTTTATTTGCCATTATTTAAAGAGTCTAATAATACTCTTTTCTATTAAAAAAAAAAAGCCTCCTTCCACCAGCCAGTGCCCCTTACTACATTTTCTACTTCCCAGAGGCAGCTATGTCTTTGCCTTTTAGTTCTTTGACCCCATGTTTCTCCATAGCTTGCTTATTTTATTACTTGCCGAGTTTTTCGAGTTTGCCTCACGGATGTCCTTCCCATTGTGGAAGTTGTTCCATCGCTCATCTTTACTCTTCCACTCATACATGCTTCCTAGTCCTGCCCTCCCAGTTTAATATACTAATATTTGATTAGATTTGCCTCATGATGAGAGATATTATTTAAAATACTGAACAAAATATTCATAAGCATCAACCAGACAGGATCCTCTAAGACTCTTGTTAGGCCAGTCATGAATCCTTTAGTTGCTCAGTTGTGAGTAGGTCCAAGGGTTCCTGGGGAAGAGTTGAGGATGACAGGGGCTCAGGGCAGCATATTTTCACCAGTCAGTAATATTTTAATATACCAATTTGTACATTCTGATTAGAAGCCTTGTTATAATTAGAAAATTCTTCATAGCCAGTCATCCACCATACAATGATTACTTTTTCATTCTTGAGTTACATTTTGTTTTCCTTAGAGCCAATAATTAATTACCTTATTCACTCAATTTGCTTAGTTTTCTATGGGTATGATCCCAACCTAACTCCAAACTATACTAGTATTTTTTTAGTAATTCCTTTAATTTTTGTATTACTCAATGTGGAGTAAGTTAAGCTATCATAGCAAACACCAACCTACTAGAAGATCTAATGACAAAGGCTTGTTCTTCCTCACTATATGAGGGCACTGCTCCATGTCTCCTTATCACAGAACCTGAGCTGATGGACCTCTACCTTGCTGCTGAGGTCTGGGGAAGGGGAAAGTGGTGAATCAAACGCTCTCTCTTAAGGAATTCCACTCACACTATTAGCAAAAGTCATATTACAGTATCTGGTTTCACGAGGCAGCAAAGTTCAATATTGCTATGAGCCCAGAAGAAGGAGAACAGAATACCTCTGTAGGCAGTGCTATGAGCTACCACATTATGTTCAGCAGATTGAGTGCTTTATCCATTGCACCTTCCAGCTGGGAGTCCTCTGGCCAGTTCCAACCTGGACTGGCTGTTCAACACGACTACTACAAAGCTGTTGTCTTGGAGTCTCCTATCAAGCACTTGGACCCTGGGGATTTAAAAGTCTCTCTTTTGTATTGAATCCCTGTTTCCTTAATCTCATTTTCTCTCTTATTTTTTTCCTTTGAATGAGTACATCATCTAGTAGCTACCTGAGATAGAATACACAGAAGTACAATTTTTGAAGACCTTTGTTGTCTGAAAATGTCTTTATTAGACTTTAGTGTTCAGTTGGAAGTTTGGCTGGGTATGGAATTACAGGTTGGAAAGGCATTACTTCATTGCCTTCTATCTTATGGTGTCTCTGTTGAGAATTCTATTTTCATTTCAATCTCTATCATTTTCTCTTCATAAATACATAGAATTTCCCCTTTTCTACAGTGTTTTGAAATTTTACTCTGATGGATCTTGGTATTGGTTTATTCTTATTGATAGTCCCAGTTGGCATAATAGTCTAGAAATAAATGTCCTTCAATTCTAAGAAATTTTGGATCTATTTGTGTTTACTATTTTCAATCTTTTTTACCTCCTCAAAAGTCTCTTTATAAAACCACCTTTAATCAAATATTTTACCTCCTGGACTGGTTTTCTGATTTTCAAATGTTTTATTTTCTATCTTTTGATCTTATAGCTGTATTATTTGTGAAATTTCCTCAACTTTATATTTCATCCTTTTCTTTATTGTTATTTTAGTGGGGATCTAGGGTTTCTAAATGCATGTGTTAAAATTTTTTTAAAAAAAAATCTGATTATTACTACTTTTCTATTTTTTTCTGTCCACTTTTTGTATAAAATAATTAAATCTACTAAGATACTTTGCTTGCCACTTATATGTTCTCTTGAAATTCACATTTTGCTTTTATTTATGAAAGAATTTCATGAGCTAGTCTTTTAAATTATTCCTTTTCTCTATTTTAGTACCTTTTTTTGGCTATTTATTCAATTCATATTAAAAAGTATGATTTAAAACATTTCCCAGAAACCTTTTTTGTATCATCCCATAACTGTTTGTATTTTCTACTTGCTACATTTGTTCTTATTTTACTGAATACATAGACATATATTCTATAAGTGTGACATGTTATTTCCTGAATTCATTGTATTTCAATGAGTACTATTTGTGTAGAAATTTTCAGCTTGGTTTACCTCCTTTAATTGTTGGCCTTTTCAATTATTCCAATTATTTTGTTATTGTCTCATTTTATTACTGAAAGTTTTTATAAGTGAAAGTGTCATTTTTATAGCTCATTCAGAATTAGGAGCTGGTATAGATTTCACCAAGAATTACAGTACATAAACTCTGTGTGTTCACATGTGTGAAATGTTGCTCTGTTTTCTCCCCTGGGCTTCTCCACAGACTAATATGTTTCATCTCTTCATTCCCTTCCTCCAGATTTTAGGGGTGTCTCTCAGGTTTGGTTTCTGCTTCATTAAGCAAAAGGCTGTTACGATTTGGCCACTGAAGTTTTATTTTGGAGTGGTCTGTTTTGCTTCAATAAAAGTCATGTCCATTGGTATCTTATTGAGAAGCACTTGTTTCTTCTAATATGGATGTGGTTTGAGATAAATCCATTTCAGACACAATTTTACTCTGATGCTGCAGGAATTAGCTCTTACTAATCTCGCTGGATATTTTCACCAGCTTCTCTTGATTTAATTCATTTTGTATTTGTTCATTCTCAAGTCAGGAGAAATGTCAGTCAGACAGGAAGTGAAGATTTCCATCAGTTCCTTCTAGTTCTACCTAAGCACTGTTCATTCTACCTCATGGAAAGAATTATATGTTCGTATTTACCTCATACAGTCACCTCATGGTGACCATTTCCCCATGAGAGAGCTGTCTACAACCTATGTGACTTGCTTAACTGACCCCATATCCAGTGTGGACTACACAGGTAACAGAGAGTGACCAACTCTCAATCACAGTGTGACACTGTAGAACTCTGGCCTGTTTGCTTTAACAAGAGCTTCCTAAGGGCAATATGCTTGGATAGTGTCCTGGACACCAATAAAGTCTTCAGCCCATAGGCAGGAATTTCCCCTCTTTCTCATTCTCAGCTTGCTACTGCAGTGTGTGTCCCAGAGAGCAATTGCCTTCATTTGGGATCTGTAAGCAATAAAACTGCATTTGTCATTTAAAAAAAAATTGTTTGTTCTACTCCAAGCTCCTCCAGTCCTCTATGCAAGTACCACCCCATAGAAATTTCTGAGATGATACTGTACCATGATGCTACTATATCTGCTTTGTCCAATAGAGTAGCCATTAGCCACATGCGACTTTTCATTTTTCATGTCATTAGTTTATTTATAGAAATATCTGGAAGGCTACATGAGTTCAAGAGTATTATACCTCTTAAAACTTCTTCATATCTGTTAAAAGGATGAATGAAAATATTATTTCTTAAGCAGTTGGTGTTTTACTATAAAGGAAGGTGTAACAACCCCAGATTCAAAATTCAGGGTTATCATAATCGATAACTAACACTTGTTTTCCAAAGAAAATGACAAATTGTTCTCAGGGGCCCTCCTCCTAGTGACCCCAACAGACCACAGAATTTGTGAATCTCCCAATATTCTATCTCAACATAGTGCTGCTGGAAGTTCTGTGAAATGCACAGAGACTAAAGGTGAAAGAAATGGCCACATCACACCAAGTTCTTCCTTTTCTCCATGTGTGGCCTTCTTAAGCACTTGAAATGTGACTAATATGACTGAGGACATTAATTTTAAATTAAATTAAATTTTAATTCATATAAATTTAAATTCAAATAGCCACATGTAGCTAATGGCTACTATATTGGATGACAGAGCTCTAGGCAACTCGGGGCATTTAGATTGAAGAAAAAATTCTCCTTGCAAGAGTAATTCTGAACTGAGATGAGAAAAGGGATGTCAGCTGCAAGTTCATGGCCTTCGAAGACCCCTGATCCACAGAAACAGAAGGAAGCTTCTGGTGAGATAGAGAGGTCTCTTGCTTGAGAAAATGTACATCCAAATATTTGAGCTTCCGGTATGAAAAGTACAGGTTCTTGGGGATAGTAACTCATTTACATATTGGACTTGGAGGAAATAGATACATGGGACTCATAGACCTACCTCTGATTGAGCTGATTCACTTCATAAATCCCATCAGCACCTGCCTGCTGTTGTATCCTGCTTCACATTGCGCTAGGTGTATTTCACAAGGCTTAGCAGACACTGTGAGGAATATCTGGAGAAGGGGTTCCTTGTAATTTCACTGCTTAGCCATCTTACCAAAATCTTCCTGACTTTATTTTCAAATTTGGAGAAAAAGCAAAATGATTAGCCAGACAGATAACATGATTAATTTGATCGTCTGGGAAGTGGGAGCTTGAACATGGCATTTTCTTGAGCACTCCATTAGTCTTGATCCCATGTTAACATCTGACACTCAATTTAATGTTAAATTTGGGGAGAAAATAGAATAGGAGAAAGTAGAATTGGGAGATTCACAAATTCTGTGCTGGTGTTGATTTTTAGCACATTAAAGACAGGACCACTACTATGTAACCTGCTGCGACCCTTCCAATCTATTCAGATGCCCTAGTCTAGGGTCATTGTACCTTGAAACTTGCCCCAGCAAAACAACTTCCTACCCACTTCACCCTAATCAGATTCCTTTTAAGTGGGAAAGATGAAGTCCATGATTACTTCCTCAAAACTCCGTCCACTTGGCACCGTGGCTGGGTTTCCAAACAGCTTGCAGACGTCCTGTCAATGAGTTCTGTGAAACCGGTGGCACACCAGGATGGCCTTATTTGCTTTCTGCTTTAAGCAGAAAAATTGGATTTAGAAAGCTTTTCCTAATCTGGATCTCTGCGATATATAATAAACTCCTTACATCTGTCACCATCAGCATTCTCCTTGCAGTCTTTACCTTTTATGTTTCAAAAAGGGAAGACAGGATGCCCTTTCTTTCTCTTCCTATTCAAGCCCTGTCTTGGGACAGCTAGCCCTGAGGATTAGTGACATCTTCCTGGCTGGGGTGATAGGGGACCGGAACAAATTTAGGATTGCCCTCTATACCAGCCACATTCCATCCCTATTAACTCTAAGAACCAACACTGGTTTGGAAACTTTTCAGACAGCAAAATAAAAAGTCAGGCCTAAAGCTCCCTAAACACCTGCTTTAATGATAACATTGATTATATACCAAAGGCAATGTTTTCAAAGTAAGGACTACAGTTACTTGCACTAGAGTCATCTTTCCTGCCAATAAAATGCAGATTCCCAGGTCTCCCTCTAGGCCCCCCTGAGTCACAGTCTCTAGGCCCAGGCCCTGTCTGCAGTTTAACCACTCCCCAGGTGACTTCTAAGCATTGCCCATTACTTCTTTCAGAGTTGGTTAGTGGACCCTCTCAGGGGCTGGGGGATCAGACAGCAACATTGTCCTCAGTGGAGAAGTGGTCCTGTGGAGAGGCAGGTGTGAAGCACAGGAATAAAAAGGCACAGTTTTAAATATTATGCCATTAATTGCCTGCTTTGGACATAAGGAATCAATTTAGCCTTCCTGTCCTTAGTTTTTTTTTTGTTTGTCAAGATAGTGACACTTGGTGAGGTATGAGTATAAATCACCTGGAACACAGCATTTAATAAGCATTTCTATTATGAGTTCTCAAAAGTTGCTATGCTTAAGAAAAATTTCAGGTATAAAACAACATATTTTTATTAAGCGTTCTTTTTGTCAATTCAACAAAGACATATACCTTTGCCGGTTAGAGTTCTGATGAGCTAGTCATTGATGCCATTTCTGGCACTTTTGAAGGAGGGTGGAGTCTCAGCCTGAACATTACTATTTGGCTTTTTGAAAATTTCAAATATCTCTTGTATCCTCATTACTATAACATTTATCAATTCCTGCTGGTACTTAATACTCTAGTTGGCCCATGCAAGACTTTGGATCGGTGCATTATATAAACAGGGACCATTACTAGTCTCCTATGTGTATATTTGAGGGACATTTCAAGAAGGTTGGATTCAGGAAACCACTGTCTCCAAAACATGTCCAATTAGGACTTTCAAGTGAACATTACTCCTCTTTCTTCCCTGCAGACTTTTTTTTTAGGGATTTGGGAAGCTTCTTTTTCTCTTTAGGTATGTCTTTCTTCATCCGTTACCAGTAAATGCTTGGAATTGGTTTCTGCTGAGAGTTAGGGAATCAAGGGAACTGGCCCCTCCTTTAAGGAGAATTCTGAAATACAAGAGGGCATGTGCAGCTAGGTGCTCAGATACTCCAGGCATTCTTGGAGGTGCCTGGGAAGATTTTTAAAGGGATAATGAGGGGCTAGGATCTGCTTTTCACACTCCCTCCAACTGCATCAGCTCTGCAGGTAATATGTTTTGTGTTACAGTATATGTGTAGAAATTTGTTTGAGAAAAGCATGTCACTGTAAAACACTAAACAGCAATCTTTGAAAATTACTGGTATAGTCCAGTACATTCAAGTTTGATTGATGGCTGAGAAGACTGAAGTTCTGTCCTAGAAGTTAAATATCTAAGCTAAAGACTCATGATTGGATTAAACACATTTTAAACAAGTTTTAAGAAAAATGTAGCGAGTGCTTCCTGTGGGTCTAGGTAAGGAAAAGAGAGACCAAGAAACATGGACTCTGACCTCAAGGATTGCAGTCTAGTAAGGGAGCACAAGAGGAGTATATGATTATATGCAGTACATATAAATATGCAAAATAAAAGTGCTATGGGAACCCAGTTGTGGATTAATAAAAACAATAGATGATATTGCATGGTGAGTCATTTGAAGGCATTGTGCTTGGCATGCTCTCCCTTTCTCCCTCCCTTCTCCCTCCATATATCCCTGAGAAATGACATCATTTCCCACACTCTGTGGATGAGGAAATCAAGGTTTAGAGATTGTTTCTTGCCCAAATTCATATAATAATTAGTAGGTGGCAAAGTTGTGATTTCAACAGAAGTAATCTGACTCCAGGGGTCATAACCTTTATCCTAGGAAAACCTAAGAACACTTCAACAGGAGGGCCTTCTGACCTGGGCCTAAGAAGCTAAGGATTTCAAATGCAACACAGGAGAGGACTGGTGGGAGGGGTGAGATATTCTAGGCAGAGTACCCTGCACAGATGCAGTCCTGAAAACCTCTCAACATGCTGAAAGTGCAATATGGGGCCACATTTTAAAAATGTGTTATAATCGCTATTCCAGAGAACCAGTCTTTAATTCCCAATGCTTACAGATTAGAATTTAACCTCTAGGTAAGGATGGGATGAGAGGCAACATGAGGTTTGGATCTGAGAGCTTTGTGACACTAGGCAAGTTATTTAATTTCTCTGTGCCTCATTTCCTCATTTCTAAGATGTGTGTGTGTGCATAACCACTAATTCACAATAATTATGAAGACTAAATTGGGTAGTGTACATGGAGGCATTTATCCTAGTGTCTTTCATAGGATAAGTAGTCAGTAAATGGTAGCTAGTTTGAATTTAACTTCAACCTAATCAGATAAGCTAATATTTTTTGTATGTATTAAACATTGTACCAAACTCTACACATGTATTATGTAAATCTTTAAAAACAAATGGCTCTGAGAAGTAGGTGTTATTATCTCCTTGAAATATAAAAGATGAAACAGGATTCTGATTTTGGAGTTCTTAACAGACTGGTTTCTTTACTTGACATTGCTGGGAAATCTCAGCATGATTGGACATAGGTAGGAGGTTGATACCCTGGTTCACTGGAGAGAGAGAGAGATTTGGAATAAATGGGCTCTGTAACAACCTCTTCAAATTATACCAAGGAAATGAGAACCAAACTCTTGGGTTTTATGCCTCTTAAAGGGTCTATAAACTCTTGTTTAAGGTCTATGGTTTCATTTTATGCAGACTCTTAACTCTTTTACCAGCCATTCCATGAACAAATTTTGCTTTTCCACATCTTTGTGAAAGGCTGTATAAGTTAGCTTTAAGAAATCACCCCAATACTTAGTGACTTAAACCATAACCATTTATTTAGCTCATGATTGTGTGGGATGGAGTACTGGGCTGGGCTTAGCTCTGTAATTCTTCTTTTGGTCTTGGCTGGTTTTTTGGCCTTGTGTTTGGTCAGCTGCCAGATCTGCTGGGGCTTGTTGGTTTGGTGGGCTGTTCAGCTGAGATGACTCATTTTCACTCCTTTGGGCTCTCATTTTCTAGGAAGCTAACCTGGACTTGCTCTTACAGTGTTAGAAGGGTTCCAAGAACTACAAGCAAGAGGTCAAACTACAAAAAAATGTAAGTACACCTTTATGTCTCTACATTTTTTATGTTTTCTCTTGTCACAGTGGCTAAAGTTAGACGGTGGCCAATCCCAGACTCAGCATGCGAGGAGAGTGCCAAAGGTAGACACAGGATGCATAAAAAAAAACGTGGGTGAGTTCTACCATGAAAACTTACCATGCAAGCATTGGGAAGTCAGTCACAGTGGCTGTGAACTGGCACAGGCTTGAAAACGTGCTGGAGAAAGTTATCTTCTGTGGAGAGGCATTTGGTGCCCAGCTGACTTGGGGGCAACTACACATCCTCTTGGTTGGAAACCAGAAGATGATGTGATATACCAGGAACCATACACTCCTAAGCCGTCTGCTTCCTGCCTTCTGTACCTAGCCCTTCTTCTGAAGTAGGGACTTGCCAAAGACAACATTCTAGTATCTGGTAAGGACTGAACTCTGTAATGACTGGTTTATTTTACCTTCTGCCTTCACTGTGTCCTGAGACGGCATGACCTGTAGCAATAGTGTTATATCCCTTGCAATTTATTCACATCTCAGTCCAGGTATCTGCAACTGTCTCTCATCACTCTCATTCTAAAGGGGCACCAAGTTGATCTTGCTTATCCTTGAAATCAGACCACAGACTTGCTGGGGTAAGAAGCTTTAGACTTACATTCAATTTACTTATCATATCAACGGTTTCTGTAGTTTAATTTTATTTTATGTTCCATTTTATTTCATGAAGAAAGAAAATTCTGCAGGGTATTGAAGGACCTTGGTATCTGCGATCAAGTCACAAGCACATAATATTGTGACCTATCACTCATTGCTGGCTGTCCTGAGGAAAGACAATGAAGAGTCGGGTGAAAATCACTTCTTAAAAGTCTTCTTTTCCTTCTGCAATTTCAATGTAAATGCCAGTATTATAATAAAATCCAGGAAAACATGTAAAATACCTCTTTGTATCTTAATAAATATCTTTGTATCTTAATAAATATCTTAATAAATAGTTTGGTAATAATTTCATACCTTTGAAACCTAGGGCTCAGGGCAAAAATATAGCAGTTGACTTCAAGGAGATGAAATGATGATGTCTGTTAGGCTCAGCCTGGCTCACCCATTGCTGCTGCTGTGTGTCATCAAGTTTGGGATTTTGACCTTTGGTGACTTCAAGTTTTTTTTTTTAATATCTTTTTAAAATTGTATATGGACACAATACTCTTATTTATTTATATTTATGTGGTGCTGAAGATCGAACCCAGCACTTCATGTGCTAAATGAGTACTCTACCACTGAACCACTACCCCAGCCCCATGACTTCAGTTTTGATTCCGCAGACCTTGGATGCAGAGGTCTCTTTTATATATGCGGTTGTCTTACATTTTCCACAAAAAACTTTTAATTGAGGGTTTCAGGATTCTAGGATTCAGTGACCTGGGGAAATTATGCTGAGGTTAGACTGTTAGCTCAGTTTATTCTAGTAGGAATTTGTGAAGCCCCTTATATGCCAAGCTCTGTGCCAGCACACACACAGTTCTGACCGCTGAGAGCTTAGAACCAGGTGAATTTCACTGAAAGAGTCAGGTCTGTGAACTAAAATATTGCCATGTGATAAAGGCACCAGGAAGTGCCTAAAAGAGAGAAGAGGGCAGAGTTCAAAGAGGTGACGCTTAAGTGATATTTGGAAAGAACAACACTGGAAGACATCTCATCTGACTTGTTGAAGCTTAAGGTTGCCAAGGTTTCACAGGCTACTATGTCTGCTAGGTTAGTCTCTTAACTACCTAAGTATGTGTGACCATATATAAGCTCTGTAAAGAGTCTTAACATAATAGTGGATATCTGATAATTTTAAAATAAAAAAAGATACACATACTGGAAAGTAAGGGAAATTCTCTAAAGTTAAGAAAGGAAAAGGAACAGAATTCACAGAGGTAAGAACCAAAATTTCTGACTCCTTTATTTTTAGCTACCAATAATTTCCAGGAGCTCTGCTTTCACATGAGCCTGCACATGGGTAAAGGAGACAGATAAAAAGACCTATGTGGGGAGAAATGCTAGTTGTGGATCCCTAGGTGAAGTGACAGGCAACATCCTGACTTAAAAGGACGTTGGAAGGAAAGGGTAAACTAGAAAAAATATCTACTCCATGGAGGCAGATGATGAAGACCCTTTCTTGATTCAAACTGGCTCCTGATGGGTGGAAAATGGTACAATGCACCAGCTTTTACATGATTTGGGGGCCTGTGTTAAGTGTTTGCATGGTCTGAGTATATATAAGCTAAGAAATTCAATTTCAAGCAGACCTAGCAGTATTAAGCACATATCTCTGGGAGAGCCCACATGCAAACCATACTGCAAAAATGCCTGTAGACTTAGTCCCCAGCGAATGTGAAATAGACAGAAATCACAAAGTGTATGAGGAAATGAGACATCATGAGTGAGAGTCAAAACACAGCCAGGAACAGCACACAATGACCCTAGGTATTTAACATGTCTAGTACATTTAAAAAAAGAAAAGAGGAAAATAAAAATATGACCAGGAACAAAAACCTATCAAAAACAACTTGGACTACTTGATGAAGTGGCACATGGACTGTTTGGAAATAAATAATAGTAATCAAAGTGAAAAAGTCAATGAAAGCAGAATCCATTAATAACAAAGGAAAAATAAATTGTAGTATGCTCACATAATGGAGTATTATAATGTAGCCAGAAAGAGCAAATTACTGCTAATGCAATATGATGGATGAACTTCACAGTCTTGAAGCAAAAGAAGTCATATTCAGAGCATGCATATCATGTGGTTCTATGTATAGAAAATCTGAAAACAGACAAGGCTAATCTATGTTGATGGTGGTCAGAAAAGTGGTAACCTCATATGGCAGGGTATTGATTGAGAAAAGTTGAGAGGGAGGCCTCTGGGGTGCTGGACATGTTGTGTATCTTGAACATTTGGCAAACCTGTAATGTCATCCTGCATATGCTTAAGACTTTATGCTTGTATTATCTGTGATTAATAACTCAACACAAAAGAATAAAAACTTTAATGGTTCTATCTTCCAGTTTCTTAGACCACCAAGACTGAATTAGATACAGCCAAAGAGAAAATTAGTGAACTGGAACCTAAAGAAATACCCCTAATTTGGCATAGAGATGAAAATGACAGAGACAATGAGGCTGGCTGGCAGTGGTAGAGTGGGTTCCTGGCATATGTTTGGTTCTTGGTTTGGTCCCCAGAACTTCGGAAAAAAGAAAGAGAGAGATGGGGGTGGGGGAGGTGCTACAATGAAGCAAAAGTGAAGTCTTAGTAGAACTATAGAAAAAATAAAGGATAAATAATTTCTAAGACATAAATTCCTTGATTCAGGATGTTTATGAACTTCATGTAGGATAAATAAAAAGTATTGACACCAAAACACATCAGAAGAAAACTTCAGGTCAGAGACAGCTCAAAGATTCTAAAAACAGCCAGGGTGAAGGTACAGATGACCTCCATAGGACTATCAATTAGACCGATGGAGGCTTTCAACAGTGGTGTTACAAGTCTGTAGATGAAGGGATGGTATCATCAGTGCCTTGCAAAGGTCGTAACTATCAACTTAAAATTACTAACTTAGGAGATGAGGGAAAAACAATGATTTTAAGATATGAGATGAACAAAAGAAAACTAAAATAGGCAAATTGCACTGCCAACAGACCTTCACTTGGGGACTTTCTAAAATAAATATGCTTGAAAGAAGAAAAACAGTTACAGATGGGCTGAGAAGCAAGATGGAAAGGAGAGCAAAGGAAATGTGAAATATCAAGGTGTATATGTAATATAGGAACTATATGACACTATTATAGAGAATGAGAGAGAGAGAGAGAGAGGATTGAAGTGCTGGGTCACAGAAGACCTCCTGAAGCAGAGCAATTCCAGCTGCAGTTAGTTGAACTGAAATTGAATCACCCTCCCACTAATTCCAACTACTCTAAGTTGTTCTTTCTGAGTTGGGAGTTTGGTTGCATTCCATGGAGCTCCTAGAATTGCCCTTAGACCATTGACTTTTTTTGGATGAATTGGTTCAGTCATTATCTAACATTAAATGTTCCCCTTCATGGTGGTTGTGGGAATGGCAACTCCATAACAAGATAAAAACAGAATTTACTGTTATAATGCAAGTAAATCTTAGAGATTAATTAAAAACAGATTTTATTCATTTACATAATTATAAAATTATTTCCAACAGCAATCCTAATAAACTTGGATTTATTTGACAAATGTGATGATTTGTTCTGGGATAAATTTGTGCCTTTTGTAAATACTTTTGATATTGATAGAAGGCAGGGTCCCAAAGGAGCAAGTGTTACAAATGTCTGCCCTACAAAGGGTGCCTGGTGCTTTGAAATTGTACTGTAGTATTTTAGTCACTGATAGCTGAGCCTAGAGCCCAGCAGAGGGTGAAGAAGTGTTATTGTCTAGGGGTGCTGGGTTTGTTGTCTCTGTTCAGCAAAGAATTGACGAACAGGACACAAAGATAGCAAGCAAGAAATAAGTTTATTGCAAAAGCAAGAGATAGATTTCAAAGACAAGGGGACCCAGAGCTGGGAATTCAGTGGGGGAGTTTTGACCTGTTCTTTTCATGGTCTCTGGAATTTCCTCCTCTCCTTATCTCCTCCCCTGCCCATGCACTCCTCACTATTATTGATTGGTACCCCGCTGTTTCCATGCATTGTTTTTGTTTTCAGATTGGATCTCCTGCTTAGGAGCATGAATATGGAAGTGTCTGACTAGTTGGGTCCCCCACATGTTGCCATGAGCACATTCTCCAAGCAGGAAGTTGGCCTCATCAGAAGACCCTCTTCATGCTCCTCTGTTCTGGCCCTGCCACCGACCTCTTCACTTATCTTGCCCTGGATGCTTGAGCCCTTCTACATCTTCTTCAGAAGTTGGGTGCTGGTACCTTCAGCTGATAATTCCACAATCCATTTTCTGGCATTCTTCTATCACTATTGGCATAACACACTGGTGGTTTTAAAACCTTGATCTCAATTTTCTAATTCTTTCATGACCCTATGGATCTCTTCCATCTTAAATATTCCTTTAGTGTTCTTTAATTCTTTAGTGAATATTTTAACCTAAATAAAAATTTCATCTTTTCCATCTTCAAGAGACAGCTCAGCTTCCACCAGAAGCAAATTCTGCCCTGAATTCCCTGACAGGATTAACCATACTTCCCTCCATGTTCCCCTGCCACTGATTTCTTTCCATGGTAATTATTTGTCAGTATACAGAGAACTCAGGAAAGGCTTTGTGAACCTCTCATGTCTCCATCCCTAGTGATCAGTTCAATAGGTTCTTGTTCATTAACACATGATTGCTTCCACTTGAATAAAAACATGATTTATGTGCTGTCCTGCAAAGATGGGCATATGATGGTGAAGTGTATTTTTGACTACTTTACCTGTGTCTTCAGGATGTCCTCGGTTCTGAGATGTTGTCTTGTTACATCTGTAGTATGTTCACACAATCAATACCTACTAGGTATTGATAACTAATATTCACTCATTATTTAATAAATAAGAAGTCAAGAAGAGAAAGTTAAAGTGGCTGTTGCAAGGCCCTGCAGTTTGCACAGAGGGTAAACCAACGGACAGGGTGGGAGATGGGAAATAGTAAGGAGTAAGACTTCTTACTCCTTGCAAAAATGACTTCATTAATTTTCTCTCCATTTAAATTCAGCTCCGCCTCCTCCAGTTCTTTTCTTCGTGAGATCAAAGAGGCAGTCTTTGATAGGAGGAAGACACACCACAGAGATGCTGAATATGAACTGACCCTCGCACGGGGATCATTTTGCTGCAGAAGCAGCAATAATCATAATCATAATGCTTGCTTGAACTTGGCACTTTTCTTCTCTTCGGCATAGAGTCTGAAATTACCCGCTGATGCCTTCGGCACAGCAGTGGGCTGCTGAACAGAGGAGAGGCTGGGGACCCCGAAGTGTGTTATTGTGGAGAAATTCTGGAAGCTCTCAGGGCTGTGAATGGCTCTGGTGAATAAGCCAACCTGGGGCAGCTCAATAGGCGGGGTGATGAGTAGGAAGCTGTGATATTGTTTCTTTAGAAGGAGTGGCTGGAGATTGCTCAGGGGCTGTGCTGTGTGGAAGCCTCTTGGCAGAGAGGCCCATAAGAGGACCACGCCAAACCTTAGACTTATGGAAACAAAACCCCACTTCTTGGGACCCTAGGAACATTAGGGAATTATTTCCCCCCAAAATCAGAAGCATTGATAAAAACAAATGATCCTTTTTTCTTTATAAGTAATATAAATGACTTCTTTCTTTTTAAGTAATGCCACACACACATACAAGCACTCATAGGCATCTGAGTTCCCAGGTGTGTATGTAAACCAGGTCTGTGGCATTCTCTGTCATGGAGAAATGCTGTGTTTTTTCTTGTGCAAGAAGAGAGATCTCATGAGAATTTAGGGGCCTTGATGAGAGCTCTTCTGCGAATTTCTTTTGCAACTTAGAAGATAGATTCCCAGAGCACAGACCTCCCTGGCCTCAGCCAGGAGCCATTTTCAACCGGAAGTATTTTGTTTGTCTCAGCGGCATTGAGTTAGGACAGGATAGTCAAGTCCAGTGGGCAGGGAAATATGATTCAGGAAAGTATCCTTCTAAGTCAGCCTTTTCTCACCTCTGCTGTTCATCTGATTAGTAATGCTGTCCCCTGTGCCTGCAACATTGGTCCGGGTGGGGCCTTTTTGAATTCCCCATGATATGATCAGCATGGAAATCCTTGGCCTGTTCACCAGACCAAGGGTCCCAAATGGCCCCATTTGCCACGAAGGCATGTGAGCACAGCCCAAGAGGTGACAATGAAGCCAAGATGGAATTCTGCTCCACGTGCCACCTAACTGAGGGCAGGTGTGCAGGCCTGTGACCAGATAAACATGAGGTTGGCTTCTGCCCTGATAGGAACGGAGACACAATCATCTAGGGCAGGTGTTTGCTGTAGAAACAGCTTTTTATTCCTTAGCAGTGGCCTGGATTTGTTTTCCTATGGCCTGATTCTGGGGATTTTTGTCCTATGACTTTTCTTTTGCTGTGGTTTACGTGCTTATCAGTGTTGACTCAAATCCCTATCCTGAGTGTACGTCTAGATTACTCACTTCACTCCAAATTACCTACAAAGAAATAGTGAAAAGAGAAGAAGGAAGAAGTTCAGCATGGATGGTCTTTGACTTGTGATGATTCACTTGGGATTTTTTTTTTTTTTTTTTTTACTTAATGTTGGTACAAAAGTGATACACATCCAGTAGAAGCCATAAGTTTAGAATTTTGTTCTTTTCCTGGGTTAGTGGCATGTGGGGACACTCTTTTGTGATGCTGGCAGCAGCCGAGAGCCATAGCTCCCAGTCAGTCATGCGATCAGGAGGAAAAACAAATGATGCCCCACAGTGTACTGTATTCAATAAATTCTATGAGACATTCAACACTTTATTATAACATAGGCTTTGTGCTATTTTGTCCTGCTGTAGGCTAATGTGAGTGTTTTGAGAGCACTTAAACTAAGAGAAGCTGGGCCGTGATGTTGGGTAGGACAGGTGAATTAAATGCATTTTTGACTTAAGACATTTTCAACTTACAGATGTGTTTATTGGGGTGTAAGTCGGGGAGCATCTGCATTGAGCACTGACATTGTGCTAGGTATTAGGGAAAGAGAGATGAAGCTGGCAAGTGCCTTCCTTCTGGAGCTCACAATTCAGTGGGAGAGACCAGCACCAGAAAGACCACAGGGAAACAGGTGAATATTCCAGGGACTGTGATCTACTCTGTGGTTTGCTGCAGCCAGCAGGGAAGGGGAGGCCATTTTGGTGGTGGTGGTGGGGGAACCAAGACAAGGTGAAAAGTCTTCATGTAAGCTGAGGCAGAGAAAAGGGTGATAGAAACCAAAAAAAAAAAAAAAAAAAATAGTGTGGCGTGCTCAAGAAACTGCAATTGTTCTATTTCATGGGATATGGAAGCCGAGGGAGGACAGTGATGAAATGGGCGAGATAGTCAGGGACTAGGTGCAGGGCTGTTGATGGGTCAAGCTAGGTAGTGTAAACTATGCCAGGGGACTGTCCTAGATATATGGCTGGTTTCAAGGAGGCATTGAATTCCAAGTCATGGTGTCCAAGGACATATGGACACTTGGGCTTGATTTGGGTTGCATGGGTACTAGAAAGCCTGAACTGAGGTTAGCGTGTGCCTTCTGGAATTTCCTGGCAGTAGTGACATTTGAGTCTGCGTATTTGCCTGTTCTGGGTGAACAGGACCCTAGTTTGTTGCTATAGGGATAGGACTTAGGGTCCAGAGACCTGACCAAGACAAAACTAAGTGTTTGTCCTAGGGAAATGGGATGGAGTTCCTGGAAGAAACAGTCTAATTGTATAGACTGGGCCAATCCAGCTGGAGTAGGGGAGGTGTGGCTTCATAGGTTCACTTATGGAGAGCAAAATAAACCCAGATTCCACCAGTCAAAGGAAGAGAGACATCTAAAATGCTTCTCACTTGCTTAGGCTAACGCAGACATTCAGAGAAATAGAACTACAGCCAGGGAGACAGGGACTAGGAAGGTAGAGATTGATGTGGAGATTTCAAAGCAAGAGGTAGTTCCAGCAAAGGAAGACTCTCTCTTGTTCATTGAATACACCAAACTCTGCAACTTCCACAGGATTCCTCTGCCTGGAGCACTCTGCTATCTCTGATTGCAGCCATGAGCTACCAGAGCCTACAGGCTAGTCCACAATGCTGAAGGCCTGGCGTGCATGTGGGGAACCTCCTGCCCCTGCCCTGCCCAGCCTGAACCTAGAGCTTTCTCTCCCATGTTTTGCTTTTTCTAAGCAATGACTGGGTCATGCCTTCCTCTAGGTAGTATTTCCTCACTTGTTCTAAAATAACCCTCTGGATAGGGACAAGGTTCAGTGTGAAAGGAAACTCCCCTCTTTAGGGACCAGCCTAGACCCCTGTCCTATTACCCAAATGATCACTTTGTGAGGCTCCCAAGGACAATGACAATGTTTTTGGACAATGTTTCCAGAACAGTTTATGAGGAATCTTCTGATAATTTAATCTGCCCAGTCCACAGAGATTCTACCATACACAACCGGGCACACACACACTAGGACATTTACTGCCAATTTCAAAGAGTAGCGAATGGGTTTCTCTCCTGTCATCTGGGATGCTCAAAGATTTTAAATTTAGATGTTCCTGCAATAGTATAAAGAAATAATTTCAACAAAATGCCCCCTCCCAATAAGACTGTGTCCTGTGCCCTCAGCCTGGTGTCCTGTCTCAAATCCAGGGCCATCATGTTGACACCCACCTGACTTTGAAGCCTCTGAGCTGATGGGCAAAATGTGCCCACAGGAGTCCCTAGTACGTAAATGGCAACCCTGTGTTAATTTCCCTCTGTGCTTCCTAATGTCAGAGGCTGGAGGTGGGCTAAAGACAGCTCCACCAATGTCAGAGGAAGGCAAGCTGTTTCCAGAGGACCAACCAGGCTTTCCTCTTCCTGGTAACCCCAGGACTAGTCAGGGTCACACCTATTGTTACTGCTTTGAAGAGAGTTACATCCAAATGCTGAAAAAAGGATCACATGGTTTCGAAAGTCAGGTAGGGTTCCGAGTGCAGGCTGTCACCTGAAATGAGGCTGTTTATAGCATGTGGAAGGACAGGAACCAGGGAAGTGTCAGAGACCTGGTGTGGGATTAAGTGAACTTGGGCTCAGGATTAGGTGAACTTGTTAGAAGGGCTGGCTGCTTTTCCATCTCTGCCCTCAGGGAACGTTTTTATCTCCTTAAGTAGAAGCTTTGGTCAGAACAGCAGTGGGCTTGGGGAATGTGCGGCTTAGGGAGGGACTTAGAGCCAGTTCCTGAACCTCTCTTCCTGCTGAGACCACATCTGTCTCCTTCCTCTAAACACAGTTTTTAAAGAAAGCCAAAGAAGAGAATTTATATGAAGAAAAAAAAGAATTATTAGTATTCTGCTAGTTTCTTGACATATACATGTGATCCATTAAAAAAATTAAAAAAAAAAAACTTGTAAAAGAATCAATTTTCTTACTTCCAGATGGGCAAACGGGAGCTTAGAGATGAAGTTACCCAATCTGGGAACCTTTTGAAGGTAAATGGGGTGCTAAAAATACTCGTAAGTACTTACTACCTGAAAATTGGTTTTATTATTTGGACTTGTTAAATGATACTACTAGAAAATTCTTATTAATAATGAAATTGTTGCTTTTTAAAAAAATCAACAGATATAAGCCAGAACTGCCTCTGTTGATTGGAGGTATGTGGTTACCCTGAAGTCAGTGACTCTTGCAAGATCACAGAGTGGTGAGGGACAAAGCCAGGCTTCAGAGCTGATCTCTTTCCATGATTTCAAGCTGCTTAATTTTGGAGATGAAACAAGCTGGAGATCCACTGATGTCCCATTAGTGTCCTTCTGATCCCATTCTTGGAAATCAGGACTGGGTCCTTTTCCCCCCAGTGTTGAAAATTAAACACCTAAAAAATGCTGTTTTATTTAAGGAATAGGAGAGAGAGAGAGAGAGAGAGAGAGAGAGAGAGAGAGAGAGAGAGAGAGAGAGAGAGAGAATCGGGTGTGGGGAATGACACACTCCTCTGTTGCCCATGGGAATGGGGGTATCTTGCCTTTTTATAGACTTTTAGGTTTTCTTTCTTCTCATTCCCAAGTGACCAAAAGTCAGGAAAAGAGCCATTCAGGGGGTGATTGCTTGTGTTGGAAAGTGTAATACTACGCCTCCCCCGGGGGTGTTAGAAACCAGTTGATGTGGAAGTGCTGTCAACCCATTTCTTTTTCTTTTGATAACCTGTTATCTGTCCTTTGCCCCAGTCTCACTTCCAGGTTCAAGTATTCTTCTCTTTTCACTTGCGAGTTGGGATTGTCTGTCCGGCATTTCCTTCCCACTTCAGCTCTTCCAATATGACCCCTCCCAGCTACAGTGTTTGGGGTCTAGGTTGGCCACTCCCAAGGTGACAGCCTCTGAAAGTCTCCCCTTAGGCGGCCTCTGAGGGGCGTGTGACCTTGTCTCCCAGGTCTCCTTTCTTACTACTGGGCTCCCTGATTGCTGTGGACCCTTGGCCTGATGGTGGACCCTTCCTTAGCTTGACTTCTGGCCTTTGTGTGTTGCTAGGCCCTTCTCTCGTCTCCCTTCAGATTCCCTGTTTCTTTGACCCTTCTCTGCTCCCTTGGGTTCTGGGTGCTGGGTCTGTTACTCATCCTCAAGCCTGAGGCTTTCCCCCTGGGTGACTTTGCTTGCCCCTCCCTGATCTGGTCTAGAAATTAATTCATTCCTGGCTATTTTCCCTTCACCCACCTTCATAGCTACATTCACAATTTGACGGTCTTTGAGATTTAATCAACTAGTTCATTGAGCAATCCAGGTGTATACCCACCTGATTTGAAGTGATTTAGTTTAATGAAGATAATCATGTGACCCAAGTTTTCTGGGGCAGCCCTAATTTCAAATATTCTGTCTCATTGTACTCACAAAAACTCTTAGAATACTGAAAATATTGGTATTTGAGGATAAAAAATATCATCTTGTAGATGATCTTGGGCACCTGGAAAAAAAATAAGGCATAAATATGTCCCACCTTTGGCTTCAGACACATCCTTCTCTGCTAAACCTTTGTTTTGGTCAGTCTGGGTAAGCCCAAGAGAGAACAGCTCTTTTGTTTGTTTGTTTTCAAAAATCTCATTAGTATTGTTGTCCTCACTTTCTATTAAAAAGAACTTCATTGTCTTTATTGGATGCCAAATATTTTTCTTGCTGAGCAGTTTGGTGTTTCTCTAGTTAGCACCTAATACTGTGACTGTCTAAGTCAGGGGACTGCCTTCACTGCGAAATTTGCAAGAGCCAGGATCTCCGTGTCCTGTCTATCTCCTGAGCCCACAAATAAATCCTACTGCCAGAAAACACCCATCCTTGGCTTTGGTTGGACCTTCAGTTGCAACTGGCTGCCTTCTCTGAGCCTGAAGATCAGAGCAGCCTGGGGGGTCTAATCTGTTCCTGCCAGAAAGAGGGTATTTCTCCTGTAGATGGTTCCCAAGGGCCAGTTACAGCCACTATGGAGAGAGGAAATATCTCCAACAGGAGGGGCATTTTGAGTGGATAGAACTGCTAGAACAAGGTGGCATGGGGCAGAGCAGTCCCAGTGATAGGTCCTGAGGGCCACTGTTTCCTTGAGATACTTCCAAAAGAACCCTGAACTAGATGTCACAAAGGCCTGGGGTGCCCACTGACACACTGAGGTCTCTGAGAAGTTGTGCACAAAAGCTTTCAGCATTTCCTAAACATGTTTGACGGCAGCACACTCTTTTCATATTTCATCCTTTAGTATTTTAAAGAATAAAGGTAAAACAACAACAACAAAAAAAAAAGCAGGGGAGTGAGAGTCAGAGGGACCTGTCTTGATCCAAGTTCAAAATCCTTCCATTCAACTGGTTCACTTTGTTTGCTATGTTATCTAGTCTTGGTTTTCTCATCAGTAAAATGAGACGAACAGAGGACCTCACATAGGGTTGTGAAAGTTAAAAGTTACTGGATAGGAAAGCACTTTGCTTACATGTAACGGTGGTTACTTGGGAAGAGGCTTTGTTGAGGTAGAAAATTCAGCTAGTGCATTTGTGGCTCAGTGGTACAGCATGTGTTTAGCATATGAGAGGCCCTGGCTTCAATCTCCAGCACCAAAATAAATAAATATATAATCCCATTTATATTGACTGATTTAGAAGCTGCCTGTCCTTGTTTGTCTATTCAGGATGTGCCAGGACCAGAATATTTGAGATAAAATGTCAGGACTCAATGATAGCTAAATAATGGAGAATACTTTTGAATTAATACATGATTTTAAGAAAATACTTAAGATTCTTATAGCAGAATACAGAATGGATTAGAAAGAAAAGGCTTAAGGTTTGGTTCACTCCCTCTACTTACAGAATGAAGCCATGCTTTAGAAAGTTGTTAAAGATGCAGCAAGAGTGCTTGGGGTGGGCACGCCTGGGATCTGGAGGCTGAGATAGGGCCAAGACCTGTTACCCAGCAGGTGGTGGTGGGACTAGCTGTTCTCTTAGGGATTTGTAAGTGTGGCTTGGAAGGTTTGCCTTGAAACCTTGACTCCTTTTCATGCAGACATAAGAATGAGCCCCTGAATATTCTAAATATCTGTTTTTTATTTTTTTTCTTCTTTGTACATTAAACTGGGATTTCTCAACCTGGATTGCATTTAGGCCATTGGGAGAGGGGTGCAGGGTCAATTGGTATGACTTCTGTCATGAAATTAGAAACAACATTTTGTGTGCATATGTGTATGTGCATTTCAATGGGGGAAGACAGGCAAAATGGGTTTTGTTCTCTGTGAACTGCATGAATCACATCCAGAATAAACTCCCCGGCCGGCAGAGTTCACTCTACAATTGGTAATTGGATGGGGACTCAGGCACTCCTGTGAACCTCCTGGGCTTCTGCAGCTGGTCTGAGGCACTTGGTATGCTGCTTCATCAGCAAGAAGCTGGTTTTACTTGGTCTCCTTGCTCTGGGGAACCGTAGCTTCTCTGTACTTCCTCCTTCCCTTTCTGGCCTACAAAGTCCTTGAAACTTGCCATGGATGCTGCTGTAAATCCCAGGTTATCTATGGATGGCTGATGTGACTTTCACAGTTACCCAAATTGAACAAGCGGTGTGCATGCCAGGCAGCTCAAGCTGCTTGCATTTCAGTGAGTATTTAGTGGACACCTATTGGTGCCATGTACTATGTTAGGACCCAGGTGTAGGGCAATGAGAGAGAGAAAATAAAATAGCAAGCAGCCCCTGCAAATCAGGGGCCTTCTGTCCAGAGCATCCAGACAAATTATAATATGAGCAATAAAGAGGAAGTGATACAGAAGTACAGCCCCTATATTGTTACAGCTAAACTCTGATATTGAAGCTATATAGAAGAATGAGCCTGTATGGATACATTGTTGAACACATATAGACAGGATTCCTGCCAAGGGTAATGTCTATTAATTATGTCAAATCATCATATACACACGCAGAGATATAAAATTACAAATGAACTATAAGGATGGGAGATATGGTGCTGTAAGAGAATATTACAGGGGCAATTTGACCTTGTCACAGAGATCATGGAAGGCTTCCAGGAGGGAATAATGCTGGAGCTGACACCTTTAGGAAGGTTAGGATGGGAAAGGAACTCCAGGCATAAGGAATAGCATGTACAAAGGCCCTATGGAGAGGTGTAGCTTTGTGCCCATTAGTAAATGAAAGAGGTTAGGAAGGCTTGAAATCTGACAGAGCAAGGGAAACTGCAGAGATTGGGACCAGATCACTGGGAGCTTGTAGTCAAGCTGGATTGTGGTCTTTAGCCTAAGTTCAGTAGCAAGTCTTTGAGATGCTTTAAGCAGGAATGGGATGAGATATATGAACTAGCTATTTTATTGGAGGGATTAGGGAAGTTGATGTCGTAGCTAAGTGACTTTGGAGCTGATTTTGCAAGATGAGGAGGAGCTCAGTTGTTAAAGAATAGGAAGGACTTTCATGAAACTAGCCAAAGATGAAGAATACAACCAAGAGGACAGTACACTATGCCTGGGGAGTGGTAAGTGCTCAAACACCTGCTGGAGATTTTATTGGGAGGGAAGTCAGAGAGTTTTTGAGGAAGGGGATGTCTTCTACGTTCACCTTGAGTCCTGAGATTTTTAATCAGAAGTATCTCAGCTGTTTCTAGCCTCTGATTTCCAAGCCCAATTGTACATATGAGGATTTTGAATGATTTCCAGATAACTGGTACTGTTGGAGAAGAAGCCATTGCTCAATTTCATTTTTGATACGGGCTGTCTTTGGTCATGGCTTTCTTTAGGGGTTACTCATGTCAATTCCAATGTAGAATGAAGGTATTGTAGCATCCTGATCCAGGACTGTTCTGAGAGCCTGAAGTTCTCCTGCTCTGCCATCATTTGCATATAAGGCTACACTACTTGTGGAGACTCCAAGTAAGCAAATGGGAACTAAATGTTATTGGGCATTTGTAAAAATCCATTTTAAGGGATGGCAGCATTGGCTTTTCAAGTTGGAGACATCTTGTCAGTGTACTAGGCAAATGTAACAATTCCAAACTTTTAAGCTGCCATGTTATGGAGAAATCTTCAGCGTCTTCATGGGTATTGCATTGGTTTGAGCTGGAGAATATGCCTGAAATGTACTAAATGGTTGAACCACTAAGTGAGAAGGTGACCATTCTGTAAAGGGACAGGTGGAAACATTTATTAAGCACAAAATTACTGTTTTGAATAAAGGTTAGAAATCAGTTCCAAAAGTAAGGCAAAGATATATGCTGGGTTTTTTTTTTCCTGGGAAAATGATGATGAAGAAGTTATGCAGAAGAGAATATGAGTGTTGTCTTGAGATTTGTGAAGATTTTATCTGTAGGTGTAATAATACTAACAAATTACGTGTGTTTTTTGAGAATAGAGGAAGATTTCCCCCTAGATGGATCTGAAGACAGGGAAAGAGTGAGTATGGAAATAGCTTTTAGTAAGTACCTCATATGTTTGGGGCATCTCACATAAAATACATGACTCATCTTTATGCCAGTACAAATAAAGCTTTATTGTACCCATTTTATGGATGAGATGAGAGCAGGTAATTTTTAAGTGGCAGATCTGAAATTTGAAGTTGGTCCAACTATCTATAAGTACAGTTCATGCTGTTTGCATTGTTCCAATTTTACAAAGAACTAGAAACCGAGAGTTTGTTGGGTGGATGATAGTACTAGCTCTCAAGTCAATTATCCAACCTACTTACTATATTATCTCTGGACAGTGATGGGGTAAGGCCCACATAATCATAATAATAGTAGCTAATTGAATTGAATTGTTTATTGAATACGTGCTAAACTCTGGACCATGTTGATTTCATTCACATCTCCAAACCACCTTATGAGGTAGGAATGTATATTATTCCCACCCTATGGAGGAGGAAACTGAGGCAGAAGTAATTCATCTACACGCACATAGTTAGTATCTTCTAAATCTGATTCAAACTGAGGTAGTTCTGACTCTAAAACCTGCAGCATGATTCTTTGCCACATAGCCTACTCTCGACCACCTACCCAGGGGAGCTCTAAAAGAGCCATTGCTGGGGGTGTGACTCAGTAGTAAGGCATGTGCTTAGCATGTGTGATTGAGGCCCTGGCTCCATCTGACCACAGGGGGAAAAAATCACCAAAACTAGTCCTGCCCCTACTGAGTCAAGGCTCTGTCATCTCACTAACACCCTCCGTGGTGCAGTGTTTCCTTTTATATCCATTGTGTCCTGCCTAGAAAGGTACTGCTTAAAGCACGTCACACCAGGCTATGGGAAATGCTACCAATGGGTTCCCCTTGACCAGCCCCTAATTCAGAAGGTTTTGTTCTAAGTATCCTGTAAGAATTCTGCTAAGCTTAATTTACAGGGCCATAAGCCATAAAACATAGTTCTGTTTCGGATAGGTTTCATTTACTGACTTGTGGGAGAGAAGACTCATAAATAAATTGCTCCTTTTCCTTGTCGATTGCTGTCCCTATCTTTGGGAATGCATGGTTGCCTTAAATATCTGCAAAGAAAAGAAATTGGATTCTGTGTTAGTGACACTGCTTCTTCTCTCTCTCTCTCTCTCTCTCTCTCTTTCTGTCTGATACATTCTGAATATTTTACCCTTTTCTCAAGCTGGGAAATCTTTAGAGTCCTAATAGAATTATTTCTTGTACGGTGCTTTATGCAAAATGGCATTATTAATATTAAAATGATAAATATTGTGACTCCTGAAATGATGTGTTTTGATCACACTTTAACTGTGGCAAAACACTTTTTAAAGATACTTTCAAATGTTGTTATAACCTTATATTCACATACCTACACAGATATGGGTCATATGAGCTGACATTTGAAAAGATGATACTCAACTAATTCTCCCACAATAGTCTTTGATATAAATTATAAGGGAACAACAATTTTCTGCCTCTGATGAATGCATGTATAGGTACATTTCAAAAGACATTTTAATCTTTCCTTTTCACTGGGAAATGAGGCAAGTCTTAAATGGATTTTTGGACTTGGGCTTGCAAAGCTGAATGTCTGTGTTAACATGCCCTTAACGGTGTCAGACAGAAGCTCCTTCCTTCAGTCCTTGGGAGAGGGAGCCATTCATTCCACTTGCTGTACCATTGATGAAATTAAATGAGGTTAGGGCAGGAGATCAAGAGGCTCATTTGTTAACATAAGCACATTTATAAACAGAAACATTAAATGACTTGGGCAACTTCTTTCCCATGAATCTCAGTTTCCCCAACTATATAACAAAGAACTTGAATTAGGTGGTTGCTACAGACCCTTCTGGCATTAGCATTCCATGATTTGATGACTCTTGATATTGGCCATCCATGGAGTCCATAAAGGCTTCCCTCTTAAATGCTTAAAGTAAAATTAATATTTTATTATTTTTCAATTACTACTCTCTCTAGTTTTTCTTTGGAAGAAGTAAGAAAAAGGGAGTATATAAAAAGGAATTTGCTACCCCTGGAAATATTAATAATATAATAAAATTGATTCCTTATTCTCTGCCTGTTAGTACCTATACAAGGCTAGATGTTTTCTATTTCTAACTTATAACCTATAGGGAAAGTATTAATTGTCCCATTACCAATGAGGAAATTACATTTCAGAGTGATGAAGTCATGTGCTCACTCTCACAGAAAGCAGAGAGAAATCCCTGGGGTCTGGGACTCGAAATCTGAACTCAGTTACTATCTTCACAGACAACCTGGCCCTGAAATTTATGGGGACCGGAGTAAGTGCACACAGAGGCCCACATATTTAAATATTTAAAGGTTGGACTTCACGTTTTCTATGTCAGACTCTTCTGACAGATGAGGCACTGCCAGACTTCTCTACTCTTTTCAGAGTAGAGTTTGATAGCCATGACGCCTTCCACTGACCAGCTCACCTACTTTCTATAAACTTCCCTTCATCTGTTTTTTTAAAATTTTTTTATTAGTTGCTCAAAACATTACAATGATCTTGGCATATCATACATTTGATTCAAATGGGGTACGTAATCTTAATCTTATTTTTCCACGTGTACAGATTGCAGGATCACATTGGTTATACAGCCACTGGGAGAGGGAGTATTTCATAGTGACATTCATGTAACCACAGCTTATCACTAATGACCAACATTTCTTTAGCTTTTATACTAGTTTATCAGTGCTTCCATAACAAATTATCATAAACTGGATGGCTTAAAATAATAGAAGTATATTCTCTTATGATTGAGAAATTCAGAAGTTCAAAATCAAGATGTTGGCAGGGCCAAGTTTCCTCCCAAGGCTCTCTGGGAAGGTCTCTCCTTGCCTTTCTCAGCTTCTGGTGGCTCCAGGTGTTGCTTGGTTTGGAGCTGCCCATCTCCAGTCCCTGCCTCTGTCTTCATGTGGGTTTTTCCCAATATGTCTGGAACTCAAATCTCCCTCTGCCTTTCTCTTATAATGATACCTGTCATTGATTTTAGGGCTTAAATCCAGGATGACCTCATCTCAAGATTCTTAACATCAGCAAAGACTTATCCATCTGAGGCAAATTTACATGTTGTAGGGACAAGAAGTGGACATGTCTTTTAGGGGATTACTATTTAACCCACTATAGTCCTGGATGCCACCAGCTGGGCTCAGCCAGATTCAGGAAATCATTGGGTATGCAAAGGCATAGATGAGGGCAAAAGGAACATAGGGAAGAATCACAGTGTATAGAGAAGGAGCTGGGGATGGACATAGAGAAGAAGGGGAACATTCAGTGGGGATAGCTACAGCAGCTGGCATATGAGGGTCCAGGGATCTAGGCATGAAAGCCACATCAAGTTACCCATTGTTAATAGCCAACATGTAGACTGAGTTTCTACACTGTGAGGTCCTATAGGGAAGTCAGACATTTGAGCCAATAATGAGGCCCAGGGTTTGCAGACTGGGGACAGGAACAACCAAGAGGAAAAAGGCCTTTTGTAATGATAACTCAGGTGATCACAGAATGCACAGCACGGTGACACCTTGGTAACACCCCAGTGATGTCAGCAACTGGGGACTGGGATAGGGTTGGATGGTGGCTAGAGAGATGGTTTAAAATCTAAAATACAGCCCAGGAAAGACACTAAGCAAGGCAGGCCAGATATTGGGATTACTCATTAATAAATGATATCATTTATAGTTTACTGGTACCGTTTGTTGAGTACTTACTGTGTATCAGGAGGTTCTCTGCTAAACATTTTTAGTGGCACCAGCTTGTTTAAATCTTACAACAAACTGTGAGGTAGGTTCTATTTTGGGGGAGGAAAATTGAGACTCAGAGAGGTTCAAGGAATTTACTGACATCTTGCAGCCAATGTGGGGTAGGGCTAGTATTCAAACTGGATTCTGTGAGTTGAGTACCCCTCCTATTAGTCTTTGCCTGAGCATAGGAGTGGAGATCTGCCCATATCTTATAGGGCTCTGCTGGAGCCCAGGTGTATAAGTGGACACCAAGGAAAGTGCTAGAAGATGGGAGACATAAAAACTAGGGCCTCAGTCAAACAAGCAAGGGTTCTAATTGGATGCTCAAGCTGGGAATTAGTGAAGGAAGCCAGCCTGCAGGGAGGAGACTGAGACAGGAGGCCAGTTCTGTAGACCAGCTGTGGACTGGCACTAGAGAAGATAAAGACTTGTATAGGAGTTTTTATGGGGCCCAGGTCTTGTTATTGTATGCAGAATAATGGTGGAAACAAGAAAATTTTTCTTGCAAAGGAAGTAGCCCAATGATGAGACTCTCTTCTAGAAGTTTCCTAAGTAGATGGTGGGCAATTTTGACTTTTCTTGCTCCCAAACAATGTCAGCTCAAGATCAAGTTGCCCTGGCTGGCAGAATGGGCAGCAGTTTGCCTGGCCCCTAGAAGATAGAAACTGATGAAAGGAGGTGGCAGCTGATAGGAACAAGTGTGCACATGCGTGTGTAGAAACCTATATGTGTGTGTTCATCAGGGGATAAAGGGAGTGGGGGACTTGGCTGTCTCTTTTGATAATCTAGGTAGGGGGACAGGACTCTGATTGCAATTACTCCCAGTTTCCCTCTGGCTTCTAGATTCTACCATCTTTGAATCTTTCTCTTTCCTCTGTAAAAAGTTAAGCCTTGTGCAAGTTCAGAGAATTTCTCAAAATGAACTTATTAGCACTTTAGTTGTATAAATAAGTATTTTAATTTTTGTGGCGCACATTAAAGTTGGTGGATGGGAGACTGTCAGAATTCTTAATCGTCATGAAATATGCTCTTAATAATCAGTCTTATTAAATCTAAATGAAATGCCTGTATGAGGCCCTATTTTGGTATTTTTCTGAACTCACTGCAGCTTTTTTATCTTAAACAGCAACCAGAGTCATTCTAAATCATCATCAAATTAACTATTTATGCTCTCTTTCACCAATGTTCTGCTTCTCCCACAATCTGCCTCTACACCATCCTCTCCACAAACCTCATGTTTTATGGAGAAATAATTAGCACTCGGGGCTCTGTGAGGACACCCTTTGAGGGCTGGAAGGGAGATCCAGTCATGGGCAGAACAATCCCCAGGAGCTCCAGGGAGCCCAGCATCTCCTCAGAGCCTGCTGTTTCTGAATGAGAAGGCCTCAGCACTGAGAAAGAAGCAGGAGGTGCCCACTGGAGTGCAGCCTGCCCAGAAAGACATCTGATTTGCTCCCTCAGTCAGCTTCTCTTGGCAGAAGGCCAGTGACAAGGTAACGCCTCATCTCAATTTCTTTCAGATGTGATTTGGAAGAAGGGAGCCGGCCAGCTTTGCAAGACCTTATCTTTTTTTTTTTTTTTTTCTTTCTGGAAGCTGAGCAGAAAATTTCCAATGCAGAGATCTGAGCTGGCTAAAACTGTAGTAGCAGATACAATGCAATGTCATTTCAAAGTCTGGGACAAGATTAGGAAGGAATTCCACCCATGACCTTCAGAGAAGCTGAGAGCTAGAAAGCTCAGGGGTGACATCTAAGTATGGACAAATTCCCCCTCATCTTGGACTTTTATAAGAAGAAAAGCAAAGAGGTAAAGAAGTCGTGTTTCATAGAAGATAACAGATTTCTTAACCTGAGAGAAGTAACAACTCACCATAGATCCCATCCCAGACTCTGAGCCCATCCTGGGAGTCCCAGCTTGCCTCTGTCGGGCCTCTACTCCAACGTTCACCAGAGCAGCTGAGGCCTAAAGCTTCCTTTCTTCAGGCCTGTTGCCTTTTTTGTACCAGGAATTGAACCCAGGGGTGCTTAACCACCGAGCCACATCCCCAGCCCTTTTTACTTTTTATTTTAAGACAGAGTCTTGCTAAGTTTCTGAGGCTGGCCTTGAACTTGTGATCCTCCTGCCTCAGCTTTCTAAGCTGCTGGGATTACAGTTGTGTGCACGATCACAACCAGCTGGCCTGTTGCTTTTTGTCACCACCTTCCTCCTCCTCCAGGGATGGAGTTGCAGCTGGAACTCTGGTCAAGGTTGTCAGGTTCAGGTCCCTTGGTGGCAAATGGCTCAGAAGCCAGCCAGGTATGAGGTCTACTTGGCGTTGTTTAGTCAAGCATCTATTTATGACTTTTTTTTTTTTTGCAAAGAAGGGTGAATTTCTCCAGCTACTAGGCAGAGGAAAGGTAGTTACAGAAAATCTGAACACCAGCATCCAGGTCCCATCCCTCATAATTAGCAAACTAAGGGCAGGAAATGTGAAGCCACTTTGTCAAGGTGAATAGCCGATAACCAGAATCTAGACTGTTTCATACAGCTTCTGCTTCTGAACTAAGGATCTCTGTGACCTTATGGTAAACTAATATTTCTTTTTATTCTTTTACATTGTAGCCTTTTTTTATTTCCTTCTCAGTAATTTTTGTGTTTTCTTTTTTCATCTGAGGCATAGGAAGCATCTTGCAATTTGAAAGAAACTTCCACTGTTGTGGCCAATCTGGGTTTGAACCCCACATTTGCCACTCACTGACAAGCAACCTTGGTTAAATGAAATAATCTTTCCAGTTTCAGTTTTCTTATCTTTAAAATGGGAGCACTAATGACTCCCTCACAGGATTAAATGATAAAATGTATGTGAAATTATTGACCTCTGGTAGGTGCTCAGCAAATGCTACTTCTTCCTTTTCTTACATAGCAATAAGTGTAATCAATTGAAGATCAGGATTGTGGACTTTATTTGGCACTATTTATGTGCTTCCATTACACAAAGATATTTAAGCCTGCACTAGGCACCGGTTTTCTATAAACTGAAGTTGGTATTAAGCTGAAATGAGTACAGTATGTCAAGTTCAGTTATTTTTATACCAGAACAAAAAAGTGTTTTTAGCTAAGGATACAGCCTCCATCACAAGGAGATGGGAAGAAATGTTCCTGAGCCCTGACAAGAGCCAAACCGGGTTTTTTTTTCATGGGTTCAGTAGTGTCCTAAGAATGTAATCATTTGTTTTTCTCTGGCTTGGCTTGGAGGTGCCAGAAAGCCAAAGTCCAACTGTGAAGGCCTTGCAGGTAGCCAGCTGCCGAATGTACTTGAGTCCTGGTTCTCAGCCAGCCTCACACCATGGCTGAACTCTAGGAGCTTGAGTAACCTCATAGCTGAAGTTTCTTCTAATCATTCATTCACTCACTACGTGTTTATGTGCTTCCTTTAGTGTTAACCTTTAGGGACACAAGGATGATCAGTACAGCATCAAATACCTAAAATATCTACAAAATAATATTTCACTTAAATGAAAATAAAAACACACTAAATGATGTTTAATTACCAAGCAACCATTGAATGTCAACAAATACAAGAAATGGATTTGATATCAAAAATTGGCCCATTAGAAGGGGAAACAAGGTTTTGGTGGAATTATCTGTGTGGTAATAGAAAAAGAACTGGATTGTGATACAGGGTAGCTGGGTCTAAATCCTGATTTGTGTTCTGGAAAAGTTACTTGCCTTGTGTGCTAGTTAGCTTTTCATTGCTATGACAATATATTTGAGAAAAACAACTTAAAGAAGGAAAGGTTTATTTTGGTTCATGATGTCAGAGGTGTCAGTCCATGGTCAGCTGGCTCCATTTCTTTGATCCTGAGGTGGGTGGAAAGAACATCATGGTATTAAGGTGAGGTAGAGGAAAGCATTTCAGCTTATGGCAGCTAGTTTTCAGAGAAAAAGAGAGAGGAAGGGGCAAGGGACAAGATAAAGTCCCTAGGGCACACCCCAAGGAACTACCCCTTTCAACTAGATCCCACCTCCTGCCATTTCTGCCCCCTCCTGGTAGACAATCCAGTTATGTCTGTACCCTTCATTGGATTAGTCTATTGATGCGGTTAGAGTCTTCATGAGGTTAGAGTCCACTTCTCAAAGCCCTACCCCTGAACATTGATGTATTGGGGACCAAGACTTCAACACATGATACTTTTAGGGATATGTCAGATCCAAACAATAACAGCTTATTGAGCTCCAGTTTTCCATGTTTAAATAGAACCTATAAATATTTTCCTTATTGCTTATTATGAAGATTTAAGTCTAAGTTTTATGAAAACACCTAGTACAGGGCTGATATAGAACAGGTGCTTGGTGAATGGAGGCTGAAACTATTTGGAGAGGTTATAGAGGGGATCCAAAGCTTCAAACAAACCTCACATCACAGTTTAGGTAGCATAACTTAGAACAGGTGGTTCTTCATTATTCAAATTAAATCAGATGATCCCCCTACCACTGAGAGTTTAGGTGAATTTAGATCCTGGATCTACTCTTCACTATTTTAGCTCCTTCCCTTGGACCATGCACCATGTAGAGTAGCTTTTTCTTTAATTTGCCTAATATTCATCTCTCTTTTATTTTATTTACTTATTTTTGATACCAGGGATTGAACTCAAGGGCACTTAACCATTGAGTCACATCCCCAGCTCTTTTTTTGTGTTTTAGAGACAGGGTCTCACTGAGTTGCTTAGGGCCTCACAAAACTGCCGAGGCTGGCTTTGACCTCGAGATCCTCCTGTCTCAGCCTCCTAAACAGCTGGGATGACAAGCGTGCACCATCATACCCAGCTAACTCATCTCTTTTTTAAATACCAAAAGAAACACTTTGTTCCACAGGCCTAATCCCTTTACTGACAAAGGAATTAGGAAGACTAAGGGCCTGAAAGTGCAGCTGCTATGAAGGGTCCTCATCAGCATCTGCCTGAAATATCAATTTCTGGTGTCTATTTAAAATAGAAACCAACATGCCCTCAATTTCCTCAATTTCCCTCCTGCCCCTATTCCTGTCCCACAAATCAACTGCTGTGAAAAGTACCAATTGCTATGTAATTGAGATTTTTTTTTTTTAAAGAACGACAGTATCAACGGCCGTGAGAATGGGAAAGAAACAATCACAGGTTTTGATAAGTCCACTCCAATGAGATGGGGATGCATGGATCTTGTTTTTCTTTTTTTTTTTTTTTTCTAGAATGGACTGGGAAAATGACATTGAGCGTCTGTGAGAGCTGGGCAGGGACTGGCTTCTTCTGTCTCCTGGGCCAGTCTCTTCTTTCTCAGGCACTGAGTTCCTGCTTGGTGCTCAAGTGCCCCTGCCTGGGCACAACTCCCATCAGCTTCCTGAAGAGATTAGCCGGGAGCTGAGATGCCTCACCCACACCTTCCCCAGACCAGTGCCTGATGTACTTCAAGTGATTCCACCAGGCACTCCTCCTAAGCAGGGAAGAAGAAAAACGAAAGAAAGTGAAACCAGGCACCCCCATCTTCTCTGAGTGGACTGTTATCAAAACCTGTGATTATTTAATTCCCTCTTCTCACTGCAGTTGATGCTGTCATTCTAAAAAAAAATCATAATTACATAGAAATTGATGCTTTTTACAGCATTTTTACATACATTATTCCAGATAATCCTCAACAGCTTATGAAGGAGGCATGGTACTATTATCCTTCCTTGCTAGATGTGCTAAAAGCACCCTCATGCAGTGACTTCCCTCAGCTCAAACCCCAAGGCCACAAGGGAGCAGAGTCCAGCTCCCATCAGGGAATGGCAGGCCAGTGGTCTGGACCTCCATTCTCTTAAGGTGCCGGGCATCCTTAGGGAAGCTCAGGTGCCAGCTCTTGGCGCTGCTCTTTGCAATTCCTCTTTAGCTACCTCTACCACCCCCGTGCACACTTGCAGGTCTCTTTCTTCCAGGAACAATTATGCAGAAAATGGGAGCTGACAGTGATAGATGGACTTTTCCATTTTCTGCTAACGGGGCTGTGAAGTCAGAGCCCATTTTAATGAATGTCCATTAAGGTCAAATTTGGAAAGCAGGTATTAAGAGTCATCGCTGCTAATTACACCCTGAGAGCTCTATTTGTATTTCCAAATTGGATAAAAAGGTTAGTAAAATGGAACGTTTCAGCACCGGCTGACTCCTGGCTTGCTCTCCAAGTTTTCGGAAATGATCAGCTGCCCAAACTTGCTGAGAAATAATGTTCTATCTTATTCTTGCCTCATGCCTCACAGGTGAGCCACAGCCATGAGCAGTGACTGCCTCTTGAATCCTGTCAGTCTCTGGCAGATCCGATTACATCTGGGACCCTTAAGAGTACTTGAAGCAAACAGCACTGGTCTATTTTAATCCTGCTCCTTCTAGAAACTAGAAACTGTAAGGAGAGTCTTCCTGCTGACAGGTGGCTCCATAAAAGTCGTCCATCTGCTGCTAATTATGGCAGAAAGAAAATTCACACAGCCGAGTTTTCAGTTTATTTGCTAAAGATCTCCAAAGGTGTAACTGTCTTCCCGGATCACAAGGCCATTTGCAAATTACATCTATAGAGCCTGTTAATTATTTAAATAATTTAAATCCCAGGGTGGCAGGGAACATTTAACAGAAAGAAGGCTGGTTTGGTAAGACTGGTGATCTATGGTGATGGAAGAAGTTAATCTGTTCTCACAGCTCATGGGATCTGAACTTTTATTTTGCCCCTTACCATCCTTTCCAAGGGAAGCTCAGAGAGTGGAAGAACTAGGTACATTTTAGACATGACTTCTTTGGTTCCCAAATTCTAGCTGGTCTTTCTCTCCTCTTCATGGTTTCATCTGTAAAATGGGTATAATTTCTTACCTAATGCAGAAGGCTGTTGTGATCTTGGAATAGGAAATGTTGTTAGAAAGTATCACATACAAAGTAACAGAATATATGAGAAATTTAAAACAATTAAATCAATAGAAATAATTAATTCCGGTAGATCACATGATTAAGTAATTTAATAAAAGAAGAAATACATTTTTTCCTTTCCCCATAGTTTTCTTTCCCTTTTCTCATCCAAACACCAGTAGAATTTAAAAGTTTTTTCCTTATCTGGATTCTTAGAAAATTGTATGTATTCTTCTTTTATTTGTTCTGCAATAATTGACTTAAATGATATTTTAGTCATTAGTTTATGGGTCCAACTCTTTCTGCTAGACTGAGCATGACTTGAGGTAAGAACATTCTTTTATTTGTATATATGCCCCCAGTACCTAGCAGAGCCTGATGCATAGTAGATGTTCAAGATATAATAAATCAAAAACCTTAGACATTAAACAAATAACATTGATTTTTGCTTTATGATGAAGTCATGTTCAACAATACTTGAATAAGTGACCCTGAATCTGTCAATTTCGTCATTTTTGACATGTTTGATGATTTTTGTGCAAGTACTAGACATTTTTAAAATCTATTTCAAAAAGACATATAGGATCTGGAATCCTCCTGATGCTGTTCTCTAGATTATGTTCTTGGGTATTACACAGTACTCAATATAAGACACTGGTTTTCAGCTATGAGATAAAGGTAAGGCAGTATTCACTAGATGACTTAAGTTACAAATATCCTGATGGCTTTAACTGTTAAGTAAGAAATTGGTCCTTTGTTGAACGATTTGCAGAAAATACACATATAAAATAAAATCATTATGTATTAAAATGGCAGAACAATGAGATGATGGTAAAGTTGAAAAATGAGGATCTATCTCAAGGTAAAAGCAGTGCTAGGGCATCCCTGACTTAAAGGACCCAATTGTGGCAGTGTATTTGCATGTCCTTTAGTCCAGGGAATACAGTAAGAATATAATTCATATGGGTTTCTATATTTTCAGGTTCCCCTGGAAGGCAAGTTAGGAGAATTTGATTAAAAAAATGATGTAAATCCAAATAGCCTAAACAACACAAATTCTAAAAAAAAAAAAAAAAAAAGAAAAGAAAGAAAAATATAACTAGAATACAATTCACCAGGAGACTGAAAAGATTTTTATTCCAAATTGTCCTATTAGATAAATCTGTTACATTTGCTACTGATTTTATTTTTAAAATGTTTTCTTCTGGTTCTGTTCTTTGTAGACTTTCTACTTCTGATTATTTAATGATCCTCCATTCTTCGAAATGTTGCCTGACTTACTGAGGCTGAAATCGGGTAGTATATTTTAATAAGTCTCTTGAATTTCAATATTGTTTGAGGTCTCAGTTTTCAACCAATTTCCTTTTACATTGCCCTCAGTTCCTCCTGTTCTGATCTTATTGGCTTCTTGCCTGATGACCTGATCCCTTAAAGCTGAGCCTTCATTTGGCCTAACTTCTCTAGCTGTAGTTTTTGTCTTCTTCCTTTGAGGTCTCTTTCTCTGGTTATAAGGCCCTGCAGTCTGTCAGGTAGCCTCTTCTGGCCTGGCTTGGTCCTTGAAAGCAGTATTCTTTCTTGGCCTTTCTAACCCCATGAGTAGGACTTGGGAAAAATACCAGGTGGATAAGTCTCATGATATGGGAGCTTTCAGTTAGAGCCCAAATCCTGATTCTTCCTCTAATCTCTCCCCATGTCCACAGCTTTTCTGTTCTCTTCTGTTTTGTAATCTCCCGGCAAGATTTCCCAAAATCTTCTTGTGACAAAAGCCTTGTATATTTGAATCCTAGAGACATTATTGTTGCTCTCTTCTTCATTTACCTACAGGTAATAATGAGACTGAGTAAAATATATAGGGGGGTCCTACTTGGGAAAGGGTTGCAGAAACTTTGAATCAAAAACTAATACTTATTGTATGTTGTTGTATGAAATTCCTTGTTTATTGAAATAAATGGTTGCTCCCTTAGAATACACTTACTCTTCTCTTGTTTCTCACTCAGGTTTAATACAGTGCTTAACCCATGCTAGAACCCTATAGTGTTAGTTATGAAAGTCATCTCTTCGCTGACTCAGGCTTGAGTGCTGTTGCTACCACCAAACACTTGCTGAGAATTATGTGCATCTATCTCCTCATTCCTCTGCGATGAGAAACTTTTATAAACCAAGGCCAGTGAAGTTGTGTTTATTTTCTAGATAAGTTATTGGTAAGAGTATGTCAATGTGGTATAGGGATGGTATATTCAGGCTAAATAATTATTCTGGGGTGATTTTATAATTTATCAAAGATTGTTTCTGTGATAAATTTCATATTCAAAGACATTTTTTTTTCAAAATTACTTTTTTAACTCTCCAGTGTGAGGCTTGATGTTTTGAGAGAATACCTCCATTGTCACTACTCTGCGGAGATTTTGCCAAGGTACATTTTGCTTTGCTAGGGAAGAAACAGCCTTTTTGTGGCCATTAAGGATTTCTTGGCAAACCTGAATCAAAATGTCCTTGCCAGAACTTAATTTGGGGAATTGCATTTTTTCCCACTAATTAACTCCATTGTTTCAATTAGGAAAGAACTCTTCCTTCCAAACCAGAACACTGTCTCTGTACAGGAAGATGGCTTTGAAATGCTTTCACAAGGAAGGCAAGCATTTGTTGTACTAAGTTTAACCAGTGTCCTACGCAGCCACATTTTCAAGATGGCCAACCCTGTTTTTGAGGGTCAGTGTGTTAGAATCAAAGTGTTCTTTAGAGTTGGAAGTTACATCAAAGGAGATGTATGAAATGATTTTTCCGTTCCTATCTCACGGATGAAGGCTCACTGAAGTAAAATATCTTGTCCAGGCTCATCACACTTAGAAAGCACAAGATCAAGACTAGCATATTAGGTCTCTTTTCTCTGCAGAGCAGTTCTAAATGGCTCATCTGGATCTTACATCCTTAAAACTGACTGATCTCTTTATAAATATAGTATTTGCCTTGGGTGTAGCTCAGTGTTAGAGGGCATGCTTAGCATGTATAAGGCTCTAGGTTCAATCCCTAATACCAAACAAAAACAAAAATATAGTAGCTGGCTGAGTTTCTAAAAGCCATGCCAATCACTTAACCCTCCTTGTACAGGACTGAAGAGATACTTTTCACCTAGAATATAGAGCAGTCAGCAATCTGTGATCTTTGGCAAGGAAATCTAAAATTGCTTCCTCTCTATTAATGCAAATTATTATAATTAACATCGGTGATGTATTTAATTGCTATTTGTAAAAACTACTTTCTATCTGCATTAAGCTTTGGAAAAATAGCTATAAATATTTTGGTGACTCGTGACAGTAAATTAATTGCAGTACTGACATGAGAATGATTTAGAACCTTGTTGATCTGTTGACTCGTTTTCCCAAGTGACTTTGTCCCTTTGAGACAGGAAAAAAAAAAGTCACCAAAGATACCTTAGTCTGACAGATGCTCTCTATTTCTTATCCCTATGCTGAAGATTTTTATGTCCAGGGAGAATAGTAGATTGTAAAAGATGCCTTTTTGGCCTTTTGGACAAGTCTCTGGAAGCTGATGGAAAGAGGGATAACATTAACCCACTCTTTGCTAATTCTCATAAGAGCTCTTGTCTCACTCTACCCGTGGAGTATTCACTGAGAATAAGACATGCGAGCCAAGGTCAGACACATGTTACATTCAGCTCAAAATATGTTCTAACAGCAGCTTCAAGATTGTCAATGCTAACATCAAAAGAATAGAAACAGAAACCAAACAACTTTCCTTAGAGCCCTATTCTACATTGTCCAACTATTAATTTGTAGGGGATCATTTTAGCTAATATCTTGATTCAATAAGTTCTACATGTTGATTTCTGTCTGTGTGAAGAAAAATATTCTTTTTCGTAGTTTTCATTTGTTCTGAATATGTACTTGTAAAAATTCTTTGCACTGTCCTCTACTCTGGTGACCCCAGTTTCATTGGGCTAGCGATGGGTATAGTTGAAGAAGCTTGGCTGGTAGTCATCATTTGAGCAGCATGTCAAAGATACTGTCCCATATCAATGCCAACATTGCTGGTCTTTGGGGTGCTGAGTTAAGAGAATTGAAGCAAATGTCCCCTCCCAACATTGTGACTTACTGTCACTATTATCCAACAAGCACTACTGATACCTAAATCCTTCTTAGTCAGCATTTCCTTCCTAATGATGTCTAATATTTAGCTTGGATTTTTTTTTTTGGGGGGATGAGTACCAGTAAATTGATTAGTATATTTGAAAACCATTATTTTTAAAGCCATTGTTTAGTTTGTAGTCATTTTCTTATGTAGTAGGAGGAGATGATCTTCCCATCTATAGATTAAGTACTATTTAAAAGTTCACATTGAAAGAACCTTGATAGGAAGAATAATTTCATTCATGATTTTATACCTCATATGCCTAAAATGGCACCTAAAACTTGGTAGACAGATGGGCCAAATTTTCAAAGTTAAATTGAACAGAATAAATGGCAATGGTAATCAGCAAGTTATCTAATGAGGGATGGATTAATTAGATTTTGGAAAAGATGCTGACATGTTGTTGTGAAAGGTGAGGTCATTCACGGCTTCAGTGGATGGTTTATTATTGCACTCATGTAACAAACATTTATTGCATTCCTATTATGTTCCAGGCATTGCATGATAAGTTGAAGGAAATAGAATGTGGTTTGAAATTCATTTGGGGCAATCAGAATTACCTTTTTAAAAGAATAAATAACTTTCATTATTAAACCATGATAGAGGTATAACCTATATACAATAAAATGTATAAATAGTAAATGTACACCCAGATAAATGTTTGTATTTACAACCACTACCAGATTAGATTATAGAATGTTTTTATCCCCTCATAAGGTTCCCTTTTGCCCCTTCCCATTAGTTACACATGCTACATAAATAAGCAATTCTTTTTTTTTAAAAGAGAGAGGTGAGAGAGAGAGAGAGGAGAGAGAGAATTTTTAATATTTATTTTTTAGTTCTTGGCGGACACAACATCTCTGTATGTGGTGCTGAGGATCGAACCCGGGCCACACGCATGCCAGGCGAGCGCGCTACCGCTTGAGCCACATCCCCAGCCCATAAATAAGCAATTCTAATTTCTACAAGCTTATATTAAAGTTTTCTGACTCTAAATGAGAGAAATCATACAGTGCATACTTTTTTGTGTGTGTTAGTCTTGCTTTGTTCAACACACTTTCTTTGAGAGTATCCTTGCTGTTGCATATGGCAGTAGTTTTGTTTTATTTTTAAAATTAATTATTGTATTTCCAGAATCACTTTTGACATTACTTAAAATGGTATTGGAAGGACTTATTGGAGGTGGCAATGGCAGCGGCATAGTTTTTAAATCTCTGGAGCTATCCATTAAAAAAAAAATCAGAATAACTAGGATAGGAAAATGGAAAACCCATCTACAACAAAACTGAGCGAAAATATATCCACATAAATGCCAAAAACCAAGCAATGCTAACCAGCAGAGAATAGTGCAAGAAGGTGGGGGGTGGGGAGAGGACTGTGGATGAACTCAGTAACAGTCCTCAAACTGACTCATTGGGAATCTCAGCAGGCTAGTCCAAAGAGAATAGCCAAATTCTGGGGGAGTTTAGCAATCTGCAATTCATGGTTAAGGCTGATGTAGACAGAAATGTCTGGGACCTGTGTACTCTAGAACAATCATCCCTCACAAGATGAATCTTCTGAGGAGGACAAAATTCTGTGAGTAGAACTGAAATTACTCATATCAGGGATAACAGGGGCAGAGAAAAGTGAAGGAAAGTACAAATATACACTATCATACTTCCTGGCATCTGCTGGCTCTGATCCAGATGCCAGGAAGTATGGTAGTGTATGTTTTAACAGCAAAAACAACAGAAAGGGGAACTCTAGAAAATTTAGATCTAAGAAGTATATCCTGGTCTGTCTTCCCTTTCTAGCATAGAAAAGTACATTTCACTTAAAATAAGTCACAGAAAGGGACTGTGGAAAAATCTCATACAGATGTATCATAAGAAAGAGAGAAAAAGAGGATCAATGAAACATTCTTATAGACTCAAAGAAACCACAAGAGCATTCCTACAAAAGATGATCATTGCAAACTAACATTTAAAAAATAGATCCAAGAAAATAATGGGAGCTATGAAAGAACACCACATAATGTTTAGGAAATTTCATAAATAATATGTTTGGAGAATATATGAGAAAAAGAGAGTGAAGAAAGATCTGTCTAAACTCAGAAAATAATAAAAAAAATAAAAGAAACAAGGACTAAATGAGATGAAGCATGAGTGAATAAGCACCATAGAAAATTCCTGAAGAGCAACAGAAAATGAAAGGAAGGGGAAGAATATAAATAAAAAAGAAATTTAGAAAGAGATCAGATTACAGAGAAAGTGAGACAGAAGATAGGCAGTAAAGATACAATACACATATAATAGAAGAAACCAAAGAAGAAATCAAAACATGGAATAGAATTAGCATTAAAAACTGTAACTTAATGAAACTTCCCTAAAATAAAAGATAATTAGGACAATCAAACCAAACTGTCTTAAAACTAAAAGTCTTCTTGAGCACCCAATCATAGTTACATCCACAGAGAGAAAAAAAAAATTGAATTGTTATCAGCCTTTTAAAAAATAATACCTTAACCTTTTAAGACAATGGAGAAACATTTAAATAACCCAATGACATCAATAGTGAGCCAAGGAGTTTATGTCCAAGCCAAACTTTAAGTACAAAGTTACAGCAAAAGGTTTTATACAGGCAAAACCCCACAGAATAGTGTTCTCACGAATCTTCCTTAAGGAAACTACCAAATAATGCAAGAAACATTGCAGGGGGGCTGATGTCTAACAGCAGCCATTAGAATATATGAAAATAATATTTGCATACTTCTATATTTATTCTGAAAACAAAAGGCTTGGTACTGATGAATATTTTGTGAAAATATGAAATATAAGATGAAGGTGCAGTTGAAGACAAAATTAGTGCTACTTCAATCAAACTAGTACTACAGCCCAGACACACATTTCTCATGGATGAAACCCCTTAAGGAATTCACTTGTTGGTGTTTTGAGATGAAGCTCAGTGTGTCACATGAGGGAAGAGCCATAAGTCAGTCTTTATAAATTGTTGGCTGTACTTTTGTTAGAATCCAACAATAGAACACCTGCAAAGAATTCCCCAAAGCACCATACCAACAGAGAACATCACAGAAACACCCTCTGCAAAAATAAATTTTTTTTAAAAGAAAAGTAAATCTCAGGCAAAGTTTCTAGAAATGGATATTAGTCTGATTTGAAAAAAAATATTTATTATGGTTTAATTCTGACCAGAATGATCAGTGGTACCATATAGTATCTTATGGTACTTTATGACCAGTTGTGTTATCACATCTTTATGCACATGGCAATATGCTTAAGGTGCTATCTGTAGGACTGTGAGGGGCTCTGATATTGGAACATGTTATACATGATCCTTCTATAGATGTCACCAGTACTTTGAATACCTGGATCATATGTATGACATTTTGAATTGTGCTTCCTGGCTTTGATTACCTAAAATATATACTCCATTGCAACAGAACTTTTAGTTTGTTAAACACATTTGATTCAGAATCAGAGCTAGAACTTAAAAGTTTGCCTCAAGCATCTTAGTCTAGTTCCCTGGCCCTATTTACTGTATGCCCCATATATCTGATTTTTTCAGGAATACTCATTTAGGGCATTTGGAAAAGTTGAAATGCCCAGTTGCATGTTCTTGGTCCCTAAATCCAAAGATTGGTTATTATCCCCAGATTGTATTTCTTGCAGAAAGATGAACACGGTCTTTGAAATTAATGGGCTAAATTTTGCTGAATAATGTTTTCCTTGTTTGATTTATCCCCAAATAAGAATAATTTTGAGATACTCTATAAATAATTTTATTGGAAACAACTTTTCTTTTGGAATTGAACTGAAATAACCATGTCAAAAGCCAACAAACAGATGGTAAACTTTCTGTTTCTGCTGACAGAGACAGAATTTTCTGAAAGCTGAAGGGGGACTTCAGGCCCTCAGATCTAAATGCCTTCCTCCACCTTTCAACTGTAATAGATTTGGGTCCTTTGCTGAAGACCCACATTTATTTCTAACCTATATAATCTTAGTGTTATTTTCACTGTTTAATTGCTGTAAATGACTGATTTAGGAATGTTGGAATAGGAATCTGAAATTATAGAAAACTTTTAAATTTTTTTGTTAATGAATCTAGCATCAGTTTTTGGGGGGATGGGGATGGATGTTTTTCTTCTTTCTGTTTCAAAGTGTTGGAGTGCTGCAAGCTTTGTATTTTGTTGTTGTTGTTTTGTTTTGTTTTTGTTTTTGTTTTGTTTCATTTTGTTTTCTCCTGCATAATTTCAGAGACACACCACTCAGAGGTACCCCTTCTCAAACCTCTACCTTTATGATTCAACAGCATTTACCAAACACTCATTATATGCTAGACATTTTGTTGGACATTTATTTTTCCAACATAATCCTTACAGTGACTGAGTATAGTGGAAATATTCATCCCTTTTTCAAAAGATGAGAAAATCCTGGCATTTATTATGGAGGCAACTTGCCTAAAGCCACAGAAAGCCATTTGCAAAAAGGTAGAATTTGAGTGTTCAGACTTTGGAACCAAAATATATGGTTGTAAATTCTAAAAGCATCACTTCTAGCAAATCAATTACCTCTTGTATCTGAGTTCCCTATTTACTAAAAGGAAGCTAATCCCTACTTTATAGGGTTGCAAGAATCAAAGCTTTCACACACACACACACACACACACACACACACACACACACACATGGTGACACAGTGCCTGACATATAATAAGTGCTAAATAAGTGCTGGTGTCTGCTAATTTATAAGAACAGTCACATTATTGTTTTAAGTGCTTCTCAATGTGGCATAGAGACTAGTGTTTAGGGTCTGGAGATGGAGATTTGAACATGAATCATGATTCCTTGGCTTACTAATTAATTATTTAATTTCTAAAAGTCTCAGCTTCATTACCTGCAAAATGGGGGAAATAATACTACCTACAGAATTCTTATGAAAATTAAATAAAATAGAGTCAATTAAAATTTAAGAGTACCAGTGCCCAGTGAGCACTCCAAAAGGCCAATTATACTGTCCTCCCTTGATGTCAGCCTGTTCTCAGAATGGATCAGGTGAATTCCTATTCCCTAAAAAGTGAGTTACTGAAAAGTCCTAATGCAGTATTCTACCCAGGTGGCTTATTTGGCTCAAGGTTTTGCTATCAAATGGTGAATATTTAGGAATAGCACAACCTGGAAGACACAGCATCATTTATTAGGATAGAAGAGTGACCCAAATGGTTTATACCATCAAATTTTGTGGAAAATCCATCCACAGATATAGTTTGATATTTAATCCTTTGTTTAGGTCAGGTACACAGAATGATAGAAACTCAGGTGGGAAGGGCCTCAGCATTTGTCTGGCCTAGCCTTCTTATGGTGAAGTCCAGGTGAGTACTCAGACCCTCTTTGTAGGAACTGATTCCCTGCTGGGGAACAAACTCAACTCCATCTCCTGTCCAGCACCCTTCCCATCTCTCAGGTCCACTTCCTTGGCTATTTGCTCCAGATTTACCACTAGTTTTAAAGCAACTCTGTATGCTCTGTGCCATTTTATTATGTTCATGTTTAATTCCAATATTTTTTTCAGAATTTTGACTTGCTTTGCAAATAGAATACAAAGTCCTTAAGAGCCTGCCTCCTGAGTTTTATTCCTATGAACCATTTAGCAAGTCCTATGTCCTATGCTGTGCTAAAGGGGTTCAAAGAAGCTGATAATAGGCAAATCAATAATCACTTAAAAATAAATAAATACTTGTCAAATGAGCTTTTCAGCCCTTCAATCAATGATAGTAAATGTCTTTCATTCCTCTTATCAGCACCTATCAATTGCTAGCAGTTTCCTAGAGCATACCATACATGTGATTATCCTAAAGGTGATTGTATGGGGTTTGCTGGAAGAAAGTGGTTATAAAGGCAGGTCTTAGAAGATAGGTCAAATTTGAACAGAAAGAGCATAAGTGACAATAGTAATCCACATGGAGGATATTTGGAGCAAAGGCATTTACAGTTTTAACTGCAGCAGAGACTACTATGCCTTGAATATGGTGGGTGTCCTACCAAAGATGATTCAATTAGATGTTGATAGGAAGCGACTTCCCTCCAGGCTCAAATTCCAGGACAAGTCCCATGAGAGGGTGGCATCATAAAAATCATCATAGTTTTTGAAATTGCCTCAGCTGGGTGCTATCTGGCAGAGGTGCCAGGAGTTAAATGATCTGATCTGGTGATATTAAGAATTAGTCCCATAGTTGACTATTAGAGGGAGGTCTCTGGAGAGACTGATGTTTTTTTAGGTAGTTAAGGAGGCTACTCTCCATCATTAGCATTAAGGGCTCCTTTTCGAAAGGGGCCTGGCTCCCCCTGGGAACAATGCCATCTACAGTAGTGCATTGTTTTATACGGATGAGGACTTATCTCCTACTTTCATGTCTGGGTTTATTTTGTAAGGAAGAAGTTGTCTTGGTGCAGGTGGGGCAGTGCAGCAAGAGATTGAGAATGTGATCCCTGCACATACACAGTGGCTCTGCGATCACTAGCAAGTTACTGCATCTCAGTAAGCCTTGGTTTCCCCATCTACAAGCAGAAATGGCAATGTTGATTTTCTAGAGCCGCTGCAAGAAGCAAGTGAAATAAATAAAGCACTTTTTTTTCAAATTTAACATGTTAGGAAACTAAAATGGAAACTAAGTGATTTCTCCGTCATTTTTATTCTAGATACTTTCAGTCTTCCCTATGATAAATAATTCCTGCCAATGAAAAATACAGTTTCTTGTCAAATTTTTCCTGATTGTTTTCTAACCTCTCAATAGGAGCACTTCTGATCTTTGAGGTGATATGGGGCAGGCCTGGGTCCTCATTAACCTAACCAGGCTGATAGAACCTTGGTTAAGGTGAGTTTCAGCCTCTACTCCATTCCTCAGACCTGCACATTCTTTATGTGCTAGGACTTACTATTTAAAAAAAAAAATCTACATGATTTAATTATTGGAAAGAAATTGCAAAAAATCTCATAAGATTTTTTTAAAGAATTTGCTTTTATTTTGAAAAAGACACACCTTTAAAAAGCATATCTTTGCTAATTTCTAAGTGGTTCTGCTGACCCATGATAATTTTAAACCAGTAACATTTGTACAAAGTCCCCAATATGTTCCCACGCCCTCCACAAACTTACCAGTGTCACAGGGTTTGGGACTGAAAAAAGAAAAGAAAAAAACCTGCCTTGTTGTTGAGTTGTACTTTTAAATATTGTGAAAAAAAAAATCTTCCTCATTAGCCTGGCTTCTTCCTCAAGATGACATTTGGGAACAAAGCAGGAAGGGAGGGAAGGATTTACATCCAGATGTGTCACTGAATGACTTGAGCTTCCTGTCTGCAGAGCTCAGGTCTACCCCAGGACACCTTCTCCAGACAGCTCTTCTGTCCTCTGCCTACACCTCAAACAGCATGCACAAGGAACACTGGAGGAATTTGTAAAATAGATTTCTGGACCCCAGTGATTCTGTTTCAATAGGTTTGGCTTAAGAATTTGCATGTTTTAACATACTGCGGAGCTCCTCACCTAGCATTGCTCCACTCCACACAGAGCAGGCTCCTCTCACCTATTATTTGATTTTCTCTAGTGGCTACACCTCATCATCCCCCCTGGCCAATTTCAATCCTATCCATTCTTAAAATTCCAACCCCAGAGCTGTCTTCCAACCCCAGAGCTGTCTTCTGTCATATCCCTTCCCTAGCTACTCTGCTCTCTCCATCTCTGTGTCTCTGTCCTGCTCCTTTCTTTCTTTCTCTTGACTTTGTATAGTGAGGGGGATGTTTTAGTTCAGTCTCAGTCAGATGATCGATCACAGCTTCAGCCTTTCTCTGGCATGATGGAGGTAGGAGGGAGGCGATGTTGCATGAATGGACTGACTTTCCCGACTTGAGGAATTCACTTGATTCCACATCTGCAGCACCAGCCAAGCAGACCACAGACAGAACGACCTGAATGCCACTGGAAGGCCCCGTTATTCCCCATCAGAGTCATAGCTGGCCAAGGCTAAGCGGAAATGAGCAGGAATAGCCGCCTGCCCCGCAGACCTGAGACCCACCAAGTCCTCTTCTTTGCAGGCGAAGCTCTGTTTCCTGTTGTAAAGCTCGGTGTTCTAAAAAGTCTGAGTGGTTTGCGAGCAGCCCTACTTAACCTGCACAGGCCGCTCATCTCGGCACCATTTCCCCGAGCCCTTAGTTATTTTTACTCTCTCAGCTTCTTCCCATTCTTCAGGTGCTGGGCGAGGTGGCGTTCATTTGGCTTCGCTTCTGACACAAGATAAACGAGCTTGGGGCCCTGGGCGATTCACTCTGGCTGCCAGGGGGTTCCAAAATAGCAAACTATTTTTCATAACAGCAACGTGATATGAAGGGAGATGCAGCAGGTGCACTCAGATTTCCCATCGCCGTCTGGGGCGCGTGGCGGAGGGAGAGGATTCATTAAGTTTGCACTTGTGTCCGGGAAAGAGAAGGGCCCCGGCTCTCGCTGTGGCCATTTCCCTTTGGCTGGGTCAAGGTCTCAGCTTGGGAAGGTGAATCTTGCCCTTGGACAAGGTGGAAGTGCAGGGAAGCAGCCGCATGGACACCCTGTAGAGCCCGGGACTTTTTTCTTCTTAGAAAGATAAGGTTATAGATGTGAATATCTGCTATATAGTTTTTTCTTTCTTTTTTTTTTCTTTTTTTAACCGAACCTTGTATGTTAAACAAAAAGAGCAAAGGTTGCTTAAAAGTTTCAAAAATTTGACATTTTTACTTCACTAAACATGATAATTTCAGAAAGCTTAAGGGGGCAAATATCTCTTTTATTGTCCTTTTGATTAAAGGTGTGAAGGTGAAAGATCAAATCAACCTTGCATCTTGGAGTCTTCCCTACTCTTTGGACTCATTAGAAAAAAAAGTGTCTGCTTTCATGACACTATTCACTAATAAAAGTTGGTCTCTGGCCCTACAGCTAATAATCTCCCTTTATCCCCCATCATGAATTATGCATATGTTTTTAGGATGGAAATTCTAATAAAGCAAAGAGGATTTTAATTTATATTTGCATGAATTGTGAGTTTCCTTTTGATGTTTTCCCCCATTAAGTTATTCTGCCTTCCTGGTTGGAAATGTACTAAAAGTGAAATTGAAGTATAATAGTAGTACAATAATCATAATAATGTGGGCTTTTTGAAATTGGGGTGAAGCTGAGGGGATGAATCTTTTGTAAAAAATGTTCAAAATCAAGGTCAGAATATGGGGAAGCAAAGCCTGTCTAAAAGCTATGTGTTAATGAGCTGTAATTGAGTGCATAAGACACTGGAATCTGTCTTATAATACATCTTCATTTAAACATTTCTTTTCCCAGGGGACCACTGAGTATGTGGTGCATGAATAAATAAACGCCATGACTTATTTTGGAGGCCCCAATCATAATACAATTATATGCATTGCAAATTTTCTTATGCTACTTTTAGTTTCTAGGTTTTTTTTTTTTTTTCAATTATTAAACCGCATTGCAGGAAGACATATACCTTAACCCGGCTATGAAAATGGAGTCAGAGAGGTTAGTCAAACTAGACAGGGGAATTTTTTCCTTCAGTGAGCTGGACCCCATGGGAGAAAAATGGTAATTCTATTTCACGTGGAGTTTCACTAATTGCTGGCCTGGCTCAACCAGCCAGAGAAAGGCTGGGTATCAACAGTAGTGACTCTCTCTTACTCTCTTGTCTTGCTGGGTTTTAGAGGACTTTTCTCTCCTCAAATCGGTGGTATCTCCTGATCCTACTGGAGGCAAATAATACATTTTACACCTTAAAAAGAGCATTTTCTTTCCTTAGGTCACTAAGATCCATTTACTAAATAACTCTTGAAATCTAAAAAATTGTCTCTGAGTAGCCAGAAGAGGTGAATTCAACCTTGCAAATAGTTCTCTAAACCCATCACCCTCCTCCAAAGGCTTTTTCTCTTTACACAGTGTGTTTGAGTCCTGCCCACACCAGGTAATTTGCCATCTTTTACTCTGCCTTTCTCTCTCTCTAATTTCTATATCTATTTCTCTGTATTAAGAAAACGTAAGAGAGACATAGGGTCACGGAGGGTTAAGAGCATTGGCTTATAATCACAAAGAAGTACATTTTCATTCTGTATTTTTCTATTCCCTTATTTATTTCATAGCTGGGTGATCTTTGACAAGTTACTTAAACTCTCTGTGTCTCAGTTTTCTCACATATAAAAAAAGTGATAGTAACAGTTCCTATCTCACCGGGTTTTTGTGAGGATTATATGAGATACTGCCTGTAATGTGCCCAGAAGAATGCCTATGAGATCCCAAAAAACATTAGCAATTATCATATCAAAAGAATCTTCCCCCAGTACAACCTCTCAGTTAGTGATTTCCCAAACCAGTCAAATTAAATAATCTGGGAAACAAGTAGACTTTTGGACTAACCTGATTTGGGTGCTGAATTATTCCTTTTCATTTTCTCATATTAAGAAAAACCTAGTTTTGGTTTGGGTCTTAAATGTCCCTCATGTGTTAAAACCTTGATGGACCAGTCCATGGTGCCATTGGGAGGTGGTGGAAACTTAGGAGGTGCAGCCAAGTGGAAGGAAGTTAAGTCATTGGGGATGTGCCCTTGAAGGGAATATTGGGACCCTGGCCCCTTTCTCCCTGCCCCTCTCTGCTTCTGGCTATCATGAGGTCAGCAGTTTTGCTCCACCACATGCTCCTTGCCATGATGTTCTGCCTCACCCAAAACAATATGGCCAAATTACCATGGGACTGAAATCTCCAGAAATCATGAGCCAAAATAAACCTTTCCTCTTTTTAAGTTGTTTATCTCAGGTATTTGTCACAGCAATGGAAAGCTGACTATCACACCTAGAAATTCCTGAACAGATAAACTCTCCTCCCATTTACCCCAGCCTCTTACTGGGCTGCTTTCACATGTGTGGCCACACACTCCCTCATAGGCCAGATGAGAAGGAATTGAGGGACAGAGCAGAGTTTGTGATTGATTGATTTTATTTTGGTTTTGATCTCTCCAGATTATGACTCTAATTCTTTCTCTTAACATTTTGGTCCTTTTTTTCCCCCACTGGAAAGCCCAAGTTCTGGGTACATGAGGCCCCAGGAGGCTGATTATTGTAAATCATTGTTGACTTCCTCTCCACTTCAACCAAGAGGGCAGAATGGTAAAGGCATTGTAAAAGGTTGACATTGGTTCATTTAGGCTTCAGCTCCAAAGTAACCTGCTGGTGCTGTATGGGAGAGATAACTGGGGCTAACAGGCCTGGCTAAGCAAGATAGGGGACCAGGATCCTACAACAAAGGATGGGAGGGAGAGACTTGTGAATGAGGGTCATGGACAAGGAGGGCACATCAAAGACTCCTGCCAGTAGGTGGGGCCACAGCCCATCTCCACCAGCCAGGTGCATCTCCCTGAGTGCTTGCATGCCTGGCTGCCTTGATTGGCATTTTATTCTTTGGAACTTGATTTCTCCTTTCTCTCTTCTTTTTTATTTGCTGCAAAAGGACAGGTATCCCCCGCCCTTTCTGCCTTCTCTTTCACTTCACTGTACAGATATCTGAGTGTCTAATGTGAACCAGGATTGAGGCATGCAGGGTCTCTGTTTGGGTTGCTGACATATGTAGATATGAGCCTACATCAACATACATGGGAATCCCAGGTAGCCTGGTGAGAATGCAGGCTGTAGTGCAGGAGGTCGGGGGAGGTACAAAAATTCTGTATTTCTAACCAGCTTGGCTACTGTTGCTGGTCCAAGGCTAACCAAGCCTGGTATAGCAAAAAGTCCAGGGGCTTCTGTTCCTGTTCTTCCCTAAGTGACTGGCTGATTGTACTTATTTGTGTTAGAGGAGTTTAATATTGTAGACTTGACCTGTTCTGTGGGGCTGTCAGCTTTGTCCTGTGACCCTGACTTAGGCCAGCTGTCCCATAAATATCTAAGAAGCACAGAGGGAATGGATAAGAGGATACTGATAGGGACAGGTAGCCCCCACAGTTTTCCATCCTGGCCACATCCTAGCCCTATTTCGTGTCGAACCATGGACAACTCATCTCACGCACCGGACAGCTCCCAATTCCTGGAAGATAATAGTACATTAAGCACATTGAATGATATCGCTTCTCCCTGGTAACTGGGGTGCCATTTACTAATTTGCTACTCTTACATGACTAATTTAACTCTAGCTACTACTCAGTCATTAGGGAGTCACTTATTCACAAAGCAGAATCAGGCTAAATAAATAATAGGAAATTGGGAAAAGAGGCAGATTAAAGCAGAGGGTGAGAGTCAGCTTTGAATTCAGGCTGGAGACCTGCTGGTGTTTAAGGCAGATCCCTATTTAAAGCATAAATGCAGACTCTTCCTCTGTTTTTAAGTCCCGGTGACCCTAAATGAACAGAATCCTGTAGCCGAGAGCAGCTACCTTCTCTTCTAATAAGAATCACATCCCAATAGGATGTACATTTCCAATTACTATGCAAAAACAATGGCAGAATTACTTAAAAATGTACAGCCCCCTAAGGGCTCTCTATGCTGTAGTCCATGCGAATCTATCATTTGCATGCAACTATTGTGGGGAGCAACTGAATCCTCCATCACAGGCTATTTAATCAAGCGAGAAGCCCCTAAATTTCCTTGCAAAGATTTGCGAGTTCTGGAGCTAAATATGCAATTGGTAATATATTCCGGCTGTCTGCACGCAGTCTTCCTTGTTTCATTCTGAATGGCATGGTGTTTGCATTGACATTTAGATGATGGGTCATCTTGGATTTCTCCTGTTCACAGCTGGAACCTTAGTGGCATCTCCCATTAGTAATCACTGTGCTTTTTCCCCCCAGTGACTGAGCCATTTACAAACCAAGAAAAGGAAAAATTATATATTTGAGTACTGACTGCAGAAGGAAAATAAACTAACAGCACAGTAGGAAAGGTGCCTAGGGTGACTGTCTGTGGATAACTGAAGATCAAGTGGAAAAGAACTCAGATGGTGTGTTTCCCCCACCCTTACCCACTAGCCTTATTGCCAAACTTGTGGTTGGAGTGTGAAATGAGAATAGTGTGTGAAGGCAGACACCACGATCAGCCACAGCTACTCTTGCAGCGAGGCTCAAGGGAAGGAGGAAGACTTCATTCTGGCCCACCCAGGTGCCTGGAATTCTCCCTTTCTTTTATCAATCTATGTCCTTCACATCCCTAGTTCAGACACTAGTGTGCTTTCTTGGTGTAGCGCCTGTCCAAAAGCCTTGGTAGTCACTAACAGTTTGAATTCAGTTATCATTTTCAACATTCTGCATCAGAGGGACCAGTGGGTCTAGAGACTAGGAAGAGCAGGCCAGAGCAACACTTTCAGAACCACAGAACCCCTAGGCATTGAAAATGCAGTGGCCCGCTGCCACCCTCCATATCTCAGGGTTCAGGAAATAAGACAAAACAGGGCTGCAGTGTACTATACCATTACAGTATAGCATAACAAATTGAACTCAGTTTTGTGAGGGTTTTTGTTATAATAAAAAACAAATGAAGTCTATCTTTTTAACAAAATTTTAAGGGTAGAGTACCATATTGTTAACTATAAAGAGAGTATTGTTTATATAGCAGATCTCTAGAATTTTTTCTTCTGGCATATCTGAAACTCCATACAGTACCTAACAAGTTGCAACTCCTGATTTCCCACTCTATTTGCTCCAGGCAACGATCATTCTCCTTTCTGTTGCTGTAAGTTTGATAGCTTGTGGTATCTCATGTAAATGGGATCCTGCAGCATTTGTTCATCTTTGACTGGTTTATTTTGCTTGGCATAATGTCCTCAAGTTTTATCCATGCTAGAGTATATGACAGGATTTCCTTCTTTCTTATTGTTGAATAATATTCCATTGTATGTACATATCACATTTTCTTTACCCATTCATCCATGGGTGCTCATTTGGTTGTTTCCACTTCTTAGCTCTTGTAAAGATGCTGCAGGCAACACAGGAGTACAAATATCTCATTAAGATCCTAATTTCTGTTCTTCAAGTATTGCTGAATGATATTGGTAGTTCTGTTTTTAAATTTTTTTTGAGGAATCTTCAGTTGTTTTCCATAGCAGCTATGTAATTTTCCATTCCTGCCAACAACGTACAAGAGTTTCAGTTTCTCTTCATCCTTGCCAATATTTATTTTCAAATTTTTTGATAATGGCTATTATAACAGGTATTATACATTCTGGTTTTGGGTTGCATTTCCCCGATAATTAATGATGCATATTTTTTATATACCTGTTGGACATATGCATGACTTATTTGGAAAAATGTCTATTTAAGTCCTTTGCAATTTTTTTTATTTTGTTGTTCTCTGCTGATACAGGAATTCCTTGCATATTTTTTATATTAAGCACTTATCAAATATGTAATTTGTGAATATTTTCATATTGTAGATGGTCTCTTTATTCTGCAATTGTTTCCTTTGCTGAACAGAAAGAAACTTTTATTTATTTATTTAGTAGCACTGGGGTTGCAGAACTTTACCACTGATCTATTTTTTTTTTTTAGTTGTCAATAAACCTTTATTTACTTATATGTGGTGCTGAGAATTAAACCCCGTGCCTCATGCATGCTAGGCAAGCACTTTACCACTGAGCCACAACCCCAGTCCCACTGAGATAATTTTTAAAAAATATTAAAAAAAAAACTTTTTTGAAAGGATCTTACTAAATTACAAAGGCTGACCTCAAACCTGCAATCCTCCTGCTTCAGCCTCCCTACTTGCTGGCATTACAAATGTGCACCACTGTTCCTGATCAGAAAGCTTTTTAATTTGATATGATCCTACTTGTCTATTTCTGTTTTCCCCCTGTATTTTTAGTGTCACATCCAAGAAATCATTGCCTGATTAATGTTAATGAAACTTTTATATTATCTTCTGGTTTTTACTGTTTCAGTTCTTTTGTTTGTCTTTAAAATCCATTTTTCTCTTCTATTTGGTTTATTAGATTTTATAAGTCTTTAACCCACTTTGCAGATTGTGTAAGGTTAAGAGATTTCTAATTTCATTTTTTTTTGCATGTGAATATCCAGTTTTTCAACATGATTTGTTGAAAAAACCCTTTCCCCATTTGTGTATTCTTGGCACCCTTTTCACAGATGAGTTGCTTATAATGTCTTATATTTAGTTCTGGACTGGGCTATCTATTCTACATATACTTATATGTCTGTCTTTATACTAGTACCATACTGGTATGTTTATTATAACTTAGAAAAATGTTTTGAAATCAGTAACTATGAGACACCTAGCTTTGTTCTATTTTCTCAAAATTGTTTTGGCTATTCCATGTTCTATTTTGAATACAAATATGGATTTAGGAATTTTTTTTCTGTTTATATAAAATATATAATTGGAATTTTGATAGGGATTGCATTGAGCCTATAGATGAGTTTGAGTAGTATGGATGTTTTAACAATGTAAGTTTTCCAATCCATAAATATGAGATGTCCTTACATGTATTTATTTCTTTTTTGATTTCTATTTTAGTTTTTGCCTATCACATAAAATCAAATTAGCATCAATTTAATTTCCTTTGATAATGTCTTATAGTTTTTTTAGTGAGTTATACCTAGTTGGTTAAGTTTACTTCTAAATATTCTTTATTATACTTTTGTAAATCAGATTGCTCTTTTGATTTTTTGGGGGGGTTGCTTGTTGTTAAAATGAAGAGGACAAATGATTTTTGTACATTGATTTTATTTCCAACTTTACCAAATTTATTTTAATCTCCCTCCTCACCATCTTTTTTGTTCAGTCTTTAGGATTTTCTTCATGTAAGATCATGTCATCTTTGAATAGAGATAATTTCACTTCTTTTCTTATTAGAGGGGTACCATTTATTTCTTTTTCTTGCCTAATTACTGGGCTAGAACTCAGTACTATATTGAATGTAAGAGGCAAGGGTGGGCATCTGACCTTGTTCCTAATCATAGAGAAAAGACCTTCAGATTCTCACTGTAGAGTTATGATGTTAACTGTGAATTTTTCATATATGGCCTTTGTCACTTTCCTTCTATTCTTAGTTTATTGCATGTTTTTATCAAGAAAGAGTATTAAATGTTGTCAAACACATTTTCTCATCTATTGATGTAATTGCTATAATATGAATGATATCCTTTGTTATGTTAATGGGTGTATAACATTGATTTTTACATGACAAACCATACTTGCATACTACACATGCTTTATAATCCTTTTGGTGTGCTGTTGAATTCAGCTTGCTAGTGTTTCGTTGAGGATTTTTGCTTCTATTTTCATCAGAGATATTGGCCTACAATTTTCTTCTGATTTTGATATAAAGATTATACTGAGGAATCTCCATACTGCTTTCAAGAGTGCTTGTGGCAATTTGCAGTCCCACCAGCAATGTATGAGTGTAACTCCCCCCAACATCCTCACCAATATTTATTGTTACTCGTATTCTTGAAAATTGTTATTCTGACTTGAGCGATATGAAATCTGAGAATAGTTTTAATTTGCATTTCTCTAACTGCTAGAGACGTTGAACATTTTTTCATGTATTTGTTGACTGGTCATATTTCTTCTTCTGTGAAGTGCCTGTTCAATTCCTTTGCCCATTTATTGATTGGGTTATTTTAGTGTTGAGTTTTTTGAGTTCTTTATGTATCCTGGAGATTAATGCTCTATCTGAGGTATAGGTGGCACAGATTTTCTCCCATTCTATAGGTTGTTCACATTCTTGATTGTTTCCTTTGCTGTGAAGAAGCTTTTTAGTTTGAATCCATCCCATTTATTGATTCTTGATTTTATTTCTTGAGCTTTAGGAGTCTTGTTAAGGAAGTCAGTTCCTAAGCCAACATGGTCGAGATTTGGGCCTACTTTTACTTCTATTAGGTGCAGGGTCTCTGGTCTAATGTCTCAGTCCTTGATCCACTTTGGGTTGAGTTTTATACAGGATGAGAGATAGGGCATTAATTTCATTTTGTTACATGTGGGTTTCCAGTTTTCTCAGTACCATTTATTGAAGAAGGCATCTTTTCTCTAATATGTATTTTTGGCACCTTTGTCTAGAAAACTTTATCTAGTTCCTTGGGATGCTCCAAGAAGTTTGTTGATTACTCTGTCCAGTGTTTCTCCCAGGGATTCATCTTATCTTGCTCTCTCTTGTATCTGTCTGTGGCATTGCAAGTTTTCTGGTTCCAAAGCAGTAAGCCACTTAGCTCTCCCTTATTTTCAGAGCCAGTAGGCATCCAAAGTGTTCCAGCTCCCTATCTATGCCCCAAGCTAGAAGAAACAGATAACAGTTCCTCAGGCAGCCCTCCAAAAAGACAAAACAATTCATGCTCCATTCCTCTCCCTCACTCACAAGGAAGATATCTCAAGTTGTGCACCTTCTCTGAGTTGTGCCAAGTCATGCCAGCTACCAAGAGCCCACTTTCTATGTGCTCTGTACCCCCCAGGCATCTGAACTATGGTGACTCCATCAGGGTTCCAAATGAAAAGATTTCCTTGAACAGCTGTTCACAACATTGTAATATTGGATGTGTACTCCATTCTTTTCTTTCCCTGAAGAGGGAGAAGTCACAAACTGGGGCATGGTTTCTCAGCATCCAGCTCTGCTAGCTTGAGGGATTGGCCAATGCAGGTAAAGTGAAATTGCTCTCCTGATCCCTTTCATGGTGGCTGTCTTCAACTTTGTGCTCTCCTAAGGTACTGAAACTTCTTAACTAGATTCTGGAATTGTGGCAAAGGCATTTTAGTCCACATATTGTTGTTAAAATCAGTGTTTCTGGGAGGAACGAAGGCTGGAACTTTCTATTCTACTAGCTCACTGATATCACCCCCCTCAAACTGAGTTTCAGTTTTTCCTATGATAATGAAGTATCTCCGGAGCATTTATGCCACCGTCTCTGCCTTGTGAATGTTCCAAACTCATGCTTGACCTACCTGCTGGGAAACCCAGTTCTGGGAGTTAGAAAAATTCAGGAAGAACAAAAGCACAGGATGGAAAGATGACTGAATCTTGAGAATGGAAGGAGAGAAGGAGGGAAGTATTTCTCCTTGAAATATGCCACCTTGATAGTTCTGTTAAGACTCGCCTTTGCAGTTTTTTCTTTCAGAGATGAAAAGAAGACATCCCCCTTTTTTGTCTTTAATCCTTCTGTCATTTTCTATTCCTGACCCTGCTCTGTGACTTCACAAATCGGCTCTGAGGCTGGCCCAACAGCAGTGTTTGTCACTCTACTGACAAACTGTGATGGATCTTTGGGCCGATTTGGCTGGGGGTGGTGTGTTCTTTTATCTTTTTTGAGGTGGAGAGAAGAAAAAAAGGAACTGAGAAGATATGAACTAGAAATTATTATTGTCTGCTTTACTGTCCTGCCACAGAAATGGCAGAGATGGGCCCATTTTTTTTTTCTTTTTGTGTTGGCTTTTGTTTATTTTAATAAACAACAAATGCCTCATTTCTTAAGAAGTAAGTTAGAATAGTGGGAATGCTGATAGTAATAATTTCAATCTGTGATATATTATTATTCAAATTAGCTCATTTGCATCTATCTCTCAGGTGTTTCCTAAGGTCAGTCTAAGCATCAGGGGGATGATGCCCATTTGGGACCTGGGATCCAGAGAGGTTAAGTAAATTGCCCAAGATTCTGTGAGTAGAAAATTGCACAACAGGCTCCAGCTCAAGTCATCTGATGTTTTCAACTCCACAACACTTATGGACCCACTCATTTGTCTACGTTGGAAAAACACAGAATCTTCAAATGTAAAACTGATCATCTTTCTTGGAACTGTTAAACATAAACATGGATCATCTGCCAATATAATAGGGGAGGACAGCCAAGCCCTGTTGACCAAACTGGGAGCTGTATGCCATGGACTCAGGGGAAAAGCCAATGTGACTAATAGGAACTGGAAAGAAGTTCTTAATAAGAAGAGTTTATGATTTTAGTTTAGAATATGATATCCAGGTGACAAGAATAGATCCTATTCAGAGATATCATTCTGGAGGTTGGCTTGTAGTATGGTTATTATTGACTGATGGCCACACATTGATTCCTAACATCATAAAGCTCAAAGAATTTTCCTGCAGAGAAGAAACTGCCAATGATAGTGGATCCTTAGAACTTTAATCACAAATTCAGAGTTCCTAAAAATACCTGAATAATATTTATTGTGCTTAGATGCTGTTCTATGCAGTTTACAATTATTAGCTCTTGGAGTCATCCTGACAACCCTCTGAGTTAGTCATATTTATTCTTGGTTTCACATGAGGACACTGATATCAAAAGAATATTAGATTTATAGAAATATAGGATTTCTCTTTTCCATGACAAGATTCTCCAGAATTCTTGCCTAACACTTTTAGGCAGCACTTGCCCTGAAGTGTGTGTTCCTAAATAGCCACCATTGTTACTAGAAGCTTCCTATGCAGCAGGTTTTACACTAAAGGCTTTATATGAAGCCCCATGAAGGTGGTCCTTTTTTGGATGAGTTGGAACCTAAGGAAAAGAGAAGCTAAAGAGCTTATAGAGGATCATGTTATTAATAAGGGCTGAGCTTAGGCTAGAACCCAGGGGTGATGGTTCCTAAAATTTCATGCTCAACCTAAAGAAATCCATGCTCAACAATAAACTCTCAATCTCTGGATGGATTAAAGCCACTAGGAGCATTTCTGCAGACCTGGAAGCATATCCTAGATCCTAAGTGCCACATGTGAGTTCACTGTCCTTTGAAGGAGGTCAGGCAGGCAATGTTCTGGTTGCTTCTCTCATAGAAGAATCCTTGGAAGGTCCAGAAGAGATGAATGGTAGCTGTGAGGAGACAAGTGCCACAATTTTCAGAGTATTTCAGCTCAATTCATTAACAATTTCTGGTCATCATGACAAATTTTCATTCTATTACATATTTTAATTTTATGAAAGAAAGGAGCATGTTGTGTCTGCCCTCAAGAAATTCACCATATGACTACATTCACAAAATATTTATGTAAATTTTAATAATGTATGTATATATATGTGTGTGTGTATATATATGTATTTAAACAGTGTGTTTATATAAAAAATAGACATTATTATAACCAGGTTTTGACCACCTAAAATTTCAGCATTCTCAATGTCAGAAATGTGCAGAGCAGAAAATACGTTGAATTTCCCTTTTCTGAGCAGACTCACCTTTCATATCTCTCTGAAGCTTCATCCATGATGGCCTTGCTTACTTTTAGCATCAGGACCTCCAGTCCCTAGAGCCCTCCTTGTTCCTGCATCTCATCAGCCTTCTTCTGGATCCATCCCCCTTTCTTTCTGGTTAAAACCCAATGGTCATCTCCTCCTTCCTTTCCTAGTAAAATTCTTTTCTCCCTTCCCCCTCTCACTACCAGAGATTGTTCTTGATAACTTCTAATTGGAGTAAGTCTATATCCTGTTTCCTCATCCATGTCATGAAAGCAGTGGTAATTTGGCCAGCCATCGTACCCCGCTGGTCTGTGACTCCATATTGGTTTCCGTCAGCTTCCTGCTGTTTTCTCCATAGTTGAACCCTTTCCCAGGCTTCTCAGATTTCTATTCCTGTTTCCAGTTCCTGTCCTGGTGCAGACTGACTTATGGCTTTTATTACTTGAGGCTCTACAACTCAAAATCTTTCCAGTCTGCCTGCCTTTGAACCACAAGTTGTTCGTATTTCCATTCACCATCTTGGTCTCACTCTTAAATCTGAAGAAGAAACAGTTTCATTCTTGCAGAATTCAAACTCTTTGAAATAAGGAGTCTTCAATATCTAGAATAAAGTATGTATTTAGAGGAGATGGTTGCAGTATGTGTTTCTTCTTTCTTTCCGCTGCTTCTTCTGGCTTCGTCCTCTCAGCCTTACATATACTTAAGCCTCCTGTCCTCTTGATACAAAACAAACAAAAAATTTTTATCTGCTCTCCAGCTACAGATGCCTCTTCTGCATCCACCTGGCACTCAGGGCTCATGCTCTGCCCCATCTTGTTTTCAACTTTGCATTAACACCCTTTTCTACCCACCCTATCTCCCTTTCATCCAATGCTGCTAGTGTCTTCATTGGACCCTAAGTGTCTCTTCCCAAGCAGGAGAAGCCAGAGGAAAGGCCAAAATCAGAACATTAGGAACCACAGAGTAGAGTTTCCATGGAATAATAGTAGCAGAAGTCAAAAGCAATTGATTGCAGTGTTAAGCTTTGGTAAGGAAATGTGTCTTCGCTTCCTTTTAAAAGCGTTCTGGCTGTGGTTGGAAAATAGGAAAGGTATGTGTTTCTTCATTTTTGTGTCAAGAAAGGAAAGCCTAAAAAGACATGGTATCTGACCACCTCTGTCCCTTTCCTCAACTCAGCTACCTGGAGTAGGTATCTGTCTATATGATTTCTCCCAGTGAAACCTTCTTAGATCTTCTTCCATTCTCCCTCCAATAGCACTGCATTCATGCCTCTGTCGTAGGTCTCCACCATTCTACCTTTTAGATGTTTGTCTTTCCTTCCAAGATAATACCTTAATATTCAGTCTAATAAAAGGTGTCTAATTTGTTATCATTCATTAGAAAAACACTTAGAATATAGCAGGTGCTCAAGAAAATCTTAGTGCAATAGTTGAATATTATCCATGGTCAGCAAAGAAGAAATAAGTATGGGGATACACAGCCAGGTCAAGTTCATAGAGGGGGTATTCTGAACCATATCCAGGTCTTTTGGTGTTATGGGGAATGTCGGTTGAGTTTATTCCACACTGGACACAACCATAAGAAGATCTGCCATGTGCCAAGTGTTCATGAGTACTGTGTTGCATGCTTTGACAAGAGCTTTTGATGCATCGTCCCATTTACTCTCACAATAACCCTTTTAGGTAAATACCCTAAAATTATCCCTCTCTTTTAGATTAAAACCTATATCTATAAAATGAGCCACAGAATGCTCAAGTAATTTGTCAGAGGTCACACAGCTGAAAATGCACTGCGCTGGAACTTCTCAGACTGGTGGGGACTGATGCCTCATCTCTTATAGACCACATGACACTAGGTCTTAACTGCAGATTTTTCAGGTTCCCATAAAATCTACATTTGTTATTAATCATTTGAATTTAAAGTGTGCATATTCAAGTTCCCAGTGTTATTCTTGCTTTGTGGTTCCGTGTTCCCAGGTGGGCTCTGGAGGCACCTGTCATTTTTACCTTACTTGTGTCTTTTTTTTCTGTTATTACCATGAGAAAGAAGGTTGACGTTTTCACTGAAATCATGTAGAAGGTCATATTTTCCATATGAAGCTCTTGATATCACCTTCAAAATTCATCCATGTTCTCCTTGGTCATGCTGAAGTCAGAAGTTATGTTATTGACCTGATGCAGGGAATAGCTTTTTCCCTTCCTTGGAGGGGATAAATCCACACATGATAGATTATATGCCTTCAAAAATAATTACCTTACACAGCACTATAATCTCCAACGTATAAATTCATTGATAGGGGAGAAAAATTCTTCCTTCCCAAGGTTATTTTATTTCTTGATGTATGGTGGGGTGAAGACAATTAACTAATTTTCAATGGTGAGCAGACTTGACCAAATTATACAACAGAAAGTTCTTGAACAGACAGGGAAGGTAGCTGAATCAATGCTATCTGACATTCAGTAATGGTTTGGTAATTCTAAGTATAAAATGGCATGTGTCACCATAAGTAGCACAATGTGTTTGGTATCTTTGTCCTTGAGGCTCTGTCTCCATGTCCAGGCATTAAACACAAGGCTTTCTTTAAGTGAATGTGGAAACAGAAAGGTTGTTTGGCTTCTCAGATAATTGCCACAGATGTCACCTTCCTGTCTTGCTTTAAAGACATCTCATTAGGGTTTTCTGTAATCCCCACATGTTCCAGCATGGTGAAATCTGTTTTAGGATTTATTATACTCTCTTAGTATTCATTTCTTGGAAAGATTCACAAAAAGTATGTGTACCCTTAATATTTCCTAGCTAAGAAAGAAACTGGTGGTTTTAATCTAGCAATCTAATTTTGTAAAATTATTTACTATTGTTAATATTCTTTATCATATGGATATTGAGTGACGGGGGAAAAATGACTGAAACATTCTAAAGATTCTGGGAGATTGCTCAAAACATGGAGACACATGTATCATCACTTGTGAAATTAAAACAGTCTACAGACTGTGTTGACACTAGTGATCACGGGTTTCTAGAAGCTTCTTCTGGTCTGGACCTTCCTTTCTCCCTCCTTCACTTCATTAGTTATCTTGCTAGATGATTTAGATTGTCTGAGAAGTTGGTTGAGATATGGTCTGAACAGTAACAAATTTATCACTTAGTCCTGGAGATAAGATATTAGCATAGCTAATGTGTATTATGAATCTAACCAAGACATAGACAACAAGTGTGATCTAGAGAAAAAGTCAGTAAAACATAATCCATGGCTCAAATCTCGCCTGCTTCTTATTTTTATAAATGCAGTTTTACTGGGACACAGCCACACCCATTCATTTACTTACTACCTATGACTGCATCTGCACTACACATTGAGTTGAGAGATTGCAAAAAAAAAAGACCAAATGGCCCATAAAGCCTCAAATATTTACTATCATGTCCTTTGCAGAAAAAGCCTGTGGACCTCTGGTGTAGCCTTCACTGCAGAAGGCTTTATGCCAAGGTGACTCATGGTTAAAATCAGAGTTATGGGTGCGGGTGACTCCAGCTTAGTTTCACTTTAGGATGTCAATAGGACTGGGTTCCAGTTGTACTTCTGCCACTTCCTAGACTTTAAGCAAATTTGATGTGGATTGTTTTCTCTTCGAACTGACGAGGCAGCTTTTAACATGGAGGTATGTATTTTGAGGGAGCTAAAAGTGAGCATTTACAATATCAAAATAGGGGTCAGTGTTTATGATCAACACCATGAAGGAACCATAGGCTGTGGGCAGGCCATGTGAGCAGGGGATGAGGCTGAAGCCGGAAGTTGAGAATTTTTAAAGGTTAGCATAGGTATATGGGATTTTAGTACATAAAGAGCTTCTGAGGGAACTGGTTGGTTGAGAATATTTTTTTCCATATGGAAAAATATTTTATATACATTTTAACAATTCATTATTGTTGATAGTTAAACAGTTTCTATGGAAAAGCTAAAGGGTGGTGGGAAAAGTCATTACCGTTCCTATAAAAGCTAAATCACACCCACTATCCTTTTCAAGAAGGAAATCCCCTCTAATTTTATATTTCCCTCCTCTTTTGATTTGAAGGTTCTTTTAAAAAACGTTTCTAACAGATGTGGTGTATGACCCTTTGAAACACATCATTTATCTAAGGAGTAACATTCATTTTAATATCATTTCACCCAGGAAGCAAGACTTAAACTCACATTTTCTGATCCACTTAGTTGATAATATTCTTATAAAAAATTTCTGGCTGGCAAAAGGAAGATAATTTAATTTGAAGAGATTAGATATATTGCTTGAAATGTAAGTCCCCTAGAATTTGACAGCAGAACAAGACCAGTGAACAGAAAACTCATCTTGCCTCCTTGCTAATACAGGCGTCAGGGAATTTATAAGCTGGGCCGTCAGTCTTTGCTCCATGGAGTAATGTCAGTGTCGTTGATTCTTAAAATCTGACATTCATTAAAAGCACCCAGTGTGGATATGTATGTAGAAGGATTTTTGACAAATCAGCCAAGTGTCACCATTCTGTAAAGGATTATAGAGTGATGCTTTTCAACTTGGAGTTCTTTAGACTGAATGGATCTTGTCTTCATAAAGCACATGAAAAGTTAGCTTTCATCGCCATTCCAAATGGCTGATTTTGCTTTTTCTTTTACCATCAAAACTAAAGGGCACTTGGGAGATGTAGAGGTAGATAACACTTAGTGTTTATTTACTATAAGCCAGGTACTACAAAATTCCTTCTGTTTGCCTACTTACTTATCCATCAGAATGTGACATACATGTGCGCCTATCTGTGCATGACAATAACTCATAAATCAGCTGTTATCATTTATTCCCATTTTACAGATAAAGTAAGTGAGGCTGAAAGAGGTGTAGTCATTTGCCCAAGTAATAGAACTTCAGTGAAGAGGAAGTTTGTAAATGCTTCAAAGAAAATTTATCAGTGACCAAAAAAGTACCATGCACAATTACAGTGGCCAGGCTTCCCCTTGTAGGGGAAGGTGAAATCTACCAATGCTGGTTGGCTTTCTCAAAAGCTATGGGCAGAAACATCATAGTGGTGTTTATTATTTTGAAAACAAGCACAACACTGCCCCTGCCCCCAGTTGTGTTGTTAGATTGGAAACAATGCCGCCTGTGGCTCTCAGTATCCTCCTCTCTCATTACAGCCCATCCTTGGAACACAATCATTTTCTCTTATCCAAAGGTGTCATTACAGGGTGCCCGCTCTATAGTTAGTGCAGTGTCAGCATATTCAGTGTGAAACCCCCACCCTCACCTTCCCACCCCTGGGGGACATAACTAGGCCACAAGAATTCCTTTGGGGCTACTGTATTGGGTGGAGACTTCGCGGCTGGGGGAAGTGTTTTCAGAGACTTATTATCTATAGCTTTAAGTCAAATTTGAATAAATGCCCCCTTAAATTCCAGGGAAACTATAGAGTTACAATTTGTGATGAAAAAGTAAAGTGGGCTTACATAAAGGCTTTGGGAAGGCCAAAAAGAAGACAGGCCATGCCATGAAAAACTGGAGCTACTATTCTATTTTAATTGGAATTTAAAAAAAAATGATTATTTGGTGGTGGTGGGGAGGCTCAAGTATGTGTTCTAGTCAGTATCTTATGCTGAACCTAACCCTTCCAGGAAGTAATTAAGTGGGAATTCTGAGGTTTGCATTTAATATTTCAAGGATCCCGAACATTCCACACAGTAATGTCCAAGTTTTCCCTGTGACATCATCTTGATAAACTATGCTTTTCCCCCCACTAGCTTAAAATATTTTTAAATTAAAAAAATAGGAATGGCTATCTTCCCAGTATTTCTTTAACATAAAAAATGTATAGATCTTTACCTATGAGAACAATAATTACCATCTATTTTTAGCTAATGAATGAAAAAAGGCTGAGAACATGAGTTCTGGAATCAGAAAGCCTGGACAATTCAGGTCTCACCAATGCCACTATGTATGGGCCTGTGTAATAGCCAGCAGGTCACTCGGCCCCTTTGTGTGTTGTGTTCCCTCCTATGTCCTAAGATTAAGACAGTGGCACCTGCCTCAGAGAGTAGTTAGGAGGATTAAATGAGTGAGCTTATATGTCAGGTAGGAAAAACTTTTCTTTTACCCTTTTATTTTCAGTATTTGGGTGCTTGCAATGAAATTAGCAAAAGACAGATCAATAGGAGGAAAATCATAAAGTTTTTATTAGTATTTATATGCACAGGAATTTACAGAAAGTGCAACTCAAAAAGTAGGTAGATTTGGAGGCTTATAAGCCAATCTAACAAGAGAAAGGTGTTGTGAGCTCCACGGGAAGATAAATTATGGGGATGTGAGTTGGAAATATGTAGGGGACTGGTGGAAGGTGAAGGTCATTTTAGGAAGGTCTGTTTATGCAAAGTCATCTCTGTCAACTCTCTATCTCCATTTATGAGTTACTTTCCTCATCCTGCCACAGGGGAAACTGCTTCACAAAAGGAAATTCATGCCCTGCTTTCAGGCAAGTTAAGGGAGGGCAGAGAACTTTTCCTGCATCACTGATTGTCAATTGTGTTCAACTCAAAATAATCCTTAGGACAAACTGGCATATCTTGATCACCTTCACATGGAAAGCATTTAGAACAGGGCCAAGCACAGAGTAAATGCTCTATGCATTGCCCTAATTATTACTATGTTAACAGTTAAAAATATCACTACTAAAAATACCAACTCCGCTGGGCACAGCAGAGCACGTTGTAATCCCAACAGCTCAGGAGGCTGAGACAGGAGGATCGCGAGTCCAAAGCCAGTCTCAGTAAAAAGTGAGGTGCTAAGTAATTCAGTGAACCCTGTCTCTAAATAAAATACAAAAAAGGGCTGGGGATGTGGCTCAGTGGTTGAGTGCCCCTGAGTTCAATCCCAGGTACCAAACAACAACAACAACAACAAAAAAAAAACCAAAAAAATAAAAAAACAAAAACTGTTGAGAGCCACAGCCCAAGGGACCCCAGCAAACTTCCAGCTGCCAGCAAACTTCCAGCTGCCAGCAAACTTCCAGCTGCCAGCAAACTTCCAGCTGCCGGCTGATGATTGGCTCACAGCAGCCCCAGCAACATCTAGCTGATTGGCTCCTCTGTGGTGATGCTCATTGGAGATGCTCTTTGAGCTGTTTCCCTGCCCTTTCAGACCATGGAGCTGCTCATTTGGGGACATTTTTGGCTCTGCCCACACGACCCAGTCAATTGGCCTCAAGAGCAGGAGGATTGTGGGAGGTGGGAAGGCTTGTGGTTTTGAGAGAGGCTTGTGGGAAGCCGGTGGTGGCAGTTGGGCTCTGAGGGTTTTTCCTGAGGAGCTGTTTTGTTTGGCATGTGTGGTTCTAAAAATAAAGTTCGTTTCTTTTGACAAGTGGCTCCTGAATCATGCCCAGCCAGACTGCGGCAAGAAAACAGCCAACCAAACAAACAAACAACTCTAACAACCTCATAACCACTGTGAAAAGTACATCAATTTCCATTTCACAGATAAGAAAACTAAGGCTCCAGGAGTTTAGTTGACCTTCCCAAAGTCAAGTAGAACATGTCATGAAATTAGAAGAAGAGCTGGGACAGCTGGTACTTTTGATGTATATAGGAGAAACAGGAAGAGGAAACTTTGGGTCATAGGATTGTTCCAAGCAGGGACTGTGTATCTTTAGCTGAGCAGACCTTCAGAATTCCTGTGTAACAAGTCAGGACCTGGAGGACAACTTCAAGCCCTGAAGTAGCAGCCTGATAGAAAAGCTAGACTGAAGTTGCCTAAGTACATTAGTTATAAAAAATCATCAAGTGCCAACTACATGTTAGAAGTGTCTGGAAGAGGCATATGCTAAGAATCCTCCTGGGGCCACAAGGCCTTTGAAGAAGGAGGGTCTATTTACCAAGGGAACTGGGTACAAATGCAGAACCCATTGGAACTCCCTCTGTGCAATGCAATACCCCTGGCATGTTGCTACATAAAGGAATACTTGGGACAGGAGTGGGTTTCCTTGGCAAGAACTCTCAAGAGATTGTCATTTCTCTAGAGAATGCTGAAGGTTGAATTAAATATGAATGGCAGCAAAGGCATCTTCTACTTCTCTGAAATCCTTCATCACAAGAATTTTATTTCAATTACCCGACAACCCCTACACTTCAAAAACAGGGACTTAATACATGTTTGTGAACTTAAAATGGATTGAATTAAATCAAACCCCAAAGATGGAATCTAATAAATTATTGAAGAATTCTGCAAGGAAGTGAAGGAGTTGCGTGGGGTAGAGGTTGAAGATGGTGTGTGTGTAGACGTGAAGGGGTGGCGGTGTTAAAGGTAGGGGGTGATCTGGTGGCACACAGGCTCATTAAGTAGATGGACCCAAACTTTAGCCACTGTGCATTGTGGAGGGAAGTGACACCAAGAGCCTCAGCAAGCTCACAGGATATTGGAGGGGCAGGACTTCTAGAGAGGGATTCTAACAATGTGGATCAGAGTGCCACAGAAGAGGAAGTGCTCCCTGGGATCCGAGGGAGGCAGAGAGGGTCTGTGAAGGAGGGAGGGCTGAGGACAGGTGACTAAGGGAATTGCTACATGATCAGGAAAAAGTCATTTTAAAAGGGTGATGATTTGGCCAGCTGCCATGTGTGTTCAATGAGGCAGACACTAACCAGAATAGTGAGAGTTACATATATTAGCTAATGTTTATTGATCAAGTATAGGTTAGGCACTGAGCTAAGCACTTTACATGGATTATCTGCATCGGATCCTGCTAGAAATATTCACTGAGTGCCTATCAGGTGTGTCTGGCATTGTTAAGGTACTAAAGATTCAGCAATGAACAAAATACATAAAGCTTCTACCCTTAAAGAGCTCTTGAAATTATACTCCATAATAATCCAGTAAGATGGGTAATATTATGATCTATAATTTACTCAGGAAGCAACTGAGATGCATTACAAAGAGATAAGTAATTTGTCCAAGCTTACATGAGTAGTTACCAGTGCTTTAATTTGAATGTAGTAATATCTAATAAGATTTGGGTAGGTCTTGAGGAGATGAGTAAGATATATTTCTTGTATTCATTGAGCTTGCAGCAGAGAGGGAAAGATAAATATGCAGGTGATAATTACAGGCCAATGTGCATATTCAAGGTGTCCAGGAAATAAGGAGCCACTTGCTCCACTAGTGGGGTAGGAAGCAGACAAAATAATGAGCAGGAACCTACTTGGTAGAAAAGGGGGTTGGAAAGCAAGAGGGCAATTCAGACAGGGAAAAATTAGTATGTTTAAAATGCACATAGGAGAAAGTTCAAGGGAGGAAGCTAACCTTTGTTGATTATATGCTTTGTAGTAGTGCTTCACAAATTTTAAAATTACATGTTAAATGCACGGGAAGAACATTAATGTTTCTATTGTATATGTTAAACAAAACAACTATATCACACAGCTTAAAGAGTAAACTGTAACTTTAAAAATTATTCTTCTATATAAGATAGAGATTGAGGCATGGAGTTTGTGGATGGCAGAGCCAGGGCTTGCTGCTCTGCCGGTTGGTCTTATGGAGTGAGCACACCTCCTTCTGCAGGTGGCGGAGCCTTAGACACTGAGGACAGGGGCTGCACAGGAGCTATCTGGTGAGGAGAAAGTTGGGACAGAAGAGTCTGTTCATCACCATCCTCTGGGCTAGGACCGTTATTGGACAGAAACAGACAACAAACATGGGAGAAAAGACCACAGTTTCAGGTAGTGATAAATCTTCAGAGGAGGAGAACAATCCAGAGTGCTGGGACTGGGGTAGAAAGTGATTGTGGGATAAGTACATCTTTGCTTTCAATAAGATGATATTATAATTTAGATATGAGGTGTCCCCCAAAAACTCATGTGTGAGATAATTCAAGAAGGTTCAGTGTGAAATAATGTGTGAGAGTCTTAAACAAATCAGTGCATTAATCCCCCCTCAATAGGGATTAACTGGGTGGTAACAATAGGCAGGTAGGGTGTGGCTGGAGGAGGTGGGTCACTGAGGGTGAGCCTTTGGGGTTAATATTCTGTCCTTGGTGAGGGAAATTCTCTCTCCTTTCTGATTCTATGTCCTGAGCCACTTTTTTCCCGCCACACTCTTCCACCATGATGCTTATCTCGAGCCCTTAGGAATGGAGTCAGCCATCTATGGGCTGAGACCTCTGAAAGTGTGAGCTCCAAAATAAACTTTTCCTCCTCTAATTGTTCTTGTCAGGTCTTTTGGTCATAGCAGAGAAAAAACTGACTAAAACAGATGAATAGGGGGAGCCTCTAGAAAAGAGACTTGTCCTCATTCTTGGATGATGGTAATGTGACGTAAAGATCTGAGAGGAAAGTGCTTTGTACAGAGGAGAAAGCAAGTGCTAAGGCCCTGACCTGACTTCGGCTGAGACTTTCAGTAGACCCAATCCTGTGACCATAAGACACTAGAAACCTTCTCCTTTATGTTGTGTTTAAATTACAGTGCAGCAAAAATATAAACTTTGCCTGAAATGAAATTCTAGCCAAGTGTTAAATTAGTACTCAGTCAAAGCCCAATATCACCATCCATGAATATACTTCTAGGGGATAAAAAGAAATTAGATATATTATTTAAAAATAAATCAGTGTGACAATTTTGATATTAAAATTCCAATAGTCAAATTGTAAAAGTTTGCAATTATAATACAAGAACTTCCAGCACCACCTAGAAACTCATTTTAAATTAACATATTTAAAAGCATCACTAGACTTATGTTCACAACAGAATATAATTCCGCAAAAAAAGGGGGGGGGGGCATTTAGTCGCATGTTTTCTGGAAGGAGCTTTGTTATTAGCATGCATAGATTAGTCAATCTCAAAGTCTTCCATCTTTAAATATTAAAATATTATATATGTAATTGTATATGGTATAACATTATTTTAATAAAAGTTTTGTTTAAAAGTTTACCATCCATGGGATGGGGGGATTAATTATAACGATTGTCTTCATAAGTAGTCTTGTCATATCAGTTGTTTTGAATTTTAGTGGGAATAAAATGTATTTGAGTTCTTTATTTGTATAATCATTTCCTCTTTTCTTCATATTTTTACTTTTCATATTGTCTGGATCAAAGTCAATTTATTGTGAATATTATTATAGGTGATTTTGTAGTTTTTTCTCCTCATGAAATTTTGATATGGTGAATTTGACATTCTGCTTTTAATTTGTCCTCACAAGATGTGAAGAATTCCCAAATAAGACTTCTTCATAAAGGACTCTTGGCCTAAACAGAATAAATAGTGACAATTTAAATACACTCCTTAAAGGTTTTTTAGCAGAATGGATGCTAATACACCAAACAATTCTACAAGGATTAGAATTATGATACAATTGAGTCTCTATTATTCTTCTTTGTATTGTTATTTAAATTTCTATATTTAAATAATTCCCTAGCTCAAAAAGGATGTAAGTTAACTAGCTAATACACTCTCTTAGCATTTATATTGTCAACTAATTTTTTAAAATTTATTTAACTGTTTGAAAGTCAAAATTGTTTTTGGTACAAAAAAGTACATTTGATATGCTGTTAAGCACTATAGCATTTTGCTCTTGCAATAATAAACATGCATCATATAAAAACTAACAATCAACATATAAACCACATAAGGAGCTTTTTCTCATTAGCAAGAATGCATTATTATATTTGAAAATAGTAATAAAATTAAATGACATGCCTCATTCATATTACTGGCATTATTACAATGTAATAATTAGAAATAATGATTATTGGTCGTATAATCATTGATTGATCTTATGCAATTTCAGGAAAGCCAGAAATGACTTAGAGTAGGCTTTTGATTATTCAGCCCTTCACAGACTGAAGCTGAAGCTTAAATCAGATTTATGGTCAATTCAAGGCTGAGACTGGTCTTCCATATATTCCTCACATAGTATAGACCTTCATCCTTTTATTTTTTAAAAATGTTTTATTAAACTATCACATATAATGTGATATAATGTTCATTTGATGTGATTAATTTTTCAAGGTAAATATGCCCAGTGACCAACCCCCAGATCAAGATACAATCCAATAGCCTCAACTTAAAAATAGTACCCTTCCTATTCCTTCCAGCATTGACCAGTCCCAGGGAAAGCAATTATCCTGAGTTCTGACCCCTTACAAGGTCTTCCCGATTTTGAATTTTATGTAAATGAAATCATTCCTATGTATTCTTTTGTATGTGTCTTCTTTAGTTCAACATTGCGATAGCAAGATTCAACTACATCATATGTGACTGTAGACAACTCATTGTTCTTGTTGTTAGTATTTATTTATCCATTTTGCTATTGGTGGACACTGAGCAATTTCCTAAGCCCATACGTTTTTACAAAAACTTATTTTACAAAGAAGAAAAAGGCATACAAATGCAGTGTCTATTCTTATTGTAAAAATGATCACTGAGGACTTTGTCCATATCCATTATACTATTTAATGGCCTCTAAATCATGCTTCCCCACCCCCCTTTTTTTGAGACAGAGAATTTAGTGCCAGAGGAAAACTTCATCTCTCTTGAGGAATATGCTTCCTCTTTTCTTTTAATAAGCATGCTTATTATATCCTACCTCATTCCAGAAATAACTAGACAGCTTAATGAAATAAAGAAAACTTTGCAAAATTAAAAATTCAAAATGGATTGAAAAGGTGAGACAGAGTGAGAGCTCCGGTATTCTCTTCCACAGACCTCAGTGCTGAGACATTCAAACATTAGTACAGTGAAGTCTATGCATTAATTTGAGATCCAGATTCTGCTATAAGCATCAAATCAGCTAATTTGACAAGGAAAAACAGATCAGTTATACCAAACTGTCTGCAGATATGAGAACAACTGGATTCTGTAGAGAAGGGCACCTGTTCATCTGGTCAGAGTCCCATTTCTCTCAAGGGTTCTCTAGTGGAGAACTGCCTTAGTTCTGTAGATAGGTACAACAATGAGTTTAGTTAGCTAATTATTATTATTATTATTATTTGCCCACCCCTCATTGCAGGATGATGGAATCACACCGGGGGGCAGGGGGGCGATTCAGTAAAAGCATTTTAAGCAATTCAGAGAAGGGGCTGGTAGGGAGTTGGGAAGAAATCATTCAATACCTTCTTGGCTTACACATTCTGATTAACCTGACTTCATCCAATGGTAGATTTTGTGCATCTGGTAGAAGGTCAAGTAAAAATCTTTTGGATTACTCCTTGTGAATATCATTTGTATAGACAGAGTTATAAAAAGTTTGAGGTCACATTCCTTGTCAAACATGCAGAGTATTGTATGTTGTCGGCTAAGTATGGTGCCGTTTGCTATAATGGTCAACCAAAAAGGAGGTGAAATTGATAGCCTTTTAAGAGAACTGATGATCCTAAACAGAAGATTGTCCACCTCTTCTTTCCCTGGGTGGAGACTCCACATGGAGGATAAGTTTGCATCTATTCTCTCTATGCCCATACAAATAACTCATTAGAGCTGCAGAGTCCTACTCCACATACCATGGCCATAATGACTAGCCTGGAACACTTGAAAGCAGGTGCCATGAAATATCCAAATGGTCATTTGACATTAGTCAAACTCCTCTTTGATGCCTAGTATGTCAGTTATATAACATCATGTTTCCACCCAGCTGGGAAGAATCTGTGATAGTTTTTAAAGCCGTATCACAGCAGCCTTGCTTCTCTTTACATTCAAAATATTCACTGCTTTTTTCTTTGACTTGGGTTTCCTCTTCTCTGTTCCCATTTTATACCTAGCTGGAGATAAACCTCATTTAGAAAAAGGTCTCAACACCTTTCAGGAAAAAGATGCGATCTAAACAAATTTCAAGAGAACAAAGTATAATGGGGGAGAAAAGTGATCCAGAATTGGCAAATGTCTCATGCTTGTCTCCAGTTCTTCTGCCCCGGGAATAAAGACCTGTCTGTACAAAGGCTTCTTGACAGCTAAAGGAACAAAACGCTCTCCTGAAAGAAAAGAGAGAGACTTGCTCCAATCTTCCCTCCACCCCTGCTCGGCGAAGAAACAATGCCTCCCAAAGGAGCTGGCAGCTGGCCCTTGGCAGGTGGTAGAAACAGCACTGCAGCTCATCCAGAAGGAGAAAACCCAAACTATCTGCTTCCAGGAGCAGGGCAATTATTCTGCCCACTACCTCTAAAAGAGACCACTGCATTCAGCAGCCAAGATGGGCCACTGTCTACTCCCCTCAGCGGCTACCATCTTGTTCCTGTGGCCACAAGGCTGATGGAGCAGGAGAGAGGGGAGGCTGGTGACAAACAGCTGCTGATCATGTCCCCTCTGCTTCTCCTACACTGGGAGTTTGTTTATTCACCTTTTGCTGATGTGATGGAGGTGACCTGGATATGTCAGGAGGGTACAGGCAGAACAATGAGGACAGGGAGGAAAACTGAGGGCCAAAGTCTGCACAAAGGAAGAGCCATGAGATGAAATCTCCAGAGAATGAGCCATGAGGTGAAATCTGCTGAGGAGATGAGGTTAAACCAGACTTGGATTCATGATGGGCTTTCTGTTTTTTTGACGCTTCTTTTTACTCTTTGGTAGGGAAGTGAATGAATAAAACTGCTTTGAGAGGATAAGAATGTGCTTTACCTTTCTCTTCCGTTCTGTCATTTACTCATTTACCTAAAGAAGGCGAGATCAGTGACAACATAAAGGTTAAGTTTGTTCCACCTCAGCCTATATTTGTTCTTTCATGACCATAATGTAATTAATGATTATCTCCTAAATGGCAAAGTGAAATAATTGTAGCCAGTAAACCTATCTCTGCCACCTACTAGCTCAGAATCTTTGGGAAATTTATTAGATCTCTCTGAGCCAGTGAATACATGTGAAACATGGAGACGCTAATACATGCCTCATAGTTTCTATAATAATTAAATGGTGCTAACCTACACAGGTTATCTGGTCAGATATATAGTCAGATTTGGTAAATGAATACTGTCTTCATCAGAACAGTGGCCATAAGAGATGCATTCATTCTAGGAAGAATTGAATCTGATATTGGAAAGTTTGTGGCTAATGATGCTAAATATATAATAATATTCTTCAGTTTTCAGAATGTCTAATTGTTGTTTCTGGAACCATAATGGTGATCAGGGTCACTAGAGAAAGTGACTGAATCATTGGACTAAAAACAAAGCATTGAGAGGCTGCTCACCCTTGTCAGCTACAGGGGCAGATCAGCACCAGGAATATTTAGGAGAGAAGAAAGACAATTGCTTTCTGACACAGTGGAAAAGTAAGAGAGAGAGAGAGCTGAAAAGATCATCTTGGCATTTTGATTGTTGAGCTATATGACTTTGAACAAATCACAGAAAACAGTAAAACAATGACAATGTACTCACCTACTTGGTGCTAAATGCTTAATATAGATAATTTCATTGAATCTTGCAACAGTTCTACAAGGTTGGGATTACTGTTGCTTCACATATACCCCAGCTGCAATGGATAAGCAAAGCTATATTCACAGAGCTCCCCAAAGGGACAAATGCAATGTCAGATGCCAAAGCCCTTAGTGTTATTATTGTCATCATTGGAAGTGAATAGTCACTGGTCACTGGAAAAACATCTGTACTTTCCCTTTATGGATCTGTCAATTAATCTTATTGGTTGAATAACTTACATCTGTGAATGGGTGCCAACATACTATGAATCCATTTCAACTCAATAACTGTTTAGCACCAACTGTGTTCAAGACACTGAAATGGAGTTGCAGTAGTTCTCTCTTGTGGGACTCATGTTTTGGGGGGAGCTCCTACAGAAGCAACTACAGAATTTTGAGCATGGTAATGGAGCCAGAGGCAGATGGATTTTTGAATAAAGGAATATGCACCTCTGGTTTGGGGGTGTTGGGAGCAGTGAGAGGGGTCAGGCATCAGATCAGACTTCCACAGGAGGTGATAATTGGTGGTAGACCTTGAAAGGTGAGCATGATTTAAATAAAAGTTTTATGCAATCACTAAATCAATACATGCATATTATTGAAAATACCCTACAATAAAAGTAAAAAATACTTGCCATATGCTAACCAATTAAGGATGTCATTATTACATTTGGGGGTAATTTCTTAGTTGTTTTCTATGTACTTGATTATAAAAGTACATATATACTTATAATTATACATATGCAGATTCATATAACTATATAACCTGCTTTTTTTCACTTAAAATTTCAAGTGTTTTCCCAGTTTGTAAAGACTTTATAAATATGATTTTAATAACTCCATAATAATGTCACACAGTACAAACATGCCAAAAATATACTTTACAGTTTTTATGTTTTAGAACATTCTTATTTTTCATCTTTAGCTATTATAATTGATCCAGTGATATGCTGAGCAGAAACAGTAAAGCTAAATGCCAGTTATCTGGTCTGAGACATTGGCAAATAGGTTGAAGGTATCAAATCCTTGTCTATGACCAGTGTTTTCCCCACTTCAACCCTTACTGCCTACAAATTTCAGAAATCATTTCCTTCTCACTTTGACAATCTTCCAGTGAATTCCAGATGCTCATAAAATAAATAAAATCCCAACTCCACTTGCTGACATTCAGGCTCTCTGAACCCTCTCTGACTGTAAATAAATTTCTATTTCCTGCTATTGTCCTCTGACCAATGAGTGGCTTATCTGTTCACTGTCTTCCTCCCCTTTTCCTATTTTGGGTTCTTTGACCTCACTAAGGCCCTCCATTGCTCAACTCCCACCTTTTGTCTGGATCTATCAGTGCCATGTTGGCCTCACTTCCTCCCTATTTGATTTAGAACTGGTCTGAGCCATTTTTCTGTGATGCTTTTGCTTAGTGTCATTGTGCCTCACTTTTACCACCTCTTTGAAGGTGCTGTGCCAGATTTTGCATTTGTGACTTGGTTTTCTTATTCTTAGAGAGGAGCCTCAGGTGGGATAAGTTTCAGGCCCGCGAAAACCTGAGTTTGCTTTTGAGCCCCATGATTGGCACCTTGTCCCTGAAGCTTCCCCCATCTTCAAAACACTTCATTCTCCTTCCTTTGCTCCAAATCTTTTCATATTCTCCATGTTAAAATTTAACATATTGAGTAATACTTGTTTGTGAGATCACAAGTTCCTTGAGGATAGGGTCTCTTTTCTTGTGTATTTATGGTTGTAATTAATGCATGCTTGCTGAATGCCTTGCTAATTATATCTTTCATTAATTCCTCTTTTTACTACTACTACGACCACGATGATGACGATGACTACTACTACTACTACTACTACTACTACTATTACTACTACTAACTATAAATGTTTTAGAAAGCATGCTAGGTGTGGCGGATTATATTTTCCAAAAATGGGTATGTGAATTTCCAGTGCTAGTTATTCTTCTAGACTTTTAGCATTGCCCATCCAGAGCTGAAGTCAATTTCTTCTCCCCTGAATCAGCGTGGGCTCCAACTAAAGAAGTGAGGAGAATTGATATAATGTAGCTGCTAAAGGTAGGTCATAAAAAAAGGATGCAACTACTCTTTAAATGCTTACCTTTGGTACCCAGCTACCAGTTGTGAGAAAGTGTAGAGCCAGAGAGAGGCCACGTTGATATAGCTGACTGCTCCAGCTTAAGGTCCCAGCAGTATCAGGCAGCAGACATGGGAGTGAACAACCTTCAGATGATTCCAGCCCTCGGACATCCAGCTGCCCCAGCTGATACCCAGTGGAGCAGAGACAGCTGTCCCCACTGAGTTCTGCCCACACTAAAAATAGGGACCAAAATAAATATTGTTTAAGCCATTCAGTTATGGGGTCATTTGTTTCAAAGCAGTAGATAACCAGGCAGTGTGCTGAATGCATTACATATAGCATCTTGTTGAGAAAACTGAGATCCAGACAAGGTGGATGACTTGCCTAAGCTTACCTTCTCTCACCTAGTGGATTTCACAAGCATTCAAGTCACATTCCCTCTACTAGGTCTTTTGGCTTATGCAAATACACACAGAGCCTCCTTTCTTTAACTCCAGTAACCAACTGTGTTCTCTCAACACTCCTGCAATGTAGATGTATCTCCTTTCTTGTTTCACAGATGAGGAAATACAAAAAGGTCAAAAATTTACTTAGGGAAATAATAAGTAGCATAAGACATAAGACCGACATATAAATAATGTCTGTCTTCCTAGCTTTAAACTTAGTTTGTTCGAGTGTAAACTATTCCTTCATTGCCTTTCTGAGATTTAGATCACTTATTTAGATTTTTAGTGCAACATTGTATTGCATTGTATTGTCTTACATCCTACTCATTTTTGTATGGGCGTTCCCCTTTGTACACTGATACACTCCTAGACAACAGGGGTTATGTTATACATTTCTTTGGGGTCTTTCTTAGCATTCTACAGAATGTTAGGCACATAAGGCGCACTTACCCATCAAGCAAATGTAAAAACTGATATTCGGTATCCACAAAAGGTATTTATAGAGCTGCATTAAGAAAAAAACAAAATTCATAGAAGTACAGAAATTAAACCTTACAAATGAATCGGGGCTTTAGGCAAATCTTAGTGATTTTTTTTTTCTTTTTTTTCTGCCTCAAAATATCTTTTCTCCTCTTTTAAACAATGTTTAAAACTATCACAAATAAATACTTGGTTATGTTTTTTAAAGCTGATTAGTATGTTTTAAAATCTGGCTTTCTTGTCAGCCTAGTATTGTTTTGTCACATTAGAATGTTCTTTGGCTTTGTTTTGTATTTTAGCAGATGAGACATTTGAATGAAGGTTTCGTATTGATCTCACTTATTACTGCAAGCTCCAGCTTCAAATTGAAATTTGATCAATATGAATTTGAAGCAGTCTGGAACACTAAATAAGACCTTATTGGACTGATACCTTTTTGCTGAGCTTTATTTGATTTGGAGGAGCAGAGGACAGGAAGGATGGGGGAGTGTTGGTTGTGCACTTCAGTCAGTTTGAGTCTAGATCTGCTTTCCTATTGGTGACCCCTCTGCTCTGGTCCTGTTGGAGTGGTGACAAGTTAGTGGCACCCTTTCTAATTTTCCACACACTCATGATCTTCTGTTCCAAGTGTAGATTTTATCTTTTAAATGTCCTCTTCAATGCCACTTAGAAATTCAGAGGGAAAGAAAGGCATTTAAAGAGCCTAATTCAGCTCAAGGAAGGATCTCTAATTAATCATCAACCAATATTCATTTACTAAGCACCTACTATTAAGCACAGAGGTAGTGAGATGGAAAATATAGCATCACTGATCTCAAAGAGCTTACAGCCTTGCCTTCCATTTCAAGGCAATATTCTCTATGAAAGATAAGGGGCTGAAAAGACCTGTCAAAATGTGATCTCATCTGACATAAATGTTCTCATAGCAACACTACCTTATAGTTTTGCTGAATATGGATCTTATAGCATTTTGAATTAATAAGTAGTTTCTCAATATAAACTGCTTAATGTGGGAGATCCTTAATGTCTGCAAGTCCCATAAGCTTAACACTAATTTTGAAGCATAATGTAGGCAACTGGCATTAAAAAAAAGGAGATAAAAATATCACAGTATAGAGGTGGAGAGCTGAGACTCCTCATTTTATAGACAAGGAAATAGAGGCTCACGACAATGAATCATTTAACTCCATCAGGATTCACGGATCATGTAAACACATTCGCTTATCCAACATTTATAAATGAGGGTGATTTCCTTGGCAGGCACAGTGGCGCTGTGAATACACAATAAATAAAATACAACTGCTGCCTTCAAGGAACTTAAGTTAGGAATTACAACAAAGAATAAAGAAGAAAATAACAGCTCATTTCCCCACTGTATTCTGGGTTCAAGACTATTTTAACTTTATTAATTATAAAATGAACCTTTTGGGTCCATAAATCTTTAAGCTTTCACTTCAACTTTGACAGTAATATTATTGCTCCTGTTTCCTTTTGGTTTGCTTTTGCCAAATACAGATGCCCCTCCTCTTACCATGGATTTATGTCCCAATGGACCCAGCTTAAGTTGGAAACACATTTCATATGTCTGACCTACTGGGCGCCATAGCTTAGCCTCACCCACTTTAAACCTGTTTGGATGACTCACATTAGCCTGTGGTTGGGCAAATCATCTAACACAGAGCCTGTTTTGTAATAAAGTGTTGACTATCTCATGCAATTTATTGAACATGAAAAGTGAAGAACAGGATAGATTTAGGGTACTGCAGTTTCACTGTCGTAAAGTTGAAAAATCGTTAAGTTCAACCATTATAAATTGGGGACCATTTGTACATTTTTCACAGTCCTTTAATTCTCATTTTCTTTTTTTTCTCAACAGTTGAATTTGTGAGTTTGGTCCTTATTTGCATTTCAACATCTTCCAATGGAAGTTTATCCTATTCACTTAAATTTTCACTAGGTAACCTTATCTTCTGTCACTCTGTTTTAGTTTTGTTTTCTTTAGGCAGTTCAGACGATATAAAGTGTCTGTTTTCTTTCTAATAGCAGTTACCTTTACACTATTCCAGAATATATTTGAATCATTTGTTTAACATCTAACAATGTTGAAAATAAAGTATGAAAATACAAGACCATATTTTATACAAACTTGAAAGGATGAAAATGCATCTCTAGTTTTCTAAAAGAATACTGAAATTTAGTTGATGCTAGTGGTTCTCAGCTAGGAGCCACTGGGCAATGTTGGAAACAGTTTTGATTGCCACCACTGAGGGGAGGCCCTGCTTCAGGCAGCCAGTGGGTGGAGGCTGGGGCTGCTGCTAAACATTCTGCAGTACATAGGGCAGCCTCAACACAGAATTATCTGTCCAAGTGTCCCATAGCATAGCACTGGAGAAACTCTGGCTTAAATTTTTGCTGGGTTGCACTTGCTAGGTAAATTTTACCACCACACATCTCTCTCTCTCTCTCTCTCTCTCTCTCTCTCTCTCTCTCTCTCTCTCTTTCTCTCTCTCTCTCTAACACACACACACACACACAATTTCTATTTTCAAAACTGACAACAAGAAGAAAAGGAATAGTATTATATATTATTGTTTTCCTTTTTCTCTCTTAATTTATCTCTTCTAATTTATTTTGCTTAAAAAGTTTTGAGACTCTTTGATAAAACATCTCTTTCCCATCACTTACTGTTTTTGCTCCACATGCCACACAGGAGTTGAGGTAGTCTTCCAGGGTAGTACCCATAAGGAATGCTATTCCCATTGTACATCTAGACTAATTCAGGATGGTATCAGGAGACTCCTGGCATCGCTCCCAAGTTCCAGCACTGTTCTAATTCAGCTGGACTCTGCATTTCACCTGGGGATTGGGGGTTGAGATTCCAGCACCTGAGAGTTGTGCCTGTGCACAACTCAGAGTTGAGAATCTCCCCCAGGCAGAGCTGTTCAGGTTGCACAAGAATACACTAACTTAATTGTTTACCATTGAAGAAAGGAGTAAATATAATTTGGAAGTTTAGAGCCAGATTGTTATTAAATTATTATTTTCATTTATATCTTCTTTCTATAGTTATTATTAACAATAATTATTTAATTAACTGTGTTTTAATACAGCAATTGTCAACCATAGCTACACATTAGAATCACCTTGGGAACCACTTAAAAGTACTTCTGGGGAACCCACTCTAGACCAATTAAATCAGTATATCTGGGCATAGCAACAGAGCCATGGCACTCTCAGAAGCTTCCCAGAGAATCCAATGTGCAACTGCATTAGAGAATCTTTTGGTTAGTGGTTGAATCACTTGCCACCAATTCTTTGTTATCAACTCCCCCAGTCTTTATAAATGTTTTATAACATGGTAAAACACCTACAATATGATGTTTGCCATTTTAGTTGTTTTGAAATGCAGAGTTCAGCCAATTAGGGACATGCACATATTGTGAAACAATCCCTACTATTCATCTTCAGAACTCTTTTCATCTTGCAGAACTGAAATTCTGGACCCACTAAACACTAACTCTCCACTTATCTTTTCCTCAACCTCTGACAACCACCATTTCACTTTCTGTAATTTGTATTTCTAAGGTGCTGCTGGTGGTACTGGTTTAGCAACACTATTTTAAGAACTACTGGATTAGTTCAGCCAGAATCATCAAGCTCCTTTAATAATCCACTTCCCCTTCAATGCAGGATATAGTGGCTTTATCAGACTAGAACTTTTCCGATATGTGTATTTTATATGCATACATATAAATAGAAGTCTTGACAGTACGACATCACAAGAACTCAGATCCAGCTGGGTCTTTGGAGTTCTATTAGGCAAGTAATAAGCTGTAAGCAAAGAAGAAAGCATTGATGTAGTTTGAATGTCCCCTCCAAAACTCATGGTGAAGTTTAATTGCTCTCGGGACAGTATTAAGAGATGGTACATTCAAGAGGATTAATGCTGGTGTCACAGGAGCCGGCTTCTGATAAATAGGATGAGTTCAGCCGGATTTTCCATGCTCTTTTGCCCCCACTCCATGCCATGATGCTGTGCAGAGGCCCTCTTCAGAGGCAGCTTTTGTGCTTTTCATCTTTAAGAACTGTGAATCAAATTAACTTCCATTGTTTATAATTAACTTATATTTTTTAATATCAGAAAACAGGCTAAAGCAAGCATCAAATTTCAAATGGAATGCATCTATCAACTATATCTCGGAGGGGGGATCCCAACAGTTTTACTTGCTAATGATTTCAGTTTCTGTGGATGTGGACAAAAGAGATGGAAGTAATATGGTAGAAAATTGGGAAAGATGTAAAAATCTTGTGTGGGGGTCAAGGCATTATCTATGTGGGTATATGTACAGGTTACTCCTTGGAGCTGATTATAGAAATACTTCTCTGCCTCTGTGATATCTCTGTGTACATGAAGTTGAGAGCATCTTAAACCTTCTGCAAGACGTGAGGGTTCTTGTCCTTTGGGAGGCAAGGATTTCCTTGGGATGAGACCATTGACTGCCTTGGTTGCATGTTTTAATCAATCATTTGAACTTTAATACAGTTTCCCCTTTCCTCTCTGTAACTACATGTCCTAATTTTATAAACATAATGGCCTCTCACAATATGTTGAAAATGTAACCAGAAAGTCTCTAATTTTTTTGCCATAATTTTCAAAGGAAATTATTGGCTGTGATTTCACAGTATGGTTTCTTATTTGTAAACTTCAGAAAGTTTGCCTGTTTCTAGTGAGTTTCCTTCTTATGCTTGTCTTTCTCAAAGGAGTTCTGTGCTTTTCTAATATTTTAAGCCCAGTAGGGTCTTCTCTGATTCTCCATGTTCTATGTCGGTTCTTCATTTCTGTTTTTCCTGTGAGGATTTGAAGTAGCCTGGGGGGTGTAGGGAGAATGCCAAATTCAGAAGCGGTTGTATTGGGAAGCTATACCTATGGGCTGAAAATGAATGTCTATTTATGGAAGATAGATTTTTATCCAGGTACTACTCCATTGTTTATTTAGTGAAGCCCACAGTATTAAAGCTGCCAAGGGTCACACCATTGAGGTCATTTCTATGCTCACAAAGGTGATGGTGGAAACCATATGCTCCTACTGTCTTTCAGTCTCACATCCTGCTCTCACCCCTCTCTAGTGGTGGTGGTGGGGGGTCTTCATGTTATTTCCAGCTTCTTCACAGGTGAGGAGTTATAGGAATAGATCAGGAATCTCCAAACATTTTATGTAAAGGCTCAGATACTAAATATTTCAAGTTTTGCAAGAGATTTGATGACTGTTGAAATGATTTCTGTTTTCTGTTATAGTGAGAAAGCAACCATAGGTAACAAATAAATGGGCTTATTACACTGCAAATTTATCTACCTAAACAGACCATGGTTTGCAGACTTGTGACATCAATGGTCTTCCCCACCTAGACTCTCCCAATCAACAGCCACCAAATTTTCTTTTATATTTTTATAGGATGTTCTTCATTTTTGTATTCTTTGTCATACCAAAGATAATCATGGAAGCCAGTCAGACACTTGTCTTCAAATTTCCATCTTTACAAGAAACTTCAGTGCCTGATTTCGATGTTCAGTATCACATTCCATGATGAAGACCTTTAATGCTCTTTAACTGTACACAGGCTCCAATCATGAGTCATAATATCTGAAAGTCTAGATTTTAATTTTTGTTGGGGACCGCGAATCAAGTCAAGATGGCGCCTGGCAGTTTGCCAGGAGGAGTGGTCTGTGAAGCAATGTCAGCGAGCCATTTAGATGGTGGGGATTCCTTATTGGCTGACTGCTGTATATCTAGATGATGCTAATTGAGTCAAGCTGTGTGTAATCAATTAGGTATATAAACCTCTGCTGTCCCGCAATAAAGCGGCTCCTGCTACCTTGGGTTCCCGCTCAGTTTCCGCTGAGTTCCCTTGCAATAAAGCAGTTCCCGTTTCAACCTTCAAGTTGCTTGTCACCTCCTGGTTATTGTGCCCAGCCAAACTGCGGCAAATTTTCTTTAAAAATAAAATGTTCTTCTATACTTATATAATAGCACAAAGCTACTCTCCTTCAGAGATAAGTAGTTTTTTGTGAAGCCTGAATTTCATGGGTACTCTATTTTTATTTTTATTTTTTTCACTGTTGTGAAAACAATTTTCATGGCTAGGAAAGAGTAAAAGTTTCCCAATTCCGTAGTTCAGGAATCATCAACACTTGAGTCCCATTCAAGGAATAGTGAAGATTCAAAAAAATTTCTCTTTCAAGGTCCTATTTTTAATAAATTCAGAACAGATGAAGATCTGAGATAATCCCTGGGTGAAAATTCAAACAGTAAATATAAAATAGTTTTTCTGTGCTATATGATATGGATGTTTCATAAGTAAAATTTGTGGTTTCTAGTTTCTAGGAATCACTATGTAATTAAAGAAGGGAATATTTGGTGATAATATCTGAAAGGTTGATTTGGTTCATTCCTTTGTTAGCATACATTTATTCAGTGCTTATGATATCTTAGGTCCTGTTCTTATCATTTCAAAGACAAAAATTAAGACATGAGTCCTGTGATGTTTACAATCAATCAGAAATACAAACCAATAATTAAAATAGATAGAGACAGAGACACTATAATGGAGCAGGTCACAAAGTACAGTGAGTGGACTCAACCCTGAGGTGGGCAGGGAGCACTCAGGCCCTGCTTTCCAGGAATTTTCTAGGGTTGAGCTGAGTGGGTTAGAACATTGCCAGGGATCTCCATCCAGATATGGGGCAGATGGCAAAATATACAAAGTCATGGAGCAGTAAAATCACAGAAGGCCCCCAGGGAACCTCATGTAGGTGGAGTCTTGTCATTTCTACACTTAATGTCTGCATTTTTATCTACTCTTAATGAACACCGAAAGCACTAGTATGGATTAACCCTTTATGTCCCCAAAAGTTATGTAGAATTGAAAACTTGGAACTTATTGGTTAATTGTGAATTTTTCTAAGGTTCAGTTTTTAATTACCCATGCAAAAAGATAGTCATAATTAATCACTGTCCCTTCAGCACCCAGGACAGCACCCAACACACAGTGGATGTGCGCATGTGTTGAAGCAGTGATCCTCTAGCTAGTCAGTGAATATAGCCAAGTTCTCAGATGGGCAGTTTGGTTTTAACACTCTGTATACAACCTAGAAGCTTTAATGAAATGGTTTGATACTATTGCTCCTTTGTGAAGATAAAGGCAGACAGATAGCACACTGTTAGTCTTGGGGATGGAAACAAATAAAAAGTTCAGAGAGGCTCCTTGTGTAGCAGTCCCTCTACTGAGAGTCACAAAAGTTTTCAGTAACCCCATGTCCTCTGTTCCAGCCCTTTACACACACACACACACACACACACACACACACACACACACACCCCTAATTCATTACCAAATTCTTTGCCTGTTTTTGAAATATATGCTGAATTTAGCACTATTCTCCCCCTCCAGCATCACCACCATGGCCTTAGTCACCATATCCTGTGATGCTGAGATCACATAGAAGCTTTAGTGGACTAATTGTGATCACTTACTCCCTGGTTTCACAGATTTTTCTTTTTCTTATTCTTTTTTTTTTTTTTTTTTTTGTGATGCTGGGGATTGAACCCAAGGCCTTGTGCATGTGAGGTAAGCACTCTATCAACTGAGCTATATCCCAAGCCCTTCACCGCTTCTTTTTGCCAACAAGTCCTAATGATCTCTTCTTCACTAGTATCCACAGTGGTCTTCTAAAACCACCAGAGTGGTCTTCTAAAACTTGGTCTGTTCAGCACTGTGCTCTAACCTTTAAGTCTTCACCACAGCTTATTGGCCTACATATGTCCAGGCCCCACATCTCTTCCTGATGCCGCCTCTCCCCACTCTCCCCTTTGCTCACAGACCCCAGCTACTCTAGGCTCCCCACTCTTCCTCAGACTCATCAGATTCATCCCTTCCTTGGGGCTTTGGAACTTGTTTTTGCCTCTGAATCACTCATTCACTTTGTTTATATCTCTGCTTTAATGTTTCCTTGTCAGAGAGTTGGCCTATATAAAAGAACACATTTTGTCATCCCATGACATGTTATAGGTTTTTGTTTATTTGTTTCTGCAGTGCTGGGTATCAAACCCAGGGTTTTGGTATGCTAGCCAAGCGCCGTACCACTGAACCACAGCCCAGCTCCTGTTTACTTTGAATAAACTATTTTTTTCTCCCCTATAATTTAAATTCCATGGGATCATTGTCTTTCCTTTTTTTTTTTTTTTGGTACTGGGAATTAAACCTAGGGGTGCTTAACTACTGAGTCACATCCCCACCCTTTTTTTATATTTGATTTAGAGACAGGGTCTTGTTAAGTTGCTTAGGGCCTCACTACATTGTTGAGGTTGGCTTTGAACTTGTGATTCTCTTGCCTCACCCTCCTGAGCCACTGGGATTACAGGCATGTGTCACTGCCACCATGTCCAGCTGGATTGTTATTTTCTCATAGTAGTAATTGTTAACCAAAAATGTGGCTGTGTTACACAGTACAGTTTGGGGGGTGGCTGAGACCTACAGTAGGAATTACCTTCTACTTAATGCAGAAGAAAGAAGGAAATTCTGGTCAGCAGAAGACCTTGCATTTCACCCTGAGGCAACCCACACAGGATTAGTTGGGACATGGTTGAGCCTCAGAAACTACAAATTTTAGGGTTGTTAGTGATTTTAAAAAGTTTTTGTTTTTAAGTTTAAAATAATAGATAATAACAATGGCTAACATTTTGTATCTTGACTATAACCCTCTGAAGTAAGTGTTCTATTATTTCCTCTGTTATGTATAAAGATGTGGGCACAGAGGAGTTAAGTTACCTGCCTGAAATCTTACCCAGCCATTGGCAAAACTGGGATTTAAAACAGAGTTGGTCTGGCCAGCCCCAAGTCTGCCTGCTTGACCACCCCACTGCTTTGCCTGTGGAGATAGTAACACAGGACCTTCCCCGATGGCTGCCTGGCACGTTCTCAGACCAGATTTAGTCTCTTAGTTGTACTAAATCCTGCTTCTGACATGATTTTAAGAGGTTTTTCTTAATTTCCTCACTGAAGGTGTACTCACTACACTTTTAGGAATGCTTGGAGCAGACTGTGAACTATAATAAAATGCATTCATTCACCACTCAAGTCAGCCTTAAATGGGGCAGAAGGATTGAAGGCCTGTCCCTGAGTGAATGATTCTGTAGATTATTGATTTGGGCAGCAGTTTATTTAAACATTAAAACCTTGAATGAAGTAACTTAGCCTGAGGAAAAATGTGTCAAATACAGTACTTGTTATAGCTAGTTTTTCTGCCTCTGAGGAGTTTGTAAACTGTCCAGATGTATTTATTTTTAAAATTTTTTTCCGGTTTATTTTTTTTAAAGACAGGATAAATTGGAAGAGGGAGAGTGGGATTTGTCTCCAAAAATTATAATCTCTTTGAAAAGAAAATCTTGGAAAGGTACTTATTGTTTCTTTTCCAGGAGTGTTCTCTGTCTTTTTAGCTAATCCTGAAGCACTAGGTATTATTATTCAGATTCAAAAATTTCCAGAATTGCTCCTCTCTTCCCTGTTGCCTGTATCCCTTTATCTTTCTTCATTATAATTTGCATGTGAACTTGGTGTTCCTACCAAAGGAGCTGGAACATTAGTCAATCAGAATAATTATGTGCTGGTTTAAAACTTAGGGAAAAATGATAATTTCTTACCTCTTATGTCACCAGGTAACAATAATAAAATTGTCACAGCTACATGCATAGTGTGTACAATTCACATGTTGTATGTAGCCATGCTGTTGTAATTTAGATCTCAGGTGTTCCCCAAATGTCTCTGTGCTTGCAGTGCTACTGAGAGATGGTGGAGCCCTTAAGGGCTGGTGGAAGGAAGCTAGGCCAGTAGGGTTGTGCCCTAGAAGGGGATATGGGGACCTCAGCCCTTCCTCATCTTCTTTTTGCTTCCCCAAAATTATGAAGTGAACAGTCCTCTGTCACATACCCCAGCCATGTTATACTGTGTTACCACAGATCTATAGCAACAGGGCCAGATTGACCCTGGAACCAAACCTTTGGAACTATGAGCCAAAATAAACTTTTCTTTCTTATAAATTGTTTATCTTAGGTATTTTGTCAAAGTGACAGCTGATTAACATGCATGTTTTCGTTTGATGACAGCACTATTAATTTCTCTCTTCTTGTTTCACATTTCAGTTAGTGGGTACAAACATCCTGAGAACACAGGCCTGTGTGACACACACATTCAGAAGGGCTTCCTGATTTCATTCACCATTGTTGGGTGAGTTGGCAAATTATCTGCATAATTCTGTTCTGTCATCTGTACAATGGGAACAGCAATGGAAACCAGAAGTAATAGAAGAGCTACAGGAGGAAAATATAAAATTGATTAAAAAGCTGAGGTTGCCTGACTCAGGGTGATTATTGCAATGCTCCAGTGAACCCATTGAAGTGAGAAGCCCCTGTACTATATTTTTCCACATTAACCTTAACTAGATCCTTGTTAAGAATGAAAACATGAACGAAGCAAAAACAACTAAATCAGAAAAGAATGAATTACTAAGCATATATGTAATGAGTTTTGCCATGTCAGTAGCTAGGAGTCTCTTCTCTATATGTCAGTAGCTAGGAGTCTCTTCTCTATTTTAAGACTGATAGACTTTGGTGCATAGGGCTAGGGGATTGGAATCATTAAGTAAAATATCAAACCATTCCAGGTGCTCATGTTTATATACAATAACTGCCCTTGTTCCTACAAGTCAAGCTTTTTTTTTTTTTTAAATTTTTGTTAGTCTTCAATCTGGAAGCTCTGATTGACATATTTTTCTCCATTTTATGACTGTTTTCTGCTTATTTTCTCCAAGTATTTCACTACTAGACCTCCTCCATGCCAAAATAGGTCCTTAAAAATTATATTGGATACTGAACTTATAGGGGTCATATCATAGCACATGCTTTGAATGTGCAAGTCCCTGTATTCAATTTCCAGCATTAAAATTTGAAATATTAACAACAAAAGAAATCAGATACTTTAATATTTTAAAAACCACAATATTTGGGAGCAAAAATGAAATTGGTAAAATATAAATAAACTCTGTTTTAATTCATAATGATGCCTAATATTAGTTTCTTAGGTTTGGAAAATGTATCATGGTTGTATATTAGCATTAGAGGCAACCGAGTGAACAACACATAGGAACTCTGAATTATATAACTTTTCTATATCTGGAATTATTTCAAATAAAACATTTATTTAAATAATGAAATTTGAAATAATTTCAACTTTTAAAAATTTTATGTAGAAAGAAATAGAGTTCTAGAGAAGAGAAATGAATATAAACCTGGCTTCCTGATCCTCATAATTTGGTGATATATTTGAAAATGTATTTTGAAACTCAGAGATTCGCTGATGAATTTGTTTATAAAAGAAAATATAAAATTTTGAACTTTTTTCCTACCCTATCCATACAAACCTTATTAAAGTCCACCACATGATATGAGGTGATGATTACACTAGGGGTCTAGATATGAGGCTGAGAAGCAAAGTCTTACCCCAAACCATCTGGTCTAAACTCCACCCAGTTCTACACGACCATATTACTATAGTTTGGGTCCTGGGAATGGGGGTCATGTGAAGTGACAGCCCACGTTCTAAAGATAAATGCAGGTGGGGGTCTCAAAAGTGTATACTTTTCAAAAGAAATGTCAGCATGTGGGCCCAAAGCAAGTCTCAACCTTAATGAGCACACCCTGGCTCTTGCTCATGGGCTTTGGAACCCAGGCTGGCAAAGAAACCCATCTCTTGCATTTGTTGGGCTGGGATTTTGATGTATTCTGTTGGCTCTTCTAGATTCCTACACCTGGTCATGCCCCTACCTTGAGCTCCTGCTGTGCTCCCAGGCTTTTGAGTCCCACCTGCTCTTTCCTGGCTCTCAAGCCTCCTGACTTTCCCACTAGTCATTGGCTTTACCTTTTCCACCTGGCCTTGACAGCTTGCATCAGCCCTGTCCCACAATGCTTATTGGCTCTTGACTAGTGAATCACCATAAACAGCATGTGGTCGTGTTATGAGACAAGTCTGTCTTCTTCCAGAGAATCTAAGCTACTTCAAAAATAACAACAACAAAACAACAAAATATAATGTACTTGTTTTATTGAGCTACCATCTATGTCAGTGTTGGGAAACAACCAATAATGTCCTGGAAACTGATTTAGCACTAATGATCCTCTTTCATACCTTTTTCCACGATCATATAGCTAGGCATGACCCCATGTTAGTTGGTTTTGATTGAGAAGCATCCCAGTAGTGAGAAAAAAATGGGCAAACCTGGTGCTGGACAGGATTCATTTGAAGCTGAATTCTCCAGAGATATTTGTCTTTGAGTCTCAGTTTTCTCAATTATAAGAGAGGAAGTGCCCCAAGCCATTTCTTCACATACAATAGAATTAAATTGTCATATAACTTCAGAGGTGAAGGGACCTCAGAGTTTTTAAGAAACTCCTGGGATCCCAAGAAATATGATTATATTATTAGGTTGTGGAATTAATGGTTAGATCCAAGTTCTTCAACTTAACCTGAATCCTCTAGAACAGTCTCCTCTTCAAACTTGTGTTAACTCAGCCTGCAATTTCTTGGTGTCAACATTCTTTTTGTAATATCTCTGAGCTAGGAATACAAAACTTTATATGGAACATGATAGAGATCTTATTTTAAACCTGAATATACATAGACAAAGAAAATAACCAAGGTGTTAAATAGTATCTATGTTCTAGGTGCTGGCATTATAGATGTTCTTATTCTTTGTTTACTGGTTTACTGTTCTACTTTCATTTTTCTCCAAAAAATATATTATGAATATAGTAAGAAAAAGCAAGTATACAATGGACAGAAATAAGGTTTTTGAAAATACTACCTTCCTTTCTACTTCAATAGAAAGAAAGGGGACTCAGATGAAGCAGCTTCAAGCCTTGAGTAAGTTGTGGATTTGGTCATTCATTCATTCATTTGTCTTTCATCAAATGTTCATGGACCACCAATATATATAAATCCTTGAATTAAGTTTTTGTCCTTGAAAAAAATTAGATCAGAGACTGTATTGACCTCAAGTAAACCTGGAGTATAGCAGGGGTTATACAATTGTACAGAAAATGTCTAGTTTAGTTTCAGGGTACAGGTCATGAAGATCATATGAAATTCCCACATGCAGAGGTGTGGCTTAAACAACATAAAGGTCTCTTGGGGTTTATTAGGAAAGACTTCATGAAGGAAGCTGCATTTGATTTGGGGCATGGGGGATGGGAGGATTCTGATAAACCAAGATCACAAGGGAATGACGTTCTGTCTCCACCTGTTCCTTTTTCACTCACTGGCTCAGAGAGCATGTGAGATAGACACTCTGTGGAGATAGAAATTGTAAACTCCCACTGATATCAAGGGGGGCCTATGGGGAGAGGAGTAGAAAGGACGTGTGTCCAAAGGGCAAGGGTTCTGCTCTCTTCCTCTTTGTACTCCCATGGTGCTAGTGAGGTATGAAGTATCTCTGAGCTTTGTAGTTCCTTATTAAGTGGTTGACTAAATTACTAGTAAACTCACAAGCCAAAGTGGTCAGCAGAAGCATTAGATTTCTCAAAATCCTTGGAATCACTGAAATTCACTTTCAAGGGGGGAACTTAAAATAAGTAATGTAAGCTTGCACAATGATGATGCATTTGCCATTTTAATGTCTCTTAATCTTCAGTAAGTATATTCCTAGTGTCCCCAGGTCCCCCCACCCCCGCCATTATTCTTAGGATGTTCTACATTCTAACGTGGGGAATCAATTGCCTAACTCTAATCCATAATCAGCTGCACTTGCTGTGGACCAACATCTGCGCCTTGTCCATCCATAGCTGTTTCCCCAGAGCCTGGCAAACAGAGTGCCCAGAGTGACCACTATCTAAATATTTGTGGGCAAATACTAAGCATCCCAGATGATGATGATAATAAAGTGGCAGACAGCTGTTAATGGATGTGTCAACTTGAATATATGGATTAGGGTGATGAATATGGATTAGGGGGAGGTTTGGGCATCTAGTCCGTGTCTCCAAGTTCTTTTGGGAACTTAAATCAGATCATTATTTAGAGAGAATAAAATTAGGAAAGCAGAGAGTATATAACATGTTATTTTGGGATACCCAAAACAAATGAACACAGATAGTTAAATGCATGGAGTGGAGAGTAAGAGTCACTCAGAACCTCCCTTATGGGGTTACAATTATTTGAGAGAGCCTTAATTTGGTTTAGATCCAGCCAAAATAATCTGATCCTGTGATAAACGACAGGATTTCAGTATATCTCCTACGTAAGAAAAAACATTAAACAGAAATTGTCTGAAACTGAGTTCCTTAGCCTTGCCCTGCCCTTTGCTAAAGACAGGCACCATCAACCCTCCTGGTGTAAAACTTCTAATGACTCCTCTTCTTAGTCTTCCACCTGTTAACAGCTGGATTGTCTGTGCTCTTGCCTAAAGCCTAATCCTCATTCCCTGCTTCCACTGCATCCTATTTCCAGTTCACTCATGCAAGGATTTTTACTCCTGGACTGCTCTTTTCTCTGTTGGATAATTCCTATAAATGTGTAAATATGCTATTATTTCACTCATTTAAAGAAAAACTTCTCTGATCCTCACTTCCTTTCCCCATGACTCCCTCTTTACTTTTTGATCTCTTATAACAAATACATACAGATATGTGTATTTGCTCTCTCAAGTTTCTCTTCTCTCATTCCCTCCTCACTCACTATAATGAGGTTTCTGCCCCCAACATACCATCAAAAGTGCACCAATACACACCCCTGGCTACCACATAAATAAACCAATGATAGAGTCTTAATCTCCCCCTTGCTTTGCCTACCAGTGCTTGTGATGTGGTTATGACCCCTCCTTCCTTTTTCTCCCATGGTTTCCAATTCACTGATTGTTCCATCTCAACACCTTCTGGTTCCTCCTCCTTTCTATTTTTAATGTTGGTTCTGGTCCTATTCTCTTCTTATCTTTGCTCTTTTTATTATCCAGTCTTAAGACTTTAAATAACAAATACAATTCCCATGTGCTTGTACAGACTTCTCTCCCAAACTCTAGATCTTTAGATGGCACTGCCTTCCAGAAATCTCCATTTGGAGGTTTAGACAATTCATTCTTAATATGTCCACCTTTAATTCTCTTCTTTCTTGTATACCATAAGTCCAATTCACAGTGTACCCTGTTAGCCTGTTGTAAAAAGCATTTAGAATTTCAACACTTCTCAATATTTGTACTCCTACTATTTTGGTGAGAGTGCCCATTATCTCTGTCTTTAGAATTACTGCTAAAACTTCCTGCTTTTCTTTTTTTTCACACTTGTCCCCTTCAGACTTTTCTCAATATAAGACCTTAAGTGATCCTTTAAAATTATGAATTAGATTATGTCACTCCCCTGCTTGACACCATTCAATGGATCTTCTCACTCAGAATCCAAGTGTGAGTCTTTACAATGGGCCACAAGATACTACGTGTTATATGTCTTTCCTACCACCACTTCTTCATCTCCTGTTCTATTTCCCTTCTTTCACTCTGCTCCAGTGGCACTCATCTCCGTGACCTTCCTTGAGCATGCTGGGTATTCTCCCACCTCAGATCTTGTCCCTTTGCTTGCTAATACCTGCATTAATATCTCCCTAACCTTCAGATCTTTGCTCAAATGCCAACTTCTCCAAGAACCTTGTATTTCTTCAGGCCCTTGCAGTCCATCTTACACAGCCAACATGGTGTATGTTCATGTATTCACTATGTCCATTGTTTATTCTGTATCACTACTATAATATAGACTCCATGAGGAAATGTATCTTTGTATTTTTACTGGAAAATTCCAAATATCTAGAACAATGCCTGGCATATAGAAGACACTCAAAAATACTTGTTGAATGAACGAATGGTACCTCCTTTCTCTTTCCTATTACCCTGTAACAAGCCATTTATCCAATCCAGTTGTTTACATCAGCACCTTCTCTAACAATCCTGCTTCACTCCTGCAATACCCATTGCCCAGACTCCTCTTTATCTTTTCTTGAGCTGTTCCTGACTGTTATCTAGACCAAATATCTCCTGAACACTTTTCCCAAGTTCATTGTCAAAGTTGTTTCTGGCCACACTGAGCCCTTACCTTCAGTAATTTCCCAGATGATGAAATTCCAACTCCATAGCATGTCCCTGGCCTCTAACTTATTATCCAGTCTTATCTCTCACCATCTCTTCTTACATCACCTCTTCCTGCTGAATTCCATGTTTCCATTGTCTTCCTCTGTGCTTTCATTCATGCTGTTTTCCTTCACCCAGAACTCTTCTCTCTACTCTCCTACCTCTTCTCCAAGGCCCTTCCTAATGCTTTGTGGTCAATATCTCTCTTCCTTAACAAAAATGGAATTAGTGGTGCACTAGTCTAATGAGCTCATACAGCTCCTTTACACATACAACAAGAAGCTCTGGTCAATAGATATATTTTAGAAGCTGTAATTAGGAGCGCTTAAGATAGGAGAAAGTAAGACTAATTGATATGCCATAAAGGGTTAATATGATTTCCTTAAAGCATTTCCTGACTGCTCTTAGGCTGAAGGATTCTGCTCTAAACTTCTTAGAACATATTATCTGTATCATGGAGTGGCAGTTTGTGCACTGCCTTGTCATGGCTTCTTGACTATTCTCTTGAACAATTTAACCATGGATTGTTATTTCATTTCTCAAATATTTATTTATTTATTTATTTTCCCTCTGTTAGGGCAGGCATATCATGCTTTTCAGTATCCCTCCAGGTATCTATTAGAGCTCTGATACACAACAAATGCTCAATAAAATTTGCATTGACATTGCACTACCATGGGGCCAATACATTGCATTGTAATGAGGGGATGAACTGACTCTGTTTTCAAGTATGTCATCTCTGGCTTTGGAAACCCAAACCTGAACACCCAGTGTCCCATCTGACAACTTTCTTTTGAATTGAAATGGAGTGGCTGAGCCAAGCTCCTCATTCCTGTTTGGTCTTCTTGCTGGAGACTGGCTACACTCTGAAGGGACTGATTTTTGAAGAACATGATATGCAGATGACCCCTTGCTTTGTGTCAGTCAAGGGCTTAGTCCTTGTCTCTTTCTTCTTTCAAAGCACAGGCCACAATTGTGAGGGGTAAGATCAGGAGAAGGAATCGGAAAGTGGGAGTGGCAGGCCTGGTTCCCCGGCTGGGCTGCAGGTTTGGTTTGCAATTCAGCAGCTTGGATGTTTGATTCTGGGTGCTTGCTTCACCCCCCTGAGCCCTGATTTCCTTATTTAAAAGCTATGGATAATTTCCTTGTTCATGCTCTGTTTATAAGGATTAAATATACAACATCTAATATAGTGCCTGACCCAGAGTGGACACCTAGTAAGTAAGTGACAGCTGTTGTATATTGCTTTTGAATTTTCAAAGCTTGGCTCCAGTCATTTATTCCTCATAAGAACCCTGTGAATCTTTTTCAGAAGAAAAAAAAAAGAGGTGTGGAAAAGTTAACTGGCTTTCTTAATATCACTCAGAAATTCCATGACTAAACAGGGCTGAAAATTCAAATCGTCTGTTTTCTAAATCCAAAACATTTTGATATGTTATGCTTGATATACATTTTAATGGATAAAGCAATGCCTTTAAAGTACTTATAGACAGAGTGGTAAAATATTTTTAAATCTGTTGCAGTACAGAATGGTATGTTCTTTAATTGGATTCTTGTATTTAATCAGTTCATTTTACACAAACTCATGAATGGATATTATTTTGGAGAAAGAAGGTTTCATTTTTCTTTCATTACCTCATTCTATAAGTCTTGTAACCAACCCAACATATAATGACCTGATGCATTTTTTATTTTCCTAACAAAAATGTAAGAAATTTCTTTATAAAAAGTAGCTAAAACTATTTTTTTTTCCCTGAAGTGGGTCTCCAAGGAAGCAAAGAATTGCCAGACAATTACTTTCTTCCCCTTCCATATAGAAGGCAAAATGTAGTCTTATTAAAATCCTGAGAATGAATTCACTTAAGCTCTCCACTGCAGGATGTTTTTTCTGACAAGTTCTGTCTTGAAAAAGTATGTTGTACAACTAATTAAGAAATTATTTTGACAGGGTGAATGTTTTGAAGCTCAGTGTTGTACACAACCTAATATAATCTAATTTTCTTCCAGTGAAACAAAATATGTGGATTATAAAAAAATAATAAAAAAAAGCATGGCCAGATAATATCAGTAATAAGAGTGCCTCAATTTCAGCTGAGAAGAATTCGGGAAGCAGCCAGCCAATTTGTCTAGGGAAATTTGCTCTCGGCTAAAATGGTATAAAAGGTCTTACCCCTGGGCAAACCATTTATTTAAAAAGTTTAGAAAAAAACATTTTTCCCCCACTGATTGTAGGATTTTTCACAGTTACCATTTCTGTGTGAGAGGATGTAGGATTGGAGGTAAATGGTTTGCTATTTGAAAGGATGGCAAATTGGGAGTATTTGTTGAATGTTTGCAATTAAGATAAATTCTGGGCTTATTTCAAGCAAGACTGTGGATAAGTTGGGACAACTATAAATCCCTAAGTGGCAAACTATCTTAATGTGTGTATCTGTGTGTGTGTGTGTATGTGTGTATGTGTGTGAGAGTAGCTTCAAATAATCTAATAACTTTATTTTCTCTAACCCTTTTCTTTCTAATTAATAATGCTCTTAGAGTCTAGATGAGAAAATTTGTAGTAAGATAAATATTTTACCAAGTAAGTGTTACTTATATAACAGGACTTTTTAAATATTGAATCTCTTGCAGCAATTTTCATTATACAACAAGAAATACATTCCTGAAGTACAAGGTTGGGCAGTTTTCCCAAATCATAACTAAGAACACAAAGCACACTTAGAACACAAAGGCCCCATATATAGATGAAGTAATAGTTCAGGTTAAAAGCTCACAGGGCTCTCAAAATTATTAATTCAAAATATATGGGGGAATTTGCATTTTTCAGATGGAAATAGTAAGCCTATACAGAGAGGCTATTGATAAGACTTTTGCTTTTTTATAGGACTTTGGTTTATAAATACCACTGAATCAAATGGAAAGCTTTTAAAAAAAATGCCCATTCCCTGGCCCTAGGCCAAACCAACTAAATCAGAACTTTCCTTTCAAAAACCCTTCCAAAGTTTTTTGTGGAAGGCTTTTGTGCTAAGGGAGGAAGGAAGAGATAGTGGTCTAGAAAGACTCTCCTTTGGGGGCCTCCGTTATATTTTATGACATAAGAAAGAAGTATCTTTAAGGGAAAGATGGTGTATTCATGCTGCCTTGGAGGTGCTCATGGAAATCTCATTGGAGAGACGGGAAATGCTTTGTTGTAAAGCATGGATATAAACATCACTTGAGAAGGCCACACCACAGAGATATGGACTATTGACTTGTCCATTGTACTTGCTCACTTAAGTAAGAGACATGAGCAAGGCTTCCACTAAGGAGGGCATGGAATGAGAAGAAAGTTGTGATCTTCAATTCATGGTCCACTTGCAGAACACCTACTATATCCTAGGCTTTAACCCAAGCACTGGGTGTTCAAAATGAACGAGTCTCTTCCCTTAATTGAATTCACTGTTTAGTTGGAATGACACATTGATAGTTGACTATATTGGAGAATAATAATGTTCAAATGGTGGGTGATAGTGCCTGTGCTAGAAGGAGACATAAAAGGAGTCATCAGAAGAGAGGAGAGTCCTGGAAAGCCTTAATATTTAAAATGAATAAAATAAGAGCAGCAAAGAGTAAATATCCTCAATGGTCGAAATGACTTGTCATGATTGGGAAAGGCGTCAAAGAATTCTGAAAGACTTTCTGCCTTAAGGTTGCCATATATAGTTCCCCTTCCCTAAGAACAAACAAATAAACAAAAATCACAACCAACAAACCAGGAAGCCCAATTAAATTTGAATGTCAGATAAACAATAAAATTTTTTAGCATAAATATGCTTCATGCAATATTAGATACATACTTGTAAAAAAAAACCTTGTATATCTGAAATTTAAATTTAATTGGATACTCTGTCTTTTTTCTGCCTTCATGATTCAGTAATGACCCCTTGCTATATTGTTCTTGCTATTATGATTATTATATACCATTCCAATAGTGCTTTACAGCATCCAAAATGTTTTCATAACCTTATAATAGCCCTAGGCATGTAGAACCAAAATACCTTCTCACCAGAGAATTCATTTGCACTTGATCACTATTTCTTTGTTGACAGAATGTTCTCCAAGAAAATAATTATATTTCTCATGATGATATCCTTTATTTTCATTCAAGGGACAACATATTTTCAGGTAACCATCTCACATGTCCTCATAATAACTCAGAGAGGTTGGGAAGACAGAGACTATTACATCCATTTCCACATGTGCTACACACATGGTGAGGTTCAAGGAGTTTCTCAAGGTCACTTAGCTCGATCGCAGAGACCCTAAAACCAACTCCACTGACTCAAATTCCACTGTTTGTTCATTGTGTCATGTTATCTCTAAAACCAAGATACAAACCAATCATAATGAGGTTGGCTTTTCCATTCTCCAATTTACATGATATATGAACAGAACCTCTGAATTTTCTTTGAACAGAATTTAAACTTGGGGCAAAACACATTAGGACAAAGGGTAGGGGTTGAACTTTATAAACAAACACAGAGAATGAGTAGAATCATAGAAAAATTCCAAATATCTTGTGAACAGTTGTCATTAATGTAGGTCTGAAATATTCTTTATAATTATATGTTGATCACTATGTATTCTATTCTTATGACTTCCATATTTGGAAAAGCATTTGCATAACACACTATATCCAATTTGTTTCTTGGTGTCTATAAACTTGTAAAGAATTTCATGGATTAAAATGACTCAAAAAAACAGTTTATAACTGAAAATTTAATAGGGCATAGATATTTATGTTATCTATTACTATATATGTGTTACAGTAATGCATTCCCTGTATGTTTTATGGGATACAAATCTGATCTCTCAGAGTCTAAATTGAGGTTAGTAAATCTATCATAACAAGGATCCTAGATTATTATTAGAAAAACATAAAGCTTTTTAAGTTTAAGTTTAATTGTTAATGAATGTCTGCTACTTTTTTTTAAGCTGCTAAAAATAGGTAAAGAGCCTCCTTCCCCTTTCCCAGATCCTTCTATTTGCAGGCACCAAACATTGCTCCCCGTCATTGCTGATTTTTAACTCATACTCAATAAATATACCCTTATTTTCATGTTAAATGCTGTGTTGTTTTTAATCTTTTTTTTTTCAGTTTTATGGAGTGTTATGAAAAACCGCTCACTTTAAGAAACTGACAGGCCCATTAACAGAGAGCTTTATGTCTGAGAGTCCAAGCAGTTAGGCCTTCTGGATATTCAGGAAGTGGAGGGTGTCAGACCAGTCACTTTTATTGCAGACTGAAATGATGGCTTCAAGGAGACGGGCTCACATGATCAGTGTATATAAATCACACATCCTGTCTTTCATTTCTGGACTTCCCTTAGAAGTTGGAAAGCTCAGAATTCTTAAACTTCAAATAAGAAAAGAACAGAAAGCGTATGAGTCTAGGTCCAGCCTAAGAATCATCCACTCTAGTCTGCATCTTGGGACATCAAGGGACATATAAGTAGACACAGATATTTCCTTTGGTTAATTTCAAGAGTATGTATATACCCCTCCCAAAACCTTAGCGTGAGTTTTGTAGTCAGAGAAACCTGGTTATAAATTTCAGCCTTGCCGTTGACTAGCTGTGTAACCATGGTCAGATTGCTTAACATTTCCAACATTGTAACTTCTACAACATGGTGAAAGGAATGATCCTTGTTTCTGTTCATTTGATGGAAAAGACGGGAGTGGTTGGTGTTAGTTGCAGAGCAGGGTGAACGAATGTTAGCTGCAGGGTAGCCTGAACACTCGACCTCCATCCGTCTGGTTCCTTATTGCTTGTTTGCATCAAGTCTGAACACTCGATTCCCACCTGTCTGGTGCAATGGAAACCCACATCTGGCCCCTGCCCCGTCTCCTAAGGACAGAAGATGACACCCTTAGCAACTACTGTCTCTCTCTCTCTGTCTCTCTTTCCCTGTTCTCTTTCTCACTTTCGCTCTCCCCCCACCTCTCTCTCTTTCTTCTTTCTTTCCCTGGTCTCTCGCTTTCTCTCTTTCTCTCTCTTTTTTTTCTCTTCCTTCCCTGTTAATCAGACACCACCACAATAAAGATCTCCTGGTCACCCCGAGTGTCATGGTCACTTTCCTTTCAGTTGGGATTCTAAACTCCCCACCAGCTTGTGGAGTTTGCTGGTCATCTACAGAGGAGGCACTCCAGGAAAATGAATGTTGTTGATGTTTTGAATACGGCCTGGTGAGCTGAAAGCAGAGACAGCTGTTGTTCCTCTAGACCCAGAATAAATGTAAGCCCTGAGCCTCTTGCCCTGTATCCCCACATCTGGGCCTTGGGAGTCATGCCCTTCTAATGGCAAGTTGGTACCCTACTCCCATCTTGTGGTACCAATAGCATGGATCAGGCCCTTCTGCTCAGAAAATTCAAGAGGTTTAGAGACTTCAAAAGAATCAAGAGAGAAAAGGTCAAGAGAATGAGCCATGTGGTTCAAAATTACCAGTTGTGTGTTCTTTTCCTATGGGCTGCAATAGGGGTTCTCAACCCCTGCACTGTGGGTGTTTGGGGCATTTTGTGAGGGGCTGACCTATGCACTGTAGACTATTTGGCAGCATCTCTAGCTTCTACTATGCCAGTATAACCTTACCCCCAGTGGTAACAAGCAAAAAATGCCTCTAGACATTGACAATTTTCCCCTAATATTGGGTTAGGAGGCAAAATCATCCCCAGTTGAAAACCACTCAGAAGAAAAAAAGGATCCTAAAACTCTCTGGAGGTTAGAACAAGTCATGGATGCCTACACAGCAGAATTAAATGCCACAAGGAAATTGTCCTGTACAGCACCTGGGATATAGAAGGCTCTTAATAAATAGAGTTCCTTTTTATTTCTCTTTCCCTAAAATGGATATGGTACTGTGTCACTCAGATCCCCACTTGAGGACGGGGGCATCCATTCCCCAAACTGCCAGGAACATTGTTGGCTAACAGTTCCCAGTTGAGCCACTCCCTGTGGTGAGCCTCTCTTCATTGACACTAAGACTGGTCAATGCAGGGCTATAAACTCTTGGGTCCCTTTCTTCAGTTGGGGATATATCTGGAGGACCACTCAAGCTTCCATGATCTCTGTGGCACAGTGCTTCAGCTTCTCCTGACCTACCGAGTATTGTTTCCTTCTCTGCTTGCAGATATTGTTTCTATGAGTACTCCTACCCACAAAAATGTGCCTCAGAATCCATTTTTGAATAATTCAATCTAAGGCATTTCTCTTTCACCCCAAAATTTATGAGACTGTCAATTTTTAAATGAGATAATGCAAGTCAAATCCCTAGTATTATAGTAATTGTGGAATAAATAGTAGCTATTATTATTATTTATGATTTTCTTCATCACATTATTTATTTGTATCTTTGACTTTATAATTTCTTGTGGACAACGTGTTTCTGAGGCAACTGTCCTTAACATTAAGTTGTATCTCCATTTCCCCTGGTATTATGTGTTTAGAGATTCATGAAGGCTGCTTAGTTCTTATATGCATTTGGTGAACATATTTGTTCATATTGATATTCTTCCTAATTTTATAAGCTTTGGACCTAGGTGGCAATGACTCTCCTTTTAAAATGTCTGCAGTAAAGTTGAGATAAACTCCTGGGGGATTGCAGTAGGGTGAGGAGAGAGGGTTTTAGATCCTACTTCTTCTCACTCCAGGCCATGATAAATTTCTGTTTGTATTACTTAAACAATTTCTAAGTAATGGTACTTTAGGAATCAATAGGTTTTATCGCTGTTGCCAGGTCAAAAGTTCTTGAAAATGTGTTTGTTTTATCTTTTATTTCTTGCCTCCTTCCCATCTCTACTCCTACCATCTTACACTACAGGCTTTTAGCAAACCGGGGCTGTGGAGTGGTTGGGAGAGCAAGGTATGGTGTGCAGAGGCAGAGAAGGGTGACTTTTCAGAGGGATGTTCAGGTGAGTGGCAAAAATGAAGCTTCCCCCTCTGGGAAACATGGACCACAGCTTCTCAGTGAAGACTCTGGAGGCAAGAGACTCACGGAGGAGTGTGGAAACGTTCCTGGAGGACAGTCATTGAAATAAATTCAGGTAACGTTTATTGAGTGCTTACAATGTACCAGAACCTTCTCTCAAGCTATCCTTCCTAATCATTTTCTGCTGTCCTACTAGCTAAAGAGGATCATTATCCTAATTTTTCAGATGTGATAACAGAACTTGTCCAAACAGAAAAGGCAGAAATCAAGCAGATTTGCTCAATTTCAGAACTTCTCTAATATAAAATTTCTCGGATAATTTGGCCCAGACTTTTTACTTGAAAGCTTATGGAACAGAATGCAAAATCTTATAAAATTTTAAGATAGAGTATGAGAAAGAAAAAAAAAATTCTGATGCTAAAAACAAGTCACTTTCAGTTACCTCTCCTGGACCCCAATTCTTCCTTCTTTGTAGCAGTAAATCCATTTTCTCCCATTCTGGTTTTTTCCTACACACAGTCCCCTCTCTTTTCTCACATAGCCCTGGGGAGGAAAAGTGAACTTCTTTAACAAGAAAACGTGGGGAAAGTAACTAAGCATGCTCAGCTTGGCAGAAACTTAGCTCTTTCTCTTGGAATCACCCCATGCCCCCCACACTCCTGCCTTTTAGAGGTAAAGTTTGCTACTCCTCCATATGCTGCTTTGCAGGGGCAGGCTGTAGTACAGGGAGGTGGTGTGCTGGCCCAACATGTTATGACAGGAAGGTAAAAAACCTTTCTGGTTCAGGAGTTCAGTCACCTGGTCTCCTGGACCCCCACCAAGCTGTGTTAGCTTCTGTGAATAAGAGAAGTACTTTCTGGCTTCCATCTTGACTCTTCAGACCTGGCCGCAAGAAAGGGACTATTTCGAGCTCCCTTGGAGGCCTCAACATTCCTTTCTGCTAGGAGTTTGTGGGGAGCTCTGGAGATGGGCTGCTCTCTATATTGAATTTGCTTTCTTGTCTGCTCAGCCACAGACTGGGAGTTCTTCCTAAGCAGGAGGTCTCTTCCTGTCTAATTCCTCTTTCTCCTTCACCATCTTCTTTTTGCCGATATCCACAGGAAGGAGCTAAATAAGTATCTTATTATCTATGTATCCTCAGTGTTTTGGGGTGTAGAAAAACAGGCCTCATACCATGAAAATCTTTTCTTTGGAGATTATCTGGATGTTTCAAAAATGATATTAATAAAAGAAACATATGAAAATTGACCGTTTCCATAGGGCACACGTAGTAAAGTTTTTGTTGTAACTGACAAGCCAGGTGCAGAATATTCCATGTATAATTTAGAACCTGTCCCTGTGGGTTGCTCTGCTGGTTTTGTATATAACTTCAGTTATTATTGCCATTAGGAAAAGATATTTTAGGGACAAACTCATTTTTTGAATAGATTGTTATCTCAAATTAAAAAAGATTACGGGAACTGGCAATCAATGCAGCCATCTAATTGCTATTTCTCCAATTAAAAATTAATATACAGAAAGAGCTGCCTGGAACCAATTGGTCTTTAGATAATTTTGAAATAAAGGAAAAAAAAAAACAGCTTAAAAGCAGTGGGCTTGAGTGAGTGCGGGAAGGGTTTGCGGCTCCTGGTCTCCTCTGCATGAAAGGCCAAAGGGACAGGCAGGCTTGCTGACCTCCAGCCTGTGGCCGCCACACCCAGGGTAATTGGAAACAAAGGAATGCTGAGTTCGGTCTCATTGTTCCTCCTCTGTTAAAGACTTATGTATAAAATCACTGTATTTTTGTGATGTACTTAAGAATAGATGGCAGGTGTCATTTTCGTAGAGTGCATGTCATTTCATCGAGGCGGTAGAAATGTGTGTGATGGTGCCTGTGCTAAAAATGTTCCTCTGTTCTTTGAGGATGTCAGCAGGGCCGTTCAAGCTCCTTCTCTTCTGCAGAACTTCATTTGCTAAGCAGTGCTCGGATAGATGGGGGCCAAGGAAAATGAAATCAAAGAAAGCCTCTTATGTCTTAAAGACAGGACATCCCTCTACTTGGTTCAAAATAAGCCTCTTTAATCTGAAAGAGTCATGCTTTGAATTTTGAATATAACAGGTACTTAGTTTTAAGCTAGAACAAATTATTATACATATGAACTCATACATACATGTGCATATTAAAATGGACCAAAAAGCCATGCATTCAGATATCTGAGCAGGTCTTATTTAGGAGGTGGATTTCAGAAAAATAACAGCCCTTCATTTAATGGGAAAGAAGTCATATTTGGCACTATACATCATCCATACCTGGGATCTTGAAAGCTCCTTCAGACTCTCACAACTGTAGAAGGATGAGATGAAGCCAGAGGAGATGCAGGAAAGAGCCTGGGGATGATTCCAGGGACAGAAAGCTAATGAGAAAGATTGAAGTGTGGTGTGGAAATGTGGAAATACTGAGGCCGAGCAGGGGAAGCAGCAACGGCCTGTAGGTATGTGAAAAGAATGAAACAGATGATGTGGGCGTGTCTAGCAAAGACCAGCCATGTGTACCCAGGGCCAGTGACAGGATACAGTTATTAAAAAGAGATAGAAGAGCTGCTGTAACCCAGCAGCTGGGACCAGCCAAAGCAGATGTACCTCAGCCAAAGTGGAAATGCCAAGAATGGCCAACAGTAGGATTTCACAGGCTGCTGATTCCCTTTTAGGGAAAGAGATCATTTACATTTTATATTTAAAAGAAACTATAAACATGGCCATTTATGCCACAAATAAAATACAGTCCTTTGTTCCTTATTCATCTACTTGTTCTTCCATTGAACACACATGTATTGGAGACCACTTTATGCTGAAAGCCCAGGGCTGGACACTGGCCTAGTGGAGCAAAAGCCAGCCCTGCTCAGAGGGAGACAGAATGTCATACAACCAACTATAATAATATTTGAGAGAAGCACTAGATAGGATGATAAAGTGAATATATGGGATAGGATACATTCCTGATTGATACGAAGCTTGATAAAAAATGTTTCAAACTGGATGCTTATTAAAACCATTTTTTTTAAAAGACATATTGAACCTCCCCTTCTTCACCTTCAGTTTTTTTTTTTTTTTTTTTTTTTGAGGGAGATACTGGGATTAAACTCGGGGGGTACCCAACCACTGATCATATCACCAGCAATCACCAGCCTATTTTGTATTTTTATTTAGAGACAGGGTATCACTGAGTTGCTCAGTGCCTTGCTTTTGCTGAGGCTGGCTTTGAGCTCATGATCCTGTCTCAGCCTCCCTACCTGCTGGGATTACAGGTGTGTGCCACTGTGCCCGGCTTATCTTCAGTTTTATAATACTCAGTTTGCTATATTCATCATCTGCCTTTTTTCCCCCTTGCTTTGTCAACATACACCTTCCTCTCTTTTTCATTGGTTAAATTGTCCTCCCATCTGTATACATAATTTACTGTAGAAAAACATGTTCAGCAAGAAAAAAAAATGCTTTGATCTTCCATGGTTTTTCCTTCATGCCAACCCCACAACTAAGAGCCTCTTTCACTAGGCTTTTTGCAGATCAATGGGATGGTGGTTCATTAAAGACAAGCAGGGTGATCCAAGCAGAGTGGGCTAGCCTGTGTCTCTCAGAACACCTGAAAAATGGCTCATTGACAACCTGTCCTAAGCTAGCTGCTCTGTTCCTGTACCTTCCAGAGTGGAGAAAGCATGGGTGTAGAACAAAACCAACTTTACTTTGAAAACTGCCTACTAGTTTTGTGACTCTGGAAGAGTTATTTAACTCTTCTGAGCTTTTATTTTCTCATCTGTGAAATGGAGTTTAAAATAATCCTCATGAGAGTGTAATGAAGACTGCTTTGAAGAGTTAGAGAATATATAGAAAATGCTCATTAGTATGCAAATGGTAATCATTCCAATGCATTATTGTTATTGTAGCTTCTGTGAGCTGGAGCAGGACTTAAATGAGATGCTCTGGGAATGAGCCAGGTAGATAGAGAAGGTAGGTGCCATCTCTATAATTGCATTCCTCTTCATCATCCTCTTTGAGGGTCACATATTTCTGGTTTTTCTTCACACCCCAGGCTTAACCTATATCTGCACCCTGTTTTTGATAGCTGTCTGCATAATCTATGAATAGGTAATGTGGTTATATCCTGACCTTTCTCTATTCTTCAATTTCTCCAAAATGTCTACTTGGTAGAGCATCTCCAAATCTGAGACCCATATTGAGATATGTTCTCATATGGAGTATGAAATTCTCCTTTAGCTTTCAGTTCTCTGTCTTAAAAGCCAGCAACAAGCAATCCCTATTGACTTACCACCCCAAACCTGCTTCTACTGAATAAAGGCTGAATACTGCAAATGGCTTGTGATTAGATTGCAGATGTAGAAATTCCTGGAATCCTGTGAACATTCTGTTCTATGAACAGAATTCCAGAACAGTATTAGGAAGCATTCATTTGGATTACTTGCTGGGACTTTTGGAAGTTGAGAAATATCTAGCTAGTGTCTGTTGTACATTTGATCCTCAAAATCTACATATTAAATGCCTGGGACTATTGAGAGAGAAACTTCCATTTTTCAAGTCACATTGCATTTGAATAATTTTACCCTGTCTACTTAAATTACCTGTGATATCAACTCTGGAAAAGGGAGCCTTGGATTTCTTTGGATATAAAATTGAGTTATGTACTCTTCCTGTCTTGGTGTCCCATAATCTGTGTCAAGACTGCTTATTTAAGTCATGGGTTCTGTGTCAGAGTAAGGATCAATTCCCTCATTGTTGACCCACTGGAGTAAAAGAGAAACACATGCAGATACAAGAGGGGAAAACTCTGGTTGTGGCAAAGCTACAGTGGGCAATAAGTCTCTAACTTCTCCAGCAGCAAACTTAGAGGTGAATTTTGTTTTGCTGTGAGCCAAGTTAATCTCATCCAGAAGAGCAAGATGAATTAAAGGCCAAATTGCTGGTCAGTTTCTCCTTCCTCTTAGTATCTGTCTCAGACTGACCCTTGAGCTTGCTATATAATAAATCTTTCATGTTTACCACCACATATTTCTAAAATTTTTTAATGCTGTGACTGACTCTTGCTAGAATGTTTTAGCAGAGAGAAGCCACGTGGCATGGAAGTGACAGGAATGCCATTGTCCAGACTTTCATTCTAGCCATGTTCCCACCACCAAGCTGCCATTCTAGTTTCAGAGCTGGTCCCGCCATCTTGGCATAGATATTCTCATGAGATTTTTTTTTTTTTTTTTGGTGCTACTAAACGTAGGGAAGTGCTACTGTGAAGATTATCTATAATCTTTCCCTAAACATTGCCATTTAATAGAAGTCTCAATATCCCTTCAGGGTCATCTATCTTGGATTCAGAAGGTGTTCACATTGTTAATGCTAAAATAATGAAGATAGTCCCTCTGTTCCGGAAATAGTCTCCTCAGGAGAACAACTCAGGTCTTGAACGAAAGAAGCCCCAGGTCTTTTCCAAAGTGCTTTGCCACTCATGCAGAAACTGTTTTGTGAACTGTTTCAGGGGCCCAGTATTGTGCTACAGAAGACACAAATGGTAGCTCTCAACCCCAAAGAATTTATGATGGAATTGTTAATTCTACCCCAGGCTTTAGATTCAGTTCCAGGCTGAGTTCCAGGGAAATTTTTTTAATTTGTTTGTTTGTTCATTTATTTATTTTGGTACCAGGGATAGAACCCAGGGGTACTTAACCGCTTAGACACATTCCCAGTCCTTTTTACTTTTTATATTTGTGACGGGGTCTCATGAACACTGGGATTACAGGTGTGCACCACCATGCCTGGCATGAGTTCCAGGGAAATTGCAATGGCATGAATGCAGTAATCCTAGACGAGGATTACTCTCAGCCACTACCTAGACTGTGACCTCATTAACTAATCAGCTTCCTAACTCTGAAACTCTGTTTTTTCACTAGATCACAAGGAGGAGATCCTTGGGTGCTAACACTTAGGTGCTCTGTCCACACCTGTCAAATATGCAACAAACCTAAACCTATATTCGTTGTTCATTAAATGCCATATTGATGGTATGAAGTTTAATTTTCTTTCCACTATGGAGAGGCTTGTGCCTTATCCTGGCTGTTGAAGATGGTCTACGCTTCCTGATTCTCGTGGCACTCCTCAGACCTGGTTTCTTCAGGCTCTACTTTGTTGGCTAAAGATCAGAGGAAGGGCAGAGGTTTGGTTGAGTTCCTCCAGGGAGAGCAATTCCACTCTGTCTTATGTTTTGAGCTTCTGCTGAGATGTATTTTGAGGAAATGGCTCTTCAGGTAGCTTAACGTGGTCTGTGGTCTGCAAAGCACTCGTTTGGACTCATTTCTCAGTTGTTCCCATGGTCCGTGGCCTTTGTGTCCTTGCTGGGGTTACTCCCTCTGCCATGACATTCTGATGGCATTCTCCAGGCTCAGCTTTGGTCTTCTGCTCTACTCACCTTCTCTTTGGTTGATTTCTCACTCTAGGGCTTTGAAGAATTACTTTCCAGATATCTTCACTTACACTGAAGATAAATTATCCAAAATGGAATGATCTGTTTTACTAGTCTTGGTCCTTAGAACTGCTATAACAAAACATCTTAGACTGCAGAACTTCTAATCCATATAAATTTGTTTCTCACCGTTATGGAATCTAGAAGTCCAAACTCAAAGTGCCAGCAGATGTGGTGTCTGGTGAGGGCCCAATCCTCAGAGATGGTGCCTTTTTGCTGATTCCTCATGTGGTGGAAAGGGGCAATATGGCCTTGTGACCTAATCACCTTCCAGAGACCCCACCTCTTTATACCATTGCACTGGGGATTATTTTTAACATATAAATGTTGGGGGACATAAAAATTCAGACCATAGCATACACCTTCACCCTTAAACTCTCTTCTGTTCTCCATCTCTATGGTGGCCAGGAGCCACAAACCTCGTAACTGAGAAACCTAGCATTTATCTTAACGTCCTCCTCTCCTTACAGTACACTACCACACAGACAAGTTCTATTTCTTTAATATCTCTTCAGTAAATCCTCCTCCTCCTGTGTCCACTGCCATGGGCTTTAGTTCAGGCTCTGACACTCTCTTTGCTGACAGAGTTATCTTTCTAAAATAGAAATATGATTATGTCTGTCCTCTGCTTGGAACCCTGGCCCTGGTGCCCCCATTACCTACTAGTGAGATCTGCGTTCCTTGGCAGGGCAGCCAAGGTTCTTTGTGATTGGTATTGGCTTGCTTTTCTCATACTCCTCTGCCACCCCGCACCTGATAGAGCTCCAATATGAAAGTCCTGGTGGTCCCTGAAATGCATCTTGCTGTCAACCTTTCTCACTTTTCCCATACACCTTTCTTCTGTTTGGGAGGCCCTTTTTGCCCTCATTTATTTGTGGATTTACTGGTCATCCTTCAAATGGTGGACTAAGCAACAACTTCAAAGACCCCTCAGACTGGGAACCTCATGTGCTGCCCCACACGCTCCATCTGTGCTGTAGCTGCCTTATCATGATGCATTATTATGTGACCATGAGCTCTCTATGGCCGGCTGCATCTTTATTCATCTTTCTAACCAGAGTGCTTGGCACATGAGACGTGGCTGATGCTCAGTTAAGCTGAATTCTCATTGAAGGTAGTTGAGTGCCAAATTACCAAATTACAGGGTTCTTTAGTGATAAAGAGGTAACTCACTTATTTTATTCTAAGTTGTCAAAATAGTCATAGGTTTAAAAGCATCCAGTCATTATTCTGCCTATAGAGGAACAAAGCAAATGGGAAATCAAAACTATGAAGGAAAGCATTTCGCATTAGGTGCAAATTAAAACACCTAGGCAAATAGTCAGAGAGACACAGTGGGGGACTGTAGTGTGAGTTCCTCGGGAAATATTTGCAGCTAATACTTTTAATTGATATTTTCCTGGGCTGTGAGTGTTCTGCTGTGTGGCTGATTTGTTCCCATTTATTTTTACCTTTCAGCTGCCTTTATCTTTGCATAGATTATCTTCTCTGGTTCCATTTTAATTCCAGTTGCTCCTGGTGTGCTACCAAAGTAAAGCAGTTGGGGGCCCATTGGGATTTCATAGCCATTTGATTCAAAAATTTATTCTAGGGAAACCCCTTTAAACTATGGTGCTTAAAACCTCATGGATAATCAAATGAGATGAAGAAATGGTTCCCTCTGGGAAAACACAATTCAATTTGTAAAACGTTTCCTTTAGTTGTCTTGGGAGGAGAAGCAATGTTTTCTAAGGATCTTACTAGCAGCATGACATGCCTTGTGTTGGAGAAGACCTCCCTGGGAGTCCCTTCAAGGGCTGGCTCAGCACAAAGGCATGAAGACTTATGGTTCCCAGAGCTGCACACAATCCTGTATGAGGTTCCTGCCCCGAGAGAGTCTCTTCCTTGAAGAATTTGCAGAAAGAGGGAAGCTAGAGGTTAAGAGCTTTGCTTTTTCTCAGGTCAAAGACACTCATTTCTTCTTTGGTGAATGCAGTAGAAGCTGACTTTAGTGAAGGAGCTATATGATGGCTAAATCTTCCCCAGGCTACTCAAATATTTTAAAAAATGTAATTTGCTATGAGCAGTTGACAATTTCTTATTCTTGCATAGAGTGTTAATGAAGCTTTCTCAGGAGATTTTACTGTTTTTTAATTGATCTGTGTCATGCACCCTGAGTAAGAACAATGGGCCTGCTATGATATGCAACTTCAACCTAATCTCCAAGACCCCTCTTCCATCCAGTTTGCCATGCCTAATCCCTTCTATAGAAATTGTATTTCCCAATGATTCAAAAAGCCTATTTCATGATTTCTATTACACTTCATTCAAGGCCACACCTCAGGAGAGTCAGCCAGAAGCATGGATTGCATGTCCATGGCTGCAAGTACCTGCAGTGTCCTTCAGGAAACAATGCCTCTCTATATGAGTCTTTCATTTTGTTTTTAAAGTCAAGGTCAATGGGGTATGATTTACACATGATCCATTGAGCAGATGTACAAATTTTGGCAATAGAAACAGTCTTGCAACTGCTACCACCATCATGATCTAGAATACTTCTACCTCTTTTTAGGCAATGGCATCCCCACAATCTCCTGTCCTGGTAATCACCACTCTATTCTTTGTTCCACTGGTTTTACCACTTCCTGAATGTCATATAAATGAAATTATTCTATGTTGTATACAGAACTTCGAATCTGGCTTCTTATATTTATCAAAATGCTGAGATTTATGTTATTGCATGTATCAATAGTTGTTCATTTTTATTGCTGCATGGTATTTTATTGCATGGATGTTCCACAATTGATCTATCTGTTCACAATTGATGGACATTTGGTTCACTTCTAGTTTTTGGTGATTCTGGATAAAATTGCCATAAATATTTGCTTATAGATTTTAGGTACACATACATATTCATTTATCTAGGGTAGATTCCTAGAAGCAGGATTGCTAATCATTGGTTAAGAATGTATTCAACTATATACAAACCGGTTTCCAAAGGTCCACCCCAGTGTTTAAGTCTGGATTGGTCTTTATCCTTACCAGCATTTGGTATTGTCATCATCTCCTTGTCCTTGTCCTTGTCCTCGTCATCCTCCTCCTTCTTCTTTCTCCTCCTCCACTCCCCACTCCTCCTTCTCATTCTCCTTCTCCCCCTCCATCTTCCCCTTTGTCTCCTCCTCCTTCTCCCTCTTTCCCCATTCCTCTTCCCTAGTAGGATAGTATGTAGTGATATTTTGTTATGCTTTTAACTTGTGTAACCCCAATGACTAATTATGCTTAATATCTTTTCATTTGCTTATCTGACTTCCATAATTCTTCCAGAGTAAAGCATCTATTCCAATCTTTGCTCATTTTTTTAATTGGGTAATTTGTCTTCTTATTGAGTTTAGAGTCTTTTTTACATATTGTGAATAAAAGTTATTTATTGGATGTGTGTATTCAAGTATTTTCTCCTACTCTGTAGCTTACGTTTTCATTTTCCTGAGAGCAGTTTTAGGAAAGCAGACATTTTCTAATTTGATGAAGTTCAATTTATCAATCTTTTATCTATGGTTCCTAGCCAACTCATAAATACACTTGGAAAAGGTGGTAAAGAAGTCAACACTTTTGGAAGAAGAGGAAGAGAAACCAGCTGGTACCCAGAGGCCTTACCTAGATTTTCACCTTCAGTTAGTCACTTCCATTATTAGATCTCCTAACCATTCCTTCAGCTGACACATCTCTTTGTCATTCACCCTCTGTGCACCTCTGCATTGGCCACTGCCAGCTTTGTGCCTGGCCACAACTGGCTGAGATCTGAGATCTGCAATGGAAGGATCTAATCTCTGTGCTCTATTTGACAGGTACTTTACCTTCCATGTTTTAAAGCTACATCGACCCCAACTTCTAATACTGTCCTAAGAAAAGGGAGGTTCCACACACACTGATTCCACACACAGTTCCTCAGATATCCCCCACAGCTCTTATTTATGTTGTATGTATTTTCTGATTATTGTGTTTTATATAAACTCTCTGCCTAGATTTTTAAAATCTTCTTAATTGCCTCTGCTTCTTTATCCAGCTTGCCTTCCCATGGCTCCCTCCTAGCACAGATCTCCACCCCAGCCACGTCACTTCCTTCATCTTCCACGGGCATACCATTTTCTTTCTGGACCCGCTGCAGAGGCTATAGTCAGTGCTTGGGGTGGTTTTCCTTGCCTGCACCTTGTCAGCCTGAAAATTACTACTTTTCCTTCAGTACTCCATGAAATCTTCCTTGTCCCAAAGGCTGAATTCTCCCTCAAATCCATTCTGGTCTTCCAAACTACCACATGGCAATAGTAAGCACGGAGATTAATGCAGGATTTTGATGCCTGGCCTAGGAGCTGTACTTAACCCTTCCAGGAATATTCCACAGCCTAGAACTTGGTCACATGACTTCAATCTAACAGCAGTCAAAATGGGAACCATTTTCTTTCTATGGCCCCAAGGAAAAACTATATGGGTATATGTTATATACATGGCATCTTATCTGTCACAGAAGTGGAGTGAGTTCCTTAACCTCCTTATGCATCCTTATCCTTATTGAAAAAATTGAATCATATTAATTAGGATTAGAATTTGGTTGTATACAGTAAAAAGTCTAAAGTTATGTTGATTAAACAAGTTTATTTTCCTCCACCACAAAGGATTGTTCCAAATAGATGGTCTAGCAATGGTACAGTAGCTTCACAAAATGGGCATCTATTGGAATAGATTCTGAATCCTTACAACTTTCTGATCAATCATGCCTAGGAAGTAAGCATTAACCTCATGGTTTAAAACAGCAGCTAGGGTTCCAGCCATCACATCTATATAAGCAGGATTGAGGAAAGAGGCAAAAACAGGGAATGTTTCCTCCCTTAAGAAAACTTCCTAGAAGATTGATGTGACTATTCTAAATACATCTCATTGGCCAGAACTTAATTACATAGCCACACTTACATGTAAGAATATCTGAGAAATATATTTAACTGACAAGGCAAAAATATCTCAAGCAGGAAATCAAGTTTCTATTTTTAAGAGGAAGGGAAGAATGGATAATGAGATAGGCAGCTTGCATTCTATGACTCAGAGGCAAGGTTATTTACTTACCAAATAATTTTAAGGATCAAATAAGATAATGTAAAAATGGTGGCCAATAAGTGGTCATTATTATAAGCACAGTTATTATTATAGGCATGCCCAGGATACAGTTAATGCATATTGGAAATAAACTATGTCCATAAGGAAATACGTGTTGGTCTGAATTTAATCATTTCATTTTCCATTATTTGTTTCTAATCATTAAGTATTCATTCTTCCAGATATTGAAAACTCCTATTCGTCAGAGAGGTCCTTATTAGCTGATATTTGGTTAGGATTATTTTTACACAATATCTTGTTCAATTCAAGGTCACCTACATGTATGACACAGAAGAATGGGCTTGGAAACGGAACGAGAGAAGGGAAAGATGGAAGGCAAATATTTAAGAAACTTGCATTTCAGCCCTACCTCTGGTATTCCCCACTGAAACAGCCTTGGGGAGTCCCTTTCTACCTGCGGGGATTTTGACCCCTCAACTATAAGGTAGGCTCCTTTCTGGGCCCCCAAGGAGCTATGTATTATGTGTTCCTTGCTTTGTGTCCCTGTTAGGGATGACCTCTTAAAAAGAACAGAGGCTGTACTTGCATTGCTTCCTAAGTGTCCAATACTGTAACCCACCTGTGGGGGCCACGACACCACCCAAGGATGCAGGACACCTGAGTTGCAGTCCTGACTCCCTCGAAGTGAGCTGTTGTCACTTGGGAAGTCACTGGCCCTTTCCATTCTGCAACCTTCTCAACATGAGCCTTTGGCACTTCCAGCTCTCAGTGTCTGATGCTACGGTGCAGAAGCCCACGGCCCTCACCACACTCTGTCTCATCACATCAATGCTGCAAAAAAAAAAAAAAAAATGCTGCTGGTTTCCTACTGATTGAAGTGGCAATGTCGTCACTGGCTCTCTATAGTACCTCTAAAAGACAGTAAACAGGTCCCTCTGTGTGACCCACTTGGCAGTGTGTGGTCTCTGAGTCCTTTCTTTAACAGCCTGAGACTTGAACCACTTTCTCTGTCCTGTTTCCCATAGTACATGTTCACAAATGCCCAATACCCTGTGTCCTGACCCATGGGGTAGCTGGAAAGTGTAGGCTTTGGAGTAGATACACTCGTATTCAAATCCACTCTGCAGCCCTGGGTAAGTTGTGTCACCTTTTTGAACCTTCGCTTTGCAACTATAAAATGGGTATTGTCATATCTACCTTAGAGGACTTTGATGATTATTGAAAAATATGAATAAAAACTCCTGGCACATATAAACTCTTTGGAAATAGGAACTAGTATTATTCCTGCCAACGCTATTCAGAGCCTCACTTTCCCCTCCATAGCTGTGAAAAGGAGTTTAAGATGGATGGACATTTGATCTCCAGAACAATGTGAGCAGGTCTCTAAGTTCCACTTCTTAAAACAGAATCTAAGCAGAGGATGAGGTTGCACTGGGTCCTGTGGTAGCAGAACAGGCAGGCCTCCGAGTCTCTGAGTTTTGGCTTTTGAAGAATTGTAAAATCAGACAATAGCTATAAAGTGCCCTGCACTGGGCTCATGGGCATGCCTTATGAGAAACAGGTGCTCATAGCCATGCCCAGGAGTCCTCAATCAATATCATCTCCTTCTTTTAGAAAAACATTTCACAGAACAAATAAACTTGAGAAATTTTTCTAGTGTGCGCTTTGCAGAGAGATATATTTCAAATCAACTTGATTTCAGTATGAATTAGCCCACTTAATGCCAACCTCTAAGAGTTTGGAAATTTAAGTAACAATCAACAACAACATCAATTGGAAATTCCACATCAGTATTATGTATATCCTAAAACATCCCTTCAAAAAGAAGGTAGAATGCCCACAGTCCCCACAAGATTAATTGTTTACTATTGCAATTAATTGGGTAATTTATAAAATTTATTCTTCCCTTCTGGCCAGCAGAGCCTTTCAATTGAGGAATGTAATCGATGTAATTTGGGTTTTAAAACCAAAATGGAGACAAAGCCAAAAGCTTGTGGAAGATTCTAAATATCAGAAGGATCCCTGCTCAGCCCTGGGTTAGGGCAGGTCATCCTGGAGATACGTACTACTGTGTGAGCAGGAGATCAGGAAGAGAAGAATAACTGTGGAAGCAGATGCTGGCCTTCCCAAATATCCCCATGGTAGGGAATGTGAATATTGCCTTGAGACACATAGATAATGTTACAGTAGACGCTTATGTCTCTTCACAGCCAAGAGGGTAGCCGGCCAGAGGGGCAGCCCAACTCAGCTTCCCCTGTGCTCTGTTCCCTGGAAGCATTTCTTCCAAGGGTAGACAAATCCTAAAATGATTGGGACATTTGCCAGTGTTTGGGGGAAATGGGATGAGTCATCTAGGAAATCCAAGTCATTTTTTGCTAAGGAATACTTCACACATTTCTGATGATTGAGGTGCAAGTAAGGCAAGGCTCTGAAATTGGCACATTTTTCTGGTGCCCTACAGCTCATGAACATGTCATTGGTGGCCCGGTACCATGGGCTTTGGAAGCATCTACACGTGGGGTGATCCCTCGTGCCTCTTTGTCAGTTTGAGTCAGGTGCTCCAGATCACAGTGCCATCTGCTTTTCAGTCATGGGAATTATGTATGGGAAGGGTACAGAGAAGGTCCCTCTTTTCCTGGGGAACTACTTGAATTGTCCTCTAGGCAAGCCACCTTGATGTAGATCTTTGTTTATCAACCGTCATCAGTCATCAAGTCAAACTAGGCAGAGCAAAATGGAACAGCAACTCCTTATTTGAATCATAAGTCCACAAATAAATGAATTACCCGAGTGTCCTCTGTGAGGATGGTCCACAAGTACCGACTCTTCAATTTCTCTTGTTATGAGTTTCTACTCCTTCTAATGGGACCCACTAGCATTCACATGGGACAGCTTCTGGAATTGCAGAAAATGGATGGAAATTTATTAACTGTGGGCTGTATGATATACCAGGTGTTGATGGAAAACAAGACGGAAAAAAAAAAAAGAGGATTTTTCCTCCCAAATTGCTCATGGTCCAGAGTGGGAGCCAGTCACTTAAACAAACAAGGATGAGGAAGCCCAAAGATCCATTAGAGGAATCTGAGGTCTAGGAGGACAAAAGAGAGATCGGGCAGGGAAAGGGAAACTTTTTTAAAAATGTGAAATATGAATTTGTTCCTCAGAGATAAGCAGGGATTTGCTGGATGAAAGAGAATGTCATTTCAGTCACCAGAATCATCACGTAAAACTTCCCAGGAATGTTCAAGACCATAGCATTTGGAAGAACAGTAAAATGTCATTCTGGAGTAGGGGGAGCAGTGGCCATGGAGAGAGCAAAGAGGGGCTCAGCAGTAGGGGCCCTCACACATAGTATGGACCCTACTGTGTAAGGACATAATCCAATGAGCTTTCATTCATTTATTGACTCAAAAAATGCTTATTGAGAGCCTATTATGTACTAAATGTGCTCAATATCAGGGTCTCCATGGGCTAGAATCTCAGGGAAGTGGATAAACAAGAAGACAATAGTAGATTATGACAAAAGCTATGCAGGAACTTAGTAGTGGAAAGAAAGCCTGGGCAAGTTTTTAGACAGGGTAAGTAGGGAAAAGAGTCCTCTAAGGTGTTATGGCTGAAATTAAACTGTGTCCTAAAGGTCATTCAGCTAGGACAGATTGATAAGGAGAAATCATCTAGAAATAGTAGTTAGGGAGCCAGAGCAGTTGATGGGGAAGGACAGGGAGATGAGGGGAGCAACGTGTAAGATGTTTTGGTATGAGATTTCATAGGCTTCAAAGCATAAGGTAAAGGAGAGGGAATTCTTGGTGAAGGTTCAGTGTCATGCCTTGGGGAACTGGCTGTGATGGGAATGCCATCTTTTTAAAACAGATACAGGGGTTAGTTAAATAGGGAGGTCAGGACAGAGACGGGAGTTTGGGTGTCAGGAGTACATATGTCATAACAGATGTCCATCAGGTGGGGCCACCTAGGAGTCACATTGATGTAGGATCATAGCCCCCTTTTGCTGATGGTGACTTTATGTTTCCAGCAATAGCCACAATGCCATATCCTTTCCTTCTCTGTGGCCACAGTGAGCAGCTTCATGGAAACCAGTGGACTCACATGGATTGACCACCTTAGTTCTTCCTAGTTTGCTTTAAACTTGCTGGACCACGCTGCTAGTGCAATGGCAGAGCATAGAGGAGATGCAGATGGTTGTTTTATGATAGGATTGTCAATCTTCAGAGCCCATAGGATACTCACCCCAAGGAATGCTATTTTGCATGTTTTTAAACGTTGTATTTCTTTCAATGTTGTTCACTCACGGAGACTGGGATTCTGACTCACAAAAAGAGTTGGCAAGGCCTAGAGGAATGGTCTGGCTTCCTGCTTTCCATTTTAAAGGTTAAAGATTAACATTAGCACCGTTAAACAGATGAGGCACACTGAGGTCTAGAGGGTTTGAGTGGCATTTTCTATTCTGTCCTCTCTGACATTTCACATATGTACAGGGAGACCGACTCCAGGTCTAGGGCTCTCTCTATGATGCCTTGACCCCAAACTGGCGGAGGGGTTTGGGATGGGGGTAAGACTCACTGTGGGTGCTGCCATGCTGCTTCTGGTGGAATTGCTTTGCTACCTGCTGGCGAACAGGAATCACTGAGGTCAGCTCCTCGGGAACCTTCAGGTCCCCAGACTGAGAGTGGGGATGTGTGTGACTTTCCCACATCCACACGACCAATACCCCAGGAATGGGGTGTGTTTTCTCTACGCCTTCCCCCCTCCCTTGCTATACAGAAGTCATCTGGAAGAAGTCACCTGCTTCTGAAGGAGCATGGCTGCTTCTCTGTCAGAGGTTCTGAATTAGCCGGTCATTTGTTTCTCATGGCCAGCTGATTCTGTTGTATAACCAGGGTTGAGAACCTCTATTTGTCTCAATGGCTTCTCAAGAATACAACCCAGTCTTCCTTAAAATCTCTATCAAAATGTTGGCAGAAATTGGGCACCATGGTATACACTCATAGTCTTGGCTACTCAGGAGAGAAATATGGAAAATACTTGAGTCCAGGAGAGTTCAAGACCAGTCTGGGCAATGTAGTGAGACCCCATCTCAAATAAAAATGTTAACAGATTTCAGTGGTCTTCAACTTGTGGGGTACTCCACACATCCCCCTATTGCAGACCCACTGAGCTCTCTGTTTTCTAGGTATGGTGACAATTTCCAAAAGTCATGATGGATAATAATACAAGTAGGTATCACAGTGGGCTTGGAGAAAGAACTGATGAAACATCCAGGTACCCAAGTAAGTAATGAAATCATGACTTTCTTTTTAAAGAAAGGCCCAAGTCACTGCTTCCCCCAAGCACTGTATAGAAGCCTCGCTTTGCTGTCTTTGAAGTAAGGCTGGTGAGCTCCATCCTTGCTTCCTTCTGTCTCTCTGGCAGAGCTTTAGGCTCAAACAGGACAAGGACTCTCTTAAGCTTGCTGAATTCCGGGCAGCGAGCATAGACAATTTAACCCATGCCAGCCCACTTCTCCCCCTGGCAGTAGTCAGCATATTCTTCAGTGTTCTTTGTCAGCCCAGCTGTTTGCATACAGCCCTGTCATTGAATCTATGTAGTTCTAAGAAAATTATTCATTGGCTCTACAAAGCCCACCCCCCTCCCACTCACTTCTCCAGTGTCACCTTTTAGTCACCTCATGTTATGCCTTTAATACTTTGGGGTCTTCCTGTTGCCTCTTAATATGATATCTTTCCCTCTCTTTCTACCTCACAGTCTTTGCACCCACTGTCTTCTCAGCTGAAGAAACACAGTACAGTTCTAATATCTCATTTATTTGATTGTTTACTTAATGAATATCGTTACCCTACCCCGTATTAAATGATAAGATTTCTGAAGACAGGTACCATAACTTTTGTTCACCAATGTATCTCTGGCATGCAGTGGATGATCAAATGAATATTTATTGAATAGAGGACTGTGAAAATGAATGAGTTAAGTACAACTTGTTTTGGAAATTTAATGAACTAGCATATGTAGAAGCATTTTGTTCACTCTGCAGTTACTGTTACGGGATGTAGTTGGGCTGCATTGCTACAATGCCTGCCCCTGGTAGAGACGGCACTATGTACTTACTCAAGTCAAATATTAGTCATATTATGGATAAAAGATTCTAACTACCACAAAGGTCTCTCTTCAGTTTGTGTCTGTTCCATCCTTGTTTATATCAACAAAGACTCACTTAAAGGAAAGAAATAGATTCCAGAAATGGGTCCTTTCTGTCCTCCCTCCAGGGACAGGATCTCCATGGTTGGTTCATTCAGATGGCTTCAGTAGGGGAATTTAACATTTCTGAATGTCATCTAAGTACCAGGAACTCTCTGTGTTACCATTTTGTCAACCTTTGCAGCAATTCTGAAGGTATACATTGCTGACTTATTGAAAATGAAGAGAGATTAAGCAATTTCCTCAAGACGTCATAGTTAGTAGGTGGGTGATATAGAATGCAAACCGTTGTCTGTTTCTGGGACCATTGATCTTTCCATGGCACATGCTGGCTCTTGTGTGGTTACACAAGCAGACCTCCACAGGGAAAACCCAACTCTTGAGCTTTTATAGATAGGAAGTCTGAACCAGGGAGAGGTTTGAATGATTTCCTCCTTGTAACTGCAAGAGTACAGTGCATTTGGGGGGGCTTGAACCCAGATCTTGACTATTCTAGCCTAATGATATTTAAATTATGCTTGTCTGACATAAAAATATATTGCAACGTGCTAAAAAAATGTACTGCCTGCTGGTAAGTGCTGTCGGTTGCTTCCATTTTAGTCTTTCTCCTCATCTTGTTCTACTTCATGTTACTCTAAAAGATACTGCAGAGTCCCATTAAGCATTTTTTGACATCTGTTACTTTTTAAAAATCTTACTTTTATTGTTTTATTAGCTATTTTTATTGAAAAAGGTATTACACACATAGTAGAGAATTTCAAATAGTACATCAGGGCATACATGAAAATGTATGTGCCTTTGTTACTTGTAGATCGCCTCCCACTATTACTACTTTCTTGGGCATCCTTCTGGAAATATCCTGCATAGATGCAAAGATGTACATGTATATGTATGCATATGTACTTATGCATATCTCTTCTAATGGCCAAAAATAATTCTATGTTTTGCAAAAGCAATAATGTATATCATCAAACACTTCTCTCTAATCCTACCCAAATTCTTATTTCAACCTCCTAATTGCCTTCTATTTATTTATATAGTTGGGATTCATTATTGGAGGTACAAGGAACTTGGCAGCACCAAGGCATTTGGCAAGAAACTCTTTCTTTTCTTATAGTAGTAATTAAAAGCCTGTTCCAAAATGAAATTAATCTGGTTGTTCAAATAAGTAGATATTTATTCAGCTTCTAGAAGTGCCTTGGTGTGGTATAAGTGCCTTGGCGTGGAATGGAAGACTAGAAATCAGGACCTCACTGTTCCACCAGCAGCGTGGCCTTTGATAAGTCACTTCATCTCTTTGAAGTTCAGTTTCCTTACCAGTCAGTGCAGAAAGCTAGGCTAGGTACTTTTCCAGATTCCTTCCTGCTTTACCGTGTGATGTTTCTATGAAATTCTGGTTAAGAATATGCCAGGCTGAAAATAGAGAACCTGGGAATTTACCAGGTAAATGGTAGTGATTAATTCTGTCAATCAAATATTTCTAGTTTTTTTAGGTACATAATAGGGTTACACTCCCTCTCTTCTGATGCCAATCACAGCCGTGTGAGTAGCTGGTGGTCCATGAAGTGTGTGTGGACATGACATGCATGCTTCACTCTCAGGGGGCAGCTGTAAGGGTAACTGTTCTCTTTTTTAGGCTCAGCACTTGTGTACCTGGGGAGATGGAGCCTCCCTCAGTCTGGGATCCCTTAGTGAGGACTCAGTAGATTCGGAGTACCAGTTGGCCTACACAGGACCTACTGTGTGAGCAAAACACCAAAATCATCACTGTTTTAAGTCAGTGAAATTTTGGAATTTCTGTTGTTGTTGTTGTTTACACTCATCCTAGCATAAATCGACCAAAATATCAGGTGAGTACAAAATGTGTTGCTGAAAAGTCAAAAACTTCAGAGCAATGACAGCCGTCTCCCAGTATGCATATAGATCATATTGTACTGACAAAGGATTTTTCAGTGATCTTCCTGGCCATTTTTAATTCTTGGTGAAATTTGTAGTTGTCTTTCTCCCACTCTTTTCTATCATCTCTCTTCTTCTTTTATTCTTCTCTGTTCCCTTTTAATCTGTTTCCTAAACTTTTGACCTGTTTCCCTATTTCATATTCCATCTTCTGAGAGCTCGCTCTCTCCTTTCCCATCCCCTCCTGTGCCTCTCCTTTCCCTACAAAGCACTTTCTTGACACTTACCCCCTGACAATTGCTTCCCTGGGTCTGCCTTTCAGCTTCATAAAGCCCCATGTGGTCTCTACTTCCAGTCTCTTTCATGCATCTTTCTTCTTTCTTTTGGATCCTATCTGGTCTGCTTTGTCTGAATTGCTCACCCGACTGACAAACACCTTCTCATATACCTTTTGGGCCATCCTCATCCTCCCTGACCTATCCAGTGCCCCTGATGTGACACATGACCCCTTCTTCTTTGGTAACTTTCAATTTCAGTTGTGTCTGTCGTTTCTGGGAGTTTTTCCAAATTACAGATATTCACTCTTATGTCAACGGACATTTCCAGAATCTCTACTATGAATGGATTCCTGAGCCAGCAACAAGAAACCCCAAGGCTGTTTGGTAAACTGAGATAGAGTTGAGGAGCAATATAAAATGTAGGTACTGGAGATGTTTCTAGAAGAGGACTGGTCAGACTCCTGAGAGTTATGAGTAATATGCAATTCTAGATTCAGCTCCAATTTGTATTCACCAGACAATGACCAGGTTTCAGGTCAAAGGACACTCAGAGATAAGTGAGCAAATATATGGATCAGAATGTGGTCAGAAGCCAAGGGCACAAGCAGATAAAAGTTGAAGTGTCAGGAAGGAGGACTTTGAAGAAGGACTGAGGGAATTGTGTAATCAAATCCCAGTGGTCAGAGTTCTGCTGGAGATCCTGTTAAAGAGCAAGGGGGACACCTTTAATGTCCCTCTGTGGTCTGAATTAAAGGTACCACTTAACAACTGGTGCTTCCAAACCCAAAAGAAAGGTAAACATTCCTGGAGCTCATCCTAACATGAAGTAGACTGAGACACCACGAGGTGATCTATGAACAATTTGCCTTGGCAGTCAAATGAGGGAAACATTCCTTCTGGCTGGGGCTGCCACAGGGTGAACACAGGAAGAAGGCTTCACAGGGGACAAAGAGGTGGCCTTGTCCACAAAATGAAAGTAATAATCTCTATCATGCAGGTTATGATGCAGCATTATGAAGAAAGGATGCAGGTGGAGCGTCAGGTAAGCTTGGCATGTGTTTGTGGAATTTCATCAGAACACAGGCAGGTTAAGAGGGAGAGAGGCAAAGGATAACTCCCTCAGTCTCTCCCCTTGAAATCCTGATTTTTTTTCTCTTTCCTTAGAACCATGTGATAGTGGACATGCTTAAGTCTTGTATTACATGGTGACCTTAAGCAGAACACTCCTGAGGCAGACTGTTATCTTAAAATGAAGGGGTCAGTTGCAAAGTGGTTAAGGGTGAAGATTCATCAGACAGCCTGGTTCCATCCTCGCTTGCCATTTGCTAACTAGGTGAACCCAGGAAAGTCACCTAATCATCCACTTCTGTAAAACGAGAACAAGTACGTTATTATAGTGAACCTTGAATGAGGTGATGCTTACCATAGCTCTGGCAAATGGGGAATATCTCTTAGGTTACTTTTTATCATAATTAAATATGTCGATTATCAGAGTTAAGTCGAGGGGACAGAAACCAGTCTAAATATTTCAAGCAGAAAAGGATACACAGAAAACAGGTGCTTTTGAAAACTTTGTAAGGACCAGCTGGATAACTGAGAGAAAGGGGTGCAGCTGCTAGCTTTCAGCTTTACCAGTGTAGCTGTGATTCTGAGAATCAGGGAGTTATCACTACTTCCCACCCATCAAGAAACTACAGAAAACCACCATTGGCAGTGGTCATGGGTGGCCCTGCAAATCCTGCTAGGCAGGGTAACATGGAGGCAACTGATAATGTGTGGCCAAAGCCATAGGTTCACCAGCACTGCCAAGGAAAGAATGGCATCGACATCTCTTTCAACTTTCATACAAGTGCATCTCTCAGGAAGAACTGTGACCCTATCAGGAACCCTGCTGAATTAAGTGTCTGAGAAGTGCAGTTTTACACCATCATTTCCCTGAGATCCTGGGAGAGGGTGGAATGATACAACAGACAATAGGCAATACCTGAACCTGAAATTCCAACAATAGGCAGAAAGGCTCTTTTGTATTTCTGGTCCCTCCTCCGCAGGTGACACCCCCAGGGGACTTCAGGTTGCTTTCTTCCTTTCTGTTTCTGTGGACCTTGAGTAGACACTTGAGATGGACTAGTAGTGTTTCCTACCTGGCTGCTCGTGGCTCTCTGGCTGAACTCAGGAAATGTCCACTGTCACACTCAGCGCCCAAGCCTGCTACAGTGAGGTCAGTTTCTTTTTGTAATTCATGCCAAATGCATTCACAATGTTTTGGATCCAGCTATACAAACTTTGGGCTGGAAGGGAGACAGTTTTAGCTCTCAGAATGCTTTAGCAACATATGATTCTCCTCCACAAAGTGCCTCCCATATGTCCTAACAGATTTCTCTCACTTCTCTTTCCTATAAAGCAGTTTAAGTTGACCAAGAAGCAGGAGCATGGTGTTCCTGCTTTAAATTGGACACCCATTAGCTGTAGGACCCTGGGAAAGTTGCTTCACCTTGATTGTCCTAGGCACAAAATTGTGGTGTTAAGTTGGAGGATCTCTGGGTTCTTTTTCTAGGCCTGATAATATGCTATTATTGGAGGAATGGGGACACATGATCAGAGCACAGATGGCACATACTCACTGCCATGCGGGAGTCTCTGATACTGTATTAGGACCCCCACTTGGTCTGTTACTGCTGAATACCTGTCTCCTCATCTTGGTAAGGACTCTCAGGTCAGAGGCCATTAGAGAAACACCTTGCACAGAGGCCACCTTGTCAGCATGGACACACAGCTCAGACACTGCCCATGAGCACCCGACTCTTTGTGTAAGAGCTGGGGTGCCCATGAGAGGCTGCGCAAATCCATGTTAGGACAGGGACGTGTCATGGCTCATTTTCGCCTTTGAAGCCTCTTTTGTTTGGAAGACGCTTGTTGTCTAAAGGCAGCTAAATTTAGCCATATTTTGTCAGCTAGAATGTACGCCCTGAAGAGAAGGCTAGCAAATCTCAGCCATGTCACACTTTATTAGTCATGCAAGCACTTAAAAGCACGCTAGGAGCACGGCTTCCCAGGATTGGTGGTGGCGGTGCTGAGAAGAGCTGAGCTGCCTCTTTAGGATTTACCTCCAGAAGCGGGATGGAGGGAAAGCATGAAATCTACCAAACAATGAGTGATTTCTTTTCTTTCTTGCAAGATTGACAAATGGGATATTTAAATGAGGAGAAAATGTACAAAAAGTAGGATAGATACTGTTGGTGTGGCCTTTTTCTTAGACACACCACCTAAAACCACATACCACCTCCCACTTCGATTTGAATTCAGAAACAGGGTTTAGTTGCTGGCATTTAGTTAACTCTTTAAGTTACAAAATGGGAGAGAAGCTAACCTTTTTGAGTATCTCCTTTGGAGTAGCTCATTTAATGATCCTTTCCTTTGGTTCTAAAAAGGATGCGACAAAGTGAGTGTCATGAATTTCATTTAGAAAAGAAGAAACTAAAGCTCCAGGTTGTGAATTCAATTTGCCTAACTCCAAAGTTCATGTTCTTTCCACAGCTAGGGTCAGAGTAGGTCCACTGAGGAATTCAATTTAACCGTGACTGACACTGAAACATTCCTTCCTTGATATTAGCTTCCATTTCCAATGTGCACAGCTCTCTGTTAGCACTGTGTAATTTCACCCTGCAAAGCCCAGGGGTCAGGATATATGTTCAGGCCAAAGCTGTGAATCTCCCACTACCAAGCACTCCCCATGAGTTGGGTCCAGGTTGCTTTGGCAATTGTTGAACAAAATATCCTGTCTGAAAAGGCACGTGTGTTGGCTCTTCCATGGGGCCCACAAAATGAAAAGGCAAACCCTTCTGTTGTCCAGGGGAAAAGGGAACTCTCCACAGCTTTTGTTCATCTGTGATTCTATGGCAGGTTGACAATTTAAACTCTCTTCTAACAATCCTTTCCTGTAAAATTTCCGGAGTTTCTAAATAAAGACAAATGCTTAATTCAATATGACAGGATGCCTCCCAGCATCCTGCAAAGAGCAATCACTTCAGTGTCCTGACCTCACCACATCACCTTTTTTTTCCTGGGAATTAAAGGCCCAATAAAAACACCAGTCTTGATTGTCTGAGGTCTCTTCTCTCATTGAGAGGAGTATAATGGAATTCATGACCTTCTGTGGACTGGCTCTCAGAACGTTAGTGATGGAAAGGACTTGAAGATGAGAAAATCCAGTCCACAGAAGTGAAGTGATCCCTGCAAGGTTTGGCTGCTAGTTAGTCACAGAACCAGCTCTTGTGACTTCAAGGTCAACAGGTTAGAGTTAGGGTAGAGGTGACTGAGGAGGCGGCCTCTGCTCCTGATTTCACCTCCTAAGGAGCTACGTTACCTTAGGAAAATTAACCTCTCTGAGTCTCAATTTCTTCATCCCAAACAGGATAAAGTGTTGTAGAGAGGATCAATGATAGCAGTTATCCAGCTAAGGACTTGTCATAGAATAGGTGCTCAATAAATGGTAGCTGGTGTTATAAAGGGGTAAAACCATTAAGGGATGTGCTTACTGGAAAGGTAAGGCAAGGTCACTTCAGGAAGGGCATTGAGTTAGACCTTGATCTAATAATATCAGGATGGGAAGTAAGAACAGGCAGGACATTCTTGCTGAAGACAATGAAATAAGTCAAAGCTTGCAGGTAAAAAGGCTAAGATCCAATTGAAGGCCAATGAAAAAACCTGTTTGACTGGAATAATAGGTTGAGGAAAGGGAGTTGCTGGAGACAGACTTGCAAAGGTTAGATTGAGGGCAACTTGAATGCCATGCTAAGGAAGTTAGACCTGTAGGCAGTTGGGAACCTTTCAACGGTTTTGACCAGAGGAATTATTGAATACAGCAAATCAATATGGGAGTGACCCAGAGGGTGAACTGGAATAGGGAGCAGCTGGAGGTCAGAAGAATAGTGGAAAGATTCTTCGAGCAGGCCAGGCAGGAGAGGAAGAACACAGTTGAAAGTTGTGGCTGCTGAAATGAGTAGGAAAAGATGAGTGTGAAGGATATTTTAAAGGAAAAGTTGGCAGGAAGAATCAATACTATTGTAGGAAAGAGAATTTAATTAGCTTTGTAAAGTAGAGGGGGAATATTCATGGCTTGTTGGGTTGAACACTATATTTTAAAGAAAAGGTGTCCCAATCCACAAATCTAAGAGAAAAAGAGCATGATAAATGATTAAGCCAAAATGACTAAAAGACTTTAAGAAATGATAAAATGAATTCAAATGAAGATTAAATGTTCAAGATCCGCAAGTCTTGGCTCAAATACAACCCCTTAGGGTTAAATTTCAATATGCATCTTGGTGATTCTTCAAAGTCTTTTCGCTAATGGCAGACCTAGTTGCTGAAAAATGATGGTTGCATATTAAATCGGTAGCATATACAGCCTCTGCTCTACCTTCCTTTATTTCTATGAGGAGTCTATTTGAGCCTTTCTTAATGATCTCCCCTCACTCTTCTTTATAACTTAATGGTGACGTTCAGAGCTGCCTTTCTCATAAGTGTTTGGCAGAATGCTGAACCCCTGAGCTATTCTATAAAGAAGGATCCACACACAAAGAGGTTTAGGAAATTTATCAGTTGGAGGCCAGTAAGGAGACAGAAACCTACCAGCTATTTGATCAGAAAGAACTTAATATAAAGATATTAAAATTGTTAACTAAGTCACTGAAATGGTGGAAGAATACTGGATTATCATAAAGGTGTCAAATGTAGAAAGCAGTAATCTCTCCTAGGGTTAATATTACTGAGTATGCTAGCTGGTATCCATAGGGTTGGTTCTATTAAATTCTAAAGCTTGCAGGGGGAGAACTGAGGTGTCCAAACTTAAATCTTTGAGGAAGGAGTGCTCTTGTTGGGTCTAGACTCTGAATTCACAGAAGGGGCCCCCCTAAGGGTCTGGGATCCAGACCTCTGAAGAGGGGGTGCCAGCCAGCTGATGCCGGCATCTCTTATGCAACGAGGTTGGTTTTGTAAGTGTTGGAAAAAGAACAAACTGGATACTGCTGCTGCTACAAGAAGTACTTGCTACTGCCAATGTGAAGAAACACTGCTAGCAGGATGCTTACAGGTGTGAAAGGAGCAGAAAATAAACAGGAAGTCCCTCCTCCATTCTCCAGGTCCCCAATATCTCCAGCGCCCCCCAGTGGCAGATCTAACAGCGAGCCAGGTGGCAAAGCAGAGATGAGGCTTCTCATGGCAATCCCAGCACCACAAGCGGAGTCAGGAGGGGCGTTTAGAGCTGAGACATAATAGCTTAATAGCTGGCATTGCCACTTCTGGCATCATCCTCTTGTATGGTCACCACATATATTAAAGGCTCTGAGCAGTCGCAGAGCTAAGAAATCTGTTCAATTTTGACTGGAGTTGTCTTCTTATTCCCTCTTCCCTTTTCCCATATAATGAACTGCAAATGTAAAAATGAATGGGCTGCCAGGCATGGTGGCACATGCCTGTAATTCCAGTGGCTTAGGAGGCTGAGGAAGGAGGATCACAAGTTCAAAGTCAGCCCCAGCAAAAGCTAGGCACTAAGTAACTCAGTGAGATCCAGTCTCTAAATAAAATACAAAATAGGGCTGGGGATGTGGCTCAGTGGTTGGGTGCCCGAGTTCAATCTCTGGAACTCCCTGTGCCCCCCAAAAGAAAAGAATGGGCTAGATCTGTTCATATTGACATAGAGAGCTGCCCACTCTGAATCATTTTGCTTTTACATGTAAAACAAATTACATATTTATATAAAAATAGAGAAAAGGCCGAAGGCTATACACCAACCTGTAAACAGAGGTTACCATCTTGCCTGGAAGGGTATTAGTTATTGAATTTCTTTTACTTTCTACTTCACTCCTGCATATTTGTAATTTTAAACATGAGTGTACATTATTTCATAATCAGAAAAAATCCTATCACTTTTGGAGAAAATGACAGTTTTCACAATGCCATCAGTGTTCCTGTTAAAACATGGCACCAAAACAGAACAGAGTATTTTTGAAGATAGAGGGGAAAGGAGGTAAACTGCATTTTATTTCACTTATTATATTTCACACCATTGAAAGTGTGGCAAAAAATTATCCTATTTGCTCTTGTCATCAATACTGTTTTCCAGACCAAAAAAAAAAAAAAAAAAAACTGGGCTTAGAATAATAAAAACTTGCTCAAGGCCTAAAAAGAGGGGACTATCACTGGATTAGACAAAGGGGAATAAAGGGAAGAGAAGGGGGATGAGAATAGGAAAGATAATTGGACATAACTTTCCTATGTTCCTATTTGAACACCCAACCAGTGTATCTCCACATCATGTACAACCACAAGAATGGGAAGTTTTATTCCATGAATGTATAATATGTCAGAATACCTTGAACTGTCATGTATAACTAAAAAGAAGAAATAAACTAAAAAATGGGTTGAAGATTAAAGAAAGAGAGGGGTTAGTACAAACCTACTATACTGTCTGCTTTATATCTCTTACTTTCATTTCTTGTATTTAATATGTTTTGTCTCATAGTTTTTTCAAATATAAGGATTTATTTTTTTATTTTTATTTTTTTAGAGAGAGTGAGAGAGGAGAGAGAGAGAAAGAATTTTTAATATTTATTTTCTAGTTCTCAGCGGACACAACATCTTTGTTGGTATGTGGTGCTGAGGATCAAACCCGGGCTGCACGCATGCCAGGCGAGCGCGCTACCGCTTGAGCCACATCCCCAGCCCAAGGATTTATTTTTAACTAAAACTTAATTTATGTTTCTAACACATCATACTCCTTTTAATGGATGTTATAAGCTGAATTATATTCCTCCCTGTGAATTATTTTCATTAAAATTCTAACTCCCAGGGCTTCACAGAGATCTCTCATGCAATGAGACTGGCGACTGTGACAGTATTTGGCTTAGGACCTTTACAGAGGAAGCTGAGTTAAGTCAAGATCAATCTGAAGAGTGTCCTTATGTGTAGAGAAAATTTGGGCCTACAAGGAGACATAGATGTGCACATACATAGAACAAGGGGTGACCATGTGAGGACACAGTGAGAAGGTGGTCTACTATTTGCAAGTGAAGGAGAAAAACCTCAGGAGAAACGAAACTGCTGACAGGGGGACTTCCAGTTTCTGTAGTTTAGACCACCTATCATGTGGAATTTTGTTATGGCAGCCCAAGTAGAACAAGAGGGAGTTCTTAGGATTTCTATCTGTTGAAATTCCCAAAACCAGTGCTGTGTAATACAGCATATCTTTTGTAAGTTTTTTTTTTTTTAAATCACTTTGATCCCCTCTCTTTCACCAATTTGTACAGTAAATATTACTAGAACAGCTCCCTAATTCAGTCACAGTCTCCACTTTTGGGGGGGATAAAACAGTGAGGAAAACAACAAAAATCTAGGCCCTCATGAAGCTCAGCTAGGAGAAGAGTAAGTACAAAAGTGAGTAGAACAAGTACTGTGGTTATGAGGTGGTAAATAAGTAAAATATGTAAAATGATAAACAATGATCAGGAGGGGGACCAGAGCTAAGGAAGAGGTTATGGAACGGGGAGAAGGCGATGCTCAGAGAAGACTTCATGAAATAGGAAAAACCAGGATAAAGACTTTTATCCTTGCTAGAATCTGATAACTCCAACAATCAGAGGACAGTAAGCTTCCGGAGATCATTTTGAACTTCCCTGTCTTCTAAAAGCCATCAAACATGTCCTTCTTCCATTCTCCCCCTTCTAATGCTGTGCTGCAAAAGGTCACTAACCAGCAAAGAGATGCACACATCACTGAAGACCTGTTTCTTTCTACAAAAACAACATAGGTCCCAAAGGTCCCAGGTAGTGTTTCTGGTTCAGAAAGACTCTCCACCATTTTCAAAGTTTTACCACGGCAATTTCTCTATTCATTCCTCCCAAAATAAATATGCCTAAAGTTCCTTCTATCCAATCAAGAATGGAAATAGCATTTAGCATTTGTTTGCATTGTGGCTGGGAAGGACCTGCCACTTTTTTCTGTTTGCGCACACAACTTCCTATTGATGCAGCAAGAGGAAACAGTGGAGAGGAGCAGTTGGAAAGGAGCAGAGAGGCAGAATGGTTTCCAGGATTTACTGATTTGCTGGCTGACCTCAACTCAATCTCCTTAACCTCTTTCTTGAAGCCATCGTTTCACACAATAGCAGGGATAAAGAAATTTGCGGTTTTGATGTTGTTATCAAATGTTTAGGGCTGTGGTTAGAAGAGACAAAAGCAGGCTGCCTCATTTGCATAGCATTTTCCCTCCTCTTGCTCTCTGCAGGGGTTGCTCTTCTGAGCAGCTTAGGACAGGCAGTTCTTCTGCCCAGCCCTCCCCAGGCCCCCCAGGAGACCTGCTGCCTGCCTTCTTTCTAGTTCTTTGGGGACAGCCATTGCTTAAATCTGATGGCTGAGCTAACGGTTAAGCCAATGGCTGCTTTGACGTGCAGCAACCCCTTGTCTGGGCCACTGTTTCAGCTTCATTATGCCTATCTGTACCTGCAGGGCACTATCAGTGATAGGAAAGAAATCCCACGAAAGGGATAACTAAATAAATTTCACAGACTCTGCTTGGCCACCCAGTTACCTGGAAATAAAGGACCTGAACACAGGAGGCAGCCTCCCAGGTAGGACCACCTTGTGTTCCATGCAGCTTCTCCCAGGTCAGGGTCCTGAGAGGGAAAGGTAAATCTTCCATGTGCGCTAACCGTGAACACGCAGCAGAAGCAGCAGGCGGGAAGAGCTAGTTCCCAGATTCCTCAAACAGATAAGTAAAGAGAGTACAAGGTGAAGAGGCTCAGTGATGGAGGCCTGGAGGCTACTAGCAGCAGCCCCGATTCTACCCATTCCCATCTCCTGGTGCCAGATCCCCTTAGGATTCCCCCAAATGACAGATGGCTCTCCCGGATGGCCATTCGGCACAGATGTGATTCCCAGCCTTTAGATAAACAATAGTCCTTGCTGGCATGTACAGTAACCTAAATTTCTCCAATTATAAATCCAGCAAATGCCACAGTCTTGGACAGACCCTGTTTCTAGGCCCATGGTCAATTTAAGGACAGAGGCACTGCATGGAGTAGAAGATGGAATAATGTGTGAGAAAAACCTGAGTTCTGGGCCCAGCTGAGTGGCCTTGGCCAAGGTACCTCTCCTATCTTTGGACCTCAGTGTCCTCATTTGTATCAATTACAGTCATAGAACTTGAAGACCCATAACCCATGTATCCTGCTCATGCCAGTTTCATTACCCTGCCCCTTGAGAGGTTACCGAGGTTTGTTTAGAGTTCATCTCACTTGTAGAGAGACTTCACCCTCCCAATTTCTGAGGATTTAGGGGAACAGGAAGAGGAAGAGCCTCATGGTTTTCCCCTTATTTCTGCCCCTCAACTCCTGTTTCTGGCAAATTCTATCATTTTCACTCATGCATGCTAACCCAGCTCTGGACTCTGATGAGCCCCACACAGCATTCCATACTTTCCTTTATTTCCATGAGGGCACAAATTCTTCCCAAAAGGCCTTTAGGTGGGAGGCAAACTTCAAAGATTTCAGAGGAGAATAGAGCAACCAAAAGCTTGATATGAAACACTCTGACACATGAAAGTCCAGCCCGGCCCACCTGGTCTTCCAGCACTGGCCCATACAAATCGGGCCTTGGGCCTTACTCTCCCTCTCTGACTCCCTGCAGCTTCTCAGGAATAAATGCAGATCCTCTCACTTTCTATACAGATAATCCATTTCTTCTTTTGAAATTGTCTTTGAGTTATGCTTTTTTTTTTCTTTTGGACCATCTAGAGGCTTGTGTTTTTACTTTCAGATAGTCCAATCAGGTATTTTCCTAGTGTGGTTAGTTTTTTTTCCAAAAGAAATTCTGCTGCTAGCTGTTATGTCTCTCTCTCTCTCTCTCTTTCTCTCTAATACTCACATATTTGATCCCTTCCAGACTTGTGAGTCCTCAGCATCTCTAATAGGAGTTGGTGGGCACCTATTCTGATTGGCACAGAGCTGCCCACTGTGATATCTAAAAACCATGTTTCCAAATTTGGACCTACTCATATGGGAAAGCAAGATTAAAACATACAAGGAATTGATTGTCATTAACCAGCCAGGTGGATGCTGGACAGGTTAAGAAAAAGAAGGACCAGGCTGATAGGGGGAAATTGTCACAGGGATGATAAAATTGTGATGACCCCAACAAGGAGTCTCCTAGGACCAAGTAAATAATTCTAAAGAAAAGGTCATTTTTAGAGGTGAGAAGTCCAGTCACCTCCTCTAAGAGGGGGACATATATTTTACTGAAACACATCCTACTGTTGGGGAAGTACAGCTTGAGCCTGCGTAGGGCTGTTCCAGAATGGGCATGGTGCTCAACCTTATTCTGTTTCCCTTTTCCTCACACTTACTATAGAACAGTCATGATCAGTACCTAAATCCTTGTCCTGGTGGAATTATATTCCAGGTAGCTCTGTGATGGCGAGAGGTTTGTGCCTATGCATTGGAATTCACTGAGAATGGACACCTTGTGTCTCTGGGCACCATCCCAGGTATTTCAGTCAGCACATGTCTGTGAGAATATCATGGGGGCAGTGTAGGATCAATGAATGTAGAAACTGGGGGAAAAAATGAAGATATACCCCCAGGGTCCTCCCATGCAGCACAATTGACTCCCTCATTCATTCTTTCACTGGCAATTTTTTTTTGTACCAGGTATTGAATCCAGGGGTGCTTAACCACTGAGCAACATCTGCAGCCATTTTTATTTCTTTAATTTTGAGACAGGGTCTCAATGAGTTTCTTAGGGCCTCGATAAGTTGCTGAGGCTGGCTTTGAACTTGTGATTTTTCCTGCCTCAGCTTCCTGAGCTACTGGGATTACATGTGTTCACCACCACCCGAGGATTTAAATCTGGCCCCATGACTACTGTCACAGAAATAGGTCATGAAAACTCAGAAGCACTAAGGAGGAAGAAACGGACCTTCTTATTCTAGCAGTCATCAAAGAAGTCTTCATAGAGGACCTGGTCTTTGGAAAAATAGCAAAAATTCTCAAAGCAGAAATAGGGGCTAGCATATCTACAAAAGCCTGTGCATGTTAAAGAATCCAGAACATCCCAGAAATAGAAGTTCCAAATGTCTGGTGTAAAATAATTGAGTGAAGTGGGTGAGAAGAAAGGGAAGGGTTATGAGGCACAGAGGGCAGAGTCTTTTACTAAGCCATTTTCACTTTTATCCTATAGCCATGAGGTCCTATTGAATTTTAAAACATGATTTCAAATGTTTACATTTATCTCTTAGGTAACTCTAATATTGGTGTGAAGAGTGAAGAAAATAACAAGGGACTGCTTGTGTTTGAAAACTTTGGGTCAATGTGGCCAAAAGACCTTACAAGGACAATTTAGAGGAGAATATATTTACTTTTTCCGAGTGTAAGTCCTTGGTTGGCCAACTCTAGCTCAGAGCCTAAGCTGAGGTAGAGCATCATGGCAGAAAGGCGCTATAGAGAAGAGCTGCTCAGTTTCATGATTGCCAGGGAGCTGAGAAAGATTGAGTGCAAAAACCAAAGAATAATATAATCTCCAGGGGCATACCTCCAGTGACCTACTTCCTAAAGCCATAGCCTACCTGGCCATAGTTACTACCCATTAATCCATTCAAATTGATTAACCCACTAATCAGATCACAGCTCTAATAATCTGATCATTTCACCTCTGAACATTCTTTTATTGTCTCATACATGAGCTTTTGGGGGACATTTCATATCTAAACCATAGCATGCTCAATAGTGAGTCAGACAGGAAGAAGTTACCATCATCTGAGCTAGATATGATGATGAACCAGGCTGATGGGTACAAGAAGTCAGAGTTGACTTAGCCCTGGTTTCGATTTTGCTTCAAAACCCCCACGTTTAGCAAGGTGATCATATTTTATCAGTATACTTTCTATGTGGGAAAATCGTTTTCCCAGAATTAAAAAAGACATTTATTCTGAGTATTCTCCTTGAAGGTGACCTGTAAGAACTGGTGCTAGTGGTTGCTGGGGAGTTGCAAGCTGGTCTAAGAGCCCCTCTGCTCTCCCAGAGATTGCCTGAAGATGTATCTGGTTGCTGAATAGAACGTGCCTCTTTTGCTGCTTCTCCTTAATATGATGAAATCCCCAAGCACAAGGGGGAAAGTGGGCCATTCAGCACTGAAGTGATTAAAAAAATTGACTTTTATGTTGATTGTAGATTCTCTAACATGCCTCCCACCCCATGGTGTGTGAGAAGAAAAAGTGTGACAGGTCTCACCCTGAAGGCAAAGGCGCAGCACTAGCTGGGAACTTCTGCCAACCTGGCAATCTGGTGCTACGGCCAAAGTTGTCCTCCAGAAACATGGAGCCAAAGGACGTTGTGGCTGGCCCTTTCCTCCGTCCTCTGACCGCTGCTGTTTGTTAACTTGCTCTCTTTGTTCCTCTAAATCATTCCAATTCTCTATCCTTAGGTGTGAAATTGTTTTGCGAGGGACTCTAGGTTTTGCAGCTGGATTTTAGGAGGCCATAGAGAAGGAGTCCAATAAACTCCCTTCTTCTAAGCTACAAACATCAATTAAATGACTGTGCTTGCACCTGGAATGGCAGAAATTGCCTTAAAATCCTCAGTCTATAGCTGTAATTGCCAGATCATATGTAGAAATGTGGAATTGGGGAGTCATTATGGATGATAGTGAAATGGCCCATTTATTGCCCTTTCTTGGCTAGAATGTTTCTTGAGTGAGTTGTTTTCAACTTACTTGCTCCGGCTGTGTAATGCCAAAACATCTGATCAATGGAGCCAAATTTGTTGAATAATATGAAAATGGAATAATATGAAATAATCAGGGAGTGGGTAGTACAAGTACAGAGGAGGGTTGGGAAGGGGTGGACTTCCTACACCATTCCAGATATTTAAGATTGGCTCAGGTTTTCACTTAATTGAAAATTCCTTTCTCAGTGGTATGTTAGGGACATGACTCCTTTTGAATATCAGAATGGCTCTGAAGTCTCATTTCATGAAAACTCAGTGGTGACTTCCCTTTCAGCTAGAACTTTTATTTCAATTTTTTAGCTTGGGGTTTTGGACTATTTGGAGTATTATTCTGATGGTAGTGTGCTAGACCCAAAATGTGTGCAATGATAAATCAGGAAACAAATACACAAAGGTGTATTTCTTTTTTACCTAATTCAGATTCTAAAAGAAGCCCAGATGGATTTTATTGTTCTCCAAAATTCCTCTATACTTTGGAAGTACATTACACACAACCATGACCTTAGGCAATTGATATAAGAGTATAATTCTTGCACACCAAACATTATCTGATCTGCAATATCTATCCCTCTTTCATTTACTTCCAAACATTCTTTCAATGTCAAATTGTTTTATTTGGGGGGTTAACACTTAAGTGAGTCTTTACCATGTACCAGGCACTGCTCCACATTCAATACCTAACTTAACCCTTAAGGTAGGTACTATTATTTGTTCCATTTTATAGATGAGAAAACTGAAGCTTAGGAGGATCAAATAACAGTCTCAGGAACACATTGCTTCCTGCATTAGAGCAGAATTGGAAGACAGAGTGTATTGATAAGTGATCTCCTGTAAAGACTCAGCTCCCCTTTAAGCACATCCTAAAGGTCCTACCACAGTGCAAGCTCTGTCTTCTGGATCCACTTAACAATTGTCTGGAAACTTTCATACATATATGAATATATGATACTCTTTGCAGTTTTTCTTTTTTACCTTGAATTGCAATTTAATCCATGTGCTTTGTGACTTTTCTTCTCAAGTATATTTAAAATTATGCTAACATGTAGGCCATGTCTTGAATACATGTGTCATAGCTCTGCATACTTCATAAGGAGCTGGGGTTGTCACAGAGCTGGCGGACCTATCTCTTTGATCAGTATTGGTTGGTCATTTGCCACAGAGACACTAGTCACATCAAAGCTGAGCTCTTAGGGAGGCAGTGAATACTTCTTCCTCTCCACTAAGGGGTGGGTGTTCTGAAAACTCATGATTCTGCTCAGACATTTGGAGCTCTAATTTCTGAGTGGGATTTGCATGCTTCTTAGCAATAGCTGGAACACTAGAGGCATTTTTTTTTCTGAGTTGAATAGTATTTTGGTGAGACCCATTTTTTTCTGAGTTGAATTAGTATTTTAGTGAAACCCATCCCCAGAGTGCTAATCAGGGTCTCAAAAAGTAGGTAGACAGCTGATGTGGAAGACTTCTTTTCTGGAGATTACACAGAAAATGCAAGCAAATTTTGCAAAGTGGTTTCTGTGTTCTTGGAGTTGTCATTTTTGTCACTTTGTTTGGCTGTGAAGCTGATTTTCACACAAGCCTGGTGGTTGTTAAAGTAAACACAAGTATAGTATTAATATCCCCTGCATATATTTAGGGAAAACTGACATCCAGTTGAAGTCAAGAAGTGGTTTGCTTACTCATAGTTCTTGGAAACTGTACACATACTGATTTAATACTTATGTTTCCCACATATACTTTCCAACTAACAGTATCTTCTCCTCAACTTTCATAAAATTTTACAAATTTAAGCACACAAAATATGCTTAAAATATCAAGTGAGTAATTTGCAGCAACTATAGTTTGAGAATCTGCCAGGCCTACTGAGAACATGCTTCTGGAATATTTTGCTTTGAAGCTTTGGGAATTCATTCATCCCTTTGGATTCATAGGTCATGGACTGATGTTAAGTAGACATGTATTTCTTCTAATTAGTCACCCCTATTTTGCAACAATCCTCATTGCATTATGAAATTGACCTCAGCTCTGTATCAGCTCCAGCATACTTTAGGAGTGACTCGATGGTTCAGCCAACATAATAAGCAGCAGTGATTGCTCTAGCTCAGAGAAGGTCCCTGCTAACCTGGGCCTACACTTGGGATGTGGACTTCACATTGTTTTGGTGACCCCCACATTTGAATTCCCCAATTATGACTACATTTTTCCCCTGTGGTGAGCTAATGACACTTTTGTAGTCTATCATCTCTATATCAACTCCAATTCCCTGTAGATGACTATCATACATTAAATATTTGATTCAAAGACACATGAACCTAGTCCTTGACTTTAAGGAGATTACCATGTATTTGGGAGTGAATAATTAAAGATCCAGCAGAGTAAATAAAAATTTGAATGTAAGGAGAACTTTCCAAGAATTGTACATTAATTCCAACTTATGATTGATATAGGAATTAAAAGAGGGAAGATCGCATCAGAACTTTTTCTAAGCAGAAAGAGGAAGTAAACTGGAATTTATTAGACACCGTCTCTATGCCAAGCTCTAGGTTGTTTATTTTCCCATATCCAGTATTAAATACAATTCAAATAATTTTGGTTAAAAAAATCCATTAATATTTTTATTGGAATTGCATTAGGCCTATGATGAATGTTTCTCAAATTGCCATATTAAGCCCATTCCTCTCTCCATTTTTATTCAACTCATCCTTTGTATTACTTTCCACTCCATATGTCACAGTTCTCATAAGGTAGTTTCTAGGGATTTTGTATGTTTAGTGTTATTGTGGATGGGATTTTCCCCTACTATATGATATAAGGGATATTGTTTAAAAACTGATTGTTATATTGCTCGTTTCTGACCACTACTCTGAACTCTACTCCTGATTCTAAGAGGGCTGGACTTGAGGAGGTGTTTGATGGTTTGAATTTTCTATGTTTAATGAAAGACCATTTGAACAAATCAATTTGCCCCAACTACAATTATACCTCTCACTTCTGTTTCATGACTACTGCATTGCCCAGGGCTTTTGGAACAATAGTCAACAATCTGGTCATGTTTTATATCCTTATCTTACTGTGTCTGCTTTTATAAGAATGCCTTCAATTTAGTGAGTCTCAGTCTTTGGCATATATTAGAATCACCTGGGAGAAGACCTATTAGTGCTAAAGTCAGGCATGTAAAGTCCAGGACTGTCGGTGAGAAGAATATCTATAATATCTAAAATGAGAAGTAAGTCAATTTTAGAGCCATCACTACTATTAGTATTTCATATACAGATGTCATTATAATACTGAGAATTACTAAGTTGTAAGTCCTGTGCTAAGCACTCAATATGCCTCACTTACCAACCCTATGAAGAAAGAAACCTTAAATGGTGTAGTTAGCATTTAAACCTAGGTCAGAATGATCTCAGAGAACATAACTAATAATTGACATTCCATATAGCTCAAGGTCACACTAAATCTTTCTGTTCCTAGTTTTACAAAATGCACATTTTAATTTTACCTATTGCTTGTCCAGTCCGTGTTGAGATGGGTTTTCTCCTTTACCATATTGATGTTATTTATTGATGCTAGTGATAGTTTTTACTAATATTGAATCACTTTTCCTAGAGTAGTGTACCTCAATGAAGAGGGTCATTCTTTTAGATACTATTGAATCTGATTAGCTTGCATTTCACTTAATATTTTTTATCTCCTTGATTAGTATCATTGATCTATAGTAAAGCAATTGTGCATGCATCTTCACCAAGTTTGGTTTGGGGGGTCATTTTTTCTTCATTAAAAAAACTAAATTGTGTAACTTTTCAGCTTTTTCTATGTCCTGGAATGAACTATGTGGCAGTACAATAATGTGATGTCTCTCTTAAAGCCTTATGGGCTCTGACATGTTTTGTAGATAATTCTTTAATAGCTTATAAAATTTCTTCCATGGTGATTGATCTGTGAGAAACCATTTCTTACAGGTGAAAAAGGTATCATTGTTATTTTCTGCAACCTGCTCATTATTGAAAACTTAGAAAACACAAAAAGTAGAGAGAAACAGGAAAATATTCATCAGAGTCCCACAGCCCAGAACCACCACAATTACCATGAATGTATTTTCTTCCACTGCTTCAAGTTTGCAATTTTTAAATACATGCGACACCCCAAATTTTGTACCCTGCTCTTATTAATTAAGGTGACAGCATAAGCACTTTACTTTTATTCTTAAATGTTATTTTAGTTACAAAGTTACATTTCCCCTCTTTCAGGGGACTCTATTGGATTCAGGTTCTGTACACTTAATGATTACATTCTAACTCAACTAGCTATAAAACAAAAGGCCAATATACAAATGAATTGTCATTAAAAATCATCCTGCTCTGGGATGCTTCCCAACCCTGAGTACAAGAGAGTCAGGGCAGAAGTCTTCTGTGGCTACCATTTAATATACTTCTATTTTAATATTAAATAACCAGTTGATTGCTAATTGTACTATTCTACAATATGAAACCCAACTAATCAGTGTTGAATGACTCCTTTGGTCTAAGGGAATGAGGAACAAGTATTCCTAGATGAGGGGACAGAGTTAATGTGTTTAATGAATAGAAATTTCTAGAACAAAGGCAAGTAGAAATGTCATAGGCATAGAGGTCTGAAGCAGGGAGGTGTGTTGGAGGAATTATAAATGCTGCCTAAATGTAAACTATAGAGGACAAGTGGGAGACAGTTGCCTGAAGAGGCAACTGCAGCTGAGATCAATATGCAGCAGCCCTCAATAGCAGGGGATGTGGAATGCTGAGGGCAGAGGGACCGTCTAACTGTCTAACTTAGCTGCACCTACCAACATTACTGTAGACTTAAGGTAACTGTCAAATTGCCAATTAAAAAAAAGTTCTTTTTTTTTTTTTTTAATCAGATACCCTCTCAATCCTTGGTAATTCTTTGCTGCTTAGTTGGCAATAATTGGTTGTGTCTTATTTTGGGTTCCCCAGACACAGATCCAAAGACAAGGATTTGAGTACAAGTCATTTAATTGTAAGGTGTGAGCCCAAGAGGAGAGGAGAGGGATAGAGAAAGGAAAGGAAAGGCAGCCAATGTCACTCACACTATGGGCAACTGGAGCTTGTTCCTGGCTGGGAACTTCCAGGGAAACATACCCCTCGGAGTCGTCCCACCAGAATGCAAGGGGGGCTGGGCTTACATGACAGCTCCTGCCCAACATTGGTCAAGGATCACTGAGGAGGACAAGTGGCTGGTTAGTTTCAGGTGTGTCTGTCTGGCCTGCTGCCCATATAAGCAGAGTGTGGTCTGGAGGCCAGAGAAAGCTCTCAGGTGAAGAGGTACAGAGGGAAACCAGACCGACATGCAGTGAAATAAGGCAAGGGATGTGGATGGGATGCTGATAACTTCTGCTACAGATGGATATAAGGCAAAATATCTTTAAAGCTGCTTTGTGTCTACAGGACTTTGTTTCCTTTGACCAATGCCACAGAATCTTAAGAATCATGGGGTCTGACTACCCATCTTGTTCAAACCTCTTTGATATTTATGCCTACAAAATATTACCTTCAGCCTGGCTTGAATCCCCAATGACTCAGCATTTCCTTTCTCCTAAGGCAGCCCATCAGAACTCTGAACTGCTTTGTGTTTTAAAATTCACTTTTTCCTGTTCTGTCAGGACCTGTCTCCTATCCATTGCTCTTAGAGGCATACTTAGAAAAGTTGATCTCTCATTTACATGGGGGTTCCCAGCCCTGGCTGTGTGCCAAAATCACTTTGGGACTTTTGATATGTACATAGTCCAGTCCCCTTTGGGGTACCAAAGGGGTCTTGGAGGGGACTGACGCAGGGATCTGAAGAATTATCCGAGGATATTATCACCATGTCAGTCCAGTCAGTAGTCCAGTCTATGGAGTAGTTTGGGACCGATGCCCTATATAACATTCCTCAGCAAACTGTAGGTAGCTACAATCCAATGCAAGAGTTCTCATGGGAAAGCTTCCCAGTGCCTACACACATACAGAATATGTCATAATTTGTGTCTCTTCTAAACATAGCGTGCCATCAAGAAGTGATATTAATTGTGATCTGAGAGTATAGAGCATAGAAAAATTATCCCCTCTCACCTTCTAAACATTATCATGTAGTTAATGCAACCGCAGGTCACATGAACTCTTTTTCAGGCCAATTAACCTATGGATTCTTGATGAACTCCCCATTGACAACAGTCTCTCAATTCCCCTCATGACTTGGGAAGTTGGACTTTCGGTTTAACTTGTTCTTGCCACAAGGGCAGTGCTCTATTTTTTTTTCCCTTTCCTTCAGTATTCTTTGTTCTAATTCCAATACCTACATTAGGCAGACATTAAGGAGATAGAGTAAAAAATCTGGTGCCCAACTAGATATTTGGATATGATTAACACGAAAGGTAAAATGTGCCTCCAAGGATTCTAGCTTTGGAAACACGTGGAGTTTCTATTTATTAAGAACTATAGAAAGTGAAGTAATTGAAGGGCAAAGTAGAGGTGAAGTGGGATGAATTGACTTTTTGGTGCTGGTAGGAGCATCAGGTAGAGATGTCCAATAGGCAAATAGGGAGCTCAAAACTCAGGGTAGAGACAAAATTTTGAAGCCTGGAGGTTTCTAGATGGTTGTTAAAAGCTAAGGAATTATTCTTCCTAGTGTGTTATTATTTGTAGATTTTATCAATCTGCTTTAGTTACAATACACTCAAAATACCTACTTACCTACATACTTACCTACATACATACACACACACATACAAGACTGCAACCTGGCTCTGAACCTCTGTCTGGGTTGCCATTGATTATCCAAAGCGTGTTTCTACATTATATCCATTCAGATCACAGAAGATATCTTGTCAAATTTCTAAATGAAGTTCAAATATATTATATCTATCTCATTTCCCTGATGTTCCTGATTAATAACCAGGTAAAAGGAGTAATATCTGACTTCAGGGACAAACCATTAGCAAATTATGTTTCTGTTTACAATTCTAGTCACAAAGTTCCTAGTTTAAGTACTGTCTTTTGTCTTGATCCAAAGTCTTTGTATAATAATTGCATTCCATACCTGGCTCCCTTTAAGTTTTTATAAATTGCTTCAAGACATTTGGCAAACTAAACATGGTTTGGGTTAGTGATGAAGACTCTTTCTCCAGGAAGAAACTTTGAGGAACATACATACATACACACAAACACATACACACACACACACACACACACACACACACACACACACAGAGTTTATTAATTTAGAAAATAAAGGCAAACCAAAACCATCTTAATGAAGGAATACACTTTTTTCCCCCCTGAACAGTCAGGTCTCAAGTTGTGACATGGGTTAAAATAAGAAAAAGCATTTTGGGGTTTCATTGGAGAATTGGTCCCTGGGATTAAATTTTCCTTTGACCTAACTTCAAAACAGAACTGAGCAACAGTATGCAGTTCTCTGAGTTTTCGGTATGTATGTGATCACTTCCTTATTATGAATTGCTTTTAAATTATTCCCTTTGCTCCTGTTTACCTCATTATTCTTTGAGCATAAATCTCACCCTCAAATAATTTATGCGTAAAGGAATCTGATAGAGGAACAGAACAGGCTCACCAAGTGTCTCTTGCTCATTACAAGTGAATAAATAAATAGGAATACCAAACAATCATTCTCATCAAAAGAATGTGGTGGTTTTTTTTTTCCTAGACAACTCTAATAATTACTGAGGGATTAGGGGAATCTAACCACTGTGAAACTTGGCAGAGGCATATAAAAAAATCAGCACAATCAAATATCTGGGATCCAGATTTGATGGCATTATTCTCTGCCATCATAAATCTCTTCATGATTAATCAGAGATGTTAAGCGGGTGTGAGCCTAATTCTCTGTGGTGGTAGCATGGGGTTAGGAGTGGGGTGTATGTTCAGTTTTCATGGATCTGGGGTAGAGGTGATAGTAGGACCAGTATTTTGCTACAAGACACGACTCAGAGTATCGATACACCTTTTGCCACAGATTATCTGCTAAGGCATGCTCACCCTACTAGTTTATAGTGAAGAAAAGAATGAACCTCATTGGCTTACATGGGCATCATCCATATATGTCTGGTCCCATTAGCACAGCACAGTGATACAGGCTTCTTCCTCTTCTATCAAAACTCAGACTCCAACGCCTAATTTAATGTCTCTTTTTACTCCCACCTATAGATTGTCTTCTCAGTGTCTCTCAGACAGTGAAAAGTATGAGCTCATGCCTCCTCCTTGGCATCAGAGGCTCATTCTAGATGGGGGGTTTATGGAGGGCAGAAGAGGCTGGTAGAATGCTACATACGCATTCATTGCAACTGAAGTTGAAATTCAGGATGGTAGGAGATGCTATGCCCAGAGCCTCCCATGTAAATAAATTCTTCTTTCTTCCGGGATCTGGGAGTGTTCCCAGAAACCAGCTTTCAGCTGTCAGCCCTCTCTGGGTATGGCCTTGGCTGACGAAAACTGCCTGGCCAAGGGTCTCACCTCTTTCCACAGGTAGACAGTATTCAATGAAAAATCAACCATAGGGTTTGAAGGACCAGCTGCCTGCCCCAACTCAGGACAACTCTAGGGTGCTATCCCAACTCCAGAGCTCCCGTGGTATCTCCTAGGGGTTTCCCTGGGACTTCACCACAGCTCAGCCTCTCCCTCCTCATGATCCCAAGTCCTTCTTCCTTCTACAGGGGCCAGGAGCCCTTCCTGATAAAACACCCTGTGTACTAAGTGCCATCTCAGGGTCAGCTGTTCAGGGTCCTACTCTTTGATGTTTATAAGTCATCTTTATTTTGTTATTCATTGGTTTACCTCAGCTTGTTCCAATAATATTTAACTCAGGTCAGGATAAAGTCAAGATTAGCAAAGTCCAGTGGCTATTAGTGTCACTTTGAGAGCTGGGCTTTCGGCTGATACACATATGTCTGATCATCAGAATTACTGAAGGAGATGGAAAAGTCTTTTAAAATAGAGGTTCCCCAGCCCTCCTCCTTATTAGGACTCTCCAGGACGGGTCCTGGGAATTGTTACTTGCTTAACATCCCCTGCCCCAGTAGTCTGATGGACAGCCTGGTTTAAAATCACAGCGCTAGACCTTCTTGACATCCAGACTTATTAGGGAGGACTCAAGGTACCAAGTCCCCAAACTGGCTCTATTATTGTCCTGACAGAAATGTGGCATTTATTAATAAGTTTGAAATGGATCGCCTATGTTTCTTTTTTGCTCCAACAGAAATGTGTCTCTGGGAACATTTCCAGGCTGGTGTTAGTTCTGCCCTCTAACAGATCTTCAGGTCCGGCCAACATCTGAGACGTGCTCCAGACCTAGGAGTTCCAACACCACAGGACTCCGTGCTGGGCTTGGAGGACAAGCATGTCCTTGATCCACCAAAGAGGCTGGGAAGTTCAAAGTTCTGGGCCCAGGTTTGCCAGCCAGGATATTAAAAAAGACAAAATTCTTGGGAATGTTCACAATCTAGGAAGGCCTTCTCAAGTTTTGCCAACATGCATGAAACTTCTACCACAAGAGTACTATATACATGGCTGTGAATAAAATACTAGTTATAAAAGCTTTAAAGATTAGAAAGAACATTCCTTTATCTTATGAGTCTTCCAAACACGTCATGAGAGAGGAGAAAATGGAAGAACAAGCAGTGTTTATGAAGAACCTACCAATGTCACATGTTTTCCTCAAATAATTTTCATAAAATTATCAGCCCAGATGAACAGATGAGGAAGCCAAGGCATGAAGAGGCAATGCAATTCATCCAAGGTCACTCAGAGCAAGAGATGAGCAGTACTCAAACCTAGGCTTTGAGGACCTCAAAATCTATGCATTGTCCACTTATTGGAAATGAAATAAGGATGGGTAGTCCAGCCTTTTGACTGAGGATGAAGAAATGCAGCTGCCTTTGCCGCTAGGCAAGTACTAGGGTCATTTCCTGGTTGTGCAGATGAACAACCAAGAGAGACCACTTTGTGGTCTCATACGTGTGACTGCTACATGAAACAATTTAAAAATAGATTCCCAGAGGCTCTGAACAGGAGAAATTGCTCAGGCTCCCTGAGGAGCTAGGGCTGATGGTAACACCTGGGAGAACAAGAAGACATATGAGGAGCTACTCATAAGCCTATGTGTGAGAACAAGACAAAGAAACACAGTAAAACTTTTACCTGGAAAGCAAAGCAGGGCTGTACCCTCACTAATAACTAGAGCATCCTCCTCCAGCACCTCCAAGCTCCTCCCCTTTTGCGATGTGACTCACTTTCTCCTAATGTTTGTTCACACGCTAATTTGAATATGATTTGACAAATTTGAGTTTGGGGAAATTGGGGAAGAGGCATGCGCTCTTATTTGCCCCAGCCCTATCCACCATGAATCACCCTCTCCCTCAGCAGGTACAGAGATCTTATCTAGCTCAGTGTGAATCTTGGTTCTCTGGGGAAACTGGCTCCCAGAAATTCAGAGGGGAATTTCAAGTCTTTTTAGATAGTAAAATCCAATTCAAGAGGTAGTCAAGGGATTAGGAATGACATCCACCTTCTTATTAGAGAGAAAAGGTGTTCTGTAACCAAAATATCATGATATAGAAGCTCTTAGGGAAGTTGTACATTTGCTATTACTAGAGAAGAACATTATACCAATGTCTTTTCCATCCTGGAATCCTTCCAAGGCCCAGCACATTATATCACTGCTGTCTCTAGAGTAGGGGATCAATGTACTTCAGAATGCATATCCCACAATGTGAAATAAATTGATCACAGACCCCACATTTGCTTTCTTCCTTCCTTGTTTCTTTCTTTTCTTCTTTTTCAGTGTTGGAGCTCAAACCCAGGGCCTTAAGCATGCTAGGCAAGTGCTCTACTACTGAGCTATACTCCTAGCCCTGATTTTATTTCTTTACTTCTAGGTATATTTATTTATATAAACTATATAAACATTCTATTATCATTTGCCAATATTCCAAGGCACTCTATACATACTTGCATCAAGGTTTTTACAGTAGATATAAATCTGTGATTTAGATATTCTTTTATTGTGTCTAGTTTTTTTTATTTTTTTAACTGACTTCTTTTTAGGTCTAATTAGATTGTCATTGTTTATATCTTATAAAAGGAGTACAAGAAACTCAGGCATTGTCTTATTATCATTTGTACTTCATTAGAACATAATATTTGCTGTGAGACAGCTCTTCATGAGTCTCTTGCTTTTCTGCATGTCTGGTAAGCAGAGGCTCTGACAACTTTCATTCTGGTCTGTCTTTTGAAGGATGTTTGCATACAAAAAAAGGCTTGAAACAGAAATAGGGGCTCCCTCTGGAGCAGAGAGCAGGATCGTTTGCTATCCAACATTTTAAAAATAATGTCTTCCTCTGGGGCCAAATTTGGGCAGGTTTGGTTTTCTAGTAGCCTCATGAGAATAGGTTTGGGTTGGGGCAGATCACTCAGTGGCAGAGCACTTGCTTAGCAAGTGTGAGACACCGGGTTCTATCCTCAGCACCACATATAAATGAACAAATAAAATAAAGACATTCTTTGTCAATTATAAAAATTAAAAATTAAAAAAAAGAAAAGGTTTGGGTTTCCTTCACTCAGGTTTTTTAGCCGTGATACGTGCTACTTGTATAACATCCACCTGGGTGGGCTGTCAACACTGACCCTGTGGACTTGGAAGGGTATTCAGACAAACATGAGGTTCATGCTGCTTGTTGTACCACAAGTAATAAAGTTCTTTGTCTCTGACCCCAGGGTCTGGGTCTTCTGTCAGCATCCATGAAATGTGGCAAGTTAGGTTGCCAGTAGTGGTAAACTCTGAGACCCTTTGCAATTTATGTCAGCATCTTTCAGTGTTTTAAAGTAGAGCATAAATCTTTCCTAAATATTTGTCTATTTTACCTGGTTTAATTGAAGCTGGATAAAATTGGCAAAATTACTTAACTACACACATACTAACTCATCTGAACACACTGACATAAAAATCAGTGGAAAGGCCCTGCAGTTGACCTGTCCTTATTATAAGAAGGCCACTCTTTCTTTGAGGTGGCTCACTTGCCTCCCAGACCATTTGGACAGTCTTGACACACAGATGGATGGAAGCCATAAGTCAATCCATAATTGATAAAGCTAAATTCTTTCAGAAGAAATCATAACACCTTCTTATACTCCCAATGGGTGGCCTTGGTACCCTACCCCTTGAAATAGTGCTTCTGAATATTTCTTTTACCTATAGCAGCCCCATAGCACTTAATGACTTCTTAGGTTGAACCTTGCACTGAGCTAACGTCTTCTAGTGGTATTTTGTTTGCCTCATCCTACATCTGAGCACTGCCAGATCTGTTTTACATGTGAGTTAGCTGTGGATTTAGTGTTCACAGAAACCTTCCAGCGGGCAGTAGCCTCTGTGGCCACAGTCTGCACTCCAGTACTGCTCCTCTCTTTCGTAGATGATAAGACTGAAGCCTAGGTGATGGAGGCTCTCAGTTCCTGTTTATCATCAATTCTTGAGCAGAGCATCAACTTCTTTGTCAGAAAACCTTACCATTATCCCTCTAGTTTTCACCAAATAACTTGTGGTTCTGAGTAAAACTTGATTAATTTCTATTTAATGAATTTTGTCTCGTTCCAAAATAATATTAGAAGAAGTTTAAACATGGTCCTTGTGTTTCAAGTGTAGAGACTGAAATTATGTTCATCATGGATTTTAGGGGGAGAGTGTGGTAGACTTGGAGTTAAGGAAGGGAGATTAGGAAACGAAATGAAAAGAAAGCTTGCTCTGTCACACTCAGGGACACACCCACCTGTGATCAAATGTACATGTGTGTATAAGATTAAACTCACTGGTTCTGCAGTTAAGGTATTGTACATCATACCCCTGATCAGAGACTTCAGCGAAGCAGACGTGTTGGATCCGAGCACTTGGGCTCTGTCACACTTCATTCCCACTGATCTTGAGAAAGATTGATTATCCTGACACACTCTGCAAAGACCATGCCCCACCACTCTGCCCTGAGTTCTAGAAACAATGTTTCAATTTAGCAGGGCATAAGTCCTCTGAAGTGTTAGAGGGGAAGTCATCTACGCTTCTGGAAGGAGAAAGAGTGCTGCTTGTGCATATGGGGAAAGGAGAAGGCAACGGGAAAGCTGAGAAGCAGGCGTAGGGGGATGAGCATTCAGTGAAACAAGAATTGAAACAGATGTAGGGCTTTGTCAAACACTCTCGCCATGAAACTCTATTCAAGTGCCCTGTCTGTATTCTAGGGTGAACTACTAGATGGGAGACTTTCCAAGAAACACTAAATATGTCTTTTTCAAAGGCTGCAAAGGCATGTGGTAGGACAGTTCCTGAGGATCGAGGAGACATTTGGGGTTGGGGGGGATGAGAGAGGCAGGACAATGGGCTGGGCAGTAGCAATAGGATTGCTAGAGTGATGTTACCTGTGAGTCTTCTACATTTTTCACACTGTTGACGTTTCATTCACTGTCTTTGCCACTCCTGAGATGACTCTGGCTCATGATCTTTCCCTGGTTCAATACAATGTTATAAAGGCAGAAAAAAGGGACACCCGTCTAACTATCTCACAAGCGGCTGACTGTGTAATTCTGAATCTTCTGTGGATGAAGAAGCATACTATGAGAAAAAAAAATATCAAGACAAATAAGACATCTCACAGATAAGACATCAGGGCAACATAAGTCAACAGTTTTTCTTGATCACAGATCAGGAAATTAAAAATAATATTAAATAGTGAGTAGTACCAAGACACATTGAAATTTCCTTATTCTTAGAATACAGTCTTGTTTTAATCCCAGATTATATGTCCAAGCTATAAATTAGAAACAAGAATAACAAGATTGTAGAATTGGCATCCAGCCCCTCCCCCTTCATTTTATAGATGAAACGTAGGTTCCGATATGAAGAGACTTATCTGAGATCATGCAGCACACCAAAGTCTGGAGCCCAGGGTTCAATGATGAACAATGACATTTAGAGTGCAAACTTTCCTTGTAAGATCAGAAATAAGTCTAAACATTTTCTTCCAAATGTGTTTTCCTTTAGGCAAGAAGTAAATGAATGGCTGAAAATCTTTGAATTCTAGAAAGGCAGAATGAACAGAGAAGATTGGAGGGAATTTTAATTGTCCAGAAGCATGCCACCCAAAATCAACTTCTGAAAACCCTACTATACATACATACTCTCCTGCTCACACGTCCTCCACACACTTTATCATCATTTTCATAATAAAAATCAATTCCCTTAATGACACAAAACACAGCCCTAGTTTTCATATTCACTCTTCCCCATGTAACAACTCTACCCTTGGTCAGCACTGACTTAGTGAAGACACAGGGAAACAGAGTGGTAAAAAACCAAATGAGATGATGAAGAGGAGCTACTGATAGTGGTGAGTGAGAGTCAGGGTGGGGAGAGTACTACCTACCTCCTCTGGAAGTGATATTTGAGCTGAGATCTAAAGGCATTGGTGGTTCAGTCCAAGTAAAAGCTAAAGAAACAACTTCCTAGACAGAGGGAATTGCAATTCCCCAGCTGAGTGCCTAGTGCTTGCCACCTATACTTGTTTGTGAATGCCACTCTATTGCTAGGGGTACCTTTTCCACTCGTCTAGTCTGGCTGGTTCCTTTGAAGCCCTATGAACAGTGGTAGCAATCATGGCCCTAGGTGAGGTGGGCTTGGCTGTCTCTTCATCTACCAGCTGGGTGGCCCTGGGCAAGTTATTTCACCTCTCTGAGGTTCAGTTTCTTCATCTTTAAAATGGAGATGATACTAAAACCTACCATAGAGAATCATTATGAAAATTAAGTGAAGTACTGCATATAAAACCAGTTAGTAAAACTGGTTTTATGTGCAGTATATTAGTAAATGTCAGTTTTTACCCACTCTTCAAGACCCTGCTCAAATCATATCTTTTCTAAGAACTTTCTAGACAATACCCATTGTCCAAGACTTATTGATTTCAATGGACTTCTGTTTCTGGATTGTAATCCACCTCTACTCCAGTACTACTTTGTGTCTCTTTTATTCAGCTCCCTAATAGATTAAGACTCCTTTGCACAATAATCCTCATGGCGGTTTATCTCATGCTGCCTTGCTCATAATGTCACATACATGTGTGTTCCAAGTGACCGCATATGGGTGGTAGAGAAGGAAGGAGAATGAATGGAGACGAGGTGCATATCATAGGCATGTGATCACCCTCTGATGGAGGTGCCCAACTCTGAGATGTTCAGTGGTCTCTTTCTCCTTATATTCACATCCTTCAGTGCAGGTAAATGTGTTTGGTGCCACCTCCATGAATGGGTTGTTTTGAGGACGACTTCTATCTTGCTAGCTGACTCTCCCTTCAGCAAAGCCAGTGACCACAGTTTGGAGATGGCTGTGTGGCAAGAACTTGAGGGTAGCTTCTGGCCAGCAGCAAGCAAAGCACTAAGTCATGCTACCAATCAAATAGGAGTGCTCCTGTGAAGGAGAGTCCTTCTCCTCTTGGGCCTTCAAAGGAGATGCAGCTCTGTCTGCACCATGTTTGCAGCCTTGTGTAGGATCTTGAAGCAGAGGCCAGATACATTTTGCATGTCTTCTTTTCCTCCCCCCACCCTCTCTCTCTCTCTCATACTAGGGATTGAACCCAGGGCTTGCCCATGCTAACTCATGCTAAGCACATGCTCCAGCACCGAGCCATGGAATTGCACTTATATTTCTGACTTATGGAAACTGTGAGATAAAAAAAATGTGTCATTAAAAGTCATTGGTGGGGATTTGTAATAAGGAAATGATAATTTGTTATGCAGCAAGAAACTATAAATACATTTGTTGAGTAACCTTGGGAAGACAATTTCATCTCTCTGAGCTGTAGTCTTCTGGTTAAAGACCTTCTCTGTGCTGAGCACTGGACTGAGTATCAGGTCTATAGTAACAGGAGACACAGGCAGCATTCCCTCCCCGTGGAGCCTCTAATCCAGCCTGAGGATATTGCTGTCACAGTGCTGGTTGTACAGGGAACATAAGCAGTTTGCTGCCTTTCCTTTAGAAGGTCAACTGAAACACTAGGTAGAGAGACAAAAGCCATCCATTCTGGAAGCAGAAGCTAGGAAAATCAGATCAAACAGATGGGGGCTTTCAACATAAGCAGATGCATTTAGATTTTTACTTTTTAAAAATTACTATGCTTTTACAATCATAGCAAATGTGGGGCTTGTTCTAGGAAATGAATACATGGCAGAAAGCATTCTGGAACCAGTGCACATTCTGTTTATCTCCAACTCACACTGGAAGCCCTCTTGCTTTTTTCAAGAGACAAACATATTCCAGGTATTGTTTGAGCACTGAAACATTATTGTACAGTGGAACTGATTTTGGCCTATGAGATGGTGTCCTTATCAAGGGTCCCTTTTCTTTCAACTAGCCTTGCATAGACTGTGAGATCACTGCCAAGAAGGATGACCCAGTACCCCAGTCTCTGGACCCCTCAGGACATCTTTCTCTTCTTGGTGATACCCCTTCCCATAAGCACTACTGTTATTCTCACCCACAAAAGTGCTAACTCCACTTATCTTGTTCAGCCATACTCAGCAGCCCACCTGAAAGGTGTCTTAGCCCTTTAAAAAAACCACAATTCATTAATCTTCTTTCAAGGCTTAGTAGAAACCTCAAAAAACTATGACCTGTTGCCCTTCCCTGGGAAGCAACCAGAGACTTTCCCTCTTTTCTGTGGGGTGCACACTGACATGTAATCTTAACACTTAGGAAGAATGAGCAGAAGCTTGACTTCAGGAGTAAGGCTTCTAGTGTCCTATGGCACTGCAGGGTAACAGTGTTGAAAAGGGTTAATTGTACAGAGGAATTTTAATATTCCCAAAACAAAGGAGGGAGAAATGTCTGAGAAGATGGATATGCCAGTGTCCCTGATCTTTTCATTACATTATATACAGGTATTGAAATGTCACACTGTATCCCACATATATGTACAATTACTATGTGTGTATACATACATATTTATATATTTCATACATATGTATGTATAAATAGGTATCAGTATATATAGAATATATATTTATATATGGAGAGAAAGAAAGGTTCATTGGCTGGGTTTATAATCCTAGCTCAGCCACTTATAGCTGTGTGACCTTTAGTATATTATTTATCCTCTCTGTTCTGTTTTTTAAAGGGGGACAATAAGCACGTCTTACAAGACAGCATAAAGCACTTAGACTGGAGCCTGGGATGTGGCAAACACTTAAGAATGTTAGCTTCTACTATCAATGTAGCAGAAGGAAAAACAACAGGAACGGGCAGTTTTTATTTCCATTTATGTTTGGTTTATCAAGACCCAACTAGGAAAAATACTTAGCCATTTGCTTTGGGGTCAGCTGAGGAGAGGTTTACCTTTGTCCTTGGAACCTTTGCTTTTGAGTTCGACCCTCCTTGACCTCTATCCTTTTCCAGCCTTCCAACCTCCGTTTTCCTCCTGGCCAATGACCGTCAGGACAATCCCTCACCTGGGGTCCCTCCTCCAAGCCTTAGATTCTCCTGTCCCACTTCCTTCCCCATCACATCTCTCCTTTCCCATGTCCTTGTCCTTAGGGCTTTTGCTAGCATCTGATCAACTAATTTGTGCCAAAATGTTAATCACTCTTGGTTTAAATCAATCGTTCCCAGTTATTTTAATATATCTCCATGCCATGCGTGTGAAATACATAATAATTCCCATCAGTAACACTGCCCTTCACCACCTCTGTGATTCAGCTCAGTGTGGACAGGGGAAGCCTCCTCTGGAGGAGCACCCCCACCTAGCCCACGTGAGCGGGGTCTCACCCGACCTCTCATGCCACTAAGAATCACAGTAAGTGCTGCCTCCCAGATGCAGTGACTTTACTCAAACCATACTGAGTGTGAAAATGGCAACTTACACAACAGAATCACAATTAAGACCTGAAAGGGTCATGAAGTTGGGGGGGGCGGATTTGAAGAAGATATCTTTGATCACTTTTCAAATCATATGTCACCTATTCTGTGTATCCACCTCCAAGAAAGTAAGTATTCGTAGTTTTAGCCTCATTTCCCTCTGGCTTACAAATAAAATACCATATTGGGCCTTCAAGGCCACCATGTGCTAGTACATTCCGAGCTGGCCTTGGGAAGATGGATGCGTCTGTGTGTCTCTGTAAGAATACAGAAATTCCACAGTCTAATCATTCAAGGCAGTGCATTGACAGTCTAGTGGGGGAAGCCTTCTTGATGTGGGGGGCCCTGACTCACCGACCTGGAGGGTAATATTGGCAGAAGAGGGGAGCTGAGCTGTCTGTTTTCCCTTAGCCAAGGAGGGGAGAGTGACCACCATACCCTGTTGCTGATGCCCTGTGCCAGGAAGTTCTTGATGGCTCCAAATCCCAGTCTTCATTGTGTGTTTCTAAAATGCAAATTTGCCCTGGAAGAGACAGACTCCTTGGTGAAGCATGATAATTAAGTGGTACCTGGCTGTGGGAGATGAGTGAAAATCATCAGGTCAGATCCAATTTTAAGTGTTTTATTTCTATAAAACCATCTAAGATAGTTAACCTGTTAAGTCCCATCATCCCCAATGTGGAACACCAATAAAAAAATTAAATTGAACAACAAATATACCACTTATGTTAACTTTTGAAATATTCCTTTTAGAGTTTGTTCTTTTGAGAAAAGTAATAGGTGAATGATTAGATCATTTGAATATGTTATATGTTTGAAAAATTATATAAAGTATATGTAAGCTCTAGATTTTCAACCTATTTTAATGTACCAGCACCAATTTTATTCAAACACTCACAAAATTGAAATCTTGGGACTTAATGGGTTAATACATCAGCATCAAAACACAATCCTTTAATTTGTTCTGGGTGGTTGCACAGGTGTTGCCTTAAGATACCCTACTAATAGTATAATTTGTGTGTGTGTGTGTGTGTGTGTGTGTGTGAGAGAGAGAGAGAGAGAGAGAAAGAGAGAGAGAGAGAGAGAGAGAAAATGGATGGACATAATGAAAATCTATTAGATCAGTCTTTCTCAAACATTATCGAATATTCATATATTAGAGTCAGGCCATTCCCCAGACCAATTAAATGAGATTCCCTAAGCACTGGTATTTTTAAAGTTTCCCAGATAATTCCAATGTACTTTCAGTTTGAGAACTAAGGTCTAGAGGAAAAAGATCTGTTGAACAAACCAAAACACAAAAGATTTCAGTACCAATGAAGGGGCTCTTTTTTTTCCAGCTCCATGTTTCTATGATTAAATAAATATCTGTTGCTTTAAAAATATATATGTACATCTTCCAGACTATCTCTTGCACCTGTCAGTTGTAAAAATGTGAACAAACAAAAATATATTTCAGTTCAGAAATCGTACCCTTAGAATAGAAACAGGTGGCTTAGCCAAATATAAGTTCAGGGAATTTCCCAATTTTCCTGGGGTCTGGTCCTGTCTTATCTCATGCAGATATTCTTAACAGTAAATTTGATTTCTCTAGGGAAGATACTCTAATGTGGATAAGCAGAGACACTAAATGCTAAACTCCAGAAGCCAGGTAAAAACCAAATTTCCCAGCTAAGCAGTCTGGCCAGTTGCATTTGTGTAGGTGGGAGGTCTGGGGACTCCATCTAGGCTGCCAGAGGCAACATTAATTTCAATTAGGTGCAAAGTCTTTGGAGTGAATTGCTCCAGTGACAGCCATTTCAGGGTGTCCTGCTTTGCAAGTGCACAGGTGTGTGTGTGTGTGTGTGTGTGTGTGTGTGTGTGTGTGTGTGTTGATGTGTTTTCCTAAGGATACCCTTGATGGAGTTTGAGGTCCTTTCATCTCAACAGAAGCTTTATTTAGTCTCCTCACGTCTCCGAGTACCTGTAGCTGCCCTGTTCTCTCTTAATTCATTTTCTGTGCCACATTCAAGAGTATTTGGAATCTCCACAAGAACAAATAAACCTCTGAACTCTGATACACATGTAATCTGCCAAGGTCCACCCCACAATTCCAGACTGTCCCCAAACGGGGCTGAAACAACATCAGAAAGCATCAATGTTTCCTGTAATCCATTTGCCAAAGACAATGTACCAGACGAGTCACATTTCCTATTTCAGCAGTGCCCGGCATTTCTTTCCCTCTGGTAACTGGGGCAAGAGGTCAAGGGAGACTCTCAAGGTGACAGATTTATTCAAGAAAAAATGCAGTCCCTTCAGCTCCCAGGACTCAGCACTCACTACTCAGTTCTCACTACTCAGTTATCTGCTAGCCTTTTTCTTCTGGGTTTTTACTCAGTAGCTGAATGAAGACCTTGTGGAGAATAGAGACCCAGTTGAAAGTCTTTACATTAATCAGCGATGAGACCTTGGGCCTCGGTTGCTGCCTTTGTAAAACAGGTGATTCCTCAGAAAGCTCTAAATTGCTCTCTGATATTCTAATCAGCAAAAGGGTTATCTCTATCATTACAGGCACCCATCTGGCTCAACGCTCTTGACAGCGAGCTTATGACCCTAAAATCATGCACATAACTTTCTGAAGGCTGGACAGAGGATCCTGGCTACATGGGGACCCAGGAAGACCAAGAACCTGAGAGATAAGTGCAATACACTCTCCCCACTTTCTTTGTAAACTATCAGGAACCAGGAACACTGGGGACACTTCTCCCTCTCATAATTACTTGGGAAGGAATGTCATAGCCTCAAGCGTAATTAACAGCATTTTAATTCATTCTCTTTTTAGGCTGTTCGCATACTTGCTGTTGCAAGAATGAGCACAGCATTATGTGTGTTATCTTTGCAAAATGAGGCCAAAGATGTTGAACTATGGCCATCCCCACAAGGAACCTTGCTCTCAGCTTAAACCCAGGTTGGGGAAGTGTTGTGAGGTCGCCTTGAAATGCGGTCGGCCTGCTATGATCCTACGCTCCTCAAATGAGATACAAATAGCATTTAGCTATGCTTATCCCAGGAATCGCCTGCTCATTATCTGGCCAGCAGGGAAAGATTCCACAAATAAACCACCCACTGGCAAAGTTATACAGTTACTCGGGAGAATTTGTGAGTGCCGACCGTGGGCTTGTGTTCCTTGCCCCTGTCCTCCTTGCCGTTAAGGCCCGCATGCCTCCCTTCCCACCATGGAGACCCACTCAACCTCTCCAGCCCAAATTTTAATGAAGAAAAAAGGTTCCTATGAATTTGCTTTTGAAAGACACTTCATGTTATCTCACAAAGTGGAATGTGATGATCTCTTTCCTTTAAATGTTTTTAGCCCCTTCTGATACTTTTCCTTCACTCACAACACACATATACACACACACACACACACACACACACACACACACACACCCCACACACACATGTGCACACATCAACTTCACAGAAGCGGCTCGTTCTGTCTTTTAATTTTATCCTCAACGCTACTGAGTTATTTCAAACAGTAGCAATAAAATGTGAAACTGACATTGGTTGAAATTTAGGGCATCCTGCTTTCCTATACATTATTCCTAGCTTCTAAAATATTCATAACCACTTAAGGATGATTTATAGATGTATATCTAGACTTGTATCCTGATAACAAGTGCTTTACATATTTGTATTTCTCAGAATAGATATGTTTGGTAGCAATTGGAGACCAAAGTATGGTAAAATATTTGTATGTGTTAATTTTGTAGTATAAATACACACACACACGTGTATATATATATATATATATACACACACACACACACACACACACACACACACACACATATTGGCTAAAGCTCTACAATGAGAGATACCATGTCAAAAAACAGTAAACTGTCAGGAATCTATGAATATAAATAGTTTTTAGCAATAGCATGTTATCAAGGCATTCTTAACTACATTTGGCATTTTTGGAGCAAGAAAAATGCTGGAGTTTCATTAAATTGCAACGCAAAGGAAATGGAGAATTTGGATCCTATATGGAGAAAGTCCTTGAAATGCATAGAAATGCTGAAAGGTATGTTTATGCAAAATCAAGTCCTTTAAAAAAATTCTCAATTTATTTTTATGTGCCTAGAAATTAGCAGAAAAAAATGTAGTAAATAATTAAGAGTATGTTTAAATGTCATATAAAACATTATTCATGATGAAAGTGAAGTTCATAAAAGATTCATTTGTTTTCTTACTCATGTAAAATAACAAGATCAAATAGAGTGAAAAACTCTATTTTTGTGATCTATCTCGATTGTGCACATTCTTATTTGATTCTAAGTTACAGATGATGGTTAGTTATTTACTCTAGAAAAAAAAATGTATTTTCCCCTATGAAAAAATAGCCAAAAATATATAGAAAATTGAAATTATAAATGATTCTTATTATAAAACACCCAGGCAATATTTTTTGCTGTCTATTGGGTGCCAGGATGTCACCCCAGGTACCTCGTGTAAGCCAGCCAATCTTTGCTGTTCTCAGAAAAGAAGAATGCATTTCTGGGAAATTCGCCATTTGAAATTCCAATGGTTGCTTATCCCCTTCTGAGTCTAATGGTGCCAGTTGCTAAGAAAACAGGGCTTCTTGGCTGGCCTGAGGATGCAGCTCTTTTTTTCTGTGTGCTACAGGATGGAGGATCAACTTTGAGACACTCATTGTCCCAGAAAATTAGTGTATTGTGAGTCTTCTAAAACTTGGCATCCAAGAAGTATAATCTGTGTTGCTTGTTTTTTGATCCCAGGGAAGGTACTGATAACAGTTTGGACGTCAGTGAGTGCTCACTCTCAAGATGCTCATATTGTAAAGAACTTGAGGTCTGGCTGGCTTGGGGGAAGCCTTCGGGGAAGGATTTCTTAAGACAGAGCCAAAGAACAGGGGCTGGCTATAGTTTCTGGTTGTGTTTTAATCATACTCAGCCTTCTTGCTCTCCCAACCCTATGATAAGATACATTGATATGGGGATATACTGTCTTGGGCTGAAACAAAATGGCTTGCTTGTTTCAAGACAAAACTCTAGGATGAGCTTCAAGGAGGCTACCAGAAGCTATTGTCAGATCTGCGGGCGCCAACTTAAATCCACAGGATCTCATTTTCATTTATTAACTAAATGCTTTTTCCAAACCATCCTGAATAGGAAATTCAGAGTCTTTCTTTCTAGAATTACTGAAACAGAGAGTATAGTACATGAAAAAAAGTTGAATTGAAACATTCTAGAACAAGACAACAATTTAGAAAGACCTGCAGGTAAACAGTAAAGGAAACCAACATGGAGCAGGGTTCTGGACCTGAGCCTTTGGCTTCCAGATGATGAAATCTAAACTGCTCTGCAGCTGCCATTGGCATTCTCTCTTCTCTGTGGCACTGACTTTGTAATCCTGTGCCCCTCTTTTTCCTTTGCAAAATAATAATATACATTTCCTCATTAATAACTACTTATTAACTATATACTATGTGCCAGGCAGCATATGTTTGCTATCAACAATCTTCACATAGATCATTCAAGGGAGGTAAAATTTTCCTTTTTTTTAACTAATAAGAAAACTAAGACTAAAAGAATTGAATATATTAACCAAGACTGCATAGCTAGTAGGTGGCAAAGTTGGTTTCAAATCAAGTCTGTCTAGACTCAATCTGTACTCTTTCCATTTATTTGTATTCTAGCCTCATTAGTGGTACAGGTAAAACCTTCTTCATTCATTCTTTCTGTCTCTATCTCTCCTCAATAGCAGCAGCTAAGGATCCCCCCAGCCTGGGATCCCCAAAATCCAGTTCTGTCTGATGCCAGAGCTTCACCAGTTTTGACTGAATTTACTTTGCACTAGCCACATGTAGCGTATTGAGCACTTTAATATGTGGCTAATCAAAATTGACATGTGCTTTAAGTATAAAATATGAATTTCAAAGATTTAGCATAAAAATGTAAAATATCTTAATAATTTCTATAGTGATTTGATGTTGAGATGAAAATGCTTTAATTCATAGTTTAAATGAATATTACTATTGGCTTCTTTTACCTTTTTAATGTGACTCTTAGAAATTATGTATATCGTTCGCACTGGATTTCTTTTGTGCATAGATCATTCAGTGTCGGCAGGGGAGTGACTAGGGGAAGCTGCCAACCTGCGCCAGGAACATTACTCTTCCTATTGCTCCAAGCCTTCATCCCCTACCTCAGTACCACAAAGTAGTTGATCCCACAAAAGACTGAGAGATCCTTGGGTATCACAGAATCCCAAGGAATAAAACTAAGAGAGTAGTATCTGGTTTCAACTACTTTTATCACCTCTTTTACAGTATGGTTATTATGTTAGATTATGTCACTATTCCAAAGTTCACTGGCCCTTTTACCTCCTAATGATAAAAACCCCTCAAGGGAGAGGACTTGCACCCCTCATTGTAGGAAGATTATACACCCTCACTCTTATTAATGCAAGAATGGCCATGTAACTTGCTTTGGTCAATTAAATATGTGCACAAATGTCATTTCTGTACCATAGCTTGAAGACCTGGCTCTGACTTGCCGTGGCTCTCTTTTTGCCCTGATATGAGACTTTGCTGTGCACTGGCATGACAAGGTCATTTATGGCTACTCTGTCCCACAGTGCAGGCTCTGGAAGCTTGAAAGAACTTGTACTCTGAACCTGACATTGCCACCTCCAATCATTTACCAGCTGGCTTCATCCATCGAAGCTCAGTATAAAGTTTTCTCTTCCTGCCAATGACCATTCACCGTAAATTTGTGCAGTGCTTCATTTATCATCTGAGCAGACTGACATTGAGGCTAACTTTGTTTTTCAGCTAGAGGGAGTATAGTAAAGTGGTTCAGAATTTGAATTTCAGAGTCAAATGAGATCTGGGTTCAAATCCTGATCCCATCCATTGGTAGTGGTGTGACCTTCAGCAGTCTTCGAGTCTCTATAAACCTTGTTTATCTGTAAAGTAAAAATACCCTTGACCTTATAGAGCTGCTTCTTTGAAGATTAAATGAAGCACTATAAAGTGATTTCTATTGTATTTGCCTTTTGATAAACAGTAGTTTCATATTTTTCTTTGGAAAAACCAAAGAGAAAAAAACAAAAAAACAAAAACATAAGTCTCCATCATGACATGGCAACCATGCTGATGACACATAACTTGCCTCTAAGGACTTGTTTAGGGTCTTGCAAAGGGCTCAGTAGTGACATCAGTCCTCAAATCTTAGGACAGAAGCATCAGCTGCAGGATCCCTTGAAGGTTCATCTGAGGTAATTCAGAAAAGGGATGCATTCCTTATTTCTATTTATGTCCTATTTTCAGTTGTATTTCCTTATCTAATTTCTCCTGCTTTTCTATTGAAGTCAGTGCTGAGAATCAGCACCTTACAACAGCATTGCAACAAGGGAATGAAGGAATTCCACAGCCAATTTCATATAAATATTTGGAAGCACAAGAAGCAAAAGGTGAAGAGAACACTTATCATGCACTGTGCAGTCATAAAGCATCAGAAATGCTGCAACAAAACTGGCCCAGCCATCCAGCCGACTCGGGATTCTGTCCCTGGCACACAAGACTGTCCTTCCCTGAGTCACCTTGGAAAGTTTGGGTCTGCCTCAAACAACTTTGCTTTCCCTTAGTATTCTATTAAGCCCATTAATAGAGCATAATTGTGTTTTTTTAAAAAATATCCTGCCTGAGTGATTGTGTGTGTGTGTGTGTGTGTGTGTGTGTGGAGAGTGAGAGAGAGAGAGAAAGAGAACATGGAGTCTAGCCCTGTGAGCAGGAAGCAGGGAGGGGCTTGGCTATGGCTGTCCACCCCTCAGTCCTTTCAGATGCCCTTCTCCTATCTTTGCCAGAGTGGTTTTGTTTTACTGAAGCCCAGTGATCAAAGTGGTGCTGGGTAGTGGGACACAGCAGGGTGTCTGAGTATTTCCCTTGCTCTTGGTATCCAGGACTCACCCCTGCTGCGGCACTACCATCTTCATCTCACAGCTCCAGTCTACAATAATTTTTATACAAATTATACACATACACAAATAAGGCAAACTTGGGTCCTATAATTCTGTGAGTATACTAAGGATCATATATTTACATAATCCATTTTGTAGTATATTTCTGAATTTCTAACCCACTTTTAAGTGTTTCAGCGATCACCATTTGTTAACGGAAGTTATTCCCCAATTACATTCTGCTTACCTTCAGGGGGTACAATAAAATAAAGTGCCTACGTTTTTGTAAAATTAGGGTTTTTAATTCCCTTGTACCAGCTTCAATTAGCCCATTTTCTGTCTTTATTCATTACAGGCTTTTTAAACTCTGATGTATGTGTATTCTGAGTGGGAGATTTTAAGAAAGTACTTTGGACTCTACTTCTGACTTGTAATGGTAAATTGGGTGTGCCCAGTACGTCTGCTCCCAATTTCCTATTAAAATATTTTTAAAAATACATGTAAAGATAGAAACCAGTGACAGAATTATCAACTACTTTGCCATGGTTGGGGAATTTACATTAACTGAACCACCAATGGAAATGAATCAAGAAGCCCTGTTGGAGGAGCACATAGCGCAAACTGCAAGTTCCACTCTGTGCTCAGCTAATAAGCAGCACCAAGAAGGTGGGACTCAAACTCACTGTCCAGGCTTACTAAGAACTGCCCCAACCTGAAAAATAGGAGGGTACAACACCCAAAACTGAGTTCCACACCCAAAATCTATTCCTCCCCACCCCTACCAATGGTGCTTTTAAATGCATTCAGTCAATATTAACTCAAAGCTTGCAATACACCAGGAAGTAATGGCTCTTAGTGGTGTAAGGAAAAGTATCACAGATAAGAGTAAAGTCAGAAAGAGATTAATGAATGGTGGGTGTTGTTTCAAACTGGGGCTGATTCTCCATATCATGTCAAAAAAGCAAATATCAGATCAAGGCTCAACTGCACATACCCAGAGGAAGGCTGTCTGTGGTAAATTGCAGGAGGGCACAGGTAGCAAATGGAACTGCCAAGTGGAAGCTACCTGCACCCAAGCGGGTAGCAGGAAGGTCTGGAAGTTTAAGGTCTCCCCCTTCTCTGTTGCTGAGACAATAGCTTTGGAGAACATTTTCTTTCTTTAAGAATGAATAAAGAATAAAAAAGAAGGAAAGAAAGTTGAGAGAGAGGGAATCTGGAGGAAATATAGGTATTACAGAATAAGATATAAAGATATCTGGGTATAGACATAGATCTATGCTTACCGCAGATAGAACACACGGACACCTTCTCTGACAACTTGGAGGAAGAGTTTACCTTTAAAGAGGAGATTACCTTTAAATGTTACCTCTCAAGATTACTTTTAAATGTTTTTCTCTCTTGGTGAGGATGTGGTGAAAAAGGTACACTCATACATTGCTGGTAGGACTGCAAATTTGTGCAACCACTATGGAAAGCAGTATGGAGAGTCCTCAGAAAACTGGGAATGGAACCACCATTTGACCCAGCTATCCCACTGCTTGGTTTATACCCAAAGGACCTAAAATCAGCATACTCTAATGATGCAGCCACATCAATGTTTATAGCAGCTCAATTCACAATAGCTAGACTATGGAACCAAATTAGGTGTCCCCAATAGATAAATGGGTAAAGAAAAATGTGGTACGTATACTCAATGAAATATTACTCAGCTTTAAAGAAGAGCAAAATTATGGCATTTGCTAGTAAATGGTTAGAGTTGGAGAATATCATGCTAAGCAAAATAAGTCAATCCCACAAAACCAAAGGCCAAATGTTTTCTCTAACATGCGAATGCTAATTCACACAATAAGGTGGGGGGGAACTAGGGAAGAAGAGCATTACCTTAGATTAGGTAGAGGGAAGTGATGGGAGGGAAGGGGAGGGAATATGGGGATAGGAAAGATAGTAGAATGAAACAGACTTACTAAGAACTTATTATTACTGTATGTATATATGTGACTGCATGACCAATATGATTCTGCAACATGTACACTCAGAAAAATGAGAAATTATATTCCATCTATGTATGTTATATCAAAGTGCATAAATGCATTCTACTGTCATGGTTAACTAATGTTATACTGTTGGGGGAGCACATAGCACAAACTGTATGTATAACTAATTATAACAAATAAAAATTTAAATTAAAAGAAATTAAAAAATTTTTAAAAAAAGAAGTACAGAGAACATGACTTTTATAACACAAGAGCAGATTGTCATCACAAATATGCCCAAAGGATCTGGCCAAAACAAGAAATGACTATAAAGAAATCCAAATTTCAAAATCCTTATTGTGGGCTGGGGTGGAGCTCAGTGGTGGAGTTTTTGCTGAGCATGTACCAGGCCCTGGGTTCCATCCCTTACTGGAAGCCACCAAAGTCCAGCATCGATAATGTGAAAATAAATCAAATCAGTGCTATAAAGAAAAATGTAGATTTTAAAGCATCCAGAATACCCATAGAAAGTCCAAGATAAAAAACAGTGAGTGAGAAGTTGTTCAACAGGGTCTAGCAAACTGGCATTGCAGTAAAAGAATTACAGGCAGTTTTGAGGTTGAAACCAAAACAATGGGATTGGTAACAGTCATCAAAGGTGTAATAGAGAGGAATTTTTCTGTGCCAAGCAATGAATCGAGGAGGTGTAGAAATCTTTGAAAAATAAAAACCAAACTGCACCTTTGGTTTATCCTAGCTATGTTTCTGCATTTCGAAGGTAAAGAAAAACAAACAAACAAAAAAAGTACAACACACCAGAGAATAAAACTGTTGCCTATAACTCAGGTTTACCTCAGATTCTCCCTTCAAACAAAACAAATCAAAAAAAAAAAAAAGCAATTGAGAAATGCCCACAAAGTATTAAAAAGGAAGGTTTTTGATACATTTCCAAACCCAGAAATCTATTTATATGTGAAAGTAACAGAAAATGTAGAGATACCTCTACAAATAAAGTATAACACTTCTTTCAAAATTAGAAACTCAAAAATTGTGAAGTTAAGATGAACAATACGAGCATGGAAACCACTTGGAAAGAAAGGGAATAAGTGTTCTCAATATGAGTCCATAATTCTAAAATCATCAAACAAGTTTTTGCCCCTACTTCTGATCTCCTGAATCAGACTTCTTGAGAGATGGAGCTGGGCATTTGTGTTTCTCAAAAGCTCCTCAAATAATTGGAGTGCAAAGCCAAGTTTGAGAATCACTGTCATAAGCAAACAATAAAACATTTTCTTAAATTTGCCTCCTTGATCAATGGTAAAGTTGAATATCCATATGTTAATTAGCTGTTTGTTTCATTTATGAATTGTTTGTTCATATTTTTGATTATGTTTCCAAGAGCATGTCAGTATTTACCTGTTCTGAACATTTGTTCTTATATGTAAGAGTATTAAACATTCATCATCAACATTGCATTATGGATTTTAACCATTTTAGCCTCACTGGATCCCTATAATATTTTTAATTCTTGCATGTCTTTTCCCAGTGTCTGGCACTTGTACATCAAGCAAGACAAATAAGAAAAACACAGACCATATAGAACAGCCATCAGCACTACACATAGGGAAATACTATATGTATCAGAGATATTCAAGAGTCATTGGGACCACAGGAAAATCAGTATGCACACGTGGACTTTGAATGTTATTCCACGTTGAGGAAACATCAAATCCCCGATCAAACATATAAAAGAGAGAAAGTAACCATCTTGAAGGTCATGATTCCATACATCTCACCCAATTCTGAATGAGAATTTTTTTTTCTAAACCCTTGGAGGAGGATCCACTGATCTTTTTCTTCTTGGTTTCTCCTTTACTTAGAAAAGCTTTCTCCGACCAAAGATAGTTTTTAAAATTGATCTATATTGCTTTTAGCTTTCTCGATTGATTTTCACCTTTAACTCATTAATTCATTTTCACAATTGGTGCCTTAGTATCCTTTCCAGTTTTCACAAGATAACCTGAAAGCTCAGAAATAGTTTTTAAAACTTGGCTCAAGGTCAGGTCTTCTGAGTCTAAATCAGCAGCCCATGTATGTGAACTTAGTTTTCAACCATGAGAGCCTGCCTTCCTAGGACCTGGGCTATATTCTGGCATAGGCCAAAATTATAAAGAGGTATAATGCCTGACTTGTCAGTCCCACCCCAGTCTGCATAACATCAGTGACAGAGGGATGCTCTTCCCTAAGAAAGGGAAGCAAACATTGACCTGACCTAAGGACCAAGTGGGAGCCACCATCATATTCAAACTTCAGGATGGATCTCCAGAATCTTCAAATAGTTTACCGATTGTTCTTCTGCATACCTTAGCTTTTCAAGAAACAATGGGACTAGTGTACCTTCAAAAATATGAATCGTCTACACATACAATAGGTACAAAAGAAACAAAGCTATCTCCGTGGTATGAACCAATTGTTTTCTTCTAATGCTTGTTACAGTCTATTGAGTAAAAACACCATTGAGTTCGGAAATGTGCTTATTTCACTGTTGGGGATTGTTGGGAAACATTATACCAGGAGAAAACAATGAGCTAGCTAGGGTCACAAGCCTTTTCCAGCATCTCTTTGGTATCTCTGAAATGGGGGTGCTCACAAGTGCCTCTGGCCTAAGGTGAACTTGATATTAAATGTGTCAATTTGTTGATACGAAAGTTTACAAAAGGACTGAGGAGAGATTTATGCATGTTGTCTGAAAAGTAGAACTTAAGATTCTAGTCAATAAATCCCTATTTGGTAGATTGAATTTTTATCAAGGAGAGAGAAAGTGATGCCAGTGTTCAGCCTTAATTAAAACTCAGTCCTGGCTATTTTTTCTTTCTTCCTGTAAAATAGAAAAAAAAAAAAAGAAATCACTAAATGTATTACAGACACCTCTATTTTTTTCTTGATAGCTCATTCATAAGAATACACTATTCTTTTTTTAGTGCATTAGAGTTATACATAATTTTGAGGTTCATTTTGAAGTACTCACAAAAATACATATAGCATAATTTCAATCCACAGTACTATTGGCTTCCCTTCTCTTCTCCCTCCCTTGACTCCCATCCTTTACCTATTGGTTTTCCTTTGATTAATTTATTTATTAAAACTTGTGCATGATACATATATAAAATTGGAATTCATTGTGATATATTCATGTATGCACACGACAGAGTTCAAATGCACCATTCTTAAACATTTGACTATTCACTTTTGCTTTGACTCTTTTTTACTTTTCTATGGTAGAAGATAAATTGTAAATTGTTTTGGACACTATTTCTTAACTACTCCCCTGTGAGCAAAGCATAGTTCTGTGAGAATACCGAACTAATTAAATTAGTAAAATGTAATTTAACACAGCATGGGCAGTGTTGCAATTTTATATTCATGGTCTGAAAATCACTCATTCATTCATCAAACACTTGGTGCGTGTTTGGATAAGTCGGGCATTCTACAAGACACTCGGAACATCCAAAATTCAAAGAACTACCCTCAAAGTGCTTACAGGCTAATGAAGGAAATTGATGAATGAGATGTGACGTGACATATGCTATAACAGAAGCAAGTATAAAAGATGGACTAGGGGACGGAGAGACCAACCTTCCTGGAGACTAAAATTTTTTATGTTAGAAAGACTTTTAGAACCATGTACTAAAAATATTTTATAAGGAGTCATATATAATTAAAGCACAGACTTAGTAGTTAAAAGAAATAGGTTCTTGTTTTGATTACTACCCAAAATATCTTCCTGGAGAAGATATTGGAGTTGTCTTCAAGGATGAAAGAGAGTTTACCAGTTTTAGTAAAAGGATGCGAGCTTTCAAGGAAGAGAGAACAATGTGTTCAGAAGCACGCAATCTTAAAAGACAATGATGTATTTGGAGAACAGTGAGTCTGATTTGACAGTTTGGTGAACTTCAACCTGGACAGACAGAAAAGGAGATAGAAAAAGTGGATTAGGCCTAGGTCAAAAGTTTTTTTTTATAGGAAAGATCAATTTTCTGCATACCTTAATCAAATCTTTAGATGCCAAAATCTCCAAAGTAAATCGCAGGATTTGACCAGTGTTTCATAGACCATGTGCCAATGAGTGGATATGGCTGTGCTCCAAATGTTATTTGCAAAAAGGAATAGTGGGTCAGATGCATCCCAAAGAGTATGGGTGCATACACTAGTGTGAAAAGTGTCTTTTAATGTCACATTTTAAGCTTAAGCCCCAATTCCTGGGTATCTTCAGGAATGGCATGAGCCATTTGTTTGCTAGGAGCTTCACTGTTGTGCTATAATGGAAGCAAATGGGTGTTATTCCTTTCTCTTTGTGGATCTAGAACTGAGAGAACACAGACATTGTAGGTTGGGCTAGTCACTTCCCTTTTCTCCCTTTTTTCTCTCTTAATCTGGATCTAAGTGCTCAGAAGGAGGAAGGCATGGGAGAAAGGATGGATTTTTGAAGTAGTTCCTGAGTAAGAGGGACTGGTATGTTTTTGAAGGTGGGGTTGGCAGAGGAAAACTAAGCTGACCCAACTCTGAAGTCCTTCCTCCCCCTGCATCTTCACAATTAACATAGAAATGATTGGCTCTTTCACTCCATTAGCCTAATTATCATATTTTCAAATTTTGAAGATGAAACTAGAAAATCAACCCTAAATATCTGCATCTAAGTTATGAAGGTTTGTCTGTGCTTAGGCCTCAGGTCTGAATGTAATGATCAAGCCCTAAGTTAGGAAATTCTTGACATTGGTGCCAGACAAGGCCACTCCCAAGACCTGAAATTCAGGACCCTTGCTGAATCCCTGACAATAAAACTATTGTTTTCTGAAAAGTCTTTGGAGATTTTGGCATCTAAATATTTGGTTAAGAAAAAGATAATCATTTTTTTTTCTCATTTACACTCTTGTTTCATATTCTTTTCAAAGATATTACATGTTTCAAATGGTTGCATTTTTGACAACAAGATGTCCAGAGTGCATTGAAACTTAAAAATAAACCACTAACATGACTATGACTTTATCATAAATGTCTTAGTAATTCATGTGTCCCTGGGTACCTGGCCTTGTCAACTTCTGGTCAAATTCTGTGATTTACTGCTCACCCTCCTCTGCTCTCCCATCTCAACTCTTGCTGTGAGAGACAGGAGTCAACTCCTATAGATGCAATATTTTGGTTCACCATGAAGGCTTTGGCCTAGTCTTGCAGACATAGATCAACTCAGAAGTTTCCCAAAGAAGCAGCTTTTACAAACAAAGCTACTTTGGTCATTGTTTTCCAAACTTGACTCATCAGAGAAGCTCATTTGAAGATACTTCCTGGGTCTTTGTCATGACCAGTCGCTGGCTTTGGCCCCTGCGGTCTTCTTTTGTGTTTGCTTGGTTGTAGGATTTTGTTTTGTGGTATTATTGAGAACCCAAGACTTCTCTGGCCTACCTGAAGGTACTTGATGATTCAGGTCACCCTGGCTTCCCAGAAGTTCTGGTGAGGGTGCTTGATGGGTGTGCCTTTTGTTCCTTAGTGCAGATCACCTCACAGCTCCAACATATGTTAGGAACACCAAATGATAAGTGAATCTAGATAGAATTTGTATCCAGAAATCTTCCCTCTGAAAGTCATCTGCATGCCAATAAAGCAATTGCAGCTCATATGCTTACATATATGTTCTGTTTTCCTAATTGAATGTATAGATAACTGGAGTACTTTCCCCCAGGAATTTAGCTTTCAAAATTAAGAAAAAAGCAAAAACATACTAGGCTGAATTTTTTAATGGTTTAATTTGACTGAAATTTTTTATATTAGAAAGGTTTTTAGAACCATGTACTAAAAATATTTTATAAGAAGTCATATATAATTAAACCATAGACTTAGTAGTTAAAAGAAATAGGTTCTTGTTTTGATTACTACCCAAAATTGTGTGCTATGGCTAAGTAATTTCTTATTTGTAAAATAATGAGATTGGACTAGATAGTTAATGTCCCAATAAGCTTTGAAAACATTATATTTGTTTGTATATATCATTACAATAATTTTTAAAATTTGGTAGTGTTCTTAAATAACTGTTTTTATTAAATGTGTGACTAAGGTTATCTAAAATTAAACCTGATTGAGGAACTCAACATTAGGCTATAAAATTATTGTAAACTATTTTTCTTATGGATATAGCATTCCTAAAAGACATTGCTATATAAATAAAGATGAGATGAGCTAGCTACTGTCCTCAGGTTTTGTGGCAGATTATATTATTGCTTCTTTTCCTATTTCTAACATGGAAAAGCTATTTCAGCATTCAGATAACTAAGGCAAAGGAGCAGTATTCTTCACAGCATGACCCTAGGACCACCTATATGCAAATCACCTATTTTTATTTTTTTCTGTCATGATTTGTGGATCCCATCTGGAATTGATAAAATCCAAATCTCTAAGATAAGAGCTCAGAATTTTGCATTTTATTTTATTTTATTTTATTTATTTTTAAAGGATGTGTGTGTGTGTGTGTCTGTGTGTGTGTGTGTGTGTATTTTTATGTGGTGCTGAGGATCGAACTCAGGTCCTCACACATGCTAGGCGAGCGCTCTACTGCTGAGCCACAATCCCAGCCCCAGAATTTTGCATTTTAAACAACACTCTAGGAGAGGTTTTTTTTTTGTTTTGTTTTGTTTTTTTGTTTTTTGGTGTGTGTGTGTGGGGGGGGGGGTTGAATACTGGGGATTGAAGCCTAGTGTGCTTTATCACTGAGCCACATCCCCAGCCTTTTTTCCATTTTAATTTGAGACAGGGTGTCACCAATTTGCTTAGGGTCTTTGGTAAGTTGCTGGGGCTGGCCTTGAACTTGCAACCCTCCTGCCTCAGCCTCTTCATTAGCTGGAATTACTGGTGTGTACTACTGCACTGGTCTTGGCTGATTTTTGTGCAAACTTAAGCTTAAGAATCAGCAGCTGGTCTGGGGTTGCAGCTCAGTGGTGGATCACTTGCCTAGCATGTATGAGGCACTAGGTTTGATCCTTAGCATCACATTAAAAATAAATAAATAAAGGTCCACCAACACTAAAAATATATATATTTTTAAAAAATCAGCAGCTCTGTTGTAAAGAGGTGAAGTTATGTGAGTAAGAGGCTTTGGATTAATAAAAATTGACATCACAGATGTGGGAAATATCATGTGCTGGGACAAAGTATATACTAAGTATGTGATAGTTGTTAATGCCATAATCTTTTTTGTTTGAATTCTTTAAATATTTGATGCATTCCTCCGTTTTGTAAAGGAAAAAGGAGGTTTCTTTTGTGTCTTGAGTCTGTATCACTCAAAATGCTAATTTGGCATAGGTCTTGGAACTATGAATCTCCTTTCAAGAGTAAGTTTCTGAACCTGGCTCTATCATCATGTGATCAGATGCAGAGGCAGGGATCCTGCTATCTACTATCTGTGCAAAGGAGAGAGAGAGCCTCCCCTCTCGCTTTAAAGAATGTTTACTTCTCTCCTTTTATGGATCTAGAGCTGAGAGAACACAGGAAATTCTGAGCTGAGCTAGTTGATTCCTTTTCTCTCTCCTTTGTCCCTCGTCTGGAAATACCAGGGATAGATTTCATGACCTCCTGTGCCTCTTCAAGTTCTGAAGTTCACAGTTATTATATAATCCAATACTATTGGATCACAGTGTTGAAGAACTGGAGGAAAATTTAGAGGTCAGATTCTGTGACTTTAAGTAACATACTGTCTCTGTGAAGGTTGCTGAAACAGAGAGAAAATGAGAATGACTTGGGAATAGTGGAGATTATGATTGAATTTCTTACATCAGCAGCCCTCCTTTCAGTCCATATATTCCACCGACCCATAGAGCTTTGATAATAGTAAAACTTGATATGGGTATATTAGCCTCTCCTGTAGCAATGATAGGGAATGTTTTCTCTTAGTAATAACCTAGGTAGGGATCATGGCATTGACATTTGCTCTATGTCTTGGATGGGTTGCCTAGAGGCATATCTGAGCCATGATTAATTAAGAGGTTGCCCTTAGTTGAAACTAACAAGGGAGTGAGATGATCTGGAGAGGACAGGGGAATATCGAGACAAAGATTTGGGTTGAATTGAAGCCTAGCTGCCATGGACCCCACAGGGAGCTCTGCAATATAACTGGCATCCTACAGCTGTCCTGCCTGGAAGCAATCCGGCCTCTGTTACCCCCATGACCAGTCATTGGATATGGCCACCTCCTCTGTCCCCCTTGGATTTCTTCTTGACCTTATCTCTCATCACCAAGTATGTTTGCCTTGGGTTTTAATACTGCTTCAATGAACTCATGGCATTTTCCTTTTGTTCCTAGTTTTCTAAGAATTTTACTTTATCATGGAAGTACTCTGAATTTTATAAATGTATTTTCTGTATCAAGATATTTATCTTTTTTCCTTTAAGTTGCTAATGGAGATTAATAGTTCTCCTTCTGTTAAATCATGCTTGCATTTCAAAGATAATACCTTCTTAGATATAATAAATTATTTTATACACTACACATATATACACATTTTTATTTTGTATTCTGGATATTTGCACTTTGGATACATATGTATCTATTTTCATAAGTGAACGCAGCCTATTTGGTATCAAGACAGTACTGGTGTCATAAAATGAGTTGCAAGCTTTGTCCTTTTTTTCTGTTATTGGTAAAGGTTTTTAAAACAATGTTGGGATTATCTACATATTTAGGCTGCTGTAACAAATTCCCACAACCTCAGTGGTCTAAGACAATAGGAATGACAGTTCTGGAGGCCAGATACAAGAAAGGAAGGTATCAGCAGGACCATGCTTCCTGCAGAGCCCCTGGGGGCTTCTTTCTTTGCTTCCTCCAGTTTCTGGTGGCTTTTGAGTGTGTCACTCCCACCCTGCCTCCATGGCAAAGTCAGCTCCTCCTGGTCTCCACGCCTTTTCTCTGTGTATCTTGTGTAAAGATAATCCAGGATGGTCTTCTCATTTTAAGATCCTTAAGGTAATTATATCAATACAGATTTGTTTTGATTGGCACTGTTGCTGTGTTTGATTTCATTTTTCAAAGCTATAAAATTGCTTTCTTTTTTTTTTTTTTTATTCCCTGCAATATTGGGGATTGAGCCCAGGGTCTTTTGCAAACTAGCAAAGTATTTTAACACTGACCTACAACTCTCTTTAAATTTTTATTTTGAGGCAGGGTCTTGCTAAGTTGCTGAGACTGACCTCAAATTTGAAATTCTCCTCCTGCCTTCTCCTTCCAAGTAGCTGGGATCATAGGTGTCTGTCACTGCACCTGGCAAATTTTATTCAGTTTTTAAAAGAACAAAAAGTCCCCCTTTGAGGTGGACCCTAACCATCCCCTCTGAGTTTTACCGCCTAGTCTCCATGTAATATTTATATTCAAAATCTCTGGCTTAGTTTTTTTTTTCTATCTAGCATATCATATATTTTATTTGTTCATGATGATTATTGTCTGTCACCAAACTAAAATGTAATTTCCATAGTAGCAGAGATATGTATCCACTGAATGACCCCAGACTCCTCAGTGCCTATATCAATGGCTGCTGAATGAATGAACCAAAATCTATTTTAATGTGTCAGCTCCTGTCATTACTGTTTTGTTTTATGAATTTCTGCTGTTTATTAGTTGCCCTTTCTTTTCTTTACATTTCTGTGCTTTTTCTTACTTGTTCTAATTCCAAAGTCTTGAGTTGAATACTCAGATCATAAAATCTTCAAAGTCTTTTCTAATGGCAGCATTTTTTTTGGATACCTCTCTAGCATCATCCTAAAAGTTTGTATTTGGAGAATTTTCACTGCTTTCCAGTCCTGATGTTTTATAGTTTATGATTTCCTCTTTGGTCTATGAATAATTTAGCACTCTGTAGGTTATTTTTAAAGTTCTTAATGAGGAACAACCATTATTTTGTTGTTGATTTACAAATTTTTGCATTTTGGCAAAAATGTGTTCCATGTATTAATTCACTGAAATGTGTTGAGAGTTGTTCCATGGTACAGTAACATGTAAATTTTTGTAAATGTGTGATAAAACATCTGAGGTATTTCTGATATGGTAGCTTCTCTCCCACCTTATTCTCCCTGAACTGACTCATGAATCTCCTTACAAATGAATCAACATTTGTATTTCAATTCTTATGAACATTACCTCTTAAGTTATAAACTTGTCTTCTAAAACCATAGTCACTGCATTACAGTTTACCAAAATCCATTCACTTGAATGAAAAATAAAAGATTTCTTTTTTTGCAACATACATGAAAGTTAAAAGGTAATGGAATATTAGTCATTGGGCTATTGATGTTGGATTGATTTGGTGGTATTAAATGTACTTCAAAATGTCATACTTACATTTCAGAAAATAAAGGTGCCTTAATAATTTTTCACAACATATTCTGAAATACCCAAAATGCTGTCCCTTACTGTGCCAATTGGAAAACATCTTGTAAATATTATTCCTTGTATTTGATAAAACAGGAATTAAAAATATAAAAGTTTGGCTATCTATATATGTGCATAGTGTTCTGACTTTTCAAAGCTGTTTTATACTTTCAGGTTTCTAGGAGAAAGACATTTTCATGGTGAAATAAGAATTTTTAACCTCAAAGAATAATGCCTTCAATTTTAAAAATATTTATTATAATTCAATGAGTCAAACTGAAATATCCAAAACATTGAATATTAGTACATGTCCCAGCACCCAGTGACCCAAAATGTGTTCACTTGAATATATGTTATATATTATGGTATCCAAGCCTTCTTAACACACACATATACACACACACATACAAAAATAAGTTCTGGTGTTCTTTTACATATTAGAGTGTACATATAGTTAACAACAAAGTATTATGTATTTCAAATAGAGAGTATTTTGAATATTCTCAACCTCCCCAAAATGAAAACTGTTTAAAGTGTTGAATATACTATGATTTGATCATTATACAAAGTATACATGTATCAAAACATCACATTATATCCCATAAATACAATTTTATCATCAAAAATAACATATAACTAAAGAAAATAAAGTTTACCAAAAAGAAAAAAAAAAGTTGCCTTATAAAAAAGTTTCTTTACAAATAGGTTTTGAAACTTGAACCACAGTGGCCTTCAAATAGTGTTAAAGAGTGAGATCTTAGGTGAGGCCCAGAGGAGCTATGGAATTCAAGTGCACCAGGACTATATTACCATACTTAGCCACTGATAGAATAATGTTTCTAAAGACAGTATGCTCAGAGTTTCACCCTGGCATGTCAGGTGTCCACCTTCCTCTTCAGATGAGGCAGATACTTCTCTTCCTCTGCCAGCTCAGCCTCAAGCTATTGGCGAGGGACTGCTGAGCAGTCACAGGATCCATGGGCTCAGATTTCATGGGAGCTTGGGTTTGCTGCTGGGGGCTCTCTTTAAGGACCCACCATGGTGTCCTTCCCTCTTAACTGTCTCTTCCCATTGCAAGTACTAATGCTGAATGAGAGGCAAAGCGCTGGCTGAGATAGCAATACAGTCCAGGAAAAGGGGATCCTTATCTCCTTGCACTCTTTCTTTGCCCCTTGCCCATTGCCCTAAGTTTTCGATGCCCTCTCTGAACCAAACGAGGCATGTCACTGAACAGACTCTTGTACTCTACTTAGACCAGATGCTTTTGATCCATCCTATCACTCTTTGGACTGTAATTCCCTCCCTTCGAGTTTACTTTCTACCAGCTTGTTTTTGTTAGCCTTGATTGCCAGATCAGTGAGAAGCTGATTTCATCAGTTTCAACCTGCTGCTCTTGGGTCTATCCAAATGACAGCAGCCCACCCATGCTTCAATCCAACCCTGGAATATGTTTGTCTTCTTCATCTTTTGGAAGTAATGTTTTACCTCTTTGATTCAGCTCAAATTTGGCCAGTAAATCAGGGATGCAATATTTTTTATTTCTTTATCTCCTTAGTCCCAGTGTCTGACACAGGATAGTGATTTTAGGTATCAGCTGACAATCATTTCTACTACCAACAGAAGACCAGTCTGTAGTTGCTGTCACAAACTTGGGTTTGTTTTTCTCAGATAAGCGGTCCAGGGGTAGGCATCTGTCCATGTTGGTTCAGCTGCTCAGCTGTGCCCCTGGGGATCAGGACTTTTTCTCCTCCATTCCCTGGGAGCATATTGGCTGTTTACTCTCATATTTGTCAACCACATCCATAAATGGCCACCCTGAGGTCCTGGCATCCCAAGGCAGCATGGTAGTCCAAGCCTACTCTCATCTTTCTCCTGACATCCTACAAAAAGCTCCAAGCCATCTCTTTCCTGTTTCTCTGTCACCAACTCCACCAAATCTACTGCCCATGTATAGCCAAGATGATCTTTTTTTAAAAAAATAAAGTCAGATATTATTTCTTCATTACTTAGAATACTCCAATGTCTTCTTAAAATATTAAGAAGCAAATCCAGATGTTTGCCATAGGCTTTATGTTCTAGAGATTCAGCCAGGCCCCTATTATCATGTGTCATCTGTCAATCATCCTCTCTCATTACTCTCTACTGCCCTGCTTTCTTGTTCACCCTACATACTTTGCTTATTCTCACCTTACATGCATTGCATTTACTATTTGCACTGCATGATGGCCTGCTGAACTTCTAAAACAAAGAGCAGTGCACCCTGCCCTATACCTCCCTCCCACTGTATCATTCCCTTTATCTATTTGGAATCCAGAAGTACTCAGTGATTTTTGCTTCATGATTCACATTTGAATCATCTAGAACACTTTTTCAAAATACCATATTCAGTCCTTATTTCATAGATTCTAGTCTGTAATGGTCCTCAAACATTGATACAATTGTTCATGTACCCCACACTATTATATTATGCAGCTGGGGCTGAGAACTATGGAGCTTAGTGGTTAAAGGTAAGAAACCATGAACAGTAATTTTGGATAATCCTATAATGCAGACTCTTTTTTTTTTTTTTTTTGTCTTCATAGGGCTTAACCTGATGAGGAGGAATTAGGATGATACTCATTTCTGGTACATATTCCCTACAGGATACAGTGGGTATTTGTTTGGAATCAAAGCTTACAGTAAAGAATTATTTCCTTACAAGAGAATGATCCAAATGAGAAAAATAGTGTCTGGTGTGTGTGTGTGTGTGTGTGTGTGTGTGTGTGTGTTCCCATAGGAAGCATGGTTTCTCAGCTTATCTCACCCTTTGCACCCCTCTGCTAACTGCCTGTGAGCTGTCAGTCAGGTTTGGGGAGATGGACTGTGGAGGCAGGGACCTCAGAGGCTCTCAGCGAGCATGGAGCTGGCCCAAGTGGTCTGTGAGATGAGAAGGCACGGGTCAGAGGCTGACAGATGGTCTTTCTGCCACACGGACTGCAGGCAGATGGCTCTGACAGTTTGGACAAGGCTGCAACTTTGGGCCGCTGAGGCGGAGCTCTGAAAAGATGCTCAGGAAGCTGCTGATGACATCCCTCGCTCTTGCAAGGAGCAGACATTAAGCCTGAAGACTCACAGGAGGTGGGGAAGAGGAGGAGCAGGAGAAGGAGGAAGGAGAAGATTGAGACTGGCTCCATGAAAGCTTTTTGCTCATTCTGGACTTCCTTGCTGCAGAGCCTGAAGGAGTGACAAGCCCACAGGCCAGGAGGTAGTTGGGGTAGTGGTCCAGTGCATGGGCTGTCATCATGCACAGCTGCCTTAAATTCTTGCTCTGCTGATACTACCTGCATAGCTGTCAAAGGTTACCTAACATCTTTTACTTGTTTTTATTCTTCTTAATAGGTGATCTAAGGGGCAACATTTGTAAAATACCCAGCCAAGAGCCTAAAATCTCCTAATGTGTGGACCATGGCTTGTGTATGTGTATGTAACCCACAGCTAAAAAGGAAGTAAAGCCAAGTCATGCCTTCATTCTTAAAACATGTAACATTTCTGTCTCTGCTGTGTGACACCAGTCTTCACTTGTCCTACCATATGCTGTTATTTTAATTTACCAGAAGAGCTAGTTTCTACCTGAAACAAAGAGGAGATATGCAGTGACATAGGAGGAGAGTGAGGAGGTAGAAGACTAATCCCATTTTTACCTTCTATTAGCAGGAGGCCCAGGCTTGCTACTCAACCCCTCTGCAGCGATCGCTTACATTATGTAGGATTTCTTCACTTCCAATTATCTCTGTCAAGGGCCCAGATGAAGGTTTTCTGCATCTCCCACTCTGGTCTGTAGGCACCTGGGAATGGTTGCTGCAGTAAGCACAATTGTCCCCTTGTCCCCACGTACCGGATTTTGCAAGGCCTCTTGGCACATGCCTACAGTAGACATTTAATTAACATAAAACACTATGTAACACTATTAAGACAGGAGTGAGATTGGGAAGCTGGCAATTCCCCAACCCCATGCAGCCAAATTCCCAGACACAGGTATGTCCTTCAAATTGCTCGCGGTGATTGGAGACGTGGAAGTTCTTTCCTGTTCCAGATCTGGCGCCTCTGAAGCTTCCCCCACCAGCACTTTCTGGCAGACACTTCTGCAGCAGAGGTTGTGGGCCCTACTTTGCCCTCTCCTTCCACTTACCATTTGGGACTCATTATCTCCTTTGCAGTCTCTGGGTCTCCATGGCTACGTGCTGAACAACCTCTGAAGTCTGAAGGTCCAAACCAGAACAGTGTGGACATCAGTCTCATCATCTTTTCTTTCTTGTATCCATTTGTCCCTTTCCACCCCATGTCCCCACAATCCAACTTTTACTCTCCTTTTACCAGAGCCTGATGTCCCATGGAGGCCTTCATGTCACATCTAACTTGCATGTCACACGTTATTCTCCAGTTTATTGGATCACCTGTATTTTAAGAATGTTACTTGGAAAACAGGAATGCATTTGTCCATTTACTCAACAAAATGTAGCTGAGCTCTTGCTGTGTATGTCCAGCAACTAACCACAAAGGGCTGCATGAGGAATGTGGCCCAATGGGAGAAGAGAGTTCATGTCTGGTGAGAGGGATGTAGGAACACTTACAAATGCTCTGGAAGCAGAGACAAAGAATTTTTCCTGATAGGAGTGATATGGAGAATCCAGAGAGAGCAAAAGATTCTGAAAATAGCAGTCTCAGCCAAGGTGCTCTGAGGGTCACACCCAGCCACCTCCTCTTTTTCAGCTGCAAGTCTCTGGCTTTGCAAACATGTGGAGCAGAATGACTCAGGGTGTCAAGAAAGGACTTTTTGACATGCCTGTAATCCCAGCGGCTCAGGAGGCTGAGACAGGTTCATGGGTTCAAAGCCAGTGTCGGCAATGGTGAGGCCCTAAGCAATTCAGTGAAACCCTGTCTTTAAATAAAATACAAAATAGGGCTGGAGATGTGACTCAGTGGTCTAGTGCCCCTGAGACCAACCCTCAATACCCACCCACCACCCAAAAAAGAAAGGACTTTCAGGAGATTGTCCTAGTGGCCTGGCCTAACACTGAGATGTTAGCATGTGAGTAGTTTTATAATTGTCATCATTTAGGAAACAGATCCTCTTTAAAGAGAAAGTCCATTAACTAAATAACATGCTATCAATTTGGACTAATTTATCCTACTTTTCTTTAGTTTTTCTTTGGTTGTTTCTTACCCCTAGGAGGCACTAAAACTGATTGGAACATAGAGGTGTGCATAAAGGTTTGCTTAGGATTAAGCCTACATGAGGGCACATTTCCTTTTCTCTTTAATTCAGCTGAGAAAATTATATAATATTCTAAAAATCACTTTCCTGGAAAGCCAGTGACTGCAGTAGGAGTGGTGGGTAAGAAAGGAAACCCAGCAAACAGAAGCACAAAATCAACACAAGAAGTGGCCTTGATAGAGGCATGATATGGAAAGAACATGATGATGCTCAGCATAGGGAGGCCTGGGTTGAGGTCCTTATCTAACCACTTACTGATTTGCAGCTGTCTTGGAGTTTTGATTTCCTCTTCTGTACTGTCTGCCTTTCAGGCTTGTTTTGCAGGTCAAATTCTTCACTGTTACATGAATGTCCACAGTTCCGTTAGATAAGCATAGCTTACATCATGGATCTTAATCAAAGTGTGGTTCGTAAGTCAACAGTGTGGGCCTTACCTAGAAGGTTGTGAGGATACAGACTTGCAGCCCCCCACCCCCTGAACTAATGAAATAGAATCTGTATTTTAACAAGATCCCAAGTGATTCATCTGCACATTAAAATTTGAAGATCCCTGGTCTAGATCACTAGTTTTCTAACATGAATGAACATTAGGATCACTTAGGGAGCTTTAAAAATACTAAAGGTTGAAGTTCCTCTCACAGAGATTTTCATGTAGCTGGTATGGGTTTGGGCTGAGCATCCCAGTTTCTAAACGCTCTCCCACAGTTTTAAAATAAAACAAAATCTGAGTACCATTGTCTTTCACTAATGCTTCTCAAAGCATCGATAGGGAATGACTATGCTGTTTGAACATTTCCCAACCATCTGGTTGTAAAATTTAAAAATATCACATGCCTTGGATCTGGCAATATTGTCAAATTTGTGTAAAGATTGATAAATGCTTACTCTCAGTTTGTTCTTTAACTTGCCAGAAATGTGTAACAAAGGGTCCTAGGACCAACAGTGGCCCTTAGGCCACACTCTGAGCTACATTACTGAGTAGATCCCTCCACCCCTACTGAAATGCAGCCTCAGCCTCATGCTATGTCCATTGGCTTTTCTCCATCAGGTCAAGTGTTTGAGTAGACTGTATTTTATTGAATACATACTTGTAGCACTTCTTTCAGGCCAGGCACCCTTCTAAGTATATTAAAGAGTTCACTTAAATCAGTATTAAACTAATTTTTCCTTACCCCTTTTGCTTTGATGGGAGCAGAAGCAGATGCAGGAAATGGTTAAGTAACTTGCCCAGAGTCAATGTCGATAAATGGCAGCAGCAGGATCTATACCTAGGTCATCCCTAGGTCATCTGACTGACTCTTAATAACTCTTATGCTATCTCACTCACAGGGAGAAAGAACTAGTCTCCCCCTCACACCACACATCTCCTCGGTCATCTGTCCCATCCCTTGGACTCCTAAATGTATCTCCCTCCCCCTCCTCCCTCCTCTTTACCTCCTCCCCACCCACCATCTCCTTGCTGGGCCTCAGCATCTCTGTCTGCACACTACAATCATCTCATATTCCTGAGCCCTGCTCAACAGCCCTGCAATAGAGCTCTCCCCCTCCAGCCTTCTCTCTGGCGCCACCCCCTCCTCTCGCTCCAGCCATGCAGAACCACTCTGGTCATGGACTTTGCCTCAGCCTCTCTTGCCTCAAGACATTTGTGCATATGGTTTCTTGGATGGAGGTCATCTGCCTAAAGCTAACACATCCTCCAAGGCTTCACTCAAGTGTTGTCTCCCTCAGGAAACCTTTCCTGAATCCTGCTTACCTGTCCTGTGGCTTCTCACTCCCCCTGAGGCTTCTGCCATGACATCTGTGATTCTGGTATCAGGGTTCCTAATTTTCTGTACTAGCGTCCTTCTTGCCTGTTAGCATCTTACAGCAGTGACTGGGCCTTGGTGAACTCTGTATCCCTAAAACCAGTACAGATCCTGTATAAATGAATGTGAGACACAGTAGATGCCCCCTTGGTCCTTCCCTCCCTTCTCTCCCCATTCTCTCACACGCTCCACCTCTTGTGCCTCTGACCAGGAAAGTTACACATCCTCCTCTGGCTTTGCTGGAAGCCGGCAGGCTTTGTCATCCTAGGGGATCTGCCCCTTCTCCCTGACAGCCTCTGCTGTTGGGCAGCTGGCACCAAACAGTGGTCTCTCTTCCTCTTATCACTTCCTTGCTCTGTGTGCCCCAGAGAGAATATTAAATGTATACACAAAATACATGCTAAAATATTCATGAATACATTTGGAAGTTTTTTTTTTTTTTTTTTTTTTTTTTGCTTAAGCCCCCTTTGTCTGAAAATAGAACAGAAGAGACAAATAGATAAACGAAAGACACAAAAGCATGGAGAGAAGTATACAATAAGCAATTAGTTGCAACTGATCATCTTGCAAAAAGTTGTAAAAGACCAGTCTTACAGTATGCCACCTGAGCATCAGAGGGTCAACACCCATCCAGTACTGCAGGTCTACCCTTCCTCCCACCTCCATGGCACGGTATTGAGGACTGTCACACTATTGTTCCACCTTTCTACTTATCTTGCTAGTATCGGTCCCTTTTTTTTTTCTGAAGTCAACAGGGTGTTCATGTGCATGGTGAATTGAGTCAATGTAGATGGCTTTGCCTCAGTTTGCCTGATGTTGTGTGTGAGAGACCAGGGAGAGCCCCTGACTGGGAGCTAGGAGGACACCAGGGATGGTGTTATCTGGTGGCCTTAGACAGAAGCAGGGATGGGCAGCCTCACTTAAATGGGGATAGAGGGTTCTTTGTCCTCATGAACATCCACGTGTATTTTCCACTTTGCTGGTGCCCACAGAGAGGTCCAGTTGGGCCTTTCACACTTCTAACCTCCTGTATTGCTCCTTGCTCTTGCCATCTATTCCCTCTTCCCTTCCCCCTCCCTCTCTTTCTCCCTTCCCTCTCTCTCCTTATACTTTTTCCCTTCCTTTTTTCCTTCCATCCTTCCCTAGCACAGATTTTGACTGGGCCAACATTCTAAGGCCCAGAGCAATTTTTATATTGGGGGATGACCTGCCCCAGGCAGTGGAAGCAAAACAGACCCCATGAAAATGATCAATAGCTGTCATAATGGCCTGCCATCAACACATCTGTTCCATCTTCTTTACCTTGATCATCTCTCACTTAAAGTTGCCATTGGTCTTTGTGACTATCCTGTGGAGAAGAGTTTGGGGGCCAGCAGAGTCCTTTCCCCTGAGGCCAGGTGTGGGTGGGATGCAGCTACACCAAGCGGCCAGAATCTGGGCTCAGCAGGATCAGGGGAAGCCACTCAGTGATCGACAAGGAGCTCACAGCTCAGGATCTGAACGCTTGTGTTCATCCTGGGAATCCTGCAGTAGAGTACAGAGGGACAGCCAGAATGTTTCCTGCAGGATTCCCAGGATGAACGCAAGCATTCAGATCCTGAGCTGTGAGAGGCAGGGTCCTAGGCAAACCCTCAGGTGTACTGATGCTTTTAAAGCAGGCTTATTTACAGCACAAGGTCATCACAGACAGTTCCTCCATCATTTGTGGTAAATATAGATTTGTCCCTGGGTGACAGTAGCTGCAGCTTAAAGGAAGACAGAGCCTGATGCAGAGAAGGGTTTGAATTCCAGGCCTACCACCTTAACTTCTTATGCTATTACCTTAAAAATAATGACTTCAGTACATCATGTAATGTCTCTGAGAATGAAAACAGAGAGGGTAACCAGTAAGAAGTTTAGTTAGTAGTAACAAAAGTAAAGACAGACAAAGCAAGTTAGCCACAGTGCCCGATGTGTATTGCTAGATGATCCAGATGATTCTTGTTTGTTAGATTCTATCCCTTATATGCAAAATGATAGATACAGGACATGAGTCTCAATAGCATACATCACTCTATTTTTCACATCTGCACAAACTTTACAGTCTTCAATAGGACAATGCAAGTAGCTGCTGCTAACCCATGAAATTGGGATGAGAGAAGAATTTTTTATTTTGCCTGTAAATCATACCATTTTAGCAAGTATTTGGCTCCCATGCTAATTATGGTCCTATTTCTAACCCTTTCAAGTATTAGAGTCACTGTGGTATGGAAGATCTCCTACTTAGGACATCTGGAGGCTGAGGAAAATCCCTGAACTCTGTAACCCAGTCGTTCCACAATTTCACAGTGTTTGGAGTTATACTATGGCAGAAGTATGGCTAATGTCTTATGGAAGCATCAGCAGGGAGTAGAGAAGAACAGCCAGAATGTTTCCCAGAGAGGTAGCATCTGAGCTGAGCCTTGAAGGAAAAATGAGAGTTGGCCAAGTAAAGGAGGGAGGGGTAGGATAGACATACAGAGCAGAGAAACAGGAGGAAGGAATATAGTGTGTGCAGGTGTGCTAGGAACTATCAGAAGAATAATATTGGTAGAGTATAAAATGCAAAGGAGAAAATGAGGTTATAAAGGAGCTGAGTCATAGAAAGCCTCATACTTTGTGTTAAGGAGCTAGTAATTTCAGCCATAGACAATGGGTAATGACTAAAGGATACCTGCAGGGGCAGAGCATGATCATTTCAATCTTACATCAGGATATGGCTATGTGGACTGGAAAGAGATAGAAGACCTGTACAGGAAAATAAGTTAGAGGAAGCCATGGCTATGGGGGAGGAGTAGGGAAGAGGGATATGACAACTATTTAGGAGCGAAAACAAGGGGTGCTTGATTGACCAAAGGCACAGAACATGTCTTGAAAGTAGAAAAACATAAGAAGGCTTTAGGTTCCTGCCTCCTGAAGTCAGTCAGCAAAAGAGCATTGTCAGCAGAAACCAAGGCAGCAAAGACAAACCTTCCTTTTCAACTTTGTTAACAGTGGCCTTTGGGCTTAGGATTGCGAAATGAAAGAGAATGGCCAATCTCATCTGGAAACTTGGAAACCCGGGGAGAATTCTTACTATGTACCACAAGGGAAATTGAGAATGGCATAGAATTATTATTTTGTGGCCAATAACCTGTCAGAATATGGGCTATGTGATTGCAGAATGTCTGATACATACTATTTACTTTCATGGTAATTCTAGTGTTGATTTTTGTTGCTTCTGAGACCTAAACTTTACCAAATCTGTCAGCATGATATTTTAGAGCAAGAAGGAAGAAAGCTGAACCTGAATCTGATATAGGATGAGGATATTCCTTCCAATCATCCCTGCAAGATCAGTCCCTCCCCAACCAAGAAGAGAGTTGGTACAGTCACCATAAAGGCCACTTACCTGGCCACGTTTTGTTAACAAACATGGCTACTGCCCCTTAAATGGCAAGGGCAGGGCTCTCTCTCCTCCTGCTCTCGAACATTCCTTTCTCCCTGTGGTTGAATTGTTAAGGCCCAGAACATTTTGTCTCCCTCTTTCTTTCCATTGTTTCCATGTGCCTGGGTGGATAAATGACCCTAACCTGGCCATCTCACTCCCACTTTATAGCCTCATGTGAGGCTCATAGTTTAGAGGTGAACAAGTGGACAGAGAGATGGGAGTGTGGTGGTTGGGTATCCACTGTAGCCTCAAGCCTAAGCCACATGTTGTAACCAGGGCTTATCAGTATTTTTATTTGGGAGCTGAACTCTAATACTGACAAACTGGTATTTCATTCTCTTTCTGATCTTGTGACCTGTGTGTACAATACCATCAGATGAAGGTTAGAAGATGGAGACAATGAGGAAGAGTGATTATTAGGAAGATATAACTATTCTTGGGTCTCTGGTAAAAATAATATCATAGTAGCCGAAGCCCTGTAGTAATCTGCAATGATTATAAAAGGAAATCTGTTCAAAGTGAGGATGAATAGTACTGGTGAAACTTGATCTAGATTTGAGGTTTAGGTGCTCTGACTTTCCTTTCAGATCAGAGACTGTGGTCTTTCTGATGTGCACAATTGTTTATCATTCTCCCTTTGACCTGTGAAACCTGAGGTCATGTGTTGCCCAATCTTATGTTGTGACCTTTTGCTCACAGGAATCAGGATGAGGACCCCAATGTGATGGCTAATCCTGATCAGTCTATTAGGCCCTGAGGTTAGTGAAGGTTATGACCTGCTCAGATCCTCTGATGGAAGGAGGGCAGTGAATGATACATGAACGGAAAGGGGCAGAAGCAAGTTCATGCATTGAGCATTGATTCTGTGCTAAGCATGGTACTGTTATTTTACTTGCTTTGTATCCATCAGAAAGGTGCTTTGAATATCACGAAGCATCATACTGATGTTGAGTATTCCTGTTACAACAGAGGGAGAAAGCATAGATTCTAGAAGGAGAAACTTAGGTGTAAATCCCTGCTCAGTTCCTGTCAGTGACATGATCCTCAGATCCTCAGCCACATCCTCAACTTTCTGGGTTTCTTTTCCCTTACATATGAAAACTCAACACAATAACTGTATCTATCTTGCATGAGATAGTATCTGCAAAAGAACTTTACAGAGTAGGAACACAGGCATTTAGGACATGGGCATTCCTTAACGGAGGATTGTTTGTGCTTGTGTTGTTGGGAGATGGGCTTTCCCTGTGAACTGGTGCCTGGTGAAGGGAAATGCAGGGAAATACCACTCAAAGCCATGGTGTCCATGGGGTCCTCAGATGATTCCAGCTGCAAAAGAGAGCCCTGGCCTTCCAAACTCCCTCCTGATTTTGCTTAGTCATTTAGGAGTTACATGCCTGCCAAGGAGGTGCCAGAGGAGTGTAACTTGCTACACCACTCTTGTGAGTGTGAACTACACTTCTCAGGTACGACAGGGCTGGCAGGGCTATTATAATATTTGGTGTGATGTTGCCTTCTATTATCACCACCCTACCCTCTCCCCTAGCTGTGAGAATGGGAGAGGTGCTATATGGTTCACATGACTGGGCTGTATTTGGGGGTTTGGAGAAAAGATATCTACATGCATTGTATTTTAATAAATTTATTCTTATTGTTGTTAGAGTCTTACACAGATTTTGGTGGTACTGGGACCACCCATAATTTGCCAAAATACAGACTATGTATTTGGAATTTTTTTTTACACTTGAAGAAAAATACTATTCATGTCTCCAATAAATATTCAATAAGTGTTGGATAAAGTTTCCTTAGTTGGACTTAGCCAGTTGACCATGTAGAGAGGAAGTCACATATCTGAGAATTGAGCCACTGCTATAGAAAATCACTGGTAGATATTGGCAGGATTGAGGGTAATGGAGGTTAATGTCAAGTGGAAGTCTTCAAACCTGTTGTCCTCCACCCTGGTAGCACTCCAGCATCAACCAAAGAGCTCTGAAAAGGTGACCAACCATGCCCAAGAAATTCTAGTGTACTTGGTATGGAGAGGGCTGTGAAACTTTTTCTAATTATCCACAGACACTGAAGGCTTGGTTTGACTTAGCGCAGAGGTTCTCCACACTGAATGTACTTTAGAAGCCTGGGGGAAACTTTAAAACATGCTGGTGCCCTCGCCCCACCCCAGGGTTCCACTTGATCGGTCCAGTGTGGTCTGGGCTTGAGGAACTTTTAATCTCACCACTTCTTCCCAAAGTCATCCATGGTTTAGAACCAGTGACTTAGCAATACAAGCATCTGTGTGTTTCCTTACCAAAGTATGACTTGTAATTAAATCAGTCAAGTTTAATGCAAAGATATATAGTATTGTGCTGTTCCTGGTTCAATGTTCATTAAAGTATATTTACCAAAATGTCTAAAATAAATCAAATACCTTGACCTATGGCATAAACCCAAGCACAGAATATAACCTTAATCTTTAATAAGTTGCCTCTTTCTTATCTTAAATCTTGGTTCAAACTCCACCTGTTATGACTCATGACTTCCATCCAGTTTGTTGTCCAAAGTCTCTGGAAATTTATTCTCGACCTCCTGCTTCCACCACCTCCTCTTTTTCCTAACAAACATAAAGAACCTACTGCCCCATTTCCATATGGATTCATAGATATGGTCAAAGGCACCTTTTACCTTTCTCTCTGTCTGAACATCAGTTGGAAAAATCAACTATTCTGGTTCTCTGGAGTACCTTTTCTTCATGCATCTAGGATACATAGTTCCCAATCATATGGTTTTGGTATCAACTTTCAAGTTCAACTCAAAATCCTGTCTAAATTTGATTGAGATACATTGACAGTATGGGACAGAAGTGATATCTTTGCCATATGAAATATTCCAACCCATAAAGATCATATATTTCTGTATGAATGTCTTTAACTTTATTCAATGAAATTTTATGTTTCTCTGAAAGGTCTTGAACATCTTTCAGAATAGATATTCCTAAGTATTCTATACTGCTGAGGCATGAATATCTTTTAAAAGTTATTTGTTGATATTATATACACTGCTAGTAAATTATATATATATATATATATATATATATACACATATATATGTATATATACATGAGTGTGTGTGTGTGTGTGTGTGTGTGTGTATATATATATATATATATATATATATATATATATATATCTCCAGTAAACTCACTATACTCTCTTATTAAATCAAATAATTTATCTGTAGGTTCTTGGGGATTTTCAGAATATACAATCATATCTGCAACAACAAAAACAATTTTATTTCTCCTTTACCAATCATTATGCTTTAAGTTCTTTTTATTCTCTAGCTAAGATCTCTGGTGTCCAATAAAAATGTCAAATAAAGTGGTAATGGAGACATGATGTTTTCCCTGTCTCAAAGAGAAACTATGCAGATGTCATGTCATAGTTATGAATGTTGTTCGCTGTAGATTTTTGCTTGTTTTATACGATAATCCTGTATCAGTTAAAGGAAATTCCTTTCTATTTCTAAGTTGTGTTACTGTTCCTATTTTTTACCTGTCCCATGTCCATGTCTTTTGTCATGTCACATTGCAACTCTTCCCACTGGAGATGGCATTATTTCCCCACCTTAATGACACTGAGCTTGGCTACAGACTACTTTGGACAACAGGATTTCCATGGAAATGATGCTGTGCAGGTTTCACACTTAGGCCTGAAGAGACCTCCTGTACATCTACTGACTCTTGGTACTTCTGCTATCACCTTGACAAGGTGTTCTTTAAAGCTAAATATGGACAGTCTTGACTCTAACCTGAAACGTGAAGCCAGGCCTACCTGGACCTGTGGAGCTTAGCTAACCATCGTCGGAGCTGGCATTTTGTTAAACTGCACTATTGTGTCAATAGCTTACAAGTGTGTCTAAGGTCCTAATAATATTTTAAATAACGAATGAATGTTGAATCACATCAAATATCGTCTCTTCTTCCTCTTTGGAGATGAGCACATGTTCCTCTCCCCTTTAATCTGTTAATATGGTGATTACATGAATTTAATTTTTTCTCTAATATAAGTCAGTCTGGCATTACTGAAATAAATCCTACTTGGTCATAATGTATTCTCATTTCTATAAATTTCTTGTTTTGGTTGGCTAATTTTATTTAGAGCTTTTGCATCAATGTTTATGAATGAGATGCCCTGTAATTTTCTTTTCTTGAATTGCCCTTGGCAAGCTTGGTAGCAAGGTTTTGGCAGTCTCATTCAATAAAAGATGGGACGATCCCCTCACTTTTCTGTTCTTTAGAAGAGACCATGTAAAATCAAAATTACCTTTTCCTTGAATATCTTTAAAACTTACCAGTGAAGAAACTGGGCTTGATATTGTCTTTGTGGGAAAATTTGACTTTTTGTTTTACTTTAAAAGAAAATAAACTTTGTTGCATTTATTTGAGATTTGCAGTGATGTGATGGGAAACTTACAGATGGTAGAATGATCATTGTAGTGAAGCAGACTGATGTATCTATCCTCTCACATACTTTATTTGACAAAACAGCTAAAATCTACTAATTTAATAGAAATCCCTAATGCAATAAAGTGTTATTAACCCTATAATCCTCATGCTGCCCATTAATCTGTAGTTGTTCATCCTACATGTCTGTTACTTTGTATCCTTTAGCCCATGTCTATATCTCTCCATTTCCTCCACCAATTCCTGCCATGGTAACCACTGTTTTATTTTCTTTGTATTTGACCTGGTTTTTAATTTTTGTTTTAAATTCTACATCTAAATGAAACCCTGTGAAATTTTTGTCTGGTTTATTTCAGTTAGCATAGTGTTCTCCAAGCCTATCCATGTTTAAGGCTGAATAGTATTCTATTGTATACATAGAACATATTTCTTTTATCCATTCACCTTTAAGGAACATGTAGGTTATTTCTATATCTTAGCTATTGTGAATAATGCTACAGTAAACACAGGAGTCCAGCTCCCTTTACAAGGTGGTGATTTCATCTCCTTTGGGTATATACCCAGAGGAGGGATTACTGGGTCATATAGTAGTTCTATTTTTGTTTTCTGTTATAACTCCCATACTGTTTTTTCATAATGGCTATGTCAAACCACATTCCCAGCAAAAGCCTATGAGGGCTTCCTTTGTCCATGCTATCTTCAATATATTTTATCTCTTGTCTTTTGGATAATAGCCATAATTCCCTCATGATCAGTGCTGTTGAGCTCCTTTTCAGATACCTGCTGGCAATCTTTATGTCTTTGAGACATGTCTATTTAGCAGTTTTTAATTAAATTATTTGTTTTTCTACTATTAAATATTGATAAATTATAAATTTATAATTTATAAATTTAGGGTATAACCAACCCCTTATCAGATATGTGGTTTACAAATAATTTTTCTCAGTTTGTAGATTGCCTTTTCTTCTTATTGACTGTGTCCTTTGCTATGCAGAGCTTTGTAGTTTGATGTAGTTTCATTTATTTATATTTGTTTTTGTAGTCTGAGCTTTACATCATTGCCAAGGCCAATATCAAGGAGCTTTTCCCCTGTGTTCTCTTCTGGAAGTTTCATGATTTTAGGTGTTACATTCAGGTCTTTTAGAAAATGGAGTTGACGTCTGTGAGTCATGTGTAAGAAGGGCCCAGTTTCATTCTTTTGCATGTGAATATCCAGTTTTCCCAGCACTGTTTATTAAAGAGACCAGCCTTTTCTCATTGTATCCCTTTGGTGCCCTTGAGGAAAGTCAGTTGATTATATGTGTGGGTTTATTTCTGGGCTCTTAATTCCATTCCACTAATCTGTGTTTCTCCTTCCATGCCAATGTTATACTGCTTTGATTGCTATTGTTTTGTTATATAATTTTGAACCAGTAAGTGGAATGCTTCCAATTTTGTTTTTCTTTCTCAGTATTGTTGTGTGTGTGTGTGTGTGTGTGTGTGTGTATATACATGTTTCACTCCATATGAATTTATAGGATTATATTTTCTTTTTCTGTAAAGAATATCTTTGGAATTTTAAAATGTATTAAATCTATATTGTTTTGGGTAGTGTGGACATTTTAACATATTAATTCTTCCAGTCTATTAATATGGAATCTTTTAACTTGTTAATGTCTTCAGTTTCTTTCATCAGTGTTATATAGTTTTCAGTGGAGAAATATATTACTTTCATGGGTAAAAAATATATAAATAGTTTTTAATGCTCTCACAAATGATTGCTTTCTAGTTTTTGTTCTAAGCTAGGTTGTTAATTGTATGTAGAAATGCATATGGATTTTATATTCTATAGCTTTTCTGAATTTATTTATTAGTTATAACAGTACTGATTTTTTTGTAGAATATTTTGGGTTCTCTACATACAAGATCTTGTCATCTACAAATAGATACAATTTTACTTTTTCTTTTCTGATTTGGATGTCTTTTATTTTTTTTTCTTGTCTGATTGCTCTTGCTAGTACTTTTATTAATATGTTAAATAGGAGTGATTAGAGTGACTATTAGGCCTAATAAGAGAGATGATTTCATCTCTTTTACTTATAGGTATGAAGTGTTATTAATCTTGAGTCAATTTTAGTGTTACATTTTTCTAGTAATTTCTCTGTTAATCAATTATTTATAATATCTTTTTATTATCTATTAATGACAATATGATAATTATTACCATAGTATCTAACATCTGTAGCAATTATTTCATATTACATTTCATTCTGGATTTTGCCTCCTCTTTTTTTTAGAATTTTGATCAAATTTACCAATTTTAAAGTATTTAAAACTTCTTTTTAAAATAACATATTTTGGATTTGTTGCTATGTTCTATTATATATACTTTTTCATTTTTATTCTTACCCTTAGTATTTCTTTTCTTCTACTGTCTCTGCATGGTTTTCATACTTTAAATTTGTCAATATAGGCTTTTTGGATTAGTATGCAGTAAGCTTTTAATGTTCAACTCATCTTTAAAGTATACACATTTTGCAGTTATTGGATGTTGTGTTTGATATTTTCAATTAGACCAGTTTGTTGATCATTTTGTTCAATTTTTTTTTATTTTTACTGATTTTCTTGTTGTTATTCCTATCAGTTACTCCTATTATAATTAAAGAATTTTCCCTTTTTCCTGGCAGTTCTGTTAAACTTTGCTTTATAGAGATACATGTAAATTTGCAAGTCTTATTTCTTTCTGGTTAACCAGAAAGCTGTTTATCATTTTGAAAATTCTTTCTTTACCTTTAGCATTCATGGTTTTTGTTTGTTTGTTTGTTTATTTAAGATCCATTTGATTTGATTTTCGTGTAGTTAAACTCATTGTCTTTGGTTAGAATTTGCCTGATATGTCATATTTTTATCCTTTTAATTTCAACCATTACAGATTAATATATTTTAGGTGTACATCTTGTAGAGAACATGTACTTTGTTTTTAAAAATTTATCATTTTTATATTTATTTGGAATATTAAAAACTTAATTTATATTTACTATAATTGCCAGTATGTGTATATTATTCTTACCACCTTGTTTTATGCTTTTTATTTGACTCTATTATATGACTTTGCTTCCCATTATTATTTTTTCTTATTCAACTTTTCCCACTACTATTTTGCTGTTTTAGAATTTATGTTCTATGTTTCTATTTTTAGTGGTGACCTAAGAGATTACATTATGCATATGTAATGTAATGAAGGCTAAAATTTATACCTTTATCTTATTTTCAGATAAGAAAAAAAAAACTTGGTAAACTCTGTATCTAACCACATCTTTTCTCCAGTATTGAGTGTTATTATCATAGTGTGTTCTAATTCAGTCTTTTCTCTTTAGCAACTCAGTAAATTCCTTAGTTAAGTAATGCTAGGAGTTAGAACAAGTAAATTCTGGAATCTTTGTAGTTTTGCTACAAAAATTTCTCTCATGTTTAAGTTCAATGGGGGATATTTCTGGTTTGGTTACTTTATACCTGATCATTCAGGGATTCAGGCTTCTTCCATTCTATGGCTCTACTCTCCCTTTAGTTCTTGGAGTACTCTCATTAAGCCAGCAAATAGGGAAAGAGTATGGGAGAAGGTATACTTATGTCTTTATATCATTATTACAGATAGGATCCATATTACTGTGCTCAAACCTTTATGGCCAAAGGCAGTAATATGCACACACCTAATTGTAAGGCACCATAAGAAGGGAAAATAAATAAGCACAGAGCAGTCTCTGCTGCATAAACATGTTTGGACATGGCACATATCCACCATGCACTTCCTTTTCGTGCCATCTTATCACACAAAGCTCCATCTGGAATCCTCTGCCTCATCCTTTAACAATTTCCTTTTGTCTGCTGGTTGTGAAATATCTCAGTTTTTGAGTTTCTCAAATATCTTCTTTTTTTCCCCTAAATTGTGAGAGAGATTTTCATTGTGTATAAAGTTAAAAATCAAGTTTATTTTTCTTAACACAGTAAATATGTTTTTTCATGATTTTTTACATTCCATTGCTTATAATTTTAAAAATTAGCGTTAGTGTCACTCTTGCTCTTTAAAGTAATCCATCTTTTTCTCAAGATACCATTAAAATCTTATCTCTGTGTTTTGTTGGTGGTGGTGTTGCTGTTATTTATTTTCTTGAGTTTTTATATTTCACATTGCTGTGTCAAAGTATGGGTTTTTTAAAATGTTTCTTGGGATTGATTAGATATCTTCCAGCTATGGATACATATTTTTATGCATGGGACGAATAGACGAATTCTAGATAGGGCAGAGTAGGAGGAGGGAAAGAGAAGGGGAAGGGGGTTAGCAACGATGGTGGAATGTGATGGACATCATTATCCAAAGTACATGAATGAAGACATGAATTGGTGTGAATATACTTTATATACAATCAGAGATAAGAAAAATTGTCCTCTACATGTGTAATAAGAATTGTAAAACTAACTGGTAACTTACTTCCCTAGATGGCATGTACCAGACCTGTTTTACATTTAATTTATCATCACCAGGACAGAAAGCTGAGAACACCTCACTTAGCAGGGTCCTAAGGCCTATTGCTGATAGTGCCTGAGACTCTCCTTCCTTATGTCTTTTCGTCTTTCAAGTTCTTAATATAGGCTGAGTGCCTAGAGGATATATTCCATAAATTGTGTTGATTGATGAATAAGTCTATCTTTAAATGCAGGATTTGCAAGATGTCAAGATGGCTGCAAACAAAATGGACTAGGTTGACATTAATTAATTAGTTATATAACTGTGGATTTTAATTCCCTGGGTTTACTTTTTTCATCTGTAATATCAGGAATTGAACTCCATATTCTCAATTCCTCTCAACTCTAAAATTCCAACATTTTGTGAAATTTGGGGATGGATAGCACAAGAGGATTTAATCCTTCCATCAAACCTATGCGGTAAGTAATGTCTTCATCTTAGTCTCGAGGAAATCAGGACTCAGAGATGCTAAATAACTTCCCTAAAGTCACCCGTTAAAAAGTGGGATAATTGGGAGTCAGGTCAGGGTCCCACAGAAACCAGACCACATATTCTCCCTCCTTTCCCACTCTGCCTCCTAAAACCTCTGCCTTAGCAGTAATGGAAGATTTTTATCAGATTTCCTTTAACTGCAATAGAAGAAAACTCTAAATGGACTGTCTCAGGCTTAACCATGTCAGAGAAAATCCTAAGGCTATTAGATCAGAAATCAGTCTCTGGCAGCCCCTCCTTGCTAGGTGTGTGTTTGGCTCACTTTACTTTGTCATTCATTCAGTAAGTCTGAAGGAACGGAAGGAACGACATCTTTAACATTGACAGAGCCAGAATAGTTATTACCCATCCTCATTGTAAGCAGTTGGGTCTCATTTGTATCTGAGAGTTTGGCAAAGGTTCAGAGCTTCCCCTTTGCCGTGAAGCCATTGCCCATTCCTGACAGGAGATGAGTAAATTTTGAAAGAGATTCCAGAGCTGATGGATGAGTCACAGATGCCCGGATTCCACTGGGCCTTGCTTGCACAAATGAAATGACCAATCAGATTCTGTGGCTTCTTAGTGTTGCATGGATATTTGCCATCAAATGATATAGAACTGGGTTCTTAATATCATTGGATAGGGGAACAGAAAATTGTAAAAGGGACATTTAGAGGCATGTTTGGAGGACCTCCTAGAGACCTTCCTGGCTAGACTTTAAGATATTGTCAAGTGCAGTAGAAAGGTTAAGGAGATGGGTCCTTGCTTTACTAAGTAGTCACAAACTTGACCAATGTGCCCAACTTGTCTAAGCTTCAGCTTTCTCTGATATAAAACAGAAATAATCTCAATAGTTTGGGCTGTCGAGAAAATAAAATGAGATACTGTAATGCAGAAGAAGAAATTAACACAGCTCTAGTACACAGTAGTGTACAGTACACACCCCATAAATTGGAGGATTTGTTAAAATATCAAATTTGGAAAACCTTTGAGAACATGCGGTTTCAGGAACGTTTTAGGGAGCCCAGGAAACAGGGAAGAAACAGGTGAAATAAATAACCACTTCATTTGACCAGTGATGGCACTGGCAGGATGACCACCTCTGTCCCTTGACACATAGATTTCTGTCCCTTCTGTCCTGATTGGCCTAATAGCAGAACCCTTCCAGCTTCCTTCCTTCCCTTACTCTGGCCTGAGAGGCACAGAGACCAGGGAAGTGAGAAGAGCCACACAGCTTGGGGTCTGAGCAACTGGAGGACTCTGTCAGGCTGAGTGAGTCCGACTAACCACCTGTGATACTTGATCAGACTTTGACTTACGACTTCATACTGTTTCTATGTCGTTGTTTGATTCCAACAGGGCTATCAACATGCTCTGGGGTAACTTTGGGAGAAAGAGCCTCTCTCTACTTGGTTGGCACCTGGTTGGCAGTGCCCTGCCTGGACCCTGCAGGTGGCTGACACTTTCAACCTGGAGTCGAGCTGAGAGGGAGGATGGGCTTGCACTGGGAGAAACTGGCTTTAGTGGTCAAAACTCCACAGAAAACTTTCTTGAAGTTTCACCAAAGTATTGGAGGAAATACCCTCAAAATCTTATTTTAGAAAATAAACAAAAATAATAAAGAAATTTCAAATGTTGGATTTATTTTCAGACTTTGTATTCACAGTCTGGATATCAGCCGAGCCATCACTTCATGGCTGGGAAGACTGGCTCATTGACGTCAGGTTTGACTTCAATGAAGGGGCACCACTGGCTGCCATGAAGGCACCCTCTCCTCTCCACTCATTAAGAGGCTTTCAGGCCACTGTCCCTTTTACTTTGCATTCAGTGTCAGGGCTGCCAGGTGACTTCCAGAAAATTACCAGGTGCTAAATGAAACACTATCAATCAAAACATTGTTTCCACTCATGAAATGCAAGAAATATGGGGAAGATCTTCATTACAATTGAGATTAGACTTTATGGGTTTTATCAGTTGTCATCTCTCTGTGTATATATCATATACATCCATTCTATATAAGGGTGTGTGTGTGTCCATCTTAATGTTCACCCCAGGTTGATTTGTTATTCTTTCAGCTAGTACGTAGTGGAGTTACTATAGGCAGGCAATGTTCTATTCAGCCTGCTGCTGTCTGTTTTATAGATAATCAGGACTCCAAAACGTTTCCCACACCATCAGTTGACAGAGAATTTTGAGAAAATATTAAATTCCTTTTAAATAAATTTGGTAGAAGGAGATTCTGTGCTGAAAGTTAGTATTTCCATTTATCAAGGGATGTTCCTTCAAATGATGAGAACATTCTGTCCAAAGCAGTCTTCCTCATAAAAAGAACCTAAGGGAATGATGATTGTTCAGGTGGCAACAGCTAGATTGCTAATGATTGCCAAAATCAAGGTGTTCAGGTCATAGTATGCTAATTTTTCAAAAGGAATTCACTTCTCCAGATATCCACAGGCTCTTAAGAATTCATTCAGTGCTGTTAAGGGGACTTTATCAACAAAAGGAATTGATGAATTGTTGTTCCATAATGGAACTATAGGTTTTACATTGATATACGTATTGTTTTTTAAAAAACAAAAAGGAATATCTGAGCTTTATGTGTTAAAGCTTTTTAAAGAACAAAACTGCCAAACATTCCCAATCCTAAAAGAACATTGTGGAACAGAAGAGAAATAAATGCTGAATAAATATATTTATCACATTGCATGCTTTAACAAAATATTAATATAATTAATATTTATTGAACACTTATTATGTACCAGGCATTGTGCTAAGTTCTTTGGATTAATTTCAACTCTCACAATGTCAGAATGAAATGGGTACTGTTTCTGCTCCTTTTGAGCAGATGAGAAAAGTTAAGGATAGGAAAGGTAATGTATCCATAAGTCACATAGCTAGTCAAGTTGTAAAGCCAGGCAGTCTGTCTCCAGAGCCTGGCCTTTTCTGAAAGAGCAAGATGAAGCAGAGGAACATGGTCTGTGGAGACAGAGCACCTGGGCTTAGAATTCTGACTCCACCACTTATTGGCTATGTGACCTTGGGCCACACTATATATTCAGCACCACTATGTTGCAGACTGCTTGGCTGGTGGACAATTCTATATTGATTAGGAATTATGCCAACTGAGTCACTGTGTGGTGCTGCATACAAGACACTTATATTAACTCACCAGTCAGGCCAAGGTTGTGCTGGTAAATGGTCCAATATCTAGTTATAAAGAGATGCACACATTCAACTCTTACACTAACAGAAACTCACTCCAACACACCACCAATTAGATTTATTTGAATACTAAACACCAAGTAAGTATCTTGGTGCATAGTTCAGTTCTTAAGAGTGAGTGAGAACATCTGACATCAGGCAAGTCATATCAGGATCATGATACAAAATTTACTAATATGCCCACAATGATGTTCATCACAACATTGCCCAAAACGCAAACACACATTAGTGACATGAGGAGGGGATTAATAGGTACTAAAATACAATGCTGTAACACTCAAAATATTAACCAGAATGCCTCCAATTTTGGATTAATATGATCAATATGTAAAAATATTTTTATTACAATTGTCTACTGTCATGGATATATTCAAAAGATGGAATATTGCATTGAGTAGGCCTTTGAAATAGGAATACAAAGATACAACATAGGTAGGAGTAACAAAAATGCCAAGCCAATGCAAAAAACAATTTAATATCTATATTAAAAGTGAGAATTTGACTTATTGATAATATGAAAGATTTTTGTCATGGCAACTAATGTTACTCAGCTAATTAGATACTGGTGAAGAATATTATTATTATGATAGTTTATAGAATAGGATAGATTATGGTCACGAGATATTTTCCCAGATGTTATTTTGACATGAAAATATATCTACAATGTATTTCAAAGTGGAAAAATAGAGTCTGACCCCATTTTTGCAAACTATAAGTGTTCAATCTGGGTCATAAAAAAGGCTAAAATATGATAATAGTTCTTCATGGATAGCCTAATATTGAGGAATTTACATTTCTTTATGCCTATAAAAATGCCCACATTTTTCTAAAATGAACATTGATACATGTTTGGAAACAACTTGTTTAAATCTAAAAAACAAACAAACAAACAAACAAACAAACAAACAAACAAAAAAAAAAAACCAGGCATGCCTATGTAAGTATTTCTTTCCTTGCTTCCCTAAGAGAAAAGTCCACACCTGTTCAGGTTCCCCAGCAGCAAACAGCCAGAGCATCCTTTCCTCATTGGCTTTTGTTGAGTGGTGGATCAGTTGATAACTAGATGGAGGGTCTGGATTCTATTTTGAGTCCTTGACTACTCCTATCAATTATAACACTGAAAAACAGAGCAGGCCCAGAGAATGAGAAACAGAGCCTGAAAACAAAAATAAAGAAAGCATGACTCATTGCCTCAAATGCTTTTTGTCATTTTTTTTTTTACTTTTAAATTGTATCTTTATATGAAGTAGTTTCCTTTAGAGCACATATAATTATTTGCCCTTTTATCCAGTCTGGCAATCTCTGTCTTTCATTTGGAGTATTTGGAACATTTACATTTAATAAAATTATTAATATGTTTAAATTTAGATCTAACATTTTACTATTTGTTTAATATTTGCTCTATTTGTTCTTTGTTCCTTTCTTGTTTTCCTAATTTGGAGACTAATTGAGATTTTTTTAATTATATGATTTTATTTTGCTATTGGCTAATCAACTGTAGTTCTTTGTTCTCCTTTTATTTTAATGTTTGCTCTAGAATCTGCAAAATGCATTTTAACTTATCATTATTTACTTTATACACCATCATAGTTGAAAATAGAAGGCTCCTATTCATCCTTTTTGGAGTATAGGTAGAATAAAGAAAATAAGTATATAAATCAATTAAAATTCAAGAGTAAGACATGACAAACAAATATAATCAATAGATTTTGACCGAGATAGATGATAGACTAACTTTTCATTGTGGGAATATCTGTATTATCTCTGAATAAATATTCTGCCCAATTTGTTGTAAAATGTTCTCTCCATTTTTCTTTTGTTCCAATGGTTTTGAAAAGCATCACAATGTAATAGTAAGAACATGTGTTTTGGATCCAAGCTATCTAAGGTTACATTTTCTAGACAACCACTTTTGGTTATATGGTTTTACACAAATTACTTAGAATTTTTGAGCCTTCCTTCTGTGCTCCATAAAGAGGGGGTTATAATAGCCACCTTTCAGGAGCTTAAAAGGATTAAATGGTATCATATGTGTAAATGCCTTGGTAGCAGAGAACACTCACTTGGGGAATGATACTAGTTTTCAAAAGGAAGATACATACATCTTCATTTAGTCATTTTAGAATACTTTCTTCTTGTCAAATTTACCTTGGAGTTGAAATGAATTTTGATTGTTCTTAACCTTTCTTTCCCCCACCATTCACACACACACACACACACACACACACACAAGGCAGACTTCAAATCTGTCTCTGATAGTATGTGAAATTGGGCAAATCAAAAGTTCTTGAGCCTTAGTCTCCTCCTCTATGAAATGGAGGTAAATTTGTCATAATTTTTTTTCAAAAAGCAACTGTGAATATGAGTAAAACTCTCATTTTAACTGGTTCTATACAACAGAATGTCATTATTCAAATGTAACTCATTAGCACTTAATGAAGATGTTGATAATGATAAATGCTGGAGTCTGACACCATGTATTTAACCAAAACATATGATGTGGGTTTTTTTCCTCAATGAATTTTCAGTGTAATTGGAGGGAAATGCTGAAAGTGTATGAGGTCACATCTAGCAATCACAGCATGCCATCGTGAGATAAAAGACCCAAGAAGGAAGTCCTGAAATGGTTCAGAGAGAAGTGTGTAGACTTGAAGACAAAAAAGGTTTCCATCTTTGTGAAGAGGAGCATGAAGACCTTTAAGACCTGTTCAGACCCATTTGAGGAAAGAGGAGACGAAGTGGCCATGTTGGAGATGAATGACAGCAAAAGGCCCCCACTGTGACATGCAGAGGCTGCTTATTTCCAGAGAAGACATGATTTGGCTGGGCAGAGTCCTCCCACAAAAGGCAGGGCTGGGAAGGTACACCCAGAATTCAAATTCCTCAATTAAAAACCTAAATATCTTTTTGTAAGCTAAAGGTATTGGGATAGGTGGAGGATGGAGAGGGGACTGGGCCCTGGATGAGGAAAGAGGTGGTAAATTTAGTCAGACGTTATACCAGACCGCATGGGAGAAAAAGAGTGCCCTTCCATTAAACAAAGATCTAGCAACCCACAAGCACATTTTTAAATTTTTTTTCAGTAATATTGCAAAGGAATCTTACTTGGAATAGCCAACTATTTCATAGTACATATACATAATTTACATAGGACAAAACAATATGTCTTTTCAACAGTATTTGCTCTACCTCCTTGGAAACATCACGTAAGCACACACACTCTGAGGGCTTAACATATGTGGCCTGGGCACAAGGTTGCAGCTTTCACTGCCACTTTCCCATGAGCAACTGACCCTGGAAATGCATCACTCCAGAACAGGGTTTGGGCTTTGATTTGAAAGATTGTAGCGTTTCTCTCAGACTTTTGTTCTCCATAGTTTTTTTTTTTTTTCCTTTTTCCCCATTCTTTATTGACTAGTTTTCTCTTTATAAGGAAAAGTGTAGTAGCAAAGTTTTGCAGGTGAAGTAAAAAGCTATTTTTAGCCTTTCTTTTTCTTTTTTTTTTATAAACTACTGGGGAAAAATTGCATTTCATTTACCATATGTCATAATGGCTCTAGGTAGAATGGAAAATTATTAGAATTGAGTAACTTGAAGATCCAGGCCAGTAATATAAATTTTGTCAATTCAAATATATTCAAGGACAGCACTCACTAGGATAACTATTTTACTTAAGTTATAACTAGTTTGGGTCATTTGACAGGCTTGAATTCAGCTGAAATTCAATTCAGTTTTAAAAACAAGCATTCTGACAGGATTAACTAGTTATTTGACTAAATTGACTTGTAGTGTGAAATAACGTGTCAGCTTAATCCAAATGTTCTAACTGGTCATGCAGGCAGATGTAAGAGTAGACCATGAAACACTCTCTTCTGGCTATTTGTTAAAGAAATGATAAATGCAAAAACTTTTATGAGATGTAATGTGAATAGCGGATTATATAATATGAGCCAGAAAGCAAGCAGTTTCTGCCCTCAGACTGGAACGCAACAATCTCACTCATGGAGTATGGATCTTCTGAATATGTTTGCCAGATTTCTGCTTAAACTCAAATTCCAACCCAGGGCTTCCTGGTATCTGCTATGCTATCTCTCTTCACTTCCCTGAACAGTCAAAAGATTTTGAGGAGTTCCTCTGTTCTATTCATGCCTTTACACTTCACTGTTTGTGTATAAAAGACTACATTTTCTAATTAAGAGGGAGAAAAGAGTGGATCTATAAAGTGTCCTAACGATGCACCAAATTATTTTTGCCTGAGATGCATAACTGTCAAATTTTTGTGTCACAAAGAAAGAAAGGAAGGAAGAAGGGAGGGAGAAAAGGAACAAAAGAAGGTTAGAGAAAATAAATTCTTCGCCTATGAGACAAAAATATATGCAGTGTAATGGACACCAATGAAATGTGTAGTAAATTGAAGTAAATTAAGATTCAGAATCCCAGGTCTCTTCTAACCCTAAGAATCTCTGGATCTCTAAAACATAATAATTCCTTAACATCCTCTTTCTTCCCTCTTTTGCAACTTTATTTGGCTGCTATGATGCTTCTGTTTTTAAGAAAAGGATGAATTTTTAAGGATGCAGCGTATTTTCAATTGCAGGCAGGACCCTCAAAACTATGAGTTTTGAATGTTGAGCTGTCTTTTGGGAAATGGTTTCAGAAGATAAGTTCTTCTTATTGTGGAGAAAGAGAAAAGTTGAACAGTTCGAAGTCGTCTTAGCAGTGAAACTCCACTCTGAAGAGCCTTTGAGGTGAGTGAAATGAATCAGAAACATATGGATTACATTTTGCTTTGAGTGCCTCAGGGCTCAGAGTGTTTGGCTAAGTACATTTTAGGTTTTTCCCAATACAGAATTGAAAAAATACTATTGCCTGAAGCACTTTCCCAAGCCCAACTTGTACTAAGATTCAGCTCCTGGACCATCTTGCCCCCCTTCCATTAGAAATGCAAATGAGCCCTGAGCTTCACCATGCTTCCCTGAATACTTGCCTAATTTTTAGAAGGGGTATATAAATGATACCTTTATAAGAAGGAAGGAAGAAAGAAAGAAAAAAGGGAGTGAAGACAGGAGGGAGAAAAACACCCTCTCTTAAACTATCCAGATAATGAGTGATAAAGCTCAACTACTAGAAATTTTTTCATTTATGCTAAAGGTTTATTTTTATCCTGCTCAAATGCCTCTTACAGTGAGGAAAGGCAACTCCCAATGGTGTATTAATTCTTGAATTTGAACGAGGGCATTAGATTCTTTCCAGTTCAGGTTACTGAAAAAGATGGGTCCAGAGGGTCACAACAGAAATCTCTGGGATCCTCCAAAAGAGAAGGGAAAAGAACGGTGCAGGGATGGATATGGGATACGTGTTCCCTCCCCATTTCAAGGGCATGGCAGTGTTGGAACTAGATTTCAGTTGATTAGTTTAGGATTCTATGGTAATAATGATGTCAGAGATTTATTTATATGTGGATAATTTACTTTCTATCAGCTCTATGACCCTATTCCTAATTATTGTGATTTAATTTTCTGAGATAGTGGATGGACAGTTAGTGTCCAAGAGGACAACCCTCATCCATTAGTACAAGAAAATATTTTTGAAGGGTGTTAGGAGTTGCATTCTTTTTGTAATAAAAAAAAAACGACAACAATAAAACAAGCCTGAAGCAACCAAACTGTTCCTAAGAAACACATGGAAAATTCAACTATCCCATATTCATACTATTCTCTACAATGCGAATTGGACTGTGGTGAGCATGTAAGTATCAGAATATCTCAGAAATATATAGAGTGGCTACTCACACTAGAAAAACCACCCCTTTCACCTGTGGAGACTAGATATAGCTGCTGTTGCTATGACCTGCATCAACAAGGTAGATTTTTGGGATCCTCCTGGTGGGTGTGACTTATGGGCAAACCTGACCTTTGATGGCAAGGTTGCCTGGGAGAGAGAATCTCTGTTACTTTCAAATGTTCTTGTGGTAGACAAGGTTCAGATGATAGGGTAGGAAAATTTCAAAATATAGGAAGGAAGATAAGATTCTGGGTAGTAGAAAAGAATAACAAACGTGCCTTATATATACCTTCAACTCTCCAACAGCAGAATCGGAAGACAAGAAGCCCCAGTGAACCAGAAGGCAAGTACTCTGCTAGATCTGAGTAAGTTGTTCAGACTCTCTCTGACTTCTTAGTGGTTTGACTTATGATGGTTCAGCTTATGATTTTTCATCTTTAAAATGGTTCAGAATCAATAGTCTTTCAGCAGAAACTGGACTTCCATTTGAAATTTTGAACTTTCTTCAGGCTTGAGATACACAGTATGATACACTGTCATGATGCTGGGAACAGCCTCAGCTCCCAGGCACCCACACAGTTGCACAGAGGAACAATTGACCCTCTGGGGTACTGTGTTGCTGAACTCCGGAGTTCTCTAGGGTAAGGATACTAAATAGGTTTTCAAGTTGCAGTATTTTCTTTTCTTTCCCTCTCTCTATTCTTTTTCTTTTCTTTTTTTCTTTTTGGCAGGGGTAGGGGGACGGGTACCAGGGATTGACCTCGGGGGCATCTGACCACTGAGCCACATCTCCAGCCCTATTTTTGTATTTTATTTAGAGGCAGGATCTCGCTGAGTTGCTTAGTGCCTTGCTTTTGCTGAGGTTGGCTTGGAACTTGTGATCTTCCTGCCTCAACCTCCCAAGCCACTGGGATTACAGGCGTCTGCCACCGAGGCTCTTTTTTCTTTTCTTTTCTCATGTTTCTGGGGATCCAATCCAGGGCTTTGCACATGCTAGGCAAGCACTCTGCCATTGAGTTAAACTCCCAACCGCTCAACTTTAAATATTTTCAATTCATGGTGTTTTATGGGGACATAATCCCTTGTACATTGAGGAGCATCTGTACTGGCTGATTTTAAAAACAGCAGTAACAATCTATTCTTTAACTTCCAACTAGTAGTTCATGGGAGATGAAGAAGAGAGAGAGAATCAAAAACATTCTAAATCTTTCTGTCCAGTTTGGAAAATAATATAGATCATAATGAACTCCAAGCATTGAAGAAACATGTCTACATATTCCATTAAGATCCAAGGACAGGCTAGGCACGATGGAACACACCTGTAATCCCAGTGGTTTGGGAGGCTGAGTAAGGTAGGAGGATCATGAGTTCAAAGCCAACCTCAGCAACTTAGTGAGGCTCTAAGTAATTCAGCAAGACCCTGTCTCTAAATAAAAATAATAATGAAAAAACAGGATAGGGGATGTGGCTCAGTGGTTAAGTACCCTTGGGTTCAATCCCTGGTACAAAATAAATACATAAAAAAATAAAAATTAAAAATCCACCAGGGTGCATGATTGTAATCCCAGAGGCTTAGGCAGTTGAGGCAGAATGATGGCAAGTTCAAAACCAGCCTCAGCAATTTAGTGAGGTCCTAAGCAACTTAGGGAGAACTTGTCTTCAAATTTAAGACAATAATTTTTTTTAAAGTAAAAGTAAGTGCTGGGGATGTGGCTCAGTGGTTAAGTACTAGGTTCAATCCCCAATACCAAAAGAAAAAAATAAAAAGACACAAGGACAATTCCTTAGTGGCACTACTTGGAAAGAGTTGTAAGAAGGGCTTCAGAGATGCCAGTGAGTTTCTTATGCTGACAACATTAATGTATTCAGATGTGAAGACTTGTCAAGCTTTACCCTTGTGATATGTGCACTCTTCTTATCTATATTGCACATCTATAAACATTTAAAATTATTTATGAAAGAATAGTGCAGGGTCATACATAGTTTAAAAAAAAACTTTATTTTTTAAATGTAGAAAGACATAATAAATAGTAAGTCGTCTTCATGTTTTAGAAGCATAATCTTCTCTGTCCCCTACCTAGAGGCAAGCCTTTAATAACTCTCCTCAAAGCCTTCCAAAGATATCACAGAATTGTGTGTATTATGTTGGTGTATATATTTGTATTTATGAATATATATATTTCCTCTTTTTAATGTAATCTCTATACTCGTTCATTGTACATACTGTTTTGTACCTTGCTTTGATATTTTTAGCTGATGACGTAGATTTGCATCCTTCTATTTAAGGATTACATAGAAATCATGAATTCTTCTGCATGTTTATATCATAATTGATTTATCTATCCCATGGCTACTCAAAAGAGAGGGGCAAGGAGTACCCATGTAAATATGTCATTTATATATTTATGAATATACTATATAGAAATATATGTTATATGTACATCAACACACGAAATTACTGGATCAAAGTGTAGGTTTCTTTTTAATTTTAAAAGGTACTGATCTATGAAAACATTTTACCTTCTTGCATTCTACCAATAATGAATAAAAGTATTGTTCTTCCATATTTTATCAGCACACTATATTATCAAACACTTTTGGTGTCCAATATGACAGGTGAAATTACCACTTTTAATTTTATAATTTATAATTTTAATCTATTCAAATGTTATATATTAAAATATTACTAAATAATTATATTATATATAATTATATACATATTAAATCTTATAATTCATAATTTTATAATTTGAATTTTTAATCTATATTTTAAAAATTTGTTTATTGTTTAATTATTAGCCAAGTAGCACTCCTTGCATATTTTAATAGCCATGTGTCTCTATTTTTTTGTGTTTTCTTTTTTCCCATTTTCATAATGAGTTACCATTTGCTTATTTTTAAATTGTGATGTAGTGCACATAACAGAGTCTACCATTTTAACCATTTTTATGTATACAATTTGCCAGCATTAAGCACATTCACACTGATGTGCAACCATCAGCATTATCCATCTCCAGAACTTATTCATCATCCCGAACTGAAACTCTGTACCCATTAAACAATAACTCTCTATTTCCTTATTAATTTTATGAGCTTTTTATATATTAAGGTAATTTATGATTTGTCACATAAATCCTCACAATAATTCTGTGAGTAGGCAATTGCTATTATGATTCACTGTACTCAGGATTTTACCCCCAGCATTCTACTAAAACTGCTCTTCCCAAGGTCATCCTTGACCTCCGCACTGCTAAATCCAATAATCAGGTTAGTTCTCATCTTATTTGCCCTATCAGCAGAACTTGACACAATTGATCGCTTCCTTCTTCTAATGAGACTTTTTCTACTTGGAATCCAGGCTGTCACAATCTCAGGATTTTTATTTTACCACATTCATCACTCCAGGGAAGTCTCCTTGCCCACTCTTCCCCAGGTTTTCTAAAGGTTGAAAACCTGTAAGTCTCAGTCCCTGTATTACTTGTCTTCTTTGTTGCACTCCCTCCTTTGGTGATCTCCATTCTGTAGCTTTATAGAATCTATATGCTGATGACTACCAAATTCATAGGCCTGGCTCAGATCTCTACTCTGAATGCCACACTTGTATGTTAATTGTTGGTTCAATGTTCTCACATAAATGTTTAATAAACGTGCCAAGCCTAACATGTTCAAAATTGAATTCCTGGCTTGGATCATGGTAGAACAATTTAGTTGGACTGTCTCTGCTACAGATAGCAATTTTAACATCAGGACAAAATGTCTTAAAAACACATGTTGGGCTGGGATTGTGGCTAGGGGTAGAGGGCTCGCCTAGCACGGGCGGGACCAGGGTTCGATTCTCAGCACCACATAAAAATAAAGGCATTGTGTTGTGTTCATCTACAAAAAAAAAAAAAAGAATTTTTTCTCTCTCTTAAAAAAGCAACAACACATGTGATAGTGCAGAGTAACAAAATGTAGAAAGAGACTCAGGGAAGTTAACCCTCGAAATACAGGAATTATGCATGGTAATGTGTAGATAGCTGTGGTTTCTTTGCCTAAGGCCAGTATTCCACATGAGGGAGGACTAGAAAAAGCCACACACATGCTGAATTTAGGGATCACAGGACAGACTTTGGGGCTGGCAAAGTGGTTTGAAAATTGAAGAGAAATACCAGAAATGAAAAAGCTGCAGAAGGTTTGAACCCCAAAAAATGGAATACAAACTTTTTAATATTGAATCGTCATTGAGTGTGTTGATTCAAAGGAGATTCCAGAGCCTCTGTAGAAATAGCATGTGGAAACTAAAAGAACTGAGAGGGCATCCCAGCTTCTTCCCATTGCAGGGAAGACAGTGCTTAGAGTTGGAGTCAATACAGTTCATTGAAACATGATGAAATCCAGAATCTCTATGATATATTAGCACATTGTCTATGATTCAGTGATGTAATCACTGGCAAATGGAACAGGTATGAGACCCAATTCAAGGACTAAACTGCTCAATAGAATGACCCAGAGAAGCTTTTATTTTTTATTTTTTTAAATTAATTTTTTTAAATTTACATGTGACCGCAGCAGAATGCATTACAATTCTTATTACATATATAAAACACAATTTTTCATATCTCTAGTTATATACAAAGTATATTCATGCCAATTCGTGTCTTCATACATGCAATTTGGATAATAATGACCATCACATTCCACCATCATTTCTAACCCCATGCCCCCTCCCTTCCCCTCGCACCCTTCTGCCCTATCTAGAGTTAGTCTATTCCTTCCATGCTCTCCCTCCCTACCCCACTATGAATCAGCCTTTTTATATCACAGAAAACATTTGGCATTTATTTTTGGGGGATTGGCTAATGTCACTTAACATATGTTTTTAAATTTTGATATTAGTAAACTTTAAAAATATATATGTGTATATGCATATATATGATATGATATATATATGTGTATACATAAATGTCCTATGTATATATATATATATATATACATTCATATATGAATTAAGAGAAATTATGTACATAATGAATAAATAGGTGATAAATTTGGTGATTTCAACTGTTAAAAAGGAAATCAGAAGAAAATTAAAAAGAATGAAAACAAAATTCTAAAAATAAAAAGTAAAAAATAATAAAATATTGTAAGATAGATTTAAAAGTGTATTGTAGACAGCAGAAAGAGTTATCGAATATGATGATGGACCAGTGGAATTAGCCAATTTAATAAAACAAAGAGAGAAATCACTTAAACAGAATTAGTAATATTTAATCAATCTATAAGATTATGCCAGGGAATCTAATACACATGTAACTAGAGTTCCAAAAGGAAATAAAGAACAGTGAAGAAGAAAATACTTGAAGAAATATAGAAGAAATTTTCCTAAAGTTCACAAAATAATACTAAACTTTTAAATTCCATAAGCTCCACAGACTTCAGGATACATAGAAAGAAACTACATTGTAGCATGCCATAGTAAACCTTCTGAAAGCTAAAGGAAAGAGCAAGAAGAACATTGCAAATAAAGAAACAACATTACAAATGACAACTGATTTTTAATTAAAAATTTAAAAAGACAAGGCAGTTGATAATGAGATAACATCCTCAAAGCACTAAAAGAAAAAAAAAAACTATCAACCCAGATTTTTATATTTAACAAAACTATCTGTTTAAGATGCAGGCAAAATGGACACATCTTTACAGAAATAAAAACAGAGAATTTATTGCCAGCAGATATGTACTGTAAAAAAAAAAATGCTAAAGGAAGTTCTTCTAAATGAAGGGAAATGATAATAGATGAAAATATGAGTGTGCAGGAAGGAAGAAAAACATCATCAGTGATAAATATAAGGGAAATATAAAAGTGTAAATATTTTCTTTTAATTTGTGTTAGAGACACGTGATTATTTAAAAGATAAAATTATTTCAAGGTAAATTTTTTTTGTACCTTTAGTTTATTGATTTATATGTGGTGCTGAGGATTGAACTCAAGGCCCCGCACATGCCAGACAAATGCTCTATCTTTGAGCCACAACCCCAACCCCTCAAGGTAAAATTCTTGAATGTTAAGAAAGGGTCTCTCAGGAAATGCACACAGACAAACACTTCATGGAAAGGTGATTTGACCGAATGTAAGCAATCCATGTGTGGGATAGAGAGCAAGAGAGGGTTCAGCTTCGTTTATAAAATTCTCAGCTATGTGAATGGGAGTCCCAACACAATAAACAATACTGACACATGCTTTGCTCTTTACAAAGCATTCTCTCTCTCTCTCTCTCTCTCTCTCTCTCTCTCTCTCTCTCTCTCTCTCTCTCTCTCACACACACACACACACACACACACACACACACACATACACACATACACACAAATAAGTTAATCCAGGGAAACTGCTATAGTAACCATATGTGTTTTGTTTGACTTACTTCATTTTCCTTGGCCAAATGCCCATCCCCTAGTCCATTAGGACTTAAAGAAGATACTATCCATTTGGCCATAGAAAAAGACATGTGACCTTTGCCTGCTTGGTCTTAGTACATATGACCCTTGGCCATGGAGACTGCCTTAGGAATGTCACAGCAGAGTCCTGACCAACAAATCAATCCTTCAAACATCCCATTTGCCTATTTATCAAACGTTTTGACAGTGTGCAAGCACTATAAAGAAGAAAAAAGTGCAAAGAATTATCACCTAGTCCTCTGGGAGTTGAAAGTATTAAACATGAAATAATAAAGTTGGTGTAACTCTACTTTGAGTAGAACCAGAGAAATGAAAAATTGTGCTCCATTTGTGTACTATGAACTGAAATGCGTTCTGCTATCATGTATAACAAAACAAATTAATTAATTTTTTTTAAAAAATGGTATTCTAAGAATGTCCCACGTAGTGTGGTAAAGTTCAGATTTAGTTTTTCTTTGGGCCATTTTTAATAGTTAGTTAATTGGGCTCAAGAATAAGGCTTTTTCATTTTCAGCAGCAAAGTGGGACAATGGAGAAAAAGGATCAGATTAAGTCCAAGATAATGCATGTTACTACAGACCTGAGGGGGCTAGATTTGGGACAGCTTCAATGTCAAGGAATTCCAATATGAAAGTGAGGCAAAGAGAAACATGAATAGTGGATGAATCTGAGTCACAGGAGATAGGAGAAGGATTTGTGTTTCTAGATGATTGATGCATGGTTGGGAGAGTGTCAAACAGTGGTGGGATCTATGGCAGGAGATGCCAAGTCTTTCTTGGCCATGATTTTGTAGAGTTCAAGCCTAATAGTTTGTAGTTCTGTGTGGACAACCATTCAAAGTTGGTGTGAAAACCCAGAGCTCTGAATTCAAGTGAACCCCAAAGCCTGAAGAGAGCAAACCTGATACTGAGTTTAAGCTATAGTTCAAGGAAGGATCAAGAGTCAAGCCAGAAAACAAAGTTCAGTATTCATTTCCAAGGATTTGTGGGAAATCCAGAACTGGAAATGAAAGACAAGCAAAGAAGTCTAAGGCTGAAGAACCATGGGAACACAGCAGAAGCTGGAAAAAGAGATGAGGATAAAGTGAATGTTTCCCCCCTAAAATCTCACAAAATATTGAGAATGTTCCCAATTTTATTTTGGTAATGGAGTGCCAGTTGGATGTGTGTAGGGCAGCCTAATTTAAAGATATGAGAGCAGGTGGACATCAGAGAAGAGCAAAGTCAAGGCCAAGACAAGTGATAAGCATGGTGTAAACAGAAAGGCTCTAGGAAAGGGTGGATAAGTGAATGTGGATCCCCTTGCTGGATATTGGGGTGAGGTACTGGCATGGTTTACTGTACTTATACTTAAGGTCCCAAAAGAATGATAGAATCCTGTTCTCATATCTGCCCTTATTATTCCAAGAGAAAAATGTGGTGTTTTGGATTTGAGCAGACATAATGGGTTCACTGATTACCTATGTGACTTTGAACGAGTTATTTAAGCCTCATTCCTTATTTTCCTCATCTGTAGAAAAAGAAATTGTTTTTTGGTACTATCTAATAAGATGATTATAATCACACAAATACAGATTAAATACTGAAAACTATGCCCAGCAAAGATTAAGCACTCAATGTTAGCAATTATTACTGCCTCTCAAGAGAGAAATACACAGAAACAGTAAGCAAATGCAAAATGAAGAACCGCTTTGCTTTCAGCTTTCAGAAGCACCTAAGAAGCCAAATGCAGTGCTCTCATGGGCTCCTAAGTGAAAATGTATTTAAAGTATAAGGGATCTTCACCACTCTTTATACACCCACATCTTGGATCTTAGCAGTGTCTGGTTCAACTCATTTTTGAGAACTGAATGGAATAGCAACTATGCTTGGGAATGTGTAAAGAATGAAGAGAAAGACCTGAATCCACTTATTCACAGCTGCATTGAAAAAAGAACAGCAAAATGGGTAGTGAGCCTGAGATCATAGCATGAAGTGTTAATGCTTCCTAGTAATATATATATAGTCCAGTGAATGTTCCACGGTGCCAGACAGTCATATTAATAGCATATTTCCTATTTAACGAGGAGTACTTTGGAACATGGGACTGGAATCGGCATAGGGAGTAGAGACAGGTCTCTGTAAAGAGAAGAAAGGTAGGTAGTACATCCACTCCTGCACATGGATATATAGACAATTGTTATCAAAGTGCTTCCAGAATCCACAACTGGTATTTCTGAGCTTGTTTTAAAGAATAAACTCAGGATTTGTCCAGGAACTGACTGGAAAAAAGAAGCTACTTGTCATAAGTAGGGCTTACTGGATAATGAAAATTGACTGGACCATCACCCCTAACTGTGTTTGTGAATGATACATAAACTTGGTCTGGCACTTTACAAAATGATGAATTTATATTTACTACATGGTATTTTCATCTTTTAATTAACTGGCTTTTATTACTAATAGCCTCAGTCAAAATATTAAAGAGGGCATAAGTAGTAGTTCCTTTCTTTACAGTGTCCTGCATTGCTGTTGAGTAACTCCTCTTCATTCTTCAGAACTACTGCAAGCAACTTTCAAACTTGTGGTTTCTGCTGAGACTGAAAGCAGACACCAAGCAGAAATCATACAGCAATATGGCATTTCCTTGATATGTACTCTAATTCAAAAGGATAAGAATGCACAGGAGAAATACATGAGGAAATATTAAAAATTGTGCATAAAAAATAAGCAAGTACATGATGAGGTGGGGTCATCTACTAGAATTTAATGTTTGCAGTGGGGAGTGTTGTGAATCCCAGTTTTCAATCATTTTTGATAGATGTGAGTCAACAGAGATTATTTGTGGCAGCTTTTATAGTGAAATGTTACTGCTAAACCTAGGAAAGATTTTAGAAATTTTGTTTTTCCTATCTCATTTCTCTCTCATCCAAAAATCGTCTCATCTGATTAGGTATAGACAAATTTCACAGAATAATAACATTTCAACCCTGGAATTTCTTTGCTCACTCAGTTTTGGAGACATATTTTCCTTCTAGACTCATATTTACTTTCCACAAAGTTCATTCCTTAGCTAATCCTTAAGTAAAGATCTATCATTGGTAAATTCCAAATTTACCTGAACAGGTTTTTGCTTAATCTTAAGCACAGAAAGATAATTTTCCTGAGGATTGGATATGTAAATAGATACATAAATAGTTGTTTTTTCTCGTATTTAAAAATATTATTTCATCATATTTTTAATTTCATTATTAGTATAAGGAATCTTATGTGAATTCAATTATTTATTTGAAGGTAATCTCTTATAAGCTAATTTTGTTGTTTTTTATTTACCTATTTTCTTCTGTAATTTTATTTCTAGATACAGATTTCTGTTTGGGCTCTGTTGTAGTTTCTGAATCTGAGAAATTGTGACTTTCATCAATTCTGAAATTTTTTATTACTTAAATAATACCTTCTTCTAATTTCTTTGATTGTTTGTTTAATATAACTGTTTGATAGATGTTTTCTAGATTGTCTCTTTCAATCTTCCATGGTTCTTTAATCTATCATAATGTCATTTTTCCTCCAAGCAGTAAGCAATTGCTTCAGTATGCACTATATAATAAGTAATTTCTTTAGAGCAATCTTCCAGTTCACTAATTCTCTCTTTAACTCCGCTTAGTCTATTCATCAATACATCCATTGAATTAATAGTTTTAAAAGTTAGGTGGCCTTTTTATTACTAAAGGTTTATTGTTTTAAGATGTTCTAGTATTTTATAATATATTATTCTTTGTATTTAATTCCCTTTTATTTCTTTACATATTTTAAATATGCAAACTGTATAGTCTCTTTCTGGCAATTCCCTAGGAAGTCCAGTGAGTTTAAATATTTTCCTTTTGGTTTTGGTCAATTCTAATGCATATTGGTTTGCTTTTCAGAATTTATAATTTTGGTTTCTCCACTCATTCATTTTAGTTATAACTATGTGAATTCTGCAAAGTTCACCTTGTGGATAATTCTTTATAAGATTTGCTTTTGTTTCTGTCATGAACTTGTTCTGTGGCCCTTGTCAATTACTTGGATTTCCTGGATATCCTAGGTAGTACAGAAATAAGACTGAAATCCATGTGAGCACAGACCTGTGTTCACAATTTCTCAAGAGATTTTTTTCTCCTCACAAGAATTTGCATTCAGATTAATAAGTTACTTCTCTTGCCACAAGTGGTTTCATAGACTGCTCTTTTCATTGAAGTTAGACTCCTTTTAATACCGTTGACTCTATACAGGAGTCTCAGTTTCTTTTCTGTACCTTGCATAGTCACAAGGTTTTTCTTATTATACGTAATCATTTAATCCCTAATTCCCAGGAACTAGAAAAAGGCCTGAGACAGCCAGAACCTCTGAATGAGTCTATCATTTATGATTACAATCTCTCATAGTTTTTGATCTCTAAAGATTTTTCTTTCCTTTTTGGAAATTGTCAAGCCTTAAAAAGCCATTGATACATTTTACCCTATATTTCTAGGTGTTTTGGAGCATGTGTTTTTGAAGATATTTAGTTTTTAATTATTCTGTGGTATGGATCTCAGGGCTAACCTAGATCAATTTGTTGTTTATAAAAATAAAACACTTGTTTCAAATGATTCAAAGAACCTCAACACATAAGAATGAAATAAAACAAAAACAGAACATCTCTGGATATAGGGAGGAAGGTCCATAACTGTGGGTGGAGTTTTCCTTATTCTTTTTTGCAGCATCCAAGATACCATTTGGGACCTGTATACAAGGCACACTTTGAAGAAAAGTTTAATTAAATCAAATATTTTATTTTAAAAAGAAAAAAAACCTAAAAGCATAAAACATGCCTTGTTCAGACTTCTGTCTTTAGAGAGGTCTGTGCCACATACTGATGTGAGGGAAGAGAGTTAACGTGGGACAGCTACTAGGCATTCTCCCTGTTTATAACAAAAGGGAACTTAAACCTAACCTCATGGGTAATGTATTTATAACAAACTATTAAGTTTAAATGCAAGCCTTGACATCTGTAATAGCTACACCCATGATATATTTGAAGTAAACCAAATGCTACATTCCTACTTATTGTTATAACAGAGTTGCATTGGCCCCAGGACCCAAAATTACCTTAAATAATGCAGAAAATCTATTATAAGTGCATATTAATTTAGGAAAAAACAATCTCCTATGATAAAATGTTGTCTTTTCATAAAACATTAAGCAAAACAATGCAATATTGTAAATTAGATTATAAATGAGGTAGAGAAGAAGTCTTGTTTCATTAATCAAGCACTCCAGGCTTTAAAAAAAAATTATTTTTATTATCTCGACAAACTCCATCATATTGGAAGACAGTTGAACTGAGAATACCCTGCCTGAAAGTTTGTGCTCAGAGAGTTTCTGGTTCACTACTTTCTCAGATGTGTGAGGACAGATGAAATTATTGTGGAGAAAATGGAACTATGAACACCAACCCTTTAGCAGGACTGGGGAGGTGCTAGATTTCTGTAACCAAGAGCCATTGTCAGTGGGAAACCCCACTCTCTCTGTCCTGGCCAAGGTTGCAAGCCAGCCTCCTTCATGTTTTAGGAGAAGCCAGAGCCCCTCAAAATACTCGTGGTTGGAAATGTTGCACAAGTGGCATTGAGCAGAACAACCACAGGGCTTTGAGGTTTGTTCACGTCCTCTACAGGGCAGCAAGAGCAAAGGCAAAAACATGAAAGTGAAGCAAGAAGGAGGGAAGCCAGACCAAAGCAAAACATGAAGCAAGATGCAAAAAAACAAAGTGCTTTTCCTTGAGCAAACAGAGTAAAATGTAAGCAAGTGCACTTACGCCCTTGAGTGCTTCCAAACTCCATCACCCAATGGCTATTATTTTCTGGCTTATCTTTTCTATTAGACTCTGAACTTCTTAAGAATAGGACACCAATAATTATTGTTACATTTCTGTAGTACTTCAAGGTTCATAATATGATTCTTACATTGTCTCATTTACTGCTCAAATTAAAGGAGGCATCTATTAATATCATCTCTATTTTACAACTGAGGAAAGAGAGAGGTTAGAGGCTTGCCCAGGATCATGTAGCTAGTAAATGAGAAAGGCAGGAGTTGGGTCAAAGTTTTCTAGTTAACATTCCTGCTTTCTTCCTACCAAACCAACATCCATGTCTGGTTCATTCTGACTCATCTATCATATCTTGTGTAGGACTTTCGTTGTGAAGGATGCTTGTTTAATAAAGGCATGAATGTTTCTGAAAGAAAGTTAAAAACTTCATATTGAGATGACCTGCAGGAATCATTTCAAGTAATCATGTTAAATTAAATCATGTTGAATTTGATTCTTAAGTTGTACTTCATCCAGTCTGTTATATGTGGATAATCTGCACAGCCTTGATATTCCAAATGTCTCCAGACCTTTTTCCCACAGATGGACAACTGTAGGAATACAGCCTCTTTTTGTAATAGCTTATACTTCAGGGTCTCTTCAGGAAGTCCAGAGTTGGCTTGTACCATTGGAAGTCATGGTTAAACTGCTAGAACTAATGTTTATAAGCCATCTGCTGGGGGGGTCAGGTCACATGCTTGGAACTTTACATCCATTGTGTCATTTAATCTTGAAATATAATCATGCAAGAAATGCTTATAATCAATAGGAATCCCAAAGATGTCTCAGGTTAAATTGTTTCCCCAAGATGATTGGCAAGTGAGAGAATAGTGACACCCACTGAGGCTGGACTCACTCAGCAATTCAGCAAAAACCTTCTGCAAACCCACCCTATTCCAGTGGGTCACCATGTCACATGCTGCCACTGGGGAGTTCTGTGAGCAATGAGGTAGATGATTTCAATGTTTATAGTGGGTGCTGTATGAAAACAAAATCAAATATGCTATTTCAGGGGTTTCTGAGAAGTGTCAACATAAGGATCCAAGAAGGCTTTTGGGAGAAAAGGATATTGAATTGAGTCTCTAATGATGTTCAAGAGTTGTATCTAAAAACACATTAATGGCAGTGGCTACAATATAAGTAAGATTCAAGAAGGTAAAGCATTATAGTTCTTTGGACATGATGGATATACAACTGTAACTTCATAAAGGAATCAACAGATGAATAGATGAATGTTTGGCCTACTTGGGCACCTACCAGGAGAGCTGAAACTTAAGGTGTGTTGTGCAGTGCGTCTAAATAATAAAAGCTTTGGGTATCAAGCTGAAGAGCCTGAGTTTTGTCCTGGGGTAATAGAAAAACATTGGAGGATTTGAGTAGGGTAGTGATATAAGATTTATGTGCACTAAAGATCACTCTGGTGGTAGCAATGTGGAGCTTACAAGTGAGGAGAGCCCAGGCTTCAGGCAAGAAGTTAGGAAAGAAGCTCTTGCAATAATATGGGAAGATGTCATAAGAAGCTAAAAATCTATGGCAAAAAAAAGAGAAAGAAACAAAAGAAAAGAAACAAAAACCAAACAAACTAGTAACAGTATAAATCGACAGGAGGGGGGCAAAAACAAAAAAAAAATTCTTAAAACAAAAAATCTACAGGACTCGGAAATGATTGGATTTAAATCACAAAGTTCCCCAGCCTCTGGTGGTCGAGGTCATGTTTATATTTACTGAAATTGCCAACAGTGGAAGTGGCAGATAGAAGAGAGCAGGAAAGGATGAATTTGGTGATGAAGATATTGAATCTGAGACCTAGATGGGAAATCAGAGAACACTAGTTGAATAGGCAAGCCTAGAATTCATGAGGAAAATCCCCTCAGAAATGTGTCTTTGTGAGTTATCAATACATGGGTAGAATTTTAATCATGAATTGGGATGAAATCCTCAAAGACAGATGTGGAAATCCAACATACAGCCCTAAGAGCGCTGAATAGAAGAGGCAAGAAGAAAAGTCCCATCTTGAATTAACTTACGTATACGGTGTGAGGTAGAGGCTCATGTTTCTTAAGGATACCCAGTCATCCTAGCAAGTTTTGAAAAATATATCATTTTCATCCTGGAATTGTTTTTATCTCTTGTTAAAAAAATATTGAAACTGCATAAATATGAATTTGTTTCTGGCCTCCATATTTCTTTTCCACCAATTAGTTTGCTGAGTAGAAGAATCCATTCATCAATATCTTTTCTTCTTCATTATAAGACATGTTATAGTTGGTCTTGAACTCTGTTATATGTCTTTCAACTTGATTCTAAATATTCACTTTTTAGTAACTAGTTAGTTTGATGGTCTCTCCATAGTTACGGAGACCATTACCATTGTTCCATTATTTCATTCATTCATTTTTTCATTTATTTCAATAAATATTTATTGGATGCCAGACTTGCAATGAGTACTATGATTAGAACAGAGAAACAGCAATAAATTAAGCAAGCATAATTCCTGTCTTAAGCAACTACCATAGTGAAGGAGACACTTATAGAAATAAATAACTAATTTACTATGCACTAAAAATAAATACTCAGTCAATAAATATTTATTGAGTGTATACTATTACTTGGCTATATGGAACACTAAACTCATGTTGAATTTCATATTTGCCAACACAAGTGTGAACTCTTCTCAGCCCAATGTCACCCACATAATATATTTTCCAAGCTACAGATTTATTGCTAATTAGTTGGATCCTTCTCTTTTGAACACTTCCCACCACAAATGCATCATAACATGAATAGTGATATCTTAGGTAAGCATAGTGCTTTCCACTTGTTGAGATAGTCTTACACCCATTATTTTGTTTTTCCTCTTCATTTTTCTCCTGTAAGTTAGAAAAAGGTAATATTGTTCTTATTTAACAAAGAAATGTAGATCACAGCAATGTTAAGTGGTTTGCTTGTCATCATTCAGTAAGGACAAGAACCCTCCCCCTTTCCCACTGTTACCCCAATGCCCTTCCTCCTTCTTTTTCCCATTTCTCTCTCTCTCTTTTCAGCATCTTATCAGTGCCTACCATACCGGGAAAGCTTCCAATTTCAGGTACCATTTCTGGGCTCCAAGTTAAGCTGCCACAATGGCACCTGATGTTGAAAGACCACAATAGATTGTCAGTGTTATCTCCAAGTGCTGATGGAGATTTATGAATTGGGATGGAGAAAAGAATCATGATCATTTTCACTATTATAACTGCCTGCAGCAGATTCATAACATTTCTGACACTTTTTTCATCCTTTTTACCAGGCATCAGCTGTCAAGGGAAGGTGGCCCCTTCCCACCCAGCTTGGGAATGAAGTGATAAATGTGTCAGAAAGCTCATGCAGAGTGCAATCTTCTGCCTTGTAAACAGGGTTCATTGATACATACATTAAACTTTGCTTTCTTTTCTAAGCCCCCATAAAGGTGCTTGAAAAACAGCACTGTCACTGATAAATGTCTCCTGCATCATGGGATGTTTAAGGATGGGGCCTGGTTAAACTATAAATAAAGATATATAAGTGGCTGAATATCTTGAGTCTTGCTGGGCACCAGGCTGACCGATATGTCAGGGCTGTCGCTTTTACATGAACAAATCTATACCCGGGTTCTGAATTTTCATGAGCTCATCCTCTTCTTCCAACCTCCTCTTCCTCCCCCTCCCATATCTTCCTAAAACACTTATCAAACCTCTAAAGACATGGAAATATTGAATGCATTAAAAAAATTTTTAGGTCAGTTTATTTTTTTCAGTGTTTAATGCAGAAAAGGGCTCTGTTTTGCATTCCCGTCGGCAATGTAGACAGAGTGAGGAGTGTGTAATTGGGATCACGGTGGGAAGTATGCTAGGGACCAAGAAAAAGTTTTGCAAAATTAGACTATCAAGAGGGTGTGGGGGGAAAACAAGGAATAATATTTCTTTAGGCAGAATGCAGTATACAAGTGTACATTTTTCAACAGAAGATGAAAGGGATGCATTATCCCAACAAACCAAAAACAAAAAGCCAGCAAAAAACAAACTTGAAATGATGGTTATGTTTCAGGTCTTCAGCTTTTGTTGTCATTATTATTAATATTATTAAATTATCTATCATCCATCCATTACCTGCTAGTTGTCTATTCCCTTTTACCTGTCCAGTACCTATCATGGCACCTGCCACATATTAAGGGTTCATTGAAGTTAAATGAAACAAATTCATTATTTGGTCATTCCACTTTATAATAAAAGGAATATTCCATCTCTCTATGCTCCCATAAGAAGAGGAAATACTAGGTTCTTATTTAATACATGGTTCTGCTGAAATTGGGGAAAGTTTTTTGAGGCCTGCACTCTATTGGAGTCTTCTTTTCCTCAGGCTTGGACTGAAAGACTTTAGTTTCCCTTCACATCCCTCTTCTTGTGCCTTTTGTTGTTTCCCAAGAGGACTTGCTTCTTCTGGAAGCACAACTATGCTTTTGGAAATGTGCTTCAGCTTTTCTGTGCAAGCCCATTTTTAATCCCAACTGACTGACTACTTTAAGAATCTGAAAGTTGCTTTTCCTGGCCTCATCACCAGGCCTCTTATCTGATTATAATTAAGAGTTCCCACTCTCCACTTCTCTGGCATGATCCTGAATCCAAGGTACTGCTTGTACTGGGGCAGGCAGACAAAATGAAGGCATACATTTAAATTGTCCTTGGAGAAGTGGTTGATTCCAGGACTGTGGAAGGAAAATTAGAAGATGAACCTAGAACATCTGTGGGACCTCAGAAGAAGAAATATTCACACCATAAAAATGGGAACATGTCAAAAGGTCAAAAGGAAATAGGTGTTCTCAATGGCAAAAGTCAGAGAAGAAAACTGATAAAATACAAAATGATAATATTGCATAATAATGCATAGAATAAAATAAATATTCATGAGTCAGAGTATTATATTATGCATAATTGTAGACAATTACATATTTATTTACAATTATATTTATACAAATTTTGTACAGTTATATTTATAAAATTTATATGATTATATGTATTTATTCAAAATTGTCTTTATAAAATACATCATTGAATAAAGAAGTTGGTGGGGAAGATGCGACAACCTTTCTTTGTAGAAGAGTTCCAATTTATCAATATTCAAGGAATGTGGAAAATATAAAATCAACACTAGAATACCATAGTTATAATTATTGCAGGCAGGATCCACCAATGAATGCTAAAGTTTAGTTGGCAAAAGTTTGAGGAGAGACAGGGCATTTGCATGACTTAGAGGTAATTCTTCAAACGTATTTATTCATTTATTACAAAGGGAAAAAGAGAAACTTTACAGTGGCAAAATCCCTAAATGTCATCTTCAACAAGTGAACAAGGTCAAGCTTACATCACGTAACCCCTGGTGTGATCTACCATGACATACTTGCCAAGATGGCAAGATGTGGTACATCTTGTCAACAATATGTGGCCTCGGTGGAATCATAATGAAACATCAAACATGCCCAAATTGAGGGACAAAATGGCTGTCCAGTACTCGTAAAAGTGACAAAGTCATGAAAAACAAGGAACGTTTGAGGAACTGTTACAAGATTGAAGGAGGCCAGAGGAACAACAGTTCAATGTATCATGGGATCCTGGGCTGGGCTGCAAAACACACAGACACAGAGGGAAGGTTGGCAAAATCCAAATAAAATATGAAGTTAGCTAATAGTATTCTACCCATCTTCATTTCCTAGCTTTGGTCATTATATAATACTTACATAAGATATTAATAGTAAGGGTGTATGGAAGCTCCCTTACTATATTTGAAATTTTTATGTTTTTTAATATAAAATATTTCAAAGTTTCAAAAAATGAAATTATAAGTAAACATATAGCTAGGACATTTTCTTTCACAATAAAGTCTTAGGAACTGGAACCCAACTGATTGGAACTTTAAAGGGATAGAGATTCTATTCTCTATAATTGTGCACTCATCAGAACACTTGACAAATAAGCTATTATCTAGGATTTAATTATAAAATTGACTTTCAGGGAAAATCCTGGGTTTAGTGCAGATCCAGGATAGCTATGGTCCTGGAGATTGGGGATCCCCACCCATCCTCCTTTTCCAGCCTGTCCTTGCATACCTCTGCTCTCTAGCCTGTCTGAGTCCATCAGGTATTTCTACAACTACACCTTTTCCATGTTCCTTCCTCAGCCAGAAATTACCTTTCTCCTTCATCTATGCACTGCCTTTGGTAGTAATCATTATGCAAATATTTAGGGGTTTAGCACAGTAACTGAGCCATAGTTGACATTCTATAATGGTAGCTCTGTGTTTGCTTTATTTTTATTTATCTGTTTATTTTAGGACAGGCTTATGCTATGTTGCCCACACTGGCCTTGAACTTCTGGGCTCAAGTGACCCTCCTGCCTCAGCCTCCTAAGTAGCTGGGATAATAATCACTTGCCACCATGCCCAGTCTTTGTGTTTAGTATTAATGGTAGAAGGCTCAGTGATGTCACCTTGCCCGTGAAGTCTTTGTTGAATTCACTTACATATTCATTAAGCAAAAATTCTGCTGAAATGTACTTTGTTCCAGGTACCATGTATTTACTCATGATTTAGAGACCTTGGAGACAGCCATCAACAATTCTGACTGCTCTTCCTACCCTGGCACAGCTTGCAAAGTCTAATACAGCAGATCGGTATCAAACATATCTTCCCAGGTGTGAGCAGTGCTAGGAGAGGGGAAATATTGGTTTTGAACCTGTTATGGTCACATTGGTTTTGAACCTGTTGTTTCCTTCTCTGCCTTTAGACAGAAAGAACAGATTCTTGATATTCTCTTATTTCCTGCATTTTAGACTGGGCAAGGGGAGATAAAATGGAGATAGATTATTTATAATTAAATAAGAAATATTTCTCTGGAAAATTCACTTGAATAGAAAGCCCCACTCTCATTCACTGAATGTTCTGTTTGGCTGAAAATTATTTATGGGTGTGGCTTCCTTCATGTATGCATCTGATTGAAACCTCTTGGGACATAGTTGGAGCTGGGTACTTTGTTGTTTATTGTGGGCGTAGAAAAGCCGTTAGCCTCCGTGAGAGCCTAGTCCAGTAGTTGACATTAAAGAACATAAATATTACCATCCAATGTGGTCAGTTAAAACCCAGAGGAAGGGACATTAGATTCTGCTTGTGGAGAGAGGTCAGGATAAGTCTGACCAAGGAGGTGACATCAATTTGACTCCAGGGGGAAACAGGACTGCTGCCTCAGAAAGGATGGGGGTGTTCTCCTGCACAGTAGCAGAGACCACAGGACCAAACAGTTCATTAAATGCCCACAGCGGGTCATTTTACTTCTGTCCCCCTAAATTTTGTAGGCTGTGAGGCAAGGACCATTTAGGGCCCTAAGGAGTACCTATGATGTTTGGTGCTGTGGTCATACTGAGTGCCAAATTTGGGTGAGGTATTAGTATCTATATTCATAATGTTTGCTGAAATTTGGTGCGATTCTATCCTTTGTGTTTTGAGCTTCTTTTCAGTAATGTCTGCATATAAGATACTCACCAACCTCAATCTGCTTGTTCACCAAATCTCTTTCACTCATTTCCAAATACCTCCCCACCTCTCAGATGCTTCCCTCCCTTCTGTGGGTGTTTGTACAGACAGCAGGTCCTCCCAGAAGACTCAGGCTCCCATGTTTGTCTCCAAATGTGTCCACAGTCTACCCAGTGAGGGCAGAAATCCCTGCCCTGGAAGATAGATCTCACCCACAGGGATGCTTGCCAGAGGTTCCGTAAATTTGGTTTCCCAGAAGAGTCAAGCAATGCCAGCAAGGGCACATATATTCTCTATCTGGAGTCTGGAGTCGTTTTCAGTCTCTCTCTCTCTCTCTCTCTCTCTCTCTCTCAGAATACAATGGGAAGGCTACCGTTGAGTTGTACAGTTTTAACCTGAGAATAAGGTGATTTGGATTAAGCCCTACTTCTCTCTCTCACTAGCCACTGGGAATAAGCTGTCACCTCTCCAAATGTCAATATCCTTCTCCATTGAATGGTGATAGCAGTAATTGAATGTGCCCATCTTCTTGGGAGAGTCAGATAAGATAATGAAAGTGCTGTATACACTGCAAAGAACTATACAAATTTGGCAAGGTATTATTAATGTCAATGATAACATTAAATAATCCCAAATATAATAGAATGAGTATTTGTTGATATTTTGAGATTTTTTTATTATTAATCTGGACCATTTTCCTAGGCAGATTATTATGAGTATCATTTCTTATTGGAAGAAGGATATTATGATTTATCTGAGCTTTTCCAGATAAATCAATATTTACTCTGCATGTTGAGTTTGTAGCATACTTCCCAAGTTCACCCCAACTGCAAAATTTTAGTGAGAGATGACATCAGTCAGATACTATTCCAATCAGAGTTAGCCTCTGAAAGAAAAATGATGATAAAGCCACATGACTGAGGCTAAGAGCTCAAGGCTGGGGAGACAGAGAGATGAGGTTCAGATCTTGCCTACAGATGGGTTACAGCAAGGTAACCCAGACACCTATGTGACTTCTCTGGGCTTCAGCACTTCACGGGAATCCCAGAACTCCTTCATAGCTTAGCATGAATATGAGATAAAAGGATGCATCTTTATAAACTCTTTGAGTGCTTCAGTTAAATTTCCTTTATTGTCATTAGGTGAGACACCTGGCATTCTCTTTTGATTGACAGAAATCAATCATATCCGTGGGCAGTGAGCTATGGCTGACAGTCCTCTTTAGAGAAATGCATTAGAACACCACAGAAAAGCCCATGAAATCTGATCACACTTCCTGAGTTTAAATCCTGCCTCTTTCCACTCTTGCCAACTTGATGACTCTGGGCAAGGTATTTAACCTCTCTGTGCCACAGGCTTCTCTTTTTTAAAACAGAAATGACAGCTATATCAACTTCATAGTGGTGTTACAAGGAGAAAATGAGTAAAATAGGAATGAAAGGCTCGGCCTGTAAAGTTTAATTCTTTCCATTACTAAATACTGCACGTGTCCAGTGTTTTTAAAGAGCCTCTCTGTTCATGGGCAGAATGAAGACACATGGAAGGAGACACTTAGCTGCTGTTAATGGAAAGCAACTCTACTGTCTCAGAAACTGCCTGATCTCAGTCGGCTGGTTTATTTTTGCAGGTTTTCCATTTGAGGGGACTTTCTTTTCCTCATCTCTCAGCCTTTGCCATCACTGACTGGAAGAGCCAAAAATGGCATTGGGATTTTCTTGAAAACCCATCATCATACCATGCACAACTAAAAAAGGCGTGTTCGTATTTTGCTTAGACATTGTTGCTGCTGTGGATGGCAGAACCTTGGCCTGGCAGTCACCATGTTCTGGTCCTGCTCTGCCACCAACTTTCAGGGGCCTTGAACGAGTCATGTCGGTCCCCTGGATCCCAGTGTCCTCCAGAAAAGGAGACTTTGCTTTAAAGAAATGCTTCAATTACCAAAATACTTCTTCCTAAATATATTTTGTTTTGTTGAAAAAAAAATTTTTTGAGACAATTTTTATGCTTATTTTGGAGCAGATTTAAAGCTGGCAATTCTTTTCCATTATGGGTATATTTTTTTGAACTCCAGTCTGAGAAGTGCTGCGCTAGGTCAGGGATGGGCCGGACACCTGTTGTTACAGCAAGGGCAGCCTGAGGGCTCAGCTCCTGCCCTCCCCCTGCCCACTACAAGAAGGAAATTTGGGGGCTCCTTGTTCATCAGGAAAACCTACATTTCCCTGAGTCCTTTGCAAGAATTAACATTACCCAGGAACAAAGTGAACAACTATAAAATGTTTAACAAATGGTCACAAGGAATGAATTGCCGCTTTCCATTTTTTCTTCCTGATCTCCTGATGCCAATTCCACTTCACCCCCTATTGTGTTCATTTGTTGGCTCTTTGTTGACTTTAGATTGGAAGTACTTTTGGTGGGGAGCAGGGATTAAGTCTGATTCCTCTCCAAGTCTCTAATGACTAGATCTCAACCTACCACATTGAAAACATTTAATAAATAGTTCAAACAAAGGAAAAAATGGACGTCCTTCCAAGATATTGCACATTTTGACTCCTAAATCAAAAGATTGGCTAATTCATTTAAAACAGTCTTTTTCATTACTCCCAGCCTGGTCTCCTGGCCTTTGGGGATTCCATTAAAGTGTAATTTACTAAATATATAAGCATGTGCCTCCTCCTCCCCTATATTCCTTTTTCTTTTTTTTTGATGGGAGGTACCAGAGATTGAACTCAGGGGCACTCGACTACTGAGCCACATCCCCAGTCCTATTTTGTATTTTATTTAGAGACAGGGTCTCATTGAGTTGCTTAGCACCTTGATTTTGCTGAGGCTGGCTCTGAACTTGCAATCCTCCTGTCTCAGCCTCCCGAGCTGCTGGGATTACAGGCGTGCGCCACCACGCCCAGTTGTATTCCTTTTTTCATTGTAGTAACAGTCACTGGGTTAAGCAGAATGAAGCAGGTCATGCAAAATTTCTGCCTTCATAGACCTTACAGTCTGAAGGAAGGATACTGAATGATAATTACCAAATAGTGTATTACAATATGGAAAAGGAGTTTGCATGAAGCAGAGGGGAAATGAGTGTTTTCTAAACTGATAAAGCCTGAAAGTCCAGCGGAGGTTTTTACATGGCATTCCAAGAGTTAAACTCAGCTATGTTAAAGACAGAGTAAAATGCTTCTCCTGAGACCATCCCTACTTACATTCATTTCTGCCAATCACAATGTCCTACTTCCTCAAGTTTGCTTGGGTATTATCTCTGTCTCAGTAACCCAATCTCCTACCCTCTCCTACCTGTGCTGCCATCTTATTTTTATCCTAATGGATCACACTTTCCTTCCTACCTGACTCAACATCATCTTGTTTGACTCCTCCACTCACCACCTCTCTCTTCTCCCTCTTCCTGTTTTCTAGTGTTGATAGTTCTGCTTTTGTATCTTGCCTCTCTATCATTTGCTCTATTAGCTAATGAAAGGAAACAGATTAGAGAGAAAAGACCCTGAGCTTTGAAGAAAGTCAGACTTGAGTTCAAAGTCTAGTTTCACTAATTAATAATGATATGACCTTGTGTGAGGAGTCAGTAATTCCAAATGCCCAGAGAGGACAAATAAGAGGAGGAAACAGTTGCATAAAAATGTCTGCCCATAATTTGCATCTGATCTTGATGGGTTGAATGCCTTTTACAATAATATCACTGATATATCAGGTGCTTTGAGTACTGTTTTACACACATTTTGCTTATAAATTCTTTAAAATATTCCTGTGCGATGGAACCATAAAACAATAATAATCTTTGCTTCTCATCTTCATCCGCATTTTATATGGGAAAACTCAGAAGTACAGGGAGAAATGTTCATGTCTCAGATTTCCACAGTGTGTGATTGTCAGAAACCAGACTCAAACCCTGGAGTCTCACTCCAGACCTGTGCATTGATGGTACTCCCAATTGCCAATTATACTTTTCGTTTTCTCATTTGTGAAATAAAACTAATGATATATCCTTCTCAGATTTGTCACGAGAATTAAATAAGATAATGTATAAAAAATCCCTATTATACTTTCTGCTATTCAGTAAGTAGTAAATAAATGCCATTTGTGCCTCCTCCTGTGTTTATTTATTTACTTACTTACTTTTTTATTTTTGTGGTGTTGGGATTGAACCCAGGGCTTCTCATAGGTCAGGCAAGTGTTCTGCCACTAAGCCACACTCCCACCCCCTAAGCGGCCATAATTTCTAGAATAGCTCCCCATTTCTCTAAGAAATTTTAAGGGATTTTTCTATTATCTTCTAACTCTTAATATTGCTGATAAGCAATTACATGCCATTTTAATTCCTATCATTTAGTATACAATCCCCAACCCTCAAACTTTTTAGGACCTTCTCTTCTTTCCAGTTGTCTTGAAAATTCAGGTGGACGCATGCCTGATGTGTCTTCAAACTTCATTGCATTTGAGTACCCAGGAGGCTCTTTCAACATGGCAACTCAGGCCCTTCTACTTGGAGCTGAGCAGGATGGAACAACAGCTCAATCAAAGCCAAGACTCAGCCAATTTACAGACCACTGGGCAAAAAAAGAGATATTGCCATACGCCACTGAGTTTGGTTGTTGATTTCTTGAAGACTGACAAATACTCATTGGCTGTCTTATGTATTTGAGAACGATGCATTCAAAGACTGATTAGAAGTTGTGTGTGTGTGATTTGTGTTTATGTGATTTCTGTCTTTCTCTGTGTGTACTTCATTGTATGTATAAGGTGATTGTGATGGGGAGGGGTTTGGGACTCGTTAACTAGGGAACCCCTAAAGAGAGATTGGGCAGGTCCTGGCTATGTCATGAAGAGCCCTCAAAGATAAAGTCTTCTCTAGAACAGAGAGCTTCTACAGAGAAGCCTTGCCATCCCCTTCCTGGGTAGCAATCTACAGAATGGCTGTGTTCTGGCAGCTGAGCTGGGGAAGAAGGCTGCACTCTGTACATAGACTTTACTTAATCCCTGGCTTTTAGGGCTGTGCCTTACTGCTACCTGCTCTATGCCTACTGTTCCCAGGTCTGGAGCTTCTTTGGTCCCATGCATTCATAAAATAACCCTCTAGCTCCTGGTTGGGATGGAGAGCAGTCAACACTGGCTGCATTGACTCAGGGAGGGATAAGGGGTTTTTGGATGAATGGTTCTCAATTGGAGGAAATTTTGCCCCTGAAGAATGTAATGTCGTGAGACATTTAGTATCTGTGAGCAGAAGCCAGGAAGGCAGCTCGACCTCTGATGATGGAGATGCCACTGAATAAAGAAGTGTCCTGCCCCAGATGTCAGTAAGGCTCAGGTAGAGACCCTGCTTTAGACATGACTTCCAGCAGGCACTCACCCTGCTCGTAGGACCCCTACAGAGAGGTTGGGCAGGTCCTGGTGATGTCATGAGGAGCCCTCAGAGATAAAGTCTTCTCTAGAACACACAGCTTCCCTCTGAGGAACCTGGGGTCTCTAGTTCCAAAGATCTCTCGGGTGCCTGAGTCAGCGGCTGCCCACTGGCACCTCTTTGTGAAGGTGGAGAACACTGGTCTTGATGGTCTGCAGGGGCCTCTGTAGCTCTGGCGCTGAAGCAGTTTCACCTCTTGTTCCCACTGATGGTTATCCACTGTCTACCCGATCCCTCACACACCAGGTTTCCACCTTCCAGAATACTTGGTAGGACCCCTGCCCACTCTTGTCACCCGTTCATTCTCCTTGTCTCTCAGGCTTAAACCTCTTTTATTGCTTTATGTCTTTTTAGTTGGGTTTTGACAAAGAGTTATAATTAATGTTTTTTGTCTCATTTGTCACATTTAACTGGAGGTCTGTAGTCTTCCCACACTCTTAAAGAACCATTTCCTTGCTTTCTTTTATAACTTTGTATCATGAACTACAGGTTATTCCTGGGTTTATTATAAAGATTCCAGGGTCCACCGAGTCCAGTGGATGGTCATAAAGGAAGATGGAATAGAGATCTTCTACTCTTCTCTGATAATACTCTTGTGTTTTCATTAGAAATAGCAATCATCGGTCACCAGAGGTGAGGAAAGCTTTGGCTGCAGAGCTGCAAGGGCTCCTGCAGACCATCGAGACGAGTGCTCGCTATCTTCAGTCATGTCACTTAATGCTACGGCTTAAATCATAAATGTCTCTCAAAGGATCATGTGTTAAAGTATTGGCCTCCAGCAGGGTGCTGTATGGTGGAATCTTTAAGAGGTGGGGTCCTGTGGAAGGTCTTCAAATCATTGCATCATGACCTTGAAAGGGATAGTGGGACCCTTGCTACTTCTCCAGCCTCTTTATCTCTCCTTACTTCTTATTCATGAGGGAGCAAGATTGCTTTCTGAGGTCCTTCCACCATGATATACTGTCTTTCCAAAGGCCCCAAATAAAGAACCAACCAATCATGGACTAGAACTTCTAAAACTGCATCAAAACAATCCTTTTATAAGTTTATTATTTCAGGTATTTTGTTACAGTAAGAGAAAGTTGACTGACACTTTTGACTATTGCAATCATATCTACTTGCCTTTATAAATAACAGTGCTCATGAAACATACTTTAGTATTTTTAATTCCATTTTTTAAAGAAAACATTGCATTAATTCTTTAAATGGAATAGCTGAACAATTTGCTATAATTAGGATGTTACCTTAAAAATCAAATAGGTGGGGCTGGGGATGTGACTCAAGTGGTAGCGCACTCACCTGGCATGTGCCAGGCGCTGGGTTCAATCCTCAGCACCACATAAAAATAAAAAAAATAAAGATGTGTGTCCACTGAAAACTAAAAAAAAAATAAATATATATTTAAAACTCTCTCTCTCTCTTTAAAAAAAAATTCAAATAGGTGATGGGGGCAGATGGGAGGGTGAGTTTTATATTCTACCTGACACTGTTGCCCACCAAAGTCTCTGAGTATGAGATTTGCTCTATAAAAAAAGAAAATCAGCAAGGATTAGAGAGGTGTTAAAAACATCAGCACCAACTGAGGGTTTATTTTGATATAATAAAAGAAAAGTACTGAAAGTTAGTTGGAAAAAGGACTGTTTGTTACATAACTCACTGTTAGCAAGTAGCCACAAATCCTAAACCAGCAATGTTAGACTGCCTCTTTGAGAGGCTTGGGACTCGTCCAAACCTATGGATTTCTCAGATGGAGTCAAAGGATAAGAGGGAAATGCCATTTGCAGTGTCCCCAGCAGGCCAACTATGGTGCTGGCATCCACCTCCAGGTCTTGAGAACAAGTCTGTTTTCTTCCCATAAATCTCTATTTTCCTATAGAAACACAAGTGTTAGGAGGCAGTGCAGGAAGAACCAGTGAAAAAACTCTATCAGAAAACATGAGACTGTTCCCTTCCTTCTCTTTCTTTTAAATAAGCAGTAACACATAGGATTATTGCCTTTATAGGAGTGCATCACCGGAGCCTTCTTTCTGTCTCTCCTCCTTCGGATCATTTTTCAGTTAAGGATTGTTTTTCTTTTAAAAATATGTTTTAGCTTCTCTTTTACAACGTTATCCACACTTTACAGAAAGGAAGCTTATTAAAAGTTAAAAAGGAGCACAAAAAATAGCACCTACGTTGCAGGCGAACAAAAAAATACATATGGTGGGAAAACTGCGAATTCTGCCTTTATTAATTAAATGACAGTATAACAGGTTCCATTTTCATATGCATTTTTAACCATACAGATTTAGAAATGGATATTGGAACAGTCATGGTCCTGAAAATATAAATCATATTTTGACTTGGAGTTTTAAGAAAAAGAAAGACAACTACCAGATATAATTAATTCAACCCACCACATCTACCACAGAGATTTCTCACAAAGAAACAAAACCAAGAAAACTAAGCGATTCCCTTGAATTCCTGAGCTCTTTTATTTTTCTAGTCTTTATTACTAGATGCATTTCAAGGCCTTCTTATATTCCCACAATTAGGCTAATTTTTGCTAATGAGGATACCCCATAATAGAGGAAGCTGAGGAGCCAAACAATTTTGTGTAATGCAAGTAGGGTTTTAGTTTGTTTTTTAATGAAATGAGGTTCATCTAAATCTATAAACCACTGCCTATTTTCTTTCTATCTCGTTCTATTTGCTATTCACATGAACCCTAAGGTGCTGGGCATGCTTGTCATGGCACTTAATGTCTCCAGGGTCAACTTGTATTTCAACACATAGAAACACCTCTGGCCAGGAAAGCAGGACTGTGCTACTCTTTTTAGAGGTGGCCCCTAATTCACAGTGGTCATTTGACCTGAGTAAGGTCAATAGTCAGTGACCTGCTAGGAAGAGCTTTTTCAATCTGGGCTGATAACAACGAGTTAATCCAATCAGACTATCATCTTCTATAAATTGGCATTCATAAAACAGAGCTGTAACAGACACCTGGAAATGGAAGTACTAAGAAAGAGAAGCCATCCAGGCTAAGAAAGGTGTGGAAAGGTTGGGAAGTTGATTCAGAACAATCTCCCACTTCTAGGATGCTCACCTTGTATGCTTGAAGTAACTGCCTTTTTCTCAGGGTGGCAGAACCTACAAGAAAGTTGTTGCCAACCTAATGGAAGTAGATATTCATAGACCCATTTTATAGATGAAGATGCTGAGGCTAAGAGGCAGTCTATAAAAAATCACTCCTATAATTCAAATTCCCAGCTCAGTGCTCTATACTTGCTACTTTCCATGCTACTTTCTGGATTCATTATCCAAGGCTCTCTTACCTTAGGATTTCATACAAGTCCACAGACACCCAGAAGAAGATAAAGGACACCCTCCAGTCCTGCCTGCAAAATACATCTAACCTTCTACTTCTTTTCTTTTTTCTCTTTTTTTCAACACCCTCAGTTGGAATCTGATACTAGCATCTTGTATTTGTTTCAAGTGGATGTATCCGGACTCTGATCTCTACCTTGTGCCCCTATTTAATTTCCACACTGCAGCCAGAGTGCCTCAAGGTGATGAACTGAGTGTACTCCTTAAGCTACCTGCTACTCCTTCCTTCCTAAGACCCATCAAGCTTAGGACACATAGAATGAAACTCCACCTTTTTTTAAGGTGTTAAGAATGGGAAATAGGGAAGTGTAACCATAGCAGAGATTTTGATAAATTTCTAGAGGACTTGTAAGGTGGATGGAATCATGTTAACTGATAAACCAGGATCATGGAGACGTGAGTTGGAGAGGCTGAAGGGAAAGCAGAGTCTGCTCTGTCCTTGGAGTTCCTATGTGGATCTGGACAAGAGACACCTTCTAAGGACAGAAACCCGGAGAGGGAGCTGGTGTTCTCTAGGGTCAGATGCTCAAGTATGATCCTTCATTTATGAGCACAGTAAGGTGACCATGGACACCAGACAGATGAGGTAATCTAGGAACAGAAAGGTTAGCACCACAACCAACCACCATGAGGTAAAGAGGGAATCTGGGGAAGAGAAGCAAACCTTTTAAAAAAATCTTACTACTATTTTTATAGAAAGTTAAGAATATATTTCAGCATAAAGCAAGAATAGGTCACTATGAAAATTTGTCAAAGAAAAAGAAAATATTTATGGAAAGGAAAAAACACTTGCCAACAAACTCATAAACTCATTTAAACAACTACTAGAAAACACTGAGGAGTTTCCCTAAACATGAAATAGAGAGAGAGAGAGAGAGAGAGAGAGACCGACCCAAGTATGAGTCAACCAAAAAATAAAAAAAAACCCACCAACATCCATTAAAAGAAAGAACAGAATTGGAGGAAGAATAATTTTAAAAATAATATGAAAATCTTTCCTAGTACTAGAGAGATACAAATACAGAATGAAAGGCTTCACTAAACATTGCAAGAAAGAATGGGGAAAAAAAGATCCATGCTTATAATCATCCTTTCAGTTTCAGAACATTAAGAGCAAAAAGAGATTCTTAAAAAAAGTGAAACTTTTCAAATAAAAATAAACATATAATACACAGGTCACTAGATAGAGCAACATCCTAAATGTTTTCAAATGGAAATATGAATATACGCATGTACATATCTACACACGTGTGTATGAGCATGCACACACTTTGTTACAAGAGAACAGCAATCAGATCTGCATCATACTTAGCTACATTCAGTGCTGAGTATGATAGAATCATGTCTTTAAAGTTGTGGATTCTTCAGGACTTGACTTGTCAGATCCTCACAACAACTCTAGGAGAAGGTGCCCAGGATGTACAAAGTTAACTCTCAGAACAAAAGTGCCTGTGTTTCTAATTCCAATGACTATGGAAAATCACATCCAAGGCATCCTTTCTGTTCCAGACCCATATCAATAACAAAAATAATTAAAAATGAAGAAATTTAAAATTCAGAACTGAATTACAAATTTTAAAAAATATTTCTTTAAGTTAGAAATATAAAAGGAATTCATATTGATAACCAGAGTGGGATGAAGCCAGGCCAGATGGGGTCTACAAAGTCTTTTTCCAATGTGGGAAACAAAGACTCAAATTGCTCTTTGCAAAGAAGTGGGTCCAAAGCCAAGCTCCTTTCTTAAAGCCTGAGATTGGTGGAGGACATCCTATGCATGAGGGGAGCTATTGATCACCACCTGGATCTGTTAGTCATTAGCAAAGTACAAATATCTGAAGGAATGATTGTTCATAAATAGGATTTGACCCTCCCTGGTTCTATGATTGGATGTGCAGTCATCTCAATATCACCTTGGGAAGGGATTACTAAAATACTCAGTTAGAATTTGGTCTAAACTGAGAACCCAGGAATCTAAGAAAAAGCTACTGGCAAAGGCTAGAAAAAAAGGAACACACCAAGAAAAAGAAAGAGAAATACAAAGTACATAAGCCCCAATCTCCCCATTTGAAATGAGCCTACAAAAATCAACAAACAAATCTAAAAATGTCATCATAATCAATAGCCAACTATCAGAATATGACATCACTCTGGATAAAATTAGTCATATAATGTCCAGAAATTTTAAAATAAGAATGTTTATAATACTTTAAAGACAAAGCACAAATAAAAAAATATAACCTTGAAAACAAAACAGTAGTGAAATTGAAAATGCTACAGATCAAACTTTAGATTGAATACAATTTAAGGAAGAATAAATAAAAGAGACAAATGAAATGGTCCTAAACAGATGAAAAGACGCTCAACCTCACTAATTATCAGGGATTTGTAAATTAAAGCAATGGGATATTATTTCACAGTAATTCACTGGGCGAAATAATTTTAAAGTTTTACAATAATGTATGAGGATGAGAATGTAAATAGAAAACACCATATATTTCAGAAGATTATAAATTGGTACCACCTCATTATTAAATATTTAGTGAGGTCTAGTAAAGATGAATATGGTTGTACCTTACAGACTAGCAATTCTACTGCTCAGTATCCCAGATGGAATGTCAAAGATGTAAACAGAGACTGGTATAAGATCCATTGCAGGATTGCTTGTGGTAACTAAAAGTTGAAAGTAAACTTAGTGCACATCACCATAAGGAATAGATTGACATATAGTCAAACTGCTGAATAATTTATGTTAGCAATAAAAATTAACTACATTCATCCATGTATAAACATGAATATATCTCAAAAACATATTAAAATATGACCATATACTAGTTATAAAATTTGAAAAATGTGCAAACCAATTATTATGTTGTTTAAGACATGAATGTGTAATAATAATATAATTAATGGGTAATAATAATAAAATTATAAAAGGGAGTAAAACATTAAATTCAGGATTGAAATTACCACTGGGAAAGAAGGGATATAATATCTGTTTTTAAAATGTTTAAAATTTTAAATATATATAAAATAGTTTTTGCCCATCTCTCCACAAATGCCTCCTTATTTCGGGGGAATTTTTAAGAAAATATCAGACATCATGCTATTTCGTCATAAATATTTCGGTAGCATTGGTAACAAGGAGGTCATTCTAAAAACATAATTGCTATACCATAATTATACTTAGGAGAACTCTTCATAATTTCCATGTAAAACTAAGAGGCCCTCTCAGTCCCTACAAAGACTTCCACAAACTAAACCCTAGAACCTGTGAATATATTACCTTACATGGTACAAGGGTTTGGCAGGTGTGATCAAGTTACATTCTCTGGTGGAGACTAGCCTCATTTATCCAGGTGGGTCCAATGTAATCACAAGAGCATTTAAAAGAGGAAGGCAGAAGCCAAAGTGCAGGTCATCTCCAGAAGGCAGGGAAGTTTAAAAAAAGAAAAAACAAATTAAAAAAAATATATTCTCTCTTAAAGCCCTTGAAGGAATTTTGAAAGCCATTTCAGACTTCTGACCTCCAGAATGGTAAGATAATAACTTTGTATTATTTTAATTTCTGATCACCCATTACAGCAGAAATAGAAAACTTATGCAATTCCTTTGTATTATGTAGCATGTATTCAATAATTTTCCCAATTGTCTCATTACAGTATCTATGCCTAGAGCTTTGATAGAAAAACTAAATTAGGTATAAGAGATCAAGGTTTCTTACTATATGACTTTGGGAAATTCCTTTACTCTCAATGCTGTTTCTGGTTTTATTTTTAAATCTGTGTAATGAAGAGATTTAAATCAGCATCTGTATTACAGGGAATAAGCTAGCAAAAGTAAACATTTTTTTTTAAAGGCTGAAATACTAGAGTTCTTGTGTGTAACAATAAACTAACTCGTGTGATTCCCATTATCCAAATAATACTTCGTAACTATCATGTTCAGGCCATCTCCAAGCAGAGGTGGGCACCCCCTAGGAAAGGGCCTGATTCAATGGTGAAAAGCAAGCTGGGGCCAAGGAAGGCAGTTGAAGTGGAATACCAGGATCTGAGTCCAGAAGGTTCTACCCAAGTCCCATTCCCCACTTGGCCACTTGCAATCAGGTGTTCTGGGGAAAACTGCTTAAGCTCCAGAGTCCCATGTTCTGGCAGGTTGATAGATCACCAAAGGTGTTAAGGCCTATAAAGTGCAGAGCATGTAAAATGGGCTCCAGATGAGCCGTTTTTCCCTCCTGGGAGGTTTAGCAGCAAAATGAGCACTACTCAGCTAGATCGTGACTCAGAGGGTGAAACTCTCTAAAGTCCATACAAGCACAAGGTGTTGGCTGTTGAGAGCAAGGAAGACCACCGTCAGGTGGAGGAGGTCGTAGATGTCAGCAGTCTGATGACAGTGGGATTTGATCCAGGGCTTGAGAAAGCAAGGAGGAAGCTCTTCCAGGCTGGGGAGCACGGAGGAGCGGCAGGCACCCAGGAGGATGGGCTGGATGGCAGAGGAGGAATACAAAGAGCAATGGCAGAAGATGAGACTGAAGCACACAGCCAGGTCACAGGAAGTCCTTTATTCCCATTCCTGCATTCATTAGACAAGTTTAAGCACCTGCAATGTGCCATTATGAATCCTTCCCTTTCCTGCTGTTACCACTTCTACAAAGACCTTGTAGGGCCAGGTTTGTCTTGTCTTTTAAAGAATTCTGGAGTTTTAAAAAATATATATATATAATAAATCTAGTACAAGCAAAATTTACAAGTCCCAGACACAATGGCATCATGACAGAGAGCATAACATACCGAGGCTGCTGCCAGGAGCCATTTCACAATTCCTGCTCTGAACCTTTCATTAATCCCCACTGTTTCCATTTAATTTGGAGGCCTGCACACAGTGTCCCACATAGAATTGTTTGCTGTCTTATTCACCTTCATCTCCAAGTTCCTATTTGACCCTTACATCAGCATACATTACCCAGTCTCATACCCTTCATGGTCTCCATGTGAACAACCAACTTTTGATAAAGATATTCCTGGGTCATGTGCCTAAAATGAATTGAGTGGCAGATGGAGGAAGGGGGCGGGGTCCTTTCCCCATGTTAAAGGCTTTCTGCCTTCTTCCTTGCTGGCTGAAGTTTAGGAAACTATAGGAAGTAGTTTTATCAGGGTTAAAACACTAAAGGAAACAAATACTTGGCATATTTCAAAATGAAAACATTTAATACAGGAAATTTGCTTACTGATCACCAGGAGTGCTGGAGGAGTGGGTCAAAGTACTGCAGAAGTGACCTACCAGGGAGCTGCCTTTTCTGTCCCAATCTAGAGGTTGTCCCTGGAGCTGAGGAATATTCTGCAGTCAGAGTCCAGCCATAAGACACCACGGTCCCACTCCAGCAATCTGAAGACCCTAAGTTGTATGGTGAACACTGGTGAGGGACCGTGAGGAAGAATTGCATATCTCTGGGCCTTATTTGCCAACAGAAATCAGCTAATCTGCCTCCTTTCCACGTTCCATACCTGTCACAGGTGCCAACAATTGGTATAGCCCATATTTGGGCAGAATCCTCCTCTTCACAAGAGCAGCTCTGGTGGGAGCCAGAGCCATATCTATGCCTCTAATACAGTGGTGCCTGCCTGCTCACTTTGTGTTCAAATGAGGCATGGTCCCTCACAACCTTCATGGGCATCTCTTCTACTTCTGTGCACTAGCTCCTCCCTTAAGCTGGTGATGGATCTTTTTAATTTAATGCTCTTAACATTTACTAGGAACTTAGACCTGGCCAGACATCAGGCTACCTCTAGAGGAAATGCAAGGATGAACTAGGATCATTCTCCGACTAGACAAGGAGGCAGATATGTTAACAAAGCTATAATTCAATGTGATGGTGTATAAAGAGGGATCCAGGGCTGGGGAGGGGTGAGGGGAATAGGGGAGAGGTGTCCTGCCTGCTGAGGAGAGTGGGCACACTTCCCAGAATGGCCTCACCTTGGCCACCCTCACAGTAGCAGCCCAGGATGCATTTTCTCCCCCCCTCACTCCCCTTGGCTTGTGACACACAGCTTTCCCCAGCCCCCTCACTTCTCCTGCCTCCTCAGCTCAAGCTCTAACTGTGGAGGCTCCACGGATGCTCTATCAGATCTTCTTCCTCTGTCACCTGTAACTGTCCCTATGACATTGCCTTCTTCCCCTTGATTTAAATGCCTCCTGAGAGCTGATAATGCCCATGCCTCTTCTCTGAACTCTTACACAAAATAGCCAGCTTAGCATCTCCCCTCAGAGATCTCAATAACATGGAAAATGTAACATGTCTAAAACAGAACTGCTGACCCAGTCTGTGCCCCAAACCTATCCTAGAACCCTTCATCTCAGTGGTGGTACAACCATCCACCCTGCCCTTTGCTCTCCTAAACCTCACCTGTGTCTCCTCCCATATCCTACCATTCAGCAACTCCTGCAAGTTCAAACTTTGACATTGACCTTAAGCTCCAGGGCTACTATCTAAATTTAGATCACCACTACAAATAGCCTGGCCCATGCAATAGTTCCCTCTCTAGTCACCCTGCCTCCACTCCTGTCCTTCCCAGTCCATTCGAAAGAGCAATACATATGACCTTTTGAATATGAGAACTGCACATCAATCATCTACTTAAAACTTTGAATGGCTTATGTTTTAGTCAGATTTTTCCCTGCTATGATCGAAGGAACTGACAATAACAAGTAGAGGAGAGAAAGTTTATTTGGAGGCTCATGGTTTCAGAGGTCGCAGTCCATGGATTGCTGACTCCATTTCTCTGGGCCTTGAGTGAGGCAGAATATCATGGCAGAAGGGTGTGGCAGAGGAAACAGCTGGGAACATGGCACAAGGACTGAGAGAGAGAAAGACAGCTCCTCTTATCGCAAACAAAATACAAACCCCAAGGGCACATTCCCCATGACCCACCTACCTTCAGTTACTACCCAGTTCATCCCTATCAGAGAATGAATGCACTGATTGGGTTAAGGCTATCGTAACCCAATCATTTCACCTCTAAACTTTCTTGCACTGTCTCACATGAGCTTTTGGGGAACACCTAATATTTAAGCCATGACAGATAAAGAAAAATCCAAATTCCTTTCCTTCTATGTAGGAAGGATTGTATGATGTAATCCCTATTCTTCTTCCCAAACTTATCCAGTACCATGAAACTAGGTAGGAACAGAGAAATTGCTTCATACTCAGATTAGGAAACATGGGGGTGCAGATGGACCAGTGAGCCAGGATGAGGAATGGGGAATGGCCACCTGAGCTAAGGTACGATATGACTGGTGCTCCCCAGCAGGGATACCATCAGCCTACCCAGACCAGCAAGACTCAGATGCATTTCAGTGGACACCAGTGCAGGATCCCTAGAGACCGAGGAGCCTTAGAGCCTCTAGTAGGTCAGAGCAGACCCTAGCTCCTTTGATGACAGGCATACTAATTCCTGCACCCTGGTGCCATGGAAGGCGTGGGTAGGGGAGCCTACTTGTAAGGTGAGAAAAGTGCTGATGGGGAGTTTGAACTTTGAATTGATTGGATTCTTAGTATAAAGGGAAACTATTTTAAGACACAGTATTACTTTAGTGGAAATGCTAATTTTTTTCTGTTCTTTCTCTCTCTCTCTCATTTTCTTTTTAACTTTATGTCTTGGAATAGGAGTTCCAGCACAAGGTGAAGACAATCCTAGTAAGTTTTAACAGTTATATATTTTGAACCCAACTTACCTGTGAGTATATGATATAAATGGGAATGACGTTTACCAAAATGTTAACCATAGTCATGCCTTGTATAGGAGAGTAAATCTTTTTGTTTTCTTTATATTTTCACCTTTACAATTTTTTCTGCAGTGATCATATAGGAGGTAGAATCAGAATAAAACAGCTAACATATTTTTGAGAGTTCAAGCATCTCTTCATCTGCAAGGACTTCCCTGCTCCCTGATTCCAAAGGAAAGACCTAAGTGCTCCTTTCCTGTCCCCCAGCCCCACGCTGCCTTGGAGCACTCTTCTTACTGTACTGTAATTAGTCGGCTTCCTCACGGGGCTGTGAGCTCTTCCTACTAAGGACAGGGTTATTTCATCAATGCGTTCTCAGTAGCACACAAGATAACCACCAGATGTTTAGTATGTATTTATTGAGTGAAAAATCAACTTTCCACTGAGAGAGATTCACTCTTTTTGTCTTCTGACATTATGTTTTTAGGACTCTTTCCTCCTGCCCCAATTGTCAATTTCTGAGAGGAAAACAATAATTAATATTCAGTATGGATTAACAGAGCAGGGCCTAGAAAAAGAGACAGTAGACAGTAAGTTTGAATTATGAACGAGAAGGTAGACCAGCAAGACTCAGATGCACTTCAGTGGACACCAGTGCAGGATCCCTAGTGACTGAGGAAAGAGCCCTAAAAACATAATGTCAGAGGACACAGGGACTTGGCCAGTATGTCCCATGAAAGAAAGTCTCATGGGTGATGGCAGGGCCAGGGCTGAGGTTAGGCAAGTAAGCACTTGATCTGGGGGCAAAATTTCCAATGGATTCAAACTCAGTGATCAAGATAATTTATATTTTAATGTAATAAAAATAAAAATGTAAAAATCTATAATGAACAAGATATCAAAACTTTTTAATTAGATCACTCACTAATAATTTTTTCTTTTATCTCAGTCCACTGAGTTCTGTGACTGATTTTACCTTTAAAATTTTGGTATTTTATTCATTCTGGATGTTTTTTTGTTTGTTTTATTTTGTTTTGCTTTGCTTTTGATTGTTGTTTTATCATTGCATTAAAATATTTATCTTGATCATGGAATTTGGAGCATCGCCTTAAATTTTGCATGGAGGTAAGGGCCTCATCTGCCTGGCCCTGGTCCTGGCCCCTGGTAATTTAATAGCTATGGAGGGTGTTGATGAAGCCCACCCTCTAGGGAAGGCCCTTCTTGCTTGGGCCTAACACCAAGTTTATCTGCTCAGGCTGTCATACTGTAGCTTAAAGACTATAAATTTCTTTTCTCACAGTTCTAGAGGGTGGAAATCTACGATCAGTGTGGTGCCATGATCAGGTTCTGGTGAGGGCCCACTTTCTGGCATATAGATGGCTGCTTTCTCCCTGCGTCTTCATACAGAAGAAAGAGAGCAAGCAAGCTCTCTGCTGTCCCTTCTCATGGGGGAACTAATCCCATCACGAGAACCCACCTTATGATCTCATCCAACCCTAATACCTCTCAAAGGCCCCACATCCTGATACTGTTACATTGGGGGTATAAAATTGGAAGGGACACAAATATCCAGTCTACCATTGTGAACATAACTTCTGACAATGGTGCCCCTAACAGGCATACTTATAGTACCTTAATGTGTCACTTAAAGCACTTTCAGTTTTTACTCCTATTACCTCACCTAACATTTGCAAAAAAAAAAAAAAAAAAAAAAAAGTCTACGCATATAGATTTTGTTAGTCCTATTTACAGAATGAGGAAACTGAGCAAATGCAAGTTGTCAATAGCAGAGGTGTTATTTGAACCTAGGGCTCCTGATGCCAAAGCAATATTCTTTCTATTGCTTTCTTTTCCCTCCTTGACCTAGGAAGGATATTTTTTTGAATCATATACTCTAACCTTTATTATCTCCTCTACAATTTTACCAATGCTGCAAAGAAATCAGGATATGGATTCTTGTCCCCAGTTTACAGATGAGGACACTGAGCATAAAGGCCATTTTTCTAATTCAAGTCACAGAGCACCTAAGTAGAAGAGTCAGAGTTCTACTCCAGGTCCTCTAACCATGACTCTTCCCTGGCAGAGAGCAGCCCTGTACTTGTCCTGACCCATGGTGACAGGTGACAGGGCAAGGAGTAGAGGCGATGCTGCCTGGTTGCTGTTCCTGGGCCTCTGTGTGAAGAAGCCTTTGTAAACCGACCAACTGGGAAGGTCTTTCTGCCAAGGCACTATGGTATAGTTTTTGGCTTCCTGGGAGAGTAGAATGAGCCGCCATGCAGACAAGCTGTTCGCATCCTGCTCCAGCCTTCATGGAAGGCCCTGCCAGTGCCTCTGATGTTCACAGTCATCCTGTGGGCAATGGCAGGTCCCAGGCTCACAAAATGCAGATGGTCCCCAGGGCAGACTGGAGGAGAGCCAGGCTCAGTTCCCCCCTTTGAGCAGCACTGATCATCTGGCAGCAGCACAAGAGGCTTTCAGAGTCTTCCAGAAACCATACTTTCCCCCAAACAGGAGGAAACACATGGGCCCAGAACCCCATCAGGGACCACAAAAGTGCCAGCATGTGGCTAATGAACCACACGTCTTGGTCTTGAAATTCTATTATGGTGACAGGCGCCAAATACTGAAAAGAGAGTTAATCCCAGCCAAGGACATGGCATCAAAGAGGGACAAAACAAAATCCCTGGAGGAGGAATTCAAGGGCTATCTAAACAGGATGCTGTCCTTCAGAAGAACCCAGGGAATCAATTGAAGATCTTCATCTATTGAGTTAATAATGAGTCTTTAGAAAGAAGAATGCCGGGTGAATGTGTTTGATTCAAAATGAAGAATTAATAAGTGCCCCCCAAAAGTCCAATGGCCATAACATTAAATATGAAGGACTGAGAACAAAAACATCAGGGGCTGGTGACTGTGTTGGAAGTAGCCAACAGGACAGGAACTTGGAATCTTTGTCTTTCTTAGAAAGCATCTACCATGAGGCAATTAAAGTGGTCCATGTCTTATCAAAGACATAAGTAAAATATCTGCCTCTTCAGCCTCCAAATTTCCTCTTTCTTCTCATTTTCTTTTGTTACATTTTCCACTCTTTAATCTTCTTTCTCCTTTTCTTTCTTCCTTTTCCTTATATGTTTTTTCTCACTCCCTCCTTCCTCTCTCAGTGTATTTTTTCTTCCTGTTTATTCCTTTTTCCTCTTCCTTCTTTCTTAACTTTTTTCCAAGAAGATTTGCATGCTCCCAAATGCCTTTGGTTGTACGATCTGGGACTACCTGGAACACTCAGAGATCTCACTAGTAATGAAAAGGCTGTACAAGAGGCTTCCCGGCCCACGACAGGAAAGCATGTATGCCTGGGTACCACCTGTACGATTTCCAAACAAGAATGTTATGCAGCCATTAAAAATGATGGTCCTGAAAACTGTGAAGTGGCACGAAAACAGCTTATCTGCTACATTTAAATGAAAAATTCATGATGCAAAATTTTATGTGCAGCATAATTACAATTGTGTATAAAAACCTGCCAAAACCTACGCATAGGGAAAGCCTGGAAGGAAATATGCCAAAACGTTAACAGCCATTTCTTCAAGTGGGGAGACTTTGGGGGATTGTTTTCCATTTTTCACTCCTTTCCAAGTTTTATTTAGTAAGCACATATTGCCTTTGTGATGATAAAATAAGCAGTCAACTGGTCTTGCCAAGAACTTGCTATCAGGGCACAGACCACTCTACCACCTGAGGCCACGCTCGGCAATGGGCAGTGTGTGGTGCCAGCTGAATGAGAAGCAGCTATGGACAGACTCCATACAGACCTTCTCCTGCTGCATGCCTCACAGAGCCCCAGTTAGCTTTTCAACCTCAAGACAGGAAACTCATGTTTATTAGGTTGCCCTGCAACGGAGGAGGCAGGCTATTAGAATCTTTGCACACCTTGTCATGATAGCCTGGGAGAGAGTTGCTATCATCATTCCCATTCTACAGAGAGACTCTGAAATATCACCTACAAGCTCAGTCAAACAACTTTTAATTCAGTTTGATCAGAATGATCCATTACCCAAGTGACCTCAAAGGAGGTCAATGTTTTGAAAACCCCAAATGAGGGTAAAATCTCCACAGAGTAGTGAAAAATTACAGAAACCAGTAAAGTTTGGGCTGGGAAAGGAACTGCTTCAATCTAGGGAGCTCATGCCCCTGAATATTGAATGATATAAACTCTCACGACTGGCTTCTGAGAATACCTTTTCCTTGGTATCTTAGGCCTAATGTTTCCCCATGTAACCAAACCGTTATTATTAAGGACACTAGAAGTCCTGCCTTTAGGATACTTTACCTAATAGTCCCTATAGAGCTATTTTTAAGTTTTTTTTTTTTTTTAGTTTATGTCATGACTTTTACTCACCATTAAGACAACTTTATGTTATTTAAAGAAAGAAAATAAGGATATACTCTAACTACCCAATCATATCACTATACATTTTTCACTATTCTCTGCAACTTTTCATATACACCTAATCTTAAATAGTTACTATCATACTTCTATAGATTTTTGTCTGTTTTATTTCTAACATTTTATATATTCTTTTGTATTTTCCACATTTTATAATTCATCATTGTCAGTAAGTACCCCATGTTCATGGAATAAATCTGCCACAGTTATCTTAATTCCCTATCACTGGGCATTTAGATTTTTTACCATTATAAATAATGCTGCTATAAATATGTTCTACATATTATTTATTTTCTTCCATTTGAATTATTACCTTAGGACAAATTCCCAAGAGTCAGATTGCTGGTACAAAACATATGAAAATAGTAATGACTCTAGATGTGTGTTGTTGAATTAATATCCAAAAGAATAAGTCAAGGTAGAGTACGTAGGCCTTAGTAGATGCTTAATAAATGTTTAATGAATACATGAATAAATGCCATCAGCAACACATGTAAATCTTCTTTGAATTTATAAACTGTTAGAGAGTTGGCTTTATTTTATTAAATACATATATTCTGGCCACCGGACTGAAAGCATCTTTTCCCATTTAATTTACTAAGGACAGATTTCTAAGAGGGGAACATTCTCTAGAAGAACAACTTAGAAGTCTGTGTGAGGATATAAGTTGGAATAAGCACCATCATGGTGATTGCTGGGAGCCTGGGTTGGAAGCATATGGAACTTTCAGGACTCTTCAGCTTTTCCACACCCCCATCAGCTGCCCAAGACTGTGGGTATTCCCCACCCTCTGCATCTCTGAGTTATTTCATCTCTACTCTCCTGATTGCCCATCTACCACACACACACACAAAAGTGAAAGCACAGAAAACGAAGAATTGAACCAATCAGAAGTCAGAACCAAAGTCCCAAAACCAGTGTGCAATTTTGGGGAAGAAGGAGGGATTCTTTGAAACAAATTCATACAACAACTTTAGAGAGGAATAGAGAGCCAATAGGAACACAGAGAAGACACCAACAACAGCACCATCTCCCTATACCCACAGAATCTTCAAATAACAGATCTTTGGTAAAAATTGGGAAAAGAAAAAACTACAAATGGGAACTTTCAGAAATAGCAAAAGGCAAAACAACTTGTAAATGTGGAAAAAGAAGCCATGACATCAACGGAGGACTTTTCATCCGCATTTAGAATTAATCATAGGCACAGAAGCACACCCAACCCAAATCCAATAACACTGCCCCAACATTTGATACAATTTGAAAGAGAATGAGAAACCTAAGCAAAAGAATGAGAAGTGTTTACAGCAAGTGGGCAAAAGAAATCCCAGACCATCAGGGCCTACAATGAAGAATGTAGAAAAGGGGTCAAGGTGAAGGGAGACATACCGTGGAGTATTTATGCTAAAGGTGTTTCTCAGTGGCACTCTTTACTGATACACCACAGAAAATGACCTGTCAGAATTGAAGCTGAAAGGACAAAGAGCTTTTCTAAGTGATCAGATGCAAAATTAAGAATTATGTCACACTTCACCCATCCAAAGTTGGCCCAGAGCAGGGGCCCTTGGAGGGACATCCACACAGAGCTAAGAGAAGTGAAGCTCATACGGGTGCAGCTTCCTGCCAAGACTATTATTCTCTCCGGAAGCACACAGAGAATGTTCCAAGATCCGCCCAAAGGGCATGAAATGATTTGTCAACAAAGTCCCACAGACACAAAGATCACTTTAGAAAGTAATGAAGATTTAGAGCTCAGTAAAGGGAAATAAGGAATAGCTTAACATTGTTTTCTTGAGGTTATCCACTAGTAATTGTCATTTTACTGAAATTTGCTGTCTCATGAGTGATGTTCTCTAGCCTAAGTGCTTCTTGCGTTTACAGCTCTGGTTAACACATGACGAAGTGTTGACCCTTCTTTTTCAATTAATCTTGCAAGGTCAAAACTTCGCATTTGCTAAGATGAATTTATTTAAATGAAGCATTCTTGTGACTTTGGAAACAGTGCTTTCATGCCCTGCTCTGCACATTTTATGCACTTTAGAAGTGTTGGTAATATTAAGAAGGCCTCTGTCAAAATGGGAAAATTTGTTTTCAAAGGAGCTAGAGCATCATGCTTGCTGAACTTGGATTTTTAAGATTAATATTTATTTTATCAAAGTAATACATTCACATAGTTTAAAAGTCAAATAGTTCTAAAAGGCTCATAAAAATTTCTAAGTAATTCCCTGCCCCACCGTTCCACACTTTTCCCAATCTCCCTCCTGAGGCAATGATTTTGTTCTTTTAGTGTTTTCTTCTGGCATTTAAGCACACATATTTCTAAAACAACATGTATATATTCCTCTCTTTGGATTAATGAATTTTAAATATAATCTTCTGACTTTCAATTAGGACAGATGAGGTTTTAGCTCCTTCCTCTCAACTTCAATGCCTGGCTCCATTATATTTGGGTAAATCAATATTCAGTCATTATGTGGTATTATTCCTATGCAAATATTATTGCCAACTTTGTACTATGAGTTCTGTGTTTGCTTTCTTCCTTGCCTTTTCTCTTTTCAGAAGTACATTGTCTTGTGGGGTTTTTTTTCATTATTACTAGTCTGTATATATTGCTAACTTTCCCCACAAAAAAGCTTTTAAGTACAATTTTCCACATAGCCAACCACATCACAAATCTTAAAAATGTTTTCCCTTGGGTGTGTATCCATCTTTCCCTTCTCTCATCTGATGCTGTCCAGAGCAATGCCATGCTAGGAATTTTCATTGGTTTTTCTCCTTGCTCATATTCTCAGTCCTCTGATTTATTGGGATGCTGTTCAAAAATCATGATCTCACACATATGTAAAATCTGCAGAAGTTGCCCACATAGACATAGGAAGAAGAATATTGGTTTGTCAGACAATGGGGAGGGAAGGGAGAGAGAAAAGAATGATGGGAAGAAATTCATACAAAATTACAGTTAGAACTAAATTCTGGTGTTCCATTTCACAGTAGGGTGACTATGGTCAGCAATATTGTATTGAATATTTTAAAATATCTAGAAGAGAGTGTTTTTTCCTCACCACAAAGAAATGATGAATATGTGAGGTGATAAATGTGTTAAACACCCTGGTTTGATTATTATACAATATATAAATGTATTGTAACATTACATCATACCCAACAAATATGTACAGGTAATATGTGTCAATTAAAAGCAAAATAAAAATAAACCTTTTCCTTTTTACATGCATCTGTTCATTCTTTCTGGCAGTTTGTAGGGTCTTTTCTTGGAGCCAAGCACTGTGAATTTTCACAACAGCGTATGTGAATGGGAGTCCATTCTCCCACTGCACCCCAGTGGGCCCTTTTAATCTGGAAACTCATTTCTTTCCACTGTAGGAAATTCCTGAGTTATTTTATTGATTAATTTCTTCTTAGATTAATCCTCTTCTCTTTGTAACTACTATTTTTTTGGATTCTGAAACAGATTATTTGATTTTCTGACTTTAAAAAATCTTTTAAAATGCTTTTGTTGAGTTTTCTTTACTACTAACATCTTGGTGTGTGTGTGTGTGTGTGTGTGTGTGTGTGTGTAGGTGTGTGTGTATATGTATGCATATGCTTATTATTACTGTTCTTTTTTAACAGCATTCTGCTCTAGTTTCATGGCATTTTCTTCTTTATCTGAGGCTGCTAATGATGGTTGATTGTATATTTGTTGTTATATTTTCCATATAATTTGCATTTTGGGCATCTATCTTCTTAGTTATCATTCATCTGCCTGCTTTTTCGGCTTCCAAAGTTTTATAATTGTTGTTGCCTGTCCTGTTTTCCCTTCCTTGTTGATTTCTTTCTGCTAAAACAATCTATTTGCTTTATTTAAGTGAAATTGTAGGGGAGAGTAGAATTATTATAGGTGTGGCAAACCACCAGAACTACATTAATTTTTTACATTTGAGCCACATACAATTGCCACTTTTGTTGGTTAAAAATTAGTTAGAAATTGAGAGTTTTATGTGTTTCAACTGATTTGTGTTTTGTTTTCAATGTCTCTTTAAAGATCTCTTTTCACGGGATGGGAGAAATCATAATATGTTTATTCCTAAGTGATGAACCACCTGAGAGTAAAAGATTACTCTGAAAAATTGACCCGAGTATATTTGACTGTGTAATACCTGTCCACATACTTCACACCACATTAATTGTTCCAGCAAGTAAATTCCAGTGTCCTTTGTGAGGGTAAAATAAGCCGAGCTTCAGTATATTTAAATGAACAATGTGTTGACATTCAAATGATCCATTCTCACCTCCTAGTCTTACTCTCTGTATAATATTAGGGATTTCTTGGATTTAATTGCTTTCTCTCATAAGTCCTCTATCTCTGGTGTTAAAGAGCAATAGTTTCATAAATTTGTTGGCTGGGTAACCTTGGAGAATCTTCATCTCTGAGAATGATAACAAACCATATCACAGGAGAACTAAATGAGATAATCAAAGTAAAGTTCTTAGCATGGGACCTGGAAGGCAATAAAGTCTCAAGGCAGGCATTATAATTATTAATTTGTAATAGTATTAATGATAACTTATTACTTGTTGATATATATTTTTATCAGAATCAAATATCTGTTTATTTCTTTCTCATCACCATTTTTCTGCAGACATAAGAATCAAATGAGATAATATACCTAAAATCTTTGTGTAAATGCTATCTATAGTCTGTCCATTTATGGAAGACCACTAATCAATACCTTCCTGGATTAATTAACCCATGAAGCTGCACCGTGGTAAAGGTAACAGCATAACACTTCTGCAAATCAGACAGATGCATTTTCTGTTGTCTCGTTGCCTTTTAGTCATAGTTTTCCAGACCACTGGGATCCAAAATGAAATGATAAAAGTCAGGCAAATCCAACCTGTTCTAGATCTAAATGTATTTTATAATCATTTCAGCTAAAACTTGCAGGAAAATTAATAATTAGGGGAAAAATTATGATGAAGCTTTTTTCCCCCAAAATGTGATCTTTCCTATTCATTTTTGTGAAGAGTCGCAAGTAATAACAAGGACTGACCAAAACATCATTGTTCAATATGGCTTTTAGTTGCATGATCTTGTGCAGTTTTATGAAAATGAAATCATATGAAGAACCTGTAGAGGGATGAAAAGACTGAAATATTTCCAGAATTATCTGTCATTTGGTTTGGAACTCTTTCTATGGGTAAATCTTTACCAAGAATATCAAGAATGTCAGTTATTTGTCTTATTGATTTCGTGGAGTAGAGTGGGGAAAATGTCTTGTAAGAGCTGCATAGTGATATGTTATTGTTACTGACTTTCTAGGAGTACATATTTCAGAGAATTAAAAAAAAATATGACCAAATCATCAATAGCCTAGTTTTTGGATTCCGAGTATTGGTTAGAGAGTAATCAAAGTAAGGAGCAAATTAATAGTTCTTGAGCACCTGCTCTTCTTCTCAGCCTTCTAGGGAAGAGAAAGTGGGCACTGTTACCTCTATTAAATAGATGAGAAAACTCAGGCTCTGGGAGCTTAAGTCATATGACAAAATCTCCAGCTCTTGATGCTAATATATGAAAGCAAGAATGGATCTGTTCTGGTCTCAGGCTTTAACACAAAGTTAATGGAGAGGAGAAAGATGAGACTTGGTGTAAATAATGGGTGGTTCTGAGTCCCACCTGGGGGCAATTTATAGGCTAGCCAGGCACCTTGACATCAGAGATTCTTGGTCATTTCTTGACTTGATAAGATGGGGCTAGGATGCATCATCTTGTTGCTTTTCAGATGACTGCTAAGTCGGAGCAAGCATTGCCACTTTCCAACAATAATAATGGGGCATGATCATGAAAACCTATACTGTTTGACTTTTATAAAAGAAAGCTAACTTATCTATAGGAATAAACCCTTTGAGGCCTCAGCATGATGATTTGGGCCATCATTTCACTAATTCCACTATAATCATTACACAGTCCATAGGATTGACTGTGGCAGATGACTTTAAATGAATCCTCTGAAAATGTTTTAAAGGGACATCCTTTACTGATAGCTAATTACTGTACTTAATGCTGGGGTTGTTGTAAATTTTTGTTTTAAGTAACAGAATGTTTTCATGCTGTGAAAGAATTGCCTTACTAATGAGCTCCATGTTCTAGTGTATTGAATACCAACTCTCTATGTGCATGTATAAATGACAGGAAAAATTATCATAAATGCAGGATGTTGAACTTTTTAAAACATTATAAGGGCAAAGGATAAATGACAGAAAGCTGTTTAACAGACCCTTGGATGTTGCCAGCAAACAAACAAAAAAAAACCTGCAATGAAATTAAGATTGTTTTAATTTTAATTCTATTTACTAAATTGTTAAAGTATCTTTCTTTCAAATATGACATGTTTATATGTATGTATGTATGTATATATATATATATGCTTTATATAAAAATTAACTGAAATGAAAGAGGACAATATGATTAATCCATAGTGAAAAAAATTTCAAATTTCAAATTTCAAAATTTCAACCTGAGTTGAAATGTTTGCCACTTAATTACTGTGTTACCCTAATGACTGATGTAAACATTTAAACTAGCTATAGAATGGGGATAATAATGCCTCCTCATTATACACCTAACATTTAAACATATAAGATCACAGAGTTCTCAGATGAGTGCCTATTGCCTTCTATAGATTGAATGATAACCTTAAATTCCTTCCTTTCCTGTGCCCCAACTCTTTGCTATATATCTTTGCAGTGTTCTTCCACTGCAAACAGGAGGTACCTCTCTGTTTTCTGACTTGAATTTGGCATGAGATTTGCTTTGGACAAGAGAGTCAAGCAAATTATGACCTTGTGCCCATCCCTAGAGTAGGCCTCAAGAGACTGTGTGTTTCTATTTTGATTTTGTTCTTCTGTCATCACTGTAAGAACATGCTGGGCCAGCTTTCAAGACTCAGAAGAGGGTAAGAGATTTGTGAAGTGGACCTGCTGTAGATAAGCTGCATTGGCCGAGAGCAAGGTCCACCACTGCCCTGCCCAGTCAACAACAGATGCATGAGTAAACCCTCCAAGATAAATAGGGCCACCAAGACAAACCAGCCTACTCTAGCCATTTCCCAGCAAACCCCAGAAGCATGAGCTATAATAGTTGTTACTTATAAATTTATGAGGTTGTTTTAAAACTTTGAGCATTGTTATGGTCTAGATATTAGATGTTCCCCCAAAAGTTCATGTGGGTGACAATGCAAAAAGGTGTAGAGGTGAAATAATTGGGTCATGAGAGTTTTAATCTAATCTTCACATTAATTTCTTGAGAAGGATGAACTGGGTGGTAACTATAGGCAGGTACGATATGGCTGGAGGAGATAGGTCATTGGGGGCATGCCTTTGGGGTATATCTTTTGTCCCTCGTGAGTGAGAGCTCTCTCTACTTCCTGATTATTATGTACTGAGCTGCTTTACTCTACCACACCTTTACCGTGATGTTCTTCCTCAACTCATTCACAGAGAAATGGAGCAAGCTGTCTGTGGACTGAGATCTCTAAAACTGTGAACATCAAAATAAACTTTTCCTCCTCTAACTGTTCTTTTCAGGATTTTTGTTCACAGCAGTGAAACGGCTAACTAAAACAAGCATTAAACTGGTTTGTTACACAGCAATAGCTGACTGATAACTTCGTAATAGGTACTCAATAGCTAACCAATATATACACCACACCCTGGAGAGAGCTCAGCTTTCTCATTTCATAGGGATGCCATGGGTGCAGGGAGATATAGTTGATATTGAAAAGAAGTGCTGTCTACATATACAGAAAATTATTTATATGTAGGTACTTAATATGATCTCTCCTAATAAGATCAGGAGTTGTAATACCACAGCATATGGATCTCTCAATTGCATATCTCTTCATATCATTGTGGGTCCTTTCATATAGCCCTCTCTGTGCATCCATGGCTGGGGCTATAAAATGTAATTGGAGGTCCCTTCCAAGATTTCAAGGTTGGTCTCCAATCTCTGTATTCTCTGATAAGTTATCTTCAGGTTTCACTACTTAGCACTTGGATTCTTCCCCTAGGCTTAGCCATGCACACTTGTTTCTTGGATATTTAAACAGCTTGGCTCTTTATTTTGGTTGCTACTAGGCACTTTCTGTAACATGATATTCAGCTTTATGCCAACAGCTCAGGGGTCTAAACTTATGTCTCCAAACTCATCTCAAGTCCTGGGACATGGGTTCTGAATTCTCATTTGTCTAGGGGGCTAGACTGATCAAAAATTACCCAGTTTGACAATAGCTCAAGTACCACTCTCATTGTAACTGGGATGGTGTGACTTAGCTAAATAATTCTTATTGTGGTGTAAATGGGAAACGTGGCATTTAGTAATCATGTCAAAAATCTCCTCTTAGATCAGCAAAAGCCCATAACACTGGAATTCCAGAAACCTTCAATCGGAAGAGGGGATTGTGAGACTGATCTCTGGGTCTATGCAAAATAGAAATGGAGATGATTCAAGGACAGTATTCCATAAGTGAAGCTGAAATCAAAAGCCAAGTACACAGTTCAATCAAAATGCTGACACATAGGACTTAGGCCAGGAAGTATAATCTAGGGTTGAGGCAACTGCTCAGAAACCAGGAATCCCACTACATGTAAGATGAAAAGATTTCTCTGGAGAAGGAAATGGTTGTTGGAGTACATACCTAAACTATTTGGAGAGCTTCTGAGAATTTGGCTATATGTGAATGAAAAGCTCCTTATGTCACATGTCAACCCCAACTGCACCTCCAGTGAACTACAAATCAACTGAGTATTACTGTCAGAAGAACTCTAATGAGTCTTGAGCTGTGTGTATAATACATTCAAAAAGTAATTCTCATCCAATCAGTTTTTCTCAATTATCCGAATCTTTCCCCAGTAGAAATGATAACTAAGCTTCTATCTTAATTCGTCACACCCTGGGGACAGCTCAGCTTCTTTCTAATTTCATAAGGATCCTATGGGTGCAGGGAGATGTAGTTGACATTGGAGAGAAGTGCTGTCTACATATGAAGAAAATTATAGCTACCCTTGGGCCATGTATTGTCACAGAGTTTCAACACAGAAGTGGTGGGGAGAAGAGGGGAGGAACTAGAGAAGCTAGAAGGAATCCATTTTCCAGAAGGTTAAATTGGTGGAAACCTAGGGGTGGATGACATTGAAAATGTGTAGGAAATCCAGAGACTGGTCTTGGAGGGTCTGATCCTAAATCCCTAAACTTCCTCCAGACCTTATTCTTCATAATCTTCCTGGCTACCAAATCTGCTGCTCAACTCCCATGTCCTCCCCACTCACTGCCTTACATTTGGAGATACCATTTGGTTCCATTGCCCTTTCTTCTTGCCTATTTTCTTGTCACTTCCTTAGTTTAGTATTTACATGGGCCTAACACCCTGCCTAGAATAAACCACCCTCCAGAATTCCCTCCAATGCTGTTTCCTTATGCAGCTCTTTCCTGGCCTTTCTAGATTCACAGGAACAACATTAATGGAAAGAGATCTGCACTCTTAGAAAACCTGAATGTTAGACCTGATGCTGCCTCTTGGTAGCCTTTTGATAATAAGAAATTCATTAATCATCTCTGGACCTCAATTTTCTCATCTATAAAACTGGGATCATATTTCCTACTCAGTTTATGCACTCATATTTATTATTTCATAATTCTTATTTATTGAGCATGTGCAAGGTAATGAGGATAGTATAAGGATCAAAACATAGGCATGGGTCTTCTCTCCATAGAGCATAGATTTCAAAGCACATTCAGACATCAACCAAAAAACATAACTAAACATAAGACAATAAATGACTTAAAATGAAGATAAAATATCAACTGTGGTGGGTGCTATGAAGGAGAATCATACAAAATGGAGCCAGAGATGATTGACTTTTTCTGAGGGAGTACAGCTTGAAGAGACCTAGGACTTGAAGAACAAATATGAGCAAACTAGACAAAGAGAGAAGAACATCCTGGGGAAATGGATTAGTATATTTAAAGCTTTCATGGCCATGAGGAACATGCTGACCCATATGGTACCCTTGGCCAATTTAGAAGAAGCGCCTTTTTTTTTCTGAACACTTTATTGTTATTGCCAGCAGACTGTTGAATTGACACCCTTGCACATTGTGCTAGGCAAAGTCTGCAGGACAGTACAGGCAGACCCCATTTAATAAATGGAAGAAAACCTCCCTGGCCCCAGCTCGCAGAGAATGAGCATGAGACAGAGTAAGTCAAGAGAGAAAGTTGGTGGCCATGTGGAAACCACATGTCATAGGAAATCATGTGATCAGGGTCACATTTTGCCAAAAGTACCAAGTACCAAGTACAGTACCAAAAGTACTGCCAAGGAACAATGGATCAGAGTAGAATCAAAGGCACTGCAGGTAGATACCTTAGGAGGTTAATGCTTTCATTCAGAATATGACAAGGGGAGCTTAAACTGGGGTGGTAGTAGTATTGGAGAAAGAATTAGACAAATCAAGGCATATTTGCATTGTAAATTAACAAGTTTGATGTTGGAATGCTTAGAAATGTAGGAGGTAAAGAAGTCATGTGAACTCCACATTCTCTAGTGAACTAATAGCCTGCTGTTCCAGGAACTGTGTTGTTGTCAAGAGTTTATAATGGTTCTGAGATGTTACTTTACTTGAAAGTTAACAAGAAAGTCTGCTACTGTTTTATGGATGCTGGCAAAAGATACCAGACTTCTGGTTTAGAGACAAAGGGTTGATTACTCATGGCAAAGAAAGCAATCTGAGCTCCTGTTTGTATATCCATTTCCATTGCTCTCAAATCCCATGGAGGTTCACAGAACAGCCCAGATGGATGTACACAGTGGCTTTCTTCGAATCAAGTGGAGGAATTTGAAGCTAAGAAAACACAAATCTTTTATAATGGGCAGAAAGTAAACCTGGCCTTTGGCTTCGAAGAAGATATAATCATTGTAATACTGAACAGTAAACAAATCTGCTCTTTGTTCCAAAAGTAGATGTTCACTATAGAAACATCCTTATTAAGCCAGTCCACAAAAAAATGCTATTAGTGCATCTGCTTGCAAGATGTGCAGAACCATGAGAGATCCATGAGAAATTGTTTCACAACCATGGAGAAACCCTAGAAAAATCAATGAGAACTTATAGCTGCCATGGTGAATTTTATAAAGATCAAACAACACAATGTATACTGTGTTAACTGCAAAATATATGGAAATAATCATTAGTAACAATGCCACCACCCTATTCTTAGTGAAGTCACACTATCTGCTTCACTTGGAGCTTAGAAATCTATAAGAAGGAAAAAAGAAAAAAATATTGACATTTGGTAGTAGACTTTTTGGATACTTCCCACATGCCAGGTCAAAAGTGAAAATACAGTATTCAGGTTTAAATAATTACATTTTAAAGTTTATTTACATTTTATGGATAAGGAGACTGAGCTTTGGAGTGGTTAATACACTTTCTTAAGGCCACTCTTCAGGATAGAGGTGAAGCAGAGCCTCAATCCAAGGTCTTTCTGAACCCAAAGTTAATGTTCTTTACCCCACATCACACTATACACCATCTTCCCACTATGTGTTGCATTTTGCATATATAATTTCATTTGCTCTTCACATTAACTCTATGAGTTTAGGTTGTCATATGCACCTTTTATTTTATAAAAGTGGAGGCTTAGAGAGGTGGAATAATTTGCTTGGTTTTACACAGGTAATTTATAGATAGTAAATAGAGAAAATACCTATTTATGTATTTAAATGTTATATATTATTAAATCATGCAATATATCTTATATTAAATATATTGTAATATAAAATAATACATGATAAAGGTATGATTGTTGAGTGTGTGTGAGTTCTAGGCAGATGGTTTTCATTTTCCTTTTTTCTGGTTTTCTTAATCATACACCTTTAAAAAAAATGCCTTTATGTGAGTTATACAAGTAATATATGTACATTATGGGAACATAAAATACAAATAGCAATAAATAATCTCATAGTAACCGACATCAAGAAATAGACGATATTTGTATATTATGTGGGGTGGGTCTATAGACTAAAAGATAAGGAGAGGGATTGTGACATCCCATAGAGAGCAGATGGCATTTGCTTCTGTGACATGCACAGATCTGATGGCCTGCCCTTCCTAAATCCCAGTGATTAGAATGCCAATAAGTCAAAAGGAGGGTCCTGGCAAGTGGCTTCCTGGTCTTGGCCAATAGGGGCAAAAGCAACATTAATTGACTCATTTTAGGCTGCCTTGCTAATCGACCTCATCAGTTTTAAATAAGACTTCTAAGAATGATGTCTTATTTTATAACTCTTGGAAAATGTTAAAGGAGCCATCTTTGGGACTTTTGTTATAGTAAGGCATTACAGATAAGCCAAGTATCACCAATAAGATGTTAACTAGTTAGATTATGGAATATTCATGATATGAGATACTGTGTCAGACATTTAGCAAAAAGTTAGATATATATTCACTAACCTGAAAATAGCTCCAAAATATGAGTATATGAATAAAATCAAATAATGAAGCAATATTTATATTCTTACATTTATGTAAGAAACAAAATGAAAAATTTTTATATATGTGTGTGTGTGTGTGTGTGTGTGTGTGTGTGTGTGTGTGTATCAAAAAAGGCCAGGTATCCACTTGCCAGGACCCTCCTCTTATATGTAGGGAGATGGATTAGAAAGAGGATCAGAAGCTTGCATGCTGCAATTGGCATCAGTTAATTTGGTGGGGGAAATGTTTATGAAGAAGGAGGGGCTAGGAGGAAGTTGCAGCATCCTGGGCATCTTCACATTTTGTTTTATGCACTTGGGTATTGTTTAAATCTGTTACAGTAATGTTGCTTTTCTGTATCACTTGTGTAATTAAGTGTAAATGATAAAAAGAAAAATAACATAACTAGCAGTTATATTTGTCACTTCCAAGTGTCTTCCATGTGCTCAGCTTATGCCACAAGGACACATTTATGTTTATATTGCATCTACATTTAAACCAAGTGCTTGAATTTTGCATGTTCCCAGATACCTTTTAACATTACCCCTGGAAGGACTGTCATTTAAAATATGTTTTGTACTGCTTTTGAAACACATTTAATCTTTCTCCATTAATCTGCTTTCCCTAAACCTTTCCCTAATTCTTCTCAAGGATTTCCCACCTGCTGTGCAGGATATACAACAGAGTGACTCTAATCATGTTTGGAATTATTTTTATCAATTTAATCCATATTTGGCAGTTATTTCCATTCCAAAGTCTGAGACATTTCAGGATATATGCTGATCAATTTCTCAGTATTATGTGACATTGGCAACAGATAATAAATGGATAATTATCTTCTGAAAAATAATAGCACTTCACATCATTCTAAACTAAGCTTAGATGTAGCTACTGAATCTCTTTTCAACCTTTCAATTTTGGAAATTTTCTCCCATCCAAAATAACACCCTTTCGTGGGTTCTATACAAGTTGTATACTTTTTTTTTTTTAAAGTCCTTTTTGTGCAGGCATGCTTATGGGTTCATTATGCTTTTCTAATTTATGGGCTGGCTACCTTTTGATGCAAAATCCATTTGAGACTTCAAACAAAAAGAGAGGTTCGTATAGCTTAACATTTGAAATTACACCTCCCTAGTTTGGGCCAGGACTTGATTGTATCCTTCAACAATTATGGTCTATTTCTCCAGGTAGATCCCTCAGGTATGGGATTCTGCCTTCTTACTTTGCTTTGTGTCCATGGCAGGCTTCTTCCTGTATTTTCACAAAACAGCAGCTATTGAGAAAGTGGGAGGAAAGAAATGAGATTGGCTTCAGAAGGCACTTGCTAGGCACCATGGGGGGTGTTGTTTGATTTCCTTTTTGTGTGTGTGTGTGTGTGTGTGTGTATTCTTTTGCAAGAATAAGAGTCATGAAATGATACTGGGTAGTTCAGAGAGGAAGCTCTACATTTGATACCGTAGTTCATTACCAATTTGACCCTTGCTGTGTGATTTAGAAACGATCCACATTCTCTCTGTGGCTGGGAATTCTTTCATAAAATGGAAATTATACCCAATGACCCTGTTCCAATCCTGTCATCTTTTACATAAAGTAAACTTCACCACCATGAAGTACCCAAGGCTTTTGGGGTCCAATCCTGGCTTTCTGTGACTTGGGACAAGTAATTTAACCTCCCAAACCCTTGACTCCTTCATGGTTATGAAATGAACTTCCCTCATGAAATTGTCTTGAGAATTAAGTTAGATAAAGTCATCAAACCCTGATTCTACCTTACCTCTAGACTTAACATCATACAAAATAATAAATATCCTTTTTTGTTTAAAAGACATTACCTGGGGATTCTCCTATTGCAATCAAAAGCATTCTGATCCCTGGGTGCAGTGACACATGCTTATAATCCCAGCAACTTGGGAGGCCAAGGCAGGAGGATCACAAGTCCAAGACCAACCATTAACTTTGCAAGACCTTGCCTCAAAATATCAAAAAAAAAAATTAAATAAAAAATAAATAAAGGCTCAGGGATAAAGCACCCCTGAGTTCAATCCCAGTATCACAGGAGGGGGAAAAAAAAAGTATTCTGCCCAACATGCCACACTTCTAGCCCTAAAGTTTGCATTTCACCCACCACAGCCTGTGCTCTCTGGAGCTCTTCCCTGTAGCAGTGGTCCATAGAACCCTGTCCTTCTTTCTCTACATCCTGACAACAAACATCTGGTAGAATCTGCAACTTTTCTAATTTTTAGATACCAGGTTCTGAATTCTTACAGTTTATTCCCTTTAACTGCTTCAAAGAGACAAACCCTTGACTCTTTTCTTTCAGCTATTCCACTTGGAATCCAAATCCTGGGGTTTGCTGAGTGCCTACCATATGTTTGTGTCTCAGATATGACATTCGGCTTCAAGTTCCTGTCCCCTGGTTTCCTTCACAGCCGGAGCTGTGGCTGTCCTGTTGGGCGTCCTCTGCCTGCTAGACTAGATTTTTCTTCAAGAAAGACTATGTTTTTACTAAACTTCTTTCTGCCAAACTTCACAATTTCTCCATGGCTCTATGTGAAGAAGATACTGCTAGATAAGAATCAAATGATTACATTTCCTCTTTCAGTTTATTTTTTCCTATCTTCCTTTTTTTCTCCAGTAATATATTAATGCACTAATACTGATGCATATGAAACATCTAGATCTCAGCTTTTTCAGATTTTTAAGCCATTTTGTCAAATTTTCTCAAAGCTCCCCATTTTCTCATGAATATTCATTTGACAAGAGATGGTTGGAAATAATTTGCCTGACCCTGAAGAACCTGCTTTAAACCCTTATTGGCTGGTGTAGGGTCAATTTTCCTGAATAGATGAATAGCCTTCCATTGCCTAACATGGTCGCTTTTAGCCACATGTGACTTTTAAATTTAAATTTACTATATTTAGATAAAATTCATTTAGTTCTTCAGTCCCACGACTCACTTTTAAAGTGACTAGTGGGCACCACATTGAACAGCACAGAAAAAAAGCTGAGTAACAAAATTCCAATAATGAAAGGGATATGGGCTTAAATATGGTGGTGACTTATGGAGACTCAAACTTATCCTCTGCTCCAAAACCTATCTAACCATACTTCATTGCACTTTAGTAACTCTGGTGATAAAGTGTAGTAACTACTTCCCTGAACCATTATATATGAAAGTGCTAGTAACTGCAAAACTAACATTGAATTTTGTCAGGGATGGAGGCTTACACATATAATAGAAGTGACCACCAGGCATCTACTTCCAGTTCTTAAAATGGGGGAGCTATTTCAGGTAACTGTTCACAACAGAGGAGGGGAGATGTGTGGCAGTGACCATCTCTCCCCCACCCTCTGGGACTGGCAGGTGTATCAGATCCTCAACCTTGCCCTTCTACCAGGTAGCACTCAGGAACATACACTGATTTTTCAACTATGTTTAAAAAAAAAAATTTGATCCCAGGCCACAACCTTATCAGACAGTTCTTACACACTGTCTCACCACTGAAGATTTGAACAACACAGAATGGGCTCTGGTTCCATTTGGTGCCTGACAATAACCTTCTCAAGATGAAAAGCATAGATTTCCTTTTTCTTTTTGATGCAAGTGCAAATATCCAATGTTCACCCTGGGATAATGTCTTCCTCTAACATCATTGCAATTATTCTTAAATAATCTCATCACAAACAACGTGTAAAGCCACTTGCAAAGTCCCACAATTTATGCCATTTTCCCATAGAGGGGGACATTAGACACTCAGCCCCATTTCATTATCCATTTGAATAACTTTTTCAATTTCGAGCTTGCTGCCTAACCATGAGGGCTGAATTATGACTACATTCTCCCTCTCCACAGTCCTTCTTCCTTTCTCTCTCTGCCTAGTGGGAGCACTAAATAGATAAATAAAAATCACTGCAGAATAATTGTAGGTGCTGTGGGCTGGAAGCCAAACTGGGCCGATCCACAGCCTCTGAGCCTTGTCTGTCTGGGTCTTTTTTATTTTATTTTTTTCTTGGCCCATCATTATAGGGGATTCAATTATCTCCATGAGCACAGTGGAAGTTTGCATACACCAGCCCTGCGGCATTATTCATCACAATGCATTTTGAGAGTGAAAGTAAAAGAGAGAGAGAGAGAGAGAGACAGAGAGAGAGAGAGAGATGTCTCTAGTTTTCCCTTAAGCTGTTATTTTTCATTTGGAGACTTGGTCAAATTTTTGCATGTTTAACCCTCACTAAGTCCCCTTCTCAAGCATAAGCTATTCTCAGAGTGTTCTCCTGCAAATTCTAGCAAATGCTGAATATGAAAGCAAGGCTTACTGGCATTTGCTGGGGAGGGTCCTTTTCCCAGAAGTCAAACAAGCAGAAAGAAATTTATCCTCAGGAATTTTTCCATTTCCATACCTTGAAATGACCTTGGGGAAGGTTTCTACTAAAGGATAGACAGAAGAATCTGTAGAATTCTACTTTCTGTAGTGCCCACAGCATCTCCTAGTAATGATAGTTGCCACTGAATGCTTCCTGACAGCCAGGCACTCTCCTGAGTGCTCTAAAGGTATTAACCCATTTAAGATTCACAGAACTTCCTTGTGGGAGAGAATATAATTGTTCTCATTTTGCAGAGACAAACCTAAAGAATTTTTTTTTTAAAAAAATTCAGTCCAGTTCACAGAGCCAATAAATGGCAGAGATCAGACACAAAATTTAGACAGCATCATTATGGAGTCTGCTTCAGTTGCTCAACTTGTCTGACTCATACATACTGCTTATTGCTCTTTGCCTATTACTTTTGGTGGCCTTACCAAGTCCCAACCTACAGCTCCTGAGTTCCTAGCAAAGGAGATAATTTGCTGTAGGAAGACATTCAGGCCCTGCAGGTCAGGACAAATGTACAAGTGAAGGCCACACACTGTATGTCCAATTATTTAAAAGTAATAAATCATGCCTAAAAACTTAAACAATTTTTGTTCTCCTACTTTGAAAAATACTATCATCTACAGACTAGGGGTGAATTTAGAATCCTCACATCCCTAGGAGTTTTGCTCCAGAACATGAGATATTCCATCTCCGGTACCAGATCAGCCCCCATCTTTGCTTCTCATTCCTGGATCTTCCCATATCATCAGGGGCTACATTCATACCTCTGCCCACATGTCCAGGGTCCACCCTATTCTTCAAACACAAACTTCTTCCCATGGGTGGCCATTTTTCAGAATTTGGTTGTGCATATTATGCCTACTGGTAGTATTGTCGGCACTCAGGTCAATAAGCTAAAAGATCCCATTTGAGCAGGGAGTTCCAGTGTCCCCAATACCCAGAGCATGGTCTCTCAGAGGAGGCCCAGGCTTGGTGGGCATATCACCTTGGCTTCTGTAATCATTATCTCATGGAGGGGGGCCAGAGGAGAATCAGAACATGGTATAATATGAGGCCCAAGCAAAGTTTAAATATGTATTTCTCCAAAGAAGACATGTAAATGACGACCATACCCAACTACATGCTCAACTTTGCTAGCCATCCAGGAAATGGAAATTGAAATGCAATGAGGTACCACTTCACAACTACTAGGAAGGCCAATAATAACAAGTGTTGACAATGACATGGAAACTACTAGAACACTCCTACATTGCTGCTGGAAATGTAAAATGATATAGCTGTTGTGGAAAACAATTTGGCAGTTCTTCAAATTATTAAACGTGATTACCATATGAGCCAACCATTCCATTCCTCAGTATGTACCCAAAAGAAATGAAGATGTGTTTCACACTAAAACTTATATACAAATGTTCATAGGAACATTATTCATAATAGCCCCAAAGTGGAAACCATCCAAATGAATAAATAAGATATAGTATATTCATATAATATTTTGTGTATGGATATTATATATGGGTATTAATGTGTATGATTGATCATAATAAAAATTATTTTCCAGGAAAAAGGTGTTACTGATCTGTGTTCCAATATAGAAAAACTTTGAAAACATTAAGTGAAAGAAACCAGACACAGAAGACCACATATTCTGTGATTCCATTTATTTGAAATATCCATAATATGAAAATTATTAGGGATAGAAAGTTTATTAGTGGTTACCTAGGATTTGAAGTTTCATGAGTAACTGCTAGTAAGTATAGGATCTCTTTGGGCGTCAAGATCAATTCTAAAATTGTACAGATGGTTGAACAACTCTGTGAATATACTGAAAGTCACTGAATTATACTTTTTAAATGGTGAATTTTATGGTATATGAATTATAACTATGAGGCTGTTAAAAAGAGTCTGAGCTGCTCCAAGACAGAGGCTTCCCAGTCAGTGTGGGGGCTTGGCAGATTTCAGAGCACTCATGTAGGTGCACTGGGAGACACCAAGTGAGGCCATCCATTCACCCTAAGGAAGGGTCAAGATTCCAGAGCAACTCCAAGAAATGGGTTTAGCTTGTACTTGATGTGACCAAGCTTAGAGATCTGAGCCAAGGGTAAGGGTAGCCTGGGGACAGTGGTCATTTCCTCTTGTCCAATCAGTACCAGCATCATGGATCAGAGAGTGGTTCAGACAAGTCAAGACAGGTCTAGCCTTCGTACCTACTAGAATTGGGAGATGGTTGTAATGCAGACATCAGAGCCCAGGTGATCCAGAAAACTGAATGTGGCTTAAAAGAAAAACTCCAGTTCATATGCGTACCTCAAGAGAAAATCATGAGTCAAAGCTTACCTGGCCATAGGTGGTGCTTTCAGATGCCTGTGGTAGGCAGTTTCTAAGAAAGTTCCTAATGATCCTTGCTTTCTAGCATTTACAATCTCTATATCCTCTTCTCCTTTAGTGTAGCTGAGATTTGTGATTTGCTTCTAATCAGTAAAATAGAGCAAAGGTGATAGATGTCACTTCTATGGTTAGGTTGTACAGGTAGTGACTTCATTCTGCTAGCAGACACCTGTTGTTGCCTCCTTGACTTGCTTGATTTGATGAAGCAAGCCATTAGTTCCTGGGCACAGGCCCATGTATTAAGGAACTGAGGCAAGCTTCTGACCAACATTCAGCAAGGAACTGCCATGCACTCAGTCTGATAGCCCCCAAAGAGCTGAATTCTGTCAACAGTCACACAGATTAGGAAGCAGTCCTTCCTAGTGAAGCCTCCAGATGAGACCTTGCCTTTGTTCAATCTTGTGAGAGTGATCAAGGTAGAGCTAAGCTCTGCTCAGACTCTCAACCCATGAACACAATGAGGTAATAGATTTGTGATCATGTGTTTTTTAGCAGTTGAGAACTAACACAACATCCAAGTCATATTCACCCTGGACATGCAGCACTATTTCATCATCCTTTGCCCAGAGAAAACAAAAAAGAATATGATACTAGACTTGGTTTCATTTAGTTCAGAGCTTGGGAGAAGTTAAATCTGTAGTCAGTAGTTATTATCATTGACAGCTGGGTGTGGACTATTGCCTGAACTGTTGATGCCTATATCAGCCCAGGGGAGTCTACTCCTAAAGGGAGGAAGCAGGCATGTTCTATTCATCTGTGTCCTCCTCTGCAAAGTGGTTTCACAGATAACTAAGTTATATATTTTAAGCCAACACTGAACTCCAACATATGGCAAGCTCCTTAAAGAAAGGGATGGCCTTGGGGCTGGGGTTGTGGCTCAGTGGTAGAGCATTTGCCTAACACACTTGAGGCACTGGGTTCAACACCCAGCACCACATAAAAATAAACAAATAAACAAAATAAAGGTATTAAGAAAAAAAAGGATGGACTCTCATTTGTATTATTTATTGAATGAGGAAGAAAATAGGTGGATGAATGAATCAGTAGGTCAGGGACACCCCAGAACTGCTGATGTGGATGAGAGGAGCTGGCCACTTCCAGGCCCAGTCTTCCTCCCTGAGAATCTTTAAACCCAACGGGTGCATATTAGTTATTGGACTGCCTGATGAAATTACATAGACTTGCTGCATCTGTTTATTCATGCCCCATTTATCCCATGGTTCCCTCTACTTGAACAGAACTCACTAGGCTCACTAAGGTCCCTGTCATTGAAGCCAGTGATTCTCTCCTCTCCTCTGGCCCCCAGGAGTATTCATCATCACTAGCCACATGCTCCATACACTATTCTGCCCACTTGGTTTCCACATGCTTCCTTCTCTGGATTGCCTTCCGATCTGTCTGGTTCACTCAGTCTTGATGTCCTTTTGCTTATTTTTTGAATGTGGCAGTTCCCTCAGTTTTCTTCCTCACCTTCCCTCATTCTGTTCTCCCTAGGGGATCTTACCTTGGCTTCAATTTGTCAGGTAGACACAGTGCCTCCTAATTCTATGTGCAGCCCCAATCTCTCCTCTATGCCTCAGACCTGTGTATGCACTGCCTCCGTCCCCATTTGGATATCTCCAAAGCACCTCAGCCCAACCTGTCTGAAAATACCTCCCACCAACCTTGATCTCCAGAAATTTTTATCATACTATAGGTAATCTCTGTTAACTTATTTAGATCTCAATTCAAATGACAGTTCCAGGAAAACCTGCCCTCTCCCTCCTTTTTGGCTCTGTGCTTTTCTTTCTTAAAACTTGTCACAACTTGTAACTACATTTTGATGTGATTATTGAATCAATGTCTTTATTCCCTACTAGAATCCACAGGAGTAGGGACCATGGTTGTTTAACTCACAGTTGGTTTCCTCATGGTTAGCATAGTGGCTGAAATTATAAACACTGGTGAAATGTATAAGTGTATGCTGAATTGCCCCCTCTTTCTCTTTCACTACTTTATTTTGTTGATTGATTTGTGTCTGAATATAGCCAAATTTATCTTAGCTTCTATAGATGAGAGCTGCCATGATTCTATTCTTTATTTTGCTCTTTGTTAATTCCTACAGAACAATGTCACAAATAGGTTACCTAGAGCCATTTCTAAGGAACTATAGTTGAATAGTTAAAGATATTCTCATCCTTTGCCTAAATGTTTACAGATTATTGGAGCTTGAATGTGTCTTTAAGTATGAAGTCTAATCACTTCATTTGATAGGTGAGGAATTTGAGGCCCAGGAGAATAACATAGCTACCTGAAGGTAATGCAATGTGTTAGTAGTAATGATAAGATGATAATTCGTGTTTTCTTGGACAGTATGCCATATGTGGTAATATTTGCAACCTGGCTAAACTCTCCCAGGCAAGTTTTAGTGTATAATCAAAAAGGCATGGGTAGAGGGTTGGGGATGTGGCTCAAGTGGTAGTGCACTCGCCTGGCATGTGCGGGTGCTGGGTTGGATCCTCAGCACCACATAAAAATAAAATAAAGATGTTGTGTCCACCAAAAACTAAAAAATAAATATTAAAAAATTCTCTCTCTCTCTCTCTCTTTAAAAAAAAAAGGCATGGGTAGAGATTCAATTAGTTTTGGAATCCAAGCAATCCTTGTCTGGAGTCTCCTGTCATGTAGCTATGAGAGAGGCTAGAGACCCTGACAGGATTGATCACACGCCCATTATAGGACACTGGTTATTTTAGGTCAGCAGTCAGAAACTGTCTTGCGTACCATATGTTGGCCATTATATATGTCGAAATTCACGTTTTCTACTCTCAACCTGGCCTTGTCTTATAAATAAGTTACATCTCCAGTAGCTATCAAGGGCCATAGTTGTGACCAGTTTGTGTATGTGCTTTAATTTGGAACTTAAATACCAAGGTTTTAGAATTAGAATTTTTGAACAGAGAATTATTGATGAGAAATTTCCCATTTTCCCCAGTCTCTGCTCATCTCAGGTACAGATGTAAGAAGACATATGCCTTGAAGGGAGCTAAGGGTCAAGTCTGAGAGTAATTCCTGTTTTGAATGGAAGAGCTGTAGAAAAACAATAGTGGCAAAGGAATGAAGAGCAGGTTTTGGGACACAGGAGCTCAGGCTGGCCTCCATCTAAGCCCCTGAGTGTCTCCCATCCTTCTATGGGGCACTGAAGTGATGCTGCTGATACTGCAGCAGAGTATGACTGATGCACAGTTGTGTCCACTTAAGGAGGACTGAGACCTGTCATGAAGGGAAAAAATAGAGAGTGAGGAATGGAGACTTCAGAGCAACAATAGGTGGGAGCTACAGCCAAATTTCTGCAGAAGTTGTAAGCAAATTTTTCCCATGTCTGACAGGATCTGAGAAAACATGAAGATACAAGTATAGATTCTACTATCATGGGCTTCTTCAATTTAGGAATTGTTTGATACCAAGTGGTTCTAGTAAGTTCAAAGACATGAATCAGTGACCACGTGGAATCTTCTCCACTGGATAAAAGGAATATGTTGGAGAAATGATGAACTTAACAATATAGAAACAGAGATTTGCAAATCCACATGACAGAATGAACTAACATAGAAGGATCCAATTTCTGCTTCAAACACATAAAAAAAACCTTTAACAATGGTGATTAAAAGGAGCTTAAATGTATAACTACCTCTGTTCAAGCAGAGGAAAAGAATCCCTAAGAGTGGTAGGTATAATAAGGGATTTATTGTAATAATTTGACATTATGTAATTATTAAATAGTCACTAAAGACTTTGTATTTGATGCTTGAACCTAAGGTAAGAAGGACACCAGACAGGAAAGGAAGATACATCCAAGTGGGGGAGAATGAGCACTATTTGGAACCCATGAGAAGAGCTTGGATCCACCATGCCTCTCACGGTAGCCAACCCCTCTAACCTCAATGATGCAGGTGCCTTGTAGGAGAAAGTGGTATTCTTTGTCACAGATCTAAACACCTACCCGACCCAGAACTTGGAGATGCTGAAGAAGGATCCAATGGCAGCTGGAGGAGCTGCCACACACCAGTCAAGAGAGGACAGTGAAGGACGAAGTACATCAGCTTCATCAACTCCAGGTGCCTTGGCTGCAACCAAAGCATGCTAACATGATGGATCAGCTTCCTCTTGCTTCTGTAACAAATTATTACAAATTCCTCCCTTGAACAATTCAATTTTATAATCTTATGGTTCCTGGGATTGTAAGTTCAAAATGAGTCTTATCAAACTAAAATCAAGGTTTTGGCAAGAATGTGTGCTTTCTGGAGCTCTAGTGGAGGATCTGCGTCCTTGCCTTTCTCAGCTTCTGGAGCTTTCCCGCATTCCTTGTCTTACCACCTTCTTTCTGCATGCTATAGACCTTCAATGTTTATAGCCTAGAGTGGCAAGTCCTCCCTACACTGCCATATCTCTAGTTCTACCTATTCTCTACTCAATTCCAAAGTTCCTTATGAGGTTTAGGGATATAGCTCATTGGTAGAGCCCTTGCCTATCATGCTCAAGGCCCTAGTTCAATCCTAAATAACACATGGGTGGGGGAAAAGAATTCCTTGTGATTTCCTTGTAGTTACATGGGCCCACATGGATAATCCAGGATAATCTACCTATTTTAAGATCAGCTGATTAGCAACCTTAATCCCATCTGTAACTTTAATTCCCCATTGTGACATAACTTAATATATTCTCAAATTGAAGCATTAATATGTGTACATTCTTGGAGTCATTACTCTGTCTACCATATCCCATTCACCAAAAGAGAATACAATAACTTTTTAATCCATCTTTGCCAATTTTATTCTACATGCATTACATTCCCTGTTTAATATTCTATAATTTAAATACTGAGATGAAAGATTAACACATCCCACATTATATGGTAAGAGATTTGGAAAAGATAAAAATTATGTGTGTGTGTGTGTGTGTGTATGCACACATACGAACACTCAAATATTTTCATATCAAAATTAGAAAGAACTACTTGAAATTATTATCATCTTTATGTCTGCATCTGCCTCTGGCAGGTGATTGTAGTCATTATTTGTAGCTATTTTGTTTATTACCCATTCATTCTATATTGTCTCTGTGCTCCATGGGTGTGTGGGCTGGTGTGGTTTCTTGACTGGTGGGGCAATGCAAACCTTCATTCCAGAAGGCTCTTGGTCATAAGCAGTTTACCTATACTGATTTACAGTTTTTCATTTAGTTTCATCATAGAACAAGAGAAGATTAAGAAGCTCCCAGTTGGGATTTCTTACATTCTACACATACCCTTCCCTTTTCTCATGGTATAATAGACACCCAATTGATCCTGGTAGTCAGGTTCAATCACCCAGGCATTACAATAGCCACTTTCTCTGCCTGTTGCTTCAATGGCTTGAGGATCTTCAAGTGACTGGGTGGCACTTTCAGCTTCCAATGTATTGGGCCCTGTGGAGCGAGCATTGCTGTTTTGGAATGTAAAACCTTCAGAGCATCATACTGCATAGTTGTGCAAAATGGGATGCAAAATGTTTCTAGTAGATCTCTAGGGACTTCCTCACAGCACCACAAATCCTGTCCACGAGAGAATCACCACCCTGTATTTGTTGCTGATTTAGAGCATATACTATCTCCTAGAGGACATTGTCCCAGTCCTGAAAGGTTTTGCTACCCAGCTGATTCTGAATCCGGCTTTAAAAAACCATTGCACCAATATATCAGGCCAGCTACTCTAGGGATGTTTGGGGAACACGTTCAGAGCATGGGCATGAACCCAATGCTGTGGGTTCTGTATTTGCTACAGAATGCCATCCTTGAACAGATGCTAGGCTGTGTTGAATACTATGATGGTGAACAAGGTATTCACAAGTCAGTGGATGCTGATTATGGCAGAAATAGAGAAACAAATCATATCTGCATTCAGTGTCTTATCCCGTGAGCATACAACTCTGCTCCTTCCAGGGTGGAAGGGCTCCAAGGTAAACAAACCACAACTAGTGGCTGGCTTATCCCTCCAGGAAATGATGCCATATCAGACACACAGCAGGTTGTTGGCAGACCCAGCATTCTATAATAGCGGGAGCCAGGTTGTACTTCCTGAGTTGAAGACCATGTGCTTGAGTCCCGTATAAACTGCATCCATGTGACCATGGCTACAGTGTTTATGAGCCCATTGGGCAAGGACTAAAGTGGTAGAGGAAAAAAGAACTAACCTGTGTTCATAAGAGAAGTCTTCTCATCCACCTGATTAAATTTATGATAGGTTCATATATATGACCATTCTCCAGGATCTATGTATATGTCTTCTGCATTGTTAAGTGAGAGTATAGTAGGAATTATCATGCCCACATCTTTCCAGTTCTTTGAGAGTATCACTAATCCATTATCCCTCCATAAATGGGGTATTGTTTTTGCTTTCTATTTTAGTAAGTAGAAAGGGTTTCTGTGACTTTTATTTGGCCATTGCCATCAGAATGGCTTGCATTCCATGGACCATAGACTGAAGGTAAAAATTCTCCCAGTTTATTACTATTTCTCTGTCAGTTATGAGTTCCAAGACTAGATATATCACCAAAACCCAGTATGAGATGGACCAAAACACAATTAACCACCTGGTGTTCAGAAATCCCTACTCTGACTGGAGATGTACAATGGCAGGCAGGATCACCAGGCATTTGTATCAATTCAGAGCAAGTATCTAGTATTTCCTAAAAGTCTAATTAGTCTCCCATCTCTAATTCACAATCACCCTGAAAATTTTCTATAGGTACCTTTATGGATGACAAACAATATTTACAGTATAGATTATTCGTTGTATAGTGGAGGTTTTCCCTCAAGATGATCTTCTTCCTAATGTGAAGTCCCATTATGGTAGGCTCTAAAACAAGCTTAAATGTATTTTTAAAAATAGAAATCATAAAATATATTTTCTGATCATAAGAACATTAAATTTAAAGTCAATAACAAGCTATTTAAAAATGCCCTAATACTTATATAAAAGAAACACTCTTTTAAATGCCTCATGGATTAAAGACGATAGTACAATGGAAACTGGAATGTCAAGGTGAAGTATAACAATACAGAAAAATCTACAGCATACCTACAGGAAAACTATGGATTTAAGAAGATATATTAGAACTGAAGAAAGGTATACAATTAACTACTTTTCCTCCTTGAGAACCTAGAAATTAAAAGCAAATTAAACCCAAAATAAGTAGAAGAAAGTGAATGATAAAATTAGCTGCAGGACTCAATGAAAGAGGAAACAAATCATAAAGAAAATCAACAAAGTCAAAGGTATTCCTTAGACTGGTGAGTGACGGTTCATAATATCTTGATTCATAATTGCCCCATACAAGAAATATCATGAATTTTCATCAACAGATGATGGATAAGCAAATTGTGTTGCATGAAAACATGGAATGAATCATCAATATGTACAAAAATCTATATAAACCTAAAAAACTATACTGTTAAAAGTGAAACACAAAGGAGTAAAATATTATACAATTCCATTTACATACAATTTAGAATAGGCAAAACTAATCTATCAGCCTTTGTGTAAATCAGGGTACAGAACAAATGGGGAATCAACTGCCAAGGAGCACAGAGGAAATTTGGGGAGTGATGGGAAAGGTTCTAACATGAGCAGAGTGATGTACCAACTGCTTACTTACAATGGGCATATTCATTTTTAACAGTTTTATTGAAGTCAAAATACCACACAGTTCTCTCTTTGATGATTTTTAGTAAATTAAACAGCTGTGCAACCAGCATGATCCAGCTTTAGAGCAATTCCATCACCCCTACAAGTTCCCTCTTTCCCATTTGTAGTAAATCCCCAATTATGTCCCTGGTCCTAAGCAATCACTGATTAGATTTTTGTCTCTAGAGTTCTTCCTTTTCTTGCAATTTTATAGAAATAAATTTTGTATGTGATGTCTTTTGCTCAGGGTGATGTTTTTGAAGCTCATCTATATTGTGGCATATATCAGTAGTGCCTATCTTTTCTTGTTAGGTAGTAGTCCATCAAATAAATATGCTACATTTTATTTATCCATTCATCTGATAATGAACAACCAGATTGTTTTCAAGTTTGAGATTTTACAAATAAGCTGCTATTAACATTTGTGTATATCTTTGTGTTAGTGTTAGAACCCAAAAAAGCTGAACTGATATCCCAACTCTGGTATTTAGCAGCTGAATGACCCTAGAAAATTTACTCAACTTTTTTTCTCATCTGTAAATGAGGGTAAATGATTTTATATTTTATCAGAATTGTAAGAATTAAAATAATGTTCATAAAGTGTCCAGTAAAATATATAGATATTGCACTTAGTAAAGGTACCTAAGAATGATTATGATGGATAGATGGATAGATAAATAAGATAGATAGATAGATAGATAGATAGATAGATAGATAGATAGACAGACAGACAGACTGAACAAGAGAGAGATAATGCCTCGCACTTCTGTATTTGGAGAATAGAGTTAGTACAATCAAAGAGTCCACTGTCCATGCCCAACTCCCAGCTAGACCAAATGACAGATGCATGTGGTAAGAAGGGTTCGCTGTTTATGTTCATTCCTTCTTCTTTTCTGGAGCCTTATCTAGAATATTGACCAGCTTTTATAGACAGGCAAAAGACCAGAAGGTAAGAGAATAAAAACTAGGAAAACAACTGTAGTTGTAAACTGTGAATAAGAGCACCTTCCAAGTGGCTTAGGTTCTCAGAGGCTATCATATAAGACAAACAGGAATGAAAGCAGCATGCCCCATTCCCAAATACACTTAAGGTAAAAACTTGGCCTCTGCTCCTAAGGTGTGCCTAGGACTAACTTTGATAGGGGCTCAAGGCACTTGGAAGGATGATAAGCATTCTCCAGCTTCAAAGATCTTCCACCTCACTAAGAAAATAAGCCTAACATCCAGGAAAAAGTTAGCCTTCTACCTACACAAAACAGTACATCGCCAGTTGTTCAGTTTACATGGGCCAGGTCCATTTACTGTGAGAGCCTGGGAGAGAAGGGACTTACATAGGAATGATGGTAACCTCAGAGAATGCAGGGTTTGAGGTGAATGCTGAATATCTCCTCTTTTAAGACAGAACACTTTAATGGGGACTCAGAAAAGGGAGATAGAGAATAGCAAACAAATGAAAGGTGAAGTTAGAATTGGATACTCTATGAAATTATCATTCAAGTTCTATAAGTGTGACACTAAGACATAGACTGATACTAATACAACCACTTAAAATGGACTTAGTGTCATTATAATTTAAAAAAATGTTTACATTTGTGGGCAAAATGCTGGTTATTAAAGTCTTGTTCTGCATATTAAAGCTTCCTCCCCATGGATGAGAACTGGGTCTCCAACAATAAGAATTCCTTCAGTCACTTTTGTTCATAAAGCATTTTTGGTCAGTAATTAGTGTTTAGCCCACAGTAAAAATCTAAACTTGTATCATTACTTAAAGGTAAAGCCTCTCACATCCCTGCTCTCCAGCTTGACCCCAAGAGGGCAGCTGCCTGCAGTGAGAAAGGAAAGCTTTTTGCTTATTCCTTCACCCAGAACTTCTACTCTTCTGACTTTCCCTCTTGGTTTCTGACACTATAGCACTGGAGCAAGGGGAAGGGGAAAAAAAGACAGATGCATGAAATTCTAGAAGCCCTGTGACAGAGACTAGATAGTTGTTCATTCATTAACCACTTCCTCTTCTTCCTGGTCACATAGCTGGACAGTATGAAGGACTCTCCTGTGACTGACTCAGGTCTAGCTGAAAGAATGTGAATGGGTATGGCATGTACCAGTTTCAGGCTTTCCAGGCCCATGAAATTCTCTTAGGTGTGATCCTTCTAGAATTTTCCTCTCCCATCAGCCTGTGCAGTGGAATTAAGCAATTTTGGAGGTCACATGTTGATTTTATTATTTTTTTAAATACACAACAACAGTGGAATGCATTACAATTCTGAATCTTTACAGGGGAAAAAAAAGCCTACCACCAATGAGGAGCACTTATTTATTATCTTAGTCCACTTGGGATACTGTAACAAAATACCTTGAACTGGGTTATATATAAGAAACAGAAAATTATTGCTTGTAGTTCTGGAGGCTGGCTAATCCAAGATCAAGGCATCAGCATATTGGGGTCTGGTAAAGGCCTGTCTCTCATTGATAACACCTCCTATGTGTCCTTTGATGGTAGAATGTCAAAGAGCAAATAAGTTCTCTCAGGCCTCTTATGAGTTGACTTAATCTCATTCACAAGGAATCTGCCCTAATGACCTAGTCACCTGCCAAAGGCTGCACCTCTTAATAGTAACACATTGGAGATTAGATTTCAACATGTGAATTTTGGAGAGACACCAATATTTCAACCATAGCACTTATGTTAGACTTTATAAGAAAGAGAAATAATGTCCATTGTAATAAGTCACAGGTTTTGCTATTCCAATTATAAACATTACCCTAATTGATATACACTTTTATTAGGTATATTTATTGTTTCTTAATGACTTGTAAGCACTCTGTACTTATTATGAAATATCAGGCCACCCCCCAAGCTTGTTACTTGCATTTGAAATGATCTTTGTTATTTTAAGTGCCAAAAGTTAACTTTCACAAACAATGACTGGCAATCACGACTTTTGTGGTCTAAGCCTTTTGCCATTATGTTTAGAAAAGTATTTTGGAATGTCATCATTACAAACTTAATTGCCATCCTCTCTGCTGATATGCCAGGCTTCCTAGAGATTCATAATTTCTGGTTTGGAGACTGCTCAATTAGGTAACCTTCACTAAGATTTTGAAATGGTCATTCAAAACTCATTTTGAGATACTGAGTAAAGGGTTATTCAGCCAATAGTACAGAAAGGGGATGAGCAACTTGGACATAGGAAGTAAGACTAAGGTCATATCATTAAAGAAAATTATCTAGTCAAAATTCCCATAAGCAAAGTTTGACTTCAGAGTTTTGATGGTCTGTTTACTCATTGCCATCTCCTGCCCCACACCTAATGCTCCAAGATAATTCCTGGCTGGCTGGGAATCTTCAAGAAACTCTTTGTTATTTCTGGCCTCTTGAGCCATGATTGACATACTCAAGTTTTATGATACTACCCTCAAATTTCTCTCCTACATAAAATTTATTATGACCTATAGTCTACTTGTTTGCATAACTTCAATGAAAAACATAATCTGAATTAATATGAGCCAGTTTCTTACACTTATATTGCCTATATCAAAATCAAAGCAGCAAAGAATAGAATTTCCCTAATATCACATTGGCTCTGGCACTCCCACTTCATTTATGGGTAGGCTGATTCAAATAGTAATAACAGCTATTTAGCTCCAATAAAATCACACCAGAAAAAAATTCAGAATCCATCGGTATTTTCAATGGCTAGATTTACAATGCCAGTACACCCAGATTCTCTTAAAATACAAAATATTATTTAGGGAAGACATTGCTCGTCAAATGTAGCTGCCTTCCTGGTACTTAACATAGTGTCTTGTACATGATAATCAATGTGTGTTGAATGAAAATTTTTGCTATCATAAGACATGAAGTGATTTGACGTACAGGTGTACCTCAGAAACAAGAGAAGCTGGAGAAAATAAAAATCTCTCACCTGGAAACATGAGAACCTGAAAAGAATACAAGCTTCGGGCATCAAAGCAACAAGGAGGAGAAATGGAAATGCTCAAGCCAAGGGTGTGATCAGAAATCACTGCAGCGCTTGAGACAAGGGCTGTCCAAATAAAGGAGGCCAACTTAATGAACTCCCACTGTGAGAAACCAAAGGGGAAAGAATCTAAGGGAGAAGCATATGCTAGGGCACTACTCTCAAAACCTCACAGGACAGAAACAGAGAGGCCTCCACCCCCTCTCTCTGACATGTGAGCTGAACTGTTAACACCAAAGTTAAACCTAGAGCAGGACTCAGTTACTGCGCACCATTAAGTCACCATCCACACAAGCTTCTTATCCCTCAGCTCCTTGCTCAGTCACAATCCAGAGCACTTCTGTGGGCAAAGCCAGAAGAGCAAGAAAGAGAATCTTGAACACAGGAAGGGTCTTTCCCAAGGGTCATTTAGCACCCTCCCCCTAAAAATGGAAAAACATAACCAGGGCATCTCTGACATAAGGATTACACCCCTCCTTGAGGTAAGATCTACCCTCACAGTGGGCTGCAAATGAAAGAACATACATGTTTTGAAAAAATTGGTGCAGCTCAATTATAATAATAAAAATTATTATTATTAGAACAGTTGGTTTCATTGTAGAAGATTTGCACATACCTGAAAATACAATTTGATCAACTTGGTTCCCCAATATACCCCTATCCTCCCTTCCTTCCTCTCTCCCTCATCATCTTTCTCAACCTTAATGATCCCTAGTATTTTAATGAGATCCTTTTCCCCTCCTGTTCTGTCCATTTAGCTTCTACATATAAAAGAAAAATACATACCACTTTTTATTGTAAGTCTGACTTTCTGACTTATTTTACTCAAAACTATGGACTCCAGTTCCATTCATTTTCCTACAAATGACATAATTTCTTTTTACTTTATGGCTGAAGAAACTACATTATATATATATTATATATAACATATATGTATAATATATATATCTCATATATATATATATGTATATATATATATATGTGTATATACATATATATATATACCTCACATTATCCATTCATATGCTAACACTTAGGCTGATTCATAACTTGGCTATTGTGAATTGTGTTGTGATAAACCTGAATATGAATGTAGCTCTAAAATATGCTGATTTCAATTCTTTTGGATAAATGCCAAGGAGTGGTATAGCTGGGTTATATGGTAATTCTATTTTTAGCTTTTTGAGGAAACTCTATACCAATTTTCACAGCTGCCATACTAATTTACATTCCCACCAACATTGTATAAGTGTTCTTTTCCCACCACATCCTCACCAGCATTTATTGTTGTTTGTTTTCTTAATTGCCAGTCATACTAGAGTGAGATGGGATTTCAGTGTAGTTTGATTTGCTTCTCTGATAGCTAAAGATGTTGAGCATTTTTTCATATAGTTTTTTACTATTTGTGCTACTTCTTTTAACAAGTGTCTATTTATTTCATCTGTCCATTTAATGATTGAGTTGTTATTCTGATATTGAGTTTTTTGAGTTCTTTATGTAAAGAATATATTTCTGGATACTAATCCTCTGTTGGAAAAATAACTGGCAAAGATCTTCTCCTATTCTGTCAGTTGCCTCTTTACTGTAATTTTTTTCTTTTGCTTTTGAATCTAGTGGCATCCCACTTATTGATTCTTTCTCTTGTTTCCTGAACTATAGGGGTCTTATTCAGAAAGCTTTTCCCTGTGCCTGTATGTTGAAGTGTTTCCCCCATTTTTCCTTCTAATGGCTATAAAGTTTCTAATTTTATATTTAGGCTTTCAATCTATTTTGAGCTGACTTTTGTACAAGGTGAGATATAAGGATCTAGTTTCTGCCTTTTACATATGAATATCCAGTTTTCCCAGCACCATTTGTCAAAGAGGCCATTTTATCTCCATTGTATGTTTCTAGCACCTTTGTCACGAATCGGATGATTGAAGCTGTGTGATTTTTCTGTGTTTTCTATTCTGTTCTATCGGTATACATATCTATTTTTGTGCCAGTACCATGATGTTTTTGTTACTATGGTTCTGTAATATAATTTGAAATGAGGTATTGTAATGCCTCCAGGATTGTTCTTTGTGCTCAGTGTTGCTTTGGTTGTACATCGTAGATATGTTCATTTTCTAGTGTCTTCTTCAATTTATTTATTTATTGTTCTGTAATTTTCATTGTAGAGGTCCTTCACCTCCTTGGTTAGATTTATTCCTCGGTGTTTTATTATATTGTATAATGAAATTGTTTTCCTGATTTCTTTCTCAATTGATTCATTATGTAAATGTATGGCAGATGTCCTTGACTATTTATTATTACTTAGTATTACTACTAATTAAATTAAATGTGGTTGCTATTATTTGTTATCATCCCATATATTGATTCAGTTAGAATAGCTTCTCAGACTATCAGTGAGCAGGAGTGGGAGGAGCAGTGGACTAGGGATGTCAGCTCCAACAGGAGCTGGAAGATGGGGTGTCCAGGTATAGAACAGTGGTTCCCCAGAGCATGGTCACCTGACTCAGAGGCATCAGCAGCATCTGGGATCTTGGTTGAATGCACATTATTGGACCCAGCCCCAGAGCTATGGAATTGGAAATTCTATAGGTTATGCCTAGTAATCTGGTTTTAACAAGTTCTCCACAGATTCTAGTGCATGCTAAAGATTGTAAACCACTGAGAACTACTGGTTTAGAGCACAGAAAGGTCAGGACTCAGTGAGGTTCTTCAGTGAAAGCATCTAAACAGCCATGATGGCACTGGCCTCCTAGACAGATGCTAGGAGGCCAAGGGAAACCATGGACAAAGACTGTCTAAGGCCCTTTTGCTTACCATAATGTACAGGCTCAAGTGTAAGCCAGGATATCCCACAGAATGCTTTTGTAGATCTAGATTTTAGATTTTAACTTGAAAAAGAGCAATTCTTAAAAAGGCAGCAGGATTCAACGTCATGAATCTGGATTTTGAAACTGAAGCCCTGGTTTGGGGAATAATCTTGGATAATTTATGGAACTTTTTTGAGCTCCTATTTCTCTAGCTACAAAAATAGGAAACAAAAATGTATTTTATAAGGTTGTTTATATATTAGTTAGAACAATTATATTTGCAATTTGCCCAACAGGAACTCTGACACATAGTAAGTGTTCAATAAATGAGTGATGAGGCTGTGATGTGAAGTTTATTATTTTTACTAGTATTAGGACAAAGCACATGGAGTGGGTGATACAAGTCATCTGTATTCATGGGTTACATATTCATAGATTCAACTAACCACAGATAGGAAATTTCTTGAGTAGGGGGGTATGCATCTGCATCAAATATATACAGACTTTTGTTTCTGTCAATATTTTCTAAATGTTATAGTATAGCAATCATTTAGATAGCATTTACATTGTGTTATGTATTATAAGTAGTCTAGAGATGATTTAATGTTTATTGGAGGATTGCATAGGTCATATAAGGTCATTACATATTTTTACTTATTATTTTTTGCTGTGCTGGAGATTAAACCCAGGGTCTTGTGCATGCAGAGCATGCACTAAGTTATATCCAGTACAAGGCCATTTTATACAAGGACTTGGGCAACTGTGGATTTTGGTATCCACAGGAAGTCATGGGAATCAATTTATTGACCTATAAAAATGACATTGTCATATGATTTAACTAATATGTTCCTCCTCACAATTTGGGTTCAAGTTACAGTTACCCCTAGAACATCTCTCCCAAAACTACTTATTGGCCTCATGAACAGGATTTTGGCTAGTTGGTTTGCATATACTGTAGGGTCTCAGTTTGCTTCAGGAACCCAGTGCAATGCAGGAGAGCCACTTGAAGAGAATATGAAAGTGTTGTTACATAGCTCAGTTCAAACCCTAACAGATGGAATGATGAGCCCTATATTTGGGGGGAAAAGCCCTTATAGATATCATCTGTCAGTAAACCCTTAACTAACCTTAATGAAGGCAAAGAGGAGTTGTAGAGTCATCTAGAAGGAGATCCTGTGATAACACCCTGACTTATTTTTCTAATCTAACTTCTTCAAAGGACCACCTGGTCTCATAGCTGTGTAGAGAGCTGTACACAGAACACTGTCATTTTTCCTCTAGAGTAGTGCTTCTCAGGATATAATATATGTACGAACCATCTCAAGTCTGCATGCAGTGCAGATTCGGATTTAGTGGGACAGTTAGGGCCTCAAACCATCATTTCTAACCAACTTCCAGGTGATGCCAATACTGCAGGTCAGCCAACACTTTGAAAATTAAGGTTCCAGAAGTTGTGATGAGGAAATGTCTACCTAAACCTCCTTTTAAGAAATATTTTGAACTCAGTAGTATGGTGTACATACAGGTCGGCATTATAATCCCTATAACGAACATGTCTCCATGTTGCTCTGTAGCTTTCATCATCTTGATTTTATTCTATCAAATACACCCCTTAGGTTCACTTAATCTTTGATGTATCATTCTAAATACATGGTTTCTCTAATAGTTTACATTTTTAAATACTTGATTTTTTTTGAGATAGAGTACATAGGGTCCCTGCCGCCCCCCCCCATTGGACCATTTCCTTAGGATAATTTCCCAAAAGTACAGGTTTGGTACCAAAAGATCTAAATACCCAAAGGCATTTTATATGTATTTATAGAGTACTTTCCAGAAGGATTATATCAATTTACATTTCTGTCAGCAAAGAATAAGCATGCTAATTTTATTATACACTTACCAGGAAAACGAAATCATCATTTTTTTACTGGTTTGGGGAAAAGTTTAAAGAACAATTAGGATACAAGTATAGGGAAAATTTAATCCTTATTCATGAACTGGAGTTTCTATTCTCTTTTCTTTCTTTGTGCTTGAAAGTTGAACATAAGTTTTTATTGCCAATTTCCTTCTTTAGACTAGAATAGAGTAGAATCTTCTTATGACGTTATTTGCTCAGGAATCAGAATAAGGCATGTCTGATTTTAATCACATTGAAGAGTTTAGTTAATTTAGTTCTAAAAAGAACTCTTATAACAACACCACTTAGAAGGTGCTACCAAGGTATGATCTCTGAAGTGTTAAATTAAGGTTTCAATATGGAAAGAAGAAAAATAAGAAAAGAATAAGTCACATTCAGTCCTTATAGTCCCTCAAATTTATATAAAACCTTTTTACTCAGCACTTTTATATCTGTTATTTCACTTGTGCTTATAAATACCTCTGTAGGTAGAATAAGCACTGTTATTCTATCTAAATCTCAAGAGGCTAAATAAAACAAAATGTAGGGACTTGCCTAAGGTTACAAAGATACTTGTAGTTGAGGTTGATTAGAAATTTAAATTTCTGTTCACCCACCCATCCCCTCATCCATCCAGTCATTTATTTTATTTTTTTTTATTTTTATTTTTTTTAAATTTTTTAATATTTATTTTCCAGTTTTTGGCGACACAACATCTTTGTTGGTATGTGGTGCTGAGGATCGAACCCGGGCCACACGCATGCCAGGCGAGCGCGCTACCGCTTGAGCCACATCCCCAGCCCCCATCCAGTCATTTATTAATGAGATAAATATAGATTGAGTAGTCCATGTTTGAATGCAAAGCCCAAAGTTTATAGCCTCGAAGAATATAGAAATGGTCCTTGCCTACATACAGCTTGTTGTTAGACAAGAGAAAACCTCCAGAAAAGTATATAATTATGTAATATATCTGTCCATATTTGCATAAATTAAATTGTGATACATCATCCAGACAAAGGAAGGAGTAAGAGAATAATGGGAACTATTTTACTTAGATAGGATAGTCGGAAAAAGCCTCTCTGGAGAAGTGACGTATAAGCAGTAATCTAATTGATACATGCGATTCAGGCCTGTGTGTGTGTGTGTGTGTGTGTGTGTGTGTGTGTGTGTGTGTGTGTGTGTATGTGTGTGTCTGTGTGTGTGTCAGAGATAGAGAGAGACAGAGAGATGTGAAGGGTATATTTCAGAAAGATCCTGATGGCCAAAGCCCCTGAGATGGAAAAGTTCTTGACAGGTTTCTGAAACTGAAGGAACACCAGTCTGGCTGGTGCAATCTACAATAAAATATACCAGTTGACAACCCTCAGCAAGCTCACAGAGATTGCAATCAGCTTTCATTAACTCTCTTTTAATTACAAGTATATAAGCAAGAAGAGCAGACATTTTAGGAATATCTCCAATATGAAAGAGAAGACCAAAAGAAATTTAAAAAAAAGTGAGGTGGAGAGAATCCTCAAAATCAAATGATAATTAATATTCTTCAGGTGGTAATAGATGATGTGATTTTTTTTTTAAACCAGGAGGGTTACAATGAAAAAGGAAGAAATAATAGCTAAGAATGCTTTTATTATAACCTGCCAATAACATTTTAAAAATCAATAGAAAAATTGGAAGATGAAATAGAGGCAATATCATAGATCATAGAATAACAACAAATAAAGAATAGATGATAAGCAAGAAAAGATGTTTACACACTTAATGAAAGAAAACATTCAGCTAATTTGATTTTATAAAAATTCCCTAAATTAAAAGACACATTTGTTTGCTAAAAAAATAAATAAAAAAAGACAATTGAGTACTCAGCATAATGAATGAAAAAAAGCATTACAACATGGCACATTCCATGATGAAATTTTAGAACCCAGAGACAGAAAAACCTAAAAGCTTCCAGAAAAGAAGAAAATAACCACTTACAAAGTGGAAGGAGCCAGGATAGCATTGGACTTATCAACAGTAACTGTGAAAATTAGAAAAAAAATGGAATACTGCTTCAAAATTATGGATGGTCATGATCTTTGATATAAAATTTTATTTCTAAATAAATTGTAAACCAAAGAGATGAAGTAATATGCATTTTATATAAAAATATCCAAATGAATATACTCTTTCTTAGAAAGCAACTACAGGATGTCCTTCAGCAAAATAAGGTAATAAATCAAGAAAGAGAAAATTGCAGGTAAGACTCTGCGTATCACAAGGGAATAGTGAAATGAAGTGTCACAGGATGTCAGTTGTGCAAGAGAGCCAGGATGGAGAGAAGCCAAGGGAGAAGATTAAGGGTAGATTCTCCAGAAAAAGAAAAGGAACTTAAAATCATCCAATGTATTCAATGTTTAGATAATAATAACAATTGACTTTTTTTGCCAAAGAAGCCCTTGTTTTAATTTAGAGCATTATAATTACATAAAATAGTTAGATTCACTTTGAGAAAATTATACATGAAAGTAATTTGATTTAAATTCCCATTTCTCCTCCCCACCATTCTTCCTCTACTCTTTTAGTCTTCCTTTCACTCCTTTATTTATTTATGTTTGATTGGTACCTATACATAAAGGCCAAATTACTTTTGGTAACTTTATTTATGCATATGACATGATTTTGTTAAATTCAATTCATATTTTCTCCCTTTTCCCATCCTTCCTCCCTACCCTCTCATTCTCTACCTTCTACTCCAATGAATGTCCCTGTATATTTATGATATTTGATCTCCCTCCCTCACTGCCTTCTTTGTCTTATCTTGCTCTAGCTTCCACATATAAGAGAAAACATTTGACCTTTGATTTTCTGAGTCTGGCTAATTTCACTTAGCATGATATTCTTCATTTCTATTCATTTACCAATAAATGCCATTATTCCATTCTTCTTTATGGCTGAATGAGACTCCATTGTGTATATATACCATATTTTCTTAATACATTCATCTATTGAAGGGTATCTGGGCTGATTCAATAATCTGGCTATTGTGAATTGTACTACTATATACATTGAACTGGCTATATCACTATTGTATGCTGTTTTTAGTTCTTTGGGCTGAATACCTCACAAGGAGTGAGGTAGCTGAGTCATATGGTGACTCTATTCCTAGATTTTTGAGGCATTTCTACATTGCTGTCCAGAGCAGTTATACTAATTTGCAATCCCATCAACAATGAATCAGTGTAACTTTTCCCCCCATGTCCTCACCACCATATATTATATGTGTTGAAGATAAATGCCATTCTGATTAAAGTGAGATGAAATCTTACTATAGTTTTGATTTACATTTCCCTGATTGCTAGAGATGCTGAACATCATATATATATTTGTTGTTGGACATTTGTGTTTCTTCTTTTGGGAAACATCTGTTTAGTTCTCTTGTCCATTTATTGATTGGGTTATTTTTATTTTATTCTATTGGTGTTGAGGTTTTCTTTATTTTTTTTATATATATTCTAGACATTAATTGCCTGTCAGAGGAGCAGTTGAAAAAGAATTTCTCCCATTCTGTAGGCTCTTTCTTCATTCTCTTTATCATTTCCTTTGCTGTGGAGAAGGTTTTGAATTTGATGGCATCCCAGTTACCGATTCTTGGTTTTATTTCTTAAGCTTTGTGGGTTTTGTTGAGGAAGTCAGTCCCTGCACATTTATGATAGAATATAGACTCTGTTTTCTTCTAGTACTTGCAAGTTTTCTGGTCTAAAACCTAAATCTTTGGTCCATTTTGATTTGACTTTTGGTCAGGGTGAGATAGGAATCTAGTTTTGTTTTTCCTATGTACAAATGTCCGGTTTTTCAGACATTGGTTTAAACAATTTTTTTTCTCCAACATACTTTTGGTACCTTTGTCAAGTATCAGATGGCTCTGAATATTTGGGTTTGTCTCTCTGTCTTTTATTTGATTCCATTGATCTTAATGTCTATTTTGATGGCAATACCATACTGCTTTTATTACTATGGCTCTGTAGTATAATCTGAGATCAGATATATATGCTTCCTGCATCACTCTTACTCAGAATTGCTTTGGCTATTCTAGGTCTATTATTCTTCTAAATGAATTTAAGGATTGTTTTTCTTCCCTAGTTCTATGAGGAATTTCATTGGTATTTTGATGGGGATTGCATATGACAAACTCAAAGCCAACATCATTCTGAATGGAGAAAAACTGAAAGCATTTCCTGTAAAATCAACAAGACAAGGCTGTTCACTGTCATCACTTCTTTTCAATATAGTTCTCTAAACTCTAGCTAGAGCAATTAGGTAAGAGAAGGAAATTAAAGGGATGCAAATAGGAAAAGAAGAAGTCAAAGTATCACTGTTTGCTGATGACATCATCCTCTATCTAGTAGACCCCCCAAAAAAATTCTATCAGAAGACTTCTAGAGCTGGTAAATGAATTCAGCAAAGTAGCAGGATACGAGATCAAAACTCATAAATCAACAGCTTTTTTTTTATACTCCAACAAAAATTCAGCTGAGAAAGAAATCAGAAAAATCATCCTTTCACAGCAACTTCAAATAAAAAAATACTTGGAAATTAATCTACCAAGGATATGAAAGACCTCTACCATAAAGACTATAGAAGACTGAAAAAAGTAATTGAAGAAGATTAAGGAAAGACCTCCCATGTTCTTGGATAGGCAGAATTAATATTGTCAAAAAGGCCATATTACCCCAAACAAGAGACTTTTGGCAATATTATTAGCCAATTTTCACTTTGCACATGCTCCCTTGATAAAAATTTAAATCAATTAGAAAAACAGTCAATGGACTGGTTAAGATTATTCAGGGAGAAAGAAAAGCATGCAAGACTAATTCCTGAGGACACTTGCATTTGGAGGTCAGATAAAAGAGAACTGGTATCACTGGAATTGGAAGAGAGAGTCTAGGGGAAGGGCAATCAACTCCTGCTGGGACATGAAATAACACGAGGTCTGTCTGAAAGTTGTTCATTAGATTTGGCATTCAGAAAGTCTTTGGAACCTTTGGCCTGCACATATCCAGGAAAATCTCTAAGGGTATCAGGGGACAAAGCCAAATTGAAGTGGGGTAAAAGTGATTGTGTAGACAGTGCACAGACAACTCTATTTTTGAGAAATTGGGCTGTGAACTCAAGGAAAAGATCGGAACATGAAGAGATTCAGGGTCAGAAGAGAGTTTGTGGTTTGTTTTCCTCTTAATAAATGTGGGAGAAACTAGATCATGTGTGTTTATGGGTGGTACTGATCCAGGAAGAATGAGAAGGACTGATCTTGTGGAAAGAGAAATAACTGAGGTTCAGCAGTATTTGAGTGAAGGAGGCCCAGGGTGTGAATGAAGGGACTGGTCAAAGGGGCTGGAGAGCACTTTTTTTTCCATTTTAACCAGAGCAAAAGAAGGAGAAAATGGACCCTGATGAAGATTGCAGGTTTGGTAAAGGGAAGATGATTTTTCAATTTTATCCATGAAATGAGAAGTCATCATCTGAGAGTGGAGGAAGGAATATAGGAGGTTTCAGGAGAGGAGAGGAGATATAAAATAGTCCTCTCAGAGAATAGAAAAGTAAGGCAACAAGAGAAAAATATCAAAGGCCTGCTGGGCAGTTTTGAGTACCCATTTGAGGCTGGAGATCATGAATTTAAAGTGAACCAGACAGCACCACTGCATTTTCTCTATCCACATCAAGCAGCTCGGACCCAAGCTCAGAGAAAGCAGGCAGAACTCACTCAGAGCTGGAGTCTTGTCTGATGAATAAGATGGAGGGAATCAGAAGCAGAGGTTTTTTACAAGGGAATGTCAGTAATAAGGAATCTACACTTATCCTGGAGCAAAAGTTGATCTCATGAGAAAATTATAGGATTCATAGGCAGGAAACTTTCCTGCCTCAGGCCTTGCAATTTACAGGGAAACTGGGCATTTCATAGTATATTATGGTACAAGGTAATTACTTTTACTTGGGTAGCGTTTGGTAGAATAGGGTCAAATGTTTGTCAAAAGAACCTGTGAGGTATTCCTTAAGACTGGTGTTCCAGGGCAGGACTAAAAGTGCCCATTCAGTTTTCTGTCTTCATTCCCCTTCTGAGCCTCAAGGAAAATACTTCACTTAAATAAAGGTTGTTCCAGAGTTGACCACCACATCTCTAAAAACCCAAGGGGCCTGGATGCAAAGACCAAGGTTATGTACAAACTGATGTTTCAAATCCTGAAGCTACTACTTAGTGGGAGACAAAGGTTCTGAAAAGCTGCATAAATCAGCTTGAACTTGAGGAACACGCTCTGTATTAAATGTTTCTTAAAATTCTGCTGTTGATGTTGAAAGAGGAGGATTTAGGTGTCCTACCATCTAATAGAGAAAGTCATGCATCTCTTACAGATGGATATGGTTGATTACATAAAACAAGGAAGGTACAGCTGATCTTGCTAAATAATTATTGCAAAGAGGAAGAAAAATTGATCAATTATTCTGAAATTGAATATTTTGGTGCATATTTTCGCCTGTTTACTGTATCATAAATACCAATCTTTTAAGATATGACCATTTAGTTGCTATCTTCTAACTTGCATGCTAATTCCATCACCAGAGGTTTTGCACCCAAAATGCTTTCCCTTTAATGCACCCATATTTAGAACTTCTCATTCTACAAGACTCATTGGAACACTACCTGCTTGGGAACACGGGCCCTTGCCACCCTCTTTTATACTGCCCTAGTCCACTGACCTAATTCTATCTCATAGACAGACTCAGTTATTTCCCTTCTAACATTAGTGCCTCTCATAGTTGGTGTATTTATTTGTGTGTCATTATCATCACACCCCTGTATGGTACCAACAGATGAGAGACATTAAATAGTTGAAAAAACTGGAGGATCTTAATACTCAGGCATGGAGATTTTTTTGTGTGTGATTAGCTGGTTATATGACAATGGGCTCTCCCAGACTGGGAATATGATTCTGTATTTTGTTCCTAAGCATATGCTTAGTACATGACATCTTCCCCCAAATATGTACTGGCTCCAAAATAAATAAATAAATAAATAAATAAATGGATGAATGGCATATGCTTCACAAATATTTTTTTCTAAAAAAAACCCAAAAAACTAACATTGCTCAAATATAAGTATTCTATAGACATTTCATTAAGATTTTGTTTTAGCCATCATGAAAATTGGTTACATGGTCTTAACTTTTTATTTTCAGGCTAAAACTATTTTATCCTTACTATATGAAGTATAACTTAAGGCTTTACTCATTTCGGTTTCCTAGATTCAAAAGAGCATTTCTTGGAGCAGAGACCTATTCCTTCCCAGAATATTCTCTGAAGCTCAGTCATCTGAGAGTAGAGCTGAGATGGCTTTTACTCAAGTTGTGTCCTTGTTAAGCAACTGTGCCCAGTTTGCAGTTAGCTCATTTGGGTCTCCACTCGACCAAAACTCCCTGCTGTTGAACAATCTCTAACTCACTGCTACTTAGCATCTTCAAAAGCTTAGCTTAGGAAAATGGAACTGAGGGATGGCCAGGTCATGGTTTCTTAAAGGACACTCATCCTGTCCAATTCTCCAAGCTGTCCAGCATGTAGTTCTGAGTCAAACTTGAGTGTCCAGAGGCTGGATTTAGACTATCACACTCGCCCAGAAGGACAACATATATGAATTAGGCTTGCTTTTGATGCATCATCGTCCACTGAGGACCACTGTACACATAATCCCTGAAAGACATCTTAGGCAATTAAAAAAGATAACTGTTGAAAATGTCATTTTCACAGCACATGATAGATTCTGTATGAAAATCCATAGGAGATATCTTTGCACAAGCTAAGAATGTTAAGAATGGTGTGCCTTCTTTGAAAAGTGTTTGGTTTGTTTCCATTACATGATTACTGTGAAGTGTTCCACTGGCCACACCCCGCACCTCACTGTTTTTGCTAGAAGGTGAGGACCATGCAGAGCTCAGTCCTTGCAGGTGGATAGTTCTGTGCTCACCCAGAACCACGTTCCTGTCTCTATATTGTTGGTACTCAGATGTTTCTTTTTGTGCCCACATATACTCTTGTGCCCTCTTATCCTATGTTAGATATTCTTTGATTGGGCTCTATTTTACCACTGAAAATAGACTATGAATAACTAAAAATTAACAATAATATCTATGTTGCTGAACTATTGTAAGAATTTACCCATAAAATATATACACAACTTAAAATATAAAAGACATCCAAGCTAATGATACTGGTGTTGCTATTATTGCTGTCACTACTGCCTACGCGCCATGATTTCCACCTTAAATTTCCTTACCTTACTAATCAAGTGTTGCCTGCAGCTTTAAATAGACCCTGGCTAGATTATTGTTTTAGCTTTAACTCTCAGTTCTCCCACACAATTACCCTAATGGCACATACTGGATAACAGCTGGAGAGTATTAGGAATGTCAGTCTGGTTTTAATTTCATTAAGAGCTACTTGGGACTGCTTCGCAGATCTGGCCACTAAGTACTTAGTGGGAGAGGGAAGGTACTGAGGTTTGCAAGAAGGTTTATTCATAATCCAGTGAGTAATTTGGAAGTGTTAGGTGTCAGCTAGCATTTTGCTACTCAGAGTGTGGTCAGCAAACCAGCAGCAGCACTAGCACCTGGGCACATGCCTCTTAGGCCCCACTCCAGACCTACTGAATCAGTATCTGCAGTTTAACGAGAGCCCCAGGTGATTTGTATGCACTTTGATGTTTGGGAAGCACTGAACTAGGACAAACTGTGAAAGAGGCTGTCCCAGCAGCCTGCATTAGCTGCTGGAGAAGTGCCATGATGGCAATGCACGGGGCAGAGTTCTGATGAGAGTGTGGGAAGAGCAGGCACACTGATTTCTGATGAGTGGCTCAGATCTTACCTATACCACTGGCATGCTGTGCAACCTTAGATAACTTACTCAACATCTCAGAGTCTCAGTTTCTTCCTCTGTTCAATAAAGAAAGAACATCCCTCACAAGGAAGCCAGGAGGATGGAATGAAATATGGTTTATTAAAATGCCCCACAAAGAAATGGAAAAGCGTTAAGTATAGTCATTTCTAAACAATGCCTGATGAAGACTAGCTGACCTGAAGGGCCCTGGGCACTGTGGGACATCTCTAGAGCACAGCAGCTAGAGGGTGTCCTCTGGGGTCCGGCGGCCAGGGTCCCCGCAGGCACAGTCTCTGCAAGTCTAGAACGCTAGACCACAACCTTTGCCCTCTGTCTCTTCAACAACAGTTAGCAAGGACTTTCTTGCTTAAAAACCCAAGGAGAAAGAATCTGGGACAGAATAGTAATTATGAGTCCCATTTGATGGATACAGAAAGGCAATAGATTGGCCCACAGCCTACAGCTGACATTCACAGACTTGTATTCCATCATAGCTCCTTCAACCCTGTTCTCAGATGAGCTTATGTTGGAATTCCATGGACACATTGAGGAACTCATAGTCATCGGTGGGAGTTTAGTGACACCAAACCAACAATGCCAATCTTGGGAAAGGTGTTCTCTTGAATGCCTATTCAGGGTACATACGTACTCCATTGGCCAAAATAAAGAACCTCTTGTTCAAATACGTCCATAACACAAATGCCTCCTTGATCACCACTACCTTCTAACCCCTAGGCTGGAATTCCACATTGGTTTAATGGCTTCTACTCCTAGCAATCCGGATCTTGTCTCATATTGAATTGTCTTTTTCCTTAAGAACAGTGGCCAGTGGCTTCCTGGGGCCTACCCTACATGATTAACTTGGTAATATTTCACCTACATCTTCCTCGGCTAAGAAGCATCAATATTTCACATCAGGACCTTGATTTACTAACCATCTGCTCAGAAGTGTGTCATCCACAGGGATGATTTCTTACTCTCTTCAGACTGCAAGATTTGCCAAGGTTCTAGTGAATCAAGTCCTGACCTTGAAGGCAAAAGGCATGCAGTCCCTCATTCCTTAATTGGTTTAATTGTCTGACTGCCTGTAAAGGCGGGCCATGAGCCCTTGTGGTTTTTCTTGCCAAACTTCCTACATGTTGAAGACATGACCTTAAGGCAACCCCACACAGGGATCTCTGAGGAATTTGTTCTGTACTGAGATTTCACCCTTCGGGTCCTTGATTCTATGATCTTTTAGTTGGAAGGAATAGAGATTCACTCAGGTGCATCTTAGAAGAAAAAATAAGAGATTTAATGAAAAGATCCATGTCTATGCCACCCCAAGAAAGGTTGAAGTGAGCGATAGCAAAGGCATAAACCAGGATATCTTTGGGGAATTGCTTTTCCCCTCTGTGGTTTACTCTTTCATGAAGATGCCTGCTCTGTTTTCATTTCACCACAATTTACCTGCCCTTTCCTCCTAACTTCATCCTACCTTCTGTATCATGGTGGACAGATCCCTCTATTCCATGGATATTCTTCTGTGCTCAGATCTCACTGACAATGGCCTGTCTATCTCCAAACAGCACAAATTCTTCAAGAGAAATTAGATGGGTGTGTTTTGTCTTAACTATTCAGACATTGGGCTGCTTTTGAATCTGGTGCCCTCCCTGATCCAATCTGACTCTGGTTCCCTTGTCTTCCTGTTCAGCAGGGATCATGATGGGGCATATCTTTTGAGGAAACTTCAGGGGTCGGACCTGATCTTGCCAATCCAGGGAACATCCTTACAATTCCAGTTTTCTAACTCAGGCTTTCGTCAAGGCAGAGCAAACATACCTAGAGTCATCTCAGCCACAAGTACTATGCCTGGTGGTCTCAGAGATTCAGACGAATGGGTGGATAGAAAGCACACAGCGCCCACCAAAGAGAAGGGGTTTCTCCTCTATGGTGGTATCTTGGTGAATCAGCTGTGTACTCCAGAAGCCTGTTCTGACCACCTGGGTCTATGTTTCTGCCTCTCACCTTCACCTTTTCCGGCTTCTGGTTAATCTTAACCTCTGACTCCACAGACCGCAGCCCAGAATTCTTAGTTGTTGAGTTCTGATCTGTAACCCCTGGCCTCTGACGCTTGCCTCTTATACAGCTTGTTTGCATTTCCATGTTCTCATTTGGAGAATCCAACTCAGGAATAAAATGCTATAGCATTTACCTTAATTATGGGCAGCTAGTATAAGGTTAGTTAGTAAAAATAAATGGACTCTTCTAGAAATAATGTGATTGTGACATCAATTTTATGGAATATCAAGTAGCCAGAGCATTAAGAAAAATTATGTGTGAAGAAAAATTTTAAGATAAAGTATTAAATGGTAATATAGAATTATTATTACATTATGAATATTACTGTGTAAAATGTGATGTATATGGATTAAGAGAGAGATGGAGCAATTTTAAAGAGATAAGCATCATTCTGGGGTATGCAATGGAAGGTATTCACTTTGTAGTTTTTAAAAATTTCTTCAGTTGTTTGCTCTATTATTTTTATCTTTTATTGTTTTTTAAAGGTAGGAATGGTAATAAGAGTGTGAACCTAAGGAGCAATCAGAGGGAGAAGGAAGTGCTTTCTAAATTAGCCAGGTACAACTGATTATGCAAAGTGACCCTGCAGCTTTGGCTGTCTCTCTGGAATAGCAAAAGAAATGTCTCAAGGCATATCGCCAAAAGTGATCAATAATTTTTCTTTCAAGTTTGCTTTGTCAATCTAATGATTGAAAGGGTGAAAGGTACTGACAGAAGCATGGGTATATTGTGGGGAATGCTGCTTAGAGGGTCAGAGCTAGAGTTGGGGCTCATATTTTAAAAATCGAAGCATTCTGGACAGGAAAAGCCAACAGAATGAAGCAGAATGGCCTTTCAGGGTGATGTATTTGGAGGCTGCTGAGATGCCCAGAGATTATGCAGCGGTCTCAGATGGGGTTGAGGGTTTTCAGGGGCCCAGATCTTAGAGGCCCATGTTAACCAAAGCCCAGGTGACTAAGGGATAGCAAGCAGGATGGGAAGTCAGTCCTCTCCAGCTAATGCCTGTTCAGCTACTAGAGATTTTAAAGCAGAATCAGCCAGCTGTGTGCAATGCCAAGGACAATTGCCTCGGGCCTCATTACTGGAAGCATCCCTGCACATCAGCTTTCCGGCAGGGTGCTACTGCTTCTTGCAGTCTGGTTGCACTGCTCCAAACAGCACTTAACACAGAGAGAATTTGTTTTTATGCCGCATGATACATTTGGTGTCTATAATATACAAGTGACTTTAGTGTTTTCACATAGGCGGATCTTCTGTTGATGAAGGTCATATATCAGAATCCAGGGAACATTTCTGCATCTCCATAGGTTTCTGGTAGAGGTGGAGGTAGAGGATTCTGGGTGTTGACTGTAACCCCTTTTGCACTGGTAGTTGAAGAGGTAAATGTCAGTGGCTCTAAGGATGTGGCTCTTAGTTTAGTGAGTTCAACTGCACCTTGAATGCCCAACAAACAAGGGTGAAAGGAAGATGATAAGCAAGAATGTAGAACTAAGAATCCAGGAGTTGCATTCTCGCTATTAGCAGCTCTGCAGCTCATTTGTGAACCTTCTGCAAATCATTTGTTCTTTCAACATCTTTCAGTTTCTTTTCTACCAAATGGGGATAGTGCCATTTTAGATTTGTTTTAAGTTTTATTAATTATTGCCTGATTCAGTTACTTTTACTTAAAACAGGAAACCCATCCCAAGTTTCTTAGCCAGAGCCTAATAATGTCAAGCCCCTGAGCCCTTTATTTGAATCACATTGGCATCTTGAACATCCTCATCCTGTCCACACTCTTTCTAGCTCTTCACAGCTTAGGTCTTCTTGGTCATCTTGTATCTCAGGAATGATGACATAAACCCCTTGGGTAAGAAGCTTAAGACCCCATCCTAAGACCCCAGCTTAAGACCCCTCCCCACACATTCATCTCTTGGACTTGGCCTCCTAGACCCTCCCTATAATATGCTCCCTGACCCAGTTCACCTGCATCCTCCTGGCCCTACTATTGAGAACTACACAAGCTGTACTTAATTCTCAGTGACTTTATTCAGAGTTCTGAATGAATATCAGTCAAAAAACATGTTGGTATAAAGCAGGAACTTAGCCTTTCTTCCTCTTATTGATTAATAAATATTTCTAACAAATATTACCACTCCACAGTTGTCCTACTTGGGGACTGACTAGATTTTTAAAATATAGAAAACAATAAAAAAAAAAAAACCTAACACCAAAACAAAAAAAAATCCTTAATAAAACTTAGAACACCCATTCCAAAGTTTATTACATATAAAGTGAGTCATAAGAGACTTAAAAATTTGCTCCATAAGCAAAAAGTAATCTGTGGACAAAATATTTGGAAAATGCTATACCATGCATGAAAACATATGACAGGCTCTGAGAAGTCCCATGTTAAAGAGGCCCCTTTAAATTGCCTAACTCAGTATTTGCCACACTAATTTGACCAAGAATCCTACCTTCCTTTGACCAAAAATACCTGGTCATACTCATGATGGTACTAGAGTTACCTAGAATGTATTTAAGGCAACATCACTTTAATGTTCTTTCTCCATCTCAACATCACCATCATCATTATTTAATAAATCTCCAGTTGGCTGCAGGTTATAATACATTAGTAATTAGAAAAGGGGCAAGGCTACCCAAATATTGTGTTTACATGTGGACAGCAGCACATGGCGATAAACTGCATTGGTCACTTAAAGATGACTTAACAGTTACCCATAGGAATAATGTCCTAGAAATATGAAGTGTATTAGATATTCTGGGGAAGTGACCAAAGTGAAAATATTTAGGGTTCTTTATAATCAATCTGGAAGAAAAACTACCATATCTCATACAAAATGCTTTGGAAATGACTTTTAAGAACTCTACTAGTACCTGAATATAGTAAAATATAAGAAGAAAAAGGTTACAATAAGCGGTATCCGTATTAGAAATAACCTGGATACAAATGCAGAGATAATTAGTGAGCGGTGGAATTCTGGAAGCTGGGAAGCACTTGGACTAAGTATAAAGAACTTAGCATCTGAGAAAACAGATCCAAAATATGCAAAAGAAACTTCCAGGAACCCATTTGAGTTCACAGAATCCTTGAAGTCCACACCAGCTACCCTGGAAGCTAGAGTAAAGACACCTTGGTTTGGAAATCTCAGGAGCATTTACCTCTCCAGGGTCCTTCCAGCAACTTTTTTCCTTCACCTCAATAAAAGACTTGAGAGTGTAAAACAGAATCTATTATTTGGAGGCAGTCAATAGAATGAAGGACGGGGGTACTATGCTGAAATAAGAAATTAAGAAAACATGCATGTGTTCAATGGTGACAGTGGTGGGACCCAAAACCCTGCTCCAGTCTGTCTCTAAAACAATGGCAAGGCAGAAAATTATGCATGATATAAAATGGTCTGTTCTTGAGACTTTGAACTGTCCAAGAGGAAAGATCTAAATATAAAAGCAAGGTGACACTGAGACACAAGGCATCGAGGGAAAAGCCTTTAAAATGACTGTTAAAGGGCAAAAAAAAAAAAAGAGAAATAAGCAATTTTTAGGATAGAGAGATTAAGCAGGGAGGAGAAAATTTCAACATATTTTCATCTGAGTTGAAAGACAGATTGGAAGTTACTCCAACCATGAAACAAGAACAGTGAGCTATTAAAAAAGACTGAAAGGCACCATTACTACCTCTTCAGAAATAAAATTAAATAGAAGAAACAAAACAATTTCAGGGTTCTCATAGGTAAGTAAAGAAAATAAAGAAAAATAGAAACAACAAAATTAGGCTGTTCATGATGTTGGACATCTGAAAAAATAATAATAAAAATGCATCAAAAGAAGACATCAATAATATAATTAAATTTTTTTTTACAAAAAGATGAAAAATCTGTTTCCATTTTGAAAGTTTTTATAAAGAACCCAGGAAAATGAATAAAAATATGCTCATGCAAAACACACCACTGTGAGATGCCAACTTACTCTGAAGAAAACAGGTCACATAGGAAGGATTAGGCGTCAGAAAGGTCTCAGACTTCTTAGAATGTTAAGTGTAAGGCAATTGAACAGTACCTTCTTGAAAATTTCCGAAGGAATATTGTTTCCAACTTAGAATTTTTAAATAAGCCAAATTAGTACTCAAGGAAAAGTATAATAGACATTCTCAGTCTTGCAATATCTCAAGGCATTTACCTACTCCAAGGAAGTGTAAAATATGGAATGGGTAAAAATGCAACACAGGAAAGAAGCAAGAGGAATCCCCCATGATACTCGAGAAGGAAAACCCAGAATGGCAGCCCCCACCAGGTGTACAGAGCAGTCAGTCTGCTTTGCAGCAGATCAGAAGCTTCCAGCGGAGGCTTTTTCAGCATGTAAAACTGAGAGAACAACCATTGCATCCAATTGCCTTAAAAGAAGACTTTTTTTAGATAATTGACGAGTATGGTTTGGGTTTGGATCAGGGATGAAACATAGAGACTGCGCAATGACACAAAAGAAATAGAAGTACCATCATTATTTGAGAAGAACAATCAAAGTACAAGAAGGAAAATTGTCTCAATTTTAAGTAGGAAAATTGTCTTACAAGTCTTCAAATAAAACCCTGATGTGGTCAGAACTAAGCAACTTTATAAGTCTCTATTGGAGGGTGGAGACAGGAAGGGTATATCTGTGTGTAGGAGCAAGGGAAGGAAAGAGAAAGAAAGCCTTGTCTTTGTGGTGGGAAGACAGCACATCATTAGACCTGCAAAATCAAGGGCAATGCAAGTGCAACTTCCAGTTATCTTGAAGTGAATGTCAAAATAATTAGCTAAAAGTTTTTTGCCCTTGGGGAAAGAATAATTATAGCAAAGTCAGTGAGTGCTGGGGATGAATGAAGTTCTTTTTTTTTTTTTCTTTTTGTTTTGTTTATGATTTGGTTTGGGCAGAAAACCTAAAAGGAAATATTTTTATTCTTTAAAATGTGTGCATTTACAATTCTCATTTAAAACAAATAAACCTAAAATAAAGATAAGAGAAAAAATGAGGGAAATTTTGCACTTATTTGACAAGGTTATTATAGCCTTGATATGGATAAAAATTAATTTATAGACCCATCTCAATTATCAATATAGATGTAGAAATCTTGCACAACATATTAGTACATCTAATTTAGTAGTATTTTTTTAAAAATATATCATCTGAACATGCTGAATCCCAGAAACTGAAGATTAAGTAAACATAAAAAAAAATTGATCCATGTGCATGCTGAGTTGACAAATTAAAAAGAAAAAACATGTGACCACCTTAATAGCTTTAGAAAAATCATTTCATAATATTCAATATTTTTCCAGGAAATATCCCCTTAGCATACTAAATTTAGAAGAAAACTTCCTTAATCTGATAATATCTATTCAAAACCTACATCATACAGTATTCCTGAGGATAAAATTTAGGAGCAATTTATTAAGTTAAGAAACAACAAGAATGCCCACTAATAACACTTCTAATATTCTAGCCATTGTATTGTTTAAAACAACAAAGCATGAGAATTGGAGAGAAAGGAGAAATCTCTTCAATTATAGTTATTGTTTATATAGAAAGTCCATCAAAATTTACAAAAACTTCCATGATTAATAAGAAATATCAGCATTGTAATCATTTTACTATACCAAAATCAGTAATTTTATATATATCAAGAATAAGCCATTTCAAAATAAAATGAAAATAAAAATTTCATTCACAATATCAATAAACCTCTAAAGTAATTAATATTAAAATTATAATGTGTATGTTTGTTCTGGAGACAAATGCAAAACATTATTGAAGTACACAAAAGATGACATAAATTAATAGAAAGTTTTATGATGTTCATTTGTTAGGAAAATGAGTATCATATTAAGTTGGTTGCTATAAAATTAATTTATAAATGCAAAAATAACCCATCAGAATCCCAGGGATATTTTTTAGAACACTACAGCCAGTTTCAAATTCACTGAAAATGCCCAAAGTAGCCTATATAATTTTGGACAAAAAGAGAACAAGTGTAACTGAGGGTACTGATTGCCCTATTAGATACCAAGATGCTTTATAAAGGTACATTAAGTAAGACAGTGCATCTCCTGGCATAAAGATAGTCAGTAGACCAATGGGACAAATAGCCCAGAAGGAGAACTAGCAAAAATGGAAAAGTGACATACAACAGAGCCAGCATTACAAATCATGGGATAGCAAAAGGACTACAAAAATACAGAGGAGTGGGCACAATAGGCTATCTATATGGAAAAGGGTGAAATTGGATCCCTTTTCTCACACCACATATAAGTGAATTCCAGGTGGGTTGAAGAATTAAATATAGGAAACAAAATTTGTCTTTCAGAAGAAGATATATAAGAACGTCATTATGACCCGAGATAATGAAAGATTATATAAACAAGACACAAAGTGCACTGTATTGATAAATGTGGCTAAAATTTTTGTTAATTCTGTTTTTTTAAAGTAGAGCCAATAAAGATAAAGAAAAAAACACACCAGACTGGTAGATGCTATTTACAATCTATGTACACATAAGTTGCAAAGAACTGATATCCAGAATCTATAAATAACTCTAGAAATAGTAAGACAAAGACAAGCTACCATCTCTGGGAAACCATTCTTAATGATGCAATTAAATTTCATGCATATCCATCCTGCCTAGGACAAGAATCACCCCTCTGTCCATCATATCTACACTGTATATGCTGCCTTCTCATTAGTCAATTAGTAGCTATCTCGTTACCCAGTTGATTGTCTTGGTACTGTAACGCTTGTGTTCAAGTAACTCTTATGCAAGGTACCCAATGGAAGTATGGCTAAGAAAATAACAGACGTTCCAGAGATGAGAAACCTGAAGTGAAAAATAAACAAATATAGTAATGCTCAGGACTACTAGTAATCTGAGCAATGCAAAGCAAGACAATTAGATACCATAGCATACCAACCAGTTTGACAAATATTAAAGGGCCTGGCAATACCAAATGTTAGCAAGGTTGTAGGGAAATAGTATGAATTGATACTGTTTCTTTAGAGGTAATTTGAAAATAACTACTAAGATTGGAAATGTGTGTGCTTTACAACTCAAATCTTCTACTCTTAGCATCAACAGAACAACAAATGTACACAAAGAGCCATGCAGATAATGTCTATTCCAACATCGTTTGTAAGAGCAAAACCCGAAATATGATTGTTGCTACCAAAAAGGTAATCATTGCCATGAATTTTTGGGCAGAAACATTCATGCCATGAAGGATCCTGTGTGGCTACACTAGATATCTCCAATATAGTGGCTCAAGAATTTTATGGTCAGCCATTTCATGTCCAATGTCTTGTAGGCTATATATATTCTAAAAAAGAAAATCACCCTAGTCCATGTCACAGCTCTGTGCCTATTATCAAAGCAAAGTCATATCATCATTTACAGCAGAGCTCAGACACCTTATAAGTGCTGGTTCAAAGTTGAATTTCAACCAAATTAAGAAAATACCCAGGTAACCTTTCTGGATAGGAACAAGAAAAGATTGATGACTCTGTTAATAAAATATTTGTAAACTGTAAAAATGTCTTTTGATTTTGTGTGTTTGTTATTAGGAAAAGTACAGGCTCTACCCGTGTGAACATGGTTGGAAAGGATCAAGTCATGCCGAGGCCCTGATGATCAGTGGGCTCCTCTGAGCATTCCTGGTGACACATTGCCTTTGAACACTTAGTACTTTGGGTGAGAGCCACCACTTGAACTAGGCAGCTGTGCTTTCCAGAGGCTCTGAACATCTGTCCAAATTGTGGCACAAAACCTGCCTGTCCCAAATTGACCTCATTACTCATTTACAAACATACAAATAGATGATGAGGGGAGGATCATCCTCCTGTTCCACAAGAGACCGCTCATTACACTCTCCATCAATTCTGTTGCTGGCTTGCATTTCTGAGGAGACCTGGAGAGCTTTTCAAAGGCAGCCTTAACAAACACCACATTACCACTTTGGATGCAGTGTAGACATAACAGGCCTGAAAGCAAAGGACAGTCTTTGTCCCTTCTATTCAGAGATGATTCATATATGTAACATGAACGCGTCGTCCAAAGAGCTTGCTCTTTGATACTTGTTTCCTGTTTCCTCTTTTAATGAGCAGCCCAGGTTTCCCTGTGTTCTCTGGGCTTTGTGAGCCCCTAAATGGTTTCTAGGGAGCTTCTAGTAGCATTGGCTGGTTTGGTAAAGTATTTGGACACTTGCCCAGTTTCCACTTCACCTTCAGATGAGGAGGAACCCAGTTGGAAGCTCTGATCAGACTCTGTGCTTCCTGTCGTTTTTTTTTTTTTTTTTTTTTATAAAAGCCCAAGGGCAGCCTGAGAAAGATGAAATTTTTCTATTCAATTTTCAGATCAAATCCAAGTAACAGGAAATTAGTAATACTCGCTGCTAAGTATGAGCTCCCTTTTGGTACAAAGGATGCTTTATTTCAGAGATAATTTTTTTCTTTAAGACAAAAATGAACCCATTAGCAAACATGAAAGCACTTAAAGATTACCTAGCACTGGCCATGACAATAAAAGTGGTCAGTGGTGTGAACAGCCTGCATTTGAATTCTACCTTTCTCACTTCTCAAATGATTGACTGAACCTCTTGGTCTCAGTTTCCTTATTTGGAAAATGGGAATGATACTAATGGCTATCTCATAGGATTGTTGTGGGAATTAAATGAGTTAATGCCTGCAAAGTGCTTAGGACAATGCTGAACACATGGCAAATATTCAATAAACGTTGGCTATTATGATTACCTAGCACTTTGCTACATATTTGGGGATAAAATTAATTGTATTGCATTGCTGCTTCCCCCGGAGGTATTTAATTGGAAGAGACAAGTAGTATTCACATGAGATAATTAGTGCACAAAACATTTTCTTTGTCAGAAGCAAATGCTGAGGTCAGCTCCTACATGGAGCAATGTAAACTATTAAAAAATGGGATTGTACTGAGCACGGTGGCACAATGCCTGTAACCCTAGCTACATGGGAGGCTGAGGCAGGAGGATCAAAAGTTTAAGGCCAGCTTCTGCAACTTAGCAAGACCCTAGGCAACTTGTGAGACGTGTCTCAAAATAATAGAACGGGGATGGAGCTCAGTAGTAGAATGCCCCTGTGTTCAGTCCCCAGCATCATACATACATACAAACAGAGAAAATAGGATGGCATCTGTCCTGCCATTTAAGATGCAGGGTTCTCAAAGAGTTAACAGAGTGACTAGGTAGACCTGAAAGCTATGGAAATATAAAGAAAGCCTTGCAGTGAAAATAGACCTTGAACTAGTCAGGTGGAAGAGACCTAGCAAGACCATTTTAGAAGGACAAAGTGAGAGAAGAGACAGATGGAGTAAACTTGGCATGTGAGGAAGCAGGAAGGCAGCCATTGAAAGTGGGAGTTGGGTACCTCTCGCTCTTTGCAGCAGCATCTCGCATACCTACAATGACCTTGCTCGTTGTTTTTCTAACCAACTACTAGATGCTCCAGCTTCTGTCCGTGCTGCTGATTCTCCCCTGTATGGCCTTTCCTAACAAGCCTGGCATTTCCCCCTCCCAAGTATAGTAGGAATTGTCTCCTAGCTGATCAGCCTCTAGCCATTCTTATAAAACCCCCTCCCACCTTAACATAGTCCCTGGTGTCCCCTCCTCAGCATGGCCCTCCTGTTGCCTATGACCCAGACTAACATATAGGAAATAGACACATGTTAACCAAGCACCACTAATCCATGATCAGTTGATTAGTGAACCCACATGTCAATAGTAAACCCATCTAAAATCCTCATTGTCCTTCCTTTACTCGGCAATCTGTTCAAGTTATTGCTTGGAGTCATTCTTAAATGCTCCTACAGAAGTGTATTTAATATTGTTTTAAAATAGCCTCCCCAAGTCCCCAGGTAAAAGATGAGGAAATTAACCAGCAGAAAACCCAAAATTAAAATCTAAACAAAAAGAACCTGAGCTCCCTTCAGGGTGTTCCCCTGTTTTCCTTTAATTGAAGATTGCATGTTGGCAGGTATCTTGAGTAAAACAAAAATCATCTGGAAACATCCAAGTAGAGAGTATAGTACAAGGGAGGAGAAGGCTCCTTTCATTGGTGCCCCAAACAAGCAGGAGCCTGTGGCAAGGCTCTTCTCCCATTCTGTAGGCTGTCTCTTCTCTGCATTCTTAATTGTTGCCTTTGCTGTGCAGAAGCTTTTTAATTTGATGCCATCCACTTAGTGATTTTTGGTTTTACATCTTGCACTTTAGGAGTCTTGTTAAGAAAGTTGTGCCAACATGAAAGTTGGGCCTACATTTTCTTCTAGCAGTTGAAGTTTCTGGTCTAATTCCTAGGTCTTTGATTCACTTTCAGTGGACTCTCATGTAGAGTGAGAGATAGGGGTCAAGTTTCATTTTTTTTCCTCAGATGGGACATTAATATACAGAATATATAAAGAAGCCAAAAAACATAATACCAAAATACAAATAACACAATTTTAATAGCAGACACTTCTAAAAAGTAAAAATTAAAAAAAGAAAAAAGAAAGAAAAACAAATGGCACACAAATATATGAAAAAAATAATCAACATCTTTAGCAAGCAAAGAAATGCAAATCAAAACTGAGATTTCATCTCACTGCAGTCAGAATGGCAATTATCAAGAATACAAATAACAATGTAGGCAAGGAAAGGGGAAAAAGTACACTCATACATTGTTGATTGACTACAAATTAGACTAATCACTCTGGAAGGAAGTAGGGGATTTCTCTAAAAACTAGGAATGGACTGGATGTGGTGGTGCATGCCTGTAATCCCAGTTGTTGGCGAGGCTAAGGCAAGAGGATTGCAAGTTTTAGGCCAGCCTCAGCAACTTAGCAAGGCCCTAAACAATACACTGTCTCAAAATAAAAATAAAAGGGCTGGGGACATTGTTTAGAGGTTTAGAACCTCTGGGTTCAATCCCCAGTACAAAGAAGGAGGAGGAGGATGACAAAAAGGAGGAAGAATAAGGAAGAATGGAAACACCATATGACCCAGCTATCCTACTCCTCAGTATGTATCCAAAAGATCTAAAATCAGAATACTTTAGGGATACAGTCACATTAGTGCTTATAGCAGCACAATTGTTTAATAGCCAAGCTAAGGAACTAACTTAGGTAGGTGCCCTTCAACATGTACTAGTTAGGGTTTTCTAGAGGAACAGAATCAACAGGATGTATAATTATAAAAAGGGGATTTATCAGGTTGGCTTATGTAACCAGAAGCTGGATAGTCCACAATGGCCATCTGCAGTCTGGAGAGCTAGAAGAACCAGTAGCTGTGCAGTCCAAGAGGCTGAAGCCCCAGAACAAGAGGGATCAACAGTGCTACATTAGTCCAAGACCAAAGTCTTCTGGAGAGTCACTGCAGGGTCCACTTTGGAAGAGTGAAGAAGCAGGGTCAGATATCCTCAGATGATCGCAGCAGCAATCAAGAACCCATTCAAGAAGAATCCAGCTTGCATCTGCTGCTGTTTCCTTGTTCTTCCAACTTATTCCATCCAAGCCATCATCCTATTGGATGGTGCGGCCCACACTTAGGGAGGGTCTCCATTTTAGTTGGCTATCCCACCTGCCAATAATTCCTAGACACACCCTCACTGACACACCCATAAACCCCTTAATCCTCTGCATTTTTTTAATCCAATCAAGTTGACAATTCAAATTAGCCATTACAAACAGATGAATGGACAAAGAGAATGTGTGTGTATATATACACTATATATGTATATATACATACACACACACACACACACACACACACACACTGTGAAGAATTACTCAGCCATATAGAAGAATGAAATTATGGCATTTGCCAGTAAATGAATGGAACTGTAGACTATCATGCTAAGTGAAATAAGCCAGACCCCAAAAGTCAAATGTCAAATGTTGTCTCTAATATATGGAAACTAGTCCAAAATAAGGACAGGGGGCAGGGGAGGATTCCATTAAATACAGGAAGAATCAGTGCAGTAGAGGAAGGGGATTGAGGAGGAAATAAGACAGAGAAACAGGATAAGGGAAAAATAGTGAAATGCATCTGACTTAACTTTCCTATGTACATATATAAGTATACCACAGTGAATCTCACATTATGTATATCCAATTTTTAAAAAATATATAAATATGCAATATAAAGATCAATAGAGTAGGAAGAAGGGAAGAGGAGGAGGGAGGAGTGGAGGAAGAGAGGAAGTGCTGAAGACTGAATTAAAGCAAATTATATTCCATGCTTTTATAATTATGTCAAAATGAATCATTATGTTATGTATAACTAAAAAGAACCAATAAAAAGAGAGAAGAGAAAAAAACTACAAGACAATAATAGCTTCCTTTCATGAGTAGTGCTTCTGAATACATTGTCAAAACTCATTTATTCCAAACTGAAATACATGCTAAGACAGGAGAACAAACATGATATTTTGGGTTGCTGTGTCTCTTGGTTTTAGGACTTTTCCAAGAAAATAATGTTTTACCTGTGTCCAGTGTTTGTTTATATCATTTAGATTAATAAATTTTGGCACTAAGAATCTGCTTGAGGCCACTTTGGTAATTAAACAATTTGTGTTTGATGTCTTTCAATTAGAAGATATGTTTTGTGTTTAGTAATAAAATTGATTGATAAAAATTTGTTTTCAGAATATTATATATTTAAATATGAAATATATTCATGCACAAAAAGCAAAATAAAATTGGTTAGTCATTAAACACTTAAAATAGCATTAAAATTATTTATGCAGCTTATTGCTCAAATTATAATGGTCCAGTAGTATTTCCTGAGAATTTCTTTAATATCTTATTAATAGGCTTAATTTTTCAAAAATTGCTAGAATTTTTTTTCAAAATTGCAAATTATAAATAAAGTTAAACTTTTTTAAAAAAACAAGTAAGCAGGAGATTTGCTTCATGGTAGGTTGGAGAGTGAGGCCTCATCTCTCAAGGGGACTTATCTGCACCTGCCTAGGAGGAAATAAGACATCACTCTGAAGTAGTTTCCAATCACAAATCACCCTCACTAACAGTGAGGCCTCTCAGCAACAGGACCATTGAACTTGGTCCCTAGCCAGGTCAGACGAACGACAGCCCTGGAGCATGCTCCTACCATGCTTCCAAGTTCCAGGATTGTGCTCAGAAAACAAGACATTTTCAGAAGACATTTCCCATCTAAATGCAAAGCTTTTCTAAACCCTCAGCAAGAGTATCTTGCTGCAAATCATCCTGCAATTGCTGCCTCACTCCTGTGAATCTAGTGGCATAGGATGCACTGGCAACTGGTCTAGAAAGGAAACACAGTCAAGGCAACAATAAAAATGAAGATGTTTTGCTTTTCTCTATTACAGACCATTAGATGTGATGTGAAGCAAAACGCAAACATGGTCTGAGGCCACACGTGCAGGTCAAGCAGCTAGAACACAAGAAAGAGGGTTGCACTGGTCAGAGCACCTCAAGTGTACTAAACTGGAATCTCCTCCAGTCCATGGATCTTTATTTAGTGTTTTAGTACCAGCCAGGCTTCCCACAGTGCCTGGCACAGGTGAGAATCTACTAAATGAAAAGAACTGTACATTAATAGCTCAGAGCATCTGAATAGAATCGATCAGAAGAGTAAGAGATTGGAGAATATTGAGGTTTAATAGTGCATCCTATGCCACTATTGAGGGGCTATGATTATGTTTGTTTGTCCATAGAAGAGAAGACCTTCAGAATTCACGTATTTATCAAATCAGTTTCAAATATGCAGAATAGAGCCCAATGGTCCATTGTCTAGGGAATTTTCATTAAACTCTGATATTATTTTAAGAGCCATGTGTTGAGGGGTGCCGCAGTCTGGCTGGGCACAATTCAGGAGCCACTTGTCAAAAGAAACTAACTTTATTTTTAGAACTACACACGCCAAACAAAACAGCTCCTCAGGAAAAAACCCTCAGAGCCCAACTGCCACCACGGGCTTCCCACAAGCCTCTCACCCCAACACCAGCCTCTCCACCTCCCACAATCCTCCTGCTCTTGAGGCCGATTGGCTGGGTCGTGTGGGCGGAGCCAAAGAAGTCCCCAATGAGCAGCTCTGTAGTTTGAAAGGGCAGGGAAACAGCCCAATGAGCATCACCGCAGAGGAGCCAATCAGCTAGATGTTGCTGGGGCCACTGTGAACCAATCATCAGCTGGCAGTCTGAAGGGCGGGGAAACAGCCCAATGAACATCACCGCAGAGGAGCCAATCAGCTAGATGTTGCTGGGGCCACTGTGAGCTAATCATCAGCCGGCAGCTGGAAGTTTGCTGGCAGCTGGAAGTTTGCTGGGGCCCCTTTGGCTGTGGCTCTCAACATCTCCCCCTCTCTGTTTAAACAACAAGCATGTGGCTTAGGGACCGTGCCTGCCTTAGGTTGTCCAATAGTACATATGGTCCTTACCCGTTATCGGATGAGCTGACCTCAAGGCGTCAGCCTCCTGTCTTAGGTTGGTACCATTGTAATTGGATGTTACCCGTCACTGACTACCGGTCCAGTATATAGCCACACCTGTGGAGAGGTACCAGCGAGGGGGGTGAGGTTCTTTGCCTCACCTCTGTTGGCCCCCAAATTTTAGCTGAACGATCATGACAAGCAGAAGGGAGGAAGATACAGAAGGTTGTATATGTCCTTCCACTAATTGTTGTTTGACCAGATCATGGGCTGCTTGTATCTTTTCTTTAGTCAGGGGCCACTGAGGAACCCATACTGGTCTTTCTGATTTCCAAGTAATTTTTATTGTCTCAGTGGCCCTTTCTGAAAATCCAACCCATGTCTGTCTGTTCCTTGATCTACTTGTATTGGTGCTGCTATACCTTGTTCTTGTTTTTCTAATCTTTTTCCTTTCCTAAAACCTTGTCTAGCACCAACAGAGGGGTTGTGTGTGTGTGTGTGTGTGTGTGTGTGTGTGTGTGTGTGTATCTATCAAATGACTACCAAGTGCACCTAGCAGACTCCTGGAACCTATACTTGACATGACATTTGTTTCCCCCATTTATTTCTATGTATGCGTTCTATGGAAGAAATTCTGTGTGCAAATTTGAAGTCTCAAATTTCCTGAGGGTCTTCTGTGATTAAAGGCATGTCATACAGACAAGGAAGGAGGCATATTCAGTGCTTTTCTGTAAAGGATCCAATTAAGACTAAAGGTCAAAAGTCACAGGAAGGAAATTTCAACAACCAGAACAGGATTTCTTCCTGGGTAGCTTGATTATATTCAAAAGGATTCTAGGAAGCAAATATTTCAAGAGTTTATGGTCAAGGCAATCTATGGCACTTCTCTGTCCTCTAGTACTTTGCACAGCGGCTTGCACAAAAAAAGTCATGGTGAAATCATAAAATACTGCATTAGTAAAGCTCTTAGAAATCATTTTACCCAACCCAACCAGTAATTTATGAATAAAAGGAACTATACAATGGTTTGCTCAATGTCTCCCTATATAAATGGTAGAATTAGTGCTAGAGCCCAAATCTTTATTATTATCAGCACATATTAATGGTACCAATGAATGGGTTTCACTGTGACATTTCCATATGTGCATATATTATTGTGCCTTGATCCTGTTCACTCTTTTCCCTGACCTCTCTTGCCCTTGCTTGTCTTCCTCCCCTTGGTACCTTTCTTTTCTTTTTTTCTTTTGGTACTGAGGATTGAACTCAGGGATACTAAACCACTAAGCCACATCCTCAGCCTTTTTTTGTATTTAGAGACAGGGCCTTGCTTAGTTGCTTAGGGCCTCACTAAATTGCTAAAGGTGGCTTTGAACTCACATCCTGCCTTAGCTTCCCTAGCCACAGAGATTATAGACATATGCCAGGCCCCTGCCCATTCTTTAATATCTCCTCTTCTACTTCCAGGTCATTCTTAGGGTTTTTTTGTTGTTATTTTTTTAAGCTTCCACATATGAAAGAAAACATGCAATACTTCTCTTTTGGTACGTGTCTTGTTTAACAAACATAATGTCTTCCAGTTTTTTCCATTTTCCTGAAAATCACATGATTTCATTCTTTATGGCTGAATACTCCTCCACTGTGTACATGTACCACATTCTCTTTACCCATTCATCTATGGATGGCACATAGACTGATTCCGTATCTTGGCTATTGTGAATAGTGCTGCAATACACTGGCAAGCAGGTGTTTCTTTTGTATTCTGACTTTATTTTCTTTAGATAAATACCTAGGAGTGATCCCAAATTTTTAAATGCTATTTCAGCACGATTTTTAGCAGAAAAACACTTACACTTCATATTTATGGTCATAAAAGTATTCTTGATACTCTTGAGGGCTGGGGCTGGGGCTCAGTGGTAGAGCGCTCGCCTAGCATGTGAAAGGCCCTGGGTTTGATCCTTAGCACCACATAAAAATAAATAAATAAAATAATGGTATTGTGTCCAACTACAACTAAAAAATAAATATGTTTAAAAAATATTCTTGAATGATAAATATTTCTTTTACTTCCTTGAAAGAAAAGGTTGCTTTAAGGATGCGGTGAACGGGAGTCTTCCTTTCCACTCCCAGCTTCCCCATGGCGTCACCATCTCCTCCACAGCAGAGACTCATACGGTAGGACCTTAAAAGCATGCAGAGGGAATTTATGGCCCACAAATGCATAAAAACCTCATCTAAAGAGCTGGATCAAGAACTCAGTTGGGAGGAGGTGGTTACCCTCTTTTGTCTGGCATGGGTACATAGAGGAATTCAACCATTCATTCCACAAGCATTGCCAGTATCATTTATGTCCCAAGCACCACACACGGTGGTTGTGTTGGAAGGCTACAAAGAAAAGTCAAATGTTGATGCTGACTGCTAGTCCCAAGGAGAGAGAAAACAACTTCCTTCACCCATAACATGTACAGAGAGGGACAGGAAGTACTGGGGAAGCTCCCAAGAAGGAAGGACCTCATTTTAGGAGTGGTAATCAGAAAAGTTTTCCTGGTCTTTGAAAGATGAGTACAACTTTTAGGAGTGGATTAAAGGCCATTTTTGGCAGAGGGAGCTGAGTGGGTTGAAGCCCAGGGACAGCTCATCTCTCTCTCTATGCAAGATGATAAAGCTATCTACCAGAAACACAAAGTTTGTGAAGAAAAAAAGGACAAGCATGGATAAATTGTTGTTGCTAAATTATCAGGACTATTGGCTATTTAGAGTGTTTAGGGAGGCATTGAGGATTGCTAGGTAGAGCAATGGCTGAGAAGTAATATGGCAATGTTTTGCTGGCCACATGGTGAAGGTCAGTGTGGTAGACACTGTCAATGTTCTGCCAAATGCCCAGGTCCCCTCAGATCCTTTTGGCTATTTCTCTGTGTAACTCCCACCTTCCCAGATCTTGCTTTGCTAAGAACCTACAACTGTGACTTTATTCAGATGCTTGCCTTTGGGCTACAGGAGGCACTTTGACAAAAAGCAAAGCGTTGAAAATGTTGGGAATTGACATCCTTTGGGGCAGCCCTTAGCCAATGACCTACAGTGTGGAGATATTAAAGCCCAGCTCCCTTGCCTCCAGTTGGCACAAACTCTGAGGTGCAATTTATATTCCAGAGCTGCTGCAGGATCAGGCTGAGGCTGGAGTGTCATACTATGTAGTAGTTTCTTCTCCTCACCTGTCCCTTTCCAATTTCTCTCAGAAGCACTTCCTTAATATGGTAGCCCCTCATTATCTGCAGGGGATATGTTCCAAGACCACCCGTGGATGCTGGAAACCTTGATAGGTAACCCTGTATATATTATGTATGTTTTTTCCTATGCACACATACCCATGATAAAGTTTAATTCATAAATTATGGATAGTAAAAGATAAACAACAATAACCCAAACAAAATAGAACAATTATAACAAAATGCTATAATAAAAGTTATATGAATGTGATTTCTATCTCTCCCTCTCAAAATATCTTACTATACATATCCTTCTTGTGATGATGTGGGATGCTATAGTGCCTATGTGATGAGATGCAGTAAGATTAATTGTTTAGACATTGTGATGTAGCATTAGACTACTGTTGACTTTCTCTGATCATCTTTGGGAAACCCTTCTGAATAATGCAATAAAATCTCTTGCCAACCATTCCATCCTGCCTAGAATAAGAATCACCCCTCTGAACTGGGTGTACTGGCACATGCCTGTAATCTGAGTGACTCAGGAGGCTGAGGTAGAAGGATTTTGAGTTCAAAGCCAGCCTCAGCAACAGTGAGGCACTAAGCAACTCAATAAGACCCTGTCTCTAAATAAAATACAAAATAGGGCTGGGGATGTGGCTCAGTGTTCAAATACCCCTGAGTTCAATCTCCAGTACCAAAAAAAAAAAACAAAAAGAAAAATAGAATCACTTTTTTGTCCATCCTATCCACAGTGTACATGCTAAGTACACATTAGTCACTTAATAGCTGTCTTAATTTTCAGATTGATTGTTTTAGTAATGTAATGTAATGCTGGTGTTCAAGTTACTCTTAGAACAATGCTAAATTTGAAATTTATGAATTGTTTCTGACATTTTTCCATTTAATATTTCCAGATTTGGACTACAGGTAAATGAAATTACAGAAAGCAAAACTGCAGCTTAAGGGGGACTATTGTACATGACTTGTTTATGAACCTCATCTCCAGGTCTGCTTCTGAAGGTCAGACAGGTTGGAAAGAGAAGAGTGTTAAAGCAAGCCTATTTACAAAAGTCTAGGCAAAAGACCAGAGAGCCTTTCAAGGACAGTGAAATGTGGGAAAGGAAGAAACAAGAGCAAGATCTTTAGAATATGGAGTAGAGTAGGAAGATGTAGGAATCAAAGAAAATGCTATAATTTCAAACCTAAGTTACAGAATTTTATTAAGAGTTGAAAGACCCTAGGAGGAAAGCATATTTGGTAGAGGACACAGATTAGTTTAGAGATGTTGCTCTGGCAGAAAGAGGAAGATAATGCAAAATATGAATGCTAAGCAGTTAGCAGAATGGGTCAGGTATGGGGAAACTTATTTTGACATAAGTACTGAAGCCATGAATTAGGAGAAACTTCCACAATCTTGGATTTCATGTCTACAGGTAGAAGTCCCCTTCCTACCCCAAAGAAAACACTCTACCAAGCCTTGGCCAACCAAGTCCAACATAACAGTGGCCAAGTTATACTCTCTAAAGTATTCTCAGAGAGCTCTGCACTTGGGAACCAACCTCTACCTTTGCAACCCCTTCTCTCTGAGAGAAGGACACACCACAGAATAAGTTATGGTAGTCCTTTAGGGTGTCAATCAGAAGATGACTTTGCCTTTCAAGACTTCATTGGGGATTTTTTTTAAATAAAATTTTCATTTTAATCTAAAGAATTTCCACAGGATTTTAAGGCTGAAAGAGATGTGAGAGGTCAGCTAATTCACTTCACAGACGAAACTGAGGCTGAGGGTTGCATGGTCATCATGACTGGTTCATGACTAAGAACACATGCCTCCCAAGTCCGGGGCTGGATCCTCTCCCCCCCTCCAAAAGCAGCACCCAGGCTACTCCCATGCTCTCCATTCCTTCCTGGACCATTGGTTGGGAGGCTCTTAGCATGCAGCCATTTCCCCAAATGCTGAGTTATGTCTACTGAAGCATCATTATACATCACAGGACAACTTATTAAGATAAAGGATGTGAAAATATTTTAATATGATAGAATTTATTCATGTGTAAAATGTCTACTTTCTGTCCCAGCTCCTATGTGATGATTAGAGGTGTAGAATGGGATTAAGTAAAGCCACCAGACCTATGAAGTACTAAACATCCTTTCTCCAGCTTTGCTCACATAGGACCCCAATCAACCAAACAGGCAGCATGTGTCTATTGAGGAAAAATCACATATAGACCCAAACTCCTAGTCAATGAAGTCAAGTGGATACCCCTGGTATGAAATTATCAAGCATGCAAGTATATGCTGATCAACAAACCTGGCCTAGGTATTGGACAAGGTTCTAGAATTAGAGAAATGAATGACCAACTCTGCTGTCAGGAAGACACAGTCTAACAGGGACAAAAACTTATAAGGAAACACTAAATTCAGTATAATAAATGCTATGATGGAGAATTGTGTATGGTCCAATGGGGTGGTATTGTGGGAGTACTGACTCTCACCAGGGAAGGGCTTGGCTTAGAAAGAAGTTGGTGCTTCACACAGAACTTAGATGAGTAATGGTGAGTCAAGGCAGAGGATGAAGATATCACTTCAGGAAAGTCTACAACAATAGCAACAGCAAGGCAGCGAGTAGTTAGAGTTTTTCTATTTGCAAGAACTGTGAGGGATTTAGCGTCACAAGCATATATCTGCTGAATGAATAAAAGATCGAATGTTCAGTTTGTGGTAGCAAGGAAAATAGGTTTGGATAAGGAGAAATCAGCCAAGTGATGAAGGGCTCTGTGTGCCACAGTGACTTGTGGCTTTAAACCCTCCAAGCCAGTGGTTCTCAAGATGTGGTGCCTAGACCAGTATCACCTAGAAAACTCTTAGAAATGCAAATCATCGGGTCCTGACCCAGTTCTGGTTAATCAACAAATTTGGAGTGGGACCCAGGAATCTGTTTGACAGGACCTCCCGGTGATTCTGATGAATGTTCAAGTTAGGTGATCACTGTCTTAGGCACTAGAGGGAAAGAATATTTTGGGGGAATAGAGCTACATTAATTCATTGGGGCTAAAAGTAAAAAAAAAAAAAGAAGAATATATTGCTGCTCTCTACAGAAATGCTAACTCCATGCTGCAGGAGTGCTCAGCCAGAGACCTCTGGGGTCCTGCCTGTGTTTTTCCAATCCAGTCCTCCTGTCTCATCAGGTGAGTAATCTTGTAGAAACGGCAGCTCATTACCCTCCATCAAACGAGCAGTGAGGAAGCACTTTTCGTTTAAGAACTAGATGACTGAGAAGATTCGTCTGGACAATCGTAGTAGATGGCAGTGATTTAGGCTAAATTCACTTCTGGAAGATAGCTGAGCTATGGGGCAACCTGCGTGAAGTTTAGAATGAGGTATCAGCAGGAATGTTGAACAGGACACTCACTCCTGAAATAGTAGGAATTAAGTTCACTCATGGTTCTTCTTTCAGACCAGTTTATATATTGGGGGGGAAAAAAAAGAAGCCACACCTGGATTCTGAACTGAGAGTCAAGTCTGATCACCTACAACTTGGTTGACTGAAAAAGCAAGTGATCCACAGCCACTATCACCCTCCCCGAACTCATGAAAACATTAATGAAAGAAAATGGAAAAATCAGTAGAGAAGCTAAATGATTCATAAAAATCAATTTAAAGCAGCATGAGATAAGCAGAAAGGTTAAATCTGAAAAAAAAATATATACAGTGAGGATATCTGACAATTCCAAATGAAAATAAAATATCTTTAAAAAAAATATGGTGTAACCTTGCATAATTATATTGGGTAGGATTTAACCATAAAATCCATGGTCAAGATCTAGAGAGATCTCCTTGGTCAGGGACACATAGTAACAGAAAAAAACACAATAAGGCATAAGGAGCAATTTGAGAGTGGGTTCACTGGTCAAGGGTTTGGGGGTCATGGTGGACAAGCTCAGAAGCGGCTCTGCTTCAGTACTGGAAGCTTCCACTTTCACCACGACACAGACTGCCCACCATCTCCGACCCTGACAGCTGGAGCTGGTGTGAAAGCTGGCAAAGCACATAGTCAATAGGCAATTATAGTAATCGAATTTTGGAGGAAGTGACACAAGTGTAAATAGCCTACTCCCAGTTGGCCTGTGATTAACGTGACAACCACTTGGATGTGTTTCCCTCTATGGAAGCAGGGCAGCCTTCTCACTCAGAGTAAAACTGATAAAAATGCATCCTACTCTATCCATTCTGCCCAAACTCTCAATTAGTACTGGCTGGAGAAAAATCCAAGGGAGAAAGGAATAGGTGGGTGCCCCTAGAAATAACAGAAGCATATGTCAGAAGTGCCAAATATTTCCAAAAGGCCTCACTCAATCCTTTTTGAAGCAGCTGTGAGCATGGGCCCTGTTTTCTGGCCTGTTTCTGACAAGGACATAGACTTGGAGTGGTGACTCAGTGTTTCTGAACATGCTGGTTAGCAGCACATAACATTTGAACTCTTGAGTTTTCTAAAACCTAGACCCTAAGCTCTTCCATTCACAGCAAGAGTAAGATAATTAACAGCAACCACAGGGGAACAAAGGGTGGATAAGCAAAGGAAATTAACAAAAAGCTTACTAGATGCAATCTTAGGCATCACAATGTCCCCTAAGTAAAAACACCTCACTCTCAGTGGCTCTGGATTCATATGGGTACTCAGTAACATCAAGACTTTCCAGACCTTGAATAACACCATGTCCTAGAGGGAAAAATCACCTTTCCTTAATTTTAGGATTCAGGAAACAGTGGTAACAAACTAAGAGACATGAATATTTGGATTGTAGTTGAAAAATGAGATTTGGTAGAGTAAGTTAGAATAAGACCCATTTCGGACAAACGCGATTAAGAGTCAGACGTCAATTTCCAGTGAGGTGAGGCTTGAGAATCCCCTAGATCTTGCTTTTAGTGAAGCTAATTTGAAATTAGAGTGGAAAGAGAGGTGATAATTAAAGCCCTGGAGGATGAGAGCAGGTGTATCCAAAAAGAGCTATATATCAGAAGTAGGTGAGAGGATGTTTAAGCAAGTTTTGGTAAGGGAAGGGAAGTGCCTTGCAGGAGAATCTTGTCTTCTTGAGAGAGACTGAGACACTGGAAAGAAGGGCCAGCCACCATTCAGCTGTGGAGTAAGAGGGGCTGGGTGGACCCTGGCTGAATCAGGGAAAGGGAAGTAGGGGAGCCTCAGGCTGTGGATCAGCCTGCAGGGGACTGTAATACCACTGTTGGAACTCAGTCATCCTGATACTGCTTTTATATAAATGGTCAGTCACGCTGCAGGCATCAATGAGTGAGCAGGCAGTGAAGACCACTCTTCACCCATGAGTAATTAGTTCGAGGGAGAAACAGCCCAAGAGGGGTCAAATGCAAGTACTCGCGGACCCATTAGAAGGGTTGATGAGACTGGCACTGCATCTGAAAAGGCTCAAACCTCTCCAGTTGCTGTTCATTTTACCTCTTTTCTGCCCACCACCCCCTTGTAAGAACAGCCTGTAATAGCTTGTAGAAACAGGGAAAATATTTTTCTCTATATTGGGAGAAGATTAGTAGCGGAAGATGGGTGGGGGGTGCTCTAATAAGCTCCTCACTGGTGATGTGAGCTAAGAGGCCAAAGTCAAACTCAGTCCACAAAAAATGGCCAGGAGCTGGGATGGACAGGACAGCACTCCTAAACTTGTTTGTAAAATGTCATGATGAGGTAGGAGGGGAAAGGTTATATTGCTCTGCCTCCCTAACCATGAAAGAAAATCAAGAACAATAAAGAGAAGGCATCCAATCATGCTAGGGGATCTCTGACATACCTGGTTTGGGGTTGAAAGATGTGGCCAAGAGGCCAAAGAGAGTGTTGGGAAAACAATAATGCGGCAGGAGGGATTTTGAGTTTGGGGCTATTAGGTGCAACCTGAACTTTCTCTCCTGTGTCCTCTGCAACATCTTCTCCAGACTCTAGTTGCTTATTAAAACTTTTCCACAAGTGAATCATCAGACATGGAGCTATGTAGCAAAGAAGCTGAGTTCTACTGTTTTAAAGAACATGGGAACCTGGTGACATGGGGAACACAAGGGTTATTCAAGGATCATCTAGATCACTTAATATTTTCATCAATTTACTATTATCACCACATTGAAAGAGAGGAAGCTAAACCTGCAGGAGGTCTGATAACTTGCCCAAGAAGCCTAATCAAGGTTGCACCAAAATCCTAGCAATGCTGAAGCCATATACTCCATCTCCATATTAATGATTCTCAGAGCATGGTTCTCCAGGCCAGAAACATCAGCACCCCCTAAAAACTTCTTAGAAATGCAAACTCCCAGGTTGGATGTGCTGGTGAACATCTGTAATTCCAGTGTCTGGGGAGGCTGAGGTCAGAGGATCCCAAGTTCAAGGCCAGCTACAGCAACTTAGCAAGACTCTAAGCAACTTAATGAGACCCTGTCTCAGAATAAAAAAATAAAATAAAATAAAAAGGATTGAGGATGTAGATCAGTGGTTAAGCACCCCAGAGTTCAATCCCTGGTACCAAAAGAAAAGAAAGGAAAGAAATGCAAACTCCCAGTCCCCAACACCACCTCCAGAACCAGACCCAGCGTCTGTACTGTGAGAGACCTTTCAGATGATCCTGACACACACTAAAGCTTGAGGACCATTGATCTGCACTACGGAGTCTTTTGGAAAGCCTGCACAGTACTTCAGTTTGATGGGTCTGTGACTCATTGCTGGGGAGATGACATGCTACTTGACAGCCTGAGGTGCCTGAGTGAGCAAAACTTGAAGAGACACAAAATTCACTCATTCGGCTGTAAAATGAGATACAACTGAAAACCTCAAAGGAACTGATAGGATCCCAAGGGTAAGGGAGCCAGCAGAGGTAATGATAGCTGGTTTGAAAGTCAAGGACACAATGTTGAAAGTCTAACCAGGTGCTTCCAACAGCATCCTGCCTCTAGGCCTGCTTTGTGCTTTCTATGTTCAGATGTGGTTGGCTACCCTGAACTTTTTGTATTGTTGTGTCTCAAGACTGTCTTGGAGTGGCCCTGTCAGATTCTCCTTATACTGTGTATGACTCAGGAAAACTGAATTAGAGGAGGAACCATCAGAGAAACAGCTGGTATAATAGGAGTAACACCTGGCTTTTGAGTTCTTAAATTCAGATCTTAACTCTGCAGACCATTATCTTTGGATTGCCCTTTTGGAAAGTGAGGATAATATAACTACTTCTCAGAGCTTGTCTTAGGAATCAGAGGTGATGCTTTGTACAATGTAACATTTCACGTAAACATTATTTTAATTCCTCTCCCCTACCCTGGGCTTTCAAACTTGTGCCTTGTTCCTTCAATTTCCCCCTCTCTCTAGAGTCAGCAGTGGGCATCAGGTGTTAATCTGATCCATGTGTCCTTGAATTCTCTTCTCCCTCCCAGGTCTTCCAGTGACCTTACTCAGAACATGGTAGAGAGGGATGGGATGAGAGAAGGTGGATGGGAGGTGTCAGTCCTGGAAGCCTTTTAGCCAATTTTCCTGAGCAAGAGTCACCTTGGTTTGGGGATCAAACATCCATCGGCAGGGGTCCATTCTCATACCACCCACCCCTTTAATTTATAGATGAGGAAACAGAAACTGGAAAGGGAAGTGACCTGCCTAAGGAGATTGTTTCTTTATCTGTGGGTCCTGAACTGGAGTGTCTTCCAGTAAATACCAGGCCCTGGCAGGAGGCACTGGGAGCAGCAACTGTCAGAATGACAGAGAGCCTCACCCTGGGAGGATGTGCTGGTGTGAGGAGAGAGCACCTGTTGTGGGCAGTAACTTCAGACTGATTCCCTCCCCACCCCCAGTGCTGACACAGTCCATTCCTTGGCCATGTTTACATGTGACTAAAACCCGCTCCTAGCCATCAGCTTTTTCTAATTATACTGTATAACTCAAGTGTCTGCTGCATTAAAAGTTGACATGGGGATTGAAAGGGAAGTTATACATTCAGGAAAAAAAAGAAATTTTTGAATAAGATATGGTTACAATATATTTGTAATTTCTGACATGTTAGATCTAGTGGTAGAAAGAATGCTAGCCTTCAGAAACACGAAGACAGTCTGAAATTAAATATCGACCATCATAGTAATTAACATCTATTGGATTCCTACCCAGCATTAGGTATTACATTGAATACGTTCATGAATTATCCCATTTTTACCCTTGAAAGAGTCCCATGATCAAATATCATCCCCCACTTTAGAGATAAGAACACTGAAGCTTAGGTAGGGGAGCTTAGGAAAGTGACTTGGCCAAGGTCAAGTGAGCTTGAAATGAGCCAGGATATAAAACAAACTGACTCCAGACTTTGAAACCACTTTCCTCAGTGTGCTATGCTGTCTGCAGAGGACACTCTTTGTAAGATGAGTGACTTGGGCCCAAAAAATGTCTTTGAATATCATTGAAAAATATCAACATAGTAGACCTCAAAATGTTGTTGTAAGGATCAAAAAAGTATATTTAAATCACTCTAATTTACTAGATACAAGGTGAATCAAAAATATTGGTAACTTATTAAAAAAAGAATCAAGGACACATTTATTATGTGACAATAAAATGAGAATAAAGGATAGTACCAGAAAGCCTAAGGTAAAGCGAGTTACTGCAACTGTCCCATGAACAAATTAATTTGGAACTTCTCATAGTCAAGGCAAAAAGAGAAGCTACCTTTCATCACTCTGGCTAGTTCATACAAGGCAGAATGACACATGATCAGGAAAAACCAACTTTTTTTTGTACTGCATCCTAAGGATAATTTATCACAGCTTGTTTTATAGAGGATATTAAACAGCACAATAGATGTTGCCTCTGGCAGTGGTTTTGTAAAAGTTTCTAAGAAGTTTTTGTGGTGACCTTTCTAATAAGAATTGAAGGCTTCAATGTCATTCTGGGAAGGTGATAAGTTAAAATAATGAGTGTTTTTAGCTATATTTTTTTCCAAAAAAGAGAACCTAGAGAGGTTTATTAGGCAGAGTATAATGCCCTGGTATTGCTCAGATAGTGGGATACACACACAAAAAGTCTTATTTACTTCCCTTGGGGCTAATACTGCTACTACTACTACTACTTCAACTACTGTTCTTGGTCATAATAATTTTTAACATTTATTGAGCATAAACATGGGTATGCATGTCTCACTGTAGTATGACGACTTCGGTCCTTTAGAATAAATACCAATGAGTGGCATAGTTGAATCATATGGTGGTTCCATGCCTAGTCCTTTGGGGAGCCTCCATATTGATTCCATAGTGGCTGTACTAATCTACTCCTTTAAAAGGCAAATATCTTCTTTCTGAATATATGGAGGCATTTAACATGATTTGGAGAGACTTCCTAAAGGAAAAAGAAAGAGCAGCTCTGAGTGGGCAACCTCTTCAGAGAGCATTACCCTGATGTGAAGTCCATCAGTGGTATGAGGCCCAAAAAGTGCTGAGGCCAGAGGATGGGAGACGATTTATTCATTCATAAAGAATGAAATTGTCATTTTCAGGAAAATGGATGGAACTTGAGAACATCATGTTAAGCAAAATAAGCCAAACTCAGAAAGTCAAGGGTCATATGTTTTCTGTCATGTGGAAGCTAGAGAGGAAAAAGGAAAAGAAAGGTATAGAGGGATCTCATGAAAACTGAAGGGAGATCAGTAGAGTACAGAAAAGGGACCAGGGTGAGGGAAGAAATAAGGTAAATGAGAAATACTGGGGAATGATATTGGCCAAACTATATTGTTATTTCATGTGCATGTCTGAATATGTAACAGTGCATCCATCATTATATGTAATTATAATGCATCCATAAAAATCTGGGGAAAAAAGATAGATGCACATCAAGCCATGTACAGAGGAAAGAGGTTTGTTCAGGGAAGGAAACCCAAACATTAGTAGAGGGACACTGGAGGAAGTGATGCCCAATAAGCAGATAAGATTGCAAGTTTGCAGAGTGGCTGCCTGCAGAAACTCAAGGAGCGAAAGAAGACATAGGCTTGATTTCTGAAGCCCCAAGGGACAGAACTAAAAAGAAAAAATGAGATCTGCCTGTAGATCAACTAATTTTATTAAAACACAAGGCAATAGTTATTCTGCCCAAGATAAAGCTCTTGGGACACCTTCTGAAAAGTTAACTTGTGTTCTGATTTTCATGGCTATCACATCTATAAGGAATGGAGATAGACAAGGGAAAAGAGCACTAATTTGGAGGAAAGAGAAGCATTATCCTCATCATTTGCCTCCATTGTTAGCCTTTGGAAATTAGTGTAACCCAATGATGTGGACTCTGCCTCTAGGTTCCCTGGGATCATGTCCATCTGCTTTGCTGACTGGATGGTGGTAATACTTATCACTTAGAGTTAGTACTGATTGCTTTCTGTGTAATAGTCCACTCCATTTCCACCCCTCTACTGTGCTCAGTATCCAAGAAGCTGAAGTTTATGGATTATACCACCTACCTCTCTGGTCCTCCAAGTTTCACTGGAGCTCAGGCAAAGAAATTGGGAAGAGAGGGATCAGAGGATACAGTCTCTACAACCCCATCTCCTGGAGGGACACTGCTTCCCTTTCACAAACACAGTTTGTAAGTAGCCCTGGAGTCTGAGACCACTGTTCCTCCTCCTACTCCCACTATTGTGATAAATAATAAGATGCCTATTGCTGGTAGTCTCTAGGGGCTGTACCATCCCCAGCTGGTTCTTTTGATCCTGACCATACATTTACAGGAATAAAGTATTCCTCCATTAAGCTATCTTCAATTATTTGAGAATATGCCATCTGCTTTCTTGGTAAAGACCCTGATTGATACAAGAGTATAAGGAAATTTATATTCTTGGTCAGCAGCTGACACATAGTAAGTGCTCAATAAATGTTAACAGTTATTATGACCAGGAACAGTAGTTGTGGTGGTAGAAGTGGCAGTATTAGCTCCAAAGGCAGTAAATAAACTTTTTTGTGTGTATCCTACTACCTGAGTAATCCCAGGGCATTGCACTGCCTGATGAAACACTGGGTTCTCTCTTTTTTTTTTTTTTTTTTTGGAGAAAATTATCTTACAACACTCAGTTAACTTGATTTTGAGAGAATTTCTGATCCTTAAGGAAAAATAAAGAGCAATTCAGAGTGGGCAACTTCTTCTGAGAACATTCACCCTGACATGGGTTCAACCAGTAGTATGAGGCCCAACAAGTGCCAGGCCAGAGGATGGGAGAAGGTTGCTAGTATAGAGTCCCCAGGAGTAGCAGCTGGCTGAGTGTAGGATGGCACCACTCAGCCACCCTCCACCCAGGCAAGAAAGGTTTCTCTGTAAAGCTGGCCTTGCACTGTGGGATGGGGTTCACTCTTCATTAGTTCAATGGCAATATGTACTTCCTTGCAGTGCCCAAGGTCACTTGTGAGTAGACTCTTAATGGGAAAGAGATGAGTTTATGGAAAAGAGGAGTATATACTCCTTACTTGTGGAAGAACTTCTTACAGTATGAATTGGCCCAGGAAAATCTGTGCTGCTTTGGAGATGTTTCCCTGATACTGCAATGCATAAGTACATAAGGGCCACCATTTCAGAGGAAGGCTGTGTCAGTCAGGGTCCTGGGAGAAAACAGATGGTGCTGTCAGAATGGGTAATCAGTGCAGAACTTTCTCAACTACCAACCTTGAAATAAAGAGACTATTTACAATGGTGTGGACAGGCTGTTGAGAAGAAGTGGTATGCTCCAGCTAGCTCCACTGGCCCACCACAGTGAACTGTCCATGACCCTTCCCAGTTCTGCCGGGAGGGCCATCATGTGGAATTAGCCATTGCAATTAGCCATGGTGGCAGCAACTTGAAAATTATCATGGAAATCAGTAAATACTATAAATCCAGCTTTTGTTTTTGTTTTTGGAGGTCTGGTTTAACAGAATATCCATTTAAGAAGCATCCCAGACCTACTAACAACTAGGATCTGTTATAGCTCCTAGGCTTAAAGGAATAAGAGTTGGCAGCAGTTACTAGAATCTTCAGGCAAAGAGCCACATGGGCAGGACCTTCCAACAGGAGCTGAGGCCTTTGGTAGAGAGATGAACATAACCCCTGATAACATTCCAGGGAAGAAGCCAGGAAACGTTTACTTAACTTTAGGGTCTTCCCTCCTGTAAGGCAGCCCAGTGGCCAAACCCAATGAGAAGAAGGAGGTCATGAAGTCAATGGATGGATTCACATGGGTCAGCCTCCTGGGCCCAGGGGTGAGTGCTAGGAAATTAGTATAACCCAATGATGTGGACTCTGCCTCCAGGTTCCCTGGGGTCACGTCCATAGGTAGCAGACATAGGCAGCTGCCATGCAACTCCCTTGCTAGAGGAAATTCAAGATGGGAATTGGTTCTGGCAATTTTGAGTACTTTGCAACCCATGAGTCTGTGGTCAGAGAGCGGATTTGTCTAAGGTTTAAGGGTCAGGAAGGTATTTAGATGTTAGAAGTGAAGGGCGTGATGACATATCATTCATTCACAGGAATCTAGCGGTGTGGAAACCTATTTGCCTCCCTTAATCTGGTCCATCCCAGTCCAACATCTATATGGGAATTTCACTAAGGACCCTATCCACTGAAATCTTTGGAAACACAGCCCTTGAGCCTTGGGAATTCATAATAAATCCCTGTTCTTTGGCTTCTGTTATTTAGCACATTTCAGACTAGAAGAGAAATATAAACATTTCCATGCCACATCTAATGCAATTATAAGGTCATTACACATTCTGTAGCACAAAACAGCTGTTCCAAAGATCCTTATTAGAATTTAACAGAGTTTTATTTGTTTGGGACCGAAAAAAAGGCCATTTTTTAAATTATGATTTAATGAGGCTGTTAAATGTTCATCACCAAGTGGTTAATTATTAAAACTGCATAGAGCTTAGCTCTTTGGGTTCATAAGAGGTTAACTGAACTTTTCTCCCCAACCCTACACACACATTCGTGCATACACACACACACACACAAACACACACACATACTCACATATACACACATATACACAGGAACAAATCACATTTTAATCCAAATCCTCCTTTCTTCCAAATTATGGCCTACTCTTTTAAAGACACACTTCATAAATCTAAATAGGCTTAAACTACAAATTTCTGTATTTCTTAAATCTAATTCAAAAGGAATCTATGTAAAATTGCCTTGGATTCTAAAATCTTCTTTCTGGCATCTTTGAAGAAAGTCAGGTTAGTATTGCAATTTACCAAATGATAAAATGGCTGTGACTAGGCCCAGTATTTTGAAATATATGTGTTCTGGTGAGTTTTATATTATTTCTCATTGGGTTGAGAAATATTCCATACAGCTCTATTTTCTGGGAGATGATGGGGGCAGAAGGGAGGGAAGGATTTTGCCTGATGACCTACCAGTGATCTAATACAGATGTGTCATTTTGTCAGACTGCAATACTGTAGCAGTTAATCCACTAGCATTTATAATAATTGCTGTATCCTGCAGAAGCCGTACTGTGACACAATGTATCCCTGGAATTCATAAGTAGGTTGTTTAAATGCAAAATAATTATTAAGCACTCATTCTTGGAATTCATCCTGAGATAAGTAGCCCTTAAGAAAATGTCTAATACAAAATGACATTTGGGTTTTAGAATATATAACCTTTTGTATGAATGGTATCCCAAGGTGTTTTACATAGTAATTGGCTGGTAGTGTGGTAAGTATTTCAGTAAGTGAAATAGCTCTTGGGACTGAAGTAGAGGTTTAGCTATTCTTGGATTTCAAGTTGGATTTCGTTGACTGTGGGGAGGGGTGGGGAGGTGCCAGGCTGTTTAAAAGCAGCCCAAGACCTTCTTAAAACTTCATTGAAAATGTTAAGAAGGGGAAGGGTCTCAGTGGCAAGGAAAACAACCCCACCACTCCCTCTACTATCATAATGGATGAAGAACCAAGATGCAAAGGTGATAGAGAACCAGACAGGGATGAAACCCAGATCTCGATGAGAATTTGATATATGTATATAACGTGTCTGCTCTAATATATCCTAGCTGGGTAACTTACTATTTCTAGGCTCCCATTTCCTTATCTGCAAAATGAGAAAAATAACTGCTAGGATTGGGGTCAAGGTAAAAACAAAGTGACAAGTAGGAACGTAGTAGGTGCTCCTTAAATGGCCATGAGTTTGACTCCATGTTGCCAGAATTCTTTCCTGTCTGAACATATTTCAGTATTGATTTGCATCGCTTATCGTATTAATGCTGTTATGTTTTACAATTACAAGTTATAATTAGGCAAATATGACTCATCCAGCTTTACGTGTCCAATTCTCGGCACTCCAACAGCACATCAAGAAACAAATCAAAATGCAATTAGATGCCGACTAGATGCTAAATAGAAAGTTTATAATTTATTGTCTCATAGAAGATCATATTGTAAAAGTCAATTGATCTCATGTCAGTAATGGAAGGGTTGAGACTGGGCCTGTGTCAAGTATGAAGAAGATTAATGTAGATGCTAATTTGACATGTTTGGTGGGAGAATGCCTTAAATTACAATGGATGAGTACTGAAAAGCACAACCACACAGCAACAGGCTGAGAGAGAGACATTGCTTGATGTTTTTATATGATAATATTTTGCATTATATGTGTATAAAAACATGTACAGGTATATTTTTTATGAAGAATACTACCACTCGATTTATATATATAGAAGTTCATATTTAACCACCCCCCCCCATTAAGGATAAATATTAATTTTACCAAAGAAATCACAACCAGAGGATTCTTTGAAAAGCATCTCCCTAGTGTGAGTAAAATATGATTTAACTCATTTTAAAATCAATTTGCAAGTAAGATTTTTGGAAACACATCTGCAAGGTAAAGCAAATTTTGCCAGGATCCTACAACAAAACTGACAGGGATATGTTCCATTTTTATAATGGATAAAATCATGTGAGCAGAGGACATAATTATATATTTTAGAAAGAGCATGAAAGTGCTTAAGGTCCTGGGCTTTAAAAATCACATTTTAAATTTCTAAGTTAGTGTGTGAAACTATTGAGTGTCTACATATTTCTCCAGGTCGGCCATCTTTGAGACACCAGGTAGCTCAACCCACAAATATGGAAAGCCTACTAATGACTGTACCCTGGAGGTTGCTAGAGAAGTGACAAAACAGTGGCACATTGGGGACCTAATTTAATCCTTCAACAACCTCATGGACTTGTATATCATTCTTCCTATTCTACTGACAAGGAAATTCAGGCTCATAAAAGGAAGCAATTTATACAAGCTTGAACTTAATACATGGTAAGTGGCTGACCTAAACATTTCTTAAAACAATCCACTCCTTCATTCTTCTCTCCCTGCCCTGGCCCAGCACAGTAGCATCTCTCAACAGCAACTATGACAATACCCTCACGTTTCTTCTCCGCCTCCAGCCTTGTTCCACTCCATACTTCACAGATCTAATCACACCACTTTCCTCTCAAAGCCATTCTGGCTGATCATTATCAATGGATAAAGTGTAAACTCTGTAACATATAATTGAGAATCTTCGCCATCTATTATCTCCATATATGTATGTATCTTCCCTTATTTTCACTCCTCCCTCCTTGGCAGATTTTAATTCCAGGCACACAGTCTGATTATATCTCTGCACATGCTAATATGAATCTCCATTCATTTATCCATGTTGCCTCTTTTCTCAAAGATGCCCCTCTGTTCCTCATCACCTGGTTCAATCCTGCTTATACTTCAAAACCATCTTTGGATATTACCTCCCAGGACTCTTTTCTGCCCTCCCTCAGTTCTCTTTAGACAGATTTGTGTTACCTCTCCTGGACTTTTGTAACTCTTCATCATTACCCCTTATGTGTAATTTTACACAAACATAACTGACTGGACATGTCACCAGTCAGTGGCTCCTCAATGTCAGAGCAGGATCTTTATCTTCCCAGGACCTAGCTGGTCCACATTAGTGTGCAACATAATTATGTGTTAAATAGATAGATGCATACATGATTAAATAATAAAACTCAGTCTAGGGTTCTCACATTGAGTCCAGTCCTTATTTTCAATTAAAAAAAAAAAGCTAACTAAGAGATAAAGCTCTACCCAAACTGTGAACTTATGTTGCTCCTAGACCCAGTGGGCACAGGATATACACAGACCCAGAACTCACAAAGAATAGAGCCAAATGGTGCTGCATCTGCAGCTTCAAGCTTCCCTCCTGGTTTCTAGTGGGTCCCAACAACCCTTGCTTTTCTTCCTTGTGGCTGACTCATTCCAGTCTCTTTTGTATTTTGAGATGAACTTCTTTCCTGTGAATCTTTGTATTTTTTTTTAAAGGAGGGGTAAGACAAGATAATACAAATGGAATCTTTGTATTTTTATAAGGGCCAGTTATTGGCTTTAAGGCCTACCCTAATCTAGTATGACCTCATTTTAACTAATTACATCTGTAAAAGTATTATTTCCAAATAAGGGCACATTCTGTAGTTGGAGCAGATATGCATTTGGAAGGACAACATTCAACTTAGTACATGTGGAATCATGCAATCCTTCTATACATGGTATAATTTACAAAGTGACTACCAAGAACCTTCTTCATCTCCATCCCAAGCCCAGGTTGGGATGCCTGCAGAACTTAGCTGGATTGGATGTCTTCCCCAGTTTTCCCATGACCAGGATACCAATAACCATTTTCAGACCTTCTTGACATTGACTCCCCTTTGTGGAACATAGGCAGTTTCCTTTCCCCTACTGTTTGGCTGATAGTCTGAACTAAATACAGCAGTCTCACTGTGGACACTTGTCTGACAGTAATTTGCATCCTCCTACTGTTGCTCTCTGAGGCAGGCTCCCACATCCACAGCAACCTTCAGACTCAGAGCTCCACATACGTGTATTCCAAGCCCTGCCTTAGCTCCGTGACCTGACATCCAGCTCTTCCCCATCCTGAAGCTCTAGCTGCATTCCCAATCCTTGCTCTCTGTTTCTCTCTCTCCGTTTCTCTCTCTCTCTCTCTCTCTCTCTCTCTCTCTCTCTCTCTCTCTCTCTCTCTCTCTCTCTCTCTCTCTCTCTCTCTCTCTCTCTCTCTCTCTCTCTCTCTCTCTCTCTCTCTCTCTCTCTCTCTCTCTCTCTCTCTTCTGTCCCATCTCTCCTCTCATAAAGCCCTGATTCTACTAAAGAAATATCATTTTACTGAAGTAATTTTTCCCCTTCCTGAAGCCCCCTGGGGATATTGTAGCTCTCATTTATAAACTGCAACAGTCCAGATGACAAACTCCAAATGTACTAACACTTTAACGTCATAACTTGTTAGAAGGGAAAATATTCTTGGTCGTTGTTCTCTCTCTTAGATGTTTCTGTTGATCCGTCTGCATGCTTCCCTCTAGGGCACCTCTTTAAAATACCTATAAAGGCAAAGGCAGAGTCCTCAGCTATATTTGTGCAAGCATTGCTGGCATGCTGTATGGGAGACGGATGTAAATTTCATCTTTCATTAGCACAGTACCTAGAGTCTTTTAAAAATGGACCTGCGTATGAAAGTGAGGTATGAAATCCATCTGAATATACTCTTCACCTTATTTTAAAAAAAAAAGCAGCAATTTTCACACCAGTAACCTCCTCCTGTATCAGGCAATGGGGTGAGATGAGGTTTTGACAAAAATGGTAGTTATTACATAACACTCCCATCTTCTTACAGATGCGTGCGCAGCTTTAAAATAGAAACAGGAAAGCAGTACATTGTCTGCTGAAGCAAACTATTTGAGGGAGGATAAAAACATTCCCATTGCCCACAAATATGAAATTAACAAATAAGAAGGGAAGGAAAAAGAATCCACTGTTTGGGCCTCTCTAAGAAGTCTTTGAGAAAGGATGGTGGATGGCCACCATTTAGGAGAATTTAAGAGGCTACAGAAAGGGTTTCCATCACCTTGAAGGCCAGCTGTCATGAAGTCAGGAGAATCTGTACCTGTGCCGAGCAGCAGGGTCTCACTAGCCACTTTGGAAACTATATTGTCTAAATTAAGTGATGCCACCTGTTCTGGGTTGAATGTTGTCTCTTAAAACTTCATGTCCACCTGGAACCTCATCAGAATTCATCAGAATGTGACCTTATTTGAAAATAAGGTCCTTGCAGATGCAATTAGTTGCATGAAATTGAATCATGCTGAATAAAGGTAAGCCCTAAATCCACTGACAGGTGTCCCTATGAGAAAGAAGGCATGGAAAGACTCAGAGGAAGGCCTCTGACAATGGGGGCAGATGGGAGTGGTATACTGTGCACCAAGAAACGCCCAGGGTTTCTGGAAACTGTGAGAGACAAGAAAGGATTCCCCACCCCCCAGAGCTTATAGAGGGAGCATGGCCCTGGCGACAACTTGAGGAACCCTATCCTAGCTGTCTCTCTGATCCAGTGCCCCAGCCTGGGCTTCCCATCCTCTGCTGCTCCTGCTGGCCGACAGGAAGGGAGTGTGCAGAGACAGCAGCCCAGCATAGGCCCCTGGACCCTGCTGAGGGCACCCCCCTTCTGGGAGTGCAGCACTCTCAGTATTGCTCCCAAACTTCAGCAAAGAACTCCACCAGAAGAGTTTATCATTCAGACTAAATCCTACTGCTTTCCTTCAGATATTTCTTCTAGTCTATCAGGATTTTCCTTTTTATTTTCCTGTGTTGCTGTGATTTCTTCCTTTGTTAAAAAATGGTTGTTTTGTTGTCATTGTTTTTTTTCCCCTATCCTTTCTAAGGTCAGAAAGGAGAAGTCATAGTGTGTACAATTTACCATCTTAAACAGAAAGTCCCAGGAAATTTATTTAGCTTGTCTAATAAAACTTGTTTTTTTATCTCTAAAATTAGAATAATACCTATTTCATAATCTTGCTCTATGGATTAAATGAGATAATGCACAGAATGCTTAGCACAATGCTCACACACAGAAGGGTCACAGATATTATTAATGCAGAAGCTTTGCTGAATCACCTGACTTTATGAGTCTCAGGATCCTCCCCTGTAAAATGGGGAGTCATAATAACGACTATATCCTGACACCAATTTTTTTTTTTTTATGGTTCTTACCTCCTTCTCCTTTTCTCCTGAAAAACCCATAGTCCAGCTTTACTGGATCATTTGAAAGTCCTCAAACAGTTGGTTTATTTCCATGCTTTTATGCTTTACTAAATTGGACTCTTCTTCTCTAATAGTCTCATGGGCCTGGTCCTTCCTGCCTAGTGAGGCACTTCTCATCATCCAGCTTCCTCACACTCTCTGATAAGGCTCTTCTTTAATTAAGACAGAGGTTTCTCTGTCATTCAATCAAGAAAAAATTATTGAGGATCACACTAGTTTTTGGGGGCGAAGGGGAGGTTTTTTTAAATTTGTTCTAATTAGTTAGACATGACAATAGAATGCATTTTGACACATCATACATAAATGAGGTATAATTTCTCATTCTTCTGGTTGTACATGACGTAGAATCACACCTGTTGTGTAGTCGTATATGCACATAGGGGAGTAACATCAGATTCATTCTACTATCCCTCCTACCCTCATTCCCCTTCCCTACCTTCACTCCCTTCTACCTAATCTAAAATAACTCTATTCTTGCCTAGTCTCCCTCCCCTTATTGTGAATTAGTATCCACAGATCAGAGAAAACATTCGGCCTTTGGTTTTTGAGGATTGGCTCATTTTGCTTGGCATGATATTCTCCAGCTCCATCCATTTACAAGCAAATGCCATAATTTCATTCTTCTTTAAGGCTGAGTAATATTACGTTGTGTATATATGTACCACATTTATTTGTCCATTCATCTGTTGAAGTATGCAAATCAAAACTACTCTAAGATTTCATCTCACTCCAGTCAGAATGGCATTTATTAAGAATACAAGCAACAATAAATGTTGGTGAGGATATAGGGGAAAAGGTCCACTCATACATTGCGGGTGGGACTGCAAATTGGAGCAACTGTTATGGAAAGTGGTATGAAGATTTCTCAGAAAATTTGGAATGGAACCACCATTTGATCCAGCTATCCCACTCCTTTGTTTATACTAAAGGACTTAAAATCAGCTACAATGATTAAATTACTACAGTGACACAGCCACATCATTGTTTTATAGCAGCTCAACTCACAATAGCTAAACTATGGAAACAACCTAGGTGTCCTTCAACAGATGAAGGGGAAATATGGGGTTCGTGGTTCATTGAGCAGAAGGTACAGAGACATCCCATGGAGTTCTGCTCCCACAATATACAGCCTCCCCATTATCAAGATCCCATCCCCCAATGGTACATTTGTTGCTATGGATGAATCTACATTGATACATCATTACCATCCAAGTCCATAGTTTACATTAGGATTCACTCTTCTCTTAAATATTATGCATTCTATATGTTTTAACAAATGTTGAATGACCACTATGATGTCATACATTACAGTATAATACAGAAGAGTTTCACTGCCCTATGTGGGTTATTTTACTTATAAATATGCATTTAAGTTTTCCATCTTTCCAAGGCTTGATACTTTTTTCATTTTTAGCACTGAAAAATATTCCATTTTCTGTATGTGCAACACTTATCCATTCACCTAACAAAAACACATGATCAATTCATACATTGAAGGGCACCTAGGTTGTTCCATAATCTGGCTCTTGTGCATTGTGCTTCTATAAACTTTATATGACTGTGTTCCTCTAGGAGGCTGACTTTAGATCTTTTGGGTATATACTAGGGAGTGTGATAGCTGGTTGCTTCCAAATTTTGGTAATTATGAATAGAGCTGTTATGGAAATATGAAGATTTTTGTATGGACATGATTTTCAACTCCTTTGGGTAAATACCAAGACATGCAATTGCTGGATTGTAAAGCAAGGATTTGTGTGGCCGAACTCTCCTCCAAAAATGGCTGCACCATTTTGCATTCCCACCAGTAATAAATGAGACTCCCTGTTTTTCCATGTCCTTACTAGAATTTGGTGAAGTTAATGTTGTGGTATGGTGTTTTTATTTGATTTTGGATTTGCCTGATGACATATAATGTGGAGCATCCTTTCACTGAAGTTAATGTTTTAAGACTGGCAACTTAATCTCTCTTCTTTGCCACCACAAACCTGAGCACACCCTCTCTGGAAGCCCCTGTGATTTGATATCACTGTTCCCTCCTGCCGGCTGGGAGGCTTTGAAGCAGGCCCTTCAATTTTCATTCTCCTATTCCCCAGAGCACTTGGCACACTGTAGGTATTCAATAAACATGTGAGATGCCTGCATATTGGGGGCTAGTCAAAATTTTAAACAGGACATTGGTCTAGAGGAGTTATTGCTATGGGCAAAAACAAAAAGACATGCAGCAGCATTTGTGAAGTAATATTCAACAGTGTTATATCAGTGACCAGATCAAGTGCCATTCTCAAAATTGCAAATCGACTTCTGGCCACAGCCCTCCTGGAGTCTCCTCATTCTGCAAGTGCAGTTCTTTCTCCTGTTTGACAGGGGAAAGTATTGAACACTCTCAGAAGGGCCTTATCCCAGGAAGGGCCCACTGAGGCCTGAATGAATCAAGTTGAAAGGGAAAAAAGCAGAGTCAGCATCAAGAGAAAGACTCAACTGCAAGGTCAAAGCCCAGATGAAAACAGTCACAAAGGAAGACAGACAGTTCTTCCTGGATCCTAGTGCAAGGAAAAGATTCTCTGCTATTGCTGATGCACACCTGCTCACTGTGAAACTAAATAAAGCCCTCAGGATTGAGTCTGTGCTTATTCTCAAGACAGTCCCAAGGGAATGCTGGTGAAAGCCTGGCACCCAGTGTTGGAAGGTTTGCGTTCCAGCCCCAGCACCACCCCAGATCACTCACATGTGACCATGGATTCCTGATCTCTCTGCCTCAATTTCCAAATCAAATGAATGTGAAAGCTTTCTTCTGGATCTGCTATAATAAAGTATGCCGGTTAATCTGAAGTGCCTTGAAAAACTTCTATAAAAGTATTAATATTTTTCTCTTAGAAGCTAGTCTTCAAGTGACCCCTTGCCTAATCAGCATCTTTTCCTTTTCTCTGTCCCTATTGCAAAGCCTAAAACCATGACAAATTAAAAAATAAATAAATAAAAGAGCATAGGATACAGAATTTTGGGAGCAGAGAAAAGGAAAAAATGGTGACAGCGCAAGGACACTAAATAGTAGGTGATAACTGGCATCAGCAGGATGTTTTGTGTCATTCAAAGGATACTTACTCCTTTATTGTAGTCTCATTCCAGCAGGTCTTGTCTATCAACCAGGATAGACATCTGCTATTATTCTAATGATAAACCAACTGAGGCCCAAAGAGGTTCAGTGACTATTTGAAATCAATCTAAGGGGAGTAGGACCAGAACTAGAAATCATGTCTCCTCTCTCCCAGCACAGCACACCATGCTCAGGATGGGGCAAGCACACCTCACTACAGAGCCCCTGGACCTTAAAGAATCTCAAGAGCAAGGCCTGTGCTGCTTAAGTCTTAGTAGGCCACCTTGAGAGCTCTCTAAAACCATCTTCCAGAAAAGTACATGCACCTCACTCACAATTTCACATACAAGTGCAAAGATATGCTTGAGGCCAATTAAAAGTGTTTCTTTTAGAGTAACTTAGAGGCATGCTGTCAGCAAAGAAGCAAAACATCACTGACTATATAGGGGATAGCTGATACATAGCGGAGTTCTTCGGGGTTTTTTTTTTTTTCTCCTTACATCTGATACCTCAACTAACTCATATTTTTTTCAAGTAACTGAGTTTGTGAATAGAAAAATAAAAAGCAGACTTTAGTTTGAACATAGCATTCCAAAGAATGCTAAAACTTCAGAAATATAAACCCATTTTTTTTAGATGCTTCAAAGGAGATCAAAGATGCTGTTGATTTTAGGAATTGCTGTTATGACTGTGAATTTTACTGTTACCATTTCTGCAATTTTAGTCATTCTTTTTCCCTGAATCTGAGATTTTACCTAAAGAATTACTGTAAAAGGAAACTGAATGCAAAATAGTGAAATTTTCAAAACTTCTCACTTGGAAAAAGACCAGCTAGTGGTTTTATTTTATTTTTTAAAATATTTTTATTTTTTTTTACTTTTAGTTATGCATGACAATAGAATGCATTTTGGCAGAATATACATACATAAAGTATAACTTATTCTATTTAGGTTCTCACTCTTGTGGCCATACATTATGTGGAGTTACTCTGGTTGTGTATACAAATAGAAGGCTAGAGATTAATTCTACTGTCTTTCCTATTCCCTTCCCCTTGTCTTTCCTTCATTTCCCTTTGTCCAGTCCTAGAAATGGGTTTCTATTATTCCCTTCCCCAAACTCCCTTGTTTTGGGTTATCAGTTAGTGATTTTAAAGGTCAACGACTACACCGAAGAATATTTAATCTTCAGTATGTAAATGGACACTGAGGCAAATTTAGAATGGACTACAGCCACAATTTTTCCCACTAGACGTATAAATGGCCACAATCATCCCATTAAGCCTTCAGTCCAAACATTTCTGTACCATTTTTAATGTAAATCCACAATAAATAAATAAATAAATAAATAAATAAATAAATAAATAAATCGCTGAGAAAAATCTTGGTCCAGTGGTGTCAAAATATCATAATCAAAGACATGTTCAGTGTATTCAGTGTGAGATCTTTTTACTGGTAAGAATTCCTTAAAACTGAGTATTTTCAAAATCTTGCCTACTGTAAGCTTCTCCCTCAAAGGATCAATGTACAGCCCCTCTGGATTCTTGCCAGGGTTTCAATCCCTCCCTCTTTTCACCTGCAACCTAGAAATGCCCCTGGAATCCCTCATTCAAAATATCTGAAGTTGAAGTCTCCTTTCTCTTTGAGACTTGGTTGTCCTCCTCCAGTACCATTGTCCACCCAGGTCTGAAGCTCCCCTCGCCCGCCCCCATGCCCATTTATTTAGCCAATTGCAGGATCCTAAATAGTTCATCTTCACGTCCTCTCTCAAGCCAACCCTGACATCTTCATTCTCACAGTTGCTCCCCTAGTTCTCGTCTGGTCTGATGTTACAGATTTTCCTGTATCTAAAGTCTAGACACTCCTTCTTTCCTCCAAATTTCAGAGAAATACCAACCAACAAACAAAGCCCCTGTTTATGAACAACATCTGTATTCAGAATCTTCAAAGACTTTCCAAATCCATTCAAATTAGCATGGTATTCAAAGCTTTCCAGGACTCCTCGCCCTGGATTTCTCCTCCTAGTCTTAATGACACACTCAAGACTCTAGTGAGGCTCCACTCCTGTTCTACTCTCATGCTTTTCTCTGCTCCCACCCTTTACTCTGTTAGAGGGTTTCCAAACTCAGCCCAATGCAAGCTGTTCACTGAACAAGGCCCATAACCTCTCTGTGTCTCATGTTGGTAAAAAGGCATACTATCATGGGTGCTGTGAGATGGCATGATTTAAGTATGTACAGCAGTTGGCAGAGTACCCAGGACACAGGAAGATATCTGCATTTATCAACTATTATATTGACAACCAGAATGCAGGTTATTTTCTTCTTGAATTCTTAGTCAAATTATTATTTTTGAAGGCCAAACACAGATACCACATTTCTTTTGAAATCCTCTCTTGTCCTCACAAAGTATAACCTTTAAGTTCCTCAAAATTCAGAATTCAAAATACCATATAACCCAGTAATCACATTTCTGAATATTTATCCAAAAGAATTGAAATCAAGATCTCAAAGAGATATTTATATACCTATTGTCATTAAAGAATTATTCATAACAGCCAAGAGGTGCTAACAACCTAAATGTCTATTGACAGATTAATGGATAAGAAAATGTGATATATACATTCAATGGAATACTGTTCAGCCTTAAAAAGGAAATCCTGAAATAAGAAACAAGATAGATGAAATAGATACCATTATGCTAAGTGAAATAAGTCAGTCACACACAGAAGGATAAATACTATGTGATACCACTTATATGAAGTATAAAATAGCCAAACAAAGAGGAAGCAGAGAGTAGAATGGTGATTGCCAGGCTCCAGAGGAAGGGGAATTGGGAGTTATTTTGTAATGGGTATGAAGTTTGGCTTTGCTGATAGTTAATTTCTCACTATTTGCTATACAACATTGTATCTACAGTTAATAATACCATACCATATGGTTAAAACTTTGTTAAGAACAGGGGATGAAAACTCAGTGCCTAGCAGGCACAAGATGCTGGATTTGATGCCTAGCAGCACACACACAAATTTTCGTTAAGATGTTAGATATTTTGAAGGTTCTTATCACAAAAATAATCTCTCTCCTCTGAACTATCCCATTGTACCCATAACCACCTTCTTTGATATTGTTTAATATACTCATATATATTCATAAGCACACATCATCTATGCTACTAAACTACAATAGAATGTATTAATTCTATTAATAGTAATGGAGAGCCTACTATGCACCAGGAACTGTGCCAATCACAAGATCAATGTCCCTCTTTCAAGCTTCACCAACATCTAGCACAGTGACATATTGGCGGTTACAAATATTTCTATCAGAAATGGATAATTGTGCCCATTTTATTTAAGATTCCATAGGGATATAAATAATCTCATTTTCTCCAAATTGGAAGAATGCCTGAGCTTCAGGAAGATAGAATTAGCAATCTCAGACTATAAAAACATCCTGTAATCCTAGGAACTTCCATCTTTTATGATATTTTTAAAATAATATTTTATATAACAAGTTTCTAGTGTATAATAGAACTTAAAAACTGGTACAGGTTTATGAAATAATGCTCAATGATTTAAAGGGAAGAACTAAACATATGTACAACAATTTGGTGGATCTCAAGGGCATTTAACTGAGAAGAACCAGACCCAAAAAGCAGCATTCTATGTGAGTCTGTTCATGTAGCAATCTCCAAATAACAAGTTTATAGAGATGGAAAACAGATTGGTGGTTGCCAGGTATTGGGATGGTGAGGGAAAGGGTGGATGGGGCTCTAAGGGAGCCACACAGGTGATGTTGGTGGTGATGAGACAGTTCCAGCAAGCTGTCTTGATCATGGTAGCAGGTACAGGAATCAACACAGTTGATAAAATGACAGAAGTGCCCACAATTGTAGTAGTGCCAATTTCCTGGTTTTCACTCTGTGCATTGATTACCTAAGGTGTCCCTTCCCCTGTCCCCACTCAGGGAGAAAACCAGATGAGTGCATATAAAACTCTCTAGACAATCTTTACAACTTGCTTTGAGACGAATTATTTCAAAATTAAAAGTTTAAAAATGTCTAGGTTTTACTCAAAAAGTAGACTGGGCTTCTTCAGAGAAATCACCAAATTCTCCAGAGACCCAAGAAGGCTGGGATCTCCTTAGGTACTTCAAAAGAGAGACTCCTCCTGGGTCCTCATGTCACAGCTCCTGACATGCTGTGATCAGCCCTCTTTATCCCTCCTCGGCTTCCTTTAGTAAGCATCTGCCTGTGATGGGCATCCTCTCGATCCCCATGCCCACCACCTTCAACCTGATTTATGTTTTAGGTATGTTTCTCATAAAGAGCATTTTTATTTGTTCTTAATACCATTTGAGAATCTGCGCCTGTGACAGCATGAGTTTAATCCATTTACATAGATCAGTCAGGGTTCAACCAGAGAAACAGAACCAATAGGAGATATATATATATATATATATATATATATATATATATATATATATAAAGAGATTTATTGCAAGGAATTGGATCATGCAATTATAAAGCTGGCTGGGCAAGTCTGAAATTGTAAGGCAGGCTGTCAGAAAGGCAAGCCGGACTCTCAGGAATGAGCTGATGCTGCAGCCCAGAGACTAAATTCCCTCTTTTTGAGGGAAGCTGCAGCTCTGATCTTAAGGCCTTTCAGCACACGGCACCAGGCCTTCCCAGTTGGTCCAGGATAATCTCCTTTACTTAAAGTCGACTGATGATGGACTTTAATCACATCTATAAAACACCTTCACAGCATTATCTAGATTAGGATTTGAATAACTGGGGACTCCAGCCAAAACTCACAATCACAAATAGTATGTTGTCACATTAACACATTTGGATCAATTCCAACATCCTATTTGGATTTTCTATTTACTGTCTTTTTTTGTGGTTGTTGCCATTCTTCTTTCCCCCTCCTTCTCTCCTTCCCAAGCCCCTTCTCAATTTCCTGTCTTCTGTTGAACTGAGAGTTTCTCAGTGATCTTTTAGCTATTTGTTCACAAGTGATAAATTTCCTCTTTATTCTTTATGTAATTGCTCTTAAAATTTTAACATCCATATCTAACTCTGCATTTATCTAATGAAGTCTAAAGCTAATTAGCATCTTTATTGACTCAGACAAGACAAGGGAAATAGAACATCTTACTTCTCTCTGAAATACTCCCCATCCTGACAAAATAATTCACGTCCCATCATGCCTTATCTTTGAACTCCTGCATTCCTACTATTTTGCACTATTTTTATCACTATCAACTCCCTTTTTTACTAATGATCATACTAATGTTTTTATTCACCCTTGCCTCTTGGATTCTGCTCTTCCCTTGTAGATTCCATCTCGCTCATTAGAACAGTATTTCAGTGATTAATGAACTCTCTTTTGTATGTCTTCAAATATCTTTATTTTACCCTCATTCTTGTGATAATTTAGGTAAGCTAGGATTCTGGGTTTGTCGTTATATTTTTCTCCTGACACTTTAAAGACATTTTTTTCCCTTTTTTCTCTCTTTCTTTATTTTTTTTTCAGATTGCCTTTTGTGGCCAATAAGAAATCTGTTGACAATCTGAATTCTGCTCCTCATAAGTTCTCTGGCTTCTCTCTTCTGGTAGTTTTAAAGACTTCTTCTTTGACATGTTCTGTGGAGTTGTACAGTTATAAGAGCAGAGCTTTCCACTTCTGGAATACATGTTGACTCCCAAATCTGCTTACTCTGCTTATATAATGACTTCTAACATGGTGAGATCAGTGGATTCCTTTCTCTCTTTGAACATTTTTTTTTCAAGTATTTATTTTGAAGTCCTTTGGAAACTGCTCTATTTTTCTTCAGTTCCTCAACTGTGAGTTCTTTCATTTGTTCTCTCTGCCGAGTCTCTCTTATGGGGGTGGATTTCCTGACGGGCTTTATATCCCTTTGCCATTAGCTTGTTTTCAATAGTTGTCTTCCACAGTGGTTTCTCGGTAGTGCCCTGGTTTGTGGAGGTGACCTTGATCTAGCAGGTATGCCTTCTATTGGGACCCTCCAGATTTACCAGTTCTGGACATTTAAAAATGGTTCTGTAATAAAATATTTCAGACATAAAAAGTCACAAAGAATAGTGTGATGGATGGCTGAGTAACCAATACCCAGGTTACCAGATAAAATATTATAAATACATCTTAAGCCTCCATGTATCTCTTACAGTTGCCGCTACCTCTCCTCTCCCACCTCCAGAGATAAACATGGCTGAATTTGTGATTTTTCAGTCCCCACTTGCATGTGCATGTTTTCTTCCAAATAATATGTGGTGTTGCTTGGTAAAATGGCATCCCATGTTGTCCTTGCACTACCTCTACTTATCCATTAAAATTCTATTCAACCATGTTGTTACATAATCCATTTACTTTCAGTTCTGTATTGTATTCCATGGCATGAATATTAACCAATTTAGTTATTTGTTCTATTGCTTATTCCTATTTAGGCTCTTCCTTGTTTTTTTTTAACAATTACCATAAATACTAGCTAACACTTCCTTGTACATATCAACTTGCGTTCATGTATAAGAATTTTTTCAGAGAAAAATATTCCTGAGCAATGAATTATTGGAAATAGGAAAACTATATAGTCAACTTAACTTTGTAAAACTGCACTCTTAATTTACACATAATTTAACCTTTCACCAATTAAAATTGTCATTTCATGCTGCCCTTCATGTTCACCAATTGCTGGGATTATCTGCATTTTAAGTAATAACTCATGATTTTCACTTGTGTTTTCTTTCCCTAGTCCCCAGTAATATGTAACATCTTTTCTTTTTTCTTTTTTTTTTTTTCTCATTTGAGCGTCTCCCTCTTATTCTGGTTATTTTCACGTTCTATTTCTTCTCAATTTATAGGATGCTTTAGAATTACCAGAATTCCAGTTAATTCCCAGATACAAGCATTGTAAAATTAGCCTTCTCCCATTTGGAGTCTTTTCCCCCTTCCCATGCCTGCCATTTTTTAATTGCAAATTTAGGTTTACTGAAATTTTCAGCTTAATATAACCAAAGCTCTTAATTTATTTAATGTTCGTTTTTATTTTTCTTGTTAAGAAATCCTTCCATACTTTGAGTCACAAAAATATTACCTAACTTGTTTTAATTTAAATGTTTTGCTATTTGAATTTAGTGCTTAAGCCCACTTAGAATTTATTGTATGTATGGTGTGAGATAGGCATTCAATTTCACTCTAACTTTTATATATGATTACTTATATCAACAACTTTTATTAAATTTTCCCTTTTGCCTAAACATTCTTCATTTCCATCTCTTTGTGTATCTAGTTTGTATTTATGTACAGGACTGTATCTTGCCTTTCTGTTTCATTCATTTATCTGTCATCTCTCTACAAATTTCACTTCATTTCAGGTATTTGAGCTTCATCAAAGGATTTAATACCTGACAGGATAAACCCCACTCAATATTATTTTTCTTCAAAATTTTCTTGGCTATTCAGGGCGCACTGCTACAAACTGCAGGACCAGCTCATCCAACTCTACTAAAGAAATTGTCAATTTTTATTGATATTGTATTGAAAAATTAGTGTAAATTACACAGAACCTACATCTTCATGATGCTGAGTCTTCTAAAGTCTTGATACTCAAAGCTGGTTTGTAGACCAGAAGCAGGGACATCACCTGAGTGTTCTTTAGAAATGCAAAAACTGAAGCCTCACCCCAGACCTGCTGAATCAAAATCTACATTGGAACAAGATCTTGGTTGTTTCATATATACAATTTGGGTTTGGAAAGCCCTGTGTAATCCACAAATATGGACATCTTCCCAATTACTAAGATCTTTACAAATTTTTCTCTAAACGTCATGCATCTGTATTTTAGATTTATTTCTAGGTGCATGTTTTCTTTTTCTTTCTTTCCTTTTTTTGCGCCCATTGTCAATGACATACTTTATACTCCAGGTATCACAGATGTAAAACAAAGTGCTTTATTATTTTATTTTTTTTCATATTGAACTTCTATGAAATTTATTTTACTGACAAATTACTTATGATTCACTAATTTGTTCTTCTAACCCACTATTAATCTACTAATTTAAAATATGAATCATTAAACTTTCACTTTCAAAATTTCTGATTCCTTTTTTTATAAATTCTGTGATGCATCTTCTAAAGAAGGGTTCACTTTTTCCTCTATTTTTTGGAACATAGAATCATAGTAGGACCACCTGTGGGACTATCTCTATTGTCCATTTGATTTTTAATTTTGTTTTGAATCATTTGATTCTGTTTCTAGACTTGTATGGTAAGTTTTTATTAAATGTTGGATATTGTGTATAGCAAAAGAAGTTGCTGGGTTATGTTATCTTCCTATACAGAAGACATAATTTTTTTTCTGGTGAATGAATAGAGTACAAGCAGATCCCCTTGATCTAGTTGTCTGGGCTCCAGATTTTATTGAGGGATGAGGTCTGTATTTTTTAATTGCTTTTGCTCTTTGGGTGCTGCTCTTATTCCTAGAGTGCATCTCTCAGGTGTCTCTGCTGAAAGCTTCAGTGTTCACCAGATCTTCTCCACGTGCTGGCTACCCAGTTCCCATCTCTTTCTCTCCCACCAAAGCCTCCAGTCAAGCTCTGCAGCCTGAGAGACACTGCTTTCTGCTTCATTTCTTGGCACTCTACCCTGAGCACATGTAGTTCAGGAGCTGATAGTCGGCTCTAAGGAAAAAATGCACATGGATTTCAGACTCACTCTCTGCAGTTCCTACTCTCTGAGGTCTGAACTCCCCAGGTCCTGCCCAGCTTCCATCTCTTCTCCTGCTCTGCCTTCTAACTTCAGAGTACAACTTCTCCCAACTCTAACTTTGCCTTTCCAGTTCAGTGGCAATCACAGGACTTACCTTCTCTTTGAGAATAGATTAAGAAAAGATCAACATTAAACAGATACATGAGGTGGGAGGGAAAGGGAGAGAAAAGGGAAATTGCATGGTAATGGAGGGAGACCCTCATTGTTATACAAAATTACATATAAGAGGTTGTGAGGGGAACAGTAAAATAAACAAGGAGAGAAATGAATTACAGTAGATGGGGTAGAGAGAGAAGATGGGAGGGGAGGGGGGGATAGTAGAGGATAGGAAAGGTAGCAGAATACAACAGTTACTAATATGGCATTATGTAAAAATGTGGATGTGTAACCGATGTGATTCTGCAATCTGTATTTGGGGTAAAATTGGGAGTTCATAACCCACTTGAATCTAATGTATGAAATATGATATGTCAAGAGCTTTGTAATGTTTTGAACAACCAATAAAAAAAAAAGAATAGATTCTCAAGTCCTGTCTACATCGATTGATCTTCTGGCGTTCTCAAACAGTTCTGTTTTGGATCTTGCCAGCTTGCTTAACTATTCTTAGTGGTAGGGGTAATGTTACACAATCTTTTTCATCATAGACAAGAATGGAAATCACCTTATATGTTATTTTATTTCATTCTATTTTCCAATTTTGTTGAGGGGTGTGCTTGGCTTATTGATTTTTCAATTTTTTCAAATAGGAGCATTTAAGGTACAAAGTTTGGAAAACACCCTGGAGCTGCATTCTACATGTGTTTATGTATCATAGTTCCATTATTTTTTGATTCTAAATATTTTCAATTGACCACTATGATTTATTCCTGACCTGTGAGTTATTTAGGAAAAGAGTTTTCATTTCTCAAGTATTTGAGATTAATTTGTCTTTTTTATGGTAACTTCTACATTATTTGTAATACAATCTGTTTGATATCATTTCTTTGGAATTTTTTTGGCTTTGATTTATGAGACATGCTTCATGATCAGTTTTTATAAATGACCTATACACACTTGACAAGAATTTATATTTCCCAATTGTTGGGTATTTCTATTCACTCTACTAAACCTATTTTTTTCATATTGTTCAAATATTCTGTAGTCTTACTAAATCTATCTGCAGGAGGTATCATTATAGTGAGTTACAAATTGAAATTTCCTCTATATATTGTGGAATTTCAATTTCTTCATGTAGTTCTGTTAATTTTGGTGTTTGGAATACACCCTGGAGCTGCAATGTGTTTATGTATCATAGTTCATTAGAAATGTAGTTTTCTAATGAATTAATGAAATTTTTATTATTATTTAGACAATACTTTTATCTCTAATAATATTTTTGGACATAAAAATCCCTTCTGTCAGTTTTTAATAATGCTACTTAGCTATTATTTGGTTAGTATTTTCATGATAAATATGTGTATGTTTATATATATATATATATATAATATATAAAATATTTGTCACACCTACTAATTATTTGTATTTATTTGTGCATTCTTTTTTATTTTCAATCTTTTTGTGTCCTTAAGCTTTAGGTGAATATAACTCTAATTTTTTATCTAATCCAAAACACTTAATTTAGACCATTTATTCTTATAATGCATTTGTACTCATTTACACTCCATATTATGTTTTTATTGGTGCATTTTAGATATACATTATAGTGGGATTTGTTGTTATATATTCAAACATGCACACACTATAACAATATAATTTCATTCCCTATTACCTCCCCTTTCCTTCCCTTTTCCTTCCTCATGGCTCCCTTCCTCTACTCTATTGGTATTTTTTCTATTTTTATGAGATTCTCAACCCTAACATTTTTTCCTTTTTTCTTTCTAACTTCCTTATATGAGAAAAAATACATAACCCTTGGCTTTCTGAATTTGGCTCATTTCATTTAACATAACGCTCTCCGGTTCCATTTTCTGTAAATAACATAATTTCATTCTTCATTATGGCTGACTATAACTTCATTGTGTAGATATGCTGCATTTTTAAATCTATTCATCCATTGACATCTAGGCCAATTCCATAATTTGGCTATTGTGAATTGGGCTGCTATAAACATGGATGATATATGTTTTATTACCATATATTCACTTTAAATCTTTTGAATAAATATCAAGTAGTAGTATAGCTGGAACATCTGATGGTTCTATTCCTAGTCTTTTGAGGAGCCTCCATACTGATTTCCATAATGGTTGTACTAAATTAGAATCTAACCAATGGTGTATAAGTCTTATGATACCTTTTAGAAAATTTTTTCATCTCATTCCTATTTGTTTTTTAATTGATCAAGGTTTTGGAGGGCCCACCCCCCTGCCATTTTCCACTCTACTGGATAGGAAATTATATGCTCTTTATTCTTCTAGTGATTCCTTTAAAATTGCAGCAACATAATATTCTAATGATGACTTCTAGGAAGAAATTTCCTCTACCAATTTTGAAGGTGGTTCCCTGTGTCTCTCGGGCAATATGAATTTGACCCCTGCCAGCATAGCAGCCATAGCATACAATTCCAATTTCTTTCTTTCTGGGGCAAATGCTTTGTCATTCACAGCTTAAGGTGATCTGTGTGCCACTGTGTTTCTGCTCAGGCTACTGACCTGAGTTTCTTAGGGTGGAGACCAGATGCCCAGTGGTATCTGCCTGATTTCAGGACTCCTTTTTCATTAGGCATCATTTTCTCTTTTATAACTCCTAGTAGGTCTCATGGCCCATGTATTCCTATCTTCTAATAATTTTATTTTTTCTTTATTCCTGGCATCACACATTTTTTTTAATTTCTTGCTTTGACACTTACATATTTTTTAAAATCTTAAATATCCTATCTATAATTCATCTTGCATGGAATGGGAAGGTGATATCTAGGGTTACCTCAATATACCCATCTGAATTTGTGTAGTACATGGGAGATAGTCATAGCTGAAACTAAAAATTTGATCAGGAAAGACAGTAGCTAGTATACTGTATGTCTGGAAGTTGGTGTCTTAGTTCTGCATTCATCACTAATTTTGTGATTTTGAATAAGTCATTTAATCTCTCTGGTGTAAATTATTTTTTCCTAAATTTAATATAGCTATTTCAAAGAGTTCCCTTGACTATCAAATGAAAGATTAAAAGACAAATTACATAAGTAAAAGTTCTTAAATTTTTAAAAATATCTTTGGACAAGTAATTACTACTTTTATTGTCATTATTAATGACTATTTATATGCAGCATCAAGAAGAGCTGAAACTGCTAAAAGATAAAAACTGTATTTCAGTTGCCCTATGGCTTCAAGCATGGTGCCCTGAACAGAACAGATACTTAAAAATTATGAATGGATCAATATACAGCAAAGAATCCATGGCAAAATTTATAAACTGGTTTTATATTTATGTTGGAAAGTTAATGTGTTTAGCTTTATACCCCATTGCATACTTTGAGGTATTCGGTCAGGAAACATTGTCAGGATATTGCTCCCTGGAGTAGAATTCAAGCAACTCTAAACATATTTTCAGTTATGGGTAGATACATATGCTTTTAATAATGGGTAAAAAAAATAAAAATAAAACTTACTCAGAATGAATGATTGCTCCTGATAGCCAAAGTATATAGTAAAGCCCTAAATAATACATTAACTAATTGCTGCTTCTCTCTGATGTTTGCTCTTAATGGTTTTTTAATTGTAACATACGAATTTCAATTCATTTGCCCCCAGAAACCAGAGAACAGTGAAGGTAAACATGGTGATTGCTACCAACCCCGGGAAGGAGCTAGCGAGGTACACTTTGCATTTCACCTGTTTGGATGATATAAATTGAATTCTCTGCATGAGACCTACAGACAAGTTCTTTACAGCAGAAACCCAAAGTAAGAAAGCTGATTGCAGTAGCTATCCTGGGCAGAGTCTTTCAGACAAGCTACTGCCCAGTATTGTCAAAAACGCACTTGTGGAAACTCAATGTGGTTTTGGTCCCAGTGGGATCATGTAGGCACAAGCTTTGCCAGCAGGAAAGGGGAACAGTATTAAGGTCTCCATTATGTTTATGATTCTAACCAAATTGTGGCAAGTCATCAGGCAAGCCAAGCTCCTGCCATAACAAGTTCACCTGTGACAACGAGGTACTCCTTGGAGGGAACATCAGAATCTCTCTTACCTGGGAGTGAAGAAGGTTGTCACTCACCACCTGCTTTACCTGATTTCTTTATTGTACTCCATTCTGGTGAACCCCAAAAGTGCTCTTTTCAGTCCTCCAAGTTTCCCCTTCTTGTTGTCATTCTGTGCTTTGGCATTACAACACCATTTCAATCTCCTACTCAAAAATATTCAGGGCCTCCCCATTGTTTAGCATCCAAGATCCTCGTCCATACTCAGAGCCTTCCACTATGTGGTTCTGGTCTTGGCTCATCTCTCCCACATTGGCTCTCACTGTGGGCCCTTGCCCTGTCAGCCTGGTTTTCGTAGGGTCCTCCATGTGCTCTGCTCACTCCCTCTGTCGTGCTTGGCATTATTCTAGCAAAGAGTATTTCTCCCTGGCCTCTACTTATCTGAATCTCATTTTATAACTGAAGACAAGTCCTCCTCTATTTGAAAAGTTTTCCATTTTTGACCAAACTCCAGCTTTTAAAGCGCTCAAACAGGAACCATGCAGGAGAAAGGACACCTTTCTAGCCATCTGGGTGAGACAAATTAATGTAAAAATCACAAAATGAAGAGCAAAGGAAAAAAAAATGAAGTAATTTTTAGTAAGGTTAGAAATAGTGTGAATGATACTTCAGGGATTCTTCAGTAGTTGTATGTGTTGGATGATAAAAGACATAAAGGTAATATCATGACAAAAAATTAATCTAAAAAAGTAAAATTACCTTGGTGGTGGGTGTTGGAACCACATGCCATTCACACTCTAAATTCTTCACCTCTTTGAACGCTAATTCAAATCCCATCTTTGCCAGCCCATGCAGTGGGTTCTACCCTTCCTCTCAGTGGGTTATGACTCTTTCATATTTGAAGGTCTGGCAGTAGCTCAGTGGTGGTGAATTTGCATAGCATGAGTGATACCCTGGGTTCAATCTCCAGTGTTAATAAAAATAATAATAAATCTTATAGATTTGAGAGAAAAACTGATAAAAGATAAAAACTTGTCTGTGCCAGTATTTCCCAGATTTGAGAAACATACCAACACCTTCTCCAATGGAGAAGAAGTTGTCTTTTATTTTTAATATTAGCTTAAATTGTTCTTACAATGATATGCAAATCGTTATAATGATTTGCAAATATTAAATAAGATTTCCTTATTTTATGTTATAAAACAATATTAAATAAAATATGGCATAACCAAAATCAAGATAGCATGTCACACATTTGACCAAAGTTCGAGTGTGGCTCCAAGTTCCCTAGTGGAGACCTTCTGGTTTGGCCAGTCTATCACTTGTTAATTGTGTAAGCATGGGCAGATAACCTCTCTGAGCCTCAGTTTCCTCATCTGTAAAGTAGAAAAGTGGTTATCATTAGGTTATCCTGGGATTTAAGTACATTCAGAAAGCATTTGGCTGTATGCAGGATGATTATGAGAGATTAAGTATGTTTGTAAAGTACTCTGTAGAACATCGATGTTCCAAACTGATACCTATTATTATTAGTAGTAATAGTGTAGTAAGACCATTATTCTAAGTTTATAATTTTAAAACCTGAGTTTTATTCAATTAAGCAGCTGTCCTTGGGTAATACTAGTTTCTTGGTGTTCAAATGCCATGGTAAGGGCCTAAAGTACAGAGAGTAGACATTGTGAATTTAAGTTTCTTTCCAGTTATAGATTTACTCAACTTGAATAATATTGCAAATACCATAGAGCATAATATTGATGTCACAACATATTTCATTTCATTTATTAATTTACTCCCAAACTTGTTTCAGCATTTGAGAATTTTTTATGTGTAATGCAAAAACATGATAAAATAAATTGAGAAGGAAAACGAAGAGATGATAGTAAGAAAATGTGGGTTAATGTCAGGTGTGCTATCTAGTTCAGTAACATTGCTGAAAAAAATGCCAATTTCCTGATTTTGATAGTATGATAATTACCCAAAGTGTGGCTACTGGGAAAAAATGTGTGATGGGGACTAGGACCTCCTTGTACAATCTGTGAATATTTCAATGAAACTATGATTATTTCAAAATCTGAAGTTTAAAAATCCACATATTTAACTAAGGAAATAGTCTGTGACTTTTGAAGACTTATAAGGGACTGTCCTTCTAGGGATTCTCAAACAGGAATAGTATTAGAGCAGTGTTGATCTCTACAGTGTCCTGAAATGCTCCTGCATGACAATGTGCATGCAAATGCTATCATGTGCTCCCCAGGCAAGCCACTGGCATAATGCCCAAGTCCACGCCAGCCTAAGTCTACTCCTGCATGAAGCTGGCCCAGCTTGTCCCTTGTCTGGTGTCAAAGGCCTGCTACCCTTTATGACATCCTGGACAGTACCTTTGAACTGAGCCTTTGAAATCATAGATATTTTTAGGCTGATAAAGATTAAAAAGTAGCTGCACTTTTAGTTGATTCCTATGATCAGATCATGAGATCTTCCATATGCATTATCTCTAAGAGTAATGACTACCATGTATTCAGTGTTTTTTTTTTTTGTGGCAAGTTCAGTGTAACTATGATCTATCCTATGCTATCCTATTGTACCATGAAGAAACTAAGGCTGAGAGAGGTCATTATGCTTGTGTAGGGTCACAGAATTAGTAAGTAAATTAAAGGACAAAGCTGGGATTCTAATCCAGGTGTGTCTGACCACAAAGCCAGTGTTCCTAACCACCATTTCTCATGGTCATAGAGCACCAGCTCCTCTGCACTGCCAAGAGAGGACACAAGGGTACCAACAGGATTTCCCCTGTGGCAGTGCAGTTGTGTTCTGTATATATGCCAGGTGGCCTGTATTATAGTAATGACTACAAACACTTTTTGAACTTATTATGTACCAAATACCGTGCACTTCAGTTTCAATATCTCATGGAATTGATTACTCTGAAAATTAGCAATATACTATTCTCTGCATTTGATGTATAAAGAAACTATGTCTTAGTAAGATTCCCTAACTCGTTCAGGGTCACAGAGGTAGTGGTGCCAGAATTTAAAGTCAAATCTGTTTTCAGAACTGATCCTATCATGCTGTATTATAGCTTGAAAGCGAGTTCAAGGAGATATTGCCATTCTACATTTTTATATTGCCTGTGTCACATGGCTATGCACCTGTGGGTACTGAGAAACTATTCATTGACTGAACCACCAGGAACATCATCATCAAGGGTTATGAACTGACAGCTACATGCCAATGATGCATGTTTTAGAAGAAGGTAAAAGATTATGGGTGCGATGATGATTGATAGGCAGGTTGAGCATATCTAATCCAAAAATTCCAAATGCTCCAAGATCCAAAACTTTTAGAGCAGCTACATGATGGTATAGTAGAAAATCCCATACCGGGTCTCATGTAGAGACTGTAGTCAAACTCTGGACACGCTAAAAACACAGTATAAAATTACCTTCAGTCTATATATAAGTTGTATGTGAAATGTAAATGAATTTTGTGTTCAGACTTGGGTCTCCTCCCCAAGATATGTCATTACATATATGCAAATATTCAAAAATCCAAAAATGTCGGAATTCCCAAACACTCCTGACCCCAAGCATTTTTTGGATAAGAAGAGGTACTCAAACTTCAGGTAGACTTTCTAGTGTTGCTGCTACTCGGCTGTTCTGTTCTCAGGTGGATCCTATTCAGAATATCTGACTATCATAATTACTGACCACTTTGACAAAACAGCATGCTTTTATGGTTTAGCTAAAGAATATAGATTTATGTGTCAGTAATTTTGAGGGGGGAACTTTTCATTTTCCTGAACAATTCAGATTTTTATATCTAAAAAAAATGAGGTCAAATGGGTAAAAATTACATTTGGTGCTCAATTGATCAGGAAATTAGTCCTATTTCTCTACTTCCCTTAGTAAGTATAGACCTGGCCAAGTTGTCCTCAAACATCCTCTCCCACCCCTGAATGCCAGCCAAGCTCCAGGGCAGAAGGTAACAGATTTCTGGAATGAAACCTTTCAGCACCAGCAGCCAATCACGTGGGAATGAGGGAGACGGCTCCCTCCTACAACTGAAACCACAGAGGAGTTAGAACAGGAGGCAAGATAATTACCTACCTGGAGTACAGCCAGGGAAGCAGCCCGGGCTCTTGTGAAAACTGCCATGGGAAATGTAATGACCACATGTGGTAAGGAGGACCTCAGGTTCCTACCTGATCCGATGAGCAAGGTCAAGGCAGGACGCAGCTCCCAGAGACAGAAGGGACTGGTATCTATTATTTATCTAACGCTTGCAGCCACTAGGCTCTGCATGATGCAGGGACCAAGCTGAGCATCTACCTTAGGGCTCACATTTTTCCTCTGAGGACTTTCATTTCTTGAGTCCTCAGGTTCCCTGTTTTCTTACGCTAAAACCCTTGAAAGCCAGGGGTCTTCAGTGATCTTCAGGGGGTGGGGCAAAGGCCTCACCAGTGGAAGTTCACCCTATATCCTCACACATTTATTTCCTTAGGCTTCTCTTCCTCTCTCCTATGCATTGACCTGTTGCTCATCCTCTAGAACGTAACTTCAAGGTCTCTTCCTTGATCTCCCAAAAGTGGATGGAAGAATTACTTCTAAGGATGCTCTTGCACTCAGTAACATATTCTGCCATAGTACCCAATTCACTGAATGCTAAACTGCTCTTTTGCTCAGCTACAAGTATCTTTCAGTGGGGGACTGCAGTATTTTAATTCATAGGTGGGATGCCTAATCTGTTCTTCTGTAACACGTTCTCTCTGTAATGCCAATTACTCTCATACCCAGTTCATAAACTGGGATATGATGCCAGCACAATGTGGAAGTCACATCGGTTCACAGGCGATTGTGAGTTTCTAACACCCGACTGTTTTGTTCTACTAAACAGCAGCTGATGCAAATGAGCACAGCTGACTCTGGCCAGTCACAAAGGAATCCAGTATTGAACACAATGCCCATTTGCCCCAATGTATACAGTCCCCATTTGCCCACCAGCAGAACATATGGATTTCCCACCTGCGTACTCTCAGCCTACTTACTTCTCCTGAAGTCACTTGCAGAAGATTCCAGAACATTCTTGTCACTCTCTGCATCTCTCCAACTGAGGATGTTCTTTGGCCTATAAGAGACAGTGTTTGGCCTGTATATAGGACAAAGTGCTAAGGAATAAATAACCCTAAGAGTGGCGTGCAGCATAACAGGTTCCACTTGGGCTTGATCCCTTTTGAATACAGTGGTAATCTGTTCATTGAGTCGACTTAATAATGTAAAGAGATTTTCCTGTTTCTTCACTCCTTCACTGTGCTTCCTGGGAGACCTCCCAGAAAACTTCTTACACCAAAATCTAACTCCAGGTCCATTTGGGGAACGCCTAAACTAATACAGCTCATTCTTTCTCTTGACCCCATCTCAAGCTTTGTCTTGGAAACGCTGTACCACCAACTTCCACAACCAGCACACTGCATCCACAGCTCCATATCCTCCACCCTGAGTCTCCCCTACACTTCACACCATCACCTTTTTTTTAAAAAAAAAATCTTTTTATTGGTTCATAATAGACAAAACATTAGGATTTATTTTGACGTAAATGCATGAAGTATAGTCTTCTTTGATTAAGGCTCTACTACTTAATGTACCCTCTCACTCCCTCCTCCTGTTCCCTTTCCTCTGCTGATTTTATTTATATATTTTTTAAAAAATTAGTGTTCTGTGGATATACATAACGGTGAGATTCACTTTGGAAAGTAAGGTAAGATTCATTCCACCATTTTCCCCTTATCCCATCCCTCTTCCTCCCCGTCAATCCTCTTCTTCTATTCCACTGATGTTTCTTTTATTTTGATTGCATCCCCCCATTTCTTTCCTCTCTCTCTTTCTCCCACCCAATTTTAGACTCGCTTTTGCATATCAGAGAAAACATTTGACGGTTGACTTTCTAAGTCTTACTTATTTCACTTAGCATTATTGTCTCCAGTTCCATCCATTGACAATCAAGTGACATAATTTTATTTTTTCATGGCTGAGTAATACTATCTTGTGTATATATACCACATTTCCTTTATCCCTTCATCTGAAGAAGGGCACATAGGTTGTTCCACAGTCTGGTTGTTGTGAATTGTGCAACTATAAACACTGATATGGCTCTGTTCCTCTAGAACATAGCAGATTATACTTCATAGTACCCAATTCACTGAACGCTCAACTGCTGTTTCTTTTGCTCATAAGGCTGACTTTAGATCTTTGGGGTATGAACTGAGGAGCGGGATAGCTGGGTCATGTGGTGGTTCCATGACTAGTTTTCTGAGGAATCTCCATACTACCTTCCAGAATGGTCGCATTAATTTGCATTCCCACTAACAATGTATGAGTGTACCTTTTTCCCCTCATCCTTACCAACAGTTATAATTATTTGTATTCTGGATAATTACTATTCTGTCTAGAGTGAGGTGAAATCTCATTGTGGTTTTGATTTGCATTTCCCAAATTGCTAGAGATGTTGAACATTTTTTTCCTATATTTGTTGGTCATTTATATTTCTTCTTTTGAGAATTGTCTGTTGAGATTTTTTGCCTATTTATTTATTGGGTTATTTGCTTTCTTGGTGTTAAATTTTTTTTTGAGTTCTTTAAATACTCTGGGTTTTAATACTCTATCTGAGGAGCAGGGGACAAAGATCTTTTTTCATTCTGTAGATTCTCTCTTCATGTTCTTGTTTCCTTTTCTGTGCAGAAGTTTTTTAGTTTGATGTCATCCCATCTATTGGTTTTGAGTTTTATTTTTTGTGCTTTAGAAGTCTTGTTAGGGAAGTTTGTTCCTGGGCCCATATGATGGAGTGTTCAGCCTACATTTTCTTCTAACTGTTGCATAGTGTCTGGTCTAATTCCTAGGTCTCTGATCCACTTTGAGCTGACTTTTGTGCAGGGTGAGAGATAGGGGTACAACTTCATTCTTCTACTTACAGATATCCAGTTTTCCCAGCACCATTTGTTAAAAAGACTATCTTTCTCCAATGTATATTTTTGACACCTTTGTCTGGTATCATTTAACTGTATTTGTATGAAACTAGACCAGGTATCTTTCTCTTAGAAATTGAATATGTCTTTAACTATTTTAGTGTCTTTTCTAATAACTGTTACTTTATATGGTGCTTGTATTTATGCTCTGATTCCAAAATTGCATATTTTTTCCCAAGCTTTGTTATTTTTAAGTGCATGCTTTTTCAGAATGTGAGGTTGAGGGGAATGTGTTATGTAATACATAATGTTATACATAATGTGTAATGTATGATGCCAGTACTTAGCAGTGTGCCAGACATTTATAAATTGATCAATAAGTATTTCGTGAATAAATGACTAGATGAATGAGTGAATGAGTATTCTAATTGTGCCACTTTGATATTGAAGAAGACACAATTTTCTGTGTGACAGAGCCTTCTATTTGCAAACGGGACACCAGTCCATATGTCCAACAGAATTTTCAGCAATATTTTCATTACAATGATTACCTGGCTTAATGGATTTAATTATGAATACTTCCAGTATTGGAAGAAATTATTAAATGCTTAAGGAAGGAGAATATCAAAATTCTCTCCTGGGATTCAAATATATATAATACATTATTTGGAGCTTCTTATTTATTTCCACAAAAGCAGCACAACCTGTAAATCTGATGACAGCTATTTTGCTGTAGGTAATGCTTATTCCTGCTATTTCTAAATTTTAAAAACATTATTCACTGTCAACATGCTATTATAAAGAGTACAATCAATTTATGCAATTTTAATAAATATATTTCAGCCAATAAGATTAAAATGATCCACTTAACTCTATAGCAGTCAATTAATCAGCACATATGGAATTGATTAGGCATATTTTATATGGAAGGCACTGTGCTGTGATTCACAGAAAGATACACAAAAGTATAAAATGACTAGAATTCTAGAATTCTAGGTTTCTCAGGGTTAGACTTTTATCTCTGGTCCCCAGATATTCATGAGCCCCATCTTGGGATTTGAATGTGATCAGGTAACCATGATAATCAATATTCTCCACCATTAAGGAGCTCTTATTGGGAAAGATAGACATGTTCGGAGAACAAAGAATTGAGACAACAATGAAAGGGGGCCAGATAGTACCCACAAAAATCTATGGTTCCCTTTTGTCCTAAGGGACCTTTGAGAGATGAGAATGGAGCTGTCTGGGGGATGTAGGAAATCCCAGAGTTCTACTTCTCTTTTTAAACTGGGCTTTCTGCAAAAAAAATTTCACTGCTTTTCTGTTTCTTTGTTTTTATATTTACAAAGATTCCACTGCTGGGGAGAAAGTAAAGAATTACAAAACAATCGATAAGAACAAAGACACAGGAGAAGGGGCTGGGTTTCACTTTGTTCATAGACACCACTTAATTGAAGGGAACAGTCAAAAAGCATAGGCTTCTGATCAGACTTTTGTGGGATGTAACCCTTTGAGTTAGAGTGGGGTGATTGAAAGCCTCTTGGGGGAGAATGAGAAGAGGGTCTTAGGTTTCCCTTGAAGGAGGGCTGAAACTGACACAGTACAGAGAAATCAAATGTTAACCCAAAAATGAACCCCTTTTTTACATATGCACACAAAAAATATAGAATTGAAGCACTTGGCAAGTTAGAGCTGCGTGACCTCCCAAACCCAACCAGTGTACACACATCTGTTACCTTAAGTTTCTAGGTATCTGAAGCAAAACTTACTTAATCTGACCTTTCCAAAAGTTTTCATAAGTTTAAAACATTTCATTTTGTTAATAGACACCACTTAGTTGGAGGGAACAGTCAAAAAGCATAGGCTTCGGGTCAGACGTTCATGGGATGGAATCCTGTCTTTGAAACTTACCAGTCACTCTACCTCTCAGACATTAGTTTTCTCATTTGTAAAATGCAGGCGTATCACCTGACGCATGGAAGAATTATGCACACTATACACTAAACTCCTAATTGAACATTACTGAAAATAACTATGTTGTAACTAAGTTCTCTGTCTTTAAATTTCTGACCATTCAACAGAATATAAGTCCTGCTAATTAAGAGGGATATGGGTCTTCTTGCTCCCTGTAATGGAAGGAATAATATCAATGCAAAACAATAACAAAGTGCAGGTAATACTAAGGCTGTGCATAACAGAAGACCAAACAGTGATTAATTTTTCACAAGGATATCATCACACTGTCTTGGGTACCTGTACATTTATTTTTTTTAAATAAATATCATTATGTGTATTTCAATGAAGCAACTTGATCTTTGGGGATGTTATGGGATAACATATATATATATATATATATATATATATATATATATATATACATATATATATATATATAATATACATAAATATTAAAAGATAATTAAAGAGATGTCTATAGTGAAGCAGATTAACATACTTACTCCGAGCTCTAGAGTAAGGTCTCTCCTAGTCTAATCTAGGTCCCTCCTAGGCCTGGGCTTCTCAAACATCAGTGTGCCTTTGAATCACCTGGAAATCTTATTAAAATGCAGATTCTGCCAGGCACAGTGGCACATGCCTGTAATCCCAGCGGCTCAGGCGGCTGAGACAGGAGGATTGCAAGTTCAAAGCCAACCTCAGTGATGGCAAGGCCTAAGCAACTCAGTGAGTCTCTGTCTCTAAATAAAATACAATATAGGGCTGGGGATGTGGCTCAGTGATCAAGTGCCCCTGAGTTCAATCCCTGGTACAAAAAAAAAAATGCAGATTCTGAGTCCCAAGATGTGAAACGGAGCCTAAGACTCTGCATTTCCGGCAAATTCCCAGCTAATGCTATTGTTGCTGGTCTACAGATGACACTTGGAATAACAAGGCCTCATTTTCAGTCTCTAAAACCCAGGATCTTCCATCCAAAAAGTCTTTCCTAACCTTGATGCTGTCTCAGTCTTTGGTAAAATGCTAAGTAATTAAAGCTGCAAGACAAGTCCCTTACCACTGAGTCTATAAATAAATACAGAATTCCCAGATAAATATGAATGTCAGATAAAGAACACTTACCATATCATATGGGACACACTTATTCCAAAAAAAAACTATCTGTTGTTTATCTGAAATTCAAATTTACCTTGGTGCCCTGTAGTTTTATTTGCTAAATCTGGCAACCCTGCCTATACCTACCACCTACTCATCTTGCCTCACTCCTGCAATTAGATTGCTTCCCTTAAAATTTCTTTTCTTCTTTTTTTTTTTTTGTTGGATATTGAGGGTTGCATCCCCAGCCCTATTTTAAATTTTATTTAGAGACAGGGTCTCACTGAATTGTTTAGGGCCTCTCTAAGTTGCTCAGACTGACTTTGAATTCACAATCCTCCTGACTCAGCCTCCTGAACCAAAAGGATTACAGGTATATGCCACCATGCCTGACCCTAAACTTCTTTAAACAGAAATTCAAGAGCAGGCAAGGTTTCAATGATCCCTTATCCATACCACCATGAGAATTTGGGGCTACTTTTCATTTTCCACTCAGTTCACAGAGATGAGCTCATTGTTGACTACAGGTCTGTTTTTCTTTCAGACTGTGAGCTCCTTGAGAGTAAGAGCATCCACTAGAAGATATAAACATACAGAATAAATATTTGCCAAATTGAACTTAGCTGAATTAGCTCAGTTCCTGATTCAACTGCTTTGGTTGATGGTAGAAAATGCCTTTGGCTGAAGTTGGAAGATCTTGAGGCTTTGGGACCAGGGGCAGAACTAGGGCCAAAAAGGAATACATTATTCTTTTAGGAAAAAAAAAAAAACTTCACTAAATCCAATTCAAGAATATTCATCTGGCTGGAGTTGTGGCACAGTGGTAGAACGCTTGCCTAGCATATGCGAAGCACTGGGTTCGATTCTCGGCACCACATTTAAATAAAATAAAGACATTGTATCCATCTACAACTAAAAATATTTTTTCAAATAAAAAGAATATCCATCTGCACATTAGCACCAAGTTCTCTCTTAATTTCAACTAGATGAAATACATACTCTACCATGTCCAAAATAAATTGCCCCCACCTCCCCTCTGTTTATCATCATCTCCTGTCTTTCTCTTCATTTGCCTGAGAAATTATATCATATTTTCCTGGGTTAATATTGTGTGATACTTATTTTTCTCTCTTAGTGATCTGCATTGGAGATTGGATCAGACTGGTTAGAATAGAACCAATTCAAAGATATAGGGACTTTAGATGCCCTCTGACTGATGTTAAATGAAGTGGCCTTCCAAAATACATATTTGAAAGCTTCTCTGAAAAATACTAAAGAAACCCATGAGCATGTGATGAGAGATGTAATCATATGCAATCTGTGCTATCAAGATTCAGCAGCCACTCCTCATATACCTGAGGGCCACTTCGAGGACTCTGTCCTCATGAGAGTCAATAGTACCCAAGTCAAAATTCAGACAGCCTGCAGGAAGCGGGCACTGATGAAGGAATAGCCCCCTGCTTATCTCTGGCACTTGTCTCCACCTTTCAGCCAAATGGAATTGTGATGAGGTCGTTGCTATGTGGCAACTCTGAGATTCTCCTTCATGGAAATTGACATAGGGGCTGTTGCCTCCAAAGCCACACTAAATCATGGAAGGCCTGTCGCAAGCAGCAATTTCATTTTAATTCATTATTCAACATTTACACAAGCTTAGGCTTCATTTAGTATATGTAATAGCTAGCAAGCCAAGTTTCTTTTATGAAAACCGAGAATCCAAACACAGAGTAATTACTCTGAGGAGGGAAAAACCACCCTCGGTCAAATAGTGCCACTCTAAATATTGACACTGTATACTTTCCACTCCAGGTTAACCATTTGGATCCCACTGGCTTCCAAGTGTAATGCTGCCTTTGGAACAAAAACTACATACAAAGAAGAAGTTATGAGATACAGGAAAATAAGGGAGGTTGAAAGTCTGAGCAGCAGCACAGGAAGGAGGAATGAGGTGGTCAGTGTAGCAAGAGAGGGAGAAAGAAGAGAAAAGAGCACTTTTATAAGCTTCAGCAATCCTAGCCATCCATCAATTGCTGGTGCCTTGTCGCTGTCAATCCCTGTGCTAAATGGTTTATATATGTTGGATTATTTACTGCTCAGAAAAAAGTCTTTGGGAAGTTGGTTGTATGATGTCCATTTTACCCCATCATCCCTGAGATCTGCTTGAACAGCTGTTAAAGTAGAGCAATGTGGATCCTAGTAAATCAACTTCCAGTCTTGCCTTGCTCTGGATATCTCTATTATTCCACCTCCCAAAGTGGATCTCCGCTAACATTTGCTTTGTATTTTCTTTCCCTTGTAACAATTTACATTGAGCATCTTTTTATGTCAAGAATTTCCACATGAGAACACTGAGTCTCTGGCTGAGCCCAGGATGGAAGTACAGAAGCCTTGTCCCCAAGGCCTGTCTGATCCTAGGAATGACTGTGGGTGAAAATAGTCATATGACTTTGAAATAATCAGTTCTGATATTCTTGTTTTAAATCAGATCTCAAGGAAAGAAAAGAGAATACCAACACATTTATACCAAGAAAGAATTTGGAAATCATATACTCTGATCTCTGCATAGCACCAGTGAAGAAACAGGCTCAGACACGTGAAAAGGATGGGCAGGTCCATGTCACCAGTTGACCTTGAACCTAAGTTGTGTCTTATTCATCACACCAGTTTGCTAACTGGCTTCTCTTGTGAAGGCAATAGTAACTGGAGAGCCAGACCAGTATTGAATCTGCAACCCAAGGACTGTTTATCAATTTCTTACCCTGAGAAAAACGTGCACTTCAAAGTGCCCAGGTCTCACTGTCATGCAGATGTGAAAATCCAACTCACAAGCTCAAGGACAAGTACCTTCTGCTCACTACTGAACAGACTCCCTCTTCCCTCACTACCGAGTTCTGGGAATATCAGTGGCAACACTTTGCCTGTTCATAATTACGTGCATCTTCCCTTTGCTGGCTCATAGGACATACGAAATATGTGGCCTTTCCTTGTTAAAGGAAAGAAAGGTTTTTATTCTCTTCTAGCAACACAAATTTTATTAGAAGTCATGTGCTTTCTAAAATAATAATATCAGGATAATGAAATAAAATTTAAAGAGATCTAAAATCTCACCACCCACAGATAGTCACTGTTCAGTGTGTTCCCTTCCTAGGTATTTTTCTATGGACATATGTGCATATGTATATTTCTCTGTATTTAAATATATTTCTCTTTTTATTTTTGTTTTGGTACCAGGGATTGAACCCAGGAGCTCTTCACCACTAAGCCACATCCACGGCCCTTTATATTTTTATATTTTGAGACAGGGTCTCACTAAGTTGCTTAGGGCCCTGCTAAGTTGCTAAGGCTGGCCTCAAACTTGTGATTCTTCTGCCTCAGGCTCCCAAGCTGCTGTGATCACAGGTATGTGCCACCATGCCCAGCTTAAATACATCTCTCTTACAAAAAAAAAAAAAGGTAGTATTATGGTTTGTATTTAATAATTTTTAGTGACAGTAATAGTAAATTTATCCTCATGTCAACAAATGCACTTTAGTATCTATTTTTGGCAGATTATAGAGCATTTTATTATCATGCATTCATTTAATTTAACAAACATTTACTAAGGTCCTCCTTTGTCCAGGTTACTGTGTGAGGTCCCAGGGATACAGAGGTGCATAAAGCACGGAGCACAACAGTGACATACCCTCCTGTAGTCATGAGTACATAATACCCCAGGTTGCCTCCCAGTACAAGTCAAGGTAGAAGATTAAACTCTGAGACCTTTGGCGAAAGGATGACATCTGGTACCCAAGATGGGATGATGGTAGCTCAAGGATAACAGTTATCCAAAGCAAGGAAACCTTTAGAATTGGTTTCCTGAGAATATAAGACTTTCTCTTATCTCTCTTCCTCTCACCCTCTGATCCTGTTCTTACTGTACAGTCTGAAGCACAGTAAGTATACAACAAGTTTTTTACAGGGTAATCAATTGACAGCTATTAGCCAATGGAAAAAAATCTTTTTTTAAAATATGTGTGTTTAAAACAATTTACTCCCAAGCAATTTAACATGAGGAGGCAGAGCATATTTCACAGAGTTTACCTTGTTCTCTTTACACTATACTAACCTATTCAGCACTAAACAATGCTAATCTATGCTATCTTATTCTATACTATAATTAGCATGTTTGTGAATAATTTACCATATAGTTGCTATACCCTCGTCCTAGCAATGATTCTACCAAAAAAAAACATAAAATGCTTTTTCATTTACTGAACTTAGCAGGTAAACTTATTCCTTTTGGGGTATGGAGAAAGTTAAGCTCAGAAACTTGGGTAACTGTTATCCTTGGGCTGCTAAATATCCCTCACTAGCAGCTATTGGAGCCTGGACTACAATATAGGACATTGTTTTGCTTCTTACTCTAACTACCCAGCCTCAGTAACAAACAAACTCAAAATCATAGGAGCACATGACTGTGGAGGATGCAGACCCTCCTCAGTCTCTGGAATGGCAGAAAGAGATTTAGGACATAGAAAGTGGGTTCAGATCCCACCTATATCATTTATAATCTCTGTCCCTTAACAAATTTCTCAGCCTTTGAGACTCGGTATCCTGGCCTTTAAGTAGGGATTTGCACAGTTGTGGCTGAAGACTGAAGATAATGCATAACATCATCACCATTGTTAGTACTGCCATGTCCTGGGAGAGGAAGGATATTGCCTTCCCCAATCCTTTGTTAGAAATTCAGAAGATGAAGGAGTTTGGTACTGCTCATCTGCCATGGGGCTATGTTTACATCTTGAATTACTCAAATGAAATGTAAAAACAGCTTCACTGCATCTTAAAGTGCTCATTACTTTAATTCAAACAGCCCAGAGTTCTCCTCAAAATAAATGACTCTGTCCATCTGTTTACTTCCCTCTACTAAACTGATTTCATGCTTTTCTGGGGCTGGTAAGGAACACTTCAAAGACAGCTGATATAGACTAAGTAGGGAAGTCTATAGGCCTTATCACTGGAATCTCAGGGCCTCAGATGCCCTGAGAAGAGCAGGCATCAGTCATGCTAGCCCGTGGATAAAGGTCAGATGTCTATAGTCCTTAGGCACCCACTACTGGAAAACCCACTTCAGGGAAGAATTTGTACGATGCTACAATTTTCCATTTTTATTTCAACTTTATTTTTTATAAAATATGTTTAATTTTTATATGCCTGAATATATATTTATTTTATTTTTTAATCCATCAGATCTTTATTGTCATAGAACACAATGTAAATTCATGTTTTGGTTATATATATTGTACAAAATGTATAATATGCATGTGTATTATGCATAATGGTTTTTATATAAAGGCCAAGGAAATGAATGCTATGGATTTGATATATAATCATTTATGAAATATGTGTTCCAGTATTTTATTACTCTTCCAAGCACAGAAAGCCCATCGATAGGTCACCCAGATGTTCAATAATTAAATTTAAGTCTTTGACAATTTTCTGATTTTCATATAAAAACCATAAATTTTCACCTATTTTATGTTCTGCCATTCTTTGTCAAAACATATTATTTGTGAAATAACTGATTGATTTCTTTATATATGTAATCTATGTATTGATATCAGGATATAACATATGTAGATACAAACATACACATGCTTCCATTTATATTCTTGCCCAGGCCCAGTAAACGTTAAGGGCAGGCCTATTCTTGGTGCTTGGTAATTAGTTATAGTATGAATCAGGTGTCTGAGTGGGCAAATGTCAAACTGACCAAAAAGACAAGTGATCTCCTCCTTTATGATTTTATATAGACCTACTCCTTGTATTCTTGATAATGAATCTCAAAGAGAATGCACAGCTTTTCAGACTGCTAAATTCTTAAGCACTATCAGTGTGAATTCAGCATTATACTTACTAATTCCTGAAGAGTTTTATAACAAAGATTTTCCTGCTTAAATCAGCAAAATAATTACCTAAAATCTCACTATTTCCAAAAGTCACTTATTTTTTCTAAAGACTACCTCAGTACGTTATCATTTTCATCACTAAAATTAGTAAATTTTTAATTTTAACACAGTTCGAACTTCTATATTCTATTTTTAATGTTATGGCAAAAGTAATTATTTCCATGTTGCTATAGAGTCATCATGAATTGCTACAGTTATTTCATCTATTTGACAGAACTTATTTCATAAGCAACTGTACACAATGAAACAGGCTATAATAACATGCATACTGTTGCAAGCATAAAGCACCCAACTTTGTGGCTGTGCTCATCTGAAATACCATGAGGGCATCGTAAGATAGATCTTTTGATGAAACCTCTCAGAAACCAAAATGGATCTCCACTGACTGTGTAGGCAGTCACCCAGAGAGCTGAGATCTTAAGAAATTTGATCTTTTACAAATGCAGATGTACAAAAAGACATCTCTTCATTTAATAAAGGCATTTCAATTTCATACATACACACAAAAAACAGGTCAATGTTGTGATAACATAACAAAGCCAAATTTGAAAAAAAAAAACTTTATAAAGCAAATTATAACTCTCTAAATGTCTTTATACAATTTATATTTCCATTTAGAAATAATGCTCAGATGAAACACATAGCATACCAAATGTAAAAGTAATGCTGACAATTTAAAATAGTGGAAGAATAAACACTAAAAAGGGAAAAGACAACCCAAAATACTAAAGTATATCACAGGGATAGATGATGGACAGTTGTACATAGGAGATCCACAAGAGCTGGCCCAAATTCATGATTACTAATTATATTTTGAAGTCTTGCATGATAATGAGTAGCTGCTTTTGTTTTCTTTTAGGTTATGACTCTCCTCAGAGAATCCATTCATAATCATTCTCTATGTGGTGCCACTCTTTTTGAAATAATTCTATGATCCAATGCATACCAGCATGCTCATTCCCTATTAAATTTTCCCCATCTTCTGTGCCATGCTCTGTGTTGCTTTTGATACTTGGAAATCCATTCCACATGCACTCATACACAGACCACAAATTTGGCAGAAACAATACTGGTGATTAAACAGCAACCCTGTTGCATAAGTGTCTTTTTATCCTACCATGCACATAACTATTTTTGAGCCAGTCAGTAACTTTGCTGGCTTATTCAGGCAAATGTGGTTTTAATTCACTAAAGGCTCCTGGAATTTCATTAGCTGGAAGGAATGCCAATGCAGACAAATGATGCATTTTTAACCTGAAGTTTTTGTGGTTGCCATGTGACATGGCCAAATTTGTTTCCAGAATTTGGCTTTCCACCCTTCTCATCTAGTCTTTTTCTTGCACCTCTCCCATGGAATATGAGATTTTTCAGGACTTTTGCTTTTGAGATTTCAACATTCAGGATTTTAAAATTTGGGATAATAACTTTTGGGATCTTAGACTTTAGGAATTTTGATCTTTCATGGCTTTAATATTCAGGATGTGGCATTCAAGACTGTGTCTTTTAGAATTATGATCAGCACCAATTTTATAAGCATTTCCATATGTTAAGGAACTATTCACTCTTTCATGTTTTTCAAGAGTCTTTATTAAGAAAAGGTATCAAATTATATCAATTTTTTTTCAGAATCTGTGTACAAAATTTTAGGCTTTTGTCCTTAAAGATATTAATATGGTATATTAATTTTGAGACAATCATACAGTTTTTCTTTTTAGAACTATTAATATGGTGAATTATATTAATAGATTTCTAATATTGAGCTATCCTTGCATTCCTGACATAATCCCTAATCAATTATAGTAAATTATTTTTGTAATGTTAGGTAGGCATCTGTTTACAAATATTTAAGATTTTTAAATTAATATTTAAATATCATTTCTAAATGTCTTTATGTTATCTTTGTCACTCTTAGATATTGATGTTGTACTTCATAAAAGCCTGAAAATGCTCTTCATCTTTTATACTCTAAAATAATCTATGGAACTTTGCAAACATTCAGTTTCTAAAGGTTGGTCAAATTTCTTATAAAAATATCTGGGCTTTGTACTTTTAGTTGATGGGTAGTTCCTTGATGATCTTTTTTCTTATTTCTATGGAAACTTGTCTTTTAAAGTTTTCTTTGACCACTAACATAAGTTTGTTAAACTATATTTACCTAATGTATTGTACATTTTCTCTTGTTTTTTTACATTTACTTGAATAGAGGTGTGCAAAGTAATCTCAGGGTTTTAAAATTTTGCTGTATATTAATAGTTACCTTGTCATTTTTAATTTCTATTTTTGTATTTTCTTTTTCCTTGATATGATTTATATGGCATTTTTTCTATTTTGTGGATTTTTTTCCTAAAAACCAGAATTTTAGTTTATTAATAAAACATACTAATTTTCTCTTCTCTGTTTGAATAATTTTTGTTTTTAGTATTATGATTTTCTTACATATACCTTCTTTTAGTTTATTTTGTTATTATTTTTCTAGGTTTTACATTTTAGAATTTAGTATACTTATTTTCATTCTTTTATTTTTTATTGATATCATGTTTAGGGCTATGAATTTTCATATGATCACTGCTTTAAGTGTATCCTATATCCTCATATTTAGTGTTTTCAATGTCACTCAGGATTTCTGCAATTTGTTTGTATTTTCCCTTAACCAATTGATTATCTAATTTGTAGTTAAGGAGAATTTTTGTTTAATTTTTCACTTGAAGCTTAAACATTTTTTGCCTTGTAATTTATCTATTTTACCCATCTCATGCTGAAAGTATTCTTCTATTATTAGAATACTTAATGTTTCTGTTTCTCCCTAAATTCCTGTACTTTTTATTACAAAACAAAAAACTAGATATTCAAGTTCTTTATATCTTCACTGTGGAATTTAGTTTTAACATTATAAAATGTCTGTCTTGAAATTATTTACTGACTTTTGCCTTGAAATTTGCTTTGGTATCAAGATCATAGACCCTGATTTCTTATTTTTTCCATTTACTTGGTGAGTCATTGTCTTTTCTTTTAAAAAAAATTCACTTTGTTGAATATCTTCATTTTAAGAGTGTGTCTTTTGAAAAGCATAGAACTGATTTTACTTTATATGAAAATCTTGAAACACTTTTAATTGGCAAGATAAGTTAATTCATATTTATTTATATGAAAGTAATCATTGATTTCCATTCTATCATATAACTTTATTTAATTATTGGATTATTATGTTATTTTACTGAATTTCTCTATTCTAGGTAATTCAAAGGTCTGTATTTTTATTAATATTAATACAACTTTTTATAGTATCTTGGATTTCCTCTGTACTCATTTAAAATTTAAATGATATCCTTTTCTCTCCCTTCTATAACTTTTTTTTTTTTGCAGCATTCTTTATACTCTGTCAGAACATACAATACTCATACTTCAACCTTCAACCCACTCTTCTTCTGGTCTAAGATCTATAGGTAAATACATAAAAAATTAACCATCAGTCCTTTTCCAAAGTTGGCACATTTATTCTTTGTTGGATGATACAGGAGTAGAATCAACAGGGATAAATTGTCTCATTTAATCCCCATAATAATCTTATGGGGAACTTACTGTGATTATTCCCACTAGACAGAAAAGGAATGAAAACTTACAGCATAAGATGTCTAACAAGAGATTTTCAGATTTAGTTTAAAAAAAAACCCAAAATATGCAGGCAGATTTAAAAAGGGAAAGTTTTGTATTGTTTATATTCCCACCATTGTGAGTTTACTATCAATAAATTACTCTATTCCCTTTTAGTAAATACACCAGTACAAACATACAGTCTTACTAAATGGACAGTTTTTAAGCTCTTTTCCCATTTAACATTTAGTAAAAATATTTTCTTTTCAAAATATGTGTCTCTATATATTTATATACATATACAAAATATGTGTCTCATATGTAATAACTGTGAAAATTCCTCATATGTGTGCAGCATAATTTATTTAATTGCCCCTCTTCTGTTCATCACTTCAGTTATTTTATTTGTTTATAAGTAATACTGTGATGAATTTTCCAAAGGGCATATATTTTTAAACATGCCTTAATAAACTTCTTTGGATTTAATTCTAAAAGTTAACTTTTTTGAAAAGGTATAACTCATTGAAAAAAAATTAATAAAAATTATATTTTCAATAATCCAACATGTTTCAAATCAGAATACTACTTCAAATTATAGTTTCATACTTCACCAATATGTTAAGATGTGAGGTCACAAAACTCTATAACTATACACATACACACACACACACACACACACACACACTTCAAATGCAAAACAATTAACCACATTTCTATTCAAAGAATTTTCAAGAAACTATAACTAAACAAGTAGCAAACACTCCTGTAGACCAACAACATGCAAAGTCAAATGAGAGCTGAAAACTTGGTCCTCCTGGACCATCAGATTAGAAGCCAATAGAAGCATCCCATGGCCAGGCATGGAGGCTCATGCTTATAATCCTGATGGCTTGGGAGGCTGAGGCAGGAAGATGAAAAGATCACAAGATTTCAGCAACTTAGCAAGACCCTGTCTCAAAAAAAATTAAAATAATATTGTTTAAAATGGGGCTATGAATGTGGCTCAGTAGTTAAGCATCCCTTGTACCAAAAAAAAAAAAAAAAAAGAAGAAGAAGAAGAAAAAAAAAACACAACCCAGGGTTCACTCCCAGGAGAAAGGGATCAACCACACCCCTTCAGAGTGACAGATCATACTGAAACACTGTGAAAGAGGTTCTAAAGTAAGATTCTCCCAGTGAGTGAATGGAGGCTAACAAGAGTTTGAACTCCTGTGGGTGATGTGGAGCCGATTAGTTGGCTGATTAGAGGTAATAGATTTATGCAAGAATTCAGGGCCTCCTGTTAAAAGATCACTTTCTGAACTCAGATGCTACGTTGCGAACCCTGAAGGCAACCAAAAAAAAAAAAAAAATCTTGAATCTCTGTTCTTCTTGAAACAATTACAAGATATGCATGGCTAAAAATATGGGGGGAAATTGCTTTGCAATGCTCCCAATACAGTGAATTATGTGACATAAGAATTTTTTTCATGTGAAACTCTAAGAAGTTCAGTATATAGGTCCATTTCTCCAATTTTGGGGCAACCTGGTACCACTTAAAGACTATTTATCATACTTAAAGATATTTGATCTAGGTTAAATTTTTTTAAATTCATAAAAAAACTTCTGACAAAAAAGTGTTTAAAACATCAGTGATAATTTTGTGTGGCAATTCTATGTTGTTTGCATTGTCTGCAATCAATCACCAACTTATCTAAACCAGGCCCACCATGAACTTCTCCAGATCTGTTCAGTCCTATTTAACTTACCATGACCCCTTGACCTCACCTCCTGGCCAAAGCTGGGGTCAACATGTCACCCTCCATTCCCAGGATTCTAAAGCCCAGTTGCTGCAGGTCCACTGTAAGGAGCCTCTCTGTGTGGGGTCAAGTGACACGTAAAGAACCATGCACCTATGATCTGGTAAAAGTGGACTTTTGGAGACTTTGTGTCTCCACTGCTGCCTGGAGGAGCTGGGGGATGCAACATAAAGCGGGGTTGCCACCCCTCCAGGTGGACTGCATATGCTGGAAGGGCAGAGGCAGGAGGGATCCAGAAGATACCCTGGTCAGTCCTTTTTCCACTTCCATCCTTCATTCCTGCCTACCTCTCTTGCAGGGTTCTTTCGAAGCCATAATGTGGTTTCAATGGTGATACCTCTCTAAGAATGAACAACTGAGATGTACTTGGTGTGAAATCTGGCCATCTCAGTAATACACTCCCTCGCATTTGATCTCTCTCTTTCCTGTAATCAATTCCCCATTTCCCTTACTCTTAATTCCCTGGGATTAAACCTCCCAATAAAGTGTTAACAGATAATCCATTGCCTTAGGCTCTGTTTTCTAAGGAACCTATGCTAAGACTATTAATATCTGACAGATAACTTGAGCCACAGGCCATGCTCTGTATCCGGTCAATTTCTCTCATTACTCTTTATATTCGCTATATTAGAAAATCCAAATTTATAGTCACAGGTTGTCAAGAATGACAGCAAGTTTCTGGTGGTTCTGACAAGTGGTTCTGGGTTGAATATGGACATAGGAATTATGAAGCTATTTTCTACTGAAGACCACTTTCCTCACTCAGTCAGATGCTAAGTCAATGAACATATTACACTCAAAAGCCAGAAGGTTGAATTTTTCCATGTGAGAGATGGCAGCAAATGGATTCCCAATTTTGCTCAATTGCATTTGATTTTGGAAAGTATTGCTGCACGTCCTTATGGTTCTCATTCTCTGATGATTGTATAAAATCAAGTGATGAAAAATGTCAAATCTTAGTGATTATGTTATTTGTACCATACTTTGGTCCCTGTAAGGTATCCTAACATTTTATGCCTGACATTAAAAGGCATTTTAAAACACTGAAATAATAAGTTCATCTTATTCAAAAGACTTAAACCATTACTAAGAAAAAACACATGATTAAACACCTAGGATCATGGAGAAGTGTTCTTTGTGAGAATTAAGAAAACCATTATTTTATTTATTTTTAATCAGAGCTTTTTTTTTAGTAACATGCTACAAACATTTTTAACATACAGAAAAGTTGAAGGATTGTGCTGTGAAAAAATTGTACTCATATACTACTTAGATCCTATCATTAACATTTTCTTTTATTTCTTTATCATACATTTCTTCATCTATCCCTTCATCTAGCTACATACCAATTCATCTTATTTTTTATAAATTTCAAAGAAACCTGCAGCATGCATATTATTAGTGTCCAAAACTTCTTATGATTTCTCATTAAAAGTAAAATTTACTTATAGTGTATGCACAGGTTTTAAACATACTGTTCCAAATCTTGACAAATCTAAACAATATACTGAAAAGTCTAGCAAGTTTCCTTATGCCTCTTCCCAGAAAATCCTTACCCTTATTTTCCAGGAGCTATCACATCTAATTTTTTTTCTTTATAAATCAATTAGGCCTGCTCTAGAGCTTCACATAAGTAGAATCATAAAGTATCCCTTATGCACTTTGTCTACATGACATTGTGCTTTCAAGAATCATCCAAGCCATTGGATACAACATCCATTCTTTCCCATTGCAGCGCTGAATTACATTGTACAAATATACCACAGTATATTTTAGCCATTCTCGTGTTTTTGTACACCTACACAATTTTCAGTTTGGAGTTTTATGCATAAAGTTGCCATCAACATTCTTGTGCAAGTCTTTTGTGGAAATATGTTTTCATGTTTCTTGGGTAAATATCCATAAGTGGAATTTCTGGGTCATAAGATCAGTGTATATTTACTTTTATAAGAAACTGCTAGATCTTTTCCCAAAGTAATTGAAGCAATTTACAGATCATCAGCAGTAGAGGACAGTTTCAATTGTTTCACATTCCTGCCAACATCTCTGGGTTTTAATTTCTTTTTAAATTTTAGATACTTCAGTGGTATGCAGTACTATGTTGTCATGGCTTTAATGTGCATTTACCTGATGATGAGTACATTTTCATATGCTCATTAGCTAATTTTTTATTTCCTATGTAAAATATTTGAGCAAATATTATAATCACTCATTTTACATTGAGTAATTTGTTCTTCTATTATTGAAATACAGTAGTTCATTGTATATCCTGAATATGAGTTTTATGACAGATTTATATTTTATAAACACTTTCTCTTAGTCCATATTTTGTCTTTGTCTATTTATTTTCTTAATAAAATCTATTAATAAGCAGAAATTTTTATTGTGATGAATTCTAATATTAGCCTTTTTCCTTTTATGGTTATTGCAAACTATGTCTTATCTAAGAAAAATGTGTCTGCCCCCAATTCACACAGACAAAAAAACCATTATTTTATATTTTCTATTATAAGTTTAAAGGTGTGTGCTTTTACATGAGTTTGTTATGTCCACCTTGAATTACCTTTTGTGTGTTGTGTTAGGGAGTGATAGAAGTTCATTTATTTTCTGTATGAATATATAATTGTTTCATCACCATTTGCTTCAAAGTCTTCCAATTTGAAAATTGGACTGTTTTATTGCCTTTGTCAAAAATCAATTGAAGATCGAGGAAATGCACCACCCAATAGCAGAACATACATTTTTCTCTAGTGCATAAGGAAGATTTTCCAGGTAGACCATCTATTAGGTTATAAATCTATTCTCAATAGATTCAAATCATTGAAATCATGAGAAGTGTGTTCTCTAACCACATGGAATGAAATTAGTAATCAATTTTAGAAAAGAAAATTTGGAGAACTCACCAGTACATAAAAATTACTCACCAATACGTGAAAAATAACATAATTCTAAGTAACCAATTGGTTATAAGAAAAATGAGAACACTTTGAGATACGTGAAAAAAAAATTGCATACCAAAACTCATGGATCACAGAGAAAGCCATGTTCAGAGAGAAATTTGTATGGGAAAAATATGCAGTTATATAAACTTACATTAAGAAAAATTTCAAATCAGTCTACACTTTTACCTTAATGAAATGGAAAAAGAAGAAACTAAACTCAAAGAAAGATAAAGGAACAAAATAATATTGCAAGTAAACAAAATAGACATTAGAAAAACAATAAAGTAAATTAGCAAAGCCAAAAGCTGGTTCTTTGAAAAGTTCCCACTGTCAGTCAATAGGTATGAGCATAAAGAGATGCTCTACGTCCTTAGCTTCTAAGCACCTGTTTATTAAAACCTTAATAGAATACTACTTCATACTCACCAAAATGGCTTTAATCATATTTCAAGAGGACAATAACAAGTATTGACAAATATTTGAATAAACAGAAATCCTTATATGTTGCTGTTGAGAATGTAAAATGTGTAGCTGTTATGGAAGTTTGGCAATTCCTCACAAAGTTCCTGTGTGACCTGGGAATTCTTCTCCTATATCCCTAAGAACTGAAAAATATGTTCACATGGAAACTTGTGCACAAATGCTTATGACATGACACCATTATTCATAATAGTCCCACAATATAGAAATCATCCAAATGTCCATCAGCAGATGAATAAATTAACAAAATGTAGAAAATCTGTACAGTGAAATGTCATTCATCCATGAAAAAGGAAGAAAGAAATAGCAATATAGTGCAACATGGATGAACCTTGAAAATGTCATACTAGTGGAAGGAAGATAAATACCAAAGTGCACATATTATGTAATTATGTGGATATAAAATGTATAGAATAGCCAAATCCATAGAGATTAGAAACTACATTGATATTGCCAGGGGATGGAGGAGGAGGAGGGAATGGGGAAATGAAAGCTAACAGTTATAGGTTCTGTTCTGGAGTCTTGGAAATGTTCTGGAGTTAAGCAATGTGGAGGTTGCACAACATTGTCAATATACTAAAAATATAGACTTTACAAAATTAAATACTTTATGATCATAAATTTTATGTTATGTTAAAAAAATGATGACATAAGTATGGGTCTATGGCTTTCTAGTCTTCTCCATGATCTATTTTTACTTTATATCAGTACTACACTGTCTTAATTACTGAAGAATTACTGTAAACCTTGAAGTCAGTCAGAGTAAGTCTTCTCACTTGATTCTTCTTTTTTAATATCACTTTGGCTATTTAAGCTATATACCCTGTTTTAAACAACTTTGGTGCATACCTATTTGTTTGGCAGTAAGCACATGTCAGCATAGAAGAACATTCTTGCTGCTGCCTTTACACATTGCAGATTGGAAAAAAAATTTACACATGGTGCCTGTAATTTTCTTGTATTTGGGAGCACTGTTTCCTTTAGCATTAAATCAAAATCCGAAGGAACATTGTGCACTCCCAATTGCCCATTTTCAATGAATCAGCCTGTGGATTGGTGTTCAACTAAAACATCCTTATGGGTGTGGCAGTGCCTTTCCTTCTTGTATACATGCTTGCTGCTCATCAGTGTTTATCACGAAGTACCTTTTTCAGTTTTAACTTAGTTTACAACAAATCATTCCCTTAATTCCTATACATGGATGTTTCAATGATCAACAAACAAAAGCCCATCAGCATGTCCCCCTCATACATGCACCATAATATGCCAGCTCCTGATTTATGTGTTGCAAGAGCTTTGGTTTTTTTTCCCATTGCAAGCCTGAGTATGAGAGAGAAACTGCTCTTTCACATGGTGTGCCACTGTTGTGCTATGCCCATCTGTCTGATTCGATAAAGGAATTTCACCAATAGCTTGTCTTCTTTTTCTCCAAGCACACTATTTGTTATATGGGGGATCATTTCATAAGCTTCTTGGGAGTGACACTTATTCCTTTTTTTGGCTGTAAGGAGAGTGACTTTGAAAGATGCTTCTGTAGTTTTGGTCTTTCCTTTGCCTTTAGCAATAGTGTTCATCAATTTCATGCAGGAAAACATTATTTTGTGCTTATTATGGAAAATATAAATTTGTTGAGTGGAGATGTCACTGTGTTTAAAGAGGATTTTTTTAATGTGGTGGTTTCACACCACTATTTGGCAGCTTCATATCAGACAAAACACTTAGAATTGAGAGTGAATAGCTGGCTGGCTCAACAAAATCTAATTTTCAGATTCATTATAGTTCTTCCTACTTCCTTTTTTCTTTTTCAACTGTGTAGGAAAGACATCACACTTGTAAATACACATGTCCCAGCACAGAGACTCACACTTTTGCACTGAACCAGCTCACTAGGCATGTTCTACGCATTATTTTGAATTGTATTATTTTATCACAATTCACATACTTTAATCAGAGACTGCTGAATTATTGATATCTCAGTTCCCTGAGAACTTAAGAGACATTAAAATGTTTTAACATTTTGTATTAAGAGACATAATGTATTAAGAGATATTAAAATGTTTTAACCAATAGTAACTAAACTGATTATCTGAAATTAGCTAAGACAGAAAAACTAGCATAATTCTAGTACTGCATAATGAACATTTAAGAATATACTGATTGCCAGGCATGGTGGCACATGCCTGTAATCCCAGCAGCTCTAGAGTCTGAGGCAGGAGGACCGTGAGTTCAAAGTCAACCTCAGCTACTTAGCAAGGCCCTAAGCAACTTAGGGAAATCCTGTCTCAAAATATACTAAATCTATAAATATAATAAGGGATGTGGCTCAGTGGTTTAACATTCCTGGGTTTAATCCTCGAGACCCTCCCCCACTAAAAAAAAAAAAGAAATACTACTATAATTGGATTTCTAGAAAATCATGATAATAATTAAGCTCACCTGTCAAATATATGTAATATATTATTATATATTATAATATATGACATACATTATTATATTGTATATTATTATATACTTATACATTAAGAGAATTGCTTTAAAGGAGCTAGGAAAAGATTTGAAGAAGACCTGGCAGAATAGTAGAGGACACCAAGACCCCAAGACCCTTAGAGACACACAGACTTACACACTCCCATCTCTACTGAGACAGGTAACCAGAAATGTTTAACTGTGACTATCTAGAAAGTCTACGTACTCATAATGCTTCACTAAATTCTTACCCAACTTTGTCAGCAGTCTGTCCCCTACCTGTTGAGCTGCAATTCTCAAACACCTCTCACCAAATGGCTATCAAGAAGCTCCTATCAACTTATATTTCCCACCAGCTGTGAATGAGAAATTCTGTCTCCCCAATTCATCATTGGCACTGAGTAAAGAGATGTTGTACTGCACAATGTGCTTAGATTTTTAAGTGGGCACTCAAAGCAAAAACTCAGATGTAGTTGAAATAACTCTTAAAGATACTCACATCATCCTTTAAGTACAGAGATTGGAGATAGGTCTCCATTTTTTGTTTCAAGTGCAATCTAGAGTATAGGCTCATTGGCTAGAAGAGGGAGCAGAATAACCCCAATTATTTTCAATGATTTTATTTTCTCTTCCTTTTATATTTGTTATTTTTGACTAAATTATGTTTGAATTTTTGTAAATTAACATTGTTTTGTAAATTGCTTTTTTGTTTTTCAATAAGGAGTGTTCATCTTTTTCTTATTTTAAGTCATTGTTACCTTCTTTTTATATATATGCACATGCATTTATACACACATATGTATGTATGTATGTGTATATATATTTCCTAGCATGCTGTCTCTGCATAATGTCCTGTATAGGAATGTGTGTATAATCTGTTTATGGTCCTCAGCACCACTGGATGAAATACATAAAATTCTAAATTTAATTTCTGAATACATTGGTTTTTATATTTGAATTTTTAATCTTTATGAGATTCATTTTTATATATAGCATTAGGTAAAAAAATTAAGTTTATTTTCACCCAAAGAATTTAGACTATTATCTCCTAGAAGAACATCTTTAAAATTCCTCATATATTTTTTATGTCTTGGTTTTCTTACAAGATTTTCAGCTGTTATTAATCTGAAAGGAAAAATTAAGAGAAATTTTTTCTATCATACACTAGTGCCCAGCACTTTTTCTTCCTCTTGGAGGAGAATGGTGCTACTTCAGTGATTTGGTTATGAATAAGACAATAGAAAAAAAAAAAGGAGGAATATGAGCTTTTCAATCCTGTGGCAAAGCTGTTAATTACCCTTTAGTACCAATTCTTACCTTCCTCCTTAGTAACAGAATTCCCAATTCTTCACTGGGTACATAACCACTCAGAATAAGAGTTATATAATTACTAACCTTCCTGGGAGCTGGGAAGTCCTGGATTTTGTGAAATGTCCTTAAAGAGAAAAGACGTGTTCTTCCTTGCCCCTGCTTCTTCAGTGCTAACATGGAGCTAACGTCGCCATATTCGACTGTATGGCATCGTATTAAAAAGACCAGAGCAATGGCACAGTAGTAGCCTGAGTCCCTGATTGCATGGAGTTGACAACCCAAGAAGCAGAATTAACTTCCAACTAATGTAAAACATTGTTGTTTGGAATTGAATTTCCATTGTTTAGTGCTGAACTTAATCCTGAGTCATACAGAGCTGCAGGGAGTTCCTATGTTTTATTCAGCATTATATTCACAGAACTTGTAGCTGGACCTAGAACATAGTTAATAATGCTTGCACAAGGCCTATATTTCTACTTATGGGCATGATAGTGCTGACTCTGAATTTTTCAAGCACTTTGATATATCAGTATATTCCTGTCATACCTTTCAGATATGGGCCTGCCTATGAGTGTGAAATCTTAAAGGAAACATTGTAAGTTCTCCTCAATGTTTTCCATAACAATTTTTGTTCATAGGCATCTCTTTAGAAGTGCATCTTTTATTTAACTTGTAAGAATGGATAAATCTGAAAATGCTGGTCACCATTTTGATGTCCTTTTTCTTGGAGCGCACTGTGAATGGAGAATGCTGAGTGCTCTAGAATAAATCCCAGCCAAGCTCTGGCATTGCCCTGACAGTTCTTTGCAAGGTTTATGCTCCTATTTAATTGCACTTACATCCTTTTCCATTCCCTGAGGGCCTATCTTTATGGAGAAATAGGCAGTTGGCCGAGGATGTTGGAATTGAGTAGTCCTTGCTAATTATTTAATTTTCATCTGGCAAAACTAAAACTTCTTAAGTTTAGTGAGAACTATAAGTCAATTACCTTCCTTTGCTACCCAGGAGCCTACCACCTATAACTAAAAACAAACACACAGCTTGATTCCTTACCCTTGTCCTCAACACTGACCAATGAATCTGTTTTTCTCATATACTTATTATGTATGGAATAATGGCGGTGAGCATCTCCTGTCTGTGATAAAGCTGAGACTTTGGTAATAAAGTAGTGTAGGCAAAAAGCATCTCACACCTCCATTCCTTGTAAAAGTACAGGCTTTCATTTATTGCCAGTGAAACTGACCAAGTATGGCTTGGGATGAAATACTCATAACAAGTTAGTGAGGAAGATGTCAGGAACTGAGGCTTGGAAAGGTGAATTACTCACCCAAGGTTATCCAACTAACAAGCAGCAAAGTGGGGATCTCAACCAGATTATGTTCTAGTTCTGATTCAAAACCTGGACCATGGATTTATTACCTCAACTGATAAAAGGCCTTTAACCACCTATTTTCTTTAATTCCCATCACCTTTCACAAAAGAATGTAGGACCCACTGACTTCAGACTGAGCTCCTCTCCGTGTTCCTGTAGAAAAAAAAATGGTTTTTAAGCATCACATTTACTATGTATGTGCCATAAATGTTCTACAGGGATTATCTACTTTAATTCTCATTCGCATTGTGATGGAAGCTGCTATACTTATGGAAAAATCCATGAAAAGGACACTTGAGTAGTTAGGACCAGGGTTGCAAATTCAGGTCTTTATTTATTCCAGAGACACTGTGCAAATCTATTTATTAATTTGACTATCTACCTTCTAGACTCTAAAATTTTAGTCTTAAGACCAGGCACAGTTTCTTAGTTGTTTTGTATTCTCAGCATGCAAAATAGGATTGGACACATAACAAAAACTAGCTCATTCAGTTGGAATCTCCCTTTGCCTCTATTGCCTCTTGAATGGTTACTCCCACATGAGGTGGGATTATTCATTTTTTGGAATAGGTGGAAATCCAAATTGCACACATTATCAAAAAGAGAGAACTGTGGATTCACTTTCCTATTGCATCACCCATTCACACCTACACTGCACATTCCTCCAGGGACTTCCAGGTACATGACAGAAAACGCCTTTCCAAAGAAGTTCCCACACAAGAATGCTTCTTGTGGTCATCATTAGTATTGATTTACCAAGTATTACCCTTGTTCCTGTCTGAGGACATGTTGATATTTTCCTTCCTGCCCCTTTGAGTTAGGTGAGTCCATGGGAGTTACTGTAACCCATGCAATATGGGAAGAAGTGACAAGTGTCACTTCCAAGCAGAATGGAAGCACACATGTAATTTCCCCCTGGTTCAGTGGCTAGCAGTGTTCCAAATGTGACTGTAAAGGGCAGAGCCCTGTTGCTGACTGGCAGTGAACAATACTGTGAGCAATACACAAGCCTTTGTTGTTGTGAGCTATTATTGGGAAGGAAAGTTGTCTATCCTGATGGAGGCACTACTGGGAATATCCAGTGGAGTGATTCTTAGTATTTTAATTTTACATAGAGGAATTAACAGGAAGGTCATTAAAGCTGGGGATTAATCCCCAAAGGTTTAGACCCCACTAGAAGCTTAAGGACTCTTACTAAGCTAAATTTGGGACTCAGAGGATGATATAAGTCAACCATCTTCCATCTCCTCTGGGATCTGAGAAGGTTAAAATAAGCCCAAATTATTGCTTATGGAACTGAAATGAGAAGAGCAAAATATTCCAAAGGCCAAAGGGTGGATGGCATACGGAACCTCCTTTCTGATTCCCAGTTGAACTCACCTGCCTGAGACTGATGTGTGCGTGCCAGGAGACGGGATGAACCTGTTGCTCTCAGGAAGAGCTTCTGGCTTTATGATTTTATATTATCTTCAATCTTGGCTGGTTAGAAGATTCATTTATACATTTAACCAGATTTTCCCAGGGTATAAATTCCCCCCAGAGATAAATTAAGCGCTTTTAGGGATACAATCCGTCTGTGAGGCCACCAGGGTACCATTCAGTGCTTTGCAGCAGCAATTTACCAAATGGTACCCTGGTGACTGAGGGAGGGAGTGCACATCTGTAAGGAGCCTTTCTTCATGTCTGGGGATGTGTGCTCAGAACTCTTCCTGTAATGAATGGACAGCTTAAGGTGGAGAATGGGGACAGCAAGTTCTCCTCATTGTTCTTATGTTCCCACATCCATACTGGTCTGCTGTGTCAGTGGAAGAGAAGCCAAGGTCAATTAGTGAGGGAGGAGAACTAAGCCCCTGGGTGGAAGCCTTTTCTCCTCTGAGTCACTTCTCCTGGGTATCTTCACTCCCTGGGAGGCTTGCTCTATTGCCTGTTACTTTTCTGCTCAGGATCCCAATGTCAAGGACTTTTCCTACATCAGATTCCTATGAAATTTGCCCACAATTTAGCCCTGTATTTTCCCTCTCACTTCAACATATACCTATTATTATTTTTTTCCTTCTGTTAAGGTCCTACATTTATTAACCAATTAATTCATTCAACAATTAACAACCACTTATATCCAAAATACAGTTTTAGTTGATTGCAAAGGTCTCTGGTTTAGATGGACCTGAGTTTAAATCCTGGCTCCATTAGTTGTGGATCTTCCACTTTATACCTCACTTTACCATTCTGAAAAGAGAGGTACTAACATGATCTCCTTCACAATGTTAAAGATTAAATCCGTGTAAAAAGTTCCATGAGTTGCTGAGCATAGAATAAATATTAGCTCCTCTTATTATTTACCATCTTCTATGTGTCTGTGTTAGCCAGCTTTGCATCACTATGAACAAAATACCTGACAAGAACAACTTAGAGGAGCAAAGGTTATTTGGGGATCAGAGTTTCAGAAGTTCAGTCCATGGTCCTGTGACTGCTCTGGGCCTGAGGCAAGGTGAAGAATCATGGGGGAAATTGTGGTGGAGAAAAGCTTCTTAGTTCATGGCATCCAGGAAGCAGGCAAAGAGAAGAACCAGGAACAAGATAAAGTCCCCACGGGCATACCCCGAAGGAGCTACTTCCTCCAGCCATCCCCTCACTTTCTGTCTATAGTCAGCATCTGTTAGTCCATTCAAACTATTAATCCATCAAGTGGATTAATCTATTGATGAGGTTATGGCTCTCATAATCCAATTTTTCCACCCCTGAACACTGCTACATTGTCTTATACATGAGCTCTTTCAGAGACACCTCATATCGAAACCATAACTGTGACAGATGCTGAAGAGCTAGAGATATACAGATAAGAAACTCATGGTCTGCAGCAGAGATTCTCAAGGTTTGGTCTTTGTCCACCTGCAGGAGAAGCACCTGGGGACTCATTAGATAAGAAAATTCTCAGACCCCACTCAGCCCCATTGAATGAGAAACTTTGAGGTTCAGCAATCTGTTTAACAAGTTCTCCAAGTGACTTGGACCCTTATTCAATCTGAGAGCCTCTACTTAATAGGATAATAGTACCTTACATCTATAAGTGTTTTTATTTCCCTAAAGTATTTTCTTCTCGTAATTTTTATTGGTGCATTATAGTTGTACATAATGGTGGGATTCATTATTACATATTTGTACATGCATGTACTCTAACAATATAATTTGGCCAATATCATTCTCTAATATTTCCCCTTTCCCTCCTCTCCTCCCTCCCCCTGGTTCCTCTCCTATATTCTACTGATCGCCCTTCGATTTTCATGAAATCCCTTCATAATTTCTTTTCCTTTTTCCTCTCTCACTTCCATACATGAGAGAAAACACATGACCCTCGACTTTCTGAGTTTGTCTTATTTACTGTAACATAAAGTTCTCAAGTTCCATCCATTTTCCTGCAAATGACACAATTTCATTCTACTTTATGGCAGAATAAAACTCCATTGTGTGTGTGTGTGTGTGTGTGTGTTGCATTTTCTTTATCCATTCATCCATTGATGGATGCCTGTGCTGGTTCCATATTTTGGCAATTGAATTGTGTTGCTATAAACATGGGTATGCATGTATCACTGGAGTATGATGACTTTAATACTTTAGGGTAAATACTGAGGTGAGGTATAGCTGAATCATATAGTGGTTCCTTGCTTAGTCTTTGTAGAAATTGCCATACTGATTTCCACAGTAGTTGTACTAATTTACAATCCCACCAACAGTGTAAAAATATTCCTCTTTCTCCTCATGCTGTCCAGCATTTATTAGTGTTAGCCTTCTTGATAGCTGCCATTCTAACTGGAGTGAGGGGAAATAGCAGTGTAGTTTTGATTTGCATTGCCCTAATTGCTAATGATATTGAAACTTTTTTCATATATTTGTTAGCCATTTGTATTTCTTCTTTTGAGAAGTGTTAGCTTAGTTCATTTGCCCATTTATTAATTGGGTTATTTGGTTTCTTTGTAAGTTTCTTTTTGTAAGTTTACAAAATAATGCTACACATTTTTCATACAACAGTCCTGCAAAGGAGAAATGATACTTACTTCCCCTATTTGCAACTGAGTGATTGAAGGTCTTGATTTAGTAACTGGTGCCCTTGTGCTTAGGTACTCAGCCCCTCAGAAAAAGTGACCTTCTAACTGTAAAGGAATAAATTTCGGTTTGTTTAAACCATGTTACAAATCTCTTTTTAAGTGGTTGAGTTAGGAGTGGATTTACAACTTAGTTCTGGCCAACAAACATACATGAAAACCCATTAATGGGTTTCTGGGAATTTTTCTCTTTCTCCAAAAATTAGTCAAGGACAAGAGAGTCTTTTTCTGATGTGCATGATATATACAACAGCCCCAACCATATTGAACCATGAGGGAGGTAGCATGAGGCCCAAACTGATATTTTGAGGCCAAGGAGTAGAGATGGGAGAGGCCTTTGTTAGTACCATCGAGCTACAAGATCAGCTAGTCCCATCTTATTTTATATAGTACCTCTTGTGTATGACAAAATTTCCATCTCACTTAGGCATTTTAAGTTGGATTTTCTGTTCCTTGAACAGGATCACAACAGCCCTGTGAAGAGAAAAACTTGCCAGGAGTAACAGAATTGGCCATCTGAACTCATGTCCTGAGATTGAAAACCCTTGTCCTATCCATAACACAGTTTGCTGACAGATGAATCCTGATGGATGATGGGTCAGATGGATGGGGCCACACCAATACATAAATTCTAGTATATAGCTTCTGTCACATCCCCATACCACCCTTCTACCCACACCATCTGCCAATTTAAGCTAGAACTCTAAGGTGCCACATCCTTATCCCTAGATCCTAGTCAAATCCCTGGCATTTACTTGACACACAATAAATGGTAAATAATATGACTTTTATAATGCTCTAAAAAAGCTGTAGGTGGAGGGAGTGACCATATAATTGCACGAATAAATGAATGAGTGACTGCTGAAGGGTTGATGGTATATATGCACTTAATGTACTTCCTCTCTCATAAAAGTCACAGTTTAACAGTGGTGATCTTCTGTGCCTTAACCCAGAAGAGCCCTTACTGTAAAAGCTTCAGAGTTCAGTGGAGAAGTACAGGAGAGGAGAGAGGCTTATTCTTTCGATGGGATCACTGCCTATAAGGTCAGGATAAAACTTTGTAGTGCTGAGCTGATCATTAGGAACTGACTCACCTGGGGGTCACAGAGGTGGCTGGATCAAAACCTGAACTTTGGTCTAGTTTCTCATGCCCCACCCCCCAGAACACAAAGCTTGAACTTCCCGCTTTTAGACCTCTCAGACCCCTGAAAGGCCAGGACCTTTGCTTTGAGAGAGTCCTGCTCACTGAGGTGTGGAAGACCTCCTCCTGGACAGAAGCAGAGTTGGTCAGGAGCAGCAGTAGATTGGACCTTGTAGCAAAGGAGGTATGCTCCTCCACTATTGCTCTTTCTTCTTCCTCCCCTTTCCCATGCTGGTCTTTCTAAGTCTTATTCTCATGCATAGATAGAGCAAATATTAGGTTTGGAAAGGACTCCTCGAATCCTCCAGTCTGGACTTCTTGTTTGATTGATGAAGCAGCTGAAATAAGTGTCTTACCTGGGAGCTCCAAACAGTTCCAGCAGATGAACAGCGTGGTCAAATGCAGGCTGGGTGCCAGTCAAAAATTGGAAGAAGGGGTGTTGTCACATGGCTCTGCCCCCATAAATTGTGAGATCTTAGACACATTCCTCATCTTCTCCCTGTTTCTCCATTTCCACAACCATAACATGGGAGTTGTAACAGAAGCTGTCTCAGTGCATTGGCATGTGGGCATGTGTGTGACATGCAGAAAATGTTGAAAGCACTTGAAGCGTGAACACTCAATAGCAGTTAGTTATGTAATAATATCTAATGTGAGAATGGGATGATCATCAAGAAGAAAGACTGGAATTTGGACTGAAACTTTTAAATTACTGTTTATTCCACCTACCCATTCTTTCATCTATTTCCTTCTTTGTTTTCCCTAGCCTGAGATTTCAGCCTTATTTTTTGTTTTTCATTTTACTGCTATTTGCATTTGAGAGAAAACGTGTGTGTGAAGAACATGGACGTTGGAATTAGACCTGTGTTGAGTGCCTACATTTGTTGAATATTAACCATGGAGCTTTGGTCAGACTGCCTAATACACCTGGACTAAGTTTCTTTGTTAAAAAACAAAACAAAACAAAACAAAACGCAGTTCCTAGCATTGAGGATTACTTGTGATAATCTTAGTAACAGCCCTAGCATTATGCTTCCCCTGAGGCTGTAGTCCGGGAAGCATAAAAGTGAAGATTCCAATTCCCAACCTTGTCTTCTCTGGAAACAGTGCTGGGGCATCCCTGAGGTTGAATAGTGGCACCATATGTCCAAATGGACCAAGTCAGTACAGCTAGATTAACTCCAGTCCAGCCAGATGGTTAAGTCTGAGACTAACTGCTGACCTTGTACAATCACAAGGTTATGACATAGATGACAATGAACTTAAGATTGGCCACACCAGGTTCACAGTCATCAGGATGATTCTGTGTCCCAACCTATAACTTCTGTCTACTGTCAAAGATCTTTTTGCTAAGGCTTAAACAAAGGTCATTTAAAATGATCTTTCTGTCCTCAAATGGAAAAGCTGCTTATAAAGCTCAGCACTGCTAAACTTGGGCAGTGGAGCAGCTTGAGGAGAGGAAATGGTGCTAATGGAGAGTTGGGAGTTTCAGTTTCTTATTTCATTTGGCCACCATGTAAATGACATTGACCAAGTCCTCACTGATTTTACTTGGTTTCCTCCCAATCCTTTGTGAAGGACTCAGCCTATTCTGAGTCCACAGTGTTATTTCTAATAAATTTTCTCACCTTCTGGCCATTCCACCATAACATCTTCCAAAGTGAACACCTCTTTTTATCTATCTTTTCTAACACAGCTCCCTTCAACACTATGTGTTCTGTAGCACCAAGTATTCTTTAGGCAATGAAATGGAATGGCAGAAGGGTCTTCTATATCTAAACTATGCAATGCATGCAAAAAATTAACCCCAGAGATGTTCAGTAACTTATTCAAAGCCACACAACTTCTTGGCTGCAGTTCTAGGATTCCTGCCTTTGACACCCTGTCATGAAAAGGTGGTTGCTGAGTGATGATGATACATGACTACATCCTTTTTGATCATATCATCATGGCATAAATGTTAAGGGTAACAGCTGTGTGACCCAAGGCTTTATTTTCTTTATTATGACAACATATAGCTGGGAAGAAAATAGTTGTGGATCTAACTTTTGGATATGAAGTAAGTGTCAAACTGAAATGTTATTGACTCTATAGTGCTTCCTACCCTGATAAATGTATCCAATATGTTTCCAGTGACTCATGTACAGGGCGGATGTATCTTTTTTATCATCTTAGACAGTGACAATTTTGTTGCTCTGCCTAGAGCTCCCCCAAGATCTGCATAAGCATTGATAATTAGCCACAGCATTATGGAATTTCATCCAAAAATTAATAATTTGATTGGTTATTCAAAACCTCAAGCATCCTGACAGCCAGCAATCAATTGATGGGAGAAATAATGTGCAAACTGATGATTTATCTTCTTTTTTCAACAAATGAGCTTGTCTATGAGCCAGACAACATATCAGGAAATTGTGGGAGGATGTTTTGCTTGAACACTGTATCTGGAAGATCCATGAATGATACAAAAGGATTTTCTAAAACTTAGGTTGATCCTTAAATATTGTTTCATAACACAGAAAAAAAAATTTTAAAGGGGATATGATGCAATATTTTTGTCTTCACACTGCCATAAAAATGTTTTAAAAGACCCCAAACTGAAAACTATGAGAAAAAATTGGTGACAGAATACATGAAATGAGAATTTTAAGGAAAAAAATATGCGGAGATTTTTAAGTGGCAAAAACTCTGCTGGGTACAAATGATGAGGGCCCTGGTTTTTAATAAGCCCCAGATATCTCTTTTCCAAAATACATGGCAAAAAACCACCACTTTAGAAGAGTTCTTCATATGGTCCTCAAAAACAGTTATACAGTTTTGTGGTCATTTATAACTTATATGAATTACCTAGAAATTTGAATGCCCCCCCACAGAGGAAATCATTCCCAAGATACATACATACAAAATATATAAAAATAAGCAAAATGCAAAATAATAAATAAAATGCTTGATCTGTGTAAGTGCCCTGTACCTTCAGAAGACAGATCTCACCTTCCAACAATACAGCAGGATTCTTTCTACTCCTACATAGCTTCTCCGGTGTAGACAGCTAACAACACACCCACATTAATATTTTCACTTTAACAATAGATACATTGCAAAAAATCATCAATTCATTATAATTCAATGCTAAGAAACTCTTTTACAACACCTCTTTGTGAATCTGACCTGAGGTTGCTCACTGGAGGGAACTGAAATTGCATCTGACACAGTAATGTGTTTTAATTGTAAAAGGTCTTAAAGGATGAGGAGATCCAAAATGAATAAGAAAGGGTCCTCCCAAAGCAGTGGTCAAAAATATCTTTGTTTAATCAACAGCAGTTTGTTGAACAACAGTGATTCTCAGACTTGGCTGCTCATTAGAATTGCCTGGGGAGCTTTTACTACATCCAGCCTGAGCTGTACCCCAAACCAATTAAACCAGAATCGCTGGGGGTGGAACCCAGGCATCAGCACTTTCTAAAGCTTCCCAGGTGATTCCAGTGTGCAGTCAAGCTTGAGAACCTCTGACCTGGAGATAAGCCATCCTAGGTGATTAAATGATTGACCTCAATTGTTCAATCTCTTGTCTAATGCTGTGCATTCCCACCCTTGCAGTGGTCTCTTGCTAGGAAGAAGATATCTGTCCACCCTTTTGACTTTGGATTTGGCCACATGACTTATTTTGACCATTGAGATGTTAGTAAAAATATGTATGCCCAAATTTGACCTATGCTTGGAGGGTAGCTTACTTTCTTATGCACGTGCTTTTTTAGCTATAATGACTATGTTCCAGTCAACCACAATCCAAGAAGAATGGGAGACATGTAGAGCAGAACCAAGCCTGATCAATTCCTGCAGCCAGGCCCAGTAAACTCTAGCCTGCTCACAGACAAGAGAATGTGCTTATTACTGTAAGCAAGTGAATTTGGGGGTAATTTGGTAGGCATCATTTTTTTTAAAGGTAATTAATATACCTAAAATAGAAAGAAATTATCTAATGAACTTATCATCCACATTTTAAGTAAATGAACACTTTTTGTGGCATGAGAATGCTACAAGTCACAACTTTTTGGGGAGGAAAATTTGACCCATAATATCTACCATGATCTTGCTTTTTGGAACAGTGCTACTGTCCTTGTCACCCTCTGATCTGTTAAGTAGAAAATATTTCCTGCTGATTTCTTACTCAGTTTCACACTGGGCCACCATCTAAATATCTGTCTTCACCAGGGCAGAACTGGCGTTCTGACTCATTAGTGCCCCAGGCTAGTATGACAGCACTTTTTTTTTTCCTTCTTTTCTTTAATTTTCAAATTTAATCTATATCCAAGTTTTTCCAGAAGAACTGTGTGTGTGTGGGGGGGGAGCCCTCTCTTTGTAACCAGTGTAACTACCACCAAAATGGTGAGGCATAGATAGATACAACTAGTTCTAGTAGGTTGTTTCCATGGTGCTGGGGATTCTGGAATGTGCTGCAGTTATATGTCAAAACATGGTTAAATTTACAAGCATGATTTTTTTTTCTCTCATTAGAAGAGTTCTCTTTCAGAGTTTATAGTGTCCACATTTTGTGCTTTTATAAATCATGTGGACTTGAATCTAGGACTATGATCCTCAAATTGGAGCATGCATCAGAATCACCAGGATGGCTTGTTACAACACAGATTGCTAACCCTGGAGTTTCTAAGTCTAGTTGAGACTTGAGAATTTGCATATCTAACAAGTCCCCAGGTGATGCTGATACCACTGGTCAGGGGAATGCACTTTGAAAACCATCAATGGGAGGGGGGATTCTCATGTATTTCCTAAATGGAAATCGTTCCTGTACAACACTAAGAAAAGGTCCACCTGGAGAATACAGACAGCTGGCAACCTCAATTCCTTTTATAAACACCTCATGTACTCCATAACCACTTCCCAAATTTGTACCTTTAGTCCAGACTCCAATGAAAGCTGGAGAAATATCTCCTTTTCAAAGAAGTTTCCTTGATTTCTCCAACAGGGATAATTGGCTTCTTCTGAGGCCCTTTACCAGAACTCATTCCATGACATTTGATGTTCCATAACTTACAGTTCAGGTACTAACGGACAGGTCTTAGGTCCTCATAGAGGATATATGATCTACCTGATTTATCTTAGAATCCACAACAGTGTCTTTCTTGTGACAGGAATAAAATAAATATTTATAGAATCTAAAATATATGAATTAATATCTATGGGTTATTCAGATGATCAAATGAATAAAACTTAAAATGAATGATCTGCTTTGTTAAACATAGTGACCATTAGCCAGCCACATGTGGCTATTTAACATTAAGTTAATTGAAATTAAAATTTAAAATCTAGTTCCAAGTTATGGTAATCAAGACAGTGTAGTATTTGTAAAAGAATAGACACATAGATTGATGAGACAGAACAGAAAGGAAATAGATGCACAAAAATAAAATCAACTGATCTTTGACAAAGGAGCAAAGGTAATATGTCATCAAATTCCTCTCTTTTCTTGAAGGCCATAGCTCTAGTTCCAGAAGTTATCAAAGGGAACAGGACCGGGTCCTTTCTGGTACATTGCCTGAGGAAGATTATTAATTGTTTTATGGAGGTCTTAAGGGAAGTTTAAACCACATTCCTGAATGATTCTAAGACAAGCATGGTAGGCTGCTTGGTTTTAGTGTGCACATCTTACCTTCCCTATAAGAAACAATACTTTGTCTGTTTTCCTTGTCACCTAACATACAGCAGAAGCATAATTAAGATTTTGCGAAATGACAAGATGGATATTTAACTCTTGACCCAGGGGCGTCTCAAACGAAGCCTCAACAAATACTCCTGTTAAATTGTTAGAATACCGACCATGTGCCAGAGAGTTTCTACACTAGCATGGTCCACTAGATACACAATGTAAACCATGTATTTTTTTTAATTTTCTAATAGCAAGATGTTTTTTTTAAAAAAAAGAGATGAAATCAAGTCAAATAATGTATTTTGTTTAACTCCACATATCTGAACCATTGTCAGTTCAACATGTACTCAATATAAAATTAATTAATGCCTCTGATTAATTGAGTGGCATTAATTAATTTTATATTGAGTACATGTTGAACTGACAATGTAAGTCACTTCTATGCATTTTAGTGTCCTCACCTGTATGGGTGAGTGGATGGGTGGAGTGGATCATCCAGGGTGGACACTACTTGCTTTCACATCCCTCTTTCCCTCTTGGTGTCTGGTAAGCTGGCTCTCCTGTTACCGTGAGGTCTTCAATGTACACCATTCCTTCTGATTTTGATGAAGCATTCTTCTGACACTTAGCTTTCCTGGTTGGGGCAAGATGCAGCCCTTCGGAGCCCAAGAGATGTGCTGCATTTTCATTGGAGTTTCTTCTATTTTCAGCATGTGGCCCAGCATCAGCTTCTTGCTGCTTTCTTGAAAGAAAGGAAACTTGTTGTCTGGGCACCCAGTTTGAATTTTCTGTCTTCTTTGTTCTCATGCATGTTGTAGAAAGCTCTACACTCCCAAGGAAATTCAACTATATATTTCCATCATTTCCCTTCTCTCTCTCCAAGAAATGCAAGAAAATAACTGTCAACTTTTTTTGCATATATAAATTTTAACAGCCCATACATGTCAACTAATCTTTTATCCAGGAAGGAAAAGCTTATTTCAAGTGATTGAAAGTTGAAATGCTTAGGTTTTGATTCTTGTTGTGTAATGGAATCACTGTGTGGACATGCTATTTTATGATTAGTTTATCAGCCCTCCTACCCCTAATCCACTAACACTAATGACTGCCTACTATGTGTAAGGACATAGTGTCTATGGAGGATAAGGCAAATGTTCGAACAACCATAGCAAAAGTTAGAAGGAGCATATCCAGTGTTTTGAGAGGGGTGTAAAGCACTAAATTCAAATATTTGGTTTGGGGGGGAGGGAATCAAGGAAGTCTTCATAGAGGAGTTGTCATAGAGAATGAATTTTGAAAAAAAAGTTAGTTTCAGTAAACAGAGAAGACAGGAAGGTCACTGAGGTCTGAGAAGTGGCACTGACAATTATCTATATCCTAGAGATCATACAGAAGAAGGAGGGGGAGGAGGAATAGGAGGGACCAGCATAGCATGTGGTGTGACCAGACAACTACATGTGTATTAAAGGGATTATGTAAGTATAAAAGGCAGTTTGGCAAACTCAGACTAATGGCAGTAGTGTCATACTGCTTCCATCCATAGGAGACAGCTTAATGAATCACAGCCCACACCTTTCCAACTAACCTTAGGCGCTCCTCCCCAAGATGAGATTGAGTCGCCAGTCTTGGTGTAGGAGTACGGCGTTAAGTGAGGTAGAGCCTTTAATACCGTGTTGACTAGTTAGTAGTTAATTGGATAGGCAATGGGGAGACATTAAAGTCTTGTAAGCAGGGGAATGACATGGTGGGAAATGAGAGCTGTAGTTCAGGGTAATTTACTCAGCAGTGCTATCTCGCATGGATTAGAATGGTTATAAGACTGAAGGCCAGTTATTTGGAAAGTCACTGCAATAGTTCAGGTGAGCAATAGTGGCTTGAATTGAATGAACACAGGAGAGGGCAGGTGTCATAGAAGTAGAATTTATAGAACATGGCAAGTACATTAGGACAGGGAGAACTAGGGGCGGGGGAGAGAGAGGGACAGAGACACGGACTCCCAGTAATTACTTTTAGAGTAAGAGAAATGTAGGGCTATCATCAGGAGGGGAGCCTGGGATTGCACAAGGAGGTAGGTAGGGTCCTTGTAGGGCTGGAGAGAAAAAGAAGAGAAGCAAAAACCTGGATTTAGGCTTATCTCTTCTACAAAGCACAATTTTTCAAAGCCTTTGCCTGTCTGAGAACTCACTGCAAGGTAAAATAACCATTTTGAGCAAACATTGTTGCCCTTTGTCAATGAGCACATCTAAGAAAGGCTCCCATCTCTCCAAATATTTGGAAAATTGGAAAGCCCTAATTAGTAATCAGGAAAGGGGCAGGAGGGAAGGAAAGAAATATAAACCCAATCACTGTGCTTTTCAGGTTTGAAATGCTTCCCCAATCCAGGAAATTTACACTTTAGTAACAATGATTGACAGTCAAGGAATGTATCTAACTCACTTTTATTTTTCCCTTGGGGAAAGCACTTGAGTTCCCAATTGTTTTAAATTGCAGAAGCAGTAATTGTCTTAGAGAGTGAGGAGAAATGTTTTTTGGAGCTGGGACCTCTCTCTGAAAAGAATATAAAGCTTATCTTAACTGGTTAAGGTCAGTAGAGCTGCTTTTCTGGGAGATCTATCCAGGGTGACTAAATCCCACCTTAGTTAAATTAGAAAAGTAAAAGCACCGCTTGAATGACCAGGGGAGCAGATTTAACCAAAAAATATTAACAAGTTGCTACTGGTACTTAAAAGGAAGCCAGGGTTACTTTTTGAGCTATTTGCATTCTACATAGAATTATTGGTGAAATTTAATTCGAAAGTATGTTTCTAAGTATTCTTTAAAAATACAATGCAGTTAATATAGTTTAACATGCTCACTGTCCCAGAGGAAATTGTTGATTAAACTGTTCACTTGATATATTTGTTTACTTAGAAAAGTCAAGTGTGACCAGTTAGGTCAATATCAACAAGAACATTATTAACAGGCTAACCAATGGTAAATGATGTGAAGGCTACTCTGGAAATCTGTTCTTTGATGTATGGGGAAACTCACACATCTGATTTGGGATAGAGGAGACAATCATGGCATTGTGTGTAGGCGCCAACAGACAGGCTAAAGCCAGGGATCCTTGCAGAGACTGGATTAAGGTATCAGAACTGTTCACATCTCATTTACATCACCCCAAAGAGTGGACCACAGGTTTGCTGATTAATACACAGACCATGGCAAAGAGCATTGTGTATGAAATCAGATCAAGGTCAGTAACAGTAACTTCAACCATGTGTGAAATTTGGCATATAGAAGTTCCTCTTAAGCTATTATCTAACAAGATTTTAACCCCCTTATTTTTTAAAAAACATTTTTTTTCCAAACTAGAAAGTTAGCAAATGCACAATGTTCCCCAATTCTCTCCCCCACCCCACCTCCTTAAACACATATTTATGCCACCTTCTGGTATATAATAATATTTTTATTGTCAAAATTTTTGAGCCTTCTGAAAGGAAGATGGGGGTGTATGTTAAAAATGGACTGATTTCATCAGTGTCTGCAGGCAAAAGAAAATGGTGGATTGATATTGAGATAGAGATATCAAGATACTACCACTTGAATATTTCCATCCATTCAATTTGTATTGTTCCTTTATACTGTAGTTTGGGATGAAGGTTACATTGATGTAATTTTAGGTTTTAAGCATCCACTAGAAGATGGGTTGTTTCAAATGAAGGAGTTCTTAGAATAATGCTTTCAATTATGTGACTTATTAGGAGTATCTTAATTCTATCATCCAGACATTATGAATACCACGCCAGTATATCAATCTTTTATGGCAAGACTACACTTAACAGCAAAAGTACCAGTGGGAATCACAATCAGCGGCCACGCAGGAGTTAGATGCAGTGTGGCATATTTTCTGCAATTTAGACAGTCATCCAACAAACAGGCCAAAGTTTTCTTCAGTAAAAAGTGCCCTGCCAAACGGCTGGCTTCTGGATTCCTCGCTGAAGAAACAGCAAAGGAGCTGAAAGCGACCTCTTTCAACCACACCAGAAATTAGCTGTCGATGGCGATACTAGATTCACAAAATCTGTTTCAGGCACACATACGTATCCAACCAAGATTGGAAACCCACTGACTGTCCCGTTTCAAAGTAAAAAGTGCCACGTCCTCCATTCTCCTCCTTCTTTGGGGTGTTAGTCCAGTTCTAATTCTTTCTTAGTTTCCACTCAGCCCTGGATAGGGCTGGCAGGGAGCTACCTGAGATTTCTCAACGTGGATAACCGCATTTGTCTCCTCCCAGGCTGGCTGTGGATGGGGATGAGTTCTGTTCCCGATAGAGTCTCAAAAGTAGACACAGATTCATCTCGCCGATTTTAATTTCTGTCCCTGGGTTGAGGAGACAGGAAGATTGGGGCGCAGGAGGAACTCCCCTCCTCCTCCCCTCTTTTCCCCACCTCCCTAAATTGGCAGCCGGTCTGTGGCTCTCGGTCTGGGGTCTGGAGGGTGGGGAATGTGGGTGTGGGGGCCGGCTGGAGAAGCTCTCGCTAGCGCTGCCTGTGGCCAGACCCGCCTCCTATCCCCTCTCGGGCGCACACACACGTCCACCTAGACACTCCGCGCGCTCCCTCGCGCTCTCGCTCGCCCGCCCGCCGCCGCCTGCTCTCTCCCTCCTGCTCTCGCCGGTCTCCTTCTCCCTTTTTTTTTTTTTTTTTTTTTGGTACCATAGAGTTGCTCTGAAAACAGAAGATAGAGGGAGTCTCGGAGCTCGCCATCTCCAGCGATCTCTACATTGGGAAAAAACATGGAGTCAGCTCCGGCAGCCCCCGACCCCGCCGCCAGCGAGCCGGGCAGCAGCGGCGCGGACGCGGCCGCCGGCTCCAGGGAGACCCCGCTGAACCAGGAATCCGCCCGCAAGAGTGAGCCGCCCGCCGCGGTGCGCAGACAGAGCTATTCCAGCACCAGCAGAGGTAGGAGGCTGGAGAGGGGCTGGGGAGGGGGCGGCGGAGCCCGGGCGCGGAGCGGGGGGCGGCCGGGAGCGGGCGCCCAGGGCGCGGGGTCCCGCGGCAGAGCACGAGCCTGCAGCTGCGCCCGAAGCCCGGAGCACCCCCTCGCCCCTCCCCCCTCCGCCCCCCAGAAATGTTGCAAACTTTTGCAGCCCGTTCTCGGCTTGCGGGAGGAGAGGGGGGCGGGGGAGGCGGCGGGAGGGTTGACAGCCGGCGGACCCAACCCCTGGCTTTGATTTTTCTGCAAAGACAGGAGGAAAGCCGCGTTGCCGAAATGAAATACGCTCCCCAAAATACGGAGAATCAAGGAGTGGGGGCCCGGGAAAGAAACTTTTAAAGCGGCAGTGTCCTTTTAAGAAGGAAAAAAAATATATCTGCTTATGGCCACCCTCCTCCTCCTTTACCTTTTCCCCTTTTGACAGTTTCGGCCCCAGCTGCTGGAGTCGGGGGTGTGTTTTCGGTCCCCCGCAGAGCTTGGGGGGTGGAAGGAGTGAGTAACCGGGGAAGCCCCGGGGGTTATGGAGAGGGGGCGCTCCGGGGTCTGGGGGCGACGCGGGCACCCTCTCTTGGAGTACGGCGATGGATTTGGGCTTTGGAGGAAAGGCCAGAAGAAACAGGGTGCGGGCGCGCGAGGTGCTAGCCAAGTTGTGTTGCGGGAGCGGCGAGGGGAGATGCGCAAGTTTTCAGACCCGGGTTCGGAGCCCGGCGCCCCGGCTGGCAGGGGCGTGTGCGCGCCAGCGCACCTAGGGCGGCGGTCCGGTGGGGCACTCCACGCGCAGTCGGAGTCAGCCGCTACAAAGAAAACAAGCAGAGCAAGAAAGCTCGATAGGCACCCAAACTTATTTCTGCCTTGGGAATCCTTCCCTTTCTGAGATTCCTAGTGTTTCTTCAATAACCTGGGGCTGGTCAGTGCAAGTTGAATGCTGGTTGGGTAGTGAGAGCGATTTTTCCCCTCTTTGGGAGATTTGTACACTTCATTTTGGTGTTTGGAGTGTGTATGGGGGCTGGGGGGCGGGCTCCGATGTCCCTCCTGGCGTTTTCCTAGTTAAAGTAGGTTGTTGAGCAAAGCTTACTCTCTCTCTCTTTCTTAAAGGTGTTTGAACCTGATGTGGGATTTTTTTCTTACCCCCCTCGGGTATGGGGGATTATTTATTTGAATGCGCCTGGAGTTTTCAAAGAGCAGGAGGAAGCTACGGCTTTAATTACTGTTGTAAATAATGTATAAATCACGCCTGTCACTCCGGAGGAAGCGGGCTAGCGGGAGCTGCCCGGGGTTGGGGACAGAGAGGATCTCTCCAACCCCGGCTTGGGCACCGGCCCAGCGCGCCCCCTCCTCTAGCCACTGGGCTTCAGGCGGTGAATGGGGAGGGCTGGGGAAAGGCGAACCCGGCCCTGGGAGCCGCTCCCTTCCTCTTCGATGTTAGAGTTGGAGGTAGGAATATGGCTGATCATGTGCTGGCTGTTTTACAGTTATCCCCCCCCCCCCGCCCCACCTTAGCCACACCCCCTGTCCGGGCGCTTTCCCATTCACGGAATTCGAGTACAGTAAAAGCCATCAGGATGACACACGCGAAAAACATTTAATTAAAGGCGATTTCTGAAGAGTGACCACGCCGAACTGCGGTTTGAGCTAGAGGGGGGCAGTAAGGCTGGGGCGAAAGGAAAGGGGATGAGGGCTGTGGGCCGGACCTGCAGCTAGATCGGTGAGTTTGTGTGCGGAGAGCTTTTGGCTGCAAAGAGTATATTTAGACCCTGAGACGGTGGATTTGGAATGCGAGCGGGTTATGTAACAGGGTTAATCAGAAACACTGGAGAAAATCCCCTTCATGTGTTTCTGAGGCTTTTTTTCCTCTCTCTCTTTTTAAGAAGGGGGAGCATAGTATATAGGAAGCGGCACTAATTTCTGGTTTGTGTTATCACCCCCCCCCTTTTCAGCCCCTCCCCCCTCCGGTATGTTATTAGCATCTTCAGGTGTCATTCTTGCCAGAAGGTGTTCTTGCAAGAGATAAGGGTGGCAAGCTGCAGAACCGACTAGCAAATCCGTAACTTGCTGTTCTTGCAAATTATATAACGCCGGGGCATTCAATACCACCTAGGCTCAGCACAAAGGGGAGAGGGATAAACTAGGAGTAGGATGCATCTTATGCAGCTGACCTGCTGACCTATATCCCCTTTCCTCTTAGAGCCCCCCCCCCATTCTGTCCATCCCTGGCCATGGCTCTTAGGAGATTTAGTGGGAGGGGGGAGGTAAGGCCCAAACACTCAACTCACATCCTGCACGCAGGCACTAGGTTATATAACAGTCTGAATGGAAAAAGGAAGGTCAGAGATGGAGGCATCCTTTAGCTAACACAGCAGTAGTAATAGCTTCCAGAAATTATGTGCATTTGCAGACTTTAACCTCAGATGTAGCGTCTGCTCCTCAGGGGTACCAATCTTTGTGTGTGAGCTGGGAGAAAAAGAGAGAATGTGTAAGTATGCCTGGTAGTTGAGAGTGATTTGAAAATGGGAAATGTTTGGGTTTTCAGATGATGTAATGGAGTTGGCAGAATATGCAAGTCTGCTTCCAGAGTGTAAGCAGTAAGAAAATTGGAGCTGGCATCCAGTATTAATGTTGCATAAATTACAATATCGGAAAGAAATTAACCTACACACTAGGTGATTACGCCTCTTAAATACTTAAAACATAAAGGCACACGACTCAAAGGAAAAGCAAACATCATCACCTTATAATTAGCATTTTCAACCTTAAGGAGGGTTGAGTGGAGTTCTTTGCATTGGGGAAAATGAGAAGCTTTCTGACTTGGGAGATGCTGCCTAAAAAGATAGCGGTTAGCCTCTAGCCAGTGAGTGTTTGAAGTCCACAGAGAATGTGGTCTGGATTCTCATGACATTGAGGTGACCTCATGAGACATTACCTAGATAGACTTGAGGCTATTGCTGAATTCCTACCTCCTGGGAATTCAAGTGTGAATGGGCTGTGTACCTTTAGCACCTGAGCTTCCAAAATCAGATGTGTGACTTTATAATCTGAAAGATGACCTCCCCCCCATCCTTACAACTGCAGGGAACCTTAGCAGTTTTAATGAAACTCTTCCGTTTTCTAGGTGGTATTAATGATGGCTGGTGTCATTCAGTCCCATCTTTACAGCACAATGAAAACCAGAAAAAAAAGACAGGCAAGAGGCAACATGGGAAGTAAGAATGAAGCGGAAAAAAACCACAGCGAATCTTTAATTTAACAAGGCTTTCAGAGACTTCAGGGAGCCATGAGCGTTGTGACATAACTGTTGTTAAAAAAACCCTTTTTCAGAATCTCGTTATTATATGCATGCCGGAAGCTTACATATTTTACTTCAGTAAAGTTATCCTCACAGGGCTGGATTCCATGCACTGGGTTTGCAACACCAGTGCAGAAGGTTGAAGGCTTTTAGAGCAAGCTGACCTAAGGGAAAAATCGAAGCCAAAAGATGGGATTAACATTGAAAAAAAAGCTCGGTTGGGTTGAGATCGAACCCCTGGAAGATTGGCTTAGATTGACTTAAAATCAGTTAACAGGGCCTACAATTTATTTGTAGCCCTGAGGACTTCTAGAACCACAAAACTCCTTGACACTGAAAGTATGTCCCCTCCTCTCTTCCCTTTAATCTCAGGTGAATCACTTTCTAGTAGGTTCTCTCCCTTAGCAAGTTAGCACCCTTTCTAGAGATGGATTCTCAGATCAACTTTTCCGGCATGAATCTGACTTCTCTACAGTGAATAAATGAAGCCCTATAGTTTGAAAGTGCTCCTGACTGGGAGGAAATCCTTTGCCACAGGGACGAAGTGATTATTTCTTAAAACGAGGGACTTTAATTTTCCGGTAAATTGCTCATAAAAACATTTATAATTATACGCTTTAAAAATGTAATAGAATAATTTTAGAAAATGTATTTCATGATAGTTATGATAACCTTTTCTGTTGCTCCCCCCCCTTCTTTCTTAAAAAAAGAATTGAATTATTAATCTAGAATTCAAGTCTTGAGTGGCTAAAACATTTATAGCAGACTCTTTTTATGTTAGTCACCTGCTGGAATTTTCCAAAACCTACAGGCATGATGTGGAGCCCTTGACTTTAGAAAATGTCTCTGTTTCTGAAACTGAAGCTTGGATGAAGCCTGCACTGATGCCCCCTCAGAATGAGACCCTTCTGCTTGTGTGTTTGGGGCAGCAGAGGTGGGAGCACACAGCACATGGCCCCTCGTTCCACATAGACTCCTGAAGTGGGACACAAGGAGGCCTGAGAATGGGAACCGTGATAGCCAGGCCTTGTGATGACAGTGGTCTGAGGAGTTTGATGACAGCTGAATCTCTTTGGAAGCAAACTGAATACTCTATGGACCTGATCTTTGGAATGCCAGTAAGACCAGCCCTTGGCCAATCTTCTTGTCACTTCTGAGTTAAGATGTACTTTTTCTCCAGATTCCTTGTTGTGGTTGTTTTCCCCCCCTGTAGGAACTTGTAGTGTAATGTTAGCAGGACAGATTGAGTTGGGTGTTATTGAAAATTCTCTTGGTGTGGTGTGAACTCTCTGGGCTACTTTTTTTGAGAGTACTTTCCCTTTCCCCTCCATCTTCCTAGTCCACTTGATGAATTATTATTATTATTTTAAGTTTTTGTACGTACTTCTGCATCTGAGAAAGCAAAAACACCTAATTGCATTTCAGGCATCTGGGAAAAGAGATGTCATGTAACTGCCCTGTGTGTGTATGGTGTGTGTGTGGGGGGGTTATAATTATATATCCTAATAGGATATCTGCTGCCCACCCTCTTTGTCTTCCATGAACCATGTACAGGGACTTTGAGGTCAGCATCATCCATTCCCTCATGGAGACTCCTAACCCATTGATCCCAGATTAGTGATAAATTCCTCCAGAGCAAAAAGTCCTTTTGAAAGGCCTTCAGTGGTTGGAGCAAACACTAACTTAGAATGTACAATCCTTTCTGAATGTGGAGATTGTATTCCTTGGTTTCAGGAATAGTCTGCTCTTTCTCTTTTCCTCTCCCCCCATCACTTTCTTACATTTACCTTTTGTAGCTAATTCACAATAGAAAGGGTTACTTTGGAATTAAGCTGTTAAATTTTTCACCCATCTTTGTAGGTTGCTAAAAAATAAAATTGTAACATTTTGAATTAATGCTTTAAAAATCCCAAATAATCAGCATTCAAGTGTTGATTAATATTCAGTAAACCATGATTTTTCTGTAAGGGTACCAAGGCATTACTGATGAATTGATTTTTTTCTGACTAACAGTAGATTAATCTGAAATGGTTTTTTTTTTCTCTTTTCCTTATTGAATGTTTTTTAAAGTGTACCGATCCCCTTTCCTACCCTAGAAAGAACATTGAGGATATAATTGAATCTTTCCTTGAGGCTTGAGAATCTTATGGTGCCACAGGGTCACTGTTCTGAGTATGAATTCTGATTGTACATTACAGAACTATAAATGGAGACAGTGTCAGAGACTGGACTAATCTGTCTTGATCCCAGCATGAAAATTGTTTTCTTTTTTTCTTTTCTTTTTGTTAAATCCTCAGCAGGAATGTTTTGTTATTTGCTTCCCTTGTTTTCTAAGTTGCAAGCAGCAAATTAGAAATTTCATTAGTTGATTCTGGTTAATTGAGGTTTTCAATATATAGGAAAATTCCATCTAGCATCTAGTCTTCTTAATTCTTTCTCTAGAGTTATAGGAGATGCAAAATAATTCTTAAATATTCAGGAAGGCTCTTAACACTTACAATAAGTTATATATTTACTATATTACCATAACATCATGTAATGTTCCCTCTATGTAATGGTGGACAGAAATGCCAGCTAATTTTACCTCTTCCTTAGGTAGGTTAAAGAGGTATCTTTGGCAAAGGGGCTCATGAGTCCCGAGTGTTAGAAAGCTCGAAGGTTAGAAGGAAGAACTTTAAGAATGTCGTAAAGAACCTTTAGATTGTGCAGAAGGAAGCTCTACTTCCAAGTTCAGGCCTGGGCTTCAGTTGGCACCACCTACATGGAAAGCATCCTTGGAGCCATACCACGGTCAGAGGCTGGCTTCCTTGGGCTCGTCTCACTTGACCTAAGGATAGTATGTGCTTATATCTTGGATGTCACAGTGTAGGGAATTCAGCTTGGGAGTCTTGGTGTTCTTTTTAGTCAGTAACAACTGACTATTATTTGTTGTTGTTGTCATTGTTGTTGGAACAAAGACATCAAATTGTCTACAGAAATAGGGTGAAATAGGGTGTGGTGAGGAATGGGTGTAGCACAGCTTATCTTTCAGGCAGAGCTGGCTTTTGCTTCAGCTCTTACATACTGATGCTAAAAGGAATTACAGGTAACAATTCCCTTGTGTTCATGGAAGAACAGTTTTTTTTCCCCCTAACAGATTTTTATGGCTTTAACTGACATGTCATCATTGTGAACTGTCTTCCCACATTACATGCTATGGCACATTAACAGTGGCATGGCATTGTGGGTTCTTGGTGATTGGCTTATCTACTGAACTGGGGCCCTGCTGGCTGGTTGGAGAGCCTTGTGCAGTGCCCATTGATGCTGAGGGTTCAGGTTTCATGTACCTTAAAACATGGCAGAGGACTCCAGGCTGTCCCAGGGAGAGTTTCTATATCAGCAGGTGTGTTTTCTCTGAAACTCCATCAAAGCTTGGGAAAGAATAGGAAGTATTATGGTATAGGGGATTGACAATCCCTAGCCTTGAATATCTTCATGTTAACGGGTGTTGGCATTTCCATCATGAACTATCTTCAAGTTTTCTGAAACAATTAGGGAGTTTCTGCATGTATGCACAGACCGTAATAGGTGAACTCATTTGGGGTGCAGGAAAATGTGCCACTTGGTATTGGATCCTCAAGCCAGCGCAAGAGGCAATGCACTGTTAAAAATACCTAGCTTACTTTCGGGGAGGATTTGGCTGAATACTGATGAAGTTTATGAAATATGAATGTAGTGAAGTTGCTGTATGTAAGTGGTAGGTGTGTGTGAAAGGAGTAAGAAGAAATAAAATTGTGTATAAATGACACTCTGAAACTTGATGGAATTGTACACGTGACAAGAATGGCGACATTTGGGTCTGTGCTTAACAGGGGGAAAGAAACAGGCTCAAAATCTATATGTCAGTCTACAAGTGGGATTAAAAATTAGAGAATATAAAATCATTTATAGGCGAAGAATGCTACCGAGGATAAACAGACAGGTTGGAAAGAATAAAGATGAAATTTCCAGAGAAGGGGAAAAATGATAGAGCAACATTTGACTCTATAATGAGGTATGTTAATAGTGTATTCCACACTATTAACTATGGTGCTGTTAGTTGGGGAAGCAGTTAGAACCAAACAAAAGGTATAACTAAGAATTTGAGGTTGTGTGGGAGAAATCCTTTTGATCCCCCAAACGTGAATGTAGATGCTGAGACACCAGGCTGCACGTGATATAATTTTTCCTGTCTCATCCTGATTAATTGACAGCCCACTGTATGCTTCTTTCCTGAAGGTGACTTTACAATCTCTAGACACAGACATTTCCCTCCGAAGTGGAGTGAAGGAAGGAGAACCACAGCTAAAGTGTGTCTCACCGGGTGAAGTATTTGGGGGAAAGATAAGAGTGGTGTCAGGGGAAGGGAGTAGTGTACACAGAGATTAAGAAGGCCTGTTTGGGGCTGGGGAGCGGGGGGGCCCGTGGATGAAGGCAGGGGATCTCTAGAGGGTAAAGAGACTTCTGTACAAAAGAAAATGAAATTAGCATTGACTCTGAAATGGCTGGGAATGTGACTTTCTAATTTTAAATTATCTTTAACAAGGGCAATGAAAAGAGGAAAGTTGACACTTTTGAGAAGTTATGACGAACTTGTCGAGAATGCCAATTGACAAAGGCAGGTAAGGGAATACTTGGAAAAACAGCAAGAACAGGTTGAAGGGCACGCTGATCTGCTTACCGGGATGGTGAAGGAATTGGTGGGCGTGTTTATTGACTCTTCCAATTAGTTTTCAAGAGACCTGAAGAAATGGACAGAGATGGAGTAAAAGGCAACCAGATGTGATTCTGCCCTTCCAGAAGCAAAGAGGCTTATGTCAACCCATGTGATCGATGCCAGTCACGGCGAGGAGTGACTGTGGAAATTAATGGATTTTCAACATCCAATCACAGAGGAAATGTGTATATTTAGCAAGCCTAAAACCTCTTCAATAAACTGCGTTGCTTTTCATTTTCACTTTCCAGTTATAAAACCAGTGGAAGATGAAAAGCCCACGTGACAATACAGCGTTCACTCCTGGGAACATTTGTGTGACAGGGATATTATATCTGAAAGGACGGGGCAGCTGGGAGGGTGGACTGCCCATAACTCTCAATTGTCCAGGTGATGAAGCACTGGGAAAGCAAAGGCAAATGAAATAATTTGATAATAAAAAATGATTTCTCTGTTAGTGACCTGATTACTTGACTGATGCTGACAGGTGTGAAACTGCTGGTGTGGCTCTTGCCATCTCTGGCACTCCTTACCTACCTCGGAGGAGCGTGGGGTCGGGGGAGTAGGAACCAGGGCAGTTTCTATAGATCAGCCTGTTGACCCAGAAATTGTCAAGTTTCTTAGTGGGAGGGACACAGCCAAAGATTACTGAGGTTCTACAACTTTCTCCCCACAGAGAGTCACTAGGAGAATTGATGGGTTCTTAAATGTTCTAGAGCTTGCTTTTTCTTTCTTTCTTTCTTTCTTTTTGTGGGGGGTACCAGGGATTGAACCCAAGGGTGCTTAACCACTGAACCACATCACCACCCCTTTTTATTTTTTATTTTGAGACAGGGTCTCGCTAAATTGCTTAGGGCCTTACTAAGTTTCTGAGGCTGGCTTTTTGGTGCACCTGTTTCAGTCTCCTGAGCCACTGGGATTATAGGCGTGCACCACCATGCCTGGCTAAAACTTGCTTTTTAATCTGAGATTGGGGATATATGTTAGATATATGAGGTTCACTCATTGCCACTGGTTCTATTTTATTGGACTACGGTGTGTTAGACCCAGAAGGGGACCTAAGAACCCTCTAGCTCATCCCTCCATTTAAACCAAAGCTCACCGACATCTAGTGGTATGTCCAAAACCATAGCAAGGGTATGACAGGACTCCAGGTCTACTTTCTCAACTAATCTTCCTTCCACTTGTGTGCTGTGCCAGGGTTCTCAGAATTTCCTTTCCTCCAGGAAACCCCTTGAGGGTATTAAGGTATGTGTAGAAACTAATGTGGAATTAGGTAGTAGATGTATATATGAAAGTACGTAGTGAGAGTCATTTTGGCTATGCATCAATAATGGAACATTGTCAGTAACTGTGATTTTTAAATCCCATTGGACGTGTCTATTATTTATTAAAAATTAGCCAGTGAGCTTATAGCTATGTCAGTAATGTCATTCTAAAGCATAGTGAAAATAATTCTTGAGTCTCATGTTGTGATTTAGTAGAGAGGAAGTCACAGGTTGTGGAGTTGTGCATCTTACCCTGTGCGTTTAAGTGTCTCTCCAGCCAGCTTCTTTCTTCAAGGTGAAGGCTGCTGTGCCTTTTATAGGGAGAGTGAAAGCAAGACTATGGATGGACTACTACAAAGCCATTAAAAGTCATATTGCAGTGGGAAGGTACTTCTTAATGGATAAAAAGTTTACAACCTGTTGCTAAATGAAAAGTAACACCTTTCATCACAGTGTGCAGAGAATCACATTATATTTGTGAAAATAATTCCAGTGTGTGTACATGTATAGATAAGAGATATTTTATAATTCTATCAATAGATTAACTTTGACTCAATAAATTAACATTTCAAAACAATGAAATAATAAAGTGGTTATCTACAGATGGTGGGATTATCTGAGTTTCTTTCTTTTTTTTTTTTTTTTTGCTTTTCTGTATTTTTTGAGTTTCCTGCATTTTGTATGTATTACTAAAAATAAATCTTTTTTTCCCAAAAAACCATTGTTTCTGTGTTGTGAAGCTGGGGATGCTATGAAGAAACTCATTTCAAACTTGGTGTGTTACTGGTCCAAGTTTACCAGCCCAAGAGCAAAGAGCAATGCCTTTTTTTTTTTTTCTTTTTTGATTCCAGGTATTGAACCCAGGGGCACTTAACAATTGAGCCACATCATATGCTCTTTTTATTTTTTATTTTGAGATAGGGTCTTGCTAAGTTTCTGAGGCTGGCTTTGAACTTGTGATCCTCCTGCCTCAGAACTCCTGAGCCACTGAGTTTACAGGTGTGCCCCACTGTGCCCAGCTGCGAGCAATACCTTTCGACAGTCACATTCAGCCAGGAAAACTGGAGTCATTCATCTTGAATATTAAAAGGAGTGTCCTAATTTTGGAACTTCTTGACCCTCTAGAGTAATATCTTTGAAACATTCATATTGCAGTCCACAATGAGAAAAATAGATATTGTAAGCCAGTATACACATAGTCACATGAATCTGCACATAGAGACAGACACGCAAGAGAAATAAACTTTTGCTATAAAATATTTACCCTTTAGCTGTGGTGCACTATTATTTTTGTGCTATTATTTAAAATACAGGTCATGAGCCATCAAATTGGTTTCTTGATCTATTTATGAGCTGCTTCTTGCAAATCTGAAAAACCCTATCCTGGGCATGGGGTAGAAGCAGTCCTTCAGGGGCCTGGGGCCTGGCAGTGGGAGGGAGGAGGGAAGTGTTTCCACAGTAACTGATGTTGAGCTCCAGGTGTTACTCATTATGATTCCAAGGAGGAAGTAGGGGAGGACAAATAATGTAAATACTTATTATTATAATCATACAGTATCTTTATGCCACTTTTAGCACATGCTCATTAATATCCTATTTCATTTAGATATGCATCTGCCTTGACTGGTTTAGAATATAAATACTTGGATCCCCACCCCTTGCTTTGAATATACATCAGTGTGCAAGAGCCCAAGGGTGGTATATATTTTTTTCATTCAATCAATATTTACTGTGTGCCAGGCACTGTGCTAGACTCTGGGGATAAAGTAGCACACAAGAGAGGCCAGGTTCCTGCCTTCCTGAATCTTATGTTCTAGTGGTGGCTTTTTGTAGGGTAACCCACTGGGTCCAGACGCTTCAAACAGTTCTCCTCTTACCTTGAACTTGACTTTTTTCACCTCTATACCTTTCATGTACCTTCAGCCTTCCCCTCCTCCAGTCCCTCACCCAATCTATCCTCATCTGTCTTTGCTTATGGGAAATCCTACCATCAATTCAACTACAATAAGATCCACCCTGTCCTTCCTGAAGTCCCCAAGTTCCCTTTGATAGTTGTCAGTCACATAGGCCTTGCTCATGCAACAAGCATGTAACTCTTCCTCTGCCAGTTCCTTTTACATTGTCTTATACTGTTTTTTTTTTTTTTTTTTTTTTTTTTTTGTATGTAAGCTTGGTTTCCCCAAGACAGGGATCATGGACAAATGTTTTAATCCTCAGTTTTTGATTAAAGACGGTGCTCATTAACTGTGCAAGCAATCTTTCCCATGTTGCTGTGCAGAGTTCTTTGTTTCTCAAGAGACCAGCTCAGCCCTCTGAACCCTACAAACTTATCTCTAACTTGCTTGTACTTCCAACTGGGTTTGGGCTTTGGACCCTTGTTTTTCCCACCTCCCACTCTCCTGGATCCACCAGTCCCCTCCATGGCACGCTCAGGCCTGCTCCAGTCTTGAATAACTCAGACTGAGGCTGGCCATGTTGGGAGAGTAGTACATATATCTGGCTGTTAGAAGCTTCCTTGGAGTGAGAGAGTCCTGGGTCGTAGGCTGGGTGTGCTGTTTGACCTCTCAGTCTGTTTCCTCACCTGAAAATTGGGGATGCTGCAGATGTACCTTGGGAGGACCAGGTGTGATAAAAATGAATACTCAGGGCTTGGCAAGAAGCCTGGAAAATATTAAGAGTAGCTCCTGGGATGGTGGCAATAATGATGGAGCAGGTGTGAGGGGTGGTGAAGCCCTCTCACCACCATCCCCTTCTCTTTATTGGGTCCAGTCACCATTGCTTGGAGCATCCCTCCTTGATGCTGATTGGCTGCTCTGTGAAATAAGCAAGAGTCTCAGGGCATCAGTGGAGGTTCTGACGTTTTTCCTCTTACCTCCAGGTCCATTTCTGGGACTGGATCCAGCCCCCATCTCGCAGTTCAGTTACCCTGGGCTGGGTCCTGCCAAGGGAGGACGGATCACTTAAGTTCAACCCATCCACCACTTGTTGGGCTTTCCTGATGTTACCTCTCATGCCTTGAGCTGAACCAGAAGTGACTGCTCATTCCTCCCTCCCTACAACCCCATCATTCCTGTGGTCCCCCACGACTAATTCTCCCAGTTCGAGGATGGGGTAGACCCCTCCTTCCCACCATGCTCTGTGCTCTCAGTTCTAGCATCTTATCATTCCTGGCCCTCCCTTCTCCTTCACTCACTTTCTCCTCCCTGCCAAAAAATCCCATTGGAGAAGGCTGTCTGCAAGGGCTCCATTCAACTTGTTCTACATTAATGCTCCACTGTGGTGACCCACTGCTGAGTCGTTCACTTGTAATGTAATCTAATAATTTACATGCACTTTGCAAGCAATACTCTCAGAGACTCACAACCTGCTCAAAATTACTCTGCTGTTACAGTATTTGAGCTGATGAGAGAGCAGCGTGAGAAAGAGTGGTTATTGGAACCACAATAGTTTTGGGTAAACCTGGGAAAATCATGTTAGCGCAAGGATAGGGAGTGCTGATGGATTATAATATCCTTTCTTAGAAGATCAATTAAACTTGCCACGGGTCTTTTATTGACTTTACTTGTAACTGGACTAGGATAGGTCAAAGTACAGCGAGGTAGGGGCAGAGCAAGCTGGAAGAAATGACTCAAGAGTGGAATCCTGTCTTTCTGGGATGCTCCGAAAAGGTTTTTAGTTTTGATATACTGCATGACTTTTACAGAATTAATTGGCACTGTGATTAGGTGGTTTTATTTCTTCACTCAAACATGTTGGAAGCTGATTCTAATATGCAGTAATAATGAAAATAGAGTAATGCTGTAATAATAGTGCCATTGTAAAGCGAATTACACCATTAAGCATCTATTTTGTCTAATTTGTGTTGTGATAGTGTGGGTGATACACAGAGACTTCAAGTAGCTGGTCTTTAAGAAACAGACTCTAGCTAAGAGGAGGGGGTATAATATATTGAACATTCAGCAATGAAAATAAAGTGTGAATGTCATACATGAAAATAAACATGCAGCATATACACATGTATGTAGATGTCGGACTAAGAAGAAGATGTATGGTGCTGGCCTGAAACTTCTTGGCTCATGTTACATTATAATGATTAAGCTGAATGAGGATGGGTGATCAGTTATGGCAGGTCAAGTCAATAATGGAATCAAGCAAAGCTGGAAAGCAAGGCTTTCTGTATTTTGTTTTTAGCCTCTTCATGCTTGTCATCATGCCTGAGAACCTCTATTCATTGCACTTCTCAAGTTAGCAAAGAAGTGTTAAGGGTCCAGGAACATTGGTCATTTTCCTTTGTCATTTGTCTCACAAGGAAAGATTAGTAAAACACGTTCTTCTGCAGCAGAAAGATAGAAGCACATTTTTATGCCTGAAGTCATAACCCAACTCTAAGGAGCTGAAAAAAATAGGCTCTGAGAAGGTATCGTTTAGAGTGGCTGCTCCCAGTGAGACATGTAAATTTAAAAACCCAGGAACATACTACACCTTGGTTAGGTTCCAGTGACTGTATTTCTTTCCCCTTCTGGGGACAGGCTTCTTTGGCCAGGGACTGAGGCTATAGTTTGGCAGTTATTGTCCATGAGTTTCCAACCAGTAGAAAGGTATCTCAAGGAGATCCTGAAAACTTCCCTGGTACATGTTCCACTCTGGATTGCTGCCTCCAAAGCCGCTCTGTGTTCTGCAATAGGAACATCTCAAAGGGATTTTGCTGGTGGCCTTTCATCTTTTCTCTGCCCTCACTCCAAGATTTTGCTTGTGCAGCATTGTTGACACCATTACCTGGTAAACTGGAACTGCAGAAAGACTTTGCCCAAACAATTGAGTTTTTATGGCAGTTAAGAATATATTTAAGGGGCTGGGGTTGTGGCTCAGTTGTAGAGTGCTCACTCAGCATGTTCAAGACCCTGGGTTCAATCCTCAGTACCACATAATAAATAAATAAATAAATAAATAAATGTATTGTGTCAACTACAACTAAAAATATTTATATAAAAAGAATATATTTCTCTCTCTCCCTCTCTCTCTCTCTCTCTCTCTCTCTCTCTCTCTCTCTCTCTCTCACACACACACACACACACACACACACACACACACGGTACTTGCTCTGATGGTCAAAATACTGAAAGTAAATTTGCTTCATAAACAACTGTGAGCTTCCCTGTACCCCAAATCAACAATGTTGATATTAAACACCATGAAGAATGAAGGAGAGCAAAGGCAGCATCAATGCCTGGCATCTGGATTAAGAATATTTTTGGTGGAGAAATTTATTGCAATCCTGAAAGAAAACAATATCAATATTATATTGTGCCTAATAAAATGCTATAATGAAAATTATCATGGCATTTGACAACATTCCTTTATTAATTGGTCTTTTCTATTAATTTTTTTAGTCACAAACACACTCTGGTTTCCTCTCTCATTAGTTACAGTCTTTATTGAACTCACATTTTGCTGCTTCAGCTGTGTTTATCTTCCCATTGGTCTCAGTTCCTCGAGGGCAGGGTTGTAGATTGTCTTCAGTGTTCTGTCTCATATCTCTCTGCCTTTTACTGGGGCATTCAGTGAATGCCCTCAGGATGATAGTGACGGTGCAGCTTAGAATCAATATGTGAAAGTCGAGCCAGCTGAGGGAAAGTGGAATGAGGCAAGAAAACCTAATATTCTTCGAAAGCTTTAGCTGTTTAAAGGTGGTATGATATGCTGTCTCCTTGCATTGACTCCTCAAGGGTTTATTGAGCACTTACTTTGTGCTAGGCCCCGAGTTGGTCAATGGAGGGACAAAGCTAAATTAAGGGATTTAGTGGGAAGAAAAGATAGAATAATTTGAAAATTGCAAAGAGTGGTATAATAACCATACTAGCAAAGTATATAGCACACAGGAGATGGGGAGAACACTTTGAGAGGAGTCTGGGAAAGCTCACTGAGGTGATTAGATTTGCCTGGGTTTTGAGAACAATGGGGAGATTCTTTAGGCAAAAAGTGAGAGGGCATTCCAGGTTGAGGTGTGAGGTGCAAACTGATGGCACATTCAGGTCATGTGGCTTGGCCTCACCAAGGAAGGTGCTGGTGAGGACCAAGAGATCAAGTTACAGGAAGTAGGCAGGGGCCATGCACTAAGCATTTGGGGACTATTCCCATAGGCCCCAAATTTTGAGCAAGTAAAAAAAATGCTTGCTTTTTTTTGGGTAAGATACTGAAGTAAAAGTACCTTAGGTAAGGGATGGAGAATTGACAGTGTAGATAGTGAACCCAGGGAAGAGACCTCAGTGATGATTTTGAAGGGGATATGTCAGGCCAGGACTTTAACTGGAGTGTGTAGGGGGTAGAATTTCTCAGGAGATGGAATCAGAGGTGCATGATGGAGGGACTGATAGGAGTCCACCTCAGAGTTAGGGGCAGAATTATTGGCCAAGGCAGTTGGGTGGAGTGGGTAGAAAATGTGAGTTAAGGTTTGGATGGGATGAGTTGGAGGTGCCAGATGGAAATGTGAGTTTGGCAGGTGGCATGTGACAATGTATGACATGAAGTATTAGGAGGGAAGAAAAACATTTAGCCAGAACCTGGGGCCGTGGAAGACTATCTGTAGACAGGGAGCCCCAGCTCTGAGTGGCACTTTTTGGGGGGCTGGGTACTAGGGATTGAACTCAGGGGCACTCGACTATTGAGCCACATCCCCAGGCCTGTATTGTATTTTTATTTAGAAACAGGGTCTCCTTGAGTTGCTTAGCATTTCTCTTCTGCTGAGGCTGGCTTTGAACTGGCAATCCTCCTGCCTCAGCCTCTCTAGCTACTGAGATGACAGGCACACTCCACCATGCCCAGCTCTGAGCGGCACTTTTGACGGGATTGGAAGATAGACTTTGTTCAATCATGAAGTCATGTTTATGGATTTTGAAGTGATATCAGTGCAGGTGAGTGTGGTCAGGAAATTGAAGGGGATGAATGGTGAAGTGAGAGGGAAAAGATTGAGATCTAGAGATCCTACATCTTCTTGAGAAAATAAGGATGTGCGTCAGCTGGGTCAGGTTATGGTGCCCTGTGCTGCTTCAGGTTGCATTTGTATTTTTTCCACTTTGGTGGGGATCCTTCCTTCCCAACATATCTAATTGATAAGTGAAGAGTTGCTGCCTTTTTTTTTTTTTTAACTTTCTACACAGCCCAGCATTGATTTATCCTGTCTCTAAAGGGAATCTGCCTCACAGTTGGCAGAACCTCAAGGCTGGAGCAATGGAATGAATAGTAGCTTTGGAGAGGTCTCTGCATTGCCCTGGGAGAGAGTCTGTGTGGGAGAGAAAGTTGAAAGAGGGTCTTGAGAAAGGGTGTGAGACCTTCAAAGGATGGGTCCAGCCATAGGAAACTAAATAGAAGATGTTTTGTTTTTGAAGTTCACCAGAAAGACAAAAAAGAAATGCACAAGTGTTTGTAGGCAAAGCAGACAATGACATTGGTTATGCTATAGTGAGATTGCCACTGCTGCATGGCATGTGTTGGGCTCCTGTTTTCGGGGGACTTTCTTATATGCAACAGCCTCTGGAAGTCTAGGCAGGAAGTTAATAGTGTTGCAGCCCAGGGACGAACCTGGGAAGTGTTGTGCAATTCGGGGGACCGATGGACTTAAGACAATGTGGACACTAATAGGCTGACCTTATCTTTAAGTCCAAACTAGCCAGGAGGGGGCCTGCCCTGTTGGAAGAGCCCTCTGTTTGCCCGCCTTATGAGGCTGGAGCTGGCTGTCTGCTGTTTTCTGGGAGTTCAGTGATTGCCCTGTCCCTAGCCCACTCATGTGTCATGTGAATTATTTGTGTTATCTCTGTGCTGTGAAATTAGAGGCCTGCACCCACCGTGTGGTAAGTGGATTAAAGTAAAAGCCTGTTTTTTATGGTGTGGGGGAAACCCGGCCAATATGAAGGAACTATTTTGTGTGTGTTTGATCTGACAGTGGGAGGCCTTGGGATGCCAGTGTCTTCTAATACCTGAAAGCTGAGCTCCGGCTGGAGTTTTCTTCAAAGAGGTTTCTATTTTATCTGTTGGCACTTCTGCCGGGAAGGAAGGTCTGGGGTGGGTGAATCTGTGATGATTCTTCTTCTCTTGCTGTTGTTTTCTTCTCTTTCTAACTTTGCAGAAAGCCCTTCCGGTTATCCACTCAGACCCTGCTCAGGACACTGGTAGCCAAACAGTCCTCTTTTGTTAAGTATTTTTGTTTCTCTTGAAAGGTGCCCTTCAGGACAGCACGGCCTTTATTTGAGCTGTTTATAATTGAGCCCTGAAGAAACTTAAACAGAAATCATTCTAAACCCAGGCCAAGCGCCTCCTTTGCCTTGCTCGGCAAAGCTAAACCCACGCGAGATGAAATCCAACCACTGGTTACCTGAGAACCACTTTGGGGAGCTTGACTGCCCTCTCTTGGCCACCATCCCAGGAGGCAGCAGAGGCCCAGGGCCAGGCCTGTCTATACAGAGATGCCGGAAGAGTTGAGGCTCTTGGTGAAGGAGTTCAGGCTGGGTTATGATCTACAAGTAGCCTGTAGAAAATGGTTTGGAGGAGACATTTGTGGCTTTTAGTTGTTTTAGAGTTGGACTATTTAGAGGGAATTTTTCCTCTCCGTGGCTCAAGCTTTCAATAAGTTGATTTATATATTCTTTTTTTAAAATATATTTTTAAAAAATTATTTTATTAATTGATAATACCTTTATTTCATTAATTTATTTTATTTAATGCTGAGGATCGAACCCAGTGCCTCACATGTGCTAGGCAAGTGCTCTACCGCTGAGCCACAACCCCAGCCCCTATGTTTTCTTTTTTTAAGAATATAGACTTTTAAAAGAAAAAGGTGTTCATAGCTATAACTTTGAAATACTTCTGTCATTTCTGTTCCTGCCTGTTTCCTTCAACAAATTAAGGTAAACTAAGTCCTTTGAGAAAACCAGGGCATATATAAGGATTTGATCATTTAGTGGTTGTGATTTGGGGATTACTTCACTTTTAATGGGTATAGAGTTAACCTCTGGGACTTGAAACAGAATCCTCATCCTCCCCCAAGTCATCTGGTTTGGGGCTCAGATCAAGCCTCATTGCCCACAAATACTGCAGTGCGTTTTGGAATTTTTCTTTCCACTTTCAATACCAGCTGAAGGGTCATTTCGGGTTATTTAGGTGGAATAGGGAGAGAATGCTGGGCTTTGTCAGAGAAAGAAAGACTGGCTAGAGAAGTTCTAATCCCTCCGGGCTGTTTGGAGCCTTCTTGTGCGTGAGGTCATTGGTATATTTAAATTCGGAACTTCCACAGTGCAGGTCAGCAAAGCTCTCCCAGCCTCCTTGCTAACTGTAGATTTCTCCCGTGTTTCTAGAGGAAGAGACACCTGCCTCTTGGGGGAACCCCCCCACTTCACAGGAGCATCTGTGCAACGGGCCCCTGCATACACAGACAACTGAAAAGTGAAGCAGTCTGGAGACAGGCATCATTTTGAGGCTGAAGGACATTTTAGGAAGTTAGGGACTGGTTCTGTGACAGGGAAGTTGAGCTAAATATGCAGTTCTATTTTAATTTTCACTTTATGCCAAGGCAAAAAGCATTGGGAGATAGACTGTAAATGTGTAAGTAAGTCACTACAAGAATAGCCCCTTGAAAAATGCATATCAAGGGAGGCTAAATATTTTCTCATATCACTGAATGCATATGAAAAAGTAATGCTTGATCAAGTTCCTGAGAAAGGGATGTTATACAGCCATGATCACAGTAATGAATTGCACCAAGTACTACTTGGTGATGAAGTAAGTCTTGAGATGTCTTTGTCAGCTCTGGCTGCTATAACAAAATATCGTAGACTGGGTGGCTTAAACAACAGTTGTTTATTTTCTCACAGTTTGGAGCTTGGAAGGTGAGCTTCGGGGTTTGTCAGGCTTGGGCTTGGTAAGGGTCCTTTCCTGGCTTGCAGCCACCTTATCACTGTACCCTCACATGACATTCAAAGGAGGTATCTCTTCCTCTTCTTATCAGGGCTCAATCCTTATCATAGTACTCTACCTTCATGACCTCACCTAAACTTAATCACCTCCCAGAGGGACTACCTTTTAATAACATCACATTGGGGTGAGAGCTTGAACATATAAATTTTAAGGGAACATAGATCTTCAGGCCACATTTGTGGCCAATGTCGAAAGCATACTAATAATTTTCAGGATGGTCAATTTGTCTTTAAAAAGTTGTTAAAAATTCTTATTTTGCTCATGTGTTTGTTTAAACTGTGTGATGTTTTTCCATGCGTATTTCATCACCATATTCCCCATGTACTGTTTGAAATGGATGGTAGTAAAATCCAAGGTAATTAAGGTGATGGTATCATTGTTTAAAATTAGAGAGCGTGATTTATTTTTATTTACTTTTTTGGCAATTGAACAGCAAGTTCCTTTGTATTCTGCATAATTGGATCACATTTTAATTTTGTGTCAAGCAAAGATCTATTTTCCATTTCTATTAGGAAGACAAGCCTCTGTGGCTGGGTTTGAATTGGGATTTTGCTGTTGGATGTACTTTTGAAGTTGAGTCAGCTTCTAACAAACTCATCTGTGAATCTTTAGGGTAAGAAAGAAACTTCAATCTATAGCTGATAAACAGTCATGGATTTTTGTCTAAAAAAAAATATGGAGAAGTCAAGAGAGTGAAATATACAACCACCAAGGCAATCAGAGAAGAATCAGATCATGGGTTATCCAGTATGGTTTATATACCAAAAAACATATTGATCTTTCATTCGGGCACATCAGTTTGAGTATATATTCTATTATCTACATGGCTAATGCCCAGGATATTCATATAGAGCAAATTAATGAAGACAAACTGTGAAGGACATACCGGACAAGTAACCATAGGACCTGGGTTCTGATTCCAACTTGACTGTTCATTGTATAAGCAGGTTACGCAAGTGGCTGTCAACCCAGAGGCCTCACCTTCTCCATAGCGCAAGGAAGTACTGAGTCATGATATCCTGCCAGCTCCCACATTCTATGACCCCATGCCTAAGGCCCAAATTTTTAAAAAATATTTTTAGTTGTAGATGGACACAATAACTTTATTTAGTTATTTTTTAATGTGGTGCTGAGGACTGAACTCAGTGCCTCAGACATGCTAGGCAAGCTCTCTACCACTAAGCCATAATCCCAGCCCAAGGCTCAACTTTTTTAAGGAATCCTCAAAGAATATTCAGTCTTTTTTCTCTCTAGCTTAAAATTACTGAGGCATAATTTACATACCATTACATTCACCTGTTTTAAGATTACAATTCAATAATTTAGTGAATTTATGGAGTTGTATTACCACCACTGCAACCTAGTATACATACCTATCACCCCTAAAACTCCCTCATGTCCATTTGCTGTCACATCCCCTCTCTGCCCCCAGTCTAAAATAGCCATTGATCTGCATTTGTCTTTACTGGTATTTCATTTAAATCAAATTATATGACACATGTTTTTTTTGTGTCTGGCTTCCTTCACTTAGCATGATGTTGTAGCATATGTCAATACAGGTTGAGAATATCTCTTATCTAAAATGCTTGGAACCAGAAGTGTTGCAGATATTAGAAGTTTTTGGATTTTGAAGTGTTTCATAGACTTTTCTAGTTGGGCATCCCTAATTTAAAAATGTCAGATATGTGGAGATGCTTTTTATTATTGAACAATATCCTACTGTGTGTATATATACCAGATTTGTGTATCCATTCACCAGCTGCTGGACTTTGTTTTCTTCCTTCTCTGTTCTGTAGTGCACTTACTCTCACTGTAGTCTCCTCTCTTCCTGAAAAGAATGGATCTCTCTTAGAGAAATGCAAGACCTTTATTTTAGGCCTTCTCTTACAGAAGAGGTTAGGCTTTTGTGGACCAATCTGGCTGAGTCATTGAAGATGTGATTAAGAGGTTCTGCCGCACCTCTCGGTGAACAGGAGAGCCTAAGTCGTGGTGACTTCCCTGTGACGTATACTGAATTTGAATGTGAAGTTTCCCCCACAAGGAACTTGACCCCAGAGTTTTCCCAACACAGGCTGCCTGATGTTGTACGTTGGTTTTACACATTGAGAGATGAAATACTTGGGAGCAAGAGTTAAGAACACTGGCTGTTAATCTGATTAGTAAGGTCACTTCCAACATTTTTCTCTGGAAGTCATCAGAATTGTTGTGGATAACAACAAATCCACAGAGAGAAATAGTTTCCTGCTTTGCTTTTCAGCTGTGAATCAAAACGACTGCTAAAAGTAATGGTGAATAAAAGGTAGGTAGACTGAGAAGAGGGATGAGTTAAATCTTTGGGCTGTTCATTTCTTTAAAGAGAACCCATGGGCTTGACAGCTCGAATGTGGTAATGTTTTCGGGTTGTGAGAGAAGAGGGGATGTGCATTTCCAATTGGTAAGCCCCTAGATAATGGAGGGTAATAATTCAGTATTCTGGATGCTTCTCAGATGATTCTCCAGTTTAGAGTCTAGCTCTGGTAATGCAGCTAATCTGTAATATTGTTCTATATTTGGCTGCTCCAAGGCCAACTCATTTCCAGGACTCCATCCTTGGCTAGTGGGTCATGTAGGACAAAGGAGATAGTCAACTCCATTTGCCTTTGTCCTCTCCATAGAGTGGATATCAGTGATATCTTTTAGAATTTAGAAGTTAACTGTTCACTGTTTCTTGTGGTGGAAATGGTGTTTAGCATATCATGACCTGTCTCCTGGGTCCTGGGAAAGCTTTGCCTTGGCTGTGTCCGTGTGGTAGGGTTCTTACAGAGAAAAACAAGCCAGGACATGCTTTAGTAACATCAGACCCTCTGTGCCTCTGAGCCTGAGATCCGGTGGCTGCAGGCAGAGAGAGCAGTGTGCGGCTGGGCTTTCCTAAGGACACATCAAGGCATGATCACATTCTTATCCTCTCCCACAGCTTTAAACAGGGAAATATTTTCTTCTCCCTTCCAGGAAGGAACTAGTTAAAGGGGAAAAAAGTCTCTTTGGTGGTGGCAGCAGGGGAGAGAAGGTCAGGGTCCTGTCTTACTTGGACTGTGTTAACGCATTGTAACAGTTGATCGTTACAAGGATTGTTCTTGTAGGAGTCTCTAACCCATAAGAGCCTTGGGGACAGGAATGCTGTGGGGTGACCTTGTGTTTCCCTAACTTAGTGCTTTGCATACAGCGGGCACTCAGCTATTGTTTTTGAGTAAATAACTGATGAATAAATTTTTTGTATACAACAGACACTATTCATGCAGACGTCAGTGTTTGCAGTAGTGTCTGTCACGATTCCTGGGTGCCCAAGCGACAGCAGGCAGAGCTCTTGCTCTTTGGCTCCCTGCTCCCTTGCTGCCTCTCGCGTGTCCCCCTTGCTTCCTTCCACAACTATGTATTTAATCCCTGTGCTCTGCAGGCTCTCCATGAGTGGCTGACGTTATGAAGGCAAAATAAAATATTATCTAAGGTCTCAATGAGTTTGCAAGAAAAATTATCCCGGAATTCGGGATGTGATCTGACAGTTTATAACAGTTAAGAGTGCTCACCTATTGCTCACACTGTTCTTGGACTTTCTGATTCTCTCTGCAATCTCAGGAGAGAAGAAGTAGGATCCTCGCATTGCAGATGAACGACTGGGGCCTAGAAGAGCTGAGTAGTCTGAGTCTAGAATGTCGCTTTCAGCCATGGCTCACAGTTCCTATCATGTCCACTTCCACCACTCCTCTCTCCCCTTTTCCTAGCTGGGTTCCATGTGTCTGTATGACAAGCCAGTGCCTGGGGTTTCGTTCCATCTCTGTTTATGTTCTTCTCATCTGCAGAGCTGGGAGGTTTGCAAGGTAGGCGAGAGGAGCTCCTTGGAGTTGTGCAGTGTTCAGCCCAGTCAGCTGATCATGGCTGCCCCTAGAGATTGTTTTCCTACTTACTCTTGCCCTCTGGCTCTTCCTGTGGCAACTTCCTTACCCTCCCGGTTGTCGGTTTTCCTTTCGTTCCTTAGGTGGTGTTCTGTTGCCCTCCCTAGCTTGAGATGGCCTTTGTCAGAGAACTCCTTGAGATGTATCTCTCTTCCTCACTGTCTTGGCTGACTTCCAGCTGACTACACAAAGCAAAAACTCCCCTCTTGCAGGAAGAATTCCTGCATGCAATTCTGACAAGTAACTCAAACCAATTGTTGAGAACAACCTTCGATGGTGGCTTGGCAGACTCGTGAGCTGTGGACTGTGAATATTAAAGACACAGGGCTTCAGAGATGGCAGGACCTGTGAACACAAGGATGGTGCATCCTCCCAACCGCCCAGCTCCTCAGTGCTTTGCAGCCCTAACAGGAACTGCTAAGAGAGAAGTTGCTGAACTTGGCATTGGCTGAGGAGAGGCTTTATTCACCCAGACTCTTGTGGGCTTGCTGCCCCTTTCTGGAAGCTGTCCACACCAGGAAGGCCAGAATTATTACCATGGACCTGTCTCTGGTTCACTGCTTGTGCAAGAAGAGGGGAAAAACTCAAATTTGATAAAAGTTCACCAAGGCTTTTTTGGGCCCCCATGTGACACGTTGATGTTTTGGAGCAGGATTTGGCCAAACAACATGAGAACAGCGGCAGTGCCGGCGCCCGGCACGTCGAAGCTTTTAGATTGAAAAGCCTGAACAGAATGTTCAGCTGGAGCTGGGGACGGGTTCCCTTCCTATTCCAGCTCTGCCGTAAGCCTTGGGCCTGATTGGAAAACACACACTGCAGGAATTGGGCAGCCAGCATTTTATGTTTTTTTTTTTTTTTTCTTAGACCTGCTTATACCCAGTCTTTCTGTCTCTGTCCCTCCTTTCTCTCTCCCTGTAGCTCTTTTTGGGTAGAAGTCTCAAAGCTGTGCATCATAATAGGCCAGTACCTATTAAGTGAAGAAGACTTCTTTCCCCTTATAGAACAGTGCTAACTCTCTGACATTGACAATAGGACCCAAGCGATATTTGAAAATGCAAATCTCACATATCACTTCCTTGCTTAAAATCCTGCATGGGATTCCTATTGCTCTTAGAATATAATCTAAACCCTTTACCAGGTCTAAAGCATCCCCGCCAGGCTTCCGGCTCATTTTTTACCTGGCCTCCTGTGCCCACTCACATGCCCTCTCCTCTAAGGAACCAAACTTTGGTCCTTAAACTTGCCACACCTTCTCACCTCCCCATCTTCCCCTCATAACTCAGTTCTTGCTACTTTGTTGATTTATCCAAGTATTGGTTTAGAAGGCATTTATGTAGAACCTCCTGAGTGCCAGGGACTGTTCCAAATCCTCGGGATACAATAGAATGCAGATACTCAAGGCCCCTGCTCTTGTGAGCTTGACAATCCTTACTTGCTAACGTCTGTCCACATGGTGAGCCTCAGCTCAGATTTGCTTTTCTTGACCTTTCCTCTGAATCAAATATGATTCCTTTGCCCTCTTTAGTACCATCACAGCACTTATAACCTGAATCCAAAGAAACGGGCTCCTTGAAAGCAGAGAAATTCCTTGCCCAGGCCAACACACAGTAGGTGCTCAATAAAACCTGTTGAAGAGACGAAGTGGTGAAGGGTGCATTTAACACTAAAGACAACAGTGGAAAAACTATGTTCTCTCTGCAATCATTTTGCAAAAACCATTCTCCACAGTCAATAGCTTGGCAGTGGCCTTTGACCAGTAGGCGGCATTTGATGTTGCAGATGATAAGTTTGCTGTCAGTCAAAGCATTGCTCCTTTATAGGTGATTTGTCTTTCTGCTTGCTTTTAAGATTTTCTCTTTCTTTGATGTTCTATGGGTCGCTATGATATGCTTAGGTATAGGCATAGATTGATTTATTTATTCTAGTCAAGACTTGATGTGCTTATTCATTTTGATAATGCATGTTTTCCTTTTATTCTGGAACATTCTTAGTTGTTTCTCTTTTCTCAATCTCTTTTTGCTGAAACTCCTGTTGGACATGTAAAACATCTTATTTTATCCTCTATTTCATTTCTCCTTCGTATCTTTTATCTCCGTTTCTGTATGTCTATTGTGTTCTGGGCAATTTCCTTGGTTCGTTCTTTGAGCCCACTTATCCTTTCTGTCTAATCTAGTGTTTAAGCTACCTATTGAATTTTTTAAATGATGGTTTAATATACATGCAGGGAAGTTGATGGTGCCTTGACATGTGAGTACTCAGGTAACTGCTATGCAAGAAAGAAAACCTTTCCAGTTCCCCTGAACAGCCCCCCCATGCTTCATACTCAGTTTCACATAAATGGAATCATGTCAAATCTATTCTTTTATGTCACATTCTTTGAGTTTTTAATTTTTAAATGACTACATTTGTTCTTACTTTTTCCCCAAATCTGTGTGGTTTTTAGTCATTGTATTCTGTTTTTCATTTAGTTTCATGTTTCTTCTTCTTTTTTTTTTTTTTAAAAAAAAACTTCTTAAATAATTTTAGACTTGCTTATTTTATAAAAACCTTCCATAAGATCTTATATCAAGTTCTGTGGAACCAATTTTCACTACTCATAACTTGTATACAGTGCATCTTCTTATGTGAGTGTAATTTTTTATTGCAGATTCATCTTGAGCAGGATTTCTTCCTGCAGTATCCTGTGTATCTTGGATTGTGGCAGTGTCTCGATCCTGTGACACCAGGGTAGTATAAATTCAGAGCCTAGATCCATTTGCATGTTCCATCGGTTTAGGATTTCATCTTCTCATACAAGCTTGTTTCTTTTGCTTATTTGTTTGTTTTCTGTTTGTCTTTTTCCTATGGGTAGAATTTCAAGTAGATGACAAGTTCAGTTTTTACTTCCCCTGGCAAGGAGAAGAATTTTTCTAGTCTTTCTATCATGAAGGGGGCAGTTTTCCATTGCCCCAGAATACATGTCTCAATTCTAGTTTCTGGCTTAGCAATGATGCAAGGTTACTTCTACCATTTTGGGTAGAGTGTAAACACTCCAGGCCACCCCCACTCTGGGATACATATAGATAGGGGGTGGGTTCTCTTCCCCTCAGGCTATCATGGCAACATCTGTTGAATTCTTTTTTCTGATTCTTTTTTTGCATTGCCTCTAGACTCTGCTTTGGCTTCTTTTTTTTTTTTTTTTTTTTTTTTTTTTTTTTTTTTTTATTCCTGCTGGGCTTCTAGTTAACTTGTGTAGAACAGATTATAGAGTCTAGTACAGACCCACTGAATTTAAATCTTTAGAAGAAGAAAGTGAAAACTCTATAATTTTTTAATTAAATGCTCAGGCAAGGTTGAGAAATATTAGAAGCTGGAGAAGTAGAAATGCTATATGGCATATATAAATATTACATAGGCTCTAATAGTAGGTTCTAGTCTGCCATGTTTTTGTTCATCTTCCTTTATCTTATCTCTAATATCACATCCCTACAAAAGCAGGCATTGAAATATCTAATTTAGATATTCCTGCAAAAGTGAATTGGTATCATTCTGTTTTGAGTTCATTGGGTTCTGGCTTTGTGTCTCTTCAGAAAAACAATGATAACTAAGTGGTGTGCAAACTCAAAGAACAACAGGAAAAAACTACCAAATACTCTTATTTATTCAGAAATATTTTCTGGAAATTTTCAAGTGAATGTGAAGTATTCGAAAAACCTTTTGCAGGTAAATGCCCAGGAGACTCAGCCTGTCTCCAGGCAAATCACCCAGTTGCTGGCGAGGAATGAAACCATGTTCACAGAGAAACTCTCAAAATTTCCCTCTTTCATTTCTTCTCCGCCTTTTGCTCACAGCGTGGTTGCATTGCTTTGGGACCCTGGTTCCAGATTTATCTCTTTGTGGATTTTTGGACCTGTCTTTCCCAGCCTTTCCAATCAACATGGCTACCACAGGATACAAGAAACAGACGGCAATACTTTCTCTTTATTTTTGAATAAGCAGCAGGTTTCCAGATGTGCCCACAAATGCACAGAGACTTTGACATTCACAGTGCTTGATAAGATTGGTCATCTGGTCTGACCCTGCTTGGGCTCCCAGGTCTGTAAACAGTAACTACCCATCCTTTGGATTTGTGTGTGGTGCTTCCAAGAAATGCTTGAACTTTCCAAACAAAAATCCAAATATAAATTAGGAGGTTGGCATGGAAGATAATAATTGTTGTGGAGCCTAATTTAGAAAAATCATTTCTTGTGCCACTCTATCGCTGTGAAAAATTATGTAGTCTCTTGCATTTGTTAAAAAAAGCTGGCTTCTGCTTTCTGGTCTCAAAACACACTTTGCATTTTTTTTCCTAGGAACGTCAATTTAATTCAGGAATGATCTAATTATGAGGAAGTGAATCCAGTTCTCTGGATGATAAGTGTTGACTACCCTGGGAGAAGCCCTGGCAGATGGTTAGTTCAGAGTGAATTTACCTTGGGATTGGGGCTTTAGACTGACAGCTTTTTTCACTCAATTAAGTGCAACAACTGCCAAAAGGACAGCATTGAACTTGATGCAAATCATCCCTGTCGCAAGCCTTGATGAAGTTTAAGTCCATGCCCCCAGTCAGTTGAACTTGTTGGGGTGTTTCCAAGGCACCACATTGTGAATCAAAAACAAAACCTACTGATGCACAGAGAGGACTAGAAGGCCCCTCCTTTAAAATGCAGGTACTTATTTCCTTTTCCAGGTCACTTGCTTTATTTAGGACCTCTATTTTGGTGTCCTGTCTGTCAGTGATTCATTAGGTAGCTCCTGCAGTTTGCTTTTGCTCTGAGCCCCACCGGTCCTGCAGTGACTCTATGGTCCAGAAATTTAATTTATTGCTCTTGTATTTGGGGTACAACATGACCTCATGCAGCATGATTTTGCCTCCTCTGGAAGCCCTGAGTGACAGGGTCCAAAAAGGAGCCAGACCCTCCCAGCACGTGTGCAGTTCCATACTGTGTTCCTCAGGGAGCCACAGTGTACGCCAGGAACTGTGCAGAGCCGCGCTCTTCCCTGACTCTTCTGTCCCAGTGGAGCTCGATCGACTCCAGTCCTCACCACAGAGTGCAAATTTGACTTCTGTGTGTCTGTTTCTGCTTCCAAAGACTCTCCTCATCTCACTCATTACTTAATACTCTCATTCTGTGGTGTGCAAGGTCAGAGCCCATTAAGATGTTTCTGAGCAGCATGAGGAGACCCTGCGTCTTGCACCTCGTGGTCTCCAGGAGGGCTCTACCTGGGCCCTTGGCTCCCTCTGTCCCAGGCCTTCCACAGCCTCCCCGCAGAGCGCCTGGTGTGGGCTGCACTGCACAGTTTTCCTGTGTGTGGTGATTTCCGTCTCACAAGCCTGGGGAGCAGGAGCCTGAAATTCCCCCGTCAGGTAGATGCTGTTGTCAGCCTGTTATCAGTTTCTCGATTTACTGTGTAAGCAGTTTTGATAATCCCTGTCATATGTGATTACATTTCCCCCCCTTCCCATAACATCTCAGTGTAATTGGTTTGATAAACTCAACCTCAGTCCAGTAGTTTGCTTGGAATATACTTTCACCTTCTATCTGTGTGACTAAGATGGTTTTGAATTGCTCTGCTCTGGAAAATGAGGCTTTGAGCAGTGGGCCCTCAGCTGTGGAGGCCAATCACCAGGAAGCCGAGTGGGCCTGGGAGGGCTGGGCACTCTGGTTAAGCCTCAGGCGTCAAAATGGGATTTTTTTTTTTTTTCCTTTCCATTCTAGCCTGGGCAGAGAGCAGTGTGTGTTTCTGAGTGTGGGTTTTTCAGGATACAGAGAACGTTCATCTTGTGTATCTTAGCTGATTCCTGGAGTCACTGGCCTGACTTCATGTCCATATGAAGTTGAAAGTGTTATTTATTCCTTTATTGAATACCTGCTTCATTTTAGGAGAAGTAAATAAGGAAAAAGAGCTTTATGTTTTCCCACGTTTTCCTATTCTTTCCTTCCCCGATGGCTCTGCTTCTGAAGACAGACAAGGAGTCATCAGTACATTTTGATAACGGGATGCTTTTGGCAAATTAAGCGTTTTGGTTAATTTAGAGTTAAACTTAAATGCCAAAGCTGCTTGGGACCATCGCTTGCTAGTTTTAATTTGTCTGATAATTTAGTACCTACTGGAGCTCTGAGGCTTCACAGAGAAGGCAGTTTCAGAATTGAGACTGGAACTAGGCATAAGATTTAGGAAAGGAGAGATGGGTTGGGGAAGATAAGAGAGGGCTTTCCTGCTCCTGAGAGAGAAATAGCCTCAGCAAAGACAGGAGAGGCTTGGGCAACAGATCTGCTGGTGTAAGGATGGAAAAAAGGGGAACGGGGGGAGTCACAGGGATTAGTATAGAGAATAAGGTTCTTTCTTCATTCCTGGGCTTTGGGATTTGAAGACTGTAGGCATTTGGGAGTCATGGAAGATTTTTGAGCTGGGGTGGCATCATTAGAACTGCTTCTCCAGAAAGTAAATATATGCAGTACCAGTATACAGAAATCTTTTCTATTTAGAGGATAATATAATGTATGCCAAAGCTTTGTCACTATTTAAATAGCAATTATTTTAAAGAAATAGCACTTTAGAATAAATTATTTTGGAGCGCCTTTCCTTCCTGGGTGCATGTTTTTCTGTAGTCATCCTTGAGCATTTCTGTTCAATCTCATCTGAGAAGAGGGGAATACCCTCTTGTTGGCATATCCTAACCATAGGATTCTGCAGTTAAGTGTTACGCATTTCCGGCCATCCATGATCAGAATGTTTAGCAAATGCAGATGTGGCAATGACAAAGATGGCAATATGGATAACTCATCCACACTCATTTTCCCCAGTTATTTTCTTAGCTCTATATTTAAAGTGGCATCGGAAGATGTTACAATGGCTTATTTTACACCAACCAGAGCAATTTTTTTTTTTTTTGGTATTGAGGATTGAACCAGGGGCACTCTACCACTGATCCACATCCCCGCCCCTATTTTTGTATTTTATTTAGAGACAGGGTCTCACTGAGTTGCTTAGTGTCTCACTTTTTGCTGAGGCTGGCTTTGAACTTGCAATCCTCCTGCTTCAGCCTCCCGAGCAGCTAGGGTTACAGGCATGAGCCACTGCGCCCAGCTTTTTAAAATACTTTTTAGTTATAGATAAACACACAGTGTTTTTATTTATTTTTATGTGGTGCTGAGGATCAAATCCAGAGCCTCACACATGTGAGTCAGGTGCTTTACCACTGAGCTACAACCCCAGCCCATAGAGCAATTCTTTTAAAAGAACCTGGCTGGCTGGCTGGTTCTTCCTAGGCTGCTACTCATCATGAGTTTTTTTTCATATTCATATTAATTTTAAACATATTGCACTAGAATATTATTTATCTTGACTGCTGATTTCTTTGGCATCCCTTTAAATTCTGTGCCCAAGGAGAGCACCTAACCTGCTCCCTCCTTGTCTGGCCCTGTTGCATTTACAAAACAGAGTGGAAAATCTCTCAAATGCTGGGAGTCAGTTGAGCATCTATTTGGATCTACTCTCGTTTTTTGCAAAATGTCCCTCACACCACACAGAACAGACAGCATCCCAGCCAACCCAACTGTGAAGCCTCCCTTCAACTCCCTGGGGTGTCATCCCTTCAGGGTGTGGTTGTGGACTCTTCCTCGGCTCACCCCTTAGCATAAGGGTTGAGATGTGCATGGGGCGACACTTCTAGGTAGGAATCCCCTCACATTTACTGACATTGCCATGTCGCCTTTTTGGATGGGGGCGGGGACTTTCCTGCTTTAATGAGCTCGGTGGGGTAGTGAAGACGATTGGAGACATGGTCCACTGGATTTATATTTTTTGACACTTGACAGTTTCCAGTGGATGTCCTCCTCCTCAGCCTCCCCTGCCTGAGTCCAGTTGAGAATGAGAGGTTACCTACAGAGTTATTTCTTGTCTGTAATGAACATAGATCTGCCAATGAAGGCAGAGGGAGAGATGGAAGATTTGGAAGGGCCTTCCGGGGAGTTAGCCCCTGATTTTGCAGTTGGCATGCCTGAGGAGCATGAGGACAGCTGGCTCCTCTTGAGCCGCCCAGCCGTGCCTAGAACTCAGGCAGCGGGCCGGGCTCCTGGCAGGCTTCTCCACACCACGGAGCACTGAAGCCCGTGGCTGGAGACAGGGATCGAAGTGTTCCCCCGACCAGGCAACTCGTTATTAAAGCCTCTTTGATCCTTGGTTTCAGCGCCTTCCCTTCCCAACTACATTAGGCCCCCTAAGTGCCTTTATCGCCATGTCGAGAGAGGGAAAATGCAGACAGCTTTGTAATTGAACAACCATGCTCTTGTCAGTATTCATTGTTTTCAAACTGGCTATTACAGGGGGCTAATGCCCCGGTGTGGCGCAGACAAGCCCCACTGGCCTTACCGTGCCTCTGCCGCTCACAGCTCCCCAACCAGCTCTCCTCTGCCGTCCACGGGGGCAATGTGTCTTTAAATTTTAGTTGTTTTCTAAGTTCTGCTCTGGCAAGCAAGCTCTGCCTTCAACCTGCAGAGTTAAATTTACCCAGACTGACAACTGTATATGCAGGGTTTAGTTACATAACAGCAGTTGCTGCTTTTCACACCGTGCTAATCCAAACACAGTGCTCAAAGAGACCATGAAAAAGCAACCCTCCATTTGGGGCCCTATATGGGTGACTGGATCGTGTGTCTTTAAATTTAAAAAAAAAAATACTGTAACAATTATCCCATTATCCTGACTTTGGTGCCATTAGGTGACTTTTTAAATATCTTAATTATTAGGTTAGCAGATGCTGGGTGCATATGTGCAATTTGTTAATTTATGCTGTTTGAAATGAAATCCAGTTGTTTGCGGCCTATTTCATAACATTATGGCCAACTGAATTGTTGTGCTCCTGGAATTACTGAGCTGTTGGCAGGGAGAATGTGTGGTTTAGCCTCTAGTACTCTTTGATTATCACCTTGAGTGCTGTCTGTTCCTTCCCTGTGATTCCTACTCCCCTGTTTCCATCTGAGATGACCAGTATATCCTGCATCCTAGAATGGGTAGGGTACCTTCAGAGCTGCAGAAAGGCTGGAGAGGAAGGTTTTCCTGTCCCCATATGACCTGGCTTCTCAGCTCAACTGCTGATGTGATGTGTGGTCACATGGACTCAGGGGGTCTGAGGACTGGAGATACATACTCCTGATTGACTTACAGTCTCAGATTGCATATATTCAACATGAGTTGCTCCTTGGCAATTCAAGTAACCCTTAAATATTTTTTGCATAGTTATTGCACACAATGTTGAAGAGATGTGATATAATCTGGTGAAAATACATGACCCTTAGAGTTAGATCTGAATCTGGCTGAAGGTTCCGTGGCAATGAGGCCTTGGCCAGGTCATTTTATTTCTTTAAGTTTCAATTTCTACAAAGGAAATATAAATTTCTATCTACTAGGTTTATTGATCCAGATTATTCAGTGACCAGCCTTGTGCCAGGTAATAAATGGTGAGACTTTCCTTTTCCTGCTTTTAGACACTCACATGGGATAACATGACACATGTGACCTAAGTAAATTGCATTCTAGTGGGCAAAGCACCAATAGGTGATGAGTTAAATAAAAATTTAAAGTAATAATACAAGAAGCGTCACAAATGAGTGTGACTCTTGCTAGTCATAAGCATAGAGCTCAAATTCCATGAGTTCAAAGGAGGAGATAGACTGTTAATAAACTCCTTCAAGTGGTAAGTCTTGACCAGTTTTGAAGGAGGCAAAGAATTTACCTAGGTGCAAAGACCTAAGATTGTGTGTGGTGGTGGTGGGGCGGGGGATGTTGCTGGGGAGGGGCGGTTATTTGCTTATCAGTAGAGCAAATAGTGTGTGTAAAGGCACAGAGATGCAGAGGTCTGAGGCCCATTTGGGAAACAGTGAAACTATGCATTTGTTTGAGAGTGGTAGTTTGTGCATGATAAATAGTAGGATAGAAGGTTACAAACGTAGATCAGTACACTGCTGTGGATTGCTCTGAGTACCAGCTTTGCAATATCTGGTGTGATTTGGTTCATTAAAACATGGAGCTCTTGAGCAGAACTGCAGACCTCTGGGAAGCCCCAAACCCTTGCATAAGGGAGTAGACCTCTAGTGGACAAGAGAGTTACTGCATGCTAATAGTATGAATCTTGTTTAATGCCTAACTCCCACAAGCTTAGCTATATTTTAAATAGTAAGTAGAACGTAAATAACATCCAGGCTGACAGTAGTGTGGCTGAAAATTTGAAATCTCAGTTCAAAAAATTACAGAGAGCATTTAAAAAAGTAAAACAGCTGGGGTCTTTAAATGATAGGAGCAAACCTTTTTATATACCTCTGTAGAGCCTAAAGACATCACTGTCTTACAAAAATCATAATTGGTGACATTAAAATTAACATCAGCAATATTATTATTATTATTGTTGTTATTATTATTATTATTATTATCAACAGCAGCAAAAAGACGGGGCTGAGATATAGCTCAATGTTATAGTTCTTGCCTAACATGTGCCAGGCCTTGGATTCAATCCCCAGCACTATCTCAAAAAAAAAAAAAAAACCTTAATATTTTTTGCCTTGCATTGTGCTAATGATTTTGCTTACATTGTCTTATTTAATTCTCACAGCATTTTCATGAGAATGGTATTGCACTTATTCCTCATTATAGAAGTAAAAAAATGTGGACAAGAGATGTTAACTAACCTGCCCAAGGTTACACAGTTGGAAATTGCGTAACTGGAATACAAACCTTGGCATTATGGTTGTATATGTTTTCGCAAGTACTCTTCTGAGCTGATAACCTTCGTGCTTTAGATCATGATGAAATAATATTCAGGAAAATCTTTTAACAACACACTAAAATGTATGGTGTTGCATTTTAGAATACTACCCTTGAGAAAATAAACAAGTACTCATCTATGAAATCATGTATGGGGGATACTTCTTTCTAAGTGAGAAGCATGTCTAAGTGAGACATTATTACACATTTTAAGTCAGTATTAGAAATCAGTGATGGCTTGCTCCTGTTTTCCACCCCTATCCCTCATCTCCGGCCATGATTGTATTTCTTTCTTCTCTGGGAACTTGGAAGGGCACAAGGTTGCACATCTCACATAGCATTCAGTTTCCCTTCTGCTCTAGAACTTAAAACAATTTCATTAGTGCTATCGATGATTCATGTTGGACCTACTGCACTTCCCATTGGCCATTCATTATCACAGCCTTGGCCTTGCTGCTAGACAAGTGAAGGTCAGCTAGAGGTGCCACATGTGAAAGCACACTCCCCAGGGCTGGAGGAAGTTGCTATGGAGCTACTCTCAGCTAAGTCTGTTTTGGAAAAGGGGCCATGGTAAGACCAACCACCCTTCCACACATCCCCAGAGCCATCCACTAAGACCAGTGTCTGGGGTGGCACACAGTGGAAATGGAGCATTAAGCTTGACTTGACACTACCCCTCTTGCATGACCTCACAGAAATTATTGACCTTCTCTTGAGTCTCAGCTTCCACAATTATAAAAATGGAGAATTTAAAAATACTGTCTATGTAAAGCAGTTAACATAATGTTGCTTCGCCTTCAAATGGAACTTCTATGGCTAGTAGTGTTAGTCATAGTTCTTTTGAGTTTAGATGAAGAAAGTCAGACTCAGGCTACCTTGACCAAAAAATGGCAGATTGCTTCGTGTTACTTTGAAGTTTAAGAGGAAGAGAAAAAACTTCCAGAAGGGCTGGATCCAAGACTCAGGGGTTTCCGAGTTGGCCTTTTTTCTGTTCATAAGCAGTTCCTCTCCAACAATAAATCCCAGGAGGAGAGTACCTATTCTATATGAATCCTTAAACAGAGATTCACTGGCTCAGGCTGGGTCATGTGACCCCCATCTTCATCTTGCCTTGGCAAGTAGAGGGGTAGTAGAGGGGAGTAGACGGGAGTAGAGGGGAGCAGAGGAGAGGATGGATGTAGTTTACCCCATTGCCAGTCTGGGTCTTGTGCCTGTTCTTGTGAAGCACGTAGTTGGTTCTAATTATTGTTATATGAATGGATAAAATTCCAAGAGGCTGAGCTGAGATGAAGATAGACTTTCTGAATGATAGGAATGAAAGTATAAGGGGTAGGAATTGGCATGTGTTCAAGAACTAATCAAATGACATAAGGTGGGAGTAGATGGATCATGTTGAGAGGTTAAGAAGATAGAAGATAGGAAAGAGAGAGTGGGCTGGGGAGGCCTTGACTGTTCCTCTGGGGCTTGGTTGTTATTTACTTGACAGAGAGTTGTTGAAGGATCCATGCCAAGGTGTTATAAGATAATAATAATAGCAAAATCCTAGCATTTGCAAACACTGTTTCACTTGCCAGACACAGCCCTAGATACCTTGGCTGTCTGACCTCACAACAGCCCCGTGAGGCTGGCGTTGGCTCTTTTCTCCAAATATGAAAGTGCAGACTCAGAGGGCGAAGAGATCACTCAAACTCTGTGATAACCAGGGTTACAGAGAAGAGGTAGGCTTGCGTTTCTGCTCACCAAATCACATACTGTCAGGGAGGAATGTGGTGAAAGGAGAGGTGAACGGGCAGCAGGATGTACCATCATTCATTCATTTCATACTTCATGAATCAGTGCTAACCAAAGAAAAGCAATAGATTGACTCACTGCCTGTCTGGCTAGGGTCTCAGGGAAGGGAAGACCACAGCAGGCTGCAGAGAAGTCTCCAGTTACTGAGCACTATACCTTTTATTTTATAGTAGGTGTGCCTTTGTGGGCAAACGGGGTACCTGTGGGTCTTGGGGTGGTATATATTGTCATCTTTTCTGATCATTTAGAGTTTTTTCTCTATCTTGGGTAGAATATACAGGATCCCTTATAGCCTGGTTGGAAAACTGGCAATCTGGAGTAATTTGCCTTTAAGCAGAAGCCAGTATAACATGTCACTTTTAAAATAAAACACATTAATTCACAGAATGACTGTTTTATGGTGAAGAGCAGCCTGTCTAAATGAGAGGAATTAAAGGCCAGTGGTCAAGTCCTCCGCATTATTCACACTGCCCTCTTCGATAAATCACAATTGCTGAAACTGCAGGTTACCGCTTACTTAAATAGCAGCGTGTTGGTTAAGGGTGACACATGCTGACATGACCTCTGTTTGCACACCCCCCAGAGCTGCACATATCCCTTGGCTATCAACCTAAGTACCTTGTGCACCACTGAACAAGGTTTAGATTGTGCCTGGGCTGCAGTTGTAATCTTTATTCTCGGCAGCCTTTTCTGAGACAGGTGAATCTTGAATGGCAGTAGTATTTGGCATTCAGATCTATAGTGCTCTGCAGACCTGATTTTTAAATAATCCTGTTACCACCAGGTTTCAGAATAGATGAGGACTGTAGGGATGTGGCAGAATCATCATGAGCCCACTGGAACCTTGGGTCTTCCTGCAGCTGCCTTGATAAACAAAGTTGGATTTGGTGTTCCCAGAGTGTGTCCTGGGATCACTAGTGTGTGGCATCTGCAGGGGACCACTTGACTATTTTGTTATTTGTAGATGGAGACCATCTGCTTCGGTTCCATTGGAAGGAAAGTAGAGGGGCAGATGAATATTTTAACAGTTGACATTGTGTTCATCTGCAAAGCACTGGCTTGACTAAAATGCTTTGGACATGGCCTAAAAAAATAGTAGCCAGCCTTGTGGTATTCTGGAATTCATCTAAATGATCAAGAAGGAGGCTGAATATGTGATATGTTATTTTCCCATTTCATTTTCCCTCTCAACCATAAGATGTACCTGTGATCAGAACAGGTACATCTTATGGTTGAGAGGGAAAAAATTTCTAATTTTTTTTGACTGCAAGGAGAGAGATAGTAACCTAGATATGCTTTCTTAAAAAAAATCAGTGTGCAAAATACATGTAAAAATTTCTAAACAGGTACTCTACCAAGAATTATACTAGAGGCTTCTTGTTATAGTGTTTCCATCCTCCATGCTGATTGTGCAAGGAAAGTGCCACTATTCCTATTTTTAGATGAGGAAACAGGTTCAGAGCTTTGCCCAAAGCCACAGAGGTAGAGCCATCATTTCAACAAAGGTCCCTTCCACTCTAAAGATTATGTTCTTTCCACCCCTCAACACTGCTTCCCACGTGAAAACCCAAAGATATGAAATATCTCCCTGATGCATTTAGTCTTTGTTTATAGACCATTAATTTCTCAGCTGAAAGGCTAAGAATCTTAGCTTATGAGCTATTGAAAATCAATCAGGTTTTTCTTTTTTAAGGGAAGCCAGTGGGAAAAAATGATTCATATATCCAAAGTATTTAGACTTTATATAAATTACACATAAAATTATATATATGTGCACACAAGCATACTATTCAGTACTATCCCCACTGGGTGGTACAGAGGCTTCCCCTTGATTTCTTTCAGTAACTGGTCCCTCATGACTTTATATTTTAATAAAGCATCTTCTGGGGTTTATTCATAGGCTTCAGCTTATGCAGAAGGTGTTTCTATAAAGCTCACTTCAGTTCCATGTCTATGTAGCACCATGTATCACCTACCATGTAAAACATCAATTTTAAGAAGTCCATCAGTGCCTTGGGTTAATGGGAAAGTACCCTTTAAAGTGAGGTGTTATCACCTGTTTTTTTGTTTTGTTTTGTTTTTTTCCTATATGTTTCCTGATTTGAGGTCTGAGCATACCAATGTTCTTAAAGAAAGATATACTAATTTTTTTTCTGGGTCAAATGCTAATTGATGGAAAAAACATTCCCATTGATACGTATGAGAATTAGCTTTAAGAGCCTTTTGAGGTTTGAGGAACAAACTTAAATGTGTATCAGGAACTTCACTTCAAGCTAAGGGATTATAAATCTACTTATTAAAAAATCACATTTCCCATAGTTTAAACATAACCTTAATGTGTTCATCCCTATTGATAACTGTGTATGTTGTTTGCAGTTTGTGCTGTTTTTACCATTACAAATAATGCAGGGATAATGATGGATAGCCTTCTACAGTGTCTGGGACCCTCGTAGGCTCCTTCTTCTGCCATCCTTTGAATTGTCTACTACAGAGCTGCTAGAAGCTGGGAAACCAGAAGTGCAGGCTGCAGAAGATCCTCTGTAACACAGAAGACCTTAGAGGCGGGCCAGGAACCTGCAGATGCAGCGCCTGTGTAGGGACACTGTGTATTATTTTTGTCTTCCTTTCTTTATGTTCTCCTTTTTGATACCATTAACCCTGGGAAGGTAAAGGTCATCTCATGTTCATTTTTAATTCTTTTATAACATCTAGCCTGAATTTAAAAAGGCATTCATTCAAGAAACATCTAAGGCTTGTGCTAAACACTGAAGAATCAAGGATGAAAAGACATGGTTTTGGGGCTCAGTAAGTTACTGCTTGTCACTCATCCAGTTAGCAAGGGAAACAGGATTTCCGTGTTCTTGTTTTCTCTCCCTGTTGCTGTGTATCTTATTCTAGAAACCCTGGGACTGGATTGGATAGTGCCTTTGGTTCTGATGGGCTTATAAAATCTTTCTTTTCTCTGTGAGTACTCACAATATTAACTTTTAACATAGAGAATGGTGGGAAGGCATTTGCACAGTGACCTGGTCACTCACTCACATGTTAGGAGATGATGTTCTACTTCATTGAAAGTATTTTTAGCTACTTGAGGGAATCTGAGTCTCCTAGGTGTGTTTGCAACCCCTTGTTCACAGTCAGAGGAGACAGAGAAGCAGTGGGTTGCTTTTATTACTTGCCTTCTCCCAGGCATGGACCTCATGTTTTGAAAGACTGCTCACCCAACTGTGTGTGTTAATGATTATTGCCCAATTTTTGTTACTCGGACAATGTGAAGTAGGGACTGGGAAAGCAAGTACTGGGCATGGCTTCTGCCAATATATTTGGGTTAACCTGTGCTGCTGTGGAAAAGGCAGATATACCTCTTCTGTCAGCATTTTTGAAATGCACCATCCAGTTTTGCAGAGCTCATCAGTACTGGGTGGGCACTACAGCTGTGGAGTAGGGCTCAGACCACTACAGCCCTCTGGCCAAACCCAGCTTATCCATCGCCTATTTTTTGTAAATAAAATTGGAACTTAGTCCCACCCAATTTTTGACAGATTGTCTGGGTCTGCTTTCCAATGACAAGGGCAGAGTGAAGTTGCTCTGACGGAGACCATATGGCCTGCAGAGGCTAAAGTACCTACTATATGGTCTTAAAGTGTCCTCTTCCCATCCATGCTAGAGTCTAGAGGAAGGTGACCCTGGGGTACTTGGCGAGGGAAAACTCTTCAAAGCTTGGGCAGCTGAGGGTGGGGCTGTAGAGTATTTGAGGGACCCGCAGGAAACATGCAAGCTGTCGGCAGAAAGCAGGAAGAAAGACATCACTCAGAGCCTGTCAGGGTCCCCTGGAGGGGAGAGGAGGAAGGCCTTGTAGGCTGGTAGGCTGGAGACAAGGGGTTTCAGGGTATGTGGTGGGACACAGCGTTAGGGAGGGACTTCCTTTAGTCCTGCCTTAGACCGGGCACAGAAAGAAGTAGGAACATGAACAGAGGAGTGGGACATGGGGCCATTCTGTCCTCTCCAGTCCCCCAGGGTGCTTCTGGGGAAGCAACCAGATAAACCACAGCTTCTGCCAGCAGTGCAGGCTTGTAAACTTTTTTCCCTTCCTTTTTATGCCTGTGGTGATAAACATATGCTTTGAAGCATGAGATTTGATTATCCTGTCTTAGTGCTTATAAATACAAATGTGATTAATGGTCATAAAAAACAGGTTGACAGTGTAAGACTAATTCTCAGCAAAGCAGCCCCGCGTGCTTTCTCTGTGGAAGTGCCTGCTCCTGGCAAAGGCCTGGGGGTCCCAGGAACCACGGGCCCTTCCCTCTCCCCCGGCACCCCTCCTTCCACTCTTGGTTTTCCCCTCAGGTCTCCCCGTCCTCCCTGCGGAGGCTCTTCCTCCTTGATAATTAAAATTGGTGGATTTTCCCCTCAAGAGCTACCTGAGGTAAGTACCCGTGTCTCTTTGTCAGGCCATTAATAGTCCGGAACTCTGTAGAAAGGGACTTGGCTGCCTGCTCCGTCCCCACTTGGGCCTGGCGGGCCGCCTGTACATGTTGGGGAACAACACAACCTAAATCTGGACAATTTGTATTTTAGTAGTGACGGGGATATTCTCTCTCTCCCTCTGTCATTTTGCATTAAGGACCTGCCACTAATAAAACTAATTAATAACTGCTGGCTCGATGTGGAATAGTTGGACTTCTTAAACCTGGCAGGCTGCCACCGCTGCTTTTGAAAGAAGCACTTCATCTTTGTCATGGACAGGATGAATATTTCTCCACACTTCTAATTGGACAAAGTGCCTTTCAAACTCGCTGGCATTTCAGAGAGAGCATATAAGTAGTCTGTGTGCTCTCCAGATGCAATCGCCTCTCAGCTGCCTCCCAGCTCAGGAGCTTGTCCCCGTCCCTGGGAGAAGCCAGCTCTTCTTGAATGACTCCTGACTTCACCTCTGACCTCTGACCCCAGGGAGAGAGAGCTTCAGGGGCAAGCAGGACACAGGAACTCAGCAGACCCACAGCATAAAGGAGCCCTTTCTGTGTTTGGAGAGCCACCAGGCGGGCTGTTAGGAGCAGGCAGTGAGTGGGAAACAGATTTTTTTCTGGGACCCTCAGCAGGCCTTCTGAGTCAGAATCCACAGGGGTAAGTCCAGACATCTGGATTGTTAACGAGCTTCCCAGCCACTTGTGATGCACGCGGGGGTTGGAGGACCACTGAGAATCCTGAAGCCTTCATTTTCTGGTGTAGGTTGACATTTACTTTTCAGTCACTCAACTGGTACTTCTTTTTAAATGACCTGAGCATACAGAGTGTTGGGCAAAGTGATCTGAACCAGAAGAACACTGAAGTCTAGTCAATGACCCGACTCCTGTGCACATGAAAATTTCAATGATGAGTTGAATAATTAAATTCAACAAATTGTGCTCTGCACACAATTCATGGAATGAGCACTTCTCCACGTTTGAGGGGGCACCAACCACACAGCAAACTTTCATATTAAACACGAATGGATGCAATGCATTCTCCTCAGGGAGGGAGGGTTGGGGGGTAAACAGTGTGGCAGTAGAGCTGGGCAGAGAAGGATGTATAGCAGTTTGTAGGGGAAAGAGGATTCAGTGCTCCAGGGAAGAGGAGCAGTAGTGATGCAGATCCAAGTCTGGGCATTTCCAGGTACTTGACTTTTCCAGGAAGAATTCAACCAGCTTCCTCCTGGTGAAGGAGGGCCCTGGTGAAGAGTTGAGGTTATGCCGAGCTGAGCAGGAGAGGCTGGTAGGAGTGGCCTTAAGTCAGGGCAACCAGGGAGGACTTGTTCTCCTCCAGGCTGCACTTGAGTCCTACCTCAGCTAGGAGAGGAGTGGTGTTTCAGGTTATTTCCATTGTTGATCAATAGCACGATCAATAATTAATCATAACAATAGGTTTTACTTGGATGTGAATCCAAGGGATTTAGATATCAATGAATGACAAATCTCAGGTTTCTAGTTTGGAGGACCAGCAGGTTAGTGATGCAGCTCATCAAAATTTTAGGAGCCATCCCGTCTGTCTAACGTCAAGGGCAATCAAGGACAACCACTCCAATCAGAGTTGGCAGTGGTGAAATTTCTGATAAGAACATTCTGGGAAGATTTTAATTCTTTATACTGGAGTAACCCAGTGTCAGTAGAGATCCTGCTAGTCTGCTTGCTTAAATTCTTTTCCCGTCCCTCTTATTGAGCATTAATGCTCACAGGGGAGGGGAAAAAAAAAGATTGGATCAACAGGTCTGGAGGCTAAATATCATTTAGTTTGCTGCAGAGGCTCAGTGAAATCAGAGTGTCAGCAGATAATCACTTCGTGCTTCATCAGTATGCCAGGGCTTCGTTCACCGAAGGACAGGAGCAAACCTATAAGCTCCCTGCCACAAGGCAGAGGACCTGTGAATGGCTTGTGGCCTTTGTTCATTTGTCCCAGGTAATACCTGCACCTTCCACATTTCTGTCACCTTGGAATCCTGGATGGTAGGAGTCAGAGAATGGGGATAACAGTCTTCTTTGGTGCAGCCAACTTTTATTGTCTGACTGACTGCAAGAAACACTCTCTCCCAGGGGCTGAGGACACACAATAAATAAAGCAAAGCTACTACTCTCAAGGAGCTTCTGTTGTCATCAGGGAGATGAATGTGTACATAGATAACTAAAATGGAGTGTTACAAGAGCTGGAACAGAATTACATATCAGATACCTAGATCCCACAAAACAGGGAGTGATTACTTCTGAGGAGGAGATTTGTGTAAGGTGGAGGTTAAGGGGCTTCTAGAGAGGCTTCTTGGAGGAGGTGATGCCATGCATGAAACTTGGGAAAATAACTGGACCTGTTTCCAGCCTGAGAAGGGAAGGCAGCCTGGGGGAAGAGCATGGGGAAGTTTGAACGGCTTTTTCACCTTAGTATGCAGTCTGTAAGAGCAGTGTCCTGTGTTGGATGCCACAAAGAGATAGATACAGGGTTGCAGACACAGCTCATGTGCTTTGACTTATGGAGCGGGAAAATAAAATGCAGCAGAATGTGCATAGCTTATCCATGGGAAGCAGGTGCGCTGCTACCGTCGGCTTTTCAGAGGTGTGTTGTGAGTTCTGTGGAGGTGGGAACTGGGCTTCAGCAAGACAGTTCTGTGTCAGTTCCACCCCAGGTGAGAAAGGGCTCACTGCCTTGGGACACGGGTGTGGGAGCACTGAGGGGCCTGCCCTTCTCTGTGTATTCCTAGCATGGACAGGGCTGGCCAGGCCATATGTACCTGACATAATTGCAGGGATGAGAGGCATGAAGAGAGAGGGGCATAGGACTATGGAATACAACGCATTCATTCATCTGGTAGAGGGTTTTATTGAGCACTTACTTTGTGGAAAAACAGGGCTAGATCCTCTTCAGAGTGATAATGATTCCTCTGACTCTCTGTGATTAAAAATTACCTTCTTTAAAAATATAGATATACCAGTAACCTGAATAATGAGAAAAGAGAGTTCATGCAAACTGCTTTTGAAAGAAAGCAGGATAAGTGAGTGATTCTAATAAGGGGTTGAGAGAAGGGAAAGGTCTTTAGCTCTTTTTCCTGTCCATCTATGAGCCACTTCTGAAAATGCTGAAATCATTTTAGACTTGCAGTGAATGGCAAAGCTAGTACAAAGGGCTCCTGCATATTCTTTACCCAGCTTCCCCCAAAAGTCATTATCCCTCGTAACCATGGGTACAGATGGCAAAGCTCAGTATTGCCACAGTGCCACTACTGAAACTGTAGACCTCGTTTAAATCTAACCCATCTTTTCACTAATGTCTGTTTTCTGCTCCAGATTCCAATCTGAGATTTCAAGTTTTCTGCTCCAGATTCCAATCTGAGATTTCACGGTGTCTTGTGCACTTGTCTTGTTAAGCCTCCTCTAACCTATGACAGTTCCATGACTTTCCTTATTTGTCATCATCCAGACTCTTATGAAGAGAGCTAGCCAGGTACCTCATAGAAGGTCCCCCATTTTCTGATGTTTCCTCCTTGTTCAACAGAGGCCATGGATTTTTGAAAGAACACCAAAGAAATAAAGTCCCCCTCATAACCCAACATATCATTAGCACTTCGTGTCATCACACTGGTCTGACCCACATCTGGTAATATGGACCTCAATCCCCTAGTTAAGGAAGTGTTTGTCAGATTTCTCTATTAAAAAGTCACTGTCCTTTTATATCAGTAGATGTGCTGGGGAGACATATCGGGGCTAGGAAAATGTCCTTCTTCTCCTTAAGCTTGCACATGGGCCCCTGTGCATGAGTGCCCCAGCGCAGACTCACTCTGACCCACCCCTCCCAGGAGCAGCACTCCTGCTTCATTGCAATGCTGTCTTCTGTCTTCCTTAAGATGGCTCGAGGGAATACTCACATACACCGTGGATGTTCCCAAGGAGATGGTGGCAGGTGTAAAGCATTACTTTTATTTATATAGAGAGGAAATGGTGCTCAGGGCTAGCAATTTGTCCAAACACATGTTTCCAAATGAGTATCTATACTTCTTTGCTTTGGAAACAGCACTAAGCTGGAGGAAGGAAGACTCGAGGACTAGTTGGTTCCTGACGATACTGGGCTGTGAATTTGAGTTCACAGAAAAAGAATTTGAGTTCTCTGAGCCTCAGTTTTCCTAAAATGCAAGGTTAGATTAGTCAATTCCTGGGATGATTTTTAGCTTTAACATTCTGTGGTTCCATGATGAGATTCCCACCCTGGGCTGAGACTTGACCTTTAATGAGGAAAACCGAGTTATAATAGGGTAAAGAAAACAGATTGGAAGAGTTATCTGGGTGTTAGATGACCTCAGAGTCCTTCATAATTGAGACATCTGATAAGGGTGGTTTGAAATCAGTGTAATGAATGAGAAATAAATTGCTATTTTCAAAGTCTGACAAAAGGGTACACATCCAATTATGCTGGATGGTTGTAAGGATGGACAAGCTCTTTATGCTTTAAGACCTTTCCTTTTCATAGCTTTTCATAAGATTAGATTGCCTTTAGTTACCCAATCTCACATCTCCACTTGAGTGCCACTGATATTTCTTTCTTCTGCCAGAGTATGCAGACATCTCTTCCATGTTAGATTCAGGGCAGTGTCTGAATCCTTACCATATGGCCATATTCTTCAAGCTGAACATGGAAACAACTTACTTTACCCATTTCCTTGAGAGAGCTAATACTAGGCATGCAAATTCTTCCTCCGCTCTGCTAATGAAAAGGCTTGTTCTTCGCTGATGGGCATGTCACTTTAAAGGTGGCAACAAAGTCTGATTGATTTTGGAACATGAATTTCCAGCCCTCTCTGATATTGCATAAGCATTCCAGATTGTCACATTGTCCCGCTCCTCCGGTCCTTTTCTGCTAATTGACTATTTTTCACTTTAGTATGCTTTTTTTTTGCCATGTGAGTTTTTACCTACATTTAATTTATCATTTGAAATCCTTGCCTATGCCATTTGCAATTTGTATCCTTTCAGAAGGATGAAAGAAGATAGATGTTTTTCTAGGAGATGGGTTTTGGGGAGGGGGCCTTAAATGAACTGCCCTTCATTCTCGGACATGGTGGGACTACCTCACCAATACTAGGACGCTAATGCTGGGAGTTTCATGGGGCTGCAGGCAAACAGCATGCCAGTGCCCCCTTAGTATTCCACTGCATTGGACTTAGTTCTTGTAATGGTCTTATGCATATATCAATGAGGTGACTGACCAGAGTTGGTGTGGATATTCAAAGTGTCCCCCATGTTTTGGCACTGTGCTAGGTAAATGAGCCATGAAGGGGACAATGCATGGCCCTGCCTTCAAGGCCCTCATGATTTTTGAAAATAAAGAATTTCAACACAATGTGTTGCATGCTGTCAGATCCAGGTGTAGGGTATGCAGGTAAGACAAAGAAAGGAGTTTTTAATCTCTGGAACAGGAAGAATTCAGGAAAATATTTTTGGAGAAAGTGTTCAGAGTGCACTTTGCAAGATGAATGAAACATTACAAAGAAGAAAATCGGGAAGAAGGATGTGAACACTATAGTCATGGGATACAAGTGAGATGATTGTGGGATTGTATGCTGAGCCATGTAGGGCGGTACATAGTTTAATTAGTTTGTGTATTAAATCTCAGCCTTTAGAAGGATATGTCCTCTTAAATTCATATAAGATACTACTTCTCTGAAAAGGGAAAGAAGTGGCAATAGGATGGATAAGGAAACCATTGATAATCAGAACCTATCACACCAATATTTAGCTGAATATTCACTTTACTTTTTGTTCAGCCACCTGGCATCTTTGATGCAATAATCATTGCTTTACAGTTTTATCATCTTTTTTATTAATACTTTTCATGTATAAGCTGGTACTGGGAACCTAAAGATGGCCCTCCAATGATCTTTCTTGCTATGTCCATTTATTAAGCTCTGGAGTCTCTTGCACATTTAAAGGCATCATTAAAATCCTTAAACCAACCCATTTATCTATTCATGTCATGTATTGAACATTTACTGTATGTCAGGCATTGTGCTAAGTCACTGGTTGTCACACTTTTTGGTGTCAGGACCCCATTATATGCTTAAAAATTATCGAGGACCTTACAGAACTTTTGTTTATGTGAATTATGTTTAGTGATATTTGCCATCTTAAAACTGAAAATGGAGGAAATTTTTAAAATATATGTATTTAAAAATAAAAAACCTACTGCATCCTAACATAAACAACATATTGCAAAAAGAAAAGTAACTGTAACTATTTTCCAAAACAAAAACAGAAGAGCGGCATTCTTTTTTATTTTCCCAAACCTCTTTTATGTCTGACTTAATAGAGGACAGCTGGATTGTTGACTCTGCTTCTGTGTTCAATCTGTTGTGATATCACACATCATGCAGCCTCTGGAAAAGTCTACTTCTTGTGATAAGTGTTTTTATGAAAATAGTTCGACCTCATGGTTTCCTTTGCAAGAGTCTTGGGGATCCTCAGGGGACCATGAGCTACCCTAGTGGAAAATTCTGTGTGAAAGGGTCCCCTTGCTGTCCATGGATCAGAGGTATTGAAGCCTGCAGATGGCTTGAAAAGAACCCAGGGAGGCCAATCCCTGGCCTGATGACCTCTTATATATGTTACACTCCAAGAGATTAGTCCACAATAATTCATGTGCCTGTTTATTTAGGTTTGGATTCATTTAAGAAAAACAATGCATATGTTTAGATTTTATTGGTACCAAAGGAAAAATATGTAAATGAGAAGGTTGAGGCAAAAATATTAAGCAATGGATTATCTGAACCAAAATGCCTTCATTCTATCAGAAGGTGTTTGGAGGCTGTGCAGAGCCTACCTCGTTCCCTATTCAAGGACTGTGCCATTAGATAGTTCTGTTTGAACAGGTGTCTCTTGGTAAGTTATTGTTTGTCAGTTATATGTAGGCCTGTTTTCCATCTTAACTAATTTTAACCAATTCACCAACTGTTTTTCTCTAGCCAGGTTTGTTCATGTGTGTGGAAAAAATGGTATCGTGAAGTTTTTTTTTCTTTAGATGATCTTTTTATCTTAAAGAAGCATTTTGGAGTGATGGTATCTTTCAGAGTTAAATTTATCAAAATATTAAAAAGCTTTTTCTCTGATACTTGAGAAGCATTTTAATAGGCCCAGTACTACCAATATATTCCAATATCCATAAAACAAGTGGGTATGAGTATTCTGGATAAAATTGATATATTTCTCTTCAGCTCATAAAATGAAATTTGATCACTTTCAGATTGTACTTTGAAATATTTAGGGCAATGTATTCAAAATGTTTTCAAAGTTAACTGAGGAAAAAAGATGAAATATTTTTAATTTCCTTAGACTCAAATAATTCACGTTGAAAGCTTCTGTGTTCAGTTTTCCCGGCCTTCTGTTGGTTGGTGTGGGATTTTTCTTGGCTTTGGATGGAATATTTTGCATCACTTTAGAAAATTCAGGATGTAGCTAACGTTTAAAGTAATAACCCAGATTTATAGTTGAATGGATTTAGAATCAAAGGATTTTGAAAAACACACATTAGTTCATTGCTCTTTTACTTTTTTATGCCATTAACCCGAGAATCAGAGTACTTTGAACACAGTTTCCAGTGGAGCACTTGGAGTCTGTCTTAAGGCTAAGAATAAGAAAACACAAGAAAGAACATTTCCCTCCCTTCTTCATTGTCTCCCTCTCTTTTCCCTCAGGTTGGACTTACTTTCTTGTTTTCGTTTTTTGCGAAGTATCTTTATGCCCCACGTTCCTGCCCTGCCCGTATTTGCAACACTTACAACTAAAATGTAGAAGCAGTTTAGTGATGGAATGGGCCTTGGTGTTGACAACATATTTTTCACATTGTTGTGAACATGTGTACAACCACACATTAGTCTCGGGTTCACTTATTTGTAATACTAATTCAGTGATTTATGAATTCCCCTTTCAAAATAAAATCTGGAGTGTGTAGCCCACACAAATTACAAACATGTTTGATGATGTAAAACATCTAGGGTTAAAAACTCATGCCCATCAGTATTTTTCAAAACAGATTTCTGGGAACAAAAGTCAACACTTAGGCATTTTTCTTATTATATTTTCCTCCAATTCCCCTTCTTCTCACTTGGGTTTTCTAACCCAGTCCTCCTGTCCTCTGTTGGAAGCCACTTACTTGTATGTGCTGGAAAATTCTAGATTTAAACATCAGAAGTCCTTCTGCAATTTCACCGAAGGCCTGTTTTAAACACTGAATGGCCCTCACTGTCCTTTAAATCTTCAACTGCTAATGCCCACATACAGCTGACCAACCCTGTTCCCTTCTTTAACTACCCCACCCACCTATGGGAGTAGGTATTGAATAACGTAGGGTAATGAATATTCCAGGTAACATGCTAACAAGAGGTCAAGGTCTAAAGAAAGCGTGGACATTCACGTGAAATCCTTTGTACCTATTGATAGTGTATGAATACCAGTCATAACTTCAATAATGATAATAGTAGCCTTTTTTTTAATAAATGCTGACTGTGTGCCAGACATCATATGAGGGACTTTATATGTATCATTTCATTTAATTATGAATCACACAGCTCTGTAAGGTAAGACTGTTATTTCCCCATATTACAGATGAACAAAATTGAGGCTTGCCACATTCACAGGGCCTTAGCGAGCAGGTGTTTTAGCAGTTGATAAAAATATTTCATTTGTGCAGATTGGCTCACTGAAAAGGCAGTTGAACCTACTCTCTGAAAACCAAGTGATCCCCCTGCTACCTTCATTTAGGAGACCAGGTTTTAATTTTGATCCATGCAAAACTAAATAAGATAGAGGCCATATCTGTATTGGCAGAGTTTATTACTTAAATGGTAGTAAGGCACCTACAAAGGGAACACCCAACAACAGTCTGTCTATCAAGAAGAGAAGGTTTTAAACAGGCTGTAAAACACATTGGTACTATAGTATGTTGGGCAGCATTTAATAAATAAGAACTAGATTTAGTTACCTGCAAGTGTATGTGACACATGTTAAGTGATAAAGTTTTCAAAATAAACAACGGTATATCCCACTTTTTTGTTAAAGGAAGAATGTCTGCATATGTTCACAGCCATGTGTATGAATTTTAGGAAATATGTGATGGTCTACATGCCAGACTATGGGTGTTGGTGATCTCAGGGGCAGATGCCTGGAGTTAGAGTGAGATAGAAGGAGATGGTTGCCTTTCATTATCTATGCCTTGTATGCCCCTTAATGTTTCACTGCTATAATGATACTGTTATGTGATTCAGTATAATAATTGAAAAAAAAAAAAGATGAGCCTGACTCAGAGCAAGTCGGAGTCTTAGCTTAGTGCTTCTTAGCTGTGTGACCGGGGCAAGTGCATAGCTTCTGTAAGCCTCAGTTTCCCCACTTGAAATGAAAGAATGAAATGATGAGGGTCAGTATCTCTCACTATTCTGGGCCCTTCAGTTTTGTGAACCCTTGTGAGTCGCTCTGCTCATGGGACAGCTTGGGGCCCAAGCTCACTGGGGCTGGGCAGCTGTCGTTCTCTTTCCTAAATTTGAGCCCAAGGTTTTCAGGACCACGGACACAGCCCTATAGGCTCTTCAGTTAGAATGGCTGTCTGTGCCCAGGGGGGGGCCTTTGCCTTGTGAGCTTGGATAGTGCAAAGTTGGGTCTTCTGAAATAGAATTTTCCAGCAGTCAGAGCAGGCTCAGAGCCTCTCTTTCCACTTATATTTCAGTATCATTGCTTTTACCCTGTAAAATCTTATGGATCTTCTTACTAAAAAGTTAACAGAGTAATTAAAACATGGGTTTTACAGTCAGGCAGATTTGGGTTCAAAATTCAACTTTGTTAGCTTTGAAGCTATGGGCAATTTAACCTCTCTGAGCTTAGTTTTCTCATCTAGAAAATGGTGCAAATACCACTCAGAGGGCTGTTGTGTGAGGATTAGATATTATGCAGACAATTGAGACTTCAGGGCTTAGAAGTATGTGCTCAAGAGACACAAGCTGGTAACTGTAGAACAGATCCCAGGGAACAGACGCATGGTGGAAACATGCAGTTGGATGCTGAGGCTCAGTGAGACCTGGGAGGGTGGAATCAGGCCCAAGAGGTACTGACTGCACTTCAGATGTGAGTGCCTAATAATGACAAATGCAAATATTAAAACATTTTGTTTGGGTTTGTCATGGGAAGTTTTGATCACAGTGATAGGCTGCTTCCCAAGAACCACGTGTGCATTAAGCCTGGATTACATTTTTGTGTAATGTTCATATGGGCCCCCTCTCCTCCCTTCCTGCCTTCCCTTCCTCCCTTCCTTGCTTCTTGCCAGAGGCATTAACTGCCAGAGAGGGAAGAAACCTGTTTCCAGGACAGTGCTGACTCCCTGTTGCCAATAACAAGTTAAACCTGCTAATCCTTATTAAGAGCCTTCCATGGCCAGTGCCTCTGCTAGGAGCTGGAGGAACCAGTCCTGCTATTAAAGAGCTTACTGTCTACTGGGTGAGGCTGGAGAACTGCTCCTCAGGATAGAAGGCAGAGTGTGAGTTGAGTGCTTGGGGGCAGTGGGGCGGGACAAATTCTAACAGAAGACAGCAGGGCAGGCTGCCCAGAGGAGGCCTTTGAGCTCAGGCCTGGGAGGAAAGCATGAGACCTGCATTTCATGTCGGGGAATGAGCACAAACCACAGCACAAAGCTGAGAGAGCAAGTAGATGCTTAGTAAATGGTGAGTCACCCTAGGAGATTAGAGCTGTCAAGTCTGTGAACAGCCATGAACAGGATGGAAGTGTTTCTCAAACCTCCTGCCGATAAAGGTCTTCCAGGGAGCTTGCTAACAGCACAGCCTCTCTCATCACTTCACCGATGGATTCAGACTCAGTGTGCATAACCCAGTTCCAGAAAATGGACCAGAAAAGAGAGTTAGGACCGGTTTAAGAAAAGCCTTGAATGTCATTCAGTGTTTTGCCTTCATTTGACTTCAAATCCCAGAGCCTCAGACAATATTTTTAACGAGCTATTTTTGTGTGGACCTGGAAGATTCACATTGCAAATGATGTTCAGGTGGTTCCAGGTCAGTGATTCCTTTGGAGAGGTCCAGGGTAGCTAGTGGTCCATGAAGGCTTGGATGGGATTCCTGAAACTATTTTAGGCGTTTTGGAAATACTTATGCAAGTTGTGCATTTATCCTTCGTAAGTTTTTAGCTATCTGAATGAGCTTGTTCTTTAATCTGGAACTGCATGAACACAGTAGGGTGACATGGATGAGCTCAGGGGGCACAGTGTAATGGTGAAAAGCACAGACTTTGGAGACAGACCTGGTTTTAGACTCCTTCCACCCACTTCCAGCTCCAAAATCTGGAACAAATCCTTTCTCCTGTGTGACCTTACTTACCTGTAGATAGAGTGGGGGTAATAGTAGCACCCAGCTCATGGGGTTTAAGGGACAATTACATGAGAAAATCTAGGCACGGTGCCTGGTACAAAGAAGATGCTCTGAAATGTTATTAAGCTGCCTCATTATAAAATGATATATGACTGTATGTAATTTTGTTTGGTAGCGTTACTTAGGAAAAATAATAACAAAGGAAGTTTGAAGGTGAAAACTCGGAAAGGTTTTTAAAGGACTTGCTTGGACCCAGCATATAAAGCAGAAAGCAAAGACTTTCCTTTCCTTTGCCTCCCCATTCTGGATACGGGCTCCTTAGAGGACCCTCTGACTTAAGCTCTGCCTCTGGAGCATGATTTATCCTGGAAATGGTTCTAACAGAAAATAATAGAAAATTACTTGCCAGGAGAAGAATCAAATGAGAGTGTGTATTTACTTTGGGCGCTTTTCCCATTGCACTGGGTTATATTGCCAAGAAGTTAAAAATAGTGGTGATAAGCAGTGTGTGAATTGGTCCCTCTTGGGGTGGTAAGGGTCAACCAAAAGCAGAATTGCTCTTCGGGGCCCCTGAGCAATCCACTGCCTCTGCCTTGAACCCTGTTTGGAGAGCCCCTCTCGCAGCTTCTGTTGGCCGGATCCTGCCATCAGCATACATTGCCTGAGCGTCCCTTCTGTCTTATCAATTCCTCAGACTTGTCTCAGAAGCCTATGTTAAACCAACCAGTTTTAGATGGGCTCATGGTTTAAATATGCTATTTATAACCACTAATTTATGTTTTCATGATACTCATGTAGCAGCTGGTCTTTGTGCCACCGTAAGAAGGGAATAATGAAATACATGGTATTTATATGGGTGGCTGTAGCATTTGTCATTTTGTATATGGATTGCTATTGTAGGAGGCATGTAAAATTGCAAAGGGTATTTTTTTTTCTTTTAACGATAAGCCCCCAGTGTATTAAATATTCATCTGCTGTGGAAGAACACTATACCATCTTTTTGTCTCCTTCCTCCTTATTTTCTCATGGAAATATATTCAGATGTCGACAATATGTATTGTTCTCATAAAATGCTTCTCACCGCAACTGGTCCCCTGAGCAAAACTTAAAATCTTCATCAACAGCTGTTGCAAAATATGCTAACGTGCGTGCCCTTCAGCCTATAGGGTCACATCTAAATAACGCCAGCAGAGCACACTTGAGAGCTTGAACCCTGGCAAGTTGTGACTTTGAGCTGTGGGTGAGGATTTGAGGAATGTTGGCCTGAGAAACCTCTGCCCTTTTAAAGGAATCGCCCCCCTGCTCTGCTGCCTCGTTTCCAAAGGTGCTGTTCTGTGTCTTGTGTTGGGTTGCTTGGCTGACTTAAAAAGACTGAGAGGAGAGAGGGCTGTCTTCTAAAGATGTGACCAGTAGAGCCAAGGTCCCCACTGGGGCCACCTCCAACAGCAGTGGAGGAAAGCGAGTCTGTTCTGAGCAGCTCTGTGGGAATAAAAAGTGGGAAGAGTGGGTGGGAAGCAGGAGCAGTAATACTATACCTCTGAGCTATTTCCTCTTATGAATTTACTTCCACATGACCCCAGAACTGTGCTTCTCAAAGTGTGGGCCTGTAGCAGCAGCACGGACATCACCTGGGTAGCTCTTGAAATGCAAATACAGACCTCCTGAACCCTGTGGGGGTGGGGATTGAGCAATCCAATGTATTAGGCACTCCAGGTAACTCTGGGGCATGCTCGGGGTGAGAGCCACTGCCCTGGGAGCACTTCCCTGCTCACTGGCCCCTCCTGTTCCTAGCACAAGAACAAGGACGTGATTGCTCAGCCCGTGGGCCCATGGGTGGGTACAGGATTTTGGAGGACACTAGCAAAGCATAAACCTGCCTTCAGCTCTGATGGCAGGGCAGGCCCGGGATAGTTCTGATGATCTGTGTGCTTGTTAACTGGCCTGTTACCACGCTCCAGTCCCTGGAAAGAGGACAATCTTTTGAGTCAGACAAGAAAAGTCTTGCTGGTTACTAGCCAGATGACCTGAACGCATTGTGCAACCCAAGGCTCACTGTCTTCACCTGTAAAAGAGGGCCATCGTTCCACCACATAGGACTGTCATCAGGGATCAAAGAACTGGCACCTCGTGGGCACCCAATGAATGTTTGTTTGAAAAATGAAGGGGGAATATATGAAACTATAGCAGGATGTCTCTACCCACCATCCAGCCCCTATGTTGCCACCTTTCATTTCCGTTAAAATTTGAATCCAATGGCCCTGCTTTACCTCAGTACGCATTAACCACTTCTCTTGCTGCCACTCATGCTAGTGTAGGTACCTCCCCAAAGTGACTAACATATAGAAGCACTTAGCACACTGAGGACATATACATTCTGTGTGGTAGGTGAAATAGTGACTCCGAAAGATGTCCACATCCTAATCCCCAGACCCATGAAGATGCTCCCTTGTGTGGAAAGAGATTGTGCCCATGTGATTAAATGAGAATGTGAGATAGGGAGATGATCCTGCCTCAGCTGGGTGATCCCAGTGTCCCCAGAGGGCTTCTAAGAGGAAAGCAGAACAGTTTAAATGAGAGAAGGGGATTTGGTGGTAAAGGCAGAGGAGACACCGGAGAGAGGTGTAGATGCTGGGCTGCTGGCTTTGAAGATGGAAGAAAGGCCTTTAGAAACTGGAAAAGGCAAGAAAACAGATTTTCCCTAGAGCCTCCAGAAGGAATACAAGCCTGCCGCATCCTGACCGGAAGACTGCTGACCTGGAGAATGGTATGATAACACGTTCCTTGTCCATTCAAGCCACTAAGATTATGTTAATTTGTTATGGCAGCAGCAAGAGACTCGAATAGGAAGTCAAAATGCTACACCCATCTGACAGAAAAGGGAAAGAAGGCAGAGCAGGTCACCTTGGGGGTCACACAGCTTGGAAGTTGTGCATCAGGAATCACACTCAGTTGGATTCCAGTGCTCATACTTAGAATTATCACATTAAGCACTGCCCCACCAGGGGAAGGTGTCCCAAATCCTAGAACCATTTTCTGGGCTCTTTTTTCAATTTTACCAACCTGGCAGAGTTGGCCAAAAGGTCCACCTGGGGATTCTGCTCAAACAATATCGGATCTTGGTGATGAAGTCAGATCGATTTTCCTCCTAGGTGTTATGTACCATCAACGTGCACTGTTTTTCTTTTCTGAAGCAGTTTGTAAGGAAGGCAGGTGCCAAGGGTGTTGTTGAAGGAAAAACAGAAAAAAAAAAAAAAAAAAAAAAAACACCGGAGGTAGTTTCAGCATGCAGTATGCAGCAGGCAGACTCAAGTGGTCCTGTCTCCCTGAAACTGCAGTGTTCATTCCGTGGGAGGAAAGGGCAAGGGACTGGCACAGAAGGCTGCCGGCAGACGCTGCTCTCCCCTTCTCTAGCAAGGCTGTCATCAGCCATCTGAGCTGAGGAGCCTGGAAAAGGGGAGTCAGAGCTGGCCGCCAGGAGAGGAACTAGAGGGGAGGATGCCAAGCATAGAGGCATCCTCAGGACCCCAAAGAGCCAAGTTGCAGACTGAATGTTTTTGAACATCAAAGTCAAGCCAGGGCCCCAAAGAAGCCCAGACTTTCTTTGAAGCTGTTTTGTATACAGGCTGCAAGAGTGGGGAATGGCGCCAGTTAAGGCTCAGGGAGGCCTGATGCTGAGTTCGGTTCAACAGCTGCCTAGGGCAGCAACACCTGTAGGGTTATGGAGGAGCACGTGCTAGGGGCCAGGGGTGGGTCTGGGATGAGCCAGACTCAGCCCTGCCTTCAAGAGCCTTCTCATGCCCAGCCAGGAAGAATATAGTAATTCTGTGAATTCCTCTAATATGAGATCCAGCAGGATGAAGCCACAGGGAGGCACAGAGTCCTGGGGTTAGGAGAAGAAAGAAATCACATACTGTAGGGGTAGCTCAGCTCAGTGGTAGGAAGGTATAGGGCACTTGCCTAGCATGCTCAAGGTCCTAGATTCACCACTGAAAAGAAGGAAAACAGAAATCGTGTGGACTCGCTGGAAAGAAATGAATAGTTACTGAGCGGTCGCTCTCAGGTGGACTCCAAACTAGACAACAGTCACATAAATTATCTCTTTAGGCTGTCAAGAGGCTCTGGGAGGTCAATTTTACACTCTTCTGTAGATTAAGGCTCTGAGAGGTTAACTAACTTGCCCAAACTCAGCTCGTTCCTGCCAGAACTAGGACTGAGTATCTGTGTTTTGATTTCAAGCCCAGTGTACTTTCCACCACACTGAGCGGATTCCTGGGGGAAATCATAAAACGCCTCATGTGTTATTTAATGGCGTGGAAAGACGTTCAAGAGATACAGCTAAGTGGATAAGAAAGGTTATGTGATCCAACTCTTATTACATATACACATTTAGTTATTCTAGAAATATTAAGACGAATGTATTTTCTACCCTCGTTCTATCAGGTAACTACCTCTGAGTGTTAAAGCTGGGGGTGTTTTAAATTTCTTTTAACAAATCTATATTTTACAAGTTTTCCACAGGAAACAACACTTAACATATTCATGAATACTAATAGAATTCTGCACTTTAAAAACTCCTTTGGTGGAGTTTTGTCTGAACAACAGTTTCCAAGTATTTTAGAGGTGCCTGAAGTGGGGGAACATCAGGGGATGTCTAGAAATCTCAGCTGAATAAGAGCAAATGTACAGAAGCAGGAAGTGTTATGACTAGTTTTGCATCCGTGTATTCAGGGAACGCAGATTTAGGTGCCATTATAACAGGAGGACCAAGTAGGAGGGGAGGACATTGGGGGGAACTATGGGTATCAGGGAAGCTGCTATTGCCTTGGAAGGCCCTGAATTCCAGGTTAAAGATTTCATGCTGAGTTCCATAGATTATGAAGGAATTAAATCAGAGGGGGTGGCCCTGGAGATGCTGTATTAAAGGTAACTCCTTTAATGCCCTCAGGAATTAAGTGAGGGTTGTGTGTAAGAGGTTGGGTTTTCAATATGGAAGCATAAGGGAAGTACCTTTTTCCTCTGCCTAGAAGGGCCTGGATTATGGCACACTATCACCACCTGGTGGTCATATAACCAAATTGTAGGGCTAAAAGGTCCAATCAGGGCCCTGATTGTAGAGAAATTATTCCAGCAAAGCCAGAAATCCTAGTTGTCAGATTATCTGCATAACTCCAAAGCTCTAAAAGTTTATAAGTATATGGATAAAGAGTCTGAATGTCTCCAAAGTTGGGGACACTGCTTCTTCAAGCAATTCAGAATTGTTCAAACCCAGCAGATAGAGAAAAAAAAAAAAACATTATATCTCCAGGCATATACAAATCTCCAGGTCCAGCAGGAGGTTGAGAAGATTCAATAGCTTTGAGCCTTGAATTGAAGGAAAAAAAGCTTTCTTAATAATTCCTAGCAGGTTGACATTTAGAAGACTTAACTGCTGAGCATCAGGCAAGCAGTGATTTTTACAGAAGCTCTTGTTTTAGCTGATTCCATGGCCTGATGAGATGTCATTACAAGAACTGGATTTTGGACAGAAGTGTTGGCGTGCCGCTGATTCTGTGATTTTTGTCACCTCATCTGATTTGAGACACCTTTTGGCAACTATGCCTTCTTCTTTATCATACTCTGTTATAATTCCGAGGATGCCTGGTCTTGAGGTGAGCAGAGCTGGGCTCAGAGATATGTGTGTCAGTGGGGAGGCTGTGGAGACAAGGACAGAGATTATCATGGAGATGTAAATGAGAGAAAAGAGTCCACTACCATGTTGGCCACAGGCAGGCAGAGTAGCCATGGACAGCACTGGAAACATCTGTTCTGCCTTACACACTGCCCTCTGTGGTGGGATGAACACAGCTAGCAGTCCTGAGGGCAGGGTCCTCTCCCTGGCTCTGCCTCTAACTCGCTCTGTGACTTTGGGTAAAATGATCTTTCTGAAGTTACATGATCCTTTGCTGTAAAGCTAGATTTTACATTTGCCCCGTCTTTAATATCACTTGCTGTGAGGATAAAACAAAAACTTTGAGTATGAATATAGGACAGTGTAGTAGTTATCAAAGGATGTACAACTTCTTTGGAAAAGTCCAAGTGCTACATTAGGTTTACTTCTTATTCTCTTTCTTCTTGCCTTCTATTCTCCCTCCCATTCCTATTCCTGTTCTCTGTCTCCTCCTGGTCTTATCTCTGTTCCTGTCCCTGACACCCTCTCTGGTCAGATTCAGAGGCTGACCTGGGGGATTAGTCTGTCATCCCAAGTGTCTTTCCAGTGCTTGGCATGGAATAGATAGATATTCTGCAGAAACTGCTTGGTTTAATAGGTCCTGAATACCATTGGTGTGATTCATGTCTCCTCACCAAGGTTCTTAGTAACCTCTTAAGGAAACTGTTCTTCAAAAAATTTCAGGCTTAATCTGCAGTCTTTATGTTTGCTGTGTTTCTCCTGCACATCTCAGCATATCCTCCCTTTGGGATGACGGGTCCACTCTTAAGTGATTCCCTATGCAGAGAAGTATGAGAACTTGTATCTGATGGCAGCCCAGCACGTACCCAGCATGAAGGTTTCAGAGCCCAACCTTTAGCTGGAGTCAGGGTTCTGCTTTTTAGGATTGTGTGACCTTGAACAAGTTTCTTTACCTTTCAGGCTTTACATTATTCATCTTTGAGCTGAAAAATCTATACACCTTGGAGTGGTTGTGGGGATTAAATGAGATGAGTAAAAATGCCGGTTTTAAAGGGTAGATATTAACTTTAGTAGTTTAACAAAGTGTTAGCTGTAAGTTTAACATTTCCACCTGCCCTGGACTATTAAGAATGATTTGCAGATTTTCAGCTTCAGGTTCAAGATGGGATGTTGCATTCCTTCTTTCATCACAGAGTTCCTTTCCCCCAGTTTTGTTCCATTTTGTCTTTCTAACATGATCCACAAAGCCCCAGGGTTCTCCAGGGTGGGGTGTTGGTGGGACCTAGGCCTCTCATCTATTCTACATCTTGGAGTCTGGAATGGGTTTTATTTTCTACAGACAAAAAAAAAAAAAAAAGAATTTTGAAAACTTTGGTCTAGGATGCAGACACTGGATCAAAAATGGGAATTAGATAAAGGAGCAGACTTTGGTAGGATGTAGCAGCTATAATATCACAGAAATGCTGTGGGAATGCAGAGGGGACCTGGATACACACAGCCACTCTTGTTGAACTGTGAAGTCGATGGGTCTGTCATTGCCACAAGAAGGAAACCCAGTGGATGACAGTGGGCATTGCATCCGCAATCAATTTTTCAATTGACGGTGTGTTCCTAGTCGAAAGCTGGTAGTAAGTTAACTATATCACTCAACACCTGGTGTGGTATTGACTCGGGAAGATACTTCCTAGTTTAAAGCATCAGGAAAGTAGAAAGAATGAAACTGTCTAGAACACACAAATGCTGTGTCTCACAGTTATAACTGTTTCTTCTTTGGGGTTGGAGAGGAAGACCTGGGGAGAAGAACAGGGTGCTTACTCCTTAGTAGGAGCTGCAGCAGGTACAAAGGGATTCGGGAGTGGGTTGGAGGTGCAGTGCAAGGGGATTGGGGCAAAGTCTTTGAAAAGATTCTCTGCTGAGCCACATGCAGTGGTGCACAACTGTAATCCCAGTGATTTGGGAGGCTGAGGCAGGAGAAGTGCTCAAATTTGAGACCAGCCTCAGCATTTAGCAAGAGCCTGCCTCAAAATAAAAATAAAAATGCACAAGGGCTGGGGTTGTAGCTCAGATAGCTGGGTTGGTCTTGTGCTTTGGGGGTTTGGATGGTTTGGGGTTGCATAGTATTTAAACTTCCAAGCAATTTACTGGGCCCAGCCTCATTGATCTGATTGATTTGGATCAGATGCCTGTGTCAATTATATGCTATGTGGCCTTGGGCAAATTATTTCATCTCAGCCAAGCTTCAATTTCTCCATGTGAATCATGGGGGTAACAGCCTCTTTGAGAGAAAGAAATGACAGGTAAAGAGTTTGGTGTGGTCCTTTGTGTGTAAGTTCTCAGCATCCCTGGGTTCAATCCCTGTACTAAAAAAAAAAAATAAAATAAAAAAATAAAAAAAAGTATATTCTCAGCTGCTCATAAACAACATGGTATTCTATTTTTTTAGTTATTGATAGACCTTTATTTATTTATATGTGATGCTAAGAATCAAACCCAGAGCATCCCAAGCAAATGCGCTACCTCTAAGTCACAGCCCCAGCCCCTCTATTTTTTAATTGACATAAAACCATTGCACATATTTATGGGGTACAATGTAATGTTTCAACACATGTATTCAAGGAACAGCCTGATATTCTTTGGTATTCAGGGGCATTTAGAATTTTGTGGTATTCCTGGAAAGTGTTCTGTAATTACTTGGAACAGTTATATGTCATTGTTATACTTCTATATCTCTTAATTTTCCAAACATCAGCCTTTCAGCTTCCAGATTCCATTAGCCTTTAACAGGAACCCTCCATATAATCTGCAGATCTAGTACAGAAAGAAGTGTTAATTTAGGCCTTACTGATTCAGAATGTGTGATAACTGTGTCAGAGATGGAGGAAAATTGTAACTAGTACCGCTGAGGAGGAAAATGCTTGCCAGAGCAGGTTCATACATGCTCGCAGGATCTACCTAACAAGGACAAAAGTGAGTAGGTATTTAAGAGCACACAAAGTGATATCCTAATTGCAACCCCTTCTTGCCTTTTCATTGAAGCAGGACCTCCATTAGTTAGTGGTTGAATTACTTAGGTTTGTATTACTCTGCTTGGTAAAAATAATGACACCTGATTGTTCTGGAAAAGCAAGCTTTTTTCTTTTTAAAATTATTCTATCCCTCCACACCCAGTCTCCTCAATTGGTTTGAAGTCCCAGGTTCACCACAAAGGTATGTGATCAGCTGCACAGCACTTGCTATTGACTTTTAGGTTTGAGGACAGCAGGAAGGCAACAGAAGAAGGAAGGTTCTCTAGGGTTCTAATGAAACCTTGCCCTCAAAGTCAGGAAAGCTGCCAGTTACTACATAATTAAGAATACAACCTCCACAAGTTTTGATGTGAGACAGGATGTGGAACCACCTGGGCTGGCTGGCTGGCTGTTCCACGGATGTAGACACCTACACTCCCTGGGGGATGAACTCTCCACAGTATGATCTTGTGCTTTGAGGGTTTGGGTGGTTTGGGGTTGCATAAGTTGCCAAAAGGGTTGCATTTAAACTGCCAAGCAATTTACTGGGCCCAGCCTCAGTGATCTGATTGATTTGGATCAGATGCCTCTGTCAATTATACGCTATGTGGCCTGGGGCAAATTATTTCATCTCAGCCAAGACTCAGTTTCTCCATGTGAATCATGGGGATAACAGCCTCTTTGGGAGAAAGAAATGACAGGTAAAGATTTTGGTGTGGTCCTTTGTGTGTATGTTCTCGGCAAATGTTAAGTCTGTTTGTTAGAGAGCTGAAGGGTGGTTTTGTGATGAGAGGATGCCACCAGATCTCCTATGACATACTCTATGGACACCTTTGCCCCAGAGCAAACCAGCAGCCAGGATTCCTCCTTTTCCAGCTACCAGGACTTTTGTGTCCCCTGTGCGTTCAGCTCTCCACATGCCTGGTCTCCAGGTCTACTTTGGTCTCTCAGCAGCTCTGCCTCCTTCCATAGGGAGTACTCATCTGGAATTGTTTTTATTTGAAGATTAGGCTCCTGTGTATGTGTAGGTTGCTGCTGTTCTTTTCATGCTTTGTCTAATTTTTCAGATTCCAGAACCTTCTACATGTCCTGCCCTCCAAGGCCTTTACCTTTCCAGGAGGAATTTTTTGTGTTCTGGAATGCTGACTTGCCTCTGAACAGACGTGCATAGGTTCTCTGTCCCATCATGATGGTGTCTAGATATCCTTGCCTGGAGCTCCTGGTGTCTACAGAAACACTGATCTGCGTGGTTTCTCCTCTGGGCCCTGGCCCTCTGCCTGTTTAGCTCCTATGTAGCCTTCCATGCTTTGGTGTCCTGATACTAAAGCATGTGAGATATACAGACATATACACACACAAATAAATGGAGAAATAGGTAATTTGAAAATAATAAGTAGAGTTTTGGCAAAACTCCTCTGAAATGGATGGAAAGAAACCGTGGCCTGTAACTGTGTTGAGTGTGTGTCCACTGCGACCGAAGTCATTGGCATCAACTCTTACTTATGGCCTTATCACCCAACATCTATCAGCTCCCTGTGCCTTGTGAGCTGCCCTGCAGAGTGCAGAGCGACACGTGGATGGGAGACCTGCTCCGACCCTATTAAATGGACCATACATCAATTCTATGTTCTGCCACATTCCCTAGTAATAGTGGCCTTGTTTCCGGTTTTATCTTGAAAATTCTAAGTAGCTGGAAACTGTAATAGAAAGCTCAATTATCAAGCTGGCTAATGTAGCTTATATTTAAGTGAAGCAAGCCTGGATTCTGTATCTGGAGAATTCATTTATGGTCCCAGCTCATTCACTAATCTGAGAAAGGTTCTTCTTCCTCATTTTTTGTTTTATTTTTTAGTAAAAGGAGGCAGCTGCTTTAGGTGAGCCACAGCTAGAATTCTGTTAGGTAAAAAAAAAAAAAAAAAAATCATTTAAAAATGTCTGTATTACCAGAGAGGCACATGAATTGCGGTCTCCTTGCCCCTTGATGTTACAGTTGGTGGATCCCATGACTGAGACCACTCCCCGTGAGGCTTAGGATTGTTAGCAACAGAAATGCCCCCACTGGCAGCATCTCTCCTTCATGAACATTCCCGCCCTCTTGGCTGGTCTTATGTGACAGGCCTTTTGCCAGAATCAGCTTCTTTAAAAATACAGATTGACTTAGCTATTTCTTCTGCTGCTGCCTTTAAAATTTTTCAGTTCATGCAAAACGAAAATCAGACATTTGGAACCATTACTATTGTAATGACCTAAGACCAAGGACTGGATCATGAGGCACATTTTTCTATGGGATTGAAGATGATCCAGGACACTTTTACATGTGTATATATGACAATAAAAACTATATATTACCCGGCAAAGCAAATTCCCTAAAGCTAATGGAAATCATGTCATTCCTATCCATGAGATATTTTTTCAAGGGCATCTTATAATTTCTTCCTGGTTACAGAAATAAATATATGCTCATTATGGAATAGAAAAACAACAATAAAATATCCTCGAAATGGCTACCTTCAACATCTACACATGTATATATACATTTCTATTTTTGGATATCTGCATTATGCCTTTGGCATCAAACATTGTATTTTATGCATTTCTCATATGATTTGAAATAGTTCAAATCATTATTTTCCATGGCCATACATACAGTCCATAATGGTTGTATCATAATTTATTTAACTGTTGCCATAAAATATCAGTATATTTTTATTTAGACATGCGTTTGATTTCTGAAAATGGCTTTGTGATAGAAGGACAAATTGGTCTTTGGACTAATAGATTTGAAGTTCATATTAACTGTGAGAAAAAATTGCCTGTAATTTGCACCTTCCAATTTTCTATTCTACCCACAATCTAAGTTGATGAATGTTTAAAGATTCAAATAATATATAGGACTTATTTTGGAGATACTATTTTTGTAGTTAGATGCGCTCAAACCAGTAGTAGAGATAAGAATCATCAAAGCAATGAAACATTAAGAAAAGGTAGGAAGGGAAGAACACTGATGTTTTTGGAGCACATGCTCTGTGGATGCTCATACGTTATCTCATAAGTTCTCATAACTAGTCCCAGAGGCCAATGTTATTGTCCTGGTTTCACAGAAGACAATGCTGAGCTCAGGGAGGTTCTGCACTTGCCTAGGTTTATGTAGCTAGAAAAAAATGGCAGAACCAGCATTTGAATCCAGGTCTGTCAAATCTAAAATCCACATTTTCCCTGTATTAAATCATGCTGCCTAAATACTATTAAGCTCCAGACTGAGGTTATTGCTGCCAGCTTTCCTGCCCAATAACACTGTAAAGCTCTCAAAGAAATTCAGAAAGATAATCTTTAAGGTTGGAATTTTCTGTTTCTTGGAACCACTTGGGGGCAGATATAGGATCCACCATCCTTCCAGTCCAGCAGCATCTCTTCTCCTACTCCCTGAACCATAGCAATTCAGCTTTTCCCCCGTTTGTATATTGGGCTTCTGAGTGCTTCACTGGAATGCAATTGATGTCCTGTAGGAACTTGACTCAAAGCAGATCTATACTCACCCCACTGCAAAATGAGCCTGTTAAATTGGTACTTTCTCCCAAAACATCCTTCCCAGATTTCCTATAGAAATCTTCCTCCATTGAGCCAATTTTGTTGTTTGAGACTTAGAGAAGAAATAAAAAGAATTTTCTTTGTGTTAACTCTGCATTGCAGTGTTTATGTCTCCACTTAGGAAGATAGTTTTCTTCATAACCCCCCTACAATTGCCCACTTGGAGGATTTCCTTTCTTTCCTATGACAGGTGTAAAATAGCACGCAGTCCTGGCACTGACCTTGTGGCACACTGTGGTTCTCAACACCTTTGCAGCTTGATCCCACGTATTCAAGCAATTCCTGAGCTCAGGCCCTCACCACAGACTCAGCGATGTCTTTTTAATCCACCTTCTTTTCATGCTTCACATTTACAGAATGCTGTTTTCCAAGGAATTTTTCTCCATTTATTTGAAATACTAATAAGGATACATTTATTTACTGAATATTAAAGTTCAATATTAAGATTCTACTGTGTGAAACGAAGTTCGACACTAAACAACAATGGTGTGGGAAAATGTGTCATGTAATGTGAACTTGAAAATTATAAAAAAGTTGTATTTATCACTTCATGGTTGCTTTACATATATACCTTAGGCTACAAACCCAATGAGCTGGTATCTATGAACAGGAAACAGCTCTCCTGGCGTCTGTAATTGGAGGTGCACTTGTGCATTACTGTTTGAGCTAGGTCTTGTCGGTTCTTGGTGAGTGATGCTTGTCAGTAACTCCAGGGCTCACGTGGTTTACTGATGTAAGTTTGCATGACACTTTCACATCCTTTCACTGTAGGTATGGGTTGGTGCTCCCACTTTATAGATGAGCCAACTGAGGTCATATCCTCCCGGGTCACAGAAAAGAAACTGGATTGAATTGTCTTCTACCTCAGAGTCTGCTGCATAGTATTTGATTTTCAGAATTGGGTAGCATTTATGCCTTTTATCATCTGGGTGTCCTTGTCTTCAAGTCCTCACAAGATAAAAATTCCCAGTAAACATACATATTTGTACTTAAACAAACAAATGTTTTGCATTCACAACCGAAAGCTAAACTTCACAAAACGCATTTGGTGAAAGCTGATCCCTCTCCATGGACAGCTGCCTACCCTGTTAGAATGTAGGACCTACACCCACTGCCGCTGCACGTGCCAACGCGGTGTGATCACTCTGAACGCGGTTATCACTCTCCTCAGTACCCCGCCTGAATGTATGAATGCAAGACAGTGTGGTATTTTGGAACATGATGTTAAGTTTCCTGATTGGAAATGTTCTTGAACTAAAATATCCTCCATGACAAGCTTTTTTTTGTGTGTGTGGTTAAAAATAAAGATAAGCATCTCGCAGGTTACCCGATCTGCTAATTACTTAGACTTCAGATCAGGTATTTGTGGGTGAAATTAGCATGCAATAACCATCAGGTTTTGACCAAGGCTTCTGATGGAAGAAAGGGATCGCTGTAGGTGATAAACTGGTAAGAAAAATAAAAGCAGCACATTTTCAAGGTTAAATTTGATCTCCTAGGTTAAATGATGGCTTAAAGTCTTAATGATGTTCAGCCAGGGAGCTGGGAGAACAGGGGAGGCAAAGCTGCTTCCTTCTCCGGGGGGAGGACTGTGTCGAAGGGTGTGGTTTTTCATTCAAAGAGGCTGATGACTGGAACTCCTGATGCAGGTTAAGTCCCCCCTTTCATGGTGTAGGAGGCTCTGCAGGAGCTGGTTATTTTCCAATTAGCAAAAGGGAAGAGGCTGTTCTCGCATCAGAAACTCTGACTTACATTTTTGTATCTATCTAGCTCTGTAACAATCTCTCTCTCCCCCCCTCCCTCCCTCTCCCTCTCTCTCTCTCTCTCTCTCTCTCTGTATTTATGTTACTCTATGCTTATAGTTCTGAGATCTAGTCCTCAAATGTCTGAGGTTGGATCTGAGGAAAGACCTTTCTGCATCCGAACCCTTCTCCTCTTGGTGTCCCCCGTCCTTGGTTAAAGGTGTCATCTAAATGTAAACACAGCGTGGTGGACACTACTTTTTCCTTTCCATCCCCCCCACTTCATCTCTGCCTGTATCCTTCAAATGGCATAGAATATGCTTCAGAATGACTCACCCTCAAAAAGGAATGGGACCTTTTTAATCCTCCAAAGTGCACTGTCTGTCACCCAGTATTGCTTCAGATGACATGACAGTGCCCCCAACAATCTAACCAAGAACGCTTTCCTAGCCTCGTTGGGTCTCAGTGGCCACATTTGCAAACAGGGGAAAGTAGCAGTACCTATGTCAAAAGGTTGGATGAGGAGTACATGTGTGAATATTTGTGAAGAACTTAGAGGAATGGCTGGTTTCTAGTAAGTTGTTAAAAATTGTTCATTCAATAAAGACAGAGATTGACTGACACCCAGGAGAAAATGAACTATGTAGCCATTCGTCATAATTAGTAGATAAAAACAATGTGCTTTTGGCCAACATTAGCCACCCTAGAGGAGGGATGGAAGGTTAGTGTCTAAAGCATGCTGCAGTTTACCCAACCCCCACCGACTCTAGGAAGTTGAGAACCCACGACTTGCAAAAGCATCTGGCTGATCTCCAGTGGAGATGACACTTCAGGGAGGAGGAGACCAACAGGCCTTCTTTAAGCCAAGTCAGATCATCACATATTTGCCCACTGTCTGGAGGAGTGGAAAACTCCATGCTGTCACTTCAAGCACTCTGGGGATCACATCTGTCAGGGTGAAATTGCTCATCCCATACTCTGGGGACAGGGACTTGGAATCCAAGTCTGACATGTGATCAACACTCTGTTTGGGATAGTGGTCACAGCAAACTCTTCTGGAAGGGAATTTGGTATGATTTTCTGCAAGTCAGTGTGCAGCTGGGCTGGGCTTTGGCACATCTCCTTGTGAATTGAACTGTGGCTTTCCATGCTCTCTAGGGTTTGGGATTTGGCTCCAACCGAGAAACATACACATACCTCAAAGGCCTGATGCTATTGCTCTTCAGTTCTGGATATTATGGAATTTTACTGATCGGAGTCTGAGGTATGGGCGATTATCCCAAAGTACTTGGGTTCTTATCTATTCATTCCACAGTGCAAGCATTTGTTTATGCTTTTATTGAACAGTCTAATGATAGCTGACTATGTGACAGTCGGCAAGATAGGGCTAGTCACTAGACTAGATTATAAAGAGAACCAAAAGCCTTTAAAACATATTCACAAGTGGGAGAGATTTGTGTAAAATCAATCACAAGAAATTTTTCTTTATCTCTTTTGTGAATACCCAGTGCCTTTTGTAGCACCTAGCACATGAGGATAGGGGTGTCCCTTAAATCTTGGCTAATGGAGAATAGTGGGGTAAATGGTACAGCAAAGCTGGGGACAAAATCCGTGAGAACCAAATATATCATGTTTGTGAAGCACAGACACCTAATTGTGTCCAGTGATTTGAATTTTGCAATTTGGCTTTATATTCACTGTATTGCTTAGTTTTTGCATAAATAACTCCTTGAATTTAATTTCTTATTTCCTTTATAGATGAAACACAGAGGAGCTAACCACCTCCCAGTATCACACAGCCTACAGTGGTTACCATTCCCAACATAAAACTGTCTCTGGACTGAAATTCATGACATTCCCATGTTTATGCCAAAGGAGCTATTATTGTTTCTCTAGAAGTGTCAAAACCTTATGTTTCAGATGTTATAATCTTCTCCCATTTGGCTAGAATGCCTGGGTTTGGTCATTTATTTATTTACACACACATACCGAGTTCTCCATGCTAGGTGCTAACTTAATTAATTCTGTCTAAGATTTACTACATGTAAGATGTAGGGTTTTCCAGTGTTCTAAAGCTTGGAAAAGGATAGATTGTTCTCTACCTTGACACCATATTGATCACGCTATTGTTTGGGTGATTTAGAAGGAACGGGAGGCTCTGACAATACCCAGGCTCCTCAGCAGGAACATTCCTCTCACCAGTGCCTACACAAGATGAATGGCATTGAGCTGAAGCTGCTCCGTCCATCTTTACAACCTGGAAAAGTCCATCTAAAAAAGCCAAACCTCTGTAGGGCTAGCACTAAGCCGTGGAAGTTTATTCACTGTTTTCACCTCGGATTGAATGTCATCTGTAGAATGGGGTGCTGGAGAAGAAGCCAGTTCCTGAGGGTCTTTATCTTTTTTTCCCAAGCCTTGGCTGTAGTTCATCTCCCTAACCTAAATGATGGCTTTTATAATGCCATAGCTACCAAAATTTCCCTTCTTCCTAGACCGCCTCTGCCTCCTAGGGTCTCAGGCTTCCTGTTTGCTTTTCACTCCCACAGATTCCTGCTGGGCTGTTCTCTGGCGCCATCTCCTTGGTCCCTGGGGAGGATAATAGAGAGGAGCTGAGAAGATTCTGTGGAGCTGGCTCTTCCTGGGCCATTTTATGACTCATGGACTATAGGGGGTGCTGGCCTCTGGGCGGGAGAACTTGTTTCTTCCTTTCTGCTTAAAAGAAACTACTCAAGGACCCACTGTCTCAGGCAGCCAGCCGCCTTTTCCACAGAAGGTGGGAATGGTATTGGACCATTTGCAAAAGTGACAAAACAAACAAACAAACAACTCTAGAATTATCCTAAAAATGGTAACGGGAACAGATTTCTAAATATTTTATTACATCTCTTCTGACGCCACCTCCCCTCCCCCCCTTGTTTTTTCCTCTTTTCCTCTGCTTTATACCCTTTTAAAAAAAGAAAGAAGTGACAAGGAACTGGCTTCTTCCCCAATCAAGAGTAGGAACAGTCCTTTGGCTTTTGAACAGCTCATGAGATTTTTCTTATGCAAAAGTTTCAGGGAATATCTTCCAAAAAAGTCATGAGTGAGGAGGGTAAATGGTTGCAGCTGGATTAACACCCTGCCTTCTGGGTGCTGAGACCCCGGTGGCATCTTTATCTGCACAGTTGTCCCTGTTTTCTAGAACACAATGTGGAATGCTCACTTGCCCGTTCCTGCTTCTGCTGGGTTAAAACACCAGGGTCTCCCTCTACCTTGAGTGTGGGGAGGAGAAAGTGATGCTCTTGCGAGGTGTCTGAATCCTTGGATCTGGGCCCAGTGATTCACCACATTTGCTGTTTCTAAACACATCATCCGCCTTTGTCAAGTTTCTGCTGTGGTTGGATAATTAATGTTATTGGAGGAAACGAGGAATTTTTTCCCCCTCACAGCTGAAGATGAGACAATTTGTCAAGCATCACACAAGTGTATTTTGCTTAATCTTTCCCATTGGAACAGTCTCTGTTACCCAATAGGCCAAGGATTCTTCCCAAGATCTTCCCATGCCTGAGGCCACAGCTCCCCAAGAGTCAGGATCCATTAAGAGAGGGCAAAGAAGCAACTCTCCTAGTTGTTACTCTGTTGCTTTCTCTTTTTCTCACTTTTCTTTTTTTCCTTCTCAATTTGGAAACATTTTTCATCCCTTCTCTTGAGTTGGATTTGGCTGGTTTTCAGGTTTGATGTTTGCGTGCCTGGAGAGGATACATTTCCTTCAACTTCTAGAGCCAGGTGAGTGATGGTCTTCACTGTACATCTCTGAGGTACCCAGACAAATGTTCCTTGCCAGGGCTCACCTCCCTTTACTAGTGCCAGAATCAGAACCAGCACTGTTCCCATTTCTCAACAAGTGTTTCTGCCATAACCAACAGGGCCAGTGACAGTTCCTCTCAGTACACACACCCTCACTGAGGCACAAGCATGACAGTTAGCTCAGTTCCATTTTCTTTCCCACTCAAAAAAAAAAAAAAAACAAAAACAAAACTGAATGCAGGCTGTGAGGGGGAATTTATTATGTGGTAACCTTGAATCTCCTCTAATTTATGAAGTAAAAGCTTAATTGTTTGGAAACTTTAGAACTTGTACTATTCTTAGCCACAAATGGCTCATGACACATCTGGAATGATAGGTCACCTAGAGTCACTGAGAATGACTGCTTTCCACAGCAGAGATTTTTTTCCACAGCCATCTTGCCCAGAAGCTGGGTTGATAATGGAGTCTGTGGCTCACGGTTTCTTAGTGAATGGTATTTTCACCTTGAAAAACAGGTCATCAGAAGACTTATGGATCGGAGAGGCTTAAAGACCAGTAATTGTTTGATGATCTCAGGAAGGCTTAGGATATCCATATTGAAGCAGTTTACCTGTGGGTCTTTCTTGTCTTGCCCTTTCCTTCAGTATATATTTCCAATTCATAAATAGGATATGTTAAGAGGAAAAATGACATTCAAAGATCCAAAGAGGATTTTTGTTGGTAGAGAACAATGCTTTCAAAATTAGCTGTGATCTTTCTGAAGGATGACTTAGGCATCCGAAAAGAAGTAATTTCATACCTTGGAATTGGGAGATGGAGGAGATATAAAGAAAGGATTTGGTTAGGAGGGTGGCACATAAGCACTTGAGGCCCACATATCATGCAGAGCCACCAGCTTCTTGTCAACAGGCTGGGTGTGCTCACTGCAGGAAAGGTGTCTAAGTGACTAGAAGTAGATTAGCTTGACAGAGTCTGTGCTTGAGGAGAGATCGATAGATGCCATTGAACATGAGCGATAATGGCTGTGTCCTGCTCTAGCCTGGGCCTCCATGTCATTTGTGTGCCCTTGCATAACACTTTGCTCCTGAGGGTTCTTAGCGATTGGAGAGAGCCCATGCATGAAACCTATGATCCAGAATAACAAAGTTGTTACTGATGCATGTAGTTATAGAGAAGAATCGCCGTGGAGTTTTAGAGCCAGAAGAAAATTTTGAGTGTGTCATACCCAAATCCCCTCATGCAAATCAATTAACAAAAATTATATAGCCAAACATTCAAGTTGATGCCCTGTAATTAGTAACTGGAGTTTGAGGTACTCAACAAGGTAATAAAGCCCATTAACAGCCGTCAGACCCACTGAGTCTCTCTGGCACCGCTAGTGGGTTAGCAGCTGCTCACTGGATGGAGTGGCTGCAAGGAAGGAAATGTTTTCTCTCTGGGTGTGTTGGGCTCCATCCAGCCTATGCCAGTCACACCCCCATCTCCTTTTCTGTAAAAATTAGCAAACTTTTGCCTACTTTTCTAGAGGCTGGAGGAAGAGCAAAGCATTGAGGTATAAATCTTGGTGCAAGCTTATGTAATGGATTCCTCATGCCATTCCCCCAGGGTAATGGACACAGCATTGAGACCCAGCCTCTTGGGATCCTGTAGTGTGTGTTTTTGGTGCTGGTGGCTCTTTTGATCCTGTCTGCACTCTCATGACTCTTTTTGCTAATGTGAGTCTCTGCTAAGACACCTTTCCTCCCTTAGTCTATCTGGTACCCTCTTATGCTCCAAAGGCCAATTTAGCTGTGACTTCCATTTTTTACCCGAACCTGCAGTACATCAATCACCCCTCTGTCCACAACCATGCTTCGTGATTGCATCCATTAGTCTGTGAATTGCTTATTTATCTATAAGTGCTTGGCTCTACTGCTCTTAACATGTTCTCAGTTTAACCTAGAGCCTGGCTTGAAGTTCTTACCTAACAAATACTTATGAGAGCATAAATAGATGTCCTTAAAAAAGGGCTCCTTTTGCTTTATTTCTACATAAAAAGTAAACTCTGTGAGGACAGTGATGCCTATTTTGTTTACTAAATGCCCTAGCAGCTAGAATATTACTTAGCATACAGGAGATTTCAATAAATATTTGTTTAATGAATGAATGGATTACAATGGATGAACTTTAAAAAAAATTGTAACTCTGCAGATGTTAGACTTTTGCTCACAAACATGACAGACTTAGAAGAGAGTTAGACCTGTGATGATGCCTTTCCTTGTGTGGATTTTGGTATGTGTGTCGTCTTGTCTAGTGCCACTTCCTTCTGTAGCTTCTTATCATGGAGAGTTGTGTGGCCCCTCAGCCATTCCCTACTTTAGGAATTGGGGAAGCTGTGAGAGAATGTGAGTCTTAAGCATTGATTTCAGAAAAATGTCCACTTACTTTGCTGTCACTGTCTTTCCTGGCTTCTCATTCTCCACCAAGGTATCTGGAAAAGGAGGCTGGAGGAGGTGCAGAGTTTGTTTGTTTGTTATTTTTAGTTTTTTTCGAGAGAAGATGTTGGGTTTCAGAGGGTGAAATAGCACTGGAATTTTTCCCAAGCTACTCTTGTTGACTACTTGATGGAAAGAGATGAACAGCTCTTTTCCCTGACTCACCTTAAAATGCAAGGTGGGTACTTTTATGGTGAGACAGACCAGGTGCTGGTTGAGCACACAGACTGGATGGCATGATGCAGAGCCCATGTTTCATTTACTGGTTTCTCCTTGTCCCATTGTAGTGTTTTGCTTATAGTAAGTGTTTAATAAATAACTGAGGTTTGAAGTAAATGTTTGATAAATTTCATCTTCAGAAAGATTGTTAGAGGTCAGAACTTTAAAACTTCCTGGTAACAAAATGAAGAGGACGGTGCCAGAGAGGGGATATGCAGCTCAAAGCGTCACAGTTCTCTCGTAGCGCTAAACACCAGTGGCAGTGCTTGTCCTGTGGGGCAAACCTCACGGGGCATTTGTATTGTAGAGATGCATGACTATGGGATGCTCCAGTGGTTTAGAATCTGGGGGTGGGCTTCAGAACTTTTATTTGCCTCTTCAGCCCCACTTGGTACTCAAATGTCCTGACTTGATAATGATTAAGAGGTGTGGTCCAGATATGTCTTCCTCAAAGTAAAGAACAAAAGAGGAAGGTCCATTCATTCACTCAGCCCGTTTATTGGTCACTCATTAAGCATATGACATTGCATTTGGTTCCTGGTAGAGGAGCACCAGATGAGGAACTTCTAGATCAGGGTGTAGTCCTGGCACTTTTGCTTAACAGCTTGAAGTTTGGTGTCCTCTCCACATCAGGCTCGGCTGATGTCCCAGAATGCCAGAAGCTCTCAGCTCATGTTCTATTAACTGGTATCATTTGCCTGGGTTGTAAATAAATCTAAGGGTACATTGGGTTTAGAGTAAAAGAACACCACCCGTGGTCTGTGGGTGGAGTCTGCTGAGGGAGATGGGTAGGGAGTAGCATGTATTCGGTTTCACTCCCTTCCCAGGTAAGATAATCCTTGAGGTTCCCACTCTTGGGTTCCGTACTGCTTAAGACCATTGAGTCTTTTCCTCTTAAGAATGTAAAACCTTCCCAGGTAAGGCATGGTTCTGTTTAATTTCATGTAAAAAAAAATGAAAGCAATAAAGGGCAGCCAAAGCAATGTGATGATTACAAATTGTATTTATTAGTAGAGAAATGACAATTTTACTACAAACACATTTTTCTTTTCAGACCATTGGCCTTAAACAGAACCAAAGAAAAGTATGATTTCCCTGGGTCAAATTAGTCTCCATATACTGCAGTATGGAGTATTGAAAGGAATCCAAATCCACCGGTGGAATTCTGCCTGAGTTACTATTTAGCCTAAATGAAAGTTTAGTCATCTATGCCTCATTTCAGTGAAAACCTTGAATCTTTAAATAAGTCACATGAAGTTTAAAAATATAAGCAAGAGCCTTTTTGTATATTTTCGTCTAGGAGACAGATTTAACTCTAATTCGAAATTGTGTTTCATTAGGGATGTTTTCTTTTGACTATGAGTTTAAATTAAGGTTGTTATACATAATCATGTTAGCATAGGGAGGGCCGAACAAGGTCATAAAATGTGGACCAAATTTATGAGATGGTTTTATTTGTATGTACACATCATCTGTGAGTGCTCATCTATGTGTAAATGATGGCTGCACAATAGGGTTTTTTTAAAATTGTATGCCCCATTTTAGAGAATGGCAATCACTGTAGAACTTTACAAGGTCAAAGAGGATCAAACAAATGGAGCCAGTAAGTGCATTTCATGATTTTCCAATAATGAGTTTGTTCTGCTTCTAAGAAATATGGTAAAGTATCCTTACCATGTGTGGTTCATTGCTACACAGAACCACAGACTGTTGAGTTGTATGAGATCTCCACGTACATAACTTCCTACTGTACGAGCTTACAAGTTAATTTTTAGAAGTGCATTAGATCATCACATAAAAGGAGTTTTGCCATGTGTGGTATTTCTAAACTCTTGGGTCTTGTCTTCTATCTCTCTGGAAAGCTGGGATTATTTACCTACTGCCTCCTTGATAGTCATAGCAGAGTTCAGAGGTTGGCATCACACCATATTCCTTGATTCCTAGTCCGGTATTTGTTCTGTCCTCAAATAATTAAGAAAATAAAGACAGAATTAACATAGCGTACAGACCAGTGGATATGAGAGAGAAGAAAGGGGAGTTCTTATCCAATGACTTGGTCTTCCCGAATCCTGCTTGGCAGGCTGCTCAAGATTTTCTCCTGGGGGTATTTGTATGTTTTGTCATCTCTGACAACAAGAACAGGTAGCTAATCTTTAATAGTGTTTTCCCTTTGGTTGTGGCTGCCTGGAAGCTCCTGGCTAGTGTTCACATGGAACCTCCACAATTGTATTAATCATCTTGAGGTTAGTATATTTGCTTCCTCTTTTCCTCAGCACTGATTTATGGCATATCTGTGCTTTGTTGTAATCTTCAGATCCTCTCTGGAGGGTGGTAGGAAAGGCAATGAATAAATAAAAAGGAAGTGATCAAGAGAGAATGGCATCTTCTTAGCAGCTGGACCAAGTTCTTTTCTAGAAGTGGTGGTGGGTTCCCTTGATGAGGAAAAAGCTTGTCTGCTAAGCTCTCTATAGGAGATAAGGGAGTCCTTGGGTGTCCAGGTTGCAAGGACAAGGTTTCTTCATGGATGAAGAGGCACAAGAAGGATCACTGGTGGGGTTGCTAGGCTCAGAGAAATGTGGGAAGAGACTGTGTGATGGAGACCCCTTCATAGGCCCTTCGGGTCTTCAGTAAGGTGAACAATTACAATAGACCAGAGTTCCTTGATTCTCTCATGGAAGCTGGTGATGAGACTGCCTCCTCTGGTGGAAGTGGCATAGGAAGAGTCAGAGGACTGGGTGAAGTCTGATGCCTGGCTTACATGGGCTTGTGAAAGTCACATTTCAGCATTTAGAATCCCCAGAAGTGACTTCCGTTCATTCATTGGAAGCATCCTCAAGGGCAGCAAAGCAAACTGCCTGATGTGAAGCTCAACAGGGCTGGAAAGGGAGCCCCCTTCTTAGAGATGTCCCTGCAGGTAGTGTCCTCTCCTCTCAGTGCTTCCTATGTGGAGTTTGTGAGCTCCCTTCATTTAATCAGCTTTCAAAACCAGTGACCGGGTAGATTTTGCCCATGTAGCAGGTCATTTGGGCCTCCTTTCCCATTGCACTAGTCCGCCTGATCCCATGATTATTTTAGATTAACTTCTGAGTAGGTTTATAAGAACCTCTTAATAATGTCGAGCATTTGGTCAGACTATCTGCTTCACTTTTTGACCAGAATAAATTGGCCATGAAATCACAGCAGTGCTATTCACATTGTTAAGCAATTCCTCCTCACCCTCTTTATGTTGTTCTTTCTTTTGGGGGAAAGTGTGGTTTAAATATATTTATTAGGTCCTTTGTTAGTTCTCCTTGGCAGGGGATCCAGGGTGCCTCTTCCCTTGGCTCTACTTCCAGAGACTAGGGAGAGGCTTTCTGAGAGTGAACAAAGAGATGTCATGCCCCAGGTAGAAAATCACCTTTGGTTGCCTTTGTAGCCTAGTAGACCCCTTAGCATATGGGCAAGTGAGACCACAAGCCAGAGCCCAGTGCTGCCTGCTGAACACCCCTACCTGGGTGTATTTGAGAAACCGGAAACCAAATATACAACATGTATAAATACAGCTGACCTAAGGAGTTGATTGCATCCTGCCACCCTTTGTCAAAGTTCCCTAGAATTTATCCATGTAGCCTTCCTGGTAAAGTACCTATTTCCTAAGGTGACTCCTAGTTAACCTGTTCCGTCATGTTGCTGCCATTTCCTCCACATGATACCTAGGCCTTAAGCAGGTTGAGTTTACAGAGTGAAGCAGAGAGGTACAACAACCTAAAGCTCTCTCTCTCTCTCTCTCTCTCTCTCTCTCTCTCACACACACACACACACACACACACACACACACACACACACAACACACACAACACACACACACACACACATAAACACATGCACTTACTGACATGTAATTCCTGAGATTGAAATCATAGGTGATCTCCACCCAGAACAGTTGGACTTAGAAAGGCAAAAGGAGTGTCCCTGAAAGCCTCCTAGTTATTACTGTTCTTATCCTTTTCCACCAGAAATTGCCCATGGAAGGCCCACTTCCGTCTTAAACAATTCTATCTTTTTTCCTCTGCTTCCAACCTGTTTTCGGAGAGGGGTAGAACTGGAACCGCCCAAGCAAGGTGTGGAAACTTCCACTGCCCGTCAGTGTCTGTGCCACCTGTTGGGCTGCCCTCCACTGTCTTCTGGGGAGGGTTGGAGAGGGTAGCTGGGACTTGCTGTACCCAAGCAACTTGGCCACCAGCAGGAGCTGAAAGAGCCAAGCTCAAATGAGACTGGCCAGGGACCACAGAGGGCCAAAGTGACAGTTGCCCAACACAGGAACTCTTCGGTGCCCCTCCTCATCCCCACAGTTGCCTCGGATGGTGAGAATGTCCACGGTTCTGTGTGATTCAAACTGTGGCTTTTTGGTTGACTCATGTGAAAGTTCTGGGGAATAAAATAAGACAGCCCGGAAATGGCCAGAAAGCATGAGGCATCTGCCAGAATTGGACTATTGTGATATTGGCCTGCGTGGTGCGTTCCAAGCGCTCAGGGGTGGCAGAGGAAATGGAATTCATTTAGTTCCCCCGTGACTGCCCCCCACCATGAATAGCCTGAAGAGGGTTTTCTTGTGAAAGCGTCTGCTTCAACCTTCTGTTTCTGTGCCGTGTTTTATTGTCTCCCCCTCCCTTGCTGCTGCTATTTTACTGCCTCTACCCTGACAAAGCACCAGGTTTATTCTCTCGCTCTGCGTGTTTGCCCGCTTGGGTGTCTAACCAATGTCTCAGCCTTAGCTAATACATTAGAATTTGAATAAATGTATAACAGCAGGTAGCAAGTGACTGGTGACAGGGTGACATATTGACTTAATATCTTGTGTAATGTGATATGAAGGATGTGCCTTTTGGTGTGTATTTTCATTTTAATTATTTTTTGTTGCTTTTCTTAGGCAGACACTTGTAGGCAGTTTTGAGTAATTGTCTGAAATCATTAACATGTTTATTAAATAAGGAAGCAGAGTGCATTATCTAGCGAATCAATTATGTAAATGCACAAAAAGCATAAGAGATTGGTCTTTAACTGTTGCTGAACTGCATCCATTTTCTAAAGTATAGATGAAAGTTGCCGTGCGCATGGATATCTGTGATTGGGGGGATGGGGCCATATGTAGATTGATGTCCCCCTTCTCAGAGTTTTAAAGCAGCAGCAATTAATTAGTGGCTGGCTTTGGGAGGGGCCGTTTCTGAGGCACAGCAACTAGTAGGGATTTATGTAGATCCTTCATGTGGATGACAACAGATGGTCGACAAAGAAGCAGAGCCATCGCTATTGAAGGGTCTGGGCAAAATGATGAACAGTGTCAGTGGAGCAGAAGTGATAGCTTCCCTCCTCTGGGTAACAGCAGTGCTGTCTAGGTAAAAACTCCTCAACAGATATTTGTATAAAACCAATCCATCATCCATTTTGATTACTTATAATTAAAATATTTTTAGAAGATTTCTGCCATGGGCTCAAGTCTAATTTTTGGCAGCATTGCCTGTTTTATTTGGGAAGCAGTCGCATAGGATATTTGGAAACTCACTCAAAGCCCTCCCTATTCTATAATGCAATAATTAAATATTTTTTTCTAACATTTAAGAGAAGCATTCTTTACTTATCTCTCCACTGCTTTTTTTTTTTTTCAAATCTCTGACTTTTGTGGGTCTCATTTCTCTCCACAGATTCAAATAGTTACTCCCAGTGTAGTTTCCGTTATGTGGCCTTTAGTCTAATGATTGAAAGAAAGCAGTGGCAATGTCCTGTACTTCTTGGCTTGACATAGTTCCCCTGATCCTTCTGATGGCAGTCCAAAGAAGACTGGGGTGGAGATGCCACCTACATGGAATTCTGTTTTAGTGAAAGGTTTCTATTCAGATTAAAGGGTACTCAAATGGAGATGAGAAGATGAAGACTAGCATTCTAGTTTGCAAAATTTAGCTTTCTGGTCAAAAGAAAAATATTTTGTCTTTTATCATTTCTTAGTCTGTGTTCCTTTGAAATGAACACTTTACCACTTATTTTAACTTACCAATAGCTGCATATAATCTGTTTTGGAAGTTAATATAGTCTGGGAGGCAGGAGGATGTTGTAGAAAGTAGCAAACCTTTGCACAGGGACCAGACTCAGCCACTTTCAAGCTACATCACAGAGAAGCTGTCTTTTAACCTTTTTGCACTCCATTTCCATATTTATAAATTGGGAATAAGACATAGCTCATAGAGTTGTTAGGATTAAATTAGATATTGTATTAGCGTGCTTGTTAGCATAATGGACACGCAGGAGCCCTCAGTTTTCATTCCAAAAGTGTTTAGAACTGCTAGGCTTTGAATTAAATTGGTGTACTTTGCTATGCAGAAGGTAAATACATCCAGAGGCCTTACACAAATTCCCTGTGTATAAGAATAAGTTTATGAAATTGAGCATGAAAGAATTTAGGTGACACTCTAGCTATGTAGCATGGAAATAAAAAGAAGGTTCTTAGTAACAGGTTCAGGCATAGACCGTAAAGATATCTTTTCAGATAGATATTTCATGTTTGGATTTTCTTTTGACAAATATTATTTTAGAAAATAACACATATACAGGATAAAAAATTCAGAATAGTATAAAAAGACATGCAATGAAACTTAATCCCCTTTCACTTTCAGATGCACTCCTGTGCCTCCCAAAAGTAACCAGTGTGTAAAACTTTGGTGCATATTTTGGGTATACATAGGAATCTGTCTGTAGGAATAATTCCTAGAAGTAGAGATTCTGGGTCAAAGGATGTGTGCATTTTCAATTTAGGAAGATATGCCAAGTTGCCTCCCAGAGGTCTTGGAGCTTCACATTCCTCTGCAACTGCATTTGCCAATAGCAGTGTTAACAGCTCTGTGTTGGCAGCCCTTTTATCTTTGCTTATCTAAAGGGACAAATGGCATTTATTGTTGTTTACATTTTGGTTGAGTAAAGCCAGAGCACCACCGTTTTCTTTGTCTATTAGGCATTTGCTTTTCTTCTGTGGTCTTCCTCTTACTCACAATGGTGGAAGCTGAGCTTAGCTGCCTAGACCCTTCCTCAGGCAGCAGCTCATTCCCTCAGCTGTTGTGATGGGGACAGCACAAGGAATCGGTGGTTTAGTCTCCTTCTGGGATTGCTTCAGCTGAGGTCAGCCCTTTAGCTGAAGTCTTCTCCTCTTCCTTAGAATAACCCATAGCCAAGGACTAGTCAATGTGAGACAGGAAAGGCTCAGCTCCCTTTTCACCAATTTGGGACAACTATAAATGGCCATCCCGGCTCCAGAGCTGCCCACAGAGCTAGTAACTAGTCTAACTTCCTTCCCTGTCCTCTAGATGCTCATCCTGAGGACTCTCCCAATGAACCTGCACACTGTTTTCTCCACCTTTATATCTGCTTCTCAGAAGAGCCCATTGTAGGACACTAATCTTCTGCATTTTTACACAGAATTGGTGTCCTGTTCATAATGATTTGAAGGCATTCTACTTAGGAGAAATTAGCCTTTTATCTAACATGTGAGTTGCAAACATTTTTGCCTCTTTGTCTCTTGCCTTTCCCTTTGTTGTCAATATTCTTCGCCTTTCAAAAGTTTCAAATGCTAATGCAAATTTATAAGTTTTTCCTCTTTTATTTTGTCTTTTGATTTGTGGCATTTGGTTTTTGTCTGTTACCTAGTAGAGCCTTTCTGTACTTAGATTATTATTTTTTAAGTATTCCCTTTTTTCTTCTAAGATCTTTATTTTTTACATTTAAATTTTGGAGCCATCTGGGACTTATTTTGATGTAAGATATGAGAATGGAATCAGCATTACTTTCACCCCACTGCTAGTAAATGGCCAAATGTACCAATGTATTTATTAGATTAATTAATCTGTCTCCCACACTTGAAATGCCAACTTTATTATGTAATAAATTTCTATGTGTATTATGTCTGTTTCTGAACTATTTTTTGCACAGATTTTTTTCTCACTGTTGCTTTGCTAGTAACAAACTATTCCAATTACCTTAGCTTTATAATATGTTTTACTATCCAGTGGAATTAATAACCCCATATTTCAGAATTTTCCTGGCAGTTCTCACTTGTTAATTTTTCATGTACATTTTAGAATTGACTTTCCAAGGTTCAAAGTATTCTTGTGGCATTTTTATTGGGATCACATTAAATTTATAAAGCAATGTAGGATGAAATAGCATCTCTACTAGTGAGTCTTCTATCTCAGAACAAAGTATATCTTTCCATTAATTTGTCATCATTTATGTGTCTGTAGGATTTTAAATGATTTTCTTGGTGAGTTCTAACTTTCTTAAATTTCTCTTAAAAACATATTCCCTTTTTGTTCTTGTCAATAGCACCTTTCTCCTATATGTTTAAACTGGCTTTTGTTTGTATAAGAAAAGCTTTTTTTAATGTACTAGTTTTGTAACCATTGAGCATAATTTTCTCTTACTATTTCCATTCTTTATCAGTTGTTTCTCTTTGATTTTCTATTTACATACATATATCACCTGCAAAAATAGTCCTTTTGCCTCCTAATGTTTACTATATGTGACTTTCTCCTAGTTGTACTGAATGTGAATTATGGAAGTGAGCAATTATGGAAGTGAGCAATTATGCAGTACTGGTAGTTACCATTCTCCTCTTAATAAGAATGGCTCTTACACAGCAATATTAAATGTGATCTGGGTTTTTGAGTTATGATGTTTACATTTATATCTCTCTTTTCCATTTTAAAAAGTACTTGCAGATTCCTGTTTTATCAAGAGCTTTTTATTAATAGAATGGATTTTGATTCTTATCAAATACTTTTTTAGCATTGTGGATATGATTATATGGTCTTTTTCCTTTAACTTATCATACTATAAATTAAGAAGAATAATTTCTGTTCTTGATCTTGGTATCCCTATCAGTAGCCTCATTATTCTATTATTATATCTAGATTCTGTTTGCTAATGTTTGAGTTTATATTTTTATGCCATTATTTATAAGTTACATTGATCTGTATTTTCTTTCTTGGGTTATTTTATCAGGTTTGAAATCAGTTTTACAATTGTTTGTTTTTTTTAAAAAAATAACCTGGAAACTCTCTTTCCTAAATACACATTTAAGCACTTTAATGTGAATCAGCACAAAGCAGCTTGTTGTTGGCATCTTTGCCAGTGCTTCTCTGAATATTCTGAGGAGAAAATATTTGGTGAGTGATAGGTGATCATTGTCAAGGTTGGATCTGTCCTCGCCCAGCTGAAAAAGGAGAAGAGAGGCGCCAACAGATAGATTCCTGAGAAACTGAGAGATGCCAGAGGATCTAAGAAATGTGTCTGCAAGTGCTCAGAGAAGGCAGAAAACTGTGGGACTCAGCTGAAGCACTCTGGGAATCCACAGAAAAACATTTGGGAGCTATTTAAGGTAACTATGATAACCAAAATTGATGTTGTCTATATTCTATGCAATCTGAAATTATGGATTTTTTAGTATTCACATGGTTATCCTGCGGTAAAATGTAAAATGGGAAAATGCTGTCTTTGTTCTCTTCTGCTTAATTTGGAGACTTTCTCTATTTCATCTTCTTGTGCCTCCTTGTTCCTTCTCAGCCCAGGACCCACTTGGTGATGCTCACCTATGCAATAGGCATCAGGATGCTTCTTCCCTGAGAAAACCTTCCCTTTGTGTGCAGCTCCTTGGTAAGGGACCCTTGGTCCAAGCCAAGCTAAGGTGCAGGTTTGAGGCCTTGCCTCCTTGAGTTTTGTAGGGCAATTTGACAATGCTTACAGCCAAAGCAGGTGGTTGTGACCTACCAGGCCAGCTGACAGGACTTCTGTGTGCCTGATCGAGGTCGTTTCCAGCTCTGGCTGAGATGGTTGGGTCTTATCCTGATGAAATCAAACCATAATACCATTTGATTCCACCTCAGCAGTCTTACATCCCTGGAGGTGTTGGCTCCTTCTCCAAAGTCTTTCTGAGGTGTTTCCTCCAATATATTTCTAAAATTTAAAAAAAATGCATTTTGTCCTAGTCTTTTTCTTCTTTCTCATGCTAGATGGTGAGATTAAATTGGATCATTTCATTGCTTTTGTTTTAGATTTTCTTTTGCTCTCTGGGTCTCTCTCTGCTAACCCTGAGCAACTATGTTAGACTTTGCAACAGGAAGATGATTACATAATAATGTGTATTGGCTTAAAATTGTTCCAGCCACAAATTGTTCTGATAAATTCTTCCTTCCAAATTCTATATTGATTCTGCACTTACCTGATCATAAAAAATTTACTCCCAATAACAGGTTGAAAATTTTAATGAATAAGATAAACTTATGGATGTTATTTTAACCCCAGAAATTGAAATTGTACCCCTTTGTAAAGCCTATAAATATATCTCTGAAATATGAATCCCAGGGTTTTGAAATATAGATAGAACTCCTTGATCAGGTTTTTGGCTTTAAAAATAAAGGGAATTTTTTTTGGAGCCCAATTTACACTTTTCCATAGTGATACTAACAGATAAGATACTGCAAATAGAATGGAAGTCGGCAGGATTTAGGGTTCTGAAAGGAGGTTTCTTGTGTGAAAAACAGCTTTCCTTGACAAGCTGCTTGTCAAGGTTTTCAGCAGCCTCTCTTTTCATTTATTTATTTGGTTTGAGGGAGTTAGGAAGGTGTTTGGTGTATTTTGTGCTGGCAGCTTACACGTCAAAAACACAGACTAAAAATATTCTCCGAAATATGAATATACAGTAGTTTATGTCACAGTCCACACAAAGAGTTGGCCTCTGGTAACACTGTTGCGGGTGGGCTTCTCCTCTGAGTTGTCTTTGTTCCTATCCTTAACCTCCCATTGGCTATCCCTTGCTAGGGTTTGGGGGTCCTCAGCAGTTCTGGCTCTCATCAGTGCCTCTCCCATGTGTTGGGACCTTTCTCATAACTTCTGGCCACCTTTGGATCCTCTTTCCTGGTTTCATTGCTTTAGATGAAGTAGAGAGCCATTAAAGGGTTCTATCCAGGTAGGAATGTCATTGATTCTTTGTTGAAGGAGGTGACACTTACACTGGATATTTAAGGATGAGTAGAATTTCCACAGGCAGGTTTATTAGGCACACCTGTGTTGATACATTAGCCTTCTACCTGGTGATGTAATTTCTTAAACTATTTTAGAAGAACCTATACCCAAAAGTATTAAGGGAATCTTGGCATTGTTCAAAATACTGTGCATGGCCTTCTGACTAAACATAAGACAAGTAAGACCAGAACCAACTTTTTCTTCCTCTGTCTTTGCATTTTTGGAAGTGAGTAGATACGGGTAAAATGAGACAATTGACATGTTGAACATTTTTCTCTCTCAGAAAATAAGTTCAACCTTGTACATTCAGGGTACTGTGAATGTATGTGCATACCGGTGGTTACATTTATAGCAATACAACTGAGAATCTGCAAATTAAGTCTGAGAAGTGCCAAATGTGTCCTCCAGCATCGAGCTGAACTTTTCTGGTATGAGAGCAGCTTCCAATCGGGTAGCAGCTCCTCTCAGTCCAATTTCTTTAACTACATTTTTAAAGAAAAAAAAAAAAACAGGAAAAGGGAGTAGAGTTTTTTTAAACAAAAAAACCCTAAATGCTTCGAGAGAGGGCATTTGAAATATTTTTTTCTTGGGATTTATTTTAAGGTCCTTTTCCTCTATCAGATTCTTAAGTTTGCTCAGTTCCACCTGCCCTGGTGCCAGCCACTGAGGTAGGCAGCCAGGTGAATATTTGGTGGTCTGTCTATGGGTCCATTAAGAGGCTGAGAGCAATGGGTTCACCTGAAAGAAAGTCAGTAAAGCTTTACATCATTCCTGGCAAAATGCTCTGATTCTTCTAATATATGATGCTAAATGTTTCTCAAATTCTGTCCTGTGGAACACTGGTGATGGGTGAGGTAGTTACAGTTGTTCTGTGGAAAATATTTCTGTGATCAATTTAGTTTGGGGAAATACCACCTGCTGTTTATCTCCCCGTGTTGCTTCTCAGTGCATATTAATATATTAAAGATGGAAAAAATGTAGTTAAAAAAAAAGTTTTCAACTTTGTTTAGTCTAACATTTGCAGAACATCCCTACCTAAGCCCCGCAGAACCTTTTAACATCCTGAGGGGACCAGTGCTCCATAGAATGCAGTCTAGACCACGTAGAATCAGACTCTCAGTGCACTTGGCATGAGTCTTGGAGTCTGTGGTTCACAGGCTTTTTACTAGTGGTAGCAGCTTGATCTGCACGCAGGAAGGGACTTGGATTCCTTGTAATATAAAAGTTTGCACTTTCTGTCAAAACACTCCCAAAGATCTGCACTTAAAATGGGTAAGCATTGCACCTACAGGAGCATCGCACCATTGCACTTCTAGAATGGTCTCCTTCACCACAGGGGAGTCATGACAGCCGGCCTGGAGCAGTTCAGTTTTCATATTATATGAAATCTGCTCTCTGAAAATTTTTATTCATATATCATTCAGTATACACGGAACCATCTAGCTCCTTCCCACGTCTATGTGAGTCACTTTTTTTTAAGTACTTCTTAAAAAAAAAAAACTGTCTCATGCACATAGATAATTAGAGAGAAAAAAAAACAAGTAAAAATAAATCATGTTGTTTAATTTAAAAACCCAAATGAATCTTAAGTACCAAATACATATGTTTCTCACTTTCTTGGATTACCAAGAACTTACCACCTTTGTTCTGATCCTATTCCAAGCATGTGAGTTAGCATTTTTTTACCATAAAAAAATGAATGATATGGAAACAGCATGTCAAAATAGAGGTGATACTGTATTAAATTCTCCCAAATGTCTCAATATAAACAAAGCTAGGAAAAGTATGCTGTAACCATATGCTTCAGGTTAACAGCCCCTTGTACGTCTCTTTCCAGGGTAATTATATTGTCTTGATAGACAATAACTTTCGAATTTATATGCTCTTCTTTCAAGATTGTTGCCCAGAAAATGGGACGCTTAAAGTTATTCATTATTGTTGAGTGGATTTACTGATTGTATGATATTTATGTCAGAATTGGTAACCTGTTATTACCTATTATTTCGTCATTAAATTTAATGCATGAAATGTGTAATTTTATAGCTGTCCATTACTGTGTTAATTTAATGTAATGCAAATTGATTGTTCAGCAAGAGTGGCACGCATCTAAGCGCACATTTGAAATTTAAAAATGTTAAATGCAGTTGAGCTGTGTTCTGTGTGCTGAGAGGAGGTATGGTTTGTGGCTGCAGAGAACATCTGCATTTGGAAAGCCATCAGGATGGCAGGAGCACTGTGATTTGCTGCCTCAGGCTAATGCCACTTTTAACTGCAAGCTCTATCAAGCTGTTGGGCAAACACTGCCAGGATAGGGCATTTTACAAATGAGGACATGCATGTGCAATATGTTAATTTTGTAGGAAAGAACTTGAGGTCTGTTGCTTTAAGAAAGTCAGCATTCAAAAAACGCAAAAGGAAATTCAGCCATAATCTCTAGGTTTGGGCTGACTTGGGTGCCAGAGAGAAAACATCTTTGAAAGTTAGAATTGCTATTGCTGGTATTTCTTATATCCTGTGTGCTTCAGGCTTCATGATGAAGAGTCTGCAGAGAAATAAAACAAGCTGGAGTTTGTGATATTCGGAAGACAACTTTAGAGTAAACAGAGCTAGATTTTGTTGGGATCTTACTTTTTGTTTATGTGAGGAAGTGTTGGTCATGTTTGTTTTGGTCTGGAGGGATTACTTCACCGCCCCTTCCACCTTGCTGTTTTTGAGTGATCTCAGCTTTGATTTCCATTCATTGGTTATTAGACCATCTCTTCTTGGGGTGGGTGGCAAGATTATCCCAAATCCTGGGAAATATTTGAAGCTGAGGTCACCTTGACCTTGGACTCAAGTATAACATTCCTAAGCCTTATTTTACCAGCTTAAACTTGAGGAAGAGATGGTATCCTGTGCATGAAAGCATTGTGAACAAAGTTTCAAGTGCTTTATGATGGCAACCTGTTATAGTTGTTGTTACAATCAGCAAGATCACTGCCAGTCTTTGGTTGATTGGTCAGTCCTGTCTAAATTGTACTGATTGAAACTGTTTTCTCTGAAGAACTGCCTTTTGACTGTGTATCTATTTATTGTTTGTTTTCAAGAAATAAAACCCCTTTTATTCCTCAATTCTGGCTTGTGGTAACAATGTGTTCATGTGTTTTGTCTCATCATAGCCTACTTTATTTTTCCCCCCTTTAATGAAGAAAATAGTCACCACACTTTGAAAGGAAAAAGAAAACAGATGATTTTCTTTGAGTCATTAACTGTAGATGAAATCTCAAACATTTGATACTGGCTACAAATGTATTCAACTCTGAATTTCACCACCAGTGACATGGAGTCCATCTCTAGTGTCAAGTGTAGCAGCTGGTAACAGTGCTCATCAGTATCACATAACAGATTAGGAAAGAAAATGGGAGAAAATGAAATATTAGATGATAAGTTAGGTATTGAATACATACATTCTTGTACTGGGGATTAAACTCAGGGACACACGACCACTGAGTGACATCTTCAGCCCTATTTTGTACTTTTATTTAGAGACAGGGTCTCATTGAGTTGCTTAGGTTCTTGCTGAGTTGCTAAGGCTGGCTTTGGACTCGTGATCCTCCTGCCTCAGCTTCCTGAGCCCCTGGGATGAAAGGCATCTGCCACCATACCTGGCTGAAAATAGACATTCTCAGAATGGTTTTGTGGACAGATCTTTCTGGTGGGGAGTAAGACTTGGTGGGCAATAATGAGAGTCACGACTTCTGTGCTTGTATGACCAGGACATAGTTCACTTTCAAAAACACTGGGAAATAAATTTTGTAACTGGTACATTAAATTTGAATCAGGGTCAATCCGGGCTCGGTGGTGTACACCCTTATAGACCCAGCAACTAGGAAGGCTGAGACAGGAAGGGGCAAACCTGAGGCCAGCCTCAAGTTAGTAAGACTCTGTCTCAAAATGAAAAATAAAAAGGACTGGGGATATGGCTCAATGGTGTATAATCTCCAGTACAAAACAAAAAACAAACAAAACATCAAGACAAGATCAATCCTGAAAAAGATGATAAAAGATAAAGATGACCAAAACCATTATTATTTGGACCTTTGGGAACTTTTGAGTAGATCACATCTAGGGGTCCATTTTGCTAGTTTTACAAAGGGTCAGAGAAATGGCCAGTTGACCAAGATCTTAGTGGTGGTTATTCCATGTCTGCCTGGTTTAATCTGAGATGATTGGTCTTATCTGGCTCCCAGTGTGGCTTGGTGTCCATTAGTTCCAATAATCACTGTCAACTCTCTTAGTATAATATCCATAGTTCTAATAGTTTTTCTCTCTGCTTTTCTGGTACCAAATAAAAGCAGCTGTGCATAGGGATAGGAATAGACTGGAATTTTGTAGCTAGGTGTGCTAGCCAGCCTTTCATTACTATGACAAAATACCTGAGTAAAACAACCTAAAGGAGGAAAGATTTATTTTGCCTCACAGTTTCAGAGGTTTCAGTCCATGATCATCTGGCTCCATGGCTACCATCTATAGTGAGGCAAAGCATCATGGTGGAGCAAAGCTGCTTACCTCATGGTGACTAGCAAGTGGGTGGTTGTGGGGAATGGCCTCAGACAAGATATTTCCTTCAAGGGCATGGCCCTAGGGATCTACTTCCTCCAACTAGAGCTTACCTCTTATAGTTTCTACCAACTCCCAGTAATGCTATCAAATAATGAATCCATATGTGGTTTAATTCACTGATGAGATCAGAGCCCTCATGATCCAATCTCTGAAATTCCCAGAAGCCCCATCTCTCAATATTGCTGCATTGAGGATCAGCCTTCAACACATGAAGACTTGGAGACCTTTCTAGATCCAAACCATAACACTCATGGTTTTAGGATTTGGTGGTAGATAGGGGTGTGTGTATGTGTTTAATGTGAAAATTCAAGTCTCTGACATTACAAATGTGAGAATAATATCCAAGTGTGAGGAAAAACTCTCACACTTGGATGTTATTCTCACCCTTTGAGGAACAAAATAGGCTTTATTGGTAGATTGTGTCTGTACTTTATAAGTGGGATATATCATATTATTCCTCTAGAGTTATGCTGTAAACAGATAACAACATGAAAGTTTTGTTAAAGCAAACAAATAACTAGAACATTTGCCAGAGACAAAACAATATGTGAAGAATTTGAAAATGCAGTCATTGCTGATGGAATAAAACAGGAGTGGGAGGGTTCTCTTTGTATTTCCCATAGAGTCTTGACTTTGACCTTCGGAACAGCTTGCCCCTGAGAAATACACAGCAACACAGAGTTCTTCTGTAGAAGTGATGTTAAGTCCCTGTTACAAGTGGCGTGTGACTGAATGGAACTGGGGACTTTGGCCCCAGTGCTTTTGGTATTATTCACACCAAATTGAGTGAACAGGTGAATTTTTAAAATTTTGTTTTTAATCAGTAGATATTAAGATTGAATAAAATAATTTTTGGCTCAACTTAGAAATAGAGGCATCCTGTCTAGACTTGAACTAACGTTAAGTAAGCTAAGCACCTCCTCATCAATTCACAGTTTCTGGCTGCGAACCAGCTCTGGTGTCCTTTAGTTTGCTTTCTGTTCCTCTGAAGTGTTCCCATCTTTAAAAGGAAGCTAATTATTAACCAGGAATATTGACTTTCATGTGCACTCTCCAAAGCCAAGGAGAGAAATCGGTAATTATATATGGATACCTAAAAATAAAAACACATTCCCTTTAATTAAACAGGTAGTTAAGACCAAAGGAAGACGAATTATTTTATGTGTATTTCCTGAAAGACCAAATAATTGCTTAAAATTTGAACTTTACTGCCCTAGAGAAAAAATATCCTTAGGTAGTAATTTGTTGGAAATCTCTGAGGATAGCAGGATTGGAAGGGCTCTGAATTTCCTAAGTAATAGTCAGTAAAGGATTGGAGAGTGGGACAGTAAAGAATTAATGAAGGACATTACCTGCTCTCCTGGCAGCCCATGAAACTCTAAAAGATCTCAAAGATGTGGGCCCATCTGTTAGACCCCCTTGGGTCATGTTTGTGGGGCAAAGCCAACCAGAAAAGGTTTCATGGTTTTAAAATGATGCTATGAGTCTGGTTCCTGGTACTCTCCCGAGTGTCTTACTTGACTCTTTTGTGGCTGCCTTGTAAAATCTGTGAGCTACTGTTTCATCTTCTGGCCTTTTCTTGAAGGACTTAGGCATAGAAGGTGACCTAGAGCTTGCCGTCAAACTCCAGTGCTAGAGTGCATGTGCTTTGCTAGCACTAAAGTAGATGTTTTTATGTTAAAAAAAAAAAAAGAAATTTTGTACAAACCAAACTGAATGAGGAAACTCTACATCGCGTGTTAATACTATAGGTCACCAGTACGCCCTAAAATCCTGCAGCTCATTTTCTACTTTGAGATGGGCCTGGCCAAGCTAATTTGAGGGTTCTGGGGGAAAGGCTGTGAAGTTTCAATGAACCAAATGGCTAAATCAGGTTGCCCATTGTGGGTACCAAACAAGAGATCTGATGCTGAAGGAAAGAAACCCAGGGATGCTCATTTAGTAAATTGTGCTTCCAGACCTCAATGACCTATCTGCCTGAGTCAGCAAAAAATCAGCCATATGGTGAAAGGCAGCAGACAATGGTTTTAACAAATAAACTTCGCCTCTCCTTTCAGTTGTATTTTGGCAAGATGTTCACACCACTTTGTTTTCCTATGGGGGAATGTAAATGTATTTCTTTACACTTGGAGATTTGTTTCCATAGCACCTGATAGTGGGAAGGTAAAAGGGTGGCATAATGTTTCCAGATCCCTGGAACTAAAAAGGAACCTTCAATATGATGTTAGAGCAACCGGTTTCCACAACTGACTGGGTTATTTCAGGAGAGTGGAGAAGAAAAGTTTCTGGAATGAATGTATCTGTGTGTAGTCATTGCTAAGGGCACCTTGCGCCCCAGGGAGCCGATGAAACTTCTGTCCATTAGGGGTCTCCTGGGCTACCCTAACTGGTGGATCACTGATTCCCCTGGACTTGCCTAACATTACTGAGCCTCTTCACCCTCTTTGATCAATCAGATCTCTGATAGTTCTCTGCATTTCTTCATCCTATTAGATGTTTCTCTAGATTCTTTTTGCTTTGGATCATTTTTGGTGTAGATTGTTTTGTTTTTGTAATAAGATGGTTATATAAACCAACTGAAAGGGTAAATGTAATTTGTTTTACTGTTAAGTAAAATCATTACTTTATGTCTTACGAGAGTTGCACTTTACTAATTTGTAGAGTTAACCCATTTTGTAGAGTTTTATAGGGTTCAGGATGGTGTTCAGAACCACTGTCTCTTTATACCCAGAGGGCGTGAGCAGGTACCATGCACAACCTTGTATATTATCAGATTGATTCACTTTACATACACATTCATAATTGGGAAAATGATTCTTTTTTATTTTTTTTGAAGGCAACTTTTGTTTGGGGATAATCAACAAAGCTTTTGTTTCCTTTATGCATTCTCTAGTATTTACAATTTTACTTTTAGAGAGTTTGCCTTTTGAAGCATACTTAGTTATTATTAAACTATTGTGTTCCCATAGTTGGGTGAATCTAATAAAAAAGCAGGTTATTTTTATTAACTGCCAGATTTCACAACCGTGGAGTGTTCCATTTTGATACAAAGAGATATATAGCAGGATTTATTCAGCGAGTTCTTTGTATTTATAAAAGTGTCAACAGTGAAAACAGCACACATTTATACAGGTCAATCATATAAACGCACCAAACAAATGGTGCTACCAAACTCCTGTGCTGCTTTTCCCTGTCAGCAGTACAGTTTGACCTTATTTATAGAACTGTAGGTACAGTGGTGTTTGTTCTTCCAGCTGTTTGCATTTCTGACAGCAGTACTGTTACACCAGACTTAGAATGTATCTAAAAGCCAAAGGAAATTCTATTTATGTTTATAATTGCTAAAGAACAAGCCCTGAATTATTGCACTTCATTTTTTTAGAATTGTAATTATAGCACATTGAAATTTATATTTTCATTATTCATCTTTTGACGTTATTTATTAGAGTATCATGAGATTGTTAATTAAAAATAAAATTGGAAAGCAGGAAAATAGTCAGAACTGGGATACTCAATGCCTATAAAATAGGGGGCAAGGATGATTATACTTTCTTTACTATGAAAAAATAAATAAATAGCAATGACAATCTAGCAAATAAAACACTTTGCTGAATGGTTTTGTTTTGCCACGATGGAGGTCATGGGTTTATTGATCAAACATCCGCAAAAATATAAAACATTAATAATTTTCTTGTTGACATGTATATGTGCTAGCATTTAGTGTGGTTATACTTGGGGAAATTAAAATGAATTGAATTTATTTTTCTGGAATGGCATGGTTTCTGTAAACCACTTTGAATTATGCATTTCAATGAATTTCTACTTCCATTTTGTACCAAGAATAGATAGATTAGAGAGTAAATTCCCTCTTTTTTAAAGACTTGAATGCAAATCTGATTTCTGTTTTAGAAAGAGAGAAAGAGGAATGGAGGAGATATAAGGGAGGCGGTGGTGAATGCCCAGAGGGGCATGAGTAACTCTCAGCTATCCCACCTCCCCTGGTAACCAGGGTCAAAGGATCCACTCCAGTTCCAATTCAACACTAGTTTTCCAAATGAAATGTTTCTGATTCACCAATGATGAAATTTTACAGAAAAGGAGAACGGATCTGCCTAGAGTTACACATTCTTGTGGTAGTAGAATAAAGAGCCACATTTTCTTTATCTCAGTTGTGCCCCCAAATCCACCCACCTGGGGATTTCTGTTCAGTGTGTTTCCACTGTACCAGGTCAAGCTCAGGTTTTGGCATATTGACTTTTGTTCCAGATAAATGAGAAAATACATAAGAAGTGCTCCAAACATGGTTTAACCAATGCTCAGTAATTTTAGCATTTTGCAGTTAGAAAATTTAATTTTATAACAGGAATAATCATATCTGAGTTTCTCAAGCTTTCCAATGAACTGCCAAAGCCCCACAGTTCTTCCCCAGCAAGCCTTCAGCTCCACTTTAAGGCCGGCACATAAGCAGCTTCCCAGAGACTGAAGTAGGTCCCCTAGGAAAAAGCTGGAGTCACCTTGCCCCAGCAAATACAGCTTCAATCCTCCAGAAGTCTCTTTGCCCAGAGAGTCTATACTTATTTGGTGTAGATGATTGAAAACATTAATTTGTTATTTTTAATGGATAAATACACAGGCAGCGGGAACATTTTGCAGCGTTATGAACAAGATCAGGGTACTTGGAGAGTTATGAAAATAGCCCCGATAAAAGCAAAGGGTCAGAAATGTCAGTGACAAGGCACAGCTGATGTTAGGAAGCTGGACATGCTAGCCATGTGCAGTGCCCTCTGTGAGCAGGAAAGCCCAGTCTTGGGTGATTTGTTTTGCCTCACTGGATATTATAGAGGGCTGAGTAGTAGGTACACACTGAACCAAACATACACTCAGATTATTTATATGCATAGAATATTGGGAAGACTTGTATTAGGAGTCCAGAGGCCTGGGCCTCACTGTTACTGGTGAGCTGTTTTGAAAATCTAGCTGGATCTTAGTGATAACTAGACTAATTATGAAGATAGAGGCCAGTCTTCTTTTCTTCATGTTTTGTTTTTGGAAATCCTACTTTTAAAATGTTTTTCGGGTTGACCAACATTTTATCATGAAAACTTACAAACATATAGAAAACTTATAAAAATTATACAGGGAAAATGCACTCTAGAATGGATTTTAATAGTAGCGATGTCATCAGCAACTATCATGTCCTGAGTGTTTAAGTCCCAAGTGCTATGCGAAACCCTTTACTCCTACTTTACCTCTTAATAACTTTATGGCTAGCCATGTCTCTCTTCCCTTTATGGATGAGGAAATTAAGGCTGAAAATGATTAAATTGAAAATTGTAGCAGAACACAATTTAAACCCAGGTCTGTGAAAGCTGAATCCTCAGCATCTAACCACATACCCGATTGCCAAGACATCTCGCGCTGCTAACAGCAAAGCACTGGCAAAGTGCTCAGTTAATTCTTCCATTTTCATAGGATCAAAATCCTTAAAGCCTGTCATAAAATATTGGTTTTTCTCAGTGCTTAGTTTCTTACCTCCCAAAACCTCTCCTTTTTTTTCCACCTGTGAAATAAGTATATTGTAGATTTCGAAGCCTCTACTGGCTTTGAGATCATGTAGAGCCAAATACCAGCATCAGTAATCAGATACGGACATGTCTCTTATCCCTTCCAAAACAAATGGGAGTTACCTCCATTTTATGTAGCAGCAAGTAGTCAATTAATATGCCAATATTATTATAACTGATGCTAGTGTGCCTCTTCAGAGCAATAAAAAGAAATTCCTCAAGCACTGAAGGTCCAAAATGGATCTTGTCATCTCTGTCTCCATTCCCTTTCTACTTCCTTTTCTCTCTTCCTGTCCAAAGTGTTCAGTAGGAAAAGAGACCTATCAGGGTGTAATTGTGCAGAGCATGTTGGAGTTTATAAGCGGTAGTGTTCCAATACATCTCCAATTTCTTATTGTTGGTGAATACCTTCAGGAAATGGAATACACAGGACACCTTGCCAGCTGACTGGGTTGGTTCACTTGCTTAGCTGGATTCTTCCTGAGGACTTTCCAGTCAAGAAGGGAGGGAAAGGTGATCATCTGACTCCTCCTTATTCTAGTCTCAGTCTTATGCCTGTTTCAGTTACAGACAGATCTCAAGAGTAGAAGGGTCAAGTGGGAAGGTATGTCGATGGAACCATTGTATTGTTCTTCAGTCTCTCATGAAGCCCTGGCAAGGTAGCTGAGTGCACAGAGTGTCTTATTCTTTGCTTTATCTCTCACATGCTAGGACCCAAACTTTGAATTTCACCATTTAAAACAGTCGTATTTTTTAAAACTATGATACATATAGCTTGAATTTTATCATTTTAAAATGTTCAGTGCAGTGGCATTAAGTGCATACTCAGTATTGTGTAACTATCACCACTAGCGACCTAGTTCTAGAACTTTTTCATCCCCAAACAGAAACCCTGTACCCTGCAAGAAGTCACTCCCCATAACCTCCTCTCCCTGGTCCCTGGCAACCACTAATCTAATTTCTGTCTTTATATTTGCTTTTTCTTTATATTTCCTATAAACAGAATTAGAGAATACGTAGCCTTTTGTGTCTGGCTTCTTTACCTAGCATAATGTTTTCCAGAGAACATTGCCAGTTCAAGCCCTCAGGTATTTTACTGCTTTTTCTTTTCTTTTGTGGCCTCGAGTCAGCAATGACACTTAATTTTTTAGCCTCTTAAAATACCTTGTGTACCATACAGAGAAGAACACTATCAAGACATGAGGAAGGCATCTAGAAATAGGGGGGTGAATAAAGAGTAGCCGTATTTCCATAATCACTTGTAAAACTGCCAAATGCAGATTTTGATTTTCTGCCCAGCTGGAAAGTCACTTAGTGTTAACAAGACATGTGAATTCTTAAATTATTCATTTAAAAAATTATTTTCAGCTATTTTAATTTATGACATGAAATTATTATTTTGTAAAGGGCTAGGGGTGTCCGTGAAAGAGAACAGGACTAAGTCATGCACTGGCCAGGGTTCTTCTTGGATACCAGGTAAACTGATGTGCAGGACCAGGTGAGTTATTCTCCTTCCCGAGCCACAGTGTGCTTGTGCTGATTGACTTCGGATATCACTTGCTTTCCCATCTCTCTGCATAGCCAGTATTGGATTGTGCCCTGAGAGAAGAGATCCCTTGTGATCTGCCTTACTCCCCTGGAGGAATTTCAGAAGTAGTTCTCTCCCCTGCTCTGACAGGTATCACAGCATCCATGTGTCTCTGGCGGTTGAGAACTGGAGAAAGAACATTTCAACCCTTCTGTAAAGCTGGAGAGACCAGCAGAGTGTATGTGACAAAATCGATTGCACACCCCAGGATTTCTCTCTCCCTGCATCCCTGAGTTATCTACCATAATCAACAGCCTCCTAGGTCTGTGCTCGTGGTATCTGTAATTATATTCATTTGTATGGATGCCCGGGGAATTCCAGTGACTGGCCCTGTAAGTGGTTAACTGCAAATAGGAACTTACTGGAATTACAGCATCATTTGGGGTCTTGCACATTTCATGTGAATGATCTTAAGTTTACATGCTATTTGGATTTTTTTCTTGCTTTATTTGCAGTTCAGAAGAATAAAGGTGAGCTAATAATTCTCATGTCAGTTTATCATTTTTTTTAGCACTTTTCAAATAAGACCCTGGAGGGAAGTACACATAGAGACACACACACAGCAATTGTGATACAGGAGAAAAACACAAATCAATCCAACTTAAGTAGAGATGACAAGTAAGCTGACTCCTGAAATTATGTTTCAGTGTGAAACCAAAAGCATTTTTCTTCCCTTTCCCCTTCCCACTTTTTCTTTCCTCCAGATTTAGAATCCTATGGGTAAGCTTCTTCCACTGGCTGCATAATTAGGTAGATTAATTAGCACCTGTCCTATAGCAGTAAGAAGTTGATGCATACAGCGTGGGCTCAGAGTCTATGCCAGACCACTTAAAAAGGAACGGTGGGGGTCCAATGGCTGGCCCTTAGACATTTCCATAAATTAAAAATATCAAGAGCAGCCTCAGCCCTGCATCCTCACTGGAGAGTTGGGCAGTGAGTGGGCTGTGCCGGCAATCTGTCTGGTTGGCCCATATTAATGATGACAGATGAGTTTAAGGACAACTGTTGAAAATATCGGAAGCCTGAGTTCTGTAGTTGAAATGTTCTATCAAATTAAAAGAAAATCAACCTAAATGCCAGCAGTGCACATCTCCTAGAAGGCCACAGGAAGGAAATTCCTGGATCATCGGGAATGGGTAGAACTTGAGATTACCATTCCTTTGGTTTGAAAATCATGTTGTAAGAAAAGAAAACCTCAGGTGTGGGGGACTGATTGCCCATTTCTTTGCATAAGTATTTGCTAGGTGTTTCAAGTCAGAGGAAGTAACAAGTTGTTTGAACAAAGGGCCAGAAATGTATGAGGGCCACACCTAGACTTATATTGTGACCCTATGTTTCCTGACCTCACATCTCTTGAATCTCACCAATGTAAATACTGTGTTTTTACTTTGTTTAATAATCTGCATGAGGAAGATTTAATATTTCTCAGATGTCATCCTCCAAAGTATATTAGTAATAGTACTATTAAAGTTACTCCATCATGAGACATAAATTGAGACCTTTCCCTCTCTGACAAAGGCTGCCAAGTATTGTTTAACACACACTCAAGGTCAGGGGGCACAGCCAGAAATACACATGGAAGCAGTTTGAAGATGGTGACATGCTGCCTTTCAGAGAAGGTCCCCTGCTGGATTCTTCCTGGGTACATGTCTAATATAGTAATATATTTATAATTGGATTTTAATTGCAATCTGATTTTAGTGTGTGTATGTTTCACTTTGCCTCTACTAGAAGGACAATGCTCCAAATGAAATTGTACAATACGTCTCCCAGGGCAGTTTGTTCTCTGCCAAAAATATATTGGAAGAATAAAATGCATGCAGTGTTGTTTGCCTTAGTTTATTGACTTAACAACCTAAGTCATTTGACTCTGGTATTCTCTCTAGCTTTGTGGTTCACCCCAGCAGCACAGGATGTGATGCAGAGAGCACAGACTCAGTGTAACCTAGTTCTTAAATTGGCCTGAAGTCCCTGGGCAAGAGCCTTCATGGCTTTAGGTCTGAGTTCTCTCACCTGTAGAATGCAGATAGTCATATTTATCATGTTTATGTGGGAAGATATGGAGATGTTTACCTGGGATAAGATATGGAAAGTGTCTGTCATCTAGAAGAGAAGGTAAAAAAAGAAACCTGTAACTTTTAAACACAACTCTGATTGTTAATCGATTTCTCATTTAATTCTCTTCACTGCCACCATACATTAGCTGTTGAAGGAGACGGGAGAATAAAGAGGTGGTCAAAGGTTGCAGTTTCATTAGGATGCAGGAATTCTGGGTATCTATTGTACCAGCATGGTGACTGAAGTTGATAATAATGTATTGTAAATGTGAAATTGCTAACAGAGGAGACTTTGATGATCTCACCATAAAAAATAAATAAATAAATAAAAGATATGTGGGGCTATGTACATGCTATCAGCTTGATTTAATCATTTTATAATGTATACATATATCAAAACATCATGATGTAGGCTATGAATATACATGATACTTGATAAAGCCGGTAGGAGACATTTGAAAACTTCAGTTGGTTAGAGATTATGGAGGCCTCATGTCTGATTGTTGGCTGGAGGGGGCTAATGTTTGCACAGGGTCATTTCTCCTCTCCTCAAAAAAAAAGGTGCTTTCTAAAGAAAAGTGACCAAAAGTCTTCCCGGTGCTCATTACATAGCTGCACAACTACAATTTAATGTAATATGAGATTTCAGAGATATCACAACATTAATACTATGTCGATTGACAGCTCAGTTCCCAGTATGAAATTTTGCTTGTCTGGATCCCATGCCCCAGTTCTTGTGGCTATTCCAACATTGCTCATAGTTATAGTGACAATTTTTTACTACATTTGGCTCATTAATTTTTCAGAATGTATTCATGGAACTGATTGTTTTTAAATCAAAAACATTTGCTATCAGGGCTTCAATGAAATATGGGAATTTTTGGTTCCTTCCTGTTGACAGTTCTGATGTGAAACTGGGAGGACAGGGAAAAAACAATTATAACAGTATCTGATAAACAAAGGAACAGAAGCATTGTAAATTTTTTTAAAATTTTTGTCGTAGTTGACACAATACCATTTATTTATTTATTTATTTATTTATTTATTTATTTATTTATTTATTTATTTATTTATATGTGGTGCTGAGGATCTAATCCGGCACCTCTATTAGGTGAGCGCTCTACCACTGAGCCACAACCGCAGCCCCAAGCATTGTCAATTTTTAAAGAATGAATCCATTCAAAGAAAAATATTTGGAATAGTATAATAGAGTTACTTTTGTTATCTAATTTTTACGAAAGGGAACATTTGAGATCAAATAATATCATAAGACACTCATTGTGAGCTTTCAGTAGTTTGATATGTCATTGAAATAAGTATGAATTCATGAATTCCACAAAATTAGTAGATTGTGCCCATTTGCTAGAACACTACTGTGCTCTTCATGTTAGAATAATGGACATATTTTGTAATCTAATAATACCAAGAAATAGACTAACAGCTTAGCAAGTTAAACAATAACAACAACCATTGATTCTGTAGTTTGATTCTGCCTCTTCACCTGAAATGTCATGGAAGCTATCAATACTCCCCTGGTGCATAAATATGGATTGGATGTTTCAGATCAGGTTCTGTGTGTTCTCATCCCTCTTACCCTCACAAAATGTGCTTTTTGCAACAATGTGATAATTAGCTTTTGATATGAACATTAATGTTAATGGATGTAAAATATGACATTTAATGGATGAACAGAGGCAGTTTTACATCTTATAACCTATTTGTTTTCATCACTACAATAATAGGAATGATTGACGATGAAAACAGTTTAAAAATTTTAAAAATTCTATTTTACCTCACCCCTAAATATATATATATATATATATATATATATATATATATATATATTTTTTTTTTTTTTTCAGAATGGACAGGGTTGGATTGTATAAGAAAAGATAATTTCAATGCCTGCCATATGTTAGATGCTGGAGAGAAGGCCCAAAGAGTACAATTGAATTTTTAGAAAAAAAGAAAGAAAGAAGGGAATTACAGCTATAGTCATTCGAGGGGAATGGAAGATTAGTGAAGTGTAATCTCCTTATCAAGTGGAGAAACTGAGGCCCAGAGAGGCATTCAGTCTTTCTCAGAATTACAAGGCTCCTGGGCAGCAGAACTTGAGTAAGATCAGGGCTTTCTTTCTTCCAGGCAGGATTTTGAAGAGTAAAAGAATTAGTGAAAAGTTATATTGAGAAAAAAAAAAAAAAAGGAAGGTTAAAAAATGGTTGAATAAATACAGACACGATGTTGCTTTTAAAGAATCACCTGTGCCAGAAACAATAAGGTTATTCTTCTCTGGAGATTCTCTGGCTAAAAAGCCATGCTCAAGTTCAGCCCTCTTTTACTCTGCATCTTTCTGAGCTTCCTTATGATAAGCCAGACTGGCGGGGCCTGCTCTACTCTGCTCTTGAGCAGGCCTGGGTGCTGAATCGGCATCAAACGCAGGTCGGCAGCCTCCCCCGCTGCCTCCAACTGCATCCATTTTGTTCCTGCCTGGAGGTAGACTGCAGTCAGGATCCAAATATATAGGAAACAAAAACCTACCAGCATGAATTATTATAAGCTGTACCCACTAGAATATAAAAATAGTATTTTCCTAGTGTTTGCATTATCTCTGAGGCCTGATAAGGAAATGGCTTAAAGGAAAAGGCAGTGATACCTAAATGGTGGGGTGCCAGGCTGCATAATGGGCTGAGAGGCTGGAGGCTGGCCTTGGGAAGCAGTTAAGGGAATCTGTTTTGAATGGAATCAGCAGAGATGGTGTGGTGCCAGGGGCTTGGGGGTAAGGACCCCTTCCACTGGCCTCTAATGTCTTCTCTCCTGGACTTATGGAAGGCTGAGGCTTGATAAACATTTTTTTTAACAATTTTTTTTTCAGTTGTTGATGGACCTTTATTTATTTATTAATTAATGGGTGGTGTTGAAAATCAAACCCAGTGCCTCACCCATGCTAGTCAAGCGCTTTACCACTGAGCCACAACCTCAACCCAATAAACATTTTTTATAGTAGAAACGAGCAGACACCTGGAGGACTTTGAAGCACTGGAAATGAATAGTTCCTGCCTTCTTACCACCATTTTACCAGGAAGGGTCAATTGCCTGGAAGGGATTTCTCCTGTCATATAATGTAGTCATACTCATCCCTCTTCTACCACAGGTAGGGACATGGAGCAGGGAGACATTTCAGGCCAAGCTGTGTTGAGCAATCTAACTTGGGCCTATGCTATAGCAATATTTCTCAAAGTGGCCTGCATATTAGAATCACTGGAAGGAGCAGTTAAAAGATCCCATTTCCCAATCTGTTTCCCAGACCAATTACATGGAATCTCTGGAGGGACAGGGGAGCCCAAGCATCAACACTTTTTATTAAAGACGACCTAGGTGCTTTCAATGTGGATCTGGATCTCCAACCAGTGGTCTAGAACATTCTCAATCCACAAATAGTTTATTTGAAGAATTTTGCAGGGAATCACTGTCTTGAGGCACATGGAATTCCTTTGGGGCTCTTCATAGCACCCTAAAGTGGTCAAAATGCCAGGGTCAGCCCAGGAGAAGAAAGAGGGGCTAGGACAAGAGGGCACCTGCTCTTTCATTATTTTGGGTAGTGTACTTGAAAGCTTTAGCTGCTCTGTTTGGACATATGGTGTTCTGTGAGTCAATGAAAGCTCTGGTTCCCTCCCCTCCCCACGCCTACACTGACAGTTAACTCAGTTCTTGGTGCATTTAGGAAAATTCTTACTGCCCATGTAGGGCGCGTCACCTCCCCCTGAGAAAAGGGCAGAGCTGAGACAGAAGAGTGAAGCCCCAGGAAAGAAGTTTCATCATGAGTCGATTAAAAATCCAGCCTCCTGACCTCCAATCATAAGTTCCTGGCCCTGGGAAATAGCTCTTTAATGGGCTTTAGGCGATAAAGCAACAAGGTTGAAATTGAGGTTACATTAAAGCCTAATTTTCTTATGAGGAAAAATGTGCAAATGAATATGAAAGTGATATACCTTTGTAATATAGCTTCTTGCCTGTGCCCAAACATCCTTAGCCTTTTGTCTCAATTTTCTCAGTACAGCATGTGCCTGAAGCTGCCCGAATATATTTTAGTGATGCACAGGCAAGAAGCCTTGTCTGGGGTGTGGGCAGAGAAGGATGGTGTAGCTACATCTGGAACAAATGAGGACTAAGGAAGCCTGGTACAGGTATGGCCATCTTTGCTCACTAGCCACACACCTGGCATGGGGGCAATTTCCTGGATTCCAGAGAAGCATTGTGGACAACTGGCTTCCAGGTCTGTCCCTTACTATCTGCATACGCTTAAGGAAAATGTCGGATTCTCTTAGCCTCAGTTTTTTTTTTTTATCTGAGAAAAGGGACACATTTGATATCGTTTTAAAACCATAAATAAATGTAAGTATATCTTTATCCATTGTTGTAAAACCATATATAAATATATCTTTATTTTTCCACAAAGTCAGTGGAACCTCAGGTGAATCACTTACCTCCCTGAGTTCCAGTTTTCATTTTTCACATGGGGGGGAGTGGACACTTTAGATTACATCCTCCTGGTAGGGTTCTTGTGCCCAGATTCTAAAGAAAGAGAGTGAGTATGCAGTTTTCCAAACTGCCCTTTTTCAAATGATTTTCTTACTTCCTAATATCCCCCACAGAGGAGGAGAGCCTTCCCTTTTATCCACTTTGAGATTTCAGAAATGGAACGGGAAAAGGAGGAATAACATAGAGTAATGTCTTCCCTAACTTTTCAGCTCTAACAGCAGAGCCTGGCTTAAGAAAGTTTTCCAAGTGCAGAGAACTGCTGAGATGCCATCCGGAAACACTGTTTACTTTCTTGCAAACAGCAAGAGAGGTGATCCAGAAATACCAAGCGGATATTTTTCCTCTTATACGCAGTTCTTATTTCCCTGGTGTTTCTAGGCAGTATTAGCCTTATGCTTAAGCAACCCATCTTATATTGTCCGGGATTTCATACACACTGGACGGCATTATGCTATTATCACTGTTAATGCTGCAATAATTTTTATAACCTGCAGTCTGTATATGGATCCTTATTATAACTTCTACTTGGGCCTTTTTATAAGAAGGCATTTTTTTTTCTTTTGGCAGCTACACTGCTAAGGGCTTTGAGGATTTCCTTAATGCCGTCACTCAATGGTTGTATGTTCTGAATTGTCATTTTCTGCTTTTGTGCAGTTTCTCCTGTTCCTATGAGCTTCGTTACCTGCTCATGAAGAATATGGCTCTTTGGAAGTGTAGGTTGCAAGCAGCTCCAGCGATGCCCAGAGTCTTGTTAGGAGGGTATTTCTTCTTGCCCTTGGCATGACAGATTTGAGATTCTGGTGCAGACAGAAGCTGCAACAAATTGCTGAGATGAGACCCTAAAGAAAAAGAGACATGCAAGTGCCCAAGTGTTTCAAGGGGCAATTTAATTATTGCTGACTTCAGACTTTCTGGTTTGCAGAATTGTTCCTGTAGTAGCAAAAGCTTCGTTTTTGAGAAGTTGTTGGAACCTGAGTCATAGCTGGTAGTGGGTGCCTAAAGTCAGAATCTATGCTTGGATCTCTCAGGAGAAATAGATATCCCTGCACTGCTCACACCTGCCCCCCCAGTTCTGCTTACTATGAGATGGTTACCCTTGAGCAAGAGAGGAAAATCTCTAAGCCCGAGTTTCCTCATCTGTAGAACAGGAACATGATAACTTATTTTATTTTATAGAGTGCTGTTAAGGATTAGAGATGATGCCTTTTAAATAAATTTTAGCTATTTTTATTAATTTCTCCATTACGAATAGTGAAATATAACACTTTGATCCTGGGCAAAGAGATATGCAGCTTTTAAATGATCAGATTTAAAAAAAAAAATTCTTCTCTGGGATGATGGTCTTTAGCCTGCATGCATATTAGATTCTGATTTCGTTGGCCAAGCATGGACTCTGGGGATTAGTATTTCAATTCTTTGAGGTATGACTTAAGACAGTGAAGACACAAGTCTTAAGTATCTGGTTTAATGAAATTTGACATAGAAATACATCTACATAACCACTATCCATATCAAAATATAGGACATTTGGCATCTGTATTTTTTGTTCTCTAGATGGTTCTAATGGGCAGCCAGGATAGAGAACCATAGCAAGCAGATGACTGTCCACATTGGACCTGACTCCAGCTTTTTCTCCCTCCCCACAAAGTGCTCTGTGAGCCCCACACCCTTGTATGTACCCATCAATGCTGTTTCACAAAACTCCTGTCCCTCCCCGTGTGGTTGGTATCTGATGCGCCTGCATTTGCATGTGTGTCTTATTGACCTCAGTACCTCCTACTAAATAGCGAGAGGGCAGTCATGTGTCTCCTCCACTCAGCCATCATTTTCTGCAGGGCAAAGCCTAGATTTCAATGGCTCTTCACATCTCCAGGGCTCGCACACTGAGCATGCAGGCGACCAACCAGTTAACTCTGTTGTGCCCCTGCCATGCTGCTGCCCTTGGCTCTACCCATGAGAATGACTGGTGATGTGGGGAAAGGGCCGGAGTTCAGTCTGGATTTTTGATTATGGCTCTCGAGGCCCATCTGGGGAGGCCTCTTGGGGGAAGCTCTGATGGAACAGTACCTCCAAGAAACTTGTCCTCCTTCTGGGCAAGCCAGGCTCTTGTCCTTGACCTGTTGCTCACACCAACTGCTCCAACGTGACCACCTTCCTCCTCCTCTGTTCACTGAATCTTCCCAGACTCTGAAGTCCAGTTTGTGCGGCCATCCCCTCTTCGTAATATCTTCCAAGGACCCCATGCCTCATGGGACTCCTTTCCCTTTGTGTCTCCTCTTGCACTTGAGTCGTGGTTGCCGGGCACAACCTGGTCAGGGTCACCTTCATTTTTACATAGAGATGAACTGTGTCTTGGTTCCAGATCTGTCTGCCTTGGAAAAACAGGGGGAAAACAGTTGTTGTTCCAAAATAACATTTTTAGAGTTTGAAATGCAGGTCTGTTTCTCTCTGATTTGTTTATGTGAAAGAAGAATATATAGAGGAACTTACTCTTCCTTTTCTGGCAAGGGTGGTGTTGCCCTTGGGGGGAGTGAATGGAATGAAGGTGCTACCTCCTCACCATCACCACCCCCTGGTTCCTGAGCTGTCCCGCTGACCCATGGCTGAGGCTTTTACCCTTAACAGCATCTTCCCCAATTCTCTGTGCTCTGCATCGAAGTTTCCTGTCTATAGGATGGAGATATTTAATATAGCCCTTTCACTTTAAGTCCTTGATAAATACAAATAAGAGTGAGAAAATCAGCTAAGACTGTTTTTTTTTTTTAAAAAAAAACTCTCCTCCAAATCATGTTTGAATGTTTTTATTAACAGCGAAAAATGCAAAGGAACTCACTCATTATGCTGTAGAGTTCCAGTGCTCACCATGGAAAATAATCCTGGTTCTGCTCCTTTGTGCTTTAGTTCCTGGGGGCCTCTCCCAGGCTTTATCTTAGGGGACCTCACAACTGCCCAGTGAAGCCCAGATGTGGTAGGTCTCAAGTCTCAGTTGAAGCATCACCTTCTTTAAGAAAAGTGGAAACCCCCAGTCCCCACCCTTTTACATTCCTGATATGCTCTGCATATCCTTTTTAAGGGCAGCCATCGCACTATAGGATTATCTGTCTGTATGTCTTTCTCTCCCTTAGACTACAGGCTCTTTGAGGGTAAAGACCATATGCTAGCATTTCTCTATAGCCAACGCCTAGCACTGAACCTTGTTGCCAAATTCATTATATCTTTGTAGAATAAAGAAATGATAGAATAAATGAATGGGTTGCAGAGTGATCAAGGGGGAAGATGGCCTAGAACCCAGGCAGCTTGAAACTAAGCAATTTGAAGCCATTTTATCCAACTCTTTTATATGTTTTTCTGGCTATTTTGTTGTGATCTTTTGAAATCTTATCTTTGTATGTTAAAGTGTGTTTATTGTTATTGCCTTTTTACAGTCTGAAAAATTTAGAATACTTAACATTCTTACTTTGATGAATATGATGCTCCAACATAGAAAATTTGGAATTTCAGAAGCCCACTACAGTAGCTAAACTGAAACTATTGATTCATTTTCTTTTGTCAGGCAATGACTTTGAAAGAGTCAAATGATTTCAAAACCCAGCTTCCCAATGTCTGGGAGAGGATTCCTCAAACACACTTAGCAGTCAAAACAATTCTATGGAGGATAAAAGATGAAGCGATGGCACTTCTATTTCAAATTAAAGTTGTCAATTTCTATAAATGAGAGAAGGTTGACTATTTGATGGCAAAACATTTTTAACAGGAAAGAATTTACTTTGGGAGGTGCTTAGGCATATTGTCTCGTATTAATACTAATGTACAACAAATCTAGCAATTTGATAAGAATGGAATATATATGTGTATACATACATACATACACATATATATATATATATTTTTTTTTAACAGCATTGGGGTAAAGAACTATTTATACCTACATGTTAAAATGGAGAAATGTCTGTAATTGCAAACTTAACCAAATCATGGTAGGTGTACTGCTATGTGAGCAGAATCTTTGAACGGTTTTATTTTGGAATTACTTACTGCCACTAACAGAACTGTTGTGCCTACAATCCAGTGGAGTTTTGTTTTGTTTTAATCAGATTTGTTGGTGGAAGCCATTTATGTTGTTAAAGAAAAATGTAACTTTTAACATCCAGCTGCTTTTCTGAGAATTACCCATCTATGAGAGAAAAAAAAAATAAAGTGGCACCATTAACATTTATGAGAAACAGCCTTAACATTATCATAAATTATACAGTAAACTATCTTGGCCTCAGATTGAAAGGTGTGTGTTTGTCTTTGAAGCTGATGTATTTTGACAGCTCACCAGGAGAGAGCTCGCTCTGAATAACGGGCAAAATGAGAGCCTCTGAGGAAAGAAATCACTCCCTCAAGTGAGCGCAAACCAGACAGGGGGTAAATGAACTTCCCACCTGGACACAGTGCAATTTTAGAAGCATTGATCACACAAGAAGTTAGTGCTAGCGGGGACCTACCAGCCATTTAGTTATATCTTTTCTATTTACAAATGCAGAATCTGACGCTTTTTATTTTTTTCTTGGCATCATCCAGTGTTTCAGGGATGGAGCCAGGAGCAGAAATCACCCTGCACCATGGAGTGCAGTTCTTGGATCCCAGGGGAACCGGATGGAATCCTTCAGCCTTTGCTTCCTGCTCCATAAAATGAGCACATTCATTGAGCTACGGTTTCTTTTCTGCTTTGAAAAACCTCACATTTCAATGAAATTTGTAATTATCTGGGTACTTTCTCTATTTTAGTACTTCACCTCAGAAGAAATAGGTGCTAGGTTCAGGAATGGGGAGTCCTGGGATAGGTGACCGTGTGTGAGGTACCCAGGAGGAGAGGAAGACGGGGCTCCTTTGGTTGCTGCTCTCCTGTCCTAGGGTAATAGTAGGTCCTACTTTGGGGTGACAGAACACATAACCAGCCTCTATACAGTTTTGGCTGCAACCTAAAACTCTGAAGTTGAGTCCACAGTTGGGCAGTGGTACTGATGAATTGCTTGGCACTTATGTCCCACCTGTGCCTATCAATTTACATTGACTATTCGCCATCTTCACTTTGTCACCCAAATCACCCCTGAATAATTACCCTCCTTGGCTTTCCAAATCATCTTGCCCATCATCCTCCAGTTTTCTCCAAGGACAATGTTCTTTTTGAAAAAGTGTTGAAGGACCAACAGTAGGTACTTGCAGGTCACCCCTCTAGACTGCCTGGTTTACAAAGGCTATTGCACTAATGTTGGGTCTTAGATGCTAAATCACCCATTCAGTACATCTCGCCCCTGCATATGGCACATTCTCTCACCCACCAGCTCAAAACCCAGCTTATGACTCACCTCAACAAGGAGGCCCCTGGGGCTCAGCTTCCCCACACTGATTACTTCATAGCTTTTTGTATCTTAGGTCCTCCTTGTAGGATAATTACTGGATTGTTCGGTTCTGATGCCCATGTTGTTGAGAGCCTCTTGGCTTCAGAAAAATTGTAGTGCTGAAATTGCTTCTTCCTCACCAAGGCTCGGTGAGGCCAGCTTGAGTCTCTCAAACCCTGTGGCACCTTAACAGAGTCTGTTCCCTTCCCTGGAGTACCTTGTGCAAGGCAGTCTCTGGGACTGGTATTGCAGGATGGAAAAGGAGCCCATTTAGTCCCACCATCTCTCTCTAATAAAGAGAAACCTCACTTCACTCTGAAGCCACAGAAATGTGCTCTTGGCTCTCTTTGAGGGAGACTGTTTTGGAAATTCCATGGTCAGGAGCAGCAGAGCTGCTGCAGGCAGGCCGCGTGGTGCGGCATGTCCAGGATCGAGTGTCCTGTCTTTCAAGTCGGCCAGGCTCTCTTTCAAGCCAGTGGTTTGCCCAGAGATCTCATGTGGGTTTTTCATTTTAAATGGTGCCCTTGAATGTGGCTCATATTTGCATTTTGTTGGGATATCCATTACAAAGCCTTCATAGTTGAGCACCTCCCAGTAAAAGGAGCCAAATTAAAGGACATGGAAGCCAGTTCCCGCATATACTGTGGAGATGTGAAAGGGAGTAGTGTCCTCATTGGGTCAGACCCCAAATTCCAAATTCATGGGTGTTGAATCCCTCAACTTCTGGGTCTTCACTAAGGGATGGGAATCCCTAGATCTTCCACCACCAAACTATGCCCACCTACTGAACACACATCATTTTCTGAACTGTTATTTTTCTAATAAATACAGATGTTCTTTGGATTTGTAAACACTTGTTTTAAATAGTTTGTCAGAGTTTTTAGTTAATGAGCTAAAAATAATAACTTTAATGATGTGGGAGTATACATGATATTTTGATGTCAGAAAGGGATTCTCATACCATATGAACAAAGAGCCAACATACGAAGCCCTGAGATTGTCCTATCTCATGTCTGTGTAGGCAAACATTGGCCATGACTCCAAATCGAAAGGGGTGAGCTTGGCTGGGCTGATTGCCATTATAAGAACAAGGTGTGGGGATAACTATCAATGCTAAAAAGCCAGTTATATAACCAATTTCATCCAGAAGAGTTGGTTCCCAGCCTCTTGACAAAGTAGTTTGCAGGTGTAACATTCCTCTGCGAGAATTTGTACTTGAGGAATCTAACTGCAAATCCTTTTATGTAACCAAGGTGATTGTTAATGCCTACTTTATTTTAGTCACAACAAGCATTTTAATAAATATGGATTCGGTTAAAAAAATGATATGAGAAACTAGGCCTATCAACGGTGCATTTCTCTGCTAAAGATCATGCAATAAAGGATTTTCCCCATTTCACGGAACAGATGCTAATGGGTTACATTATCTGGTCTTTTCCTCATCAGGCTTTTTAAAGTGGAAACTTACCTGAGTACGAAATGAGTTTGGAAATCTGTGCCAGCCATGGGATAAAGCTGAAATTTCAGCTCTTTGTTACTTTTTCCAGAGTTCACTTAGGTTTGGGGGAGAGGGAAGAGATGACATAGGATAGGCAAAGCAGTGACATCAGTGTCCTGATGTTTAAAAGAAAAAAAAATTCTCTCCAGTCGCCTCTGTGGTGAGCCAAATTTTCAGTTTCACAGTGAAGTCTAAACTTAAAGCTTCGTTGGCTGAAATAAGAACTCTGCGGAGTGACATTTCTGTTTTAAGGGCTTCTGTGGAGACCATATTGCTGGTGGAGGAATTTAGTTTCATGGGGCAGGAAATGGTTTGGGGCTGTAGCGAATAATGTTCCCCTATTTCAGATGGAAAAACATTGAAAATCATGATTTTGGCCCTTACAGAACAGCTATTCGTGGCTGCCACAGTAAACGCTGCCTCTTAGTTTTACTTTGGCAATGAAGGCCAATTGACCACAATAACGGGGACTTTGATTTTATGGCACTTGACATCTTGAAAGTTGCTGAAGTGCTTCACAAATTGGTAGGCAGGCCAGACCAAACATGCCTTCTGATGTGAAAATCTCAAGAAAAGGTGGGAGTGTGTACGTGTGTGTGTGTGTGTGTGTGTGTGTGTGTGTGTGTGTGTGTGTGTTGAACAGGCTCAGGAACTTCCTAGTTAAACATTTTAAGACCATGTCTGCAAAACGTGACTGCAGGCGTTAGAGGCACCTTGTTTAGGAAGAGCTGACTGTTACTTCTGCCTTTTTTTTTTCCTCCTGAAGAGGACCGAGACCTAGGGCCACATGAGTAACTTTGTCATTTTCTACAATATTGTCCTGCTGAGCCAAATAATGTTCATTGTAGAGGCAGAGAACCTCCCATATGATTTTTATGCTCCATCCATCAGCATTAGCTCCCCACTGCCTTCAGAATCAAAGTCCACATCCCAATCCTGAAAGTCAGGACCTCCATCTACATCCTTGTCCCTGCCTACTGTTCTGGTCTTGCTTCCTGCATCTCTGGAGACAGTTAGGCCTCAGTTCCAGACATCTATACCCATCACATCATACTTACTTAAAAGCAAGTGCAGCATTTCTGTAATAACTGGTAGGAGCAGAACACACATCTTGTAAGGTTAAATTAGGTCTATATTTAATTTGCCAGAGGCATAGAATCTTACTTATTCAAGGGTGCTACTCCTAGCAGGTGCCAGATGCAGCACAGCTCAGTGGAACGTTCCCCAGGTTTGTCAAGAAGGGGTTCTGCAGTACTGTGGAGTCTCACCTGACCTGGGAAGTCCATATTCTCTGTTTACCTGCTTATTCTCCTTGGGCTCACATCACGATTCCAGAAGTATTTGTAGAACAATATTGTGCCTGTTCTTTAGAGATAATATATACAAAGCCAACTCAGGCCCAGCAAGGTCACATCCTCATTATGAGAGACAGACAATAGAGCTATTTCCCCAGTGACATATGTCTCCCATCTTCCTGTGCACCCAGAGCCCAGTCCCCTGAGGTCCCTCCACTTCTGACTTAATATTCTTCATCTCTCTGGGAGCTGTTTTCACAAGGCTCGTAGGTAGGTGCCAGGAACAAATGCGGTACCTCCCACCATGTTCTTAGCACAGGTCCCAGTTTGCACTGTGTTCAATAAAGGTTAGCTACTATCATTATCATTACTAATCACCTGCCTTTTGCTTTATTGAGACTCAGATGCACATTGAATCTTGTATAAACCCTTTATTCCTACCTTCTACCTTTCTCTTTGCCACAGAAGGCTCTTTCTTGTCGTTGCCTCCAAACCCTTTCCATCCTGTGAGACTTTGCTCAGATGCCATTCCCTCTGGGGATATCTTTTCAGGTTGTTCCTTCCATAGCCTAGAAATGCTATGCTCCCTGACTAGTTAACTCTCCTTTCACTAGGCTGCTTCACCTATCCTGGAGCAAGGCTTCTCAGACTCTTCATGGTCAAGAACTAGTTTCCACCTCCTCGGTCTATCATGGATCAGTAATTCTATGAAAAAAAAATAAAGCAATTAAAAATACAATCTGCGTTTTTTGATTACTAGAAACAAAGATATCAAGTTATATTGTCAAATGTGTGTGAAAGATTCGAAAGGTTTACTCTCAGTTTCTGTACTTCTTTTGCCCCAGAATGATAATGTCCAGTTTGAAGACCAGCCATCAGGGCATGGAACACATAATGCAGGGTCACATCAACACCCTGTCAACATTGGCATAGTTACTTAGGTACACAACTAATTAAGTCAATCCAAGCTCCCACACCTGGCAGGAGGCCTTACCCATACAGGGTGCTTGATAGACTAGTTGAATTGACTGAATGAATGAATGCACAATAAATATTAGTTGAATTGAATGAGTGAATGAATAAATGATTGACTGTACAGAGTATATTTAAAACCTATAATCCCGAGGATGAATTTTCTTAATGAACAGTATGCCAAAGGGATTATAATTTTTGTATGTTTGCCTTTTATAAAATTCACTCATTTGCATTGCCTATCAAGACCAATTCTTTTTCCTTATTTAAAAAAAATTTCCATCTCTGATAGTTAAATGGAAATACGGTTTATGCTCTCCCCAGTCTGTGGGCATACTTGATAACATTCTGAGAAACAAAACATACATGAGAACTTTAAGAGAACACATACCTTATGCTATAGTAAGTATCAGAATTTCTGAATTTAATAATTGCTATAAATTACAGAGGAGATTATATGCTTAAATGTATAAGAACTTATCAAGAATAATCACAAGTCAAAAACAACATTTGAATGAACAGAGGTGACAGGTTATTTGTAGTGCTTTATTCAATCACCCATTGATGTTGGATATAAACCTCCCTCGCAAGGCAGGGTGCTGGGGTCACTCTCAACCCCAGGGAAGGGACTCAGGAGACAGCAAACATGGCTCTTTTCCCTCATCTCTACTGGATCACAACAGGAGAGAAAGCCCTGCTCCGCCTCCTTCCTAACCACTTACAGGAGGCTTGGAAGTTTGAGGATAAGCTGTATTCTTTGTTTTTTAGAACTCACATACCCCTGTTGTTTCTTCACCTTAAAAAAAAAAAGAAAGAAAAAGAAAAATTAAGAACTGCAACCTGTCAGCCTTCTTCCTTTTCCTGTCTTGCTGTCTCTGGCAACATCACCCTGCAACCAGTTTGAACCCACAGAACTCACTCCTGCCCCATTTATGAAGGTCCCCTGGGTGTGAGGCAGGAAGGCGGTCATGAAGAAGACACACATGCAAGCACAGGAGGGAAGGACCTCGCCGAGGAATCGCAGGTGTCCGCAGCGTGTGGACGTTAGAGGAGACAGATCTCAAGGGAGGATGGGGAGGTCTGGGAAGGCTACTCCAGGAAGGTGACTTTCAAACTCAGACATGAAGGATGGGTAGAAATTTACCAAGGGAAGTACAGGGGAAGGAGCATTCTAGGATTCATAGATGACTCTCCCTAACTAGCAGCCCTCAACATACCAAAACATCCAACACATGGGATTATAAAATAGGACACCATTACTCGAAGGTCTCAGGTGAGAGTTTCATATTTTTCCAATCATAGAATTAAATGAATATCAGAATAAGTCACTCATAGGTAAATATTAATACTTGTTATGGGACCTCCACTGTAATTGTGTAATAGCCCTCTACATGCTATTACAGAGGGTTATGGTATAACAGCCCTCTCTCTATTATAGTTAGATACTATGATTTCCTCCCATTTACTGATGGAAAACTGAGGCACAGGGAGATTCAATAACTGGCCTAAGATTATGTACCAAGGACATGACAGAGTGGGAAAGTGAACATTGTGTGGTCTTTTGGAGTTCATGCTTTTAACAAGTACACCATTGTATATGCACCATAGGGAAAAAGCATCTTAATCTTCTTTTTAGGTTTGCAATTTCAATACAGTGTTGAGAGTGAAGCCACCTGGCATTAGGTAGTAGGCCATTAAGTCATCAGGCATCCGCTTGCCACTTTGCCTAATGCTACACAAACTCAGTGGTGGTGATTTGTTTTGTATTTGTTTCTTTTTGGTACTGGGGATTGAACCAGAGCCTGGAGCACATCAAGCACTACTACTGGGCTGGCCCCAGCCTCCCCTTCCCCATGAGGTTTTTGTGAGAACTTTTATTCATTCATCAACCATTTATTGGGGAACTACTATAATAGCCACTAATCTAAACTCCAAATGAACTAAACAGACAAAATCCTGCTCTCACGTATCTGCATCACATAATCATGTACATAACCTGGTAGTAGAGTGCCTACAGTGTCTGTTGGTTTTTATTATATGATGCTGCCTTTTTATGAATTTCATGGGCACGTTTGGCATAGTCCTTAACCTTTTGGTTAACAAGTCAAATGAGATAGCAAAACTGGATTTGTAGATGGTGTGGGAAAAATTAGGACTTACAACACAATGACCATGGCTCTTTGGGCATCTTCACAATGACCACAGTTGAATTAATCACATCACTGTTGACTTAACTTTTTAAGATAGCCAAATGTTCTCTTGGGGCCTTACTTTAGTATTTTTGGAACTGTACATTTTAGTGGTAATATTTTGGTGCTAACACAACGGTCTACAAACTTTTATTGTGAATTTTTGTCATGTAAAATGGCCAGAAAGTAAATGTTTTAGGGTTTGTGGGTACAACTGCTCAACTCTGCCTGCTGCTATAGCAAGAAAGCAGCCAAAGGCGATATGTCAGCAAAGGGCACAATAAAGCTTTATTTATAAAAACAGGCATTCAGCCCACAGATCAGTGTGCCAGCCTCTGTTCCCGAAGGGGGGGGGGAAATTCTGTGATTTTTTTTATATTATCAGCTTTTTAATAGAAAAGAAAACATGAACTAATATCAGAAAATAATATTGACTCTGTTCAAACTCACAGAAGTTGGGATTCAAGTCTATATGGTGTTAATGTCCCCTTCTGCATGACTTCCTTTCCTGGTTGGTTCAAGACCAAGGCCAGCGCAAGGGATCAAGAAAGACATTTCAAGACCTCTTTCCTGGAATAGAAACCAAGGAGATAAATTGTCTCATGGGAGTTTGTGTTGGGTACAGGAAGAATTTTCAGCAGTGAGGGCTTTGCAATATTGAAATAGATTACAAGGAGGTTTGTTACCCAGAAGGATTTTCTTTAGACATTTTAAATTCCAGAGAGATTCCCACACAATTAATCATTCACTGATTAAAAATCCGACTTTCTCCTTATCTTGTGTGAGGTAGTGAGGTCCTGATGTGGCCAGAAGCCTGATGGTGGATGGATTAAATGGATTGTATATTCTCTCTGGAATTTGGTGACCAGCCTTAGGATATTACCAAACCAGAGTGAGTTCTCACAAAATTACAGTCTGGGAGAAGAAGCCAATCTGAAACAGAGGAAAGGAAGCATTTTCTAATGCCCTTTTTAAGAAATGAAATTGTATTCAGGAGGCCTAAAGTGCCACAGGGCAGTGGGACTGTGGCCAGCAAACACCTATCCCAGATAAAAGTAAATGTTAATTAACATATCAATGGTCTGTAGATCTTAGGTGCTTCTAAAGTGCTGGAGGGTGTTTGACAACTTTTTCTTCCCTTAAGCTCTTTTGCTTTCGCTTTGAAGAACTATTTTAAGCAAAGAGAACCCCTGTTCCAATCTATTTTGATCTCAAGGATGTCTGATTTAATATAATTTTCTCACGTTCCTACCAACTTGCCCAAGGTGAGGAATAATTTACTTTGTTAGAGCAAAAGAACAAAGACATTTTTGGGAAATGGAAAATAGTGGACTTCCTTTAAAAGTTTAAAAAAAAATACTGTAGTTTTGTACATATTGGCGAAACTGCTACCTGTCATTTTAAAACTTTTGCATTCACAGATAGTGGTACTGGAATTTTGAGGCCTTTGTGAATTTGTTCAAATAGGCAGTCATGCAAAAGGAGACTGTCTCCTCTCAGTGGTCTCCTGTGTGTTTAGATTTTAGTTGATGGGTGTATTAGGAACAGGCAGAGCAGGGGTGATTCCAGCCCATTGGATACAGCAAGTAATTACTTCCCTGATTTTGGAAAAAGCGAACTATACGCCTACTCAAGCAATGATTGTAGCTAGAGCTAGGGCAAGCAGATGCTGGCTGTGCAGTGACCATGCTCAGGAAGATGCTGGTAAGAGCGGGGGAAGAGTTCCAGGGAGACTCAGCACCTTCTGGAAGGTTTCTTAGGGCTGCAGTGGGCCCCAGGAGAGGACCCACACATAGCTGATGTTCCATAAAGGTCCCCTCCCATCCTTACCCCCTTCTCTCTATTAAAGATACTCTCAGGAAAATCTACTTTAATTCAAACAAAACACATTTTTGTTTTAAACCCACTGCAGAAGATTCAAGGGCCCTGGGCCTCATAGCATTTATAAATAGATGGAGAGATGCATATACTGAGAAAAAAGTGAAAGGAGAGTTACGCAACGAGAGATGATTGTGTTTGACAGTACAGGCCAGGCAAATGTGAATGAGTGGCAAAATCCATGACAAATAGGAAATTTTTGTAGGGTGGAGGTGGGGGAAGATGGCAGCAGTCCAGAGCTAAATAATGAAGGCTTCCTGGGGGAGGCCTGCATTGTCAAGTGGGCTTGGCTGGATGGAAAGAAGGAGAGGGGGGAGGGGATGCGGGCAGGCGGGAATTACAAGCTCATGAAAAGCAGCCTCTTGTGGTCTGTTCACTCATAGCCCCATGCCTGCCTGCTAGATGCTTAATAGATGCTGTTGTACAAGCGAATAATTCTGATTTTTTTTTCCTCTTCTGAACTTGGTCTGTAGCACCCGGTTGAAAATTGCATTTGGAGCTGTGTCACTTTATGAGGCAGTTCTCTCTCGGGCTGCACACTGTGCTTTGTGGGGAAGCCCTGTGTTTAGTACTTTTGCATCCTGTAGCAGTAACTGAATGTCAAGTGTGCAACAAATGTGCCTTGACATGCTTCCTCATGGAATGAGATGGCCAAAGACACCGGACACCAAGCCTTGATAGTGTCTTGCTGGGCACTTTGACAAATAAATTCTTTGTCATTGAGAATTGCTTTGTTACCATGGAGAGCATACCCACCTCTGGGGTCTGTGTGACCCTCCTGGGAATGAACCCATGTACTTATTATGGTGACCTCCTTGCCAGCTGGAGAAGATAATTGATTTTTCTGGCATGGACTTGGCCCAGACCACTTCTACAATATGTCAGCTCTTAGGCATGTAGACTGGTTTGATCCAAGTTGAAGAATGGGAATGGAGTTACTAGTTACCCAGTTTCTACCACCCACCAGACAATAGGCTTAGTGGTTTTAAAATGCCATTGTACTTGACTTTCATAATAGTCTTGAAGATAGGACTTTTTCTATTTGAAGAGAGAGATACTCAGAGCGTTTAAGTGTCTTGGCCAATGCCACACAAATCATGTGTTGGAGCAAACTTCTCATTGTTCCTGTTCTTGTGAAACTTTTATTCCAGCAGGCCAGATAAACCTTCATTAAATAATCTCATAAGTCCTATACATAGTTAAAACTGCGTAACATGCTTCAGAATGATTGCATAGGAAACGGGTAAAGGTGAGACCCTCTCAAGTATGAGGAAATAACTTTTTAGACCCCAAGACATAAGTAAGGATTATCTAGTTGAAATGAAAACTTCATGCAGTGGAATACTACATGCAAAGACCCTGTGGCAGAAGGAATTTGATCTATTCCAGGAATTGGAGGAGGCAGTCTTCAAAGGAGCTGAGCAGAGTGAAAGGGAGGTTAAGGGATGAAAATGGGAGAGAAGTAGGAAAAGTTAAAGCTTTGCAGGACCTTAGGACATCACTGATGGTGGCTTATGCTCTTAAGGTAGCAGCAGGTAATGAAGACAGGCTTGAAGATAAGTGTAAGAGCTGGTGTGACCCAACCCTGATACCTCTTCTGTTTCAGGACCAGAGGCAGGACTCAGCAATACCACCCTCCTGTTGTGTTTGCAAGCTGTTGACAGGACCTGGGCAGGTTAAGAGTTTTCAATGGACTTGTCAGGGTTTGTGTCCTGTGGAAACTGACAGAGTCTGCTGGCTGAGGGGCTAATTTTAATAGAAATAACCTAGGTGGGTTTGTTAATTTCCTTCGCTCCCTCGATGACCTGCCTGCGTAGCGTGAAGGTGCTTTGATGTGACTGGGAGAACAGAAGGATATTTTGTGCATAGCCAACCGTGAGAGGAATGCTGGTTTTTGCAACAAGGAAGCACGGGAAGATGACAGGTGAGTTGTGGGGAAGGGGGAGATTAGAACGTGCCCCATGTGGCTTTTCCCACCTCCCCAAATGCAGCCTTGTTTATCTAAAATTCATCTTTCTTCTATCAGCGAATTAACTTCTGTGGGCCCGGGGTGTTCATATTCCCTAGGAAATTAAACATGTTGGCGGATGGTTTTGTGGTTGACTTAAATGTGCTCACCAGGGTAAGGGAAGAAACCCCCTCTGCTTCCCTTGGATTTATTGAGTGTATTGTTTTCCCCCTTGGTTCCATAACACTTGAGGTGTTTGCAGAGAGCTTTTAAGTCCACGCTGCAGGGCTCAATCTGCCTGTGTAAGTGGACAGCATGGGGGAGGCTTGTCCCGTGCATGCAGATGATCCTGGCGTGGTCCTCTGTGGGGTTCTTTGCCTGCCGGCTGCCATGTCTGGGATCTGTTCTGAGGGGTGAGTTGCCAGGACAGTGTGAATGCCCTGGGAATGAGAATGGAGCCCCTCGGCATCTGCACACATGGCCTTTGGGGCATTGAGATCTCCCCACGGTGGCAGGCCTTCTCCACAGGGTCCCCAGGGCCAGACATGGAGGAGGGATGGGTGCTGACATGCTGTCTGTGATGTCCCAGTTGCAAAGTCAGTGGGGAGGGCTGTGCCCAGGGAGCTCCCCCTCCCTGCGAGGCCCTGGAGAAAGCCCTTAGCCCTGTGGTTTACCTCTGGAATGTGGAGGTCATTCCACCCTCAGCCCTTAACTGGGGAGGAGCAAAGAGGGTTGGGACACCCCAAATCCTGTCCAGTTAACTCTTGAACTCTCCAGGGACTGATCATCTACTTCCTCCTGGTTTCAGCTCCTCGCTGTCCGCACAGCAGCCTACTGACGTCTGCGCCCGTCCTCAGCTGCCAAAGTCCTCAGCCCTGCCCAGGAGGGGAGGGGAAGGAAAAGGAGGCGAGCCAAGGCCCACGTGCCCTCCCCTGGGTTGTCAGCTCTTTGTGGACCCCCCCCCCACCCTCCCAGAGCATGTGTGCCGGAGTACCCACCTACGATCAGTGGAAGGATCTATGACACAGATGTGTCTCTGCCAAGCTTATGCAGTCACTCAATATTTTTGTCTAGCTTTAACTCCACTGAGCATTCAAGATTAAGAGACATTCGTATTCAAAGTATGGAATGACTTCTAAATAGAGGAATGAGGTCTCTTTCTGGGGCTTTGAAAAGCCTCTGGTGCCCCCCCCCCCCTTAGAAAAGCATCCAGTCCACTATCTGGGAGGAATGTGATTTTGCAAAATACTGTCATGTGGAGAAGAGAATGGCCAAGAAAGTGAAGGTAGAGGAGGATGTTGTATAATTAAAGAAGAATGAGAAAGTGCCTCTTGCTGTGTGGGGGGTGGCCCTGGAGAAGAGCAGGTGATGAGGAGCAGTCAATGCAGCAGTGGCCAGGGACCCGTGAGCACAGCGAGGAAGCTGTGAGTACACAGAGGAAGAATTTGGATTAGTTCTGCAGCAAGAAAACAAAACTGTGCTTTTGACAGTAGGGGCCACAGAGAAGGGAAACAGGATATCAAAGGATGTTTTAAGAAGAGCTCTGGATGTCCGGGGGCTGGAGCAGAGGGAATACGAGCAGAAACTAAAAGCTTGGGAAGCCAGAGGTCCTCAGCTGTGGCTCTGGCGGTTGGGGCAGCCAAGGCCAGAACTCACAATGGGAAGCAGGCTTTTATTTTGTTATTTTAAAGGGAGGATGTTTACAGGCCGCTGGAGGAGGAGAGGAGAGAGTTGATTTCACCGTCTGTGTGACAGTTCAAGGTCCAGTCCTTGCCATCCCTGAGTATGTGAAGTGAGCAGGGCTGAGCCAAAGCCCAGGAGGGGTGCCTGTATGTCGCTCCACAACTGGGGATCAGGAGGAGGGCATGGATTCTCTCGGACTTCCACTCTATTCAGTGGGGCCAGGATGTGGACCGGATTGTAGGTCCTGTGCTAAGTGCTAAGAGAAATGGATGTGCAGCATGGGCCAGGACTAGGAACCCAAGGGACAGCCCAGGGCTTGGCTCCTACCCGGGTGCGTGCTTGGAAGATGGTTTGGGAGCTAGGCCTCCTCGAGGACTCCTGGCTATCCAGGTTAGTTTCAGTCATGCTCAGCTCATGCACCTCTAACTCATCCTAGAATTGAATCCAAAAACAGAGGCCCTGGAAGCTACTTCGAGCACTCAGATTAAACCCATCCACTGTCCCCAGGGTGGTCCAGATCCTAGTCCATTGGTTCCCACTGGCCCTAGGCATGGTCCCCACCTTTACTTCCCTACCTGCTCCTCCAGCACCACTCAGCAGTCAGATTGCTCTTGGGAAATGCAGATCTGGTTCCATCATGCTTATGCTCCAAAGGGTTTCTGTTATCTTGTGGACAAAATCAACAACTCATTACCAGATTTGCAAACCTTTTCAAGATTTTATTTTCTTGTTTTAAAGGGAATATGTTTACAATATCCTGAAGGGAAGAGAAGAAACTGATTTCAGAGAGATTAGATTTCCACAATCACTACTATTTTACCTTCCTGTTGCTGAACTCTAAACACACTGATCTACTAGTTTTTTTCAATGTATCATGCTTTTTCCTACCTGAGGGCCTTTGCACAAGATGTTCCTAATACCTAGAAAATGTTGTCTTTTTATTTTTCTCCCCAGATAATATATACTTACCCTTTAAGTCTTGGACTAAACAATCCCTTCTTCAGTTTCTCATTATCTCTCATTATCCTTACTTTTCCTCCATTCTCTTGGTATAATTTGCTATTGGATATTCACTTACGTGTTTACTTATTCAGGGTTTGTACATTAACATCCTAAGAGCTAGAGTCATGTCTGTTTAGTTCATCTCGATGTCCTCAGTGGACTTTAAATAAATATTTGTTGATTAAATGAATGAATGACTAAATAAATAAATGTTAGCAGGTTTCTATGATCTTATTTGTGTTTCTATGTAGAAGAACTTAAGCAGTTTGTCCTCATTAGTGAGTTTGTTCTACAAAACATTTAATGAGACATTGGTGTTGGCAGGCCAAGGATAAGACACATTTTTTTCTTTTTTAAATATTTATTTTTAAGTTATAGGTGGACACAATATTTTATTTTCATGAAGTGCCGAGGATCAAATCCAGAGCCTCACACACGCTAGGCGAGTGCTTTACCTCTGAGCCATAACCCCAGCCCCAAGATACATTTTCTATCCTTAGGGTGATTGTGGTGAAAGAGACAGTTGTAGAAAGTGACATTCCACACAATAGGGACACGAGGTGGACTGAGTACATAGTCCCTTGTGACAGTGTTCCAGATAGAGTATTTAGTATGATTTTCTGACAATAAATCTGTTAAGAATCAACAGAGCAGGATGTGATTACCCATTCCCAAATCTCCTCTAAAAGATATCAACCTAAACTGTAAGGAGTATAAGATAAGCTGTGATCTTGTTAATTATAACAGGAGGGCATGTGTTGGTGATAGATAATGTGGAGGATGATAAGAAATATTGAAATCCAGAGCCACAGACAATAGGAATGTACCATTGGCCTTCACCATCGAGGAGCGTGGAGACTCATTGTAAGTAAATGGCCCCGCTCTCTGACTACAGGTAGCCTTGGAATAGAGAAGGCAGAGGGTTCTGCTTCTTTCAGGAGAACCCATCCTTCTGGCTTTCCAAAATTCAATGATAAATTGAGTGAATATTTTTAAAAAATTTGCCACTTTTTTAGTTGGCGTTGGTGGGGAGAGGAAAGGAGATAACTCTGAGTCTTTAGAAATCTATTCCTATCATTATGATGATTGACGATTTCATTGAGTTTATTACCGAACTTGTTTCCTTTTTTAAAAAAAAATTTTGTATAACAAAGAAATAGTACTGGACTCACATTTACTATTTCAAGAACTCTCTTAATAACTAGAAAGAGGACCTTTAGATAGTTCCTCCCGGAGTGTCTGGCCATCGAGTTTCACTCACCTAAGGGTAGAAGGGTTTGAACTTTATTTCCTGAGTTGATGAGTATTTCATGATAAACCAGTTCTGGCCCATTAACTTCATTTCTCAAAACACAGGTTTTCAAAGAGCGTTTCCTGAAGGAGTTGCCACTAAAAAATGGAATGAATTTGACTTGCTCAAATAAAAATGGTCAGAGTAGAACATGGTACGCAATGTTGTTGAATATACTTTGTTCTTTTTTCTTTGTAGGCTTTGTGTGTGTGTGTGTGTGTGTGTGTGTGTGTGTTACTTTTGAAGTAAGAAGAAATGTTTTAAAAATCACAACTAACATGTATCTGATCAGCAGTATAACATCTTATAGCTGTTAAGACGGAATGAAGTGTGAACCTACCTTTCCCTTCTCCCTGTATTTTTTTCTAATTTATCTAGAATATTAAACTGACGAGTGTCAGATATTTTCAAGGAAGATGTCCTCTCCTGCTGAGGATTTAGTGGGGAACAATACAGACTGCCCCTCAGAAGATAATTAGAAGCCATATCTACAGAAATATCAAAGCCTACAGTAGATTTATACAAAACAAATTTGTCCAAACCTGGCACTGGAAGTAACAAACAAGAATCCCATCACCCAGTTCCATATTGTGGATGTGGTCTCATCCAAGGAATGTCTGCAATTCTCATTTCAGTTCTTTTTAATTCAACAAATGTTTACTGAGTGCCTGTTACGTGCTAGATACTGTTCCAGGCACTTGGGATATATCCGAGAACAGAACAAGGATCCTGCGGCGATGGAGCTCATGGTCTGTGGTTTATTACCACTTCCCCTGAATATTGCCTGTGACCTTGGCAAGTCATCACCTGTTTGCACCTCTGTCATTAGCTGCCCATTGAGGGAGTCAGTAGGCCTCTGCTAAGATGTGGATAATGTGCCTGGTATTCTGTAGATGCCAAATAGGACACACACCCCAGCCCATCACCCAAACAGCAGAGAGGATCAGAATTTGCTTTGGTTTTTCTTCCTTTTTTAAAATTTTTTTTTCTTTTCAAACCTGGAGATGGAACTCGGGTCCTCCCACATACTACACAAGCACTGAGGTATATTTCCAGCCCTTTCTAAAAACTTTTATTTTGAGACAGGGTATTGCTAAGTTGTGCAGGCTGACCTTGAACTTGTGATCCTCTTGCCTCAGCCTCCTGAGTAGCTGAGATTACAGGTATGCTCCACTGCACCCTGCTGGAAGTGGATTCTTAACAATAAAGAACAACTGGAAGAGGGTGGAGGCTGCTGAGCACAGCCTCTGCTGCTGGTGGTGTGGGGAGCTGGCCTCTGCTGCTGCTGTGTGCTGGTGGCCGCCTGCTGGTGAGGCCCCTGCCCTTCCTAGTAGCTGCCCACGTCCTCTATGCTGCCTTCTCCGTGGCTGCCTCAGCCAGTGTTTCTGAAGGGCCCTCACCTGGCAACTTGGCCAAGATGTATTTGAAACCCCTCGTGGTCTTGGGCACATTTTGCTTTTAAACCCAGTGGGGCTCAATTCCTAAACAGCTCCAGAGAAGCATGAGGAACTGGTGGAATCCCAGACTGCCCAGTGGATCTGGGTCCAGTGTGGATGTCTGAACTCACACTGTAAATACCTGGTTTCTCTGCCACTATCAGCCAGGCCTGGTTGATGTTCCAGGTGAAGGTGATTGTGGTCCTTTAAGGGGGCCACACAGGTAAGCAGGTGTGTTCCTGCATGAGCAATAGTGGCAGAAACTGCTCTGCCCAGTGGGGTCCCAGTGGCTTGATCCAGAGTCCCTCCCTGAGTACTGTGTGTCCTGTCAAGATTTCTTTGCTATAGGGACTCAGGGCACCGCTGGTGAACTTTTGATCTCAGGAACTTGGGAGCATGCGCTGGCCCAGGAAATGGGTAGCCATTGCTCAGCTCACAGCTGTCACCATCCCAACACGCCCGAGGTGCTGCCACTGCCTTCAGAACTTGTACCTCCCGTGTCAGTGTGAGTAAACAGCCAGATAGGAACATTCACTGGGGTAAACCATAATTAGGTATGTTCTTGAGGTTTTCAGAGCAATTCTTTCATACCTTTGTAAAACTGACAATACATGAATGATAAAATTTCCCCATAGATAGTTCAGCTAATTGCTCCTTCTAGGTAAAGAATGGCCCCGTTTCTTCGTCTGTCTGATGATGACTTTTCATTTTCTGCCATAAATGAACCTAATTTGCAAATGAAAAATTTCACTGAAGCATTGGTTGCCTGCAAGGGAATTAGGGCCCTGAACCTTGGAAGTGTTCAGTAGCATACACACAATTGCATTTTAAACAAAAGAATTATGATCTTAATTCACAGTTAAAGTAACAATTGCTCCTAAGTAGTACTTATTGTTTTAGAAAGTTTAGATGTTCCAATAACAGTAATCAAGAGGAGTTAAGTTCTCTTTAAAGCAAAGCAAATGAGGAGTAATTGTCAAAATTTGCTTAGTATTTCCTGTTTGTAGGATGTAGTTTTTCCTCAGATCACCCCGAATTCCCTTGTGAATACATAGAAGCCCTTCATAGCTTGGTGTCTAGAATAGAAATAGGAATAGCAATTCTTTGTTAGGCCCAGCCTATCAGAGAGAAGACCTGAGTTCCAGTCTGAGTTCCAACAGCTGTTGATTGTGTGATTCCCTTGAAGGTTCTTTGCTTCTAGTATCAGTTTATTCAGTTGCAAAGTCCAATTGAGATGCCAGGCTGTTTCTATGCAGACTGAAATGGTTCTGTATTTTTAAGTGCAACAATAACTTGTGAATGAAAGCCAATGGTGTACCAGGCAATGCCAGGTATGCTCCTTGTGGTTTAGGGCATGTAAAGTCACATATAACTCACACACATGTACTTTAAAATTTAAGAACATCCAGATGAAGTATCCAAGAAGAGATTCTGCAATTACCAGCTCTTTTCTACTCTAGTTAAGAACTTTATTTTATCTATTATTTATTTATTTCAAAGATACTTACATGCTAGACATTGAGGATAAAACTATAAACAAGAAAAATTCCTTGCTCTGATGGAGTTCATCCTTCGGGTAGTGTGAAAGTGGCTGGAAATGGGGGCCCTTAGTTTATCTCTGCAAAGGGGTTTAGGTTTTGTTCCAGGTATGAAGCAATTTATTTTAGTGACCTTGCATGCAGAAAGTCTGTTAAAATGTAGATATTTAACCACTACCCCCATGCTGCTAGTCAGTTTCACCCATCTTTCTGGACCTTGATCTGATCTCACTTCTTCTACAAGCTCCTCCAGTCTTTCCATCTGGATGCCTTTCCTCGACCTCCTTTGCATTTTCCTTTCTATAGCACTTCTCACATTCTGTCTTGCTTTAAAAGTCTTTGTGTTAGCCATTGTAGCATAGGAGCCTCTGAGATGCCAAGACCTTATGTTACCCCCTCCTGCTCTTTTTTTTTTTTCCATCCACTGCTCTGCACATATGCCTTCTACTTGGGAGATGCCTAATAAATATTTATTGAGTTGAAATAACTCAGGTCCATATAGCAGGCTAGCAGAGAAGAGTTTTTCCAAGCATTGCACCCGAGAAAAGCTGATCTGAGAGCACAATGGGAAATGTATCATGAGGACTCATAAAATGGTGGTTATTATTTTGTCTTTAGTTTTCAAGGAATCGCGGGGGTCCCTTACAGATTATTTCATTTAGCAGACAGATTTGATAGCAAGGATTGTTAACCTGGCAACTTTTCAAGTGAAGTTCTATATAAATGGAGGGAATTTTATTCCATTTTCAGAATTATAAAAGTTACCTTCAAAAATGTGAACATTAAACAAAATACAATAAAAAGTGAAATTATGCATCATATACCCAATATTACTTTCTCTTTAGAGGTAACAATTCCTAAATAGTCCTTGTTCATCATTGTTCCAGAATTTTTTCACCTGATAATTCCATTCATCTTTGTCTACGTTGGTTGTGCAGATCAGCCTCATGATGTGCGCATATTACTTACACATTCTTCTGTTCAGGGCTATTTTGATTGTTTCCAGTTTGATCTTTCTTGCTATGTACTTGCGCTCTTTGTAGATATCACCATATCACTCTTAGTGGTTGAATTTACTGGTTAAAAATATGAGTGCATTAGTGCATTCTCCATTGTTTTAAACATACATTTTGACTACTTTTTGGTCCTTGACTTCCATAATTTGCTAGATCACAGATCCATTAGGTGTCACCTGTTCTGTCAAGCCCATTGTCTGGGAAGGGAGGTCTGGCTCTCCACAAGTAATTGTATACAGTGAATGAGGTCTAGACTCAGGCATCTGCAAACTATCATGGTTACTTACAGTGAGAATGATCAGTCAGGTTGGTGGGTGCTGGGCAAGCCTCTGCCAAGGAGAGGCTCAGCTTTAAAAGCAGAGGGGCATCTGGAGAAGGGCATTCTGGGACAAAGAAAAGCACTAGCAATGGTTTGGCGGTTTAGGATATTGAGAGAGGGGGGAAAGAATAACAGGTGAGATTGACAGGGTAGACCAGGAACAAATCACAAAAAACCTTATGTTCTGTGTTAAGAAATTTGTAAGAAAGAGCTCAGAATTTTTCATGAGCTTCTTACACCATTGCATTTAGTGCAGATATGTAAGAGATTGCTGCATATTCAAATTCATGTAACAAAGAACTGTTCTGTTTTAGAAAATAGTTCCCTAGTATTTCAAAGAAATCTTGCCAATGGGCCAGGTTCAGATCAGAGGTGGTGGTGCTTATCCCTGAGACACACCCTGCCTTCTGGTAAGAACATTGTTCTTGCTGCTTCTCTATATCCACCCTTCTCTTCCTCTGGGTGGCTGAGAATCTTTTGTGAATTCTGTAAATAAACAGATCTGGTCCCCACGGATGTCGACCTGGCCACCTTTAGAGTATAAAATCCATTTTAAAAGGAACCAGGAATAGAAAATTAAAAAAAAAAAAAAGAATAGGAAATAGTGCTTAGATGGAATGGTTTATACAGTTAGTGGCTTTAATTTTTATTTCAAGAAAATGTGTAAGGTAAATTCTCCTGTGAAGTGCTTATAGAATTGCTATCCCGTCAGCAAGGAAACCGCAGACCAGGGTATAAGGACTGTGAATTTAAAGCAACCTCGGATTAAATTCCTCAGGTAAGCCTGCTAGTCATGTGTCTCCAGTACATATTTATCCAGATGTCCTTTTGGGATGGGACAGGATTGATTTTTAATGACTCTGAGCCACCTTCCCTTGGCACACAGAAGACTGTTTTGCTGAGTATGGAAGCTCTTTGTGTGAGCCCACGGAGTAGCTGTGCGTAAGGAGGATCAGGCCCTCCCTTCATCCCTGGGAGCCTGCACCAGTCAGTTTCCCCATCTCTGAAATGGGGATTATAACCTCTCTCACAGGGACTTTGTTGTGACTGATAATTTTGTAAGACTATGTTTTTAAGAAAAATATAGATTTATGGTATTAAAATATATGTGTCTAAAATAGCTTTCAGTGCTGTTTGGCTGTCTTTGCCTGATTTTCACTATGCCTGTAAGTGAGATTCAGCATTTTCTTGTTGACTGTGAATTGTTGCCACTAAATGAGCTTGTCAGTCTCTGGTAAAGAACAAAATGTCCTTGGATTTACCCCATGCCACACTGCTTTGAGTACTTATCCCAAAGCACTGGATATGGAATGGACCCAATTCCAAATTTTCTCAAGAAGGCTGCAGCTCTGCAAAGGACAGTGGTACACATAGTCACTCCCACAGTCACAGAGAGGCTTCAGGAGCCTTCAGTGGGCAAGGTGCTGCCCCCACAGAGCCTTGCTGTCCTTATCTGCAGAATCTCAGATTCACCAACAGGAGTTAGTCTCTGGCTAGTCTTCTTTCTCCAACTTGGGGATGAGGTTTGTGGAGTGTCCCCTTTTGGCTCATGATTCATAATTTGGAACCTCCTGGTGATTGTGAAATTAACAGCCTAGAGTAACAAGCCTGATCCTTTGGGGCACACTCATCCTTCTGAGGCCCCAGTCTTTGGTGTGAAAGGTGGGCCAATTCAGAAGTTTCCCTGACTCTTAAGAGAGTAGTTTGTGCCCCTGAGGCTCTGGGGTATTCCTTCAAGTCCTGCATGAGCTGCCTCTCATGGCAAGGAAGGGACAGAAAATAACGGACCAGGGGTCCCCAAGACTCTAACCCACTGTCTCAAACAGGCATCCTTCTTTGTTAACCGATTCGCCTATAGGATTTGGTATGGAATTTTGTTTAAAGAAAGGGTTCTCTTGCTTACAAAATAAAAGCATTTGAGACCTCTAGCTTAAGTATTCTCAGATTTTATATCCTTGCACAACCTTGGCACTGTCTTATCTCATTCTTTGTGAAATTGGAAAATGCATTTGTCACCAGAGGCTCAGCCCCCAGACTGAGTTGATATTTACAAAGTAGCCAGGATTCCTCACATGGGTAGCCACTGACCTTGTTTGGTTGTACACAGTCTTTTTATTATTCGTTTTATATGTGGCTTTTAAAAAAATTATTAGTGCACATTACTGAAAACTCTTTCTTTCCAGGAAAGAAAAGCTCTTTAAAGGCATTATCCTTTTTAAAAAATAAATTATCTTAAAAATATTTTTTTTGGTTATCAAATTCTTATTGTAAGGGTATAAAATACTTTTGTATCTCCTTGCTCCTAATAACCTCTGAAGACAGAGATAAAAACCTCAGTAACTCCCTAGTAATTATGTTGCTGGCCTGCTTTTGTAGGGCATAGGAGATAATGCCCAGGTGATCTGCCTTCTGGCCTGGGCCTGTACCACTTGCTTGGCTGGTGCCCTTCTGAGATCCACACCTGATGGCCACTTAGTGCAAGCCCTTGAGGTCTGTCTTGGGGGAGTTTGCAGTCTAGGATGGTCTCTTATGGCACCAAGTACATTTGTGATGAAAGGAACAAATTATAGGAAAGAAAACTTTTCCTTCTACTTGGGATTTAAGAAAACTACTAATGATGGAAGAATATTGCCCTTTTTTATTGTTGTTCTTTTACCACTTGTAGGATAACTGAGTGTGAGTATTGTGACCTTAGTCGTATGAGAGACATATTAGCCATCACTCAAACCAGAGAACTGAAGAAAATTCAGAAGAGCAGTCCAGGGAAAGGAGGCAAAGTACTGACAGAAAAAGAGAGAGAGAGAGAGAGAGAGAGAGAGAGAGAGAGAGAGAGAGAGAGAGAGAGAGAGAGAGCAGGAAAGTGGATCTGGAGGAGAGGAGGGTGTCATCATTCACCGACACCATCACCTAGGTTCCCCTGGAGTTTACCAGGAGAGCGGAACCATGGAGAGCCCCCAGATCTCCAGAATGAATTCCCTTAGCACATTGCTTCAAAACCTCAGATGGTATCTGTTGACGGGAGGGGACTGAGTTTTGTGGTTAGTACTTACCATTCTTTGTCGGATGCCAATACCACCCAGGGCAGTGCATAACATTTTAATTTCCTCATAAAATGTGCTTTTATTTCCTTTTGCAATATGTAAGCCCATCAGATTGTAGAGATTTAAGTGAGTGGGGAGTGTTATTTAACTGGAATCTCATAGAAGACCCACCCAGTGATCATTTTCATTCATATTTTCCCATTTTTTTGGCAGCAATAATGTAGTATTTCTATTTTTCATTTTTATGTAGTCTTATGGGGCATATTCTTTGTGGGTTTAGATTCCAGAGTAGCATATCTGATTTATACTTGATAAAGCAGTGTTTGCCAAGTAATTTTGCTGAAAAGCAGCCACTTAGACAGAAAGGGAAGAACCTACTATAAAAAGAACAGAGCATATTATGAAGCTGCTCTGTAGTTCATTGGGACTGAGAAATGTTGGTTACAAGAGGTCTAGAGACTAAAAGTTTGCTTGATTCAACTCAAGTTGAAATTTTATTTCACATTTTTTGACAGTATCCCAGTCTTTAAGTTAAATGAGTTTCATATTTGCTTATCACCAGGATCTTTGGTTATTTCTTCCCTGTAGGAACAGTTACACAAAACTAAACAATATAGATGACTATACATTTATTGTAACCATGGAAACCACTGTTGATGATTTATTAAGCATTCTTTTTCCTGATTCCAAACAATACATTGTGTTGGTCCAAGTTCCCTGGAGGATTGGTTTTGTCCTTATCTATAGTCCAATGTTAGCTTTATTTATATCTTGGTTTGTTCAATTGTTTGACAATGGCATTGGCTTCTTAAAACACGAAAGCCAGGTTTATGGCCACCAGCAAGTTTTTAAAAATGTTTTTAAAATTGTTTCAGAGTGTTTAGATGACATAATATATGCCATTGCAGAACAAATCAGGAAAAATTTGAACCTAACTTTATCTTTTCTATTGGATATGGCTATATAGTACTTAGTTTCCAGTAACGGATGGATAGAGAATTACTTCACATTCTTAGGCACCTCTTGTCATTCAGCACTGGTGTGTTCATTCTGCTTTTCCTGAAGTAATTCTTGTTATGTGAAGTTGCTTGTGGATTTGCTGGGAAATTGTGCAGATGCTTCCTTTGTTAATCTATTACAATATCAGACTGAAGACGTTGGTGGGATAAACTATTCTGGCCTAGGACCCTCCTGCCAGGGAGCCTCGTAGTATCTTTTGCTGGAGTCGCATAGCAGAGTGCTGTTTCTGGAAAGTGGAAGTTTTTGTGTGCCAAGCCCCAGAGCACACTGGGTTTCCTGCATTAGACAAGCACTTGAATCAGGCTCCGGCGGTGGCAGTGTAGCAGCGCTGATGGACGCCCATTTTGATGGCAATTTGGCAGGGAGTCAAACTTTGGCCCTAAAGCAGAGGTGGTGCAATTAGACAGCTGAGATGCATTCTCTAAACACACACTTTTAATTGATTTCAGCTTGTTCAGTTCACAAAGATAGAGCTCTGACACACAGCAGCCTTCTTAGAGGGGCTTATTTTTACTTTTCCTTTATTCAGCAGCGTAATTCAACAGCAACAGAAGCAACAATAATGCAGAGCTCTAAAGAGCGTGTATTTGGCATGGCTTGGATACAAAAAGTATTATTAAGAACTAATGAGTGAGATAGTTAGATGTTAACCGGAAAAGCATTAATGAGCAGAAGAGAATTCTGGCATAAACATCTGTTTCTGAAGCAGATGTTACCTTGTAAATTTGCTGAAGAAAAAAGCCTGTGTAAATGGAACAGTGGACTTTTTTAGGTAGTAGGAGGAACAGATAGAGATTATGAGGCTTTCAGATCCTCTTTTCAGCTCTTCTGAGACTCACAAATGACTATGTGTTCAGGCAGTGAATTTTGAGGGGTCTTTGGGGGTGGCCAGAGGTATCAGGCAGAGGTGAGTGACAATGGCAGATCACCCAGCTTGACTGGATGACATGGTAGCTGGAGGCTCCTGGTTCCTGCTTCACAGGGAGAGATTTGGGATTCTCATTAACTAAATGGCTGTCTCTTATCTCATCTTGTCTAGAGCTCCATAATTATTTCAGTATACGTGGACTATGGCTGCCATACTCTTCCAGGGATAGAGATTAAGATCTGTTCTGCCCCTACAAAATCACCTACCCTTGGGTTGACTTATTGGATAGTTTACTTTACGTAGATGACTGAAGGGCTAATAATGAGTTAACAGCCACTTGTTCTCAGGTTAACACAACGAGTACATGTTAGCAGCTTTCAGTCTTCTGTTCAAAGGTGATAAGATATGGGGTAATCTACAATAGAGGCTGGAGTATGTATTTTTTAGAGCCCTCAAATGATACAGTGTTGGTGACTGCCTCATTCATCTTTGCAGAGGAACAACTCCATTTGGGCTATTTTCACCTAATATCATAGAACAAGCTTAGAGTAAGAAGGAAGAATTAGATCTGTCTAATTGATCCAAACCCCTTAGTGAACATATGAAGTCTTGAAGGTAATTTTCCCAGGATGACCCAGTGACCCGTATAAGGGTCAGTCTCTAGGACCTGGGTCAGGGCCTGAGCTCCTGGACAGGTGCTGTTTCCATTTCACCATTCTAGGGCAGAAGTCTTCCATCCTTCTGTTGCAAGGACAAGAATGCAGAGTCCTCTTAAAGGGAATGTCTCTTGGAAAAGACTCTGCATCTGTCCTACGGGGTGCAAGTTAGAAGTGGGGTCTAACAGTGAATTCTAGCTCCCAGGTTATATAACTCAGTATGGCCCTTGCATGGCTCATTTGTTTCATTCCATCCACCCTCAAAGTGGCCATTGGCATGGTTCTGGGGAATGTTTGACCATCCATTCTTGGAACACTGTATCTACCAACATCTCCATGAGATAGTGATTTCCCAAGGGTATACTTGGAGTTCAGTCCTTATCATTACTGGGTTGGGCAGCAGAGGAACCCAGCAAACCAATCCTAGGACCTAGGGCCTGTAGTGAGTGATTTTGCTACAGCTGGACAGGTCTCTCCTGTACCACACACACACAAAAGGGTTGCTGTGAATCCTGAGGCTACATCAGAACTATCTTCCTTAACCCCAGGGGTTTATTTCTGGAAACCAAGTCATTGGGTAGAGATCCCCAATGAGGGCCTACAGAAAGGTATTCTTTCCATCTTGCATCAAGTTGCACAAAGGTGTAGGTCTCAACCACACAGATGAGATGATTTCCTTCTCTTTCTGGTGTGTGTGTGTGTGTGTGTGTGTGTGTGTGTGTGTGTGTATGTATGTGTGCCTCTGTGTATTGTTCATCTATGCAAAAGTAAGGGACAAAGCCACAGGATGATTCCCCAAGTTAGCAAGGTCTGTGTGATTCTATCAATATCTCTGTCCTGATGAACTAAGGCAGGCCCTAGCACAGAGTGGCCACTAATCTTTGACTTCTTCCAGACTGTGGGGATTTTCACATAATCACTAGGGACTTTTTTGTCCCTCAAAGAACGACTGGAAAAGCTCTTGCTAACAGAAAATTCTAAATTAATTCCTTTCGTTAAGCTTGTGGGGCTGACTCATGTCTCTTGAAGGAATTTTTGCATCTGTTGTGTAGTTCCTGGCATGTCAGAAGTGGATTTTGTGTCCCTTCTGTTGTGTGGGGGTGTGTGTGTCACACATCCCTAGGGGTACTAGGGACACATGAGGTGAAGAGAGCTTGTGTGGGGTTCAGACCTTGGAGAAGATGTGAATTGTATGTGTGATTCGTCGTTTGCATGGCTGAATCTTTTCATCTCTTTCACCTGCGCGATAAGAACACGCAGAAATGGGAGGGTAGAGGCTTTTCTGTGGCTTTAGGGTTCTCTAGTAAATGATTTCTTCCTCCCTCATTAGTCAGTGCTGGTGGAAGAAGCTGTAGATAGAATTCTTAAAAAACAAATATTCTGAATAGAATGGGTCTTTTCCCTCCCTGATAGCTTTGTGATTACTTTACCAATTTACTAGCTTATTTTGCTCTCTGGACTCTGCTGTTACCTGCCTTCATCCTCATGTTGACCCTGAGAGGTACTTGTTACTAAGGAGGAAACTCTGGGATTTGTGGAGATTTAGCAAGTTACTCAAGGTCAAATTACCGGTAGGTGACCGAACCAGAATTTAAACTAAGATCTACCTCCTCCCAAGCCCATATGCTTTCTACACTGTATAGTTGTGTCACCCAGCCCTGCCACCAGGTGCTTCATCAATACCAAGTTATGCCTTCTAGAGCAAATCCTCCTATTTCTTTCTACTCTGTCTTTGCCTATACATTTCCTTACATGAACAGCACACACACACACACACACACACACACACACAGGCATATGCACATAGAGACAGACACATACATCTTTCTTTGCTTATGTGCCTTGTACTAATCTTTCAAGATGTGGTTCAGACATGAGCTCCTGCAAGCACACTTCTGTGGACTCTTTGTCTTTGCCCCTGTCTGATAGGACTGGTGACCAGCTGTTATAGCACTTACCATGTCACAGTATGTGGCCTGTCACTCTGGACAACTTGCAAGTACCTTGAGGTCAAGGACCTTGTTTCAGTGCCATCCTCGAACCTGGCACATTGAGGCCTTGGGACTCTCTGCAGATCTGAATTGAACCAAGTCTGTAGTATGATTTCAGACCCGTGTGACTTTGAAAATACAGATAACTGGAACTTTAGGAGTGGACACAGGCTGAGCTCTGAGCAGGTCTAGAAATGGCTTGCCAACAGAAGACATCTGTGTGTCTCCACTTTTCAAGCACTGTGACAATCTCCACAAGCAAAAGGTTTGAAGAACTATAACATTTATAGCTCCCTGGCCATAAATTCACTGCAGAGCACATAAAAAATGCCATTCCCACAGGGTTATGGCAGAGATTCAGTATTGCAAACATCTGCATGTGAGCAGTAAAGCTAACCTCTGGTGTGCCGTGCTCGACTGTTCCCGACATATATTAACATTAGTGACAATTGAATGTGATTATCTGGGATGGCATTTTATCTGCCAATGGCAGACTTATGGCTTCTAAAGACCCCATTTGCCCCCTTTCTCATATGTTGTTTGTATATGATTCAAGTCACATGAAGGAATTCATGATTACTGTGGCCCTGCTTTTATTTTTTGGTGGAAATAGGGTGTATATAAATTTTCAGTACTTGAATTGATTTTTGCACTTTTGATAAAATGGGCTCTCAAAAGTTTGTTAAATTCAGCTGAATGAATTGCAAAGTATTATTATTTTATATTTGAAGATCCTACTGAGAGCCAGGAAGAAAGAATAGATTTTGACATTGGCTGATAGGATTTTGATCCAACAGGTTTATAATTAATTTACATGGTACTTATTTGGAGAATACATGTTACATATCACACATCAAGGTTTAAATTGTTGCCATTATTTTCTTTCTACTACTTAAACAAGGACTTGGCAAGGTTTTTCTTTAAGGGATTAGATAATAAATATTTTAGGTTTTCCAAGGTATAGGCTTTCTCTAGCAACTATTCAACTCAACTCCACCATTATAGAGCAGAAGTACCCTACACAGTAAACAAATGAGCATGAATGGTTCCAATAAACCTTTATTTACAAAAATTGGCATCAGGCTGTAGGTTACTAACCTTTGGCTTAAACAAATTCAGGTGTTTCAAGCTATGGGGGAAATTTAGAAAAAAAATAGTTTCTAAAAGAACTATTGGCTCCCATTCCATTTGGTAATTTTGAAACTGGCTATATGAAATTTTAAATTATAGGATAACATTTAATTCAATGTTTTATTCTTTATTCTAGCACAATGGTTCTTAATATTATTGATTTTCATTCATCTAATGACTATAAAGCATTTCTAATGTTGGTGACTCACTATGGCATAAATCTTCAAAGAGGGAATGGGACTGAGAAACACTGGTCAAGTAATGCTTACTGTTGGTTATTTTATTTAATTTTTTAACACTTATGTCTTTAACACTTATTACGTTTTAGCATGAGTTTGTACATTCATATAAGTAAAATTCAGATGGGCAAAAATATTTAGGCTTCTGAAACCAGAAGCTTAAAATCATAATTCCTTCTCAGACATAATCCTCCATCCCCAGAGCAGCACTTCCTGTCTCTCACACCAGACTGCATAACTCTGTGAGAGTGGACCTGTGCAGGAATTTGCAAATATTTGATTGGTGATATTCAGATTGCCCAATGGCAGAAAGTTTTCTGCTTTTGCAGCCCAAAAAGGATTATAGAGCTAGGAGTAAGGTAAATATCTAAGGGTGCCCATGATAATACTTCTTTTTCCTCCTGCTTTGGAGTTATTTTTTGTGCTCTTTAAACAGTACACAAGACTAACAAATTCACATTGCACCGTTCTAGGTGACTTACGCAATTGGCAAAGGAGGACCAGAATAGCACCTAGGCAAGTGAAGCTTGTGGAATTTATTCTTATTCCTACTTTGCTTTGCTGAGATGTTTCTCTTATAATTCCAAATGCCCTTTCAGCTCAAGCAACTGCTGGAAAATTAGAGTTAAGCCAGTCGCTCTTCCCGCCCATATTTTTGCTGCTTCACTTTGCAATAAGTTAGCAGAAGATGGGGGTAAGAGAAAAAGAGTGTAAATGTGAAAGAGCCCTATGACTTTTGTAACTCTTTGCGGAGTGTTTCATATAGTCAGGGCCAAATTGTTGTGAGTGCTTATGTCCCACGCTATGGATAGAGCAGTAGACTATTAGAGGTGAAAGATACCTTGGACAGCCAGTTACTATGGCATGTACCTATAATCCCAGCAACTTGGGAGGCTGAAGCAGGAGAATCTGAAGTTCAAAGTGCATCTCAGCAATTTAGCAAACCCTGGCTCAAAATAAAAAAATAAAAATGGCTGGGAATCTGGCTCACTGGTTAAGTGCCCCTGGTTTCAATCTTAGACTAGTGGTTCTCAAAGTGTGGTCTTCAGACCTATAGCATCATCATTGCCAAGGGAGTATATTAGAGATATAAATTCCCAGGCTTTCCAATCAATCTACTGAAATAGAATATTTCCTGGTGGGCCTAGGAATCTGCCTGAATAAGGTCTCCAGATGATCACTGTGCACAGTAAAATTTGAGAAGCAATATTTGATTAATTATCCAGTTGGACCTGTCTAGTTCATTTTTTATGATTGTGGAGATTGAGGACAAGAGAGGGCAGGTGAAATAGCTTTGCTGGAGAAGGGGACCCAGATCTCTGATTCCCAGAACAAAACTCTGTTACCCACAGTGCCAATGTGGGTGGACTGTGGGAAAGTCGTGTCTTGTCTTGAAAAGAAGGACGACTTGGGTCCAGTGTGTGCATATTCTGGGGTCAGAGGAGAGATGGAACTCTTGATCTCTCCTCCTACCCTGGGCAGCCTCTCTCCATTTATAAGGCCTGTGACCCTGCTGTCCAACTTCCTCTTGAAGAATCTCCCTAGAACATACTTGGCTGAGTTTAGCAAAATGAGAGGAGGGGGGGGAGAGACAGGAGGAGAATGGGCTCCCCCTTATCATGTCTGTGCAATCATGGGGATTACAGCTGAGGATTAAGAGTCACTTGGGGATAATTCAGCTAGGCTGGAGAGGGGAAAACACACAAACACACAGGCACGTGCACACGCAGGCACACACAACATAAACAGATTGCTTAAACTCATGGCAGAAAACAAACAGCACGGGAGAATAAGGGGGGATGGGTGGAACCAAAAGGGCCTGAATTTTGAATAGGTATATAGGTTCCAGAATGATCTGTTTCCTAAACACTTTTGGTGAAGTTGTATACACAGTGACTGGAGCGGAGCAGCTGCTTCCCCAACTCTGTGCATTGCTCTGTTTCAGAACTCATAGCATCCCTCTCCTCCAGGCATCTGTTCCTGAGAACACTTGAAGGTTCTGCCAAGAGAACTCAAATTGGCAATAGAATGCCTGAAATTTAGAAAATGAGAGAGAGAGAGAGAGAGAGAGAGAGAGAGAGAGAGAGAGAGAGAGAGAGATACTCCTTAGAATCTAAGAAGATTCAGCAAGTCCCAGAGGAAAGGGTTAGCTATTTCTGTGAGCATAGATGACTTGAAAAAGGTCAAATATTAAATGACCCATCTCTTATGGTCAGCCTTGAGCTTAAACAGGAATCCTCAGCTAGTTAGTAGGTGGCTTTTCCAGGAAAGAGGAAGCAAGCTGCTCTCTCTTCTGGAAGGAGTGTGGGGGTCAGGACCTAGGGTGTTTTCCCCCTGGCTTTCCAGTGGATGTCCAGGTTGATGGGCTTTCTTACAAGCATAGCTTAATAAAGTCTAGAAGAATCTCATGCTTTTCTAATGCATCCAGAAAGGGCTAAATAGACCAGAGGACTTTAAAGTAGAGAAAGGAAATAATTTGTCTGCCATCACTGAGAAGCTTGACAGGAAACTCAAGTGAGGGAAGTGGCACAGAGGATGCATCGGCTGTGGGAAAACTCCCTTCATGTCACACAGTGACCTCTGCAAAAAGGAGCCTCTCTCCCACTTCTACCCAGTCAAGTCCTGGGTGGCAAAAGTTGGTCCAACCAGGAAGGGGTGGAAACAGAGCCCCAGGCTTTCGACCATGGGGCCTCAGGGTCTGTGTAGGTATTTCTTAATATTGTGAGAGACTCTGAGTTATCCCTCATTCTTGCATGCTCCCTCCATTTGTTCCTCATGCCTGTAACCTTGATCATCAACAGAGGTCTATGTATTCCTGTCTTCTATTTGTCTCATATGCATAATGAGGCCGCCTGTTTTCTTTTCCCGGGGAAGAGCCATCCCATCAGGGAGAGGGTGCCTGGAGAGGTGGGTGGAAGTGTGAGCTGAGGGGGCTATTTTCCCTCTTCTAATTTTCCCCGTTAGTGCGAGAGAACTACAGAATCCTTTTCCAGATGAATAAACACTGCAACAGATGTGGTGTCGGCAACAGTGTGTTCTGGGGTTATTTAGGTCTGTTTAAATTGGGCTTTTCCTGCACCAAAGGATTTTGCGAAATATGTTAGGCTTTTGAACACAGAGAGATTTCCAGCTTCAGGTTTGTAGGGACTAAAAATTAATTACCCCATTCTAGTAAGTCAGTGGGTATTGAGGTTTTATGTCAGGAACTACCACCTCATGCCCAAATGACCTAAAGGAACAAGTCTCCACTTTTCTGATACCTCCCAGAACAAGGAACTGGACATTTTACAATCTTAATCTTCTGCTTTGAATTCTATCTAGCATTTTAAGAACATGGTCCCTGTGAGTGAAGCCCACAGGACCCATTCAAAGGCTCTCGAGGTGGGAAGGAAAGCCTCAGGGATGGAACATCCGTCCTGCCTGCCTATTGTGAAGGTTGAGAGGAAAATTCTGCAGCGAACAGTCAGGTGCAACCCTCTTCTGCCAGAAACAGCTTTCATAATAATTCCACACTTTTTGAGAGGGATGCTTTTGTGGTCTCAGAGGCTGGCTCATGTGGAAAGCTGAAAAGGAAGGTTTTGTTTAGCATGGAGCACTGAGTGAGGAATCAGGAGCCCTTCCGTCTCAGCCTGGTTCTGTCACCCTGTCTGTCATCTGTGGGGGCTCATCTAGCCTGTCTCTCTCTACCTCCCCTTTCTCATCAAATGAGTGGGTTGGACTAAAATCAGATGCTTTCTAAGCTTCTCTTATTGACAATAGTTACCAGTACTTTGATTCAATACTAAATTGGCAAAATAAGTGGTCTTTTACCCTTTCTTTGGGAATCTTAGAATGGCCATAAAAAAACCTAAAGAAATAATTAATAAAGGTTTATTTATAAATATGTCTTAACATTTTAAAAATATGTTGATAACAGCACTTTCCCTGAAAGAACAACCCATTGCCCTCTTGTTCCCATGAGGAAATCGGAAGACCTCAGGTACTATTAAGAAGTACAGCAACTTTGCTGAAGTCTGTTACATGTGATGGTCACAGCAAACCTGTGATGTGATTGGCATTCTCCCTCTGTGTGGGCAATGATTAGGAAGTGGTAAAACTGTAACCCTAAATAGGGGTTTGCTAGCTCTCAGTTTTCTAGAATTTCTGTTATTATACCTAAAGCCAGTTCTAACTAATTAATGATTGTATATCCTGGTTATTCTAATCATCAAGTAGGTTTTCAGTGCCAGCTATAGTTTTCTTTGAAAAGCAAAAGATAATGAAGGATGTGTATAATATACACTGAGAAATGATTACTCAAATAAGACCAGTTGTATTGAACAATCTGAATAAATACACACACACACATATGTCCCAGGTTCATAAACAATTTTTAAAATGACTGACTCACCCTCCTTCCTTTTACTAAGCGGTATCTAGTTCATTTCCCTCTTCCAAATATAAACCCCTAAAGGTTAGGAGTACTCTTATATTTAAGGCAATAAGGAACAGACGAAGGTAGCCTTTTCAGGTATTCTCATGTCATCAGGGAAGCTCTCCAAGGGAGTGAGGATAAAGTGGCCCAGTGCCCTCAGGCCTTTAGAAAACATCTCATGGGGTCACTGCTTTGATTCCCAGTCGTGCCGGAGGTAACAGATATGAGGCTCTCCATGGTGCTTACCAGAAATATGTGTGGACTGTGGGACAGAACAAGGGGCTTTGAAGATTGGAGAATTTGTCGGCCCTGTGACTGTTCAGTTTATTGCTTTCTTCCTGTGCAAAATGTCTGCAGACCCAGAGGGAGAGGCACTGGCCAGACAGTGAGTCAAATGACAAGTTGACAAAATGGTTGTAATTCTAGAAGCTGCTGTCCCATCCCTGTCTCTTTATGTAGAGGTGGGGATGAAACCAAAATCTGAAACAGCTCCCAGGAGAGCAAGAAGATATTGTTACTAATGGTTGGACTGACCTGAATTCTTCCCACACTTATTTATGCCAAACGATGTAAGCATCTGAGTTGCGTCCACATTCACACCCACAGCTAGCAAAGGCAATCTTATTGAGAGGGAAACACAGCCGTGCCATGTAAAGCACTCTGCACCACGGTGTGTGGGAGAGGCAACTGATGTTGTGGTAGAAAGACTTCAGCATGATGCTGTAGCCATCTCTGCTTCTTACCTAGAGATTTTGTGACAGCAGGCACAAGATGGGCCAGCAGAATTTGATGCTGCATTTCAGCCATGCCTTTGTTCACTAAGGGCAGATTTATGCAGTTTTAGATACAGTTTCTATTTGCATTCATCCATTCATCTTCTGAACAAATGGTTATGGGACACCTGACACCTGCTGCTGTCCACTGTTTTACTCAGAGTTGGGGACAGAGTACTAACACAAGGCCCTACCCTGGAGATTCTTACTCTCTGGTAGGGAATATAGGCAAGAAATTAGGGACTCTTTAAGGTGATTGACAAGTGCTGAGATATAGGCAAGCCTAGGTGCTATGGTGATCAGGTAAGGGTTGCAGGGAGAAGTGCAAATGGAGGTTTTGATGCAGCTGAAGGAGGAGTAAAGGCTAACCAGGAGAGGTTTGCAAAGGTAGTAGGCAAGAGAGAGGCTTAATTAAGGAAAGAGTTCAAAGTCCTGAACAAGAGAGAAGCAGTGCTAGCCAGCCAACTTCCTTTTGTCCCACACCATTCTAGGTCCTCGACAATAATGATCCAGCCTACATGCTGCATACATGTTGGCCTCTTTCTATCCATGATGTGCTCACTCCTCCCGCCTGTTCAAAGTATTGTTGTCTCTACCTGTCAATATGGAAACTGAGCCCTCAAGGTTTTAAATGACTTGTCATGGTTATACACTAAAAAAAGCAATACAGCCAGATTTCAAACCAAGTCTGATTCAAAACATGAGCTTTTCAGCACCTTCATCCAGAAGTGCCCAGGCCAGCAAGAGTAAAGCTCATGGGACCAGATCAGCACATGTTATGCCTTCTCATCAAGTATGCTAACTGAAGCACTACTCTCCCTCTCTTCCTTTTTACTATCCTTCTCACAAGAGCTTATAAGAAATTTTAAAATGACATTGAAATTCTGTACTTTTTAATGTAATTCAGAAACTGGGTAAGTCAATCAGGAGATGGACTAGTCAATGTTTACATCAACTACTAACAAGCACTTGTAATCCTTGTCTGCTGCTTAATTATACAGGTGGGGTTTTAATTGTTGCCATCCATGAAATAAAGCCAGGGTATTGTTATGGAAAAGTTTATGAACTTGATGAACAGCATAGAACTGCATCTAAGATCTAGCAATGATAAATCACTTAAGTCTTTTTAATTGATCCATCAATGATATCACCAGTATGAATTTATATTTAATTGTTTTTTATAGTGATTACCTTTAATATGCAGAATGTTAAGACAATGACAAATGAATTGGTGATGCCCAGAACATATATAAAATATTTAGTAGTATGGTCCTGGATTAGAATTAGTTGTGTGTGTGTGTGGGGGGGGTGTAGTGTGTGTGTGTGTGGGGGGGTGTGTGTGTGTAGTGTGTGTGTGTTTGTGTGTAATTAACTAGGAGAAGGATGGTATTAAACCCATATATTGGTTCATAAGTGGATCTTGGCCAAGTGGAGCCAGGAAGGCAAAGTTGGAAGCATGTGGACTTTCTAATTTAATCACTTGTACCCACCAGTTGTGGAAACTTTGGCAAGTTACTCAATCTTATGGACTCTAAATTCCCTTGTCTGTTAAAGGAGGATAAAAGAGCTCACCTGGTAGAGTTGTTACAAAGTTTTCCAATAGTACACTAATAACAATTACCTCATTGCCAAGCATTTGTAGACATTCAAACCCCTTTGTAACCATCACCTTGGCTTCTGCAATCTGTTTATTCTTGCACTGTATCACTTATCCCTCTGTAAAATGGGGATTGTGATAGGGTCTACCCTGCAGTTCTTATTGCAGGAGAATATCTGTTTAAATCCCTTCATGTAGACTTATAAGTACTCAGTAGATGCAAATTATGATCAGCTGCTTTTATCTTATCATTGGGTCATTGCTTCCCTAGGAAGTAGTATTGGGCTTTTCCTAGTACAAGACCAATTGTTCTTGTCACCAAGGCTTTCTCTGAAAGCAAGGTTGCTATTTAGCGCTGTTGAGGACATGAGAGAGTCATTCTGTGAAAGACTGAAGACAGGAGTGGAGCCCTCACCTTCCCCTCCCCTGGTGCAAGGATGTAGAGCAGTCTGTCAGGGTGGGTCTGCTGTGAGGGCACAGGAATGAAGAACTCCCTGCACAGGATAGTGCAGACATCTAAGGGAGGAAGGGTCCTCTGGGTGGAGTGGGATGGGAGGCTTAGACAAGTGCCAGGCATTGATTTTTCTTTCAGAGACCTAACAGCACAGAGAAGTAAAAAGGTACATTTCTCAAAGGAAGACTTTTCTTGGAAGGCCTGAATCTTTCTTAGGTAAACAGGGAGAGAAATATTTACAAAAGGCTTATAACTGGCAATCGGCTTTCAGTGTGGGAATCCCTTTTTCAGTCCCTGAAGCCAGTGCTGGAGATGGCCATGGCTTTGGGTGGAATGACCAGTGAACCAGGAAGTCCTGGCAAGGCTGTTCCTGCCTCCTCTTCGTGTCTCTAGCCTTTTCTAGGTACACACAATCTAGATGGAAGAAAATGGTTCGGAGTTCTTGAGGCATAGGGCATCTTTTTACATGGTTGTAGCAGGATGTTAAATGGCATAAGAATAAATTCAGAATCCTTGGGTTTCCTTACACAGTGTCTTTTTCATCAGGAACCTGAATCTGCCACAGCATCCAAAATGTTGAATCCTTCTAAATGGATTTCTATTCCTTCTCCCATTCAGGTTGTTCTTCCTTTTACCACTCTCGGCTCTCCCCATGTCCCTAATAGTATACCCCCCTCAATCATACCTGGTATCATCTACAATTAAAGATTAACTTCCACTGCGGACAATATCTCCAGCTGTGCTTTAAGCAGACCTCACTCCACTAAACAGTGTCCTGTGCCTGCTGATCCCACTGCAGTGTTCTCTCTGCTTAAGACATTGCTTCAACAAAATCTGTTTTAGTGTTTTCCTTGCTTCTCCATGCTGAATTACAGTCACAGTCAACGGCCCACTTGTGTGCAGTTCAAGAAGCAATTAAGGGCTTTTTGCTTTGAACAAGCAAGGGAGGGGGTAGAGTGAAAAATGATCATTATCCTGATGATTCCTCTGCTTAGCTGAACAGTTCAGGGATCTTTGATACCATGAGTCACCCACATTTAAACGGGTTTCTGAAACTGCCTTCTGCAGCTATGCCCGCCTGTCAGAGCCACTGGACGGCAGTTCAAGGACTCACTTGTGCCCTTAGGTTGGAGCAGCCCAATCTGACTTTAGAATTGTGATTAAATACAGCCGTAACATCTGCACAGTGATCCATGGCAGAATGATGGTATCTCTGAAAATTAAAAAGTGGAAACTTCCGAGACCTCCCAAGGAAACTTGCAGTCTCTATTGTAAGCCTTTTGTCTTATGCTATGGGATTTATCATAATTTGATGATGGTGGCCTTATCTTCCTATGCGTGGCCACATGAATCCTGTCTGCCTTCAGCTTCTGTGTTCCTAGAGGGCAGGCACTTTTATCTCACTTATACCACTGGGTCTAAGGCAGAACTGGTGATAGAAACTGCTTAAATATTTTTGTTGAGATATCAAGGGACACCTTCCTTAATGTTTGCTCAATAAATACACCTGCTCCTTGTAGAGCAATAAGCAAGGCTCTGAGAAGAGACAAGTCACTGTAGATGATTGGTTCTCCAAGTGTGGACATTGAACCAGCTGCAACATCATCTCCTGGGAATATGTTACAAATGCACATTCTCTGGCCCTGCCCAGAAGTTGGGGGATCTTGCAGGCCTTCCAGGTGTTTCTGAGGCATGCTCATGTTAGAGAATCACTGGTCTGTATCCCTGCTGGACCTTTAGCATCTTCTAGGACTTCCTTCTGTGAAGAGGAGAGACACATTCGGCAGTGGCAAATCTACAAAGGTTGCAACTGGGAGCTTTATGAAGGTGACAGCAAGCTTTGACCCAGCCTCCCTACTGCCTCAACAGTGGAACTACATGGGACTTCCCTCCTTTCAATGTTTAGGGCTATCTGGCAGCTCAAGGAATCAAGTAATTCCACAAGACAACCTAGAGGTGGTGTGATATGGGACAGTTCTTTCCTTGATGGGAATGTCTCCTTGATCCTCCACTGAGTATGTCTGTTGAGGCAGAGAAGCGCACGAAGTTTGGCTCCTAATCTTAGCAGCTATGGTATAATGAGAGGAGGTTTAGACATGGAAGACTCAGGTCAGGACACAGGTCTCCTCTGGTCACTTTGGGACTCTGGAAAAAACATTAACCTCATTAAGCTCAGCTGGAGCTAAATCTCCCCATCTCAAAAACTGAGATAATTATACCTGCCCTGTTTCATAGGACAGTCTGCTCAGTTGAGATAGGAGTGGGGATGGGATTTTGCCCAAATCCAAACCCTCATTTCTTCACTTAGATTTCTGGCTCAAGATGCCTTCCCAACAAGCCCAGTGGGAGCAAGGGACTTCACTGATTTATTAAGCTGATGCCTTTACAGACTTGCGTGTGTTCCCACTTGTGCACACACCCTGCAGGTCTTCTCTAGGGAAGACCTGGGGAACACAAGGCTGAGTCACACCAACCTAAAGCAGGCCTCCCATCTCCAGCCAGGGGCAGGGCCCACATCCCGTTACTCCACCAGCCTGAGCATAAGTGACTGGAACCCCAAGTTTGACCAAGGCCAGGGCAGGAGGACCACAGAAAGACAAGAACCTGAAGAGCTCCTGCCAAGTATAGATGCCAGAATAAGAAAAAGGTGAACTTAGAAGGCTACACAAGACAGCAATTTCGCTGCTACGATCATGGTCGAGTGATAGTCAGGCCCCAGCCTGGTACACTGGACATGATCTTCCACTGGCAAGGAGCCACAAGGAGTAGAGGTGGATGTTCAGGTCCTAATCAATCCCTTCCATTGGGAGAACAGAGAGAAAGCCTCCTTCCTTATAGTACACACACACTGGAAAAAGATGAGAGAAGTTCCTTCCCTCCTTGGTCACTGAGAAGCCACTCTGAAAATGCTAATGAGTTATATGTGTGAGAATCTGTATTACTTTAGTAATTTTTTTCCTTCAGTTTCCGAGTGCCGAGATCAGTAGCAAGCCCAGAGGACCCCCAGGGGCAGCCATGGCTCCTCATGGCAGGTGTGGGCAGTCAGCCAGCTCGGTACTTGGGGCCAGTCCCGAGCGAGTGGGCCGAACAGAAGGTAGTGTGGGAAGGCTGAGGACGAGAGGAAATACGAATGAGTCACCAAATAGGAAGCGGCCTGCCTGGGAAGGAGCTGAGATGGGGGCTCATGGAGAGAGATTCCAAGGGGGCGGTTGTTTCAACTTACTTTTATGAGTCATCTAGGGGTCTGTTGAACAGGTGGATTTGTGGGTTTAAAATGCCAGGGATGTAGCATAACTTTGGCCTAAACTGGCAGCATCTCAGAAGCCCTAGTCCTAACACCAGGTGGATCTGAAGTGTATCGTGGGGCTGGTCCACCCCAGTCCATGAACTATAGCCACTAAAACCTGTGTGTGTGTGTGTGTGTGTGTGTGTGTGTGTGTGTGTGTGTGTGTGTCTGTGTGTGTGTGTGTGTCTGTATGCACACGTGCACGCAGGGACACTTGGGCATGTGTCTGGTCCCCACCATTGACCTTATGCCTAAACTATGATTACCTGCCACCAGCCAGGGCTGGAGTCTGTCCTCCACCCTGGCTTATCTAAGCAAGACCTGAGTGACTTCTCATGTTCTTGCCAAAGTCTAGCCCTGTTCTCTTATTGCTCCCTTGACCCCAGGTTTTTTTTTTTTTCTATTTTCCTGGATGCCCAATGCTAATGCCTAGCCAGTAATGAATGTGACTTTTGGCTGGAGATATCCACATGCCCATTACTGTGTTCCATCCATCATGAGGGGCTCTTGGGGCTGAGCAGGGTGGCTGAATAAGACTGTGTAGGTTGCATACTAGATAACTTGAGAAGGTGCCTTTTACCCAGTGGTCTATTTGTGTAGTGTGCAAACATATACCTTGCAGCCTTAAGTGCCTGGATGAGACCTAAGTCTGCCATAGCTCTTTGTATATTATAATTTAAACAGACAAACTTAATTTTGTTGAGATGGGGGTGGAGGCAGGACACCAAAAGTGTAATCAGAAACAACAATCAAGTCTCTAGACAGATTCTCTAATTCCTTCTTCTATTTTTTTCACCCTGGAGGATATTTATAATTATTGTTTTTTAAATGCTCATGATGTCACAGATAAAGAACACCAATTGCTCCCAACAGAACTCTAACTACAGTATGTGTTTAGAAGAGCAAATTACTGTTTATACATGGACAGGATTGTAAATGAGGGGAAGAACATTACAAATTATATGTTACTGAAAGAAAGCCAAGGAATTTTCAGTTCTTTCTTTTCATGAAAAGATATCATTACCTGTATCATGCCCCCTTCTCTCTGTCCCCTCAATGGACTTTGGCATTGATGAGCCCATAAGGAGTACAATAACAAATTTATATTTTTGTTGTGATTTTAGAATATCGGATAATACCAAAGGCGGTGGAGGCAAAACTGTGCACATTTCCATATTCCAGCCTACCCCAAAAGAGTTGGGGTGCAAAGATTATAACTGAGTGCTGAACACAGACATCATCTATCTCAGGAACTGTGATCTTCAAATGAATCTATCCTAAAAGGCCTAAATGAAATTCTATATAAGTTGGAATCTGTACATTTTGATTAGCAAAAGTTATTGTAAATTACATTGTTTTTTTTTTATAAATTGTAAACGATTCTTATTTTCTTAAGTCTAACCCTATTCTTTTGTGAACTAATTCTCCTATTTTTTTTGTGAACTAAAGGAGGTCAAGATATACATAGCCACATGCTCACATACACCATAGGTCCCTGGGGAAGACCATAGGAACATGGTGTTGGTTCATATCATTGGTTGTAATATAGTTTTGAAGATTGAATAGAGTCCATTTAAAAACTCAGAATTGGGCAAAATCTACAAGGAAATAACATTAAGTGTTTCCATGCTACTGGAGTTTCTGGAAAAACAAGTTTTAGGATTTAGGTCTGGGCAGACTCCAGGTAATTTTTTAGTAAAAAAAGACTTTGGAAAGGTAGTTTCTTACCCACTACTCAACGTCATCAAATGTATCCTTCCTTGATATACTGCACAAAGGAAGCTGAGCAAGAACAGGCTGTCCAGGTCTGCTAAGCCGTACAACTGGCTACAGACTGGCCAAGGCGTCTTCCTTCTTCCGTGCTCCAAGTGGCTCCTCTGAGCAATGTCTGGAGATTCATGTACTAAAGGCCTTCATTGGATTGTGAGGGAGAGGAGGCAGAGAGCAGGAGTACTGCATAAGCCACAAGCTTCCTTAATGCTCCTGTTTTACTTAAGATCAAGACACTCAATGTAGCATCACTATCAGCACACATCTCAAAAACGTGGACCCTTTCAGGTGGGAATGGTGTTGGAGGTGGCCTAGGCCCAGCTTCCTTACAGCACTGTCATTGATGGGTGTTTCAAAGTCTTAGATGAGATGAATTGCTTAGGAATAGTGTCACCGCTTATGTTGCAAAATATGACTTGTCTCAACCCCAGGGAGTTTCATCCACTTGGGCCTGAGAGGTAAAGGGAAATGGACTTGGGCAAAGTTGAGAAAAACCCCAAAATGAAATTCTCATCTCAATCGTCAGTATCTGAGACAAAATAAGGCAAAAGTTAAATAGGGACACATGAATTCCCTTCTCAAGCTAATTCCCACATCAGCGTGATTGTGCTTTAGCCATCTTCAGGTTAGGGACAGACTATATGAGGGTAGACCCATTTTAAAAGAAAAAAAACAAAAGTTCAGGTTTCTGGAGTTAACACAATTTCCACACCACAAATGCCAAACATTTCTAAATGTCAAAAGCCATTCCCAGGTATCTGGCACATTAGTTTTCTAGAATATCAAGAAGTTCACTTCAATGCACCTAAGTTAGTATTTCCTGGTTTCTTACTACCAAACCTTTGCCTACTATTCAATTGAGTTGAACAATAAAATGTGAGTGCCATGAGGTTTCAGTGGTTTGCTACTCAAGAACAAAGCCAATTATGTAATGGAACTTCCAGGTAAATCCACATTAGTGAACAAGTCCATAGGACCCTCTCCCCTCAAGACATGCCAACACACTATGATCTCATTTCATCTAAGTGGTCTCTGGAGACTAAGCCTGTGCCTTTATATGCGGCCTTAGCTGCAGTGCTAGATATATTTTTGCTACTTTGCAACTTAAAAAAAAAATGAGACTAAAGAATGATAGGAGTAGTATCCATTAGAGAAGTTCCTTGAAGATAAAACTATCCACATGCCATCCAGAAAGAAGTTATTAATTCAAACACATAGTTGGCACCTACTCTGTTCAAGATCTAGTCCTGCAGTACCCAAATGTTCCCTGAGTACTACACATAGATATAGGATATAGGCAATCATTCTTTATCTGTTATTTCAGAAAGAAACTATTGCTTAACTAAACTATAGGCACACATCTGCAAATGGGTTCACAGAGATTCTTGCTAGAAACTCTGTTATTATGGTCTAACATTGATCTGAAGGAATCAGATCCTCATAAGGAAATACACCAGATCTGCCAGTTGCTTATAATTTATCAAAATCACCTCTTTTCCTACAGTGATGAATATAAATTCTCATTATTTTACTCAACTGTTCTAGGAGAAAGTATCATGAAGATGATACACCCTGGAAACGTTTCTCAATGTTCTAGTTTCATCTCCTTTGAAAGATTAAGGCCATACTTCCTAAACTGTAGGCTGCAACAAATGCACAAGAAAGCACTTTTTTTTAAGTTTCCAAGGCAACACAGCAACATCTGTCAGATTCGGCATAGATTCTTTGAAACTAACTACTGGTATATGTAATTGGTAGGTATCTCTCTTCATCTAAGGGGACTGTGAAAAAAGTTACTTAAACACAAAGGCACCATAAACTAAGGAAGTTTGAGAACCATGGGAATTTGAAGAGGAGACTCCATCAGACCTTGGAGTACTCCTGCAACAGACTAAAGAGTGTCCCTATCCACCTCGTTCACCTTAGTTGCTGAGGGACTTACTAGATTTTGTCATTGTATGACATGTCACTATAGGTTTAGGAGGAGGAAATGGTCCTGCTGACTTAGAAGTCTTGGAATGCTTATCAATCTTGCAAGTACATATCATGGACAGTTGCTGGAATGTAATAAAAGTGATAGTATGTGTGTGTTGGGGGTGATGATGGATTTCATTAATAATATCTCCTTTCATACTTAGTTGTTGGCTTAAAAGATGCAATCAGTCTAACCCTATTCTTGTCTCATTTTTACCCCAAGAGCAAATCTTTGCAATAAGCCACAAAGCTCATCAAAATTGTGTCTAATTTGTAACATGCCAAGAAATGACAAGCTCATGTATGATGCATATTCAAACCCCCCTACCCCATCACTTACACATGAAAACATACATCCTTCTGAACTTGATAGAGATGTTACTACTATTTGAAGAACTTTGTCTTTATATCTGAAATAACTTCTTGTTATGATTAATTTTGGTCTTCCAATTCTGAAATCTAAAGAGTAAACCCATATTTCTTTGCATGGCACAAAGAATTGTGGGTTATTTTTTGTTTCTTTTCTTTTTCAAATCTAAAGATATGCCAATGAAATCAAGATTAGTATTTCTCTGAATGATTTGAGTTGGAGAGAGGTAATCTCATACTGGTAGGTTTGTGCCATGAGACATATGCATAAGTATATGGAAAAAAAAGATCAGTGCATGAAGGACATCCTTCCAATTCATAAAATTTGCAGTTACAGAGTGGCTTGCCACAGAGGAGACCATTTGATTACTTATGGAGTATTTACAGAGGAGACAGCAAAAATAGAATGGAATCTGAACATATAAACCGCTTATGTTCTTAAAGTCCAATTTTACCCAGTTTTTTTGGTAACAGAATGCATTTCCTGGTAGGAACTATATTTTGCATGCTTTTAGGTTCTCCAGCTAGCTTATGAAAGCCTATGGCAAGCATAATGGAGACGTGCATTAAAAAAAAAAAAAAAAGAGCACAGAATTAGGTAAGAGACAGTTTTGGGTGTGAGTACAAACTGCAAGAACTACTATTTATGTGACCCTGTGCAGGTCACTAAACTGTTCTGAGTTTTGATTGATGCCTATAGTTGTCAACATGTGAAAATATTTTGTAAACCATACATTCCAGTGCTTTTCTTGGGTGCAACCTTCAATAAATGTTTGCTGAATGAATGAGCAAATAAATGCATTTAATTTCTGTGGGGAAAAGTCCTACATCTTCTATAGCCTTAGATGGTGATTTCAGGTCAGGGACTACAGAAATGGAGACTTCTTGGGGAGCCACCCATGGGCACTTATATGGTGTTGGAGTCTCCTACAGTATCTGGTGGTTGGATTTCTAATTGCCCCAGCTTCAGAGGCAAAGTCAAGACTTTTGCATGAGTTCTGTCATCTTTGGTCAGAGGTTTTGATGAATGGCATGGATATATGAGCGCCACTGGGGTCACACAGGTGTGCGTGAACGCCTTATGAGCTCCTCCTATATAGTCACACATCAAGGAGGTGTGGTAGCCATTTGCATGTTTAACTGAGTCACAAGTCAGATATTTGCAAACCAAGGGCATTGTGAATACTTCCACTTCTGTAAAATATAAGCAAAAATATGATTTGTTAAATATATATATATTCATATTTATGTATATATATATACACACACACACACACACATTTTATTGACCCAAAAGGACTAGATTAATACATTGAAAATACAAGAAAAAACTAAACATATTTGAAAAAAATAAAATTTCAGTGTAATTCCCAAAGAGGGAGCAAAAAGACAAGGTATTATGGACTTGGAGGCAATTGTGTTCTGACTTTGGGAATGGACTGTGAGTTCATTTGATCATGACCCTGCTTTTCTAATTATAGTGCGTTAGGCTCAAACAGACACAGGGTGGAGTCATTTTCAATCAATCATCTGTTTCAGTAGGCACACCTTCTAAAAATCCCTAAAATTTCAAGAGGGGGGTTTCTTCTTCTTCTTCTTCTTCTTCTTTTTTTTTTTTTTCCTTAAGCAATTGCTGTTTTTTGAGCTCCAAGGGCTGACAGCTGTTCTAGTTTTGCTTGGGGACTTTTTCACAATGTGGATTAATCAATGTTATGAACTGGGTCCGTGGGGTTTTGGGAATGTAATTGGTTTCAGATGACACTTTGCTAGTCAATCTGTGAAACAGCCGAATGTTGACACAGCTGAGCAATTCCAGCTGTTTCCACTCGCCCCTTCCTCTTCCCTGGACGCTACATCCTTTGCCTTTATTTTTGTCTGCCCTCTCTCATTGTGACTTTGCTAAACTAATTTGCTATCCTTTCTGAAATTTCTTTTCTGCTTCTCTCTCCTTTGGGATGCCATGACTCCCTGCTCATTATATCCTCCACCCAATTTTATTTTGCAAAACTTTTTTCTTGGCTAGTACAGTTTTGAAGGAAATGATAGTTTTACCATTTAAGTTCTTTTTATTTGTGGTGATCATCTAGTTTGTTTTTTTAGGGCATGCAGCTACAATTTTAGGTTTTACATAAGTGCTTGGATTCTGCGAATATTTGGTTTCACAACTGGCTGATCAATCTTTTTACTTTTTTTTTTTTAATTACTAGCAGCAAACCATTGAATAAACAGAACAAGCTATTAGCTTCATTCAGGGCATAGCTGCTTTTGCTATTGTGTATCCCTGTGAAGCAGTAAGAAATAGATTCAAGTGTCAGTAATGCTGCTACAAAGGTGTATGATTAGAAAGGAGGAAATAAAAAAGAGACTGATCCTGAATTACGTACAGCATATTAAGAGTTTATATAATGTCAGGGGGATGGTTCATAAATTGCTTTCAGTGGTTTTTCATTATCAGACTAATTTCTCTTTGTTTTTCAAGAGTACTTGTTTCTGCATCTTATCCAGTGGAGGAATGGCTTTAACTGCTTGTGTGCCCAGTACAATTTTTGCTAATTTATTGGGTGATGTGCCACAGATCTTGAGCTAATGAGCTAAGCAAGAACAGAGCCGCACCCCCAAGGTTGGATGTCATCATTCCCATAGCTGAGACTCGACATGGTAAAGTACTCCCATTCTTTCCTGAACATCTTCATTTACTAAATGGGTGGCTCAAAATTATAGGACAATTGCACAGCCACCAACTGTGCCTCATTTGTGTAGACTGAGATGCACAGAGCAATGAAATATTCTGAAGTCTAATCTAAGATTGTCAAGCAGCATGGAACACTTGAAGAATTAGCACAAGAATTTAACAATAAATGCAACTGACAAGGTGGATTTTCCCATGTATTTCCCCCCACTAAAATTGTTAGTGAACCTAGTATCAGAGGAAGCACACTCAAGGGTGGAGATAATCTTCAAGGCAGGAAACTCTGGTTAGATACACAAAGTTATTCCTCTGAAAGAGAACTATAAACAGTACAGACCTTTAGGCTTGGTTAGGGCTGGTCCAGTTTAACATTTCCGTATAATCAGAAGTGCAGTGAAACCTCTGAATCTTTTTAGGAGTGAAATACTAAGCTTTCATGGGCCAAGTGTGCTAAAATTAATAATAATAATAATAATAATAATAATAATAAAAGAGCATGTGTATGAACAAAGTCTATGGCAAAAATAACTCCAATTGCAGCTGGCGATGAGCAGCCAAGAGTGATAACCCATTAAATGAATTTATAAAGCATTGCAGACATTTCTCTAAAGACTTTGTCTAAAATGTGATTTTGATCTGGAAGGAAGATGATGCTTTGTAATGAAGAGTATTAGTCTCTAAACCAACAGCATGTCTCTGGCCACTCATGGGATAGTCTATAGCTGGACCTCTTTGCCTTAAGAGCAACCCAAGGAACCAAGGAGATGGGTAGATGGATAGAGTAGCCAAGGGATTTAAGATGTGACCATGAAGGCAAACCAAGAAATATAGTACCCTTTATTTGAGAAGTTGATAATAGGTGGAATGAAGATACAAGAGTGGGATGGTTTGAACCTTGATTTGTCCCCCAAATATGACAGCAGCATCCTTGTGAATGATTTGAGATGACCCCACAGTGCACTGAATAAGGAACACTGGTGTTCCTTGTTCCACCACTTATTTTTCTGACCATAGCTTTTGCTGATCTTTCTAATTCCTGATTTTCTTAACATGGGTGAAATAACAACCTTACCATCGTTTTCAAATCATTAAGTGAGATGTGAATGTGGAGTGCTTATCACAATCCTTAAAATTTAGAAAAGTACTTAACACATGACTACTCTTACCCTCATTGTCATCAAGGACATTGCCAATATTTCTTATTATAATTAAAATAAAGCTTGACAATGGCACTTTTAAATCAATTTATATAGGTTAAGAACTAAAGGGAGTTTATAAGTTTGGACTGATGCAAATATATCAGTTAAAAAAAAAGTTTCTTCTGGTAAAATTTAAATGTTATGACAAGTACTTACCATTCTTAGCCTTTTTCCAAAGTGTTATTAAGGAAAAGGAGCATGTTGCCCTGTCCTGTCTGTTTCTGGTTCCACAGTGCCTGTCTGCCACCACGGAGTCATTAATGTCTTTTTGTTTAAAGTAGATGGGCAGTAGGTGGAAATGGGAAACTTGTGCTGGACTTGGAATGTGAGGAGACAGATGAATTTTCTCACAGTGAGTCCTTGCCACCAAGAATACACTAGGCTTTAGTAAATTTCAAACAAGTAGACGTAAGTCAAAGGCCCAAATGCTTCTTGGTTAGAGGAGCCTTGAGCATGGCTTTCCACGGGATACTCAGCCAAGCTGCAGTCAACCCTGAAGGGAACATCTACCATGGTACAGGAAGAAATTCCCTGCTTCTTGGGTAGAACAGAGAAGTCACTGGAGAATATGAAATGGAGTCAGGCTGAAGAACTAAGACCAGAGTCTTGCAGGAAAGAAATGACAATGGAAACAAAGTCTTAACAGTTCACGGCTGTGTTCTGAGAGGCCCTTTCCCTCCCAATTTTGCATTCATATTTATAGCACTAGATTCCCTGAGACCAAGCATCTCCCTAGAAGGGGAACTATCTAGATATCCAGCTCTGCCAGAAATTCTTCAGCTTCTCCCAGATGGACACCATTGTCCGAGGCCATTCACTCATTCAAGAGACACTGAGTACTTTCCTTATATTAATCCCCTTGGCTGCTCTCAGGAAGCCAGCGGGGGTCAGAGACATTTATCAGCCAGGCACTGAAATACTTGGAAAATGGCAGCATCATTAAGTGTAGCAAAAGAGAAGATGGGGCCATGAGCATCTACAGAAAGGAGGTTTGACTTGAGTAGGGGAAGCCTCTCTTGGGGAAATGTCAGTTCAGACCAGATCAATAAGAGTGAACCAGGCTGGGCAGAGGGGGTCTGAGGATGTAAAGTCGATATAGAAATGGCACCTGTCTGCAAGGAGCATGATCCAAATGAAATGGTTACAGGGCATGGTGGTGCTTGCTATTTTTGTTAAAGATTTTCGTGGCTACATTATCACCTAGGAGGGAAATCTGAAGCAGATTCTGTGGAGAGGGTTGGTCCTCAAAGAAGTCTTCCTGGGAAAAGTGACACTTGAGTTGATTTTTGAACGATAGCATTACTGTTAGCTTGTGAAACTTCCTGGAGTCTTAAATGTAGGGGTTTTGTTTTGTTCTGTTTTCCCTCAGTTGGTCTCAGATTCTCCATGTTTGATGTCCTGGCAACACAGTGATTCTTGCTAGACCCCAGGTGGAGAGAGAGAGAAAATTGAGGGGCAAGCAGTGAAGCAGTTGGGTTTGAGGAGATGGGGTGAGGGGAACTTGGGGAATACGTTACTTTCCAGTCAGTCAGCTTACCTGGTGAAATTCTAGAATTCTATTTCTGACTCAGGGAAGGGGAAGGAAAGTTGGGTAGTACCTTTTCTTCCTACTTCATGACCGGGGAAGTAAAGGAGCTTCAATTCAGGTAATGGTGGTCTCTCGGCCACCTGTGTGGCTTCTACCAAAGAAATCCATGAGAGTTTTTTTGTTGTTGTTGTTTTGTTTTGTTTTTGTTTTTTTTAACCACAGTGTGAACCATTAACCTGGATGTTGTGAACACCCATCCTGGCTGAGCATGGTGGTGTGTGCCTATAATCCCAGCAATTTAGGAGGCTGATGCAGGAGGATCGTCAGTGCAAAGCCACCTTCAGCAACTTAGCAAGGCCCTAAGTAACTTAGGAAATTGTCTCTAAATAAAAAATGAAAAGGGCTAGGGATGTGGCTCAGTGGTAAGTATTTCTGGGTTCAATCCCCGTTGGCAAAACAAACAAACAACACATCCCTGTGCTCCTCAACACACCTACCGAATCAATATGAAGTGGGAAATGTCTGTATTTTTAACAAGCTTCTTATGTATACTCCCAGATTACTTGAGTTACACAGGGGTATGATGCAATATGATAGTCTCATATCATTAGTCTCATAAAGTCAATAAGAATGGGTCCTGAAAATGTGCCTTTATATTGCAAAGTTGTGCAAAAATAAAGAATTATTCAAATATTTGGCACTCAGAGGTATAGACTAAAATTGTCTTGACAAACTTTTTTGGTAGGAACTTTAGCTCAAGCAAATCATAGTTGTTCTCAATGGTGTGATGTGAGTTGGTATCTTTCCCTTCAAAATGGGATGTATAAGCACACACGGGCACTCCCTGCCCAAATGCTGAGGGCTAGTGACATAATGTGACCAAGTGAGCCCCATGACCCTTTCTTCTACTTATGGTGTATAAAATTATCTGGGTTGAATTTTTCCCTCACAACTGTCCTAGAGCCTGGGTCCAGAACGTCATGGCTAGAAGGGGCTTGTGACATTACCCAGTACACACTGTGTTCATGCTTTATTCTAAAATGAGAGAGAGGCCCAGCAAGGCAAAGTGAAATGCCCTGTGCACACACAGTCAGGTAGTTCAGGACCAGGTTTAGAACTGGCTCTCCCAGCACTTCTCCATTTTCAGTAGGTAGGCCAAACATGCTCTAGGTTATCCTGTAATGCTGGCTTATTTTTCTTGGGAAACCTGATTTCTTTTTCTTTTTCTTTTTTTTGGTTGAAAAGCTGTCTTTCAGTGTCCTTATTCTTTTAGTTTCTTGAACACATATTATGTGACAGGCAGTAAACACTTTATGTGTATTAGCCATCTAATTCTTAGCAGTCACCACTAAATATCCCCATTTTAAAGTAGAGAAGACTGAAGTTTTAGAAACTTTCAAAAAGATTCCAAGGATTTTACTATTTTACCCTTTATCTCACTGCTAGTTATTCATGCTGAGGTACAAAGACCCCTTTTGTATAGTTACAGGGTCAGGTAACCTTGAACTACTCTTTATATTTAGAAAATACAAAATAAAGTGTATCAAACATTAACTTTACACAGAGTTCTGGGGAACTTCTTGCTTTATCAAGTTACACTTTTACATTCCAGCGTGTTCTCATGGAGCAGTGGCTGTCTTCTGTCTGCTTTTTCCCCTCCAACATCTTTTTGTATAACCTTGCTTTTTATAAAATAAGATAAGCTTCATTGAAGAGAATTCTTGTTTTCTGTGGAGCATAAATTTTTATTTGGGGGCATGGGCAGCTCCATGGTGGGAAGATATTCATGCTATTTATTCTCCAAGGGGAAAGGCTGTGCTGTTGGTGCCATGCAGAGGTGCGTGGATTCAGGGTCTCCCGAGGCCAGCCTGGTGCTCCAGGGCAGCCCTGGGGAACACTTCTGGTCCAAGAGTTCTCACCCTTCACACCTTATATTACTGTGTTTTCCAGGTGTGTGCCATGTATTTCAGTCTCAGGCAACATAGTCAAACTGTATAAATTCTGCCATTTTCAGATTAACATCATAAATTAGAAAAAACAAGTAGGCAAAAGAGCTCACATAAAGTGGAATGTCTTCTTCTACTATGTAGTTCACCATAGACTTCTACTATGAAGTTCACAAATGTGGGGGTGTCTCCCTGAACCTCAATAGTGAGCATGTAAACACTCCCACCCCAAGACTCAGATCACTTGTCTACTTGGACACGGAGCCTCTGTTGTGTCCCTAAGCAGTTGGGAGAGGAGAGGGCGTAACCACTGTCATTCACTGTGGATGTGAATGCTGTGTATACACTGAATACAGAAATTACTATTCAGGTGACATTCAAGTCATCTCCAGGGACTTCCTGCGGCTGCTTTCCTGAGAAGTGGTGGTCACAGACATGCTAAGCCTTTTTCCAAGTAGTTCTCTCTGCCTGACATACCCTCTCTGCTCTTCTCAGCAAAAGCCCCATGTGTGGGTACTGACCCTTGACCCCATGGAAGCCCTTTCTGGCCTTCAGGGTTAAGAGGATTGGTGAGAAGATGACAGTGTCCCTGGGATGGAGCTGCTGGCTCTACCTGTAGCATTTTGGTTTTAGACATTTATCAAACGCCTGCTGTATGCAAGGCAGGTAGCAGTAACTCGCAGTACCCCGACCCTTTGCAGCAGAACTTGTATGCCTAACAGCTAGTGCAGTCTTCTGAAATTCCTTTTAGCTCTTGCAAATAGAGACTCATAAATCTGTTTTAATAAACTTAGAGGTAAATATTCCTTGAGATGAACCAGCAAGGGCTTTGGGGCTTGAAGTCTGGGGAGTATATTGTGCAAGGAGGAGTGAGGCCTGAAGCTTGCCTGCTCTCACACCAACCCTTTCCCGTGCCATCCATGCCTCACGCCAGCACACAGACAGGCCTGCCACCTGCACCAGCACTCCTCCACGTCAGCACTGCCCACCTGCTCCTTGCTGCCAGCTTTCAAGGGGCAGGAACAGCAAGTAGCTTCTCCTTCCTGAGGACTTTGGGGAAGCTGCCTTCAGACTCAGGCATGACATTTTTACATTGTCTTTGGTGCTGGATTCCAGCCATTTTTCTCCTCTCAATAAAGAGAATAAGGTGGTCTGGCCACTGAAGCGTCCCAAGCTGCTTTCCCCACATGCTTCTTGGCGTGAGAAAGCACAGACTCCATTGTGCAGTCTCCAGTTCCCCTGAGCAGCCAATGGTGGTCTAGGACTACAGAGCTGTTCTTGGGTTGGCTGGGATCTCCTCCCTTCATCCCCTGATGGGGACCACAGGGTCACCTGCACTCTCTCCTGCCCCGAGTTGTACTGGGGAAGGCCTGCGTCAAGTGCCTGCTCTGAAGAGGTGTTGTCATGACAACCACTGGGGACCAGGCCAGGGAGAAGCCAGCTCCTGCAGTGCATTGACTCTAGATGGAGCAGAATGAGGAGGAGAAGGAAGGTGAGCCAAGAGGAATATTCAAAATAGGAGTCTGGATGCCAAGGTACCATGGACATGTTTATCAGGTGTTCACTTTTGCATGGCTTAATGCCACTTGTGTTGGGGAGCCTGCAAGATGTGAAATCTGTCACTCCCTGCAAGGAGTTAGTTTACAATCTACTCACTTACAAGGTGTTTACTGAACCACACCCTCCCTAGGTGTTGACGGGTAAATCATGTAATACACCTCCCCTTCCATGGCCCACAGTTGGGTAAGCATTTGTCATCAAGGCTCTCCCACCATTGAATGTGAAACTGTGCTGTTTTGATTCATCTTTTACATTTTCTGAATTATTTTATTATCCAAAGTAACCAAATCCCTTTTTCTTGATTAGAGTTGTTGGCTGCCAAAATTAGAGCTTTGAATCCACTTTAATTTTTCTACTCGATACCATCTGTCCTTGTCCCAGCATTCAAGCTGATCCCTATTTAGGGACAGAACAGGTAAAGAAAATTGAGAAGAAGAATCGTTTATTGTATCCCATAAATAGCAGGAAATCCTGGGCTCTAATTTCCCAGTGGGAGAAAAGCTTCTGTAGGTCTAAGTCACAAGAGCATATCTCAAAGCAGATTGTGTATGGAATAAGAAAGATTTCTGCAAATCCCTGTTCCTCCAGAATAATGTTTGTAATTGCTTAGACAATGGTCTTATAACAAATAAGTCCGTCCCGATAATTCTTTGGTAGGCAGGGAGCATAGAGAGTACTGTCTTTCAAAGAGTGACAATTAAATATCATTACCTTCAGCTGAGTAAACATCACTGCATGGTATGCAGTGAACATCTCCTAAGATTGTCTGCAAATGGTTCAGATAGTCTATATTTTATGTGTTCCATTCAGTAGGTAAAAATCCTAGTTGTACTGACTGTTAAAACCACTGGGAGTTATATTCTGCTTTCTCCTACTGCTGCTAGGATCGTTGCCGCTGGCTTTCCAATTGTCTCTCCACTCTCTCTTGGAGACTATTCCATCCACAGAACTGTAATAATCATCAATAATCATGGAAAGAAAAGGATGTCATTGAGAGATATCAGGAAAGAAGATGAGGCTGTGATATAGACCAGCGGGGGTCCATGATGGTGGTCTGGGGTGAATAAGATACAGACTTTGTCCTTAGGTATTTTATAGTCAAATGGGCAGTGCTGACAAAGTGTAATATAATATGTTTTATCTGGTTAAAACACAATGTAATTGGTCCAATAAAAAGGGACAAAGCACCCCTGCCCCCATGAGTCCCATCTTTAGGAATGCTCTCCTCATTCTTCTGGTCCATCCAGCACAAAAGACCTGATTTGGGGGCAATTGTGTCCATTATTTCCTGGCCCACCCTATCATATCCAGATACTCTGGAACTTTCCTGACATCCTTCAAGTTACTTCCCTTCCTTCCTTCTGCCACCATCTACCTTGGTCTTTCTACCTCCTCCCTGTATCATTTTCCTTGCTTCTTAAGTTGATTTCTTTGCTGCTGCTGAACTGACTTCCTTCAGTTCCATTCCAGGCACTCTCTCCAGGTGAAAGTTCCCTGATGCATGTCCTTCCTCCTGAGCTTCCTCTCCCCACAATCACTCATCAGCCAATGGTGAAGAGGTTGCTCAGAGTCACTCAGAAGCTCCTGCCGTGTTGGGGATGAATCTCAAACCTCTGACCTTCTCCAGGCTGCCAGTGTGCTGCCTTTCTGAACTGCATCTCCTCTCTTTGAACATAACCTTTTAGCAATGCACTTTGCTCGCAGTCTCATGATAGGCTTTGCATGTTCTTATTTTCTCCTTTGCCTTGCCTGATTCCAGTCTCATAAAGAGTCCTTCCTCTTCGTGAGGCCACCCTGACCACTCCAGTCTGTAGAGGGCTACTGCTGGGCATGAGTAAACACTTGTCCCATCAGTAACAAGCCATGCTCATTTAGGATGACACAGGAGACCTCCTAAGCCCCTGGACCTGTTGCCACATCTGTTGTTAATCATCTCAGACCCAAACAACTGCCTTTAAGCTTCTCCATGATAGTGATTTATTGAAGAAGTGTTTTTCCTAGAAGGATGGACCAGAATGAAGAGAGATTTTTGGAGCTGTAGAGTTCCGAGCTGTCTTTTAACTTGATCATGGTTCTTTCGTCCATCGAGGTAAGGCATCCAAGGATAAGCAATGTCTCTGACAGTGGCCTCCAACAAAGGCCAATATTTTTGTGTGGTTTCTCCTCCTCTCAATTCCCTAATTTAGGGATAGGTGGAAGAGGCAAAGACACAAGAAGTTTCTAAAGGTGTCTGTGCCCAAAGGTGGCCATTCTACATGGAGTGTGGGGATGCAGAAGGAGGGCACTTTACAGTGGGAAAGCCTTCAGTGTTGTTCTCATTGTTATATGACAGCACTTCTAGCTAACACCAAATTTCATTGTGCTTCAGTTTAAAAACGCTTCCTGACATCTAAAGAAATGCTGAAGGCACTTGCCTTCCCAACAGAAAATCCTAAACATGATCATTCTGAGAAACACTGGCAGCAAGATCACGTGTGAGTAGAGGGGCTAGAAGTCAAATGCTCATGTGTTTCTGCTGTTGGAGTCTTGACAGTCAGAAATAATATCCTCTGTCTTTTATCCCGTGTTTCTCTTTTATACCTGAATATTAAAAAGCTAGGCGTAATGAAGTGCATAAGATCGAATTAGAAGTGGGTTGGAATACCTTCATTTTATGCAGAATATCCAGTGAGTGGGCTCTTGCTTCTTTCCTCTCCTGTCCTCTGCCTGTCGAGTCTAAGGAGACTGGGCAGCCTGAGATACCCTTGGGTGTTCAGGGAGATGGTTGAAGGCACTCGTCTTTGATGTGCTCACCTACCAAAAATGTCACATCACCACCGGTTCTGGTGCTTCCCATTGAACAGTACAGGTTCACTAAAAAGGTTAATTCCAAGTCTTGTCAAGTATAGATCATTAAAGGCATCACCTTTCCATGGCATGCCTCAAAAATCACCAGGGAACAAGCGGACAAGTGGATGCAAAGGTTGAGTAGACCAAATACTGTCAACCAAACAGACAACCACATCCGGGCCTTTCATCTCCACTGGGCAGAAGTAGCAAGTGGTGGCTATCTGTAAAAGTAACTGCATGGGCGTCTGCTTTTTTATCACTAAAATAGGCCCTGTCTACTCTGGAACTGGTCTTGGTAACTATTTTTCATTCTTTGCTTTTATTCTAGAGTAGAGATTGCCCATATTTTTAAAAAATGGTTTGTATGTTTCTGTTTGTTTTGATTCCTGGGACTGTGTTTAGATGACAGAAACACCAGATTGAAAGATGGTCCATCTGGTATCTTTGGCTTTCATAAAAGCCAGTTTGAATCACATCATGGTTGATCCAATGGCTGGAAAAACACATATTTACCCAAAATATGGTTAATTCCGGGCCTCTGAACAAGCCTGGGTCTCATCTTCCTGGATGGGTCAGCCGTCTTCAATGCTTCTTCTTTTTATTTTCTCCAGTTTGGGAGACACTGTGAATCATGGAAGGAACCTGGAATCTGGGGGAGCCTCAGCTAGCATTCTTGTTTTTCTGCTTGAGAGTGCTTCCCTTTGGACAAGATACTTTGCCTCTCTGCACCTCCGTCTCTTCATTTGATGTAACGATGTTAATGCCTACCTCTTAGGATTTAGGGGAGGGCTAAAAGTGAAAACCCACGTGACAGTGTCCAGTGTAGGATCTGGAAAAATCAATCACACACACTTCAGGACTGGTGTCCACTTGGATATTGTAATTTCCCTGTTTTTTTTTATTTCCTTCATTAGTTCTTTTTAACTTCATGTTTTCCTTTCAAAACATAGAAGTACATATATTTTATGCATTGGAACTGATAAATGATTAATTGGATAAGAGTCAGTTCTTACTTATAAATAGCCTGATTTTCCAAGACAATGTTTAAAGGCTGCTTTTCGATAATAACACAGTTACCTTGAACACACTGGAGTTGTAAGCTCACAGGAAGGAATTTTACCTGTCAGAAGACATTTACTCTGCTGAGTGAAGGATGGAGAAAGGAGTGCCTGTTGTTAATTATTTAAAGCCACTTTTTCTGACAACATTTCTCAAATCTTAATGATTCCTTCTGTTGCCTTATAGACATTAGCAGGGTTATTGTATGCTTTCATTGAGATAGTGCTAAAAATATAGGAAGGGAATTTTGAAATGTGATAAAAGACCAGGGTAACCCTATTTTTCTACCAGTGTACTTTTTCTAAATATTGCTTTTAAAAAAAAAAACAGCTGAAAATTTCAAAGCAGATCCTTTCTTTCTGAGATCATTTTGTGAGGTGGGCCTAATGATGGCCTAGCTGGTGGCTCGAGCAACTAACCACCTTAAGAAGCAGAAGCACCTGCAAGGTATCTTCAGTATAGTGGTCTAGGCCACAAAGCATCCATGTTTTCTGTAGGAAAGCAAGTGATTTTCCCCGGCACAGTGCTGTGTAAACATTAGCCACAGAACAAATACTAGTTTCACTCTGGCCCTGGTCACTTGGTAAAGCCATGCTTACCTTATGAATTGCTTGATGAGGGGTAAGGAAGAATCTGAACAAAAACCCACCTGTAAAGCATATCAGTATCACACTTTTCTACAGAAAGGGTATAATTCGAAGAGGAGAAAGAACTGGGAAGAGAGGTGAGGGCGTAGGATGGTCCAGGTGGCTTCCTTCGCTACCTGTGGATGACTCAGATGAGTATAGGACTATTTTATGTGCATGAAAGTTAAAGGAAGAGATAACTGTTACTTTACTGGTATTGCCCAGTTGGTCCTGTTTCATAAACAGTGTCTTGTTTGATTTTATCACTCAACCTGTGTTGCTTATGCCTCTCCAGCTCCTGAAAAGTATTCAGTGTTTAAAATAATATGCTTAATGAGAAATAAAGCCAAACATGTTAATTGAAGGGATTTTATTGGATGCTGATTATTGCTTGCAGCCGAGAGGAGAAGGTGTTTCTTGTACCTCAGAATGAGAAACACAGGGATGTGGGTTCCATTCCTGACCCTGCTCTCCTCAGGTTTCCTCTTTTCTAAAGGATAACCTCAGCTATCATCTGCCACTTTCGAAGCAAAGTTTGACTGAATCCATTCTGTTTTATCTACAGGAGATCATTTGTTTGGAAAGTAAAAGTTCTTTTCCTATCTTTAGCTTCCTGCCTTATTCTTTAAATTTTTTTTTTTACTGGTACATAATTTAATAACATGTAGAAAGAACCTACAGAATGGGAGAAAAATCTTTTCCAGTTACTCCCTGGACAGAGGATTAATATCTAGAATATACAAAGAATTCCTGCCTTATGTATGTTTCCTCTTGTTTTCAGGAGAGACTGTGTACATGTAAAAGCAAATTCTCAGTGTAAAGATGCTGACTGAGTCCACCCATAAACCATTCTATGTATTCGTCACCATTCTTTTCACTTTTTTCCCCCTTCATAATCAGTCCAAATGGGTTTGCTTGAGATAAATCTACGGCTTTCTAAGTCACACCTACCATCCAGCAGCTTTGGGATAAAAATATAATGTAGTTTTATTTTGAAAGCATGCCTTTTAGGGAAAAGGAAATATTCAGCTTCACAAAGAATAACCCAAATAAATCGTCTGGACCCCCCCTTTTCCTTAAGTATTGAATTTTTGGAAGGAAACCTTCCCTAAGGAAGGGTGTGTGTGTGTGTGTGTGTGTGTGTGTGTGTTGATACACATATATGAAATGTGTGTGTGTCTAATGCCTTGGGAGTGCTGAAGGAACAAATGAAGTCTGAGCACTCTTCATGCTATCCTCTAGCTACAAAAATAACCATCAGCTGTGTTGTCTCCCTGTGGCTCCTTGAACAGGGAGAAGCAAGAATTTTGTTTTCTTAAGGCATTCTCGGAAACACTGCATCCTTGGCTTTGTTGCTGGGCTCTGCTTCTCTGTCTGTATCTCTGCTCTTCCCTGGAGACCAGATTCAGAGCCAGTAGTGACCAAGAAATGAGGAAAAGGCGTCCTGGCACCCACTCCTGTATAACCAATCAGAGCTGCACGCCGGCATCCCCGGGGCTGCGGTCACCAAGAAGTGGCTTCTCACTGAGCATTCTCTGCTGCCTGAGGGGTTACCTGGGCAAGGCCAAATTACATCTGGACATGGAGGAAACAAAGAGAACCCAGGGCCTCTGTCCTGTTCTTCAGAGTGAGTCAGGAGGCCGCCATCCAGCCTCAGGGGAAGTGGGGGGGGGGTTTGCAAAGCCAGATTTTTGTGTTTAAAAAAAAATGTTTTCACAGCTGACAGCTGTATGCAAGCAGTAACGTACTTCACCATGAGCATCTTAAAATATGAGGAATCAAGTCTATTGGCTTTGGGTGAAAACCAACGGATTCAGGGCCAAGTGATTGGTCATTACAGGGACAAAAGCAGGAGTGAGGTATTTTGCTAAAACTTTAAACATTCAGATAAAGATTTTTGAATATAGGAAATTCTTTTTCCCTAAGATATTTCTATTATGATACCAGGTAGCCCCAAAGACACTTTGAATGAATTAGAAAAAGGTTTTGCTTCTATCACCACTGGAAGGCAGGATGAGACATGTCCTTTCCATAATTCTGTACCAGGTTCACAGCCTTGTAAGTCGGGTACAAGCTGGACACTTGTGCAGGGCACAACCAAACCAACTGTACATGGAGTACTACCTGAAGTCCTCCTCTTGGCCTTTCTCTTCCCTGTTGGGATTTTTGTGCACCTTTTCCACTTTTGTCTTATTGATGAACTACACAAAGACTACTAAGAACTCATGGCAATATACTATGATCTAGAATGGAAATAATCAGTAAGGGAACCAAGAACCCAGTCTCAAAATACACACTCAGAATATCTGGAATATTTCCCACAGAATGGGCGATGATATGCAGAAATAGACTGTCTTTGATCTAATGAAGCAAATCCATTTTCAAAACCTATAATCTGATCAATGTCATTTCCCCTCCATTTCTTTTCCTTCCTTAGGAAAGGAGATATCATAGCTCAGGATGTTAGCAAGGTCCGATACTAGAACCACCATTGAAAGCAGCGTTTGTGGAACTGCTGCTGTTTGCAGTTGTCTGAAGGATGGAAAGTATTATGTGTGAGCCTTTGCCATCCAGACTCCTGAATGTGACTACTCAGCAGACCAAGGAATCTAAAATGTAGAACAGTGACAATAAAAATAAAACCATTTAGTCTAATTTGCTCAGTTTCTCCTCAACACTGATAAGGCATATAAGATCCTCCCCTTCCCCACTGGTCCTATCTAATGAAACACGCATCATTCTCTGTGCATACACTACACTCACATGGCACTAATGATTAGCACTTCCAACTCTTGCCTCTCTGGGATAGTGGGCAGAGCCTCATCAAGCACCCCATGTCTCCTGTTTCTGATGGTTGATTGCAGCATCTCTATTTCAGGAAGCAGCAGGGTCTATGTGCATAAGACTTCCATGTTGTTTAATAATAATAATAATAACAACAACAACAACAGTTGGTTGCATTCACAAGAAGACACGGGCATCTCCACTGGAAGGCAGAATGAGGGGAGCCTACTCTATACTCTTTGGTAATAATCATTACAGAGTTCTGCTCCCTCTTGGCGTGAAGTCACAACCCCTCGCAAAGCTCATGGAGAATGGTCAGTACAGCCGTTAAGAAATGTTTTGAAGCCACGACTGAAACTTTAGACTTTTCTGCTCATGGAAGTGTGGGCCGGAAATAGCGAATTCCAGGCTTCCCCAAAGCCTCTCCGCAGGCTTCGGGATAAGAACAGTACATCTGAGCATCACTAGGTGGCATAGCTGCCCTGGTGTATTTTTCTCAGGAAGCCTCTTTGTAACTACTGTGGGCTGCTTTGATGTAATTGATAGGATCCCCACCCAGAAGGTGCCAGCACAGGCCATTCTGGTCAGTGAAGGATTCCAGCAGGAAAGGGTGGCGGGACTGTCTCCAGCAGAGAGAGGAGCTGTGCACTAGGGTCTGTCACCGCAAGCACCATTCATCCTGCCAGGCTGCTGCCCAGGAGCTCAGCTTTCCCGTTGTGATCAGTATGCCCCGGGAAGGCTCGCCTGTCTCCTTCACCCCCCCTCAGGCCCTACCTCCCACTCTCCAAAATACAGATGGAATATATTTTCAAAATTCTTTCTAATTCTTTCCAAGTTGAGGATGTGGCAGTAGCACTTTTTATTTACCCCAGTGCCATGGGCTTCGTTCCCTTCTGACATGCTGCCAGATCCAGCTCAGAGACAGCCTTCTGCATGAGCAGCCACCGTAGCCTCCCCACGCCCGGAAATACCTGTTCTGTTCCCTGAGTGGTTCTTCCATCAGCAAACACGGGCTGAGTGTCAACACTTGGGAACACTGCCTTCTCCTCCGTTTCTTCAAGATGGGTGTGCCATGGCACCCTGTTGCCTCTGGGGAAGTGCAGAGGTTAAGTGAATCCCTGACAAGGAGCCACGACCACACAGTGCTCACCTGTCTAACATTCTTGTTTTGATCCTGGTTCACCTCTTTCTCGACATAGGCCTTATTTGGGTAAGCTAATCAACCAAATACTCAAGTTCCTGGGATGATAATAATACCTACCTCATTGGGATGAGCATTCAAAGAAATTCTTCACGTCGAGCCACTGGGATGTTTGGCACATTACCAAGTACTCAATAGAAACTCTGTTACCACAGGAAAAAGTATCACAGCCAAGACTAAACCCAACTCTTTTGGCCTGAACTGTATATGCGTTTGCCTCTTCTGTGTACTCCTGTGTGCTTTCCACTGTGCTGTGCTGCCTGCCCTTGACACTGAGAGTGCCTGTTGGCCGTCACCTGTGAATTGGGTTCTCTTTTTCACATATGTGCCCTCCACCTAGCTCGTGAGCTCCCTGAAGACAGAGACCACATGAAATAGCAGTGTCTTTCTACTTTATTGTCTAGATATTTAAAAGACTTATTTGTTGTAGTTATCTATAAAAACTCAAACTGTGGAAAGCTTCTCCTTGTTAAGAAACTTGTTAGAGATTTTATTGTTATTATTGGTGCCGAGGATCAAACTCAGGACTTGTACATGCTAAGCACATGTCTTGTTACTGAGCTATACCCCCAGCCCTCTATTAGAATTATTGACTCCAGCGATGGAGTAGGGTTCCCAAACTATACCCCCAGGGCAGGGGCTGGCACATTTCTCCTGCCAAGGGTCAGAGCATGAACTGTCCCAGGCTGTGTGAGCCCTTGCAGCGCCTGCCTCACTTCCCTCAGCTCTGCGGTTGCATTGTGCAAACAGCCGTGGACGGTAGGTGAATGAGTAAGCTCAGCCATGTGCCAGGGAAACTTGATTGACAGAGACAAGCAGCGGCCGGACTAGACCCCATGGACAGTGGTTTTCCAACCCCAGCTATAAGGGACGATTAAAAGCGTGGTTCTGGAAAATGGATTTTTGTGGTCAAATCCAATGAGACCTCTCTGTCCTTGGTTGACTAATTCAACTTCACAGCACTAGTGACCATGTTCAAAGCTCTGAGAAGTCCTGAAGTTAGGAAACACTTTAAACTTTATTTAACTATAATTGCGGCTTGTGGAATGAGCTCTTCATAGCATATCAATTAATAAACATCCCGCAGAACAGAATTCTTCCCATCACCGGTTAGAAAGGCTAGCTTTTCTGATGTCGATTCACTAAAGTCATACCCATCCTATTTTTAAATGGTAGGGGATTGCATTTATGAAGTAGTCATTTGAGGACATGGGCTTGTATGATAACCGACTTGTGCAACTTTGTGTTTGTCCACGGGAAGAATTTAGCAGCTCGTTAGAGCCAGACTTGTGCATGAAATGCGAATGGGAGGCTGCTGGAGAAAGGTCTATCACAATGCCCATCTCTGTCGAGCCCCAACATTGAGTGGGAGTCCTTAGGAGTCGTGTGGTTTAATACATCTGTCTCCTTGGCTGCTGTGCCAGCTTTTCATGACAGTGCTTTCCATCATCTGAAACACGTAATTGCTTTTGACGACAACAGGAGAATGGTGGCAGGAGGACTCTCCGCAGTTCCCCAAAACACCCAGGCGCCAGCATCTCAGGTCCAGTCAACTTAATCAGATGCGGTACTGGAACATGAGGGTTTTCAGACCCTGGAGGGCAGCCAGTGGGGGGACGACCTGGAGTGGCTGCTTCGTGGCATTATTTTGAATGTAGGGATTTGTGGGTGGAGGTTTGTCCACGTGATGGAACTCTGACACAGAAGCTGCTGTGGAGGAAGAGTCAAGGTGGGTCTGTGCTTGACAGCAGGATGGCTTGTGGCTGTCTCTGGGGCCAGAAGTAGGTCTTGCTGCTCATGAAGTCCAAGGAATGGCAGATGTCTGAAGAGTTGAGACCTAAGTTAAAAAACCTGTAAGTAAGAAGCCCAAGTCCCATGTTCCCACCAGCACCTTCCTGCCCAGACTAGAGTTGTTCAGGAGCAATTCTAGTTGGCCCCTGCTGGAACTGACATCCACATCTTCATTCCCGAGCTTATGAAATTGCTACAACTGCATGCACACACCAGCAGAGCTTCCCTATAACACAGCATAACCAGGAAGAGGCTGGCTGTGGGAGCCATGATACTCACGGGCTTTTGAGCAATGGCCACTTAAAGGAGATTTGGGGCATGGGCAGGAAGAGACTGGGGACAAGGATCTGTTCTCTCTTCTGCATGGCTCTTTGCAGTGGATCAAGACCCTGCTTCTGAAATGTTTGTGCCTCACTCTCCTCTGCTCCCTGGCCAAGTCACTGATGTCTCAGGGTCCTGGTTCACCAGAAAAAGGAAACAAGAGCCCTGTGTTCAACTTTCCCAGGATAAAGTGGGCACTTGGATGAGTGAAATTGGATGACCTAGGAACAAGATATCAGGCTGTAGAGAACACACCAAGTGGACCTGTACTTGATTTAACCAACAACATGGCATAATCTTACTTTAAAGTATTATTGATGTTTAGTTTTCTTAGTTTAGTTTTAAATAGATTTTAAAGGGAAGAAGTCACAAATCTACAAGTGAGGAGATGGATCTTCGTGCATTTTTGATCACTGGAGTTGCAAACTTGTTAGGGTCTCACCAGAGCCTCTCTCAGGTGTATGTGCTTTTGCCCAAAGTAGCATCTAAATACCTGGTTAAATAAATCCATGAATCACTTCTGCCTGCTGGGAAATTTTAAAGTTGCCCATTTTATCTCTCTTGGAACATATTTTGGTTAGGATGGTTCTGTCCAAGAAAAAGAAGAGAGAGAGGCCTCAGATTTTCATTGATTTTTTTTTTAACCATTCTCAACATCCTCATTCTGATTTATTTCTTGAGAACAAGGTGAGAGCCACTCCAAGGAGATGTTCCATTTGCCATTTGGAAAAGGTAGAGAACACATCAAGGCTGCTGTTTCCAAGCCCTCCGGGGGCACTTATATGGTCTTAGTGTGTATTATTCCTTTCTACTTGCAAAAACCTAAGCCCTGATGTTTTACTCTTCTGGAAAAAAAATGTGAGTATAAAATGAGAAAAGTTGTTTTCCTTTAGAAATCCTTTGAAATTCAGGACACAATTCCATCCCGTGGTAAACCTGCCTTACTGCCTAGTCCTGTGTGGAAAGTCTCCTGCAGGGGACCCAGACCATGTGGCCATGCCTGGAAGAGAGAATGCTCAAGTCCCTGTGCTGGTCACCAGGATAATCAGAGCACATTCACTAGTGGAATCCAAGAGACCCTTGATGCTGCAGAGTGGAGAACCCCACACCTTCTAGGATGAAGAGAAAATCCTCCTGGGTGCCACACCAAAGGTGCCTAGAGTGCCATTGGCTGCCCCGTGGAAAGTAAAAGATTCAGAATTGGCTGGAGCTGCCTAAGATGAATATGTCACATAGCTCCAGCAACTGGGAACACGGGAGCCACCATTTTAAGCAAAAGATACTCTCAAAGAAGGGTCTTGAGCTTGCAAGTATCAACTGCACTTTGACAGAATGTGCTTTTGGCAGGGTAGCAGCTCTGAATTCTCCTGAGAATCTTTATATTTCATCCTGACCACCTCAAAGTCAGAAGCACCTGAACTGGAGGTCATGCCAAGAGAGTTCCCACCAACTTCCTGAGGTTGAATGCCTGTTGGGGTCCCTCTGGCAGCGAGTCTGACTTCCTTGGTTCACGACTGGGTCCTGCAGGGTAATACCTCTCCCAGTCCCTCTGGGGTTTATCCATTTATTCATCGAGCCACAGCTGGCATGCTAGCCCTGCTGATGGTATAGGAACTTGGGGGCACCTTCCCTGCAACATGGACACCTTTACTGGCTAACTTGGGCTCATGCAGGTTAAACACCAGGCTGCTCCAACATGGTGACAAGCAGGATGACTGTGATATTGAGTTCCATATGCCCAAAGCCCACGGTCCTTTTCATGAGGTGCTTCATAGCTCATAGAAACCTGCTGGTCATATCTCCAACCTCTCCTGGAGGCCTAGCCCCTGGGACGGTCATGGTCATCAGAATTAAGAAAGAGCTGACAGTGTTTTGCCAGAATGGAGTAGAGGAAGTGGAGCTCACCTGTTTTGTAGTGCCCTCTGGCCATATGCAGACTACTCTCCTTCCTTGTGCTAATTAAAAAGGAAATTTATTTAAGACACACCTTTATATTCTCCCCTTCCCTACCCTTCCTCTGCCAGGCGCACGGTATCTGATGGGACCTCCAGGACCTGGCTCTCCTGATATCTCCTCCACTACCAGTGGCTTCTCCATCTCTGCTGTCTCTTCTGCCCCTGTGCCCTCAGCCCTTTCTCCTTCCAGTCTGACGGCCAGGTGGAGGTTGTGGGTGTCTAGGGTGGAGTGTCAGGAGACAGAGACAATGGCTGGGACTGTTGTTCTCTGCATGCTGTGACATTCCCTCCCCTACCCTGAGCATTTGCTTCTGGTTTAAGAAATAAAATTGACTTTACACGTTTTTGAGATTTTTTATTTTTTTTTACAAGGGTACTGAGGATCAAACCCAGGGGCACTTTACCACCAAGCAACAACCTCAGCCTCTTATAATTTTTTTTTATTATTATTTTGAGACAGGGTCTCTCTAAGTGGCTTAAGGCCTTGCTAGGTTGCTGAGGCTGGCGTGGAACTTGTAATTCTCCTGCCTCAGTCTCCTGAGCCACTGGGATTACAGGCATTTGCCACATGCCTGGCCACTTGAGATGTTTTTATAGCTAAAGTGATCAGACAGTCCATTTATGTTGAGGATTTTAGATTGATAAAGGAATACAATGGTGTGTTGGGGTGTACACCAGTCTCATGTCAGATCTTTGACTTGCCAGATCCTGCAGTGTGCCTCAGGCCTGCCTTTCGCTCGCCCCGGCCTGCCCCAGCCTTGCTCTCTGTTCTACCTGCCCTGCTCCGACACCTTCATCTCCTGTTTATTCCTGCATCTTTTCTTTGGGTGAGCTGAGTTCTTGTGATCCCAGCAGAAGCACTTCTACCCAGAGTCCCCACCTTCTCCCCTTCTGTCCTGTTCTTAGACTTTTTGCTTTTCATATCGATTAAGAGACTTGTCCCATACAGCCTGGCATCTCAGTCCCTGGCCTGCTTAGGGCTCACCTGGAAAACTCTATTTTTAACTCAGTTCTGAATTAGCAGTTCCTGGGGAGAGACCTAGGATTCAGGACTCTGAATTTCTAACCTGTTCCTTTGTGTTTTCAAGGACCAAATTCTCCCAAGGTCTAATGCTATGGGCCTGCTAAGATGAAAGACAATTAATCTGATGAGCACATCAATATTAATGAGCTAAAGAAAAAAATCAGGGACAGGCCTTACCCTTTCCCCAAGTGTCCCATATGTGGCACCTTCCTAGACATAACTCATTTATTTATTCACCAAATATTTCTCAAGTGCCTCCTTTGTGCCTAGCCTGGTTTTAGGCCTTCGGGCAGGGCTCCTGGAATTTCAGTGCACTGGCAAAGCACCTGGGAGTCGTGTTAAAATGCAGATTCTGAGTCAGCAGGTCTGGGCTGGAGCCTGGGATGCTGCAGTCGGTGTGAACTCCCTGTGGATTCGGACACTCCTGGTCCATGCAGTGCAGCACAGCTGGTGAAGGGCAAGACCAGCACTGTCCAGGGGAAATGTGGGAGGTGTTGAATACAAAGATGACTGAGCTGCTTGTGTGGTCTCCAGTCAGTGCACAGACAGCACCCTTCAGGGTGACTCCTTCTGAGTGCTCAGTGGCCACAGGTGGCTGGTGGCTACTGCATTAAACATCGGGGTCCAGGTGATGCCTCATGTCTGGGTGACTCAGGGAAGTGACTCTGAGAGCAGCAGAAGTTTCCACTAAGGGGCCTCGCATAAGTAGCAGCCTCAAAGACATGAATCTGAAACCAGCTAACTGCCCATCCCCTTGTGAAAAGATAAAGCAAAACTCTCAGGACTTGAGCACAGGTTCTTTTTTATTAGTATTTGTTCTTTTTAGATATCCATGACAGTATAGTATATTTTGACATATCATACATACATGGAGTATAACTTCCCATTCCTGAAGTTGTACATGATATGGAGTTATACTGGTCGTGTATTCACATATGAACATAGGAAAGCTATGTCAGATTTATTCCACTGTCTTTTCCACTCCCATCCTCTATCCCCTCCCATCATTTCCCCCTGTCTAATCCGGTTAACCATCACTCCTTCCTCACCCTTGCCTATTGTGAGTCAGTATCTGCCTATCAGAACATTGCTGTCTTTGGTTTTTTGAGATTGGCTTATTTCATTTAGCACGAGAGCCTCCAGTTCCATCCATTTACCAGCAAATGCCATAATCTCATTCTTCTTTATGGCTGAGTAATATTCTATTGTGTATGTATACCACCTTCTCTTTAAACATTCAGCTGTTGAAGGGCGCCTAGGTTGGTACCATAGTTTAGCTATTGTGAATTCATCAAGCACAGGATCTTCCTGTCTGAGGAAGCCATTTGCTTTTGGGATGCTCAGATTTCCTTTCCATCCTATCCTCCTCCATTAAAATGGAACCTCCTTAAGCCCTGTGGTGAGTTCGGAGGGGCTGCAGGAGGAGCCTCCTTTCAGGTGGTTTCTGATGTCACACCCTTTGAGCACAGCTTAGTTCTGACTTGTGTGTTGCAGCATGTTCTCTTGAAGCTCCAGGCTGTTACTGAACTGGGGACCTGAGAGCAAGAGACTAGAGCAGGGTACAGGGTGCTCAAGTCACCACCTCCACCCATGGTACAAGCCAGTCAGAGAAAAGGGGCCAGGTTATAGGACTGGGGACACTTGGAACAATACAATTCTTTTGCTTCTGCCCTCTTCCCTAGATCCCATCCCCTGTCCTTGGTGCTTCTGTGAGTATTTGGGTGGTACTCTGTCCTCATTGACAGGGCATTAGAAAGTGGCAAATGCAGCTTCTCCGGGAGGTGCATCACATGTCTAAACCTCAGCCACGGCCCATTTCCATGGTTAGCTGGAATTTGCCCCAGTGCTGTGCCTGATGTCCAGGTATTAAGTTGCTCTATTAGAGTGAAATGGAGTTTAAGGGCTCGTGTAGCCATGGCAGTCAGTGCCTACTTAGCATGACTCCATTTACGTAGTTTTTTGACCCTCTCTTATTCCATTTTTACAAAGTTCTTGACAGGTAAGTATTTCCTGGAGAAGGAACACAGATTGAGCAGGAGTCCTCATCTGTGAGGTGCGCAGGGAGGTGTGGACCACCTCAGTCCCCTTTGTCTCCCATTCTGTCACCTGGGTTTGATGTGTGCATTTGTATATCCAGGCATCCTGGATGAAGTGTGGGCCCTGGGGTCAAGTTACCTAAGTTGGACTTTGGATAGATTTTTTTTTTTTTTTTTTTGCCTTTTGTAAGTCATAGTTTCTTTGTCTCTCAAATAGGAATGATGCTTACTCCAGCCACTTAAGTTTGAAAAAATGAGCTCATCTATATAAAACCCCTTAGGATTTCTTGGAAGTGTTACCATCACTGTCACCATCACCAGGCCTTGCAGCCCAATGCCCTCTTTCCTGCATTGCTTTAAAGTGAGGAGTCAGAGTTTCTTTTCTAGAGTTTCCATTTCCAAAAGAAAATGGACCACAAGGCAAACCTGAAATCTACAAACAAGTTCAGATTCCTTCCGGCAGGCAAAAACAGGGTGCACACAGGTGTGGGTTGGCCAGCAGCTCCCAAAGAAGTCAGCTGGAGAGGGCCGATGTCAGGCGGAGGTGGGAGGCCTCTACTGAGAGAGGACTGCTCCGCTTGCACCATATTGAGCTATCACACGTCTGCCCAGCCAGCTACGTACAAATTAATCTCTCGTGGCTGACCAATTATGCATAGTCTTTGGGGAAAAAAAACAAGTTAAGAGAAATGTGTTAGGGAGAGCAGCTCTTGGGTTAGGAGGAGAGATGGGCTCAGCTGGGGTCCAGGATATAGTTTCACATCTGCAGAAAGGCTGATCTTATCAGAATGTGTCTGTAGCAACTGTGGCTAATCATGTGTACGCAAAGCTGTTAGGACCAGGGTGGCTGGGCATCCTTGCTTTGCTGGAGCAGCTCCAGGTTGTGGCTGTTGACCTGGGGTCATCACAAAGAGTGCCTTCTTTCACTCCCAGATGAGGCTTATTTTGCACAGTGCATCATATGGTCACCTTAATTATAAACACGTGGTGTCTGTGTACATGACAAAGGCACATACATTTCAGTGCTGGAAAAAGAATCTTACAGGCTGTCATTGGGAGAATAGGTTGGCCAACCTAGACACTATTACAGAGGGTGGTTGGATGTGGTAGTTAAGAGATTTGGGTGCAAAACTGTCCATCCAGGCTCTGTGACCCCCACCCCCCAGCTCTGCCATTTACATCCTGTGACTCCTTGGATAAGTCACTTAGCCTCTCTGTGCTTGTTCTGTGAATTCTAAACAGGGAAGAGAGGCACCTACCCCAGAAGGTCCAAAGGAGAGTTCTGATTGGTTAATAGTTAACACACCTGTAGCAGTGGCTGACATTAAGCCCTTGATCAATATTTGCTATTACTTTAGTCCCAGCCTTATTGTTCTTTAGCTGTTTGGCCACTGCCATGGACCTCTCTGAGCCCTAATTCCCTCATCTGTAAAATCAACCTACTAATTTCTGCCTCCTGGAAATGTAGTAAGCAGCCAACGGGGTTCTGTGTGTGAAGAATTCAGTGCAGCACCTGGCTTCCATGGAATGCTCAGCAAGTGTTCTTTTCTCCTCCCTCCCTGCCTGTGTACCCTTCTTCCTTCCTCCTTTCCTCTAACAAGATGGGAAGCACCCCTGTCGCTCACTGAGTTCATCCCTTCTTAGTTGGCTTGTTTCATGGGAATTTTGAAGTTGTTTTCTTTGATGTCACTGCCATGCGGCCATGCAGCCCACCAGTGAGATAAGCAAACTTTCCCAGGAGGCTGTGACATCTGAATGACACACAGAGGCCCAGAGCCGGTGATGATGCTCATGATTAGGGCAAGAGAGCTTTTCAAGTTGGCTTAATTTGCATAGGCATCTGGAAGATCTATCGCTAAATGTCCTGGTGAGGTTTTGTTGGGTTGTCTTTAAATTTTCTATCCCTCTTCCTGATTCGTCCTGGCCCTCCCATGTCTGTGAGTTATTCTGGCTTCCAGGAATATTTCCATTAAAATCATAACAAGAATGAAATGAGCTTCAGACTGCAAAGGAAAAACTGTCTGATAACTGGTCCTACAAAACATGTTTGAAATACTATATTTGCTTTTGGTTTCTGTGGAGTAAACAACACCCAGTCAAGAGTTTTATCAAAAAGAACAACCTTGGGAAAAAAAAAAATGAGTGGTTGTCAGTTAACACTCTACACGATGGATCTTTTGAACTAGCTTTATTCAGAAAGCAACCAGACAGGTGAGGTTTTATTTGTCTATCATCCAGTTGTCCTTTCATTCATTTTATCGACTGCACAAATATTTGTTGCATACTTACTATGTCCCAGGCACTGCACCATGCTCAGGGGACACAATGGCAAAAAAAGAAGAGGGAAAAAACACTGTGTCTATCCTTCATATATGGTCTACCCCAGGTGCACACAATATCCTTGTTATCATTTACACATACTTCCATCACATTTCCAAAAACACCTAAGTCAAAGACAGAAATCAAGCCAACAAGGAAAGGCAGGGAAAAGAACCAGTTTTACTGACACAAAAAGAAACAGAAAGCCTTCTATGAGTCTTCTGCAAGAAGGTAACATAGATAGTGAGAGCGGAGGTCATATGAAATGAAGCAACAGTTTTATCTTCAAGTTGCCAAAAGACCCTTGGGGCAATTTCTTGTCTCATCTCCAGCTTGAACCCATATCCTTATTTTGCTTTTCTATCTCCTTTGCCTTCAACCAACTTAACGAGGGTGCCCCAGATGCTATTTAATTTTAATAGGTAAAGCCCACTCACAGCTTATGGGCCATTATCATTACGTTCCCATGATACAGGTGCCACACACAATTTATGAAGTTAAAAGTGGTTGGGGAGGGAGGAATGTAATTGCAAAACCACCATCTGCAAATGACCCAAGTCCTGTGCCAAATAGTTTTAGTTACCAAGGTTTCCCAAAGGTGGTTGGCAGAGAAAGTGCATCAGAATTCCTGGGCTCCTGGCTACCAAGGCAGATTCCTTTTCACCAAACCCAACTGATGAAGGAGGACTCCAGAGATGGCGTGTGGGGAATTGGCGCTGCTGAGCACTCTCTGGTAGGTTCTCATGCACACTGACCTTCAGCAACCACCAAACCGATCCACCTATTTTACCAGGAAAGAATGTGAACATCTGCCTCAGAAAACCGTTTCTCTGAGAAATGGGTCAAACAATAGTGCAGTACACAAGAAAAAAGAAAGGACACTAACAAAGCTGCCCTTAGAGAAAATACAGAAGAAATCTGGAGAGCCCTTGGGACTTCCAGAACTAACCCTGTATCTACAGAGGCTCCTTAAACCAGGCACCTTCCAAGGCTCTTTAGAATTCCAAAATGCCTTTCTTGATATTTAGGGTTGACAAGAGCCAAAATGGATTTTTGAAGGTTTTTCCCTTTCAAATTTCACCTCCTCCTCCTGTGCATTTTTAGGGAAATTCAATCCATCTGTTTTTGATAAGACTGCCCTAAATGCATCCAAAATGTCACTTCGTAATAATGATTTGGTAGCCTGGTAGTATTTGAAAGACTCTTGTTCCCCCTTAGAAACCAGAAATTGTATTTGGCCAAAGAAAGACTAACCCCAAACAGCGAGAGGCTCCAGTTGACTCTAAAGCACAAGTCCCACCATGTCCTGTGAGTCTCCTACAGACTGTGGGCTCTCTGTTCAGAATTAGAACCCAACCTTCAAGGGTCACTATCCTCTTACGTCAAAAAAGAAGGCCGTTGAATGACAGCCTTCTTTTTAATGATATCCTGGATGAGCTCTGGTCTGGAGGAAAGCTCATGTTTTAGTCTTTGAGTTTTCCACGAATCTGCTTTGCAGCTTTGGGCGTGCTTTCCCCCTCTGTTGCTATCCTTCTTTCTGATTGAGTGGATTAAATGATATGACCTGTGGGTCCAAAGTCCTTCTCTGTCATCAGTATCATAACAATTGTTGAAATCGTTGCCTAGAATATTCCAACTATCCATGTGTTTGGGTCCGCCTGTTTGTTGCCTTTGCGAACACAATGTGTTGGGTGTCTTTGGCATTGTGCCAGGAAACACGAGCCAATTTGATCATGTTGCTTCTGGATGTCAAAACATTCTCATCTGACCATGCCACAGAAGAAGTTTGTTGAGAGTGTGACTGACTGACATAATGACTGATTGGCTGGTAACAGTGGCTGACAGTGATTGATTGAGTGCAAAATTATCTGCTCTCATTACTTCTGAAATTGAATTCAGATTGGTTCTATTGGAGGGTTTCCATGGAGACCAAACTTGCTATAGCAGGTGTTTGTGGATTCATTGGTTTATTGTGATCAATACCTGTTTCCTGTGCTGGTCTGAAGAAATTATTAGGAGTCCAGTAGAAAGAGGCCATTATAAGACATAAGGGAGAAAATACTCTGTTGATTATCCTACTGCTGCGTAAAACAAATAATCCCAGGCCTTCTCAGGATTCTGGTTTGGCCAACCCCTCTGTGATCCATCCGGGAACTTGGAAGGTTTGCTTTGGAAAAGGAAAAACGTTTCAGGATTCTATTTCTCTGCGAAGAAGATGGCAGTACTAGATAAACGTTCATTACTTGTTTTTGAAAACATGATATATTCCTGTAACCACAAACCTTTCATCAGATCTTAAGCACACTCATGTTAATGCAGAGACAGGGATGGTCCCTCGGGCTTCTTCTGGGGGAGTTTTCATGAATGAAAAAGTCATAAACCATTTCATAGACCTGCCTTATTGATCTCTGGTGATGGCATGCTCTGTCCGTTCCTCCCTGCCCCCGTCGGAGTTAATTACTGCCACCTCTGTGTTCACCTGGCCATCTTCCGTCTTCTATTACAGCATTCATCTCTGGCGACCTGGCCTTAAATTTGCTTGCATCTCTTTCACCCTCTAGATTATGACCTCCTCAAGGACAGGTTCATTTTCGTGTTTCTCTTGGTATCTTCCTCAGCATCTGCCGGAGCTCCTGATGCATCACAAGGGTTCAATAAATGCTTGTTGAGTTGAATTAACTGGATCTGAATGGCAAGGTCATCTCTTCCCAGACTGGTATTTAATGGGATTCCCGTGGAGTCAGGCCACAGAGCTCAGTTGCTTTGACTTTTGCCCTGAGCTGTGTCTGTGCCCAAGAGGGTTGTTAGGAAACACTGTGCTACAGGAAGTTCATATTGTGTAGCTTGTCTGTATGGCTTCTAGACGTGCTGACCGTGCTGAAATGATGGTGGGAAGAAACCTAATAAGCATTCGACTTTATGCTTAGCTGCATTCATTCATTTGTTTAGTTGGGATCTGCTTACCCCTTCTTCCAAATTTGACTGAGTCAAAGGCACTTTTGGATGAATCCACTATTAATGGCAGCTAACAGCTTTTGAGCCCTTACCACATGCCTGGTGAGACAAGAAGTACTTTACATATTTTCCAACTCTCACACATTGCTACCATGATCTGATTTTGAAGATAAGGAAACTGAACACAGAGAAGTTAAATAATTTTTCTAAGGTCACACATCTAGGAAGTAGGAGGGCTGAAATTTGAACCCCTATAGTCTGACTGACTCCAAATCCCACACTTAAACCATTTATCATGTTGCCTCTTAACAGGTGGTTTTTCAAAGTTTCCTGAACCACCTATATCAAAATCATTGACAATGGCTGTTAAAAATGCAGATACCCCAAGACCGCGATCCCACTCTTCCGACTAAGGCCAGCAAATTTGCACCAACACGTTCTTTTCTGTTCTGTACTTCAAGGGACTTTTATGTTGGTTTCTTTTCTAGTTTTGAGAGTAGGAGGGACAAGTGATTTTAATGCCACAATTTTACAAATCTCTGCTCTAGGGAGATACTCCTTGAATCGACTACCATTAAGTCAAGGCTTTGGGACTTTTGTTTTATTTGTGCTGTCTAAGTTTAGATGGAACAGTCCAGGGAACTCATCCAAGATGTTCACTAAAAGGCAAGGACCTGTTCCAATTAGGAGCCAGGCAGCAGTGTCAACCATGAAGGGACTGTCCAGAAGCACACTCCACAGGACTCCTGCCCAAGTACAAGAGGCTTGCCTGTGGCTTGCAAAAGAACCCCATGACCTTGCACTTGAGCTTCCTGAAGTGCATATCATGCTTTGTCCTTTCCTCCATGGTAAATGCAAGCCAAGATATGAAGCAGCCTAATGGCAGCAGGCTGGTTGGTCATTGATTCTTCTTCTTCCTTTCTCTTTGCTGATGGCTTCTACAGTCCCTCCTCTTCTTGTCTTTCTAGCAGGATTCTGGCTGCTCCAAGTGCCTTCTTGTAGAAATTTTCCATACCTGGTGCAGCCTCCATGGAGTGGCCCACACTTGAGAGTTTTAAGAGGTTTACACTGCTGGGTTGATCCAGTCCTTGCTCTCATCTTGCTTTCTGTTCCCAGTCATCTTTCTGTAACTTGTTTTCCAAACCACTCTGAACGGCAGCAGCTGTCTCTTTTAAGCATGTGCATCCTCAACCCCTGTCCCTCATCCCAGTAGCAGCCGCAGCATCTTCTGCATGCTGGAGCTTCTGCCTCTGCCTCTTTGCGTGCATTTCTATTTCATGCTTTTGTTGGTTTATCTTCTCTGTCTCCTACCATTATATAACTTGTGGAGCTAATGAATGCTTGTTTATGAATGGTTTTCTCCTTAACCCCATCCCACTTTCCCTTTACCTCCCCAGTCTCTTAGAATATTGTTCTTATATGTTCTCCTACCTTCTATGAGAAGAGTTATGATCCTGGGCTTCCTGACATCAGTGGAATTAGAGTTTTATGTATAGCATGACCATTCTGAAAAATGATATTACATAGTGATTCAGATGCCTCTCATTCAGCTTATCTGCCTGAGCCTTTCAAGGTGAGTAGAAGGCCTCTGTATTATTCTAGAAACTCATCATGGTAGAAGTCTCCAGGTGGTTGACCCTGGGTGCCATGACCTCCCTGCTGTCCAGGAATGCATCCTGCAACCCCTACAGTGTGAATCAGGTAGAATTCTTAGGACTCCAAAGTGAAATGGGACAGAAAATCTCTTGATGCGTTTTGCCACACGAGGTACATTTAACTATTGCTCAGTTCCATGTTACTCTCTTGATTAAGAACTCCCCTAACATTGTGTGGGTAAGTAAAAATTCTTTTTATTGTTATTCCGTTGAAAAAGGAAAGAAAAAAAATCTAAGCATTGTCAAAATATTTGCTTAATCTTGCAGATTTGGGAAGTTGTATAGCCGCTCGCTCTGACAGACCAGAACAATGGTCATTAAATGAGAAGCAGATGCAATAAAGTATGCAGTAAAAGCCTTCTATTACGGGCTGTGAGGGGGAAAAAATTAGTTGTTAACAGAACACAGTAAGCGTTATGGAATAAATCAGAACAAAACCATTCCCAATTACTGTACAAAGATAATTAAAGTCTACAACGCTAATTAAGGTCTGTTTATATCTATTTCTGTTTGTGTACAAACATATGCACATAGTTAAATATTTTCTATTGTGTTTTAGGCAATGCTAGCTTCAGAGTTGAATTTTTCTGAATTTAACTTTTATTTTTATAATGCCAGGAAGAACAATCTCCAGAAACTAAAACTCCAGCCTTCCTTCCTTGGTTCTACTTTATTTTTCTTGGCTGACTTCAGATAAATTTTTCAAGTATGTAATGCTACTTCCTTGAGGAGATTTTTTTTTTTTGGTCTATGTTTTTAGTGGAATCACCAGGGGTCTCCCCACCCCCGGCCTCACTTTTAAAATTAAAAGGGTGTTTGTTTGTTTTTTTTTAATTTGACCAATCTGCCAAAATATGTTCACACATTAGAGTTCTATGTGATTGCAAAATATCCTTTAGATGTAGATATCAAGTAAATTTAAACTTGAAGAATGAGAAATTGGTAAATCACCCTTCCTACTGCCAGTTCCCCAGGGTTTTCTTCAGAGACAATAAATATCACATAAATATTCCCTGACTGGTAAGCTATAATTTTTTGGACAGATGTCAATGGTCTTAAGCAGGAGCAGTGGCGAGCTGTAGTTATCATTCATAAGTGATCAGCTGAGCGATTGGCAAGGCAGTCACTGCCCAAGGTCCAGAGGAGCCTCTGCATATACTGTACTTGGCAGCCTTGTGAATTAGGAAGAAACTGGATTCTAGCCTGATTCTTTTGAAACAGTTTGTGCTACCAAGCAAATCAAGAATCACATTTTTAAAATGTGCTTGATATTCCTTTTTTTTTTTTTCACTTTCAGTTCTACCTATTCTCTCTTTCTTCCCCCCTCTCCCAAATCTCAGCCTACCAAAGATTTAACACAGCTGCAATGTTAATACAGTTCTTCAGTTCTTTCTAGGATTAAAACACAGCCTATGTATGATCTCTAAAATTAAAACAAAAGCAACCCATGTATGATTTAGAATGTTAGCAGTCTTTAAGTAGTTTTGGCAAGACTTCATTCCAGAATAGGACTGTCTAATAGAACTATAATGAACAAAGTTTCCAATGATCTCTTAAAAAGTCAAAAGAAATAAGTGAAATTCAATAATGTGTCTTATTTAACCTACTATATCCAGAATATTATTTTATTATGTAACCAATAAAATAATTGTTAAGATATTTTACTTTTATTACACTACGTGTTTAAAATCTCATGCATATCTTAACACCACACATCTGAATTCAGACTCACTATGTCTCACATGGTCAGTTTCCATGTGGGTTGGTGGTGACCCAACTGGACAGCTGAACAAGTTAATATCACTTAAAGAAGACCCAGTATGAAATTAATAAAATCTGAAGGCTGAATGTTTGTATAGAGCTACTATCTAGGTCACTTTGGAGTTAAAGAAAGAATCATCCTGTTTCTCACTTGGTTGGTGATGGATTTAGAGAAAGAAAATGGCAGGAGGTCTTATAAATTTGAAGGGTCCAACTGAGAACATAACTTTGTTTTCTCAGCATAAAGCTATAAATTTTGGGCTCTTGAGTTTAATTTGCAAGTGAGGGCTGAACTAGAAGCAGCATTGGGGAGAATCTATCCTCTCTGAACCTTCTCAGAACAGAAATAATGTTGGGGACAAAGGAAAGCTCAGCACTCCGAGGTGTGCTTGCCTACTGTAGCTCCTGCTTCTGAGAAGGCTCCCGTCACCTCCTCTGTCCCTCATTGCACCCATAGATTGGAGTCCAAATCCATTCCAAACTTAGTGATTGTCATGTGCAGGTTCCCTGGGATAGAGCCAGGAGAGCAGGGAATTTTAGAATCTCATAGCCCTCAGTTTGAGCAGCTGGGTGACATGAAGCAAATTGCAGATCTGAATCTGATTTCTCCTGTGTAATAGAGGAAAGTTCACACCCACCTTGTGGGTTGTATGAGGAATAAGAACCACAGAGTGTATAGAGCACCTGGCATCATGCCCGACACATAGAAACAGCTAATAAATGATGATTGTTGTCATAATATAAAGATCATAGAAATATGAGGCATTTCTATAGACATAATTGTAAGAAATAATTCTTTAATTATTGTCCCATGGCTGGTGCTGTGGCCTTCTGTGGAAGGATCCTTTGTACTGCTCTATGGTCCATTAATGAAAACTGCTCTCTAGCATATGATCTTGTGTGAAGACAATTCTTGGGGAAACTGAGGCAGGTTACGAGATGTATGGACTGTGTTAGAAAATTTCTGTGTTTGTTAAAATTAGCTCCTGCCTCTTTTCATGTTCTGGGATGACTTTAGCGGTAAATGAAACATGTTTTTAACATCCACTCATGGTCTAACCTGGGTGTGTTATTATCATGTCCTTCTAGTTGTCATTAGAAAAAATGAAGCAGGCATATTTTGGTCTACTCTGTTTACCAAATACAAGTGAAAGTCTTGATTTGTATTTTGTTAGGGGCATGTGGTTTTCTTGAAAACCAACCTTTTATTATTTCATTCTCTAATCAACTTTCAAGGTTGCAAGTTTAGCCAGTTCTCACATTGATGCATGTATTCTCATGCCCAGAAAGGCACTGAGGCATTATTCGCAGGATTCTGATTTGTATGTGTGTCTAGCAAGGGTGGCTTTGTTCTTCGGTTCAACACTATTTACTTTAGATTATGTTTGGGCCACATTTGAAGCTTATTTTATGATCCATAAAAGTACTAACCACAATTGGTTAAAAGCGACAGGAGCTACTTGCAAGGGCTGTCTTTGTTATTCTGTATAGTTTCAAGTACTATGCTTGTAATTTTGCCAACCACTCAGTTAACTGAAGTGTTTCTCATGGGCAGATCATGTGGTGGATTTGACGTGCACAGCTGATGTGGAATATGTCTGTGTTTTCCTGTGACACAGACAGACACTGCTTTAGAGACAGACCTTGCCAGGTAATCAGTGATAACACCACACCCTTCCTGGTAGAATGAGGAGGAGGGAAAAACATCTTCCAGCTCTTCAAAAGGGAAGGAAGAACTGTCAAGAGCAAAATCATGAGCATCTTTATATTGTACATGCACACTGCACGGAATCATTTACATGAAAAGATCTCTAGCCACTCCTCTTGTCTGCCTTCGTTTTCTTGCTCCCTTCTTCATGATGAAGTGAGGAATAACACACCTGTTCTTGTACACCTTTTCCTTGCTGGTAGAGATATACATGTGCACAGATAACACATATGTAGGGGTTCTCTCTCAGTATGTAGCTAGAATCATATTACACAAATTTGTATTTGTTTTCACTTAACAGTACATCACACACACCTGTAAACATCAGTAGACACAGTTCTTACTCTGTTCATTCCTTACCCAGAATTTGCTAAGATCTTTAACTGCCTCATACATGCAAATCTAGAATATATACATGACCGCACTTTATTTCATGACTTTACTTATAATATTCCAGGAAGTTAGCAGCCTGCTGTGCTGGGTCAGTTCAAACATTCATCTGAGTTAAAACCAGACCCGAGAAGTATCCACATTTGGTGTAGACAAGAAAATAAGGAATTAAAAAATCCACAAGAAACATTATCTCTTATGAGCATTACTGGTCCTAGATGAGGATATATAAAACAAAGACACCCTTCCACTGGAGATCTAAATAAGAAAAAATATAAATAACACTGGGAGAAATATCTGTTGTTTTGCTGAGTTTGATATTTAGAAACAATTTTTCTTCATAACATAATTGAGTGATAATGATTTTTGAGTTTCATATTTTTATGTAATTGCTTTTCTTACCCATTTTCATGATCAAATATTGTGAAAATTCTAATAATTTATAAATAACCTCAGTTTAGTTTAGAAGCTATGTATTAAATAGCTACTAATGCTTATGGGGTTGGTCTTGAAGTAAGCACTTGGAGGAAGATATTTAAAATAAACTGGAATTTTTAGAAATTATAATTAAATATATATTCATACATATGTATATATAGTTTGAATACACCTTATCTAAAATACTTGGGGCCAGACATGTTTCAGATTGGAGAGATTCTTTTTGGATTTTGGAATTTCTTCATACATATATAATTATATAGTAAGGTATCTTGGGTGAGGATCCATGTACATTATATACACATAATCTGAAATCAGTCTTATATATTTTCAGTGTGTCTGTGTTTTGGTGGTGACCTATCACAGAATAGTAGTTGTAAGATATCATGTTAGTGCTCAAAAAAATAGCATTTGGAGGATTTCAAATTTCTGGATAAAGCCTGAATATTCACACATACATTGTGTTGAACACTTTTTTTCTGAGTTTTAAACTATCTTTCTAACACTACTATAATTGCTATTTGAGTTTATTTTTTCCCAAAAACCTTAATGAGGATAAGACACTATGAAGTGTAGGTTATCTATTGTTACAAATAAACTTGTTTATTGATTTGAATGTACATAAACTTTATCTATTTTAAATGCTCTGTTTTAAGTCTTTGAATGTGGTTAGAAGTCATGATATTGTTTTACCTTTAATCATCATCCTGAGATGATTCCTACACCTGTCCACCAATTTTCTTTGATTGAGTCAGTCTTCCACACAATACAAGGATTATTTTAAGTCACTTGTCAGACTTCCTCCACTGTAGCTCTTCCTTCTCAGGATCTGCTTACTATGTACTGATTATTCCTTTTCAATAATCTACTCTTCCTCTCCAATGGGTCATGCCCTTTGGTTTACAGGAAGGTAGCAAGACTGGTACCAAGTACTTTGTTTTCTTCTGAATCATCTGAGAGTAAGTTGCCCACCTCATGCTCCATAACCTGGAATACTTCAGTGGGTCATCCCTGTGTGCAAGGCCACTAGAGCTTGTCTGCATACCTGCAGTACAACCCTCCAAACAAGGAATCTTCAATTATAACCTCAAATCTTTTGATCTAATTCAAGTTTGACCACTTATCCATAGCATATCCTTGTAGCAAATGGTTCCAGTTCAGAGTCACATATTTTATTGTCTTCTCTCTTTAGTTTCTTTTCATGTGGAACAGTGTCTCTGTCTTTGACTTTGACCCAGATGACAACTGTAGGCCAATTATTTCATATAATGACCCTCAGTTTGGGTTTGTCTTATAATTAGGTTCCAGTGATATGATATCAGCCTACAAAATGTCGAGGTTCCTCAAAGCTTAGCTTTGGGCCTCTATCCTGTCATTGAGGCAAGCTCATGCAAAAACTTGCTTCCATTATCTGTTTTTAGGTGACTCACCAAGTCCCTTCTTAAGCCCAGGCCTCTACAGTGGGCTCTGAAACCATGGAACCAAATGCCTCTCTAGTCCCTTCTCTTAGATACCAAAGACTCTCAACTCTGTTTCCAAAATTATCTTCTCCTGGCAGCTTGGCCATCTTACAGTGTGAATGCCAGCACTAGCCCTCTTATTACAAAATCACAAAACCAAGAATTCAATCTCATCTTTACCTTGAGCTCCAATTTGTTTCCTTATCTTGTTGACTTAATATCTTAAACTTATCTTTCTAATCTGTCTACTTCTGTCCATCAGTACCACCCCTGACCTCTGCCTTGGATTCTGACCACCTCTTAACTGATCTACACATCTGTTTTCTTCCCTCTTCCCATCAGTCTGCATTATTTTAGCCAGAATGATCTTTCACAGTGCACATTTAGTGTAATTTCCTCCTCCTCCTTCTCCTCCTCTTCCTCCTCCTCCTCCTCCTTCACCACCACTTTCTTGCTTATAACCCTCCAGTGGCATCCCTTGGTGCTTAGGATAGACAAATCATTAACATGAAAAAAGATCCTAGTTCCTCCTCCCTCCCCAGTCTGAGCAGATGCCTGACTCTCACTTCATTCTATCCTTCCAACTAGGTTTACCATGCTTCCTCCAGCTCTAGGATCTTAGCTTCTCAGCTTATCATCTTCCCGGCCTTCTAAAATTTTTAAATAGCTTTGTTGACCTAGAGTTCATATACCATACAATTCGTCCATTTAAAGTATATAACCGAGTGATATTTAGGATAGTCATAGAGGTATAGGATCATCACCACGATCTCACTTCAGAATATTATCATCACCCCCAAAAGTAACTGTACCTTTCCTCACTCCTGCCCATAATAGTGACACTTCAGCCCCCACTTTCACCACCACTATCCCACCTGCCCAGCCCTATAAAATCTATAGGTTTTCCTGTTCTAGGCATATTACATAAATAGAACCATACATTGTATGGCCTTTTGTATGGAACTTTGTTCATGGAGTATATTGTTTGTGAGGTTTATCCAAGTTGTAGCATGAATTAGTATTTCATTCCTATTTAAGGTTGAATGATATTTCACTGCATGCATATACCACAGTTTATTTACTCACTAATCAGTTGGTGCACATTTGGGCCCTACTTCAGATCTCAAATCAAGTATCCCTTTCTCAGACAATTTCCTTGACCTGCCGGACCAGGCCAGATGCTGCCAGATGGGGTTTCACTGTACCATGTCCCTCTGCTTGGTAGTATTTTTTACAGCTTTGGCTTTACTTTAGTTTTCATGATTCTTGGCTTGGTTTAATGCTGGTATTTTCCCACAGACAGACTATACATTCGAGGAGGCAAGGACCATATCTGTTCTGATTCGCCATCACATCCTAACACCTAATACCAGGCCCTGCACACACTAGGACTCTTCAGATACTTGCTGAATAAAGTAATCCTAATTCAGTTCATTAAGTCAAGATTGCTTCTACCAGGCCAGATATCTGAAATATTTGGATAAATTCCCTTGGCATGAGACTTGTGCTGTTGATTTAATGGGTCCTTATTACTTAAGGCTACTTATTATTCCCTCTTGACTCTAACATGCCTTTACTCAATTGTATTCCTTAACAGAACTTACCAATTATTGTAGCTACTTATTTGAACTGAGTTAGACCACTAGAATAGTAACCAGAAGAGACAAAAGCAGAGAAACATATTGAAGCTAATACTTGCAAACCAGTTGCAAAGCTATAAAGGTCTGAGTTATTGTAAGATGTGAAGAGAAATGGGATTTCTCTGGCAAGTACCCATCAGTATTTGGAAAAAAAAAATCTTTTTAAACAAGGTTCTCTTGTCATTAAAGTGTAGGGGATAATTTAATTTTTATTTGAACAAGTAGTTTACTGTAATGATAGTCACCACCCTTCCTGGAAAGCTTCTTGTGGATGGGTGGCAGGCTAGAGGTTTGTATGTCATTTAATTGTCCCACCCACCTATGGGACAGGCACCATCCTCCACCATTTGGCAGGTGAGTACACTGAGGCTTTGAGAGAAAAAGTAACTTGACCTCTATCCCATAGTTCTCTCTCTCTCTCTCTCTCTCTCTCTCTCTCTCTCTCTCTCTCTCTCTCTCTCTTTTTGGCACCAGGAATTGAACCAGGGGCACTTAACAATTGAACCACATCCCTAGCTTTTTAAAATATTTTATTAAAGACAGGGTCTCTCTAAGTTGCTTAGGACCTCACTAAGTTGCTAAGGCTGGCTTTGAGCTCGAAATCTTTCTGCATCAGCCTCCTGAGTGTGCTCCAATGCACCTGGCTCCATAGTTCTTCTGACTCCAATTTTAGGGACTACTTGTCTGTTTTGGCAGATCTCAGGTTGCCTTTTACCTGGAAAGTTTGAAGAAAAGAACGAAAGCAGAAAGTTAAAAGCTATTAGAGATGATACCTGAATTAAATAAAAAAAAAAAAACAAACTTGTAACAACAAAGAGGAAATATAATACCCCAGGCTCAGGAGTTAGATGGACCTGGATTCTCCTATTTATTAATTGATCCCATTCCTTGCTTTCCTTGAGCCCAGGTTTTCTAAATTTAAAGATGGGGATAATCATATCAATCTCAGTGGTACGGTTAGGAATCCAATGAAACAAAGAAAACCTCAAACCAGCACCTGTCAGAATAGATGCAAAAACATTTTTTAAAAGCCACTTTACCCTTTAATTTCTTCTACTTCTTCTTTATTAACATGAAAAAAAAATAGCTTGAGCATACAGTTTTGGCTGGCTTTCCCAGTTAGTACCACTTTTTTCAGGTTAAAAACTAGAAATATACTGAGTACTTAAAAGGTTTATTAGAAATAGAAACTTTAATTCTTACCTTTAATTATTCTTTTCTTCATTTCAGTGAATATCAAATCAACTAATGCTATTGGGGCATAGAAATGAATATTAATGAATAGTAAATGGACCCTTGCCCACATTGGGCTCATATTCCAAAAGAAGAGACAAACAGGCTTTTACAATTCAATCAAATACAGCTCACTATAATAAATGCCATTGGTGCTGCATGGGGAAATTTAACAATGTTTTTTTGTAGGCCAGAGGCTTTCTAAGCTTGTTTCTGATGCAGCTAAAAACTCAAAGGCCTCTGGGAGCCAATGAAAAAAATCTCACTTCTAACTGCCATGTAATTTCAAGGGGGAGAAAATTCAGTGCATTTTGCAAGGTGAGGTCTCCCATTAGGTGTCTCCCATTAGATGTTGTTTTGATGTGCCACTAACACCTTCTCCCAGAACAATAGAATATCTGCTGTGGGTACTTCCTGTGTCTGGGTTTCAAGAACTTATACTTAATCTGACATAATTTGCCTATGTACATACATGAATATGCCACAGTGAATCTTTCCATTGTGTACATTCATAAGAAATTAATTTAAAAAAAAACTATGGGTAAATAGCAGAAAGATCAGTAGAGGGAAGGGAATGGGCTGGGAGAGGAGAGGTACTGGGAATTAAATTAGAACAAGATACATTTCATGTGTTTTTAATTATGTCAGAATGGATTCTACTGTCATATATAACTTAAAAGAATCAATAAAAAAAGATTTTTAAAAAGCTTACTATAGGACTATACTAGGGATACATTTGGTGTCCCCTGAAAAAGTATTATTCTGTTGAGAAACATTTCTCATTACTTTATGGTGAAATAGAATTCATGAGGCCAGCAAGTGGCTTCCTTCACTATTTATGAGGCAAGCATATTAAATATGACATAGACCAACTGGAATTGTGGATGGTGTTTTGTGGAGTAGTGTCAAATATCAGGAGAGAGGGAGGTGATATATGCTTGATTTCCTCAGTAGTCTCTTAGCTCTTAAATACCCCAACACTAAAAGTTTAAACACACTTTCATGATTCCTTTGTATAGAAAGCAAACAGAATGGCTACTGTTGTAATTCGGCTGCTTCTAGCAATTCACCAGCAGACTACATCCTCAAATAGCAGATCCACAATGCAGCATATGCTTTGATGAATCTAATAATCTCCTGAACTCCACTGCTGGGTTAGTAATCTACATAGCTTGAACGGTGAACTTTATAAAATTTGGAGCCTCATGAATCAGAAGGGAAAAAACAAAAGTGGGCAGTTTTAACAATGATGGATGAGTTGCTAGGGAGTAAAATTAAATGGTTGATAATAATTGTGGTAGCTCACAAAGACTGATGTTATTTACAAAAGCTCCATTTTGCATGTAATCAGATGTCTATTCCCATGAGCTGGGTCATAATTCATATTCCACTTTAATGTTCGTGGAAAATGTGCTTCTCTCTGTGTATGTATTATTTTTAGGATGTTATGTTTCCTTGGTGCATACACAATGAGCCTGAAATCCTTTAGGAATGTGTTTAATTTGAAAGTTTTATCCTCTGGGTCTGGTTAATTCAAATACACTGCTAGGAACATTACTGTGGGCCCTGAAAGAATGTAGGCATGGCAAATTATGTGCACAAAGGCAACCCTAACCAGTGTCACCTACTGACATTCATTGAGTACAAGGTGGGGAGGGATTTTTCTTTCCAAACTTTTTCCTGCACGTATTTATTCCATTTTTCTACACGAAATCTTAATAAGTTTGATTTAGAATAGATCCGCTTTCTCCTATTTTTAAACTCACAACAATTTCTGGTGGTTCTTCTGAATTAAAATAGTCTACTCAGGGGCATTTTATAGACTTGTAGTTCCAGGGTGTCCTGTGTTCTCCCCTATATTCTTTCCTATTCTTGGTCATAAAGACTGTCTGAATCACATTTTTATATATAGTTATAAGGAAAGATCCTAAGAGTGTGAAGTAAGGACTCAAGGTTAACAGTCCTCAGAAATGAGCAGGGTTTGCCCCACTGCCTCCTGTGGTTGAAGCACAGCAGGGGCCTGGGAGTTGGGCCCAGCAGCCCTTCAAGGTACCCATAGCTCTTGGTGCTGCATCATTTGGAAGGACATTTTCACAGAGTTCTGTGATAACCAGCCTTATATGTGGGTACAGGTGTGTTTGATGATTTGAGAAGTTTGGGGAGAAATGATGTCTTGTCCTGGTGGATGTTATTATGCCAGGGATTTGACTGGGACATTCCAGAGCATCCTGGAAGCTGACACAGGATCATCATTCTATATGTGATGGGGCTTTGGAGTCATAGAGCATGGAGGCATGGGTCCGAATCCTGGCTGCTCGATTCATTAGATTTGTGATCTGGGCCTGGACTGAGACTGTGAAGATCTTAAAAACCACAAACGTAGTTTAAGAACTATCTTTTCTTTTCCCAACCTCAGAATACAAAAACTAAAGAAAACAGAAAGTGAGTTAAAAGATAAAACAAACTTCTGCTTTTTTCCCTGGGTGAATTGTACTTGTGTATTTGTGTTTTTTTTTTTTTTTCTTTAATATCAGCTTGTTTTCCCCTTCTGTGCTAGTGTCCTTAGCTTGGGTTTTGTGTGAAAACCCAACATGTGAGGTTACATTTTTCTGTGTTAGGGCTGTGAATATTAAGTAAGCACATGTGTGTCATAAACCCATTCTGTGCCAGGCGCAAAACCAATTCCCAACATGGGTCAATATTTTTTCTACTGACTCATCTTTTTTTGGCAATGTTCCTTTAAGAACTCTTTAGAGATGACTTTAATGGTTCGCCAGTTCAGTGTGACTGGTCATTCTGAATTGAGTTTGATCTAAGAAAGTATGAGAGGAACCTGGTTGTACAAATCTAAATACAAATGGATCCTTCATTTTTATTTTATTTTTATTTTTTTTCTTCTGGGAGTTACCTACCAAAGAATATGGTATGATGAGATCCCTCATCCCATGTCAAATCATAAAGAGGGAGGAGTCGGGCTTGGGATCACAATGAGTAAAGGTGCGTCTTTCATAGAATTGTTCATTTTAGTGTCTACCCACACCAAGAGAAGGCCATGATTTTCTTAGACAAAAATATCCAAAGCTCTTAGCTGAAATGAAGTATCAATAAAACCTTATTGGGCTAATGTTCAGTATACCTTATTCTTCTACCTTTGTCTGAACAGCAGAAGCTCAAGCATGATATAAAATGGAATCAACTGATTAACTCCCAGATAGCTGTCTCACTTAAATCTATGTATCCTTTGTCATAACATGTCTCAGTGGTTGTAATTTTACCCAGTTTTGAAATAGGAAAATACAAAAGTACAGAAAGGTGTCTTTTCTACCATGGTAGAGCTCTGAGGACAACTCCAACTCCTGATGCTCAGTGCCCCATACATTTTATTTTGGCTTTTGTACAGGTCACTATTAAGACTTTGTGAAATGAAATGCTGTGATTGTGCTGTGTGTTTGTGCCTTGTAGCAGATTTCCCTTCAGCCCAGTGTGTGTCTATGAGGGCACCCTGGATGATAACTGGCATGAGTGCATGCAAACAAAACTAGAACTCTGAATTTGTGTGTTTCTGTTTTTTGTGTTTGCTGTACTGGGGATTGAACTCAGGGCCTCTCACATGTTAGGTGAGTGCTCTACCACTGAGTGACATCCCCAGCTTGGCATCCTGAAATTTGAGCTCTATTTGCAAAAGCAGTGGGGGAAGTGGTAGTATCAGGTCAAGTGCAGTGGGCCTCAACATGATCCAAATTTATCTCCCTTCATCATCTTAGAGAATAACACAATTACCATGCACATTTCCACTCATATGTATTAGTGGAAATAATGAATATTTCCACAACAATAACACACAATAATGAATATATGTGTTTTAATTAATGGTTGTCAAACTGAATCACTTTTTTGGGCATTTTGCATGCATTATCTCCCTCAATGATTCCAATCACCATGTAGGATAATTTCATTTGTTGTCTTGATTTTACAGATAGATAAACTGAGGCAACAAAGTGGTAAGCCAAGGTGAGGCATGGAATTGGGGTGTTTCCTCCCTTTCAAATCCTCATGTCGACCCCATGAGGTTTTGGAGGGAAGATGCAATATTCCAACCTGGTTTTATTGATACTTTGGAGAGGCACATTCTATAATAATGTCCAGTTATTGGATTCTGGAGTTTTGAAATTCCTTTGACAGTTTACCAATTCCTTTGACAGTTAATACTACATGAGTGGTGGTGAAGGATATGGAGAGAAAAGAAAAAGATGGCAATTAGTTGGATTTGGTGTATTCTGTGTGCCAGAGCAGGAATCAGAGGGGCTTTCTGAGAAATGGAAAAGGAACTGGGAACAAATTGTGCTGTGGAGGGGAAGGGAAGGGAAGCAGGTTCCAGGTGATTGACAGGCTGTGGGAAAGGTCGATCAGGTTATCCTGGGGAACCTCAATGGGATGGCAGTCATCATCAGTAAAGTGGGGAAGAGAAGAAGCAAGATGCATAATGTTGCAGAGTGGTTCGTGAGGGACTCAAGTCACCGAATAGTTTACTCTTTTGAGAGGAGCACTGGGAATGCTTTCAGGACAGGAGGATTTCTCAGTTTCCGCCTCTTCCTTAGCCATTCTCGCCTGGAACTTGTCCCTCTTCCTGGCATCAGTAGCTGCTATCATATGAACCAAACTATTTAGCACTGAGACTGAATCTTTCATTTTTCTTTAATTAGAGTGTAAGTCTTGTTTCTTAAAATCATACAGGCTGTTAATTTAGCTAACAGTAGTGTTTACTACATATGTGGTAATTGACTGACACATATCTCCAGGAATTACTGCACAAAATGGAGGAGAAACCCAGGGGAAGACTTTTTTTTTTTTTTTTTTTTTCCTGTTTAAAGAAAGGGCACGATGAAGGACAGACATGGGGAAAATTCTGTCACTTTAAAATCTGGGAAGCAGAGCCTGAGAACAAATGGGGTTATCATGACAATGTTAGAAATTTGGGGCGAGTGATGCCGGCAATATCAATTTCAGAGGAGCTGCGCTGGCGCGGTGTGTAATATATTCCGCTGGGCATGTTCTGTGGAGCTGTGAAGCCAGTGCAATTCCTGTGCCTTGCAGCAACTGGGTCCTTTTGTATTAGAGAGCTTTGGAGATGTTAAGAGCATTTGGGGATCTTAGCAGAACTAAAAAAGATCCTTCCTTTCAGAGGGTGTATTAGATAAGATGGAAGAAAACTCAGAGGGGAATAGAATGGATAAGCTCTGTTTGCTTTAAGCCTGTCAGCCTGGACTCATAGGTCTAGATTTTGTCTTGGGCCATTTTAAGTACCTTTTCTTGCAAAGAGCACAGGGATTAATTGGTTCAGATATATACACAATTAATGTTTGTCCTGGCACATATAGATATACACAGGTCTGTGTGTTTATATATAAATGCACATTAAATGTACATAGTACACACACATGAGCTCATCATCACATACATGTGTACACATATATATGCATATATATACACATACACAAATATGTATATACATGTGGTATATGTGTTTACTACAGTACACACACATTCTCAGAACTTAGAGACAAGTGATAACTTACATTTATGAAGAATTTTCCATATTTTTGAGATTGTTTTTTTACTCTTTGTTTTCTCCTTTGATTCCCATAGCAGTCCTGAATCTTATTGGGGAAGAAAAGCTCCATAAATGGAGAAAATAAGCTCACTGAGGCTCCAGCTGTCCAAGTACATGGAGCAGGTCACAGCTAGAGCCAAACAGCGTCCCCAGTTTCTTTTTGACTTTAAGCCTTCTATATTTTGCTGAGGAATAAGTGGGCAAGGTCCTTATGAGTTTTTGAAACTACTGGATTATAGAGAATTATGAAGACATTCAACTTGATCACTTTTCTACTAAACACAGTGGGAAAATAATGGTCTAACAAAGGATCATATAGAAGACTCTTTGTTGGGGATCTATTGCAATAAATAGAAAATGCAGTTAAATAGTTTTACCAGTTTTCTGTATTTACAATGCTTCTAGGTGCTTACAAAGGGCTCCTTCTCTTATGAAGGTTGAGTTTGCATGCTGCAGTACTTTTGATGATATTTATTTGCTTCAAAAATCCCCTTTGCCCCTTGGATAAAGGTAAACTACTATTCCACCCCTGTCCAAATGATCAACATGGAGAATTAGTGAAACTGGGATTCATAAGGTTTTACTGTAACACCAATTAGGAAGGAATGCACATGTGTTTGTCTCCAGGAAGGTTAGAAATGGAAATAAATGCAAAAATATGCTTTCTGGCAAGTCATCATTTTTAATACGAAGATGGAAAGCATAAGACAGCTTTGTTTTGCTTTTTTCGGGGGCTTGTGGCTGATTTTTCTTTTCTTGCTTCCTGGTTTTTGCTAGAAAGAAACTTGTTCATTTCCCACCCACTCCACACCCCCTCCCCAGAGCTGAAATATCTGTCCAAGATCATCCTTTTAAGTGCTCAGTCTTAGAGAAGGGAGAAGAAAGGAACTGTGATTTAAAATATATATGTACATCCTTTTTTTAAGCTTGCAAACTGGGATTTCTAGACTCAATTTGTGTTCTTGAGACATTGGAGTCAAGTTTATATATAGTTTTTGATGTAGGACCTAATTAGGCTCTCAGCATATCTTAATACTTTCTGCTACATCTGCATTAAAGATAACATTGCATACATTTGCATTTCATTTACATAAAAAAGTTAGCCATGCTGTATGTAACAATCATTTTAACCAAGTACCGTTGACAGCAAATATTTTGAATAAGCATGTGAAAATTCATGTCTATACAAAGCCTGTCCTGGATTCTGTTGTCTCTCTCACATTTGAAACTTATTTGAGTGTAACACACTTCTTTCAATGGAACCTTCTCGTTAAACAAGCAAATAAGGATATAAGAACCCAAGAATCTGATTGAAGTGATAGATTCAGATTGGAAAAGAATGGCTCAAGTGATTTCTCTGATGGCATTTGTAATTTTAACAATAATATTAATTAATGGTAATAAGGATGTGATTTTTCTGATGTTTTCTAGAAGAGGGGTAACCTTGGGATAAAAGTGTTCATTCATTTCTTTGTTCATTCATATGTATTTAGATGAGTCTATATGGGGCAACCTTATTTCCAGGTCTCATTTAATGAATTTCGGGTTTATCTGGGCCATTTTACTTTAAAAGTGAGCTTTTACCAGGGGACCCTTCTACCAGTTTCCTCAGAATGAACTGCTGCTTGCCTGGTGCCCTGTGTCCATCAGGCCCATTCCCGTGTTTCGATCTGCTCAGTGGCCCACTTCCCCAGATTACCACATTTGGCTATTCTTTACCCCTGATGGTCTAACAAAGGATCATATAGCTCTTAAGACCTCTGGACAGGACAGATTCTCTCCCATATCAACATCAAACAATGATCGTCGGCATAGCTTATGATGTAGGCTCTTCTGTGGTTGGGGGACCGAGCTCATTTTGCAGAACACACTCCTTCCAAGGAATGTTCTTTAAAATCAGTGCTAATGGAACACATCTGGGAATTGTTACATACTTGAACCTCTCCTTGGAGGATCACAATGCAAAGAGTAAAAATGATGCTTAACTTTTTCTAACTTGGCGTTTCCCAAACCTTTGGAACTGTGGAAGCCTTTGTTGGATGCCCGCTGCTTACCTGGGGAGACTATTTTCCATCAGTAATTTTGAGCACTGGAAAATGATTATTTTATGTTAAGAACCATAAGAGCAACAAGGACAGCAACACTAATGCTGGTGGCTGGCATTTGCTGAGCGCTTCTTGAATGCCTGGTACAATGGTCGGTGCTTTATTTATATTAACTGTGGGGTAAAGTGCCCCTGTTGGTTCCAACTTAGAGATGTGAACACTGAGACTTGAGGAGGTTAAACAACTCACCCTACATTGTGGTGCTCATAAGAGAAAATGGTGAGATTTGAACCCAGGTCAGTTCCTTGTTTATTGGACCACAAAGCCTGGGGCCCTTGTTTCCAGGCTCTTCCTGCTAGCTCTTACAATCCTCTCTCAGATGTCATGGCTCAAGCTCCCTCACTCTCTTGGCCAATTTCCCTCTGGTTTATCCATAATCCACATAAACTGTGTTTATGGTATGAAAACGGGTAGATTCTGAGGATCAAGGAAAAGATCAAGGCCACTGCCTCATTGGTCTTACATCCCGTGCTTTAATTAATGCAGCCTAAGTCTGCACTGGTTCTGCACAGCTATAGGCTTATTTTGTACCATTTGAAGCATATTCTTAGAATTGTTTAGAGTTCTTTTCTCATGTATGCAGCTGATCTTCAAAAACTGACCTTTGTGATCTATAGCACATATTACTTAGCCTCATTAAGCCTCAGTTTTCTGGAGTGTAAAATGGGGATAATAGTACAGTCCTTGTAGAGCTATGGTGGGCAACAGAGGAGCCCTACAGTCCCCACTACAGTGTCTGCTACATACTCTCTCCAATCCCTATAGACCAGTATCAGCATCATTGTACTGATGGAAATTTAGAAATTGCCATGGAGCGAAAAGTCTTTCTGCTAAACAGTTTTCTGTGCATTTCATTGTAACTAATGTTTCTTTACTTAAAAATTTTTGAATTAATATCTCAACTTATGAGAGCAGCTTTGTCAGTACATTTTAAATGATTCTTACAATGCTGATTTAGGCATTTTACATTTTGATATGCATTTTTAGCTGGTTTTCAAAGTTGCAAGACTCTAAGGAAAAAAAGCTAATCCTTAGTTGGCAGGAAAGTCCCTCCCCAAATCCTTGGATTAAAATAGAACCTGCCGCCAGGGCTTTCCTTGTCTTCTGTGATTGTGATCTGTCTCAGGCGGGAAGGCATCCAATACCTGTGCACAGCGAGTCCATTCTTTAGAGATAGAATTTGCAGCTTTAATATTTATCGATAGGCACGCTAATTCTCTTGATGATGGTAATTAATGAGGTGCTTATATCTTATTTTGCGGTAGTTTAACAAGCTTCAGGCTAGAGGGAGATCGGTGGTTGCTGTAAATGCTGAGAATCAAAGATGCTAGAGGAAAATGCAGAAAATGGAGCAGAAAAAATAAGGTTTTGGCAGATAAAACGTCTCTGATTAAAAACAATCTCAAAACAAACCTCTGTCAAGCAGAACCCTTTAAAAATCAATGAGAGTTTTCTGAGACTAAAACTCACCTGTTTTCCCATTCCTTTCCCCCTAACCATGCTGTTCATTTTGACCACCCATTTGTCTTTCTACCACTTTGCCCTGGTCTATGCCAGCTGTATGAAGTGAAAAATTGATAGGAAAATGTAATTTGCTTCTTAAGTCTTAGATAGTTAACAGCTGAAACATTTTGTCATATTGGGTTTTGAATAATTGTGCCGAACCTACACTTAATTTTGCTGTAGACAGCTGGCCTTACGACCCTAGTTAACCTGTGTTTTCTCCTGTTCTTTCATCCTTTGGAAATGCGGTTCACAGAATACAAATTCGGAAAGGCATAAATTCTAACTCCTCAGAAGACAGGAATAGAAGTCAAAGTGACCTCAATAAATCAAAAGCAAGTTGAAGTTCAATAGGGACAAATGTAAGATAGGATACTTATGTCCAATGAGTGGACTTCCACATTTCAAATTGGGCACTATTGTGGTAGGAGACAAAGGTCTCCGTCAGTGACAAGAGGAAGCTACACTGGTGGCCTTGTCTAAGGACCTACTGTGTGCCAGGCACCTTGTGTAAATTTGCCTACCTACAGACAGACTGTTGTGATCTGCAGGGACTCTCTGAGTACCACAAAATTTTTTCTTCCATTTTATAGATGTGGAAGCTGAGGTCGAGAGAGGTTAAACAATGTGCTCAAATGTTCAGTTAGTCAATGATTTAACTGGTTTTGGACTGTGCTCTTTCCACTTGACCAAGAGCACTTCATTATAGAGCTGTTATTTAAAAAGCCAACCCAGTTCTTGGCTGTATTAACTTAGATTTCACTTGAGAACTAGATAATAACCTTTCCAGTATACTATACATTAATTAAAATTTAAAAGAAAAATGAATAGGAGAAACTGGAGCAAGTCCAAAAATATCCCACCCAGCAAGAGAAATTGAAGATTGGCCTAATAGGAAAAGGCTCAAGGTATTTGGTATTGCTTAGCTAGGAAGAGTATGGCTATGGGGTGAGGGACACACTAATGGCCTATAAACATCTAAAAGGCAATAATAAAGATTTACATTTTACATAAATATTTGCAGTTTACAAAGCACTTCCAGGTCAGTAATCTTATTGGTTTCTCACAATAGTTTATTAGTATAGGAGTCAGCACACTTTCCATAAAGTGTTAGATAGTTCAGTATGTTTGATTTGGCAGGATGCTCTCTGTCACTCAACTCTGATGGTGTAGTGTACAAAAGCAGCCACAGGCAGTTCCTAGACAAACAGACACAACCATGATCCAATAAAACTTTATTTACAAGCTGAGACAGCAAGCTGGAGTTGGCTCATAGGCTATAATAATTTATACTTGTTATTATTGCCATGATACAGATGAAGAATTTGAGGCTCAGAAAGGTAAAGTGATTTTTCCAGAGCAGCTCAGTGAATGGCTCTGGAACTGAAATTTTATTTTTCTGCATCATAGTTTGGTGCTCAATGAGTTAGATAGAAGGCAAGTCCCCAGAAAGATTTCAGGGCATTTTGTCATCCCTAGAAGGGATATCTGATCAGAAAACTTTTCTCTGCTAGCCTGAAATTTTCCCTGAAATGATCACTTAAGAATCTTTTCGAGACATGTGGATTTCATTTGAATGACAGCACTCCTGGATCTAGGTAAGAGAATACAGAAGGCTCACAAATTCATTTGTCCGGTTATCTTGTTGGAACTGAATTTTAGCTAGCAAAGAATAAGACTGAAGGATGATAAGACAGGAGTTAGTATTTGGAGGGTTTGAGTGGGGCAGAAGGTTGTCAGCAATGTTTATTGTACAACTTGGGAATCCTATAGGAACAAATAAGGAAAGCCTAATATTATCAGCTAAATTTACTGTGTTCATAAAACCATCTTCTAGCACGTTTTACTTGCTGTGCTTGAATTATTTCTTCCAATCTTTCAAACAGTCCTGCAAGCTAGGTGCTATTCTTGTCACATTTTCCAGGTAGGAAGACTGAGACACAAAGGTTCACAGTAAAAACAGTGGAAGTGAAATATCAAAATCATGCTTTCTCTGCTCTGCTAGTGAAGGGCGCCCTTCCTGCTCAACTCTGGGGAAAGGAAGCACTATGCCACTGGGATGTCCGGGCTGATCTGTGTATGCCGTGCTATTGCCTGCAGCTGGTGACCTCCCAGTGCTTTTTGTCTCTAATAGAGATGGAAATTCAGGGAAGCTGTGGAGAAAACTGAGGGCAGGCTCTCTGGAACTGAAGGCGTCATTCCTGGGGTGGGTCTGTGACATGAACTCTAGCTGGAGAATGTTTACTCTTGTTTGCTAAAAGAACCCTTAAGTGGATACTTGCAGTGAGCTTGGTTAAACCTACTCTGCTTGGGGTTAAACCCTCATAAATCAAAATAGCTCAAGTGACCCTAGTAAATGCCAGGTACCCAGAAATGGCTAGAGTAATTCAATCTGCTCTGAAAGTGTCAAGTAGCTAAGATTTTTTTAAAAACCATTCTTAGTCTCTCTCTCTCTCTCTCTCTCTCTCTCTCTCTCTCTCTGTGTGTGTGTGTGTGTGTGTGTGCATGCGCACACGCGCGCACGCAAACTTTTAGAAATACACTCTCAATGAGAATATTTTCCTAGTATCTCCCTTGGGAAAATAAAAGGAAATGCTACTTTTGTTTCCTGTTTAAATTATAGTTTTATTCCAAACCATTATTCCAACACACACTTAGAGATTTATGCATTTAAAAACAAACAACAAATGTGAAACTTTTGCTGCTCAATTAGTCTTAACAATATTAGTTTTAGGTTATCATAGTTAGAATTTCTTCCCAAATGTACACCCCTCTCATAGAATTCAATAATTTTTAAAACCTGTTTAACAGGAAAGAAAGAGATTGGAGTAATGAGAAAATGGATCATTATAAGAAAGAGAATGTGAATTATAGAGCTTGTGGGAGAAGAAAGAGATGTAGATGGGAAAGAAAGGATATGAAGCCAGAAGTGTGTGCAGAGGGAAGCAGGAGCAGTCAGGAGAGCTGGATTTGGAGGCAGAAGATCTGGTCTAGTCCCTGGCTTTGTCCTCCCTGCATAACCCCTGACTTCTCACTTGACCTTCATCAGATTCCTTTCACGTCATGTAGGAATAATCATAGAAACCTTTTTAAAAAGCGCATAAGCGACATGAAGTGGGTAAAGGTGCTTGCCTTAGACAATAAATGTGTGTGAACTCCAAGTGTCTTGAAGTGAACAGCAGAACAGAACCAAGGAACCAGACTCAGGTCTATAAGTGGGAAGGGAAGGAGGAAGCTCAGAGTGTAAATACGTATGGCTGCTCCTGGCCAGCAGTCCTCATCTCCAGGTGCTGAAGGCAGATTCCTCTTGTTGTCCACAACACATGACGTAGCACCCCTCCTGCAATATGTCCTAATTCCACCAGGCCACTAACTTTCACTAGAACCTTATAAGCCAAGAATAGGGACAAGGATGTGTGCAGTCTTAGAGATGGATACTTAGAGGGATGATCTGGATTCTTCAGGGGCTACCACTCTGCTTGAAGCACAGGTTCTCCCCAGTGGTACTCAATTCAGGTTCTGGGGTACCCTGAAAAAACCCTCATGGAAAAGCACCCCAGATTCTCTCAAATATATGATTTTCCTCCCCAAAGCTAGGGATTTTTATAAGCTAAATTTACATTTAATTCTTCTCTTCCAATGTCTCTTCTTTTTAATTCACCATCTGACAGAGAACAGTTAGTATATAACCCAAAGCATATGTGGGAGGCTTGTTCCTCTCTGCCTAAATATGAGTTTAATAAAAAGTAGCAGTTAAACATATGTTAAAAATGAAGCAGTGCAGTTGGGGGCAAAGACTAAAAGGCAACACAACTGTTTATTAGTTGTGTTTTTCATTTTCATGTTCAGAGAATTTTAAGACCTGGACCCAATTTTTTCTTTTTTTAAGGTACAGAGAAATCTGTGCAGTTCTATATCCTGTTATGGTCTTTATTTTCTACAGATAAACACTGGATTGGCAATGTTGAAGTCCATGCCCAAAACTATGAGCATCAATTAGCAAATTAATGAATTAAGATCCTTATTGGTATCAATTGTCCAGGTTAATAATGTTAGGGCTAACAGCATTCTACCTCAGGAGAGAGCTTTAGCATTACTTGTAGAAGTCAGCTCAAGACAGTGTTAAGTGGTTTTGGCACCTGGATCATGGTTCAGGATCTGTGAGTTCTCCACATAGTCAGGACCAACCAGATGCTTTCATTTCTCATTGCTATTATAGCTTTATTAAGACTGTCCCTCCAACTTAAAATCAATGATTAGTCTGGCACCTACTGGTGTGAATAAACAGTCCCTTTATTTGCCAGTTGTACTTGCTGCATCATAAGGATGAATCAAAGTGGAGTCATCTTTCATCTTGGTGTAGCTATTTAAGAACAGGACTGTGGTCAGATGCAAGGGCACAACTTGTAATCCCAGAGCTTTGGGAGGGAGGCGGATGCAGGAGGATCAGGAGTTTAAAGTCAACCTCAGCAACTTAGTGAGACCCTAAGCAACTCAGCGAGACTCTGTTTCTAAATAAAATACAAAAAAAAGGGCTGGGGATGTGATTCAGTGGTTAAATACCCTTGGGTTCAATCCCCGGTACCAAATAAATAAATAAATTAGGACAGGACTGTGCCCAGAATTGTGGCTTGTGCTAGTCAGACTGGCATTATGACCAAATCTTGGAGGCAGGCTAACTTTATAAAGAATAGATCCTGCCATTGTGGAGGTTGAGGGGCATGGTGCTTGGAATCTGCTCTGGTATGGTGATGGCTGGCAGAGTCTCCAGGTGGCCTACAGCAACACAGGACAAAGAGACAGAGTGCGTATGTCAGTGTCTATGTGTCTGACCTCTGCCCTTCTTAGAAAGCCACCAGGATTCAATCATGGGTGAGCCACCCTCAGGATTTATCTAAGCCATTTAATCACTTCCCAAAGTCCTCACCTTCAAACCCCACATTTGATTAAGTTTTCAACTCTTACTACCATTAACATATAACTTTAGTATTAAAGTCCTGTGTGAGTTTGGCTACAGGGATGGGGGACACCAAGGGACAATCATAGCATGACTGTTTCTTTCATTGTAGTGAAACTAGGAGAGCAAACCCTAACTTTTATTGAAATACATATTCTTCACTCTGTGTTGATGACATCAGTGATTACTCTCCTTACCCATTCTTCCCAATGGGCAAGAGAGAAGCTTTAGGACAGAGAATGGGCTAGAGAACACTGAGTTATGGTCTTCTTCCAAAGTTTTAAATACTTAAAGGAATGAGTCAATAATAGCATATCACATTCTCAGTGTAGTTTTAATTTGCATTTCTCTGATTGCTAGATTTATTGAACTTTTTTTCATATATTTGTTGATCATTCATATTTCTTCTGAGAAGTGTCTGTTCAATTCCTTTGCCCATTTATTGATTGGGTTAATTTACAATAGCTAAACTATGGAGCCAACCTACATGCTCTTCAACAGACGAATGGATAAAGAAAATGTGGTAAATATACACAATGGATTACTCCTCAGCCATTAAGAAGAATGACTTCATGACATTCACAAGTAAATGGATGGAACTGGAGACTATCATGATAAGTGAAATAAACCTGTCCCCCAAAAAGGCAAAGGTCAAATGTTTTCCCTGGTATGTGGAAGATAACCCACAATAAGGAGGGAGAGGGGAAAATAGATATTTAATAGATTAGACAAAGGGGAATGAAGGGAAGAGAGGGGGAATAGGAAAAGGAAGGACAATAATTGTCCTGTGAACATACATGAATACACCACAGTGAATCTCACCATCATGTACATCCATAATAATGGGGTGCTAAATAGAATAAGATATATTCCATGCTTATATAATTAAGTCAAAATGAATTCTACAGCATGTATAACTAGAATGAACCAATAAAATATTTAAATAACAATAACAACAACAAATAACCTGACTGTAGGTGTAAGTCATGGACTAAGGGCAAGAAATGGTTCTTCCTTCTGTGAGTCAGACCCTTTCTACCTATTAGGAATCAATCCAGTGGCAGATGAGGCCCTGTTTCTCAGAGTTGGGCTTGCTCACTGCTGCTCCTGTGCTCCTGAGCACCCAGTTTCCAAGAAAGCCAGCTGGTATCTGCCCAGTGGGTGCAGGAAGACTGTAGTCAGATCTTTTGAGAGGACTAAAGCAAATATTTTCTTTTGCCCTCTTACGTTCAATGTCAGTGTCTTGGGTTTCATGGAGAAAAATAGCCATGGGATGCAGAAGACATTAAATTGCATTTCTTTTTGTTAACTTATTATCTCATTGAAAAGAATTATGGAATTCTTTATACCGCCTTATATATGTTTCTCTACAATTTGATATTTAAGGTTTTTATTATAAGCTTAAATAATTTAATAGTAAAGCATATCATTTCTGGTATATTATAGATATTGTAATCTAAAAATAAAGCTCTTCTATCACTTTTGAGATATATCCAGTGACATCTAAGTAATGTCTGGAGTGAATATTTGCCATCTTTTATTTTTTTTTTAATGTATAAGCCAGCTTTTCAATACTAAAAAACTCACATATTTTTTTTTCTGAACTTGTGTTTCTGTTGTTTTCCCTGCGGAATTTTATATTAATGTTATATATTTTTGTGCTCAAAGGCTTTTATTTATCATTCTATCATAATCCTTTTCAATAAAACTGTGTATGAAAATTTCAATTTTAAAAGTCCTGTGACCATGACCTCTGGGTAGTAAAAATGGATTGATGTATCACAGTAATGATTTTTAGTGCAAAGTTGATCAGAACAACACAAATATATTAAATATTTAAACATAATTGTTAAATATGAAAATGAAAACTTCTTGGGGCCAGAGTCGTGACTCCGTGGTAGACTGCTTGCCTTGCACATGTGAGGCACTGGGTTCCATCCTCAGCACCACATTAAATAAATAAATAAGTAAAACTAAGGTATTGTGTCCACGTTCAGCTAAAAAAAAAATTTTTTTTTTTAAAAAGGTGAAAACTTCTTGGCAATGCATTGTTTAATGAGATGGCTTCCCTCGAACCCAAGAAGTTAACTTTCCCATGGATAAATATTACTTATTGCCAAGGATTCAAGCAGTTCCATCCTCAGTTTTGGTATACATCATGTAAATGATGAGCATTGTCTACCTCTTCCGAGATAGAAACAGTTTTGTTTAGAACACTGTAATTTTTGTCTTTGGACTTATGAGTAACATGCCCCAAACAACCAAACACTACAGCAATATTTAGTGATCTCTCAGGTGGAAACATTGTCAGGTCCTCTCCTGATTTTATGGAAAGCAAAGAACTGGAGGACACCTGGATTCCCAAAGTATGTGGTGATGATTCTTTGGAGGCATCTGCTTTCTCAATGTGGATCAAAAAAAGCGTATCTCAAAGTCTACAAAATACAAAGAGACTAAATATTACATGTATTCTTCCACTTAGTGAGATGCTGCTTAACCTGCATTAGAGTGTTGATAATTTAGAAATATTGGTAATTCCAGTATCCCTTTGCTTGCCATACAAAATTTTTTATGTAATTATGGTAAAAATGCTTTTATCATGTCATTTAAATACATATTCATCAAATTTTAGATTTGCAGATTTAGCTCATTTAGGGCATAGAAAATATAACCTAATTGTCTTCATTATTTAATCAGCCAGCCAAGTCAAATTTATTTTGTGCCAGAAAAAATTCTGATTCCATTTTCTGTGAATGCATCTTTCAATATGATAATATGCATTCCTGTGACAACCATATCACTTTTGAATTTGAAATTTAACTTCTAATTTGATTATGATGTAGCAACATGAGGGTAAGTATAAAAAAATATATTTGGGGGAATAGAGAGACTGTTCAATAAATTTTTGTTAAGCAAATGGTTGAAACTTACTTTTAACCCATATATCAAATTGGCCTTTGCTGGAGGCACTGCAGTGGCATTGATAGCTCTGGGACTTGCCAGGGGTATGAATTCTGTCCTTCTGCTACAAAGTAGAAAGATAGTTGTAAGCCAGCAGCTGAATATATACTGGCATGACCCCTTGACTTAGGGAAGTTGAAATTCTGGAAACTAATTCCATTAAAATGATGTGAGTTCATGTACTTCAAGGAAAGATGTTTGTTGACACTTTTTCATTAAAAACCACTGTAACAAAGAAAGAAATAATCCCCCCAAACTAAGGACTGGACCTCAAAGAAGACTCGACTTGGGAACAGGAGAATTAGTCAGTTGTGGCCAGTTGCCATTGATAAGTCAGTCTTTCAGGCTGAATGCATTTCTCTTTCCCTTCGTGTTAATGGTCTTTTGGAAGACAATTAAAACCATATATAATGCAGAGTCTAGAGAACCCCACTCCTGACACTCAAGCATTCCAGAACACTGGCAAGAAAAGCCGAAATAGCGTCTACTGAGTACATATTCTGTGGAGGTGGTTTTCCATGTCTTTGTCACATTTCTTTTTCCCTGTACTATACAGAGTCTAGTGACCTTTCCCAGGGCACATAGTCAGCAAGCAGCTATTACTGGTTCCAGAGTCCATCCAGGAGAAATTGCCCATTAGCTATTTTCTCCTTCTTCCTGATACTTCATGATTCCCCATGACTTAAGAGACAATCAGAGTCAAAATAGCATCTCCAGAGAAACTCATTGCTTTTTTTTTTTTTTTGTAATTGCAAAACAATTACATGGTCATGGAAATCATGAAAGATTAAAAAAAAACACAGAGCAACAAATATCATCTCTAAGCTGGCCACTGAGAGATGACTGTGAACATTTTAGAGGATATATATTCATCTGGAATGACATATGTACATGGGTACACATATGTGCATAATGGGTACACATCTCTGTTCATGGCAGAGAAAGTAACTGGTTTAGACTAATACATATCTGGGTTTAAATCTCTATTTTTTGTTTTCCAGTTTTTTTATATGTGAAAAGTCCATAATAATAGTACATACTTCATGGGGTTGTAATGAGTGTTAGATGATGTGAGCACACTTAGATAAATGCTTAAAACACAGTTAGCATTGAGTGGATAGATGGTTGCATAATGGCTAGAGATGGATAGATGATAGATAGATAGATAGATAGATAGATAGATAGATAGATAGATAGATAGGAGAGAGAGATATACAAATATGTCTTAGATCATATTTTATTTTTTTGTTTAATAACATTTCCTAAACATGCTCCAACTTCATTAATTATGTACTGCTGTAAGCACAGCTAATAATCCATTGTCTGAATGTAATATAATTAACTTAACCAATTGTCCCATTATTGGACAACAATTTGCAATTTCTAAACAATGATGTGAGGAACATCCCACTGCATATGCCTGATACAGTAAAATACCCAAGTGGAATCGCTGCACTAGACTGTACACATTCAAGGCATCTTCAACATGTTGCCTACTTTAATTCCAGAAAGACTCTACCAATTTACATTCCAACTCTGAAAAAAGACATGGAAGTGCCCGTTTGCATAAGCCCTCATCAACATTGGTATGTCTTTCTTTTTCATCTTTGCTAATTGGATAAGTTCGTAAAACTGCAACACATTTTAGTTTACATTTCTTTGATTACAAGTGAGGTTTGACATCCTTTCTAATTTCTTTAGATTAAAAAAAAATCTAGCAGTGAGAATGCATGCAGGTGTTTGTTCTACTCACGTTACTTAGTCATTTATTTTCAATCCCACGTCTGTATCCACTTCTTTTCTGTAGGAGGCAAAAAATTAAAGTTCAGTTTTCTTAGAATGAGTATGTATGCATAAGAGGTTTAATCAATAACTGACAGAGGAAATGGGGGTTCAGAGTGTTCTCCCAGGTCTCTGTGGATTCCTATTCTTTGAATCTGGCTGTTGCTTCTCTGACAGGTATACTTCTTAGCTCCAGGGACCTGGACCAGACAGCTCTCATCCCTCCCTTTGCCCAATGTGCCTTGGGACTTTGGACATTGCAGAAATACATATGGCCTAGAGAATGTAAAAGGTCACAGGATTATTTTTAGATGGGAAAAATAAGACTCCGTTTTAAGCTTAAGGAATTCTATAAGAGTTGGTCCTTCTTGCTGTGTTATTTGTATTCCAGTTTTCATTTTTCTCTTCTCTCTGGTAAATTATACTTTTCTACGACAAGAAGTAAGTTCTGTCAATAAAGAAAGCAAATGCATAACAAGGAATTTAAATAATAGAAGAAAATGTCCCAGACCTAAAAAATCTTCTTGTTCACAAATTGACAGAGTGAGAAGGATTTTTCTCACTTTGCAAAGACTTGAAACCTCATCTTGTCTGAAGTCCCTTCACTCTGGCATCTGAAATGTGTGACACAAGCTCCCCGCTGTTTGTCTTCATCCTTGGACTTTTATTTTTTGACCATGAGAATAGATTTCTCACTGAGAGAGCGATGGAGACAGAGCGAGGCAGGGCGGCAGCAGCAGCGTCGCAGGCCTGTGCCTTCCTCCTGCCAGTCCTCTGGGTCCCATATCCCTCCCTCCAGGAAAAGCACAGGGCCTCTTTGGCTTTGGCCTCAGCTGGAGTGAAGCAGAATTATTAGCTGCGCCTTTTTGCAGATTTCAGCCATTTCTTTCTTCTTCCAGAAGTAGTGTGGCATAAAGATAATTTTTTTTTTCTCAAAGTGGTTTCTGCTCTCCTACATCGCCCCCCTCGGCCCACACACACATGCCTGGCCTTGTTTTGCATTCTGTAGTTGAACTAAACTTTAAAACTTGCTTGTTTAAATAAATACTCACAGGCCTCACATGGACACAAGCCCACATGGTCAGTAGGACCGCAATAAGCATTTGAAGGCACCAAAGATAAATCTAGTTTGTCTTTGAATTTCAAAAGTTTGCATCTCCCAGCTGGAATCCTCGAGTGGGCCTGCATTCATATATATTCAATACAAGCATCAACGGGATCCTAATTAATGAGTTTGTTCATTCTTCTTGCCAGCTGGGGACAAAAAGCATTGTTTGGTCTCTAGCCATTATGTGTGTGAATTTGGAATCCCCAGATTTCAAATCACTAGATCAGCAGATTATTTAGGCTCTTCTGTCCCTTAAGATTTCTAACAGTTGTAGACATTTTCTTATAATGACTAATGATCAGGGGCAACTTTTCCTTTTTCAGGCTACATATTACACAGCCTATCTTAATGGATGCAGATTGATAGATTGTTAGACGCTGTCCTTGTGTTTTCAAGTGACTTATGGAAAGTCAGTTTTGTGACATTGGTAAGCTCAAGTTATTTATATTCCCTGGCTGGGTGCATGTAATAACTCCTCTCCAAATTGGAGCATCAGCTCCATGGATGAAAGGATCCCTTTGCACAATTTACACCCTAAAGCAGCATCATTCATGAGAATGATTTGCTTGCAGAGATTAGTTCTCTGACTGGCTGATGCTTTGGATAAACTAAGAAAGAGGGCTGGCTATTTCCTCACTTAGAGATAGGCAGCATTCACAAACTCCAAAGTATTTTTTCAATGTGCTACAAGCCCTTTAATCTCTGTATGGCATTGTTTTAGCACTGAGTAAGTCTCCTCAAAGCCCAAGATTAAATTAGGAGAAATCCCCCTGCCGCTTCTATTGAATTGAGTTAATATAATGAGTTTATTGTTAAATTAAACAAAATGAAACTTGCCATGTGGAAGAAATATGGCTGATATCACAGTGGGATTTTTTTTTCCTTCCTACCTTCTTTCCGTGCTGCTTGGAGGTGGTTTATTGAATCCACAGCTACAACTTCAGCACACTGACTCCACGTCCCTGGGGAGATGAAAGCTGACAGTTAAGGCTGGCATGTGAAGCAGAAAGGAACTTAAACCTCTCGGGTGGTAAGAGGCAGTGAGCCCTCCTGTGACCAGCTCCTGCTTCCTAGATGCAGGTGCTAGTGCAATGAGGATAGGGTCTATTTCCTTTCCACTGCTCTTATTAAAAGACAGAGGTGGTGGCCTGGGGGTGTGACTCCGTAGAAGAGCTCTTACCTAGCAGGTGAGGCCCTGAGTTCAATCCCCAGCACCAAACAAGCAAACAAACACAAAAAAAGGATGCAGCCACCCAAGTCACCTGGAGACCTCAGAGAAAGGTGCTAAGGTGGTTGCCAGCTGCCCTCCTGTCCAGCAGTGCCTGAGCAGGCTACGTTTACTTGATGTTTGCCATCTTCACTAGATGCTACCCCACGCTCTGTCCTCTTGCCCATGTGACTGATTCAGCCCAGATTTTTGCAGAATCTTTCTTGTCATTGTCTCACTGGCTTAAAGGTCACTGCCTCAGAGAGCTCTTTTCCTCTGCCACATAGAAGTAGCTTCTCCATCACTCCCTGTCGTATTCCCTGAGTTTATTTTTGTCATATTTCATACTACCAAATGCTGCTTCTTCATCGGCGTGGGTATTTACAGCTGCTCACTCCTCTTTCTAGAAAATAAACTCTTGTCAGAGCCGGTCTCATTCTGGCTTCTCTCCGTGACCCCCATCCCACAATATCCAGAGGAGAGCAAGAATTGAGAAGATGTCTGTGAAGGTGCGACTCCTCTGCCTTCCTGTGGGGACCTGGGCAGGTTTCTTGACTTCTCTGGATGTTAGACTGATTGCCGATGACAGTGGAGATAGTCAATACCTTCTCAGGGTGGCACTGTGAGAGTTAAACCTTCTGTAAGTAAACTAGTCCACCACAAGGCTGGTTTCCTTCTTTGGACTCTTGACATTTCTGCCTCAAATGCTTTGTCTGCCTCTTGGACCTCATGCCTTGCACAGCCAGGAAGAGTATTGTTATGGGGTTGATGGTTCCAAATGGGAAGCCGAGCTCCAAGTTGAGTTATTAATGACTTTTCTGTAGCACACTCTTTCCCTTCCACAGGGTTTTATAGTTTGTTTTTAAAGGCATCATTTCCTCCAGCAGACCATGGTTTGGTAAGTGTCACCTTTAGTTCAGCAGTGGACAGAGGGACGGGATTTCGGCTGCTAATAAGGCACGCCAGTGGTGAAGTGTCCAATGATCCTTGAGAAAACACTGGGTGAAGAGCTGAGGTTGTAGTCGGTGATAGAGCACTTGCATAGCATGCATGAGGCCCTGGATTTGATCCTCAGGACCACATAAAGATAAATAAATAAAGATATTAGGTCCATCTACAACTAAAAAAAAAATTCTGTAAAAAACCACTGGGTTAGATCTTTGTAAGAAAAATTAAGGAACACCTCCTTTAATACCTTCATTAGCTTTCTCAGTTGAGAAAGATTTTTTTTTTAATTTTTACTTCAGTTTTTGATTAAAAGATCATCTTGAACTCAAACTATTTGCTGCAACCTTTGAACTTGCAGATAAGGAAACTGAGGACAAACGATGATAAGATACCTATTACAGTTCTTGCTCCATCAAGGCTTCCTTCTCTGGCTGATTGCTTCTTACCTGGCTGGACTCCCTCCCAAACAGCCCACCTGCATTTCTTCTGCTTTGGTGTAATATTTCAAAGCCTCTTATACAAGTCAGCCACGATAGTAATTGAGTTGCTCTTTTTCTTTTCTTATGAACTCAAAACCACCCTCATTCCTCTAATCTTTCCCCATTAGGTCTGTCTTCCGTGTAGTTAGTGGCTTCTGTTCCTCCTTACCTCATCAGCACTGTCTGTGCTCTCCCGAAGGGCAGCGCTGGCCCTTACCTCTGCCTGCAGTTGCAAGCATTCTCAGACAAGGGACTCCTGGCCTTTGAGCTGTGATCCTGGGTGCTCTCACTTCAAATTTCTCTCACCAGAGCAGTTCATTATCGGTGTTGATGGTGGAATGTCCACTTTGGATCTGATATTGCTTAAACTGCTGCCTCTCATCTTTTACATTAGTCAGCTGGTTAGCAGGACCATCTGTTCCCAGGCTTTAAACTGTGTATATTTAGTGTCTTAAAACATCCAGTTGATCCTAGGGAAACCTGTATAAGCAAGCAGCAGGTTAAGCAAATAAAGTGTGATTTAGTATAGTAACCATTTATTATCATAAACATTTTTTGTAAATTCTTATCATCATCACCAAGAACCATCAAATATATTTTCCAGAAAGATGTTTAGCTAACAATTTTTTTGAAGAAAACTAAATGCTATAATTTTATATCTGTTCAGTGATTTGAACTGTGAAATGTTACCACTGAAAAAGGTTTGCCTTTCTAACTGTTGATCTGCTGTAAACGTAGTACCTTGGTGTACAGAAAGTCTTGCAGTCTTGAAGAAGTTCTGTTTGGATGCCTTTTCTTGGAGGGAAACAACATACTGAGTTTTTGTCTGTGAATTCAGCTGCTTTCATTTTCTTTTAGCAAAGTCTACTTAGAATTTGCCCCCAGAATCTGATCCTCTTCTAAATGGCCATGAGCCAGTTTTCATGGCCTTCAATTCAGAAAGGGCAGGGACTGCTTTGAACTCAACAGGAAAACATGAGAACCCAGCAGCAAAACCCTTCCCTTCCCTTCTTGTCCACACACATGGCCAGATGAGCCTCCAATACACAGAGACAGTTATATAGGAAGTCTAGGTAAGACTGTGGCTAGGGTGGAGGTGGCTAGACTTAAATGTGTTGTGTGTGGGGGGGGGGGCGTGACATGTCCCCAGCCTGCCTTGTACTAAAGGGTATGTCACATACAACATACCTGCAACCTTGGATTATATGAGCCTTTCCTCTTGTAAAATGGGGATGTAAGTTATTTTGAAGGGTGGGGGGTCTCAAAGGTAAGCTAACCAACATCATGAATACAAGCTACCAATTATCAGAGGTCAGGTCTTCAAGAGTCTCAGCTGTCCCTCGTAGAATGGGCCTTGGTCATAGTGAGCTCCCCTTCCTTTAGAACCTCATCTTTAAATGTACTCTGGGAAACCTCACATGGCAGTGTTTTAGGGCCCTGCATGCAATGAGATGAATCTCTCCATCAAACAGTGAGGTTTTTAATTGCTCAGCAACCAGTTCCTCAATTTTAATTATTTTCAATGCCAGGGGTCCATAGAAGATTTAACTTCAAAAGGAATTCTACTGCAATTTTTTAAAGCTACTTGATAACCACCTCACTGGATGATTTTTAAACTCTCTTCTAACTTTGGAATGCTGTGACTATAGCAAACAACAGATTTAAGGTCCCCCAAATTTCCAAAGAACCTCCTGGTTTTACTGTCCATGCCCTTTCCCAAAAAGGTTGGCTGATGGTCTGGCCATCTTTTTTCTGAGTTGCACTTCATAGTTCCTTGTCAGTTTGTTTTTGCTTTGCAAGATGAGCATTGCTATGCTTACCTCTAGGATCTCTCTTCTGGTGTGTTAGGAGGGTCTGCAGAGATGCACAAGGGGAGACCCAGGCCATATTCAAGAGAGATGCAGAGGCTTTGGCCAGACTATCACAGCAGCAGTGGCCTTCCAAAGAGGCTGACACCCTGTGCATGCTGATAGGAGTCTGGGTTAAAAGGAACAGACAAAGCAAACCAAATTCACATGGGATTTCCAGACTTTCCTTTGGGCTTCTGAAGCCATACCCTTTGGTCTCATTAACTCTGCTTCTGGGCACCACATCACCCATCTTAAGTGTGACTGGTGGGATTCAAACAGCACCATAGCACCTCTCCATGAACAGTATGGTAAAGACATAAACCAGAGTCTTATCTTGGATTAGTCACAGTAAGTGATTTCCTCGAGGTTGAGAAGGATGACTTGCCCAATCACTGAAACCAAGCTGAAGGAAACATGAAGATCCAAATAGGAGAAAATGTAGGTTTGGGGTGACAGAAATGCCTCTGTGAATCTCCTGCTCTGATGATGGGAAGATGGGACAGCAGGAAACAGGATTTTTTTTAAAGCCATTAACTATTATGCAGAATTTATCCATGAGTACTTTCTAAGGAGATAAACAGGAGTGCTTGAGTGTAACACTAGAGTTCTTAATTTTTCAAAGAACACACTTTGAGAAGCAATGATTGTCAGAGGAAAACATTTTTCTGGAAATGTTTTTAATTTTATTTAATAAAAATATTACTTTCTAGAAAGTTGATGATAGTTATAAATACCATATTTGCTTTAAAATATTAGCGGAGGATGCCATTAAAAGAAGAAAAACTGGAAGGTGAACAAATTCCAGCACCAGAAGACTCATATCTAGAAGGGAAAAAAAAGCCAACCTGGGTGCTGTGGATGAACTACTTTTCTTTTCAAAGCCTCAGTTTTTATACTGATTTAGTAAGGGGATTAGACCATATAATCCAATGCCTTTTCACCTTCAATTTTATATTATTCTCTTTCTGATCCAAGCAAGTGTTCTCATTTCACCTGCAAATCAGTATAGTTCAGGCAAACCAGACACCTAACCAGTACTCCCCATGTCAAGGCTTTTGAGAGCAACTAATTCAAGTGCCCAACATATTTGACTTTCAGATTCTCTCTCTCTCTCTCTCTCTCTCTCTCTCTCTCTCTCTCTCTCTCTCTCTCTCTCTCTCTTTCACACACACACACACACACACACACACACACAACATTCCCCCACATACAATTTTTGACCCCTCTGGATTTTATTGACTCATAATGTGTATAGGAAGGTGGTACAGGTTCCTTTGAAGGCTCTGCATACATATGGGCAGAGCATGAACTGGCACAGTGTCTCCTGTGTCCCTGTGCATGTTCACAGTGGCTGCCATTGAGGAGTATGCTGGTGTAGACCACAGTTTTATTGGAACCCAAGCCCTTAAATTCTTAAGTTTTATTCAGATATAATTAGCTTCCAACCACATGCACAGATCAGATCTTAAGTGTTCACTACAGTGAGTTTTGACAATTCTATAAACCCACATAACCACCAATTAAAACAAGATATAAAACATTTCCATCCCTGTAGAAATTTCCCATACAGAAGCACTTGTTTTAATATCTTAGTATCTCATTTTGTTCTTCTTCTTTTATTAACTGAAAATCATAGAAAAGGGGGACAATTTGGTAAGTAGGGAACTTGCTCTTCACCTTGAACTTTGCTCTATGTACTATTTGCTTTTCTTGAACTGCATGGCCAGATGTGTACTCTTTTTGACATTCACACTCCATGCATACAATGGTGTGTAAATAAATATGTGTGGCATACTGTTTGCTGTTAGTGAAAATTTACAAGGAAGCATCACTGTCTCATGGGGACACCCCAGGATGTTCTGCTAAGGTGTCCACAGACTCTGGTTCACTGCAGTGACTTGAAAAGTAATACACATCCAGGTTTTCTAGGGGGCTTGAGTTGGACCATCCCATCTGTGCTGAGTTGGGGGACAGGAGTCCCTGGGCTGCAGCCTTTTCACTTGAGTGAAGCCCCATCTGTTTGAAAGAAAGGAGAGCTTCTTGGTGGGAGGATGGGAAGGAACCCATGGAGAAAGGTCCCCATTCCAAGGTCACCTCTCTCAGAACTTAGAGCCAGAATGGAGTATGGGTGAGATCCTGAAGGCCAGGAGTCTTTGCTTGGGCCAAGAATCTCTCAGGAATCCTTGGGAAGATCAGCTGGTGCACCTGAAGCAGCCCCTCATTGATCTGCGCCTCTGTACCCGAACTGCTAACAACCAGCTCAAATTGGCTGATTTTTCCACATTTGTCAGAGAGCCAGCTGCACTGGCTCAGCTGAGCATCTGCAGAAAGGAAAGCAGAGAAGCAGAAAAAAAAAAAGCTTTCAAGTCATTATTCTTATTCATTTCCCTATTCTCTGCCCCACCCCTCCCAGTCTCCACTGCCATGCCTCTTTCTTCTTCTTCTTTTTTTAAAAGTCTTTTTATAACAATCTTTTTCTTTATGTGGTGAGAGCCCTTGGCATCCTTCCCATGACCTGTCTGTAGAGAGATACTCCTCCCTTATAATTAGGCCTTTGTTATACCACTTCCTGGTTTTCTTCTCCCTCTTCCCCTTTTTGTAAAGCTTCTGGCCCTTGACACCCTAGTACCCCAATAACTGCACTTGTTAAAATGAAGGGTCTTCAAAAGGAGGATAGAGTTGGCTTCTTCAAGGAGCCTGTGAGTTCATTTAGGTCTGTGGTTACAGTGGACTGGGGCAGGGAAGAACCCCAAATAAGATATATGGAGATGTCTTTATTCTGGACACAATCTCACCTCCAGTACTTTCCCAGCATCCCATTCCTGGTTCTTGGGCCACTTCCTTTGTGGATCACAGTTTCTGCATTCCATGAAGGCAAGAGGATGGGGTTTCGTGTTGTCAAATACTCCTGACAGGACAGAGAAAGCTAGAACTTGAGGAGGCAAAGTGAGTCAACAAGACAGTCTGACGGGCCAAGACACCATTCTGAGGCTCATGAACTGGTTGTCAAAAAGAGAAGGAATGGACCCTGATTAGGCTTGAGAAAGATGTAGATTTGATTATTTGCCCAAATAGTTGCTTAGATTCCATTCAGTCTGCTATACTTTGAGTATATCTCCCCAAAAGTTTGCGATAGAAATTTAATCCCCGGTGAAGCAGTGTGACAAGCGGGACCTTTAAGAGGTGCTAGATGGATTCATGCCATTATCTCAGGAGTGGGTTCCTTATAAAAGGACATATTTGGTCCTCTTCCTCTTGCTCTCTCTCAAGCATGTGATCTTTCCACCATGTTATGATGCAGTGAAGAAGCCCTTACCAGATGCAGCCCTTCAGTACTGGAATTCCTAGCCTCTAAATGAATGTATATTGTTTATAAATTATCTAGTCTGTGATATTCAGTTATATCTGCACAGAACAGACTAAATCCCTGTCCTTTGAAGCCAATTAGATGCCGGGATGACTCAGTCAGAGGCCACATTTGAGGAGATGCCCAGTGTGAGCTGACAAGTATTGTGATTGCTGAAGCCTCTGGAACATGAAGAAGAAATCATAAGGGGCTTTTGGCCTTCTCCATTAGGACTTGGGACATTCAGTTGTGTTCTCCTTGTTTTGAAATCAGTAAATACCATAAAAGTTAGGTAACCATGCTTAGTGACCTCTCTTCCTATAAGGAGGATATTAGAAATAAATCAACCTGTCTGTCTGGTCCAAATTTGGACAACACATTGGATTTTCATTGGCCCTCAGATTGATTTTCTGGTTGATTTAGTGTCACTAAGGGGCTCTAGTGGGCTTCCATCACATGAAGGCCATGTATGTTTTTCTCCCCTTTCATGGGTTTTAGGATTTTTAAATACATATTTTATTTCATTTTCAGAATTATGTCTTACAGGGCATTATAAGGAAAAATGCTCTATCAATATTTATTTAGTGTACAGGAACCCACCACCCCATGTTGTCTTTATATAAACTTAGCACTAGGTTTTAAAATAGATATTTTAAAATAGATTTAAAATCTATTTTATGTTGAGGGCCAGAGTTCAGAAATAAAGTTTGTTCCTGTTTCAGTGGCTCGTGATTTGTGCCCAGCCAGACTGCAGCAATTTTAAAATACCAAATGCTCTTCCTGGTGTTTAAAAGATTGAAGTTTGGACCCTTAGAAAAGGAGACTGGATGAGGTTGAGTGAGAATTAAGTGAGGTACTGATTGTAATGGCAAGTCTACAACACTGAAGTTGATTGCCAGGTCTGTAATTTTGCTTTGTAAGTTACTTAGCCAATCTGCACAAGGGGCACATTAGTACCTTCCTCATTAGTGAACACTAATGAGCTCTGTGTATGAAGTGCCTTGTGTAATCCTGTGGTCTGTATTAGAAGACTGCACGGACTTAGACATTTTTCAAGAAATTGCACTGTGTTTTTTCAACTTGGAAAAATTACTACTAGGTAAGAACTGAGTTTAACATAATGAGAATATTGCAGGTAGCCAATTGCTGCCAACATTGTCAAATAATCAATGTAGAATAAGTGTTGCAAAAGCTTGACCAGAAACTTGTTCATTTCAAAATAGTCTAGCAACTTGGAGGGAGGGATTGATGCTAGGGTATCTCCAATTTAGGTACCAATAGTTTTTGGCTGAAGCACTGTTGTTGTTGTTGTTGTTGTTCTCTCTTGCTTGAATTCAAGAAAGTCTTTTCCTATATGAACAGTGTTTTATGTGTGAGTACCCAAACCACCCAAAATATACTTTTTTTTTTTCAGCATAGATAAACTGTTGACTTCCTTGGTATCCACAGTATTTTTTTGCTATGAAACTATACATTCTGATTTCAGATACTTTCTTCTCCTGTATCTCCACGGTGTAGGAATGACTCACTAACAAATTCTGTGGTGAGTAGGACATGGGAAGACCACAGATGGATTGATGTGTGTGGAGATAAACACTCATTGACTGTACTACCAGAGAGAATGAAGTGATCCCATTTAGATCTAGGCCTGATTCTCAACTCTGAGGGCAAGACATTTTCACCCACAGGGAATATGATGATCTGGTCTTCACTATTCTTTGTTCACTTTCTCATAAAAAGGCATCCAGACACTTGAAATGCATTGTGTCTGTCAGACCTGTCCTCCAAGGGTTATAATGACAAATTTGTAATCTACAGTTTAGGTAGATCTTTTATCTTATGGCAAGTATTAAGAAATATGAATGTTCCGATTTCCCTCCATGAAAGCCAGTGCAATTTTAATTTGTGATCATAGCATCTCTGGGAACTTGCAAGGGAAGTAAATTCTAGAGCTTCAACCCAGACCTTCTGAGTTAAAAACTGGTGTTGGGGCCCAACCCTCCAAGAGATTCTAGTGGATGCTAGAGTTTGAGGATACTGGCATAAGCATTAATAGAATTCTGATGCATACCACAGCCTTTGTGGGAAGGGATGCCTATAAAAAGTGAGGTGAGGGAGTTTTATAGACAATATGAGGGACTCACTCAACATTTGTGACTTTCATTGGGAATTTTCTTCTGGATATAGGGATGCCAGGTAAAATACAGGATGCCCAGTTCAATTTGAATTTTAGATAAGCAAGGAATAATCATTTAGTGTAAGTATGTCTAACTTGAGAGCCTGGGTTTTTCTTGACTATGTCTGGCAACTCTATCTGAAAGTAAAGTTAGATTAGGTAGAAACTCAGCAGACACTATCTTAAACAAATGACCAAGTTTCACATGCCAATTGTAAATCTTCATAATATTATATATCCCCTGATGTAGCATTTTACCTATGAGGTGTTGTTTCTTCAAAATCCATAACCTTAGCAAATGTCAAACAAACTCAAACTGAAAGACTTTTGATAAGTGCTCAGGTTTTGAAAGATAAGTAAAGACAGAGAAACTCACTGGTTAGAAAAAATAAAAGAGAGAGAGAGAAAAACAAGAATGATTAAATGCGACGTAAGATTCTGAATGGAAAGGAAAAAGACGTTATTGAAAATTAGTATGACAAAATAAATAAAATATGTAGTTAATAGTAATGTATTGATGTAAATTTCTTAGTTGTAGCCAATGTACTATGGTTTTATGTGATGGTGACATCAGAGCAAATTGGATGAATGGTATAAGAGAATACTGTGCTATCTTTACAATTTTCTGCATGTCTAATATTATTTCAAAATAAAAAGTTGTTTCTTTTTTTTAAAAAAAAACCTGGGCTGGATATCCCTTAGCATTTCTGTGAATATCACCTTCCTTTGTTCTCTATGGAAATAAAGAAATATTTTATATAAATGCTGAACTGTCCGAGGACATTTAGATGAATTAAGAACACATGGCACTTGTGTCTTCCAGCACTGCAGGGGCCAAAAACATCGCAAAGGTTTTAAATCTGTCATGGACAAATGTAGTCTTTTTCCATGAGCATGTAATGTGTTTTGCCTGGACATTCATGGGAATTCATCTATACCATTATTGCCCTCCACCCTAGAGCTGATTGAGATGGATTATTGAAAGCAGGAGAGATCAATGGCAGGGTGGAAGTGTAAGAAGAGGCTGCTAAAGGAAGACTAGTTGTGGTGTTGGAATTGTTCTGGGAAATTATGTCAGCCACTTTTATTGTTTTGTCAGCAGAGTTGGGTCTATGTGAGTCCATGACCCTGGAGTGTCATAGCACCTATGCAACCCAAAATGTTGTTCCACCACACTGCTTGCAGATGGTTGATCAATTTGTTCTGGAATTAGTGGTTTTGTATAAAATCTTCTGGTAGGGCCTCTATTTCCAGAAATTCAAACCAGTGTCTTAGTATAGTTAATCCCCCAGACCCCACTCAGTGGCCCCTGCATCTCCTGGTATGGGAATGTGTATCATATTAAACGTCATCAAGCCATAAGGACTACAGTGTTTTCTTCCTGGAAGGCTAAGATGCTCGGAGCCCCCCTCCCCCCCCCCACCAAAAAAAAAGGACTAAGGATTGTAATTAGCTCCTCTGGAGGCTTAGGTTAATTTCATCATGGCTCAGTTCTTAATCAGAAGTGCATGCACAACTAGTCAGAACTCTGTTTCTGTCAAGCCTTCATTGTTCTCTCTCCTCTCTGTTATCCCAAACCTATGGACCATCTCTGTCCCATTTCTACCAACAGGAATTAATTTTTCTTTCTTGTTTAAAACTCTGGTCTTTATTAATATGATAGTTTTTAAAAGCATACATTATAGTACTTATAACATTTTTATACTGATCATTTTCACTTAACACTACTTCACATCTGCTTCTCCTTAGGTCCAAACACTTGGTTTTATTTATCCACTTACCATGGCTTTCCTACTTCTTATTGTTAGACATTTAGGTGATTTCTAACTTTTTTTTTTTACCATTTTAAATGGCATTTTATATTCTTACAAGTTTACTACTTTTCACTATTTTTCATCTTTTGAGCCATTTTTTTAAGAAAACTTTAGTGTAGCATTATTGGGACACAAACAGTTTTAAGGTTTTTTAGGACTTTTGATATGGATTGCCAATTTAATGTCTGCATTAAACTATTCTGAAGTGGCCCAGAGATGTCCTCTGTTGTTTCCTCCAACATCACGGCTAACATCTCTTTGAAAATGCACAGTGAACCTTGCCTCACTTGGGGTTATGGATTTCAAGTAAGTCCTGCCTCCTTTATTCTGTCTGTCTGTGGTGTTTACCTCTTTTATTTGTTCATTCAATACTGATATTTCTTTCTGAATTTGGCTGAATCAATCTTATACATGAAGTTCTACACTTTTTCCACCTGCCATGAGAAGATATTATTTCCTGAGTGGAATTCATGTCTTCTCAACAGAGACTGGGTTTTCCATTCATTTAAAAATTTTTACTTTCACAGTGAGCATTCAATGGTTACCTAGTAAATGAAAATGATTAAGATTTGGTTCCTACTAATTTGAAAAACAGTTGTTTGCTCTTTTAACAAATACAACGTTTAGATGTAAATTGTCTGAGATTTGGTGATATAGAGAACAATTTTACTTGGTGGTAGGGGACTCCCTTTAGCTAAGTAGATTTGCAGTTTATAATTTGATTTCTGTCTATATAATATCTTGAAATTCCATTGAACTCTTTTATAATAGCCATTGTTTAGTACCTTCAAGTCTTGAATAGTGTATATTAAAATAATGGTCCAAATAGCCCTGCTTTTTTGTGAGCATGGAAAACTCCCTCATGCTACAGGTGTAGGTGTTGGGTACAGGTAGATGTGAACACATGCATGGATGTATTAGGAAATCACTTTGTATACATGTAGATTACATATATTTTAAATTATCTGATGCCTCATTCAGAAGAAACCCAGGTTCTTCCAAAATCCACTGTTTTACCAGTTTTATTCCTGACAAATGTTTAGGGTAAAGGTATTGGCTGCTTGATGAGCCATTTCTTATTTAGGAATAATAGGTATGGAAGGAATTACACCATTTCTTATTGTGCAGATCTCCCCATTATATTTTACTTTCTATTTTGTTTTCACAGTCTGCTTTAAAGAGCACAGGAGCAGAAACTTACCCATTTTAAATTTCTTAATGAGTCAGTGGCTGCCCAATCAGAGTGTTCGAAAACTATAATTATATCTTAAAACAATGGCTAATAAAAAAGGAAATATCACACAAGCCTTCCTAATTGCAAAGTATCCTAACACTTTTATACTATTAATTGTCAAATTAAAATTTCATTTATTATCTCATTAAGCCTCTGAGTGCATAAACTCTGCATTAGGGCATAATTGGAGCTTTTTAAAATAAAAGTTATATTTGATCTAACAAGATAAAGTCTGTTGCTATTGATTTGCCTTGGAAACAAAAGCTCAGATCTCAGCATGAGTCAAATGAAACTCCTAGATCCATGAGTTCAAATTAGTGCTATTAATCTTATGACCTCAGGGTGTTTGAGTTGAGGTTAGAAGTTAGTAATCTTTCACAAAAAAAATTATTATTTGGTGAATTTTTAGCCAAAGAAGCTTTTAGGTATAGTGGATGGAGTACAGGGTTAGGGGCCATGTGGAATTAGTTCTAATCCTAGCTCTGCCACTAGCTAAACTAATAACCCTGGACAGAGTCTCCCTCTCTCAGCCTTAGTTTTCACATGTGAATGCAGATTTAGAGCCTCAATCATATTCCTAGACATATACGTAAGAGAAAAGAAAACAAGTTCACACAGAAACATGTTTATGATGTTCAGGGAAATAATATTTGCTATAGCTAAACAGTAGATATATTTTAAGTGTCCACAACAACTGGTAAATGGACATGTAACTTGTGATTTATACACATAATGAAATATTTTCTCAGTCATCAAAAGCAATGCAGTACTGATACATACTACAACTTGGATGAAATTCAAAATATTACATTAAATGAAAGAAACCATACACAAAGTTAATGTACTGGGATTATTTTTATATGAACAGGTAAATCAATCAATCTATCTATATTTATAAATCTACCATTCAATCATTCATATAATGCATGTTTGTGGGGTTTTTTGATTTTTTGCCTGTGTGTGTGGTACTGGAGATCGAGCCCAAGCCCCGTGCATGCCAGGAAAATCAATACAGACAAAAAGCAGATTAATGATTACCAGGAAGTGAAGGGAGAAGGGAATAGGAAATGGAGGGTTTTTCTGGTGTGAAAAAATAGTTTTTGAAGCTAGAAAGAGATGGTAATTGTATAATATCTTGAAAACCCTTACTGCCACTGAATTATGCACTTTAAAGCAGTCAATTGGGTGCTTACTGAATTTTACCTCAATAAAAAGTAAAATAAAACAAAAAAAATAAAAGAATACCTTGTCTGCTCCCGATTTGCCACCCCAAAGGGAAGTGATGAAAGGGGGTGCAAATGCCAGTCCTGTGCCCCTACAGTAGATGAATCTAGGTCAGCCTTTAAGAGCCAGTGTCTGTGGGACCACACTGTGTACCTTGTTGAGAGGGTTTTAGATGGCCTTAAAACATCCTGGGGTCTTTGAAGGGGTGGGAATGGATGAAGACATTGCAGGAATCAGCAAGTCATAATTCTAATAGTTTAGCAACAGAGGATTTGCCATGGTGGATGGGCTGTTTGTCAGCAAGGCAAGTGTTCTGCCTTTGGCTATGACTTTTATGTATTCTTTCCAATGGAAGCAGAACAACAGAACAACAAAAATCCCCAAACAGTACACTCACTGGTTGAAAAATGGGCATTTCCTGAGCTGAATGAAGGTAATTGCCTTTTGACCTATGAGGTGATCCATTCATTTCCAGAAGCATCAAATGTGTCTCCCCTGCTATTAGCATGCTATGACTGATTGCAGCTATGTTTGCTCCTGATTTGCCACCCCAAGGGGAATGAATATTTCTAGGTAGTAGGTAATCTATCACTTTCCCCCAGTATCTTCCCTCTCCCAACCCTCCTTCTGACCCCTCCAGACCTGCTTAGAGGTTGTTTGCTCTCTGTTCTCAGTCTTACTGCTTTGTTGCCCTGTGAAATATGGTCTGCAAACTGCTTTGGTCCTTAGACATCTACAGCATTGTGCTGATGTGCAACACAGTGGTGAGAGGGAAAGCCAAGTCAGTCACCAAGGGGCAAGCATATCTTAGGAGCAAGGAACAGTAGGTAAAGATGTCATGAAGAGAAGCTGTCAGTTCAGCTAGTCAATCAATCAGTGTTTGTACCTGTTGTGTGGAGAGGACCTGGGTTCATGGCCAGAATGCAGGTCACTAGCTATGTGGTCTTGGACAAGTAACCTATTATTCTGGGCCTATGGAATAATAAATCTTTTCTCAGATGAAGCAGAAGCATTCTGGTTCCTATCACAAAGCAAATGTTACCAAAAAGGACATTCGGTAGAACTGAATCTCTGCTTCAAAGATGTAGGGGAACTTCACTGCCCTTAAAGATTCTGGAGGAGACACATCTGAAACACCTGAAATATTGTGCAGATCATACAAATCCTGAAGGATGTGGTTCTAAGTCTCATGTTTTTGGTATTCATGGGAGGAAGGCATCAGTAGATGGCTAGAATTGTACATGTTGTAACATCCACAAATTCTGAGCACCCCTAATCCTCACATTGACCCCACATTTTATAAGGAAGAATCTGTGACTCAGAGAGGTAAGCAATTTGCCCATGTCTCTTGTGGTCAGCTTCAAAGCCCCTGGCTTTTCTACCACCTGACAGTACTATTTTGGTAGGGTTTGAGTTTGGCCTTGAAGAACGAACAGACTTAGATAGATCATGGGTTATCTTAGACATCTATGATTGGATCAGTCATCCTCCAAGCAAGGAGGAACAGTGGGACAGAAGCAAGGAGGTGAGAATGGTACTGCCTGATAGTCAGGAGCCACCATCCATGCAGAGTGGGAGGAAATAATGGGACAACATAACCCCACATCTTTAGTCTTGAAACCTGAGCATCAATTTCTCCAGCTGACCACAGCGTGCTGCAGGATCATTTTCTTTTTTTAATGTGATTTTTGTCTCCATGGAGAGGCTAGTTTAGCCTTCACCAAAGGAATATCTGGAGTCTGTGGACATCAGAAATAGCTGAATCCAAAGTACTTTAATCACCCAGTCTGTAGATTGTGCTAAATCAAAGTCTCAAAGATTTTAAGCTGTTCTATGTCTTCCTAAACTGAGACACAGCAGATATTTCAGAGAAAACCGGAAATTGGTTTGTGCTTATGCAATCCTGCTGGCTCAACCAGACCTCCATGTGACCAGCTTTCAGAGAGTTATCCCTCAGTTACAGACAGCACAGGTCAATAACAACAACCACAGCATGCAATATGCTTTATCATCTAAGCACTTTCAGAGCCTTTCAAAGACAAAGGGTTTGTGTGTGCAGGCAATGTGCACTTGAATGGAAGCCTTCATCCTACCTCTAACAGGCTCCCATCACCACATGAGCTCATGTCTGGGTCTCTGGTGGCCAGTGATGATCACCATTTTCTCACCCAGCCAGCCTCCTTCTCTGCTCTGATTTGCTGTGGTCACTCAAGACTTTGGCTGGTTTTGATGAAGGTGTGGCCTCATGTTGTGCAAGAACTTGAAAAGGAAATCTCTGCAGACTGATTACAGTCCATATCTAACTCTTGTAATAGAAAACTATAAAAGGAAGTATGCTAGATGAGAAACCAGGTGACCACTTGACCTTCGCTCTCAGTCCAGGGTCCTGTATTTGAATAACACAGCTTATGGCTTGCTGAAGAACCCCCAGGAAATCTTAGCTTCTTCAGGCCTGAGACTCTGCATCTCTGCATTTAAATGACTTGACTAGGATTAGTCATGGTGCTTTCCAATTCCCACAGTGTCAACACTGAAGAGGTTTTAACAGAAGGCTTTATTTAAATGCTTGATTTTGGAGAACTTTTGATTTAAATACAACATATCAGGAGAGCTCCTTGCCTAGCCTTAATACAAGATTAATTTTTCATATATGAGAAAAGCAAGCCTTTACCCATTTCCAAACAGAATTATGGCTCTTGAAAATACAGGTAGTAAAGCTTAAGAAGGATTTCATTTTTCTCAATTTGGATCAGATATTCTGATAACTCTCAGTGCCAAACATTGTAATTTAATTCTTTTTTCTCTTGGGTGGGAGCAAGCTTTTCTATCTAGTTTTTAAAATGAAAAGACAATATATATCTTCTTCTTTCAAACATACTACTGATTACACTTTTTAAATTCTGAATTCCTTCCTTAAGTAACTTCAGAACCAAGAAGGAAATTAAAATATTTTCATCCATTTCCTGATTTTCTCATCATAATGGAAATAAATTTCTATATTCAGATAAGAGGAATGGAAACCTTAGGAGAACTTACATTGCATTTTAGTTGCAGAAAACCTGATCCTGGAATCTTCCTTTCTTCACCTATGATTTGTATCAATGTTGAGTCCCACATGCTAAAATCCTGTTCAGACCATTATACAGCAAATGTATATACCAAAAAATATTTTAGTCCCCCCAAATCCAAATAGTAAATGCACCAAAAGTTTCATTTCACAAACCAAATAACATAGATTGTCTAAACTAGCACTTCTCAAAAAATTTCTAGTGGACTACCTCCTCCCTCCACCCTGCTTCCAATTTATTACATTTTTATTTTTATTTTTTAAATATTTATTTATTTTTTAGGTGTAGATGGACACAACACAATGTCTTTATTTTTATGTGGTGCTGAGGATCGAACCCGAGTCCCGCCCGTACGAGGCGAGCACTCTACTGCTGAGCCAGAATCCCAGCCCAATTTATTACATTTTTAATTGTTAATAAACATAAAACGAATTACCATAAAAACATTAAATAAGGGAGAAAAAGGTATACACAATACAAACCCAGATTTATTATTACTAAACTCAGTAGGCAAAACTTTATTTTGAAGGGTATGCGCCCCATTATCATAGTGCTGTAGGTTTCTGAACACTGTTCTCAATTTCTATACTTGTCTTATTTCAAACCAGTAACAACAAGCTTGCAGAGCAGCTCTGGTCCGTGCACTATACTTGGAGTTACACTGATCATTATATGTGGTGTCTCATTATTTTTGCATGCATTCCCTCCTCTATTGTGGAAATTGCTGTGGATAAACTTTATTACATATTTCCATGTCCACATCTCTACAGTAAGACCTCTAGATAAGTAACTGTCAGTAGTAATTACAATAATGATGATGATGATAATGATGATGATACTAATTTTTTAAAAATAATTAAAATAATTAGTACTATTATTGGTAATAATGATGAATTGCTATTATTATTTACTGGTTTTTTTTTAAACTAAAAATATATCTAAACTTACCTCTCCTCAACCTCTGTTTGTTAATATTATACTCAATTGTATAAATATAGGTTTTAGGAAAACTATAAATTTGTTTTTAAATCTAAACAAACACAAGTATCTTGTTCATTATCATTACTCAATGGGGTGCTATATTTTCTTATAGAGTAAATCAGAAAAGAATTGCATATAAAGAAACTCCATATTTGAGCATGGTCTCCACATCTTGATTCTTGTCCTACTAGTATATGCCCCAAAGTAGTATTAGTACTACCCTCTATATTCTAGGAGTACTTAGGAATAAAAAATAGCAGAGTTACAATTTTGCTACATAATATACAAATGGAAAATTAGGAATTATGCTTCTTCCCCAGAAATCCTCATCTCGTACTCTCTTACCTCCTCTCTTCCTCAAGGACTATAAAGGTAGCTGCCTTCACATGGGGTTTAGGAGAATAGGAGATGTCTTAACTTTATGTCAGGGGAAAAATACAAAATAAAACAACAGGTGATGTCAGGGAGAATGGTAGAATAAGGAATTCCAGAATCTGCCTTTCCATTAAAGCAAGAAAAAAAAATCTGGCAGTAATTATCAGAATCAACTTTTGAGAACTCTGGAATCTAACCAAAGGCTTGATGTAATCTGTGTAGCATTTACTTTCAAAGCCAAACAGCCAATTCTTAATAAGAGCAAAGTTTGTCGTGGCTTGACTTACCCTAATGCTATCCTCTAGTACCTAGTTCAGCAGCAGCCTTGAAAATAGCAGCCGACATTCTCAGTGCAGGTATCTGAGGAAGCAAAATGGATTTTAAAAAATAATAATAACTTATTTGGTCTGTCTGGTCATTCTCTTGAAGACCTGTTCAAAGGCATGTCTTTATCTCTCCTGATTAGGAACTTGCCTAGTGTTAAGTGGCTCCCCAAGGAGCCTGAAATAGGCAAATATTTTGATCTCTGCTACCCTGCTACCATGGGTATCATTTGGGACAAACTGTAGAATAATCAAAAGTGTAGGAGGAAATGCTGGAGAAGGATATGCTGTGGGAATAAGGGGCTTTAAAATTTTCCTACATATTCTTGGTAATTAGTAAGCACATTCACATGAATAGGGCTGTGCATATGCTTAGGAAAGACTTAAGAAAGCCCTAATCTCTTACCATTGGATGGCCACCTGTGCACAACCAGGAAGTGAAGGCAAAGGCAGAGTGGCAAACTGCTCAGCTGAGGGTTAAAGGTGCCCTTCAACATGCACATAGAGATCCTTGTTTATGAGTGGACGATTTATTGGTTCTAGGTATTGAAGAAGGTATCCAAATGTTAACTGGCTACTAAGCTAATCGAGCAGGGGTTTCAGTGGCTGTACTATGTAGAATAGCATAGAATAAAGATTTTGTGGAAGTTGTTCAGAAAAGTCATTAAATCAACTAAAATTACAGTAAACAACAAATATGAGAGTTTGATTTCCAGAGTTGTAACATTATAATATTTAAAATGTCCAGTTTTCAACAAAAATATTACATATCATGTAAACATTTCTGTGGCCGATTCTAGAAAAAAAAAAAAAAAACAACTCTCTCAAGGAAGCCAAGATGTTTGACTTAATAGTCAAAGACTTTAACTCCATTATCTTAAATATATTCAAGGAGCTGAAGAAAACCATGTGTGGAGTTAGAGTGAAATACAAAAAAAAATATCCCACAAAATAGTGAATAGCAATAAAGAGAAAATATAAAAAGGAACCAAATAGAAAATATGAAGTTGAAAAATATAGTAACTGAAAGAAAAATTCACTAAATGGACTCAACAGCAGATTTAAGCAGACCAAAAAGGAGAGAAGGGGAGTAGGAGAACTAGTGACTTTGAAATAGAGGTTATCCAGTCAGCGAAACAAAGGGAAAAAGAATGAAGATAAATTAACAGAGTCCAGATGACTAGAAGCCATTAAGCATAGCATCATACTCATAGACTCCTAGAAGAAGAAAGAGAAGCAGTAAAAAAGATTGTTCAAAGAAATAATGGCAAAACTTCTCAAATTTGATGAAAAATATCAATTTTCACATACAAGAATCCCAGTGCACTACAAGTAGAATAAATTCAAAAGAGATGCAACTGAAACACATCATAAGCAAGCTATTGGAAACCAAATAATCTTGAAAGCAGCAAAAATAAATAAATAAGCAAGCAAGACACAAGAGATCCTCAGCAAAATTAACAGCTGACTTTTCATGACAAGCCATGGAAGCCTAAGGCAGTGCAGTGGTATTCAAAGCACTGGAAAAAAAATTCTGTCAATCAGGGATTTTGTATCAAAACTATTCCTTAAATAAGAAATAATGATGGGCTGGGGATGTGGCTCAAGTGGTAGCGCGCTCGCCTGGCATGCATGGGGCCGGGGTTCGATCCTCAGCACCACATACAAACAAAGATGTTGTGTCTGCTGAAAAACTGAAAAATAAATATTACAAAATTCTCTCTCTCTCTCTCTCTCTCTCTCTCTCTTTAAAAAAAAAATAAAGAAATCATGATCAACAATTATTTTTCCTTTTTTTGGTACCAGTGCACTCAACCATGGAGCTACATCTCCAACCTTTCTTATATTTTATTTTGAGACAGGTTATCTCTGAGTTGTTTAGGGCCTCAATAAATTGCTGAGGCTGGCTTTGAACTCTCAATCCTCCTGCCTCAGCCTTCCAAGTCACTGGGATTACAGGTGTGCACCATCATGCCTGGCCATGATCAGATATTCTAACTTCATATACAGTTCCTTCCTTATTCTCCTTCCCTTCTTTCTCTTTTCTACTTAATTATCAGGATAAGATTCACCAAGTTCATCTCCATGACCTGCATTAACATTTCTGAACATGTGATCACTTTTATTTGTTCAAGAAAACATAGATAATTAACACATTGCAGTTGAATTGAATTCCTACTATAAACTATAAATGAAATTTATTAACTCCTAGAAAAATGTTGACATTGATGATATACTGGTTATCTCCAATAATAGAAAAACATAACTGTCCTAAAATAGATTAATTCCTATTAGAGACCTGTTACATAATTTGGTAAAATAGCACTCTGACTTTATCACACAGTGGAGAAAATTTGTGTTTTCTTTGAATATTTGGTGCAGATTTCATCTTGGAATATAAAGTTGTCACGGAGAAAGAAACCTGTTCAAACCTGTTTGGATGTCCTTAAGATTAAATAAATGATTTCTCTTTACTCTTAAAAAAAAAAAAGAAATTTCCAAATGAGTCAAAATGAGACAGTTGTTTACTAGGAGACCTGACCTAAATTAAAAAACAAATAATAAAAAACACTCCAATCAGTAACCTAACAAACTAAGTAACTGACATGAAATGAATAGATATCTAAGAGCACAACTACCAAAACTGACTCAAAAAGAAATAGAATAAATGAATATACTTGTAACAAGTAAATACACTGATTTACCAGTCAACACACTTCCAACAGAGAAAAGATGACTTCACCAATGAATTACCAATGAATTATTGCCAAACTTTCTTGAAAAAATCAAAAGGAGACACACTTTTTAATTTATTCTATAATATTAGTATTGCCCTTACACTTAAGTCAAAGATATCACAACAAAAAAGCTTCAGACCCACTTCTTATGAAAATAGAAATAAAAATTCTCAACAAATGCTTGCAAACAAATCCATCAGCACATTCAAAGGGTTGTCAGCATCATTAAGTAGAATTTACTCCAGCAATGCAATGTGAAACATATTAAGACCAATTTAATATAATAAACTATGTTAATAAAATAAAGGGGAAAACCCCACATGATTGTCTCTATAGATACAGAAAAAACATTTGACTAAATCCAATATCTTTTCATTGATAAAAATATCCAGCAAACTAGAAACAGAAGGGCACTTCCTCAACCTGATAGAGGGCATCAGAACCCATAGTTCACATGAGACTTAACTGTTATAGACTAGAAGCTTTCCCTGTACTATCAGGACCAAGGCATGGATTTCTCCTCTAGCCACTTCTATTCAACAGTGTACTAGAAATTTTAGCAAGGACAATTAGGTGAGAAAAAAGGAAAGAGAGAATGAAGGAGAGGAGGAGGAATAACATGGAAAGGAGAGGAAGAATTTGGGAGGGGGATTGAAAATAGGAATACAGATTAGAAGAAGGAAGGATATAAGATTAATATCCAAAAATCAGTTATATTTTTATATGTTTGCAATCCCCAGAAGTCCCATTAACTGAAGTATAAAAATAGCAAATAGTAATAATTTAACAAGGAAGTAATAGTTTTATACATTGAAAACTACAAAAGTATGCTAAAAGGAATTTTATTAAGATAGCAATACTCTCCAAATTGATACACATATTCAATGAAGTCCTTATCAAATTCCAAGTACCGTTTTATAGAAATGGACAAACTGATCCTAAAATCCATATGGAAATGAAAGAGACACCGAACAGCCAATATATTCTTTGGGTGGGAGGCAAAGTTGGAAGATGCACATTTCTAAATGGATTACAAAGCTATAGTTATCAATACAGGGTGTTACTGGCATAAGGACAGACTTATAGACCAGTGGAGTAGAGTTCAGACTCCAGAAGTCAACCCACACATGAGTGATCAATTGATTTTCAACACAAGTGTGAAAGAGGAAAGAAGGATCCCAGTGATGTTTCTGAGACAACAGAATGCAGAAAAATGAAGTCAGACCCTTACCTCACATTATGAAAAGTCAGTTCAAGATGGATGGAAGACTTAAATGTAACAGCTAAAAATGCAGAAGTTTTAGGAAGCAGCAGAGGTATATATCTTCAGAATTTTGGATTAGGCAGTGGTTTCTTAAACATGACCCCAAAAAGCCATGAAAACAGAAAAAGGTGATCAGTTGGACTTTATCAAGATTAAAGACTTTGTGTCCAACAATGCTATCAAGAAAGTGAAAATCAGCTTATATGATAGGATATTTGCAAATCCTATATCTGCAGAATATATAAGATCTCTTTCAATTCGTCAACAAAACAACTGAATTAAAAAATAAATTAAGCAAAAAATATAAATATTTTTATATTTTAAATAAAGTGTACAAAGGGTCACTATGAAAAGATGTTCATGAAAGAGCACATGAATAGATTCCCAGTATCATTTTTATTAGGTATATGCAAATCAAAGCCTCAATAAGATATTAATTTGTATCTACAAAGTTGGCAGTAATGAGAAAAAGAGGAGAAGGAAATGGAAGAAGAAAATAGCAGTTGGTCAGAACATAGAATAATGGGAATGCTTGTATATTGCTGGTAGCATGTAATATGATCCAACCTCTGGATCATATCAGTGATTTGTCAGTACCTCAAAAAACTGAAGAGTTACTATTTGACCTAGAATGTCTACTCCTAGTTGTATATCCAGAGAATTAAAAATATATGTTCACATAAAAACTCATGTGAATATTGATGGCAGTATTCATAATAACAAAAAAGTAGAAACAAGTCAAATGTCTATCAATATGAATGGATATGCAAAAGTTGGTATATACATGTGATGGAATATTACTCAGTTATATAAAGAAATGAATGTATGTACTGATGCATGCTACAATATATATGAACCTTCAAAACATGATGCTAAGATAAAGAAGCCAGACACAAAATCATACATAATGTGTACTTCCATTACATGAAATGTCCAAAAAATGCAAAACCATAGAGTCAGAAAATATATTAGTGGTGTCTGGAAGATAGAAGGAAATGGAAATTGGGACTGTTTGCTAATGGCTATGGGCTTTACTTTGGGGTCAAGTTCTTAATTAGTCTTTATGGTCATAGGAAACTGTGAATATATTAAAAACTACTGAATTACACACTTTAAAGTAATTGAAATGATCAACAGTAAAACTTTTTAATAGGAAAATATGTCAAAATAAATATGAATTCACATGATTTATTTGGTTTTAACATAATATCTTATTGTTACTAGAGGATGCTTTTAAGGAACTACCAAATACCAGTTCTTGCTGGTATAATAGGTTGCATTACTATCCCTTCTCCATCTGGACCTCAAACCAAATATAGGACCTCTGTGGGCAAAGGCTGTTTGTCACTGGCATTGAGCCTAGATAACCCCCTGATTTATTGCCCAAATGGGATGCTTCTCAGAATGAAAGTGGCTGTTAACCATAGGGTGGCTAGTTCAACAGGCACAAACCAGACTGTCCTGGGCCACACAAGCAGAGGGGACATTCCCATCTATGCACAGGCTCACAGCAAGGTGCTCAATAAAAAGCACTTAGAGTGTGTGGTAGAGTCACTGTGACAGAGATAGCTGCCATCTGCCAGAGGTGGTGCTGGGCAGCTGAGCACTGTCCTTCCTCCTGAACAGGAAGGTTGGCTCCAAGGGAGTCCCTGTGACCCCTACTTAGGAGGGCCAGGTTTCAGTGGAGGTGGAGAAAAGTGGGTCTTCCCTTGACCTGAGAAACCTATCTGAGGTCTCCTCCTGAGGTTGTTGCCCTATTTCCTGCTCTGCATCTAATAAAGGCTGGGGCTTCTTTACCATATTAGTCTCTTCATCATCAACTGCTGTAAGTAAGAGAGAAAATACTAATCATATCAGACTGACAGAAACAAGCAGAATGGGTATGAACCAATCTCCTATGTGCCCTATTCTGACATGCATTTACCTGAAGACACTTTGGAATCATTTAATCTAATTCCTTCATTTCATGGAAGAGAAACTGAGACTTGGGAAGAGTCAAGGCTCTTCCATTTAATGCCTGCTGAAGCGCAGTATGAATTGTTGCTCTTTGTTTGTAAATTAAGCACTTAACTCCCCGTTTTACTCAGGGTGGGGAGGGAGGAAAATTCTTTAAGGAAAAAAAAAAATTATGGCAATGCTGGATGAAAATCTAGAGGGGTAAACATTGAGTCCTGTGAAGCTGTCTGCAATACCACAGGCTCAGGGAACTCAGGGTTCTGATGCCTCTCCGGCCAGCATCCAATTCCCACCTAGCCAGGACCATGCACCCAGAGCTTGGCTCAGCAATCTTACTAATGGAAGGACCATGGACTGTTGGCCTCCCTGGGCTGGCTGAGGCTTAATTGCTCACTGTCCAGAATGTACCTTAAAGGAGGAGCAGTTATATTTGTTCTTCCAGCTGATATCAACACCCAGGTCAGCCCCTTTTCTCACCTTTGGGAAAGATTTGGGATGCTCCTCTGCATGGATCAAAGGCTCTCTGCAGTCTGACCTGCCCACCCTCCGGGGTCTATATCTTTCCAGGCCTATGCTTGTTCACTAAGCCCAGCCAGACAGTACAGCTTGCCCTCCACTGAAGTGATAGCCTTTTCCCATTTTCTTTCTAACACCTAGGACAATGCCTTTCCTCCTTCTCTGGCTGAATCACAACTAATCAGACACTGGCTCCTAGAGTCCCTTTTACAGGAAAATGTTCCTGATAACTTGGTCCCCTGGTCCCCTGGCCCCCAGGTTGGTGGTGGATACTGTTCTGGTCTGAACCCACAGACTGGCATTAAGTCCCATGATTCAGCCACTAATCTGAGGTCTCCTGGGAATCTTGCTTGGGTTTCCTCTCTATCTCTGTGCCTGGCCTCACATAGGACCTGGCACAGAGAGCAGACCCCGATGCATGTGGAATGAATGAGATCTTTAGAGAGCTGACATTCCTGAACACAGATTTATCTGCAAGTTGATGCTCAGAGTGAGTGTCTCCCTTTTGCAAACTAGGGAACAATCACAAGGGGGCTTTGTACTCCTCACAAGAAGTCTCCAGCTCACTGTGCATAGGAGACACCTGGTTGAGCAGGAATTTTTGTAAATGTAGAGAAAGGGAAACTAAGAGGCAAAATGACTTAGCTAAAAGGTTGCTGGTACAGAGAGACACTTGGAGTTCAAGTTCAGACCCAGCCTCCATAATTCCTACCATGCCTCCCTTAACAGAGTGGAAGAATGTGAAATAACCCAAGCTCATTAGAGGGCTCAGGGATGACTAATGGAGAATTTGATGCTCCTTTGTTTGGGCTCTGTGGGGGTCAGGGTGGGGGCTGGCGCATCCATCCTCCTAAGTGGACTGCAGACTTTCTCCAAATTAGCCTTCTTCATCTGGTAACTTACCCCCAGGACTCAAGGAGCAGCATGTTAACTAATGAAGTCAATTAAAAGAGGCTTGAAATGCAATGTCCTGCAACTCAGGTATGCATTGGGTACAAAAGGTTTGGCCCAAGTGGAAAGGTGACAGTGTGCTAAAAATAAGCCCCCATAAAAAGTTATCCTCCATCAGCTAATTGCTACTAGGGATTCCATGTGTGAGGCGCTGTAGCCCCATGGCAGGGTCTAATTGGCCAGTCCAGGGGCAGCATCTCTTGTTTGCAGCCCACAGTTACAGAAGGGAGTGATTGCAGGAGGCCCGATTGAGCCACCGGCGGTTCCCAGACCCTCAGTGCCAAGGTGACTTTGCTCTTTGTTCTTCTTGAGGCCCAGCCCTGACAGCCTCACCTCCTCCCTGGGCCTGGCTACAAGGGTCTTGAGGGCAACTTCTGTTGTAAGCCGAATAATGTTAACAGCTGGGACGTGCCGTCTGTCAGAGGTCACTGCTGTTACATGTTTCAGAGTGAACATTTTTAGTAGAAGGTGAGACAGGAGAACTACTGCAGGCTACGCTTTGAGGCTGCAGACTTGAAAAATCAGAGCATTTTCACAGCAGTGGGCTAAGGCTGCCCGGCCACCCTGCTTGACCCTCACAAACCCTTTCAGCTCAGAGACAGCCCACTGGGTGGCAGGGAAATTGGGCGGGTGGCAGGGAAAAGCCAGTGGCCCCTGAATCAGGAGAAAAGAACTTGGATCCTGCTCATCCACTAAGAAGCTGTGTCCCCAGAGGGAAGTTACTCTTCCTCTCTGGGTCTCACTGTATGTGGACTAGGGTGAGGCTTCCCGCAGATTCTTCTCTGATGGTCAGTGAACCTGTGATTCTAAGTCTGTCTTGTGTCAGCATCTTCTTTGTTCCTTTCCAGGATCCTCCCACCATTTTTCCAATGTCCCCACCCACCAAGATATGTGGGACTTTAATTCAGTCCTCCTCAGGGACAGCTGCCCAAACTGCCTTAACCTCCCTCTTGTTCTAATCCCAGATTTCTTAGGAATCTCTGGATGGTTTTTCAAAGCTATCTTTTCTTTTTTCATTTTTGTTTTTTGATCAGTTAAAATTGGACTTCATTTATTTGTTGAAGAAAGAAGGGGATTCTTGAATGAATAGCAGTGGGGCCTACTGGAGAGTTCTTACATCAGAGGGTAGTGATCATAGCAGTCATGATAACAATAAAAACAACAAATATTAGGATAATTTATTCTGTGCCAGGCCTAGTGCTGAGCAATTAGTTGCTTTAACCACATTTAGATCTAAAGAAAAAAGAAACCATCCTATAAAGTAAATAATATTATTACTGTTCCCATTTTACCAATGACAGAACTGAGTTTGTAAAGGTTCATTGATTTTCCTGGAATCAAATAGCCAGTAAGTTTTGGAAGAGCAATTGAATCTGGGGTAAATACTGTGAGGCATTTTATCCCCGAAGACGAGCTAGAGAAGTTCTGGACTTTGATTTTAAAGCAATCTCAATCTCTCTCTCTCTCTCTCTCTCTCTCTCTCTCTCTCTCTCTCTCTCTCTCTGTCTCTACTCGCATGCATGCTCAGCTATACTCAAAATGAACAGGAGAATTCATGCATATGAATGAATTCCAAGCTTCTATGTCATCACATTGGAAGGTCAGTTTTTGTACTTGTGCCAACAGTGTCACAGTTGCTTGGTTGGGAAGAATCTCCTGGGACACACACCACACACACACACACACACACACACACACACACACACACACACACACTCTCATACAGGTACAGTATTTTTGTATCAAACACAGTCTACTTTTTATTCTGTCATTGTCATGATTGTTTTGCCATCCTGTGGTGTTATTATTCCTGTGCTCACATATCTTTTTACCAGGCTTAGCTCCAAATGGCTTTTGGCTCTTTCCAATATGCAAATCCATTCTACCCTTAAAAGGAAAATTTGCCACCATTTGAGTGGTCTGACTCTATTTTTTCCCACTATTCCATTTGCTAGCTAAATATTTTAGAAGTGGAACCATTTTTATTTCCTGTTGGAATCTTTCAGAGAAGACTAATTTGTAAGTCAGATGCAAGCACAACTTCTGCTTTTGAAGTGTGAATGGAAGGTGTGACCCTGTCCATTTTTCTCTCCTGCCCTTCTTGTTCTCCTCCTTGGCCCAGAGGACTAGAGGGCCAAGGAAGCTAAGGTTCCAAAGGACACAGTTTGGAAATCACTGCCCTCCTTCAGGCTGCCCCATGGTGGGAGGGCTGGTAAGTCAGATGCAAGGAGCTTCATGCCCTCTCTCCAGCTCTACATGAGCAAGGTCTGCCTGTGAACTGAAAGAACATTCTCATCTCTCCTAACTGTTCTTACTGGCCACAGGAAGGAGAATGTGACTCCTTAGCAAATGCCTCCTCAGGGTCTTTAATCTGCCATTCCTGTTTGTAGAAGAGCTTTAAGAGGTTTGCAGAAATGCTTTAGGAAGGAAGAAGAGGGAGCTTGGTGACTATAAATAGAAAGGCTACTTCTGAGGTCAAGAATGATAAAGGGGAAGAGAAAACATTTAAGGATTGCAGTGAGATGAGGAAAAGAATCAGAAGGATATTAAGAAAAATCAGAGTAGGAATTTCCAACAGAAAGGAAAAAGCACAGGTGTGGGGATCCCAAGCTGAATGTCAGGTGTCTGCTGTGGCTTCTACATCCCTAGCCTCCTCTATCAGTCCAGGAGCGGCAGTGCTGGGAGGGTTAAGCATGGCCTGCTTCTTGCCAGGCCCTGGGGGACACCAGCAAGGATCCATGAGCTGGAGAACTCGCCGTCTAGTGGGGAATATGCTTAAAAACTCTAAATCAGAAAGGAAATCAGGAAAGGCCTTAATGGAGATAAAAATGGCATGTTGGGGGAACTCAGTGGAGGGCCACAGCTGTGAAAATATCCAAGCCAAAACTAGGTTTTTCCTAATGCATGTTGTCCCTTTCAATGCTTAAATATGGACTTTGTGTGAAATGTGGGACCCTTCAGATTTTATCTTCACAAACTTGTGTTGACTTCCTCCTGCTAATTTAGTTGTTCTCGAAAAAGAATTCTCTTTGTACCCCCAAAGGAGCTATAAAATTGTGACTGGACTGTTTTCCACCATGAGTCAGTTGAACTCTTGCTTTAAGTCATGACGGCATGTGGCTCAGGAATTTTTCTATCCCTTCCCTGTCTGAATTTCAATGGAACAGAGCAAGATTCTTCCATTTTTGCTTAATTGCTTTAAAGTTCCTTTCACTTTTGAGTATCATTATCTACTACCTGAAACCAACAGGGAGAGGGGGAAAAAAAAAGATCTCTGACATTCAGGGACCCCTATTAGTTTGGAGGGCCTCAGTTAATTATTGGTAAGCTGGGAAGAAGACTGGATTACCATACGAATATTATAAATCCAAAGGAGAGCGTGGAGGATTATAGGATCTAATCCTATGATTTACTCATTTTCTCAGCATCCCAAATGTGGTAAAACAGGTTCCAAACCAAGTTCCTGTTTCCACTGGTGAATTAGTGCCTTTATTTACAGATGGAATCTGCAACAACCTCAACCAGGCCAGCAGTGGGCAGCATCTTTACTCTTGGCCTTAGAATTGAAGCAGTTTGTTGCTTCAGGGCCTCACAGTGCCCAGCACATAACAGGAACCTGCTCAAATAATGTTCATGGAACTAAACTGATCATGAACACAGGAAGAGGAGTGAGAATGTGCAGGGGATATGGGAGGACAAATTAGTAATACAAATGGCTGACCCTGATTAAGCATTGACTAAGAACCAGGTAACTTGCTGTGGACCTTGACTTTTTCTCTTAAATCTCACCAGACTTGTGTGAGGAAGGACTACTGGTACCCATTTCTCAGGTCAGGCACAGACTGAGATCAGGCAAGTCATATTTTAGTCTCCATGGGCTGCCATGACAAAGTACCATAGACTAGGTGTCTTATACAACAAAAATTTTTTCTCTCACTTCTGGAGGCTGAGAAGTCCAAGGTGCCACCTATGCAGATTTCACTCTGAGGTCTCTTCTCTTGACTTGTAGGCAATTGCCATCTAGCTGTAGGCTCACATGATCTTTGTGCATTGGTGGAAAGTGAGAGAGAGAGAGTGGTGTGGTGTCTCTTTGAAGGACACTAATCCTACTAGCTCAGGGTCCCACCTTTAACTCCTCCATTAATTTTGATTACTTCCTTAGAGGTCTTATGACCAAGTATAACCCACAGGAGGGGTTAGGGCTCCAGAATGTGAATGGGGCGGGGGGACATAAACATTCAATCCATAAGAGGAAACTAGCACAAGGTTGTAGAGTTAGGATGTGGCAGAACAAGGACTCAAACCCCCTTTCCCCCAAAGACTACATACCAAACTGTAAGGCAGGACCACCATGATGTGTGCCATTATAGCTTACTGTACAGGGAGGGGCTGTCATTGGAAATAATGACAAAGAAGTCTGGGCATGTACTAACCCTAAAGTCTGACTCTCTAACTATTCCTGTTTGCACCCTGTCCACCAGGCACACTGAAAACCTTGTAATTCCCTGAGGCTCTCCCTTGTGTTGCCCCCAATCCTTTGAATATGGTACTGTGTTCTAAGAGAAGCACTTCACAGCCTTGGCTAAACAGAAAAATCACCTGGAAAACATTAAAAAAAAAAAGACCCTAGGACTTACAGTGAGTTTGAAGGACATTGGCCTCCACGAATAAAGGTAGTAACATATTATAACTTTCTAAGCAAAAAAAAAAAAAAAAAAAAACTAGGAGTTCATCTAATATATTCCCTAATGAATGAATTGAAAGTATGATAACAAACAGGGAATTTATGTGATTTCAAAGCATTCCCCATGAAGGACTTATTTATTCAGAAAGAAATGGTGAAATTTACAGTGGAGAAGCTCAGTAAACAAAAGCCCTGAAGCCCCTTCATGGGATACAGTAAGAAGGCATCATGCCGTTACTGTCATGGTCCTATCCAAGATACATAACCTGAATCTAATCTTCAGACAAATCAAAATTAAGGAACCTATTTTAAAATAACTTGCCTATAATCTTCAAAAATATTAACATTCTGAAAATCAAAGGAGGCTTGAGTATTTCAGATTGAAGTCAATTTAAGAGACATGACAAACTAAAGGCAGCTTATAATTCTGAACTAGCTCTATTGCTATAAAAAAACATTTAGTAAAAACTGAATGGACACCAGGGACTAATGTGAATTTCCTGATTCTGATTGTCCTATTGTGGTTATAGGCAAACGTTCTTGTTTATAAGAAAATACAAAGTAAGAAGAAGGGAGTGGAAGGCCACCAAGTCAACAAAATACTCTCAAATTGTTCTATTTTTTAAAAAAAATAAGTTATTCTGTGCATGCAACTTTTCTGTAAGTTTAAAATTTTTGAATTACAAAGCATATAAACAAAATACTTGATATCCAGTTTTCATATAAAAACCCATTAAATCATAATCTCCAGGGAGGAGACCCAGGCTTTCCTAGCTGTTGCAACTCACAGGTGATTCCAATGTGAGCCTGGGTTGGCACCACCTGTCCCATTTTCAAAATAGGTCCTGAACCAGCAGAATTAGAATCAGTGGGAAACTTGTTAGAAATGCAAAATTTTGGGCTGCATATCAGACCTCCCAAATGATAGATTTTGATGGTGGGGCCCCATAATCTCCAGTTCATTTTGATCGTGTGATTAAATTTAAGAACTGTTGTCCTAGAACCCTCCTCATTCCTCTTCTATTCATACTTGCTCCCAATTATCCTTTCAGACTCAGCCCCTTTTCTGGGCCCATCTCTGGGCATACCTCACTATCTTAACATGCGTCTCAAGGATTAGAAATTGCCTTGTTTACATGCTAGTCTCCCCTACCAGGATTGGTCCAAGTTCCACATAATCCCTGGCATAGAGTAGGCACCAGTGCATACTTGGTTAATTGATGCTTACCAAGTGAATTGAGGGAACAAGCCATGATGTTCAGTGGTATTCTCCGAAGGCACATTTGCTTTTATTTGCATGCCCTGAAGAGGCATGCTCTGATGTGTCTCAAGTTTGTTCTCTGATGGGAGTTTGAGAAGCAATTCAGTGGAGGCAGGGGAGATGACAAGCATTTGAAACCACATGCAGAAGCACCCTGCCTTTGTGGGAGCCAGTTCTGAAGCCTTTTACTAAAAGGTGCCTGTGAGCTGCTGGGCTCTCTAATTAAACCAGATGGACTGGATGATAGCTGATTAGATTCCTGACTTACCGATCCTCCTTCTATTTACTCACATAAATATGTTGATGAGCCAGAAGCCATTTCATTCAGGAAAAGCACCTCACTGAATATTTTTAGAAAATTAAACTTTTATGGATGACCCAGTCTGCGAGCAGCTAAAATGCCAAAGTCTGTTTTCTATGGCACTTGGATGGCTGAGCTTTCAGCAGAGGGACCATGAACGAGTGTGTTTCTGCAAATGTGTGCCAAAACAACAGCAACAACAAATTACAGGCCATCAGTCATTTGGACAGAGAGAGGAGCACATCATAATGATAGACATAACCAGGGACTTGAGCACTTCTCTAACTGTCTGCATTCCTCCTGGCTTCATTTGCTGGGGTCACAACTCATTTTGCTCTCTTGATTGGTAATATTTGGGGGTAGGGGTGATAAAGAAGATGCATAAAAGAACACTTTACACATTAAAACCTATATTTCCAAACACATGCATATAAATAAAGCTACATCTGTCCATGCATAAATATGTGTGCATATTTATATCAATAATTATATGTCATACTTTTATTTTGGAAACCTCTTCTGCTCAGCATATTGATGCTCAAATAGCAAGGACCATAAGTAATGAGTGTCTCAAGAGATTCTTAATTTCAGGTCCTGCTATTAATTAGAATCCATATCCGGACCCTGTTGAAGATGTGAAGTTAGCCTGAATTGGATCCATAGATAATCATTTTATGTAATGCATTGCTTTAGGGTATCTCTAGGACAATTCTGCTGAGATGACATAAGAATGGAATAGCTGAAAGGTACAACATAGGGATTTATGGCCCTGCCAATGTATCATGTAAGTCAAGAGTTCAAACCTCAGTTCCAAGTTGCTCAGATTGGCTTTGACTGTGAAAATTGATGTTGAGCTGGATTGACTTCCTTGGCTAAAGTATATAATCAGAACTATTCAATCACATTCAAAGAGTATTTTTGACTGCCTGTTGGGTTGCTATCTTGTGTTTGCTTCTGTGGCAGATGCAACATATTTAGTACATATCAGATTTACCAGAAATATGGATGCATTCCCTTTTACAGTGAAAGCCAAGATCTGGTTGTTCTTTACAGGCAAGGCAGGCCTGGGAGTGTAGCTCAGTCATAGAGCACTTGCCTAGCACAGATGAGGCCCTGGGTTTGATCCCCAGCACCATAATTTTAAAAGTTTTAATTTTTTTTAAAAATTTAAAACTTAAAGGCAAAGGAGGTCTTTGGAAGATCAGAGAGATCAATGTGTAATATTCTGTTCACTTGTTCATTGGTCTAGTATTTAATATATTCCTGCCATTTTCCAGGTATGGTTCTAGGTTTAGGCAGTGATTTGCAACAAAAGTTATGATCCCTTCTTCTTGGCACTCAAAATTTGTAAGTGTGAAGTAAAGTTTTGTGAAAGTAGAGTGACTATCATTGGTTGAACTTGCAAAGTGACTGAGGAGATGACTGATCTTCCAGAAATGAATCATAAAGCTATCTCTGCAGAATATTGTTATGGGCTGAATTAGGTCCTTCTTAAAAAATTCACATGCAGAAGTTCCAATCCCAGCACCTTAGAATGTGACTGTATTTGTAGGTAGAGTCTTTGGAGAGTAAACATTGTAAAACTTAAGTGATTAGATTGGGTCCTAAACCGACATGATCAATATCCTTATAAGAGGAGGAAATGTGTGCACCAAGGGAAGGCCATGTGATGAGAGAGAAGAGGGCCATTTGCAAGCCAAGGAGAAGGATCTAGATGAGAGCCTTCCTCACAGCCCTCAGAAGAAACCAACTCTGCTAAAGCCTGGATCTTGGATTTCCAGGCTCCAGAATTGTGAGGCTATAAATTTCTGTCATTTAAACCACTCTGTATGGGTACTTTGACATGGCAGTCCTAGCAAATAATACCTGTATATTGAAAGTGAACTCGCAGGTGAGGACGGGCCTGGCCTGGGGAGGGTGAGTAGCAGTGAGAAAGGGGTGGGGTAGGGTGGTTGGTCAGGTTTTGAATAGGGAGGGAGGGTGGCATAATTATATATAAGAAAATGAAAGAAAGGAGGAAAGGGAAGAAGAAAGTGGGTAAAGGGGAAGGAAAGAAAAGAAACCAGTGCTTGGGAGGGAAAAAAAAAAACCTAGCTCTTACAAACAGAGAAATCAAGACGCAGCAACCTTTGCATCTTAATAGCTTCATCAGTGCAAAAGAGGCTTCTGCCCTCTCCAGAGGACTCATTCCCCTTGATGTCGTGTTTATTGAATTGTTTTAAAAAGAAGCAAAATGGCTTCATGTTGGGCTAGTTCCTTTTTTCACTCAGATATATTAAGTGCTTCCAGTGTAAGACTCTCTTTGTCCCTTGTAATTATATACTCTGGCATTTCCTTAATGCTGGGATTTAGCGTTTTAAGCCCAGTGGGCAGAGACCATTGCTAATTCTATGTTTGGATGTGTGCCCTGGCCATTGATGGACCTTGGGATGGCATCAAACTAGGTGGTGAGAGATCAGGGAACCGAGAAGGTGATGCTTTGCCATTCCGGTTCTATCACAGGATGCTCCATGACAGGGTGTTGAAAAATTAAGCCAGGAAGGAAGGGTGGTGCTTCAGACGTGAAGTCAGACACTTGCAGTGTGACCTGGTGCTCAATAGGCATAAAAAATGCCTATCAAACTCAAGGCCTGTGATATGCTAGTCCTGCTGGCTTGGAAAGTTGTTCTCATCAAGGGTCTGACATACTTGTAAAAGAGTCTGATGACTTTCATTAGTTTAGAAGACCATTATTCCCAACCCCCAATAATACCAAAGCTCCTACCTAGTCCCTGCCTGGAGTCCTGGTCTTGGACCGTAGGCCCCATCCTTTCCACTGGTGGTCAGCAGGACCAGCCCTGAAGTGAAAGGGGTTACTCAAGTACTTGGAAAGGGATAAATGATAGGCGTCCGGGGCCCCTTCACTACTTTCTCTGGAGAACACTCGCTGATGGGGAAAATCCTGTCTGTTGCAGGGAGAGAGCAGGGAAGAGAAGCCTTTCTCTGTGGTTCAAGGAACATGCCTGTGGCATCATTAATGTGCCATAATTCAATGCAAGTTCATAATTTAGGATTCTCAAGAATCTCAGACAAGACTTCTCCCCACCCACAGCCGCTTTAGGACTGCTTCAGCCAGCGGGTGACTTGTGTGTGTCTGAAGCATCCACCATGTGCTCTGCTGCTAAGGCTGCAGGGCCTGGTGATATGGATGGTGTTCCCCACAGTGCTCCTTGAGAGCTGGCCACTGCCCACACCACTGTGTGCTGGACCAGCCACAGCCCCTCCCTACTCCCACTGGCTGTCCTCACGTCCATTTGCCAAAGGCAGCACTGCCTGCCATAACTCCCAGACTCCAAAAGTTTCTCCTGGCCCTTTCTTCCTTGTTTTCCTCTTCAGGACTCAGATATGAAGACCTAGGGAATGGACAGGAATGACATCTCAGAATGACTCTCTCCCCTGGACCCTAATTTGTCTTCACACTGTGACTCTCCAGGCTTCTTCCCTTGAAATGGGGCTTTCCCAGGCGGCTCCCTGCAAATAGTCACCCCCCCCCCATTCCACCAGCCATACCTGCATCCTAGAGTAAGGACCACTTAGACTCAAGCTAAGGTCTCCGCTTCATGAAGAATTCAGCTAGCCCATGGGGGTCCTCTTTGGTTATTGACCACAACTCTTCCAAATGGGCATGTGAATGCCTAGATTACCCGAAACCAGATAGTCCCAGGAAGACTTTGGCAGAATAGAAAGACCACGAAGGGATGCGAGTTAGGTGGACTCTCCATGACACCAGACTGTTCCATTTACTAGCTGTGTGACCGTGGGCAGGTTTCAAAGACTTTCTGGGCTATGGTTTCCCAGTCTCATAAATGAGGTAATTTCATCATACAGCCTGCAGCCAGTGTGCGTGAGTGAAACTATGAAACGAGGGTAGAGTGCTGCCTGTGAATAGGAGATGCTAACTCCATCTTGCTTTTCTTGTCTCTCCGTTCCCTCAAGCAGGGAGTAAGGAATAATTTGACATAAATCTTTGACCTTAAACCACCCACTGATGAACCTCCCCTTGAATATCCTGGTCAGAAAACCCCATCAAGGGTTCTTGTTGCAGCTGAGATGTGTAAGTCCCTGAGCCTCGTTCCTCCTAACCAGGGCTGAAATCCACACCTGTCTGCCAGAGGCTCTCAGAATTTGCTAGCATAATGGCCTAACTGGGCCATTCCTGCTGAGTTCTGTAGCATTTAGTAGAGCACTTTCATCAACATGTAGACGGTGCTCAGAAAAGGCTTCGGAGGAAACTGAGGGAGGTGTCATAAAGCAGTCAGCCGAGAAGAGAGTGGAGGAATGGGAGGGAAACCTCACAGATCAGTGCCCACTCCTTGCCAGTTGACCACCCCGAGGCAGCCACGGGGCCCAAACATAGGTGATTCCAGCTTCCTTTCCATCACTAGCCAGAAATGGCTAATTGGTCTAGGTCCAAGGGAAATCAACATAGACCTCTTCAGCTCCTTTTCAAACTTGTCTGTTTTCAATCATCTGCTTCCACCACCCACCAGCCACCACCATCATTCACCATGACTCCTGATGATGTATAAGAGTGCTACTTAGTAGACAGCACCTTACAACCCACCCTCTTCCCCTGGCTCCAGAATGGACCCTCATGCACCCTGAGCACCTAAGCCGGAGAAGTATGGTCTAGATTCCGACTTCCATGTCTTAGAGAAGGTAAAAGCACAGACTTTGGAATCAGAGCTGGTCTGACCTTTTGATTATTCAACTTGGGAGCAAGTCATTCAACCTCTGAAAGCTTTTGTTTCTTGTGTGATGGGGATAATCAAATCTGCCTCATAGCTGGAGAGTTAAATGAGTGCACGCAGCACATCAGAATATCTGTCAGGTGGTGTGATTGCTCTTTATAGGAAGTGGGAACATAGTGGGGGTAAGATGCTTTTACTCAACTGTTTCCCTTGAAGGAAGATGCTCTTCCCACCTTTTAAAACCTTGCCTATTTCTCATGACCACAAATGATGTCACCTCCTTATTGTCTTCCCAACTTTCCATAACCGTTTACTTTCCTTTGAACTCATGCCTCTCATCTGCATTCTACTGTTCCCTTGGCCTTTGTCTCTTCCTATACATCCTTCTGGGCAAGTCTTATATTTTCCTGAAGTGACTGTAAGCCCTTTTAGAGAGGTCCATGCCACCACTTTCACACTTCTAATGAGAATTATGTTCCATGGCTCCCAGGGGTTGTGATTATCAGTGAATATGAACATTCATGTTTGGGCAGGTGGACATGCTAAGGCTGCCAAGTATTCATTTCGTGGTGTTTAATATGGTGTGCTTATGTGTCAAAGACAGCTCAGAAACAGCTAATGTAAAGTGCAGGGGTTGAGGAAGCAGCCCAGCCTTAACCAGAGCTCTAAGTGCCACATTCAAGGGCTGCCCTCAGAAAAGAACAGTTGCTTTGGTCTGCACCTTCCCTTTGGGACCAGGTGAAGGCAGTTGAAGATGGATCTGGGAAATTCCATGCTGCTCAAGAACCATCTGAGAACCTTCCCAGTGCTTGGTTGTGACAGCAAATGCTGAAGCGGAAAAAAAAAAATATTTCCATCTGTCTGCACTAATCTCCTGTTTCTCCTGCAGTTAGGAAGGGAGGAGGTGACTGAATCAAAGGTTGCAGTAGGGGGGATGAAGGGCTGAAGAGCCAGGCTTATGTTCCTCTGCCAGATCATTTTCTAGTCAGGGCAGGAAATGCCAAACTTCTGTGGCTGTTGGGTGTAGGTGCTGGGAATATAATCATTTAAACTGTGATAATTGAAGGCATTAAAGAAGAAAGCCCATCTGCAAAACTCCCAGAAGAGGAAAGGTACTCGGAAGGCAAAGCAGTCCACTCTTCATCTCCAGCTATAGAGAAAAGAAAGCCACACTTGGTCAGGAACAGAGCACCTTTCCCTGTCCAAGTAGAGTCTACCCATCTGCAGCAGGCACCCTGTGCCAAACAAACCCAAGCTCCAGCACCTTCTACATATTTATTTGAAGACCTTCTATGTTTGTGTGCATAGAAGGTCCATGTGATGCCTGTATCCGTTACTGCTTTCAGGCAGGGACCCCAGGGAGCATAGATCTGATGAGGGCTTTGCATTCACCATCAGTTACGCAACCCGAGTCTTGTTTCGCTGCCCATCAAGTTAGCATGTGCTTGTGTTGGCTCGAGTTGGCGGTTCTCAGTGCTTCTGGAGGCTGGCCAGGTTGACAACATATATCCGCAGATTAAACCATTAAAGCCATAATGGCTTCTTCCCCCTCCTCCCTCCTTCTTTCTCTTGGCCCATTCATAGCCAGAAAAGTCTCTCAAAGGAAAAAAAAAAAAAAAACCTCAGTCTGTGCCCGCCCTGGGTCAGCATAGCAGCTGAGACGCCCTATGACAACACCAACTTGCTTGCTTTAGACAATCAGCCTGTGACTTTTAAGTCTGTCAGTATATCATTAGGTGATAACTATTTTCTTTGACTTATTTTTCATTCCTTGTGGATCTTGGCTTCGAGGGCCAGGTGTGACTGTGTCTCCTGTGTGGGAGGATTGAGCCTGGCCCTGTGCTTTCATTGGCCATCAGAGAACTCATCTGTGAAGAGGTTTCTATTGAGCATGATGGATCTTGTCCCTAGTGTTATGCAGGGCACTGTCACGCATCGAGATATAATAATGTGGTCCCCAACTTCAGGGGGCTTACAGTTCAATCAGAACCCACACATATAATAGCATGATACAATATGAGAAAAACAATGGAATGTGAATGTGAAGGAGTGTGGGAAATTGGGGACACGGGAAGGGAAGGGGTGCTAACTGCTCTGAGAATATGCTTCCTGAGGGAGGTAGAGTTGAAGTCAACCTTCATGGACTGGTCAGAAGATGATGAATAAAGCCTGTATATACTGGTACTTAAGACTGAAGTCTCTAGAGACAGATTCCTTTGGCTGAAATTCCAGCTCTGTTTCTTCCTAGCTGTGGGACCTTGGGCAAATTACTTAACCTCTTGGTCCCTCCGTTTTCCCAGTTGTAAAATGAGGATGATAATATTAGTATCTGTCTCACCTGCCGCATCAAGAGTACTTGAAATGATGGCATAAAGTCCACAGCTAAGTGGAAATAATGATGGTAGAGATGCAGGGAGAACAGGCAGGACCATCTAGCAAGAGGAGGGTGCATCAAAATCCAGAGGGAGTCAGGTGTTCCTGGTTTTCAGAGAGCCAGAGAAGGCATCCTAGGAGTGTGGACTCAGTGCAGTGGGAAATAGGGAAAATAGGGAACTGGTTTTAGAAATTTTAAAAAAATGTATGCTAGACTGCAATGTGGTGGAAGTGGATTTTAAGGGAAAAATGGTGTGTAGGCAACTCATTCTTCCTGGCCATTTGAGTTTCTAGCCCCTGCTTGCCTCAGCAGGTCAACTGGGTAGACAGACGCCTACTCAGCCATGCCAGTGGGTCAAAGAATCACTTATTTTCTGAGCAGGTGTTTTATTTCTAATCAGATGGGGAAATGTCTGACCTATGTTGGTGGATGCTTAAAATGCCATGACAACTTCGACATCTCCTTCCTAAGAGGGTTACCCAAGTCTGGGGTTTGTGTCAGGAGGGCAGGTTAAAATGACTGGCTCATTTGTTCCTGGCAGGTGCCTTTGCCAGAGGAATTTCATAAGAGCAACATGCTTGTTAAATGCCTCGGCTCAAAGCTAATGATTTTATGATAAAGTCAAAGACTTTTCCTTAACATGTCTCTATGGAATCATGTAATTTGGAGTGAGAAGGAAATGCACAGCAATGAGAGGGAGAGGAAACTAGGTGATTCTACAAACTGAGAAGAATTATCCAGAACTTCAAATCCTAGTTTCAAGCAGTTTTTCCCTCCTTTCACAGAAAGGCCTGTTTCCATTCACTTCAGGGGCTAAAGAAGACTTCAGGTCTGTCTGATCCAGTGTTTCTTAAAGTATGCCCCACCAGTTCCTGAGCCATTTAAAGGTTTCACCTTCCATGGTCCACCAAATGTGGAAATGAAGACTTCAAGGACACCAGCAGGTTCATAATGAATGTCAGTCTTAAATGCTACCATTAACATTGTGATGACTGCAAGAACATCAGCCATATTTATGGGGTTTTTCTGCACTTGACATTTTTCAGTTTGGCAAAGAACTCTTGTATGTTAAGGTTCTTGGCAACATTAGTGTTTGGTGGAGTTTTAGGACACTCTGACTTTGTCTAGTTTGCAGATAAGGAAGTTGGGACCGTCACTATCAAGTTCATGGTTGAACTAGGACTCCAGTTCAGATCTCCGGAGCCTTTCCTTCAGAGTTTCAGAATTCAAATTAGGCAGACCTAATATTTTTCTCCTTGGATCAGTGTTTCTATTGTCTCTCCATTTGTTACACCAAGGCCTATAGACATAGAATCTCTGATATATCTAATATATGACCTCTGCTCAGTAGGCATAAAGGAAAAGAAAAGGAACACTTAATTTCTCTTCTTCCTGCACTGAAGTGACCAATAGGAATGGTAACCCCAGTTTTTGAAATTTTCAAAATTCTACATATAATCAACCTTGCAACTTACCCACAGGATCCAATAGCAGGTGCAACTTTAAGAGGTTCACCAATTTAAAGACTCACATGGTGTGTGAAGAGCTTCTGTGTTCTCTTTGGTTGGGAAAGGAGTCAAATTTGGACCAGAGTCCAAATAGGCCAAGATCAGTAACCAATATAGGCAACCACCTAAGGATAGGCTTGAGTAAAGATGCTGTGCAAATCCAATGCCTGGATATCTTGAACTGTGCCATAACCTGTCCAACAATCAGGAACTTTCTTCCTACAGTACATTTCCTAAATAATATATTTTGTGGACATTAAATTTTCCTTAGCAACATTGACTTCCATTGTTGCTTAGCTATGAGTCACTATAGGAGGCATTTGACCTTTTTATCTATATTCATTTACTACTTACAACTGTGGCAAAGTCCTAATTACTTGGCCTTCAGTAAGATGGTTAATTACTCTGCCTCATTTTCCTTATCTGTAAAATGGGGATGAGACTCTATCCTCCCAGAGTGATTGGGAAAATTGGGTATCATTGAATGAGCCTCTATCTTCATGACTGGCATCAACTAGACAATTAATATGCAGTCATTCACTTTTGGAGCAGAATTTTTATTATGGAGGAGATTATAAAATCTCATTTTTCTCTCCACCTCTACCCAAACAAGGCAATTAGTTCATAAATAATAAAAGTATTTTAGATAGTTGTATGGTTTGGTAAGGAGGCAGTGGACCCCATTAGCCTGCTAAATCCAGAATGAAGAATCTCCAGGGCAACTTCTTACCAAGATTAAATGGAATCTGATTTTTGTGCACATGAAGGCTCGGCCAATTTGAGTCTGGTGTTTAATCCACTATGAACATCCTTTATATGAAACCTCTGCCATCACCATTTAAGAAAATTAATATTTATATCAAACATCTTCTATAATGAGATATGAACCTTTGCCCACCAAAATTCTAGCTCAGATTTTAGATTTGCATATTCCCATAGTCAGGTTGCTGAATAATTTATCTATCCAATTGGAGAAATAAAGCAGATGCATGATTTCAAAAGAGACTTGAATCAAAGCAGATCAGTAATTCTTCTCTTTTTAAGGTATTCTGGGTTAGGAGGATAAAAAAAATTATTCTAAAATCAAATATGTTTTATAGATCATTTCAGATATTATTTATGTTTATAAAACTTCTTATTGGATAAAGCATGAAAAGTCGGGGATATATATATATATATATATATATATATATATATATATATATATATATATATATGATTTATAGATGGGGGTCCAAATACTTGCATTTGAAATGGAAATGTAGCAATTCACTAGGATAATTGATTAGCTCTTTCAGAGTATTTTCTCCTTTTTTGTGTTCTCAACCCCTTCTGTCCTATCCACCATTTTTCTTTTCCCATCTAACTAGCTCTTACCCTTTAAGTGTAAGATCAGGTATCGTCTCCTCCAGGAAAGTTTCTCTGGAGTCCAGGTGGGCTAAGGGTTCTTTCTTCATTTTAACACCAAGCCCTTTGTTTATGGGCAGCGCAACTCTGAGCACCTTATTCTGGAATGATTAGTACGTGAGTTCATCTGCCTCACTGAACTGCAACCCCCTCAGCACCTCAGCAAAATGTCCTTTCCCTCTTTATTCACCAGGCACAAAGGCTACCCCAACGTGGGTCTTCCATAGTGTCTACTGAAAGGAATGAAAATAAAGCCTGGACATTGCGTCCCATTGTATTGTGTAGCCAGAGAGATACGTGAAGTGATAGAATGGGTGGAAACATAGCTAAAAAGCCCTCTTGCATTTGCAAGTTCTTCAGTGCAGAAGATGACAGGCACAATGGAGTCCTCACCTGCCTTTCTTGGCAAAGTTCCTAACTGTGGATGTTGAGAGGATGTTAGACTTCTCTGCAGTGGAAATGTGGGCCGAGTTTACATTTCTGAAACGCTCTCGTAGACCCACAGTGTCTATTTCAGAAATAGCACTTTGTAATATTGCCTTACTTGAATTTGTATCCTAGCACAGCCATTTCTCATTCTGTATATCTGTCCCCCACGACCCAGGTGCATGTTTGAATCACCACTGTTGAGCACAGTGCCTGGCACTTAGGAGGCACACTGCCAACAGGCTGTGAATGGATGCCTGAGTAGATTCCATACTGCTTTCCATTCAGATCTCGCTTGATTCACTGCAAACAGCAGTACTGTGAGTCTGATTGGATTACTTATTATCCTACTTCACAGATGCCAAAACTGGTCATCACAAAGATTGCTTATGATTTCATAGCAGATAAAGGGCAGAACCAGGACTCATACCCAGGACTTCCCAAGCTTGATCCATGCTCCTTACTCATGGCTCCCTCTTATATTTACAGTAGTCTAGTACATATATGGTCATTACAGGGATAGTGGGACCAATTAAATCATTGCAGGGATGGTGGAACCTATTAAGATATTTTCCCTAAGTCAGAAAGAGAGATTATCATACAATAACATCTCCTATTTATTGAGTCCTTGAGATACCAAATGCTTTAATCAAGTCATCCTAACTAATACACCAGGAGGTAGCTACTGTTATATCCTTCATCTCACACATGAAGAAACTGATGCACAGTTTATTTATGTAATTTGTACATGGTCACAGAGCTGGTTCTTGGTAAGAGTAGGATTTGAACCCAGGCAGTTTGGTTTCAAAGTCTCCTACTCTTAATTGCTCATCTATACTGTCTTTGAGAAAGACCAAATTTTATCTAAATTGCCATTGTTGCCTAAAAGATCAATGCTTTATGAGCAATTTTGACCTTGGGTAAATGACTTAATATACCTGGGCCTCTGCCTTCTGATTTGTAAAATGAAGAACTTAATATCTACCTTTCGGCATTGTGATGAGAATTAAATAGTAATACATGAAGAATATGCTTTATAAGCTATAAGACATTATATAAATGAAAGTTATTATTGTATATTGGGGGAAAAAACCCCAAACTGTTCTAATAATAATTCGACTGAACAAGTGTTTGTGGAGTTTATACTGGGGGCAAGGCATGATAAAAATAAGAGGAATCATTCTATTCATCACTGAACGTAATGCTCTTAAACTTCCAACAAGAAAATATGCTTTCCCTTCTTTTTATTATAAACCTGTAGGTGAAATTGTCTAACAAGAAAGGAAACAAAATCAGGTGAAGCAATCTTGTTTAAAATGTGCCAGTGATTACAGTGCTGTTTATTATTTTCTGTTTTCAATAATACACCATCCTGCTTAAGAGTTCTATGGACTATTATTGTAATTTCAGATGTCATCTGACATCTTTGGAGAGTCTATGACTGTAAACTGTACTTTTCTCAGTGAAATAAACAAAATGAATAAAGAGAACACACACTAGAAAGCTGTAAAGAAGTTAGAGAGGCCTCAGGACTGTCAAGACTGAGAGTCAGAATTCTTGGTTGGGTCTGATTCCTCACAGTGATGCATCCTGGCTCTGTAGCCTGGAGTAAGGTACACAGGCTGGTGGGCTGGCTCTCCGGTTCTTCTCCAGCAAAATACAGCAGGAGTAACTTGGTGAAAAACAGCTTGTCATGGCTTCTGTAAGGTATAAAAGAGAGTTATTGTTCTTATGTTGAACTCCCAAGAACATTGAGCATCTTTTTGAAAACATTTGTACTTGAGTTAGAACCAGGAATTTTAAAGTCATGAAAGCAATGTCTGGATGAACAGGACCACAACTAGCATTTATTTGGCACCTATTGGTTAGACAACCAACAAGCAAGAGTTAACTAGAGAAAAATGCCCAGTTTTGTCAGCAGTTCCATATCGAATTCAAACCTGTTATTACTAGATGACTGTAAAGAGGAAGGAAGCAAGTACCTGCCCTCAAGCAGCATGCCTTCCAACTCCAAATGTGATGACAGCTGATTGAGACCCATGATAGGCTTGAGTTGTTCGGGGGAAAGAACTGGCCTGCTAGGACTCAGGAGTGTGTGAGGAGATGACATTTCATCTGCGACATGAATGTTCAACAAGATTTCCCTTGAAGTTTTTGGCAGCAAGCTTTTCTCATGTTTGTTAAACCCCACACAAGTCAATAGATGATAGATACCAGATCTGTTGGGAATAAAACTAGGACCTCTCCCCAAAACTTACCACCATAAAACTAATGCTTTCACCATACACTTTTTAAGAAAGACTTGAGTGTCACCCTTACATTTGGGGGACTTTCTCTTTGAATGTGTCCAGACACTCATTTAATTAAGATTCAGCTGCTGGCCTACAGAGCTTGAAATGTTTCTGAAAGTTTTCAATAGTCTTAAAAGATCCTTCTCGTTCCTTTTGCAAAACTAGTGTTTGTGACACAGAACAGATGGTATGAAATGAAGCATTATCAGTTGATTTCACTTATAAGCCAAATGCAGATAAAGATGTAAGGAGGAGCAGACTGGGAAACGTAAAGCTTAAGATGTGTAGGAGTGTGTCAGCGCCATTTCCAACATCCCATCGTGGGATCTATGGCAAATGGAACAAGACACCAGTTGACAAGGCAAACAACGTTAAGTAGTAACCCCTCAATCCAGGCTCTGTGTCTCACCATGGAACATCCGGTTCCAGAGTTCAGAGGAGGCCACAACAAGTAGAGCAGAGGTGGTGGTCATGGGGTTGTTGCCTGGGTCCACATTCCTAGTGGATGTGCTGGCGATGGCATCCAGAGCTGCTGGGATTCTCGTGCACGTAGTCGTACTGGGTGCTGCATGGAAGAGGGAGGTCACCCTCTTTGGCCAATTTATTTTTAGCTGCTGAGTTCACTCCACCATGCCCACACGCACGTTAGTTCTATATTGAGATAATTTATTCTGGAAAACAATACTGATGAACTTGAGAATCCATGCAAGGGTTGGGATGACAACTTGCTGTGTTTTTGTTATGATGGGTAGGAGATGATCTGGCTGGCTGGGGAGTCCTGTGGGATTCAACTATCCCAGCACATCAGGCTGGGAGACTCCCAGGGGAGGCACTGTGTCTTGGGTGTGTTGTGATCTTTTGTGGAGCCAAGTTCCTGACATATGCGAGGGACTTTGGAGATGCTGGTGAAGGAGAGAACGAATGACAGGATGCCACAGTGGTACTATACTCCTTCACTCCAGTTCAGCTAGGAAAGACAGCTCACATTTTTTTCTTCTCATTCATTGCTTAGAATATACTTCAACTCAACCCCTTCCTCTTTCCTTTTGCATTTCCAAGCCCTCTTATCTCCCCTTCTCTGGAACAACCCTCTGACTGCTCCCCCTTCATGATATCTCTCTTGCCGGAATTAAGATATCACTCTCTTCTGCATCTGTTCTTTGAAACCCGAAGAGAACATAAACAGGTTCTAGTTTCCAGTCATTTAACGGGTTTGGGTCTCATGGTTCCTGAGAGTAGGGGCTGTGCCTTTGTACTCTACCCCTCATGGAGGGTAGGAAGAATCTGGAACTAGAACTGGAATCCACATTCATGTCCTGGTTCTGTCCTTAATATTTATCTTATCTTTGTCTCATCACATAACTTCTCTAAGCCTCATTTTTCTCATCTTTTAAATAGGACTGAATTATGATTGGCAAGGTGAGAGTATAGGATGAAGTAAAATTGATTATGTAAAAGTGTCCAGCATAAATTCTATATTGTTTGCTGTTGTTGTTACTTGTCTTTGACAGATGCAAGCACTAGCTGAGAACTTCATCTATTTGTAGTTACTGTTTGTGGAGTGACTGAGGAAGTGAACCAGGAAGAGTATTTTGCCTTCCAGAAGTGACCCTTATAAGTCATTTGTAATGTTGGCATTTTGGAGTGGAAAGAAGAAAGGCATTTCTTTCTTTTAAACGGATGGTGCCTTGTATTTGCATCACAAGAAAAACAGAGACTTTTTTCCTTTCAATTTTACTTTTCATCTTTAACACCTGTGACTTGTGTTTCTTGAATCAAATTCTCCTGGAAATAAACAATAGGGTTTCCATCTCTAGGTAGTTTTGTCTCCATCCTTTCTGAAAGACCTTTAAATCTTCCCTTTCCCAAATATCTATTTAACAACCTGGGCATCTTGGGGCACATCTCTTCTGACCTGATTGGCTTGGCTGCTTTCACTTTCCCTGCGGTAACATCTTCAAGAGCTGAAGATACTTAAAACAGCCACTCAGCCATGCTCTCCAAGGAGAACACCATCCTTCACCAGAGATGCCCAGGGGCAGCCATGTGGATAGCACTGGTGCCACTCATGATGCCCGTGGAGAGCTGCCCCTGAAGCCCCGTGCTGCCTGGGATAGTTACCATCACTGCTGGATCCCCCATGGACTCCCTGCTTAGGTACCAGCTCCCAGTGCTGCAGCTGTGGACAGAAAGCAGCCAAGACCTCTGCTTGTGTTCACCAGGTGCTGCCCATGTTTGTTTCAATTTGGTTTTTCCTTCCCATGCAATTTTATCCACTCAATCGCAAAAGACACAGGACAGTTGGGATGACTTGCCTCTGATCTTTATCCTGGTTTTCTCAGAGAAGGGGGAATCCTTGTGACTTGGGGTCTTCGTACATCCCCTATAATACATGAGTATAGATGACAATGTGAGCTGCCTGGGATTTTCCAAGGAAACACTCCATCTGAATCAATTAATTCTTCTTCTCAAAATATAGGGTTTTTGTTGTTGCTGCTATTCCTTTGTTTCTGATACCACTTCTTGATGGAGCATAGTCTTGTTCGTGGTGGAGGGGGAAAGGAGATTAAAAGGAAGAGATCTGGGGAAAGAGCTGTTTTTCTCCTTGCAGTGAGAAGGCTTATTTCTTCTAACAAGAACCATTCTTGGTAGTTGTAGCCAGGAGAGCTTTATTCTTTCCCTCACCTTCCAATCTGCAGTGGCCACCATACAACATTTCCCTGACGCGAGCTCAGACGAGCCACGGTCTCTTGGCTGAGAGCCAGGCCCGTGTGCTAGCCAGTTGGCACCACCTGCTTGTGTGCAAGAAGCCAGCATTTTGTACTGTCCCCAGAGGTATCAGCCTTGCGATGCCTCACTCCTTCCAACAGGAACCTCGGAATACTTATTTCCCTTAAAAAAGAGAGATGAGAGTTCCTATTGTCCCCCATGGCACATGCAGGTCATAGGCTCGTGTGTTTGGATTTTTAGAGAGAGGACGGGGAGGGAAATAATATTTTATGAGTTGTCTCTCCACTCTACCCCCAAACTGCTGGATTTGCTGCACATACTCAACTCTAGCTGTCCTCACTCTGCTCTTAAGCCAATCAGCTGCTGGCCCTTTCTGCTCTAAAACCAAAGTAGGCTGTTTGCTTTCTTTATTGTTGTTTTGTTCTCTTTATTTTGCTCCTAGAGGCATGTGTTCCCTCTCCCAACTGTGGGCCCTGTGGAAACTCTGGGGCATCTGTGTACTCTGCCTGTTGCTAAACCCAGGACACGATCAGGAGGAATTCTACCATGCTGGGCCTATGGCCTGCTCAGCCATGGGGGGCTGGTATGCAGTTTTAAGTGTTGCTGTTGTTACTCACATATTTCTAGGTTTCTGTAGGGACATTGGAAGTAGTTTCCTGCCCTCTGGGACTATAGGAAGCATCAGTCAGGAATTCTGGGCCATGCTGTTTTCTATGCATGGATTTGTTTCTCTCCACTACCACTTTGCCCACTAAAGCAGTTCATATGAATTCCTGGTCCCTAGTACTGTGTTGGATGCAGATGGCTAGTTCTAGATCAATGGTTCTGGCTCTGGTTGCATATGAGGATCTCCTGGAAGTTTTTAAGCAATTCTGATGTCCCTGCTCTATCTCAGACCAGTTAAATCAGATTTGCAGAGCTGGATTAAGATAAGCTGGGCCTCAGAAATGTTTTATCCTCACCTGGTACATCTCATGTTCAGTGTATGTTGCAGTTATTTGGTTTATAGAATTTCTTGGACAGCCCAAAGGCCCTGTGTAAGCATGTGTGTAGTGTTTTCCTTCATAGGAATTTGACTGACTGCTAATGGCAAAGACCCTGGTTTGCCAAGCTAGCAGGAGTGATACATACTGACATTACAGACCCCCTTATCTGTTTCCCTTTGAACCAGCTGCTCACTTTTGTGAGATAACTGTCTGAGGTTAATGATGCCATACTTGGAGAACAGACTTTTTGCAGATACCATTGGGCTGAGACCCTCAGTCTCCTTGTACAGTCCTCTAAACCAGCAACTGAAACTTTGCATTGAAAACATAATTCTCTTGGAACCCTGATCAAGAAACAACATCCCCTTTTAAGTGTAACCTTGATTATAGCAAAGAGCAAGAACACCTCAGAAGAGTGACTACAAGAGCCAGAACAAGATGGGATAGAATCAGAATTGACATTCCTAAGCTAGCTTTAAATGTGAGAGGGAATAAAAAGAGAAATGTATGAGGTTAAATGCTAAACTTGGCAGTGTACTTCTAAAATATCCTGCAGAACCTGGCAATCTTCCTCTGCACCCCGGTTTCCCCCAACATCATAGCAAAGTCTCCTTTCTTTCTAAACTACTAGTTGAAGGGCCAAGTCTCAAAATCAGAAAATGTTGCTGTGCATAGCCGCTTGGACTTTATTTAGAATATGATGCCAGTAAAGATGCCCTATCTCCAGCTGTCTTGATTTGGGTGAAACAATTTCAAAGGAGTATATATGCTTAAAATAGGAAGTTGTTATTCAACCATTCAACAAAGGTGGAAAAGAAAATCTAATAATTTTGACCTTCAGTGAGCTGCCATTTCAACTCTAATGGGGCTTTGCAGGCTTGATAATATTATTAGCCTCGTTTGTTCCAGAGTGTGTGAAGGCACTGGGGACCAGCATGAAGTTGTGTCATTCTCTTGTTGTGCACAGCTTCCCATACCTTCCCACCCGCACCCAGGGTGTATTCTATTATCACTTTTGCATATAAGCCCAAAGATTAAATGCAGTGTGTGTTTGAAGGAGGCTAGGGAGATCCAGAATAAAGAGATAACATAAGTGTTTGTATGTATATGTACATAACATGCACACAGTGTTCTAACAGCCAAGCCCTAAGTAATATTGGTAACAGGAAAATGCAGTTAAGTGATAATTTTACAAACTGATTATAAGCCATTGCTCACATCAATGTGTGGCTGGGGCTATATCCTTAATGTGAAGTAAGCATTAGTTATGAGAAACTTAACATATACCTTTTTATCCATGGACAAATGATGGCAGAACATCCTGCTTAGCATGCACAATGAGCCTTGAGAATAGAAAAGTTAGAGGAAACCTGGTTCTCAAGTTTGACAGTAAGCAGAGAGAAGCACGCTGACTTGAGATTTGGTCTTCCTTGGGCGTATATCCCAGCTGTTTCCAAGCCCAGTGGCCTTGACCTTGAGACATGAATTCACTGACACTCAGTTTCCACATCTAGGTACAAGTTTTGAAAGATGGTCTGTGTGCAGAGTATCTGATCATTTTTTAGGAGTCTCATAGTTACTTTTATGATGATAATGTAGTTTTTTTGCTGATTATTTCGTTTTCAGCAAGGTCTGTCACAGGAAAAAAAAAAAAGTACAGCCTGCTTTCAAAACATTAAGAGGCATATTCCAAGATGTTATGGATCATGTCTTTATTCAGCCTTTTAGGAAGGGAGGGTTTGAAGACTTAGCTTTGTTTTATGCACAGGAGATTTGCCTGATCACTAGACTGGTGGGTGATATAAAGATCAATAATTATCTTTGTGAAAGCTCTGCTTTTTAAAAATATTTCTTGGTCATGACAGTGTGCTAGTCACCAGTATCCGGTCCTCTCATTTTTTATTTTTAAGTGCAAACATTTTAAACCCTTGGTTGCTTACCTCAAGGATCTTTGAAGAGATTGAAAAAAAAAAAAAACAGATCAGTGATGAGAGGGAACCTTGGGTTGCAGATACCAGTGGATAGAATGACTCATAATTGCATAAAAAAGTAAGATCAAAAATTCCTCATCTTGAGATCTCAAAGTTTTCTTAAATAAAAAGTGAGCACTCACCATGCAACCAAAAACAAAGCAGGGTAACTCACTGGGGATGTTCTGGGAGCACCCTCAGGTCAGAACATACTAGAACCTGATGACTGTGTCCAGGCATGGAAATTGGCCTTGAGGGCGTCCACTGTCAGAAATAGCACTGGTCATCTTTCTTTTATGCATCTTAATTCCCTTTACCCCAAGCTACAGAATGACGACTTTGGACCAGCCAGATTTGGCCTGAGGGTCCCAAGGAAACCAGAAGATGCCATCACATTAAAGAACTTAGAGCAAAGAATAGCACAACTGTGTCCTTCAAAGGCTTTTTCACCCCTTTGTCCCACCCATCCATTTTAAGAACAAGGAATCTGAGGTTCACGGAAGGGTAAACACTTACCTGCAATCACACCATCATTTCGGCGTCTTTCACATCCAGAGTGAATTAACCAGAAGTTGAACTGAAGCTCTCAGGTTTTCTCAGTCACAGTGGTGGTACATGTAATAGCTTATCACCTTACCACAGAGACTGTGAACAGTGTGGTCTCTTCCAAGTTCAGGCTCACAGGTTGCCTCATTCATTTTTATCTGCATAAAACTTGTTTTCCTATACAATGCCAGTTCTGTCTTGTAGGATGTCTGTCCCAATGAGAAAAAGTCAAGGCCATCTATCAGTCAAGATTTTTTTTAAAATTTTTATCTGTTTCAATTTATTAATGTATTATTTATATGCAATATAGTCCACCATTCACAAGCATACAGTTGGATGAATTTTGGTAAATGTGTGCAATCATATAACCACCTCCAAAGTCAATAGAATAGTTTCCTTACCCTAAAAACTCCCTTGGGTGCCTTTGCTTTCAATTCCCTCCCTAACCCTTGACCTCTGGCAACCACAGATCCACTTACTCTGACTATATTTTGCCTTTGCTAGAATTTTATATCAATGAAATCACACAGTATATAGTCCCTTGTGTTCTGTTTCTTTTATATAATGATGTTAAGATTCATTCTTGTCATTGCATGTATTACTGTTTCATTTCTTTTAATTGCTGGAAGGGCATTCCATATTCTGTGAATAGGTGTACAATTTGTTTATCCCTTTGCTAATTAGTGGTAATTTGGGTTGTTTCCCATCTGGACAATCAAGAATAATATTAACCAACAATTTTATCCATGATTTCTCTTAGTCACCTGAGTTCTTGACCAGCCTGTAATTTTTTTAAACTTAAATAACTTATAATCACTATTATAGTGAAACATTTTCAAAAAATGCTGAGGGGGTAGTGGTGCTGTTCCTGATCCTCCCATCCATGACTTCAGAAGAGATTGTAGTCTTTGTCTTGAAGTAGCAGTGCCAAGGCCCAAAGCTGACACGATGACCTATTTAGTGTGCTATAATATAATTTACCTTAGCGACAGGCTTCAGGGATGCGACAGAGTGCAACAAAATGCAGTAGCCAATATTTATTGTACGTGGAGTGGAGTGTTTTTCTATCCTATCTTGGAAGGGAGAAGAAAAGCAGAGAAGTCCGGTGGGCGACACTGTCCCATGCTTCAATGTTGTGCACCTGTGTGGTGGGTGTAGCTGATTTGGAACAACCTGGGAAGAGTTAGCACTTAGACCTAACAGGAGAGACTCTCCTGAAAAATGTGCTATCCTCCTGTTATAATTCACCGTAATGAGCAGGGAACAAAAGGTTGTGTAGGAGAGTGGTGACGGATGGCCAACACAGCCGCCCCGTGCTGCAGCTGGCGCAGCTCCCGCTAGCGAAAGGCATAATATATTATTGCTCCAGGTCGCATAGTGGTAAATGAACACTTACGGCCGCTATGGCAACTGGATTGATTATCACTGCTACCTTAGGACCAGCCTGGCCTGACGTTACAAGTGAGCACGTGCGTCCCTGCCGTGTTTCAGTCAGAAGAACACCTCAAAGGCGATTTCTACAAAATGAAGTCTCCCGTGACTCTATGTCCCTCCTTTCCAGCCCTCGTTGTCCAGTAGGGAATTGGGACAACACTGGCCTAGGCAGTTGGATCTCTCAAACCAGACAGGAAGGGCCACTGTTTTAAAAGAATATCTGGATCTTTGTCGGAACAGGGTCATTATTTGCTTGAATACAATAAAATGAAGGAATGAATGAATCCATGAATCGAACACCAAGAAGTTTCTGAGAGGGAGGAAAAAAAAAAGAGAGAGAGAACACTAAAGAGGGCAATGAGAGCGAGGAGGTCATGGTGGGCATCATGGCTACAGTGCCTACGCAAGAAGTCCAAGAGAGCAAGATGAAAGTAGGCTGTATCAAGTTGAAATAGACTGACAGAAGTGGCAAACAACTTTGATCAACCGTTGCCAATGACTGGACTTTAAATGTTTCTGGAAGCATATTGCATGAATAAGCTTAGTTATTTAAGAAGCAGGGCATGGGCCAGTAATCTACAGATATAAGTTGGAATTTACCCACAAACCTCCAGTTTGTTCGGTTGGTAAAAGGATAGAAGGAATCCACTGGCAGATCTACACAGATTTGTATCAATGTTTTAATGCACCAATTATGGTTTTTGTTTTTCCTGATATTTCGTCAGTAATGTTAAAACAAGTTTTTCCTACCTCAAATTTGTGTAAATTAATCCAAATATCTACTGGATCCAGAGTGGAGAGTGGGTAGCATGAATGACACATTACTTTTTTTGTTTCGAATGGCAAAAGATAGAACCTTTAGAATTAAAATGTGAAGGTATTTGAATCCCATACACATGTCCTCTAAGTTGAACAATCCACAATGGCAACAAGTGGCACCACTTTCTCTGGGACTACCTTTGAACACAACTTACAAACTTCCAGTATAGGAGCCTAGTGACATGGTAGTAATGGTCATCTTTATTAATTATGAGAATGGAATGATGTAGTGAAGTTAGACCAGTATGTCTCAAAATTTTCTTCATTATTATCTTCTAAAGATCCTTTTAGACATTTTTTCCTAATTGCCCTCCCCAAGAAATTTTAATACATTTGCATATCTGTTTATATAGTCCATGTACATCTGTGCTTTATATGGTAATATTTTTTGACCCTAAGGACCTGTTCCCCCCCACTTTGGGGAACACTGACAGCTGTGCTGAGAATGGGTAAGCTACAAAAACCTGGGTTCACATTCTGCTTTTGTTAGTTCTCATTCTTTTCTCTCTCTCTCTCTCTCTCTCTCTCTCTCTCTCTCTCTCTCTCTCTCTCTCTCTCTCTCTCTCTCTCTCTCTCTCTCTCTCTCTCTCTCTCTCTCTCTCTCTCTCTCTCTCTCCTTTAAAGCCTCACCTTCCTGTTTCTCACCAGCAAATGGAAATAATAATATCCATCCCATGGGGTTTCTGGCACATAATAAGCCATCAAGAAATGCTAGCTATACTCTTAGTGATTATTACTTATATTCCTATATACTTTCACATGTGGTATCTTCATTTGTCTGCTTATGTAACATTATTACAAACATCGTTGTCCTCATTTGACTGGTAGTACTGCTGATGTTGGAGTGGTTGGATGCTTTGCTTGAGACCGTGCAAAAATTAGCTTTGGTTGAAGCAGAGGCTTGAACCCACATGCCTTGTTCAGTACTCTCAGATATACCTTGCTGTCTGTGGTGGTATCAGGCACTGCTGTGTTAAAAAGACTCAAGTAGGAGTTTTGGAAATTGGAGGAATCACCGACAAGAATAGGTTGTAAGTGTCAATCATCCATTTTCTGTTCCTGATACATAGAAAACAGACTAATCAAGGCTTTGAACCAAATGGTTACACCCAGTTTAGGAAATTCATGATAATCTTTTCCTATGCTGCTTAGTAGCTCATGGATTTAATGAGGTAAGATTTCCCCAAGCCTGGAAGACCTTAGCTTTCCAACTGGATAAGGGTGAGGGCTTTCTCACCAAGATAAGAGCCTCAGGAGATGGACAGTAATAATCACTTGGGGAATAATTACTCTTGAGCAACAACTATGGTCAGGGGCTGTACTGACTCTCCAAAAGAATTCCGAGTGCCTACACTGGTCTGGGGCTCCTCATGGGCTCAGCCAAAGGTTATGTGGCAAAAAGGGGCAGTCTGAGTTCCAATGTCAGACTTCATGCATTCCAATTCCAGCATTGCCAGCTGCCAGCTGTGTACCTCAGTTCCTCCATCCATCAAATGGGTTTATAATAACGGTGTATTCCTCATAAATTTATAAGGATGAAATGAAACAATTTAACACAGCATTCCTTAAGTGCCTGGCACACAATCAGTAAATGTGTGTAACTTGTTATCATTAGATAAAAAAAAAAAGACTTATACCCTTTCTTCCACAAAGTGGAAGATCTAAAACTACTTTCATCTCATAATCATACCTTACATCAGCAATACTTTTGATTTACTGAAAGGACTTTGAGTGGTTTCAAAAATACAGTCCTTGGCATCTGGAGAGTCTATCATCTTCCCCTGCCCCATTATAATGTCTGTCTTGTGCATTTAATCAGTATTAACTGTAACTGCCCATTTTTTTCTAATGAACCAGACAGCATTTAATCCTTTGCAAGAGAAAAAGATGAAGCGTTGAGGTCAAGGGCTTGTTTCTTGGCCACTGCCACCCTTTGGGCAGTGCCTGTTACTAAGGCAGAGTGATCCTTCCTGGTTACTTCACACAGTTTCCCTCTGGGTGCACAGAACTCCTGTGATCTACACTTGAAGTGTTGGTGGTGACGATGATGACGGAGTAAATGCTGAGACAAACTTCTTCCTCCATATCTTCTGTGGGCAGAGGTTGGAGTCCTGACAGGTGTCTCAGGGAGCCCTCTGCTTCTCCATCTGGGTGGTTTCTGGAAATGTACCCCTGTGCTGCTAATAACACCAGATCTTTCCATCAGAGGCATTCCACAGGTTGCCTAGCAGCAGGCTGAGAACTGGGCAAGAGTAACCTACTTTGTTCCAGCTGAGAGAGGGCTATTTGTGAGCAGCCAGCAGGAAAACTATAAGGAGCAAGGGGAGTAATATTTCTCCAGAGATGGGTCTTTACTTTACTCAGAAGAGCTATGCAGGGTCATAGATGCCACAGAGAGTTCAAGCAGGCTTGAGTCCTACCTAGTTGTTTTTCTGTGGGAACTGGATGCAGGGGTTCTGATATTTCTGTCATGCACACACTTCCCCATGGCTAGTATTTCCATTGTGAATTTGAGGGTGGGCAGCTGCAGGGTGTAAAGGGCATATTGCATGGGTAAACTTTGGAAAGTGATCCAGAAACTTTAGCTGGTGATGACTTTGACGTGTCAACCTCACTTTGCCCAACTTCAAAAAATTGGGACTCATTGTCTCTCATCCATGGCAAAGAAGTGTTCTCTAGAAAGGGCAAAGCTGAGTAAGTTCTGGGAAGGACTCACATCTTAGAAATGACCTGCCTGCTCCAGTCTCCAAGGATTCCATTTTGTTGATCCTTTGTGCAGCATCAAGTTGATGAAGTCCACCCGCCCCAACACCGTGAAGGATGAAGCTACCAGTTTGAGTCTGATGTTTTATTTATCTGTACTGGTAACTTTATGTATGGTGTGTTTCTCTGTTTGGGCCTCAAGGCTCGTTGAGCAAAAGGCGGGAAACATAAATAAGTAATAGACAAGAGAGGGCTGTCCATTTATAGACTCTCAGAGATGACCTGGTTTCTGTTCCAGAGTAAGCATTAGTGTTGCATTAGAGTAATATGCATCTGTAGGTGTTTGTGCTGGTGCATTTGGTGGTGATAATCAGGAGAGACATATTCATGTTCTATTTTTATAATAAAAATTAAGAAACCTCAGGCTACATCAGGGGCCCTTGTTGGCAGTGTGAACACCATGAGTTTCAGCAGTCCATTTTCCTCGGGTTGTGTGGGATCGCTGTGTTCCTTTCTGCTCTCCTCCAGTATCTGGTTATTATTAAACCACCCTTTGTGAGGGATTAACTCTGGCTTTTCTCCCAGTGAGGAGATGTCTACACAAAGCCAGAATATCCAGCCAATGGCAGGCAAATGAGTTATTTGGTGTAGTACAGGAACAAACAACTGGTTGGCAAGCCAATTCTTCACTTTTTGATGGCTTCCCTTGGCATGGAAAAAGCCCTCTGTAGTACATGGTGTAAATGCTTATGAGCCTCCTTTTATTCATTCATTCAGAAAATATTTCCTGAGGGCCCCCTGTGGGATTCATTATTTCTAAAATGGGGCTAATAGTAGTATCTACTGCATAGAATTTTGTGGATTAAATGAGCTAATAATGTGTAAAGGATTTAGAACTGTGCCTGGCACACAGTTAGGGCTTGATCAATATAAGCTTGGCTGTGGAGTTTGAATTTTATTTTATAGGCAAGGAACAGGCAACAGAGCCAATGGCATAGGCAGAAAAATAGTTTCTGTGGCAAAGTAGGGAACTGATTTTAATGGGGCCAGAGCCCAGAGGCATTTCTCTTGTCTGACCTCTGATGGCTTGCACTTGCCTTTCTTGGGGTATCCTGGTGCTGTGGTTCTCAATGTGGTCCCTGGACCAGCGACATCAACAGCACTTGGGAATGTGTTAGAAATGTGAATCCTTGTTCCTTGACCCAGAGCTCCTAATCAGATACTCCAGAGTTTGGGCCCATCAATCTGTTTTACCAAGCCCTATAAAGGATGCTGCTCCTTGCTAAAGTTTGACAAACCTATCTCATCTCTCGAGGTAATTGGGAAGGAAAGCTTTAGCAAGGTCTTCCTCCTGTGCCCCACCCCATGTGGACTCCATTGAGCTAGTTGCGGGGCAGGTGCACAGGCTTTGGGGAGGGTCCCCCTGCACAAGGCAGACGGCAGTTTCTTGTTAGTTACACGGAAGCAGGAGCCTTGTTAACATAGATCAAGGCTGCCTATTGAGCACAGCAAAACCAAACCTCAAATCTCTTTCTGGCTTACTGCCAAGAGGGCACCGTGACCCACCCCTGTTGTTGCATATGGTGTGAAGCTGGAGCTGGCGCTATGCTAAAGAGGTGTTTCTCTACCAGAGCAACTGTCAGCTGTAAGACTTCAGTGCACCTCTCATCACATTGAGAAATGAGAGAGCCCAGCCTCTCTGGGCTCTTTCAAAGCAGATGTTGCATCTGGTTTGTGGGAGTCTGCCTGCACACACCCAAAGACATTTCATGGCCAACAGAATGGTTCACACCAATACCTCTGTCCTTTCCCATATGAAAAGCTTGTGGCTGGGCTGGTTTTTATTACTGATTTGCAGCCACCTCTGGAATGAAATACCACAGCTGTAGATAATTTTAGAGCATCCATCTAGATTTTCTAAATTCATACGCTTGTTCATTAGTACAAATTTATATATCCTAGCATGATGGGAAATAAAACAGGAATAAGACTTCTCTCCAGCCCCCAGCCCAGGACCTTCCTTTAAGGAAGATGGAGAACAAATCCCTGCAATCCAGAACAGAGTGTGATATGTCAGTAAGAAGGTATCAACAAAGTGTGCCATGAAAGATCAAAGGGGTTTTGCAAGAGCTGAGTTGGGGAAGCTGCATGGAGGAGGAGGCAGCATTTGATCTGGGCCTAGAAGGGTGGACAGAATTTCAAGAGTCAGAAAGAGGATATTTCAAGTAAATGGAGCTGAAAAAAAAAAAAAAAACACAGAGGAGGGGAAAATTACAATGCAGTAAGGAAGAAATGAGTGAGCAATCTTTTTTTGCCCAGAATGTAGACCACAAGCAGAATACCAGAGGAAGCTGGGGCTTCAAAGATTGGGATTTTAATACCAGGCTAAGGATGAAGGTGATTCTCCAGGGCCAGTGGAGATTTTAAGATAGGAGATTGCTGTGGCCATCGTGGTGTGAGAGGACTGTTGGACTGATGATGCAGTTGGGATGGGTGGCACTTAATGTCCTTAACAGGAGATTTGCTCAGGGTCATGACCCCGTGAAGCCACAGAATCAAAGCTAGAACAAGGCACTGTGTGTCCACAAGTTCATGAAAGTGGGAGGCCACTTGGAAGCTCCCAGGTAAGGAGAAGAAGTAAGATTTCAAATGAAAGGTTGCCTGATGTAGAAAGCCATCAAAACTCTCCAGGAATTTAGAGACAAGAAAGGCCACTGAGTGAATTCAGCTGCCTTTCTGGTCCACACTCCTTGATCACCTAACAGAAAGAACATTCATCTCTTTACAGGTGAACACCAGAGGTCCTCAGTATCACATGGTACTTGGAGGCACACCAAGCCAGCGAGCATCTTGACAATGCCAGGGAGCTTTGGCATGGGCCTGGGCCATGGGCTGGGTTCTGACTCAGAGAAGTCAGAACCACCTACTGAGTCATTTGCAGGAGCTTTGGTTTCCTGGGAGGTTTCCCAAGCAGTTACCCACCCTGACAAATGGCTGGTAGCCTGTAAGATCTGAAGGGAGCCGAATGTTTCACCGTGCCGTGCCGTAGCTTCAGGCAAACCTGAGTTGCATATCTCAAGCTGTTGCGTGGAAATTGTTTCCTTGCTGTGCATGAAGAAACTTGGCACTGGGCAGTTAACACTGAAACAGATGAAACTTTTTACATACCTGTTATTTAATCTTAGAGAGGCCTCAGTTTCCCCACCTGTAAATGAACAACTATGAATGATGTCTGAAAGAATTGATGATTCCTAATCATTTTTCTTTAGGAATGCCCAGACTGACCCAGCCCTGATCTCAGCTGACAGTTTATAAGACCCTGCCTTCCCCTACCTACTACATGCTTGAGAGTCCTCCTGGGAAATGGACTTTTGTCCAAGTCTACTTATGGCACTTCCATTTCTTAGCTCTCAAGCAACTTTGTTTTCTTAGGTCTCACATGGTTTTCCATCACTACTAATCTTGGAAATTTTAAACACCATAAAATCTTTTCAATCAGAATACCATAACTTTCAGGGTGGATTGGTACCAAATACATTGGTACCACTGTGTGTTTCCAAATCAAAGTTGCCCCTCTATCCCCACAGTGGAATCTTCATTTTCTGGACATCATCTTTTGATTCCATATTTTTCTAGAGATTGCTTTGAGAATTCCAGATTAGAACAAGTGTCATTGGTAAGTTCCAGACCCTAATTCCTTGTATTTAGTTCATCATAAACTGGAGGACCAACCCAAAATTCTGTCTTCACTTTGGCTCCCTAACATTGAGTTAATTTTGAGTGAATGACTATTTAGCTGGAGAAGTTGGCCAACTGCTTTGAGTCGGAGCTATTGCTATCATTAGGCAGAACTTGGCAAGAAAGTTGAGAATTTTTCCAGGCCACATCCCTTCTTCTGTTTGGTAATGTGGTCCTTATAGTGCTGGAGACCTGTAGAGTGTTCTTTTGTAGAATTCTCTGTGTGTAGGGAGAGGCAATTTGAGCCCTGTACCAGACACTCTGGAACAGCAAGAATTAGCATCGTGGATACAACCTTTAATGCCAGTGTTTATTTTCTGGAGGCAAAATAAGGCTTTGATGAACAGAAAGGAAGAATCAAATGTCAGAGACTTGAAATATTTCAGGAGTTTGGGAGATTAGCAGAGCTATCACTGGGAAGCTGGGACTGGGCTTCTGCTCACCTCTGCTCCTCCCTTTGCAGCCATAAGCCAGGGTTCTGCTTCCCTGGGGAGCTAGAGGAGTAACGAGAAGTATTTAGGCAAGGAGTCCAGTGGAGGCCTGTAGAAGCCCCCTTCTGTCTGGAACAGGTTCTCAGTGCCTCTGGCCATTGGGCAGCCCACCTCCTAAGACCACCAAATGCCTCAGATTGTTCTGACCCCCTCATAGACCCAGAATCTTCTGCTGCCATAGTTAGACACACCAAGGTGGAATTTGCTCACCATTAGGCACTTCCTTCTCAGACCCTTGACCAATCATTCTTCCATGTGTCCCTTTCCCACTTCTCTTGAAAAGACATTTGCATAAATTACATTTGTGTAGGGGGAACTCTTTCATGGCACTAAAAGAAGGAGCACCCATGTCCCTTTCCCTTGCAGAACAGACTTTCTGCTCTTCTTGGACTACTTCCCCATCTGACTAGTAGCCTTAAACAAGTTGTTTGGGATCTCACATAAACAAACGTGGGACCATTTTATTTTAATACATATTGGTTGTCCTCTACCAGGATCAGCCACTGGAAAAGACACTGGGCTCAGAGATGACTGAGTGGGAATCTGCTTATGGACTTCATGATCTCTACAAATTAGAGAGGAGGTACTTAGGGGAGTCTAAAGACTTATAGCACCTTGCTTCCCTAGGTGTTTTCTTTTGTGAGCTCAGAGAGAACCAGCTGGTGTTGGGTCACTTGTGTGTTTGTCTTCTTTTTTGTATTAGGAGGAAAGGGACTGGGTCCTAAGGGACCAGGATTATACCTTATTCTCAAAGACATCCCTTACAACCCCACCTATGGGATATGATCCTCCCGCCTCTTGATTATAACTGATCAAATAAGGCACACCCCCAGGGGCTCTTGGCATTTACTAACTGGCAAAATAAGAGGGAGTGGAAAAAGACTTATATTTCAGGTCTCCTGTACATGTTGAGATTGTTACTTTGTCCATGACCCCCAAGAATCAGTTATACAGAGTGACAGGCTACAGCTGTGCCATCCAATTTGGTAGCCACTAGCCAAATGGCTATGTCAATGTGAATTGATTAAAATTAAACAGAATTAAGAAATCCAGTTCCTCTCTCATAGTAGCCACACTTCAAGTGGCCAGTAGCCGCACCTGACTAGCAGCTACAGCATTGGACAGAATAGATACAGAACATTTCCATCATTGCAGAAAGCTCACAAGAATGGACTGGGGACCTGAACAGCATGCCTCGATGCAGAGTGGGGTCCACAAACTACATGTGTCTGCAGGCAACTGGAGAATGTGTGAAAATACAACTTCTTGGGCTCCTCCCTTGGTCGCCTCCTGGAGCAGATTCACTGGGGATGGCCATAGGAGGTGGAGAGCCAGAGAATCTGTCTTGAGAAGCACCCACAGATGGCACTTAGGCAGCCTCATATCTCGTAATACAGCGCTCAAAGGGAAGCCATTAGTTGGACTGTGAAGCTGGGAAACTTCCCGGTGCAGTGATTCTGAGGATCTCAGATGTCTCGTAGCCCCTTCTATTCCAGTAAGATCTTTCCAGACCAGCATTTTCAAGAGGATGTGACTGGAGCTTCTACACGGGCAGCTCCTCTCAGGGAAGTCCTGCTGCTCTTCCCCCAAGTAGTAAATAATGGAGAAAGAGGCTGTCCTACAGTAGCTCCTTCTCTCCTTTTGCAGAACCAGGAGGATGGAAATAACCTCATTGCTCCCCTTGAGCGTGTTTGAAACACAAGTACCTTCCCTCTAAAATAAATTTATTTCTTGCTGCCTTCATCCCAACAAAGACCAGCCAGTGATGAATACCGGACTTCATAGCTTATTTGTCAAAGCAGCACACCTGTGAGGATTCCCGTGGAAGATGAATTTTTGTTTGGGGGTGGGGGGGGGACCTGAAGGAGGAGGGACCTAGCCAGGAATAAATCTTCACATGTTGCACCAGACTGTGAATGAGCGTTTGCCTCACAAGGCTCGCCCTCCTGACAGTGTATGATAAATTACCCTCTTTGCTGACACCTTCATTGGGTTATTTATGGCTCATTAATTGAACCGAACAGGGGCCTTGTAGACCCAGCAGGGGCACCGTACAATGCTCCTCTGGTGGACAAAGTGGTTCCAAGAGAAGAACAAAGGAGGGGGGAGGGGTGCACAAGTGTGTCCACTCCTTGACTTGAGATGCTGTTCACCAAACAATTCAAGGTTTCAAAAGAAAAAGAGAGAGAGAGAGAGGAGAAAATATACCTTGGAAGCACAGGTAAAACTCTCTGGGGATGATCAGCTCTGGACTTCACACCCCACCCTCTCTGCTGTCTGGAGCTCCCTGTGCCTAGAGTTCCGTGTGTGACGGCCCATATTTCAGCTTGCCTAGAAAGTCAGCGTGGCTGGTGGAAAACACCAGAAGCTTCAGGCATAGTTCACACTTTCTCATGAAGTTGCTGTGTGACTTGGGGAGATCATTTCATCTCTCGGAGATTCAGATTCTTCCCTTAGGAAATGAGGGAGTTGGATTAGATGATCTCAGAGTTTTAGGGTCAAAGAAAACAAATGGAGGGGGGGTGGTTTTTTTGTTTTTCTGCAGTGCCATTGCCTTAGACCTACTAGGAGCCCCTCCCATGTATTAGGTTCCAGGGTCTCACTGTGAGGTCTGGCTTTGTTGTTGGCTTCCAGGAGCTTCCAGTCTAGAATTTGGGTTGTGGTTTTAGAAGCTGAATAATTTCAGTAACTTTGGGATTAAGTTAATCCCCAAAGTACTTACAAGATAGTCCCTTGGAGTAAATTCTTTACAATAAGGGAATAAGCAGAATTTCCAGCTGACCTCTGGGAAAGGCTGTTTCTTCAGGGTGCCATTGTGGTCCCAGTATGTCACAGAAGGCTCTCTTTTAAAGTGCCAGGTGTTTCCCCTCTGCTCTAGCCTTCCAAAAGGGCCCGTCCTGTGGACAGATGTCATGTGCACAAGGAATGGCAGCATGGTTTCATTTGTTTATCTGTCCATTGACTTAGTCATTCCTTGACTCCCACAGAGTTTTATTGAATATTCACTTTCATTGTTATGTGAAGATTTGTGTTTATAAGAAGAAGGAAATTATACTCTGGAGTCTCCATTCTTGAAAAGTATAGAATTTCAATCTTTTTATTCACTATTCATTCATTCAACAGATACTAACATCATGTTTTACTGCAGTCAAGGTGCTGGGCACCAGTCAGAACACACAAATGAACAAGAACATACATGGTCATGGCATTTTGAGCAAGAAGGAATTCTGACATCACTAGGTTCAACCCATTCATATTTCTAATGGGGGAAACTGAGGCTCAGAGAGGCAAAGTGCTCTGCATCAGATGGGCAGTCTACTGATCACTTCCATTGTCAGGTATGAAGTACTTTTCCTGAGCTGTGGAACGGCTGGACCAAAGTTTCATGAGGGCCTCTCTGAGGATGTCCCTAATTCCTCTGAGGACAGCCAGCCCAGCAGAAACCCGAGTCTGAAGGACAGGGCCATACAAAGTGTTGTTAGTACTGTGGCATCAGGATGTGTGGGGGAAACAGAGCTGTGCTTGTGACCCAACAATGTATGTAAATGAAGTCTCCTGCCTGGACATGCCAGTCCAGGCTGTCTCCTTTAGATTTAAATGTGGGAAAATTTGATCCTCTTTAGAGGAGATAGATAGTCTGAAGGGAACCACCTCTAAACTGGGAGGTATTCCAACATTGAGAAATTGACAGATTTGTAAAATTGCCATCAAGAGAGAATTCTAGTATCATGGTATAGCTGGGATCCACTGCCAGGAGGTGATATAAGGAGCTTTCTCAATTGTTTGATTGCTTTTTAATCCTTGAAGATGCTAACTTGTCTTAGCATCAAGTAGAGATACTGCTCATATCTCTACCATCAGAATTGACAAAGTGTTTTCTCCACATTGCCTGGTTGCTTCTTTATGCCATCCTGTATAATAGAGCCTTGATAATTCATTTTAACTTGGACTGTGCTTTACCAATTAGTGAGAAATCTGAAGATAGGAAGATCAAGTGACTTGTCCAAGGTCTCTGAGCCAGGAACAAAAAGTTGGGATTTGAAACTGTGTTTTCTGACTTCCATCCTCTTCTTTTCCCAGGCCTGCCTTTGCAGACGCCTGTATTTGTGCACTAGTAGGTCCCATGCATGGCCAGCTGAGAGGAGCCAATACAGAAGGAGGCCCCTCTTCCTGACACTCAAAGGTGGGCCAGGAAATACCCTTTGCCCCAACAATTTGTTCTACCCACAAAACCTTCTTTTCTTTTGTATCTTAGGCTTTCCATTGCTAAGAAACTCTTCATTCCTGTGAATTAAGAATTCAACCATATAAATAAAATTGTATCATTCTAATCACTAGACTAGAATAGAATGGAAGATAATGTCTATACCATTGGAAATAGAATTGTATTAAATCTAGTGGGGAAGAAGTATGATTATGGGCATTTAAGACATACTAATCCATATAGGAAAAACTCCAGAAGACTCTATTATGTAAAAAGCCTATTGTATATGGTAACTTTAGTCTTTTCCTTTGTTCTAATCTGTTTCTGTATGTTTATGATATGAACATATATTGATGACAGTGGTACAATAAGAAAGTTTTTATGAAGTAAAAGAATCCTCATCCAGTTGTATACTTCCTTTTCAAGGAGAGTCGGAGTAAATACAACAGCCCTTCCCTTCCTTCTTCCTGCACTCATACTGGTCACACCTTTTGCCTCAGAAAAGTTGTCAGCTAACACCTTCAGGAGATGAGTTGTCAACAGCCTTTTCTGGAACAAGATATCTCAAGGGGGTATGGGATGGATACCAAGAGATAGGGGAGCAAGCGCCAAGATGTTTCATGCAGTCGGCAAGTTTTCAGTGGGTAGAACCTACCTGTGCTCACCTCTCCAGATACAGCAGCCTGTGCCCACATGTACTAATGGTCAGTCATCATAGCTCTGGGTCAGACATGACAAAGAAGCAAAAAGAAGCTTCTGAGTCCCAGTGTACTCCTGCTTCCAGAGCAACTTAGTCAAACCAGATCTAGCATGGCATGCCATTTGGGTGAGTTAAACGGGAGGGTTCAATCTGGCCATTCTGGATGGGGTGTGGCCACTGTGATCTGTGATAGGGACACTGTGACATGGATGGTATAGGGCAACTGGCAAAACAAAGTTTTATCACTGTAGAATTTCTGAAAGGCATCAGTACCTAACTTAGCAATTCATCTTTAGATCCAAATTAGTAGCTGGATCAACACAGCAGAGTAGTAAGTAAAATAAATGCCTTCTAGACTTTAAAACTATTGTTTCACTTAAAAAGTTGAGACCAGCTACCATGATAGGTCTGTCTGCCTGGAAATGACCTTTACAGAATTTCTTCTATATCTCATGTAACGATGATAGCTTCTATCCCATTGGCATTCACAGTCTTGTGTTAAAAGGTTTATCCTTTGGGAGGATAGATCTAGTTTTGATGGTGACAGCAGCCACCAGTGGTTCTAAAGAATCAAAAGAGTGCTAGAGATGACAATTCTGGATGTTTTCAGGAGCCTTCAGGACAAATACTGTTTCCTTCTCCAAAGTGTTCTGAGATTGGTGGCCAGAGGTCAGGGACAGCCTCCCTGTCCATCGCCCTTGTGATTTGTTAAAGACATCTAGTGAATTAAGAATGAAGAAACAGACAGATGTGATGGCACACACCTGTAATCCTTCAAGAATTTAAAGCCAGCCTCAACAAAAGCAAGGCACTAAGCAACTCAGGGAGACCCTGTCTCTAAATATAATATAAAATAGGGCTGGGGATGTTGCTCAGTAGTCGAGTGCCCCTGAATTCAATCCCTGGTACCACGCAAAAAGAATGAAGAAATACACACCAAAGATACCTTGTCCATATCCTGGATTGAGCAAACTTGTTGTAAAAAGACATTTATGAGTTCATCAGGGAAATTTGATCAGCAGTGATATCGGTAGTATTTAATGATAATGGTATTGTGATTATGCTTTTTAATAGGCTTTTTTTAGTCCAGTTTTAGGTTCACAATAAAATTGAATGGAGGATATAGAGATTTCCTGAATGCCCCTGACCCCTGTCCCAGCCCACCCTCACATCCCCCTACTGTCAACAGCTGCTGCCAGAGTAGCTGGCTTTTGTTAGGACCAATGAATCTACCTGACACGTCGAAACCACCAAAGTCCATAGTCAACATTAGGGTTTATTCCCGTTGTTGTATGTTCTGTGGGTTTGGATAAATTTAATGTGGCATGTTTACCTTTTTAGCATCCTACAGAGTGATTTGCTGCCCAAATATCCTCTATGCCCTACCTATCCATCTACCCCCAACAACTCCTCATAAACACTCACCTTTTAAAACTTTTTTACAATGATTTCTTAGAGATGCAAAATGATGTATATATGATAAATCTATCTATCTATCTATCTATCTATCTATCTATCTATCTATCTATCTATCTATACACATGTGTGTATATGTATATCTTTAAGTTATATATTTATTTTTAGTAGCTGGAAAGGCATATATCATTCCAAGAAAAACTAGCCATAGTTTGACAATTATTAAAGCTAAGTAATGGGTCTAAGGGATTCTTTTGATGTTATCCTTACTTTTATGTATAGTTAACAATTCCCAACAAATTTTTAGTGTTTTAAATTATGAAAGATTATGTTTAATGAGCTCTTATCTTATCATGTGCTATGCTCTGGACTGGACATTTTTGGAGGGGGGCAGTTAAATACATTTATGTACCTAGTATTTATCCCTTTTAAATATATATTTACTTTTTTAAAATTTTTATTTTCGTTATTATAATTATTGATACATTTTAACTGTACAGATTAATGGGTTTCACTGTGACAGTTCCATACATGCACATATTAGGCCTTGATTCTGTCTGGTCTCCATTCTAAGGCTGGATTTATTACATGCAAAATATTTTTGGACACTCACAGCATCCCTATTAATGGGTGATGCTGTCCTGATTTCTCAGTTAAGAAAGTTGTACTATAAATGAAAATTGAATTCCACAAGTCACACTGTAAGTGGCAGAGATGGAATTAAACTCTGGTTTCAAAAAAAATTTATTGGTACATTATAATTATATATAATAGTGGATTCCTTGTACATATGCATGCATGCACACAATATAACCATATAATTTGGTTAATTTCATTTACCAGTTATCTCTCTTTCCCTTACCCTATGCCCTTTCCTCTACTGTTCTCCTTGTGATTTTCATGAACCTCCCCCCACCATTTCTTTTCCTTTTTCTTCTCTAGCTTTTACATATGACAGAAAATATATGACCTTTGACCTTCTGAATTTGGCTTATTTTGCTTAACATAAGGCTTTCAAGTTTCATTCATTTTCCTGCAAATGACACAATTTCATTCTTCTTTATGGCTGAATAAAACTCCATTGTGTGTGTGTGTGTGTGTGTGTGTGTGTGTGTGTGTGTGTGTGTACACACCACATTTTCTTTATCCATTCATCCACTAATGGACACCTAATTTGGTTCCTTTGTTTGGTTATTGTGAATTATGGTGCTATAAACATGGGTATGCATGTATTGCTATAATTTGCTGACTTTAATTCTTTAGGTTAAATACTGAGGAGTGGTATAGCTGGGTCATAATCATGGCCAGTCTTCTGAGAAATCTCCATACTGATTTTCATAGTGGTTGTGCTAGTTTACAATCCTATGAACAGTGTAAACATGTTCCTTTATCTCTAAATCCTCTTTGGCATTTATTATTGTTTGTATTCTTGATGGCTGCCATTCTGACTGGAGTGAGATAAAATCTGAGAATAATTTTGATTGGCATTTCCCTAATTTCTAAAGATGTTGAACATTTTTTCATATAGTTGTTGTCCATTTGTTTTTCTTCTTTTGAGAAGTATCTGCTTAGTTTATTTGCCCATGTATTGATTAGGCTATTGGTTTTGGATGGGTAAGTTTTTAAAAAGTGTTTTATTAAAGTATAACAAAATACACTGATCTGTGCATAAATCATATTTGTGCAGCTTAATGAGTTTTTGTGTGATCCCACCAGACAACCCACACCAATATCGAGTAATGGAATAGTATCAGCCCAAAGCCACCTCGTGACTTGCCTGTCACTGTCCCTTCTCAAAGCCAACCACTATCTTGAATTCTACACCACAGATGGGTTTTGCATGTATTTTGAATTTTATTTAAATGGAATCATGTGGTATATACTCTTTTATGCATGATTTCTTTTGCCTAACATTATATGTGTGAAATTCATCCATAGTAATGTCTCTAACAGGTCTTTCCTTCTCTTTGCTATAGAGTATCCCATGATAGAAATGTGCTACAAATTATCTATTCTGTCTTGGTGGAACTGGAGGTGTTTCTACTTAAAGGTTATCAGGAGTGGTAGCTCTGGAAACATGTTCATGCATGTCCTCAAGCGGACATAAGCATAGATTCCTGACGCATACATTTCTGTGAGTGGAGCTGGAGGCCCACTGGTAGGCCAATGTGAACCAGGAGCTTGGGTTTCTTTATTTAAATAAATAAATATTATTCACCCATTTATTGTTAAAAATACTTGAAGAGATTATTACTTCCTATGATTGGCTCCATAAGATTGGGGATAACACCGTCCTAGAAGTCTCTGAGGTAAAAACCAACATTAAAATTTTTGGCCTTGTGTATATGTTCCTATTTGTGGTTGGTGAACACAGAGACCCAGTTCAATCCTCAAAGTTTCATGAATCTTCATTGAAATAATGCAAGAAAAGCACTACTTAAAAGAGTCCTGCCTTTGTGGCTTGCTTTATACAGCAACATTTCATTTCACAACATCAAAAGAAAAAATCATATAACAGAGAAAACCATAAATACTCTTATCTAAACCATCAGGGAAAAAAATCACAAAATTTCAATAAAACCCATCTTGGCATTTGGCCTGCCTGTCAGTGTTATACCAATGGTGTCATTTCGTTTCCTCTTTAAGGACAAAGAGTTCCTATTGTAATAGCCCCCTGTTAACTATGGACCCTAGGGAACTAGACTTCCCTTGTGGTCACACATGGGTCACCATCTTTATACCTGTGGCCCCCCAACCTGGTTTTGGGAGCTCAGGTTGGTGCCAGTAAAGCTTGGAGACCTTAGGCCTAAGAAAGATCTAAATTGGATATGCTATGAATGACAGTTCCATATGGCAGCCATTATCTGAGGATGGCTGAGATAATGATCTGGGGAAAATGTGGACTTCAGAGAAAAATTAACAAAGGTTTTAATCCCATGTCTACCTATGATTCAACCTTGAAAATATTAACTCTATTTCTCCAAGTCCTTCTCTGAAAGAATCTGAATGATGGAATCAACTTGAGAGAAATAGGAGAGAAAAAGATAACTACAAAGGTCATAGAAATGGCCAATAAAATGGGAGAGAAAAATACAAATAGAGTCTGAGTGCGAAAACGCCAGACACACTGCAGCCCATCCAGGAATGTCAGCTGCTTTTCTTTGCTGTTTATCAAAAGTGTTCCAAGTTTCTATAGTCCTCTTCCAAATTGCAGATCTCCAGAAGTGCAGAATTCCTTTTCCTGCTTTGGGTCTCCTGGATGTTATGGTTAGTGGAGAAGATGGTGGTGCTGAGGCAGGAAGAGGGGGCATATATAGGAAATGACCTCCTCTGCCTCCTCTTCCTTTTCATTGAAACCCAAGTCTTCCTCTTCGAATGTGGGTAGCACAGGAGGATGCATGACCCTTCCCGGCTCTTCTGTGACTTAAGATTTTCTTTTCCATGTGACTGAATCCCAAACGTTTATACTATTATTTGTTTATTTTTTTGTTAACTGAGTGGTTAATAATCCTACCTTCATCCAGAAATTTTATACTAAAACCACACATACAAAAGATCAAAACAATTTACATGGAACAAAAGTGGTCACCAAGAAAAAGAGAGGAAAAGAAAACTACAAGGAAAACCAGGACAGCTCAGCTCCCTCACAGCCAGGGGGAAGGGAACGCTGTGCACCTCACTCCTCATCCTCTCCTCGTGGGGACTCTGCAGGTCAGGAGGACCATGTGCTACTCTTGACCTCTGAGAGAACTTTGTATATGGGCATTACATAGGTAAAACATTTTTAAAATTTGTAAAATATATATGTATCTCCCTGAGTAGCTTTTATAATGAATGCACAGGTACTTCCTGTATAGCTACTATTTATATGAGCCAAGTTTTAATTTTGCCATATCAACAACTCCTCCCTAGTGAAGGTATTGCATTGTGGAAAATCACAGAGATAGCCGATGTGGGTTCCAGGCCTGTGCCATCAATTTGCTGCTGGGTGACTTGGGACCACACATTTACCACCCGCCTCCTTGGGACCCCAAACTTCTCCTCTGTTAAGTGAAAGGCTCTTGCTGTTCTAAGAGCCAGTGGTTCTCATATTCTCCACACCTCAAGCACCCTATGGTGTGGGTTTCTTTGCATTATGACCTGTGACAAGAACAACCTCAGAGGAAGCCTGTCCACTAGAGGAGATGAAGAAGAGATAGGAATGATACTGTTCCCAAGAAAACCAGCCTTGGGACCATTTTTTTTTGGGGGGGGGCACCACAACCCCCCAAAATTATATATATATATAAAAGCTGCTTTTCTTTTCATAGAATCCTTAGTATTTGGAATCCACCCACTCCTCTGCTTCTGGCCTCCTTTCTGCAACTTACATTTTTCTGGTCCTCACTCAGCCAAGGATCAACAGTCCTGCATTCTCCTGGGTTCTGTGCCCCATAGCTCAAGCAGAACCTCTCTGAGTTTTCTTACTCTCTGTTCAACAGGGTCATATAATTCCTGGCTGTGCCTGGGCTCAACAGATATGAATACCAGCCTTGTGTACCTCAGGGCCTGAGCCCTTTGCTGAAGCTCACACATCTCCTTATGTCCCCTCCCTGTCACCAGGGCACCCAGACATGCCCAGAACAGGACAAACCTGCACAACTACTTCTTTACTTGCCAGAAGAAGAAAAAAATATTCCTGGTATCTCCAAGTTTCCTGCTTTTCTGTCAATTGGGAATGAAAAATAAAGTCCCTTATGTAACAACTTTTTCTTAAAAGGCCACAACTAATTATGTCATTGATGGATAATTCCAAGGTAGCCAGTTCTTGGTAATCATTCAACTCCAAACTGCCGAATTTGCATATGGCAATTCCAATCATAATTACCATGAAATTATATAACTGCTAATTATCCATGTGAGACATGTAAATAAATATGTACCTGCTCTGTGGCAATGAATTTGAATGACATGGCTAGATAATTAGTAGCCACTGGAAATTCACCAATGGGCTACCAAACCAATAACCTCCTCTTAAAGAGGGAGGAAGATAGTTGAAGTTTGCTCAGTGTGGTTTAGGCAAGGCCTTCGTGAAGGTATTGGTACTACCTGGTTTTGATTGGTATTATCTGTTTTTGCTTTTCTCTTGTTCTCTACTATTTGAATCTGGAAGGTGGCAGTATTAAGTTAGCAGCCAGGACTCCCTAGAGTGAAAAGAGAATGTAGAGTCAAAAGAGAATGAGCCCCACACATTAGCTGTGTGACTTTGGGATGGTGTGTAATTTCTCTGAGCCTCCGTTTCCTGCTCTGTAAAATGGGAGTGGTGCCAGGTGAGGACGATGCATACCTCCTGGGGTTGTCATAGGGGTTAGATGCAGCTACCTACATGGAAGCAAGCTGCAAACTCTCCGCACGAGCCCAACCGCACTAGCCGTACAACTTCCTTACTCTGAGGGTTGGGTCTGATTCAGCTGGGTGTGAAACACTATCAAAGCAGAGACACTGCCACGCTTTGTCACTCAAGGGTGGCGGATTGAATCCAGTGCTGAACTTCTGCCACTTTCTGAAGGGAGATTATAACTCCATTTCTATCAGGAAATAAGGGATGATGCTTCAGCTCCCTGAGAGGAAGGGATTATACCTGAAGAACTTAACTCCTCTGAGATCCTGTCCTGAGACCTGGCCTTTGGCTGGTAAATAAATCAGCCAGGAGTCAACTGACCAGTCAAAACTGCATTTATGCAAGGTGAGGGCTCTCACAAAACAACCATACCTGCCCTGCAGCCAACTTTTCCTGCTTTCTCCCAGGTAGAGCTTCCTGTGGGTGCCTTACTCACTTGGGAAAATCCCAGAGGGAGAAAGTGGGCCAGCACCCAGCAATTCCTCAGCAGTGTCCAGGCCAGGCCAGGAGAATCTTCCACTAAGATTAGGCCACTTTCCTTGTTACAGAAAATTAAGGCTGCTCCCCAACTTGCTTCCTGATGCACACATGGACTGTGCCTTGACAAATACAAAGCTACTTTCCACGATGATAGATTTATATTCCAAAGTGCTACTAAACTTGTAACCATAGTAACAAACAAAGCTATTACATAAAACGGCTTTGCCATCTGAAAGCAATAATTATATTAACCAGATGGGAGGAAAAAGGAGAAGGAAGTCTGATCAATGTGGAAGGCACCAGTAAATTGGATTGAAAATGCATGACATTTTCCTAAATTACATCCATTTGGGGGGAGGGGCAGGAGCCTAAGGATGAGGACCGGGGATGAAGTTGGGACCAGGCCCCACCAGGTGGCAGTATGCAGAAGGTATGGAAGCAGCTCCTCTGCAGGCATTTTGGGTTCCCAATGCCGGCTTAATACTTCTTGGAGGCTTGATTTTAAAGTACCACCCTCTCCTGTCGCCAACCCGATGGGGGATTTCCCTGTCAACACTAACAATGTAGAACTGGCCCAAATTGGATTTTATTAAAAAGGATGTTGGTTGAGAAATTCTAGTCTCAATAAACAATGTGTGCTAAGCGAAACATCAGCATGATCTGATTAGGCCCTGAGCGTGGGGCACAGATCAGGGCTCACCTGCGGCAAGTGCCTGAGTGTCTCCCCACATCTCTCTCTCTCTAAGCACTAAGCACGTGGTCCTGAACTTGAACTTAGCTGCACATTAGCATTACCTTGGAGGGCTTTAAAAAATACTGCTTGGGCGCCACCTGCACCATCTCTGATTTAATAGCATGTGGCACAAAGCCTGTGCACTGGGATTTTTAAGAATTCTCTGGGTGATTCTAATGATGTGGGGAGGGGTAGATGGGGAGAAACTATTTATTAAGAGGCAGCTGATGTGAATTACTCAGAGTTGGCATATTTAGGGGCAAAGGGAGTTGGGGACTGACTTTCTCATCAGTGGCTTTCTCTTTTAGTCTAGTGGGCAGATCTCTGTTTAATTATTCTACCTCAAAAATATGGGCTAAGCGGCCCAGACAGTGTCATCCTGATGTTTCATGCTGTTGGCACATTTGTCATAGGATATCACGGACCCTTCCCTTGTCTCTAGTGGATGGAGAATCTCAGTGGCAGGGCCTCCTCTACACTTACCATCCAGGTAGCTCTCTATGAGGCTGGGAGAATTACACAACTTGGTCGCCTCTGAGGGAATCTGAATATCTAGCTAGAGCTTGTGTAATTTGATTCCATCTGTCAAACACACACAGGGACAGCCCTGAGAAAAATGTCAAGTACGCAAAACTGACTTTTCTCCCTCACTTCTCATCTCCCCCTCTAGGGCCCCACCCGGAAAATTGTCAAGCTTTCTTTCCTCCTCTCAAATTTAGATGTAACATACTGGTGAATGGAAAAAAAAAATGAATTCATCAGAGAAAGGAACTCCCCCATCCCAGCACCATTTCACGGACTTTTGATAATAGCCTTCATCTCCAGAGCCCGTGGTGTGTGACAGATGGTGCACCGAGTGCTTTGTCTCATGTGATTTTAAAGTGGATTTTGTGTAGAAGCCACTGTTATCTCCATTCTACAGAAGAAGAAACTGAGACCTGAAGTTAACTATCTTAGGCTTAGTCCCAGGGATAGTAAGTAGCAGAATGGACTTGAGCCCAAGTATATGTGAGCTGCGCTCAACCCTGCACTGCCTCTTTCTCTGCTTCTTAGAGCTGAAGCTTCCTTACTTTGCTGTCCTAAATAGGAGCCACTGGCACATGTGGCTATTTAAGTCTAAATCTAAATTAATTAAAGTTATATAAAATTAAAAAGGCAGTTTTTTTTTCAGTCATTCTAACCTCATTTCAGTTACTCCATAAGCATATGTGGCTAGTGACTACCATATTGAAACAGTGTTTGTACCACCAAAGAAAGTTCTATCATGCTCAGAAACAGCCTGCCAAATCTTTCCACTTGACCATCAAAAACTGAAGTCCAGGGAAGAAACAGGACTTGCCTAAGAAGCCACTCCTACATAGCAGCATACCTCCCCGGGATGTAATGCAGGAGCAAGAATCCAGTCTCCTGATGCTGACCATTTGCACTTTCACACCAGACCATTTCTGCCACTCAGAGTTCCTCTCAGATGAAGGCTGAGCAAAAATCATGGAGGCTGTGAGATGTCTGTGCAGTGAAGCCTGGGCAGACCTGGGAAGGAGATTTGCACCCCCACCTTTAGCCTCTGGCTTATTACTGCTAAGGCTGAGTTGCAAGCATATGTATCACAGCAAGGAGACATTCCTGCACTGCAGCTGTGCTCCCCACTCCCTGAGCACTTCCTGCCTGAGGACTTTCTCCAGGGGTTGTAGGTCCTCTCTGAGATAGCTGAGCTGCCATCAGACCACTCCTGGGTAATAAAGTCCCAATGTTTGTAATCCAAAATACAGCTCAGGAAATGTATTTGGTGCTTCTTCTGGCCTACACTGGGGAGAGCAGGCTAGGAAACAGATTGCCCTGAGACTTGCCTCTGCCTTGCTGGGACTTGATAGCCAGAGGAACACTAGGGTCAGATACATGGTGGAGTAGAGAGAACTTCTTCTCTTGAGTCAGATAGGTCTGATTCAAGATCTATGGTAGTCATTTTCTTGCAGGACCACAATGGGTTTGATTTGAAGTCTCTCTGATTCACCATCCTCATTTGTAAAATTGTGATCACCATAAGCATCTGTTAGGGTTTGTCCTGGGTACTGAAGTAGGAAATGAAAGCATTTAACCCAGTACCTGACTCAGAGCAAATGCCAATGGCATGCTAATTCTCCTTCCTCCTCTGCTCTCAACTTCTTTCTTAATGCTCCTCAGTCCCCAGGACCCTAGGACTTCCTCAGATCAATCAGAAGGTGCATAATCACTTTAGGATGCCTGAGATTTTGAGTCTTCACTGCTTTTATTTCCTAAATGGTAGACCTCACGGGCCTTAGTTCCCAGGGATTTACTATCTATTTATTCATCATGTTCACAGATTACGTTCTGGTCAGATGAAATGTTCAATGGAAAATGGATTCTGGGACCTTTGTGTTTTTAGAGGGGGGAAATGTACACCTTTTATGGGAAAGAAGCCATCTAGATTATTAAATATTCATTCCCATCACAAATATTCACCAAGTGCGTTCTATGCCATATCCGGTGTTAGATGTTGAAGACACATAGTGAACATGTGAGGCCAGATGAAAATCATGGAGGCAATTCCATAAGCCACAAATTGAAAGCACATCTTTGTATTTCTTGTCATAGATCCAGAACTGACTGGAGCTGTTGTAGGGAGGAGTGGGTACTGTATTCCCACACTGCATGGCTGTGGAGTGAGTAAACCTCCTTAGGCAGGAACCTGCATCTCCCCAGCTTGTCAGTGGACAAGAACTTGAAGAAAGCCACTTCCCTTTAGGTTCCCCACCCTTTCTCTTGCAGTCTTACGTTGCAGTTTACAGTTGGTGCTTCTTGAGTCCAGAACAACTTCTTAATTCAACAAATTGTCACAGACCATTCCCTGGCCACATAAGCTCTCAGCACAACTGAAGAAGGATTGTGTGCTCTGAGTATCTGAAGGTCAACCCCTTTTTTGTTTCCACAGTCCTTTCCAATGAGTTGAGTACAGATCATATACTGAGAATCATTTATGTACCAGCCATGGCATTAGGCAGGAGGTTCACAAAGGTGAGCAGATGGGGTCCCTTACTTACAAACTCAGAGTGTGGAAGGGAGAGAGACCTAAAACAGAATGACCTAACCCAATGTGTGTGGTGGTGCACACCTATAATCCCACTAACTCAGGAGGCTGAGGCAAGAGGATCACAAGTTCAAAGCCAACCTCAGCAACTTAGTTAGGCCCTGAGCAACTTAGCAAGACCCTCTCTCAAAATGAAAAATAAAAAGAGCTGGGGATGTGACTCAGTGCTTATATGCCCCTGGGTTCAACTCCAGGTACAAAAAATAAAATAAAATTAAAATAAACATAATCCACCAGCCTGTACTCCATAGAAGGGAGAGACATGGGAAAATGTGCTCCATTGTTTAAGTTCATGAAACTTGGGATGGAAAGACAGACAGAAGAGGAAAGAGAATTCTCAAAAGATTTTGAGACAGCAAATGTGAAGGTATGAATATCTTTTGTTCAGACTTCCTTTAACTGACTGTATTCTCCAACTGTCACTTTAAGCCTCAACAGTAAATCCAGAGTATTGAAGCAGGTTTTACACTCAACCAAATATCTGCTTATAGCCACTCTTTACCCATGCCCAGTACTAACAAACATCAGCAAAGCACAACAGTGTCTTTGTCTAGTGTTTTCCTTAAAATAGGGCCACCTTTCTGTTTTCCACTTGGCTCATGGTATGAACAGAAAGACCTAGAATGAGGTAGGTCATTTAGTACCCTGAGATAAAGGACAGCACAACTGATCACAGGGGAAGTTGTGCTGACAGTCTCTAAGAAGTGCGACAACAATCAGGAGACTTGGAAACCAGAAGGGAATGCCCAGATATTGACCATTTTCTTTAGGCCTTCCAAGTAAAGGTGGGTGTTAGATGCTGGGGTGGAAGAGCTGATCACATGCTTCCCCTCCTAGCTCTGGAAATTGGAGGTGTGAGCAGGAGCTCTCTGTAACTTTCCAAGGAGTGGGGATGGAGGCTGTGGGAGTGGCAGTGGAATTTCATGTCAATAGAAAGGGCCCATCCTCAGGGTTGAGTACTGGGTGGCTGGGCTGAGCTCACCTTCAAATCCCAGCTGGGATAAGGAGAAGAGTCTCCAAAGCATGGCTGCCTTTATCCAGGATTCCATATTATGTTAACACATAGCAATAAGAATAAATCCTATGGAGTATTGTTCTGGACAGGCATTACCTTTTCAAAGTATTATTTCTTCAAATTGAATTTATTTATAAAATTAGATCATGGTAATGGTCGCACGACTCTATCACTTTACCAAAGATCATTGAATTATACACTGATAATGGGTACATTTTTTAATATGTAAATTATGCTTCAGTAAACCACACTGAAATTTTTTAAATCATACATGTAATAGATTTTCAAAGCGTTTCCCTGGAGCTTTCATAGGCATTGTTTTAAGGAAAATAATGGCTCCAGGGTCCCTAGTATACTTGCTCTGCCTCTTCCCCTCCTGTCATCTTCCCCCTAATTACCCGACATCCTCCACTTCTTTCCTAGCCCCTCTTGCTTCCTTAAAGTATATTACGTATTCACTACTAAATGAGTCTGTTGCCCCAAGTCCATTCTTTAATATATTTGCACTTTAAGTCAGTCTTTCATTGTTGAATGATTTTCTTTAAATGCCCATTCGAAGGATTAAACCTTAAGGGAAGGGCTAGAATGGAATTGCAGGAAAGGAGTTTCACTCTAGGAACCTAGAAATCACAACAGGAAGGCAACCAGCTATTGTCTGCCAATAAAATCAGCTGACTGGGTATGAGGAAAGATTGGGTTGATCCAGTGTTCTCAGACATGGTCATGAAAATGGCCTTGGGAGCAGAGAGCGTGCTGCAAGACTGGTCCAGCCGTTTCATCTGTCCATCAGTGAACGAGACACAGCCAGGAGCTTATGCCAGAGAGGAGCTTCCTATAGTCATAAAGACAGCCAGAGACTCATAAAGATGGTTTATATCCATGGAGAGGAGCATAGACTCCTAAATATTGACATGACTGACAGGATGGAGGTGATTTAATTTGTTATTACAGAGTCACTCTTGTAACCTCTAAAAGAATTTTGCATGTACCAAGGTAGAGGCAGTGTGATTCTCTGGAGAAAAAAACTGGATGTGGAACTGGCCAATTTGTTTGTTTGTTCTTTCTGTGTTGCTCTTTAGCTGGGAAAGCTTAAGCTAAACCTTCTGAATCTCTGTCTTCACATCTCTGAAATTGGACTGTTACCCACAACTTGACAGGGTGATTTTGAAGTATTTGGTACTCGTCTGTTTACAGATATTGCAGAGAGTAATTGAGCTTGAGGATAGGAGGTATATTTTACAAGTTAAAGGCTCTGCACATGCAAGTATTGGTATTTACTCCATTTTCCTAATACTCCTCTGAGAACAATACCAGGGATGGTTATTACCTACCTACCTGATGGGCACCAGTAGCAAAGTGACTTGCCTAGGACTAATATTCACATCTCTTAATAAAACACGGAGCTTTCTGAAAGCCAGCACTTTAGAGATTCAGGGTTAGTTTCCACTGTGGTTCAGGGAATCCAGACAGGGAATGTCAACATTGACATTTCAGAACTCTTCCAATTAGTCTCAAGAGTTCAAATATCTCACTCTGTTCAATACAGCCCGGAGTGTAAATCGTTTGTTGGTAATAACCTAGCCCTTGTTTAGCCTCATGGATCTGACTCTGAGCCTGGACATCCTATGGACAAAAACACCACTTGCTTTTTATTGGCATGTCTGGTGGAATGGCTCCACACAGCTAGGAAACCATTGTATTTTCTCCCTTTGCAACTCAATTATGAGGCTGAAGGGCACATATAGATTTTTCCACAGGAAGCACAGGGCTTCCAGGCTTTCTTGATCGGTAGATTTCTGCCATCACCTCTGTGGTAAAGGGTTGGCTGCTTTTAAGAGACAAAGACACCTGGACCGAATCACCTTATCTTTAAAAAAAAAAATGCAGCTGTTCTAAATCTTGACCTTTTGCTCCTGCTCTATGTGAGGCCACAGTCTTTCCAGAGTCTCCGTCACATAAGGTCCCATGTGCTGGGGAGAGCTCCATAATAGCCAGAAGTCCAAGCCAGCATTCTGTCCCCAAGCCTGGCGCACACTGAGTGGGGACTCTGCTCAGAACTTTCTGCCTTCTGTTCCTCCATTTCCCTGACTATAAAATGAGGAAAGTGGACTGACTACTTTAAAAATGCCTCTTTCATAAATATTCCATGACTCTATTTTCTATAGAGTTTCTCAAAGCACATCTGTCTGTGTATTTATGTGCATGAAGACTAAATATTTCAGTAAAGGCTAAGTTTGGAAAAGATGGAAAGGCAGAATAAGTTTGGGTCCTGGGCTTATTGATTCTTTTGAGTTTTCCTGCTAGCACACCTGGGTTCTAAGGGACCCGCACCCAAAGTACTAACACCTGGACTTTAGGACTTGGCAAGATACCCTTTTTCTGTTAAAAATCCTAGAAATTCCCTGACTCCTCACAACAGCTCAGCTGGGAGTCTGTGGCTAAGGCTGGTGTAACTGGACAGAGAAACCTCTGGAATGGAAACCAAAGCAGGTTGAATTTTGGGAACTAGTGTCCTTGCATACCTGAATATTTGAGTTGGGAATGGGGTAATCTTGTTGCCCCTACACCCCCACCCAACTGGTGCCACATGTAGAATGCATTTGCAGTAATTTCTCTAGTCAGGTAGAGGTGTTGATAACTCCAATGGCTTCTTTGGACATCTTTCAAACTGCCTTGAGATAGGCAGTGTGCGAAGACTCCTCAACGTCTCCCTCCCCAGATAATAATGGCAAGGAAGTTCATCCAGAGAGGAAAACAGACTGGCAGGCACCCCAGGCTGCAGGGATGGCAGAATCCCTGAGTCTGGGAGAACATCCTTTCTCTTCAGTACTGGGTTATTTGTCAACAGTACTCTTAAAATACACACAAAATAATCTCTGTAAAACACACACAAAATAATCCCCATTTTCAGTACACGCAGCAGCAAGCCGAACATAATCACTCCAGGTGATTGGCATCTGGCACAATATTCTGTTGGCAACACCATACTTTCTCATGGGCAATAAGCTCAATATTTGGTCTGCATTACTGGGGCAGTGGTGGGGCGGGGAGAGGGTGAAATAGGAAAGAGACCAGTGTAGAAATGAATATTGAATCCAAAGTATTATTGTTAGAATCTCTGGAGAAAATGGCTCCTAAACATTCACGATGTTCAGTTTTAAAAAGGGGTGACTCTTCTGGTTTTTCCATTTATTGTAGCTTCCCAAAGCTTATTTTTAGTAGCACTAATAGTGCCGCCTACCCCTGTACTCATTTTCTACAGATTTTCAAATTTGGCATTATCCTGTCTCTCCAGAGGTACCTTCTATTTCTAAAACATTAGTGCCATGGAAGGGGGGGAAATAGGGCATTTTCTCAGAGAAAGAAGCCTTGAATATTTGCATTCCGATTTGATTATTTTTTTTTTAATTTGTTTCTCCGAGTTTGTTCTGAATCAAGGGAAAACATGTGTAAATGGAAATAATATGATGCCAAGGCTTCTGGACAGCAAAGAGACTTGCCCATCCCGTACCCCACAATTGGCTTAGACTTGAAAGTGACTGTCCCTTTAGGGCTGGGTCAATAGTGGTCCTGAGTCAGGGAAAGATCTTTCTAAAGCAGGCCAACTAGAAACTCAACTGCAAAAAACACCTTGTAACCAGAGCAAACTATGGAAAGAAATCACATGAGCCTGAAATGCATGTGGTATTGTGTCTCTGAGTGGAGGTGGATTGGTCCAAGCATTTGGGCAGACCTCAGGCCTGATGGGTACGAGGCCTGAACTGAGCATCTCTGAATGGAAGGAGCCAAGGGACTCACATGCTAGAAGGACCCTCTGTGGCAACTGTGCAGAAGCAAAGTTTCTGAATATAGTCTGTTCCAGAAGGAGCAGGACTTGAGTTCTAATTGGAGTTATAGACCTCCGTGACTTGGCATAGACGTCTGCACAAAGTAGATGGCTTTGCTGAACGACACATGAGATGCAAGTAAAATGCAGCACATGCCATTCATACTAATTGGTGCTGGAGAGATTTCATATCCCTGAAAGGAAGTTCAACCTGGGCATCCTCAGCCCCACATTCCTCCTCTTATCTAGAGAAGGGTTTGTGATAACACTGTTACCAGAGGGTCTTACAGGAACATTACAGGTCAAGTCTTCAGAAAAGAATCCTATGTTAGATTTTCACAAATGACCTCTTCTGGCTCAAAGAATACATAATTTCAGAGTCTAAAATGATAGCTCTGGAAGGGAATTAAGAGATTTTCTAATCCAAGTCATTTTTACATAGTGGAGGGCATTGAGCCAGAGAGGAGATGCCACTGTGTCAAATTTACTAGCTAGCACATGTTCTAGGTCAAAAGCCCTGAGCTCTCGGACTTCTCTGCCCTTGCTTTTACCACTGATCCTTTAATACGAGGTATGGAACAGCTACTGGGACATGAGGTATTAATCTCCTCACGACTTCCTTTTCCTTCTCTCTTGCTTCAAGTCTTTTCCCAACTCTTCCATGCTATGTAACCCTGAGCAAACTGTCTTATCTCCCTGTTGATTGTTTTCTTTCAAAATGACCTTGATGGTGATGGCCATAGTGCTGAAGATGAAGGTACTGGCAATGATGCTAATACCTCCTCCCTTAAGTGGTTAAGTGGCCCAGAGCCACTTTAGAGCAAGAAAGCTGGGTTCAAATTCTGGTGCTGCCTCTTTCTAGCTGCTTGGTGCTCTTGGAGTCACTTGCTGTCTCTGAGCCTCAGTTTCCTTGGTTTTACAATAGGGAGGGTAATTCCTAACTTCTAAACCTCTTGTGGAAATTAAGTGATAAAGTATCTACTGAAAGCTCTTAGTCCAAGTGTTCAATGAGAGGCTACTGCTATTACTATAACTGTCAACAATAGCAATAGATTAGAAAAATATAGGTTAAGGTTCTTAAAAAATCCCTAAAATGCAATAAAAATAATAGTTATTAATCAAAGTGGCCATAATATCCATCCCAAGCTGTTGGTGAGATTTCTGCATATCCAGCAGCTGGTCAGCCAGAGCTGGTTACTAGATTTGCTTGCTAAAATAACGTAAATCATTTGTTTGCCTCTGATACAGTCTGGCTCCTTCTGGCATGGCCAAAGAGACTACAGAGGGCATTAAGCTGCAGAAGAGAAACTACAAACAAGATTTCAGACTGGGAGAGATTTCCTAAAGTGGTCAGGACCACCTCCCTGCCAGTTTGATTTCCTGTGCAGATGTGTGTGTTGAAAAGATTGATGTGGGCACGAACTTCAGACCCCATTTGAAAATTACACATACAAATGGTACTTTAATGGTACGTGTGGTAGTCAGGGGGTTGTGTTAATTACATTTGAATAGGGAGATGGTGATAATTCACTCGCTCAGCCCCTGGTAGTTAATTTTGTTAGATCCAGGGGAAAATTCTGTTGGGGTCTATGAGTAGCTGTGGTGCAATTAGGCAGCAAGAAGGTTTTTGTCGGTACAGTTGCTATTGATTAGTGTTTACTTTAAAAAGAGTTAAAGCGATTCCCTCGTGCCAGAGCTGCCTAATCTGTCAGAGACAAGGCTACATGTTTCGGAGATGCATAGCAGTGTTATTCATATATTATGAAACCCCCCAAAAGAGAGTCCAGTATAAAAATCTTCCCAACTGGTTTTAATGATGCTCAAATAAAAGGCATATACCACAGCTAAGATCTCATTAAAAGAGAGAAGTCTTTCTGTAGATTTGCTTATTTATTTATGAAATGCCTCTGAAATATTTATAAATGCTTCCCTGATATTTGTCTGAAAGTACATGTTAGGGCTTCTTTGGTGGAAGAGAGGGGGGGAAATAGAAGGAAGGATGCAGGTGGGAGAAGGAGAGGTGAATCCTGCTCCATTTCTTTCTGTAGCAATGAAATACACGTGGCAGGGTATGCGAATGTGTCACTAGGGGGTGCCCCAAGAACCAGGCAGACTCTAACCTGCTCCACACAGGTGACCCAACTTGCTTGGATCTCTTAAACAGAAGCAATGGCAATCACAGGGCTCTGTTTAATTTTCCTGACAGAACCGGGGCAGATACAGGCGCTCTTGAGGCCTTTATCACTTCCTTCACTTTTAGAGCTATTTATTAATTGAAATAATAGTTATGCTACCCCTTGCCTCAGACCTACTTTCATCTGTTTAGCAACTGCTTTCTATGAAACACAAAAGAGCTCAGCGATGACACTGGTGTCTTAATTAACCATTGAATACCTCATAGAGCAGCTGTCACAACTCTTGTCACTTGAAAGAAAGCACAGTGGTCCTTGTTTCAAAAAAAAATAAAAAATAAAACAACACATACACAGGGAAAAAAAAAAGTTGATCTAATGAGCTGTCTTTGACGTGTCTGAAGAATCGCATTTTTTATCATCTTACTTTACACTCACATAGAAATGCAAATTAGGGACTGGGCTGCTCAGGAGAAAACCAGTGAATTTACATTTCTCCCCACCTTTCAAAACCAGACATTGGTTGCCCAGTGGCTCAGGGAAATGGTCCAAGATCAGAGATGATAACAGAGCTAAGATTGCATGTCAATTAAAACGAGAGGAGGGGCCGATGTTGGTTTATGAAACCAAAATATTTCCAAGCCTTTCCAGCCCAAGGGTATGAATGAGTCTCATTAAGACAGCAGCCTCTGGAGCCTTCCCTCACCTCCTGGTGCAGGTAAAGGAGTTCCTTATTGAGCTCAACCCAGTCTCAACATCCCTTTGAGTTCCCAAAGAGGGAGAGAGATGTCACATAGATTTAGTCTGGGCCTTCACTCCTTACTGGACTTTGCTCACACTTCTGAGTTCTACTAATGTCATCATTATCAGCCATGGCCACGCCAAACCACACCACCCCTGTTTTTCTTGACTGTTCCTCATACACTTCTCCTACTCATGGTTGATGAGAAGGCTCCAGCCACCGATGCCATCCAATCTTCTGTTGCTGTGACAGGATAGAAGCCTGGGTTGATGTGAGGCTTCTGCCTCCACGTTTGTTTAAGAGCATGTGCTACACAGAGCAGTTTGAAAAGCATTCCAGAATTTGGTGAAAGGGGTCTTTCAGTTCAAACATAGAGGGGTCCACAGCCCCTGGAAGATAGACTGTATGGGGTCACACCGTCCCATCATACCAAAGGACGGCATCCAGCCTAGTGGGACATCTCTCTGCCTGAGTGGCATGCTTGTGGCTGAGTCAGATTTGCCCTACCAGATTCTCTCATGGTGACACTTGTTTCCATCCCTGTCTCTGGATTTTGTTCTACTCTCCCCTCCTTGAGCTGCGATATTTGCCTCTATCTGCCTTGATCCCCCTTGTTGCTACAGTTCAGTCTACCTCCTCAACTATAAGCCTCCTTACCTCCCCCACCCATGCCAAGAAATATTTACAGGAAACACTCTCCTCTCACTCCACCCACGGTGTGTCTGAAGCTCATCTCTATCTCAGTGAAGACCCCCAGATCACAAAGGTAAACTGCATAAGGCAAAAAGCCTTTAGTAAAACCCAGGATGGATCTTGGGAAAGATAAATGACAAATGATAAAATAACTGGTCTGTTTTAAATATATTCTATAGTTTTGTGGAAATAATCTAAAGGACATGAGTGCCTACTAACTGGTCAGCAAAATCTTAACACAAATGTTCTTGCCTACTCCAGCTTATGGTCCACAATTAGTAAGCACTCTATATGAATGAGAGGGAAATCACAGGGCTTGCTTTTATTGATCTTTTACTTCTCTAAGCAAACAAGGTACTTCATATATCACTAGATCTAAATGCAAACTAGACCCCCACAAGCTCATCAAATCAATGGAACACTAAAGCATTTTATAACGGGGGGCTTACTATGGAAATTTTAACGTGGTGGAAGACACTGTACTCATTACCACCTCATTTAAATCTCTGTTATGTGAACTTCTAAAGGCCAACCTTCTTCAATTTTGCACAATGCTAAGTTCATGGTCCTTGGAAAGGCAATCACCCCTGTAATCACTATTGTGTTTCTGTTTATTCCAAATGAGGCGTGCATTCATCTGTGGATTTGTACCAAGATAGCATTCTCCACTCAAGCCTCAGAATTTGCCACTTTGCATTATACAGAACTTGGAGGAATCATTGAGGGGATATAATAGGTTTTCCAGTTGGGTTTTAAAATAAAGCAGAGCCTTGAAAACGAGTATCTTACCATGTGCCTGGAGCCTAGAGAGACTAAGGAGGCTGGATGCAGAGTGGACAGAATTAGGACTCTAAGACTGACTGATTTATGAGGGGCTGAAGGGTTCCAGAAGACATCCCATATAAAGCTTCTTGCCAAATCAGCCAGTAGGACCCATAAACATGTCTGACAGTAAAAACAGTGGTTCCTGCTTGGCTCTGCCAGTGGAGGCCCTGGAAATACAGGCACTGTTAATTGATTGACTCTAAACTTGTGATGGAAAGAGTCTACAATCTGGGTTTGCTTGCCTGGTATAGAACTACCTTCCTCTTCCTGGCTTTGTTGTCCCCTTCTCAGGATAGAGTCACCTCATCTTCACTTAGAATCCTCCAAAATGACTAATATAAATATGGAGCCTGTAGTTGTTGCCTTATGAATACCTGTTGACTAGCCTTCAGTGGTATGCCACCTCTAAGCTGGCAAGCTTATCCAGTAAGGTCAGGAAGGCTCATGCCCTGCCTAAAATGCTTCAGATTAGCCTACTTTCTCTCTAAGGCACTCTTTTTTTTTTTCAACATTTGTGTTGGGGGCGGGTAGGGGGAGAAATCTTCAATGGGGAGCTAATAAAATTGAGCATTAGTAAATCTTCTTTTCAGCATTGAGAGCATTCTGCGGGCAGCTATGGAAGAGGAGGAGATCATCTGCATGGGGTGGGCTGGAGCCAGCCCATGGCACTTTTCCCAAGCCTGAACTCAGGGACCTCACTCAACCATGGTACAGGTTCTTGTAATGCAGAAATGGCAAAATTTACAAATCAAGTGTTTTCATGGGAAAGAATAATTCTAAATGTTGCCCAGAATATCTTCTGGCCTCCTTCCCTCTCTTTGCCACTTTTCTTGAGAAAAGTTTAAACTGCCCTTCAACTCTTGTAGACTTGCTTATGAAATAATACAGGATAGAGTGTGAATAGGAACAGGACAAGCCATGTTGGTTCCCTGGGACTGCATCTAAATTCAAACCAGTAAGCATGCAAGCAGAATTCTTAGGTGTTAATCTATTCTTGTGTAAAAAGAGATCCTCTTTCTTTTTCTCAACTAAAACTCCAGGAAACAGATTCACAGCTCATGAATCCCAATTAAGGAGACGGACCACCTGGTAAATTTTGGGTTACGTGTGTGTATGTGTTAAAAGCATAAAATTAAACTTGGCCAATATCTATCTGAATCCCTGGAACCTTCACTACAGAATTTATCTGGTGACCATCTGACACTACTAGAACGATTTTTTAAAAAGTGAAATAGCAAAAGCTGAAAATGAAATAGAAATAGAAAAGTGACTTAGAACTCCATTAAAACAAGTCCTATTATTCAATTATCTGTGGTGTTGTCCAGTTCCTATTTCTGTGATGCAATAGGATAGAAGAATCTGACTCACTATGGTTGATTAACCTCCTGTTTCCCACGTCTAGAGCAAGTACTATATACACTGCAGGAAACTCACAGGGGTGCCAGGAAATATTTTAAATAGTTGAGGAAAATTTAGCAGTTCTTGACACCTGTCAGACCCGTGTGAACTACTAGCTCAAGGTGGTTTATGGTTTCACTATTGGAGTGTATGAAATTCTTTCAGGGATGTCATCATGCTGCAAAGCTAGGTTTTCAGCAATTGCTGTAAAATCAAGTGGTACCTCATGAAAATCAGTGTGGAACAGGAAATGAGGGTGGGGGTTTCCAGTCTGATGCCAAGATTTGAGAAGTTGTATGACGCTCAGCTCAACAGGCATGTCAGTCACATTAGTGAAAACTCATGAGTATTTAACAATAAAATGAAATCATTACTTTTAATTTTTGTGTGTCATTTTGTCAAAAAACTATTAAGTTATCAGGACATACATACCTATTAAGTTATTTAGGTCTAATCAATAACTCAACAGAGCTGTTGTTTCTTTTAGCCTAGGTACCCTGTAAAAAAAATCCTGAGGCCTTATGGACATCATAAATAAAACATGTTTGGAAATTTCTGCGTTAAACATTGTGAAAGGTAAATAATCAGTGTTCATTATGGAATAAAAAACAAGAAGTATTTATTGGAGTCTACTACATACAGGTGCAATGTTAATACTAAAGAAACACACCATATACAAGTTTCTCTCTGATCAAAGGGGAGGAAGAGAGGAACACTGTGGTTTGTGCCAGGGCCACATACTTTACATGTAATCTTATTATTTCTATGCAAAAAACTACATGGAAGGTCATGTGGTCCCCATTTTATAGATTCTAAAACAGTTCCAGAAATAAAATGCAATCTGTAAATCACAAATCACACATCGGTAGTAAGTAAACAGGCTGGTATTTGACTCAGCTCTGTCTGACTCAAGCACACAAAGCCTCATGCTACCAGTGTACTGGACTATTATGATAGCACTAATAAAACAGCAGTCTGTGTGTTTCAATGTCAATTTAGAAGATGTCATTTTAGGATGTCTATGACAATCCAAGTAGCTCTTGGGCTCTCAGGCTGCTGTGGTTGGTAGTTTTCCTATGGTGACCATTTTTGAATATATTTGGTTCTATATAGATTGAGCAAACATTCTAATATTTTCTTATTTCCCTAATTATGTGATGACATCATTTAACTCTCATTCTATTTGGCCAATGATAGGTGACCCATGGACTTTGTAGCTTATCCCCCCAAAAGTTCAAAAGTGCCAGATAATGCCAGTAGTGTTGTTGTGAAGGAGTGCCACATTCAAATTTAATGAGCAGGAATTAAAGCAACTCAGAGAATGAGCCTTCTATTTAGACTGATGAGAAAAGGCTATCTTCTTCTTCACAGGGAACAATTAAAATAATGTTGCAGAAAATATGCTTTCTAGGTCTTTGCATAAGGAAAAACGGGCTGTGGGATGGAAGCTGCATGACTGAGCCTCCGTTGGTTTCTATATTGGCTGGATTAGAGAGTCCTTAACAAAATCTCAAAAAAAGAGTTTGACTTTGTGATGTGACATTTGTATAATGGATATTCTGTACACATATTTCCCAGATTTTGTTGATTCAGAGATTACTCAAACTCCATCCTGATAAAGCTTCTATTTAATCTGGGTTTACTTAGTCGTTTGTCTAGCTTCAAGTGTGGGGAGTTGTTTTGGAAAGTAGGTTGCTTCTTGTGCTGAAAAGGCTTTTTGCTGACGTTCCTACGTGGTGCGATTGTAAGAGGTGGTTTTAGTAGACAGTCAAGTACAGGGTCAGATATCTGTCACCCTAACTTGAAGAGAACACCCTGGGAGAATGTGGCTGAAGACTGCCCAGTTATGCCTGCCTGGGAAACTCCCTGTCTGGGTTACTTACCTTATATTACTAACTTTTCACCCAGTTACTATACTGGATTTCCCCTTTTTCCTCTCAGAAAATTAGTAATCGTGTCATTTCCAATCCACATTCATTCACTGATCAGATAAGAGCAGTGGAGGTCCATGTCCATATTGGGTTATACACTTTGGCTTATTGCATGATAATGGTGCTTTTGATGTGCCCAAGTAGCTGAATGCTGGATTTCAAACTCTCCATGTTGAGGGCTCATTTACTTCTTTAAAATCTTACCTGGGAGATACTAAAGAAGAATGGAAGAAGATGAGGTTGGAAAATGCCTTGTGTAAAACAAAACGTCTTTACATATTGATTAGCTAAGTCATGGTTTCTGTTGCATTGTGGGTGACTCTTGGTGCCTGAGAGATGAAATGTTGCTCCTCATTCCCCAAATAGTGTGTAGACCACCCCTAACCCCAACACTTGTTTGTGTTGGTATAAAAGTCCATTATTACCCTTGGGCAGTAACTTGCAGGATGCTTCTGGAAGCTCCAGGGAATATCTTCCAGGGTCTCATCTATCAGTAAGCCTGAGAATATGCCTTGTCCTCAATCCAATCCTGTCTACCCTCACATCAGCTCCCTGAAAACTAGATGCTAAATAGAACTTCTCCATAGTTATCTTGAATGTTTGCTCTTAGAGAACATTAGCATCCCAGACCATGTGATATTTCCCCAATCAAAACAAACCCAACAAGTATTACCTTATTTTCTGAAGAATTTTTCTGCCTTGCTCCATGTCAATCCTGGGAGAACTGAGCTATACAGAAAGAGTCACCAGTTCTGTTTGTTCCTGTTCCAGAGGCCTCGAACTAAGCCTGTGCCTTTGGTGAACACAGGGTTGTCCCAAAGCCTAAAATCCCCCTGACCACACCTGACTTGTTCCTCAGAGTTATTGGAAGTCGTTTGAACCTTAGCACTGACCCTTACTAATACACAACTGGACAAGTTGAGCCTCTACTTCTTTGGCCTGTCTATAAATTGGAGAAAATGATCTAATTTCATTGTGCTTTTATATCATATATTAGGTTAATTAGTGTATATAAAATACCCAGCAGAAAGTAGGTTCTAAAGAATAGACTTTTTTCCCCCTAATCTAGCTGTTTCTTGACTATGACTTCAGATCCCATTTCTTCATTTATATTACTTCAAGGTAAGGATGGAGGCGGTAAGGGTGAAGAGAAACCTACAATCTTTTTTCTTTCTCAATATTGGCCCTTCTTGCCTTATCACATGGACTTCTTCTTCTCTTTATTGCGAGTAGTTTTGTTTTATCCTGTTGCATGTCCTTGGTGCTCAATGGGAGGCTCAAGAAGATTGAAGTGGTGAATTAAGATATGAGACTCACAATTGTCAACATTTTATGGAATGAATGCATCCTGGAAAGACTTAGCTCCTCCACTGTGAGCACTAAGGGCAGACATTGTAAATATTCAAGGTTCATCCCTTTCATAAAAGCTCATCTTTTCCATGAGAATGCAATTTCATAATAACTTCACATAAATAAAAATCACAAATCATCTGGAAATTCAAATGCCTTCATTTGGTGATCAAAAATATGTGGTTCGCCACAGTGCATCTATCCAGTGGATATGGACACAGAAACATGGGCTCTTTCCTGAGAGATGGTTAATCAGACTGATGGAAACTTTTATTCTCACCCCAAAATAGGCACTCTTTGGTCTCTGGACCTGTCACCAAGAGAATTGGTCACACTTTCCTTTACATATTCAGCTAGAATCTGTAAGCTGAATAGCTTACATATCCCTCTGCAAGACAAGGATTTGAGGCAACTGTTTAGCTTGCTCTTTAGTTAAATGGAGATTTATGTGGTACGTCCTGATTACTCATTAATCCCACAGGCAAAGATCTTGAGATGTCATTTTTGAGATAATGAGTGCAAGTCCCTGATATGTAATCAAGTTAGGGCAGAACTGGAGTGAAACTTGTGAAACTGTGGGTAGACCTGGTTATCAGCAGATGAGTGGGTAGGCAAAGGATTGCTCTTACTAATTCCTCTGGTGCTCTCTCTCCTTTTAATGGTTTTTGCTGTACTCTACCATTCCCTTGCTGCCCATTAAATCTCTCTTTCTCTCTCTCTCTTTCTCTCTCTCTGTCTCTCTCTCTCTCTCTCTCTCTCTCTCTCTCACACACACACACACACACACACACACACACACACACACACACACGACCCATCAGTCCACGAGAAAGGGAATTTACATTATCAAGCTCTACCCATGTGGCAGACCCAGCACACTGGGCCCTTCTGCTTCTTGTCTGCTCCTCACAGGTAGATATGTTGTCATTTGAGAAATAAAAAAGATGATCAATCAGAGGCAGTAATTTATTTAGTGGAGATAGACCTTTTAATCACGCAATAGTCATTGGGATATTTAAATTAATTTTGTCCTAAAATTAAAAGCAGACATTCTTAAACTCAAGCATAATAATAAATAAGTAATAAAGCCAAGCCTCCTAGAGGTTAAGTTACTTGCTCAAGTTCATAGTGCTAGGAAATGACAGAGCTCGGATTCTATCTCAGGTCTGTATAATCCCAAACCTAAATTCTCTTGGCTATGCAACCAAAATAAAAGGCTTGCTCAATTCTCTAGAGCCTTGCTAATTAAATAGACTTAATGGGTTGCCTCTCAGAATAGTTTAATATTAAAAGAGTATTCCTGGATTTCAAGTGTCTTAAGGATTTTTCAGTGGTAAAATTTTAGGCTTAGAGGAGACTAGGAAAGGAAATAGTTGGGGGATGAGATTTTTGGTCACCCCTTCATATCACACAAGCTAAGAAATAGCTTCCTCTGTGATACACTAGGTCTAGTTACCGACCTGGAAGGAAGACTTGCCCGTATGGATAAGAGGAAAAACATGTCTGGCAAGTGGCTGTTTTGAAAGGGCCTTTTGGAAAAAATGGGAAGCTTAGAAATGAAACATAGTAGATATAAAGTGGGCAGGGCCAATCCTTATTCACAGATGGGCATTTCCATTGAGTCATACTGGTGATATCCCAGGATGTGTTCGCATTGAGCACACATAAGAGAAGAAAGATTTGGGCAGAAAAGGGGGCTGAGACCATCTAGGAGCAAATATGAAAATAGCCTTATGAGGTCCCCCTATCATGGGGCTCAAAGCCACAGTGTCTCTAAGTGCTGACCAGAGGATTGGGTCTTTGGTACACACTAGTTTAGTGAATGGAGCCAGACTTCCAAGATTCAGTGCTAGAAACATCACAGACTGCTCAGAAATCTTAAGATGGGTCTCAAAGACGATTTTAAAAGAGAAAATAAGATGACCCTTCACTGATAAGAGTTAAAATGCTTCAGAAGGTTTCCATGGACAATAATTGATATCATCTGTTTGCTTTTTTTCTAATTAAAAAAAATTAATCACCCAAACATTTTTAAGGGTGAAGTTTAAGATCTTGCCTTCACTGAATGAACAAATTAAGCAGTTAAATCTTAAGGAAAGAGACTACAATGGAAAGAACTAAAAAGCTAAAGTAAGAGTACTAGCTTATAATAGCTCCATATTAATGGTTTTCAGGGAAATTGCCGGGGAGAGAAAAAGGCTGTACTTGAGCCATGTGTGTTGCACAGACAAGTCCCCAAAACACGTGTGAGGTGCCTGTAACAATTTATTTCCAGTCTCTGACTCTGCAGTGAATGATAGAATTTATTTTATTTTTTCAAGAAAAAGCCTCAGCCTAAGGAAATACTGTGCTCCCACAAGATGCCGAAGCTATTGAAAGAGCCATTCTGAGAGGGGGGTGGAGGCGGGAGAAGTATATTTTCTAAGATTTTCCGATACTAAAACCCATTTACGACTGTTGAGAAAAATCTCTCTGACGGAGGATTTAGCTCTCACTAATCCTTAAGTGACTTGTTTTGACAGAGCCTTTATAGGAGATTTTCTCAGTAACTTTGGTTTGCTCTAAAGGAGCAATTACTGATTTGTCCTCCAGCACCTTCTTCCGCATCTGTCTTTATACATGCATGCCCGTTAATGAACTTCATGTATGTTCCAAAATAGCAAGTGAATCCAATCAGAACTGTTGACTGTTGAAATTCGGGAACATTTGGATTTTCTTGGATCTTCCGTTCTCTTTCTTGCCTCCGGGTATCAAGGACCTGGATTTCATTCCGTGTGTCATGTGGGCCTTCTCAGCAGATTCTTTGACTTGAGCCTGTGGAAATGGAGCCCTACTTTCTATTTACACTGCACTTTCTCTACATAAAGACCTTTTTCTCCTGCTTGAGGAAGTAGCAGAGGGACCCAGGTTTTTAAGCCTCCTGATGTTTGCTTTTGCTCAGATAGGCATGATCTCTTTAGAGGTGACTATGGCAGCGGGTACTATGTTGCTCACCTCCCTATTAAAGGGACCGCTCCTTGATGTGATGCCGGGCCTCTGTCTGTGTGGCTTTATTTCCCTCCCTACCTGCTGTGCCTATGAAAGGGGGGATTTTAAAATTCCACCTCACATCCTATTTTAATTTTAATTAAGCTCCACACCGTCAGAAGTTGGAAGGTATCTTTCCAGCACTGTGATTCTGAGTGTGTCCCCAGATTGGCAGCATCTGTACCATCTGCAGACTCTTTACAAATACCAATTTTCAAGCCTCACCCCAGACCTGCTCAGCCAGAAGCTCTAGGAAGGGGACCCAGCGGCTCGCATATTCACAGCCTTCCAGAGGCCTCAGGTGTGTGCTCACATTGAAGAAGCATCCTTTCTGGTCCCTTGCCAGCCCTCCAGGAAGACCCCAGAAGAGCCATCCTCCAAAATAACCAGCACCTACTCCCTCAAAAGTCCACAGATTTGCGGTTCCACACCCAATTTTGGTTTGTGACTTCAACAGCCTTATCTGCACAATTAGATTTCTGATCCTAATATGTGACTATGTTCATTTTCTTTTTCTTATTTTCAGTAAACCAGGCCAGTTATAGGATTGGGGTTAGGGGGTGACAGGAAAGATTGATGACTTTTCATAAAAGTGTACAAGACTGTAGATGATCATTAACTTATTGCAATTAAAATTATTCTTGAGACTTTTGTGAAAGCTGCCTGCTTTAATCCTCTTGTCAGGAAGCTGCTGCATTAAAAAATGATTGCTGAAGTGGCTTTGCCAACTTCACATAAAATGTTAGCTATGGAGCTTGTCCCAGGAAGAACTCTGCCTCTATGCCCATGTGGCTGGGGGAGGTTGCTGCTGAGAAAATGAGCGGCGAAGGCATTGTGTGCAGAGAGGAGCTTTGTGGGAAGCCACTTGGGGTGATATGAGGTCCTGTAGACAGCTTCCTGTCCAAAATGCTGCATGATGGTGGGAGCAATAGGCACCATGGACTGCGGGAAAGTACAGGTATCCAGACCTGGGACCTGGGAGAGCTGGATTTGGGTTCCAGTTGGTTTTATCAGATGACCTCTAAGGATCATTTCAGCTTTAAAAATTTTATAATTCTGCTCTTTGGGACAAAGACAAGAGGATGGCAATTTTGAACCTTTCTCAAAATAAAAAGGTCTGGGAATGGAGCTCAGTAGTAGAGTACCCCTGGATTCAGCCCCCAGTATCAGTAATAGTGATGATGTTGATGATGATGATGATAATGAAGATGATGATGATGATGATTCTGGGGTTTCTTCTCCCATTGGACTTCCTTACTATCCTCTCATTTGTGCACAAGAAGAGTGGGATTGATCCCTTAGAGACTCTGTTACCCTCTTAGTAACCTCTTTCTTACAGGGCTCGAAACACACACACACGTACAAAGGGATCTCCTCTTTTCAGATGCTTGGATATTCAACTGAAAATTAACTGTTCTGCTTTCTTATGGAGGGATACAGTAGGCACCCAAAGATGATAGAGTTGAGAAGGAGAGGGTCTGGTTGTTCAGAAACCCTTCAGAGAGTCTAGAAATGCAAATGTTTAATACCCACTTCTCTCAGAAAATCAGGGCTCCCAGCCTAATCCTAGTCCCTGTTGCCTTGTTCTCTGAAGAAACTGAGCTGCTAAAAACACAGTGGAGGTGAGGCAAAGGACATGGCTGCTAATTGCAGTTGTGCATCCTGGGATAGGGGTGTAGGGAAGGTCCTATTAACATCTTGCATTTGCTTCCAGTTCTGGGAATTCTCATACCTTTGGTTAGAGCTGTGTCCTTAGGTTACCTGGTGAAGCAGGTCATTTGATGTTGCAGCACATAACACAAGACACCCTGGTGCTTCTCTTCAGCCCTGTTTGCTGAACTGAACTCTAAGGGTCAGATGGTCCTTTGCAAGCTCAGGCCACACTGGGAGGCTTCGTCTCTAATCACAACCTTTCACAGAAGCAGGGACAATGTGGGAAAGAGTAGGCAGACAGATGTTTTGCGTTTCTCATTACTTAATGGCTCGGGAAAGTGCATGATAGAATCCTATAAGCTGTCCTAGCTCAATCTATACAATGGTAACATGACAACTTCTTGCCAGACTGGGAGCATGCCAACTTTCCTTCCCTTCTACCTAGTAACCTCCTGAAACTGGAACCCACTGGAAAATTCCTTTCACAGTAAGACAGGGAAAAAGGTTATCTAATGAAACCCTTCTAGGTGTATTTCTTTTTCAGGAAAGTTTCAGCTTCCAGCATGCACAGGGAAAGACGAGGTTGGGGACAGTGGCTTCAGCCTCCTGCTCCCTGCCCTTCCCTGGCAAAGAGGAGAACTCATCTATTTCCATCACATATTTGTCCTATTGAGAGAGTCAGCTCAGAACTCTTCATTTCCACTTGGGTAACAGGCACTGGCGGTACCAACAGCTCTGACGATAAAGAAAGCATAATGGTGAGACTTTGGGAGGCTTAGGCAGGAGGAAATGTTATAGGATGCAGGGGCTCAGGTGACTGGGTGTGCAGGCACAGTGACTTCATCACTATATAATTACCCTCTGCCCTGGAAAAGCCAAGAAAATCTTATGAGCTTCCATATTCCAGACTTAAAATCCATGGGAGTTTTATTTATAAGGAGCTTTTGGTTAGGAATCACGGGTCTGGAAGGTCCTATCCTGATTTTGGCATTAACCATCCTTGTAACATCAGGGAAGATATTTTCATCTTTTAGCCCCAGGTTTCTCCAGTGTCTAGTGAGGATGGTGGCCTAAATCTAGGATATCAAATTTAGAACCCTCACCTTTAAATGCCAGGGACCCTTAACTGATGGCAGCATTCTTTCCAGCTGATTCTGGAGGAAGCCTCAGAATCACTCTAAACACAGTACTCGGAGCAGCCATGACCCTTTCAGAATTCAAAGTTGGCTATTACTATGAAACTCCGTTGCTATCTTCCCTTAGGAGGAAGCTGGGCAATTAGCAAGATAACCTCAGAGGAGCTGGAAGTGGCATTGAAACCAGTCTGAAGGTTGATCAAGCATATAAGGCTTCCTGGAGGAGGTGGCCATAAAAGCTAAATCTGGGCAAATGAGAGAGATTTTTAGAAGAAAGGATTTTTTTTTAAGAACAGAAAACAGGAAGAACAAAGGCAAGAAACTAGAAAAAGCATCCCAAGCATGCTACATTTCTAATTTGATGGATTTATAAGCATCACGCTGGAATAACAAAAATAAATAAATAAAAAATAAAAATGAGACTCCGAAGAAAGGCAGGGACCAGATCATGGAGGGCCTCTAGGCCTTGGAGGTGGCTTTATTCATCTGTTCCTCTAGTCCTTCGTGACCCAACCCTGCCACCTACCTGCTGGCTGATAGTTTCTGAGTCTGTCCATCTCTGCCTTGGTCTCATTACCCATTAGACTCTCCCTGGTGCCTTGCTCAGATTCTCCTCTGGCTGACAGGTGCCTGTCCTTACCTCTGTCTGTGTGACCTCCCAGGAGCCGGCTCTCCCTCAGTGCTGTCTGTTCTGCACATCAGGAGCAGCTCCCCTCCAGTTTCTCTGCTTGTTACATACACCACCCTCACGTGCACATACACATGCACATACACACCTGTGTGTGCACACACACACCCCAGATCTGAAGATTACATCAAAGGTGCTTGGGAAATATTACATAAGGGCAATTTCCTTCAGATAATGTTTGGGCTGGATAGAAGAAGAAAAATGGGCTCATTTGCAGGATCCTATTGGCTCACACATGGCGGAGGGTCTTTTTGAGGCCCTAATGGGCAGGCAGCTGGTTCTAACAGCAGAATTCGGGGTCCTTGATCTTCCCGAGACATCTCCCCCCTGTTTTGAACATTAGCTGTGTTGTGGGTCCTTCCCATGGAGAGCTGTGAATCCTATTCATCTGCCTCCTTGTGATTTGGACATGAACAGGGAGCTTTCTCTGTCTACTTAATTCCCTTTGAAAGCTTTCTCGTCCCACTATTGGGCACTTCAGAGAGAGCACTGCATTAATATCTTCTGCTCTGGTTTCAACTTGGTATGGTTTTGTGATCTTAAAATAGATGGAATTACCACGGCAAGCATTGTTCTGCCTTGAACTTAAAGTCTCAAGAGCCAGTACTTCTAAAAACTTAATCCTTTTCTTATTTGCAAGGATTCTGGACTGTAGTTTACAAAGAAATATGCTAAATTATTTATAATCCAGGATTACTGCAATACCAAAGATTTCCTTGCCTAACATCCCAGCATCACTAAAATGGCACAAACAGAACGGCCCCCGGCCACACCTTATCACTGCTGTTCTCTGCAGTCCCTATGAAGAAGCCCTGGAGCATGACCAGTGTCGCTGATGCCCTGACCATGGGCACACAGGTCCCTCTCCCCTCACTGTTGCCTTTCCTAGGTCACATGCTTACAACTGTGCTGCTGGGGTATCTGACCTACGAGAAAACCCGAGATGAAGTGGACCAGCAGTACACCTCTGGATGACAAATGTGTAATTTCTTTCTTACGTAAGACTCGTACCCTGCATTCTTCTGAGAGAGGTTGGCATGGGTTATAGTTAAAGAGTGGCATTAAATAAGACATTTTAGACATACGCAGTGTTCTACTATTGACTTTGAAAAAATGCACTGAGCTCTCAATTTCTCTAAATGCAAAATAAGGGGGTTGGAATAAATAATTATAAAAACATCAGAGAACTTGAAACAAGTGCTGATATAATGCAGGGATATAAATGTATGTAGCACAGACAATTGGAAAACAAGATGGTGACCTCCAAGGTGCTTATTATGGAAAGATAGAGCCTGAGAGTTCTAATAGGGCCTGTCTTGAGGATGGAAACTTTCAGAGCATATGTATATATGTATAAGACATTTTCCTCTATTTTCAAAATTAGGAAATAACTTGGTTTTATAATCTCTTACTCTTTATAAGTCATTCCCTGGTTTCAGAAGTAATCTTCTTATATGTTTAAGGTATTTTGCCTCTGTTGCCATCCCAAAAGCTTGTTATGATTTACATCTCTAGCAGCAGCATACATTGGTTCCTGTGTATGACTTCATACGTAGAAAGTTAACTCTGGTATGAATTTAACTCTGCTAATGGGCAAAGGTGAAGGGGACCAGATAGAAACTTCTTGTTTGTCCAGTTTCGGTCTGTTGCCCTTCAGCATTTTTACTTTGGGGATTTTATGCCTTTGCCTGCAAGCCAGGCCCAGTCCAAATTCCAGTGGGAATTGGTGCCTCCCAGGCCTCTTGGACACGCAGCACAGGCCTCATTCAGCTCACTGAGGTTGTGGACGCTCTCCTGTCCTGTTGTCACTCACCCCAACTGCTTGACTTCTGCCTTCAGACAACTTTGCATTTTGTTTTCTTCAAAACCAGTGGGTGTCCCAGCACTCACCAGCAGAACATGGAAACATCATTCACTGGGGGATCCAAGAGGAAAACCAATTGATGAGTGTCCACTGTCTAATGCGCTCTCTGGCCTGCAGGGGTCATTGGACAGACTTTTAGCGAACCCCCTTTCTGCATGAGAACTGTGCCAGGGCACTGTAAGGACAACTCTGGGAGTCTCCTTCCTGCCTGGAGCAGGTCATAGTTTACTAGGAAAGAGTGCTTTGTTGGGTCATGGCGGAGCAAAAGAGGACTCATTAGTTCACCTGTGGACCCTTCCTGGAGGTGACAGGAAGGGTCAGAGAGTTACCTCTGAGGTGCCTCTTTCCCATAGGTGTCTCTTACAGAGGAAACATCCATCAGGTGCCATTGGCCATCTGTACATTGAAGATGAGTTGTTTCGGGGAGCTCATCCCCGATCCTGCCTTCACACCCTCTGAGCCCTATTCCCTCAGGGCAGAGGCCTAAGGCTCCGGAGGAGCTTGTAAGTGAGTAGGGTCACTTCACACAAGGCCCACAGCTGCTCTCTCTGTGGTTCCCTCTATCTGACAAGAGCCCACCTGAACTCTTAAGGGAAAAAGGCCCTGTAGGAGAGCCAGGCATAGCAGGGCAGAACTCCATGGGGTGAAGGATGTCATATTGGCCATGTGCATAAGGTGAGCCAGAGAGTTGCTTATGGCTTTGCTTTGATTTTAGTCAGTTAAGGAAAAATGACAACGAGCTGCTTACACTGAGATAATGGCCTGTGTGTGTGTGTACGCGCGTGTGCATGTGTGTGTTTATGTGAGACTGTGAGTGTGCATGTACAGGCATGGTCATCCTCTTCCTGCTTGTCCTTACTTCCACCCTGTAACTCTTCCATGACACTTACCCATGTCCTTTGTTCTGTGCTAAAAGATCTTGGTGAAAAAACCTTCCATAGGGACTGGTAGTATTCAAGACCAGGTCCACCAACCTGCTGTCCTTGGTTTCAGTTTGAGCCAGTATCACCAGGAGATGGGTCATCAGAACAGAAAAGTATGGGGCCACATCCAGCTGGGCCCGCGAAACACTCACCTGGAGTTCACGGAGCAAGTACCTCTCCCCCACCAAAAAACCTTGTGCAGAGGAGGTGCCCTCAACCAAGCCAGCACAACAGCGTCTCAGATGGGCCAAGCAGGAGACAAGAATAGGCAGGAGTCAGAGCTCTGAAGCCTGGCAGCAGAGAAGGAGGTTGAGGAGTGGCAGGATGGAGAGAAGGCTTCCTGGATTTTGTCCCATGAACAGGGCTGGGTTATCTTGGGCTGCCTCTTATGGATTAAGTGGGGCTGATTTTTGCTTGTTGGCTTTAGTTTTGAGTTCTCATGTGTCATCTTCTTTTTAGATGACATGATTAGACTTTGTGAAGCATTCGATGATGTGAAGTAAAATGCAAGGGATACGGCTGAAAACAACACTGCAGGACCCTCACCATCACCTGTTTTTCCCAGCAGCCAGGCGCTGACAAGGTCACAGTGCCATATTTGCACAAGGACAGTTTCACCACCAGGATTAGTACTTAGGAACAATCCACTTTCATACTAGTACTGTCCTTACCAAAGAGAGTGGTCTATTTTTATAAACCCCTTCGCTATACTCTGTCCTTCCAAGGGCCAAAGAACCACAAATTGTACGACTACAAAGAAAGAAATAGTTGTCCTGAGAGTTACGTTCAACATACCTGAAAAGATGCTTTTCTCTACCTATGTTTGTACTCCTGCTTTTCGGCTTCCTTCTCTTTCTTCTGCTCGTCTGCTCTTGTCTCTAATATGTAGAACACTTTGGCTTGAGGAACTTGGGTTTAGTCCTAGCATGGGTCTTCAGTAATTCTGAGACTTCTGAAATTGCTGCAAAAACCCAGTTTGGCTCCCTTTTATCATGAACCAGGCATGCACCCTGGAGACAGCATGACAGGAAAGGAACGAGAGCACGTCTTCCCGGCTGGCCAAATAACTGGATCCCTTCAGGCCATGAAAGGTTGCAAACCTCATATGCTATACCCCTCTGTTAAAAGATCACACGTGGCAGAAAGGCACTCAAAAAACCTTTTTTTCCTAATTTCAACTCTTTCACTCGCTCTCTCAGCTCTGGTAAAGTATCTTGCTGACAGAGAAGCTAGCTTTCTTCTGACCTGTCTTGGTTTTCATTTGTGATAACCTGATGCAGGACAAATCATTTCCCAAAGCTGTAAAAAACTATCCAAGAAGACAATCTTGCAGCTCAGGAGCACAAGAGAGACAGTCAGAGATGAAGACATTCTAACAGGCTGTTAGGTTTCAATGTGGTGACTGTGAGCCTCCTCTGGTCTTTGCAAAATGGGAAGGATTTTAAAGTTCCCATTCATCTTCCAAGTCTGCACCACAGACATTTAGCAGGTGTGCCAAACCATTCCAGAAAGAGACCTGGTTGTCTAGGAAGAGGTTGTAACTTTAAAATATACTCACTGCAAAACATAGAAGAGAATGTAGTAATTTTAGTAACGAATTAAGTTGTTCTTTAAGAGTTTTAATCCTTTCATCATCTTTACAATTGTTTATGCAAGAAACATTGCTCTCTTCATTACTGTGAGAGCCACTGCAGGTGGAGATCAAAGCTGTCTATATTGACTAAGCAAATGGATTGTAATATTTTGCAGGAGGAGTGGAAATCCATGGTTGTAACTGGGAGGCCGTTGGCAGGCTGTCTGTATAAGGAGTTTAACATAAATAACCAAGTACAAGGAAAAGTTCCACAGGAACTCCCAGGCACAGAAGGTGGGCCTTTCAAGTGGGATGTTTCTGTTCTTGGTTATAGGCAAAAGATGTTGAAGTGTATGGCCTTTGAAAACTAGTTACCGCCTCAGCCCTCCCTGGCTATAGGATAGGAAGATGCCAGAACATAACCAGAGGGGCCTTCACCTGCTCATCTTTGTCCAGCTACTTAACTGAAGTTCCAAATTGGGACTCTTATTCTTTTTCTTTTCATCTCAATGCTCAGAGCCTATCACCATTTTTTTTTTTTAATTTTTGGTATTGTGGCTGTTTCAGAGATTGATCTTATGGAAGCCCATATTGTCTGATTCTGGGGAAAAGTGATCTCCGCATATCATTAAGGTCCTGTCTCTCACATTAACGACCACTTGAACACCAGATGGTTTTTTATTTTTGTTTTTTCAGATGGCCTCTGTTTGCCAAAGTTCTAATAGGTTGAAATAAAGACAACCAACAGGGAGGCAGTGATTCCCAGGAAAAGTCAGAGTGATTAGGAAACAAGGCAGCAGAGAAACCAGCTGAGACTCGGAAGCTGGAGGCTGGGGTAGGCAGAAAGGGCAGGCAGGACAGACTGAGGAAGCTCTTCCTGTTAGCCAGGTATTGTGTGCCATGCTTTACGTTTGCTTTCTCATTGAACACTCACAACCTCACAATCAGGTATGTATTGTTGCGCCTGCTTTGCAGTCAAGGAAGTTGAGGCTCAGAGAGGTTAACACTGGCCAAAGTGATACTACTGGGTCTGTGGCAATGCCAAAATTTGAGCTAAGACAGGTAGCATTTGCATTGCATCACATACCCTAGAGAGGCAAGACTGTGCTTTATCTCTTATGCCATATATATTCATCCGTATAGGTTTCTAAGGCAAAGGTAATATTAAAGTGGACAGATATTGTCACCCTCTTGCCTGGGATGGACTACCTATCTCTGAACCCAGCTCAGCTGGGTTCCCCTCCCTCTTCAAGCATGCATGTGGTTCTTTCAAAGAGTTCTTGAACTTCTTACTTGGCAGTTCAGGACTCCATGAGAGAGAGAGAACGTGGTGGAAGCTGCCAGTGCTTTAAAGGCCGAGCCCCAAAGCGCCAGAGCATCCCTCATGCTCTTGGTCAAAGCATCACAGACCTGCTTAGATTTAAGGACAGGAGAAGTCAACCTCACTTCTCAGTGAAGGGAGTGTCAAAGAATGTACAGCCATCTTTCATCTGCTATAGTTATGTCCTCTTTCCATGGAATCAAATGAAAAGTCTGATTTTTTAAGAAAGGGTTTGCCATGCACCAAACTATGCAGAAAAGAGCTCTGTTTTTGTGGTCTTCTATCCCTTCCATGACTCCACCTTGCCCTCATGCTCAGACTCCCAATCACCCTTTGCCTGTGTCCCTAAAACCAGTGCTCAAAAAAGATGAAACTACCCTGATGTTTAGAGACCCTTTTATCTGGAGCTGTATCTTTAATCGAAGGATGGATTTTTCCCTTGTTAAAAAAAAAAAAATGTGTTGCTCCTCAAGGTTTTGGGAGACAAAGCAGGAAGGAGAGCATGAGTTTGGGCAGAAAGCCCTTGACAGCGCCAGTAAACGCCAGACCGCTCCCAATCCTACCCCCACGATGGTTATTGCTGGGTCCACCCTGTTTTATAGGCTATTCACATTCTCCCTGGTGCTCGCTCACTGTATTCCTCTTTATTTTCTTCACTCTGGGTCTTTTACTCTTGGTCCATATGCACATGTGGATTTGTATTTTTAGATTTGTTTATTTCTTCAGTTACTTGCCAGGATGACCACAAGTCATCAAATACATAAAATCACAAGCATTTTTTTTTTTTTTTTTTTTTTTTACTTAGGTGACATAAGAATCCAGCCATTCCAGGAAAGGGACAGATGACATTTTTCAGGGCTGCAGTCCCAAAGAGGCATTTATAAAAAAGGAAAGAAAAAAAAAAGTCTACAAAGGATGTGAGAATCGTATTCATGGGTCTGGGTTAACATTGGTCTTTTTAGGTTGTTCCAGAAGCTAGCCTCTCATGTCTGTGTCATTTTCTTCCTCTCTCTCTCCCTCTCTCTTTGGGATACTTTTTTTCTGTTCTATTTTGAGCGCCACAGCATAGCTCTTTTATTCCATGTGTCAGCCGCAGACGCACATCCAGTTGAAAAGCACCCCCCAGCCACCACTGCCACCACAATGCCTCGATACTCTGGTGGCCCCTGGAGCCTCTGGCCACACGAATCTGTTGATTTGTGGCTTCTCTGTTGTTTTAGCTCTTAGTGTTACCACTGGGGAAAAAAGCTCAAATGAGGAAGAATGCTGGAAGAGGAAGCCAGTTATGACAAAGAATTGCTGCTGGTGCAACGGGTTATACATAATCCCCCTATTTTGACTCTCTGGTGGCAGTATCATCTCATCCCTCAGTTGCGTCATGGAATGGGCTTCCCGAGTGTTGAATGTCCTCTCAAAGTCCTTTCATACTGTATTCTTCTTTTTCTCTCTCCTTACTTAAATTTCTACTGTGTTCCTTCACTTTTCACACCAACAAAATAATCTGTTTTCTATGTATGAAAGTAGCACCTGCCTAATGGAGAATCTTGGAAATACCTGTAAGGTTGCTACTCCCTGAGAACCACATTCATTCACTCATTTTACTTGTTCAACAATAATTATTGCATAGTACGATGCGATGCACTTTGGATATCAGGGATGCAGAAGGAATTAAAAAAGCAAAGACTAGTTTAATGGAGAGATCAACACTGAAATAATGACATGATTATGAATATGGTTTTAAAAACTTCATACTATCCCTAGATTAACTAGATTAACCTTTTTGTTTGGTTTTGTTTTTGTAGTAAGGATCAAACACAGGGCCTTGCACATATGAGGCAGGCATTCTACCACTTAGCAATACTATATATATAGCAATGCCTTTTGATATATATATATATATATATATATATATATACACACACACATGTATGTATATAGAGAGAGCAATGCCCTATAATATATAGATTATATTAAAAAGTTAACACTTTTTAATATAATCTATATATTTTATTTAAGCTAAACTATGATTTATTAATCATGCTATTAGATACTTTGTTTATTTCCAGCATTTTGTTATTATAAATGATGTTTCACACTCTTGTATATAAATCTTTGATATGCTTTATTTCTATGGGAAAAATTTATTATATGAATTATTAGTAGGTCAATAATGGGACATTTTTGAAGACTGAATATAGGTGCTATCGATATGCTTTCTAGAAGAATCTCTCCTTATACTACTTACCAACCGCAGCCTACAAGTAATGCAAACATTGCCATACTCTTGCCTGCAATAAATATTAGTCAAGCTAATTTTACTGTGTTTTTACAAAATTTAAAAAAAATTATTCTTATAAAAGCAATAAATGTTTATTGTAAAAAAAAAATTAAATACGTCCAAATTGGACATATCAGAACCAAGAAGAAAAATCAACACCATCCTGTCCTATTCAGCAGTAATCACAGGGTTCACTTAGTTGTGTATCCTTCCAGACCGTCTTTTCTCTCCCATCTGAAGAACCTCTTTTTTAAATAATTTTTTTAAGAGAGAGAGAATATTTTTTAATATTTACTTTTTAGTTTTCGGTGGACACAACATCTTTATTTTATTTCTATGTGGTGCTGAGGATCGAACCCAGCACCCCGCACATACCAGGTGAGCGCATTACTGCTTGAGCCACATCCCCAGCCCAGAACCTGTCTCTTAAGAATACCTTTTAGAACCAGCTAACATAGGGGCCACACTTGGCTCTGCCATTAGCTGGACTGACTAGTTCTAAGCAAGTCTTATGGTCACGTCCATCCCTCAGCTTTGACCTAATCGTTTTATTACTATGTTTCCTTTAGGGTAGAGTTTCTCAGCCTCAGCACTGCTGAGAGCTTATCCCAGAGAATTCCTTTTTGTAGGAATTGCCTTGTGCATTGTTGGAAGTTTAGCAGCACCCCTGACCTCTACACATTACAGGTAAGTGGCATACTCAGCCTTCGTTGTAATAATACAAAATGTCTTCAAACACTGCCACATATACTCCAGGGGGCTGGGGCAAAATTGCCCCTGACTGGGAGGCACTTTATTAGACTGAAAAATACTATAATCCCACTTCTGATGAATTTTAGTGGTTACGACAAACCAGAACTTTGGGTGTTTGCCAGCATGCTTTGTACTGGGAGGAGATGGTAGATATGGGAACAGCAGGGCTAATCAAGGAGGAAGCACTGGCTGAGATCACTAGCCCAGACAGCATGCCGGGGACAGTTCCGGAACACGTGCACAGGAAGACAATATTCTGAACCACGGTTCAGTCTCAGGTGTCTGGGCACTGCTGGTGTGTTGTAAAACACTTTTCTTTTGCAATAGTTATATTGTAAGCCAACAAGGTGATGAATTATTGAAGGGTTCTTTTTGTATAAACATATTTATCATCTTTCTTTGTCATCTGTCCTGTGGTGAACAAGGGGAGGCCAAAACAAGGAAACATTTTGCAAAGAGCTCAAATGTTAACTCCCTTTGGTGAATGGCTCCCTGGTTTGAGGTGTTATTTCTTTCTTGAGTTGCCTCTCTGCCTCAAGGACACTTTTTAATGCAACTATTGTTCAGAAAAAGAATCACCCTGTTTTCTAACACTTCCCTCCTTATTTATTTATTTTTTGGTGGTAAAAGAAAGCATAGAGGTTTATTAAAAATGAGATGAAATGGCAGAGAGGTCTTTTTTTTTTTTTAATGTGTTTGGAGCCTCCACTGTAATGGACAGCCTGGTAGTTTAAGCCCTATCCTAATTTTCTTAGTATGGAGCTTTACTGAGTGTTTAAATGATGTCACACCCAATATGTGGGGTAGAGGACTTCCAGAGGGTCGAAAAGGTTGAGAAAACCTTTCAGGAGCAAGGCTGGGGCATCACTGGGTCCCAGCAGCTGGTGGGCATGTCTTTTGGCCTGGCAAGGAAAGTCCCTCCAGTGTGCAGCTTTCGACCCTAGCCAAGAGCCATACAGGTGTACCTGCTCTCAGGATCGACAGGAGGGAAGCAGCTCTAGAGGCCACAGTAGTGTAGGGTCTCAGCAGAGAGACAAGTAGAGAAGGCAAAGAGAAGAAACCAGGTTAACAGTTACGAAGCTGCACCGAGGGTCTGAGGGTCATGGAAAGGCAGAATAGGGTGGGCATGGAGTTGTTCCTAACTCTACCCTCTCCGAGGAATTATTTGTCTCTAGATCACTATTCTCAAATGGTTGAAGAGCTCTTAAAGGGTCCAGAAGAAGCCCCCTAGATGATCAAATAGGGATGACAGATGGGGGCTTCATTGTTGAATGAGCAGGTGAATGTCAAGCTTTGTTTTATAGAATAGTACCTGTCTTGCATTCGAAGAAAGGCAAACTCTAAGAAAAAGAAAAAAGGACAACCCATTGGCAGATTTTTATTTTTCTGGTTTTTGATTTATTTTTTTTTAACCCTTATTTCAATATCTGCAGGAATCAGGGCATGGTTTGGTTTTGTTAAACTCATACCTTACCTCATCTCCTCTCCCAGAGGTGTTGAGCTGGCCTACAAGAAACCCACAAACTAACATTGGTTAAAAAAAAAAAGAAAAAAGTTGAATCAAATGAAGTTGTTGAAAATCAATGATTTTTGACCTAAAAATGAAATAGGTTTATTCTTTCATACCAGAAGTCATTGTTTAGAAATGAGGACCAAGATAAATGAGAGTGAAGAGAAGGATGCCCAACTAATGCAGAGGGCAGGGTGGGAGATAGACATGGACACGTAAACTAGCTCGCATGGTGGTACTCGGTGGAGGCGTAAACGTTTCTGGAAACAGAAACATGAAGTGGGATGGCATTGGTCAGAAGGAAGAACGTCACCTCTCAGGGTCCTGAATCTACTCCTTATATTTTCATCTAAAAGTAATTCTGTGTGGAAGTCCTCTTATGGGCCTATGGGTGACGGAGTAGATTATTTCTTCAAAGCATGCTTGCTTACAGGAAACACAGTCATATGTTTCATAGGTGGCCTTTTGGAAATGACAGTCTCACATTCACAGCAATGTGGGCTTCTACAGCTGTTTTTAAAAGAAATAGTATTCTAAAATGGTACATAATTTATGTCTTAATTTACAAACAGTGAAAAAGGAGTTTTTTCCTTTGGCTCTATAACATTTAAAAAGCACTTCCTTTTAGTATAGAGGAATTTCCAGAACCCTGACCCTAAACCTCAATTCTGTTAGTCTGTTAGAGATAAAATTTATTGATTGATATCTTTGTATGTCTGATTACCACTGATGGCACTTAATGTCTTCTTAAGACAAGTCCCCCAAATTTATTTCTGTAATCTAAATAATTAATCACAGAAACTTTTTTTGTCCTGTTGCTTACAAAAACTACATCAAATAATGTAAAAAGTCATTAATCTGATGATCAGGTTGCATCTAACCTTGATGTGTCATTATATTGACTTTAGATAGTTATTTGCTTTTCCTTGTCCAAACAGCACCAACAGTTAATTTTTTTGAGCATTCACTGTGAACCTTACTGTGTTTTAAAAGCTTTAGATTCATCATCTCATATACTCCACCCAATAGTCCCATGACGTACATACTACAGTCCCTCCTGTTCTGTTGATAAACAAACTGACGTTCAGAAACATTTTTTTAAAAAAAAGAAAAAGAAAAAAAAACTTCCCAAGGCCACCTAGCTAGCAATTAGTAAGCCAGGAGACAAATTGAGCATTGTGGGCCATGTGACCCTCATTCTTTTTCACAGTACACTCCTGCCTCTCTGTAGAGACACAGATGATTGTTTCTGACTGCTTCTTAGTGGAAATGAAGTGTGTGCTTCTAACCCACAGAAAAGAAATGGTTTGAGTTTGTTCCATGGGAGAGTGGGCAGTAGAGAGACTGGGCAGCCAAGAAGGCCAAAGCCAGCTGGGTCTCAAAAAACTTGACTCCAAGATCTAGAAGGGTCACTGGAGGCTTCAAGTCCTGCCCCCATAACCTGCACAAGCTAACAGGTGAAGGGCTGAGCCATGCTGAAAATAGATGCACCCTGCGTCTTGCAAAATGATCTGAAGGTCTGGATTTCAAGGAGTTCAAATGAAACAAAATAAAAACTAGAGACTTTGGACAAGATACCAATTCTGGGTACCCAGAGAAAAGGCTAGGAAACGGGAACTTTCCTTTAACTAAACTATTGCAGTAACTTGGGCAAAAAGGATGTTACCTCTGGACACAAGTTACTTCATCTGGAAAAATAAGCACAGTAGGTCACTATAGTAACGTGGCTTCTGATAGCTGCTGTTTCTGTGGGGCTCAGGTTTTCAGACAGAGCTCTGAGCAATAATAGGAAGTTGAGATTTACCAGAAAAGGTGAAACAGTGCTAGCAGGGGAACAGGAGGCTTTCTTCCAAGCAAAGGCTTTCAGGGACAGAGTTGGCCTCAGAGAATGGCCAGGGCCTGACCACTGTAGGGTGAACAGAGAGACCAGTGAAAGATCAAGGCAGTTGGAACAGGTCTTCCGTTTCTGAGCTCCAGTTTCCTTCCTTCTGAGTCATAGCGCTGGCCAAGAGGGTGATGCTGAACGCACAGCTCTCGCTGCATCCCAGGAGGGTGAGTGCTGGTGAGCAGGAAGTCACTCTGTCCTCCTTAACACTGGAAAATTCTATTAACTTAATTTAGACTCCCCACTCGATTCCTCAGCAGCCCAAACTCATTTCAGCTGAAGCTGTTTTTAAAGCCTGTGTACTATGGTGAGACATCCGAAGTAGGGTGTTTTACACGTTCAGTTTGCCTTGAATAGAAATGCATCCAAATCGGGTCTCATTAGAGCACTGCTGGTGTGTGATTTAGGCAATTTTACCATTATCTGCAAAGAGAAGAAATCATGGATACATTCAGGCATAATTCCGTAGTATAAAAGTGAAATCTCCTTTTCATTGCTCTGACTGCTGGATTTTTATTTATTTATTTTACTTAAGCTTCTGAAGTAGTGAGCGCTGGGAACTCAAAGAATGTGATCTCAAAATTTTAATGAATTTTTAGAACTTGGAATGCATTCATGGCTTTTTAGGGTGACCTTTGGTGTTTTCATTCAAAATACTTGGTTATTTCTTGAAATGAGAAAAGTGTAGTTTTAATAATGGCTTAAAAATATTTATTGAACTCTACTCTGGGTCAGACAGGGCACCATGGAGAGATACCAAAGAGAAAAAAAGACAGAGGCTGCTCGATAGAAAAAATCCCTTGGGGCTAGTTTCATGGGAGAGATCTGATCATGGACATGATACCTTTAATTACATGTATACCTGTGCCAGGGTTCTACCACTATGCTACAGCTCCAGACCCAGGACACTTGCTTTCTGATAGAGGTTCCCTCATGGAGCTGCCAGTGAGTTACCCTCCAAAACATAAGTCCATCCATGAAGTTTTAAAGTAAACATTTATTTTGGAACAATTTTAGATTTGTATAGAGTTACTAAGGTAGTACAAAGATTTACCATATGCTCTTCAATTCATTTCCCCCAATGTTAATATATTACTCAACAATGGTTTATTGATAAAACTCAGAAATAAGCATTAGCACATTACTATTAATGGAAACCTAGATTTTATTTGAATTTCACCAGTTTTTGATATAATGTCCTTTTTCTGTTATGCTATCCAATCCAATATACCCCATTGCATTTAGTATCCTTGATTATACATGACTGTGGCACATGGAAGCTAACCATTCCACATAAGAGGCATTGAGCCTAGTGAGACAGGAAGAGAGAGAGCCATTTCTATAAAAGGGCAAGGTCTTTTTTGTAAGTAGAAAAAAACCACCTAGCTTTTGGAATGTAGAAACATTTCCCTCATCAATTATCTGAAGCTGAATGGTTTCAACAAGGAAGAACATAGTCAAAATTGGAGCTGTTGATACTCGTTTGATGAGTGGCATTACAGGTAGTCTGGCTGACCATGGCTCTTGAGACAAGAATTGCACATAAAATACTTTAAACCTCATGTAAATGTAGTCCTCTGGTCCAATCAACAATGCTTTGTTAGCTAAGGCAGTGGTTTAGTGAAGTTATTATTTGGTGCACCTTAAGCTCGTAAGCTGAACTCTAAATTTAACAGGAAAGTTACCAAATACTTTAAAAGTGCCCTTGAAGATTTTGGCCTACAAATGGGTGCTTTGGTGTGGTTTGAGAAACAAAACAAAACAAAACTTTGATCTGCTGCAGGAATGTAATTTGGGAAAGTGTGCAAACTTTTGTTGCCCGGATCTCTCCACCCCATCTCCCTTTGTAGACCTGACCTGTGGTGTACTGAAGTCCATTCTAATTACTGCTCCCCATGCTTGTTCTGATGTGCTCAGAAGCCCTTTCCAGAAGTTCTCACTTTGGAGAAAAGAGGATCTGGCTGGGTTTTCACAGAGAAGCAGAGACTTTGCTGCTTGAATTTCTCAGCAAACCAGTCAGCTGTGCTATATCCTCATAATGAGACGAGTAGAACAACCAAGAGTTGAGAATTGTTGTTTAAAAAAAGCACTTCTTGGCAGGAGCTCACACTGATGGTCCTGGAAAAGGAAAACCTGATTAGGACTTGACTTACTCTATGGCTAGAGGCAGACATGCTGTAATGTCACAGGGATAGTTAATCTTCTTTACAAGTGATCCATATAGGACTAGTGAGTGTGAGGACTGGGGTAGTATAAAATGCCTGTGACCACTGAGGACCAAAATGCCTGACAAGGAGTTGGAAAACTCAGGCCATTGTCCAGAAAACCTTATGCATTTGTGACATCAGAAACTGTTATAGTTTGGACCTACAATGTCCCCCAAAGGCCATGTGCTAAAGGCTTGGTTTCACCCTGTGGCACTATTGGAAAGGAGTGGAAATTTTAAGAGGTGGGCCTAGTTGGAAGAGGTCTTGGGAGGTGTGCCTTTGAAGGGTTTATGCCTGGGCCCTTTTCTCCCCACCCCCCATTCTGCTTCCTAGGTGAGGAACTTTGCTCCACCACACCCTTCCACTATAATATATTGCCTCATCATGGGCTCAGAAACAATGGAGCCAGCTGACCATGGACTGAGACCTCTGAAACCATGAGCCAAAATAAATCTTTCCTCCTCTAAGATATTTTTCTCAGGTATTTTGTCACAGTAACATAAAGCTAACCAACATAAGTATGATTCTGTGCAAAAATATTTGAGTATCATTACATACATACAGTTATGATGACTGTCTAATGTTATGGCAGAGCCTGTCTGCTCTTTTGTACAAGTATAATTGCTGGCTGAAGACTCCATGCTGCTCTATCATTGCTGCTGCCACCATTTACCTCCATCTTCGATTCAAGTCCAGGTTCTTGTTACCCATCAAGGACCAGAGGATGAACACTTCTTTCATGCCACCAGATACCCATAGAGAAAGCTTATCATCTCTCCTCCCAAATCCCTAAATGTAGCTCTTAGAGGTACTTGTTACTGTCTTGTTGTGTAAGTAGGTGTCTCATTCTCCCTGATATAGTTCAATTAATCTGAGCACAGGATTTATGTTTAATTTACCTTTATGCAGCCCCACAGTGCTTAGCATGCTGCTTGGCATATAACAGCAGTTCAGTAAATATTTCAATAAATAACACCTGCTATCTACAGCCAATTGTAACCAATGACAGACTAACTCTAACCTTGCTCGATACTTTATGAGCGAAATCACAAACAATAGGAAGGCCTGGTGAGGTATCTGATTGAATTCTAATACCATTGTTACAAAGACCACTTCATTGAGATCTTTTCTTTGGACTAATCAATCATGATTAGCTTTCAGTAGAGAGAAAAGATAAACAGGCAACCAAAGAAGACACAGAATCCCAAAGCTACTTTTCTAACATCACTGTGAATTTGTTGTCATGCACTGTATCCTAATCAATGCCTCCTAACTCAGGGCTATAAGTGTGGAGGGAGGAGAAAGGGTAGCACAGGGGACAGGAAGAGGAGCACTTGGGTGTCAGGGACAGAATTCTCCATAGGACCAGCACCATTTGTATAGTTTCTTGTTTGTTTACTGTTTTTCTTTTTCTTTTTTCTTTTTTTTTCATTGTAGATGGACAGAATGCCTTTATTTGTTTATTTTTGTGTGGTGTAGGAATTGAATCCAGGGCCTCACACATTCTAGGAAAGCACTCTGCCAGTGAGCTATAGCCCCAGCCCCTGTTTTATGGTTTTTTTAAGGAGAAAAGGAGCTATAGTTGCACACTTAACACCATTTTTTTTTCTTTTCCTGGAAGCCTAAAGAGTCTCCTGTTTAGGGACTTTAAGAAAGCCATGACCTGGGAACAGCTAAGGCAACTTGAAACATTAAACACATATTTATAGTACCTAATATGTGGCCAGACACAGGCTGGACACTGTGTGCCACCAGATCTGCCCATTTGCTTTTTGAGAGTTTGCCAGTCATGTTTCTGACAGTACTGATCCAGAGTGGCAAGTTGAAACACATCCTTTATTTGTTTGAGACTACTATTTCTTCTCCAGTTAGATGCACCTAGACAGTCTACACTGTCGATAATCTAGGGTGACCTCTATAGCCCAACCTCCATAATAGATGCCCCTCCAGGGATTTTTACAGAAAAGAAAAATCCATCCTTAAACCATGAAATCAACCTGGGAAAGTTCCTACCTATTAACTTAGCCCTGTTCTGGTACCTGACAACTCCTTAGGCAAGGGTCAGCAATAAAAAAATGGTCACCCTGGCTGTGATGGGGACCTGTAATTTTATGGTCATTCCAGCTAAAATATAGGGAACTGAGATATTCTTTGTTTTCTAGACGTGGTACATTTTCTGCCAGGCACCACCATCAAATGCTGTAAAATAATGATGGTGCACCATATAGCAATTCTGTCCAAGGCTACAGAAAAGAATCTGGAAGGTCCATCCTGTTTGGTGTGTATTCCGGACAACTTTCTTGTTTGAAATCAGCTGTCTGTCCCTTAGTGGAAAAAATCAGCATGCCAACCTGCATTTGGCAGGCCATGGACAGGGCAGCTCTTTACTTGCAGATAGATAGGAAGGCATGAAGTGTGCTTAGACATTTTCTCTATTCTCCTCTTCCTGGGTGTTTTCTCCCCAGAAAATGCTTGAATATCCAATTGATAGGGTCCCAAGTGAAATTTACACATGAAAGAAGAGAGAATTTGTAATAAAATGGCATCAGAATCCTTTTTTAATCCTCCCTCCCATACCCTTTTAGTCTCTCTAATTGAATGGACTTTGCCTTGTCTGATTTGTGTGGCTGTGACAGAACACCTGAGACAGAAATTCATTTCTCATGGTTCTGGAAGCTGGGAAGCCCAAGATGGTGAGGGCCTCCTTACTATATGTCATCCCAGGGTAGAATACATAAGTGCAGGGAGAGGAAGGCAACTGAAATCATCCTACTCTAGGGAACCCACTCCCATGATAACCAAGCCACACAGGTAATAAAAGCCTTGATTCATGCTTGGGGACTGAACACTCAGGACCTAACCCCCCTCTGAAAGGTCCCACCTCTCAGCACTATTGCCTTGGGGACTAAGAGACAGGCTTTAGGGGGACACATTCACACCATCACAGATTTGATACCAAAGTATCATGATTTGGGAATTAGAAGGAAGCCAAAGGGTGACCTCATCCAGCCCCTTGTCTGCAGTTTAAGTCCCCCTCACAGTAGCTGTGCAAGCAGGGTTGGGCTGTGACTCCAAGTCATACATGCTGAACTTAAACTAATAAAACAGCTTTCAATGCATGAGTTCTCTTTAATAATAATAGCTGCTTTTTTTAAATGCTCACTAAATATATTACTGTGCTAAGAGTTTAAGTGCATGACATGTACCAACTTATACTCTTCACGATAACTTCAAAGGGAGATTCTATTACTCCCATTTTACAGTTAAAGAAACCAGGGCTTAAGTAAATTAGCCAAAGTGCTCATTCAGTTTATCCACAGATACCTCCAACTACAGGGACCACGCTGCTCTCTTCCAACTGGCTCTCAGAAACTGCATTAAAAAAAAAAAATAAGATTAAAGTGTGTCTCCCTGTAAATCAAGAAATATGTACTACCTGCTAAATTTCTAGCACCATGGTAGCCATTTCAGATTTAAAGACATGATGAGTTTTATGGTTTTATTATTTATATTTCACCTTGTTTTAAGAAATATTCAGGGGCAGAGACAAAGAAACTTCTTATATACAAAAATAGCAAAATATAATGAAGACCAGAGAATCAGGATCAGAGAAAGTATAGATAAAATTGAAAATGATCATGACCAAATTAAAAACAAACTATTCAGGTCAAACAGAGAAAGAAAGATTTTTATCAGTTCATTTTATATTTGACCTGGGCTTCCTGTCCGCCAAAACAATAAAAAAAGAAGTCGGGGGAGACACTGTTAGTTTATGATTTTTATTAATAGAGCAATCATTAATTTGGGGTAGATCTTTTTCTGAAATGAAATTGTGAAAAAAAATCTCTCATGAGACTTTGTATAGTGAAAACTGAGAGATCAGGTTAGTTGTAGCCTCAAAATACCTATAGGATATGCATTATTAGACTTAGCACGCTGATAAACTTACATTCTTGCAACATTTTGTTGTTGTATTTTTCATTATTGTTGTTGGAATTCAAGAGGAGAGCATTCAAATAAACTTGGCAAATAAGACAACATAGATCAAAATTTATGTCTCTAGCCTTCCATCTGTGTCCCCCAAAAGGAAAACCTTCTCCATTATTGTTCTCGCTACTTCACTTCTCATATCAGATGGTGGTGTTTTTTTTTCCCCTCCCACAACAATTCAATTCCATTCAACACTCTGGAATAATGCAACTACAATTTAACTCAGTTCCGACCCTCTACCTAGAGCCGTCCAGGCTAAGGGTTCATTCCTACTAGACTTGCCCCACTTCAGGCACCAATCCAATCCCAGGTTGTCATATGTGCTTCTAATAAACCAGCCCTAAATCAATCTAGAGTTTGTAAACTTCGAGGCTTAGTGGGTTCTGGCCAAGGAGCCATCAGCAGTCCCATTATCAATGCTTAGAGTGAGTCTCAGAAAACAGATTTGGCTGCAAGCAAAACCCACAACTCTGTTTTTCTAAACTAATTTCACTTGTTTGCCCCAGTTAAAATTAATAAACCCAGGGCTATATGCTTCTACTTATCAGAGCACAAAGATAGTTGAACAATGGAATTTTCAAGCTGAAGTGGACTTCAGAGATCTTTTAGTCCAGCCTGCCTATTAGAGAGGTGAGGAAACAGGGCTCAAAGGAAGGAAAGGACCAGGTTCAGATAGTCAGATTTACAGACAGTGCTGGAACCCAGGTTCTCTGCAGCCAATCCTATACAGGGTCCCTGAGTTCTGATTGATAACATCTTCCTACTTCATCCCTAAGAAGTGGAATGTGGTAGAAAGAACATTAAACCAGGCAATGGAAGAACCAGGATTAAAATGTATCAGTTTGTTTGAATTTCTCTATCCTCTTATTTCCTCTTCACAGCACCAACTTCATTGTGAAAGTGGGTGCCTGATGTTGTTCCCCAAAGCAAGAGGCAGGATAACCAAGAGGCAAGTTTCCACAACACTAGCAACATCATGGTCTTTTTGAATCAGCTCATACTTGGACCAAATCCCAGCAGTGATATTACTTGATGCTCAGTGACTTTGAGCAAATTTTCAGACCTCATCAAACCTTAGCCTTACTGGTCTGTTGCATTTACTGAGTAAATAGATAAGAAGTACAGCTGTCCCTTGGTATTTGTAGAAGATTGTTTCCAGGACCCCAGTGGATATCAAAATCCTCAGATGCACAAGTCTATTATATAAAAATAGTGTAGTATTTGAATATAACCTGCACATACCTTCCCTTATACTTAAAGACATCCCTGGATTATTTGTAATTCCCGATACAATGTAAATGCTATATAAATACTGGTTATATAAATACTGGTTATACTGTATCATGTAGGGAATCACAACAAGGAAAAAGTCTATACAAATTCAGACAGAAAATATATTTTCAAGCTATGGTTGGCTAAGCCCATGGTGCAGAGTCCTGGTATATGGACCAGTGACCAAGGAGGGGCTACTACACATAGTGGCTATGCAATCATTAAGATGATCAAAATGGGCTCATCCCCACTATAGTGCTCCTGTCTTTTTCCATACTGATAGACTATATGTAGGTCCATGTTATCTTTAAGGGATGGGAATCATGCAGAATTCCATGTAATCAGAATGTAGAGTGTTATAATGTCCCTATGTTACCTATTTTCACTGATTAAATACCTCAACCTGCAGAACTCATTTCCATTTCTCTTCAACTAGCCAAACATCCATTTCCACCTACATGGAACCTTCTACTGGCCCGAGGACAAATAAATCACATTTCCAGTGGTCCCAGGACAATTCAGCTTTAAAGTGGGTGGGGGGGGGCAGGGGAGGTTGGCAACATGAAGGACATTTACTGTGTTGGGCTGTCACCAGGTCCCCACTGGAACCATGAAAAATTATATCCAATAAAATAACATTTTTCAAAATGTGACACTACCCTTAAATTTATCTTGGGCAATAAATGGATTTTGAAAAGAATATTTGAGGGCAATCCATTCTTCAAGCACTCAATAACATATCATAAATGAATTGCATTATTAATTTATAATAGAATAATTGTTTTGTCTCAACAGTCATTTTCACAAGCTCTGACATTAATTTTCTCCTTCTTTTTAATCATCTCAAAAATATTAGCACTTACACCACCCCCAGCATGCCACCCAATCCTCTTCACTCCTCCTATGAAATATGAAAATGATTCTGACTGCTTGGCATACAGGATCTTCTGGGCATACTTTTGTGATAATGAAAAGAGTAAGAATAAAAGCAGCTGGTATTGATGGAGGCTGACTCTCTGCCAGAAGTCTGTGAAGAGTTTAACTGTATTATTCCATTTAATCCCATAAAGTTCATGCCATTGTTATGCCTATTATACACAGGAAACTGAGGCACAGAGTCTTTTTTTTTTCTAAAGCAAAGAAAAAGAAAGTCACTGTTTATTAGGTTTCATGAGTATAGTATTTTCCTACACCAAGTTTGCTTAAATCAAGATATGCTTTATTGCCGGATGCGGTGATACACGCCTATTATCCCATTGGCTCGGGAGGCTGAGGCAGGAGGAGCAAGACTTCAAAGCCAGACTCAGCAAAAGTAAGTCGTTAAGCAAATCAGTGAGACCCTGTCTCTAAATAAAATACAAAATAGGGCTGGGATGTGGCTCAGTGGTCGAGCGCCCCAGAGTTCAATCCCCTATAACCCTCTTCCCCAAAAGGATATGCTTTATTACTATCCCTTTAACACATTATGTAAATATTGTCTTTAACTGTAACCAAGACTAAGTAATAAAGAGCAGAGAAAAATTAAGTAAGATACCTGTTCAATTAGCACCACTAAATCTGTGTCTTTGAGAAACTTTTCTTTATTCTCTCCCCTCCCCTCCTCTTTTCTCTCTCTTCCTTCCTTCCTCCCTTCCTTCCTTCCTTGCTTTCTTTCTTACTTTCTTGTTCACAAACCAATCTGTGCCTCAGTTTCCTGTGTATAATAGGCATTGTTATGTCAGGATGACCTCATCACACATGATGAGGTGTGATGTATGTGTGTGTCTTGAGTATTTTGCTTGTGCAGGATCAAAATGCCTGGGTACCAGCTCCTGCTCTGTCACTATCAGTGGCATGTCCAGTAGTTACTTTATCTTTCTGAAAATCAGTTCTCTAAATCTTAAAAGATTGGCCCTAAGATTCCAGCATCCCTAGAGGTTGTATGGACCACAGGGCAGACACCCGCAACTGTTTTTAAATGAATCATGAAAATGATAAGGAATAAAGAGCCCTAGGAACACACAGCATTTGATATACAAAGACTCAGTCTTGCCTTTCAACCCCTCTCAAAGAAGAACCATATTATTGGCCAGCAGAAAGAAAAAGCCTATATGAAAGTTTAATAATAATAATAATAACCCCCCAAAAGCACGAAAAGCTCATTAAGATCTATGTCCCAGCTCTTATACTCCTAATTGAACCGTTACACAAATAGGCATATAATACAACTGTGACTCTAATTAAGGCTCCAACCTCAGAATCTAGTAAAAGCTGGTACAGTTCTTGCTCCTCATTTAGATGGCTGTTCTGGGCAAGCTCTGGGAAGTGAGCCCTCTCATTGTGACTCCACTAAAATCAAACTCAGCAAGGACTTTTGTTTTGTTTCCCTAGATACACCTCCTGCTTTCCACATCTCTCCTTTAGCTGCTGGGATTGTGATCCCTTGGCAGGAGAGGATGCACCTGCTTAACTCCAGGGGTGTCTGCTCCAATGGCCTCTGTCGGGGCCTTGGTCCACAATACCATGGGTGTGAGATGGTCTTGTCTAGTCCTCTCAAGCTAAACTCTCTCCTCATTGGGTAATTGACTTTTTGCCAATTAACTAAACAAAATATTGAAATAAATATTAGTTTTAATTTCTCTGGCCCACTTTTCCTTGTAGTGTACATGTGTATGATGTATGTGTGTGTATATGTGTCTGTGTATGTGTGTGTGTGTGTGTGTGTGTGTGTGTGTGTGTATCTCGAAGCTAAGAATTTTGGTGGATCAACAGTTCTGGGTTTACTTTCTCTTTCCTTTTTTTTTTTTTTCCTTTTGTCTTGACCTTCGCAAAGAAGAGGGATGCCATTACCCACAGGAGGTAACCTTGGAAGGAGGATTGAAAATCAAGGGCTGCCTTTGAATAATGAAAAGTCCACTGGGTTCGAAAAAAAATCTAAAGGGGAGGGGGCGAAGGTGGTTAAAGATTTGTGTACAGCAGCTATTCACAAAGTGCCCACTTCCTGTTGCTCTGAGCTAGTTGCTTTAGATGTTAATGGAAGTGGTGATATTCATCAGCAGGAGCCCAAAACCTAGAGCGAATATAATTTGAACTTAAAAGTTGACCACCTCCCTGAATTATTTTCTTTGTGTTCTAAAAACTAAGGATCTATTTTGAGGGCAGTTAGGTATATCTGTTGTGGAGAGCCCGGTGACCTGGAATTCCTTTAGATCCTCTGTTCCCTTAAAGCTGACAGGGGTAGCCTTCCATGGGGGGCACTTAAATGGAAGAGAGTCTAACACACCAGGGTACTGAAAGTCACATTACATAAAGAGGAAGTCAGTTTAGAGAGATGCCTCATCTCTTGGAATTTCAAAAAAGTATTTTTAACACTTTGAAAGTGAAGAATGGCTGCCTTTTGTTTGACTGAGAACATGGTACAGGACAGTCCTTATCTCAACCCTGTGCATACTGGTCATATCACACCGTGGCATGCCACCGACAACCCCCAGGGTTTCCTCAATGAAAGAGCTTCAGAAACCGGAAGGTACCTTACCAATGCAGATAGGTGGGTCTATGAACATACCCAGCTCTTCTGGAGTGATGCAATTTTACAAAAATCTTCAGATAAGCACATTTTTTCCTGAAATATGTGATTGACATTAAGCCATCTCTGCTATCTTGCTTAACTTAATGGATGGGTACACTTTATCACCTGTGATCTACATGTGATTGCCTTGTTCATTTTCTAATTCAATAAGGATATAGCATCATCGATGGTGTCTTTAAGATCTAGTTTTATTGTTGACATCCTTGGTAACAGCCAAAAGGTCTTTTGGGGAGATTAATTGGGGCATGATCAGTGAAGATACCCCTACAAACTGGATGCTCATTATGTCACTGGTTGATATATCTGTCACTTCCAACTGGAAACCAAGGGGCTTGAGGAGAAAGACTCTCCTGCCTCAGGTCTAACACATCTAGGACACAGTAGAAGGTCACTAAATACTTGAAAAGAGAAAAGCAGTAACTGAAAATAAAAGGGAATTCTCTATGGAACCCTTAATACCCAATACTTCCCCTAGCAAATAGTGAGTGCCCCCAAAACATGCACATGAAATCAGTGTTTTGATATATGTAGCAGACATTTTAGGATTTTATACTTAGGTAACACTAGAACTCAGGACCAATACTTGGCGTGTCACAATTTAGGGAATTTAGCAGATATAGCTGAGGGCTTTGTTTTTAGTTCCTTGGATTTCAATAATACCTCCAAACCTCACTGGATTCTGGCTATGAGTTGCTATTTGCTGTACCTATAGTTGAGTTATAGTACTCGGGAGCAAAGCGTTGCTCAGGTTGTTGTTTTTCTTAACACTTTAGCAAACACTTTAGCAAAGAATTCAGCCATTTTAAAGGCACAGTGTATTGCAGTTCTGTTTATGCTAGATATTGGATCAAATACTCTATTTTCCTAAGTGGTTCGACTGAGAGCCTTTATTATTGGAAGCTTGAGGTTTGGCATGGCCTCAATGGTGTCAAGTTTCTCGTAACTTTTAGCCTTATCATGTACACTTAGATTTTCCACTGATGAGCAAATGATGCATCTGTTATTAGAGAAATGACTAGACTCTCTTGGATTGGGTTATAGGGTAAACTAAAACTAGTGATCAACACATTTGGAATAGTTTGAGAATACAGGTTTGGTTTCATTCCCCAACTTTTGGATGATTATCTGAACTTGACTCATCTGATCTCAATCTGGACCATTGAATTTGCGACACAAAGACCAAAACCTCAAGAGAGAAGACTCCTGACATTTCTGTTCCTGCCAGATTCCCATCTGTCCAGCCACATTTCGATGAAATGTCCTAGGGCATTTTGGCTTGTGTGTTTCTGTTCTGGGTCCAGGCTGTGATTTCTTTGAAAGCATTAGGTGTAGGTGGTAAGGACATAGAAACAGGCCCCTGAGTTCTGAGTAATCATGTCAGGAACCTACAACAGAGCTGAGGAGAGAAATTTGGAGTTTTTGCATTTCTTCAACAACGTATTTGCTCAGTCCTCCTGGAGAAGTAAACTAAGCAGGAATAACTGGTAGATTCCACAAACATTGATTCAGTGTTTCCTAATGTACCTTGTTCCAGTGAGTCTTAAACTTCAGCATGGCGATGAATCACCTGGAAATTCCATCAAAAGAAAATGTCATATTCAGTTGGTCCCAGGTGCAGCCTGAGACCCTTCTGCTCTCATGCAGTCTCAGGTGATACTGACACTGCTGGACCTTAAAGAACATCTGAATTAGCAAAGTGCCACACCCAGGAGGGAACACCAAGGTGGATCCCTGAAGAAGATAGGCCTATTACCCTTGGGGACATCTTGGTGGGCAGAGAGACAGTAACCACTCCACAGGTCCTCCAAAGTGAGGACTCGGGGGAGTGGTGTCTGGGGGGAACTTTAACTAGGACTTAGAGAAAAGGAGGAAGCGAATAAGTAAGGGAGTCAGAAAAGAGTGTTTCCTGCAGAGGCTAGAGCCGTGGCTGAAAGAGAAACCAAGCAGAAGCTCCACACCTTTCTGCCAGGCAGACACCTAAGAAATTTCCCAGTTCATTCCCAATCCTCTAGAATTAAAATAATGGGACATATAAATTCACAGAGCATTCCTGTAGCAAGTTAGCAATCACTCACATCCACGGGCACCAGGCCTTCTTCCTGCTGCATGATGTAATTAGAGCATTTGCAGCATCAAGTCGGGAGAAACAGCGAGCCGAGGGCATCAAGAGCTGGCCTGAGCTGTGCAGAGCCAGCCCAGCCGTTCTCCCAGATTCTTGCAACCTTGTCTGTATTTCTCGTATATTGTCCAAATTGGGGCCTCTACATTTGCCCTTCTTTTTTTTTTCTCCCCTTTTGGTATATTCTGTCTCTTCCTTATAATCAAATCTAAAACTCAAATTGAAAAACCCAAGCAGATGGCTCTACTTTCCCAGGTTTTTCCCTCTCCTTCCTGCTGTGCACTCTGCATCAACCCATCCCCACTGTCCCTTTTGCCCAGAAATGGGATCCTTTGCCTTTAAATGAATTGCAGATCTCCTCTCACATCAAAGGTTCTCATCTAAGCTGACAGCATCCAAACACTGCAATTCAATGCTTGCCTGCAAGACAAGATTTACCTTTCTCTCTCTCTCACTGTGTGTGTCCTGTCTTGACCCTGCCACTAATCAGTAGGGAGGCCCAGAGCATGTCTTGCCATAATAGGAATAACAACAACTTGCTTAGAAATTTGCAAATCTCTATCAAGCCCTCCCCCTATCCTGGTAAGTAAATAGGACCGGTCCGAGCATTTTTCTTTCCATTTTGCAACTGGAAAAACTGAGACCTAGAGAACTAGAGCTCCTAAGTGGAGCTGGAACAGGGATGAAAACCCAATATTTTGACTCTACATAGTAAAATTATGCAGTGACCATCAACAGGCCCAGGAATGATCTTCAAATAAGCCTCCCAGCAACCCAGACTTCAAACAGGAAACTGAGGCTCAGAGCAGCTAAGCACTTTCCTGAGGTCAGTGAATTTCAGACTTGGCATGCAAACCCCCATGAGTGTGAACTCAGAGTCCTGATGAGGACCCAGTGCTGTGCAGCTGCTTGACCCTCAGCTCTTTCTGCCATATCATCACTTCTTTTGGCCATATTTTCTCATCTGTGAAATGGAGGTAACTCTTGATCTGTAAAACCCCCTTCCAGCTCTCCTATCCTGTGATTCTGTAATTTTGTCTGTGAAACCAGGGTTCTTTGCTTCCAGCTTCTATTCAGTGCTAATCATTTTGCTTAATTATGTTGAACTCCGAGCAACGTACTGCAGCTGTCAACACACTTCAGTTTGTTGCACTACTGTGTTTGATAGAGGGATGATAGCACCTGTGTGCCATTATTTATGCAGGGTGTATGTGGCAGCTAGGCAGGTCTTCTAACTTGGCTGCATGCTTCCATGATAGGTCTTGATGCCAGCTTAGTTTCTCTGTTTGTACTGGAAAGGGATGGGCATACCTTGGGTGGCAATTACCTGGAAAGCAACATCAGTAACCTTTGGCTAATGTGAACCTCTGGTTGTGTTCCAAAGTCTGACACCTTGTATTGTGTGGATGACTGTTCAAAGTGAAGGGCGCAAAGACTCACTGTGATACATTTACCCTGGTCCCTTGGTGTCCCTTGATGTCCCTTGGTGACCATGGGGGAGTAGTTCCAGAATCCCTTGAAGATACCAAAATCTGTGGATGCTCCATCCCCACTATAAAATGGCATAGTATTTGCATATAACCTATGCTTATCCTCTCATATACTTTAAATAATCTCTAGATTACTTACAATACCTAATACAATGTAAATTATATGTAAATAGTTACACTGGGTTATTCAGAGAATAATAAGGGAAAAGTATATATGTTCAACACAGACACACTACTTTAAAAACGTTTTTGATACTCAGTTAGTAGACTCCGTGGATGCTGAACCCACAGATGTGGAAGGCCAACTGGACTTCCATTTTGGGTGCATGAGCAACGATTTCCTTCTCCATGGTAATGTCCTCTCCTGAATAGCTCCCCTAAGGCTTAGATCTCTGCTTACTGTCTCTCTTCAAGCCTCAAGAGACACCACACATTCTAGAAAGCTTTCCCTGAGCTATTCAAGCTGCTCTTGTGCTTTTATCATTTGTTCCTGAATTTCTATCCACCATAGCCCTTGTCCCACCATATAAAAAAAAGTCTCTGATTGGTTTTCTGGCTGGCCCACCAACCTGAAAATGCCCTAGCAACACTGAGCACATATCATTCATCCCCCTAATGTTTATTGAATGAAGAAGGAGTGAGTGGATGAGCTATAATGGCTTGACCTGTGTTCATCCTTTCAGTATTCTTTGTATAATTTAGGAACAAGATTTTCTTTATCTTTCAGATGCTCTCCCATTATTCCTCTTCCTTCTTCTTTTGATAGACTTGCTCAGAGTTATCCAGGTGTCTGTTCTCTCCTCTGAGCAAGTCTCCATCCACAACAACACCCCTTCCCCTCTCTTCCCTTACTCCCATTCTCCTCTGCTGGGCCAGTTTCCACCTCTGAAATGACACTCATCACTCTACTAGCAATGAAGAGTTCCCTGACTGGCTGGAAAAGAGGCAGCCCTTCCTCTCTTGCCCTGTTTGAAGTAAACCTGCAGTTTCCAGAACTTGTTCATTTTCACACTCTATGCCTTGCTCTCTCCCCACCACCACCACCCCGCACCTTGTCCCCCACACAATATAAAATTTTGTGTGTTTTTTCTTCTAAGTTGTCAAAGTATTATTTTTAAAGTTGTAAAAGTATTAATTCATTTGTATTAGTGACTTCTCCAATATCTGGTGCATCCTGCTAATTTTTGACAATAGCTAAAAATCCTTCCAGTTCTACAAACGTCATTAATTCGATGATCAGTGATAGATCTTTCCCCAGGAGATTCTGTTCAGGGGATCTGCTACCAGACCTCAAATCGTCACAGGTGAAAGGGAAGCCTTGCCAAAGTGTGTGCCATTGGGTGTCATTGCAGGTGATGGTAGGAAGGAAGGAAATTAAAGTATGAAGTAGTGGGAGGCATTTGGAAGTTTTCGTCCTTGACAAACAAAGCACTCAATGCCACTTAATAGGGTCCTCAAATATACCAGGAAGGTTAATTTTCCAGGGGATTTTTTTCCCCTCATTTCTCAGGTTTGCCTCCTCCTCTTCTTCAGTTTCCCCAGCTGGTGGTGGTGCTCTTCAAGCCTGTTCAGAACTGCCATTGGTGAGGAGGAGTCCATGACCATGGAAAGTTAAATTCCTTACTATTGAGGATTCCTTGATTTTGCTAAAAGCTTAGATTCCCAGGCCCTTCGTTATAATTCTTGATTCAGTGTCTATGACCTTAGTTCTGAAATCTGCACTTTGCTTAGTGTTCAATTTAATGCATGAACAAATTTTCTATAAGAAAACATTACAAAAGAGTGAATGTAAAAGAGTAGGACACCACATACTTGTTTCAGAGGATTGGAGTTGAATTCTACCTGCACAATGGGAGACCCATGACTGAACAAACTCAGACATGACTGACTCTGTGCCTGCTGTTGTCCTCCTTCCTTTGTAAATTCATTTGGTAGAAATCTTAATTTGATGGTGGTAGTGGAGGAGAACGCCCATTGCAAAATTGAATGAAAACACCAAGGTCTTTAGTCTATGCATGGGGAGGAGATACAGGGTCCATACATTTTAAAGGAAAATCTTGCCATGACTTATCTCCTCAACATGGCTCCTTGTAGCCAGAGAGGAGCAGCACCTGGGGAATGAGTCAGAAGTTATGCAGGCGCCTGTACAATCTGTCTTGTGGTTTCCATGTTACCGTAAAAGGCGATTCTAAGCTGTAGCTGCCCTGCTGCATTGAGTCTCTCCTCTCTGGTTTGCAACTTGAAAGGCCAGGAGATGTCTCATTCCTTTGATACTCAGTGCTCCAGGAAACTTTAAAGTATAGATTTCCCCCACATCTTACCAAATAGCCATGCTTACCAAGGAGTTAACTCTCAGATTCATAAAGCAAATGGTGCCAGGAGCACCATCCATGTGGTCAGCCACACCAACAGACATGATCATACGCTTGGCCCCAGCCTCTGAGCCTGAGTCAACAACTTTGAATTGCTGTGTAATGCTCAAAACTCCTACCAGCATCTTCTCTAGATGTACTTACCCGGGGCAAACCCAGAACTTAAGTGCTTTGTGCTAATTTGAGTGATTCTCGGCTTTGGCTATCATTGATGCTATAATTGATTTCCTTCTGGAAAGGAAGGGGATGAATATTTTGAACTATGAAACTATCATTCCTGATTCATCCCTCTCTACTTGGCAGATTTAAGCATCAAATTCTCCATGACCAAAGTAATTGAAAAATGTCAAATGCTTTCCATTCGTGCACACTTGGAGGGACCGATATCACATCTTAATGTTAAAGTGTTTTTAGGGATAATCATCATAAGTATTTGTTACTTATGTGTTTCTGTTGCTAGGAAGTTTAATCGAAGTGCTACAAGTTGCTAATTTTGTTTTGGATACCCACTAAAGAAGGTATTCAGCCATATGTTCATGCACTCCTGTGCATGGTTTATTTTATTCTAGTGTTTCTGTACCATCCCACCTAGAAAGTTCTGTGTTTAGCATTCTGCTGATTCTATTTATCAACAACAGCAAAAAAAAAAAAAAAAAAAAAAAAAAAAAAAAAACACCTTCGTACCTGATATGATGGCACACACCTATAATCCCTGTGACTAGGAAAGCTGAAGCAGGAGAATTGCAAGATTGAGGTCAGCTTCAACAACATAGTGAGGCCTTATCTCAAGAATAAAAAAATAAAAAGGACTGTGGATGTAGCTCTGTGGTAGAATGCCTCTGGATTTAATCCCTAGTACCAAACTCACTCCAAGCCCCCCCCAAATTCTTTCTCCTTAGAAGTTTTGGTATAGGAAAACATTACCTCAGAGTGAGCAGGAATAGAGGTTACTTCAGAGTAGATATCACTGCTGGCTATTAGTAATATTATGTTTGTGTTTGTATTTACATTGTACCTGATCATTTGTAAGTAGATTTTTTATCTTTTGTCACATTAGATCTTATATAGATATTAAAATTATTCCACTTCCAGAGGGGGAAAATATGGAGCCACAATACAAGGATGATAAAAGATTACATAGTATTCCCATCAAATATGGACAACTGAGATTTGAAGGCAGGTCTATCTGACTCCAAGTCCAGTGCCCTCCCAGTTTTATGTTGAAATCATTCTAAAATTCAACATGATTGATAGTGGAATGGTGGCCATGCTGGACCACAGTGATTACAATTTTCATGTAATCACATGGCTAACTCTCTCCATTGTTGTGTCAAGGCCGGTCCAGGAATATTGTGAGCCAGTTTCCAAATCCAAGGCCATGTCATGAGATGTTTTAATCGCTGCTTTCTCCTTCCTCTTTGATGTCTTCTTGTTGGCAATAGTATAGCCATTTGTTACGCACCCAATTAAGCCAGCAGTCTTGTAGTCTTTTGTAGAATGTGGAAACTTCTCGTTTTTTTGCCTTGTGACTCTGCTCCATGGAGCCGACAAGAGAGATGGCGGAAAAGGTTACAGTCACTCCATTGCTCTATTATCATCTTCCACTGAGAGCTTATCGCTGATTTTGGTGTCAGAGCAACAGTCATTCTGAGGCCTTATGAAAGCCTGCATACTCTACAGCAATGCAGACAGCCCCCCTGACCTTTGCGGCTGGAGATAATGACCAAGGCTGTGGCACAGTGACCTTTAGGCCAAGAGTGGGTGGCAGCACTTTCATTTCTGTGACATTCATTTTGCTTTGCCTCTGTCTGTATTTTTAATTGGAAGCATGTAGCGGTGTGAATCTGCCTGGTTCTCCCCCACCCTGAACTCTGAGTAGAAAGATTGTGTCAGGCTGACTCTTGTCATAAAGGAATGCTCTCAGCACTAAGTTGGGGGTCATTAGTAATAGTCACAGTTACAGACCCAAAGGATATTACAAGAGACCTTTTGGGGAAAGATGCTCTTAGCATCCCACCTGGCCCAGCCCAAACTTCTTTCTCATTTTCATTTTTCCACCATGATCCCCTGAGATGAATCTAGCACTTGAACTTTTTTTTTCAAATAGCATATCTCATTGTTGTCCAAGTGGAACCACAGCCCTGTAAGCCATTTCTTCAAGGTTCCATCTCAGACTTATATTCTCTGAGATGCTGTTTGCTAAGGACTCTCTCGGCATCCTGCATTCCCTTCTGTGCTGCAGGCAGCACTTGCCTATTCATTCCAAAGATCCTGTTATTTATTCTATTTAATTCTTTGTCATTTGCCACTTCTATAACATCCAAATTGTTTCTGCATGTTCATCTTATTTCCTCAAGACTTTTTTTTCCCACTTTACTACTTAAAAGACAAACTGGTCCTGAAAATGTATAAGCACCTCCGGTGTGCCAGGCCCTTTGGAAGCTGCTTGACATGATTAATCCTCAAGACAAACCTGCAGGTTAGGTGTTATTCTAGACACAGTACTATATGGGTCAAGGGTCACCCACATGCTGTTGAGCAGGGGAGACACACTACACACTACGGTGTAGTTGCCATATGTCAAGGCAGGATGCCACCCACTGGACACTTGTTGGGGGAGGGGAAGGTGGAGGCTCAAGGCATGTATGACAGTAGGCTCCTGGGGACCCCACACCTGGACTACCTTTCCCCTGTATCACCCACTCCATAGCCCCAGAAGCATTTTGGATATTCAAGTTCACCCATGATAATGCTCTTAAACCTGACAGTGCTTCTGGCTGAGTCATGTAGGGACATCACACTGAGGTTCAAGCAATGGCATCTAGCTAGAGCAGGTGTTCCCTGACAGAACCTCATGAGAGTGTGATTGGGAAAATGCCACAATAGTGTCACTCGTTCCTCAGCTCACTCAGACATACTGGTTAGTGTGGTCACAGGTGGGCCCTGGGGAGACTCTCTGGGAAACAGGACAGCCAGGTCCTGGCCCTAAGGGAGCTGAGACCCTATCAGGAGATGCTTCCCCCTTCCTCAGAACTGCCCAATGATACAGAAGAAAAAAGTTCTCAGAACTTAGATGGAGTTGGCAAAGTGACAGTTTGACAAAAGGTGGAGGGAAGAAAACAAGCTATGGGAGTAAAAAATCACACACACACACACACACACACACACACACACACATCGAATTATCCTTACTAAGAAACAATTTAGTGTCAAGATTTACTTTCTCCCCACATTCAAAGTTATGTTTTTTTTATTTTCAGAAAACTCAGAATAGAAGATAATAGTTGTCTCTTCCTTTGAGTTCTATGATTTGGACAGTCTGCACCCTAGAACACCCAGAACCTCAAACTTCCTTCCCTCGTCAGTCACACGGCTGCCCAGCCGAGCTTTTCACTCATGTCTGGGGCTCTGGTGCGTCACAGGAATACAGCAATCATGCCCTCCTCCTGGGGGGCATGTGGAACAGCATTTCCAAGGCAGCAGGATTGACGCCTAAGATTGTGGAAGGGGACAACAAGGTGCCAGCGTCCTAGAAGAACAACTGTGCTTTTTTGTTCCATGGACTTTAGAAATTGTGCTTCTGCTGGTAAATCGCCATGTAACCGTGTCAAAGATTATGTCGGGTTTTTATGTTTATCTATACAGGTACATTGTTGTTCCCGATGATTCAAGCAGCCGTGCTAGTGGGGAAGCTTGGTTCACCTCACAAAGTGCTTAACAAGAGGCCTGGCAATAGCAATGTGTTACCTCTTTTGTTTGTTGGGCATCTTCCCACCTACTCACTCAGCCACAGACTGAATGAAATGTGCTCTCCTGCTTTGTGTAGGGGAAAAAAGAATGAAAATAATGGCCATTCAGGCAAAATAAAGCTTTATGGCGCTTTTCAGAAAGCAGTCTTGTTTTCATTGTTGTCACTGTGTTCACATAATGGCCTTATCTTTGTCCCCCATTGAAACACACCCAAAGCAACCCTGCACCCCAACAAATGTATGCCCTGAAAATGATCAACAAGGAAGGTGTGGGCCTGAGAGGGTGCTGAACCAGCTGTCTTCTTAGACTTCACTGCTTGGCACAATAGACAAGGTGGCTATGGATGGCAGGAAGAGACTTGCTAGAAAATTAGCTTTGCTGCTGTCTGTCAGCACCTGAGGAGGGCAAAGCAGGATTGTCACCACCATTGTACATGTGGATCGAGCACTTACTGTGCAGCAGGCGTGGATGTTGCTGGCATTGTTTGTGTACTGGGTAATCTTCCCGAGCCCCTCTGAGGAAGAAATCATTATTATTCCCATTCTAGAGAAGAGGAACCCAAAGTCTAGAGAGGTCAAGTGACCTCTCCCACATCACTCACCTAAGAAACAGTGGAGTCAGGATTCAAATCCAGAAGCCATCTGACTCTTCCTCCCTCCTACACACCAGATACTAGTATCTTCCCTACCACTCAGTGATCCCTGGGATTAAATCTCTCAGGCTTACTAATTATGGGGGTGACTGGTGGATGAGGATCAGAAAGTCAGGGAGAGATATTTTAAGAACTGTCCCAAAGCAGGTTGTTCCAAGTTTGCCTCTGGCTTATCTTCATGATGGGCTTATTGAGGAGCTGCAGGTTGTAGTGTATCTATCCTAAATGTTTGAGATGCAGCCTGGACTCGGGCCAGTGTGTTCTGTGACAGCTTAGTGAACACAGACTGTTCACTGCTCCTCTCTGGGCTTTGGTAGCCTCAATTTTTAGCCATAACTCTGGCTAGTTAAAATGAGAGCTGGGCCCGGTGGCTCAAGAGGCTGAGGCAGAAGGATCACGAGTTCCAAGCCAGCCTCCGCAAAAGCGAGGTGCTAAGCAACTCAGTGAGACCCTGTCTTTAAATAAAATACCAAATAGGGATGGGGATGTGGCTCAGTGGTTGAGTGCCCCTGAGTTCAATCCCTGGTACCAAAAGAGAGAGAGAGAGAGAGAGAGAGAGAGAGAGAGAGAGAGAGAGAGAGAGAGCGCTGATGTAGAAAATCATCAAGATCTTCATGGCAAGTTCTCAAGTTTTCAGATTCTCTAAGCAGCTCCCTTCATGTTGACTCCCGGGTAGTGGTTTATTTCTGTGACAAGGACAAGAAACCCACTGGGGTTATAAGGACCATTGAGACCTCACTTACCAGCCCTGAAGAGATCCTTGCTTTTGTGCACAGCATGCTTCTTCCATCTCCAAAGGCTGTCTACACCTCCCTATTCTCCTAGGTCCAGCCCAAAATCCCACTTTCTCAATAAGAACCCTCTTGTGTGCATCTTTTTCCAACTCCACACTCAGAAATATCACAATGGTATCTTGAAATCAATCGTGGTAGGAGTATTTATGCAACAAGAAATTATTTATGCAACAAGAAATTTTCAAACACTACAAATAAGACCTTTGCTCTTGCTATTTTGAGAGCTGATTTACCAGCTCATTACTGCCTATACCTAATGCCCCAACAACTTAACACCCCCCTTTGGCCATCTTTACAGTTGGCTCCAGGAGGATCATTAAGTTCTTTCTATCTCAGCAGCAGTGTTGTTGTACCTTGTGTACAGTAAATACTCTCCAGGGTCTGTTAATGGAGTAGACTTTTTCTCTAAAAGTTTGAAGCTGATGTTCAATTGCTTGAAAGTAAATCTTTCAAATTATTAATTCTCATCCATCTATCGACTCCTTCAGCTATCTATTCATACTAATGAACATTTACAATGTGTCAGATAGTTCAAAGGTATGATATGGGACGTCTCTGCCCTCGGGACACTCACATTCTTGTCAGGAGAGACAGAAAATAAGGAAACAAATATCTCATTAGATGCTGTGTGATGGGAGCAAAGGATTCAGAAAGACTAACCTAGAAGGCTGGAATAGAGGAAATGGGAATTGAGTGGTATAGTCTCAGATTGGGGTGATGTATTGTTTTCCTATTGCTGATATAACAAATTGCTTCAGATGCTTTGTCTTAGAACCATATCAGACTTATTATCTTATAGTTCTGGAAGTCAGAGTCTAAAATGACCTGGGAGACTTTTGTTTCTTGAAGTCTCGGAGGCTTCCAGGAAGAATCTATCTCTTTGTAGCTTCTGGAGGCCAGTAGCCTTCATTGGTTTATGGCCCCACATCTCTCCAACCTCTGCTTCTGTCATCCTCTTCCCTGACTCTGATTTTCCTATCTCCCCCCCCCTTTTTTTTTCTTGTAAGGACTCTTGTGATCCCAGTTGGTATGATAGCCCACTTGGACAATCCAGGATAATATCCCCATCTCAAGATACTTAACTACATTTGGAAAGTCTCTTTTGCCACATAAGGCAGCATATACACAGGTCCCAGGGATTGGAGGTAGACATCTTTCCAGAGGTATTATTCTGCCTAGCACAGGAGCTGCCTCTCAGAAAAGTTGATGTCTGTGAGTCACAAAGGAGGGGAACAACCTGCAAAGATCCTGGCTCTGACATAGCCTGGAGCTTCTGAGGAAGATGGCAGCATGTCTGAGGTGAACAGAGGGGCTGGGGAGATAGAAGGACCCAGATATCTCAGCACGAGGGCCCAGAAGAACAGCATTGATTTCATTCTGAGGGTGAGGGAAAGAGGGCATAGGACTCCAGAGTTGTGTTTCCACTGGGCTAATCCATGCCTGAGTGGAACTATTCCTCTTGTAACTGTCTAAAGCAGTACTGTCTGGTAGAAATATGTAAGCTACATTTGTCATTTTAAATGTTCCAGCAGCTACATTTTAAAAGTGAAAAGAAACAGGTGAAATTAATCTTAATGAAATATTACATCTACCCCAATATATCTGAAGTATTTTCATTTCAGTGGATATTCAATATTAAAATATTTTTATGATTTATTTTACTTTCTTTTTGTTTAGTGGCACATCATCTACACCCAGCATATGTCTCATGCCTAAAGCGCATTACGGTTGGGACTAGCTAGATTTCATCATTTGCTCAATTGCCACATGTGGTTGGTTCTGCCATTTTGGAGAGTACAAGACTGGACACTGTACTCAGAGTCCTATAAAGAGTCTACTCAGGAAGTATTGGGAAAAATGGTCAACATCAGGGTGTCACAAAGAATATGGGCCACCTGTCACTTCTATTAGCTACCCCCAACTTTGAAGGCTCAAAATTAAGTCATAGGAAGTAGAAGAGGAACCAGGAGATTCTAGAAAGAAATGTGTCTCCTGGTGGGGCTAACAAGACTCAGTTCCAGATTCTACTGGACCTTTGCTTGGCTGGTACACCCAAGAAAGATCCTGTCTCTGTCCACTTGATTGATGTTTAATATTACCTCTGTGCTTACCCTTCACATCTTTATTCTCCTATAAGAGTTTTAGCCAAAGCCAGAGTTTTTTCATTTCTTTATAGGCAGAGCCATTTATTCAACTCATTAAACTGATATAACTGAAGTCAAGGGTAGAGGTCAAGAACTAGAAAAATTCCACAAAACATTGAGAGGGTCTCTGTTGCTAAGGTAAGAAGTAGATCCCAGGCACTTCCAAGTTATACACATGCTTTCATGAACTCTTGCTGTGACCTGAATATTAACCACAAAAGTCCAGTCCCTAAAGCTCAGTACCAAGAGAACATCATGTATATCTATTTAGATTTTTACAGTGATATTAAAAGGGCTTATGAAACAGAAAATAAAGATCTGAATTAAACATTTAGGTCATGGTGGGTTGCATAAAGGCCAGCTTATGAGAAGCTATTCAGTACTGCACAAGGCAATAAAAATAACACGTTGTTTATTAGAATATCCTGTTTCGAGCCAGCAATGTGAAACACACTCTAGGCTCACAGCTTCTAGGGAAAAGGCTGGCACAGAGTTTCATTTGGTTGCTAGATTCTGTAGGCGGGCATCTCAACCCTGGTGTCCAGGCTAGGTATATGAACAGCCCCATCAAAAAGCAGCTTGATATTTTGATATACAGTAACAAAAGCTTCCATGTGCAAGGACAAAGGTGACTTCTTTGAGGGCCTTGGGGCATTAGAGCATCAGTCAAATTACCAGTGGCTCTAATTAGAGTTCCCACAAGCTGTAGCAATCTAGATCTGCATTCCACAAAGGAATGGAATGTTTCCCTCGGATAACACATTAGTGAAAGTTTTTTCTGGATGTGTTTCACCCAATTATAGGGTCATAAAAGTGCACAGGAGAAGCAGCCATGGTACAGAAACCTGCAACTTTGAAAATTAGCAATGATCTTTGAAATCAATTGATTAACAGATATTTATCCAGGTTCTATGAAGTGCTGCACTCTTTAGGGAGACTTAGGAAGCACCAGGTCCCTGCTTTCCAGGGAATTAAGGACTGGTTGTTAATAAAATAAAATAAAATAGAAAATCTATGCAGTGATAAATAACAGTACATAGCACCAATGTGGCACACTGGGTCAAGGTCTGTTCTGGGAACAGGGAGTCCTCAGCTCTCCCATGAACTTAGCCAGTTATGAGTACTGCCATCTCTGGTTTAGTAATTTTCTAGCAGAGACAATAGCTACTGGATCACCAAAGACTCACTTGCTGTGGACAACTCACTTTACCTCTCTGGACCTCATGATCCACTTCATGAAATTGTGAGAGTTGAAACAGACCCTTCTGGTGGTGATAATGGCTCCATGTAGTGATGTCTGGCTTTATGCTGATTGCACTAAGTACTTTATGTGAATTAGCTCTTAGTTCTAAAGCAGACTTAACTAAGAGATGGCTTCTGTTAATCTCAACGGACATCAGCTGAGGTTTAGGGTCAGTGCTCTAACCATAATCAATGAGCATTGACTAATGCCAGAGCTGAGATTTGACAGCGTGTCTTTGCACCTGTAAAGTCTGGGGTCTGCACCTGCTGAGGACAACCCAGCTATCACACTCTAGTACTGAGGACCTTAAAGAATCAGCTGAACATTGTGTGGGGAATAAAAAATGGTGAAGACTGATGGGGGAAATCATGCTGCCCTAAAACATGGATGAGGCATGAGAAAAGCATCACAGAAAATACCGTTGTCTGTGGCTTAGAGAAATGACAGCCTAACCATACCAGAATACCAGGGTGCTGATACTCAGTCTCTTCCTGGGATGCACTAATCAGTCAATGAGGTCTTGGTGTGTGCCATGTAGTCATGGCCTCTCAGCCAGGGAGCCTTCACACAGTAGGTGGAGCCACTGGGCAGGGACTCCAAGCTGCTGCATGACAATTAGTCTCACCTTTTCAACCTTTTCATTTAATACCAGTGTCAGCCACAGCTGGGGGAGCTGTGAATTTCACTTTAGCCATAATGTTTAGTGAACACACCACACACACAGGCACCCACAAAGTCTTCACTTTGAGAAAGAGTCGGTTCAGTTTCCTTCGCTTATACAACTGATGGCACCCATGGACTCTTTTGCTTAGATGGCTCAGTGGCCACAAACCGTTTCATTATGTGTTGCCCACTTACCTTGACTTCCTGCACAGTCTCTTGAATAGATAGTTCATCTCCTTATCTTAGAGAATTGCTTCCCCGAGTGTAGTTCTGGAGTCAGTAGCTTTGATACCATCGAGACAAGAAGGTATTAAACCACCCTTTTTGTAATTGTTTTACTTGTACTTTTTCATGTCTGTTTCATGAAAAGATGATGTGGTTAGATTGAAGCTGGGCCTTGCTGAGGGTGTCATTTATGCTGGGGTTACCCACATCATCACGTGGCTCACCTTCTTTTGCAGCACGGTGATCTTATCTTCTTTGTTGCACCTTGCCTTAGAGCACAGCTCCTTTCTAGTTTTGTGTGTGTGTGTGTGTGTGTGTGTGCATGCACACACCCTCATAAGTGTGCATTCGACGTGCATGGTGCTTTGTTCCTTGGCAGCAGCTTGTCAAATGATCCTTTATCATTTATCTATAATGGAAACTGACTGGTTGGGGGCCTTCGCTCTACGCTTAGATAAAAAACAAGCTTTCACTGGCCGTTCCACTCGGGAATTTGGAGCAAAGTTTTCCTTAAGCGGATGCATTTCTTTTTAGTTTAAGCTGGTTATTCTTTTGTTCCCTCTATGTTCCAGGAACTGAGCTAGCTACTCAGGGTACAAAGATGAATATGACTGAGCTACTGTCCTTGAGAGAGTCTCAATATAGCCATAGAGAGAAAACATGTTAACAAATAGCTAGAATTTCACTCAGGAAGGGCCAAGGAGGTGCCACGAACAGAGTTCTGTGGAAGACAGATGAGGGAGAGCAGGAAAGGGCCAGGGGAGACTATGAAAAGGAATAGGCATTTAAACTTTATCTTCAAAGTCAAGTACAAGTTTGCCAGTTAGAGAGGAAGAAAATGTTCCCAGCAGAGGGACTAGCAAAAGAAGCAAATGAAGATGTGAAAGTGTGAGCTATGTTTGGCATGTCCTGAACAGAGCAGGTACATCAGGAGAGGGCTGTGGAAAGATGACTGGCCCCTCAGAGGAAGGAATTGGTGCATTTTCCTGAGATGTGTAGCCCTGGGTATATGTTTTAAGATTTAATCTGATGGGGCTGGGGATATAGTTCAGTTGGTAGAGTACTTGCTTAGCATGCACAAGGCCCTGGGTTCAATCCCCAGCACCACACACACACACACACACACACAAAAAAATTTAATCTGACGAGTTTATCAGAGACCCCAGGAAATCAAGACTTTTCAGGGACTTTGCCAAAATGAAGAGTGTTGCCTCCCTAGCCAGAAGAACTGTTCCTGCCAGTTGTGCCTGTTCCAGCTTAGCCTGGGCTTTCCCTTCACATGTTATTTAGCTCTCCTAGTACCTGGCTTTGCTGGCACCCTACAGATGACTCAAAGAAGATGTGTCTCATCTGGCCCTTGAAAAGCCAATGGACCCTGAACCATGACACATATAACAGTTGCTGTGTGTGGTTGTCACTGCAGTGCTGCTGAGAGAAGGAAAGAGACCCATGCTTGGGATATGGGACTTGGGGTCTTGCCATGGGCTTCACCACTCTCATACTGGATGACCTTAGACAAGTATTTCTCTCCAGGCTCCAATTTCGTCAGCTGTAAAATGAGGGAGCTGGACATTCTGGGGTCTGTGGTGCCTCTCCTACCTTGTCTGAGTCTGCCTTACCTCTTGAATTTATAGACGTCAGAGTGGAACAGACTGACCATGAAGTGTTTCCTCTGAACATGGAGCCTCTGGGATCTTTATGTCTTCAACAAGGAAAAGAAAGATCATGAAGTGGCCCTGTGAGTTTGCTCCCTCCTCCATCTTCCTACAGCAGAACAGCAGGGAGATGGAAAGAATGAGAACCCAGTTTCTGGTCTGAGTACTCTTGGGTTTGGACATTTGGAGAACTCAGCCCAGGAATGGAGCTTCATGAGGGATACAGAGGTGAATAAGGAGGGTGGACAGAGAAAGAGGCTGCTGTAGGAAGCAGTCGAGGGTCATAGGCCTCCAAGGAATGCAGGCAACTCAAAGCCCTCAGCCCACTCTCACTCTGCAAATGTAGCAGGCCTGGGCTCATGGCCCATCCACCCATCCACAAGAGGCTCCCCATCTGTGTGTCTTCTCTACTCACCTTGTTTTCTACTTTGAAGACTGAAAATTTTCAACTAATATGCTTTGAGGGCTTCCTGGGTCCATTTTCCACAGCAGGCTGAGTTTGGGAGGAGGGGGACCTATGGCTGCCCAGTTGGCCACAGCCTTGGATGCTCATTCAGAAACAAGGGGCCGTCGGCAGGGGTGACTGAGAGCCTAGCCTTTGACACCATGGGCATGCCACTGACCTGGGCGTGCCACTGACCACTGACTTGTCATAGAGTCTTCTGTATAGTGACATCATCTCTGCGGGCCTCATTCTCGTCTGTGAGGTGCAAGTGCAGGACTTCATAGGACTCTTGTGAGAACCAGCTTCAGATGCTTAACGCTGGGCCCAGTGGATAGTAAATGGCCCATAAACAGTAGCTTTAAAAATATCTGTTATTGTTAAGATCCAGAAAAGCAACCTAGAGTCAATATGTGGAAGTTCCTCTCTACCAAGACAAGGAATCTGGACTTGATCCTGCAGCCTAGTGCAGCCAGTGGAGGTGTTCTGGCAGGAATGACATTAAAGAAATTAGAGTTTGGGGAAATCTTCATCTGTCATCAATTCAGGGAGCATTGGAAGAAAGAAGGAATGTTGGCAAGGAGGCTGGGTCAGTAGTGCCCAAGTAACGTGGATGAGGGCCCAGGGGGGTGGCCAAGGGAATGGAATGAACAAAACGGACTTGGTGAACTTTAGAAGGGAAGATGGCCAGGGAAGGATGGAGGGACACCCAGCTTGAAGACCTTAGGGGAGAAAGAAGGAGCAACCAAAGATGTTTTGAGGAAGCATCAGTGATGACTTTGACCCGAGCTGAATTGTGAAGGGGGTACATAATGCTGCTGTCTCTCCTGGGGAAGGCCACCATTCTGGCTTGCTGGACTCAGGTCCCACTATCCTGAGGGCAAATCTTGGCAGGTTAATTGGTTTTCTACATTTGAATCCTGCTTTCTCCCAAAGAGGGTTTGAAATGATTTTACATCTTATACTCTAGATGGTTTATACTTTCCCCATAAATAGAAATCAGCTGAGACAGGGATGAACAGAGAAAGGAGGAGAGAATAGAGGGAGACACAGCAGAGGAACGAGAGAGAAAAATAATCTGACACTAGGGGGTTGCTGGTCACAGAATGCCCACTTGTGGCCTTAGGGCTGAGTATATCCTTTCTAACCCTCTCCCATTCCAAGGGAAGCATCTTTCCCAGAAGGGACAGAAAAACCAGGTTATTTTGCCTCTTCTAACCTCCAGAATCGCCATAGGGTATTTCTCGGTGGTATTTTTAATTTTTCTTTCCTTTGTAACGTTAGAAGCAAGAGCAGGTGCCTTCCTCTCCAGAACCAAAACAATCCCCAAGAAAGAAGGAGAAGGAGAGAGAGAGAGGAAACAAGAAAGAGCTAGAGAAATGGGGAGAGACAGAAGCCCCTGACAGCAGGCACTGCCAGGTGACCCGTGGTCGGTGGCGGCAGCTGTGGTGGCCACAAACTGATCCAGCTTGTGGCTTTGCTTCCTCTCCTCCTTTCTCTTCAGTAGCACAGCATCATTCAGCCCTAGATCTCTCCGTGTTTCAGAGTCTGAGAGGTGGGTGAGGGCACCCTGTGTCTCCCAGAGCCCCTGAGAGGTTCACAGCTGCCTCCAAGTGCTGGAGGCTCCTTCTCCACCGGGGTGAGCCATTGGGTGGAACAGGGAGAACAAGACCAAGTTCTTTCCCTGGGTTCTCTGCGAATGCTGCCGAATGCTAACGGAGAGTCACTTGGCATTTGGTAAGTGCATTGAATGTTTTTGCTTTTGATGCCTAAGCTTCTCTGACTTCCGTAAGATATTGTTGTCGAGGAAGGTGGTGGTATTCTGGCCTCCTCCCTCTCCTGCGGTGTGACAGAGCAGAGATAGTTATCTCTACACCCAAACTCAGTGTTGGTTTTTGTTTTTTTGTTTTGTTTTGTTTTATTTTGTTTTGTTTGGGGGGGTGAGGGTGGGGTGGGTAACAGCTTTGATAAACCATCCAGTGGGCTTCTGCTAGTCAGGATTTCATGGTAGTGACCACAAGGCCAGGTGGTAGCCTTGTCAAGCAGGCAGAAATGGAGATAACATCTTCTCTCACCCCTCCCTCCCACCCCCTGTGGCAAGCCAAATTCTGAACCCACCAATCCTGGGATGTGGAAAGAGAGAAACTGGGTGAGAAGTTGTGTTTGCTGACCTTTGGTTCACTCTGTCCTCTGTGCGGCCCGCCCAGCAGTGGCTGCATCCAGGAAGGGCCCCTTTCTGGAGGGGGGAAAGGCAGCCGAGCACACATCTCACCCTCTTGGACCTTGTCTACATGGGAATCCTGAGGCTCAGAGTACAGAACCAGTGTTCCCAGGCCCAAGTCACTGCCTATGAGATCTGGGACAGGATTTGAGGTATTCAGGCTCTGAACCCAGGATCAAGAGCCTTCTGAGCCAAGTGTAAAAGAGCTTGGTGCCGCAGCTGGACAGAGCTGGACCAAATCCTACCTGAGAACCAAGGAGATTTTGCCTTCACCCAGCCCCCTGTGAAGCCCTCAGTCCCAGCACGAATGCTCCGGAACACTGTGGGTCAGAAGCGGAGGATGTCAGGATGAGAGCACAAGGCACCTGTGGGCAAGGCATGCCCCCCTGTCACCTCTGTGAGCAGGCTCTCTAGGCTCCAGAGCTGGGCTGCCAAAGGAAAACAAGGCCCCCAAGCTCAGGCAGTGAGTAGGGTTCACCCCAGAACCAGTTCTAGCTGCTGCTGCAGACCCTGGCCTCAGTCACCACTGAGTGCGAGCTGAGCTTAGGACCAATGCGCCAAGCCCTTTCCTGTGGACACAGACTACCTCTTGTGCTTGGTCCCCTGTGGGGAAGATTCCTCTGTCCAGCCCCAACTCCAGCCCCAGTCCTAGCCTGCTAACCACAGCAGGGAAGGATCTGACCCGTAGCTCATCTTCTTCCAATCTGGGTATCCTCTCATTTATCTTTTTAAAATATATTCACTTAATAAGGCAAGCAGTAAAAATTTCAGACAACATATTGGACTCCAGCCTCCACATTAGACACTGATGGTGACACTGTGGCATCTGTGGCTAGCCCTAAGTAGGATTTTTTTTTCTTCCCATACTCCTGGCACCTCTGGAGGGGGCCACTAAGTCTCACAACTCCACATTTAGTCATTTACCTTATAACTTACAGAAACGAGCACTGACAGTTGCCAATCTTATAGAATACAATAAATGAGGCTCTCTAGAGTCACAAACTCACTTTACAGACCCAGGGTCCGTGCCACCACATGTACTAAGTAGATCTGTAATGATGCAATGCAATGGGTAAGCATGTGGTCTATGGACTCAAGTTTGGACTATAGCATCTATGAGCTCTATGGCTTTGGGCAAGTTACTTAATGTCTTTGAGTTTTCCAGGAAATAATACAGATTGAACATCCCAATCCAAAAATCCAAAATGCTCCAAAATCTAAAACTTTTTGAGCACTGGCATGAGGCCACAAGTGGAAAATTCCACACCACGGAATTTTGTTTCTTAGACAAAGTTATTTAAAATATGGTATAAAATTAACTTCAGATTATATGTATAAACTATATATGAAACATAAATGAATTTCTTTAGACTTAGGTACCACCCCAAGATACTTATTACATATATACAAATATTCAAAAATTTGAAAAAAAATCAAAAATCCAAAACACTTTTGGTCCCAAGCATTCCAGATACAAGATACTTAGCCCATATCTACATTTATTTTTAGCGGGATTAGATAAACTAAATGAAAAATAAGGCAAAGAAAGACATTTTTCAGTGAGGCAATAAAGGGTCAATACAGATGTGCAATTATCATCATCATTATCATTAATATAATTGTTGTCTAGGTTGGTCCATATGTTCATTATGGGTAGGCTATGCTATGACGCATGACACATAGCACCTAGTAAATATTGTTGGATGAGTGTTTTGAAAGATGACCAGGGCAAATGCTCCCTTGCAAGAAAAAAAAAAAAGAAGAGAATTCTCTAGGGAACGGAGTTAGAGCCAGAAGACACTAAGTAATTGTGGTTTGATCATGCTCCCCTGGAAGTGAAAGCAGAGGGAAACCGTGACTGGCCATGCTTCAACACCCGTGAGCATGAGGCCTCATATCTAGAGCAGGTTGAGCATGATCTGACGGCTGCTTTCCCCTCTTCTTTTCTAGAGAAAAATTCCAGAAAGGGAATTCTTTAGGTCTGAGATTTCAGGTCCTGTACAGAGATACCCATGGGCTGAGATCAGGGACCTGCTGCCTTTTTGGTTGCATAGCATACCCTGACCAATGGGGCAGGGATCAGATATGGATGTCCCGAAACAGATGGAGAGCTTTTTCCCATTTCATTCCAGATGTTTGGTTCTGTGTGGTCACAGTTAGAGTAAAACCACAACAAAGCCCAGGCCAGGTCTGGATCAACCCATGTCAATGATAAAAGGAGGAGGAGGGGGTCAGGATTAAACCAGCAAGTAGGGGTTGGGCCTGAGCAAGTGGTGATTAAAATAGCACTTTTTTCTAGAGCTATTGGTAGAAAAGTGGACTGGGGCATCAGGGAGTAGGGGAGAGAAGACAATAGCTAAGTATGACTAGGTCAGGGAACCCAGGTTGTCCACTGGCTGTGCTGATCTCAGAGATCAACCCTGGCAGTAAGAACAGAGAATCTATGCAGAGAAGAGCTTGGCATTCAAACTGAAAGATTCCGAGGGCTGCTTTGCTTCACCTCACGGTTGGTAAGTGACCCAGGGTATTTATCCCTCAAGCCCCTTTTTGAGCATCATGGACATTTTCTCTGCCAGCCCCTGTGCTGGCAGCAAGGCCATAGAGATGAAAACGATGGCTCCCACCCTTCAGGCTATACTTTCACAATATGAAGTTCCTTTATACAAAGCAAACAGCTCAGTTGCTTCTAGAGGTTTCCAAATATCCAGGTTTATTTGGCATCATAGGAAGAAATGACCAGGTATTAATTCATTTGGTGGGGTCCTTGATGATTTCAGAGCAGAAGGAGACAATGAAGACTATGCCCCCTCAATTAGCTCTTTAGAGGGGTAACTGGTGCACTGGTGTTGTGGCCATTGGGGAAACTCGGAGGAAGGCTGCAGGCCAACAGGAGACCTGACTTGGAGTGGGTGTGTCTCCACACTCCCAACAGGCTCCCCGTCGAAGGCAAGAAAGGAGGCGGCTATTGTCTTGCTTTTTGTTTTTCACATGATAAACTTGTAGTACCTGCTACCAAGCCTGTATTAACGTGTGCAAAGAGGGGTGGGGTTGGCAGCGGGTAGCATGCATTGATTGATATACGTGCATCCTAAACACTCCATAATTATCGGAGCCCCACCTGTGCTGAGCTTGTGTTCACCAAGCTCCAGCCCACACCTGGAATCACCTCAATCAAATAGACCTGGTTCTTTTCCATACTCAGTTTATTTTCCTACTGTGATATATTGACAAGTCCATAGTGGATATAGGAAAAGAACAAGGAAGAGAGTTTTCGTAACAGCATCCCCAGACTGCAAAGCAAGAACAATGAGCATTGGCCTCGGATCTGTCCCTGTCCTTCCACATCCCTTTTTCCCCCTCATCTCCATCCAGAGAGAACTTTGGAGGAGAGCAAAAGATGAGATTAGAGAGGACCTCATAAGTCAAGGTGGGGATTCTGTACATGACTACACATGCAGGGAACCACTGTAGGGTTTTTTAATAGGGAAGACCCTGGTCCCCCATTTTACCTAACTGCAGTGTGCACCAGGTTTGTCAGTTGTCTTAGACAAGACAGGGCCTGATCCAAGACAATAGGGGTGGGAAGGCAGAGAGAGTGGGTACGTAGCAGATGAATCTTTGAGGACTCAGTGGCTAATGAACATGAACCATGATAGGGAAGATTGCAGAGAGATTCCCAACTTCCCTGCTGAGGTTGGCTGTTGGTATCTCCAACTGGAATGGAGAACCCAGGAGGCAGTAAGCTGCACATGTAAGCTATGAGTTTGGTTTTGAAAAATGATGTGTCTGGAGACCCCACTGGACAAGTAGATAGAAATATTCAGGGGGGAAAAAAAGAAAGATTCATGGAGATATATAAAGGAGAATGAGTCTAAAACTGGAGGAGAGCTCCACTCTAGAGGTAGATGTTGGGGATTTATGAAGCGCCCAGGGCAAGTGTGGAATGTGAGGTTCTCAGCCTGCTGATCTCAGCCTGCTGCCTGTGGAATTGCCATTTTATGGGAAGTGGAGGTGGGGAGCCTGTGAGCAGACGAGGAGAGAATGGCCGTGGGGTCTGAGGACAACCAGTGTAATGTTACATGTCTCTTCTCATTCTGTCATGATGAGTGCTTGAAAAATCAGGGCCAATAATGAAGTTCCTCTGTTTTGGCTCCCCTCTCAGTTCACACGTAAAGCAGTGTGGGCCAGAGCCAATCCTCAGGCCACACTGCCATTCTATGCAGCTTACAGCAGCTGCAATGATACCAGCATGTGCTGGCTAAACACGTATATGCCATGTAGACTGTATTTCAGCTGAGTGCCATCTGTTTGAAAAGAAATGTAAACCAATTTTTGTCTACCAACTGTTGTGATCAAAGCTTAATCATTAAAAATATACCCATTACTGGACATATTGAAAGGGATCCGTGGAATGGAATAGTCAACTAAGCAATACTTATGGATATTGATCTGTACCTCGGGAATCACAGAACTTGAGTCTTTCACATGAATATCAGGGAAGCTCTTTACTTTTCAGTTTGTGGTCAGTTTCCATTCCAATGACAATCATTGAAGGTAAAAGAAAGGGTTCATAATTTTTCCTACCTTTAAAGGTGAATCAAATGGCCCCGATGAGGGTTGTACCTGAGGATAATAATCTGAAGCAGAGCATCCTAATATTTCAACAGATTATTTGATTTGGGAATGTATAAATAAGCTACTGAGGAGTTTGGAGAGAGGCAGAAGTCAAAAGACCTAGGGATGCCACACTCCATCATCCTAAGGCTCCTCACCTGTGGTATAATGAGGGTCATAAATGGAAATAACTGATTGTCATGACAGTTAAATGTGTATGGAAACTGCTTGATGAGGTGAGACGGTGGGCACTGGCTGTTCCCGTTGGTATCTTGTCTTTGGGAGAGGCTTTGCTTTCAGATCTGTCTCTTGTCCCTGAAAGGCCGTTCCAAGAGCTGATGGTGTTTCTGCAGTTTCTGCTTTTGAAACCTTTGGCCCACGCAATTTTCCCTTACCCTCTCCACTTGCCTAATGTCAGAAAGATTATATGATTGACTGATAGAACACCAGCAACCCGGAGAGATATTGTACCACGGCCCAGGGCTATACTTTCCATTTTTATTAAAATTCTTATTAACTCATAGCCCAAGAGCTTTTAAGCCAAGCCTGATCTCCTTTAGGGCCCCTCGATTTGATCAGAGCAATTTGTGTGCAGTGTTCTGGCCCCACTTTATGCAGATACAGTAAAGACGGCAGCCCAGCGATGTTACTCTGCAGTTACAAAGGCCCTCTTTCCCTCCACAGTACCACTACCACCTGGCTGTGCAGACACTCGAGCTCCACAATAAGTCCATTCCCAGGATTGAAGACTTCCAGTTCCTTTGAAGCTCTAAATGTTTCTAGGAAAAGTAACTACCAGTTATTTATAGCTCAGTGATGCTGAGCATGTTGACTCCTATTCTGAGGACAGAGAACTCTGGAGGGAAAAGAATCCTGCAAGGATGAGGGTCCTGAGGGAAGGTAGCCCATCCCAAAGGGGAGGGAAGAAGAGGAACTGGAGGCTCTGGGCAAGCATAGCTCACAGGACTGCTGAGGGGTGCCTATGTCTGAGAAGCTCTGCTGCTCTGTGGTGTGAACAAAATGGGGTCTCCTCACAAAATGAGCAGGTAGTCTCAGGAGGTCTTCATCTGTAGGTGGGGCAGGGCCCATTGCCTGATCTGTTGGGTAAATCTGCACCTCTGTTCTTCCCCTGGGGCTTCATGGTGATTTTTAATCTTTCAATTGGTGCTTGCTTCAGGGCCTCCTGGAATTACATTTACCATTGCACTAATAGGCAGTCTTAAGCTTAATGCCGTCACCTTGGTAGTTTGCTAAACTGTGGAGCACCTGAAACTTTTTTGCAGCTTGCTGACATGGAGCCATTTCTTTCCTGGCATTACATATATCTGGAGTCGTCGTGATTTATGTCCACATTCATATCAAGGTGTGCATGTACAGAGCTGAGACTAGAGGGTGGTCGCATTGTTCATAGGGATAAACCTTGGATTTCCAGCATCATTGACATATTTGATTGCCATAAGTTAATTAGTACATTAGCTCTTGAAACTACTCACAAATGAAAACCTGGGCCTCGGGTCTGTTTGATAGATATCCACTCTTTTGTGCCTTATTTGCACTGAAGGCTGTATAGGCAGAGCCTTACTTATTGCAATTTTATAATATTTGATGAGTTATTGTTTTACATTCTTTTCTTATTTATTAATTCTACAAAGAATCATAGAGCTGTCTTTCTCTGTGTCCCTGGAACTAGGGTGAGTATGGTGGGGCTATCTGGTGGAAAGTCAGAGAAAGGACAGATTCCCTTTCAAGGCTCTAGCTCTTGATGGGTGGGGTGCACTCTAGTGAGATCTAATTCTCACAACAGTGCATGGAGATGTTAGAATGTTGTAAACAAGGAAACTGTTGCTTAAGACCACCCAAGCAGCAAAGTGTTGGAACTCAGACTTGAACTCTCAATCTTATGCCATATATTCTCAAGCACTCTGCTCCTTCTATCTTAGACTCTTCCTAGAGATAAAGACTTATACACAAGATAAAGACAGTACAGAGATGTCTATGCTTAAATGTCAGATGTATATAGATGTTGCCAGATTCAAGTAAAGGATAAGTCACACTAATAAAAAAGGGTAAATGAGGCGGGGTTTGATGGGTTTGGATAGCTGAAGAGAAATTCCAAGGGACCTATAACTGTCGAGCAAAGGGACACAGAAAGGAAAGACCCAGCAGACTTCAGCAGGAGTTAGCAAGAGGACGAAGCTGGGAACATAAGGTTGAATGGCAAGAGATGGGACAGGCTAAAGAAGGAAGGAAGGAGAAATGCCAGCTAAGGACTTTAATCCAACATTTTGTTCCTCAGTAACAAGAGGTAGATATTGTACTCTGGAATGACATGCCCCTGGCATATTTAAATTGTAATAAATTAGCTTTTCCTTACCACTACCACCCCCAATTTTTTTCTCATCAGAGAGGTTAATCAAGAAAATAGACACCTTAGTTAGGGTACAGGTATCTCAGAACATGTTAGAAACCTCAAAAATTATACCTTCAACAAGAAAGAAGTTGATTTCACTTTCACATAAGTTTGTGAGGCCTCATGTGTGAGGCTGGCAGTTCTGGGGTTTGCCCTCATCTGTATGTCTACATGGCTCACCACCTTGTCCATATTCCAGAACATAGACTAAGGAAAGAAGCAAATTGGGAGGTAGGTTAAAATCGTACTATTTTTGTGTGGGTCTATGGGATTCCAAGGACACTGGACTTTCAGTGCTAAAGCCAGGAAAAATCCCTGATAAATTGAAGGGGTTGAAAGTAAGTTGTCATCTTACTCCTAGGGGTCCATCTGAAAATTGTATGCTTCTCTTATCATTACATCCTATTTGCTTGAGCTCAGTCACATGGTCATACCTAGCTGCAAGGGAGGCTGGAAAATATAGTCTTTATTCTGGGTACCCAGCAAATGATGTTTTCTTCTGAAGAAGGTGGCAATAGATATTGAACAAAAACAAACTATGTCTGCAATAACACAGTTATTTTTGTTGGTGGAAGAGAATTGTTCACAAAAATTGACAGGCATGTTTGAGATATAGGTGGTGAATCAATAATAATAGCTCTACAAATAGTAACTTCACTCTTTTCCCTACTCAGGAGAAGTATCTGAGAGTGACATTTTTATAGAGACAAACTTGAGCCCTGCTGGATTATTTTTAAAAGTATTAATCATAAATGTTTTTATGACACCCCACAATTGATTTCCACATACCATTATGGCCAGGCATGGAAACTAAGGTACTTTCTAATAGTTTGCCAGAATGGTTGTTTTGAGTTCAAGAGTTATGAAATGATATGATGAAAAAAATACTTCAGAAAGATTCATTTAGAGGGTTGGGGTATTTCTATCTTTCCTCCATAAATACCCAAATGAGGTGGAGACAAGTGTATTTAATATTAACAGAGACCTGTGTGTAACTGTGGGCTCCTGGAAGACTCCTCTATGGCAGATTGGAGAACCTGCCTCAGCCCTGCCAGTTAGCAGCCCAGAAACAGTTTTTAGGGAAAGAGTCCTCTGTGTGCCCTGTGCTGTTAGGAGGCAATATCAGCTCTCAAGCTGACCTGTCAGGACAGAATGAACCAGTGGATGCTGGTGTGACCACTGGATTGTGGGGGGAGCCAGCTCGGCCTTGTTAGATGGGCCGTTGGGCTTTTACATTGACATTGTTAGAGTGGGCTCCCCATAGTTAAAAAAAAATAAAAATAAAAAAAATGAGAGATTCAGATCCACTTTGTCAAAATGCTGTAGCTTCAAGACAAAGATTGGATTGGAGTAGAAGGAGACTGGGAGCTGAAAGAGAAGGTGGCAGGGTACTGAAACCAGTCATTCTTTAGACAACAGCCAAGACACAGCTTATGTGATGCTTCCCAACCTTGACAGAGGCTCTTCAGTATGCCCTCTTTCATGGTTGCTGATTATACAAAAGCATGATCCTGTGTCTACTTTGCATTGTGGTCTCTCTTCTTGATGGGGACACACCACACACACACACACACACACACACACACACACACACACACATACACACACACACACACACACACACGCATGCACAAACATTTTTAGCAAAATCATGTTGCTGTAGAGAACTGCCATATTCCTGTTCTATTAAACTGAGGTGTGGTCCCTCATGCCCAAGTAAATCTGGAGTATTTCGTGAATCAACTAGACACTTGCCATGTGTTTCTCATCACTCTCTGTGCCTGTTTTCTTGTGTACCCTGGAGCTTCCAACTTGAAGAGAATAAACATTCCAAAGGCATTAGTATGCTCGTATGAATTCGGAGCTCTGAGGAGGGAAAGCTGAGGATGAGACGCAGCCACACTGGCCCCAGCTTTACTTGCCTTGAAGTCTTCATCTTTTCGTAAAGGATTTTAGTCTGTGTCAGCCACTGAGCCAGTCACAGAAGCCTGGGAACAATTCTGATTGTGCAGTGATTCAGGGGGTTATTAAGGACAATAAATCTGCATTAGTTAAGAACTGAAGAGCTATAATATAACATTATACAGCCATTAAGTGTAACAATTTCAAATTATTTAATGATATGGTAAAATACTCATGATACAATGTTAAATGGAAAAATCAAGATCTCAAACTACATATACAGCACGATTCCATTTTTGTAAATTTCTACTTTAGGAAAAAAAAGACTAGTAGGAAATCCTCTAAAATGGGACAGTTAGTGGGATTATGGACAAATATAGGCCCTTAAAAATTATCTATATTTCCCATGTTTTCTAAACAAACAGCTTCTCTTATTTTAATATAAAAAAACCCCTCCACTACACTTATAAATTATACAAATCTATTCCTTTTTTTAAGTATACGGTCAAAATATTACTTTACAAATATATGATGATATTGATGGACAAAGATATTTTCTGTAATGGTCTAAGACAAATGGTATGACCCCCTCACCTTTCAGGGAGTTCTAACACAAAGTCATGTGCCCAGAGTGTTATCTTTAAATGTATTTGTTCACTCATTCATTTATTTTATAACTACTTGTTGTGCTCCTCCTGTGTGCCAGGCCCAGTGCCTATCCTGTGTAAGTCCTAGGTCTCAACTTTGAGAAACACATATAGAATAGGAAGACATTAACTAGTATGATAATTGTCTTATGGTGTTGTCCATTGTGTGTCTACTGAATGGATTATTAGATGCACAAGCAATGTTCCATCACCAGCACTCCCTTTTTCTTCAGGAACCCTCTGGTCCTCTGTGAGTTTTCCGTTATCTCCTAGTAGGAGCCTCAAGAGGCCAGGCCCTAATCTTTCAGTTGATTGGCTCTATAAAATGATGGTGGCTCATGGAAGAACTGACCAGCTCTTTCCATGTGCTGTGCTGGCAAGCATGTGCCATTTAAGGAATGGATGACTCTGGAAGGAGTCACACTTGGAGGCCTCCAGATGTATGAGGTTTCTCCCTCATTATTGTAGGGTTCCTATGAGAGTTAGCTAGAGATGTGGCCAGACCACTATTTTGCTGGCAGAATTTGGGCCCATGCGGAAGTGGAAGTTAGTATTGTCATTCCTCTGTGTCCATAGAGAAGAGATTCCAGGAGCCCCCTCAGAGGCTGAATCCTACCAACCCTAAGAAGATCCACAAGACCCTGCTGGGGCATCTTCTGTCTCCAAACTAGCAATAATCCAGGTAATCAAAGGTGAGGCTGAACCTCATTGCAACAGAGGAATGGGCTCTCACTCCTGGTCTTTTCTTCCCAAATGCTCTTCCTGACTCTCTCCAGTGCACCACCTCCTGTGGTAAGGCATACAATTCTTCTAGAAGTCTTGGAGGTGCCTAATGTGTCTTTGTCTGAAAATCCTTCAGTGATCTAAATAAATGAGTAACCCTTTGGATATTGCAAGATGAAAGTAAATGAGTTGCCCTGAGGCCATGATGGGTGCAAATGAATTTTGCACCTTTCCACAGGTGAAAGAGAGACCAGAGGAACTACTGGTGGCAAATACTGACTAAACATAGAAAGACTCAAAATTAGTGGGAATCAGGAAGAGGAGAGGGAAGGAGAATGTACAGCGGTGAGCCTCAGAGAAGCTATGAGCCAAGACCTTTTGCTCACTTTTATCATTTTATTCCTAAGGTTATGTATGATAGACTGTCCTGGATGCTTTCCACCCCTATGCCTCCTGGGAGCTTTCTCTTTGAGAGACCATAGCCCCTGACTCTGGGTCAGGAGAGCTGATACATGCATTTGCTCTGCACACCAAATGTGCCACTGTCACCAGCTGCCTGGGAATGCTAGAAGAAAATAGACCACGCCACTGTGGCTGAGCCCTCCTCTTAGACTTGCCTTCCTTCTGGGACTCTCTCACTGTCCTATGGGCTCTGAGTCAAGGTTTCTTTCACCTGGAACTGACCATTAGGTTGACAGGACCATCTTCCTGACCTTCTACCTCCCTTTACCTGCCTGTTCCAGGCAGAGGTCTGGATTGATGGCCAGGGTGGAAAGGAAGGGCTCTGCCTCTCCTGACTCTAAATCTCCCTCTAGCAGTGCCACCTGCCTCCCACACATCACACTCCTCCATGGCCATCATCACCTGTCATCCCCTCCCCTGCTTCATATCTTCTCTAGGGAGCTTGTTCTCTCTATTCCCTTTACCCCAAACCCCCTGGCAGTTGGGCCATGAGAGTGGTTCAGGGATTCCCTTGAGGATTATACCTCAGGTACTTCATGCTTAAAGCATATTTTTCAGATGGTCCTCTGGGAACATAGTCCACCCTTCATAAATTTGCATTTCTGGGGGAAAACTTCCAGGTAGCAAATGACCAAACAGGTTCATTTTGGACTTTTTATAGACCAGACATTTTCTTACCAGCCCTGAACCCATCAAAATTCTCATTCTCTCAACACTCCATTTCCACAGGCTAATTTGTCATTTGAAGTCATTTTTGTCACAGGTGGTATTGGGTTAGTGTGTTCCTTTCAAATATTTTAGCAGATTGTTCTGATATACGAATGCCTTCACCCTCAACAACAACAGAAAGGAATTAACTCCAACGCTGTCAAAGAGGGGTCTCAGATATTAAGGAAAGTCAGTAATAGACACATTAGGAAGAGGGCTTGGGACACTAAAATCATTCACTTTGAATATGGTACCCAGTACATGTAGATACTACATTAATATAGTTTTCCAGTTGGGCTTAATGTCATACTCCAACTGCATTGAACTTGCCTTGTGGGCGGTGGGGGGTGGGGGTGGGTGGGGGGGGAGTTGGTTTCCCCAGTTTAATGAGATGCTTCTCATTCCAAAATGTAATTGAAGATTGTGGAGTTTATGACCGAAATTGCATACGTTTTCCATTTCTGGGGTTGCATTAAAGCTTGAAAACTAAAGCTAAGGACAATAAATATCTCAAGTTTGAAATTTGATGAGGAAAAAAAAGAGTATGTCTTTAAAAAGAGAGAGAGAGAGAGAGAGAGAGAGAGAGAGAGAGAGAGAGAGAGAGAGAGAGAAAGAGAAAGAGCAGGTAGAATAATGTCCCCAGGCCAGGAAAGTACCAGTCATTTTCAGATAAATTATACCCTCCTCCTCCTCCATGGGAAAAAAAAAAATCATACTCAGACTTAACTGTCCCTTTGGCACTTTTGTCAAATGAGTTTTAGTAGCAGGAGCTGCTAAAAATATAAGCCAATTTCTTTCTTCATTTAAATCAAGTGCTTAAAAAAAGCGTAAGGCCTAGAACTGGTGCAGGGCTCAGCATCACGGCAGCCGGGCAGCTCAGCCCTGGAATGGTCCTCATTGACAGCACAGGGCCTCTCCAGGCTGAGGGAAGTCAAAGCAAGGCTGGAAATTGCCACTGGAGAACAAGGGTTCTTTTAGCACCTGAGACCCAAGTTCCAAAGGTGCCCTGGTGTACATAGTGACCGGTTCAGATGTGGGAAGTACTCTCAAGGGTCATTTCTTATTTGTTCTTCTCTTTCCTTTAAAAACAGTATTTAGGCCAGGCATCGTGGCACACTCCTATAATCCCAGATACTCTGGAGGCTGAGGCAAGAGTTCAAGGCCAGCCTCAGCAATTTATCAAGACCCTGTCTCAACATTTGTAAAGGGCTGCAGTTGTAGTTTGATGGTAGAGAGCTTGCCTAGTACATGTAAGGCCTTGGGTTCAATCCCCCAAACTGCCAAAACACAAAACCAATATTTAAAAATACAAAGCATGGGTCAATACTTGAATTAGGGTGGGATTTATAGGTGTGAATGGCCCTTACTATTGAGTACAGTGGAATTCACTCCATCCCATCCAGTGTTCCATTCCTCTATGTTCGCCTCATTGTTTTGGGAAATGATCTGGCCAACTAGTCCTGCCTATAAGGTGAGAGCTTGTGAGGGCTGACATTGTTCTCAGAATTGCCTGCCTTTAAGAGAAGACCCTTGAGAATTTAAAGGCCTTGGAGCCCAAAGGGATGTACTTATAATGGTCACATTTCAGGAATGTGATAGAGTAAAGAGAGTCTTTGTGGTATCCTTGGTGGCAGCTGTTTGTTCTGCTCAAGAACCAGACAAATGTCATCTAAATCGCACCTAACAAAGATAATCCTCGATTCCAGAAGTGGAAAAGGTCCTAAGAAATTAGTTAATTCAGTTTCCATATTTCTACAGATGAGGGAGGTCTGGGAGTGCCACACTGCTGGGTGCTGTTGCCTCTTTATCTTCTTTTGTCACACTCTGTGCTGGGAGCAGCCTATACCACTGCCAGGATGGAGATTGGGGAAGGGGAAGCAGCCGACTAGGTGCTGTCTATGGATTAGGCAAGGATTTCACCACCTTCTCTTCTTGGCCTTGAGACTTATAAATGAGGCCACCTTGAATCAAACCCCCTATGGAACCTCAGCGATTCCAACCAACCTCCTGAATGAGACTCTGAGATAGCTTTGCCATAGTTCAACTCTGGTCTCTAAAGAATAGCGAACACAGTTATTAATGTCACTGTGACTTCCAAAAGAGAGATACATCATTTTTACTGCTTTTCCTATCAAACCTGGCTTTCCTATGTGATGCTTGTATTAGTGCCTTCTGTAAGTATACGTGGTGTGGATACAAAGGTGCTTAGACTGAACTTCAAGTTGTGATTCTAGAAGCAGAGATGGGTTGTGCCAAGCCATCACCACTTCTTTGTACCAGTTCTGCATGGTATAAATGGTTTAGAAGTTTAAAGGGATACTTCTGTAAGCCACAGATATCCCTGTTGCCATGACACAGGAGGACATCAACTGATTCAAGGTGGGATGAATTCTATAACCTTTTCCTCCTAAACATAATTCTCTAATAACTTGAGATAATTCCCAGGTAGCAGCACCAGGAAACCCCAGAAACTTCAACTCATTTGGACTATCTTTATTTGGGCTGTTTTATATTCTGCCCCTGAGGTCACTGCATGACCTTGTCCTCGGGCATAAGGTCATTTTGTCCTTGGGCAGCTGCTACCATGTCCTGAGCAGACAGTTTATTTTAGGTGGTCTTTAACATGTTCACAGCAAATCACACGGGTCTATGATAAGGTCAGGCTTCTAGATGATGACCGCTAACCCTTCCATAGTATTTCTTATGAATCTATATAAAATTACATCCCTTATCTTCATAGCAATAAGAGTACAAGTGAGGTATTATTATTGTGAGTCTCATTTTTCACAGGGGGAAACAGAGGCAAAGGGAGGTTTTATAATTTAGCCAAGGCCACACAGTTATGAAATGGCAAAAGCTGATATTTGAATCCAGCTAGTCTGGTTTAATGAATATAGCATATGGCCACTAGCGCACTAAGTTTTGGAACATGGATTTTTTTATTGAGTGTAACACCCCAGTTGCTGGCACCTTAGGATTCCTTTTACAAGGGAAGATGTCTATGAAAAGAGCCAGTTGGCCTCTGTCAGCAAAGCTGTATTTATAGCTCACAGAGACAATTGTGTCTCCTCATTTGAACCCCCAAATCACATCCAAGAACAAAGTTTGTCTTGACTTCATAGATTAGGGCTGTTCTCCACACCAGGGCTAGGGGAAAATGTTGACCGCATCTACTTCCGAAAGCTTAGTTGAGTTAAAAATATTTGTAAGTCTCAGACTCCTTCCTTTTCCAAAAAGACCCCTTTGATGATGCCAACTCATAATGTACTCTCTTCCTTGTGTCTCCCTGAACCAAAATTAGGAAAACCAATCTGACCAATACTCACATGTGAGCATCCAACAGACCTACCTGTTAGAAATAACACCTCACAACCTACTTATGGTGTCCTTCTTAGAATTCCATGAACTGTTTCCCAATAAATTTAAGGCCATGAACCTTGTATTCAACTTCATTATTTCTCACAAAGGGCCTATTAATATTCTGGGCTCCCCCAATCTTCATTCAATAAATATTTAGAGACTCAACCTAAAGAATAGTAAGTAGTATTTTAGGCAAAACCACTCTTTTGGCCAAGGGTGTTTCATTGACTTTTTCTCTTGTTGTTATTTACTGTTATCTTTTTTTCTTTTCCTTATTCTGGTGGTTGTCGAAAAATAAATAAATAAATCCAGTTACTTACTGCATTGATCTAAACTTCCTTATTTTGGGGGAAAGATAAAGCATGTATTACATATGCTTAAGGTTTCTCTTCATAAGGCCACAGCAATGGATGAATTCTGGAATAATGGAAAATTTGATAATATATCTGCCTTGTCTAAGATGGCTAGTATGCATGCATCATTCATTCATTGAATATATTCAGTGAGTGTCTACTTTGTGCCAGGCATGGTGCTGTGAGTAATACAACAGCCATAGTCTCTATTCATGAAGCCTACCATCTGAGGACGGGGCAGGCGAAGGACATTAAGTGAATAAATAAATAATTTTATGTCTTGCTGAATGTTATGGAAACTAGCACTAGAGAACCATGAGAGAAAATAACAGAGATTACCAAATGTAGAATTTGGATTTCCAACAAATTCCCATGTGATGCTGCCAGTTTGGGTGGAAGACATTTCTCTTATCTTGTGGCACATTAGATTCACTTAGAGGCTTTAAAAAAAATACTGTTGCCTGGCTCCACTTTTAAAGATTCTGCTTATGTTAATCTGGGCTATGACTGGGGCATCAGCATTTCTAGAAGTGCCTAATGCTGGTGGGGTGGGGGTTAAAAAAAATAAAACACCAATGTGCCAGGGAGGGTTGGTGTTGATTGCTGAGTGCTGGCTGGTGTAGACCTTGGGTGGTGTGCCACCCAAATGCTGATTTATGTGCTTACCAAACAGACTTGTGGGGGGAATTCTGCCATCTTCCAGGGTGGATCTCACAAATCCCTGGTTGCAATGTGATTCTGTAATTCTACCCACCTGTCATATGAAAGAACTGGATCTTGATGGACCTGCTTGCCTTGAATTTGAGCTCAAGCATGGAATGTTTCTACTGGATTTAAATCACAGATAGTTGGACTCTCTGTTCCTAGCTAGGAGCCTGGGACAAGAGGGTGGTGTGGAGCAGGCTGACGAATGGGCCTGTGGTGGTGTAGCTGAAATAAGGAGGCCCAAGTCCACTCCCAGCTCTGCTCGGATGTGGCAGAGATCTTGGCAAGTCATCTGATTCCTTGGACTACAGCTTCCTGGTTTGCTAAGTGGAGCTATTGAATGAGAAGGTCACCATGTTTCTTTTAAAATGGCCAAATCTGGTAAATCCAGTCCTGGAAATAAAAATGAAACTAAACTCCAGTTTCCTCCTTGATAAAATAAGAATTGGGTTTATGATTTCAAAGACTGTTTTGAAGCCCCAATTGCTATGATTCTGTCAATAACAATAGGTAGCATTTAAAGGGCATTGTTTCATGTGAGGCACTATTCTAAGAGATTTTTATTATTTAATTTTAACAATAAAACAGTGAGAAGAATCCTATTACAAGTCCCATTTAACAGATGAAGAAACTGAGGGAGAAAGAGGCTAGGCTAAGTGACTTAACCAGGTTGGTGGTAGGTGACAGAGCCATCTGTGTTCTGACTCAGGCTATCTCTTCCACACCAGGGATTCCACCTGCTGTATCGTTTACCACCACTCATTTTGCTGCTTAGATCCTCAGTTTCCCCCAAAACAAAATCAGGGTTTGGAATAAATGGTCTCTATGCTTCCTTTTGCTCTAAAATGTAGTGCTTCTATGGGTACTGCCACACATTCATTTGTTTATATGCCCTTTATTTATTCAGCAAACCTTAATTGAACTCTTCATATAAGGCTCTGGAATCCCAGCTGGCTGATTCCAATCCTAAACTGACCACTTACTAGATACTCGATGAATCAAGTTACCTAAATGCTTTGGCCTCACTGGCCTCATCTATTCAAATGGGACTGATAAAAGCACAGTTCTTGTGGGGTTGTTGGAAGGATAAAGTGGTGCAGTACATATTGCATAAAGTGGCATATTGCCCCAAGCCCTGTGCCTGCCAAATAGTAAGCACTCAGTGAATGTTTGTACCAGTATCATCAGGCCCCCAACTGGTTGCTAGGGATGCAAAGATGAGTAAGACACAGTTCTTGGCGTCATGGACTTGCAACCTAGGCAGGGAGGAGAGATGAATGCAGATCATTAGAATATGATGCGAAGCAATCTGTGTTCCAAGCCTTTGGGGAATGCAGAGGAGGGAGCCATTATTTTTGGAGCAGGAGGTAAACATGGTGCATGTTGACTTACCAGTCACAGTCATGTGAAAGGGAAGTCTTTGGACCACTTTGGGTGGTAAGAGAAAGAAGTAGAAGGCTAGAGGGGAGCCCCCCGCCTCCTGGAAGTTTGAAGACTTTGAGGTCCACAGGTACCAGGAAATGGGCAGTACATGGAGTGGACCCAGTGTGGAGCACAGGAGCCAAGAGCCCCTGTCTGCAACTGCAGAGGCCAGAGACAGGACTGAAAGGGATGGTCAGACAGCAGGGAGACAGAAAAAGGCTGCCACCAAGGACAACACACCACAGCCGGCAAACAGAAAGCCCAGAGGAACTAATGGCGTCCTCAATGGAAGATGGAGCCCTATACAACTAACTGTCAACCAGCGGGAGGAGCAGTCTTGGCAGAGGTCCTAGGTAATTGGTGACACCTGGCAGAGGTGATATGTATTCTGGCAATGGGACAGCCCCAGTTCCTGATGGTGCTCCTTTCCAGAGAATCTAGAATCATAGAATAGCCAGAGCTGGGTTGGGGAGGAGTGGGATGGGGTTTGGGGATCAGAGATCAACCTCCTTCTGTACAGATCTCTGGATGACACCCAGAATCCTTCAAGGCAGGACTTGGGTATCTGCATTTCAATAAGCTTCCCTGGTAGTTCTAAGATCTGAAGCGTGTGACTGTGCTTTGAGAGACACTGTGGTGGAGAGAAGCTCAGTAATGAAAAACTGAGACTAGGTCGATTGATAAATCAGTTGGAACCTCCGGATTTGCAGTTTGCACAGTTTAGGGGAAATCTGTGTTGTTATCCCCCAAGTTTCCTGTAAGACCCATACACCTGCTACCTCCACCCCCACCCTCTCTGTCTTCATTCTCAATGTGAAAGCTACAGGCCAAGAAAGTAACATTTCACTTAAAAATGATGGTTAAAAATTTACAGGAAAGCAAATATACCCATTTTGACATCAAATCAGAACCCCTTTCACATAACGCAGTCTCTTTCTCACCAACCTTTCCCACATGTGAGATGTTTAATCAAGGGTCGTCTGCTTTAAGACCTGGCACACTGAGAGCTCTGGGGGTGGGGATAGAGGTGTCCTGTGTCTTCCTTCCTTCTCTCAGCCCCTGGAAAGGCAGATCCTGATACTGCCCAGTCATTTAAAATTTAAGAGAACTTCCATATAGCTTTAATAAGCAGTGTCAATGTATCTCTGGATTTAAAAAAAGCAACTTTCAAAACATGCTAGAACCTGTGCCGAGCAAAAGAAACCCTTATAAATTCCCTGAACCACCCTCAGGTTGCTGGAAGGTGGGGCCAAGCGTCCTGACTTGCAGTATCACTTGTCAGCTTGTCCCAAACTGCTAGTTTCCCAATCGCAAGATGCTAGGGTAGGCTTCAGGCTTCTGTGGCCCAGGGCAGGCCCACATGTACACGCCCACACACACCCCTATACACACATACACACACTTCTAGTTGGACTGTGGGAGGGAAGGGCCCTGTGAGGGAGATTTCCTTACAGGTTTCCCTGGGGTACTTGCAGGGGTGGAATCACTGGTCCCAGAAGCTGCAAGGATGGTCCCAGGATCCCTTCTCTAAGAGGATTTGACTAAGCAGTGTCTCTCCTGCCTGATTTGGATTCAGGGTCTTTACGCAGAGCAGAGAGGCAGGCCACCAGGTCTACCCACCTAAGGCAACCCTTTTGTGTGTGTGTCTGGATTTGACTTCAGTTCCTGGGTGATAGTCTCTAGGAAGCCCCTTCATGGAATTCAACAGCCCATCCAGCTGGAGGTCCAAGGAGAAAAGGAGGGGGCCTGCCCTGTGTTCCTCTCACTCCACAGACAAGCCCTAGCCTCGGAAGGGCACCAGCAGCAGAGGAGACGCTGGGGAAATTTCTCTAGGGAAATCTCACAAGCCTGTAAGAAACTTGACCTCATTTGCATTTTCTGATTGAATCACAGATAGGTTTTTTTTTTTTTTTAGTTCTCTCCCTTCCCTGTACAAAGACAGGCCCAGGAATGAAGAAAGGCCAAGTTACCTGGTATTTGTAGGAGAAATGTGTTATTACTGATTGTCAAATAGGCTGTCTTACACATGATGTTCCTAGGCCTTGACTAATTCCACCGTGGATGTGTGTCTGCATCATGTTATTTTAAAATCTTTCTTCCTTCTTGTACATCATGGTTTAATGAAAAGTTCAACAGCATCGAAACACACTCCTGAAGGATTTATTAGTTAACGGAAGCTCCGTCCTCATTACAGTAGTGACGGAATTGCTTTCAAGGACTACAGTTCCAGTAATAGCATAAATCAAAGACGAGACTGTTGCTTGCTCTGCTCAAGAGCCTTCTTTTAAATCTCATGCCCCAAAGGGAGGGGAAATTTAGATACAGAAAACCAGAGAGTGAGACCAAGTTATTTAGATGTCAAATGCACAGGACTGCAAGAATCTGCTTACTGGTGTCACTGAGTCTGTAGGAAAGGACACGATGTTGGAGAGGCAGTTCTTCAGCATGCCCACTGGCCTTCCTGGTGCTGAGTTTGCTGAAGTCCATAAGCACAATTTTGTCTGCCTGGCCCAGACCTTGATGGAAAATATTGCAGCAACAAGGACTTAGCAACTTTCTTGCTGGGCCTATATATACAGTACTCTGGGACACCTGCCAATCATAGGAAAGACAAACCAACAGCCAAGGAAAGTCAGTTCAACTCACTTTTCTTCTGATGAAAGGAAGTAGGAATTTTTTTTTTCATAAAAAAGCAAGGAACCACTCTTTACGGTGCAGCATTTAACAACCAACAGGATGCTAAGTTACTTTTGTTCTCAGTTATTAGATAACACATTTCTCCCCTACATCCCAAAGAAATAGGATCTTTGAGGATTCCAGAATCCCAAAAGAAGGACATTCTACCAGTGGAGCAGTCATCTTATACTTCTAATGAAGCAAAGTGGGATAAAAGCACATTCTGCATTTAGCAGTGTGATCTTGAGCAAGGTGCTCCACCTTTCTGAGCTTCCCTGTCTTGTGTAAAATATGGCTCAAATTCCTGTTATATAGGGTGAGTACAAGGACTAAGGAGATAATGTACATAAAGAATACTAACAGGCTTCTCCTTCATACCCCACTTCTTTTACAAGGAAGATTCCTAAAAAGTATAACTTAAGGATGATTTTATTTTCAGAATTTTAGCATATTAAAATTCCTACACTCTTCCCTGCTTTCATTTCAGATCTTCCCCTCCAGATATTCTTCCTCCTTTCTCACTTTCCCTTGTTTCTAATCCCCAGGGTCTGCATTATATTTATCTCCCTTCAGGAATCTACTTCTCTCTTTTCTCCCTTCTTCATCCAATTCACTCACCTGTGGTTGGTGCAGAAGGCACCATGCTCTGGCTGTGGGGGTTGGGTGCTTATCTTTCCTCTGTGCCTATCTCTTAGGCTTTAGAGGTTGAATCTTAAGAATTGTCAACTGTTAGGCTTTGAAAACAAGCTGCTTTTCTGAAGTTAAGGGTAAAGAAGGATTAGCATTGGGATAGGGGTACAGAATATGAGAGAACTGGATATAAGCAAAAAGAGAAGGAAATGATATTCTTCTGTTCAGGAAACATTGAGTAAGCACCTAGCATATGCAGACCCAGTGCACAGGACTAGCCTGGATTATGCCCCAGGGGGCATGGGCAAGCCTGAAGGTAAACAGCAAGCATGAGTGTCTGCCATGTGCTTTGATGCAGAGGACAATCACAGTGTGCTATGGGTGTACCTAAAACAGGCCTCAGCCCAGACTTTGGAAGGAGACAACATCTACCTGAGAACTGAAAACAAAGACAAGGAAGAAGAGCTTGCTGGGAAGGAACAGGGTGTGTAAAGGTAACGAGGAAAACATGGATCTGGTGTCTTTGAAGAAATAACAGATTGAGATGGAGACAGAATCGATGAGTTCTGGTGACCTGTTGCATCACATGTTGACATTAGTTGATAGTGTGCAGAAGTCTTGCCCTTGTCCACAGTTTGTTTTCCATGCACTCAGTTTCCATGACCAGTTACTCATGGTCAACAGAGGTCCAAAATTCCAGAAATAGACCATTCACAAGTTTAAAATTACCAGCTGTTCTGAGCAGCATGATGAACTCTTGGCACTGTCTTGGTCCACCCTACCAGGACATGAATTGTCCCTCTGTCCAGCATATCCACACTGTATATATTACCCACCTGTGAGCTTCTTAGTCACTATCTTGGTTATGAGGTGAACTGTTGGAGTATCACAGTGTTTGTGTTCAAGTGACCCTTACTTTACTTCATGTTGGCTCCAAAGCACAAGAGTAGTGGTACTACCAATTCCAATATGCCAAAGGAAACCTATGAAGAGCTTCCTTTACGTGAAAGGGTAAATGCACCCAATAAGGACAGGAAAAAAATCACCTGCTGATATTGCTAAGATCTGTAGTCAGAAAACATTGGTGTGTGTGTTGCTGGGATTCAAAGCTGGGGCATTTAACACACTAGTTCTCTGCTTCTGAACCACATTCCCAGACCCAAACAAATCTATTCATGAGGCTGTGATGAAAGAAAAATAAAGTTTTGCTGTTGCACCTCAGAACGCAAGAGTCACAGCCACAGTACATGATAAAAGCTTTATTAAGATGGAAGAGGAGTTTTAAGTGCATATGTACAGGAAAAAACAGAGTACATATAGTATCTGGTCCTACCCAAGGTTTTAGACACTCAGATGGGTTTTGGAATGCGTTCTCTGCAGTTAAGGGGAGGGGCTATGTTTTTTTTAAATTGCTGGAAGACTAGATTTCACATGCTCTCACACAAAGAAATGACAAGCACGTGAGATGATGGATGTGTTCATTTCCCAGTGTAAATGTGTACCATAATATCACATCATACCCATAAGTATGTACAGTTACTCTTTGTCAATGACAAACAAAATTTTTTAAGATCAGAATGGGGGAAGAGAGGACAAGGAGAGGGTGTCTACTGAGGCGCTGGAGGGTTCTGCGAGCCTTGGGGAGGAGTTTAAACTTGACTCTAAGAGTCAGAGGACACTGGTGGGAGTAAATAGGGTGATGGTATCTGTGACCCCAGCACCTTGCTCTGGCTGTGGAGGAAGGTGGGTTGCTTATCTTTCCTCTGCGCCTATCTGTTCACATTCTTAGGCTGGGCCTTTAGAGTTGCCAACTCGGAGGCTTTTGAACACAAGCTGCTTTGCTGAAGTTAAGTGCTTTCCGTGGTCCAGCGATAGAGATCAAAAGAGGTCCCCCTTGGCCAGGCGCTGGTTTAAGGACTCTGCTGAGGGTTTAAACGGACTAGTTTTGAAATGTAAGACAAACCATAATCACCAGGCAATACTCCCTTGTTTTGCCAGGGAGAGACATTTATAGGTATTAAACTAGTTCCAGAAGGCCTCTAATACAGTTCCTTAAATGCAATAATAACACAGAATTATTAGGGGAAACTATTATTATTATTCCAAGTAATAACATAATTTTGTGCCCATGGAGGACGTCCAAAGTGCTGAGAGAAATGAGCATTGGTTAATTAAGCCTCGCCACTCCTCCACGAGTTAGGCGAAGCGTCATTAGACTCAGTTTTATAGAGGAGTAAACTGAAACACTGTTGGGCTAGCTCAATGGCCTAAGGTCAAACCGTGGGAAAAGAAACTGGGGATTTTAATATCTTCTCAAACCCTTGTGTCTCATACCACCTGCATGTGAACATGGACTCAGATGAGCCCAATGTCTAAGCAAAGAATAAACCTCCAGGTTGGGAGGCCTCAGAGCCCTGGGTCTGTCCTTCAGCGTGCCAGGGTAAAGGCCCTGGAGGAGAGGAGAAGCACCCAGAAAAGTCCTAATAAATGCGGCTTCTACTCCTCCGCACTTTCATCAGCCTTTATGCACCGAGAGAAGCTGATTCGTAGTGATGCCAAAGGCAGCCCTTGGGAAGAAAAATCACAGCACAAATGGAAAATGATGAACAAAGCCAAGTAAGTGGGGAGGGGATGAGAGGACAGAGGGGCCACTGTTGTCAGGGGCTTCCTGTTCTGATGCAGGAGGGTGAAGTCAGCAATCCTTAGGCATCAGCTGGTGCAGCCCCCTCCTTCCCTTCTACCTATTTTCTTCACTGCTGGTGCCCTCCCTCCAAAATTCCAGGATTCAAGCTTAGGAAAGACCCTTATGGGATAACATTGGGCATCTTAGGAAGCTGTGGCCTCCCTTGCAGAACATTAATTTACTTTTTCATTGCAAAAACCTTTAACACGTGTCAGTACTAGCACTGGAGGCTAGAGATATGGAGCCAGGAACTTGCAGCCTGGAGAGGAGGAAGGAACCATATGTCCACTTCACCCTGCCCACCTCTATCCAAACCAGCATCCTGAACTTACAAAGTGTGCTCCAAGACAGTAGAGTCACAGGCAGGACGCCATGGAGAATATAGGCTAATTCTATCTAGGAGGTCAGGGAAGGCTTTGAGGAGGAGGAAGCATTTGTGTCAGAATTAGAAAGATGAAATTATTGGACTAAGAACTCAGAGAACGTACTTCTGTGCAAGAGGAAACATCCGGACATGGAGACATACTGTACAAAATTGGGGGGCCACTTAAAAGCAGATCTTCATTGCATTAAAGTGTCCCTTTGGACTAGAAAAGCCATACCATAGTCCCTAATTATGTACTCTCTCATAATTTTCCTAGATGGTTTTATAAAGCGTAGTATGCCTCCTTATCCACATAGATTATATGTTGCTTAAATTCTCAGTACCTGGTTCCCCACCACCACCCTAGCATGGAACTGAGTGCTACTGACTATTGAATATTTACCTAAGAATATAACAGAAAAATCAAAGTTAAGTGCAATTTTGAAGACCTATGCTCAAGGGACACTTCTTCCACCACCTTACTGAGCAATCTTAAATATGATGCCTTAGTTCTCTGAGCTTTGACTTTCTCATATGTGAAGTTATGATACTTACGCTACTTCTCAAGATCATTTCAATGATAAAATAAGACAACAAAGGTAGAAAGTACTTTATAAGCTATAATGTATAAAACATTATTATTATTAGAGCTGACTTGATAAATAAATATAATAGAGATATAATATTCTAGAGTAGTTTCTTTTCCTTGGCTGTGGCCAATTAGAGTCTTTAAGCTGAGCCACAAGGCATGCTGGGATTTTGATTGCAGACTGAGAGAAAGATGAGCAAAGGTTACAATAGAGTGTGACTCATATTGAAACCATATTTCAGTCAACAGACTCTACTCCCCACTGGGGATGGAGCTTCCTAAAACACAGCCTGCCTAGATTCTCACTGCCTTAAAGATGGGAGTGCATGAATATTTTGTCTTTGCCATCTACAGGTTTCACAGGATTTGAGTAGACAGAGCTCACCTTGCACATCCTTGGTGTACAGTGAAGAGTAGAAAGGTATTCACTGGAAATTTACCATTTCAGTGTTAAGATACTGGACATGCAACTGATTCAACTTCCATGAATAATCTGAGATGGAAAGTAGTCAGCTGCTCAAGAGACAGTGAATGAAATTAAGATACTTTGGTCCTGGACTGGCTTTGTGCATTGTTCACTGGGGATCAACAGTCAAACAGATACTTGAAAGGGACAGATTATAAATCCTCTGGTCACAGCCAGGCCTACAGATATATATATATATATATATACTAGGTAACAATGAAAATTGAGATGTGGACAATCATAAATGATACAAAGAAACTGTCAGTTTTCCCCATGGATTAAGATTTCTTTTCAGACAGTATTTTTATACTGTTAGTCCAAAGTGTATTTGATTATTTTACTATGTTAAACACAGAAAGAAGGAGTTTAAAGAGAATGGTTAGAGATAGCAGATTAAACACACATGAATTTAACCCTCTTCTCTTCTTGAAATACACTAAAATTATTTGTGGGAGTCTTTGAAATGGATAACCCACTAGGCCAAAAAGAACAGGATAAAATATATGAGCAATGATATTTTGGAAATTGGAAAGCTGATGGAATAGAGGCTGCTGAGTTACCAGATGTGACAAGGCTGAATCTCATGCCTTCTCATGAGATTCATTATTGGGAGAACCCATAATGTCACAGAATCCAGTGCCACAAAGTTTCATGAATGGATGCTACCAGTTACTTCTGAAAAGCTGATAGGCTCAAATTAGGTTGTTGATAAAAATCTGTTTCCAGAAGCAGTTTGAATCCCAGATCCATTCTGGAAAACTGCCCCAACCCTCCCCTGACTGGAGAATTGTTCTTTGGATAATGTGAAATGGTGTCTCTAGACTTGGAACACCACGTACCAAGAGTGGAGTTAATAGTGTGTCCATGTATTTAATTGGAGACTTCCTGCTTTTTTTTCTTGGATTTGTCTCCAACACCATAGCAGCCAGATGTACACCTTGAGTCAGGAACTGGAATGGTCTCTGAGATATCTGACCAGTTCAAAGGGATTAAAAAGACCCCCAAACCCAGGCACTGGTCCACAAGACCCTGGGTTCAGCTCCCAGCACCATACACATACACCAAAAAGAAAAAAAAAACTAGAAATAAAAACTGGCATTGGAGTTCCCCAATCAATTATTCCAACAGTGAATGAACCCAGAAATCATACTGAGTTTTTTAGTGCTCCACTCTTCAGTATGTCTACATAACTAAGAATCACCAGGTACTTGAATAAAGCATCTAATGTGAAATACACATTTTTAAAAAATGGTCCATTTAATAAAATAGAAATTGATGGGAGGGGAAAAGATTAGAGGAGGGGAGAAAGGAAATACTCCTACTTTAACAAACACAGAGAGGTAAGTGAAGATACATTCATGAAGAAAGAATAATTTTCTTAAAAAGGAATATTCAAAAACAATAATGAGTTGCAATGAATTAAAAATGTAAAAGTAGAAATGAAAACCAGAAAGAAAGTGTGGTGGTGGAAAGGATAAAATAACCCAAGAGATATTTCAGGAAAATTTCCCCAAACTGAAATTTCCCATTGGATCTCTCAAATGCCCCATATAAAAGGTAAAACTAGATATATGGCAAGACAGGCTCATTGTGATGGTTGCAGAACACCAAAGACAAGAAAGCAGATCCTTGGTTTCCAAAGAGAAAGAGCAGATTTTATATAAAGGATCGTGAATACGTCTGTTATTAGACTCTTCCAAAGCAACTTTGGAAACCAGGGGGCCATGAAGCAAGGTTTTCAACAACTCAAAAAACATGATTTGTGGTGTAGAATCCTCTAACTAACCAAACCAGCAAGTATAAGTGAGGTTAGAATAAAAACATTTGCAGACACAAGAAGTCTCCAACATTTTACCTCATATACATTCTTAGGAAACTACTGAAAGGATACATCATCAAAAAGGAAGGCATAAGCAAAAAAAAAAAAAAAAAGAAAGCCCTAAGAAACAAATAGGCCCACAAAATAGTCCAGAGAGTCCCCAGGATCATGGGACAGAGAAATCACAAGACAATAGCCATGCAACAGTCCAGGGAAAAACCAGCCCAGACGGGAACAAATCAGAAGGATCCTGAGGAAATGACCTCAAGAAGGTGAAATTGATAAAATACCTGTGTGTCTGAATATGTTAGGACTGAATAAGTAATAAGTAGGGAGAAAATTAAGCAAATGAAAAAGTGAATTATTAACATCAGGAAAAACACAATATTATACAGAAATTTATATGACTCTTCCTATGTGAATGACACAGCAGTGAATAAATAGCATTTATGTTGTCATAGAACAGATGCATAGACAATGGATCCAACTCATATTGTAACAGAACTGTACTGGCAGGACAGAGGACAGGAAATGTGCATGTGTGTAGTGGGGGGTCCTTAAAAGAAAGCTAAAACCTCATTTTCCATCTGTCATTGGAAGGTCATTAGACAAAGCCTAATGCAGAAAAGTTAAGAAGTAGTTACATAAACTTGTTATTTAGAGACATGGAGGTAAATATCAAAAGAGTCATGCAAGGAGTTGAGAGTGGTTGCTCTGGGGACATGAGAAATGTAGAGAGGGACTGTGGTTGTTTTCTTTGTAGAATTGTCTCTTCAAATAATGTGCAAGTGTAACTTCTAAAAAATGAATATTAAAAAAGAATCAGGATTAACTATACACATTTCCTCCAAAATTTGTGGCAATCCAGGCCACTATGACACGCAATTTACCAATCTAAATCTGATGTCAGACAGTCTGGTCATTCCAAGGAGATATGGAATTATTTACAGAATTTAGAGCTGAAGGACAATTTATAGACAGGAACCTCACTACAAAGAAGTGGCAGGTCCATGGTCCCCACCTCAGAGAGAACACAATCAAAACTGAAAACCAGAGACCCTCACTCTTAGCTCTTAGCTCTGGGCTTTCTTTCTTTCTTTCTTTCTTTCTTTCTTTCTTTCTTTCTTTCTTTCTTTCTTTCTTTCTTTCTTTCTTTCTTTCTTTCTCTCTCTCTCTCTCTCTCTCTCTCTCTCTCTCTCTCTCTCTCTCTTTCTTTCTTGCTTGTAAGACATACTCCAAATAATGGACAGGGGACATGGTGCATAGGAAGGAAGCCCTGACTCCAGTCCTAGCTCTGACCTGCTGGTCCTTAACATCACAAAGCATATTGGTTTTATTCCCATATGTAAAATGGGAATAATAATACCATGTTGCCTACTCTGTAGCATTGTTCTGGAGATCAAAGGAGAGTATGTAGATGAAAGCACTCTATGAAACCGTGAAGGCTTACAGATACCAGGAGTGGTTATTATTCTCATCACCACTGCCACTCTCTGGGAGAGACAACAGTAAAGACCATCTAAAAGTTCCCGTTAGCAATGCTGAGGAGAGTTCTTGTGTCATATTGAAAGAGTGGTGCTCCAGAAGAGCTGGTAAAAGAAGTTGTAACCATTCACCGCTCGTCTGGCCTAGATTTATAGTCTGTGTGCTGCTGCTCTTGATGGGTGAAGGTGCACACTCTTGCACAGAGGCAAGCTTATAGTCAGAACACGTCAATTGTGGGTGCTTTTTCGCTCAGGCTCAGTGGCCGGCCAGCAGCCAAGTATGTACTTTCCTTGCCCCTGCAGATTTTTTAAAAACCCCTTGCATTTTTCCTCTCTTGGGCTCTTATCAGGAAATCAAAAGCAGAAGAGTTAGACTCCTTCTGACAGTTCTGACTTTCCTTACTGAAAGGAAAATTTCAAAGCAGCACGTCACTGCCTCAAATGCTTATTAAAGATGCAGTGAAATTGGCTGGAGCACTCAAGAGGGAGGCTTCACCAGGGATTCCCAGAGCCCTCAACCCAGCCCAGTCCACCCTCCACATTCTGGGGGGAGGAGGCAGCTTGGGATCTTGGATGGAGGAGTCAGCACTCTGAAGAGAAGGGCTCGGGGATTCCTGAAATGTAAAACTCTACTGCTTGCACTAATGCCCCAGGGTTGAACAATGGGAAGAGGAAAAGACAGCATGTTGTAGAAGCATAAGGGGAACCCTGAGGCCTCCATCCACACTCTCATTTGGCAGAATTGGAAACTGACACCAAGTAATGTGATTTACCCCCACCTGACCAGTGACATAATCGGAACACGAACCCAAGCCTCTTTCACATCCTTGTTAGTGGTATGCTGCTTGGTTTGCCACAGTGAGAGGAGCCTGTTGGGCTCTAGAATGGTCACTAACACAGTCCTATATTAATAAACAATATCCTATCAGCCTTCCTGGATTGAGTGCTACCTAGGGCCTGTTTTAAATTTGAATACTCAGCATCTTACACCAACCCAATGAATTGGATCCTATTATTACTCTATCCTACAATAGAAAACAGGATCAGAGAGGGTAAGACAATATACTGTCAGTCAAAAGTATTGGAACCTGGGTTTTCTCTGTGGCAACAGCCCTCTTTCCTCTTTCTCTCTGGCCTTTATGACTGTGTCTGAACTCCCCAGCCTGGTTGGATGTTGTTTATGGTTTAAATGACAGGGTTTTATTTGGGCTGTTGTCCGAGTGACTGGGGATGGTGAAGTCACCCTCTGGCAGGTGTTCCCTGGCCTGTCAGAGGAGAGTGGCGTCATGGTGAGAGGGGATGGCTGCTAAGGGTTGGGGGGGCAGCGGGGGACAGAGAGGAGCTTGGGATGACTTGGGCTTCATTTTGGGGAAGTGACTGGTGGAAGCAGTGATTCATCACCCTGGAACCATGGGATCTCACAATTTTCACGCCCTAAACAAAACTGGTGCATTTAAAAGCTATGGCTAGGAATTCCTTTCCCTTGGTTTACATGGGTAATGCAGAAATCATATAAAAAAGCTACACCTATAAAGAGGCCAATGACTTTATTTTCAAAAGAACAATGGAGGAATCTGAATTTGGGGTTTTGGGTTTCTTCTGTTGAAAGAGCCTATTTTAGTTTTAAAAGCCATGATCACAGGCTTATAGAGAGATACTAACTGAGAAAGAATCTCTAAATTTACAATTCAAATATGTAAAACCTGCCTAAAATGCAAGAAGACTAATTTTTGTGTGTGTGGCTCTTGAAATCAGTTGTTTAATCTCATCCATATGTAATTTCATAGTCACACCCCTTGTTTGTGGAAATTCAAAAAATATTTGCAGTTCCTCTTGGCTGACACAGAGCTTAAGTAGTCTGACTTAACTTAGCCACATCTTAAGTGACCCTGGCCCATGAACTTGCTAGTTCCAGCACTGTGGACACAGCACTCTTTGGAGTCAGAGGACTCTGGGTTCTGATTCAGATTCTGAATCATCCTTATGTGATCCTGGGCAAGTTACCTCTCTGAGCCTCAGTTTCTCCTTTTTGAAGTTGGAAATGGTTACTGTGGGCCTCCTGAGGTTGTATGAAGCCTTAAATGACATTGTTTTATTCACTAATTATTTATACTAGCTAATGTCAAGGAAACACATGTTGACTGCTCCCACTAATACTGGGCTAATTCTCACAGCATGTGGATTCCCCCATCCAAGGTATAAATGCCAATTCTCCATGTTAGGGATCAGACACATAAAGTTGTCCTGGGTCTTTGGGGGTAACTGGAGAAAATATTACAGTCATGGGGGTTGTGAGTAGTAATAACAAGTGGATCTCCTAAAAACTGGCCATGTTTCCTCTTGAATTAGAGTCTAGAATGTGGGGAAGCAAAATCTTGGACATCTTTTTTGTTGCCTGAGACCCAGGAAAATGATGTAACATGACCAAGGTGACATGCAGTGAGCAGAAAAGTTAGGACTTCAACTCAGCACAGCCACTCTGGCATCCCTTCTACTCAGATGCCACCTCGAGGGCACTGTCCCCTCCTTCTCGATGCGGCTCAGTCCTTCATGTTCCTCAGAGTGAGAAAACCTGACACACAGGTTGCACCCATGTGCCTCCTTTCCCCCCTGGGCTTGGTGAACATTTCATAATAGGTTGCATCCTGGCACAGTGAACATTAAGAGGCCCTGCTCTGTTGCCATCACCTTCTTCCACCTCCCTTGAGAAGGAGGGATGGCACAGGCTTGTCTGTGCCTTCACCATGCCCAGTTGGTCACTTGGTCCTCAGGGGCTGCTGCTGGGCATGGGCAGATGAGAGGGAAGATTCCAGCCAGCTGGAGTACTAATGTGAGGCATAAATTAATGCACACCTGACCAGGTGACATTATCCAAATGATAAATTGCTATAGGCACAGGCCATTGTGTTCATAAGGGTGATTTATGGCTCAGGATTGGAAATGAACAGAGAACGAAATATTTAAATGTAGCCATTTAAAAGCCAAGCTGTTAGGTTTAGTTAGGGTCGACTTTTAAAATTTGAGGTGTCTTCCTTTTGTTGGAATTGTCCATATTAATCAAAATAGAGTGTCATGGCTTCAATTTTTTTTAAAAGAAAAAGCAGGGGGAAAGCATTTAGGTTTTCAGTAGGATATATATAAGGTTTTTCTTTCCATTTTATTTTCCCCAAAACATCGAACCCAAAAGGAAACCTCCAGGAATCTGTACACACTTTCTTTACGTAGGCCTTTTATCAGCATCATGTCTTTTGAGGCTAAGCAGAAAATGAAAACCTTAATTGATTTTCTGCCTTATTGAATCTGGGCAAAGATTTCCATCTCTGTAGACAGAGCAATATCTGAAAAAGACAAAGATGGTTTGTCAACAACAGGTGAATATCATTTCAAAATAAAGAGGAGTGGGAGAGCTGGGCCACCAGACTCATGACATGTACACACAGCCCATATATATATATATATATATATATATATATATATATATATATATATATATATATATATATATATATATACACACATAGACGTCCCCATACGTACACACAAGTACATCACATAAATGCACATATACACACCACACAAACACACTCTCTCCTCTCTCTCTCTCTCTCTCTCTCTCTCTCTCTCTCTCTCTCTCTCTCTGTCTCACACACACACACACACATACACACACACACACACACACACACACACACACACACACACACCATATGCCTCAACAGAAATGATTTTTTTTTCTGAACATGGAAGCCAGATGCTTGAGCTATTTTTCACTTGCTAACCCCCTACAAGGGGAAAAGAGAGAAGGGTCTATGAAATAAATAAGAGAATTCCCACCCAGACAGGGTCACAAAGAACAACAACAACAAAAGTAAGCCCCTTTAAAGCTGAAAATGGTAAAATCCCAATGGCTACCACTTTGGGTCCCTACCACATACTGGGTGCCCTCATCCTTTGATCCACCATGAGCTGGGAATGTTACATACTCAGATGAGGAAATGGACCAGAAGAGCAATAGTTGGCCCATGATCATGTGACCTGTCCTTGGCAGGGCCCAGATACAGAACCTGGTCTGTGGGACTCCAGGACTTGAGCTCGCCACTTAGAATGGTGTCCCTCTTTGTCCTGCACCCCTCCAGCACCACTCCTACTGGGTGTGTAAAGCAGCTCTGGTGCCAGATGGTCCTTTGCCTGTGATGAGACCTGCAGCCAGTCGGGTATCTTTGAGCCTTCATCTTCTACATCTGTAGCATCAGCACTTCCTTCCCTACCTAGCTACAGTGTCTGCTGCCTCAAATCAAGCACAATGAAGTGTAAGGCTTGTCACACCACCTTCAGGGTCATCACTTTACCCTGAGAGCTTGAACACTGTGCCATTAAGGAATTAGCCCAGGACGGGCTGCGTGTGTACTATTCAGAGACTCCTGGAAACTCCACAGCCCACAGACAGCTATGAAACCCATCTGCAATAGGGAGCTTTCTTTGCAGGGTCTGCTCACAGATTCCACACTGTGGCGTGCCTCTCAGGGACTGTCGGGCAGCCACATCAGGGGCATTTAAGGCCAGAGAGCTTCATGTCTTTATAACATTATGCATTAAAGTCATCTGTAAAATGAAGAGGCATTCCAAATAGCCCTTATGTTTTTCATTTTTTCATTTTGGCACGAGGACACAGAGCAATTTTCCAGAATGTTTTAAATAGGAAAAAACGGTCATTCTCAAGACAGCCGTTCTGTATTCCTGAACCTTTGGGTCATATTCACATTCAGAAATACCAAGCCACTAAAGTCTGTGTTTCTTTAAATGGGCTGTTTCTTTTATTTTAATAAAATAAAAGGCAGCATTCATTCCTTATATAATATTCTTACCTCTGAGCCCTGTGGGCAGGGAGGGTTTGGAATCCTGGAATAAAGCTGCTGGAACACACTGGAAGGAAGGGGAGGAGGCCACTGTGGAGAAGAATGCTTTCTGTAGTTTCTAACCGATCCCTCCCTCCTGAGTCCTTCAGGTGCCTCACTAGTTTTATCTGGTGGTGATGTGATTAAGTGCCTAAATAGGGCCTGTTCCTGGTCAGAGCTGTTCTTCAGGGTAGGAAACCCCACTTTGGGGTCTGCACTTGGTAAAGACTCTTCACTCTTTCATTTGATGTTCATCCCTTCACATCTAGTTTTCCAGTGGATGACGTTAGTAAACATCGAACCATCAACTACTATGTGCCAAGCAACATGGAAAGTACGGAGAAGACCATGGGGCATCTACCCATGGTCACAGAGCCACAGGGAGTGACCAAACTGATAGTAAGTGCTGGAGTGGAGACAGGGATGAGGGACTGATAGACCACATACATACTGAAGAAACAAGCCAGCTCCTCAAAGAGGCGGGCAGGGGTGCTGGAGGATGAATAGGAGTTTGATGGGTATGTGAGGAAGTCACCTGATGGGGTAACAGAAGAGATGTTATTTGCTAGTCTAGAGCAAGGAAACTGAGACCCAGAGAAAGTCACTTGCTCCCTGAGGTCACAAAGAGGAGCCGCTGTACGTGACAGCTCACTGCAAGCCTGGCATCCGTCCTCTCTCAGCCCAGGGGCGGCATTTAAGACAGTTCTCTTTTTAACATCAAAAGAAATAAGAAATGATGTGAAATCTTCACCTCTTCCTTGTGGGTTTATAAGGTTGATACTTTCCACCAGAGCTGAGTCAGAGACACTATTACCAAAGAGAAATTTTGTTTTAAATTAGTCTTCCTGGCATTTTCTTCTCTGCTTCATCACTCAATCCCAAGGCTCATCATCCTGTTGTTGAGAAGAACTTGAAGAGAGTTTGAAATGACTGGGATGGGAGAGGTGTCGGAACTGGTTGAATTAAATGGGACAGACAGCTCACCCTTCTTCCTTTGTTTATTTAACAGACATTTGTGGTGTGCCTATTATCAGTGGTGTGCTGGTCAGTGCTTAACAACAGGCTCTACAGAAGAAGCAGGGGAGGGGAAAAAGAGCCTGACTTGAAGTGTTTCCCATGTCTGTGGTGTAAAGATTCCCGCTGCAGCCAATTTCCGGTGACCAGCATGAATGTTGCTGAAGGCACAGTTGGGAGGAGATGTACAGAGTGGGTGCTGGCCATGCCACAGCTGGAGACAGACAAGAGAACAAAGTAGACATGATTCCAGTCCTCTGCAAGACAGCAGAATCCCCAGTCACTAACCAGGTGAAATATAATTGGCATTTTCCTTTTGATGTTAGCAATATTTCTTTTGTATTTTTTTTAAGAGAAAACCAGAGATAAAAGTACTGAGAGACAGAGACAAAGGCTAGAGAAGGAGACTAAAAGACATTCTAATATGCATATCTTGTTGAGTTCTCAAATGAGCCATTTGTCCCTTCCTATGCCCCTCCCTCCTTATCTACCTCTCTGCTGTTGCAATCTCCAGCACATGGGTGTTTAAAAGAACATCAGATTGCAGGGGAAATAAAAAAAGAAAAAAGAAACGGAGGCTCCTTCTCAGTTGGAGCAGGAAGCATAGAGATTACTTTTTGGATCTTGGTGGCAGGATCTTATTGGCATCTGAACGTGTTTAGCTTAGTGGCTTACCCCATTCCCCAATATTTGTGGGCCAAACAGAATATAAATAAAATAAATAAACAGGAATCCATCAGAAGAGGAGCTAAAATGTTTTGAATAGATATGTACCAACATCTAACTCTTCCAAAAGCAGATACCAGGTTTGGGGGAACTATTAGTGCCCCGGACTCCTTGTGATAGTATTTCAGACTAACCATAAAGAAGAAACCACTTACAAGCTATGACTGAAATGACACCAGGAAGGCCTGCTTCCCCCAGGTTAATTCCTCACTGATCTGTCACCTTCGCCGAGGTGTTCCTGCTGGCTTATAGCAGTGCCCCTTGCTAACTGATATTACTGGGTTGTTAATGAGCACTGAAGCCTTAGTATAAGTTGTTTTATCAACTGACTTACAGAAAAAGAGTGAACTGAAAGTAGATTTCTTTGGCTACAGAGCCCAGCACAGGGCAGAGGCCTAAGGGACCAGGCCAGGGGTAGGAAGACAATGCAGCATCTTGGGGGCAGGTCCCTGTCTTCTCACTGTGGACACGTGGCTCTATGTTACCCCTCAACATGCGTCTGAACAATCAGACCACACTGTAATACCCTGATGTCCTAAGGCCTTTAAAAAAGAAGTCCTCTACTGAGCAATAACTATGTACTTTGTTTGATTGTGGTATAAATTGTCTCCCTTTCATAATAACCTTGTGAGGTAAGTGTGTTCTACTTCTTAGAGTGCTGATATATCATTCCTTTTTAGAAGAAAATGAGGGGTCAGAGAGAGGAAGTAACTTGCCCAATGTTGTACAACTAATAAGTAGTGAAGTCTGGCTTTCAAACTTGGGTCTGTCTGGATCCTGAGTCCCCCACTCTACAACACAACCCATTAGGGAGGGTACCGTTTGCTGGTGCTTCCCAAGGCTCCAGGCTTTTACCTTTTGATGCCTTCTGCCAGCTTCTAGTCCTTTTGGATCTCCCTGCTCTGGTGGGCAGCAATCCCTTTTGCTGCAGTCAGAATCCCCTGCCTGTGGGGCTCCCTCCCTTGTAAGGAGCTCATGTTGCAGTGTGGAGACAGATAAGCAGATAACCTTGCTTAGGGTGTTTTCTAAGCCAGTTGTCTCCATTTATAAAACAAGACCCCATGGATTCTGAGTAGAGTCTCAAGGGCTTCTCCAAGTTTAGAAGCTGACACTTGAGACATTTCTTGAGCAAACTTTTAAAGCTTGTTTTCTAATTCTTTGCTATCTTCTAAATAAATTAAACTATACATTATATTTTATGAGTAAAATATTTCATATGTACTCAGGTCTATTTTTGTGTGTGTGTGGGTATGCTATATATGAAACACAATCACAGAAGTGTGTGAGTGTGTGTGTGTGTGTCTTTGAAGGAAGAGTGGAAGGGGTGGGGGAAGCTCATGAACTCCATAATTTGGGACTCACATATTAAATAAGGGTTTTTTTTCCAGTTTAATCATTGGCTGAGTGATCATTGTCAGGTGAAAACTTTTGATATCTGTTGTCTCCTTAAAGCCAGAGTTCAAGCTCAATAGATTAAACGAGTCACCATTTTAGTTGGACTGGGGCTTGTCTAGCCACACAGCTATAAACCAGTGATGGCTTTCTTAATATTTGAGATGTCTGAGTGATTTTAAAATCTCTAGTGTACTACACCAAGAGGTCAGCCTCACTCCTGCAAAAAGACTGGAACTTGGGCTGGAAATATAGCTCAGTTGGTAGAGTGCTTGCCTTGCATTCACAAGGCCATGGGTTCAATCCCTAGCACCACACACACACACACACACACACACACACACACACACACACACTAAAAGACTGGAATGTTTGGTTAAACCAATGTTGTAGGTAAGTCCTTCTACCTGTGTGGGGACCTCAGCAGTTTCAGCCAAAGGGATGAGGCTTGGGCCTGCCAACTGCTCCATGTGCCTGTCACTTTCCCATCAACCAGGTGTTGGTTATAGTGAAAACCAGAATGTGCTCATCCCTTGATAAAGGATGCTGGTGTCCTTGGTGGTGCCAGTGAGGAGTTAACATCTCATATGCAGAGTACAAGAAGTCTTACATAACTCATTCAGTCTCATCTCATGGGTGTTTTTCTGTAAACTCTGCCAGAACTAATTTCACGGTTTTAAAACAACTCATGGTACCAAAAGAATGTGTAATGAGCTGCCATGAGATATGATTGTTTCCCATTTGTAAGGAAAAGACCTGTAGCTCCTTGGGACTTATTAGGAATAATTTCTCAATTAAGCCGACAGCTCGGGCCCCTCAAAGGGCACATGCAGGGCAGTAGAGAAGGCCTGGGAGGGGCTCCTTCCACTGCTGCTCTAGAAGGCTCCCTCCACTACCTCGTCCCCACCTTTGTCTGGATTTTTTTTTCGTGTTATAATAATATATCATAAAATTTAGCATTCAGTAATTTTAGTACATTTATATTTTGAGTTGTGCATCCAATACCATTCTCTCGTTCTAGAACAGATTCATCCCCCTGAAAGGAAATCGAATACCCATTAAGCAGTCATTTCCACTTCCCACTCCCCTCTGGCCTTCACAACCACTGATCTGCCCTCTGCTGTGTATTTCCCTCTTTTAGGTGTTTATTTTGTGACCGACTTGTTTCTCTCATCATAATGTTTTCAAGGTTCGTTTGTGTTGTAGTTAGTATCAGCTCTTTATTCTTTTTGGGGGAAGGAATAATATTCTATTATATGAATATGCCATATTTTGTTGGTCGGTTCATCAATTGATGAGCAATTGAGGTCGCTTACACCCTTTGCCAATTGCGAATAGTACTGCAGTCAAGGTTTCTGTAAAGGCAGGGTGCGGTGGTGCACGCCCATAATCCCAGCAGCTCCAGAGGCTGAACAGGAAGCCGCAAGATCAAAGCCAGCCTCAGCAATTTAGCAAGGCCCTGAGTAACTTAGGGAGACCCTGTCTCAAAATAAAAAATAAAAGGGCTGGGGATGTGACTCAGTGGTTGAGCAGCCTTGAATTCAAGCCCTAGTTCCAAAAAAAAAAAAAAAAAAAAAAAGCTTTATGTACAAGTTTTGTTTGAATGCTTGCCTTTACTTCTTTGGGGGTATATACCTGGAGGAGAATTGCTGGATCATATGGTGGTAATTGCTGGATCATATGGTAATTCTGCCAATTTTTTTCCATAGTCACTGCACCATTTTCCGTTCACACCAGCAATGGATGAGGGTTCGTTCCAATTTCTGCCTCCTTCACAACACTTGTCATTTCCTTTTTTCTGTTTTTTTTTTTTTTTTCTCTTTTTAATAGTCATTCTACTGGGCATGAAGTGGCATCTGTCTAGCTTTCTTTCAGAGTATATTTTTCCAAGCAGTTGAAAGATTTTTTCAGAAGTGGCACACTTAGGTAGTCCTGGTCATTGCCGCTTACCTCACGTATCTGACCTGCAGTCTTGTCACAGCTCCAAGTTTAGGATCAATTTTAGAGCCTTCTCCATTTAGGCAAGTCAACAGGCTTTCCTCTAGGCTAGCCGCGAGCATGGGGATGGTCAAGAGCCTCCTGGATTCTGGTGCTTGTGCCATTTCATCAAGTCCCTTCCAGCTTCAACAGTCTCTGCATGCCCCCCAGAGCTAGAGCACCACGCCTGCTGGGATAGAGCCCAGAGAACCTTGTTCCAGCACTGGAACCCACTATGGCAGAATCGACTCTCTCCTACTCCCAGCTTCTTTCAGTCCTGTCCAGAAACACAAATTCACTTCACACACCTCGTGTTGTAATGATGATGATCACAATAATAGGTTTTACTCTTTTTTTTTTGCAGGAGATTGGGGTACTAGGGATTGAACCCTGGGGCACTCAACCACGGAGCCACATCCCCAGCCATTTTTTTATATTTTATTTAGAGAGAGGGTCTTGCTTAACTGCTTAGGGCCTCCCTAAATTGCTGAGGCTGGCTTTGAATCCGTAATTCTCCTGCCTCTGCCTCCTGAGCTGCTGGGATTACAGTCATGTGCCACCATACCTGGCCAGGTTTTATTTGTTTTCACGCCCCCAAATAACCCAGACCTCAGGAAGTACTATCCCCATTGGAAAGCTGAAGTAACTTGAAGGCACAAGCCATTCAGATAATTCACAGAGCTATTACTACATATCACCTGCTCCTATGTGATGTGTCAAGGTTCTGTAGTGCCTTAATGTCTACAGGGCACCTTCAGAGCTAGTAGGGCCAGAGCTGAGGAGGGACAGGGCTCTCACAGAAGTGACACAGGGGACAGAAGGCAAGGCCATAGGAAGGGCTCCTTTGACAGTCTGAGGTTGACAAGTAAACCTGTTTCTGGCTTCCAAGAGGAAGCTGTTTGAAGTTGCCATCTTAAGAGTTTAGTGGCTTCGCAGAGTCTTCCTTCATCATCATACCATAGGATCAACTGCCCAGGCACCACCATATTATACCTCACAGAAACCAGGTCAGGTTCATTCATGTTGTAGTATGTATCAGCCTTTTATTCTTTTTTGGGAAGGGATAATGTTCTATGATATGAATATGCCACATTTCCCTTGGGGAACTTCCAGTCAAACAAATATCACGTTCTTATCTCAAAAATGTTCTCCTTTGATTTGGCCACCTTTTCTGAGACAGATCAATAGGAAAAAAAAAAAAGAGAGTGAAAGCAAATTATATATCTCACCCATCTAGAGGGAGTGAGTTTATGGCTATTGCTGTTTTTGCTGTTGTAATGAGCATACTAAGGTGGAAGTTCTGGCCAACCTAAAGAAGGTGAAGAGCCGTCTGGAATATTGGTCTGGGGGTGCCATTTTGAATTATCTCTATAGTGTTCCTCACTACCAGCCACATATTCTAGGTTGGCTCTAGAGAGGAAAGAGGATTGTAAGGATGTTTTGTCCTGATCCCTGAGCTGGACATCTAATAATGTGCGGGGATTTTGGATAGCTGACATCACTGCAGGATAGGCATTCCAGGATGGTGATTGATTTTAAATGCCAATGCTTATGGTGGTTTTTTTATGTGGTTGGCAAGCCATGGGCAGGAGGGTCACATTTTAGAAACATAGGTCTAGGATTTGTTTTTAGGCAAATCCTTCTGAGAGAAGAGACTACCACCTCCCTTCTCCTTCACTCACTGGTTGAAGGGCTGAAGGAGGAAGATAGAACTCCAGGACAAGCTGCTCTACAACAGTGAACTCCAGCTCGTGGGTAGATGAGTTGAAGCACCTTTCCAAACAGAAAACAGGAAGGAAGCCAGGTGCTTTTTGCTCTGGCTCTAATTAAATGACACCTCCACACTGTCAGAAGAGAAGTTCTGTTATCCAACCACCAATGGACAATAGCTTAGAAGTTTCTGCTTGTCATTTTTAAAATATATTGGATTTTGCTGTCAGAAACTTGTGGTGACTCAGTTGTCTCTGACGTCAGTAGAGGTTTGGATTTCTGAAAGCAGGCTTTCACTTGATGATTGTGCACCCAGAATTTTCCCCTAGGGCTTTGCAGTTGTTGTTTTTCCCCAAAGGAGAGCATAAAACAGGTGTAACGGTCCTGGGGTGGCAATGTTTAAATCCGTCTTAATGCTACTCAGAAACATGAGCCATGTATATACCACATTATGGGCTTGTATGTTGGGCGGGCGATTGGAGCAAGTTAAAAAAGGAAGATTTAACCTGGGATGTGTGTGTAGGAGGGACAAAAGGCTTGTTAAAGAATGCTGTGAAATAAGCAGAAAATTATTCAGCATTTCTTTGCTTTATTCATTAAAGCAATGGTGTTAGCCTTTGAAATTTTCTGTTGTAGTCAGACCTTTATTTCACTTATGCCAGTATTTGTAAATAATTATATTAATGTGACATTTGAAGTAGTCCTGTTTCCAAACAGCACGTTATTCACAGTGACTCTTTTCTGGGAGAGGAAAGGAACAGTCGACTACACACTACATTTAGCAGAATTGTAAAGCATCTGCCAAAGGAAGGACTGCATTTTTCAACCTTCCCCTGATACCTCACAGAAGCAGCTGGGACCCAGGTCCCCAGAGAAGCCCGTTCTAGAGTACTCTAAGTCAAGGACTTCCACTGCTTGCTTAATGTAGCAGAGTCACAGAGGCACTGAGGCGGGAGGGGAAGTCTGCCCAGCTCAAATGTCACAGAGCATCGGAAACTGAGGAAGGCCACCCTGGGGCAACTTCTCAGAACTTGGTGGCCAGTTAGCCTTGGAGTCTAGCCTGGCTTAAGTCCATCTCTGTGGCAAATCATCAGAAAATTCTTTGAAGGTTCCACCAATTCTCCCTGCAGTAAAACATGGACACACTGAATGTTTAATTAACTGTCCCCAGTCCTGGGGGGCTCACAGCTTGCTTACTCCCTGATTCCCACACAGGCAGGACGTGTGCAGTGAACTTTCACACTTGGCTGAGCACATTCTGATGTGGCTTCGTGCAGTTCCTCAGTGTTGAAGATGACTAAGAGACTGGCATCCAGCATCAATGCATTTCAAATGTGAAAGGAAATCTGGCAATTGGGAGCATAAAGCCCCTTCACTTCTCTGTACTAGGCTCTGCCATTTGAAAGCACAGGGGTGGCAGCTTACCTCATTTGATTACTTCAGCTGTGGGTTTGTTTTTTTGTTTTGTTTTGTGTGGTGAGGCACCAACGGGTATTGGTGGGACTAGGACACTTCTGAGGCTCATTAGTTCTTGGCTGAATTTTGTGAGTTTGTATGATCATTAAGAATAAGGCTCAGTTACCTGGATCACAATAGCAAAATTTTAAAAATTAATAATAGTAAAAAAAATTAAGTGGAGATGGTTACTAATAAACTATTCCAGCTTAGTCATAGAATCACAGTATGTTTGGGCCAAAAGGAATTTTTGAGATCATTTAATCCACCTTTTCACTTTATAAATGAAGAAACAGAAGCACAGGTAAGTTAACTTTTTGCCCAAGGTCACACAACTATGGGTGTGTGTGTGTGTGTGTGTGTGTGTGCGTCTTTCTTTTTGTTGTTGTTGTTTTTCTTTCATTTTGTTTAAATTTAGATACCCTGTAACAAAGAGGCCAAGTATTATTTAGTTAAGGTAAAGTATGATTATGTTGTACAAATGTGCTACCCACTGAAAAGTTAGTATCTGCTTAATTTTTTAAATAAGCATTTCTAGGGATCCTCATTCCTCCCTGTGGGTCTGTGTTACCTTTTTATGTCGTGTGCCTTCAACCTCAGGAAATTCCTTTGCCATTTCTTTTAGTGCGGGTGACTTGGCGATGAATCCTTCAGTTGGGGTCTACCCGAACATGACTTTGTCTTCACTTTTGAAAATAGAATTCTGGGTTGACTTTTTTTTTTTCTTTTTGTGCTTTAAAGGTGGCCTCCTGGCCTTTGTCGTTTACTGAGAAATATCAGCTGTTGTTTCTCAGGTATAAAACATGTTGGTTTTCCTCTGACTGCTTTTAAGATTTTCTCTGAGATTTCAGAACATAGATCAAGAATAAGGCTGTGGTTTTGTTTGTATTTATCCTGCTCCGGATCTGTGTGATTCTTGAACTTGAAGTTGACATCTTTCACCACACTTGGGCAATTTTCAGCCAATCCTTCAACTATTTTCCTTCCCCATTCTCTCTCTCTTGTTCTTCAGGAATTTCTATTTCAGGTGTGTTAGACTGTTTGATGGCCTTTGATGCTTAGGTCACTGAGACTCTGTTCATTTTGCCTCATTTATTTTTTTCTCTGTTCTCAAGATTGGACATTATCTATGGCTCCATCTCCAAGTCTGTGACTCTCCTGCTATCTTCAATATGCTGTTCAACCCATTCAGTAATTTTTATTTTATTCATTTTACTATTAAACTATAGGATTTATGTATGGTTCATTTTTATAGTGTGTATTTCTCACGGTGGTCTCCCATCTATTCACTTACTATGTATGTTTTCTTCAGTTTCTTAAACAGTCTATGGTAGTTTTTAAAAATTCCTTATCTGACAAATACATTATCGAAGTTTAATGGTGCTTTTTTTCCCCCTTTTCTTGAGTATGACTTACATACTTCTCCTTCTTTGCATATCTAGCAACAAGCAATACAAATGATTTGATAAAAGGACTCTACATTCTGTTAAGTTTCTCTGAAGAGGATTTTTGTTTTACCAATCAGCTAACACAGCTGCATTCTGACTCTAGCAGTCTTCCCCGTGATGTGTAGCAGATAGTCTTTTTCTGTTCTTTCAGCTTCCTTTCCTTCTTGTTCCTCTGTCAAGCTTTAATTTTTCCTCTGTCAGCTCAAGTTATCCAGAACCAAAAGCCAATGGGAGAGTGCTCTAAGGGAAAAAAAAATCCACAAATTTAAAAATTTACAGGGGCTAGGGTGCTTCCGGTTCCTGTTTGCTTTTGACTCCATTCCAATGCCTTCAAATAGTTTTTTTTTTTTAATCATTTGTGTTGGTATCTTACTTGTTATCTCCAGGAGGTAAGTAGAACACCACCATATCCCTTAGACTTACATTTAGGTTTTTTGTTTTGGGTGATTTTTTTTTGTTTTGTTTTGTTGTTTTGTTTTGTTTTGTGTGTATGTGTGTGTTGCTGAGGATCAAAACCCAGGGCCTCACACAAGTTAGGCAAGTGCTCTACCACTGAGCATTTGGATTTTCAGGACACTTTGGCTCCACAGGACAGCTCCAGGAGGCAGTACTAATATTATAAATCCATATTACATTTAAAGAAAAACACTCAGGGAAGTAAAATTCATGCAGATTTCCAGTAGCCAAACCAAAACTGGACTCAGTCTATGACTTTAGCCTGGACTTAATGCCAGAATTAGTTTTATGCACATTTGATCCTAAATGATCCAGACTTTTCCAATATCAAAGCATTCTCTTCCCACTAAACAAGCAAAAGACAAACAAGACTGGCTTTTGCAGGTTTTTTTGTAGGGTCTGGGGTCTCCCAGGGTCAAAGATGTCGCTGAGAAAAGAGAATGTGCTCTGCTGGTGGTAAAAGCAAAATACCTGTAGTAACCTTGGAACCAACCAACAGATACCTACAAGCCCCAACATGCATGATTGGGAAATTGAAGCCAGCCCTAGGATTCCTTTCATAGGGAGCCATAGACAAGAACAAGACTACTGTGCTTTACATATTCAGGGGCTACCTACTGAAATTCTTAGGAAGGCAGAAAACTCAACCTGCCTGGCCCCTTTAGTTAGTTAGTTAGTTAGTTAGTTAGTCTTCTGTTCTCTCCCTCTTGAGGGACTCAGTGAAAAGTGTTTACAGGATGAAATTCACAAGAAAATGATTATTCTCAAACTCGGGGCTCACATAGAGTTTTTCAGCGTACCTATGGTCTTCTTACTCCGTAGGTTCTGGATGGGTGTGTTCTATGGAACTTGGTCTTCCTTAGGCCATGTTGACACATTGAATTAAAGTCATATTCCAGCTTCTTGCAGGAAATAAAACTCCCCATTAACACATCCAACCAGCTTTCACTTAATTCCTCCAGCCCACTCCTTTTCAACATCAACATCTGTATTTGAGTCAAAATCTCTCAAAGTATGGTGTTAGAAAATCCATAGTAAGATCGTGAGTGGGTGCTCATGTTTCAAATGCCAGCATTCAGGTTCCACTCCAGTTATACAATTATAAGAAATTAGAATCTCTGGATTTCAGGCCAAGGAATCTTCCGGGGAGTAAAGGATTCAGGTGATGCAGGTGCCTGCTAACATGGAAGAGCCCCTGGTCAGGGTGAAATGATGGCTGCTAAGAGCTCCAACGTCTCAAAACTCACCTCTGTGAACCATGGGACTCTTTGCCTAGGAGCATGTCTTCTTTTTCCTTTGGGTCATAGTTTGTCAGATGGAGAAGCACAATTCTTAGAAATCAGTTCTGGCTCTAGTTATATCCTCTGGGTTGCTGTGAACCCTACAAGAGAATATTCTGGCCCAAATCCCTGTCTCTACCTATCACAGACTGTGGAGCCCAGAGTCGTTCCTGCCCCTTTGGTTCCTTCCATCCATGCTGCCTACATTTATCAAATGCTTGTTCTAATCAAGCAGCTGTGCTCAAAGGGCCAGAAGTAGACCCATCTCTGAGCTGATAAAACGGAAACTTCAGCCTTCCTCATTTGCATCGGCCCCCTCTGAGGCCCTGAGTGTGATCCTAGTGATGTTTTCTCCTCTTGAGAAGCTTTGGTGATATTGACAAAAGTTAGATATGTTTAAATTCTTTTAAATTCTTTTTTTCCCTGAAAGAAATTTCCTCCATTTGTTGAAGTGTCAGCTGCCCCCATACTAGATTTTTCCCTGCAAAGAGCTCACAACTAACAGGAGAAAGAGGCTTACATGTGAATGATTAAGATAGAGTGTGAGTGATAGATGCAATGCAGACTTAGTGCTGGGCATTCTTGGTAGTCACCTTCCTACCTCAGCTCAAATGTCACATTCTCACCAAGGCTTCTCCTGCCTCCCAGTAAAGAAGGGCGATGATCAGGGAAGGCTTCCTGGAGGTGGTGAAACCTGAGGTAGCCAAGAAATAAGGAAGGAAGGCTCTTTCAGAGAAAGAGCTTGAGCAAAGTTATAGAAGCAAGATATATCATGGCGAGGGGGAAAGAGAGAGAAAACAATTGTGTGTGTGTGTGTGTGTGTGTGTGTGTGTGTGTGTGTGTGTGTTATTAAAACACTTCGCTTGATGAGGGCATTTTTCTTCAGGCTGGGGCCACTTCCAGTGGCAGGATGAAGAGATTCCATTTCCAGTTCTATGGACTGAGAAACAGCTGATCCCCTCTACTTGACCTTTGGGGAACCTATTGGTGACTACATCAATAATTGTTCTTCAAGGAAAATATAACCCTTTTACTCCTTGCTTCTTCTCCCACATCCCTCCAGCCTGCCTTTGCTGTCAGCCGCGCAAATCAATATTTCATTTTGAGGAGCCTTGTTTGATGCCAGTTCTGCTTATTTGCTCCACAGCCACTCTGGGTAACGCTTTGTAGGTCTGTCAGTATGTAAATTAAACCAAGCATAGATAGCTTTGTGTTGCTTAATGTTCAGCTGATAAAAATTAATGTGGTGTGAAATGAGCATTTTATCTGACTGCAGATACAGTGACGGAGTTAATTAGACAGGCAGAGGGAAAATGTTGTTAGGCTGGGCGGGGGCTTTCTGATGGAAGGGGCTCTGACCCTCAGACAGCAGGTTTGGGTGGGTAGAGGACGTGGCCAGGGAACCTGGGCTGCTGCGGCAGGCCAGGAGCCATGAGGCAGGGAGGGAGTCCTCCTTCAGCAACCAACCCGGTGGTGCTGATGAGTGTGTGGATCCCGCCTGGGGAGGGTGAGAGGGAGACGCAGGCCAAGCCAGGCTGGGCACTTCCAACTCACTGCAAAATGCATGCATCAGCATTTGCTGAGCCGGCTTCTTCTGGGCACAACATTCCTGCTATTGGTAGAGACAGAAGTTTCATTCTTAAGCAAGGAAGAACAAGAGGCCACCCCACACGGCAATCAATCCAGAGGAGGGAGGAACCCCTGACCTCTGCCTGAATCGTCTTGAGCACTGCTCTCCTGGCCTTGCACATGCCTTTCCTGCAGATGGGAAGTTGTCTCCCTGCCCAGGCAAGAACAAAGCCCATCCTGTTATAGTTTCCTGCTCCCCTCTAGAGTGCACACTCCTTGAGGTCAGAAGGGTGTATTACGCTTCACTGATGGCCACAGTGCCAAGCACTGTGTCCACATCTCTAGTGCCTCCTAAGTGTCAGTGGAATAAAGAACACTCCCTCAGCCTGGAAAGCCCTCCCTGCCTACCCCCCCGGGGCCTGCTCCACTGCTCAGCATCCTTCCCACCTGAGCTCAAATGTCACATTCTCACCAAGGTTTCTCCTGCCTCCCAGAAAGGATCAGTCCCCCACATCGATATCCTGGAGACACCTTGTACTTTTCCTTTAGAGCACTTTCCTAATTTATGATTAACTGTGTGTGCCTTCCGTCCCACTAGACTGTGAGCTCCATGAGGGTAGAAGCTGGCTGTTCTGTCCACTATGTATGGCACGTGGCACGGTGCCCAGAACAGCTGCTTCTTCACAGTATTTGCTGGATGTTAATGAATATGGGGAGAGTCTCTCTGATGCGTGATGGACACTTCATCTTTGATCATTCCCTCATTTCGAGAAGGTTTCTGAGCTCTCCTGACAGCTTCTCTCTTTCCTCCGAGTTCCCACAGCACCTTGAATATTGCAGAGGTAGGATTGCCCCAGGGCACCTGGTGGCCACCGTGCCTCCTAGCCCATCAGGAGATGGCCCTTGAAAGCAGCCAAGGTATCTTATTCAGTTCAGCTTTCTCTGCACTTTGCCCAGGTCTTAGCCTTTACTAGTGCTCCACACAGATTGCAGAACCAGTAAAAACAATTGTTTTTATCCCTGGGTTCTTTAAGCAGTATTGCTCTTAAATAAACAACTTCTTAGCCCACTAGCTGTCCCCATTCCACTCTTTGCAAAGAGATGCTCAGAAGAAATGACTGGTTGTGACCGTCTCTCCTCAGTCTTGACCACAGTTGAAGGGCAAATGTTGTGAACAAGTGCCACCTGTAGTGACTCCTTCATGATCTCCATTAGCCTTGGATGAGGCTGTGACCTTTTCAAACAGGGGACTTGTGCATTGTTTAATCTCAGGACTGTTGCATCTGTCTCTCAGCTGGGCAACTGGGCCAGGATCCCTGAGCTCCCAAACTCTCAGCAGCTGCTGGAGCAGTAATAGGCCCTTCCATTTGGACAGCCCCGTGTGGTTTCCCATCACCTCTCCTGAGTTTTCCTGTTGGAACTCATTTGGTGAACCTCCACCTTCACAGCATTAGATGACTTGCTGTAGATTTGCTTATTAACCTCCCTGCTCCTCATTTGTAAAATGAGATGACATTGCATTTGTAGAGCTGTAGACTGAAAGGCTTGGGTATCTTCACAAAGGACTGATAAGGTTCCACTTGCCTCCACCCCCTGGTTCCTGAGTCACTGATCCCATCCTGAGAAAGGCCTGGTTTTCACTCTGGATTATTAAATACTCTCCACGCCTCGGCTCCAATGGTTGCTAAATGGTTATCATATACTGAGACTCTGTGAAAGCTGTCCCTGTACTTGCACAGCTGCCGCTGAGTAAGGGCTAGATCCGGCCAGGTGAGCAGCAGGTAGGGAGGAGGCTTCCTATGTGTCCACCCATCCCAGATGAGACAGGGCTGAAGAAACATAGAAACCCACAGAACTCAGGGCACCTGGTTTGATTTGTGGTAGACTCTGCCCCTCCTTTGCTCTGGCCCTCTGCCCATCATGAACCTGCTCAGTGTCCCGGTTTTAGGGAAGCCACCCAATCCACTGTCCTCACATGATAGCCCTGATGGCAAGAGTTGATCTTCCCCAGACCCCTAAGGGAGCCTGAGCTCAGTCTGCCACTCTGCCACTGGATTGTGCCCCCAGCTTGATCCAACCCATTCCCACTGTGCAAGGTGTTCCTCACAGAGTCACTTCCCACATGTCTTCCTAGAAAAGCTCTGGACACTCTACAGACTTGGCTAAAAAAGGTGGGTACTTGTAGGCAGGAAGTATTATTAATATTATATCTTTTCAGGGCATTTTTGCTTCTGTTATCTGGTTTTATTCCCTGACCATTCAGCTAGAAGCCCCCTGATATTATTGTCATCTAACAAATGGGAAGGTGGAGGAACACAGAAGTGTAGTGCCTTGGCTGAGACAGTGTGAACCATCTGGAACATGCCCAGACTCTCGGACACCATGTACAACCAATTCTTAACCCAGTGACATTGGGTATGTAGGAAAATGATGTTTCCAGCTGATGTAACCCCACAGCCCTGGAACCATGTCTTTTAACATATTCCACAGTGTGCCTTTCAAAGGTGAGTCAGTAAAAAAAAAAAAAAAAAAAAGATGTTGATGAAGTTATTTGTCAGGGATTCATTCACTCTGTTCATTTAGTGCCTAACAAATAATTACACAGCCCCTGCCAACTGAGCTGCTTGGAATAAGATGCAGAGCAGGGACACCACCCGTGTTCTGCAGAGTTTACAGTCTTCTGGGGGAGACAGAGTTCATCAAATTGTCACCAAATAAAAATAAAATAACAACGGTGACAAGTGTGATGAATGATAAGCCCCCTGCAGATACATCATCCTCGACATGGAAGGGAGGAACGCAGCCCTGAGGAGACGCGAACAGGACTGCACCAGGCAGAGGGAGGGTCACGTACAAAGGCCCCATGGAAAGAGGAAGAGGTACAGATTGGGGGAACAAGGCAAAGCCTACGATTGCGGGAGCCCAGAAATACAGGAAAGAGTCCTGTGCAGTGAAAGATAGACAGGAGCCTGACTTGAACTTCTGAGGCTGAAACACACAGCGACGTTTCTCTGTGATATACTTGGCAAATGAATCTGTTGCACAGAGTACATGGGATTGTCCTGGCAGTTACAACTCTCTTCACCTCTTTATGCCTCACTTACCAGCAATTAAATTCAAATCCCTTCTCTATTTACCTATTCACTTATTTAAAATATTTATCACTGGAAAGGGGCGGCTGGCAGTTCCTCCTTCTTTGTTTGCAACGGTGACCTCAGGAAGAAAGCTCAGAGGTTCTGACACACACAGCCTCCCCGTTGGATTCTGTGGTAGACCAGGGAGGGTGTGGGTCCAGCCTGCTAGAAAGATGCTTGCTGCTGTTTACTTTTCAAGCGCATGAAACCAGACACTGAAACTGTTCATTAAAAATTCCTATGTTCAAGCAGACAAAGAAAAATCATTTCAGAAGCTCTGTAATGAATGTACAAGTGGGTACAGGTTTTCTTGTCAAACACAATAATCATGAGTAAATGCAAACAGATGCTGCTTATATTTGATTTTTGTGTTTAATTGAAGCATGCTGACAGCTGCCTCTGGCCTGCCACCTCTTTGGATTGGGAGATCTGGCCTTTCCTCGGTGAAACCCTCTGGGAAGGGTGAAATGTGTAGATAGGCAGAGCATCCAGTCCAGGAATAAGAAATTTGGAAGTAATGAAGACACACGCATGGGTTCTTCCACATGATCGGTCATACGACAGTACAGCCAGGATCTAGTGGAGGGCTCAGGAAGTAGTCCTACTTTACAGAAGTTAGGACAGGTTTGTATTTTATACACAAGAAATTGGAATGGGAGAGGATAGCTCTTCACTGCTGTTATGTGATAGAACTGGGATGCTGATCAGGTCTTCAGAACTTAGGTGGAAAATGTTTCCTTGATTCCATGAGCTGTTCCTCCATTTCACCTGTGATGTACATCCAACTGCAAGACACAGTGTACCAACAGCATGCTCAACGCTGTATGGATCATCAGTGCCAGAAGGAGAGCAAGGCAGTAGTCTCTAGGCAAAGATGCTTCCAATCAGGAGGGTGGATAGGTACAGTGATAGAAGTGAAGCTCCATTGTGATCCAACAGCACCTTTTGAAGTTCCAAAGGGAGCAGAACATTTTGCCAAACTGGTATGGCCAGGTAGGAATGTGCGGTCTCTATCTCCTTATTGAACTGTGACCCATGGCTAATGTGTTTATAATGAAGCAGTGTCACATAAGTAACATTGGAAGGGGGAGGAACATAGGGTTTCTTCATTTTACTGCAAAGGAATAAACAAATAAATTATAGTCTATTTTTACCATATTTTCCCAAAAGACTGGAGCTTATAACCTAGGTAGTAGAAAGGATATTGTCTTTTTTAAAAATTTAAATATATTTTTAGTTGTAGATGGATACAACTTATTTATTTATTTATTTATTCATTTATTCATTTATTTATTTAATGTGGTGCTGAGGATCAAACCCTGGGCTTCATACTTGCTAGGCAAATGCTCTACTCCTGAGCTACAACCCTAACCCACAAAGATATTATCTTAAAGTAAGAAACAGTTCTTTTACTTTGAACACATTTAGCTTCATGAAAACACATTTTCCTTGTTTTCTCCAATTGGATGCAAACAATGAAAACCAAGGCATGGACCTGCCCACGGTGTTTTCTCACCAGTGTGGAGAGGCTGCCAACGTTAGGGGAGATGGCTGAACCAGACATCATAAAGCTAAACCAGTCAAAGCGTCAACTTTCAAGTATCAAGATCCTCCTCTTTGCTAGTCTTTTCAAGATAATCGGACACGTGACTTTGGATTTCCTTCATTTCCAGATGGGTAACAGGCAGATTATCGCCCTGCTTAAACCCTGGCATTGAGAATTGTGTCAAGACACTCCTGGAGGTGCTTCCACGACCTCAGTGACTTGAGCTGGTAGGGGGACAGCAAGCCCTGTGGTGGCACCTTTCTGTAGTCTCACTTGAGAAGCTGGAAGCAATTCTCCACAAAGGTAGATTCAGGGGCCAAGCACCTGACTTAGACTCTTAGGCTAGAATGAAGGGATTTGATTCTGCCCACCCTACCATCCAGCCTGATCTTGATGACCCTGTGAATTTCATTCTTTCTATTTTCAAAATTCTCCCTAAAATCTCACTGTGTTTTAAGCATTCTCACCACAAAAATAAATACATGAATATGTTAATAAGTGTATACATATGTTAATGTGCAATAGTTACTTAGCTCAATTTAGCAATTCCACAATGTATACATATTTCAAAATATCATGTAGTACAAAATAAATGGTATACCATTTTTATTTGTCAATTAAAAAATAAACTGATTTTTAAAAATAAAAAATCACAGCCATTTTACACAGATGGTGTAGACAAGAAAATAATCATCCGACAGGCCTCCTGGTACATTCTCTATAATGTCTTCACCTCTTTTTACATAATTTTTAAAAATCAAGAAAAACATTCAAGGAAATCCTTTCATGATAGTGATATTAGATCTTAAAATTTCCCAGTGTCTTTTGGTATTTAATGGCTGTGTAATATTCCATTATCGGTACACTATAATCTAAGTAATCCCCAATTACTGACTGATCATTAGACTATTTCTGGCTCTCCTTCCTTGTGTGTGTGTGTGTGTGTGTGTGTGTGTGTGTGTGTGTGTGTGTGTGATTATATATGATCATTAGAGACAGTGCTACAGTTTGTATAGTGTTTTGCATCTGTCAAATCATTTCTTTAGTATAAATTCTCAGGAGAAAGATTCCTAGGTCAGAGTAAGCACATCTTTATGATTCTTGTTACAAATCACCACGTTAGAGTTATGCTGATTTTACCCAATGCCTTTAGCATTGGAGTCTTTCAGTTACAGTGTTACCTGACCAGCATTAGGGCATTAGACAAAAATGTTACCTTTTCAGAGTTGCTTTAATTTGCATTTTTGTTACTAGCAGCAATGAACATTTTCCCACATATTCATTTATCTAGGGCTATTTATTAAAATGTTTTAGAGCCACATATGGGGGAGGGAGAAACATCTTAGGGAGGGGCAGAAGACAGCTGTGGAGTCTGTGAATACAACCTGAATTCCTGTGACAAGTGGAGGGGGGGCTGCATATTACATGACTGTCTTCAAGTTAAAAATAAATAGATGGTTGTAACTCTTGTGGCCAAAAGAAACAGACCTCCAAATTAAAAGGGCCCCTTTGCTCACTGGGTCCTCTTTATTGAAAGGCTTCAAGGAGCTCCTGGGAAGCTCAATTTCAGGTCTTTCCAGCTGTTCGAATTAAGACTTTAGAAGGCAAAAAGTAGTTACAAAATGTATAAGGTACACTTGCTCAGTTGTACTTGGGTGTTAATTATCACATTCCCTCAATCGCTGAAAACAGTCGTGCAAGAGAGCATGTTTTAATATTAAATAAACTCAGCCTGAAAGTCTGAGCCCCTTCACTCTGCCGTCTGCCCCATCCACAGCTGACCAGAATCTCCAGCGAGGATGTGAAGCCTGAAGAACTAAACTGGAAAACAGGACTCCAAACTCTCAAGACTCTGGAAGATTTCGACGACGTCTGGTTTCTTATCAGCATGCTAATAATGCCTTTCCTGCTCCCCTCCGCCCCTCCCCTCCAGGGAGGCGTGCAGCCAGGGGTTATATAACTGTGACTTGACACCTTGGCCAAGTTACGCTGGGCTCAGTGAACTGTGGCAGCCCGTTCTCCTTCCCTGCAGGCGCTTGCCAGGGAGGAGCGCCGCAGTTAGAGGATAACTAGATGAGCTTAGCTCTGTGGGCCCCTCTGTGCTCCGGAAATGCTGGGCAGAGGGCCAGGAACTGAAGCAAATGGCTCTCAGGTACCAACTTCAGTCCTAGCACAGCACGCAGTTTCTGGGATCCCGGAGAAGGGTATATATGGCCTCAAAAGCACTGCTGACCATCAAGCTGCCCAGGCTGCTGGGGTGTGCAAGTTCATGGGGAAGGGGCACCAAACACGCTGGGTTCCCTCTCATGTGAAGCAGCGCTAACATAACAAGAGAAAAGGATGTTCTCAAATCCTCCACCCCACCGCGACACAACTACCCACATGGCACCAGCTTGATCAAGACCCCAAGTTACTTCTATGCACTTAAAAACAACAGAATGGCATGGGGGTATACACTTGGCGTGCTGCATGCAAGAGACTCTCCTTTCCTCCTTACAGATTTTGTCATCTTTGATAAGTAACTTAAGGCCTTTAAGTCTCAGGAACCCCATCTATGACATAGGGATGATAATAGAACCCATGGGGCCTTCTATGGTGCACCCCTTATCCCAGCAGCTGAGAGGCAGAGCAGGAAGTTTCCAAGTTCGAAGCTGCCCTCAGCAACTTAACCACACCTTAAGCAACTTAGTGAGACCCAGTCTCTAAATAAAAAATAAAAAGGGATGGGGATTTGGCTCAGTGGTTAACTGACTCCCAGAGTTCAATCCCCAGTACAATCTCCTCTCACCCCACCAAAAAAAAAAAAAAAAAAACCCTAAGGTGAGAGAATACAATGAGGAATGGAAGAGAAACCCTTGAAAGATTGCAAGACCCATGGTTAAGGGCAAACTAAACCCTGCTTTTATCACTGCACTTTTTCTTGTGTCTTATCCCCTTTCTAGACTGGGCAGCACTGGCATGTATCGACCATGTCTACTTCATTGCAGTATCGCTAGGATCTTGCACAGTTCCCCCCAAAAAACTGTCAATAAATTTGGTGAATGCAATAAGTTTGGTGAATGTGGATCACATAGATGGAGGAGTGTGGGGTTTTTTTGTATTTCAATATTTTTTTTTCAATTTCAGTTTTGGGGGCCAGTGTCATAATACCTCACTCTCTTCACCCATCAAGCAAACAGTTTTGAGTTTATTAAATGAAAATGAGAATTAAACAGTTTTTGTTTTAAAATAGTTTCTCACGTGCAACATCAAATAAAACCAAATTACTAATTGAACAGTGATGCTAGCTGGAAGTAACTACCTGAAGTGAACCATGCCTCAGAGTTCTGCAGATGGTTCTGACAAGGAGCCAAGCTTGAGATCCACTGGGTAGACTTTTCCACTCCCAGCATGGCAATAGAAATTTTTTTTCTCTTTTTATGTATCTTTAAATTCTTATATTCATTTTGGCTCAGCTAAAACTCCTCCCACCAAACACCTTTTCAAGGATGTTCTATAAAGTATTTCTCCTCCATTTGTGAGATGTGTAATTGCTGGAAACTCTGGCAAGTCTGGGAAAACACGTTCCAAATGTTTTCAGTGAGGGAAGGCTGAATCCGGCTGAAATCCAAATGTCACCACCCTTCAAACTGAGTCCATCCTCCTTAGCACTTAGGAATCGCAAAGATAATTCCTCCCAGGTCTCAATTGATGATGCAGTGACGTTTTAGTCGATGAAAAGAATGTCAGCGCTTATCAGGTTAAGGCAGTTCCTGGGGCAAAAGTAGAACATTTTTGAGGTCATTGGAGGCTCCATTGCTAGAACTGTCTTGAGGAAAACCATGTAGGGTTTGCTACAAAGGAACCACGTTGGATTTTTTTAAAGGAAATGTGGAATCCTAACATTAGTCAATAGGTTTATATACTGAAAGGTTACAAAATGTGTTGGCTTGTTATTTATTTTCCTGTGTCAAACAGCATTCCCCCACTCAATGGCTGCAGGTGTAGTGAGCAGCCTGGATTGTCCATGGCAGAGCTAAGCTGGTAAACCCAAACCTGCGCTCAGGGATTCCTGTTAGAAGAAGGTGTGTTGAATTGACCTGGGTATTTTGATGTCTCATCAGTGAGTCTGATCTGCACTCCTTTGAGCTGTGCTGAAGGAAAGTAAACCCTTGAGGCCAGAAAACCCAGGATTCAAAGAGGTAGCAGAGGGCTGAAATTAGGAGAGGAGGTGATAACAACTCCAAGGAAACAATTAGTCTCAGCCCCTGTCCCTGGGATAGGGTCTCAGCAATTTTTTTTTGAACAAGGAAAGTCAGATGACTTTCTCCTCACTGTGCACAGGAATTCAAATTGCTCATCTCTTCACTGAGTACAGTCCATCTAGGCTTGAAATGAGTCATTCATGCTCCCCACCTGAACGTTCTCATCTATAAAATGGGATTAATTCCTACCTCACACAGTGTTGGAAGGGAGAATTGATTAATTAATGTTTACAATCTGCTTTGAACTTAAAAAGGATTCCCTAGAAGTTGTTATTAAGTCTATATCGTTTTTTACTTTGAGTTCCAGGGTGTGTCTAAACCTGAAACTCAAAGGAAACCTCACAGTTTGTCACAGCCCCAGAGGGAGGTAAAATGTAATAGGATTAATGCAAATGCCCTGAAAATGCCCACCCTTGAACCAGTAGGGATCCCGGAGTGAGAGGAAATAAGGAGTAGCCATCTTTCTCAGGAAGAAGCCAGATACAGCTGAGGAGGGGTTAGGGCAGGAAGCAGCTCTTTACTAAAGAGAGCCGTCAGGTCTCATACAATTCAGTGCTTGACCCCTCTGCCTTCATTAAGTTCCCAAAGAAGCCAAGTCTTCCAGGCAGAGGGATTTGCAAGTAAGGTGTTAAAGCCTGCTCAATATGATTTAACTTGTAGCTCTGTTCATTTCTCCTGATGTTTCTCAGGAACAAGACAGTCAAATACCATTGTCTGCAAGCAGGTAACTAACTGGGCTGCGCCATGAGTTACATTTGACATATAAGCTAAGGTAAAGTATGTCAGAGAGCACCTCAAGGGCCAGTGGCTTTTTGGAGCTGGGGATATTTAACCCTTTTGTTTGCACAGGGAAAGAAAGGTCCTTCTGCATGAGAGACAAAAAAATCATAATAACCTAATTTTATTAGGGAACCATTGTAACTGGTAAAGATAACAAACCTGGGCCCAGTTTTTCACAAAGCCAGATCAAAAATTATTAACCACATTGATCTGTGAACACTGACCATTCCCACTAAATGTGGTTGGGATAATTGTTTCTTACTGAAGAAGCAACTACCTGTGATATGTATCGATAGCAGGCCTGCACAGTTGCATTAGATTTTTCTTGCTGGAGGCTATGGTTTGAGTTTTAAGTCGATTGAGTCTATACAACAGAAGCTCGTATTGACTATTGGATTAAACAGCAAGTCAATTTATTTCTCTGGGTTCAATATTCAAGGATGCAAGAGAGCAAAGAGATCCTCCAGATGTGCTTTTGTGAGGCAGTGGTAACCCACTTACATTGTGATGCTTTTTAAGCCATTTGAAATAGTATTTGCACACCCCTTGCTCAGCAGTTCAATATGCACCTTGACTATAGATATTTGACTCATCCCCTGTGCGGTTTCATTCTGGGTTCTCCGAAGTCGTTATTAGAGGTGAGCACCTGGACTCGGCTGTATGAGGGGGCTCTTGCCACCTCGCCTCTTAGAGTAAATGCCTGCTCTGCTGAGTAAGGATGTTTAAGTGAAGGTGTAATCCACCTGAGGACTGCAGTGCACCATGATGGGGAGCAGGAAATGCAATTTTAATTTCTCTCCCACAAATGATCAAATTTAGGTAGTAGCTATTTTAGCATCTTAATATCAAGTGGGACTAGGTAGGGTTATGCTGTTTGAGAACTAGAAGTGATGAAGTGGGTACTCATTAAATATTTCAGTTGAATCAAGCTTAACTTAGATGGTGATACTAAGATACAGAGAGGCAAGATGATTTGCCAAAGGTCACACAGTGGGTTTGTGCCACGCTGAGACTTCAACAGGGTCTCCTTATATGTAGGCCAGTGAGTTTTCCACGCTATCACGAGGCATCTCCTTGTGATTTCTGTGTATCTGTGTTTTCTCTTGAGCTATTGTCATGGGTTTTGTTTTTAGCTTTTCACTTAACTAATTAAATAATCATTTGTTAAAACTGAACTACATAAAGTCTTTTCCTGTGTTTTATGCTGTTGTTTATTTGAGCTATGTCACAAAGAATCCACCTCAGTGTTTTAGAATATGAGGACTTCTTGTCAGGACTAACAACATGCACTCATTTGTGTTTATTCAGCACCTATTATTAACGAGGCTCTGCTCTAGGTATTAGGGATATATCAGCAAAGATAGACAAATATCTAAGCCTTGGAGAAATTTATATTCCTGCAAGGAGAAGACAGAGAATTGGCAATAAATGTAAGAAATAAGTTAATTATATAGCACATTAGAAGGTGATAAGTGCTAAGGGGAAATGGAAAAGTGGGCCAGGAGAGAAGGCAGGTTGCAGGTTTAAATAGCGTGGTCAGGGCAGGACTGCATACATCCAGCGACAGTAATTGCACTGTTATTGATGCAGTGTCTAGACAGTGGTAGCTACAGATAAAGATCCATAAGAGATTCTTTACAATAACTCCACTATTCCCAAGCAGATCTGGACCCCGACTTGGGGAACCCACATCAGTTGCAAGCATCTTACCCCTTTGGCTGGGGATCTGCACTCCTCTGTGCATCTCACTTTCGTCTGCACTATCTAAAGGGGGCAGAAAAGCGGGTGTATTTCAATAAAGCCTGGTGGTGAGGCCTTTGCTCCTTCCTTAAATTCTCCCCAGCACCCACCTCTCTGTTAGTGCTCAGTAGCTTCTCAGCCCTTCACTCCCCAGCAGGCAGCCTGTGGCCTGTCTAAATGTCCCCACCAAGTTGCCCTTTTCTATTTCCCTCCTCTCCTGAAGACCCTGCTAGGAGACTGCTGAACAGACTAATCCTAGGTGAAAGGGAAGTGACCATACACAGTAACACACACTTCCTAGCTGATGTTTACATTTAAACAAAAAAATCACAATAGCAAGCATATATGTCCCTTTTGATGTGTCACCATTCTTAGCATTTTTTTAATAATAGTAACTCTTTAATAATACTCAAACACAGGAGAAGTAGACTTTCCTTTCTTTTTTTTGTGAGGGTGTACTGGGGACTGAACTCAGGGGCACTCGACCACTGAGCCACATCCCCAGCCCTTTTTTTTTTTTTTATTTTCCATATTTAGAGACAGAGTTTCACTGAGTTGCTTAGGTCCTCACTAAGTTGCTGAGGCTGGCTTTGAACTCGCAATCCTCCTGCCTGGGCCTCCCAAGCTGCTGGGATTACAGGCATATAACACTGTGCCTGGCTGAAATAGACTATTTTTATCTTCAATTTATAGGTAGTGCAATCAAAGCACCAAACAACTTGGCCAAAGTCACATTGTTTTTAAGGGGTACAGCTGAAATTCAAACCCAGGCGGTCCAAGCTTACTTAATGCCTTCACCCAGGAATGTGAATAGGATTCAGCTCTGTTGAATAAGGTAACGACTGCTTAAGGCAGTATTTGGTAATGGGAAATAATTCTATGATTGATTAGCCATGTCTGTCATGGGTTCTGGGCAGGATGGGGAAGTGTCAGCCGGGGGTGTGGCCAATGAGGAAGATACCTTGGGGCTGGTCCCTATTAATTCGTACAGCAAAGTGGACCATCTAATTTTCCAGCTGAGTCCAATTCTTTTGCTTTCATTATGGGCTTTCTTTTTTCCCATAAGTGTAGGAAAAGCAAAGGTGGGAATACAGAGGTTTCTGAAATGTGTCCAATGAGAATGGTGTGGGGGGTAAGAAGAGTAGAGTGGGGGAGAGGCTTGCTCCTGCAAACAGGTCATGGGTCCCTTCACCTCAAACTGGTGGGTTATCCTGGGTGCTATCTAAACTCAATTCTAACTGAGCCAGCAAAATGCCTTCCCCTTCAACAAAGTTTCAGGTTCCCATCGAATTACCGATAAGGACTAAGCCACAAAGTTTGAAGTTGAACTAGTTCACACACAGGCATTGCTGATGTCTGCAGATCTGACGCCTCCTTGGGCACTTGGGGATGGAGGAGATGGAGTCAAAGGGTAGAAGGAGTTGAAGCCTAATGTACCCTTTCCCCCGCCTCATTGTATTCTGTAATGACCCAGCTGTGAACGGATGGGGTGCTTCACAAGACAATTCTTCTATGTCAGTAATTTTAAACCTAAAGAGGTTTGATGTCCCATAAGCATATTCATCTTTCCATGTTTATTAAATTAAGCCCTCCATGAATCTGCAACAACATACTGTTCATTAATAGGAAAAGAGACCATTGTTTCCCCCCAGGGAATATGTTGGCTCAGATGCATTCCAAGGTAGGCATAAACGAAGTGTGTGTGTGTGTGTGTGTGTGTGTGTGTGTGTGTGTGTATGTTTGTACCTTGAGTAGTGGGTAATAAGGGAGCAGCAAATAGCAAAGAGAAAAAGAAGGAACAAAGGTCTTAAAGCTTAGACTAGAAATATCCAAGGATTTTTATCAGAACTAAATTTAAGTACTCCTGGCAGAGTGCCTAGCAAGATATTAGTTTTTAATAAGGCAAAAAAAAAAAAAAGGAACATGCAATTGTCGTGTCTCCATAGGAAGAAAACTGCAGATCTGTTCAGGAGAACCCCCACACAAATTTTAAAATGGCTTACATACAGGAAAATCTGTTTTTTCCTTCCAGCAACATTAACATAGTCAAACAACTGAAGAGAGAATTCTATTAACGAAGTGAGTCCCATCAAGTTAAAGCCTAGCAATACTGCCATCGGGGCTCAGTAGGGAAGCTAATCATTTGCAGCTTGGACCAGAATAATGTGGAAATCCCATCCGTTTGGAGTAATGTCTCTGCTAATGCTGAAGGCAAATCCAGGAAGCTCAATACAAGTGTGGGGAACTTAAGAGGGAAGGGATGAATGAAGAACGAAGAGAGTAAAAGATATTTGGGCAGCCGTGTGATTCATCAGTAGAAACCTTAGAGGTGTGCAGTGTCTTGGGGCCCACTGATCGCTTGTTTCAGGACAACACACTTTCTTCAGAGAACATTACAGTAATAGACTCAAAATATCAGTCACAAAGGAAGTGGAGGAAATGTGTTGAGTAATCATGAATTGATACTATAATTACCCTAAATTTTCAAGTTTCCAGTTAAGGCCAATGGTTGTTTTGTAATAGAATCTAAGGAACATGATTATCATGTGGGTTCAACAAAGAGAAAGCTTTCGTCCTCAATTCTTATGCTGTGCTTTAGGATGAAAATGAGTCTACCGTGGGAGGAGGCAGACTGGAACACTTAGAAAGAGACCGGCAAATGACTTCTGTCCATTCAAAAGTGACAACTGTGGGGTATCTTGGGTCCTTAGTGTAAAGAAAGATGCAGAGCGTGAGAAGTTTGAGGGGCCTCGATGTGGACTCATTTGTTGAGACTCCCATATGCTACTAAGGTTGGTGGCTTAGTGAGGCAGGGCAGTCAGTAGAACAGGGAGAGGAGAGTGGGGCTTTCTCTATGCCCACAGCCATGTGAAGAAGAGTCCTTAGGGAGAAGATCTGCTGGGTGATCCAAGAAGAACATGAAGTCTCTGAGATCCTCCTGAGGCCTTTGTTGAAGAGCTCTCAGCATGAAACCATTGCTGATAAGGACTACGAGGTAGGACATATTCTCAGATGGAGATGTCACCCTATGGGTGCAGTGCTTTTGATGATGACTCTGAAGATTGGCCTTGACATTGATAAGTACTCCATAGACTCATCTGACCCATATACTCTGACAAAAGCCAATCAGTCCAGAGCAATAGCATGGTTAGTTTTTTTTTTTTTTTATATGAAGCACGGAAATGCTCTATTAGAAGTCTGTAGAAGCTTTAGCTGTAGGTGTCAGCCAACCCCTGGACCAAAGGCACATTCTCTCTCATAAGGCCCTCAGCTATGTCCTACCTTAATGGGCTTCATAGTGTAGCGGAATGCTCTTGTTTTATGCCACCCGACATGGCCACATGATATTTCATAAGTGATGAGAATGTTTGATTTGGAGGAAAGATATATTTCAATGAAGTAATTGCTGCTGTCATCAGGTCTTTATTACGCATCAATAAAACATGGGGCACCCACCCCTGAAAAAATCAGAGCTCTTGACCCCTGCACTTGGGAAGCCTCCATACCTGGAGAGTGTAGTGTTGAGTGCGGCTGGGCAAATGACTCTGGCTGTCTCCAGAGCCGATGCTGGCCTGACCTTCTTTGTGTTTTCATGTACTTATCAATGCAACAGCCAGAAGCTGGCCTGAGTTCCTATGTGTGTGTGGACTCTGTTGCCACTGTGTGATCTTCACCAGGTTATTTCTCCTTTCTGGGCCTTACTTCTCTGAGATGGAGAGTTCTCTTGTTTGCTATCCCCACTCCTTTTGTAAGCATAGCTTAATAGGTATCTAGGGTAGTTATTAGAGAAATGGATTCCAAAGTAACTCACTATTGGTGGAGTAAAGTATCACACCAACACAGATTAATGAAATTGACAACTGTGGTTTGGATGATAATGTTCCATTCTTGGGAAACACACACTGAAGTTTTTAGGACTAAAAGATCGAATGGTTCAGAAAACAAATTACAGATATCCATTCAGTGGGAGGAAGGGAGATAGGAAAAATGATAGAAGTAAGTCACTATGAATAATCAAGCCAGCACTGTGCATATCAAGAATATCATTCTTCAGGTCAAAGTTCACCATAGATATTTAAAGCCAAGAGCGTGCGGGAAAGTCCGTGTTCCAGCTTCTGCAGACTTGTCAAAATGGATCAAGGCTTCATCCATCTCATCCCCAACCTTCAGGTGCAAATGAGCTGTCAAGGGAAGTTGTCAGAGAGCAAGACAGAGCTCTTTCCTTAGAGGCCAGAGAGTCTGGGTCTTCCATTTTAGTCAAAGGAAGCTAAATAGAACTTGCAACCCAAAAGACATAATGATCCACCCCGTGGTAATAAAGCAGCCCTGGAAAACTCCCTAGAGGGATTAATCTTAATCGGCAATTAAGATAAAGTCCAGGCACATGCTAATCCAGGGCTTAATCGGGGACATTTTAATGTGCTGCTGTAGTGTGGATGTAAGACTGGGATTCCACTAATTGAGCCTGGAATGTGAGTGTGAGGAGGAGGAATCACAGAGCATGGATGGCCTGCAGATGCAGCAATGAAATGGGGTTTGGCAGGAATGTTGGGCAGTGTTGGCTAGAATGAACCCCAGATGTGGCTTAAGGCATGCAGGTAAATGGAACCCCACCACCACCACACACACACACGTACACACACACACACACACACACACACACACACACACGCTGCATCTTTATGGCAATGCAACAAGAGCAAAAGAAAAAAACAAGTTCCTAAGTGATGTACAGCAGACTCTGTGCCTGCTTTGAAAGCCCTGCTTCATGAGATGAGTATCCACACAGGTAGGGGAACCGGATGTGTGAAAGCAAAATTCAAAAGAAACAAAACAAAAAAAAATTAAGTGTTTTCAAAGAAAGGTAAAACCTTCCTTCAGGTCAAGTAAGAATCTTCAGTCTAGCAGAAATAGATATATTTCAGTGAAATAGGTATTGCTATAATGGAACATCCAAAATATGCAATGATGCTCCCATGGTAATAAAGCAGTCCTAGAAAACTCGCTAGAGGGATTAATATGCATCATTACTCTGTTGTTACCCTCCTAGAAAGTTTTTTTTCCTGCATATTTCTAAAATGCAGGCCACTGTGCAATATAGTTTTTAAGTGTAAATTCCCAGTGTCCAGGACATAGTACCCTGGGTTAGCAGTGCCACCTGCTCACCAGCTGGTTTTGTCTTCAATGATATCATTGTTAAGTTCCACCTTGTTAGCCGTGATTCTAAGAACGGATGCTGGCACTAGCCTTGAAATTCTCACTAGAAATCCAAGCATCTGGCTTAAGAAGCATACACTTCAGAGAAGCTTATGTTTTTGTCCTCATCACTATTACACTTCAGCCATGGGCTACCTACGTTTTCTCCAAGATTACCTGCATCCTCATGACTCTTAGAGGTAGGTAGGTATGTACTAGGCCCTTTGTCCAGATGCTCACCCACATATGATCAGACTTTGCATTATTCACAAATCTATGAGAAATGAATCTGACTCCCAAACTTCTAATCACTTGTGTGACTGTGTGAGTATGTGTAGACCTCCCTGTGTTCACGTGGTGGAGGAGGCATCAAGCATTCCCTCAGAGCAAGAAAGCAAGATGAGAAAGCTGCTGCTACAGAAAGGAGCAGCTCAGTGACAATCAATAGTCCCCCTTTAGTTCAGTAGAAACCTTGTGAGTATCAACTGTGTGAAAGGCCTCATGCTAGACTCTGAGCATCACAGAAGAGGCCAGAAGGCCAGATGTGAGTCTTGTGTCCTCTTAGAAAGTTGCAGTATTCAGGGCAAATGATAATTGAAGCCCCCAGAAAGAATGTGAGGGGTGCCCATGAGTGCTCCAGACAGAAGGAATTCTCTGATCTTGAAGGAGTAAGACCTTACTTTCAGCTGGGTGTTGGGAAAGGCTTCCCTGAAGAGGCAGTCTGGAATGAGAATGATCCAGAGAGAAAGAAGGCAAGCTGGCCTTCCAGAGAGAAATAACCCACACTCAGTGTAGGGGGGCGGGGATGTTGGGGAGAAGCACATACAGTGGGAAACAAGGCTTAAAGCAAAAGTTAGTGCCAGGCACAGTGGCACATAACTGCAGTTTCATCAACTCAGGAGGCTGAAACAAGGGAATATAAGTTCAAGTCCAGCCTCAGCAACTTAATGAGACCCTGTTTAAAAAAATAAAATAAGGGCAGGGATGCAGTTCAGTGATAGAGCATCACTCAGTTCAATCCCTAATACCACAAGAGAAAAAGAGGGGAGGCGGGCGGAGTCAGTATGTAGAGGGCCAGAAGTCCTGCTTCTTGTCAAAACCTGTCTCTGTTTTTACTGTGCATAGGTAGGCAGATTTTGAAAATAGAAATATACTGAATACACAGTTAGATTTGAATTCTAAATAAACAAAGGGTAATCTTTAATATAAGTATGTACCAAATAATGCATTGGACATACACAAATTTTATTTGTTTATCTGAAATTCAAATCTAACTGGGCTTCTTATATTTTTATGGCAACCCTCATTGTGGAGCTCTTGAAGACTTTGGAGTACAAAAGTCCACTAAAGATAAATCTCTTCCCCAAAAGGAGCCTAAGAATTGTACATAAAACTGTGAGGCCTCACTTGCCTTATGCTTTCCTTTATGGGAAAGCACGGTGGAAATTTCATGCCCCATCTCAGGGATTCCCTGTAACTGAAATGCACAAATTACCTGGTTACAGGATATGAGCTTAACTTGAACCAGGAATTTAACAATGTCACAAATGAAGCAGTTGTCCCTGGGAAGGCTGGTTAGTGCAGAGCTGAATTGGGCTTTGAAAGCATTTCTTACAATCCCCTAACTTCTAGGCTTTTGACACCTGCCTGTGTGTGCTGGTCAGTCAAGAGACACAAAGGGGGATCAGACATCATAGGCATGACATAAAAAGGCTAATAGGACACTTATATTAGACCTCTACAATTTTCATTAGAATCCTTTTTTTCTCCGAGGAAACAAGTAAAGTGTTTGAACCTTTGTAGTTTTTAGAATTTAAATGGGCAGCATTCAGAAACAAAAAGCCCTTTTACGAAGGTGTAAATTGTGCCTTTTTAAAATGACTTTTCTTCCCCAGCCTGGTACCCCACAGTAATGAACACTCCTACCCAATCAAAATATGAAAACAAAATTGGAGCTGTGTCAGCAACTTGGCTGCAAATAAAACTCAAAACAGGTTATAGCACATGCTAGGAATACAAAATCAGGTTAGAAATAATGCTTCAGCTGTGAGTTCTTCAGGCTGCGGAAATAATAGAGCATAATTTAGTAGAAGAGGAACGAGGGAGTCAGCATACACAGGAAAAATGAAAGAAGCAAGAAAAATGCAAGGGGTAGAAAACAGGGGTGGAGGAAATTGGAGGAGGACAATGGGTGACAATCATTAGAGGAAAAGCAATCTTCGTCTGGTCAGAGAAGGTCCTGGAACATAGAGGGTGGACTGGCTGGGTCTACTGCTCCTCATTCTGATTTTTCAAAGTGATTCCAAATGGGCATCAGAAACACAAGCCCAGAGCATGGGCATTCATAGCATCAATGTTTGACTTTCTAGACTCTTCTGTCAAGACCAGGGTGAATGATCCACTGAGAACTCAGCAATCTTTGGTTACCCGGTGAATAGAACATTCAACAGTGTGTTTTATGAGTTCAAAAGTATCCCTTAAACTCTAACCAAATTTATGGTGCAGTTCTGTAATCACCTTGGCTTACGGGTACAGATGTCAGCTCAAAAGGTTCAACTAAATGGGTGTTGGTTTTTTTTCCACCCAATTTCATCAATATATTGCTGGTCCTCATTCCCCCGACCCCATGAGAATACCTAAGCCTGCAGAATACTGGTGAGACAAAAATAGTGAGCAAGCTTTCTGCTTCACATTGTGTTTGCAAGAGACTTATCCAGACAGTTATCTCAATTAGTAATTAGCACATTAACTTTCATTCTAACTCAATTAAAGGGTATTTTTCTTAAATATTTATCATGAAAGCTAATTTCCCTTTGTATATTTCTTCCCGGAGCTAACAGTCAAGAACCTGTGATTATGGGGAAAGTATAGCCTTTTTCTAGTCTCTGTTCACACCAGGAAAAATAATTCAAAAAACGTGATCTCTGCCACGCGCCCATCTTAAATAGGGCACTGTTGCCCGACTACGATGACTGAAGTTTCGCAGGCTGTCTTCATGTCCACATTTTAGAAATAACCACACAGACAGTGCACGTTCAGTGAAGACGTGTTAGAAATGAGAAATGAAAATGTGCCGACGGAAACTGCCCTTAACCTAGGACAGCCTCCACTCTGGGACCTCTTTTGAGTAATCATTTTGTGAGAAGATACCTTTCTTACCTTTGTTAATTCATTGCCAATCAGCTCCTCCCTCCTACCTGGTCAGTCCTTTCTCGTTGTGAGTTGTGACCACGGGATGAGTTCACTAAAGAATAAAGATCCATTTTATCAGGCCAGCCCTTCACCTGTCAGTGCCTCTGCTCTTGGTTTTGCCATTTAAGACTCAGTGTTGTGAGACAGATTCCAAGCTTTGGCCTCTGGTTTGCCTTTTTCCACACAGATGTTGTTACATATTAATTTTTTTTTAAATGAGGCCTTTAGTGGTTAGCAAGCAAAGTAATTATTTTACACTTTCAAAAATAGTATGGGGTGGAGAATAAAAATTGAAAGTGCAGTTGGAGCTGAGACAATGATTTGGAAGACTATCCGTTTTCCCCAACCCATAGCTCACCCCTGGGCAGGGGTTCAAGGGATCTTGGTGGGATCATTCATTTCCTGGTTAACTTCATAGCCCCATCATGATCTTGCAGTGTACATACTGCCTGTTTCCCAGTACCTGTTCCATACCCAGCAAGTTGCTGAGATGTTTCAAATTTGAAGTCACCAATGCTTTTATCTGGGTGTTCAAAGTAGTGACTGTGTTGTCATCTGGCAACAGAGAAGTAAGTGGTAAAGCTTTGGTAAGCAGAGTTTGGAGGGTAGGTGAGGGTATAATGCAGGATTTGAGAAACCAAATGAAAACAATGGATTTCACTGGTGACCCCTCATTTCAATTTCACACACCCCCAAGTAGACCTTGATAGTGTAAGATTCGGGTTCCTTACCTACAGACCACCCTGCACTGAGTACTTCCTACATAACAGGCATCTGTGCTAGGCCTAGAGGAACAGTGATGTGACACATGGTCCTGCCCTTAGGGAACTGACAATGAGGTGCAAGGAGACCTGGATATGGACCTTTCACCAAGGATGCAACACTTGAATAAGAATGGCGGCTCTAGGAGATCTGAGGTCAGAATAACTGACTTGGGTCATGAGAGTCTGTGCCAAGTAACTGACAATTAATCTGGGTCTTGCAAGTCGGGAAAGAATTTCCAGGTACTGAAAAGAAGGTGAGGAGAGAGCACTTAAGGCAGAAGAACAGAACATGCCTACACAGGAAGTGATGGAAAGATCCAGAATGTCTGGGCAACAGGGTGGATTGTGGCTAGACTAGAGCAGAAGTGAGTGAGGATAGAAGAGGAGACAATGGATTCCAGGGTGTCTACCCTTGGGCTTCCTTGCATTGTTGATAAAGTGATAAAGAGGGAACCTCAAAACCAATAACTCTAGTTCCAAAACCCAGTTCTTCCCACTGTCACTGGAGTAAAATACAGGGTATTTTACAAACAGACACTCAATTTCTTAATGTGCAAAGTGGGAATTATAATCCCAGCCTTGTAGTTGTTGGGAAAATCAAATGAGACAGCACAGTCAAAGTACCTGCTGGGGTCCCTCAAATTTGCCAGTTATTATTATTTTACTTTTGTGTGTGTCCTTATCATAGATCACAAACTTAAAATCCCTGTGGCTCAGCAGGCCCCATAGAGCTATATCAAGAGAGTCAAGTCGAAGGGGCTTAGTGGTAGATGTCATGCAGCCTTAGTTGAGAAAGAACATATACCCATTTGAAATAGGCCTAAGCAGGCAGGAAGCCCTGCACAACCATACCTTCTGATTATCTAGGAGAAGCTCAAAGTATAGAATTCTAAGTGAGAGTCCTCATATATTCTGCATCGGCCACTAATCTCAATTTAAAACACAGTTCAGGCCAAACAGTCCATATCTATGGGCCATACATGACCTGTGGTCTGCCAGTTGATGGCCTTTGATGTCCCTCTTCTCTCCCACCGCATTACAGGCTCTCACAGGGCAAGGGCTGTGCCTGCTAATGATGTGAATCAGGGCTGGCTCCTGGTGGAGGCCTCATGGTTGGAGGGCACTGACTTTAGCCACATATGGACATCGTCACCAGGGGTGAGGAAAAGCGAGCCAACAAGTGAGGTGTTCAAAAGTGCAGAATTCAAAGAGTGACCCAGTGCCTTAGCACAAGCCCAGGAATGAAAACTTTTCAAACTCGGCCCCAGCAAGAAGCTCCTGGGAGAGAAGCAGATCCTTGGGGAAAAGAAAATGTGCAGTCTGTGAAGGGCAAAGTTTGGCAATCTATTAAACAGCAAGTTACAATAGGCGAGTGCAGAGATCACAGAGGCAGGGATTAATGTACACACATCTATACAGGGAACTTTGATGCTTTCAAATGCCTCCTCGCCATCTGAAAATCAGGCAGCAGGCATCGCCTACATATTTCACAGCAGTCTACCTGTCTGGGTGTTTGGGCCTGACAGCAGGAAGCTCTTTGAAATGAGGCTGAGGCATTTCAAACACTTCTGCTTGAATTTCCAGTTTGTATATTCTGCTGATGCCTTTTTAAATTTCCTTTATTTTATTTTTTTAACTAATTTTGGAATCTGTGATTAAGCTCAAAGTCTGCAAAAGAGCAAATTACAAAGCTAAGATGCCTTTTGACCATCTCAAGAGAAGAATACATACAGAGGCGTGGAGTTCATACACAATCCTCTAACGAGGAAGGAGAGAAGTTACAGTCACAGATCAGAACTATCTTCAACAACAGTCCAGTAAAAAGTGCCAAATGTTTGAACCATTTGACTCCTGCCCAGATTATTTCATAATGGTTTAGGGAGGGATGTTTACAGCTTTCTATGAGTAATAAATAATTTAGAAGCCATTCATTAAAACCTTCTAAATTACAGACACTGCAGGCAAATTCCTTCTTTTAAGAAGGAAAGGGTGACCTGAAAACTGGTCCCTAGTTTCTGGCTTTCTTCTCTCTTTCAGTGTCTCTCCCCCCCTCCCCCGTCTCTCTCTGGCACTCTCTCTCTTTCTCTCTCTCTTTGGCTCCTGCTTCTTCCTTGTTAAGTGAGTAAAATAATATCAGTATGAGGGGGTTTACAGCACCTTAGATGTTTGGAGACACCATACAAGTGAACGTGGAATGGGGCTGCACTGGTCTGGTGCAGTCATGGGGTGGAAATCTAAACATCTTAAGTGTGATTCTTAGGACCACAGAGGTCTTGGGCACCCTTCTCTGCTCCCTGTAGTTAGTGATGGTGAGAAGAGAAGGGAAGGATTGAGGTTTTGTGACTCAGGGTTTCAAAGCGGCTGCATATAAGGCAGAAAACCCTCTGGTCTTCCGAAAACGTGATGGAGGTGTGGTGGCTTGGCTATCTCTTCTAACACCCCGTTGATTGTGGGGTGTGGGAATCTTATACAAGACCTAACCAAACCAGGGAGGATTAGCTTTAATTTTATTCAAAACTGTGAGGAGGAGAAAAGGCTGTCAGCGCCCTAAGGCGATACTTAGAAACAAGTAGAAGGAGGTATGATCATTTTTTTGGGGGGGGCGGGGGACAGTAAAAACAGGATTCTGAGCTGATCTCAAGGACTCGCAGGCCAGACTCAATGGCACAACCTATTTCCACTTGGTTTGGTGGGGGATCTTGGGAGCAAGGAGTGCTAGTTTTGCTCATAAATATAAAAGGTGAGAAGCCAAACTGTTGACCTGGGCCAAAGTCCTTCCTTTTCACAAATAGCCTGTATGTATTAGAGAAAGAGACAAGAATTAGAAATGAACTGTGGAGTCTCGGATGCCCCCAATAGAAAGTCCTCCTCACCCCTCATAGAGGCATTTCTGATTGATCCCCTCTGCTTTGCCACCCCTATGGAAACTTGTCACGGACATGCCAATTCAGCTGCTATCAAGGCAACACATGATGCTATCTTTTGTGGTGACAGTCCCTAGGCTGGTCTCTTTTCTTTGAAGCATGCCACAGAGAGGCATGCTTCTGGTTCCAGGCACAGAAGCCATCTCCAGGTAAATGACGAACACATTTTTTAAGATGTCCTTTTTTATGGCTTCTTAAATGACAAGGCATTTTAAGCACAATGTGATAAAGGGGCACAATCATAAAGTAATGTGGATGGAAAGGAAGGTATTTTATGTGAGCAGGAGTGTCAAAGCAGAGCTTTATCAATGGGTGGAATTTCCTGTAAGTAGAAAGATAAATGAATTAGTAACTCAGAGTAATTTTTTAAAATACATATCCAGATGAAAGCTTGGATAAGTTTGATCCCTTTTAGCCAATGAAGGATGATCTCTAATTAGGTTTCCATGCAGACGGTGCAGGCTTGGAGTACATTTCTGAATCTAGTTGACCTTTTCAGCTGGAGAAGCCAAATGATTTCCATTCCATGCTCTTTAATTCTGGAGGAATTTCTAATTTGTTGCCAGAGATAAAAACTCACTCCAAACAGGAAAAAAAATGAAAGTTTTAAATAGTCTAGAGTCCCATTTATAAAATATTAAAAATTTTGAGCTGGGAGAACCCTAAGAGATCATTTTATTCAATTCTTATTTTACTGATAATAGAACTGAGGACCAGATAAAACTTGCCCAAGGTCACTCAGAGACTTGGGACCTAGGACTAGAACCTGAGGTTCCCACTTGCCACCTCAGACTCCGTTTGGCTGATTTCTGGTCTCTTGCTTGCCTGCTGGGCTTTTTTTTATGCTGTCTATATGTTGCTGAATCACAGATCCCTTGCTGAACTCTACCATCAGATCTGCTTGAGAGAAACTTCCACAGGCCAACACCTACCCTCTTGCCTCTCTTAATTTCTTTTGGAAATTCTCTATTCTCTCACCTTATTAATGTTAAAACAAAACGGGTTCTTTTATTGCCACAGGCAGCAGGAAAGTTAAATTCTTGATGGAGACAAGTGTCTTCCCTAGTGAGAGCAAGTAAATTAGTTCTGAGGTCCTCTCACTCACCGCAACTGTAATGAGAGAGACACCAGCCCTTCTTCATTAATGAGATGCCAATCACAAAGGGAGCAGCCTCAGAGAGCCTTTAGGGAGGGGGTGGCAGGGGGAGAGGCGTGATTGGCACGGCAGTGAGGAGAGAGGAAGCAGAAAATAAACGCCTCCAGAGGGTGGAGCACACATGTGGCTGGTCTCCAAACGGAAGGGCAGGCCCGGCTGGAGCTTACAGAGCTCAAGAATGGGCAAGTTGGGGTACTTTTATGGAAAACATCTCTGAAAGTAAGCAGAAGAATTGGGAGCTATCTTCTGGCATATTTTCCCATACATGCTTCTGGAGGCAAGGCTGTGTTCACACTGGGTCCCACATGGGGACTCATGTGACTGGTGACAGTTGGGGTTGACTAATGATTGGGTTCTCTTAGAGGTTTGGCAGCAGTGTCTCTTGTCTCTCTTCTCTGCCTTAGATCTTGTCAAGAGTTTAACATGCTGTGTAGTCCCCTAAACTGAGAGTAGGAAACTTTCTAAAAGAAGTTAAGGGGAATGAGTTTCATGCTAAGGGAGTTGTGTCCCCTGCATGAAATAATTTCCCTAGTCAGAGACTCTGAATTCGATCAAGGATGGTTAACCCAAGGAACATGCTTTCAGGACAGTGGAAACATCGAAGTCATATTGTTCAGCTCTTCCTATCGAAAGTGACTTGACAGGAAGTCCTGCCCCTGGCAAGACAGCACTTGCTGTCTTTCCCTCTTGGCTACCCATAAAAGCATTTACAGCATTGTCAAGAAAGTTTTGGGAAAATATCTATGCAATTCTCCCAACTCAATTTTCAACACCTGCAGCCTACCTTTGCATTTGGTAGGTTAGTAAAATCTGCATTCTGCAAATGAATAAGACTTCCAATTTGGAATTAAATGCCTCCTTCCCCTTTCTTTTATTTTTTCCCTACAAACATTTTTTTTTAATGAAAATGGGTCTCTATGAAGGTTAAGAGATTTTCAGCACTCAAAACAACTTAATAAAATGTCTGAGCACACAATTAGGCATGCTTATGTCCTTCAAGAATCAGGTAGCGGAAGTTCTAATTGGCAAAGCAGCATCTTGAATGTCATTTTCTAAACCCATTAGACCATGTCTAACAGAAAGAGGAGAAGCAGCTGCAGTTTGCAAAATACCCATAGTGTTCCTTCTGGAGACATAAATTCAGGTTAGCAAGTAGATGCTGTTAAACTTGTAGATGTAACAAAATGTAGCTATATAGTCACAATCCCTCCAAATAACCTCATATTCTTAAGACCATGGGTAGGTTCACCTAATAATAATGGGAGTCGATATGTGTGCAAGCAACACTGGAGATCTCCTTTCGCTGCACATGCTACATTTCTTTAAATACACACAATCAGCCTTGGGTACAGTAATACATCCTACTTGCTTTAAATTGTGGTGACCTTTCTTCTTAGATTGGGCAAAGCCCAAAACTGCTGGCATCTTTTTGTTCAGTTATTCAAATCTGATACCATAACCCCCAGGGGATGATTTGGGCTTACCACCATTAAAATTTAAATTAAGAAGAACCAGAAGTTTTTTAATAAATCCAGGCCAGAGTCCAGCCTCCCAGGGACTGAAGCTTGTCTGGAATTCCCTCCTTTGGTATCACACTGCTTTTGGAAAATCTGACAAGGTTCACCTCAGAATTCCATTCTGTGTTGAAAGCCAACAGGAAGCATCACCATGGAAAATAAAGATGCATAAAGCCAACTGCATTTTTTTTGATATTTTGTTTCTGTTAGAATTTTGCTTTTCATAAAGTTGGTCCATAAAACCTCATTTGTACATTTTTTTCCCTCCTTACACTATAATCACCTGTTTTTTTTTAAATACAGTTCTTACAGATTTTTTTTTACTTTATTTTTTCTTTACTAATTTAGAAAAGAATTGGAATTGGAATCTGATGCACATTTCAATAGCCCTCACATCAGACCTCTGTCAGCAGTCTTGTGCTTGTAAGAAGATTCAATATTACCACTTAACAATGTTTTATGATAATTTGCTTCAAAAATACTCTAGAACTTGATTTCCAAGGACCAGTTTTTTTGTTTGTTTGTTTTTTTTTTTTTGTTTTTTTTTTTTTTTTTTTTTTTTTTTATTGCCACCCACAAGGGTCTGCAAGGAAGGAGAAGCTCTACCTGATTTGGGCTGGAGTGCTATCAACCCAGCCTCCTGGTTCTCAGGAGGAACTGAACAAAGCATGGGCAGGCCAGGCCACCATGCAGATTTTTTAAAAAGAATTTTGTCAGCTTCTTCCGACCAACCTTCTCACATAGTGATTTGAATTTAACTACCAGCATATCTAAATGGTTAGGGAGAAGGACTAGTCTACCCAGAAAAATGGCTCACAGAAAAAAAGAGAACCTCAGTTTTTTTTTTTTTTTTTACAGAGAGAGTGAGAGAGGAGAGAGAGAGAGAGAATTTTTTTTAATATTTATTTTTTAGTTCTCGGCAGACACAACATCTTTGTTGGTATGTGGTGCTGAGGATCGAACCCGGGCCGCACGCATGCCAGGCAAGCGCGCTACCGCTTGAGCCACATCCCCAGCCCGAGAACCTCAGTTTTACCTACTCAGTCATACTTGTAGAGGAGGTGATTCCCAAGCTGTTAGATGCACCATTTCTATGAAGAATAGAAGCAATATTTTAGGCAAAATCCTGACAGAAGAAAATGCCTAGGATAGAAGTTGTGTTTTGGTTGTTGTTGTTGTTTGTTTGTTTGTTTTGAAATAATATGAAAGAGGGTTTCTCAGCAAGTTCTCAAGTAGTACTTCTAGTGAACCAGCTCTTCCACACTCTCTCCATTAAGTAATTGATGTCTGTAATGCTGACCCTAAGGCACTATGGGATCCTAAAGGGCTTTCTGAATCATCAAAGAATGACTCATTGCATTCTGGGTGGTTTTCTTATTGAGTGTTTTTATTGTATACTAATCCCTTTGAAAATTGGTAATGCATCTATGATTGGTACCAGAGGTTTGTAATCAAGAATGCATGGCCACAACTGGCTAGTGGGAAGTTTCTTTAGTGTACAGGCTGATTCTCACCCCCACATCCTCCATCTTGCTGCCCAAGAGAAGTCAGAGCAGCCCAAGGAGTCTGCAGAAGCTGGTCTCTCAAGGTTCCATCCAAATCCTCCCACTCCTCCCTCTCCTGCTCAGCTTGCTAGTTGAAGCCCATGTGCAAACAGCCCTTCCATACTCCCAGCCTCTTCCTGTGCCCAAAAGGAAAAGGGCCAGAAACTTGAGGCAGCACTAGTTAGATCGAACCATATAAAAATTCTGGTATTTGACTTCTTTTTAATCTACAAAAGCAGCAACTGCATCTGGCCTGTCTCAATGATTATGAGTACCAGGCACCTGTGTGTGTAGATATGCATCTATCATCTCATTACCCAGAAGACTTGGTTAACAAGAACACCAATGCCCTTCCAGCCCATGCAATCTCCTGTCCTGGAACCATTATGTATTAGGTGAAAATTGCTCTCCTATTTCTTGGTATGCTCTGTTTATATTTTAATGCTGTTTACAGATGGAATATTCCATAAATATTCATGCAGTGCCTGTACAAAGGAAAGGGTCCGAAGAGCTCTTTATTAACAAGCTCCCTTAGGGAAGGGTAACTGTGGGAGAGAAGGCTTTAATTCATCCTCCTGAAGTTCTCACACAGGAACCCAACCACCCTCTTCACACATCAAGTTGGGGTGACCTGGGATTTACCAGCTAAATTCGCAGCCAAAAGTGTCAGCTAATGAATTATTCCAAGTACATGAACAGACCAAGGGAATCCTTTTGCAGCCCTATACCAATGCGCCTTTCATTACCAAGTAGTCTTTTTAAAAAATATTTTTAGTTGTAGATGGACACAATGCCTTTATTTTATTCATTTATTTTTATGTGGTGCTGAGGACCAAACTCAGTGCCTCATGTGTGCTAGACAAGCACTCTTATCACTGAGCTACAACCCCAGCCCCCTAAATAGTCTTAATATAGGTGACAATCAGCTGGGCACCAAAGAATGTTTAACCTCCATGCAGCCACTCCACATTAGAAATTTTTTTAAAGTTAAAATAAAATCTCAGAGAACTTATAATGAAGCAAGTTGAAACCATTTATATATTAAAAAAACAAGTAAATTTTCAAATTTGGATTTCAAATCTGGAACTATATAACACACATTCCAAGGTAATATATTTCAAATTTTTAAAATACTGAATTACTGAATAACTGACAAATCCAAAATATTATCAGACTGATCTTTGTACCAAAGATATTAAATATAGTGAATTACCTTGTAATCACCTTGAGGAGGTATAGTAATAAGCAAGCAAATTCTCGTTTATTCATTCTCCTCGACTTTGTTTCAAAGATGGTGGAATACTCCAGTCTGTTCAGGCAGATCATCTTAACTGGCAAAAAAATATTTGGGAAAAGAGTAGGTAGAAGGAAGAATGAAATTGGCAGGCGCTGAAATCCACAGGGCACCATTTGGCACACACTTCTTTGAGGCCTACCCAGAAGTGGTTAATCAGAGAGCAGAGCCGATGTCAGATTACATTAGAGGCAGATTTCTCTATGTTTATGGGCAAATCTGAGACGGCCAGTCTTTCAGGTCTGGAGCTGCGGTTGCACACAAAATGTGATCCTAAAAACGAAATGCCAATATTTCATCCTTGCAACTACTCAGCTTCCTCATCATTCCTTGTGGGAATTGTGGTTGCTACTGACTCAAAGTCGTCCCACCCACCCCCTCCCTGTGTGTACGAATTATTAAAGGTGGTCCCATATTCATTTCCATCTGGATTTCCATCTGAGGGTCCTATAGTGAGAACCCAATTCGTCTCAGGATAAAATCCAACAAAGACCTTTAAGCTTGGAATCCCAATGCTGTGTATATATATTTACATGTGACATGATGTTCACCCTCCAGCATAATCTATGCTGGCCACTGTGGGGCGGGACTCTTTAGTGCATTCTCTCAGGCTTTCCTTGGAGAATATATCTTAACAGAGTGCATTTTTATTACATGAGGCCATAGCTGCATGTGGCCACCGAATCAACCATTTTGACGTCAGTTAGTTCTTTCCAGTTGTTCTAATGACTGTGCATTGAGCACATGATTGGTCAGGATAGTTTGGTGTAGTTCAACTGAATCAAGGTGTAGCAAGGAGAAAAACCACTGGATTGTAAATCGAAAGGCTAGTTCTAGCCTCAGCTCCGTCACTAACTTGTGAAGTGAAATTCAAATCTCTTGACTGCTCTGAACCTCAGTTTCTTTGTCTGTAAAATGATATCTGTCTAGCCTCTCTTATCAATCTTTCAGAGTTTTTAATGAAGAATAAATGAGTTGGTGGGTGTGAAAGCTCTTTAATCCATTTGAGTTATCAGCTGGAACTTTATTACAGTCAGTTGGCATAGTGCTGCAGGAGATAATTTGAGAATGACTTTGTAGGGACTTTCTGTGCCAATCAGAAAGCATTTTTTTTTATTATGTACCAATGGCAGGAAGAAAAGGAGACAGACAATTAGATCAGTGGGACTCACTCATGACCACTTTAAAGATGAGCAAAAAATTGTTGAGAGAATCATGGCAAAATCTTTGCAGGAGCTGTTACCATAGAGATGAAAAGGAAAATTCCCACTCCCCAATTGTATTTGAAAACTGAGAAGTCTAAAGCCTTGGAACAAGTTGTGGTGAATGGACAGGATGTCCTGGAATGACACCCGAGGTGTAAATAAATCACTGGAACTGATGGCATCCACCCAAGAGTTCTGAAGGAACTCAAGGGTGAAATTGTGGAACTGTTGGCCAAAATGTGTAACTTGTTACAAACGGGTACTGTGCTCAAGACCTGGCAAATTGCCACAACAACTCTGAAAGAAGAGAAGTACAAATAGGTGAGTCTCACTTTTCTACCTGGCAAGCTGGTAGAGACTGTAAGTGGGGAGTGTCGCTGAATGCATGCTTATCATTGCACAGAGCATCTATTGAGCTTTCAGCCTGTCCTTGCACTATGCTAGATGGTGGAGGTGAACAAATGGAAGTGTCTAGTGGGCAGTTGGAAAAGGGATCAGAAAACACCTTTGCTGCCAACAGAGATTTAGGGAGTCATTGGCTCATTGGACACATAAAGCAAATAGCTTCCTGCAGAGTGCCATGTCTGTCAATATGCAGACCCTGCCTGGACCACATGAATGCCCCAACTAGACCACAAGAGAGCTGGGATCTGCCCTGATCCACACTATATGCTCCACAGCCACCATCTACATGTGTATTGTTGTTGATGTTCCAAGAGTAGCTGTAATAATACAGAGGAATGTGAAAAGGGAGGAGAGAAGAGGTTCAGAGGCACAAAGCAAGCATTTAAGGAATAAATTGGGGTTGGGGGAGAAACCAGCAAATGAGGATGAAAAGTTTCATCATTTATTCATCTGTTCACTTATTCAACACGTAACTATAGAGCACTTTCTGTATGCCAGGCACTATTTTATACCCCGAAGTCACATCCAGGAAGCAGACAATGCTCTCTTTTGGAACACTAAGAAAAAGGCAGATAATAATAAACACTCATATCAGAAGAGGAGAAAGTGGTAGAGAGAGACTGGATGGGCAGTTAAGGGTGGTTGTTTGGCCCTGGGAGAAACAAAGACCTGAATGGAAGGACTCAGCCAGCTATGCAAAGAACTGAGAGAAATATTCCAGGCAGAATAAATAGCTAGTGAAAAGGCCCCGAGGCAGAGAAAATGGCAAAAAACAATACCAAAGATGGATCTGAGGAGGAAGACTTCTGATGAAGCTTGTGGTTGACCAGCTGGCTGTATGGAATAGGGAGACCTGGCAGTGTTTGCAGATGGAGGAAAAGGAGAAGTAGAAAGGGAAAGATAGGCAATACGGGGAGAGAAAGGATTATCAACAGTGCTGAGAGGGACACATGTCTTGGAGAAGGAGCATTGATGGAGTAGATACAGAGTTTAGAGCATCATTCCCTAACTATTTTTAAATTTATGAACTCACAGTAACATATATTACTTGGAAAATTGTTTTACTCACCCAATTATTTTATATTATATGCAAATTGAAGCGATTTAATGTTTTAAAATACATCTCATTTTAGATAAGTATATATTAGAAGTTTCATTACAAAATTAATTGAATACAATATTTACTAATACTTGTGGATTATAATAATAAATTCTGAAGGAGTTCCATCTAACAAGTGATACACATGATTTAATTTACTTTAATTATGTAAGAAATGGCAATTTATAAAGCATACATTACAATGACATCTAATAGCGTGCTTGGCTTAGAAATCAAATAAATATTAAACTGTGGGTGGAAATTTAACTGCTATCATAGTGTCAAAAATAGATAAAACCAGATGAAATCTGCTTTCAAAACTGTTGGAAGAAAACCTTGCATTTGGGGTAAAAAAAAAAAATCTGGTTTATTTTTTCTTTCTCTTATTTCTAAATAGAGAAAATTTTAAAAGATGGTTTCTGGCCACTATTAGTAAATACTTTTGTGCAAATATATAAAAACCAAACTAACACCAAGTTTGCTTTTACTAACATGGCTTTTTTTTTTTTTTTTTTTTTGTACTGGGAATTGAACTCAGGGACAATCAGCCACTGAGCCACATCTCTAGCCCTACTTTGTATTTTATTTAGAGACAGGGTCTCACTGAGTTGCTTAGTGCCTCACCATTGCTGAGACTGGCTTTGAACTCGCTAACCTCTTGTCTCAGCCTCCTGAGCCGCTTGGATTAGCCACTGCACCCAGTTTAACACAGCCTTTTGAAAGTATAGAGAAACCTCAATGGATTATGCAAGGTATAGATATGACTCTGAATTCTGGTGAAGAAAATCTTGAAGTCCAGTCAGCCCTCCATGTCAGAAGTTTCTGCATCCACAGTTTCAACCAATCACAGGTTTAAAATATTGAGGGAAAGAAAACTGCATCTGCACTGAACAAATGCAGACTGTCTTTCTTGTCATTATTCCCTACACAGTACTGTATATCAGAGATTTACACAGCATTTACATGTTATAGGCATCTCAAGTAATCTAGAGATGATTTACTTTATAGGGGACTTGAGTGTCCATGGAGTTTGGTATCCTCAGGGGTCCTAGAACCAGTGCCTTTCTGATGCCCAGGAACTATTACTGTATATGTGCAGAGTTACTATCATATGTATGGCCTTTTATAACCTTTTCAAATTTTTATTTCACTGTTCTCTTTACATTGGCCATAACCAAAAACCCTGTGTGAGTAAAAAATTAAACAACTGAAGCAATTAATCAATTAACAAAAAAATAAACATTTTCAATTGTGTGATGGTCCAATAACTAACCACAGAGGATGATACCCTTCAGTTCATCAGCCAGTTGTGGAGAGTGAATACAAGAATCCTGGGCATGGGCACCCAGTTTCAAACTCTGCTCTTACAAATGGTAACCATGTTTGGGTAACCATTATATATATTTGGTCATTTCAGTAAAAACTAAAACATATGCCGTCATCACCTTTAATGATGTGGACACTCTGGAAAATGTTTTGTGGATCTCTGGGTTTCCGTGGAGTTGGGAAGCGCTGTTGAAAGGAAGGTAGAGATGCTGAGGATGGACTGCAGGAGGACAGGAATTTCCTTTAATTCCTTGCTGCATCTCCAACACCTACGCAGTGCCTGGCACAGAGTAGCCCCTTAGCAAATGTTTGCTGGATAAATGAATGAGTGGATGAGTGAATAAAGGTTAAATAGGAGGTCAAGTCCTCCACAGAGGCATGGAAAGGAGTGGAAGAGGGCTTTGAACTGAAGGGAAAAACTTGTAGGAATAAGAGAGGGGACCACTGGGGGTGAGTTAACAAACCACCTTAGAGATTAAAAGATGAAAAGGCAATTCATTTCCAAAAAGGATAGTCATCTATCTCCAAACTACATATATATATATATATATATATATATATATATATATATATATAGTTGTCAGTGGACCTTTATTCTATTTATTTATTTATATGCAGTGCTGAGAATCAAACTCAGGGCTTCACACATGCCAAGCAAGTGCTCTACCACTGAGCCACACCCCCAGCCCTCCAAACTATTTTTGAACAACTACTATGGGTTGGTCTTGTGGAAGGTTCAATGGGATTCAGTGATAGAAATATCTAAGCTCTGTCTTTCAGGAAGCTGAGTTATGAGAGTAACTAATAAATCAAATATCTGTTCTAGGCTGTGTCCATGCTATCCATATTCCACACACAGAAGCAGTGCTGGCTTACAGAACCAAGGGAGTAGAGTATGAGTTCCAGTATTGGCAAATAGAAAGTCACTTAAGCTTTCTGGGTTCTGGTGACCTCATATGGAAAGGATGAGGGCTGGTGCCCTCACAGATGCTGTTACAGCAGACCTCTGACAATCCACAGGCTTCAGAAAGCCAGAGATGGGGAGTCAGTGTTGGCGGATGTGTTGAGGAAATATATCCTCAGGGACTAGGAAGCTGAATGGCCTTAAGCAATGGGGAAAGGCCGTAGAAGTTGAGGCCAAGCATTTTGGGCAAAAGGACTAGCCATGAACTGAGTCATGAGGGTAAAGTGGGAGGAAGAATTTTTAATGTCCATTTGGTAGATTAATTAAGAGAAATATGAAAATGAGGAGTTAGGTGATATGATGGATTCCATACTAAAGTGGGAATGAGTGTGTGTCTGATTTTGGTAATATAGATGCATTATTGCTTATGCACAGGAACAAAAGGTCAAAATTATCCCATTGGAATAATCCTAACTTTAGAAACCCCATATATTGATATTAGGAACAGTTTTGTAACAGCTAAGTGAGGGAATGTACAATGAAATTTCCACATTAGTGAATCATGATGATGCTAATGAAAGATGATGGGGAAATGGAACAATTCTCAAAAGGTGGAAAAGCAGCAGATAATTTTCAAAGCAGACAAATGAAAAAATAGCCCACACTATGTTTTGAATGTGGATTTCTATTCGAACAGGATACCATTGGGTTCCAAAAGACTCACCCAACACAGGCACCATCTGGAAATCTATAAAGCAAAAATTGCAAACATGAACTCTCCTTCCTTGTCTAGACCTATCAATGGGGTTTGAGGATGAGGAGCAAGGGCATAGCCACTGACCAGTGCTCTAGTTCTAGGTCCAGGCCTCAGCCATTTGCTTAGTGTTGAGCCCCTCATCTGTCCAGCAAGAATAACAATACCTGCTCCATGTGTATCACAATGCTGTTATAAGGGCCAAATGAGATACTGGGAATGAATTTTCTTTCAAAAGAATCAAATGCTATAATTGCTGGAATAAAGCAATAAAAATTGTGCATTTATGATGTCTATCTAGCATATGAACAGCTTGTGCAAGCACACTTAAAATAAGTCCTTGTATTTGCAGAGTGCTTTAGAGTTTATCAAATTCCAAAAATATGAAGGGAAACTCATATGTTTAATTTCAGACAACCTGAATGTGAACTGCAGTCTTATCATTCACTAATGTGATTTGTCATAGAGTTATTTAATGAACCTGAGCTCGGTTTCCTCATCTATAAAATAAGGATAGTGGTACCTATGCTTGCAGGGTGGTTGTGAGATTTAAATATAATGATGGATAATGGGTGATGCAATCACAGTGCCTACCCACAAAAGCCCTTGGTGCATGAAGGCTGTTTTTATTTCCATCTTCCAGTAGAACGTGAGCTCAAAGCACTGAGATCATGTTAGCTGACATTCCCAGTGGTCAGCATAATTCTGAGGCAGAATTGATGTTCAATTGTGTTTGTTGAATGGATATATGGGCAAAATAAATGGACAGGTGAATACCAACCTGTTAATAGAGTCAATAAACAGCCTCTATTACGTCCTGCCTTCCTTGGGTAAGAAAACGAAGGTTTTTGAAAGTTTAAATGATTGTTTGAGGTCAGCCTTAGCCTGAGAACAGCTAATATAACTTAAATGGACTCCTTTTCCTGACAACCACATGCTGCCTTGTCTTGTAAACCATTGGCCTTTGGCAGGATCCTGGCAAAGGATCTGAGCTGTTGTTTTCTGAGCTGCTGTCAATTTTTTTTTTTTTCGTAAAATGAAAGCAATATTTGCCTCTGCTTTTTGTTCAGGGCAGGTAAAGGAAAAATATTGTCAACTTTTTAAATGTGTAATTTTGAAAAGGGGCCAAAAAGTAAAGAAAACAATCATAAGCAAATCTCAAATATGGTTTAGACTGTCCTTGGTTGGCTCAAAGTAGCCCCAGAAAACAGATCTTGTCTTCACTGAAAGGTACAGTCTGTTTCTTTCTCCATGGCTGGAAATGCATTTAGGAGGCTGATTCACCGGCGGCCCCTGCACCGGGCCTGGGACCGGCACTTTCCATTATTTGCTCTGTTCCTCGTTGGTTTACAAGGTCAGACTGGATGTTTTGGTTGTTTTCCCAGCAGTGCTCTACTGACCGACTTCGCTCTAATCCCTTGATGTCACTTAAATAAACTGGAGGCGGGTGGGGGTGGGGGCGATCGGAGGACTCAGTGATTGCCTACTGCTGTTGTTCTCGGCGGCAAATTAATTTGATGCTGTTATGTAAGTGTAATCATCCTCTCTAATCACATCACAGGATTGGGAACTGCCAGAAATAACAGAAGGGAACATTCGAGATATCAAAGGGGAGCCACTAAAATAGATTGTTTATTTAGGTACCAAATTGAAATGCTATTATTGGGAGATGGAAAACAACACCGGCCACACTTTTCTTTCACAGGTCCCTGCGTTTTCCATACTGTATTTGTCAGGGTGCATCATCCAGAAGTAAAAGGAGATCGAAATCAGTGCTTCCGATGGTGCCATCGGAGAAGGAAATTGGGGGATGAGGTGTGGGGGGCTGTTTACAGGTGTCTAAGGGGTCAGCCAGTTTTTGTGGCTGCCTAAAATTTACCTTGTGCTATACTCAGAGGTTTCTTTCTCTCCTGATGTTCTTTCTTCACATTGGCTGGTTCTCTCCCTTGCTGTGATGCTGTCCCACTGCCTTCTCCCTCTTCCTTATTTATTTATTTAGCAAATCAAAGAGAGCTCAGCCTAGCTCATAGGCTGTGCCTCCCAAAGGATGGGTCCCAAGTTCAAGGCTTGTAACTTCTCTGTCTTCTAACACATACTATCATTATCTCCTCCCCGCAAACTCTTTCCCTGCTCCCACCTGGTCTTAGCGTCATAGTAAGGAGAAAGTTATGTCCTCATCTTGGAGTGCTCACAGCTGTCGCCATCATGGTAGTAAAGTTCCCCTTGGCAGACAATTTACCATTTCTGAACCTCAGTTTCCTCATCTGTAAGGCGAGGTAGCATACCCAGCTCAGTCCATTGCTTTGAAGATGAGGAAGGTAATAGGTTAGGAAGCCTGGCCTGTGGTAGTCAAGAAGGTGGGTTTTGAAGGGGAACTCTGCACTCAGACTTTCAGGACCCAAGCCAAGCACTACCACTACCTGACAAGTGATCTTGGTTAGAGTGCTCACTTCTGCTCTTAATCTCCTTGTCAGTCAAGTAGGATAATAATGACGCTGATCAGAGTATCATGAGCGTTCAATCAGATGAAATATTTTAAATGCTTTAGTGTCTGATCTACTAAACGTTAGCTGTCATCATTATCATTATTTATTGTTGTAATAGCAACACTTGCTGATGCTGATGGTGATGGTGGTTCCTTTGCTACCACCCCACTTTTTCCTTTCCACCACTGATCGTCTCACAATTGCCAATTTCTCCTGATGATTATTTGCCACATATAAGCAATGCCTAACAACAAAACTACAACCACCATGGATGCAGGCAAAGTGGAAATATAGATAGGGCTCTGGGAAGGCTTGCCCCACAGTGGGTGTGGGAAGGACTTTAGCTAAGGATCTTAGGAGACCTTCTCCTTGGATCCTTTGACCATGCTGTCACTCTGCTCTTCTGATCTCCAGAATCCTCTGTTTTGCCTTGTAATAAGCCCTTACCTGAAGTTCTTCTCTGCACTGATCACTGCCTGCTGTCAAATGCCTTCCACAGGCCAAGTTTGCTCAGAAGTAACATGCATCGTGGGTCATGAAAGACATACCCGGCTGGGGGTAGGTGACTTGAATCCTTCATGGCCCTTTGCCCTCTGGGCAGCTTTGTTTATAGACTTAGGTGGCTACATCTAACATGGAAGGCAGGGCCATGTCCATGTAACCTGGAGTCCCAGCTAGTTCTCTCTTTCTGAAGCAATGACAAAGACACTGAATGTTCCTTTTCTTTACCTTCCTTGAAGGCAGTATAAAAATTTTAAAGTAAAAACTGAAAATTTGTTTCTAAACATCTTTTCTATATGCCAATCACAAAAGGGAATAGATTGCCATCCCTGGATCAGCTTCTACTCATTCTCCTTGACTGGAATCTCAGGTCAATGTCCTCTTTCCTCTGAAATTGGGATACACAGGTGAATGGTTAGGCTGCCCAAAACAGCTGCTGAACCTGAACATTCAGCCACCGGATTCCAACACGACTGAGCTTGGTGGCCATCTGGTCAAAAATATGTTTGCAACAATATATTGAAACTAAAATTAGAAGGAAGTATTTTGTTGCTGTTGTTGTTTTGTTTTGTTTTTACCTTATTCTGAAGAAAATTATCTGGATTAATATTCTGTGTGCACCACTTCATTCAAAGTAAATTATTCAATCTGCAAGTTTTAGCTAGCCAGTTTATGCCTAATAAAAAGACTCCTTGGTGGAGGAGACCAGTGGCATAATAAAGAATGACTCCTTTATCTTGTACAGACTAGGTCTCCTGGGCTTGAGAGTCAGACTTAGCTGTGCCACTTTCTACCAAGTGATTTTGGGCAACTTACTTAACCATCCTGAGCCTTAGTTTTCTTATATGTAAATGGAGTTGATGGTAGTATCTATCCACAGGCATGTTGTAAAGACCAAATATAAAATACTTGGCACACAAAAAGGACTGGATTAAAATTAGTTGTTACCACTTAGATCTTTAGATGACTAAAGTCATAGAGCACATTTTCTCCATCACATCCGTGGTGAAAGGAGACCTTGTCTAATTGTGCTAACAAACACTGAAACACTTTTCGGAACAATCCTGGTTCATATTCATTTTGTCCTGCAAAACTTAGTCCATTCAAGGCAAGGGTTACTTAAATTGATCAACTCTTCTTTCCCTCTCTTAGCTAGTACAAAAGTAGCCTTTAAATTAATTTTCAGAAATAGCTAAAACAGTTCAGTATTTGACAATACACCATAACACCATAGAATATTAGGGGAAAAAAAACAAGCATTTACAGAAATCTCATTAATTTGTATTTCATCTGCTTAAAGCAATTTGTGGTAATTCAATCTCAATCAGGCTATGTTAACTTTTACATTTATGTTTTATAGAAATAATTTATTAGAAGAATTAATGGTGCAAATGAGATCATATGAGATATACTAAGCTTTAAAGACAGCAAATATTTTCATAATGATAGTGGTCTATGTGAAAATAAAACTTGTAATTCACATCTGGATGTTGTTCAATGAAGATGTTGAACAAGATTCTCAAAATTCCTTCTGAGAGAGTGAATCCCAAGCAGGGTGCACAGGGGCGGGAGGGGGGGATTAGTCCAGGAGTCCTGAACTCAGTCCTACAGCTTCTAAAGCAGGATTCCTGAGGGTGGACTCTAAAGAATGTGTGTCCTAATAAACTCTCTGAATGATTTTTATGTTTACTAAAAGTTTAAAAATATCAATTATACAGAAAATGGACACTATTTATACCTTGATTAAAGTTACCTAGGTAACGCTTCTTAGCAGTTAGAGTTTCTTTATGTACTGGAAACATTGAAGCCTCTTCTAGAAGTTAAACGCCCACTAGTGCACACCGATCACCTGGTCATCCTCCATTAACAGGAAGGTGTCGCTGAAACATGCTCCAACTTCCATGTCAGTGCCATGCTGTGACCCTTCACACTCAGAAATCCTAGAGCCTAAAAATGATAATGATAAGACTGGGAGTTATGAGAATTATGAGGAAAGGAAAGGAACCCGGCTAAGACCCTGGGAGGCCTGAAAAGAGAATCGGGAGAGAAGCTGACAGGGCTTGGTTACTGGACCAGGAACAGGCTTAGTCTAAAGGACAGGTCAGAAGCCTAGTCATGAGAATGGGCTTGGGACTAGTTGACCAGACACTGGCTCCATTCAGAGCCACTGCACACTGCGCAATCCTCTCCTGAGTCGACTTTTAAGTAAAGAATCTAAAAACTACACAAAGAGGAACCTCTTTATTTACACGTGACTTGTGAAGGCAGATGGCTTCTAATCTTTGGATTCATCCAAAGATTAGAAGCCATCTTCATTGTTAATAAAATAATCCCTGTGTGAAGATGCTAGTTTCCATTTCCTAGAGCCTTTACAGGTTGTGTACCCTTTATCTGAAATGACTGGGACCATAACGTTTCAGATCTCAGAGTTTTTTGAATTTTTGGAATGTTTGCATGGACTTTACCAGTTGAACATCCCTAATTGAAAACTTCAAATCTTCAATACTCCAAAATCCAAACAGTATTACATCAGTGCTCAAAAAGTTTTAGGTTTCAGAGCATTTCATATTTTGGATTTTCTAATTAGGATCATCCAAATTGTTCTGCTAATTGAACCATTATTGGGTAAAGACCAGATTTTCATCCATTACCATATGAAATGTATCATAAAGATGAACACACACATTTCAGCTTACAAAATGTATATGAAAAAAAAATACTTTAAGCTGGACTTTGACTTAAAACCATATTCTTTCTTATTTTATAATAGCAAAGAATGTGCAGCAAATACAAAATTGACCCAGAAGTTCATTTATGCTGATGTTTTCCAGAGATTAAGACCACGGGGTGAGCAAGTTTGCTTGTAGCAAAAGCACAGACTCTTGGCTATTTGCAACATTTTAAACTTTAACAAGTGGGCGATGCAATATAAATGATGCTTTAAACATTTATGCATTGGGTGGGAATCTATATTAATTATAAAACAAAAGGCCAAGTCCTAGAAACAAAGGAGCATTATTTTTTTTTCTTCCTGAGTTACTTTACAGAGAATTAGATCCCTAAAGGAGAAGCATAGAAACAAGAAAGTTCTACCTGCTTGATTTGTGGCTTCACTGAGAGCCCTGGACAACTCACCCAAGAGCTCATCAGGGCCTGTTTGCATATTCTATTCTGTGCCTTACCTGTGTCCTCAGGCATCATGTGCTGTGTGTCTAATCCACTTCTCCTCCTGTACATAGTAATTCTAGTGGCTCAAAAGGTAGAGTCTCATACAGTCTCACCTCTTCTGAAGTCCTAGATGGAGATGGCAATCCCAACTAGAGGGTTTTAATAAAATATCTCCCACAGCTGAATGGGGCCTGCTTACATTTTTTTTTCTATATAAAAATTGTAGTAAGCTGGGAGTATAGCTCAGTGATAGAGTACTTGCCTCCCATGCACAAGGACCTGAGTGTGATCCCTAGCACAGGAAAAAAACAAAACAAACAAGAAAATTATGTATTTCTTTTTGGGGGGCATGGGGTACCAGGAATTGAACTCAAGGGCACTCATCCACTGAGCCAGATCCCCAGCCCTGTTTCATATTTTATTTAAAGACAGGGTCTCTTTGAGTTGCTTATTGCAGGATAAGTTGCTTATTGCAACCTTGCTTTTGCTGAGGCTGGCTTTGAAGTCTTGATCCTCCTGCCTCAGCCTCCCACACTGCTGGGATTACAGATGTACTCCATGTTCCTGGCCAGTATTTCTTTATTTAACAGGTAGGTTAAATAAAGAGATGACATTTTTTTTAAAAAACCCATCCCTTTATTTTGTTCTTCTGCCATTTACTGGAACCCTGTACCACAGAGTAAAGCAGGCTCATCCTTCTGCTTCCATCTCTCAGGGAATGTTCTAACACTTCTTTGAAGTGGCAGATAAGAAGAGTTGAATATTCTCATCTTTTAATTAAAAATATCTCCCTTATCAACTTTCTTTGATTCCAAGACTTCCAACCTTTATTTTATTTCATTTTATTATTTTATTTTATTTTACTCTCTCTCGGGGACTAAACATGGCTGTTATCTGGGAGGTGGACCATATTCAACTCCTGTCTCCTCAACAGAAATGACTTGAGTGGCTTCTTAGGGAAGAGAGCACATAAGTAAGTTTTAGCTTGAACAAGAGAATATTCCCCAGCTTGGGCTGCTGCAAAGCTTAAAGAAGGGTCCCTCTTGGTGGGGGTGAGGAAACCAAAAGCATAGGGCAGTAGTCTGTGACCGCAAATGACAGCCAGTTCACTGTCTGTGGCTGGTACTAGCTCGGGTTGATCTATGAGTTAGCACTCACTGTTTTATTCAGAGTTAAGTCGAGATGGAATCCACCTCATTCTCCCTGGAAATCAAGTCCCTAGATCCTTGAGTTCCCACTAAAGTGGGAAAACTACAGTATGAAGTTAAAATAAATAATCTGATTTATTTTTCAAAACCACCAAGGGAAAGGTATTTTTATGACCACATACTTGGGATGGTCTACTCAAGGGTTCAAGTATCCGATTAATTGTATCCATTTCATCTTTTCTGTGTACGTGTGGCCTTAGCAAGAAAGAGTCATACACAGGGAAGCCAGACCTGGAACATTTACCTCTCCTGGAAAGTGAGTGGAGGCTTCTGTCTCCTTGAATTTCTTTTTCAGATGGTTTCAGTTTTCTCTTGGGACAGGCCAGCAGGAGTCTGCATCACTGATCGTGGGTAGTTTCAGGTCAGAAAATGTTCTCTCTCTCCTTTTCCACTTTTTAACTGTGTTTATACAGAGAGTTCTAAAGACAGAATTTATGAATCTCAAGGCTCATAAACCACTCTCCACCCACCATATCGTCAGAAACTGCAACTTGTCTGTATCCACAGGCATACTGAGAATGTTCAACACCTGAAACCTACAACTAGGCAGCAAGCTGGAAAATTCAAACCTCCATTCATTTAATTTTTTTTTTTTTACAAGGCCCACCACCCCTGACAGCTGGCAGCTTATATTTTTCCAGCTGTGTTTTAACTTAACACCTTTTGGGACACTGTCTTCCAAGAGGATGTATTTGTGCTTTTCAAATCTTGCTTTTGGATTTTAAAAAAATGGAGCCCAGAGACTGTGTTGGACACATACTTATAAATCCATGAAGGCTTAGCTTACAGAAGCCACAGGAAATACTATGATATTTTGGAAAAGGTCGAGTTTCATAGATTCTGTAAGGCACTCAGCAGGTTGTAATTATTTCTTTTATTTAAAAGCCCTCCAGATATTTTCTTCCAGAGGGTCTGAAATTGAGGGTAGTAGACATTTTTTTCATACTGTACATTCTTTTTGGCCAAGTGCTGGAAATACACAGGAAATAAAGTGGCTTTGGAAGACCCAGTGGAGGCCAGTCCAAGGTATGAAGTCACTGTAACAGAAGGGGAAATGTCCCAACCGGCAGCACCAGTGGTTGGCTGCTGCTGTCCCCCTCCTGGTACAGGAGGGAAGATGAAGCAGGTGGACACACTGACCTGTTGTGTTTTAACAGAAACCAAATGTCCCTGTGTCCTCGGGCAGGCACAGCAGCTGGGATTGCTCAAGAGGTTTAGACACTGGCCGACAAGACAGATGTGTCGAGACGGCCCGGAAAGTGGAAAGAGTTGCCTGCGTCTTGATTCAGGGTCCTGATGCTGCTTTGGGCCCTGGCTTTTGCTGGGCTGGCTGAGGGTGAGGGCAGAACCAGCCATGTTGAGGCCAAAGAAAGCAGGCCAGTTCCTTGTTGACCAGCCTCTGGGCTGCCTCTTAGGAAAATCAGTGGCAAGTACTCTTGACTCAGACCAGAGACAGAGAGCAGGCCAGGCTTTTGGTCTCAGCTACTAAAAACAAAAGGAAAGAATCTGATTTTGAAGTGGAGGTAGAATAACCGTCTGACTCCCTCTCCTAGGGAGGGATAGGAGCCCATGGGGACAGACCTCCAAGGACCTCCACAGGTTCTTGGCCCCAGCCTCACAGTTCTCTCTGAGGTTAAGTGAAATTCTGGTGGAATCCTGGAAAGCAGAGAAAACTCTCCTGGAAAGAAATCTGGAGCAATCGAGGTCTTCTTTGTGGCTGTTTTGGGGTAAGCAGGGTTAATTTTAAGCAAAGGGGGTAGGAACTCCCGCCAGCATGAATGAAGCTCTCCTAAGACAGTCACAAAATGGCTTTTCAGAAAGAGCGGTCCATTGAGGTGGGAGCCAGTGGGTGAAATCACCATGGGCACAGAGCGTGGTGGCCAGGCATTGGCTGCAGTCAGCAGAACCCTGGCCTGAGCCCATCACACCCTCTAGCATTTCCATTTAATCAGCAGTGGAGGCCCCCCGGGTGAAATGAGGTAGGGAGGTTGTTCAGTTCCCAGTAGGTTTCCTAGGACTGAATTGATTCCTCCCTGGCTCCCAACTCAGAGAACATACCAGGAAAGAGTAGAGAAGAATCACGATTAGCCCTGGGCAGAAACAGTCCTGGAGGCATCCCAGATGCCACTGTTGTCAGCAGCGAAGCTTCAGAAGAGGCCACATTGAGTGATGGTTTGGAGACTTCTGTACAGTTCACAAAGCAGTTATCTTATGCAATCAGAACAGAAGTTCAAGGTGCAGGCAGGCATCACTATTGTTCTCTCCCCTTTACCTGTAAGGACACTGAGCTCATAGAAGTTAAGTGACATGCTCAGGGGACACATGGCCAATAACAGGAAGAACCATGACTCAAATTCAGGCCCCCTATTTCAGAGCTTTCATAACCATGACAAGAAGTCTACCTGGGGTATAACCAAGTCTCTCCACGGACATAAATCACTAATCACTAGAAACGGGGCATCTACAGCAAACAATACAAGTGTTTACATGTAACCTGTGTAAAATAGCTGCTTAGGTTTCCAGTGTCTACACAGTGTCCTTTCCAAAGAAGCACACAGATTTCCAAGAATTTAAAAGCAATTTGTATCTTTATTACAACTCTTCAGAAAATGGTCAAGGGTTCCATCTCTAGCTTACGGCAAATTTTCTGAAAGATCTTCTTGGCCAACACATCCTGAAAACCACTGATCACACTATGACAATGGCCTTAATCACTCCCCCTCCTCAAAAAGAGAATTTCCTTCCAGCTTTCTCTACAACCTCGCATCCTCCGGTTCTTATCTTTTCTTGCCTACCCCTTACTGTCCAGATTTAATACTTCCTCTTCCATGAGTCTGGTTTCCCCAGTGGAAGCCAATCAAATCATCCTGACTTCTTTTCTTCCTTTCTTTCACTCTCTAATCCAGTGCTCTGAATCGAAACATAAGACCAGCAGTCAAATTGGACCCAGGCTGCCTTCTCCCTAACAAGTGGGACAGAGAAAAGCGGGAATACATTTTTCCTCGTATGTGCAAATGGCATTGAGACCATGGCCCCAAACCCTCAAACCAAGGCAAGCAGTTCCTCATGTGCCTGGCAGAGTCTCACACTGCATGAGGGCTTAGCATTGGCTTCATGCCATCTGGAAATGGGCAGAGGGAGTGACAGATTTCCTCGCTGTGCCTTCTTTTTTCCACTTCTTTGATAAACTTCAGTCACTCTCAAGTTGATGTCCCCTGCCTTTTTGGACTCATAAGTATCTATAGTGGGCCTGAACTTCACTCATCTTCTCTTTCAAACTGAAGTGCTGCTTCCATTCCATTTTCTTGTGGTAGACATGAGAAGATTTCCACTTTGGCTTTGAAATGATCCTTCTAGGTGGCCTTGTAAACAGGACCAACCAGTGAGCAGCCACTTACCCTTCACTATGGAAATGTGCCTCTTTTTAATTTCTCCCTGTAACATAGAGCTGTTCCAATCAGGAGTAACTGTATGTACATAATGAAGTATAGAAGTCACGTCCATGTGTCCACACACCCACGTTCATTGCAGCCTTGGTCAATACAGCTAAGACATGAAATTGACCTAGGTATCTGTCAGTGGCAGATCTATAAAGAAACTGTGATACACATACTATTCAGCTTTCAAAGGGTGGATGGGAATCCTGGCATTTGCAACAACATGGATGAACCTAGAGGGCTTTAAGTTAAGTGAGATAAGGAGGCACAGAAAGTCAAATACTGAAGGATCTCACTTATATGTGGAATTTACAATAATAGAACTTATAGAAGCAGAGCCGGATGTGGTGGTGCACACCTGTAATCCTAGTGACTCAGGAGGCTGAAGCAAGAGGATCCCAAGTTCAAGGCCAGACTCAGCAATTTAACAGACCCTGTCTCAAAATAAAAACTAAAAAGGGCTGGGGATGTAGCTCTCTATGGTAAAGTGCCCTGGGTTCATTTCAATCCACCACCACCCTGCCCATCCCAGTCCAAAAAAAAGAACTCACAGAAGAAGAGGAGAGATCTGGGGATTGGGGAGATTTTGGTCCAAAGACACAAAATTTCAGTTAGAGAGAAGGAATAAGTTTATGAAATCTATTGTACATCATAGTGTCTACAGTTAATATATTATGTATCCGAAAATTGCTCAGAGAGTAGATTGTAAGTGTTCTCACCACAAAAAGAAATTGTTTATATTCAAGGTTATCTATACATTAGTTTTATTTAGCCATTCTACTACGTATACATATACCAAAACATGTTTTATACCATAAGTATATGTGATTTTTACCTTTCAACTAGAAAGTAAATTTTTTTAAACATTCCTTTCAAAAGAAGGTATCTCTGAGTACTGAGTTTGTGTGGTTTTCGCATTCTCCTACATGTTCTTCTGGATAGATTTATGCATTTACTTATCTGACTATTTGCTGTGAGCATATGTCATTTTTAATAATCAGTAGAAAAAATCAGAGTCATCAGAATTTTTTAAAAGAGTAACAGCGGGTCACTGTGTGTAGCAGAGAGGTGATATAAGAAACTTGGTAAGTGTTAGAGACAATAACTCCTAAAATTGTACAAATATCTGGTTGGGGCCGTAGGAATCATTTGCATTTCTCTCTAATCAATCTGGAATGGCTTCCTGGAGGAGACTGGATTTCAGAAGTTGCATAAATTCTGTGAGACAATCTTTCATATGACTGGAAGGGCAGGAGCTCCCAGGAACATCCTGAGGAAGCTGTTGCACGGTTGGGCTGAGGCAGGTATTAGGGAAGGATCAGCTGTGGCTGTGTAGGAAGTGTGGAAAGATGCAAAGTGGGTTGCTAAAGCCTCCCTTGTGAACAAAGAAGAGGCTGAGACAGAAGGGCCCTGAGACTGATAAGATGAAATTGGAAGGAGAAGGCTAGACTCCTGCAGCCAATCCCCAGAGTCATTAGGCCATTATAGCCATGGCTCCAGGTTTCTACAGCAAAGCTGGGGCCACTGGCCTTATCATAATGAATTATGGGGCATTTACTCCATGGCCTGGATGTAAACCTCCCTACTGTCCCCTGTCTGGCTGGAATTTAAATCTGAGCCATTGGTTCACTAAACTTTCTCTTTCTGTCCCTCATATCTTGCTAATGGTTGGTGTTGTGATTGGTTAGTTAGTTGAGGCATTTAGAGAGGATTTGGGGATACCTCAAGCTGTTATTGATACCCAGGCCAAAGCAAGGCATGTCCATTCATTCTAAACCATGCCATTTCTACACCTTAGCAGAATGCCTCAGACTTACATTACAGGTGAACTGAGTGTGCAGCCTCAAAAAATATCTCAACTGCTTTCTCACCTGGGGTTTACTCACCCTTTCAGGCGAGTCTGGTAGATGAACCAATTCTCCCTTCACTGGAAGTCGAGTCTGACCAACAGGATGGATTCTGCAAGCTTCTTCCACCTGGCCATAAAGCCACCAGAGCTATGATATAGAGGTGCTGTTAAGAGTAAAACAGTTTAAAAAAAAAATACATTGTTTGATCCTGCATGTACACTTAGCTGTGTCACTTTTTGTTAGTTTTTTTTTTTTTTTGAGATAACAACAACAACAAATAGAGTTAATGGCTCCAAGTACCACTGCTATTATTTCATTAAAATTTGTGCTGAGAGAAGCAAGCTTCCTGGGGTGGTTCCCACCATTGCTCCAAGTAAGCGTCCAGCTCCTGGTTTTTTGGCATGCACACCTTCGAAGCAATTACTGTTATTTACCCCTGCCTGCTCAAAGAGAACCAGAAGACTGTTTTACCGAGACAGTTCGGCTCTCGACACAGCCTAACTGTCATTGTCATTGGTGCCTTTAATGATGTCTCAGGCTCCAGTTCACATCCAGGACTGTGAATGGTTTTGCCAGACCCAATTGTGTGTCTGCGAATGAGCTGGAGCTTTTGCAATTTAAATGGACAGGCAAAGTTCATGTTCTGTTTCACTTCTCACTCTGTGGGCCCCCTCAGGCTGTGCTGCTTTATTTGTCTGTTTTTGTGTGAGGTGATTTTTCTTCTGAATTGGGGTGGGGAGGACAATGCGGGAGGGTAGCCCACACATTGCTTGGGTTTATAGAATCCTTTGGGAATTCAACCACTGAGCCTCGGACTGAGAAAGAATCCAGAGGCCTTTGTTGTAATGGATTGATAGTAACTTTTAAAAATCGAACCAAAAAAAAAAAAAAAAACAGGGACTGATCATTTCAGATATCTCTTCCAGATTCCCTTGTTCTCTTTCTCTCTTTCCCAGTGGAAGAGAGGAGTCGGGTAAGAGAAGAGAGTTCTGTGTCCAGAGGAGATGGACACAAATCTCCTTGCTCCCCTTCAGTTTGCAAGTTGAATGTTTTCTTGCAGGAGAGAAAAAAAAAATGTTAACATGGGGAAGGAGCCTGAAAAGTACATTGTCTCAGAGAAACTCAGATATAAAACCAAGAGGAAACTGTTTCCTTCCTCAGTTCCTGGGAGGGCTCAGCAAGGAGAGAGGACAGTAAATATGAGGAATGAAAGGCTCTGGGGGAAGGAAGGTTCACTGCCCAGCAGGAGCCTGGGAGGCCCCCAGATAGGGCTGAAGCTCGTGCTGGACGTTTGTGAGGCACGCATTAAGAGACGTTAACTTCCCTCCAGATTGAGTCGCTCCCCACAAAATCTTTCTTAAAGTGTGTTTGAATCCTGCAGTATTTTTCTCCAAGGGGGGAAAAAAAAATACAGAGAAGAAATTCATTCCTCTTCCCCCCCACACTCCTCCAGGGCCTCTGTATCTCTTTTCTGATACTGTGAAGACACCCCAAACTTCCATCTCACCTTCAGAATCCCAGAAAAGGCCTTGCACGGGAGAGTTTTCCATTAAACACAGGGCCCAGGGCTCTGCTATGGGTTGAATTGTGAGAATTGTGTCCCCCCCTTCTCCCAAATTCATAGGCTGGCATCCTAATCCCCAGTCCTTCAAATGTGACCTTATTTGAAAATAAGGCCATCCAGTACTTCTGGAGTGGGGTGGGTCCTTATGAAAAGGGACACTAGGCAGGACACTGTGTGAAGAACTGGAGTCGTGCTGCCCTGAGACAAAACACTACAAGAAGCTAGGGCAGAGGCCTAGAACAGATCCTCCCAGCACCATCCCAGGAAGTATAACCCAGCCAAGGACTTGAGCTTGGACTTGCAGCCTCCAGATCTGCTAAGCAATAGGTTTCTGTTGTTTAAGCCACCTTGCCTCCTTGCCTATGGTATTTTGTATCAACATTCCAAGGAATCTACTACAAGCCCATGATACTTTCAGGGACCCACTAAACTATATTAATTTCTTTTCAAATTTGAGGGAAAGGTGAATATAATAATAATAATGAATATGTAATAATGAAATCCAGCATATATTATATTTGTCTTTATACCAGTGCAGTGATGAAATGCCTTTTTTTTTTTTTAATGTAGGAAAGGGTTTGAGAAGGCAAAAGTGCCCTAAGCCGGCAAAACATGTGCTGCAGCCCAGAGGCTGGGAATTGATTTGGAACAGTTGAGAGGCCCCTCTCCTGATGGGTAGGGCAATACCAAATGCTGTTGGGGTGGGGATTAGCCCAGGTAGCTAAGAGGTGTCTGTAACACTGTTGCAAGAGAGTCTTTCCCTCCTGCAGTGTTTCTTATGCTTTTGATATCTGTAAAAGGAGACAGCAGTCTCCAGATCACCTTCATCTGGTAGGTTGTCCATGCTCAGGTATTGCTGAAATGCCAAGTGAAATAGAATCCATCGTAGCCACGCCCTATCCCTTGAGAAATTGCTCACTAGAGAAGGCCAAGCTTAAAATGAAGTCTGTGCTCCTCACTCCGTTCCCAATAGGTCTTTCTTCTCAACTGTTTCTCCCATTCCCTTTCAAAAGCTGTATTACTTATTTATGACCCAATCCAGTAGAAATAATATGCACTTAACTTGCACTTGTAACTGTTATCCTATTAATTACTCAGTTAAAAACCCATAAATGTGGACTGCTGTCACTAAAGTATGTGCCAGAATCCTCACAAAAGGGAGAAGTGCTTGAGAAATTTGTTGATTAGGATCCTGTGTGTGGTTCTTAGAAGTCACATAGCCTGAAGTTCCAGGAGCCAAGTAGCCTGTGAAGATTGAACCATGGGATTCAAGTGAATCTCTTTTCCTGACAAGGAATAATCAGAGGAAACCTAGCTGAAGCACACAGGTAATTCTTAGTCCAGATCTGATGTGTACATGAGACTCTCAGTCCTGGTTCTATAGACTGGTGATTCTTAAGCTGTAGTGAGCATCAGAACCCCCTAGAGGGTTGACTAAATGCAGGTTGCTGGGCCCACCTGGAGTTCCTGATAAGTAGACCTGGCAGGGGACACAAGGATTTGCATTTCTATAGTTCTCAGGTACTACAGATACTGCTGGTCCAGGTGCTGCTCTCTAAGAACCACTAGTCTACACATGAACCTTCAATTGGTGATAATTGCTAATTGGAGGAAGAAAACACTATCTTTCCATTACTGGGGCTCATTACAGAATTTTTATATAGGAATGAGCTGCCTAAAGTTATAGAACCTCCTTTTCTGGAAACAGGTAGGAACAGACATCATCTCCTTTCCAGAAGGGATGTATACAGTTGGGCTGCTTGAACATGCAGGAGTAATGACAATGTGGTCAGCATGATTGTACCCTACTGTGGTTCCATGCATGTGATATATGCACTCACAGTGGTAGTAGCAGACTGGCCCAGGATAAAGGTCCTGTGGGGCTTCAGATTTGAAAGTACACTTGAATGCTGAGACACTTAGGAGCAGATGTAGAGATGGGGTCCCAGTGAGGAGAAGCAGGGGTTATAAACATCTTACAAGCCCTCAGTCTTCTGCCTTCTGGGCAGTAGGAAGCTGGAAAGAGCTGGAATTTTCCATGCTGTGCTGCCTTAGCCAAGGTGTGTTTATTGAATGGCTTTCCCCTGCAAGTGTCTGTGCTGGGCAAGGTGGAGAATGCTGAGGTGATTCATCCAGGGGAGCTGACACTCGAGTCAGAGAGTGAGGTAGGTCCATAAATCATTATGATACATGCTAGCTAGGATCATGAAACAGACTTACAATCTTCAAAGATGCTCCAGAAATCACCAAACTCCAGTGTAATTATCAGGAGTGGGGAAAAGGGAGTATCAGATCAGAGTTCTTTCAAATCAGAGAATATCAAATCAGAGTTCGTGAACTGAGACACCAATGCTGAGTGCTGGTCTATGCAAGGGTCCTCCTCTAGGGGCAGGAGTCCATCTCCTCAAATTACTGAATGCTGAAGGACATTCAGTCATGCAGGCTGGAGAGAGGGGCCAGAAGGGATCATATTCTGAGCTGTTTTCTTTAATAACCCAGCCCTCCTGTCATACTGCTAGAGTCTCCACCCTCTGCTTCAGGTCCCTGCACTAGCCAGATGATCACTCTGAAAGTTGGAAGGTCAACCAGAAAGCACTATTTTAGGATACATGGAACCAGGGAGGAAAAGCAGAAGATGGAATCTGGGCCCTATTCTCAGCCAGCAGTGAATTGGCAATCGGAATTACAGCCCCAACCCTACAACCTGTACAACACTTTCCCCAGACTACTTGCTTCTGATCCCTAGGTGACTCCTTAGAGGAGAAATGTAAGCAAGATAATCAGGAGAGGTAACTGCTGAGCTGTGATAGATAACTGTCACAAAGGGCATGGATACACCTGATCTACTATTGGGTTGAGAATTGGGGTGGAGGACTAGCCTGGGTCTGGATGGTCAAGTCACAATCGGTAACTCAACCTTTCTGTGGTGACCCTTTGCTGCTTCCCAATATTTCAACCAAATGGAAGTGAGGGATTCAATTTTATCTCCAAAAGCACTGAATCTAGAGTCTACTGTGCTGCTCCTCTTGTTTCCTGACAAGGTACCTTGTGAAATATGGACCACTGAGCGAAGTTCATCTCTTCTAGGAAGTCTTTTCCAGCCATGTTCAATTCACATGCACTTCTCTGAACACAAATATTTTGTTACTGAAGTTCTGTTTACCTTGCCTCTTTTGGAGGTGAAAGTTGTACTGGTTTAGTTAGTTTATTTTGTGTTTGTTTTCTTTTCTTTTTTTTTTTTTAAGGATGTTTACCACAAAAGGTTGGAGGTTCTTACAAGTGCAACTGGTTTTATTTTAATTAAATAGCATTAGTTTCTATCCCTACATAGCTAATTAGGCAGTTAGGGTGTAGATGTCACATGCTTTCCCAGGCACATATTAGAATGATGCCTGCCACAGATTTAATAACACTTGCTGGTCCTCACTTCTTAAAAGGGCTACAGAAATAGTGTTTGACAATATTATATAAAATCAACCTTTTATAAAGCAAGCTATGTTTAGTTAGGGGTCAGATGATGCTTTGTGCAGTATGTCTTGTCACAGATGTCTTTTATCATAAGCAACAAATCTTTCTGTGTTGGTGAATATCTCTGAGGCAGATGTCCTGTGACCCAGGGTGGAGGTTTATTCTTTGTTCTGTGATATATTTGCCTTCTCTTCAATTGCAGGCTCAGTGACTCAGCTTCTTTCTTGCCTCTGAAGAGATGTCAGTGACTGTTGTTTTGCTCTCTGATGCTTTGTACCTCAGAGATTTGCTTTTGTAAACTGCATGGCTAAGGTGCACACCTTAAATAACACCATTAAATAACTCTCTTTTATACCCAACTGTGCTGCCCACAGTTGTCTGCAAGTCAGTCTGAGTGTACACAGAGGAGAAAATGAAACAATAAAAGCAGGGTAGAAACAAACACCAGATTGATGTGTTGGAAATGCAGGGGCACAGTTTAGTTATCCACTGTCAAAAGTGTCACAGAGATGTCTAGCCCCATCTGTCACTTCAAAGAAGCTACATGATTACCATGACATTAAAGGCAGGATTGAACGGTCTTTAGGAAGAGTGTACTGGACCTTTCTGCAGCATGTTACTAAGGTGTGTGGATCTCTCTCAAACCAGGAAACTTACTTTTCTCTAAGTATCTGAAAATGGAAAAGGATACACCCAGGACATGGAGAAGTCAGAGGTCCCAAGAAGCCTAATAGTGGATGGTTACCTTGCTGACTCTCCTTTTAGCAGAGACCAGCTTTCAACCCTCATAGACTCAAAAATGAGTCTTTGCTATGTCTAGAGATGAGAGGACAGACTCAAATCTCTCACACTGACAAAACTGAATATCCCTTTGTTTGTTTAAAAAAAAAAAGATTTTTCCAACTATCTCTTCAAGAGAGTAGATTGTAAATTCAGGGAGTTAGTTTGTTTTAGGGTAAATGGTTCTCAAACGTTATCATGCATCAGAATCACGTGTTTAAGTCCAAATTGCTGGGCCCCACCCTCAGAATCTCTGATTCTGTTAAGACTGGACTAGGACTCAAGTTGTCTCTTCCAACAAATGCCAGGTAATGCTGATACTGCTGGCCCAGGATCACTCTTAGGAAACACTGTGTTAGGGGCCATGTTGTGTGGATATTAACTGTAGTTAAACACTAAAATCTCAAGAGAGATCTCATCTTCTGAAAGGCTTAAGAACTGATGCAGATTGAAGATCAGCAAAGTTGCTTCTCCATCTCCCTCTCACAATCTCTTGTTTTGACTCCATAGCTGGTTTTCCCTTTCCTCTCTTCCCTTTCCTATTCCCATCTCAATCCTTCTCCATATGCATCTGCCTCACCCCCTCATGTCTGTATAGGGGAGGTGTCTAACACATAAAATAGATAACCCAACTTCTCAGCCACTGTGAACAACTGATTGGGTCCCCAGGCCTGAAAAATCCCAAGAGGGACTTGACTCATTTTTGTCTCTATGACCCTCCTTTCTGCTTCCATGTCCAGACTTGGTTATCCTCCCTTCTTTTGACATATTTGTAAATTCAGGCAGGTTCTGGTCAAATTTTGCCTTCCAGAAGTCTCTGGAAGGTACCTTTGCATATCTGCCATCATTCTTGATGTAGGATCATGCAGTATAACTTCCACACTATATTCTTCTTTCTTTCTTATTACTCATTCTTGGGGAATACCGTTTGTAATCCCCAAATATTGACAACATTAACATTTACATTTAAAGCTTAAAGTTCTCCTGCATCAAAATTTGTTCTGTCCTTGCAATCTCACACTTACACTGCTCATCCAGCATTGAGGGAGTCGGCTACACACGGGCACTTGCTTGCCTGTGGGGCCTTAATCATAGATTGCTGGCACCCACAGTTTGTTTTCACAATTTGTTGAGCATTTGTTTTCTAACTTTTCCTCTTCCCTATCTCAGTGTGGTACTCTGTTCATGGTTGTAACCATTGGTAGTTTTACTAATTCAAAGAAATCACCCAAAGAAAGTATGTGTGTGTGGGGGGGGGGGGGGAGTTTGTGAAATGAGTAGGGGAGGAGGTTGAAAAGGACATTGACTAATGTATTTCCATATTTAGCTCCATTTCCAAATTTAGGGAACTCATAAGAAGTATAATTGAGTCTCCTACTTATAAAAGTTCTGAGCCAGAATTCCTCCAGAGGAACAGGTTAATACCATCCTGGCAATAAAGGGGCCAGCAGCAGAGCAGGCGCACATTTATTTTCCACACAGTCCCCAGGGCCTGGTGTTTATGAGAGTCCCTTTAGAAGGAATTTTCTATAAAAAGAGGGAGGTTTTTTTTTTTTTTTTTTTTTTTTGGAATGAGAATAGTATGATGGAAAAGGAGAAATGTATTTGAGTGTGCCTCTTTGAGGGCTGATAACAGGACATTATGTGTATGTGTGAGTAAACGTGAGTGGAAATGCAGGCAGGTGAGCACATGTGGGTGGGAGTAGGTGTGTCAATGTTCATGTGTAAGCATATGTAGGAGCAGTGTCTGCATGTGTGTCAGGATGTGTGAGTGGGTGTGTGCACGCGTGAGTAAGAGAGAATGAGAATGATTGTCACATCTCCGACAAGCTGGAAGGGCTTGTTCAACCTCCCTCTGACACAGTGGCTCTAAGCTGGCCAAATCACATTAAGGCCTTTTATTTTTAATTTGCTTAATTTTTATGATGAGGAGAACTTGTGTAACACTAAGTAAGCTTCCTGAAATGTAGTGGTAGTCTCTGCTAGGGACCCAGCCAGGAGGCCAGCTGTTTGCTGAGGTTTGCCACAAGGGAGAGAGGTTTTGGCCTCACTTCCATGTAGGCGCCCTGCCCTACCACTTCTCGGGAATCTGAAAGGTGCTGGCTCACCCTCACCTACCTTTCCATCTTACACAACCCAGCATCTTGACACATATCCTCCTGTTGGTTTCAATCTGTTTTCTGGACTGGTGACTGCATTTTAAAGCATTATATGATATTCTTCCAAAAGAGGTCCCTTTAAAGATATCTAATTCGAGGCTGTATATGCAAAGACTGCACTAACCAAACAAGTTTTAGGGCGACACCTTTATTAAGTGCTTGAGAACTCTGTGTGCAAAATATCTGCTAGAGATGCATCCTGTTCCATTATACAGTTGATTCAGATGATCGTTCAACTTCACATCAACTATAAACTGAGTACCCACTTGGACTCTAGGGGAGCACAACTTTGCCTACACACAGCTTCTAATCTGGTATTGAAGGATCCTAATGTACTATCTAAGGGAGACCTCCCATTTTCCCTGGGGCTTGTCCTCCTCTCCAGATACTTGGCTAAAGACAAACCCCGACAGCAACTTTAAGCTTATGCAATTCATGTCTCCTTGTGAAATTCAAACCTGTGTTTGGTAATAATGGAGACGACTCCTGTGACTGAATGACAAGCTGCATTTCATTTGGGCCCTAACTAGAGTCCATTGCTAGTGGCTCTCTGGAGTGCTGAGTGCAGAAGAAATCTGAGGCTGAGTCCTGGTTCTGTGCAAAAGAATACCATGATAGATTAGTGATATCTTCCTTAAACACAGAGCGGGGTGTTAGTGGGTTTGCCCTGCATGCTTCCTCTGCTCCAGTTTACAAAAACAAAAACAAACAAACAAAAACTACTTTTTAAAAGAAATTCATTTTTATTCACCTCAAGTTAGCTTTTGCATTTAAGAGACTGATTCTTTAGTGAATTTGGAATTCTTTTTAAAATTATTTTTCTGATTTTATCACAGAATGCATCTCTTCTATTTCATCACAGAATGTATCTCTCCTTCCCCAATTTGAGAATCTTCCCCCACCAGAAACAATGTTTTCAAATGGAATCATATGTCTGGGGGAAAAGTACCCAACAAAATCAAGCCATTGCTTATTCCATATACGTTTTTAAAGAGAATGCTGTGTTGGCCACCCTGAGACCAAAAAAATGGACTTCCATCGGTGGTATTCAGGTGTACTTATTGAAGTCTGGAGTGTGGCCTTTTGCTTGACACCTGCTCAAGTGACCACTTTCATATCCAGGAGTTGTTTACCCGATGTGGCTCAGAATTCTCAAGCTTCTTGAGTTAAAACTGCTAGGCTGCTTCCCCACTTACTGGGTTAGCATCAATGTGTGCCAGATTCTTGTCAAGAAACAATGAAAATGCTATTATTTCTATAAAAGGAAGCATTCCTTTCCTTATAAAAGAGTGTCTCACTTAGATTTTATTGAATCATGAACATTCAGATTGTAACACACCTTTCTGTTTATTCTACATCACCCCTTACAGCAGTTAGAAAGTCATACAAATATGGTATAGATATATTGACTCAGAAACCAACCATGATATATTATTAAATAAAATGAAACAAATCACAGAAAAGTATACAACTAAAAATGCAAATGAATACACACTCACATATATACACATTTAAATACATACTTAGAGCATATAGAGTATGCAAGAAATTAAACTGAAAGTTTTTACCTTGGAAGAGAGGAAAGGGATTGGGGAGTGTGGGGGAAGTCAAAGGGATCTTTTGGTTTTTATTCTACATATTACTATATTTTTTTAGCTTTTTATGGCCAGTGTGTATTATTTCTGGAAATTAAAGAGAAGTTTAAATTAATTGGGAGATGATAGCAAAACAAATCAGACAATAAAAGGTTAAGACCATTGGACCACATTCAAATATCCAGAATGAGAAGAATAACAACGGATGATCCTCAGTCACCCCAAGGTTTCCAGCTGCTAGCAGTCACCTCCAGGGGTCCTGTGGGCACACACAAAATGCAGGAGGAGAGCCAGCTTCCCTCATAGAGGAAGACCTCCCGGCATCATCCGCTCAGCCCCCTCCTGCAGTCAACTGACAGGAGACAAGAGGACAAGATGCTCAGAGTTCATGTGGAACTGGTGGCTACTTAAACATGATGTCAAGGACCACTTCTTAAAAATCGCTTCCCAAATGTTAGCTGTTTACGCATCTTTGTGGTTTTATTTATTCTAGTATGACAAGAGACTTAAAAGAGGAATGGGTCACAGCAAGGACCACTTTGATTCAGTGCTGCTAGTGTTGCTATTTCTAGAAATGGAACCAGAAAAGAGAGAATCTAGCCTTTTTTTTTTTTAACTGTCGCAACTAAATCTCTTGTCAGCGACTAGCCTTAAAGCAGAGAAGATGTTAAATAGAAAATACTCACCATACCCCTGACTGTGTAAAATGTAAATTGAGTTAAACTTTACATATTGGGTTTAAATGAACTGGTGACTGTATAAATAATTACAATCCAGTTGGAATGGATTAGAGGCCATTAGGTGATACAGTTCTTGTGCCAGGACAGACCTACCCTAACCTAAGTACTTTAAACAAGATTCTTGTCCAAAGATCCCCTGAGCCTACTAAAATTCCTAGCCAGGCTTGTATTGCAATGTACATGTGTAACTGATCAAGTCTGTGTATTGCATCTTATATGCTCACAACTTTGGGAGAATGTTGATGTTGAATTTTCACATTGAAGAACACAGATACATAAGTGATCTATCCAAGGTTACTATAGAGACACACTAATCTGCACCTGAACCCCAGGACTCCTGACTCCAGAGTTTCTTTTGGCTGGGGATTCATATCCAGAAGGCTCTGTTGAGATATAAATTGGTGGAGTTTGGAATAAAGAATGTGATTAATAGATTTTGAACCCTTCTAGTTAATGTCCATCCTCTTTTGTGGCATCCATCAGGCTCCAGCGATGGTGTCTTGGTGGAGCAGCATAGAAGTTGAGGCATTCAGAGCACTGGGTGGGGAATCTGAGAGGGAGCCCAATGTGGGGGGGCTGCATCTCACAGTGATGGATACCACGGATGGGAGGTAAAATCAGCACTAGCTTCGCCTCTTCATTCTGGCTTCCAGCTCCTGTCTCGTTAATAGTAATTAAGCCATGGTTTAAAACCTCACCAAAGAGAGTTCTAAATACCACACTTGTGGAGATAACAAAGTGCTAGCTCTCTGTTCCAGTGGGATAGCATGAGGGGAGACCTCTGGCAGATGAGATGAATAATACCTTACCGTCATGTAATAGCTTTATATTTTATGAATTTTTCATCTATACTACTTTTCACATTGGGACTTGCAGTCCAATTATGCACAGATGTGAGATGGTTCCCCTACTTCTAAGTTTCTTGAGGGCAGGATCTGTGCCTGCCTCATCTTTGAGTGTTGAGAATTGAACAGAAGCCCACAGCATGTGCTTCTTGAAGTAATAAATGGATTATCACAAGTTAACACGACTTAAAATTCTCTTTAGTGTATGTTATATATGTAAGTGCATTGCACTTATAAAACTTTAGAAAGCAATAGACTCATAATCTGTTCTTTATATTAATCTGCTTATCCAATTTTATGAGTGAATTGTGTGTCTAAAGATGTCTTGAATGAGGAGAATGATGGTTTATTTAAGAGTGATATTTTAAAGTGGAAATGAACTAATGTCCTATGTTCTCTCTGTTAATGAGCTATAACTTTCTCTTCAACCAAATAGGTCATCAAATAGGAGCAACCTAGTCCTTCCATAAGCAGAGACCATATAATTTCTTCTATATATTGCATAGGTCTAACATCAGTGGGCATATTGCAGATCCCACATTGATATTGTTGAATGGTAAGAGCATATTTGTCTTTCAGTAATTGATTCTGGTTTCTTAAAATTTTTTTTAATTAAATAGGAAGCCTCATCTTATCTTGTTAAATTCTCCATAAAAAATAATCCCCCATATGGGAAGTAGAAATGAGGTTTTACTTCCAATAGCATGCAAGAGCAAATGGAAAAATTCCTTTGGCATTCATTCCTTTGATACAGAGGAAAAACACTGGGCTCAGTGTTTCCCTAACCTTGGTTTCCCAGTCTCCGAGTTAAAGTGGGGATGCAGCCCATTGTGAGCAGGCAGACCTTTCAAAGAGGTTGGCTGTGCATTTGAGGGGAGGAGGTGAAGCCAGGTGCAGGAGTGCATTCAGAGGGGATGGATACCTTCAGAGTGCTGTGAATGTCACAAGGGCCCTGCAGCTCTCCTAGAGTTTCACTTGGCAGGCAGGCACCCCATTGAAACTATCTCCCCAGGGATCTCATGGGATCGGAGATCCTGCTCCTTGTCTTACTGGGTGGGATAAGAGTGACACTGGTTCACATAAGGACAGAGACAGATTCTTTTCACTTGTGAGCCATTGGGGAAAAAATGTCCCAAACAACCTGTCCCAGGCCCTTTTCCCTTCTTGCATGAGTCCCAGTTGCTTCTCCTTTGCATCTTTCTTCCCAGCGAGAAAGAACTAGGCACCTGAAATATATAGCTGTCTGCATCCTCTCCCTGGTTTCTTTTGTGCCTGAAGTTTTCTAGTTGACAGTTCAGAACTTGGGTTCGTAAGGAATCGCTGTCAGAGAGAGGAATGTAAGGCTCTTAGTTTGGACAGGATTTGAGCAGTCTGTCTGAATCCTAGCTTTTGTCTGGAAACGTTAAGAACTATTACAGCAATGTGTGCCTGGTGGACTGGGAGTGTAGGTAAATCTAAGCAGGGGTCTGTTTGCTAAGGAAGCTATGTTGGGAATTCAGTAGGTTTTGCAACCGTCGCATATTCCAAGTCATATTAAAACCTAAAAATGAGCATAGGGAAGCAATTACAAAGAGGGGAAAGGAGGCGCAAGTATGGTTGAGTTTCAGGCTATTCTTGCCAAAAAGAAAAAAGCAAGCAGCGGGCTGAGTTCAGCAGAGCAGTGGAGTTAGCTGAGGGCAGAAATATTTGTCTTTCTGGTGGTGAACGTCAGTGCAATCTTGGGGCTTGCTGGGGAAGGAACCCAGCCAACCTGTGAGAGCCGCTGTTTGTGAGGTGTTCATGGGAGTTTGCGATCAAAACGATTGTGAATGTGAAAGTTATTACTGCTCAAAAAACACTTTATATCAGGGTTAATTATAAGGCGATTCTGTAGTATAATTAGTGTTCTTTCTATGGAGGATTAAGGGGCTCTCCTAAATGGCCTTTTTGATTGCCTTCTTCCCTTTTTTAATTTCCTCCTTGTCCTTTTTGATTATCTACCCCACGACCCTCAGGGCTCCTCAATGTAATACAATTAAAATAACATTTTTGTGTTAGAGGGTTTTATTTTATGAGCTATTAACCCCCTGCTTGCCTGAAGTCTGCTTCCGTCTCCCCGCGCACCCGCCAGCCCCCAGACACAGTGGCGCGTCTGCAGCCCCACGGGAGAGACACGTGCAGATGAGGCTCCAGGCTGGGCCCATGCAGAGCAGGGCTGAGGGACTACCTGGGCTTGGTCTTAAAAGAGATGATTGGATGCTGGCTCTCCAGCAGGAATGAAAGGGAAAAGAGCTCTCTCGTGGCTCAGCTAGCTTTCCTATCACCTTGCAGGCTGAGTCATGTGACCTTGTTCCATTCTTTTCATGTTCTGTGCCATGGCAGATGGCTTTGCACACAGTAGGTGCACCAAACTGGCCATGCGTGATCCTGCTTAGAGCCATTTGCCTTCTTTATTTTTGCAATTCCGAGACAACCAGGAATCCAGACATTTCAACTTGCTTTTCCCATGGGTCCTGCACCCGTTCACTTATTAGACTTGCCTGCTCAGTCTCTCATTTCCCTTTACTGCAGCATGGAGGGACGAGTTTAATTTTGGAGTCAGATAAACCTGGAGTCACTTCCCGAAGCCACCACTTGTTTGAATTACATAAATTCTCTGAGCCTCATTTTAATCATGGGAAGAAGACAAGTACATTTAAGTCAACATTTGAGGGTTATTGTGATGATTAAATAAAATCCAAAGCAAGAAAAAAAATTTGCCCAGATTTAATTTAGGCCATTCAAGAACTGTTGTGTGTCCCCACCACCACCATTCACTCCCATCCACTGTCACCCTCATCCTCCTCCTTTATTGCCATTCCCATTTGACCAAAACTTCTACAATTCTGCCTGAAAACTGCTCTATCAGATCTACTTCCATTTCACTTATAAGTCCAGTGAAGAACATTTATATTAGGTTTCGTTCAAGGATATAATCTTTAGGTGAGATTCCATGGCCTCTCCCTACCCACAATGGAAGCATTCCTTGAGTGACTGCACTCTGTGAAAAAACCCAGGTGGCACAAGTTACAATGGTCTCTTGTGAGTAGTTTCCACAGAAGACAGACAGAAATATGGGGACCATGAATTAGCAATGCAAAAGTTAAATACAGCCAGACACAATAGTACTTACGACTAAGTTACATCAAGTAACTAAGAATCATCAAGTAATAGCCCAGGTAATAAGAAGATAGACAACAAAAGAGGAGAAAGACCATGTCAGAGCAAGAGAAAGAGAGAAAAGACTTTGGTTCTGGCTGAAGTGTTCTAAGCTGAATCGGAGGGTGGGTGGGATATTGACATGACTGAACGCATGAGATAATTAAAGTGCCCATTTCAGTTTAGAATGTGGGACTTCCAAGTATAGTAAGTTAGACTGAAATCAAGTCAATTTCATTGTCACTAAGCAGGAAGATCTTTTTTTTCCTTGGAAAAGTATGCTTGCTTTCTGTTTGATTAAAAACTGGACACATATGCTTTACAATGCACAGATTGGTAGTTGTTTAATTTTGGAAGCATCACCTAGACAGATAGAATTATCCAAAAAAGGCAGGTGATGATGCAGAGCCATCTTGAAGGAACCAGTGTGGAGAGTGTGGAGCCAGGATCTGGATGTGCCTCTCTGGGAGGGTGACCAGTGGATCCCAGGCACAGTGTTCACATAAGTGATAGGGCCCTCATTCAACCAAACACGCACACATTTATTAAGTATCTGCTATGGCTCACATGTGTTTCTGGGGACTGACAACTTGAGAATGAGTAGGACATAGTTTATTTTATCCTGTGGAGCCCACTATCCAGTGGTACTCAGGCTTGGAAGCTCCCACAAACCCACCTATGGGGTTGGGGAGGGATTGCAGAAAGGTTGGCACCAGTATTCTAAAAAGTTCTCAAGGTTTCCAAGACTATTTAGGACACTCCATGAAAGTCCTAAGGCCAAACAATAGGGAAAGCCTAGGAAGTCTGGAAAGCAAATCTGCAGTTCCATCAGGAGCCCTGCAGAACCCAAGCACTTGGGTAAACTATAAGAAGCCCATCTGTGAACAAAGTATGTGAGTTCAAATTTGGGCCCCACCACTCATCAGCAGGTTATATAAATTCTCAGGTCTTCACTTGCTTCATCTAGGATAGGGTAATCAGAGCAATCTCAAAAGGTTATTGTGAAGAATTAATAAGTACTTAGAAAAGGCTTGGAATGCTGCCTGACACCTGAGCCCTCAATGGAAGTTATCTGTGATAATAAAAATCAATGTCCTTACTATATGATCTAGTAGAGTAATTGTATGTATTCTTTATGAATTTAGACATGTTTGTGTTTTCCTGAGAAGATTTGACATGGCCTATAGGACTACAGAGAATACAAAAGATAAAAATTCAGTGAATAAATTAGGGTACAAAGAAAACAAGGATAGAAAGAGCAAAATAAAGCCAGAAGCAAAGTAAGAATACAAATTGCATGCTATTAGATCTGGTACATTTGCTAAGCCTTAAAAAGAATATCTTTATGTGAAAGTAAATACATAAAAAAGTACATAGTCTCTTGGAGGTCAAAGGCTTCTGAGTTACTTTGGCAGAGATGGACCCCAGCTTTGCCCTGGCTGAGGTGCCTGCCTTGCACACCTCACATGATCCATGCGTTTCGTTCTTCTCATCCTCCTAGTGGACTGAGAGCTTGCCTTGGTCCTTCTTACAGTCTCTAAATCCCCAAAGCAGAATATTGCATATAGTAAACACTCCATAAATATTTATTGGTATGTTATTTGAATGAATGAATGAATGAATGAATGAATGAATGGATACATGCATGGCTTTTGGGATAATCCTATCTGGGGCCATAACTTGGATCCTAATCAACCATTTGTGAATTTATCCCACAGTTGTTTTGGTGTGAAGTTTTCCAGCAAGAATTCTTTGCTGAGGATATTTCATTTATTTTATTTAGGAAGACTCAGTTTTTCAAATCATTTCACTGAAGAAGTGTTCAACCAATATAACCTTTCCTTCGCTTCCCACACCCCATTCTGAGCTGACCTGAGGGTGAGAAATTTCAAAGAAAATAGAATTTCCCACAAATTTTGTGCGGATGTGTATGGGAATGGTCTGATAGGATCACATTTGTCAGTCTTGATCAGTTTTATGGTAACAAATGGTCTTTACTTTGCTCTTTTCAGCAAACCTCTGAACCTTTATGCTTATCTAAACTAAAAGTAGCTACAATTGCTAAAATAAAAGTCCACATATTAAGCTACTTAGTAATGTATAATTATTAAGCTTTTCATAAAATATAATCTTGGCATTATCTTCCCTGGCTTCCTTCCTTGAGTAAAAGGTCTGTGCTCTGAGAAAAACTCATATGTGTTATTAAAATATTATTTTTTAAAAAGTAAGATTCAATTTCTGGACACTCCTTAAGATCTAAGCAGCCTAGGGACAGATGATCCAGAGTGCCTAGGGCTTCCTGGAAGCTAGTTTTGTTCCATCTTTGCAGACATCTGGTGCGAAATTAAGATTAATGGTAGTACGCATCTCCAATCGCATGCTGGTGTGCAGAATTCCGTTGGCTGCCCATCTCACTGTACTCTAGCCACTTCTTTGGAAGTATTCTCATTGTCTGTGAGACATGGAGAGCGAAGGATGAGAATGGGAAGGAAAGCCCTCATGTCTGATATTGAATGTTTTCATCCGACTGAGGAGGTCTATCTCAGCCAAGGGGGTCCTCCTTTCCAGCATTCTTTTTAGATGACCACAGGACACGACTGGCCAGGAATGACCAGAATCCAGCCTTGCTGGCATGCAGCACAGGGCCAGGCCATTAAGGAAGCTCACAAGTCCCAGGCAGTCAGCTGAACCAGGGAGGAGCAAGCGGAGATGAGGTCCCTAGGTGGGCAGGGCCCAGAGTCCAGGAGGTCAGGAGATGACCAGAGCAGCAAGAGATGCCAAGAGCTCTGATTCTCAGAAAGACAGCTTTCTGCCAATGTCACCAGCCAATTGCACCTGGGTGACCCATGTCCCTCAGGGGTTAATCAGAGCTGAAGAAGGTCAGAGAGCTGCAGGTAAGTCCTCTACACAAACAGTGAAGCATGGGACATATTCTGTTTATTTGTACAAATGTAAAGAAAAAGTTCTAAGAAAGAAGTAATTCATTTAAGTGATGGAAGGAGGGTACTCTTTGAGCTGTACTGCAGTTTGTTGGGTTATCTTAGTGATTTATTTCTTAGTTTCACTAACTAAAATACAAAATCAGTTCTTTAATGATATGTAGCTAATTTTATGCACTTCAGTTAATGATGTACCATATGTTGACAGCACATAGTAGTTTTCTTGAAATTCAGAACTTAAGAAAGTAAATAGTACATAGCAAACTGAAAGGGAAGAGAACAAAGTCAAGGGAAAAAGTGCCAAGAATAAATAGTGATAACATGAGCTAATGCTACTTTTTTGGTAGGTTTTCTGTAGAAAAGGATTGGCATGTCATTAATTGTGATCATTTAGACTGCAGCTAGGCGAAATGATTTGCTAAGCAAATGAATATAGGCATCCTTTGCTTAAACAATCGATCTGTTTAGAAAAAGCCAGTTCTACACCTTCTATGATGAATCTTTCATTAAAACAAATCAGCAGCCTATAAGGAATGGCTCTCTCTCTCTGGCCCAGGGCAGTTACTTCTCATCAGAGATGGTCCTTTAACTGTGTTCAAATTGTAAGTGGTTTTGACTTTCATTTTAATGGGGAAAAAAAAGACTGATCCCTCATATATCTGTTTTAGAAACACTTCATTTATAAATGTTTCCTACATCTGCTTTATTTAAAATGATCTTTAAATAAGATTTCCAGCATTTCTTTTTCTACTAGAAGAGCAACTTGTTTTGTAGCACTTAACAAATAGCTATTTACCAAGTTCTTTGAGAACACCCATGTCTGCCTTCCCCACAGCGCTTCTTACTGTGAGTTCCACATGGTGGTACTCAATAAATCTGGTAGGTGTAAGTAAATAAGTTATACTAAAATAATGTGCATAAGAGTATATAAATAAGAACATGACCGTGACACACTCATTCTTCAGAGAAGTGCTTGGCTATTGTGGTTTCAATTTCCTCTTATCTATATGTGACTCAGAACTTATACCAGCAAATTTATTTGTCTAGCTCTCAAGACCATATAGAAAATAGTGAAACTGTATTTTGATTATTCAAAAGTTTTGTTAATTTGGCTTGTCCTCCCCCTGACAATTAGTCCAGCTTAATGAGGTCATTTTTCTGGATAGACCCATTTCCCTCTGAGACACCAAAGAACCAGGGCCTCTGTTTCTCAGCTGCCCTGACTCATTTCATAAACTTCAAAATGATGGCAGTGCTACCTCAGGAAAGGTGATTGCATTGATACAGAGGTGTCTAGGCTTCTTCTTGATTGCTGGAGAGTACAAGCTGTAGTAAAAGCAGGGTTCAGGGAGACCCCCGGGTGTGGGGGCAGGAGGGAGCAAGTTTAAAAGAACTACAAAGTTCTCGGGGCTGAACCCAGAGCTGGCCAGGGGTTTTGGATAAACTGTGTTTGAAATTCTTAGCAAGCCCCCAGACAACATATGGTCAATTCAAAAAGCAAGGAAAGCTGCAGAAGTCATACCTACAAACGCTGGGAAATTACAGCTGACACTTATTAGTCATTCTTACGGGCAATAGAGAGTGGTGTTGAAAACAATTCAAGTCAGATGCTATGAATAAAGACCTGTTCTTTCCTGGACCAGATGATAATATTGCCAGGATCAATTCAAGAAATTGACAGGAGACTTTGTCTCTTACTGCCAGCAATCTTCATTTCTTGTCAAGTTCAGCCTGAATCCAGATGTCCTCTAGTTCATAGAGAACCATCAATTCATAGAAGCCCAAGAACTCACCGATTTGGGCATAAATATGAAGTTTCCCAGGAAAGAGAGGGAGCAAAGAGGGGAATGAAGGCAGACACCAAAGGAAATTGTCAAATTGATGCAAAGTGATCCAGCCCAAATAGCTTTCTTTTTATTGGGGAGTCTGGATTATTAAGTTGTTAACTTAGATTGTGTTGGTTATCTCCTGCCCCTTTCTGTTCACCTTAAACTTTGCAAGTCAGATAGGATTGTTCTGTGCCTTCTAGCTCTAGGGAAGAGTAATACAGGTAGTAGTAGGAGACCTCAGACTAGCTGTCATACAGATCACAGATCACATGGGCTCACAGCCAGAAGGATGGAAGAGACCTGCAAGGGTGTGGATGCTGTTCCCACATCATAGGAGAAGCACCAAGACAGAGGCTTTGCCTAGGCTTTACATGCAGCAGTAAGAAGGACTAAATGCAAGACTCCTTTGCTTCCTGCTTCCTCCCCTTCAGCCTCATTTTTCTTTTCTTTCTTTCCTTCCTTCCTTCTTCTTTTTTGACAAACACTATCATAGAAACCATCAAGGGCAGGGGGCTGTTGGATCTAAATGTCCCTCTAGCAAGCTGGTATATTTTGCATCCCTGAAAGTTACATCCAGTAATGTGGCCATGTATTCAGAGCTGGCCTGACTTCTGGCTTCTTCTGAAGCAAGAACACATTCCTTTTACCTCTGAGCCCTCACCTCCACCCCCAAATCAATTGCCAGTACCCAAGCACCTCAGCCAATCCTTGAAGTAGGAGTCTGCAAGGTGAATTTCCTAACAAGCTGACTTTTCAAAGGCTTTTCAGCTCACAAAAACATGAAAGCTGTGTTTAAAAATTTAAGGGTCTGATATGTACCAGTTCTGTGGAGCAGCAGCAGGACGTAGCTTTTTGCAGCACCATGATTCCCTAAACCCCAACTCTTTAAATTAAGATGTTTGTGACAGCTGCTTGTGCTTAATGGAATGCACATAAGATTGGCCATTAATTATTACTCTGGGTTTTTGCACCTATTCCCTGCATTCCACTATAAGTCAGTATTGTTGTTTAAACTATGTTCAGTGCCATTTATTAGACTTTTTAACTTTTGTTGTGAGAATTTCCAAAAATACTCATAAGTTGGGAGAAAAGGAAGATCTTCAATGGACCTATCATTCAGCTTCAGCCTTTTACCAGTGGCTTTTATCTACCATAATTCCAACACACACACAGCTTTTAATTTCAGCAAAATTTCAATAAAAATCTTAGACATCATGTCATCGAAGCAATAAATGCTTTAGTGTCCATATTTTAAATGTTTTTATATAATCTTAATGCCATATTAAACTGAAATGAGATTAATAATTTCTTAATATTGTATAATATTGAGCCCATTTTCAAACTCATAGTTGATTTGATCAAATAAAGACCCAAGTAAAGGATCAGAACTAAACAGTTTTCATGAGTGTTCTGAAGCTTTAGCTGGGTTGTTGAGCGTGGCTTGGAAATGCCACACACACACACACACACACACACACACAGGGCTGATCAGCTGATTCTTCTTTTAAGGAGCTCAGGTCAGTCTTTGAACTTGAACCTCTGCACTTTGAGAATGGATCCAGAGCTCGTGCTAAACAGAAACTTTGCCTAAGTAATGATACGGTGCCCTGTATCTATTGTGGAAATTCTTCAGCTTTGAGACAGAACGTATTATTTTCTTGTGGTAAATATTTGTACAATTCCTTTTGATTTTCGTCAGTGGAAAGCACACAGTCTTGGTGTGCTTGAGAGATCCCTTTTCCACATATTAATGACTTCCTCATCTGCTTTCTGCCAAGTTCTGTACTTTGGGTTAGAAGGAGGTCAAGACGTGGATGGGTAGATGAATTCCCTGCTATGGAGCTTTGTGTATTAACTTCTCATTATTCCACCCTGGCTCAAGTTCTTTTTAATGTTTATTTGCAACATAGTGACAATTTTGACAGGAAAATCAAACTTAGCAAGCCACCATTGCTCATTCCAATGTGATTAAACCAGTCACATGTCTTTCATTCATGCTTAACCATAAAACCCTCATCTAGAGTGGTTTTTCCTATTCAGTTTGTAAATCAAATCTCTTTTTTATTTATTGGACTCATTTTTTTAAGGATTTTTAAATTTGTTAATAGAGCTTTATTTTATTTGTTTATATCCAGTGCCTCACACTTGCCAGGCAAGTGTGCTACTACTGAGCCATAGCCCCAGCCCAACTGGACTCATTTTTAAAAGTGGGCAATCACCTTTTTCTAGATTGTTTTTTCACTTCTCTGCTATCCTACTCACCCTGAATCACCCAACAAGAAAAAAACAAAAACTTATTGGGAATATGTAGGTTCAGTGGTTGAATCTGAAGATAGTATCAAGGGTGGGATAAGAAACTTGAGCATTCTAGAAAGACACTTTCACCCATGACCAATGGGTGATAGAGGAATAAGAACTCTGCCTAATGATATCCATGTCATTTATCAGCATGTCAAACTAGTTTTCCTTAAGCCAACTCTGTCATATTGACATAATTTTGCTGACATAAAGATCCCATCTAGTGAACATCAAATATTAAAATAGAAATACAACATTTTGATCAATTACCCAGAGTTTTTCCTACCTAAAATCCAGTTATTCTGGAAACTGGTTGTATTCAAAGGCTTCATCTAGCAATGAAGATATTTCATGCAGTTTCTAGCACAAAACATGGTCTCAGTCAAAATATGTGAGCTAATTAATTGACAAGGTCAAAAGATTCCAATTTAGGGCAATGACAGAAGGAAGACAACAGAACAAGATTGAGGAAGGAAGACTGTACCTGCTTCCCTACTTCCAACATCATAGGTAGACTTTTGTTAATGTGCTTTAGGTTTTACAAATCTGTACCCTCCTCAGGTGTGTCCTGCTGAGGCCATGATTCAAGCACTGATTTGGAGCTTGATAATTTTAGAGAAAGGAGGAGAGAAGGCTGATGTTTAATGAACTATTGTATGTAAGGCACTGTACTGGGTTGCTGCACATTCTCTCATTTATCTATAATAGCGAGCTCAGGGGTTGGTCTCTTGGCCCCATAGTATAGATGTTGAGAATTACCTGACAAGCAAGTGATACTGCTGAAATTCAAACCCAAGTTTGCAAACTGTACCAGTGCAACAGGCTGCCCCCTTTAGGTGAGTGACTGTAAGTGTATTTAGAAAAGAGGGAAACAAGATGGTTCAGAGGAAGGAAGCCAAGTTAGCCAAGCTTCACAGGGAACATGAAGCTCATAGAAGACTGGTATCCCAACCACTTCTTGTCCTGCTGAGAACAGTGTTAGGTGGGGTTGTCTAGAATCTCACTATTCAAAGTTTAGTCCACGGACTAGACTTTTTGGTATCACATAGAAACTTGTAAGAAGTACAGAATTTCAGGGCCCACCCTAGACCTACTGAATCAGAATTAGCATTTTTAATAAGATCCCCAGGCAATTCGCCTGCACATTAAACTTTGAGAAGCACTGACCTACAGGCTGGTGGGAAATGATAATTAAAGATGCTGACTGAGTAGTTCTAGTGTAGCGTAAGATCATTTCTGGGTAAAGGCAGTTCTCCTACATTAGCTTGAGAGGAAGAATCATAATTTTTTTATTTAAAAAAATGTAACACACTTTCTTCCATCTGTGAATTTTATGATTGGCAACTTGAAGTAGGAAATGGGGATTTTTCCTTCCCCAAGCATTTTAGGTTGCTTTTAGACTACTAAACCATGAGTGTGTCTATGCACATGCACTCAATTGTGTACATAATTAGAAACAAGCCAGCCTAGGACTTCATTAGAAACCACTGTTGGGCACTGTATGGAAGGTTAAAGGAACCCTGATTATGTTTTCATCATATTTCTTTCCTAAAAGTACAAGTTAGTTTTGTTTCTCAACCTGCAGGACAATTTGCACAATTTATGTGAAAACAAACCTTAAGGAACGAATGAAGTTGTGGTTTTCCTAGCATTGTTCGCCAAGGCTTCTTCTACTCTCCTTAGACAGCCAGAGAAACCTTTTCCAACTGCCATGAGGCCTTACATGAAGGTCACTAGAGGAGACCTTTGTGATGCTGTGAGAATTTCCCATCCACCTGTTGCTGGGAGGAAAAGAAAGAAGAGGAGGAAGATGTTTTATGGCTGACTGTGCTACATCAAAAAACTGAAATTTCTCAGTATTCAGTGTTTTTAGACTTCCACCACTAGACATCCTTTTCCCCTTTCTTATTTCTTACCTCCACACTATGTCCTTGTGAGTTGGATTCCTGTTCCTGGTAGGTCTTCTATGGGAAGGATTCCACATTGGGGGGCATAGCCAAGGTCCAGTGTCACCATGCCTGCCAGAAAAGGCATAGAGCTTTCAGGGAGTTGTTGAAGCTGTCACTCTCTCCCAGGAAGAGCTAGAATCCGAAAGTCTTGCAAGGCCTAATACTTCCCAGCAGCATAGCCAATCAAACCAGCTCCCAGGGGAAGCTTGTAAAGTGCAAATGTCATCTGACAACAAATCAGAGGACTTTAATTCTAGTCCCACCCTTCCCCCTAAAGATTCAGGCCGCATCCTTTCAAGTCTCAAGGGCTGGATGGCACTTCTGTGAAAAGAGGGCCTCATATGACCACTTCTAGCCTTCTAATTCAAGGATTCTATTATTCAGTCTATAAAACAGTAAGACCACATTTCCAGGGCAGTGATGGAGATGGTCTCATTAGAGGGTCTCCATTTCTATCTGGTCACATGTTACATTATCTGAAAAGACAGAAGGTCCTAATGACATCCCAGAATCCCCTATAAACACAAACTTTCCATATGGGAAGAAAAGTATTCTTTCAAAAGACAGGGAGTTAAGGAAGCATTAACTCAGTTGCTCTTGATGTTGTTTCTGCAGGGCCCAGTTTTGCCAAGTGAGAATACCTCATTCATTGGAGATGTTTGTAGGACTTCATTTTATGACTCTATGAAATCTTAGCTTGAAAGGCTAGGGGTAGACAGCCTGCCAATTGGCAGCCATTACTCTATTGTAAATTCTGCTATAAGGCTTGTGTCTTAGAAATCAGGTGCTTTCCTTAAAATATTAAAATAATGCTCTGACTGGGTGGCAGGTGGGGGAACCAGAAACTGTTCTTAACTTCACTTGATTGTGGTAGGGGCCAGCTTAGAGGGGGTCTATTACTTATCCAAGTTCTCATAGCTGGTTAGAATGAATTGGGATTTGAACACAGACATTCTGAGGACATGACATCACCTCCCTCCTATGGGAATAGTCCTCAGGGCTGACCGTGACTCGGTTGGGGAGGACAGAAAAGTGAGGGGAGTGGAATGTACTGGGAGTGTATTTTAAAATGTTTTTTTTTTTTTTCATTTTGGATCTCTTCCTCCTCGTTGCCGCTGTTCAGTCTCAGTTTCACAAAACTCTTCAAATATCCATTCAGCGTTCTCTGAGAACTGGGAATGCTGACAGTAGGAACCAAGAATTTTAAGTACAGAATTAAACATTCCCTTTGTCTTTTTGCCAAACTGATAAAAGGCGCCATTGGTTTTCTTAGTGGGTGAAGGGGGATAGGAGGAGCCAAGAAGCCATTTCCTCTAACCCAAGGACCAGGACAGCCCCGCTGTGAGGGAGGAAGGACTGGTTCCTGCTTGGCCACATACCCTTATAAGAGGCAAAGTTCCTGGGCTCCTCTGGCATGGATTGCTGGTTTTATCACACTCGTTCTCTTATGGAAGATGGTTACATTAATAACTATCATTTTCCTACATAATTTAGAACAATTTGGTGTGATCTTTTATTGCCAGGGAAGTCCTGGCCACATTCTGAAAAAAAAAAAAAAAGCAAAGGAAATGAAAAATCTGTTTGTCTTGCTGATTAATGTAACCTAAACTGTTGGTTTTTTCCCCCACTTAACCCAGGTTCCAAATATCTACTGTGACTATTGAATAGGGTGTATGTCCAATAGCCACAAGCAGAGAGACCTCAGGCTTTCCTGGCCAAGAGATAGGATTCTCATCTTCAAGCTGTCTCCCCCAAGGCAGAGAGAGATCTGTCCAAAGGAGAGGTGCTTCAGGACCCTGTAGACTGTAACCTCAAATTGTATGTCATCAGCTCTAGCTGCTGGGGGACCCAAGGTCAAGGAAAGAAGTCTGGCACCAGTGGTCATGATAGGTTTCCTGGAAGCAATGGGAACTGAGCTGAGCCTTGCACACTTCAGAAGGAAAAGTAGCCTCCTTTTCTCTGGAAGAATGGCCAGAGCTTAAACTGGGCTCTGTTCATCATATGCAATATGCTGGGGTCCTTAAAATGTAGACCCTAGAGGCTAGGTGACTCCCTTCAACCGACTAAGTGCATATTAGAACGACAAACCAAAATATATCTAAACCATCATGCAAACCTCATGCTAAATGGCAAAATATATCTAAATCTCATGACCTCAGTTTCACTAGGCACCTAGAAAGTGCATCTTGCCTAAAGACAGCAGCCATTCATTCAGATACGGTTGAATTGTTTGATGTAAGAATGTTACCTTGGATTGCCATATTTTCTATATTCAAGAAAAGACCAATAAATATTTTTAAAGGAAACACCTGGATGTTTAAATGTTGGAAATACTTCAATTTTTCAGAAGTGCTAGACACCTATTGCAATCCAAACGGAACATGTAGAGAGCCACCAGGGAGTCACCTCTGGAATAAGTCTTCATCTTCAATCAAAGCAATGGTATTTTCAACCTGTCCTATTTAGGGTATGAGCTCCTTTCAAAAATATCAGCCACTCTCTCTAAGATAACATACAATACTCCCCATATTCAAAGAAGAAATTTCAGATTACATTTCAAAAAAGAAATCAATGTATTATTAGACTACACATCACAAAACAGTTTTATTGCACTGTTGCAGAAAAAAAAAGAGAATTCAACTCACTGCTATTATAATTTATTGCATTTTGAGAATGAGTGTGGAAAGGCTAAGAAATTTGCTGTTTTATTATCATAAAATTCGTTTCAGGAAATGTATTTTAAATTTGTGATCTTTCTTATAAGTCATGGATGCAGGTGTGTTGCTACAAGCTTTAGAAAAACCTGGAAGGTCAATCAGTGGTGAAACCATCTGCCCCAAAGAAAGAGTCGTCTCCCTTGAGCCCTTGAGCAATGGGGTATCAGGACCAAAGGAGAAAGCAGAGCAAGATAACACAGGGAAAGAACGAGGGATGGAGGGGATAGAATTAATTAGCCACCATTAGGGGGTTCTCACGAGAATAGGTGACCCTCAACCTAGCCTCCTTTTCAACTATAGAAGAGCTCTCTGAAGAGAAATGCTTCTGGTTCCTGGCGTGTGTGCATGGAAGGTAGGACACAGCAACAGGGAAGAAGAGTCACCTTACATCACCCCTCCCTGCAGTTCTCTTCTAATGAATTACTGCCTGCAGCTGTCCATCTTCTTAGTACTCTAGGCAACTTTTTGATATTTATTCATTATGTATATATATGTGTATGTGTATATATATATGTACATATATATGCACAATTATTTCATAAATATGTATTGATTATTTGCTGTATGCAGGTAGCTGTTTGGGCAAAAAACAGCTGGCCATTAAGGAAGAAAGATGTATAGTCCCTGCCCTGCAGAAGGATACACTTTAGAAGTGGGGATGAAGAATGTACATCAGTGACATTCCAGGTGAAAGAGAGACACACACAGCCTTGAGGGAACATAGGCTGTTTTGGGAGTTGCACAAAGGAAAGATAGCAATGACCCACCCTTAAGAGGCCCTGTAGGGGGAAAAACCTCCTCTGGGATAAATTTGTTCAAATTGGGCTGCAGGGACAGAGCCAGGCTAGAGAAGCCCTGACAATGTGAAGTGACAGGAGACCTAAAATCCTGGTCTTGGCACACTTCTTCACTTCTTTCTAGCAGTGTGACCTGCTAAGTAAGGAATTTCCCTGTGCATTGTCGTAGCTTTCCCAACACCAAGAGATAGGGTTGTAGATTGATTACAGAGGCCCCTTTCTGCTAAAAAAAAAAAAAAAAAAAAAAAATCTACAGGCTCTGCCTATCTATGTTTCTTGGAGCCTAGACATAGGAGGGGGGCTTGGACAGACCCTCTGCCCATCTCCTGTGCTGGGACTATTGCAGTAGGAAGGGCCCCACAGCGGCCACCCATAAGGCCCACCATACTCTTTCCACTGCTACTCGGGGGGAGGGGGATGGGGGGGGAACAGGCTTTGACAGTGAATCTGTGAGTAAACACATGTTGTGATGGCCACCCCCATTTAACAGTCATCCCCACCTCAGGAAGGGCCTGGAGCTTTGTCCAGAGTGGCAGAACCTAGATCAGAATCCAGTCTCCAATCTTATAAATATGTCTCCAGCCTTGAAGCATTCCTGAGATACTGAAATCAAGGTTAAGACACCCATCTAACCAGACACTTGATGTTTAAGGTAATTCAACCTGCTTCACCAAAGCCCTCAGCCTCTGCCTCCCTCTGTGCTCCCTGCCTCATGTACAGTGTGCAGAGGAGACGAGTTCGAAAAGCAAACGAAAGACTTCAACATCAGTCGAGTCTGCTCTTCAGCCCCCAGTCTGTTACTTGATAGCTATGAGATTTTTACCTCGTAGCTTAAGTTTCTTAATCAGTAAAAGGAGAGTAATACTAATCATTTCTCAGTGTTGTAGAATTAAATGAGATCTATATGTAAAATACCTGGCACATAATAGAAATTCAATGAATAATAGTAACTTTTAATTATTGCTGGGGGAAAAAAAAACCCAAAACCTTAAATATTGTTAACTCGAAGATGAATTCATATGGAACTCACCAAGGGAGGGAAATCTGAGGTCCTGTTACATAGTGGACTCCTACAGCAGATCTCTCTGATACAACTTTTGAGACAGGAAGGCCACAAGGAAAGGCTTGGACCGTCATGGCTTCTTGGAGGCTTCTGTGATTCTCCCTGTGTCTGTGGGCTCTCAGGAGCTGGCTGGGACAGTCTGTCTACCTGCTCACATTCATTTGCTGGCCACTCTAGCTACAGAGAGGCCTTGTCCCTGGAAGGCCTGTCTGAGGTTTGGAGTAAAGCTTCGCGTGGAGCGTGGGGCTTTACCTTGTCATCAGTGCTTGTTTTCAGCCTGACCCCTGGATGCCCTGTCAGGAGAGAGATCTCCTGATTCACTTCCTTCTCAGAATTCTACTGCATAAACAAGCCTGAGCTCTAAGATATAAATAATTCTAACTTGAATACCAAACAGACAGCCGCACTTTTGCTGCTGGGAGCAGGGAGGGTGAAATGATAGGGAATTGAACGGGCCTGGGAGGGAAGATGTCAGAATTTCTATGGAGAGTCTGGGGACTTAAGCAAAAAAAAAAAAAAAAAAAAAAAAAATTGTGTAAATATTATGGAAAATTTCTTCATGGCTACAGAAGCTATTTCCAAGTATTTCTCAAACCCACCTTGGGACACATGTAGGCATAAAATGACAAAGAAGCGTTAACTTTGAAAGCTAAGCCACAGTTGAATGCCACTTGGATGGGAAGTTGGTGACATTTGTTAAAAAAAAAAATAGAAAGAAAGAAAAGAAAGTAGGTGCCTAGGAAAGTCCCAGCTGGGCAGTCATCACAAATAGCACAGAGGGCTCTTCTTGACCAAAGTGTGAGGGGAAGTCCACAGGATCCCATAGATGAGCTCTTTACCCTCACAAAACCTGACTTCTAAGCCTCAGTCCAAGGAATCAAGAATTTGTTTGGCAGGAGTGGTTAAACATGCATCCCCAAAATTGTGTGCAAATGGATGATAACCGTGAGATCAAGTATATATGGGTTTAGTGATGTATAGATGCTACAGGGATGAGGGGATGATCAGGATAAAGGGAAGATCCAGAAGAAATTAGTGTGGGCCTCCAGTGTTCAGGACAGGCAGAAGCTGGACTTGGAGGGAGGGATGATATTCCAGGCAAGAGATGAGCCAAAGACTGGGCACAACCAGACACTCGATAGAAGGAGAGAAGAGTTGTGAGTGAGGAGGACATCAAAGACAATACTGAAAGAGGATTTATATGAGTGTGAGACTAAGAGTGGCCTTAGGGACAATTGAGTGGCTTTAAGAAAGAGAAGAACGTGTATGGTTATAGGGAATTATTCTTGCTTATGTGAGGGGCAAGCTAGAGGTACTGCTGGGGACTAGATGAAAGGTGTGCACATTGTAGCAGCCAGAGTACACCATTCTGAGGGCTTCAGTAGATGTTCACCTTCCTAGTGGCATGTCAGGACCCACAGACTCAGCAACTGAGGGCCATCCAGCTGGCTTGCTGAGCTCCAGTGTTGGACAAAGTGGCATCTCTCCTCAGAGCCCAGTGTATACCTCCACTCCCAAACAAGTGACATTATTAGTGTCTTTTTAAAAAGAGAGAGAGACAACTTCTCCTGAGCTAGGTAAGTAAGAATCAGAAACTATTTATTATCACCCTTTGTCAAAAAAAAAAATGTAGTTCACATCAGAGGCAGCTAGTTTATTAATTTGACTGAATTTTCTCTTGGGGTTTTTTCCTTTTTGGGAAGTGATTTTAGCAGAGTCCCGATGCCCCCAGAGAGCGTGGCACTAAAAGAATGTGAGGTTTAGGAAGTGCTACTTTGGCTCTTATTTTAAGGTTCGCTCACGCTTTGCAGACGCACCCTCTTCCTGTTCAACAGTTATTGATCAAGACCCTGGTAGAGGCTTATCTCTAGGGAGGGTATGCAACCCTGGGGAGCTGGATTCTGCTTATGGAATGTTTAGAAATGAAGCAAAGCAGCCCTTGAAGCAGCGGGCCAACACTGCCAGGTTTAGATTTCTCTTGACACAAGAGATGTGGACTTGTAGCGTGTCTCCTATCACTTTGAAAGAGAGGAGCTTTCACACAAACTGTTTAAGCTCCACGAACCTTTATCACCACACCTGCTCCCTCACCACCTACAAAACACCATGGACAAACCCACACTGCAGAGGGCAGTGAACCTCCTCAGTCATCCAAACCTGGGACAAAACCATAGCCACATGGCTTATGTGCTCTTTGAGGGTCCTGTGTCAAGTGGCAAAGAGAAAATGGACTTATCTGTACCATCAGTGCTGAAGAGGCCCCTAGGCTGACAGGAACGGTGTGTTCTTCACTGGTCCTCCCATCGAAGCCCCCACTCCAAGAGCCCAACTGAGGAAAAGGCAGAACATTCCATCAGAGGAGCCTCTCCTTTTGTTCATTTGGCAACCGGTATTAAATTTGATTGATTATTTTTCTCAATGAGTTGGTTAAGTGCTTCGAGGTCAGGCAGACCTAAATAACTAGGCGTTACCACACTTTATATAGCTCCATTTCCTCACCCGAGACTTGTCAATGGTGCTGATGAGTTTCCATCATACCTGCCACCTCCCTTCCACCTGGGGACCCTAGGAGGATTAATTAGATAAATCCATAATATATTGTGCACTCCTTGGAGAAAGATTCTACATAAAAGCAGAGTATTATTATTTCTATGAGAGATGATACTTATTAGCTCCTTGTAGGATCATTAAGCAAATAGATTGTGCTTCCCTTTAGAGAAATTATCTCCCAGTTTTCCTAATTCTTACAGTCCTACAGAACATAATATACACTTACTTTTTTTTTTTAATCTTAAGAGCTGGGGCTGGTTAGTTGGTGAAAGAGAATGAGGGGGATTTATGATTCTAATCCAACTCCAGCAGCTTGCTCTTGAGGACTTAGTCACCAAAGAAAATAAACATTACTATCACCTTCTCTCTGATGTTATAAAATACCCTTGTCTCCCTTATAATAATTGCATGCTAAAGACAGCACTACATTTCTAAGTTTGTTCGTTCCATGGCCTTCACTCTTACAATTGTTGAATCCTTGGATTAAATCACACTGTAGTTAAGTAACTGTTCAGAAATCACCAGATCATCATGACAAACATATATGTGGTGATATTTTACAAATTAATAATGTAAGTTCTGAGTGGAAAATTTTAAGTCCAAACTCCAGTCCACAGAAATTTTAGGGGAAACTCAAACTAATATTCATTGTAGATTTGCCTCACTTTCCAGATCGTTCCTTATTTGGCATCTCATACAAGCTCAGACTTCAGATAAAACCAGTTGGCATGCCCTGTGTTTTGGATAATTTGATACAAGAAAGTGCAAACTTCCTGGGTTTCCTGACTGTGTAGGTAGGGAACTGTTCACACTTTCTCTTTTTCTTTTTTTCTGGCACAAAAATACTATAATGAGGATAAGATTCTTGCTAGGAGGAAAGCAAAACAAGACACAAAGCAAAAGCAAAAAACAAAACCCCTAGATTTAAAGTGAGTTGTCGAGCGAATTTTTAAAGAAGAAAACTCGGAGCAAACGTCTGTAATGCCTCTGTGGGCTCATGAAGAGCATTGCCAGCCCCTGGCAGTCACATGTGGAAGCTCATACGAATCAGATCTTAATCCATTAGACTCATTCACAGTAAAACATAATGTAGGTCAGCAAGGAGAGCCGTGGGGTGTCGTGTGCATGCTCATTCACCATCCAGAGCAAAGTGAGTCAGGGGTGCTAACTCGGAGGACTTGGAGCCAAGGTTGCACAACACTGAAAGGTAACCATGGTGTGGAACTCAGTCGTCAACCAACAAGACCTGATGTCAGCGTCTGCAACAGAGTATTTTGAGAATTAGTGCTCACTTGTCCTAGATGGTGCATTCGAGGTACCCACAACTTTAGTCCTGTCTCATTGTTTCCACGACATTCTCAGCCATCTTTTTCAAGCTTTTAGCTGTTATGGGAAGGTTCTGCTTCCTTCTGAGGGACTGAAGAAAAACCTAGTCAACTTCTGTAGATGTTGGCACAGAGAGAAAGGAGACAACAACAATTAAAAAAGAAAAAAGAAAAAAAAATCACCCAAGAAAGCCTGGTAATTGTTTTTGTTTTTCAAATCTCAGCCTCCTCAGCCCCACCCTCCAGCATCTTCAGGGAGCCACCCAGGCTGTGTGACAACCCGGTTTGTGGGCTGTGTTTGCTCATAGGCTGGGTGTGATGAAAAGAAGGAGGCAGCACCCTACTTTCCTCCCTTTCCTCACAACCACATACTCCTAGGTCCCCTCCCGCAACTCACCTCCAACCTGAACCCTGAAAGAGCACTAGAAAAAGCCAACATGGAAACAGCTTTGAAAAAAAACCCCAGTTTCATACTTCGTCCATGCAGGATTAGAGTCGCCATTTTTGTCATAGTTGTGTTTATCTGAGGTAAAAGTCCTTGGGGGCAGGAAGGGATTTTAAAGCACATTTCATTGGAATTGATGTTTTTAAAAAGAGGTTTTGGTAAATAACCAAAATAAAGTTCATTTTGTTGTGCCCACTATAAAACAATACTCATTATGAAAGAAATTGAAAAAGACATAAAACGAGAAAAAAAAATATTTGATACATTCTCCGTTAAAATTTAGGTATGTTTCCTTCTACAACTTCTTCCTTTCCCTTTGGTTTCCTTTTTCCTTTCTTAAAGTGGTCACATTTTTCTTAAATCCTAGGTAGTATTTTTTTCCCCCGGTGCAAATATATAACATTCAACAAAATATTACATTCATCAGAGCACAGGATTGTGTAAGGATGCACCTTAAATCACCCCACAGACTTCTCCAGCACCTTTTCCATGCACATCAGAAAGCATGTGTGATAATGACCTGGCAGTCCCTTGGTCCCTGAAAAAAAAAAATGTTAGGGTGGCATCAGTCTAATCGTTGTTAAGCAGATTAAGCCTCGGAGCTTTCGTGGTAAAACCTGCTTGTGACTGTCCCCATGTAAGCTGCACTCCCTCACTCCATATCCACTGCTGATTAATTGTGAATTTTGTGCTTTAAGGCAGAGGCATGGACACTTGTGGCCCTCTGGTGTTTTCTGTCTATTCTGTGTTCATGGAGAAAAGTGGAGCCCTGTGGGAATGTGGCAGCAACACAGCCCATGTGTGTTTCCATAACACCTCTTAGTGTTCAATTTGTCAATGGACTTAGAGCCTCAGAGAACTTTCCAAGGTGAAAACCTAACATCGCTTCCATGGACATCGAGGGTAAAGCCCTTAACCCTGCGACTTAATGAGAACAAAATTAAGTGCTTCTTTAAGCAGCTTAGATTTATCTTGTCAATATAAGTGGTGGGAGGTTTCTTTGTGTGCTTTAGAAAAGAGATTGTGTGTGTGTGTGTGTGTGCGCGCGCGCATGCACGCGAATGCGATAATCTGAAGCATCATCTCCTTGCTTCATTATGTCACCATCCACACTGTCCCTTTATGATAGACAGGGTTCATCTATTCCCCTGCTCTAAACTTAATTACTTTGCAATTAATTCTTTGTTGAAAATAGCAAGGCTCCTAAACTCAGAATATCTCATTGTGAGAAAGGCTGTTTATGGATAGAGGTCAAGAGGACGTATTGGAATATTCCGCAGCACTGCCACAGATATTCTGAATGAAATGAAGAGAGGAAAGGCCTGTACCAGACAAGATGGAAGGAGACGGCTTCCTCCCAAGCAGGCCGAGTCAGGGTCAGCCTTTAAGAACAGGTGCTAACCACGACATCATAAGGAAACCTCATTCTAATCATCTTAAAGAACTCAGATTTTTTTTAGGACATACTATATGAGGCTCACTTGCACGTGCATTGTTTAAGTCACACATAAAACCTTCTATTAAGGGTGGTATTATCTTATAGACAATGTGACTTCTTAAGGTCACATGCATACGCTAAGGGAGACCACCCATGCTGTCCTTGCTAAGTAGTCTCACACATATACCACTGAGTCTGCATACAGCCCTGCGAGAAGCTTCCCCTCACTATCTCAGCTTCACAGGAGAGGAAGCAGACTGCGAAAGACAAGCGAGTGGCCCAGTGCTCCACAGCCCCAAACTCAGTCACATGCCTGTGCCATCAGCCAGAATCTTGCTCACCATCTTCACGAAGACCTTGTCCTCACCCTCTAGCAGCCTGTGAACATGGCTTTCAGAGGCTCGCCTGCACTGCACTTGGTCAGTCAAGTATTCCCCAGGAGGGATGGAGGGATGTACAGAGCTATGACCTTTATGAGCAGTTGCCGTAGTCTCACAGTATCCTGGGGCCTTTGAAGAGTCCCAGGCTGATGAAGCTTCAGGGCCCTTTCCTAATGCCATCGCCTTGGTCTTCCTTCCAGACTTCTCAGGCTAGTGGTGAACATGCTCACCATCTGGAAGAATGAGGGATCCTGTTTTTCCGGTACAAAAACAGTTTGTTGTTTGAATACCTAAGGACAAGACCAGGAGAAAGCAGAGAGCTCTGAGTGAAGGACAAGACACTCCAGAGCATGTGCTGTGGAGGGTGCAGGCAGTACAGGTAGCAGGTCCCAGCGAGCGTGAATGAGTGAGTCCTCCCCGTCAAAGGGGGAGCTGAGAAAGTACAATGGTGAGTTCTAAATACCCTGCCCGCCACGTCCAAAATTTGGAGACACTGAGTCTCCAATAAGAATTTTCTCTGTGACATGTGTGAGGCGCTGTCTCCCTTCCTCCATGAAACTTCTCAGTTTATGCCCCTCTGCTGCAGGGCCGTTCTTGCTATGGCCCCTCTTCAGAATGACCATATGAAGCCCCTGCTGTGGTGCTTCATCAAAGATGAAGCCCTCACATTGGAGCACCCACTTCTTAAGTTATGTATAATTAATTCATCAAATATTCAAAAACTATTTTCCAAGGAGCCACTATGTGCCAGGTACTGTATCAGGGACTAAGATCCAGAGAGAAGTTATTGTCCCTGTATTTCATTGAAAGGAGTGATGCTTGGTGTTTTATATTTTCTGAGAGGGAGGATGGTAGGATGTACGTGGAGTTGGGGGTAGTATGTATGGACAGGCAAATGATAATGCAGCATGAGAGCTATGGTACGCGTGGAAAAGAGAAGGCTGCCTTTGAAGAATTGCGAAAAGTGGCCCCCTTCCTAGGAGTGGATGCAGAACTGCACCTGGGCACATGGACTGGTGAATGAAACATGTCCCTACCCTTCCCTTTACTGATGTCCTTGGACCATGACTGAGCTGCACAATAGACCACAGCAGGCTAGACGGAGGATGCACTAGGGGCAGATAACTAAAACAACCTAGATGTCATGGCAGAGAGAAGTTCTGTACTGAATCTGAAGGATGAATGGGAATCAGCCCGATAAAGAAAAAAAGAGGAAGAGCATCCCTGGCAAAAGGAACTAAAAACCAAAAGCTCAGAAGTCTGTAAGAACTTGGAACATTTGGGAACCTGTAAAGGCTAAGAAACCAGATGCCTTTCTTCTTTAAGTAACTTCCTTGATGCTTGAATACAGCACTGTGCTGGGAAAACATGTATTGCTGATGAAATACACCAGTGAAAAGATTACTGACTTTTCTCCTTGTTCTGTCTATTGGGCTATTCCTTTATCTCAGAAGTAGAGATGAATGCTAAATTATACTAGGTCCCCATTTCCCTGGAGGAGGGAAAATATTCCTGTTCCCTAAGAGTGGGATAAAAGAGTCCCTTTAAGCATCATCACATTGGCATTGCTCTGAAGATTGCAAGGATTTGGGGAGTGGATAGGTGGGACCTTGGAGTGGCTCACCTCTTGTTTAAGGAATGTAACACTGCTGCAAAGCATGTTCTGCAATACTTCCTGGGATGATGATTGTCCTGGCAAGAAGGAGTAATAAGAATAGGTTGCTATATGTTAGATACTTTTTGAATTACTTGGTTACTATTTAATTTTCATATGCATATTATTCTTTCCCATGTTTCAGTTTTTCCCTGACTCCCTTCTTTTCACAAAGAGCACAATTTTCATATCTGGGCAGGGAGGCCCTCTCTGCAAGGCCCTTCCTGTCTCTCCAGTCTCCCTGGCTATCCTCCTGGACAAGAATTAGATCAGCTGGAGTAACAGCAACAGCCCTGCCATGTGATATTCTGTGTGTTTACTTTGTGTGAAGTCAGTGAGTGGAGCACTCTGAGCTTTGAGGTTATAATTCTAACCTAAACAAGTGTGGGTGAACAGCATATGTGGCCTTTAAAAAAATAGATTTATCCCTCTTTGGAAAACTTTTAGAGAATATTAAAATATCACTAGTAATTTTCATCAAAGGCAAATATCAAATATAACAAAGATAAAGGGGAAGCTTTCTGTTATACCAGTGATCTGTTGTAGAAGGTGTCAAATGCTAGGCCCACAGAACTGTGCTTCTCTTGTCATAGTCCTTATTTTACAAGGAAGTCAGAAACATGGCCAGGTTTACTCAGTGAAAACAAATTTAAGAAACGGATGCTCCAAATCTCAGTGTTTGGCCTCATTTTCTAAAGAGGTGAGTTGACTCAAATTCTACATGTAAAGTTTGGGGGCTAGAATTTGGCTGTAAGCCTTTTTGATATTCCTACTCCCCCCCCCCCCACATGACAGACACAGTGACATCTCTCTCTTGGGAAGAGAACAAAGAAAAACATGAGACAGTGGTGTATTGTTTAGACTCAAATCTCAAGAAGTGGAGTGGAATAATTTATCTACAAGCTAAACTAAAGAAACAAAAAGATAAAAGTGCATCTAGACAATTTCCATTTGAATTTTTAAGTTAAATATGAAAAATAAAATCATGACACTATTATTTTTAAGATATAGGTGAATGTGTTTTTTAAATACACAGAAACCTTTATCATAAATATAGGACAACTAGCCTGAATGCCACCCTCCTAGATATTTTAAATTTGCCTACATAAAAAAACAACCTAAACTAAATTTAATCAGGAAGAATCTGAAGGGGGGAAAGGCAGCATATGATTAACTATTTAGAATTCTTATAAATTAGGAAGTAGGAGATTCATACCTTAATACAATATTCTGAACAGGCAGATTACAAGAAGAAACGCAGAAGTCAAAAACTTAGATAAAAACAGCCTTTTAAGTAAACAAATAAACATAAATTTTAAAAGGACACCTTTTAAGCCAACTAAATAACCAGGATTTACTTTTCATGACAATCTTCAGTGTTGATGATAATGTTTGCTACTCCTAGAATTATAAATCGATGGACACAGGCCACTTTGATGATATATATTCCTTTTTAAAAGTTAAACTTTCAAAAATGTACTTTAAAAACATACATGGTATTAAGCTCTGTATAGTAGAGATATTTATGGTAGGATTATCTTTTAATAATCAAGAAAGTAGAAATGACATGAAGGGTTATGATTATAAATAAATAATAGAATTCATGTGAAGTTTTAATTCTCTCCTAAACAAAATTTTTGGTAATTTTTCTAGAGGTTCTGCAGTGAAAATGCACTACTTTTATTTTTTAGAATGATGATGTGCTTTATCCTAAGGATGATTTTGGAATGTTTTCCAGTGGCACAGCCAACAGAGGGCTGGCAGTGTGAAGGGTCAGCCCTAGGGAAGGAATATTTTATCACTGACACTGCTCCGAATTGTCAGCACATAGTAATAACCAAAAGCACACCAGCCTTTAGTTGAGCTTTTTATTGCTTTTAAATTATTGCCTGCAAGCTGGGCAACTGCTCCCACAGTAATCCCCCCCTCTGAAACAAGGCGTGACTTCTGAGGGTCCTGGGAAGAAAGAGGAAGGCACAGAACACATTTTAAGCATCAGATATGTAAAAATCACTTGGAAATGATGCTTTGTGCCAATTTCTGCAATAAAATGCATAATCACTCCATGGCTACAAGCACGGAAACATCTTTCCAACGTGCCTAGGTGCTCTACTTCAGTGGCGTGTCACCGTTTTCACTTTGTAGGCGTTTCTCCCGGACGTGTGTGGAGTCCCCACGGAGCCTCGTTTGTCGTTGTTGTGTGGGAACTTCACAAGTGCAGAGTTGCTGGATGACTGAGAGGTGTAACTCCGCGTTGCTATCCCGGAGGAGTGGTGAATGAGATACCATCCAATATGAATGGAGATCCCCCCAAGCATCCTATAAATTTATTATAAAGCACCGGATTTTTGAAATAATCAAAATAACTTGTGAAATTTGAGGAAAGAGTGAAAAGTTAGAAATGTATGGCTCTTCAGGGTCACACCAGCTCACAGAATCTATTGAGTAACAGGTCTGATTTCATTAACCCAAGTGCAACCCTATTTTATCCAGATGAGTTGGGATCATGCATGGGTGAGCAGGAGGCTCTGAAGTTTCCAGCACTGGGGAGCAAAAAGTAGACATGAGTGGACCAACTTTTCTGGAAGGGAATAGCTAATGCAGTCAGCTCTGCTGGGAAAGGCGGTAAGAACAGCTGGATAGATGGGGCTGTATTCACTTTGAACATCTGCTTTGTAAAGGATCTTTAGAAAAGTCATACTTAGGAGTTTTTTGGCTGTACTTAGAATATGCCAAGAGGGAAGGCTTCATTTGGATAGCTTTGCAGGATGCAAAGCATCTAACCAGTAAAAAAGTAGGTTGGGGATGTATATAGCTTTTTATTCTATATGTTTATTTTTCCAACTGCCTGTAAAGGAAGTCATAACTATAGATAAAATTTATGAAAAAAAATTACTCAGAATCCTACTAAAAGCAATCCATAGCAATTTTAATGAGAAAGCCATCTCACCCTTGCTGCAGTTTTAGTTCACTCTAGCTGAACAATCTCCCCGCTACTTATCATGACAGCCACTCCAGATTGAGCGCAGAACATACAGCCTCCTTCAGAAACCAAGCCCTCCCACCTCCTTTTTCTTCCCTGTACAAATCCTTTTAAAGTCCCAGGAACCAGTTCTTCTGTGTCAGTCCCCCACCCTAGAAGCAGGTAATATTTACCTAGTATACCAATTTAATGAGAAAGCCATCTCACCCTTGTTGCATCAATTTGAAACCTGATCAGAAGAACCAAGACTGAGTTTCTGGAGAAGAAAACTGTCCATCAGGCTACATCCATTTTAGGAAAACCAGGTCTTTGCCTTTGCTCTTGCTTCACTTCAGCATTTTCTTCAGCAGCAGAAATAATGCATTTAGTCATTTTGGAAAAATAGTTTGATATGGATAATCATAGCAGGTGCTATCCCTAGGTTTTGGACTCTGCAAGAGTTCCATGGAGAGTAGGTCAAAGGCGGCAAAGAAGGGGTGTGTAAAGTGAGTCTCATGAAGCCAAGATGCAGTGCAGTGTAAGCAGAAGTACCCACATAATTAAAATAGATGAGGAATAAGAGCTAGTTAGCCTGTCAAAAGCATACAAGGCTGGGCCGTGAACAGCAAGAACGGGAGGAGAGAATGGAAGGGCATAATGCAAAAATCAGAGAAAATGCCGGCTTCCTGTTCTGGAATTAGGTAGTTGTTATATAATTCAAGCCAGCGGCTTGAGGGGATTTGGTTACGAGTTACCTTAATTTTTCTGAAATGTCCTTCTCCCCCACATTAAGTCAGCCTAAGTGGAAAGAAAGTGGAACTCTCGTCAATGAATCAAAAGGCAGGAGAGGCCGGCTGGGAGGACCGATTCCCCCTGGACCCTGTACATATTTCTCCGCTCCTTGGCTGTACTTGGAGCGCAGGTTAAATGAATTGTTCCCATTAGCGAGCTGATAGGACAGCTCCTTCAGATGAAGGAGACTCCCTACTTTGAATGTCACCGTGAGGAAAAGGTAGTGCTCATAGAAAAGTTGACAGTGCCACTTGTGGCAGTATTTTACTGTCATCGTTAAAACTATATGAAATGATGACTTACAGTAAGGCTCGGAGTTTCAGCATAATATGTAATAATAATAAGACTTCTGTCAACGCGTAAGCGATGAAGGGATTCTTTGCAGCTTCGTGCTTCCTCTGCACACCGCCGTGGTGGAAGGGATGCTTTGTGCTGGGCTTGCTGTCAGAGGCTGATTCACTCTGCGATTGATGCTCCTGACTCAGTCTCACTCACTCTGATTAGTCACTTTTGCCTTCATTTGCTAGAAGTAAAGCCCTGAAAGTTTGCTTACTTTATCCGAGTAGTTTTATCACCGTATTTAAAGCACACTTCTGAAAGTGATGTGAGGAACGTCTGTTGTGGGAAAACTTTAAAAATTAATAGGGAGCTCAGTTAGCTGAAAAGTTCCTCATGTCTGAACTGAAAGCCATTGACTTTACCAGTAGTGGCACCAGGGATGACTTGGGTTTTTGTTGGTTGGTTGGTTGGTAGGTTCTATTACCCTAGAAACTGAGGCACAGGTTTCATTTGTGTAAAATAAAGAGGAAGAGAATCAATTATCTTCATCAGATACCAGTTGTAAGGCTTATTTGGAATATTAAATCATGTCTCCGAAGCTTTTGAAATACAAGTGCATAAACAAGATGTTTATGGGGAAATATAGTCACGCATCGCTTAAAGACAGGGACACGTTCTGAGAATTGCGTCCTTAGGTGGTTTCATGCTTCCTTCACTGGGACATAACAAATTCCAATACTCCCTCACCAACAAATGAAGTTATGTTCCTAAAATGTATCATGGTTGACAAAATCGTGATTGGAAAGATTAAGACCTTGTTGAGAACAAGAATGGAAGGGGATGGGAGAGGAAGAGATTCCATATTTTTTCATAAATAAAGTCAAATGAATGTATATATGGAATATAACTGTATCTGCTTTCCAAAGCATTAAAACCTATTCTAGTAACAGCTTCCCCAGCCACTGAGGAAACACCACTGATGCATATTCATGAGTATGGGCAGACTCACTTGCATACTTCATGTGAGGGAGACAGAACCTCTTTTTAAAGTTTTCCAGCCAGTTCTTCCTTGAGTGAATTTTCGTTATGAAAATTTCAAACACAGACAAAGGAAGGCAACAGGGCCGTGAACTGCCATTTGCCAAGACCTAGATTTAAGACTTAGCAAGATTTGCCACACTTGCTTCATCTGTCCCTTTTTTTTTCCTTTGCTAAATTAGCATTTTAAAGCAAACCCCAGACATTGTATCCTTTCGTGCCTACATTTTTTTCAGTATGCATCCTGCTCGAAATCAAATGCCTGCTACACTCACATTCTCCCTTGTTTCCTTTTCAAGGCCACTCAGAAAGATTTTTGTGATTGTTATTTTGTTTGTTTTCTGGGCCTGCTATGTTGCATAAACTCATTTTCCCTTTCTGTACTACCCCCAGAGACCTGCCTGTGTGGTCCAGCAGAGTATCGGTCAAGAACTCATGCTGCATTCTATACTTAAGAATGATCCAAAACTCAAATATTGAGTAATAATAATAACCAACCAAGGATTTAAAATTGAGAATACAGAAACACAAAACAAGGCTGTCTTAAAAATAAAGTTCAGAACAAATTTAATTTGACAAAGACGGTTTTTGCCAAACTGCTGTTTGCTATTGGTTTCAGCTTCACTCCATGGCAGTGGCATCCTGACATTTATTTTAAAATTGCTTTGAATAGGAAGGGAAATTGTTAAACCCAAGTTAACCTCTGAGCTGTTATGTCTAAGAACGCCGAGTATCAAAATCATTGTTTCCAAAATTGCTTTCTCAATCTCTGAAATGGGAGAATGAAGCTATTCTGAATTGCTGTGTTTGAGAAGTCTTGCGAGCCCTGCGTCTTGCAATAGCACATAGTTAAGTGGAAATTTTTCTGTAAGTTCTTTATTATCCCAGAGCCAATATGAGATTAGCTTTACAAGTTAGGTTATAACCTTTACAGCTGCGGTGTTGGGGATCCGTTAACAAGATCATAAAGATCTTTCTAGCAGATGGAGCATGCATGCCCTGTGTTCAGCTCTGGTAACGACCAAATCGATTTTATCAGAAGTGTTTAAAAGTGCCATTTTAACTTTTCTATTGATTGTCTGACCTCTGCTTTGGGTCCTGGGGTTCCCGTGTGTTCTCTCATGGCTTACTCTTAATACATAGCCTTCCAGTTTCCCTTCACCTGTGCAAGTCTCTCCTTCCCTATCCCCAGGCCACCTCCTTTAAGTGCTTGTCACACCATATACATTCCTCTCGTGTTCCCTGCACATTTACAGAGGCTTTGAGGTCACAATGGGTAAGCCAGATACATGGCTTTTGCAAAAACCATCTTCCTTCATTCATTCAATAACTTTCTTTGTGCTTCATTCACTCATTCAACAGTTTTTTTTCCTTTTTCTTTTCTTTTTTTATTCCTTAGCTACTCTATGCCAAGCACCATTATAAGCCACAAGTACACTGGTATACTCCAGAGGTGACATTGATGGGAAGACATATAGCAACTATAAGTAGAATGTCAGAATGAGAAAAATACTGTAATGAAAAGCAAAGCAACCAGGATGGAGGATGGGATGGGAAGCATTCTGTGGGGGTTGGGGGGTGGGGTCTGTTAAGCAGAGATCTGAATAGGTGGGAGGGAAGCCTAGGGAGATCTGGAGAAAAATCAAAGCAAGTAGAGGGAATTAGAAACAGGAGGGACTGGAGGAAAGGCAAGCTGAAAGCTTGAGAGCTGAGTCAGAAGTCTAGTGTGGAAGAGTGAGACAGGGAAGGCAGAGAGGACGATGTGGGGCTGGAGAACCTGGCAGCTGGATGGTGTAGCACCTTCTGAGCTAGGAAGGAAGTTTGAGCAGGCGACTGACTTGACTTACAGTTCACAAAGTCACTCTGGCTTCCATGTAGCTTCTGAATGATGCTGGTGAAATTGTCCCTAGAAGCAGTCACCATGTTCTCTGTGGTCATAGGGAGACTTGAACATGTCCAGCCTCAGAATCTTCCCTTAGGACAAAGGAGACAGAGGCTATCCAGGGAAAGCAGTTACTTTTTAAGTGACATGGAAATTACACACCCTCTTCTGCCTAGATTTATCTGCGAGAATATCATCTTGTGGTCATACTTAGCCTCTAAAATACTCTAGGAAATTGAGTCTCTAACTGGGAAGTTGTGTGCTACCTTGAAACTTGACTGCCATCAAAGAATGGGGGAATGGATAGAAAGGACAGCAAGAAAGATTCACTACCTGTTTTTTTTGAAAGACCCAAGAATATTGGCAGAGACTTCAATAACAATTCCTGGAGTTTTGTATTAATTTTGGGGGGCAGCTATAATAATCTGCATGGCTTAAAATAATAAAAACTTATTCTGGGGTACTAGAAGACCAAAGTCAAAGCTGGATATGGTGGCACAAGCCAGCAACTTGGGAGAATGAGGCAGATAGATGGCAAGTTCAAAACCAGCCTTAGCAATTTCACAAGGCCCTAAGCAACTTAGTGAGACCCTGTCACAAAATAAAAAATAAGAAGGGCTAGTGATGTGGCTCAGTGGTTAAGTGCCCCTGGGTACAATTCCTGGTACCAAAAAAAAAAAAAAAATCAGCCAGCAGAACCATACTCCCTCTGATGGCCCTAGAGAAAATTTTATTTCTATTTTGTTTTTCCTCTTTTAGTACCAGAACTCAGGGTTACTTGACCACTGAACCACATCCCCAGACCTTTTTTGTATTTTATTTAGAGACAGGGTCTATGTAAGTTGCTTAGGGCCTTGGTTTTTGCTGCGGCTGGCTTTGAACTCGTGATCCTCCTACCTCAGCCTCCCAAGCTGCTGGGATTACAGATGTGCGCCACTGCTCCCAGCTCCTAGGGAAGAATTTCTAGAAGCCTCTCTCCTAGTTTCTCGTAGTTGCTGCAACCTCTGCCTCCTGCTTCACATGGATTTCTTCTTTGTGTGTCTTCTTTGTCTCTAGACTCCAATTTCCAATCCCTCTTCTGTCTCCTTCCTCTTAAAAAGACACCTGTGTAAGCTTCTCCTGGATTTAGGGCCTACCCTGGTCCACTATGAACTCGCCATCTTGATTACATTGATAAAGATATGATTTCCAAATAAGGACACATTCAACGTATTGAGGTTAGGACTCAAACATGTCTTTGGGGGAAATGAAATGCAACCTATTATAACCTTCTTATGACTAAAAGGAAAAAGGAGAAGAACTTAGAAGAGGAGAACTATTCTAGCTGAAATCAAACAAATAATGACAAAGTAAATCAATCTCAAAAACAGCCCACATTTGTTTTGAAGTTCAGTGCCACCTTAATGCTGTAATTCCAGGACACATGGGCCTTTCTCATATACCAATACTTTGCTGTAAGATGTGTTATTTAGATAATAGGAGTCAGTGAGAGTTAGCAACTTTCAGCTTTGTACTGTCTGTGTTCACAACAATCTCATGAAAGAGGTATTCTTACTTCCATTCTATAGAAATTCAAACTGAGGCTCAAAGTCACTTGTCTAGAGTGAAATGGCTGGTGGGTGGTAAAACTGGGCTTGCAATTTGGGTGTTCTGTCTCCAAAAATCCTACTCTTTTTATTTATTTTTTTTAAATTTTTGATTGACATGTAATAATTGCATTCATTTATGGGGTAGATGTATTAATTCAATACATGTATGCAATGTGCAATGATCAAATCAGGAAAATTATCATTTCCATCTTTCATTTCTTTGTGGCTGAAGCCTTTGAACTACTCTCTTCTAGTTCTTCATAAAATATATAATAGGCCTTTGTAAACTATAGTCACCCTACTGTGCTATAGAACACTAGAACCTCTTCACAGGGCATGCAGTCCTGGGGATTTCTGGGGGATACTGACAAAAGGGCCCGCTCTTGCCTTCAGGGATTGTGATCAGTTTCTGAAGTGCACCTGCTTTGCAGGGATGTTCATAGTCCTTGGTCAGCTTTATGCTGTGTGTGGTGACAGTATAGTTATATGCTTTATGGTCATCAGCCTTAATAAATCTCATTTGGTGACCAAAGGATGCTTTTCCAGGTGTCAAAAGTTGTCTAATATCAGTGGCTAGGCCTCTGACTACAGCAACTTGGTGGCACATGCCTGTAATCCCAGCAGCTCAGGAGGCTGAGGCAGGAGGATCATGAGTTCACAGCCAGCCTCACACACTTAACGACTCCCTAATCAATTCAGAGACCCTATCTCTAAATAATACACAAAAAAGGGCTGGGGGTGTGACTCAGTGGTAAAGCACCATCCCAGGTACAAAAAAAGGCAACCTCAGTAAGCTCTGCAAAGCTTATTTCCAGACTGCCTTTAATACATTGATTATGATTACTATTAAACCAGACTTTTCATCCTATGGGGTCCTCCTGAAGGTAGGCTGCAATGCCCCCACCCTTTCACTTCAGACTTCACATAGAGTTCCCTAGAAAGTGTAGTGCAATTAGTAGTTGCCATAGGAAATTGGGTATCCTAATGGTCACAAAGAGATGTTTGCAATAATAAAAACTAATATTAAGTCACCATTGCTCTTTGTTATTTCATTTTATCTTCACAGTAACCCTGTGAGGTAGGTATTTCAGCATTAACTTTTCTTTTTTAATTAAATTTTTGTTTTTACAGTTTTATTATAGAAATTTTAGAAGACATAGGCAAAGCAATGAAAAAAATTACTCATAATTTCTTCACCCAGATAGCCACCCTCATTTAATCAGTGCATACATTTTTAGTCTTTTTCTATATGTGTTTGTTCTTTTCGACCGAATGATATTAGATTATTCTTTGTGGATTTGAATTTTTTGTTTTCTCTTAATGTGGCTACTACATCCTTCTCTGAGATTCATTTTTAATTATTTTAATGATAGACTAGTCCATTGCATAGTATTACCATGGTTTGCAAAAGTCATCCTTTCTGTTGACATTTGTATATATCTCTCCTAATGTTTTGTCCAAATAGGCAATGTTATAATGAAAACCCTCAAGTATATCAATGATTAGTTCCTAAGGCTACATTTCTAGTGACAGGATTTTAGAATGCAAGAAGAAATCTTTTTCCATGCCTTTTATAGATGAGGAAACTGAGGCTTGGAGATATGAAATAGCATCTCCCAAATAACGCAATCCAGTAAGTGTGTGACTGAGGCATAAAATCCAGGATTCCTGCTTCTAAATTCCTTTAGGGAAAATGGCTTATGCATCTAATCTAACAGTGACCAACATCTATAGAAAAGCTGTAAATGCAAAATAGGTATCATGGTGATTTCCATTTTTTCTTGAATTTTTACCCAGCAACGGCCAGTCTGAATAAATTGCCAAAAAAAAACCTTATAATCAGAAGAGGGAAGATGCTATAATTAGTAATGATTTATGATTTAATGATTGATGCATTCATCTTTTTTTCATCTTTCTTCTTCAAAATGGTAATAATATTGACATTTTCCAAAATAACTTATGTACCTTTAGTATCCTGTATATTCTGGAATAATTGAAGTTGCCTCTCTCCTTCTAAATCTTTGTTTATTATCCCCTTGGATACTGAACTTTTACTCTTTATCTGTTCTGACAGTAGAACCCATTTCCTCCAAATTTAGAACTAATGTCCATTGTTTCCAGTTCATCAAATTCCTTCTCTTTCCTAGGTAATTCGGACATGAGTGAACTATTGGAATTGTTTCCTCCTGTGTCCTAACTAGTGATACTCTTGGTCTATCCATGCTTCTGCCATAGGTAGCAGGCTTTGATTTGGGGGTGGCTGCAAATAAGGAAGAATTTCTTCCATCTTTACCAGTCTTGATTTGGCATGCTGACCAGGATTCATGCCTTATGATTGCCTTAGGGAAAGCAACTCCATAACCTTTGGGTCATCCTTATCCAACCAGTTCCGGTAGCTTTGACTGTGGGCATTGCAACAATAGCCATGTGTTTATAGAGTATAGATGAGTCTCCTGTAGTTAGTTCAAGTCAGTACCTGACTCTATTAGTGCAAAGATAAACAGTTTCTAATTTCAGAAGGACATAAAGCAAGCTTTTTCTGAAAAAGCATGATAAAAGTTGCTGATTTACCCTGAGTTGAATTATTCACATACAAGGTAAAACTACTCAGTTCTAGAAGTCGAAGCTGGAGGTGTTGATAGTTATCAGTTCACACCTCTGCCCAGAGCTCCAAGATCAAATTTAAATCAACCAAGTAATAGCTAATGGGTAGCTCCATTTTCAGTACACAGACTCAATAAAAGGAAATCAATTTGAAAGAATAAGGATTCTTAGGATCCTTACTGTGCATTAGTACTAATCATGCATTTGGCACCAGCAGGAGAAATTGCCCTCCTTAGGTATGGACTTTTCATAATGCATTACTTAGTTACCTCTAAGAGGAAAGATGGATGTTTTCCAAATAAGTTTAGTCTCAAGATTTTCTTCATAGATAGACTAATGATCTCTTTATGTTGCCTTTTCTGGAAAATCTGAAATGAAGCTTTGTCCTCAGAATTGTTTTGTCAAGGATAAAGGCAGGACTTAAAAGAAGGCATACTTCTGGTCTCCCTATCCAAAATTAAAAGATATTTTGGGGTTCAAATGTCAAGAAGTGTGACCTAAAGATGGAGGTCAATCACACACAACATTTTTTTAATTAAAAAAGTTCTTATTCCATTCACATAACTATTTTTCAAACTAAAATGGAATTTTTTTCTTGGAGTCAAAAGCATCTTGTTTGGTAAAAAAAAGTTGAAATATTATTCCCGAAACGGCCCAACCTAGGCTCAACTGTAACATAAAAGAAACTTCACATTAAAGTATTATTAATGTTCATAATTAGTATTTCTAAATGATTTTTAAAGGCTTTTTATGTAATTACAAAATGTTTGATTGTCGTAACATTGCTAATGCTTTTGATGCCTTCTGAATGTTGTCCTTGGTCCCTGCAACCCTGGCACATAATTTATTTCTCTTTTGAGTGAACTCTAAGCATTAGTGTCCATTAAGAATTTTTGAAACAAAGTCCAGAGATTACTTGGAGCACTTTCAGTAATATGTACTGATTATCATTAATGGTTCTTTTGTCCTAGACAAGGACATTGTTTTGTAACATCATTTTTGTTTGGCGAGGCCCTATGGGCTGTGTTCCTCACTCACCTCCTGCATGGACTTTCTCCTTGACTATGTATGGAATGGAGCAAGCTCATCAGACAACCAGGATGGAGGAGGAGGGCATGTAGGGCCAGCACAAAGTGATAGCATTTTCCTTATGAAGCAATTGTTAGCCATTCAAGGAAGAAAAAAAAAAGCCTAAATGCTCAGTCTTGCTTCTTAGCTGGTGTTTGTCCGCTGCACATAAACTTCTGTTTTGATAGGTAGCTCCTTACAATGATGAAATCTAGAAGTAAGGAGAAGCACAGGAGGCCCTGGAGATGGGGGCCTTTGCCCTGTGCCTGCTGATCATATGGCAGGAAGGAGGTTAAATGTTCCAGGTTTTATTTTTAAAGATTTTTCCCTGTGCCCTCAAACCCAACTTTCTAGATTATCCACCTATTTAACAACAGTGCCCTAATGGTTATGTCTGTTTGTCCAAGGGATATATCTCTGTTTAATCTGAAAGGGATTATATTCACAAAGTGTATGCAGTTAGAAACATCTTAGAAGGAAAGAAGCACTATGCCCTGGTTCCCAAATGAATCGTCTGAAGTCTTACCTTAAACCTAGCACTCAGAATGTTATCCTTGTACCCCCCTCCTTAGTTTTCAGTTCTGAGGATCCATCCAAGCATCTCATGCATCCTTGGCAAGTGCTATATCACTGCACTTCATCGCCAGCCCTCTTCCCTTTTGTGGAGAGACACATAAACTCGGAGAAGTTAAGCCATTTGCCCAAGATCTCACAGATTCAGTAATGGGCATATTGTGAGAAATGAAAATAAATCTTGTGAAGGTCTTCAGATTTTGTGTCATTCTTTCCTAGAAATTAAACAATCAATGTGCAAGGCAAGTGTAACATCATGAGTTAGATTGACTAAGCCTATGAATTATCCTCCAGTATCTTTCTTTCTTCCTTCCACATTCATCTGAAATATAGCAATATTGACTTTTAAAAAAAAAAATAAAGAAAAAAGGAACCTCTTTGCTACATTTTATGTGTGTTTGTTTGCTTTGATACTAGCCCAGAACTTATCCATGTTTGTGATATCTCTACCTCAAAGTTATTATCTCATTGCAAAAGGGGACAAGAGAAGGCCCAAGGAAGGCTGTATATGGACAAGGTAGCAAAGAAGCATCTTTGTAGCTAGTGACTTGTCCAGAATGCAAGGTCTCAGGAAATGCTAGCTCAGGAATTGGGGAGGAGGAAAGATGCCTTCTCTTACCAGGAAAAAAAAAAAAAAAAAGTTAAAATTAACTTGGTATCCAGACAATTGTTAGAAACCAAGAGACAATAAGAAGTCCAAAAAGGAAGTTAATTGGTCCAAGATTTGGCACTGATTAGAAATATGAGATTACATTCCTAAAGTGCTCTTTCCTGGGATGACTACAACTCTGAAACTTTTCCCTGCTGATAAGCATGACAGTGACAAATTTGTGGTATTTTCATGACATTTCCTTTGCTTTGCTTTGAAGCATGGTTGGTGCAATTGAGTCAGGCAATCTTGCTATATTAGAAGCCCTACTTTGGGTAGAGTATTCATGGAGTTTTAGGGTTTTTTTCCCTCTTATTTTTAGTGATTTTAATTGGCAATCTAAAATTACTGATATACTGTAAAGTACTTTAAAGCATTACCTGGAAATGCCCTTGGTGGGTGTGTGTGTGTGTGTGTGTGTGTGTGTGTGTGTGTGTGTGTGTGTGAGAGAGAGAGAGAGAGAGAGAGAGAGAGAGAGAGAGAGAGAGAGAGAGAGAAATAATAAGGCATCTGGCAACTTCATCAAAACATGCCATTTTTCTCCAGCCCAGATCATTTAAAAGATTCCCCTAGAGAAGTGTATCTCTTACTTACATAACCTATTGTGAGTACTGCCTTCTTTCCTCTTTGGTTTTCTAAGGCAAGAAGAAAAATTTTCAGGGGGTTACCTTTTATTATGATCTACCTCGGATTTTTTTTTAAAAAAACACTGAGAGAGAGATCTGGCAGCCTGTTGGCTTAGAAAGAGGTGGTTGGTTTGATAACTTAGAAGGAAAGCAAGAGCCATTGATCAGGCAACTAGAAGGGAAATTTAAAAACCATCAATTCAACTACCTCTTTCACAGATGAGAAAACAAAGGCCCAGAGAAGTTAAATGATTTCCCAATTGGGTTCATTTGGGGCTGGGGCAGGGGGTGTTTTGTGTTTAGAAACTTGGGTCCACCCCATCATTCACCACAACTCTATGAAGTCTCTTTCTCTGTAGAGAGCATTACTCTGCTCTGGCCTGTTTGTGAATCTCTGAGGAAGGATCTTGGTGTTCTTCCCAGTCATTTGGAAGTGAATCAAAACCTTCACAACAACCAGGCTTGGTTCTACACCCTTTGGTGGTGGTGATCAATGTCCTTTGTCCTCACTGATCAGCAACCTCCTAGACTGTGCAGAGCACAGAATCAAAATGGAGCTCAGGGTCTAGAATAGAGTACACTTACTTTTTTGGAACTTGCGTCTCTATCTATCGCAGCTCTTCTCCATCAAAAATGAAGACATTTTCTAGTCAGAGCAGTTGAGCTGAAAACCACATACTTGGGCCTGAATCAGTGTGAAACCCAGGGATACTATGGGAGGTGAAGGCATAGTTCTTAGGAGAATGTGATAATTCAATTTTGTTAAAATAATACTGTGCAAATTGCTCACCCTTTATCAAAGTCAATAACCAACATTTATATTCACATATTCACATTTCTCAGTTTGTAAAGCTATTAATTCACTTTTTTCACAATAGTCTTTAAGTATTATGATGATTATTTTTAATTTTAAAGACTAAGAAATTCAGGTTCAGAAAAGTTAAGTAATTTGCCCAAGGTCTCTCATAGAGAGGCTAGAAAGTAGGTGGGCTACAGATGCACACTCAGGTCAGCTTGCCCCCAAATACAGTTCTTTTAAGAACTGACTTTAAAAAAGGTATACCTTTCTATTCCTGAGTGGAATATTAGAGGTATTTGCCTCCTTAATAATCCTGGTAATTTGTCCTTAGAAAACTTAATTCTCCAAGAATCTCTTGGTTCAGAGGTGCTGCTGCTAGCATTATGTTCAGATAAGGTATTTTTCTGAAGGTCTTTTCTCCTCCACTTAAGAGAAAAAAAAAATCACAATGTATGACTTCTGTGATCTGGCTGAGGATAAGTGCTATTCTTGGTGAGAAAGACAAGAATCTTGAAACCTCTGAAAAATAGGAAGATAAAGAAAAGAGGAGACTCACCCCCCTCTCCCACCACATAAGAGTGAGAAAACAGTTGCTGGTAGCAAAGCAGGGCACACAAGCCTGCTATGAATGGAGACCAGGGAGACGGGGGTAGGTAATTCAGGCAGCTGGATTTCTAGAATGTTCTCTTTCTTCTAAAATACTCTGGAATCTTCTCAAATCAACTCAGTCTGTCTTCCAGTTAGAGGGACTGCAGTTTCTACAAGTTCGAATCAGTGTCTGTTTGATTACATCTTTCACTCAAGCCCATGATGAGGCTTCCTGGTTTAGATAAGGCTGAGGACAGGGCCCCATAGTTTCAAAGTATTTAAAGAACTGACAGAGGTAGGCTCCAGGCGGTAAATCTTCTTATGAGTATGTACTCTTTTGAGAGGTAATGTCCATAAATATATTATACAAAATATAATCTATTTTAAAGATTGGCAAAGGCTAGCTTCTCATCCGATATTTACTTCCACAGAGAAACTTTTTATTATACTCATTAAACTTCCCTGAGCCTCAGTTTCTCCATCTGTGAAACAAGGTTATTTTCTTCTTTATTTTTTTCTTTTTGATACTTCTATGGAGTCATTTACTATAAAGTACAAGAACTTCTATGGGAAAAGGGAAACAAATTCAAGGCATTAGAACAAGGATTATTTTTCAAGGGAGCACCAATATATTTTCTGAGTAGTAAATTCATCTTTTGTGTGTTTGCATTGTTTTTATTTGTTCACTTTCCTCTAGGAAAATAGAACTCTATCTTCAAAATGGCTACTAAGTAAAAATATATATATTGCAGTCCCATCTCTATAATTAGGAGTTGAAATATACCTTTTGAAAAACAGTGCTTTTGTGAGAGGGGTATGTCTTTAAGCTTTTCTTCATAAAAATGTTTATATTGATGGTTTAGTGTATCTATATTTTCTATGATAAATATAATTTACATTATATTTGTACAGGTTAGGATTGTCAGATAATATACAGGTTGGCCAGGAAAATTTGAATTTGAGGTAAACAACTTAATATCTGAAATTTAAGCTTAACTGGACATCTTTATTTTATCTGCTAAATCAGGCAACCCTGTAAATACAAACCTCACATTATTCATATTGAGCATTAATTGACAGTTCAAAAAAACTAAGGATTTACTGCCTGGAGCCTACCTCTCTACTCTCAGTTCTGTAAATACTTTAAATACTGTTGCTGAAGTTATTCTTTTTTCTGGAGACAGATATTGGAAGTTTTAGCTCTGTGCCTACTACCATGCCCTCCAAGATCAGGCAGCTTTCCTGGAAAGAATCTCAAAATCTATTATCAATGTAATCATCATGAAAATATTTGATGAGAACACTGCCTCACGCTGTATAATAAATTTAAGTAGAAAAGGCAAAGCAGTGGTATTTTCATCAGTCCTTTGGATGTCAGGAGAAAATAGTTCCACACTCAGCGAATATAGATAGGTCTGTTTTGGGCTGTGTTAAATCCAATTGTGTGGAGGTTTTGAATAATCAGGAGTGACAGCCTAAGCACTTTCTCTTCAAAGTGATTTTACAGAAAGCTCCATTTCCTAAGGAAAGTACACACAGGGTTCTCATAGTGCTGAAATGCACTAATGTATCAATTTATTGGTGCCGGTATCCTAAGCTAGAGTTGCAAATTGTATTCAGATTTTTAACTTCACTCACTGTTGTTCTTGGGGGAGGTGGCCTTCCCCCCGATAAATGTTACTTCAAAAAAATTCTAGAATACTTTTGTGGTTCCCATCTGAGAGAGCCTCCAAAGATCTTTGCAGAAGGTTCTAACTTCACTTTGCAAAGCCAACTCAAACATGATGAAAAACAATATAGTTTTCCTCAATAAAAAGGAAAAAGAATTTTTTTGAATTGGGCGATGTAATTTCAGCTTCCCTAAATAAGGCCTTTGGAAAATTGTGGGGGGAGCAAGTGTGTGATTTTGGTCTTGGCACACAACTTTGGAACTAACTTTTTTTCTTAATGTCTACCACGGATTTTTCATAACAGATTTCTTCCCTGTACGACATGTTCCATAGTTAAGTAATAGGTCTGATGTGGATGCCAAATTTTTCAACAACTTTTACTTTCCAAAGGAGGGTTAAATAGTTCTCCTAATAACTTGAAAGAAAAAAAAATTCAAGGTTTACCACAGTTCTTAGTCACAGGCTAAATGTTTTCAACAGTTTTATTACTTTGAGCCTATTTAGTCTTGAGAATATCTCCCAAGAAGAATGAAGCATAAGATGAGTTTAAGATGTAGTATTTCTGAACTGGAAATTGGATTGTTTGTACTGAAGCATGCATCCTTGCTATCTCTATCAGCTCTTACGTGCCAACTATTGCTTAGTTCCACTCTTCGCCTGCCATCTGTCAATCATCTTGGAAACATCAAAGGTGCTGACTCATGAATCCTTCATATTTCCATGCAATTATGTCCCATACATTTTGCTGCCATTTGCAGAGAGGAAGCAGTCATTCTCCAGGTGACCTTAATGAGTATGGACACATAGGTACATTTTGTGGAAGAATTTTTTCCTCACCATTAAAAGCTATGCTTCGTATGAGCAAGAAAAGTCATTTTCATTAAAAAGTAAACACAGAATCAATGGCCATACCAAATTAATGGCTCCATTGCTCAGTTTGTCTCTTGTCTGAGTAGGTTGGTGTTGCTCTCTTGCATCTTAAATATCTCCCTTAAATCTCTGCCTATAAATGTGATCATCTTCCCGATTTACAAGAAAGAAACAAGAACTTTCTCTCATCCTGTTTCACCCTGTTCCATGACTGTCCATCTTATTTCTTAAAGAAACTCTTAGGCCAATGGGTAATGCTCACAGTCTCTTATCATTTTCAGTTGCATGACTTTGGGTAGGTCTGGTGACGGTGCTATGCATTGCCATCTGACCAAGATGGTGTTCTGGGTATACACTGGAATGATGTACAATCAACAGAACTCAGAGAGGACACTTTCTTACCTTTGTCATTGTTTCTTCTCTTCCAGGTATCTCAGTAACGAAGAAGACACATACATGTAAGTAATGCATTTACTTTTTTTGTCCAAAGTTTTCTGAAGAGTTGGAATTCGCATATGTCTGGCTGCTGTGACCCTTCGAGTATAAACTAATGTTCCAGCTGTGATCCATGCTCAACAGAGGTCATATTTTCAACCTGTAGTGGTCGGAAGTGGCACATCTCCACCTGTTTGTACTGAGTGTGTGTTGAAGAGAGAGGCTAGACATATTCTGCTGAATTCTAGTGTTTTGAGCCATGAATCGTTAGAAAATTCATGAAATCTAGCCAGGAGGATCAGTTACTTATTGATCACCCTCACTCTGGATCCTTCTTCGAAGAGTTGGTATGTTTCTAGGAAACATCACCTTGATTTCTTTTAAACTTTGGTCTCCTTTTCCTCTCCACTAGTTCCCAAATTAGGCTGTTTTGTTCTTATGTCTGTGGAGCAGAGATATTGACTGGGAATATAGGTGCTGTGGCTCGACCATGGGCATGGTCCACGAGGGCCCTGGTAAATGGCATCGGTAGTTTGATGTGGAAATGTGTGCTGGATTTATGCTCTGTATTCATCCCACTTCTCAGGTTCAACTGCTTTCATCAGTTGCCTTCATTCAAACCACACCCTAAGTTTACAAACTCACGTCAATGTAAGGTGTTGTGATTTGCAATCTGAGCAATAATGTTTGTGCCTTGAACCTCAGGATGAAATAATATGTCATTGATACAGGCAGTCAACTTTCACTGCACTTGGCCAGCATAACATTCAGGCTTTGAATTAATGGTGTCATTAGAATATGATGACTATTTTAGACCACCGATATGTGCTACCAACGAGATGTGTTTGGGCATCTTTCTAAGGCAAGCAGAGGAGCTATTTTGGCACAATATAGGAATGACAAGGATATATCCCCAAATTTTTCTTAATTATACTTTTTAATTTCTTTTTTATTTCATGTGAATTATTTTGGGGAAAAAATTTGTGTAACATCAAAGTAGTTCAGCTTGTGCCTCAGTTGATTCTTGAAATCTGCTCTCGGGTTTGTCTGTCTGTCTATCTGTATTTGTAGAGAACAAACAATGCAAAAACCAAAAAGAAAAAGAAAAAAAAAAGCATCAAATTCAATGAGAAGTTGCCTGCCTTCTAGGTCCCAGACCTGCAGTCCCCGTGTGGCTCTCTCATGGCCTCCCACAGAATGCTTGTTTGAGGATCAATGAAAGGCCCAGCCCATAGTAGACACATGATCAGGAGGCACCTCCATCTCTCAAAGCACAGTTTCAGTTGGCTGTCCCTCCATCAGGATAGTCTGTGACCCTTAGCTTTTTGGGGGTTGTTTTGTCGTTGTTCTTGTTGTTCTTGCTGTTGTCGGTGCATAATTGAGCTCATGATGACTGAGAGATTGACAGCGCAGGAGACTGAAGTCCTCTGTATATCCGCAGGGCAGGCATGGTACAGAGCGCTTCCTTGCACAGCCTTGCCCATGAGCTCGTCCCTGGCCTGGAGGGACCCACTCTAGAGGTGGTAAGTAATTCAGTCTTTCTGCTAGCTCAGTCCTGGGCCTCTCCCAAATAGGGGCTGCTGATTGTGCCTACTGTTTATGGTGGTTTGGGGTGTGGACTCCTGGCCACCTAGCAATCAATATCCAGAAAGCTACTGACTATTTGTAATATCATTTGACTCTTTAAGAAGTGGACAAAACCACTAGTTTGTCTCCATTGGACATGAAGCATATATTGTAACTCACAAAATGAGTCAAAGATATTAGCTAATATACAGACAGTCCATCTATAAAGACATTCAAGCAATTGTCTTCCTGAAAATAATGTCATTGGCCTGCTGGAGAAATAACAACCTGTGGTTAAGTAGGACTCATGGAAGGATTTAGGTGACAGCATGAAAGTGGCAGCCAGTGAGGAAAAATTGATATTCCAATAACAGGCAATGTAACCCGCCCCGATGGGCCTTTCAGCAAAGGCTTAAAGAACTTCGTCACCTATACCTGCTTTAGTACAAAATCAAGATATAGTCAGAGAGGGTGGACTTTGTTTTTATAACTTTGAAAATCAGCAGGAAAATGTTTAGATATTAAACAAAAAGTTAATCGAGAAGGACTTAAAGTTCCTTTGTGGTTGAGAGAAGAGAGAGATTTAGCTCAGAAATCTTTTTGTATAAATATATTTACTTCCATGATTTGGGGAAGAAGGCCCAGAATAAAACCACCCAATGACAAGTTGGAAAGGAGAGCACCTGAATAGATGATGACCCAGTACTTTGCATGTGTCAAGGAGAAATTGAATTGTCCAAGTCACAGCACTGTGCAAGTCCTCCATGCCTCTGAAACATGGAGATTGTTTTTGTCACCCAGCTCAGCAGACAGCCCATCATATTTCTGATCTTAACCTCTCTACAGGACCCCAACCTTATGGGGAGGAAGAAAACCAATCAGTTCTTTCTCTAATAACAGTTACCCAAATGACCTCTTCTTTAGCATCCGTCGGATTTTTCTTGAAAACTGAACTGTCCTAACTTGCCTATAAGATTTTTTTTAAAGATATGAAATTCCAGCCCCTCTTAAATCATCTTGACATCTGTTCTTCAAGAAGTTTCACTATCACTGAAGTGTATTAATTCATTTTTGTACTGTCTCAGAATTTCCATTTTTAGCCAAGGTTCTGGAAACCTTGGTCAAGGCTTGACTACATAATCATCGACAGCTGAAGTCTCCCCACATTAGCGATTTCAATTTGAGTTTCCTAAGTGCCCTCACAGAGAGATTGTTCAACTTACAAATTAATGTGTACAGTTGCAGAATCTATTATCAGACCAGCGTGTCAGCTCACAGGTCCCCCAGTCAGAGGTGCAAGAACTACAAAATGAACCTGAATAGTTGTGACACTTTGTAATATTTTAGGCCACCCTGCTATCTGGAAATACAGATATTGCTTATTTAAAAAAAAAAAAGACTTTGGGTGAGTTGAGCCATAAATTCTCATGAGAGGACATTTGATGGTTTACTTCAGAAGAATTCATGACCATAGTACTGGGAGAACTCAGGTTCACCTGAGTTCCTGAGCAGGCTGCCTTAAGTGTCTGAACTCCAGTTGGCTGGTGGGAGAAGACAAGGCTCTGGGGCTTTTAGTGCAAGGTCATCATGACAAAATTGGTCAAGGAATTGTTACATTTGTGATGTTTTTCAATTGTTGATAGGAAACGTTGCTATTGGTTTTTGGTGTGCGAACATGAGAGTTTGTACTTGTGGGATAGGGACATATTAGATCAATTTTACACTGTGGTGTGGAATTTCAATTTAATTTTCATGGTGATTATATAGCACATGGATTTGGTTGGACACTTGCAAGATTGCTTTTGCTTTGGTGTTTCACAAGTTTGTTCTGGTCTTTTTCCTGATGAAATAGTACCATGTGGATAAATATCTTTTTTTGGGGGGATCAACTGCTGTTTTGGTTTGTATTATTTGCCAAGAACAACTAGCCATTCACTCCTGACTCCTTAATCTAATTCTACTTGGATAGTTTCATATTTACTAAAATGTTTCAAGAGGACAAATATGAGGATGAAAAAAATAACAACAGAACATCCTAGCTACTTCCTGCTTCTGGGAAATTCAGTATTATAGTCATAACCTTAAGGAATGTGTAAGACAGCCACCACAAAGCAGGACAGAGGGTGCCTGGGAGGCCTTCAGATTATCCCAGGGACATCTGACTATTGCCTCTTCCTTCTGTTCTGAGCATTGTTTATATTCCTTATTATTATCCTGCACTGCCTCTTTCATTCATACTCAAAGATGGTCAAATGATTTTTTTAAAAAGAAAAGTGTGGGTTACTCAGTGGTAAGCAATCAAGGAAATGTGTTAATTTGTCAATATTTCCCCCAAAATACAAATATATGCTTCTGAACCTTTAAAACAACTTTAATTTTAACATAAATAGCTATTAAAAGGTAACAGTGCATTCTCAAATGTTGTTTGGTTACAGCAGGCTAACACCTCAAATATATAAAATTAAAGCACTATTATTTATAATGGTTTTAGTTCCCAATAATAAATATATTTTAGCACAAACCTGAATATTTCTTTCAGAGTAATCTTTTGCCTCCATGAAAAAAAAAAGTGTTTATTGCAATCATTTAAAGTGGAATAGGTTAATGTATTCACTTTTCACCCCCAGAGGTTTGGCTTTGAATTTGACTTAGAGAAAATTAGTTTTGAGGCCTCAACCTCCTCTCCTTAGGCATTTGTTGATACCACAAAATGAACCCACCAATTTGTCACAATTGTTGCCATTTACTCAGGAGAACCAGGAACTAGAATAACCTTATTTTATCGTTTTCTTTTCCTTTCCTTGAGGCCATTCTTTTTGAATGTAGACTCTTAGCAACCTCAAACTTGAGGCTCACCCACATAATTTTCACAGTCCAGGAAAGTGCAGAAACCTTCCTTGGCAAAGCAAACGGAGGTGCTTTGGTGATATAGTTAATAGGTTGCCGTGACAACCCATGTGACTCACGATGTGACTCACAGCAATTATAATTTCAATTGCTGGCACAGTGTTTCCTTAGGACAGACGTGAGAAGAAGCCATACTGAGGTCCTTTTAGTAGGCCTTTATCCATATCCTGTCTACCGATTGACAAGTAGTCAGGAAAAGAGACAATCTAGTGCTCATGAAATGTCAGCAAGACTCATTGCTAGGCTTACTAAGGCTACTGGCCATCCCAGATGGCAAGCTTGCTGACAGTGGGGTAGAACCAAAACAGAGGTGATAGATCTTACAAGAGCTCCTTAAAGGACAGTCATTTATTGAGGACCTGTTATGTGTTGGCAGATGCTTTACCCGTCAGGAATTTACAAACTAGTTGAGGGAAGGGACTGGAGGTGGCAGAGACAGGAAGGGTAGGGACACATAATCACAGAAAACAACTGAAAGCACCAATGCCAGGTATATCAGCTCCAGAAGATTCAGCTGATCACTGGAATGCACGCTAAGATGCAAGTGTGAGAAAGGAGAAAAGAATTAGGGAGAAAATCCAGGATTCCGATGCTGTGATCCAAGCAACAATAGCAGTGATAGCCCTATGTCCTAAAAAATCATCCCTGCTGCTCATTTCCACTCATGCCCACCCAGATTGACACTTGTTTTAGTCCCTTCAAGATCAACTCGTCTGAGGAAGTAAAAGCCCCTTTGGAGCATCTGGAACTGATTGCCTTTAGAGTCAGCCTGTGCACTAGAGCCAAGCTCTCCTAAGCTTAACAGGAGTTCTCTGTCTCAATAGATTAAAGGTAAATGGACTGCACTTGGCCCTGCCAGTTCTTCCAAGGTAGAAGATTTTCATTCTTAAAACAGTTCATGGTGGGGATCTGTAAATTCCATTGAAAAGCTGAATATTTAGCCCAGTTGTTTCCATCAGAGCATCCAGCCGATTCAAGTTTGCTTGGTTAATAGACTCCAGATTCATGAACTGAGTCTGGACCCAAAGTATTTGTGTTCCTGTTTCATTACATAGGCTCAAGGGGGTGTGTTGAGATGGGATTGATTCTTTAAAATCCATGGTGACTACTAGGGAGGAAACAAAAATATCTAGTCTAGCAGATGCTGGTGTGTAAATTTATGACATATTTAATAAACACTTAGACATCGTGGGGTTGGATTTCAAAGAAGGACTAGATGTCTATTACAGAAGTTTGCATTACTTCTAGTTCAGTAATGACAATTCTAAGGCAGAATTACCTGTGGTTGTGGCAGCAGCAGAAACTGCCACCTGCTAAGCAATTCTAATATTCCAGGCATATGTTTAGTGCTTTACATCATTATTTCATTTTTTTCTTCTCATAAGTTCCATGAGCTTTTTACTACTTGCATCACGTTTTAGATAAGAAAACTTACCTGAGGAATGAGTAACTTAGCTCAAAGAAGCCAAAAAACTCGTCAACTCACCCAGCTGGTCATGGGGTAGAGCCCAGGTGCAAAACAGAATAGATTGCCCCTTCGTGTGTACATAATAGCCACACTGTTATCTCCAGTATTAGCTAATATTAGCTAACACTTTGGGACACTTAATGTTAGGCACTTTTCTAAAGCACTTTGTAAGTGTTCATCTATTTATTCTATACCACAACTGTGTGAAGTAGATATTACTATTGCCCCTCTACAGGAGGAAACTGAGGCCCAGGGTCCTACAACTAGCTAGCATGTCGTAAAGCCAGAGCTGAATTGCTTCTAAAAAGAAGAACTTAATACGTTTTTTTAAATTTTTCATTTTTAAATTTTTTTAGTTGTTGATGGACCTTGATTTTATTCATTTATTTATATGCGGTGTTGAGAATCGAACCCAGTGCCCCACACATGTGAAGCAAGCACTCTATCGCTGAGCCACAACCCCAGCCCCTCCACCCCCGAACTTAATTCTTTATAGTGGATCTTCCCCTCTGAAGTACAGGAAAACATTGCAACATAATCATCCCTACCATTGATTGAGGTTTTCTTTTACCTTACAACTATTTTACCTGTATGGACTTCTAAGTGTGAAGAACCAGCTGATTATAAAAAAGGAGAATGTTATTCCCACTACATGAGAAAGATTCATCTAGTCAAGCTGGCATACAAGAAATTACACAGCCTTCCTTCTTTAAAATGATCATTACTTATCTTCTTAACACTCTAAACCATCAGAGAATTGACATCTACTTAATGTCACTATTCCTACAAAACAACTGATTCCACAATGAAAACAACTGTTCCAAGTAGTTACTCAGACTTCTGCAAGAATTGTCTTCCCCTTACTAGTAGTAATGTGTATTTCTATGGCATGAACTTATCTTCCATTGAAACAAATCCTTTAATTATCATCAGTTTCATTTACAATAAATTTATGTGGTATTCTTTTGTCAGAATAACTTGATAATTTCCTGTGACTTTCAGTGCCATGTAGACAGTATGACTCAGGACACTACAGTCTCCTTGAAACCAAACCTAAATTAAACAAAGCGCTTAAAGCTAGAAAAATGGCTAGGGATCTGGAATATATCTATATCAGAGAGATATATGAGAAGCAAACAACTAGGTTTTGAGGATGCTAAACCCACCTGAATTTAGGATTGGATTTAGAGTGGGTCTAGATCCACATGCAAAGGAACAAAACTGTAGGACAGGCAGAAATACAGGTGTATTTGAAATGTGAACAAAGCGGTCACACGATATTAACTTCATAAATTACACAATTTTTTTCCATGAACATTTTATATATTAAGTTATATATTAAGTTAAGCAGCCCTAAAGTTAGTGTGTTTGTGGCCATATGGCCCTTTTGATTATAAAATTAATGTCCATACCTAACATATTAGAGTGACAAAGATTTTCATCTCCAAGCTCTGCGGTGTACCTTTTGCCTTTGACTGCCCAAGACTCCTCCCAGTGGAGTGTACTCCATCCACTCAGCTTCCACCTCTGGACAAACTTGTATTCCCATGTAGGAGTGATAGCTCTTTCCCTATTTTACTGTGTTGATCACCTGAGCATCAACTCAAGCTCCAAACATCAACAGCCAAGCACAATGATTAAAAAGCAAACTGAGAGCAGAATATAATGGAATGGGCTAGATTTGGGATTAGATTCAGTGATAGGGAAGTAATCCATAGATATTTTACTTCCTAAATGGCCTCCTATTGGATAAACCCTTCTATATTCCTCTTCACCCAACTCTCTTTCTTTTTAAGTATTTTATTTTAAATGTTTGTTTTGGAGAAGAGAAGATTATATGATAGATAATCTAGAAATCTATAATACTGGGCTTTAAGGCAAGAATGCTGGAAAGCAGATTGCAACCAATCCCTAGGCAAGGATAGTGCTGGGAGCCAGGCAGATCTATTAGCTTAATACTTCTTAGCCCATAATTATGCCTAGAACTGCATGAGACACAGTGTAGTGTAGAAATTTTAACTCAAGGCGGGTACATAGCTCAGTGGTAGAGCCCTTGCCCAGCATGCATGAGGCCCTGGATTCAGTCCCCAGTATCACAACGAATAAAAAAAGAAACAATGAAAGTTTGACTTATTTGTCCTTACTCTCTAATAATTGAGCCTGGAGGAGAAAGAATCACCTATTTGAGGAACTTTTAGTCATAAAAGACTTGCAGGTTGAGGTTCCAGTTGCATTGTGTTTCAGTGTCACGTGGGCTGGTAACATGGTGGTGACCTGAGCTTGGTCTGGAAGGGTCTTGAGGGTGAGATATGATCAGTAGGTCAAGGGAAGGCTCCAGGGATGGTGGTGTGGACCTGACTGGAGTAGAGTGTTAACAAGGAAAAGAGAGGGCATCAGGCAGAGATGGGGTGACCAATGGGGAGCCAACAGAATGTGTGTGAAAAATGCAGTAACAATGTTTTCACTGCCATTGTCTCTCAGCATTATATGAATCAGATGTTCCCTGCCTCAGTGCCTTCTCTGAACCCAGATAAAATCCTTATCCTTAGATAGACGTTCTTTTCTGGCTGTTCCTGTGATCGACTGTGTAGAAAGAATGCTTACTGAGCAGGAAAGATCTAGCCCAAAAAGGGAAGGCTATTCTTACAGTGAAGAAAAAGTGTTTCCCTTTTTCTCTGTCTTCCCCGTTTTAAAGTCTAATTGTAAGACCAGTTCTTGCCATTCCATTAGAATCACAGGCAGGGAATGAGCAGGGAAACTTGAAAAATACATATGCACTTTGAATTTCGTGGCTAATGGTTCTCCTTGCTTGCTTTCATTCTGCTGCTAATTGGCTGGAGGCTACTGGGTTGCTCTGAGACCCTGTGTCTCTCCAACCCTCTTAACTCAGCTACAAATAGCTTCATAAAAATTTGAACCCCGAATTCCGAATCTTGCTCACCCCTTAGGCAGGTAAAATAAACTGCACAGATTATTATTTTGTTCACCACAAAGAATTATTTCCCTCCTACTCCTGGACAATACGTTAGGAAGACAACTGCACCCCCTTTTCTCATAGTTGGCATTTCTCAGTTTCCAGAGAATGGGTTTCCTATTGTTTCTCTTAAAGAACACGGAGGTCCAGATGAGGCATTTCATCAGCTACACATTCTTAAAAGTCTCCAGGATAATGAAGCATATTGAGTTAATTTATCTGTCTCTCTTGCATTGTGTCATTTTGTGTCGACAAAACTGAAAATTCGCTTTTCCTCACCAAGTTGGGGTGTCGGGATAATTGATTGTTACCAGTCTCTGCTGTTGGTAGACAGGATAACACCAGTGCCTCTAGAGAACAGGTGAAAACTAAACTCTGTCCCCCGAGGCCAATGAAATAGCTGTTTGGTCCCTTGTGTGAAACTTCCTAATAACTTAACTGGGCAGCCTCTGGGTCCCTGGAGGGTTTCTCCACAAGAGTATTCCCTCTCTTTGTTAAGATTGCTTATTAAAAATGATTTTATAATGAAGTTGCCTCAAATAGCAGCTCTTTTCCTGGTTGTCCTTGAAGCTGTGGTGAAGAACCTTAGAGACAACTGTCTAGGGTTTTCCTCCTTGTTAAAAACTTCTCTCCTACCACTGTTACTCTTGATTTTTAAGGAGACAAAGTCTAACTGACACAAGTCCCTCTCCGGTTGATTATGTCGCTTAAAACACCATGCAAGGCGTCATTGGTAGTTTAGCTTGTCGTTTGGGCTCAGGAATTGAATTGATCTCCTTGGATTGAGGACATTTAAGTCTGCAGTGGAAACCAGACTGGCGGGCTTCCCCCGAAGAGCGCAGCAGCGGCCAAGGAGCGCTGCTGCGAACTCAGCCTCGGACTCCATCAAAACACTGATTTCCAATGATGTCTTCTCTTTGGTACTAGATTTCTCCAATCTGTAAGCTATGCACTTTCTTGGGATTGCCACAAAAAAAAGGAATCAAAGAATTTTAAAAGGGAGGAGGGATCACCCTCCCTCTTTGCTATCCATGCACTATATAAATCCAGAGACTTCTTAATCCATGTAGACAATGAGGAGGAAATTCAGGTTTCTGTTGTCCACATCATCACTTTGGTCTTTGGGCTTGAAGGGGCTTACATATGTTGATATATTTAACATGAAGGATGATAAAGCAGATGCCAGTAGGGGTCACCATCAGAAATATCGCCTCTGATTTACCTTCCTGGTAGCCAGGCAATCTCAAGCAACATAGGAACAACAAGACAAATAAAGTTGTTAACGACAAATTCAGTTTGAGGTGTTTTTCTTACTTGAAGACTTGTCAGGTGGTGAATTTGCAGAGTACTCCAGTTGTGGGTTGACACTCCTTTTGCTTTACAGTGTGAATATAGTAGGACAGCAGCAGTTAAGGTCACCATTGTGATTCTTCCAGTGGAAAGATCAGAGTCCTGGTGGGTTGTACTGAATACGTGCCTGGAGTTACTAACTATGTGATAGATAAGTCAGTCTGCCAGAGTATCCATTTTACTACCTGTATGTATCCCATAACATCTTATAAACCTCAACTATATAGAGTAAAATATATTTTAAAAAGAAAAAAATCCCTTGGCTAAATTCTATTCTCTGAAACCAGGTGTATTAGAAAATACCACCCTTACATTTAGCAATTCCTACTACCCTCTCCCCCAGTTAAAAAAAAAAAAAGTGGAGGAGGGGGTAGACTATGGCCTCCCACTGTCAGGAGAATCTTCTTATTCCACTCCTTTAGAACCTTCTAGGGCTTTCCTTTGCCTAACCTTTTTAGGACGGCACTCGAGGTCTTCTCAACCTGACCCTAATCTTTCTGCTGCTCTTTTCGTAACTTTTACCAAGCAGGCAGTTGTTGCCATCTTCGGCAATCAGTTCTTGGGAGATTCCATGCATGGGCATACTGCCCTTATATGTCTTGGGTCTTGTTTGTCCCAGGCTGTCCTTCACCACCTTCTACACCTGTAGAAGCCTTTCTGCTCCACCATAAGCCAATACAAACAGCTCTGTCATGCAAAGCCCTTTCCAACCTTACCTTGATTATCGCTGCAGCTCCTCTGCCCTCAAAGTATTGTAAAATAATGGTTTATGTATCTTTGTCCCACTAGATATATCTCTTATCTTTGAGAAAACTAAGCAGGATGGTTGATATCTACTATGTGCTCAATTAACATCTATAGATTTTAAGTGTCAGACACTATTTTAATTTTAAGACCAGACTACACATTTGAGCTGGGGGGTGGGGCGGGTGAGGAATATTAATCTTTTAACGGTTAACAGCCATTCAAAATGATACTGAGATTTATTATTCAATATTATATTGTGAGATTTATATAAACCAACAGTACAACTCAAAGGGCTTCTTCATACATGACAATTTATCGAATGTTTTTAAGTTTTAGTTTTAGGGCTCATTGTTTTAAAGTTCCCTTCAGCAGTTTAAATCAGAGTCAGAATCTCATCTAGAACTTGAAAAAATACTTGAAAATCTTACTAAAAATAAAGCATGTGTCATTTTCTAGAGTGACCGCTCACACACCATTTGGTTTCATTATCAATTCGAGGTTTCTATAAAACAGATGATCAAATCTATAGAGTAAAAAAGGTAAAGGAACATCTTAAGTTACCGTTGTCACCTATGTCAATCCAAAATAGAAAACTACCTATTAGAGAAGAGAATTGGCCGGTTCCAAGAACGGAGGCTATAGTATCCAGGGAGATATCCTATATTTTTCCAGTCTATAGAGGGAAAAGCAATCCTAAAATGTTAAACAGTTTCTAAAGTAGATGTTCTGATCATCACAGGTGACTTGCTGAGTTTTAAGGTAAATCCTACAAAGAAATGAATGACATTTATTTGCTTCAAGGTCAGAACATGTGACACTCCTCTGTTTGGTCTGGTCTGGCATGTACATGTTTCCCTACTTTTCCAGGGCCCAGTGATTTCGAGGCTATTGCACTTTTCCTTGGACTTCTTTTAAAAATGCCCTTTAAGCCTCTCGAACAGCTTCCTCCCTACTTTTGTTTGTAACTTTTTCTTGAGTCAAAACAGGAGGAGCAGAATTATCCCCTGCAGTATCAATTCCTTGAGTAGAAACCTTGCTTATAAATGAGAGGATGAGATGTGACCCAATAAAAGAATCTATTTTAATTTTAATTTATTTCCTGGTGGCCTTTTAGGCCTCCTTAGGCGATGACCTAACCAATTCTGTCTTAACACTGATTTTTTTTTTCTTCCAAGGTCAAAAAGCACTTTGAAATGATTGTACAAGGAGAGTAAATGTTTCTGTGCTTGTCATGCAAAGTCCCTCTCTTCACGTGAAATTTAAATCCTAGCTTTCTCATTTCTTCGCAGTGATTCTTCCTTGCTTAGGCATCTCTTTAGCAAACTCCTTGAGAGCAGATGCAGGTGAGCAGGACAGAGTCGAAGATCTTTGGTCCTTCTGGAGTTGATTTTTTGGCTAGAGAGACCGTCTCTTATACGCTCTTTCGCCCCTTTCCCCTCCTTTCTCAGATGGGAGTTGTTATCACAGTGAGAGGAACCTTCTTCATTCTGTGCTGCTGTGTCACACAGCAAAATATAAACAAAGTAGATACTTTCTTGGAAGGCAGCTCAGTTGAAGGTTTGCAAGGATGGAAAGAAAAGCAATTGTGGATCAGATAAGTCCATGCCACCATCCCTCCCCACTCTCCTCCCTTCCTCTCCCCCCACAAAAAGAGTTCCGTCTGATATTTTTCCAATCAAAAACTTTCCCTGGCCTGATTTGTGGAAGTTACCTAATCCTTGTATAATTGGGGTGATTTGAAAGACGGGAAGATGTTCTCATTTTCATTATGGGAGTCACTCGGGGACAGTATCATTTAGAAGAATATGTTTTTATTGCCCTAAATTACTTTACCTGAGATTCTATTGATGTGTTTCTCTTAGGTTAGATTTCTAGTGAACAGAATGACCAGTGTGGGTCTCATTCTCACAGGTTCTCATAGGGTTCAAGCTACTCTTAAATGGTTAGTGAGTTTACCCTCATTCTACTCCAGAGTCTCACTTCAAAGGAAAAATTCTGGAGGGTTAAGTGAATATGCCCTGAAACACAGAAGAGCTCACTGCTTGCACTGTGCATCTGCACATGGCCAAAACCTCACATCAAGTTTCTCATATTGTGCCATCAACATTAATTCAGCTCACTTTGTACTGCCAGACTTAGAAACTTCTAGAAGCAACTCTCTTGGCATAAAAACAGTTGCGTCTACCTCACACTGACTAAAGTAAGGGTCTATCAGATTCTCATTCTCATCTAAAATGCATCCTTATTCCAACTAGTCACTACACTCAAGTGTCTTTGAATAAATGGTTGTTATCATTGATTGAGTTTCCCAGAGAGTAGACACTGAGACTGTGCAATTTGCAAAAAGAAAGTTTGGGGGTGCTCATAGGCACAACACCTGTATGGTATGGGGGGATCTATACTGGGCAGGAGAACTTGAACTGCCAAGCAGTTGTAACCCAGGCCTCTGCAGATGCCAAAGGAAGATCAGAAGTGGGGATGGCCTTTCACTGATGTTCCAAATTGAGGCAAGAGGGCTGGATCTCTTACTCTGCATCAACCAGCGGTTAGAGGCCAGCTGCACCCAAGGACAGGCAAAACTGCAGGCAGGGCAGCTCCCTTTAGCTAATGGCAAACTCAGGAAACAACTCAGCTACAAGCCATTGGCAGTCACCACTCTGGGTTCCAGCAGAGAGTGAGGATCTCCGTCCTAAAGGGTAGGATATGGTGGCAGCACCACAGCATTCATCTTGGCAGGGAGCATAAATGGACACCAGATTTAACATTTGTGGAAAACATTTTCTTTCTTTAAAATGACACACATTTTATTGCTTAGCTAGGTCTTAAATTAATAAAATATATGCTTGGCCTCAGCATTATGGTATACCAGAATTGCAAATGCTGAATAAAAAAAAAATGTTTTTCTGTTGAATAAGGTCCTTCGTTAGGATTCCTGGTCCTGGATATGTGCATTATAAATCATATGTGTGTGCAATTCCATATAATGTTTTATTTTTCCACACATGGACATTCCAGAGCGTTAACACATTTTTCTCAATTATAAAAATAAATAACACATTTCCAGTTATTTGGGCTCATGTAAAATGTATTCATATAGAAACAAAGAGAATGCCTGCAAAGATCTACTTATACATATTACATGTTACTTCTCAGATTTTGACAGTCTGCTACAGTCTTATAATTGAGATTGCAGCGTCTAAAATATTTTTGCAGGTCCTATTTATGTGCATAGTTTTCTCCCTTTTTAGTGGTTTGTAAGAATCCACCTTCTCTTTTTCCTTTTAGCAACTACTTGTAAATAAAGCCAGAATTAAGGAGATTAGTGGTGGCTGTCAGAGATAGGAACCATTATGAGCTAATGATCCCATCCCCCAACTGTTGTATACGAAGCTTCTCAATTATTGGTAATAATAAAGCACACAATTAATTTTAGTTTCATTTCCTCACAGTATTGACATAGCCTCTGATTTAGTGAAATCTGACTTCAATTTTACTTCTAAGAATGGGAGATCCCATTACTAGGAAATTAAACCAAACCATCTTCCTGGAGTGTTGTGTATTGAGGGAAAGAGCTAAGTGGTTTTTTTCCTTCCATAATACATCTCCCCCACAACACCCCAACATTCTAGAGGCCCAAGTTTGTTTTGCTCATCTTTTCAGATATTCCTGGGATTTTCACAGTTCAAAATACTCCCATTCCCCCAGGGACCAGAAGCCCCAAACACCTTGACCAGGGCTTTCAGTTTCACAGGTGCTGGAGTTTCAGATAAATCTCTGAACCTCTAGGGTTCAGATAGAATCGGGGTTTATCTAAATGGAGTTAAATCTTCTGTGGATTTCCAGTGTTTAGTTTCCATGCCTATGCTTTGGAAAAGAGGGAGCCCTTTCAGGTTGATAGTGAAGTTAATTCAGATGATTCTCTCTCGCGCATTCAAAAAGAATTAATAGATTGGAAAAATGCTTTACCAGGTCTAAAAGCATCAACATTTCTAACAGCTTATATCTGGGAAAATCCCAGCCCTTCATTTGGAGATCCCAGTGAAAGGAATTCTGAAGCTGCTCTTGGGCATCAAGGCAGTTTGATCTATTTTGCCCTGAGTATTACCATAATAATTACAAGGTCCTGGGCAGATAGCTGCTTTTGAAGGGGCAAAACTCAGTGGTTGGACTATCTCCTGGATTTCACTCTTGGGAGAGGAATTCCATGTATTCTATATCGAGTGACCCATCTAAATCTGCCATTTCACAGATTAAGTCTGACCCAACCCATCCGATTGCAGGCATTGTGCAACTGCGCCTCTTCTTTACAACACATTCAGATTGTGCACATTACAGGCGTTTTTTATATAAAAGTAGCTAATGAGCTGAAATGTAAAGTAATTGCTATTTTCAATGGACAAGATGAATCTGATCCTTAATTTTTTCCTGGAAAAAAAAATAATCCCCCCCCCTTTTTTTTTTTTTTTTTTGGTGCCAGAATTTCAGTGAATGATTCACATTACTGTCAATTACACGCCCTTATGGATTACAGCCACTAGGCAACTGTCCAGGAAAACACAAGTCTGAAAATGCTTCTGTTTTAAGAAAATTAAATTCATGGTTGCTCCTCCTGTGGGCATGTGTGCAGCAGGCAGGAAGCCTCCACTTTCCTGCCAAGGAAGGGATAAGGCCTTGCCCACTTTATCTGGATTAAGTAGCCACTCTGACATCTTGAGATCTTGATACTAGTGCCAGGTGCAGGCCTCGGTTTTGGTTTCTAAATAGTCTTTATTTATTTATTTTATTTTGTTATGTTGGTGCGTGTTACAAAACACAGACTGGTGTTATAAAACAGGATTTTTAGTCATGAGTCACAGCAGTTGCCTGTGTGTTACCAGAGAGGCCTCGTGGAGCTGAATGGAGAAACTGTTCACCTTCCTCTTCCCAAAAGTCAGTCAAAGAGAGTTTAGCACTCTTAGCAATATTTCCGAAGACGCCCTCGTCCCACATTCCACTAAATTTTTTTTTCTTTTTTTTAAGTGCAAGTGGAGCTACCACTAAAAATACTACATTTGCTCATGGGCTGCTTGACGGTCTAGAAAATCCAGCTTGTATGTAGGTAAAATAAAGGCCATTAGTCAGATGTATTTCCCCAGGAATGTTGTAAAGTTTAACAAAATCTCTTTAGAGCGCTCAGTTAAGGTTGCCTAAATCATTTACGCATTTGGGAAAACTATGAGAACTGCAGGATATTTTTCCGGTTTTGAGCCTTTTACTACATTTATATCTGATTCATAGAATCAGACATTTCAGATAATGAAATATTTAGTAGCAAGGAAGCTGGCCTTATCTGAAACATTATCTGTGTTCCAGATATTTTGTGTCTAAGTAATGTTAGCATCTGGAAGAAATATTTACAAGACAAAGGATTGTGAATTAAGTGAAATCAGTTTCACCTAGTTTAGATGCTGATTCAAGCCAAAAGCTGAAAGGAAAAAATATATTATAAATGACTAATGAAATTTGAATTTGGACTGATATTTTATTTGATAAGGAGGATTTTTTAAAAGTATTGTCAGATATGACAATGGCATTGGAGTTTTTCTTAAGAAAATATCTGTATCAGAAATGAAGACTGCAGAAGTTATGGATGAAATGACAAATTAGCTGAGATTTACTTTAAAATGCTCCAGAAAAAAAAGTATGTTAGAGAGGGGCAGGCAATGGGTAAAGCCAGAGTAGCAGGGGCAGGTGTCTGGGGTAGGAACATGGGAATGGATTATACTACTGGGTTCTTTTATAAGCTTGAAAATTTTGAATACATTTACTTTTTTCACCTCCTTGTTGTCTGTGATTTATATGATGATAATTTTTTTACATTGGAGGCTTGACCACTTTGAGTAATTAGCATTTATTTTATGAAGAGGGGGTGACAAGGATGAGCATATCAATTTCAGAAAGTAGGCAGTGGTCACTTAAGTTATATACAATCCTTGTATTTCTATATAAATTATGTACTGATTGTTAGTATACAAGTAAAAAAACTACTTTTTATATTAAGGTTGCTTGACCTTCGTTTCTGGTAGCAAAAAGGGAAAAGCATTAATTACTCTTGTTCTTGAATTTGTGTGTTTAAAGAATGTTAATATGGTCATAAAAGCCTAGATCCAAGTGTAGAATGGACCAGAGAGTTCATCTGGTGATTCTTACCTCCCATTTCATAGAAAAGGACATTTTCTCAGGAAGGTGTAGAGCGTCTTGTTCAGAGTCAGTTCCAGTTGCTTACAGATGTGGAAGCAAGACTGGAGCCCTTCAAAACCAGGACCCTTTCACACTTTATCAGGCTGCCTCAATCTTGTCCTTTAAAATACACATTAACAACCTACCCTCTGGGGATCAAAGCGGTTTTCTAAATCCAGACCAGTGACTGCAGGTCATATGTTCACTCCAGGTTGTGTGGCCCCAAATTATCTTTTCTTTTATTGAACACCATTTCCAAGTTGTGTGATATGTCCCAGAAGTGATCATTTTGCCTTCTGTTCTTGTTCATTCTGGGCAGCAGGCTTGCAGTAGCTTCTCCTCCTCTGGCTTTCATGGACTTCCTGTCAGGGACAGGTCAATATGCTCAAATGACAATCTAGGCTTGGCTGAGGGATTCCTCAAGGACCATCAGCCACTTCTCAGTGCCTTTCTGACAGCCTGTTGTAGATTAAGCTGAAATTCCAAGCATCACATTTGAAATAGGGGCTTTTTTTTTCCAAAGAGAAAAACGTATCCTATTTAGCATTCTTAAACAAAATTCTTTAAACGCAAACTTACCCTCCAAAATATTATCTTCTCTACATTTAATAGAAGCTCACTGAAGTCAAGTAGATCAGGCTGGCATTTATAAAATAATTTTTACAATTGGAAAAAAAATGTGTTTCACGAATTTTACAAAGAACAACCCTCTGAGTTCAAAGAACATAGTTGTACAATTAATAGGAATACATCCAGAAGGGCTTTGCCCAGCTGATGTGACCTGTGGGGAGACCAACCCAGAGGTGGGTCTTCATTTTCATGACCATTGTTCATAATTCTGGCTTCTCTAGTCTACAGGATGCTAGGAGAAAGCAAATTTACATTTAATTTATTCATTCAGGAATCCCCCTGATCTTTCTGCCCTCCCAATGTGTGTGGAAAGCACCAAGGACAAGAAAGAAAAGATGGAATCTCCCTACATAAACCCTGTTTTTCTCTCCCTCCTTTTCCCTTCCCCCTCCTCCTCCTTGTCCTCTTCCTCTTCTTATTCCTCTCCCTCCTCCTCCTCCTCCTTTACTTCTCCTCCTCCTCCTTCCTTTTGGAGGAGGTAGGAGTAGAAAGAAAAATACACAAATGTACAATATAAATGTTTTGGATACAGGGGCTAAGGAAAGAAGTGACAAGGGACCTACCCCTGGTGGCTCCTGGAAATCACTGTGGATGAGAGAAAGCTAAGCAATATTTCCGAGCATGAAGAGAAGTGAAGGGAGAATGCAGAGAGCATTCCAGACAGCATACATGGAAATACGATGTACAGAGGTAGCTTATTTGATTCCAAGGTATACTTTATCCTGAGGATCTAAAAGCACATTTCAGTTTCCTTTTTTTCTATTCAATTATACATTCTAAAAGACTTTGCTTAATTTACTTACAACTTAAGATAATAATCCTGACCAGGAGTCAAAGACTGCCCAGATGAAAACATGGAAGGACCTGGTTTCTATTTCTAGTTCCCACAGAAATGTTTTTAAGGGAGCCGAACATGGCTCAGCTTCTCTAGAATTGGCTCTCTTGTCTATATAGGGAGGTTCACTCCTTTTCTGGCCCTCAAAGGCAGCATAATACAACTGGGGAATAGCTCTTCTTGTCCCCCAGGAGCAAAAGAATAAGCTTCCCATGGTTTTGTTCATGGAAATATGGTTTGTCCCATTGTCCAGAATTGTTTTTTGTGGATTCCTGGTTGGCAGTTGTCATGGAGAGGCTTGTTTCCTGGAGATTTGGCAGAAGCATCATAAGCTACAGCTGGACCCACTAGGGTACCCAGATCCCAGATGAGAGGAAGAGGGAGGCAGGGAGACTGAGGGAGTGTATAGGTAGCTCTGGAACTCACCCAGGCCCTTCTTTAATGAGCCAACATCCAACCTGGCAATCTGAAGACAAGGTCTTTTACTTTGTTCAGGAAACCCTGGAGATTTGTGGTTTCTAATATTCACGGTACTGTGTGCCAACCCACATAGCCAATTCTGCAAGCAACTAGGGCTGCAGAACATGACCCATATTTCTCACAAATCCCTCTATTCAATGATCTTTCTATTCTTGTTGTTATACCAAGAAGACAGTCTCTAGTGGGCAATAATTTTATTTTCCTAGTACTTTGTATCTGGGTCCCAAACCAAGGGCTTTCCTCTTTCCCAGCTTGAGTGGTATTTTTATTTTAGCGCAAGCCACCAGTAATGGGGGATGGGGAGATGATCTCTTAGCCTCTTGGGGTGGGGGTGGGGTCATTAGATTTATGCTTTATTTTTCCTTTGTTTTTGACTCGATCTCTCATTTGGTTTGGTTTACATGGGCAGACCAGGAGATACCTGCCCAGTGGATACCATCCAATTTGCCTCATGTGGTGGACTGCATTGTTTATATGAGATACCCAAATAGCATGTGTTGTGCAATCCTTAACTAAGTTATATTCCAAGTACTTGGTTTCAAGGAATCTTGCAAATGAGAGGAAGTTCACCATTTTATGAGTTTGATTACTGTTGCAAAACAACAAAAAAAATTTTTTTAACTATCTCAGGGGAAAATGATTAAATGATTTAAAGATTCCTCTTTAATCTCTACCTATTTTGTAGAGGATATCTGTTTGTCTCTTTTTATTTGTTCTAATTAATTATAGTAAAATGCACTTTGATATATCATACATAGATGGAGTATAATTTCTCATTCTTCTGGTTGTACATGATGTAGAATCCCACCAATCTTATAGTTCATATGTACATAGGGTACTAATGTCTGATTCATTCTACTATCCTTCCTATTGAATACTCCCTCCCCTCTCTCACTCCCCTCTACCTAATCTAAAATAACTCTATTCTTCCCCAGCTCCCCTCCCTTATTTTGAATAAGCACCTGTATATCAGAGAAAACATTAGGCCTTTGGTTTGGGGGATTGGCTTATTTCACTTAGCTTGATATTCTTCAGCTCTATCTATTTACCAGCAAATGCCATAATTTCATTCTTATTTCCATTTTCTTTATCCATTCAACTGTTGAAGGGCACCTTGGTTGGCTCCATAGTTTAGTTATTGTGAGCTGAGCTGCTATAAATATTGGGGCTGCATCTTAATTTTATATACATATATTATATCTTTTGCTACATTGTAAATGCCTTGAAGGCAAGATGGGTGTCTATTTATTTTTATGTGCCTTCAAACCCCTGGAATCATCATCTAAAGAAACAAGGCAGGGCTGGGGATGTGGCTCAAGCGGTAGTGCGCTCACCTGGCATGCGTGCGGCCCAGGTTCGATCCTCAGCACCACATACCAACAAAGATGTTGTGTCCGCCGAGAATTAAAAAATAAATAAACATTAAAAATTCTAAAAAAAAAAAAAAAAGAAAAAAGAAACAAGGCAGATGGGTATGCACCCTGGACTGGGGCTCAGAGGGCCTGAACTAGAATCCTGAATTTAGTGTCTCCTGGTTGCAGGAGCTGGTGAGGCTCCAGCTGGGCCTGTATCCCTCACAAGTGAAGTAATAATTCCCAAGGCCTCCCCTTTCTGATGGTTCTGATTCTCAGAGCCATCTAGATCTTGACTTAGAACTAGAGATATTTCAGTTTTTATCATTGATTTTTTTCTCTGTTTCTATATTTCAAAAACCAATCATCTAAATTTCTCCAGTTTGGTAAAAGTTATTGATTTTACCTCTATCTATCTAAAGGAATCCTGAATGAGAAGTTACTGTAAATTACTATTATAACCATTAAGTGTTAAGTTCCTTAAGGGAATTATTCTCCAATCAGAATAAGAATGGCTTAATCTATTTTCTTTAAATCTATTTTCAAAAAAAAAAAAAAGAAAGAAAGAAAGAAAGAAACTAAACAAGCAAGCAAGTCCCAAAAGAGGTGAGGTATATTATTGTGGACTCTAGCACCAATGCCAAAAATACATGTGGAAGATTGACAGATCTATGGTTCTGTGTCTAGAGTTGGAAGTGCTCTCCTTTGCTTTTCTTCAGTTTATATGGGTAAATCTGATCAAAATTAGCATCCAGGGAGGCAGAGAAGGTAGAGATGATGGGAGAGTGACCTACTGTAGAAAGCTTTGCATCTTGACTCTGAGTGTCATACATTCTATCATTAACTGATCAAGAACCTACAATATACAGACATTCTGCATATTGCAGACATTCTTCAAGGGGCTGCTACTTGCTAGTTGTATTGACAGTACTGGTATGGCCTCTTCTTCTTCCTTGTTTTCCTGGAGTTTTTAGTACATGGAAGCTCCAGGTAAGAATTCTTAAAGCAATTAACCTCTAAATGTTGTGTATTGTACCCTGTGATCTCCATCTGCTTCCAGGAAAGAACTTGCTAAGCCTGAAAGGCTAATACAAAGCTGCCTAAATGCTAGGGCCTTGCCATGAGTAGCCAGGTTAACTGTTCACCCTCCTGATCCTTGCAGAAATATACTTCACATCTTCAGCGACAGGGAATTTGTAATCAGGAAATATTGCCATGAATCTGGTACAGTCCATTCTCAAGACTTCCTTCCTTTACTGTTTCGATGCATTCGATAAATATCAATTTATGAATCCATACTAAAAGCCAAGCACTGTGTGGATGCAAGAGATGCAACAAATGGCAAACACGTGCATGAGTTCCCTATCACTTCTAGAATAAATCACCATAAAGTGGGCTTTAAAACAATACAAAATTATTCTCTTAAAGTTCTAGAGGTCTGAAGTTCAAAATCAAATTCGCTGTGCTAACACTGAGGTATTGGCAGGCCTAGTTCTGGAACCTCTAGCAGAAAATCTGCCTCCTAACTCTTCTAGCTTTAGACGCCACCTGTATTCCTTGCCTAGTGGCTCTTTTGTCCATCTTTAAAGTGAGTGACATGGTATCAACGAACCTGCTCCACAATCACATCACCTTCTGTGTCTTTCACCCTCCTGCCTTCCTCTTCAAAGGACCCTGTGATTATACTGAGCCTGTCCAGATCATCCAGAATAGTCTCCCCATCTCAAGATTCTTAATTATGTCTGCAAAGTCTCTTTTTCCTAAAGTTACATATTCACAGGTTCCAGGAATTGGGATGTAGACATCTTTTTTTGTGTGTGTGTGGGGGGTGGGGGTGTGGGGTTGGAACACGGTGACATTATTCAGCCTACTGTGATAAGGAACACAGCATTTCAGATTTCAAAGAGCCTAGGTTCCAGTTACACAGCAAAGAACAAATGGGTTAGGACTTTATTGCTCCTTTGTTTACATGCCTGCTTGTTTCTGATGTTTTATTCTAGCTATATAGTTTCACTGGAAATAAATTTTTAAAACGAAATATGGGAAACAGTTATATTCTGTTATATTCAAACCATGTCAAGCCTAAAGATAAATCTTCCTCTTATAAAACTCTACCTCTAAAACAGATAGTTAACTGTATCATCAAATATTTTAGTGTATAAATTCAAACAGTTGCATTATCCCTATTTCAGGATGAAAAGATTGGAATCTTTATTTACAATGGGAAGAATAAGACTTCTCTGTCCTCAGCTTGTGAGAAACTTTGGTCAACAAGTCTTTATTCTGAAGTTCCTGGGATTCAAATGATAAACATTCTAGATTCCAACCACCCAGGAAGACAGCTTTCATAGGAGAAAAAGAGAAGCCACATCCTCATCTGAAGCTTGGCTACAGAGGTCAGGTCTCTTGGTGGGATTCGTGATCTTGTTGAGATTTTGACTATCCCTGAAGCTCTTGATAATTTTGAAAATCCAAAAGTGATGTGCTAGGGTATCAGAAACATAAATTATAACTTTAAGTAAATAAGAGTACCAACTTGGAAACAGCATATCAGAGGCAAAAAAAAGAAAACAGAGAAAGAGAGAGAGAGGGTGGCTGCAGAAGGGCCTGAGAGGCAGATGCCATCAGACTCAAACCGAGAAGGCCATTGAAAGGGGACAGTGCCATGAAGAGTCAAGGTGCTTCTGAGGGATCACCAAGAGGCTCCACTCCTCCTCTTCTACCTACAAGAAATGTGGTCATAGGTGAGTTATTTAACCTTTTTGAGCCTCATCTGTAAGATAGGGAAAATGAGATCAGGTTGGAACAAGTACTTTCTTCCTCAGTGCCTGGATAATAGATGTTCGGTCAATGATGACAATCACTTTGTGATGAGGCTGAGGTTGGGCTGTCCCGTCCTAACCCTCCCCAACTAAGTGGTCGCATGGTACCCCTTCATCTTCCACTGTGTTCCTCCCACTGAAAGCTGCCCTTGACAATCACTTTGGCCAAGAGAAGACTCTGCTTTGTAAATGTCTGATTTGCTTCATGCCCTGCGCATGCTTGAACACACACACACACACACACACACACACACACACGTACCCATGCACACGCATGTACTCTCTCAGAGGATGACTCTGTGTCTCACACATGGCAGCCAATTTTCCAAGCAAACTCAGGCACTAGAACAAGGGTTTGGGTTTTGTCCAATCAGTTGAGATTTGTCCGCAGGCTCATAGGTCATTTCCCCTAGCAAGCTAAAAAATTCACTTTCAAAGTGCTTTATAACCTGTAGAAACGAAAGCCCACAGTGTAACATCTCAGGTGAAAAATCCAATGTCACTCAGATCAGGCTTACTGGCTGAACTCTGGTGATTATGAAGTGAACTCTGTTGTTGGAAACCTGTGTGAGCATCAAAGTCTCTCATCACTTTTATTGGCAGGTGCCAGGGGCTCAGGCAGCAGAGGGCAGGATGGGAATGCACCACTGAGCTAGTCAGAGACAATGGAGACAGGAGAATAAGAAGCATGGAGCATTTTGATTTTTCTAAAAATGGACCTATTTGTGGAGTGGGAAGTAATTAAAACTTATGGCCATGTGGTTTGTGTTAAATGTTAAGTGTTTCACAATGGTTAAATGTGTTCTGTGCACTTGATGGAAATGTAATTCTCTACCAACTAATTAAGGGGAAGAGAAAAAACATGGAAGGGATTAGTTTGCTAGAAAGAAAATGAAAATTAAAAAAAAATATGTCATTTTACCCTTCTTCTCCATAGGAGACTTGGAGAAGATTTATTTTGGCTTTTATGGAAGGACACATTCCAGTCACAGAATCATGGAATTTCAAGATTAGCAGAGAATTGTGCATATCCACTCTAAACCCCTCTCTAGCGGGTAGCATGGGGGCCAAGAACTTGTCTAGAATATGTGGTGCCCCCAGTGCTGCAATAAATAATAAATTTCCATATATTCCCAGGACCCACAACCATACATTAGTTTATACACAAAACCTGCAGTAAAAGGTATTCACTCCTTCACTTCTTTTTAAGGCAGCCCATTCTATTTTTAAGATAATCTGGCTTTTAGCAATTTCTTCTGTCTACTAAATAGGAAGTCTATCTCCTTTCATTCTCTATCCACTGGCCCTTGTTCTACCTTTCTTGATTATCTATTAATTATCTTTATTAACTTTACAACCGGAAATACTGAAGCTAAGATGGATTAAGAAATGTCTGCATCATTCCATAGCTATTTGATGGCACAGCAAGGACTTAAATCCAGGTCTGCCTCACTGTGAATCTCTCTTTCTTTCCATATGTCACCAAACTTTCACGCTAGGGAAGAAAACGGCTGCCTGCTATTTAGCACAGAGGACAAGCCGCGAGAAACCAAGGAGAGTGGTGTGTTCAGAGGAGGAAGAGAATATCAGTGAGTAGAGGAAAGGAGCAAGTGGAAAGGACAGCCCTCTCTGATCAGAGTACATGCTCCTAAGCCAGGCTGACTGCGGTTATCTCAGTGTAACTCACATCCAGCTATTGACAGCTTTCCACCTGGTGACATGCTTAATGGCCCATGAAATTCTAGCCCTCAGGGCTCAAGCCTGATATTTATGGTTCCCCACATAAACCTAAAGTGGATTGTAAATTTATCTCTCTCAGATTTAGGTGACTGAAATGGCTGTTCCCAACTCTGAAAGGGATAGTTGACTTTATGGACATGTTGTACCGACTTTAACAAAGATGAGGGTGGGAGGAGGGGGCAGAGGGCTGCTACTATTTGTGGGAATGATTCCAGAAGCCTCCTGGAGTGGAAGCCTTCTCCTGTACTAGAGGGTATTGAAGTTGGGGGAGGTGGAAGGGGGGTAGGTAGCAGGAAGCAGATGGATTTTGTACCATAGAAAATAGTTGGATATTTTAGGTAACCCCAAATGATTACATCATAACAGAAAAAGCATGAAGATTTGCAAACCAGCTATAAAGGGAAATCGTTCAGCATAGGCAGGAAATTCTCCCTAAGCTCCCGGGTATGCCAAACAGGTACTGATGGAGCTAGACCGGCATGCAGTGGGAGATGTCTGGATAGGAGCACACTATGTATGGAAGAAGAGTTCTTGCTCAAATCTGGATCGTGCTTCCTGAGCCCTTCTCCAGAGGCCAGCCACATGCGGTTTCTATGTGGGTTTAGGCATACACACTTCAGATCTGACCTATCTGGAGACCAGCCTTCTCATCTCTTGCTTCTCTGAGGTGAACTGGCATTAGACACTGGGTGTGACTTGTGTTTCACCAGCAGGTCCTGACATGTGAGTTTAAGAGAAAACCTCCGTATGTTTCCATGAAAAGATGGGGACCTGGTAACAACAATCCAAGTAATAATATTTCTTGTCCCATTTCTACTTCCCAAACACATGCATAGAAAATCTTCATTCTGCTCCAAAAGTTCTCTCTCTTCCCACTGAAGGTCATAAGGGTTGTAAGGAAGAATATATTCGGGATACAGTGGGACATGCTGGAAAGAACTGAGGGATGAGAGGCAAACAGATTCAAGTTAATCTTAGCTTTTCTATGCATGTGTTTGTGACTGTGGGCTTATTACAGAATCACAGTCTCAGTTTTCTCATCCATCAAGTGGAGATGAAAATATCAACCAAAATATTGTTATGAGCCTGAATGACACCAACATTTGAAAAGTAGATTGATTTTAAAACTAGAAGATTGTTTGCAAGGGGTTGGCCTTCATTCTGCCTTCATAGGTGAAGATCATTTGTTTGGAAATCCAGCCAAGCACCACATCGTCCCCAACAGCCAACAGAAAACAGCAACCTCCTTCTGAGGTTGCTCTCTCTCCTGCTTTCATCCCACAGGAAGAGATGGTCTCCTCAGAGGGGTGCTGACATCCTTAGAAAGCTTTCTTATCCTTGCTTTCTGTCCCCATTTTCTGAGCTGTCCTCCCCTCAAGGGCAAAACAGTGGTTTGAACCATGTTTGGAAACAAATTCAAATGTGAGTGCTTTGAATGTGAGTGCTGAGTTGGGGGTGGGATCTTCAGGCCTCAGCTCTGTGAGTAACCTGAGCCTGGAATGCCCTCCTGAGGTCCATGTATAAAAGCCAGCAGCGTAAATAGGAACTGAGGCCGGAGAAAGCATAAATGTTCTCCCAAGAGTTCAATAGAGAAAGGCTTGTTTGATCCTCTCTAAGCTTCCTGAAACCAAGCTGAATATTTGTTTGTTTTGTGGTAGCTCAACTTTTTTTTTTCCCCCTTTCTGGTCTTTCAGTGCATGGCTGTTGGTTTCTCTGTTTAAAAGAAAAATGCATTTTCTCAGTAATGATGTTCGCATTCTGCTCTCCGCGATACCCACTTCTAAAGGCCATTTCATCATCAAGATAAAGTTCTGCTAACTCTTGGGACACAAGAGCTAAAGGATGTGGCTGGTTACCATGACTTGTGCTTACCCCTCAGAGTGTGTCATTTGGTGCACACGCCTAAAAAAATGTGTGAACAAAAGTGTCTAGATTTATTTTTACATTGGTGATTTGATCCCGTGAGGGGAGAAATGGCAATCTCAATGACTGTGCAGAAATGACAAAATAGCATTTGAGCTCTCAGTTGGCAAAGATACAGAGGCCACATCAAGGTGAGTTTGCTACTCCATTGCTTTGTGAGGGATCTATTGGTTATTAATGCTATTTGTTTATTATGTTAATATTCATGACACCTCAGTGTTTACCCAGCTCCACAGATGCCCGGTCCAAAAATTAGACAGCCAGCCCAGAACAGCACAGTAGGGAAAATGTCCAGGGCTGGGATCCGGAATGATCCGAGGCTTTGCCAAAGGTAGTTATGGTGGCAGAGCCTTCCTTTTGGCTTCCTTTCTGGTCGATGTGTATCAACATGGTAAAACTAGCATATGATGTGGGGTTGATTGACAACTCCTAAAACAGAATGTTCTGAAGTTGGAAGAGTCAGAAGTGGCATGTCAGGGCTGAGATGCCTGGCAGATTTTTCATGTAGTTTTTTTTCTCTACTTTGTCTCCAAAGCACTTTTGTCCCTAGGTTTCTGTTTGTCTCTGAGCCCCTCAAAGTATGAGAGAGAGCACTTATAGCCAAGACAGCAGTGGTTGGATCTCCTCTTCAGGGCCAGTGAACACAGGGAAAGAGTGCCATGGATCAGGAGCAAGAATCTTATAGGCCATGGATTTTTTTTTTTTTCCTGGAAGCAACTGGAAACCAACTTAATGACACTTAAGTCCTTCACCTGCTCCATGACTGTGGCCAGTGTGTGTGAGTCAGAATGGTACCAAGAAGGGCCCTCAGCTGAACAGCCGCAAGAGTTACAGGCCCTGGCTTGGAGTGGGAGTGTTATACTATGTTCAGAGTCCTGGCAACTTGGACTTGGCAGCCAGATCTGCTTCTGAGATTACGAGGGCCTCGTGGCCAAGTGCACCTGTGATGCCAGTTGACCTCAGAGTGGGATGTAGATTGAGAAACCGTTTGTAGCTAACAATTCATTTGCCTTATTTACCAGCTGGGTAGTTAAGCTACAGCATGCAGGTTAGAGTTAACTTGCTCTGCGTCTCCCTCTTCCATCTATTCAATATAAAATACACAGGGAGTAGCTAAAAGCTTCTTCCCTTTATACCCCAGAAAAAGGTCGGGGAGAGCTGCCTAGAATGAAAAGGATATTTCCACAGTGTCTTTTGTTTCCATCATCAAAGCAGGTCAAATTAACCCTTGAAAACTGAGAACCATCTTTGAGATACAACAATGACAACTTTTCCTTGCAGAAAGGCTATTTTTCAAAGGATGATTAAAATCAGATTTCATGAGAGACATGTGTCCATATCTGCCCCTCTCAGAACATGCTATATTTGCCTCCATGAGTAGCTGGTTTCTGTGTTTAATCTGTAGTATGTGACATTTTTCTAGAGTAGTGCTGAAGCAGAAAATTTACCCCAGAAATAAAGGAGACCAGTTATAATGCTTTGGTTGGAAAAAAAAAATTATCCGTCCCAACATTTCCTTAGCCACAGTTTCCTATGAAAATCATCTGTAGACACCCAAGGTTGAAGTTCCAAAATTATTTTTGTGATTCTTAAAGTCCAGAAAGATGCCCCAAATAGGAAATTCCACACCTGGTCTCATGTGAAAGGTCACAGTCAAAAATGCAGGTACACTAAAAATATTGTAGAAAATCACCTTCTACATAAATGAATTTTTGTGTCTAGACTTGGGTCCCATTCTAAGATAGCTGATTATGTATATGCAAATATTCCAAAATCTGAAATCCCAAACTCCCCTGGTACCAAGCACTTCAGATAAAGAATACTCAACCTCTACTAACAATGCAACCCATATTAATGTAATCAGGATATGCATCTCTTTCTACCAATGCCAAGTTCTTTCTTATGTTTATACATGTTTAAAGTAGATTGTGCTTTATTACATATCAAACTTTCAATTTATCTTCATCTTCTTCGGGATCCTACTTGGAAGGCACCTGCATGTTCACTTGCACACAAATGAGACACTGTTGTGCTTTCCAAAACACGTTCTCTCCTGCTCTCTGTCACCTCCCTCCATCTGCCCCATGCTAAGCTGGCCAGTCAAAATCAGCATCCTGTTCTACCCTTTGGCCTGTGATCTCCATTCTCCTTGTGTAAGCCTTGATGACCCCACACCTCTCAACAGCCACCTGGCATGGCAACCTGCAATAGCCGCCTCCCTCTCCCTCCTCCTCACCTAATCCCTGAGGCTCACCCAGCTGCCCAGTGATCCTGAGGGTTCTAAACACTGCTGTGCCGGGCTGAGGGAATTTATTGGTCATGTCTGTTGAGGGTACAGAAGAGGCTTTATTTAAGTAATGGGTATCCTCTGGCATCTATTCCTCTCAATAATAAACACTTCACAGGAGGGTTTTGAGTACTTCTTGGGGATAAGGCATTGAGTTCTTTTCTCTTTCTGAACAATTATGGTCCTTGACTCTCTCCAGTACAAGGAGAGCCTCTATAATTAAAAAAAAAACTAAAAAATATGATAGGAATAATAAGGCTTTCAAGGAAGTAATTCAACCCACCCTTTTGGCTAGTTTTATGCTCTCATCTTGTCTCTCTTTGCTTCAGGACCAGTAGTCCTTTTGCTCATTTCACTCAGTAAATACTTAGCAATTGAGACACTGACTGAATCTGCCAAGGCCTTCTGATCACTCAGTAGAGAGGTGGGGATGCATGATGCCTGGAAGAGTTAAGGAATTCTAAAGTCTCTACCTTTTCTGACTCAGAGGGTTACCTTATGGGTTCACTCACAAGCTGGATGCCACCAACCAACGTCGAATCTGAGTATGGTTCAGGGATAGAGAGACCAAGCAAAAGGATTAGTCCACCACAGCATATCTGAGCATGGAGAAACCATAGAGAACATCCTGGTGACCAAGGAAACTGAGATCTAGAGTTAGTAAGCCATACACACAAAGTTAGTAGCAAGGGCCACAGAATGTACTAGAACAAAAGGAAAAGCAATGTGTCCCATTCCCAGTCAATAACAAGTGAATAATTTTAGAACAAGACTAGCTAGACTTATCTTCCGGGTATAGATACTATCACAAGTTACTGAGCTCAAAAACAAATATGAATGAAAATCTTTTCGTTTATGCAGCACTGTGTATTTTCTGCCTCCTTCTCAATCCTTAATTAAGTTCTACAGCCACCCTGTGAAGCTGGTCATTACCAATGGGTGAGGAAATGGAGTCTCCAAGGAGCTATGTGGCTTGCCCAAGCATACGAGCCTGACAGGCCAGGCAGGGTGAGGCTTTCCAGTTTCTGATGCCCACGCCCCATGCGCAATCCACCCTTGTCACCCTGGGTCTTCGAGTAGGGAGTAAATAAACAAATGATTATTATATTGTTTTTACTTCTGGGGAGCAATGGGTTCTTACTCAAAATAGGAACCAGGACAAAACAAATAGCAACTAGTAAGAAAATTACTGGGGAATAGTTATGCCATTACTGGGGGCTTGGAGGTGGCTCTTTCTGAACCTGTGCATCCACTCATGAGCTTCCCTTTATTCCTCCTGTCCCTAGGTTTTGTTCAGCAAGGGTAGCCTATGTCTGAATGGGCAGTGGGAATTTGAAGGGGTGACCATGATGTTCTCTAGAACCTACTGTGTAAAACGATGAGATAATAAGTTCATCGTCCTGGTGTTAAGTAAGTTCTGTGTGTCTTTGAGATGTCCCTCAATGCACATCCCAGTTGAAAAGCCAAGGTCCCACCAGGGTTTTGGAGAGTTCCTAGGTCTGAGAGGGTAAGGGGCATGCACCCAAGGCTGTGTTTCATGGTCACCTCTTGTGCTGAACTTCTGCTTTCCATTGATTTGTTTTGGGTTATGGGAAGGCTCGTATACATAAGTATGTGTGTGTGTGATACATTTATCTATATATATCCATGTATACACACATTATGAAATCAGACCCTTGCTTAAGAAAAAAAAAAGTTTCCTGGGACATTGTACTGGATGGGGAGAAGAGGATGGTAGGAAACAATGGATGTCTTTCACAGAAGCACAAACTACTCAAAGTTGATTTCTGGGGGCTATGTTGTCAGAATGTTCCAGAGTCAGAACCACCATAGATTTTCCCCCCCTGTAGTCACTTCCATCGTCCTCCTTTGTCCTTTTTCCATTCCTATCTGTCTTCTTTCCTCCCCTGAGATTCCTAGTTAATTAACTACCCTCCTTTCTCCACTCTCACCCCACTATCCTGCTCCGCTAGGTCGGCTTGATTCCTACCACGGATATCCTCAAAGTTAGCTTCTCACAGAATTTGCCTAGGCAAAGACAGTTCCTTCCCACAAACAAATTTGGTATTACAGTGGTTTTAATGGCCATTTGTCTATGTGAGACTCACTGTTATCTCAGCACATATCGTAAGCCCTGGCAACCAGTAGGAAATCAATAGTATGTGTTCTGTGGATTAATCAATTAAATAGTGCTGTGAAAGGGTCCTGCTGTTTTATTATACTATAATTCTGGCCTTGAGTGCTGGATAAAAAGAGGCTTAGCCCCCAGAATAAGACAGGCCCACTGTTCACCCACTGCATGATGGGGGTCTCCAGTCACTGGGGCCAGGTCACTACATGCTCCCTCGGCCATGTTCATTAAGCAAGGTGGCTATGTGATCAGGCTCCGTGAAGGCCCAGGGTGGAAGGACACGCCACCAGCAGCTTAACATGGCTTGCCTCTTCAAAAAGAAGAAACATGGGAGCCAGAAGAACACAACCATAACATTCTTCTTAAAAAGTTCTTCTTAAAAAGAACTCAAGTAGTGGGCTGGGGTTGTAGCTCAGAAGTAGAGCGCTCACCTCACATGTGGAAGGCACTGGCTTCCATCCACAGCACCACATAAAAATAAAATAAAGGTATTGTGTCCTCTATAACTAAAAAAAAAAAAAAGAAAAAAGAAAAAAAAACTCAAGTAGAATGGACTAAATGGAAACAATTGTGAAATCTTCATAATAAGGATGTGCATTTTCCAAGTCTGTGCATATTTTAATATTCTGCAGTTTCAAAATGTCTATAATTATTAAAAAATTCCATATAAAAAATTCCAATTGAAAGTGAAGAGACACTTCAAAATAGGATACTTTTCTAAGAGGTATGTATCTGGGACCCTCAGCCTTCCCAGAACAGCTCCCAGGAAGGTCATCAGTGTGAGGTAACAACTTCAGGTTTGTTTTTGCGTCTCACCACTGTTAAGTGTTTAGGTCATTCAAGGCCTGGTTGAAGACTTATTCTGTCCCCCAAAACATTCCCTTCTTCAGAGTTTGATGAATAGTCCTTTATCTCTCCCTCAACCTCCCTGTATGGAAATGTTACTAAGGCTGCAAGACATTTTCTCAAACTAGTCCCTTTCCTAAGTCTTTTTTAAGGCAACATGGAAATAGTATTGCAAAATGAATCATTAAAAAAAAAAATCCAAGTGCTTTCTGTGCTATTCTAGTAACTTCTGGGGAAGGTGAGAAAAATGCAGACATTCCCGAAGCCACTTTGGTTACTAATAAGTCTCAGAGAAGCCCCAGTCACGAGGTTGCATCTAAGTTGCCACACACTGTCCTGAACCTTCCTTCTCAGTTTTTTACTTATTTTTTCTCATTCTAGAACAGCCAGCAAATGATTTCACACCTTTTTGTTTAGCTGCTAAAAGCAACACAATAACTCCCCTCAAGGCTGCCTCTGTGGGTTCCAAAAATAAAATGGGCTCATTTTCATGCTAAGCATTCGAAGGCTCCTAGGAATTCTAATGAAAGGCAGAGGAAGGAAAGAGGGAGAAAAGAGGGGTCAGGCTGAGGAGGGTCAGCTTCTGCCTAGAGTTACCAGTCAGTCACCCCTGCTAGAAAGGATAGGTAGAAAATTCACAGAGAGAAAGGGGGACTAATACACCATTATCCCATTAGCCTTCTGTTCCTGACCCCACTGTTACTTATTCTTCCAGATAAGAAATCTCTTAGGTAGGAAAGAGGCTAACTTGCTTCCTTCCAGGTCAGAATATAAAACCATGGATCTTTGAGATTCTTCGTTAACTTTTGAAATTCAAAGTTTTCTGGGCCTAATTCATTAATAATAGACTCATCATATTTCACACATTACGTATTAAAAAGAATACTGTGTAACACAAAGCACATAATTTGGTCCCCTGCTAGCCAGCCTAGAATGCACAAAAAGATCTCAGTGAGAATTTGCTAGAAGTGTACATGCTGCCCACCTACAATAAGAGGAATCCTTATAGGAAAGACACTATCAACTAAGGTTTGCCTGTCCAAACTGTAAACATCCAGAGACGGTACCTGCTCACTAAACTATTCCCAACCATAGCATTACTTAGGTAAGAAATCACACTGTTGGAAATTCCCCTCATTTACTGAGTCCAAATCTTGCCCTGCAGTAATTCCTACTCACTGGTTCTGGATTTGTCTCAGAGACCAGCACAGAATCTGTCTTTTCATGCATTGATCCACTCTGGATATATGTTCTGGAGCTGGAACCAATAGGACTTGCTAAGAGAAAAGCAAACACTTGACAATCAGGTCTTGAGTCTCCTCCCCTAGAAGAAAGTTTCTTCTGTTCTTTCCTCACATGGTTTCCACTTCCTTCCCTGGGATGTGATCCAGTTTGCACAGTGTCCCTCTTAGAGCACAGCACCAGAAGTGCTCCCACGTGCAAACGGCACTGTGCAATGGAGAATTTCCGGAGCTGAAGAGCACAACTCCCCCAGCCAGACCTTACCTGAGCCGATTCTTTTAGCTGATGTGTTATATTGTAGGTCACTTTTCTCACCAAGACCTGTGAAGAAAGGGTGTGATAAATGATCTGTAAATGGGATTGCTCAGGGAAACTAGCAGCCACTTAAAAGAATTAAAAAAAAAACTAAATGATTTGAAAAGATTCCTTTATTTATAAAACATCTACATGCAAATATTACAATTACTTATCTTTTATGAAAGCAGGTATTGGAAGTATTTCTACTTGGTACATTTAGTACGATTGACTTACTCCATGTCGAGTATTTGAAAATTTTCTGACTGCATTTCTTTAAAATTGATCTGAGATTCAGTCTTTCTTTTCAAAGAATCATAGGATCCCTAGACATGGAAAGGACAAAGATTTTCAAATCTAGTCATCAGCTCTCAGGAAAATACTATTACTCCACAATATGTATTTATTCAGAATTCATTCACCAGATAGTTTCCGGGTGCCGACTCTGCAGTAGGCATTGGTCCAAGCTTATTCAGGGATGAAAAACAGAGTTCCCTTCTTTCTTGGAGCTCACATTCCTAAAGGGAACAAAAAATAAACAGATAAGCAAGGCTGAAGATAATTTCATATCGTGACAAGTGCTATGAAGAAAATAAACCAGGGCTGTGACAGTAACTAGGTCAGGGAAGACAAAATTTAGGAGGAAAATGTTTGACCTAACTGTTAAGAAGTTTTCAACTCTAGGAGAATCTAGAAAAAGCTTCTTCCAGGTTATAGAAATAGTCAGTGAAGAGGCCCTGAGGTAGAGAAAAAAGATTGATCCTATCCTGGGAATGACCAAAGGCCAGTGCATCTGAAAATAAATTCAAGTAGAAGACACAGCAACAGCAGGTGAAGTCAGAAAGAAAGAGGCAGGTAGGGACTGGGTCACGTGGAACTTTGGAGGCTGTGGTGAGGATTTAGGATTTCATTCCAAGTCCAGTAAGAAACCATTGGAGGGTTTTAGGCAGGGGAGGTAGCATGATGTGATTTCCATTTTTAAAAGTCCTCTCTCTTGCTGTACAGAGAAGAGTTGTAGATGGCTTAAAAACAGAAAGAGGGAAACTAGTTTGGAGGCATAGCAATGACCTAGGCAAGAGATGCAGTGGCTGGTGTTGATGTGGGAGCAATGAAAATAGAGAAATGTTTATAAATTCTAGATAAGTTCTGGAAGTAGAACCAATAGGACTTGCTAAGAGAGAAGCAATTGGAGTCCAGGGGTCTTATGTGAATTCCCTAAACAGAGAGGAGGGGAAGAGTGCCTAGTAGTAGTGCCATTTGCTTTAACCCTAGTATAAATCCTAATATTGCTGGGAAGGAACTATTATTTTGCCTACATTTTACATATAAGGATCCTCACGCTCAGCAAAGTTAAGTAAGTGACTCAATTTCAAACAGGGGTGGTAAAGCAGGGATGCAGACCCAGGACTATATGACTCCACATCTTGTAGTCTTTTTTCACTGGACCATTCTTTCCCAGAGCGGTGGGAGAGGAGGTGCCCTGAGCAGCCTCCTAGAATTACGGTTCCTTCTCTGGGTCTTTTCCTCCTAGTTATAGACGTTTAATGAGCTTGTAAGCAAATACTATCCCTGCAGACCCCCATATCATATTTGACCAAAGTTAAGACCCCTTTTTCTCCTTACCCCTTGCCTGGCTCCTCACAACTCCTGAGTGAGGGTCAGTCAGCTCAACCCTAAGCATTTCAATCATCAGAGACACAAGGCGGGTGCTCACCTCCCTTCCTGTGGAGGTATAGCTGCAAATTGTGCAACCGATGACAACTCTTCTATATTTAGCAGAAAAGGCAGTGGTGAGGATCTGTCCAGCTCAATTTTTTTTTTTTTTTTTTTTACAGTTTCAGTGTTCAAAATCTTAGGCAGTCTCCTGAAAGGCACATTGGCCTTGACAGTCTCTGAGCATCAGGAAGTTTCTCCATCTCACAGGGGTATCCATTGGAAGCCTTGTTCCAAAATTATGCAGCCATGTGCTGTAGAACAGAGACTTGACATGCCGAAAGTTCCCCTTACCCCGCCACTCTGCACCCCTGGAATGAAGAGGTGCTGGTCCTGTGGGTGCTTTGATGGCTTTTAAGTGTCATTCTAAGAAAGGAAAACAAGCATGAACGATTTAAAGGGGAAATGGACTATTACTTAATTGTTTATGCATTTAATTGACATGCATGGCACTTGGGTTTTATTTCTTTTCAATGTGGCATGGAAAGGAAATACAAAGGGCTGCTTATGGTTTGAGAGCAAAGATAAACTTGCTTGCTGGGGTGAGGGGCAGATAAAAGGCAGCAGGTATTCTCAAATGCTTACGATGACAAAATCATGGCCACGGAGGCTGCCCGTCACTTATACTTAAAGTGACTAATTTTGAAAGTGAGGCACAGTTCAGCTTTTCTTGAGGCAGACCAAACCAGACACAGTAAATCGCCCATGACTCTGACCCTCATCACTGTTGGTCAGCCAGAGAGAATGATGTACTAATGGAGAGCTGAACGATTAAAAAGAAGAAGGTAGAGACCATTAAAGAGAAATGGGAATCTTCAAGACAGTAAAATGTGGCCATTGTATCATAAAAAAGGAATTTACAGGAAAAAATAATTATTTCCATTAAGTACGTACTTAGAACCTGTTTCTTTTTAACATGCAAGGTGTATCAATCCTTGGTTGTCATGGGCAGGGGAAAAGACATTGCAGAGGGATTCCTATTAGTTTTCGAAATAGCAATTTTAAGAGGTAGCTTTTTTTCATACCTTCTTCCAGTCCCCAACCTCGTTTTGGGTTAGATCTTATTCAGAGGAAAGCACTTGGTTTAGAAATGTCCTGTCTCATTTTCACAAAATCTCTTCTAATGAGATGAGTTTTAGTGTTGCTGTGTCTATTAAGGAAAGAGGTGAAGAAATAGAAAATCCACTTTCTATTGAAACACTGCACTTCTTGGGATTGAAGCTTCAAATACTGTATTCCAGAAGTTAGTTAATAGACCATTATTGAGAAAACAAAATTTTATGCAATTTAGGGGGAAAGATGGAAATACAGTAAAAACAAAGGGAAAACACTCATCTATAAACCAATCACCCCAAGATATCTTCTGTTAACAAGCTTTAAAAACAAAACAAGGTTATTCAGTCATGCTTTGAAGAATTCTAACAGGACCATTATAATTCAGACTTTCTCTTATTTTCTATTTTGTGACAGTTTCTGGCAATTTTCTACAGATTCATGGGTTGATGTCTTTACTGGTGCCCTAGAAGCCCAAGCAGTGGTGATCTTTTAACATTAAATGTCTCAATCTTCTTGCTGGAAAATTTCTTTTCTGAAGATGAACCAAAAGATACTGAATTCTTCTCCTTTTTATTGCTGTTCCTACAGATATCAGGAAACCAAGAAAGTCCTTTCTGATTTTCTGTGTCATAGCAGGAACCCCACCCTTCATGGTCAGAAGAGCTTACACTGTACCATTTTCACCTAAGACCTAAAACTTTAAAGACTCTCTTTCTCCAGTAATTTTAGACAACCTTCTGATATGTCATCTTGGCCACCTTTTAAGTTGAAAGAAACCAGTATAAGAATAGCTTTGAAAAAAAAAAAAAACTTATCCAAAAAGAAAAAAAAAAAGAATTTGGGTTGGAGAAGCTACTGGTAAAAAAAAAAAAAAAAATCAGGAAAGAGATCAGTAAAATGTTGAAAGAAAACTCCAAACATAATCTTGCAAGGTATAAACAGGCTACATATGTAAGCTGTGGGGGCTGTGTGGTCAGCAAATGATGCCATGATTATTTTTAGCTTATCAAAGAAAAATAAATTTTTCTTGTATCATATAACAAATTAAGTACTATATGAATTAAAGAAATAATATTTTTAAATTAAACAAGTAGAAGAATATAATGCTGCATATTTATCTAGATGTCTGCAGATTTCCTTTATTTTAGAGCAATGAAAGTAATCACATAGTTAAAAATCAATATATGAGAATATGGAGAAATATGAATTTTCTATATTCAAAAAAATGATTGTAAAATCAGAGAACAAGAGCTGCTGATATAACTCAGAGGTATAGTGCTTTTCTAGATAGTCACTGGTTTCAATCCCCAGCACTCAAAAAAAAAATTAGAAGACAAGAAGCAAACTGGTAAAATGATGTATGTTTTCAAAAATTAAGGAAAAAAATTAGTGTTACTATACATTAAGGAAAAACTAGACAAAGGTCACGAACTGACAATTCATTGAAGACAGCATACAGATAGCTTATTGGTCTGGGAACAATATTCAGCCCAAGCCTCACCAGTGAATACAAAGCTAAATATCAGAGACCTAACAAAACAGCAATGATTTTTAAAATGACATTAATCAATATAGTCAGAAGTTCAAGATGACATTTGTATACTGTGTAAAGATAAATTGATACAACTTTCTGGGTGATATATATTAAAGTCCTGAAAAATGAGGATACTCTCTGATCCAGAAATATTACCTCTGGTAGATTATTCTTAGGAAACCATTTGAAATGCTAAGATATATGCACGCAAAAAATCACATTTATTTAAACACTATTTATAATGGCTAAAATTATAAACATCATAAGTGTCCAACACCAGGAAAATTATCAAATTATAATAGAGTCATATAATGGAAAATTATACTGTCATTAAGAATATTGTTTAAAGAATTCAATGCATGAGAAAATACTTTTGATTGAACAAAAAAAGTAATATGTGAAATTCTGTGTACAGAATCTCAGTTAGGTAAATATTCAGAAAAAAAAGGAAAAAAATAAAAACCAGTTCTGAGAACAATAATCCCTAGATGTTACCAATGGTTCCATTTAGATAAGAAGATATGATTTGACGATATTTTGCATGTTTCTTTTAACTGCTCTCTCAATTCCAAATTTTCAACCACAAATATGGTAGGTATCCTTTTCCTTAGCCATCTCTGATTATGCTCTATTTTTAGTGGGAATTATTGTATTCTTCTAAGTCCAGAGAGGTACCATTTTCTACTTTTGGTTAATTTATTCCAAAGGGCAGATTTCTGAGTTTTCTGGGGAAGTAACTACTTTCTTCTCCTCAGGGTTTAGTTTTTTCCTTCCTTTTCATTCCTTTTCCCAATATTAGCCACATTTGAGCCAGGGGAATGAGCACCACTCTTCCAAGAGTGATGGGGTGGAATTGTTTCACCCTGTCATTCCAAGCCTGGGAAGACATATTGAGAAGAACACAGATATATAGAAAGCCGGTAAAAGTCTCTGCAAGGGCTGGGTCAGCAGCTCTAGCTCCCGTTCTTCTAGAAGATAGGATGATGTTGCATATGTACAGAATGTACTTCCTCAAGGGTCCATCAGAGAAATGGACAGAGGGAATATTTAACCCAAAGAAAGGTTTTGGTGTTTGAAAATGACAATTCTTTTTTTTTGTTTGTTTGTTTGTTCTTGTTGTAGATAGACACAATACCTTTATTGTATTTATTGATTTAGATGTGGTACTGAGGATCGAACCCAGTGCCTCACACATGCCAGGCAAGCATTCAACCACTGAGCTACAACCCCAGCCTCTGAAAATGACAACTCTTAACAGCAACAGATTCCATAACCACAAAGAGAGAGAGAGAGAGAGAGAGAGAGAGAGAGAGAGAGAGAGAGAGAGAGAGAGAGCCAGATTTGCAAATGAAGAACCTAAAATTCAGTCAGTCATTCTGGGAGTTGACTTAGGCTGAGCACAGCAGAGGATATTTCTTGGCCAAGACCAGAGTGCAGTATTTTGTTATATTGAAACCAAAAACAAAATTCAGAATGCACTTTGTCCAATTCATTTACCTGATGATTTTAGCATGTTTCTCTTTCTAAGGTAATGGAAGGCCTCCATACCTCTGATTCATTTCCATCCATCCACATAGCGTTCTTTGATGAAAGCTCCTCTATCCAAGAAGACTTGAATGCTCTTGCTTTTAAAAGTGTTCTTTCCCCTTTAAATACTATAGTTTCTGGTTGTAGAAAGCATCTTTTTACTCAAGAGAAGCAAATTCAATTAAAAACCAAGTATACAGATTTTGAATATGCCTGCCAAGAAATACCTTGTTAAAAATTGTAATATCCCATAGTTTAATTATTATATTGTTAATTGTGGCTATTTTTTATACCTAAAACACAAATCTAGCTTTTTGAATCTAATTTTTCTTGGATTCAATGTTCCTCTTTCTCCTTCCTCCCCACCAAAAAGTAATTTATTCTAGTCAGCCTAAAACACATACTTCAGCAATACGCTACCATCACCCTAAGGTTTAATGTTCTTCCCACTAAAAATAAGTGAAAATGGCACATTATCCTCAAATTTGGTGGCTAAGGAAAGAAATTTATGGGGCGAACATTACCTAACAATTATCCTTAAATTGCAATTTGAGGGCCACAGTCATTTGCATTGTTCTGCTTGCCCTGAGGCAGCACATGGATGTGCAGAGTCATGGTGGCCAGCAGCTTGGCCTAGGTGACAGAAGCCATTAAAGGGATGCGGAGGACCAGGCTGTGTTTCATGGGTTTCATTAGCTTACTTGTTGTGTGGGAGGCAAATTGCGTCTGAAGGGCTCTGGATTTGCTAACCAAAATGTTAATCACTTAGAAAAGAGCAAGAAATTAGTTAGTGAGATGTTTATCAAGTACCTGGAACAAGAGTTGTCTTTCTGTGAAATATCATTCTGGAATGAAAGCCAAAATCTGTCTCCTATTCACTTGAGCCTAGGGAAAAAAAAAAAATCATGTCAGAATTAGTAAAGCAAACAACAAAGAGAGAGAAATGAAAACAAGCTGATATTAAATAGGGCTGGAGGGGAGGGGAAATACCCAAGCTTCAGTAATTATGAAAGAGCTGGGGTGTTGAGAGATAAAAAATGGTAGCACGCTTTGTCTCAGAAGACAATGTCTGGATTTGCCAAGTATGATACAGAATTTCCCAGGTCATGGAGGGTGGGTCGGGTAGAGAACTAGTACCAAGTAACTAAATGGCCTCCTTAGAATCCAAGTGGAGGTGATATTTTAATGGGCATGTACTGTTTCAGATCTTTGTTTTTTTAAAGTTTATTCTAAAAGTAATGAACTATTGTAATTATTTTAAAACTATCATTACAAAAAATAAAATGCTATGGAAAAGGCTCTCCTCCCCACATGCCCTGACCTAGAGATTATCTTTGTGAAAAGTTAGAACTATTTTTCATATTTTAAATGTATATACTAACATGTGTTTTAGTATGTATATGTTCATTTAATAGCCTTTTTTTTTTTTTTTTTTTTTTTTTTTGCTTCAAAGAGCCCTTGGAAAGGGTACCCAGTTTCCAACTTTTCAGACATGAGGAGAAGGAAGGAATATTTAGGAATCATTAGTAAACACTACTTTGACTCTCTCCATAGCAAATGAAATTGAATTTCAATATTATTTAAAGAAGAGTTTCTCTGATAAAAATGACCTTCTGTACATTTCTGAGGTTGGGGAAGGATAAAAGAAACTACATTTAGAATTTAGAGTTAGGCAATTGACTTTAATTGTGGCTCCTATTAATTACTCAGCAATTTCAGGCAGTTCTCCACTTTCCCATGGAATCTTTCACTTGTGGAGAATGGATGGGAAGGGTAGAAAATATGAACTTAGGGACTTGGACTCCTAGCACTGCTACAAACTATACCTCCCTTTTGGCAAATATCCAACACTTCTCAGCTGGGGTCACACATTCTGCCAGCTCACAGGTGCCAGGAGACTTAATTACCAGTACTTTCAAAGACCTCTGAACTCTCTTAGGAAGGAGGCTATTTAAGTTCAGTGTCATATTATCCAGTTCTTGAAGCATTCATTTTAGAGAGATAGAAATGAAGAATTCAAAGATTGGGCTGTGCTCCAAATGGAATGTAGAAAAGCTTTTCTATATAGTATAAGTAGAGGAAAGGCTTCATGGTTTGTGAAAAAATCCCATTATACTTCCACACAGATAATATGCATCTCACATGTAAAATATTGTAGATATTAATTGAAGGTCATCAGAATTCAAACTGCCTTGTGTTCACCTTCTTTTTCCATTACCAAAAGGTGCTCTGTGATTTTCTCCTACCAGCACAATCCTATAAAATGCACAGTCTCACTCTTGTCATTTTACAGGTACTACAATGGTACAAGTTGGCCTGGGTGGTCTTCACTCCCCGGGCCAGACCAGAATATACCAGGAAGTTTTCAAGAAAATGAGGGCAACAGTTTTTAAGGCTGCAGACTTTATAAGAAGTATTGTTCTTTAGTTTGTGCACTTCCTAGTTTTGGAGTGTTGAAATGCTGCTTTTATGAACTAATGGTAATTGAAGATGGCAGCTGTGGTTTTTTTTAAGCATCTTTTCTTTTCATAAAATTTAAACGTGGCAACAGAATGTTGATCTTCCCATAATTTTGATTTTTTTCCCTTTCTTTTTAAATTTTACTGGTCTATAAAACCAAAACTCTGGAAAACATCACTTTACAGCTATCTATATTGCAATAGGGAGAATGAAGATAATTACCATTTTTAGCTCAAAGTATCAAATTTCTCCCTTACCAAAACTTGCGCCTCAGCTAATGATAAGTAGGACATCCAATGCTCTTGAGTTATATTTCTCTCTCTACCCTCTAATAGGGTTCCTAAAATTAAGCCGCTGAAAGATCAGAAAAGAAGAAAGCAAAGGAAAAAATAATCTGAATGATAAATAAACTGCTGGTTAAGTGAATTCAGAATTGATTAACAATGAATAATAGTATGTCCTATGCAATATTTGGAACATGCTTATACTAAAAAGTTATTGGTTGTTTATCTGAAATTCAAACTTAACTGGAAATTTTGCATATTACCCTGAATAGTCCAAAGACTATTTAACCCCTTGGAAAATACATGAGTAGTAGAATATATATAGTAGCCCCTATATATAAGTGGCTAGGAATAAAATAGTCTTGATTATCATTGTATTGTCTAGTTTTCTTGTCTAAAGGTGAACTAGTTAGATTATTAGGTTCTTATAAAAGCAGTTAAATCCCCAGAAGAGTAAAACCAGTTAACTTGGCCCCAGCTGGCTGGGAGCTGATAACCCATGTTTACAGCCAGCCCTGCCAAGTTGCCTCCACTGCCCACCTCTGAAGTAGCTCTTCAGGTACTGCCCAGTAACTTGCTTCAACCTACACTGAATTTCAGGATCTGAAAGTTTGTGGGTGGGGGATAGGGAGGAAATCTAGGATCCCAGGAAGTTGCCTTTGGCCATACTCAGCATAAGGCCAACATACTTGCTCTTTTTGTTTCGTTTTGTTTATTTTTCAGATATTAAAGGAAATAGGATGTTAAAAATTCTCCTCTCTCTCTCTCTCTCTCTCTCTCTCTCTCTCTCTCTCTCTCTCTCTCTCTCTCTCTCTCACCATTCTACCTGGTAAACATGTAGTTCCCCATCTTAGCTAAAACAAAAGTAATAATAAAACTGTCAAGTAGAGCTAGCACATCTCTGGTAATATTTGTGGGAAAATTACTTTCCATCTACAAAGTTGACACCTATTTTCTGTTAGGGAAATGAATTGATATGAGCTGAAGATTGGCAGGGAAATAGGAGTTCAGGTCAGTTGCCTGGGGTACATTTTATTAACACGTGTAAGAATGTGATTGGTTGGTTTATTATTTTATCTTATTGTCATTGTCCCCCTGGCCACCTAAAGGTTCTTATGAAAGGAATGTGTGTTGAGGTGGGGGTGAACAGTGCTTAGACATTCAAGTAAATGGGAGAGAAAATCAAAATGTGCAATAGAACCCATTTTTTGGTGGTTAGTCACTCACAATATCCTCAGACGCTTAGAACTGAAAAGAAAGCTGGGTTGGAAAGTCTTATCTGTTTCAAACACCATCCACCAGGTGACATTAGACAGGTCATGCTACCCCCAGACATTAGTTTCTCCCCTTGCAAGGAAAAGGACTAGACAGGCTAATGACCAGTGGGCTCTTTTTGCCCCAAGTCTCTAAGGAGGTAGAGAGGAGAACAGGAATCCTTGAGTTACCTGCAGAGGGTTGAAAGGCTATAGATTTGAAATAACACAAACACGCTTCTTCATCTCTTGCTCTGACCTCCAGAAACAGAAGTCGGTCCATTCTTTATGCTTTCAGCTCCCCATCCCCTACCTTGTCACAGGAAGGTCAGCTGGCTCTGCACTTGGTCCTCCCAGGAGTCCAGTGAGCTCTGTTGCTTACAGCCCCCCTGGACGCCCATACACACAGGTCATTGCTAGCTTTCCTTTTCAAAGTGTTACTTAGGTTGGATGAAAAATAAGCAGTGTTCAACCATTGTAATTATTTATATGGACCTAGAAAGACAGACATGCTGCTTTTTTGTGACTAAATCACACTCTGAACTCCGAGTTTTTGGTTTTTTTGCCATATGCTTTCCAAGGCTTTTCCCACTGGGCTAGTTCCAGTCAGACTCTGTAGAAAACACTGCCCTTTTGGTTAGCCTTTTGAAATTGAACTTTGATGGAAAATGTATACTTTCCAACGTAGGCAGTGTATACCCTGACTTTGCCCTTTGTAACCATGGAACAAGTGGTGGAAAAGATTAGAGATATCTGTGGGGTCCTTTTCATTCTGAGTCTTGAGGTTCATTATTATGTTGTTCTAGGTTCCCTCTGCAATGGCCGTTCTTTCCTCATACTAAGTCCTATAGCAAAATCATAGGTTTTTCACTTTATCTTTTATTTAGGCTAAAGAAATGCTGTTTGCTAAAATGATCTTTATCTTCTGGGTTTGTGGCAACATAAGAGATGTTAAACTGGGTATCACCCTTGCCTTCCAGGAACTTTGTGTTATTGTTATTCAGGGAACACATTCTCAGTGTTAATTTATGTAGCCACTCCCGTGACTCCTGCCCCTCCAGGGACCCCCATTATTCTTCACCATCATTCTTCCTTCTATGAACCCTATTGACCACCTCAAGATGGAAAATTACTGGATGACCTGTACCTCTGGACAGGCTACACCTAATACGCTGCTGGCCTTTGCCCACATTATGCCATCCCATTCAGGATGACCTGACACCATTGTGAACTGTAGGATGGCCTGGCAGCATCCCATCTGCCTACTCAGTTCACTCTTGCTCCATTTCAGTGCTTCCTATAGAAGCTGGTCATGTCTTTTCTCAGTCTCATTCAACATCAACTCATTCATAATTTTAGTACCACTCTGTACTGTCAGGATGCATAAAATATATAATACTTGCCCTCAAAGAGTTTAGAAGCTCCCAAGGGAGACAAACAATACAGAAATAAACAGTCAACCATTACAAACATTGGCCAAAGCCATGAAGAAAACAAACAGGATATTGTTAGAGTGGCAGTGAAGCTTATTTTAGATGATATAGGTCCGCTGAAGTCACATGTAAGGCCCCAAACCTCAAGAATGAGAAGTAGCAGTCACAAGAAGATAGGGGCTGACATACCTTCCAGTCTTAACGCTCAGCAAACCCAAAGTCAAGAAGAACTAGTGTGCTTAACGACTAGAGAAAGCTTCCACCCTCCCTGCTTCTAGACTTTTCTCTCACATAGATTTTGCTGACTCACCCTGATTAATCCATCTCCTGAGCTGCTGTGGGTTACTCTCTCAGTTCCCCTCATTTGACACTTGGTTGTGTACAGTCTTATTCAGCCATGTAGAAGATCTTCCTACAATTTGAGTTTCATATTTCACCCCTCCAAGGGCATCAGTTCAGGTTCTCTTTATGTAGAAAAGGCTAAAGAAATGCTAGTCTTCTATTCAGTTCAATTCACATTAATCAAATGCCTGATCTAGGCTAGGTGGTGCATACTAGGTATCGAGCTCCGTGAGGCTGTTTAAAAATCAACAAAGTCCAGTCTAAACCTGGCGGGGAGATATCAGACAAACTCAAATTGAGGATTGTTCTACAACATTCCTGCCCAGTGTGCCTTAGAGCTGTCAAGGTCATCAAAACCAAGGGAAGTTTAAGAACTGGTCATAGAGCAGAGGATGGTAAGGATACATGAGGGTTCTCCTATGGAGCCTAGTTGGCATCCTGGAACAGGAAAGGGCATTAGGTTACAAACTAGTGAGTTTCAAATACAATGGGAAGTTTAGTTACCAGTAACTCACCAATGTTGATGCCTCAGTTGTAACAAATGCACCATAGTAAAGCAAGATGTTAAAAACACAGTAGAGAAAATGGGAATGACCTGAACTGTTTTTGCAACTGTTCCATAAAGCTAAAATAGTTTATTTAAATTAAAAATAAGTCAATAAATTCTTAAGACATGGCCCCTACCCTCTAAGTTTACACTTTAGTAGAAGAAATACACATCTAAGTAAAGGTTTGTAATACAGAATAATAAAGGCTTCAATAGGAATGTGCAAGTCCAAAAGTAGCCCACAGGAGAAGAGGACCCGACTACCTCTCCCTTAGAGTGGGATTCTCTGAGGAGGGTGATGTCTGGTGCTGGGTTCTGAAGGATTAGTAGGAGACTGAAGACAAGACCAGTAAAGGTTAATTTTGGCTTAGAGAGTAGTATTTGTCAAGACATGGAATCTTTTCAAAGAAGGAAAGAAAGTACAGAAAAGCCAGGAGCCCAGCTTGGATACTTACTGACCAATTATGATGAATTAATTATTAATGTCATTAAAGTCCTCCCTTGATATCTGCCAGAGGATTGGTTCCAGGACTGGCCTGCCTCCACCCCAGGATACCAAAATCCATAAGCGCACAAGTCTCTTATATAAAATGGCATAGTATTTGCATATAGCCTAGGCAAATCTTCCTATATATACTTTAGAACATATCTAGACTATTTATAATACAATGTAAATGCCATGTAAATATTTGTTATGCTATTGTTTAGGGAATAAGAATGAGAAAAAAAGTCTGTACCTGTTTAATACAATGAAACTTATTTTTGTTAAATATTTTTGGTCCACAGTTGGTTGAATTCAGGTATAGAACTTGCAGATACTGTGGTCTGGCTGCATTAGTGGCTGGGATTCCACTGCCAAGCATCTTGATGCACAAGACTTATGAGCAGTACCTTCCAGGATTCTCTCCATCATTTTTCACTCAGCTGTTGGGGCTGTTTGATCACCTAGGACTCCATAGCACAACGGAGCAGGGCTCAGCCCCATTTTCTGCAGGTGGATGGATACTAAGGAAAAGGCATGGATGCAGGGATGCACAGAGGGCAGTGATTGAAGGGCTTAGGCAAGACCTCAATTGTCCACCATGGGTCACTATCTCTGGACTAAACAAGACAGTCTGCCACACTCCCAGCCACTGGTGAATGATCTCAAAGAAGAGTGCCAATGAGAGCCAGTGCTGTAACCTGCTGACCATTGTGTTCCTAGTTACTCAATGCCTGGCTTAACTTTAGCTCTTAAAAAGTACTAGATGAGTGAAGAAAAAAGACTCAGTTCATGAGGACTGTTAGCCTTCGGCCACAGATGAGTAAAACAATACCGTAAGTGCCCAGTGTGGAATGGTCAACCCAACCCACAGGTGAGAAGGAGACTAGTGATATCGCTGTCTCCCACAAGGATGATCTCCCCAGCTCTCTCTCATGGGAATTTGAACAAGAGGTCTAAAGAAGAAGAGGAGAGTTAGGAGACAGTTGAAAAACAGAGGAGACCTTGAGGCAGACAAGGGTCTTGAAGTACCCTGCAGAAACTGGTGTTATTGGGAAGCAAGTTCAGTGAGCTCGGTAGTGAGTAGATAGTCAATGTCAGGAACAAGAATCAAATGTGCAGGGAAAGAAGCAACCTGAAGGTGAGACCAAGAGAGCAGCAGGTTTCCCTGATGCCCTCTCTTCTATGGCGCTCATGACTTGCAAGCCTAAATATCCTGTAAAAGGGGAGCAATAACAGTGATAGCCTCAGGGATGAATGGTAGGGTTGAAATGCACAAATCTTCACAAATCTGTACAGTCCTGAGAACAAGGTACTCCATTAATATACTTGAGGTTGTTTTATTATTCATATTCAATTTCTATAAGAGTTTGGCTATATATATTGTCCCACATGTATCCTTGCAATAATTGGGAATTTATTCCTTGCAACCAAAAAAAAAAAAAGGAAAAAAATTCCAAAAGTATCTCTAATCAGAGTTGCAGCAAGTGTTTGGCATAATCCAGCAAGGGACACAGTCCCTAGGGGTCATTTCCCTGAGTTTTCTCATCAGTCCAATATGGAAGCTGCCTGCACACTCAGGCAGATTTGACAGTGTCTGGAACAGCCCATGGAGTTCCTAGTTTGGGGAGAGTTAGTTCAAACTGGCACCAGGCTGTCCCAATAGAAACTAGAGAAGCAAGTGGCAAGGAACAGTGATGAGGCCGGTGGAGGCCGAGCATTCCTGGCACTACCTTGGGCTCTCTGAAGCAGCATGCACACTGGGAAGTCTGGCTTTGGTGAGGAAAGAGGAACATGGGAGAGTTCTGAAGACACATCTCATCCATCATCCCCCCAGAAACTGATACAAAATATATTTTCATTGGTTTCACATACATTAATTAGCATTATTTACTTTTTAATAGGACACATGTCTGTAATGTGATATTCAAAAGGTTCAAAATGGTATAAAGATGAGCCCTATCCTTTAGCCTTAGTTACAACTTTTCTTATTTAGCCTTCTAGAAATCCATTCTTTGAATATATGAGCATGATGAATTCAAACATACATATTCAAATATGCATATTTGTTTGTATACGTTTTTCTACATCTTGATTCTTTTCAACGAACACTACATCTTTAGAGATCAGTCCATAGCGATTCATAGAAAACTGCCTTATTCTTTTCAACAAATGTGCAATGTTCCATTTTATGTATACACCAGAAGTTATTTAATCCTTCACTAATCAACTTTTAAGTAGTTTCAGGCTTTGTTAATACAAACAGAGCTTTAATGAATATCCTCAAACATACACCATTTTGTACATACACAAATACATGTACAGAATAAATTCCTACATATGAAATTATGGTAATAATGTGTAAATAAATACATTTGTAGAAACATTGTATATTGCAAAATCTATGTCCTTCTCTCTTGTAGGCATGGGCATATGTGTGCACACACAAACACACATACACAATTGCTTGCCCTCTCTGCATTGGAGCTTGTTTTTTTTTTTTTTTTTTTTTTTAGAGAGAGAGAGAGAATTTTTTAATATTTATTTTTCAGTTTTCAGTGGACAAAACATCTTTATTTTATTTAATGTGGTGCTGAGGATCGAACCCAGCTTCCATATTGGACAGATGAGAAAACTCAGGGAAATGTGTGCATGCCAGGCAAGCACGTTACCACTTGAGCCACATCCCCAGCCCTGGAGCTTGGTTTTTAAAGCTTCAATTTATTTCTTTTCCATACTGCAACAGGTTTTAGTCTTTGATAGTTTTAATTTGCAAAAGGAGAAGAGTAGTTCTTGGGCAAGGGTTTCACTAAGCCCTACATTTCCCAATGTAGAGGGTCTCTTAATCTTTCCAGAAGCAATTGCTTCTGTCAGTATGCCAGGACCCATTTCTTGGTTAATTTTTCCAAAGCCCTGATAATACTAGGGGAATGATACTGGGACCGATAATACTCAGTAATTCTCAGTATTTACAGTGCTTCTTTGTCTGAGATCTCAAAGCACTTGACAGCATTAAATCATTGTTCCCTTGGCTCTCTCAAAAGCAGCTTTGAACCTAGACACATGATGCACAGAAATGAAAACTCTGCTTTCTATCCAGATTGTCCAAAAGGTGACTAGGAAGAAGATAACAAGTAAACCAGCACAATTTCTAGAAATAATAGTATGTCCATTTGGTAATTCCAAACTTTTTGCCTTTTGTGGATACATTTCCAGTGAATAAGCATGTATGTGTAGATAAAGAGCAAACTGAAAAGACATTCTTCAATGTATGTGGAAAGGAGGTCAAATCATGTAAGGGGGTTGTATCCCTGGGTGCCAAGGAGGTGTGCTTAAACCTGTGGGACACTTTTCTCTCTGGTCTATAAGTCTTTTCTAGTCTTTCCCATCAGAGAAAATGTATAAATACGACAGAACATTATTTCCATTGGTCCAGAAATAGAAAAAGGAAAGGAAGAAAGGAAGAGGGGGAAGGATGATAGTAGAAACAAAAAGGAAGGAAGGAAGGGGAAAGTTTAAAACTTAATTCAGATCTGATGTTTCCTTCCAATGTCAAACAAGACCTTATGCATAGAAAGCCCGGCCTCATGCATAACGTTTGATTCTACCAGTTGGTAACTGTCCTGATAGTGTTTTTGTCTTTATCTTGTCCTATTTCTCCTAACCCTTTTCAGCCTCCCAATCTCCATACCTTGCATATCTTGTACATGTCATTCATGGATCAAATTTCAACCTTAGAGCAAGGAATTCAGTGGGAAAATGTAAGTAAATATTATCTCATATTTCAGATACAGAAACAAGGCACAGAGAAGCTGTAAATTATTAACTGACCAAGATTTTATGTTAAGCACACATATCTCCAATTGCATTTTCTGGGTCAGGAATAATCAACCAATAAGTTGAATTTTTTTCAAAAGAAAAAATTTATTATACCAATCACACTGAACATCAAAATGAAACTAAATATTACTGTAATTCTGCCACTCCAACTAACTGTACTGCTTTCACCTCCCTTCAATGCCCTTTGAAATTCTTTGTTCATGTGTGTATAAAGTAGTAGCTACATCTACAGCAGCACAGTTTTGGTCTCCTGGCAAGAGACCAAGCTCTGCAGCAAAGCTACTTGGGCTTATGTCCTTTTCCACCCTTGACAAGCTGGACCTTAGTTCCCTCATCTGTAAAATGGGAATATAAATAGTACCTACTTCATGTACCTACTTCACTGGGGGGACTCAGTGAGATATATTTATTAAACAGCAAAATATAGAATATAGTAAGCACTTGGTAAATATCAAATGTTTCTGTTATTATTTTTAATTTGACCTCCCACTCCTGGATAGAACCACCTCCTATAGATTCATGGGAGACCATCCTGAAGAGGCAAGCAGCACCTTTTGGCTCCTCCCCTTTCAGGGCTGGTGCAGACCAGCCTGGTATGGGCTTTATTTCTATCATTACCCTCACCTCTACAAATCTCAAGGTTTCAGGAGGGTTAAAAAAAAGAGAGAGAGAAAAAGAAAGGAGTAGGGAAATGAGGAGGGATGAATAAAAGACACGATATCCCTCAGGGTTCCCAAGGCCTAGGTAGATAACTGCATTCTTCAGATCAAATTGTTTTAAGTGTTGCTGATGCTTTTCAGAACAATGGTAAGAAAAGGTATGGGCATGCAGGTCTTTTATATAGTACTTTTTGTGCCTTAAACATGTTTATTGTTATATTTTTTACAGTATTATTCTCAAGGACAGTGAATTTTTGCGTTAGTATCATTCCGAACTTAAAGAAAACATGCAAGTATAGCACAAGTAACCATAAATCTTTTATCCACATTCACCAATTCTTAACATTTTGTTTTACTCATTTTATCATTCTCATTTCTCTACATATACTACAATATTACTATTATATAGATATCCTATTCTCTCTCTCTCTCTCTCTCTCTCTCTCTCTCTCTCTCTCTCTCTCTCTCTCTCTCTCTCTCCTGTATGAAGGGGACCATTCCCCTTTCCTTTTATCAGTGTAGATTTCCTAAGAACGTGGTCTTTCTCTTCCATACCACAGTATAATAATGATCACAGTCAGGGAATGTGTAGTTGATACAATACTATTCTCTAGCCCACAATCTGTTTTTGTATTTTTTTAAAGCCTCCCTTGAAAAAGCAGGTGTGGGACAAAGATAATAAATGTACATCACAGCTAATTAGGCCAGTTGTTCACCTGGTGACCTCCTTGCTGGAGTCATTCTTCAAAGCCCAGCTCTAACAAGACCCCCCTGCAAGCCTGTACAGGCTGCTGTCCCCACTTGGCAGGATAATTCTTCGCCCAGCAGCTCTCTGTGTGTGCCACGGTTATAGCCCTTCAAGTCATGTAGCAACAATTCACTCTGTCTCCACGCTGGACAGCCTCTCTGGGTTTCTAGGGCCTAGTGGGGTGACTGACAGATAATTGGTGCTTAGGGGATGTTTGTTTAAAAATAATAATAATAATTAATAAAATAAAATTAATTAATGTGCAAGTAGGCAAATAGAAATATCTGGTGAGTTGAATTTTTAAAGAGGACATTTTAAAATATCCATTAGATGAAAGTTCAGAGATACACAAAACAGCGTGGGGTGGGGAGGCAACGTGAAATTATGCATTCGTTTTAGGAACATCTCAGGGCAAAGATGAAATCCTGCATGTGATCTTGGCTCCTGCCTTTCTGCCACTCCTTCGAACTTTTTTCTCCTCCCTCCGTCCCAAAATATAGTTAATGCTGAAAGAATACAGTATGTGCAGGGGACGTGTATAGACTGGAGTCTCCAAAGAGCCGTGCCTGTGAGCGTAAGAAGTGCAGCCCAGGATTCCAGCACTTGGCAGCCCTGGGCTTTCCGTCGTTCCTGCCACGTTAGCACGCAGTAACTTTCCGTGCGGGCTCTGGGCCGCCAGGGAGGGGGCGGAGCTCCAGGCTGTCCCCCTGCCGCAGCCACCACCGGCCCGGCGCCAGGGTGCCCAGCAACCGCTGCTCCTTGGGCTAGCCCGAAAAGCCACACGCCCCAGCCCTGGGAGTTCTACAGCTGAATCGAGTTTGTGGCAGGACCTGGTAACTAACTTCCAAGGCCTTTGAACTGGAACGCGGTGTCTGCTGTGTCTCCAAGCGCTTCTGCTGCTAGCAACTGCCACTAAGCAGCCCCTATCCTGGGGGCTGCTCCATCTCAGGGCCCTGCACAGGCGCAAATGGGACCAAAAAAAAAAAAGAGAGAGAGAGAGAGAGACAGACAGACAGACAGACAGACAGAAAGAGAGAGAGAGTAGTTGGTTTCTACCTTTATTGGATAGCTACCCTGTGGGCACTAACATGTTGATTTTTGTTTTCATTTAAAAATGCTTATGTAGCATTTGCTGCTCACCTGGTACTGTGCTAACTACTTTACAAATGTGAACTCATTTAATCCTCCTGACAGTCTCTGAAGGAGATTCCGGTTTTATTTCAATTTTTTTGGACGAGGAAACTGAAGCACAGAGAGCTATAAGTCACATAAGAAGGTGACACATGGTTCCTGTCCTTATTTGAGCTAACTCCATGATGTCTTTTTTCTCTTTCACATTTTCTACCTTATTTTCTCTTACCTACTTTTCCATTTGACAGTTTTCCCATCAATGATATTATTTGGATCCATCTATAAGTGTGTGTTAGTACTTCCATGCACTAGATATCTCAGGATTCCAGAGAAGTCAAAAGTAGAATATCTGCTCTAAACAGAAGAGTTTGGGTAGCGGATATAGCACTTCTTCTTTAGCAACCAATGGAAATTGTGAGAGATGCTGATTCTGGGACCCTTGGAACTTAAAGGGAAGGCATGAGTCTTGTAGACAGGACTAATTAGGTCTCAGTGGAGTTCTTAGAAAATGAAGTAAGCTTTGGATAAATGAAGGGGGAGGATCAGCTTTGTGGACCACCTTCCTCCCTTTAGGCCTACAAATGCAGGCAAGGATGCCACCCAGGGCCTTCAGAAAGTGCCTCAAGCAATGCCTCTGGGTTCTAGATCTTAGCGTCATAAGATGTTAAAATCTGGGGTAGTTGGGTGGCTCTGCCAGCTTCAGAGCCACAGTAAAGTGGTCAAGATGGATGATTCTACAATCCATTATGATTCACTAGGATGAAATAATGACACAGAAAAGCACAGGGACCAACTTTTATGCAAAACTCCATCTTTTATGCAGACAGATTTCAATGTTGTGAGACCCAGGAAGAAAGAAAGTGGTTAAGATGTTTAAAGTTCCAGGATTACCAGTGTGTCTCTCACCCACTCTACATGTTGTGATACTCTTAAGAAAAAGAAGTTAATTTTAGCAGACCAAACAAAAATCCCTCAGCCCTGCCGATCATGAATGGACTCAAAATAATCACCATGATAGATTATCTATGAATATGGATGGCCATATTTGTAGCCCCACAATTTACCCCAAAATTAATCAAATGAAGCTGTGATGGTTATTGATAGTGCATGAAACTAAATTCAACCCTCAATAATAAGAGGAGTCAGAACTTGTCTTTGTCTTCAAAGAAAGATGATCTATTGAAGATCTTGTGTCAATTTTTGTAGTTGTTTTATTGCCATAATCATGCTTTAAATCAAAGAAACCAATTCTATGTATTGAATTCTGGAGTGCATTTTTCATTATGAAACATTACGGTAAGCAGCTTATGTCCAACATGATTGCAATTAGAATTTAGTGAACCACAAGAAGAGACAATCCATGTAGAATGCATTAGTATAACCATGTTTGCCAGGAACAAGTTTTAACCTTTTGTATAGCTGTTGAGGGAAAGTTTCCAGTAGTCCCTGTGAGAAGGCCTGTCAAGTTTTCATTTGAGCAGGGAACACCTAGTTTATGCTTTTGAAGACCACTCCCTTTTTAAGCTGAGTACCTTTGGGCATGTGTCAACAGGAGGTGTTGGGACAGATGAGGGAAAAAAAATATTGCATGAGCTTCCAACCCAGCAGATTAGCAAGATTTGGGGAAATGGCAAGACAGGAATATTGCAAATTGCCCATTCCCATAACACATAAACATTGGGAAGAAACATTTGGAAAGTTATTTGGGAGAGGGAGGAGAGGATTTTCTTTTAAAAAGATAATAATAAACCTCATAGGAAAGATGACTTTCTGCTGTCTTGAAATGAGAAAATAAACTACTTTTTCTTTTTGTCCCCAAAGTATGGAGAACACATTACTTATGTATCCTGATTCTCTTACAGCTCTTAGAAAATAACATATGAAAAACAGTTGTATCCACATATTTATAGTGAATTGAAGTTTCACAGAGGCAAAGATAGCATGGACTATGTACCCTACCTCCTAATATGTTGATCTAACCATGCAACGTTTGATGTACTTATTGGGCATTACTGTGTTCGAGATGCCTGGGTTCAATAGTAAATATAAAGGATAGGCTTTACTCTGTGTGTGTGTGTGTGTGTGTGTGTGTGTGTGTGTGTGTGTGTATGACTTTATGTCACTGTGTACTACATGTATCTGGGGAGGGGGATAGAACCAGAGAAGGAAAGAATGCACAAGAGGTTGTCTCTTGGCATTGGTCACAGTTGATCGGGGCCGAGTGCTGATACCCAAGAATTTTGAGGATGCTGCCACTGTCAGATTCTTGGAGTCCCCAGGTACCTCTGCTTAATATCTAAGGTCAGGAGTGGGAGAAAACCAGCCAACCCAAGTGCTAGTGACCAAGAAAAGGAAGATCTGTAGTCACAGAAGGATGTCTAACAGCTTCTGTGGCCTCTAATAGTTCTTTCCCTATCTGATAAATAAAAATTGGCCTCAGATACAAGCCCCATTCATTTCTCCATGACTTAATAGCTTTAAGAACCAGAGTTAGGCTTATCAACAAACTTCTCGAGGATCACTTTACCCCCGCTACTTCCCTGACTTTCCCCATAAACAAAGCAACATCCTAGTCCTCAACACAGCTGGGTCCAGCTTCTGAAACAGCCCTGTCCAAACCTGAGCTTAGTAACTGTTGTCAAAGACCCAATAAAAAGAGGCTTTCTGCCCACTCTAGGGCAAATCTGCCCACCACCAGATGTGAGGGTCTTAATGAACACCAGATCGTGAAGCCCAGGGTTTTAGGTTTTTCTATGTGCATGTGGGTTTGTTATTATTTTATTCTTTCTTCCTTCCTGATTGATATAGCTCATCATCTACCATGCTATGAAACAATAACAGCATTGAAATTGGCCCATGACAATTTTGTAGACATTCTCTCTGGGGGAATCTGTGGATAGGATATTCTTTGGGATGGCTTTCCACTGTCACCATTCTACCACTTGTTAAAATGCTTCCTCAGACCTTGTTGCCCTTCAAGGCTCAGTATGGGGTTACTTTTTCTCCCTTATTTATGAGGTAAAAATAGAGGCCCCAAATTTCACTGGCACCAGGCATAATTTCTGTGCCTCAATTATTGGACAATTTCTTATTGAGGATTAGCTGAATTTCCTACCCTGTGCTATTGATTGATTCAACAAAACACGAATAACAGAGGAGGCACTTACTCTGTGCCAGGCACTGTAGTGAGTTCTGGGACTGTCACACTGGGACTTCAACTCTATCCTATTGGATCCACAAACAAATAATATACAATAACCTCTGCCATAGAAAAGTGGTGCTAGGAGAAAAAGCATATTTTATGAGCTTTTATGTTTATTTTTTCAAGCAATTTTACATTATGGAAGTCTCCCCCTAAATGCATTGTCTGAGGATTATAGTTTAAAATAGTGTAGTATATTCTGGATTTTTGCTAATGAATAGATTATAGATATTCTTGCTAGTGGGGATGCAGTATGAGTGGGGGGACAGAATAGGTAATTATGTGAGATGGAGATTTTAATTTCTCCCACTACAGTAACCATTTTACTATATATAAGCTATGTTTATATATAGCATCATGTATACATTAAATAAAATAAAATTAATTTTATTAATTTAAAGGCAATGGCTTTTATATGAAGCTTGCTTGCCATAGTGAACGCATGCTCATCAAGTCTTCTTTGAGTTCTCGTTACTTAAAGAGGTATGCATACTGCCAGACTGAAAACAATGGGTTTGTCAGTCTTCTCAGGGACTCAGTGCATCTTTAGGTTATTTGGCGAAACCTGGATGTGTCCAGTCATTGGATAGAAACATGATCGTTCTTATTTGTGCAAAGTGCAAGATTATACAGAGACAATCAGTTTATTCTAACCTGATAAACTTTCTTTTCCAAGCTCTTTTCCTGAAGTATAGCTTTGATATATTTGGGGGTCCACTTCCATTCCAAGATCAGAATCTCTTAAATGCTGCCCTACCACCAAAATTCCTCACGGTTTCCCCCGCAAACATTTCTTTGCTTCTCTTCTAGATTCTTAATTTCTTTATGAACTTTGTAAGGACTTCAAGCAATATTTTCTAACTCTTAGTTAACAAGAGATACCAGTAAAGCAACAAACAGAAGTCAAAATTTCTCAATCCTTGCCAACCATCAACGGCCCTCATGCAACTAGAAGAGTGCTTGGCAAGCGTGGGAGATGAGATTTTAATAACAACAAGGTGAGAGAGACGAGAGAACAGGTGCAGGCACTAGGATTGGCCTCACATACACTGAGGACGCGTCACAGCACCACCCTGGAGGAATGCACGCCCTTATGGGATTTGATCACCACTTTTATGGAATTGTTTAACATAATCAATTCACATGGTCTCTAATTTGCCTTGCTCTTTCTGATCCCTGGGCCACAAGTACACATTTGTGCATGTGTGTATGCACACATTAAACGGGATATAAAGTGTTTTATGTGTGTGAGTATATTTATAATGTATTTTTAATCCTCTTCATATCAAGTTTTATAAGAGTCATATGGAGGTGTGTTGGCTTCCCCCGGAGTAAGAGAACTTTTGGGAGAAAATACACACAAATGAGACATGGCCATAATAATAACACTTATAGTCTGCCCCCACATGAAGGAGCACATAGGCAGGTGGAGAGAGAGGGAGCAGCCCGTCTTTACCCCCATCCACAGACTCCAAGCAGCTCCAGGTTTCCAGGCGGCAGGGCCCCAGCAGAGTGTCCTCTCACTGGTTAACAGAAGGACTTGTCATCTGGAGAACTGGTTGCCATGTGCTGATTGTTAGGAGTTCAGGACAAACAGGTTTCAGCAATGCGCAAGGGTTTTTTTGGCAAACAGAAAACATAAACAGTTTCCTTATGAGCTGGTTGGCAGGGAGCAGCTTTCCTGGACCTCGGCTTTCATGTGTTCACATTCTTCCTCCGCCTACCAGAGATTGCTCCTCAGAGGTTTTGCTGGGTAAACGCAAATCCCATTATTAGCCTTCTCCTCCCTGGCTGCTGCTAGAGCCCCGAGGACAGTGTTACCTGCCTTGTGAGCTCCCGATAAGCCCTTAGAGCCTCATCCCTGGAGACTTGGGGGACAATCTTCCCTCCCTTTCCCATTTTACACATGTTGCAAGGTGAGGGTTAGAGATATGGGCTGCTGTGTTATTCTTTCCTATTACCAGCTTCCCAGATGAGATAGGCAAACCTTCAGGACTTAGAAACAGTCAGCCAGTCCCAGGGATCAGCAGAGAATAGAAACCACCCTGTGCCCCTTTATCTATATCCCCTGACCCCAAGCATGGTAAGCATGGAGTATTACCGGACTCAAAATACGGGAATCAGAGCCATCAGCTTAGCCAAGGGCTCCAGCCCTAAGATGAACAAACACGAGAGAGCATTAGGACTTGTGACGGTGGATAATGAATGGCAGCTAATCCCCTGCCACATTCTAGGAAGGAGAGTGGGCCTGTGGGGAAGTGCTGCTCCGTTTGCACTGGCAGCTCCTAAACCCATAGCTCCCAGGGAAGGCTGCCCTTGTCTCTCCATGAGCATATAAACCTCTATGTAATCACAACCTATAACTTTAGTAATTTCCTTCCCATCTTAGAATGGGAGTTCTTACCTTTTTTTTCCCTATGGAGAAGAGGTACATTTTGGAGAGCTTGCTATGTTCTGGGCATTTTATGCATGTATGTGTGTGCATAATTTCACCTAAACCTTATGATAACTGTGAATATCAAGTATCCTGTTTCTTTCATTGAGAAAACTGAGTTCCAGATGTTAGCAGTTTGCCCAGCACATTTGGCTAGGGAGTGGCAGAGATGGGCTTGAACCTGTGAAGCCCTGCCCTGAAGATCTTATTCTTTCTACTGTGCCAGGCTGCCCCTTCTGAAGCCAGATTTTGTATGTGACCTCTGTTCTCAATGCTCTTCTTGAGACCTTCTCATGACTGCACTCTTTGATGCCTCTTCTCTTCAAAAACACACCATTTCCTGGCTCTCCCCCCGCAATAATAAAAATAATAATAATAATAATAATGTCTTCCCTAAATAACCAGAGCTTCCTGGAGGTATCATTTTCACTTACCTTACCTTGCTTCTGCAGCTTTCACATTTCCGTTTATTCCACCCTCTCCCCCACCCCCAACTGTCACTTGCTCCAAGGCTGCTCCTGTTAGCTGGTGTCCCATCCTCTGGAACTCTCCTGCCTTCCTCTTCCCCATCCTCCACACTGGTATTCCTTCTGTCCTGCTGGAAGGAAAGTCTCCCTGTGACTTCCATCCTTTCTACCCAAGTAGTCCATCAACATAAAAGGATGACTCTTTAATGGCAGAACTCCCTACTTTCCACCTAACTGTCCAAACCTCATTATAAGAATTATATTAAACCGATGTGATTCTGCAATCTGTATACAGGGTAAAAATGGGAGTTCATAATCCACATGAATCAAATGTATGAAATATGATATGTCAAGAGCTTTGTAATGTTTTGAACAACTAATTATAAAAAAGAAGCAAAAAAAGAATAATATTAAAGGAAATTAGAAAGGAGAAAATAATGCACCAATTTTATTCACAGATCTACTAAAAGTATTTCCTATTTTCCATCCTATATGTATGTCAATTTTATGTTTTATGTTATGTTGCAATTATAATACAGATCAATGTCAAATTCTTTCTTCGATGGAACGCCCCCATGTCAGATGTCACCCATTTGTCTGAAGGAAAGCCTCCCAAGGTTGCAGCAGCAACTTATTGTCCCACAATGCCTTCCCACTAGTGATTCTAATAGTGATTTTTGCAAGCACCCCTTCACTAAACAGAAAAATGAAGGGAGAAAGATTTTCTCTTTAACATCCCTTTTCTAGGCATCCTTGCAACCTTAATCTTAACATGAAAATAAGACATCAAATTTGAAATTTCATGATTATTATCCTCTCTTACATTTTAACAACTTTTAAGGGTTTTCAAAGAGAAATGAAAGAGGCCTTCATTCAAAACCGCCCCAGTGCTGGGGCGGGCATCTTATAGAGAGGTTTGCGATGAAATTGTTCAACAAGCCTGTGGGGAGGGTACATTTAGCCCCATTTATGGATAATAAATGCCTATTTGATGAGCAAAAGGAGAGGATTTGAAGTTGGATCCGACTCCAAAGCTCTTTTCAATTTGCCTCCTTTCTCTCTCTTTGAAAATTCTTCACTAAATAAGGTTTAGACCATGTGTCATTTTCAAGGCACACCAGAGAAAAATGTAATAAAGGAAAGGAGAACAAGACAATTTAATGGTCAGTGACACAGAGATATGAAACAAATGTAAATTTATTCAAATATTATGAGAGAGGCAGTTGTAGTGATACATGTTAACAGGAGACCTATTACTCATAATTGATTTTACTAGTATTTTAGCATCTGACCTGTTTCTCTTAATTGAATTGAAATGACTTATGCAACACATTTGTTTTACTGACTTTGAAAAGATATAATCACCTTCACCTACACTTTTATTTTTAAAATAGAATTAAAAAAATAATTTCTGAATCGTGGCCTTAAAGATAAGTAAAACACAAATTATAGTTTTCTTCCCTAGAAAATGTCTAGAACATTACAGTTGTTCTGTTTTAAGGAGAGAAAATAAAGGGCATTTTGCACAATGATTAGTGAGGTCACCCTGAACGAAAATAAAATATGTCCATTAGAACCTTCTCAAGAATCACAGATATAGTCCCTAGGGAAAGGGCTAGAGGACTACTCTGCCCTCTGGTTTAACTTAGTTGAAATTAGTAATTTCAAAGCCCTTAACATATAAACTAATTTCATGTTTGCAGAAATTACTGTACCACTGAAGACGGTAAAAACACAAAGAGGAGAGAGAGAACAGAGAGACAGAGAGAGAGTCTTATAGGTACAGAGGGGTCTCAAATCTCACCAGCCAGATGATTTGTTCTACAAACTGCAGAGAGTAGCAGTCTTCTGGGTTTGCTAATGCTTGGCCCAGCAATCCACCAAGAGTGAGGATTCAGGAACATATCAGGGGATTTTTCACCAAAGGAGGTAGAAATGATGACTATAACTCCAGGCTTCAACTGGGCGTACCTCCACCAGTCTCTGCCTGGGGTTAGTTGAGACTTGGAGGAGCATGCCAAAATTAGGGGAGATTCATTTTTGTTTTTCAAGTTGGCAGGTCTTGTCTTGGAAAAGAAACAGAATTGGGATACCAGCTTTGATGGATTATACGATGATTGGGCATTGGGTGAGAGAGAGCAGGGGTCAGGGAGGAAGGCAAGCAAGAAGAAAAATTTAATTTTGAGAACTTGTAAGAAATCCGTCTTGCTGGCCAATAGTGACCCAAGGTTGACATCTGTTGTATGTTAGTTTCGAATGCGTCTGTTTCTTAATAAATGATCTCAGAACTTCAGTGATAGCATCCAAGGGAGAATTAGAAAATGGGTTTGAGGAAACATTTTTCTGGGTTCCTTCTCCCTGTGCCCAACAGGGAAAGAGCTGACAGAAGCCCTGCCTAGTCTAACTTGAGGCCACCCATTGGCTGGTAGGACTAGGATGAAACATCAGCACCTTTAATGTGGGGTTGAAAAACGGAATGCCAGGAAGTTAAAAGGACTTAGGGGAAAATGTCCTTTGGCCTTCCGCTGCGTGACAGGATTCTGAAGTGGCAGCTAGTGAGCAGAGTAGACTCAGTTAGTCCAGTCAGAGGAAAAAAGCAGCAAAACCAGAGGACCAACATCAGTAATATCTTTGAGTACAGTGATGAAAGAGTGAGGATGGCTCTGCCAGAAAGGCGGGTCTCTTCATCAGGTTTCCCAAAGCAGTTTTCGTCTCTGGCCAGCTGTCAGAGGAAGCCAGCCCTGGCCTGTTGGGTGGTGTTTATTGAGCACCTACTAGGTGCTCAGAGTTCTCCCAACCTTCATGCAGAGAAGATTCCATCCTTCATTTTTTTCCCCCAAACTTAAGATTCTTTGAGGTTGATGATTTTGTTTTCTACCAGGGCAAAGGAAAAGAAAATGCAGAATGTAATGGTGAAAAAATGCATTTTCATATTGATAGCATTCTAGTAATTTACAAACGCAGAAGACTCCCCGGGAGGGTTAACACTAGGAGGAACTAAATCTCTGTTTCCTTCCCCTGGTACCCTATTCCGATGCTGACTCCATGCTATAAACATGGTAAGATATGGAACGACCAATCAACATTTAGGGAGAGAAGAAATCAAAACAAAACTCCAGTCACTCTTGCCATGGAGACTCCTTTGGAAAGCTTTTGAGCTCTGACAGACTGAACCTATTCAAGAGGAAAAAATTTTCCATTCCCACTCTCTATGTAATAATCCCCAGCCCTGCAGTGTCAGGATAATCATGTGGGAAGAGAAATTTTATTTACTTCTGAATGCAAATTCCCTTTACTTGTCTGTACTTAAAAATACCTCTGTCCTCCCTTTTGTCTGAAACTCTGTTGAGGTTACCCCAGAAAAGACCACTGGCTCATAAACTTTAGGTGTCATGACTTCTTATCTCGATCTACTACAACTTTTGATCACCTTCTGATTTTTCCATCTTCAGTGAACCAAAACCCTCCCAATCCTGAGGGGCTTATCAATAATTACTTGCATCAGAACAGAGTGATTTTTTAAACTGTCTGTATTTTCTCTCTGCTATGCAATTTCTCACATTGTACTTGAATGAAATTCAAAGTTTTTCTCCGGATGGTTGCCCTGGATTGGACCCAGTTCTAAAAGGCCTCCCTGATTCTTTATTTTTTTTTTTCCTCTCTCTCTCTGTCTGGATGCTATTGCTCAATTGTGCTGTTTCTATCATCGCCTACTTAGTAACAGCAATGGGAAATGAGCCTTAAAACTGATAACCCATCATATTTTTTTTTTATTCTGCTGGTCTCATAAAAAACTACCAGTCGTTTATTTCATCTCACTTATTGTCGATCAGTCCCACATTTTTCACCTCCTTACCGTGATTTTCTTTGTGCTGTGGTTCCCAGCCACGGCCTGCTTCCTGCTGAATTAAACTGCAACCCAGACAAAACCAAAGAGCACATCTCTCCCAAAGTTCACTCAGAAGGTCACCCCTGGTGAGATGGACATTGCAGATGTGCTAGAAAGATTAGAGGCTGCTTTGATGAAACCTGCGTCTGTTCTTTGCTCCTGGTCCTCAGAGTGGAAGATCGGATGGATTGCCATTGCCTTGCATTATTTAAGACTTTTGACGAGCACCTCCCTTCAAAATGCCCCGCAGATCCTGGTCCATGTGTGTGTGTATGTGCGTGCGCATGGACGTGTGTGTTTTACACAGCACTTCAGAATGATTGAGATGTTCAAAAGGACATTGCCAAGTGAGCTCTTTGCGGGGCTCACGTTCCCTTAGGTTGCCCTTCCTTAAGGTCTCTTGGTGGCCCTTCTGTTCTGTTTGATGGCAATTTCTGTTCATTCCAGATTGTATTATATCTCTTTAGCAGCTTCAAACAGCTCTCTCGAGCTGCAATTTTAACATTTGGGTGCTGATCACATCGGTCCGTGGACTTTTGTTATTTTTTACCCCTTTGATGGTTTTCCTCCGTTCTTCTGTTTTCGTTGGCTTCCACTTTCATCTCCACTGTCTGTTCTCCAATGGTGTTATCTATTCATTCGCGAGAGTCCAGCCATTCAGCCCTCTGAAGAAGAGGCCATTCCCTCACTTCTCTTCCCTGCCTGCCCCAGTGGGTAGTCCATGATTTGTGCCTTTCATCAGGCAACTGTGGAGACCCTTCTTTGGGCAGCCAGTTTGGTGCGAGAATAAGGATTAGTGTATCACGATTTCATTTTTTATCAACCTCTTCTGTGTCTTCTCATTTTTTGGTTGAGATGCAGCGGTTTCTGCGATGGCAGGTATTTTTATAAGTGGCTTCGTCTTTGATCATTGCAAATGATGAAAGGTAGGCCACCTCATTTCCATCTCATGGACTTTTCACAGGTAGATATTTATTCTCTCTTCCTAGAGTGTGACCAAATGATCAGAACATTGAGCAGGAAGCAGACTTGAGGATTTTATTCCTGGAAACGTCTGTATCTCTACCTGAGACTTATATTTAAGTCATTTAGCTACTCCATTTTGGTTCCCTCCAAAGTCCCTGTTATGAATGTTGCATGTTATTTCGCCTAATTAAATACTCAAGTGTCTTATTTCAAAAGCCCTCGTGCCAAATAACATAATTTTTGAAAGGCAATATAACCGACTGTGATTCTTTTCTAAATTAATTCTGTATTTCATACCAGGCAGAAGGTGCTAAAAGCAAAGTTCTGTGGAGTGGATCAGCCAAAGGAGCCTCCCTCCAATGTGAAAGTTTAGTTTTAGACTTCATCTTAGGAACCCCTCCTTTATGCTGTTAACAAATATATGTGATACAGCCTGCCTGGATCTTCTCTCCTCAGAACGGATAGGATATTAAAAGACACAAGAAAGTTAAAATAGACTCATGAAAAAACATAGCCATGAAAAGAAAAAAACTAACTTTGAAATTTGTTCGCAATTTCTTAGGCAGATATTATGATGGACAGCACCCCCTGACACACACTCCTTCTGTAAATACTCCACATCTGTCTGTCACACTGAAAGGATAAGAGACTATAAAACAACCATCATCTGACCAGCTTGTGCTATATGTCATATGAACTAGTTTCTGTAGATTGTTCAACTAATTAAAACATAATTGATGATTGATACCGTGTTGTTAAAGAGCCATATAAATTACCTCTTGTGGCAGGAATGAATAGATAACATAAAAATGCATGAATGGAGGGGAAGATAGAATTAGTGACAAAGTCTTCTGAAGAAGTAGAAGACGGCCTTGTGTTTCTCTTGCAAAACTCCTCCTATAGGAAACTTTCTTGTATTTGCCAACCTGAGTTCCTCAGAATGTAAATTCCTAAAGAATTTAGGAATTGGTTTTCAATACATTGCATGCAGCCATATGTAGCAACCTGGAATCAGAAACCTGTGTTAGAGTCCCAGCTGTTCATTAGTGTGTGATCCTAGCTGAACCAGAAGGCTGCTCTGAGCTTCACTTACCCCTCTGTGAGTGGGGATTATCATCCTGTCCACTTGCTGAACATTGGTGTCACATCTTACCCTTTAACTGCATTCTCATTAACAACAACAACAACAACAACAACATAATGTTAATAATAATAAAATTCAGTAGCAATTTGGAGGTGGCTAGGGTGATTTCACTACAAAAAGCATTATTCTGGAGGCTGGGCAATGTGTGAAGTAAAAAAGAGAAGTCCAAAACTCCTGGAAATATCCAGGACATTCCCAGCAATGACTATTCCTTCCTCCTTCCAGGCAGGAGCTAAATTTTTCTCCAAACTTTGGCTCCTGCCACTGTGGTATGTGCACACTGTGGATCTAGCCTGGCAGGTGGGAAGGTGGCGGCTTCCATGCCTCCACAAATTAACTAGTGTTCATGGATGTTTTGCAGCTGCCCTGGAACCAGACTAGCAGTTATTAAAAAGACTTGCTGCAGCCATGAAGAAAGTACTGGCATCGTGTGTGTGCATGTATGAAGCATTGTTTTAGAAGCCTGCCACTTCACCTGCATGGGGTGGACACAATGCCAAGTCCTGCCTATGTTTTTCTTCTTCCTCTTTTTATTTCCCATCGAACTTACTGTAACTGCTAGCCTTTCCTTCACTAGAGTTCCAGCAGGTTAAACATCATTACATAAATAGCAATTATAAAAACCCTTAATATAATGATATATATTTAAACCTTAGCCCTGAACACTCATAATTCAAGTAAACATTCACAAAAGCATTCTCACTCTAAATAGAGGTGTGGGGGAGTGTTTGAATGGTTTGGGTTTTATTGATATTTGGCTAAAATTAGAATTGAATAAAATATCTGTGTATAGCACAGACATTCTACTATGGAAAGCTCTTTGTTTTTCCAATAGGCTTCAGAGAATTTCTTATTGAAACTAGAAAATCCAAGTCCCGGATTGTAAGGTCTTAAGTAATGAGGGTTATTATTTGAGGTGTTGATACCAATGCTGCATTCATAGGCATTACATAGGCATTATCAGAAAATGAGATATCCATATAACTTAATATTCTGGAATATATCTCTCTAAGTGCCTAAACTACTTCACTTTTGGGGGGTGGCTTTCAAAATATATTATATAAGTCCCTGTTGTCTTTGAGTTCAAGGTTAATCCATTCTTAATGATTCAAAGTCATTATAAACATTAATTATTATGGCGTGTATAGTATGCTGTAATACAGGATGTCCTCAGAAGTTCTGCAGGTATGACTGGGTGTTTGCCCCTATGCTAAATGCTCCATACCACCATACTTTGTGAGTTCATATGTATAAGTTTTATCATTTTTAACTCTTCTTTTTATATTGTTTCTCCTTGCTCACATAAGCAGAACTCTCTACACCTTTCTGCTGTGCTTTTTTCCCCTCATATCTTCTATATAGTGGACCTCTACATATGCCAAGGTGGTCAGAATGATGTCTCACATTACCATAAATTAGCCTTTAAGTGACTGACAGAAGGATGCTTTTAAGTGGTTCTTAGATATTTAGTGGTATGTTTGTCAATCATTGTTTCTTTCTTTTTTTATTCTTTGGTTTGTTTTCTTCTTTGTTCCATTTCATAAGATTTTCAAGTGAGAGATTTCTAATTATGAAAAAAAATAACCATTATTCACACTCCTCTGATGAGAGTTCTAGGTTAGTATCACTTTAGACAGCCAGTTGCCTTACCTATGGGTATATTGAAAACTGTACACCTTCTATTAGTCTAAATGATCATTTGTGGTACGTGAGCAAGGGTAAGAATCCTTTCTTTTAACTTCATTTTTCAAACATCTCACATAGTGCCTCACCCAAAGTCTGTTTCTAGAAAATATCTGATGATTAACAGATTTTAAAATAATTATCACATACAAGCTTACAAATGAAACTTTCTAAGATCTGAACTTGTCTTTCATGTTCTGGAAAATGCTTCTGTGTTTTTCACACATTGCTTTTAAAAAAAATCAAGAAAGACCAAGTTGGGCATAAATGATTTAAAAAATTGTACAGGAGCTGAAAATAGAACTCTTCATAGATAAGAATTCCAAGTACATTGCAGCTTTCCTCTGGGATTATTTTGTTGATGGAAGTTTTGTAGCTCATAATTAGAAACCCTTTAATTCATTCATTCGTTCCAACAATAGCATTTATTTAATGCCTGCTGGGCCCCACCAGGGATGCACAGGCAGATCAGACACAATCTCAGGAAACAGACATTTTGGCCAGAATTTGAAGGTTGCTGTGAGTCAGAGCCCAGGTGCCATATGTTAGAAGCATTCCCTCAGTTAAAACCGAAAGCTTTAGAGTGAAGCATAACTTGTTTTTATAAACTAGCCTTGATTCTATTAGAACAATTGCAAATATTTCATGTTCTGGGAAGAAATCTGGAGAAGTGGTGTCATAATGTTTTCCTGTTCGCTGACAAGTCATTCAGTAGCCCTGTCCAAGATCATTTAAAATAGCCTGGAAATAATCAGAAGCGATGTGCCTCTGCGGAGCACACTTGGAGGATGCCTGTCGGCAAATGATGTTTTAAATCCTGGATTTGTTTCAGACCTGTTGTTAGGTTCCTTATGAGAATTTATGTGTGTTTAAAAAAAATTTGTCTCCAGAAGAGTTAATATAAATGGAAGTTAAGAAATAATGGAGGTTTCATACACAATAATCATTATTAATTCTATAGTTTTACTAATCTCTTCTGCTTTTTAATCGAATACACAAACTTGACATCTCTCCCTCCCTACCATTAGCTTGCTTTGTCGGTGATTCATCATGTTTTGCATATATAAAAGACTAATAATCTTAAATAGGGTCACTTAATCATATCTGATCATCATAATTTTGTAAGGCAATCATTGGCGTAAATTTTGAGTGAAGTAACCATTGCATTGTTTATGAAGCTTCTTTTCCACTGTATTTTAGCATTTAGAGTATATTGCTAGCCTTGATCATACATGGGAACATTGAGGTAATTTTGTAAAAATTATTAATTTTTTATTGCCTGGAAATCACAAGGAACACATTAAATCTTTCCAAGGAAAGATTTCAGCAGAATCCTAATATGATTCTTAATTAAATTTATTTGTTTTTAGGAGTGTTTAAAAGTAAAGAGAAAAACAAACAAAAACTTGTTTTCAGAATGTATAAAGCCTATTATTGAAGAATCAAATTTAAACATTCATCAAATATCTTTGAAATAGAATAGATAAACTCAGAGTTTTTAAGATGACACATTCTGATCCTGAAGAGTGTGGCTAGGTGGATGGAGTAACAAAAACATCCACTTTGCAAGTGAAAAATTCTCTTAATTATTTGGGTGCTCTAAATACATAATATCAAATACATGGAAAGTTGGTATTATTTGATGACTAAATTGATTCACTGTTCACACTGTTCATCAGTATATTTTATGTTGCTCATATAGTTATAAAGTCTAGTTGTAGTTCATGAACCATTTCAATGCAATGATTATTAATAATTAACAATGCCCCAGACACTAATCGTTTCCATGTTTATTGCCTGATTCTTTTTTTATTTGTCGTGGGGATTGAACTCAGGGGCTCCTTACCACTGAGCTGTATCCTAGAACTTTTTATTTTTTTTCATTTTGAGATAGAGTCTTGCTAAGTTGTTGAGGCTGGCCTTGAACTTGCCATCCTCCCTCCTCAGCCTCCCGAGTCACTGGGATTACAGGGGTGCATCACCTGCCCAGTTTATTGCCTGATTTTGCAGGTCTTAAAAACATAGTTAGAGATAGATGTTATTTTTTAAGTTTTATAAATTTAGAAACCAAAGTTTATGGAATATAAGTCACCAATCCCACACAGTCCATAAGTGTGAGAATTGGGATGGGAAACTAGATTTTCCAATAACAGAACTTTTTCCACCACACATTCTGCTTTCAATGAAGTATTCACATATTCGACAAATATTTACCCAACACCCGAATGTTCTGGACACTATGGTAAGCTACAGCATAAAACATAAGGGAAAAAAAAACAGATAAGGTGTTTCCTAGCACTAGAGTTGAGAGACCCTAGTGAAGAAAACAGAAAAGATAACAACTGATTACCAAAAACAAGGTGAAGAATCAGGTTTTCAGAAAGGGAAGAAAGAGATGCCAACAGGAGCCCAAAGCTTCCCTGATGGAAGTTTAGGGTTTGGCGGAGACCTCAAGTCAGTCCCACTAAAACTGAGGTCACAGGACTGTAAAAATAAATGGACGGATAGTTCAATTATTATTATTGGTGAATTCTGTGTGGTCGGGGCGGGCAGGTGCATGCGCAAAGCATCCCAGCTCATGTCTTCAAAACAACGTTCTACCTTTCTGGTTCACCTGTATTATTGTAAACAAATATCCTTTCTAAGTTTATTTAATGCCACATTTTTCTAATTTTTGTAATTTTTGCTGATGATTTCACTGTTTAAAATGACTCCCAAGGATAGCACTTGTTGAAGAGCATTCCTAAGCCCAGAAGGCTGTGATGCACCTCCTGGAGAAAACCTTGTATTAGCTAAGCATCCTCCAGCCAAGAATCCCAGAAGCATAATACTGTTGACTGTGAGTTCAGTGTTCACAAAATATGTTAAGTACAGTGTCTTTAACCAGAACCACATAAAACAAAGTTATGTATCAGTTGACAAAACTGCTCTGAGCAAAGACTAGCAGAGACCTGCATCTCCAGAGCAGTGATTCCATATTCACTAGCTCAGTGTTCCTGGTGACTTTATTGCACTTAATAATAGCAGAAAACCAGAACCAACAGTGTATAAATAAGTACCTGAAAACTGAAGCGCTGAGGAGGATGTAGAGCAACTGGAACTCCCTTATACTACTGATAGAAATGCAAAATAGCACAGTGCATCTGGAAATCATTTGCCATTTCTTATTATTAATTTCACACATCCACCCCATTTGACCTAATAATCCCACTCCTAGACTTTTACCCATGTAAAATAAAAAATATATTCACATAGCAATGTGTACAGGAATGTTCATAGAAGCTTTGTTTAGAACTTTCAAAAAAATGAAAACAATTCAACTGTCCTCCAGTTGGGGTATGAATAAGCAAACTGAGAAATAGAAACGTATCAATATTGATGTATTCATCAATGTGGGATGAATCCCAAATGCATTGTGCTCAGAAGTAAAAAATGAATAAACTAACAAACAAGTCAAAAGACTTTATAATGTGGTATTCTATCGAAATATTATTCTTTAAAGCTAATACTATAGGGATAGAAAACAGATTTCTGGTTGCCAAGGTTTGGACTAGAGGGATAAGTTGGCTACAGAGGCACAAGAAGGAATGCTGGGGAGAGGTATTTTGTGTTAATGGTTATAAAATTAAGTGCCTTTTTCAAAACAAATAACTTTACCCTAAAACAAGTTTTACTACTTATAAATTATATTTTAATAAGAAGATGAAAAATGGAGATCTGAACGATGAATCAAAGTACGATTTTTCCAGTTGGCCATAGTAATCACAGAAAAAGACATTAAAACAGTACCCTATGTGCTTTACTGTAGTTCTAGTTGATAAGCTACTGTGAGAGTAAAACAAATCCTATCTAGTAATTTATATTACATGATAAATTGAGCAGTGTTAGCTCTGAACATATAAAACATGTTTTCTTGCCTCTTGTTTTGTGATGCCTAAATCTAACATAGTGACAGGAAATAGTTTTTTACTGTTTTTTTTTTTTGACAAGTGCTGAAATCTGGGAACTATAATTTTAATACATGCATTATTCATAAGAGGACAAAATTTTATTTGATTTAAATTATCCAGTTAAATGGCAGCTTGACCTTGGGATAACAGAGAAAACAGACAACAGAGCAAATATGATAATATCACTTATCTTGCTTATATATGATTATTTAATGATAGGCAACTGTCAGACATGGATGGTTTAGCTGCTCATGTCCTTGGAAGCAGGGAGACCTACCACATGATCTTTTGGGGTATCACCCAACTCTTGCAGTTACCTTTTTTTATTCTTCCTTGTTTATAATGGCTTTGCCACATTATTATATTTCAAGGAACAAAGATGTTATAAATCAAATCACCATTATAGTCTACCTTATGAAAGTCAGTTTCATCATAGAACATATATCTAACCTTTGGATTAATGGGTGAGTTGGACTTTCCAAGATTTTATTATACATAACCCTTTACAACAAATTCAATACTGCATTTTAATTATTTCTCAATAATGTACATCTCACATGTATCATGACATTTTGAAAATTATTTTAGCCAGCCTCAGCAACTTAGCAAGGTCCTATGAAACTTAGTGAGACCCTGTCTCAAAATCAAAATTAAAAAGAGCTGGGGAGGGGCAGCAGTTGTGACTCAGTGGTAGAGCACTTGCCTAGTATACATGAGGCACTGGGTTCTATTCTCAGCACCGTATATAAATAGATGAATAAAATAGAAAAAAGAGATGTCTATCAACATATAAAAAAACATAAAAGGGGAAACTGGGGACATAGCTCAGTGGTAGAGCACACCTGGATTCAATTCTCAGTACCATAAAAAATAAAAATTATATTTTAGTTAAACTCATTGCCCACACATCTTAAGGGTATGTATGTACTATGTTTTTGTACAAAATAAAAAAAAACTGTGCATGAATGATCACAGTCACTTAATAAATGCATACAGCAATTTACAAAAAGTGCATAAAAATTAAATGGTTCTATTTAATATTATTTTGCTATCAAAGCCATTTGTTAGGTGATTTAACTAGACAAATGAGATACTATATTATGTGGCATATGTTGCAAAAGTGATTTACAAAAAGAGCAGCAAGATACAATTTGCTGCTGAGGTGAAGACCTTTATCTTGTGCTTTTTCATAGTGTGAATTATGAAATTGCTGTGTTTTATATTTTCAACATATTTGAAATCTTTTAGAAATGCCAGTATTAGCTTTTATATATTTTAGTTTCCTTGCAATCTTATCTAACATTCCATTATCAATATTTAGTGTTGCTTAATTATTCCAGATACAAAAAAAACTCCTCTCAAGAGTTAATTTAATATGTAGCAAGTGTTTCTTAAATATACAAATGGCAACATTGTTTTCAAACAGGATAATTACAACCATGTACAGTATGTTTCTTCATTAGTAGTAATTAAATAATTTACTAAATTGTGCAATAATTCATAATGACACATGCTAACCCTGCTAGTGATACAAAGAATTTCTTGCACAAATGCCTAGATGTTCTTAGAGTGGTAATTTTTTATTTCTGGAGAAGTTATCTTGCTATTTAAAAAATACTGGTTAATGCTGAATTCAAAGAAAAATTATAAAAATTTTTGAAAGTCATAGCATAATGTTGGAATGTGTACCCCAGAACCAGTTTACCTAGGATTTTTTATGATTCCACCAGTTGCCAGTCTTGTGATCTTAGACAAGTCATTTAATTTCTCTGTGCCTGCCTTGCCTCATCTATAAATTTAGAGTAATAAAAGTATAGAATTTTGTTGGATGAATGAAATCTTTAAAAGAACATGAAATAAATGCATACCACAAGGAAGTCCCAAGAGATGGTTAACCAGTAGGAGAGGGAGTAGCAGCAGTATTGAATAATGATTGGAAAGCTATTTTGATTTCAGAAAATTACCTTTGGGGACATAAGGTTTAACTAGATACTACAAATCAAATGTGAATGTGGGAGCTTCAGAAAAGAATGCCTAATTTACCTTCATCCCACAAAATGTAGGAATAGTTTTTCATTCAAAAGAGTGATGATTATTTTTTAATGTGAATCTAACATATTTAGAGGACTTTAACATTTTTATTAAAAAGAAAATACATAGTCAAGTCTGTTCTTGTTTCAGTGCTCAAAAAACACTCGTACCATGCAGGACTGTGGCATAAATAATAGATGGACTTCTGAGAGAAGAGAAACGACTTCTGATCAGACACTGTCAGCCCAGATGAATCCCATCCTATAAGCTGCAGCTTGAATGTGAGCATCAAAACCACTATTGACATGTGGCACAACTGTCTGAAATGTCAATAGTTATAAAATGAGTATTTCATAATGCAGAATAATTGATTACTCTGCTTGACTGAACAGGAACATATTTTCTCTGTGAAAGCAAAATAATGCCAGCGTTTGCTCCTGGAATGCTTCTAGCTGCGAGACTTGGATTTCCCAACGAAGCCCACATTACTCTGCAGTCTTGATCATGCATGACAAAAATAGGGAAAACCATCTGTAACTGCTTATCTTTTCTCCATTATTTGAAAATATATTTTAAGATAGTTCTTTAAAAAATAAAATATGGCCTATATACGAAGCATCTGTATTAATAGAACTGTCTCAGATAATTTTCAGAACAGAAATGGATGAGATACAAAATCAAATAACATTCAATTTATCTTGCTCATCCTAAAATGCTCTGCTTAGCTTTTCGCTCTGATGAAATAACACCCATTTCCAGTTTTATTCTTCCTCAGTGTGCTGTGATGTGGAACTCTTTTGCTCTATGTGTTTTATTAAGTGTAATTTAACTTTATGACTATCAAACCAACTATTAATCCTTACAATAGACTATGCAATAGGCAAGCTGCAAAGAGATTTATTTTCTCAAGCACAAATTCCCCTTTTTTGCTCTCAGGTTTTTTTTTTTTTTCAAAAGTCATTCTCTGAATGTGTATAGTTTGAAGATCTCTGTACTGGGTGCTATGAGGGAAGGCAGGAGAAATGGCTACAATCTGCATTTGGGACGTTCTCCCCTCTTGGTCTCTATGCATTTTATGCTACTGTGAACCTCCTCACTACTAGTTTTCCTTAAATGAAAAATGACATTTTTTGTCTCTTTGTTTTATCTATGTTCTGTGCTTCTTCCAAAAAACCCTTCACTCCTGTTTGTACCCTGATTTGGCCTTTAAGGTCTAGACCAGGTGCTACCTCCTCCATGAAATCCTTCTTATAAAGCTTAAGATTAACCCTGCACAGAGTAACCTTGCTTATTCTTGGCTTATATAGCACTTTATTTCAGGAACACTTAGAATATGTGTCTCACATTCTGTCTTACATTATAAGCATTACATTCATTTTCCTGCTAGATAGTGAGCTCTTTGAAGGACAGACATCTTGATATTTTTCTTCCTTCTCTTTGTCCTAGAACAGTATCATGCACACAGAAGATGTTTAGTTGTTGCTTATTAGAAGAGAGCTTGCTCTCTTATAGGAAGAGAGGTTCTTTTTAAGAACCTGCCATGTCACAAGTCCTCTTGGGCCTAGAGGAACCTTAATCCTTATTCCTTTTTGGATCTCCAATACTTAGCAGGTGTTTTATAAATATTTGTTTTATATATATACACACACACTATAGTTTGAAAATTGTAGAAAGCCTAGCAAAATTGCACATTTATAGTCATTTCAACAAATCTTTATTAAGGGTCAGTATTTCATGCCAGGTACAGGTTTTGTGTGAATAACAATGCCTAGATCCAGGTGGGTTGGGGGTGGTAGAAGCAGTTCCCTTGTAAGTTTTACTAAGAAAAATCACTCTGCCCTTTCTATGTATTGTCTAATTTAATCCACCTAGTGGCCCTCCAACACTCTCCTCTCCTTATTTCACCTGTGATGAAACAAAGGTTTGCTCAAGATCTCTCAGCTAGTGAGTGGGATGAAGGCTGGTCTTGAGCCCAACTTTGTCCAACCGTAGCTCATTCTGCCATAGCATAAAGTTCAATGAAATAAAGAAGACTCCTTAGAGAAGTGAATAGAGATGGCACAGCAGAGAAAAAGGAATGACAGTGTTCCTGAAAGCAGATGTGGGATGTCTGGGCACAAGAGCACCTTGAGGCCTATTCTCTCGACCTCATTCTACAGGCAAGGAAGGGGCCTGCTGTTCCCAGATGTAATAACTGCTCAAGGAAAAATAGAAAGCTAGTGACAAGAGTGAAGCAAGATTCAGGATTCCAGGTTCTGAGTTCATACATATTTCCTGTATTCCCTTAATTATATATACTATATAATATATATACAAAAATGAGCCAAGCCCCAAGCCAACTGCAGGGTACCACCCGGAGGAGGCACCACACCACATATTTCTCTGTAATGATCCCAAGCATGGTGAAGGCAGAAGGCAGGGGCTAACACTGCCCCAGCACTGCTTGTTTTATTTTAAGCAGAATGATGTGCACCTGATTATTTTTCTGGCCATTCCTTAGATTTCTTTGATGTCTGAAACACCATATCCACTGCCATCTCTCGAATAGCCCATGGGAACTTGACAGAATGGAGGGTGCTCTTGCCTCTGGTCTTTTTGCTTGCTGCTTTGGCAGGCGTGTGTCTAGTGAGGCACCTGCTGCCTACCTGTTCTGTAGAGTTGCTTAGTTCTGTAGGCCTTGTGAACTCTACCCTTTTTCCTCATTGAGATGGTTACAAAACATACGCCAGTTCTCTGGATTTCCTAATAGGTGAATGAAATACTTGCTTTCAGACATCTCAGAATCCCTGCATCACAGTCTCTCTCCTGCCAAATCTTTCACCTCCAACATTCCATTACATTAATCGCCACACTAATTATTTGCAGCCATCTATCAATTGAATGGCAAATTGCTGTGCAAACATCTGTCCAATGGGCAACCCAACACTCTGCCTTCTTTAGGAGTGTTCACTGACTCTGGGAAATGACTTCTGTAGGGATTTTAGAGCAAAGGTCATCTGGGTAGTGAGCTTCTCAAGATGAGAACTATGGTCTAGTTCTTGCTTGACTCTCCAGCACAGTGGAGGCACATAATAAGCACTCAATAATTGTGGTTGTGGATTGCTTATGAGAAATATGTGCATGTGAATAGGTATGTATAAAATCAAAGATGTCTTTGGCTACCAAAATAGTTTATTTCACCATATTTCGTGGACTATGCATATGTATACATGCATGCAAATTTAAATCTACATCTATGTCTAGTTTAAAAATCATGAAAAAGGTTGGGGTTTCAGCTCAGTGGTAGCAAGCTTACCTAGCATGTTTGAGGCACTGAGTTTGATCCTCAGCACCCCATAAAAAATTAAACAAGGGCTGGAAGTGTGGCTCAAGTGGTAGCGCAGTCGCCTGGCATGCGTGGGGCACTGGGTTTGATCCTCTGCACCACATAAAAAATTTTTAAAAAAGAATAAAGATGTTGTGTCCACCAAATACTAAAAAATAAATATTAAAAAATTCTCTCTAAAAAGATTAAACAAAATCAAGATATTGTGTCTATTAAAATTTTTTTAATTATGAAAAAGACAATATTTATAGGATTATCCCCTGCCCCTTAACACTCCTAAATAAGGAGTTTCCCTCTCTTACTGGACACTGGCTGCTTCTGGACTCAAAATTAAGCAAAGCTCTGATCAACGTAGTTAAGTTTGTGCCTTCTGTGTAATCTCCTGAGTAATTTTTCTAGAACTCTTGGATCTGGCCCCATTTGGTCTATAAGAAACCTCATCCCCTGGCTCTATTTTGGATAGAATGGTCCAACTCCTAAAGATCACAATGCAGGATGGCCAACAATTCAGCTGAATCAAGCTGCCTAGGACCACATTAACCTTCCACTGATCCCTTTCTTGTTCAGTTAGAAAGAAATTAATTGAATTAGCAAGCTGCCACACACTGGAGAGAGAGACACAGGGCCTGGGCAAGACAGAACCAAAATGCTTTCTTTCACATGCATTTAAAACTTTAAAATCATTTTCATCCTAGGAGACTTGGGATAAAGACTATTTTCCCCAATAGCACACTGTATGTATAATTCACGGTGGTATACTATGAGATCAGATCCTTTGTAGTGAAAAACCAAATACATTACCATAAAGTCAAGTATCATTTCTTCTGAAAGTGGGAAGATTAGTACCAATTTACTAATGATATTACAGTCTAGACACCTGCAAAAGGGCACCAGGCTTTCCCCCACCCAACCCCATAGGCATTTTGGAACAATCTGGCATCAGAAGTATCTCCCTACTTCCTTGCCAAGTACCAGATCCACTATGAAATCCAGCACACAGGGACACCATGTGGGGCTCTGGGGGACTCAGGAAAATTACCTGTCTTTATAAGTAACTTGTGTGCCTTCTTTTCTGGAGAAAAAGCCAACAGAAAAATGTAAGTTGGGAATTAATATATAACACACTCCTATTCGTGGTAAAGAACTCCCATCCCGTTTAGTTATCTTCACATAGCAATATTATTATTTTTTTCTTTTTCAGTACACTTGGTAAAAAGAAAAAGATGGAAAAAATATATTGTTTAGCATTGTTTTCCCCCATTGTAGTACTCTGATCCTTTACTAAAATCCATCATTATTCCTACACACTTGTCTTATTTTAATATTATATCATATTTCTATATTATTGTATTTTAATATACAGTGGGTACAGATTTACTGAAATGTATCATTTGTGGCTCTAATTTAGTATTATTGGAAGTAGATATGGATTTTTTCATTCCTAGCTGATTTGTTTGGTTGGAAACAATAATTTCAAAGAAAATTTATATTTCAAGTGTTTTTTTAAAAAAACAGTCTCTCATCTTTACTTTAAAAGTTTTGTGAGAGCATATGTTAATTTAAGAAGTAATATACCCTGGGTTAAAAGCTGAAGACATTTAATAGAGGCATGAATTACAAATAGCATCTAGCCACACAGGAAGGTTAGGACTTAATATCTGAAATTCTGTTGCTCATTAGTTGTAGGATGCGAATGAAATACGTTTCTAAAAGGGCAAGGTCAGTATTACATTATCCTGGAAATGTCTTTGTTGAATAAATGTGTGAATATTTCAAGTAAGTATTATGAGATTATATTACTATTGAGGACATTTCTATAGGAAAAATAATTCTACTACTTGTAATTGCAGGAGCATATGTCACGTTACATGTCACTCCCCATTACCGATTTCATTTGAAATGGTCTGGAAATAAATACCGATTACTAGTGATGTAAGACTATTTACCTTGGAGTCAGATGTCTGACAGCCAGGCTAGAGCTAATGGATTTGGTTATTTTCAAAGCATTATTTTCTAAAGCTGGATACTGTTTTAAAGAGACATTGTAAATTCTCAGAGTTGTACATCCAAATTCATTTACATCAAGTATGGAAGAATATAACTAGGAAAATGCATTCTCTGATTTTTTTTTTATCCTTTAACAATATAAGAAAAAGGAAATTGGGTCCAGGACCTACCAACAGGATAGTTTGGTCTTATCCTTCCTTCTTCTAATTGTTAGCACAAAGGAAATCAAGAACCAAATTTGATTGATGGTGTCCATGTAACAGAGGCGTTGCCTCACTGGGAGAAATAGTTGCATCATGGGAACATGGTGTGATTCAATTTCATAATTGTAAACATTACAGTGGGTATGGTTAATTCATTTGAAACTCTTGTCCACTTTGCTATGGCTGGACAGCTGAATTAACATGGGTAGGTCTTGGCTTCACACTTTCATAATTTCTTATTTTGGTGGTTTTATTTGGAAAGTATTCTAAAGGGAAAAAAACTATACTGGGATGGATTTATCTGAGATCAAACTTTTTTTTATAAAGCCACAGTTGGATTGAAAGACAATGGACTTTTCTGGCTTTCTAAATTAGAGCACTGTGTATATGCTTGGAAAACTTAATTTTGCCCTGAAAGGGGGTCGAGGGTGGGGAGTGTGTGAATTTTTGTTTTCTACAGTGCTGATTATCTGCATGTGTTTTAAATTATGGCCCAACTCAAGCAAGGGCTATTCAGTTGTATGGGGAAAAAAATGACCATCTAATATTTATAAAAAGAAATAGCCATTTAATATTTTAAGTTGTAAGAGGACAAACCAGCAGAAAAGAAAGAATTGAAATTTCTCGAAGGAAGGAACAGCAGTAGGTACCGTTGAGAATGTTTTTCTGTTATGTTCAATACTATAGATACAATGACCAAAGTTTTAAATAATGCAGATTCTAGGTTCAGTAGCATCTGAAACTCATCGTAAGGAAATTCATCTGTATAATAATTATGTCATAATTTACGTTTCCATGAGGCTAGTAAAAAGGATTAAGCTTCAAAATTTGGAAAAAATTAAGTCTTACAAGTTAAAATTCGCAAAGTTGGCCTTTAGAGACTCCCCCCCCCCCCGTCCAAAATACAATGTCTCATCTTTAGGGTATGAAAACTAGAGCCTTTTCTACTTGTAGACGGGTTCTCTGGAGAGTGCGCTGGATATGACAAGTCTGAGAATTTAGTGGCTCAAATCAACCGGCAACTGGAGCTCATTTAGGTCACTCACATACAATTTTCTGCTCTTCGTCCAGGTATTGGTGGTCCTGAAAGCGGGACGGAGGGTGGGGAAAAACCAGGACCTCAGATGTTGGTATGAAGAGGTTTACCAAGAGTTGGATGGGTGGAGTTCCCCCCGTCCAGGCAAGGTTTCTTCTGAAAGACTTACGAGGAGCTCACTGCTCTCTCCTTTCCTCGAACCGGTCCCCAGTGGCTTCGTTCTCCACCTGCGTAGTGGAGGCTGTACCTTTCCAACAGAGCTGGGGCACTTTGGGAAAATAAGAGGAAAAGCAGCCCCCTAGACTCTCTTTTTCTCCCCAAGGCTGGACTATTTGTCAGGGGCTACGGCTCGGGAAAGGAAGAGAGTGGCGTCGGGTTGTGAGTCTCTTGCCACACGGAGTTGGGAGAGAAAGTAGCGAGACGCGCGCGTTCCTCTGGGCGCTGAGCGCCGAAAGCTCCCGGGCGGCCACAGGTGACCAAGCATACGAAGATTAGGCTGGGGGTTTGAGCACCCGAGGGCCGCGCAGAGCCGGGGTGGGCCCGCCAAGCCGCTGCAGCTCACCTGCCCGCGGGGGCGGGGCGGGGCGCGGCGCTGGGGCGCGCCAGCCTCCCTCCTCCCGCCTCCCGCCCCGAGAGGAAGCGGAGGGGCGCGGTGTAAACAGAGCGGCGGCCGTGATGTCAGCCGGTCACATGGAGCCTCTTATGGCTCGGGATGGCTCTCGGCGGGCGGGCAGCTGCGGCAGCTGCTGCTGTGGCTCGGGCGGCTGCGGCGCGGCGGCGGCAGAGGGGGCTCCGGGGTCGGACAATCCGCTCTCCCTGCGCTCTCCGCACCGCGGCTTAAATGATGTATTTTGTGATCGCAGCGATGAAAGGTGAGCCCGGGCGCCCCGCCGGGGCCGGGTGGGCTGGCTGCTCGGGGGGCGGGGAGGAGGGCGCGCAGGGGGAGGGGTGGGCGCGCCTGCCCGAGCGCACGTACTGCCCGGGGCTGGGCGAGGGAGCCCCGCCAGGGCCTTCTGGGCCAACGCAGCGGCGCCACCTGAGCCTGGCCCCGGGATCGGCCTGCCTCCTGTTAGGGGCAAAGGCGCACGGGCTGGACTCCCCCCCACCTCCCCCTTTTCCGTGCTTGTCTGCTTCTGTCAGTCGCCTGGGTCCGCCTGGCACCCGGCGGGGCTCCCAAAAGAAAGTTTGCCGGGAGTGTCGCGCTTCGCAGAGGGAGGAAAGGGTCTAGGCAGCTGGGGGCAAACGCGGCCGATTCCCAGAGCCCGCACCCCGGACAGCTCCGGCCTACGTTGGAGAGGCGAGGCGCCGTGGCCAGGCCCGGCAGAGTGTGCGAATGGTTCGTGGTGTCACCCCGGGGACTGGTTAGCGCCCCAGGCCTTGGGCCCTTTTTGTCCAGCGGCTCTGAGCGCCCGAGCTGCCGCCCGCCGGGGAAGTGCGGCGGGTCGGTGTTGCGTCCCGCCGCGGCCACTTCCGAAAGCGCGCGGCCCAAGCGAGACCCGCGCCTTGAGCTTGCCAAGACGCTCTCGTCGGCCGCAGCTCACCCCCACTTGATACTTACGTTTGTAAATGGATGTGGGAAGGCAACTTATCAGCCCACAAGATTCGCGGGCAGTAACGGAGGTTAGACCGTGGTGAGGGCCGACATGCGCGGGTTAGTGGAGGCCAATCCTGCGCACCCGGCCTTACGCCCTGACCAGGACTCCTTAGCCGGGCTAGTAGCCCGATGGCAGGGAGAAATGATTAGTGGGAAGACTGATTAAGGTGCTTTCAGGTGAGGAGGAAAGGAGCCATGGCAAGCAAGTCAGGGAAGTTTCTGATAGGAAAGACAAAGTTTGGAGGTGTGCAGGAAGTCGTCCAGTGCTACCCTGAGAAACCGAGACACCCTCTTAGACTGTTGCAAACAGCCCCGGAAAAACTCAGCCGGCTCCTGCGTCTGCTGGTTCCGGGCAGTGGATAATCTGCCTGAGCAGCTTCGCAGGCCCAGCCGCTGGGCTTGGGGATTTAAGCCCCATCTGTTGGCGGTAGACAGGGCTCCCGAACACCCAGCAATGGTGCAGACCCAGTCTGTCTTGTGGGTTCTGCCCAGCTGTGCGGGCGCCCTAGGCGCGTTAAATGTTTGCTACGTTGGGATTTTGTAGCAATCCAGGATGCAGGACACCAGTTTGGCATCTAAACTGGGTTTACTTTCGGATCACCGAGCTTTGCCTTTCTTCACTAGAGATTGGGTGGCATCTCTTTTATTAATTATTAACAGGTCGAAACGTAGTGGGTGCTAAGATGAGCTGCTTGAGATGAAATCTTTCTCTACGATGTGCCCTAAAGCAAATTTTCTTTCTATTCCCCTGAGGCTTGCGGGGAATGGGATTTAATCATGCTCAGAATATGCAACTGATATAGTAAAAGAGAGGAAACCTTCCTGTGATACACGCTCTTAAGCATGTAAAAATCATTTGGGAAGAAAAATATGTTAAAGAGTTCTTAGCGAGTTCTTATGTAAAAAGAAATCTATTGTTTCTGTCCCCCACCCCACCCCCACCCCGCAAAAAAAAAAAACTTTCAAGATGTTCCTGCATTTCATTAATCCTGTAAGTTTAAAATTACTCAAATAGCCTTTTTGAAGACATTTTCTCCTATTTTCCTTTAAATTATATAAGAGCTTTTGCTAATTGTGGCATATCAATGCCATTCCTCATGCATTTTATTTAGTGGAGTTTGTGTTGAATTCAAAAAACAGAGGCTGAGACATTTTAAATTGATTTTTACCACCAATGAACAGTAACCACCAAACAATAAGGAAAGTATGTTCTCATAATTTAATGTTGATGTTACATAGAACACAGGCTTTTGACATAGTTCTAGTATAAAGTGAAGTTCTACTACAAACTATCCCTTACTAGTAGAATCACAAGAATCTCACACATTCCCCCTCCCCAAAAGCTCTTGTTCACACTTTTGTCTTGGAGTGACCTCTGGCTGCCATAAAATAATAAATTCATAGCATTGTGCTTTGAGAAAAGTAGCTCCAAAGTACTGGCAATGAAATTTTTCTATAAGCTCAGCTGCCAGAGACAGAGCATGCAGTATCTGGACAATTAGAATATTTCATTCCCAATATCATGACATCCTGTGTTTTAATGGAATTATCTTGCTTTGGTGCAAATTTTAACTGAAGGAAAATAGTCTGTGGGAAAATGAGGGATGCCGTAAATGTTTCCATATCAGATTTAAAGGAAAAAAACCTGGCCCAGAATCATATTAAATACTTCCCTTCTGCCTCTGTTTTAATAGTTAAATTGGTTCCATATGTAAGAGTTTGTATAATTAGATTTTTCATGCAAAACAGAAACACTTTCTTTACAATATAGCTTTTGGATATGAGGTTGCATGTGGACAAGGGAGGAGAGAACAAGCAACCATAAAAGAGAAACATTCTCTTTGTTGGCTGATTTACTGATGTTTTTAAATCAGGCCTTTTGAACTCACCAAAGAAGAAAATCCTTCCTCTGCGTTAGTTGTCAAATAAGTTTAGGCTTAAAGTGGTTTCATGCTTAGAAGTAATAAATCTTCATTTGAGCAACTCTCATCTCATCCTTCAGTTTTGTTTTTGTTTAATTAACAACAAAATTCCACTACCATTTGGATTGCATCCTGGGCAAACGGAAAGAGGCAGTGATAACATTTATAATCAGGGGAGCACTTGTTCTGCTCATCATAAAAGTGCATTGGCCAAATGTCACCCAGCGGCCGAGAGCTGAAAAGAAATGCGGAGCTCCATCTGTCTCAGTGGAGTGTGTGTCCCTTTGCTTCATATGAGCGCTCAGCCTGTGTTCATGTAAATGGAGTTATAAAAGTGAAGGGAGGCCAAAGGGGAATTTCTGTCTCATAATAGGTTCTTCTTTCAGCCTGATTCATATACAAATGCAAGGCACCTTACCACTTTAAAAAAATACTCTACATTTTGGTGGTTAGTTTTATGTCTAATTTTAATACATATGATTTTATGGTTTTGAAGAATCTCCCTTTCTTTTTACTGTGCGAAATTTGGATTCAATCCCTAGTCTCATTTTAAGCACCCTTTCTGTGGTATCCTTTCGTTGAGATTTATGTCCCATTTATGGAACCTATGATGGGTGGAATTGGCAGAGGATGATGATGGCTGGATCTGAAAAAGATAAAACCCAAATGGCCACCAGTACTGAGCTAAGTGCTTATTTGACGAGAAGGGGTCAGTTCTATTAAAGATGAAAAAGTATGAATGCATTTGTGCATGGGTAGAGGGGAAGCCTGGGTACTCCATGAAGCAGAGAATATTTTTAAAGTACCATATTCATAGACAGCCCCTTGGCTTTGTGTACTTAGTAACCACATCACTTGAAATGCAAAGCAACATCATGCTCAAGTAAATCACTTTGCCGTCAATTTGAATTGAGAACCATATAATTTCTTAATGCTGTCCAGGTATATAATAATTTATAAATAAAAATAATTCTTTTGAAAGTAAATATATACTATGTGATTCAAGTCTTGATTTTTAATACCTACTAGATATAGTTTTCTAAACTGCTTTTTCTCCCATCTTTCTCTCCCATTCAAGTGAATCACAGTAAAAATGGGTGAGATCAGCAAATAGATAATTGCAAAGCACCTACAATAGCACCCAGCCAACTCTGTAATTTGCTCTGGGGAATCTAAGAAGATAATATTTACAAATAGCATTTACTAGAAGAAAAAGTTAATGGATGGATGGATGTTTGGAAAATCTGCGAAAGTAGACCTGGAGTTCAGTTTTCTTCAAATGCTTTTAAATAATTTTAACAATCAGTAAAACCCTGTGTATGGAACAAATCTTCTAAAACTACTTTGTAATAGAAATACATTCATGCATTTAAAATATTCACAGCTTGTTAGTTGAAATCAAGGCTAATTTATATAATTCATATTTGGTAATTTAAAAAATTAGACACATGGATTCAGCAGCTACGCCAATTTTGTTTCTCTACTTAAAAAAATTTTTTTGAGACATCTATCAGTGCTTAATCAGGTCTGAATTAACATTAGATAGTACATATGTTGACCCTTTGAAGAGTGATTTACATCTTTGTCCCCAATCTAGTCACTCCACTGAGAACACCTTCTTTCTACCCTGGCCTTTCCACTTATGGACTGAGAGATTCATTGCCAGAGGTTTTTGTATGTCAGTATCATGTGTGATGAGATAGAAAAGTGCTTTTTCTGTAAATTGTCAAAGTGGCAGGTCCAGAGATGAGATGTGAATAATAGCATATATTAACCAATGGGCAATAAGCAAGAAAGTACGGATATCTTTTGTTTCTAGATTTTCTTTTTTAAGTAAAACCTGTTAGCCCTCATCATCTTAATAGGAGATAATAAAACTTGAGAATCTTTGCTCCTGTGGCTATAAAAAGCAATGTTAAGTTTATTCCCAAGGTTTGCCAGTGATTTCATTTTCTGCTTTTGATTTTCTTGCCTCTGAAGTTTACTAGGCATTTCACAAATAGGGGATGATGTTAATCTGTATTTAGTTTGGGCTTTATGATTTACACACTTGTATCTCATTTAGTCCTCCCTGGGAAGTCACTAGTAAGTTCATGTTTTTGAGCTGAAGAAACTGAGGCTCATATGGGTTATATATGATAGCCACTGTCTTCCATTTGATGCCTGCCTGGTAAAGCAAGGACCAGAACCCTCATTTCCACTATCTTCATGCCTCCCCCAGAGGAAGCTGTGAAAATGTCCTGGATATAACTTTGTATCTAGTTAGTGGAAATTATAACTCTGGCATTTATATGGGAAAAAATAGATTCAATTATGTAATACTTTGCTGAGCCTAATATCTTTAAATTACTCTTTAATAAAATCAATTTGGTACAAATGGGGTTATTCTTATTTGCTTATCATTAGGTCTCTTCATCCATGATTTTTACTAAGTCTGATTGTTATAAGAGGATCCGGCTGTAATGTAAGCTTTACTTTCCTGAAGAATATAGAATATCTCGAAGTACAGTTAACCTGTGTAACCCATTACTATAATGATGCAATTGAACTAAAGATTTATCTATATGTTCCATTTATCTTTAGGCAAAGAAAATACAAATACATCTTCTAATTGTAATATGCCTTTATATAGTAGAAAATTCATGTGTCCATGACAGCCAAGGGGTATGATTATAGACATACTCTTGAGAAATTTGTTGTCTTTTAGAAAATTACCTGAAGTGTAAAAGTTTCCAAGTGGATCTGCAAAAGCTCATTTCCCACTTGATAGGCATTTACCTTTCTGAGTGCTGGATTGAAGCATATTCATCTGAAAACAAATAAGCATTATTTCATAGAGACTCAGGGATAGAAGAAACCTTAAAAGTCACCGAGATAAGTATCCCATTGGCATTTGAGCCTTCTCCACAACATTCCTGCAAAATGATTGGTTATGCTTGAACACCTCCGAAGATGGGGAACTCACTCTCTTTAGAGGTAGCTTATTCCATGCTGAATTAGAAAAGTCTTCTTATATCAAACCTAAATCTCTCCTTTGTTCTTTTAATCCCTTTATTCTGATCCTTTCTTTGGGGGCCTAACATTTAATCCATCTTTCAAATAAAAGACTATTTGAGCACTCACATACATATACACACAACCCTCTAACCCCTAATACCTGTTGTCCTTGGCCAGTTTTTCATAAAGTTCATGGTTTAGCCTTCCCACAATCTTGATCAGTTTCTTCCTCAAACACACTTCAGTTTTTCTAGAACCATTTGAAATTTTGAGGTCAAAAATGGAACCCAACTACCAGATTTAGTGTGATTCACGTGGAACTTAACTCACTACATAATAAAGAGAAAGGAATGGCTTTTAAAAAAACTTTTTATTTTAAATATTTTAAGGTACATAGACTGCATTTTTAACCCCTCTCATGACCTACCTGCCTTTGTGTTAGCATTGTAATTTGTGAAAGTGGAATTTTGAACTGTGTAGGAGTACTTCTATATCAAATGATGTTGACTGTTAAATATCAAGGGATCAAGGGAATCAAAAATATTGCAAAAATAATTATAGGAACATTAGAAGCATTTATGAGATTTTTTTTTTTTTTTTGTAGCAAGGTAGTGTTACAGCCTAGATAAGGCTGCCCTCTAGTGGTTACTTGCTTACTGAACGCTAAAAACCATGAAGGTGCCAGTGAATTTCCCATCAGGCTAGTGGAGAAGGTCAAAGGTTGAAATTATTTTCTCAGTTACTTCAGGGCATTCTTCATCACATTCAAAAGCATAATTTGTTGTTTTACACAGTTATGAGAAATGTTAGCATGAGACATAATTAATTTTTAATGTTTGGAAAGAAGTAAGGAAAGTTTTTTAAAAACTTAAGCTAGGTTAAAACTAATTTATGAATTGTATTAAATTTAAGTGAGTTTGTTTTGTGAGTAAACAACTGTCATGACCTGTGTAGTAATCCTTGTACTGTTTTGAAAGTTGCAACCTAATTCTCTTCCCCTACACTTGATTTAAAAAAAAAAAAGGTCATAAATAATTTCATCAGAGAAATCCAGCATTTTGCCTTTTTAAATCTAGGACTTTTGTTTGTTTAAAAAGGTAAACAATTGGACATAAGTAAACTACTATATCTTTTGGGGCAATGAAACAGTTTTAAATACAGATGCAAAAACAACCCCTTAGTTTCTGAAGACTTAGATCATTCAATATATACAGTTTGCCTATGAAATCAAATAGAGTATGTGCCATGTAGGCCTTTTGAGTATAATAGGTTTTATGCTTTTAAATGCTGTAGAAACATAAAATTCATTGGCATAATTTTAGGATAAATAGAAATGAGTTGTGAGTCTGGATTTCAGTGCTGTGTCAAATGTTAAACAATCATGAAACAGTTTGATTACTATGTAGGAGTCAGAGGAATAAATGTTGCTTTTCCTATTTCCTTAAATCTCATTTATCTCTGGTGCTGCACAGAGGGGTAAGAATGCAGGTTTGCATAATTTTGCATTGTTCACAATGTCAAATCCTCCCATCTAAGCTAGATTAACCAAGGTCATGGCAATGAACAGTGATTACCAGGCTGTTGAAGGATGACATGTTCACTGACTGCTACTAGAAAGATGAAGATGAATCTTTTCAAGAAAAACAAGAGAGGGGGGAAAAAGCAAGGAAACCCTGCTATTTTGCCTTTTCATCATAGAAATGAAGTAGTGGTTCAGAAGTGAAGACTTGTGGTTTAGTTTAGATCAGTTATTGAAGCAAACTGTTTTTCAAACTGCGCCACCCAAAAGTGTGATTCTTGTACCACATGAGAAGTATTCTTTTTCACAGAATGTTGTTTTCATTTTTTAGTTGTTGGGTTTTTCCTCCTTTTTATTTATCTTACTTCAGATATTCAGAACACTGGATAAACATATATAAACTTGTCTCTGCAAATACTTATGGGCCTTTCTATGCTGGGTAATTCTGGTGTCACCTGTGTACTTTTAAAATAGAGCTGAGACACCTTCCTCCTGATCAAACGTCTTCAACCATGAATCAGCATTTTTAAAAATGCACTGAGAAATTGGCAGCCACACTTAACCGGAGAAGCCTGCATTATGACCATTGGGCTTATGGATTTGCAGTTCCTATGAGCTACATGCCACTTAAAACAATGGAGATTTTGCAACATGCAAAATAATCCAATGAAATTGTATTATAATTTAATAAGGTCAACCTTATACTTGCATGTGAATGTGGTTTCTTCCAGATAAGCCATGAATTTGCTCTAAATGCCTGCCTAAAATGGTGGTTTTTGAAATTGTGGCATATAACCCACAACCCCAGAGAATATGTTAAGAAGACAGAGATTCCTACAGGCAGGGTGGTGCATGCCTATAATCTTATTTAGGAGGCTGAGGCGGGAGGATTGCAAATTCAAGGCCAGCCTTAGTGGCTTAGCAAGACCCTGTCTCAAAATTTAAAAAAAAAAAAAAAAATTAAGGCTAGGGATGTAACTATGGGTCCAATCCCTGCCCCTCCCTCCACACACACACACACACACACACACACACACACACACACACACACACAGTCCTGGGTCCCACTTGTAAGGAGTCTGTTTCTGTCAGAGTGGGGCAAAGAAGGCACAGATTTAAACAGGTTCCCAGGTGTCTGATGCAGATGATCCTTATGCCTCACTTTGTGAAATCCTCTCCTAAGCTGTCCAAATTGGGATGGGCAAGAGAGTTCTCTGGTCTTTCAGTGGTTCCCAGATATCTCTTATTCTCCAGTGTAGATAGGGAAGCCTTCAACCTACACAGGTGCTGCTCTGGGTGGTCTAGGGCAGAGCAAGGATTCTGCATTTACAAAAGCTCCTCTTTTGATTGTGAGGAAACCACTTCTCTAGTCTAACCATCTTTCCTTAAGAAGGAAGAAACTGAAGCTCAGAAAGGTAAATGGTTTTCGGGGAAACACACACCTCTCTTTGGTCTGCTGAAATCTCTTTTCAGAGTGGAAGAGATGTTCGATATGAGCAATTTCTGCCATTATTTGGATATTATTCACACTTGAAATATTTTTCTGATTACTTTTCCCTTCCTATTAGAGCTTAGGAGGAAGTAAACTGTTACCCCAAACCTCTTACCCCAAATGGCCCAAACAGGGAGGATCCTAAAGCTGTTTGGGTGCTGTTAAGTCCCTGTGATTTCTTGCAGGCCCCCTATTTCTCCCAGGATAAAGCCTTATCCAGCAGCTCTGGCCTCCATGTGACATAAACACAATGAATTCTAGCCCTCACTGCCTCCAGGGCTGGGTCTTGCCAATATTGTGACCACTAAATGGGGGCAGGCTGCAGATTCTACCACAAGAGTCAAGGCCAACTCCAGAGGAAACAGTGAAGTCTTTGCTATGTTGCTTTTTTAAGCAACAAAGTACAGGTTTCAGTGCCCTCCAAGCTCCTCGGTGCTTCCTATCAACAAGATGACCTTTCTCAGGCATGAATGCCTGGCACATATCCGCTTGTTTCCAGGCTCTGGAGATGGGGGCTTCCAAACAAAGACATGACTGCCTTCATGCAGCTTGGATTCTAGAGTAGTAAATCAGATAGAAGAACTGCTCTGGGTGGTGTGGAAGACCACCTGCTACCCTCAACCCTGCATGCCAGCCCCTCCTGGCAGTGTTCTATGAGGACAGCAGTAGTCATGGCAGACATAGTCTCTGGCCTCCTGAATGTGCATTGTAGTGGAGGTAGACAGTATTTAAGGAAATATAAATGAACAAGATAAATACAGTGAGAAAAGTGAAGTCAAGATAAAAACAGTGTTGATGGATTAGAAATCATATGGCTTCATGGATGAACATCAGAGAAATGAATCACAGATTTTTTTTCCAGCCAACGGTGAACACCCTGTAGTAGATCTAGAAGGGAGCTTAGAGGTCATCTGCTCTCTTAGGTCCCAACCTTGTCAGTAGAGAGAGCTTTAAAAGAAATACAGAAGCCCAGACTCTGTTAGTGGATATTTTGACATATTGGTCCACAGTGGGGCTCAAGTATTGGTAATGTCTAAAGCTACACAGATGATTCTGGTTGAGAAACCTCTCAGGTCCAACACCCTTATTTTGTACATGAGTCACCTGATCCCTGGTGTAGCAAAACAGTGTCTAGTAGTGGAAACCTCCTTGTGTGGGATGGGAGAAGATGAAGACATGGGTTCTCATCTTGCTCTGCTGCTCAATAATTGTTGTGTTGCCTCAGTGGCTTAGTTTCCCCCTTTGTAAAACTGGAGCATTAACATGATAGCCATGGAGATCTTTTCCAGCTCCACCATTCTATTAAAATCATGGCAAGAAAATGGACGAGTTTCTTGTATGAGATGTACAAGAAGCAAACAAATGCCTCCTGGCTTCCTTACTCCCTGTCTCAACCCATAATTGCTATAGGTGCTTTAATCAGCTAATCAGTTCCTTTTGCAAGTGAAAATTTAAGGTAGAAAGAGGTAATTACTGTATGCCAACTATTTAAATAAATTTTAAAAACATGAAAGTTTTCATAAATATTAATAATAAATATGCCCAAACTTAGTTCTGGTAAATTACAGTCATAGTTTATTTATCAAATTCTAGCCTAAAGCTTTTTCCATTTTTGATGGTTGAGTTAAAACCAAGCGGGTGGGGAGTAGCTTAAAAATGGAAAGCCTGTAATAGCCTTAACCACTGCACAACACAGTTAATTTTATTCTTTACCAAATATTAAAGGTCCAAAACCTAAAGAAATTGTCTCCTAATGTATAGTTTATAGCTTATTAGCAAATAGGAACAGTGTATCCCTTGTGTTGCAAGCTTATCAAAAGGAAAGAATAGAAGTAAGCTCTAGCATTTTACTTCCTCACTTGAGACCTTGTATCTCTTAAAACTTGAGTTTCATTAAAACATTTATTCAAAAAGATAGCCGTTCATTATAAACCAGCATGGTGTGGTGTAAGCACCTTAAATTTATTTCCTTTTTGTGTGGAATTTCCCAGTGGGATTTAATGATATTAAGCAGTTCCAGAAATGATAAAATAATTTGGAAAGAAATCTGATGGGAGCTGGCAAATGAAATTAGAGCCGTATCTTTTCCAACAGAGATCTTTAAAGATTAACATATTGCCTATTTTCCTGTATGTATTTAAGAAATTGTATACATTGTACACACATCCAAACAGATTGCTTTAGACAAAGATTATAAAAAATGTCAGCCTCTAACTTAGGTTGCATCCATGATAGCAAGCAACTTTTGAAAGTGATACTGTTTAACAAAACAATTGGTCTGGTAGAAATCTATTTCAAAAGCAATGTTTCTGACCCAAGCAAAATCATGTAACAGAAGTGTTTTGTTTCCAACACTGCAGAGAAACAAAGTTGTTTAAGATGAGTTAAGATGTCTCAAAGTTTTGGCAGCCTTTCTAAGTCCCCTGCTGCTCTTGCATTCTGAATCCCTTTTGAAGTGGCTTGGAAGTTTCTATGTGATTTCAATGGCTGCTTAGGAGAAATATTGGCTAAACTACTCATTTTGACTGTTAAGATGGCTCGAGTGTTTTCAGAATGTTTTCATTTGCTAGAAATATGTTTTGCACTCAGGCTTCTCTTGTTGAAGAAGGTTGGTTACCAGCCATCTGATGATGCCTCAGGGTGTTTACAGAAAATGTGGGTGCTGTAGTTATATTTGAGCACAGCCCTTCCCCACCAAAGATAGTGTGGTAATCAGCAGGAATGTGAAAACATGTATTTAAGGATTGATGCTTGTAAAAGTGATGCTGTAAAGAAACATGGTTGTTCAGATGTAAGAAGTGACTGACAGCTCTCCTTGTAGGCATGCTAGTAACAATAAAGTCTCCAAGTTCAACATCAAAGCGATCACAGCTTACTCCACCAGTGACTTGCACTTCAAAGGGGGAGCACAAGACAAAGGAAGTGCACTGAGGTATGTTTCTGCCTCATAGCCAGATCCTCAGGGGGAGCTCCCAGAGCTCTTTTCATGAATGCAAAGTGATTTTTGCAGATCAGTGTCTTCATTTCATAAATGACCAGGAATATAAAAGAGGGCAAATGAACACTATAATTGCTCCCCATCACTTTAAGTTTAGTTAGGAAAGATTGGTCTCTCTGGCTTCCTTCAGTAGTGAATTCTGTACCAGCCTGGGCAGTTCTGATCTCATCTAATATAGAACATGGAATTATTCATGAAATAAAAGTGTATGAATTGGGTGTGTTTCACATTGTTTCTTGGGAATTATGCTTGACATTTATCAATTTGTGGAGTTGTGCCTGGTTTGTTGTTGTTATTTCCTCTTTTGCTTGCTTGCTTTTTAATTTTTTCAAATTAATTTTGTGGGTAGATTTTTGCTGAATCAGGTATGTATTACCTAACAGGTGTGTGTGATAATGAGTTTTAGACTTGTTAAACCCGCTTTTAATTAATCACCAAATCTGTACCTTGGTTCTTTAACTCAAATCATGTGTACTCCAAAATGCCCAAAGTAAAATAAGAGTCTAGAATTGACCTACTCCTTGGTATTAAATTGAAAATAAAACTTGCCATGCACATATTATGGGTGGGTTTTTTTTATGCTTGCCTTTGAAATTTGAGGTTCTTTTATATTTCATCTTCAGTAATTTACTCATTTTTAAATGCTATTGAAAAAATAGTAGTTCTCTGCATAGTCATTAATAAATACAAAGCAGCTTTCTCAAGGCTCTGGGGAGACCTAATAAACACAACTGTGTTACTAATTGATGCTATATGAGCTGACAAAAGTAGTGCATCGGTAAACAGAGTTAGAAAGCAAGAAGTTAAAGAACTATAGGGGATTATGTAGACATCAAGGGTTGGAAATTATAATAAGGCCTCTTTAGGGGAGCATTAATTTGCATGTGGCTGAATTAGGACACCCAATTATTTCTGAGGACACTGCTAAGAACTCATTCAAAATACCCCCAAAGTGAAAGGTTTGGGAGGGTGGAGAGTTAGATGGAATAAAGGGTGGCCAAGCACATCATATTTCCTGAAACTCAAGAGAGTTTGTTAATTTTCTCAATAGCATGTTAGAAGAGCTTTCTTTGTTAGGGAGGAAATGCCTATGACATCAAGAGTAACTTTTGTTTGTTTGTTTGTTCTACACACACAATTTATATTGAATTATCACAATGGAAATTTAAATTTTTGTTTAGGCAGGGAGAGCAGGTGGGTGGAGACAGAAATAAGCCTTTTAAATCTTCTTTACCTGAACTGCACAAGGACACAGCATTGAGACGATTACAGAGTGTATTTAGAAATCCTCTATGTGCGATCCAGGGATGCCGGGGGTCCCCAATTCCCTCTCAGGGGTTCCAAGAGATAAAAAACTACTTGCATAAGTGTACTAAAATATCATTTTCCCTTTTTACAATGTTGACCATTAGTATTAATGGCTCAAAGCAACGGTGGGTGAAACTGCTGGCCCCTTAGCAGGAATCAGGCAGTAACATCAACCTGTGCTATCGGTTAAGTTGTCCTTCATCGCTATGCACTTGCTGTTAAAAAACAAAACAAAACAAAACAAACAAACAAACAAAAAAAAACAAAGTGCCAGTTTTGTTGAAGAATAACCTTGATGAAGTGGAAAAAATTAGTCTATTAAATTATGTAAAAATGTGGATGTGTAACCGATGTGATTCTGCAATCTGTATTTGGGTTAAAAATGGGAGTTCATAACCCACTTGAATCTAATGTATGAAATATGATATGTCAAGAGCTTTGTAATGTTTTGAACAACCAATAATAAAAAAAAGACAATGGTTTTCAAACAGCTTTGTGAGGAACTATCAAATTTTGAGTTCCTACAAAGCTTTTTTTTTTTTTTTGCTTTTAATTTTTCTTGATAAATAATACCTGGTTCCAAACTCAAAGCATTCAAAAACATACATTTTTTAAAAGTTTGTCTCAGTTGATAGCACAATTTCAGCAAAAAAAAAAAAAAACTAAATTTTGACCCTTGAGTACACACCTTTTAAATAAACTTTATAACAAAATGGAAAGTATGCAGAAAGCACATCCGCTCCATACCATGTTTTTCTCCAGGGAAAAGGCCTTGTGCCACTGCTGAGAGCTGAATGATCTGCTTTTTTAATGCAATGCCATTTTTGTTAATAGAATGACTGACTGGTTACTCAGACTTGGGTATGTATCATTATTTTCTCAAAAATGAAATAAATGAGCCTGTCATTTCAAGAAAAAAAAAAGTTGACAGTATTTACTGCCAATAAATTCAGTGTTTCAGGAAAAAAATAGGATTTTGGAAGACTTGTATCCAACCCCATGAACTTGAAGCTTCCAGATACTTTTTCGATGGTGTGGGTGGTGATATTAATCAGTATGATTCCTTGATATAATCACATCTGATGATGGGATGTGTCAACATCCAAAAATGCTACCAAACTGAAAGAACTAATAGTTTCCATGTGACCAGTGTAGGATATTATAAAAATGTGCATGGGTAAAGGATCCATGCCAAGTGTATTTGAATTTAATAGAGTACAAATGTCACTGGTAAGTTTTTAGGTTCCTTATTCTAACTAACCTTTAAGAAACTATCACTTGTTAGGTTTAGGATAGCGTCAAAGAATTTTCAACATTATTTGAAATAATCTTCCTTCTTCCAGCTCTATGTATGGCCAGATTTTTTTTCACATATATTAGCCAAAAGAAACTAACATAACAGATTGAATGTAGAAGCAGACAAGATATCCCACTTGTCTTCTGTTGAGCCAGAAGTAAAAAGATTTGCAAAAATGTAAAGCAATGGCATTCTTTTTACTATGTTTAAAAAAAATACTTATTTTTTATGTTAAAGTCTAATGAGTTTATTATTGCTATTTTAAAATGAATTATTTTAAGTATTTTAAACATTCCACATTTTAACCTCTAACATAGTAAATATATATATATATATAATCTCACATAAACAAAAGCTCATTGGAGCTTTTAAGAGCATGAAAGGAAATAAGAGACCAGAAAGTTTGAGAGCTGATGGTCTATAGTTTATTCCACGAGACATAGAAGATTCTGTGACAAAGTAGGAGGTAACAATCAGACAGGCTCTAAATTTAGGCAGATTTATCAGCTTGGCTACAAATTATTTATTAAACAGAACACTTTCAAGCATGGAATTCAAGAGTAAATCTAATCCTCATTTTCTTCATCTTTATCAGCAGAAAAACAGAATCTTACTATTTTCAGCTTTTGTTGTTCTATATATTAATATAACAGAGATCTAGCATAAAATTTGGTTTCCTGAGGATTTACAGTTTATTTTTTAATCATCTGTGACCTGTGTTAGCAAAAACAGTACTAGTAAATTCCTACTATTTTACTTTTTCATTTGGACTTACACAGAGGAAAAATATTTTGCACAATTATACCACTTGCAGAACTCTTGGTAGCTGAGATACTTTTTCCATTAACATAGGCACATATGAGTTTTACGACTGTGCAGTGATTAGAAGATCTGGTAGGTCCTGTCACCATGCGTGTGATGGACCCCTTGATACAAGTTATGCCATTCACTTTCCCTCAGACCTCCTCCATGGGGGAACTATGTCCAGGTATCTGTTGGCACATGAACTGTAACAACAAGGCTTAGCCCTCAACTAAAATCAGATACACTTGGCAGAACCAGTTCCATTATATTAATTAAATGCATAAAACCCCAAATTTCCCTGAAATTTCTTGTGAAAAATAGCATGCAGTTAGGAAGCAATGCCCAGATGCTTCTTTTTAATTTTATAATCACTTTGTTGGCATCTGATATATGGAAGCTTACATTGCCCTTTGTAGCTGGGCATCACCTCTTTGTTATTATCAAGTAAGGGACATGCAGGTCTTGTGTTTTGTTTGGTTTCCTATCAGACTGTCAGTGGAATGGGAGCAAATGCACGTTGGCACATTCTGAATTTCCAGGGTGTTGCTCCTGCTGCTCATAATTAAGGGAGGAGTGGATGTCTCTGAAGCCTGATCAGTCTTAGAGAAGTAGGGTATCTGGTATCTGCCTTCCTTCATGGTTTTATTAGCCAGTTAAAGGTAGAGGCTGAAGCACATGTGATGTGAACAAGTCGTGCAATGGCCTATAGCCAGCCTGCTGGGGAGAAAAGCCCCTCATCTGTGAATCTTCCCAAAATGAGACGGGCTGTGGAGAGTGAGCTCACTTGGTTTCAGAAGAACTCACAGGATAATGTGGAAGGGAAAATGGGTGCAAAGAGGAAGGAAAGCCAAGATAGCCATCCTGTTCTTGGGAGGGCTGTTAGGAAGACAAAGCTGAGGAAACCCTGGCTTTTTCAAGAGTTAGAGAAATAGCTACATGCCTGTTTGTGGCTAAAAAGAAAACAAAACTTCAAATTTTCCAACTTGGAAAATAAAATTCCAAGATAATTATCCTCTTTGAAATAAAAGGATTTTTTTTTCTTTTTCGGCATTATATTTTATTAAATTTCCAGTATTTTCCTTTCTGACTTAAAATAATAAATTTCATATACTTGATGTTGTATTTTTTCAGTGGTTTTGTCCAAGGCATAGAAAACTATTCAAAAAACCAAAGGGTTCTGGGGGTGCTTACTCTTAAAATATATTAGGCTCATGTTTATAACTTTATGCATGGTTCTGTATGCCTGTTGCGCTTTGATGTAAAACTTAAAAAGTTGGGGGGGCAGTTCTAAGTAAGACATTCTCATTGCTGAGAATGGACTCAGCTTCAGAATTTAACAAACATTTTGCTTATTCCCAATTCCTTTACACTATTTCACATGGTAAAATCAAATCCTCTACCTGAGTGCTGGTAAACTAAAGGCAGTTGTATATTTTATGTGTGCGTGCGAAGCAATATCTCTTTATCATGAAGACCCAACTCTCCACCCTTATTTTTTCCTCTTTGTAATCATTGGCTTTGAACAAGCTGCCAGGTATGTGGGAAGGAAAAAAGTGAATCAGAAGGTATTAGACGTCATCACAGGAACTGGAAAGTCTTCTGAGATGCTTGTGTGCAAGTTCTAGCTCTAGGACAGGTTCTGCCAGTGAAGCTGGCATCCGCTGACTGGGCTGTTGTCAAATTGTTCCTTCCTCACAGCTTGCAGAGGTCCTCTGGCTCAGCTGAGGGCAGAGTTGTGCCATCGCCCCATGAACAGCAGGGTACATCTCTCCAGCCCTCCTCCTGTCCCCAAGTCCAGTGTTATGGTCTGTGTCCCATTATGTCTGGTTCTTCCAGATGACATGAGATAAATGAAAAAGGAAAACTATAAGAAACTTGGCATGGATATAAGAGCAAATATGAATTTGGAAATTTTTCCAAATATAAGATATAATTCCCAGTAATGCTACATACAAGCCCAAGGACCTTGGACATGACATATAACCTGTTTTATCATCTGTAAGATAAAGCTAATATCTCTCCCTCATAGGGACTTTGGAAGAAGTGACTCATGGAAGGCACTCAATACATCTCACACAGAACAATAATTTAGAATAAATAGACATTGAACAAGTGTTATGAATATCGTCATGCTCTGGTCCACATGGGGAATGGTACCTGTCACATACACAAGTTTGAAGTGCAGTGATGACTCCATCCAAGCTTATCTCAGCTGGCACACGTTGTACTTTCACAGGGGCCACTGCTAGTGCCCAAACCTATGTGACCTGTGACCTGGTCAGATGGGGGCTGATGGGAGGACAACTTGGCTATTTCTCATCATATAACATAAGAAGCCTCTAATCCTGCATCACCCAAGCTCTACTATTGTAACCAGTATTACGTGTTCCAAGCCTATCATTTGTAAAGCGCTTCCTCTGTGCCAAACACTGTGAAATGGATTACCATGTTTAATACTTAACGTTAGCCTTTCATCCCCCTTTTTACAGAGGAGGAAGCTGAGACTCAGAGAGGCAGAGCAACCTGTCCCGGATCACAGGGCTAGTGTGTAACTGCAATTTGAGGCCGAGTCTGTCTGACTCCCAGGGCTGGGCTTACTCCTCTGCTGTTCTGACCCAGTGGCCCCAGCACCATGGGAATGTCACAAAATCCATTGTTTCTGGTTCAGAGGTTAGGCTGGGGACTCATTCTGAACACTTCAGTGGAGACAACATACAAATAGAAGTTTATTAAGCATCTGATGTGTACGAGGCACTGTACAAAGTGCTAGGCCAGTGAGACCCTGGGGTGGAAGTGAAATCATGATATAGGGTAAATGCCAGATTAGAGGAATACAGGATATGACAGAAGCATTTTACAGAGGAGAAGCCCTCATCAGACTGAGGGTTTAGGAGTAGCTTTTTGGAGGAGGTGAAGGGTTAGCTGAGCTTTGAAGAGAAGGAATGTTATTCCCAACAAAGGGTAGAGCCTGTGAAAATTCTCAAAGGCTAGAGAATGAGCAAGGCAAGTTTGGGAAGAGCAAGAAGTTCAGTGTGGCCTGTAGGAACTGCTGGAAATGAGGCATCCAGAGGAGGCCAGCAGGGTTCAAACCATGAAAGGCCCTCACTGTCGCTCCAAGGGAGTTGTTCGTTATGCTGAAAGTGATTGGAGGCCGCTGAGGAATTTTGTCAAATGATTTTAAGGTACAAGGACTCATTAGGAACCATCAGATGTTCTCAGTATCTTCCTTTCTCTTAATCTTTGGGGTTTGGGCGGGGGGAGTGTTTTTGGATGTAGCAAAGGACCTTTCTTTGACATGATTGGGTTTCTGTGCCGATGCTTTGCCCCTCGTATGCTGTTGAGAGATATATGAAAGACATCCGCCACAAGCCTCCTTCAATGGATTTTGCACTTTGCTTGTTATAAATTGATTCAGGGACTTCATTATGATGTCGCAAAGATGAATGGGGCAGTAGTGTTTTGGCTTGTGCTGCCAGGAGGAGGGAAAACAAGTTTCTGTGGTACCGCAGTTCAATCACGCTGCTTACAGAAGCAGGGCCATGAAAGGGTGGAGGAGTGTGTCTTTGATACTAGAAACCCTGTAGCCCTGTTGGTGCTACAAGCGAATGCTTAAATTAAAGGTTGGAGCCAGCTTTCAAGTATTGACTATCGAGCAAAAAGCTCAGCCCACACTCATGTACTTACTCAGGCTTGTTAAAATAAAAATACACTCTGGGCTGAGCTCGTGTCACAGCCGGTGTAATTATTACATTGAAGATTGGTGTTTGAATTGAAGCTGCTGTAGCACACGTTTATTTAAAGATATGCTTGGTAATTTAATACATGTTAGTCAGGACTTATGCCCAAACCGTGAAGAAGTATCATTGCCAGCTGCCTCTCAGGTGGTTTTTCCTCCAGGTATTCATGATAAACACTTGGAACTTGGCAAATTTATCCAGAACAGAGGTGATTTGACTTCCTCGCCATAGGGCTTAACTCCTTCTGCTCTTGTCTACTACCAAAGGTGATGATGGCATTGACCTCATTGGGTTATTTTGAAGATGAAATGAGATAATGCATTTAAGGTACTTGGCCCATCAGTAAGTACTTCAAAAATAAGTGTTATAATAAGTATTTATATATCTATATAGATAGATAGATAGATAGAGATATATAGATATATTTTAATGGCAGAAGGAAGTATGACTAAAAAGCCACTTTTTTTGTTTGTTTGTTTTATTAACAGTGGTTAAAGCAGGCGGATCCATCTTTGTAGCATAGACGTGAGTTTGCTAAACCCTTTGGGTTATGCTGCTTGAGCATCTCTAATCTGAAAATATGAAATGCTCTAAAATCTTACATGTTTTGAGTGGGGAGCAATTTGGATTTTGGAGAATTTAAGATTTTCAGATTAGGGATGCTCAACCAGTAAGGTTTACGCAAATATTCCAAAATTTGAAGAAATCCAAAACTCTTCTGGTCCCCAGCATTTCAGAGAAGGGATACTCCATCTGTACTCCCCATCCTTATGATTAGATATGGCCCACATATACACGTTTTTAGGAAAGCTGTAAAAAGCTATCCATAGATGAGATATCATGCTCATTCTGTGATTGATTTCTTGTAAATTTTCTTCCCCTGACATATGAGTTTCTAAGTGAGTCTCAAGTCCTTGCCTCTTACTGGACATGTGAAAGGCAGGAAAGCATCTCCTTTAACAAATGAGCACACTTACACCCATTTACAGAGCTGCTTTATATATTTAAGGCTACTCAACTTTGCTATATAATTTAAACACTCCAAATTCAAATTATGGATATCATAGAACTATGAGGTTATAGCTGGTATTTTGCCCATAGACCTGTAGAATCTGTGCATTCAATTTAGCTAGGCTTCCTTCTCCCATCTTGGAGTACTGGGATTTTTGAACGTCTCCTATGGGCCCTGTAGTTTGTTCTGGTATGTTTTTTTATCTATATAAATCACTCTCACATCTCATCCCTTTGTAAAAATTGTTACTTTCTTAATGAGGTGACAGAAAGGTGGTAAGATCAATTGATATGTTGGCCTAATCTTCTAGTAGTGAATTTTGAAAACTTTCTAGTCATGAGTGTAATTTTCATCACAGAATGTGACAGCTAAAACAACAGTCCCCTAACTAGTTAGGCATTTTGTAGATATTAAAACTGTAGGAGATCAGAGAAGTTATCTAGTTCAGTCTGTTCACAATAAAGCAGTTTGGAGATTAAAAGGCATGCCTAGGATAACTAGGACCAAAATCAGAGTCTCTTTATTCCTCTGCCATATTTTTTCCATAGCTCATACTTCATCTAAGTGCTACCAAGAGTTTAGATGTAATATTACTATCTTAAAAAGCATCTTCTGTGCCAGGTGCAGTGGTGTATGCCTGTAATACCAGGGGCTCGGAAGGCTGAGGCATGAAGATAGCAAGTTCAAAGCCAATCTGAGCAATTTAACGAGGCACTAGGTAAATCAGTGAAACCTTGTCTCTAAATAAAAAATAAAAAGGTTTGGGAAAGTGGTTCAGTGGTTAAGTACCCAGAGTTAAATCCCTGGTACAAAAAAAAAAAAAAGCACCATATGTGATGTATTAGGTCTGTTTAGCTCTTCAGAAAGTAGGCTTTACATTTTTATCAAAACTTGTGATTGGTCTGCACTATCATTTTTATTTTCATAGAAAAGGGAGGGGGGGATAATTCCCCCTGAGAGTACCAGCAAAAGGAAGACCCAAATGTACTTGGGGCTTTAATATAGTCTTTATCGATGCAGGGAAACAGAGGAAAGAAACCACTTCGATACTGTTCCAGTGAACTCAGACTGTGTCGGGGAAGCTAACAAAACAGTGCCTGTTTGTGCTTAGCATTGTGAAAATATACCCTTGCTGTTTGCCGTGGTCTTCCTGCGGGAGACACAGTGAAATTCTTCCCCTTACCCCTCCACCCAAGGGGGAAAAAAATACCCAGAACAGTAAATAACAACCTTCAGATAATACGGATGGATAAACATTTCCAGCATTGATTATATAAGGTACTGTTGACAAGCCACTAGCAGGCAAAATGAAAGAAAGAGGAAAAAACAAGAACTTTGATCTGCCCTGCAACACTGGGCTGTACAAGGCAACATGGAGACAGGGTGAAAAACGTGATTAATATGGTAATGTGCTTCCCTGCCGGCACAGGAGCACAAGAGGATCCTGACAGTTATCTAGTCCAAGCCACTGTTGTTACTCCAGAGGAAACAGGAACTCAGAAAGGTTAAGTGGCTGGCCCAGCATCACCCACTTAGCAGCAGAGCCAATTTTGGAACCCTGGTCTCTTGACTCTTAGTCCAGTGCTCCAACTACTGTATCATGACCCTCTAATTGAATCTGTGATGGCACCTGTGTCAGGGGTACCAGACGAGGTTCCTGGAAATTTCTCTAAATGAACAGCTGTTTTAGAATCATCATTAACACTGCCCATAGTTTCAACATCTCCAAAGGGCAAAAACTTATTAAAAACGGCACTATAGAAAAAAAATCTCGATTTATCTTCAGATCCAGAAAGGAAAGAATTTTTTCATGCACAATGAGTTAGTCAACAGATATCCATTAAGTGCCCCTGCCGTATTTGTGTTGCCTACGGTTTATGGCCACCTTCTCTCTTTTCTCTGAGTCTAATAAGCAGGGGGATTGTTGGCTCTTTCCCCTTCACTGTCTAAGGGAGTTCATGCTCACCCCATCTCTGGTTTTTCCTATCCTTTTAATCTGGTCTTTAAATGTCAGTCTCTGTTCTCCTTTTTTTTTTAAGCTAGTGTGGGTTTCTCAGTGTTTATCTTGCTCTCCTTTTGCTGACGTATTTGCATCACTTTAGCTGTAGTTAATATCTGTTAAATCAAACCATATTGGCCTGAATAACTTCCATTGATTTGTGAATAAAAGGATGCTTCAGCTGCCTGGCCTCGCTCTCTGTGTGTCCTTTGTTGCCAGGAGGTTTAACTTGCTCAAAACCTTTCTTGTCTGCATCCCTCTTTTACCCTTCATTGTTCACCCTCCCCCTGTTCCAGCCAGTTCATCCTTTGAGCTATCCTTGCTGTAAACAGGATCCCTGTTTGGGGGTAAAACTGCCGTTTCATGTACTCATTATTTAGTGAATGAGGAGACCAATTGTCAGGGTTTTGGTTTTTTTTTTCCCCTGTTGTCTTATTTTCACTTTTAACTACCATCCCACCCCTGAATGATTGTGAGGACCAGAATCACTGCTGTCATTAGCTAATCCATATTGAGCATCCACTTCATATTTTCTAAGCATCATTCTGAAGACTCGAACCTAGTAAAAGGGGAATGTTGGGTTTCTTTTGAGAGGAGGTGCAAGGTGAACAAACCACTTTCGTTGGTTAATTTAATTCAACCAATTTTCTATATATAATACCTGTTACCACAGAGAAATGATTAGACTCTAAATGCCAGGAGAAAGAAGTGAGAAAAGACACTAACCACAGAAAGGTCTCCTATAAATTATATCATCAGCCTATCTAATTTACACTCCAGGAAATGCCATCATGATTTTTTTTTCAGGGTTGGGGTGCAGGGAAGGTGTCTGGTGTAAAGCCATACAAACCATCCATATGAAATACATCAAAACTACTCAATTAACTTTTATGCATTTGTTCTTCTTGTTACTCAGCAACTACCTGCTCTCTCCTCTCAGAGAAGCCCATCTTTTTTACTTACAAAAAGAAAACATATAAAACCATATTGGCAGTTCAACAATGCAAGGATGCTTAGATTCAGGATAAACTTCTGTTTCAGGAACAGTGAAAAAGGAGCTCTCAGGCAAGGGAGAGGTGAAGGGCAGGAATCCCTGGAACCTGAGGACATATTCCCATTTCTCCTGCCTCCTGCTTCCAGGTATTAGCAGAAAGACCCAGACCAGCCCTTGCCACTGCCTTGCTGGGTGCAAGGGGCTTCTACCTTCCTCACAGGCATTCAGACACCACACTGTGCCCAGGTGTGAAATGACGAATGGTGGGGGGATGGGGTAGAAGGATGAGTAGTTAGGGACGATCAAGTAAGTTCCTATCTTCTTTCCCTCAACTGCATCAGCAAAAGGAGGCTTTCCTGCCGTGGTGCTTTGGAAACCTGTGGAGGGTTCTCACAGGTAAGAGATACTTTTGCAGCCTGTGTTGGCATCAATAGCTGAGGCTGCCTGGCTACTCCACCTGCCGTGGGTAGGCTAGAACAGGAAGATACACAGGGCAGAAAGAACAGTGGGCAGTGTGGCACCATCCTACCCATTTTCCAACAAAGCACTATTCTTTGACCCAGAGCCTGTTTTTCTGGAAACTGTTCTCTCACTGAACAGTGTTCTCAACTAGAGGTGATTCTGACCACCAGGGATCAGTCGTTAATGTATGGAGATAGTTTTTAATTACCACAACTGGGGCGTGTTCCTAGCATCCTAATGAGTGGAGTCCAGGAATACTACTAAACACCCTACAGTGCACAGGACATCCCCCCCACCCAACCCCCACCAATTTATAGCAATGAGGTCAAGCACTCCTGCAATAGAACATACTTTGCCATTTTTTTGTTCACTGTGGACCCCTTACACATGACATCTTCATTTTTAGTAAAAGTGAATTCTATTAAAAAGTGTCTTCCCTTTTAAGTAAAGAACACATGGGAGAATTCCTCAATAGGTAAGAAAAAAATGAAAGTAATACAAAAGAAGTGAGATATATGTTGCATGCAATGTTAGAATTATTCTTTTAGAGAAAACATCTGTTTAAAAGAGAAGACACAAACCCAAATGTTGAGTGCCCTTAGGCAGGTGAAGTGAGTGTTGCAGAGAGAGGAGGCACCTGGACCACTGGACAGCACCTATGCTACAGAGAGGGGGCCTCTGCCCTTGGCTCTGACCAACAGTCACCATTTGGAATTTTAATTTGTTTTTTAAAGAGGATATTGAAATCTGAACTTCAATGTGAAATTCCCTGGTTATTAATTGTTAGAAACAAATTTTTGAAATTTAAGTGCTTGTTATAGAACCTTATTGGTGTTTGCGGATGGTTCATCTTTTATTTGTTAGTACCCATGTCATTACTGAGATTGTGTGGTTAAACAATGAGTAGATAGGGCAAAATCTTAACTCTAACATACGAATCTGAAAGGCTCTTTTCTGTTCCGAAAACTTTTAAGTGACTTAGAAAATAAGTCCAAACTTCTTTCAGAGTATTCAAGGTCTTCAGGATCTAGTCTCACCAGCATAGCTACCTACTTTCCATCCCTGAGCCATCTGTTCTTCTGGCCACTCCTTTGAGACATAGTGAGGCTCTCTTTGAATGCACCCATGCGTGTAACTAAAACTTGAGCAATGAGTAATACTTAAACATTTGGAATAGCACTAAAATAAGTAAGTATTTTTACACAGTTAAATATTTGCGTCTATACTTAGATGTATAAATTACTATTCTTTGAACTTGAAGTGGATTTTGAACTGTGCTCTCCATAATTATAATAATCATACATTTTATTTATATATACTTGAGCTATAGACATTAACCAATTAATTCTTGATCACATCAGCTAATAGGAAGACTTTCCTCAGTACCCTATTTTTAGAGCATGCATATGAATGTGTGTTAATTATAGACCACAGTTATTAACTTTGCATCATATTACCCAGATGCTTAATAGCTTACCAACATCAAGGGGTAGGTGGGCAAGAAACCTGTATCTTCACTTCTGTTTTTAAGCCAGGAGGTAAGTGACACTTATGAATCCATCAAATACTTGGCCTGAGTCCAAGGACAATTTATTTTCTTTAAGTGTTTAGATAGTTGTCTGAGGGGGTGTGTTGAATTTCTCAATTCAGGTCACATCATAATTACCTAACTTTTACAAAAATGGGTATATCTATGTTTGTGAGCCATCTTGAGTTTTACTATACTCTGTTCTATATGGGTGATAAAGCTAATAATGAGAAGTTATCCCCATTAAGTTATGCTTCCTGAAGTGCTATTTGCCTGCTATCTAGTCCATTAAGAAAAAATACCTTTATCACTAATTTTAACATGAAACAGATCCATTTGGAGAAAATGCATTATAAATGAAACAGAGTTGGCTGTTGAATAACAGCAGTTGAGGCTCAAAGCCGAATATAAATGTATGATAGAAGGAAGCGTATTGGACAAATGCAATTTATCTCATTATTCAGAAAAAAAAGTCCAAATGTCTCTGCTCATGAATACATAAAATAGATTACATATAATGTGCACACTCTGAGTCACATTTTCCAAATGATTTTTGTACCTTTAGCACTATCTGAAACCAATACCGAACAACAGTACTTGTGCTTCTAATTTTAAGTGTGCCTTTAATTTTTTTTAATTAAAAAAAAAAAGAAAATTAAGTGTCTTGTCTGTGGAATTTACCTTTATAGAAAAGTACTTAGGCATACACTAATTTTATGTACATCCAATTATATTGTCCTCTGTTTTCCCTTGAAATCAGACCATGTGAAAATAAGTCAATAGTCTTCCAAGTTCTAACTGACAGACAGAGAGTGAAATTTCCAGGGCTCTATTGTTTTCTTGAAAAACTAGTAGAACACCATAGATAGTGCTTGGTGAGCTTTCAGGGAGGTCACTACTTGCCCTTAGAAATTTAAAATTTAAATTTAAAACCCTAAAGGGTGAAACAAAAATGTATAATGGTTATATAATGTAATAACCATTGCCCTGGTTGCAGTGTTTTAACTCAGATGATATGAGGGTAGTGAATTACTTAAACATCAATACTTTTATTCATTCATATAATTTTTAAAAATAATTACTATTTTACATTGAGAGAATACTTTGATCTCAGCTTCCCCTTCACCCAGATATAGTTGAACAGCAGACTTACTGAAAATTCGGCAAGTCAAGGGCTACTTGCTCTAGTGAGCTGCATTGTATCCAGACCCTGTCTTCCCTGGTTAGAAAATTGTCCTAACGAGACCAAGAGATCAGATTTAATACAGCCCAGAAGGCTTTGCACACAGGAAAACAGTATTTTGTGGCTTTCAATTGTACCCCTAACCCCAGCCAGCTCTCTCATAAGTGAAGTAACTAGATGAGAGAGTGTGGATGACTCTCCCTGAATTGTCATCACTGCCAGTAAAAACAGCTCCAAAGGAAAATCTTATTTGGTAGGCCAAATGTGAAGAGCATCAAATTAAGATGAAGTCAGAGGCAGTAACAACACAAGCTAATGTTTATTGCATCTCTTCTGTCTGATAGGCATTAGGCTAAACAATCAACATGTGTGATCACAATTAATTTTCCACAACTCTTTAAGGCCAAATTATAATCACCCCATTTTGTAGATGAGGGAAACCGAGTATCACAGAAGTTAGTTTTTTACCCAAGATCACAAAGCAGTGTGAACTGGGATTCAAACTGAGATGTCTAACCCCAGAGCCTCTCAAACATATATGTCTCCCTAGCTATGCTATATCCCAATTAACTGTAAGATGGCTACATTTCAGGTATTAGATTTCTTGTCTGGACATAAAACTCACAAGCTAAAGGGAAGAAGTATGCAGGGAAAGCATGCTCACATCAGGAGGCCTGCAAAAGGCTGCATGTGAGAGGACAAAAGGAAATGAAATACTATGAGCATGTTTCATAAAATATAAGGCCATTTCTGCAGTAAAATATTGCTTGAAAACAAATATATAGGCCATCACTACCTGTGTGTGTAGTTGCCTCATTGGAACAAACTTTCCAATGACCACTAAGAGTGACCACAGTGAACTAGAACAAATATCCTCTGATAAACAGTGTTTGTGATGTGGCCACACAGGAAAAGCTATGGTTTGATTTATGGGGAGCTGGTTGACTATACTCCTTAGGGCATGACAATTCGGGCTGCCGTTCGCTGAGAGTCCTCTATCCCCCAAGACTGTACTGTCTCACTTTGTATTTAGGACATCAGGAGATGAGGTGAGCGGTGAAGATCCCCATACTTCAAATGAAAAATCTGAGGCTCAAAGAAATTTCCCTAAGGACCACTGCACAGGCAGCACAACTGGGGTACTAAATGGGCTTGACAGTAGTTGAGAATGTGTGTAAGCTCACAAGGTATATTTGTTTTGAAGCAAACCTTCTAATTCAAAAGTCTGCTTAGTCTAGTTAGGCAAAGACACATAGAAGTCTGGACAGTATCTGGCACACCTAGTATTTGCATCATCAGAATCTTTCACTTAGTGGGTGTTAGGCAAATATTTGTGGTTTGTTTCAGTACTGGGATTTTTGCCTCGGTATGTAAATATTCACCTCATTTTGGTTTTGCTTTGGTAGGTTGACTCGTTGTTCACTTTGGGAGAATTTCAACTTATATGGATATAGTTTTGGATTGACATTTATTTTCCTCCTGTATTAATGACCCTTTAAAAAAATGTATTGGTATTTTGCAATTCAGAATCTTACATTATGGAAGGGAATCTAAAAACCTTGGGAGCCATCTTGTGGTTAAAGCATCTTTCTCAAGTTTTTAAACCTACAACACTTAATAAAATTCTTGCATTAGTTTCAAAGTTAAAGATTTTTTTTCATTACTTCGTTTCAAAATTTTAACTATGTCTCATTTATTATCAATTTGCAACACTTAAAAAAATACAAGTTAATATTTCCCATGGGAAGAAATGTTTATATTTTAAAGCATTATCATCAATGTATGTGTGCTTATGGAGGTACAGGTGTGCCTATGCAGATATATATATATATTTTTTAAAGCCTTGATTATCTCTAGGAGTGAAGATAACATGGTATGTTTCTTTATACTTTTCACTATTTTCTAAATTTGCTTCAAGAAGCCTGTAAAATTTTTAAATAGAAAAAACATTCAACCTAAAATTATAGCTAAATTTTATTAGCCGATGCTGCAAAGGGAAAATGGACAGATTGCCCAGGCAACCCCATTAGAAGACAGCTATTTGAATATATTTGTTCAGTATAAACATAACAAAAATGCAATGGTAGCTGAGTTCCTGTGTTAACAAAATACCAAATACCGAGGGAAAGACTAGGACATACTGCCCCTGGTTAAATCACATGGATTTGACTATTTCAGAAAGCATTCTTGAGAACAAAAATAAACAAAAAGAAGTAAGCAAAGGAAAAAATGTGCTCTTATTATTCAGTGTTTTTAAAGTCATACAGTTTAGTATATGCCTGGACTGCATTGTATGGCCATATGATAATTTTCAACCTAAATCTGCTAAAGAGGCGAAATTCTCTCAAGATCTAACTCTAAGGCAGTCCATAGAGAACATAGTGAGGAGTTGCTCTGATCAACTTTTTATTTTTCCAGGTATGGACTACTGTGTTGGTGTGGACCAAAAATGAACTGAAATCACAAATTCAGATCATTCACAAACTACTTTTTATATGTTGCTTCCTTCAGAAAATGCAACTACATTTAAGTCTTATGTGTAGTCAAGAAAAAAAGGCAAGACTGAGATCCTAATTAGAATAAGATATACTCCATGTTTGTGTAAATATGTCAAAGTAAACTCTACTGTCATGTGTAACTAAAAAGAACAAATTAAAAAATAAATAAGGTAAACCCAGCCTAGAACTCTTGTGGGTGTGGAGGGGGAGGAGAAGATTAAAAAAAATCAAAATTTTAAAAAACAAACAAAAACAGTGGCCATAATTATGAGGTTTGACTTTGGAATATTTTTTAGACCATGAAATTTGCCTTGATTTAAAAAAAAAAAAAACAACTTTGAATCAATTTGTCATTCCTTTAAACATATCTGTTTGAAAGCATTGAGAAGAGATGGAGAAACTTTCTCAAATTCAATGTGCTTGTGGTAATTGTGAAGCCATCATGCAAACAGGTGCCTGCCGCTCTGGGCATCACACCTTCTCTTGGTCATTTAAAGTACACTGCCTTTTGAGTATTTTTTTTTTTCTTTTTGCCTTCCTACTACAGCAGTGCCTTGCCTATGATGAAACTGTCCTCTTGCAACCTCGTCTATCAGGAACCATCTGAGAACTTAGGAAGTAAGCAAAGAGGCCTGTGAGCTGCCAAAACAGAGTCCCAAAGTTCAGGCGCTGCCACACATGCACTTGACTCAGGAAATCCTTTCAGACCTAATGTATCCTATTTATAATTGGTTTGGACACAAGTCTCCTGACAAGTTTGGTAATCTGGTTGAGTTCCAAGCATAAAGCTAAGTCTAAAACAAAATGTTCATCTCAAGTAGAGGAAGAACCTCATGATATTCAGTATATGACTTCTGAAGGAAGGAAAACAATTGCTAAGGGGGTAAACATACATAAAAAGGAGAATAGATTAGGGCCATTTAGTTTTGCAGGCAAAATGCCATGTGTTAGAAAACCTCATGTGCATTACAGCATGTACAATAAATAATTTTGTACTTTTAATGTTTGTAATAAGTCTTAAGTTTTATAATGGCTCTTTATCATCAAGACATAGTAAACTATATTCAGAATCCTCTAAAAAGAAAGATGCCATAATTTCAGTCATATTACATACGAAAACATTTGTAACAACTCCCTTTATTTTCTTGTGCTTACTTGTATAAAACTCCAGCTAATTAAAAATTCAGCTATTTCAAATTACTTACTAAAGCTCTAAGCAGCTAAGATTCATCACTATTAAAATATATGATATTTGTGAAAATTAATTTAGGAAGATTGAGTTCATTCTATTCTTTGAGAGAACTATCCAAAAAGTAACATATATATGTTTCTAGTTTGCAGGAGGCTTCTCTTATAGCCCAGGGGATTTTGTTCCTTACCAATGTGAACTTGACCACCTTGGCGACCAAGTACAGACTTCCCTGTTTGGCTTCTATCCCAGTTTGTAAAAGTTGATTGGTGTGTTTAAGCTCAGGCAAGGTTAATGTTAATACTTCATTACATAATAGTACAGATTCACTTAATCAAAGCAGAGTGTCCATCCCTGGCCTTGCCTCTAATTTTAGGGTCATCTCTGTGATTTTTTTATGCTTTCAAATAAAGGCCAAACAACATGTGTGACCTAAAACATCCTCTTATTTTGTCCCAAAGCCCCATTCTCAGTTCCCAGATAACCATAGTAGTCATACGCATTTTAGATCTTACTTAATTTAAGAAAGTGGGTCAATTTTAGGTATGATTATAGAGGGTAATGCAGACTTTTCCATGGTAACTTGAAGTTCAACCTTCACAGAATCAGTGAGTACTAAGCAGAAAGAATAGAAGTGGCAGAAAATTATATCTGCCAGTGAGTAGTAGTAGTAGGAGGAGTTTTTTTTTTATTAAAAACAGGGAGGGGGCATAAAGAGCATATCCAGACTGGGATTAAGCCTGACAGTAGGAGTTGGCTCTTTAAACAATATTTAGTGACTATTTATTTGCTGTTCAAGCATTTGGGATGTGCTATGCAGAAAAACATGCTCTGGTAATATGTTCCTTGTCATTTATCATTGAATTTAGGTGGGCAAATAAATATTCCTGGAGGGAAAATGGCAGGGCAACATATCTCCAAAGGAAGGTGATCTGTAAGAAGTGAGAGGAATCATCTATCATAATTTGCAAGGTGTCTTCATTTTCCAAGGCCTTTGGAGGAGGTGAGCTTTCAAAGACAGAGCCTTCTGAAGTCATGAAAAGAGAGGGGAGGCAGGCAAGAGGTTCCACGTTTGTGGTCAGTGGATTAAGGGAACAGGCCTCTTGTCTCTTGCATCTCAAGAGCTGCTGACTCGGGGTTATGGTCCACAGGCACATCTATGCATCACATGTCCTTAGCAATGGGGGTGAGGGAACATGACACAGTAATGTCTCCACCTGCAGAGTGAGAAGGAGAACAGAGAAAAGCCTGTTCACTCAGAATAGAAAAGTATTTCTCTAAAGCGTTTAGGCAAGCAATACAAAACTTATTTTCACTAAGTTCTTTGCTTTTACACCATGTGTTTCTAAAAGAGAAGGGGTAAGGTAGAAATGAGGGAGGGGAGCATAAATGACTTAAATTCATGACTTGTCTTTGTGGCCAGATTCTTCTCACTGTTTCTGTTTATGAAACTATCCACAACATCTTCAATTTGGAGGGTAGATTTAAACTATGCGCCCTCTTGGGGAGGCATGAGGAACCCAGAGCTCCTTGTCCATTGGGTGGGCTTATAAGGAGAGCAATCATGACATAAAGAGGAGAGAGATATCCAAGATGAATCCTATTTTCTCCTGAACTCTCATCTAAAATGTCAAGCACTCCAAAAGCTTTGGCTTTGTTGGGAAGTAGAGGAACTACTACTGGTTCAAACGGGGGCAACCTGTGTTTCAAAAAGAAACAGCAAAAAAGAGGTCAGTAAAGTTAGGTGACCTGCCCAAATGGGTGTTGTAAGCCACCCACATCCACTTCTGAATATCATGAGAAGGCCAGAAGTGGAAAAATATTTTCTAGGCAGGCAAGAACAAGGGAGAGGGAAAAGTACATTGTTATTCTTCTTTCACACCACTTGGAGCTTTTTAAAAATTTTTTTTTTCAAAGTCATTTTGTTCAACAGATGATAGTGTTTCTTCAAAAGGAGTAAGAAAATTTTCAAGCAATATGAGTATCCTTCGAACCATCAGCTTCTCTTCCCACCCGTGAATACAAGACCATGTCATCCTATCTACACTGTCAGCCCCATTCTGCTTGAATGTCATGGCATCGTGCAATCACTTCTGCTTCCAAACAGGAACCTAGTACCAAACAGAATCTTAACATAGCCACTAATTCTTTTGAACAAGGCTGTGTTGGCAATTATAAAACAGGGTAGACGTTGGCAAGCGCTTTCAGAATAATTATAGGGTTCCTCAAGTAGTACAGTATAAATAATTGCTGGTTTAAAAGCGTTATTGTGAACAGCAATTTATACTAAAATTTATATTTGCTCCTTGAAACCAATATATGTCAAGAGTGCCTCACTCCCACCCCCACCTCCCACCTTGAGATCTCAAGAGCTTTGGAACCTTTTGATTCCATTTATACTTTTAACTTCGCAAGGCAGCTACAAGGCACGTCTGGACTGTAGTAAATAAGGGTAAGAGTAATGCATTTAATTAATGGGCATGAATGAAGTAATGAAACTGTTCCAGCTCTGGCCACCTGGTGTGCTCCCAGGATACTGACGTGCAGAAAGGCCATTTTGGTACAGAGAGAAATTAAGAAGTGCAGTGGTATCACTTTTGCCTGGCAAGTAGGGCATGCTGAAGATTATCGCCTCCTCTTTGGCTTATGATGGTATGGAGGCAAAGCACAGAGGACCAAGGCACAGGAAACTCTTGGAGATAATGCAGCTCTAAAAGAGCCACAGAGACTTATTAAAAAAATATATATTTTCCTCTCTGTGGAAATTATAATTTTATGCTATGGCACATTAAAAAAAAGGGTAGGCACATCAGCAAAGCAGGGTGAAAATGGCAGAAATAAGGCCTTGGTGATGGAGAAGCTGTTTGTGAAGAGCTCCCCTCTTTGAGTGAATGCTGAATAGAAGCCTCTCTTTTCCAAGCAGGTGACCCATGTGTCCACAACTTCTTGTCTTTCTGTCCAACCAAGTGGCTTCTCTTACCAGTATGAGAGCTCCCCTGAGACTTCCACATCCTGAATGTCTCTCACCAGACCAGCTAGTGTTCTAAGATAATATGTTTTTGGTTTCAGTTGATGTTCTTGGTTTCTGCATTCTAAAGCCCTTTTGAGCCATATTTTCCATGATGGTTCAGCATTAGCTTTGGTATTTAAATAAGCTTTTCAATGGGTCATTAGTTCTGTAATTAATTCTAGTTATTTTTAAATGGCGCCTGGTTATTAAAGGGCCGTCATGTCCATAACAGCCTTGTCTTTCTTGGAGAATCACTAACCATTGGCTGATTTTATTTGTAGTGCCAAAAATATTGTAATTTTATTCCTGTCTCAAATATGTTCCTTATGGATAGGAAAAGTCATATTTTTTTGAACAAGGGTAGAAAATATTTAACTGTTACACTTATATATTATACCCTTGTGCTTTTATTTTTCTTTCAAATGATGTCAACAAAGTTGCATTGTACATACCAGGCTCCATCCTATAGTGTTGTTTTTTTTTTTTTCGTAACTTACATTTTTAAAATCAATATAGGCAAATCGTAGGATTTGAATAACAAGTGGCTTAATGGAGTAAAAGTGTCTGGATCAAAATCACTTACCCAGTGATAGGAAAAAAAAACTAACATTTTTTTTCCTGTGCCCTCTCTTATGTTCTGTGTCTGAAATCCTGCAAAACAAGCTGAAAAGATGTAACAGGAGAAAAAGACTTATTCCATATTATTGGTGGACTTCACAAAAATAAAAACCCCCAAAGAGGCTGTCAAACCTGAGGGCTGATAGATCATTTTAATCAAGGGTAATAAGCTTGCATAGAAGTGACAAAGGAAAATAGTTTGAGGTTTCTAAAGCCAGTTAATTGTGGGAACATAATATAAGGGAGAACTAAGGAGGTATAAGGGCCTTTTCAGTGAGGTTTGCTTTTGCAGATTTAAGTCAGTGCCTGTCTCCAGCAATGAGCTGTCTCCTCTCCTTAATATGGGATTGAGGAGGGAAATTTGTGCCCTGCCTTTAGGCAGAGGAGGAGAGAGCAGGAGCTTTTTCTGCATCTGCTGTTTCTAGGTTGCCTTCAACTCAAAATAATCCGTATGCCAAAGTGATGTATTTTGGGGTGGCACATCCTGATCCCCTTCAGCACTTGCAGAGGTAGAATTAGAACCCAGGCAACAAGACCCTTAGCATGTTCTTTCATTTCTCTTTGTTTTATAATATTAAAATAGCTATTCATCTCTGTGATACTACAAAACGTTTACTGATTCTGATATTAGAACCAGTGAACCTGGCCCTACACCCTACTCAGTCATCAAAATCGATTGCTGCACAGAGCGCTTCAACCAGTACCTAAGCATCTGACTTGAAATGTGAGCTGAAACCCGCTTGCCATCTTGACCTTACAGTAATCCCCGGATAAAGCAGTAATTCCTGATTTTAAAAAGCAGATGGAGATTAACTTTGATTATTGTTATCTGAGATCAGATAGAAATATCAATCGCTCACAGAGCAGTAGTAATAGTGGGTGGGTATCATTGTATGCCGATCATTAAACTAGTTGCTTATATATATCTTTCCATCCAAGCCTTATAACCCTGTGAAGTAATTACTCTAATCTCCTATACAGATTAGTAAACAGAAGATTGGAGAGGTTAAATAACTTGCCCATGATCACAGAGCTAATAAGTGGCAGATTTAGCATTTGGGTCTGTCTCTAAAGCCACCTCTTGAAAACTAACAGCACACACAGGAGCATCCACATACTGACTACCAGAAGCCAAACCCTACATGTCAGAAGAGAAAATATAATTTTTCTCACCATGGAACTAACCCCTTCCCATACCTTCTAGCCTTTTCTCTAATTTTTTCAATCTTTGATCATCTTTGGGTTGTAGACTCTACAAACTCTAATGCAGTTTAGAAGAGAATGCCTAACCCAGTTGATTTTTTGGTTTTATTTTAGGATATATTGAGAACACTTAATATTTTGTTTTTTGCCACTGAGTTTCCATGCTAGAAGGAAATGCCTGGAGCTATCCTTGGATATCTTTAATAATCCTTTCATTCCACTCTGGAGTAATAGAAAGAGATTACATGCTGGAAGCAGGTGGTCGAAGTCCCTAATTTTTTCATTCTTTTGGAACACCTGCTGTGTCCAGGCATGGAACTAGGTACTGGGGACATAGAATGAGGAAGACAGGTCCCTGCTCCAAACAGCTTTACATCCTGAACATGTGGAGACAGGTAATAGGCATGTAGCATTCCAGGGAGTGATATATGCTCCAGAGAATAAAATCTGCTGTTCATAGCAGGTGACTCAGGAGGGAAGAGGGCTAGGGATGCCTCTGATTTTTCAATTTCCTGCCGACCCAAGGAGAAATATTACAGGAAATATAAAAGGCAAGTTAAGCTTCTGAATCTCTAGGTGCACCTGTAGTGTAGTTGTGGCTAGTCCCAGGAGTGGGTGGGAGGGGGGCATAATGTGGACACAGTTGAACTTCAATGTAGTCTTTATTTTTTAGCACTGCCATCATTTTTCCGGTCTTTGAAGCCCTTCTCTCCCTGTTAACTCCTTCTACCCTCCTCTGCCCAGCATTCTGCCTACAGTGCCAAAGCCACCACCTCTTTCTAACCCCAGCACTGTGAACCAGTAACATCCTGTGTTTCTTCTCCTAACAGTCAGTTCCCCCCATGGCTGCCAAAGCTCAATTACCTACCCTGATAAATCAACCTCTGCTCCATCTTTGAAAGTGAGTTGTTTCTATGGATGTGGATTCTGGTTTTCCACCTGTGAAATGGGAGGTTGGATAAACCTCATTGAAAAGATGGCAGGAGAGGGAGTAGAGGTGAGTGGTGCTTTCATGCTGGGCTTACCCTGGCATGATAACATGGGGTCAGTCTCTTTACCTCTCAGGCTCAATAGCCTCCACTAAAAAAATAAGAGATTTGACTAGATAATCTCAGAAGTCCTTGCAGGTCTAAAAATGAATGATTCATAAAGCTCAGTTCAGCATTTTAGAACACACTAAACAAAATAAAAATCATGATTCACCGTGGGCAGTGCCTCTGCATTGATTGTTTAACCCAGGAGAATTTTGGAGGACAGTGTGAGGTGTCATTGTGAGCAGCAGGAGAAATCACTCACCAGCTTTTATCTTCCCTGGCTGTGGACAGTTAGTGCTGGAGTCAAACCCAGAACCTCTCACATATTAGGCAAGCACTCTAACACTGTGTTATACCCCCAGACCTAATTTCTCAAACCTTAGAAATAGCATATTTTAACTAAGCCACATCTGCTAATCAGGATGTGGGACTGAGCAGGAACCAGAATGAGCCAAAACATCAAAATCACTTATTCATGTAAGTGACCAGTTTCTTATCTATCGCTTTTTTTCCATATTGAGGTCAGAGTGGTAAAGCTATTAAGCAGTATACATTTCCTTTTGCTTAAGAGACAGAGATTATCAGGACAACAGCCAAGGGCACAGAATCACCCTCACTAGTAATTTCCAAAGGCTGAAAATAAATGTATAAATATATTAATTCCACTTGATAGATTATGTTGCATATTCCCTATAGAGCTATCATTATGATTTAACGTTTTCACTTATGGAATCCTGTGAAATCTTGTAGAAACCTGAAAGATGAGAAGATGCCACTTAATGCATAGCCCTCTTGTATTCTTCTAAAGGTGTCAGTTTAGTGTGGTGAAGAATAAGAGGTTCACAAAGAATCTTCTGCACAAACTAAATTACCATAAAGAGCATGCTTTTATAAAATGCTGCTTCTGTTTTCTCTAAGTGTGGTAATGATTTCACACAATTGAAAACTTAGTGTTGTCCACCTGTATTTGGTATAATGAGAATCCAGCCAGTCATTGCTTTAAGTTTTTTTTAAATATCAGAATTAAGGTAGCAGTACTTACATTCCCTTATCACCCCCTTTGGGAGTCACCATCTGCATGATGATATAGACTTAAATTTACATCTTAGTGTGCTTAAAACTAAGCAACATTTAAAAACAAAAACAAGCAACATTTAAAAAATTAGTTCTTTCCCAATAAAAGCTGGTCCATGTGTATGCTGACAATAATTTTAATCCTTTTAATGTCCAAGTGAAGAAGATTGAAAACTATTAATACTTCTGTTAATATTTTCTAGATATGATGTTATAGCAAATATTTAGGGAAAATATATTTTTGGAGAGTTCTAATAGGGGAAACAATCTATATGTGCATTAAGTTATGTGGCTTTAACCATTATTTTTCTCATTTTTTTGTTGGTGCATTATAATTATATATAATGGTGGGATTCATTGTTATGCATTTGTACATGAACACTGTATAACAATATGTTGGCCAAATTAAACAGTATTTTTTTAAGTGAGTGCATCTGAGGTTGGATAGGAATAGCTTCAAATATTAAAATTTCCATGTAAATGTCAAGTCTTACATGTTCCCTTTCCATACATTTTATGAGGTCAAAAGCAGCTTGGATATAAACAATTTATAAACAATTACATCTTTGGCTATTTCGTTTTCAAATACTACTAATCTTTGGTTTAATAGAAGAATCTCTGTTATCCTTGTGATTTAATTGATGGACCAAAGAAAATCAGACACTTCACATAAAATGGAACTTATGAACCACTGAAGTCTGAGTAGTAGCTACTACATAATACAAATAGTAAAATATAGACTTTTTGGTTTTGTTTGGAAAGGAAATAGCAGAGGGTGAAGAGTGACATTGTCATTTGAGTTTATAATTTGAAAGCATAAAAAATGAGTGAAATAAAAAGATTACCATATGAGTCTCACCAGATGCCACCCCCTGCCTACCCTGCAATCTTTTGCGTGACTTCACCTTGGTGTTTAAAAGCCACTGCAATGAAAAAGCGATATTAAAAATGGCGTGTTATCATAGTAGGAAGTATGACAAATATGTGGTGTCTTCGGAAATTGCAAAATATTTTCTTATCCATTTTGATACCTTGCTCTTACAATGTATGAAGCCAAAAAAAATATATAACAAATACTGCTTTAAAATGAGCCAATTCTCTGATGCTTTGTTTGTTTCTTAAATTAATTCATGGGCAATGAATGGGGGGCAGTAAGAATAAAAAATACACTCTGGTGATAGCGAATACTATTTCCTACCTAAGAAAATAGATTATTTTCTATTATTGTCTATTCCGCACACTTGATTGCATAGAGCAAGAAAGTGGATGGTAGTTCTGTCTTTTAATGGGATACTGATTTCACTCTACACAACATGCTTCATTCCTCCCGACTTGGGTGTTTTGTGGTTGCTTGTAATGTAGTCAGGCAACAGACTCAGACCATGAAAAGGCTACCTGTTATCAAACACATTAACAGTGCCAGAGATTCTCTTACTTTTGTCAACAAGACCTTGTTAAACTTGCATATCTAAGGAGTTCATTGGGAGCAGTGTAAAGCTGCTCTGATGTCACTATATTCTTATCCACAACATTATTTTGAACCAACACAATGTTACCTTTCAGGGTAATAGCTATACTCCTTGCCTCCCAAAGCTTGAGCATTTCATCATTAGCTTGTAATGTTTCTCAGAAAGGAACACCTTCTCCCTGGGAAGTTAGAATGTCCTGACTTCAACACATTCAGGCCACCTGTTCATTTAAGAGTGTTATGGGGACCAGGGATATGTCTCAACTATAGAGTTCTTGCCCAGCATATCCAAGCCTTAGGTTAGATCCCCCAACACCGCTAAACAATAACAACAGAAAGAATCCAGAGGGCGGTCTGGTGTGTGATTATGTAGTCTGTTTGGCCCCCAGAGATTTCTTTATGGAAACATACTCGCACAATGCCTGCGTGCCAGAGAGTGGAAAGTCATGGTCTCGGCAGGGAAATGACTGCCGCGCTCATGGAGACAGCGTCTTCACATGGCTGACATTAATGACAACCCAATGCTGTGCACTCACGGAGGGTTTTCATTTCAGAAGAACATCAAAACCACTGACTCCTTTCAAGTCGTCTTCTTTTACTGCGAAACCAGAAACCATGTGGACGGCTTCTTTCAGTAATAACCTGTGTCCCAGCTGCAGGCCGTATAAACTCCTCGTCATATAATTTTCTAATTTGTGTGTAGGTAGTTGTAGCAAACAACTTAGTTTATTTCGGAACATGACATCAGAGAGCATGTTTGCATCAGTGGTGAGGGGTAATGAAATCAGAGGTTCCACCGAATCCACCCTAATTGAAATGGGTATTGTCAAGAGAAAGCTCAGAGTTTCCTCCCAAAGTCATTGGCATTATTAGGTAATGAGGCCGATTTTATTTTAACAAATGTACTAAGAGGTATGCTTTCATGTGAACGTTGCCCCTTCAAAGCAGTCAAGTGGGGAGGCTGAACATCTGTGCCAGTAACTCTGTTCCTGCCAAAAGCTGATGTGTAATCCCTCTTCTGGATTCGCCTTCCCTCTGTTAGCAATGTTTGGATATTCTACAGAGTGGCCGTGGTTCTCCTGGAAAAGTGAACTTGATATCTGAGACAACCAATATAGTTAACGTGTTAAAAAAGGTAAATAAAATGGTCCAGACCTTTTCCTTAAACTGACTGAAAGAAAGAAAGGCTGGAGGTATATCTCAAGGGTAGAGCATGTTGCCTAGCATGTCTGAGGCATGGGTTCCATCTCCAGCACCAACAACAACAACAACAAAAAGATGGAGAACTATCAATTGACTGATGTATCTTTCTCATCTCATTGGCACTGACAACAAAAGACATAGCACAAAGTAGTTCATGGCAGTGATGGCATCCGTACTTTCGAAGGTCAGTCCCCGTTTTGGTATGGAGGCTATTGCCAGTGACCTTGTTGGAAGAAACTATTGGCCACTAGCTTTATTCTTCCAGAAAATTGACAGAGTAGATCATGACAACAATGAGGGGAATTTGAAGGTTACCACGGATGCTGCCTAGAGCTTCTTCACACATGCCACTTGTGCCACAGATCCAGATGGCCGCCGCCTTGATTGGGCATGCTTCAGAGTATGTCAGAGTTACTACTCCCCTGACTAACGAAATTCTCTAGCAACCAGTAAGTGTGGGAAGCTGAATGGAGGGAGAACAAAAGGGAAACTCCTGCCCAAGAGGACCCAGAATGGTGACTTCTATTGTCGCAATCTGATGGTAATCACAGGATTCTGACTTCAGTCACCAGTTCAGAATTGTTAAGATACCACAAAACTGGGTCACGGGGTAGCTCGGTGGTTTCACTGTAGTCACATGGAGCTCCCTAATTTCCAGATCAGCAAACCTGTTAGGTAGCCGCAGCCACGAAGTCGAGAAGAGCGTGCACTGGGGAATCAGTGGATATTTTAGTTGTGACATTGACACTTTTCCCCAGGGGAAGTCCTTTATAACTATTAGTATTCTCTTCTATTTCACAGGTGGCTATGTTTGGGGATGTTGAAATGGGCTTTTAAGAAAGTTTTACTTTTTTAGGATTATAAGATGTTACTGAACAATATTCAGATCTACCACTTATGCTCCTGTCTCTGTGCCTTTCTCCTGGGGATTGCCTCAGCTTGTTGCAGATGGGGGAAAAATGGCCACACTGGAGTAAGATGAATGGCAGAGTTCCTGGAGAAATCACACTTGGGTCTGCCACTCACAATCTCAACTTAGCCCACTGGCCATTATAGCTATTGCTAAAGTATTTGTGACTAATTCCCCCTGGCTTAGCAATTCCTTTCTTAATAGACAGATCACGCATTCATTCAATTTGCAATTGGTACTGAATCAAAGTCTTGGAATATTAAAAGACATCATTAGGAAATGTGTTCATTGGCCCTCAGAGCCAACCATTTTCTTCTAGTTAATCCTTTTCTGCTCCCTACCTTTTGGTTGTAGTTGCATGTTCACAGTGATATAGAGGCTGCTCAGCCATCTGTCTAGTTGGGAGAGAGTGAGGAGCTGTGGTATCGGGTGGGACTGATGGCTCCATACTCCCCAGCTCCCTCACTGTTTTCCAATTTCAGGTTTCTCTACTTTAAGCTCATCCTTAAAGCCCCTTTGCAGAAAGTCTCTGGAATGGTACAATATAAAAAACTTTGACATAGATCCCCAAAGCAATTTATAAAATTACTCCAAAGTAAAACATTCTCTGACATTAGCAATGTCCAAAAGTCAAGAAAGAAAGGAAAGTAATAGAGTCAATCTAAAATGACTGTACTGTCTCATTGACAGTAAAATGTATCTCCTTAGCACCACTGACCTCAGTGGACGAGGAGAGAAAAAAGGCTTCCTTTCTCTTGTGGGTATAATAATTCATTCCCAAGGAGCATGTTTGAAGTGGCCTGCCATTTTTCTGGTAGAGCTACTTGCTTTTCTATTGATGGTGGCAAATTCCATGCTGAAGTAATCAGTTTACCTCTTCTGAAAGCTTAAAAAGTCCATTTTAAGAAGAGAAAAGTGGCCTCAGTAGAAATATTGTTTATTTTGAAGGCAGGGAGTGGGTAAGGACCAGTCAAACTTATCCTTGTGACATAATTTAAAGGATATTTAAGTTAATATTAATTCCTCATAGGTGCTAGCCATTCTTCTGCTTATTGGCCAGCAAGTTTGTGGCATGACTCATTTTTTAAAAAAGCTTATCAAAGATTATGTGTCGAAGAAAAAAGCCTCTCTCGGTCAGAATTTGAATTTAGTGTTAAGAATTTGAATTTAGTTATAAATATATAACCTTATTCAAATTTTTTTCCCTAGTCCTTAATTCTCTTTTTGGACTCCATTTCTTGCAATTGCTTTCAGTAACTGACTGCCTCAGGTCTCTTGAATAACAGTGAAGGCAAAATTCAGAGTTAGAAGTTCATCAGTTTCCTGGAAGACAGTACTGCCCTGCCACCACACTGGGCATCAGTTCCCCAGCACCTTACAGGGAAGTCTCTTTTTTGAAGAGTACATGTTTGTGATACCACCAGACCCTGCCTCCAAAGGTTTTTCTGTGTCCCACTAGCCCTGGTCTTGATCCTTCATATCTAGTACCCAAGACAGTTGTACTTGGAAATTATGTAGCATAAGGACCTAAAATGCTTTGCAGATAGCAAAGATGTTTTGGAAAATGTATAACAATGGGAAATAGATTTGTGTCACTGATGCTACCAACTATGGGCTTTGCCTCTGTCAATTTAAAGCAGAAATGTGCCATTAGTGGCCTTCAAAGAGAGACCGGGAAAAAAAAATGAAACCCTGTCCCAACACATTCCATTGAAATTGTTTACATTGAAGGGGGAACGGGAATCTTTCTTTTCCCATCAACACCATGTTAGCCTTGTTTGCCTGGTGTCTTCTCTCATGGTAGGGTATGTTATTAAGAGGGATTCTATTTGACTGACAGTAGTAAATATTACTTCTAAAATAAGGAAAAAATGTGTGGGGGGAAGTGATTTGTTGATTAGAAACAGAATATTCTAGCCCCAGCAGGCACTCTGAAAGAACTTTAACTTTGACTCTTAAAGGGAATATTTGGGTATATTCCCTTTTCTAAGCCAAAACGCAATGAAAATGGACAAATTGGCTGCCAGGTGGGCCACCCTTCCACTTTCTATCCATTTTCTGTGAGTGAATGGCACTTGCTGAGCTTTGCCATAAAAGGGTGCCCCTGCTGTTGGGGAGGCGATGATTCAACTCACTCCTGGTCATCATGTCACAGGGCCGGATCTGGATGTTTATCTAGCACAACACTATGTACCTAAGAACAGATGAGGAAGCTGAGCCCTGGAGTAAGGTGGTCACAGAGCTTGGCATGTGTCTGGTTAACTCATTTCGCAGGCTGTTGTGGACATCTCCACGTCTTTCCCCCACTTGACCACAGTGTGTGAGGCCTCACTCCCACTTCCTCCACTTATCACCTCTCCAAGATGCCAACCCCCTTGTGGGCTTTCCCTAGAAAGAAACACTGGTTTCCTTCAATTGTGCTTTGGACCTGGTTAGGATTGCTTCTCACATTAGGTCTCTGCATTAGAAACAGAGCTACTAAACAACATGCCTGTATTCAAATGGAGCATCATGATTTTTCCCTTTCCATTGTTCTGATAGGTCCTTCAACTCCTAAGCACCCCTGTCCTTAAAAAATCGGTGGTAGCAATGATAACAGCTAATACTTGATGAGCATTTACTATGTGCTAGACACCGAGTCTGTAGGCACTTTACTTGTATACCCTATAATAATGAGGTAACGTTCATTTTAAAGACCAGCAAGCAGTCAGAGTTTAAGAAAGCTCTCAGTTTCACATAGCTAGGAAGAAACAGGGCAGGGATTTGAGCCCAGACTCTCGAGTTTGCCAATCGAATGTCCGCACTTTACTTCAAAGTTGTACTCAACTCTCTTCCTTCTTCTTTTAAGTCTTTGTTTGCATCTGTAATTGATATGCAGCGAAACTGGTGAACAAGATGAGGTGTGCTAGTGGGTTCGATGCATCCTTTTCATGTCTCTGGTACCTAGTCATAGTGGCTTCTTAGCATGTGGTAGTGGGACTAGCAACTGGATGAGCCTGTGGGTGAGTGAGGTGTGTTTCTGTGTGAGTGTGTGGAGCATGTGTGTGGTGTAAGAATATGGTGTCTGATGTGTATGTGCGTGCGTGTGTGTTCATACATGGTATGTAAGTATAGTGTGTGTGGTGCGCATCTGGTGTATGGATAGTGTGCCTACATGGTATGTGAGCCTGTGGTGTGATAGATGGTAGCAGCCATTGGCATTAAAAAGAACCTGCTATTCTGAGCTCTGGCTGTGACAGTAAGATGTGCCTGTAGCAGCTGTTAGCAATCAGAGTGTGTTTCCATCTGATGTGAAATGTGCTGCCATCACTTGTGAAATGGATTTCAAAACCTTGCTGTCCTAAAGTACCAAACTGTGTGAATGATACACTTTTACTGCACATTAGAAAAATTCACTTATTCCAGTGATAACTTATTCACTTAAGCTATCTTCAATGACAAAGACACATACCGTCCAACACAGGATAGCTGGTAGGGGTGTGTGTAGCACAGTCATACAATGTCATTGGAAATGTTTGTCTCTGCAGGCAAAAGAAGCATTTTGGACTGTAGGTTCAGAAACTGAAAATGGAACAGGAAGAACAGTGCCCTGTGCCTCATTTTGCTATCTCTACAGGCTACTGCTTTCTTGCTTCACCTCTGTGCATGACTTACATAAAAACAAAAGGCTTCAAGATAACATCCAGGATATACACTTCCTTTTACTAAGAAAAAAAATTGACATTTATTAGACGTTATAGTATGTGAATTGATGCTTAGATGTCAGACCTTCTTAAAATAAATCTGACAGTCTCTTAGCTTGGTGCAGAGCATTCCTTCTCCTCATGTCTCACAACGACTTAATGTCCCCAAGGCTCTACTGCCTTCTTCTATATTTCCCTTTCGCACTAAGAAATGGCCACCAGCTTCTGCTGTTTCCCCTTGGGAATGGACATAGAAACAAATGTTTGCTATCAGCAAATATTGTTAGCCCTTCTCTGGTTGAACTCATGTATTATAACTAAAAATGTAAATGTTCCTTTAATTAGCAAGTTTAAAGAACATACCATCTGAGAGGTAGTCAGAAAATACTCCTCGTGTCATTAGTCCAGGCATTCCTATGCCTAGTTGAATTGATTGTCTTATAAAAGGGAAATTAAAAAAAAAAAAAAACTACAATTGAACTGCAATCTAGAAATAGTGCTGTAACGTATTTGAAGGCTCAGAACTTGCTACAACCATTGTTTGGATGTTGTTGGTTATGTCCTTAAAGGTGGAGGTAGAGAAGGAATTTATCATCTAGGATTTGATCACTAATTCATCAAGATCTTACAATCTTAAAATGATTAATAAGTCAACATCCATGCTTCCTCTTCTGATAAGCCTGAATAATTTGCTTGTGATTTTTAATAAACACTAGATCCTTCTCTGATCTTTTATCTGGAGATCCATTCCCCTGTTAATTCTAGGGAGACCTCTTGGAAATGGGAAATGGCACACAGGTGGAGTAGAGAGATGGGATGTAGCAAAAATCCTCATAATCATTCTCACCCACCAAGATGGTCTGTGGACTAAGGAGGTTTATATTTCATGACTGTTCCCGCGACTGCAGATGTGCTCTTTTTAGTCTATGGCTCCACATAGATCGACGTAAATGCATTTTTTAAGGCTTAAAGTTACAAGTTTTTTCCAGTTTTTCACCATGAATCCAAAGTTTATTTGGTTGAGGAATATTTCTTAAATGACATAATCTACTATTTGATGAGCAGTAACTGATCTCAAAAAAACCACACAAGCTACTATGGAAAGAAACAATGGGTTCCTTTGCCTGGTAAACTTTTATGACTTAACCTGGATTCTTGTGACTTTGACCCACTTCTACACATCTTAATCCAGCTGGTTTTTGTGAATGGCATGGCTAGGAGGTCACAGAATCACCCCATTGGAATTAACATTCAGTGGCTGACTTTTTAGGCAGATAACTTTGACCTCTTAAGAAATGAATACTCCTGAGGCAAGAAGAATGATTTGAATTATTTACTCAGAGAATTATCATACTGTCTGCCAAGTATACAATGGGTGAAACTCATATAAAGCCATAGGACAGATAGATTTTTAAACAAATATCCTAAAACCCATTTCCACGTCAACAGATTTTTCCATGTTTGGACTTGGAATTGAATCACATGGGTGTTCATTTTTGTATCATCATATGTATCCATTATTTTTTAAAAGCTTCTAAATTGAAATACCAAGATCATAAAATGCATATTGCTTTCAGTATGCATAGGCAGGTGTGAACTTAAAAGAGCTGTAAAATAGAGCGGTTATCTCCTGGGTTTAGGTGTGAGAATTTTGGTATAATTGTGTAAAATAAGATTGTGTCATGAAACACAGTAATTCTGATGCTTTTGGTTGAGCAGAAACTAGATAAGATCTCCAGATTTTGGTTTGGCTTTAAAGATACCCTTTTTTGTTGTTGTGAAAAATAGACTTTGAATGATGACAGCAAAGAGCTGACCCCGTTGCTTTCAACTGTGAGGTAAGGAAGACTTAACCTAAATGTGGTGTAATTGTTCTTACTAAGGGGGAAAAAGGAATTGGTATCTCAAGTGAGGTTGATTGCTAGAAAAGATTAGATGCAGTTCTGTGAGTCAGATGACATTTTGCATCTAGTACTGTCCAGAATTATATAAGGGACACCTATTGTTGGAAAAGAAGTTATTAGAAGTTTCCCTTGAGCATCGTCTAACAAATTAGTAAAGTAAAATGAATTCTTTTCCCACTAATATGAAAGAACACTTAACCCACACCGAGAATTTCAGAGAAGATTTTTTTGTTGTTGTTATTGTTATATGTCTCTGATGCCAGGGTCTTAAAAAATCTTTTAAGAACTCAGGGCTGGGGTTGTAGCTCAGTGGTGGAATACTTGCCTAGCATATGTGAGGCACTGGGTTTGATCCTCCAGCACCAGATAAAAATGAATAAATAAATAAATAAAGGTATAAAAAAACTTCAAGAATTTTATGTTGTGGGGGCAGATATTTGTTTCTAGAATATTAGAAGGACCTTATTCCAACTGGGAATAATTGGCTAAATGGCCAGTTACTTTTGTCTTGGCTCTTGATTTCACATAACCACACAAATTCTTAACAACAAATAAGTTCCTTTATTAAGAGACAGGGGTTTGGTTTGGAGAAATAAAAGAGGAAAAGAACGGTATTGGTCATCTTGATAGCATCATATTTTGGGAGTGAGAACTTATTCGGTTTATCAGCTCACCAGATAAGTAGAATGAAGTATTTGTCATCAGAAGCTTCTACTTTTGCTGGTTGATTTTTGAGTTTTTGTTTTTGTTTGTGGTAATGGGAATTTGAGGCAGTCTTTCACACATGCTAGGCAAGCATTCAACCAGTGACCTAAGTCACCAGCCCTTATTTTTATTTAAAAACAGGGTCTCAGCCTCAAACTTTCAGTTTCCCTGCCTCAGCCTCGTGAGTCCCTGGATTATAGCCTGATTGGGTTAAATTATTTTACTGAAGGTTTAATTGGTTACTAGATAGTTACCAAAAAAAAGATAGTCAGTTGCTTTAAACTTAGACATTTTGTGCACTACTGTATTGTAGGAAATTTTAGAGACAACTGGATCTAAAAATCTAGACCATCCACTCTTCCTCTATGTGAAAAATCCTTTTCCTCTCTAAGTTGACAGAATTTTCCCTGTCTAGGGACAAACATGCTCATTTGGATTTGGCTTTTAGAAACTACGCATCATGGAATATGAGTCAGTTTCTCAGGAAAGTTTAATCAAGTAGGTATGGAAACATATTTCAAAGAATTCATATTCATCTCCCACTGTCAGAATTACCCACATATTCACAGAAAGCCTCATGAGAGGATATGCGAGGCTTCCTTATTCTTTGGAGATTTTCTGCATACACAGTTCAGCTTTCTCTGAATTCAGTTGGGACATTCTGGCCTAGTGTTTTAACTCTCATGCACCTAAGTCTTACTGAAGGAAAACGGTCCAAGTTCTAGACTTTCAATTTTGCCTATCCTTAGTTTGCAAATAGCTGTCAAATTACAGTGAAAATCACAATCAAGTTAAAGCTTTTGACAAGTGCCTTAACAATGGATAAAGGACTTTTGGGAATAGGGACACAGTAAGGTGCAGGATTTTTTAAAAGCTATAATTTATCAGGATTGTTGAAGTCATATCAACTAAGACTTGGGATGTCAGAGGCTGACATGTATGTTTACTGTGTTTAGCAAGTGGAAATCATGCCATTTACTGTTTAAAAAGTTCAGTTCAGTGACTTTGCATGTGATACTTGTCATAGAGAAGTGACTTTACATCTAAATTCTCTTTTTATTCAGGTTGAGACTAAGCTGGACCCATCAGTCCTCAGAAAGGCATTTTAAAAATGAACAATTTTTTAAATTTAGATACATATAGCTCACAGATGAAAATGATAGTCCTATGTGATTTTTATTCTTTGTGGCTGAGCATGTTGTGGGTAGTGAGGGTACAGCGTCCTGGTTCTTGCCAAGAATGATATACCAAGCCTCCTGAAGCTTCCCATTTATATAGGTTTTTCATCTTCAAAGAGACTTGAAAGCATTCATTTGCCACCACCTGCCTGGGAGGTAAGAATTATTCCCATTTTATAGATGGAGGAAGTGGAGATGTAAGTGACTTGCCTGGGGCCACCCACAGAGTCAGGTGTCAAAGGGAGACTTGGCAGGGCCCATATTAGCTAAATTGATCCCCAGCCATTTCTCTCTGGTGTCATTTTCCCCATGAGAGCTCCAGATTGCTGGTGAGGCATCAAATAATCTGGAACAGAAAAGAAACACCAAGTGTGCCTTTTTGTGTGTGACTGTTTCTACAAGTAAACCCTGGGAAATTTAGACCTAAAAAAGAAGCCAATGAGCCTCCCTGAGGCTCAATTTTCACATCTGTAAAATGGGAATAAAAATACCCATCTGCTCCTTCAGGGACAGACGAGCACTAAACTCTGAACAACCTAATGAGGTGAAAGTCTTTTTAAGCCATATAAAACTCTGCAAATATCAGGTGTTACTCTTTCCTGAAATAGCTTAAGACTGCTTACAGAGGGGTAGAGCTTTTCTTAGATGTCTAATTATTTTGGTGATGTACAGCAAGGATTAATATTTTCATGAAAGAATCCAAAAATCAAGGAAAGAAAAGACAATACTGGGGGGAAACTTAGCATTATATGTGCCATATATTTAGTAGACAAAATGGCAACAAGTTGACTATTAGTTTGCATCTTATGCTGTGGGATTATTGAGCATGCCTGGGTTAGGGAATGTAGCCACAGTAGTACTCCAAGCCACTGTCCAGGATGACAGTCTATTCCTCGCCCACGGTGGAGAAGAAGTGAGAGCACTCTACAAATCCACATGGTGAGTTGGAGCCTTCCATGGCAGCAGTGACTTGAGTGGAGAGAAGCCATTTGCTCCCTGAATGTTCCTACTCCAGTCCACAGAGCACCTTTGCACACCATAGATGAAGGCACCACATCTGGAAGGGTGGTTTAAAAAAAAAAAAAGGAGCCCATCTGAATAGACAAGTCAGAGAAAAGCTCCCTCATGCCAGATGGTTGCAGCCACTCCCAAGAGAGCTCACAGCCAGGTACACCTCAGCACCCACCTTTGCCCTCTCAGCTGCGCTCCACTGGGCAGGTCTCAACCTGCACAACCGTCTTTGGAGGCCCTCAAACTAAAAGAGCCACGAAACTGTAGAAGCCAGGCATTCCCAAAGTCGCTCCAGGGAGAAAGGTGAAGACTCCACGGCTTTCTGCCAGCCAGCCTTGACACGCAGGCCCGGCTGCCATTTGGGCAGCTGCTGAAGCCTTTAATACTGCAGCAGTTCTAAACAGGGATAAAATAAAGTGACTAATCCATAAAGGACTCAAGCCCATTTTACTGAAAATAAAATCAAATGCCTTGGGGTTTTTCTTTTTAATCTTTATTGGTTTTTCTGCTTACAAAAGTAATGCATGCTGGTTGTAAAATATTCAAACATTAGAGAAACATATAACATAGCAAGTGGAAAGTCCTCCATATTCTCAGCCTTCCAGGAAAAAAACTACCATCAACAGATTTGTGTAAAAGATAGATACTTGTTTTTTTTTTTCCCCAAGCTGTAGTTCTTTAACATTTTTGCAACACAAAAAATTGATTGACATTCATATGTGTGATAGACATACTCATGGGTGTACCCCAGGTTTGGCCACTGGCCATTTCCTGACAGCAAGCAATAACCCCACCCCCATTCAGTCCTTTTCAAGAATGTCTATGGTGTGCAAATGAGCTAGGCGAAAAGATACTACTGGGGTGGTAGTAGTATGGTTGTTTATTTTTATATGAACCAGTTAAAAAATTTTCACTTTTTTTTTTTACCATTATTTGTGACAAATTCCTTGTGACACTTTCCACAGCTGATTTTGACAAGCACTATGCTAAAGCAAACAGTTAAGTGCCACTGTTGTGAAGGATTGCTGTAGTAGCTGGTACAGACTGCCTGTCACAGTATTTGGAGGATAAGCAGCTTTTCTCTATCCCCACTTCGGAAAGAGCTTAAAGTGTGGAGAAAAGAATTTCATTTTGCTATAAGGCAGGATTCCTTATCAACAACAACAATAATAATAACTACTGTTTATTGAAGGCCAACTATTTCTAAGAACTGTGTGATGCATACATATAGAAAATACATACATAAAATGAGCATATATAAACCTTCTAGAGATGCTGTGTCACTTGTACATTGTATCAACGAATCTTCATAAATGAAACTGAGGCTTAAAGAGGTTAAGTAATTTATTTGCCCAGCTGTAAGAATCATTAACCTTGGCATTGGTCACTTTACAGTCAAATATTCTGGGCTGCGAGTATGGTTCAGTGTTGAAACACTTGCTTAGCACACATGAGGCTGTGTGTTTGATCCCAAGACTGAAAAAAAAACAAAAAAGTATTCTACCTGGAATTTTGCAAAATCGAGAGAGCCAAAAAAGTTAATAGTTACTTTCAGTTATAAACAAGCAGATAAATCCCAGAAAGGGGTTGGGCACAGTGGCTCACACCTATGATCTCAGAAGTTTGGGAAGCTGAGGCAGGAGGATTACAAGTTTAACACCAGGCTCAGCAATTTAGTGAGATCCTGTCTCAAAATGATAAAAACAAATAAATTAATTAATAAAAAGGCCTAGGGATATGGCTCAGAGTAAGTGTTCAATCCCTGATACAAAAAAAAAAAAGAAAATCTTAACTTTTGAATTTAAACAAAAAGACAAAATGTGACCAAATCTCAGACTTACCATTTTCTACCTGATTTTGACAAGTTAATAAGCCTCTCTGAACTTCTGTTTTCTCATCTAAATGATGGAGATAATAATAGTAGTGACGATGATATTAACAATAATAATACCTATTTCACAAAAATAAGATAATGCCTGACACATTGTAAGTACAAATATATGTTCACTATCATTGGTGATTATAATCCCATTAGATTATTATCAAGAGAACACTGCTCACCCACAGAATGAAGTGATGGGTGCCTCTCTTGTACAACTTTAATTTGGGGGCAGATTGGGCATTGCACTCTGGATCAGTGTAACTCCCAAGATAGGTCCTGAGGCGTAAATGAGATGTTAAGAATGTCAGTGCCCATGTTCTTGACCTTTTATAGTTAAAAATAAAAATCTAACATTTTGTGTTGATACAACACTAAATGACTGCCCAGCCCCAGGACCACTTGGTTAATTAGCATGCTTGTATTCCAGGGTTTCCTGCTGCCACTTGTTGTCCGCTCCAGAAATTTGCCTCTGCAGGTGTGGAGAGTCTTTTTGAATTACTTAGATATGTGAAAGCAGATTATTCAGGCAATAGAGCTGAAAACATGGGCAAATTAGAATTTTTCATAGCAAGATTATTCATTGGGAAGCCAATTTGCAATGATGTGGATAAATCTTGCTTCAAATATTTCACTACATTAGGATAGTTATGAACGCTTGTGAAGGTTGACAATAGTGGTGTCTGACAGAACTGGTATTTGCAAATGATGGCTGAGTTCCTGTGTGCGGTAAATGTCTGGGCCAAGGTTCATAATTTATGTTGAAAGAATATTATTTTGAGAAGACACAACACCGTGACCTGGTAGAAAATACAAAACATGAAGGGATGCAAGGCAAAGGGATTTTTATCTTTTTCCTTTTCTTGGATGGAAAACTCAAATTTAACCCAGGTATGGTGGTACACATGTATAATCCCAGCAGCTCAGGAGGCTAAGGCAAGAGGATCACAAGTTTGAGGCCAGCTTCAACAACTTAGCAAGTCTCTAAGCAACTTTATGAGACCCTGTCTCAAAATTTAAAAAATTTTGGATGTGACTCAGTGGTTAAGCACCTCTGGGTTTAATACCTGGTACCTAAACAAAAATCTCAAACTCAAGATTGTTCATTGGGAAGCCAATTTGCAATGATGTGGATAAGTCTTGCTTTATTGTACTATACTATCTTCCTTTTGAAAACTGTGCAAGCCCTTGATTACATTTTTTTCTCATTGATTAATTTGATTCTACAAATTGAGTAAAAGTGGGGATGGGAGGCTTCAGTGCATCATGGGATTAAGTGGAGAGATGAGTAAGTGCCCTGTTCTGTTCTGCAAATGGTTGCTGTCTGGAAATATCAACATGTCTGATAAGATTGCATTCAGAGGGTTTGCTTTTGAAGCAGGTAGATTTCAGCCATTTTTTAAAGAGTACTGACAATTGATATTGTCTTCTGAGATAATAGAGCCACACAGGGGTCAGCAGGTAGAGCAGTTTAATCTGACTGATCAAAATAACTGAAAGTTGCTTTGGAGAAATCTTTCCATTCCCTTACCATGAGATTCTTATTGAGGCATATTCTCACTGATTCTGATCCTTTAGCCAACATTGTCCACTGGAGCTAAGCACACACATAGTGGGGACAAACATGTAGGTGAATGGTCTCCCACTTGGACATAAAGTTAGTCTACAGTGAATCCATTCATGAATCCATTCATTGGATTCACTAAGCTTCATAGCCTCTCTGTCTCTTAGGTCCCAGCTTGGGTATCTTTGAAATCTGAAAGACACTGGGAACCTAAGCAAAGCTGAAGACCAATGGTATAGGAGCCTGACAGACCAGCAGTCCTGTTGCCGTGGCACCAGACTCTGGGTCTATGCTGCAACCAGTCTCCACCCTCTCCACACCAGACCATAAGCCATTCAGGTGGCAGTTCTGGGTCCACAAAGACACTCCCACGGTCACTCCCATCATGAACAGACCTCCCTATCTAGAATTTACAGGATTTCCAGAGCCATTAGCAAGCATTTTGGTCACTGCCTTAAACATCATTTCACTTCTGATTGACCATCGACTAAGAGCCCCCAACAAAGTGAACATCATTTTCCATATGACCCAGATGCAGCTTTACTCTTGCCCTTGCCCATATGTCCTGCCCAGGACTCTCATCTTCTTTTTTTTTTTTTTAAATATTTTTAGTTGTAGATGCGCACAATACCTTTATATATATTTATCTTTATGTGGTGCTGAGGATCGAATCTAATGCCCTCACATATGCTAGGCCAGTGCTCATCTACTGAGCTACAGCACAGCCCATTTCATGTTCTGAACAATATGCCTGATCTCCCCATTATTAAGGCAGATTGAAGATAATTCTTGAAAGGCCCAAGTTGAAGGTTAGTGTTGCTCTAGTTGCCTTGGGTAGTTTTGATGCTGACTTAAACTGCAAGGCCTAAACAGGTTGTATATCTTTGATTTCTGTGATTGTAGCTTGAGGTGAATTATAAGCAGAAGGAGTTCTGCTTTGGTCCTCTTTATTTCACATATAAATTCTGTTTAATAAGTAGTCCAAGTACTTTATGTCGCCTAATTATTCTGTTCCTTACAGGTCAGAGTGGAGGAGGCTAGTTCTCATTATAGACTAGTTAATTCAGGTGGGAAAATCCAGACAGTAACTCTCAGCTGATATCAGCTTTCAGAATTTCTCACTGGCTTTTTTGAGTCTGAAAATGTTGAGCCTCCCCACTGCCCGCCCCCTCTCTCTCAACAATCTGTGGCAAAAGCCTTTCCATTGACTATATTAAAAATATTGGAAGAGCCACTAAATATGAGACATTGTTATATTTCATAATTCATACAGAATTTTTCTTGAAATCAAGTACAGCACTAATGGGGAGGCCGAATTGCGAATGACAGTTTTTATGAAATTCAATTTTAAACATATTAAATTGCAAAACTCAGAATATAAATATTAGTACCATTACTGGGGTATTAGAGAGCCTCCAGATTCTGGAAAATACATTGGATATGAAGATATTGATCAATCTCTAAATCTGGACAAGTAAAGAAACTCAGTATGCCAGCACTAAAATAACTGATAGAAAACAGACCCCCTAGATAGCTTGCCCTCCATGAAAGTCGCCAGAGTTCCCATGGAAGAGAGTAAACAAGACACATGGCTTATAACAAGGTTAATCCAGTGGCTTCTTGTGTGCAGTATATATTAACTACAAAATTGCATCAAGTCCAAAGTAAGTCATGTGTAAGCCATCCCAGGATACGAGATGACGTAAGAAGAAAGAGTGGGCTGTGTGTGTGTGTGTGTGTGTGTGTGTGTGTATGTGACTTATATCATGCAGCATATTCTCTGGACAGAGTCCTTGCTCTGTGGAAGGCATAAGCTACTTAGAAGTTGTATAAAAATGAAATAGACTTTAGCTATTTGGGCACTTGGCAATTGTATGTGTGCATACTTCAGTGGACGTAACATGCCGTAGTGAAACTGTAGAAAGCAAATTTAGCCTAATGGAACATGCCAAGTAAACTGGGGACTGTTGCCATCCTGTCTGTGTGGCTCCACTTTGGTCTTCTTTATTTCACATAAATATTCTATTTAATAAGTGGTCTAAGCACTTTCTTTCGCTTAATTATTCTATTCCTTCAGTTACTTTTTAAATTCTTAATTGTGTTCTTTCTAACTTTATTCAAAATATAATGTATTTGCTCAGAAATGTGCTTTGTCACATTTGAGAATGTTGGTGTGATATGTTAATTATCTGGTTGGCCTTCCAGGAGGAGGCATCTTTAAATATTAATCGATTGGCTAAACACTTGCAAACTGAACCCAGAAATCAGTTTCCAATGTAAAAAACTCGAAAGCAACATATCCTATTTGTCAAGATCTGTCATTAATTCAGATAGGATATTAACTTTATGGTTGAAAGGTTTTGATTGTACACAAATGAACTAATTTTTAACATATGGCAACTACATTAATTTAAAAAAGATGAGTAAGGAATTCTTCCTTGCCATCATATGTAACTTATTAGTATTTTGAATTGAATCATTTTCCTAAGTAGACCTGACTTTTTGGAGTCTATTTTTCTCCATCAGTTGAGCTACAGTGCTCAGCCAAGACAGATTTATGGCCTTTTAAAAATAATGATGGAAAATGAGATCGGAGGAAACATTTTAGTATCTGCTTTGCTCTGAGGCCTAAACTGCGAACTCTCCAGTTCTTGAAGGCTTTGAAATGCTGATTCCAGTCTTCTTGTGGGTTCTTAAACACCTTCTCAAATGACCCATTTTAATAACCCGAAAGCTATTATATAACGAGCAGCCATAATTTAGTCCAGGGCTCTAGGGGGACCCTCACAGTTCAGCAATGAATAGTTAATGCAGTATAATGTTTAGCAGGTTATTAGTTTTCACTATACAAATGCTGATCAGGGAACGCTTTTATAAGGTGTTTAAAAGAAAATGTAATTAACTGGTTGCGTGCTTCTGTTGCAGCTCAAATTGAAATTATTCCATGCAAGATCTGTGGAGACAAATCATCAGGAATCCATTATGGTGTCATTACGTGTGAAGGCTGCAAGGTAAGCCTTTTAAATTGTTGTTGTTCTATTAATGTTAGAATGTATCTTTGTGATTTCTATTTTTTACTTATCCTATGTCTAAAAATTCAATTCCTTGGAATTTTGAATGATGATAAATGACAGGACCGAATAAATATTTTGGTGTTAAATTAGAATCCAAGAAGTTATATATACTTTGACTGCTCCCTTCAAACTATCAGGAGATGGGGAAAAGGTATTTGAGCATTGTTTATGTTTTTCACTTCCAATTCCAGAATTATTTGAACTGATGAGCTATCTCTTTGGCTATTGCCTTTTAAAAAGAGATAGCTCTAGTTTTCTGTGCTGTCCCTGTTATAAGATTTATAAAAAGATGTTTCCAGTAAGTTTGATTGGAGTGTGGTTGAGTTGTATTGTCAATGCACAGATGTTAACACATCTGGCCAAATTATGGGAAGGCTGTCAGGAAGCACTGAACTCTCATCCTGGACTCTCCACTTGTCCATGTTGTTTTGGGCCTTTCTCAGTTCAACAGTGACTCAGTTTCTTCATCTATAACTAGGCATAACCTGACCTTCCCTCCTTTTAGGACTATTCAAGTATAGACCGAGAATTGGCATACAAAGTTCTTATAATTGTAAAAATTCTACTTAAATCTAAATATTTTCATTATTATTGCTATTGTCACTATTTTTATCATTACTTACCTTAATCTTGGAGTAATGGATATAGCACATGCATAATGTGAGAATGGAAAATAAAGGTGTTTGTCCTAATAATTTAAGACCACCCCACACACACACAGATTACCTCTGTTATTCACATTTCAATTTATTAAGATTTAGATCCTCTTGGTTGTATTGGAAGTGCCTTGAGACTGCTTATAGGATAAAACAGCACAAAATAAATAGGAGAGAAGCTATTTAAGCATGCAGAAGGCCTCTGAGACAGCTGATTGCTACATCCAGACCTGAATTAGCCCTAAGGCTTTTTGAGATTGAGGCAAAAAATAAAATCGACAAATTTGGTTTGCTTTCCTTTAGTGAAACTAGAAAGTACAATCTCATAAAATACAAAATCACCTACAGACACAAATGATTGCTGAGAGACTTCAGGGAAATTAGTCTCATCATTTCTTTAATTCTTTGTTTTACTGTTAATCATCCTAACCTCATAGTTTAATTCTTCATTTCTCTGTTAATCATCATAACATTTGCCAATCTGTACATGTATAAATGCTTCATGTTGCTGTCATCTTCGTGAAGCTTAAGATTCCTGCCTGCTACCAAACATACTTAATACATTTTTTAAAATAAATTACCTGCCTTTCAGGAGTGGGGAGCTTCTATTTAGAGGCGATTTGAATTGTTCATCTCTGTGGTAAACTTCAAGGTTCTGGCTTACCAAAAAGGAAAAGAGAACATTATACCTTTTCTCTCTCAATTTGCTCTTCCTCAAAAGTAATTATTTCATTTCATTAAAAAAAATTAGCTAAACTGCCTGGGCTATGCCATCCCAGGATGCAGGAGAGTGATCTGCCGATGTCAGCTGTCACCCCGTGATCTTCAGAGTTGACTTGGCTGACGGGTTGGGCAGCTGTTGTCCTTCACCTCATCCTCACTCTGTGTTCATCCCCTCAAAGCCATGTCTCTGGTAGAAATGACATGGACTCTCTGAAAGAAAGGCATTTAGACAGCAGTGCTTGCCTACTAGGGGTCCCCAAGCACATGGAGATTTTTGTGGGTGGCATATGACTTCAGTGTTGTCTTAAAGGACAGGGCCCCAGGCAGCATCCTGGATACCAGTTCACTACTCTTTCCCTTCATTTTTCCCAAGAAACTTATCACTCCATCTGAGTCCATCAGTAATGTCACATGTAGTTTATGTGACAAAGTGAAGTGAATATCTGAGAATTAAGTCTAGGGAAAGGACAGGCAGGGGTCAAGGTGGTTGATTTTGTATGAAATACCCCAACAATTTGCAAGATTAATTACCAACATGCTATTCAATAAAACTGGCTATCGGAGTACCACTTGTGTTTCCATAGGTATAAAAAATGTAAACCTTTTTACTCGAAACAATTATCCAAAAATAAAAATACAAAAATCATAAGAACACAAAGGACAGCTATTATTTCACAGTTGTCGTTTTTGTAGATTCCCTTCCAGATTTTGTCCACATACGGTCTCAGTGCGAAGTGAATTTTAGTTATCTATGGTTCTGTATCTCTGCTCTGTTGACTTTATACAGTGAAAGCCAGTGAACAGTTAACATGTGATTTTATTAACAGACTTGAACTATGCCCTGGGATTTGTACAATGTTCTGTGAGAGTGGTTGTTGGGTTTATTTTTTTTGTTTTGTTTTGTTTTGTTTTGACACATGTATCTATTCTGCAATTTAGTTTCTCTCTGCTTTAACTAACAATTTTATTTCTAGTTATAGTGAAGCCAAGGGACTTCTACCCTTCATGTTAATTATTTATCATGTTGTAACCAGGTGAAGGTTGTTATATCATGACCAATTGTAAATAATTTATCTCAATGGTAGTATAATTAGACATAAAGAATACTTATAATTAGATATATCAAATAATATCTAGTGAGAGAAAAGCAAAGTGACTCCATCATTTTCTGAGCTAATAATTTTGTGAGTGTATTTCACATTGCATTTTAAAATCAACAACCTGAAACCATAAGAAACTAGAGAACTTGTTTACTGTTTGCTGAAATAATTATCTGTTTTCCCACATATTTGCTCAGGCGAACATTCCCTTTGCTATCTATGGACAGACAGTCCATCACTGTGCTTATATTATGCTCAGTAACCCAGGCAAGTACTCTACCACTAAGCCACATCCCTACCCCACCAGACTGCCTGGGTTGGAATCCCAGCTCTGCCACTGTCCAACTGAAGCACCCACTGAACAGCTCTGGGGGTCAGTCAGTTCCTCCATCTGTATAATGAGGATAGCAATTGTAGTTATATCATGGAGTTGACACAGGCTTTCAGGTAAAGCACTCAGGAGAGTGCCAGGCATGGAACAAGCACTTTCAAAGTGCTGGCTGCAGTTTATCATCATCCCAGGCCAAACTCCTTAGTGCCTTGGTAATGCTGCTTCACATAATCAGCTGTTGTTTCTGAGATATCTATGAATCCAGTCTTGATTTTTGTGGGCATTGGCAACCTGTTATGTAGAACCTACCAAGGAAAACAACAATAATCTGAGCACTCCCTTAGGGCTTCACACTGTAAGCACTCTAAAGGATCCATAGACATGGAAGACCTAATCCTCCCCTCAAGCAGTTTATGATCTAGTTGTAGAGAAGGGGCCAACACAGGGAAAGGTAAATAGTAGTGTTAAGAGCTAACTAATAGAGTAAAGCCGCAGTCCATGGTATGACATAAAAGCACACATCCACGAGGCAGCATGGTTGGGAGCTTAGAAGAGTGTGGCCAGCCAGGTTTCACTGAGGAGGAACCAACAGTGGGCCAGGGGTGGAGACGGACTTGCCAGGGCAGCAGGATTGGGAGGACATTCTGGGCTAGGGAGGAGGGAGAGTGAGAAACATCAGAGGCAAAAGTCCAGAAATAGGGAGGTCTTGAGTGTATTCAGTGTATTTAAGGAACAGTATATAACCCAGTTTGACTGAAGCAAGGTCACCTTCTGTGGAAAGTAGAAGATAAAGGAAGAGAAGTATGCCATTGCCAAGTTTTTAAGGGTGCTATTAGGCCACAGTTTTTATTATAAATGTATCTTACTTGCTCTTTATAAGGGAATAGCATACGATAATATCCAGGAAAGCATGTTTTAGAAAACAGGCCTGTAAGAGTTTCGTTCTGTTAGCTGTCCCTGAGCCCTTGAAACAGAATGTATTCCCTGCTGAGCACAAGAGGGAGTTGGGATAGGCCTGCCAGGGCAGGGCCAGGTCAAGGGACAGGAGGGCAAAGGAAAAGCCAGAGATTAAACCAAAGCAGTAGATGGCAGGATTAAGATTCAACCTTCAAAGTAAGTAAAAATGTGAAGTGTTTGGAGAAGCATGATCATCGGTAAAGGTTTTCTTTGGAGAAATGGTCCGAGCCTTCATTCAATTTCAGATCCTACATTCATCATAAGATACAGTGGCTGTTCAAATGATTAGAGAAGATTTATCTCAAGATAAACACATACACACATTTTAATCCATATCATCTTAGACATTTTTGTTATACAATTTTAACTGTGTTTTAAAATGATAATACAATCCAGCATTGGGATTAATGAATTGGCTTCTCATTACATTTAAAACCCTTTTTTATTGTTAGATTACAGTAGCATTCTTTGTCAAGGATTTAGTCATCAATCAATACACTTAATATGATGTCCTATACAAGGCTTCCTTTGCTATACAGTAAAGAGACTATTTGGAATCTTTCCACAAATATTCTCTTAAAATAACTAGAGAAAGACTTTCAAAGACAGAAACATAATTGATAGTATATAATTGATACTTTAATATTTTTTCCTGTAAGAAAATTATGAAAGCAACTTCTGGGGCTTTTTATGTGTTAGTTTTTAAAAGAAACAAACATGAGTGTTCCTTTTAGGCCCAAATTGTCTTTTAGAGTATTCTAATATTCTTATTTCATTTGTAAAGTCACTAGTCCTGAATCAATTCTATTTTTCAGTATTATTATACTCATGCTTAGTATTTTTATTTTAATGCTTTATAACACCCAGAACCAATATTATAGCTATCCTGTAAGATAAAAATTAGATTTGGAGAAGGACAGTTGTTACTGCATCCTTAGGACACCAAAGTTTCAGTTCACTTATAAATAGATGATAAACTGGAGTTATAAATCAGTGGTAGAGCACTTAAATGGCATGCACAAGGCCTTGGGTTCAATCCTCAGCACCAGCAGGGGGGAAAAAAAGAGCTGTTATATACAGGTGATTAGCAAAAAAAAAAAAATCTTGTTTAGCTAAATCTTCTAGTCCTGCAAAACACACAGGATAGGTATGTGTTAAATCCCAGTTTGCATCAATTTGTATACTTCAGGTTGTTGTTGGGGGTTTTTTCTGATATTTTTTATTTGTTTGTTTTGGTCTTCATCGTGTCTCAGTAACTGCTGTCCTTCCTCAGCTTACAGAAAACACTGGGCTTGAGGCCCAATGGATGATAGGGCCCTGACATAGTGCCTGGCTCAGGAAAGGTCCCTTCGTGCTTGCCTGGGAATGACGGTTGCTGAATGTGTACACTTGGATTGGATCTGAGTACGGCAAAGCTCAGGCAAAAGCAGACATCTAGACTTACCAAATACGACACAAGGTCAGCTTTAATCAGAGATCATTTGCACAAATAAATCTACAGGGAGGTCAGGCATTATTGAACAAGTAGGGAGTTCAGGAGATCCAAATTTCTGTGATTTATTGCTACCAGGTGCATGAGTTTGGGGCTGTACTAGCTAACTTTTACAAGTGAGGTTGCCTATTCTTTTCTAAATATCAAATTCCCTTCCTCATTTACTGCTTTGGAGCCTGTTATTCTGTCTATTCCTCCCACTACACACACACACACACACACACACACACACACACACACACACACACACAAGCATGCACACTTAAATTTTATCATTTCCTTCATCTCCTTCTCTCCCCAATCTTAATCTATGTACATCCTCTCTTTAACCCTCAGTATAACTAAATTGACAGTTATCCTCTTTTATACCTTGTACAGATACTTAACTGCCCACAATCACCCAGTGATATTTCTTCCTCACCCTTATGCTTCTGAACATTCTCAAAAGAAAATTCCCAAGACAAATAAAATAAGGACACAGTGTATCCTTTTACACATAGAATTCTATGCTCCTTGAGCCTCAGAAAGAAAAGGTGGACATATAACCACTTTAACAGTCCCCGAAATTTCCAATTTTTAGTTGTGTTGCAAAATACAATCAATGGGGCAGGCATATGAGCATTCACAATAAATCTCAGAGTTATGAATAAATCTTGGTTGTCAAAAGCAAATGTGTAGCCGCTCCAAAGCGTCTGCCATTAGAATTCAGCAAGGCAGCTGTCAGCTGTTTTCTTGTAATTAAACAGCCAATGAGCAGCTAATTAAGACATATGTGTATACAGAAGTGGAAGTGGGTATGTTAATGAACTGTAGGAATCAATTCATTAAGTGAAAATTGTCAAAAGACCAAACATCAGATCAGCATTTCAGCCTGTGCATCTCTGAGAAGGCGCCCCAAGTAGGAGGGGACACCCTCAGAGCAAGACCCCCCAGCTCTTCCTAGCCACACCCACAGTTCAGCCTCCAGCCAGCCCATACCTTTGGGGCAAGCTATTAATAACCCCAATAGGAAATGTCATGTGGATTTCAAACTTCATATAAAGTAGATGTGGCAAATGAATGTTTCACTACTTATACAGAAACTGGGTGTTTAGTACCCTATCAAATGCCTTCCATTATATAGCACATCAACTACAGAACTGAAAAGTGGCTTCTTTACTTGTTTGTGTTGTTATTTGTTCACCTGGGTTGCTGTTGTTTAGTCTGAACTTCTGGAAGGTGCATTAAAAAGCCTGTGGTGTTTGGATGCACCTAGGATTCATGGATCAAATCCTGGCTTCTCCCCTTACCTATTTGACTTTGAACACATAGCTTAACCTCTCTGCACTTTAATTTTCTTATTTGTAAAACCGACATAAAAATGCTTAGGTACAAATGTTAAGTTGTTGTGAACTATAAGTAAGGTTTGCACAGTATCTAGCATAGAAAGGGGCCCAGAATCTGATCATCACCACTGCTTTGATCACAGCCAATATTTTTCCCTCTGGTCTTTCATCCAAAATGTGTTTGTTGACTTCTCTAAGTACTGGATTAGCTACTCCAATAAACAAGGCAGTTGGTGAGAAAGATGAATAATTTAGCAAGGTAAGGGCTATGAGGAGGATAAATTCAGGGCTCTAGAGATACACATGGGTGGGGTCTTCAACCACCTTTGGGAAGGGCCAAGTCAAAGAAGGTCCAAGAGAATGTGAATACCTCAGTGAATTCTGAAGGAAAGGGGTTTCCAGCAAGAGACAGAGACAGGGTTCCTTTGGAAAACTTGGAACACAGTAGTATCTCAACATAGCATGAGGCTGAGAAGAGGATCAAGCATGGCAGAGAGGTGCCTGGACAGGTGGTCATCACCTGCTTGTCAGTAGGCACCATTGAGTGTTTATAAGCAGGGAAGTGACTTGAGTAGTTCTGTGTTTTAGGAGATCTTTAGTGACTGTGTGAAATGGATTGAAGGGAGAGAAATGAAGCAGGGCTACCATCAGTATAATAGCCAATTCAGGAGACATACATGTGGCAACTTCAGGAAATTGCAGTAAAGATGGAGAAAAGTTGATGAATCAGAGAAATTTGAAGGTGATGAGAAGCTGCCTGAATTGTCAACTGTTTGGGTGTGGATTAGATAGAAAGTAGAGAAGCAACGAAGCTGTTTTTCTACCTTGAGTGACAGGGGAGCTAAGGTAGTTGGTACCTATCAGTGAGCAAGAAAACACTGGAGGAGACCAGCCTAGGAAATGGGCAGTGGGTTTAGATTTGTTCTGTTCTGGAAAGAAGAGAAAACCGTTTGGCTTAAGTTCTTGGAACTTGTGTGGGTGGAGGAAAAGGTGATGGGGCCCTAGAAAGCCAAACCACAATTTTGGGTAGATACCTATAGGAAGTAGGGAGGACTCTTTCAAAAATCTGATGGTAAGCTGGTGACCCTGTAGGAAGTGGTCTCAGCCCAGTCACATTCGGATTAGTTTTTAACAACTTGCACCCTGTAAAACAAACTGTGTATGTATGTACCTAACTGATGTATATTCCATTAAAGTAACTTCACATAATTTACAAATAATAACAAAACATATAATATTCTTTATTGTAAATTTCGTGCAGACACTTGATTCTCCCTGAATACTCTTAATGGGTTTTGCTGAACTGTTCCATCTCTACCTGTAGTTGCAGCTGACAAAAGTCTATAGTTCCAACTTGAATCTTGGTTGATGTTTCATTTCCCTTAATGAACAATAAGACAGTGAAATGACATTTTGAACTTCACTCATTCATCGGTGATAATATAAACAACTTTGCTGAATCAGATCATAGTTCTCAAATACCAGAAGAGCATTTCCTCCATTTTTCTGCTATTCACAGTGAAATGGCTACACACAAGGCATACTTTCAAGTTCCATCTGCATCACTGTCATTTTCTGCATCACTTTTTAAATTCAGACCACAAGCAAAGCAGTAAATCAAGCCTTGATTGGCAGCATTTGCCAATTTCTGTGGTGTAAATACTCACCATATGGCCATTTCAAGCTACCCAACGTTCCCTCTCACTGAACACAGAGTGGAGAAGAGATGTACAGTAGCACACTATTATACAGTATTTCCACCTTTCAGCTATAATTGTTACAAATAATTTCAAGAGCACATGCTGGCAAAATAATAAAATAATGAGTTGATTTTTAATAATGGTTAGGTTTGGCAACTGGATTTAGCAACAAACTTCCTGGAATTTTAGCAATCAATTTTTATACTCTGATATGAACCTTCTTCTGAACACCAGGGCCTCAGTCCTGATCCTGGGGAACTCCAATCTAGTGGGGATAGTAAACAAATTCATAGTGAACAGCCATATTTAAAAGTTTTGGGAAATAGACTTCTCCAGAAAGTGGTAGGCAGACATCAGAAATAAAACTCAAAGGCATTTTGAGGGCAAAGCAAAATAACGGAGGAAATGCTGGAGAGAAGTCTTTGAGAATTGAACTTGAGGCAGAAGTTTGATATGTGGGAACTCTGTGTGTCCAAAGGTGAGACTGTGTGACATCAGTTCTTTAGTCCAACACCTAAGAGAAAATACTTAAGTGGCAGGGCACTGGACTTAAAGTCAGGCTTTTGAGTCAATTTTCTCCCAGTACTAACACTGAGAGTACCAGCCATGGGACCTTTAACTCTAAAGGCCTAAATATTATGCTATTTGCGATGACTGCATGCTGCCACTAGGTGGTGGTAATGTGCCGCACTCTCGCTAAGAACTACCTGAAGTTCATCAGGATGACTCCTTGCTCAAGTCCACCATGTTTGTAAATGCACATCTTCATGTATTTTGACATCCATTAAAAAAAAATTATGAAAGCCAATGAAGTAACTCATTAACTCGTCCTTTAGAAACAATAAAATTGCAAAACTATACACTTAATGTCTTTCCCAGCTTCTCACAGTTCCAGCACCTTCTTTTCGGTACACAGTGCCTCCATTCCTCCCCAGACTCCAGGCACTGACTTGTGCTACCCCTGTTCTCTGGATGATGACCTCAGACTGCCCAGCCCTGAAACTCATGTTCCAGGTCTACTTCAACCTCCTCTACTATTGCTCCCCAGACAAGATCCTACTTGTACTCTTAGGAGCATATTGCTTCTTTTAGGTAGGAAAGTTCCTATTATACTTCCTCCTTCTCTTCTAATCATTCTCTCTCTTATGTCTTCTTTAGCTTTTAATATTTTATCAGGTTAGCTTCCCAAACACTTAAACCTCTGAGAAACCCCCAAGGACTGCTGAAAAGAAGTTTGAAGTAGAAGAAAGCCAAACCCTTATTCTTTCTAAAATGCAACGTTCAGTGTTCTTCTGAGTCATAGAGGCTTACCCACTCTCTCCCTTCTCAGGTCTCACTTTATAACCCTGCTTGACCCCTCCTATCTGGTATTCTCTAGTTCTCCTTGTGGATGTGACTCTGTTGACTTAGAGCAAAAGATAGCTCTCTTCTCTGGTTCTTAGCTGGCCACTCCCAGAACTCCTTAGCAAGACTTTGCTTAGTGGGCTCAATTGAGGACCAAATGATGATACCAAGAGAAAGTATGTCCCCTTGCTTGCTTTCCCTAAACCCTTCCAAACTGACACATCTCAGTAGTGTGGTCCTCTTCTGAGTGGATAGCTCAGAAGCCACATTAGTTCCAGCCACAGGGCCATTCCTCCAGGCATTCATGGAGTGCCTTGTGGATGCACTTCAAGTTTAAGGCATAACGACTCAGACAGCATTCATGATAGTGACTCTGTGCCCTAGATGTAAGTTTCTTGTCATTTTGTTTGTAAATGAACCAATGTGATCGAGATAGAGTTGTGGTGTATCAAAGGGGGCAAATATTTCTGGTCAGAAATGAGGGGAAATAATAGAATAATAAGACTGATTTTTTTTCCTGTGACTCCTAACCCATATCTGTTGCAGCTGTAGATGAGGATTTTGTGACATGTCTGGGCAGTATTTCTTTAAGGTATATTTCTTAAAGAATAATTACTAGCTGCACAGATGCAGTGGTGAACCTAGCAGCCTCGGTTAGCTAAAGGGCCTCATCTGTAGGAAAACACCAAATCAGAGTAGATCAGACTTGCTATTTGATTATGCATACCTTGGTGTTTTTTTTTTTATCTTGACACTAATTAAATGATTGCCTTCTATGAAAACAATGACGGAGGAATTCCTTTGACACACAGGGGAAACATTAAAAAAGGACAATATATGAGTTTTAGAAGAACCTATGAAAATTTATACCCTGGCTTTACCTTATGCTAGAGGGGATATTATGAGCAAGTCTCTGCACCCTCATAAGGCTTTCTTCAGCCCTGAAATAATAGAAATGAAAGTATCTGCCTTGTCCTTGTCGAAATTAAATGTCATGATCCACATAAAGCACAGAGTGCCTAGCACATCTTAAGAGCTATTTAACAGTACCTAGGTCTTGTTCTAAACAGATATCAAAAGATACATAGACTTGCAAATGACTGTCATGAGGAATGAAGTCTGTTATAGTCACAAACCCTGGGAACGGGATCCATGTGAGGCCATGCAGGGAAGCACCACAGTCAGTCAGGAGGTAAAGGGAATGACAGCAGCTCCTGGGCCAAAGGAGCTGTATTGTGGTTTCCATGGGAAGGAAGTGTACCACAGGGGCAGCAGACCCATGAGTGGCTAGTTTATTATACTTAATAGTTACAGGGTGACTGACTAGTTTGTTCTACTTAATAGTTATGGGGTGCAGGGCCTAGGGTTGTTTCTGGTGGTCTTCTTGCTGGCCCTGGAGTGGTAAGGGCTGGGGAATATTGGCTGGGAGTCTGGAACCTAATCAAGGAGGTTATGACCTGGCTCTGACCTGGTTGGTATGCATTCAAAAGGTACACTGCAGGCAAGCTGCTTGCTTTCTGTAGGGATTAGCTGGCCCTGGGAAGGGTAATACCTCAGCAAGTCCCCAAGATGTCAAAGCATCTAATGTGCAGAACTAAAAGATGTGATTAATACAAGCACTCATTAAGATTGTTCGATCTATCTATCATCATGCCCTCGAATTCCTTTGCAGTAGAGAAAACTGATGGCTATATACGGCTTCTGTGGTAATATTCAGGAACCTTATTTACCGTAGTGTGGTGTCAAATTAATATGTGGAAACTAAAAGCCAGCATCCTTTTCATTAATGACCCTGAAGAGCTGTGTGTAATCTGGATTTCAGACTTTTGAAAGAAGTAAAACAGCTAGAGAGGATCCCAAGAAGAAACACTAAAGGTAGAAAAGACCCTATAAAGGAAGATTGACAGATGTGGTGATTGGGGCTACCGGAGACACTTCCCCAAGACAGTTTGACAGCCCTCAGCATTGGTTCCATTTAAAGGAAACCAGAGTGTGCAGACATTATCCATATTCAAGAATTATTTAAAACCAACCACAATGGGCTCAATATGAAGACAGAAAACTTCAGCCCCAACTAAAGGAAAAACAAATAACCTCCTGAGCCAAGGTACCTGCCATGGTAACAAACACACAGGGTATGAGTGGGAGCTGAGTCTCAGGAAAGAGATAAACACCTTTCAGCTTTGACAGAGATTATGTGTCTCAGACTGAAATGAACACCTAGACCGGTGACCTCTTGGTGTCTTTTTCTAAGGATTATCCGCCCCTGTTACCACTTATATTTTCTTGACTTTTCTCCATTAAGCCCAAAGAAAGCTTTACTTCTCACTTTCTTTTCACAGGGTACAATACACACACACACACACACACACACACACACACACACACACACCACAGCTTTATATATCGTGAGAACAGATTGCTTTACAGAAGAGATCAGACTTGATATAGGGTAGATTTCAAGTACAGTGCAGAGCTGGGTCCCCAGGATTGCCTATGTTTAGGTTAGCAGCTTAGCAGGGTGCAAGAAGGAGTGAGAGCTGAGGATCTTCATCCTATCATCTTCCCAGGTTGATTTGCAAAAGTAAACAAGAGGGAACCGAGGTCACATGCCTCCTACACATTGACTTGGTCCTCAGAGACCCCAGTCGTCACAGAAGGAAGCAGATGAACTCGATTGTTCTTCCCAAGTAATTCACATATTTTTCCATTTGTACAGTGTAAAAAAATCAGAAAGCACAGATGAAAAGAAACTTAAAATCACCTGTGGCCCCACCAGACACAGCTAATGACTTTTTTTTTTTCATTTTAGGGCATAATTTTCCTAAAGTTTCTTCTAAATATATAGGTTCCTTTTCTTTTTAGTCAAAAAAATTTGATGATACTGGGTTTATTTCTTTTAAAATTCAGAAGTATATTTTATCATCTTTTTATAACAATTGTATTTCTGAAATTCCATTAGCAGATGCTAAATTCCATTGTATGTGTATACAATATGATTGTCACTAGTGTTGACATTCAGGATCTTTCTAAATTTTTTCATATTGTAAATAGTGCAGCAAAAATGTTCTTATAGGTGAATCTTTATGCCATTCTTAATATTCCCTTAAGGTATATTTCTTAAAGGGTAATTACTAGCTGCACAGGTGCAGTGGTGAACACCTGTAATCCCAGCTACTCAGGAGGCTGCTACAGGAGAATCACAAATTTATGGCTGGCCTGGGCAACTTAGCAAGACCTTGTCTCAAAATAAAAACTAAAAAGGGCTGGGGTATAATTCAGTGGTAGAGCACCCCTGATTTCAATTCCCAGTACTGTTTAAATAAAAAATAAAAAAAGAAAGAAAAAATGTAATTAATGGCTCAGCGGACAGACATGTTTCTAACAATTTTGATGTAACTGCCAAGTTGGCCTCTAGAAAATTCCTTCAGTGGAAGAATACCCTTACCCCCACTACTTGTCAAGTTCTTCTGGACTTCACTCTCCCCTCTTCACCAGCGTCCCCTTTGCTGGGATCACATATCTTCACCATTAAAGCTTTGAAGATGCTTTTGTACCCTTCATGGCTCTGCTTCATAGAAATTACTCTATTTATCCTATTTTTCTTTTGAGGACATGTCTAGCTAGCAAAACTTCTGAAAGATAAGTCAACAATTAAAAGATGACCAAAGCCCCTTCCTTGTATATTTGAAATTGAGAAATATACTTCTAAATAGCATTTTGGCTAAAGAAATTTATGGAAAATCTAGAACATGCTCAAGTGGATAATAATGAAAATACTGCATAGTAAAACTTATGGGATTGCTGCTGAAACATAACTAAAAAGAACATTTGAAGCTATAAGAATAAACACCAAAATCAATGAGCTAAGAATCCTGCTCAGAAAGTTAATAAACAAACAAAAATTAAATTAGTAGCTCCTTGTGCACCTTCATGCACCTTCTCATTTTCAAAACAGTAGTGGACACATAAGAGGAACTTGAGGGACCTCAGACTGAATTTGTTAAATCTTCAAAGGCCATGACTCTGAACACTGGTATTAAAAACTGTCAAGGACTGAGAAAGAGTACAAATCTGGCTGATCTGCCAAAATAATCCATCCAAGTGTCATCCAATTGCTTGCACCAGGACCCAGGGAGTGAGAGATGTCTAAGAGGCCACCATGGTGCATCAGGATCACAGTGCTCTAGGTCATGGTGTGGCTGCATTTTCCTTAAATCTGGGCATCCAGTTTGTGTTTATTTTGCTAAAAATATTCTGGAGCTTGGCTTGGTGGTACATGCCTGTAATCCCGGAAACTAGAGAGATTAATGCAGATTTGGGGCCAGCCTCAGCGATTTTGTGAGACCCTGTTTCAAAATAAAAACTAAAAAGGTCTGGGAATTTAATTCAGTGGTAAAGCACCCCTGGGTTCAATCCCTAATACTAAAAAGAAAAAAAATTAAAATATATTTTGAAGATAAAGGTTAAAGACAAACTCCTTTGTATCAGTCCATCGAACACATTGCTTCTGATCGTCAGAAAGCAAGAGCAGGAGTCTTATCTTGTGCCTTTTACATAGGCGACTGTCGGTTGAAGTTTAAAAAAGTTTTGCATGTGTAAGGGATGGAGTATTAGGCTCTGGGGATCAATTTTACCCAAGGAAAAAGAAGTGACTTTAATTTCATTAATGGTCTCCTGGATGATTCTGCTACAAGTTTAATTCTCCATTAAATATTAATGCTGCTCAGTGCTTAGTATACTGCCTTGAGTATCATACCACTCAAACTGACACTAACCTGTTTTATATTTTATAACTGAATCACAGGGCTTTTTCAGGAGAAGTCAGCAAAGCAATGCCACCTACTCCTGTCCTCGTCAGAAGAACTGTTTGATTGATCGAACCAGTAGAAACCGCTGCCAACACTGTCGATTGCAGAAATGCCTTGCCGTAGGGATGTCTCGAGACGGTGAGCTCCCACAGCTTGAGTGGTACAGTAGCATGGGGTTGTGAAACATGGACCCAGGTCTGCCAGGAGATGCCCCCTCCCCACCCTCACCCACCCCAGGCTCCCCTGGCAGTGCTGTGGAATCCACAGAAGTTTTTTCTCCCCATAATTTACCAGAGCCAGCGGCCTGGCCCATGGGGAGTAGGGGGCAATATAGAGAATTGTCCCATAAGGTTTTCTAACATCAGAAGTTACGGGTAGATGAATTTATTGAAGGCAAGTGTCATCTAAAGGACTTTAATGAATACAATTCCTCTGGACATTTTTCTCCGTAGGAAACACATGCCAGAACTAATTGTTACCTGCCTTACCCTAGTAAGTGTGCTGGCAGTTGGGATGAAGGAGGTTTTATGCTAACTGGATCTTTTGAATCACATGCCCAGGTCAAATATTTGTACATGCAGAATGTTTGAAAATAGTGCAAAGTGTGGCTAAAGGACAAATGCTCTTTTCATTAAAAGAAGTTATTTTAAGGAAAAGAGACCATCTACCATTCAATTATAGAACATTTTGAGATCTTCCTGGAAAACTATCTTAAGTGCACTGAATAATCAACACCAGATTTCAAGGCAGTTATTCTTATACATGGAAACTGGGCAGAAAGTACAGCAGGTCCATTTTAGGGACTTTCTGAACATGCTGGCTGTCTTGAGAGATCCCATGGAAGGAAGCTGTCTCCTCCAGTGGAATGGTACCCTGTGGGCCACCTGTCTTCTCCATAATCACATGCTCTTAGGGTCATAGACCCACCCAGGCATGACCTACCTACAAGGCCCCCCGTATTCCCCTACAAAAGTAAAGTTGTTATCATCAGAAGATACAAGTCACAGAACTTACGCTATTTTCTCAGAAATTCCTGAGACACACAACTCTGCAGGGTTCCTCTTCCAATGGCACTAAACTGACAAAGATAGGTACATCTCTTAGGAACCTGCAAGTTAAAATTACAACGTATGTGTGCATTTTTTCAAGAGCTGTTCATTGTATTTCACTTATTGGGAGATAACTGTTGTTAACATTAAGGCAAAAGTTAAAGCATAATTGCAGAGTATGTTTCACCTGTGGGCATGAATCCTGTTGGAGGGCCTAAAGTATCCTTTTGCAAAAAATTAAGTAGCTTCAGTATGCCTTTTGGAAAATTTACATATGAAGAGATAGCATGGATGGAAAACTATGGGCCTGAAATTCAGAGCCCACACCAAAATCTCTTTACCATCTAACTGGCCCCATCTAAGTTTGTTATCTGAGTTGTGGAAACTGAAAACTGACCACTATTCTAGTTCACTTTTTTCCTCTGTGCAGAAAGACAGTACATCCTCCTTGATAGAAGAGTCCAGCACCTGGCCAGTTTGGTGGCCATGGTTCCAACTTCATTTCCCTCTCTCCCACTTCCTGCCCCAAACTCGTGTGACTTTACTCCTCCAACCTGGTGTAAATTAACCAACAATCAGGAGAACTAAGTCCTCCAGCAGAGGCTTTATTCGCATATAGAATCCAGCTGAAAAATAAATTAGTGGGGAAATTTAGACCAGGAATCATAGGGTTTTTTTCTTCTTCTTCTTCTTCTTTCAATTATCTGAGTGTTTCAGAAGAAATCATTTGAGATTCTGAATAAACCACTTCACTTAAATTATGGAGACACATCCCAAGGAGAAGCATAGCAAACACAAATCCACCCAACAGGGATCTTATATAGTATTTGCCCTTTCAAAATCTTGATATCCATTCATACTCAAGACTAAAAGAAATCCACAGAAAGTGTCACTTAAAGAATGGTCCAAGGATTTCACAGGGGCTGCCAGGACCCACAAGTGGAGGAGGGGGCTTCTTAGGTCAGGCCTTTCCATAAAGCTTCAAAGCCAACCAAGAAGAATCTCATTCAAGTGTACAAAACCGAGAACTGAATGAAAGTTGAGGTCTGCCTTCACCTTGGTGTGCTCTGTGAGTCTTTGCATTGCTGCTCCTTGGTCTGAATGCTGGAGGAGAAGGAAGAGGCCTAGGCTAGTTTTATAGGTGGTAAGCAAACAAGTGTCTTAGGTGACATTTCAGTGGTGCCCAGTGAGCCCAAGGATATGTGATGGCAGAAAAACAGGGAGGATTATCCAAGCATTCCCCTACCATCCTGAGACTGTTTCTGAAACATGAGTTTCTCTGGGGTGTGCATTTTCCAGGGAAAGATGGAGCCAGCCTGTGTGGGGTGGGACTATTTCTTATTTTGTGATCATGTGGCTATTGATTGAGATTGAGACTTCAAAGAAAACCGTAAAGACTGCAGGAGAGGATAATGAAGAAAAGCACATTTACATGGTACCGTTTGGCTTTTTTCTTCCAGCTGTAAAATTTGGTCGAATGTCGAAAAAGCAGAGAGACAGCTTATATGCAGAAGTGCAGAAACACCGGATGCAGCAGCAGCAGCGCGACCACCAGCAGCAGCCTGGAGAGGCTGAGCCGCTGACACCCACCTACAACATCTCGGCCAACGGGCTGACGGAGCTTCACGAGGACCTCAGTACCTACATCGATGGGCACACCCCCGAGGGCAGCAAGGCCGACTCTGCCGTCAGCAGCTTCTACCTGGACATACAGCCCTCTCCAGACCAGTCAGGGCTTGATATCAATGGAATCAAACCAGAACCCATATGTGACTACACACCAGCACCTGGCTTCTTTCCCTACTGTTCGTTCACCAATGGAGAGACTTCCCCAACCGTGTCCATGGCAGAACTAGGTAATGGCTCGCATGCTTCTGCTGGGATGCTCTGCTTATGCCCTGGGTAGTAAAGGGGTATGTTTGACTTTCCTCTGATGAGTTATGTTGTTAAAATGCTGCAGTTCACTGTTACCATCTAGGCTACTTGAGATTCCAGCCCACTCCCTTGCTTTTGACTGTCCATCATTTCCCATAAATGCTTAGCCTCTCGGCATCAGAAATGAGACAAAATTAAGGAAAATTCTGCAGAAAACATAAAGCATAGGGAACGGTCACATTAACTTCAACATTTTTTTTTTTTTACTTTAGTCATATTCCAGATGTTGCTTTGTACCTAAGGTCACCAAAAAATGGCAGTTTACAAACTGAACCTGGCCCACAGACATGTTTTTTGGCCATCACAGAATTTTAAAGTTACTAAAATTAAACTTGCTTTTTTTTTTGTTTTTGTTTTTGGTTTTTGATGGACACATAATAATTTGCATTATGGAGAAAAATGTGATGCTTTGACACATTGTGTAATAGTCAAATAAGAGTATTTACCATATCTATTCCCTCATACACTTATAATTTCTTTGTAGTGAAAAATTTTAAAATTCTCTCTTCTAGTTATTTTGAAATATTCATTACCACATGGTAAACCACAGTTACCCTATTGTGCCATGAAACACTAGAATTTATTTCTCCTATATTACTGTAAGTTTGTACTTGGTCAGTCTCCCCTAACCCCATCCCAATAAACTTGGACAGTTATGAAAACTTTAGATTTTTCAGCTATTTGTATGAGGGGAGGAAAACTAATTACGCTGGACCGAGCTTTGTGAATGTCAGCATCCAACTGGTACCAGTCAGGGGGTGACACCTCCTGATAGGCCCACCCCCACTTCTTCCATTTGTATCATTTGTCCTGGCCCCTATACACATTTATGTATACTATAAATGTTAAAAATAAATTAGCTTCTTCACCTGAGGATGGATATTGTTGACCAAATTTATATTTTATTTAAGGCTCACCATGCCCCACCCCCTCAATCCCATTTCCTTATTGCTGACACATGACTGCTTCTTGGGAGATGTGACCTAGAAATGTTGATAACACAGACAATGGAAAACTTTCCATTTCAAGGAAATTATATTAACATCCTCTGCTATATTTAATCGATTTTTAAATACAGCACTATTATTAGAAAAACTTTGACAAGAACCTTTGCAGTTTTAGAATTTGATCTTCTCCTCCTAGTGATTCCTCACACAAGGTTATAATCCTTTGGGACATTTCAATTAGTTGCTGTGGAGATGACTAAGTTAATACGAGGAGAGAATGAAGACCTCAGATGGAAAAGAACCAGCAGGTTCTGACTTGAGCACAGAAATCCTCAGTTCACAGAAATAATGGCTGTGTTCTTTAGAGGGTTGCTCCACCTCTGTACCCCATAAAACATCTTTTAAGCGAAATTTATATTTCCAGTAAAATCTTTCTCCAAATAGAACAAATTGAATGTTCTTTACGGTTTTTACAACAAGCATCTCTTTATGGGTCTAAATTTAAATCCTCAAGAGCAGGGACATGTTAAGCCTGGTCTTTAACCACTGAACAGCATTAAAGGTGTATCACAGCTCTTTTGATTAACAGAGAAACCTCTGAACTAGAAGCCAAGCTGAGCAGAGGTAGGTTTGATTTTTTTTTTCTTGAACTAGAACAAAAACCTTCCATTTTTGTCATGAAATCTTGGTTGCCTGAGCCTTAAGCAGAACTGTAATGAAAGTAAAATTTTCAGAAATGAATAGGGATTTGATTGAAAGCTGACATGATCCCATGAAAAATGACCTGACTCACTTTAGGTTTGCTTCCACCTTACCATAAATACTAGTGAATCTATCCTGTTTGCTTGTCAAATCTTCAATCCTGAAATAAATCCATAGAGCTTAGCTAAAGTGATGCCCTTGAACATGGCACTTTGGCTAAAAGTGCACTAATACCTGACCGGGGTCAGAAATGGCTGAGCTGATTGTCCCAAGTCACTGAATAAACCAACCTCCTCTTCTATAGCGGTTGCCTCCTGGGGCATCTGGGGAGTTCTGTGCCCTTGTACTTGATATTCTTTTAAAATCGCGATTTTTTTCCCCATGTGTTATATCATATTCTAGGATGAATTAACTCATAACTAAGAGTAGACCCAAACTCAAAACTAAACTAGAATTTTTCTGAAAAGGCCAAAATTGGTTTCTAATTTTCTTACCCATTTACAGATGCAGAGTAGTTCATGAAACTAAAAGTAGCATGAAAATGACTTAGGACTTACTGTGCCACTGTAAAGCCACATAAAAATCACTTGATATTTTTCTTTGTGGCTTAAGTCCTATTGTCCTTTTTAACTGAGACTCTTGATTTCACAATAAGCAAATGTTGGCATCATTTTTTCAACAAATGAAACCAATTGCACAACACGAAAATTGTAAATTGACATATCCTAAGTACAGTTCTATCTTTCAATAAGAGTACTTACTGCCTGTTACTTTCATTAAAACAGAAATCATATTTCACTAGGAAATTTTACTCTTGATGTGCAGTTGATACCTGAATTATATATTCCATTGGTTTATTTTTTTAAAGCACTAATTGTGTCTTGTTTACTATAATTGTTAACTAATGTTGTGCAGAAAAGATGAGTGATGTATTGGACATAGAATGAGACAAGTCAGCTTGTATGGGCTGTGGTCATAGCCTTGCTATAAGTTGTACCAACCACTGTAAGTTATGTGACCGGCAAGATGTAGTTTCCCTACCTATAGAATATAAAGGTTGAACACAGACTCTGAAGCCAGGTTGTATGTTAAATACATAGCTCTGCCATTTTCCATATGTGACACCTTAAAGATGTCACTTGACTTCACTGTGGCTCAATTTTCTCATCTAATAAATGGAGACAATACTAGTACCTTTTTCCTAGGATTATAAGGATTAAGTGAGAAAAAAAAAGTATATTCGGGACAGAAGTAAATTATATGGATCTGGCACATGGCAAATGCTATGTAAGAGTTATTTATTATCATCTCATTAATGTCATTATCTATAACATGAGCAGAGTTTGGACCAGGTGGTATCTGTAGTTCCTTCTCACTATGAAAGTCTGAGTTAGTTGGAAGCCAGGATTTTCCATCTGCAGTGTCTAGACACTGGCAGTACTGATGAAACAGTCATGGCTGAGGAGGGGAATGGACTTGCCCTTGTCACAAAGTGAGATAGATATCTGCTGAGCTCAGACCAGAAAACAGCCCTCCTACCTCCTATTTCTGAGGTATTTCACTATTCCACGTGGTTTCTCTGAGAAGCCACACTAACTTTTTAACTTTTATTCAGCCTGAACATATTCTCCTTTGCTGAAATGGAGATTTAAAAATAGCAAAGTGTCTAAAATCTTCGACTTGCCAAATCTATTATAAATTGAAATCAAAGACAGCAGTTAGCAGTTGGTGAGAAGGCAGCTGCTGCCCTCTACTGGTATGTCATCCACATTGCCCTGTTCACTGGCTGTTAAAAAATCCTGACTCAGGTGGAAGTAAGTGGCAGCTTTGGGGTGCCAGTGTTGGGGATCAAATCTAGGGCTTTGTACATGCCAGGAAAGCACAGTACCATAGACTTTTAGCCCCAGTCCTGGCCATATATTTGAAGATGAAATGAAAACACAGGGTGCTGACTGACCATATTAACTGGAAAAGAGATACAACCTACAAGAGAGTACTGTGAACTGCTTCCCACAGGTCACCTGCAGGAGCCCCCAGCTTCCCTGTGAACACTTTTTACTTTAGTGTTTCCATATTTGCAAAACAGGAAAATTGTAAACTTACATTCTAGAAACTACCTCATATAATGAGAGCTCTCTCTATAGAACACAGTTCACTACCTTATTTCTGCATTCATTTTTTGGTTTCCGATTTCCATTATTTTTGTCTGTACTCTCTTCCTCACTAGCGTCATTGATTCTAAGATATGCAATTTGCTGGCTTCTCCCTCTTTCCCTCAAATTCTGTCTCTTTCTTTCCTTTAAATGTTTTCTTGTGTTTCTGTTTTATTTTGGTATGCTATTTATTCATGCTGCTTTAGTGTCTGTGTGTTGCCAAATAGGGCCATTAAGATTTATTATGTTTCTGTGTCTCCAAGGAGATTCTAGTTTCAAACTCCATTTAGGTGAACCTGCTCTATTTTCATACAAACAAGTCTCATTCTGTTTGAGGAAGGAAATAACAAATTTACAGATACTCCTAGTAGCATTACCAAGTTTGCATTCAGCACCATTCTTTTAGATGGCTTGTCTGTTATATATCCAAAACCCTGGAAGGAGAGTAAATTTTGGGTATGGTTTCATAGTCACAGAGTCTTGTCAGTTCTTCTTTTAAAACATTTTTAATTGCCCTCCTTTTTCAACCTGCTTCAGGCTCTTAATCACTCATACCTAGACTCCAGTAGCCTTCTAATTGGTCCTCCTGCCCCACCTCTTGTTTAGTCCATCAAGCATAAAACTGCTTATCCTCTATCTCCAGGTACGATTTTAAATATGTCAGCTCCCTCTGGAGAATCCTACTAGTTCCCTATGTTTCATTAGAAACAAATTCAGTCCTCGCATTCTAGATTCTCCAGGTGTTGGGCCCTTACCTACCCATATTTCTGTCTTGACACAATTACTTTATCACATCTGCCTGTCCCTATAAATGCCATATTCGGTTCCTTCATCCACCACCCTTCCTATGCAGAGCTGGTGTACCTTCTCACACCCTGATCTCTCCCTGAAAACACTACCCATCCTTTAGTCTTCAATGCCAAGAAGCATCTTCCAGTTCAGCATTGATCTCTCCCTTTCCTAATGGTGTCTGTTATCTTTTCCTTTATCTTCTGATGAAATTCACCTTCACACTTTATTATCTAATGCCTTGAATTATCCTTTCAGTATGTTTCATGCATGACCACAGATTATAAATTGCTAGGGAAAACTTCTTTGGCATCCATTTCCTCAAGATTTCAAACTCCTTACTCTCAAGCATAATAACTATGCAGCACATGCTAAGCAATCCTCCCTGTTCTAAGTGCTCACCTTACTTAGTTCTCACAGTGGCCCTGTGAAATAGATATTGTTCCCCTCGTTTGAGGAAACCAAAGCCCAGAGAGGTAAAATAACATACTCAAGATGGCAGAGCAAATAAGTAGCAGAGCTGAGATAGTCTAAGTGCACAGTCTATCTCTTAACTGCTATTTTCAGGAAAAAGCAAAAGAAATGCATAATTGTCATCATAAAAGAATATAATTTCCTGGTTTTTAAAGAGCAATTTTTCCTAGAATATTCAAAAAATTTCAGGAAGAAGCCATGTCAATCATTCCCCATACCTATCTAGGTCAATATCTATTCATTACCAGATATTGATGTTAAGCACAGAACAAGGTTAAAGTCAGCAGGGACTCTGAAATCATGGTCTCATCTTGAAATATTGGCTTTGTAAAGTCTTACATCCTCGGGTTCCCAAATACAGAATAGTTCCAAACCGTTTGTTTAAATATGTAAAGATAATCAGAACTCAATAGCTGGCGTTATACTTATTCCTTTTTAAAGCAAATGTTAGGTGGAAAAATTATTATGCTAAGAAAGAAGAATGTGGCTTTTCATGTTTATGATCTCTTGTTTTCTCCTTAGAACACCTTGCACAGAATATATCTAAATCACATCTGGAAACCTGCCAATACTTGAGAGAAGAGCTCCAGCAGATAACGTGGCAGACCTTTCTGCAGGAAGAGATTGAGAACTATCAAAACAAGGTAGAATCTGAAAGTTCTTTCTTAGGATTGTGGAAATAGTGTTTGGGTAGGCTATTTATTCAGAATCCAAGAATGGTCTCATCAGATAGCAGATTTCTGATTAAAAATTATTCTTCCAGAGATGATCATGTCCTTGAGGCTTTGTCAACCTACTGAGATGTCAGCATGTAAAATTTCAGCAAAAACAAACAAATTCTATTGTGTTTTATAAGTACACACACATCTCCTTCTCTTAGTCACCTGGGGACTAGATCAAGCAGCTTCCAAATTCCTAAATGAATTGGAATTTGTCCTAATATCACAGTAGAAGATTTTATAAAGTCCAGAATTTGTTGCAAAAAAAAAATCTCAGCCTCATGTTTCCAGTGGTTATTAAGAAGGACTTTAGACAACATGTACAAACATGAGGTTGGAAACTGATCATAACTCTGGTCTGAACCTAGCTAGATAATCTGACAGTGCTGCTATTTGCTTTTTTCTATACAACACTCTGATCAATAAGCCACTAAAATGAGAGGGAAAGCTGGAGATGGGATTAAAATAATTTTACCTTTGGTAGAAGACAATGCTTGGGTTTTCCTGATAATCATAGAAAAGATCATGGAGATTCTCTCTGTTAATCTTCCCTTTCATGTAACATATGGAAGACTAACATCCCTTCATCCAGCCAGCATATGGCTGGAGAGGGAAACATCAGGCCCAGGCCATGATTCCTGGCTCCTAATCTAAGGTTACTTAGACCCTATCACACCTGAAGAACTAGTCTTAAACAGAGATTGGGGAAAAGTAAGCAAAGATACAGATCCACATCCCCCTGTAACTGCACTGGAGAATGAGTATATAAAAGGAAACTGAGAGGTCAAGTTGGGGAGTAGCAGTGAGTTGCTTTGTTAGCCTTTTAGGTTGCAGGTAACTCCAATAGCCAAAGCTACAGAGCAGAAGTTAGAAATAAGTAAGAAACAGCAAGACATATGAAACGGGATTTCAGAATCAGAGATGCTTGGATTTGGGTCCAGCTCACATATCTACTTTGAAACCTCTGTGAGCTGTCATGTCATGTCTGGACAAAAGAAAAAAATTCTTATGAAAATGCTGAGACATGGATGTCATAAAGCATCTAGCTTATAGTGGGTGTACAACAAATTTTCTTTACTCCCCTCTCCCTCCTTTCCCCCCAAAAAGTGTTATTAAATTTCCCAAGGAAAAACAATAGCCTAAAAGAAGATCCTACTTTGCTGTTCTGTGACCCAAGGCTAAAGCAGTAGCATGTGTTACGGCCCTGACCTCTTTTCAGCTTTTCTGCTCCAAACATTCATAACATCTTGTCCTTATCCCATTGCCACCAAAAAGGTAAGAGGAATCAGAGGAGGCAGGAGGGACATGGAAGCAATCCTTACAACCCGAATTACTGGGTAACTGTTTATTGTTCCATCCTCTAGCCTTCCCGACTCCATTTCCACAGAAGGATATTATAAAATAGGAACAAATCCCTTGTGCCAAAGAGACTGGGTAACCTGTATGTTAATGTTTTCCTCTTGAACAGCAGCGGGAGGTGATGTGGCAATTGTGTGCCATCAAAATCACAGAAGCTATACAGTATGTGGTGGAGTTTGCCAAACGCATTGATGGATTTATGGAGCTGTGTCAAAACGATCAAATTGTGCTTCTAAAAGCAGGTATGCACTTTGCAAGTGAATTTTGATGTCTCTCCCTAACCTGCTTTCACCCGCTTGTTAAAGAAATGCTTGGTAAGGAAGGTGTCGAGAGCACTTTTTCTCCAGTGGTAATAGCTCAGGTTTTTCTTAGAAGAAACTGAGTTCTTTTTAAAGGTTTTTGAGCTGTGTTCAGGAAATATTCCTTCCATTTTGTTTTTCCTCTGGGTGAGAAGATGAAATTGAAGAAAGCCTGCATTCCCACATTTTCTGTCACCTGCATTTTGTGTACCTACCAGGTCCCAAGGCTATGTTTTTAGGAAGGGGCTTGTGGAACTCAGAGAATCTCCCTGATTTTGCTGGTTTGTTTTGATACATATGAATAAGTGCTTTCCTAGCAACTATGAGACTCTGTATCACAAGGTAGAAGTGTGCCAAGGAAGACATTTGTAAATTAGTCCTCATTTCAGTTAAACAGCTCAGCTTCTGCAGAAAGTCTTTGCGTAGGAATAAGCTCTGCTGTCTCAGTGAGACAGCAAGCTGTTGTATCTGAGCCAAAGAGCTACACTGCACACAACACCCCCTGTGCTGTCTCTGTCTCAGAAAGCATCTCTACATTAGCACCTTAGAAACAGACTCCTCTAGATCAGATGACCTGAACCCATCCTACCTCTGCTTAGGTTCTCTAGAAGTGGTGTTCATCAGGATGTGCCGTGCCTTTGACTCTCAGAACAACACCGTGTACTTTGATGGGAAGTATGCCAGCCCCGATGTCTTCAAATCCTTAGGTAAGAAAATCTCAGGGTGCCCTGTGTCTAAATTAGGACTAAAGGATATGTAGGTTAAGTGGAAGCTCTGGTGGAAAAAAAAAAAAATGGAAACGGATTACCTGGAAACCAAAATTGGAGGGTGTTTGTCACTATAGAAAAGTTACACACTTTCAAGTGCTTTTTGTCTCTAGTATATATAAAGGTCTAGAGTTTATCTAGTTGAAAATCGAAGTGACTTATAGTGTATGTCTGTCCTTCTAGTTCCCCTTCCAGGTTGTAAGGAACCACATTTGCAGGGGATATAGCATTCAGATTACTTAGACAATATGATTCAATACATAAAAATCAAGCAGAGAATACAAATGTATGTCCTCCCAAACCTCAGAACAACAACCATCAATGGAAGGAAATGCATATATCAAAGAAATAGAATTAATGAAACTGTGTTGTATGCTTTACAAATAAGTTATTTTGGATTTCTATGATTTAAATGTAATTTAGTCATTAAGAAAAATTAAAAGGTATCTAAAATATATTGTTAAATGATTTTTTAAAGCTGTATAACAGAAGGTGTTTTTAGTTAAGTGTGATACAGCCCGTTGCCATTTAAATATATATACAAAATAAGCAAATCTGAAAGCATAGACACTAAACGTAACCAGTCTTATGGACTATAATTTAAAGAGACTCTCATATTGTGTTTTCAGCTTAGTTAAATAGTTGTAATAGTTTTACCACTAGAATGTGTCATTGGTTAACATTTTTAAGAGTGTTCTCTATAATACAGAGTTAAAAACATAAATGATTCAATTTAACATTTTAGTTAGATTTTAGCCATTAGATCTCACTTAAAATATGGATTGTGAAGTCAGGTAGCCTAACTTGGAATCTCAGGCTATCCTTCCTACCCGTATGACCCTCAGGTACATTACTTATCTCTGCAAGTTTCAGTTTCTTACCTCTGAAATGGGGATCTAAGGCTGTTTTGAGCTATGAGGAAATCCAAAGAACTCTCTTAGAGCAGAGCATGACATATTAATCACACAAAATTCAGCCAAAGTTGGCTCTCATTATTTTGAATGATAATATTGATGGTGGGAGTAATAAAGGTGGTAGTTGATGATGATGGTGTTGGTAGTAATGGTGATGTGGTGGTGGTGGTAGTGACTGGGGCGATGATAGTAGTATAGCAGTGTGGGTGGTAGTAGTGACAGTTATGATGTTGGCTAAAATTTTTCTTTTAAGATTTCAAACTATTAAACTGGAAATATTATTACTATCCTCTCTGATCTTCAACTATTTGATCTCTCTTAACTTTCTTCCATATTTTTCCCTAGGATGACAACCAAAATCCTAAACGGTCTTTATTGTATTATTGCAGGCTGTGAAGACTTTATTAGCTTTGTGTTTGAATTTGGAAAGAGTTTATGTTCTATGCACCTGACTGAAGATGAAATTGCATTATTTTCTGCATTTGTACTGATGTCGGCAGGTAAGATAGCCAAATAAAAATAAAATGGTTTTTAAATGGTCTAGATAAAGAATTTTTACAGCATGCATAACTTTCATTGGCTATTGATATTTGAGAGGGTCCCAAGAGCAGCTCCATGTACTTTTTGAAAAAGATCTTATAATTTTTAAAAAGAGAATTGAATAAAACACAGGCCAGAATTAACCTCCAGAAGTGCTGTGTTGTGGTAGGACAGGGTATTCTTTAACACCAGCTCCAAAATGACATGTCTATTTTAAGACACTCTACCTTTTATTAAATCCATTTGTTTGTCCTCCTCAAGTTTATCTGATTTTAATCTATGTTTTCAACCATTACTGGCCTCTTGGGGATAATCACTTTGCATATTTACTACTTTCTATTTGGAATTCCTCACCAATAGACTTTATCCTAAATATAATTCATTTGGAATTCTGTTGACACTTTTAGTTGCCCTGGATTATAAGACAATTTTCATATTTTACAAAAAGTCTAGCAATATTGATATGGATATTTCATCCAGAAGTACAATTATTACAAAGGGACCATGGTGGTTTTATTTGTAGTCACATGAGTATGACCTTAAATTCAAATGGCTATCCTTTGGAAGGTGAAGATCCTTCCTTCCTTTAAATATCAGTAAAATTAGAAAAGTTTAACATTCTGTTTTATAACTGCCACAGATCACTTTTCTACTCCTTTAGGAGTGAGTTTAGACCTAAAACTGGCCTCTGCGTCTCTAAATATGCATCATAGCATAATCATCTGTATCTGGAGTCAGGAGGAAAGCACTCATTGGAGAAATGATACTAAAAAGTACCATTTTTTTATGTTTAGATCGCTCATGGCTACAGGAAAAGGTAAAAATTGAAAAACTGCAACAGAAAATTCAGCTAGCTCTTCAACACGTTCTACAGAAGAATCACCGAGAAGATGGAATACTAACAAAGGTGAGAGCCAAAGGGTTCTACTTGCCATGGCCTAAATTATCCTTGGCACAGATCATGCTGCCAGCTGCTCTTATAAGTCATATGAACAACCCCCAAAAGCAGCAGCATGCCACAGACTACTAAAAGAAAAATAATCTCCATGAAAAATTCTGTTGAGCCTGGTGCAGGGGTACATACCTATAATCCCAGCAGCTCTGGAGGCTGAGGCAAGAAGGATCATGAGTTTAAAACAGCCTCAGCAACTAAGTGAGGCCCTAAGCAACTTAGTGAGACTCTGTCTCTAAATAATAAATTTTAAAAAAGGCTGGTGATGTTGCTCAGTGGTTAAGTGCCCCTGGGTTCAATCCCTGGTACCAAAAGAGAAAAAAGAAAAAGAAAAGAAAAGAAAATTCTGTTGAGCCAAAAGTCATTACCCAGGTTGAATCTATTTATTATATTGAAAACAAAGTATTCTATAATAATAGGGCAATTATAGGAAAATAGATTTTTTAAAAAAAAATTTAAAGAGAGAGAGAAAATTTTTTTAATATTTATGTTTTAGTTTTCAGTGGACACAACATCTTTATTTTTATGAGGTGCTGAGGATCGAACCCAGCGCCTTGCGCTACCAGGTGAGCGCGCTACCACTTGAGCCACATCCCCAACTCAGAAAATAGATTTTTTAAGAATCAAATCATTTAGGAAATCTTTCTCCTATTCCATCAAAGTTGGGCATAAAGCAGAGTTAACATTCTGCATTGATATAAATTAGAAAAATAATCTTTGAATTTAGAAGAAGGAAGAAGTTATAAAGGACTAAAAAGAGTCAGGATAATCATATATTCTAATATAATCAAAAGAAAATGGCTTTTATATTATTTTCTTTATCAATTTCCTATCACTATCTTGTATTCAAAGCATTAAGGTTTCTTCCTTCCTTCCTTCCTTCCTTCCTTCCTTCCTTCCTTCCTTCCTTCCTTCCTTCCTTCCTTCCTTCCTTTCTTTCTTTCTGATGCTAGAAATCACCTCAGGGCCTCAGGTACCCCAGGCAAGTACTCTACCACTGAGCCATGTCCCCAGCCCAGGTTTCACTTTTAGTAATTATCTTTCACAATAAAAATATAGTTAGGATACCAATTTTAAATGCTAATAGCCTTCAGTGTTAGTGCTAGTTGTATGTTTTTGATCTTAGAAGAAGCTGCTCTATTCATTCTTAGAATATGTGTTTTATTACTGGAAAGGACGATTTGAACAATTTTGTTTTATTTTTCTCTTTGACTCAGTTTCTTTTCTCCTGGTAGCCAAATTAGGTGAAAGGGAAAGTTGGGAGTGAATTGCTGTTTTGTTTTTTATCTTTGTACCTGTTGAATGAGTGACTGGAGCAGGACTAGGGAATGGAAGGGTGAGGAGCTGTCAGGAGCTTCTCACTCTCTGCTCCATCTTCTTACCCAGATGCAAGGGCACCTAACACAGAAAACATATGCTGATATTCGTCCTAGAAAGAATTATTCTGGGCTGAAATCACAAGCTTTTGCCTTTGAATAGAGCCTTAGAGTTTGAGAGTAGTTGTGCAGATCATGTTATTACACTCAACTGGTAAATGGTCAATCAGGGCACTTCTCACTATTCTGACTCTTCTTTTGCTTAGACCCAGAATAGCCTGTTGTAAGGAAAGATATTTATTCAGAAGAAACTTGCCCCTGAAAATGACTAGTGCTAGTTCTTCATACAATATGTAAGGAATGCCCTTATCTCTAGCTGCAGTGCCCTGACTACCTAGGATTGACTGTTCCTCCACTTCTCCATCACTGGACCTCTTCTTTTTATGCAGTGGTAGAAGGCAGAGTTTGGAACAGTAGAGCAGAAAGTATCCTCCCTGATCCTGAGTAAGGAGGAGGCAAGAACCTGGGGTTCTATCTGGATTCGGCCATTGATAAGTAGAGCCATCTTCTGCTTATGAATACTGTCTCAGGTTAAAGGATTCATTTTTAAAAAGGCATTCAGTGAATTATTAGCCTACTAGGATATGACTATATTATCATTTATTTTTAACCAATTCTCTATTACTAGATGTTTAAGTTGCTTCAAGTGTGTATTTCCATCATACACGGGGTTGTAAAGATGGTCCAGATTCCTGATTCTCCATTCTCATGCCTGTCCTCTCCTGACATCATCTCCTTTCTCTACTTACAGTTAATATGCAAGGTGTCTACATTAAGAGCCTTATGTGGACGACATACGGAAAAGCTAATGGCATTTAAAGCAATATACCCAGACATTGTGCGACTTCATTTTCCTCCATTATACAAGGAGTTGTTCACTTCAGAATTTGAGCCAGCAATGCAAATTGATGGGTAAATGTATCACCTAAGCACTTCTAGAATGTCTGAAGTACAAACATGAAAAAGAAAACAAAACAAAACAAAAAAAATTAACCAAGACACTTTCTATGGCCCTGCACAGCCCTGGAGCGCCAACACACTGCACATCTTTTGGTGATCGGGGTCAGGCAAAGGAGGGGAGACAATGAAAACAAATAAAAGTTGAACTTGTTTTTCTCATGCATATGATTTCCATTATGCCTACAGATATGGACCCTTTTTTTGTCTCGACTTCTTGAGCGTTGACCTCTGTTTACAGCAGAAGGAGGGTACTAAAGTCGGAAGATGTCCTTTTCTTGTAGCTCACTGCCCACAGACTTTCAACAGAGTCGCCAATCTGTCAGTTACAGCAGAGAGTCCAGCAATAATCGGTGACTGGTGTGCATAGCGGAGGTTGCGGCATTACTTTGCACAACTTGCTCTTTGTTTGATGAAGGAAGTTTTTATTTTCTCACCGATTATTGCCAGTCAGCAGGATGGCATGAAAAGGGTCCATAGCACTAGCAACAATAGCATTATAATATATTACAGGGTAAATGGGCATGAAGACTATATATAGCTAAAAGAGATATTGTTTATATATTGTTTTAATTAATATAAAATGTAGTTACTGGTGTAGCTTTTCCTGTTGAATTGATAAGGCACTTTCATTTTGCACCTTTTTCTTTAAATTAAATGCTAGCGTGTTCACTGTCGTGTCGCATGTGCACCAGAAACACAAGTTTAACTGAGAAGGCTTGGAAGGTACGTCGGGAGGTATTTATGCTGCTGTTTACAAAATTACTTTTAAAAGACTGGCTGGTCATATCTAGAAATCAACATGTTGGCGTTTTTTTCCCCCCACATGTGATTTTGGCATTAGAAACAGAACTCTCCCTAATTTATACTTTGCTCTTTGGTAAGCTCAAGGATAGATGTGTTTATGCTTCATACAAAGTTGAATGATTGATTGGTGCTGTGAACTTAAACCATCAAATTTTTTAAAACAAAGAAAGCTTTTCAAAATGCCACCTTTGCGTGGCAGTGGGAGGGGAGGCTCATTTTACACAGTTTAGTCAAAACTATGGACTCGGACTCAACTTGGAATTCTAACTGTTACAGAACAAAGTCAGCAACCAGAATATTGTGTTGTAATCTACGTTTTTATGTGAAGAAGGACCCAAAGATTATATCTGGAGCAGATGCACATTCCCCATGTGAGGACAGGAAACCTTCTTTGAATGTTTATGTTCTTGGTATAATCCAGGAATCCTAAGAGTTCATCTCAGAGTGAGTTGATTCTAGACTAGTTGTCCCCAGATGCCACTATTCTAGACTATTGCTCTCCATATTTGGTAGGGAATACATAGGAGGGTGAGGGAGGCCTACCATGTTCCTCTTATTTAAATAGTAAATATTTTAAGCCTTTAAAGTCAAGTCAAGGCTAGCTGCAAACAATTTACTCTTGTATTTATCTTCACTAGAAAACTGTGGACTGTAATTTATTTTATTGAATATTTAGAAGATTTTTGGCTTTAGTTTTCAGGTGAGAAATATTGAGTTATTTTTGTTAAATTTTGTAGATTTCTTTTTTTCTTTATTTCTTTCTTTTTCAATAAGCCCCAGTGGGGGAAGAGGAAGGAACAGTTTGATGCACAAGTGTGCATATTTTAAAAACAAGTGACCTTTTAGTAATGTGGGCATTTAGAAGATGATTTTGGTCACATTAGGGATGGGGTTCAAAGACCATGTTGGTAAGGAAAAGGGAACATCTTCCAGGGTGTAAAGATGGGAGTCCAAGAAGCCCTCTACACCCAAGAGCCTCCTCTGCCATAGGATCCTTCCAGAATTTTCTGCAAGAATTTGCAGCCCCTGATATTGAGCGGGATTACCAGGGCTGGCTTCCCAGAGCACTTCACTGTTTTTAACTCCAACTTTCTGGCTTGTTTCCTGAGGCACTTGGAAAAGGGGAAGCAGTTATTTATGCAGAAGTGTGTATGAAGCCTAAATAACATCCTTTTTTTTTTTCAAAAATATAGTAAGGGTTTAACCATAAATAGAAGATGAGAGTAATATTTACTTAAATTTCTTACAGGCATATAAAATTTTATGTGAGTGTTTATATAAAGAGGTTAATTGTTGGCATATAGTATTTATATTTGGGCAAGAAGGGTTAAATCAAACATTTATTTAAGTAAACATAGTTCCTTTAAAGATTAATAGTATTTATACTCTGAAAAGAGTACCAAGCTTAGTTCAGTTATTTATTTGTCCATTATCTTTTCTATTACTTCCCCTTCGGGGAGAAAATGGTGGTGTGGTTTGTAGGGTGTGGGGATTTTTTTTTTTTCATTCATAGTCACTAAATTTGGGGATGGTTTTAGTAAAGTATATTAACTTCTTTTTAACCAAAGCTTTCTGAATATGACCAGCCTCAGGTGCTAGCGCATTAAAGAGCAACTAAACCTAATTCCAGTGTCCATTTGTGAATAAGAAGAGCTAATTGAACTTCTCTAAGGGTGAGAGAGAAAGTAATGATGAACTTCAAAGAAATTCCTTTTCCCAGAAAGGATTTGCATGTACCTAATGCCAAAAAAGATTAAAAAAAAAAAAAAGGAAAGAAGAAGAAAGAAAGAAAATGATGCTCTAATCTTAGTAATAGTTATGCCATGGTGACATTGCTTTTATAGTAAACCAAGACAGAGAAAGAAGATGCTGCTTCTAGGTGTTTCTGAAAGAAAAGCAGGAGGTGGGCTGTCAGAGCAAAGTTCACAGACCACGTAGGAAAAGAATACTAGAGACAGAGACGTGCCCAGAGAAATTGAGGGAACAACTGACTAAAATTTGGATCTAAGTTGGGATCTGAAGTTAAACAATAAATGCAGTTGAAAGAAATAGAGTCCCAGAAAACGATGTGAAAACCTTTGCATTTTAATTTTCTTCTTTATCATAAAAACACCTGTGTGGTGACACAAAATACTGGGTGATACCTGAATAATTATTCTTAATAATTTATATAAATAAAGTTTCTTAAATGTCCAATAGCCTTTTAAAGATTAGAACCACATTGTCATCAACGTGGCTGCTGTAACGCCATTATCTAATCTTTTGACATAAGATAAATGAGGCTTTTGTACAAAGCCAGAATACTTTTTGTTACAATGGTGTCCAGATGATCATATTATATTATGTAAAACACTGGTCTTGGTCACAATGAGATCAAAAGTGCAGATGAAAGTGCTTTTTGGACAGTTTGCAAATTGTGTTAAAGATATGGATGTTTTGTAAGTGTTCAACATCCTAATTTCTGTTAAAGTTTGGGTTTCTTTTTATTTTTTTTTAAGTCTTCAGCATCCTAATTCACCCTTCCTAACGAAAGGAAAACATGACCTAAGACACTGCTTCTAAGTTTGGTTGTTCTTTATAGTGTGGATACCCAGATCTCTGTGAGCGTATGGGGGTGGGCTGAGGGTCAGGGGAGGAAGGAGTGTGTGTGTGTATGAGTGTGTGTGTGTGTGTGTGTGTGTGTGTGTGTGCATGTGTGATTGGAGTACAGATGATGTGCTTGTGTCGGACAGCTTCTAGGCTACTAAGTGTCAATGGAAAAAGAAAATGTATTCAAAATACTTAAATCAAAACTAGAGGATGGAAAAAAAAAAGATTTATTCTATACAAAGCCTTGTCTGGACCACTTTAGAGAGACTTCTATTTTTTTAACCCTTCTATAAATATTTGATGGCACTTGAAATATTCCTGCAATAAAATGTGATTTGTGTAAAGAAAAAAAAAGATTTTGTAATGTGAAACAAAGAAAGAAAGTAATGTAATTTTCTAAAAAAAAAAATACAAACAAACAAACTTTGTATTATTTTCTTGATGGAATTTGTCTATCTGTCTTTGGAAAACTTTTTATTTCATTGAATGTGCCATAGTAGAAATAATGTGTTTTTAGTTTTAGAACTAAGGAATAGCTAGCTGTTTGTGTTCCGACATTCCAAAATGCAAAACAACTTAGCAGAACCCTTAGTGGGAAGGTCGAAGTCGTCTGTGAGCTTCTTTCGTTGTTGCTTTTTTGCACATGTTCTTCATCCCTCTCTAGTGCAATATGTACATAGAGCACTTGCGGGTGTACCTTGATCCCTCAGGGAAAAATACATATTTGTACAGTTTTTTGGTTTTTGTTTTGTTTTGTTTTTCTTTTGTTTTTGGCTAAGGAATGTCGATCGAATCACTTGTTATTGTTGAGGGGCAGCCAGATAATAATCCTAAAGCCACTGTTTCAAACATTGATTGTTTAAATCATGTGTCCTTCCAGCGCTATTATTTTAAGATAATAATAATATAATAATAATAATAAAGTTATTTTCTGACAGTTCTTTGTGCTGATTGGTGAAAAACAAAAGGGTAAATAAGCACCTTATGATTGACTTACTGTGAATGACAATCCATCTTGATATCAAGGATAGAAGCCCTTTCATTTTGGAGTTGGGGTTAAGAGTCAGAAACAATGTGCTCAGGGATCTTCTAAAACTCTTAAAACAGGGTGGCCAGTACTACTGGGACAAATTGTGTTTTTTATTATTAATAATAATGATAATAATACTATCCCTCCAAGGCACAAGTGAACTGTATAGAACTGCATGTATGTGTAAACTCTTCACTACCGTCTCATTTTGTTGAGTTCAAAACTTATGTGTTCTTCAGTTTTGTGTGCTTAAAAACACTGAATAACTTCCAAAGCAGTGAAAAGTTATGCCAGTGTGTGCAAAAGAAAAAATAATCAATAATACACCAACACAGAACATCATTCAAAGTGAAGACCTTACATATTCCATTTACCATTTCCCTAATAATTAAAATATGCATGATGTGTGTGTGTGTGTGTGTGTGTTTGTGTTGCATTGCATGCTTTAAACTATTTCGAATTCTGTATGTTATGGATAAAAAAAAAAATTAAACCAGTGTTAAGACCTGCCTATCAGTACAGTGAGATGGGTGAAGATAAAACACAATTGTTTGTTTTAAAGCCAGCAAATAAATGTTGTTTTCACTATGTTTTTCTCTAGAAGCAAACCAAAAATCCCTTTATGTAAAATGTTCTTACTTTCATATTTGTAGTTTATATCTGATTAATTAATACAGAAGCTAATGTTTAAAGACAAATCAAACCCTGCCTGTAGGACAGCAACTTGATCTAGATTTTAGGGTTACATGCTACATTTGTTAAATAACCATTTTGTTCTCATAATTCCCTTATACTAGTCTCCATAAAGTCAGAGAGGCTCAATGTAATTGTTGACTCTGACTCTTCTACCGGTGGAATACACATTCAGCAGATTTACAGATTTTCTTACTACTACAGAAAAGCATGTTTTAGGGAAACATGTCTGTCAGATGTCAGATACCTTTACCTGGTTGGTTTTAATAATAAAGAACATGGAAAATGGCAGTAATTTCCTTCTTCTCATCTCCAAATACACACACACACACACACACACACACACACACACACACACACACTCATACTCACAGGTTCCTGACTCTTCTTTACATAACATGTAACTGCCACTTCTTACCTCTAAAGTTATGATACAGAACTCCATGAAGGCAACTTTGTACTATGGATCACATTATGTGCCCCAAATGCAATTGCAACAGTCAATCTTGATCTATTGTGAGAAGTCTATAATACAAGTCTTCATTTTGTCCCTAAATACTAGTATATAAAGAGGCTCTGCCAGATTGATTACAGCACCCCTCTTATTGCTGTTTATTTTTAAGAGACAAGGCTGACTAGCAGTGTCTCCCAAAGCAATTGGTTTCACTTTTGGGTCTGTTTGCTTATTTGTGTGTATAAGTGGGATCAGTTTTGTCAGACTTTCAGAATAATTTTTAAAATAATCCAGAAGCCTGGCTTCGTAACACGGAGCCATTGTAGAAGGCAGGAATCTCCATGTTCAACCACACCCTCAGATCTTAGAGCAATAAGTACATTCTGTCATTTATTTGCTTACAAGTGAATGACAGAATATTCAGTCCAAATAGCAGCAAACTTTTTTCAGTGATGCAACATAACATGGAGTCTTGTGTAGAGAAAGAGAATATGAATGTTTTAAATGGATGCCTAGAGAATCTGTGTTTGCTATTTACATTTGATGTGCTTTGCCACATTAGCAGTACCACACTTTTTTCTTCAATCCTCCTAGGAGCTAATGAAAGATAGCTTGCTGCACATGCCATGAGTTTGTTCCCTAAGAACAACAGAATCCTCTTTGGTGTTCATGCATGATTCCTGTCTCACTCATTTTTACTTTAATGTGGATGAATAGTATTTCTAGGAAGCTGATTATCATTGAACAGATTGCATATGTAAATGCAGATAATTCTTGAGCAATATAGTGAAAATGATTTCACACACAAAAAAATCCGTATGTACTGTATACATCTTCCTGAATCCAAAATTCTCTTATCCACAATGGTTTGGAATCTCATATAAAACAGTGGTAAATGTTTAAACATTAGGACATTAGCTGGCTGCTTCTTTAAATGTACCTGTATTGTCTGCCTGCTCCTTTTCTGGAGATGTGTTTTTGTATTGGATGTTTGGGCCAATGGGAGGCTTCAAGCTACAACATATTTTCCCAGTTTAAATATATTTAACATATGACAAACCCCAGACAAGGCTTTTAATATGTATAAAGAACTGCAGTGTTAGGTGGTTTATTTGCAAACCGTTTTCAATGTTGTCCATTTTTATGGCACCTTTAACAATATTCTTATTTCCAAAGTACAAAAAAAATAGGTTAAATAATCTAGCCATAACTGAATGTCAAGCAATAAAACAAATGACTTTTTGTGCATAGACTTAAAAAATACAAATTTTAGACATCTGCATGTAAATGCAATCTCTTGTTTACTGCTTTCTTCAACTTGAGCAATTGATTCCTTATTTACTATTAACTTAAGAACTTGTAATGGCCTGTAAACATTTTCTCTCTTACTCTTCTTTCAAATTTACCTTCGTCCCTGCTTTTGAGTCATAATATTTAATGTTGTTCTGCACATCTCTATACAGTTAACTTTTTGGCTTTCATTCTGTATAGATAAGAAAATGTTATATTATAAACAGCCTACTCAGTGCAAATATTTATCTGTTTATCAAATCCACAATATGCTGTATAATACTGGTTTTACTATATAATCTATTTTAGACATAGCTGTTTAGAACTAGAGTGTGCTATTTTTGTGTTTTTCTGATGTGTGGTGCTAGATAAGTTACTTTTGTGAACAAACAAAAAAATCCCTTTTATTCCTAGACAATACCACCTTTGGGTCTTGTTAATTTCACTGAGTATAACTATATATTTGTATATATATACATATATATATATATATCTACCTGTGCCCAACTGGCAGCTGTATCAGAGTGCTGGATTTGGGACATGCTTTTCTCTTTAAATACATAATATCATTATATAAATTATTCTAGAGTGTATTTAATTAGGATAAAATTACTTCCTTAGTATGGATATTTGACATATATAGGTGAATTTGTTTACAAATATGGACATATTAAAATTATTAGCATTGACTTTATGTTTGCTACTTGGCTTTACACCATATCTCCTGAGCTGAAAATTATTTGCCAGGCCTTTGAGATCCCAAAGAAACACTCTAATTTAATGGAATAAGTCATTTTTTTTTCTTACTAAGGAATTGTATTATTGGCATCTGACAGAGTTATATCCTTAACTCCTATTATAGATAATAAGCACTTACATAAAATATTCATGGTGGTTTGATGACAGACTAAACCCTCCTGAGTTGTGAGAAGTATGGACATACTCCCCTGTAGAAAACAAGTCAGACAGCAAATTTGACAAGAGATATTCTGCTTTAATATGATCTCAACCAGTTCCATGAACTGAGTAAAAGGACCTTCATTTTCAAATTCATTTAATATTGAGCTTCACCTATACTCCAAAGATCTATTGGCATTGTTAAAAATCAGTATATCAAATATCTAACTAAGGATGTAGTTAGCCTTATTAAATATTGATTAGAATTGTTCTGTAATATTACTGAATTTGTAAGATCTTTAGCAAAGATTTTTGAGCAATTTATAAATATAGAGCAAATGTTTCTGTTTACTGCACTTTTTGTAACTGAAGGTGATAAATTCTCAAGCCATGATTAAGTGGCTCCCATGCACTGCATATTTACCCACCTTTCTAGACATTTTCCATTTCTATGGAAGAGTCACTATTACCTTAATTATAAATACAGATTGTGTGGTTAATGAAAGCTAATGCTAATAGTTAACCTATAAAAGTGAATTGGCTACAGTTTAGGGAGAAATCTCTTAATACAAATCATGGCATTCCTTAACTGTCTCACTTGAAAAGAGATTGAAACTTTTTTTTTTTTAAGCACCATTTAGCATCCCAAGCTTCCCTAGGGTAGAGATTGTATCTCTTCATGCCTACACAATGGCCAGCACATGTCAGCATTTGATAATTGTTAAATGACAAGTGTATCTCAAATAAAACTTTTTTCCTGGGTTGTTCTGGCAAATTTATAAAAGTATACCAAGCCTTATGGTTAACATTTTCTTCCACAACTAAGTATAAAAAGCCACATTTAAAGACACCACATGAAATGCTGATTCTAATTGTGTGTAGGTCTTGAGGGTTAAGCACACAAATTTCACAAAACTCTGTGAGTAATCAACTCAGCCTTCTGTACATATACATACAAGTTTGGAAACAGTAATACTGTACCTATAAATATATGCTGTCTGTTTTGTGTACAGTATGTAAAAACTCCTTTTCTGCCACACTAAAAATGCAAGCCATTTATGGGAATCCTAAAAAGTAGTATTGAACTAAACCTTTGCTAATGATCTTTATTAGAGGATCATCCAACTTCTCACATTGGGTTTTATTTTCAATTCACTCTTTACAGTAGTCTGCTTATTTCCAGCTGTTTATTTTATTGAGTCCTGAATTTAAAAAAATATTTTGATTCATTTTGTAAATACGAGCTGTAAAAAAAGAGAGATTTAATGTTGTCTTTTAAATACTCCAATTTTCATTCTAATATGAATGTTGTTATATTGTACTTAGAAACTGTACCTTTAATATTACATTACCTTTATTAAAAGTGCATTGAACACATCAATTTTAGATGTGCTTTATGTACTGTTATCCTATAATAAAACTTCAGCTTCTAATGGAATATGTGCCTTGTTTTTCTTATTTTTCTTTGGTCACTGAGTGGTATTGTACATCATTTTCCAGCATACATCATGTCTCTAATGAATGACCTACTATTGAATTTTCACAGCCAAAGTATGAACTACAGACCAGCAACATTGGAATCATATGTAATGTTTTTAGAAGAGCAGAATCCCCACCATCAACTTTGACTCAGCAAATCAGAATCTGCATTTTTGTTAAAAAAAAAAAATCCAGATTAGCCGGGCATAGTAGTGCATGCCTGAAATCCTATCAGCTCCAGAGGCTGAGGCAGGAGGATAATGAGTTCAAAGCCAGTCTCAGTAATTTAGCAAGGACCTAAATAACTCAGGGAAAATCCTGTCTCTCAATAAAATACAAAAAGGGCTGGGATGTGGCTCAGTGGTTAAGTGCCCCTGGGTTCAATCCCTGGTACTATATATGGGGGGGGGATACTGGAATAGTATAAAGTGTCGGGGGGCAGGTACTGGGGATTGAACTCAGGGGCTCTCTATATCTCTACCATTGAGCTACATCCCCAGCACTTTTTGCTTTTTGAGACAGGGTCTTGTTAAGTTGCTGGAAGTCTCACCAAGTTTCTGAAACTGGCCTAGAACTTGGGCTTTTCCTGCTTCAACCACCTGAGTCACTGGGATTCCAAATGTGCATCAGTATGTCCAATTCATTTAGTAATTAAAAAAATATTAATTCATTTGCATTTGCATTAGTATAAAGAGAAAGCAAAGAAACATTTTTACTTGTGAAATAATGGTTAATGATGCTGTTGGAAAACAAAAGGCAGAGTTTAGAATTCTGAGGGTACTTCCTATCTCAAAGGAAAAAGGTGCTTGACTGAAAATTGACACCTTCCTTGAGCATCAGAGAAATCCTGAATGCATACTGTACTTTGTCATCTTTGCTTTAGAAATGGTTGAAATGGAATGGCAGAAATGATGCCATCACTGTCCTGCACTGTCATTGTCCCATCCCCACTCTCCTCTTGAGATCACTTAGGGGTCAACCATAAACCTAACATCAGCTAAATGCACTTTAATGGTGCAACAACCTTAGCATGAATTATTTTTAAAATAATATCAAGGTTATTTGAGTTGTGAAATATTATGAAGCCAGAACAAAGGCAATTGAGTTGGCATTTTTCTCTACATACTCTAGAATGCCTAAGCATCCCTTAAGATCAGAAGGTGTTCAATAAATATTGTAATTGATCCCCAAATTCACAGCATGTAGAAAACTGTCCCGAATCCTGCTTCTATTTCCAACTATGAGAAAAGGAAGAGTGAGATATTATTGTACACATGAAATCTTTGTAGACCATCAAGTTCTACATAATTATAACTATGTACTGCTGTTTAGTGACTGAGGAAATTGTTAGTTAAAATAATGAAGTTCAAAATGTGAAATCTGTCACCTGGAGGCCTTTGCCCAAATTTATACTTAAACTTCTAAATATAATGAGTATGCTCTTCTGTATCTCAGATGAGCTTGCTCAGTGTCCAGGAGGGCACTTCATGGGAGAATAAAAGGGACTTCTTAGAATTCTGCTTACAGGTGTGATGGAGCACACCTACATCTTAGTGGCTCAGGAAGCTGAGGTAGGACTGCACATTCAAAGCCAACCTCAGCAACCTATCAAGGCCCTAAGCAAATTAATGAGACCTTGTCTCAAAGTAAAAAAAAAAAAATAGAAAGGGCTGAGGATGTGGCTCAGTGGTTAAGTGCCCCTGGGTTCAATCCCTGGTACAAAAAAGAGGAAGTCAAGAAGCTGCTTATAAGAATGTCACAATATCTCACAGGAAAATCAGAAAGGACAACAAATACCAGGTTATTAATAAACTCTAGGGAAGACTAGCAGGTAAGATCTGCCCACAAGAATATGTTGGTTGCTACTGTTACTACTAAACTTTTTCATAAGGGAAGATAAAGCAATCAGTCTAGCCTCTCAAAAGTGGACACCTGATATGCATTTGGATCAAATGGACAGGTGCCAAAGCTCAGCTTCTCCTAACTGGTCTATGAGAACACGCGCCATGCTTCTTGTGCAAAGGAAGATAACTGCCAAGCAGAGGTGCAGCTCAGCACCTTGGTTCCTTCCTCTTTTGAACAAGAAACTGAAAATGGGCCCAGTACTGTTCAAAACTATAGAAGCGTAGAAGAGGTATTCGTGTCATACAAGAAGTGTAGGAGAGACTATTTGTGTCATACAAGTCACCAGAGAAAGGAAGAAAAGAAGATGCTTTCACATGTTAGGATTTAAGAAACTTGAGAGCATGGAGAAAATTTTTCTGTCATTTACAGCAAAATGGATGAGCCTAGAGGACATTATATGAAATGAACTAAGTCAGTCACAGAAATAAAAGTATTGCATATTCTCTCTCATATGTGGAAGCTTAAAAAAAAAAAAACTTGATCTCATACTAGCAGAGAGTAAAATAGTGATTACCAGGGGCTGGAGACAGGGAAGGGTAGCAGGAATAGAAAGGGCAGATAATAAGTATCAAAATAGAGGTAGATAAAAAGGTAAGTTCCAGTGTTTTTCAGCAGAACAGAGTGACTATAGTTAACAGCAATTTACTATAGATTAAACAATAGCTAGAAGAGAGGATTTTCAACATGCCCAACACAAAAAAATGATCAATGTTTAAGGCAACAGAAATGCCATTTACCCTGAATGAATCATTATAGATTGTATGCCTGTATCCAAATGTCATACTGTATCAATGTGTACAATTATGTGGAAATTAAAATGTTGAAAGGAGAGACTTTTTGACAAAAGGATCCTCCCGATTCCCAGAAGAATCACACTAATGGCATCTACAGCCACTGTCCCCTGCCTCCACCTCTAAACAGTGGCAGAAACCTCATCCTAGGAGACTAACAAGAATGCTGATCTTTCACCATATCTCCAGATGTGAGCTAAGAAAAATCCTGTTTTTCCCTAATGCCATTTAATTCTAATATTGGAAAGAGTTAACAATCTAGTCTTTTTGCAAGACTCTGGAACTTTTTATCCTTGGGAGGAAAAATATACTAGTAAAACATAGTAATCTCTCAGCAATCATCAAATATTTTATCATTTTTGTTGGTGGACTTCTCAAATATCTTAAATTTCATATAACTTCCCCTTTGTGGAGAAGAAGTTGCTTCATCTATCAATTGTTCTATGGTTCATGCACAATTCATTTTAATTTTAGCCTCACCCCAAACTAACAAAGTGATCTCCTACCGAGTCCCATGGCCACCACTTCTACCCTTGTCTTTTTACCCAAGTAAAATGCATACCACATCCTAAAGACAAATATACATAACTTTTAAATTATTTGGAATTATCTCTGCTATCATTGCCCTTTCTTTTTTGGGATACTAAGTATTCCTTATAAAAGCTCAGCTTTCACATGAATAATTATAGCTGCGCCTTTTTTTTTAAGCCCAAGCACTATATAATACAAAACATACCAAAATATATTTTAGAGAATATTATCTTTTGCCAGAAGCCATGGTACACACCTGTAATCCCAGCCTCTCAGGAGGCTGAGACAGGAGAATCACAAATTCAAAGCCAGCCTCAGCAACTTAGCAAGGTCCTAAGCAATTTAATGAGATCCTGTCTTGTCATAAAAAAAAATAATAAGAGCTGGGGATATGACTCAGTGGTTAAGCACTTACGACTCAATGGTTAAGCACCTCTGGGTTCAATCCCTGGTACCAAAAAAAAAAATCTTGTAAGCAAAACAATCTGAACACTTTAGCTATTCTAATCCAACACAGAGCCAGAGTATTTTGCTGGGTTTTAGGATTGACGATGGCTCCTTACCCACCTGAAATACCATTACTGACAATCTTGATTTGACAAACTGGTATTAGCAACAATATTTCCTCAAATTTTCTAATCAATTACTAGACTAAAACCTTTTTGCCAAAGGACCATTTCTGGATTCTCATTCTGCAAGCATCTTATGTATGGTTTATAAAGAAATTCAGTGAATGAAGTAGTGATCAAGCTAAAAACTCTCCAAGGTTGTGTTCAAGCTGCTTTTCACAACTCACGTTAATTTCTCTCCCTCTCCAACTGTTTTCTATTTACCTCTTGTGTTGGATTTGTATTGCTGTGATAAAATACCTAAGATAAACAATTTGAAGGAGAAAAGGTTTATTTTGGCTCAGCTTTCAGTCCCTGGTGACTTTTTACCCTGGCAAGGCAGAACATCATGTACTGCTCAGAACATCATGGCACAGTAGAATAGCAAAGGTGTTCACCGAATGGTGGCAGAGAAGCAAAGAGAAAAGGGCTGAGGGTCCCAATATTCCTTCATTGACAGGCCCTCAATGACTTAACTTCAACAAGACCTACCTCATAAAGAAAGCACTGTCTCCTAAGAGTGCGACAGGCTGGCCAACAAGCCTTTAACATATGGGTCTTTGGGAGAAGAGTTAAGATCCAAAACATAACAACTTTCTTGTGTAGTTTATCATTTTCTATTGTTTCATTTTAATGTAAATACCTTAAGAGTCCCAGAGATCAAAAGTTCTAGAAAAAATTATATTGAGGCTTAGTCTCATGTGTACCCAGCACCAAGCACGCTGTATAAAGTGCTTAATAAGTCTTTCATAAAACATGAGAACAAAAGCAGACTAAGAACCAAGGGACCATTAGAGGAACCTTACATCAAAATGGAACAGGGAGCGGCAATGAGGAGAAATGGCATGTAGTGAAGCCCTGCTTTGTGCCAGGTACTGTGCTGAGCACAACTTCATCCCTTGCTCCATTTAGGCATTTCCAAAACCCTATGAAGTACATAATATCATCTTCATTTTACAGATGGGTAATTAGGGTTATAGGGAAATTAAGAGCTTGGCTAGGGTCACAATCAAATCTGTGCTTTTTCCAATTTATCACCATACCCCCGCCCCGCGCCCAGCCCAACAGAAACACACCAAGATCAGGGCTTTCTATAATAAGTCCCAAACCCCTCTACCCTTCAAGAACCAGGGGGGTTTGCAGCCAGAACCACCAGCAAGACCCACGCAGGCAAGCCGTGCCCCGTAGGCACGCAGGCCCCACCCACTGCGTCTCGGGTGGCGTCATCACGCAGAGCCAAGTCTGCGCGGCCACGTCCTTTAAATTAGCCTTCTCAGGACGCGCGTGAGTGTGCGGAGTGGGGCGGAGCGAGTGTGGCGTGGGGCCCGCGCTGGGGCCGAGCCGCCGCGGACCGTGAGGTGGGCGGAAAGGCTGCTTTGCAGTCCAGAAGCGGCAGGGAAGGCGCCGGGAGCGCTCTTGAGGGGCGGGAGGAAAGAATATGGCGGCTCCGGGCTCTCAGCTCCCGGTTCTGGCGCGGCTTCTTATCCTGCTCTGCCCACTCCTTTACCTGCCTTCCTGCAACTTGCTTTTCTTTCTGCGCTCTCTTTTCTCTCAGACATACCTTTTGCCTTCATCTGCACGTTCTCCCCAGCCCCACCCTGATCTAAGTATGAAAGGTGCATTAAGTGGGAGCTGGTCAGGCCCGTCAGGGGCCAAGATACAGATTCCTAAATTTGACTTTTACCCCCTATGCCATTTTATCAGCCTACCCATGGTAACATGGAGAGGTCAAGCCCAATTTTGAGGCCTGATAATACCTGTGAGTGATCCTGTGAATTGTCACTTTAAGTTTCCTGAACCTGAGTTTCATCAAATGTAAGGTTTTCTTTGAAAGATCTAAATTTCTTGATAGCTAGGCAGCTTTTGCCATGCATTTGTCAGAATATGCCCCGTAATAGTATATGATTGGGGAAATGGAAGCAGGATTCATTTTGGCAGTAAGGGAATTAGGCAGAGCTAAGACCTACATCTCCCTTCCATGAAATGATCTAGTGTGTAAGCAGTGAGAACACCATTCTGTTTTGGCTCTTATTTCCTCAGTGAGTATCCTAAGACTGACCCTCCTGGCATAAGTTAAATGGAAAAGGACTTATTGTACTGCTCTGATGCAAAGAACCTTGGGAACGTTCATCTGTCTGTTCTAGGTGGCCACTGTCATTTTAGGGCATATGTTCTTTCTCACCTAATAAAGTGCAGCTGGGCCTTGGCCAATCCCTTGCTTTTGATTTTGACCTTTTGTTTTTCCTCGGTTGAGTGTAGAATCTGGAGGGATCCTACCTCTTGAAAACCTTACTTCCCACCTGCCAAATCGTGGGCTAGAGTGGAGCAGAAATCTAGGAAGATGAGCTCCAGCATGACCATGAGTGAACCAAGGCTAAACTGGTGAGTTCTCTCTCTACCTAATCAACTGAATAGGAGTGAAGTCCAGCTGGTGGTTGACATAGGAAAGGAGAGCTTTTGGCCCAAACAGGTTTGGAAGAAATAAAAGAGGAAAGATCAGGATCTCAGAATTTATCCCGTTCTCATCTTCATGTAATAAATACTTTTGAGGTATAATTACTGCACTTCCACTCCTAAAGTGACAATTCAGCACTCAAATTTTTATTAGATATAATTCCATCATGTCTTTATTGTTGGTATGTTGTGAAGGAGAGATGCTGGAATTTTCTTAGTTCTAAAAACTTTCCCATTTCTATGCAAATAATAAAAAGACCATCTTTAAGAATAGACACACTTCTTTTTGTTATAGTAGAATCTATCTCAAAAGATTATATAAATGCAGACTGTATTCTGTATTTTAGAAATGTGAGAACTTTGCTAATAGAGAACCCAGTTAAGTAATATCATGGTTTTGTAGGCATCTAACAAATATAGTGGTTTTATGTAACTATCATATTGCTATACTCATCGCTGCCTTAGTTCATTTTAACACACATTTACTAAGCCAGCAAAGGAGGATACAAAAGTCACAAAGAGATGACAAAGATTTTTAAAATAGTGCCTGACTTAAAGAACTTTTAAGTCAGTATGTTCAGTAATGAACAGTGTTTGCATCTCCAAAGAATTCCATAATACTGAGGCCCTTGACTTTGTTTTAGAATTATATGAGGAAACCTTAGAATTTAATGAGATGTTATGAAAATATTACCATGCTGAAATAATAGGAAACTTTACCATGGTCCATAGCAAGTAAGAAATTCTGATTTTACTATATAATACCTTAATCATAGTGTTTGTTTTATTTTTTCTCTTTTTTGGGTAAATACCTTTAAAATAGTAAAAGATAAACATGAACCATATGTGCTAGGATTTCCCATTTGGAAATGGGACTAGAAGTTGCATTTGATTGGAGTGTTTTGTTGTAGGTTTTAAGTGACATGCACACTTGTGTTCCTGGCTAATATTGTAAAGTAAGTGTTCAGATGATGTGCAGTTATTCATATATGCAACTGACTCGAAACCAATTGTGGTTTAGAACCTTTGCACAGTATTATAGGCTTTGGAACTGTCCTTTTTCACAAAATCCTAGTAATCATTGTACTCCCTGGATTCTCCGTGTTTTCAGTTTTTTAACTTCACTTGCCATCATTTGGGGGAAAGCTTACTATCTGGAAAGCATTGGTTATGTTGTATTAGCCTCAATTAATTACAATGTTATGAAAAATCATATATTATTATAGAGGTGATTTTTAGCAAAGGCACACCATTTATCCCATTTTCCAGTTTCAGAAAAATAGGTTGGATGTTCAGTCTTTTGGACTAGAACAGTAATGCATGAAACAAAAATAAATTGAGAAGCATTTTTTTTTCAATAATCAAGCATCTTAATGTTATGCCTCACAACCAGAGATGAGTCCTGCCCATGACAGACTCTTGATTGTACTTCATTCTGTTCTATCTTTAACTCTCAAACCTCTGACAGTTATTTAATTGGGTACTATAGAAAAAGAAAGGTTGATTGTTGGAGTTATAGAATATCATAATCCACCTGAGCTTGGTGTCTAAAAAGTAAAACATCTAAGCTCACAGATCTGGTATATGAAATTAAATATTAAGAGGTGATTGGGAAAGGGTTTGGATAGAGGGCATATAGTCAGAAATTAGATACTATTATGTTTCTTTGTCTAACATGAGATTTTGAATTGTCAAATGAAAGTAAATTACTTTGTTTCTAGGGATGTTTCCCCAAAAAATGGCCATAAGACATTTTTCTCTCGAGAAAATTATAAAGACCATTCCTTGGCTCCAAGTTTAAAAGAACTCTGTATTTTATCTAACAGGTAAAATATTTGATTATTTTCATATTTAATTGTTTTTTTTTCTGATATTTGAAGTTTTATAATTATCTACATTATTCAAATTATAGAAGATAGAAAATGTAAGAAAGCTATTGTTAACACTTTGGTATTTGCCTTTCTTCATATATTAACATATACACACAAAAAAATAGGATCATGCTATAAAAACTGAAAAATACTGTTTTAAACCCGTTAAAACTGTTTTATAGTTTACTTTTTCCATTGAAAATAATATTTTGTCTCAGAACAAAAGAAGTCAATATGAAATAATGTATTTCTTTCCATGGTCATATATATATGTATTTTAATCTTTTCCCCCTAGTCTTGATGGTTATATATCGCTTTGTTGTATAGATGTATTTTTAATTCATTTAGCTAGTTCTATGTTGTATTCCTCTTTTTTTGTAGTTACAAACAGTATATTGGTGAATTTTTTTGCAGTTATTTCTAGAAGATAAATTCACAGAAATTGAATTGTTTAGTTAAACAGTAAATACATTTTAGAGTTTACTAGATAAGTGCCAAATTGCCGAAGATTTTTTTTCCTTTCTGGTATGAAAATCACTACTCAGTAGTAATTTTCACTTCTTACTGTTCACTTGCCTGTAGCAGCTCTTTTCTTTTTGATCGACTGTTTCTACTCTATTGTGGATTAATCTGAAAACCAGCAGATGCACAATTAGGGAACTCCCCTAGGGGAGTTCAGCATTCACTTTTATCCTTTTTCCTTTTATAATGGACTAAGCATATCCCCCCCTTATCAGTATTACCCCCTCTTTTTCCTGTATCTTTGTTCTCTCTCATTTTCAATCATCTCAATCAGTGTATGTGTGTGCTTAAATTTTTTCCTGTTTAAAATAATCCATGAACTCCACATGCCTGACCCCCACCAGTTACTTTCTTACTCTTCCCTCATTTGTTCTCAGACTTATTTAAAGACTAATATATGCTTATTGGAAAGAAATGAGGAGCCAAAAAAGCTTTAAGACAGAGAAAATGATTAGCAGAAAATAGTAAGTTCTTCCTTGTCAACAATTACTTTATTGTGAATGAATTAAGCTTCCCACTCAAAAGGCAGATTGACAGAATGCATTAGAAAACACACTTATTTGTTTTTTAAAATAAAAAACCTCTTCCATTCACTGTATATCCCACCCACGTTGCACTCTAATCTGACGTCCAACCTCACAGTACTGTACTAAACTGCTCCTCTCAGAGGCATCAATGAGCTCTCAGCTCTAGAGCGACCTCACTCTCTTAGCTTTTTCGTAGTATTTTGGTTGTGGCATTTTTCAAAATATTTTGGTATTCTCATCTCCAGACTTCTCATTGTGGCTGATCATAAGACACTTACATTTTAACAACAACTGATATTGCACTCTAAACTCAGCCTTTTGAATCTGAACTTCTTAAGATGAATGATGAATTTGTGGAATTGACTTAGCTTATAATAGCTATATGCATATTGTAATACACACAAAAATTAATATAACTGTTCTTTTTTGTACACAACAGGAACATAGTATGTATAGTAGTAAGTGGAGGGTATGCATACATTTATTTTAATGTATATTGCCAAATTGGTATTAAAAACATTAACAGCCAGGTTCAGTGGCACATGCCTGGCTTCTCAGGAGGCTGAGGTAGAAGGATTATAAGTCCAGGTCAGCCTCCACAATTCAGTAAGATAAAAGAATTTTAAGAAAGGGCTACAGATGAAGCTCAGAAAAGCACCTCTGGATTCGGTCTCCAGTAGTGTGCGCGCGCGCACGCACACACACACAAACACACACACACACACACACACAAAAACCACTTTCAAATGTCTTGGTGATTCAACTTGTATCGTTTCTTAGAAATAACTGATTTCATAAACTTACCAGTTAAATAAAGAATTGCCATTGATTATTTGAATCAAAGAATGCCTATCAAATTCTAGTATACTAGGATTTAAAAAACATATCTTTACCTTTTATTAAAAATCTTCAGCTGGGCATAGTGACACATTCCTATAATCCCAGTGGCTCAGGAGGCTGACGCAGGAATATCAGGAGTTCAAAGCCAGCCTCAGCAACTTAGAGAGACCCTAATCAACTTAATGAGAACCTATCTCAAAGTTTTAAAAAAGGAGGGTGGGGGTAGCTGGGGATGTGGCTCAGTGATTAAACACCCTGGGTTCAATTCCTGGTACCAAAAAAAAAAAAAAAATTTTAAAACTTCATACCATTTTTTGAACTTTTTATCTCAGCCATCATCATTTTAAACTAAAAATTTTCTATTATTAATCTTCATCATCCTCCCACTGCTTCTTAATTTAACCGTTCTTTTCAAGTCCAGTTTTTTCACCATATCTTAGGTGTGGGTTATATAGCCCAGCTTTGTATAAAGGAGAGGACGTTTTGCTGGCAAGTGAGTATTCCAAACTCCTAATAATCTTTTTTCTTAAACTATATTTGCTTTTCTTTACATTTTTATGCAGTACAAAATAATTCATTAGGATAATTTACTTTTTAGTATTAAAACAGACATAAGAAATTGAAATGTGTTTCTAGACTGTTTTCCTAGCCTTAAGTTTTATTAAGTATTACTACAGTAAAGAATGGATTTGAGCCTTTACTAATTTACAACTGTTTTCTTGGGGAAATACCAGGAAGAAATATAAAATTATTATCATCCCTAATTTTGTATTTTTTGTGCTCATCGACAGTTGGAAAAATATTGATACCCTTATTATTGCTACTTTCAAAACTAGGAGATTTTCTTTAACCCTTTTCCTCATCTTTCCACAAAAGGCTTTTTACTCCTAATTTCAACATAAAAAGCTTTTCTTTTGCACCATATGTGTTTATAAATGAAAAGACTGCTAAAATAGTGTTTTGCATATAATAATATTAAAAAGTTAACATAGTGTTATTTTTATATGAAACATTACAAATAAATTATGTTTTTAAAGAATGTTTGGAAAGTTTACCTAAGAATAAACCAGAAAATTAAAATGCCCTGATAACCATTATAAACATTTGCCTTTTTTAAAAATTAAATATTCTGTTTACAGACATTTGTAACTGAGTTTTAAACTAACAAGGAGGAAACGACTTAAAATAGAAAAGAAATGAAGTTTTAATCCTTTCAACATAAAAAGTAAATCAAACACAGAAGATAACAGGTAGACATGAGTTGGAGGCCAAAAGCATAATTTCCAAATGCTACTTATAAAGAAGCTGCCAAATCGGTAGATAAAAGTATAGGAAACTAACAGTTGGGAATTTTCCCCCCATAGACATGTTAAGTAAAAAGGAGACTGGGTAGTTGACAAAACAAAGGGAGGAAGCTTCAAACTATCAAGTGAAATAAAATATAATGTTGTAAGTGTGAATAGAAAAACCCTATTAGATGCTTTTGGTTCACACTCTGATGAAGATTTTGACAGTACTGCACTTGGAGATGATCTTGATGTGCTGCCATTTCATTCTTTGCTGAATGTAGCCAATTTAAACTGCTAGAATTTCTTGACATTCCTACTCTGGCATATCTGAGTCAGCATCTTGTTGCTGCAGCAGCTTAATTAAATTTGCCAGTTTGTGCCACAAGGACAGACATGTTCTCATATTCAGAGAGACAGCTGTGAAGCAGTATTGTTAAGAGTTTCGGACACAATACTGTTAAGTTTGAATAGCTCTCAAGACATTTTCTAGTGAAAAATCAATTTTCTGTAATACATTTCTCCCAAGATCAGCAGTTAATATTCATTTTGTTAACCTAAAATGTGCTTATTTTTGTATAGTTATTGGAGAAACTTAGTAACCAAGTATATCTTCTTTCACATGTATTGTTTTTAGAGCCAACCTGAGCCTTCTAATTTTATTTTCCAAAAATTTTTCCTCATTAAAAAAATCAGTGCTTTTAATTAGCTTTTTATTCATGGTTTGCTCTAAGAGGGTACTTTTGAATATTTTGTTTTATATTGGGGAGGCCTAAATCTTTTCCGCAAATTACTATTTTCAAGTTTTGGAATTTTTACCATATTTATTCTAGTATTATAAAGTTGATTTAAAGCAAGTCAATGCTGCTTTTGGATGGGGCTTAACTGATCCTCTGTCTAGACATAGATCTAAATTAATGCTTTGTAACCTGATCAGGCCAAAACCCTCCCACTTTTTTTATTGGTGCACTGTAGCTGTACATAATAACTTCAACTTTTCATAACAAATGTATGTAAGAAATAAGACACTTCTGTTACCAGCCTGAAGTGAAATGAATAGCTAATAATTACCATAGACATAATTTTAAAAAACAATACATCCATAAGTACATGAATATAAAATGAAAGGAACGTTATTTACATTATATATGTATTTTAATAGGTAAATTGCAATGAAATCACTATGTCAGATGATATAATGATGTAATGAGATGCAGTAGTTAATATTTATGAATAAGGTTGGGAGGGCTAGGGTAGGTAGTTCAGTGGTAGAGCACATTTTTAACATGTGTGATTTTTGCGTTAAAACAAAACAATAAGATTGTATTTAAGAGAAGTTAGGTAAACTATATCACAAAAGAATGATAAGAGAAAATAGAATATAGTGTTAGGATAACACTTTAAAAGCTGTGCAAGACAGTTTTACACATTGTAGGCATCCAGTATTCCTCTCCTCTGAATACCTTTAAACCTCCCCTTTTGTGATAACCCATCTGTATCTGTATATTTCTCCTTCCTTCCCATTTTCCCTCTTAATCCCTGATTATTATGTCTTTAGAATTCTTCTCAGGCCCCTATTTGATACTTTCCATTTGGAAACCTAGAATATTCATAGCCACTTCAGATTGATATACATATTTACCTTTCTTCTCCATTCATTTGTCTAATCCACTTGATCTTGAGATTCTCGAGAGCCTAGACTGTACTGTATTCAGTGTTTGTTGTATTTTCAGTATCTAGCATAGACTTGCACATATAAACATCAATAAATATTAATAAATGGAATGAAGAATGAATTAATATAGACATCTATCTTTCTTATTAGTTTTTCTTCCTCTGTGGATTATTGTTTAATTTGGAGCTAAATTATAAAAATAATGGCTGTCATGGAAATTAGAGTTATAGAAACCAAGAAAATGAAAGTTTTTGGTGGAATTATAAATTCTCTTCTTGAAAATGTTGATTACAATAACTGAGTAGCAAGAATAAAGATAGATATGAACAAGATAAGAAATTTGTAGTCATATGCATTAATTGAGGTGGTATGGTGACCTCTTTAAAAATTGAGATTAGCACTTTATAAATAAATCTGATAACAGGTTCTCTAGCTATTCACTACTTTTTCTTCTAGTATATTACATTGCTTTATGCTAGGATTTTACTTTTTCATAGGGACATTTTCATGGACTTAGACATGTACAAGACTGATAAAGGATTGTACAACTTTCTAAAACTACTGCTTCCTTAAGATATAACTTAGAGTTGTTGGGATTTTCTTAATTAATTTATTGCTTGGTACTGAACTAAGAGGTGCTTTACCACTGAGCTACATCTCCAAACATTTTAACTTTTTTATTTTGAGACAGTCTGGCTAAATTGCTGAGGGTCTCCCTAAGTTGCTGAGGCTAACCTCAAACTTTCCATCCTCTTGCTTCAACCTCCCAAGTTACTGGGATAACAGGTGTGTGCCACTTCACTTGGCTCTGTTTAAATTTTGAGATAAGCAAAGGAAACCAGCGAATTTAGAATTGCAGTAAATTTACTAACTTTAAGTTTGTAACCCTATTTTAAACTGGTCTTAGTAGCTTTTTTTCATTATATAACTAATATATATTACTGGAGAATTTAAACATTAAAAAAGAACTAGCATTGTAATAAAATATAAATACAAATATAATGAGCAAGAATGATTTTCCCTCTTCAATAAAAGGGATAAAACTTCTAAATTGAATAGTGTAATAGTATGTCTCTTCCTCTTCATCAGGTAGTTGGAGGTAAGTATGCAATGTGATTCATTCCTGCAAAATACTTAATCTGTACTAAATGACTAAACATCAAAATGCAGGTGTCAGAGTTAGATAATAATCCAGAATTTACTCTGTTAATCATGCTATATTCTCCCTTATGATTGAGAATCTTGAAATTCCATGATACTAATCTTCATGTGAAAAGCACATATTTGTAAATTGTATTTTTTTTTCCAGACGTATAGGGGAAAATTTGAATGCCTCAGCAAGTTCTGTAGAAAATGAGCCGGCAGTTAGTTCAGCAGCTCAAGCAGAGGAAAAAGTTAAAACCGCAGTTGGAATGGTTCTTCTCCCAAAACCAAGAGTTCCTTATCCTCGTTTCTCTCGTTTCTCACAGAGAGAGCAAAGAAGTTATGTGGACTTGTTGGTTAAATATGCAAAGATTTCTACAAATTCAAAAGCTATTGGAATAAATAAAAATGAATACTTGCAATATTTGGTATGTATTTTATTCTTCAGCTTCACTAAAAAAACAAAAATTACAAATCAGGAAAAATTTTTATTTTAAATTTTCTTTTATTATTTTAGGTACAGTCATATTTACAAAAATGAAAAAGTAAGACGTTTACTTGGCAGAGCATTGGTGCCTTTTTTGTTGGTCCTTTCATATAGATCAGGCATTCTGAGCATGTCTCTCTCAAGTTATAGTAGAAGTTTACACACCTTATTGTTTCAGTTTTAAATTATTGCTCAATTATTACTTTAAGTAGTTTCCACATTCTCAATTATATATGTGATGCTATGCTGAACATCTTTTTAGCAAACCCTTTGTTCTTATCTGTGATTGCTTCCTTAAGATGAAATTTTTAAAATAAAATTGTCAGATCAAAGATCATGCATGTTTTCAAAGTGATTTTACACATGCACCTGGACAAATTTTTCTGCAACAAGTTTAAGCCACTTTGTTTGTACCACTATTGTATGAAAATCTTTTTAAAAACTGCCTTCATTAAGGTAGTACATTACCTTCTTTTGCCTCTAATTGGATATGGGTAAAATGGTGATTTCTTGTTTTACCTTAATTTAATTTACATTGATTACTAATGAAAATAAGTATTTTCTGTGTTTTTCAGCCATTTCTATTTCTTTTTTTTTTTTTTTTTTGTATCTTGCCTGTTCTTATTGTTTGCTCATTTTTCTATAGGGATGTTTGTCTTTTTATTTTTAATATATAAAATAAATTAATTCCTAATCATGTATTATAGTATCAGACATTGGCTTTTCTGTTTTTGTGGAGTTTAAGTTTTGGGGATTTTTTTTTTTTTTTTTTTTTTTTTTTTTTTAGTTTTTGCTTGTGTTGAACCTAGAGCCTCACAGATGCTAAGCCCATGCTCTACCATTGAGCTACACCCCATTCCTAGAGTTTATATTAACTTTTATTTGTGGTTTCTGCTTTGGATTTGATATGTTAATTGTTCATTAAATTCAAATTATTAGAGCAGTGATTGAGAAGAGATTGCTTTTTAATGAAACTTCTTATTCCAAGACTTGTCTGCTTTTTAAAAATTCAGGATATGAAGAAACATGTGAATGAAGAAGTTGCTGAATTCCTAAAGTTTTTACAGAATTCTGCAAAGAAATGTGCACAGGATTATAATATGCTTTCTGATGATGCTCGTCTCTTCACAGAGGTAAAAACAAAATTACATTTAGGTAAATTTCTAAGTGGATTACAGTAATAACATTCTAAAAATGTGTGATTATCTAGCAAAAAGCTTAGAGAACTGTCAGTATTTTCAGTTTAGAAAATCACGTTATATAAAGTTATATGTAGGTTTTTTATTCATGTGCTGAATAGTAGAAATATTAACATCTCAAAACTGTGTACTGTAGTGTATTCATGTGTTTGTATCTTTTAATGATCTATCTAGATTATCCTTATCCATGGAGAATACATTCCAAGAACCCCAGTGGGTGCTTGAAGCTGAACATAATACCAAACTCTACATTTTTTCTATACATATATACTTATGGTAAAGCTTAATTTTTAAATTAGGTACACTAAGAGATTAACAACAATAAACAATAATAGAACAGAATTATTATAATAATATACTACAATAAAAGTTATGTGAATATGGTCTATCTCAAACTCAAAATATCTGTAAATACTAAATATTCCATCATTTAAACTACTTATACAGTTGTTCATTTTATTTTGTATATATAACTTCTCCATTAATTCATGTATTTGGGAATTTTTTTGGAGTATTAAACTTTATTTCTAATAATTCATGCATCTGCTTTTATTGAAATACATTGTTGAAATTTTCATGTGGCTATATTTGATGGTTTCTTAAGTAGCATAGAAAATGTGTGTCTTTAATTTTTAATTTTAATAAGATTGCTAATTTTAGTATTATTAAAATCAGTATTTTAGGAAACTAGGTTAAAAATTTGTTTGAAAAATAAAATTAAATCAAGGAATATATAATGTGCAGATTGGTAAAAGTCTAATTAACAAAACAAAGCTAACTTTTATGATTAAATAATTATATAATCACATGTAACTAAAACATTACTGTTGCAGTGTTAATGAAGTATGATACAAATGAATTTTTCTTGATTTTTATTTCCTAGCAAGTTTTAAGAGCTTGCATTGAACAAGTAAAAAAGTATCCAGAATTTTATACCCTCCATGAAGTTACCAGCTTACTGGGATTCTTCCCATTCAGAATAGAGATGGGATTAAAGTTAGAAAAAACTCTTCTAGTATTGGTAAGATTTATCATATGAAAGTATAAGCCTTTTTGGTCTGAAACATCATCTGTATTTCCTGTATTTATTGTATTATTTAAATTTGAATGATAAAGAGATAACTTTTTGAATATATAATACCAATCTGTGTCCCATTCTTTTTAGTTCATGGATACTAATTCTTGATGTTTTCAAAAATATCACTACTAACTTTATTTCTTTTCTTTTCTTACTTCCCATCTTCCTTAATGTTCCTAAATACAAGGAGGAAGCCCTTATTCTTTAAAGGGAATTTACTCACAAACATACTAGAAATATATGTGAAGAAGATATTTAGGTTCCACTATTGCTTTTTATGATTTGTGCTTCATAAAAAGAGAAGATGGAATTTAAAGTGTCAGGGAAATTTCATGAAACCCTTCTTTTGAACCTTTAAAAAAAATTGGGGATGGTTTAGAGTAAACATCAGGGAACATCTTGGCTTAAAGAGTTTCCACATTTGCATTTAGTAGAATAATGAATTTTCAGCTAAGAGTTTTCATGATGAAAGATACTTAGGGGAAAAATACATCAGGATTTTTGCAATAATATTTTCATTTTTTGGCTTCTTTAGGGCAATGTAAAATTTGTGAAAACAGTATTTCCCTCAATGCCTGCAAAGTTGCAGCTCTCAAAAGATAACATGTCTTCCATTGAAACACCAGAACAAAGAGCTGAAGCTATGCACTATGTAAGTAGCCAGGTGGCTTTGGATCTCAGTAATCTGTATCTCACAAAATACGTATAACTTGGTTGATCTGAAGTTCCCTTTATTACTTCCTCCCTTCTCTTCATTGCTTTGTCAAATTGTCAGTGAATGTAACCAATTAACAAGTTATGTGTTTTTTTCAGGATATTAGTAAGGATCCAAATGCAGAGAAGCTTGTTTCAAGATATCATCCTCAGATAGCTCTAACTAGTCAATCATTATTCACTTTGTTAAATAATCATGGACCAAGCTATAAGGAACAGTGGGAAATTCCAGTGTGTATTCAAGTTATACCTGTTGCAGGTTTGTGATTTGCTATGTCAGATAATGCTCTCAAAAGGATATTGGAGCCATTCCATTTCAATTGTTCAAACATAGGTGGTCATTTGTCAAATATAAAAGTCTTGGTTTAGGGAAAATGTCAATTTGACACTTAAACTCTTTGTGGGTGTGGGTGTGAGTGTGGGTGTGGGTGTGGGTGGGTGGTGCTGGGGATTAAGGCAGGCACTCTTCCAACTGAGCTGTATCCCCAGTCCTTAACACTTAAACTCAGTAGAACTTTTTCAAATATGAAGCTACTAAAGAAGTGACGAGTGTTAAGTCTACAGTATCTGTAGTCTTGTTAAGGGGTGAAAGATAGAAAAGTAATTATAACTTAGGTTGCCAGAAATACATGAAATGGTGAAGTACTTCTGTCTTTTATTTAAATGAAGGAATGCTGTACTTCTTTACACAACTTCAAATGGTTTAATTTCCAGGATTTATTTACTTGTCCATTATTGAAAATCAGACTTAAAGTAGGTCTATACTAGTTTCTCTTTTAGCAATAAAATTAAAATTTTATGTCTATAACAAATAAATTAAAGACTTTAAATGAAACAAAACTACAAATTAAAATCAAATATAAGGTATTCTGTGTGGTAAAAATCTCATCACTTTTTGCAAGTTCCTTTAAGAACTGAGTAATAATAACAGAGTACAACATTAAAAACCAGAAAATTATTTTTAAACATGGCTAGAAAAGAGCATGTTTGTCTTGCCAGTTGAGTTTGTCTTTAGTGATTTGAAAAATATTTTCGTTCAAGATTGGCAAATAAATGAGTTGTGATTCCTCTCCCCTCTGTCTCTTTGTTTAGTGATCTTTCATGTATTCTGATTTGTTTTGAATAAAGCTACCAACTACTCTTCACTTCTTTTCTTTTGTTTCTGGTTTAAGGTTCCAAACCAGTTAAAGTAATTTATATTAACTCACCACTTCCCCAGAAGAAAATGACAATGAGAGAAAGAAATCAAATTTTCCATGAAGTTCCATTAAAATTTATGATGTCCAAAACCACATCTGTTCCAGTCTCTGCAGTATTTATGGACAAACCTGAAGAGTGTATATCTGAAATGGAAGTATGTAATGGTTTTTTGTTTCCTTAAGAGAATGTACATGTTTATCCTTTTGAAGTATTACTTTTATTATGTGTCTCTAAACTTAATAGCAAAATGGTCATATATATATACATTACATCATATACCATTAATGTGTATAATTCTTATGTTTTCATGTGTCACTTAAAAATAAATTTAAGAAAATAGGAAAATTATCTGAATAGACAGTCTCATAAGAAGAGAAATGGTTGACAAGTTTATGAAAAAATGCTCAATATTATTAATCATCAAGAAAATGTAAATTAAAACCCTAATGAGATATTATTATCTTCTTATAGAATGGATATAATCAAAAAGACCAAAAAATGACAAATAGTAGTCAGGATGTAGAGAAAGAGGACCTTATATACTGTTTGTGGGAATGTAAATTAGTACAGCCACTACAGAAAAGAGTTTGGAGGTTCTTCAAAAATTTTAGAACTGCCATATGATCCAATAATCATAATTCTGGATGTATATTTAAAAGAAACAGTGTATCAGAGAGATCCCTGCACTAACATGTTTCTTGCAGCATTATTCACAGTAGCCAAGATATGGAATCAACCTAAGGGTCCATTAATGGATTTATGATGGTAAAGAAAATATGATATGTAAACACATTAGAAAACTATTCAGCTCTTCAAAACAAAACAAAAAAAGAAGATCCTGTCATTTGTATCAGGATAGATACAAATGGTATCTATCTGGAGATCATAGTGTTAAGTTAAATGAGCCAGGCGCGCAGAAAGACAATGTACAGAAAGACAAAAATTTGATTAGTATTCAAAATAGCTAGAAGAAGAGAATTTTAATTTTTATTACAAAGACATGGTAAATTTTTGAGATGATGGATAACATATATACTTAGTTGATCAGTACACAACATAAATGTACAAAAACATCACACCATACATACCTCAAGGAGTTTACACATGTCATGTATCAATTATATGTTGCAGAGCTATAAAACACTTTGTTGTATACCAAAGACTCAATCCAAATAGACTTCAAATCTCCTAGCTAGGTCCTTCATCTGAATATTTTATTGACTTACAAAGGTGTCACAAATGAGACAAAATGTATTTTTTTTTTTTTACTATATATTTTTTAGTTGTAGCTGGACACAGTACCTTTATTTCATTTATTTTATGTGGTGCTGAGGATTGAACCCAGCACCTGGCACATGCTAGGTGAGCACTCTACTGCTGAGCCACAACCCCAGCCCCTAATTTTTTTTTTTTTTAAGAGAAAGGAGGCTCTCATTATGTTGTCCAGGCTGGTGATGTCAAACTCTTGGGCTCAAGTGATCCTTCCACTTCAGTCTCCCAAATGTTGGGGACTGTAAGTGCATGCCATCAGATCTGGTTTTGATAAATTTTCTTAAAGCTTGTATGTGGAGTTTAATTTTCTTAGTGTAAAAACATAGTAAATTTTTATTCAAAATGTTATTGGTTATAAAAATCCCCATTGTGATTGTGTTAAATAAATATGTGCAGATTTATGTCTATAGATTAGAGCCCTCAACCCTGAAGTCCAGGTGAACATGAATGTGCTTTGATCTAAATTCCACAGATGTGGAGTAACCCACAAAATAAAGTATGTATGTGTGTGTGTGTGTGTGTGTGTGTGTATGTAATGTGTATGTATATTTGTAAGTGTATAAAATAGTCTTTAAATTCAAACTTAGAGTTGAATTCTCAGTCTAGAAGACGTTAAGTGATTTAACCTCCCTGAACTTCTGTTTTTTCTTCACATAAAACAAAAGTAGTAGGACCTACTTCACAAGTTTGTTGTGAGGGTTAAGTTTGGTATTTATTTAAGATACTCAGTGTACATATACTAAAAACTTAATGATGTTCTCGTCTTGGTAGTGGTTAATATGAGATTTTAACTGGCTTCATTCCTATTCAAGAATTTTAAGTGTGAAAGGGAACAGATGAATTTAATTTGATTGGTACAGAAAGTATTTGGTTAGATTGTTAATCTTTTTCAGTATACTGGTAGCTATGTGGCCTTGGGCAAATTATATAATCTGTTTATTTTGCTCATCTGTAAGACGAGTATGATATTACCTAGCTCTTTGGGTAGTTTGGGTTTAAAGCAGTTAATTCATATAAAGTATTAGATTGACAGTTGACACTGCGTATATTAGCTTTTATTCAATGTGTTTTAAAGTATTTTCTCTATGATTATTCTGTTTCTAGAAAACTTCATTAATTCAGTCTACAAGTAGTTATTGAATAGATGCTATTCTATGCACTGAGGATACAGCAGTAAATGAGAACAAAGTCTCTTCTCAGAGCTTACATTAGTAGCAGAGATTCTTAATAAGCAGCAACAAAGCAGATAGTGATACGCTATAAAGAAAAATAGAATAGGTTAAAGGGAGATAGGTGGATAGGGGCAAGACTGTTTTACATTTATGACCAAGAAGGCCTGAGAACAAGCCATATGAATAGAAACTTGAATAAAGTGAAGAAGAAACAAAATTTTAAAGTCAAATATGAAAATGTCTTTCTTATATTTAAGAGATCACACAATTTTAAGTATATTGGCCTTTTGCTTTTTATATATTTTAAGTTTTTTTCTGTTTGTTTTTGGCCTAATACTTTTTATGATGTATAGTATCACAAAGCACAGAACTTCCAGTTTTCTTATGTTTTATTCTTTTACATTTACTTTTGAATATCTACCTAAAACTTATATTGGTATGAGGTGAATGTCAAGAGGTAGCAAGTGCTATAAAGAAATGTGAAGTAGGTTAAGAGGGATAAAAAGTAACAGTGTGACTTCTTTAAGTAATGATAGATCGGGTAATATGGATCTTCCCATTGCATAAGACAACTAACTATAAGAGCCAGACTAAATATAAAACTTGCTCTCTTAGAAGCATCAAAGAACTACTAATAAGATAGTGAGGAATTATAGCCAGGGCTGAAATATCAGAGAAGAAAGGAATATAGGAGGTGTAAGCCTGTCACTTAGGGTCATTTTTGCCCTGGATGGTATTTGCCAATTCCAAAGTGGCAACCAAGAAATGAACTGTGCTGTTGGCAGCATCACAGAATTAGGGGATTACAAGTCAGAATTCACTTTTCCACCAAAGACTTAGATACCACAGGAGAAAAAGTAAACCAGAAGTAAATGAGCTTTCTCAGAGATTTGTAGCCTAAGTTTTCAGGCCCCATATTTGGAGTAAGATGCTTCTGGATTGCTAATGTCTCCACTATACTTCTAGCAAAATGAAATCAAAATAATTGTTAGAAGAAGGTACTGTTATATGGATCCTCAAATTATGATACTTCTAATTTTTAACGTCTGCTCTTCTAATTTTTGTTGCTTTCTAAGTATTCTGTAATTATTTTTATTTCTCCTTTTATCCAATAGTTTGGAGTGCTTTTTAATTTGCAAGTGCTTAGGTTTATTGTTTAAAATTTTCTTAATGAATTTCTATTTTCACTTAAGAGACAGGGTATCATTGACCAAGTACACTTGTGTTTCTGTCGAAATTTTCTTCTATTTTTCTTTTTGACTATATATTTTAACCTCATATTTGGTATGTCACAAATTCATGACCATTATCTATTCTCACATGGATATCATCTTTTCTCAACACAGCATTCTTCCTTTTTCTGTCTAATGCTTTTTTCATTGAATTCTGGTATGTCTAACACTAACATTGTTATTCCTCCTGTTTTTATTTCTTAATGTCATGTCCATTTGTTTTGTTTCAAACTTTTTGTGGTGGAATGTCTGATGTAAACAGCATATAGTTTAATTTTACTTTTTTACTAAATTTGGAACTTTTTGTTTTACTAAGAGCTACCATTTATTTGGAGGCTACCTACTCTGTGCCAGGCACTATGTAAGGAAACTTTTTATATATAGTTTCTCATTTAATCTTTGGAGTAGATCTGAGAAGCAACCCTCTTATTCCTATTTTAGAAATGAGGAATTTGAGGTTAGAGAGGTTAGTTAATTTCCCTTACTATTTGATTTTCCTTACTATTTGATTGTTGCTAGAATCTTTCTCTCAAATCTTAAACTGAAAGGTTAGTAGTATTCATATCTTATAACCAAATTTCCATAGTATTTATCTAATGTTTTCTGCCACATCAAAGAGAGCTATTCTGATGCTTTTTGTCTATTTTGGAAGGAGACATTTTATTCCTGAATGAACTAAAGCTGTGTGTGGTTCTTTTTATTTTTAAGAGCGAGAGAGAGAATTTTTTAATATTTTATTTTTTATTTTCGGTGGACACAACATCTTTATTTTATTTTTATGTGGTGCTGAGGATCAAACCCAGTGCCCCGCGCATGTCAGGCAAGCGCGTTACTGTTTGAGCCACATCCCCAGCCCTGCATGTGGTTCTTAAGTGACTAGAATAGTACATAAAGAACCATGAACTCAGTGACTTCATGTCCCAGATACAGTACCACCCTGTCCATTTTTGCCCCATCTTACATTACTCAAAAATTGTTTTCACTGAGTAGGTATGGAAAGAAAGCTACTGGGTGATATTAGGAACGCACTAGAGGTAGCAACATTTCTCTGGTTATGTTAGAAAATAGCTTCCTCACAGCAGCAAATAGGCTTTCCTACAGTTCAGCCAAGTCCAGGTGTCTACAAGAGTGCACAGGTGGGCATAAATGAAAACCTGTCTTCCTGTTTGATCCTGCATTTCTTCTTGGTGATCATCTTTTTTTTCTTTTTGTTTAGTGTAAAATCCTCTTGAGATGCAGTACTTCATAATTCACTGTTTTCTGTGCTGTTAAAATTTAGCAAATTGTTTTCCTGAACATTTCAATGGGAAAGTCAGGCTAAATAGTGATTGTAGTTTGTTGTCATCTTAAGCAAGAATCATTTAGAAACATTGGACTTTTCTTTCTACTTTTAAAAATACAACTATATATCTCAGAGATAGGGACATTAAGAAATAGGTGAAGCATGCTCTGAAATGTTTACTAATAAGTTACCAATGTATTTTCTTCTAAGACATCCAGTGAAGTTAATGAGTGCCGAAAAATTGAGACTCTTGAAAATTTGGATCTGGATTTTGATGATGATGTCACAGAACTTGAAACTTTTGGAGTAACTACTACCAAACCATCAAAGTCACCAAGTCCAGCAAATACTTCCACGGTACCCATCTTGACTGATTCCACAGCTCCCAAAGCAGCAGCTACACCTGTAGCACCATCTGCACCAGACATTTCTGCTAATTCTAGAAGTTTAACTCAGATTCTAATGGAACAATTGCAGAAGGAGAAACAACTGGTCACTGGTATGGAAAGTGGCCCTGAAGAATGCAAAAATAAAGATGATCAGGGATGTGTACCATGTGGTGAAACGGTAACCAGTTCTGACAAGTCTTTGATGCAAGATAATGACTTGAAAACATCTAATGCCTTACAGTTTGAAAATTCCAAGGAAATTGAAAACTCTAATGAAAATGATATGACTACAGATACAGTATATACCAAAGATGAAAGACTGAATGTTCTAGATAACATAGACAATTCAAAGGAAAAGTCTTCTACATCAGAAACAACTAAAACTGAAAAAGTAATTCCTTGCAGTAGTGATACAGATGAGGACTGTTTAATCATTGATACACAGTGTGAAAATAATAATGATGAAAAAATAGCTGTTGTGGGTTCTAGTTTAGGTTCTAGACCAGCGAGTCCAAATTCTTCTTCAGAACAAGTTTCTGTAGGAAACCAGACTACTACTACTACCACTTGTAATTCTGAAGAGTCATGTGTTTTAAAAAAACCTATCAAACGGGTATATAAAAAATTTGATCCAGTTGGAGAAATTTTAAAAATGCAGGATGAGCTCTTAAAGCCCATTTCCAGAAAAGTACCTGAATTGCCCTTAATGAATTTAGAAAATTCTAAACAACCACCTATTTCTGAGCAACCCTCTGCTCCTTCAGATGCCTCCAGTTGGCCAAAATCTGGATGGTCTTCTGCATTTCAGAAGCCAAAAGGACGTAAGTAAATATTTACAAAGAACTTATGCTATTTTAAATATTCCTTTTTTAACTTTTTCTCCTTCATTCTTTCACAGTCTCTATTATGGCCGGTGCTGTAATCTTTACCTAGTCATTGATACTGAATCTTTTAGTTTCCTGATCAGTATTTCAGTTTCCTGAATATCCTCTCTAGATATGTACCAGAGGTTTATGGGTTTTATAACTTAATGTTTATCCACTGTGTAAGGTGGCTGCTAAGCTATAGGTAATGTGGTTTAGCAAACTGAAGAAGAGGAAATGCACCAATTATAAACATTGATCAGACCAATATTTGTACTTGTGTTAGACTATAGTTTGTTACTTTTGAATTTTGTGAAATAAATGTAAATCTCTTCCCCAGCTCTGCCTATAATAGGCATAACGTTACTTTTTAAACTTTTTTTCTTTTAATTTGACGTACTGTCTCACTAATTTATACTTTGCCTAAAGTTAATGAAGGTAATACTAGAAGGAAGAGAACAACTCAGTAGTAGGGCATTTATCTAACATGTATGAGGCCCTAGATTTTATCCCCAGCACTGGGGGAAAAAAAAAGAAGAGAGAGAGAGAAAAAAAACTTTAAAGCTTTGATTTCAGCTAGATTTGTAACAGTTCCAGTAAATAGAAATGGTAATAGTGTGAGCATCAATTAGGTGGAGGAAGTAGAAAGTAAAGTTGGTAAAAGCTTAAAAAATAGTTAACTGAATTGTTGTATACTGAATTATGATGATAAAATACTAATGTATTTTAAAATAAAAATGAGAAATATTATTTTTAAAGGATTGCCATATGAACTTCAGGACTATGTTGAAGATACATCGGAATATCTTGCTCCTCAAGAAGGAAATTTTGTTTATAAGTTGTTTAGCCTGCAAGACCTGTTATTACTTGTGCGTTGCAGTGTCCAAAGAATAGAGACAAGACCACGTTCTAAAAAACGGAAGAAAATCAGAAGAGTAAGTTGTTTTGGGGGGATTAAAATGGGATAGCAAAGGTAGATCAACAGCAAATATTTAAAATACCATTAATATGAAGTTTAATTTTAAATTGTTTATCATTCTTATAGTGTTTTTAGTAAAATACTGAGATCAATTTTAATAAGGACAAGTGTTTAATTATACATAATAGTCATTAATACCAGTAACATCCTTACATAGACCATACCAACTTATGAAAAGTTCACCATCATAAATTTGACCTAGTTTGGCACATTTATTCCTGTTTTCTATGTGAATTTCGATTTCTGTGATGACATACAAGCCCCCCCCCCTTTTTTTTATTGGGCTTAACAATATAATGATCTTGACATATCATACATTTGAATCAAATGGGGTATTGGAACTTTTCTTGGTTTATTTGAAAGTACAAGTTTTGATAGATAGGCTTTCACACACATTTGAATCGTTTTCAGGATTGTTAGAAGACCAAATCTCTTTTCGCTGTTGTTTGGGGATTAGGTATCAACATTTTCTTCAGTTTAAGAAATTTTTGATAATTGCTCCTTAAATCAAAAGGCTTCTCTATTTGATATTTGAAGTTCTGTTTCAGACTAGTTAGCATATTTTTGTGTGACTATTGAATGAATTCTGGTAAGTAAAGAGAAGCTTCTATATTATAATTAATTATGTAAGAAGTATTAAAGTATTTTGCCTTTTTTTTTCTTAAAAAATTTTTTCCATTGTGTTTATTTGTCACATACCTTTTTTTTTTTTTTTTTATTTTCTTGTCTTGCTATCTAAACCAGCACCAATAAAAATCATTGTTGACCACTTTAGGTTGTCAGTGTGTTTTGGAATAGTGATTAGATGAATAAAGAATAGTGGTATTTTCCAGTACTGATCCTGGTAGAGTATTCCCTGACTTTAAAGAATAACTAAAGGAAAAGAAGTGCTAAAAACGTGAAATTTTACAGACCAATGATTTTGAATTACATGTATCTAGGAATGCTTTTTTCTTTCTCGGAGGTGAGTGCTAGGGATTGAACCCAGGGCCTCACCCATTTTAGTCAAATGCTCTACCATTGAGCTACATCCCTAACCCCTGGAAAGTGTTTTTTATAAAGGAAAAAATCAAGGAATAACAAATTCTATAGGTTTTCTGGTAGCCTTCTCTCAGATAAATGCCGATAATCTCTGAATTAAGAATTTTACTTTGTTATTTTTCTTTCCTAATTTGTAGTTAGCTGGGATGAATTTAATAAGTATAAACTTGAACACTTGTAGTATCAGTACTATCGATTGTATTTTCAGTGTTTAATTCTATACTTCTTACTTTCTGTCTCTTATTTATTTTGGGACTACCCTTACTTCTTTTACTTCCTACCCTCTGAACCCATACCACTTTATTTTTTGTTTTGTTTTGGGTTTTTTGGTAATAGTGATAGAACCCCGGGGGCACTTTACCACTTGAGCCATATCTCCAGCCCTTTTTTATATTTTATTTTTAGAGGCAGAGTCTTGCTGAGTTGTTTAGGGCCTCACTCAGTTGTTAAGGCTGGCTTTGAACTTGCAATCCTCCTGCCACTGACTCCCAAGTTGCTAGGATTACAGTCATGTACCACCCTGCCCGGTAGCACTTTGTATTTCTCTTTTAGCCTATAGCACTTAGAAATTATTGATGGCTAGTATCTCTTAAGAATAGCATAGGGAAATTTCAGATATTAACTTACTTCTTAAACAATACAAGTTGGCAAGAACTTTATCATTCACTGGACTCAAGTGAAATTGATAAATGTCCAGACATAACCTTATAGGAGAAGATTCATCCTTCATCAAGATGGTATCAAAACAATTGAGCCCCAAAAGAATGTCTGGATAGAAATCTCATATTTCTGGGCTGGGGTTGTGGCTCAGTGGTAGATTGCTCACCTAGCATGCACGAGGCACTGGGTTTGATCCTCAGCACCACATAAATATAAAAGATATTGTGTCCACCTAAAACTTAAAAATAAATAAATATTTTTAAAAAAAGAAATCTCATATTTCTGAATGTGTCAAACCGAGAAAAATTTTAAAATTTTCAATGAATGCTTATCATACCTGTATGTGATGTTCACTACACATGGTTTAAATCCCAGAGTTGAATGTCTGCTCCTTGGAATCATGTCCCATTCATCTTTGTTTTTCTTAAATGTTCTATGCCATAGGAACTCAATAAATAATTCTGAAAAAATGAGAAAAATTGACGAATTGGGAGAACAGGAACATTGTTGAAGAAGGGTACTTCGGGGAAAGTTGAGGCACTAGTGTGAAATTTTTCTTTCTTTTTTTGGTACTGGAGATTCACAGAGTCATATCCCCAGCCCTTTTAATATTTTACTTTTGAGACAAGAGTCTCGCTAAATTGCTGAGGGCTGGCTTTGAACTTGTGGTCCTCCTGTCTCAGCGTCCTGAATTGCTGGATTATAGGCCTGTGCCACTGTGCCCAGCAAAAAATATTTTTAATGCTACTTTTTAAGTAGGTAAGGATACATTCTCATAAATATTTCTATCTTAAAACCAGCTTAAAGCTTAAAAATACTTAGAAGCTTCTTTAACCTCTGCTGTTCAAGAACTTTACCTTGCCAGGTATTGTAGGACATACCTATAATCCCAGCTACTCAGGGGGCAGGGGCCTGAGGCAGGAGGATTACAAATTCAAGTCCACCCTGAGCGATTTAGCAAAACCCTATCTCCAAAGAGCTGAGGTTTGTAGCTCATGATTGTTAGCATGTCGATTGCCCTGAGTTCAATCCCCAGTACTACCAAAAAAGAAAAGGAAAAAGAAGGAAATTAATACATCTCTCCTTTGTTTTCCTCTGATACTTCAGTTCTGTTATCATGGTTGAGATTTTAATTCCCAGTATCACTTACACTTCCTCATCAAAACTCTGCTTAACAAGACCTGCATTTTAGAGAACCTAAAACAGCAGCCAGTTTCAAGTGATGAAACAAAGAGGCTAATTTGGATTTTAAGATAAAACTGAAATTCACTGAGTTCTGTGCATAATTATGAAATCCAGACTGAGTAACTCTGGATAATGTGATATTATCTGTTATTGTCTGTCACAGTTAACCACATATCCTAAGTGCTATGTTGAAAAATGATTAAAAAGTTCAGATTCAGTTATTTAAAATTTATATAGGCATTGTAGAACCAGAATAATGGTTTTATTTGTTTGTTTATTTAAATATTTTGGCACCGGGGACTGAACCCAGGGGCACTTAACCACTGAGCTTCATCCCTTTTTATTTTTTATTTTGAGACAGGGTCTTGTTAAGTTGCATAGGGCTTCACTAAGTTGCTGAGGCTGGCTTTGAACTTGTAATTATCCTGCGTTAGCCTCCTAAGTCACTGGGATTATAGGCATGATCCACTTTACCAAGCAAAAAAAGGGATCTTGAAGGTGCTAAATATTGAGGAAAATAAAAGATAATTAATAATTTTGATGAAAAGTTACTAGCATGGAATATCTATTTAGAAATATATGTAAAGATTTAAGAGATTTATGTGAAAAACAGGAAGACAGAACCAAGAAAAGCTTTCACTTGGGGGAGAACAGAGTAGGAGCCACCTATCACATGGGAAGGGAAATAATGAATTTAGTTTTTATAATACAGGAATCTTGATTTTAAATTTTCACTTCAATTTTGGGTTGCTAAGGAAAGATAAAATACTCAGGCCTTCCTTTCCCATGGCTTCCTAGAGATGGCAGTAGAATACATATAGAAATTAAAACCAAATTTAGGATATAGTTAATGCAAAACCTTGAGTACCAGCCCAGATTCTACATTTTTGAATGATTACCAAGTTATTCATGTGCATATTGACATTTAGGAATCACTACTTTTTAAAGTCTTACAAAATTCAGAGGTAATCATATAAACCATACTCTTTCACATGTTGATAACAAAAATTTTATTGTATTTGAATTGTTCTTATTACTACCATTATGCTAAGTCTACCAAGTTAGTCACTTCTTGACTAACTTGCAACATGGCTCAATTCAGCAACATTGATGAAATATTTTCAGATGTATTTGTGAGTGCAGTATCTTAGTATAATTTCAAAAGTGCTATCTAGCCATATCATTCTGAGTAAGTTACTGAAATCTCATGTTTCTTTTTCTGCAACTGGAAATAGAGTTCTGCTAAGAGGAGAGTTTTTAGACTGGGGTTGTAGCTCAGTTGTAAAGTGCTTGCTTGACATGCTGGAAGCTCTGGGTTCAATCCTCAGCACTGCAGAGCAGGGGGGAAAAAAGAATTTTCTTTGACAAACATGAGGACAATGAATAAGAATAATGTTTTATTATTTCACAAATATGTATATTTTTACATATTCTCCTTTAGTGGTTATAGTCATTTCTTGTGCTTGGCTATAGTCATTTTACTTAATTTGTTTGGAATCCTGACCAGTAAACCCTGAATGGATAATTTCTCAGACACCTAGTATCTAGAATAAAATCTTTTATATTAATGAAGATAAATGACATCCACAATTGTTAATGTGGTTATTAATGCTTATTCATTCATAGGATTAAAACAAGCTGCTCAGAGTATTAGACAATGGAACTAATGCTTAAAAGGGCAAACAACTACAAAAACCTTTACTTTTTTTTCCTCTTGAGAATTATTAGTATATATTATAGTCATTGCTTCCCAGCATCTAGCTTTGAATCTTTGGACAATTATGTATGATAGGTTCTATTCCAACGAGTCTGTCAATCACATTCCCTGACAGAAATTTTTAAAAAAAATACACACACACACACACACACATAGGTATAGTGATTTACACTGGGGATGAGGTGGTGGTGAGGAATCTTCCTTATCCATTTATCCTTTCTTGCCTGAATCAACCAAGGGTTCTTTTGCCCATCAAGGGCAGATATGTTCATCTCTCTGTCTGAATCCTATTCTGTATGAAAGGATGAAATAAGATTACCTGAAAGCATTTGAAAGCTGCAAAGCTATGTAGGCAATTATATTTGTTATTAATAGTAAATAATGGAGCTTTGAAAAACTATAATCTTGAATTTCAGCAATTTCCAGTTTATGTACTACCAAAAGTAGAATATCAAGCTTGTTATGGAGTTGAAGCTCTAACTGAAAGTGAACTTTGTCGCTTATGGACAGAAAGTTTATTGCATTCCAACTGCTCGTTTTATGTTGGTAAGTTATATAAGAGGCTTTCTTTTTAATTCTTTTGTAAATACATACATTTAAATTCAATTGGAAAACTTCCATTTTTGAACTTGCTTGTTTTTATTTTTCTAATTGTGTTAACATTCCTCTTAAACTCCCATTTCTACTCTAGATTTAACCTGCAAAATGGAATTAGTGATAGCAAATGTTTCATTTTTTCCTCTTATTCCATATCAATCTCACTATACATGAGTGTCAAAATAATCTTTTGTTTTTAAATTCTTATTTAACAGATAGTTAACTAAAAATAATAGATGTATATTCTAACAAGCTACTTTTAAAAGTACTATTTAATTGGTTTACTATTTAATTGATTCATACTTTTTTGAAATTTTCATAAAATTATAATAACACTGTCTTTAAATCTCACATTAATGAAGTGACTTTTTACTTTTTTGTTTTTGTGTTTTACAGGGCTAGAAATTAGGCAGGGGTTTGACTGGCTGGGTTCATTTACAATGAACATACCTCATGTGATAGATTATTTGCTGATCATTTGTTTTCTCCCATTAGAATGCCTAATCCTATATAGCTCAGTTCATTCCATATGTCTCAGTCCCTCCTAATCATCCCAAGTTGCCCCTCCATATGATCTTTTCCTTTTTCCCATCACTCAGTGTACCATCTTTCACCTTTTATCTTTTACTCTCTTTTTGTTGTCTTCTACTTATCTCTTTTTCCTGTTAGACAATATGTGGTTTGAGGTTAGTCTGATGGAATTCTGTATTTATGCAATGGGTAGCATAATGTCTTGTATGTAATAAGTGCTGTGTATTTTCCTCGCCTAATGCAGGAAAAGTTGTTCACTTGGAATTTTCCCCTTATTTTGGCTAACCAATATTTTGTTTTCATATTTTATGAAATATAGACTGATCACTATTCATCTAATAACATAATAATGAAATAATTAATTCACTCTGCCTAACTCCACCTCTTTCATATGCACTGGTGGAAGTTTATTGTAGTAGTTTTTTAATTAGTAACCAGGATCTTAATGTTTCTCCAGAGACTTCACACTAATAGTCTTCATGTCAGCTGCTTGATAGTAATTGCCAACCACATCCACTTTAGGAAAAGACCCACCAAAACTTTATCAGTGAACTGAACTGACTGATGAGAGAGATTCATTTTTTAAAACTATTTTTATTATTTGTTGATGGACGTTTATTTTATTTTATTTTTTTTATTTATATGTGGTGTAGAGAATCGAACCCAGTGCCTAACACATGCTAGGCAAGCTCTCTACCACTGACCACTGAGCCACAACCCCAGCCCCAAGATTCATTTTTTATTTTTTAATGCACAGTTTAACAGATAAAACTACCATCATTGATTGTGTGGATTATTTCATCTACAGTATTCTTAAAAAGTCTTAAGTAATCATTGCCACGTGTTCTGGTTTTCCTCAGTGAACCTATCCACATAAGAGCCATTCATTTTAGTGTGATGGAATAATGTTTGGTTTCTGTGACAACGGTTTGACTAAATCAAAACAAAAACATGTATGGTTGTGGGTTTTGGGCTTGTTTTCCATTTTTATATGGATACACACACACACACACACACACACCACATATTTGTTGTTTTGATGCTGACCTTCCATATTCTAGTGGTAGTGGCAAGTGCTCTACCACTGAGCTATACTTCACATGGAAATGTATTTTAAAGCATGTGAGGTTTGAGGTGTTTTTTGTTTTGTTTAATATTATAGTACTTCTTAAGAAAAATTTTCAAGAAAAATACTTAAAGAGCTTGTTAAAATGGAGCTTTCTAACATCTTACTTAATAGGTCTGAATTAGAAATAGAAGGCTTTCCATTTCTAACATGTTCTCAGATGAGGTTGATGCTGCTAGTCCAGGGATCACACTTGGAGAACCACTTCTATAGCTCATAGATTCTTTTTCAGGAAGCTCAAGTACACTTGTTTTTTGTTGTTGTTTGTTTGTTTTGTTTTTTGTTTGTTTGCTTGCTTTACTATAAGCACATTCCCCTCTTTCCCTAGATTACAGTACTTTTTTTTTTCCTACTTGCCCCATGCCCCATAAAAACAGTAAGATTGACTGACTGGTTGATTTTTAATGTGTGTGGTCCTGGGGATTGAACCCAGAGGTGCTTTACCACTCAGCTACAACCTCAGCCCTTTTTATTTTTTGAGACAAGATTCTCAATAAATTGTAGAATCTGTCCTCAAACTTGGACTCCTCTTGCCATAGCCTCCTTGGATTAAGGATGTGTACCACCTTGCCTGGCTAAGATTTACTCCTTTAAGAAAGCATCCAAAGTAGTCTTACCACAATTTCTGTATCACCCTCCAGTCCTATAATGTATATCAATTCTATATAGTTGGTATACAAGCAGTAGTCCTCACTGTGCACAATTCTTATAAGTATAAATACCAGTTATGACAACATATTAACAGTGAGTAATTGCATACAATCTTCCCTGTTTGCTCTGATCACTACATAGATAATAGATGCACATCATAATCACTGGCAAGTTGTGCCACCTCATTCATGATCTGTGACTAATCACTATTCACCTATCATTGAGTTCGTGTACAGAAAAGAAGCATACAATTGTGTTACCTCCTTATCTTCCAGTGTTAAACCCATGTAATATTTGTAAAAGTGGATACTCAAAAGAGGGAATTGGCCAACACAGATTAAAATAAAGAAAAAAAAATTAATATTGCTAGAAATGAAATTTGAATCATACTTACCTGGAGTTATAGAAGAAATAACTGACAGTACAAGTGTTGACACTCCTACTCCTCAAGAAACTCTAGATTTTCTGCTAGAGGAACTTAGTGAAGGCTACTCTGTTGACATAAATGAGGAAAATTCTTGTGACATAAAAAGTGAAGAAGTGACAGCAGCATAAGATTTTATATTAAAGGAACTCCTGGGATACTTCGTGACATTGAATGCTCAAAGGATGTACTGTTTGAAGCTATTTCACCATGACATAGAAAAGATGCTTTCTTTCTACATGAGTTGTTTAAGAATGCAACAAGCACTATTCAAAATATTCTTGATAAGGAATTTTGGCGGTGGGGGAGTAGCAGGAATTTGGCCCAGGAATGCTTTACCACTGAGCCGTATTTTATTTTTGAGATAGGGTCTCACTAAGTTGCTGAGGCTAGGTTTGAACTTGTGATCCTCCTGCCTCAGTCTCCTAGATCGCTGGGATTACAAGCATGTGACACCATGCCAGGCTGGTTTTATAAATAAACTAAATACATACTTTGCTGTTTTTTTCATTTCCCTATGCACTTATAATTGATGGAAAATTTGTTTTGACAGAATACTTAAAGGTGGTAGAATAATCATAGTTTTTAGATTACTTATATAATATCATACATAATAATCATATGTTATTAAAAATTGCTTGCATAGTTTTCACCAGTATGATCATTTGTATGGTCCTGCCCTGCAAACAAAGCAAGGCCTACCTATGTATATATAGGTATACATGTATGAACGCATGCATACAAAGCCTTTATTTGTACTATATAAACAGTGCCTCCCAACTTTGACACATCTGAAAAACATTTGTACAACATACTGTGATGCACAGAGATCTCAAGATTGCTTGTAAGTGAAGGGCATTGGCCAGAAAGCTTTTATCCTCCCAAGCCCTGCTCAGCTGCCCCAAGGACTAAGAAGATAAGTATCTCAGGCATATAGTTAATTCATTTTAAGCTCACAGGTCAGGAAGCTTCAAGGTTGATAGTTGTAATCTTAAGGAGGTAGACCTTCATAGTACTTAGGATGATTGTCTGTATAGTTTTTTGACAGACTGTATTTGATGTATATTATAATATGTACTTTTTTATTGAGTTTCCTTAAAAATATAAGAACTGTTAGTCTCTTCAAGGCTTATTTTGTAAGCATCTAAAAATATAATATGCCAGGTGTGGTGGCACACATCTATAATCTCAACAACTCAGGAGTCTGAGGCAAGAGGATTGCAAATTCGAGGCCAGCCTCAACAATTTAGGCTCTAAGCAACTTAGCTAGACCTGTCTGAAAATAAAAAATATAAAGGGTTAGGGATGTAGCTCAATGGTTAAGTGCCCTTGAGTTCGGTCCCCAGTACCAAAAAATAAAATAGCACTTAATATCCTTTTTCTATGTTATTAAACCATTAAAATGTACAAGTTTGTTATTAGAAATGTCACTATATAATTTTTTGCAAATGTACACATATACTTATGAAAATAGACCAAAAGGACTAAGATGACAGTATGTTTGTGGACGACAATGCAGTTAAGCCATCAACCACACTAAAACGATAATTGTTATAGATAGGTATATTAATAACCATATGTCATAGGAAAATATTTGCAAAAAATTATATATTATGCAGGTTTGGGGCATAGTATTCTCTGTATGTTCATTTGGTTAATTCTTTTTTTCTCAAGTCTTTTATATACTCATACTCATTTTTTAATCAGCATATTCTACCAATCCCTTAAGATATGTTAAAATCTCCCTAAATTATGAATATTTATTTTTAATCTGTTATCTTAGTTTTTTACATTATATATTAGGCTATGCAACTAAATGCACATAAATTTAAAGTTACAAAAAAGAAATGTCACTGTATAATGACTGTTAGGAAAAAAGACGTGAAACTCAAACTTTGTGTAACAAGGCTGTTGGAACAGATGGATTTGTTGTCTAGAAGGAAGGCATCTGTTAATAACGTTTCTAATTGAATTCTTTAAGCATAAAGCAAATGAAATTAAAGTGGGCTAGATATAAAAATGAGATATCAAATTATATGTATTTTTTGTTGTTCCTATGATTGACATCAATATGCCTGGTAATTAGACAACCCAATATTAAGAGTTTAAAAAAATAAAAATCTAAAAACAGTATTATTTTAAAACAATATCACTTTTAGTCATGGTGAGTGTTTCTCTTATTCTCCTTAATAAACCATGACTTGATTGTATAACATTTGTCTCAGGGCTAAGTTTTGTTTCACTCTTCCTTGGTTTGGTATATCATAAGGCATCAGTGATGTGTCTCAACCCTGTTTTGTTTAAAACATACACATGACTTTTTAAAATAGAAGTGTTATTTTGGACATGTACTGTTTTGCTTTTTGGAATTCTAGATTCATATCATGCTTATAAAAAAATAAAGACTTTGAATCAGGCATAATCCTATGCACCTATAGGATTATAGGTGCATGCCTATAATCTTAGGTGCTCAGTAGATTGAGGCAGGAGGATTGTAATTAGGGATTACCCTTAGTAAATTAGTGAGATCCTGTCCCAAAATAAAATTAAAGGGGCTGGGAATATACTCAGTGGTAGCATGTACAAGGCCCTGGGTTTAATCCCCAGTAGTGCAAAGAAAAATTACTAAACAGACTGCTTAAACCACAAGAAATCTCATGGTGTACTTTAAATAATTAGCCATATTTTTTATAATCTAATTTTCATCTTAAAAACCACATGTGTAAAGATACATAGAACATGCCCAGTCTATAAATTTTGATTTTTAAGTGCTTGTTTTAACAATAAGTATATATTTTCCTTGAAAAACTCAATAAAAATGCAACTTTAATGGAAATTAGAAATAGTAATATTAGAAGAGTTATTCTTTTTTTAATCTTTTTAAATTTTTTTTTCAGTTATTAATGGACCTTTATTTAAGTAATTTATTTATATGTGGTGCCTGAGAATTGAACCTAGTGACTGACACATGCTAGGCAAGGGCTCTACCACTGAGCCACAACCCCAGCCCTGAACAGTTATTCTTAAATTGTTGGCTTAGGGATTATTTTGTGTTTGTGGATATTTGTATAAACTTTTCTACATTCAGCAAAGATTTTTAAATGAATATGTATTTCTTTTATAATTTGATTTTTTTGTAATTTTAAAATATAGCTTTGCTCGATAGACTTGATGAAATTCGTATTATAATTATTAAAATTTTGTAAAAATTTTCTTGAAGGAGAATGGGTGACTTGTTGGGCTTTTGTTTTTTAAATACCTTGTTTGCTTTTTTTTTTAAGTTTGATATTTTATTTTTAGGGCATATTGATGCATTTACTTCAAAGCTTTTCCTGCTAGAAGAAATTACCTCAGAAGAATTAAAAGAAAAACTTTCAGCACTCAAGTAAGAAAGTTCACTTTGTGACAGAATTGAGAAAAACTTATTAGTATGATAACTAGTTTTCCTTTACTTCTAAATATTAAGTTTGCCCATCCTACCAAGCGTTTTTGTATACCAAAACTAAATGAATTTATTGTACTCAGAACTTTAAATGCCTAAATGCAAAGGAAAATAACTTATAAATATTATCTCATTTGTATCTCACAATTTTCTATGAAAGGCTGGTGTAGTGTCTTTGCCATTTTATATATGAGAACTAGAATTTATAGGTCCTTGCCTCCAGAGCACATTTCTGAGCTAATGTCAGACAGTCTAGCTCTTAGTTGGTATGTTGAATTCACCACTTAAATGAGAAATTGTCTTAATTTACACTAATTTCGTAGTACTAGCTCTGAGGCTTGATGTTTTTTTAAGAGTCCCAGATTCAAACTTGAACTCTCTGCTTTAAATATATCCTCTTTTGTTTCTAAGAATTGCTTTTCTTGGGCAGTAACTTTTCTTTACACATGTGAATAGAAAAACTACTATACCCCACTCTCTGCCTGCCTCACTTCTCTCAATGAAAATGATTTTTTTTAAAGAAATATTAAGTTAGGATCTAGAAGAGATACTAAAAAAAAAAAAACCAGAATAACATTTAATTTCCCTTTAGTTATCCCATTCTAATCAGTAGCTTCTCTGTCATTGCATATTTAAAGTACCCATCAAATATTTGAAAACTAATTTACACCATCTTTAAAAGCAATACTCTTCTGTATTTTTAAAAGTATGTGATTTCAACATACAACAGTGATCTTTTTATAACTGCTTAACACAAGGCCAATACTTTGATTATAAAAGAAAATCAAGAAATAACAAAAATAAAAGTTTATCATTTTTTTATTCAAATGTTTAAAAGTTTAGCATTCTGTTTTATATTGTCACATCTGTTTTCCTATGTTATTGAGGGCATTTCTTTTCCTGAGAAGCTATAATTATTAATAATTAAGTGTTTTGGCTTAATTTTATATAAATTTCTTCTGTTTAATAGGGTTTCAAGTTTATTTAACATTCTCCAACACATTCTAAAGAAATTAAGTAGGTAAGTATTTTTTGGACACTTTGCGCTGATTTGTCTGATTTTCTTAGGAAAATATTCTTAGAAACTTTGAAAATATGTTATTAACAATCAATGAGAAAGACTAGAAGTACAAGAATTATTTTATTGAAGTTGAAATTGTAAAAAATACAAGTAAAAAGATAATGTGATAGTATCTGCTTTAATGAACTTGCAAATATATTTTCTAAAAGGCCATTGTATCGGTTTCCTATTGTCCATATAACAAATTGTCCCTATTACAAGTAGCTTAAAGTAATATGAATTTATAGTTCTCTTTATAGTCCTGAAGACCTGAAATCCAGAATCAGTTTCACTGGCTAAGGTCAAGGTGTCAGCAGGCCTGCTTTCTTCTGGAGCTTTTTTTTTTTTTCTTTTCTTTTCTTTTGATACTGTGTCTTGCCAAATTATCCAGGCTGACCTTGAACTTGTGATCCTCCTGTCTGAACTTCCAAAGTTGCTGAAATAACAGGCGTACATTGCCAAGCCTTCCTTCTCTCTCTCAGTTTCTAGTACTCAGCTGTATTCCTTGACTTGCAGCCCTTTCTTCCATCTTCAAATTTCATCACTCAGATGTCTGCATCCAGATGACACTGCATTGTCCCTACTGTAATAGTATTTTCCTCTGCCTGCTTCCTGTAAGGACCCTGGCCCTACTCAAGTAATCCAGGATCATCTCCTCATCTCAGAATCCTTAATTTAAACACTTTTGCAGAGCCATTAAAGTTAATGTATTCACAGGTCTGGAGACAGGATACAGACATCATGGGAGACCGTTATTCAGACTAACAAAGTTTTTGTTCAGGACAAAGAAGCCACAGAGAACTAGTAACCAAAGTTTTTAAGTCTGTGGCAAATTTAAGAATATGAATTCTCCAAATGATTATTTGTCCAACTTATATGAATTTTTACTTACTTTCTGTCATGAAAAGAGAAATAGACAACAATTCAGTAGTCTGAACTCAAATTTCCAAGTTCAAGTTCTAACTCTCCACTTAAATTATACAACCAGATGTGAATTTCCTTATTTGTAAAATAATGTTGTCGGGTACAGTAAGTACCTGAGTACTTTTTAGTTCTAAGCAGGTACAGTACGTATATATGAAACTTGCCAGATGCTTTTGAATTTTTATTGTCAATCTTATTTCACTTGTTACTAATTTTCTTATTTATTTATTTATGGTGCTGGGGAGTGAAAACCTCACACATGCTAGGCAAGCACTCTACAATTGAGCTATATTCCCCAGTTCGTATATTAGTTTTCTATCATAGCTGTAAAATATCAGTTTTGTAAAACAACACAAATTTATTATTTTGCAGTTCTAACTGGTCATACTGGGTTAAAATCATAGTATTCACTTGTCTGAATTTGTTTCTCAGTAGGATTTCCCTGTGAGTCTTTTCAGCCTCGTTCCACGTTTAAAGGCTCTTGTGATTACATTGGGCCCACTTGAATAATCCAGGAAAATATGACCATTTTAAAATTAGCTGATTAATCACCATAGTTCCATCTGCTACCTTTCCCCTTTGCCATGTAAGATAACCAGGGTGTGGAAAAAAAAAAAAAACATTTTTAGGAGGCCACTATTCTGCCTACCAGAGTTGTATGTCTTTATATTTTTTCATGTACATTGCATTCGTATGGCATGTGTATGATACTTGTCCTTGGAGTGTCTCATTCTCCATAAATTAAATACATTGCTCTGGAGCAGGGCAGGATGGCACAGCTTGGGAGGTTGAGGCAGGAGGATCACTTGAGCCTAGGAGTTCAAAACCAACCTGGGCAACATAACAAAACCCATCTCAAAAAATACGTATACATTTTTCTGTAAACCAAAGTTTTCTTCATTTTTAGTGATTTTAGTGATTTTCATTAGTAAAATCTCAATCTTTGAAATGTTATTTATTCCTGCTTCTTTATCAATTATTATTTCCTTATATTAAAGTGATCAAGAGAAAAAAGTTTCTAAAGGATAAGAATAATTTTGGGGACCTTCTTCATCAACATCTATTACTTTTAATTTAAAAAGTTAATGAAAATGCCTGAGTGTGGGGATATGTGCCTGTAATCCCAGAGACTAGGGAGACTGAGGCAGGAGGATCCCAAGTTCAAGGCCAACCTCACTAACTTAGCAAAGTACTAAGCAACTTATCAAGACCCTGTCTCAAAATGCAAAAGGACTGGGGATGGAACTCAGGGGTTAAGTACCCCTGGGTAAAATCCCCTGCACCAAAAAAAGAAAATGTTAATGAAAATGTAACTTAAAGATTTGTAGGAGATCTGTATAACTGAAGTATGATTAATCTCTTTTTTTATTAATGTGAGAAAGAACTGTTCCCCTTTGATCCAGAAAATGTGTAATCCCAAGAAAGCACAGTGTATTAATCATCCTATTAGCTCTTTATGGTTATATATTGAATCCCTTAAAGCTTTCTAAGAAAAAAAAGAAAAATGTGGATTGGATGTTTGACATAACTGATTATTGTGACAGTAGAGGATCGTGATTAAGCCTGTGGAATTTGACTGCCTGGGTTTATATATAAACCCTACTATACCCACAACTTTGGGCAAATTGCTTCACATCTCTAATTTGTTTATTTATCACCGATGTGGAGTTAATAATTAATATTATGCCTTGAAGATTTGTTGCAGAGGATTTAATGAAAAAATGGATATGAAGCAGTGTAACATTTGTTGGTTCGTGATAAAAATTCAATATCTGTTGGCTGCTATTGCTACTATTATCTCATAATAATACTTCATATTATATCTTGGTTGTTCCATCAATAGTTTCTGCCACTTTATTTTAAAGTACTGGACGTCATAAACATGTAACATTAACTTTCTCTCATGTCTTTTGTCACTTTTATAATTTAAAATAATTTTTATTATAAGATCATTTAACATGAGCTCTACCTTCTTAAAATTTAAGTGTACATTTCAGTATTAACATTAACCTGGGGGCTGGGATGTGGCTCAAGCGGTAGCGCGCTCGCCTAGCATGCGTGCGGCCCGGGTTCGATCCTCAGCAGTACCACATACCAACAAAGATGTTGTGTCCGCCGAGAACTAAGAAAAAATAAATAAATGTTAAAATTCTCTTTCTCTCTCTCTCTCTGTCCCCCTCTCTCACTCTCTCTTTAAAAAAAAAAAAAAAAAAAAAAACATTAACCTGTGTCTGCTTCTATCAATTACTATCTGTTAATCCTCTACTTCTACCTATTAACTTATATTACTAGAAATAAAAATTAGGATGTTGAATGATGAAAATGTTGAGAGACAGATGTTTTCAGGAAGCATCTGTTCTCCATAGATTAGAAAAATAGGCAGATTGTTTTTCTATTAGATGATTGAAATTTTGCAAATTGCCTAATACATAATAAAAAGAAAATGATCAGATATTCTGAACTTTGTACTAAAGTTCCAAAGTTCCAAAATAATTTAGTTGCCTAAAAGGCATGAAAAGACTTTAAATCTGAAGTCTACTTTTATTGGTCTATTTTATATTTTAGAGGTTGTGGTTCTATGCCTATAATTGTTTTCAGTTTTATTAATAGATTGATCTTCAATGGTGTACTTAGCTTGCAGGAGGGTTCCTACTTGTTGTCTCATGCAGCAGAAGATTCTTCACTCCTGATCTACAAGACCTCTGATGGAAAAGTTACTAGAACAGCATACAACTTGCATAAAACACATTGTGACCCTCCTGGTGTACCTTCTAGTCTCTCAGTTCCTTGGGTCCCATTAGATCCCAGTCTCCTATTACCATATCATATTCATCATGGACGGATACCTTGTACTTTTCCACCCAAATCACTGGGTCCTGCAACACAGCAAAAGGTAAAGTCTTTTTGAAATCAAATGTTCTATTAGATTGTTTATTATTAATTTGTTTCATTCACTGTACTTCAACCTGAGGTCCACATTTCCAAGTTAATTACAACTACTATTCTACTACCAATATCCATAAGAAGGGTAGATAAAGTTGTATGCTCTACCATGTCCAGTCTTTTTGTCAATGGAACTTTCTATTTTTATAAGGTTTATAAACCAACAAAAGAAAATTCTAGCTTGCTTCATGGGTGCATGGGTAAGGCAGCCACATAGTTAAATCTCGATGTTCCTATAAAATAAAAAGTTGTATTTGCAATTTATATTTATGCCCACTCTATTCAATTTTATTAAATATTTGAGACAATTTGCAAAAGAATACATACAATAAAATTATGATATAATTAAAATTGATTGCTAGGATATGGAAAAATTAAAATGTAGTAGTTAATGGAGTGCTTTGTTATAAATATAGCTGTAGTATTAATGTCTATATTATGTTCTGCTAACTCAATATTTATTAAATTACACGTTAATGTTGCTGTCTTTATTAAATTCCTCCTAGAAATCTCACTTGAATAATAATTTATTTATCTAAAACCTACAAAGCTGTGGCTAGAAATACTTTCCACCATGTCACTTGTTCTCTGTATATAATTTAAGAAATTTCAATTTAAGTTTAGTTGTAGGAAAAATTCTGCTATCTGAATATTCAGGAGACAAAACCTAGTGTGTTTTCCTTTCTGCTGCCAAAAAAAAAAAAAAAATCTTTGAATCAAAATTACTGAATTTTATAATCTTTTCAATGTTATTACCCTCAGAGAATTTATCACTTGTGTACCCTTTGAATGTTCTATTCTTTTTTCCCTTCTATATTACAGTAAATTAATCTGTAAATGTCCTTAAGTCCTTTTGAGAAATAGCTAGAATGCAAATATTGAGGACTTTTTTTAAAACAATTTACAGTGAGTAGGGTTGTTTATGTTTTTTAGTTCTTTACCTTAATGTTAGAGTTTGGAAGGATTTGTTTGTTTATTATTTATTTATTTCTGCTGGGGATTGAACCCAGGGCCTTCTGCATGCTAAGCAGCTATTGAACACTGAGCTCGTTGTACATTCTTAGTTAACATTGGCCAAGAAAATATAAATATGGTTAACCAGTTGAGATCAGTGAAAGAATGGAGAGGGCTGGGGATGTGGCTCAAGCGCAAGCGATAGCGCGCTCACCTGGCATGCGTGCGGCCCGGATTCGATTCTCAGCACCACATACAAACAAAGATGTTGTGTCCGCCTAAAACTAAAAAATAAATATTAAAAAATTATCTCTCTCTCTCTCTCTCTCTCTCTAAAAAAAAAAAAAAAAAAAGACTTTAGACAGTTAACTGTTAGCATCTTAAGTTATTTTATCTACAGTTTTGGTTGACTGTCCCTAGTTACATACAATATAAATGGTGGTTTTTATAACCTCTTAAGGAAATAATCATTGAAAACCATTTTTGAAGATCTGTATTCTTTCTAGAAGAATGATTTTCTCTTTAATTTAGAAACACTGATTATAGTTTCTGAACCATAACATATAATTCTGTGCAGGGGTTGCTTATTCTTCTTAAGTGAAAATTAATGGTTTAATGTCTTGACTTCAAACAACTATAAATAGAAGGATAAATTTATTTGCCCAAGGTGTTTTTAAAAAAGAACTGAGTAATATTTTTATTCTTCCCTTATTGATACAGATTAACAGTAGAATAATATTGAGTACCTTATGTTTTTGAAATACTATCATGATTTACTTTTTTAAAAATGTGGTCCAAAAATGTGCTTTTGTTTCTTTATTATTTGTTCTTTTTAGTTTTACATGACAGTAGAGTGTATTTTGACATACCATACATACGTGGAATATAACTTCCTATTTTTGTGGTTGTATATGATGTGAAGTTTCAATGGTTGTGTATTCATATATAACCATAGGAAAGTTAGGTATGGTTCATTCTACTGTCTTTTCTGTTCCCATCAAAATGTGATTTTGTATAATAAAAAATAATAATAATAATTTATTTGGAAAAGGAAAAATTCTATATGTTCAGGGTTTGATTATGTAAATATATATTTTAACAATTAATTACTTGTATATCATATATATTTATTTGTATTTTTAAGATACTTCATGTATTCAATTTAGGAACAAATATTTAGCGAGTTTAACCAGGACCAGGCTCTTACATAGCCCAACACTAGGTACTATAGACAATGAGATAACCAAACTTAGTTTGAGATTTTATATGTGTGTGTGTGTGTGTGTGTAAGTCAATAGAACATTTTGGATGTAATTATGATATAACAATCTAGCCCTACATTTAGTGGGGATTACCCCCATCTTCCTGCTTTGCTCCTAAGCAGACCATGGAAATAAGACTTTCTACTTTTTTTCTTTTCCTTCAGCTAAGCACCAATAGGGATTTTTTTAGCCTTAGCAGAAATGGGGAAAAACCACAACTTTAAGGAAACTGGGGAAGAAAAAACCTGTATGAAACATAAATCATCTGCATATCCTCTCCATGTACAGACTCATATAACAAATGTTTTTGCCCCAATGTGATTCCTTAGACCCTAATCTACTTGAACATAGAACTCACATCTGTATAGTGCCTTAAGGCACTAACCCTGAAGAGACCCCAGTAGACCCTGTGTCTGCCTCCCTGCTGCATCCACCAGAGGATATATGGAGGAGTTCATTTTACTTCCTGTGCTACTTCTGACTTTTGCAGTCTTTTTGCAGCAGTTTCTTACTTCATACTCTTTTCTCCTACAATTTCTGTAATGAGCATTTATTTTACACACACATACCATCTTACAATGGAAGTCTTCAATGCTGACTTTCCTCAAAGATATAGTAGATACAATTAGTATAGTCAGTATATCTTTATAAGAAATACCAGCTATGTAGAGAGTGATATAGATATCTAAAAATCATAGCACTTTCTGGTAGAAATGTTATAAATGTTCATCAACCTCAGACAATCTGGCAGATTCAAATCCTTAAGTTTGTCCTTTCTAATCATGTCATTTTAAACCTAAATAAATAAATAAAATTTAAAGGGAAAAAAAAAATCCCTTTAAGAGGCAGTAAATAATAGGTGAGGGACACTGGAGTCTGATCCTTTCTCAGTGAACCAGTAACCCATTGAAGCAATACCAGCACTGCTTCTGTTGGGTTTGGAATATGAGAGAGTGCTTGGAGTTCCAGTATCACCCTTAGTGTGCCCAAGTATGGGATTCACTAGATAGGATGTGATGAAACAAAGTGTGAGTGGTGGCTGGGGAAGATACAGGCAGATACGGGCAGATTCTGTGGAAATAATTTCGGGTTACACAGCTTTCATCCTTCTCTGTGAGGGCTGGCTTTCTCCTTTACATATTTTAAAAACTTTCTGCCCTCCCTCCTAGTAGCCAAGGAGGTGACAGTATTTCCAGATCTTATTCTTAAACAGGACTATGATTAGCAAGGGATTGGGTCCAAAGAATGACCTTCCTCCCTTACACAGTGAGCTAGAAAAGGAGAGTGAGGAGAATAGTACACATGAAGGTGCAAGTAGCACCACTGGTGTCCCCCAAGCATCCTTCTTTCCCTTTGCCCATCCTCTGTATTCCTTTTTTGTTTTGTTTTTTCTTCTATGTTTATTGTTTTTTCTTTCTTCCCTCTTGGGCTTTTTTTTTTTTTTTTTTTTTTTTTGTACCAGGGATTGAACCCAGGAGCAATTCACCACTGAGCCATACCCCTAGCCCTTTTTATATTTTATTTTGAGACAGGGTCTTCTTAAGTTGCTTAAGGCCTTACTAAGTTGCTGAGGCTGGCTTTGAACTTGTGATCTTCCTGCCTCAGCCTCCAGAGCCACTGGAATTACAGGTGTGTGCCGCTGTGCCCAACGACTTTTCTTTGTCTCTCCCTTTCTTCCTTATCTTATTGTCTGTCCTTTTTTTCCATGTAATTTCTTTTCCTTCTTCAGCACCTCTGACTTGCTTATATTTTCTTTCTTTTGCCTTCATATTTCTTATTTCTTTTTTTCTCATTTCTTTTTTCCTTTCCTTAAGCATAATTAGTACAAACATATTATTCAAAAGCCCTGTCATTCCCTTTTATTCTAATTGAACATTTCAGCCCCTTCCAAATTTAACATAGTAGTTTTAAAAAAAAAAAAAAAAAGTGAGAGAGAGAGAGAGAGAGAGAATTTTTTAATATTTATTTTTAGTTTTCGGTGGACACAACATCTTTATTTTTATGTGGTGCTGAGGATCAAACCCAGCGCCCCATTCATGCCAGGTGAGCACGCTACCTCTTGAGCCACATCCCCAGCCCCAAACATAGTAGCTTTTCCATTCACTTATCTATCTTGATCTGAAAAAATTGTACTACTTAAAACTATATCAGATTAAAACTTGTTTAGTAACAGTTAACCATGGGACTGGCGACCAAAAATTTAGAAGATTATATCCACGATGATTAGTACATATAGAAATAATACAGTTTACTATATATAGGTATGTTGTAAATATATTAAACTATTTTGTTCTTTGCTTTATCTCTTAGGTTGGTGGAACCAGAATGCCTACACGCAGCCGCAGGACTCCAGTTTCCATGGAAACCAAAAGCAGTTGCTTGCCTGCTCAGCAAGTTGAAAATGAAGGAATAGCTCCAAATAAAAGAAAAATAACTTAAGGACTGTACTATGGAAAAGAAAAATTCAGAAGAACCACTTATGTTTAATTTTGAAAAATTTGAGGAGAACATGATCAAAAGATCAGTAGGCAAAGGAATGTTTTTCTTTTAGCATTCTTAAGAATTTTTAGAGTGCCTTGAAAAAATGCTAGCTATGAGAAATGAGTGTTTCTACTAAAATGGAATGTTTCACTCTTTACCCTTGAAGTTTGAGAGAACCTAGGTACGGTTTCAGATTACCATGGCAGGGAAATGAAGAAAATATTTTTATATTATACCGTTTTCTAAAAATTGTAAACAGGGAAATAACTTTTTTTTCCAGGAATAACATTTATCATTATATATTGTTTAATTTGAGTTATATTGCTGATATTTGAGACTAGCTCAAAAGGTTAAATATTATCACTATCAGAAATGATTATGAGCATTGTAAACCTTGTTTCTGATGGATTTTGACACTTTTTTATTGCTATAAAATGATAAGTCATTGAAGGTTAATAAAGGTTAAAAACTTTTTGAAATTTCATTGCAGACACTAAAGGTAAAGAGAAAAACTTTCTGCCTCTGAAAAGTCACAAGTTAATGTTTTCATGTTGGGCAACCATCAGTTTGTTAAAAGAAAACTAGTTGTATAACAGGTTTGGTGATGAATGCCCCTGCTTCTTGGCACAAATTCCAGATGATTGTTGAAATATGCTACTGGAAGTAAAGATGAGGGTATTTTCCAGGAAAAAAAATTTCTGTTGTTTAAAACTGACAGGGTTAAATGGGATGTAGAGAGCCTAAGCTAATTTTTTCCTCATTTATTCTAAGTAATTTAAATTTTATAGGACCATACATTAATTTAAAACCTGGCATAATTTGCTGATGTTACTATAACCACTTTGAATTTAAGAAGGAGCAGAGTTGTTTAATTTTGTAACCCTGTTCTTTAATGTACATTAAAAGTATCAGAAATATGTGTCATTTTTAAAATATAAGTTTTGTAATTCAAGACAATATTTGCCTTGTTTTTATTATTTATGAGTTCTACACTAATATAAGAAATTTGACCTAAATATCTTCTCATATATTATAAATAACAGTTGAAATTTTTTCTTCAACTATGAAGTTTTGTTTTGAATTTATTTTTTATTGGTTATAAGGCATTTTTATTAGTACAAATTATTTTGCGTATATTAATTTATTTTTTATACTTTTATTTATTTCCATGTGATGCTGAGGATCAAACCCAGGGCCTCTCATGTACTAGGCAAGCACTCTACTGCTAATCCACAACCCCCAGTCCGTTTTGTATATTTTAATATATCATTTCCTCATCCTGCCATTATCTTTTATAAAACACTTCACCCCCCTACCTTTTTTAAACTTTATCACATATTCCAGAAATGTTTTAGTTATGCCTCATTTGTCAACAAGCCAAAGGAAAGGGAGGGATTCCATTGGAATTAGGTCTTTTGAAAAATCTGGACAATGATTGCTTTAAATCTCTGAGTGCCAGAAAGACTTGGCTTTTGCCATTTTTAACTTGAGGGTCTTTTTTTTTTTCTCTCTCTCTCTTTGGTACTGAGGATTGAACTTGGGGGTACTTTACCACGTAGCTACATCCCCAGTCCTTCCTTCCTTCCTTTTTTTTTTTTAAGTTGTAGTTGGACACAATATCGTTATTTTATTTATTCACCTTTATGTGGTGCTAAGGATCAAACCCAGTGCCTCACGCATGCTAGGCAAGTGCTCTACCACTGAGCCACAGCACCAGCATCCCAGTCCTTTCTTTATTTTTTATTTTGAGACAGGGTCTTGCTAAGTTGCTGAGACTGACCTCAAATTTGCAATCCTGTCACAGCCTCCTAAATCACTGGGATTACAGGCTTCTTAGCTCAGCTTATTTAGTAGAATATGTGTCTTGCAAGTGATTACTTTTAAATTATGTAAGCTATATATTTGGATAATCCTAATATATAAAGCTAGTTTTTCACTTTCCTTAATGTAACTTCTTAAACATATATTTTATCATGATTTATATTCTTTTTCTTACATTTTAACATGGAGACTTTATAAACAAGGAAATGACATTGACAATATTAGCAAAGATGTTAAAAAAAATCAACCAGGCTCAGTGGCACAATTCTGTAATCCCAGCAGCTTGAGAGGTTGAGGCAAGAGGATGGCAAGTGCAAAGCCAGCCTCTGCCATTCAGTGAGGTCCTATCTCAAAGTTTAAAAAGGGCTGGGGTGTTGCTCTGTGATTAAGTATCCCTGAGTTCAATCCCCGGTACAAGGAAAAAAAAAAAAAAGACATGAGGATGTGATGAGCCTGGGCCACTTATAACTCTAGTGGGAAGCATTTAATTTATACAAATGTCTTAGAAAACAAGGTAATTCAATGAGTGTTTGCAGCTATGTCCCATACCATAATAACTATTATTATTGTTGTTATTTTGGTGCATCTGGGGATTGAGCTATTCCCACAGAACTTTTTTATGTTTGAGACAGGGTCTCAATAAGTTGCCAAGGCTGGCCTTGAACTTGTGATCCTTTTACTTCAACCTCCTGAATGGCTGGAATTACAAGCGGGGACCACCCCACCTGGCCCTTCTTCAACACACAGTAATCTCTGAAAGGATGGAGCACATTTGTTTTGTTGATTGTTAAGTAACAGATACCTAATATTATTGCCTGTCATGCAGTCACTCAATAAGTTAACAAGTTGGAGTCTTCAATGAATGAATACACACACCAAGGATAGTTTTTTTTTTCCTCTGAAGCTCAAATTTTAGTGGAGAGCACATTACTTATCTATGTGATAAGGGCTCTGATGAAGTAAAATAAGAAAGTCAGGCCTGGGGCTATAGCTCAATTGGTAGAGTGCTTGCCTTGCATGCACAAGGCACTGGGTTCTATCTCCAGCACCACCAAAAAAAGAAAGGGGAAAAAAAAAGCCACCTAACCAGGTTCTGATAAATAAGGAAGATTTTCTGAGATAAAACTTAAGCTGAGGTTTAAAAAAAAAAAAAAAGAGTGGGCGTTATAAAAGAAGAATGAAATATTTTCCACAAACAAAGTATGCAAAGGTGAAAACTGGCCAGATTGTAGGCTATGGATGTGGGAGGTGAAAAAGAAAATGATAGGAGAGGGACAGACAAGCTATGTAAGACATTTGTATTTTTTCCTATGCATTGTGAAAACTAGTAGTAAAGTTTAATAAAAGTATGTGTTGAAAATGAAACTGAAAAACACTAAAATAGAAGTTAGGATGCTGTGTTACAGTAATTGAAAACAGCCAGAATTAAAGCAGTAAAAGTGGGAGTGAGCTTGAACAATATATAAGATAAAAAATGACAAATTGTTGATATGGTTGGTAGGATTAGTGGAGTATGGCTTCTAGGTTTCTTGTGAGTGATAAGTTAACCAAAACTTAGTTACTTGATATAACCAGAATTGATTATCTTTGTTTTGCAAGTTAGGAGTCCAGGTGCAACTTAGCTGGGTGCCTCTGGCTCAAATCCTCTCGTGAGTTACAGTCAAGCTGTTGACTGGGGCTGAGTCAGGTGAAGACTCAAGTGGACTTGGAGCATGCATATACTTCCAAGAAGGTTCATGCATGTGGGGTAGGTGGAAGGCCTTGGTTTCTCATTGGTGGCTGGCTGCAGTGTACATGTACCTCTTCATACATCTGCTTGAGCGATAGCTGGCTTATCCCAGAGTGAGCTGTACCGTGGAAAGACTAAGGAGGAAGCCACAGGGTTTTTTATCATCTTGTCTTGGAGGTCAAACACTGTCCCTTGTGCCATATTTTCCGTTTTATAAATAAGTCACTAAGTCCAGTTTTGAACTCCATCTCTTAAAGAGAAGACTTTGAAGATAATTCCTGAACATCTTTTTAAACCACCAAATGTGCCATAAAAACTTTAGGGAGATAGAAGAAGAATTAGGCTTAGGGTGGAAAGAAAAGAACACTTTTTAAAGGTGAGTTTACTTCCAACATGTTACATTTGATGTAGAAATAGGTGATATGTTATAGGTAGTTGGTAAGCTAAGTCTTGAACTCAAGCAAGAAGCCTCATCAGTACAGATTCAGGAGTCACTAGTGTATCTGTGGTTATTGAAATCATAGCAAAGTATAAGATGACCCAACAGAAACAGGTGGAATGAGGAAAGGGCTGTGGATGGAACCACAGGGGAAACCATACAAGTTCATTGAAAGGAGAAGTTTCATTGATATGGCTAATGAAAAGTCAGACTTATAAACTTGAAGGAATAAGAATGCAAGGTGAAAACAATGGACTCCTTCACTGCCAACTGATCCGCAAAACTTGGGAATGGATTTTGTGATTTAGATTTTTGTCAACTGCAGGGAGTTAACCAGTTCATTTTTAATTCTTCTGTATTCTGAGTTTGGATACCATGAACATTTTGAAAATATAAGAAACAGTAAGCTTGAGTAAAGATAGGAGAGAGATAATTTTTTATAATTTTTTATCAATGTGCTAAATCTGTAATTCCTAATGGATATGATGTAAAGATATTAAGATGTTTGCTATACACTATATAAGTGGTACTTTTTAATCAAACTCAAAGTATTTGATATGAAGCTTTATAGAGTTTGTCTTTGAGATGTAGAGATAAAGGGATTCATTTCATTGATCTTTCCACTTGCTGGGTTCCCTTGTCTCATGTCCAGACTGTTTACCAAGGTAAATAATGGCAGACACGCTGAAGGTATGTATGTGAAGTTTGTTTCTGACCTGCCATGCAAAGTCAAGGCTTAGATCTGTTTCTTGGTGGGTCTCCAGATGGCTATATTAGAGAAATCAACTGGTCAAGGATTTACCTTTGACAGATGTTAAAAAGTGATCAAGTAAGGGTTTATTATTATTACTATACATACATAGTATAATGTGGTTATTCTCTCAGAAATGGGGTGCAAAATCCTGAGTGTAAATTGATTGCTGTTTTGAAGAACCCTAAAGATTCTATGATAATTGGGTTGAATTTCTCTTTCCCTTTTCTGAAGAATCTACATTTTTCTTTGGGGGAAAGGAATCTTTACTACATGTCCTATCCTAGGTTTTGATTATCTAAAAATATACAGCACAGAAAATTGTGTGTGTGTGTGTGTATACACACATATATATTTATATATACATACATATATATATATATATATATATATATATATATATAAAATCTTAAGATTCACACTTCAGTAGGGCAAAACCACACAGATGCCAGAGGTTTCCAGGCCCTTCCAAGCACTACATTAACATCCTCTAGCTGCCTTTATCACTGTACTTGTTGCCTGCATGCTTTTGCACATGAATCAATGTCTACTTGGGTTTATTATCACCTATCAAAACCTTGCCTGTCCTGTATGGAATTGATAATGTATTTTGAGCAATCTGTTGGATGTAATGTATTATATTTCTCTCTGGGAATTTAAAAGTAAATAAGGTTGATTTCTGCCTTAAGGTCATGTGCTAATGTAGTTGAGGAAATAGTTATGCACAATTAATTATGATACAGGGCAGAATGTTCAATTTACACAGTACAAAGGAATAAGTAAAGAGGATACCCAGAAATGAAAAAAGCATGGTAGAAATGGCCTTTAGGCTCTTTGAAAGACAAGTTGTTGCAACACATAACTAAACCAATCAGAATCATTCCAGGTGAACTGGGCCTGCATGAAATAATCACACAGAGATAGAGATATACTTTTTTCTTTAGGTTCTGTGTTGGCTCCTCTGACTGAGCTCCCACAAAGCAGGCAAGGTGGGCAAGAAAGCACACCTCGAACCCGGGTTTTATTGGGGGAGACCTTTCCATGGAATACTCTATCCCAAAAGGGCAAAGAGGTAGGATTACAAAGGAATAGGTGAGAGTAACTCAACCCCAGTGGGTGATGCCTACTCCTGGAGCCATGCCTTGTTATCTGAGCTGAGGTAATGCCCAGGTTACTTCGAACTAGTATGGCCATGCCAGACTGAACACAAAAATTCTTCAGAACTCAGCGTATCAGGACTTAAAGGCATCTGCATCCAGGGCAGCTCCCAACAAGTTAAACATCAATGTAGACAAAAAGGAAGTAGAGGATTACTGCATGAAAGTCATGAAAGATGCTGGTTTTAGGAAATAGCAAATATATAACAAGCAAGGGAGTGGGAGATAAGGTTGGAGTGGTAAGTTAGATCTCAGTTGTAGAAGTTATTGAGTGTTGTATCCAGATAATCTTACTTGATTTGAAAGCACTGAAACAATGAAGTCTTTTCAAGTAAAGTGTTGTTAAAAGGGTTGCAGTATAACAGATTATTTTGGGAGGAGAAAGATGAATGACAAGTGTTAATTGTACAAATAGGAGGTGGATACAAAAGCATAGATTGGAAAGCTGTTTAAGAGGTAGCAGATAATAGATTGACCTCATCCCCAGAATGAGTATTTAATCGTGTAACATTGTGTCACAAGTGAGAATAGACACTGTACTAGGTGCTGGGAATATAAAGATGACTTAAAAGACCTTGTTTTCAAGTATTTATACTTTCATAAAAAGTGATATCTAAACAAGAACCCCCAAAATGTAAGTTTTGTAATTAGTTTATGTAATGTATAAGGATTGTGAAGATATAGGAACTGCTTCTACCACTTCTGTGGTAATACACACCTGGAAAGATGGGCTAGCCCATGTGGTAATACACACCTGGAAAGATGGGCTAGCATGTCTGACATCAAATTGGCCTTTTCCTTTTTTTTTTTCCCTTCCCTCTTTGCAGAGGATCGAATGAATCCCCTTTCAAACTTCATGTGCTGGAAACTTAATTCCCAAAGCAACAGCACTGTGAGGCATGGGCTTTGGGAGGTGTTTAGTTCATGAGTGGATTAAGCTATTATAAAAAGGACTGCAGGATCGGGTTTGCCCTCTCCTGCTCTTCTCCACTGTGTAGGCTCATCATTCACCCTTTCCTTCTCTTCCAACTTCCCCCACATGAGGACACAGTAAGAAGAACCATTCTTGTTAGGTGCAGAACAGGCTGAACTATGTTATCTGCAGGGCAGGCTGAACAAATGTTAGCTGCAGGATGGCCCGCACACTCAAACCCCCCTCTGTCTGGTCCTTTATCACCTGTTTGCGCCAAAGCTGAACATTCAATGCCCACTCAAGGCTGAACACTCAACCCCCCCCCCTTGTGCCAACAAGGCAGCTTGCAGACCCAGAGGCCCCGTTAGATTTGGGCTATAAAAACTCCCTCCTGCTGGGCCCCCTTCTTGCTCTTTTGCTCTCTTGTTCTCTTGCTCTGTCTCTCTCTTTATCTCTCTGTCTCCCTTGCACGCATGCTCTCTCCTCTCTCTCTCTCTCTCTCTCTCTCTCTCTCTCTCTCTCTCTCTCTCTCTCTCTCTCTCTCTCTCTCTCTCTCTCTTTTCTCCTCTGTTGCACTGCTGCAAAAAGATCTCTTGGTCGCTCTGAGTGTTGTGGTCACTTTCCTTTCATTGGTGCCAAAACACAGGAGGGGGTTAAAACCCACTTTTAGGTCCCTCTTCTTTCTAAAGTGCCACTCACTGGACAACCTGAACCCATTTTCTCAATTGCCAGAACTACTTCCACCACTGGCCTTCAGTCCTAAACCCAATGGAGGTGTCAGGAGGATTTGACCGTTGATTTTCCGGCAAACCTCTTTGCCCACCTGCGGGGAGGAAAACACCCCACCACAGCCTTCAAGGCCACAGTGGTCCCCAGGGACTCCTTCCTAGGGCAGAATAGACTCCTAGGTTCAAACTTATTCCCTTCCCTTCCCATCAGGTAGTTTACCAGCATAGGCTTTGTAGGTCTTCCTCGAAGGACTCTATAACCTCCAGGGACACACAACAGAGAACTGAACATCACCCCACCAGACCTTCATGGTTTCGGTGGCTCTCATAAAGTCCTAGTCCTCTCACCTTCAAGACTCGGCCGCTAGAGAGATGCCTACCCTCCCCTTCCTCTCTCTTCCCCTGTCTCTCTCTTTCCCCTCTTTCTGGCCCTGGGAGTATCCGGCCTCTCCAGGAAGGGTCCCGAAAAGCCTTGGCCAAGGTCTCCCATGGCTCTGGCTCAGTCCAGGACGGACGGGAACTTCAACTGTCAGGATTCGGTGACGACCAAACCCTGCAGCTCGAACCTGCCACTAAGGCACTCCTGATTTTTGGCTCTAGTGGGGATGCCCCTTTTGCCAATAAATCAGTTTCCTCCTTCTCTCTTATACTATCTTTGCATCTCCTTCCCTCTCCCTTATACTACATTTGCGTCTCTTTCCTTCTCCCCTATACTACTTTGCGTCCTCTTCCCTCCTCCTTATACTGCGTTTGCGACCTGGGTAATGTGTCCTCTCTGCCGGTCGACTCTCCCCTACATTGCCTCTTGGATAACCTCAAAACCCTCTCCTTGACACCAGACATCAAACCCCCAAAATTGATCAAATATAGCACCCAGGCCTGGCCCACTTATCCCTTAAACAATCAAAACAGATGGCACCCTTTTGGGTCCCTGGATCCCTCCATTCTAAGGGATCTCTACAATTACTGTGAGCATTCAATAAATGGGTAAAGATGACTTATGTCCAGGCTTTCTTCTTGCTCCAATCCAATCCTGATCTCTGCACCTCTTGCAAACCTCTGCAAATTCTTCTAGCCTACAAACCAGCACCCACAACCACTGATTCCCAATCTTCTCCTCCTCTGGACTCATCCACTTCTTTTGACCTTGCTGAGGAACCTCCACTCTATCACCTGGCTCAAAAAGGTCCTCACCCTCAACCTTCTGCCCCAGCCCCTAAGCGGTCACCCCCACCACCTCAGCAACCTGATTTCTCCCCTCCAATTACTAGATCAAAAACCCAAACCTCAGCCAATTCTCAGACCATTGACCCCTTACTGAGGTAGCAGTTACTGAAGGAATCCCTCCACCCACTCACTCCTCTCTTCTACTGTCAGCACCCACACCGGGTCCCACCAGGTCCTCTTACCAGCTAACCCAAAGCTCAAACGAGCTGAGGAGAGCCCTCAGACCCCTATCCAAGATCTGGGATTAAATGGCCTTTAAAGTTGCTTTGTCATCACTGAAAACAGGTTACTAAGAATTTAAAGTCCCTTATAGGCTTTTTTTGATATTCACTCCCATCCTGTTCTACTGTTCAAGTTTTCCTTGCTAGGGAAAATCCTATTCTTTTACATCTCTCCTTCCTCATTCTCAGATCCACCTCGGAGCTGCTCTCAGCCCCGCCTTCCCATTTTCCCCCTCCCTACCCAGGCCCACAGAAAAGTCATAACTGACCTTCTCCAGAAATCTTCACTATAGCTGATTTTAGGACTTTCAGCAAAAAAATCTCTACAAAAGAGTTTAATGTAGATAAACTTCCTCTTTTCATATTGCCCTGTTTTACTTGGCCACTGGCTGAAAAAATCAGCACTCCAAAAGCTAGACACCCCCCTTACTAGTTTTTCACAAAATATGTGAACAAGACCTCTGGCCTTGAGCTGGGGCTTCACAGAGATGGCTACATTTCTAAGATAAGGAAGTTACTAACTGGGCTCTATGGTAACAGCTGGCAGAGGGAGGAAAGAAAGGGAAGAAAAAGCTCTCCCCCTCCCAAGTTGCTAAGAGCCATAGCCAAGTCCGAATGACGCATGGCATTTTTGCTAGAACAGAGTGGTTGAGAGGTGACGCCAGCAAGCCATTGAGATGATAATGGTTACGTTAAGCTGTGTATGTTAGACCCCTGCTGTCCGCCTCAGCCTGCTACTTTGGAGTTCTCGGGGATTCCTGGAGAGTTCGCATTGGTTGGGGAAGTGCCGGAGGAGGGATTTCCGGTGGGTGGTTCCTGGAGGAGCTGTGTGGCGTTCGGGAGAGTTCCCGGGGAGTGTGTGTGGAGTGTGCTGGTGGAGTTCAGAAATAAAGTTTGTTTCTGCTTCAGTGGCTCGTGATTTGTGCCCAGCCAGACTGCGGCATCAAGTGTCCTTGAAAAGTTAACTTGCCCAGAACAAACAAACAAACAAAAAAACAACTGCTTTTTGTGAACTTCTGCAGACTCTGAACTCCTGAGCCCCCCCCCTTACATGTTGGGTACAAAATTCTGAAACTACCTAAACTTGGGGTTTAGGGGATTAACTGATTACAACAGAAGCAGTGTGCTCTGAATCTGGCTGCAACCAAATAAAACTGTTTCCCTATATTCGCTGCTATCTTAAGTGCCTTGCCTTGTCCATCCCTACAACAATATAATTCTATATACTTAAACATTGTTCATATTTTCATGAAATGGTAAACAGATGTGATTAATTTTGTGCTGCAAATAACAAAATATCTCTTATTAAAATGGAATAATTTGCCTAAGTCCTAAGAAATTTACAAGGATTGTTTCAAAATGTGAATAAAGAAGGAGTTAACAGATAGGAAAGAGAAATTAGAAGGTTCTAGATATGGATTTAGTAGAAGGAAAATGTGTTTCTGGATTAAGAGAGTCTATTAAGTAAATAAGAGGGTTTAAGAAAGTGATAAAGAAGGTCTGTGTACGTTGGCTATATAGGTGTAAGTGCTAAAGAAAGTCTGTGTATACAACTATGGTTAAACAACAACTGTTATTTTACAATACTGTAATATGTTATTTCTTTAAGAGCTAAACTTGATTAATATAAAACATCAATGTAATCGTGGTACTATTACTCTTCTTTGTGTATTAAATGTGTTCATATTTTCCAGGTATATAAGTCTTTAAGATAGAAGCTTTAAAAAAATTATATCAAGCTGGTGTTCTCCAAAAGGTTGCATGGTAATTTTAGGCTTATAAAAATAACATATTGGAGATTTATTTATATCACTTAATGTTCTATAACTGGACCTGTTACCAATAAGATTAATATAAAGTTCTATAAACTAGGTACAATTTAAATGAAATATCATATTGTATTAGTTAGTATTCATGTGACATCAAGCAACAATATATGTAAACTTTATAAAATGATATTTAAAAATAAAGATCAGTTCAATAATAGAACACTTTACCTAAGATTTATAAATCTTAGCCTTACCTGAGATAAGGGCCTGCCTCCCATCTTACTATATGTCAGAATGACTTCAAAGTAGGCCAGACTTCAGCTAAAGCCCAGTACTCTTAATTTAAGGTGAAACTGACTTTGCTGGATGTTTATGATCAAAACTTAAATTAAAATGGCCAAAAAAACTAATATTTCGCTCTTACCCTCTGAGTCAGTCTGAAATCCAGGGAACAGGGAACTTCTCTAGGGAGCTTTGCAACTCTGGGCCACATAACCTCCTGATTAGGGAGATTAATGAGACCACTGGAGAATGAAAAGCCAATCAGTGCACTTGCTGTGAATAGGAGGGTCATTGGAGACAGGAGACATCCCTGATGCTTCCAAGGGAAGCCACATGGTCAAGCAAGACCTGGACCCATCCTAGTGCAAATGGCACTAGCAGAACTAAGAAGCTGTTCTCAAGTTCCCCCACAGATGACCCCTATGGGAACTCAGCTGACTCTTAACAATAGATAAAAACAAAGTCAATTTTGACCAGCTTGATCTTAAACACCTACCAAAACCAGTTAAGCCAAAACAGTCATTCCTGGGAGTATTGAAAGACAAGAACAGCTAGAAAAAAGGAGACAGCAACTTGGCCAACAGGCTCCATGGGGAATGTTCAGTCAAGTATGGCCTTGGCTCCTCCCCCTCACAGGACCTCTATTAGTTCTCTTTATGTTTCTCCTAATAGGACCATGTATGTTAAATTGCCTACAGAAGTTCCTGCAAGATCAGATACACAAATTCACCAACCAGTCGGTCAATCAACCACTTCTTTAAGACTACCAGCCCTGATGCCCAAGACAGAGACCTACGACTCATGACCAACTCGTCTGGCTCCAGAGACTCTGCCCATCTAAAACCCTCTCTAACCCCTTTTTTCCAGTTTTTACAACCCCTCTTTCACTTCATAGGAATGAGAACTACTCTCTAGCAGGTCCACTCTGCTTATTCTGTCTGCTCTACAGTATCCCCACAAGGAAATATCAAACCTAAACTCCCCACACCTCAGATGAGGAGCCACTAGCACGCAAAGACTGGTAGATCAACTTCACTCATGTGCCTAGGCACAAAAAGCTTAGTACCTACTTACTTTGGTTGATACTTTTCCACGTTGGATAGAAGCCTCCCCTACATCCAGGGAGATTGCTAACACTGTCACCTCCATCCTCATCCAGCAGATCATTCCCAGGTTCAAACTTACTGCCTCCATCCAATCAGACAACAGTCCAGCCTTCACTTCTCAGGTTGTTCAACTAGTCTCCAAAGGCCTCAACATCACTTGGAGGCTCCACATCCCCCACCAACCCCCAATCCTTGGGTAAGGTTGAGAGGTCTAAAGGCATTCTCAGAGATCATCTCACTAAACATGCTATTGAACTCAGACTCTTCTGGCCCAATCTCCTGCCGTTGGCCCTCACCTGAATCAGGCAGCCCCAAGGACCCCCTCAGGCCTTAGCCCCTTTGAGCAATTCTATGGGTGCCCTTTCTTAATCAACCAAAGCTTTCCAATCACTCCTCCTCCCCTTGTGTTCTATCTGCCTAAACTCACACTTCTATGCAAACTCCAAAGGGAACGTGCAGACTGGTGTCTTGCTGTTCCATTCATTGCCTCAATCCCAGCACAACCACAAACTGAATTGGACCCTCTTCAACTGGGTGACTCAGTCTTACTTCAGGAACTGCATTCTCAATCATTGGAACCTCAATGGACAGGACCCCATACAATAATAGTTACTACCCCAATGGTGGCCAAGCTTTTGGGCCACTCTCTCTGGTACTATGTCTCCTGCCTTAAAATAGGCACCTGTTCCAAATTTCCAGTCCTGGACTTCCACCACAACCACCAAATTCAAAATTTCTCACCAACCCTCTTCTTCTTCTACTAATCATTATTCTCTCTCAAGTTTTTATCTCAAACCACAGATGCCGCTTCTACATCCAAGCAACATGGCTCCAGGATGACACCACCCACTCTCAGTTTATGGGTCAAGGCAATTGCCCTTCCACTGGCTGCAATCGGGCTGTCACCCTTAACATTACTGGATTCAACCAAGTCACCTCCGATACTTCCTAGAGTCCCTACAACAGGAACAATGGCTGATACCAAAGATCTTCTCTGCTCAGAAATGGTTTGATGCCATTGACAACCTATGGCTTCAAGAAACCTTTATGGATTTTTCCCCTTCCGAAATAACTGTCTGTAGCCACTGGATGTCATTTCTGGCTGCCCTGGTGTTCACAGACCTGGCCCCTGAACATTCCTCCACTTTCCCTTCTAGATTGCACACCACCCACCATTAAGCAGGAAGTAGCTAGAGGACTTTACGATGTCCCCTTTGTCACTTAGAAAAACAAAAATGAAGGAATATTAGGTGCAGAACAGGCTGAACTATGTTATCTGCAGGGCAGGCTGAACAAATGTTAGCTGCAGGATGGCCCATGCACTCAAACCCCCCTCTGTTTGGTCCTTTATCACCTGTTTGCATCAAAGCTGAACATTCAACCCCCACTCAAGGCTGAACACTCAACACCCCCTTGTGCCAACAAGGCAGCTTGCAGACCCAGAGGCCCCATTAGATTTGGGCTATAAAAACTCCCTCCTGCTGGGCCCCTCTCTCTCTTGCTCTCTTGCTCTCTTGTTCTCTTGCTCTGTCTCTCTCTCTTGATCTCTCTGTCTCCCATTCGTGCATGCTCTCTCTCTCTCTCTCTCTCTCTCTCTCTCTCTCTCTCTCTCTCTCTCTCTCTCTCTCTCTTTTCTCCTCTGTTGCACTGCTGCAAAAAGATCTCTTGGTCGCTCTGAGTGTTGTGGTCACTTTCCTTTCAATTCTAGGTACCTGCATCTTGATCTTGGACTTCTCAGACTCCAGAACCATGAGAACTAAATTTCTGTTCTTTATAAATCACCTAGTCAGTAGTATACTGTTAAAACAGCACAAAACAGAAAAGACTCTCACCTTTCCCTTTGTTTGGGCTAGATAAATACATTGAGAATATTGGGAAAGGGAAAGGCAAGAATTAACCTCATCATATTGGATTGGAATTGGAAATATCAGAGTGAGTGCATGGTACTTCATACATCAAGAGAGATGGAAAAACAGTTACAGCTGTTCGTGTTATAGGTATGCATACTCCATAATTTACAGAAAAGATCTGGAAGCAGCAGAGGGACTGAAGCAATTAGCACACCTAGCATCTAGATCTTGGTTTCTAAATCCCATTCATCACTAAAAGAAACAAGAACTACTTGAAGAAATTACTAATTCTCAAGATTGGGTCAGGGAAAGTATAAGATTAACTGGGAACTCATGTTGCACCAGAAAGTGTCCAAAGAATGATGGGCCATATCAGAAGAACACAGGAGCTAGCTTAAGGGAGTCTCAGGTCAGAGAAAATTAGAGCATCAAATATTATAGAAAGAGTTTGGAATCTTTTGAATAAAATAGGAATCCTTGAGTCCATATTGATAAAAATGAATAAATAATTAGGGAAGAAGGAAACAGTCTTTTCTAGAGTAGACTGCCAACTAATAAATGGAATGATAGATATAGAGAAATCATAAATTTTCAACCATTAGAGTTGTAATTTAGTAATCAGTAGATGCCCAATGTAATAGTAAAAATTTGACAACATAATTTGCATAGTTTTACATAATTCATTATTTATTTAATGAGGATAACATAACCTACTAGTTTACTGAGTGCTAACAGAACCTGGAAGAAAGTGTATAACCAAGAGAGAAAAAACTTTGTATCACCAGCAATGAGACAAGTCAATGGAGTGTTTCCCAATATATACCACGAAGAACACAGTACCACTTGTGTGATAGATTCCTGGCAAATAAACAAATCATGAGGAAATACCAGAGAAACCAAACTAAAGGACAGTCTATAAAACAAATGGTCAGTGATCTTCAAAAATTCTCTTTCCCATGAAAGACAGGAAAGCATTTTAGGACCATTCCAAGTTATAGAACACTAAATTAAAAGCAAACAAGCAAACCCCTGCATTTAATGAAGGCCACAGAAGTCATCCCCCAAGAAAGAAAAGAGTTTCTTATTTTATACACATTTTTATAATACTAACTCATTTAATGTTACTCGAGCTCATTTAAGAGCAATGAAAACATACAAACTCACAGTAAACAGTTTGGAAGATACAAAGTTTCAAAAGCTCTTAAAAACATTCTGTCTGGCAGCAAAACTTGTCTAGACCTGAATATTAGTTTCCTATTCTTCCCTGGGAAACAACATCAATAACAGCAAAAAGCTTATCTCTAATCACTGGTATGCTGAAAAGATGAACCCGTTCTTTTATTCAACTCTTGAAGCCTCACCTTCTGCAGATAATATTTTCTAATGCCAAGTACACATCAGTCATCCACAGTTTTACTAACAGGTCTTTCAAAAAGACCTCTATCCAGCTTAAACTGCTGAAACTGAACCATAAAGTTTTCTAGTTTAACCTGTTAGATGGGATTCCAAATAAACAAAGAGAATGTTGTCTGGTAAGAGTTGCACTAACTATAATCACTTCTTGAGATAGTATTTACATTTGTTCCTAAAGTTTTCAACTGAAAGTGAAAAATGGTTGGTCAATGGGTACACAGTTACAGGTAGATAGAAGAACTAAATTTTGGTGTTCTGTTGCACAGTAGTGTTATAATAGAAAACAGTAATGTACCATAGACCTCAGAGAAGCTAGAAGAAAGTTTTTGTTTTGTTCTGTTTTCCAGTAATGGGGATTAAATCCTGGGGTGTTCTGCCACTGAGTTACATCCCCAACCATTTTTATTTTTTATTTTGAGACAGGGTCTCACTAAGTTGCCCAGGTTGACCTCCAACTTGCCATCCTCCTGCCTCAGGCTTCTAAGTAGCTGGTATTGCCACATCCAGCTGGAAGAAAGGATTTTGAATGTTCTTACCATAAAGAAATTATAAATGCTAAAGATGATAGATATGCTTGCCTTGATTTGTACTTTACCGAATGTATACAGGAATCAAAATATTATGTCGTACTCCATAATACAATTTGTATTATACAATACATAATACATACTGTGTCAATTTAAACAGTAAGTGGTAGAGGGGGAAAAAAAGGCATGAGGCCATAGTGGCACCAAAGTTATATTTCTTGATTAGAAAAATCTTCAAAAATTTAAGAAGCTAGAAATTTTTTAAAAAAGAAAGAAATGGATCCAGAATAAAAAAATCAAGTGATTGAGATTTGTTTCTGAGAAAGTTAATATTCTATATAACTAAGAAGTAGTATGTATTGTATGTCCAGTTTGTATCTCATGGAATTTGTGTTTTACCTTTAACTATTTAGTCTTGGTCCCAATAATATACAAACATCACTTTCACTATTGTGAAAAATAAATAATTGAACACATTTTGCAAGTATAATGCCTGCCCTCTGCCCCACTGAAAGTGATGTGAGTTTTAATTCCCAAGTGCCACATTAGGCAGCTGGAAATAGTTTCTGTCCTGCTCCAATCTTCAGTCTCATGAAATTGCACAATGAGTTCATTTCTTTTGAGTTCAGAAAGGGTGGTGAGGTAAATTGTGAAATCATAGTACATTAGGCTTAAAGGTCTCTCTATATGTGCATGTTAGGTGCCTAATAAAGTAGTAGGTCAGCCCCTAATTCAGTTTGGCTCTTTTTAATGCTACATTCTAGTGCCTGAAAACTTTTTCTCTTAAGGAGCAAGGACTATGTAACTTAGTCAGTGCCTAAGGCCAAAATGTCATTTTGCATACAGGGGAGTGCTGAGTTTGCTGTCAGCCAAGCCTTCTGCCTCCCAGGGGCCCCATGCTAAAGTTAATTCACATCTGGCAGCGGCAGCGGAGACATCTTCAGAATGTTAGGACCGTCAGCTGCAACTTCCAGAAGAAAAGAAGTGTGAAAAGTGGAGTCTTAGAAGTAGCCAGCCCAGCGCTGGACTATGCTGGAAGAGGAAGTACGAGGAGTGAGGGGAAGAGCACTGAGGTAGGCTGCCAACTCCACCATTTGCTAAAGCGTTATCCTTCCTTGGTCTTCTCATCTGTAACGTTGGAATGAATAGTAAGGCCTTCCTGGTCTATTCTACAGACTATAGGAGATACCCAATACAAAATGGATATAAAAGCTTCTTTTAGGTTATAAATCACTGTAGAAATGTGGAGAATTATCAGATCAAATCAATGAGAGATACCTTTTGGGCTAAAAGTTGAAAAGAGTTTGCCAGACTGGAGAGGAAATTTCAAGCTGAGAGACAAAGTAGGATCAACATTGCAGTGAAGGGAACACACAGGGCGTGTTAGTAGACGGCAAGGCTCAGGCCCAGCCAGGTGCCTGTGGCAAGGGGAACAAAAGGAACTGCTATAGAGCTGGGGAGAACTTGTGAATGAGAAGTCTTGGGGTCTTGGTAAAGATGGTGGACATTATCCTGAGATGGAGAGTGATCAAAAGCTGGTTAGGAGATGGGAGTAGGGGTGGCAACATGGTGAATCTACAATATCGAGGAGTAGGACTGTATGTAATAGGGAGAGGTAGGTAGGGGACAGAGTGGAAATGGGGAAAGTCTGAGGGCAGAGAGGTCAGGAAAGGCTGTTTTTCCATTTAAACCTAAAGGCACAGTGACCACTCTTAACTGGCAAGTTGCTCACTCTTGTCTCTTTGGTGCCTAATGAGCCTGACATATTTGAGAGTGTAAGGGACCGGCGAAACGTCGTAGGAAAAGACCACAAGAGACTGGCTTCATGCATAAAGCATAAGGGGATTTTTATTGAGGACCCCGATTCAGCGCGCTGAGACTCTAGGCTCACTCAAGAAGCGAGAGCAGCCCAGAGCCCTGAGCAGGGGTTGAACAATGCTTAAGTACACCTTTTGGGGAGGAGGGGGGGGCTTTGCATACATCACAGTCTCCTTTAACAAATCACCTTACACCGTGGGAAAAATCAAACAATAATTCTTAGACTTGATTAGTACATTAATTGTCAGGAACAGGGCTGGCTGGAGTGATAGGTCTTTCCTGAGGAGGGGGGTACATTTAAACTGATTGGTTCGGACCCTGACAAGCTGCACAGGGTCTTGAATGCTTACGTGAGGAGTTGCACAGGACCCCAGGCCATAATTCAACTAAATGGCCAGTAGGGCCTTGTCCTAACTGCCTCAGGAATTTAACCCATGCTTTGCAGTTTAGAAGCAGGTTTACAATGCCTGGTCCTTTACATTTTAACTCAGGCTTTGCAGCTTAGAAACTTCACCCTTTCAAGAGAATGCAGCTAGGCCAATGAGGCTGACAGCACAGATGGCAAGCACGTTGGAGTGGGTTGTGTAACAGGGTGGTGAGTCCTGCAGTTCCTCACGCAGATGGGTCAGATGTCTCTCCTCCCTTGAGGCCCCAGACCTAAATGGATTCCGGGTTCCTTTCAGAAATTTTTCTTTGGAGAATAAAATTCCAATTTAGAAGGGAATACTGAATTTGGAAAAGGATCATTGACCACACAAGAAAGTTGCTTAAAAAATAGTAGTTGACTCTGTGATACACTCTTTTACCAACTTGGTCTTTTTCCCAATCTTTTAAAACTTGGACTCTAGTATAGAGGAAAGAAAACTGAAATTGAGTCAAGCAACTGAGCCCAGATGCCTAAACCTAAAACCCAAACTGCCTTCCCTGATGGGCTCAAGATCAGAGTCCTGATCTGAGCTCCTCAGGGGACTTCAGCATTTATTTGATATTTATGTTGTTGGTTAAATGTTCATAGTACATGCTGCAGTCTTCAAAGGGAAACTTGAGAGAGAGAAATTTTCTTAGAGCTTTTTTGAAGTATGTGGTATATTATTGCTTTTTATCATTATAACACTATGGTGCAATTTTTTTCTTCTATCCACACATCACTTAGTACCTATTGACCAATCATTTCTCACTTTCAGTTGAAAGATACTTGCAGCAGTGAAAGAAAAACTTCCCCAACCATTTTTTTTTAAAGAGACAGACTGGCCTCCAACACCTGGATTCAAGCCATTTACCCACCTCAGCTATACAAGTGTCTGAGACCATAGGCAGACTATGTCTGGCTTTTGTTTTGTTTTGCTCTTGCTTTTTTTTTTTTTTTTTTTTTTTTTTTTAGGCAAGTGCTCTACCACTGCACCACGCCCTTGGGTTAACCCCTTTCTAAAGAACAAGTACCTGGGGCTGATGTCTTCATTAGAAACTGCAACATACTTGGCTATTCCCTTGCTCCAAAAAGTGCTGTTTTGAGACCCTTGTTGGTATATGTGTTCATTTTCATAGACGTGTCATCGTCAAGGATCCCATTTCTCCACTACATTTTTGAACATTTTCTTCCCTTCCAAACAAATTAACTTTTAGATAGTGTTTTGAATATTTAGTATCTCAAAAATTCTAAAAGTTTGATCGGATTGATAGATTTCTACTTCAAACCTCATACCAGAATAATCAAATTTTCTTGAAACTAGAAAATTCCTGCTGAGTTCATGGAATAACGTTATCAAGTAAGGGCCTAGTGGTGGCTTTATGTAGCTATCTTTAACCCCAGTTGGACGGTATTCTGTCTTCCTACTAACCTTTGCCCTATTAGTCACCAGCCTTAGCTCAGAATGACCGTTAGCTTTCCTTTTCCTTTTTTTTTTTTTTTTTTGTAGTACTGGGGATTAAACCTAGGGCCTTACCCATGTCCATGCTAGGCAAGTTCTCTACTACTGAGCCACAGTCCTACCCCTTTTTATTTTAAGACAAGATCTCACTAAGTTACCCAGGCTGTCCTCCAACTTGCCTTCCAGGTAGCTATGATTGTGTGTACCCCATTCCCAAACACTGTTAACTTTTCCTCAAAACTCCTATTCAGTCACTAGGATTTGTCTTTGACTTTGAGGGAAATACTTAAGTAAAGGAGTTCCAAAAATGTTCACACAATGGTGGCATAAATCATATCTTTAATTACCAATCTTTACTAGTTCTTATACCAAACGGTTTGTTTAAAAATCAACGGTCATACCTCTCTATATTGCCACTCCCTACCCATACATAATAAATTGGTATATGTTACATTTCCTCTTTTATGGTTGCACAATGACTTCAAATAATTCTGAGTAACCGGGTGCATTGGCCAAGATGGAGTGGCCTACTTCCTCTCTCTAATGATTAACTATCCTAACAGAATTAGTCTCTCCTATTGTGCTCCCCTTGCACTCTGACTTCGTTTCCAATACCTTTGTCAAATTATACTCACTTATTTAATTCCATGAGACCTTAAGCGTGAACTGTGGTGTTTTTTCCTATTTTGTATCTGCTGTACAGCCCTGACAACATTCTGGCCCTTAGTGGAAACTTACTGGTTGCTAAATTGAATGAATTTGTCTTGAGACTTCCTTGATTGTTATACTCAGGTAGATCCTAGCAGCTTTTTTAGATACGTGGATGATCAAAACCAACTAAGTTTCCATCTGTTTCAGAATAAGCATTTCCCTCCATATTTCATTAAAAATTTTGTGAAACAATTGATAAATACGGAAGTTCATATAATTGATAATTAAAGAGGAAAATAGGGGATACGAGATATACCAAGGAAATATTTCTTGAGTTAGGCACATTATTATTTAGCTTCTCTCATGGTTGGTCGGTTTGCTGTAGTGCTGGGGATGGAACCCAGAGCCTTGGCCTTGCCAGGCTGGTATACCACCCCGAGCTACATCCCCAGCCCCCTTTTCTCATTCTTTTACAGTCCTAATAGTTTTTCTGATTCCTTCCTTTTGAGCTGAGAAAGAACCTGAAGATTAGAACTATGTTTTTTGCCCCACCCTTGTTGCTATAGCTGATGAATCATAGGAACCAGAGAAGGGAAAGACCAGTGAAATCATCTGGTTCATCTCCAAATTAGGGAGTGGAACCCTGGGATTTGGGGAAGACTGAACTGGTTTTAAGAGAAAATAGAAAAAAAATTGCAGCTAGAGCAACCCCAACTGTTTGCCTTTTGCTCCCAGTACAACCCTGAGACCACGGTATTAGAAAGCAATCAGGGACGCACCCAGGAAACCTAGATGCCTATGTGGTAAGGAGGTAAAATGAGACATGTTGCCTGAGTAATAACAATGGATTATAAATCTTTCAGTGTTTGTTTAATAAAGTTCTATAATATATGAGATTCTGTTTTAGCAGTTATCTTCCAAACTTAAGAGCTAACAAGAAACTTATAGGATTTGGACCAAAACATCCAGTTGTAAAAAGTTCCAGAAGGACTGAGGTTGGGAATGTGGACTTTCTCTGTCCTTTTCCCTCTAAATCATAATCTGACAGCATCAGTCCTCCTGACCCTCTCTACCACTGTTGTCTTCCCTTCCCCTCCCCTTCCTCCTCCTCCTGTTTTTCTCTTTTGGCATTGTTGTTTGAAGAAGTGGCAGAGATGATTTAGTATCTACACCAGTTATTCCCTCCAACCACGCCTGCATGGAGGCAGAGGACTCAGCCTTTTTACCTTTCAACTCTTGGTTTCTGTGTTCTTCCAGCTTCAGAGTCTTAGTTTCATTGCCAGTTTTGAATCTGCCCTTGTTCTTTAGACTTTTTGACAGGTCATAGTGCCCTTCTCTTTTTCCTTGGTATGAAACTTAGCTCTACTCTAATTTCCCATGTCCTCCTGTAGCATCCCTATATCAACTCTGGCCTTGTGGGTTACAAAACTGGGCTCCATCTTTCCCAACACTATCGGGGGGAGGAATATTTGTACCCCATGGATAGTGTCAGCATAAGTATGTCTTCCTTATGCATGTGTTATCATGAGTCCACACTATTAAAAATCAAAATTCCTTTGCTGCATTAGGATATTTAACAGTTATCTGTTACGATTTTAATAATAGTCTGCACAACTTCACTTTACATTGAAGTGATATTTCTTCATCATAGCTATACATTTGAATAATCTAGGGATCAAAAACATGCTGGGGTCTGATAATCCAAAGAGTCTGAATTAAAGAAAAAACTTTATATGGATATAAGTCCCTTCAGTATCTGGAGGGACTTGGTTCCAGGGTTTTCCTTCCAGCAAAAATACAAAAATCTGGAGGATGCTCAAGTCCCTTATATAAAATGACAGTGTGTTCAGGTAACTGTGTTCATCTTCCTGTGTACTTTGAATCATTAAGCTGATTATGATATATAATACAATGTGAATTCTATGTAAATAGTTATGCTGTATTGTTTAGCGAGTAATGACAAGAAAAAAGTCTGCACGTGCTAAATACATTTTTTTTTCAAATCTTTTCAATCTGCAGTTGGTAGAATCTGTGGGTATGAAACCCAAGAATGTGGAGGGCTGACTATATCAGTTACACAAGGGATATCCTTCCTGATTTGGATAAAAAATGAATATAGAGATAGAGAAAGGTCAATTGAATATGATAATAATGATCTACTGATCTCCTTATAAAGAGAGAGAGTTTGTTTATATTCAAATTACTTCCATTTAGAATCTGGGCCTTTTCAGTGAATGGATAAAACTTGCTTCTATTTAGCAGCATCCACCTGCATGACCATGATTACTATGCCTAAATCTATTACATTGGCATATTAAGGATCTAATTTTAAAACTAAAGGAGAACTTGATTTTCTAGTCAAAGTTTCTATTTTCCAGAAAAGAAACAGAACCAGAGGGTTTAGATGATTTTTCCACGTACCCCTAATTTGTATAGGATCTAGGACCAGAACCCCACCTTCTTGAGTTTTATGATAATTATCAGATTACCCAGCAACAAGGTTTACTCCAACAAAGTCAGGTCTCAATATGGAGAATTGCTGAGGCAGGAGGATGTCAAATTTGAGGTTACCCTTAGCAACTGTTAGGAGCCTCATTGGGCACAGAGATTCTAAGGATGAAAACAGAGTTCCTAAAACAGTCATAGTACCATGAGATAAAAGACATCATACAAACTATACAAAGGTTATATGAATAGATGAGTCTACCCCATGCCACCGGTTATCTTATTTATTATATTAACTTGCCTAGCAAGCATTTTTTCTTCATACATTGTAGATGTAAGCCCCACCTATGTTGTGTAATCATAGATTATGATTAGAAGAATCAAAATCAAATGAGATTTTATAGTAGCTTAAAATTTGTATTTTTACAGTGTTTATCAGTGGAAAGGGATATGATGTCCACCTTTTCCTCTACTTATACATTTTTTCTTGTTGTTTTCTTAAATATAGATGAAAATGCCATAAAGAAAGATTTGAGTGGGGTGCAATGGCACACGCCCATAATCCCATCAATTTGGAAGGTTGACATAGGACGATCTCAAATTCAAAGCCAGCCTCAGCATCTTAGCAAGGCCCTAAGCAACTGAGACCCTGTCTCTAAATAAAAAATAAAATGGGCTGGGGATATGGCTCAGTGGTTATATCTCTGGTTTAAAAAGAAAAAAAAAAGAGAGAGAGAGAAAGATTTGAATTTTTTCCCAAAATCCGGTACAGACTCTCAATTTTTTTTTACTTTTTATCTTATGTATTTATTATTGTTATCTGCTACAACTGAGAATTAAACCCAGTGCTTCACACATGCTAGGCAATTGCTCTGTCCCTAAGCTACTGCCCTAGCCCTTCCCAGGCTGTCAAATTTTAATATGTAAAAATATAGCTCTTCCTTTTACTGCAAATATATACATACACATGTTTACATGTAAAATTTAATTGATTTTTTAAAACTATCGAAGTAATTTATGTTCACTGTTAACAAAAGTAAAGCAAAATAATACATATTAGAAAAGGTGAATTTTGTCCTTTATACATATAAAGGACAAAGCTAATCAGCATCAATTTGGTATATTCTTTCATACAGTTACATATGTGTGTACATATACATAGCTACACACATACATATGTGTATAAATATTACATAAATAGAATCAAATTAGTTGTGGCTTTTTAAAACTCAGGCAATATTATGTGGTCTTTAAAATTTAAAAAATATTTAAAGCACTAAAAAACATACAGTGGACATTTGATAAAGATGAAAACAGGTATCTTTTTGTATGTTTTCATACTTACTAAGAAATATTTTATGAAAAATATTGTCCAATTTATGGGATGTATGTTGTGCTGCAGAATTAGTCTTTTCTTTCAATCAGTAAAAGAGACTTAGCACCTGTATTTACATGCATTTTATGCAAAATTATGTGGAAAATGCTGCTTAAAGAGAAAATGAGAGGGGTTGGGTGTGATGGTGCAAGACTGTAATCTCAGAGACTTCAAAAGACTGAAGCAGAGGATGTCAAATTGGAGGTCAGCCTCAGTGACTTAGACCCTGTCTCAAAATAAAACAATGAAAAGGACTGGGGAGGTAGCTCAGTAGTAGAGCACCCCTGGGTTCAATCCCCAGTACAAAAATAACAAAAAAAGAAAGCATCCAACAGAGGCTGATAGAGTTTGAAATACTCATCCTTTCAGTTGTCAACCTATAAAAATGCAGGGAATGTGCTGAGGTAAGAACTAAGTTGCTTCTAGCTCAGGAAGCATGCAAATATCCCAGTGAGTTGACCTAAGAGTGATCCTGATGGGTGGATATTTGGAATCAAATCAGTTTTTCCGTAGTTTTTTATAGATTGGCATTACAACTTAGTATGCCAGCAAGACACAGTTTTGCACTGACATTCAACTCATTCCTTCATTTAACACTACCTTTAAAAAATCTGTCCATGTCAGAACACACTTGTCTATTACATGTTTTTCTTTTTTTTTTATTGGTTGTTCACAACATTACAAAGCTCTTGACATATCATATTTCGTACATTAGATTGAAAAGGGTTATGAACTCCCAATTTTACCTCAAATGCAGATTGCAGAATCACATCGGTTACACATCCACAATTTTACATAATGCCCAATTAGTAATTGTTATTACATGTTTTTCAATATCATAGTAGAGATATTCCATAAGCCATTTAGCCTCACTAGTGGTCACTTAAAAGTGTTTCAAACTTAAAATGCTGCCATTGACGTCTATATGCACATATTATGATCAGGAGAGTTTGCTAGAAATGACATCACTGAATCAATAGTCATGAGTATTTTAAATACTGATAGACACTACCAAATTGTATTCCCATCAGGAATATGCAAGAATTCCCATTTGCCTATACTTTTATGGGAATGAGCATGAATAAAGGCCAGGTAATATATTTATGGAGATAAATCTGGTTGTAGCAGGTACAGGGTTAGACATTAACACAAAGAGGAAACAACCAAATAGCTCCTGCCTAGCTGTAGACACCAGAACAAACAAAAATAAAGCAACAACAACAAAAAAAAAACCCCAACCATTGACAAAGCAAAGCTGGGATCATCAGAGAGGGGAGGAGATGATATAAAAATGCCAAGAGAAACAGATTAGAGCCAAAAGGCCTAAAGCGTTTGGGAAGGCCTTTGCTTGAGAGAAAATAATATCTGCCCTGAGAATGAAAGAATGAGGAAAGTTCACCACTGAGGAAAGTAAGCAAGGGCCTCCAGCCAGGAAACAGGGAGGAGGACAGCAAGGAGGCAGTAATGTGCTTGGCCAGTTTGAGCCATGACGTGCTGCACGGAGGCATGAAGAGAAAGACATGGGAAATAAGGCTGGCCAGGCAGGTCAGAACCCTACTGGGAAGAGGTTCTGGAGAGGGGTCATGTAATCAGAGGAGGATCATTCTGGCTGCCTTGTAGAGGATGACTGGAGGCCAAAAGTGTCTGTTGCAGCAGAGGAGGACATTGGTTTCACTACAGATGTTTCTCTGAAAATAGAAATTGTGGTTTGTCCACGCCAAGATCACTCTGTGTGGTTTGGATCATGATCAAACCACACAGAGTGATCACCTGACTTTAACTAGGATTTATGGAGGTCTTCCTATGAGTTCAGCAGGGCAAGATGCTGAAAAGACTTAAAAAGCACCTCTGATATGCCAGGCATTCTTTAGACATTTTTCTAATCGTTAGAGTAATCCTGCCAATGAGAAAACCAAGGTTTCAAAGGTTTCACCTAGCTATGTACCTTTTCTGATACTTCCATAAGTGGCCATTTTTCTGTAAATGAGAGCTTTCTCAGTCCAACATTTTTGTGGATTTTTAAAAACGATCAGTTTAGACTACTCAATGTGATATAATAAATTCCTATCACTATTCATTTGATGATCAAATTATCTCAAAATTTTACCAGTGAGAGTCTTCAAATTGACATTATGTCTTTTTGATGTCCCCATCAGTTGTTCAAAGCTCACCTGGTATTTTCTTTGCCACAACCCTGGAAACAATCATTTCTCTAAGGAACCCTGGCTCCTTTTACTGGAGAACAGTATTTAGAAATTCAGATCTAGGTATTGAGTATAATGCATTCTTTTAATTTTTTTTTACATTTTTTAGTCATAGATGGACACAATACCTTTATTTTATTTATTTATTTTTATGTGTTTTGAACCCAGTGCCTCATACATGCTGCACAAGCACTGTATCACTGAGCCACAACCCCAGCCCAATATAATGCATTCTTATTTCTGATCCTTCATATAACCTGATTTATCTTTTCAGAATCTTTTAGAAACCTTTCTCTGTTCTTAATAATATTCTAAAATTTCACAGTGGCAGACTTTGAATTTGTTTTTCTATTCATTGTGGCTTTTTCAATCTAAAAACTCATAGACGTTAGTTTTAGAAAATTGCCTTCGGTAATTTATTTGATGATTTCTCCCCTTCCATTTTGTCTATTATTTGCATGTTGGATTTCCCAGATTGATTTGTCCCTCTTCTGTCTATGTCCTTAAATATAATACAGTTTCACATACTGACTGAATATAACAGACTTAATGAAATAACGACTTGATGGCTAGGGAGCAACTAAACCATACAATGCAGAAGGTCTGGGATCAGCCTATATCTCACCAAAATAGAGAAGATATTTGAGAAATATGGTGTAATGGAAAAAATAGTTGATTGAAAAAATATACTGTGGCTTCATCTGTGCTATTTTCTGGTTTAAGGATTGTGGTAGAATATCTGCAAAGATGATTTCCAACAATTCCTTCAACCCATGTAAATACATAACACTCTTTTTGTGTGCATGTGTGTGGTACTAGAGATTGAACCTAAGGTGCTTTACCGCTGAGCTACATTCCCAGTCTTTTTAATTTTTTATTTTTAAGACAGGGTCTTGCTAAATTGCTTAGGGCCCACTATGTTGCTGAAGCTGGCCTCAAGCTATCAATTCTCCTGGCCTAGGTTCCCAAGTTTCTGGGATTACAGGTGTGCACGCCAGACCTGGCCACATCACACCCTTCATGAAGAGGTTTGTCTATTTCCCTTTCCTTTGAATCTGGGTAATGTGACTTTCTTGGGCAAGTGCAATGCAATGGAAGTTCTAGGCCTGGAGGCTTTCACTTTCATCTCTTGAAAGCTGGCAACAACTCTGTTTTAGAGGGAGGCTTTTTTGACTCTTCCAACCTCAGGTGTCCCTACCCAATTCTAGACCAGAAATAAGCTAGTCCAATAAATTATGACTTTTGCAAAATTATGAAAAAATAAGTGGTGGTGGTTATTTTAAGGCTCTAAGATTTGGAGACATTTTAACTTCATTGTAGGTAAACAAAACAGAAACTGGCAAGAAGATAGTGTTGCTATAATGAAAACCTAAAATATTTGACGTTGACTTTACTGCTAGGTGATAACCAGAGTGGATACTGTTAGTGGAGATTGGAAGAACAGTGAAGAAATTACCATAGGATATAGCAGAAAAGGCAATGGATGTCATGTAGAGGCAGGATGTTAACAGTACTGTTGCCTATGGTAATGTGAATGGTAGTATATGTGCCTGAAGAACTTGTGGATCTAACCAAGGAGATTTCCAGGCAGAATGTTGGAAGTGCCAATGAGTTTCTCTTAGCTGCTTATGAAAAAGGATAAGAACAAAGGCATGCACTAAGGAAAGATCTGTTTGGTTTTCAAGCAGAATTCTAGCCAGTGATTTTTCAAAGTAAGAAACAGCCCCAGGATAAAGATCCAATTGTGGATGTAGCTATAAAAACTTTTTCTCAGACTCCAGAAAGATTTAATGTGGTGCTTTGAAGACCATCTTAGGACTTCTAAGAATCTTTTTAAAAAAGCATTGTTAACTATTAAGGTTTATTTAACATCTATTTGTTTTAAAATTCTTTAAATGGTCGCTTTATAACTCTGGTTAAATCTGGTTTACAACTGATTGAATGAACAACTATTATTTTACAATAATGTGTGAGAAATGGTATTGATATGAATATTACAAAGACTTTATAAAGTTTGCTGGGCATGGTAGTACATGCCTGGAATCCCAGTGACTTGAGAAGCTGAGGCAGAAAGCAAGAACTTCCAAGAATCTTCTGTGCATTGTCCCACTGCAACCTAACATGTGAAATATAGAGAGATTTTAGAAAGAATAATGAATATGAACCTTGGGGCATAGAATTAAAACTCAATATGATTTAAAAACACCCATGAAGTTGAAGAAAGTTGTACTGGACATGAATATTGGATAGTAGAGTGAAAATAAGATTTATAGAAAAATCCACATGTTTTTAAAGATACTTGTATTGATAAAAGAACTGTTAGCTTGGACAGAGAAACAGTTCAAAATGAGTTTTCTAAGCTTTTTAGTTTTTAATGGCATGAAAATAATGACTGAGGGAATTTCTCAGCTACAAGTCATCCTGCTCTTTGTCATTCTAGCAACTCCAGGTGAGACACCAGACAAATGAGTGAAGCTACTTTCAATCAAAAACCAGCATCATGTGGAACAAAGCCAAGCTGTCCCTAAAGTCCTTCCCAAATTGCAATATCATGAGCAAATATCAGTTAGGTTGTTTATGCTTTAACCACTAAATTTCAGGGATTAATTTGTTACATTGTAACTGATACAAGAACCAAGGGTTCATTTACTTAATCCCTGGATGGGACAGGAGACTTATTTGGTGCTTGAGTTTCTTCAAAAATAGGAGTAGAAACCCAGCACAGAGGTGCACATCTATAATCCCAGTGGCTTGGGAGGCTGAGGCAGGAGGATTTCGGGTTCAAAGCCAGCCTCAGCAAAAAACAAGGTGCTAAGCAATTCAGTGAGACCCTATCTCTAAATAAAATACAAATTAGAGCTGGAGATGTGGCTCAGTGGTTGAATTCCCAGTATCAAAAAAAAAAAAAAAGAAAAGAAAAGAAAGAAAGAAGGAAAGAAAGAAAGAAAGAAAAGGGAATGGGGGCAATATAGCTCAGTGATAGAGCACTTGCCTAGCATGTGGGAAGCCCTGGGTTCAATCCCCAATAATAAATAAATAAATAAATAAATAAATAAATTAATTAATTAATTAATTTATCCCCAAGTCCCCTCCTTGCTCTCATATTCTTTGATTCTGTGAATAATTCTGTTCTATCATTCTATAACATTTAGTGAGTGTTCATCATTACTAGCTAGACATGATCAGTGAATCAAAGTCAATTGTTTTGAGGACAAAATGCACAACAACAGACATCATCTGCAGTTTTTCATGTAGAAAGCATTCTCCCAAACGATAGAGAGACAGAAAGAAGGAAGAGACTTCTTGGTTAAAAGATTCAAAAATTCTTTTATACAGGCAAAACTGGTCTCCCATTCCTTAGAAATAGTGAACCATGACTTCTAACCACTTTATTTTTATAACATCACTGCCAAGTTCTTTAGCATAGATCAAAGTCTTGCTAGTGCATAGATCTATAAGTTTGGATTTGCCAAATGCCCAAGATAAGCGGAAAAAAAAAAAAGAAAAGAAATCACTTGGGATATTTTATGACTTTTATATATGATTTGAATTTAGTCTTATCTCTGTAGAGGGTCTCTTACAGCACAAGTGGGAATAAAAAAAGTATGGAAATTTAGCAGTCCTCAGCACCCTGTAACAAAAGAAAAAAAGGCGGGGGAGGGGGACGGTGAGGGAATGTAGCTCAATGATAAAGCCTCCAGACCATTGGACCTGCCCCTGAGAAATAAGAGAAGGGAGGGGTTGACTCTCCCCTGCCTGTGTCCTCTTAGGTTACAAAATGTTTCCACCAAATAGACAGATAAACACGTGTTTGTTTTTTTTTTTTTTTGGTCAAAGTTTAAGAACTATAAATGTAAATGAGAAATTGTATCAAAAGTGTTTATTTATATTTGTCCTTCTGTTAGGGCTTATGTATATGTTATTCCTAGTGAAAGCACTGGATCACAGGGAGCTCTGGGCTGGGTATTGAGACCCCAGATAAGTGGATTTTGCAGCTATTTGGCTATGTGCAATGAGCACAGCACCAATGTTGGCTTTGCTATCATTCTCCCATTCCCAGGTGTGCAATGATGACCCAAGTGGAAAGTGAAAGTGGATGTTAAAAATATGTGGAGGATAAAACACAGAAGCATCAAGAGTAGGAGAAAGAGACTCCAGAAGTTAGTGAGGAAGGTGAATTCAAAGACTTGGAGAAAGCTCTTGCACATGCTTAGCATAGCATTTTTGCTAGTTTGAGGTTTGAATACAGTATTTGCTCAGTCACACATCAGTGTGTTTGCCCACATTTCCAGTGTGATTTGGCAGCAAAGCAGTTAGTAAAGCTAGAAACAACAAAACCCACAGAGAGAACAGTTTAAGCGGTTGCGAAAAACCCCAGCAGTCATGAAAGGAGGGGAGAAATGTTCTTTCCCGAAACTTGGGTTTCAAAGCTGTGGGCCCCACCCAGCTCAGGACGTCCTGCCACAAGGCCACTACAAGCTGCCCGTTGCGCAGAGTGGGCAGCCAGGTACCAGGAGGAGCAGAGAGGACACAGCACAGCTGCCTCCGGGGGAAAGGGCGCCTCCGGAGGTGGGACTGGGACGTGATCCTGGCTCCTGACTTCTGCCTATCCCTCACCCTAACCCCTCCCTCCTGGTACTGGGTTCGGGGCCTCCTTGCGCCCCGGTGTTTCAGGCAGATAGATTTTGCTGAGCAGGACGGGTGAATCCAGCTAGCTCTCCAACTAGCGACCAGAAGTTAACTAATATTTGCAGACAGTAATAGGGCGCCAGATGCCAACATCCTCCAACCCGGGGAATACAAATTCATGTTTCTTGGAACAATTCTTTTCTCCATTGCTTTGACGCCTGAAAGCTCGTTTTTTTTTTTTTTTTTTTAAGTGACTAAAGCAAGCCAGAGTCTACTCAAGTCCTGCTCATTTATTAACCCAAGCCCAGGCTGAGAACTCTACGTGGCACTCAAGAAGTAAAATGAGAAAGACAGAAAGAATCTGAGCCCTTAATGGGCCTCGGGAAAGCCTCGGCGGGGCTTTGACCCAGGGCAGGGAGGCGGGTGTGGGGCCCGCTCTGCGCGGCGGGATCCCAGGCTGTTTCTGGGCGCGGCTGCCCCGCGGGCCGGCTGGCGGGGTAGGGTGACTCACCCCGACTGGGATGGGAGCGGGCAGGGGAGGGGGTACTGGGGTGGAGCGGGGCGGGCCTCGCCTAGAACAGAGAGGATGTGGCGGGTTTAAAAGCCCCACCCAGGCCATCCGGCTCCGCTCGGCAACTGGGGACGCTCGCAGCTCTCGGCGCCCGGCCCAGGTAAGCGGGGCGCACCCCGCCCGCCCGCCCGCTATGGCCTCGGGCCCGCAGCGCTAGCGGGGCGCGGGGAGGCACGAAAGGAGGAAACGGCCTTGCAATGAGGCTCGGGGGACCCGGAACCTGACGCCCCCCGGGGCAGGGGATTGGAGGGACTGTCCGCACCCGTTTTTCTGCGGGTGGGGGAGCAGAGGCGAAGAGTCCCGGGCAGGGGACAGGGGCCCGTAAGTGTTCAGGCCTGGGGGTGCAGGACAGAGGTCGGGAGTCGTGCGCCCCTATGGAGTCCTCGCGAAGCCGGAGCGAGACCATGCAGGAAGGAGAGCCGAGGGGGCCCCCGCATTCCTGAGGTGCCAGGCGCCGGTGGGGGACTGGGTGTGGCTGTCCGGGAGTCTCCCGCTGCAGCGGTGGGCATTTCCCTCCAAGTTTAACAAAAAGCTTTACCGCCTTCCGCAAAGTAAATCCCCAAGTGTTTCCAGTTACTTTCCTTCAGCTGAAGCGCATTTGTGGAGCTTGAGCCGACGACCAGTGGTAGCCGAGGACGAGGAGTGGGAGTTTTGAGTTGCCAGCTCACATCGCCAATAAAACAAAACAAAAACCTCAGCTCATTCTTTGTCTAGATTATCGTGTAGGGTGGTGGCTTCGGATTTCACTCCATCTGGGCAGTTTCCTACTTGCTTGAACACATTGGCAATGAGAAGGAAGTGTCCCCCGTGGTCCTGTGGGGAGGGTTGCCTTGACTGAGTAACAGTGAGTCAGGGACTGAGGGTAGAGCAAGGGCGTGGCTCCTGAGCCGAAGGTCCCAGTGCTGGCGTGGAGGAATTGGATTCCACGTTTTCTTATCTGTGAAAACGATTTCAGGACGCCTGCACCGAAACAGGGTTGTTGTGGAAGAGTTCAAAACATAAAAATATAAAGAACACCGAAAACACTAAGTGCCATACAAATGTCAGAAAACAAAAAGTGTCCTTTTTGTAGTAAGATTTGCCATATTGAAGCTATGGGTAAAAGTAGTGGCCACCCAGGTGCACTTGGGGTCTTTAGGCGCGACTTTACAAGAACTCTTGGAATCCAAGGGCCTGAGTGTCAGTCACACTCTACTGATGACATCAGTCCACAGTTGTGGATGCTGCTCTGCCTGTTCTTAGCTTGGTAGTTTGGAATACAGTATTCACTTACACAGGAAAGATTGTTATCGCAGTTGCTTAGGCTCCCAGGCTAGCCCAGAGAAACTTTTATTTATTTATATTTTAAAACATGTACTGTATTTCAGCGCTGCCCTATTTCCCATTGGGGAAGAGGAGGTGGGAGGGTGAGGGTCCATATGTGAGTAGGAAGAGTAACTGAAATATTTTTCAGGTTTTTTTTTTTCTTGGTTTTAAAAATTACATCTTGATTAAATTATTTTAATTGGAAAATTGTGTCTTTGCCACCTCTCCCATTTCCCCTCCCCCTGCTTCTTTCCCCTTAGTGCTGGGGAGTGAACTCAGGGGTGCTGTGTCACTGAGCTACATCCACAGTGGTTTTATTTTCTATTTTGAGAAAGGATCTCTCAAGGTTGCAGTCTGGCCTTGAACTTGTGGTTTTCCTGCCTCAGCCTCTCAAGTTGCTGGGATTACAGGTGTGCACCACTGCATCACCTCTCCATTTTCTTTTCTCCACGGATCCTCTTCCTTGACATGTTAGACTCACCATCCAGGGAATCATCATTCAGGCTTGTCCAGTTCTGTGGTATTATTTCCTCTTGCCCATTTCAGTGTATGTACTCATACCAGACTAGATAGGAGCAAATTAGAACAGTACTAGGTTAAAAATGGTTGGTGGTCCTAATATCCGCAGCAATCCAGAGGAGTTAAATTTTTGAAAAAAAGAACAACCTTTTTAACCTAAATGGATGTGCTATTTTTAGATTTGGAGGCTGTGGAATTCAGGAACCATACTATTCAGGAAAGGTGAAGGAAGATTTTAGATGAAACCAGGACCCCAGAGGTGCCCTGGGACATTCCTGCTCGAAGTTTCTAGCCCTCTTCTAAATACACCTATAATCGTTTCAAGGGTTTCTACAAAAGCATCCATTACCTCTGCAGTGGAAGGGTGTGACCACATATGCACATTTTTAAATTTTTCATTTGGAGTTTTATGATTTAGTGACTTGCCTGTGGTAGATGGCCAGCAAATATTGCTGACTCACTGTCTAGATCAGTATTGGCCTGGAGTCTTGATATTTAGCGTCTTGCCTCTTGGAGCTAAGTACCCTATTGATTGACATTAGGCTTGCAGTCATGGCCATTCGTTTCTGACTAATTTCTGATTTAAGTAGTTTTCCTGGCAAAGTAGATACTCTTCTTTAATTGCAATTGATTTGAGGGGTGCTGTGAGTTCTTCCTGCATCTTTGGGTCTAGAATCTATACTAATGCATTGTCAACTGTCTTTGTTCTCACTTTTTGCTCTTGCAGGGCATAGGGCCTTCGGAGTCCTTTTTTTATTATGGGATGGTGGGTGTGTCATAAAAGGAGTTCCAGGCTCTAGTAGGCAGCTTTAAACATCCTTTTGTCCCAAAAACTATCTATTAAGCACCTACAATGCTCCAATCAGTTATAGGCTTTAGGAATACAACAGAGGACAAAACACACACACACACACACACACACACACACACACACACACAGTCCATGCTCAAAAGACTATTGGTGAGAGAAAGAAAAGTGACAAAATAAATGGATTGTATAGATATTAATTGGATTTTTAAAATGTCAGCTTTTCCCAAATTAATGTTTATTTTCAAATGGCTCTTTCCTCCTTTAATGCATCTTTTTCATAGACCTGAACTTCATATTTTGCTCTCCTCAGGATATATTGTTTGAAGTGATGGCAACTTAAGCTGCCTTCCTAATCTGATTGTGAGAGTTAAATAGAAATTGGATATTTCTCTATTTTTGCACATGGGAATCATCTTCCTTCATTTTTCCCTGGTGCCACACCCTGTTCTAGTTGTAGGCCACACCCGAGGAAATTCCAGTTCTTAAAAAAAAAAAAAAATTCTTTCCGCCCATTCACTGTCTAGTAGATTTTTCCTTCTTCTATTGCCAGAGGTAGTCCTCTACTTATATTTAGGGGACTGATCATAAGTAGAGGTTGGGAGATGCCCACACTTATGATCCTAGGTGGTTTCACTGGAGATTACTTCCAAATCTCCCTTTTAGTGTACACCCCTGAAGCTTTTAAGCCATTTGAGCTCCACCTTGTTAGAGCACAAGCCCATAGCACACAAGCAGTCTGAGTTTTGATCCCAGATCTGGTGTGGAACACTCTGAGTCTTAGGGAGTGGCTGTGACAGAGTTCTTTGTCTATGCCCCTTGTCTCTTCACCACACCCAGACTATATACTCCCAGCTCAGAGGAAATTAGAGTCCTAAGGCCACTTGCATGTCCTACCTCCTTGCTGCTACCTCGTTTGCTTCATGCCCAAAGAAGGTGAAAGTTACAGTCCCAAGCTGTCCTGTGCTAGGATTCAAGCAGCTGCTGTACTATCAGTCATCTGCTGGGCTTTGCAAGATTCTCAGATGCTGGAAATTGGTACCCTCAGCTCTGAATATATAAAACTGGACCTGCATTTGAATGTTTAGTCTTAAGGAAAGATGATTGAGGAAAGCAAGTATGTTAGAAAAGAGGAAAAAAAATAGACCTTCTGAACTGGAAAGACCCACTGTGTGTAAACCCATCCCAAGATGCAATTGATTCCCTACTGTGTGTCAGTGTGCTCAGACCTTGGAGGATGCACAAATGATTGAGTCAGAAGCCCCATTTGCCAATACAGTTGAAGATTGCCTTCACACGTTCAACTCTGATGTTTCATAGATCCACAAGGAGCAGCAGGAGTACAAAGCAACAAGTGTGAAAAGATGACACTTGTTATGATTTTCTGTATCCTAAATCTCATTTGGTTGTCATCCCATCCACATAAAGCCCTGGTTGGAGGGAACTTGGAGAAGTGCCTGGACAGTGCTGAGCAAGTTTGAAGGAGAGTTGACAGTCAGTCTGATTTTTTTTTTTTTTTTTTTGTAGGGAGTATGTGTGTAGGAGGTATTTAAGGAAAGGTGGGTGAATTCCAGAGTGTGGAAGATCTTGAATGCTGAAGTTAGAGGGTTTTTTTATGTTATTATTATTATTTTTTTCTGTAGGCAGCTGGGCCCTGTTGAAAGAACAATCTATGGGCCATAAGGCACTGAAATTGAATTGTAAACGTGAAAGACTGTATTTCCCAATCCTGGCAGCCCTTCATGCCAAGTGACATCATTTTTCTTACCAATCACTTCCTGCCCCCTCCATCCTCATGAGACTGGCAGTGAGAGGCTCTGAGAGAGAGAAGCTGCAATGGATCTTTGGGTCACAAATATTGAACCAGCTCAGGCAGCAAAAGGGATAAGCTAGAGCAAGTGCTGCAGGGGCTTCCTGCTCAGTCTGATCAAGGCCACTGGGCAGAATTCCAAGAATTCTAGGGAATGACTTGGCCCTATGACTCAAGCATTAATCATGACCGTAAGAGCAAGGAGAAAAGTATGTGCTTCCAGAAGGTTCTATTAAATAAAGATGATTTAGGGGGATGGAGGGTGGAGTACAGTGGGAACTCCCCTTCCCCCTCATTCATGCATTTTGTTGTTTGTTTTAAAATTCCAGTGTGGTCCTGCTTCCTGTAGTGTCCAGGACAGACTGTAGTGTTCAGGACAGGCAGGACAGGCTTTGGTGGGGAAACCCCACCCTCCACATTCCCACCCCCATGCATTTTTGTTTTAAAAATCTTCATTTGTGTCATCCTGTTCCTGATTGATTCATCTTGGTTGCTAGGGATCTGTTTTGTGGTAACCCAATAACACTCCACGTTTCAGCTACAAGTGGGTGTGTTTCTGAAACTGCTGGGTTAGACTCAGATTTGCATCTGTGCACCAGCCCTGTCGAAACACGTTTTTGTTTGTGTGTTTGTCTGAATCAATATTTGGGCTTTCTGGACCTGGTTCTTCTTGGTTCCAGTTAAGTGAAACTTGTACTTAATTTGGAGTGTTGACAAACAAAAGCTTTACTGTTTGTTTCAACATTTTGCAATCTCGTTTTGCTTTTCTTTTTGAGGGGGGGGGAGAAGTTAAAACTACTTAATTTGGAAAAAAAAAAGAACTTTTTTGTTGTAACTATGATTTTGGAGGGAAATAGTAAAATCCAATAAAACCTGTGGTGTTCTTTTTTTAAAGGACATACCCTTAAGTTATCTTTAAGGTAGTCTTATGGTAAACGATTTGCTCTTTAATAGCTGTACAAATTTCATTACTGTCCAGTTTTGAGCCCTAAGAACTTATGAGGCAATTAGCAGTCTCATTTATTAATCTTTTCAAAGCCAGAGGAAACTGTGAGTTCCCTTCATTAGGGTGGAGCCCAGTGAGTCTGTTTTCCCACTCCAGTGGTAAATTTTTTCAGACCAGAGTGAGGTGGGCATGGTTCTTTCAGTAAAGTCTCCTTGTGCCTCTCTGGTTTATTTTCCTAAATAGAAACACTTTCCTTGATAAAGGGCCATTTTAACAATGTTGTCCAAGTACTTAGCCTTCCCTGGGAACAGAAGGCCCTGGTATGCAGAGGTAGGCATCAGCAGATCTCAGCAGATGGATTTGCTTGATATTTCCTTCTTGTTTGCAAGTTGAAACCAGTTGGCCAACTGGGTGAGGTTGAAGTGTTGGGAAGAGTGATTGATATAGACTGAAATTTTCATGTTCTGGGGAGAAGCATGCTAGATAGGAAGGCTGGCTCTGCTTTGCATGCATTCATGAATTGTACACAGAGATAAGGAGTTAGTAGAGGTGGAATTATCTCTTATGGCACATTAGATTTCATTTTAATCACGTTCACAACAATAAGGATAAGGACACTAAAGGCAGAGGGATTGTTTTCAGTAAGAAAATCCAGGATCCAGGGCAAGGGTTTTGGTGAACAGGTAAATGCCAGTATTGAGTCCTAATACTTTGATTTTTAGGCCCTCTGGTGGGTTTCTATATCCTAGCGTAACTTTGCCCCATTCAGGCACTTCTATTTTAGGCTCCCCACAGAGCACCACATTGGACAGGACTCCTTTGCAAACCTGCACAATGGTTCTCCTGCCACCCTGGGCTGTTCCTCCCCTTCCCATCTCCCTAGACCTTCCCTATATTTCTCTGCTGGATACACCCATGGTGAGTCACCCCTCTTGGGAGGCCTGGGAACCTGGGCCTCCTGGCCTCACCCCTTGAGCCTGAGCTGATCTCATTCTATTCCTTTCATCTTTCTCTCTGTATCTTACTCTTCTAGGAATGAAGAGCCTTTGTGGTGAGGTCTAAAGGACAAGGCTCAGGACTCTAGGTTCTGGCCTCTCCCTCCTCTTCTCTTACTGGTGATCCTGGGCTAGTCTCTCAGGTGTCCACCAGAGGGGCAGGAGGCTGAGTCTCATAATTTTGTATGTATTTCTCACTGATTTTAAGGCAGTGCAGGTACATTGTGTGCTTATTATGGGTTTGTGGATCGATTCCTTGAACATCACCAGTGTTTGTAACTTAGAGCACTGCCAAGACTTTCTGTTTCCAAGGGAAACTTTCTGTTTCCAGCATATGGACACATTCTCACTAGTTAAAGGTACCATATTAAACTAATGTTTTAACATACAGTGTGAGTGGCAAAGCCAACTGTTTTTTCCAGCAACGAAGCAGTGATACTTGGAGTGACTTTGCATTGCCAGGGGAGATGATGAAGTGAAAAAGCCAAGGTGAAAATGTGTTTGCCATTAAACTTGCATGGAATTGGAAATATTTATACAGATGGGCACTTGCCTGGACTATTAGCAAGATTCCTGGATATTGCTTTGTGGTCAGTGTGACTTTATGGTTATTGTCACATTTTCATTTTTTATGCAGAATGATGATAGATAATATCAATGTTACACAAAACAGCAACTCATTGATTTTAGACTCTTATTTAGCACCTAGAGCATGCAAAGATCTTCTTAAATACCACGGGTGGGGAATGGGACTCTGAGGGGAGATGAGATAAAACATGCCCCTTACTGCTTTGAATCATACTTAGGTATCTGCCATTTGATATTGCCATATAGAGATGAGGGGGCGGGGACTCAGTACGCCCTGGATGGAGGAGGAAGTAGTATCAAAAATTGTTTTCTGGCATTGAAGTCAGGAGAAAGCTATGTGGAGTGGGGGCTGTGGTGACATCATTGGAGCAGATGCCAGAGCAATGGCCTTGTAAGGAGAGAGGAGGTAAGGTGACCTGGAGGAAGGGAGAACCAATTCGCTGTTGAGGAAAGAAGTCCTGTATTTGGGAAGAGGCAAGGAGCAATTTGGCTTGGCTTTCCTTTCGAAGAGTGGAAGAAGGTGAGGCTGGCTTCTGATGTAATCTCAAAAGGCTGGGTTCTGCTGGAGTAAGAGGAAGCCACAAGGATTGATTTTGAACTGTTTGATAAGATGAAACAGATTTAGTTGATTGTGTCACTGCTGGACGGGGTTGAGATTAGAACAGCACAATTTTAAATGGTGAAACAAAGCATAGTTCACAGGGCTTTAAAACATCCCTGTTATTTGTCTCCTCAAGGTTGTGGCTATGGGAGAAGAGCTGGGCAAATGGAGAGTGTAAAGAAGTGGATCAGATTGTGTTTGATCTGTACAGTGCGGAGGGGGTGGGGATGACAAGGTTGGTCATCTACAAATACACTGCTCCCAGCGAGGTGGAAAAGACATCTTGAAAGAACAATCCAATGAAAGCTTACTGGGCCTCTGTCATTGAGATTTCCCGAACATCAGAACCAATGTGAGGCTCCACTTTCCTTTTGCTGAGGAGTAGAGGGTTTAATAAGTAAGTGGAACTTAGTCTACACTTTGTACATAGACACTGTTCTGCCACTCTAACTTGCTGGTCCTCTGTTTTGTTTTTGTTCTTGTTTGGCATTTTTATTCCTTCCTTGTTTACAGCAGTGGCTAGAATTCTGCCAAGCCTGCTTTGTTAATTCTCAGGCTGAAGGATACTGTTGAGACCCTCTTCTGAGTCAAGTAGAAGTTGGAGCTTTCTGGCTCCATCGAGGAAGACTCTAGTTTGTCTGTCTTTGCAAGAAATCTCTCAAATTGAGGCTTCATCTGACTTGGCTTCTGCAAAGATTTTGGATTAAGACTGAACTATGGGTCTCTGGGATCCTCTAGGTCAGTACTACCCAATAGCAGCAGACTGTAAGCTGCTTGTACAATTGGCAAATTTTCTAATATCCACATTTTAAAAAAGTGAAAGAAACAGGTAAAATTAAATAGCATTTTATTTAATGTAGAATATTCAACATGCACCTATATAATCAGTATATAAAGTTTTGCTTTCTTTTTTCTCCATACTAAGTCTTCAAAATCCAGAGTATCCTTTATACTTATGGCATGTGTCAGTTTGGACTGGCCATGTTTCAAATGTTTTAGAGCCACATGAGGCTGGTGGCTAGTATACTGGACAGTTGAGCTATAGAACAAGACTTTATAAAAAAAATAGTCTTTATTTTTTTTTAGGGCAGTTTTATAATCACAGCAAAGCTGAGCAAAGAGTATAGGGAGCTCCCAAATCCATAGTCCCCCCTCCTCCCCACAGGCACAGCCTGCCCTCTTTTGGCATCTTACACCACAGTGGTAGGTTTGCTAGAATCAGTGAACCTACACTGACCTGTCTTTAAAACCCAAAGTCCATAGTTTATGTTACAGTCCACCCTTTGTCTTGTTCCTTCTGTGGGCTGTGACAAATGTAGCATGGCATGTGTCCACCATTACAGTGTCTAACAGAATAATTCCATGGCCTTAACAGTTTTCTGCATTCTACCTCTTCATCCCTTCCTTCCCCCAGCTCCTGGCAACCACTCATCTTTGTACTGTCTCCACAGTTTTAACCTTTTCCAGAACATCATAAAGATGGAATTATAACAGTTGTAGTCTTTTCAGAGTGTCTTCTTTCACTTAGTAATAGGCACTTAGAGTTCCTTGATGTCTTCATGGTTCAATAGCTCATTCCTCTAGAGCACTGAGTACTATTCCATCTTCAGGATGGCCCACAGTGTGTTTATAGAGCTGAACTTTCTACAAACCAGCACTGTACCCCAGTGCAGAGACACACTGGGGAGAGGAGGCAGTAAGAGGGTCGAGGAGTGGGACAGTGGGAATGGCTGTGATTGCCTTCTTCGCTTGACTTGAAAAGCTTGTGTGGGCATCAGGAGGGGAGGAGTGGTCTAGGAGAGCTCTGAATGAAAATCTTGCAGAAATATATGGATAACCACAAAGACAGGTGAATCCTCTCCTCTGTACTCCTCCACTCCCCTCACAGAGGGCCTGGAATCTGCTTAGTCCAAAATGCTCCTGCAAGTTGATCAATGTCTATGTCAAGTACTCTCTCCAAACTGGTTTTATGAAAATATTTAGACTAAGCAAGCCATTTGAAGAGACTAGAAAGCTGAATTTCCGTGTGCATCATTCCCTTGATCAGAGAATATTAAGTTAAAAAAAAAGAAAGAAAGAAAAAAACAGAATAGTAATTGCTGCGACTTAAATGTCATTCGTGCTTATTCCAGGATGCAGCTCTGCTCTGTTTTTATTTTGGAATGATTATGCAGAATGACCTGTCTTGTCTCAGTTGAAATAAATCCACTGCCAATCGAGCACTCCTTGTGGCAGGGGGTGGGTGTATCAATTCCAGGAACTGTCTGACTGCAAAGCCATTTGTTGCTGCCCAATTAAGTGTATTAACTGGAAGAGAAGGATGTCATTGCCACCATTTTGAATTTTAGATACAGGTTTCAATCCTCTGTGGCATGAGTTCATGTCAGAAAATCTGTGTTTCTTTTTTTAAATAAACAGTTTAATATCTTCTAAGCATCACTGAACTAAGGAAAGAATTGTGGACCTAGTAATTTGGGGCTCCATTTAGGAATAGGCCAACATGGAAATACTATTGGTTTCAGTTCATATCATAGTTTACAGTCCTTTCTTAAAATGTTAAATTACTTGTGAGAAACGGAAAAGTAGTGATGGGTTGATAGCTTGTCACTTTGGATGAGAAGTGGAAGACTCCGCTCTAAGCCCTTTGAACAAGTTGTATTAGCTTATGAATAGATGGTTTTGCATTCACAGGTCATTCTCCCCAGGTTCTGTTTCACTAGAACATGGCGATGTCGAGATTGGTCATCCATTCCAAACCTAAGGCATCTCTTTGAAAAAATTGTTCTAATATCTTCAGATGAAATGGTCCAAGAAGTAGAAATTAGTATCATGAATCACTGTGCTTCAGGGGAAAGAAAAGCCTCTTTGTAAAAACTTTGTTGTACTTTTTTTTCCAGTTTCCTTCAAAATGTCTACAGTTCACGAAATCCTGTGCAAGCTCAGCTTGGAGGGTGATGTAAGTACATAATTTTTCACTTTGTGTAATTTTTCAAATTGGGTATCTCTGCAGAATGGTGCTATTTTTTCCTTCTGCATTAAGATCTTTATTGGTATCAACATTAAAGTTGGACAGTATTAGGGAGATTGAGATGACTGGAATTGTATTCTGCCATTCTTATATCAATGGTAATCATTGTTATGATGTAAAGAATTTTTTAATGCTATGCTCCAGGATTTTACTCATATTCAGCATAAGCTTCAACCACATCAAAAAATGATTCTGCCACTTTGGGGCTTTTCTTTTTTGGGGTTCTGGGGATTGAACTCAGGAGCGTTTGACCACTGAGCCGCATCCCCAGCCCTATTTTGTATTTTTTATTTAGAGACAGGATCTCACTGAGTTGCTTAGGGCCTCGCTTTTTGCTGAGGCTGGCTTTGAACTCAAGATCCTTCTGCCTCAGCCTCCCTAGCCTCTGGGATTACAGGCTTGTGTCACCACACCTAGCTATTTGGGGGCTTATTAAAGTGAAGTTATTCCAGACCTATACTGTTCTTTTTTTTTTTTTTTTAATTTAGTACCTGGGAAGATTTTTCTCCAAAAAATCTGGATTTTTTTTTCTTTTTCTTAATGAAATAATGAAATTATAATTCACCATATTTCACTTTTTGCTTTGGCTATCATGGAGCTCAGAATTTAATTTTACTTTCACAGGAAATGTGTGACTCTGGACATCTGATACATTTGCTTCTTCCTTTAGTCAATATCTTAAAGCTATCTATAACGTGAATAAAAGCACAAACATTTAGAATCTAGTGGTATATACATTATGAAATGTGAGACGTCTCATAATGCAGACATCTTTCAGGCCATCTTGGCAGAATTGCCTTTTATGAAGACTCAGCTCTGACCCTAGTTTTTAGCTATATCCTGGAGACATTTCACAATGTGCTCTCATTTAAATTAAAGTTCAAAGAAGCATTTAAGAGGGTAGACAACAACTTGGGTTATGTGGTACAAATCCCCCAGATTGTGGTGCTGGCCATTAACACATTCCAATGAACATGGGCCAAGCCCAGGTTATGTGGAGGGAAAGCCTGTGCAGGGTTGATCCTTTTGGTGTTTAAAATCTTTCCTCTTCTCGGAACTTGTGCCTACTATTGTTGGCCACATCAGCTGCGTGTTAAGGCCCAGACAAGTCCAGGTGTTATGTAATTTGTTTCTTTAATGGATTTGCTCCTTGGATGGTTTTCAGCATCAAGTTTCTTGAGAAGGCTTTTCATGTAGCCTTTGAAGTTACTCCAGTATGACACATTTCTCTGGGCACAGAATGGGACTGAAATAGAAAATGGCACATGTTACCTGGTACCCCAATAATTTAATTTTCAGACAAGTCAATTTGATAAATAATAGGTTCAGTTATCTATTTAATTTTGTTTCTAGAGATACTTTAAAATCATGTAAACCTTTTCCCCACTCACTGTTTTTGGGGACTAAGATGATGTACCTCCTGACGAAAGCTATAGGTAAGGTGGCTCAACGGCCAGGCTACCTGCCTTTCAAATAAGTACCTGATGGCACTCTTGATAAACGGGAAAATAACTGCCCTTACATTTCCACCTGAGTTCCTGTAGCTATCATAGCAAAACCATATGTATTTCAAAAAATGTGTACAGTCTTCCCATTTTCCTGCATAGTTGCTCCTTTTTTTTATTGAGTTAATCTTACAGGAAAGTTTAAGTAGTGAAATTAGATGAAACATGCTTTACTAATCTATTTGTGTTCCAGAATTTTAAATATTAACTGGATTTACTGTTTGTCCAAGATGCTTCTTCCAAGTGTATTTTGTCTAATCCTGAACTTAGATTCCTAATGTGTCATGGGAGACAGCTAAGAGGGTGGCATCTCAGTTGCTCATCTGAGTAACCTCACTGCTGATAAAGTTAACTGGTGCTGGTGTTGGCATGGTTCATGATGCGATGGCCGTGGGTGGAGAGGTAGGCAGGACGCCTCTGTATGTTGATCGTTCATGGAAACTGCACCAAGGCCCTGTCATCCCATTATGTGGGCAGCGTGTCCTAAGGAGGAGGTGGTAAGGGAATTGTAAGATGGGGAGCCTTGGCGTGGAAGGTAGGGCCATTGGTGGAGGGCTCTGTGGCCATCAGCTGACCAAAGCCACAACGTCTGTCCTCTTCGTGTGTGCTTTGGGACTAGGTTGCATTTCAAAGAAGGAAGGAAATTAAATCCTGGAAAAGGAGAACTGATGGAGGAGCAGGCCATAGTCCTTCCCTCAGTCTGGGGTGGGGTGGGGGTGGGTAGGGAGAGATCTGCCATCCATCATTTCAGGGAGAGTCATGGGCTTTGAAAAATGTTGGAAAAGGAAGAGGGGATGATGGCTTAAAAGGCAATAAGAAAAAAAATGCTAGGCAGAGTGGTAGGCAGAGCAGACAGTGTGGAGGCGGAGGAGGAACACTGAGACAAAGGAGAGAGAGAAGCAAGAACTTGGCAAGCCAAAGAGGATGTGGGCCAGCTTGCCAGACCACCTTTGTGCCACAGTGGTGTTCAAAGCGTGGGGGTAGTAGAGGAAGATGCTTTTCTTGCTTATCTGATAAGAGACTCCTGGGAAGGCATTTTATATTTGCCTTTTAAAGAACTGGGAGCTCAGCAATCTAGGTCCAAAAGACACGCATGTGCCTGTACCAAAAACTTGCAAGACACACTTCTTGTTTGGGCTTATTCATTTTCAGCTTATTTTGAATTTTTGCTAGGTTAGTTTAATGTCTTCTGAGCCTTCCAGAATAAATGCCGGTCTCAGGTTCCCAGCTTGGCCTAGTCTGCCTTTGAGATCTTACTCCTGGTAAGATGGCAAATGGAGATACAGACAGCGTATTCTAAACTGGCTAAACCTTTGAGGAGGGAATTCTTATTAGAAAAAATGAACTTTGTTATCCAGTACGTGGTATCACAGCACGACTTTCTTCGATACCTAGTAGAAGAAGGATTTGAATCATTAAAAGAAACAAGAGTAAAAACATCTGTTTTAGGAATTGTTATCTCAGCAGGAGGATTTTAAATGTGTGTTATTTGAGTGTGTTTGTGTTTTAATCTCAGCAATCTACACCCGCAAGTGCCTACGGGTCCGTCAAAGCCTACACCAACTTCGATGCCGAGCGGGATGCTCTGAACATCGAGACGGCCATCAAGACCAAAGGTAGGCAACGCATTTGCCCTCTCGGCAGGGTCTCACCAAGGCATTCTGAGTCGCCTCTTGATTCTCTGCAAACCTGCTCAGCCCACATCCCCAACTCTGCTCCTTCTTTCCTTCCTTCCCCACTCCCCCTTTTTGGAGAGAAATGCTATGACATGAGGTGATGTGTAACCAAATATAATGATTAAAGGGAAACCCGTTAAGAGTCAGGGCTGGTCCAGGGTGTGGCTTTGGGCTGGGGGCTTCACTTTGAGTCCCCAGTCCCTTTTTCCTAAGGAAGGAGCTTGTCAGGGGGTCCCTAAGGGCCTTTCTTGTTCTGATTCCCTTGCCTTTCTTTATAATTGTTGGGAAAATGCTGCAAAGACTTCACAGCTTGGCTCTTAGGTGGATGTAATGAGTGAACAATCCGGGCTTCTTTCTCTCCCTGTGAGGGACACTCATCCTCAGACCTGCAGCTCGGGTTAGAAGGGCTGTCTGACTAAGAGCATGCCCTTGAGTTCCAGGATGAGTAGGAGGGGACCAGGCCATGTAAGATTCTCCTTTTCGAAACAAAACAAATAAAGCACTTAATTGGTTGGAGTTGAGCAAGAACTCTGGTCATCCTGTTGTTTCCTGACCTGCAAAAGTGCATGTTCAGACTTTCCTGCTTATGCTAATGAATGAACCACTGGGGACTGGCCCATCCTGTGAACCCTTCGAAGTAGTAGTTATTGTGAGAATTTTTATGATTCCCCTCCCTGCTTTGGACAAAGCACTTCCTTCTACCATGAGGCTACATGGAAGTGTAGATGAGACCCAGCAGTTAGAGCAACTGCTGATCCACAGCCCTGCTAAACAGCCATGTCATGTCGCATTTCCGTCTAAGGAGAGGGTTTTAAGTTACTGACTCATAATTCACAGCAGGAAGACTGCTTCCTCATGGAAGGACTGAGAAACAGCAACCAGGAGGACCTGGGTACCTTGAACTGGGGCGACAGGCATTAGTTATTGCCCTGTATACTTGCCACCGTGCCTTTCACTATCAGAACTGCCTGATGTTGGAGGATGAATTACATGCGGCTGTTCCTAAGACCCTTGGAGAAACTGGTGACTTTGTTCTGAGAGACAGAAAGAACAGTAGAAAGGGTCATTGGTGTCCTGTGGCTCTAACAAGATGTAAGGGGGTACATCATCTGCCTCTTCAGCATCCTTTCGTTGTGGGGACACTATGGGATACCCTTACTTAGAGTGGCTTCCAGGACAGGTGAAAGGAGAGTAGTAGGATCCTAATTAGATCTTTAAAAAGTCATCTTCTTGGGGCTGGGGATGTGGCTCAAGCGGTAGCGCGCTCGCCTGGCGTGCCTGCGGCCCAGGTTCGATCCTCAGCACCACATACAAACAAAGATGTTGTGTCTGCCAATAACTGAAAAATAAATATTAAAATTCTCTCTCTCTCCTCTCTCTCTCACTCTCTCTTTAAAAAAAAAAAGTCATCTTCTTTTTGCTTTAAAATAACCCTTCTTGTCAAGAGTCACTAATCAGAAACTTTAAATCCGCAGGGCTACATCACTATAGTCTGTTCTTGTCACATTGGCACATTGTGGATGAGAGTATGTGCGGTCCTGGGTTCAAGTCCTGCCTCTGCTGCTCACTAGTGATCTGACTGAGCAAACACTGGACTTGCTTAAGAGTCGATTCCTTACTGTAGAACAGCTGAAGCTCCCACCCCCAGGGCTGTTGTGAAATCTGAAGCACTAAGTGTGGTGCCTGACTTAGAGAGTGCGAGATACGTTCCTTAAACCTGTGGACAGAAAGGCACATGGCCTGCTTTCCTAACATTCGTCCTCTTTCACTGTTGGGTGTGCCTAGGTTCTTGTGGTTTCCCAACTTGCTGTTGCAGAAACACCCTCGAAGTTTAACAGTTAACTCATTTGACAAAGATGGTGCCTTTTTACAAGCTTGGGATAAAGGGTGCTTTTATCCTTGCATGAGAAAGCCTTCAGCCCACTGGAATGTAAGGATTGCACAAATGAACTCTGGTCACAGCTGAAACTCTCTTGTTAATAAGAATACCTTCAGGCCGTTTCTGGGTTACTAGGAAAATACTGTCGTCCTCAGTAGAAATGTCTGGAGGGCTGAGATGTGGATTCCAGCATTCCAGTTTGGTCTGAAGCAGCTGATCATCATCAGTTATTTATTGAATGCTCCTGGTGGGCAGACACTGCCCTTCAGGCACATTCAGCTTAGGTGAGCTTTGGAGTCATTTGGATGGAATGTCCCAGTTTATGGGTGACATAGTTCAGGATGGACATGCTCCATGTCTCTTGGCCTTGGTTCATCCTGGGATTTCAACACCGCTCTGCCTAGCCCTGGGCATGTGTTCTTAGGCATTGCCATGATTTGGCACCCAGCTGTTGGGGTCAGATTTTTTTCTTTGTCTTCCTCTATTTTCAGGCATGAAAAACATGATCCTGTAGTCATTCGATAAGTTTTACACTTGTGGTCCAGTTTTAGTTTAGGTACCGTCTCTCTCTTTTTTTTCCCCCCAGATCTAATGTTTAGTAACTTTTCATGTAGGACCACTTTTTAATTATTTACTTATTTATTTTTGGTGCCTAGTGGTTTTAGAGAGTAACTGTTTCCTTAAGTCTATTTAGTCCTTTAGAATAATTCCTATATTGGCAGTAGGTTTTTTTTTTTTTTAAACCTTAAATCTATCAAGCTACCTGGGAGTCTGAGGAAGGAAAATCACAATTTTGAAGTCAGTCTGAGCAACTTAGTGAAGCACTGTCTCAAAAAGGGCTGGGGACATAGCCCAGTGGTAAAGTACTTGTCCAATCCCCAGAACCACACTACACACAAGCATTAGTGACTGATACATAAAATGAATAATTAATTCATTTTCTTTCTTGTCTTTTCAGTATATCCTCTGTTTTCCAGATATTCTCTGACATGTATCATCTTCCAGTGGAAGGCAGTAAACTTAACTAAAAACTAAAATGATTTTGTTTTCCAGTGCATGGGATTTTACCATTTTGTTTCTTTCTCCTCCCCCTGATGTTTTTTTTTTTTAGATAACTAACACCATTTAGAAAATTAGCTAATTGTGATCTTACTGTAATTAAGAAGTTCCTACCACACCTTGACCCACTTCAAACTCTGTGGTGTTGGCCTTTCCTTAACATCAAAGGGTACAGAGTGTAAAACCTCAAATGCTGATACAACAAACACAAGTCCAATGGCCAAAAGATAAGTATCTGCACCTCCTTCTCTCCTAGATAAGGTAGGCTGTGTGCCTGCCACCTGCAGAGCAGGAAGGGACATTTCAGCTCCATCTGATGTTCCCTATCATCTGTGTGCTCTGGGAGGGAGAGCTGGGAGCAGGTCACCTGTGGCAGATTACTTAATGTGTTGCCATTGAACACAAGGACTGTAAGCAGGAGCAATGCTAGGAGGGGCAGAGCCTTCCTAGATCTGTGGGCTGGCTCTGCCTAGAGTTGCCTGAAAGTCCAGGGGAAGCTCTTACCCTCCCCCCTCCCCAGCCCCGCTGGGTCCCACCTGTGGGCTGTGTTGGCAGCTGTCTTTAATGGGCCCCTCTGCCACACCCAATGCACATTCTTTTTCTAGCTTCATCTTGAGCTCTAGCGGATGCCCCCAACCGATGGGCCTCTGCCTTGGCTCCTGCAGGACTGCGTGCACGGCCCCTTCCTCCCGCCTCCTGACACCCACACAGCTGCTGCTCACCTCTCTGGCCTGAGTGCTGCTGGCTGTTCTTCAGGCCTTCTCTGGGGAGGCAGCAGAGTCGGTGATTCCTTGATGTGCTTCTTCTTTCTACTTTACATCCTCATTTATGGCTCTTGTCACATCGTGTTGTCATATTTACCTCTGCATTTGTCTCTCTTTAAGGGCAAGGATTTTATTTCATAAAAACTTTTCAATGCCCAGGCTCTTGGATTATGTGAGATGGTAAAACTTTAACCCCATTAGTAGTCAAAAAGTGTCCATTTACCAGTGCCCACAGGTGAATGCGGGTGAGCAGGGACACCTGAGAGAGCAAAGGTTGTTCCAGAGTCTAGATGATATCCAGGAAGGATAATAGTCCCCTAGTGAGCTCGGGTCTGTTTTTAGGGTCTGAATTCCATTCTTGATCCTAAGTCGGCTTTGTTTGTGGTTTGAAAGGATTTGATTGTGTCACCTAAGCCAAAGCATGGTTGTTCTGTGTGTGCTCTGGCTTGAGGTAGACTATGCAATTACTTATGTTAATTCATGTCTAGTTAGAAACTGAGTTAAGCCATGCAAAAGTAGTAATATTGCTTAATTAACAAGAGGTTTCTGAGATTTAATCTGTAGGAGTCTCTTGGTCTACATTGGCCTTGGGTTAAATATATACTGTGGAGTGTACAACACAGCTGTGAATGGTTTACCATATGGGTCCAAATAACTAGAAAGGAAAGTCAGCTAAATTAGAAAAGGATGAATCTAGACTACATAAAATAGGTTGTAATTAGCAGCAGCACAACCCCCAAGTTAGTGTAAGTGCCAATAAACTGGCACAGCTTTGGTCTCTCTGGAAGGGGAGGGTGATGAATTGCTCTATTATTATTGCCACTTTTGAATTTAGCAGTATTTGTGTTCTCCGGAAGGGGTGCAAAAGCGGGTGATTTCCCCCCACCCTTCTCATAAGCACAAATATAGAAGCATAACTGTGGCAAGTTTTTGCACTTATTTTCTTCTTATACTTTCAAAATAGAACTGCTTAAGATTTCCAGTGTGGTCAAAAGAGTAATATCCCATGCACTGCAAAGTGAGCCAGCACCTGTATTTTGGGTTTCATCTGCACACCTGGAGCTATTCATTCCTTTAGCTGAGCACAGCAGCAAGGCATATATTCTCTTGAGGGTACCAGGAGGTAGGTTGGCTGGGAAAAGAGCCTTTCACCACCTGTAAGATCAGGGTGATGAGGAGCCAGCCCTAGGAGAGCCAGCCATGGGAGTGAGAGCCCAATGTGGCCCAGTACCTTCTCTCCTTTTGGAAGGAGCTGCCAGAAGTCCAACCTTCCCCATTACTGAGGCCTTCCTCTTCACGTTCAAATTTACTTTAGACCCGGTTCCCATCTCACAGAAGTGGTTGGGAGCCTGAGGCCAGTTTGAATCATAGGCACCTTTACTCTGTGAGCACAGAGTTCCTTTGTAATGGTATTTGTCTGCATAGCGTGTAGGTGCCAGACCCAAGCCAGGTGGCTATAACACACAGGGAAAAGAGTCCCCTGTCCTCCTAATTGTTGGCGTCAGCTTTCATTGCTGCCTCTCCTGGCTGCTTTTTCCTTTGTGAGAGCTGTAACTTCTTTTCCCTGCAGAAATCCCAATACTGGCTTCACCCAGGGACTCTGAAAGTAACCAGACTCTTACTCGGGTCAGCAACTCTGAGTAACCCTGAGTTAAGGGCGGGCCTGCTGTGTTCCCTGGCTCCTGTTTTTTTTCCCCTTTTCCTTTTCATGAGAGAGCTAGAGCAGCAGAGCACAGGATGGTGCTTGTATTTTATGTGTGTTCCTTCATTTATAATTTGAATCTCTTGCTTTTGTTTTCCTACTGGTCCTGGGAAGCAGACAGGGTTCTTCTAGATCATTCAAGTATCCAGTGGAATTACCAAGTAGATGATGTCTTAGCTCCTATCTAAGGAGCTCAGCTGAGGTGGGATCAGAGCAAAATGGCAATAGAACACATTTTACTTCTGCACCAAAATTTCTTGGGCACTTAGCTCAACTAGAGTTTTCCTGAGTTGGGACTGTGTCCCCGGCTCTGCCAGACTTGGCAGAGGCCCAGGGCTCTCCCATTCTCATCCTGTCTGGTGTTTGTTTTCTCTCCCATCCCTCAGGCAGCTGTCAGAGTTTATCCTGTAACTGGATTATTCATCTATGTGAGCTAATGGCAAAATTGTTCCCCATCTCCTCTATACCCTATATATTTGTAGACAACCCCTTCCCCAAATTGAATGCACGCAGGAGCCAGAGAATACAGTCGACACGTCGCCATTCATTCACTCAGTTAGTCTTTTTTTTAAATATTTATTTTTTAGTCGGACACAATAGTTATATTTTGTTTATTTTTATGTGATGCTGAGGATTGAACCCAGGGCCTCGAAAGTGCTAGGCAAGTGCTCTACTGCTGAGCCACAATCCCAGCCCTCAACTAGTCTTTTCTGCATCCTGGAAAAATAAGTATTTTTGTCGTCTCTGTCCCAGAGTGAGAATTCTGGGAAAAGGGAGGGAGACTGTGCCCCAGGATCTTGCCGGTCTTTGTCCTGTGTGCTTCCCAGAGCGCTACATCTGTCACTGCTGCTTATTCAGAGTTCTCTCCTTTTATCTGTTGCCCCTCCTGGTTGGATCCTCTAAGTTCCATTTTGCCAAATGATTGAGAGGGCAGGAATTCCAGGCTTCCTAGCACTAGGGCTGATGGCAGGAAGGTTCTTTTGGGCAATGATGTATGTGTCTTGGGTCAGGGGCTTCTCTATCCTAAAACCACACCAGTAGATGGATGAGTAGCCAGCATAAACAAGCTCAGTGCAAAAGATCGCCTCCCTCCACCAAGTTCTTAATGGCTATATCTTGAAGAGAGTGTTCTAGCCCCTCTGTTGAAAAAAACTCAATTGGGTTATTTCTTCAGTAGCTACGCATTGTTACTGCATGTCAAATTATCACCTACAGGTTGCTAACTGTGAGTGCATTTGTATGACTAAATAGTTCTATACATGTACAGACATATTACCATTCCCAGTCCTTTCTTAGGACCTAGATAGAGGAGTGCGATATGAAGAAGTATCATATAAGTATAATTTCAAAAAGGTACAGACATGACTCATAAATATAGGATAAACATATGTTGAGCATTAGCAACAGGGATAATAATCACATCCACTTCATGTGGATGTAAGAAAAATGACAGGATATGTGCAAAGCACTTAATACAATGCCTGGCACACAGTAGGTGCACAGGGGAAGGTTGCTGTTCTAATGAGTAAAACATGTTCATGTGAATATATCCTTGGATCTGTGGTCTGCCCTCTTTGTGTGGCATGCCTCTGACCTTAATACAAAGATGATATCTTCCAAAATTTGATACCACTATGCCTAGAAATCTGAGCTGAATCATGATTTCTCCCATGATCTAGATAAGGAGAGGATCTGGGCAATTTTCCTTTACTTTTCAACCTATCACCATCACCCTACGGGCTCCTGAGCCCTTCATCAAACACAAATGAAATCCATTTTCTTTGTGCAGTCAGTGTGTCTCCACAGCTGTGAGTCAGCATCCTGTTCCAAATGGCTGTTGGTTCATTGCCATGAACAATAAAGACACGCATTTTCCATGGAGCTGACTTGGGGTTTCTACCCACAGCGAGGAGGAGGAAACTCCAGGAGGCAGATTTTGTGGTTTTTGGACTCAGCCATCATTTTAGACTGCAAGTCTTCTTTGTCTTGAAAAATGTGGTGGGTGACTGAAGACACTCAGGACCCCAGAGTTGGCTGCTTGAGCCCGCTGACAGTGGTGCCTTCCTGTAGCCTTCAATGCAGAATGATTACTTCAGGTCCACTGGCATTTAGAACAGTGACTGACCTTTGGAGTCCCCCAACTGGAGTGTTGAAAACGCTGTAGTTAACTGACTAGACTAGCTGACTGTTTTCATTCAAGGAGTAGATGCTTTTTAAAAACCTCCTTGTTCTATTTCCCATCAGGAGCCAAATGAGTACATTTGTGTTTTGTCTCCTCACCAGTGTTGCAAAAGCTTAACTTCTATTTGTTTAGTTCTTTTAAAAATTTATTCTTTTTAAATATACATGACAGTAGAGTGTATTTTGACATATCATACATACATGGAGGATAACTTACCTTTCTTGAGCTCGTACATGATGTGGAGCTACACTGGTGGTGTATTCATATATGAACATAGGAAAGTTATGTCCAGTTCATTCTACTGTCTCTTGTTCCATCATCCACTTCCCTTCATTCCCCTTTGTCTAATCCAGTGAACTCCTATTCTTCCCTCCTTCATTTTTATTAGTTTTTGAAAAATACATTTTAAAAAGTCTGCGTGAATCCCAGCATTCAGCATGTCATCCTCTACCTTTTGTGGAATTCTCCCCCACATCACTATTCCCCAGTGTAAGCCTTTGCTTAGAGGACTTGGTGACCACCTGTATCAAACACAGGGGGATAGGATGGAAAAGAAAGCCTTGTTCAGATTTGTTTCTTCTTCAAGAAGTTTTGCCCTACCCACCCAGTTTCTGTTAGTCCCTAAATCCTTCTGACCAGCAAACCCTTTCCTAAGCACTGGAAAATGAGAAGTCAGAAGGTACAGATTCAGAGGCCGAGCCTCTTCTCACAGGTATCTGCAGCTGTGTTCACTGTAGAGCTTTCCTGGCTCCAGGCACTGGCTGTGTGCTGTTGGTGGTTGTGCTGGCAGAGGTAGCTCGGCATCCAGCTGCCTCCTTCCTGCATCTTGGGCAGCAGCGGAGAGGAACCATTTGACCCTTGGAGCTTTAACCTGTACCATCTATTTTCCACAAGAGTAAACTGCCTCATCCATTAGGATAGCAGATCGAGGGGAAGCGGCCATGTCTAAAGATAAGATGGTTCAGTCCCACTGGCAGATACACGTGTTCTGGTGTTTCAGTGTAGGTCCTGCCTTTGGCAGCATCGACCAGTCAGATGATCCTGGGCTCCATGAATTTTTCCTCTTTCCAGTTCAATTGGAAACATGCAGGCAATGGTATGGGAGAAATAGCTGATGTGGGTGGAGTTTTGGGAAGGAATCTTCCACTTGCTGAAACTCCATTTAGTTTCTTTATAGTTGCTGACATTAATTAGCATGTGTGTAGTGCATCCCTGATCCCATCTCAGTGGCTGTTTGCTTGGTAAATAATTCAGGTGAATGCATTGGGATGCCTTCAGACTACAGTTGGTGCTGCCTCTTAGGTGAAATTCAGGTTAATCATCAGGGCTTTTATGGGGATTTCCAATAATTGGATTGAGTTCCAACTCTGCTGGCTGGACACTTAACTGTTATACAAAGGCAAAGAACTGTTTCACTGAGAGCAGAGAACTATACAGCAGTCTGTGAACTGAACTCTTCTTAGGTGTTTTTTTCTTACCTGGGTTGTTTGGACAAAAACAAGCAATAATAAGGGAATGCCCTAAAATTACAGTCAGCCCCATACATCATAGAAAGAGCTGGTGGAAGTGATACAAGTCATACACAGACTGCTTTCCATCAGCCTTCCCACTCTCCTCCCGTAGTTGTCCATCTCTGTCACTGAGTCTCACTCAAGGGGTTGACTGGGTGTTATTGAAATGCTGCTTCTGGGGGCCTACATTCTAGATAGTCTTAATCAGTACAGCTCAAATAGGATCCAGGGGATTGAGTTTTTAATAAATATTACTGGGGATTTCAGTGGTGGCCAGTCAGGGACCACATCTGACACAGATATACCCTTTGCTTTTGTTTCTGAGAAAATCATGTATTATGGGTCAGTATTCTATGTTCAGTTCAGTGGCTGGTAAGTTGATTTCAGGAACTATTAGAATTGAGGTTAGAGAGTAGAATTAGGTTTCATTGTGATTCTTCATTTTCAGATATGGATAATAAAGTTAAGTATAAGGCAAAAATACATTAATAAGAGGATTACACATGTATGTGGGTAGGTGTGCGCACCACTAGTGCAGACATAAGTCCATTAAGTAGCCTCAATACCAGCTGTGTGGGCATATGACTGTAATCCCAGTACCTGGAGAGGCTGAGGCAGGAGGATGGCAAGTTTGAGACCAAACTCAGCAACTTATCAAGACTCTCAGTAATTGAGTGAGACCTTGCCTTAAAAGAAAATAAAAAGAATTGGGGATATGGCTCAGTGGTAAAATTCAATCCACGGTACCAAGGAAGTGAGTAAATGAATGAATGAATAAATAAATAAAGTAGCCTTGTAACCTTATTGAGTTTGTGATTAAAACTTCCCAGCCCATACCTAATGAAAACTAAATATAAATTTAGACATGATTCTGTTCTGTAGTGTGGAGATGGAGGTCATTGTTCATGCCCCTTCCTTTGTGTGAGTGTAGACACTGAGACTCAGGAGGACAGGTGTTTACACAAGTAACAGATGCAGAGCTGAGTCCCTGTCTCTGAGCACTGAATTCCTCATCTATAAACAGAAAGAGAAATAGCTGTGCCCACTTGATTGTTTTGAGGATTAAGTAAGATAGCATGTGTCAGGATGTTGGGAGACAGAAAGGGAATTACAAAGATATAATTCCTTGTTATTATGCATACTGTGTTTTATTCTAAAGGAAGTATTTAGAACTACATTAAGAATTTCTTGAAGTAATTTGTTGACTCTAGATCAGTAACTGCACGTCATTTACTATGTACTTAAAAAATGCTTTTTGTGGTCATAGTCATCTCACTCCTAGATGATCACTATTCAAATTTTGGTATAAAGGCTTCTAGATATTTTCTTACACATGCACATGAATGTGTAAATGCCTACATAGTATTCCATTATATGGACAAGAGAACATTTAATCCATCTCTTTTGGACATAGGGTTTTTTCCCCTTTATTTTATTTTTTGATATTGCATACAAAGCTGAAATAAGCATTTTTGAAGCTGACTCCCATGCAGTGATTGGGTTTCTATGTTTACTTTGCTACTCTAAAAATCAGAACTAAAGTTATAGATGCTTCAGTTAAGATAGTAACATATTAGTAAGAACTCCCTTTGAATTAAGTATATACATTTTAAAAAGTGTTGTTTTTATACCCAGAAATTCTAACTTCGTGCTTTTGGGACTAATACACTTGAGAGTAAAGGTACCACCTCTGTGAGTCTGCTCATTGCTTTTGCCTCAAAATATTACATTTCTGGCCTCTGTTTCTTTCAGATTCCTCTGGTTCCCTCTGGGCCAAGCTGTTTGCAGTTTGCCAGTGACCTTGTGGGCTTAGCAGTTATGTCCTATCATCCAGAATTACCTATCCAGTTATGGCAGAGACTTTCCTTTTATTAAACAAAGTTCATAATCACTCAGGAGAGGCATGTTTCACATTCTGAATCCTTAAAATCATGCTTTCTTAAGTTAAATGGCATGTTAGGAGTATTTCTGATATAAAATTGGAAACTCGGATACCAGAAGGCATTGCTTATCTTTGTAAATACACATGTTCCAATTAAAATAGGTACTAAAATATTTTGGTGGCACTTCAAAACTCCCAATTTAGATTTAATTTAGATTAAAACACTTACTCTTTTTAATAAAGTTATAAAATTGATTATTAAAATTGCCTATTGGAGATTAAAAGCAGTGGAACGTTTATTTTCCTTACAAAACAATTTAGTCTTCAATAAGTATGATTATATTAATCAATTATGCTATTAAAATACAACTGCCATATTAAATCTGACTCATTTGTCATGACAGTTTCTATAATTATAAAAATTATACCTAGCTGCTTATATAGTCATAATCCTGCAATAAATATAAATAATTGCCTCTATTAATTCATTTTTGCAGTTACTGTCTATTAAATTCCCAGTTACATAGCAATTTGGCGACCTTCATTTAAAATCCTCCTAAATCTTTGTTGTTCCATTTGACTGCCAAAGCTCCACAAATGCACCTCCTACTGTTGATTCCAGAAACCAATTTAGGAATAAAATAGTTTTTAAATACAAATATTTAAAAGGTTCATTTAGGCTTGAGGTTTGAAGCTTTCAAGGAAAAAAAAATGTCCTAGTATTTCAGTTTGAAAAATTCTACTTAAGACCTTTGAACTAAGCCCAAAGTACCAGAATGTATAGCTGAGTAACTATTCACAACTGTTTTTTTCACAGGTGTGGATGAGGTCACCATCGTCAACATTTTGACTAACCGCAGCAATGCACAGAGACAGGATATCGCCTTCGCCTACCAGAGAAGGACCAAAAAGGTATGGGTAATTTCAGGGATGGAGGGCATGCCGTGTTGAATTTAATTTAATTTCCTTGGCCATTTCGTTTTCTTTTTGTGGATTATGGCTTTCACCAGCTAGGACCTTTGGAAATGCTTGCATGTCTAAGGTTTCTCTCTTATGTTCTTGTAAGGGTTACTCCTCTTGTCCATGTGGGAGCTCACACATAAAGATAACACCCTTTATTCCAACCCTCTCTTACTCCATCTCAGCCTATGTGAAAGGAACAGTTCTGGGAAGGGAAAGTTAGGAAGGAACAGAGAATAACAGAGTGCTCACCATGTGCCAGGCACTGTGTTCAGTTCTCTTGTTTCATCTTTATGACTTCTGATGGCTCTGATATGATGTTTCTAATTTAATTTCAGGACTGTTGCCTCCACTGAGTACTGATGGTAACACATTCCTCTCATTCTTAAAAAAAAAAAAAAAAAAAAAAAAACAACACTCAAATTCTTAAGAGTTTGCAACAAATGGGCTTCGTTGGTAGTACATCGGGTCTACCAGGCTATCTTCAGCATGCCATGCTCTACTATTTAAAGAATCTTTGTGTGCTTTTTCCCTTCATTTGTCCACTGGTGGTTAAAGAGCAACTAGCACTTGTTCATCCTTTATTTTGTTGCAGTGTTAGGAAATTTTATTTTTAAGGATGTGCTGCTTTATTTTTAACTTCTTGCTATTAAAAGCTTTTGATTTATTCTTGGACAGTGCAGTAAGAGTGGCTTCCTGCAGCTCCTGTTTGACTTAGGGCTTTCACTTATAACTACAGTAGAGGTGAACTGGAAGGATTCTGGAAGAGAATTTCTGTTCTTGGGATTGACATGACCACCAGGGTCCTGGGAGTTGCAGGTCAAGCCTTTCTGTAGCTCCTTCCTTCACCCTCTGAAACAGTTGGAAAGGACAGAAATAGGAAAGCAGCTGGCTTCTTTCATCTCCTATGCATTACAATTCTTCTTCCACTAGATTTATATTAATCTTCTGTGGTGAAGCATGGAGGGGAGTGTTTTATTTCTGCACTTTCCCCAAAGGATTTATGAGCCAGCAGAGCCAAGTTTCTGTTGGAACAGAAGGTCCACCACTTTGGACAGTAGACGAATAATTGCTCATTCAGCTGTCACTTACAGAGTGGGGTCTTGGAACACACTTGTGTATACACAAACATAGAGGCCCCAGTCTCGATTTCAAATTAGATAGGTGGAGAATAAAGCTCTCATGTACCCTGTTGGAAGGAATGTATTACCAGAATTGTGGTGGGGTTCAGCAACTGCCCAGGCTTTGCTATGTGATTGGGACAGCTCACTGTCCTGCTGATTCTTGAGGACTTACAGTCTTGGGCCAGGGAGAGTCATCCTTCACAGAAAGAGAGAGCCTCTGAAGGAAATCTCAGAAGCAGAGCCATCTGAGTTGTTTGCAGAGTTCTGTGGGGAGATGGACCGAGGCTGCCCAGGTGGTGAGCTTGAAGACCTGGGCGCAGCCAGCAGATGTGGAGAGGAGCTGGAGTGGAGAGAGGACTGATTTTGTTTCTTTCATGTTTAAGCAGATGCCAGGTGTGAGGTGTTCCTATATCAAGAATAGTTGTGTTTTATTTATCATTTTTGGAATTTTTGCTAAGTGCAGAGCCTTGTGGTGAACATTAGAAGGAACGGGAACTTGTACGCCCATGAGGAGTTCAGAATAGACCTGGAAGAAGTCAAATAGGTGCCCAAATGCTATTCGAGGTCTGAGCAGAGAATGGGTAATGGGGAGTGTCAGAGGTAGGCTAAGTTTGGAATCACCTAACCTCAAAGTTCCAAATTGAAAACTGGTGTTATAATTAGGAGGTGGTGCTTTGAAAAATCTAAGTGTGTTCTTAGCACATGGGGAAGCTGGAGAAAGTCGGTGGCCAAAGCATTGGGCCTGATGATTTCTCAGACCCATGTCCATTCTAATCATCTTGACATGGATGAATGATTTGAGAAGATAATCTCTGAAGCGGTCTGCACATGACCTGCAGAGCTTGCAGGTTACCTCCACGGGCTGAACATCATCAGATTTTGAGGGCACCATTGGAAAGCAGACGGGAAAGAAAGTAGGGAGAAAAAAGGAAAATAATAAAAAGAAAGAGGATTAAAATGGTAGAGCTAGCCATGACCCACTGCCATGGTTTGTAGAATATCTAATCCCTGAGGAAGCATCTTTAAAAGCCATATTGACTTAGGTGCTGCCTCAGACCTCTGACTTAAAATAAGGAGTTCTTGGTGACACACAATCAAAAAACAATACACAGCAGGCCAGTGAAGGGGAGTGTGGGGGGTTTAGTTCCCATCAACACCATCCTGATTCAGTATGGACAAGTTGGTGTTTCCTCAGTAGCAGTTGAAGTGTTTTGTACAGGGAAGCTTCATAACCCCACTGCTGCCCCACTGCTGCCACGTTGGGGTCTGTGGTTCTTCTGGAGGTTTTCAGGCACCACCCCCCCCACTCGTAACAGCTGCAGACAGACTTTCTGTTGTAGGATCTCAGCAGGAGGAGGACTCTGTCCCCAGGAGGCTGTACTCTCTAACCACCTCCTTCCTGGCAGGGGCCTCACACCAGAACCTGCCTTGTCTTCCACAGGGTATTGTGGTGCCTGTGTGCTCAGAGTTCTTTTCTTTTTCTTTGTTTATTTTCTGTGTGGTGTGTGTTTTTTTGTCATAATCATGAACCCATTAAATGTACAGATCAATGGGCACCTCTGTGACATAAACATACATATGTCCCTAATGCCCTCTCCTGCCCTCCCCTCTCATCTTGAAGCTTTCTGAGGAATTGCTTGCCATTCTAGTTTCCTTTTCACGATTAGGAGAAGGCAAAATCAGCTTGGGTTTTAATGGGTACAAAACCTGATAGCTAGGGTTCTGGGTCTGACAAAGGGAATGTGGTAGAGGGAGTTTGACCTAGGACTCCAGAGTGGTCAGAGTCCTCTTACTTTTGTTTTTCTCTCCAGTTTTAAAGTGAATGTTGGTTACCATGTTTGCTATGTGATTGCTGTTTTTCTAAAGGAACTTGCATCAGCACTGAAATCAGCCTTATCTGGCCACCTGGAAACTGTGATTTTGGGCCTATTGAAGACACCTGCTCAGTATGATGCTTCCGAGCTGAAAGCTTCCATGAAGGTAAACACGTGTGAGATGTTAGCTCTGTCAAATCTGCCATTAATATTTGTGAATTACAGCTATTTGAGTGTAATTAGGTGATTTTCAGTTTTGTTGAATTCTCATTTGGATTTTTTTTTTTTTAATGAACTGAAGCTATAAGTTTCAGGATTTGTACCAAAAATATTTCATTTACTTTTTTTAAGACTGCAAAGAAATTTCATGATGCTGAGAAGTCAGTTACCAGCTGCTACGACTTGGCACCTGGGCGATTGGAATGCCATTTGGGAAAACTACTTCCTTGATTACACTTCCTCCTTAAGAAAGATATGTTGTGATATTAAGGAGAAAGAAGAACTCGTAGCTTTTGTTAAGCAGAGCTTGCAAATTCTGCCTGTGCATTTGTGAGCGTTTCTTCCTCTGCCCTTCTCCCTGTCATGTCCCATTGTTTGTTTCAAATTCCAACAAAATCAGAACAGCATAGTACACATGAGGGGTGATTTCAGAATGTGAAGGGTGTCTGTGTTTAGTTCAAAGTCTTTCAGGGATGTTATATCTCTTATGTTTTTCAAAGTTATCTTGAACTTGTAATTTTAGGTAAATTAGCAAAAATTATAGGTTGTAACCCCTCTGAATTTTGTGGATCCCTAAAGTACCAAATATTTAAGTGTAATGGATGCATAAATGTATGCAACAGCAAAGCCCATGGATCCTCTTCAGTGTGTGTATGCATGCAACACTTTGAGTAATCTGCTACTGCCCCCTGCTGGTACAACTGGGAAAAACCTCCGTAGCTGGGGATTGCCTTAGTTCTCCGATTTTTTATCCTAAATCTGTATTTTCTGTGATGCCACTGTTTCTGAATTATGAACTGAGCTAGAAGCCTGCCAGCCAAGCTAATGTGCCAGTTCAGTTGTCATCCTTTCCCCAGAGAGCACCTCAGGATGAGGCTGCTTCACACACATTTCCAGGTCCCTGGGACTTCATAGCTCAGGGCTGCTTCAAGATCTGTTGTTAAATCCCTTTCTTTCAGTTCTTCATGAAGCTTAGCTCAAGCTACTCTTTGTTAATGTGGACTTGCTCTGAGTTTTTTTAGCCGTTTATACTGCAGGGAAGGTATAATCAAGAATGACGATGTGCTAACAACACTGATGAAATGGCTTGATAAGACAGCACTCCTGCACACCGAGGCTTTGGACCTTTGGAGCCATGTTGGCCTCTCCAAGGTTTCTGCTGACCTTCAACACTCAGATCAGATTATCATATTTTCATCAAGAATCCATTTAATTGTGATTTCCTGTGATTTTACTAGGATCTATTACTAGGTTTTAGTGACTTGAAACAGACCTATCTGAGCTATCAGTCACTGTTGTAATCTATGTAATTGGACCCCATGAAGGGTGCTTTAACTGCAAAATCTTTGACCTCGTGCCAGTTCTTCCATTAGCTATCATAGTTGAGTACCCTTCGGAAATCCATAAAGCTTGAAGTGATATTAACTGAACTATTCTTTTTTAAAATAAATAAATAAATAAGTCTGTTTTGACTTCTGGCAATACCAGTAGCAGTATCTGCCATATGTTACAGGAGAAATTGCCCTTGTGATAGGAATCCTGGGAAATCTAGGGAAACTTTGGGCCAAGTTATGGAAATTACCAAGGTCACCTTCAAATGTAGAGATCAAAACACTTGAAATTTCTCAGATAGTAACACTGGCATATCATTGGTGGGAGGAAACAAACCTTTCATTACTCACCTATCTTTCCTTTCTAAAGTGTTGGGGTATAGCATTTCTTTCAACACATGAGTTGCTTTTTAGACTGTATTTCAATCATCCTTGAAACTGCCCCTCCCTATAATATTCAAAGATCCTCAGTAGTCATTTCACAGCATCTATGTACAATGTGGTGTGGACCTTTTCCTGACAAAGGAAGGATTCTTGGCTTTGCTGGAACCTCTACACATCATGATAAAAGACCTGGAGGAAGAGCCATTGGCTCAAAGATTAGATTAAGAATAAAATTCAAAATTAAGCATTCACCTGAGGCTTAGCTTAGATTATACATACTACTTTTTCAAGGGCATATAAACCCTAATAAGTTTAATTAATAGCTGACACATTTTTCGTGTGGATAAGTAAGTTTCTTATTGTATTAACACCTTATAATTGATTTACATTTTAAACAGTTGTAATTCTACTTAGTTCAAAGTGATATTTCCATATTCGGAAAGACAAGTATTAGAGAATCCTGATTATTAAATCTTGACTTTGATCATGAAGCCAGCTTTGAAATACATGTTTCATTGAGTCCTTTCAAGCTATCTGGCACACTCAAAATTGTATATATTAAATTTGAATTCATCACTCATCAAATTCTTATTCCTTAATAAAGTGTTGGTGTCGAGGTTTATTTGGCACTTCATTATTTCCTTTTGCTTCTCTAAAATGCCCGAAGAGTGCATAATAATCAAGCAAAAATGGAAGTACAAGAATGAAATTTTTAACATTAACCCAATTTTACATTTCAAAGAAGAGAAGTTAAAAATTTTTTCTTAACTGTACCTTTCTCTGGCAAGAAGGACTTATTCTAATCTACCATTGGTGTCCACAAATGACAACATCAAATTTCTATGTTCCTTTATTTTAGATGAGTGAGAAGGGTTGTTAATGAAGATAGTTCTTTCCCATTTATTAAAGTTGTGAGTGGTTATGGTAGAAATTAAAAAGTAAAGAAAACTAGGAAGAAGAAAGAGTTATTTTATCAACCTGTCATCAAAGGACAACTACTTTTAACATTCCCACACATTTAAAAGTAATTTTAACATAGTTGAACTCAAACATGCCACTCATGCCATCTTGTGCTCCGGGGAGGTATTTTTTTAAAGGAATAGAAAAATGCCATTGTTTCGTTGAAGACTATAGTACAGGTTGCTGTGTAGGCAAGTGGAAAGGAAAATGCCAGCAGACCCAATCCATGTTTGAAGTTTACCTGATGGAGATGAGAGAAGGAGGCCAGTGATGAGGAAGAGGGCTGATGACTGTGCTTCTGGGTTCACAGGGGCTGGGAACTGACGAGGACTCCCTCATCGAGATCATCTGCTCAAGAACCAACCAGGAGCTCCAGGAAATTAACAGAGTCTACAAGGAAAGTGAGTAGCCCTGTTTCTGTGACCCATCCTCTCAGCTGAGTTTCTATGACTCCCTCATGGCCACCCCAGTCAGTGTTTGGGAGGGGGTGCTGGGATTGTGAACACATAGCAGGAGCTGCCATGTTGGCCTTCCAGGTGAGGCTGGACATGGTCCTGGCTCCTCTCCTCCACCCCCTTGTTGCCCATGTTTTTAGCTTTTTTTTTTTTTTTTGGTACCTGGGATTGAACTCAGAGGCACTCAACCACTCAGCCACATCCCTACCTCTATTTTGTATTTTATTTAGAGACAGGGTCTCACTGAGTTGCTTAGCACCTTGCTAAGGCTGGCTTTGAACTCATGATCCTCCTGCCTCACCCCCCCCCCCCACCCCACCGCCGAGCCACTGGGATTACAGGCATGCACCACTGGGCCTGGCTGCTTGTGGTTTTTTTGTTCATTTTTTTTTTCATATATATATATATATATATATATATATATATATATATATATATATATATATATATAATTTTTTTTTGTAGCTGTAGATGGACAGCATGCCTTTATTTTAATTGCTGTTTTTTGTATAGGGTGCTAAGGATCAAACTCAATGCCTCAACCATGCTAGGCAAGCACTCTGCCACTGAGCCCCAGTCCCAGCCCAACAGTTTTGTTTTGTTTTAAAATATTTTTAGTTGTAGATGGACACAATACTTTTTTATTTATTTTTATGTGGTGCTGAGGATCCAACCCATTGTCTCACATGTGTTAGGCAAGCACTGTACCACTGAACCACAACCTTAGCCTCCTGTGTTGATTATTACATTTTACTAGAACTTTTGCAAAAGGATAAATAGGAGGGAAAGGGTAGAAAAATTTATTTCTAAAAAAGATCTGATAGGGAGAAGAAAGTACTATATACATATGTCATGTATTGAGTACTATCTATTCTGTGCTCAAAAGGCTACCAGCTCTGGACTATGGATCACTCATGACTTACTGCAAGAGACCCATGAACCTCATAGCAATCTGGGAGGCAGTGTGTAAATTAAACAACACAGCCTACCTTGCTACTGTATTTCAGTATGGGTACTATTTTGAATAATGAAATATAAATCTATTTAAAAGTATTATTTGATTTTTACTGGGTTTTGTCATGGTGCATTTTCTCAATTCATGGATAATAAAGTACAAGGGTGTAAACATGTGTATGTTGCCCTACAAGTGTTTTGTTGTTTGAAAATGAGTATTCGTAATTGAGACGGTTGGGAGCCAGTATTTTAACTATTAAAGAGTTCTCTGATCAAAGTGAGTACTGAGGAACCCTGGCTTGATTTAGACCTGTTTATCCCTTGTCCCTGGTGACTCCAGCTCTGATGTCATGGGGGCCAATATCATTCTTGAGAGTGTGCCCCCAGTTTGGGTTTCAGAAGCACAGGTGCCTCCTGCCAGCTCAGCTGTTCCTGCTTTTGAGGCTTAGTCACTGTGGGGGGTTCCTGGGGTGGGCGGCTGGTTGGCTGCGTAGGCAGAAAGCATCACACTAGATGTGTTGTTTTCCAAGTGTACAAGACTGATCTGGAGAAGGACATTGTCTCCGACACATCTGGTGACTTCCGCAAGCTGATGGTTGCCCTCGCAAAGGTGGGTTTCTGGGTTTATCTCACCGGCCTTGCTTCCTCCCAAGGCAAGTCACATACCTCATTTTATACTTGAGAACAAATTAACTAAATCCTCTGTGCCTGCATCAGAAATTCTGCTGCATTTCCGACAGTGGGTTTGCACCGTCGCTGCCGAGTTGTCATTTTTGGATAATAGGATTTCTTATCCTGAGAAACCGCATGGACAACTGGACTTTGGGGGCCAGAGGAGGAATAGGAAGTTCTCAAGTTCTGGCCTGGATTTATGTGCCAAGTGTCTTGCCGTGTGACTTAGGGGAAGGTCACTTTGCCTCTATCTGTGGCTGCACAGGACTCATTGAGCAGTGACCCTCTGTATCTCTCACTTCCCACTTCTTAATGAGAGCATTTGTCCCTGCAGTCCTTTGTCTGGAGTGGGGCGGTCTTTGTGGAACTGATTGCTAATGATGACACATTAACATGGATAAAAGGTGCTTCCCCTGTGACTATTAAGTTCTGGCCCTGTGCCACTTAATACCTGCGTCAGGGGAGAAGGAAATTCTGTTCTCTGGGAACCCTGATGGCAAATGACTGATCAGTGTGCTACACCCTGGCCCACTCTCGTCTCTATTATTACAACAACTCCCCTGCTCTCTTCGTCTGCCACTACCCTGTGCACTGCTACCCTCAGATCGTTATGACATTCACTTTCACATTTTATCCCCTGATCAGAACCTGTTTCTGTTGCATCAAATTCAGACTCCCAGCTGCCCTCACCCTGGGCCTCTCTGCCTCCATCCTCGTCACTGGGATTCTCTCTAATTCTGCTCTGTCCCCACCTGTGCTGTCCCTCTTATGGGGAATGGCTTCCTGCCTCCTTTCACTCATCACTCAGGGTTCAGCCTTAGCCACACCCCATTATCCCCAGACCTGCTGACTCTGCTTTCTGAAGAGTTCTCCTTTCTTTTGCATTTCTGGTCATCTGAGTGCCCGAGAGTATTATCTTACCCTGTATTCCATACTTCATTCTCCATCTGATTGCAAGGTCCCTGAAGGAAAGAATTAAATATCTTCAGCTCTTCTTGGGGGAGGCGGATCCCGTAAGGTGCACAGCCAGGCCTGGGTTCTGAGGGGGCGGAGGATGGCAAGGGGCGCAGACTTTTCACCTCCCTGGACTGCCTCACCCTCCTTGGTCTTGTCTGTACTCAAAGTGAAAAGAAAAAGTATAAGTGGGTGTTTGTATAGGAAATTAAATAGTGACTTACACGGGTTGGGGGGAAAACAGTTTCGGTTTTAAAATACACAAAGGAATAGATTTGATCTTCTTATTTTTTTCCCCCTAGGGTAGAAGAGCAGAGGATGGCTCTGTCATTGATTACGAACTGATCGACCAAGATGCCCGGGTAAGTACCAAGCTCTGTGGTTTAAATTCCTATTTTTTTATAAATCTCTGGAGAGTCTGTATAATCATCTGTTTTCTGTGTAACTGATTGTCTCAAAACTTAGGGATGTGAAACAACAAACAGTTATCATCTCTCAGTCTCCATGGGTTAGGAATTGGGGAGTGGCTTGGCCAGGTGGCTCAGGCCCAGGGTCTCTTGTGAAGTTGCAGATGAAATGTTGGCCATGGCTGTGATTGCCCGGGGGTCTAACAGGCTCAGGGGGATCTCTTCTTAGACTGCCCGCCCTTGCGGCTATTGGCAGGAGGCCTTAGCATCTCCCCCCTAGGCTGTCTCCAGGGTTGCTCGAGTGTCCTCACAACATGCAGCTGCCTTTCTCCTGAGTGAGTCATCCAAGAGCCCAAGAGCCAGAATCAGGAGGAAGCCCCAGTGCCTTTGATAACCCGGTCTCAGGAGTCACACACTGTCCCTCTGTCATAGTTTTTTCATTAAAAGTACGTTCCTGAGTCTAGCTGACAGTCACTAGGTGGAGAATTTGCTTCCACCTGTGGGAGAAAGGAACTTGAAAGAATCTGTGGCCATGTTTTAAACCCGCAGCAGTCTGAGAGTGAGAGTTTCTCCTTCACTTTCTGAGGGGATTATTTTTTAGGATGTATTTCCTTTAATCCTGGTATTAATTACCAGATCAGTAGTTGACTCACTCACCCTCATTCAGGCTTTGCTTGTCTGGAAGCACCAGCTTCTGCCGGGTGGGATGTGGCCGTGCACACCAACAGAGTGAGCGCTTGGGGAAGCAGGCGGTGGTGAAGGCACAGCCAGGGATGGGGAGGCTTTCTGCTCCTCTGTGGTGAGAGCAGAGGAGAGCTACAGAGGTCTGTCCTCTTTTCTGGCTGAAAAGAACTTTGCCATAATCACTGAGAACTATTTGTGAAGCTGATGTAGATTCCTTTAAACTATATGCTATATCTAGAGGGTCAACTGTTAGCTCAAAGTGTGCCATAAAAGTTATAGAAAAAATTAATTTGAATTCATTTTAGTTTTAAAATTCAGAATATGCTGGGTAGCACATTTAGCAAGAGGTGGAGAGGGGTTTTAAATCAGTAGTAGAAATTGGGTTTTGTAGATGATGGAGAATCAATGAATGAGTCTCTCTCCATATAGAAGCCTTTCTTCCTCACTTTCGGCCATTCTTACCTTTACTTATGGCCCTTAAATTTTCCTGGAAACTGAAAAATGAGATTGGAATGGCTCCTTTTCTGCTCCATTATTTACTGAGTTTCTTGGATGGGGTTGCCTTCTTTAAGTAGAATCTCTCAGTCCCTCTTAATATGAAAAGCTCTCAACCTTTCCCCTTCACGTTCAAGGAAGGAGACGTGCACAGCACCAGCCTCATGAACAATCTGCATTCTTACTTTGTATCTGTCTGTGCCTGATGAAGATGGCTATAAGACTCTTGACCTAAATGGTACATTTTTGATCAAGTCTACAGGGCACCCTTTCTCATTTGGCATTTTGAACGTGCAGCTCTTTGGATATTTTTACATGACATTTCTCTTGACCTTTTTTTTGGATCATGTAGTTAACTTTTTCTTGTTGGCTTTGCTTGTAGGATCTCTATGATGCTGGAGTGAAGAGGAAAGGAACCGATGTTCCCAAGTGGATCAGCATCATGACTGAGCGGAGTGTGTGCCATCTCCAGAAAGGTGGGTGCTGTGCTGAGGAGGTCTTGGCACCCAGGGTCTCAGCTAGGCTGAGTGGTGTCCGTCCTGGGGCTCAGGTCTGCAAGAATTAGACTCACTCTCTGCTTGGCCGTCCCATAGGCTCTCCGGTTTTCTTTCACCACATCCATTTGCCTTTCTCTGTCCTTCTGGAGCCTTCTCTCTCCCAAATGTCATCATGTTTGGCACTGAGTTTGCTTCTCTTCCTTATTTGAGGAACATTTTATCTTGACATATTTGTTGGAATAGAGGGCTTGGCTGGGTGCTTGGTATTGTTTCTCAAGGCTTCCAGATGGAAATTGCTCCACTCATGGGAGATGGACGTGCTGCAATCTGTGACCTGGGTCGTGCCATTCGGGACAGGTGCATGACCTGCTTCTCTAAAGTAGACTAGTACGATGCTGGCTCTGGTCCACCATGGCAACCTGTAGCTGCCCAAGACACTACCTATGATCATCCTCATTCTTTTTTTTATTGTGGTGCCTAGGCTTGTGGGTGACCATTGCAGCACTGACCAGTGGCTCTGACATAATGATGATTTGTGGCTTTTTTTTTTTTTTTAGTATTTGATAGGTATAAGAGCTACAGCCCTTATGACATGTTGGAGAGCATCAAGAAGGAGGTCAAAGGAGACCTGGAAAATGCTTTCCTGAACCTGGGTAAGCAATCATCCCTAGTGGACACCAACTTTCAGTGGACAGTATGGAATCAGAAGGAATGAATGGCCATCCTCTTAATTCAAGTGGATGTGGGAAGTGTGGCATCTAGGCATGATTTGAATAGTTTTGTAATCTTAACTCTGTAAGCGTAAAGATACAAAATTGAAGAAGGGTTTCACTTGGTAGAACAGAGTTGGCAGGAAGAATAAGGCAAGAGAAGAGGGGGCTGTGGTGGAGAAATTCACATGCATGCTTGGGTTTCTGCAGCCCTCCGAGTGCCCTCGTTGAAAACCACAGCGGAGCTTAGTAGTTCAGAGGATTGCAGTTTCCCTTAACCTTTTTGCATCCTGCAGCCCACGTCTGCTGCATCAGGTCATTTCTAGTTGGTGCCCTGGGGTCAGGGCATCATTTCCTCCTGGAGAAGGTGAGATGAGCACTGCACCTGTGACACCCTTTCTTTTCTCCACAGTTCAGTGCATTCAGAACAAGCCCCTGTACTTTGCTGATCGGCTGTACGACTCCATGAAGGTAAGGGCAACTGGCCAAGAAGCCCGTGTTCCCATGTAGATTCTTATTTTATGCCCTCAACTAAATCTCCTTAACTGGTGGATGGAGGGAGGGACCCCAGTGTCTGGAAGCAAGAACACACTAGTCAGCTCTGGTTCCATTTGACAGGTGAGAAAAGCACAAGTCCTTCCTCTCTGAACTGCTTGAACATGTGTTTGGGTTCAGGGAGAAAATAAGTGCCAACGGAGGGAGGAAGTGCTAAGAGGCGGTGCTGTCTGGTTCTTGCAGGTGGTGTGGTTCAGTAATTTCCTGCAGTTACCCCCAGAGGAAAGACAGGCGAGGACAGAAGTAGTAGTGAGCACTCCCTATGCCATAGTCATTGTGCCCCTTACCTCTTTGACTGAAAACCCTGCAAGGTTTATATTCTTTAAAGATGAGGGGACTGGAGCTCACGGAGCCTCAGTCTGCTTGAAGTTTTGCAGCAGATCTGCACCTGTCTGACTCACCAAAGCCAGCTCTGCGAGTCTCCATGAACTAACCATCTCTTCCCATAGACCCATCCCATTTTTCATTCCTTGGACATGCCACGTGGACATGCCTCCAGGCCTTTGCTGCTTCTCCCTGGAGCACCTTCCTTGTCCATGCTGCTTCTCTGCCATTTCTACTTGAGTTCCATGTCAGATGTGACCCTTTCCTTGATGCTCTCAGCCTGAGGCTCTGGAAGTACACTCAGGGGTCCTTACTGTCTCTACCATTCGCACTGGCACAGAACCATGAGAAAGATGTGTGGCAAGTTCTCTCTAAGCCCCTGAGAGGCAGCAACCTCTTGTCACGCACATAAGGGTTCAGGATTCTTGGGCTGAGCTTTGTAAGAATAGGTGCTCCATAGACATTTATTGAATGGACGAGTAAGGTTTGTGCTGATTAAATCTTGGTGTGTTTGGAATTCCAAGATGATCTTTGTTTCTTGAGGAAAAGGTTCCACAATTGTGTTTTCACTTTCTCAGGCAGCCTCAAGAAGCAGGAGTGCGCCAGAAAACATATTAGATGCTTTTTAAGTGATAACATTGTCGGGGGATTTAACTTGGAATATCAACTTGACTTTCAGGGCAAAGGGACTCGTGATAAGATCCTGATTAGAATCATGGTGTCCCGCAGTGAAGTGGACATGTTGAAAATTAGGTCTGAATTCAAGAGGAAGTACGGCAAGTCCCTGTACTACTACATCCAGGTAAGGCCCCTGGTTTTAGGTTGGCCCTGCCTGGCCATCCAAAGGTCCTGGGGTTCCCAGGCAGCTAGCCACCCAGAACAGTGGAAGAATGTGATTTTTCTGTTTTCTAAGTCTCTGGAGAGGAGATGTTGGTCACCAAATATCAGGAATTCATTTTGAGAGGCACCCTTGATGATTTGTCCTGGATTCTGTAGAAACAGGCCAGTATTAAATATTTCCCACATCTGTTATTTCTACAATGATAATCAGTGTTCATGAGGATGATCCTACAAGAGTTGGTGACATCCTGAAGAAACTTTGAACACCAATTAAAGTTTGTATTCTGTTGTATTTCTACAAGAATATTTCTTGGAAAAAATCTCAGAAAATCATGACGGTATTTAGTTACTTAGAACTCCTGTCTCTTCATTCAGTTTGGTCTCTGTGCATTTTAGAGTGATGGAACATTGGTGTAAAGTGATTGCCTTTATAGTGGTGCCACTGTGCCTAGATCAGACAAACTTGGCAAATCCCTTTTTAAAAGATTCTGAAATTTCTAAAAGCATGTATATGGTTACTAAGGATATATTTTGAGGTGGGTTTGGTCAACCTAGGCTTCTTAGGGCATGTATTTAAAATTGAGGGGCCAGTTAGACTCTTGGTAATTATTTCCTCACCTCACTAGCACATTTCCTTGTGACTTACGAGTCCATGACACAGCAGTGAGGAGGAAATGTCCCCAGTTCTCTGTGGAAGGGTGGGGGAACGACAGGCACAGGGAACTATGTTCAGGACCTTGCTGCAGGCAGAGCTGCGACTCTTCCTTGCCCTTGGGATTGTATTTGGAAGTCTCCCAAGCACCTTTTCCAGCCACACTCCTAGGGGGACCTGACAGAGCTGTGGCCCTCTAGTGTCTGCAGGCAGGGAAGAACCTGCAGAATCCTTCTTGGGTCATGGCAGAGACTCACCTGTGCTCCGGGGCTGCTTGCAGGTTTCTGTGGAGTTGGGTATTTTTCCTGATACAGCATTTCTCTTTTCTCCATGGCCACTTGTAGCAAGACACCAAGGGCGACTACCAGAAGGCACTGCTGTACCTGTGCGGTGGAGATGACTGAAGCGCGGCAGGGTGAAGCGCCCAGAAACGGCGTCCCCTGTGCTCCCACCTAACCTTCTAGAGGATCAGCTTGCGACTAACAGACCCCTGTCTCCGCCCTGTGAAGATAATGTCTGCCTTGCCCCATCCCTTACTTTAGTTGCCTAAGCGTTGCCAGTCTTTCCCACCCATCCGCTCCTTTAAGCCAAAGAAAAGAACATTCCAAGGATTTGGAAGTGAAGTCTATGATGTGAAACACTTTGCCTCTTGTGTATCGTGTCGTGAATAAACCGAGTTTTTACTTTAGACACAAACACTTTGTGGGCCTTGCTTTCCATTTAATGGTTTAAAAGTCACGCATGCTTAGGATCCTATGGTTCAATGGGTGAGCCCGTCCCTAAAGGAAGAAGGAGAACTGAGCCGTCTGATTCAGTAGACACGATCCAGATGTGGATCTTTAAGTGAATTTAAATCATACAAAATTAAAAATTTAGTTCTTCTTTCATGTTATCCACATATCAAATGCCTTGTATCCACCTGTGGTGAACAGGTCGTATACTGGATATTGCCTGGGGAGAGCATTTCCATTATAACAGAACCTTCTGTAAGCAGCACTTCCTGCCAGGGAATGGGAGGACCTGTGGAGGGAATACCCCCAGTGACTCCTCACCTGTCCAGCCTTTTATAGGTCAATTAGGTGAAAACAAGTATCTTGGTGGCCTCAAACTGAGGAGCCGGTGGGGAGGTGGATTCTGATTAGCAAATATTGTTAACATTTCTAGACATCAAAATAAATAGTATCCTGTCTCCACTTCAAGAACTCAGTGCCAGTGGGTTTGGCTACAGCCTTCCTGTAAAGGGCTAACCAGTGAATTGAGAGCACAGAAAGGAAGCTAATGTCTTTGAGTGGGTGCTCTGGGAAAGATGAAGTGAGAAGGAGGCATATCAGCTGTGCCCTCAAACCTCACATGAAGTTTTAGAGCTGGGAAGAAGCTCTCTAGGCAGGTTCTTAAGGTTCAGATAATGGATAATTATCATTCCTATGACTGGGACACCTTCCAAAAGGTACAGTGACCACATAGAGGGAAGACCATGGTTACCTCTCACTGCTCTCCCCTCCCAGCCAGTGGCCTTCTCTATAGTCAGTGGTGTCTGGTATGTCCTTGCACAAATAGAGTCTGCATACTATGCGTGTATGTGTGTCTACCTATGCTGACGAATGTGAAGGTGCTGTTTGTAAGCTGCTAACTTAGGACCCTGCAGACTTCTTTTCTGAGTACTTTTCCGAGTAGAGTAAGACTGGGGGAAGTGGTGACACCTCCCATGCCCTAGGATGCTGAGTCGACTGTTAAATCTTGGTACCTGGCTGAAGTAGAGCAAGCTCAGCAGTCTGCAGGGACTAGGCAGGTAATGGAAATGTGTGAAGTGGGCTGGATGGACAGAAGTGGGGAGTCTAGAGAGGTGGAGGATGCCTGCCCCACTTAAAGCATCCAAATTCAATTAAAACAACAGCAGCAACTGTGTCTCTAAAACCAAATAACTGTGAGCTGATTGGTTGGTTATTGTGACCCCTTTGGCAAACTTTGGATACAGTGTGGCCCATGAAGTATCTCTTAGGCCACTGAGATTTTATTCTAAAACCAGGTTATGCAAACATAAGGTGTTTTATCAAATATGACCTCCAGTGCCCATTAAAATTGATGCCCCAGATCCCAAGATGTACTCTTCCTTGTGCTTGAGGCAGAGTTCAAGGAACTGCATAGGAAGAGGACCTTTCTGTTTAACCTTAAATTCTCATGTTGAACTCAGAATGGATAGGGCTGGGAGAGGCTGTTGGAGCAATGTTGCAGCATTTAGGTTTCCTTTCACCCAAACAACATTTTTCAGGCTACAAAGGAAATAGTTGAAAGAGAAGGCAAGGTGCTGTGGTGGGGGGGAAGGCTGGTCTGGCTGGCTCAGACCCTCTGTCAGGTGTGAGGGAAAATCCAAAAGGCAGGCTGCACAGGGCAGGGTCTTAGAGATCTGTTCCAAACACGCCTACTGTCTCTCCTCTGTGTGGAGCCATAGATGTCTAGTATTTTCCAAAAATGACAGTGAGGGCACAAGGAAATTTGGTCTCATTTTCTTCTGGATTCCAGCCTGTCCTCTGTCAAGTTTTCCAAGCCATTTCTCGAAGTAAAGACAACCATCTGGAGATCTGAATATTCTCCCATCCAATTTTACTTTGCAAAGAGATGGGAAAGGGCACCAGGCAGGCTTTCACGTTTTGTGAGCTGATAATAATAAAAAGTTTGACTTTATTCTTTGAGGAATAAGACAGTGAACGTGCTTCCCAGCTGTGCAAACTTGTTACACTATGACACTGTGAACAAGAACATGACATTTCCCTGCGACCCAGGTAGGGGCTGAGCAAGGCTGTGTGCCCAATTTGACATATCCTTCATTTTGTAGTCCACGTGTACATTTTCTCCCCTGAAGTGGTAAATCGCACAATCTGAGCAGCCATTTGTGATAGCCCTCTGTTGGGACCCCTGGCATGCGTCAAACAGTTTGTTAGGTATTTTTCCAGAGTTGGCTTCCCAATTAAAAAGTAAGAAGACGAATCTTACTTGGAAACTCATGGATGAACTCCTCAAGGTCCCCCACCCATTTTACTAGGCTATGGGCAAATGACTATGTATATGAATCTTCCCCTGGAGGTGAAGTTCCCCTGGTGTAAATTATTAGTAAAGATAGATAAGGCAGGGAAAACCAGGCTCCCAAAGTAGCTGCATTTAGCAAGAAAAATGATTTGAGGACAGAAATCTTTTAAATCAATTTTTAGTCTCTAAATGACTCCAATCTCCAGGCTTCTCCCTGCGTTTTGACAAATGGCTTTGGCTTCTTATCCACATCAGTTTATTTGACCTCCTTTTTCCATCAACTACCAAAATGAAAACTCCACTGCAAGAGAGAGAGAGAGAGAAGGAGCAATTCTGAACATCCCTTAGCAATGAGGCAGAACATGCTATAGCCATCAAGTTCTAGTTGTTCATTCTATTTATTGAAAAAAGCCTGTAGCCTGATTTCTTTTATGCGAGTACATTTGAGCAAGCAAAGTTTATAGAGATGACTTATCTCATTACATTAGAAGAGTGATTTGCTATCTCAGCATCTATAAGCAATTTTAACAGACATTTCTGGATGAAGAAAAGCTTTTGTAAATATATGCGAAAGACACGATTTCATCAAGCATTAAATTGGAGGTGCCCTGGAAAAATATTACATTTGTGCATTCAATTAGCTTGATTGTGGCTGAATTTTGTCCACTGAAGGCAGCATTTCTGCAGAAAAACAGAAGCATTCCCTATGTCAGCAGGTTTCCCGAAACAGAAAAGCACACTTTCCCCCTTGCACATCCTCTTTTGCATTTGTGCTGCTCCGAGCTCTGTGCTCCTAATCAGGCCACTCAGTCTGGTTCAATATGGAGAGTGAGGAGAGAGTGAACCAGGCGCCTCTTTCTTTAGCCTTGTAGAAATCCAAACCCAACCATCCCAGTTCAAACAGCCTGCTTCCACTCTGAAAGCTAGACAAGCTCTGGGCAAAATTGGAATGTGGTCAAGAATGGACCTAAGTCCTCCAAATGTCCCTCCTGGTATCTACAGGCCTCTCTCTCCTTTAGGGATTGTAGGATGTTGTCTAAAATTGAGTGCAGCTGCTGGCCCATAGACCTTTCCCGGAGGTAAGTATATAGGACCCATCTTTCTTTCATCCTTGGATGAAAGCTTTGTTCTCCAGTTACTGGGATGAGAGGAGTTAGTAAGTAGAGACTGGAGGGCTGCTAGAGGATATGGACCCCTCAAGCCACAGTGAAGAGATGAGCCAGGTATACTTGCACACCACTTAATGACAGAGGCACATTCCAAGAACTGCATCACCTGGTGAGTTTGTCATGGTGTCAACATCATAGAGTACACTTACACAAACTAAGACGGCTACGATATCACTAGGTAATATAATCTATGGGACCACTGTTATGTATGTGGCCCACCACGGAACAAAATGTTAGCATGGGGTATGTGACTGTGTTTAGAATGATCAAATTGGAACTTTTCTAGCTATAATCCACTGTAGCCCAAGGCTATTATATATTTGCTTTCAGGTAAATTTCTAAAATCAAATAGTTAAATTCAAGAAACAATACTCTGGGAATTGAAAAAAAATGTTTGAAAGAAGTTTTGTGTTACTATATCAGTGAGATTGCCGGATTTCAAATTTTACCACGGATTCTTGAATTTTAGAGAATCATCTTGTCTTAAAGGGGGACAATTTGTCCTAACAGGTGTGAATTCACACATGACTAGGAAGATTTGGATGGGAAATATTAAGTGCTATTTTATTTTTTGGCACCAGAGATTGAACTCAAGGACACTTAACTCCAGCCCTTTATGTTTTTCATTTTGAGACAGGGTTTTGCTAAGTTGCTGAGGCTGGCCTTAAACTTGAGATACTTCTGCCTCAACTTCCCAAGTTGCTGGAAGTATAGGCATGTGCCAGCATGCTGACTTTAGGAAGATTTTTTTTTCTTTTTCTTTCTTCTGTTTTCTTTTTTGGTACCAGGGATTGAACACAGCGATAGTTAATCACTGACTCACATCTCCAGCCCTTATTTATTTATTTATTTATTTTGAGATAGGGTCTTGTTAAGCTCTGTGTAGAGCCTTGCTAAGTTACTGAGATTGGCCTTGAATGTTCCATCCTCTTCCTTAGCCTCCCAAGTTGCTGGAATTACAAGACATGTGCCACTGTGCTTAGGAAGATTTTTTTTCTTTTATTGACATTGGAGATTGAACCCAGGGGCACTTAACCGCTAAGCTACATCTCCAGAAACCTTGCAATTGTCTCCTAGATGAGGATCAGCCACTCAGCACCCCGCAAGTGCCATGGTTTCCTCTGTCACCGCCCTTCTGGCTGCACATGGTCAGGCTGCTTTCTTCTTACTCCCCCTATCCCCAGTGTTTAACTCAGTGACCAGCGTACATTCAGCATGCCTACTGGGTTAATGAATAAGTCAACAAATGAGCAAATGAACAACTAAGGCAAAACATTACCTGCATTAACTCCAGACTTTAAAAATCTTTAAAAACTGGGTGCGGTGGTGCACACCTGTAATCTACTGGCTTAGGAAGCTGAGGCAGGAGGATAGCAAGTTCAAGGCCAGTCTCAGTAACCTATCAAGACCCTAAGCAACTCAGTGAGACCCTGTCTCTAAATAAATGTAAAAAGCTCTGGGGATGTGGCTTAGTGGTTAAATGCCCCTGGGTTCAATCTCCAATATCAAAAAAAGAAAACAATATCTTCCTAAGCATAGTGGCACATACCTATAATTCCAGCAACTTGGGAGGCCAAGGCAGGAGGATCAAAAGTTCAACGTCAGCCTCAGTAATTTAGCAACTTAAAGCAGGATCTTTATTTTTTCTTTGTATATATAAATATTTGTAGGTGGATACAATGCCTTTATTTTTATTTATTGATTTTTATGTAGTGCTGAGGATTGAACCCAATGCCTCACCCAGGCTAGGGGAACACTCTACCATTGAGCCCCAGCCCCAGCCCCAAGCAGAATCTTTTTTGGGTTTTTTTTTTTTTTAATAAGAGGAATAGGTAATCATTGAGGAAAGTTGGAAAATAGAGATAAATATGAAGGAGAATACTTGCATCATTGGGAGCCCCAACTGGAACAGATCACTGATCCTGAATTTGGCAGGATGATCTGTTTGAGAAGCAGCTCATGTTGCCTTGACAGTGAGCTCATCCGGAAAGAACCAGTGGCAGTTTTCCCTCCTCCTCTTTCCCTGCTGGGTGGCCTGGACTGTCTGTCGGGCAGTGATAGTTAGTCTTCCCTGGCCCTGTGGAGGAGCCAAGGTGGCTTTGGGGTTTTCAAAGTCTAGATCAAGAGGATGTAGTGCTAGGTTGTCTCACAGGGAGAAGGCTCTGGGGTGAAAGGGAGAAGCAGGTAGCCTATTCCCAGGGCAGCTGGATTTCCAGAGGGGTGCTGTCCAGGCGATGGGAAATGGTGCCTGGCCCCCATGCTGTACCCAAGTGTCCTGGCTTCTGAGAGGGAAACTGGGTGTTTGTAGGGAAACAAATACCACTCAGTGTCGAGCCCCTCTGGAAAAGCCTTAGTGACTGGGAGTGGAGAGCAAGCAGAGGAGCCCACCCTGTGTTCAAACCTACTTCCCAGTCTCAGTCTGACTCCACACCCCTTCTTTCTCTGACGCCCAGAACAACCCACGTTCCAAGACGGAGCTTCATTGTGTGTGTACATTCTGACCTTGCTGCGCCCCTCCCCTGACTCAGGCAATGGCAAGGCCCTACTGAGGTGGATGGCGCAAGGCGTCCATCCTCTGGAGGAGCGCAGTATGTTTCTGGGAATGGGCTGATTTGTTTTTGTATTCCTTTAATAAGTATAGTTTTGATTTCTCATATGACCATTAAGTATAAAGGAAAAATCATGACTTTCCCAATTAATGTAACTACTTCTAAAGCATAGATCTGTTTGCTCTAAATGCAATGATTCAGCTGTGGAGTGTAAATTGTTAATGTCTAAAGAAAAACTCCCTGTATTCCTGTCAAGGAAGTTTTTGAGAAATTAAATTAAAATCTAGAGAAGAAAAATTAATGTTAAGAAGATAGATTAGTGCTTAGTACTGGGCAACTTGTTCTTGTTCCTGTGCACAATGGTTTGTGCTCTTACTTTTGTTTGATTAAAAGTAATAACAAATCAACTACTTGCCGTAACCATGGCACCGGTTCCAGTCAGTAAGTCAAGAAAGAATAGTCAAGGTATAGGCCAATAGTTTGGGACATTTGTAACTATTATTAAAAGTTAACTAAGCAGAAACAGCTCAAAGCAAAACGCGAACTGAAAGTACAAATACTTGCTTATGCATAAGCCAAGATACATTCTTCTATTCTAATTGTAGCTACGTAATATTTTGTTTTGTTTGAATAATGATTCCTGTTTTGTAACCACAAAGTACTGTAAGCCTGCCAAAATGAAAAGTATATATGATCAACTTCACAAGTAAAGATTGGGATCAACACCTTCACTTTGGTGTCTGTATTGTTTCTCCACCCCCTCTTTCGCTGACTCCTCACCATCCGTTCGTCTCCTGAGACCCCCTGTTGGAGCTGGTCTCCGACATGACCTTTTCTTTTTTTGACATTCTGTGGTCTATATAACATTTGTTCCAGGTATAATCACTATTCTAGACATTGCAGGGCCTCAAAATTTAGATCTAATTCTGTGCTTTGAAGAGCCTAAGTTAACCAAATGTTGTACAAAAGGAGGAAACGGGTTCTTATCAGAGAAAGCAAGGGGAACAAAATGAAGGACACACTGGATATTGCACTCCAAGCTGCTGGGAGAACAAAGAAACCACAGAAAATGGTTTCTGAGCATAGATAAAACTTGCTGGCCTTTTTGGGGGGGCTGTTGCCAGTTCTGTTTCACCAGCAGGTTTCCATGTAGCTGTCATCTGGCTGCTAAGAGTAACATATACAGGTAAAATAAGGAGGGTTCTCCTTGCTCCTGGCCTCTGGATTTTTTGTTTCTCCCCCTGGCTGAGGCATTGCTACCATTCGTGTGTTGGGGAGGCTGGGTCCCCTCTTGATTGACAGACAGGGGAGCCTTGTGGGAGGTTTTAAGGCTGGATCCTGTCCCTCAATGGTTTGCATCTTGCCATGTGATCTCTCTCCCATGCACTCTTGCCATCATGGTGCCATCCACCAAGAGGTGATGCAGCCAAGGGGAACCTCGCCAAGTCCAGTGCTATACTATTTGGAATTCTCAGTCTCCAAAATTGTGAGCTAAATAAACTTCTTTTCTTTATAAGTACCCACCTTAGGTGTTTTGTTATAGGGATGAAAATGGACTAATACAGGCCTCCAATCCACAAACAGGAATTCAGGCCTGGCCCTCCCTGAGTTGGCCATCTACTTTGGGCTAGGATGAGACATGTAAGCGGCTGTGCTTCCTGTGGCTTCTGGTACTCTGTTGGTTTTCTTACTACTCTGGGAAGCAGAGAGCCAAGTCTGGGCCCACTCTGATCACCTTGGCCCTGTGGGGGCTGAGATTGTGATAATTTGCCTTCTGTCTTGGTCATTGACCTCATCTCCCAGCTACCCTGAAGCCTTTGTCATCCTCTCCACATGTCCTGGAGCTCTGTCTGCAACTTCCTGTCATTGTCTGCTTAGTTCATCTTGGATGAGGTACTTTCAAGATATTATATAGTGATATTCCAGCTTAGCTTCTAGAAGTTTCTGAGGGCTCCCCCTCTCAGAGATGAACTACATCAACTAGTCATTCCACTTCCCAACCAGATAAAGAGCACAAGGTTGAAGGTGGCCTGTGGTTAGGCTGCTGAGCTGCGTGAGCCTGGATCCAGCTCTGGATCTGTAAGTCCCTGGTTAGAGGTCCACAGGATGGTTAGGTGACTGTCTCTGGGTTGGATTTGCCCCCGATAGAGGCCTGAATCCCTGAACTAATGGTGAGTCTAGGAATTTTCTGTAGCTGAATCCTTTTTCTGGAGTCTCCCCGGTTCGTGAACCCTCTGGGCCTGCTTCCCTGGGAATAATAATATCTCCCCTCTAGGATTGTTGTAAGGATTAAATGAACACAATACATGTAATGTCCCTGACATATTTCTTGGTATAGAGGAAGCACTTAATAAATCCAATAAATTAACATATAATCAGATAGATGCTGTATCAATACATCATTCTGTACAATATCATTGAAGAATTGGCTTTCCTGGGCCTGGGGGAGATTCTTCCTGCCGTGTGGTATTTGCCCTTGGGAGTGTCCACAGGGCATTGGAAAATCATGTCAGGGTTCCGGGGAGGCTTGTCCTCCTTCTATGGCCTATTTCCTCTAGGGATTTGGCCTCCTTGGTTGTCTTGGATGTGCCACCTGCCTCCTTGTCTGTCAGTGAATCATCAGGCCTCATCTGAGAGTCGTCAGGGAGATGTGCAGAATATTTGGGTCTTAGGTAGCGCGTGTGTGTCCTTGAGCCTCCTATATAGCAACATCGTTTGTCATTTTGGCAGGAAGGTTTCTTTCCTTTCTTTCTTTCTTTTTTTAAGTTTCCAACAACTTTAGACCTTATCAAGTTGATAAATAATATGCAGACTGATGATGGATAGGAAATAATGCTCCTTGATGGCAAATCCTTCCTGTTCTTGAAAATCATTTAATTTCCTATTCCTTGAGGGAGAGGATTTAAGGATTCACTTCTTGGAACCATGTGGCTATGACTCTACCATTGAATGATGATAGTAAAAACTGTAGGAAATATTGAGCCAACTAGATGCAAGGGAGGTTGAGTCCAACAAGATCAGGACACACTGGAAAGGTTAGGAAGCCTGGGCTGTATGGTTCCTATTCCATATGAACCTATTAGCTAGCACCATTAGTCGACTTCCAGGTGCTTCTCTTATTCTTTGGGTATGTCTCTTCTGTGATCCATTAAACATTTATTCTTTAAATCAAGAGCAGTTTCACTAATGAAAAATTTTTATAATCATACATATTAGTTTTCATACCTCAAAAACACATGTGTACAATATTTTAAGGAAGCATCAGTACAGTAATGGGCTTTTCTCACTCCTTCTAACACCTGTCCTTCCCCCGCTTTCCTGGAATCTGGTCCTGCTGAGGCCAGGTTGAGGGAGGAAGCCTTTTACCATGAGACTCAAGGTGCAGATGGGCACAGATCCCCTTCTAACTTAATACACGAGGAGGTTTACTGGTGGGAGTTGGCCTTCTCAAGGCCTTGGATTGGATTGTCTCTGAGTCTTCTCCACTTTTTTCCTTTGTTCCCAGAACTTGAACCCAGAACAGAGATGGAGCAGAGATTGCCTGCTTCATCTGTGTTAGAGAATATGTATGCAAGCCATTAGAATAAAAAGAAAGGGGAGGGAGGAAGCAGAAGAAAGGGCAGGGTGGCGGAAGGAGGAGGGAAAGAGGTCAGAGAGTTGGCGGGAGGGCACCTTCCGCAGGGCTGACCCCAGGACATACACAGAGCCAGAGTTCAAAGACCCCTGTCTAGGCTTCATTACCTGAGCTGAGCCCAGGGCCAGATGAAGAGGATTAAAGAAGAAACTCCCAAATTCCTCTTACCAGAATGACTTCCTAATGGTAGGAATGTTATTTCTTGGACTCCAAGCAAATGACAGTTTGGATATTTTTTCTGGAGCTGATTTTTAGAGCTTATTTAGCTAAGGATAAGAATTTACCATTCTCTCTTTTACCACTTTAAAAGATTCAATGTAGGGATTTTTACATTCTGTTTTTCTATTTAAATCTATTTATTGCCCAGACATTTGTTCTGTCGTCATGGCCACACTATGCTAGACATAGATTACGACATCAAATTCCTATAGTCAGCTGGTCAAGGAAGTAGGTAGCATGAGTCCCTTTGACTCATGTGTGACCTGAGGCTCTGTGGGGTTAAATGACTTTCCTAAGTCACACAGATCATAAGATGTGGAACCCAAATCTTTTACTCCAACACCTCTGCCAGAGTAGATGCATTGGAGTTGTTGTAAAAATGGAAGAAAAATTTGTCCATTAATTTTGTATTTGCACAAGTAGGGAAAAAAAACTATCAACATTTTAAAAACTAAACTTTTAATTTTAGAATAGTTCTAGAATTACAAAATTAGTTTCAAGATAGTAAAGAGTACAGATATTTCCCACTCCCTGTTTCCCTTATTGTTCACATCTTATATGAGCATGACATGTTTGTGGCAGTTAACAAATCAACGTTGATCCATTACTATTAGCTCAAATCCATCATTATTCAGATTTCCTTAGGTTTTGCCCTGTTGGTTTCCTGTCTTGTCTGAGATGGCGTACTACCTGCAGTTGTCATGGTCTCCTGGAGTTCCTCTTGGCAACCACAGTTTCTCAGGCTTTTCTTGTTTTTAATGACCTTGACATTTTAAGAATTACTGGTCAGATATTTTGTAGAATTCCCCTCAATTGGGATGTGTCTGACATTTTCCTCAGGATTCAACTGGGGTAATGAATTTTTAGAGGAAGATGACGGAGGTGAAATGCCATTTTCACTATCTCCCCTCCAGGGTCACTCTATCAGTGTGACTCGCCAGTGTAGAAGTTAGTGCTGACTTCCTGGCTGAGGTCGTGTGTGTCTGGTTTCTTTGCTCTCCCCCACCCCTTTCCACGTGCTGTCCCCCTTGGACAGATGTCACTATGCAGCAGCCCACACTTAAGGAGGGGAGTTGCTTTCTATTTCTCTGCGGGTAAAGCATCACACAAATTATTTGGAATTTCAGAGGATTTATTTTTTCTTATTTATTTATTGTAGTCATTTATTGGTGTCCATATGAACTCACAGTATTTATTATTTTACACTCTGGGTTATGACCCAACACTGCTCAAATTGTTTTAGCTTTGGACATTGGAAGCTATTTCCATCTGTTCCTGTGTCTCTTTGGCACATGGACGTAGACAATCTTTTGAACCCTTCTTTCTTTCTGGTACTACAAGAGGCTCCAGGTTCACCTGGCATATTTCTTGCCTCAGTTATAGATTCCGTTATTTCCTGGAGCAGCTCTGGTTCCTTTCATTGGACAGTGGTGTCAGAAACTGAGATCTGGGCAAAAGAGTGCTCCTTGCCGCTGGGCTGCCATTCCTTCCAGGCTTTCTCTTCTGAAAGAGCCAGGAAATATATATGTGTGCACTGTGCTGTGTGTGAACTATGTCTGTAAATATTTTTTTTTTCTTTTTTTAGTACTGGGGATTGAACTCAGGGGCATCCAATCACTGAGCCACATCCCCAGCCAGACAGGGTCTCACTGAGTTTCTTAGTGCCTTGCTTTTGCTGAAGCTGGCTTTGAATTCAAGATCCTCCTGCCTCAGCCTCCTGAGCTACTGGAATTACAGGCCTGTGCCACCACATCCAGCTAAATATTTCTATAGAAATATTTAGCTGGATGTGGAGTGAAACAGTTCATGCTGATCTCTCCAATTCCAATCCATTAGTACATGGATCATTCTAGCCTCTTTCCTTTGTCTCTCTGTACAGTCCAGCTCCAGTAGTGAGAAACCTTGTTCCTGCCATCTGCCACCTATTTACTTAGTTGTTCACTTCCAGTGTACATGTGTAGCACTATCAGAATTGTTTGCTCTGCCTTAGGGAAAACTTTATCAACTGGAATTCAGTACTGCACGCAGTTTGCTTTTCTGTTGCCGGTCCGGCTGCAGCAAAATAACCCGGGGGCGGGGGGGGGTGACGAATAACTTGTGTACGTTTATACAGCAGGAGTAGGAGCCCTTTATTGTAGGACAACAGAGCTATTTATACATTTTGCACAGCTTATCTTAATTAGCATAAACTAGATACATCAGTCAACCAATAAGGAATCTCCACACTTAATGGCTCGCTTTTGTTACTTCTCAAACCACTCCCTCTGGCATTTTTCGAGGCACCATCCAGACTTGTTTATGAACTCTAACATTCCCCTGGCAAAATACCACGTGTTATTTTGACTTGTTTACAGACCTTAACATTTCCCCCTTTTGTTTAATTTAAATAACGACCATAGTGGTTTTTACAGAAACACCATAAATAACCTGCTACAAACAGAAAGGGAGGAAACAAAATGCCACAATACCAAGTCAATTGATGGCTCCATGCAAGAAGCCCTTGGAAAAATTATACCAGCAATGACACCGTTTACAAAGATATCAAGTTACAATTTGTTGTAGATTACAGTTTGTTGTCTCAGTCCAGGTAAAGCAGTGTCTCAACAGATTAACTCACAGTCCCGGTAAATCACAGTCCAGGTAAGTTCTGCAGGCAGCTAGCTTAAATCACAGTCCAGGTAAGTTCTGCAGGAAGCTAGCTTGATCCGAAGTCTCCTCTGGTTCTCAGCTGAAGTCTCGTCTGGTTTTCAGCAACACTGGAAATTCTTCCACCTTCGTTTTCACCGGCACTGGGACGAAGGCAGGAACTCTGGATGGCTAAGGAAAATCCTGTGGTATTCCAGCAGGCGCTAAGAAAACAACCTTCTGAACAATTTAGTACATTATCTCAAGGTTTTTTTACATTTGAAATAGGCCTTAATGGCGCTCATTACTCATCAGCCTTCAGGTGTGGGAGAACCATTGTAGTTTAGTTATTGGCATTGAAAATGACCAAACATCAGGGACGCTGGTGCGGGCTGTAGCATCCTGGGCAGCCCTAGATGGCCCCTGGGAGAGTCTTGGGAGTGTCCAGACTCAAACTACTACTGGACACAGGGAGCAAGAGCCTGGGAGACTGTGCCTCCAGGTCAGGTTTGGATTTGGGCTGGAGGCAGTGCAAGAGCTGGCTGCCGCCGCTTGGAAAGTCCTTGCTGCACCATGACCCGCTCCTGCACGTGGCAGCCACCGCAACAATTCACGCACCCTCTGGTAACGAAAAGTATTCAGTAATAGCCTTTTGCTGCGACTTTTTTCCTGATAATCCTTCTTCTTCTGAACTTTTTTCTTCTTTCTGACTAGAATTCCTGGGCTTCCGTCAACACATGCCCTAACTATTCTTGGTTCCACTGGGGTGCTTTCCTTCCTTAGTAATTTACTTCTCACCCCTTCCATATTTTCATCGCAAAGACAATACAACATTTCAAGACAAAACAAGACATAAACATACTGTATCAATCTTCTCCATTTTCTAGAAATGGCCATTTTTCCTCTCACCCTATCTGCCTAGGGACCAGCAGATTGCTCCCGTCCTATCTATGGACGGGCAGCTTTTTTTCGTCACTTACCCCCGAGTGTCCTGGGGCTCCCCGTAACGGGCCACCATCTGCCGCAGTCAGGCTGCAGCAGAAGCAGAATAAACAGGGGGTGGGGGGGTGGGGGGTGACGAACAATTTGTGTAGTTGATACAGCAGGAGTGGAAGCCGTTTATTGTAGGACAACAGAGCTATTTATACATTTCACGCAGCTTATCTTAATTAGCATAAACTAGATACATCAGTCAACCAATAAGGAATCTCCACACTTAATGGCTCGATTTTGTTACTTCTCAAACCACTCCCTCTGGCATTTTGCCAGGCACCATCCAGACTTGTTTATGAACTCTAATATTCCCCTGGCAAAATACCACGTGTTATTTTGACTTGTTTACAGACCTTAACATTCTGTAGTGTTGCAGATTCCAGTCATTTCCAAAGTTCCTTAGTTTGGCACCATTTGCCCCCACTGAGGTTATTTCACACATTGGTAGTACAAATGGGTTTTCTTCATCACATTTTGCATTCTATTCTGAGTCCTATGACTTCCTAAATTTTTTTTAAAGTTGTGTTTAATGTATGGTATCATGTAGAAGTTTCACCATCTCCAAAATCCACAGTGCTTTAACTACCTCATTTTGCCCCTCCAATTCCTGGCAACTGCTGATCTGTTTACTAACTTTACTTTTCCTAAAATGTCATAAAATTGCAATATGTGTACAGTATGTAGGTTTTTCAAACTGGTTTCTTTCATTTAGCAGTATGCACTCAAGATTCATCTGTGTTGTTCAGCAGATGTACCGGTGTTGTGGTTTGGCTAAGTACCCCTCAAAGGCCAGTGTGTTCAATGCTTGATCCCCAGCCCTGTGATGCTTTGGGGACACGGTGGAAACTTGAAGTGGTGGGGCCCAGTAGGAAGTCTTCCTGTCATGTGGGCGTGTCCTTGGAAGGGTTCCTGGGGTGCTGGCCTCTCCTCTTTTCATTCTTTGGCTTCCAGGCTGCCATGAGGTAGGTAATTTGCTTTGCTGTGAGCTTTTGCCATGATGTGCTGCTCACTATAGGCCCCCAAAGGATTGGGCCAACCAATGGTGAACTGCAACCTCTAACACTGTGAGCCAAAAGAAACCCTTCCTCTTTCTAAGTCGATTGTCTCAGGAAAACAGACTAATACGGTTTGCTTACCCATTTACCTATTGTTTATGGACATATCATTTCTAGTTTGCAGATGATTATGAATAATAAAACTGTTATAAACATTTTATAATAATACTGTTCATAAATTTTTTTTTTTCTGAGACAGGGTCTTGCTAGTTGTCCAGGCTGGCCTCAAATTTGCAATCATCCTGCCTCAGTCTTCTGAGTGTCTATTCTGATCTTTTCCATCTTTTTTATTCTGTTGTTTTGAAGTGTGGAGTTCAAGAGTTCTTTCATGTTTTGGATCTAAGTCCTTTAGCAGGTTTGTGTTCTGCAAATATTTTCTTCCATCCTGTGGCTTTTCTTTTCATTCTCTTGACTGTTTTTCATGAAGCAGACATTTTTAATTTCAGTAATGTCCAACTTAACGATTTTTTTTTCTATTTTGGACTGTGTTATTGATGTATTTAAAAAGTCTTCACTAAATCTAAGGTCATGTAGATCTTTCCCTTAGTTTTCTTCAAGAAGTTTTATGGTTTTTGTTTTCCATCTAGGCTTATGATCCGTTCTGAATTGATTTTTGTTTGAGGTCTGAGGTTTTTGTCTAGCGTTCTCTTTTTGAGTCTGGTCATCAAATTGTTCTAGCACCACTTGTTGAAAAGTCAACATTCATTTTTTTTTTTATTAGCAGAGTATATCTGTCCAGTTTGTGGCATTCAAGTGCGATGAAACCAAGTTTGAGAACTCCAGCCCCAATGAGGGAGGCTTTTTTATAAATCTCCATGTACTACTCTCTTTTTAGCCATTTTCCCACTGGATCAGATATCTTTTGCCTTCTAAGGAGAAGTAAGCAAAAATGTTATTCCAGTGGTGCAGGGACCAACTGCTGTGGTAGGAGAGGGCACAGTAAAGCCCTTCAGGTGGGCAATTTATGAAGGCAGAGGCTAAAGTTGGAGAGCCTCTGCTTCAGCCCTAATGATGGAAAACTCTGAATGTGGGAGCCTGATTGATATACCTTTGAATCTAGATTTACCTTCTAGAAAAACATGGACTCTAGTGGTACACACACACACACACACACACACACACACACACACACACACACACGCACACACATACAAACACACACACACACATACTGCCTTTCTCCCGAGAAAAAAGTACTTCCCTTAGCAGAACCTTGGAGGAGCAGAACCCTCCCTTATCACACAACTCATCTTTGGAGAGTCAGGGGCATTTTTTTATAACTGTGATGCCAGTTACAACATTACACACGCTGGCATATTAAATCATCTATATATTTCATGATTCTTTTTATTCTGAGACTGTGAAAATCCCTTTAAAAAGTGATTTAAAAATAAAGAAGAGTGCCATCTTGTGGGGCTACTGACAACTACTATAGCCACATCAGATCTGTTCAGGGGTCCATTAATTCAAGACACCTGGTTGGTGTATGTATACATTTGTATGTAACATATCAGCTAAAAGCTTTAGAGCAACTGATAAGGACTTTTCTTAATTTTTTTTTTACCTATAATGAATAACTCTATGGGCTTTTATTTTCATAAATGACTAAAAGTTATTTTCTAATAATCATAAAATCAGTCATTGTGGGATACTAACACTGCCAGTTATAATTTAAAAATCACATTAACAGTTCCCTTAAATACTCTAATTCCACTTGTATAAGAATTTTGGCTGACAAGCCTATAATGCAAGAGCACATATGGGATGGGAATTCTAGAAATTTCCAGGGAGGATGCTGGCTAGTGTGGTATGGAGGTTGGTTGTGGTTTGTGAATGGTGTCAGTTTTGTCTTAAAGAGTAAGGTTATCACTTGTTTAGCATTATAAGCAAAGATAATCAGCAGCAGGACAGAAGTTGTAGCAGCATTGTTGGGGTGACCGAGCCAGGTTGTGGACGACTGGCCACCGTGGGGAACTGGGTGCCAGAAAGCTTTTGGGTTGGATGGAACCAAGATGGTGGGCCGAGCTAGCTCCGGCTGAAACTGCCTCTTAACCCCAAATTTGCTGCTTTTTCTCGTGAAGCCTTGGATAAGCCCCTACCTATGCATCTGCACTTTGGGTTTATTAAATCGGCAGAGTGACAAGTTTGAAAACTTTAATCTCCAGAGTCCCTTCAACAACTAACATTTGACACATCAAAGAGAAAGTCTTCATTTATCACTCTTTCTTAACCTAGACTTTTTAGTCAAAAGCAGGAATTTCCACAAAAATCCTTATTTTTAGCGAATGTCCTAGGTGGAATCTTCTGAGGCATAAAAGTAGCTTCAGAAGACTACCTGGTATTCTGTCTTCCTTGGCAACAAATTACGGAAACGTGAATATAATGACTCCCTCTCACATTTCTTCCTCACTTGTAATTCTTACACCCCTCTGGGAAAAGGTATCAGAGAAAAGTCATACTTGCTTCCACTCAGGGACTGAGGCTGCGGGGGCCCCTCTCCTCTAGGGACATATGTTCTCTTTGCAGATGGGTGCACTCAACATCGTGCCATTGGGTGACAGTATCCAGCCCACCTGTAACTGCATATCAATGCCACACTGTTGGTATCTGACCATGGTGCTGGTGCTAGGCAAAGAAACCACCCCACCTTGACCAGTGGAAGAATGTTTGGAGAGTGGTGTCACTTCACAAGGAAGCCTTTCTCTGTCCTCTAATCACTAAGGAACATTGCCTTGCATGCTTGAGTGATTTTTGCCTATGTATTTCATGTATATTTAAGAACTATTATACATTCTTGTTTGCTTTAGTGAATGCATTTTAAGGTGTTTTGAAGAAGAGGTGAAGATCCAAAAAGTCGACAAAAAACTAGAAATTTCAACCCCCAATTGTAACTTGTCTGTCAAAATTGCACCACTGTGATTTTGTCGAATAGCCTTTTAAAAAATTGTGCAAAGGAGGTTGTGTTGGTGACATTGGATCACAAGAGGGCGCTCCAACAAAACACCTCACAACTCAAAAATCTGCCTCTCCCTCCTCAAACATTTACACGTTGCAATTTCTGGCTGGTTTTTACAATATAAAGCTTAACGTCACAAATATTGTCTCAAACTTTATGAAATTTTTTAGAAGGTTGGGAGCCTGGACAGTAAATCCTGAGCCCAAGTTAAACTACTTTTCTACAAAATGGATAAAGACTTTTAAAACATTTTCTTACTTTACAAGAGAACAAAACAATACAAACTCAAAGTACATTGAGAACAATTCCATTTTCAAACTAGAGTGTTTATGGATTACCTTCATAAGAATTCTCAGTCTAGAAATATGATTAAAAGCCCTATTCTCCAATCCAGACATGACTATCGGAGAAGATGCTATGTTACCTCTTGCCCGGGTATAGACAATTGAAAAAGAAATTGGGTGAAAATCTGTGATGGTCTCTGAAGTAAATAAAAACACCCGAACCAAATTTCCCTAGTAGTCAGATAATGCTTGCGGGCATAATTGGCAACAATGGAGGCCCTTCACATTTAAACGATTTTTACTGATAATAAAATAATTAGAATAATTTATGTGCATCTGTGCTATTATCAACATGGCTTAGCTTAAAGGAGATTCGGCTGGTTATTCACGGGTATTAAGAGGGTCTCCCCTCCCACCTTCTCCGATGACATGTTTCTACCCAGGCAGCACTTCTAAATTTTTAATAGAGAGGAAGAGATTCCATTTAATTAGGTAGAGTGACTTGTTTATGTGCAGGTTATACATTTTACGAGTTCTAATGAAGAACGGAAAATACCCATTGAGCAGCCTTTGAAGTTTTGCTTGTTTAGGGATAATTGTAAACCCAGCTCAATGGAAACGGCATCCTGGTCCCTCAAGTGATTTGAGAGCATAGAGTTAAATCCAGGTAAAATAATTGCACAAATCGCATGTCGATCAATGTTCAAAGGATTTTTTTTTTTCCCTTCCCAAATCAAAGTTCTTCCACCTTACTTTTGATTGGAATACAGAAATTGGGTTATAGGAAAAACGTTAAGGATGTAACAAGATTTTTTTTTTCTTTTTTAAAAATGACCCTACCATTTATATAAAAACCTTTCTCTTCTTTTTCTTTCAATTTTAACTTCATAGATTCCTTGTGGTCTATTTTATTTGTGAATTAGGTAACCTACACATAGGACTGTCACAAAAGCATTTTCTCTATGTTCATAAATCCTTTCTGAAAAATGAGAAATTAATTTTTTCTTAAACTCTGACCTAAGGTAAAAATTCCAAATATTTGCGTGCCTCAGATGTACGGCAGAAAGGCCACCTAAATTAATGAGGGTTCCTGAATGGGTGTACAGAAATGAATTACGAAGCTTAAGAAGTCGAAGAGATTTCTTGTGATTTCTAAAGCAATATTAATGATCATATGGAATGAGAAATTGAGCTTTGTGTTATTACTATAGGATTAGTTTTTAGTTCCCGAAAGCTGGTCTATTTATGGATATCGAAGATGGAATTAAAGTCTGAAAAGGTTAATTTTTTTTAAAAAGCCTGTTCTGTTGAAGGTCTATTTCCTATCACCTTTTATAAGTTTCCCTTTGAATTGTAGTTGCAATCTGCATTTGGAGCGAGTCCAGGAAGCTTGAATAATAATGTAATCCCCGGCGGAGCCTCTCTTAGCGGAGGGAGTAGGATAAATGAAATGCTACATACAGATTCCTGACAATATATTCATCTTGATATTATCACAGCTGATGGATTGCAGTAAGGCTACTCCTAGGTCTTCCTTTTACCCTCCTTAGTGTATGTTTAATTTCAGTCAGGAAACAAAACCCCAGCATACAAAAGAAATAAAGCCATCCCTAATTGAAAAGTAATACTGTCAAAATACTCGTTGCAAGGAAAATATTTGTTTTGCTGCAGGGAGAATGGAGAGTGGAGAATAAGAGACCAAAAGCAGAAACAGAAACCATCGCCCTTTGCTTAGCTCACTGGCCACATTTAAGGCTCTCGCACGTTTTAGCAACTGCCCATCCATTTTCTTTTTCTTCTGTATGCTTGTCTAATTTATTTTCATAAGGAAACGCTGCTCATCTTGTCCGGAGACAGCATTATGAAGCTGAAATCTTGGATTTGGTTTTAAGATCAAATGAAACCTAATAAGGTGGTATTTGTTTTCTTATTGGTCCCACTGACAAGCTTCGAAGAGATGCCAAGAATGAGGATACCAGCCCTTCAGAGGAAAGAGTCTTGGCTGGGGCTCCACCTTCAAAGTGGAGAGCAAGAGACGGCACCAGCTCCCATGTGGGCTCACAGGTGGTGGTGTGGAAGGGGTTCTGGGGAGTGCCTGGCGGAATGAACATCCAAAGTGATCTATTTTGTTCATTTCATTTTAGGATCCGACTGATTGGTCCATGTCCTTGATTAGAGTTGATCCTTGTGTGCCTTGTTCTGTTCTGATTTAAGAAACAAAGGCAGAAGAGAAAAGCAAAGGAGAGTGGTACTTTAAAAAAAAAAAAAAGAAAAGAAAGTTTACTTAGGAGTCAAAGCATACTGCGTTGTTTAAAAGAAGCTAAAGGAAATGAAAATGGAAAGAAGAGTTTTGTGAATAAATTGCATTCTTTACCAATACATGGAAAAAAGCAGGAGAAGAAGTTTGTCTGTGGCTGGGTGGGGGAGTAGACTCTTACTCCAAAACACATCATTCTGGCCCAGTCTTTGAAAAATAGAGGACTGAACTAAATGACCACTCAAAGTCCTACTCAACCTCTTCATTGATATAGGGAGGGTTTTAACAGGTTGTCTCCTATTAGCGTAGAAGAAATGCGTATGATGCCAGCATTTTCATACTATGGATAAGCAAGAAAACACGTCTATAGATGCAACTTTATTTTAGACAATGACTCCAGTTAGCTCAGGCATTAAGGAGGATGTCCTGCTTCTTGTTCATCTTTTAGTGTTGCAGGAAAGCAAGAGGGAAATCAGAACAGGAGGGAGTAGCCGTGACAAGTGAAATACTATCCAGGACACTGCAACTCCCTGTTCTGAGAGCTGGCTCCTGGAGGCTCTCTGGTAAGGCATTTACAGGTGCAGTATTTCTGTCAATCTCCTCCCCTTCCCCATTCTTTGTTCCTTTAATGGGTGAATTAGCCTTAGGTTCTTGTTGAAGCTCTCCTTTTTGGAAGAGAAAATGATGTACATCATTATAACCACTCTGGTCCAGGCAAAATGTCTATTGGAATGTTCCCTTTCAGGGTGCTTTTTCCAAGTTTTTCCATCGACTGCTACAGGGTAGCTCCTTAGTCGGCCTCATACTTTGTTTCCTCATTGTGCATCTCAGTGTGATCCTGTGGGAAGAAGGAGAGAAGGTACTCAATTTGTCCTAGTGAGAAGGAATTTAGGATGCACCTCGTTCTACTGTGACAGGGAAGAACTTGCTTTGCTGTTGGAGATGGGAAGGGACTTAAAATCAGCTAGCTACCTTACAATGTTCATTTCACAGATGGGTAAACAGAGGCCCTGTGCAGCTCAGAGGATGCAACAAGTTGATGGTAGAATACCTTGACTACCACAAGGTGCTTGGGAGGAAGAAGCTGCTGGGGATATGGGGGCGTCTCAGGAATTGAGAGGGACCTGAGATAAGAAAATTAAGATCCTTGTTCCTCCAAGTGGTATTCTTGGATCAATAACATTGGCCTCACCCTGAACTTGTAAGAAATGCAGCATCTCAGTCTACCCCAGACCTACTGAATCAGGATCTGCATTTTAACAAGATCTTCTGGTGATTTCTGTGTATAGTAGAATGTAAGAAGCCCTGAAGCCCCAAACCCAAACTAGAATTATGAGATAGCTCAAAATTGTCCAATTTCAGCAAGTGTCATGACTACTTCTAAAAAAGATGCTCCTGAAAGTATCATTTTCAGCTAAGTCGGGCACATCAAAATTCAAACTGCTAGAAGCAAGGAGTAAAAAATGATATGATGCAATGAGGGTGAAGAGTATTGAAATGATGACATTTAATGGTACAACCTTCCTGGAAGGTGATTTGGTAACAGGTATCAAGTCTGAAAAATGCACCAACCCTTTGATCTAACAATTCCAATTCTTGGAAGTTATTCTGGAGAATAACTAATTGGGTTTGGTTAAAAAGATGTGTGAATAAGAATGTTATAATGTTTGCAATAGTTCAAATCATTGCAGTGGCCTCATTCTGGCACCCATGTTGGAATACTACATGGCCATTTAAAATGATAAATTAGAGAAGCATTTAATTTTCTAGAAATATGTTTGTATGTGTTTGTAGGTAGGTAAAAAGCTCAAGTTAACAAACCATGTATAAAATGATCTCCTATTTTTGTTTAGAAATACGTACATATTTGAAAGTCCAGAGGCTGTAGGAAGAGTAGAGGTGATACTTTTCTGTTTTGCTTACCTTTCTCTTAAGATTCTTTTACAATTGATATATTAACAAGCTGAACAAATGAGGTAATCTAGTTACTGTGGACGGCTATTTTTTTTTTCTTTAAGTTCTGAATATTTTACTTTCCAGGCCAAATTCCTAACAGGAAAAACATTTTAATGTTTTATGGATGACTTTATCATTATGTGAACTATATTGCATTGTAATTATCTATTAACCATCTTCTTCCTCTGAGACTGTGAACACCTTAGTGGCAAAGACATAGTGGCATGCATCTTTACATCCAGGGCTTAGCACAGGGTTTGGCACACAGCATGAACAAGTGTTTTGAATGAATGAATGAGTCTCGGATGATGGTGTAAATTTTTTCATTTTCTTCGTGAGCGGCCTACGGTGATCAAGCTCTAAGCACCCAGGACTCGACTGCTATAGAATATAAGTCATGTGCTTGATTGGCTAACTATGGAGGGTAAAGTTTGAATTAAGCAATCAGTTTAGATGCAATTTCCAGTTGGTTAATAAATCATCCCATGAGGTGTGAGCCTGGGCAGAGTGAGTCAGGAGGTCAGGTCACAGGAGTCTCTGAAGGCTCAGAAGACTTCTCATAGCTGGCTCCCACTTGCCCCCATAGGGCCAGCATCTCAGCAGGTGGCCCAGGAGAGACTAGGAGAGAATAGCCATTCTGCCAGGGGGAGTTCATGGGCAGTGGGAACTGGATTTGCTTGTTAGCAGCTGGGATCTTGGAATCCATCTCATGAACAAATGGGCCTTGAGAGACTGGAGCTCTTCTTACCTCGTGTGCAGTTCCTCTGTTTTAAGGTTTCTGGGGAAGCCTGCCCTCATCCTCACTGCTTGCTAGGAGGTAGACCCCCTTTACAGAGCAGGAGGTTGAATCTGAAAAAAGTAGCTACTTGCTTTTTATTCTTGTTGAGACAAGAGTAAAAAGACTGATAGCAGCAGTGGGGCTGGGGTCCATGCACAGGCCCCTGACCCCAGGGCCAGGTCTTCCTGCCATGCTCTAAAGGAGTGGGCAAGGGCCTGAGGGTCCTCACAGCAGCCTCTGTGGTGTGCCTGTGCCTGCCAACACACCCCTGAGCCCTTTTTGAATTTCCTCACTTCTCCTGGTTAAAAAGGTTCTATCAAAAAGGACCTTTGCATTCAGTGATCATTTATTTTCTTTTTTGGTCTTAGCTTGAAACCATGCAGAAAAAAAATATATATATATATATACACATACACACACACACATACACATATATGAAGCTAAGGGAATAAGAATATTTTTATTAAAGCGATTTATAGTATCTAGGAATAGTCATAAAGTTCAACATAGTGGACTGTCTATGAGATTTAGAGGTGAGCCCTAGCTTTCATTTGGCAGTTATTCATAAAGTTCTGAGAAAATTCATGAAGACTCATTGAATTTTTTTAACTATAGGCTTATATCCTATATAATTTTTTTTGACTATATCCTTATATCCTAGTTTCTGTGTTTGGAAATGTTAATAGTATTTATAAAATCAGTTCTAATCTGCAAAGTTGGTTCTAGTGTTTGAATGTGTCCCCTAAAATTTCATGTGTTGGACATTTACTCTCCAAATTTATATGTTAATAGTGTTTGGAGGTGGAGCATTTGGGAAGTAATTAGGGTTGGGTGAAGTCTGGAGAAGGGGGCACTGTGATGACATTAGTGGCTTTATAAGGAAAGGAAGTGAGACCAAGGCTAGTGTGCTCACCCTGTCTTTCCCAATGATGTCTGTCACCCTGTAATAATGCCACAGGAAGGCTCTCAACAGGAGCTGACACCATGCTCTTAGGCTTTGCAGCCTCCAGAACTTTTATTCCTTATAAATTAACTGGTATCAGGTATTTTGTTTTAACTACAGAAAGAGAACTATGACAGTAGGGAAGTATGTTTCTGATATTGAGTGGTATGATAACGAAATATGAATATTTGCTTATAGATATTTTTTTTGGCTACTTCCTGTTTGGAATTTGCATAGTAATACAGAAAGATCTTGAAAACATTGGTGGAAGAGTCAAATCCTAAATCCAAGAGGCTCTCAAATTGTAAAATGACATGACACTACTCTGAATTTTTCTTAAGTCCCTTTCCCACAAATGGGGTTATGTCTTAACTGGAATAGTTTATAACTTAATGTGTGATTGAATGAGGTCTGTTTCTACTACTAGCCTATGAGCTCCACAAGAGCAGGAGAACCACACCTGTGTCGCTTGCAGTTGTGTATCTAATACTTTGCACATAATAGCATTTAAAAACATCTAACAAGAAATAGCAGCAATGACAGCATACTAGTGAATAAGAATGGTAACAGGTACTTGTGGAGCCCTTGCTCTGTACCAAGTATTATTCTGATTGCTTTATGCTTACTCACTCTTAATGTAACCTTTTAACAGATATTGGTTGAATGACTTTGATATAAAGAAAAAATAAATCTGGATTTTCTGTGTCTGTTAACTCTTTAATGTTAAGGAGGTCTGGAAGTCTTTATTACAATGAAAACTCAGAGATCAGTCTTGAAGTGATTCAGCAAATTGTGGCTTTTCTTTTTTTGTACCTAACAAATATTTAAGTTTTTATTTTTTTCTAATATTCTGTTTTTTATTTGTTGACCCCTTTTAGAACAGATCTGAAGCCATCAGGAAAAAGGATAGAAACGCTCTTAACTACGTAGTAAAGAAATAGACCAGCAATACCATCCTGTGATCGGGCTTTAATTTGAACTGAGAGGTCTCTGATTAGCAGCTCGCAACTCCAATAGTGGGAGGTTGTCTTTCAAGAAAGTTTTAAGCCGGCATCTGTGTTGCTGCTGCAGTAACTTCCACTTAATTTATTGTCATTTAGTGCAAAAATTGATGAGAACATAACCTTTGTAAGGTTTTTTATGTTTTATTGGCTATAAAAGATAAAATATGGAGTAAAAGGAAATAAAATAGTATTTTGTTAGGTAGAGGGATGGATTTATGCTTTAACTAACTGATAGAATAATCAAAGGGTCGTAAAGATCAGAGTGGCTGCCTCCTATCTCCCCTCTTTATGTGTGCATTCAACAAGCTTCCCTTTGTGGCTGTGAGACCCATGGGAGCTCACCCAAACACCAGGCCCCCTTTGTCCAAGGGTATTAACTCAGCTGTTTGGATCAAGAATATCACAAGGCCTCTGTTGCAGACATTAAGCAATTGGGGTAAGTCTAAATGAATCAGATACTTGACATGTGCAAATGGGATGTTTGTTCACAAGGGACTCCGGGGCTACATTGTGTCTTGAATGAACAGGCAAAAACAAAGTGTGTGAGTTAAATTGAATTTTGCAGGAAACACACAAAGAGATCCTGATCTTTGGGAATTGCTATTGATTGTGGTGTGGTGGAAGATGCTGGGAAGGCCCAACCCTGCCAACAACCCCCACCCCCATCATACCCTCTCTGCAAAAAAAGAAAAAAAAAAAGAACTTAAACACATTGCAAAGTGATTAAGTTTGATAATCTAGCCAGTGGTTCTTAAATGTGTGCATTGGTCAGAATCCCTAAGAGGGCTCCTTAAAAACCCAGATTGCTGGGTCCCACCCCTTGAGTTTCTGATGCAGGGGGTCTGGGGTGGGCTGGAGAATTTGCATTTCTAATAAGCTCCCAGGTGATGCCCACGCTGCTGGTCTGGGACCACGTGGAGGTGCCGTGCTCTGGTCTCCATTTGTAGCTGTGTGGCGTAGCTGGGTAGACATGCCCCATGGTGCTGTGGGAGTCCAGGATATCTTGCCTCACACATGTGGCTGGTGAGTGTGTGCTGTCTGCCTGTGTTTCATGGGCAAGCGACCCAGGGCCTGTCCCCAGATGAACAACCAGTTCAATCTTTGGAGCTTTCTATCTAAGATTGGACGGAGGAAGAAAATATGCAAGTTCCTTTCTTTTCTCTCTGTGTCCTATTTGTTCTGTAGACTTTGCTTCCAAAGTAATTTACTTACTTGGGGCCGGTGGAGGATCTGATTGGTTTTCTTGCTGTGTTCTGGATGTTAAACACCATGCGGTACAGCAGGCCCTGTTACTGGGCCTTCGAGACTCGGTGCAAAACAAAAACGCCAGGTTCCTTGTTCAAAAATTATTGGGTTTGCAGACAGTGACAGCTAGCATCAGGCCCCTTTTGGAGCCCTTCTCAATACAGAGCCTGGGCTGGAATTTGCATAGTAATACAGAAAGATCTTGAAAAACCTTGGTGGAAGAGTCAACTTCCTGTTTGTAATTTGCATACCCAAGAAGCTGCTCTGCTTGTCACTCAGCAGATATTTAACAGCAACAACCAATTAATTAGCTCCTCACCGAGGGATCACTGCCTGATTACAGATGGAATGAGGAATTTTGAAGAACTTCCTGGCTTGATTCCCTCTTTTTATGGTGGAGACAAGAACTGTTTTTTACATAGTCTTTATAGCTGATGTGGCACTTTTGTACATGTTATCCCATTCACACCACCTCTGTGGGGTGGTATTATTGAGTCCCCCTTGACACAAAGCTCAGTCGTGATTTGACTATGATGAGGAGGACCAGTTTCTTTCTTTCTTTTTCTTTTTAATTTTTTAGTTGTAGATAAAAACAATACGTTTATTTTATTTATTTTTATGTGGTGCTAATGATCAAACCCAGTGCCTCTCATGTGCTAGGCAAGCGCTCTACCACTGAGCTACAACCCCAGCCCTGGATCAGTTTTTCTGAAGTCCAATATTTTTAATTTTTATATTGCCACATTTGCTTCTCAGAGAGGTTTAGTTATACGCTTAAAAACACATAGCCCATACACAGTCGACTAGGTATTTGAACCCCATTTTCTAAATCCTCGTGTTTGCAACATACTCTGGATTACTCAAGAAAACACATTTGATGAAGGTGATTGATTCTATTGATCTGTATTTTTGAGCTCTGAAGTTTGGTATTGATCCTAGTAAATCTAAGTGACTCTTAGTCTATTTCTTTTGCCTTCTCAAATATATCTATTCCCAGGAGAATCTGGCTCCTGCAGTTTTAGTACTGACAGTTTAGAAGGCTTTTTCTCTGAGTTAATCCCCACTCCCAAGAATCTTCTGAATTGCTTACCCAGGGTTTAGATTAGATGGAAGTACTTAACTGCTAGTGCACCTGATGTTCTCTCCCCTGTTCTCTGGGTGTGAAGGTCGTCACCACTCAGGTGTGAAGCCAGGTGAAGAAGTGTGATGATTATGGCTGGATGCCCCGTGGCTGGCTGGGCAGGAGGGCAAGCAGGCAGGCAGGCGGGCTGGCTGGGTTGGAGTTCTGCTTCTATTTTCCATTTGCTGATCTTGGTCACGTTTTGTACTGAGCCACACTGCAGCTTGTGTCCTGGTTTAGAAAATGGAGATAAGGCAGCTAACAAGAGGTTGGCTGGGATCATGGAAGGGTATAGCTGGTGCAGAGGGCTTTGGTGGTAGTTTACTGTGTCCAGGGCTCCATCCAGACACCACTAGGCAGCGGGTGAAAGTTAGGCTTCCTCTACCTGCTCAGGGAAGCGCTGGACTATTTTGCCCTTTGCGGTGGTTCATTTGCACTGCAGCACATCTAGGATTCCAAGCAGACAATAGAGGGGGTGACATTGCCACAGCTGGTAGGAAAGCAGACCTTTCTAGGGGTGTGAAGTAAACACTATGCCTTGTAGGTGGTTGTGTGCCCTCACAGCACGAGGACACAAGTATGTGTGTAGGTGTGTATGAGTAAGTGTGTAAGAACCCAGGAACCTCATCATTAGGCTCTTCATTCCTCCCAAGTCCCCCTCTTCCCCAGTCTCCAGTTTCTCAAATTTTTTTACATGAAAAAATCCTATGGCTGACTGAGGCCCGGGAAAAATCATTTTATTTGAATGTGTTCACTACAGATTCTTCCCGGCTTCTTCTAACAGTGGTTCCCGGCCTTGGGATAAATGCAAATGTTCATTTACCAAGATCTTGATGGCTTGTTTCTATATTCCCATCTGTTTTTATTGAGCTAAAATGGAAGACAGACATGTTGAATTTCAGCTGCTGTATTTGATGATCCTGGAGGGAAATGCGGGTTTGCTGTCTTCCAGTCTTGGGTACAGTTGGGTACCTGCTGGCTTCTCCCCCTGACCTTCCTGTCATTGTGCTGCAACCAGTCCTGCAGTCCTGCTTCTTCTCTGCCCATCTTCTTGAAATAAGACAGTCCATGGAACCGGGCAGCTGTTCAGAAGCTTTAAGATGGGGGTGAAGTGCTTTATTTGGAAGGAGCTGGGTTTGATTGAATTCATAATAGCAAATACTAAGTTGAGATTGCTCATTAAAGATTTAAATGAAGGATTTATCCTAAATTCCTGCAGAATGTTCTTTCTTTTTTTTTCTTTCTTTCTTTCTTTTATAAAGACAAATGAAATCAAGATTGTAACTTGATCTCTAATAACTTCATGGTGGGAGGGGAGAATCACATTGCTGGTACCCAAGAAACGGTTGTATAAAATCAAACACTGTGAGTTTGTCCCCAGGCCTTAGACCTAGGTAGGTCTTTGCCAGCCTCTGCACTGAGCCTGCTGTGTGTCCCTCTCTGTTCTCATCTGCCCCTCCCTCCCTAGAAGGTAACTATGATCCTGAATTTCATGTTAATTATTAACTTGCTTTTATTTATAATTCTTAGAAATGCTACCTAAGTGTGTATTCCTAGGCGATATATTGTTTCATTTGGTCTGGTTTTGAACTCTATATAAATGGGGCTGTTCTATTTGCATTCATTTACGACTGGCTTCTTTTACCTTTATGTTCATGAGCTTTATTCTGTTGATATGTATTGCTATGGTTCATTCACTTTCTTCACGGTTGTATAAATCCCACTTTGTGAATACCTCATCTTTTATTTACTGAATCTATCGTTGATGACTTGTTTCTAGGTTTTGCAATTATACACAAGGCTCCTTTGAATATTTTTACCCACGTCTTCTGACACACATACAAGACTGGCATTAAGATAGAGCTGCCAGCAGGACATCTGGGTAGCATATATACACAGGCTCCCTTTGACTGGGCATTTCTAAATTTGTCAGAATAGTTGTACCAGGTCTTTTAAACCTTTAAATTTTGGTATCTCTAGCACCTAAGACAATGAATGCTCCATATGCACCCACTGAGTGAAAGCAGCACTCCAGGGTGTGTTGTGGTAGCCCTTGTCTATGAAGAGTAAAAACTCTTTTCACCCCAAGTTCAGGTTCAGCTGGCGGAGTGAGCTAGCTGAACTTGAACTCAGGGCACTCAACCACTAAGCCACATCCTCAGCCCTATTTTGTATTTTATTTAGAGAGAGGATCTCACTGAATGGCTTAGTGCCTTGCCATTGCTGAGGCTGGCTTTGAACTCACAATCTTCCTGTCTCAGCCTCCAGAACTGCTGGGATTACAGTCATGCATCAGCTCCATTATTCTTTAATACATTTTGAAAATAATCAGGAAAGGGTAATACAATTATAGTATCTTCTATCACTTTAAAAAGTATTCTTAGGAATCCTGGTAGAAATTATGGCTGTGTCAGGCAGAACCTTCAGAGTGAAATGTGTCCCAGCTACCCTTTGGCAATGAACAATCTTGTTCCAATTGAGCTACTGAATTATAATTATAGTTGCTGAGGGGCTAGATCTTGGGAGCTTCGGAATATGGGTCTGTCTTCAATGCTTGGGTCTATGGGTCTTTAACAGAAGAGAGTCTGATGCTGTTACAATGATTTAAAAGATCAAAAATTCACAACACTACAAAGAGAAAGACATAAATGAGCTTTCTGTGTTGCAAAACATTAAACCCTGTTCAAATCAGGTAATTGATGTAGATAAAGCATGAATTTCATTATGTTCCTTGAAATCTCTCTCCACAGAGCAGTATCTCAGGGATCCTTTTTTTAAAAATCTGATCCTTATTTAATAAACTGTTTTCTTTTAAAAAATGAATTTTATTTTTGCAGAAAAGTTGCAAAGACAGGGCAGAGCTTCTTGTACCACTTACCAAACTGTCACAATTAACAACATCTTATGTAACCATGATATACTCACCAAAATTGAGAAATTAACCTCAGTGCAATACCATTAATTACACTTCAGACTTTTATTGATTTCATCAACTTTTCTATTAACATCCTTTTTCTGACCAGAATCCAATTCAGGATACTCCATTGCCTGTAGTAGTGGTCACATTTCCTTATTCTTCTCCAATTGATAACAGTTTCTTGGTCTTGCCTTGTTTTTCATGACCTTGATCCTTCTGAAGGGCCCATTCAGGTGTTATGTGGAATGTCTTTCAATGTGGGTGCGTGAGTCTGATGCTTTCTCACAGTGATGGTTTGAGAAGAAGTCCATCGAGGTGGAATGCCCTTATCACATCCTATGAGGGGTATGTGGTGCCAACGCGACGTATCACCAGTAATATTAATCTCCATCTCTTGGTTAAGATGGTGTCTTCCAGACTGTCCACTGTAAACAACTTCTCCCTTTCTGTATTCTAGTCACTAGACTTCAGTTACCAAGTCCAGCTTATACTCAAGGAGATGGGAATGAAGCTCTGCTTCTTGGAGTGAGAAGTATCAGAGCCTAGATTAAAACCAACACAGTAAATACTAAACATTTGGGGACAGATACCTTGAGCATTTTTGGAAGGAGATTCGAGTATCCATTTTACTCTCCAAATGGGTTCCTTTATGTTAGGCAGAAGAGGGAACACGCAGAATCCTCAAATTGGAAATTGGTTAAAAGAAAAATTTGAAAATAAAAATTCTTAACTCAAGCTAAGTAGCAATTGGTGGACACATCCCCCCTCCCCCCCCCCCCGCCCTCAGGCACCTCCTGAAAAGATTTCTCTTGGCTCAAGTGTTGAGCAGTTGAAACCTATACCACAGGAGGAGTGGGCTAGAGTAAGCTTCATCCATAACCTGTGAGCACTCCTGAGTAGCCGTGTCCTTCTCTTCTGAGATACAATTCTCTAGACCTTTTGGTGCCAAGCTATAGGGTCACTGGTGAAATTGATCAAGCTCATATTTTTCTAATTGAAGAAAATGGCTTTACAAACCCAAACCTACAATGCCATTTCTTCTAAGAGTTTCCTGGCACAAAGAGAAGCTTCACATTTTTAACTTGTGAGTCTATACCAACTCCTAGCATTAATATTGAGGAAAAGTTCCACTGATATAGTATCTTTGGATTTTTTTTGCCAAAATTTTCTAAAAACTCACTATGTGAACTTTAGAATTTACATGATTACTTTAGAAAAATGGGCTATGGGTTATAGCTTTCTTATATAACCCAGAGATTCCTCACATGAAGTGTCTGAATTCGTTGGTAGCCTGAGCTCTTACTTGCTAGTCACAGACATGAACTCTGCTTCGTTGAACCACAACAGGAACTAGTCAAGGCTTTTGGGTAGGATCAGAGAACAGATCTGGAGCTAGCACTGCACTAGGAACTGTTCCTCCCTTAGGCTGCAGAACTGATCAGTGAGAACACAGCCAGACAGATCCTGGTTCATCCTAGTTCTTTGGGTCACTAGCCAATACCAGGTCTAGGTCAGGTATATCTTTATTACCAAAGCTTGACCTATTCTTGTACCTTAGTTGCAAGGGAAGTGGGGAAAGTGAATGTCTCTTTTCCTGGTGGAGAAAGCCCTGACTGTTGAGGTAGAGCTCCCCATGGATAGAAAGAGGGTTCAGATACTAGCAGCCAAAGTGAGGGACAAGCACCACAGATCCTCAGGGATGGTCCCTTAAGCTATAAATTTCATCTGATTCTCAAGTAAACTGTTGAGTTTTAAAGAACCGCTGACTAAGAAAACCTATAATGGCCAGCACATTGGTGTATGCCTGTAATCCCAGTGGCTCCGGAGGCTGAGGCAGGAGGATTGTGAGTTCAAAGCCACCCTCAGCAATTGTGAGGCCCTAAGCAACTCAGTGAGACCCTGTCTCTAAATAAAATACAAAATAGGGCTGGGGATGTGGCTCAGTGGTCAAGTACCCTTGAGTTCAAGCTCCACTATAAAAAAAAATAAAAAATAAAAAATAAATTAAAAAAAGAGAAGGCTATAATGAATATATTAACACCAGAGTAATGCAAGGAAACCATAAACAACTTATTTCCTTAACTGCTTGCTGACTTTCTTCGAATGACTACTCTTAATACTGTCTCAATCTTCTTTTGAGTATAGTCTGAATATGTATTGGGCGGCTTTTGTATTGTTTTAGAAAAACTAAATAAGCTTTTCCTTTAAAAAAAATTGCTGTTGTAAATTTTCTTTGTTTTTCATTTATAAATACAATTCTGGTTAAAAATGGTGACTGGACTTTTATCATTGCTCCCGCCTGAAACTCCTTTGAAGTGGCCACAAAACATAGACTCACAATTATAAAGACAGTGGGAGAGGAGACATTTGGAATCTGGAAAGCAAGAGGATGAGAAGATAATTGACTTAGCACATCTGAGAACTCTGAATCCTAGGTTAACAAAGGGGAAAATATTTATTCAATATTCTGTAAACACTTATGGAGTTCCTACTGCTGTGGTTTGGTCTTGGGTTGAGTGTTTTCCCAAAGTTTCATATGCTAGGAGCTTAGTCCTCAGTGTGCTGATATTGAGAGGTGGTGGGGCCTAGTAGAAGGCCCTGGGCCACTGCCTTAGAAGGAACTAATACTGGTCTTATGTAATGAGTTCTTGAGAGAGTGGGTTGTTATAAATCAGTGCTGCCCCACCTGCTTAACCCCATCCGCACGTAGCCCTTTCCCTTTTTGCATCCCTACCAAGGAGGCATGGTCCAGCATGTTGTAACATAGCCAGGGCGGCTCTCACTAGAGGCAGAACAGGTAGGATCATCCAATTTTAGAATTCCAGTCTCTAAAACTGAACTGAATAGAACAGTTTTCTTCATAAATGACCTGAGCTCAGGTATTTTGTTATAGTAACAGAAAACTGACTAAGATCCTTGTTGTGCACCAGACTTTCTTCTAGGTCTCTAGGTTTCATTAATGAAAAAAATAAAAATCACTGTTTTTATGGAGTTACTATCTGGCAGGAAAAATCAGATTTGTACCCTAAAATCTCCAGTAAGCTAAGGAATTGGTGATATCACTAGAAGTGGAAATGTATATAGGGCTGAAACATGAGGATGGGTTAAAAGTCTATTTAAGAAGCAATTAAAAAAAAAGGAAGAAAGAAAAGAAGCAATTAGACCAGTACTGTCTGGTGGAACTTGCTGCAGTGATGTAGGTAATCTGTATTTGTACTCTCTATACAAAATCTGTATTTGTACTCTCTAATACATATGTGATTATTGAGCATTAGAACATTAGAATTGTGGCTGACCTTAGTGCAATTGAGAAATTGAATTTGAAAGTTTACTTAATTTAACTTTACATGACTACAGTGCATAGTGGCTACTGTATTGAATAGCACAATTAAATTCTCTGTTCCTCCCCCCTTTATGAGAACTAGATGCTTGCCCCTCCCTCAATGCAACAGAGACTTTTGAAGCTTATTTTATAGACCTCAAATAAAAGGTCATCATGCACATAATGGGTGGGAGAACCATAATTTAAAAAGAGAGTTTACCTGAATTTAAAAAACCTGGTCTTCTCTAAAATGATTTCTCAAATGCTGGCAGGCAGCTTCTACTTAGGATACCAGATTAGAAACTTAGTATCTGACCAACCTACAAGGCTAGACTTAAGTATGTTTGTATTGGGGGTTGTTCAATTAAAGAATCCAGCCAGATTGGTTAGGACAAGACCCAGAATTTACAACTCAATTCATATTAGAGCTTCCAATCAGCTTTTAGTGATGTAATCTTGAATGTGAGCCATTAAGAATGTCTTCCCTCTAAGACGAAAAACAAATATGTAAGGAAACAACAACAAAAAATTTTGACAGTGCAGGTAGAAAAATTTTTTTCGGAGTTAGATAAAAGATGATTTTGCATTCACAGAACAAGGATACAATGCTATAATAAAGGAATAATCAGAAGAATAAAAAAAACCCCAAAATCTTTGATATAATGACACAAACCACAAACTCCACATGAAGTTTGGAAAACAAAATTGAAGAAATTGTCTATAAACCAGATGGACCAAGAAGGAAATGTAGACTAGGAGAAAGAAAATTGGATCATATTAGGCAATGTAACATCTGAATAATACAAATTCCTGGCTTAGAGAATTGAGTAAATAAAAATTGAAGAAATTATCAGGTAAATAATTCAAGAACATTTACTAGAACAAAAGGACATGAGTTTATAGAATGAAAAAAACCAAGACCCCAGTAAAATGGATGAAAATAGATTCATACCAATGTACATTATAATATTTCTGATAACTAGAAACAGAGATTCTAAAAGCTTCTAGAGAGTGCAAGAAAAGTTTACATACAAAGAATGAGGAATCTGAGTCACTTAGGAGTTTGCTCTAGAACCTAGAATTACATACCCAGACAAAACATCAATTATGTGAAATTAATATTATTTCAGACACATATGACCTCAAACATTTTACATCTTCTGCAACTTTTTAAATAAAGCAACTGAAAGAATATTATATTGAAAAGGAGAAAAAGATGATACGGATATGGAATTTAAGAAAAAAAATAATTTCCCTGAAATTGCCTCTGCTACCTTTCTTTTGTTGACTGAATTCAGAAGCCAACAAATCTTCTCCCCTCCCTCCTTTTGACAAAACTAGCTAGAGTTGGGTTTTATAACTTGCAGTCAAAGGTCTAGATTGATACTAATAGCCACCATGTTTTATATCATTAGTCAAGAAAAAGTTTTCTATATTGAAGAAAGAGAAGATATATATGTGTCCATTACTGTCTTTTTATTTTTAACATTTGGGGTTATATTATTAGAAAAAATACTCTCAGATTGTCTGAAGAAGAATCTGCTAGCTTAAAAGTAATACACAAAGCTTCTCTGTGTTAGCTCATTAATAACAATTCCTGATTTCTGCTGTTTGTGTTGAAACAAATTGATTTATGAAAATTGCCAAGTTATACGTTTTATTTTCCATAAAAATATTGTACTTAAAGAGTTAAAACCTTTGTATGGTTTAGTGATGATCTTCTGCACACCTACTCCAAATCTCTATGAGATTAGCACTTAGGAGAAATTGGGAATAAATGTCAAGTATGATCCATGCTCTCATGATGCTGTCTACTTGTAAAATACTGAAGTATTACAGCACCAAACTTACAGGTTTTTACACAAAATAAATAAATTCTTTCAGTGCATGCAATCTCTGGCCAATTTAGCCTGGAACCTGTCTGTAACTTTCTGGATCATTTTCCCTCCGTCCTCCATATCTTTTTCTCCAACTGCACCTGAACCCATATGGGGTTAAGGACCTCGGCTATGAATGAAAATATAGTTGCAAGTCTGCTTTTTTAGGTGGGGGTTGTAAATAAACGCCCCTGGTACAAACATGGAGGCTGAAGAATGCTAGTGCTTTGTTAGGAAGGAAGTGAAAAGCTCAGCTCTTCTGTGGACCAGGGATGCTGAGGCTGCAGGATCCTCAGCAGAATGCAAGAAATTGCTGTGCAATGGCCTGACTGCTCCAGGATGGCCCTGCTCCCATCAGATGTTCTCCCTGGTCCTACAGGCAGGCGTCACTGGGAGGAGGAGGGGATGGCTGGGTGCCAGCTCTAAATAATGAATAGCACCCTCATTTACATTCTTTTCTAGTGGCGCCTGTTTGCACACAGCATTGCAGGAACCTGGAGCCCCAGGAAATATAACTTGAAGCTGGCTCCGGCTGCCTCCCTCCAGTGTGCCTAGCTCAGGAAAAGGCAGAGCTCTTCCCGGCAGACCATCTGGCTCTCTCCAATGTGCTTATTAGTAACAGTGGAGGTGGGTCTGTTAGCCTGGGACTGCATCTCAGAGACAGATGCTGAGTTTATGTGTAAAATATGGCTTCCAGCCAAAGCACTAATCATGATCGCCTCTGAAGTGGTTCCAATCGTCTGGATGAGGCAGCTCTGGCTCTTATGTTGTTTGTACAAGCTGGTAGTTAGAGGTGTTGTGTACAAGATATTTGTAGTCATAATTTCTCCAAACAGGTTAAGGCAAACATTATGAGAATCAGCATATTAATGTGCTGTGTTTCAAATTAGAATTATAAACATACTTTCCTCATTGGAGGCCTAATCTGCTAAGAAGAAGCCAGATGTTTAATGATGAAACCATTATTCAGGAGGACCTATCAAAGTAAAACAAATTGTTGGTGTTGAAGTGGAGGGGAAAACCTGCTTTGTGCGAGGGAACTTGGAAAACGGCTTTGAGAGGATTCCTGCTTGTGTTGGATTTCCATGCACCTTTTGCTGCTGCTCAACAGCAAGGGTTTGCTCTAGAAAGATCATTCAGCAGATGGAATTCTGCCCTCCTAAGACAAGACTATAGGCCAGGACAGAACACTTCCCCATGTGCAGGTGGTAACGGATATGATGGAGTAATATTTGGGGAAAAAAAAATTGGTTCAGGAGGCTTTTTGATGTTAACCCTCCCTCCACCTGTCCCTCCCTCCCTCCTCCCCACAGTGGTTTTTCTAAGCAAAGACCAGGAAATGGTGTTTGGGAATGGTTTGCATTTGCAATGCCCTTGTCTTCTGAGCTTCTTCAAGAAGAACTGGCTCCCATGTTCTTGTCCAGGTAAACTCATTCCATCAGCCTCTTGTTTTTAAAGAGTTCCAACCACACCCCTTGCCTCTAAGGGTATATGTCTTTTTTTTTTCCTCCGTCCTTGCCCTCCATTGTACACCCCGATTTCCCATCTTCCCCTTCCTTTGCCTTCCCTCTTTCTCCCTCATTTCTGCCTTTCTGTTGAAACTACATCTTAAAGAATATATTCATTTGCTCCATCAGACTGAAAATTACACAAGAAAGCAGGAAGAAGCAGAGACGGGCATTGCATAAGGCTTGTGAAATCCTGACACCATCACACATCTTGTCCTAAATATCCAAAAGGCTCCCACTACCATTTTCAAGAGTTCCAATTTCATTTTCTTTGTTGCTGGTACATTTTTTTTTTTGGACTTACATTTTTTAGAGTATACCAGGCTGTTTAACTGAGCAAATTAACTGAAGCTGTTTGATATACTTATCATTTTGGTAGTTACAGTGAGAGAGTCAGGAGCAACTGATAGTGCTTAGAATCCTTGGGGATTGGGAGGCTCCCCTCCTTCCAGATTCTAGAGCCTGGGACTTATCAAGTTCTGAAAGGAGCCAGAAAAAATTGACACCTCTCTTGAAGTTTTTTCCAAAACTGGGAAGATGCATGCGGCCTCCAGGGCTCATTTGCCTGCCATTTATGCCATTGCAAGGGAACAGAAAGAAATCATCCTGTGGGATTTGTCCTGTGGAGGATGTCTTGATCTCTGTTAATGACATCTCTCTCTCCTTGAAATAATTTTTGACTTCTCCTCCTAATCTATTCCCCATGTTTTGTATTTTTTTTTCAGTGTTATCTATCAAAAGCATCTATTAGCTGTTCCTTGCTTCTAGCTTTCTTTTTAGTTTAGCAAGTCACAGAAAGCACTCGAAGTATACTCTAAAACTCAGCTATCCACCTGATACTTGGATTCTCTCAACAATATCCTCTTATCTAGGGTTTGCCATCACGGAACTGATCATATTCAGTGACAGGACACTTGGCATCTTTCAATGCAGCACGTTTCACTTCTAGGTCACTCTGGTTATTAGAGTATTCTTCTGCATGATGCCTTTAAATTTGTTTCTTGGTGATCACCACACATAAATATTAGGGTTGTTGTGGCAATTAATTGGGATAATGAATATTATGTACTTAGCATAGTGTCTGACACTGAGAAACCACACAGTGTAGGGGAACTACTTTTATTATCAATATTGGTTTATGTTCTGCTCCCTAGGATTATGTAACACAAACCAGTTCTTCCACGTGGAAGCTTTTTGCATGAGGAAAACAAGTATTATCTTTTCTTTTTTAGTTGTAGGTGGACACATAATATCTTTATTTCATTTATATGTGGTGCTGAGGATCAAACCCAGTGCCTCACGCATGCTACATGAGCAATCAACCACTGAGCCACAACCCCAGCCCTTACTATTATAGTTTCTTAACCCCCAGATCCCTCCCAATTTGTTAAGCTAAATAGTCCAAATAACTTGAATCATTCTTCTCATTATAAGGCTTGAATTTCTGACTATTATTGTCACAAGTAATAGCTTATCTTTCTAGGCCAAGCTCCTAGAAGTGAGTGCAGTATCCACACTGGGTAAGTTCTGATTTGTGTATAGCAAGTAGTCGTTAATGAGGCCTAAGTCACGGTATCTTTTCTGTCAGCTAAATTACATTGGTGATTTATATTGGATTTATTGTTGAACAAATCTCTGGTCTTTTTTGAGATAAACTTGTACAATTTTTTAATGAAAAACATGTTATCACAACTAAATAACCTCTTATCAAATAATTACAGCTCATTTTTCTAGTTTTCAAAGACACCTTTTTGGCTCCATTCATATTTCCTTTTTGTTGGGTCCATAGAAATAGCTTTCTTTGTTTTATGGTGTGACTCTTTTTTTTTTTTTTAAGAAACTTTAGATTTCTGCAAAATGAGAAGATTTATTAGAAATGATAAGAGGGAATCTGGGTGAGCACAATTGCTCAGAGTGACAGAGTTACTCCCAATTTAGCTAGCGAGTCAAATGAGAACAGAGAAAAAGCTGAACACAGACTGTGACCCTGAATTTGAAGACATCATGAAAACTTTGAAACAACCTAGTTATTCCTGTTGAATGCATCACAAGCACAGATTTTCAATAACTAAGACTTAATACTCTCCCTGGAGCACTGTTATGGGATCAAATGATATCATATATGGGAAAGAGAGTAGCATGAAGCTGGAACTAGTAGGGTATCAATAAAAATGTGGCCTGTCTCTAACTCTAGACTTGATCCTCCATCTTTTATTCTTCCCCTCTTGTAGGTAATTGTATTTTCTCACTTCATGTTCTCCATATCCAGTTTATTGTATTTTGAAAAAATCCATATCAAATCCATATTTATGTTCTCCGTACTCAATCATTCTGCCTTTGTTCTTCATTTCTCTAGGATAAGGAGTCCTACCATTTAGCCCACCAAACGATTTCTCCAATCACATTTCTCAAAATTTTCCTTGAACTCCCCCCCCCCACCCTGCTTTTGTACCAGGAATTGAACCCAGGGTGCTTAACCACTGAGTAACATCCTCAGCCCTTTTTATTTTTTTATTTTGAGACAGGGTCTTGCTAAGTTTCCTAGGGCCTCACTAAGTTGCTGTGGCTGGCTTTGAACTTGCCATCCTCCTGTCTCAGCCTCCTGAGCTGCTTTTTTGAAGATGTCTTTTTTGAAGAAGAACTTTTTGTTAGTCTTGGCAAATGTCACCCTAGACTCCCTGATCTTCTTCAACTATTTGGATGTCTGAGTTTTAGTTTCATCACCTGTTAAAAGGGGACATTAAGTGGAGTATCCCATGAGAGGATGTGATATTTATGTGAGTTGGTGTATATTAATTGTCTAAACAGTGACTTCTATGGAGGAACCACTCAAAGACATCACAGTGCTTTAGTTTGCATTTGAAATGTTGTCCAAAGGCCCATGTGTTGAAGGCTTGGATTCTGGCATGTGGTTCTATTGGGAAGATGGTAGAGCCTTTAAGAGGTGGGGCCTAGTGGGAGGAAGTTAGGTCACTGGGGTAATTCCTTGAAAGGGCTCAGTCCCTTCTCTTTCTCTCTCTCTCCTTCCTTTTTCTTCTCTCTCTCCCCCCCTCATTCCTTCCTTCCCTCCCTTCCTCCTGGTGGCCATGATGTGAATAGATCTTCTCTGCCATGTGCTCTCACCATGATGTACTCTGCTGCCACAGGCCCAAAACAATGAAGCCAAGTGACAATGGACTGTACCCTCTCTGAGCCAAGATAAACCATTCCTCCTTTTGTGTTGATTTTTCTTAGGAATTGGTTACAGTGACATACAGCTTACTATCACACTTGCTCTAAACAATCCAGTTCTTCATGACATGTCCTTTTGCTTTGTAATTAGAATTAGGGTTAAATACGTAAGAATCTTTGAAAACTCACACTGCAGATTCCTGATGATGAACACAAGGATGATTTTTCTCACTGCTAATGGATCAATTCATTCTAGCTTCATTGAAACATGTTTTTTGTCACTCACAGAAAGAACTGTGAGCGAGGTGGCTATGAGGAAGTGTTCACTGTCTTACTTTCCTGCAAACTGTCACTTGAGTGGTTGACAGCTGCCAGGAGTGTTATAAGGACAAATCTCTGAAAAACGTCGATCTTTATGTCACCTGTGGACCTGCATACGGATAACAAGAGTATGCTATTGATGATAACTTTCATTATTTTTTTTTAAAGAAAGAGTGAGAGAGGGAGAGAGAGAGAGAGAGAGAGAGAGAGAGAGAGAGAGAGAATTTTAATATTTATTTTATAGTTATCGGCGGACACAACATCTTTGTTTGTATGTGGTGCTGAGGATCGAACCCGGGCCACACGCATGCCAGGCGAGCGCGCTACCACTTGAGCCACATCCCCAGCCCCAATAACTTTCATTATTGAGCCACCTTCTATGTATCAGGTACTATACTAGGCCCTGGGATCAAAAGAATGAACAAGACAGTCACAGATTAGAGATGGTCAACATAAAACTCTAACCTTGGTGCCTGGAACATAATAAGTGTTCAGTAAATATTTGAAAGAAAAAAATAAATAATTCCCAGAGAGTATAAGCAACCTTTAAGATATTTGGGTTCTTGGGGGGAAAAAGAATCCTTTGTATGGGGTCCCCAATACACCAGCTTCATCTCACATCCAGCTCATTGGTGAGTGACATGGCTTTGCGAGTCTATTGCACTGGGGCCCTGTCCAGTCTTATAGGTGCCTTTGGCTTCATTCTTTATCAGTCTCTTCATACTACTTCTTGGTGTGCCACACAGTTCTACGGAGCATGTCTCCAGATCAAAGCTAGAAAAATGTGTCAGAGAAAAGATCCAGCTAAGGCAGCAGGCTCTCAGTCCCACTGAATGGTGTTTCTGGTTTCAAGAAGGTGGTGCTTCTTCCTTCCGTTTCCTTTGTCCCCTATTTCTGACTTTTAACAAATGGATCTTAATTATTGAGCAAATTAGCTGTCTTTAAATTACTTTGGAGATTGGGATGTCAGTTGACAACCCTTCCTTGGAATACAGCAGGGCTGCTGCTGTGGCCGAGCTCTGTGTGTGCACGTGTGGGTTGCACGTGAAGAGTGGTATATTTGGTAAGCACTCTCGATTAGCTTAATTCATGCTAATTCACACAGTTCTTTGTGGCTTTCATTTCAAAGTTGGGAATGACTTTGGTGGTCAATATGTTAAGTACATTAACTCTTTCTGCCTCTTAGGATCCATGTGTTAAATTACCTATTTCACTCTGTGGCCTCTGGTTAATGCCTCTATTGAAAGTGAGCAACTTTATTCCTGAGCCTTCCACATTAGAAGGATCATCCCCAATTTTTTTTTGAATTACTTAAGGATGTGAAAAATATCTTTATTTTCTGTTTGATGACACTTCTAGGTAATGTGGGAATTATAGAATAATACCTTAGCTTGGAAAGGATTTTACTCCAAAATAAAATCAAGTCAGATTCTCAGCTATTGCCTGTTAAGTGCCAGTTTGACATTCGAAATGATCTGAACTTAGTGATTTGGAGAACCCCACGACCAGCAGCTTTAACTTTCATCCACTCCAAACCCATTTGGCTGTCACTGATGAAGATGCGCATTCTGTTTGGGAGGATTGAGTTTGAGCCATTGGGGATGAAAAACATAAGTCCTAATGATGGAGTATCTTGCTGTGCAACTTCAAGGCTCAGATCTGTGTTCATTGGAAGGTAAACACTCTTAACTCTGTGCCTCTTTTTCTTAGAAAATTTAGGATGGAAGTAAAAATAAAAGAGTGTTGAGAAATGGTAGAAATAAGATTCGTAAAGGTTCTTTGGGTCTTCAGAGGCAGCACTGTGTGTTGGCCAAGGATGGGTTCTGGGGGATAGCCCGGGCAGTGCCCTTCATGACAGCGTGGCCTTGGGCAAGTTACTCACTTTCTTGGCCCCATTTCTTCAATCATAAAATGAATGTAGAAATGGTGCCATCACACTCGGAAGGTGAATGTGATGGTTAGGTGGGTTGTCCCACGTTTGGGGTTTAGCAGGTAGAAAGGACCTCTTTGGAAAAGCTTCAAGGTGGGAGGTAGATTATCCACTCTGAAAGTTATGGAACTTGAACTTCAGGACTCCTCACTTGCTTAGACCTCTTTTTAATAAACATTCCTTTGCATACCTCACATTGTGTTTATTATTGCTGCATTTTCTCAAATGGGGCTTCCCACATTGTTGGGTTCCACGAAATCTGGATTCTCCCTTGTCAGGTCCTCTTCATGAGATTGTTCCATGACTCCTCCTATTTTTGGTGCAGACTTTAGAATTTATCAAACAATGATTTTAATAAATGCTAAAAGTAAAGACACTATTTTTTAAAGCTTCTGTATGATGTATGTTGTGATAGCGCTCTCCTAGGCAGGAATTATCTAGAGGGAAGAATTAATTTGTCTCCACACGTATATTAAACAGTGGATTTATTTCTGCCGAGGAAAGCAAGAGTGTAGAAGCTCCCTTGATGAGCTGTAATAATTTGTAGACTGATCCACTGATGAATATCACCTAGTGTTAGAACAATAAACCCACTGAGATAAGATACATAGTCCTCGTTAACTGCATTCAGAACAGAAGCATTTATGTGAGCAGTTTATTGTGTTTGGTTAAGTTGTTGAATTTTTTTTTTCCTCCAGTCTAGGTGTCTGCTTATCCATCTCTAGGAAAACTAGATATCTTTAAGGAACAGAGACCTGGGCCATTCTAACTGGGACCAAAAGGGGAAAGGCATTTGGACAGAGGTGTCTGGAGGTTGTGGGTAGAACCAGCAGAGACATGGCATGCAATGACTTTCTCCCCAGAGTATGAAGACTTTCTTTTAAAGGAAAGTGTTTAGTTAATAAGACATTAACTGAGAGAAAATGGTTAACACAGCTCATAGCAAAGAAGGATTTCTTATTAAAGAGACATAATTTCACTCAATAGATTCAAGAAGCTTTGAATGATTGGAGGCTGAGAGGGATGTGTAATGAAAGAACAAGAAATTTGAAGTTTTGATGAAAAAGAAAAAGTCTAATGCTTCCTCTCCGATGAAGGCATCCAAAGCTGAGGCTGATTTTGAGACAGAAAATAAAGATTTTAGTCTGTTCAGAGATGAATTTTGCTAAGCTAAACAGTGGTTAGAAGTGTAGTTCTGCTTCTGAATACCATCAGGAAGAAACAGGAAGAGCCCAGAGAGATCAAGGTAGGAGAGAAAACCACGGGGGTGACCTACTACCTTGGATGGCTGCAGGGACTCAGGGTTGTTTGCCTTGGAAGGGACCTGAGGCAGGACTTGAGTAGGACAGGGAGTCCATGCTAACCCTGTCATGGCTGGCCAGACACAAGCCTGTGCAGGCAAAGGCATCCTCAAGGTAATGGCTTATGTTAATCGAGAATTCAGTTAAATGTTCTAATGCTTGGTGACGTCTTCTCAAGGGACTAATATTCATTTCATTTATTAGTTACTGGATGTCAATAAACCAATAGCACTAATACAGATTTTCTTGGCAATGGTAAATAATATGATGCTTATTTTTTTTAAATTGGCACATACAGTTCCCATGTTTCCTAAATTGACAAAGTTTTATGCTTAGAATTCTTTGGTAATTGGGAAATCTGGGAGATGGTGAGGTAAAACTTCTGACTGGGAGAAAAACCTAGTTTTTTGACTAGTAGGGAAGGGAAGGCTGCATTGATGTAGTAGCCATATCTCTGGCTCTTTGCTAGCCATGGCATAAAAACCACACAAGGTGAGCCCTGTTTCCAATTCCATGCTATTTACTGAGAGGATCCAGCTGTGGGATGGCACTGGCATGGTCTTCACATTCCCTAAGATGTGCATGGTGAGCATCTATTCTAAATGCTGCTTTTAGTGCTTGGAATGGGCAATAAGGGGAGTATTGACATCACAGAAACTGAAGTCCTTATGAACCAAGATTGTCCCCATCCCTGGAGAGCTGGAATTTGTCAGCACATACTCCTCTCTTGAGCAGGGCCCTTTGCTAGTTGCTAAAAGGAAATTGAAATTTGAGACACACACTGGTCCTTAAGTCTCTTATAGTTTGTAGAGGAATTAACAGCACTGATGAAGGATCTGAGAATGATGAGCATGTCTTGATCACTTACCATACACTGTTGGAACTTTCAGATATTAGTTCCCTTAATCCTCATAAAAACTAGGAAAAGAGAGTAAAATCATGGCATTTGCAGGTAAATGGATGGCGCTGGAGAAGATAATGCTACGTAAAGTTAGCCAATCCCCAGAAAACAAATGCCAAATGTTTTTCTCTGAGAAAAGGAGGCTGACTCATAGTGGAGTAAGGAGGGAGAGCGTGGGAGGAATAGATGAATTCTAGATAGGGCAGAGGGGTGGGAGGAAAAAGGAGGAGGCAGGGGATTAGCAAGGATGGTGGAATGTGATGGACATCATTATCCAAAGAACATGTATGAAGACACAAATTGGGTGTCAAACTACTTTATATACACAGAGATATGAAAAATTGTGGTATATATGTATAATAAGAATTGTAATGCAAAATAACAAAGTACATATATAAAGATATGAATTGGCGTGAACATACTTTATATACAAAGATATGAAAAATTGTGCTCTATATATGTAATAAGAATTGTAATGCATTCTGCTGCTATTTTTAAAAAATAAAATCAATTTAAAAAACCCTACTAGGTTTGAAAATATTCATGAAGATGTCTTCTCATTTTTTACTGAGGAAACTGAGGGTGAGAAAAGTTTTGTTAACTTGCCCATCATTCGTCTGGTGAATGGAGAAATTCAGAGGTCATGCCCAGGTGTGACCTCATTCAGTATACTAAGGACATTAAGATGGAATAAAGTATTTTTTTTAAATGCTTTAGCAAAAAGAAAGCAATGTTCCAGGGAAGTCAAGGTAAAAGAAATTCCAGCTGTGGCACTCAGGAAAATCTTTCTGGACTGGGTAGAACTTTGGGTGGACTTGGATTTCAGAATGGTTATGACTGGAAGGGCTGTGTTGGAAAGCAGGCAGGGGATGGGAGGCTGGTGGCACGTGTTCAGGTTAACAAGTGTGGTGGTCTGGCTGGGGTCAGGGCTTATGAGCTGAGAAGGAGAATAACGCTGCCAGGGTGGGCTGGCCACGTCATGGGGGTGCTGAATGCCCAGCTAAGGCTGTTGAGCTTATTTGGTGTCTTGGCAATGGGTCAGTGAAGCTGAGTTAAACTCGTCCAAACTGTATCCTGATGATAGAAAATTTAGATTTATTGTAGTTCATTATCAATGAGATAACACAGCACTCAGTTTAGTGAAAATCCAGTTGGTATTTTTTCACCTCTAAAGCATTTGAAATACATTCCTTCAAATTACAGATAGAGATTATCTTGCTATCCTTATTATGTATTCTAATAACTTTATCATAGTTCAATGCCAATGACTCTCCTGCTGTGCCACGGGATTTATGAATTCTCTCAGGTGTAAGGAATCCTTTGGTGCCACAAGAACCCTAATCATTGGCAACCTGCAGCAAGACATTGTCTGATGCATCCTGGTAGCAGCTACTCAACTAACAGACTATCACAGTATAAGCTGCAAATTGTTAAGACTTCAAATTACCTGGAGGCAGGCTGAGGTTGTAGTTCAGCACTGGTCAATCCTCAGAAGACCCTGTCCTCCCCACAAATTCCTTGGAGGCAAGAGATATGTTTTTTTTTTTTAATGGTCACCCTAATCCCTGGAGGTTTCTGATGAATAATGGATGCTCCATAAGTATTTGATGACAAGAAGATTCAAGTTATCTGATGTTTCATGGATTGATCTCTTAAAAATGTCAGTGTTGAGCCGGGGATGTGGCTCAAACGGTAGCGCACTCACCTGGCATGCGCAGGGCACTGGGTTCAATCCTCAGCACCACATTAAAAATAAAATAAAATAAAGATGTTGTGCCCACCGAAAACTAAAACATAAATATTTAAAAATTCTCTCTCTCTCTCTCTCAAAAAAAGGTCAGTGTTCACAGTATTGGTTTTACATAATCATAAATTTGCTTCAGAATTCTAAAGTTAGCCACATGTCTGTAATCCCAGTGACTTGAGAAGCTGAGGTAAGAGGACTGCAAATTTGAGGCCAGTCTCAGCAACTTAGAGAGATCCAAAGCAACTTAGTAAGACCCTGTCTCAAAATAAGAAAAAAGGGATGGAGATGTGACTCGGTGGTAAAGTGCCCCTGGGTTCAATCCCAGGTTCCAAAATCAAAACCAAAAGAAACCCAAACAAACTAAAAACCAAACAAAAAACAAAAAAACAAAAACAATAACAAAAAGAATTTTAAGAAAAAGTTAGGTTTCTTATCTATTTGTATTTGTGGGGTTTCTTCTAGAGATGGAAGGCAGGGGAAACTGAAGCAGGTAATCGGTGGGTGTGTTCTCCTGCTAAGCAACAAGAACTCAAATTGATAAGTCTTAAAAAAATATTTTGTTCAAACCAAATGCCTCTTTACCCCTCTGTCTGACTGGTTTGGGGGAATAAATCCAGACGAGCCTGTTTGCCCCTACCTTCCCTGGCACTTGGCTTTCCCGATTCCCAGAAACCCCCTTGGTTCTTTCCATGTCCTGATCCATGCTGGTATCCTTGCTGGCCCCTTTCCTAGATTTTGACTTTAGTACCCTCTTGAGGTCACACTGCCCCCGACACTCAGATATCAGGTAAAAAAATACTGATCCACCTTCTAGGGTGGTTGAACTTATTTGTCTAAAGTCAAATATATGCCAGAATCAATAAACTAGTGGCTTTTCTATGACTAAATTTTCCAACATCTTGTCTTCTGCTATTCTGACCAACATGCAGTGGGCACTCCCCTTACTCTCTATAAATCTCTTGATTAAAAAGACATGATATTTGGACGCCTCCTAGTTACTCTGATCACGCTGGGTGACCTAAATCTCCATTTGGCGGCAAGCATGAGTAGCCCAATCTACAATTGCTTGAACCCACACCAAATCACAAAACTTCTGGAGAAGGTGCCTTACCATTTCTTCATCATGGATTCCTTGCCTATTGCCACAGAGAACTATGGTGCAAATTCTCCTGAGACCCAGATTGCTTTATGCTAAGAGAGTGGGCAGTACATTTCTGTAGTATTTAAGGTATTGGCATAATCCTAAAATCAACACCCCCAATCTCGTCTGCTATTTATCTTACCACTCTTCCCAATTTTGGGAAGAAGCTTCTAATATCTACTCTTCTTTCTCAATATGTTTTATAAGAATATTTCTACAGTCATCAAGCATTTCAACTTGAACAGACTCTTTGTAGGACTTTTGACCCTTCTTTAATGTTTCCTTCCTGAGGAAAAGATATTTACTAGGGAAGGATAAAAGGCACATCATACTTTAGGTGGGAGAATTTGTGTGTGTGTGTATTTCAGAAGATATTCTAGTCAAATAATGTTATGGTTTGGATTCGAAGTGTCCCCCAAAAGCTCATGTGTGAGACAATGCAAGAATGTTCAAAGAAGAAATGATTGAGTTAAAAAAGCCTTAACCCAATTAGTGAATTAATCACCTGATAGGATTAACTGAGTGGTAAGTGAAGGTAGGTAGGGTGTGGCTAGAGGAGATGGGTCCCTTAGGATGTGGCTTTGTCCCTTAGGGTATATATTTGTATCTGGTTAGTGGAGTCTCGCTCTCTGCTTCTGATCATCATGTGAGCTGCTTCCCTCTGTCACTCTTCCTCCATGATGTTCTACTCACTTTGAGCCCCCAGGAATATAGCCTGCTTCTAGGGATGGAAACCTCTGAAACTGTGAGCCCTTAAATAAACTTTTCCTCCCCTAAAATTGTTCTGGTCAGATCTTTTAGTCATAGCAGTGAAAACGCTGACTGAAACAAACATCTAATAGAAAAATAACAACAATCTATGATAGATTTAATTTCCTATGATACTGTTTATCACTTTAGTTCCATTTGAAGGAAAGGATGGAGTGATTACATTTGAATTTACAAGGGCATGGAGAGGGGAAATTGAGGAAATTTGTTGTATCAATTTACAACGGAAAACAGTGTTTTATCCTAAATGTGTGTTTGCAAAGTCAAAATTGCCCCTCCTTTAACTTGCCCCCACCTTTTCCAGTTCTGTTCTATAATTTTGTGAACAAATTTGTTTATACTGTCTCTGTTTTTTTATAACCTTGACTCTTTGGTCAATTCCCCTTTTATCCTCCATCTTCTCAATCTCAAGCTTCCTAAGATTTTCGGGTTTCTAGGCACCCCACCCTTTCCCTCACTCCAATCACCCTTCTCAGGAACTTCCTAGTTCTCAACCTTTCTTGAAGGATTTCCTGTTGGGATTTCCAGGTGACAGACACTAAACTTCCTTGCTGGTCTTGAGTTTGTCCTTTGAGGTATAAGCCCAACAAACAATCTAAGCATCCTTCTTGAAGAATCAAGAAGGACAGGAGCTATAAATGATCATCATATCTTTGGAGCAAAGGTTTTCAGGAAGAGATTTCATAAATCCTTCACGTTCTCATAGCATTGCGGTCAGACATTGGAACAAAGGGCTTTGGGGAAAGGATTTTTACCTGAGCCATCTAATGGAGAAAGGCTGATAATATCAGTGCTTTTCTGGGCTTGTGCCTTGATCCATGCCTGAGCAGCCACCAGGAGGAGGCTTGGAGTGTGTCGTTCTGCATTCTTCTTTGTTTATTTGGTCTAAGTTCATACAGAACCAGGATTGGGATTGGACTGCTGCTTTAAGCCTTCTTCTTATTCAGTAGCCCAAGATATGTACAAGTAGGATATTTTATTCACCTGAGACAGAAAAAGCATATTGCTTCTGGGAATGGATCAAGAGTCTGACTTTTAAAATAAGTCTATTTTAAAACCTCAACTTGATCCACAAACTTTCTTGGTCAAGGGAAAAGTAGCCAGCAAGCAGTGCTTGGTTTAAATTGGAGAGAGAAAGAGCCCAGTCTTTGCTTGGAGTGTTTAGTGATAACTAATCCTTTTCTTTCCTCCAAGCTCTCCAAGCTTCCTTCAATTAGTGTCAATGTGTTAATGGATGTGATTCCCATTATAGACAACACTGATAGTAACATTGCTGGGACTGAACCTAATGGTTTCTGTAACATGTTTAATTTCTGATGTTGCTGTTAAATGTTGAGGAAAATTAGTCACATTTAGAACCATCTGTTTCCAAAAGTGGTTAAAGTGTGGATTGCCTCTTGACTAGCCATTATGTCCCTTATGAAAATAGTTGTGTCGTGAAATGATTCTTTTTATTCTCTTTCTTTGTTTTCTCTGATAAATACACATTTGCTCCTAGAGAACAGGGATTAAGAACATCAAAGGATGTTCTTCAGGTGTCTGGGCCATCATACATGTAAAAAGAATCTAAATTCTTTGCTTTCTGTTCAATCCCAATATACCTTATCTTCCCTTTAGATGCAGTGACAGGTTAGAAAGCACAGGGATGATGAAGATGTACAAAATCCTTAAGGGTAATAAGTGCTGGAGGGCTGGAGATGTGGCTCAAGCGGTAGCACGCTCACCTGGCATGCGTGCGGCCCGGGTTCGATCCTCAGCACCACATACCAACAAAGATGTTGTGTCCGCCGAGAACTAAAAAATAAATATTAAAAAAAATTCTCTCTCTCTCTCTCCTCTCTCACTCTCTCTTAAAAAAAAAATAAGTGCTGGATGCTTAACAAAAGGTACAGAGTGAATTGGAAGGACTCCAACTAGACATTTTATTTCCTGGGTTGCTGGAGTGGAGGGAATGAAAAGAGGTGCAGGGGGACAGTGGAAATGGTCCCTTAAACAAATGTATGCCTTCACAAGAGGGAAAAAGAGTTTTAAAGATAGCAACCAACTAATTGGGTCAGTATTTCTCTCTATTTTTATCTTCAGAGTAAGTATGTTTAACAAGTGGGCATAAAACTTACCTATGATTGTCTAAAACACTTACTCAACAGATCAAAATCCTGAAAAGCTCACCAAGAATATTTGTTAGGGTCTTTAAAAATGTTCACTTTTCTTTAAAAACAACTAAAATCACCCATTCTGGGTTGAGAGTTGTGTTTTATTTTTGAATGATCACTGGGATCTTTGCAGTTTTCTAATTTTGCATGACTAACTGGATTGTTTTTGTAAAAAAAAAAATCTGACTCAAGTTTTTTTTTTTTTTTTTCTCTTTGGAGTGGCACTGGATATGTACCCTTATCCCTTAAAGTGAAGCAGCTGGAAACCCTGCCCACAGCCATTATACACTGGGAAGATCTACCCACTTCACTGCCTGTCTACTCAGTAACACTATTCCTACTTGTTAATTCAAGTTAAAAAACAAACAAAAACAAAAAATGCAAACCCTGCTTTGAACAGAAGTTTTTAAAAGAAGGAGAAAGGGAGAGTACTTTTTTAAAAAAATTTTTATTGTTGGTTGTTCAAAACATTACATAGTTCTTGATATATCATATTTCACACTTTGATTCAAGAGGGTTATGAACTCCCATTTTTACCCCGTATACAGATTGCAGAATCACATCGGTTACACATCCACTGATTTACATATTGCCATACGAGTGTCTGTTGTATTCTGCTGCCTTTCCTATCCTCTACTATCCCCCCTCCCTCCCCTCCCCTCCCATCTTCTCTCTCTACCCCATCTACTGTAATTCATTTCTCCCCCTTGTTTTTTTCCCCTTTCCCCTCACTTCCTCTTGTATGTAATTTTGTAAAACCATGAGGGTCTCCTTCCATTTCCATGCAATTTCTCTTCTCTCTCCCTTTCCCTCCCACCTCTCGACCCTGTTTAATGTTAATCTTCTTCTCATGCTCTTCCTCCCTACTCTGTTCTTAGTTGCTCTCCTTATATCAAAGAAGACATTTGGCATTTGTTTTTTAGGGATTGGCTAGCTTCACTTAGCATAATCTGCTCTAATGCCATCCATTTCCCTGCAAATTCCATGATTTTGTCATTTTTTAATGCAGAATAATACTCCATTGTGTATAAATTCTACATTTTTTAATCCATTCATCTATTGAAGGGCATCTAGGTTGGTTCCACAGTCTAGCTATTGTGAATTGTGCTGCTATGAACATTGATGTAGCAGTGTCCCTGTAGTATGCTCTTTTTAGGTCTTGAAACCCCAAATCAACTATTTATTGAAGCTATATTGAAAGTTTTGCTTTTCCCTAAGTTAAAAGGTTAAATAATACAGATGTGAGAGGAGATGTTTAAGAAAACCTGTATTATAAGTTGATCTTGACTTCCATATTTGCAAAGCAACAAAATATGAGAATGAGACTTAATTCACTGTAGTAAAATCAAAGTTGCTGTATGTCATCAAGAGTGACAGCAGGTAGGATTGCTTGAGTCTAGGTGACATTAAGCTGTGGATAGTCAATGAATGAATAGGTTAGTCCTCCTATTGGTAGGTGATTTCTCTTCCACTACTTATATCTACTAGGAGGTAAAGAATTGGTTATCTTCTGAAACTATGCTTTGATCTGTTGACCAGGGGTAGGAAATATCTAATTTTTTGGCATTTTGAAAATTAAGGAACTTAGTTACTGTGCAGTTCTCCTTTCTAAAAACTTCTCCAAAAATGAGAAGTTTCTCCTTTTTCCATAGGTGGGCAAGTGTCTGGATTGGTCTCTACTGATGAATTTTGAAGTGGGTTGTCAACAACTATTTCAATAATCCTGCATGACAATAACTTCTAAATGATGTTTTTCTCCTATTAGAACAATAGAATTGTTTGCAAAATTTCAAAATGGTAGTTTTTTATGGTACAGTTTATAGTGCAAAATGTGAACTGAAACACCTGATTTAGGCGCTGTGGAAATGAAATGATCTGTGCTTACATGATATGAAAAGTTCAGCAAAGGGAACTTTTGATTTGTTGTGGTAGGGTATAATGGAGGCTCAAACCACTAGCTGTTTCTAGACTCTGTAGGAAGGTAGTCAGGAGTTGCTTCCAAGAGGATGGATGGGATTAGCCTCACTCATAGTCTATTGTATTCTTCTAAATACCTCCTAACCCTCTCTTCTCACCCTTTTCCTCCTATTCACAGCCAAATCGGCCGGTACATGGCAATTATTTTTTCATGCCTTGTTCAAATAAACCTTTGCTTGGAATTTTAACACTATATATATATTTTTCTAAAAATTTAACATAAACATTAAAAAAGGGAGATAGAGGATGGAATATTTTTCTCCTCTGTAATATTTACTTTACATAAGGAAAATTTACAGTGCAAGAGAAATGTAACAGTATTATTTTCTGTTACTTTGTCAGGTGGAAGCCCTTTAGGCAGGTGACTAGGGTTTTCTACTATTTGTGAAATGGTTGATGAGATGGACACTAGCAATTTTGATGATTAACTAGTGAAGAAGTGGTCAAAAGAATTATTTGCCCATCTAGGAACATTTGTACAAGAAAGGGCTTTAAAACTAACCTATTTTAGTAACATAGGAGATGACTTTTTTGGGGGGTGTCTATTGTTTATTTTTTATTCATTTATTCACTCCTTCCATAAATATTCTATTCCCACCAAGGGTTGGCTCTGTATGAGCCACTAGAGACACAGTGGTGAACCTTTCAGATATGGAGCTGGTAAAACTAAAAATTACTGAAATAATGAATTTCAACAGTGAATAAAGTGTAAGGGAGAAGCACAGTATGCTGTGTGCACATTCTTAGGGATACCTATTAAAAATGATTGGATTATTGTGTGGGAGTTGCATTTCGTCTTGTTAAGCAGCTATCAAAACACATAAATTAACAAGTATTATGAAAACATCTCCAGAGAAACATTTGTACAGGGAAACAGAGTTGTGTGTCCAGAGAACACAGGATGGGAACTTTTGTAGGAAGTCCTTATAGTGTAGAATGGTAACTCAGGAGGATTATGCCACCCATTATTTTTAAAGTGGTAGCCATCCCTCTGGAAAATGAATTTGCATTACTTTATGAGGACTATCAGTTTCTTGTGGTCCATCAGTACTCATGATAAAGTTTTCCAAGGTCTTTTATAAGAGAGAACATTTTTGGTTGGGGAGCATAGAAGCAGGCTGAGTATATCTACTCCCTGATACCAACATGTACTACCAAGAAGCACATGAAAAGACACGTGCAGTCTATTCAGGGAACTGTAAGTGCTTTGAAATGACTGAGGAAAAATGTAAGATATTAGGGGTGAGGGCTGTGGTAGGTGAGATGGCAAGGTCAGATTAGGGGACCTTTCAAGTTATATTTAAATTTCATATTGTAGGTAATAGGAGTTGTAGTTGATGGGATTGGGCTTCAAAAAACTCCAGAAAACCTAAATAAATGGATTTTCAAATAAATGTTGGGGGTACCAAATATCTTTAGTCAGATTTACATTGTGTTACTATGAATTGTTTTTGTAATTCACTTATTTGAACAAATTTATTTGACAGGCTTTTACATGCATCCCCACTAGATCTTAGTTTGTTAATTTTAATGTTTATTTCTTGCTGAATGTTCATTCTGACCTCCACAGACTTGCCTTTCTGTCTTTGCAACACCAGAAAATTGGTCAAGATAACTTGTTTGTCTTTATCTGGTCTGAGAGAGCTGCAGAAGGAGCCAGGGCCAAGCAGGGAGCTTGGCGTGCGCTCTGGAGGTCTCTCTGCAGGCTGACCTTCCTCCATTAATAAGGCATTCAGCTCTATTTGAGCTCCTATAAGTATGCTTTATGATGATGCCATATAACCCAGGGGCAGTTAACTAAGGAGGGAGCATGGGTTGGGGACGCCAGGATCCCTGACTGACATGGAGTGGCAGATCAGCTGCCATGAACTGAGACAGAAGAAAAGAGTGCTGGGGCTTAAAAACATTTTACGCATGCCAGAAACTGAGAACTGAAGGAGGGCAGACCATGGAAACCAGAACCTCTTTCCTGAGCTTCAGGCCTGTGTGTCCAACATGGTATGTACTGGCCATCTCCACTGAGTGTCCTCTAGGGGCCTCAAACCACACACGTTACAAATTGAACTTGCCCTTCCCCACCTCCCAGAGTGCTCTTTTCTACCTTTGTCTCTTATCAATAGTTTTGCTTCTATTCTGGCCCATCCTCAACTTTGTGGTCAGAGTGATCATTCTAATAATCTGGTTTTTGCCCCTTCCTCATTCAAAATTTGTTAATGCTTCCCTCACTATATACAGGATGAAGTGTGAACTCCACGGCATGAATGAGATTCCCCACGATCTCATCTCCCCACATCCTTCCCAGCTTTATCTGTGGCCGCCACCTTGTTGATCTATATCCATACTGAACCGAGTTTCCATGGACGTGTTTTGTTCGCATTCTCTTTTCATACTTTATTCCCTTTGGGCAGGATCCCATCCATCTCCCTGACAGGTCTCAATTCCACCGCCTCTCCTTAGTTCTAGGACCACTTTTCTGTGAAGCATGGAAAGCTGTCACAGAGAAGTCTTCACAGATGCCCTGGGTGGCTCCTGGGCCCTTCCCAGTGCTTAGAGTACACCATGCATGCCACCATTTTAGTGTGTGTCCTAATCATGTTTTTTTCCTTGAGGATTGCATCCATTCTGTCTTTAGCCCTGGCATCTCACAGTGCCTGGCTCAGGGAGGTGCCTGTGGAATGAAGGACAGCTGAGCCAGACCAGGGGTAAGGAAGCTTTAGGAAGAGAGTTGAGGAGGGGCCTCTGTGAGGTGGGCTGCTGAGATCAAGATAGAAGGCCAAGTTCCCTATCTGTAAATGTTCTTGCACCTCTGCGGTAACTGTCTTATCTGTCTTGGGGCAGAAGCATGTAGTGTTCAGCTACATCCATTCTCTTCTTCCTCTACTAATTGAAGTGCAAAGATCAGCTGGGCACATGGTTTCCTAGCCAGAGATTACATTTCTCACATTCCCTTACAATAAAATATGGTTAAGTGGTATAGCTCCATCCCAGTGAGATGTGACAGGAAGAAGCGTGTGGTAATTTCCTGTGTCTTGTTTTGCCTGTCCTGTGGATGTGGTGGAGGGTGTGAGAGCATCCCTCTTGCACACAGTGGTGAAACGCCTGGGTGAGGACAGCAGAACTGTTCTCTAAGCCCTGGACCATTGCTCAGAGTGTGAATATAGAGGCACTTCTGTTGTGTCTAATCTATAGTAGTTTGGGATCTCTGTAGAGATGGGACTGAAATAACATACTTTCTTAAGAAATATGTGTGTTCATAAACTGATTTTTGGTTATTTAGCAGAAATATGCCCTGATATATGCATTTATATGTGAATTTTATCATGTTTTTTTTTAAGACTAGAAGAAATTTCAAACACAATTCTAATATTCTTTTTGTGATAGGTACCTCATAGTTTTTCATTTTTTCTAAATAATAAGATATTTGGAGTTAAAACTCATTTCTGATCTCAATTCTTTTTCCTTCAGAAGCAACCTCTGTTCTGATTGTGTGTTTATCAATCTCATGCATATTTTTATACTTTTAACTACATATTTATGTGTCTCCAGGCATTTGCAACATTTTGTGTGTTTTAAACATTTATTTAAAAAAAGCATACTTTTTCAATCAATATTTGACTTTCAAGATTTGTCTCTGTTGATTTAAAAATAGCTGGTTTGATATTTTAGCTACTATGTAATAATTCACTGAATGACTTGACTTCAACTTAATGATCCCCTAATTCTTGAGGTTGTTTCTAGTTTTTAATTACTGGAATAATTGATGCAAGAATTCCCTTGTAACATGCAAGATTTTCATATAGCAGATACCTAGAAACTGCTGGATTGTACAATAGACACAGCTCCAACTTTATAAGGCATTGCTAAATTGCTCTCCAAAGACTGTTTTTATATAAACAACTCACATGAACATGGCAGCAGGATTTCTATTGTTTCACATCCCTGCTGATATATTATATAGTTAGGCTTCAATATTTTTTTTGTCAATTTGATGGATTTTTTAAAAACTTGCATTTATTGATTGCTACTAAAATTAAGTATCATCACATTTGTTTCTTTATCTTTCTATTTTCATCTGTGAACTATATTTTTTATTGACTTGTGGGAGTCAATATTTAAAGATATTATGTTTATTAATCTCTTGTCAGTTATAATTTGAAAATGTTTTCTTTTGATTTGTACCTTATGTCTTTACCTTAGCTTGGGTGTCTTTTATTATGCAAATTAAAAATCTTGGTATACTGAAATTTATTCATTGTTTTCCCTTAATGACACGTTTGTTGGATCTCCTATAAAAAATGCTTCTATATCTCAAGGCTATGTTAGATGTTAATAATAGTGAAAGGGACATGGGGATTCTGTACTATCTTTGCAATTTTTTTCTGTAAATCTAAAACTTTTTTTTTTTTTTTGGCAGTACTGGGGATTGGACCTAGGACTCATGCATGCTAGGCAAATAGTCTACCACTGAGCATTATCCCTAACCCCTAAAACTTTTTTGAAGAAAAAAGTTCATTAAATAACTAACTGTAACTAAGTTTTGTTTGTTTTGGTACTGGCGATTGAACCCAGATGCATGTTACTACTGAGCCCTATGCCCAGCCCTTTAAATTTTTTTTTAAAATTTTATTTTGATTCCACAGTCTAGCTATTGTGAATTGTGCTGCTATGAACATCGAGATAGGGTCTTTCTAAGTTGCTTAGGGCCTTGTTATGTTGCTGACACTGGCCTTGAACTTGTGATCCTGCTGCCTCATCCTCCCAAGTCACTGGGATTACAGTCATGTGCCACTGCACCCAGCTCAGCTCTATGACTGATATTTTTGAAAATACCCAATTCCTAAAGCTTTTTTAAAATAAAAAAGTTTATTAAAAATTAACTGATGTTTTTTAAAGATGATAAAGTGAGACTTACTAGAGAGAGATTTCTAAAACTTAAGTGGAAATTATTGGAATAAAAATATAAAAACTGAAATAAGAACTTTAATACATGGATTTATTGTACATTGGACTGTAGAAGAGATGAGCAGCAAAATTTAAAATGGGTCACTTAAAAATATTCAGATAAAAGCATGGAGAAAAAAGAGAAAATAAAGCCAAGTGTCAGAGACATATGTACCAAAGTAAAATAAGTCCAATTAAAGTTTGAGAGGAAAAGAACAGAGTTAATGAGACAAAGCTGATATTTGGAGAGCTACTAACCAAGGACTTGCAAAAATGAAAAAAGATGGGAAATTAGCTAAAATTCAAAATGCTTACAAACCCCAGTCAACTCTAGGCCCCCTCAAAATAAAACCACAAAGAGGAAAAGTCTTAAAAGCAACCACAGAAAGAAAAAAAAATTACTGAAAAATAAAATATACAATTGACTTTTTAGCATGAATAATACAGATCAAGAGTCAATAAAATAATGCTCTTAAAATGCGGAAAGGAAATGATTACAATCTAGCACCCTTCTCCAGCAACCTTCCTAGTTCCTAGTGATTCTTCTTCTACTTTTGGGTTGATTTTTTTTTTAAGGTCTACATATAAGAGAAAACAGATGATACTTCTCTTTCTGTGTCTGGTTTATTTTGCTTCCTATAATGTCTTCCAGTTCTATACATTTTGCTGCAAATGATGATTTCATTCTTCTTTAAGGCTGAACAATACTTTATTATGTATAGGTGCTGTGTTTGCTTTATCCATTTATCTGTTGATAGGCATCTCAGCTGATTCTATATTCTAGAATAATACATCAATAAAATGAGAACTCAGATATCTCTTTAGTATATTGACTTAATTTCCCTTGGATATGTACTTGGGAGTAGGATATCTGGATCATATGTTAGTTCTATTTTTAGCTTTGTGAGCAACCTCCCAATTCTCCATAGTTGCTATAGTAATTTACAATCTCACAAACAGTGTAGAAATTCCTTTATCTCCATACCCTTGTGCTGATGTAAAGAATATATTCTGCAGTTTTTGGATAGAATGTTCTGTAAATATCTAATAAGACTATTTGGTTTGTAGTTTCTTTGATTTTTTTTTGATGATCTATCCATTGGTTACAATATGTTATTGAAATCCCCCATTATTATTATATGGGAGTTTATCTCTTCCTTTTGATCTAATAGTGTTTGCTTTATAAAATTAAATGGTATAAACTTAGATGTAAATAGATTTAAAATCATTACATATTGTGAACTGATCACTTGGTCATTTTCTAGCAACCTTCTTTGTCTCTTACTGTTGTTGTCTTAAAGTCTTAAAGTTTGGCAGCTATAAATATTCCTACTCCTGCTTGTTTTCAGATTTTATTTGCTTGGGATATCATTTTCCATCCTTTCACTATTAGTCTGAGTGTGTCTTTACTAGGGAAGTGAATCTTTTATAGGCATATTGTTGGATCTGGTGTGTTTTTTTAAATGTCATTCTGTCAGTCAGTATTTTTATTATTTTTTATTTGTTCTTTTTATTTATACATGACAGTAGAATGTATTTTGACATATCATACATACATGGAGTATAACTTCTCATTCTTGTAGTTGTATATGATGTGGAGTTACACTGGTCATGTATTCATGTATGAACATAGGAAAGCTATGTCTGATTTATTCTATTGTCTTTCCCATTCCCATCCCTCCTCACTCCCCCCATTCTCCCCTGTTCACTTCATTGAATCTCCACTTCTCCTTCCCCCTTGCCTATTGTGAGTCAGCATCCACATATCAGAGAGAACATTTGGCCTTTGTTTTTTTTTTGGGATTGGCTTATGTCACTGAGCATGATATTCTCCAGTTCCATCCATTTACCAGCAAATGCCATAATTTCATTCCTCTTTATGTCTTGAGTAGTTGATTGTGTATATGTACCATATTTTCTTTATCTACTCATCTATTGAAGGGCACCTAGGTTGGTTCCATAGCTTAGCTATTGTGAATTGAGCTGCTATGAACATTGATGTGGCGCTGTCAGTATAGTATGCTGATTTTAAGTCCTTTGAGTATATGCCAAAGGATGGGATAACTGGGTCAAATGGTGTTTCCATTCCAAGTTTTCTGAGGAATCTTCATACTGCTTTCCAGAATGGTTGCAGCAATTTGCAGTTCTACCAGTAATGTATGAGTGTACTTTTCCTCCACATCCTTGCCAATATTTATTGTTGTATTCTTGATCATTGCCATTTTGACTGGAGTGAAATAAAATCTCAGTGTAATTTTGATTGTAAATTTAGTTTGCATTTCTCTAATTGTTAGTGATGTTTAATATTTTTTCATATATTTGTTGTATTTTTTGTTCTGTGAAGTGTCTGTTTGGTTCCTTTGCCCATTTATTGATTAGGTTATTTGTTTTTTTGGAGTTGAGTTTGAGTTCCTTATATATCCTGGAAATTAGTGCTCTATCTGAGGTGCAGGTGGCAAAGATTTTATCCCATTCTGTAGGCTTTCTCTTCATGTTCTTGATTGTTTCCTTGCTGTGAAGAAGCTGTTTAGTTGGATATAATATTTTACTTCTTGTGCCTTAAGAGTCTTGTTAAGAAATTCAGTTCTTAAGTCAACATGAGGGAGATCTGGGCCTATTTTTCTAGCAGGTATAGAGTCTCTGTTCTAATGCCTAGCTCCTTGATCCACGTAGAGTTGAGTTTTGCACAGGGTAAGAGATGGGAGTCTAATTTTGTTTTATTACGTATGGATTTCCAGTTTTCTCAGCACCATTTGTTGAAGAGGCTATCTTTTCTCCAATGTATATTTATGATGCCTTTTTCTAATATGAGGTAACTGTTATTTACATGGGTTTGTCTCTGTGTCTTCTATTCTGCACCATTGGTCTTTATGTCTGTTTTGGTGCCAATATCATGCTGGTTTTGTTACCATAGCTCTGTAGTATAATTTAAGGTCTGGTATTGTGATGCCTCCTGCTTTACTTTTCTTGCTGAGAATTGGCTATTCTGTACCTCTCATTTTTAAATTAATTTCATGACAGATATTTCTATTTCTATGAAGAGTGTCATCAGAATCTTAATAGGAATTGCATTAAATCTGTATAGTGTTTTGGTAGTATGGCCATTTTGACAATATTAATTCTGCCTTTACAAGAACATGGGAGATCTTTCCATTTTGTAAAGTTTTCTTCAGTTTATTTCTTTAGTGTTCTGTAGTTTTCATTGTAGAGGTCTTTCACTTCTTTTGTTAGATTTATCCCTAAATATTTTATTTTCTTTGAGCTATTGTGAATGAGATAGTTTTCTTAATTTCTCTTTCAGTTGATTTATCACTAACGTATAGGAATGCAATTGATTTATGGATGTTAATTTTATATCCTGCTACTTTGCTGAATTTATTTATGAGTTCTAGAAGTTTTCTGGTGGAGTTTTTGGGTATTTTAAATACAGAATCATGTTGCAGAAAATAAGAATTAATTTGAGTTCTTCATTTCCTATTTATATTCTTTCAATTTTTTTCTTCTGTCTAATTGGTCTATCTAGAATTTCTAGGACTATGTTGAATAAAAGTGGTAAAAGAGGGCAACCCTGCCTTGTGGTAAAAGAGGGCATCCCTGTCTTGTTTCAGTTTTTAGAGGGAATGCTTTCAATTTTTCTCCATTTAGAATGTTGTTGGCCTTGGGTATAGCATATAGCTTTTTCATTGTTAAGGTAGGTTTCTACTATTCCTAATTTTTTCTAGTGTTTTGAACATGAAGGAGTGCTATATTTAGTCAAATGCTTTTTCTGCATCTTTTGAGATGTTCATGTAATTCTTGTCTTTAAGTCCATTGATGTGATGAATTACATTTATTGGTTTCCATGTGTTAAACCAACCTTACATCCCTGGGATGAACCCTTCTGGATCATGGTGCACTATCTTTTTATTCTGCTTTTTTTTATGTGGTTTGCCAGAATTTTATTGAGAATTTTTGCATCTATGTTCATCAGGGATATTGGTCTGAAGTTTTCAATCCTTGATATGTCTTTGTCTGGTTTTTGTATCAGTGTGGTATTAGCTTCATAGAATGAGTTTAGAAGGGTTTCCTTCTTTCTATTTCAGGAAATAATTGGAGGAGGATTGGTGTTAGTTCTTCTTTGAAGTTATGATAGAACTGAGCTGAGAATCTGTATGGTCCTGGGATTTTCTTAATTGGTAGGCTTTTGATGTCATCTTCAATTTCACTGCTTGAAATTGATCTGTTTTAGTTTTTTATGGCCTCCTGATTCAATTTGGGTAGGTCACATTTCTCTAGAAATTTGTTAATATCTTCAAGCTTTTCTATTTTATTAGAGGATAAATTTTAAAAATATTTTCTGATTATCATCTGTATTTCACTAATGTCCACAGTGATATTTCCTTTTTCATTATGAATTTTAGTAATTTGAGTTTTCTTTCTCTCTTTGTTAGCTTGGCTTAGGGTTTATCAATTTTATTGATTTATTTATTTATTTAGGACAAATATTTTGTTTTGTTGATTTTTTTTGAATTGTTTCTTTTGTTTCAATTTTATTTATTTCAGTTCTGATTTTAATTATTTCTTGTCTTCTATTGCTTTTAGTGTTGGTTTGTTCTTCTTGTTCTAGGGCTTTGAAATGTAATATTAGGTTATTTATTGTTGACTTTCTACTCTTTTAATAAATTACCTTAATGCAACAACCTTTACTCTTAGCACTGGCTTCATAGTGTTCCAGAGATTTTGATATGTTGTATCACTATTCTCATGAAGTGTAAGTATTTTTTTTTCTTATCCCTGATTTCTTCTGCTATCCATTTATCATTCAGTAGCATAGTATTTAGTCTCCAGATGTTAGAGTAGTTTCTGTTTTTATTTTATCATTGATTTTTAATTTCATTCCATTATATGACAGGATGCATATTATTATCTCTATTTTTTTTATTTGCTAAGAGTTGCTTTATGGCCTAAGATTTGTCTATTTTAGAGAAGGATCCATGATCCATGTGCTGCTGAGAAGAAAGTGTATTCAGTCATTGATTAATGAAATATTCTATATATGTCTACTAAGTCTAAATTATTAATTGTGTCTTTTAGTTCTATAGCTTCTTTATTTAGTTTTTGTTTGGAAGATTAATACAGTGGTGACAGAGGTGTGTTAAAGTAACCCAGTATTATTATGTTGTGGTCTATTTGCTTCTTAAAATTGAGAAGGGTTTGTTTGATGTACATATATGCTCCATTGTTTGGGTCATAAATATTTATGATTATTATGTCTTGTTGATATGTAATTCCTGTACACAGTATGAAATGTCCTTCTTTGTCCCTTCTGACTAAATTTGGTGTGAAGTCCACTTTATCTGATATAAGGATAGAAACCCCTGCTTGTTTACAAGATTCTTGTGAATGAATGTTTTTTCCCCACCCTTTTACCTTCAGTCTGTGGATGTCTTTGCCTATGAGGCGAGTCTTTTGGAGACAGCATATTGTTGGGTCTTATTTTTTAATCCAATCTGCCAGTCATTGTCTTTTGATTGATGTGTTTAGGCCATTTATATTCAATGTAATTATTGCAATATGACTTTTATTCCCTATAATTTTGATTTTTTTTTCTGCTTTTTAATTTGAATTAGTATTTCCATTGATTCACTGTTCTTTTAGTGTATTTCCTCCCTGGCTGTTTTTCACTTGTTTTCCATTTTTAACTTTTGTTTACCATGGAAGGTTTTCACTTCATCATCAATTCTGAAAGTTAATTATGCTGAGTATAGTAATCTTGGCTGGCATCCTTTTTCTTTCAGAGCTTGGTATATAGTAATCTAAGACCTCCTAGCTTTGAGGGTCTGGGTTGAATGATCAGCTGAGATCCAGATTGTTTTCCCTCTAAATGTTACCTGTCATTTTTCTCTGGTAGCTTTTAAATTCTATCATTATTCTGCATGTTAGGCATTTTCATAATAATGTGCCTTGGTATGGGTCTGTTGTAATTTTGTATATTTAGGGTTATGTATGCCTCCTGTATTTGATTTTCCATTTAATTACTCAGGTTTGAGAAATTTTCTGATATTTTATTCTAAAGATTGTGCATTCCTTTTATTTGTATCTCTGACCCTTCATCTATCCCAATAAATCTTAAACTAAGTTTAAGGTTTATTGGATATTGGGATATCCCATATTTATTGGAAGTTCTGTTCATGGTCTCTTAAGATCTTTTTTCCTTGGTCAACTTTGTTTTCAAGATTATGTTTTATCTTCATTGCCTAAAACTGTCTTCCAGGTGGTCTAGTCTGTTGGTGATGCTTTCAATTGAATTTTTAATTTGGTTTATTGATTCCTTAATTTCAAGGATTTCTGCTTATTTTTTTTCCAGAATCTTTATCTCTTTATTGAAGTGATCTTTAACTTCTTGTATTTTCTTTCTGATTTTACTCCTTATATTGTCCTTTACTTTGAGGATCAGTTTAATTATGTACATTCTAAATTCCTTATCTGACATTTCTTCCACTGTGGTGCTGATGGATTCTGTTATTGGAGTATCTTGGTTTGTTTGGGGGTTATTTGTTACCTTGCTTTTTCATGTTGTTTTTGTGTCTACCTATCTAACAGCATGGATTTGATGCAGTAGAATTTCTACCCTGTGGACTTACTGTGATTCTGAAGATTTCCACTACCTCACTGTTTAGGGGGAGACAAATAATGATGACAAGCAGTGCAAACAATATACAGCATTAAACCAAATATTTTCTACTATGATGTCTACAATGTAAATTATCACAATAAACATAAATGATATGATCAGTTATTGCCTACAATAAAAACAGCATGTTTGCAAAATTGTTTACAGTTTCAAATGGTGGAAAGTGAGACAACAGAAGTGATATAGGATGTGATGATTATGGGGAAAAAGAGAGAAGATAGAAGTAAAAAATTAAAGGAAGAGTGAAAGAGAAAACAGTAGAGATTGACTATTGACAGAAGAAAAGACAAAGAGAATCCAGGAAAACAGGTAAGAGAAACAAATATGTAAAATAAATTTTTTTAAAATTAAAGAATGCAAAACAAACCTAAAATATACTAATCAAACATCCTAGTCCTGAAAAACCTGATCCATGTAAAATAACTGACTTCAAAAATGCTATAAATGAGGGGAAAAATCCAAATATGAGTATATAAATGTCCATGTACCATTAATGTCACAATTAAACAGAGAAAAGAAAAAAATTAAAAAAGAAAAAAATGTAAAAAACACCTTAATTGTGGGGGGGCCACCCCTGAGCTATGAATAGCTTCTATTTGGCCTTGGAGCCAAAGAGATTTTGGTCTGGTATTGCAAGACATTTTGTGGCTTCTCCCACTTAATGGATTACACAAAGCACATGGTGACCTCAGTCTTCACTCTGCTAGATAGGCTGCTCTGTACCTCCAGGCTTAGGCATTACCCATTGCCTTGGACAGCCCCTCTCCTACCTTATTTGGCAAAAGAACATTCCATTGAAGTCCTTTGAAGCCCCCTTGCATAAATAAAGCAAAAACAGGCTCTTCTCTCTCTCTCTCTTTCTCCTTCCAGTGTGGAAGTAGGACCTCTAAGGTAGCAGAACCATCCCACCCCTGCTACCTGAAAATTACTTTCTGTGTTGTGTGAGTTTTTGCTGTATTTTTCAGCCAGCACACCTCACACAGAGGGAAACTCAAAAATTAGAGCGGGCCAGACTTGATGAAAAGTTAATGAATTCTTTCTTTCTGTTAGAGTTCAAAAGATTCTCAGCTTCTCTTCTCAGCAGTTTTAAGTAAGGTTTTCTGGAACTTGATGCTCCACCCTCCAGATTGTTGAAATGAGAGGGGTAACCCTGTAGGCAGAATTCCTGGAGGTAGGTTTTAGGTTTAGGTGGGCTCCAGGCTTTCTTCACTGAAAGCCATTTAGTCTGGAGATTTAAAATCAGTGCACTTCCAGTGTCCAGTACTGTATAAATGTCCATATACATTAAGGCCACAATTAAACGGTGCAAAATAATTCTAAAATATCTTGATGAAATTTAGAAAATTCTTTCCATTGGAGTTCAAAATATTCTCAGCTTCTCTTCTCATCAGTTTTTGTTGAGGTCTTTTGGAATGTGGTGCTCCACCCTCTGAATTGATGGAGTGAGAGAGGTAATCTCATAGATGGAGTTCTAGGAGGTTGGGTTTAGGCTTAGGTTGGCTCCAAGACCCCTACACTGAATGCTAATTCACCAGGAGATTTTAGATCAGTGCACCTTGAGTACCCAGTACTTGATGTTTCATGCTGGAAGATTTTATCCCAAGATCTCCCCTGGTTTCCACTCCCATGGTGAAGGACCCAATTCTTAATCCCCTATATCACCAGAGGCTCCCACATTTCCTGGTGTTGGATATAGTTTCCAAACACAATTTCTCCCACCCCTGCCCTTCTGAATTCCTGACCAGATACTTCTTTCTAGTTAGTCCTGCAAGCAGCCAGATTGGAGGGGGAGGGGAAGAGACAAGTGGGTTTCCACAATCAGTTTTCCCCTGTGTAAACCTCTCTCCATATTTGATTTTCTCCTCATCGCTTAAGCACACTCTATGGTGTGTAGTGTGTGTTTACTGGGCCTATGTTTCAGGTCAATCTGGGGTTTGCCAGGAATTGGCTTGATCCTTGATCTCTAAATGCTCTGTATCCAGACACATCTCAGGCCCCCTAAAAACGTGGATTCCTCTAATTCCTTTATCCCTCCACTTTGCTTGTAGAGGGACTACTCTGGCTGGGAATTCTTCCTTATTTCATTATATCCAACCTTCTGAGTCCCCAATCTGCTTTGAATGTCTAGTTTTAAATTTAAGTAAAGTCCTCCTCGCCACCATTTTTTTGTTCACTTACCTTGCTGAGAAACTTCTTGGTTTCACACCATAAAGCAGCCAGGAAAGTGACCTCCTCTATTCCACCATCTTGAACACCCCCCACACCACCGTTCAATCTGTATTTTTTTAACTGGAGAAATGCAATCATTTACATTCAGAGTTATTATTGAGAGGTATGTATTTGTGCCTGTCATTTTGTTGATTATGTTCTTGTTATTTTGAATATTCCTTGTTTGGATCTTATTAACTTTTGTGACTTGATTATTTATTGTATTGATGATGGCTGATTTATTTTTTTTCCATTTCTCATTTGTATATTTATTCTTTTACTGGGATTTACACTTTCACATGCTTACATATGGTAGTTATCTCTCTTACGTTTCTGGGTGTAGGATTTTCTTAAGAATCTTTTGTGAAACCAGTCTGCTGATCATGAATTTCCTTACTTTTTGCTTATCTTAGGTAACATAAGCAAATATTTGGATACTCTTTATTTCTTTTTTTGATTCTGAAGGATTGACTTGCTGGTATAATAATATTGGTTGGAAGATATTTACTAAATGCCTTGTCTATGCCCTCCTGCTCTGAATGGATTCTTCTGAGAAATCTGTCAGTCTAATGGATTGTCCCTTAAGTGTGACTTTTCCTTTGCAAATTTTAAGATTCTTTTTTGTATACTTTTAATAGTTTGACTATAATATGTGTTGAAGATACATCCTGGCCATATCTACATGGGGTTCTATAGGCCTCCCACACCTGTTGTTCATGTCTTTCTAAGATTAGGGAAGTTTTCTGCCATTATTTTATGAAATAGGTTTTCTGTGGTCTTAATCTATTGTTTCCTCTTCAGTTATGCTTATGATATGCTTATGATATTCTTATTTTTAAATAAGAATATGATATTCTTATTTAAGAATAAATAAAAATTTATTCTTATTTAAAATTTTTTTTCCTGTCAGAATAATATTTTGAAAATGCCTTGAAGCTTTGATATTTTTTCTTCCAGTTGACCTAGTCTGTTACTGAGCATTTCAATAAAAAAAAATTGTCTTACTTATTGAGCTCTTCATTTTCAAGATTTCCAATTGGTTCTTTTTAAAAATCTCTTTGATGAAATTTTCATTAATATCCTGCATTGTTTTACTAATTTCATTTAACTGTTAATCTGTACTCTCTTGGATCTCATTGACCTTTTAAAATCAGTCTTTTGAATTCTTTATCAGATATTTCATTCACCTTGATACTTTTGGAATCTGTTAGTAGAGATCATGATCTTTAGGAGGTGTCTGCTATCTTATTTTACAATATTTCTTGTGCTTCTATTTTGAGGTTTGCACATATGGTAGAATAGATATCTCTGAAGAAAATCCTCTATAGGAAGGAAAGCGTGGAATGATGCATTTCAATTCTTGAAAGAAAATAACTACCAACCAATATATTTAGTTATGAGAGGGCCTTCTTAGTAAAAGGCTTTCTCCTGAGAATGTGCCTTGGGATATTGGTTTGTTATGCAATGCTATGCAATGCTGAGTTTATTTTTAGATGGGTACTGTAGTGTAATTGCTGTGTAGTTTTGGGGGTTGTGATTAGTGAGTTTGGGCACAGTGCATACTATATCCAGAGTTGGAGAGACCCACTGTCTCTATGCATTATATAAGGGTGGGTCACTTTAAAAGTTCATGCAGGTTTGGGTTGGACAGCAGAGTATGTATGGTATACCCTGTGTGTCTATTCCTATAATGAGAATAGTGGTCCCTTTGGCACTGTTGATATTGGCTGTTACGTGAAAGGGTCTCTGGCACTGGCTGCTCCTATAGTGATGAGCGGCCTAAAACATTGGTGTCTGATTAAACACTGGTGCAGGTCCAGGTGCTTCCCTGGGAGGGGTGAGAGCAGGAATCACAATACCTCTTCTGTGGCATTCACACCCAGATTTGTTGGCAGTGTGTGATCAGACAAGGTGCAGGGTAAACAATGTAGATGGCCCACAGATGGGCAAAAGTTTTTTTATTCTTGTCTGCTGATATAGTAGGTATGCCCACACAGGAGCAGGACCTCAGACCCCCACCCCAGCTGTGCACACCTCGGGCAGGATGAAAGGCTGGGGCTTTTCTTCCCGTGATTCAGTTGTAGTGCCCACCAGGGATCAAGTCAGATTGGGTCACAGATGGAGCTAAGCAAAATTTTCTCTCAGGTGAGGTGGAATGTGGCGAACACTGGGACAATCAATTTTTAATACTAAGGTAATATTCTAGCATGTTAGTGTGTAATATTTTAGTTAACTTTTATCTGTTATCGGAAAATCTCCTTTACCTTCATTTTTTTGCTACTACTTTGTACAAAAATAATGAACATTCACTTTATGAGTTTGCAGATCATCCTCTTATAGGACTCATGCTTGCCTTAATAACATTTGGAATGTGGACCCATCAGTAGTAGTGTCATGATTTCAATTTGAATGTTAAATAGGTCCAGTGAAAGTGAGAGGCCAGAGTAGTGTGTGGAAGGTGGCAAAGTTCACATGTAAGTTCTAAGTTGGAGTCTGCTTTGAAAGTTGGAAAAATACTTTTTCTAGTCTGTAGTCTGAAAAAGAAAATAATGTCAGCAAGTTAATGTTTTTTCCTTTCATGGGTGGGAATAAAGCACACTTAATGATTCAGAGTCTGGGCTCTGGGGTTAGAATGCCCAAGTTCAGCTCCTTCCTCCACTACTTATGAGCTATATGACCTTGACCAACGTGCCTCAGGTTTGTACTCATTAAAAAGAGGATAACAATAGTTTTGGACAATGCCATTGTTAGGATTGTTTGAGCTTGTGGGATCTTTAAATCAGAGTGTTCTACAAACATTTGTTATTATTATTGTTCCTTGAGAGGAACTTGTTAATAAACAGGTGCATATGAAGCATTATAGAGAGGATAGATAATTTTTCAGACATTTACCATGGCAATTGAGTAGCAACCTAATGAAGAACCACAAATTGAATTTAAGTTTGTTTCTAAGTGAGTGACATATTATGTTGGAAAACCAGATTATATAAACTGAAATTTTATGTTTTAACTGTTAAATGAACTTACTGATGTTTGCATGTTTAAAAAATAAGAGTTTGGTACAAAATGCAATTTGATAGTCAACAATAGCCCATGTTCCTGTAACCCTCTTTTAAACTCATAATTAATTTTCCTCAATAAGTTTAGGTAATGCATACACCCAATTAATGCTTTTCGTGTTTGACTGTTTATATATTTTTTAGAAAATTTTAATATTTATAGAAAAGAATCTGCTATACTAAATGAATGTCTGAAAGTCAGCGAGCCAGTACTGGATGCAGCTTTGGTTAAGTTTTGATCAGCAAAGCACTTAGGATACTGCAGTCTCTGAGGTCCTCTCTTTGATTCACTCTCCATTACAACTTTCTGGGGCTCTAAATATCAAAGTCCTTTAGCTTAGCACAAGTCAGTGTGATCCCAAAGCAACAGCCCTCAAGAATTAAACTTCTTCAATGCCTGCCTTTGGTAACAACCCAAAAGGGATTTAGAATCATTAGCTCAGTCTTTGTTGAGCACCTCATCTGTGCTGGAAACTGTGCTGGATTTTTTTTTTTAGCAATAAATAAAAAGTGTAAGTCTCTATCTTCCAAGAGTTTGCAATCTTTGTTAGAGAACTGTAACAATGTAATAGAAATATACGGACAATATCAACTACATTCTACTATCTGGTACAGACCTGCGGAATTTGAGAAGAGAGGGAGATGTGTTGAAAGCTGGGGTGTTCCATAAAAGGTTTCATGGTAGACTGAGTTCATTCAGGCCTCATGATAGTTAGAGGTCGTTGGGAGAGGGGAACCTAGAGATGAGGCAATATGGGGCATGAAAAGATCTTGAGCTTTAGTCCTGCCACTTACTGCATGAAAGACTGTGTGCAATCTGTACAAACTCACTGAGCTATAGTTTCCCCACATCAAAAATGAAGATCCCAGCCAGGTGCAGTGGTGCATGTCTATAATCCTAGCAGCTTGGGAGGCTGAGACCGGAAGGCTGAGACACGAGGATCCTGAGTTCAAAGCTAGCTTTAGTAATTTAGCAAGGAGTGCCCAAGAAATTTTGTGAGATCCCGTCTCTAAATAAAAAACAAAAAAGGGCTGAGGATGTGGCTCAGTACAAAGCACCCCTGGGTTCAATCCCTGGTATATATTAAAAAAGAAGATCCCATTGAATTGAGTACTGTGTACCCTAGAAGGCACTGCTTGGGTATTGTGGGGTTCTGAGTGAGAAGAGCATACACAAGGGGTGTGGGAAGACTATAGTCCAGCCTCCTCGGTGGGGTGAGGCATCTGCTAGTTCATGGAGGGAGTTCTTCCCCTTGGCACATTATCCAGCTTTTCTTTCCATAAAGTCATACAAAAAGAACAGTCTAGGGGCCAAAAGTAACTAAACAAGGACTTCAATCTTTACTTTCGTAGCTCAAAGAATGTTAAAAAGGAAGCAGTTCGAGGTCCATGGCAGTTATTAACCCTGTTCCCTCCTCTATTTCTTCACATTGAAGCTGCTCTGACTCTTCAGCCCTTACCTTGGCCCCTCAATATTCTTGCAACCAGTTGCCTCTCCCCCTTCCCTCTTCTCCACATGCATTTCATTATGTAGACTGATCTGGCTTCCAATCCATTCTTCCATATTTAGTTTTACCCTGTGGACATCTTTTTCTCCACTCATTTCTTTTATTTTTTTTCCTAATATTTTATAATGAATATTTTCAAAAGGACAAAAAAAATTACACAGTAAACACTCAATAATTCACCATCTAGTTTACAATGAATATTTTGCTCTATTTTCTTTTAAGGAGGAGAATAGCATTGGTATAATTTATCATTACTTTTTTGCTAGGTATTTATTCATCTAGTCAACTCTGTCTTCCCATTTAGCTTTTATTTTTTTATTGTGGTAAAATTTAACATCATACTCACTGTTTCAACCATTTTGCGTGTGCATCTCAGCATTATTAAGTGCATTAAATGTATTATTAAATACATTGTTGTGCAAATACCTCCACTCATTCTAACACCATTTGTGTGTGCATGTGATTGGAGAATAAACTGGCAAAACTAGAACACTGAGGGTAAGAAAAAGAATTGAAAGGGGGGAGACAGAGGAACCGTTATTCATTAACAATTTTTATCTCCATAGGTATCTATAAATGGAGTCCCCTCCCATTTTGGGGCCTTTAAAAAGTGTTCAAAAGAGCTGGGGATGTGGCTCAAGCAGTAATGTGCTCACCTGGCATTTGCACAGCGCTGGGTTCGATCCTCAGCACCACATAAAAATAAAAATAAAGATATTGTATCCACCGAAAACTGAAAAGTAAATATTAAAAAGTTCTCTCTCTCTCTCTCAAAGAAAAAAAAGGGTTCAAAAAAAAACTGAAGACATGTGGCACTTCTTCTCACAATTATTGGCCAGAACGAGTCATGTGACCCCCACAGGATGTAAGGATGATGAATTATCGCTGTAAGTTAGCATATGCCATGTAGGAGAGAAGAGCTGGGATGTTTGGCAAATAGCCAGAGTCATCACCATCATCTTAAACCATTTCTCTTTTGGAGACACAAAATTAAAAACTAAACAGTTTAATTTCTACTTGACAAATCTTATCAGGATTGATAATGAGAGCCAATAAGTGACATTTATCAAGTGCTTGCTATAATCCAGACCCTGGCCTTTATTTTCTTTATTTAATTGAATCTCAGCAAGCCTGGAAGGAAGGTAGCATTATTGTTCTCATTGTTCAAGTGAGGACTCGGAGAAGCAGGAATGTTCAAATGGGTAGCTTGGTCAAGGAGCCAGTGGGCCACAGAGCCTGGGTTTGGATCCCAGTGCTGGCCAGATATAAACTACCCAAGGAAAGTCTCAAAATCTTTGCTTTGGTTAGCTCCTAGTCTAAGAGGACAAGAGATGAAGAATGCCACCAGTCCAAAGTCCAAAGCCGCTGGGCCACTCTCCAGAATGGAGCTTAGCTGCCTTGTGCTTTGTAAGTGTTCAGAGCGCCTCCACCATCCAGGCAGGAGATGAAACAGCTGTTCCTTCCCAATGGCTCACACTGAAATGTAAATGAACAAGGACATTACAAAAGAAAGAAAAAGAAAAAAAAATGAAAATAGATTTAAGTTCTCGCCTTTTAAAAATTTTATCATTTTTCCATCCAAGCTTACTGTTTTTGTTTAATCTTGCCATTCCTTTTCTTCTTCCTTGTGTGCTCTTTTTCTTAGGGATATGCAAACTTTATTAGTCAGCTCCTCTTTCAAGCTCTGTATGCTTTTGTGTTTGAGAATTGGGAATCAGGTACTTTTACTGTTAGCCCCAGGGTGGATCTGAGCAGGAGGAAGCTTTATGAATAATCAGGGTTGACATCTCCAGCGTTGTTCCTTCATTATAAATATTGTTAAAGGAGCTGTGACCACCATGGGCTCCCACTGAACAGAGTGTGCAGGGGAGGCAGACACAGCCTTTGATTTCAGCTCTTTCCTGGTTATCTCTTCACTGATGACCCTGGTGTTGACAGGTCTCTTAGATTCGGCTGCTTTTTTTTTTTTTTTTTTTTTCAGAAAGTTTCTCTTCTATTAGCATAAGTGTTTGGTCTGCAGGAAGCCTGGTTCATCTCTCCAACTCCAAAGGCTAAGGACCATAGTTAATATTAGTGCTTGTGCCTTGCCTTCGCCTGAATTGCTAATGAATGCTGCTTTGTGATTTTAACCATTTTAGTCCCATTTGTATTCATGAGCATATCATAATCTTTTTCAAGGGGAAGACAAATGATACTACCCTTCTCCCCACTTTTTCAGAGAGATCAGTCTCCACGTCTGAAAAGATATTCTACGGAGGTGCCCCCACCTGTACCCTACTAATATTGCCCTATTATTAGCAAATTATCCTATAGATTATTACTGTTATTTTGATGCTGTTTTCATTTTCAAAGTGAAGGAGACATGCAAACTTGAGCTTATTTTTTTAATGAGCAAAATGTAACATATATCCTCTGCCACCCCATTCCTCAGCTTCACTGTCTTCTATCCATCCCAATAGATTTACCAGTGTTATAGAACCAATAGTATGCTATCACTTCATGTAATTGTCCCAGCAGCCCTGTGAAGAAGGTGATATTGCCCTTCTGATTTCCTTGAAAGACAGATAAGGGGATAGAAGGGATTTGTCCAAGGTTATGTGATAAGTCAGGGTTAAGATTTTGGGCTCGGGCTGGGGATGTGGCTCAAGCGGTAGCACGCTCGCCTGGCATGCGTGTGGCCCGGTTTCAATCCTCAGCACCACATACAAACAAAGATGTTGTTTGTGTCCACTGATAACTAAAAAATAAATATTAAAAGATTCTCTCTCTCTCTCTCTCTCTTTCTCTCTTTAAAAAAAAAAAAAGATTTTGGGCTAAAATGCTTGGCCAAATTCAAACCATCCACTCTGATAGCTCATCCGTGTTAATTAGCAATATTAGCCATTCATTAATTCCACCAACTTTATTGAGCATTAATTTTCTATTAGGCACTGGAATTACAGAGATGAGCAAAGCAGAGTTCACAGGAACTCAAGTCCTGCTGGCAGAGAGAGCCTGGTTAACCAGTGGTGATAGTACTAAGTATTCCATAAGGGTTGAAATTAGAAACTGTGAAGGCAAGATTTAACTTGGTCTCAAGAGCTCAGAGGTGGTTTCTTGGAGGAAGTGACATGAGGGCATGAGTTTTGAGTTAACCAGGATAAGAAGTTGGGTCTCACCTGAAAAGGAACTGATAATCCATTTTTTGGAAAAGGAAAAGTGAGTCCTTCCTTTTCTAGGTCTTTTTAAAATACTTGAAATACCTCTGAGTAAGCCTGCCAAAGACTTTGACATGTGTATGTACATGTATCTGCTTGGGGTTCAAAAATCTTTATTGCTATGTATAATAAAAATAAGATTCATTTTTATTTTTCCCATAAGTGAGCATAAGAAAGACAGAGGGAGGAGTAGATCTGAGAGGAATCCTAAGAGTTTAGGGGATGGGTGTGTTGAATTGAGATATTTTTAGGAAGTTTGAGTGGAGATATATAATAGGCATTTGGCAGGAGTGTGGTGGGATGGTGGTCTAGAGTTCAGGGGAGAAACCAGGGCTGTAGATGTAACTTAGGAATCATGAATATCCAGGAAGAATGTGGCTTGGGCTTGGGTTCAAATGGCACATCCTTTCTGTTCAAAACCTCTGACTCGACCTTACCTCCAAATAGAATATTGAAACCAGTGCCTCAGCTGAACCCTGTGGTTCAGCTGACTCTGTAGTTCTGGTCATATTCCTATATCTGGAAGGGAAGAGAGGAAGGTATAGCTGAGACCCATGTACTGGGGAAAGGGAGTTATAATGACAGGTGTCCTGTGCTATCCTCTCAGAGACCTGGCACAATGTCTTTGAATCTGACCAGAGCAATAACCTACTCCTCCCTTGGAGTGAACAGGGTGGGTAAATTTAGCAGAGGAGGATCTGATGAGGGACCCCAAGGGGCTGTAGAATCCCCAGGCCCTACACCTTTGATGAGGCACCAACTTATATATGTTGTTGAAGGAACCAGGGATGCTGGAATCAGCACAGCCTGGGAATCTTCACAGTGCCACTTATATCACTCAGCTTTTTAAGAACAGAATTCAGTTCATTTCCCCAGAAGGGATTAGACTGAGAAATCAATTCCCATGCATAAATCCCACAGGAAACTGATGCACCAACTAGAGCTGATGATGTACTAATTGGCAATGTGAGAGACTGCCTGCTGTGAGCTCTCAGCTTTCCTTATTTCTATGCTCTCTGGGGATGACGCCACAGGTTATAAGGCTGCTGGGAGTCCCAGGTTGGAGTAGATGATTTCTGTATTTTTGACTGAGGACTTGATGGAACACCCTTCATCATGGTCATCAGCGTTGATTACCTACATCTAGGTCAAGTTTCATGCATGATTGTTTTTACTGTAAATTCTCCTTTTTCCAGGTTTGCACAAAATACTAGAAGCTTGCTCCTTATGCTCGTTTGAGACAACACATTGTGGTTGGTTTATAGGTCATCTGACAGCAGTGTTGTTTAGATCACTACTGGCAGCTTGGTCTCATGTCACGAATCATCTCTAATTGTGGGTAACATTCCAGGATGATTTCTACAGGTGGCCAGTGCAATAATTATATGTTGACTTTTATTTCATTTTTATCTTAAGAAATATTTTTAGTTGTAGATGGACACCATACCTTTATTCTATTAATTTATTTTGTTGTTATGGTGCTGAGGATCAAACCCAGTGCCTCACACATGCTAGGCAAGTGCTCTACCACTGAGCAACACCCTCAGCCCCTATGTTGACTTGTATTAATCTCAGTTTTTTCGAGTACTCTCTTCTCTCTTGGTCTCAAAATTCTGGTCCTATAATTCTGGGTGTACATTGTATCTGGAGATTAGCAACTCAATGTTCTGAGTACAGTTTAGAGCATAATAGGCGGGGAAAGGCAATGAATTCACATTACCAACTATTGATCTGGAAATTTTGAGCTGCACAGTGAAGCTGAAGAACTTCCATTTTACACCTTCGGAAGCTGACTTCAGGGAAAGTCAGGAACTAAACTCAAGGACACATGATTGGAAGTGGAAGGCCTTAGAATTCAGCACAGGCCTGCCTTCAAAGGAATCATTTTGGGAATTCAAAATTTAGTTCTTCCCTTCAAAGGGTTTCATATAAAAAGTGAGGTTTTAGCTGACCCCTGAAGGGCACACAGTAGTAGGAAAAGCTGGAAAAAAAAATGATTTAATAAACAAGTCTACAGTGCCCTGGCATACCTACCTCTTGGGTTTTACTTTCAATTCTGGCTACCACACTTTTCCAAGAATATAATAAATGGGGCATATTTAAAGCAGTGGTTCTCAACTTTTAAGCCACCATGGATCCTGTGATTGATTGTATTCACAGTGTGAAATGTTCACTTGGGAACTTTCATTTCTTTCCAGGCTGTGGTATAAAATAATGCAGAAATGGAGTTATCTTTGATTCTAGGTCTAGTTGCTGTGGTAATTTACCCTTTCCTTTCTTATTGATCAGAAGAATGATGGTTATAAAATCGTGTTGGAAAATCGACTGATGGTGAGATTATAAACCATCATGTGAAAGAACCAAAATTGTAGAACTGGACATCCTTGGAAGGGAGCATTTAAGACATGCTAGGGGATTTCTGATAGTTGGAGGATTGTCACCTAAAGGGATTGGATTTTTCCCATGAGGCTCTAAGAAATACTGATGGGATCATGGATTAAAGCTGCAGGGCAAAACTGAGTAGAATAAGGGAAACATTTCTAAGGTGATGTGAGAAGATGGACTGAGCCCTCTAAGGAGCTGGTGGTCTCTCCATCACTGAGACTGTTTGAGCTACAGCTGGATCCGCATGCACTTGTCACAGATGTTTTCTGGGTGGGTGCTGGACAGGCTGGGCTCCAAAGCTCATTTCAACTCCCAGTTTTCTCAAATTAGTAACTATGGTAATAACTAATTATTTACTTCCCATTATGTATCACACATCAGATGGAGTATTAATAGTATACCTAATAACCAACAAATAAAAAAAATTAAGTCTTTGGCCTGTAAGAATGCAGCTATGCCTTTTATCTTCAAAACTCCAAAGCTGAAAAAGGTCCTGGCTTCTAAAGGGATTACAAAGTTGATTGTAGATTATTGATTGTGGTTGAAAAAGAATCCTTGAAAAGGAAAGTTTTCCAGGAGCCACTGCATTAGAATAAAGGAGTCCTTGACAATAAAGGGGAGTTAAGAATAAAGGAGTCCTTGGTATTTGTCAAGAGTTTATTTCCCCCCATTTTAAACTTATGATACATGATTATTAAAGTAAGCTTGTCATCTATTTGCTGTCTAAGGCTTTAGTATATAAAAGCCATGGGGATGTATAGAATTACCACCCCCCACCCCCAGAGAGTATAGGAAAAGAAAAGGCCCAGTCATCCAAGGTTGTCTCTTTCTGTGTGTTGTGTTTCCTCTTTATGTGCAACTTTGAGCCATTATATTGAGACTGCCTACAATGATTTTAGGTGATCTTTGGCTTTCACATATTCACAGAACACAAAATTTTCTTAACCTCCAAAGTTATAATGGGGGCCAAAGGAAATACATTTTTATCACATAGGTTTTATTATAAATTATTATAGGAAATTATTCTTTGGAGCCAATGAAGGTATTGAGATTATGCCAGAGTAAGCAAATTTTGGTCAAATATTAGGGTTCAAATAGGAGCAATAGGGAAGATTAGTGGATTCTGTTGGTTAATGAACACTGAGAAAATGGCTTAGCATTGTAGATAATGGGAGAGAAGGATTAAAGAGTCATTTTTACTCCTAGTACTATTTCAGTCATTCATGACTAAATTCTAGACACTAATTAGACACTAAGTACTGTGTTCTGGACCTGGAACACAATCGGCATTGAACAGATGTTTGGGGATGACTAACTTTCAGGAAAAGAAAGATTCCTCTAGATTTCAGTTATTTCTCTTTCTGGAACCATGTCTTTGTGACTGATTGAAAAGTAAAAATTTGAGTCATCATCTTGTCGTTAAATATTTAGGCTGCCAAGTCATTTATTTGACTGATGTTTCTCCCCGTTGAGTTGACTGACTGCTTTGGCTCAGGGTAGACACAGCATGAGCCATAAGTTGCAGTTCTTGTCAGTAGGTGCCTGCATTTCCAGCTTGACTTATGTTGGTAACATCAGGCACCAACATAAATCACGACAGTCCAATAATTGGTACTTGGGCCTTTTCTGACTAGAATGATTTCTTGGCTACTCAGCTGGTTAGTGACACTGAATGCCCAATGATTGAACAGCACTGTCCACCTAACTGAAGTTTCCTTCCTTGAAAAGATCTTATCGTAGAATTGGTCAGTGAGCTAAGCATAGAATGGGATTCTAGAATACAAACAGAAAACCTGGGCCTAGTTGGAGTAAAGTGGGACCAAATATAGGTTTCTAGGTTTTTTAACGGACAGTCTTTAAGGTGGTTCCTGGTGAACTCCACCTCCTGGCTCTTTGTATGATCACTCCCCTTGTTTGTGGTCGACTTGTGACTTATTTCTAAACAATGAAATATGGCAAAGATGATAGGCTATCTATCACCTTTGTGATTACATTTCTTTATGTAAGACTCCGTGTTGCTAGAAGAATTGCTATAGAGTCTTCCTGTCCTTGTCTGCTTTGGAGAAGCAAGACGCCAGGAATCCTGTGGCTGTAAGAAAGTGATGCTGCCATCAAATTGAGTGAGCCTGGAGGTAGATCTTTTCCTAGCTGAGCTTTTCGATGAGAAGCCAGGCCAGGCTGACCTTGACTGTGGCCTTGCACAGACTCAGGTAAACTGTCTGATCTCCTGACCCATACAAACTGAGGTAGTAACTAGAAATTTTACGCTGCTAAGCTTGTGGTACCTTGTTACGCAGCATAGAAAATGTAAACCCTAGGCATTGTTCTTAGGCAAAAACCTTGATTATGGTGTTAGTGCTCTGGTTCTGTATCCAGAAATCAACTGGAAAATACCAGGGTCTTCTGACTTCTCTGGATTAGTGCATGTGGATACCAAATTCTGACTTGTCTGAAGGAGAAGGCAGAATAGGAATAGTCTATATCCTATCATCAAATGATTATTTGTGATTATTTGTTTAAATTATTAACTAGGACAAAAATATTTGGAGGAAATGGATATATGACTGAATTCTCCTAAGTGGTAAAATCTTGGATTTGAATTTATGGTTAATGTGATAGATTTTATTTACTCACCATTTTTCCTTCTCTCCCTATCTTTCCATGGATTCTCTGTGGGTGAATATATTTCTCTGCCCACTGATGTTGTACTTGACCACACGATTGCTTTGGCCAATGGAAAATGTTAAAGTAAAAATGTACCAGTTGGGAGCTGAGTCTTTTGAGGTTTGCTAAATATCTGTTAGCAATATTTTTTTTCTTGCCCTACCCCATGGGAAAAGCACACAAGCACTGCTGCTTTTTACCTTGAATTCCTGACTGAGAAACGTGTAACACACCTGAATTTGACCTACTGCTTGAAGCCAAACTATCCTAGCCAGCTGAAAACCAGGAATGAGAAATAAATGTTGCTGAAAGTAGTCTGAGATATGGAGATTGTTTGTTATGCAGACTTATTGCAACAATAGCTAAACTTAGACAAAATATCAAATTACCCACAATCATTTAACTCTTTCATATAAGTGATGCCAGCAAAATTTTTATCCATTACCAAATAAACAGAAGTCAATGTATCTATTGTTCTTCCCTCCTGCAGAGGTCTATTTGTTCTTTACTGGGACAGGCCCTTCTAAAGTAGGATTTCCCAATCCTAGTCTATTGATTACTGCAGAGATTCAGTATATTCACAGGTATTCTTTGAAATGACAATTCCATATTCATGTGAGTTAAAAAAGACAGGCAATGTTCATTAGCTCTAGGAAGTCCTGCACTGAACAAAGGACTGGCTACTAAATGAACTTAACCCAGTATTTTTTTCCAGTCTTATTTGACCACAGAACCTACCCCCACCTTCTCCTTTTGTTCCTTCAGAACACCAATTAACACCTTCTTCCTCCAAAACCAGACAATACTGCCATCTCAGGGCTTCATGCTGGTCTCCCTGGCCTTTCTACATTCCCAGCTGATGCTGTGCAGTGTAAGTGTGGAACAGTGTCCTCGAAAGCTAAGCTGCCAAGCGGACACCACAGCTGTCCACTGATTTGTATATCTCTACATATACTGTCATAAAACCTGGGTGAGCAAGGTGCCCAGGTGGCCCTCCATGAAAACCTTGGAGTCTTCAAGTCCAAGAGTAGTGTTCTGGGAAGTCAGGTAAGCCGAGGTCATGGGATCATCAGTCCTTTTAAGCTGTACCCTGGTTATTTGCTTTCTATGAATGACTGATTCACATTTAACACAGAATGACTCAATATTTGGTTTGAATTGTTTGTAAGTCCAGAGGGTCACTCAGGTTAGCACATGCTTCCATACATGAGGTTAGTGACATTTCCTATTACTGAATTTACTGGGGGATGAATAATACTTCTGAGTTATTGCTTGAAATGAGGATCTTGACTGCTTATAAATCATCCAAAATGAATAAGTATAACATGAAAAAAAACCGTTAAAGAGATTCCTTAGATAGATTACAGTCGTATGTAGTGATGGGAAGGGATTTCTTAAACTCACTCAAGCTCTATCTTGACATCACAGTTGATAATTCCTGGTAATCTAATAGCTGGCTCTTGAAGATAGTCGGTTCTCTTTAACAGAAATTCTGTTCACTTGGTTTCATCGTTTGGGAACAAGGTCTGATTTTTCAGATAAGCGTGGCAGAGCAGTTCTAGGGTAGGTGAGAGTGCACGGAGAAGCCATGGACATGTGTACCTTAAAAAATGATTTTGATGGAGGAATGAGATGAGCATATTAATTAAGGTCTTCACATCTAGTAATGATCTCATCTGCTTATATAAACAGATGATAACAACATTGGGAGAAATAGCTTCAACCCTCTTCTTTTGGTGTATCTGAGTGAGTTTGTGGTGAAACAGAAATGGCCACTGTGGAGCTCAGGAAGTGGAAGCCAACTGCTGTCTCCAGTCTTGGTACCTGTTTTCATGGGCTGGTTCTCCCTTGTTTGCTCACTTTTCCTCATCTATAAAACAGGGAACTGTGATCAGAGGACTGGTTATAATGTTTCTTGATAAACCTTCGTAAAGCAATGTGCTGTTGCGAGTAATGGGCTCCATTCATTATTAGCCCAGTTGATTTTCATTTACACTTGGCTCTAACAATTAGCTTGAGCAGGTGTGAAGGTGATGGAAGGGCTGGGACACCCAGAGGTCAGCCTTGGCTGGATGTGATAAATTAACCATTATTATCAGCAGTGAAAGTGGTTCTTTACGCTTGTCAGCAGCAAACAAAGGGACAACATATCTCACATAAATTCACTGTTCAGAGCTGGGATAGCTGAAGGCAAAGAGTTTCCTTCAAGGCCCTTCGGGCAGATGGGAGAGAGGCAAAGAACCCATATAAGTAGAGTCGAGGTTGCTTAAAGAGTGTGTCTTCATTGATGAAGTGGCATGTGAATATCCAGTCTGGCTTGTTTTATGGGGCTCACTTATTCCACTATAAAGCTTCTGTCAGATTGGGTGATGAGGGTTTTGCCTGTGTGTAAGGATCACTAGGGGGTGAAGAGTTTGTCAATAAAACAGATAGTTATTACTCAGGGTCTAGATAGATGCATATTTCCATATACCCATCAAATAGACATTTTTGAAGAATATCTTGAACACAAATATATTTAGTGAAAAGAGAAACATTTGGCATCCTCTGTTTCTCCTCTGTACCAGTAATATAAGACAGTAACAGACTTAAAACTCAGAAATTGTAATAGCATCCACAGAAGGCAATACTAGTCCCTATTGACTGGAGACCCCATGGATCTAAACATCTTGCTTCTGAAGCAAAGTACTTTTTCCCCCATGTAGTTATCCCTTGGTGTGGAAACTCGCTGAACTTACCCAGAGGTGAAGTGGTCAAGTGAGAAGGGGAGAGGTGACCACTGATAGTCACTGTTCATGTGTCAAACTCTCAGTGATCCGATTGGTTTGGTCTGCAAATGTTAGGGGAAGTTCTATGGACTGAATGTTTTTGTGAAACTGAAATTCTTAGATGGGGGCTCTAACCTCTTGATGTGGAAGATGGACCCTAAAAGGAGGTAATTAAGATTATCTGAGGTTATAAGGGTGGGGTCTTGATCCAGGGGGATTAGTGTTTTTATAAGAAGAGATAAGAGCATGAATTCTCTTCCTCTTTTCTCACAAGGAAAGGCCATATGTGCACACAATGAGAGAGTGAACATCTATAAGCCAGGAGGAGAGCCCTCACCAGAAACCAAGTTTGCTGGCATGCTGATCAGGAAATTCTAGCTCTGATAAATGTCTGTCATTTCAGCCAGGTGTGGTGGTGCATGCCTGCAATTCCAGTGGCTTGGGAGGCTGAGGCAGGAGGGTTGAGAGTTCAAAGCCAGCCTCAGCAACTTACCAGGATTCTACCTTTAAATAAAATATAAAAAATGGCTGGGGATATGGCTCAGTGGTTAAGCACTCCTGCATTCAATCCCTTGTACAAAAAAAAAAAAAAAAGTCTGTCACTTAAGTCAGTCAGTTTGTAGTATTTAAAAATGTCCCAAGCACATTAAACTGGGTACCACAAACCTGACTGGAATGTCAGAGCATGTCAGTGGGAACTGGTGATTGCAAGCTTTCTTTTATTTTTTATTTCAAGACAGGGTCTCACTAAACTGCTTAGGGCCTTGCTAAATTGCTAAGGCTGGCTTTGAACTTGCAATCATCCTACCTAAGCCTCCTGAGTCACTGAGATTACAGGCTCGTACTGCCACACCCTGTGCAAGCTTTCTTTTAGAATGATAAAGATCAGAATTCAGTGAGGAACCCCTTATGACAGCATGTGTAAGTTTTTACTCTTATATTAGTAAGATCTCTGCAGAATTATTTTCCAGACTTCTGTCTGGGAGTTTTTTGCCTGGCTACCATGGTCTTCTTGCTACATGGAACAAGGTTAAGAAAGGGTCTCAGTTTTGTTTTCCTGATTTTGTGAATGATACATCCACCATGAACTGCACCTAGTAGTTTAGTTCAAAGAACCCTTCATTTGACCTTCATCAAAATTTTAGTCCTTTTTTGAAGTGTAGTTTATTCTGTGGTGCCTGGATCTGTTTCCTCTCCCCACTTCTCCCATTAAAGCCATATGCAAATAGCTGGGCTATTTTTTTTTTAAATCCATTTAATAATAAGTAATGATAAAGGAATGAGAGAAATGTCTGCAAAGAGAAACTATGAGGACAAAAAGTTGCAATAAAATCCTTGAGCAGATGATGCATATTCACTAGAAAAGCTGTCATAATAGATGAAAATAATGAATGAAAATTTTCTTATAAAAATTTTAAAAAGCAACTCAATGAATCTATCTCTTCTGTTAACGAGAACCACCAAGTGGAAATGAACCTTTGATGAGAGAGAGAGAGAGAGAGAGAGAGAGAGAGAGAGAGAGAGAGAGAGCGCAGTAGGAGAAGACATGAGCTAGTAGAATCCAGGAAAGAAGTAGAGAGGAAAAAGATGAATAAAACCAATATAGAAGACAAGGCCAAGCTGGAAAAGGTAACAATGTGGAAACAATTGTGAGGAATGTAAAAGATAAAAGTGAGAAAATTGAAGACAATGAAATAGAAATAATTTTAGAAGATTGAGATAAATGAAAAACAGAAGATAGGCAAGAGGGATCCAACAAACCTATATGGAGGATACTCAAAGAAGAAATCCAAAATAATGATTCTGAGAAAATACTTTAAGTTATATTTAAGAAAAAAGGCTTGAATCTGCATTTTAAAAAGTTTCCTGTGTGCTAGGGAAAACTGACCTAGTATGATCAATGCCAAGATAAATCATACTAAAGTTATTAAAGTTATGAAGACTAAGAATCATTGCAAAGACTGATTAAAACCAATAGAAGCTAGTGTCACTTAGATGAAAAAGAAATCCATTTGGGATTTGGCATTTCCATAGCATCATTTGCCCAAAGGTAATAGAGCGTCTCCTTCAAGCTCCTCAAGGAAGGAGGGAGCCAGCCAAATTGTCCTTTAAATGTAAAGGCCCAACATGCAGCAACTCAAGGAATATCATGTGCCTGGGGCACAAAATTTAAGACAATGCAGTATTAAAGTAAATTCAGTATTGAATAAAAATTTATGGGAAAAAAATCCATGCTTATCAAAATTTGCCTAAGGCTCCAACATGACTTGACACAGCACTGCCATGGGCCCTTCCTGAGAAAACTGCTAGTGGACAACTGTCATCCACCAAGATATGACCAGGTTGACACTGTCATAAGGACTGTAGGTGAGTGCTGGGTACATTTAACTAAGACAAAAATCTCAATAGGTGCAAATATTGTATCTCTCAAAGTGAAATAAATTCTGAAGCAACAGTTGGGTCAAAGAAGAAATGTAAAGTGAAATGGTGAGATACATAGAAAATGATAGCCCTATAACACTGCATGTCAGAAGATAGAGGACATAAATAAAGCAGTTCTCAGAGGGGAATTCATGTATACGTCCATGTGTAGATATATGCACAAAATAAAAGTGAAAATGCAGTAACTATCCAAGTTGGAGAGAAAAATAAATTAAAAGACAGAAGGAAATAGTAAGTAGAAAATAATGGGTTTTATAGAACTAAGAAACCCCAAAGCTTTGAAAGGGTAAATCGTTTGCCTATTCAGTTAAAAAAAAAAAAGTGATAAACTCTTTGGAATTTGTGTACCACTTAACTTTTAGAACAAATACTATGTAATCAAGAAATGTAAATCAAGAATTTAGTCACTAAATATTCTAAACCGTGATGCCTGAGCCACGAGATGTTAAACTCCCGACACCTGCACCCACTGGTTCCACAGGGATGACTAATGATGGTTAGCTTCGTGAGCGATAGGTTCTATGAGATGCTTAAATGAGAAGAAAAATGCAGTTTTGCTCATTGGTTTTGAATTTACATAATCTTATATGCATCTAAATACAGAAAGGATGCTTTGCCAGATTGAATGATTTCACTAAATATAATGGGATCCTTGGTTTGTGTTGATCAGGAGATAGGGTGTGGTCTAAGATAATTTAACCAATGATGAATATTTTGCTTACTGTTTAGTTAATTAGAAAATATAATTAGATAGGTTAACCAATTTCTTATCATATTTTCTCCCATCAAAATATAGTCTATTATACAAAATTTAGAAAATTCAGATAAGAAAAAAGGAAAACATAAAAAGTCATGCAAAATAATCTTTGCCAGACTTTTGACATCATTTTCTAGTCTGTGTGATTTTTAAAAAACAAACTGATTGTTGATCCTATTTTTATGACCTGCTTTTCATATAATGAGATTTTTTATAACAGCATTTCCAATGTTAATTACATTCTAGAACATGAGTTTTAATGACTTCTGTGTATTTCATTGTGTGATGTGCCATAATTTATTTAGCTAATCCTGTAGTCTTGGACATCTAAGGACAACATATTTCCAAAGCACTTTGTTTAATTGGAATTTTCCTATATCTTGATTATGATGAATTTGGCTTGCTTTTTAAAAGTCCTTTGTAGGAGTCTCACATAGGCTGCCTCTGAAGGATGTGATCATTGGTCTTGTCCTAGGTGAATCCAGTTTCAAAGGCTGGCCCTAAACTGCCTGTTTTGTTTCCCTCTGGAGTGTAGGATTGGCCACCATTGGGTGGTCTGTGTCTCCTAAAGCCACTAGAAACAGTGGTCTTTCTGGCCATTATTTTTTAATGGGAAGATAAGGTCATCACTTTTGGAAAACTAAGCAGAAGTGTAATATGGTAAGAAATTCTAATCTGTCCTGAGCATCATGACAGGAACTTTGTCTCAAATCTTATAAAATTATGATTTTAGAAAATTTCCCCTTTCTTAATTTTATAGCCTTCTTTATTAAAGAATATATTGTGTAAATTCTGACTATCTTTAGAACATGTATATTTGATTTGTGATGTGGGAGACTTTATTAATTTTTCTGTAGTTATTTATAGTTCAAAATTAGCCACATTATGGTCTACCTTTAGTTTCCTTTGAAGTGAACAATCTTTCCTTCTCTGATAGTGAATATAAAGATTGTGAACAATCTTAACATGTACTAAATGAGTAAATGAACTCTTTAAAAAAATTCCTAAGCATATTAGATACCTTTTCACATATAAAACAGTATAATATAAAGCTCATCAATAATCCTTTTCTGTCTCTTACATTGACTCCTAAGGCTAATTGGATGACAGGATTGGCTTGCTGTGAGTTACTATATGTAAGAAAAATGATCAAAGTGAAATTTGTTTTTAAATATTAGGTAACAAAGTCCTTGTGAATTACAAGTCAGTGAGGTTCTGTTTTCTATCCATATGCCACCCTGTGTATTTTCCAATTCTCTATCCTAAGGTTTTTCCTGTGAAGGGCGGTGGTCAAAGGCAAATACTGGAAATTGTACCTTTAACAGGAAACCCTGCATCAAGAGGAGTGGTGGCTGAGGTACCCAGAGAGTCAGGAGCCAGGATAGCACAGCCTTTCACAGGGAATGGCTGGCCATCGCTGTCTGAATAGAGTTATGTGACTTCATCCATGTTTTCAAAGGATGACTGGTTACCATGTCACGGATGAATAGAGGAAGGGATGATGTCGTAGGTGGGCCAGGCATGATCATGGTTTCCAAACCTTCTGTTCTCTTGTATTTGGAAACTCGGTACAATTTCCCCCCAAATAGGAAACAAGTGTTTTCCATAGTATTTGCTTTTAAACGTATAACCCACTTTCACATTTTCTGCTCTTTATAGTTCTTTCTGTTCCATTTATAAAATGTTGGATGTGAGCCTTTAACTCCATCTCATAACCCTGGTATGTAAAAACTTACAGTTTGAGAAACACTGACTGATGCAATGAAAGTAATATTCTGAAAATTATTTATGTTCTTTTCTTTTTTGCCTTTTTAGCTACATGACCTTTCCCTCTAAGGCATCCATCTGTCTTGGGGATAACTGAGATTACTTTAGAAGAAAAGCAAAGAAAAACATTCTGGCAATATTTGGATTCTAACATTCCAGTATAGGAATTTACAGCAAGAGAGTCAACATTTGTATGAGGGCATCATCTTGAGTTTGAATGTCTGTGTTTGCTTATCTACCTTTAAGAGAGAATCAGACAGCAGAGGAGGGAGCCAGAAGCCCATGTCTTTCCAGAACAGACTTGCCTGCAAGGCTCACTCTAAAAGGTACTTTGTATTCGGAGGTATAAAGCAGACAGATGGCTGAATGAGACTAAACACCCATGGTAGCCCTAGGGCTGAGATGAGGCCATAAAACTAGAGACAATCACAGAGAACATTGGCCTGCTTCGGTTTACTGGCTGCAATTCCAGAATGGAGTGGTAGAACCCCAAGCAGCCGAGAAGACAAAAGATGCTGTTCTAGAGAACCCATAAGTGCTAGCGACCATATGCACGAGGGTCCACTGCCTTCAAGTTCACCAGAATGTAAAGTGTCTCATTCACAGCCTGGTTGTGCCAGGGCAATAGGGTGGGTTGTAGTCAGGCCTAAGAAAATGCCCAGAGACAGCATGCAAGACATGATTTTTGGCAAGGAAAGCTTTCAAGAGATTAATGATTGCTCCAACAAGAGTTCAGTGATGACAGGCTGACAGATAGCACCTCCATCCCTGGAGGTGCTTTGCCAAGCAGTGCCTTCTCTCCCTCTCGGTGTTTGTCCAGCTGGATGGGTCACATATATCCTTCCCGTGGTGCCCTCAACTCTGCGACTGGCCCCACTCAGAGAGTGGTTGTATGTCAGTGACGTCATCGGTATTAGCTTGCTTCTTCTGCCTGTCTGAACCAGCATCTCAAGGAACAAGTGCCCAGGCAATACTCGCAAGAAGGTAGCTTTCTAGGGATAACACTAATTTGCCCTAGTTCCCACTGTGCACAAAAGACAGCCAGTGTCCTGCGAGAGAATATATCCCTGGCCTTTCTAGCTCAAACTTGCTCTCATTGTTCCCTTAACTTGGCTAGGTTTTGGGGAACAAAGAGCATTCAGAGACATGAGGTTTTACTCTCCCCCTCTGCTTTAGGGACAATACATCGTGATGCCACCTTCTTCATTCACCCAGATGTTCTTAAGAAATGGAGCCGTGAGAAGAGAGGAGGGGCTGTCTGACAGAACTTATAATAAGAAGGTTGAATAAACAATCATCACATTTATCTGGGCACCTAATTAAACATTTAGCTATTTTCTCCTTAACAGTAGTAGATGTGGGCCTGTGAACAACAACAAAATAAAAATGCTGCATTTCCTTCCCATTCCAAATTGTTGTAAGTTAAATTTGTGATCCTATTAAAAGACTTGCAATTTGTGTAATTAACTGCCCAACTACCTAAAACATAAAAAAAAAAAAAAGGAGTCCCTTTACTTCTTGGGTGGTTTCAGTCCCAGAATATTAGTACCGGTCACTAACTCTTATGCCATTTCCCTGGGTTAGTTATTCGTTGAAAATATCATCTCAGCTGATATTCAGTAGTAGAGGTAAGCAAGGCACAGAAGCCATGGTGACCAACATTTAAAGTCCTCTTTCTTTGCTGAGGATTGAGTCCAGGACCTCATGCAATCATGCATTAAGTGTACACCCAGCTGAACCAACATTTAAATTCTGGCAAACACATTTTGGAGGAAGTAAGTTTATTGTGGAAACGATGTATGACTTCATTATCAAACTAGTTTAGAAATAAGAATGGCAATGAATAACTTTTGAGGAAATACTGCAAAAAGTGGGGGCAAAACTGTACTGTCAGGTACTTATTTTATGCTATGAAAATTAAAAAAATGGAACAACTTTCAGAAGGGGATCAGGGAAAATACAGGATTTAAAATATGCCATTACAGCATATTTGCTCTGTAGTAAAAATTTTAAAAATCTGACAGGGACCAGCTTTAGTTCTTTAAGCACCTCCAGGCACTTGGGAAGTGTTCCTTTGCAAAGGGCATCAAAAGTTGATTTGTTTGATAAAAAGTGAAATTTAGGTAGGGGGAATAATGAGGTCAGATAGTGTGTGCTAATTAGAAGTTGAACGAACAAGGCAATGGAGATGAATTTTTATTAATTTTCATGGGAGATAGCGGTCCTAGAAAAAAGCATTGTACTGAAGCTGTTTTCATTCCATTTCTAGGAGTTTTCATTTCAAAAACTCCTGATAAGCAGAAGTTGTCTGCAAATTTAAACAGATTTAAACAGATGGTGAAAGCTGAGGCAGATGGATGTCATCTGCTCATTTGTCACTTGTTGGGGAGATGGGTCCTCAGCAATCATGTGTTAAAGCTGCAAAGCTTTTGGAATCAGTCCCAAAAGAGCCAGGCAACCTACATGGGAACCAGTGGCCTCCTGAGCTCACGCACCTACCCGTGTCTTCAGACCTCTTGAAATCAAGCTCATTAATGAGCAGAGAGAGGAGGAGGGGAGAAGAGGTTGGTGACTTCGGAACTGCTGGAAAAGCAACTCAAATGATACTTTCTGACTCTTAGCTTCAAATGAGAAAATATTTATGGTAGATCATTTGTTAACCCCACCAGTGCATATGTTAAAGAGATTTAATCCTGCCAATAGTGGCTTTTTAAAATTCCTTAGCTTGAAGCCCTTTTCGTGTCGTATTGAAATAACATAGGTCTTTATGATTATGCCATTTTGGAAATTCCCAGAGTAACAGAAGGCAAGACGGCAGATGGAAAAATGTAAAGAAAAAAAATCCAATTGTGATACTGTCATTATAGCAGTACTTAACTTGCATTTATCTATCAAAACTTTCATATCTCAGACACTAGAGGTGACTGAAATTCAAGACAGAATCCACTATGGAATTTGCACATACCAAAATGATCTCTGGGAGTCTGTTTTTAAATGACTTATTTCTAAAGCACTGATTTCTCTTGTTCCTAGGAAAGCACTCGATGGGGATAATCTTACCGTATATTGGTGTCAGAAGCCTTCCAAAGACTACTTAACATCTGCTTTGAAATAACTGCAGGTTGGGTGTGGCCAGTTCAGTCAGCTGCATACTTTCCCTGTCAGTCCTGGTAGATCTAAAAGACAGCTATGATTTAGCTCCCACAGAACTTAATTGTACCACACCCTGCAATTCACATGCTTATTGTACAGTGTCTGACAGCTGCTAATTGCTTCAGGTGTGTCCACCCACCTTTACAAAAATGGTCTTTTTAGCACCTTGAGGGCAGAGGTCAAATCTTACATACTTATTTTGTGCCTTGTGGCTCCTAGTGAAGTACTTTGATCTTCAAGATTCCCCTGAGGGCAAATGGCATATGTATTATTATTACTATTAATAATCCACCATTATTAATGTGGATGATAATAATTAATATTATTCATAATCTAACATATATATAAATCCACAGTAATAATTGCTCTTTTTAATTCAAAGAACACAATGCAGGTTTTTAAAAGTATGCTTAAAATGATTTGTCTTGTTAAAAAAAAAAAGAACTTTACTAAGCCTATTATTCTCTTCCTCTGCAAGAAATATTTCACACTTTCCCTGGCCAGTTGTTTAGGAGTTTCTATTACAGGGTAGGTTTATCCATTATCCATTAGAATGACTTTAGCTGCAAATAACATAGACATCCTACTAGTCACATGGCAAAATGCAGGTTCTAGTAACAAAGAATAAGGGTCAGAAAAGTCTCTTAGGTTGGTCAACCAACTATCAGGGCAGGGTGTCTGAGTTTGTAATCAAAGTTATTCCTGTTAAAGAGAGCTGATTATCAGGGCCTGTGCCTCCTCACATTGACTAAAATTTACTACCTTAGAGTTTCTTTCTATTGAAAGCTGTGACTTGGTTCTATTCTCTTTCCACCAGAAAATTCTTCAGATATTTCTTAGTAACCACATTGAGGTACATTTATGTAACATAAAATGACTTCAGTAGACTTGAGAAATTATCCACCACGATGCAGATTTAGAATGTTTCCATCACCCAGTAAGTTCCCCTTGTGTCTGATTGCAGTCAGTCCTCAATTCCACCTCTCCTACCTCCAGTTCCAGGCAACCACCAATCTTCCAGGATCTAAGATTTTTTTTTTCTGGAATTTTCAAATAAATAGAATCACAGCACATACCATCCTCTGTGTCTGGCTTGTTCTACTTGTATAATGTTTTTGAGATTTGTGGAAGTTGCAGCAAGTATCAGGGACTCATTCTTTTTTTCTGGACTGTGTGGATACCACACTTTGTTTATCCATTTCCCAAGTGAAGGACATTTGAATTGTTTTCAATTTTTATCCAGTATGGATAAAGCTGCTTTGACAATTCATGTACACATCTGTGTGGACATACATTCTAATTTCTCTTGGATAGATGTTGTGTAGTGAGTCTAGATTTGACCTTTCAAGAAAGTTTCCAGCTGTTTTGCAAAGTGTTAATATCATTTTACATTCCCAGTAGCAATGTATAAATTTTCCAGTTTCTCTTCATACTCACCAAGGTCTGGCAGTATTTGTCTTTTCTTGTAATAGTCATTCTTCTTTTTTCTTTTTTTGGTACTGGAGATTTAACCAAGAGTGCTTTACAATGAGCCACATCCCCAGCCCTTATTTTATTTTTTGAAAAGGGTCTCAATTAGTTGCTTAGTTGCTGAAGCTACCTTGAACTTGTACTCCTCCTGTTGCAGCCTCCTGGGATTACAGGCAAGTGCTACCATGCCCAGCATGTAATGTCCATCCTTGAGTGTGTGGGGGTGTACTGATAGCTCAATGTTTGTTTTGAAAAAAAAAATTAATAGATTTCATTACTTAGTAGAATTTTAGATTTATAGAATTGACCAGATGGCACATGGTACCTTTCCTTCAGCCTTCCTTACCACTGATAGCTTGCATTAGTAAGGTATATTTGTTGTAATTAATGAAGAAATATTGATCCATTATTATCAACTACAGTCCATACATTCCATACATTACATTGAGGTTCATTTTTTTATGTTGTGCAGTTCTATAGATTTTTGCAAATGTGTACATCTGCCATTACATTTTCGTAGCAAATAGGTTCACCGCCCTAAGTATCCCATGCTTTAACTTTTCTTCCTGTTCTCTCTCCACCCAAACTCCTGACAAACACTGATCTTTTTTCACCCACTCATGTTGTGCCTTCTCCAAAATGATGAAGTTAAATAGTACGTCGTAGCCTTTTCATACTGGCTTCTTTCACCTAACACCTTGCATTTGAGTTTCCTCCATGTCTTTTTGTGACTTGGTAGCTCATTTCTTTTATCTCACAATAGTATTCCATTATATGAATATACTGGGCCATGGCTTATGCATTCACCATTGAAGGATATCTTGGTTGATAATGGTTCTTGCCAATCATGAATAAAGCTGCTATAAATATGTAAAGCATACAAGTTTTTATGTGGATATAAGTTTTCAGCTCATTTGAGTAGCTACCTATGAACAAAACTGCTGGTAGAAGTTTGCTGAGCTTAGTGAGAAACTGCCAAACTGCCTTCCAGGTGGATGTACCATTTTGCATTCCCACCAGCACCTGCTTTGTCAGGTTTTCTCTTCCTCCCCCCCACCCCGGCCCTGCACCCTCCCTTTTGTCTCTCTCCTTCTCTTGTTTTCTCCTCCTTTCTTTCTTCTCTCTCTCTCTTTTCATTTTACCCATTCTAGTAGGTAATGAGGGGCATCTTACTGATGTCTTAGTGTTTTAACTTGCAATTCCCTGTGCCATCTGAAGATCCTCTTGGGTGAGGTATCTGTTCAGATCTTTTTTTCTCATTTTTTTGAAATGTTTTCTAATTGTTGAATTTTAAGTGTTCTTTGTATATTTTAGATACGAGGCATCGATCAGATATGTGCTTTGCAAATATTTTCTTCCAGTCTATGTCTTGCTTCTTTATTATCTTTTTTTTCTAATTTTCATAAAGATTATTTTTTTATTTTATGGATTTTGTTTAGTGTTGTCTCTAAAAATCCATGACCAAATTTAAGGTCATCTGAAAGTTATATAGTTTTGCATTTTGGTCCAAATCCATTTTGTGTAATTTCTGTGAAACATGTAAAACTATCTAGGGGTGTGTGTGGTGGTGGGGGCATGTTTTGCCCATAATAATGTCCAACTATCCCAGCACCATGTGCTAGGAAGACTCTCCTTCCTGTTAAATTGTCTTTGCTCTTTTGTCAAAGATGAGTTGTGCCACAGTCTGGCTGGGCACAATTCAGGAGCCACTTGTCAAAAGAAACTAACTTTATTTTTAGAACTACAAACGCCAAACAAAACAGCTCCTCAGGAAAAAACCCTCAGAGCCCAACTGCCACCACCGGCTTCCCACAAGCCTCTCCCCCACACAAACCTCACCACCTCCCAATATCCTCCTGCTCTTGAGGCCGATTGGCTAGGTCGCGTGGGCAGAGCCAAAGAAGTCCCCCAATGAGCAGCTCCATGGTCTGAAAGGGCAGGGAAACAGCCCAATGAACATCACCGCAGAGGAGCCAATCAGCTAGATGTTGCTGGGCCGCTGTGAGCCGATCATCAGCCAGCAGCTGGAAGTTTGCTGGCAGCTGGAAGTTTGCTGGGGCCCCTTTGGCTGTGGCTCTCAACAGAATTGGCCATATTGGTGGACTCTTTTTTTCTGTTCCATTGATCAATTTTTCTATTCTTTCTCCACTACCACGATCCCAGTCTCCATTATGGTACTGTTTTAGTGAACCCTTAAAGTTGAGTAATGGAAGTCCTCCAACTTTGCTCTACTTTAGAGATTCTATTCTGGGTCTTTTGCCTTTTCACATAAACTTTAGAATAAGTTTGTTGATATCCACAGAATCCCTTGCTGGGATTTTTGACTGGGTCTTCATTGAATCTATAGATTAAGTAGAGGAAAAATTGACATTGTAGCAATACCAACTTTTCCTGCTTATGAACATGGGCTATCTCTCCATTTATTTAAGTGTTCTTTAGTTTTTCTCCCTTTTTGGGGGGTAGTTTTCCTCATACAGATCTTCTTCACATTTTGTTAGACTCATAACAGAGTATTTCTTTTTTTGGTGTTATATAAACAGAATTCAGTTTTAAATTTCAATTCCAATTATTTATAGCTGATATATAGGAAAGCAGTTGAACTTTGTATATTAACCTTGCTCCCTGTGATCTTGCTATAATTGCTTATTATTCCAGGAAGTTTTATCAATCCTTTAGGATTTTATATATAAGCAATCAAGTCACCTAGGAACAAAGGCCGTTTATTTCTTCCTTTTCCATCTATATATCTAGTATTTCTATTTCTTGTCTTTTGAATTATCTAGGGAATTTCCACATATTATTGACTAGTAATGGTGAGAGGGAACATCCTTGTCTTGTTCTGGAGTTTAGGGGAAAATCATCCAGTTTCTAACCATTAAGTATGGTATTTGTTGTAGGTTTTTGTAGATGTTCTTTGCCACGTCTGTGGCTGGTTTTGGTATTAGGATAATGCTGTTCTGATGGAATAAGTTAGAAGTATTTCCTCCTATTTCTATCTTCTGGAAGAGATTGTAGAGCACTGGTACAACACCTTATTTAATATCTGGTAGAATTCACTCCTGAGGCTCCTAGGCCTAATGCTTTCTGTTGAAGAAGGTTATTAATTACTCATTCAGTTTCTTTAATTGTCCTGTTTAGATTATCTACCTCTTCTAATGTGAGTTTTGGCAGACTATACCATTCAAGGAATTGGTCATCTTCATCTCAGTTATCAAATTTGGGGGCACAGAATGGTCCATAATTTCTTTATTATCTTTTTGATGTCCATGGAATCAGTAGTGATGTACTCTCTTCATTTCTTTGTATACATAATTTTGTATGCATAACTTGTTTCTTTTTTCTTTTCTCAGAGTTGGCCTTACTATAGGCTAATCAGTTTTATTTTCAAATTAACTGCTCTTTTATTGTAACTGGGGATTGAACTCAGGGGCACTTAACCACTGAACCACATCCCCAGCCCTCTTATATTTTATTTTGAGTCAGGGTCTCGCTGAGTTGCTTAGGGCCTCACTAAGTTGCTGAAGCTGACTTCGAACTCAGGATCCTCCTGTCTCTGCCTCCTGAGCTGGAATTACAGGCATGCATCACAGCACCTGGCTCAAAGTAACTGCTCTTGGTTTTATTGTTTCTTGTTTTTCCTTCTTTTATTTCTTCTTTGTCATCATCTTCTACTTCTTCTTCTTCTTCTTCTTTTTTTTTTTTTTTTGGTCTATTGATTTTCTATTTCAGTTTCATTGAAATTCTAGCTTTTTGTTTAGCTGAAGTCACTTTTCTTTCTCTAGTTTCTTAGAAGCTTAGATTATTGATTGTAGATTCTTTGTCTTTTCTAATATATGTATTTGAAACTCTTAATTTTCCTTCCAAGTACTGATTTTACTCCATCTCACAAATTTTGATAAGTGTATCTTCATTTTGATTCACTTTAAAATAATTTAAAATTTCTCTTGAGATGTCTTCTTTGACCCTTTTGTTAGGTGAAAGTGTGTTGTTTAATCTTCACATATTTCCAGGCTACCTTTCATTTTCTGATTTTATTCATTAATTCTTTCATTCATTTTTGTGGTGGGGGACTGAACCCAGAGCCTCTCTTACATTTATGCACTCTACCACTGAGCCACATCCCCAGCCCTCATTTACTGATTTTGAGTTTAGTTTCATTGTGCTCTGAGGGCAGACTTCATATGGTTCCTATTCTTTTCAATTTATTCAGGTGTATTTTGTGGCCTAAAATGTGGACATCTTGCTGTATGTTCTGGGTTAACTTGAGAATATGTGTTCTGCTATTAGATAAAGTATTCTGTAAATGTCAATTTGACAATGCTGCTGTTCAACTATTGCCTAATTTCTACCAGCTGAATTGCTTAGTTATCAAGACAGGTGAGATAAAGTCTTCAATTATATGAGTGGGTTTGCCTGTTTTCCCTGTAGTTTTAATCAATTTTTGCCTCTATTTTGACCAAGTGTTAGGCACATGTAAAGAATCTCCAATTCTTGGAGAGTTGACCCTTCTATCCCCTTTTAATCTTCATAATTAAAATTAATATGGCTACTATGGCATCTTTTGATTCATATTAACATGGTAAATCTTTCTCCACTTTTCATATGTCTGTGTCTTCATATTTAAGATGAGTTTCTTATAGATAACATATTATTGGGCCTTGTTTTTTTTTTTTATCCACACTACCAGTCTATTATTTTAGTTGTTTTTTTAGACCATTCACAATTAAAATAATTAGCAGTATATATTATTTTTTTACTTTTTCTATGTTTCTTCATTTTAATCTTCCCTTTTCCTGCTTTCGATAGTTTTAATTGAGAAATTTATGTGATTACATTTTCTTTTATTTCTTAGCATATCAGTTATACATCTTAACAGTATTTTAGTGTTTTCCCTGGAGCTTGAAATATATATTTACAATGATGTAAGTTCACTTTCATATGATCCTGTATCATTTTGCAGTTAATATAGATACTCAATTCTTCCTCACATCCTTTATACCATTGCTGTGATTCATTTCATTTATCCCTAAGCTTTAGGGATAATATAAATATATTTACAAATATATACAAATACATTGTTGCTATTATTATTTGAACAGCTGTTAGGTCAATTAAAAATAAGAAAAATAATGGATTTTATTTTTATCTTCATTTATTCCTTTTCTAATGCTCTATGTAGATTTGAGTTTCTGATCGATATATTTTTCTTTCTCTTTGAAGACTATTGTTTTTAGCATGTTTTGCCTATCTGTTGGTAACAAGTCTCTCTTTATTTCTATTTCAACTTTGAAGGATAATTTTACTGGGTAGGAATTCTAGGTTGCTGGTTTTTTTTTTCCTTTAAAACCTTAAATATTTCATTCCATTCTTTTCTTGACTTCTGAAAACAAGTCTGATGTGATTCTTATCCTTGTGACTCCCCCCACTCCTGGCTTCTTTTTAACATTTTCTATTTGTCTTTAATTCTGTACATTTTGAATGTGATATGTGTAGGTGTAAAAATTTTTTTGGTATTTAACCCTGTTGGCCCTCTCTGAGATTTCTGGATCTGTTACTTGAATGCTGTCTTTTCTTTTGGAAAATTCTCAACCATTGTTATTTTAAATATTTCTTTTACCCTTTTATTCCCTCTTCCTCTGGAATTCTCATTATGCATTTGCTGCATCTTTTGTGATTGTCCCACAGATACTGCACATTTTGTTCTTTATGTTCTCGTTCCTTTCAGTTTGGGAATTTCCCATGGATGTATCTCCAATCTCTTGGATTCTTTTGTTTTTTTTTTGGCAGAACTGGGGATTGAACTCGGCCCCTTGTGCATGCTAGGCAAGAGCTTTACCACCAAGCTGTTTTCCTCACTTTTTAAAAAAATTTTTCTTAGCCAGCCCAGTTTACTGATGTGCAATCCATGGCATTCTTTATTTCTTTTATATTATTGTTTATCTTAGCATTTCCTTCTGATTCTTTCTCAGTATTCTCAGCTCTATTTAGAGTACCCATGTGGCCTTGTATGTTGTCCACTTCTTCCACTGGGGGCTTCAGGGTGGTAACAGTAGTTATTCTAAATGCAGATCTGATAATTCCAGTATCTGTATCATACTTGAATGTGATTCTGATATTTTGTTTTGCACTTCGGGTTGTTTTTTCTAGTCTTTCAACATATCTTGCAATTTTTGGTTCAAAGCCATACATTATGTATTAATTAACAGGACCAGGAGGTAAGTGGGTTATCCGGGTGAGGTGTTATGTTTATCCAGTAGACAGACATTAGGCTGTATTTGGTGCTTATTACAGCTGTGGGCGTTACAGGTTTCAATTTTCCTGGTGTTTTTGTTTTTTTCTACTGTGTTGTCTTTGGGTTTCTCTAAAGACTCCTCCTTCAGTGGAGCCTGTGTCATGCAGCTGTCAGTTGTAACCCACTGTCATGATACTGGAGTCCTTCTAAGGTGATGGTTAAGTATTGGGTAGCAGGAACGTTCTATAATCTGATGGTTAAATTTTGGAGTTTTTGTTAAGTTGGGTCTGAGTACCTTTAAAAGAACTTCTTGTCTTTCCCCCCCCCCCCATCTCTTGATGTGAGACAGGGTAAAGAAGACTTGCTAGAGTTTGGGTCTGAAATGTCCCCTAATGGCCCATGTATTAAAGACTTGATTTCTAGCTATGGAAATTGGGAGGTGGTAGAACTTTATGAGGTAGTAATGGAAAGTTGAGTCACTGGGAATATGCCTTGGAAGGGGATATTGAGACCCTAACCTCTCTTCTTCCTCCCTTCTGCTTCCAGTCTGCTTTGAGGTGAACATCTTGTTCCACTATTGCTCCCTGACACATTGTACTACCTCACTACACAAGCCCAAAGCAATGGAGACAACTGCCTCATGGACTGAAACCTCTAACACTATGAGCTAAAACAAACCTTTCCTCTTTCTTACACTGATGATCTCTGGTATTTTGTTATATTAATAGAAAATTGATAAACACAGAGCTCCTGCTATGTACTTTCCATTCTCCTGGATCAGATGGGGGTCTGATAAAATAATTTCTCTTGGGGAGAATGACTTTGTTATAGAAAATAAATCCTGGTTACATTTCATAATGGTTACTTTTTCCTCTAGGTGTATTTCCACATGATTATTTTTCTCCTCTTCCTGCTAGAAGCAAGAGATTTTTCTCACATCTTTACCATGAGAACTGGGTGGGCCCCTTGAGGTAAAACTTGTGAAAAGTATGGGAGTCTAACACCAGATCTCCACAAATTTTTACTTCTGAAACTTGTCCTTGTTCAGGCTCCAACAATTAGTCAGTTATCATCTGTGTATTCTTCCTAGTTACTATTTCCAGTGGCTTTTTTTTCTCAGTCAGTTGTGATTCTCTGTATTCACCGCTCCCTCCAGTTTAGGGCATAGTGCTTTTCCCTATTTGCTCAATTCTCTGACAATAAGAAGAGCTGTTGATTTTCAGTGTGTCTAACTTTTCTTTTGTGAGAATGGGAGTGACGACTTCTGAACCTTTTACACATTGAAGCAGAAAGCTGTCCTCTTGTTTTTTAAAATAAGTTTCTTATTTTCAGTCTGTGAAATCTGTCCTCCTGTCATGATTCTCAATATTTTCTGTGCACTGATTTTTTTTTCAATTCATCTTTCTTTTAAGCCTAATGGGTCTGTGGATGTTAGCAATCAGCTAGTGTTCAGTAAGAAATTTTGAATAAATGCTAGGTTTCCTCCTCTGCCAGTTGATCCATGCGTGGGCGCAGAACACATTGAAAGTCTATATTGTTTTCAAGTCTGCCTTGGGTCTATAAGGCCTTGTTTGGTCTGAACATAGTTAGCCAGGGTGTGAACATAGTTAGCCTGGCTTGTAAGAAAAGCTCATGAAGGGATCTTTCTGTTTAATTTCTTCCCCTTCTTGTGGTCTGCTGCTCTCCCCAATTGGGATCATAACCACAGACTAGGAGAGATGCAGACATTCCCACTTGACTGCATTGAGTGGATTTTCTATATTCCTTTTCAAATTCAGTTACCTCTGGAACCATTGGACCCTACCTGCTGTCAGAAATCTGCTGGTTTTCTCGGCTACTAAGACCTGGTAACACAGCAGCATTGATGAAGCTATGATGTGGAAGGGAACAGGAACCACACTGGGTAAGAATGTCACACATTTCCAGTATAAACCTCTTAGAACTCAAGTGATAGTTGGCTACAAGACTGTTTAAATTTTGTATCCATAAGCATAGAGCCTGGGGCTTAAGAATTTGCAGGAGCCCAGTGTTGTAATCCTAGAAGGAAATTACTGAATACAAATATAAAACTCTAAAAACTGATAGTAATAAAAGTTTAATTAAAATCTTACAAAGTGAAACATGTTTACAAATCACTTGCTACTCAATTCAACTCATAATTTTATTCATATCTCCTTTAATGTGGGATATAGGGTAGTTGGTCTAATGTTAATACAGTACAGATTTTTTTTTTAAGGGGCTTGGAGACCGTTGAGGACTTGAGTAGAGTAGTCATGTTGGTGGCTCAGTGTTTTCCCTCTAGGTCACCAGAAGTCTTGAAGCCATGCCACTGCCTCCTCCTTGCAGACAATGTTGGCCCCATTGGGTTCAAACCACAGCTGTCCTAGAACAGCCTGGGCTATGATCAAGTTGAGGGTAAGAAATGGTTCTTAGTCCCAAGGTGAAAGCCTCTCCAAAAACAATATTCCATAGAGGCAATGAATGGCTGGCTTGAAAAAAGAGGAGAAACATGCTAAATTTTTTGATCTATCAAATGAAAGGCACATTCTCCAATGAATAAATGTAATACACAGGGGTTTAATTACTGAACTTGGGGAGGGAAAGTAAAACACACAAATAAGTTATTTATTCTGTATGGAGGTATATAATATATGCAGGACATAATTATGAAGATTTGAAGTAGATAATGTTTAAGGTTATGTTGGCCATTCCCAGGAGCCAGGCTGGGGTCATTATCACTTTGAATTTCAGGGTCCTCCATCTTGTCTAATTGGTAGCATGGGTTAGAGTTCTTTGGCCATTTTTAAAGTCAAAGACTCTCCCTGGAAATATTGGGTTTCATTTAAAGCTTTTAGGGGATACGTGCATTGTCTTCTGCCTTCTTTGTAAAAAAAAGGGTTTTTCTAGCCTCTAGAAGCCCAAATGGTGGAAAAAACAAATCTTCTTTTACTTTCTTCTGAAAAGTTCACCTGCCCAAATTCTTAAAGCCACTGAGCTGATGATAGAGATATAAGGGGCCTGACAACTGCAACCCAGTGTCTCAGGCTGACTGTGAAAGAGTTGCTACTGTGAAAACAATCTTGCAGAGTTGTGTGGGACTTCTGAAAGTGACTAGGTACCTCATCATCTACTGTCACCCATGCAATCCTGGCAGCTCCAGGATGTTGTTAAGGTAGGTATAGTTCCCTCTCCACAGATAAAGAAGCAGATTCAAAGGGGGTCATATGATTAGGTCAAGGTCATAGAGCTGGTGGGTGGTGAAGGCAGAACCCAAACTCAGACATTTGGTCCCACCTCCCAGCAACTCTTTGCAAATAATTAGGAACAGGTTTTTATCCCACTTCTCTTCCTTTGGAAATGTGAATAGCTGAATCTAAAACTATTAGGGGAATGCTTGATTGGAGTGTCTGCCTTGTATGATGATATTAAGAGAAAATCCAAGGCCTGCTTCAGGATGATGTTGTGCAAGATAAATTATTCTGGTGCAAGATAAAACACTGGGAATAAATTTAAAAATTAGCAAAGAGAAACATTGGGTAGGACATTATTTTTTATTTTTGCAGTACTGGGGATTAACTCTGGGGTCTCATGCAAGCTAGGCAAGTGCCCCATCAGTGAGCTACCTACATCTTCAGCCCTTTAGGACATTTTGAAGCAACCTTAAAAATGGATCCTGAAGCCAGGTATGGTGGCACACACCTGTAATCCCAGCAGCTCGAGAGGCTGAGGCAGGGGGATTGCGAGTTCAAAGCCAGCCTCAGCAAAGCAAGGTGCTAAACAACTCAGTGAGATCCTGTCTCTAAAAAAAATACAAAATAGGGCTGGGAATATGGCTCAGTGTTCGAGTGCCCCCTGAGTTCAATCCCAGTACCCTCTACCTCCCCAAAAAATGGATCATGGAGGGGTAGGGCTCTAGGATGCACTGGAGTAAAGGAAGAAGCGAGGGTGTCAAATTTACACACATTACCTGGTGACATAGAAACTGAAAAATTTAATGCTTTTGTGTGTCCGTAGTGGTCCCAATTTCTTCAGCATCAAAAGAGTCACATCAAATTTTTCTTTTGAGAACAAAATGGAGTTCAGAGTGAGATTCCCAAAGTACAATGCATGAAGTCTTAGTTGACTGCTGAGAAAGGACCACTAAGAGGACTCGGAGCTTTTGAGCTTACAAAGCAAAAGGGAACCACAGTTCGATTTGAGGGCCAGCAAACCTTTTCTTTAAGGGCCGGATAGTAGATAATAAGGTTTTGTGGGCCACATATGTCTCTGTTGACTTTTCTTTTCTGTCTGTTAGTTTTGGTGTGGTTTGTTTTTCACAGCCCTTGAAAATTCTTAGCTTATAGATTCTACATAAACAAGCTATGGGCCAGATTTCACTGTGGATTACTGACCTCTGTTGGATAGATGCTCTCTGTCAGTAATGTAAAAAGAAATTTCTAGTGGGGAAATAGAAGAGTCATGATGCTGAAATCATAGAGAAATGTGTTTAGTGAATCTCCATCAAGTGGACACAGCACAGCAGCAGTCACATATTTTAATGGTCATCCAAAGAAGGACTGATGTCCTCTCTTAAGGGTTGATGAATCAGACAGGGATGTTGCTGATTCCAAAAATGTATCAGCTCCACTTGAGGTAAGAGGGAAGTCATTCTTGTACTCTGAGCCTCCGTTTTCTCCTCTTTCTCTAAGATGGGGGATAATAATAAGTGTCCTGCTCACCTTTCAGGGTAATTGCAAGGATCAAATGAAATTCTATATGTGAAATTGCCTTGTCAATGATTCTAACAACTGTTAAAGTGTTAGTTACTATTTATCATCTCAGGCATAGTCAGCTGCGAGGGAGCTGGTTCATGTCAGTAAGTCCCTATGCTAGAGATTCCAAGTTAGTGAGAGGAGAGGCAAAAGAGAGGAGGAGCTCTTCAACTCAACATGTGCATGCATGAGCCTGATCTCCAGGAGCCCGTGGTAGGTGAGGCTGAAATGGTGCCAAAGTAATGAGACTAAATATGTTACAATAGGCCCTAAAGTGACAGCTTGGCTCCCTGAGTTTTGTCTGTATGTGCTAAGCCTTCCTTTCATTGAGCATGTTATTTGCTAGATGTTATCATAGGTCCTTTACACACATCATCTCATTACATCTTCACAACTATTCCAGGAAGTAGGCCTCAGTATGTCCAGTAATGTCTTCCCTCCATGAGAACCAGGGAAATGTCACATGGCTATTCAGTGGAACAGCTGGGATGCTGCAGAGGTCAGAAGCAGGTGACCTTGTGGGGGCTTCCTGGGTAAGGCAAGTTTAAAGCAGGTTTTTTTTTTTTTTACACAATAAAAAGGCATAGTTTTATTAATAAATTGAAAAAATCAAGAAGAAGACATAGTCCTAGATGTTTGCTGATCTCAATAAATAGCTTTTGATTGAAGAAGGACCAGAGGGAAGCTGATGCCTAAGGAGTATGTGTTGGGTCTGCCTTTAAAGATTTCTGCAAAGAAATGGTAGTCATGTTGAATGTGGCAGCAGCCTGAGGGTATGTGAGAACAAGGTCACAATAAGAAATGCAAAGGTTTGGGCAGTAATAAGACAAAGGCCAATTAATCAACAGAATTAATTATGAGTAAATAAGTATCAGAAGGCAGAACAAGATAGAATGACCAAAGTACTTGCAAATAGTCTGCAAGGAGGAGAGCTGCTAACCAGTCAGGCTTAGAGGTGGGTCACAGGAAATGTGGAAGGAGAGGCAGAGTTGCTGGGAGAACCCAACTCTAGGGTACCCAGGCCCAGCAGGGGAGGAAGGCTGGCAATACAGAAGCCACATTCCCTCTTAGCTTCGAAAACCATCATAGTTCTTTCACCTGGGGAAAAAGCATTCTCAGTAAGCTTGGTCTAAACTTGCTGGGAATAGAAACTAGATGGATAGGTGTGAGAGTGAGACTTGGATCTCTTGAAAGTATTTTTGGGTTTCTTCATTGAGTTCTTGGATCTAAGAGAAGTGCGTAGGCAACTGTGAAGGTTTGGGCTGGAGGATCTAGCACGAGAGGTGTTAGGCACATACTTCCAACTTCCCCAGATCCTTTTCACTCCTGACTTTGCTTTCCTAATTCCTTCAGAAGCAGGAGTGAGGCAGGCAGCTTGCAGGGGCCAAGTTCATGGTTTTCCTTTGTGCTCTGTATTTGATTTCTTAGAAACTGTGGAAGGTTTGGATATGGGACCCTTAGTTCTGTCCATCTCTGCCCCAAAGTTATTTTAGGACCTACAGAGGGTCCCTGCCCTTGCCTGGCCTCAGGTTTTGCCTCATCTGACTGAGAACATTGCTGCTACCTTCTGACTCTTCCACTTGTGAAATGGACTAGATTGCAATGTCCTCAAAGCCAGGTGCTGCTTCTTAGGTGACGGAGTCATGAATTCTCAGAATACTAGGCATGGAGTCTGAATTTTTCAAACAGCTGAGGATTGCCTGTGTAAACCCTCAGTCCATTTTATGTAACGAAGCCCAGAGATCTTTCTGACAATTTTTGCATTTCCTTTCAAACAAAGTATACCAAATATCATGGACTCTTTTCACTTATAATCCTCTTCATTTTTGTTCTGTAAAATTCTCAGCTATATCTATTGAGTTACATAAAGATGCTTTCCCTTGCATTTAATGCCTCTTGATATTTCTCTTATTATCTGACACCAGCTCGGAAAAGTCCTTTCATCACTTCCACATTGCTGGTTATTAGAAAGGATGTAACTCAGGAATAGCCAAAATAGAAGAAATGCATGGGGAGGTACAGGAGGTTCAGGGCACATCACTTTCTCAGAATGTGCCTGTGCTCACCAACCTACAAACTCTCTGAAACTCCTTATTCAAAATGTTTTATGACTCCATCTCCAGCCTCTTCTTCCTCCTCTGCACATGGAGGTGAGGATGAAAGTTCTAACCCTCTAGTCACATGTTTGAGTCACATCCTGAGTCTCATTAGGATAAACTCCAAGTGCAGTTGAAGGGACATAACAAGACACACTCCTATCACTTGGAATTCCAAGGGTTTTAAAGCTCTGTGCCAAGAATTAGACACAAACTGAATACAATTTTTTAATGCACACAAGATGATTTTCAATAAATCGTATATCTTATTTTTTGGTTTTGCTCTTATTTGGTTTTGCTCTCTGGTGCATCATATGCGGCTTCTCATCACTGCGTGTCTATTGTTGATATTCTCATATATATGTTTCTGATTTCAAATATGCCTTGAGCTAGGAAATCAGATTGGCTTCCTTGTTTGAGTAGTATATAAACTAAGAGTAAATAGGAGAGGAGGATGAGCCCTGTGGTTATCCTGTGAATAAAATAAGCTTTGCAGGACTTTTGAACATCTTGTTTAGCTATTTTTAGCTTGAGTTTTGGATACTCAGCTATATTATAAATAATCAAGAATGACTAAAAAGCAACCTCAAAATTGATGACATTTCTTAGCCTGGCATATGAATGCCAAATAGCCCTGTATTTCATTCCTTTTCCCAAAGGGAAATGTCCCCATAAGCTAAGGAAGTATAATCCTTTTCATCTTTTTTGCTTTCTCTGTTCTTTTGGTCAGACCTCACATGATTTTCAAGTTGTTCTCTGAATTCCCACCTTAGCATCTCTCAGCTCCTGGGTTACGAAGAACTAAACATGCTACCCTGTGGTCACAGAGAGAGGAGTGTCTTTTATTTTCAGCAGAACCTAGGAGTGGAAGTGCCAAATTCCATGGGGTTGACTCTTTTTGCCATGTTAATTGCTAATTGAGTTAATCGTCTTTTGCTTCTGTAACCTCTGGGTCATTGTCAAGCCTAAGAAAACTGCATATATCTCATTTCTAAACTCAGTTCTTTCCTGAATGACATGGGGGATTCTGTAAACAGGTTGAGTCATGAGAATCATTTATATTCATTAGCACTAATTATTATGTACATTCAGCCAGAGGCTGAAACACATCTTTTATAAATGGAAAGAATGCATAAATAAAAGTCTACTTCTGCAGATCGCGTTCAACGTGGTTTCTCTTTTTCTTTCCTTTATTTCTCTGTTATGATCCCATGCTACCACCAGCAAAAATCAGAAAATTTGTTTGCTCTTTCCTGTTTGACTTATTTATTTCTGATAGGGTAAGGAAGGGTAGAACATGACCAGAAATCTCTCTGCTATCTTTCCTGTTAGTCTTTCTCCTCTTCTCTTGACCTCATTTTATATTCTACTAATACTAATACCATGTCATGAGAACTGTATTGGAAGACACCTGGTGAGTCCCACTCATTCCATCACAAGCTTCCATATTGGTGAGGGTGAGCCTGTCCACTCCCTGCTAGAGGTGGTGTTTAAGCCACAGCTCTTCAATATGCACCTGGGTGGCTGGGCCACCCAGCCATGAGGGTTTATAGCCCTGCCCTCCCCACAATGATTGGTGGTTGGGAATTTAGCCTCTTCTACTTTGCAAAGATGTGGTCAGCAAGGGAACAGCATGCCAGAAGGATGGGGGTCAACTCTCTAGCATGGCCCTTTTAAAAGGTTGCTGACCCCTGATCTAATCCAATGGCTTATTTACTGCTCCTGTCACCTTTACAAAGTGCTGTGAACTCAAAGAGTGTGTGCTTCTGCATCTCAGGGTAGCTGATCTTCAGCCTTGGAGTTGTTCTCTCATTCTTCCTTGTACTTCATTTCAACTTCATTCTTTGAGAACAAAATTTGTTTGTTGTACAGCTTTCCAAGTGCAGCTCTCATAGTGGCTAACTGTAAAATGCTGTGAATCAGTTCCCAAAGTTTATTCAGCTTTTCTCTCTTCTCTGAATATAAAAGTCATTATTTATCCATAGCATCAAATTCTTATTTAGGGGTTACCTATCAGTTTTCTGTTCCAGTTTATCAAAATCTTAGGTTCCACTTCCCATCATGGTAGAATCATTTATTAGAATTATGTGTCTTTGGGGCTGGGGATGTGGCTCAAGCGATAGCGTGCTCGCCTGGCATGCACGGGGCGCTGGGTTCGATCCTCAGCACCACATAAAAATAATGTAAAGATGTTGTATCCACTGAAAACTCAAAAAAAATATTAAAAAATTCTCTCTCTCTCTAAAAAAAAAAAAAAAAGAATTATGTGTCTTAAATTGTGGATCTTTTGTGGCATCTTCTTGCAGATGGTTCTCGCATATAAAATGAGACCCAAATGGAAAATAAGTTCTCAGCTAATTCCTCCTGAGTAATTAGTAAAAGATGCACCTGCATTTAAAATGGTACAATCAATAGAACAGAAATAGCTCTAAGGGTTATTTAAAGCATAGGTGAGTTTTAAAAAAGTTATTAAAAAGTACTTAATAATGTCTTTTTAGGTTTATCTGTATTTATAAAGAGGGGTTTTTCAATTAACATGTGTTGGTTTAATTCATTGAGCCTATCCACAGAGGTTAGGAATGATTTATCCTTCTCTTTCTTTCAGTGCATATCTTTGCACATGCAAGCATTAGTTTAAGAAGTTTATGATTTGAAGATAGATAAGTCAACCTGGGCAGAGTGCCAAACACAGGCTATATGGGATGTTCTGGGAACCCATAGTGAAGCAGAGCCTGCATAAGGGTGATGCACAGTAGAGGTGACCCCCAATTCCAGGCCATTTAAGGATGCAGCAGACTGTGGAGTTTGGGAGCAAGTCCTGATCATACAAGCATCTAATTTTGGGCTTTACCATTCACAAGCCATGAGACCTTGAGCTGGCGCATCAATCTCTATAGACCAAAGTTTTTCATTTATACCATGGAAATATCAAAGTCTGGTACTTGTAGAAAGGCAGTAAGACCCAGGGGTAGAATGCCTGTTAGAATCAACAGAGTGTGCCATATTGGCTTGGCTTTCTCACCGGATCAATTTCTCTAGTTATTTTTTAGATGTTCAAAAGTGAAATATGAAACTAAAAGACTATGAGTGACACTATAAACATTCAAATTTAAGTCTTATAATAGGGTCAATCATATGGCCATAGCAGTGATGGGGTTTGTTAGACTCTCAGAGGATGAAATTCATTGTCAAGTATCTGTCCTACCATGGAAACAAAATCAAGTAAAAATAAAATCGAGAAAAAATATTTTCACTACTTGTTCATTTCCTCACTCTCAAAAATAAGTCATAGAGATCAGCTCCAGCTAACTCCAAGTTTATATTTGTTTAAATCCTATAGGCTGCACCTTGATTTTTACCAGATAATCAGAGAGGTTTGCAAAGCACACAGAGGAGCTGGTAAGGTGCATTCTACCTGTGGTTTCCAAGTTCTTGCTGCTCTTACTTGAAGCTCTGAACTTTGAGACCTTTATGGTTCTTTTTTTCAGGACATTCAATTCTCTTTCCTTCAGCCAAATTCCAACCAAAGTCTAGCAAATGTTCCCCAGAAATGCTTTGGTCGAATAGAGCCGTGTGTATGACTGTATTAAAGTAACTGTTTCAAGTTGGCTAACACGAGCACTGAATAAACACATATTGATATTATAGAACAAAATAATATATTGGCGCATTGCTCATTTGTGCTCCGATAGTCACCCTGATACTATTTGTCATGTGAGGAGTGACAAACACAATTACACCCGAGTGCTAATAGAGTGGAAGGGCAAAACTGCCTGACCTCGGCATCCAGGGTCGATTTAAATGTTTGATGTCTCATTGAATTAGTATCACAGTGTGAAAGACAAAGCTCAAACTAATGGAAATGAGCCTGGACATGCAATACTGCTGATTGGGCTGACATAATTAGAATAATATTCTGCGCAGAGCTAATAACAAGCTGAAGAAATAAATAACCAAGAGATAACCTAATTGCTGCATGCTAAAATGCTCTCTTGAATATGCTAAGGTTAGCATTTTCTATTTACTTATAAAGCATACTGGTGGGCTCAGAAGGAAAACAGAATGAGCCAGGCAGAAGGGATGTCCACTGCCATGCACTGCCCTTAGAAAGGTCCACCCTCTCCATTGCTCCCAGTGGCTCTTTTAGTGTCACCAATGAGCCTTATCAAGAGCCTACTCTGTGCCAGGCACAAGGTGAGGTTTCTGGAAAGGACACTTTCCAGAAAGTGGGGAGAAGGCACAGCCCTTACCCTCCAGGAGCTTACAGCACTCGTGGGAGTGATGTGTATAAAACCAACCCAGAGTGGAAACTGACAAGTGTGAGGAGATACCTCTGAAGAGGAAAAGTCCTAACAAAACTCTGCCGAGTGAGATTTCATTGTCAACAGATTTGCAAATTTGGTGGCCTGGAGATTCAAATTGGAAGTACAAATAATTTACTAGGATGACACCTTGGTTTGTTGTCGAGCCACCCGAGGAAGATTCCAGTTCTGACATCCCAAGAAGAAAAGGCCATCTTGGGCTGACTTGCCAGATTCGTCCTTATGCTTGAGGGGTGATACAATGTCCTCCCATGTGGTGGTGACGCAGCATTTCATCTATTTTGCAGTTCTCAGCTGCTTCAAGTTGGACAGCAAAGAGATTCCATACCAGAAGATTCCATACCAGAAGACTTGACTGTGAGCACCCAAAGGGAAGTGAGGGGATGCAGGAAAACTCTCAGAGATGGGATTCCCATGCCTTATGAAGGACAAGAACTCACATTTCTTTTGGTTCAGTGCCACACTGCTCAGTGCTGAGGATGCTGCCTGGTGAATGAGATGCTGAATAAATGTTTGTTGAATGAATGCTCGTGTGTACTTGGTCATCTCATTTTAAATCTCACAACAATCCAGAGATGAGAACTGTTCCAAGTTCCACTTTATAACCAGGTAGTCGAGGCTTAGAAAGGTTAAAAGACGTGAGCCATGTCACATAGCCGAGAATTGGTGGGGCCACTTCTAACCAGAGCATGCAGCAGGAGAGAGAGTATGTTCTTCTGAAAGAATTTGGTTAGAGAAGGTGGTAGGTGGAGAGGAGCCCTTGAGACAGGGATGCTGCAAACAGATTTCTAAGCATAGATGGACAAAGAGAAGCAGAACTAGCAAGGTCACTGCCATTGATGAGCTGACTAACTACTGAGAGGCGAATCAGGACTAAACATCAGAATTTCTGAGGCTTGTTTGCCATCTCAACATTGCTCATCTCTGCTTTGTGGATCATGAAACTTCCAAGTTACATTAGTAATATCTTTACACAAAATGAGTAGATAGCATGGAACAGTGAGAAGAATACAGGTCTGGGCATTAAGAGGTCACACATCCTGGTCTGAACTTTGGCTCTGGTTGGCTGTGTGACCTTGGGTAAATTTCTTCTCCTTCCCAGGATGGTTTCTTTTTAGCTTTAAAATTCTAGGGATCTAGCTGGGCATTGTGGCACAGGCCTGTAACCCAGTGACTTAGGAGGCTGATGTGGGAGGATTGAAAATCCGAGGCCCGACTTGGCAACTTATCAAGACCCTATTTCATGGGACTTTAACTAAATATGGGATTTGGAGAAAGTGGGGTGGGAAGAAATACAAAAATCCTAATCTCATCTTTAAAAAGTCCAAAATGTTGTTATAAATAAAATGTATTGATTTCAAACCCCAAATGTTTAAATCCTTTAAATTTCAAGGAATCTTGTCTGAACTCATGTCTTTGGTGGTAAAGAAGCAATTAAATAAAGGACACCTAATTCTTTTAGTTTATTCCTTTAGTTTATTCCTCTAGTCTTGTTATAGTATTTTTCTATGTTAAATATTAAATTTAAGAAAAAAAATACCCCATCTCAAAAAATAAAAAGGGTGGCTGATGAAGCTTAGCAGAGCACTCCTGGGTTCCATCAACAATACTGCAGTCAATCAATCAATCAATCAGTGTCAAAATGTTCCAGACTCGGCATTTCCTCTTATGCTTATAATTATCAATCTTGTGTTAGGTTAGGTTCTCATCATTTCTTATCCAGATTAGGCTCACAGCTTGCTAATTTTCTTGTCTAGTGTTGCCACCAGGCTGCCAAGAGATCCTTCTAAAAGGAAACTGACACATGGCTTCTTATCCATTGGAGGCTTACTGCTGTTCTCAGGATGCAGTGAAACTCTTTAGAAGAGCAGGTGAGGCACTGCTGGTGGGAATGCAAACTGGTGCAGTCAATGTGGAAAGCAGCATGGAGATTTCATGGAAAATTGGGAATGGAACCACTATTTGACTCAGCTGTCCCTCTCCTCGGTCTATACCCAAAGGACTTAAAAACAGCATACTACAGGGACACAGCCACATCAATGTTTATAGCAGCACAATTCACAATAGCTAAACTGTGGAACCAACCTAGATGCCCCTCAACAGATGAATGGATAAAAAAAATGTGGCATATATACACAATGGAATATTACCCAGTAATAAAAGAGAATAAAATCATGGCATTTGCAGGTAAATGGATGGAGTTAGAGAAGATAATGCTAAGTAGAGTTGGCCAATCCCAAAAAACCAAATGCCAGATGTTTTCTTAGATATAAGGAGGCTGACTCATAGTGGGATAGGGAGAGGGAGATGGGAGGAATAGACGAACTCCAGATAGGGCAGAGGGGTGGGGGGGAAGGGAGGGGCATGGAGTAATTAATGATGGTGAAATGTGATGATCATTATTATCCAAAGTACAGGTATGAAGACACTAATTGGTGTGAATATACTTTGTATACAGAGATATGAAAAATTGTGCTCTATATGTGTAATAAGAATTGTAATGCATTCAACTGTTATATATAAATAATAAAAAATAGAGCAGGTAAGGTATGTAGGGGACTGGCCTTAGAACTCCTTCACTGCCACTTGTCAATCCTTTCTCTTCGCATCCTTTGCTAACTATATAGAACTCCTGGAATCTCCTAAGAAAAACGTTCCCCATGTACCCTACTCTGTGCCCTCACCTCCATTTTGTCTGCCTTAGTCCTTGGGCTAGAAAAGCTTTTCCCTTTCTTTTTTCCCTAGCATATTCCTTGGGGGGGAGTTCTTCCAAGACTTAACACAATAGTCATTTCCTCTGGGAAGGTGAACCAGGTCTCAGAAACTCTTCAAGGCCTCTCTCTGGAGGGACGGATGATTGATGATTCCAGGGCTGTCTTTCCCACAGAGGGCCTGTGCAGACAGCAGCTCTTCACTTACTAGATGCAGCCTTTGGTAAGTTATTTAGCCACCCTGGGCTCATTTCCTTATCTGTAAAACAGAGATAATAATGGAACCTATCTTCTAGGGGTGCTGTGAGGATTGGATGTGCAAAATTATCAAAACAGTGCCTGACGTCCAAAATGTTAGCTATTGCTATCCATAGTGGCAGTGAGCAATGTAAAATAATTTAGAACCATGCCTGACACATAGTAACTGTTAAATAAATGCTAGTGGTTGGATTCTTATTATTAGCTTGGTGTAGGGTAAGGCTGGATCCGGAGCCTTGCTGTGAAGGGCAAGATCTCAGAGTCCAGAGCTGAGGAGTGTCACTAGGAGGCTGAATGGTGTGGCTCCTAACCTAACATAGAGGAATGATTCCCTGCATTCCTGGCTTCGTGACTGGAATCTCAGCTTGGGAGAGCTAACTGCGATTTTGCTATAGCCCCAGAGGTGCTTCTTGGCAAGCAGTGGACTTGGAGATCTGTGTAAGATGGCAGCAACAAATGTGGTTCACGGCTGACTGGTTGGCCTTGGCAGTGACTGAGAAAGTCAATATTTAAGAAGCAATTTTTTTTCCTTCTGGCAAGAAGTGATGTCAGCATTGGGAGGAGGGGGACATGATAGGCTAGATGGAATCTGCTCTTTGTGATGGGGAAAATGTTCTTGAGGTTGCATTTCTCAGTGACTCAAACCCCAGGACTGCCTTTTTCCCATTTTGCTCTGGAGCTCACTCACAGTTCTGGAATTTGTGATGTCCGAGCATATGACCTTCAAAAATGGGAAGGACACAGCCTTGCTGTGGAGTAGCTTATACCTCTTTACAGGTGAGGGCAATTTTGGTTTTGTTTTCTTCTATAACTCTCTCTCTCTCTCTCTTTCTCTCTAAAAGGATGACGATAGTGTTATTTCTGAGAGTGTGGGTAGGTGCTCCCTCCTTGAAAGGAGAAGTACAGGTCTATGGAAGGAAACATGTTATTTAATTTTATTAAGGGCTTTAGTTCAGTTTTATTACCAGTTGATTCTGCAGGGGCCATGCTGAGCCGGCAAAGCCTATAAGTGTTTTGAGGAAGGGTATTTCTTTGTGTTAGGTTTGCTGATCAGTTACTTAAATAGGTTGTATTCAGAAGAGGGAGCAGAAAGCCATGAGCAGGAAATGCAAAAACCAGTTGCCAATTACTGTTGCAAGGATTGATGAAGAAAAGAGGAGCAGTGCTGTTTACTATGCCTGGTCCTTCAGCAAGATTGGTTATGTACCTGATGTAATTGTGGGGCAGGTTATGGCTCTTGTAGCCGGGGGTACAGGAGGATACCCACCCATTTGTGGATAAGCCTCTGAGTAGACAGAAGGATTCTTCCCAAGAGTGAACACAGTGATTTTCAAAACTCAAAGCATGATTATGCATTTGGAAATAAACTAAGTACTGAAATGGCTCTCTTAATTCTTCTGGCTAAGATCACCAGACTATACAAGAGAGTGAATTTATTAGGCTCCTCTTGTGCACTTAAAAACTTTAGAGACTGGAAACAGAAATGAGAAGCAATCATTGGATCTTTGAGTCACTGAGATATTGAAAAGATGCTAAACCAGTAATAGGAAATGTGTGGCAAAAAGATGGGGCAGTGAATTGTGATGTTCTGCCCTTGCTTTCGCCCATGCAGGACTTTGACAGCCTCCAGTCAAGCCCCGCCTCTTCTTTCTTCCACTCGAGGATTACCACCTCAGTGCTGGCTGCTTCTGCCATACCGTCCACTATTTTTTTATTACTCAACCAATTTTGTTGAGAGTTGCTTGAGTGCGAAAGAGAGGATGATGTGCCCGGCATGGCAACGTGGTGTAAGGTCATCCCTTCTTTGGGCAGCCCAGCACTTCATTTTTGGGATAGGCTTGGAAGGAGTCACAGACCCCTTACTTGTTTCACTTTGTAGCGAAATATTAGAAAATACCTCAAAAAGCTTATGGAAGTGAGAAAAATGTGAAATCTCTTGGTAAAAATCCATTTCTGATGACTGTTCTTCAGAATGAAGGGACTACCGACATCTCCTGGGGGAGGGTCACAGCCATATTTTGGGAGTAGACCATCTGAAAGAGCATCATTACCCCAAATTTAGACAAAGATATTATATTCTATATATTTGAACGTGGTTTGCCATCTTCCTCAGAATCTGTAGTAGACAGAAATGGGAGCTAAAAACAGATGGTTCTGTTCATCTTTAGTGCCCCTGGCATAGAGGAATCATCCCTTTTATGACGATACCAATCCTGTGTCCACATCTACTCTGTCAACCTTTCCTGAAGGTATTCTCATTGAGGCTGAGCTCTTGAAGAGATGAGAGAAGCAAAGGACACGATCCCTGCCCTTGATAAATTTGCATTTTGATGGAGACAAAAGAGGCAGGAATACAGATATGCCAGTCATAGAAACAGACATCAGGACACGCTAGCAGCAGGTGTGTGTCTGAAGGGTCTCTCCTGATGTGACTGAGTTTAGAGAGCATGTGAAACAGTGTATATATATTCCAGGTCAGTAGAGATGGTGCAACTGTAGTGAAGTCTTCCTAGAAGAAGAAAAAGGGAGCCTTTATGATTTAAGTAGTTAGAGTATGGTTTCTGGAGAAGGGCTACTTGGGTTCAGATTTCAGCCTGCTACTTAATGACCGTGTGATCTGGGGAAATTGCAATGATCTCTCTAGACCTCAGTTTTTTCATCTTAGAAACAGATTCCACCAGTGGTCTCAAAGGGTTGTTGAGAGCTGGACCAGAGAATATACAGAGAGCTTTTAACAGGTGCCTGGCTTGTTCTGTAGGCTCAGCATGTTAGGATTCCTCCCACATTAAAAATGGTGACCCATGTGTTAGGTGTAGCCAGTACTAGGGGCTTGCTCTCTGTTGTCTCATTTCAAGCTTTCACCAGTGATTATAGGGCAGTATCAGTCCTATCTTACTCTTAGTAAAGCTAAGGGCTGGAGAAGTAAATGATTTGCCCAATGTCACAAGGTGATATATGGCTGACTCAGAAACCCCAGGTAGGGATTCAAATTCAAAGAAGAATTTTTCTTCTTTGACATTCGACCTTCAGGAGACCTCCTAAACTGTGCTTTGAAGGAGTTTAAGTTATGATTTGACAAGAAGGAATAGCACTAGCAGTAGCAATTGCTATTAGTTGAGCTTGTCAGGTGACAGGAATTAGGCCGAGCCCTAACCATGTATCCTCTTTGACCCTGGAAAGGGGCCTCCAGGCGGGCATCTTGAATCCCACTTTGTGGAATAGGGAACTGCGTCTCAGGGAGGGCGAGTCTGTCAGTGTTGCCCAGCAAGAGTGGGCAGGGCCAGAAGGTCTGTGTGAAGGAAATGGGATTGGTCTCATGATATGATATATTACAGTGAAAACCAGATAGAAATCAAGCAAAGGGCCTGTTCCAATATTCCAGGAGAAGTGGTTAAAGGACATAATTGTGAAGATATCCATGATTAAATAAGATAACTTGGCTCTTGATTCCAAAACCCCTCCCTACTTTATTAAAAATTTTGGTTTTTCGCAGATTTACTATAACAGCATGAATTCCAGATCTACCACTTATTGACTGTTTAGCCTTGCACAAATTCTCAAATTTTCCTTGCTGGTTAAAACATATACACCTACCCCCCCTCCCAAAAAAAAGCCCTTTCATAATATTATGGTCATAAACTACCATATGCAACATATATGTCATCATGCATAACCCCTGGCAGGTCTCCATAGATACATAGCTACTATTAAGCACATTACTTTTGTCTGGGAAAAGAACAGCATAGAGAAAGGAACTGGGATGGATTAATGGTTCTCAGCAGAGGAACAATAACTATTCTTTATAATGGGGGACATCGGAGAGGAGGAACATTTTAAAAGGGTGCAGATTGGTTGAGGGCGGGGGAAGTAGATCATGGATTTCATTTTGGATGCAGAAAAAAAAGTAATAGTTGGGGAAACTTATTTGCATACATGCAGCAATTAAAATCATGCGAATGGATGGATTATTTGCAGCAATAAGTTTAAAGTGAGACAGAATGCACAGGGCTAAGTAGTATTTGACTAGTGGTGAGTACTGGCGAATGTGTATTTGTGTGTTTGTGTCTGAGTGCCGGCAAGGTTGGGGGGTTGTGTTTCTTATAATAAATGCTGTGGAGCAGCACTGGCACTTCAGATCAAGGACACTTTCCCCTTTCTAATAGCTTTAAATAATTGCTGCAGAACAGGCGAATAAAGTAAGATAAATTTTGTATTTAGCGTATGTGGAAATATTATGAATGGTTGAAGACTCAACTCGCTTTGATGCCCTTTGACAATCTGATAATTTTTGCAAAGATGTACTTAAAATGCTGTTTCATGCAAAGTTCAGATTTTTTTCCCTTGTTTAAAAAATACACGACATCATTAATTTGCAGGCCTGTATATTAATTTTGCTGAGAGCACCGTTTATTTCTCTTTCCTTCCACTTTGTTTAAAGTCAGTTGTTGACAACTCTCAAGCGTGTCAAACTCTCATCGCTAATAATTGCTTAAGGACCCCTAACTTCTACAAATGTTGGTTCCAGCTCCAAACCCCATGCTAGCCCTGGAAGAAAAAAAAAGAGAGAGAGAGAGAGGGGGAAGAAAGAACTTCTTCTGATGAATTTTTGATTTTCCTTCTTAACAAAGAAATGTCTGAGATTCAAAGCAATAGCTTAAAGTGATATTATAAAATAGAATATGGAGTGCACTGTTCTGAATGACTCTTTGCTTTTAATGTGGGGCTGAAAAATTGTCAGTGCCTTTTTTGATTAGATGGGATTTTTTTTTTTTGTTCTTGATCTAAGAATTGAGGAGAAAAACATGCTACTTGCATTTGAATATGGCATGAGCAGAGATGTAATGTATTGGAGATAAAGTAACAGCAGCAACGCCTTAAGGCAGCACCTGTATCTTCGGGTCAATGCCATCTCTCTTTAGATCGCTGCTGTGCCACTCTTTCTGCAGCGGCTTTATTAGGCCTAATTAGGCGGGCTGTCACTTTTATTGGTGATGGGAAAGGAAGATAAGTAGATCACTTGTGTCATCTATCTCTATCCGGACGTGTCTAAAAAGTCTAAAGTGATTGCTGTAGGCCACAAATACATACCACAAGAGGGAGAGGGAGCTGGGAGAAAGGAAAAAAACACAAAAAAACAAAACACCCGGAACTGTAATAGAAAAAAGTTCTAGAAATGCTTTACCTTTGGCACTGCTGTGCGTAATTTCAAACCCACACCAAGGGAGTGTGAAACATCCTGTAAGCCCTTTAGTTCTCCAAGGGAGAAGGCGGTCGAATGGATTTTGTAATGGCCAAGTGGAGCAGGGTAAGGGGAGATGCTTCCTACGTAGTAGTCTAGCAGTAGGCTTCCAGGAAATAGGGGTCCTGGTTGTGACCAGATCTCCACATGTGGTAACGTTGAGCAGTGAAGAGTCACGTTAATTAAGGAGAATCCCAGATTGCAATTTTCTCCCTCCCTGCCTTATTGCAATACGATGCCTATGGATGCTCGCCAGTAGATGAGCAAAGTCCATCATGTTTTCATGTTGCTTTGATCCATCTACTTAATGATAAGTGCAACTTGTAGTATTTACTATGTGCCAGCCATCTTGCTAAAGTGCTTTTTCATACATTATCTCATTTTAGTTGGATCAAGCCCTCTGCAGAAAGTATCAATGAACCCAATTTGCAGATGAGAAAACTGAGTCTGGGGGCAACTGTAATTTTTCCAAATCCTCCTAACTGGTAAATGGCAGAGCTGGGATTCTAACTCCTGTCTGCTTGATTCTGAAGCATGTACTCCTAACCACTGTGAGGCTCCATCTCCCATTTCTTTCTGCACGTTGCTCAAGAGTATGCTTTGCACGTTGCTCAAGAGTATGCTTTGCTTTTTTAAGGCGGCAGGGGTGGGAACCTCTTCAAGTCACAGACCCTTAGAATTTTTAGATTAGAAGAAGTTTGGTCATTGGTTTTGTTGAGTTGGTTGAGTTGCCTTAAGGTATGAAAGTTGGATTTAGGAATTATTTTTATCTTGATCTTTGGCTTTGAACATCAAACACCTGTGATTCTTTGGATTCTTTTGTCTGAAATAAACTGTGCAGAAATCTGGTCATGCAATTGTTTGTTACTTGATGCGGGTCTTTAAGGGTACCAAAGTCCTGTCTGAGAAAACTGTCCACTCCCTTCATCCCTTCACTTTATTGTATAAGTACACATTTTATAGCGTTTGTAGAATGCTTGCTACATGCCAAGCACTTCCATTATTATTTAATCCTTTCAACAGCTCTGAAATTTGTTCTGATAAAGAGCAGAAGTTCTTATATCTAGCCCAGTCCTTTCCTTTCTCACTGCTTTCTAGAAAGGGGCTAATGATGAGGCATGAGTGAAATGTTGCACTGGCTAAAGTTCAGGGGAGGCCGGCTGGTGGGCAGTGTGCGACCAATTTTTAGAGTCAGACAGGTCTCTAGTTTTCTATAAAAATGGGACTTTTTATCTGGAAGTAGTGAAATGATGAAGAATGGAGGTTTGAGTGACTGGGATATGTTTTGGTCACTTCACAATCTTGCTGGCATTAGTTTTGTCAGTTAGTCTAAAGTTTGATCTGTGTCCAAAGAGGTTTTAGGAGCCATATGCTGGATCCAATCCAATCTGTCTCTTGTTCTGTCTCATTCTAGTACATCACTACCCTCTGGAGCAAGGCTGGCTCTCCTTTCCTGGGAGCATGGCAGGCATGGCCAATTTGTCACAGTATCTAGTTCTCCAAGGTTGGGCTCAATATCACACTGTCACTGTAGTGCTTCAGGGGTTGTTACCAATTCATCACAGCTGGCATGCAACTTGAGGCCTGTCTGTCATGCCCAGGGTAATGGAATAACACTAATTCTTCTCGGATCTAGCTGTCCCTGTGAACTTAAGCAAACATTAGTCTCTCTGAGCTCAACCATCATCCATAAAGAAGTGATCCTAGCTAAACATGAGCTGCACCAAATTTGTATGAGATTTATAATAAATAAACTTTATTTTCAAGGTAAGAATATACTTTCCACTGAAATTGAACATGTTTTTAGCAAAACGGTAGTTTGAGAATCCAGCCACCCCCAGTAGAATAATCATTGATTTTGCTCTTTGCTTCACTCCCCAGTACCCAACCAGTCTCTGAGTCTTGTTGGCTGTGTCCCACGGTGTGCTGTCAAGTCCTCCTTTCTCCCCATCATTATGGGCCTGTCTGGTAACCAGCCCCTCTGTCTTCTAGTGGACCCTCTTCTGCAGTCCCAGGGACATTCTCAAACAAGTCATGTTCCTCTGCTTTCCCCTTTGGGGTCTGCCATGGTGCAGGACAGAGTCTGCACTCCCTGCTCTTGCACATGTGGCCCAACACCTCCCACACCCTCTCTCCTTTGCTGGTCCTCCTCTCCAAGCCCCAGTCTCCTTTATGATACTATGTCTTTCCCCATGCTGTGTCCCCTGCACTCCTAGTTCTTGTCCACTGGCAAACTCTTGAGTGCTCCTCTTGTGGCACAATTCAGTGTTGCCTGGCTGGGCCTCAGAAGGCCTGTGGTGAGTCTGCAAAGAGCTGGGTGGGTTTCCCCCTTGTCCTCCCAAGTCCTGCAGTGAGGGAGTGAGCCCCTGAGACAAATGGACTCCAAGCTAGAGTCAGATGGCTACAGTCTCTTGTCAGTACAGGCAGGCTGTGTGGTTTCCCCAAGAGAAGATGCCCAAAGCTCAGTACAGTCCATGGAGACTGCAAATAAGAAGGTTGGAGGAGGCCAGTTGTATAGATGTAATATTTGGACAAAATCACTGACCTTTTCCACTAGAGACATCACCTTTGTGCACAATTGAGGCTGAGAGGACTTCTTCCCCGCCCGCTGCCCAAACACCTCCACAAATGCTCAGACATTTCTCTTCTCTGCTTTCTCCTCCTCTCTTCTGTTTCCTCCTCGACTTCATCCTCTCTTCTTCCCTATAACTAGTAATGATTATAAGGACTTTGTTCTAGTTTATAAAGCACTTTTATATACATTACATTCTTTCATCTTTATACAGCCAGGTAGGTGCATTACTACGTTATTTCCAATTTTAGAGATGTTGTAACTTGAGATCAAGAGAAGTTAAATTATTTAACTTGAAGTCACATCGTTTGGTAGGTCTTGGAATTGGGATTTTTTTTTTTATTGGTTGTTCAAAACATTACAAAGCTCATGACATATCATCTTTCATACATTTGATTCAAGTGAGTTATGAACTCCCATTTTTACCCCAAATACAAATTGCAGAATCACATCAGTTACACATCCACATTTTTACATAATGTCATATTAGTGACTGTTGTATTCTGCTGCCTTTCCTATCCCCTACTATCTCCCCTCCCCTCCCCTCCCATCTTCCCTCTCTACCTCATCTGTTGTTGTTCAGTTCTCTCCCTTGTTTTTTCCCCCCCTTTCCCCTCTGGAATTGGGATTTAAACTGAGGTTCTTTAAATCACCGTCTTTTGCTGTCTGTTTTTTATGAAATATATGACATTAATATTCAGAACTATATTTACATCTGTAGCTTCTTCCTTGATATTAGGAGAATTTGCTTTATAAACTCTTCTTAGAGTGACTCGCTCTGGCTGCTCTGGAAGAAAGGTCATCCTGTGTGCCTGTGTGACATCCTTTGTCATCACTTCCCTCTCAGCCTTATAAGTCGCTCTTTGTGTTGGACTCCCAAGAAGGACAGTGGGTGACCTCCGCACAGGGTTTGTCATATATTATCAGGTCCAAGCATACAGCCTGGCCCAGAATACCTGTGTCATCAAAGCTTGTCCATTGAATGAGTAAAAATAAAAGCTAACATTGTGACTCTTGCTATTACCGACACCCTTGTTTCACTTTTTGCCGCAGTCTGGCTGTGCACAATTCAGGAGCCACTTGTCAAAAGAAACTAACTTTATTTTTAGAACCACACAGGCCAAACAGAACAGCTCCTCAGGAAAAACCCTCAGAGCCCAACTGCCACCACCGGCTTCCCACAAGCCTCTCTCCCATCCACCAGCCTCTCCACCTCCCACAATCCTCCTGCTCTTGAGGCCGATTGGCTGGGTCGTGTGGGCGGAGCCAAAAAAGTCCCCCAATGAGCAGCTCTGTGGCCTGAAAGGGCAGGGAAACAGCCCAATGAGCATCACTGCAGAGGAGCCAATCAGCTAGATGTTGCTGGGGCCGCTGTGAGCCAATCGTCAGCTGGCAGTCTGAAAGGGCAGGGAAACAGCTCAATGAGCATCACCACAGAGGAGCCAATCAGCTAGATGTAAATTCATTCACATAAATTCATTCCATTTCAGTTAATTAGCACAGAAACCCTGTGAGGCATGGAATGGTATGATTCCCACTTTACAGCTTGGAAAACAGAGGCTTAGAGAGGTTCACTTGTGGGGGTGGAAGGGATGCCCACACATCTGACCCGGAGGCTCTGCTGCCCTCTGGTGAATGCATGATGTCTATGCCAAGGGCCATGATAAGAGGAGGGCTTTGGGTATCAGAAGACCAGAGTCTCTACTCTGCCCATCACCAGCAGAAGAGCTGCTCTGCCTGTGATTTCCCTGTCTGTAAGACAGTGATAATGTACACTTCACAGGTTGGTTGTGAGGATCAAACTCTCTGGTGGCCAGGAGGCTTTGTAATTTTGAAGAATTTTCTAGATCTTTGGTTAATGATGTGACCACTGTGGATGTCACATTGCGGAGGACAGCCCCTTCTTGTGAGCCGCAGGCCTTCTATATGTCCTGCTTGGGGCTGGCTTTCCAGGAGACTACCAGCACTCTGCTGGGCCTAAAGAGAACCAGCGCTTGACTGCTCAGTTAGCTACAGAGGAGAATTCCTAATTATTCCTGGGCCTTAGGGCCAGGACACATTTCATCTTTACCATCTCAAAGGGCAAGGGGGAAAAAAAATGCTCTTTTGACCTTTTGATGAACTAATCTAAATTCTTGACATATTTTGTCGTCTGCAGTAAGAATAGCTCAGCCACACCCTTTGCTCTAGTTCCTCATCCGGTTTTTACTTTTTCTTTTTTGCTCTTGTATAACATGGAGCAGAGATGGGCAGCTTGTGTAATAATTCCAGAATTGGGTACTTTGGGAATTACTTCTTCTGGAAAGTAGTACCATTTTGGCTTCTGGCATAGCATAATGGTTAAGCTCCTGAGCTCTGGCTGTATTCGAATCCTGGCTCTACAATATAGCTATGGGGTAGAGCTTGATGTAACCACTTGCAGTTCCTCAGAAGCCTCGGTTTCCACATCTGCAGTAAGGGAGTAACAGTAATACCTATATTGTGGGCTTGTTGTGAAAATCTAAATGAGTTAATACATGTAAAGCTTTTAAAATCATGCCTGCACACCATAAATACTCAAGTTATTTATTCAAAAGATACACCTGTATTTCTCTGACTGCTAGCGATGGTGAGCATTTTTTCATGTACTTATTGATTGATTGTATGTCCTCCTCTGAGAAGTGTCTGTTCAGGTCCTTGGCCCATTTATTGATTGGGTTATTTGTTATCTTATTGTCTAATTTTTTGAGTTATTTGTATATTCTGGTTATTAGGGCTCTATCTGAAGTGTGTGGATTAAAGATTTGTTCCCAGGATGTAGGCTCCCTGTTTATCTCTCTTATTGTTTCTTTTGCTGAGAAAAAACTTTTTCGTTTGAGTAAGTCCCATTTGTTGATTCTAGTTGTTAACTCTTGCGCTATGGGTGTCCTATTGAGGAATTGGGGGCCCGATCCCACAGTATGTAGATCATAACCAACTTTTTCTTCTATCAGATGCCGTGTCTCTGATTAAGATACCATCTCACTCCAGTAAGATTGGCAGCCATTAGGAAGTCAAACAACAATAAGTGCTGGAGAGGATACGGGGAAAAGGGCACTCTTGTTCATTGCTGGTGGGACTGCAAATTGGTGCAGCCAATTTGGAAAGCAGTATGGAGATTTCTTGGAAAGCTGGGAATGGAACCACCATTTGACCCAGCTATTCCCCTTCTCGGTCTATTCCCTAAAGACCTAATAAGAGCATGCTACAGGGACACTGCTACATCGATGTTCATAGCAGCACAATTCACTATAGCAAGATTGTGGAATCAGCCTAGATGCCCTTCAATAGATGAATGGATAAAAAAATGTGGCATTTATACACAATGGAGTATTACTCTGCATTAAAAAATGACAAAATCATAGAATTTGGAGGGAAATGAATGGCATTAGAGCAGATTATGCTAAGTGAAGCTAGTCAATCTTTAAAAAACAAATACCAAATGACCCCTTTGATATAAGGGGAGTAAACAAGGACAGGGTAGGGACGAAGAGCTGGAGAAGAAGATTTACATTAAACAGGGATGAGAGGTGGGAGGGAAAGGGAGTGAGAAGGGAAATCGCATGGAAATGGAAGGCGATTCTCAGGGTTATACAAAATGATATATAAGAGGAAAGGAGGGGTAAGACAAGATAATACAAATGGAAGAAATGATTTACAGTAGAAGGGGTAGAGAGAGAAAAGGGGAGGGGAGGGGAGGGGAGGGGGGATAGTAGAGAATAGGACAGACAGCAGAATACATCAGACACTAGAAAGGCAATATGTCAATCAATGGAAGGGTAACTGATGTGATACAGCAATCTGTATACGGGGTAAAGTTGGGAGTTCATAACCCACTTGAATCAAACTGTGAAATATGATGTATTAAGAACTATGTAATGTTTTGAACGACCAACAATAAAAAAAAAAGAATAGAAAAAAAAAGATACACCTGTGCTTTAAATTCTGCTACCCAGGCAGATCCAAGATGCTCGTTATGAAATTGAATATGTTGAAAGATTAACAATGAACAGGCAAATTTCATCAGCCTAATTTTTATATGATATCTAAACTTCTGGTTGAATAGAGAGCAATTGACTACTGTTTTTTTGGTTTTTTTTTTTTTAGTTGCAGATGGACACAATATTTTTATTTATTTATTTGTATGTGGTGCTGAGGATTGAACCCAGTGCCTCACACATGCGACTGAGCTAAGGCCCCAGCCCAACTGTTTGTTTTCATATATAAAATTCTAAACATTTGGGTGTTCCAAATGGTTGTGTCAATTGCATAACAATGTCCACCTAGCTTTAATGTTAGCATCACTGGCTCTGGCTCATTGTTTGGTACAGTTATCTCATCCAGGTTCTCCAGTCCATGGTTACAATCCCTGAAGTGCTGTGTTCTCTGCTTCCGTAAGTTAAACTATTTAAGATACTTTGTATAAGTGGAATCATTGCAATGTTTGTCCCTTTGTGCCTGGCTTATTGTGCTTAACCAATGTGATCTCAGTTCATCCATGCTGTCACAAGTGGTAGGATTGTCTTTTTTTTAAAGTTGAATAATATTCCATGGTGTGTGTGTGCATGTGTGTGCATCACATTTTCTTATCCTTGATCTGTCAATAGACATTGTTTCCATATCTTATGCCAGAAACAAAAATCACCTCAAAATAGATTAAAGACTTAAATATAATGGTTAAGTCTTTGGAGAAAACAGGAAAAGCTTTTAGACAATGGTCCTGGCAATGATACTTGGACTTGACACAAATAGCACAGACAATAAAACCAAAAATAGATAAGTGGCTGTTTATCAAACTAAAATGCTTCTGCATAAGGAGAGAAATTATCAAAAGAGCAAAAATGAGAGGGTTAAAAAAGCAAAAATGGCATCCTACAGAATGGGAGAAAAAATATCAGCACACCATTTATCTGCTAAGAGATCAATATCCAAAATAGGTAAGAATCTCTTTTGATTCAGTAGCAATAAATCAATAGCCTATAAATAAATATATATAAATAACCAATAAATATATATAAACTAATAAATAAATAAAAGTGGACAAAAGAATAACATTCTTTGAAAGAAGACATGTAAATGATCACTAGGTATATGAAAAAGTGCTCAACATCATCAGGGCAATGAAGATAAAATCACAATGGTTTATTACCTTACCTATTAGAATGGTTATTATTTTTATAAAGGATTGACCTATGTCAACCAGGATGCAGAAAAACTAGAACCCTTATATACTATTGATGGGAAAGTAAATTAGTACAGCTTTTGCAAAAAACAAATCCCCCAAATATAGATATTTTTATTAGAGCTTTATGATTATATACCGTAGTTGAGTTTATCCTGACAAACTCCTACATACATACATGCATGGAAATAGATTTCAGTTCATGATTCCCCCTTTTTCCATCCCCTTTCCTCTAGTCTATTAGGCTTCCTTTTGCTTGTCTATTAAATTGTATTTGATTGGTTCTTTATGTAATCTTATCTTTTTCTCCTCCTTTCCTTTATTTTACTCTATCTTCCACATATGAAAGAAAACATTTGACCTTTGAGTTTATGAGTTTGGCTAATTTCACTTAGCATGTAATTCTCCATTTCCATTCATTTATTAGCAAATGCCATAATTTCATTCTTTTTAATGGTTGAGTAGAACTCCATGGTGTGTGTGCGCGCGTGTGTGTATGTGTGACAATTTCTTAATCTATTCATCTATTGATTGGCATCTGGGTCGATTCCAAAATTTGGCTATTGTGAATTGTGCTGCTATAAAAATTGATGTGGCTGTGTCACTCTACTATGCCAATTTTAGATCTTCTGGGAAAATATCCAGGAGGGGTTCATCCCTAGTTTTTTGAGGAATCTCCAAACTATTTTCAGAGGGGTAGTACTAGTCTGCAGTTCCATGACCAATGTACAAGTGTTCCCTTCTCCTCATAACCTTGCCAGTATTTATTGTTGTGTGTATTCTTGATCATGGCCATTCTGACTAAAATGAGATAAAATCTTAGTGTAGTTTTGATTTGCATTTCCTTGATTGCTAGAAATGTTGAACATTTTTTCATATATTTATTGGCCTTTTGTGTTTCTTCAATAAAACTTTGTGTTATCTTTCCAGTTATTGATTGGGTTATTTGTTTTTTGTTGGTGTCATGTTTTTTGAGTTCTTTGTATATTCTGGATAATAATCCCCTATTAGAGGAGTGGCTGGCCAAGATTTTCTCCAATTCTCTCTTCATGATCTTTATCATTTCCTTAGCTGCACAGAAGCTTTTTAGTTTAATGGCATCCCACTGTATTGATTGTTGGTTTATTTCTTGTGCTTTGGAGGTCTTGTTTAGGAAGCCCTACATGGTGGAGTGTTGACTCTATTTTTTTTTTTTTTTTTAGCAGTTGTAAAGTTTCTGGTCTAATTCCTAAGTCTTTGATCCATTTCAATTTGAGTTTTGTGCAGGGTGAAAGATTGGGGACTAAATTCATTTTTCTACATATACCTATCCAGTTTTTTCCAGCACCCTTTGTTAAAAAGGCTATCTTTTCTCCAAGATATATTTTTGGCATCCTTGTCAAATATCAGATGGCTATAGGTTTGTAGATTTCTCTCTCTGTCTTCTTTTCCATTGGTCTTCATGTCTATTGTGGTACCAGTACCATGCTATTTTTGTTACTACAGTTCTGTAATACAATTTCAGAGCAGGTATTGAGATGCCTCCTGCTTCAAATTTCTTGCTTAATATTGCTTTGGCTATTTGGGGTCTCCTATTCTTCCAGATGAATTTAAGAATTGTTTTTTCTAATTATGTGAAGAATGTCATTGGTATTCTTCACATATTAAAAATATTTAAAAATATTAAAAATATTAAAAATCGACCTATCCTGTGATTCCAAATCCCACTTATGGGTATACAGCCAGAAGAGTTGAAATTGGGATTCTGAAGTGACCCCTGTCCTCCATGTTCATTGAAGCATCACAACAACAGCCAAGCCATTAGCACCTTAACACTTAGGAAGCCTGAGGATTCCTGTGGTTCCTTACTTCCTCACTAAAGTTTCAGGAATATTTTACTCTGGTTATACACATGGGATCCAATCATTTGTTAATTTGGAGTTGTTGAGTTTGCATGAGCTCCCATATAGTTTTTAACTATTTTCTGTGGTAATGGTTTTTAGACTTGAGTTCTTTGGCTCCCTATGTGGGTAACGGTGCAGGTTTGAAGTTTGAAATATGTGAAAGGAATTCTAGGCTCCCCATTTTCTACTTTAACCAGAGTAGCACTATTTTTGTGTTATATTCTGGGGTTGCACATAGATTTTGTTAAAAATTACACTAAGTTGAAAAAATACTATTAATAGCATCCACGATAGGCAGTCTTTCAGCCTCTGTTTGAGTATCTCTACCTTGTAGATTGTTCTATTCATTTTTTCATTGAGCAGTTTGGCCAGAAATTTCTGGTTGGGGACCTAACCCTGCTTCCTTGTGTTTTTGTGCCCCTGTCATCTGGCACAGCACAGAGCAGGTCTGCTCCTAGTGCTACTTGGCAGCACAAGGTGGTCAATGCTTTCTGAATCAATGTTCCTGGAAAGTGTCCCAAAGGGCCATGAAGTTGTCATTTCAGCTTGACTAAGGCAAGGATTTAGGTCAGACACCATCCAAAGATGGTGAAGCGAGCCATGCATCTACTAAGAAGTTGACCATCCATCATCGGCACCTTTCTCCTTTTTTCATAATATTTATGCATGCAGCTACTCTCCTGAAATGATTTCTAAATTTTTAAAAAATTCTTGTTTTTATATGCAACTTTTCATTTTGGTGTTGATAAAAGAAAAGAAAAGGCAAACATGTCTTATGAAGTGATGGTGTACAGGTCTGGTGGTCACTTCCTGTAATTCCAGTGACTTGGGAGTTTGAAGCAGGAGAATCACAAGTTCCAGGCCAGCCTCAAAAACATAGCGAGGCCCTAAACAACCTAGGAAGACAATGTCTTTAGATAGATAGATAAATACATAGATAGGAAGGACTAGAGATGTAACTCAGTGGTAAAGCACCCTGGGTTCAAGCCTTGGTACTCTTCCTCCAAAAAAAGAACATCTAAACCCTTTGTTTAATGTGATCATGGAAATATTTGTATTAATCTGAAAAATTATAGTTACAGCCAAATATCATTTCTTAATGGTTAATAAGAGCAAGGAGAACTCATTGTTAGCTTTTCCATTATTCAAAACCAATTCTAATTGTATTAATGTTTTACTAAATATCCATATGATTACATTAGCATTTGTTTTTGCTCTTGAATAAAAAAAAATAACACTAGATGCTAAAATACCCAAATACTATTGTTCTGAATCAATGGCATCTTGGTCTAATTAGTGAGCATTATTGTTGCAATATATTTATACTCACACAGTACACCAGAGACAGCACAAAGCACTCCTGTGTATAAGCAAAGCATGAAAAGAATGAAAAAAAAAAAAAAAAGAGTTCCAGACCTGATTCATTCATCTACATTACAAAAATCTCATGGCTATTTTCCTAATTTCCACTTGTTTGTCAGTTCTTGGCATTAACAATACTGCAAATAGAAGGGCTATAGAAGACCTTCACCTATCCCTTTAAAAAACCCTCTCACTCACATATCCCTGGCCAAAATTGAATTAAGAGGACATAGAAAACATAAACAGACCATTAACTAGAAATGAGATAGAAGCAGTAATAAAAAGGCTTCCAACAAAGAAAAGACCAGGACCAGATGGATTCTCAGCTGAATTCTATGCGGACTTTAAAGAGTGTGTAATGCCAAAGCTCCTCAAGTGATTTCAAGGAAGAGAAAGGGGTGGAACATTTCCAGATTTATTTTACGAAGCTACTGTCACCCTGATTTCAAAACTAGATAAAGACATATCAAGGAAAAAAAACTACAGACTAGTATCCCTGAGAAACTTAGATGCAAAAATTCTTAATAAAATATTGACAAATTGTATTTGACATATAAAGATTGTATATCGTGACCAAGTTTGTTTCATCCCTAGGATGTAAAGATAGTTTAAAGTATGCAAATCAATAAATGTCATTCACCACATAAATGGAGTTAAGGACAAAAATCACATAGTCATCTCAATGGATGCAGAGAAAACCTTCAAAAATATTCAACACTCATTCATGATAAAAACACTAAAGAAATTAATGATAGAAGGAACTTACCTTAACGTTGTAAAGGCTATATATGAAAAACCCAAAACCAGTACCATAGTAAATGGGAAAAAACTGAAAGCATTTTCTTTAAAATCTGGGACAAAATGTCCACTCTCAACCCTCCTACTTAATGTAGTGCTATAAATTCTAACCAGACCAATTAGGCAAGAGAATGAAATACAAGAGATAAAAACAGGAAAGAAAGAAGTAAAATTATCACTGTTTACAGATGATATGACCCTATACTTAGAAGATCCAAAAATCTCCACCAGAAGACTATTAGAACTAATAAACAAATTCAGCAAAGTAGCAGGCCATAAAAATGGCAAATACAAAATCAGCATACAAAAATCAATAACTTTCATATACACTAATAATAAATCTGCTGAGAAATAAATCAGGAAAAAAATCCCATTCATGATAGCCTCAAAACCAACCAACCAATCAACCAACTGAGGAATAAATCTAACCAAGGAGGTGAAAGACTTTTACGATGAAAACTTATAAAACAGTGAAGAAAAAAATTGAAGACATAAGAAGATGGAAAGACCTCCCATGTTCATGGATAAGCAGAATTAATATTGTTAAAATGCCCATATTACTAAAAGCAATAAAACAGGTTCAGTGCAATCCCCATCAAAATACCAATGATATTTTTCACAGAACCAGAAAAAAACAATCCTAAAATTTATTTGAAAGAATAAAAACCCATAATATTCAAAGTAATTGTAAGCCAAAACAGAAATGCTGTCAGCATTCAAATCACACTAGAGAGCTATAGTAACAAAAACTGCATGATTCTGGTGCAAAAAACATTTACATTGATCAATGGAACAGAATAGAAGACATAGAGACAGATCCACAAAAACACCTGATCCTTGACAGAGGTTTCAAAAACTTATGTTAGAGTAAAGACAGGCTTTAAACAAATGGTACTGAAAAAACTGATTATCCATATGTAGAAGAATGAGACTAGACCCTGATCTCTCAGTATGCACAAAAGTCAACTTAAAATGGATCAAAAACCTAAGAATTAGACCAGAAACTATGCAACCCCTAGAAGAAAATGTAGGGTCAACACTCCAACATATTGGTACAGGCAATGACTTTCTTAATAGGACTCCTCAAGCTCAGGAAATAATATTAAAAAATTAATAAATGGGATGGCATCTAGTTTAAGAAAAAACAAACTTCTTCAGAGAAGGAAAAAATTAAGAATATGAGAAGAGAACCAACAGAATGGGAGAAAATCTTTACTAGCTATTTCTGACAGAGGATTAATATCCAGAATGAAAAAGGGCTCAAAAACTTAACACCAAAATACTCCAAAATCACTCAATTAATAAATGGGCAAATGGCCAGGCACAGTGTTGCTTATCTATAATCCTAGTGGCTTGGAAGGCTGAGGCAGGGGAATTGTAGGTTCAAAGCCAGCTTCAGCAACTTAGTGAGGCACTGAGCAACTCTGGGAGACCCTGTCTCTATATAAAATATTTAAAGAGGGCTGGGCATGTGGCTTAGTGATTAAATGCCCCTGGATTCAATCCCTGGTACCAAAAAATAAAGAAATGGGCTAATGAACTGAACAGACACTTCTGAAAAGAAGAAATACAAATGATCAACAAATACATGAAAAAATGTTTAACATCTTTAGTAATTAGGGAAATGCAAATCAAAACTACACTGAGATTTCATCTCATTCCTGTTAAAATGGCAGCTATCGAGAATATAAGTAGTAATAAATGCTGGAGAGGATGTGGAGAAAAAGGAACACGTAGTGTTAGTGGGGTTGTGAATTAGTGCAAACACTGAAAATTAGCATGGAGGTTCCTAAAACACCCTGCCATTTCTCCCTCTTTAGTAATTACCCAAACAATTAAAATCAGGCTGGGGGTAGTGATTTGTGTCTGTAATATGGTGGCTCAGGAGGCTGAGACAGGAGGATTGGAAGTTCAAAGCCAGCCTTAGCAACTTAGCGAAGCTCTAAGCAACTTAGCAAAACCCTATTTCAAAATAAAAAATAAAAAGTGCTGGGGATGTGGCTCAGGGGTAAAGAGTGTCTGGGTTAAATCCTTTGTACTAAAACAAACAAACAAAAAACAAAACTACAATCAGCATGCTGTAGTGATATAGGCACATCAGTGTTTATAGCAGTGCAATTCACAATAGCTACATATGGAACCAGCCTAGGTGTCCATCAACAGATGAATACATTTTTAAAAAATGAAGTGTGTGCAATAGAGCTCCGTTGTATTATTATGACATTGGAGTTTTATTCAGTCATAAATAAGAATGAAATTATGTATTTTGCAAGAAAATGGATGGAACATTGTGTTAAGTGGAATAAGCCAAACTCAGAAAGATAAGGGTTTTATATTTTCTCTCATATGTGGAAGCCTGAGAGGAAAAAGGAAAGGAAAGGTGTGTGTGTAGGTATCTCATGATAATTGAAGGTAGAGCAGTAGAGCAGAGGAAAGGGACCTGAGGAGGGAGGCGCAGAGGTAAAGGGGAAATCCTGGGGAATTTCATCAAACTATATTGTTACATCATGTGTGTGTGCGAATGTCTAACGATGAATCCCACCATTATGTATAATTCACCAATAAAAATATGGAAAAACAAAACAACAACAACAACAACAACAACAACAAAGCCATTACAAAGCAGGATTCTGTTGTAGCCCTGTTTGAAGTTGCCTGGTTAACTTCACTTGCCCCTGCCAGTTCTCTCTTCAGGCCACTCACCTCAGAGGGTGGCCCTCACTCTCCACTGCAGGTGATGTAACCTGTTTGGGAAGCACATTTTCAATGAGAGATTCTATATTTTAATGGTCAGTTAGTAGCTGGCTACCAACAATCTGTGCTCTCTGCCTGGGGACAGAAACGCCAGCCTTATTAAATATTGAGAAGTTGTTCATTACTATGGGGATCTATGACAACAAGCTATCTGCATATTGAGAAAGCAGCAAGTTTACATTCTTCAGAACAGCTACTCCAGTTCTGGGGAAGGACTAATGTTTGTCTGGCTAAATATGCATAAAAATGCAGGCTCTGTCTTGGAGATCTGCTTTGTTGCTTATTTCCATTTTTTTCCTTGATAGTGAAAATTTTAAAAAAAACAAAACAGAAAAACAACAACAACAACTTGCTTTTAGAAAAAGAACTAAAAACAAACCTTGTATGAAAAAAAAAATCCGGTTATCTCACAATGATTGTTTTGGAGACTATACCAAATGTTTGAAATACCAACTTACATGTATGTATGTTAAAAAAAAAAAACATGTTTAATTAGATTACCTTGGATTCTAAGTAACTGAGAAACATGTTATGATGTAGAAGTATTTTAAGGAAAAATGTGATGGAACATTAGCTAGCTCTTTGAAATAGTCTCAATAATTGGAAAATGACAATTACCAAAGGTTCAGTCCAAGCAGGCTGCAAATCTGGAACCCAGGAACATGCAGTCCAATTTGTCTTTGAAGAGAGAATTTGGGGCTGGGGGCGCAGATCAGTGGTAGAGTGCATGTTTAGCCATATGCAAGAACCTAGGTCAATCCTTGGCACCAAAAACTCAAAAAAAAAAAAAAAGAGTAGAAGGAAGAGGCGGGGACTTGTATATATGAACACAGTTACTGATTACTTATTAAATTTCTAGTTCCCATACAGAGTAGCACATAGTTTTAGACCAATGGTCCATCCAGCCCATTATTCAATTTCTGACTCTGGTATGAACCATGACTGCCCATCCTCCAAAAAGGTCACCTGAAAATGTCTGAGTTGTAAGCCCAGATGTGCACAGCTCTCCTTAAGTATTAAATATGGCTGCTTCACTGATGAATTTATGGGACTCTTGTTGACTCTTTATTCATTTAAGATGGTGATTCAATGGTAAGTGTGAGAGGGGACCAGTGCCATCTTTCCATTGACTCTCATCAGACTGCATTGTGACCACACATATTACTGCATAGTTGCATGGTTGAGTGGAGGTTTTCTGATGTGTATGTCTATTTATAAACAAGAACAATGAGGCTGTTGATGGCAGGGATGATGTCTCTATGCACAGTGGACTTTGCTCTTGTTTTCCCTCCTTCAAGCCCTCCCTTTTAAGTTCCTCTCTTCCTGCAGCTACTGAGAGTCTTTCTCTTATAGACATGTTGAATCATATGAATGGTCCCTTCTGAGAGTCGAATGGTGGAAATGTTTCTACAACCTCAGCCCTGGATGCTTTCTAAGCTCTCAAGGATGTTCTTTAATTATCCCTAGATGCTTGTTAAAACAGTTATTGAGAACAAAACTCTTCTTGGAATTTGCATTTCATCTTTTTCACTGTGTTTTGCATGCTTTCTCATCTATGAAATTTGCTTCATCCCCCAGCTGATAACTCTCGTTTGTTACCCTACTTTGCTGCTTTTAAAGAACATAGCACTAATTAAGAGTATGGGCTTATATTTGACCATGACAACTTTTTTTTTTTACAACTTATTAATTCTGGAATTCAGGGTAAGCAAGTCAATTTTTTTTTTAATATTTGTTTTTTAGTTTTACAATGGGACAAAACTAGGATCACTCTTATGAGTTGTTACCAGGATTAAATAATGAATGTCACATGCTTAGCAATATGTTTAACACATAGTAAACAAATGCTTAGGCATTGTTACTGCCTTTATACATTCAGCAACATCCTCCAATACTAATTGAGCACTAACTCTGGACAGACAGTGAAAATAAACAGATAGTAAAACACAGACATCATTCTGGAACACTACTCAGAGTCTGGTGGCAGAAATAGATAAAGGAGCATTTATAATATGGTGTGGACAAGTACTTTTGTAACGGTGCATTCATAATTCATACCCAGGTCTAGTACAGTTCTGTGCGATAGTAATATTACTTTCAGAAGAGGAATCTGTAACCCAGGAAATGAACTGAAGTCACAAGGCAAAGGCAACTCTGAAATCTTTTGCTTCTGGAATTCGTGTCTTGCTCTGTGCAGCAGGCTGACCTGGCTCATGCTGTGCTCTTCAGTGTTGTTGCTTGTAGTTTTGCATGAATGCTCTCTCTCCTATTTGACTTTTTAACTTTTGGGGTATCATAGTCTAGGTTGATTTCAGCAGGGACCATGTTGCTGTGGGGAAAGCATTGGGTCAGGGGACAGGGTCATTCTAGGTATGTGCCAGTTCTTCTATGTGGCTTGTGCCCCCACCTCTGTGGACCTCAGGTCCTCCAGCTGTTTAATAAAGGCTTTGATGAGTTTTCAGAAGCTGGGTTCAGGGGCAGTGCCTCAGCCCCCTCCTTCAGAAGGCTCTGTTTTTATCTATGTAAACATATAAGTGTTTCGTGAAAGACGATATTAGGAGAGAAAAGGGATTCTGCTGCTACCAGCATTTTGAAACCCTCTGGTTAAATGATTTCTAAGATCTTGGTCTAAAATTCCATGATTTTAGTTGCTGAAATCAATAAAAAAAAAAAAAAAACCCAGAAAGAAGAAAACTTGTGTGATTTATTCTCACCCTTCCTGCCTCCCCAAAATGCTCAAAAGCAGAGGATAAATGATTTTTAATAGCTAAATCGGCTAGTTATAAGGTTTTTTAAGGTTTTGTTCCCTCCTATGTAAGTTGAAAGTTAGTAGCTATCTTAACCAACGCTGTATGCAGTGGAATGATTTTGGAGTTGGAGGATGTGGGGTCAGGTTCTGGACGCCATAGGTGCTGCGTGTGGCCTTTGGGGCGTCACTTCACTGCTCTCAGCTTTGGTCCCCCGCTCCTCTGCCTCGGGAGGGTTAAGATAGAAGTAACTGAGGTAAAAGTGCTTGGAAACCGAGGCTGCTGCAAAAATGTCAATTCTCATTTTACAGTTGCTTTTAACATATTGATAAAGTTCCAGTGAAGACTCTTGAGGTTTTTCAAATCTTTAACTTTTCAGAGTTCCAGCCATTTCCTTCCATGGATGTCTCTGGAGTTTGTTCCACAGACAGGTCTCTAGTGAACAAAGAGAGGAGGCTCTGTGTGTGTGTGTGTGTGTGTGTGTGTGTGTGTGTGAGAGAGAGAGAGAGAGAGAGAGAGAGAGAGAGATAGTGTGTGTGTGTGTTATTGTCTTTGCTGTCCAGGCTGACAAATGGGTTTGGGTCCAGACTTCCCCCTACATTATTAATTAAAAATTTCATATCACCTGAGGCTAACCTAGTTCCTTTCACAAGTCTTTGGCGACTAACAATCTCACTGCCATCTGAAGAGAAGTCTGCCAAGCAAAGCCTCTCCTTCCCGCTCTTCCCCTTAAGTAACACTTTAACATATCTAGCACACGACTGCTTCAAATTAGGTTTGAATAAAATGCTGTGATAAATATGTAAGTGTCTCCCTACACAGATTGCCACTTGTTTAGGGATTAAGGTATCGATTTTTGAATGTTGCTGAGATTTAGACATGGGTTAATTAAACATTTACATATATGTGCTGAACAATATATTGCATGGTACAATAATGTGCACTTTAATCAGAAACCATGGGTGTTTGTGTTTGCTTTTTCCATGTTAATTGGCACCATGCTGGTTCCAGCTTAGGTATTTGGCTAGATGGAAGAAAATAGACATGGTGTTTTAAATATTTTAATTAGGACCAGCAGTTCTCAGCTCACTCATTTCTCATTGGATTGTTTTTCATGCATGAATAAATTAGCGAGCATGGAAGTACTCTGTAGAAAGTGGTTGCCCTCTGGCCATAAAAAGAGTCCTGTTCATTAATACTTTAATGAAATTAGCTGTGAGCAAAATATTATTCCTTTTAACTGTGTTCTAATTTCTTAATTTTAATTAGGCACATAATTGTAGGGTGCTGAAATTATCTTCCTGTTCAGCAGCTAAAGTTCCATCACCAGGAGCCTGTGGCTCAAACACGGCTCGCTCCCCACTGTCTCTAGCAGGAAATTTTCAGTCCAACTGTTTTTTTTTTTTTCCTTGCTTTACCAAAGTTCCCCTCCACCCTCCATTTGCCACCATGATGTGGTACTTCAAGGCTCCTGTTCCTGACTCCCCTCCTTGGTAATGAAGCTGTTGGGCTTCAGATCAGCCTAGAGGTGAAGCAATGAGGTCTATGATGAATGTGGTCTGCTGATGTTTTCCTTCTAGTGTTTTTGTCTCCTTATCGCCTCACCTAAACATCTGCCCACATGGTTGTATTTTAGAATTGCCTCTCTCTACTACATATTATTTTATTGGATGGTTTAAATTGGATCTCTGAGCTCTGTGAGACTAGGGTATTCTTTTTCCCCTCTGTTAATCACCAATTTGTAGCATATAGTCCTTGCTGCATCCAAAGGCAGTTATTGATGTGTGACTCTTAAAGCATCTCTTGACTTCATAACTCTGAAAATTCCTTTTTTATATAATTTTTTTACTTGTTTTAATGAGTGATACATGATAGTAGAATGCATTTATGTACTTTGATATACATAAATGCAGTATAATTTCTCATTTTTCTAAAGGTACATATTATAGAATCACATCAGTCATGCAGTTATATATGTACATAAAGTAATAATGTTTGTTTCATTCTACCATCTTTGCTAACACCATATCCCCTCCCTTCCCTTTACTCCCCTCTACCTAATCTAAAGTAACTCTATTCTTTCATAGTGCACACTCTTGTTTTATCCATTCATCTTTTGAGGGGCACCTAGTTGGTTCCATAGTTTAGCTACTGTGAATTGAGATACTATAAACATTGACGTGGCTGAGTCACTGTAGTAGGTTGATTTTAAGGCCTTTGGGTATAAAACCAAGCAGTGGGATAGCTGGGACAAATGGTGGTTCCATTCCAAGTTTTCTGAGGAATCTCCATACTCACTTCCATAGTGGTTACACCAATTTGCAGTCCCACTAGCAATGTGTGTCCCACCACATCCTTGCCAACATTTATTATTGAGTATATTCTTGATAATTGCCATTCTAACTGGAGTGAGATAAAATCTTAAAGTAGTTTTGATTTACATTTCTCTAATTGCTAGAGATGTTGAATATTTTTTTCATCTATTTGTTGATTGATTGTATTTCTTCTTTTTTGATGTGTCTTCTTCAGTTCCTTAGCCCATTTATTGATTGGGTTATTTGGTTTTTTGGTGTGAAGCTTTTTGAGTTCTTTATATATCCTAAATATTAATGCTTTATCTAAGGAACATGTGGTAAAGATTTTCTCCCAATCTATAGGCTCTCTCTTCACATTATTGATTGTTTATTTTGCTTAGAAGAAGAAGCTTTTTAGTTTGAATCCATCCCATTTATTGTTTCTTGATTTTACTTCTTGTTCTTTAGGGGTCTTGTTTTTGAAGTCAGATTTAGTCCTACTTTTTCTTCTGGTAGTTGCAAGGTCTCTGTTCTAGTGCCTAAGTCTTTGATCCACTTTGAGTTGAATTTCATGCAGGATGAGAGATAGAAGTTTAATTTCATTTTGTTACACATGGCTTTCCATTTTTCCCAGCGCCATTGTTGAATAGGCTATCTTTTCTCTAGTGAATGTTTTTGGCACCTTTGTCTAGTATGAAATAACTGTATTAATGTGGGTTTGTCTCTGTGTCTTCTATTCTGTACCACTGGTCTATCTGCCTACTTTGGTGCCTATACCATGCTGTTTTTGTTACTATTGTTTTGTATTATAGTTTAAGGTCTGGTATTGTGTTGCCTCCTGCTTCACTTTTCTTGCTAAGAATTGCTTTGGCTATTCTAGGTCTCTTATTTTTTTCAAATGAATTTCATGATTGCTTTTTCTAGTTCTATAAGGAATGTCATTGGGATTTTAATAGTAATTGCATTAAATCTGTATAACAGTTTTGGTAGTATGGCCATTTTGACAATATTAATTCTGCCTATTCAGGATCATGGGAGGTCTTTCTAAGTTCTTCTTCTCTGTCTTTCTTTAGTGTTCTGTAGTTTTCATTGTAGAAGTCTTTCACCTCTTTTGTTAGATTGATTCCCAAATATTTTATTATCTTTGAGGGTGTTTTGAATAGGGTAGTTTTCTTAATTTCTCTTTCAGTGGATTCAACACTGATATATAGGAATGCATTGATTTATGGGTGTTGATTTTATATCCTGTTACTTTGTTAAATTCATTTATGAGTTCTAGAAGTTTTCTAGTGTAGTTTTTTGGGTCTTCTAAATATAGAATCATGTTATTGGCAAATAGTGATAGTTTGAGTTCTTCTTTTCCTATGTGTATCACTTTAATTTATTTTGTCTGATTGCTCTGGCTAAAATTTCAAGGATGATATTGAATAAAAGTGGTGAAAGAGGGCATCCTTGTCTTGTTCTAGTTTTAGAGGGAATTCTTTCAATTTTTCTCTATTTAGAATTATGCTGGCCTTGGGTTTAGCATAGCTAGCTTTTGATGTTTAAGTATGTTCCTCCTATCCCTAGTTTTTTCTAGTGTTTTGAACATGAGGGGGTGCTGTATTTTGTCAAATGCTTTTTCTGCATCTATTGAGATGATCATATAATTTTTGTTTTTAAGTCTATTGATATGATGAATTATGTTTATTAATTTCTGTATATTGAAATAACTCTGCATCCCTGGGATGAACCCCACTTGATTGTGGTACACCATCTTTTTAATATGCTTTTGTATGTGATTTTCCAGAATTTTATTGAGAATTTTTGCATCTACATTCACCAGGGATATTGGTCTAAAGTTTTCTTTCCTTCCTGTGTCTTTGTCTGGTTTTGATATCAGGGTGATATTAGCCTCAGAGAATGAGTTTGGAAGGATTCCTTTTTTTTCTATTTCATGGAATACTTTGAGGAGTATTGGTGTTAATTCTTCTTTGAAGGCCTTATAGAACTAAGCTGAGAATCTGTCTGAATCCCAGGCCTTTTTTAATTGGTAGGCTTTTGATGGTGTTTTCTATTTCATTTGATTAAAATATGGTACTTTGTAATATTTGAGGCCAAAAAAAAAAAAAAAAAGAATTCCCCAGTCAAAACCCAAATGTGGCTTCTGAGTTTGATAACACAGCAATTCAAATTTACTGTGTTCTGATTTTAGAAGAAATAGTGTGGAATCTAGATTAAAATTTAAGTGAGATGCTAAAAGTTCTTTACTTCACATTATTCTCCAAAAAACTGAAATCAATCATGACATGTATTGAGTATATATGACTCAGTGTCTACCAAGAATTCATTTGATAATTGTTTGCTAACTTCTCACCCACTTCCTGATACATGGACCAATGATTTTGATTGGGGACAGATGAGAATGGCAGAAACATGAGGTTAATAGAATAATTCTATAAAATGGGCTGATTGTCCTGACTCCCACATGTTTTTCTTTTCCAAAAAGCAATTTACCTACTTGCTTAAATGGACAGGCTTTGTCACATTCCTCAGCCAACTACGTGTTACCTAAAGGAAAAATGCAGGCCTGAAATAATATTGTAAGAGGAAGCCAAGTTATCCTGAAGGGGAAGACTTTTGTGTTTCACAGGCCAGATCATGAAATTCAGAGAGAGAAGGATAATTCCCTCTAAGCATAAAACCTGTAAGAATGATAGTTAAGAATCCGATTAGAAGGGGCTGGGATGTGGCTCCAGCGGTAACGCGCTTGTCTGGCATACGCGGGGCGCTGGGTTGGATCCTCAGCACCACATAAAATAAAATAAAGATGTTGTGTCCACCGAAAACTGAAAAATAAATATTTAAAAAATTCTCTTTTCTTTTTCTCTCTCTCTAAAAAAGAAAGAAAGAAAGAAAGAAAGAAAGAAAGAAAGAAAGAAAGAAAGAAAGAAAGAAAGAAAGAAAGAAAGGAAGAAAGAAAGAAAGAAAGAAAGAATCCAATTAGAACTGGTCAGCATGGGCCAAAATGACCTAGAGTTGTCATGGCAATGGGGACTTGAAAGTCTAATGTCATCTTGCTGTCAATTCAAAATCAAGAGGTTAACCTGGGCAGGACCCTCTGGAAACTTGTTAGGGATCCCCAATAAAACCAGAGTGCAGGAGAGTGCACTATTCCTCCTCTCTCTGAGAGACCCATTCTCCCCCTTGAGAGTGTCCTCTTTCCCTTTTCCTATCTCTTCAATCAACTCATGTTGTTACTCTGAGTGACACATCTGAAATATTTCTGACTCGATTGCAAGAATAAGGATTTGAAGGGGAAGTCTTTATGCTGCATCAGTCTCTTGGGCAGCCCCAGCCCTATAACATTTTTTTTTCCCACTGACTCAGGAGAGACAACTGACTCACTTATTTAACTACATTATAGTTATTAAATAAATACAGGTTCATATTTTATGGGCCCATAAAAAGTTTACATATTTGATCTGATATGTTAAATGATAATAATAGAAACTCACCCATAGGTTTATGGAATTATTAAATGACATAAATGCGAACAAGGCACACAGAAGGCTACCTGACATATATTGAGTAGTCAATAAATGTCAGAAAATGTGATTGACATTCTCATTAGTAATATGGCATAAGTGTAGACTGTCACTTTATGAACTTCATAACATTTTATTTTATAATGTGCAAATCTCTTCTATGAACTTACTTAACTGCATCCATTTTATAAAAATAGAGATGAGATATCCAGCTTTACCAAATTAGGCAAATGTTATCCCCCAATCTTCTTAAAACATAATTCCATCAGATTTAGCTGGAGGCTCACCACACACTAGAATCCAAGGATTCTAGTACCGAGCATGAACATACAGTGAACACAGGGACAATTTGACGCCATCTCCCGGGCCCTTTTTCCCATTCCCAAGGTGAATGGAATTCCACACCTGTGGCATGATCATCCCATTTGTGTCTCACCTTTTACTGTATCTAAATCATAAGTAAATAATAGCTAATGATCAGGGACTGATTCTAGTTTTGTGCAACAGAAACTTGTAAAATCTTGGCAGTCTTTCAAGTGAATTTTTTTATAATAAGGAAATAAATCTTAACAAGTTATAAATTTAAAAACAAAGAGTATCAGAAACATTTAGAAAAAGTATTTTTGTTAACTGACACACTTCTGATATACTTTTTCTCCAATTTTTTGAACTTTTTGTTCAAATTTAGTTTCTAAGTTAGTAATATTTTTGTTTCTAATTTAGTAATATTTTCTAGATATGGTTTTCTGAATTAACTTTCTAAATAGATATTATTTCCTGAAGTTTTAGAGAAATATATCCCTAAATAATAATCTAAATACAAAGATAATTTTTCCTTTAAAGCATGATTAACCAAAAATGTCTTTATTTTTGATAGGTGAAATTCATAAAGTGTGAAACTTTACATGCAGAAATATTCTTTTTTTTTGTGATACTGCTATGAGTTTTTCCCCTATATGCACAGAAGTTAGGATAGATTCTCATTTTTTTTCACTATATATTCTATTTCTATTTTATTATTTTTAAAAATTTTTATTGTTGGTTGTTCAAAACATTACATAGTTCTTGCTATATCATATTTCACACTTTGATTCAAGTGGGTTATGAACTCCCATTTTTACCCCGTATACAGACTGCAGAATCACATCGGTTACACATCCACTGTTTTATATATTGCCATACTAGTGTCTGTTGTATTCTGCTGCCTTTCCTATCCTCTACTATCCCCTCTCCCCTCCCCTCCCCTCCCCTCTTCTCTCTCTACACCATCGACTATAATTCATTTCTCCCTCTTGTATTTTTTTCCCTTTCCCCTCACTTCCTCTTGTATGTAATTTTGTATAACCATGAGGGTCTCCTTCCATTTCCATGCAATTTCCCTTCTCCCTTTCCCTCCCACCTCTCGTCCCTGTTTAATGTTAATCTTCTTCTCATGCTCTTCCTCCCTACTCTGTTCTTAGTTACTCTCATTATATCAAAGAAGACATTTGGCATTTGTTTTTTAGGGATTGGCTAGCTTCACTTAGCATAATCTGCTCTAATGCCATCCATTTCCCTGCAAATTCCATGATTTTTTCATTTTTTAATGCAGAGTAATACTCCATTGTGTATAAATGCCACATTTTTTTAATCCATTCATCTATTGAAGGGCATCTAGGTTGGTTCCACAGTCTAGCTATTGTGAATTGTGCTGCTATGAACATCGATGCAGCAGTGTCCCTGTAGTATGCTCTTTTTAGGTCTTTAGGGAATAGACCGAGAAGGGGAATAGCTGGGTCAAATGGTGGTTCCATTCCCAGCTTTCCAAGAAATCTCCATACTGCTTTCCAAATTGGCTGCACCAATTTGCAGTCCCACCAGCAATGTACAAGTGTACCCTTTTCCCCACATCCTCACCAGCACTTGTTGTTGTTTGACTTCCTAATGGCTGCCAATCTTACTGGAGTGAGATGGTATCTTAGGGTGGTTTTGATTTGCATTTCTCTGCTAGCGATGGTGAGCATTTTTTCATGTACTTGTTGATTGATTGTATGTCCTCCTCTGAGAAGCATCTGGCCCATTTGTTGATTGGGTTAATCGTTTTCTTATTGTTTAATTTTTTGAGTTCATTGTATACCGTGGATATTAGGGCTCTATCTGAAGTGTGAGGAGTAAAGATTTGTTCCCAGGATGTAGGCTCCCTATTTACCTCTCTTATTGTTTCTCTTGCTGAGAAAAAACTTTTCAGTTTGAGTAAGTCCCATTTGTTGATTCTAGATATTAACTCTTGTGCTATGGGTGTCCTATTGAGGAATTTGGAGCCCGACCCCACAGTATGTAGATCGTAGCCAACTTTTTCTTCTATCAGACGCCGTGTCTCTGATTTGACATCAAGCTCCTTGATCTATTTTGAGTTAACTTTTGTGCATGGTGAGAGAAAGGGATTCAGTTTCATTTTGTTGCATATGGATTTCCAGTTTTCCCAGCACCATTTGTTGAAGATGCTATCCTTCTCGATTGCATGCTTTTAGCCCCTTTATCAAATATAAGATAGTTATAATTTTGTGGATTGGTCTCTGTGTCCTCTATTCTGTACCATTGGTCTACCTGCCTGTTTTGGTACCAGTACAATGCTGTTTTTGTTACCATTGCTCTATAGTATAGTTTGAAGTCTGGTATCGCTATACCACCTGATTGACACTTCCTGCTTAGAGTTGTTTTTGCTATTCTGGGTCTTTTATTTTAACATATGAATTTCATGATTGCTTTATCTATTTCTACAAGAAATGCCATTGGGATTTTGATTGGAATTGCATTAAACCTATAGAGAACTTTTGGTAATATCACCATTTTGATGATGTTAGTTCTGCCTATCCATGAACAAGGTATATTTTTCCATCTTCTAAGAACTTCTTCTATTTCTCTCTTTAGGGTTCTGTAGTTTTCATTGTATAAGTCTTTCACTTCTTTTGTTAAGTTGATTCCCAAGTATTTTTTTTTTTTGAGGATATTGTGAATGGAGTGGTTGTCCTCATTTCCATTTCAGAAGATTTGTTGCTGATATACAGGAATGCCTTTGATTTATGTGTGTTGATTGTATATCCTGCCACTTTGTTGAATTCATTTATTAGCTCTAATAGTTTTTTTGTAGACCCTTTTGGGTCTGCTAGGTATAGAATCATCTTCTGCAAATAGTGATAATTTAAGTTCTTCTTTTCCTATTTTTATGCCTTTAATTTCTTTCGTCTGTCTAATTGCTCTGGCCAGTGTTTCGAGAACTATGTTGAACAGAAGTGGTGAGAGAGAGCATCCCTGTCTTGTTCCAGATTTTAGAGGGAATGCCTTCAATTTTTCTCCATTCAGAATGATGCTAGCCTGAGGCTTAGCACAGATAGCTTCTACAATGTTGAGGAATGTTCCTGTTATCCCTAGTTTTTCTAGAGTTTTGAACATAAAGGGATGCTGTACTTTGTCAAATGATTTTTCTGCATCTATTGAGATGATCACATGGTTCTTATCTTTAAGTCTATTGATGTGGTGAATAACATTTATTGATATCCGTATATTGAACCAGCCTTGCATCCCAGGGATGAAACCTACTTGATCATGGTGCACAATTTTTTTGATATGTTTTTGTATCTGATTCACCAGAATTTTATTGAGGATTTTTGCATCTAGGTTCATTAGAGATATTGGTCTGTAGTTTTCTTTCTTTGAAGTGTCTTTGTCTGGTTTAGGAATCAGGGTGATGTTGGCCTCGTAGAATGAATTTGGAAGTTCTCCCTCTTTTTCTAATTTCCTGAAATAGCTTGAAAAGTATTGGTATTAGTTCTTCTTTAAAGGTTTTGTAAAACTCTGCTGTATATCCATCCAGTCCTGGGCTTTTCTTAGTTGGTAGTCTTTTAATGGCTTCTTCTATTTCCTCAATTGATATTGGCCTGTTTAGGTTGTCTATATCCTCCTGTCTCAATCTGGGCAGATCATATGACTTAAGAAATTTATTGATGCTTTCACTATCTGCTATTTTATTGGAGTATAAGGATTCAAAATAATTTCTAATTATCTTCTGTATTTCTGAAGTGTCTGTTGTGATATTGCCTTTTTCATCCCGTATGCTAGTAATTTGAATTCTCTCTCTTCTTCTCTTCATTAGCATGGCTAATGGTCTGTCAATCTTATTTATTTTTTCAAAGAACCAACTTTTAGTTTTGTCAATTTTTTCAATTGTTTCTTTTGTTTCGATTTCATTGATTTCAGCTCTGATTTTAATTATTTCTTGCCTTCTACTTCTTTTGCTGTTGTTTTGCTCTTCTTTTTCTAGGATTTTGAGATGAAGTGTGAGATCATTTATTTGTTGTTTTTTTTTTTAAAGAATGAACTCCAAACAATGAATTTTCCTCTTAGAACTGCTTTCATTGTGTCCCATAGATTCCGATATGTTGTGTCTGTGTTTTCATTTATCTCTAAGAATTTTTTAATTTCCTCCTTGGTGTCTTCTATAACCCATTGATCATTCAGTAACCTATTGTTCTTTCTCCAAGTGATGCATGAGTTTTCCTTCCTTCTTTTATCATTGATTTCCAGTTTCATTCCATTATGATCAGATAAGATGCATGGTATTATCTCTACTCCTTTATAATGTCTAAGAGTTGCCCTGTGACATAATATATGATCTATTTTTGAGAAGGATCCATGTGCTGCTGAGAAAAAAAGTGTAACTGCTTGATGTTGGGTGGTATATTCTATATATGTCAATTAAGTCTAGGTTATTAATTGTATTATTGAATTCTATAGTTTCTTTATTCAACTTTTGTTTGGAAGATCTGTCCAGTGGTGAGAGAGGTGTGTTGAAGTCTCCCATAATTTTTGTATGGTGGTCTATTAGACTCTTGAAGTTGAGAAGAGTTTGTTTGATGAACATAGCTGAACCATTGTTTGGGGCATATATATTTATGATTGTTATGTCTTGTTGGTGTATGGTTCCCTTGAGCAGTATGTAGTGTCCCTCTTTATCCCTTTTGATTAACTTTGGCTTGAAATCTATTTTATTTGATATGAGTATGGACACTCCTGCTTGTTTCCGAAGTCTATATGAGTGATATGATTTTTCCCAAACTTTCACCTTCAGTCTATGTATGTCTTTTCCTATCAAATGCGTCTCCTGTAGGCAGCATATTGTTGGATCTTTTTTTTTTTTTGATTCATTCTATTAGCCTGTGTCTCTTAATTGGTGAGTTTAAGCCATTAACATTTAGGGTTATTATTGAGATATGGGTTGTTCTTCCAGCCATATTTGTTTATTTATGTTACTTAACATGATTTGTTTTTCCTCTTTGATTATTTTTTCCCTTTAGTGTATTACCTCCCACTGTTGGTTTTCATTGTTATTTTCCATTTCCTCTTCCTTTAATGTTTTGCCAATGATGTTTTGAAGAGATGGTTTTCTAGCTGCAAATTCTTTTAACTTTTGTTTATCGTGGAAGGTTTTAACTTCATCTTCCATCCTGAAGCTTAATTTTGCTGGATACACAATTCTTGGTTGGAACCCATTTTCTTTCAGCATTTGAAATATATTGTTCCAGGATCTTCTAGCTTTCAGAGTCTGTGTTGAAAGATCAGCTGTTATCCTGACTGATTTACCCCTAAATGTAATCTGCTTCCTTTCTCTTGTAGCTTTTAAAATTCTCTCCTTATTCTGTATGTTGGGCATCTTCATTATAATGTGTCTAGGTGTGGATATCTTATGATTTTGCACATTCGGTGTCCTGTGGGCTTCTAGGATTTCGGATTCGGTCTCATTCTTCAAGTCTGGGAAGTTTTCTCATATTATTTCGTTGAACAGATTGCTCATTCCTTTGGTTTTGACCTCTATACCTTCCTGTATCCCAATGACTCTTAAATTTGGTCTCTTTATGTTATCCCATATTTCTTGGATGTTCTGCTCATGGTTTCTTAACAGTTTCACTGAGCTGTCTATGTTCTTTTCAAATTGAAATACTTTGTCTTCATTGTCTGATGTTCTATCTTCTAAGTGTTCTACTCTGCTGGTAGTATTCTCATTCGAATTTTTAATTTGGTTTATTGCTTCCTGCATTTCTAGGATTTCTGTTTGATTTTTATAACCTCTATCTCCCTGTATAGTTGATCTTTTGCTTCTTGGATTTGTTTGTGTAATTCATTGTTGAAGTGATCTTTCATTTCTGATTTTGCTTTCTAATGTCTTCCTTGAGACTCCAGATCATCTGAAGCATGTAAATCCTGAATTCTTTATCTGACATTCCATCTGCTGCAGATATTACCTCTTCTAACGTTGAGTTGACCTGCATTGCTGTGGTCCTTTCTTTCCTTGTCTTTTCATACTGCTCGCGTTTCTTTCTGCTTGGTGAAACTGTTGTGTTATTGAATTTTCCCCCTATATATTTATATTGCTCTTGTATAGTTGCAAAGTCTCCCTTTTGTGGAGAAAGACAATGTTAACAATTCTCAATATCAATAGTACATCATCTAAGCACATGTTTTCCTTATAACTACATTTATAGCTAGACTATATGTCTGCAAATGTTGGTTTCGATTATCGTTTACAAATATAGTCATTAGTTTCATGAAAGGCATACCATTTCTGGTAGCTTGAAGAAAACTGGATTTCAGATGTAGCATGTTGTTTATGGAGAAAGGAGTGAGGGTATGGGGTTAATCTAACTTAGTAACTTTGGAGAGCTCTAATCAATAGATGGATAATTTATGGAAGAATGTATAGATTCAAATTCCTATCTATATTTATAAGATTATCCTACTTATGAATAGTAAAATTTAGGGGGTTGCAAGTGGGATAGAGGCAGTAAGAGGGAGGAAAACAGATAACAAGGAAAGGGAGAGAAAAAAGAGAGCGGGAAAAAGAAAATACGAGAAAAAAGAAAAGGAATAAAAAGGAGGAAGGGAGTGGGGCATATGCAATTCCTCTATAGTATATTATTCTGGTGATTCAGTTGTTAAAGACCTTTTTCGTGTACAATTTTTGGTTTCACATATGTTGAGGTTGCGAAGACCCAAGGGGGAAGGGTAGAGGAGACTGGGTGAATGGCTGAAAATTGAGAGAGAAGAGAGAGAAAGAAAGAAAAAAAGAAAAAAAAATGTCTCTCAGAACTCTGTTTTCATTTCTTCCAGTTGGTGGCGTTGTCTATTCCTAGCTTGAGTCTCTGGGTTCAGGATGGTGGTGGTAGTCAGTGTGAGAGGACTTGAGCTTCCACCTGTGGCTTCTCTACTCTTATTCTCTGAGATGTAAACCAGGTGCCTGATCCACTGCAGAACCGCACTGGTAGTCACGCCAGTCAATCGGTTGGTGCGTTTTAAGGGTTGGTGGGATTTTCCAAGATGAGTTCCATCAATTTTTCTCATAAGGTGTTTGATGAGGAGGGGGTGTTGGGGAAACCTTATGTTTGTCAAGAGCTCGGTCGGGTGACTGCACAGCGGGCAGCAGGGCCCCTCCTCCAGTTGGAGTGGTCTGTCTACCTAACTGGTGGGAGGCTGGGCTCCTCCATCTGGGGAGGTCTGTCTACCGCTCAGGCGAGTCACTGGGCCTGTTCTCCAGGTCACAGGTCTGCCTACCATGGAGATGGTAGGCCCCTCCATAGATGGCTGGGCCCCTCCTCCAATTGGGGTGCTCTGTCTACCACATCTGCGGGCCGCTGGGCCCCTTCTCTGGGACACGCAGCCTGCCTACCTTGCAGGAGGCTGCTGGGCCCCTCCTCCAATTGGGGTGCTCTGTCTATCACACCAGCAGGCCGCTGGGCCTGTTCTCCAGGTCGAAGGTCTGCCTACCTTGCAGGTGCGGGCGGCGGCTGGGCCCTTCCTCCAATTGGGATGATCTGTCTACCACGCCGGCGGGCCACTGGGCCCCTTCTCCAGGACGTGCGGTCTGCCTACCTTGCAGGCTGCGGCTGGGCTCCTTGTCCAATAGGGGTGATCTGTCTACCGCGCGGGAAGGGGGGGGACTGCTGGGCCTGTTCTCCAGGTCACAGGTCTGCCTACCGTGCAGGTGTGGGCGGCAGCTGTGCTCCTCCTCCAATTGGGGTGATCTGCCTATCACACCGGTGGTCCACTGGGCCTGTTCTCTAGATTCTCATTTGTAAGGGTTTCCCCCAAATAAAACAAAGCAGTGTGTTTATAATTTCCTATATTGAGTTTCAAGTCTATTCTTTTTTTAAATTTTTGTTTTAGTTGGACATGAACACAATACCTTTGTTTTACTTATTTATTTTTTTAATGAGATACTGAGGATCAAACTCACTGCCTCACATGTGCAAGGCAAGCGCTCTACCACTGAGCCACAATCCCTCAAGTCTATTCTTGACAAGAGAGACTGGTGTTTTGATTAGATATCTATGAAAATTGAATCTTCCATGGATAATTTTACATGTCTGACAACTACAAGCTTTTTTGAAACCCAGTTTTTGATTCCACACATTTCAGACCTTGCTGCTTTTGAGCTCTTTCACATTTCCAGTACATGGTGGTACAGAGTACTTTTATGTCCTGAGCCGACCTTGGCAGCACACCTTTGAGTCATGACACTGAATCTGTGGGTCAACAGGGTGGACAGAAGTTTTCCTGCAGGAGGAGGGTAATGAAGCATGTGGACCTTTCTCACAAAATTCAACTAAGTGTGTTGGGGAACAGAACTTCTAACTCAGATTCCAAAAAAAAAAAAAAAAAATGCCCACTGTCACTCCAGTGCTATCAGGGAAGAGAGACATGAGTTGGTGTGGGACCAACAGTTGTCTTAACAAAGTATAGTTAAAAATGTTTTACTTGTACAAATTTTACGAAACATTTGACCATGTGAATGCACTGGCAGAGTCCTTCCTGGGACTTTGGAAGGGACCCAAAATGCTTAAGGGACACTGAAGTTTATGTTTCATCAATACTGGAGTAACTCTGCCTCTCATAGCATTGTTATGTACATTGGAAAGTTCTAGATCAATGTTACAGTACGGTTCTTATCTTTCTGTAACATTCTTTTATCACTCAATGTTGAGTTTTCCAGATTTATTGACACATGTTAAGTGTCATTTATTTAACACCTCTCCACTATTTAATGAAGATGTCATATTTTATTTTCATTTTTCTCCTTATGGCATTCAGGTTATTTCCAAGTGTTTTTTTTCCCACTATAAATAATACTGAGTAAATATCCCAGTAGCCATCTCCTTAGGCACATGTTGAAGAAGACTTCTAAAGAGGTAGCTAGCATAATGAGTAAGCATGAGCTCTGCTGCCAGATTGCTGGATTTTAATCTTAAATGTGCCATCGATGAGGTAGGTAGTTTTTGAAAAATCACTTAACATCTCCATGCCATGAGTACCTCTTTCTCGGAGTAGTAAGGATTAAATGAGTTAATATACAAAACATTTAGAGCAGGATCTGGCACATAATAAACATGTATGGGGGTTTATATTCTTATTTACCAAGGAGTGGCATTAGTGGTTTGTGAAATACGCTTATAGTTAACTTTATTAGATGTTGCCACATTGCTTTTCAGAATTTTACATATTTATGCTCCTAATCATGATGAATGAGTGTTTGAGTTACTTTATATTTTTAAACAAAATTTTTGACATGCCAGTGGTATGAATTGATATCCTGTTGTTTTAATTTGCATATTCCTTGTTATTGCTGAGGCGGGACAACCTTTCCTATGTATTTGGTCATTTGAGATTCCTCTTTTGTGAATTACTTGTTCATATCCTTCACTTTTTTCTTAGTTTGATTATTATTTGTCTTTTATTTATTGTTTATGAAAGTTCTTTATACATTCTAGGTATTAATTTCTTATTGGTTTTATGCCCTGGATGATTTTTCTTCTATTTTGTTGTTTTGCCTTTTAATTTGGCTTGTGATATTTTTTGTTAGAAGTTTGAATGTACTCATATTTATCAATATCTTTCCATAAAATTAGTTACTATTTATATATTTGAAAAATTGCTTCTATGCTTTTCGGTCCTAAAAATATTTTTGCTTGTGTATTTTTTTCTAAATGTTTTTTGAAGTTTTTTTTCATGTTTAGTCTTTAATGCACTTAAAATTTATTTTTGAATTAACTATCAGGGTATGATAAAAAAAATTTCTTTCCCATGTGGCTAGCTAGTCGTTCTAGCAAATTTCTAGCATAATTTCCTTTCCTCTTCCTTAGTTATACCTGCAAGTTCCCATCTATCTGGGGAGGCATGTGTCTGTTTCTGGGCTGTTTATCTCTAATGGGTCTGTAAAGCTGGTGAATTCCTATTGTCCTTATTCTTTAAAATTGTCTTGTCTATTTCATAGTCTTAACTTCCATGTGCACTTTTGAGTCAGCATGTTAAATTGCACACACATACCCCACCACTTCATACAGACACACCATGTTGGGGCTTTGATTGAAATTGTATTGTGTTTAGAGATGAATTTGGTGAGAAGTGACATATGTATGTTAAAGTCTTTCCTTAATAAGCACTGTATATATTTTCACTCATTTAGATCTTTCTTTGATAGTTTTATAATTTCATCCAAAAGATTTTTGTACATAGTATTTTTAGAAAAGTTTCTGACTTTGGTTTTTAATCTGTCCCTCTGGATGTATTTTTTGAGAACAATTTTCTACTTTTCTAATATTTTCTTTAGCTGTGTCTAATTGGTTGTTAAACAAATTCATTTGATTTTTAAATTTAGTTGTTGGATTTGGAACTCTTATTTCTACGTAAGTCTTTAAAAAAATATAAATCTCTGCTGAAATTCTGTTACATCATCTACTTACTTAAATGTATTAGTCCTTCTACAGGATATGATGTGTGTGTGTGTGTGTGTGTGTGTGTGTGTGTGTGTGTATGAGAGAGAGAGAGAGAGAGAGAGAGAGAGAGAGAGAGAGAGAGAGAGAGAGAGAGAAGAGATGGGAGGGGGGAGAAAGAGAGGGAGGTTGTGTGTAGAAAAGGAGACTCTGAACTAGACAGATGCTCCTGAAAATATCCATTTCAAAATACATTTGACTGTTATTACTTTTCAACAATAGTTATTAGGTTAATTATAACATAATTTTTAAAAGAAAGAACCCATTGTGTTTTCATATTAAAATTCAAGTAAGCCTTAGAATTTTTGAAATAGTCAAAGTATATTATTTTTTAAAACTAGGATATTCCATTCACTTAGGGTTTATAAAGTACCACTAAACTCAGAGGTTTTTTAGGATGGTTTTGTGTTTCTTTTTTCTTTTTGGCATCCTAGTGCTTAGAATAGTATTTGGGATAAGTTAAATGCTCAACAAATATCTTAAAATTGAAGTGAATTAATACTTCAATACAATTACCTTTCCTGAACACAGCCTGACTAATTTAGGGTTAGGGGATTAGAAGATGATTTTGTGGTAAGTCTAGAATATAACGTTTTCTATGTATAAACCAATATGCTACTAAATTATTTAATTTTTAAAAACTATATTCATCTCAATAGAAAACTGTCAAAATGTTAAACTTAGATCAATAAATAATGTAAGGAAAGAGAAGAATGAAGAATTCAGGCATAAAGCCCTGGAAGTAGAAATCCCTCCTGCTCAAAGCAGTTCAGAATTGTCGGAGACTCTTGGATATGTTCTTTGAGTTTGGGGGCTGGAGAACAGCATAGCGACCACAACTTCTGTGGGTTTCAGTACAGAATGGCCATCTAGATGTGGCTAAACTGAACAATCTAGATTAAATATGTTATTTGATATTTACATTTTTGGATAGTCTCAGTTGATCATCAGGAGAGAGATTTGGGCAAGGTTGAACATCTGATTAAAGAGTAATTTGGTGACAGGCAAGTTCCAGGTGGCTCCTATTAGTGATGTTACTGTTACTATCTGCCTAACGTAGGTGGTACAGATGGTTGTAGTTCTCAGTGTGCCTTCCTTTCAGAAGCTGGAGACAGTTTAGTTTGCAATTAAAAACTAAGACTAAGTCTTAATATACCATGGAAGCAATTTTCTGCTTTTTCAGATTGCCACTAGAAACAAGAAAGCTAAGAGATTTTGTCATGTCCACAAGCAATCTAGTTTTGCTGTATAAACAATTTAAAATATAATGTGCTATACGGTCTGATAGGATGTGAGATGACCACAGGGAATGTTTACTTTTTACCTGTGGTCAGTCTTCCATCAACTAGAATACTCTTAGGACTCAAGATGAAAAGTCTGGAATCACATAACCTCTAAATTGTCATTCATCACTTGGCCAAGCAAAGGCTTCTGATTGAGCAAACACGAGTATTATTTATTGGTAGAAGTAGTTGGAAAGAAACAATTTTGAAATTGTCAAAAATAGTCTAGTATTTAAATCAGCTAGTACTCAAAATGCAAGAAAATATCTCTTTATCCATTTCTCTCATTGTTCCAAAATGAACCTGAGTCTTATACAAATGCACACACACAAATTATTATATAATGTTTTCTATGGGAAAAAAATAGGATATGATAGATAGGTATAGAGATAAGATTGGAAAACTACTAGAATAACTAATATCTTCTCTCCATGGTGGGATTCTGGATTACTTTTATTTTCTTCTTTGAGCTTTTCTGTATTTCACAAAATATGAATGCATATCATATTTTAAATATGTGTTAAATAATAACTCATTTAAAAGTAATTTCCTACAAAATCTTATTAAATGATAAATAGCAATAAGTATTTAAAATTCTGTACACCTACTCAGTAATTAACAGATAACCACTTGAAATGATGAGAATGTGAGAAGAGGAAAGGTAAGCTGAGAAGCTAGGTTTGGCCACAAAGAGGCAGGCAGGGAAGGATAGCACACTTGGGAAGCATGGGCTTCAAACTTGTTTTCTCCACCAACATAAGGGCACCATAATTGGTGTTGTCTCACAAAATGGTGGGGGCTGAAATAAGTCAGTTGCTCAATAGAAGCAAGATTTTGGTCCTTATAGCAAAGGCTACTCTCTCCTAGGGGTCTTCTTAAAAGAAGCTTCTCTATGGACGTGTGGACATTTTGGAGGGCAGTCCCTCAGCCCAGGGCCCAAATAGCACAAAGGGAGAGTCTGGGCAAGCCAACTCTATGTCACTTTGACAGTTCTTTGGCATGCTGCCTCCCTCCTGACCAGACCTCCAGCCCCTCTCTCCTGGGTTGCTGCACCTGCTGATTAACTCACCTCTTGCACTGGGACTTCCCTCCTGCCCACTCTCTGCATGGAGGCACGGGGCTGAATCGTACCTTGATCCATGTTGTCAACCCTCTTCCTGCTTCTGTTCTTTGACCTCTTTGAATCAAGTCAACATGACAATCAGAATGATCTGAATTCAGTTAGATCATGAATATTTCTATTCCTACCTTTCAAGTGACTTCAAGTTCATCTTAGGAACAAGAACAAAAGTCTTTAGAATGGCCCACAGGCCCTTGATGATTGGGAATTGGCCCTGGCCTGCCTCTCCTCCAAGTGTCCGCCTGTCCCTCCTCTGCCCTCCTGGGTGCAGCTGTGTGCACTGCATGTCTACTTCAGCCCCTTTGTGTTTGCCATTCCCTATGCCCTTATCCCTTTGTGCCTTTTCATCTTTCTTTTATTAATAATTCAGCTAAAAATCCAGATAAAGTCTGCTCACCCTTTTATAATTTCCAATGGGAGTTCACACCTTTCCTTCCCAGCACTCACCCCTTTGTGTTTGTGTTTATATTCATTTGAGTCAATGTTATGTATGGTGTTGGCTTCATGGAGGTGGGGAATGTTTTGCTCACTATCATGTCTCTTGTGGAAACAGGGCTTAAGCACATGATAAGGGCTCACTGTTGAATGACTGAATGAAGGTCCTGAAGAGTTGGTTGGAGAGTCCTCTATCCACTCCTCACACCCTTCTAGCTTTAGTCACTAGTTTGGAAGCAACATCAAGTAGAAAATTGGAAGCCCACTTGTTCCTTCTTCTGGAGCATCTCAATAAAAAATGGGGATTGTGGGTTGCTGGGCAACCAAAGAAAGTCCCAGAAGAACACACCTGGCAACACCTCCCAGTCAAAATTTTGTATTTGGAATTCAACATGCTGTTTTGTGAATAGCTTCAGTTACTTTTGGAATAGGAACAATGTTCCTCTCCTGTCTCCTTCTCCATTCAATTTTTCCAACCTTAAGATCATTACTGGTCTCAGTTTTGAAGGAGAGAAGTGCAAGCTCTAACATTACATCTAAATCACATTTGGATTCTTGGAAGAAAAGAGAACACATGGTCTTTGGGTGGAATTGTATAAGGGTGGATGAAGAAGTTCGAAAAGTGTGTTTTTGCGGTGCATGGCTATAATCTCAGCTATTGGGGAGTCTGAGGGAAGGACTGCAAGTTCAAGGTCAGACTGGGCAACTTCGTGAGGGCCTGCCTCAAAATAATATAAATAACAATGGCTAGGATGTAATTAATGGATAGAGCATCCCTGGGTTCAATTCACAGGACTGTTAAAAAAAAAAAAAAAGCTTCTTAAAAGAGAATGTTCTTTGGAGCATTGACTTGTTTAATTTGAAGGACAGGATTTTAATTGGTCATGATCCACCTTTTACTGTTCCTCCTCCTTTCTATGACTGGAGAAATTTTATATCCAGGATCAAAATTCCATTTAAAACCTCCAAACTTGCCTCTGAACATCAGATGGCAAAATGGAGCATCATACTTTCATATTTGTAAGTAGTTCCTATGGGAACATGACTGTTCCCTCGAAATTAATGATCCTTGTGGTCCTATTCAAAGCTTTCTTTTTACTCTGATGGCTGCTTCATGGATTGGCATGGTTTTCAAGCTTATTGTTTAGAATTATTGGCTCATTTCATGTCTTAAAAATAGCAATTTGATATTCTAAAATCTTTCATTGCATACATGGTGTTAGGGTCTGTAAACAAGTCAAGATGGCACCTGGCAAAATGCCAGAGGGAGTGGTTTGTGAAGTAACGGCAGCAAACCATTAAGTGTGGAGATTCCTTATTGGTTGACTGCTGTATCTAGTTTATGTTAATTAAGATAAGCTGTGTGGAATGTATATATACCACTCCTGTCCTACAATAAACGGCTCCCATTCCTGCTGTATCAATGTACACAAGTTGTTTGTCACTCCCCGGTTATTTTGCTGCAGCCGGACTGCAGCAACATGGCATGTAATGACATTTTATGTTGCCATATCTACTATAAATAGGTTAGAATATATATCATCATCATAAGACATTTTTTATTACTAGCTGATAATTAATTTCCCTAAGTGGGAGAAAAGGTACAAATGTTGTGGGATGGGGAGGTAGAGGTGAAGTAGAGATACATTTAAGTTAGTAGAGAGGAGGGGTTGGGACAATTATGCAAGTTTGGGAAAGGGGGCTTTAATTTCTGAGGTCTAGAGCAGGGAAATTTTACTCCTTCAACCAACAATGTGGATATGATAGGAGGCACTACAATGGTAAATTTAGAGGTGAAAAAAAAATAATGATGCCTATCTTCATGGAGTTTGCAATGTATTAAGACAAAAAGTAGACATTAAACAAATACTCATATAAATAAATATGCCCCTTCAAATTATGATAAAAATGTAGAATTAAATTATATTAGGGATGCCTGTTTTAGAAGAGGAAAGAAATTAGGGAAAACTTTTCTATTAAAGAAACTTGTAGGCTGATACCTGAAAGATAACTTAGAGTCAGCTAACTTCAGAGCACCCCAGGTGGAATGCAGGGGTGGAAAAGAATGTGGTGCCTTTAAGAATTTGGAAGGTCAGTATGGCTAATGCAGAGAGCAAGGGGTGAGGGAAGAGGGCAGGCCATGTGGGTCAGAGGCTTAAAGTTTTTCCTTAATGCCATGGATGGCACCTAAGAGTTGACAGTGAGGAGTGGCATGATGAGATTGTGTTTTTAAGTCACTCTAGCTGAACATGGTGGATGGATGAGAACTAAGAGGAAAGATGTTGGGAAAATGCTAAAAATAATGACTGTTGAGATAATGAAAGGCGTATTTTCTAAATCTTCCATATCCACAAATCACTAATGTCTAAACTTACCTCTTGGGGTTGAACTCTTAAAGACTTCCCGTGTGTTATGAGGTGGGGAGTAAACCATTCTGAGGAATCACAATATGAAGAAGTTGGTGTTTTCTGGAGATGCTGATGGCAGAGCATTAGGGTGCAGTCACTTAAGAAGGATCCAATGGTGCCTTAACCCCTGTTAGTTCAAGCGATAATTTCTTTCTTTCTTTTAGTACCAGAGATTAAACCCAGGGGTACTTAATCACTGAGCCACATCCCCAGCCCCCTGCCCCTTTTTAAATATATTTTATTTAGAGACAAGTTCTCACTGAGTTGCTTAGGGCCCGAGGATGGCTTTGAATAACTTATTTCTTTAAGAAAAAGAATTAGAAGGAAATCGAGTAAAATAATAATTGTGGAATATGTGTTTTGGTGCATTGAGAACAAGTTTTTTTTACCTTACAGAAGTTAGAAGTGTGAAATTAAGTATGGATACTGGGGATGAGATTGCTTAAGTTATCTGTGTGTACAGATGAAGCACAATGAATCCTGCCATGGTGTATGATTAAAATGCACCAATAAAAAAGAAAAAATTAAAGAAAATAAGTATGAAATCCTTTGAAATTAAACAAAATCATATTTTTAGAAGAGAAATAGAATGGAGCAAGGTAAAGAAAGATGAAAAGGAAAGGGCTTGTTGGTGGACAGTTTACCTAGAGTCTCCCTTCCCCAAATGCTCACCTCTGGTTTGTCCAATATCGGCCTCTATGTTGAGAATACAATTCCTTTTTAGTTTTAGGGGGTTTTTTTGTTTTTTTTTTTGTCAGGGATCGGGGTACTGAGATTGAACTCAGGGGCACACGACCACTGAGCTACTTTCACAGACCTATTTATTTATTTATTTATTTTTGTATTTTATTTAGGGACAAAGTCTCACTGAGTTGCTTAGTGCCTTACTTTTTGCTGAGGCTGGCTTTTGAACTCAAAATCCTCTTGCTCCAGACTCCTGAGCTCCTGGGACGACAGGCATGTGTCACTGTGGCCGGCTAGGTATTTTTAATGTTTTAGTTGTTTCCCACCTCCTTGCTGTAATGGAGATGAACTGGTGATGGAAAGAGAATGAGGAAAACCAAGAAGATGTAATCCCGGCATCAGGGCTGCTGCTGGCACAACTCTGGGGACAAATGTGAATTTATATAACACAGCTGCCCTGTCTAGGGTTGATTTCGTGTGTATGTGTGTGTGTGGTGGGCAGGAGGGAGCATGGAATACTTGAGGGGGCTCAACTGTATCTGTAATATTTTATTTCCTTAAGAAAAAAAATGATCCTCCTGCTTCAGTTTCCTGAGACAAGGCCCTAAACAACTCAATGAGACCTTGTCTCTGTATAAAATACAAAAAAGGACTGGGGATGTGACTCAATGTTTAAGTGCCTCTGAGTTTAATTCCCAGTACCAATAGATAGATAGATAGATAGATAGATAGATAGATAGATAGATAGATAGATAGATAGATAGATCCATCTGAGGCAAACAGAACAAAATGTTAAGCTGTAACAAAATTAATAGTGAAATAATTGCATGAGTGATTGTTAAATGATTTTCTGTCCTTGTTTCTATTACATATGTCATAACAGAAACCTCTGAGATGTATCAGAAGGAAAGGTACTAGGGCTGCCATTAGGTATCACTGCAGCTACAAGCCAGGTGCCCGTGTGAATCTGCCCACAAAGGCCATCGGACTCACTGTGCTGTCTTCACCTCGATGGTTGATTATTGTAGGGAGTAGTGTGGCTGGATTGGAAGGTGCACCGTTACCTAGTTTCTTGGAAAGGATCAGTAACTTGCCATGTTTCCCCTTCCCTAGATTGGAGACAGGGCATCCAAGTCCCTTTGTCTTTCTTTCTTTCTTTCTTTTTTAAGAGCTTCATGGTCATACACAGTAGTTGGGCACATCCCACCAAACTCACACTCATGGAAATAGATTTCATTTCAAGCACCCAAACCCTCTAGTCCTCTTGCCTCCCTGCCGAAGTCCGGCTGCAGCAAAATAACCGGGGGGGTGACGAACAACTTGTGTACAATGATACAGCAGGAGTGGGAGCCGTTTATTGTAGGACCAGAGGGGTATATATACATTCCACACAGCTTATCTTAATTAACATAAACTAGATACAGCAGTCAACCAATAAGGAATCTCCACACTTAATGGCTCGCTGGCGTTACTTCATAAACCACTCCCTCTGGCAAAACTCCAGGTGCCATCTTGACTTGTTTACAGACTCTAACACCTCCCCTTCTCCTTCTTCTATTAGACTTCCTTTTGCTCATCTATTAAATCATATTTGATTGGTTCTTTCTGTAATCCTTGCTCCCCCTTTCCTTTATTTTACTCTAGCTTCCACATATGAGAGAAAACATTCAAAATATTCACTTAGCTTGATAGTCTCCATTTCTATCCATTTACCAGCAAATGCCATAATTTCATGCTGAGTAGAACTACACACACACACACACACACACACACACACACACACACACACATACACACCACAGTTTCTTTCTGTCCCTTAGTTGCACTAAGCTCCAGAAACTGTTTGGTTTCAGAATGGTTTGCAAATATAAGAAAAGTGAACTTAAAAATATAAGTATTATTTCATGTTAGCATATTTTCATAATCCTTGTTAGGACACTCCATACTTAGACTCTGTTTGGTCTTGAAGAGTCACCAGATGATATCAGAGATTCATTCAAATTTCTGAAGCCTGATGTGTATCTTAATATTAGTGATACTAGAAATAGAAATAAGAAGCATGGAAGCTTCCAGAAGAACTTATCACTTCTATAGCTGCCAGCCACCTCAGTGTCTTCTCACTTTTTCTTCTACTTTAAAGGCCCAAGTGTTAACTTTATAAATAATGCTACCAAGCTGCGTGAAGCTAATGTCCCTGGTGCTTGGGGAGGTTTGAAACTAAAGCAAACATCATGAAGATTTTAAGAAATAGAAATGAGTTACAGAGGTGGAGGACTGAATGGGTTCATGTGTGCTGAGCTTCCGTCTGTCAACATGGGGAATTTAAAAAAAAAAAAACAAAAAAAAAAAAAAAAACATTCTCCTGACAAGAAAGAGTGGCTATTTGCAAACCTTCTTCCCTTTCCTAAACCTATTGATAAGAAAACAAGATCAGCTTCATCAATTTTAAAGGGAACCCAAACTTCTTGAATAACAATTTCACTTATCTTGAATGTTTTCATTTGATTCATGGTAAATTGAACATTCCCAATAAAATGTCTTTCTCCCCTTTTCCTGTCCTTAGTAATATCAAGTAAGAACTGTGAAAGAAAAAAAAATATATATATATATACATATATATATATATATAATTTTCTTAAATTTTCACTTGACAGTTGACAGAATTCCTGTTTTAAATTTTACCTTTTCAAAAAGACCATAAATTCCCATACTAAATATTGTATGTATATAGTTGCAAAGAGCAACTTGTATATTTCTTTTTTTGGTTCTCAATGTCTGTCAATACAGTAAGCTAAATTGTTTTGTCTAAATAGCATTTTGTGGCAGATGATTATTCCAACATGAATAAAGTCCTCATTTTATGTATCTATTTGATGGTGCTGGGGATTAAACCCAGGGCCTCGTGCATGCTAAGCAAGCACTCTATCACTGAACTACACTCCCAGCCCTGAACGGCTCATTTTAAACAGGAAGGCCTAGATGTGTATCACCAGTTCTCAGAAACAGGCAGGACTGTGTTTTGATGCCATTAATGCCTTCTGATTATCAAACTGCTATGTCCATGCTAATTGCTAAATCCTGTGGGATCTCACTAAGATGAGATACAGCCAAGAATCAAGAGTAAAACTCCAATTCAGCAGAGGTGGTGCTTTTAACATCTTAAGACCATATTCATTATAGCTATGACATTAAGTTGGAAGAGGCAGAAGCCATTCATTCGTTAATGATTACCTGAGTCGGGTGAGAGCAACCTGTCCTGATGCAGGAAGTTAACTTTTCTGTTTCCCCTTTAGGTCACTTCCAACTCCAGAATGTCATACCATTCCTAGATTACTGTGGGCAAAATTAAGCTGAAAATTCAGTCACTTGGAATTAAAATGACATTTTTTTTCAGTTCCCCTGCATGGTGGAAACAAAGCTGTCTGTATCCCATGCTTACCCTTCATAACCTGGCCTGGTCTTGGTGCCACTTGGGGAGAGCTTTTCCATCACTGTTGAGCTTTCAAGGTGCTGGATTCATTCTCCTCAGACAACCATTCTTTGTCTTCTAATCTTGCTTTTTTATCATTTTGTCTTATTTTTTTAATGGATACATGAAAACACAAAAAATGTCTATTAATGGAGTACCCTATGATGTTTGAATATAAGTATCTATTATTTTAATGTTTAAATAGGTTGAAACATATGCATCTCCTCAAATATGTTTCATTTCATTATGATGAAAACATTCAAAATCTTTCTTCTAAACTTTTTGAGCTATCTCGTACAATATCAATAGTCTCCCTGGTATGCAAACTATAACACTGTCAATAGACCTCTGCCCATCCCACCCTGCCCTGCTCTCCCTGGTCTCTAGTATCCATCATTCTATTTTTGACTTCTACGGGCCTAATTTCTTTAAATTTCACAGTTAAGTGTGATCCATGTGATACTAGTCTTTCTGTGCCTGGCTTATTTCACTTAAAATATTAATCTCTAGTTCCATCATATCACAAATGACAGGATTTCACTCTCTTTTATGGCTGAATGTGATATAGGTACCACATTTTTTTTTCTCTATTCATTAATTGGTGGACATGTATGTCATTTCCATTTCTAGGCTATTGTGAATGGTGCTGTGATAGACGTGGGAATGTAGGGACCTCTTCAACATACTGTTTTCATTTCCTTTGGACACACAGCCAAAGTGGGATTACTGGATCATATAGTAGCAGTTCAACATTTAATCTTTTGTGGAACCATTCTTCATAATAGCTTTGCAGTTGCTAATTTTACAGTGGGAAAAAAAAGGAATGTTTGGGTAAGATAATTTTAATCTTTTCTGAATTGAGTTGACTAATCTGGTTTTAAAGCAAATCGGTAAAGACTTCCTATTATTTTCCCACCAAAAGTGTACAAGGTTATCCTTTCTCCTATGTCCTCCCCCTTTTCTTGGCTTTTAGTCTGGATTTTAGTTGCATTGAGGATGAACGATATCCTTGTAGTATTTATTTCCAGAATAAAACTAGTCAATTTTTCTTTGTTTTTGGTTTCCGATGCTCTTGCTAATTTTTGTTTCATTTTGGGGGGTCTTAAACAACATGCTGAATTGAAAGTCATTGGAAAAATTTCCCCCAAAGTGCTTCCTTATCCCTAATCAGTGCATGGAAATGGCTCTCTGTTCTTATCAATAAAATAGCTTTCTGGCTATTAGCCAATCCTGTTCTACTCCCACACTAAGAAAACGCCTGTAGATTGCAGAGGATTCGAGATTTTAGGGAACATTTTCTTTCACTGCACTCAGTCCTGGGAAGTACAATTTTGAGACAGAAAGACATAGAGACAGACACAAAAAAGAAAAGCTCAACCTGACAGAGGAAAGGAACAGGCAGAGATGAAGGCTGAAAGAGATAGCAAGAAGGGGAGAGTGGGGCCAGAGAGACTAGCAGAAGGTACAGAGAGGGTAGAGCACTGAGGAAGAGAAAGTAAGAGAACATAGAGGGAGACTGAGCAAGTGAGAGGCAAGTGGGTGGGGGGCTGTGATCATTTTTCAAATAGAAACACACTATGTTTGAGAACCATCTAATAACTTATGCTGGCTGGGTACGGTCTTACACTTGTAAACCCAGTGGTTAGGGAGGCTGAGGCAGGAGGATCACAAGTTCAAAGCCAGCCTCAACAACTTATGGAGACCCTAAGCAACTCAGTGAGACTCTGTGTCAAAAAAATAAGAAGGGCTGGGGATGTGGCTCAGTGGTACCTAAATAAATAAATAATCTATGCCCTTTAAATCAGTCCCAAACACACAGATCTTTTGAGCCCATGTCTTCAGTGAGAGAAAACATTAGAAAGTGAGCTGGAGGTGTCCCTATGACAGGCCAGATTTCCCTGCCGAGGATGAGAAAAATTCAGCTGAAGTTTATAGCCAGTAGATGATCAGAATAAATGCTTTGAAATCACCTGCCAAGACATCAAACCCATATTAACCATCCAAAGAACCTTCCAAAGCAATGTCATTTTAGAAAGCATGTTAATGAAATTGGGTGTGATGAAATGGAAGCGATTCTCTTGTTTGGTTTTATTAAAATGAGTCCATCTCGTGAAATGGATCCATTTCCCATTTCTCCGCATCTTATCAGAGGATGCCATTGCAGTGGGGACCAAGAGCTCCCTTTCCAATTTAATGGGAAATCAAAGGCGCAGAGCCACCTGCACAGGCGAAAACCAACAACTCTGAAGGATGACCCTTCAGTGGAAATGCATTCTGGGGCAGGCCATGTGTTTTCCCGGGACTCGTGTTTTAACCCCAGTGTCGTTCCCTGTACTTTATCTCACTAAGATCCTGGCTTAGGCTGTTCTCTACCCAGTGTCAGCAGTGGGCAAACAATAATTGTCAGAGCTCAGATTTCTCTAAGACCTCATCTTCTCAAAGTGGATATTATAGGTGTAAAGACCAGTGAAGTTGATAATGAAATAGCAAGTATTCCTTTAGGAGTTTGATGTCGGAGAAAGGAACTCATTGTCTCCATTGCCAAGAAGCTGTCAAATCTGCTTTAATTATGATTAATAACATACACATACCTGAGAAGGTTTTTTTTCTCTCTGTCTCATGCTGACTTTCTTAAAATGCCTCTTTGCTAAATATTATCTCAGAAGCCAATGCAACTGTAGCTTTAGGGACAGACTGGGACAGTGTTGCTGTATGCAATGGTGTTTATAAACATTTCTGCTTGGCTGAATCCATCAGGTTCCAACGTCTCTCTGTGTGTAATTACTTTTCTTTGCAGCCTTTTTTCTTTTTCTTTTTCTTTCTTTCTTTTTTTTTTTTTTTACTTAGAGGAGAATTAAATGGGGAGTAATTATAATATTGGTGTAAGAGTTGAGAAAGAAGCACATATTAATTGTGAATTACAGCTAAATCAGTATAATAGAGCTATCGTTTTTAATTTTAATGGACACAATTCCTTTATTTTATTTATTCATCTTTATGTGGTGCTGAGGATTGAACCCAGTGCCGCAAACATGCAAGATGAGTGCTCCATCACTGAGCCACAACCCCAGCCCCTAATAGAGCTATCTTGATAGTTATAGTTTAGTAAACAACCTCAACCACTGTTAATCAGACACACACACACACACATACACACACACATACATACATACACACACACACACACACACACACACACACACACACCACCACCACCATCAAATGAAGATCATTTATGGTTGAATTCTATGATGCCCAGTTAGCTCTGCATTATTTAGACAGAAAGTGATTTTCTAAAGTATGTGTATTTGAAGAGGATATTATAAAGAGGTATGAATTTTGCACAGGTTTTGACCCCTTTTTTAAAATCTAGACATATCTTTTGCTTATTCTTGTTAACATTCCCAGAGTGTTTTATATTTGCAAATTGCTTTACTCTGGTTTTGCTAGTTATTCCCAATGCTAATACACACCTGACCTCATTCTATTGTTTAGGTAAAGTTAACAGGCCTCAGAATTCAGTGAGTTGATGGCTTCATCTCTGGCTTAATTAGACAGTTTAAGCTCTAATTGGCTGGTGTTAAGTCAATCAATCAGTGAGAGAGTTGCACATACACTCACTGGGAATTGTGGGAGCAATTGATCTAGTCAGCACCAGACACTTCAGCAGAAATCACTTATTTAGAGCAAAACTATACGTTGCAGAGGCCCCTAGCAGTGAGTGTCTGTGAATTTCTGGTCAGTGCTGTGGCAGTTCCACCCTATCTGTGTGCAGAATTTGAGGAAAAGCACATTGCCCGATCCCCTGTACAGTAGAAGGAAAACATGTTAGAATTAAGTGTGTTTGCTCACCAGGAAAAAGACAGAGGTAACTTTCAACTAGAATAAAATTTGCCTTTTGGAAAGAGAAGCAAAGGCAAATTGGAAGGCACATATATCATGAGACTGCTGTGTGGGCAAGCATTCTGGAAATGTTGGTATTGGACGGAGCATAGACTCATATACATTCTGAATCCATTGGTTTGTGAATTCCTCAAAGGAAGGACTGGGTCACAACTGTCTTTATATCTTTTATAGAGACTAGCCCTGGGCTTCATGTGCTGCATTTACTGAATGAATCCATAAAACACTTGTTCTCAGAGTGGCTAAACCACTGCAAAAAAATATGAATTTCTTTAAAACTTAGTATTTGTCATTGAATGGCCATTTATCATATTATTTAAACTTGGTCCAAAACAATGTCCCCAAGTCAACCTGTAGGGAATATGCACAAGAATATGCTTGTATCACTCTATATACATGGGTTGGTTCTCAGAATACCCACCTTGAAAGGATTAGAATCATTTAGTGGCATGAATTCTGATATGTATAGAAAAAAAATACCAGCCATTGACACAATGCAGATGAATTCTGAAGATTGATATTGGCTACATGTAGCTTCATTATGTATTCTCTACACTTCTATGAATGTTTAAAAATGTTCCTATTAAAACATTAAATAAAATAATCAGCCGCATAACTTATATTCTCACCTTGTACCCTTTGATTCACAGACTTGTAGGGCTGCCAAATACTTTAAAACAGCCATTTAGTTCCTATCCTTTTCTTTGCCTGAGAGGGAACAGAAGATATGATGATGGGAAGAGGTTTGCAGAATGGATAGCAACAGAGCTGATGAAAGAACCAACAAGGAACTTATTTTTCATGCCTTTGGCTATTTTAAAGACAGCATGATAAATAAGTGATATGATAAATAAATCCAGAAATCAATGTTAACCTGAATATCCAGACAATGGAGGGACATGGTTTTTAATGTAGTCTTGAATTTTCTTCTTGTTGATTTTTGGGCATTAGAGTCCCTCCCTGTGTGGTGTAGACCCTGCCAACCTCACTGGGCTCTTCTGTAATTTTCGTCCTGGTTTATCATGGTCCAGATGGCTTTTCTGACCCTTGAATATGCCATGATTATTCCTACCAACAACCCTTTGCACTTTGCTTCTCTTTGACTGGAACTCTCCTTTGACCATATCTTCATAAGGCTGGTTCCTTCTGACTCTTTATTATTTTGAATGGATTTTATTTATTTATTGAACAGTTTTAAGTTCACATCAAAGTTTAGGGGAAAGTATAAAAAATTCCCATTTATCCTGTTCCCTCATATGTACAGCCTTCCCAGTATCAATAACCCACCCCAGAGTGGTACATTTGTTATAAATAATTAACCTACACTGAGACATCATCAACACCCTAATTCCTAGGGTTCACTCTTGGTTTGGTACATTCTAAGGGTTTTGACAAATGTACAATGGCCTGTAACCTCCATTGAAGCATCATATAGAATAGTTTCACTGCCCTAAAATTTCTCTGTATTCCATCTCTTCATCCTTCTCTTCCTCCAACCCCTGGTTACTATTTAATTATCTATGTATTACCTTTTCAGAGAAGCCCATCCTCAACAGCCTAGCTAAAATAGCAGTCTCTCTTGGCCCTGGACATTTTGTACTTCCATTTTCTAATACTTGGAATTATCATGTCAATTTGGCTACGTGGTTTTTTTCTTATAAGATCCCTGAGTAGAATGTATTGATCACTGCTCCATACCTTAACTCCTAAAGCTATGTCTGGCATATGTAAATCCTCAACAAATATTTGTGGAGTGTATGAATCTACTGTGTTTAGAGAGGAAGATAGTCACATTCATAAAATGATCTGGTAAGTGCCAGCACACAGCATGCTGCTATGAGAACCAAATGAAGGCCTGTCTAACTCAGACCTGGAGAAATAAGGAAGCCTTCCCAGAGAAAAGTACCATCAGATGAAGATTCAAATATAGGGAAGTTGGCCTGGGAGTCAATGCTACCAGTGCCCCACTCACATCATCTTGGCATTCACTGTCACTGTGCCTCCAACTCAGCTCTTTCTACATGTCTGCAGGCCTTTTGAGGCTGGCAGGCAGACAGTGCTGGGGAGTTAAGTTACTTCCCAGGAGATCCCACTACCAATGACTAATGGGAGCAAGTAGATAAGTACCCCAGTTTCCTTGCTTCTGAGATCCCCCAGGGAGATGCAGCCTCCGTTGGTCACGATGTGAACCCATTCAATGATCACCCATCACCAGCTGCCTTCTCTTCCTCACCTCCCATCCACACCCACCCTGCACGTGCTTCCTGACATCACCCTCTGAAACCTTTGTTTCAGGTTCTGCAACTTTGGACATCTGGCAAAGAAAAAAAGAGCAAGGTCATTCTGGACAAAGACAACAGCTTTTATAAGAAGCCCAGACTTGTTTTGAGTGTAAGAAATTAATTTTGGATAAGTTGTGATCTGAGTGTTAGGAAATGAGGTTCGAAAATATCAGACTGGCTTGTGTGTCTCTTTGTATGGGTTTTCCCAGGAATAGTGGTAGTAGATCTGTACCATTCTATCTGCAGTTCTCTGTATGTGAACAAGAATATATGTCTGTCTATATGTATGTATCATGGGTTTTCCTCAATGCTGAAATCTGCAGTTCTAGAATACAGCAGAAGTACCTGGCTTAGGCTGGGAATTATACCCACACTCTTGTTCCTCTTTGGATCTCCTCATCAAATGTACTAATTAGACACAGCAGTAATATGGGCAAATCAGTTTTGTACGTGAAGTCAAAATGAGAAAAAAAAAAACCCAACCAACATAAAATAATTGGTACCTTGATCTGAATAAAGACCTGAACAGCCTGTCAGGAATAATGGGGCCTGTGCCTTTGGCCTTCCCCCACTGCCTGGCAGATTTGGTGGCAAGAAGCTATCTGTGGCTTCCAAAGTGCTTTGGGTCCCCACGTCCCTGACCTCATGCCTTTTTCAAAGGGGAATCTTCAGAGAAACCCACGCTACATTTAACTTCAGGAGCTCTCTCGTGGGCTTGTGTCTAACCAGACACAGCCCATCTGAATATTTCCTGCATGCTAAGCAGACCATTGTCAGCCGCTTCCTCTAGGCTAGATTGTTATAAATGCTGTTTATGATCCTGCTATGACAACTGTGAAGGACATGGCAAAGAATTTATCACAGGATTATTCATCCACCAGCAGAATACCTAATAAGATTCTAAATGACCCAAGATGATAATAAGATCTAGCTTGTAGCAATAAGGTATTAATAAACTGCTTTTTTCAATAAGGGAGAATCCTGGCATCATTACCCTGACATATTTGTTTTGCTTATATTTTGTGAACAAAGTAGGGCTGCTGGATTGAATAGTAAATTTATAAAAACCCTTGATGTATGAAAAATACAACCCACGTGAAGTGGAACCCATAGGTTAAAGTCAAGAGCACAGTGTTTGCCTATGACATCCAAGTGCCTGACTCCCAAGCCATCGATTCTAATTGTTCCATGCCATTTGCCTTTGTATTTAAAAATTATATAAGAATAATATATCGCCTGCTGTTGACCACAAGGCCATAATTCAAATGAAGAAATTTAGTAAAATCATAAACCAAGAAAAGTGCAGCGTGGATGAATAATGGATGAAGTGGGAACACTGAATTCAAAATGAAACCTGGGAATCTGCTGCATGTCCCTGTTTTGGAAATAAAACTATTCAATATTAAATTAACAACAACAAAAAAAAATGGATCCCATTCATTGTCACTTAACCAGTCCAAGTGAGAGAGAGTGTCAGAGATTCAAGAGCCTGCTGTTACTAATTTTTTAAATAGCAGAATCTAGAAGAGTTGGCTCTTCCCTTGGAGGTGTGAGTGCACCCTTCTTTGGTTTTTCCTTTCTGCCTCACAGTTTCTTTGCAGCTGCACTGTAAAAGGACAAGACCCAAAAGGCTCAAGATGCTTTTACTTACTTTCTGGCAAGATAGTCTTGTGCTTTAGAAGGTGTTTTCTGGTGAATTAAATACATCAGAGCAATATCAGTAGTGAAGTTAGCAATGTTCTTATTTATGAGATCTAATGTACATGTAATAAAATGCACAATTCCTAAGGGTATACAGTTTGAAGAGTTTTAACCAGTCAATTTCTGGAAACCACCACTCAAAGCAAGTTAGGGAACATTTTCAACTTCTAGAAAGTTCCCTTGTGCACCATTCCTCTAAGCATCCCGCATTCTCCGGCCTCTGCAAAGATTGTTCTGACTTCTGCCATTGGATTTGCTTGTTGAACGCCACATAAATGGAAACATGCAGTGTACGCTTTTGTGCTTTCTTTTTCTTACTCAACACCGTATTTTTGAGAGTCACTCATGTCGGTGTGCGATTATTATCCACTCCTTTTTGCTGCTGTGTGGATATACCACGCTGAGTTTATCCATCTTCTTGTTGATGCACATGTGGGGCCGTTATGAATAAAGCTGCTATAAACATGTACCAATATTTTGTTAACTCTAAGTGGATCATGACCTAGATATAGATGCTAAAAGCATAAAACTGCTAAGAGAAAATAGTGAAAAATCTTTATAACCCTAGGGATAAACAAATTTTCCTAGATAAGACACCAAAAACATAAACTAAAATAAACAAGTGATAAATGAGACTTCATCAAAATAAAGAACTTGTGCTCTTTGTGTATGAGTCTTTTTGTGAATCCACTTTTATTCATCTCAGGCACCACTTACTAGGTCACAGGGGAGATATTTAAGAAATAGCCAATGGTTCTCCAATGGTTGATGCATCTTACACTTCCACCAACTGTCTGAGAGTGTTCCACATATGCCACGCCCTTTTCAACACTTAGTGTTGTACATTTCTCTGGGCTGTTCTGGTGGCAGAACGTTTGAGCAGGCAGCTTGCTCATTGTGATCTTTAATTATCAATTATAAACATAAAAATCACCAAACAGGTAGACTGGTGACTGATTGGATTTCATAATTCCCAAATTTCCTTTTGTGTAAAGTTCACAGATTGAACATTTAAGGCAGGATATTCTGATCCCTGCATTTTAGATTGCCAGACCATCTTCAGGTTGGCTTGGATCTCATTCCTTTAGTATTTGTCTCTAGTTCCAGCTCCTTTGCCCACTTTGTAGACCTAATTCTTATAAAAGATTTTAACACATATTTAATTGAGGATTCCGTCTGATTGGTCTAAAAATCACACAATAAAATGACTCAAACTTTAGGGAACATGACGCAAATTATAAAAGAGTATTATTTTATGTAGAAGAGAAGATTTGAAAGGATCCTAAAACTGTCTGTTTAAAAAGTGGCTTGTCCAAAGCCCACCCTAGGGCATGGGTGGAGATGATAGCCTAGGGTAAAGCGCATGCTAGGCCCTCTCAACAAATTCCATTTGGAAACTACATTTGTAAAGAAGAAATAGTGAAACTGCTGCCTGGCATTCACCATAAGAATCTCTTGACAAATAAAAATCAGGATTTTAACTGAATTCATACAATTTTCAGCCCACTGTGTGGGACTCACTTGCGCATGCAATGGAAGCTACTGAGTTGTGATGAAAGTCCCTCTATTCCTTCTCTCTGTCACTCATGGGTCACATGAAAATGGCCCTCTATTCCAGGATGGATATCCTCAGGACAGAACTGAAAAAACTCAAGGACAGAACTTAAAGCCAGAAGCCTCCAAGTGTCTGCACTTGTCCAAGTGACTGCACTGTCCCCTTCTGAGAAAAATAGTCAAAGGTTGTGTGCTGAACACTGTTTGCCCGGCCACGCAGGACCTTGCAGCCCTGGCCCCATTTGACGGCCTAGAAATTGCTATCATTACAAAAGTACTTAGCTACAGGCTGGGCACGATAAAAAAGCATGCTAAAGATGACAGTAACAACAGACATTGATTAAACACATCACAGCAACTCTGTGGTCTGCAGATTAATACTTTTGTTAGGGAGACAACGCCTGATTATCTTCACTGTCATGTTTGGTTTGCTGTACTCTGCCACTAGGGGGTAGCAGCATTGCTATTGTTTCAACTTAAGTCAATGCAAATTTTGTTTACAGTTCTTAATCTTTCTAGGGGCATTTTTTCCCCCTCCATTTAGAATGGATATAAGTGATCTTCCAGTGATTTTTAGATAGTGATTCAATTATTTAAGAGATGAACCTGGTGTCTCATAAATGCTGCAGAAGTACAGTGACATAATTTTCTTTTTTCCTTTCAATCCATTATTTTATGTCTTCATTAATTATTCTATTTGTAATAGTTTTGCTTGTTAAAAGAAGCGTCTACTGTCAGTAATAAATTATTAGCACATTCCTTCTGTACTTTGCGCTTGCCTATAGCACTTAGTTTTTCCACATCTATAAGAGCAGGTGTTATATTTGGGAATTCTTAGGGGAAGAGGACTTGTATCTTGTGTACTGGGGAACATGGCAAAAGACAATCACTCTGAACCTCAAGGATCTTAAAGTCTGGTTATGAAGATAAAATGTCTGCACATTAACTGGACTTATGAGTCTAAAACAGGAGTGTTAAAAAAAATCTCCCAGCATTTTAGAGAATTTATCAATTTCTCTTTGTAATTTGGTTAAATTTTTTGCTTCATATAGTTTGAAGTAATGTTCTTTGGTTCATTCAATCTCATGATTGTTATATATCCCTGGAGAATTGGTTCTTGTATTTCTCATAAACTGGGGACTTTCTTAACTTCTAATGAGGGTTTGTCCCCTTCATTTTTTTTTAATCTTAATAGTTTTAAACTTTCTTTGGGTTTGTATTTGACTGATATATCTATTCCCCATTCTTCCCTCCCAGATTTTGGGGTCATTATATTTCATGTATGTCTCTTCCAGTAAATATAACCGAATAATTAAAAACTCAAGAATGACAGCCATTGCAGTACATAGAGGTCCAAGGAGATAAGCAAGTAGGAGCTGGATGGACCCTGGGTGACCCTGTGCCTTGCTGGGGAAAAGCAACTATACATGGGCAAAGGAGAGTCTAAAAAGCTAAGAGGCAAAATGCCATCCTATGCGTTCTTTGTGCAAATTTACTGGGTGGAGCACAAGAAGCACCCAGATGCTTCAGTCAGCTTCTCAGAATTTGGTAAGAATTGCTCACAGAGGCAGAAGACCACGTCTGCTAAAGAGAAAAGAAGACTTGAAGACATGGCAAAGGTGGACAAGTCTGGTGATAAAGGAGAAATGAAAATCTATATCCCTCCTAAAGAGAAAAAGAAGTTCAAGGATCCCAATGCATCCATGAGGCCTCCGTTGGGCCTTCTTCATGTTCTGTTCTGAGTATCGCCCCAAATCAAAGGAGAACATCCTTGCCTATCTGTTGGTGATGTTGCAAAGAAACTGGGAGAGATGTGGAATCCCACTGCTGCAGATGACAAGCAGCCTTACCAAAAGAAAGCTGCTAAGCTGAAGGAGAAATACAGAAGGGATATGGCTGCCTACCGAGCTAAAGACACGCTGGATGCGGCAATAAAGGGAGTTGTTGAGGCTGAAAAAGCAAGAAAAAGAAGGAAGAGGAGGAATATGAAGAGGAAGAGGAAGAGGAAGAGGAAAATGAAGAAAGTGAAGGTGAGGATGAAGAATCCGTTGGCTCTGAAACAACAAGTTTTTTTTTTCTATAAAGCATTTAACCCTCCTGTACACACTCACTTTTATTTTTTTGTAATTTTTTTTAAACCAAATTAAATAAAAATTGTATTGTGTACACAAAAGATGGCCAGGACTGTCTCTTACAAGAATCCACGCTAGAGATCATCCCCCTGATCTTCAGGAAAAAGTTTTTACAGCACAAAAAGTTACAATGGAGGTGGGTGTCTAAGGTACTTACAGCTAACAAGATTTTGACAATCATAATACAAAGGCAAATAGCAGGTTAAGGATCTACATGGCTAACATTTCAAGGTCAAAAATAAATTCAGCTCCAGACATTAGAATTTATGAGCTTCCACTGAGATTTAGAGAAAATTGTTATTTGGTCATCGGGAGCCAGAATTTATGAGGCATCAGTAAAGTTTTAGAGAGGGTTGTTATCTGGTAAGGGATAGCCAGGCAAAGGTGAATTCAAAACACAGGTAGAAATTACAAGCAAGTTTAAAACATCAAAATATTGTCAGGCAAAAGAGAAATTTTACTTTTTTTACACAAAACAGAAATAAACTTTTACTTCTAAAAGCTATAAGAGAAGATTTTATTTTTTGTATTTTCTCATATCTAATGGCTTCTGGCATTCCTTTGTTTGTGACCATAAATGCTTCTCTTTTGTGTTTATGGGGCTTCCTAAACAATATAGATAGATAGATAGATAGATAGATAGATAGATAGATAGATAGATAGATAGATAGATAGAGAGATAAGCCCATCTCAGAGGGAAGATGTTTCTAACATAGCAAGTAACTACCCTTTAACCCACAGAGTCTAACAACCATATTATAGGATATGAAACAACCTCCAATATGCTTGTTCTTTCTTTTTTTTCTTTAATTTTTATTGTTGGTTGTTCAAAACATTACATAGTTCTTGACATATCATATTTCACACTTTGATTCAAGTGGGTTATGAACTCCCATTTTTACCCCGTATACAGATTGCAGAATCACATCGGTTACACATCCACTGTTTTATATATTGCTATACTAGTGTCTGTTGTATTCTGCTGCCTTTCCTATCCTCTACTATCCCCCATCCCCTCCCCTACCATCTTCTCTCTCTACCCTATCTACTGTAATTCATTTCTCCCCCTTGTTTTTTTTCCTTTCCCCTCACTTCCTCTTGTATGTAATTTTGTATAACCATGAGGGTCTCCTTCCATTTTCATGGAATTTCCTTTCTCTTTTCTTTTCCCTCCCACCTCTCACCCTTGTTTAAATTTAATCTTCTTCTCATGCTCTTCTTCCCAACTCTGTTCTTAGTTACTCTCCTTATATCAAAGAAAACATTTGGCATTTGTTTTTTAGGGATTGGCTAGCTTCACTTAGCATAATCTGCTCTAATGCCATCCATTTCCCTGCAAATTCTATAATTTTGTCATTTTTTAATGCAGAGTAATACTCCATTGTGTATAAATGCCACATTTTTTTTTTATCCATTCGTCTATTGAAGGGCATCTAGGTTGGTTCCACAGTCTTGCTATTGTGAATTGTGCTGCTATGAACATCGATGCAGCAGTGTCCCTGTAGTATGCTCTTTTTAGGTCTTTAGGGAATAGATCGAGAAGGGGAATAGCTGGGTCAAATGGTGGTTCCATTCCCAGCTTTCCAAGAAATCTCCATACTGCTTTCCAAATTGGCTGCACCAATTTGCAGTCCCACCAGCAATGTACAAGTGTACCATTTTCCCCACATCATCGCCAGCACTTGTTGTTGTTTGACTTCATAATGCCTGCCAATCTTACTGGAGTGAGATGGTATCTTAGGGTGGTTTTGATTTGCATTTCTCTGCTAGCGATGGTGAGCATTTTTTCATGTACTTGTTGATTGATTGTATGTCCTCCTCTGAGAAGTGTATGTTCAGGTCCTTGGCCCATTTGTTGATTGGCTTATTTGTTTTCTTGTTGTTTAATTTTTTGAGTTCTTTGTATACTCTGGATATTAGGGCTCTATCTGAAGTGTGAGGAGTAAAGATTTGTTCCCAGGATGTAGGCTCCCTATTTACCTCTCTTATTGTTTCTTTTGCTGAGAAAAAACTTTTTCGTTTGAGTAAGTCCCATTTGTTGATTCTAGTTATTAACTCTTGTGCTATGGGTGTCCTATTGAGGAATTTGGAGCCCGACCCCACAGTATGTAGATCGTAGCCAACTTTTTCTTTTATCAGACGCCGTGTCTCTGATTTGATATCAAGCTGCTTGATCCATTTTGAGTTAACTTTTGTGCATGGTGAGAGAAAGGGATTCAGTTTCATTTTGTTGCATATGGATTTCCAGTTCTCCCAGCACCATTTGTTGAAGATGCTATCTTTCCTCCATTGCATGCTTTTAGCCCCTTTATCAAATATAAGATAGTTGTAGTTTTGTGGATTGGTTTCTGTGTCCTCTATTCTGTACCATTGGTCCACCCGCCTGGTTTGATACCAGTACCATGCTGCTTTTGTTACTATTGCTCTGTAGTATAGTTTGAGGTCTGGTATCGCTATACCACCTGATTGACACTTCCTGCTTAGAGCTGTTTTTGCTATTCTGGGTCTTTTATTTTAACATATGCATTTCATGATTGCTTTATCTATTTTACAAGAAATGCCGTTGGGATTTTGATTGGCATTGCATTAAACCTATAGAGAACTTTTGGTAATATTGCCATTTTGATGATGTTAGTTCTGCCTATCCATGAACAGGGTATATTTTTCCATCTTCTAAGATCTTTTTCCATTTCTCTCTTTAGGGTTCTGTAGTTTTCATTGTATAAGTCTTTCACCTCTTTTGTTAGGTTGATTCCCAAGTTGTTTTTTTTTTTTTTTTTGAGGATATTGCGAATGGAGTGGTTTTCCTCATTTCCATTTCAGAAGATTTGTCACTGATATACAGGAATGTCTTGATTTATGCGTGTTAATTTTATATCCTGCCACTTTGCTGAATTCATTTATTAGCTCTAATAGTTTCTTTGTAGACCCTTTTGGGTCTGCTAGGTATAGAATCATGTCAACTGCAAATAGAGATAATTTAAGTTCTTCTTTTCCTATTTTTATGCCTTTAATTTCTTTCGTCTAATTGCTCTGGCCAGTGTTTTGAGAACTATGTTGAACAGAAGTGGTGAGAGAGAGCATCCCTGTCTTGTTCCAGATTTTAGAGGGAATGCCTTCAATTTTTCTCTATTCAGAATGATGCTAGCCTGAGGTTTAGCATAGATTGCTATTACAATATTGAGGTATGTTCCTGTTATCCCTAGTTTTTCTAGAGTTTTGAACATAAAGGGATGCTGTACTTTGTCGAATGCTTTTTCTGCGTCTATCGAGATAATCATATGGTTCTTATCTTTAAGTCTATTGATGTGGTGAATAACATTTATTGATTTCCATATATTGAACCAGCCTTGCATCCCAGGGATGAAACCTACTTGATCATGGTGCACAATTTTTTTGATATGTTTTTGTATCCGATTCGCCAGAATTTTATTGAGGATTTTTGCATCTAGGTTCATTAGAGATATTGGTCTGTAGTTTTCTTTCTTTGAAGTGTCTTTGTCTGGTTTAGGAATCAGGGTGATGTTGGCCTTGTAGAATGAATTTGGAAGTTCTCCCTCTTTTTCTATTTCCTGAAATAGCTTGAAAAATATTGGTATTAGTTCCTCTTTAAAGGTTTTGTAAAACTGTGCTGTATATCCATCTGGTCCTGGGCTTTTCTTAGTTGGTAGTCTTTTGATGGTTTCTTCTATTTCCTCAATTGATATTGGTCTGTTTAGGTTGTTTATATCCTCCTGACTCAATCTGGGCAGATCACATGACTTCAGAAATTTATTGATGCCTTCACTGTCTTCTATTTTATTGGAGTATAAGGATTCAAAATAATTTCTGATTATCTTCTGTATTTCTGAAGTGTCTGTTGTGATATTGCCTCTTTCATCCCGTATGCTAATAATTTGAGTTCTCTCTCTTCTTCTCTTCGTTAGCATGGCTAAGGGATTGTTGATTTTATTTATTTTTTCAAAGAACCAACTTTTAGTTTTGTCAATTTTTTCAATTGTTTCTTTTGTTTTGATTTCATTGATTTCAGCTCTGATTTTAATTATTTCTTGCCTTCTACTTCTTTTGCTGTTGTTTTGCTCTTCTTTTTCTAGGATTTTGAGATGAAGTATGAGATCATTTATTTGTTGTTTTTTTCTTTTTTTTAAGGAATGAACTCCAAGCAATGAATTTTCCTCTTAGAACTGCTTTCAATGTGTCCCATAGATTCCGATATGTTGTGTCTGTGTTTTCATTTATCTCTAAGAATTTTTTAATTTCCTCCTTGATGTCTTCTATAACCCATTGATCATTCAGTAACCTATTGTTCATTCTCCAAGTGATGCATGATTTTTCCTTACTTCTTTTATCATTGATTTTCAGTTTCATTCCATTATGATCAGATAAGATGCATGGTATTATCTCTACTCCTTTATACTGGCTAAGAGTTGCCCTGTGACATAATATATGATCTATTTTGGGGAAGGATCCATGTGCTGCTGAGAAAAAAAGTGTAACTGCTTGATGTTGGGTGGTATATTCTATATATGTCAATTAAGTCTAGGTTATTAATTGTTTTATTGAGTTCTATAGTTTCCTTATTCAACTTTTGTTTGGAAGATCTGTCCAGTGGTGAGAGAGGTGTGTTGAAGTCTCCCATGATTATTGTATGGTGGTCTATTAGACTCTTGAAGTTGAGAAGAGTTTGTTTGATGAACATAGTTGCACCATTGTTTGGGGTATATATATTTATGATTGCTATGTCTTGTTGGTGTATGGTTCCCTTGAGCAGTATGTAGTGTCCCTCTTTATCCCTTTTGATTAACTTTGGCTTGAAATCTATTTTATTTGATATGAGTATGGACACTCCTGCTTGTTTCCGAAGTTTATATGAGTGATATGATTTTTCCCAACCTTTCACCTTCAGTCTATGTATGTCTTTTCCTATCAAATGTGTCTCCTGTAGGCAGCATATTGTTGGGTCTTGTTTTGTGATCCATTCTACTAGCCTGTGTCTCTTAATTGGTGAGTTTAAGCCATTAACATTTAGGGTTATTATTGAGATATGGGTTGTTCTTCCAGCCATATTTGTTTATTTATGTTACTTAACATGGTTTGTTTTTCATCTTTGATTTCCCCCCTTTACTGTACTACCTCCCACTGTTGGTTTTCACTGTTATTTTCCTTTTCCTCTTCCTGTAGTGTTTTGCTGAGGATGTTTTGAAGAGATGGTTTTCTAGCTGCAAATTCTTTTAACTTTTGTTTATTATGGAAGGTTTTAATTTCATCTTCAATCCTGAAGCTTAATTTCGCTGGAATCACAATTCTTGGTTGGAACCCTTTTTCTTTCAGCGTTTGAAATATTTTGTTCCAGGATCCTCTAGCTTTCAGAGTCTGTGTTGAAAGATCAGCTGTTATCCTGATTGGTTTACCCCTAAATGTAATCTGCTTCCTTTCTCTTGTAGCTTTTAAAATTCTCTCCTTCTTCTGTATGTTGGGCATCTTCATTATAATGTGTCTAGGTGTGGATCTCTTATGATTTTGCACATTCGGCATCCTGTAGGCTTCTAGGATTTGGAATTCTGTCTCATTCTTCAAGTCTGGGAAGTTACCTCGTATCATTTCATTGAATAGATTGCTCATTCCTTTGGTTTTGACCTCTATACCTTCCTGTATCCCAATGACTCTTAGGTTTGGTCTCTTTATGTTATCCCATATTTCTTGGATGTTCTGCTCATGGTTTCTTAACACTCTTGCTGAGCTGTCTATGTTCTTTTCAATACTTTGAAATACTTTGTCTTCATAGTCTGATGTTCTATCTTCTAAATGTTCTACTCTGCTGGTAGTATTCTCAATTGAGTTTTAAGTTGGTTTATTGCTTCCTGCATTTCTAGGATTTCTGTTTTTTTTTTTTTTATTACCTCTATCTCCCTGTATAGTTGGTCTTTTGCTTCTTGGATTTGTTTATGTAATTCATTGTCAAAGTGATCTTTCATTGTCTGATTTTGCTGTCTAATGTCTTCCTTAAGACTCCAGATCATCTGAAGCATGTATATCCTGAATTATTTATCTGACATTCCATCTGCTGCAGATATTACCTCTTCTAAAGTTGAGTTGACCTACATTGCTTGTGGTCCTTTCTTTCCTTGTCTTTTCATACTGCTCGTGTTTCTTTCTGCTTGGTGAAACTGTTGTGTTATTGAATTTCCCCCCTATATATTTATATTGCTCTTGTATAGTTGCAAAGTCTCCCTGGAAGGCGCGGGCAGCGGCTCTGCCCCTCCTCCAATTGGGACAATGTGCCTACCATGCCGGCAGGCTGCTGGGCCTGTTCTGCCAGTCGGTCGCAGGTCTGCCTACCTTGCAGGTGCGGGCAGTGGTTCTGCCCCTCCACGGGCCGCTGGGCCTGGTCTGTATGTTGGTTGCAGGTCTGTCTACCTTGCAGGCGTGGGGGGCAGCTCTGTCCCTCTGTGGATTGCTAGGCCTTTTCTGCCAGTGGGTTGCAGGTCTGCCTACCTTGCAGGTAGTGGGGCGGCTCTTCCCCTCCGCAGGCCTCTGGGCTTGTTGTGTTGGTAGTTGCAGGTCTGCCTACCTAGCAGGCAAGGGCGGCGGCTCTGTCCCTCCCCCAACCGGGGTGATGTATCTACCACACTGTCGGGCCCCTGGGCCTGTTCTCCTGGTGGGTCGCAGGTCCACCTACCTTGCAGATGCTAGGGTGGCTCTGCCCCTCCGCTGGCCACTGGGCCTGTTCTGCCGGTGAGTCGCAGGTCCGCCTACCTAGCAGGTGCTGGGGTGGCTCTTCCTATGCTTGTTCTTCCAACCATTGATTGCAAAGATTGACAAAAGTCAATGCATTGCACAGAATGAGTGAGTTGAGTCTCTGCTCTTCAGTCCAGAACAGGAGGTAAAGGAGCCCCCAAAGTGAGTTAAGACAGGGCTTTATATGACATAGCTGACAAAATCCATTTCCTGGCTCTCAAGGTTCTCAGAGTTCTCCCTGTGGTTTGTTTTCAGATTCTGCATAGCACAGACACCTGGGCTCCAGATCCAGGATAGAAGCCTGCAAAAAGATTGAAAAAATGGCGGGTTCCAGACACCTTACTCCTTTTAAATAAAAAAGATTTTTAAATGTAAGGCTGTATAAGATTTGTTTTTAAACTGTACAGTGTCTTTTTTGTAGAGTTGCACTACTGAATGTGTCTCCATAGTCCTGTCCTGGTGGTATTTTCAATGACCACTAACTTTGCTTTGTAGTGTATGGAAATTTAAGGTGGGTTCTTGATGGGAACACAGCATGAATTAGTTATATATGGGGACAGTAGTTTTTCATCTTCAGTTGTTTCTGATACAGCTTTATACAAAATAATTGTTGTTCTATTAACCGAATACCACTCTAATTGCAAAAAAAAAAAAAAGTCATAGCTGTTTTGTTGACATTCTGAATGCTACTAATATCATTAAAAGAAAAGAACATTTGTCTTTAGCTGCCCAGTTTAGTCATTTGAATTTCATGATTTAAACATAATTTCTTTGGACTCTTTTCAATCATCTTGTTTGTTGTTTCAGTATTCTGTGCCTTTTCCTGGCTTATTTCTTTCTCTTGTTCCCTCCTTGTCCCTCTCCTTCTCCTTCTCTTTTCCCTCTCTCCCTCCCTCCCTCCCCACCCTCATTTGCTTCTCTTAGATAAACTAGACTTTCTCTTTATTCCTTTTTCCTGCTCCTGCTTGTTTTATTTCTTATCTTTCAGTGGTCATTAAATTTTTAACATGCATTCTTAAAGTCCAAATGTAGTATTTTCCCTTCTCCCAAATAATATCCAAAGATTTATCTTACCATCAATGCTATTTTCCCCCAGAATTTTGATTCTTTGTTAAAAACAAGTCATGTTTACCATTGGTTTTTCAGTGAAAGCTTTAGATTTATCTCACATACTTATTAATTTCTTGCCTCACTACCTGGCAACGGTATGCCTTCATTCTGAATTCAGTTCTCTTCCTACCACAGTACCTCCTTTAGTGGTTCTTTCAGCAAGGTAGGGAAGAGGAAAGTCTCAAAATCTTCATTTGACTGAAAATGTCTTTATTTTGTCATTCTACATGAGTGATCATTTTTGCTGATTTCTTCTCAGCACTTTGAAGATACTATTTGTTTCTCTTCTGGTCTTCAAATATTTGTGTCAAAATTCAGCATACATGTAAGAAAGCACATGCTGCATGAATGAAGCTCAATGCACACATGTGATCAGAATTTAAATCAAGAAATCCAATGTGTAGCCAGCACCCCAGAGGCCCCTGTTCTTCCTGTTAGCTACTGTCCCCCAAAGGCTAAACATTATCTAGACTTCTACCAAAACATATTTTTTTTTAAAAAAATCTTAATTCAAATAACAAATAAGGGGGGTTTTTTAGAAAAAAAATCAATACATAATGTACATATTTATGGGGTACAGTTTGATTTGATACCTGTATACAATGTGTAAAAATTAAATCAGGGTCATTAGCACTTTCCTAGAAAACAGTTATCATGTGTGTGTGTGTGTGTGTGTGTGTGTTGGGAGCCTTCAAATTCCCTGTGCTGTGGAACAGTAGAACTTGTTCACCCTATCTAACTGCACTTTGACAGCTGTTGTCCAATTTCCCTCAATTCCTCCTCCCTACTCTTTTCCTGGCCTCTAATGACCACTGTTCTATGTTCTAGGTGAAACTTTTTTATGTGAGCAAGATTGTGCAGTATGTGTCTTTCTGTGTCTGATTTATTTCACTGAGCATAATGTCCTCCGGTTCCATTCAGGTTGCCACAAATAACAACATTTCATTCTTTTTAAATGACTGAATAATGTTCCTTTGTGTATCTAATCATATTTGAATAATATGCCTTTGTGTATATAATCGCATTTTCTTTACAACAAAGATTACTTTTGTTTTGTTTTTTATTGATGCTGAGAAACCTGCCATAAGTCTAGTCTTTATAGTCAATGTGCCTTTCAAACCTCTCGTTTCTTTTAAGATCTTATTTGTGATAATCTGCAGTTTCATTAGGATATGTATAGCTGTAGAATTATTTTTATTCTATTTTATTGTGTTTCTTGGATCTAAAAATATGTTTTCCTAAGTTCTAGAAAAATCTCATCCATTATTTCTCTGAATATTGCTTCCTCTAATACTTTTTACTCCATCTTTCTGGAACTCTTCAGAAATATATACTGAATCATAATCTGTCCTCCATAACTTCTAACTTTTGTATCCTCTCTCTCTTGTATCCTCCCCCCTGCCCCACCCTGTGTGTATGTATGTATGTATGTATATAATTTTTTCTACACTATATTCTGTGTAATTTTTGGATTTGTTTTCCCTTTTGTTGATTCTCTCCTGTTATATATGATCTACTGTTAACCCTATTTGTTTGGGTTAAATTGAGTCCTTCAGAAAAAATATGTTGAAAAATAAAAGGTCTGATAAAAACTAAAAATATAAATTAAAAAAGATATGTCCTAACTTCCAGTAATGCAGGATGGGAATACTGTCCTAAAAAAGAGTGTTCATCTTCTGGAATGAGTTCTTTCTTTTAAAACATTTTTCATCTGTGCATGATAATTACACATAATAGTAAGATTCATTGTTGCATATTCGTACATGTACACAATATAATGGTATTACTTAGTCAATTATTTGGCTGTTCCCTAGTACCTTTTCTTCCCCTCTCTTCTTCTCTCCCCTGATTCCCTTCCTCTACCAGTTTCCCTTCTGTTTTTATGAGCACCCGCTTGTACATTTTTTTCCCTTTCCCTTTTTTCTCTGTCACTTTCACATATGAGGAAAAACCTGTGAACCCTGACTTTGAGTTTGCCTTATTTCACGTAACATAATGTTCTCAAGTTCCTCTCATTTTCTACAAATGACATATTTTCATTCTTTTTTATGGCTGCATAAAACTCCATTGTGTGAGTGTACCATGTTCTCTTTACCAATACATCCACTGATGGACACCAAGACTGTTTTCATAGTTTGGCTATTGTGAATTGTGCTGCTATAAACATGGGTATGTATGTTTAGAGTATGATCACTTTAATTCTTTAGAATGAATACTGAGGAGTGGTATAGCTGGGTCTACTCTTTTGAAAAAACCTCCACACTGATTTCCATTGTGGTTGTACTAATTTACAATCTAATCAACACTGTAGAAGTGTTCCTTTTTCCTCACCTCCTCTCATTTATTATTATTTATATTCTTGATGGCTGCCATTCTGATGGGAGTGAGATGAAATTTCACTGTAGCTTTGATTTGCAGAAAACAGGGCCTTTTTTAAAAAATGATCTTGGACCAAGAGATTTGTATTTTATTTCAGAACATCTTTGACCAACAGAAATAATATGCAGTTGGAAAATGCCCCCCTTTATTCTTAATCTAGAAGACATTTACTTTTATTTTATGGTGCTGGGGATCAAACCCAGGGTTTTGCTCATGCTAAGCACAAAATCTACCACTGAGCTGTACTCCAGCCCCTAGCAAAATGTTTTCTCCAAGCACCTGTCTGTGGAGACTCAGTCATTCAGTGCTGACAAGACAGGTTGACCGCGGTGAATTTGTATCTGCCACAGGGGGAGGTGGTGTGTTACTAGTTCACAGAGGCATAGGCCATCTACTACAAAGCCCTTGTTCTCTATCCAATAGCCCTGTTCTTGTGGACTCAGATATATCCTCTAACAGTGTATCAAGTTCATTTGGAGATAACACAGGATTAACAGCTGAAATGAGACAGTTACAACAGAAACTTGGGAAAGTTTCCAAAGCTCTGGCTGCGTTCATGTAAAGATTTTTCTTTCTTGTACAAACAGATAAGAGTATGAGTGGTATTGTTAATCTTTAGATACCAAGCAAAGTTGTTGCAGTTTCCCATAAAAGAACTGTATGGGGGAAATGAGAAACAGTAATTCTTTGATTAGAGTCCTATTAGTTTAGAATCCCAGTTTCTGAGATTTTTCAAAATGTCTCTCTCTCTCTCTCTCTCTCTCTCTCTCTCTCTCTCTCTCTCTCTCTGTATACACACGCACACACATACATACATATACATTAGGAAGAACTTGATACCTTCTATTCCAACTAAGGCAAGGGAACTGTAATTGGGTTAAATCAGAACCCACAATATCTGCCACTGAAAAATGAACAGACAGGATCTTTGGCTGCCCATTGCAGTGGTAGAGAAAGGGGAATACTTTCCTGTTGATCATCTGGACTGTTGAAGATTCCCACTCTGAGGCAAAGGGATGATGGAAAAGGACTATTATAGGCACAGGGTCTTGAATAGAGGTAATAAAATTAAAATGAAGGTTGTTCACGTGGGTCCTAATCCACTATGGCTGGTATTCTTATAAGGGGAAATTTGGACACAGAGACATGCCTGGAGGGAGGACCAGGGAGAAGAGGGAAAGAGAACACCATGAGAAGACTGGAGTGACAGTGTGATAAGTGAAAGGACATCTTGGGGCTCTCAGAAGCTGAAAAAGACAAGGAAGGATTCTTCCTCACAGGCTTAAGAGGGAGCGTTGCTCTGCCAACACTTTGATTTCAGACTTGAAACCTCTAGCACAATGAGGTGATGCATTTCTCTTCTAAGGTGTCCAGTCTGCTGCGGTCCTTTGTTATGACAGCCAGGGTGTCATGACACCATTTATTTCATTCTAAATCTCAGTGATTCTGTATGTTGTTGTTGTTGTTGTCTTTTAATTTCTAGAAGGACAACATGATTCTTTTCCAAATCTATTTCTTCTTATTATACACTATCTTCTTGCATCATGGTTTATATTTTATCTGTTTAATCATTTTAAATACATTTTAAATACAGGTTCATTGCCTCCTTCATATTGTTCTATTATATCAAATTCTAAGCCTATGGTTTCCTGTTCTGTCTGCTTACTCTCACTTAGGGAAGAACATTTCCTCTTGTGACTTATAATTTTTTTTCCTTTTAATTGTGAGCTTCCTTTCAGCAAGAATTTTACATACTTTGAGGATTCCCATGCCCCTTGGATTGTAAAACTATTTCTATAGAGTAGTTTCATTTTTTTCTTAGGATTGGTGTCTCAGTGGATTTATTGGTCTTTAACCAATTTTTATTTTAATTTCTTTACTGAGATTTCCTTACAGGTAGGCGACATGAGCCACCCTACCTGCCCTAAAAAGCTTGGAGCATTTATTTCTTGTCGTTGATTTTTGTACCACTTGGAATTAGGAAAAGACAAAGTTCCTTGTGCCTTCCCTTGGATGTGCCTTCTAGAAATCCTGATTTCACACTGAGCTGTCAGTTGTAGCTTTCCCTTGCAGAGCCTCCCTTCTGCCTCTCTTGTTGTGAAGTAGGCATTTTGCTCTGGACTTGACATTAGCGTCTGTGTCTAGCTCACACCTTACTGGACCGCCAGAGCACTGCTGCACAGTTGACAAGATGGCAGCTCTGGCTACATGTTGCTCTTCACTTCTGGGATCGGTGCATTTCTTTCTTCTTATTCTGTCTCACAAGAGTTGGGTTTTGTTTCAGAAAAGTTGGTACTACATCTCCCTCAGCATTTTTATGCATTTTTATAGGAAAAGGGTTGGGGCTGTCCTTATCCAGTCTGCCATTTCACTGGAACGAAAACCAGGACCAGAGTCTGACATTGAATGATTGTGAGGAATGGGCAATACATGCTGATAGAGGTTTTCAGGAGGGAGAAATTCACCATGGAGTAGGCTTGCTGAGCACTGAGGAATGCTAGAGAGAGTTCAGAGAAGGGAAGGATTAAAGTGTTTTTAAAAATATTTTTACATGTCAATTAGATGTAAGGCTATATGGGAGGAGAAAGTTATGCATGTGTCTAATGTCCAGTGTGATCACATGTGCAGAGTGCTTTTCTACAGATTGACACATCTCCTCTTCATTCCTGCTCTTCCCTATGTCTTTTCCTTTGTAGAAACAAAACTGCTCCGTGAACTGCAGGAATCCAGGTTTTTACAGGAAACACCACACGACTTCAAAACCTTACCATGCTGACTTAGTTCTCAAGGCAATGGATGATTGTGAAGAAAGGAATCAAAGATGTTCCCAGGGTGTATCAACCTGTAGCTAATGGAAGGAGAAGTCTCCAGTCAAAGTTTTGTTTTTAATTTTTAATTTCATCAACTGTGACTTGGTTGTCTGAAGAGAGTATGGAAAGCGAATCTCCTGTTCCACTTAGGAAATGCCCTCAACACCTTCTAAAGTGGAGCTGTCTACCTGATCTAACTCCTGGGGTGGTTACAAGATTAAATGAAAAAGGAGATGTGAACATGCTTTAAAATAAAAATGTGTTATGTTAGGCAGGCACCATAATGTAGTAGTTTATAGAGTACAAATGGTGAGCCACACTGGATTTGAAACTCAAAGTCTGCTACTAACTGTTTAGGCATTTTGTTTAAATTACCTGTACTTCAGTTTTCTCACCTGTAAAATGGGGTTAGCAACAGATGTTCTTCTTAGGATTGTTGTACTTGAATGAGAAGGCATAGTGCCTGACATATAGTAAGTGTGAGGTTTTTATCATATCTCTTAACACCATGATCTATAGAAGAGAATTAATTTTAGGTTCAGGAACCCAAAGCAAATCTAGAGATTAGGATTTGAGAACTCTCTAAAACTGAACCCCAGATTTTTCGGGGGACAGTGTTGTGTGTGTGTGTGTGTGTGTGTGTGTGTGTAAGTGCATGTGTGCTCACACATGCCCACATACATGTGCTTGTTATGGAAGAGTGGCACATTTTCCGTGGCAGACATATTTTTCATCATCATATTTTTAATCAAGTTCAAATTTAAGATTTTGTTAGACTCTCAGGATCACAGACCTAAATACTTTTAATATTCCAAACAGTTTTTTGGCCCTTATTAAGCTCAATAAGCACTGATGAGATGGGCACTGGTCATCATCCAGGTAGCTCTCTGTGTTCTTAGGGAAGAAATGGTGGTCTACTGAGGGACCTAAATGAGAGCCCTGAAATGCACCCAGGTTATTTCTGCTGAAAGTCCATTAATGCCATGTGTTCCTTTCTGGTCAATTTCATTGCCAGGTGAGGCAATCTTATTACTACGATTATCTGTGAAAGGACTAAAGATTCATTTCAAGATTTTACTTGAAAGTAGCATAATTTTTTTTCCTCTTCTCATGAAACACCATGAACCTTCTGGTCTTCTAGTGAAAACCGAATGTCACAAGGTTAGGAGGCCTTGGTGAATTATACCAGAATACATGCTGGAAAACTTTCCAAACTTGATGAACTGTTAATAGTCATAAAGCTTGCTGGACATGGAGGTATGTGTATATAATCCCAGAAACTCAGGAGGATTTCAAATTCAAGGCCAGTTTCAGTAACTTAATTTCAAAATAAAAAGGCTGGGTATATAGCTGGGTGGTAGACCCAGACCCCACCATCCCTTCACTCCTCCCTACCCCTGCTTCAATCTCCAGTATTAATTTAAAAAAAAAATCACAGTGCTCTTTCCTTCTATCCTTTGTATCCCCTTGACTTAGCCCAGGCTCTTCAAGAGATTTGGAAAGACTTGCAAACATGTAAGTGTCAAACTCTATTTCTTTTTAATGATGTGTGTCATCTAAATAGTGATGCCATCAATAGGGAATGCTATATTTTGTTGTTTTCTTATGTTCTGCTCTCAGATGCCTTTTAACATATGTAAAAATATTTATATAGTTTTTCAGATCCACAGTATTCAGTACAGAAATGCTCTTTGGAGTTCTCCCTTTTGGTAATTTCATATTTAACTCAAACGAAGTCATAGGCATATTGGGGGCAGATAGTAGGTACAAATCTGACAAAAAGCTAATGAGCTCTCCTGTGATTATCAGGGAGGACGGTGACTCATTAAATCTCATTTCCTGGGCAAGTCCACATAGGGAGAAGAAATTAACTGAAATAAAGGCCTGAGAACCTAATGCAGTCAGATTTATGAGCATCTGTATAAGCAGCCACATGATAATCAGTGCAAATAGTAAAATGTTTTAATGAGGTTCTCTGAAATATTTAATTAGTTACTCTATTAATTTTTTTCAGGTTTTGTTATTTTCTGTTAGGAATTGACCCCATAGCAGGGAGGGTCCTGAAATCAAGCGGGTTGTCTTTTGGTTGGATTCAATCCAAGCTATGTTCCCCTCTGTAGGCTCTTTATTAACTACGCCATTGATATTCATAGTTATGCTGCAAAGAGGGTCAGAATGGTTAGAATCTGTAAAGATTTCTTTTGGCTCAAAAGTGTATGTCTCTACTTAGAATTAATCCTCTTCCAGGTTCCTTGGAGAGAATTATTTTTCATTCTGAGGGTTTTCCCCTGCTAGGAAGAATTTTCCAAAAAGGGCAAAACATAAGAGATATGAAGAAGGGACTGCAGTTGGGATTTGACACCTCAACTTCCCTTTACATAACCAATGTCACTTTCCAGGTGTTTCTATCTTATTCCTCAACCTTGGTCCTGGTAGTTTTTAGAGCATACATTAGTTAAGTACCAATAACCTAAGATGTTGTTTTGCCTGGAACTGAATAGTCTCTAAGACTGCAGATAAATTCATTGCCGGTGGGAGGATTTGGGACATCATAATCAATTGGGTGGGTTGTAGTATTTGGTAGTTCTTAAATTTTACCCATTCGTCAGGCCAGCTTCTTGGTTTGATCCTACCATGTGTGTTGGGACCTTTAATTCTGTTTTCCAGGAATAGTCAGTTGCCTGGTGAGGGGAGACTAAGAAGTGGTCTGTGTGGTACATGTCAACATCCAACCGGATATCACCCAGTCACAGGACCTCATTTGGGAACTTTATCCTGACACAGGAGAAGCTGTTCTTAGTTTCCATTCTTTGCCTGATCTTTGTGTTTCTAGACCCCATCCATGTCATTGACTTCTAGACTTGTGACTGAAATCCACGCTTTCTACTATAACCATGAAGAGACCAGTCACCTATAGGTATGATTTATTTTTAAAGGGCCATATGCAGGATTCCTAATGGAGAAATCATCCCAGATGGCCTTCTCATAGCAAAAATGAGTGTGCCAGTACAAATGTCAGGATGGTTTAGATGAATTCAGATTCCAGCTCATGTTAAATGTCCAATATTTGAAGCTATTTATCATTTAAGATCTTCATTACCTATGAAAACATTGGGTTAGACCATGCCAAAAAGAGGAGGTGAGAGTGGGCATGGTGGTACAGTCCTGAAATCCCAGTAGCTTGGGAGGCTGAGTCAGGACCATTGTGAGTTCAATGCCAGCCTCAGCCACAGAAAGGAACTAAGCAACTCAGTGAGACTCTGAAATTAAAAAAAAAAAAAATAGAAAATTAAATTAAAAAAAATAGGACTGGGGATGTGGCTCAGTGGTCTAGTGCCTGTGAGTACAATCCCTGGTACCAAAAAACAAAAAAAAAACAAAACAAACAAACAAACAAACAAAAAAGGCAGGGGGAGGTTTGTGAGATTAATTTGTAACATGAAAGATGAGTAAGTGAAACTACCATATTATCTGGATTTAATAATACACATAAAAATATTTCAATGTTTCAATAGTTCATGGAGTCCTGTTGAGTTCATAAGTATGCTTAACGTAGTAGTTTGTTATTCTCTCCATAAATGTCTGTTATTAAAAAATCTTACAATCAATATTTTCTTAGAATTCAGAAAACACTGTTCATCCTCTCTGGCTAGAAAGTTTTATTCAAAAATTATTTGCATATAGGGCCCATAAAAAGATCATGGTTAAATCTCTTTTTTTGGCTGATGATGGGACAGGCAGGCAATTCTTTAAAAACAAATAAAAAGTGTTCAAGCTGCAGAAAACACACTTGAACTTGATAAATGGCTGAACCGACTCATAGTTTGGACAAGCTGCCCAAGCCCAAGCTGTTATGGGTAAGAACCTGACCCAAGGTCCTGTGGCAGATACGGAGTTAAAGGTGTATCTAAGGTTTGGGCCAAGACAGCAAAAGGGAAGGATCATATTCAAAGTGATACAGGTTTCAGAGGCAGAATCTATAGAGAACAATAGGAACAAAAACCGCCGATAATATATTCAGGTATCTGTGCTTAGAAAATGTTTTGGAAGAATATGCCCCAAGTGTCACAGTGCTGAGGGGCAGGTGCTGTGGGAAAGATATCCCAGCACTCTTTTAATTTGTGCACTTATATTGCTAAAATATTTTATGATAGCTTATGACTTTTTAAAGTAAAAGAACTACAAAAATAATTAAAGAGATAATTATACCCCAGAAGTCAAAAGAGCTACTGAGATACAAACCTGGGAAATCCAGAATGATTTATTTAAACTAGTGTTTGTATTTGCTCTGCTTCCATTGCCACATGGCCCCAGCGCCCCACCCTCTGCCTCTTGGGCCTGCCCCTGACCATCTGGGGCCCCAGATAATCTCCCATTCTAATGGAACTCCCCTTCCTGTGATTTTTATGAACAGCGATGGAGGAGATAGCCTACCCATACACTGCAGAGGCTACTGGCTCAAGAAACACCCAGGAGGGGTTGGTGGTGAGGTTCCCCTTCTGTGAACCTCTCTGCCAGTCACAGAGGAGAGGACAAATTCCTGTTTTAGAAATCAAACATTCAAGTTTTCCAGTGCTGTACTCTGAATATGCCTGCGTTCCCCACGCCACCAATGCATGTGTTGGAATTTAATACCCAATGTGATGATGTTGGGTGGGGCCTTCAGGAGGTGACTCAGTGATAGGGATGGAGCCCTTGTGAATGGGATTAGTGGCCTTATGTTCAAGTTCATTCTTTTCAACACGTGAGGATGTGGCAACAAGGTACCAAACGTGGAGCAGAAAGCAGCCCTCACCAGACACTGGATCTGCCAGTGCCTTGACCTTGGATTTCCCAGCCTTCAGAATGATGAGAAAAAAAAATTTCCATTATTTATAAATTACCCCATCTAAAATATTATAGCAGCCAGAAAAGGCTAAGATCCCCATCCTTTGGAGTCTTGGGTCAGTGTCTTCCTTGATAGGTACCTTGTTTTCCTCCAAAGGCTGGAAAAGCTAGATATCACTAGTGCTCCTACATTCCAGTGCCAGGTCAAGGCAGTTCAAAGCAGAAGAATATTTTTTTTTTTTTCTGTTTCATGTGCATGACACCAGAAAGTGAAGGTATGTGGAGGCTCATCTGTGACTGTGAGTGGGTAAAGCATCCCATAAATCTTCATTCATGATTGAAGTCATGAGGGTGAAGGGGTGCCATTGAAACTACCAACACCATTTATTTCTTTTCCCAGAAGATGCTGGCCCACAGGATAGAGCTCAGTCCATTTAAATTCTTGGTTTTGAGTCCATGCTGCATCTTCCTCCTCTGAGTGTCACTGACTGCCTGTTCCTATGCACCTTTTTACTTAAAATTCTTCTACAACTTTGGAAATGAGTGTGGTTGTCGGGTGTGTGCATATTTTCTGAGCTGAAAGTGATCTTAAGTGAATAAAAAATGCATTAATTTTCATAGGGATTGATAATTTTGCCTGGACCTCTGTGGTAAACATTTTGAAAAATATCCTTGTGGGAATACCCCGAAATGGCTTGTTGGTGGTATCCACTCCCTCCCCTGGGGTCACCTTCTTGTTTCACTGCAGAATTGGCCAAGTGGGCACAGGGTAATAGGTGAACACCCAGGAAACACTACGAGATCCTGCAGCAACCAGTGGAACCACAGAGTTGCTTTGCTATCTGCTGCTGCTCACTTTGTGTCGATTCTTTTCCCTTCAAACTTTAGTGGTTTTTCCAGTGCCTCCTGCCCTTTGAAAACAACCAGTGTAGCTAGCAATGGCCCTGGGATTAAGATAAATAACAAATTATTATTCTTACATGTTTGAAGTTATAGGCCTATTATACTTGTCCTTTAGGGAAAGACTGGACTTTACCAAGCTTCTGTTATGCTCAACACATTTCAGTAATTATTCGTTCTAAGAGTTGGTTCCTTAGTTTAAGCTCAGCTTATACAAATTATGCCTTGGGGGAGGCTCCTTGGACTACATGATTCACAACGAAGAAGGTTTCCCAACCCTAAAATAATCTTTAAATTCTCTAAATATTTTGCATTTTAGACTTTAACCATGACAAAGAGATGGTGAGCAAAGAAAACCTAGAGAATCTGTGTTTGTTCAGGAAGTGGTGGAGGAGAGGGGGTGGGCACAGGACAGGAGTAGTTTGTCCTTGAAACCCACAGAATGGTTGTTAGGGAGTAGAGGAGAAATAGGAATAGTGTCAATGTTGCAGTTAAGTGGCTGGCTCAAATATATCATCAGGTCCAAATCAGTTATGTGACTATGTGGTAACTACAAAATTTCTCAGAGCTATCCTCTGCTCATCTGTAATATAGGGATAATAAAATATTGATTTCAATCTTTTAGAGAAGTAAAATAATATAAATGAAAGTTTCTTACTGTGCACATGTTCTTTAAAACATGTTAGTTTTTCTTCTTTTTTTTATTAGTTGCTCATGATAATACAATGATCTTGACATATCATAAATTTGAATCAAATGGGGTATAATTTCTCATTTTTTCAAGTGTTTTTTATTCTTTTAAGCTAATAACTAGCTTGCTCTTGAATCTGAAATTCTGGAGATAGTTTCAAAAAAAGAAGACCCTCCAATGGGCTGTTTTAACCAAAGAATATAGGTCAAATCAATACAATAAATTACATTAAACACTTATTTGTGCAGCCAGATTGAAATCCCAGCAGGTCCCATTACTAGCTGTGTAACTCTAGAAAAGTTAATAACAATTTCAATGTCTTGGGGCTGGGGATGTGGCTCAAGCAGTAGCGCACTCGCCTGGCATGTGTGCGGCCTGGGTTTGATCCTCAGCACCACATACAAACAAAGATGTTGTGTCCGCCGAAAACTAAAAAATAAATATTAAAATTATCTCTTTCTTTCTCTCTCTCTCTCCCTCTCTCTCTCTCTCTCTCTCTCTCTCTCTCTCTCTCTCTCTCTCTCTCTCTCAATGTCTTGGTTTCTCTGTCTGTAAACCAATAGTTCCTAAATTTCATGGGATTGTTGTGAGAATTAAATAAGGTATTTATCTATAAAACACTTAGAGGAGCACTATGAAGTTATTGTCTCAGTATGAGATGTCTCTGAGCTTCATGGCAGCTCCACAGGGTGATTCTATGGAGATAGGAAGAAAACACATATGTTTATATTTTCTTAGGAGGCTCTGTTCTTCCCAGGGGCAGGTCTCGCTATTTCTTAGGGGTGGCATATTGGCATTAACAATATGGTTGGGTTGAGCCACTTCTGGGAGGACATTTATGTGCCCTAGTTTCCTATGAGTAGAGTCTCTATCTTAAGTTGCCCTTCTCTCCACAATTACCATAAAAGGATTAGCTACCTGAGTTACAACAAACATTACAGAATTTTTCATTAACAATAACTTCTAAAACCCCAAATTCCATGGTCTTATTTCCTTTAGTGGAAAAAGAGTTTACTTCCCATTATCAAATGAATTGTGCTATCTGGGTAAAATTTCTGACAGAAAGAAAATAAATGAATGAATGAAAACATGGTGGAATTAATATCAGATATTAAGTTACTCAAGTAAAGGATTGAATGAAGTAACACCAAAACATCTTTCACTTAGCATAATGTTCTCCCATTCTATCTAAGTTGTCATAATGCTTTCTTTTCAACACTGAATGGTATTCCATGATATATATGTATGTATGTATATCATTTTCTTTATGCCTTCATCTATTGGTGGACACAGGTTGATTTCATAATTTGTTTATTGTGAATAGTGCCTTAATGAAACATGAGCGTGCAAATACCTCTTTGTCAAACTGATGTCAAATCTTCTGGATTAATATCCAAAAGTGGAATTTCTGGATCTCATAGTAACTCCGTTTTAGTTCTCCATAATGGCCATACTAATTTACACCTCCATCATCAATGTACAAGAATTTTCTTTTCTCCATATGAACATCTTCTTTTGGATCCTAGGAGTGTGCCTCAGTGTTGATATATATCCTTTCATTTGAGGATGAACCAAAAGTCTAAAATTGGAGGCTTTTATGGATGGGAAGCTCAGACATGCCCCCACCTCTGCCTGTGATAGGCAGTTGCTTGGCACAAAGTGTACTCTCCGGTTGGTTAAGAAGGTGCGCACACTTGAGGGCTTTGGACACATATGCATGCTGGGCCTCTTCTGTTAAAAAAGAACTAAACATATTTTACAACTGTCTTGGTATAAAATGAGCATAACCCCTTCTGGATTCATTGTTATATACAGTCATACACTGCTTAATGATGGGGACACATTTCGAGAACTGTGTCAGTAGGTGATTTTGTCATCACTTGATCATCATAGATTATACTTAAACCGACATGCTACAATGTTACTAGGTGATACAATCTTAGAGGATCATTATTACACATACAGCCCTTCGTTAACTGAAGTGTTCTGTAGCGTGTGGCTGTGTTTATCATCATAGCACTCAGTTTTTTTCTTATTATTTTAATAGAACACTCAGAACTATGACATTTTGGGGGTCCTCTGAAAGAATCATGTCAGGGCACGGTGCCTATGTGGGAGGCTTAGATGGGCTGGAGTGTGTTGGGTAATTGGTCCTAGCTTAAGCTCTTCCTTCCCTTGCAGAATTGCTCTTCTCTTGGGCATTTTCTCTGGAGCTTCATTCCTCTGCCTCTCAAGCAGCTCCCCTTCATCACTGGAGAGACCATCTGTGGGTGCCACAGTATTAGAATTTCCTATTTACCAGTCTGTTTTCAGGCTAGACTCTCAGTTCAAGCTCAGGCAATACCCCTGTCTCCCCAGTGGTAAGCACGGTGTAGTAGAATTAATGAGTTATTCCACTTGATTGGGTAAAGGTATCACAGTCTTGGAAGCAGCGTGTATAAATGGGGCCAAGGACATCTTAAGGAGGTTAATTCAGAAAATGAGCAGTGTTTAAAGACAGACTTTTTGTTCCCACTTCCTACTGGCATCTGAACACTTGTGGACTTCAAAACACAGAAAGAAGAGTAGACTTAAGATAATTCGAGAGTCAAATAGCTTTATAAGACAGTAGGAACTCCCCAGTGATTAACATTAACAGGAGCTCGACTCATACATCACACGCAGAACAGACCCCTAAAAGCTGATCTGTTGCCTCATTAGAAGCCAATCAAATGCTTTCAGTGTTGAGTAATTTGTTTGGCTGGGCTGGCTCCAGGGAGCAGAACAGCAACGAGGTTTCATGGTATTTTCAGATGTTGTTTCAAGGGTGGTGCAAGAGTGGTTCTGGCAATAAGGATGTTGTGGCTGCACCATAGGGTAAAGCTCTGTAAAAGGTTGGTCAAATCTGATGAGATGCCTTGCTACTACATCTTCTCCATCAGGCAGAAACACGCTTTATTTCACAGAATTACTCAATCTCAACAGCCACTCACTTTTGCAGAGATTCTTCAGTTGCAGGTGTATTAGGAACACCTGGGGATCCGGATGAGCAAGCAGACTCTGGGCTCATGCACAGAGCTTCTGGATCAATGGGTAGCCTAGAACTTTCAGGTTTAACAAGAATCCTGAGCAAATAATGCTGCAAAGGACTTGGATCAGACTTTAAGTACATGGACATGGTTGATAAACTTGGAACAGTTAGAATCCTTTCTTCCGTTTCTGACCCCAGTGGTTTGTGCTGGAAGATCTTGGCTCTTACTTCTTGGATGTCTGGAACATGGTATAATTCTTAAGCTTGGAAGGAAACTAGAAGCATTCCTTGTATGTCTCGAACTAGCTCCTTTGCATATCCTAAATCTCCCAAGAGTTCTTGCTCTTCTGATTTTAGGGTTGACCCTTGGATGTCTGCAACAGAGTTGAGTCTTTTTCCGACTCGGAACTGAGTCCTATGCTGTGAAACCAGCTCTCTGGAACTCTGCACTGGGGTTCCATTTGCTATTAAGTGCTCTAATGAAGAGGGACAGGCAATTATTATTATTTATTTCACTAATTAGCCAGATAATCATTCATTCTGAAACTACGCAGGGTTGGAAATCTGTTCGTCTGTGCCCTTTGTCTGATGCGGATTCATTTTATTTTTTTTTTTCCCCTTTCCTTTACAAAAAAAAAAAAAAAAAAAAATGGCTGCTTTGTTAAATGAGGGGCAAAGGCAGGAGGTGAGAAGGGGAAATTAAAAAAAAGAATGAGAGATCATTTCTGAGCTGTGAAGATAATGCAACAAGGAGCCAGAGTCCATAAAAACATCACCTTTCAGTCTCTGAAGACATAATGCTTGATGATAACCATAAAACATGTTGGTGCAAAATAAATTGCTATTCTATTCAAATCCTTAAATGTACTACTGTGGATGTCACTGGAGATATGCAACTCTTTTTTCCAATCCTGAGGTATATTTTATCATAATTTGTGGGGTGGGTGACAGCCTTGTACACATGATTGCCTTTTCCTGCTCAGTTAGCTTGTCAAGGTCAGAGTCCTTTGGCCTTTTATGAATGTAGGACTATTAAGAAATGAGCAGGATAACTGAACAGCATGGAGAGGAAACTTTATTTTTCTTCACTAATAAATACATTTTTTTTTCATGGTGTTTGCTTTGGGAAGCCACCCTTTTCCATTTCAGATTCTTTGAGGGGGATGGGAGGAAGCTGTTAGTGCTGCTGCTCTGATGTTCTGCTTTCGATTTTTGTTGTGACATGGAAGAACTTCGGGGAAGTTGCGATTCATCTTCACTGCTACAAAATAAAAGGTCCAGGATCATTTCCACCCTCATGTAGAATTTTTTAAAAAACTTTTAAAAAAATATATCTTTAGCTGTAGATAGACACAGTACCTTTATTTTATTTATTTACTTTTTATGTGGTGTTAAGGACCGAACCCAGTGCCTCACACATGCTAGGCAAGCACTCTACCACTGGGCTATAGCCCCAGCCCCTCATGGAGAATTTTTTTAAAGGTAGGTAATTACAATGTGAAATAGATTCTTAATATAATGCTATTTTTGAAAGCCATTTTCTAGATAAAACTAGCCTGGTGGATTAAGCTGAGAGTGTTATTTGTATGTTTTTATTTTTTTAAAGATTATTTGGAGAGATAATGAGATCCAAGGTGGTAGAATGGCAGAAGCTATAGACAAGAATCTTAGTATAAGAAAATGAGAGATGGTGGCCATTTTTCATAGAAATGAAAACCCTTGGTAAGCAGGTGGAGGGAGTGGGAATTTTAGCAAAAGCAAGAGAAGGCTTCACTTGCCTAAAGGATGACTTAGTGTGTCAGCCTTCCATCACTATAACAAAGTACCCGAGATAATCATTATAAAGAGAAAAGGTTTGTTTCAGAGATCCATGATCAGTTAGCATTGCCTGATTACCTGTGGCAGCTTTTCAGACCTCAATATACATATAAGTTGGTAGTTAAAGTAAGCTTTGCAAGCAGTTGGCCCCATCATGGCTCAAGTGCATGGTGAAGCAAAACTATTTACCTCATGGTCAGGAAGCAAAAGAGATTAAAGAGGGGGCTAGGGTCTCATAATCCTCTTCAAGGGCGTGCTCCCAATGATCTTAGAACCTTCTACTAGGCCCTACCTCTTGAGGTTTCCACACCCTCCCAGTAGCACTTTTAACATATGGGCTTTTGGGAGACATTCAAGTTCCTAACTATAGCACTTAGCAAGCTACCATAGCTTAACAATGCACTTTGCCTTTTCCTCAACAGGTTGAAGAATTCAGTGTAAGGAATTTCTAGCCTGAATAGTTTTTCCTTTAGTGGGCTCTTGTGTTGCCAAAAGCATCAGAAATTGCTGATAGATGACATCAAAGCTTTCTTGTGCAAAAAGCTTTAGGAATCATTGTTTCCAGGTCTTTGATGGCTCCTACCAAACTTTCAGAAGCCTCTCAGATGAAACTTTTTATGTCCCAGTATCCTGGAAGTATAAGGACTAATTCTAGTAGAAATGGCAGGAACCATGTCTTGGTATCTCTTCTATCCACCACTGCAGTGATAATACACTTGCTAAAAGGTACAGCGAGAACTTTAAAAACAAGAAGCCCTTTACAACATTGAATGTGTAAATCCTAACACATTAATTTATTGAAGTTGGTCTTTATTTTTTTATAGAAGACAATAATGTCATAAAGAAACGTTCACCCTACTTAAAAGTGAAATTGCCAAATTCAAGAACCACTTAAATATAGTGCTGGCATATTACCAAGGAATTTGAAAGAATTCTGCTCTGGAGAGTACTTTCAAGAGCTCTAGGAGAAGGAAAATTTGAAGGTACTAAATTTCACTAGTCAAGCTGCATTTTTAGATTTTCAATCAGCTACACTTCTCCTGAAGGGCATCTCAGTGAGTCCGCGCACACTGCCAGATGACAAGAAACAGAGGTGAGTCCCAAATGCCAGAAGCCTGGCTCCAGACTAGTCACTGGAAGGGATTGAATTTTGTAGTAATCATTCAACATGGGAAAAGATAGTAAGAGCTAAGAAAAGAGCACGGCTGAATAGAAAGCAAAAACGGAGTTGGAGGAGGTGAAGGTCCAGCCTTTAGTCCAGCATGGAGAGGGCTGGCAGAGCTAGATCAAGGCACTGGCTGCAGGTGGCAGTGTTTGCTCCCGATAAGCAGAGGCTCCCAAAGTGGCACCTCTTCAGACCTCGAGCCACTTAGGAGGGGTTGTCCGAGTGTGTGTTCTGTTTTCATGATAGACTGTGATAACAATTTGCATTCTTCCCTTCCCCTCGAAAGTTCTCCTCCTGGTGTCTGTGTGGCTTGCTTTCTAACTTCATTGAGGATTCTGTGCAAATATCACTCATCAGCGCCCCCTTCTTTCTGCAACTGCCCTACCAAGAATAACTGCCTCCTCTCTACCCCACCTTCCCTTTCTTCTGCAACATAGTATATTGTTTGTCTTCAGGGATAGAAAGTAAGTTCAATGAAGGGAGCATCTGTGTATATGGAACCCCCCAACAATGGAAATTATATTCACTGCTGTATTCCTAGTGCCTCAAACAGTGCCTGCAGGGTAGTGGGAACCCAAAAAATTCTTGTTGAAAGAACAAGTGAACAGTAAGCAACAGTGGCTTCCCTTTCTTAGGCGCTTTTCCCACGTGCTAACGTCCCTGCACGCCTCAGTGTGTTCCATCCAGATGCCTTACAAGGTAGGTGGCTGTTCTGTCCCACTCTGTTCTACACAGGAGGGTGAGCCTTTAGTGACCACACAAGCTCAGAACCCTGCTGTAAGGAATCAAGAGCTGCCCTGAAGATATATATTAACACTATGCACCTTTTCTTCAATAAAATTTTTCTATCACACCGATTTAAAAAGAAAACAAATTTAAGAAAACATCAAAGTTACAGAGAATTTAGTAGGACTGGAGAATTTATCTGAGGCGATTCTTAAGTTTAACAGTTTCCTGGAAGAGACCCTTTGCTTCAAGTCGCCATAGTTAGAGGGAAAACGCAAGATATCCACTTAAATTTAAATTTCCAGATAAGCAATGGGTATGGGTAATGTTTAGCATAAGTAAGTCCCATAGAGCATACAGAATAAGTATATAGTGTACACTATGTGGGACTTATGCTAAACATTATTCATTGTTTATTTGAAAAAAATACAATATATGGGACATACTTATACTAAATGCTAAACATTATTCATTATTTATTTGGAAAAAATACAATATATGGGACATACTTATACTAAAACAAAACCCTATCCTTCATCTGAAATTCAAATGTAATTGGCATCCTGTACTTTGGCAATTCTACCTTTACTCATTTTATTTTCTAACAAGATAAAGCAGGAAAATAATACTGAAAATAAGAGCAATAAAAACAATTACTGTTTCTGCTCCCCAGGAACTGTCTGTTCTTTGCATAAATTATCTCTATTCTTCAAGGGAACCCTGTGAGGTAAATATTATCTCCCATTCATAAGTTATGAAAACTGAAACTCGGGATGAGTAATTTACCCAAAGCTACACAGCCAAAAAGCCCATCTTTTTTTCAAAACGCTTATCATCATCTGACATAAAATATTTTGATTTTTTTCGATCTCCCCACTACAAAATAAGTTCTATGTCTCCAGGAACCTTCCAATGCCCCAGTTTGTCTGATTCCAAGAACAAAGTTTCCTAAGACCCACTCTGTCTGTGAGATGTTAAGTTAGAGCTGATCCATAGTAGTTCTTAACTGAACCCCCAAGGAGCTGCCAGGGATCTGGAAGCCCATCTTGACTTTCCTGGGCTTCACATCCAAGGACTTTTTGTGCCAAGTCTAGTTGATTCCCTGTGAGGTTACTGAGACTTTTGTATTATTGCTTTTTTTTTTTCTGTTCACTTGAAAATAACTAAGGATAAACAGAAAATAGCAATGGCTTGTGCAATTTCAGTCTCCAAGTCCCATGCATTTTATTCTAAATGACAATATTTAACAACAAAATTGCTTCATTTCAACCTCATTGCATTTCTTCAAGTGGGAGTACTATAATTTAAAAATAATAAATGCAACAGAGTGAATATATTGCTTTCATTAATCCCAATACTGCTTATTTTCAGCACTTTTAAATTATTTGGGTGTGCTCAATAGATTTAGTTGAAGTGGAAAAAGAATCATTCAAATTTCAGACCATTTGCAATTATCAATTTATCTGCTGTTTTCCAGCCAAGTAACTGAACTTCAAAGTAGCATTTAGTTTGAATGATTTCTTCCCCACCTCCTGCCTTGTATAAAACAGTGAATTAGTCAAGTAAAAATGTCTGTGGAATTGAAGGTGCTATAAACAAGGGCATCACATCCTCTGAATTATCAGCCAGTACCGGTGCTGTTGATTGCATGTCATGGCATCCCAAGGACATCCAAGTGACAAGGGAAACTTCCTGCCTCTATGTCCAAAGTGAAGGAAAGAATTAAGGCAATGATCTAAACATTTCATTTCCCACCTTGCCTTTGCTTGATTTCCAGAAAATTAAAACAAGGCATGAAATCCTAAGGTCCATAAGAACCAGAACTTAAATTTGAAATTGCCAGATAATAGTACAGGATACTTTGTTAAAGCTGAATTCCAGAAAACTGAGTAATTTTTCTTAGTACAAGTATGTCCCAGATAGTGCATTCTATATTTTTATCTGAAGAATCTGGGGACCTCAAAGGGGACCAAGGCTTGGTATCTTATTAATTTACCTGGTGCTGTTCTTTAAATACACATGGCAGGGACTAATTATAAAGTCTGGAATTCATTGAGTGATTGTTATGTGCTGAACATTATTCTACATGCTTTGTATTTACTATCACCCAATCCTCACTGCAGTCATGTCAATCAGATATGTTGTTATCCCATAATACAAATACAGGAAAATGAGGCTTAGGATTTGCCTACAATCTCAGCAAACGTGGTGGTAAGTAATGAGTGGTGGTGGAGACAGAGACCTTTCTGATTTCACTACCCCATTGTGCTTTCTAATTAAGTGGAAACAAATGACCAGTTGCAGGTGGGAAATCAGTGACCACTCTACTTTTCTTTAAGGGGACAGATGGAGTCTTAAAATCAGACGGACATACTCAGCATTAAGCTTTGCATTGTGCTCAATGCATACATCCAGTACTCATCTTCTTGGCAAATGAACTGGCCCTTCCCCTTATTAAAAGGAACCTCCCAACTCAAAGAAAAATAAAAATTCAAGGCATGCAATGCAAGGGCAGGAATTGGGCAAAACTTCAAATGAGTTAAAGCGGTTCTCAAACAATTAGTTGTTTTGAATTCAGTAAAATTGTTATTTCATTTAATTTTCAATTCATTATGGGTTGCCCCAAGATGTTAAACCTTAATTTAGGGGGGGGGGGTGAGTTTCAGATTTGCTTAAATTTAAGCTCCATTTCCTAATTGAATAATGAGCAAGTTCATTTGCAAACAGACCAGGTTCCAGGCTGAGGGTCTCCTAGTAAACATTTCTTCTTAAAAATCGATTGCTTCTAATTATTGAAAAGATTATGAAGCAACATTTTGAGAAAACCCCAAAGAAGAAAACAGTGCCCACGACACGGCACAACTGTTTTCATTTTTGCACATTCCTTTCCTGTTACTGATTTCTGAAGTGGCCAGAACTGACAGAGATTCCACAGAGCTTGTTACAAATGAATTCATGGTTTCTGTCAAGAAGAAACTGCCAACATAGAAGAAAAGGCAGATGAGGAAAGGAAACCCATCTTGCAGTTTGAACCAATTTTACTTTTGTTCTTTAAAAAAGATAAACAGGGCATGCAATGAAGTGTTAAGTAGCTTTCTCTTCATTCACTATAATTGTTCTCCTTCACTTCAAAGGCAGTGATAAACTGAAAACCAGTTTCTGGGTTCTGAAATAAAGAGGTCCGAACACCTGCCACAGAATTAATGGAAAGAGACTTAACATTGAGGTGGTGCTTCTCTGTCCATCCAGAACTTGCTGGACACTCATGGTCCTAGACTGCATGCTAGAAATTAGCAAATATATATTAAAGTTGAACTTGCCATTCTGTGACAAAAGTCTGAATGGTTGCAGGCAGATCTTTATATTAATGTAATAAAATTATTGACAAGAAAGAAAACAGACTCTCTTCCCAAAGTGACTGCCTGGACACAGGATAGTTTTCACGTGTGCCTGGAAGAACTGTGGATATTTGTCAGGGCTTTCTCCTTCAATCAGTTAGCAGTGCTCCTGGAAATGAGATGACTGGTGAAATACTTCAAGGAAACAATTCTTTGCCAGAGAATGAAGGAAATAGACCACAGCCCTGGCAGAACTGCCTTGTTATGTAATACTACAAATTGTTCAACCATGGGATCCATGCAGGGGCTGTGGGGAGCAAGCTATACTAGCAGAGTCGAGTGATTTACATTTGAAAGCCACAGCTGGTATGAAAATAAACATTGAATCAGTTCCTTCCTCTAACTCCATGTTCCATTAGAATAACTATGGTAGGTGACATTTTTCACATTTTAATTGGTGTTTTGCTGATTTTATCAGAATTTCTGCTGATCGAAGCAAATAGGCTATTTATTTATTTTGCAATGAAGCTAACTGTTCACTGCAAGTTTAATGTACTGTAATGAATTTTAAATATCCTCCTAGTCAGATTACAAAGTGTTTGAATCAAGACGTCCTTGTTCCACTTAAATTATTAATTACTCAAATGGACAAAAGGTAACTTTCAGATAAAATGTCACATTTTAAATGGATCAATTAGATGGAAATATTAGGCTTGCATTAGAAGGTATCGGAAAATAACTGTTTCCCCTGCCATCTCCTTAACTCACTCGTACCTGCTTGGTTATTAGACATATGATAAATACTTTCATTATTAGTTTATTTTCAGTAGCTTACAGAACAATAAGTTTTTATGTTATTTACACTCCAGTGACTTTGGTTTAATTGGCTTCTTTTATGTTATTTATATAAATATAAATCATACTGGGTTTTAAAGTATTAATGATGCATTTTATGTTGTAATGCTGTTTTTGTCCAGACTAGCACTCTATAAATTCACACTATCCATGGGTAACAGCTAAGGAATTTTGCAAAATCTACTTCCAAAGTGGAAGTAAATGCACTCTGAACCTTAGCAGAACTTCATGCATGGGGTGAAAAGATCTACCAAATTACATTCTATTTGCAATTGAGTTAGCAAATTAATTTATTCAAATAGGGCAATTCTCAGGTCTGTATGCTTGGGAAACAACATAGATTTTTTTTTTTTTCAAGGCACCATAACAAAGCAAAGCAAAAAAAAAAAAAAAAAAAAAAAAAAAAAAAAAAAAAAAACCACTTAAAGAAAACTGAGCTTTGAGTCTTGGTCCTGCCAATTGCAGGAGTGGGTAGAGTCTACCTCCACCACTCCCAATGATTGCACCTGACAAGTCAGGAGGTTGGTTGAAAGGTCTTCTGGCTCCATGTAAATTTCTGCAGTTCTAGGTTTTTATATATACCCATTTGGTGATCTTTGGACATTTTTCTCTCAACTCCTAAGATGATTCCATGAATAAAGAGAGTTATCTTATGTAGTTTACATTTTAAAATAAACTTTTAGATATAAATAGACTTTTCCGAGTGACTCTGTGCATACTGGCTTCTTTCAGGGATGAAAAAATATATTAAAAGGGCTGGGGTATAGCTCAGTCATAGAACACTTGCCCAGCACACAAGAGGCCCTGGGTTCAATCCCCAGTACTGCAGAATAGTAATATTAATAATAAATATATGCAAAATAGAGTCAACCAAAGATGTTTTGGATGAACAACTGGTGTCTTTCAATTGTTGGTCAAAAAGCAATGCCCCCAGTGTGTGTGTGTGTGGTGGAGGACCACAAATAAAGAGGTACATTTAAACTAAATAATCACAGAGTAATGTGACGGGAAGGGATGGTTGGGTTCATTTGGGGGAAATTAGGTGCCCATCCAAAACGGAGTCTTGCTCTTATTGGTGACAAGATAGCACATGGAGAATGATGAGGTGCTTCTCAAGCCTTCGTTTCTAAAACGTCACTGGTGCCCTACTCAAACTCGGGTCTTCCTAGTGAGGGGTGTGGGATGTGAGCCGCAAAACCTGCCTTTGTTGCTGTTTTAATGTTTTCAGTTTTCAAAGCACCCAAAGAATGGCAGGACAAGATGATTTTACTCTTACATATATATCCGATACAAGAACTCTTGGAATTGAAGAGATCTTCCTTGAAAGAAAACTTTGATCAAGTTTCTTAATCTCTCAGCCCTTATTTCCTTATTTGTAAAATACAGATGGTGGTAATTCTTTCCTTATGAGGTTGTTCTTAGAAATCAATGAGGTCTGTGGAGCCCTAGCACGTACCTTGTTCCTAATAGTTGCTCAATACATGGGTATTATTATAATGCATCTTCAGAGTGGCTACTCCAAACTCTAGAAGGACGTCAACCCATCAGTCATGCTGCTAATTGGGGCATATTTTCAACTCAGATGGAAACTACAGGGGAATAACAAGTGTTTGTTTAGTAAGAATTATGTCACTGAGGAGGAAAAAGAACCCCTGATACTGAAAAAAAAAAAAAAGCACTACACAACACCCTTAAAAAATAACTAGTAGGCAATGGCAGCTGCTTTCAATATGAACTGAATGCTGTCTTAAAAGAAGGTAGGAGGATCAGCTGGTGGAAAGAAACTAAAAGAGATGTCTCTTTTGGGTTTGTACTGGAGCTAACTAGGGAAACTCACATGGCCACGTTGATGAGTGTGGCATAGGTTAACTTCCTTGCCTGGATAGGCTTTCAGCTTACAGGACACTTAGGAATTTTCTCTGTCTGCTGGGCAGCTCAGTGGAGCAAGTGGTTCAGATGTAATTGTCTATTTTCCAGATGAAGTTATTGAGGCTGAGAGAGGTAAATGGGTTTGCCCATAGCAGAGCTTAGGCCAGGACTTCCTTCTCTTCACAGAAGCTGCCTTGCTGAGTAGTTGAACCTAATGAAAATAAATAGATAACAATTATGAAATAATTCATTGGATCCTCCCAACCATCCTGAATAGGTGGATTTACTACTATGGACTTCATTTTACAGAAGGAAACTGAGGCACACAAAAGTGGTGATTTATGCGTTATTATCCATAGTTGAAAATGTGGGGTTTAAAGACAGAAAGTCTGGCTCCAGAGTTCACATTCTTCACAGTGTACTCTACCTCCTCTGCATGGACCAGGATTGACAGTAAAGTATGGTTCTCAAACCTTAACAAGCATCACAGTCACTGGGTAGGCATGCTACAACCCTGATGACTGGCACCCTGCTGCCAGAGCTTCTGATTCAGTAGGTCCTGAGTGGAACTGACATTCTGCATTTTTAACAAGTTCTCAGGTTGATGCTGATGGGTAGGAGGCCACCCTTTGAGAACCAGGGGTCTACACCAGAGGTAAACTAAATGGTTCCATAAGGACCATTGGCCCCCCCAAAAAAAGGCTAGTAAGTATCTGACCTGGATAGCATAACCCAAACCTGCAGCACTTGAGTAGACTTGTATCTCAAGGCTTCTGAAGGATTCAGGAAGTACAAAAGGAAATCACTTTCTTGGATCCTCATAGAGGACTCCTCTAGTAAACATAATGGCTTTGTACAGCTATGGCCATTTCTAGGGACTGCGGATAGGGAGCAAGAAAAATCACTGGATAGCTCCCGGTAACTACACAGGTGCTATCAATTAGAATGATTATAGAGGAAGCCTGGAAATGGACAGAGAAGGGCAGTTGGAAGGGAAAATAGGAGCATCATCCTTTTGCCATCCTAATAGGGGCGGGGGGCGCTGAAGGAAGACAGTATTCAGATCTCTAGAACTATGGCTGCTTTCCTAGAATTTTTGGTGTGATGATTTTAATGACCAAGGTGGCAGTTTGGTAACATTTGCTTTAAAATGTCCAGGCTATACTGAACTTGCTTATTCATTTGCTGACAGGTTGCAATGAAAATAGCACAGCAGTGAAGAATACAGTAAAGACTTTATGTTCTTGTGTGCTGCCATTGAATATTTAATATTGTTGCCCAAGTGGCCTTGTCATTGCATTCATTAAACTTCAAATGAAAAAAAAAACACTAATCATTCTGGTTGATTACATTGTTCATATAATAAAAAATAAATAAAGTCTGAATGGTGGTAATCAACTTTGCACAGAATCTGGTGCCTCACCGTTCACCTGCCTAGAGGTCGGTAAACTCCACCTTCAGGTACCCTCAACTGTGCACATCCAGGCGCCTCACATCCAAGTCTTCATAGAGCTCCGCAGTCCTTGAGGAGGGGATCTGCTCTGTGTCAGCTTAGCTAAATATCCAAGTCACTGAACTTAATAGAAGACAGGAGTACTTGGCTGAGAACCCAGGGCTGGTGCTTATCAAATTCTCATTTGGGAAGAAACACATCTGGGGAGGATTTCCTGAAGGCAAGGATATTCTTCTTCCTCTTGTCTACCATGGTACAATGTTGGGTAAACCACCAGAGTCAGGGACCCAGTACCATTATTTGTCCATCTCCCCACTGCTTTACTAAATTGCTTTACTGAATCGTTTCCTTCAGCGTTTACCATTTACTTGCACTGAGCAGTGTGAAAAGATGGCTAGAAAACCTTGTACTCATATTTACTTTAATGAGCAATGGATTGCAACATCCTTATGTTACACATACAAATCTCTATAAAAAATTTCAAACATACAGAAAATAATGAACTCCAAAGAAGTCATGAAAAAGTGACTTTTTGCCATATGTATTATTTTTGAAAAATAAAATGTTATATAGTTTAATGCTCCTCTCCAAACCATTCCAACTCCCCAGAGTTATCCACTGCTCCAGAATTGGTATGTATCTTTCTTATCCACATTGTGTATGCTGTCAATGCACATTCTAGGGTGTACAAACAGTATGTAATATGTCTTTGAAGTTTATGTATGTATCATACAACATCTCTTTTTGCACAGAGTAGGCTCTTTATGAAGACACTGAGAAACTTACTGGGCCTTATGCTGAACTTCTTATTTGTTTTTCATGTGAACATCATGGGACATGAAAATGGTATTCCTCTCTGTACAGAGGTGGTTGGGAATCTGGACTCCAGTTCGTCACACTGCTTTATCAATTGTGGGAACTTGCAGTCACATTGTGTTATCTACCTCATTGAAACAGTGCATCAGCTTATTTGCCCATGCACTCATTTTGCCATTTAATTTCTTGACACTTGCATTTATGTTTTTGTAGGAATAAAATTATTTTCATAATTTTTTTGAGCTCTACCTCTTTTTTTTTTACCCCCATTCAATGCTTCCTCAAATTACACAACACCTGCCACTCCTTTACCCCTAAAAAGTTGAACAGGACAATTGATGTTGTGCTTAGCAAAATTAATTTTATAAATATAAAATATGGATGCATCATCTGTCAGTATCCAAGAACATGGATATAAATGTGCAATGGATTTCCATGTTAAAAATACTTCTTAGCTGGGTGCAGTGGCACACGCCTATAATCCCAGTGGCTAGGGAGGCTGAAACAGGAGGATCTCAAGTTCAAAGCCAGCTTCAACAACAGCAAAACACTAAGCAACTCAGACCCTGTCTCTGAATAAAATACAAAAATAGTCCTAGGGATGTGGCTCAATGGTCGAACAACTCTGAGTTCAATCCCTGGTACCAAAAAAAATAAAAAAATAAAGTACTCCTTGCCCAGAAGTGGATATCTGTAGTTTATTCTCAAGTCCAAAACTTATTTTCAGTAGTAGAAAAAGCCTTAGAATAGAGGCTGATGGGCATGTATCATACTATTTTTATATTTCTGAGCTAAAAATGATTGCATGGCATAGGATAAGAAGGAGCCTGGGGAGTTATTAGCAAAATAAGAATTTACTGTTTATCATTTCCACTAGCATAAGAATGTGAATTCTATCTATAAAGAGAAGCATAGAAAGGATGTGTTTTGTGAATAAGGTCTCAAAGCTATAGATAAGGATCTTTGAGAGTCATTGTGTGCGGCGTGTTATTAAAATTTCAGAACTTGATGTTTTACCCTTGGAGCCTTGACTCAGTTTCCCTCTGACTTACAGTTAAGCATGACTCTAGGACTCTTCCTAAAAGTGATCATTCTAAACACATCTGAACCCATTTTCTCAGGGCTGAGTTAGCCACCTTGACTGGCTTTTAGCCTCAAAGATAATCACATGATCCACCAACTTCCACCAGGAGACAAAAGAATTACATACTAATTTTAGTATAAAACAGCATTTTCAGGTATTATTAGACACCAGGGAAATATTTGAATAGGGGTAAATGATTCTATAAACCATAGAGACAAATGGATCTTCACAATTTGTTATTTAAAAGCAACAAAGATGAACCTTTTTTTTTTTTTTAGAGAGAGAGAGAATGTTAACATTTATTTTTTAGTTTTCGGCGGACACAACATCTTTGTTTGTATGTGTTGCTGAGGATCGAACCCAGGCTGTACGAATGCCAGGCGAGTGCCCTACCGCTTGAGCCACATCCCCAGCCCCAAAGGTGAATCTTAATAATATTTGCTAATCATCTGTGTGTTCAATTAGGACTATCTTTTTCATACTTAACATGTTATAAGTCCAATATCTACATAAGTTACTGTGTTAATATACAAATGTAGCTTTTATATGCTGACCTTACTAATGTCATACCTCATTCACTCATTCATATGAATATATGCTCATAAGCATATATTCATGTATATTAAAAAGCATTTTCTGAGCTTATGTTGTGTTGTAGACACTCTTGGGTACTGGAAATACAAAGATGAGTGAGGCCTCTACCATGCTTTCAAAAAACTTACAACTAAGGCAGAGAGAGAATTACAAATAACTAGTCAAATATGATAACTGATGTGGCTGATGAAAATATGGTGTTCTGAAGATACTGACAGAGGAGTAATTAATCCTGCTGAAGCCAACAAGGAAAGTCAGAAATAGTAAGCTACATTTGAATAAGAATAACTTAAGAAAGCACTTTCTGACTCTCCAAGGCAGATTTAATCATCCTTTATTCATCTCCCCAGAATAATGCATATTATCTCCATTAGATTTATTATCATATTTCATTATAGTTAGGGATTCCCATGTCCTTGGATTTTAGGAACTGAAAAAGGGCAGCAGGGGTGGGGGTGCACATTCAGTGCAGTTGCAAAGTACAGGTTACAACCTTAAAAGTATTCTTATCAAAGTGCTCAGTCTGAGTCTAACCAAACCTCTCAACCTTACTTTGATTTGAAGAAAATATGAGGGATGAATGAACAAACAGTCAACACTAGAAGGAAGTAAATAGACAAATATCAAATGCTGCATCCTCTATAAGAAGGCAGAAGAAAAAGGAGAAGGCAAGACCAGGCAGCAGCCAGGAGAAAAAGAGGGGAAAAAATAGGGGGAAATAAAGTTATCAAAGAAATTTTTCTTACACTGAAGAAAACATTCACTTCCCTCAGGATTCAACATTATAAAGTAAACAAAGTTTTTTTCTTCTTTTTGAGTGAAATATATGTACCCAGTTTTAAAGCCAGTGAAGAAAGAACTCACATTTCTTTCATGTAACTTTTAAACTTTTCCTGTAATTGACTATTGGTCACATATGTTGACATTTTTGGTTTATTTTCTTAATGGTAATGTTTTTAAATTTTGATTTGCAAATTTATCTTAAATTGGATTTTGATCTCTCTTCCTTTTTCTCCTGCCCCTACCTCTTCTACCTGGCACCTTCTCTTGGGAAACAGCTTATACTGGTGGCTCTGGCTCCCATATTGTGATAATAAAGATGAACCCGCCCTCAGCCCCCCCCCAAAAAACCTGGTAGCATCTTGGCTGCATTGTCTTTCTCTTTCCCTCATTATCCTGGCAATTCTTCACAAAGTGTCCTATAAGAATTGCACTGTTTGTCAAGTTGCATAAACTATCCCACTGGCATTTTGAGATTGACTTGATTTTTAAAGGAGATAATTGAGATGATTAATATATATATATATATATATGCAATACTGAATCTTCCTATCTATAAATAGAATATATAGCTTACTTTTTGGTCTTTTTGTATCAATTAATGAAGTTTATAAGTGATTTTCATATTCTTGCACTTTTTTGGGTTTTTTTTTTGTTTTCTTAATTTTCCAAATTAGCTATAGATATATAGAGTTCTTGATTTTTATGTCACTCTTATATCCAGCCAGCTTCAAAAACTCTTATAATTATTTAAAAACTGTACATAATCTAAATAGTCATCAATAGGAGAATGATTAAATTAACTAGGGCACATCTATTCTATGGAACATTGTATAGCTATTTTAAAATTATATCGATTAAGTGGAGGGGATGCAAGTAAACTTAAAAAAGGTGCAGAATAATATAATTTAATTAAAACACAAAACTATTCTGTGTTAATGTATGCATTACAATATATTTCATAATTTCAAAAATGCATCCCAATGTTAACAGTGATTGCCCTTAGGTAGGGGAGCATAGGGGATTTTTTACACTTTTATACTTTATATATTTTGTATTCGAGTTTTTTTCTAAAATACAAATTTATGTATTGTGTTTGTGATTACAATCACTTTTAATGTAAATACAAGATGCTGGGAAATAGACAAGTTGATAAAGATTGACCTGGAGGAAGCTCTAGGGAGACTAGGTAAAAGTCCATAGAAAAGCCTCACGGGTCATTAATTTCTACAATATCTTTAAAGTCACTTCCATTTGGCTTTGGAAAATCTGTGGCACTACAGAACCCATCAAGGGGCATTACCAGCATGTGTTAGAGCAGAAAATGAAGATAAAATGTAATACAACTGCCCAGTGAAATCACTAGAGACATCCCATTCCCAGTGCCTATTTCCTGTGACTCCTCCTAGGAGAGGGACACAGGCTAGTGAAGGGTCTAAATGAATTAGCCAGCTAAGTGAATTGGATCATTTTCATCTCCCCTTTCTCATTGCCAGGTGGAAACCAGGTGAGCACAGCCCTTGTTTCCTAGGTCTCCCTGGTGCCTACAGTTGCTCTCCAGAAAGTCTTCTAACCTGAATTTAGAAAGAGGATCCCTGTTGGTTTGACTGAATCAGGTGGTTGGAGTCACCAGCATTTGCCTTGAAGCAAGGCTCTTCCTTGGCTTGGCACATGGTCTTCATGGAAATGTCCGCGTATGGGGTTGTATGGCCTACACAGTACTCTTTTGAATGAGACTTGTATCTTAATGTGTCATGACCAAGTTTTGGTAAATGTGTGGGCTAGGCTTTTATTTGTATAACACATTAAATGGAGATCAATGGTGAGCAATTAGCACAGTGTCTAGCAACCCTTCTCAAAGTTTAATGTAGGCATTGCCTTGGGATGCTGATTCAGGAGGTCTGCGGTTAGACCCTTGAACTTGAATTGTAAGAAAGGTTATAGAAATGTGATTGGTTCAAGAGCTTCACATAAGAGTTTACTGTATAGCATATGAATTGTACTTAATAAATATCTGTTGAATGAATCCTATTCTTTTCTGATCCCCAGAAATTTGAAACCTCCTTCCTCTTTGTTCTCCTCTAGAAAAGACTGTAAGGAATGTGCACTCTCTAGTAAAAAAAAAAAAAAAAAAAAAAAAATCTAAATGCTTTCTAGAAAGTTAACACTCTCAAGAAATTGTGTTTTATGAAATTTCATGCTTCCTGATTCTACTCACATGGAGACAGGACTCAGGGCTGCTTTTCTCTGTTTCTCACCATGTGCATCCTGATCTGGTCACCCTTTCCCAGCAACATCTGGCCCATTTAACAGTTTTTTCCCAGCACAAGTGCCCCGCTGAGGCTGTAGGTCAGCCTCTCAGACCAGGCCACAGGGGGAGCAGGAGACCCCTCTGCAAGAACAGGTTCTCTCCTGAGCCCTGAGCCTCTTTCCTCCTGAGTTAGTGACTTGGTCAAGCACAAAATTTAACAACCATAAAAATTAAAAATCAAGCAGCTCACAGACTCCAACCCAGAGGTGTGTCCTAAACTGAACAAGTTTTGAAAATTAACAGGGTTAGTACTTGAGAAATGTATTGCCTAATTAGTTTTCCCTTCCATTGGAGGAAAAAAAAATAACACAATGTTTACCTATTGAGCAACAGTGAACATGCCTCATCAATTAAAACCTCAAGCCTGGTCCTTTTGGGGTGTACATATAGAGTAGAATCAAAAGCCAAGTCAGAAAATGATTGACATGTGTGTTGAAATAGTCCTTTGCAATGATAAAGGCATGTCTGGAATGGAGATGTTACTTTTGTTCTATGAAATCATGTTTTAAATTTTAAGACTTGTTCAAGATCACTGAATTCTGTAGACAGAAAAATTCTGTTGTGATCAATTTAACAGTTATTCTCGCTTATTGGCTGCTCAGCTGGGAGCTCTGGGCAGTATAATGTTAAGGGAATTCACAAGGGGGTTGTAGCACGTGCACATTAGCAGAATAGATTGGCCTGTGATTTGTAGCGTGAGCCTGGTTTTACAGGGAGCATTTTCCACCCACCCACAGCTCTGTGGTGATGTTGGAATCTGTCTAGTCGGTGGAGGATCAGTAGCTTAAGGAGCTAATGAATATTCATTTCTTTTCCCTGGGTACAAAGTAAAATAACCAGTAATTAGTATAATATTTAATACTTCTATTCAAAATAAATAAATCTTTTGTAAAAAAAAAAGCCTAATTATTATAATGTAGCAAATTCTGCATCTATAACTGGAGTTAGATGTGGTGTTTTGAAATGCTTCTAAGCCCTAATTTACATGTTTTGAGATTAGTTAATTATTCCCCTTGTATGCATAAAACAAAACTCTAAATTTCTACCTGCATTTATTATTCATTTTTCCCATCTCCCAAGTTTAGCTGATTCTAATATTTAAATTTGTGGGTTTTCTTTTCTTTCAACCAAGTTATTTGTATTTTGAAGTAAGGTTTTGACTTTGGATTCATTCTGGTCTCCCCCTTCTTTTGTTCCACAGATTAGAGACATATGTGCTTATGAAGATTGCTAGGTGCTCCTCACCTGATCCTAGGTTTATGTGGCAAGGTTCTGCTATCCTGAGTTTTTAAAAATCTGGACTTTTGAGCACATGAGAGACATTGTGCAGGATGTTTTCATGTATGATTATGTTTTTATTCTATGATAATCCTGAGATATTTGTTTTTCTACCACCATCTATAGATTAGGAAACCGAACTCAAAGACGTTCACTCCCTTGACACCAAGTGTAGGGTTCTAAATTATTCATGTATCTGAGTCCAAATCCAGTTTATGTCACAACTACAAAGTTCTAAAGTCCACTCTTCCCAGATGCTAAAGGGAGAAAGGTTTGGGAGAGGTGATAGTATGCTGGTTGCTATGGTTTGGATCTAAATGTTTCCCAAAGCACATATGGTAAAGACTTGGTCAGCAGCCTCTGGGGATAGTGGAAAGTGGTGAAACTTTTAGGAGGTGGGGCCTAGTGGAAGGAAGTTAGGTCATTAGGAGCGTGCCCTTGAAGGGGATATTGAGACCCTTGGCCTCTTTGCTTCCTGGCTGCCATAAGGTGAGCTGCTTTGTTTCACCACATGCTCCATACCACGACATTCTACCTTGCCACAGGCCCCAACAGCTGACCATGGACCGAAACTTCTGAAACCATGAGCCTCCTTTGTTTATCTCAGGTATTTTATCATGGTGACAGAAAGCTGGTATATTAGAATTAGGCTTGGGAACCTATGGGAACCAATGTCTGCTAAGTCTGGGAGCAGTGACCCTGTAGGCAAATACTTTCTGTGCCTTTGATAAACAAGGAAGCTTCTGATCTATAGCATAGGGTTTTTGCAGTGATGCTGGCTAGTGCCTCTCAGAGTTCACATTCTTGCTCATGCAAATGGATAGATATATGTTGGATTCAGTCACAGTCTATGAGGGCCTAGATGATTCATTGTGCTACAATTTCTTAATAAATGCAAATCCTGACACGTAGGGAATTTGAATGAATCACCCAGTGTCGGGAGCAGAGGCAAGAACATCTATTTTAAATTCATTTTAGAGACTTCCAGGACAACTAGAATAAGATTCAGAGTTCTTAACATGGCCCACAGGCCTCATGCAGTCCAGCTGCTGCCTGCCTTTCCCAGCCTGGCCTTAGCACCCTCCTGCCACAGCAGTCTCCTTTCTGTCCCTCTAAGTTGCAAGTTTGTTTCTGCCTCTGAAGCTTTGCATTTACTGTTCTCACTGCTTAGAGAGCTCTTTCTTCTTGTCTCCACATGGCTGTCTCTTTCTCATCTTCAGTCCTTGGTTCAGAAACATTCTCACACACAGCTTCCCTGATCCCCTGCCTAAAGGAAACTCCCTCCCCATCTTCCACGTGACCCTGTTTATTTGACTTCAGAGCACTTTTCTTCCTGAAATTATCTTTTTTCATTTATTAGTAAATGTCTTATTTACCACTCTGATACCTAGAACTGCCCAAGCACATACATCTATATTAAAATGAATGAATAAAAATATGACTTACACAATTACAATGATAATTAGATTTACCATGTACAATTACACAATTAGACTTCCAATATACAATTATAGTTCTAGAGTTTGAGGGCATTTGGTAGCTAATCTGTCTCAACTTTATATTTAGTCATCTCTAGTTAATGATTTCTAATGAGAGAAAACACATTATAAAACCGCATCTTCAATTTTTACAGTCCAAGGCAGTCTGGAACTGTGGAAATCAAATGCAATTCACCTTTACTTAATTCAAATCCAAATCTATTACAAACTAACCATGGACTTTGGTTAAGCCAGTTAATCTTGCAAAGCCCTATTTCCTCATCTACAAAGGAGGTGACCCACCTGGACAAATTGTTATAGAAAATGAAACAATGTTTTCAAAGTGTCATGCATATTTATATGCACATGATATAGAGAAGGTGAGCACATTAAGGGAATCAAATAAATATTAATTTTCTTCTTCCCTATCAGCTCACCCTGTATTGCCCATCTCACACATATTTAATCCTATCTGTGAGATAGATACTCTGCATGAATCCTCCTATTTTACAGATAGGGAAACTGAAAGTAGCACTGTTAAATGATATGGTCAATCACAAGACCTACCTAGGAAATAGTCCTGCCACTGAGTGATCAAATTTTGTTTCTATCCAAAGTCACCTCTTTCCTCTGCCCACCAAACAGTACACAGATCTAACTCTCGAAATGGCAAGGTGCCCTGCTTCACCCCAGGGGACCATTTCCTACTGGAGCTGGAGGACCTGTGCCAGGGGATGAGCAAAAGTGACATGCACATTATTATATTTACTTGTCACTATTGTTGTATGTCAAGGGCTCTAGCAAATTGCTACTGGGCACTATGGTGTTCTAGCTATGGTTTTTGGTGACATGTGAGCTAATTAGCACATAAGTGATCAGTTGGATTTAGAGTCTTACTTGAGTTCAAATTCCTATTCCATCAAAAAACCCACTGTGTGATTTTGAGCAAGTTGTTTTCCCTTTGTTCCTTCTGTGAAATAGGAATAATTCCATCTGCTTTATAAGGCTAATTGGAGAATTACACATGCCCAGAACAGGTCCACCTGTAATATCTGACAGCACCACCAGCCTTTTCCTTCAGAGAGCGTTATTCTCTGGATGAAGTTGACAGAAATGTTGGAAATATCTAAGGACTCCCACCAGCACTCTGTGGCAACAAGTCAAAGCACGGAGGCTCTCCTTGTTCTCAACTTGTGCTTTGTTCTCCAAGTGTGATAAGTGAATTCTGGGAGAATTTGACAATTTACTTCTGAACACATCTTAGATAGGGTGGAAGTAATGTAATAAATTATTCTCTCTTCCCCAAGATCTTCCTGGTCATTATTCTTTAATGTAATTAGAACGCCAGATACAGAGCCATCCATCTTCATCAAGAAGCAATGGTAAACTGGGGAAAATGCTTACTGCAAAGGAACATCAGCGTGGATTTTCCATGGTATGGCAGAGATTCAAACTTTAAGAATTTGAGCTGATATGAGGGCTTCATTGTGCTTGCTTCTTAAATATGCATGTCTGGGTTTTTTTTTTTTTTTGCTTTCCTTTTAATAGATAATCAAGAGTCTATGTTAGAATTCTTCCTAAATTCTCTGGAATATACTCTTGCATATGTGGATTTCCTACTCTCAATGTGATAGTAAAACATCACTACCTGGGGTGCCCTCCTACCACCTCCCTCAAAGGTTCTGGGAACTAGAATCTAAGTTATAAGGATCATTACATGACATCTTTGGTTTTCTGGGAACTTTGTGTATCTAATGCATCTAAATGTTGTGTCAAAATATCCATTATATGGACCTAGATATTACTAAAGAAGACCTATACCTGACAGATCTATCTCAAGCCTCAAAAAAACAATGTACATGCTTCTCTCCATAGGAAGTGTAATCAGATAGTGTTATCTGAGGACCCATTAGAGACCACCTAGCTCAGAAGTTTTCTTCTCTATCTCTAATATAGTCACTGAAATTCCTTTATTTTCATTCCCCTTCCTTTTTCACTTTCTCTTTCTCATTCAGTTATTCATCCAGATGATCTTTCATGTGAATGGTTGTATCGTGGTGAAGGCAGAGATCCTAGTGATCTTGATCACCATTGTTACACTAGCATTTGGGACATGTAGCAAGAACTCAACACATTCTTTCTTTTTTTTTTATTTTTATTGTTGGTAGTTCAAAACATTACACAGTTCTTAATATATCATGTTTCACAGTTTGATTCAAGTGGGTTATGAACTCCCATTTTTACCCCGTATACAGATTGCTGTATCACATCAGTTACACTTCCATTGATTTACATATTGCCATTCTAGTGTCTGATGTATTCTGCTGTCTATCCTATTCTCTACTATCCCCCCTCCCCTCCCCTCCCCTTCCCTCTTCTCTCTCTACCCCCTCTACTGTAAATCATTTCTTCCACTTGTATTATTCTTCTCTTACCCCTCCTTTCCTCTTATATGTAATTTTGTATAACCCTGAGGATCAACTTCCATTTTCATGCAATATCCCTTCTCTTTCCCTTTCCCTCCCACCTCTCATCCCTGTTTAATGTTAATCTTCTTCTCTAGCTCTTCATCCCTACCCTGTCCTTAGTTACTCCCCTTATATCAATGAAGTCATTTGGCATTTGTTTTTTAAGGATTGGCTAGCTTCACTTAGCATAATCTGCTCTAATGCGATCCATTTCCCTCCAAATTCTATGATTTTGTTGTTTCTTAATGCAGAGTAATACTCCATTGTGTATAAATGCCACATTTTTTTTTATCCATTCATCTATTGAAGGGCATCTAGGTTGGTTCCACAATCTTGCTATCGTGAATTGTGCTGCTATGAACATCGATATAGCAGTGTCCCTGTAACATGCTCTTATTAGGTCTTTAGGGAATAGACCGAGAAGGGGAATAGCTGGGTCAAATGGTGGTTCCATTCCCAACTTTCCAAGAAATCTCCATACTGCTCTCCAAGGTTTGAGTGGACATTTACTGAAGTACCTATTAGGCTCTTGATTCCTTAATCCTTGGATTGTTTCCCAAACTTATGTTATTTACTGGGAAGAGAGAAAGGATTTCTTTTCCTCACCCAGTACAAGATTATAAACCTTTATGGTTTGAACATAAGGGGTGCCCCAAAAGTTCCTGTGTCAATGCAGAAATACTTAGAAATGAAATGATTAGATTAGGAGAGAAGTCTCCTAATCTGTCCATCCTAGTTTGAATGGTCTGACTGGGTGGTAACTGCAGGCAGGTGAGGTACTGTTGGAGGGTCTCTGGGATGTGTCCTGGAAAAGCGCATCTTTCTTCTGGCTCTTTCCCCTTCACTCTCTCTGCTCCCTGGCTGCCATGAGTGGAAAAGTGCTCCTCCACCAAGCCATGAAGTTCTGCTTCACCTTGGACCCACAGCAATAGAGTCAGCCAACTGTGAACTGAAACCATAAGCAAAAATAAACTTCCTCCACTAGGTTATTCCTGGCAGGTAATTTGGTCATAGCAATGAAAAGTTGACTAACATTGTAATTGAGACTTCTATAACAAGAACAAATTAACAAGAGGAAAAGCACTCAAATTTTTAAAATATGAGTTTTATGTGACATGGGAACTTTCAGAAACAGGGACATGTTATATTTTTACAGACAGTCATGAAGACATATGATTGGAAGAAAAAAGGATGTGATCTAATGGTAATAAATGGAGAGAAGCCTACCAAGGCTTGTTTGTTCAGGTCCTTTTTGGCATCCCTGTGTGACATTCCTCCCTTCATGATATAGGGTAAGAAACTTTCACATAAAGGTCTTAAGGGGAGAAGAATGGGAAAAGTCCAGAGGGTGATCCTCCTGTAGTTTAGGGCCAGCTTTAGGGGTCAATAGTATAGGAATATCAGAGATCTTCTGTTTGTAATGTTTTCCTAAAGGCCAAATGCCTTATTCTGGGATTGCCTTATCATTGTATACTGTCTTCTCAGTATTCTCCAGATCTGTAGGCTACTTTTTCTTCTATTTCTTTGACACTTTTATTTAAATTGACTATTCTGTATAGTTTGCTTTATCCAAACCAATGTCTATTGACTGGGAATGGTTACACACACCTGTAATCCTGGCCAAAGCAAGAGAATCACAAGTTCAAGCCTCAACTACTTAGCAGACCCGGTCTCAAAATTTAAAAAAAAAAAAAAAAAGGATGGGGTGGGGCTGGGAATATATAGCTCAATGGTAAGGATTTCTGGTTACAATCTCCAGTACAAAAAACTTAACAACAACAACAAAAAATAAAAAGATTGTCAAAACAATATCTGTGAAATTACAGAGTTGCTGGCTAGTAATATATATATATATATATATATATATATATATACATATATATATATATTATTTTTTTTAACTTTCATTAAACTTGTACCTACTGAAAAAAAAGATGCTTGTATCACCTCAAATCATACTAAGGCCTCCATTAAAATGCAAGTGATATCTGTGATGATTTTAAAATATTATTGCCCATACCTATTAGCTCTGAATCTTTCAGGGGCGGGGGGCAGGGGAAGGAGGCCCAAGTTCTCCAGAGAAAGGAGTCTGATTTCAGGGGATGAGGTGGGCCACCGTGGGTAGTGTGGAAGTGTCTGCAGTTTTTGGTTTTAGCTCTTTGAGACTTTGATTGGATAAGTCATTTTCAAGTAAAAACAAAAAGTATTTGAAAAGGGTAAAGAATCATTTATCTTCAATAATAACTATAAGGCAGCTGCACAAATTTTTTTTTTAATTTACATTATTATTAGATCAGTAAACAATGTGATGTTGAATGCCAAAAAGTAGTGTTATCATTTGGGTCTCAAATGTATCCCAAAGGCCCATGCATTAAAGGTGTGGTCTCCAGTTTGACACTACTGGGATGTGAAGGAAACTTTTAAGAGGTGAGGCATAATGGGAGGTCTTGGGTCAGTTGGGATGTGGCTTCAAAGGGGATAAGAAGAGCCCGATCTTTCCACTTTTTCAGGCCTTTCCATGATGTGGATGGGCCTCCTTTGCCGTGCACTCCCACCATGATGTGCTGCTTTACCACAGGCCCAAAGCCATGAGGCCCACCAGTCATGGATTGAAATTTCACAACTATGAACCAACGTGAACTTTTTCTCTTTTTAAGTTGACTTATCTCAGGTATTTGTTACAGTAATGAAAAACTGACTAACACGAATATGAAGAATTTACAGGAAAGGACTGAAGAAGTATCTCATTTGTTCATTCTTTCAGTTATTCAATAAATATTCAATGAAGTTCTAGCCCCATTACTAGGTATTAAGAATATGAAAGCAAAAAAACATAGTCCTTCCCTTCGTAGTCTAACAGGAGAAACAGTTACACAAACAATAACAAATAGGTTTATTACAGCAGTGATCCTTAACACAATGAAATCACAAAGTACAAAAGGATGAAGATAATGTACAACAGTGGAATTAACTAATCTGAGGAGAGCACTCTTGCAGAAGTCACATTTAAATGAAAAATAAATAAATAAAATAAAAATATATAAAAAATATAAAGAAATCTGAAGTGTAGTAGGTCAAAAGGCCACAGAACCCAGAAAATTCTATGCAGCAACACATGGAGAAGAATTTGTCTTTATTCCTAAGTATAAAGAATTGAAAATGGCTGGGTGCAGTGGGTGCACACCTATAACCCCAATGGCTAGGAAGGGTAAGACAGGAGGATCACAAGTTCAAAGCCAGTCTTAGCAACTTAGTGAAGTCCTAAGCAACTTGGTGAAACCCTGTCTCAAAATCAAAAATGGGCTGGGGATGTGGCTCAGTGGTTAAGCAACCCTGGGTTAAATCCCTGGTACCACTAACCCCCCCAAAAAACAGAATTAAAACTCTAGTGTTTCCCACTTTTCATAGGAATTCCCTTTACCAAAGAAAAGAACAAACATGGGAGACATAGAATTAGGGTTTGTGAATATAGGAAGGCTAGAGTGTGAGATCTAGGCAGATGTGTTCTGTGAATGTGAAGATGGCACTGCCCAGGCCATGGGGCCTCCAGGTCCTACTGGGGGTTCCCCTGTTAGGTCATTTAGGAGAAGTGACCATTGGCATGTACTAGTGGAAACAATAATTATTCCGTTCATAATTAACTGGCCTCCTGGTGCTTAGTTCCTCGGGATGCATCAATGTATTTATTTTTCTTTGACTGATTTTTTGCAACAGGAATTACATATTGACAAAAAAAGCAAATAGAGATTGATAAAAGAAAAGTTAGATAACAGCCATTATCTCACAACCCAGAAAATGTTAATAGCCATTATCCTTTTGGGGTATATCTATATAGAGTTGCAGATATTGGCAAAAAAAAAATTAACTTGATATTTTACTGATAAAACCCTGTTGGTAGTTGCTTTTATAATTTTTCCTGCTTTTAGCTTTCGATGGTGACTTTTTTTTTTAGAATGAACTTTAGCCTTCTGAGACAAATCTCCTAAAAAAATCAATTAGGATTACTCATCCTAATAATCCACAATTCACAATCCCTTTGAGTAGAAGTTGTTAGCCCTGGGGATTAAACATAGGCCCCATCTCAGTGCCATTGCAAGTAGCTGCTCATGTGGACAGAGGTTTGGGGACTGCTGAGGCTGGGCAGCATTTTTGCACATTTGCAAAGGAAAGAGTCACTTAGGATTTTCCTCTTCATTTCTCCTCAGTTTCCATTAATCAGAGAAATAGTAATATTCTCAAGCAGAAAAACTACTTTAACTGTATTTGGTAGGAGTTCAGTATTTTGGAGGCTGTCAGAAAAAAATTCACTCTACAGAAAGTAAATCTGTGGTTTAAGGAAGATGAGTTTGAACTCCTGACTGCAAGGTAACTCTGCTGGGGTTAGGACACAGGGCGAAACTCCAAGCTGCAATTGTTTCTCCTGTTTTGTGCTTTCAAGGTGGTTTACAATACTACCATACTATCGGGGTATTTAATTAGATGGCTGTGCTCTCCTACCCAACCTCTGGATGCTTCCAAAATCATTAGATTTTCTCTACTTGGCACCCCCTAACATCCAGAGGCCATTAGGCTCTAAACTTCCAGACCACATGGCCTCTCAGGGAGAGAGCTGGATGTAGATGGAATTATCTGAAGATTTGTGCTGGTGAAAGATTTTTTTTTTTAAATGAGCACAATGCACTTAACCAACATATTAGAGAAGGTGATTACTATCTTGCTTTTGCAAGCCCCATATTTTGTTTCTCCAAAACAAATACAACTAAAAAACAGTTGAGGTATGTATTGTTTGTGTTTACCTAGAACCACTATAGTAATTAATATACTTTGGGCATTCTTTATGCCTGAGCATTATCTTATTTATCATCTTATTTAATTCCAACACAAACACTATGAAATAGGTTCTATGGTTTGCTCCATATTACAGAAGAGGAAACTGGGTCAGGTCAAAATTTCCCCCAATCCGTATTCTTAACACCAAACTCGCCTGGTCATCCCAACTTACTTTGTTTTGTCCTTGTGACATTCCTGCAAGAGTACAGACTCTCTTGTAACATGGGAGAGATGAGTTCTGAGAGATTCTTGGAGAACTGGAGAAACTTTGCAAAGCGTGCTACCAACCATTCCTACTCTTGGCAACTCACGTTTCTGGGCTTCTAAGACCAGGACAGAATGATAGGTTTCACTTTAGACAATCAACTTGGAATGGAAACAATGTGTACAAATTTGTGGTGCTCAAAGATGATTAAACAAAAAAAAATAAAATAAAAAACCAGCCATGATTTAATAGAAGTTGCAGTTTCACTTTCAGGCTGAGACATCTTGGAGAGGAAAAAACACTAGAGCAGAGTCAGGAGACCTGGTTTGTGCTGTTCCATTCAGCTGTCTGGCCTGGGTCAAGCTCTTCATTTAAATGAGGCTTGATTTCTTCAGAGGTTAAATAAAAAAGGCTGAATCAGATCATCCTCATTCTCTCTGGGTTCTAGGAGTGTGAGATGTGTCTACCTCTGCTATCGCTGGGAAGTTGCAGAAAGAGAGATCTCTCTCCTTCTCTTCCCCTCTCCCTTTTCTCTTTGCCTCTCCTATTAGGAAAAGGCTTCTGAAAGGGCTCTTTGAGAGTCAAGGTAAGGACAAACTTGTCCTTTAGTCCAGAGTGGAGCATCACAAACCCACTAGTTGTAGAGGGCAAGTAAAAGCAGCCCTCCACTCTCACTCCCTACCCCACCACTTACCCACAAAGAGGACAAGGCCCATGCCATGCTCAATGCTATTTTTTTTTTAAATATATTTATTTATTTATTTATTTATTTGCTTACTTACTTACTTATTTGGTGCTAAGGATTGAACCCAGAGATGCCTTACCACTGAGCCACATCTCCAGCCCTTTTTAATTTTTTTTTTGTTGTTGTTTTGAGACAGGGTCTCATTTAAGTTCTTAGGACCTTGCTAAGTTGCTGAGGCTGGCCTTGCATTTGTGATCCTCCTGCCTCGCCTCTTGAGCCACCAGGATTACAGGTGTGCACCACCATACCTGGCTATTGTTCTTAAGCCTATTCTGATTTTCCCATTTTGATAGACAGTGACATAGAAAAATATTTGTCTATTATGAGGAAAACCAAGTAGGCACATTTTGCAAGTTAAACCGTGCACAGGTAACTGGGCGGGTGGTAGACTACCAGTTCACTTCCTGTGCTCTGGAGGTTAGGCCTCTTAGATCAACAAAGTGACACAGTTTTAAAATCTTGAGGAACTATTGCACTGTGGTCATGCCAGACATTCATATTCACCCAATAGTTTCCTTATGTCTGAGATCTGGCCTCCTCAAAAGTGCCTAGAGTCATTCCCAATTAATTGTGCAAAAGGAGGAAAAGCGGGGAAGGGAGCTTGACCGAGACAACCCATGAGCAGTTCACACTGATTTTGGAAGTCTCATTTCCTGGAATCTCATATTCCTTCCTGGTGTAGTACCTGGCACATACTTGAGCCCTCAAAAAGCATTCATGAAATGACAGTATTGTGGAGAAAAGAGAGGTTTTTAATAGAATAGACCAAAGAACCCTAGACCTAGAAGGCTACGTCCTGTGTCAATGATTTAGGTAGCCAGTTGATAGCAAAACTAGGCCTGAAACCCAAATCTGCCAATCCCAACACAGGGCTCATTCCACAATCTTCAACCAGTGTACTTTAGTTCTTCTAATTCATGCAACTACAAACCAATGGTCTCAGGATGCTTTCTCATGTTCAAATTGCATGATCTCATCTCACAATTGAAAGAGGTGCCTGCACCCGACAGGTAGAGTGTGATTGCTGCAGCCACACAGACCCATTTTTTCCCTTTCTGTTGTTAAATGTGGACATGTAGATGGGGCAGACAAGACATGAGGGAAAGAAGAGCTCTCTCTTCATCCCTCTGTTTGTCCAATAACTGGATTCCTCTAGGTCTGCACAATGTTAAGCAGAAGCCAAGTTGCTAGCCCTCTCTGGCATCTTCTTAGAATTACTATTCAGATGTAATGCAAAATATTTCAGCTGAGAACCAGAAACTTCTCAGGTTTTTCATCACCAGAAAGCAAAGTCTCCTCTAGCCTCGGATTTGTTCAACTCACTCACCCTCTGCTTCTTCTTCCCTTGGTTTCTCTCTCTGAAACATCATGAAGAATAGTATTTTCTACGTTGTTAGAGAAACACAACCTGAATATTTTGGTATACTTTGGTGATGTGCAAATACATGTAACTTGAAGATGTTGAAGAATAAAATTATTTGTACTAATAAGAATCAAATCACTATTAATGTTAAGGTTCTTAGAAAGTAGCTTGTTTGATTTTTTTTTTTTTTTTTTTTTTTTTTTTTGTACCTGGGATTGAACTCAGGGGCACTAGACCACTGAGCAACATCCCCAGCCCTAGCCCTACTTTTGGTATTTTATTTAGAGACAAGGTCTCATGGAGTTGCTTAGTAAGACTTTGCCTTTGCTGAGGCTGGCTTTGAACACATGATCCTCAATGCCTCAGCATCCTGAGGCCTCTGGGATTACAGGTATGCACCACTGTGCCTGGCTTTGAATTTTTTTTTTTTTTTATCGTTCATGTCCTAATGAGGCAAAGTACTCACTTCATTAAGAAATTTAAAAAAAAAATCCAGGCTTTTTCTGGCTGAGTATTTTTATCTCTAGCTCTCTATTTCTGTTATTATTAAGAATAATTCAAAAAAAAAAAGAAAGAATAAATAACCATGTACTTGTTTCCTATATTTCACAGTTGTTAACCTGTTACTTTAAATGGTTCACCAAATTCTTCATGCTGGAGTATTTAAAAGGAAATTACCAATGACGTGGCTCTCCCTTCTAAATATTGTAGCATGCATCTCTAGAAAACAAAAACAAACTGCTTCCCTTGTAACCAAAATATCATCTCACCTGGTAGAATTGTTGGAAATGACTGGATGTCATCTGGTAGCTGGTAGCTGTTCAACTTCTCACTTCTTCTCAAAATGTCCTTAATAGTTTGATCAAACTAGAATCTAACCAGGGATTGCACATTACATTTGGTTAGTATGCCTCTTATGGTTTTTAAAATGTAGAACTAAATTATACATGAAAAGGCAAAACTAGAGAGGGACTATGAAACAAGAACCTGGAATTGATAGATCAAGCTCTAGTCCAAGCTCAGCCACCCACCTGCTACCTGCCAATGGGCAAAGTACCTACCCCTGTGAGCCACTTTGACCTCAGCAGCATAATTCATTCATTCATTCTTACACTTCACAAATATGTATCAACTATCCAATATGGCCTTGTTCTAGGAAGAAGTCAGCTTCCAAAAATGATAGAATTCCATATTTATAACTCTTGTGGATTACCTCTGCCAGGATCCACCTTAGTTACCTCACCATTTTCGTGACTTAATCTATTGAGGATACAAGGCCATTTATCCTCTAGAATGTATCACAATTCTTGAATTATCTGGAGTTGCCCCCCCCGCCCCACCAAGGATATCATTCATCTTGTTCACCCTGTATTTTTTTAACCTGAAAGTATATGCAAAGGCTTGACTAAATGGGGGTGATATTTTTTGGCAAGAATGTTTTGTAGGTGATGCTGGGTACTTGGTACTGCACCTCATCAAGAAGTATATGGAATGGAACCACCATTTGACCCAGCTATCCCACTTCTCAGCTTATAACCAAAGGACTTAAAATCAGCATATTACAGTGTTGCAGCCACATCAATGTTTATAGCAGCTCAAATCACAATAGCTAAGCTATGTAACCAACCTAGATCCCCTTCAACAGATGAATGGATAAAAAGAAATCTGGTATATATCAGCCTTAAAGAAGAATAAAATTATGGCATTTGCCAATAAATGGATGGAGCTGGAGAATATTGTGCTAAGTGAAATAAGCCAATCCCCCAAACCAAAAGCCAAATGTTTTCTCTGATATGTGAATGCCAATTCATAGGGAGAGGGGTGGGAAAGAGTAGTTATTTTAGATTAGGTAGAGGGAAATGAAAGGAGGGGAGGAGGTAGGGGTTTGGAGGTAGGAAGGATAGTAGAATGAATCAGACATTATTACCCTATGTACATATATAACTATATGACCAGTGTGATTCTACTTCATATACAACCAGAAGAATGAGAAATTATACTCCATTATATATGATGTATCAAAGTGCTTTCTACTGTCATGTATAAATCATAAAAACAAATAAAAATTTTAAAAAAGAAGTATATGACATCTGGCTGTCTTGCTTTTATATGCTAAGACTGATTATGGTTTTGGATGTGATGGCCTGATGCCCCAGTGTGCACAAACAGTGGCTTGTGAGCAACTTGGGGAGGATGATGGGGATAGTAGGGTAGTATGTTGATATCGTATCAACCTGATTCCCATGTTGTCCATAGATGGTCTTTGCTCGAATCTTAGTTCTTGAGGGACCTTGGTGATTCTAATTTCATCAGTCTGTAATAGTATAAGTTCATGGCTGACATCCTGTAACAAAAGGCAAGAGAATGCATAACACGTTTATTTAGCCAAAGCCTTACATAATGTGAGAGGCTTTGTAAATGCAGACTCCAAGTACTGAGGAGCATCTGTGTATCTTTATGCTTAGGTGTGATGAGTGCTCAGTCATTGCCATTGGACAGCAGGGGAGGACCTGATGGCAATGAGGTATGCTGAAACACCAAGGCCTGTTTGCTTAGCTCCTTCTTGTCATCTCTGCATCCTCATTCCTTTCCTTTGGGTATGGGACAGGACACATAGGTCTGGACACATCGACAGGGCTTCATGGTCACCCTATGAGTTCTGACTGAATCAAAACATAATCCTTTCATTTATCAATTTCCAGAGTAAGGAGAGGGTGCAGTGCTTATTCTAGTGATAACAAATGGGGCTTGGTTTGCTGCTTTGCTTCCTGAGTATCATTAGGAACACAGGAATTTTTAGATATTCAATGAGGTTCAATCCATTACAGTCCATTATTCATTCTGATGCATAAATTGTCCCAACATTATGTGAGTGTCCCATTGGGTTGGGTCAGTGTTTAAAGATGAAAATGATGGAAAGATATTCTCAGCAGAAAACAAACCCAAGATCTTGGTGTCAGTCTGCCCTTGGGCTGGATGTGGGGTGAAGAGGGCCACGTGCACTGACTTGGGTTAATGCTCAAGAAGTCAGTCCCAAAAGTCTCAGTGAATAATGAAAAGCAAACTGCTGAGTGAGTCTTTGAATGTGCCTTCCCTCACCAGGCAAATAGGGCAGATTTACTCATCCGTGGCTTCCCAGAGATGCAGCCAGGTAGCTAATTTAGCAGGTGGGTAGACAGTGACTCAAATCTATAAAGGTAAGTCAGAACCCAGGCTTTGAGTGGGTTTCGGTTTTCATCCTATTTCAGCTGTTCTCCTAACTGAAGTTACAGCAGCCAAATCAAAATGATCTCAGCATTTGAGACACAGTAGATGAGAGGGAGGGGTAGAGTTGAGAGGAGCTGAGAAAAGCAAGTGTTGAAGAAAGAACACTGTCTTCCCTGGGTACTTATCAGCTGAGTAACCAAGGCAAGGCAGATAGCTATCTTCTGTGGGCAGAGGCAGAGGTGATGAGCAATGCAATATAGAACTGGACTAATTGAAAAGCTTGTTACTGTTGGATAATAATTGCAGGAGAACATTTGCCAGTTGTCCTATGGAATGTATCATGATTCTGGAATTATATGCTGTTTTTCTTTTGTAGTATCATTTATCTTGTTCTTTTATGTTTTACATATTATGAAATTTCCAAGAAGGACCAAAAGCTTGGTTAAATTCTGGTGAAATGTTTTTGACAAGAATATTTGGGAAACCTAATTACCTTTTAACCTGAAATAATGGCAGTAGATCATATTTATTCACTACTTAGATAATGTTTTCAACTATCTTTTTGAAGTAGGGACTGATTTTGATTTCCATTTTACAGTTAAGGCACAGAAAAGTTAAGTGATTTGCTCAAGATCACATAACCAATAAATGACAAACAGAATTTGAATTAGGGCTCCAAAGTTACATTTCTTAACCATTCTGCTGTGGATGAATACTTCCTAAAGAAATCTATAATAGAAGCCTACATCATTTACTTTCCATAGTGCACATTTGAATTTTTAAATTGGGCTTCTAGGGAGCAGAAGAACATTGGTGATGTTTTAGGCAACAATACTACTAAAGCAAAAGTTTTCCTCCAAGATAGGCTCAGTATTCTTTTTTTTTTTTTTTTTAATTTGTGCTATAGTCATCTTCTCTAGTGGGTATCTGGAGGGATTAGACCACCTGCCTGGAAAAGCAACACTGATGCTGTCTGTCATTTGCTATAACTTGGAACAACCAATTTACACACTTTGGATGGCTAGATCCCCCATCGCAGGGCCAAGGACCTTACTTGGGGCAGGATAGTCTAGTGATTACACACCGAAGGCATGCATGAGCTTGAATGGGGCTTTGCAGCTTAATTTGCATTTTATGTTAGGAGAATCTGTCTAGGGTAGCTTTAAGTGTGTGAACTTGAGAGTAAGGCTGCTTACATTTGCAAGTGATACACACAAAGCTTGGTGCACGGTAATCACTCAGGAAAGGCCAGCTATTGTTATTGGGATGAATGGCCTTCTTAGCTCAAAAGTGGGTTATGAAGAGAATCTTGGGGCTCTTCTCTAGAGATTGATAAAACCAAGAAATGCTAGGCCAGAGATTCCCAAGGAGGGTTCTAATACCACCTGCTGGCTGCAACCTACTCCGGGTGGGATGCAGGGTATTCATAACAATGACAAGGAATTCCCCTCCTTCGTCCCTGCACACGTGTTACACCTGTGTCTTGGAACAAGCTGGTGTTAATCCCAGCTCCCCCTGCCAAACAGCAAGTGTCTTTGAAGTACCACTTCCTGTGGATTCTTCCTGCTGTGCAGCTCTGCATCTTGAAAAGAGCTTTGAAGTCTCACTGACCGGCTTGAATCCCATTCTCCCCACAGAGGAACTGTGTGACTTTGGACAAGTTACCCAGCTTTCCTGAGCTTCATCTTCCCATCTGTAAAAGAGAATCAATCGCATGGGTCATGGTGAGCACTTAGAACTGACAATATATAAAACAGTGCCACGACCACTGGAGGCTCCCTCCTGTGGCCACCTCGTCAAGACCACTGAGCCTTCTTAAGAAGAGCCCAGGAAAATGGATGTCGTTTTTATTGCTGTTTTTATCAGCAGAAATGGGGCCTTAAAACAGTGAATTTAAAAATCTACTTAAGGGCTGGGGATGTGGCTCAAGCGGTAGCGCGCTCGTCTGGCATGCGTGCCGCCCGGGTTCAATCCCCAGCACCACATACCAACAAAGATGTTGTGTTGTTGTGTCCGCCGAGGACTAAAAAATAAATATTAAAAAAATTCTCTCTCTCTTAAAAAAATCTACTTAAAAAAATCACACATAACATCCCAAACAGAAATAAGAAAAGTAATAGAATTATAAATTATTGAATTAGATGATTCCATCGAAGGCACAATTTAGTCTTTTCAAAAGTAAAAGTTTGATCCTTTTCTAAAACACGTTAAGATTGATTTTTTTTTTAAATGCTTACTCTGCAGTAGTCAAATTCGTAGAGCAGAAAGTAGAATGTTTCCCAGGGCAGAGGAGGGAGAAATAGGGAGTGACTGTTTAATGGCTATGGAGTTTCAGTTTTGCAGGAGTTCTGTGGATGGACAGTGGCGATGGCAGTCCTGCAGTGTGGATCACTGCACTGTGTATATAGAAGGGGCTAAGTGGATAAATTTTAGGCTACCTGTATTTCGCCCACCATCTTTAAAAATTAAAATAAAATTTAACTGTTCAGAATATAAGTGAGCACAGTTTTTAAGTTCCCTCAACCTTTGAGTCCTGGCCAGGAGGTTGGACTGGAAGCACATCTGGCACTGTGTTCTAGATTCTAAAAGTGAGAGACCTTTTCAGGGCCAGAGTCCCTGTGTGTGGTCTTCAGCTGCCCACGGAGGCCAGTGACAGGGCATTCCCAGGATCTGGACACTTTTGTTTCATTTCTAAACCTGAGCTGCCCAAGAGGAAGGAACCTATCTGCTGAGGACTCTGCTAAAATCAGGTTTGGGAGAATTTTCAAGGAAATAGCTCCATAAATTGTGGGTAGATACAAAACTAACAGGCACATGAAAGATTTGTATTTTGAAAACAAAACCCCAGTGGGATTCTCTCAGCAGAAAATGAAAAGGTCTTCTTAACATTCAGTTGAACTATTAGAGCCATTTTTTGCTGTTGCAAGCACTAATGCAGGTACGGCCACTGCCACAGCCCCAGATTGCAGCGCAGCAAATTAGCAAGGTTTTAACTTGGCTGCAAATATCAAGCTGGCTGCTTGTCATTATGCAAAAAGGGACAGGGTGGGAGGGGGACCAGCACCTAGCGGCAAAGCACATTATAATTGTTTAAGCAGGCCCCACAAGTCATGCATTTCAATTATTTGTTCAAAGCAGCCTGCAATTAGGAGTCGCAAACAAGGCTTTTGAATGCAAAGTCAGACAATTAAAATGTTTCATGAGTGCATTAGAGAAAGAAGTTCTGAATTAGCACTTTGAATACACAAGACCTCTTTTTTTTTTTTTTCTAATCTCTAGTCCCTTTCACTCTTTGGGAAAAAAAGAAAAAAAGCAGAAAGAAAGTGAAAGGGGAGACATTTTGGGCTGTAGTGCAGATGATTTGGGTGTTTACTTATTTATATCAAATGCTTGACTAATCCGGGGAAGATTGAACCATCCTAATCAGCCCCTCGTACATTTCAATGTCTCTTGTTACTCGCCGATAGTTCTTGTCCCAGCATAATGGCCCAGGTGCCAAACCCCTCTCCTAGGGGGGTCTTAAATCACTTTAAGCATCTCTCCTCCTCCTTCCCTCACCACTCCCCATTCTTTCCTTTGAAGAAGCGGGTCTATTTGAACCAGTGATTTGTGACTTTCTAAGATTTAGGGCACAACCCCGAGCTGGTTGCTTGAACACGTGGGATGGAGGGAACCGGTACACTGGGCAGTGCTGGAGATCAGGGAGGAGCGGTTCTGTGTTCTGGGGGTTCTGGGGAGCAGCATGCTTGCCTGGAGAAGCATGAAAAAGACGCTAATTTGCCTTATTTCTTTGAAGGAAAATCAGGTGCTGAACTCCTTTCCCTCCCCCACCCACAGCCCCACCCACACATTCTCTTCCCCAACCCACAAATACCCTACTGACATGTAAATTTTATTTTATGATTTATTGTATTTTAGGGCTTCTTCGACATTTTTCATCGGACAGCAGACTTTTAAAAGAGGAGGTTATAGCAAACATAGAAAAAAATTGAATGTTATTCCTTCCACCTTTCTTCCCCCTGAATAGGAAGGCTTCCCAGGGAGCAGTGTTTGTGACAAACCAACCAAGATGGCAAAGGTAGAGAGGGCAATCCAGAGCACTTTGTTATTCGTCAATGTGGGATTAAACAGGGAAGTTTGGACGAGATGAAAATTGCCAACATTTCAGTTAAATGTGTGCATGTGTGTGCGCACGAGCCTAATTTGAGTGTCTAGGGGCTAGTAAATCTTAATTTATCATTTCCTGACTGTAGCTAATTTATGAAATATTTAAATAATCCTATTGGGTTTTTTTCCATAAAGAAAACAAATTTTAAAAATCACTTAATTCAGGTAGGGGAAAATTCCTTGAACAAAACAAAACAAACACCTTCTTACATGAGTATTTTGAATATTTCTATTATATATGCTATTCTTTTCTAATTACTTTGTCTCCAAGTAGTCATTGAGAATTTAGAGCACTGTTAAAATGCCAAGAATCTGATAGGACTGATGAGCCTTTATATGATCAATATGTTCTATTAGTTGGAACATTTTAATGTTTTTCCACAGGACATATTCCCATAGTCCCACATAAAAATAAGTTGTTTTTTTTTTCAATTAGGCCATGAATAACTGAGGATATGGACATGATAAGCATTAATGTCATATCATTTTAATGCTTGGGATCTGTAGGGACAACAAAATAGATGCTTTCTTTCTTTAATTGGCACACTTTTGAATATCTGGCTTTCTTTTCTTTTTTCTCTCTTTTTTTTTTCTTAACAACTCTGACATTTTAAATTATCTTTTAAAAAGCCAAAGTATTGAGTTGAATCATTCTAGATTGATTGGCTTTTTGTAACCTAACCACATTAGTTTTGCCAATCTGGTTTTGAAAGTAGTAAATGCATTTTTTAAAAGGACTTTTATTTTAAAATCAAAATAGCTATGCATTCTCTACTACAGACTTGTTAAAGGTAATTTACAATAGAAAGGGTGGGGGCATGTGGGAAGCCCTGCATGAAATCTCACTTTGCCGCAACACCATTCTCCTTCCCAACACCCTTTAAAACATCTCCCCTGAGTGGGACCCTTAAACCTGAAGGCAAACTCACTGAAATAGATTATTTGGGTCTGCAGTCAAACCACTGGTAAATAAATGGCAATGCGTTACAGTTGATTTCATGATTTCTATAGGCTTTGAGACTTTCGGGCCTGCTCCTTTATTTACTCACTGGGCTTGTGAGTATTGGGTCTATAACTGGCTTCTTTTTCTCAAAAGAGGTGATTTTACCAGAGGGTGTGCCTCCAAGTTGTCCCAGCATAGCTGGAGTTCCACCTAAACAGCCTGAGAGCTAGTTCAAAGGCCTTCTTAAGTTGACTTAGGGAGAGAAAACAGAAAAGAAAGAAAAAAAAAATACTCTCCCCACCCCCCACCCCCCACCCCCGCCCCCAGCATTTCCCTCTCAGGTGATTGTCTCTAGGAGATGTCACCTGAGGGTGTCTAAAAGAATGCAGGTTGCCCTTCTTCCAAGCTGCTTTTGTGGAACTTGGGCCTTGGGCCTCAGATACCTGGTGGGTTATCTGGAGGACAAAGGGAAGCAACCCAGCTATCCCTACATCATTCCCACTTAACATCAAACAGTTCGTTCCAGTTCCTTTCATAACCAAGAGGTGATGGGAATTTTGCCACTGAAATGCCACCATTTTGGGAAGGGAGGGCTGGAAGCCAACCAGCCCTTTGGGCATCTCAGTAGGAGGCAGAGAGAAGTTTCTGCTGAAGGACACCAGTACAAACGCCTTTTATGCGAGGGGACATGGGAATACTTCAAATCATCTACCTTCAAAAGCCAAGTGTTGGAGTCTGTGAAATGGAAAAACAAAGGTGTTCAGGGCTGAGTAGCGGGAGGAAGGCTTTTCCCAGCTGTAGAATTCAAGGATGATGAAAGAGAGACCCAACAGAATGTAAAACAAATTGTGCACTGGAGGGTGGAAAATACAGATTTGAAAGTTAAGTGTCTGGAACAAGAGAGATATGAGTCACTGGAATTTACAAGTTACTGTAGGAAACAAAGATAAAGAGATCATGAGGGGAGTTGCAGCGCCAGTAGCAAAATGGCATTTCGTTAACTGCAAAACTAGACGGTGGCAGAAACTGTTCATCAACTCAGGAAGGGGATAGTAATTATGGGAGACAACAGCAGATAATAACATTTACGCAGGAACCTAGGGGGACAGAATCAGGTGTTTGGCAATTATGTCAAAGGGGAGCACAGATTTTTTTCTTCCCCTTCAGCATGGTAAATCAGAGCAAATTCGGACTGGAAGGCGCTTGGCATCCAGCAGGGGAGACAGGAAAGCCTGGTCAGCCAGGAGGCCAGGTGATCCAGCCAGGGGAAGCTGCTTTTCTCTGGGCCAAACTGCATGGTCCACTAATGTCGAGGTAGAAAACACATTTGGCTTTTTGAACTTTGGTGTGTGGATGTAACTGTGTGTGTGAGGAAAAGTATCATGAACACCTGAAAACTGATGCTTGGGTCCAGAACTTGGACATCGCCAGCCCCTTCTCACAGCCTTCCCAACTTTCTGTAACAATTCCTTTTCTTTTCTCTCTACTTTTATGACCTATGTATATTTCCCTAAACAATACAGTTTCACTTTGTCTATTTTGGAGCTGCATATATTTATATAGATATAGATCAAAATGAAGTATTGAGGGAGTCTGGCATCTCTTGCTCAACATCATTTTGTGAAGTTTACAGAGATTTTGGTTTGGGGGCGGATTAGTAGCAAATCACCACTCCTGTGCTCTCTTAGGGCCCTCTTGAGCATGCCTGGACAGCATTTCCCACCTCCTATGTGGTAAGATATGGGCATGGAGTCCGACCTGGCCCAAATGAACCTCATCTGGACTGGAGATGATCTCTGGGTGATCTTGGAAGTCATATGTGAAAGATGGTGGAGCTATAAAATAGATGAAAACAGGGCTCTTCAATCACTGCTAGAATGAGAGCTGCCCAGGAAAGCCTCCTGGGTAGGAGTATCCACACGCCAGCTAGTGTGGGAGTAAGAAATAGCTTTTACAAGGTCAAATACCTGAGGTTTGGGGGTTATGGGTTACAGAAGCCAGATTCTTCTTAGCTGGTATGGAGTTGTTTCTGGTTTGGGCAATCATGGAGACAATGCCACTCTGAAGTCTTAAATTTATATCCTGATGTTCACCAGTTTGCTTTCTGCAGGGACTACACTTAGAAGTGAAGTTGCTGGTTCAAAGATCATGTATGTCTCCAATTTTATGAGATAATGCCAAATAGCTTCCAAAATTTACTATTTCTAATTTATACTTTTCACCAGCAGTATATAAAAGTGTATATATTGAAACCTGACTTTCTGATATGATCATAATTGTTAATTTTTGCCAAGTACAGAGAGATAAAATTTCCATTTCCTTGATAATAGATTTCTCACATTTTTGTGTGTTTATTGACCATTTTGATTTTCTGTTATGTGTATCTGTCCAGGTCTTTTGTCAGATTTTCTCGTGGGCTGTTTTCCTATTGGTTTATAGAAATACACACACACACACACACACACATTCTGTATAATAGGTTCTCATTAACCCTGTTTTGGTAATTAGCCTCACCCATTCTATGAGCTAATTTTTTTTTTTAGCTTTTATAAAGATATCTTTGGTAAATACAGTTTTCATGTAGTATAAGTTATTGATCTTTTCTCTTATGATTAGTATTTTTTTAGTGACTTAAGAAATCCTTCTCTAAGAATAAAATATCATTTACAAAAAAATGAGTGGAACTAGAAAACATCATGTTAAATGAAATAAGCGAGACTTGGAATGTCAAGGGTCATATTTTTTTTCTGGAAGAAAAAAAAAAAAAAGATTTGAGAGCTGGGATTGTGGCTCAGCGGTAGAGTGCTCACCTAGCATAGGCAGGACCCGGATTTGATCTTCAGCACCACATAAAAATAAAGGCATTGTGTTGTGTCCATCTACACCTAAAAAATAAATATTAAAAAAAGAAGATTTGAATATCATATGCTGGTTGTGGTAGTGTATGTCTGTAATCCCAGCAGCTTGGGAGGCTGAGGCAGGATTGCGAGTTCAAAGCCAGCCTCAGCAAAAACAAGGTGCTAAGCAGCTCAGTGAGACCCTGTCTCTAAATAACAAAATACAAAAAGGCTAATAAATATGACTCAGTGGTTAAGTGCCCCTTAGTTGACTCTCTGGTACAAAAAAAAGATCTCATGAAAATAAAAGGTAGGTCAGTAAAGTAGAGGAAGGGAATTGGGGTAAGGAAGGAGGAGAAGGAAAGAGGAGATCCTGGGAAATTAAATTGATCAAAGTATGTTGTGTATGTATACAAATAGGCCACAATGAAACTCACTATTCTGTATAATTATTACATAGTAATAAAAAAGAAATATAAAAAAAGAAAAAAGAAATAAATCCTTCTCTATAAAGAACAAATTAAAAATAAATAAAGGGAAATGTATTATTTTTTAAAAAAAGAAAAGAAATCCTTCTCTACTCAGAGGTCATAAATATATTATCTGTATTATCTGCTAAAGTCCATAGCTTTGTCATTTGTATTTAGTTTTTTAAACTATCCAAAGTTATTATTTCATAATTTATGAGATAGGGGTCTGATTTCAATTTTCCTCAAATGATGCTGAACTGTTCCAGCATTGTTAATTGAAAATTTGTCATTTTGCCACTTTGCCACTTGTATTTCAAGTGTTCAGATGTATGATTCTGTTTGTTTAATCTCTGCACCAAACTTGTCAAGAATTCTTTTCAAAATGTCTTTTTCTTTGTGGTATTATGAATTCAACCCCCAGGGTGTTCTACCATTAGCAATCCCCAAACCTTTTATATTTTAATTTTGAAACTGATTCTGACCAAATTCCTGAAACTGGCCTGAAACTGAACTTGAAATCCTCCTGCCTCAGCCTTCCAAGCAGCTGGGATCACAGGCATGAGCCATCATGCCCAGTTCTGTCTTGAACTTTTTAAGCTTTTTACATCTCCATGAATTTACAATCATCTTGAATTATCCCAAAATAACTGTTGAGGCTTGAAGTAGGATATAATATTCAGGGAGAATTGACAGCTTAATTGAGTCTTCAAAGTCATTTATATGGCTCATTTTTATGTAGATCTTTACTATTGTTAATTGATCTTTATGTATTGACTTTGTATCTAGGACTTGCCAAATTATATTAACCCTAATAATTTATCTGAAGATTTTTTTAAAAAAATTCTACTTGAAGAATCATTATCCATGAATAATGAGAACTTTATTTCTCCCTTTCTAAACTTTATATAACTTTTATATTTATTTTTCAAGCTATGTGTCACCTATCACCTCTGATACAGGATTGACTAGAAATAGATGTAGCCAGCCTCCTCATCCAGTTTTCAATCTCAAAGGGAAAGCTTTTAATACTTCACTATTAAATATTATGTTTGCTCTAGGATTTCTGTAGATTATTTTTTCTGTCACATTAAGTAATTTCCTCCCTAGTTCTGGTTTGCTAAAAGTTACTATAATTATCAAACATTAAGCTTGCCCACTGGTATAAATCCCCTGCTATGTTTTGTACCATAAGTGTTTCACAAAGGTTCTATGTTGAAGGCTTAGTCCCCACTGTTGGGAGGTGATAGAATCTCTAGGAGGTGGGGCCTAGTGGAAGGAAGTTAGGTCATACAGAAACATGTCCTTAAGGGAATATTGGGGAGCTGGCCCTGCTCTCTTTCTCTCTTTGCTTCCCAACTGTCATGACCTAAGCAGCTTTTTCACCACACACTCTCACCATGATATATGGCACTACCACAGGCCTAAAGGCAGTGGAGCCAACCAATCATGGACTGAAATCATGAGTCAAAATAACCTTTTCTCCTTGTAAGTTTATTATCTCAGGTATTTTGTCACAGTGATGGAAAGCTGGCTAAAACAACCCTACTTGATCATAATAATACATTATTATATATTTATAATATTATATAATTCAAATATTATAGGATTTTGCATACGAATAATTTCTTAAGAATTTGTTTTGCATTAGTGCTCATGAGTTTATGAACATGTTCATGTTCATGGCCTATGATTTGCCTTTCTCACATATGGTGCTTGTAAATTTTGGAATCAAAGTTATACCAGCTTCACATGAACTGAGGGTATTTCCTCTTCTTCTGGTCTCTGAAGGCTTGTATAAAATTGTAATTACATCTTAATTATATATTTTTTTAATTAATTTATTTGTTCTAATTAGTTACATATGACAAAATGCATTTTGATTTATAGTACACAAATGGAGCACAATTTTTCATGTCTGTGGTTATACACAGAGTCACACCATTCATGTCATCATACATGTACCTAGGGTAAAGATGTCCATCTCATTCCACCATTTTTGCTACCCCCAACCCCCCGCCCTTCCCCTCCCTCCCCTTTGCCCTATCCAAAGTTCCTCCATTCCTCCCATTCTCCCCCTGCAACCCCCATTATGGATCAGCATCCACACATTAGAGAAATCATTCGAGCTTTGGGTTTTTTTGGGATTGGCTTACTTCACTTAGCATGATATTTTCCAGCTCCATCCATTTACCTGCAAATGCCATGATTTTATTCTCTTTTAATGCTGAGTAATATTCCATTGTGTATATATACCACCATTTCTTTATTCATCTGTTGAAGAGCATCAAAGTTGGTTCTACAGTTTAGCTATTGTGAATTGTGTTGCTCTAAACATTGATGTGGATGTATCACTGTAGTATGCTATTTTTAAGTCCTTTGTGTATAGACTGAGGAGTGGGATAGTTAGGTTAAATGGTGGTTCCATTTCAAATTTTCTAAGGAATATCCATACTGCTTTCCATATTGGCTGCACCAATTTGTAGTCCCACCAGCAATGTATGAGTGTGCCTTTTCCCCACGCCCTTGCCAACACTTACTGTTGCTTATATTCTTGATAACTGCCATTCTGAATGAAGTGAGATGAAATCTTAGAGTAGTTTTAATTTGCATTTCTCTAATTACTAAAGATGTTGAACATTTTTTCATATATTTGTTGATCGGTTGTATTTCCTCTGAGAAGTGTCTGTTTGTTACTTTTACATTTAGTAGAACTTCCTGCAGAAGCCACTAGAGTGTTTCTTTATTAGATTTTTTCTTAAACTCTTCTTCTGATCTCTGTTTTACAACTATTCAATTTTTAAATTTCTTCTTGAATCAAACTTTTCCATTTATATAAATCATCAAACCAATAGGCAGAAAATAGTTCATGATTTCCTTGCTGTGGATTTTCTGAATATATATAATGCTGTTCCCCTTCTCCATATGTTTATTTGTGCCTTTCCTTTTTAGTTTCTCTTTTCTTTTTTTTTCTCATTCTCAGCTGTGGCTTATCAATTTTATTGACTTTTAAAATAACCAATGCTTCTTTATTTATCTTCTCTATTATATACTTCTTATACATATAATACATAAGCTTTATTGTAGTATTTCTTATTTAGTAATTTTTTTTAGTAATTCCTGTTGCCTTCTTTGAATCTTTTATAGCTATTATTATCTTTTCTTATGTTCAGTTGGTAAGAAGAAATAATAATGGCATCTTTGGCTCTCTCATGGAGCAGAGAAGAGATGAAATATTACCTAGGAAGAACTCTCCTTAGAAGTTGTACTAATGGGGCTGGGATTTAGCTCAGTGGTTGAGTACGTGCCTAGCATGCACAAGGCCCCAGGTCTGATTCCCAGTATACTCTCCCCACAAAAAAGTTGTACTCATGGAAGAATCACCATTGTATAACTCAGATGTCATTTTATTTATTTATGACTTAGAAAGGAACACAGAAGTTTCTCTATGGTTTAGGCTTGTGGTTCTTAGTAACTGCTATTTTTAAAAAAATTGAAATTAAGAAACTTAAGGGGAAAACCATGATTGTGGGGAAGCAAGAGATGAAACAAACCTATGAAAGCCCACTAAATAGTCATACACTCACTAAACTAAAACACAGAGACCACACTGTTAACAACAACAATCTCAATGACGTCTTACATATTTCTACGAGTAATACTGAAATCATATCGTTGGTTTCCAGTGATAATTTCTTGTTCTATAGAATTTTTTTTCAATTTCAGTAGAAGCCTTGTAAATTCATTGTGTGTGTATGTGAGTGTGTGTGTGTATCTGTCTCTGTGTATTTATAAATATGCATACTAAGCACTCTTTTTTTTCCCCCTTGGGTCTCATATGTCTTTAATGCCTAATACTTTTTTGCATTTATAGTTCAGGAATTATTGAGTTTACCCTTCAACCTCTGTTTTTATACTTATTACTCTACTAACACTATTGGAATGCATTTACTTGTCCTTCCTTCCTTTCTTCCTTCCTTCCTCTCTCCTTCAAACATCTATCGAGAGCCTGCTGACCAGGCATTGTCCCAGGGGGACAACGACGAACAAAACAAAGAAAAATTCTAGTTCTTTTGTAGCTTACAAATCTAGTGAGGGAAGACAGACAGTAACCAAAATAAATAAATAAAATGGAAATGTCAGTGCCATGGAGAAACCAAAATCAGGTAATGGAGGGGACAAGGAGTGCCCAGGAATGGGAAATAGCATTGAGGGAAGTTTGCAATTCAAATAATGTCACCAGAGAAGACCTCCTAGGAAGGTGACATTCAAGGAAGACTTGAGAATAAGAGAGGCACCATGTGGCTGTGGGGAGTCCAGGCAGAGAACATTCCAGGAAGAAGGAACAAGTGAAAGTGCCAGACCATGGTTCGACTTGTGTTCTGAGGAGAAAAGAGGTGGCCAGGGGAGGGCTGTAAGCAGACATTATGGTGCAGATGCATCACTCTGGCTGTTGTGTTGAGAGTCAGACAATAGAGGGTGAGGATGGGCGCAAGAGGCCAGGAAGGCCCGTTGGAAGGCTGTTGGATGAGGATGGTTCAGGATATACGTTTTGAAGAGAGAGGACAGGATTTGCTGATGGATCAGATGAAGAATGTGAAACACAGTGGGAAGTCCAGAATCACTCCATTGTTTTTTGATCTGAACAACTAGAAGGATGAAAAGCTAATTATACAAAGGGATGCAGCTATAGGAGTAGGCTTGGAAGAGGAGATCAAAAGCTCAGTCTTCAATATCCTAAATTTGAGAAGTATGTAATGCAACCATGTGTGTCAATTGGGCAATTCAGTCCACACTGAGGTACAAGGTGGACTGTTACTTTTGATTAGGGAATTATAAGCATATAGATATTTTGTAAGGCTCTCTTATAAAATGTTTTTCTTTCTGTATCACTGACTTTATCTCAATGTTTTTTTCTGCAAATATTCACCTTCCCTCTTTCTACTTATGCCAAATGAGTATGACTTTGCTCCTCTGGAAATAAAATTCTCCAGGTTTGGCTACTACATAAGAAATAGTTCAAACATTCACACAGAATTATTGTTATTATTATTTTTTGTGGTATTGGGGATGAAACCTAGGGCATTGTGTACACCAGGTAAGCACTGTACCATTGAGTACATCTCCAGCCCCATACTGAATCATGATTTTTCTAGAATACATGCAAATTCTTCATAAGAGAAATATAAACTTAAAAAGCAAAACAGCAAGACAAATATGCAATTATTAGTTAACTACAGACCTATTACAGACTTAAGACAATCACATAAGGAGTTAGAATTTAGAAACTCTAAACCCTGGGCTCATTTAATGCTCTCTTTCTAATTTAACTTATTGTCAGTACTTGCTTATCTAAATGTTGGTTTTTCATTTTGCTTTGAGAAATGCTCTTATGTTCCTCGTGAATGTTACTCACAGTCTCTGTTCCAAGTTTCCCTTTCCATGGCTCTAGAGGTCAAGCCTACCTTGCTCAATGATGGAGTTAAAAAAGGCTTGATGTGGCTCAAGCGGTAGCGCGCTCGCCTGGCATGCGTGCAGCCTGGGTTCGATCCTCAGCACCACGTACAAACAAAGATGTTGTGTCCGCCGAAAACTAAAAAATAAATATTAAAAAATTCTCTCTCTCTCTCTCTCTCTCTCTCTCTCTAAAAAAAAAAGGCTTCAGGTTCTTCTGTCTCAGTATTTACACTGTGAAAACTACTCATCACGTGCAGCTCTTACTCTTAGCTTTCAATAAGCAAACACTTTCAGATAAAATTCTCCTTATCATTCTCTTTTTCCTGATATTGGCCACATCAGAAAGTCCACGGAAAGATCAAAATCCTTTCTCCTCATCGTAATGATATGGCACAGATGATCTTCCTACCAGGAGTCAATTTGAAATACTTAAGTATAAGATCATTTTATCCTTTCTTCTCTAAGTATTCTATTTGCCTTCCTATGCATCTCTCCTTGCATTTATTCATCCAACCATTCATCTACCCACTCATCTATTTAACAAGAAGTCAAGGTTTTCTACAGTTTCCAAACTGCTTTCATTGTGGCCTTTTCACAGCAATGTACTGAATGAAGGTAAAACAATTTCTATATTTATGTGACCTAGGACCAGTGGACACAAAACTTATTATGTATTTCTAGACATTCTTCCTCTTGTCTTTCTTTTCAGATGTCTCCGATCCTTAGGATATTTCATTTTGGGTTTTCTTTTTTGTTGTTGTTTTTTTCTCTTTTTTTTTTTTTTTTTTTTTTTGCATGTAATGTAGTATGTTCTAGCATTCTAGTCATGGTTTCTGGCAACTTCTTAGAATTTACTGTTTTATCTCTTTATTCAGAATTATACCCAAATATTCCCCCCAAACCCACTTCCTGGGACTTGAAACTTTGTGTATATTAAAGCCTCTCATGTAATCTTTAGAAAAGAAATCCAGGAAAACTGAAACACTGTCTTAATAGTGGGGATTCAGGTTTTCTTCTGATCTCAAAGCCTTTCCATGTCAGTTCTCTTTCTTCCATTTTAGAAGAGTGTCATTTACCATACCCAGGCTAATCCTGCCCCCTGCGCTGTTGAGCCCACCACTACCAACTTCTTTGAGATTTTGCCTCTCACCTCTTCTGACACTCTGTTACTTTCTTTCTTTCTTTTTTTTTTTAAAGAGAGAGAGAGAGAGTTTCAGTATATTTATTTTTCAGTATTCAGCAGACACAACGTCTTCTGTTTTTTGTTTTTGTATGTAGTGCTAAGAATCGAACCCGGGTCGCACGCATGCCAGGCGAGAGCGCTACCGCTTGAGCCACGTCCCCAGCCTCTCTGTTACTTTCTTGCATTTTGACTCTCTTCTCCTTTGTCTGCTAGCTCCTTTCCTGTGGTCTACAACACATCCAGGTGCCTCAAGCTCTAAGGTAGCTTCTCTTTTGTCTTCTGCAAATATCTCTTGATTTGCCCACCAGCTTCTCAGCCTTGGCACCTTGTAGACACTCTCCCTCCCTTGCCAGTCTCTTGACTCTGATAATCCTTTCCAGATTATCAGAGACTGGGTGCAATGGCCTTTCCTTGAATCTTAACTCTTTTCTGGACTGTGACAGAAGGAACAGTTGATAGTTGAAGCAAGCTTTTGGTGGAGAATGACTGCTAGTTGAAGATTTGGTTTGCTTACCTTGATCTTGTCTTCAGCCTTATAGATCCAGAAACTGGGCTTTTTTCCTAACACCCAGACATGAAAATACCCTGGGGAATAAGATAACACTGAACTCCCAAGTGGTATGGAGGGCTAATGTTTTAAAACAATGGCAGACAGAATTTCTTTCTTCCCTGGTACTTGGCATCCAGCAAGGCTTGATGATACTCCACTGTGAACAGTAGTGGTGATGTGCTGATCCGAACTTCACATGGACTAGTTATTTAATTTTGGAGATTTGTTTAGGCTTTCTAGTCATGCATTTTTTTCCTCTTTCGTAGACTTCTGGAACCTTTTTCGAATAGAACAAGTTGAAGCAGGTTTGCCCTACGAACTATTAGAAGAACATGGATTTTAAAATCAAACCTGATGAAAGGGGGATATCTAATTCTGATTCCTCACTAAAGAGTAAAGCTGTTGGTCATTGTCATAGAGGATGACGTGGATAAAATCCCTCACAATGGACTACCTATCCCTGAACTAGAACCATAGTCACTCAGCAAATGTACATATCTTTCACTTCTACTCTTAAATCACAACAAAAATAATACACAAGATTTTTTGGATTAACAGATTATTTTATTTTTAATTTAAATTTTTTTTCTTTTTTTTTTTTAGTTATACATGACAGTAGGATGTATTTTGATATATTATACATACATGGAGTGAAAGCTCCCATTCTTGTGGTTGAACATGATGTGGAGATACACTGGTTGTGTATTCATATATGAACACAGGAAAGTTATGTCTGATGCATCTACTGTCTTTCCTATTTCCATTCCTCCTCCCTTCCCTTTATTCCCCTTTGTCTAATCCAATAAACTTCTATTCTCCCCCCATACCCTTATTGTGTGTTAGCATCAGCATATCAGAGAGAACATTCAGCCTTTGGGTTTTTTGAACTGGTTTATTTCACATAGCATATTAGTCTCCACTTCTACCCATTTACTGGCAAATGCCATAATTTCATTCTTATTTATGGCTAATAGTCTATTGTGATATACAAGATTTTTTAAAGAACCACTTAGACTCCCAGTGGGCTGATCTGCAGTTGGTACACATACTTTCAGCTTAATCTCTATTTACTGAAACCACACTACTCAAGAAAGATTGCTATAACTATGTATTGACCAAAGGCAATGCAGGATAAGGAATCAAAGGTTGACTCAATTATATTGAGTAAATTAGAATACTGAGCTGAAAATGCATGTTAGGATTCAAATTCAACATGAAGAGTTAAAATGGACAATGTTCTTTTGCTCTCAATTATCAAAAACATAGTTTATCATCATACCCAAGCACTTGGCATCATGGAGATTAGATCTGTATTGGTCAGCTGTGGTGACGGTTTTGTTTGATGATGTCATCTCTGATGTTATCCTTATCACAATAGTGCAACTTTGCAGAAGTCACCCTTTTTCAGAAGTACAAGAAGAGAGTGTCTTTCTAAAGCCTCCAATCTTTTCACTTATAAGTTGTGAATTGTTACCAAAAATTAATCTTTACCCATCAGTTTATTTTAATCCACAGTAAAAAAAGAGGTTGACTATTTGCATATGAACTTTTTAGAACTTAATTTCCTATAAAAAGTGGAATTAAATAATAGATACTACTTGATACCATTTTTTTTAAAAAAAGACAAAAGATATTTTATAGCGAGAATGTTGTCACTGTAATCTTATAGAAGCAAACATTTTATAGCATATCACTCATAATTTAGATTATGGTAAGAATCCTAATTTCCTTTGTTAGAGGAAAATTTTCAGGTAGATTTAGGCATTCTCTTGGTAAGATTAGTTGTATCCCAAAGAGTATATATTTCTAATATGTCATTGGTTAAATCTGTTTAAATATGTACTCTTTAGAAAGAATGAATGTCTACCATCTGTATGTGTGGGACCACGTACATGTGAGTAACTGGATGGCAGATAGAAGAATCAAATGTCTTCTTTGTACACAGATTCAATTCAGTAACCATGAGAAAATGGATATTGGTTTTCAAAAGTTTTTCTTTTTCTTTTCTTTTTCTTTCTTCTTTTTTTTTTTTTTTTTTTTTGTTGGGGTGCTGGGAATGGAACCCAGGGCCTTACACCTATCAGGCAAACTCTACAACTGAGCTGCATCCCTAGCCCTCAGAAATTTAAGTTTTAACCATAAATCTATGTTCTCTGTGAAAGGCATGTTTACTTTAAAATGGGATAAATGGCTTTATTTTCTTGTTCATTAGTAATGTAACAAGCAAGTAATAGTTATATTTTGGTTCCATTTGATTAACTGACATGATCCTCACATAAAATATATGAAAGAGTGAAAAGGTGTAGAAAATTAATGGTGATTTCATTACAGCAGTTATTTTAGAAGAGGTGTTGGCAATGAATAAGAGAATTTTGTTATGATATTAGGTGGTTGGATATCACTAGAGTAATAAAGAGAAAAGTCAGCAAACAATAGCACATCAATATGAACCTCCCTCATTCTGTGTCACTACAGTTTGCTAGTTTTAGGTAGCAAGTGTGACTCCAAGTTGGCCTGGAACTTTCCTGGTATTATCACTAAAAGTTTCCCCTAGACCCAAAGAGAGATGGTTGGTCACCCTGTTTATAACCTTAGATATAAAGTAGCCAATGCCTCTTCAAAAACATTTAGAGTGCTACCCGAAGGATAGGATAATGCAATATGTTTTGGACAGAAATACTAAAACATTTGTCCTTTGAATTTGGCAGGTCATATCTAAAACAGGTGACATCACATTTTCCTTTCCAATCTAAGTATTCCTGGTTCAGGATTGGCATCACTATCAACCCTTGGAATAACATCCACCTCTACAGGTTTCCTAGATCTCTTTTCCCCAGCCCCAGGATATCAACCTAACAAAACCACTAAGATGGGCAGAAGCTTGAAGCTTGAACTGCTTTGTTTGTGGAATGGGAAAAAGGGCATCGCAGACAGGCAGTCTAACTTTGTGCAAGGCTTGCTGCACCTCATCAGACCCAAGGTCCCTATGCAGTCGGCTTACACTGGGCAGTAAAAGCACCTCCTTGGTTTGGCAGTGAAATGGCTAAATGGCCTTCGCTGGTGAATTCCAATTCTTCAATTAGATTCTTGTCCCCCTGGGTGTTTACTCCGAGTTCTAGCAGCAATTCCCTCTCCAATTGCGGTTATTTTGCCACAGAGTGAGTCCCTGATAGGCGCTCCATTCAAAGTAGCAGCAGGTCTGGAGTCACAGGGAGGTTTATGATCCGGCATTGCTGGTTTGCCCAGTTCTTTCCAGCTGTTGAAGCAGCTCAAGGGGCAAAAGGTGACTAGGTCACTTCTACTTCACCTGTTTCTGTTGTTGTTTCTTTTAAATCCTCTTAAATGGGCTTTTAAGTGTGAACTTTTCGACCACATCCTGGCCAAAGAACAACCTCAGAGGCAGCTGCAGCCTGTTGAAAGAGAGGGGCTGGGTGGGAAGGCCAGACTCTCACTAATCTGGCCACCAGGTGGTTAGTGCCAGTGTTAACTGAGGGGACTTGCAAACATGTTCAGTTACCCACAGTCTGCCCAAGGTTGGCAGCCGGAACCACTGAAGTCTGAATTTCTCCCATCCAGGCATAAATCGGGAAGTCAGAAATCACTCTTTGCTTTCTGCTTAAAATGCAGAACCTGGGATGGACTTTAGAAATCAGCCAGCTACAATCACAGCTTTTAAGTTTGCTTTAATGGACTCCTGCTATATCACAGATGACCCCTTTTACTGTGAAAACTAGAACAGTTTAGTGGTTATTAACAAGGGCAGTGGAGCCAGTCTGCCTGATTCAATTCCTGGCTCCCCCGTTCATCAGTAATATGACTTCTGACAAGGTATTTAAACACTTTGTGCCTCAGTTTTTCCATCTGTAAAACAGGGATAATAATATTACTCATGTCAGAGGCATTTTGAAAACTAAATGAGTCAATGTTTGTAAAGCACTTAGAATAGCTCCTGACACAAAATAAAAACTATATATTTCTTAGTTAATATTAGCAATATTACTATTAGAAGATGAACAGATGTAGTAGTCCCTCTAACCTGATATGGGCCTCAGTTCTAGGAATTACATCATAGGTTTGCCATTATTGATCATTGCCACTAGTTTTTTGTCTGCTTAATGTAAGACATTTTACACATTGTCTCTGTTTTAGTCAGCTTTTGCATCACTGTGACCAAAATACCTGACATTTTGAAGAGCTTATAGAAGGAAAAGTTTATTTTGGCTCATGGTATCAGAGATCTCAGTCCATAAATGGCTGACTCCAACATCTTGGGGGAAGCGAGTGAAGAAGGGAAGCTGCTCTTCTCATGGCAGCAAAGAAACAGGGAAGAGGGGAAAGGGTCACAGGAAAGATGCATCCCCCAGGGTATGACCCAGTGGACCACCTCCTCTAGCCATGCCCTACCTGCCTACAGTTACCACCCAGTCATTCAAACTGGGATGGACTTATTAGGTTCCAACTCCCACAATCCAATCTCTTTATATGTGGACATTCCTGCATTATCAGCATAGAAGATATTGGGGCACACCTCATATCCAAAATATAAATTTAAAATATATAAACCCAATGAATTTGATGCTGTCGTAACTCCTCTTCTGTATAAGAGGGAAATGAACCTCACCCAGGCTAAGTATTATGCTCAAGGTCACCAAATGGTAAAAGAAAGAGCTGGGACTCTATAGCCCAAAGATTTGACCCCTTTGCATCAAGCCAGATTCCTTAGAGATGAGTCCTTGCACCAAAAATATGCCCAAGGACTAACTAGTTAGTAAGTTTGGATCATATCATCCAAGGACTCCCTAGTTGTGCAAACTCTGCGTGTGGGCAATGTTCATTGACTAGCACACATTTCCCTGGGAAGGGAACAGCTGCAGCTACTTCTGCTGCCCAGAGAACTAACAGAGACCAACTCTTACTCTCCAAGCCTTGCGAGTTTGAGACGGAAATCCAAGCCTCCAACAAGAACACTGGAAAGACCAGCAACATCAGCTCTGAGGAGTTTGTTCTTCGGGGGCAGCAGGTTATCGTGGAAAGATGTGGGTTTAGAATCTGAGAGATCCTAGCTCAGATCCCAGCTCCTAGTAGCTACCAGTCTGGCCTCTAAACCTGTTCCCTCTTTTGTGAAATGGGGGTGATATTCTCTATTTCGAGAGGTTGTGTGAGCATTAAATGAGTATGTAGAACCATATTGTTAGGACCCAAATTCTGGCTCCCCTGTAACTTTACCCTGGGCAAGCTACCTAAGCTCTTCTGTGTCTGTGTCACTGGAAGAATGGGGTTAAGGAAAACTCCATCCGTTCTACAGGAGGGACCAGTGATGAAGTCTCAGTCAGAGGCTGAAAGTCTGTAAGCTTCCTGAAGAGACCCTGGTGCGTATCCACATTCCAGCTGAAGACTCTGGAGTCTGATGTCCATAGCGATAGGAGCGGCCAAAATAAACAAACAAAAACAAAAAGAAGAATCAGGTTAGTAAGTGCAGGGAAGCTTCCCTCTCCCTCCACTTTTTGTTGCATCCAGGCCCCAGCCTGTTGGAAGGTGTCACCCATATTCAGGGCAGGTCTTTCCCCTCAGTTCACTGACCCACATGCAAATAGTCTCTGGAAACACCCTCACAGACACACCCCAAAGTATGCGTCACAAATTTCTAGGCAACTCTCAATCCAGTCAAGTTGACAACAAAGATTAGCCATCATGGGCAGAAAATATGTCAACAAACTACTTACCGGAAATGTGTGCTTCCTTTCGAGAAAAAGGAAAACCCACCCTAAAGGTGGAGTCTCAGGATAGAGCAACGGGCCCCAAAGATGGAGTCTTGAGCCAGACAGGATGATTACCAGTTCTTAAAACCGAATGTATTTTCCATTGGATTTTCAAATTGCTCAGAAGCAGTGGCTCCTCTCTTCTGTCCATTTCCTCCTTTCAGAATGGAAAGTCTGTCATCCTGTACCAGTCCCAGCATTATCTCTTGGAAACAGGTAACTTAACAGATGGGGATTCTGCCCCAGGATGGATCATAGAGTGTCACAGATGATTGACTTAAATGATGCATTTGGGACTTTGGGGTTGGGTCATGTTTATGTGAGATTTCAGACATTAGTTGATACAATTAGTTGTTATAATGGGTTGAGAGGGTGGAAGGTTTTAAAATGCAGATGAATTTACTTTGCATATAGGATGAACATGAACCCCGAAGGATCATGGTGGTAGACTGAATGAGTCTCCCAGAGATATCAGGTCCTGCTCCCTAGAATCTGTGAATCCTACTTTATGTCCAGAAAGGACATCACAGATATGTGTCAAGTGAAGATCCTGATATGGAGAGATAATCCTGAATTATCCAAGTGGGCCCTGATGCAATCATGTGTGTCCTTATCAGAGGGAGGAGAGGGAGACCTGCACCCACATGAGAGAAGTCAGGGTGATTGTGGAGGCAGAGACTGGAAGGATGTGTTGAGAGGGACCCAACGAATGCTGGCAGCTACCAGAACCTGGAAGGGGCAATCCGTGGCTTCTCCTCTAAAGTCTCCAGGAGAAGACCCGGCCAATACCTTAATTTCAACTCTGTGACACTGATTCAGACTTCTGGCCTCCAAAACTGTGAGAGAATATATTTCTGTTGTTTTAAGCCACCACGTTTGTGGCAGCTTCTTATAATTAACATAGGAAACTAATACTAATTACTATTGATGACAATTAACCTTTAAATCCCCACTTTTTTTTGTATTTCAAGGGTATATATATATATATATATATATATATATATATATTGAGTAAAACTTGTTACATCTGCGTAGTTATGCCTTCATGAAAGACAAATCCTATAGTCTATGCAAAAGGCAGTGATTCCCAAATGGAGCTGACCATTGGGATCACCCAGGGACATTCAAAATTCAAATGCCCAGTCACAACCCTGCAAATGACATCAGAATCCAGAGGAGAGAATCAGGCGCCTGTACTGTTTAAAGATCCCCCAAGGTAGAGCCATGTCTGGGAACCACTGATTTGAAAAGAAGGCAGAAATATTGCTATTTGTGCTTAGATCTCTACCTGTAATTCTAGGTTCCAACATCTTAGGGAAGGGTCCTCACCTGGCTGCCTCTGTGGGCACTGTGAACTAAATGTTTGAGAAACTGCGTCCCCTCCTTGCTCCCTGTCCTGTTTGCACCATAGGTGGGTACTGGTGTCACCAATGACCCTGCCACCTTGACATCAGTGGCCTCTCTGCCTTGCACTCCCTCCATTCTGCTAGCCATGGTCCCCCAAGGAGAGGCCTTCAAAGACGGTGGAGGAGGTTCACAGGGTGGGGCGGAGGGGAGATGAGTGAACTCCAAGTGAGAGCCTTCCCCACCTTCACGCGGAGTTGGCATTTTAAGAAAGATATCCAACTAATATGTTAACAATCTAAGAAAGATTTACTTGAAAACTGATTTCTGCCACTTAAAGAAAATAGAAGAAAAATGCCTGCATCCTAGCTATATGACACACTCCGTGTCTCAACAGAAGATAGTGGTTTCACAGGGGCCAAAACAAGGGGAGCTGCCAAGAAAGATGAACTTCATGAACTCTCCTGTTCTGCCCAGCGCAGGGTGGACGTTAAAGGTGGAGCCCTGACATAAGCCAGAGCCACCAGAAGTCTGAGGGCTCTGGAGGGACACAGTTCAGAATGATAAGTTACTCCTCACTACAAACTTGGAGGTATTTGTTTCTTTTCATTTCATGAGTAAACCAAGGTTCTGAGAGGTTAAGACACTTGTCCAAGGACACCGAGCTAGTAAATGGCAGCTCCTAGATTTGATTCTGGAATTGCTTGCTTATCTCAAAGCCCTTATTAGGCTTAAGTTCTAGTTTTGCCTTTCTATTTTCATCCTACCCAGAGTTTCTCAAACTTGGTGTGTAGAAGAATCATCTGGGCTCCTTGCTAAAGGTTCCAATTCCTAGGCTTAGCTCCTGGGATTTGATACAGCAGATGTGGGGAGGAGTGATCTTTTTTTTTTTAAACAAGCATCCCAGGTGGTTCATATGCAAGCAGGATATAGACTGTACTCCAGAATGACTAGTCTAGGTTTTATGCAGGACTGCTATGTGGAAAGAGCCCCTTGGCTCCAAGAATCTGTTGAAATGGTCCAAGACACTGAGGCACCTACCCTCCCACCCGCTACTTTCTAAAGAAGGACATTTGGGCTAAAGCTGGTTGTAGGGTTGGGAGAGTGGGCTTCTGTTGGCATTGCAGCAAGTACTTGCCAGGGACTGGAGGAACCGACTTCCCACGGGGACTACTTGGCTCCTTCCCGACCCTTCCAACATTCTACACATTCCCATTTCTGAAATGAACAGATAAAACGGTTATAACATTGTCAGAAGGACCCACGTTTAGAGTTGAATTTTTTTGCAGTCAGAATGGCCAAATGCTGCAGTGGCCGTCAGTCTTGTCCCCTTTTCGGCTGGCCTGAAAGAGATCATTAAAAACTCACTTATCTGTTGATCTGGCTCTCAGCTGCAGGATGCCTTCTGCTACCGAGGCTCATAATGGTAGCTTTGAAGTCCAGCGCAAGTGTGAATTTACTGTTTTGTAAAGACTAGATTCTTGAACAGGTCATAAATTACCTTGTCAGACAAAGGCTTCTGGGGAAATGTAATGTGTTGAGATCCTTCAGTGGGTGATTATCCTAACACATTGCTGGCAGAGCAAAGAGCTGGCACACAGACACCAACATCCAACAGCTGCCAAACTCCAGAGAAGCGCAGCCATGCGAGGCTTTGAAATCCTAGTTAAACCTTTTTCCTAGGTGAGAAAAAGAGAAAGAGAGAGAATCACATATATATATATATTTTTTTAAATTGGCTTCCTATTCCTTGTCATATTTAGGAGTCTGGAATCCATTAAAATGTAGCTAATGACTAATGGATTTGGGTGGAACATAAGAAGAGTTCTTTTAACCGTGGGTCCATCATCTTTCCTGCCTGGGTAGGTGGACTTCTCAGAGCTCAGACTCTCACAGTTGACACGGATCATTGATTGGAAGTAGTTGGAGCGGCCTCTCTTCTCACAGACCTGGTGGGAAACACCAGCCTGGTTAGGAAGCCTGTCTGCTTCTCTCTCTCCTACAACAGAATTTCTGCTCTGTACGGCTCAATGGAGGGGCTTAGAGTGCAAACCGAAAATAAAATTGGGTTCAAAACTGAACTATAGACTTTCTTTTAGAGAAGTGTTGAAAATGTGATTGGAAAAGTAACATATGCTCATGGTAGAGAATTTAGAAAAAGCAGAAAGCAAAAAACAAACGAACAAAAAAAAGGAAAATAAAAATTACACTACCCCCAAACCCCAAAAGGGTTTTTACTTTTACTACATTTTGACTTTTAAAAAAATGAACTTATACAAGGCATATTGATTTGTATTGCTTTTTCATGTGACTAAATATCACTGACATTTGTTCATGTCTTGGAAAACTCACCTACAATATCTTTTTCCAATGATTGTAAGACAGGCATATTCCTGAGTTGTTTAGTTAGATGACAATGCTAGTATTTCTCAAAGACTTGCTTGGTGAAAGGTTTTGAGATATAATTATCTCCCTTTCTGTGGGTCAAGAACATCATTAATTCCTTTAAAATATTTATTAAGGGGGTGGCTCAGAGGTAGAGCACTCGCCTAGCATGCACGAGGCACTGGGTTCAATCCTCAGCACTACAAAAAAAATAAAATAAAATATTTATTAAGAACCTACTATGAGTTGGATACTAGTAAAGGTGCTAGGGATGTAGCCTGAATAAGAGAGACAAAACTCCCTGTTCTCATAGAGATACATTAGCATATAAGAACATGCTTTCATTTTTTTTTAAATTGGTGAACTACCTATTACAATTGAGGATATTGGTTGTGTACTCCAAACTCTTATCAAAAAAAGGCCACTAATGTCATATAAAATCCTCCAAAAATATTGTTAACTACTCTAGAATTTAGAGTCTGTTTACTTACTTTATTAACTCTATCTAGCATAGGACCTGGTACAGAGTCAGCACTTAATAGAAATTAGTTGAATGTCTGACTGATGAGTAGTAGTAATTGAAGTTGGTTTGCTTACCAAATGTTAGAACTTTCCTGGAATTCAGTAAGTGAAATGAAGCTTAAATATCAAAGGCAGCTCTTGTGTTCTCGAACAGGTATCCACATAGGACAGGATAAATGGAATCAGACAGCTTCGTCAGGAGTCCCCTCCAAGCAGAAAGTGCTATGTTCAAGTTCAAGAGACATTCTTATCATGGCACTGCAACACGCCCTCCAGAAAGGAAGGGCCAGGTCAGCTACACACCGTTCAGATGTTCTCAGATGAGGAAAGTGAATTGGCTTGTTAATTCCAGCAGCAAAAGAAACAGTTCTTTGCAGAGAATGTGGGCTTTGGGGAATACATTAAAATACGTACTGTCCCAGCCCAAGACATGGGCTTGATGTATATGGTTTTCAGGGGCTTAGAAACTAGAAAAGGCAGAGATTGGATCAAGTTTTTTTTTTTTTAAACCTGTTTGATTTGTGTCTGATGCCCACATTTTGACAGATAATTAGCAGGTCATATAGAGTACCTGGAAGGCACTGAAATATTGTAATTTGGGGGTACCTGGCTCTGAATGGTAGTCTGCATGTTAAGAGTCATCCTGAAGTTGAATTGTCAGATCTCTGACATTTGCAAAAAATGATCATAGAAAATGTTTGAATATGCTCTAAGGCAGGACCTAATAAATACATGTGCATTGTGGGAACTGAAGCAATAAACCTGTTATTTTTGCTAAGGACTAGCTAACCCATTTGGAGCAGAATAGAAAGAGAAGGAGGGTTTGCTGAATTAGGGAAACATAAAATATGTTAATTTCATTAAAGGAATTTAATATTAATGAAGTATCGATGGTTTCCATAGGTGAGGAGCTTTTGGACTCTGGAAGGGATACAAAAAAGATCACTAGTAAATTGATGGTCAACAAATGGTTCTTTGTCAGATCTCTCACTGACTTTTGTGAAACACTGGGCAAAAAATAACCATCTTTTCTCTAGAATTGCATCACCGAATTAGTCAGTTTTCTATCACTATAATGAAGTACCTGAGATAATTATCTTGTAAAGAGAAAAGGTTTATTTGGGCTCATAGTTCTAAAGGTTCCAGTCCATGACCAATGGGCCTCATTGTTTTGGGCCTGTGTCAAGGCAACATTTTATGACAGGAGTACATAGCAGAACAAACCACTTACCTCATAAGCCCAAAGCAAAAGAGAAAGAAGAGACTGGGACCCTACTCTCCCCTTTGAGGGCACACCAACAATGATCTAAGAACCTCCCACTAAGCTCCACCTTCTAAGGGTTCCTTCACCACCCAGTAGTGCCACCCTGGGAACCAAGCCTTTAACATATGGACCTTTGGGGACATTCATCCAAATCATAGCAGAGAGTTACAGGTAGTGAGTTTTACAAATGGAATTCAGGCCTATGTTTGTGTTTCAGGCATTTTACTCTTTACCTAGTGGATGAAGGGGGCATGCTGCAGCCCAGATCTGGGCTTAACACTTAGGCACTGATACTTGGACACTTTCCTCTCACTCAGGGGAAATGTTCTCTTCTGAGTAGTAACTCATAGTTGATGAATGGGAAAGAAGATTTTCTCCAGATCAAATTAGTTTTACAAGTTCTGTTTCCATGTTTAAGCTGGTGGGAATGGATGCTGCTTCTGGGTCCCTCAAACCTCTTCATATTTCACACACACCTCAGGTTCTCTACTTTGAAAACATGCCCTGTGTGGTTTGCGGAAGCCGGTTGGGACCATCAGCGGTATCTGTTGCTGTCCCCATATCCCACTAGATTGCAAGCTCTGGGAGAGAGAGGATAGTAATGGTCTCACTATCAGCTCATCCTCCCTACCTGGCTGAGCACCCAACACACTGCAGGTGCTTGGTGTTTCCCTTCAAAAATGAAAGATTGTCTCATCCTTCTATCGTTAGTTTCTCCTCTTTCCAGGAACATCACCAAAACTAAAATACTAAACTGATGTTTTATCAACTTTAGAACCTTAGCTGACTCCTCACTGCAAGTTAGAAAATATGTGGAGGGCCTCCTGACAACCCTGCCAGCATTCATGACCTGCTCTCCTAACCCTTCTCTGATCTCCAGCTGGGTAGAAATACCCACTCTGGGCATACCACACCTTCATACCTCTTAATTTTTTGAGCTCTTCCTTAAGACTGGAGGCAGACAGATCTCTGAGGACAAGATGTCAAAAAATATTTGAGAGTTTTTCAGTGTCAATTAACATCAAAGTTATGTTACTGAAGATCAGAGAATGCCACCCCCAAATGGGAAATTTCAGGGATTATTTTGAGCTGGAAGCAATTAGCTCTCTCTACCCACTCCCCTTCTGTCTAAAAACAGGACATGAATTTCTCTTTGTGAAAATTGAATACATTGTCATTATAAAGGTCTTCCATTCCCCTCTACCAGAAAATAGAGAATGACTCTTATCTGCATAATTTTATTCAACAGCCCTTGCTTCTTAGTACAGGGATCATTTCCTAATATGCTTTCCATAATTTACCCTTCCAAGCCCTAAGCCCCTTTCCCTTTATCCAGCCTCTTCTCTATACTCATTACCCTTTGTTAGGATGGTATAGAAGATCTCAATTCTAGTTACACTTTTGCATAACTCATCACTAAGTTCTCCCATATGGATTTGCATTTCACACATAAATAAATCATTTTATTTTCTCCTGTTAATCTGTCTTTTATTAGCTGAATTCACAGGCTTTACCCATGAAACCTAATACTATAAAGGAGAGAGGTTTCATTTCTCTCTATATTTTTCAGAGGAGGTGATTATTCAGATTAGCCTTTGCATTCTCATATAAACATGTTGTTACTGAGAAACAGATTTGTGAGGGCTCATTGTTTGAGCAGATCTGTCAAGGTCACTCTTAAAGGTAGATGAAGCTTTTATTCATTGAAAAAGAGAGAGAGAGAGAGAGAGAGAGAGAGAGAGAGAGAGAGAGAGAAAACCTTATATATAAATGAACAACAAGAGCCACCATGCTGGAATGTCCTTCACATCCATAAAAAGATCATATTCTGTTGCTTCAATCAAGTCCAATTGAGAACAGAAAAAATTCTGGAACCAATTGGAGCTCTGTCTCCAAAAGAAGGTCATAGACTGAGGTGACTTGGGGGACAAAACTGGTAGTTAAGAGAATGGTCCTGGAATTTGTTGGAAACACCTAAAGGAAGAGTAAGTGGGTCAAAGGGACCTGACCTCTGTTCAGATCTTAGTCTTCAAATCCCTGTGTCTAGCTTAAGATGAGCTCAAGTCCACGAACACACTTCAGGAACCCCCAAGGCTTGTTTGAGTTTCTGTTGCCCATAGCACTGGAGCAAATCCAATTTGTGGTTGTCCCTTAGCCCCAGAAAAAGAAAATAACAACACTTTCCTTTCCCACCCCAGCTTCCTTCCTTTCCTTCCTCCCTGCTCCATCCAAGAACTTCTTCTGTAATTCACAAGACAAAACCCATTTTGTGACAGAGTTGCGTTCTTTTTCTCCTGCAGAGGATGTCTCTGGTCACTATATTTGTACCCATTGTCATGCCAATTCCATGAGAACTTCCTGTTATCCCTGTCACAAGTTAGGGATCCTTTGCTTACTTTCTAGGAAGTAGAGTTTTAGGGGTATGTAGAAACAGGGAAAACCTGAGTCCTCCAAAGAGGTTAGGTGTTGTTCACCAATAGGATCAAAACTAAATTCCTGGGGAATTTTAGCCTCATCTATCATCACAAAGAGTGTATTTTTCTCAGGTTCTGAGTGAATTGGTCCCGTCAGTACATTCTTACCCTTGAAATTTAATTTTGAATTTTCCAGTTTCTCTGTGTGTTCCATAACTCCTCCTGTGATTGGCCCTTCATCTCTCTTCTTCTCCCTTGGGCCACTTGATGTCAGTGAGACAAGTCTAACAGCAGCTCCTCTTTTGACGACGTGGGTCCCTGCGGGTATCCAGCAGGTACAAGGAGGTCATGGAAGCAGCAGCACTTGCTGTTTAGTCAATATTTCCTTTTGAAGGTGTGGAAGCCCTGGGTCACCAGCCTGCCTTTGCTTGACAAATCATGAAGATAACGGGAGTGAAGGTGCAGGGCGGAACAACCAAGAGTCTGGGCATGTCTCTGATCACCATCTGTTTGGTGAGCTTGTTATTCCCCACCTTTGAAAGGCTGGCAGGCTGCATGAACTGGTCCTGGGCCCCCAACCACCCAAATCCTGGAGCAAAGCAAAGTTGAGTGACAGATGAAGGGAGTGTTTTGAGACAACATTGCTTTCTCTAATTAGTGCAGAGGAACGTGGAGTGACCTCAGCCTTGCAAAGCTCAGGTATTTCTCAGAAGTGGGAGGGCTGGAAACCTTTTCACTTTGCACAGACTGGTCTGGAAATCTTGAAAGAATCTCATTTCTTTTGACCTAAGGTGCTTCTGGGTGTGTGGTGGGTTGGAAGCTTCTCGGAAACAGTCATTCTCATTTTTCTTTTGGGTCTGATATAGTCTATGCCCAGAAAAGTTTGCATTCCTGTTTTTTTTTTTTTCCTGCTAGAGATTCCAAGAGAAGGTCCAGACTGCCCTGTACATGACTCCTGAGCATTTCCTGAAAGTATACCTCTCCAGCCTTACCTTGCATACTGGGGAGGAGAAAAAGCAAGAATGTTTACTAAGGTCCAAAGCCTTATTGTGCCCTGGGCTTTGGAAGACAGAAATTGTCATCACGATACTATGGAAGAGAAAACTGAAGCTCCAAAAGGCTTAGATACCTTCCAAGGCCCTACAGCAGGTATCTAAAAGTACAGAATTTGTAGGCATGACTGTCTGGCTCTCAGCCACCAGGGTACTACCTTGCATCCTTTGAGAAAGGGATGGGTGAAGCCAGAACTGTGGCACACACCTGTCATCCCAGCTACTCTGGAGGCTGAGGCAGGAGAATCACAAGATAGAGACTAACCTGAGCAACACAGCAAAACTCTCTCTCAAAAATGAAAAGGGCTGCCAGGTGCGGTGGCGCCCGCTTATACTCCCAGCGGCTTAGGAGGCTGAGACAGGAGGATTGCGAGTTCAAAGCCAGCCTCAGCAAAAAACGAGATGCTAAACAACTCAGTGAGATCCTCTCTCTAAATAAATTACAAAAGAGGACTGGGAAAGTGGCTCAGTGGTCGAGTGCCCCTGAGTTCAGTCCCTGGTACCAAAATAATTAAATAAATAGAACTGGGGAAATGGCTCAGTCAGTGGTAGAGTGCCTTTGGGTTCAATCCCCAGTGTCAAAGGAAAAAATAAGAATGGTTGATAAGAAATACGTTGGTATGAAACAACCTCCTGAGTTCAGCTCTGCCTTAGAAGACGGAAGCAGAAGGGACCAAATAGTGCACATTTTACAGTGGCCTTTTTAACCACAGCACTGACAGCTTGGCAGGACACAGATAGACTAGGAGTCAGAAGTATCAGATCCTGGTTAGACTCTGCTACTCCCTGACCATAAGAACTTGAGAAAATCCCCCTGAACTTTCTGAGCTGATCTTCTCATTGGATAATGGAAAAAATATGACCTGCCTTTCCCACTTACAAGATGGTTTTGAAGGAGCTTTGTGGACTGAAAAGTACTTTACCAACCTAAGAACCTCTTGGAGGGCACATTTTCAAAAAAAAAGAGCTGTGATTACAGAGTACTCGAGGCACACTTTATTTTCTCATGATAGGTTAAGGATGTGTTTTAGATGTTTTAAGCCTTCACAGATTCTCATCTTAAAAATACAGGACAGTGAGCTCCTAGGCTTCTCTATGTCTGAATTACAACAAAATAAATGAACACCAATCCTTTGTATTTGTTAGGAAAGACAACTTCTTTTGAAAGTCTTTTCTTGGTAGGTAGTCTTGGTCCAAATGCTTCCCAGTCTAGTTAGATAAGAAATTTAGTATGACCTTCTTTTGTGTTGTTTATTGGCCAATATGTTTCATGCCTCATTTGCCCTCAAATTCACATTTTTATTTGTCAGACTTTTGCTCTGCCGTGTGTGTATGTGTGTGTGTATGTGTGTGTGTGTTTGCACATGCGTATTTACTACACAGTCATAGAAAGCCTCTGCACCACATGATAGCATATTTGCATTTTATTTTGCCAATAATGTGATTTCTACACATCACTTTAAAATCTAGAGCAAAGGAAAAACAATTAGAATTTTGCCTAAAATTAGCAGCCCGTGGCATGCCTTAAATGTTGAGGGTTGGTATCTACTTCACACACATCTTTTAATTAAGAGCATCCTGAATCAGGGTGACCATCCCTGACCTGCAGTCTCTTTCCAGGAACCGTGCATGCTGATAGGTGCCATCAGAGTGCCATCCTTCATGTGAGTCAGTGATTCTGTCATGCCCTCCCAGCAGGCAGGAAAGCTAACGCCAGGTTGGTTTCCTTGCAATTAATGAACAGCAATAGCACATAATTATGGAATTCCTAAGGAGGACTTTCCTGTTAGTAAGTGGAGAGTTCATCTCTTCTTCCTCTTGCCCATTCCCACACCCCAGTTACAAATTGTCAGTGCTGGGGATTTGGTCATTTTTATTAGGAATTTTCTTCATAGTCTTTTTTTTTCATTTTTAATTATTACTGGTAGAATATTTTTAAATTCTCGTAAATTGACTTTAAAAATTTTAACCTCAGAAGTAGACAGTGAAATTCATCACACTTCTCATTTCATGTATTCCTTCCTTCCTCATTCCTGTTCCTTTGTGAGCCTGTGCAGGTTAGCATTTCAGTGTGCTTACTGTATATTGTGTGTCCATCAGCTTTCCATTGCTGTGACAAACACTTCAAATAAGTAACTTAAATGGAGGAAAGTTTTGTTTTTGACTCACAATTTCAGCGGTTTCAGTCCATGGTTGATCAGTGCCATTGACATTGTGCGTGTGGCAAGGAAGTGAATCATGGTAGGAGCATGTGGTGGGGCAGGTCACTCACCTGGCCAGGAAGCAGAGAGTGAAAAGACTGCAGTCCAGGTGTGTCCTTCAAGGGCACATCCCCAGAGACCTAACTTCCTTCCACCAGGCCCCACCTACTAAGGTTCCACTGCCTTCCAAAATTCCAATAATGCCACAAGGCTGGTGACCAAGTCTCTAACACATGAGGCTTTGGAAGTCACTTCAGCTCCAGTCTATAGATTGGAGCTGTGTGTGTACGCGTGGGTGTGTGTGTGTGTGTGTGTGTGTGTGTAGGGGGGAAGAGAAAGTGTAAATGAGGGTTGGGGTGGTGGAACAGGAGACAGAGAAATAGCAAGAGCAAGACTGAAAAAGGCTGTTCTGGTAAATGGCTGTGGACCTTCACTATTGATTTTCCTCTGTATCAACTCTTCTCAGGAGGTTTCAGTTCACCTTGGATGTGTTTTTTGTTTTGTTTTGTTTTCTGACAAGTGAATTACATGTTTCACCAAAGTCTGCCATTTTCACCTGGAAATGCGGTCAGAGTTTTCAGAAAGTCTGTCTCAATGAGTCTTGAGAGGGACTTCCTGTGACCCTCCTTCCATTGCAGAAGAAGGCACTAATGCGTAGAGGTGACAAAATTGAGATGCGGGGAGATTTGAGTGGTAACATGACACTGGAAACATAGACACTTTAGTCAGTCACTAGGTATAAACCATTCAAAACCTCAGTTTTCTCACCTGTATGCTGGAGTTTGTATCTGCTTTGCAGGGTTGAGTTGCAATTACATGAAACAAGGTACTGATGAGGGCCAAGCTCAGGGTCCAACAACATTCAATAGGTGTTGGTTGAATCGAAGGGTCATTATTTGGAGTGATTTGAAGTTTCCTGGTGAATTCAGGTTCTAAAAAGGAAGTCCTAACTCAGAAGGACAGAAAAAGATAGACGTAAATTACTGCTAGGAATTATATTTCTCCCCAAGAGGCAGGCAGGTATAAGGAATGGCCATGTATTTTCAGAGCTAATTAACAGAAGTGGATGGTACAGGAGAGCAGGCACAATATTGAAATATTTGTCTGTGTGTCTGTCTAGCTACCTTAATGTATTATTGCTCCCATGGCTCATCTGTGGAAAACTGACTATTCTGAACCAAGAGGGAAGAGCTTGAATCCAGGACTCAACTCTGGGCCTTGATTTCCTCACCAGTGCAGGAGGGAAGTTGGCATTTCCAAGTGAGAATAATTCTGAATAATTCTTTACTGCCCTGGACAATGGAATTGTGTCCACTGTGGACACAAGAGCTCCCAGTCCTTGTTACAACCTCTCTTCTCTCTCTCTCCATTGCACGTGCCCTTTGTGGTAAGTATGTAGATCTCCAAACTCCCTTCCAGTGTTTTCTTTCAAGGAGTTCACCCAGTTAGTTGTTCAGAGTGGGTACAAAAGTACCATTGTATTGTTAGGGATAAATGGCCATTTCATTTATTTACTTCAAATCACTTTCAAGGAAGAGCAGACGTAGGCTGGTATAACGGTAACCAGGGAAGATTATATTCTCTCTGGGAGCACAGCTTTATTCTCTGTATTTAAGGTAAAACCTCCATCTCACACAATGCTTCCAGAACTGACTCATGATGATGTTCACTAAAGCAAAAACACAGTGCTTAACTTATACCATGTGCTCCATATTTTTTTTAAAGGATACTTGTTTTAATGGTTAACAGGAGTCCAATATGGAAATTTGGAGGGATAATAGCACATGTATCTATGTGTAAAGAAATGGAATATATATATATAAGTATATACATACATCATAGACATTATGTCACTTTCTGTATTTGTCATACATCCTAGTGAATGTCACCTTCTCTGGATGACATTGACAGCAGGCAGTCTTATCTCCCTTCTTCCCACTATACTGTACATACCTAAAGGCAAAAGGCCTTTCAGGCTCAGTGATACCCCAGACTCTTTAGGGTGCACATTCTGTAAACATTCTGCAACAAGAAAAGGAAATGGACCGGGCATAGTAATGCATACTTGTGATCCCAGCAGCTTGGGAGGCTGAGGCAGGAGGATGGCAAGTTCAAAGCCAACCTCAGCAAAAGCAAGGTGCTAAGCAAATCAGTGAGACCCTGTCTCTAAATAAAATACAAAATAGGGCTGGGGATGTGGCTCAGTGGTTGAGTGCCCCTGAGTTCAATCCCTGGTAACCACACCGCAGAAAAAAACAAAGAAAAGAAAATAGAACAAGGTCAGGGGAGCCTAGGGGAGGGATATAGAGCATTAACCTCCCACCTCTCAGATAACTTTCATTTCTTGGCTAGAAATGCAGAATAAAGGTGTTCAATGGAACACGGTCATTGTTATTGCTGTGCTGAGGTCCTTGATCTTTACCTTCAGATTTGGACACAGGGAAAGGCCAGCTTCTCTGCTGCCATTTAGGTAGTGCTGGATAGACAGTGAGCAGCAGCCAGTGACATTTACAGAATCAGACCAGATGCTTTGAACACAATAAATTCAAACTTTGGATTCATATTTAAACATGTAAATATTCTCTTTTCTCCTTCTAATTTTGATCTTTGTATTTCTCTCACTGCGTTGGGCTCAGGAACACAATCACTGTGGTTAGCAATATTTATTTAAAATTAGGAAATATTTATTTTGCTCTGAATTCACCTTCCCCCATTTTCCAAGGCAATAAAGTCAAACATCCTTATGATGAAGAAGACCAGAAAGGGAATTGAACTGGATAGCCCTTTCCTACCTGAGGATGATTGTGCCGTGACTGCAGCCAGCCGGCGGCAGGGAGTGCACTTGCTGGGGTTGGTAGCTCCAGGTCTGGTGTTTCTCACCATCCACTGGTGAGGAGGACAGTGATCAGGAAAGCCTCAGCAAGCCCCATGGAGGGAGGGCTGGCTCTTCCCAGTCTACTCATTCAGATAGAAGCCGTTCAAGAAAGGTCTTTCTGCTACTGTGGGAATATCTGGGCTTCCTCTGACTTTTCTAGAGTCAGAGGGTGCTGGAGCTTCATCCTTTGGGTTTTATCTAGAAGGGGGGTCTGGGGAGATGGAATATCCACCAAGCAGAGAGTTTCTGTTCAAGTTCAATGCTTACTTCCTTGCCCGGTGGTCACATTTCTGCTTCGGGCTTCTGATGACAGCAGGCCTTGATGTAGAATGTGCACAGAGATCCTGGGGTGTGAGGGCGGCCTGTCTCCTGACGCCAGGCCTGCCAGGGCCCTCTGTAGCTTCTCTGGGACACAGGCCCAGGGCTCACTTTGCACTTCTTTCCTTCGGGGCAGTGGTCAGGTATGTCATTTAATCAATCTGGGATGCTAGCCCAGGGCTGTTGAAAAGCAGGTGTTGATCATGGAAGCAATCACTGAGGGCTGCATACCCCAAATGATTTATAATCTGGGATCTAAAGCAAAGAAAAAAAATAAAATTAATTCTCGCATGTCAGATCCCCTTCTCTCACAACCTGCCTCAAATGTGTGGAGTGTCATTAATCCACTTCTGAGCACCCTACCTGCCATGAGGTGTCTTGCTGCCCGACCTGGGAGACATGGCTGTAGATGGACACTTGCGGCAGATTCGTGTACTAAATCCACACAAAGGGCCACCCCGTCCTTCGCCAGCTCACACTTTATAATGCTCAGTCTGAAATGACCTTTAGAAAACCAGATAATATTTTATTTACCTTTTTTCTCCCATTTACTGTTAAATGTTAATGAAGGTAAGAGATTCAAATTCCTGCTAATAAAACATTTTAATTGACTCGACTGGAGCCCTCACTGTAAATTGGCTACTTTGCACCAACGACCTCAGAGCTTCCCTGCCCCCAGTCCTGTGGCCTGTGCGATATGGGGAGTTGGCAGCAGATATTTTCTTTGTTCTTCTTGGGCTTCACCCGCAGCCAGGAGACTCGAGGACAAGCAGCCAGGAGTGACACAGGATCCCTCATGCCAACAGAATTAACTGTCCCTTCACCCTCCCATGACCTCTCTATGGAACTCCTTCAGGTTTGGGGTCTGTGGGAACCAGCGCCTCCTCCAGGAAGCCCACCAGATCTCTACTTCCTTCCCTTCCTCCAGATGGCCACAGTCTTGTGACATTTTCCTGGGGACACTTTTCACTCTGTCTTCTGTTATGGTAACTTTGGTGTCTGTGTTAGTGTTTTGCTTAGATTACATACTCCATGCATAGGTTGATGCTTAATAAATACCAGTGAGTGAGAAGAAATAAAAAGAGATTTCACTGGCCTATGACATACTGACTCTCTAGGGTGTTCTTTTTCGGGGTGGGGGGGTACCAGAGATTGAACTCAGGAACACAGGACCTCTAAGCCACATCCCCAGCCCTATTTTGTATTTTATTTAGAGACAGGGTCTCACTGAGTTGCTTAGTGCCTTGCTTTTGCTGTGTCTGGCCTTGAACTCTCGATCCTCCTGCCTCAACCTCCCGAGCTGCTAGGATTAAAGCCGAGCACCAGGGCACCTGGCTCTAGGGCATTCTTCAAAGCATTCAAAACAGATGCTCTTTTCTGGCTTTCTTGGGCAAGGACACTCAGTATTCATTATGTGTAATGACTTGCTGTATTAGAGAGTTTCAACAAAGAAGAAAAAAATGGCATAATCTGTGCCTCTATATGGATCTACATTCCTTCATAATCCATAGATCTCTGTAAGAATCTAAGTGTCTAAAACGTTGGAAGGGTCCTCTGTGTGATTGGTACATAGAAAGGGATTGAACCTAATTGAGCTGAGCCATATTGGTGCAGCTGTGATGGACTCAGAGCCACAGCTGCATGGGTTGCTGCTGGTTTGGGACTGCAGATGGGCCAGCTCCTGGAGAGCAGCGTCTATCACAGTGAGTGCAGGGCTGGTAGAAAGAGTGGCTCTGGCCACGACTGTACCTGAAGACAAGCAAAAGAGCAGGGGTTAAGAGAACAGCTATTTAGCTGCCGTGTGACCTCAAACAAATTATTTCACCTCTCTGTGCCTCGGTTTCCTCCTCTGTAAAATGGGGATAACTTCAGTACCCTCTTCATAACCATACTTTGACAATTAAGTGATTGAAGTACAGAGAACCAAAATGAAATGCTCTTGGAATAATGCCTGGCACACAATAAATTTTCAGTAAATCTTAGTTTTTATTATCTTTCCTATTCTGGAAGCAGAAGAAAAGAACACTGAAAAGAAAAAAAAAAAGGTAAAATACTCTTTCTCCTTTTCATTAAAGGGCCCTGAGCTTTGGGGGGAAAAAATTCACTGCTCATATCTAACCTGATTCTTTCACCTTGCCCACAATTGTGCCTCAGAATCTTTCAACTCCAGGCCCTGGGAAACGCCTTTTCCAGGAAGCCTTCCTGGATGTCCTCCATGTCACAGCATTTTGACACCTGTCACAGGGCATTTCTCCTAAATATGACAATACTTGATTTCCAGTTTTTGGAGGTCTCCTCCACATTTCTGCAGCATTTTGACACTGACACAATGTACCTGCCTCAGACTTGGGGATTCTCTTTCTAATCACTTATGTCAGTAGATCTCAACTGGTTTCTTATGGAACACCTTGATCCCAGAGCTAAACAAAGATGTTCTGCTGCTGAGATTAAATAATAACTTTCACTTCTCTATTCACAAAAAAAAAATTAAAATTAAAATTAATGGATGGTATTTTCTCCATTTTAGGTCTCCCATAAATTCTGCCTGTTTCGTCAGCACCTGTCTCCACTCAGTCATCTACAACTATGGCCTTCATTGCTGGCTCGCTTGGGGAACATTAACAGATAGTACTTGGGCTTCATGCCTGGAATTTTTATAAAACAAAAATTCTGAGGGTGGACGTTGAGGGTCTGTCAAGTTTTTAAAGTTTCCCAAGTGATTCCAATGTATAACTAGGGCAGGGGACCACAGTTCAATAGTGATATTTTCTAAGAGAAATCAGATGAACAATGAGCAAATATATCTTAAGTATGTTACAGGTTGAACATCCCTTATCCGAATACTTGGGATCATAAGTATTTTAGATTTTGGAATATTTGCATATACATAATGAGATATCTTGGAGAAGAGACCTGAGTTGAGACATGAAATTCACTAATGTTTCATACATACCTTATACTCACAGCCTTGAAAGGTAGTTTCATACAATTTGTTTTAGTGCATCCATGTTTTGACTGCAACCAGTCACATGAGGTCAGGTGTGGAATTTTCCACTTGTGGAATCATGTCAGAATTCAAAAGTTTCAGATTTTGAACATTTTAGATTCAGATTTTTGGACTAGTGATGTTCAACCTATAGTGAAAATTTTTGGAAGTAGACAATCTGGCTTAACTTCATGGTTGAATTAAAATGTGGCTATGCATTTACATAAAAAAAAACTCAATGTGTCTATTTGGGGTATGCTGTTCCATGGTGATTTTCATTTTGGATTGACTATTCTATGTGATGGCATGTTCCAATGAGTGGTTTACCTCCTGAAATTGCCCAAGTTAAGCAAATGAATCTGCTGGTTAACACCCACACTGGCCAAGTTTTTGAAACCATAAACTCCTGAATAGTGTACCCTGGTTAACTGTAGCTGTAGACACCTCTACTTAGATAGGCTAAGTTTATCAGTGTAGCTTGTTGGCCACCAGAGGGACAAGGAGAAATGATATGAATGAATGACTTAGCACAAACAGTTCCACTAAGAGAAAAGTAGAAAACACACTGTTTCCCAAGGCAGGACAGTAGCCTCATCTTTGTCTGGGATCAACAAAGTACATTAATTGTGATCTTTGTCTCAAATGATTCTACAGAAATTTGGAAGTCAGGGAGATATGTCCAAATTGGATCATTACCCAAACTATAAAATATCTGTGAAAACTGTCTAAGTGCTCAGCAGTTATATTGGAGCTAGATACACTAGGAGCACTGTCAATGATTTCTGTGTGATGGTTTGAGTAAAGTTCAGAAGAGATATGAAAAGCAATTTGTTTATTGAAATAAATGTAGAGAAGCTTCTAATTAATTATATTAGGAACTTAAGGAACAGTTTATGGTCTCCTCGTAATTTTTCATATTTGTAGAGAAATTAGGGTAGTTTTTAGTTAATGGTTCAATTAAAATTTTGTGCCTTTTTTAAAAAATATTTTTAAGTTGTCTATGGATCTTTATTTATTTTTATGTGGTGCTAAGGATTGAACCCAGTGCCTCACACATGCAAGGCAAGTGCTCTACCACTGAGTTACAACCCCAGCTCCATTTTGTGCCTCTTGATAAATAAATATTTGTGGCACCAAGATTAGTTCTTATAAATAAAATTTCTTCCGCCTATCTCTCAGATTTTAGTTTTTTTTTTTAAAATGTTTTTACTAGTGCATTGTAGTTATTATACATAATAGTGGGGTTCATTTTGATATGGACCATTTCAGTCCCCTGTGCTTCCTCTTTCCCCTCCCTTCCTTCCTTTATTTCCCCTTCCTCTACTCAATTTTAGTTTTCCTTCTGATTATTTCTTATTTTTTAACTGGTACTTTATAGATATACATGAAGGTAGAATTCACTGTTGTGTATTCAGATATGTGCATAGTATAATTTTGCCAGTGTCATTTTGCAGTTCCTCCCTTTTCTTGTCCTTCCCCTCTCCCCTTTAATCCCCTTTATCTCCACTCTGGTTTTGTGGGATCAGCCCCCCTTTTTTACTTACTTTGCTTTAGCTTCCATATACAAAAGAAAACATTCAACCCTTGACTTTCTGAGTCTGGCTTATTTAACTTAGCATGATATTCTCCAGTTCTGTTAGTTTACCAGCAAATGTCATGATTTCATTCTCTGTAGTGGGGTAAAACTTCATTGCGTGTATATATAGCATATTTTTTTTTTACAAAATACCTTTATTTTATTTATTTATTTTTATATAGTGCTGAGGATCAAAATCAGTGCCTCACATGTGCTGGGCAAGCACTCTGCCACTGAGCTACAACAGCAGCCCCCATACCACATTTTTTTTATCCATTCATCTGTTGATGGGCACCTGGGCTGGTTTCATAACCTGATATAAACATTGTGCCTGTATGGCTATAGTATTCAGCCTTCAGTTTTTGCTCCAAGCATAAGAAAGACTCAGTCAGGAGCCAGGCTGATCATTAACCCAAATAGATATTAACCCATTAATATCAAAGACTAGCAAGCTGCAATGGAGCATGCTTGTAATCACAGCAGCTCAGGAGGTTAAGGTAGGAGGATCACAAGTTCAAAGCTATCTTCAGCAAAAGCTAGGTGCTAAGCAACTCAGTGAGACCCTGTTTCTAAATGAAATACAAAATAGGGCTGGAGATGTGGCTCAGTGGTCAAGTGCCCCTGAGTCCAATCTCCAGTACAAAAACGAAACAAACAACAACAACAACAAAAACTCTTTTAGCCACCTTATAATATGGCATTCATTTTGCTGGCCCAGGCTCAAACATTATTCTTCCATTTTTTAAAACTACAGAAAAGTTTGCATGGCGTATGCTGCAGACTCCTGATAGTGAGAGACTTACATGGCAGGAGGGCTGTGGCAGGTGGTCCCAGTGCAATTATCCCCGACACTGGCTTGCTGCTTTCTGTGTGCTGTTTCCTCATTGCTCCACAATGCTTTAATGCCTCTGTGAGAGAAAACCACCCTCAGTGAGTCAAGGAAACAAGGCCTGGGAATGCTTTTGTGTGGTTTTATCTGTCTTCAATCTCCCCCTTACTACCTGTAGCTTAGACATGACAGGAACAACCCTATAAAATTAGCTTCATGGGATGAGACAGGAAGAAAAATGTCAAGAAGTCAGCCCCCCTCCCCACCCTCTGCTCAATCTGTGTTAACATAGCCCCGCTTTAGGAGATTTTAACCCGCTGGACAAAATGCTCTTGGGCGCGCTTATTGGTTTAATAAACAGACCAAACTCTTGAGGACAAAAGAGGACAAACCTGGCCGGCTGAAAATTATGTGACTCGGGCTCTTAAAAAGCTTGTGTTCTGCTAGACTAACAGCGCTTCCTGAATTGAGTAAATTGATTGTGTCCCTCATCACCTCCTGTCTACACAGCCGTTAGTGCCTGTGCGACCAAGTGTTTATTGTCGGCAGCAACCCAGGGCGAGCAGGATCGACGAGTGTCTTGTTAGGAAAACATTTCACAGGTTTTGTTTGGCGACATTTGGGGAAGTGGCTTTGAGGAACGATATATCTAAGGTTAACGATTCCTGGACTTTAGGGATGTGGGTTTTTTTTTTCAAAAGGATTTATGCCTTCAAATATGGAAAACAGGCTCTTTGTGGAAAGTGTGCTTTCCCTGGTACAAAGACTGAATTTGTAAACATCTGTTTATGAAAAAACTGCATTTCTCAATATCGTGGCATGATCTTCTAAACCAATACATAAATGGATCTTTAGTGTATACGGAAATCTTTTGCATTTGAATATAAAAATCCATTGAGGGAAGGAGGAGGGAGAAAAAGAAATGGGTAAATAAATACAAAAACTCTTAAGAGCTTCTGGGCTGGTTTCAAGAATGCCCCACAAAACAGGTTTTCATGGTTGTATGGGGTGATGTGATCCTATTCAAGTTTCTTTCCTTTCTTTAGAATTTCTGAAGAAGCTGTTGAAAATGGCTTCGGGGGCTGTTCCTAAAATAGATTTTAGAGATGAAAAAATGAGAGAATGCACATACAATCTGAGACAAATGATCAGCTCTGATGCTGAAGCTGAGATTGTAAATGACTGCTGTGCCTTGCAAGAAATGAATATTCAGGATGCCCCTGCTGGGTGCCTTTTCCTATTTGAACCAACTACTGTTTGGGCCATGATTCACTTGTTACCAAATTAAACACTCTTTGCACACAGCAGAGCAACTTTGCGAAGTCGGATTTTGAAGTGCAAACATCTTTTCTGCTCTGGCCACGGAACCTGTCACAATCTTCATCGGGAACTGAATTAAGTTTAAAATATCATCAGAGGGTGTTGATCTCTCTTGGGCCTGGAGCTGTCCTCTGTACATCCGGCATTTTTCTGTTGACACTGCGTATCACTTAGCAACCGGCCTGAAAGGCCCTATATGCATTGATTGCGCACCATTGTCTTTAAGGGGTGGAAGTGTTAACCGAATACCCCCTCCCCAACCCTGGGTGACCAGACGGTCATTTCTCTCATGTTGATCATCTGTTTACATCAAAATATTGTTTATTCCATTCTCTGATCCTGAGTTTTACATCTCGGTCTAAGAACACAGTTAATTCCCTGTGTGTCTGAGAACCTCAATTTACTCTCCTGACAAGGTGCAATGAAAGCAGTTTTGTCCCTAGTTTCCTTGAAAAAGAATTACATGCATTTGACAGTTAGCTGCAGACGATAAGGCAAAGTTTCTCCTATGGTTTCCAGAGGATGCAGAAGTCACAAGCCTGCAATTGTCCCCTAAAGAGAAAAATAATCCCTTCTGTTTGTGCATAGTTTTGAAATGGTTGGATGTTACACAGCTGTGAAGAGGATAGGGCTTTCAAATGGATGGCGGGCTCTGACATCATCTGAATGAAAAGGAAATATGGCCTAACCAAGGAGAGTTTTCAGAATGAATGAAATTTCAGAGTGGAAATTCTTGCCTGAGAGGCAAGGGTAGAACTCATTTCTGCATCAATAGGCTTGGCTAAAGCAATAGACCGGACTGGTGGGTCAGACAGGCATTCTACCTCAGACCTCTCCCCTTTACAATGATCTGTTTCAGAGACCTTCCACTGAGGCAGCTTTTTCAAAAACCTCTCAGACAATGAGAGCATTTCAGCAAAGGGATTTTACATGTAGGTGAAGATCAAATTGGTGGATTTAGAGCTCACTTTCACCAAACCACGTACTGTAGGCCAAGCAGAAATTTTGTGGCTGGTGGCCCTAAAATTCCTACTTTTGAGAAATCTGTTTTGCTTTTTGGTGAATACTGTATCCAGCCAAGAAAAGGAGAACTATATACTAATATGTCCTAAGAAATATACCCCACCCAAAAAGGAAGTTATTTCAAAATCAGCTTGGCTTTGGCATCACTTTATCAGGGATAAAGGAGCTGGAATAAAAATAAGAGTTCCAAAAGGTTCTCTGTTTAAATCTTATCTCTCCACAACCTTCTTCTCAAATAGGAAATCTATTTAATTCTCCATGCCTTCGTGAGAAGAAAAATGCAATCTCAGAATTTTGGGCCTGGCTTACATGTGAGAAGGAGTTGAAAACTGATTTAGGAAAAAGAGGGGACCACCCTGCAGGGCAGTGACTCCAGATAAGGTTTCATGTTTAACCAAGGAGAGCAAGGAGAAGATCTTCTTTATTAGAAATTGTTTTAAACTAATAGACAGGCTTTTAAGTAACACCCACTTCTTCCCTCATCCTTATTCCCCTAAAACTCCTTACTTTGTTCTCTACATATTAATCCTGTAGCCAGTCATCTTGGCTTGGTTCGGCTACTAAGTGAATGCTGCTTCTATAAACATTTCACTGCTACAAGTTGGATTTTTCACAGCATTAACTTTAACTACATAGATGTTTGTAATGGAATAAAACTCCAAATTGATGTTTTACTGTATTGCAAGTTAGGAAAAAAAAAAAGAAGAAGAAGAAGTGGGCTTCAAATGGAGATAGATGTGTGCCTCATTTCATTGGAAAAAATGCTACCTTGTAGGTCAAGTTGAAGTTGCTTCAACAAGAAAGTCTTAAAGAAAATACGTGCAGTACCCAAATCCCTACTTCTTGCATAAAATTCTTCAACAAACTTCCATCCACATATGCATTTGAAGTTGATTTTAAATCTGCACAAGCTTAAATCAATTGAGAAGAAAATAACAGGTTTCAACTAAACTGTACTATACAGAGCTGTCCTATGCAGAGCTTTCTGGTGAAATGACCTTGTGAAGAGCCCAGGGAGTAAGTTGGAAGAATTTGTTCACCATCTCTTTCAAGGTGTTTGCCAATTTCTTCTTGCCAAAATGTATTTAAGGACAAAGATTCTAACTTCTGGCCTCAAATCGAAGGTTTTCTTTAAAAGAGACAGATTATTTAATAGCAGCTGAGGTTCTCCCAGGAATGACACAGTCATCTCTGCTTTGAACTCCGTTGAGTGGTTGGTTGTGGTTTGTACAAATCAACACTGCCATTACCTGACTGCTGGGTTTCATAAGAGGGTTTGGAGCAAACATCATTTGAATTGCAATGTGTCCTGTCTTGAAGGACCCACGCCTCCACATGAAACATTTTCCTTTTTCTCAAATCGTTATCTCATCTAGGTCTAACAATGCTGATATTAAAATAATAAAAGAGAAAAGGCTTGGAGACAGCCCCTCTTTATAGTTAAATGTTATCTGCTTAGACTAATATTGCAATTGCCACCCACTGACATAATTTGTTTCACAGTCACAGCTTGGCAGCATGAATCAAATGTTGACATTCTAATTTCATGCACACATGGGCGTTTGGCCGAGCAGGCCCGCAGCCTCCAGACCATTCTCTCTGTACCTGTGTAAATCAGGCAGACAAGGCGTGCTTGCGACAGCCTGCCAGCAGAGTTGCTCTCTTCTGTTGAGAAAACTTTGGAGCCTGGATTCTTCCCCTGTGTGTGTGTGTGTGTGTGTGTGTGTGTGTGTGTGTGTGTGTGTGTGTTCCGTCTTGCAGAGCATCACAGAGATACTCTATTACTCTGCTGGAAAGGTACTTTTCATTGCCCCCCCTTCTAATTGCAATTTTCGAAACTTGAGAACTCAACTCCCAAATGATTTCTCTCATTGCTTTCTAAATTACTTGCAAATGTTTCTTTGAGAAAAATACCCATGGAAATTAAGTAGTAGGATTAAAAGACTCTCTGAAACCTGGAAAGAGGAGATCCTGATTTCCCTTTATTGTGGACAAGATTGTGTGCCTCCCAAAATTGGTAGTTTGAAGCCGTAACTCCCAGTGACTTTATCTGGAGATGGGGCCTTTAGGGAGATAATTAAGGTTAAGTGAGATCGTTAGGGATGGCGTGAATCCAGTGGGACTGGCATCCTTACAAGAGACACTAGGGGTGCATACCCAGAGAAAAGGCCACCAAGAAGAGAAGAAACCAACCCTGCTGATCTCTTGATCTTGGACTTCCAGCCTCCAGAATAGTGAGAAAATTCCTTTCTGTAGTTGAAAGCTCCCGGTCTATAGCATTTTGTTGTGGCAGTCTGAGCTGACTAAGACACCCTCCAAGTAAGGATCAGACATTCTGTGAGTGCTCTGCCTTTGACCAAGTGGCCGCTAGAACCACCTCAGCCCATGGCTTCCCCAATAGACATTGTCAGTATAAAGAGAGTTTTAGGGTCACAGCCATCAGGACCTTGAATGAAACCAATGGAGCGTTGCTGGGCAGCCTCTGTTTGAACCTCTACTAGGGAAGGATTAATGGTTAGCCCTTTGTGTTAGACGAGGATGCTCTGGCCACACTCAGCCAGACATCAGGGGGTGTAGTTTCTTGCTTCCAGTGATAGGCTGGCCTAAGCTGGTCCCATACTAATACTCAGGTCTCCTAATTCATGAGTGAGCTGGGAGGGGGCAGGGGGTCTGGGTAAGGCTGCTATTATTAACTCAAGGACAGTGTACCGCAATTGATTTGTACAGAGATGGGCCCTCATTTAGCTTAGTGGTTCAAATTATCTTGCCTTTTTCCAGCTCTGATTTCATTGCCTCTCAGGATCAGTTTTTTCCTTCTAAAAGGATATTTTTCAAAATAAGCCCAAATCCATGTTCAGTAGAAAATTCTTCCCAGAAATAATTTGTCACTTATGCATTTATTTGACCATTCGACTTATCATTCTACTTGCTGCCCTTAAGTTTCATATAGTAGCACAAAAACACTGTAGGTATTTTCCTCTTAAACAGCTGATATTTTAGAATCTTTTTTTACAGAGAACTATAGAAAACTATGATATATTTCACCAAAGAGCAAATCATATATTCTGGAGGAGAGGGTCTAAGAACAGCTTGAGTGCCAGTATTAGGGTCTGTCATTTAATTTCCTTGGCCTTTAGCATCTTCACTTGTAAGTAAAAGTTAAGCTCCAGGGTCCCTTCCTGTTTAATGATTGGATGATTCTTCATTTTTTAAAAAAATGAAATATGTCATGAAAGCCCCTAAGAGAAAAGAAATGAACATCAGTGATTCAAATTTAGTTCAACTCAGCAAAAATGTATCGAGTACCTGCCATGTGCCAGGCACCATGCTAAGTGCCGAGTGTGCAGAAATGAGAAAGATACAACTCTCAAGCCCTAAATAAAAAAAAAAAAAATTGAGATCAAGCATCAGGGGAGGAAGAAAGCTTGTGACAACTGAGTTGTGCAGTGGTTCATTTGTCTGTTTAAGGGCAAATGTTATTTACTAGACTGAACTCAGTTTACAGAAGAATACTGTGTGTTACCCTTGCCCATGGGAATAAAACTTAATGACTACTAATTAACTGTGTGATCTTGGAGGAGCACATAACCTGTCTGGGTCAAGGTCATCTCGTTTTTTAAATACAGGGATTGGACTGATGCTTTCTAAGTCTTGTTCCTTTTCTAACATTTTATAATTATGTGACTGTGAACTAGCTCTCTGAGTAATACTCCAAGAACCCCACAAGTAGAGGAAATGACAGGATTGTTTGGAAAACTCTTTTGCCTCATTTTTTTTTCTGGCATAACAAGGTTTGCTACTGTCTACATGTTACAAAGACATCTGTGAGTCAATTAAAATACTCAACAGAGGTGAGTGGCAATAAATAACATTCTCTGAAGAAATTTGTCATCCATGGATTCTGCCCTTGCCATCATGCCAATTTTGAATTCCTTTGTCTCTTGTTTATTTAAAACCATATTCTGTGGTTGTGGCTCAGCGGTGGAGTGCTCGCCTAGCACGTGCAAGGCCCTGGGTTCGATCCTCAGCACCACATAATAAACAAATAAACAAACAAACAAACAAACAAATAAATAAATAAAGGTATTGTGTCCAACTACAACAAAAAATAAATAAATATTTTTAAAATAAATAAAACCATATTCTGAGTTTCTTTTTGGCACAGTACTGCCATAGTGAATTTCTAAAATACCTATGCATATTCCCTTGATTTGTCAGGCTGAACCCCAACCATCTGGAGCTGTGGGTCAGGGCACCCAGCAAAACAACTTGTGTTCTCCCTTTAAATATTGTTATCTTCGCAACAGAAACTGACTTTAGCAGGCCAGGATGTCCCCATCACTTGCTCACACACAATCACTTGACCTTTCTTTAGCTGGAATGATCCCTGTCTGCTTCCATACTTCCTGAGAGGTGCAGGTTTGATTCCGCCTCCTTTTTGAACATACATCCCACACTTAATTCCCCAAAGCGTATTCCTCTCTTTTACTTCATGCCATATAGCCTTGCTGCCTCACACAGGCTCATATATTTCATTTGAGTGCTTCTCTGACCTCTAATGAATCATCATCCGGGTTCTTTTCCAACAGCTAGACTGGAAAGTCTTCTGACACACACCATGTCTTCCATGGTTTCGTACTTCCCATGAAGTGTGGCTTAGGGTTAACCACACAGTGATGCCTAATCAATGCCTATAAAATCTGGTTGAGAAAATCAGAATTTAAATGTCTAAAAATAAATTTTAAAATATATTTAATCTAGCTGAATTCCAACAGTGTTTTGTTTTGTGTGTGTGTGTGTGTGTGTGTGTGTGTGTGTGTGTGTGTGTTTTCATTGCTAAAGCTGTGGAAGAGGCCTGGTGACCAGTGAGATCCTGAAGCTTAAAGTCAAATAGATTCATGTCTAAATCCCATCTCTGCTAATTGTTCTCTTATGAAGCATTTGTGGAGCCACCACTGTTTGGGACACATGGTGCCACAATTGATGAATAAGTAGATTAAAAAGGATATTATCCTTGCTTTTAAGGAGTTTGAGGTCTGGGAACTATATGGTTTAATTCTCTTTATTTATTTTTGTGGAACTGGGGTTTGATCCCTGGTCCTCACCCATGCTAGGCAAGCATTCTACCAGTGATCTTCATCCCTAGCCCCTCTGCTTTTTAAAATTAACATATATTGGGCTTGGCATGATGGCACATGCCTGTAATCCCAGTGGCTAAGGAGGCTGAGGCAGGAGGATTATGAGTTTAAAGCCAGCCTCAGCAATGGTGAGGCCCTTAGCAACTCAGTGAGACTGTCTCTAAATGAAATACAAAATAGGGATAGGGATTTGGCTTAGTGCTCAAGTGCCCCTGAGTTCAATCCCTGGTACAAAATAATAATAATAATAATAATAACAACAACACATATTGATTGTAAAAATTAATGGAATTCACTGTGAAATTTCCATACATGTATAAAGCATGCATTGATCATATCCAACTACACTTCTTCAACCTTTGGATATTTTACCCACCAACATCCTTCCCAGACCTTGGTAATCAGTGTTCTACTTTCAGGTCAACTTTATTTGTTCTACATATAAGAGACAACATGTCTTTCTCTGCCTGGCTTAGCTTAACATGATGTCTTCTAGTTCCACCCATTTTGCTGCAAATGACAGGATTTCATGCTTCTTTAAATAATAATATTCCATTGTATATGTGTATGTATGTGTATATATGTGTGGATATATATGTGTGTACTATATATATTTTTATCCATTCATCTGTTGATGGGTAATGAGACTGACTCCATATCTTAGCCATTGGAAATAATGCTGCAATAAAGATGGGTGTACAGGTTTCTTTTTCACTTGCTTTTGCATGTATGTATCATGTTCTTTGGATATATCCCTAGGAATAGGATAGCTGAATCACATGTTAGTTCTAATTTTAGTTTTTTGAGGAATTCTATACCATGTTATAGGTTTCTTTATGTCCACATCTCACCAGCATTTATTGTTGTTTTTAATAATAGCCATTCTAACTGGAGTGAGATGGTATCCCAGTGTAGTCTTGATTTGCCTTCCCTGATGACTAAAGATATTGACCATTTTTCATGTATTTATTGGTCATTTGTATTTCTTCTTTTGCGAAGTGTCTATGCAGAGCATTTGCCCACTTTTTAATTGGATTACTTAATTTTTGGTGTTTTTAAAAAATTCTTTACATATTTTGGATATTAACCCTCTGTCAGATGAATAGCTGGCAAAAACTTTCTTCAACTCTGTATCTTGCTCTTCACTGGATATTCCCTTTGCTTTGCAGAAGCCTTTTTACTTGATATAATCCAATTTTCAATATTTTGCTTTTGTTTCCTCTGCTTTTGAAATCCTATCTAGAAAAACATTGCCTGTTCCAATATCTTGAGGTGTTTCCTCTACATTTTTCTAGTAGTTTCAGAATTTCAGGGCTTGCTTTAAGGTCTTTGTCTATTTTGAGTTGATTTTTATACAGAGTGAGAGATAGGGGTCAAGTTTCAATCTTCTACATGTGGGTTCCAGTTTTCCCAGCACCATTTATTGAAGAGGCTGTCATTTCTCCAATGAATATTTGTAGCACTTCAGTTGAGAATCAGTTGGCTGTGGATGTGGGTTTATTTCTGTTTCTCTTCTGTTACATTGGTATGTGTATACCAATATCATGCTATTTTGGTGATTGTCTTGAAATCAGGTAATGTAATGCCTCCAGATTTGCTCTTTTTGCTCAAGATTGTTTTGGATATTCAGGGCCCTGAGTGTTTCCATTTTAGGATTGATTATTTTTTCTAGTTCTGTGGGAAATGCCATTAGTATTTTTTTTTCTTTTGGTGGTGCTGGGTATTGAACCCAGAACCTTGTGCATATGAGACTAGCACTCCACCAACTGAGCTATATCCCCAGAACACCATTAGTATTTTGATGGGAATTGAATTGAATCTGTGGATTGCTTTGGACATTACAGGTATTTAGACAATATTAATTCTTCCAATCTGTATACATGGGACATCTTTCTTTCCATCTTTTAATGTTCTTCAATTTCTTTCTTTGTTGACTTGTAATTTTCATTATAGAGATCTATAGAGTCACATTTTATTGTGACTATAGTGAATGAGATTTCTTTCATGATTTCTCAGCATATTCAATGTTGGTGAATTGAAAAACAACTGATTTTTATATGATGATTTTGTATCCTCCTGTTTTACTGAATTCATTTATCAGTTCTAGTAGTCTTTGGGTTGAATATTTATGTTTTTCTGTGTAGATAATCCTATAATCTACAAACAATGATAATTTAACTTCCTGCTCTTCTATTTGTATGCCTTTATTTCTTTCTCTTGCCTAATTGGTCTGGCTTAAATTTCTATACTATATTGAATAAGAACAGTGAGAGGGAACACCTTGTCTTGTTCCTGATCTTAAAGCATGCTTTCAATTTTACCCTATTCAGTATACTGGCCATGTATTTTTCATATGTAGACTTTATTATGTTGAGACATGACCCCTTTTATACCTAATTTATTCCAGGTTTTTTTAATCATAAAGAGATGTTTAATTTTATTAAAAACTTTTTCTGCGTCTGTTGAGATAATCCTATGATTTTTATTCTTTATTCTACTTATGTTATGTACTATGTTAATTGATTTGCACATGTTGGTGTATGATCTTTCTTATGTGCTGTTGAACTCAATTTGCTAATATTTTGTTAAGGATTTTTGCATTTATATTCATCAGGGATATTGGTCTGCTCCTTCCTTCCTTCCTTTCTTCTTTCCTTCCTTTCTTTTTCTTTTCTATTGTCCTTGTCAGGTTTTAATAACAGTATAATACTAGCCTCATTGAATAAGTTTGGAAGGGTTCCACTTTTTTTTTTTTTTTAGTTGTTGATGGACCTTTATTTTATTCATTTATTTGTATGTGGTGCTGAGATTTGAATCCAGTGCCTCATACATGCTAGGCAAGTGTTCTACCACTGAGCCACGACCCCAGCCCTCCACCCTTTTAATTCTATGGAATAGTTTGAGAGGCATTGGTGTAGTTCTTCTTTAAAAGTTTGGTGAAACACAGCTGTTCCTGAACATTTCTTTTAGTTTAATTCTGATTTTTTTAAACTTTCTTTTGTATGAGTGATTTATCCATTTGTGGAAGTGGAGTACTGATATTGATTCTTTTAATTTCTTTTTTGTATATCTACTTTTCAATGGAATTTATAGTTTTACATGCTATCATGGTGGTGTTTGTCTTTCTTCCATTTCTGAATGTAGGACTCCTTTAAGTGTCTTTTGTGAGTAATGATTCCCCTTAGTTTTTAATTATCTTATAAAATCTTCATTGCTGTTTTGATTTCTGGTATTATTATGTTGGCTAGCCTTAAAATACATGATTTCATGCCCATCTGTCCTGTAGGGGTTCTTCTACTGAGAAATTTGCTGTCAATCTAATGGGATTTCTCTTAAATATGATGTGGCAATTTTCTCTTGCAGATTTGTATTTGTTTATTTTTATGTGGTGCTGAGGATCGAACCCAGTACTTCATACATGTTAGGCAAGCGCTCTACCACTGAGCTACAGCCCCAGTCCCAGATTTTTACATTCTTTTCTTGTCCTATACTTTTGACAATTTGACTTAATGTAGCAATGAGGATTTATTCTTGTCATATATATTTGAAGCCAATATATATGACAAGAATAATGTTTATATCTTTCCCAAGATCAGGGACATTTTCTATGTTTCATTTATTAAATAGATTATCAATGCTCTTAACCTTTTTTTCTCCCACTTTGGGTATGCCAATAATGTGGACATTTGATCTTCCACTGGTGTCCCAAAGATCCTATGTGTGTTCTTCGTTCTTTTGTTCTTTTATTTCTTTCTGAATGTGATATTTATTTTTAAACTCTGATATTCTTCCTTCTGCTTGATCTAGTCTATTGTTGAGGTGTTCAACTAAATTTTTGATTTGAGTTATTGAGCTCTTCATTTCCAGAGATACTGATTGGTCTTTTTCAAAACATCTACCTCTTTGCTGAATTTCTCATGCATATCCTGTATTGTTTTCCTAACTTCATTTAACTGTTTATCTGTAATCTTTTGGATTTCACTGAGCTTTTTAAAAAATAATTCTTTTGAATTTTGTTTCAAAATTAATCCATTATCATATCTTTGGAATCTGTTACTAGAAATTATGATTTTTGGAGGTGTCATTTTATATAAGTTGTGTTCCTAGGTTGAGATTTGTATATCTCATGAAAAGGATATCTGTGCTCGTTTTATGAGATTGTCCTCTTAGTAAGAGACATTCTCCAGAAAATGTGTTTTGGGATATTGACTTGTTAGACCATATTATTTCTAGATGGGTAGCATAATGTAATTTCCTCGTAGCTTATTTGGCTGTGATTAGTATGGTTGGGCATAGTGCACACAGTGTTGGAGCCAATGAGACCTACTGTCTCTATAAGTGATGCAAGAGTAGGGACACTCTAGCAATTCAGGCATGTATGGTGTAGACAGCAGAATGCATAGGGTACACCCTATGTGTCTACTTCTGTAACAGGAGTGGTAGCCCCATCAGGTGATGGGGGTTTCCTCAAGCACTGTTGATATTGCCTCTGTAACTTGTAAGGCTTTCTGGCCCTGGCTGTACCAGTAGTGGTAAAGGGCCAGAAGCACTTGTCCTCTGAATAAACAGTGGTGCAAACACAGGTGTTTCTCAGGGAGAGATGAGGGCAGGAACCACAGCTCTTCCTCTGTGCACTCATGCCCAGTCCTGTCAGCAGTGCATGACTAAAGTGTGAGTGTGACTGATGGTGGGACACATGTAGGTGCAGTGGCAGTAGGAATTGTGATGTTCTCTTCTGCTGCTGAGTGGTTGTGCCTCCCCAGGAGCAGGATCTCAGAACCCCCCTATCTGTGCACATAGAGGTATGGAGTAATGGTTGGGTGCTGAGGGCCATTGCCAAGTAGAAACGACGCATCAAAATTTCCTTGCCAGCGTACCCCATGTTGCTTAGAGGAAGGACTCATGGAAATGGACTTGCCTTGGACATTCGCTGTGACATTGCATGTATGTTTAAGAAAGGTGACCCTGCTCAAGGACCAGGGTGGATCCAGGTTTAGGGTGTATCCTGCAGGTTTTAGGAAGTATCCCACTCCTTGGGTTTAGGGCGTTCCGGATTTAGGACAATCTGGGTTTAGGGCAGTTCCAGGTTTAAGGTTATTCCTGTTGGGAATAGGGCGTATCCTGCTGCCTGAGTTCCCCTTGAGTTCTTGTGGAATTCAGAAGGTATTTTGGGATTAAAAGCCTGGGGGAGTAGGTGTATTGCGCGGCAGAACTTGGATTTCCCCAGAACGTGTTTGTACAGGGCCGGTGTGAGTTCGAGAATAAAGAATTGCTGTTTGAATCTACAAGTGTGAGTGGCTCGTGATCTTGTGCCCAGCCAGACTGCAGCAGTTGGGGCTTTTCTTTCTCTAATTCTTTTAGCTATAGTGCTGGCCAGTCATGGGCAAGAGTGGGTCATGGCTGGAGCTGGGCAACATTTCTCTCAGCTGAAGTGCTTGTGGGAATGATTGAGAGCAGAACATGGATGGTACTGGGCAAAGATTCTCTCCAGACCTTCTTAAGCTATATACACCAGGGAAAGGACAACAGTCAGAGCTACAGTGCTTCTTAAGACCACCCCAGAACACCCCTGTGTTGGGGAGAGCAGTGGAATTCTGTCCCCCCTCATTAGTGACAGGTGCCCTTGTGTGGCACTGGGGAGAGGGTGGCAGGAACTGCGTGGGTTACTGTATTCAGTCCTGATGCCATCATGAAACCACACATGACATCTTCTCAGGAGGGCTAGCTCCTCAACCCTCAGTTCCTGAGAGTGAGAGTTCTACATTCCCCTCCATGTCACAACAACCATTCTCTCCAGCGTAGCACTGTCAGGTTTCTATACTGAACCAAGTTGGGTTCATGAGTTAGTTACCTACCTGCCAGTTGTGCAGTAGGATATCTGCGGGGTCCCAGGGTTGGGAATATGCAGGGGTTTCTGATCCCTGAATCAATCCAAATTCAGACAATAGGTTCCTTCTCCACATAGCTCCTGGCTGCAGCACATGGGGAACTTCACTGGGAGATGATATGAATTCTTCTAAAGCTAGACTACTCTACAGATTTTAGGTTAACTTCTCTAGTAAGGGTGTAAGCCTAAAGGGTTATAAACCTTGCAAGAGCTAGGATTGCCAGTATCCACGCTGACAGAATTTGCTGGGGCCATCACTTTCACCTGTACCTCTCTAGAGGGGAGACACACCGTCCCCCAGCTGAGGGCTGGTGGTGGGCAGGAACTAAGATATTTTGTTTCTCTTACTATTCTGTTTTCTTAGTCTCTGAATCTTGTAAGGTTTCTGGTTTTCTGTTCATTTCCAGTGTTCTCCCAAGACCCCTCACCTCAGTGTGTAGCTGCACACCTGTTACTCTGGTTCTTCTTTGTGAAGGAGCGGGAGTCTGCTGGGTACCTTTATTTGGCCATCTCGTCCTCCTCTGAACCATTATTCTTCAACTCAAAAAGAATAGCAGCTATTTTATTGGATTATGGTAGATACTTCAGTAAGTATGTGTTTTCTTTTCCTCTTCTTTCGTATTCTTACTTCTAAGAGTCATAAAAGAAATTGATTTCCTAATGGCTCTTTTTTCTCCATTAGAATTCATGGCTAATTCATGAATTATTACATTCTGTATTATTGTTAGCTATAGATTATACAGGGCCCATACAAAAAAATAAATCCAAGTACTTATTCTGATACTGATATTAATAATCTCAGTGTCAAAAATCAGAGGTTTTTTTGTGCATTATCTTTATCACATAAGATTGGTTTGGGGACTACCCTTAGGAAGATAACATTTAAAATTCAGGGAAATGAAGCCTGTCTCAAATACAAATGATTAATCCATGACTAGGCCTGATTTAGATTTAGTCTCAGACTGGCAAGTGCAGCTAGTTAGGTACATGCCAAAGGAGCTGAGACGCCATATCCTAGGGACCAGAGATAACCCAATAATTGATGTGATCACTGAGGCCTCTATTAACAGTCAGAAAAATCTATCCTGTCTCTGATTTCTTTGACTCCCACATATATTTTTCCCTTGGGAGAGAAGTTTAGTATTATATTAGAAGTGAGCTGGATCCATCTATCAGACAAGCACTGGTTCCCACCTCTCCCAGCAGAGCAGCCATGAAAACAAAGTTACAGGGCCTTCTTCTTTGTCACCAATAAGGCACACTCTAAGGTGCTACTTTGGTAGACAGAAGTGACACTGTCTAACAAATCAGTTCATGCTATAGAATTTGGCCCTAAAAATTTGCTGAGGGTAATGTTTGAATTTTCATCTGTGGCATATACAACAACAACAAAAAAAAAGGTATTTAAGTTGGATAGATTGGGAGAAAGGGTTGACTTAGCCCTAAGTCTGATTTAGATTCCTCATGTTTCAGATGCAGGGACTGGAAGAATGATCCTGAAAATAAATAAATGAGTGAACATTGTCCCAAAGTATCTAAAGAAGTGAGAGAAATTGATGAATGTCTGAAAGTCTGTTTTCCTCTTCTAGGACATTGTGTTTTGTATTAGCCATGGTGCCACTATGATATTTGTAGATATAGCACATTTGGGGTTCTTATTAATTACTAATTACTCTGATACTCTGCCAGGTTCCTTACCCTTTGTTACCAGTCTTCCACTTCCATTTCAGATCAAAATGCCACCGCTCCTCCAGTGTGTGATAGAAGCTGAATAAGTATGTGTTAAATTATGAGTGAGGAGTAAGCATAATGATGCATGTGCAAGATTACATGGTCTGTAAATGCTGTGTGATCTTTTTCATTGTCAGCAAACTCCTCTTGCCTCAGTTCAGTCATCACTTCCTCAGAGAAGCCTTCCTTGATTGTCCTCCATATGACAGAGCCCCCAGTTGTGTACTCTGATGGGACCATATAATGATTGTGTGTGGAATTGGCATTGACCTTCTTCTATTTCATTTGTGAAATTATTTGATCATTTTCTTTCCCCTACCTAGGCTTGAACGCCATCAGATAAGACCTCCAGTTCATGATGCACATACCTCATCTATTGAAGGGAACAGGAAAAAGAAGGGAAGTACAAGATAAAAAATATAAATGTTTTCAATAATGTAGAGTGGTTGCGATAGTTAGTCATAGTTGTCATTGATTGGATCATGAGGTGCCCAGGTATCTGGTTAAACATTATTTCTGCCTGTGTGAGTGTTTCTGGTAGAGATTAACATTTGAATTGATGACCTGAGTAAATCAGATTGCCCTTCTCAGTGTGGGTGGGCCTCCTACAATTCACTGGGGGCCTGAATAGAACAAAAAGGTGTACAGAGGGAAGAATCATTTTGCTCTCTCTTTCTCTGCCAGACTGTGGGAGTGGGGCATCCATCTTCTCCTGTCCTCGGCATTCCTGGTTCTCAGGCCTTCAGACTCAGACTCTAATTGGGTGCACCAATGGCTCTCCAGCTCTCTGGCCTTTGACTTTTCCTGAATCTCTCCAGTTTGCAGCAGAGAGATTGTAAGGCTTTTTAGCCTCCACAATTCCATGAACCAATATCTTATACTAGACTTCTATCTATCTATCTATCATTTGTCTACATATTCTATTTCTCTGGTTACACTGATTAATCAAGTGGAAAAACTTTGCTAAACAGAGTTACTTTGAGTAGCTTGCCTGGATGGATCAACAAGAAAATCTCTTGCTGTCACAGAGCTCCTCAGTGACACCCAACAGGGGATAACTAATTTGCCAACTATTATTTACATTGTATTCCTAGCCCTAGATTCTTCCAAAATCATCTGAGATTTTCCCAACTTGTACAAGTAAGGACAATATCAAAACAGATTATCTAAAGGAAGCACACATAGCAGGTCCCCACGGCCTGCCTCTGGAATGATGGTGTTACAGAAATTGGGGACTGACTTGAGCTTGTGTTTCCTGGCAGCTCAGGCAAAATTCAGAATGTGGAAGGGAATGTCCTCTTGCACAGCATTGTTTTTTTTAACAAAGGAAAACATTCAGATTCATAGCAGACAGGAGTACTTGCCAGGCATCAAACTCAAGCAGAAATTTCTGAGAGCGTGGCTCAGGTTCTTCCAAGAAGGGTCTGCCCAACAGGGGTTGGGATGCTATAACCTTCAAGCAAAGCCCTTCCACATTCTGAATTTTGATTATAGGCAATCGCATTAGAGAACACCAAACCAATGTCATTCCCTCAGCAGGATGCTATTTTCACTTAGATTTAATGCCTGAAGTTTCCTTGACTTCTGAGCTCCCCAAACCTTCAGAACTGCCTCCTGTCCTCTGTGTAATGAAAAGGCAAGGCTGAGAGTAAAAGCCTTCCCCCAGGCCCTCCACCACGCTGTGACTACTTGTCTGCTCTCGACATCTGGATATTTCCTGTGACAACAGCATATACAGCATATCAGTATTTTATTAAACAAAAGCAAGTATGTGTTTCCTCCTTACTCTGTTATTTATTTATTCACCATCTGGCTAGATCAGAAGATGAAATCTAAAAGGAAATTTTTTCTTCTTTTTTGCTAATGAGAATCTGGCAGAGGGGCAGAATGAGCCAGCGGCCGGGTGAAAATCCCTAGAGCAAAAGGAAGGACATTTGTCCTGTCCTGATACATCTGGTAAATTACCTGAAGGCAGCCCACATGGGTGATAGGCAGGTAGGGAGGTAGGGAGGTCTCACTCGAGATAATGAGGTGCCCAAGCTACCTGGGCTTTCTTCTGCTCTGTGGAACAACTTGAGGTAGACGCTATTTCAATACCTTGCCAGAGTGGCACATATGAGCCTTCTTCAGACACCTGAGCCCACAGTGAGAGCCTGTGAGTAGGAGTGAGGAAGGGATAAGAACAAGCTGTGATGTCAAGGCTGGGTGGTGTGAGAATTCCAAATTAAATTTGGGTAAATTCACTTTCTCCCTTTAAAATGATGTTTGTCTCAGGAGGGTCAAATATACTGAAAATACATTATGAAATGTTATCAGTTAGGTCCAACTTTTAGTTCAACAGAAACTTATAAGGCTTAATGCTACCCACCCTGGCCCCCCACTTTTGGTACTCAGGCACTCTGCCACCAAGCTATACCCCCAGTCCTTAATGCCACATTTAAATAGCTTAGCACCTCACCCCCCCTCCCCACCCCATTTGTTAAAGGAAAAATTGTGCTTGCAGGTAAGAAAAGGGAGACAGCAGTCTAAGCAGAGGAAGAAGCTTGTATTGCCAGAAGGAAACCTTAATAATCCTTTGATCTCCTTTCAATTATTTTCTATTGTTTAGGAAGAAAACTGATCTTTGCTCCTGCTAACATTCTTTTAACTTCTCTTGCCCAAAGTCATGTACAGTAGCAACCTTAGAAAATTCTAACTATAAGTACCGTTTCTACACACTGGAAAGGCAGAATTCTTTTTTATTTGAGGTCACTAATATGAAGTAATGAAGCCTCAGATCACAAGAAAAATGAGCCAGGACTTACTGCTGTGTGACTAATTGAAAAGAATCCACCCAGACGCACCCACCCTGAACCTGCCTATGCAGCGTCCTGTCAATTGGCTAATTTGAAATTGACTGCTATCTATAGAATCTGGTAACAGCAAAATGAAAAGCACGCATCTTGGGGAAAATCCCAGACTCCTCAAACAGAACCTTGGCATGTGTTTTTCAACTTCAGGGGTGGCACCTGCCTTGATGTCATTTGAAAGACAAAATACACAGGAAGGTCATTAAAAGGGAAATGTGTCTTTAAAAAAGAAATTTACCCTTCTGTTAAAGCACATGTTCTCAAATGTTGGCAGTTCTCTGCTTCCACCTCTGAAAATATTTGATCATATCTGGAGACAGTTTGGATTGTCACAGCTGGAAAGAGTGCCAGGGATGCTACCGAGACTCCTACAATGCATAGGACCATCCACACAACAAAGATTTGGCCAACCCAGAACAATAATCCCTTCTAGTGTGGAGGTTCTTCTGTACCCATAAAGAAGCCATTGTCCCCTAAGAATGTTTCACTGATGTCTTTGATACCAGTTCTCACTATTCCCTGAAGGTTCTAGTTCTCCATGTGGACCTCAGGTGGTACATGCAAATTCCAAATGATTGATTAAAAGAGAAAGAGAGTGAGTCTCCCTAACTGTTTGTCTTGCCCTTGTCCTTAATCTTGATTTGCCCTGTAGGTTACTCTTATCATAAAGACAGTATGAATGACTGTCTCAGCGCCTTTCCTCATTAATGCTGCTGGAAATTGATGAGTGGTTCCCTGGAACTGTGGATTTTTTGGCAAGAATTATAGCTGTTATTTATTTTGGAGAACCCGTGCAGCTTTCTAAGTAAATATATGTAGAAAATTCCCCCAAAATAAACACTACAAGTAATTGCCTGATAGATGAAGTTGACATTTTGGCTTTGTGATTTGCTATGATATGTAAAAATCTAATTTTCTCCATGGAATGATGCCACTAGAAAATTGTGAGTAAATTAGAACCAGTGGTTTATTTAAAATGTGAGTAATAACTTCGGTTATGATGTATCAATATTTATTTACAGTTTCTTAAATCAACCTAAATCCATTTGGCAAAGTGTTAATTAGATGAGTAAATATGGCAGTGGAGTGATAGAGGTTTCCGTTTTCCCTTTTTGAGCTGATATGTCAAAAATCTCTTTGAAAATATACTTACTTGATCATTGAAGATTGGAGACCCTTGGTACACTTTCCAGTTGGCAGAAAACAAATTCCTCCAGTCTGTAATCTGTTTCAAGTTGATCTGAGTCAAAAATTCTTCCTGCTTTACCATCTGATAAGTGAGACATGAAAGCAACAGCAGTCCTGAAGCACATTGCTTTGAACAATCAATTTCTATATCTTGATATCTTAGTTAGTATAGAAAGAACTAGACAGAATGTCACAGCAAACAGCCCAAACATTGGGAAAAGTTACCTCTTAGATAAACATTTGCAATGAAAAAGAAAAAAAAAAAGGTTCAAATTAGATCTAACAACATCTCCAAACAAATAGTTAGCAAAAAAGTTACTCATTAATTGCCACCCCAGAACTGAAAACAGGGACCTTTGCATGTTTAGGTTCATCTGCTTTAAGCTCTTGTTAACATTCAAAATTAATTTGAAAACTCTAACAGAAGATGATTTTTTTTTTTATAAATCCACTTTGAGCTTTTTAAAAATGATAATGACAAAGGTCAATTGTCTGGGAATTTTATGTAGTAATCTATGCTGATTTACAAGTAGAATAAATTATGTTGGGTATCAGTATTGTCTTCCTTTAAATTTATTTTGAGAGCAGTCTATGCATAAATGCCTGTAAATGTTCAGCACAGCTCTGGTTATATGACAAACAAAGGATTCAAAAATCAAGTGTTTAAAATTATGGAATTAAATCAATTTTAGAATATTCCTATGATAGAATATTATGCAACCACTAAAACAGTATCAACATGGAACAATGATGATGGACTAGTAAATTAAAACAATTTTTTACCTATATAACATACATAATATTAAGTGATTTTTTTTAGTATATATATATTTGTGGCCATCAGCCTATATATAGGATGTGCTGCTAGAAACCTGGCTATGCATGTATTGCTGTGGTATGCTTACTTCAATTCTTTAGGATAAATACTGAGAAATAGGATAGCTGGATATTTTGGTGGTTCCATTCATACTCTTTTGAGGAATCTCCATTCTGATTTCCATAGTGGTTGTACATATACGTACCACCAACAGTGTGAAAGTGTTCCTTTTTCCCCACATCCTCTCCACTTACTACTGCTTACGTTCTTGATGACTGCCATTTTAATAAAAATGAAATGAAATCTCAGTGTAGTTTTGATTTCCATTTCCCCAATTGCTAAAGATGTTAAACTTTTTTTTTTTTTTACATTTGTTAGTTATTTGTATTTCTTCTTTTGAGAATTGTCTGTTTGGTTCATTTGCCCATTTATGAATAGGGTTTTCCTTTCTTCCTTTTCTTTTTTTTCTTTTTTTTGGTGTTTTTTGAGTTCTTTATGTATTCTAGATCTTAATCATATGCCAGAAGAGTAGCTAGCAAAGATTTTCTTCCATTCTGAAGGTTTTCCCTTCACATTCTTAATTGTTTTCTTTGCTATGCAGAAGCTTTTTAATTGGATGACATCCCATTTATCAATTCTTGGTATTATTTCCTGGATTTATTGAGAAAGTCATTGCCTGCACCTACATGTTAGAGTGTTGACAATACATTTTCTTCGAGGAGTAGCATAGTTTTTTGGTCTAATTCTTATTTCTTTGATTCATTTTTAGTTGACTTTTGTGCATGGTGAGAGATAAGGATCTAGTCTCATTCTTCCTATGTGTGGATAACCAGTTTTTTCAGCATCATTTGTTTAAAAGGCTATCTTTTCTCCAGTGTATGTTTTTTGGCACCTTTTTAAGGATCAGATGACTGTGTCTGTGTGGACTTTTCTCTGTGTCTTCTATTCTGCATCATTGATCTCTGTGTCTGTTTTTATGCCACTATCTTGAAGGTTTATTTTACTATAGCTTTGTAGTATAATTTGAAGTCAGATATTGTGATGTCTCCCGCATTGCTAGAATTTTGGCTTAGAATTGCTTTGGCTATTCTGGATTTTTTATTCTTCCAAATGAATTTTAGGACTATTTTTTCTAGTTTTGTGAGGAATGTCATTGATATTTCAATGAGGATTGCATTGAATATGTACATTGCTTTTGGCATTGTGGCCACTTTAACAATATTAATTTTGCCTATCCATGAAAATGTGAGCTCTTTCTATCTTCTTATGTCTTTTTTCAATTTCTTTCTTCAATGGTCAATAGTTTTCATTGTAGACGTTTTTCACCTTCTTGGTTAGAGTTATTCCTAGGGTTTTTTCCTTTTCTTTTTTTCCTTTGCAACTATTGTTAATGGGGATGTTTTCCTGATTTCTTTCTCAAGGGATTTACTATTGGTGTATAGGATAGTTGTTGTTGTTGTTGTTGGTACTGAAATTGAACCCAGGGGCACTTAACCACACAGCCACATCTCCAGGCCTTTTGTTAATATTTTAATTAGAGACAGGGTCTCACTGAGTTGCTTAGGGACTCACTAAGTTGCTGAGGCTGGCTTTGAACTCATGATCCTCCTGCCTCAGCCTCCCAAGCAGCTGGGATTACAGGTGTGTGCCACCAAGCCCAGCTAAAGTTATTGATTTTTGTAAGCTGATTTTATAACCTGCAACTTTGCTGAATTTGTTTATTACGTCTAGTAGACTTCTGGTGGAGGTTTTTGGAACTTCTAGGGTCATATCTGCAGTGATAATTTGACTTCTTCTTTTCCTATTTTTATCTCTTTTATTTCACTGTCGTGCCTAATTGATTTGGCAAGAATTTCTAGCACTATATTGAATAGGAGTGGTGAGAGTGGACATCCTTTTCTTGTTCTGGATTTTGAAGGAAAAGTTTTCAGCTTTTCCCCATTGACTGACATTGGCTTTGGGTTTGTTGTATATATCCTTTATGATATTGAGGTAGGTTCCTTCTCTCCCTAGTTTCTTCAGTGTTTTTATCATGAGTGGGTGCTGAATTTTGTCAAAGGTTTTCTCTGCATCCATTGAGATGACTATGTGATTTTTGTTCTTAAGTCTATTTATGTGGCAGGTTATATTGATTGATTGGTATATGTCAAACCATTCTTGCAACCCTCGAATAAAACCAACTTGGTCATGATATACCATCTTCTTAATATGCTGTTGAATGGGATTTTCTGATACTTTATGAATGATTTTTGCATCTATGTTCATCAGGAATTTTTGGTCTGTGGTTTTCCTTTCTTGATGTGATCTTATCTGGTTTTTGTTCAGAGTGATTCTAGTTTCATAGAATGGACTTTAAAGAGTTCTACCTCTACCTATTTCATGGAATAATTTGAGGAGAAATGGCATTAGTTCTTTAAAAGTCTGATAGAATTCAGCTGAGAATTAGAGTTCATCTGGTCCTGGATGTTTTTTTGTTGGAAGGCTTTTTACTACTGCTTGTATCTCATTCTGTTTAGGTCTTTTTATGTTCTCTTGATTCAATTTTGGCAATGCATATATATCTACAAATACATCCACTTCTTCTAGATTTTTCAATGTATTGGTATATAGCTTTTCAAAATAGACCCTAATAACTCTTTTGATTTCTGTGATGTCTACGTTGTTTTCTCCTTTTTCATCTCTAATTTTATTAGTTTGGGTCTTCTCTCTTTTTCTTTTGGTTAGTTTGGCTAAGAGTTCATCACTCTTGCTTCTCTTTTTTGGCATGGGAAATTGGAGATCAAACCCAGGGTCCTTTAACCACGTAACTACATCCTCACCCACTTTCATTTTATGGGTTTTGTTTGTTTGTTTGTTTTAAATTTGAGACAGGGTCTCACTAAATTGCTTAGGGCCTCACTAAATTTCTAAGGCTGATCTCAAACTTCTGTTCCTCCTTTCTCAGCCTCCAAGTTGTTGGGATTACAGGCATATGCCACTGTGCAAGGCTTGTTTACCTTTTCAAAGAAATAATTCTTCATTTCATTGATCCTTTGTAATTTTTATCCTCTATTTCATTTATTTTAGCTCTGATTTTAATTATACTTTTCCTTCTACTAGTTTTATTCTTGTTTTTCAAGATTCTTGAGATGTATCATTAGATTGTTTATTTGGAAACTTTCTGATTTTCTTATGTAGGCACTCATAGCTAGCTATAAACTTTCCCTTTAGAACAAACTTTAGAGTATGTCTGAGGGTCTGGTATGTTGTATCACTATTCTTATTTGATTCTAAAAATTTTTAAATTTTTCTCATGATTTCTTCTATCACTTACTCATCATTCAAAAGTGTATTGTTCAGTCTCCATGTATTACATTATTTTTGGTGTTTATTTCTAATTTCATTCCACTATGATTAAATAAGATACAAGAGATTATACTGATTTTTTTAAAAAATATCTGCTAAGTGTTGCTTTGTAGCCTAATCTATTTTGGAGAAGTTTCTACAAGAAGTTGAGAAGGAAATGAATCTGACTTTGATAGATGAAATATTCTATAAATATTCATTAAGTCTATGATTTATGGTATTTTTTAGGTCTAAAGAATCTTTACAGAGTTTATGTATGATGAGAGAATTGTGTTGAAATCACATAGTATTATTGTAAACAGGGTCTGAGTCTTTAAGTTAAGTAATATTTCTCTTATGTAATTAGGCATAATGATGTTTAGGGCATAAATATTTATTATTTTATTTCCTGTTGGATCATTTCCTTTTCCAGTATAAAGTACCTTCTTTGTCTCTTCTAATTAATTTTGGTCTGAAATCTTCTTTGTTGGATATGAGAATAGCTATACCTGCTTGTCCATCTTTACTTTTTTAATGGACATATTTACTGTTGGTAGGAGAAAAATATTTCATTCTGAAAAAGAATTCTTCCTTTTGGCTGAAAAAGGTAGAATTGAATTTCTAGAACTCTAGATTCTGGCCAACGTTTCCAAATACCATGAGTGAGCAGTGGCAAGGCCAGGTAAAATGGTTGTAATTGTCACCTCTTGACGGTTATGCCTAAGGATAGACAGAAGGCAACTAGACAGGTGGATGGCTGAGATTAAAAAAAAGAAAAGAAAAAAGAAATCATAAGAAAGGCTTTCTACCATCTTCCCTGTAGGTGTGGAGTCTGTGGTTCTGCTCAAGGCTACTCTGTAGAAACTGGTTGGTTAAATTGGCACAAAGAATGAATCTACAGAAACAGCAAAATGGCTTCATAGACATGTCCACATTTTCTATGTCATGAAAAAAGTAGAATCTTGCTCCTGAACTAAAAGAGGGAAAAATTGATCTGCCATATGGGAAAACAGGGGGACTATATTGTGGATGAATATTAGGATTAGCTCTCTACTATCTATCACACTGTCTGATATTCTGCCATCATTTTCAGTCTTGGGTTATTTTGGTCTTTAGGGTCAACTGACTAATGCCAAATATTCCTATCTAAGATGCTCATCAAGGATGCTGACAGCTCTTGGATAGCAAGATACTTTAGAAGTGAGATCAAGGGAATTACCCATGGTGGGTTAGGATAAAGAGAGGAAATACTGAGGAAGCTTGGAATAATCTCATGATAATATCATCAATTGAACTTCATTTGTTTTTCTATTGAGAAATTTTTTTATCAGAGATGACTTTGAATATTTTCAAATTTCCAATTGTAGACTAAAAATGACCAAGTATCTCCAGATATTTGGTATAATAGTGTCTCCAGATTGATAAAGTAAGAAATTCCCAAATAATCATATAAATACTAGAAAGTCACTTTGTTCTTATAAAGGTTTCTAAAGTTGTCCCCTTTCTCTCTCTCCCTCTCTCCCCCTTATGTTGGCATCATCTTCTCCTGTCCTTGAACATCAGAACTTAAGGTTCTCAGGCTTTCAGTCACCAAGTATTATAGCAGCATTCCCTTAGGTTCTCAGGTCTTTGAATTCAGGCCAAATTATACATTTGTTTCACCTTATAGATAGCAATGTGGAACTTCTCAGGCTCCATAATCTTGTGAACCAACTCTAGAACACTGACTAGTACACTTGCCTCCCTTAGTCTAGGGATTTTTTTTTTTTTGGGTAGTTGTAGCAGGACAGCACACCTTTAATTTTTTTGTTTATTTTTATGTGGTGCTAAGGATAGAACTCAGTACCTCACACGCACTAGGCAAGCAATCTGCAACTGAGCTATAACCTCAGCCCTAGTCTAGGGATTTTGTCCTCTTACTTAATCTGTATATAATTTCTTATGCTCTGTTTGAGTTTATAAAGTGCTAGATAGAGGAATTGTATTATTTCAACTGCATTTCATAGTATACTTGGATCTCTTGCAAGCCACTTAATCTTCAATTCATCCTGCTGCCAGAATGATCTTCCACCCATGATTTGCCAACATTCATATCTGCTGGAATCTCCTTTGTGTATTCCTTGCAGGTAGGATAAAGTCCCACACCTAATCCCAGCCCAGTTGAAATAATTATTTGCTGTTGTGTAACAAACCTCTACCTTAGACCTCATGGCCAAAAGCAACAACCTTTAATTTTTATAGCTCAAGTGTCTCTATGTCAGTTGGAGGCTCTAATCTGGGCTCAGCTGAGTCATCTTACTTGGGAAAGCTCTGCTTCCTGTGTTTCACATTCTTTTCCTGGGACCAGTGGACTAGCACAGGCATGTCTTTTTCCTGGAAATGGAAGAAGTAGAAGTGAGAAAGTGCAAGTATACAAATCCTCTTGAGACCTAAATTTGGACATGCCTTACTGTCACTTCTGCCTTATTCTTTTGGTCAAATTGAGTCCTATTGAGAGCCACAGCCAAAGGGACCCCAGCAAACTTCCAGCTGCCAGCAAACTTCCAGCTGCCAGCTGATGATTGGTCCACAGCGGCCCCAGCAAACTTCTAGCTGCCAACTGATTGGCTCCTCTGCGGTGATGCTCATTGGGCTGTTTCCCCACTCTTTCAGACCATGGAGTTGCTCATTGGGGGACTTTTTTGGCTCTGCCCACTTGACCCAGCCAATCGACCTCAAGAGCAGGAGGAGTGGGGGAGGTTGAGAGGCTTGTGGGAAGCCGGTGGTGGCAGCTGGGCTCTGAGAGAATTCCTAAAGAGCTCGTGTGGTGTGGCGTGTGTGTTCTAAAAGTTCATTTCTGCTTGATAAGTGGCTCGTGAATTGTGCCCAGCCAGACTGAGGCAGAGTCCCATAGCCAAATCCAGAATCAAAGAAGAAAGTCTCCATCAAATTACACAGCAAAAGTGTACAGATTCAGAGAGGGATGAAGAATTGAAGCCATTAATGCAATTCACTCCACCAACTCTGCAGGCATTTCTTAACACTTTTACCTGGGAGATTATATAACACATGCTCCTACTGTCACAGTAAAGGGGAGTTCAAGGAGGTCTTTCCAGAGGCAAAGTAGATCTCTACTCAGACCTTCCAGGTTCCTGACAACTTGCAGAAAAGAATTTAAGGACACATCATGTTTAGCAAAGAGGAAGAAATTTATTAGAAAGTAAAAGGTGGAGATATGCATTCTCAGACAGAATGTGGGCCATCTTGAAAATGAGAAGCATTTGGGGGGTCTTGGACTCTTCTTTTAAGGGAAACTTTTGTGGGGTACAGTGTCCCATGCCTGCAATCACAGTGACTGAGGAAGCTGAGGCAGTAGAATTTTAGGTTTGAGGACAGCTTTGACAACTTAGTGAGACTTTGTCTCACTATAAAAATAAAAGCCCTCCAACCCTGGGCTCAATCTCCAGTACCACAAATGAAATAAAATGAATAATTTTCCAGGCTGATAAGTAAGGCTTATGAGAGCCTATAAGAGCATAAGTAAGGCTTATGCTCTGCTTGAGTTTATAAAATGCTAGATAGAGGAATCATATTTTTTCAACTGCATTTCATTTCATATCTTTTAGATATATAATTGCAATTACTTTTACCTTTTCTTTTGTTTCCTTTATACCCATCTGTATTTTTTCTGTCCTACCTCATTACTATATACAATTTTTTAAAAATATTTATTTTTTTAGTTATAGGTGGGCACAATATCTTTATTTTATTTTTATATGGTGCTGAGGATCAAAACTAGTGCCTCATGCATGCTAGGTGAGCACTCTACCACTGAGCCATGGCCAGCCCCTATACACAATTTTTAACCCTCCAAACTACACATACATCTATACTTTTCTCATCTCTAAGCACTTGCCCAATGTCTTCACTCCAACTAGCGCTTCTACACAATACTTTGTACTTCTGTTCACATACTTCCACTCCCACCAAATTAGGACCTTCTCATATTTAGAATTGAAGTTTAGAGTCATCTTCTCCAGAAAAGCCTCTGTGTAGAGTGGTGGAACCAATTTATATAGTTCATTGCTATTCACTTTTTTCAGCTCCTTATTCACTGTGACATATTGAAACCTTGAAATTAGCCATAGAAATCGGCAAACACTACAAATCAGCTGTTAAAGATTTAGCAGCACAATACTAGAGCCCCTCCTGATACCCTTATCTCCACAGTCAGTACTTTACGGCTTTCTAAATTTCTAAGTCCCATAGACCTTTTTCCCTTCATTCATGTCTGTGCTCCTCCCTGATCACATTAGACAGTAAGCCCCATAGTCAAGGCATGTGTCTTATTGGTCTCATGATCCCAGCACTAAGCACATCAATACTTATTGTAAGCCAAGCATGGAGGCAGTATCTGTAGTCCCAGCTACTCAGAGGCTGAGGCAGAAAGATCAGTTGAGCCCAGGAGTTTGAGAGGCAACCCATTGAGACCCCTCCATCTCTTAAAAACAAATGAACACTCAGTGGATACTAAAAAATAAATAAATAAATGAACTGTTAAATGAAACATGCAGAGGACCAGCTGGAATTGCTTAAGTTGAGAAGATGATCACGAGACCTGAAGGGTCATAAAAAGATTTGCCTGGAAAAGAAATCCCTTCTCCCCAGGTCACTACTGTTTGAGGCACCAAATTTTTAGCAAGCCCCAGGTATTATATATTCAGCACCTATGGGATGGAATCATTTATCAAAAGATTCAAACAGAATCAGTATGGCTTTCTGAAGCAATAGTTTGGAGCTATGTCTTTAGGTAGTAGTAGAATGACATAGTTTGTTGCAGCCAGATCTCTCACCATAGGGGGACCAAAAGTGTGAAAATGGTACTGAAGACTACCGTTAAAGTGACGCAATGATGATGGCTATCTTGGAAATGCTGCCTTTAATACTTTGAGATACTATCACTTCTGTTTTGGACTTCACTAGATGTGGGACACAATCTGAGTTTAAACTACTTATTGTCAGGGTAGGGGAGAGATATTCATGGGAAACCTCTTTGATGTGCCTTGACCTATATTCCTTTTTAAACTTCACAGAGACTAATTCTAATTCCGAAGAAGGGTTTCTATAACTTCTGCCATGTAAGATTAATTCTCTGTTTCTATGGCATATTTATGACAGCTTTGACTTTTTAAAGTAGAACCAAGTTTCATTTGGAAAATAAACCAACCAAGTATGTCTCTGTTGACAAATTGAACCATGCTGTAGGTCTGTCTCTCTCACACTTAAGGTAAATGTATTTTAGTGATGTGACATGGAAAGAGGTCAGGCTGTGCAGGGCTAACATGGTAGTGGAGTGTACAATTAAAAGGGTATTGGTGCCTGAGGGAGGAAAGGTGGATTTTTCCACATATCATAGAAGTGAACCAGGAGAACCTGATGATTAAGTACAGGGAATTAAGTCTGGGGGTCAGTGAGGATGCTGTAATTATTAGGAGTTAATGGGGCCCTGGATATTGGCTACTTCCAGCTACCATGCTGGGAAAGAAACCTTATCTCCATAGGAATTGCAGTTAGAGACTGAGAAGCCCGGAATAGGCCTTCCATTGCCCCAACCTGCTCACTGTCTCACCAGCCTCTGGCTCTCATACAAGTGCCAGTTAATCCAATGTTGGACTCTGGCAAATACAAAGACTCTTAGATCTTTCCATTGCCAATAGAAAAGAGCTAGGCTGCTCTTTTCAAAAACAGCTGACAATGCACATGCTTTTCCTCAATTATAAATAGCTCCTCTGTCTTTCTGTTTTTTAAAGTTAGGTTAAAGAGAAGGAGGGAAATACAAATCTGTTGCATAAGGAAATGAGTTAAACTTTAAATACAGGCACGCAGTCCTCCAATCAAAAGGACATTTTGTTGAAGATAAGCATGTTGGTTATTACATTCCTTTAAATATCTATAGAGGCTATACATTGATTGAATTATTTTGAAGGTTTGTAGTTTTCTTTAAAGTGGAACTTACCTACTGAGAATTAGGGTATAGAATTTAGGCTGCTTTTCTGGAATAATGTAAATCATAATTATACATAAATATGCAGATGCATAATAATAAGACTCAGAAAGCAAACAGGAAATGTTGGATAAATGGCAATGGATTGAATACATTAATTTAACTGTACTCCTTCTGAATGCCCCTATAAAGTGATATTATTAAATGTATATGCTTAAAGAATAAGCCAAAAGACAATGCATGTGTAAAAGGATGGTTATAACAAAATGTTGGAGGCTGAAAAGCAGAGGACATATCTTTTATACCCCACATCAAACTTTCACATCCTTTGGTGGAGTGAGAAAGCTGAAAGGCATCTATCCAGTACACTGTGGGCCTTTTCTGAGTGCACTGCAGGGGATTTTAAATGCCTGGGGACAGAGCAGAAAGAGAGAGAGAGGAATCTTTTGAGGAGCAAAAAGCTGGGTTCAGGACTGGAGTGCAAGAAGAACTTCCTGAGGGGCTGGGGATGTGGCTCAAGGGGTAGCGCGCTCGCCTGGTATGTGTGCGACCCGGGTTCGATCCTCAGCACCACATACCAACAAAGATGTTGTGTCCGCTGAGAACTGAAAAATAAATATTAAAAATTCTCTCTCTCTCTCTCTCTCTCTCTCTCTCTCTCTCTCTCTCTCTCTCTCTCTCTCTCTCCCCTCTCTCTCACTCTCTATTTAAAAAAAAAAAAAAAAGAACTTCCCGAAATCCAGAAGTCTGGCATCCTGGTTTTAGGCAGATATAGATCTCCCATACATACTCTACAAATTACAGTTGACTTCGTAGAAACAGTGTGGCTAGAAGACATTGAAAAGACATCTTTAAAGTGATAGAGGGGAAAAAAATCAATTTATGTATCAGTGGAAATATTTTTTTGGAAATAAAAGTAAAATAAAGACATTTTAGACGAAAGATGAGATAACCTTTCATCTCCAATAAATTTTACTAAAAGAAATATCAAATGAGTGTATTCAGGCTGAAAAGAAACAATACCAGATGAAAATCCAAGTTTGCAAGAAAAAATGAAGAGCATTGGAAAGAATAAATATGTAAAAGACCTTTATTATTGTGTGTAAATTCAATACCTTTAATAACAATGCAATGAGAGTTTATGATATATGTAGAAGTGAAAATCATAAGAACACAAGGGGAAATAGCAAAAATGAAATATACTTTGGTAAGCCATCTGTATTTTTTAAGAAGCCTTTATCTATCTAAAGGCAAAGTGTGTTTAAAAAAAAGGAAAAGTGTTATAAGTAAAAGATACATACTGTAATCTCTAGAGTAATCACTAAAAAACAAAACAAGCAAACAAAAAATATATTCCACAAGGCAAGAGAAAGGATAAAATTGAATACTAAAATATTCATAATTTACCCCATTAAAAACCAGGAAAGAAGTGAGAAGAAGAATAAAAACAGAGAAGACAAGTGAAAAATAAATGCCAATATGGTAGACCTAACCCAACCATACAGTTTATTTAAACAAGGTAAGTTCTCTAAAAATTCAAAATAATTAGTTGAATAAAAACAGAGACCTACCTATATTTTGTTTATAAGAAAAACTAAGTTGAAATATAAAGACAAAGTAAAAGGGTGGGAAAATATATTTAATGTAAATACTAAATATAAAGGACATCAATACAGATCCTACTGACATTAAAATGAAAATAAGGGGCTATTTTACACAACTTTATGCCAAAAAAATTGACATCTAGATGAAGCAGAAAAAGTCAGAGTGGCTGGGATTATAGCTCAGTGGTGGAGCACTTGCCTAGCATGTGTGAGGCTCTGGTTTCTATCCTTAGCACCATATAAAGATAAATAAAGGTATTGTGTCCATTTACAACTAAAAAATATTTTTTAAAAAAGTCCTTGGAAGCACAGTTACCAAAGATGATAAAAGAAGAAATAGAAATTTTAAAATATTCTGTTGATTAAGTAAATTGAATTCATAATGAAAAACTTTCCCACCAAGAAAATTCTAAGCCCAGATGACTTTACTAGGAAATGCTATCAAAATTTTAAAGAAGAAATCATATCAATGTTGCACAAATTCCTTCAGAAAAATGGACTTTTCAAGTTGTTTTAAGAAACCAGTATAGTCCTGATAACAAAAATGCCAAACATTATAAAAAGTATAAGCAAATGTCTCTTATAAACCTCTATGTAAATATTCTTCACAAAATCTTTAGAAATCAAGTCCTTGGAACTTGGATATACAAACATAATATATCATGACCAAGTGTAGTTTATACTTAGAATGGATGATTAGTTTAAGACTCAAAACTCCATCTAGAATCTGTCAATGAAATTCACCACATTAACACAATAATAGAGACATATATGATAATATCAAGAGAGTAAGAAAAAGAATCGTATAAAATCCAATACCTATTCATGATAAAATCATTCAAAATACTTAGAAGACAAATCCCTTAGTTCAATAAAGGTACTTATTAAAAGTCTGTAGCTAATATCATAATTTATGGTGAAAGACTTAACACTTTTCTCCTAAGATCAGCAACAAGACAAGGACATCCACTCTCACCATTTCTATTCAGTATTGTACTTTGTGTCTGACCAATGCAGTAACACAAGACCGGAAATAGAGGAATGGCATAAATATTCTAAAGGAAGTAATTAAGCTGTCATTATTCACAACAACATGAAGATATGTAAAGAAATCCTCACTGAATCTGCAAAATTACTAGTAGAATTAGTAAGTAAAATTAGTCTCAGCCTCCACTTCCAAAATGGTGCCTCAAATGCTGCATGCTCTGCAGTGAAAGAAGACTGTTCTTCCCATGGCAGAAGAGGAGAGAGCTAACTCACTCCTGAAGGCCCTTTTTATAGTGATAGTAATTCATTCATGAGGGTGAAACCCCCTTAACCTATACATCTTCCATCAGACCATATCTCCCAACACTATTACATTGGAGATTACTTTCAACATGGATTTTGGAGGTGAAAAAAGTTCATAAGACACTTCTCAGAAATTAAATGTATACTATACAAATAATTAGTACAAAGTTCAGAGGATAAAGTTGAGGAAATTTCTAAAAATTAAGTAAGACCCCCCAAAAATGGAGATGAAATAAAGGAAATATAATTATGGTACCCTATATTTATTGGATCCTAGAGATTCCAGAAAAGTATAGGATAAGGGAAATGTGGCATATCATTGTGAAATTTCAGAACTCTGAAGATAAATTTAAAAATTCTATGAGCTTTCAAAAAGAAAGAGAAGATTAAACACACTGCATATGAAGATTCAGGAGCCAAACTTCACAACCTCAGAAGTTAGAAAACAATACAGATGTATCTTCAAAATCTGAGTAAATAAATTTCCCCATCTAGATTTTTCTACCCATCTAAACTATCAATAAGGAAAGAGGTAAACCAAAGACCTTTTCAGACTTCTAGGAGCACAAAAGAATTGTAATATGCACTCTTTCCCAGGAAGCTACTAGATAATGTGTTCCACAAAAATAAGAGCACAAGAAAATAGAATCCAAGAAAAAAGAAATCAAAGGAATTCTCAAAAGTTTATGGTAATGAGATCTTGGAAATAAAGTGTGAAGCAAATCTACAGAAAGAAGTTCAGAAGATGACAGATAGATCAATCCAAGCAGGAAAAGACACCCTAATATGTCTGAACATATAAAGATTTAGGTTACTGAGGTAGAAGTGGGCTAAACTAGTAATAAATAAAAAGAAAAGTAGGCAAAAAAGAAAAGGATTACTTTGGGGAAAGCAAAAAATAATTGTGTAGAAAGGAAAGTTAAGTATAGTATACAATGTACGGCTTGCTAGGGACAGCACTGAGATTATAATAAGAATGCAAACACAGTATTAATCTAAGCATAAGCATGTTACAATTATATAGGGAAGATTAGAACAGAGAGTTTGTGTATATAGTCATCCCTAAGTGTCCACAGGAGATTGATATTTCATGGCCCTTTCAGATACCAAAATCTATGAATGTTCAAATTCCTTATATGAAATGGCATATTATTTGCATATAACCTACATATATTCTCCTTTATACTTTAATATACTTATGATACCTACAATGTAAATGCTATGTGAATAGTTCTTTTATATATATATATATATATTTTTTTTTTTTTTTAGTTTTCGGCGGACACAACATCTTTGTTGGTATGTGGTGGTGAGGATCGAACCCGGGCCGCACGCATGCCAGGCAAGCATGCTACCGCTTGAGCCACATCCCCAGCCCGTGAATAGTTCTTATGTTATATTGTTTAGGGAATAACAACAAGGAAAAAAATCTAGGCGAGTTCAGGACTGATGTAATTTTTCTGCCAATAATATTTTTGATCCATTGTTAGTTGGTTGAATTTATAAATGCAGGGCCTGCACATACAGTGGATCTGCATCTATAAATGTGGGTGGTGATAGTGGTAGTGGTGGTCATGATGGTGTGTGATATAGACATGGGAGATGATGAGTAAGCACTAAGTTCTTGTTTTCCATAGATAATATAAAATATTGAAAAAAAAATTAAAAGGTAGAAAATACAGGTATGTTATTTAGATATATGGAAGTAAAGAAGAAAAGAAACAGAAAAAAATCATTAGATGTCATCACTTTTGAGAAAGAGGTGAAGTGAGAGGAGGAATAGGAAGGTACTGTTTTTAGAAATAAGTCTGTATTAGTCAGCTTTGTGTCACAGGACCAAAATACCTGACAAAAACAACTTAGAGGAGAAAAGTTTCATTTGTGCTCATGGTTTCAGAGGTCTCCGTACATGGTTGGCTGAGTCCTTGCTCTGGGCCTGAGATGAGGCAGAACCTCATGACAGAAGGGCATGGCAGAGGAAAGCTGTTCAGTTCATGACATCCAGGAAGCAGAGGGAGAAGGAGCAGGTGAGAAAATAATCCCTCCCAGGGAACATCCCTGAATACCTACTTTCTCCAACTATCAGCTATCAATGGACTAATGCATTTGTTCGATTAATCCACTGATGGATCAAGCCTCCAAGAACCAATCATTACCTCAAAGCTCCACCTCTGATCTTTCCTACACTGGGGACCATATTTCCAACACATGAGCTTTTGGGGGACATTCCAGATCCAAACCATAACAAAGTCACGAAGAATTTTTTGATTCTATAAATATGTGCAAATCTAATTTGATAAAAATAACAACATAATTTGAAAATAAATAAGAGAACTATGAAAAACCATTTTCAAAAAGCAGATAGGTAGCCAAGTATGATGGCCCAGGCTCGAGAAGCTGAGGTAGGAGGATCACAAGTTCAAAGCCAGCCTCAGCAACTTAAAGAGGCCCTATGCAACTTAGCAAGACTCTGTCTCAAAATAAAGTATAAAAAGGTCTGGGGATGTGGCCAGTGGTTAAGTGCCCCTCATACAAAAAAAAAAAAAAAAAAAAAAGCAGAAAGAAGAAAGGTAAATAGGGAGCTGGGCCAAATTGAGGCTGAGGACTCAGACACTCTAAAGGAGAAACCCAAGCACCTTTGGGGTGGGAGCACATTACTCTTGATGGGACATAGCATTTGTACCTATGGTTCCCACTATGCAATTTAATATAATTCAAATCACTTATGCAATTTAATTTTTGGAAGCAATATTAAAATAAAAGGAAAGAATCATCTTAATTTTGAATTTGATTTAACCCAATATATCCAAACTATGATTTATTTCAACACAGAATAAATTTAAAAATTATTGAGATATTTTACATTCTTCATAGCATCTTTGAAATACACTGAGCATTTTATATTTAGTTAGGTCTCCATCCAGATGCTAAACTTTCATCATAAATATTTTATCTAGATTTAGAGTTAATAGATTTTACAATTGAAAAGTAGATTCACAGACCCAAGTGATTCAAACATACTTAAAATTTTTCCAGTAACTGAATCTTGTTCCCAAAACTATTTTCCCATAATTTTTGCATTCATATTTATAAAACTAGTTCATCCTTTTGCTGCAAAGAATTTCTTGGATTTGAAGCAAAACCATATCAATTTTTAAACTACATTTGTCCAAGTTAAGTAAATTAACTCTCTTGTATCTACTCCATAATATTAACATTAATTCAAAAACTATTACACAAATTGAAAAATAGAATTCTAAATTACTTAATGTTTAACTTTCTTGTTGTTTCTGCAACCAATTTACCTAAAACTGTTGATTACAATTAAAACACTGATTTATGTTTTTTAAAATGCATAAAAACATTGTTAGTTTTCTTCATGAAAAAATCTCTATTTAAACAGTCTTTTTGTTTTCCATAGAACTCAAGTTTATTTTACATTTCATCAATTGTACAATATGATACAATTGATGAAATGTAAAATATACTGCCACTTTTTTGTCTTTAATTATCACATATGACAAGCCTCCTTTTTGTTTCAAGAAAATCTTAAACTGTAGTTACCAGTATTATAAATCATAAATATTTATAAAACTCTCCCACAACTCTAACAATTGTGTGTTGGTAAAAACAAACAAACAAACAAACAAACCACCATTCAACTCATTGTCCTATTTCTTTCAACAGCTCTGTAAACTAGTGATTTATTTAGCACTATATGCTGAATTATTTTAGCAACTATATCCATAACACTTTTCATAAGAAACTTGCACAAGTATTTGCAGGATGCATCACACCTTAGCAATAGGGAAACATGGGTTCCTTGTTTTAAAAATTCTGAGCCAGGTGCGGTGGTACTTGCCTGTAATTTCAGCAGCTCAGGAGGCTGAGGCAGGATGATTGCAAGTTCAAAGCCAGTCTCAGCAACTTATTGAGGCCCTGAAGTAACTTAGCAAGACCCTGTCTCAAAATAAAAAATAAGAAAAGGCTGAGGATGTAACTCAGTATTTAAGCTGGGTTCAATCCCTGGTATCAAAAAATAAAAACAAAACATCTAATAAATCCAAATTTTTAACTATCATAGCTGGCCCATCACCTGTCTTGGTAGAAACTAATTTTTTCTTATCTATTTGAAACTTCTTTGACATTCACAAAAGATTCACAACTATCTATATATTGAGTTTGATTTTATTTGGGGGTCATGAGTAGACAATATTTCTAAGCAAATTTAAAGACTTGTTGAGACAAAAAATATGTACCCAAAATACTAAATGGGCAGTGTCTTTTGTCTGACATGGCTTATCTAAAACTAAAACAAAAGTACTCTCAATTTTTCATATTTTGAACCAGTTGACCTTTGACATTGTCTGTCTTCCATTCTACAATCACTTGTTTAGGTGGCTTCATTGAAATTATTCATTGAAATTTTTGTAAAGTATCTTTTTTTTCTCATAATTTTCTAAAAACTGAAATAGTTTCTTTACTCTCTCTCCATCTAAAACCTGTTTTTCTTTCTTGTGGAAGAATTCAAGCCATCTTACATCTAACCAAAGTGACAAGCTCAGATCCTGTCCAAAATTACTTAGGAGATTTATGTTGGATATTTAATTCTGATTTCAAGTTACACAATACTACAATTCTTTTTTAGCTATTGAAAGGAAACTTGTTATCAAAGTTTATGTGCATTTACTTTGTGTCTCTTGATATTGCTCATTTTATTATCTTTGGTTTTTTACATAATAAGGTTCCTGTTTAGTTCTGTAGGAGCACATGTTGTGGAATTGGAGTGCACATATTCCAATCTCTCATTCTTTACTGTCTTCATCAGACTTACAGTAGATACCTTCCTTTTAAAGTGTAATTTGCCCATATTTATTTTTTAACCAGAAACATAGTCTAATTACATTATAATTAAAGTAAATATTTCAACCTAGTTATGATTTACATAGGAATCACTATAACTTGAGCTGTCTGCTGAAAACAGTAAAATAAATGCATTACAATGTTACATTGGTACACAGTAAAAAAATAAAATAATAATAATAATAATTTGAACTGAATCAGTCCATCCATCTCTGACTGGTCAGAGATATGTTTCTGTGCAATACTAGAAATAATTCTGTGACATAATAATAATACCTTATGCAATGCGGAATAGTTAAATTTCGTCTTACCAATTTTGTGTGTAAGAAAAAAATAGTTGTATATAAGAAAAAGATATTTTGTACTTCTTCAGTTTTTAAATTTAAATTCAGATGAATTAAATGTAATACAATTATAATTTCATTCCTCAGTTACAATGGTTGCCTTTCAACTGCTCAATTACCACTCATACCTAGTGACCACTTTACAGGACAGCACAACTGTGAAGAGTAAAAGAATGAGAACCTACTGCAAGAGGGCCAGGCATTTTATCAGGTACTCTCAAAGATGACCTCAATTATTCCTCAAGACAGTCCTGTGTATTGCAATCCACATTTTACATAAAGAAACTGCAACTCACTGAAACTACTATGTGTCCAAGTTTATCCAGTTAACTACAGAGGGAGCCAGGATGCCTAGTAGGTTGAGCTGGAGTCCACATTGTGTGTCCAGTGAGGGTGTGGCCCCTTCTTGAATATAATTATTTTCTAAACTGGAAAAAGAGCATTTTTTTCTTTATTCCACTCCTCTCTCTCTCCCCCTTGCTAAAATTTGCAAACCTCTAGTTATTTTCATAGTCGTGTATGAGTGAAGTTGGAACATTTAAAATACATTTACTGTTGGCTATAGACCCCACCCTATTCTAGTGAACAAAAAAGTCTCTGACTTCATTAAGTTTACAATCTTATGCCAACAACAAAAAATTACAATAAAACACTGTCTGTAAGCTACTTGTCTCAAAATTAAAGTCTGTGAATTTGCTTAAAGTGAGGTCTTGAAGTAAAGGTGTTTCTGTGATAGAAAAGATCATCTCTGCCTGGAGAGATTCTGCTAAACTTGGCAAACTTGGTCATGCAGGTAAATGCTTAGGAATTGTTGTTATTAAAAAACGAAGCTGTCACCTCCAATTGTGAGTAATTATTTTTATTCCAATTTTTCCATTATCCTCCTAGAATTTAACATGTTCTAGTGTCTAAGAAGAAGTCAGCAACAGTCAAAGGGGGCAAATGGTAAAAACTAGAGGGGCAATATCTTTCCACATGAAGAGTATCAGATCCATTAGGTAACTATAAGAAAGCATGCTCATATTACCCAAATCTAAGGGACTGGTTTGATCAGTAAAACTCAATGTATCATATCATAGGTTATTTTCAGATAACTGCAGTGGCTACAAAAAGAGCTTCCATTGGGGTGGTGCTACCAACTCTATAAAATTGTGCCATCTGTGGTTTAGGACACAGCTGAAGAGCATCAGGGGTTGGATTTTGGAGGGTAGAGACTTATGCAAATGAAAGAATTTTTCCCAAACAATATTTCAAAGGAAATATCCTTGGAGAGCATTTTAGAGGTTGGCCAGATCATTGTACAAATAAGGAAACTGGGGTTCAGAGATGAGGTGATTAATCTGAGAACACACAGCACATTCATTCAGTGAGTCCAGGACTCACACATTTTCTTTGCTCAGTGGTAGCCAGGAGAGAAAGACAGGAAGTGGGGAGGGGAGATGAGAAGAAGTTAAAGACTGTGTGTAAAACTCAGTAAGGCTGGGGTTCCTATACTTTTTACTCAGACAGGTGAGGCAGGTTTCTTAAATTTGCTGAGCTTCAGAATCTCCTTTGTGAAATGGGGATGACACAGAATCCCTTGGAGGGGGTAGTAAAGATCTGAGATGATGAGATGATGTCTATGCAAATGCCTGGACCTCTTGAAGATAAGACTTTTCCTTCATTCACATCTGCCAAGTAGCATTTCCTTTTATTAGTCTTCAAACCGTCCATTTCAAACCCAAGCTCCTAGGTGTTCTAGATTGATGGATTCCACTCCACCTGCTGGTCCCGCCCTCTCTTGTGACTTTGTCCCAAGACTTCCCCAGTCCTGATCCTGTGGTCCTATCCTGTACCAACCTCTTCCTAGTCACCTCTCAAATTTTGCCCCCTCCAAACTGGAGCTCCACCTAACAATAGGATTCTTTACAAGTGTTTGGATAGTATGGCAAGCTTCAAAGTGTTTCTCTCTCTTCCCTTTGATCTTCACAACAGCCCTGTGGGGGAGACAGAGCAGCTGTTGTCATTCAGATTCACCTCTGAGGAATTCAGAGCCACAGATGCTCAGTGACTCACCCAAGGCCACAAGCTGGAGAACCTCAGGTTTTGGGAGTAGAAATCCTGGGTTTAAGACTCAACTTTGCCATTTGCTGGCACTGTGACCTTGGGAACAGAGCTTTCCTGAGCTCCTGTTTCCTCATCTGTCAAATGGAGGTATCTTGCAAAGTTGCACGCAGTGTCTATGCAGTATTGAATAGATAGCGGGTGCTCAGTAAGTGACCCTGGGATCCAGGGCACCTGCCATCTCTCTACACCATTCCTCAGCAGCACTCCAACCAGAAGGAAGCTCTTCCATCTCTGAGCTGCAGGAACATTTGTTGACTCCATCAGGAGTCTGATGTCATGCCTCAGAAACTAACTTTAGCTGACAAATAGCAAATAGGACTCTGCCAAGTCACTATTAAATTCACAAATTGGAAGAACTGAAAAAAAAAATCCCTTTTTGGGTAGGAACCATGTCAGAACAGGAACCTCAGACAGACAGGAACCTCAGCCTGCCCAGGGAGAAGTCACTGGATGGTTTAGTGTCAACTGACTTTCTTTCCCACTGTGCAACTCTCTCCCCTCAAAGTGCAAAATTACAGAAAAGAAGATCTGATTGACCTAGCCTTGACCATGGGCCCACTCTATGGGCAGATGGGCAGCGGTGTTGGCAGCATAGCTGAACACCCTGGAATGGAAAAAAGACAGTTCCACAAAGATAGAAATGCTGTCAAATAAATGAAGTCCATTACTTAGCCCTTTTATAACTCTACAAACAACTGTGGTGTTTGGCTAGTTGTATTTGTTTGTGCCTCTCTCTGAGCCAACTAGACCATAGTTCCTGAGAGGCTGGTGTAGGATGAAACTAAGACACCTCTGTCTTTTGCTTAGATTCAATATGGAATGACCCAGTGCCTTCCAAATAATTGATGCTCAAATAAATATCAGATGGCTGATGGATTTTGTTGATTTTATTATAGTCTTCAGTATTTTCAGTTCAAAAAAAAAAAGCAACCAATTTAGATCTTTTCTAACTTCTCCTAGCTCCTAAACCTCAGCACTCTTACTTACATGCAGCCACCAATAAAGCAATCAATCAATAACAATTCACCTAATTAACTTACTCACATGAACCAATAAGTTCTTCAGGCCACTTCCTATCACAACCTCTGCAGGAGGTGCCAGGTGCCTTGCCAAGGACTTGATTAATAAGTCATTGTAATTGAAGCTGAATACAATTAATTGCATAATTTTGAACTCTTCAAGTTTAATTCTACAAAAATTACATCACAGAATTGGGGCAATATGAAGTATATCTAGTGAAAGAAAAAAAAACAGAACTTGAATAAGCCCTAATTCATATTGGTGACATGTTATTCACATGCCAGACATGGATTCTGCCCACTTCTGTCAATAAAAATTTATGCAGCTCAAATACACAAATGAATTCCTAAACATGTGGCCCAATATTAAAAAAAAAAACTAACACTCTTATCTTAATCAGTCCCTATATTTTGATAATGTCAGTGACATCCACCTTAAATCTGTCCTAGTTTTGTTGTTCTTATGGGCACTCTAGATCTGCCTGTTTCTTGAGTTTTGTCTGGGTTTTGATTTGATTGTCTCTCGCTTTGCCGCTTCCTCAAACTTGCTCTTTCAAATTGTTAATAACTTGCTAGAGGACATGTCAGAAAATAGCTGATGAATAAAAAGAGTGCCATCTGCCTTGAACAAGATTTTTATCCAATTGAGCAGACAGGATTTCCATGAAGAAAACCTGAGAAATTAATTAATTAACTGTAACTGAATTTCACCTCTTTAACCTTAACTCGTGAGCAAACCTGAGCTAAATAAACATCTGACCATTCAATCTCTTCCACTTAAGGTTAACTTGAGTTTATTATTCAGGCTACTGCCCTTGTGTATTAGGCAATGCATAAATTACGCATACTAATTACCCTGGATGGGGCACCACTTTAATGAATTCTTTTAATTAAACTGCAACACTGTGGTTTTGCACAGGATGGTCTATATTTCATCCTTAAACTACGTTAACCTTCATCTTTGTCTGGGCAGCTCACACATCCAACCAGAGAAGGTCTGAGTTTAATTCCTCTAAGTATAGACATTCCACAATTCCCCTGGACTATCACAGGAAAATTTGAAAAATGTTTTTCTCTTCTGCTGTGAGGTTAAGAAATTAGATGCCCCTGTGAAAAGTTATGATTCTGCTGGGGATACCAACATGGAGGGAAAAGAGCGAAACTGAAATGACAGCATCAACCGGCAGAGTACTGCCATATTTAACTATAGATGATAAAAGCCACAGTAACAATATTCTTATTAGTATGTACTACTGAGCAAGGAGCATTTTTCACTTTGTGGTCTTTCTGTTCCTGAGTTTACAGTAAATAATCTTTTATTTAGTGTAAAAACTGAGTCCAGTTTCAAAGATATAATCCATCCTCTATTGGAACCACTAGTGAATGAAGCAGTAGAGAAAATTTTTTGCCATAAGGATTAATCTTGTCTTTTTACTGAGCTCTTGCTTCTAGGTAGTAAAACTGACTGCTTTACCTCCTTGGTGTCTGTTGCAGGGGGAGTTGGAGAGGAGAGGAAAGAGACTCAGCCAAAGGACTGTCTAGATTTCTTGAACCACAGCACTGAAGATAATCGGGTCCATGATAATCCCCAACTCAGTCAATGCACATTAATTGAGGACTTATGTATTCCTAGCATTGTGTCTGCTGCCAGAATGTTACCATGATTGAGAATTGCTCTGTTTGTATTTGTTTTAAGAAAAAGGAACATTTGTAGATATAGATGAATTTGAGAAGAGTTTGCTTCTGGGAAACGTTGGAGGTCTGAATTGGAAGAAAAAGTATTGATTCTTTTTTGTTGTTGTTGTTCTAATTAGTCATACACAATAGTAGAATGCATTTTGACACATCATACATAAATGGAATATAACTTCTCATTCTTTCAGGTTGTATAATCAGTACTATGATTCTTTATTCTCTTCCTCTCCTTCCTCCTCATCTTTCTCTTCCTCTTTCTTGTTTTTCTATGATGAGCACATGATATTTTTTCATTCAGAAAATTAAGACAATATGAGTAGCTAGGGAGTTCATAGTTCACTGGGAGATACAAACATATCACAAAGTAATGTGGCCGGTGCTAGGATAGGTAAGTACAAGTATTCTGCAAATACAGAGGAAGAATTATCCAGTGGTGTCTGGTGAAATCAGGTAAGGCTCCTTAGAGGAAGTGGTATTTAAGTTGGTCTTGAAGCATGAATTTGAGTTTGTCAGGTTAAGCATTAGCCATTGAGTCATGGGGAGATGGTAGCATAAGATGATTCCACCTACCCTAAAATTGTCCTCTCAGAATACTGGTATTAACAAGTATTAACAAAACATGCTATTGTAGGATGTTCCTGATAACGTATGTTTAAGTCATTTTAATTTCTGACAACAGAAATTTAATTTCTGACAACACAATTTCTGACTGATACATTGCAAATGATCGGAAAATTTCTCTCTCTGGAAAATAATTGGATATATCTAGACTTCTAACTTTACAATTATTCCAGAAAGTCTCTGAAATGTTTTCATTAAGCCCAATTTAGGGCTGGGGATGTGGCTCAAGCGGTAACGCGCTCGCCTGGCATGCGTGCGGCCCGGGTTCGATCCTCAGCACCACATACAAAGATGTTGTGTCTGCCGAAAACTGAAAAATAAATATTGAAATTCTCTTTTTTTAAAAAAAAAGCCCAATTTAATTGAAATCGCACAAGAACTAGTGACATATAGGATACAACTGATCTTCATTTTGGGGGGGAATATAAAGAATACGAGGTATTTTGATCAGCAAAATCCATCCCTTAATATGTCATTACATTTAGAAATGGAATCCTCTAATTTCCCTGACCTCCTCCTTGTAGCTAAATAGAAAGCAAAGGGAAATGAAGACCATGATGGTCTCAAATTCCTTGTTGTGCCATTGATGGAGTTCTCTGGGGGCACCAAATACCCCTACCCTAACACTATTAAAGAGCCCTGGTATAGATTAGGTGGTTCCAAAACTGGCAAAAGAATCCTGCTTTCCAACCACAGCAAATCCTAGAAAGAGGGATTTGGTGGAACTTGGCGGGTCTCTAGGCCTCTCAGCAATTCCATTTGCATAATGCGATGGCAGGCAGAAGAAACAAGCTGATTCATCTCCTCGATGCCCAGATGCTGGTTGACCAGTACCTTTCAATTATTTACTGAGCCACAACTATGTGCCAGATGCAGGGGATACAAAGATGAATGTCACATGGGTCCTGCTCTCATGACAAAAAAATAGGCCCTAGAGTAAATGTTTTTGATGACCATAACTCTTAAGACAGACAACTCAACTCCTGTTTGCTTGTGCTTTGCAACACTGGATAAGTCAGTTAGCGTCCCTGACTCTCTCAGCTTCCTCATCTGGCAAACTTGGGTAATAATAGGATCTGCACCACAGGGTCGTTGATGGTGATTTAATGAAAGAATAAATGTAAAGTGCTAGCGAAGTAAATAATCAGAAAGTGTTTGATTTTATAGTAAGTATGAGTTAGGCAAGGGTATCTTGGGGGCTCCTAAACAGGTTGATTTTATTGCTAGATTATCAAATAGATTCTAGGAGTCTTCCAAAGCTGGTAGAATATAGGATATATGAATGTCAGTTACTACAACACTCCATTAACATGCAAGCTACACACACACACACACACACACACACACACACACACACTATTCATTTCAGTTTAGAAACCAAATTACTGTTATCAAACATTCATGAAAATCAAAGACCTGGGATGAATTTTGAAACACCCAAAAGCTACTCTTAGCAAATTATTTAAAAGCTGAAAAGAGGGGCTAAAGATGTAGCTCAGGGGTAGAGCACTTGCCTAGTATGTGCAAGGCCCTGGATTTGGTCCCAGTACCCTCTGCCCACCTCCAAAAAATAATTAATTAAATTAAAAAACTAAAAAGTTGAAAGTGTCAATCCTATCTGGCCCCAATGGATTTCTTAGAAATGACTGGTCAGTATAAAGAGTAAGCGTGTGCTTGTGTTCAGGTGTGCCTGTGAGAACAGGCTAAGTCCCAACTACTGTAAGGAGAGTACCAGGGCTGGTGGAAAGGCCCTTGTTCCAGGAGGGCACTCACAGGCCCTCAGGAGCAGCCCCTGGGACTGCCCCCTCCCCTGGAGCCACTCTAGGAAGGACTGGAGCCAGGGAACTCCTCTACAATGCCTTTGTTTCCCAGGCTTCCCAAGTGGTATTTTTGCCCCAGGCTTTCCACAGGCAGAGTGTCATAGGGTTGTTCTTGTAGGGAGCATATGTTGTGACACACCATCTGGCTTGTACGCATTTCTCAAGCAGCCATAGTATAAAAACCTGCCTGTTTGGCAGCTACAAGTGCCCAGAGTCCCTTCGGTCTCTTTCTTGGACGGTTTTACAACATCAATGGATATAATTAAGAACTAAACCAAGCATATGGATTCAGGACCACACCATGACCATGAAAGGGAGCTTTACCTTGGAATAGGAGTTACTAGGGGTGGATCCACCCTCAGGCTCCTGGGCAGTGAAGTACATGAGCTGGTGGTCCTGGCACAGCAGCTAACAGCTGGGCACAGTGTCACCCGGGCTTACAGCTCAACCTCCTAGAGAGGAACATGGCATATTGGTTACACTCCCTGACACCCAGAGCCCAGTCAAGGGAAAAGGAAGCAGCTTGCAGATGGGAGCCCCTCTGCCTGTTGGCTCCATGCAATGGAGAATACCAGAGCCTCCCCAACCCAGGGGTTGCCAGCATTTGAATTGCTTCTCTTTGAACAGAGAGAACATTACCATTTGCAGAACAGCAGTTATTTCCAGAAGATGTGGAGGGAGAAGCCATAATCAAGCTCCAGAGATTTGAACTAGAAGATAAAGTTTGAAAGTATAGATGACTATGTATGTGTGCATGCGTGTGTGTGTGTGTGTGTGTGTGCACGTGTGCATGCACATATAAAAATAATAGGCAGCTAAAGGAAAAGATGGGGGGGCTGGGGATGTGGTTCAAGTGGTAGCGTGCTTACCTGGCATGCATGCGGCCCGGGTTCGATCCTCAGCACCACATACAAACAACAATGTTGTGTCCGACGAAAACTAAAAAATTAATATTAAAATTCTCTCTCTCTCTCTCTCTCTCTCTCTCTCTCTCTCTCTCTCTCTCTCTCTTTAAGAAAAATAATAAAAAAAATAAAGGAAAAGATGGGTAGATTTGAAATTCTTTATATACTGATATGTGAAGAACTCTTCTACTGTTGATGTAAAAAGATTGGGAGTGAGGCGACTATTCCTACTGGCTTGTGAATGGACACAGTGTCTGGAAGGTTATATAAGAAACTAATAACAATGGGTTTCTATTTGGGCAAGTCAAGAAGAATCTAAACAGATGGAGATTGCATGGGAGTTTTGGATGCACACGTTTATGTATTTTAACTTAATTTTAAATGCATTCATTATACCTTCAAAAATTTAAATAAATTTAAATGTGTTTAAAATTTCTGAAAGTGACATTAAAAAATATTGACAGGCTATTGGAGATTGCATACTAGTGGGCTTATAAATATATTTTATTAGTTTGTTTCCGTGTACATTTTTCTATACTTGATTTCCAACAATATCTTCCATAACTGATTATTGTATGATGGACTAGTTTAAATAGCGTATTTTATACTGAGCATTTTTATATCAAGAAAAAAAAACAAATATGTTGTGTTAATTAACAAATTCAGAGTTTGAATGTGGTTATGTACCAATAACTTGGGATTTAAAACCATTGGCTGGGCTGGGGATGTGGCTCAAGCGGTGGAGCGCTCCCTCGTCTGGCATGCGCGCGGCCCTGGATTCGATCCTCAGCACCACATACAAATAAAGATGTTGTGTCCGCCAAAAAATAACTATAAAAATAAATATTTAAAAAATTCTCTCTCTCTCTCTCTCTCTCTCTCTAAAAATAAAAAATAAAAAATAAAACCATTGGCTCCCCTGGTTCTCAGGTCTTCAGAATCAGGCTAGAGTAACAACACCAGCTTTACTGGGACTCCAATTTACAGACCACAAATGGAAGTTTCTGGAATTCTCAGCATATTGGTTTTGTTTCTTTGGCAAGCCCTGACTACCATCATTGATATAGACAATGTTATGTAATGATAGGAAATGTGGCTCTTTTTGTCATTGTTTTCTGTGATGCTGGGGACAGAGTGCAGAGACTTGTGCATGCTAGCCATGTGTTCTACCACTGAATCAGCCCCAGATGCAGATTTTTAAAAGGCTTTTTGCTGGTCCAACTCTCCTCCTTAGACACACGTATACAAAGACAATGCCTATACTCACTGGGTTATTCTAAAAATTTCCATCATCCTAAATTGCTAGATAATGTTATTTAAATCTAAATTAATATTGGCTATGAAAATATGAGTCACTGCCAACCAGAAAACATAAAGCAAAAAGAGAAATTCTCAGTTTTATGTATGAGTTTAAATATAGCAAAAGTGTTAAGCCAGAACAGGTCAGTTTGGGAGAGACTTTTGAAAAGCCCTGGGCTAATTTGCGTCTTGAAAAAGAGAAGATTCTGAATCAATAGAGCAGAGAATTTAACACTGGACCTTAGGCCTTTTGTAACCAAGTATGCCACAGTTGTCTTAGTCTACTTTTTCTGATTATTTGTTTGTTTCAACACTGGGGTTGAACCCAGGACCTTGTCCATGCTAGGCAAGTGCTCTTAACACTGAGCTATATTCCAACCCTTGACCCTTTGGTATTAACAAAATACCACAGGCAGAGTGGGTTAAAGCAACAGAATTTTTTTTTTTATCACATTTCTGAAGGCTACAAGTCCATGATTAAGGAACCATCCTATTCTGCTTCTGGAGAGTACTCTTCCTGTCTTGTAGTGGCTGCCTCCTACCGTGTCGTCACATGGCCTTCGGTGTGTGTGTGTGTGTGTGTGTGTGTGTGTGTGTGTGTGTGTGTTGCAGGCAAGCTCTTAATGTCAGCTCCCTTTTCTTTTATTTTCATCCTGGAAGTTGAACTTAAGGCCTCATGCATGATAAACATGCTCTACCACGGAGCTACTCCTCTTCTCATAAGGACATTAATCCTTAGGGCCCCATGTAACTCTATTAATTCTAAAGGCTCTATCTCCAAATTCATCCACAGTGGGCATTGGGGCTTCAACATTTGGATTTGGTGGGATACAAACATCCACTCCAAAATAAGAGTGAACATCTGTCATAGAAAGGGTGATCCAAACCTCAGGCTAACATTCCGTCTGCATTTCCATTGTGAAGCTTGTCTAGGTAAAGATTCTACCTTGATCAAAGACCTCCAGTAAACAAGAGGAAATGAGAAGACCTTGGGATTTCATCTTTGTGTTTGAACTTCATCCATTTTGTCTTTCACATCAGCATCTCAAATTTTGCCAACATGTTCAGGTTGTAACCCCTCTGATTAAGGAAATAAGGCTTGCCCTTCCTTAATAGGCAATTAGCTTTTACAATTAAAAAGAGAGTCATGATTAATGACCTTGCTAATTGTTCTTCCTCAGTGTGCACATTAATATAAGTAGAATGCTCAGAATTCTCAGGAACATTCATTCTTTGAGTTTACCATGCTCTATCATTGTGGATTCAAAGCTGAGGAGAAACAAACTCTGCTCTACAGGAGATCAGAATCTAGTAAGAAAAGGTATGTGAGCACATCTATTACAGGAAAAGGAAGATACCTTGTCAATTTTCCTCATGTCTGGCACAGCATCAATGTAAGCCACACCTCAACCAACCAACAACCACAAATAACCCCAGCAGACCAGTATCAGAATCTTTCCTGAATGCATGTGATGCAGTTAAAAAACAGCACCACATGTATTCAGCAAAGATTCTGAACCACTGGTGGTATGGCAGTTTTCTAGGATATTTCAAAGCAGAGAGAAATGTTCAAGCCATACAAACTAAACAGAACTCAGAATCCTACTCTAAAAAGAAGCTAAAACAATATTCAATATTAGAAACCAACTCCTCCATTAAGTCTCTTCTAATTCTAAGCTGGAAGTGACCACTTGGCCACAGAACACTACAGCACTCCACTCACCTGCCCTATGCCATTCAATGCTTTCTTATAGAATCTCATCATTTATGGGAAGTGATGCATCCTAAAAGCCAAATTTCAGAACCACAGAATAAGAAAGCTCTTGGGGTGATCCTTTGATTCTGCTTCCTCCACTTAGAGATGAAGAAACTGAAGCATATTCAAGGAATGAAGTTTATCGAGAAATTAGGACCCTCAAAGGGGAGACAGTTAACCACAGACTTAAAGAAGCAAGGGAATTTGGGCTGGGGTTGTGGTTCAGTGGTAGAACACTTGCCTGGCATGTGTAAGGCCCTGGGTTCCATCCTTAGCACCACACATAAACAAATAAACAAGCAAATAAAATAAAGGTCCATTTACAACTAAAAAATATACATATTAAAAAAAAAAGAAGCAAGGGAATTTAAAAAGTGCCTGGAAAGGACTTGATCTCAGGACACCTCAGAGCCATCATGCATTTGTAGGTGGGACAGAGAGTAAGAAGGAGGATGGCAGAGAGGATGAGGTCAGAGAGGAGCAAGGGTCTGATGTTGAAGGAACTCACAAAAAATAATTTAAGGGAAATGAGAGCCACTGGGAGTATTTTATTTTAAAAATCAGCTTTAGTGAAGTGTAATTTACACAGAGGAAAATTCATCAACTTTAAGGGTACAATTTCATTGGTTTTAACAAATGCAGAGAGCTGAGTAAACACCACCACAAACAAGATATAGAACACCTCCATCACCTCAAAAAGTTCCCTTGTGTCCCTTTGGAGTCGATCTCTGTTCCAGTTCCCAGCTCTTGGCAACCTGGATCTGATTTCTGTTCCTATATTTTGCCTTTTTGAGAATGTCATGTAAGTGGAATGTTTTAGTCAGCTTTTGTATTGTTCTGATCAAAAAACCTGACAAGAACAACTTCAAAGGAGTTTATCTTGGCTCACAGCTTTAGAGTTTCAGTCTATGGTTGGCCAACTCCATAACTCTGGGCCCAAGGTGAGGGAGAACATCATGGCGGAAGGGCATGTCAGAGGAGAGCAGCTTAGAACATGACAGCTAGGAAGCAGAGAGAAAGAGAGCTTCACTCACAAGGGTCAAAATATAAACCTGAAAGGTATGCCTCCAGTTACCTACTTCCTCTATCCACACCTTACCTGCCTATAGTTACTGCCCAGTTAATCCATACCAGTGGATTAATCCATTGATTAGGTTATACTTCTCATAATCTAATCATTTTACCTCTGAAAAATTCTTGCATTTTCTCACACATGAGTTTTGGGGGGTGGGGGGACACCTCATATATAACCATAACAGGAATTATAGGTATTAACCTTTTGCATCTAGCTTCTTTTACCTAGAACAATGTTTTTGAAATTCACCCAAGTGTTGTATGTATGAGTAGTTCATTCTTTTTCTTACTGAGTGTAATTCCATTGTGTGAATGCACCATAGTTTGTTTATCCATTTAACTGTTGAAAAATATCTGAATTGATTCCATTTGGGCATTATTATAAATTAAACTGCTATAAACATTTATGTGGAGGAGTTTTTATTTGTCTTGGATTAATCTCTGGGAATGAAAAGTCAATGTCATATGTAAATGTATACTTAGCTTTATAAGAAACTGCACAACTGTTTTACAAAGTGGATATCTATTTTGTATTTTCATCAATAGCGTTTAAGAGTTCCAGTTTGCCATGCATCCTCATCATATTTGATATTATCAGGTTTCAAGTTTTAGCCATGCTAATAATGCAGCTTAATTATAAGTCTTGAAATCAGATGATTTTTAACATTCATTCCCTATTGAATAATTTTTTTTTGTGCTTATTTGCCATCTATTCTCTCTTCCTTGGTGATGTATCTGTTCAAATCTTTCGCCCATTATTTTTAGTCTTATTATTAAGTTATAAAAGTAATTTTTATGTGTTCAATACAAGTTCTTTATCAGATATGTTATGAGTTGTCCCTTCATTTTTTTATTCTAATGTGTCAAATTTTTTTAAATTTTGTGGCTCAAGCTTTTGTATCCTCTTAAAATAATCTCTGCCTAATCCAAGCCCGCAAAGATTATTTTTCAACTTTTTTTCTAAAAGTTTTAGAATTTTAGGTACCTCATGTAAGACTATGATCTGATTGGTGTGATGTTTTGTAAATGGTATGGAATAGAGACTGAGTTTGGGATTTTTTCATACAAATGTTTGTTCTAGCATCATTTGTTGAAAAAAACTATTCTTTATGCATTGAGCTATCTAGGCAACTTTATTAAAAATGAACTGACTATTCATGCATGTGCAGGCCTATTTCTGGTCTATATCTATCCTTGTGCCAATGCTACATATCTTTTTTTTTAAATGGTTTTTTAGTTGTAGACGGACACAATACCTTTATTTTATTTATTTATTTCTGTGTGGTGCTGAGGATTGAACCCAGTGCCTCATACATGTGAGGCAAGTGCTCTGCCACTAAGCCACAACCCCAGCCCCAGTGCTACACATCTTACTTAATGTAATTTAATGGTAAGACCTAAAATCAGATAGTAGAAGTCCTCCAATTTAGTTCTTTTTAAAAATTATTTTATCTATTCTATGTCTTTTACATTTTCATATAAAATTTATACTCAATTTTTTAAAAAAAATAAGCCTTGAGAGAATTTTGCATTAAAAAAATACATAATCTGACTTGCATTTTGGAGGATCCCTCTGGTGGCTATGATTTGCTCAGTGTCAAAGTTCCTTTATGGTTTAGCCTTGTCTATCCATTGTACAGGGATATCTCAATCCACTGGATAAAGTGAAAAAAAAAAGCAAGCATCATCCCTATCAATAGTGTGCTCAAATAAATTTCAACTATTGCATCACCCAACGAGACTTTATTACTAGAAAATTTAAGAATGTTGAAAGGACAATGCATTTACCATTTTTTTCCTGCTGATAATTCTCCTCATTAGCGGTGGTTTTTCCCTTTTCTAACGTGTAACTCTTCTCATCTTTGTGGGCAGAGTTGTTCCAACAGTAACTTGTTTAATATATTGTATGATTGTCACAAGAAGCTGTGGAAGTTGTCCTTTGATTACTAACCAGGTAACTCTGGGCTAATAAATTATTTAACCTAAGTTTCATCTTTTCTAGTAAAACAGAGTTATAAACATTAATTGCCCTATCTGTGGACTGTGGAGTGGAGCAGACAAACGTTAGTCATTTGAGGTTCAAATAATAGATGGTATTGACTCTGTGCACCTGCTTATATATTTTTTTAAAATATACTGAACTAAGCCAGTGTTTGTAGTGTGTTTCCAACATGCTTAGCATGTACATATTATTGTGAGATAGAGGTATAGTTGCAGTACACATCCTCTCAAGACGATTTTAACAGCTCATATATGGAAGTGCTTTTGAATTTGCTGACTTCTTTCACATGCTTTCATTCATCTCATTCTTACCAACACTCTGTGCAGTACATAGAGCAGATATTCTTGTGTTCATTTGACAGTTGAGAGAACTGAGGCCCAGAAAGTTGGGTGGTTTCAACAGAATTATTTTAAAGCTAAAATACAGTGGAGTTGGGACCTGTTGTTGTTTGGATCTTAAATTCCCCACAAAAACCTTAAAGCTAAAGGCTTGATCATTAACCTTTGGGGCTACTGGGAGGTGGTGAAACTTTTAGGAGGTGGGACCCTGTAGAAGAAGTTAGGGGTGTGCTCTTAGAGGGGATATTGAGACTCCAGATCTTTCCTCTGTCCTTCTTTCTCTGCTTCCCAATTGCCATGAGGTGAACAGGCTTCCTCAGCCACATGCTCCAGTCACCATGATGTACTGTACCACCACAGACCTAAAGCGATTGGGCCAAGTGTCCTTGGACCGAAATCTCTGAAACTGAGCCAAAATAAATAATTTCTCCTCTTATGTTGATTTTCTCAGATATTGTGTCGTAGTGACAAAACCCTGACTAATGGGACCCAAATACAGATTATGAATCCCAGATCAGAAAACCTGAGCTAGTGCTGGTGGTTATCAAACTTTGATGTAATTAAGAATCATTTGGGGAATTAATTAAAAATGTTTTGAATCTCACTGGCAGAGTTTCTAAATCAGCTGATCTCAGTCTAAGCATCTGATCTTCAACAAATATTTCATATGATTCTCTTATGACAACTTATAGTTTATTGATGTAGACCAATTTACCCTTCCAGCACAGACTGTAAAAAGCAGAAACTGAGCCTTGCTATCCTTCTATATAAATGGTATGAAGAATTCAGTGGTCATGAGCACAAATTCTGGAGCTTTCCTGCCTGCATTTCAATCCTGGTTTCACCATTTGCTAACTGGGCAAATTATGTAACCACTATGCGCCTAAGTTTTCCCCTTCCATAAAATGGAACAATGCCAGCACCAGTTTCACAGGTTTGTGACAAAGATGTTGATTTTCTCAGATATTGTGTCATTTGTAAAGTAATTAGAACAATGTCCAGCAGCATAGAGCAAGTTTCATGTTCTCATTACGGGGAATGTGACCCATAAATATATTGCCCAATGAAAGTTGATGAAGGACAGCCTTTCTGAAATGCAGAAGAGGCCTTGTCCTTTTCCCTAAACCCCCCACTCTCCTCACAGTCACACTTCTGAGCTTGCAGACATTGGCATCAATTTCTGGGAAGGCGGACGGTGGCCAGTTAACTCTGCTTGCAAAGGAACCCGAAAGTTCTGGGGGGCTCTCCAGCCTCAAGTCGACATTGTTGCTTCATCCCATTTAAATCCACATTCGCCATTGAAGGAAATAAACCAACACAGTAAAGCTTGCTGATAGCCACTCCATCTGTATTATGGCACACAATGATGGCTGGAAGTTAAAGGTTTGATATATAGGTCTATTTTTTTATTGCCAGTCCCTGCCCCTGAAGAAAGTATTAAAATTTCCAGATGAGTAACCAAACAATAAATAGATGAGACAGTTGCTGTGAATATCTGATTTTTTGCATAATAATGAGATATTGCTGGATAATGCTCTCTGCCATCCCCAGTTTGTCTAAATTATCATTTTGATTGGTCAAATGCATAAGAAAGATATACCAATAAAGTCATGTCAAGTGCGCCATTGTAAATTGATGTAGGATGGAGGTTTCCTTAGATTTGAGGTGAGGTGGGGGCAGGGAGAGCTGGTCCTTCAGTAAGTAACTTTAGGTGGATGTTTTCTTCAGCCACTCCTAATCAAAAGCATCTGAAATCCTAGTTTCTCCAGGGCCACATGCATAAACATGAGGTAGTTTGTACCTTCTAAGGCCTCCTGTGTTGTTTTTGGAATTGAAAATAAGAACCAAATTCAGAACAGAAGGGTTGTTCCAGGATGTCTGAGGTTTGTTTTGTGTGGAACATTTTCCCCTTGATTTTACATCCCTGAGACATAACATCAGAGTGTTGATAGAACTTTTGAATCAGAAAGACAAATCATTAGGAAACAGGATGTCAGCAAATCCAAATAGCTCTTTTTCCACCTTAAAAAAAAATGGAAGAATTCTACAAGTTCCAAATTTCGGTGAAAAACTAAAATTGCCTGAAGTAGTTTGACTTGCAACTCCTCTCTCTTCTCGGTTATGTAACACTTGGTTTAATGTTTGGTAATTCATGCTGGATTTAATTTTTTTTTCTTTTTCTGTGTGGAAAGATCATTTTCATCCTTTGTTGTTACTTAATGTGTTCCACAGCTCTGCCTGTGAACTCTCTGAGGTTAAGCACTGTCTATGGAAATGACGGTGTTCTCTGCAGGGCCCATGCATAGCAGGCACTCAAACAGAGCACAGGCCTAGCTCTCAGATAGTCCAGGATGCTAAACATGTTAACATGCTTTGAAAGTTTTCAAGTATAGGATAATAAAGTGTTTATTATAAATAAAGATGGCAATCATTTATTTAGCACCAACCACAAACCAAGCACCATGCAGATGTTAGTTCATTTACTATGTACATCTCAGCAAAAAAAAAGGAAAGTCCATCTTGCAGAACTCCAAATGTATATTTGCCTCAAATAAATATTCGATTTTTGGCACCAGTTCCTGGCACAGAGCTTTTAAAACACTTGGAATTTTCTTTCTTTTATATGCTAATGAATGACTTATGGAAAAGGGGTGCTAGAACAGCTTCTGGATGAAGGCTGGTCACCAGAACCAACCAAGAGATTACAGAGATAACACTTTCAGCCTCATCTCCTGTTCTCTGTGGAAGAAAAAGGGGCTGGAGACTGAGTTCAATCACCAACGGCCAATGATTTAATCAACTGTGACTATGTAATAAAACCTCCATAAAAATCTCTAAATGGCAATTCCTGGGGGTTTTCAAACTGGAAAAACATGTTAATACTTTGAGAATGGCCTGTTCAGGGAAGGAGTGAAAGCTCGGCCCCCACAACCCCACCTCTAAATACCTTGCCTCTACATTGCTTTTGTTTGACTCTTCTGGAGTCAAATCCTTTACAATTAACTGGTGAGTTGTTCTAGAGATTTATGGAACATGACCAGGGGAAGGTAGGAATCCCAAGTTTTAGTCAGCTGGGAAAAAGTATAGGTAGCCTGGAGACCCCATTAGGGGCTGGTGTTTGAATTGAGGGTTCTTCTGGGGTTGAGATCTGGGCCCTGCATACTAACTCTGGGTAGTGTCAGGGTTGGTGTTGGAAATTTTAAGAATTGATTGTGCTGTTGTTTGGAAAAGACTCAACATCTGGTATCACAGGAAAAAAACAACATGATGTTTTATAAATTAATGAATAAATGAATGAATGAAAGAATATTTGTTATTTGATGTATCTTTGTGACAAGTAAATAAAAGTAGTTTTAATAGTAAAAGGAGCTTGCTGGTTCATGACAGTTTGAAGGTCCTGGTCAGAACTTGTACATCAGGCAGCACTCCATAGAGTGATTCAGTGATATCCAAAAGACTGTTTCTGTCTCTCCACTCCCTTCTGCAATGCCAGCTGCATCTTAAGGTGGATTTTCCAGGGTTCACAAGAAGGTATCTGGCCACTCCCAGCTACTGCTCATTCAATTCTAGCAAGATAAAGTGAGTGCTCTTGAAATATCCTGCCACATTTCTGAGAATCACTCTGATTGGACCAACTAAGGTCACATGGTCATCTGTGAACAATTGCTGTGCATGGGAATGCCCTGCTAGGTTTAGCATAGCAAAAACAGGTTCCTTAATTATCTCATGCATTCCCAGACTGAGACTGAGGGTTTTGGAAAAGGGAGAATGGAAACTAGAAACAAAAGTAGCTGATCTTCATTCTACTTTGTATGTGCTAACTTAACAGGTAATGTGGTTCCCAAATTTATTCATATGTTTTATGTACTACCTTACTATAAAATGTTTTGATCATCTAATCTCAAGCAAATGTTACATCCAGGAGAAGTCAGGTCTTATCAAAACTAACTCGGTAGCATTTTACTTACTGGGTAAACCAATGACGGGTTTGATATATTTTTTTAAGTTTCTTATGATATGCCTTATTTCTTTTAACTTTAGTTCTTCTCCAGACTATGTAAATATAGATATTTCACATTGCCTGCCTATCAATCAAAACTAACCACAGTACACATGTGTACTATTTTTTTTTATTCACCTCTTTATTTTGACCAATGAACAATTTACATTTTGGGTACTTTAGACAAATTATATATAAATTTCTTTTTGGAGAAGGATGAATCATTTTAGTAATTATACTTTTATGTATTTGCACACAGGCAATCTTAACTTATATCCTTATAGGCAAGAAAAAGAACAAAATATACTTGTAGTATTTAACCTCTGCTCATTTTCTCATGTTCCTTCATTTTGTTCTTCATCTCTCATGCAAATTAAATTGTTCTAAATTACAAGAGAAAATTTCAGGTGTTGGCAGTTAAATGTAAAATTTGAACTGAGTGTTTGCGGGTGTAGCTCATCAATAGTGCACTTGCCTAGCATTTGCACGTAGATAAGGATAATCTAGAAAAGAAGGATAGGAGCAGAGTAATGTTACAAGTTCTTTTAATGTTTTATATAACTACCCAGCCTGTAAAAATATACAACATGATTCTGTGAATAACTAGAGTTATATTAGGACATATTGAGAGTTGTGACAGGCTTTTGCTACCCAGGTTCAGTAATAGGCTTTCAATAAGTGTATTAACTACCTCCAAATTCACAATCAGATGGATTATTGGATGAAAACCTACACTTCAACTTGACCTTTTGCCAGATTTTTGGCTTAGTCGTTATCCAATGCACTACCCAAAAACCTTACAGGCCAATTCACATTCCATATTTTTAGCTCAGATGTTGGCAAACATTTTTCTTAAAAGATTCAGATCATAAATGTTTTATATTATGTAAGTTGTGTAGTCTTTGTCAAAACTTAACTCTGTTGAAATAACATAAATCAGCAACGGAAGATATGAAAATGAATAAATAAGGCAGAATTCCAGTAAAAACTTATGGGCACTCAAAGTTGAATTTCATATAACTTTCGTGTGTCACAATTATTGTTGTTCTTCTGGAGTTTTTTCAATCATTTAGAAATGTAAAACTCATTCTTTGTTTATGGACTATACAAAACTCAGCGGGCTAGATTTGGCTCATGTACCATAATATGCCAACTCTTGTTTTAGTCCAATGATGAAAATATGAGGTCTCTGAAAGGGAGATGAAAATGGTATTACCTAAACCAATAATCTGTACATTCACAAGAAAGTCTCACTCTACTTTTTTATACTTTATATCAGTTTAGTTATTATTTTATTTGTTTCTTTCATTCCACTTTCAAAATCAATGGATGGCCCCAAGTTCCTAGAATTCATTTTTCTACTTTCAAAGTTAAAAGGATTTAAGCTTTTTGTCCTTTCTTTTTTTGTGGTTGCTGGGGATTGAACCCATGGCCTTATGCATACAAGGCAAGCACTCTACCAACTGAGCTATATCCCTAGCCCACAGATTTAAACTTTTTGAAGAAACATAGGACCACATTTGGTTTATAACTAGAGATCATCAGGGAGAGGCTGTATCTTTGTTGGAGCTTGTACAAGCTCAGCAAATTCTTGCTGACTCAGTGTTTTTCTCCTGAAACCACTTGCTGCCCACCATCCCAAGTTCCAACAACGCCCCTTATTTCTACTTAACCAGACTTGATACCTCAGAGTTGTTGGATTGTGAGCATTCCAGAGGAATCAACATAAGGCTTACCCTAAGGGACTCTCTGTAGTGGGTCCCATGGATGGAACATGACCCATATGTAGCCAGAGTGCTTATATCCTCAGCAACAATGATGACTCAAAGAATCAACTCCTCCCAGGAATTTTCTAGAACTATCAGTTTGGACTTGGATTCTGTTGCTTGCAACCCAAGGAGTTCTGACTAATTGAATTGTCATTTAGCTCTTTTGATTCTTAATTTTCCTGCCCAGCACTTCCTCTCCTACACTCTATTTAGTCACCGGGTGCTTTAATTTATGGGACATATCTTTCCAATACAGCCATCTCTTGCTACTCTAGTTGTTTCACCATTGCCTCCTCCTATTTGTCAGAGTAGTCTCAATGGTATAGATTTAATAAATATTTTTGAAGGATATGATTGATATATGTTACAATGGCAATGGAAGAGACTGACAAGAGTGCTGGGTTTACAATTAAGTCAAGTTTAGATAAAAATATTTTCAGCCACTCATCAGAATACTCATTAACTTCTTTAGGTATTGGTTTCCTTGTTTGTATTAAAGAATGACCTCACAGGGTTGATGTAAAAATTAAAAAGAAAATCATATGTGAATCAAACAGATCAAATACAAAGCTCCAGGAGCTGAGGGCTGCCAGCATTGGGTGGAAGGCACTGTGAAAGGGCCCTCTCATCCTTGAGGAGCATTGGTGCTCTTCCCATGACCTTGCTCATTTTCCATATGACTTGCTCATCATTTCTTGCTTTCCTGCTGAGGGGGCCCATTCATTGTGCCTTAGCTTCATTGTTCATAAATCTTATGAGGTCTCCTCTGGTTCCAGAGACTCTTCACTCTGGCCTCCAAAACTTTCTCTCTTCTGTCTCTACCCTACCTGACATCCCTCTGGTCTCCATCATGAGGTTCCTTTTTCTACCACATATCCTGTTCACCGTCTGCCAGATGGTACCCCAAGTCCTATGGTAGTAAACTTGGGTCGGAGCTATTGGCCTCACCCAGATCCTGTCAAAGCCTCCACTTTTTCTTTTTCCTTCTCAAAATTTTCACAAAACCTGTTCTCTCATTAAGGTATGCTCTCTAGGTGGATCCTCTCTACTGGATGGCAAGTTCCTGGGAGTGGTTCTTGCTGGGTATCTTTTGTAGCCACTTCCCCACTGCCCAGCTCCTCGTGGAGTGGTATGGCATGCCCAGTGTTTGGTAATTGTGAGTTTCATGGAGCGATGCACTAAGTAATTCAGGATCACAGACACTCATCCAGAATGCAGTCTGGAAAGAAGAGATGGCACTGAATATTTCAGGTAGAAGAAATTTACTACTAAGAATCAGTTATATGGATGTTATTAACCTCAGCACAAAAAGGGAACACTGAAAAAACACTTGACTAGGAACTGCAGGAAATAGCTATACCTCGGGGACTGGGGGGCATAAAGGTACAGGTTGGCATGGGAAGAAGGGGCCTGATGAAGCTGAGCCCCAAGCTACAGAAGGGTTGCTGCCCAACTGATGATGATGGTCCTTTGGAGGTCAGCAGGGGGACCCTGAGGAGCTGGTGCTCATCTGAGGAGGCTGGCAAACCAGTGCCACTCTGGGAGGGACAGTGACAGAAAGGCAAAATAAGAAGGGAGATTTCTTCTCCCTTCCCCTCACCTTCCTCCCATTTGCAGAAACTCCCAGGAAAGCAGGTGGTAAAGGAGTTTGGGGAATTAACTTTGAGAACAGAGTGTAGAGGAGTGAATTTGGAGCTGAGAGGGGATAGGCAAATAATCAGCTCAAATTTTCTAGTATGTCTCATTTTTTAGATGAAAAAAACTAAGGCTAAGAGGGTCTCAGCAACATGCTCAATGCCTCTTCTTAAATCTTTGATTCTGCGATCTTAATCCACCTTCTCAGAATTAGGACAGGCTGATTTCAGAAAGAAATAGTATGAAACTTGATAATTCGAAAAAAAAAATCTTTCTACTTCTGTCTGTTTAGGACTTTTTATGCTGATTTATGGCATAAAGCATATGTCACATCTGACCACAAATGTTGCCTTGAACAATTAGAGGAAAAGAAAAAGAAAAAGCCTACTGCTTTGCCAAGTATCTTGGTTCCAAGGGAAGATAGATACTTTTATAAGGTTCAGGGAAGGATCTGTGAGTCAACCAATCCAACAGCATAGGATTCCAATTATAAGCAAGATGTTGGGGTCAAGGGAGCCTCAATATCACTCTGAAGAATAAGCAAAACAATTTTGCAACAGAAACTAACATGGAAAACTTCTTCTCCAAAGTTGTAGCAGATTTTTGTTTGTTTATTTTCTCTGAGAAAGTGGGTATATGAAGGCAAAACAAGAACATCTCTTAACTAGAATATCTAAAAGCATCTTATCAAGGCTGAGGGTATAGCTCAGTGGGAGAGCATGTTTTTAGCATGCACGAGGCCCTGGGTTCAATCCCAGCACCCCAAAATAAACAAATTAAATTAAAAGCATCCTAGTGTCCCTTTTCTATCTACTGAGCTCCAGGGGATGGGGACTATCATGGGCACAGATCCCAGGGCAGTGACTGGCTACATGGATGGGAATTTTTAAATTCAGATGGATTCTGAACAGAATGAGAGAAAATGTTACAAAAAGAACCCCAGTCTTTGCAGTTGGATCCATTGTTAAAGACAGGGTGGTCCAGAGTGACTCCAGTGATGAAGTGTGGCTATGTGAGTAGATCCAGGACCTCCTATGTTGCGGGGGTGGGAGGATGTACCCTGAAAAAGAGACCAAAAATGCTGGGTAGTAAATAATTCTTCTGTGGCAAATTCAACCACCAAACAACGGTGACAAGAAGCTTGGATAAGGTTCATCAACATTATCCAGTCCAAACACATCCACCAGAGCATAGTTCTGGTCGGGGAAGGTTGGGAGACTTTCTATCACACAGCCAACTGGGAGCCCAGCACCTGAGTATGAAGCACAAATTATTTCTTCAGGAGTCACTTACAACTGGGGGGTAATGGTAAAAGGGAGGCAAAACAAGTCAACACAAAGACATATAACCTTCTTATAATGCACACTTACAGAAAAAACACAATGGCAGCCTTCAGGGAGTTGAATTTCAAAAACATGCAAGGACCAGAACATACTTTAAAAGGTACCACTAAAGGAATTTGAGCCTTTAGAGAAAACACAACACACTGATGACTTTGATATTTGGTTCTATCAACAACAGACAAGATTATATTTATTGAGATAGAAATTTACATTAACCCTTTCCCCTTTTTTCTTTTCTTTGTAAAATCACATTGAAATGCAAAAATGAGTCAAGGCAGTGGCCTGATTTCTAGAGACTTGTGAAGCTGAGGCAGGAGGATTCCAAATTCAAGGCCAGGCTGGATAATTTAGCAAGAACCTATCTTAAAATGATAAAAGGGCTGTGAATATAGCTCAGTGGCAGAACACCCCGGGTTCAATGTCCAGTCCTGCAAATAGATAGATAGATAGACAGATAGATAAACTAATATAAAAAAATGCAAAAATGATGCTTCTTCTCCCTCCTGATTTCTTTATGATCTAATAGACACTGTCAGAGAAGAAAAAGACACATAGATTGGTAATTTTCTTCTCATTACAAGAATGCATTCCTACTTAAACTACTATCTTCAGTCTTAGAATATTTCAATTGTGTATGGATCCAGGTTGGTTGGATATACCCTGAGGTCAATTTCTCTTTGAAAGGAGAGGATATTTCATGTTTGTTTGTTTGTTTGTTTTTTGGTATGATCTGACTTAGATTAAAGATCTAAAATTGCTGTGAACCAGAAAAGAAGAACATTTTTTAAAATATTTTTTTTAGTTGTAGTTGGACACAAAACTTTTATTTATTTTTTTATGTGGTGCTGAGGATTGAACCCAGCACCTCGCACATGCTAGGTGAGCACTCCACTGCTGAGCCACAACTGCAGCCTGAAAAAGGCATTTTTGGTTATATTGAACATGACCTCCCAACACTCAGGTTAAACAGAAGACAGGTTCGGAAGAATCGTAACTCACAGTTAGTGAATCATCATACACAGTAACACTGGGGAAGGCAAGGAAAGTAACAGATTGATGTGATTGTTGCTGCAAATATCATTGTGTTTCTGAAAGCAGCAGTAGTATTCTTTTTTTATGGATCATGATTAGCTTGCTATAGCTCTGGAGACTGAAAAATTATGTGAGCTCCTGCCTCCTCCTCTTGGGGAAGAATATTCCTGATCTTAAGCCAACAGGTATTGATTGTACTTACTAGCTGGGAAACCTTGGGGCAGAGTAGTTAAATACCTTCTCCCTCAATAGTCCTGTCTATAAAATAGATATAATAAGAAGCACCTGTCACATAGAGTTGGAATTAGGATTAAATGTGTTGATATTTTTTAACAATTTAGAACAGTCTATCACATAGTAAATGTACATTCAACCTTTAAAGTGGCAGGGAAAAGCCAGGTACAGTGGTACACAACTGTAATACCAGCAGCTTGGGAGGCTGAGGCAGGAGGATCTTGAGTTCAAAGCCAGCCTCAGTAATGGTGAGGTGCTAAGCAACTCAGTGAGACCCTGTCTCTAAATAAAATACAAAATAGGACTGAGGATGTGGCTCAGTGGTCGAGTGCCCCTGAGTTCAATCCTGGTACACCCTCCCCCAAAAGAAAACCCAAAGAAACAAAAATATAATAATAAAGTGGCAGGGAAGTAGCCAGATGCCTTCTTGGGTTGGGAGTGGGGTGGGAAATGGAAAGCAGTGAGGAGTACCAGAAGGCTGGGCCCGTGCCAGGGCTGGTAGGAAAAGAGAAACTCAAAGTGCCCTGATGTTTGTGTTGACTGGCTTTATGTGCTTCGCTGTCAACTTGTTTCATCCCGTTTCATTTCAGCAACCAAAAAAAACAGGCTGCCAACATCACACACCTTCAAGTCTGTGAAAGAGATCCATTTTGGAAAACATGTGAAAAGAAGCCACCTCCATCCCCTTTACTGCCAAGTTACTTCAGGGTCATGGGGGTGGGGACAGGAGGGCAGGCAGTGAAAAGCTGGGAGTTAAAAAACAAAGGACATGAAAAATGGACCTTCCCTCTGCAACCCAATGAAAAACTTAAGACTGAATTCCTCTTGGATTTGGGAATCTCTTATAACTATTTCTAATTTTCTATTTCTCCATCATAAACAGGAATAGTAATCTAATTTTGCATGATACATCAAATTTTTAATGAACTATGCTCCACTTGATCACTAAAATGAGCCTTTTTATTATTGATTGATTGATTGGTGGGACTGGGGATTTAGCTCAGGGGTGCTCTACCACTGAGCTATACCCTGCACAGCCCAACCCGTGTTCCTTTCTTTCATTCTTTTTTTTTTGGGGGGGGGCGGGGGGTGGTTGTTTGATTTTTGAGACAGAGTCTTGCTAAGACTGGCCTTGAACTTGCATCCTTCTGCCTCAGCCTCCTGAATCACTGGGATTACAGATGTGCAACACTGTACCCAGTGAGACAAGCCTTTGAAAACCCTTATCTTTTGTAAGATGTGGATAACTGAGAGACAAGGAAATTTGGCTTACAATCATGTAGCTAAATGGTGATAAAACTGACTCAAATTCAAGTCTTCTGACCAAGAAATTTTCTTAGAAGACCTATATATGATGATTGTGACAGATGCTCCTTATTAATAATATTTGTTAAATTGGATGGAATCATACTGAATCAGACTGGCTTGCAATGAGTTAAAAGGACTATGGTGACATGTGCTTGGGGCCTGCTCGAAGGACCAAGCTGCAGAGGCATTTTATCCAGATCCTCCTCTTCCTCTTCATCTTCCCTTTTCTTAAGTCTCTCCTCTCTGTATTAACTGAGCCGAGCTGAATGTATGGAGCTCAGGGTATGATGTTGGAATAATCTGGACAGTATGGGAATGTCTTTGTGAAAAAAGGTACTTTGGCTTCATGATTTCTTTTTCTTATCAAAAACTGATTCCAGTTAAAGAGGATGATTTGATCTTGGCCACTAGTCATGGCACTTTCCTGGGGCTGGCAAAGTGCTCATTCTTCTTTCTGAGTCTGTTACAATCTTAGATATTCTTTTTTTTTTTTTTATTGGTTGCTCAAAACAGTACAATGATCTTGACATATCATGTATCATACATTTGATTCAAATGGGGTATGAATTCTTAGATATTCTTAAGTCACTTTACTAAAAACAAATAAGATCTCAAGAACCTGGAATGGGGAAGTCAGGCATGATTGTGTCCTATAAGAAAAGTCCAAGTGAAATGTTACAATAAGAAGACAAAATCTGAAGCTCAGATTCCTTGCCCCATTTGCCATCCCATTCCTCTGAATCTCCCATCTTGGGAATTAGCCATATCAAAGCAGCCAAAGAAATAGAATTGTCAACAACTGCAGTGGGCCTAGACCCTTGAGACTGGAAGGAATCTGTCTGTCTAGAAGGCTGTTTCCAGTTTGGGAAAATTATCAGGGACTTAAATGGCTACAATTCAGGTAATCCCTTTCTCCTCTTACCTAAAATTGAGCAATGAGTATGTACCTAGTTTCACAAACTGTCCAAGATCTTCACATAAAAAGAGCACGGGGTGCCGTGCTGCATTAACAGCCTTAAAATCTTGTGCACCCACTGTATCAGATAAAATCATCATATTTATAATTTCAATACTTTTCATGATTTTTTTAAAAAAGATAATGTAGTTGCATTTGCCTGGCATCTGTGGTAAGACTGGACTTTTATTTTTAGAACCCGTTCTGGTATTCTGATACAGATAAAGGAATATATCAGAGAGATTCATCGAGTTAGTAAAATAAAGGAATGGGTTTATCTGGAGTCTCTCGGGACCTTTCTAACTCTGACAACTAGTGTCTTTATAATTCTAAGTCAAAGCAGTAGTGCTGTGGGTTCCTGGGTGCAGGGTGGATAGCAATGGAACACCATAAGAGCCCAAACTGAAAACCTAAATTAAATTACATTATTGAATTTGCAAGAAGCAGTTAAGGACTTCAATGTGCTAATTTACGTCATTGTTAATAATATTTAGTTAGGTATAAAAGATGCTCACTGCACAGTCTTTATATTAACAAAACTAAGCAAACAAGCAAAACCTAAAAACATCATATGTGCCCCAACAAAGGGGATTCTCTCAGTGGCACCCTACAATCATGAAAATCAGCGAGTATGAAAACTGTAGCCATGTGGGAAGATGCTTATGATATACTTTTGGAGAAATCCAAGAAATAAAAATGTATTATACTAATTATAACTAGGGAAAATACTGAAAGGAGAAATGGGTTATTTTTAAATATGCATAGAAAAATATAGAAATCAAACATTTCTATAAAGCAGTGTTTTTTATAATAAAAAGGAAATTTCTATATTAGGTAGAAAAAAACAATTATTTATATTTAGAAATCAATGCAAATCTCTACCTATACCACATCATTTCTTATTGCAGTAAAAATTCCAGGTAATTATTTTGTATGATTTATTCAGCACCTTTTTCTTCTCCTTTTGTGGTGCTGGGGATTGAACTACTAACCTTGTGCATACTAGGCAAGTGCTCTATCACTGAGCTACACCCCCAGCATCTGTCATTTTAAGAATTGGATAATATTTGGCTAGATAGCAAGAAGTAATTAGGAATATAATTAATCAAGTTGCTGTTTATTTTTCCATGTCAAAATTAATCATTTTCATTTTTGTTTTGTTTTGTTTTATGTAGGAGGGATTTTTGTTGTTGTTGTTAAAGTCAATAAAATTCACAAGTAAATTTATACACATTTCATGTTTCAATCTTACAAACTTAGTTTCACAGCAGAAACCTAGTCTCTCTCAGTACTCTCATTTACTTACATTCTGGAACAAAGGCATAGAATTTTTACCCAAGATAAACCAACGGCACTATTTTCAAACCTACCCATTATTCAGTCATCAATTGTTTTTGTATGCTAGAGACAGGAATCACTGCAGACATGATTTGAACAATTTGAGAGTCAAGAAATTTTATCCTTGCCTGAGAATTAGAAATTTTTCTCTTCCATGATTCTTCCTGCCCTTTCCCTCTCCACCAATATGCAACATGAAAACAAGAATTGTTAGTATCTTCTAGAGAGTCGCTGAGGTATTTGACCCATTCTGACTAATCCACTGAATGTGGGAGTGTTGGGTAGTCATTTGTCAGTTTTCTCCAATATGATATCATGCCAGAATTCTTGAAACAATAGCTGGTCTAAATGCCATAGCATCCAGAGTAATGTGGAACTTGTCAATGACCATTTTGTTGTTGCACATAGAACATTAGTCTATTGAATATGTATAAAAAAGTAAAATATGTGTTGGTACTTCTGGGAGTCGATATTTACAGCTCTGGTTTCACTGTAGCAGGCAGACAGTGGGGAACTCAGATGCTCGGACTTTTCCTATTGTGTGAAAACATTTTTGACCGTAATGTCTCTCGAAGGAGCTGCTCTAATTAATGCAAAACACTCTATATACTACTTAATAAAAACTAAGCTTCTTCGAAGTGGCGCAAAATTAAGATGTTTTGTGGAACTGTTTTTCTATATGCTACTGTGTGCTGGGATCATCAGATGAATACATTGTATTTCATGAAGAAGAGAGAAATCTGTAGTCAAAGCAGAAAATTTGGAAACAATTATTTCTGTAAAGGAATGACTGTCTCTGTACTGTCTACCTTAGTAAATCCACCTAACAGGGAACACTCTGGGGAAGAAATTAACTGAGTAAATAAAAATATACAGACTTCAGAACTTGAATTAAAATCACAATGTCTCCAAACAACAGATATTTAAAGAATGCTTTTTATCTGTGAGCTTAATCTCCTCTAATTAATGCTCTGAGAGTTTGTACCTTCAAAAGCTTGCAACTGATTTGACACCAGTTCTTTGCATACACAACCAAAAAGAGGCCATCCCAAAGAAGAATGCTTTGTCCAAATATATTTTCTGGAAGGAAAACCTTCCAAAGGATGTTTTATTTAGATGACTGGTTTATTTATTTTGGTGAGTGTGATGGCTTCTGGTTATAAAACAACCAACCATTTCTTCAACATCTTTTTTGTATCAGCAGGTCTGAGCTGCTTTCCTCCCTCCTCTCCCCACTCCACTCACCAGTTCTAAGAGTTAAATGAAGATAGTGTAAACATTACCTTATAAATCTTCAAGCTAAAATGAAAAGTGTTAAAGGTCCCAATATACTCTAAAAGAGTACAAGACTGAATTTTTAAATGCAATAGAAGATTCTCCAAATACTTTTTCATTCACATTGAATCTCATTTATACTTCCCATTTGGGAAAAACTGGTTCATTCCTCTGCAGTTACAACATCGAAAGCTGAGACATTTCCTTCCTTGGTTTTTCCTACTATGTCTTCCAAAGTAGCTCTAATAGTCAGTGTGAGCTTTCCAAGATGTTGAAAAATTCTATAAAGTTCACCAAAGGGGGGAGGGAATCTACCACTGAAGACACAGTACAGAAGTATGCCCATAAGATTATCTCAATTAACCTGACATATGTTGCTTAGCACGCCCCCCCTCCATCCCATTCCATCCCAGGGATGGAAAATGAAAATGCAGAATTCTGACTTGAAAATTATAACCAAAGAGTAACTGTTCTACTGATTTTAACATAATGTGTCTAACCATCACAGTGTTCACATAGAGTAGAAGTGTGTGTGTGTGTGTGTGTGTGTGTGTGTGTGTGTTAGAGAGAAAGAGAGAGAGAGAGAAAGAAAGAAAGATGTAAGCACAGAGGCCAGAAGACAGACTAAGAGAGAGAGTAGGTGAAAGCTCAGCTTTCAATTCTGTTGTGACACTAATGAGCAGATATTAGTTGAAAGAGGAAAACTTGTTGACCCAGATGTGATTGTGGTCTTTGAAAACAAGCTATATAAGTCAAGCAAGGAGGTAAAAGACTGGGAGATGTGTGCAATACATAAGGATTTGCTTATAATAAACTGATGATTTCAGACCTAATTGCTAATTGATCACAAAGTTCCTTGGGAACCCCAGTTCCATGTTGCCCATCCTCTACTCACTTTCTTCCCCTCCCCCATTTTTTTCAGAAGCCAGAGGATGCCTGCTGCATCTTACACTGTAGTGCAAACAGATCCCCGCAAAGAGAGAGGAAGATAAAATGAATTTAAATTCCAAAGGGGTTCCAATGCCGGTTTCCTAGTCCCCGAGTCAGCAATGTGTTTGTGAAAATTCAGCCTTTTTGTCTCCCAGTAAAAAGGAGCTAAATCTACATCGGTGGCCCAGTCTCGGGTTGCTATTCTTTGCATTTTCTATTCGAGTGAATGAGAGTGAATGAAGTGGCCGGGACCCTTCATTTGATCTACTCAATTGCATAAAGTGACAGAATTCTAATATATTTGTTTAATGCTCTTCAATGGGCTTTCACTTTTTTTGCTTGCAAATGAAGCATCCATGGGCAAAGTTTCATCCCCCTTTAACACTGGGACATATTTCATAACTCAGGCCATGGTTTGAAGTGATCTTGAGAGGAGTTTTAGACTCAAAAAGTGGAAAATAAAGAAACAGATGTGAAGTTATTGTAAATTCCTAGAGTGGGCTCTGAGGCTATTGTGCCCCCACGGCGGGCGGTCCAGGGGCTGTCCCTTTCATGCTGTAATTGAAACATATTAATTAGATAATTTGTTGTTAGTTTAAACGAAACAAATGCATCCCCTTTGAGGCTTCACAGCCGGTGGGTTGGGTTGTTTTTGTTTTGTTTTTGTTTGGGTGTCTCTGCATATGTGGCTTTTAGAAGAAAAAAATTAATTGACATTAATAGTAAGATCCGGATCCTTTCTGTGTCCTAACTGAATACCTCTGACAAAGAAAGTTCTCTTTTGTAAAAGTATAAACCATTCCTCAAACCTCCACTTGCACTATCTCCCCATCCCTAACCTTTCATAAACTAAGGTAAAACCTACTGTCCACAGCACTGGGTTTTTCCTCTCTCCCACTTTCTTGAGAACTGGGCCAAATTCATGCTTGCAAGACACTTGGTCGTTCTATATTTAAAGGCATTAACCCCAATGCTACAATATTTAAGTCACTCTGAGGTTCATGCACTAGCAGTACTACTTTGAGTCTTCAGGCTTCTCAAAACCCCCAATCAGAAGAAACAGCAATAACTTCTCCAACTTCCCTCTTAAGAGTGCATGAAACCCATCCATCGTGTGAGCATTTCCTCAAATGACAGAAAGAACTTTGAAAATGCAATTGAATAGAGAATCGTGTAGTTTAAAAAAAAAGTATCAGAATAACCAGTTTACAAATCAAAAATCTAAATTGAAAAAAAATCAATACTGCCCAGATTTACAAAGTAGAAAATAATATAACTTACCTTGGTTCTCAGGACAAGACCTTTAACTCACACCTTCTCACTGTGTGGTGTTATCTCCTCCGGTTTTATTTTAAAGCTGTGCGTGTTGACTTTGGACTTGAGCCAGGTGAAAAGATTTAACATGACAAAGAGAGCCACAGTTATAAACTTCCTTATTTGTGGGGCACTTCAGCTAAACAGTGCACACATCTCCAAGCTGAGGCTGGTGAAGGCAGAAATGGAGTGGGGTAGAAATGTATGTTTGGACTGCCTTTGGACTTCTTATCAAGGTCAAAATATCATCGATGGATGGGTTTTTTGTTGTTTTTTACTTTACTCATTCAACTTTGTCTCAGAAAAGATGCCTGCAATTGTGAAAGGAGGGTTCACAATGCCCAAGTTATTTCATTCTTTGCAATACACCATGACGAACTTACCAGCTGAAAAGAGCATTTTCAAGTACTGAGTTGAAATCCCTCCTTTGCTCAATAAAATAAATAAAATCTATAACTTATTTGTCTCTGATTATATGTACACATCACTTATTGAGTCTAGCCCTCTTATAGGAGGAATGTTTTACCTGACTACATAAGCTGATGGTTTATAAAATATGAGGCCCTTGTTAGCCTTTTATAGACCTTCATTCCCAGTTCAAAATCAGTGTTACTAAATTTGATGAGATTTCAATATCCAGAGATGCTCTTAAGTTTCTTTTGCAGGAAACTATGAAAATGTATTTAATTTTTTAAAATGTGAATGATTTCTTCTTAAGAACTAAGTTTCAAGAGTTTCTTAGCCCAGGGTGGCTCAGTTTTCCAGGCTTTCTTTGGCTGATCTTGTTGATATAATTGTGAATTGGGCTTGATGAATGAGTTTAGTTGTCCCCTGTCTGACGAGCTTTAGTAGCTTCATGCATTTTAATCAGTCCAATGATTCATTTATTTTCCACGTTTTTTTTGGGGGGGGCTGTGTGGGGGATCCTTCCTTTGGGGAGAAAATGGTCACAACTGGATTAATTACCCTTAACACTAATCCTAAATTGTTTTTCAGGTAGTCATCTAAATATATAAGAGTCATAGGTGCTTATTATTCTCCTTATGGAGTATATGATTGTGATTTATATGTGGCTTTCTCTGTGTTGCACAAGGGTCTCTTGTTTAATCATTTTACACAGTAAAGTGTTAATCACCAGTTAAGTTTCTCTTTGTCTTGTAACTTCATTAGTGTAATATACACCTCACTCTGGAAATATTATTGTGACCCCTTCAATAAAATGCCAATTAACCTTGAGCCATAAATTCTTTAAGATTTTTAATTTTCTGCAAAAATCTGAAGTAAATATTTAAAGTCAGGCATTTTAAAAGAAACTTCATTCATGCCTTCAGAATAAATGCACCAAACATTATTTTCCCACAGGAAGGAAAGAAATCTATTCAGTTCAAATTGAACAGGTTCCTTGGCATGTCAGATGACCCATTAGGTGATTTCTAAAAAAGAAAATTTCAACAACTGCAATAATTTAAAGCAGCAAGGAAATTAATTCTTCCTCTAAATGAGATGCATCAGAACATACATATTGAGTAAGCAAGTTTGTTTTTAACTTTTAAATCTCCTTCTACCTGATTTGTATATAAGCCTCATATTAAGTCCTGTGTATTCCATAAAATGTATATTTTAAGAGGCAAAATACACAAAAGTACTATTTTTTCAATTACAGTTTTTCTTTCAACACTACACCTGAGCACATGATTTATAATAGACATACTTGGTTTCCTCTTTCCCTATGCACAAATACCTTCAAGAGTCCATCTAGAAAATTCGTCCCTCAATCTGTAAGTTCACAAGAGAAGGCTGGATTGTTTTCACAACATAATACCAAAAAGGCAAACTACTCGATGTATTGCAGAAAGTATACTTAGGGGAAACACCCTATCCATCTTTTGGAAAGTTGTTGTTTGTGGCAAATCTTCAAAAACACACAAAACTAAAATTGGAATTTACATATTTTAATGAGAAAATATTATTTAGACTAGGTCATAATTTAATGTAGACACCTTTTTAAAATTCTTTGTCTTAAAACAGGCATGCTGGGAACAAGAACATCAATATTTAAAATGCCATGCTAATTCTGTACAGAGAAGAAGAAAAAATGAAAGATAAAAATTTTACAGCTCTGATGACACTACAATTTTTTTTTAATTTAAGCAGGTCACACCAGAACAACAGTTCGTTTTCCAGCAAATTACCTAAGACTCTAAAGGAATATAGCAAACAAAAGTGCATTTTACACAGTGTATAATCATTCCTATTCACAACTATTTACATCTCTTTGCAGCCCTTTAGCTTCGTGGAAAAGTTCTTGTCACAAACAGAAAGACTTGTCCAGGGGAAAACTATATGTTGACATCCCCTTCATGTTACCAGTCAGCTTATCTAAGTTCTTCCAGGGTTGCCCTTGGTGCTTAGTTGGGATCATTTCATTTTCTTTTCTCTCTTTCTGTTCTTTCTCTCTCTCTCTCTTCAGTAAAATAAATAGCTAAAAGGTCTCTAAGTAGTAGAAAGTTAACATTCCAATTAACTTTCCCATCCCCCTTTCCCTCCCCTAAACCTGGCCTGAAATGAAGAGTAAACATTCACATTACAACAGGTACTTGTAAAGTGGGCTTTGCCCACTAGCCCGCCTAGCAAGGCAGATTCAAGTTCACTGTTTACATTTTACCTGGAGCTTTGTAAACAATACAACGTTACTTTTATTTTTATTTTGCTTGTGTTAAGGACAAGCGTCCCTTTATCAACTTAGCAGCCTCTCTCTTAACTCCCAGCGCCCGGAGCCTCTGGCAGGAAACAGAACTCAAAACAAAACAAAACCCATCTCCGCAGAAGCCGGGGAGGCAGGGCTGCAGCCCAGAGAAGCTGTGGTCCTCCCCTTCGAAGCCTGGTGGGCGGAGGTGAATAGGGTAGGAAGATTTGTGGCTCCTTTGCGCAGAGGATTTCCAAGACCTCAGGAGATCTGGCCCTCCACTGTGCGGCTGCAGCCCTCCGAGGGGTTTCTGTTCCAGAAAATCTCCGAGGCTGTTTCTCTAGTCTTAGTCTTGCGTCTAGAGTCCGGTGCTCAGCGGATTGGAACCCAGGGAAAGACGCTCTTTTCTCCGCGAAGGCGGACGGCAGGTTTTCCCCTGCCAGTTAAATGGGATGGGGGGCCTTGGGGGGAGCGGCTGGGCTCAGGAAGTCTCCGCTTTCCCCTGGTGTAGGGGCGAAGACGACTCCCTCGCGCCTTCCCTCAAGTTTGTGTTTTGTCTCCCGGGTCCAAAACAAAGTTCTCTTGGGAAAGAGAAAGAGAGAGAGAGAGAGAGAGGGTTGGCCAAGGTGAAATGGACCAGATAGAATAGCGGTCCTAGGTCGGAGAGGGCAGGACTGGGAGCTGGGGAAGGTGTGAGTTGATGGGGAGGGGAACGAAGTGGATGCCGGCCTCCGCGGGTCAGTGAACCGCCACCGAATGCAAGGCGGAGGCCGGGCTGGTAAGCGTTTCGCTAGGGGTGGCGGGGCTACTTTGGCTGGTGGCTGTTTGCGAGGAAGTGGGGCTGAGCGAGGGCGGCGAGTTCGACAGCAATGTGGGGATGGGCGCAGGCAGAGCGGGCAGCGCAGGCACCGCGGCCGGCGTGGGTTTGATGGGCACGGGGATGGCCGGCAGCGTCTGGCCCGCTGCATGGCACAGCGGCTTCAGAGGCACTCCGTAGGCGCTGTAGTCGCCACTCGTCATGGAGATGGGGGTTGTCGAGTCGATCATACCCGCAGAGCCGTACACGTGTGGCCAGCCAGTGCCCAGAGAGCTGCCCATGGTAGTCAACTGGTTGGGGAGCGGGTAGGCAGCGGGCACCGGCTGCATGGCGGAGAAGGCCAGTCCCCCAGGCATCTTGTATTCCCGCGCGATGATGTTCTCGATGGCGAAGGGGTGCTTGAAGCCTGAGGGCTGCGCCACGCCGCCCAGGTTGTAAGCAGCAGCAGGCATCTGCGGCAGGTGTGTGCCGGAGGCAGCGAGCGCGCTGAGCCGCAGCTTGGCCTGCTGCTGCAGGTACTGAGCCGCGTCGGCCGGCTTGCTGGGCGCCAGGTGGTCGGACTTGAGCACTTTGAAGCGCTTGCGGCGCCGCAGAAAGCTGCCGTTCTCGAACATGTCCCCGCAGCTAGGGTGCAGGGCCCAGAAGCTGCCTTTGCCAGGCTGATCCGGCCGCCGAGGGATCTTAATGAAGCAGTCGTTGAAGGAAAGGTTGTGGCGCAGGCTGTTCTGCCAGCGCTGCGTGTTCTCCCGGTAGTAGGGGAAGCGGTCCATGATGAACTTGTAGATCTCGCTCAGCGGTAGCATCTTCTCTGGCGAGCTCTGAATGGCCATGGCGGTCAGGGAGATGTAGGAATAGGGCGGTTTCTGGTCGCTGTACGTGTTGCGACCTGGCCGAGGCATCTTCTCGTTCGCCCTCTTCTTGGTCTGGGTCCGCGCGGGCCGACGGACTACTCGGATCTGGGGAAAGGGAAGGAAATGGAGGGGAGGAGTAGCTTGGATGCACAGGTTCCGCGAGGTCCCAGGCCAAGTAACAGGCTTCGGGGAGGCGGGTAGAGGCTGCACCCCTGGATCCGCCTGCGATCGCACTTTTTCGCTAGCAACTTTGCGCACTCGGCTGGACCTGGCCAGGGGTCGCAGGAGGGAAAGCCGGCTAGTGATGGGAGGGTAGCAGGAAAGTAAGTGGGACCTAGAGCCAGGACAGCGCATCGACCTGAACCCAACCAGGGACCGCGGGAGGGGAAGCCGGCAAGTGGCGAAAGGGTAGCAAGAAAATAAGTGGGACCTGGAGTAAAGACAGGATCAGGGATGCAACGGAGAGCTGCTCACCTTAAAGTTGCTTCAAGTTGCGCGTCCGCATCCGGAATTGCGCCGCTTGTCGCAGCGTCCCTCCTGGCAATCAGCCTAAGCGCAGTAACCTGATTTGGGTTGAACTCTACTCGAACCTGGGCTCTTGGGCTCAGCCCTGCAGCACCCCGCGCCACCGTGTCCGCGGCGCTCCGGGCCGAGCTTCCTGAGGGCGACCGAGCTCGGTTGCCGAGTCTGGGCGCCGACGTTGACAGGGGCGTCCTCGGGCGTCCTCGGGGCTCCGGAGGGCGCTGCTGTGGGCTCTGCGGCTCCGCTGAACTAGGTGGCTGCCTCCATGTCCTCCCTCGAACCATCTGATAGTTTTAAGCGGTGACAGGAGCAGAAAAGACCCCTGTAGCGGCGCTTCATTAATGTGCCACTTCTTAGCTATCATATGACAATCGCCTTGGGAGGAGGAGGAAGAGGAGGGGGAGCGGGGGCTGCAGAGGGAGGGGACTGAGCGAGACGGGAGAGCCTGACCAGCCCTGGTTTCTTTCACACCTATTTACATGGACACCTTGGCCAATAGAAATCACTTCCAGCTCAGGACTGGGAGAGGGGGAAGAGCCGCGGCCACTGGTGGGGAGCCGGACGCGCTGGCGGTGTGCGCGGTGTGAAGGTATGAAGAGGCAGCAGCCGCGGAGCAGGGAGCCAGGCGACCACTCACGTTCACAGACGGAGCTGCGGCGCAGATGATGTTTGACATGGAAATTGCTTGGCTGGGGTATTCTATTTCCTCTGCATTGTATGGGGTTTGTATTGTTAGCTAACTTCAGGCATGGCTTTGCTCTAAGTCGACCTTTTTCCTTCGCTGGGCACCCGGGGTAGGTTGCGTGGGTTATTATAATGAAAACATAACCCCCCAGTCTTTCAAGAGGCAGGTCGAAGTTTGATTTGACCTTCCTAAGCTGCTGCTTCAGTTCTGCACAGTTGGGTGTGTAGCTTGTAGAAAGTGGTGGGGTTTAAAATGCAAAATGTAATCGGACAGCCCCGATTAAGAGCCCATTTTGAATCTATGAATCTAAAGGCATTGATCAATTTTGTTTTTAAACAGATGATATATCTGGGCAAAGAGACAAGGTCTTTGCTTTAAAGTCTTCCAGCAATTTGGATGGACACAAGAGAGAGGCTCAGAGGCATTTGGGTCAGGGGAGTGTCCACAGTGTGTGGACCTGGGGAGGGCCCAAATTTGTTTGATACACTTTCTCACCAGAGGAACTACAGGGTTTCTTGGAAGTTTGTAAGTTTACATTTTACAGCTGGAACTCCCCCAACACACACACACACACACACACACACACACTTTTTAAAAATTAACAGGAATAATTGAGGGTTTAGAAAGCCCAGCAAAGCTACTTGCAGTCCTATTAAATCAACAGTACTTTCTAAGACTTGCAAAGAACCAGCAAGTTTTCCGTGTGTGTGTGTGTGTGTGTGTGTGTGTGTGTGTTGTGTGTGTGTGTGTGTGTGTGTGTGTGTGAGAGAGAGAGAGAGAGAGAGAGAGAGACTGTTGTGTGTATTAGGAGGCTGTACCTCAGGTCACTGCATAGTGTGGGTAGCAGACTTATTTTGGTTTGGATTTGCCTTGGGAGGGTTAAATGAATCATTATTATCATTATCATCATTGTCATTGTCATCATCATCATCAAATTGCTATGAAATATATAGTGAGTTGGTCTGCCTGCCTGCATGCATGCAGTCTATGAGTAGACTCTAGGAGTTCCCACTCATTTCTGCACACCCTCCAACCTTTATGGTTAAAAAAAAAAAAGAATCATTTTACAGTGTTGCTTAAAATACAATCCCTACAGCCTACAGAGTCATCTTCAAACACCAGAAATGTGAGAGGGTTTCCCCTCCTCCCCAGGAGGTGGTGGTGTGGGGTTCTGGGTGCAAAGTTTCAACACTTTAAGTGATATTAGAGCATTGTTAGTGGAGTTGTTTGAGGTTAGTATAAAAAAAGATCTTCCAGCGTGGGCGCACATGCACACACACCCAACTTCATTAACCACAGTTTTCTGGGGTGGTCAATAACTCACCAAAACGTAACTTAAACACGATGAATTTAGGAGATTAAACAATTTCATTAATATTGAAATGGCTCTCGCGTCTGAGCTGCCTTGCTTGAGATGCAAGCGCACGTTTTTCAATATTAACAGAAGTGCTTGAAGAAAAGAATAATGGCACCTTCTTAATTCGGAAAAAATAACTAGGAGAAGGAGGTGGGTGCTAGGAGGTGGAGGTGGGGGGCATTGACCTGTCTCTGGGGGTATGCTCAAGCTGGCAGATAAATGTATTGCCCATCTCTGAAGATTAAACCAGTCGGACTTGGATAGAACCTCTGCCGAGTTTGGACTGAAGGCAGTCCTACTCACCTGAGCTGCACGTGCTTCAGCTCCAAATGAGGTGTGGTTTTAAGGTTTGGATTTGCTTGTTTGTTTGTTTTTGGCGCAGCCCTCAGGGTCCTGGTGCAGGAGGAGCTTGGGAGTCCAAAGAGGTGGGAAGCCTAAGGGACAGAGTGGGGATAGTGGAGAAGCTTGTGTTACCTAAAATGGAAAGGTGCTGGTCCATGTCTTGCTTCAGCCTACAGCTTGCTTCCAGGTACAAAACTAGAGTTCCTGTAAACAAGGCAGAAGTACCCTTGGGGTGAAAAAATACCAGCATGGAAGCCCCCGAGGATTGTTTAGGATCCTTCTAGCAAACCTGTACCAGAATTGAAATTTAAACATGTTTTTAATTTAAACTTTAATTGAAATGTAAACACAAAATAAAATGTTCAGGGTAGCTGATTGGAGATGGTGAGCATAGGAGAAAATGATTTTGGTCCTCCCAGAAACAGCCAGGAAGATTATTTTCTAATTCTTATGGGTGCATGTTGAGGATAGAGAACCGGGAGAGAGCAGTGTTTCTTATTTTAACAATCAGCATTTTGTTGCTTGGCAAAGGACCATTGTATGGCTGTCGAAATCATTGCTCAAAGTAAACAGAAGATTAACTAAATTCTAAGAGTGGAAACGTTTGAGTTGGGGGGAAAAAACAAGTTGGAATAAATCTTTGTCCATCTCCCCGGGAAAGTTGTCACCACCAAGTTCGGAACATGTCATGATACAAGTAGGAATTCACATCTGAAGAATCTTCAAAGTTTGGCTACAATAGCAATAGGAGTTGAGGCACATTGCCCATACCCAGGGTTAATTAAGTAAATCAAACCTTATATAACAAGTTTGCCTTGCAAAGGGAGAGAGAATTTGTGAGATACGCATTTAAAATGTGTGCTTTGCTCCAAAGTTTTATGTCCCTTCCTGCTGGAGGTCTACAAAGCCCAGGGGATGGAGGGAGGATTTGCATGCTATTTATAGCATTTTAAGACTGGTATTATAAAGAGGAGGAGGGAAAGAGCACTTTCCAGAAATCTTGAAAAGTGCATCAGAGTCTATTGTGCAGAACCCAAGGCAAACAGAAGCTGGGGGGGGGGGTAGGGGGGCACATCCGACCCGGAGGCTTAGGGAGTTGTTGGGAAAACTGTATAAAATACACATAAGTCAATTATACCCATGTGCAAACCAAATGGAAATCTCTTTCGTGCAATAGCCATTCATCGCCTCCGCAGAGCCCACCATCGACCACCTTTCTGCTTGGAGAGTTCGCAATAGCCTCTTTTCCCACAAGCTGGACCACACACGGCTACAGATTTCGTAATAATTTATGCTAATTTCCCTCCATAAATCCACAATTCGCTTCAGTGGCACCCGGGCTGCCGAGGGAGTAAAAAGGAGACAGAGGGGTGACAAATACAATATTGATTTTGATTCCTTCTGTTGTCAAGCAGGTGTGTGTATGCGCGAAGGGTGGGGCTAGGTTTGGGGGCGGGGGCTCCGGGGAGGAAAACTGTCCTTAGCCCCTGCCAGCCCCTCCGTCCACACTCCAGAATATAACGCGCCCGGTTTGTTAATATTTACCAAACACCGACAGGAGGTGGAGGGAAAGTACCCAGCAGCTTCCGAAGGTTTCCTAGGCGCCAAAAACAATACCCGCCGTCCCCACTTGGAAAGTGAACTCAGGGCTGCCTGGAGCGTTGCTGCTAAGCCTTGCTTTGCCCCCTCCTTTCTTCCCCAGGGCCCCCTCCCCTTGCTCCTCCAGTCTCAGTCTCTCCCTCCCTCATCCTCTTACTGTATCCCCGTCCTTCACTTCTCTTCGCTTCACTTATCTCCTCTTTTGTCATCTTTTCTACCAAATTGGCAGTGAAATGTGCTGGGGAGAGAGGGCTGAGGACTGGCGCGCGGTGGTTTTGGGGGTTTTAGGGCCTTGCGGGTCTCCTCTGCCCCGCCCCACCCTTCCAGGCCGCCTCCCGCATTTGCCCAAGTGCTTCTCTCCCTCTGGGAACCAGCGCTAACGCACCGCGCCGCTTTGTCCCATCAGTCATTCTTCACCAAATCTGCACTTTGGTGGCGTGAAACGACTTAGCTTTCCTTTCAAAAGGATTTTGTTCCCGGGGTATTCAGTAGTAAAACAAACTCCCTCAGCCTGTCAGCGGTCAATTAAAAAAAATTGCCGTCCTGAGTGTCTTGGAGGTTGTTTGTCCTCGGAATCCGTGAGCCTCCCCCGCCTCCCCCCCCCCCCCCCCGCCCCGGCTCTGCACTGCCTTGGCTTTTACCGTTCTGGATCTCGGGAGCAAAGGGGACTCCCGGGCTCAGCGGGTTCTCCCGCTCGGAGGACACCGGACAGCAAGCACCCGCGGGTTCTCGCGCCCCAGAGCTTGGCACTTGGCTGGACGCGTGTCAGGAGAAAACTACCCGCCATGACTCTCCCACGACTCTTGTGGGAATTTGGGGCCTCCGCCTGGCCACTCTTACGGAGTCTGGCTGGAAATCAAACCGCCCAAGGGAGAAAGGCGGGGGAGGGGACGCACTTTCCGCTCTGGTGCCAACCGCCAACCGGCAGTGAAAGGACTCCTTACCTACTCACCCCTGCCAGCGCCCCAATGCCTTGCTGCCCAAGGAGCACTTTAACCAACTAATGGAAAAGAATGTCTGCCCTGGAATTTTGGAGCCATCTATTTCATGAGTTGTTCACTGGGCTACATGGCATTGGACCTTAACTTAGGAAGTTTCAAAAGAGACTTTTGATGAGTAGATTATTGCCTAAAATCAGTTCCCCCCTCCCAGTTTAGTCTTGCTGGGTTTTAAGAAAGGCAAGAGTTTCTACCTCTTGCTCAACTGACTACCATCCAAATTGTGGAACTTGATTTCAGAGGTGTTCCTTCCTCAGTCCTCACAGAAGAACTTACCCAGGAGTGGATAAAGTATTTGGCTATGGTTGGGGCACCTGGACTTGAGTCTGTTTTGCTTGGGGTAGGGGAAAGGGATTGGCTACACCCTGCACACTTTAAGAAGCTGTGCCAAGTAGCTGCTGGAAGGCCCAGTTTTCCTTCCATTTCAAGCATAAAACAAACAGTAGCCAGAATTAGGTGCTAGTTCTGCATGGTCCCCATCCCTAACAAGTGCCAACCCTCTTTCATAGTGAGCAGGCAATTTCAGTGCCTGTGAAAACAACTCTTTCCCTGCTCAGCACAATGCCCTCTCTTTGGAATCGATTTGCTAAATACCATTTGGTGTTTGCTTTACTGTGACTTGTTCTGAGACTTTATAGCTTTAAATTCTGTTTCCAAATCAAACCCTTCTTTTGCACAAACAGTTGCATAGCTTTAAATTGAGCATTACCAAGTCCACACTGTATTTGTCTAAAAAGTGTTTGCAAAAGGTTGGCGGTCGAATTTTTGTTGTGGTCATTACTAAACCCTCTCCATAAGTTTTGGAGAGCAGCAATTCGAATCTATTATTTTTATTGGAGGAAATATTGCTAAAGCTACCTTGGTATTGAAGGGATTAACTTGCTTTTCTCCCAGCCCCTAACTCTGGGGTTAAGACAGCAGTAGATCAACTGTATAATGTGTGCACTGTTCGCTCATTTGTACAAGCAGAACAAAGGTTGGACTAAGCCAAATTGCATTGCACTTGTGAACCGAGTCCCGATGTGAAGTATCTTTTACAGCGGGGGGAATGAGAACAATTTCGTGTATGTCTAAAAGGGAATAACAAAGCCACTTTCTTGAGCATCTCAAAGTGAAGTAGCGAGGCGTGACATTCCCAGGGTGAGGAGGGACAAAAGCAGGGTCAGGGGGATGAAAAAGAGAATCAAACAGCCACTTTCACATGTCTGCCCTCAACTGCTGCACCTCTCCATAATAGGAAACAAATGTTGTAAAAGGGGGGATTGCTCCCATTCATTCAAAATAGCAAATGATAGCTAAACAACATTGTCAAAACTGAATCAACTTCTGTGCAGTACCACCCAGAAAAAGGTATTGTGTTTTGTTTAATAGCAGGGTGGAGCAAAGGCTCTTTTTTTTTTTTAAGGGAAGGGAAAAAATATCACCCTTTACTTTTCATATCAATTTTCTTTGTGAGGAATTATTTGTTTGCTCAAAATTTTAAAAATCAGTATGTGTGTCTCAGGATCCACTCAGAATGTTATTTGGGAAAAGAAGATTTTTAGCTTCAGAAACTGTTTCAAACTTGCAGTAAGTAGGAAAATGGTTTCAACCTTCTTTGAATATATTACCAGGAAAAACTATTGATCACAATAGGATATTAAAATAATCCTGGACAGTAGGTTAAAAATGTGCCTTACTCATAAATTTGAATAAAATATGTTTGGGAGTGGGACTGAAGACTTTTGAATTGAAGAATATTTGTGCATTCATAATATTTTTATTTTAGGTGCATCCCCCTGCTTTAATTTGTTTTGAATCCGGATAACCTGTAGGTCTTCAGCCTTAAAACTCTGCTTTCTGCTTTGTTTGTTCAGGCTGACCGGGGAGGAGAGCTTACCCGGGGTGGACGTGTGCAGTATGTGTTTTCTTAATGGCAGAAGCAGGTTTCGCTGAAGACCACAACAGCCTTCACATGTAATAACTCGCTGTGTTCCTGGGAAGGTTAAAACTATTTGATGACTCCTCTCTCTCCTCTCTTTCTCTCTTTCTCTCTCCCTCTTTCTTTCTTTGGGCTTTGTGTTTTTTTGTGTCCATGCATCCCCTGCTGAGCTTGCCACCCACAAAGCGGGCTTGAAAAAGAGGGAGAGAAAAGAAAGAAAGCGGCTGATCCTTACTGGCCTCCCCCAGCTAAGAATGGCTGGGGGCGGGGCTTGGCGGGGTCGGCGGGCCCTGCGGAGCCTTTCGAGGCTCGCAGCTCCACCGCGACTGAGTTCTTCCGCTCTTTCCAGGCTCACCTGGGACTGGAGCTCAGCTCCGCGGGTCCCTGCGTGGAGATGCGAACTCCTGCAGCGCCGCTCTGGCCTCTCCATTTCTACACCAAGTCTGTTTTGCGCGCTTAAGCAGCGCTGGGGCTGTTTGCTGACTGTCGGTGGATCGCAGTTAGGAAACCAGATGGGCCCGAGGGTTTATCGACGCCTCAGAAATAGACACATGCCCTGTACGTGCCTGCTGCAGTTCCTTTTTCAATTCCCCTCCAGACTGACTCGGTTTGTTCGACAATCTCCCTGTGTCTGTCTATCTATGTGTCTCTCTAGCGTGCGCGCTCTCTCGTTTTAGTTCCCGCGGAGGTACGCAGCCAATCTGGGATTTTCAGGGCATTTCCTAATAATTGCCTAGTATATCCAGACGGCCTAACCAAAAGAGAGAAAGGGGAAAAAAAAAAAAGCAAAGAAGAGAAAGAGCAGGAAACAAAAAGCCCAAATATTTCACCCCTGGTCCCGCACCACATCACCAACACATTTCAGCAGTTTGGCTATAGGTCACGATAGGTGGATGGGACGAGTCCTATAAGTCATTAAACAGACATTTCGTAGGATCGGTGCAAGTTTTAGGAGACTTTGATATCTACAATTGTGGCTGACGTCGTTCAATACCCCAAGAGGAGTGGCTCTAGTAAGCAAATTCCCCCTACACACTCACCCTGCATTTATTTTTATTTAATATTTTTATTGGGAAAGAATTTTGGAAATATATATTTTATATGAAAATATGTGTTTAAAATAGCTATTAATTCTGCAGTGCCATTAAAGTCCCTCCTCTTCTCCAACTTTTAGGTAAATTTAGAACCACAAAGTATTTAATGGTTTCAAGAAGGCTGATCTAGCAGGTGATTTTTTTTTTTTTTGAGTGAGTAATAACCATTTGTTTGTAGCAGTCATAGCAATTTGATGGGGCTAAGTGATCACTTCCCTTAACCCGAGTAGTCTCGCTTCTTCCCGCGCCTGCAGTAAAGAACCCCCACCTCTCACCCCACTCTTGAAAGCAGTTTGGGTTCAGTTTTTAACCCACAGTTCTGAATATTCAGAGCTTGGAGGAAAATATCAGTATTTTCTTTCCATCTCTCTATCCTCTTTTCACCGATTTTCTTTAATCGCAAATAAAAATTGTGCTACACACAAATGGGGTAAAACAGAGGAACCATACATCTTTCTCCACGTCTTATAGTCCTCGCCAAAAGGACAGAGAGAGCCATAGGCCTCATAAATTCCCTAGATCTTAGGTAATTGTTAGCAACTTAGGTCTTTTTCCAGTCCGCCTGCTCGCGACCTGTTGATGACTCCGAGTGGCGGAGCGGGAAGCTTCGCGTAGAAGTTGGTTATGTAAACTGCTTGTGTATTTCACATTATCATGGCGCTGTCTGGAGGCAATGTAGATTTTCTAAAGATCTAATGAATAAACAACCAGCAACTGCTGGCGGTGTAATTTACATTGTTAATGCCTACATGTGTATAATAAATATGCATTTGTATGCCTTCAAATAAACTCTTTTTAGTTTTAACCTGTGGTGATTTTTTTTTTCCAAAAAGAAGGGGTGGGGGAGGACAGTCTTTACAAGGAATGGGAGTTTATTTTATGTTCATGGCGCTGGCAAAAAAAAAAAAAAAAAAGGCTCTGCGGTGGAGCCCAGATATAGGGTCCGCAATCAGGCAGTCCTCCTACCCACGGAAGTAAGCTCAGTTGAAAGGCGCACCCGCGTTGGACTCGCCAAGAAAAGGGAGAATGCTCTCAGAAACAGGTGCGCGGTTTCAGGCACAGCCCTGCTTCCTGAAAGAGTGGAACCCTGGAGAGAGAACAGGACCATCCTGGAATCCAGTCATCCTCCTCTGAGCTGTCTTTCGCCGTGCTCCCGAGAGAAACACTAGCGACCTCTTTCAGATCGCAACTTGGGCTGGAAGAGCTGGAGCTGATGCAGCTTCCACATTCCCTAGAAAAAGTTTCCCTGGGAATTTTCCGACCGACGACGTTTCCTAACATGGCTCAGTAGACATCATTTCGGACTAACCCAGAGACCGCGGGGAGGAAAGAGGGCGCAGAGCGCCAGGCTGGGGTCCTAGATTTCCTCATCTGCCACTTGATCCGGTAGGGTAACCTCTCCGAAAGCAGCGGGAGCACGAGCGCATTTAGGAGCCACAGTTTCCTAAGCCTCGGGGTTTGGACCCAGCACAGAGATTGCTTTCTGAAGCTAAACGCCCTCCCTGAACGTCCCACACCACTTGTTTCAGGCTGGGAGCTGACGTTTGATATCGCTCCCTCCACCAACCAGGTGCCACTTTCTTAGCGTGCTCGAAGGCAAATGTCTCATCTTTCCCTGTCCTGGATCTGGAATACATTATTTTAATTAAGTCTATGGCGATTTACTTTCCTCTGAGATCTATTCCACAGTGCAATTAGGAACGTATTGGTGCTAGCTCATATGAATATTCAGGAGCGTGTCAATTAATTAGCAGACAGAGGAATCTCATTATGGTGCTCAAAACCCTTTTAGTGTTAAGCAGAATTAAGGGGGTATTTGGCAATGCGCTGGATTAGTGAATATTTTACTGTGCACTCATTTAACTTCATTATCATAGCACTTACACGACTCTCTGATTTTATTAATTAAATTGCTCATTAATTTGTCCAAAAAGGATGAAAGTTTTAATGTACCACCCAATAACTTGGAAAGTAAACTTTGGCTCTGCTTGAGCCTTGTTTCCAGGGAGGATGGATGGCGACTCGCGCAGCGTATATACGGTACCTTCTCCCTCCACCCGAAGCTTTGGGGAGCTCTGGCATACCAGCTCACCGCACGTGGAAACATCAGAGTGTCTGGTTGCGACCCCAGAGCAGCAGCCCACTCGCTTTCTGCCTCCCCTGACTGGCCTGGAAATCTGAGTCGTCTTTCAGGACACACTCTCTCTCTCTCTCTCTCTCTCTCTCTCTCTCTCTCTCTCTCTCTCTCTCTCTCTCTCTCTCTCTCTCTCTAACTCGTCCGGGAATGGAGGTGACTGGGCGAGGAGCAATTTGTTTAGAGACTCAGGAAGTGCTGGCGGAGAGATGGCCAGAGCTCCCAGGCGCTCGGTGCCCTAAGGTTTGCAGTTTCCCTTTGGCGCATTCTAGGATAGGTTACAGCAACGCCCCCTAAGGGTCTGCTGAGCACAGCAGCTAAGCACCCCACCAGGCCACCTGCATCCTCTTCCAGAGCACTGCCCCACGATAGGGGTCACCCGTCAGGCACCATCCAAGTTAGCCAAGTTAGCGTCCATAGGCTGCTCACACCCACCACATCTCCTTCACTCTCCCCCAAAAGGTTAGAAAGACAAATATTAAAATTACTTGCACAAAGGGAACTGTTAAAGAGATCCCAAATTAATATGCATGTAAAATTAATTAGCTGCGTTTCGTGACATCAAAATAAGTACCTGGGAAACAGAACACCTTCTGGGCATTGGGAACATATGCTGGAATTAGAGTTAATTGACTAATTACATAAATTAGGCATTAATTTTGCAACACATCAAGTATAAAAGATATCTCAATTAATTGTGCATAAATTACCAGGTGAAACCGGGCGGTGGTCTGTCCAGGATCCGGTTCTCCGACCTCCTTACTCTTTAGGATCCCGAAGATGTGCCGCGTGGCGGGCGTATGAGTCAAGACAGGCTGGCCAGTGATGAGAGATCGGCACCTGGAGCAGCCGCCTGCTCAGGCTGATAACCCCGGGCAATCGTTAATGCGAAGGACCCCCCCCCCCAACACTTCATTAAAATCAATTACGTGAAGTTAGATTGATTAGCTTTTGTCAGAAAGAGGACCTGCGGAGATCTCTTCACTAGTCTACCGGCTCCCCAATCCACCTTAGTTGGTATCTGTAGAGATTCTGGGCGCCCTCACTGAGCGGGTTCCCGAGTCAGGACCCTGGGTTTCACTTCCAAAGGACTTCAGTATTCGCCATGGACTCTGGGTCACTTTCGATCCATCCGAACTTCGGCGTGACGGTGCTGGATACATGTTTTCTCTTGGTGGTCAATGTCCTTCCTCCCAGGCTCCATCAGTTTAATTCCTCACCCAGAAATTCAACTTCAAGGGAGTGGTGCCGAGTGATTTGAATGTCTTTGGTTTTAAAGTGAGTGTAAATTAATCTCCAAGAGGTTTAAAAAAAAAAAACTAATAACCCATACATACTCCTTGAGGACTGGTTTATCGGAATCCCCAGCTCCCCTCCCCACATGGCATATATGATTTTTCTCCTTTCTTAGGACTGAAAGGACAGAATGAATATAGTATAGGTGTTTGGTTTGATTTTCTAAGACTCCCTACTCCAAGGACTCCAGGGAACACAGTACTAATTCTCCTGTAACAAACCACCAAATGTAGCATCCGTTTTGCTTTTTAAAAGGTTATCTTGTTGGCAAAATATTAATGAATTTGGCAAGACATATTCCTATGCTCTCTACACATGTTAAAAGGGGGAGTGGGGAGCCATCCCAAGGAAAAGGGGGCATTTGGCCAGTGGATTAAGAAAGCAAACTATAACAGTTTGCTTTGGTTGATCTCATGAATGTTAAGGATGAAAGCAAGACAGATTTCTCAGCAACTTCTGGAGCTGTCATCTTGTGTTTGATAGTATGTAAAAATATGTGCAGTCATAGACTCCTCCTGAACTCCACCCCCCCACCCCCTTAGCTTTCTTCTCCAAGGGTGGCAAGTTGGAATTATTTATTTATTTATTTATTTCCTTCCTTCCTCCTCCTCCTCCCCTCCTCCTTTTCTTCTCCTCTCCTTCCCTCCCCCCTCTCTCTCTCTCCCCTACCCCTGTCTCCCTCTCTCCCTCTCCCTCTCCCAAAGCAAATGCAGAAATGCAGAGAGCAAAAATATTCTGATAAAAGGATATCCTGAGAAATCTTTTATCATCTGATGATATATAGCCTCATTAAGGTGCCTAGGTGACATTCCTTACAATATAATCTGGATTGCTGATGAGCTAAAGAAACTAATGAAATCCTGAGTTTACTGAGACAAACATTGATTTTGATGTAGAGACTTCCTACTATAGCCAGATGCTGAAGGTACTTGAGGGAAATGTTGACAAGTGGGTAATTGTCAGCAGAACTAAAACAGACACTTTGTTTACAGTGGAGCATGATTAATTGAGAGTAAATAAAACAACAGCACTCTTTATAAAGTCACCATCCAAGTTTTTTTTTTCCTTAAAAAAAAAAGCCGTGTATGTTTCTATAAAAGAAGTGAACTTATTATACAAGAGCTGGTTTTGCCAGACCCTTGAAGCAGCAGCTGGCAGTTGTGTGGATCAGAAGTAGATGTGCTTTATTGCTTTCCAGATGGTCTTTTTTAAAAAAAAATTTTTTTGACAAATTTATAGAGCTAGATTAGAAACATTTTTCTCCCAATTAGCTGAACTATACATTTCTCTTATTAAAGGATTATACTTTCCCTCCCTCTTCATTCCTATCATTAAATGAGATAACTCATTTAATGTGAAATAATTTTTGAAATGAGCCAGATGTGATAAACCCAAACTGATGTTGTCAAACAAGGCTATTAAATGTCATTGTGATATTTGGGTTTGCAAGAGAGCTTTTCTATTTCCTGGGGCTCTAATAAATTGCAGAGGCCAAACTCTAGTAAACATCTTATGATCGTCCAACATAACAAATTTTAATGAAATAGGAAAAATGTCTTTCAAGATACAGTGTGGCTTGCTTACAAGAAGTGGCATTGTTTTGATTTGTTTTTGGCCTCTATCTTGCTGGACTAGAGGGTGTCCAGGATAATACCTTTTTAGAAAATTTTTCAAATCATGTTTGTGCAGATTATTGCCACAGGCATACTGATCAATTGCCTTGATGGAGGCCTTGGATGGATTGATTTATAGCCGTCCATAAATGGACATTCTTTGTATTTAATAAAATGCCTGTGAAATTCAAAACAACGATTCTAAGGCAGTTAGAAATACCTTTGGATCACTAACAATTCAATTAGATTTAGACTGTTGTACTGTTGTATGGATGGATACAGAAACACAAGGCAGGAATCAGAAGCAACAAGGACTTGTTTGGGCTGCTGGGAAAGAGCATTCTTTTGAGATTTGCTGCAGTTAAAAACTGTTTCTAGGAGCACCTGAGACAAAAGAAAAGCAGAGGTCGTTGTGAGGAAGGGTGAGAAGAGAGGGGATGAAGAGAGAGCTCCTCTCTCTTTATGTGAGACCTGGACTCTTCTGTGAATTTATACATTTTTCTTTGCCTTGAACCAGTTTGACCTAAGTTCTGAAGGTGCTATGACTAATACACTTTTCTTACTTTCATGACACCCAGAACAACTTCCACACTGAATCTGTTGCCTATTCTTTCTATTTCTCCTTGTTAGGAAAAGTGGGTCAAATTAGTCCCTTACCCACAAAGAGCCAGTGGGTAACTCTTGGACTCTGGCTTATGAGGAACTGAATTGCCTTCCCTGGTGCTATGTATTCCTCTGGATTGCCCACTTGCGGAATTATTTATTAGGGAATCTAAAGACTGGAAGTCTAAGAATGAAAGAGCCAAGAGAGTGTCTATGTATACATACCCCTAAGCTTTCCAGAAACCTTAAAAGTCAGGCAGCTTACTTGCTTTCCCTTCTTCTCTCCCTCCCTTTCATTCCTCTTTTTTTCTCTTTTCTTTCTTCAATAAGCATTTCTGAAGACTAATCAGTTCTAGGCCATTGAATAGCAAATCAGGGCTCTGATAAATTCATTTCAGTAGTTTAAATTTCAATTTAAAGAAAATAAATACTATGGAATAGGTACCAATTTAGGAAGTTTTTCACTTTTGCAGATTTCAAAGTCTTTTTAAAACACAGAGATTTGGCCTTTTGTATCCATGGGTTCTGCATCCACAGATTTAATCAACTGTGGATGGGAAATATACAGGAAGAAACTGCATCTGATATGCACATGTTGAGATATTTTTCTTGTCATGATTCTCTGAATAATACAATAAGATAGCTATTTACATAGCATTTACATTGTATTAGATATTATAAGGACTCTGAGATGATTGGAAGTATTCAGGAGGATGTGAGTAGGTTATATGCAAATGCTACACCAATATATATAAGGGTCTTGAGCATCTGTGGTTTGGATCTTCATTGGGATTTGGGTATCCAATTCTTCTTTGAGGATTTGGGGATACTGAGGAATGACTAGCACCATAACCTGTATGGAAATGGAATCTATGAATAAAAATGATGAATAGCCATTGAGTGCTTTTTTTGGGGTAATACTGTGGATTGAACTCAGTGCTGTTTAACCACTGAGCAACATCCACAGCCCTTTTTAATATTTTAATTAGAGACAGGGTCTCTCTGAATCGCTTAGGGCCTCAATAAATGGCTGAGGCTGGCTTTGAACTCTCCATCCTCCTGCCTCAACCTCCAGAGAGATTATAGGTGTGTGCGGTCCCCCAGCCATTGGGTGCTTTGCATTAGACCAGCTGTTCTATAATTGTAGTTTTGGGAGTTGGCATTCTTTAAGAGACTTACATGGGCTCCATGAAGTTAAAATTGTATTGATAATAATATTAAGACATTATTTACCTTTTCAACTCTTATTCTTTACTAGTGTACAGTGGAGTTTTCCAGAAAATTCATGATATAATTCAATGCCAAAACAGAATTCACTTGCTGAGTAATAGTTCACTGTATGGATATACCACTTTCCATTCTGTTGATACTTAAGTTGTTTCCTGCTTTTGACTATTAATCTCTTAACACTAGTTTCACAGAGCAGAAGTTTTTCATTTTAATAAAGTTCACTTTACCAGTTTTTTCTCTATGGATCATTCTTTTGGTGTTGTACTTTAAAAAGTCATTATCCAAAGTACATGTATGAAGACATGAATTGATGTGGACATACTTTATATACAGAGAAAAAATTGTTCTATATATGTAATAAGAATCGTGATACATTCTGCTGTCGTGTATTTAAAAAATAAAACCAATAAAAGTAAAAAAAAAAGAAAGAAAGTCAAATCAAGGTCACCTAGATTGTCTTCTATTATCCTTCAAAAGTGTTATAGTTTTTCATGTAGGCCTCTGCTCCACTTTGAGTAGTTTTTGAGAAGAGTATAAGATCTGTATCTAGATTAACTTTTTTTTTTTTTTTTGCATGTGGATGTCTAGTTGTTCCAGCACTATTTGTTGAAAGACTTATCTCCATGGTCGATGATTACTTTGGGACTTTCTCTTATGATTCCATATGTCTAAACTTACAGTGTGTCATAATGTTTTGATTACTGTAGCTTTATAGTAGATCATGATATCAGGGGTCTAAGTCTTTACACATTGTTTTTCTTTTTCTAAATTGTTTTGGTTATCAGACTTTGCCTTTTTCTATAAACTTTATAATTAGCCTGTCAATTTCTACAAAGATCTCCTAAAAATTTAAAGAAGATTGTGTTGAAATATCAATTTGGGAGGAAAACTTACTTCTTCATATTGAGTCTTCTAATCTAGAAACATTGTCTGTCCCCATTTTAAATTTAATTTCTTCTCCTCCTCCTTCTTTTTCTTCTTCTCTTGCTTTGTGCTGAGGATCAAACCCAGGGCCTGGTGCATGACAGACAAGTGCTCTACCACTGAACTACACCCTCGGCCCAATTTTATTTATTTATTAATTTAATTTAATTTTATTTTTTGTGGTGCTGGGGATTGAACCCAGGGCCTTGTGCATGCAAGGCAAGCACTATACCAACTGAGCTATATCCCCATCCCTGCCCAATTTTATTTAATTTCATTCCATAATATTTGGTAATTTTTGTGAACAGACTTGGTATATTAAATTTTTCACTAAAATATCATGTTTTAAAATTCAATTATACATGGCATTGCTTTTCTAAATTTAAATTTCAAATTATTTTTTCTAGTATGTAAGAAGGCAATACATCTACATTGATCTTGTTTCCTGCAATCTTGCTCATCTTACACATTTCTTCTAGCAGCTTCTACATAGATTTCCTAGGTTTTTCCACACATATTGTGATGTCATCTATCAATAAAAACAGTTTTACTTTTTCCTTTCTAATTAGCATCCTTTTTTTCCAGTTTTGTTTCTATTTATTTATTTATTTATTAGTTTTCAGCGGACTCAACATCTTTGTTTGTGGTGCTGAGGATCGAACCCAGGCCGCACGCATGCCAGGCGAGCGTGCTACCGCTTGAGCCACATCCCCAGCCCTCCAGTTTTGTTTCTTTACTGCACTGTCTAGGATCCCTGGTAAAACGTTGAGTACAAATGGTGAGAGTGAACACTTTATTCTTGATTTTATGGGAAAGATCTTCAGCATTCTACCACTGGGTATGATGCATACTGTAGGGTTTCATAGACATTCTTTAGGACGTTGAAGAAATTTCCTTCTATTTCTAGTTTTCTGAAAGTTTTAAAAATTATCAATGAATATTAAGTTGTATCAAATACTGTACATCTATGAGATGATATATAATTTTTCTGTCTGTCAATATGATGCATTTTATTGGTTGATATTTGAATACCAAAGCAACCCATTTGGTCATGATGTATTACTCTTTTCATATTGTCGGACTTAATTTGGTAGAAGAATTAGTATGCAGTTTTCTGATCTTTTTCTGGTTTTGGAATTAAAGTGATATTAATCACATGAGAGGATTTGGAATCTTGTTTCCTTCTATTCTATGTTTTGGAAGCATTTGTATAGAATTAGTATTATTCCTTCCTTAAGAGTTTGGTAGAATTCATTAGTGAAGACCTCCAGGCGAGGGTTTTCTTTGTGGAGAGATTGTTAGCTAAATTGTGTTTAATTAATATCATGCTATTAAAATTTTCTGTGTCTTCCTGTGGAAGCTTTGTTAGTTTGTTACTTTTTTCTTTTTTCTTTTTGCTGTGCTGGAGATTGAGTCCAGGACCTACCACATGTTAGGCAAGTGCTACCACTGAGCCTTGACCCTCAGCCCAGTTTGTGTCTTTAAATTTATCCTTTTATCTAGACTGAATTAAATTAGTCATAATATCTCCTTTTATTATTATAGTCTTTTTCTCATTTTTCTTGTGCAATCTAGTTAGAAGTTTATCAATTTTATTGTTCATTTTAAATAACCAACTTTTGGTTTCATTGATCTCTGTTAGTTATTTTGTTTTCTGTTTTAATTATTTCTTTCCTCCAGCTTCCTTTTGATTTTATTTCTTTTTTATTGTTTTTTTAATTGTAGATAGACATTTAGATTGTTGAACAGAGAGCTTTTCCTTCCTGATATAGGCATTTAATGGTATCCCTTCATTTTATTTAATTTTGTTACTGGGGATTTAACCAGGGTCATTTAACCACTGAGTCACATCCTCAATTCTTTTTAAATTTTACTTTGAAACAGAGTCTTGCTAAGCTGCTTAGGGCCTTGTAAAATTGGGTTGAAACTTGTCATTCTCCTACCTTAGCCTACTGAGTTGTTGAGATTATAGACATCCCCAGTCAGTGGCACCTTAGTTTTAGTGGTATAGTTTATGGTTTATTTTGACAAACGTTCCAAGTACACTTGAAAAAAAAAAGTTTATTCTGTTATTGAATGGAGTGTGTATTAGTGTCAATTAGGTCAGGTTGGCTGAGAGGGGAGTTCAAGTCTTTATATCCTTACTGTGGTTTTGTGTCTACATCTTCTATCAATTACTGGCAGAGGGAGGCTAAGGACTCTGACAAAAAAATAAAATAAAATAAAATAGTGAATTTGGCAACTTCTTCATTTAATACCAGCAAATTTTGAAGCATGTACTTTGAATTTCTACTTTTACTTGCACACACATTTAGGAGTGTTACTTTTTTTTTTTTTTTTTTTTTTTTTTTTGGTGCTGGGGATGAAACCCAGGGCCTTGTACATGCAAGGCAAGCACTCTACCAACTGAACTATATCCCCAGGGCTCTTACTCTTTTTTGATGAACTGATCCTTATACTTTGAAAGATTCCTCTTTATTTCTATTTATTCCATTTTGTGAGACCTATATTATCTAATGTTAATATAGCCACTTCAGCTATATTTGGATTAGGGTTTGTGTTTTATCTCCTACTATCCTTGTACTTTTTTCTTTTTCTTTTCAGTGTTAATGATTAAAATCAGAAACTCCTGCATGCTAGGCAAGTACTCTACTACTGAGCAACAACCATAGTCCCCCATCATCCTTTCCTTTTTTAAAGCTATTTGTATTTTTAAGCTTTAAAAGCCATTTGTATGTTTAAAGTGGAATTCTTAGGCAGCCTATCTCTGGGTCTTTCATTTTTATTTAATAATCTCTGCCTTTTTATTGGAGTGATTAGATAATTTACATTTATAATAATGTGATTGGATAGAAAAATCACTAACTTGATATTTGTTTTCCATTTGATCCATTGGCTCATTATTTTACCTCCTTTTAGTGTCTTCTTTTAAATGTTTATTTATTTTCAAAAATTTTAAGGTGTATACTTGTTTATCTGTTTTTGTTCTGGGGATTGAATTCAGGGCATCAAACATGCTAAGGATGAGCTATACCACTGAGCTAGACCTCCAATCTGGGAATATTTTTTATGATTCTGTTTTATCTCTGCTATTACCCTATTAGATACTCTAGTTTTTCCTTTCTTTGCTTCGTTTATTCTTTTATGATTGCTCTAGGGTTTACAATATATGTTTTAATTCATTGCATCCTACTTTCAAATGATATTTTAATACTTGGTGTGTAAAAGTCTTATTATGATGACATACTCCTATTTCCCCCTCCTCCTGTACTTTGTGGTATTGTTACTTCAGCATCTTCTCTGAACTCTGCAAGACAATACTATTATCTTTGCTTAAAACAGCCACTTATGTTAAAATATTTAAAATTGGACAAATGTCCTATATTTATCCCAATATATATCATTTTCACTATTATTTATCCCTTTATGTGATCCAAATTTATGTCTAGTATCACTTTCTTTCTTCTTGAAGAAATTTCTTTTACATGTTTTATACTGCAGATCTACTGGTGGTGGAAATTTCTCAACTTTTGTTTGAAGAATTTTTTTTACTTCCATTTTGAATGATATTTTCATAGGGTGTAGGATTCTTACTTATTACATTTTTTTCTTTCAGCACTTTAAAATTTTTGTTGCATTGTCTTTTGGTTTGCATAGCTTTATATGAGAAGTCTGATAATTCTTATTTTTGTTCCTTTATATACAATACAGATTTTTCTTTGGCTGCTTCTGTTTTTCTCTCTGTCACTGATTTCAGTAATGTGATTCCACGCACTGTTATACCTTTGTGTTTGTGTGAGTATTCTGATACTAGTTCTTCGAGCTCCTTGAAACTGTGTTATATTTTTCATCGAATTTGGAAAAACCTTGGCCATTGTTTTGCAATTTTTTTCTTTACCCTCTTCCTCTTGGAACTCTAATTACATATTGACTTAGATTGACTTGTTCTACAGAGTACTGATTTCATCATGACTGATGATATTTTTCTTTCTCTGCCTCGTTTTTGCTAAGTGTCTGTGCTTATGTCTTTATATTTGTAATGGTTTATTTTGCAGTGGTGAATCATCTGTTATTCCCATCAAGTCTATTTTTATTCTAATATTGTGTTTTTCATGTCTAGACGTTTTATTTGGGTCTTTTTGGACCCATTTATACTAGTTAACCATCTTTGTTAATTGTAGATCTTTTGTACTGATTGATTCTCCTGGTTTTGGTCATATTTTTGCTTTTTTGCATGACAGGTTAAGTGTTGATTGAATGCTGGTCATTGTGAATTTTAAATTATTGAGTGGCACTCGAAAGAGAGTTGGGCGTATTCTGGTATAAAATGAAATTATTTGAATTAGTTTTGAGTTGTGATTTTAAGATTTTTATGGCTGGTTCACAGGAGTTTTTACTCAAGGGCTATTTTAGTCCAACTCCTAAAGTGTGAACCTTAGAGAATACTACCTGATACCCTATGTACTGCAAGTTCACTCTGCTTGTTGGGAGAGGAAACTGTTCCTAACTCTGTATGAGCTACAATGTTTGCTCTGCTTACTGCTTTCTAGTGTTTTTTTCCCCTGACCTCATGGATAGATCTGGTCTCAGCTAAAGACTCTGGAAGATGTCTCTGCAGATCTCCATTAATCTAGCCTGCAAATTCTAGATACCTTATTCTTCCCCAACTCCAGTCTCTGTCTCTTTAGCTCAGTGATACTGCAGGACTTTGGATTCTTTTTCCTTGTTCTATAACCTAGAAATCTCCTATAGGCACTAAACTAGGGTTAGTATAGGATATGCCTTAATTTGTTATGCATTGCTCAGGGACCATGGTCCTCCTTTGCCTGATAAAATTTTAAAATGTATTTTACATGGACTTCAAGTGGTTTAAGTAGGAGGACAATTCCCATAGCATTTACTTCTACAGGGGCAAAAGCGGAAGTCTGTCTTTGAATATAATTCATTGTGTAAAATAACATTTTTCAGAGTAAAATATTCCTCTTTCTAAGAGGGATTTTGATTTTTCCATTTTGAAATGTCACAAGGCCTCTTTCAAGTAAAGACAAAGAAAGTAGTCAATTTTCAACATTTTTGGGCAATAAGGAAAGACAGTATTACCTTCTTTTTCCTTATATGATATCACTTTTTGCAATATAAACGGTGTTTTTAAAAGACATCCTTGTATACACAAAATATTATTAGGAAACATACAGTATTGAGATATTTGACTTTGTTTGCTAGAAGGTTCAGTACTTTTCCTTTCTAAAATTCTAATTTTTTCTTCCTAGTTACCAGATTGACTTTCATGAATGTATAAATGACAATTTAGATGGAATTCTGAATGTTTGATCACTTAGAAACTTAAAAATGATAAAGCATCAGTGAATTTATATAAATTGTATGTGAGTGCTTTATAAGGATCAAAGCTCAACGAATGATGAGAATAAGAAATATCTGTATGACGGGTATGAGAGTGTACTTCCTGCCTCAATAGAGATGTTCAGTATCTCCTAGAAATCAAACTCTTTTCTTTTTCAGTTCTCCCTAAACAGTTGTAAATATTTGCATTTTTCTTTATTTTTCATTAATCTAATCCATTGTAATAAATAGGGTTTTTATGTTTTATAGAGCTTTTTAATTTAAGAGGGGAGGGTTTGAGAATTAGAAACATTTTAAATTAAATGTGTTCAAATATCTCTTTCTACTTATGTATTAAGAACTTTACAACATTAGTTACTTTCATTCTCATTTGCCAGAAAGAAAAAATTTTCTTTATATCTTTCATTTTCCCTGAATAGAAATAAGCTTTTGTAAAATACCTATAGTATCTTATTGTCATGTTATCTTTACCTTTAAAGAGAGATACATTTGGGGATATCATTACTGTGTAAATCTTCATTCTGTTGTATTTTCTATATTCTTATAACTAAGAATGGTATAATTGGCAATTAACCATGTTTATGAAATTGTGAAGGACCTAATAGGAAAGGGAGAATAGATTTCTCATAATCTAACTATATAATACCTTGCCCCATTATTCTTATATCTGAGAAAAAAGTTTGAATTTTGTTAGATGTAATCATGTTTGGGGCTATTGAGATGCTCATGCATTCATGACCCCATTTTTGCTTCTAAATTATCAAAATAATATAATTAAACATCTATACAAAGAATGGAACTTTTAAAAATTCATAGCTTTAATTTTCACTTGTTTACATCATATTTATGCCATGTAAAACGAATTTTAGGATTTCAGAATAACAACAGAGTCTTTCCTCCTTACATAATTGTATATTTAAGGATAAAAAGAAAATCATGATGTCATGATGCCTGTGGTCCTCCAGTGTTCTTTGTTATCAATTAAAAAATAAACTAGATTTTCCAATTTCTTAGTTCCCTAGGGATCTATTTTAAAAAGCAACCTGACTCTTTACCTTCATGCAAAAATGCTACATTGTTTACAAGATGAATATTAAAATGATACAATTAGAATGAAAAGTGTTTTCCTTAGGGGTTCTTTTGCAAAAGAGAGAGAGAGGCAGACACCTTGGGATACAGCATGGAACATGCTATCTATAAACTGATTTGATATTAATGCATTCTGCTAATCAAGTTTATTTTCTCTATTGACTGAAGTTAACATTAATCCTTTAGTTTGCAAATACTACAATTCTAAAAATTACATTTCCAAGTTGATCGCTAGTGATTATGCTAGATGGTGTCATTGTAAGCTCATTGCTGAACAGATTATTTACACTCTCTCTAGTGATGAAATTATCCCCAACATATCTTTCTTGCAGAATTAGTAGAAATGCTGGTTGCTATTAAACCTGATCAGCTGGTATCACAGCAGGGTACTTGTAAAAAAATTACTTAATATCTCTTTGTTTACAGTCTTCACTGAGATGAATATATTTAATGTAATTATTCAACTGCTAACCAGCTATTGGTGTTAACTATTTCTGTTAAAAGAAAAAGCATTTTTAACAAAACCTATGGCACACCAAAGGTTTTATTTTTTTCTTAAGAATTTTATTTTGTGTATATACCTAGGAAAGGGGTCTTGAAGTCTTTTGCTGATGAAGCTGTAGGTGTTAGTACATGGAGGAAATTTGACTATTTCTGCATCTTCAGAAAGGGTAGCTTTGTGTCATGTCACAAATTTGAATTCCTTAATCAGGAATGAGACAATCTGAGGATAATACACTTTATGAGTGCCTCAAGTTCCCTTTCAAATGGCAATAAAATCTTAGTGGTATCACCACAGATTTAGTGAAATACATTGTGACAAATTTTAGACAGAAAGTAACTAAATGATAAGATTCTATTCTATTATTGTTATAGAAAAATTACTTCAAATTGCAAATTGGCAAAATATGCAAATATAACGCCTTTAGGTATAAATGTAGTGCCTATTGATTTCAAGGGGAACCAGGCAACTGAGTACAGGTAGAATTTTGTTCTGAGTTTCTTCAATTGGCTTAACAATATAGGGTTTTAGTTATATTTTTATTATACAATATCCTCCAAATAGTTCCCAGAATGGACATATTTCATGTTTGGATCATCAGGTATCCTAAAACTGCTTTCTCATTCTCTACAAAAATATTCCTATGTAGCTAGTTGACTGAAAAGATTGGTTTATCATCTAGAAAACCTCTAAAATAAGGCTTATTGATTTTTCTTGGTTATGATACATAACTTTAAACTGGAAAGGTTTTTTGTTTTGTTTTGTTTTGTTTTGTAATACATTGCTCCTCAATATCACTCTAAGGAGCAGGATAGCTGAATTGGCTATTATTCAGGGGTTTGGAAAAGCAACTTAATGATATTTATATCAGAAATTATCAACTTGAGTTCAGTGGATTAGACAAGAAGGGGGAGGCATGGGAATAGGAAAGATAACAGAATGAATCAGACATAACTTTTCGCTATGCATATATGAAAACAACCAGTATAATTCCATATCATGTACAACCACAGAATGGGATGCATGTGTACTATGTCAGAATACATTATACTGTCATATATATCTGAAAAGAGCAAATGAAAGATTTTTAGACAGCTGGGGATGTGGCATGTGTGCAGCCCGGGTTCAATCCTCAGCACCATATACAAATAATAATAATAAAAAAAGATGTTGTGTCTGCCGAAAACTAAAAAATAAATATTAAAAATTCTCTCTCTGTCTCTGTCTCTCTCTGTCTCTCTCTCTCTCAAAAAGAAGTTTTAAAAAATATTTAAAAAAAGATTTTTAGAAAAGACTATCAATTTGGAGAGTTGTGATTTTTCTTCATAATATATTTTTAGGCAGAACTTTATCTCAACTCCTATTTTGGTGGAAGGATTTTATATATATATATATATATATATATATATATATATATATATATATATATATATATATATTGCATTTGTTGGAGTTACCAGATTTCTGAAAATAAAAAAAAAACAACTCACTATTACATAACAATTTTATAGTTGTGTATATTATTTGTTAGAGGTTAAAGCAGTATACCTTTGTATTTACAGCACATTGCTAGACTCAGCACAATTTCCAATGCATAGTAGGTACCCAGCGAATATTTGCTGAGAGATGAATATCAGCCACCTCTGCATGCTTTTGTTGCCATGCCCTTGTTATACCTGCTAACTGTATGAATTCCAGGTGTCCCGCTGTTGTGGCCCACCTTCTCCTTGAAAGATGTCATTAAAGGCCCAATCTGAAAGAAGGAACCATTCTACTGAAATCAGAAGGAATTTAATGCAGAGAGTTGGTTACACAGAAGCCAGAAAAGCTGCGAAGTGTAGAAGACTGGCAATCCAAGGATTAGGAAAGCCAGAAAGCCATACCCAACAATGAAGTGGTGTTACCAGCCCAGGGGCTGGGAGCCCTGAAGAAAGTAAAACCACTGAGGGCCAGTCAGATGGACACTGATGCCAAGGTGTGATATCCAAAGGACGTGATGGTAGGGAGGTACCAGAGGCAGATATGGAAGAAAGGATACTCCAGTTTCTCTCTTCATTCTGCCTTCCCATCTTTCACTGGCCAAATGTGGCAAAATACCTGCTCACATGTGGGCATAGGGAAAGCAGGCTGCATCCCTTATCCCATCCAATACCTAGGGGGAAGGCAAGGAATGCATTTGACACAAGCAGGTGAGAGGCTGATCCACTACCCAAGAAAACTGTTTTGAGATAATGCCAATTTGTGCTTTCCATCTCCCTCTGAAGTGTCCCTCTCTGCCAGATACTCTTCTTAGTAATTACTTCCCCAATGAGACTGCATCACTGATATGTCTCCAGCATCCTTTGATCCTCAGACCCCTTTATAGGGCACCTGGCAACTCAAGATTGGGTAGCTGCTCTACATTGTACATGCTGCTCGTCCAACCCAGTAGACCTAAACCCAACCAAGGGGACCTGGCTCCAGAACTCACTTGTAACTGATTTCACCCCAGAGCTGGCAGATGATTCCCTGAAATTCTAGGGAAAGAGAGCATGATCTTAGTGTCCTAAGCCAACTTCTAAGCCTGTGCATCTCCACATTTTTAGGCTTAACAGTTTTCAATACACATTTTTCTTTGGCAATTATTTGTCCTTCATACTTTATGACTCATCAGTGAGAGTTTAATTTCTGTTGCAAAATAATGATGTGCTACAAATTAAGATATATTTTTTATTATTCTGTACATAGAATCTTTATTAGGCATTTGCTTTGATCTTTACAATAACCTTATGCTGTTAAGCCCAGGTTTCACTCCCTCAACACTACTGATATTTTGATCCAGAGAAATTAATGTGAGAATCTAGATTTTCGGAACTGAAAGTTTGTGGACTATTATCCTAAGACTATATATCTTAAGAAATTGAGTGTCAGACCATCGGGGACAGCTCTAGACTTCATTTCACAGGGAAAGTGGCACTAGTGGCTTTCCATCTGGCTTTGACTTCATGATTAAATTATTTTCACTTTTTCCTACATCTTTCTTCAAGATAAGAACACCTTAATTTCCCCCATCACATCTGTCTGCTCACTAATGTGCATGTTTTCCTCTTTGTCAGCAGTTGGCTACCAGATGAACTTTAGATAAATGGTCGTCAGCTTACCTTACAGTTGTTCTGTGATAGGGTTTGGATGGAAGACTGCTGCAGACACGCCTAATAAGAGTCCTGCACTCTCTACAGTTCATTGAACCCATATGGATCAGAGCAGCTGGAAGGATGGATTTGCTACCTGAGGCCAGCAATTGTGTTGCCAACCGTGACTCCCACTTGCTGACCCTCGAATAATGCATTGCAGTTGAAGGAATGTTGATCACTCCTTTCCATTTTGTGATGGATGGTGTTGTTTAAAACCGATGGTCTTGTAAGCTACTGGTGAATTTTCATGTCTCACATATGTGAGTGAGACAGATAATCAATAAATAATGCCATATTCTAGAGGGCATGCTCTGCTCTTCACCATGCAGGCAAATTGTCCTGCCAACAGGCAAGTGTGAAAGGAGGTTAGACCTGGAATGACAAGACTTCTAGAAAAAACTTTTGGGGGCTGCTATCATGGTAAGAAAATATGTTCCTACATGGGCCTGTGTTTTAAGATTGTTCTGTGTGTGATGCCAGATTCCTAGGTGGGTTTCCAAAAGCACCTGCTCTACTTCAATGTTAATCTGTGGACAGCAGGGTGACAGTAAAGTTTGAAGGGACAATACTTTACTGATTTAGATACCATGCAGATTTTGGTGGTAGATACCACTTTATGAAAATCGATTTTCTTTGGTTGTATAAGGTTAGGAAAACCATCTATACAATCATTTGGAAGAACTATTATGATTGATACCCCTAAATTTGCATATCATTCACATAATTTCCCAAATAACTTTTCAATTTCAACTTGACTTGTCAAATATTCCTATCTCCAATTAGCTATTCTGTCTCGGGGGAGTAAAATCAATATTTAGTGTCTTAGTCATGTCCTAGTTGGTAGACATGACAGGAATATTTTTTCATCATACAAATGAATAAATTGGCAATAAATTTTAAAATAAATAAAATCAGTTAAGGAGTTTTCAAATTGGAAAAAAAGGTCAGATATAGTCCATGTATAATAGCTGCATTAATTTGTATCAGAAGAAGTAAAAGGACTTACCAGAGAAGTCTTAGCATTTCCCCCAGGTGTTCTTTAGCAGTTTTCCAGTTATTGGGTGTAAAGTCCTTCCTCCCCAAGCAAATGGTAAGTGGGAAGGAGCCACTTGCATATTTTTGTATTTTTACCCTATTTTTGTATATTCTATAGAACATAGTACAATGCTGGGGACCCACTTAACATTCATTTAAATCTTATTATTTATTTTTTGGTAATCTTAGTAAATTTAATAATTAATTTAAAAGGCATTTGTAAAGACAGAGAACAGTGTTTTACAAGTACAGAGGAGTCCTGTGAAATGATGGTTAGATTGATTTACAACATTACATAGAGTGGGGCCATGTGTAGCAAATCCCCATGAGTCTGTGATCCATGATGCTTTTTGCTCAAGGAGAATTTATTGTTAATCATTCTGTGTGTGTGTGTGTGTGTGTGTGTGTGTGTGTGTGTGTACACATGTGTGTGCATGCTCCTTATAGAGCAATGGTGTAAGCTATTACTATGCTAGGCTTACATCAGAAGGGAAATTCAAAATGTATCAGGAGGGAAGTAGTTGAATACACTGGTGATACATTTACCATCTGGTCTTCTGTTGTGATACTTGGCTATACACCACTTCACTCAACTTGAACACTGAGACAGTGAAGAGTCAGCAAAAAAAGACTTTTTGAAATAATTTTGCTTCAAATGTGAGCATGGATATCATGTGACTCTAGAAGTGTGGGATAGACAACACTGATTATAACAAGAAATTCTCAAAGAATAAATTAACTGTTGATTAAAATGTTGATAGACTACCGTTATAAGTTATGATGAAGTAAATGGTAGGACCTTAAGTAGGCCTCCTATTTTCTGGATGTCCTGCTCTTCCTTTAGGTTATGGATAATTTATTTTTTTAAGTATTGTTTGGTGTTAAAGCCCAGATAATTGTAAAGATAATGGTAATGGCTCCTGAACATATAGTGAGTGTTTGGATAATTTTATTATTTTCTATTAAAGAATAAAAGTGAATTACAAAGAAAATTCCTGCTACCACTATTGTGCTTGAATATAAGAGTGCTGATGGGGCTGAGGTTGTGGCTCAGTGGTAGAGCGCTCACTTTGCATGTGCAAGGCTCTGGGTTCGATCCTTAGCACCACATACAAATAAATAAAATAAGTGTATAAAAAAATCAATGAAATTATTTTTTAAAAAAAAAAAAGAGTGCTGAAACTGGTGTTGGTCAAGGGTGGAGGCTAGATTGAACTGATTTTCCAGTGGCTACTAAGAGTAAACCAAGGAGGAGTAAATAGGCTAGTGTTGATTATAAATATCTGTTGGACTTCTCATGAGTTGGCATGTATTAGGAGTCATGCTATTGATAGAATGAATATAAGATCTCCAATGAGGTTGTATAGGATTCCTTGAAGGAATGCTATGTGTGCATCTGATCTGTGGTATCATCATCCAATTAGTAGGAATGATATAATTCCTATTTCTTCTCAGCCAATGAACCACTGGAATAGGTTGCTGTCTGTAACTAGAATTATTGTAATAAGAAATATTAGTATTTAAAGAGTTGATTATGCACAACCTTAATTTGCAAGTTATTAATATCAAGAATCTATTCTTGAATTTCCCTTAAGTTGCTTTGAATGTTGGCATTTTGTGTCTTTGGATTTGGAATACAATTTTTGAATTTGTGGTATCCTCTCAGCTGCCACAGAAAAGGATTGATTGGTATGTGTGTGTATTACCTGAGTAATAATTCACTGTATTAGTTTCCTGGGGCTACTGTAACAAATTACCACAAACTTGGTAACCTAAAAACAATAGAATAGGGGTGGGGATGTAGCTCAGTGGTAAAGTGCTTGTCTAGCACACACAAGACCCTGGGTTCCATCTTCAGCACTGCAACAAAACAAAACAAAACAAAGCAACCAAAATTTATTCTCTCACATTCTGGAGCCCATAGTCTGCAATCGGTATCACTGGGTTGAAATGACAGTACCAGCAGAACTGTGCTGTCACCCACAGGCTCTGTAGGAGAGGGAATTCCTTCCTTGCCTACTCCAGGTTCTGGTGTCCACTGACTCCTTGGCTGGTGGCTGCATCCATTGTCCTCATTGTCTCCATGGTCACACTACCTTCTTCTTTTCTTTCAAATCTCCCTTTGCCTCTCTCTTAGAAGGATACATGTGACTGTACTTAGGGGCCACCTGGATAAGCCAGGACAATTTCCTTATTTGAAGATTCTCATTTATATTAGCAGAGTCTTTATTTTTTTGCCATATATTTTCTTACATTCAGAGGTTCTTTATATGGCATTATCAGCCCACGTGAATTATTTATTATTAGATATAGCATTTTAATACAAAATCCTTTTCTTTCAGTACCTATAAGACATGTTTTTCTATTGCTTTCTGTGTTCCATATTACATATAAGAAGTCAGTGACAGTTAATTACTAACAAGGTAGTGATCTTCTTGTACTCCTCCCCTGCCCACATGCACATCCTGGAAACTTAGTTCATTTTGTTCCCTTGTACCTGATGTGGAGCACCTATAAACTTAAATTGAGCAACAAACATACCAGTTATGATTTTAGAGCTCAATTTTTTGGTCCTCAAATGTCACAAATTTCTTTTTTTAATATTATTTTTTTAGTTATAGATGGACACAATACCTTTATTTTATTTTATTCTTATGTGGTGCTGAGGATCAAACCCAGGGCCTCGCATGTGCTAGGCAAGCGCTTTACTACTGAGCCACAACCCCAGCCCCCAAATGTCACAAATTTCTTCAGGATTTGTCTACATATTATGGTGCCTCCAACTCCCAGTATTTCTAAAAATACTATGCCCTTTCTATCTAATCATTTAAATCTATCTTGCAATTTCATGGAAATATTCTCTTTAGCATTTGTTTATTTTTTCACCTCCACCTCCCCTGTTATCTCCTTCTAGAACTCTTACTAGGAATATTTGAGATGTTTGTGACCCATTATCCAAAAATACACCTAGAGGACGTATCTTACAGAGTATCTTTGTGGACATGTAGAATGGTCACAGTTAGTAGAGAGCACTTTCTCTGCCCATCCATTCTAGAATGGAACAGGGAGAAGGTGAGCTGCTTCAAGGCCTCTCACATTTCCATTTCTTTGCTGGAACAGTTCCTTCTTCCTGATAATGCCTCCCACATTCAGCCTTCTCTGTTGCCTTTGCACCATAACCATCTCCCTCTTCGATCCACTACAGGGATTTATATGTGCATCACACTAATACTTCAGTATAATTAGACAGCAGTTTGTTTGCCCTATACTTAGCTCTGAACTTGTTCCAAAAGTGATTCAAAGATAAAATCTCAGTCCTGCTTTCATAGAACATTCAGTTTGGTAGATAATTCAGTATGTAATAAGTAACTATGATGTAAACGGATCTAGGAGGTAACAGGGACTAGCAACACAAGAACCTGGGAAGTTCAGGCTGGGGAGAATTTTGTCTACCTGATATAGTTTCAAAGGGTGTGTAACTTTGGGCATGGAATTGTGGACTGAATGAAGTTTTTGTAAGGAGGTATTGAAGACCTGGAGACAGAAAGACAAGGCAGGGAGAAGTAATCATATGAGCAAAGATATGAATTCTAGAAGACGGGCATTTTCATGGGATTAAGAATTTGCCTGGCTCAGTTGTGCATGCCTGTAATCCCAGCTACTTGGGAGGCTAAGGTAGGGGGATCCAAGTTCCAGGCCAGTCTGGACAACTTAGAAATACCTCATTACAAAATTTAAAAAGCTTTAAAGAAGGGCTAGGGATGAGCTGGGTGTGGTGGTGCAACCATCCCAGAGACTTAGGAGGTTGAGGTAGGAGGATTTCAATTTTGAGGCCAGCCTCAGCAACTTAGCAAGGTCCTAAGCAACTTAGAGAGGCTCTATCTCAAAATAAAGAATAAAAAGGGGTGGAGATGTAGCTCAGTGGTATTGTGCTCCTGGGTTCAATCTCTAATCTTAAGGGGGGAGAAAAAAAAAGAAGGAAGAAGGACTAGGGATGTAACTCAAGGGGCTTAAGTGGTAAAGTACCACTGGGTTCAATCCTCATTACTGAACAACAGCAAAAAAGTTGGCTGGATTTCTGAGCACTGGTAGCATCCCATGCTCTGACAACTAAGTTCCAGCATGATGGTAATGGATTTGGTACCATCATGCTGCTGAATTCTCTGGGGGTGCATAAACTCTAAAGTTTATTGCAATGCCTTCCACACTACTCATGCCCTATGGAGTCTATGGGTATGTGGTGGATAAAAGTGAATTATTTCAGATGTGTTTATACTGTAACAGTGAGCTTTTGTGTGATAAAGGAAGATCCAGGTTGGATCGTGTTTGGAGTCAGTTTTCTAGTGTCCCTTAACACATGTCTGCAACCTGGATGTGCCATCATAAATTTGAAGATTAAAGAGCAGGAGTGAGGAGCTGAGTTGCTGGCTTTTCTGAACAGAGGACCGGATGTAGAGTTTAAAGCTTTGCCTCACTGAGCAACAATCAATAATGGAGAAAAATTGAGCTAAATAAGAAGTGCCTTCCATCACAAAGTAAGCTTCCTAGGCACTAGGAATAAACACATCTTAAACTTACCTTGGATCCTCCAGAATTCCATCAGAATTCTGTATAATGCCAATATTCACAAGGCTTGCCATGATCTATAAGACCAGGAATGACCTCGCCTCTGGCTATTGTTCTTTTTAGGTTGATAGAGTTGATTTGTTTTCTTGTCTCATAATTTTCTTCCTAAATTTGGAAGTTATATATACTATTTCTATTCTTTTATTGGCTATCTTAATATTTTTATCATGCATCTTAAATTCTAAAGTTAATTAAAAGCTTAACCATCCTCCAAATAACGCAAGAACCCTTTGACCAGATTGTCTCCTTTCAAATGATGTATTGTTGCTGCTCAGAAGTTGAGATGTTTTTTTTAAAAGTTTTAATTAGACATTATTATTTTATACATACAAATAATTGCATGGTTTACATTCCATTTCTTTGAGCATCTTTTCTTTTTGCATCTTTTGAGATTATTTTTCTTCTTCCTAAAAACATCCTTTGGAAAGTTCTTTAGTGAAATTTGTTAGTGGTAAGTTCTGTCCATTTTTGTTTGCTTTTAAAATTAGAAAACATGCTAGTTTGACCTAATTTTATTTTTTTTTTCTGCACTGGGAATTGAACCAAGGAGTATTTTACCACTGAGATACATCCTCAGTCCTTTTATTTTATTCTATTTTTTTATTTTGAGACAGGGTCTAAAGAACTTGTGATCCTCCTGATTCAGCCTCCTGAGTCACTGGGGTTACAGATGTTTGCCACACACCTGGTTGACCTCACTCTTAAAAAATGAGAATAGTTTTAAAACTAATAAGATAGGTTTTCTAGGTACAGAATTATAGGCTGATATTTATTTTTTGCTTAGCTCTTTGAAGATATTAAAAGTCCACCATCTTCTGGCTTCCACTATTGCTGTTTGTCTGATTGTTATTCTTTAAAGATGCTTTGTCTTTTCTCTCTTGTTACTTGTAAGATATTTTGTTTGGTTTATTTCTGGAGCTCTAAAGTTTTACCAAAATGTGTCTAGGAATTATTCAATTTTTTTTCTGGTACTGGGGATTGAACCCAGGGAGATATATATACATACATACATATACATATACATATGCATGTATACACACATACATAAACACACATACACATATATATGTATATATATATATATATATATATATACACACACACACACACACACATATATATATATTAGAAACAGTGTCCACTGAGTTGCTTAGGGCCCCACTAACCCACTAAGTTGCTGAGGCTGGCTTTGAATTCACGATCCTCCGGCCTCAGCCTCCCAAGCCTCTGGGATTACAGGCCTGCACCACCATGTCCAACTAGAATTTATTCAATTTTATTAATCTTTTTGGTAGTACCTGTATTTGTATCTGTGGATTTATATCTCTCATTCATTCTGTAAAATTCTCAGTCATTATTTTTATTGTCTCTTTTTCATTCTCTAACTCTAATGTTGCTTCTGGGACTTTGATTATGTTAGATCTTCTTCTTTGTCTTAAATTCTTCTGATGTTTTTCATCTCTTTCTCTCTAGGCTTGCCTAGTGTGTATGAGGCCATAGGTTCAATTCCCAGTAAAACACACACACACACACACACACACACACACACACACACACACCCTGTCTCTGTTATGGCATTCTGAATACTTTCCAGTTATCTATATTCTGGTATACTGTTTCTTTCCTCAGCTGTGTCCAACAGGCTGTTTACTTCTGAATTATTTTTTTAATTCTGATGGTTATGTTTTAAAATCAACTTTATTGAAATATGATTTATATACAATAAAATAAATCTACACTAAATAACAATTTGGTGATTTTTGATACATATACTTACCTGTACAATCACTACAAAAAATAAGAATATTAAGCATTTACATAACCATAAAAATTTCCTTGTTTCTTATTTGGATCTATTCCCTTCCCCTGACTTTGATACTTGCTACCTACTAATCTCCTTCCTGTAATTAGCTTTTTTAATTTTAGAATTTTATAGAAATGGAATCTATAATCTATTGAGGTTCATGCATGTTGTATGTATCACAAGTTCTTACTGTTTTATTTTCAAATTGGTGGTCCATTTTACTATTGAGAGCTATTGGGTTGCTTCCAGATTTTTGACTCTTGTGAACATTGTAGTTATGAACATTTGTGTACATAGGTTTTTATTTCTCTTAGATAAATACTTAAGTAGGGTTGTTGGATTTATTGATAAATACAAGTTTAACTTAAAAAGAAAATGCCAAACTCTTTGTAACATAGATTAATTTTTATTAGAAATGTGTGACAATTCAGTTTGCTTTATATCATAACCACCACTTGTTTTTTGTTTGTTTTTATTTTGTGGTACTGGGGATTGAATCCAGGACACTTTACCACTGAGCAACACCTCCAGCACTTTTTATTTTTTATTTTGAGACAGGGTCTCACTAAATTACTGAGGTTGGTTTTGAACTTATGATTCTCCTTCCTTAGCCTTTGGAGTTGCTGGGATTATCGGTGAGTGCCAGTGGGCCTGGCTATGACCAATTCTTGTTATGGTAAGTTTTAAAAATTTTAACCATTCTAGCAGGTGTGTAGTGGTTTCTCATTATAGCTTTAATTTGCCTTTCCCTAATGATTAATAATGTTGAGGAATATTTTCATATATTTGATGACAATCATATATCTTCTTTGCTAAAATGTCTGTTCAAATTTTTAAACTATTTTTTTATGGTAAAAGCATTTAACATGAAGCCTAGTCCTGAATACAAAGCATACATTATTATTGATAATAGTTACAGGTCTTTCAAGCTTATTCATCTTGTTTAACTGAAACTTTATGCTCATCAATTATTAACTCCTCATTACTCTTCCCACCAGTCTCTTAAAATTACCATTTCACTCTTTGATTCCATGGATTTGTTTTAGATATTTAAAGTTTGTCATTTTATGAGTGGCATATTTCATTTAGCATAATGATTTCAAGGTTCATCCAAGTCATCACATGCTGCATAATTCCCTTCTTTTTAAAGGTCATATAATATTCATCAACAGATGAGTGGATATTTAGGTTATTTACAGTTCTTGAATACTCTGAATTATGCTGTAATAAATGTGAGAGTGAAAACAGCTCTTTGGTATTCTGATTTCAATTCTTTTAGATGAATATCCAGAAGTGGAATTCTTCTTCTTCTTTTTTTTTTTTTTAAGGAAACTCCACACTGTTCCATTGTATTCCTATCAACAGTGTTCAAGGGTTCTAATTTTTCCACATTCTCACCAATACTTTCTGACATGTATGAGTTAATAGCTCATTGTAGTGCTGATAGGCATTTCCGTGATGACTAATGATATTAAACATTTTTTTCATATACGTGTTGGTTATTTGTCTTTGGGGGGAATGTCTATTCAAGTCCTTAGTCTATTTTTTAATTAAGTTATTAGTTGTTGTTGTTGTTGTTGTTGAGTTGTAGGAGTTCCTTATATCTTTGGAGATTAACACCTGTCAGGCATATTGTTTGCAAAGTTTTCTTCTATTCCTTGGGTCAATCTTTTATTCCATTGATTGTTACTTTTGCTGGGCAGAATATTAAGTCTTCTAATCTATGAACATGAAATGTCTTTTCATTCATTTGATGTAGTACCACTTTATTATTCCTTTTAATTTCTATGAATTTGAGGTCATTATCAAAAGTCGATAGATAGCATCATGTCCAAGAGTTAAAAAGATCATTGCCTCAGTTGGTAGAGTGCTTGCCTCACGTGCACAAGGCCCTGGGTTCAATCCCCAGCACCACACACACACACACACACACACATACACACATCATTGCCAAGATTAATAATATAAAGATTCTCCCCTTTATTCTAGGAGTTTTATGGTTTTAGATCTTACATGTAAGATTTTAATCCATTTTAAGTTGATTTTTATTTAATGATGTACAAAAAGGGCCCAATGTTATTCTTTTGTGTGTGGATATCCTGTTTCCCCGGCATCACTTGTTGGAGAGACTATCATTTTCCTATTGGATACTACTTTGAGTACATTTGTCAATGATCAATTGACTGTATATGCATGGACATACAGAATCTCTATCTGTTCTATTGGTCTATATGTCTCTCTCTGTATGTCAGTACCGTACTATTTTGACTATTGTAGCTTACTAATATATTTTGAAGTCAGGATGTACGATGCTTTTAGCTTTGTTCTTCTTCCTTAAGCTGGATTTGGCTATTTGTGATCATTTATTGTTCCATATAGAATTGTTTTTCTGTTTCTATAAAAAATAATATTGGGATTTTGATAGGGATTGTTTTGAATCTAAAGATTGCTTTGGGTAGTGTGGAAATATTAACAATATTAAGTCTTCTAATCTATGAACATGGAATGTCTTTTCATTCATTTACATCTTTTTAAATTTCTTTCATTAATATTTTTTAGATTTTAAACTATAAGTCTTTCATTTCCCTAGTAAGTTTACTCTTGAGAATTTTATTCTTTTCTATGACAATGTTAGTGGGATCATGCTCAGAATTTCCTTCTGAGACAGTTTATGGTTATGGTATAGAAATGCAACTGATTTTTGAATTTTAATTTTGTATCCTGAAACTTTACTGAAGTCATTTATTGGTTCTAACCACTTTTTGTGGAGTGTTTACAATTTATATAATCTACAACTAGAAATAGTTTTACTGCTTCCTTTCTTATTTAGATGCCTTTTATTTCCTTTTCTTGACTAGTAACTCTGGATAAGACTTCCTCTACTGTGTTGAGCCTAAGTGATGAGAATGGGCATCCTTTCCTTGTTCCTGAGGTTAGGGGGAAAATCTATTTTTGACCCTTGGATATAATGTTATCAATAGTCGTTTGATATATGGCTTTTATGTATTCAAGTATTTTCCCTCTATTCCTAGTTTATTGAGAGTTTTTAACATGAAAAATTATTGAATTTTATCAAACACTTTCTCTACATCTATTGAGATTATCATGTGATTTTTTTGCTTCTATTAATGTGGCATATCACACTAATTGATTTTCATATTTTGAACTATCCATACATTGTATGTATAGATCAATTGGGGGTTCACTGACGTATTAACAGTATTGAGGCTCACCATCCATGAACATGGTATAACATATTTTGCTAAATTTACTTCTTAAGTAATGAGTTTCTTGTGTCAGGATAAATTTTATATATATATATATATATATATATATATATATATATATATATATATATATATAAAATTCAGTTTCCAATTGTTTATAGCTTATATATTAAAAGCAATTGATTTTCCTATATTGACCTTGTATCATATTACCTTGACCAACTCAATTATTAGTTCTAGTAATATTTTGTAGATTCTAGTATTATGCATCTAATGCTGCATTGCAAATTAACCCCAAGCTTAAACGACTTAAAACAATATTTATTATCTCAGTTTTTGTGAATCAGGAGTCTGGATTTGGCTCAGTGTATTCTATGGCTCAGGGTCTCTTATAAGGTTGAAATTAAAGGGGCTGGGGATGTGGCTCAAGCGGTAGCGCGCTCACCTGGCATGCGTGCGGCCGGGGTTCGATTCTCAGCACCACATACCAACAAAGATGTTGTGTTCGCCGAGAACTAAAAAAAATTAAAAAATAAATAAAAAATAAAAAGAAATTAAGGGGCTGGTCAGGGCTACCATCATCTCAAGGTTTTAATGGAGAAGAATCTGTTAGTACAATATTGAACAAAAGTGGTGAGAGTGGGCATCCTTGGGTTACACTTGATCTTGGGGGTGGGAGGAGAATGCAGTCTGCTATTGTTCATATATACTAGCAGTAGAAATTTTTGTAGATTCTTTTATCAACTTGAGGTTTAGTTAAACACATTGGATAGCTAAGTTTTTAGAGTAAATTTTTAAAAAGACATCTTTTCCTATAAAACTAAAAGATCCATATAATCCCTTTTCTAAGACTTTTTGTTCCTATTATGTTTAGGAATTGAGAATTTTCAAACTTTAGAATGATAAATCAGTTCTTATAGAATTATATATTATTGTTTTTCCTATGTAGTTCATTCAGGTGAAGACTCTTTCACTTGGTTGGATTTCAACTATTTTCTTAATTTACCCCTACAGTTTACTCCTACTTATCTCAGCTGAGTCTTCCAATAATTTGCTGAAAGAGTCAGCTTGATTTGAGGTTTGCCTCTTTTCTAAATTCCTTCACTTTGTTTTTGTTTTTCCAGTGTTGGGGATTAAACCCAGAGCCTCACACATACTAGGCAAGCATTCAATCATTGAGCTACACCTCCAGCCCATTCTTTGACTCCCACCTCCTCATTCTTTGACTCTGGAGTTCTGGGTCCACTTCTTATCAGTCCACGCATAGTTCCCATCTTCCACCCCTTCCCCAACTAAAACACAATGATCTGAGTGTGCTGAGAGTTGTTGTCAGATTGCTTTCCAGAATGCCCTCTGCAGGTCTCTCTATCATCTGTGATCTACAAAGATTCTTGAGTATCCACTACCATTGACATGGGGCCTTATATGACTCTAATGTTCACCTACATAAGAGGGAAAAGTAGGATATCAATGTTGTTTTGACTTACACATCCTACTAGTGATTTTGATTCTCTCTTTGAAGCATGATTACCTTCTAAACAAATTTAAATCATTTTGATCTGTATACAAATGGGGTTTTCTTCTGCTCAGCACCACTCAGCATTCACTCATAAACCAGGCTTTCTGCCCTCATAAACAGATGGTCTGTTGTAGAATGTTAGAAGGTGGACATAGACTAGCAGATGACTCTCTTCCCATCCTTTCTACTCCAGTCTTCTCCACACACATATTGGGTATGTCAGTATCTGTTCTCATGAGCTGGTTCTCCACACCTGAAACTGACAGAGATCTCAACCAGTGTTGCTTTTCTAGCTTTGGGACACAGATCAGGGACTATGAAAATTCTGACTGCTTTAGAAATAGGCAACTTTAATGTCATCATCTCATAACATAATTACTCTCAACGATTTGCCTCTTTGCCCGAGAGATGCTCCTTTGTATCCCCCAATCGTCCCCTCCCCCTGAAAAAACAGTTTTGGTTCCTTTGGGTCATTTCTTAGATTATGCCTAAAACATCTATTGCAGTAAGGTTAGTACCTAATTTGATGTTCTGCCTCAGTGTTTATTACTTAAAAACTCCCTGGGGACTGGGCAGCACCCTATAATTGATGGCATACTTATGTCTGCAGAAAATATGAGTGTTCACTCAAAGCAAGATAAATAGACTTTTGAATAATCTCATGTCAGTTCAGGTCAAGCTTTCCCATTAAATGAACACCCATCAAATGAAGTTTTTCTGTCAAAGGAATACTGAAAAACCTGTTTATAACTTTTTTTAGATTTTGGAATTGCAGATAAAGAATTGAAGAACTGTTATAAGCAGTGGTGATAAATAGAAGAGGGAAAATTTGAAGGGAAGTCAAAGCATGCTAAAAGGCTTGCCTTAGGAGAAAAGTTTGGTGGAAAGATAACGAAAGTATCCAACATAAGAGAAAGTATGACAAGAGAAGTCTCAACTGAAATAGGCAGTTTTCTTAACTGATTGAAGTTGCATTATTTTGCTTTAGCAAATTTGCAAAAGCACATGACTCTGTGAACACATTGCTAAGGCCCCTCCCAGGACCTCAGAGAAGCACATTCAAATGAGAGACCCTAGAGCTTAGACTTCATTCATTTCATGGCAAATTTGACTTTGGGTACAAAAAAACCAAAATTATTTAAGTGACATCTCAGAGCCTGACTCTCTCTGCCCCCTCCTTCAACAACTATCCATATCCTTTGGTAAAATCTCTCCTATGAAGTTCATCTAGAAGTTCATCTAGAAGTTCATCTAGAAGTTCATCTAGAAGACCACAATATTCATATGTTGTTCACTTTGTTTTTCTCTACTCGAAATATATTTGTTACATTTTTCTTGTTTTTTTTTGTTTTGGTTTTATTCTGTTAATTACTGCATAAATTTTCTCCTATGAAGTTCATCTATGAAGTTCATCTAGAAGTTCATCTAGAAGACCACAATATTCATATGTTGTTCACTTTGTTTTTCTCTACTCAAAATATATTTGTTACATTTTTCTTGTTTTTTTTTTGTTTTGGTTTTATTCTGTTAATTACTGCATAAATTTTCACTACATGAATGGACCATAATTTAACCCTTACTTGATGGACATTTGAAGTTTTAATACTTTGTTCTCACTAGCAATACTGAAATAAACATTTTGGCAAATACATCTGCACACATATATATTTATGCAGAAGAAATATTTAAAAGAGATCAGTAGGTCAAAAAAAAGAATGTATGTTTACCTGGGTACCTTAGCGCACACCTGTAATCTCAGTGGTTTGGGAGGCTGAGGCAGGAGGATCCGGAGTTCAAAGCCAGCCTCAGCAAAAGAGAGGTGCTAAAGAATAAAGTGAGACCTTGTCTCTAAATAAAATAGAAATTAGGGTTGAGGATGTGGTTCATAGGTCAAATGCCACTGAGTTCAATTTCCAGTACCCTCGCAAAAAGAATATATGTTTAAATTTTGCTATATACTACTAAATTGATGACCTCCTCACCCCCAAATAAAAAGTTCACACTGATTTATTCCCTGCCAATGATGTGTGAACATGCCTGCTTTCTTGCTCCTGCTACACTGGGTGTGCTGTGGTTGGAATGTCTGCTCCAAACTTATGTTGAAATTGAATTGCCATTGTAGTAGTAGAACCTTTAAGAGGTGACTTGGTCACCAGCACAGCACCCTCATGGATTTAAGGCCGTTATTGTCTTAATCCATAGCATAGGTTACTGGGTTACTAATCATGGAAGCAGGTTCCTGATAAAAAGAATGAGTTCTACTCAACTTTTTTCTATCGGTGAGTGCTCACTTACCTTCTACCTTGTTATAACACAGCAAAAAGACCCTCACCCTATACAGCCTCTTGACTTTGATTTCCCAGCCTCAAAGACCAACAGCCAAACAAACTTCTATTGTTTACAAATTACCCAGTCTGTAGTATTCTAGTACAGCAGCAAAAATAATGGACTAAGACAGGGTGTAATCACTCTAAGAAATCTTCATGTCTGATATGGTATAAAATGCAAGAGGTAGAAGTAATTTATAAGTTTTATAATTAAATGCACACAAATTTCTTTTATGACTTTATCAAAACATTTTCCTATTTTTTACCTAGTACTTCTATCTCTTGCATTTAATATCAGAAATTTTTTATTTGCATCTTTATATAATTAATGAGATAAGCATATATATTTTTAGCGAGAGCCATTTTCTCTATAATTGTCTGTTTTGTTTGTTGCCAATACTCACATGTGGTACTTATTAATATTATTGATTTATAAAACCCCTTATTATTACTTTTAGTATTTTTGTTTTGTCCTGCATTCTGAAAATATTTGTTCTGTTTTTAAAAACTTTTTATTTACTTACCTATTTTTTAAAATTTTTCCTGGTTTGTCACACATAACTTATTTGGTTTCAAATGGCTGGTTACCAGGTTTGACTCTACCATGCTAGTTATGCTAGTTATGGGATTCTGATGAAGCCTTAGTTTCTTCACATGCTAAAAATGGCCAATATCTGATTAACTGTATCTGTCTTCTGGGCCATAGGATTCCCAGATATTTGGTCAAGCATTTTTCTGGGTGTGCTTACAAGGGTGTCTCTAGATGAGATTATTATTTGAATAGGTAGACTTAGTAAAGCAGATTGTCCTTCCTAATTTGGATGGGCCTCACCCAGTCAATTGAAGATCTGGTTAGAACAAAGAGGTTGGATAAGAGAAAATTCCTCCTGCCTAACTGCCTGAGCTGGAACATTGGTCTTTTCTGGCCCTCGAACTTGAACGGAAACATCCTCTTTATTAGATATTGAACCCCTGGCTTTTGAATCTTAATTTATACTATCAGGTCTTTGGACTCAAAACTAGAACTACACAAAGGTCCTCTTTCATCTCTACTTGCTGACTGCAGTTCATTTGCCTTTATAATCATGCGAGGCAATTCCTCATGATAGATAGATAGATATATAGATAGATGCTAGATCAATCTTTGATTTGATCAAAGCTCATTTATTGGGAAAACCTGAACTACACTAACATGAGACTGCCACCCCACCCCCCACCGGTACTGGGGATGGAACCAGAGCCTTGTGCATGCTAGGAAACACCCTAACCACTTAGCTACATTCCCAGAACTTTTTTATTTTGTTTTGAGATAGGGTTTCACCAAATTCCTCAGATTGTTCTTAAATTTGTGATCCTTCTGCCTTAGCCTCCCAAGTAGCAGGGATTACAGGCATGCACTACTTCATCTGTAACATGAGACTATTTTATGTATATCTATCATCTATCTATCTCTCTTTCTACATCTATTAATGATATACATATATATATAAAATCTATGATATATCATAGATTATATTATCATGGATCATATATGTGTATATAATCATATATGTATATATACATATATGTATATATATATATGTGTGTGTGTGTGTGTATATATAGATCTTGTATTATTAATGAGGTGGAGTACATTGGGAAGAAAATATTCAATATGTGTGATGATTTAGCTTAGTTCCTGTTACATAGTAAGTATTAGATAAAGGTTGAATTATTATTTTTTTTTGCAATTTATAAGTTTTATAGTTAAATGCACACAAATTTCTTTTATGACTTTATCAAAACATTTTCCTATTTTTTTACCTAGTACTTCTACCTCTTGCATTTAAAAATTTAAACTCCCTGGAGATTTGTTTTCATATATGAATAACTTGAAATTAATATTCTCCCCCAAATGAATAGCCGGTTGCCTCCAACCTATTTACTGAATAACCTATTCTTTCTCTGTTCTATGAAAGCACGATTGTGAAGAAAGCCTTAAGTCAATGGAGACCATTTTCATTATAAGGATTGTGATTGTGTATGCGTGTACTGACACACAGGTATGCTCCAAATAGTCTATTTCATGTTTCTAGTAGTGATCTCCTAGAGGGAAAGGAAAAAGATCTATTCCTATTTTTCTCTTTTATATACCTACTTATGTAAAACAAAAGATGATAAATCTAAATCAGTGTCCTAAAGCCATTTAGTAGTTAAACATAATTCAGGCAAACAAAGACAGGAAAGGATATTGATTTTGTGTCACACAAGTGTAAGTAGAACATCTAGGCTTAAATAATGCTCCCAGAGCACTTTTTGGTGTGATCAGGCAAGGCTGTATGTAATGATGTGAGAACTAGTTCTCTGAGGTCAATGGTATGTGCTTAACCTTTAGGCGCTTGCGTGGCTGGCTGCTCCACTGGTTTATGGAGTGGAGGCCAATGTGATTGGGGATTTGGGGCAGTGATGACTTGATCTTGCCTTCACTCAGCGTGTTACCCAGAGGTTGTGGTCTGGGCTCTTCTGAGCAGACTAGGCCTGTTTCTCATTTCAAGGCTTGCCTCCTGAGGCAGAGGGAACACAGTCGCCTTTGAAAAATGAAATCATATTAACTTTGAGGAAAAAATTTTCTAAATTTAGACTTTAATATCTTAAACATCCTCCAAAAGACAAACATAAAATCTTGGTGACTTTTTATTCTCATCTAGAATGTTCTCACTTTATGCATTTAGTGTTTTTCAAAAGTTGTTCTGAAAAAAATGCTTGCCATTTGAGACTCTGCTGGAAAGGAAGGAAGAAGGGAGGGAAGGAGGGAAGCTGGTTGAGGTTAGACCCTATAGGGACATAAGATAGCCCCTTTTGAGACTTCATGGCTCACATCAGCAACTAACATTCAGCTCCCTTTAAATTGAGAAATTTAAAGTCAGTGCTGGGCATGAATGTTTGTGTCTACAGAAATTCATAGATTCAAATCGTTACTCCCAAGGAGTTAGTATGAGGAAGTGGGGACTTTGCACTAGTGCCTTATAAAAGCAGCCCCAGAGAGACCTAGCCTCATCCACCATTATGAGGTCAGAGTGAGAAGACACTGGTCTATGAGAAAGCAGGCCTTCACCAGACACTGAATCTGTCAACATAGGATCTCAGACTTCCTGACTCCAGACTGTAAAATGATATGTTTCTGTTATTTATAAGCTCCCATCCATGATATTTTGTTATAGCAGTCTGAATGGACTAAGACATCAAGGATATTCAATTCATATTTCACCTCCCCCAACACATTTTTTTAAACAAAGGACACCTGTTCTCCCATTTGGTTAGCGCTGACTACCATTTTTAAATTATCCATTGCTTTAAAGTTGTGGGTAAGACAATGCTTGGCCTACCAAGTGTTCTCCATCATTAATTTCTTCCCTATGAACCCAAGAAATTAATATTTTGAAAGAAAAACACCAACCATAAGACATAATTGAAATATTGGGGAAAATTCCAGAAAACCTTCATACAAAAGCTCAGTAATTTCTTTGTCAACATGCACTTTCCAACTTTTTATTATAATCTCTAACATCTTGAATTATAAAATAATTATCTGTTTCTTAGAGATGAGAGAGAACTCAGCTGTGACACTCTTTTCTTTTGGTTCTTTTAAAAATGATAGATCTTCAGTTATTTTTACTATGTGTTCTATAACTTGTCTATTCAAGTTTTATAAACCAATTTATTTGATAAGCTTTTTAAAAATAGCTTTATGGAGAAAATAATTTACATGCCACAAAACTCAGTGATTTTTGTGGTCTTTCAGTGTTTAATATTATGATTTTAGTAATGTAGGTCAGTTTAATTGGTCATTTTTTGTGGAGGGAGGGTCTGGAGTTTGAACCCAGGACCTAGTGCATGCTAAGCACGTGCTCCACCACTGAGCCACACCCCACATCCTCAACCAGTTATTTTTTAGAAAAAAATATATCATTTCCTCCAGGTTTTCACAATAACCGTCACAATATTTTCTTATCCTTCAGTGCTTATCAAGGCATTTTCTTTTCAATTAAATGCTTCTAGTGTGAGAGGAAAGAGAAAATAGAAATAATGCTAAAGGCAGTAAATGAACTCTGCCACATGCCTATTGAAATAGCCGATGGAGGGCCCTGCATAGCATGTTAAGTCAGGAATGACAAAGAGCAGTCCTTTATTTACCTGAGTGGCACCACTTTCCAACCGCTGGGCTGGAGCAGGTGTTCCAAGTTCCCTGATCAGAGCTGGGATGGAGGAGTTCATACACGAAGGCAGAACCACCATTGGCACTTTCTGTTTCGTTGTGGTTTTGTTAGTTGGCCACTTCCTCCCATTAAGGATTCTTAGAGTAACACCAGTGTGTTTCACTACTCCATGTGGAGAAATTTCACTGTGGGAGGACCATATGTCAAATGTAAATTTTAACACCAAGAATCCATCAAATTGCATCCTGTGCATTGAAATCAAAGCTCTGTACCAAATTCTGAGAGCTACTTAATTACAAAATTCTTTCAAGTGGATGTATTAGACAACATGTAAGATGAACTGAGGTATGAATTAATGTCCTATTTTTTATATCAGGTTTGTTTGTTTGTTTGTTTGGGGCCTGGGGATTGAACTCAGGGCACTTAGCCACTGAGCCCCACCCCCAGCCCTATTTTGTATTTTATTTAGAGACAGAGTCTCATTGAGACAGTGCCTTGCCATTGCTGAGGCTGGCTTTGAACCTGCAATCCTCCTGCCTCAGCCTCCCTTGCTGCGGGAATTACAGAGTGCACCACCACACCTGGCCTACATTTCTCTTGAGAAAGTACCTAGGAATGGGATTGCTGGGTTATATGGCAAATGTGTTTTTACTTTATAAGGAACTCAGCAGGTTTTCAATTTCAATAAAGTCTTATTAATTATTTCCTATTAATTATTTCTTATTAATTATTTCCTATTAATTATTTCTTATTAATTATTCCTAACTTTTTTGTGTTATCACTAAGAAATCTTTACATAGTCTAAGGTCATATGTTCCTTCTAGGAGTTTCATAATTGTAGATTTTATATTTATGTTTATGCATCATCTCAAGTTAATTTTTGTATATACTATGAAGAAAAGTTCAAGATTCATGTTTTTGCACCACTGTTTGAACATACAGGTCTTTTTCTATTAAATTACCTTGACAGCTTTGGTGATTGCCAATTGACCGTATTTTTGTGGGACTTTTATGGACTTTCTGTTCTATTCATAGATCAACATGTCTGTCCTTTTGTCAGTCTTGATTACTATAACTTTAGAGTAAGTTTTGAAATCAAGTAATATAAATGTTCTGACTTTGTTCTTTTCACATTTGTTTTGGCAATGCTAAGATCCTCTGTTTTTCCTTATAAATCTAGAATCAGTTTGTTACTTTCTACCAAAAACTCTTGCTGATACTTTGGGGATTTTATTGATTATAAAGACCAATTTGGGGAGAAGTAAGGTTCTAACAACAATGTTTTCCAATTTATGAACTCAGTGTAGCTCTCTATTTTTTGTAAGTCTCTTTTTCTCTTCTCTCATTAATATTTGATCATTTTTATTATGCAATTATTATACTCATTCTGCTACACTGTGTTCATAGATTTTTTTTTTTTTTTTGGTTCTGGAGATTGAATTCAGGGGCACTTGACCACTGGCCACATCCCCAGCCCCAGCCCTATTTTTGTATTTTAGACAAGGTTTCACTGAGTTGCTTAGTGCCTTGCCATTGCTGAGGCTAGCTTTGAATCTGCAATCCTCCTGCCTCAGTCTCCTGAGCCTCTGGGATTACAGGCATGCACCACTGAGCCCGGTCCTCCGTTATTCTTAATGCTATTGAAAAGAGTACTGCTTTTTAAAATTTTGAATTCAAATTGTTCTTTGTTCATACAGAGAATACAATTGATTTTTGAATATTGACTTTGTATCCTGTGACTTTACTAAACTTATTAGCTCTCATAGTTTTTTAAAATAGTACTTTTAGTATTATTAATAGTCCTTGTACTTTTTTGAATGAATTGTATCCTGCTATGTCAAAATACAACTGTGATCTTGTGGATGAGGCTATTTTTTTTTGTCATTGTCTGATTACTGGTCATACATGGTTAAATAGTGATGAAGATTTCTATAAGCCTGAAAATGACCATGAAATATTTACTACCATTTAAAACCTATTATTCTAAGTGAATAAATAAATCAAAATGTCTGTCTTCTGTACTTTATTAAAATTATTAGTTTTCCCAAGTTGACTAACAGATATTCCCAGGATCTTGGGGGGCTGGGGCTGAGGTACTAATGGTGGAAGATCATACATGTGTGTGCTCTGGTATATGTGTGTGGGTTTTGAAGGTGACCGTGAAGTCCCTGAGGTACAGGTGAATGGTGGACTTCGAACAATAGGTAGCAAACAGGGATGGGGCAGTATTTGGAGGCTCTCCAAAAAAGGCTTTAAGGTCCATCATTGTGTTCTGATTGTCAGTGTGGGATAAGCCTTAGTTGGTGTTTCCTAAATAGAGTTCTGTGATATTTCAGTCTTTTTTCTTCTCAGTAAAAATCCCATGAGCAAATAAACATAAGAAATGCTTCATATCATATCCTCCTTGGAGTTTTGCAATGTCTATTAATGACAGCAGTGAGCAAACCTAAAGTAAAGATACATGTTTAAACAGCTTTGTGCAATCCAGCATTCCCCAATCTCATTTGACCATGGAACCCTTCTTTAATATAAAACTTCCTATATCCAAAAGCTCTCTGGCTTATCCTCTGCAAGATACACTCAGGAAAATATTGCCATGGATAATTCTATGATCTCTTTCTCACCTTCAATATGAGAACAAGCCTCATCTGAGGTTATGATGTCAGAGCTAGCTGATTGCCACAAAATACTCTGAGCAATGGAATGTGCTTAGAATTAGGAATAGAGAGATATTTGTGTTTTAGTTTATTTCCTTATGTTTTGACTTAGAAATGAAAAGCAAATATTCTCCCGAGACATATAATTGAGCTAAGAGAAGAGAGAGATCCTCCCACGTACTGCAGTGTTTCTTGGCCTTCCTGGATATTCTTTTTTTGCTTGTACTTCAAACTCTTTCACTTTGCTCTGATGTGTTGCATAACTGGGCCATCACCCTGCAGAAAAAGAATGGTTTTTACAAGAGGCATTATGCTACTGCTTAAGTGCTTCCTGTAGTGAGCAGGTTGAGGGGGTAAAAATAGATATTATTTGTCTTTCAGAGAAAAATAACTTCTTAATGATTGACAGCATGTAATTAATCCAGCCATAAAATAAACAACATGGCAATTGTTAGCACAAGGCAGCATGGGTCGTGATGGATCATATTTGAGACAACAGATGAGGACAGGATTTGTGTTGATCCTTGATGCAAAGTTGTAGTTTTTAAGAAAAGTGCAGCTAGCAGCCAGCCCCAGATTGCCTGCCTCTGTAATTAAAAGTATAAATGTTTCAAGTCGAACACATCCTATTAGTAAGATTTTAGGAAACAAAAATTTAATTTATTCACATTCGATATGGTCTGTAAATGCCACCATTATATGCCTTCCACTGGCCTTTGATTAGCTATGGATTAATAAAACTTTTATACCTCCTTTGTCAGCCTCATTGTGAACTCTGTTTTTGCATACTGTTACTATTAAATAAATGAATTAGTGTCCAGAAATGTGTCATGCATATTACCTAGCAGCAGGAAGCATAAGACAGTGGTCAGCTCCCCAGGAGCGTTATAAATCCTAATGCGCTCGGTAACCTGCTCACGTGGACCTATTAAAAGCATGATGATTTAGTGGAGCAGTATTTGTGCTTAACAATGGAATTTTAGTTAATTCAAAACAATGTAAATCATCTCCAATTACAGTATTTGAATATTCACAATTGCTTCCCAGAAACCTGTACTGTTACTAAGCCAAAAAAATATTTTTTAAAAAAATGCATCATACTAAATTACTTGCCTGGAGTAACATTCAGGCAGTTTTTGGTAGCTTATGTTCAAAGTAACCTGGTCCCAAAGAACAATGTTTATCTGGCGCAGCAAGCTAGCTCTCTGCCAAAGCAAGTTAGGGCATCCAAAATCTGGAAAGATGGGAAAGCAGGAGCGAGGCCCAAGATGCTATTGCCGCTGGAAAGCTCAGGTGAACGCAGTAATTGCACTGGTGTCGCTGCCAAGGGTGGCGAGGTGATGTTGTTCCTAGAGGCAGCTGAGGGCTTCTTTTTGTTGTTGCTTTTATTATCAAAGTCATTTCAGATCCATGTCAGTAGCTTCTTGATACTGCAACTACTGCTGTGTCCCTGTGGGTACAGCACAGACCAGAGAGCATCCTCCAGTTTGAAACAGGCTCTTTTATGCTCAAGGTCTCAGAGGGCCTTTCCAGGAAATAATGATGATGAGCTGTCCAGCTGCAGTGGCTGCTTTCAGCAGTGCAGGGCTGTGGCTCTGTATCAGGCTCTGCATAGGACCTCTGAGGCAGACAGGAACCAGTGTACTCTCCTGCCCGTCCCCAGTGAAATAAAGTGGGGAACAGGGAGAACTTTATGGAGGAAATTTATTTTGTCTATTGTGGATTTGGCCAGTTAAGGACAATGCACAACTTTCCTGACCTCCAAGATAGTCAAAATGATTCAATCATATTCCGCACCCCCTCCCTGGGTGCTGTATCACTGAGCTATAGCCCCAGCCCTTTTTATTTTGACAGGGTCTAACAAAGTTGCTGAGACTCGTCTTGAACTTGCGATCCTCCTGCCTCAGCCTCCTCCTCAGTCACTGGAATTTGCAGGCAAGTGCAACCACACTCAACTGTATTGACTTACTTTAAATTAATGAAAAATAAAACCAGGAGAGAATGCTATTGGACACATTTTTTCTTCACAGTTTGCCAATTTGTAAAGTTCATTTTGTATAAAATGCTATTTTTGCAATATTACCATTGATTTTAGTCAATAATAGATAGTTAATTATTTATTAGCTGCATTGTCATATCTACCTGCCTCTTTTTTCTTTATAGATGCAGAGTACTATGTAGTGTGGGTTTTCCTTAACTTATTCAACCAATCCCCTGTTGGTGGGCACTTCCTTTATTGTTATATTAGTGTTGCACTTTTTTGTACACATGAACGAATATAGCTGCAGGATATCCTTATAGCTATAGGATAAAACTCTAAAAAATAGATTTCTGTGTCAGATATTCTATAAAATTACCAAATTGCTCTTGAAAAGGATGGCACTAATTTGTCCACCTTCCAATAATATGAAAACACTGCTTTCCCTATACTCTTGCTATTTTGTGTTAATTTTTTTTTAAAGAAAGAGTGAGAGAGAGGGAGAGAGTGGGGGAGAGAGAGAGAGAGAATTTTAATATTTATTTTTTAGTTCTCGGCGGACACAACATCTTTGTTGGTATGTGGTGCTGAGGATCGAACCCGGGACGCACGCATGCCAGGCGAGCGCGCTACCGCTTGAGCCACATCCCCAGCCCCAAGTGTTAATTTTTAATTTAGAGCCTTAAACATGTCATAAGCTCAGTGTGGTGGTGCATGCCTATAATTCCAGCAGCTCAGCTATAATCCCAGGAGTCTCCAGGAACATTGCAAGTTCAAGACCAGCTTTAGCAACTTAGCAAGGCCCTAAGCAACTTAGGGAGACTCTGTCTTTAAAAAAAAAAAAGGAAAAATAAAAAACAGAACAAAGCTAAAGGGTGCTATGCATATGGCTCAGTGGTTAAGCACTCCTGAATTCAATCCCTGATATGTATAAATAAGTAAATAAATAAACAAACAAACAAATAAATAAATATAGGTATTTTTTAATCATCATAGAATATCTTTCTTTTTTATTTTTTTCACTTTTTGGGGGAGGGTACTGGGGATTGAACTCAGGGGCATTTGACCTCTGAGCCACATTCCGAGCCTTATTTTGTATTTTATTTAGAGACAGAGTCTTATTGAGTTGCTTAGGGCCTCACTAAATTGCTGAGGCTAGCTTTGAACTCACAATCCTCCTGTCCCAGCCTTCCAAACCACTGAGATTATAGACATGCGCTACCATGCCTGCCTGTTTTTTCACATTTAACCAGGGTTTTATTTTTATGACAAACCTGTTATTAGAAATTCATCATAGAATATCTTAAACAGGTTTATTTATTTATTTCCAAATTGCTGACCCTTTTTAATGTGTCTCCAGAACCTGTAAATCTATCCAATAAAATAAAATGTTAAGGTTAAATAAATACAAACAAACAGAACATACACTTTGAGATGGTCAGTTGAGCAGCAGAAAAACAAGGATTTCAGTGCTTGAGTGACTTCTTGAAGGCCACATGGACATTTAATGGCAGGTGAAGATGGGGACATGGTTCTCCTCAGTGAGGTCCAGTCCTCTCTCGGTAGCACCACACTCCTCCAAGTATGTGAATATTCTTATGCAACACGGATCACACATGTGACCCTAATCCTAGTCACATTCAAAAGGGAGCTGGGATGACTGTAGAATTCAAGGTCAACCAGCCTGGGTCAAATCCTGGCTCTATCAGTTGTTGGTTTGTCCTGGACAAGTTACCTAACCTCTCAGGCCTGGGCATTCTCATCTATAAACCACTGGTGGCAACACCGGCTTCACAGTACCTGCAAGGGGTGCCTTACCAATAGTCTAGCAGATATAAATGTTTAATATTTTATTTTCTAATTGATCATCTGCATAAATAATTAGAAGCATTTTCATTTTCCATTAGAATTCCAGAGTCATTGTTTGTATCATTGTTTTATAATTCTGAAATAATGTCCTTATCATTTCATAAATTTTTATTAAAAAAAAACAAAGGTATCTATGGATCCATGGCAATCGCTCTTTCTTATTAATGGTAGGGGGATGTCAAAGAAGTTATGCTTTATATTCAATAATGGCAGCAAACTATAAAGAATGACCAATCGCCTCCAGCCCTCATCAACAACTCAAGGGAAAAAAATGTATAATGAAATCCTATCACCTCTTTGTTGCATGGGGGTGTGGAGGGTTATCATTTTGTGCCTGAGGAGGTAGAGGTATTTGAATCACTTGAAAAGTTACCACAATCCCACTGAATATCTGTCAAGAACCCACATGTGGGCAGGTTGAACAGTCAAGTCCTGGTCCTGTTGGCTGGAAGAGGAAGGGACAGGTCAGGTATCATAAGCCAGGGTTCCCTTGAGACCACTGCCACTTAATATCCATGAGATCACTCGGTATAAATCATTCAACCTTTTAACTTCTCCATCTTTATCAAGAAAATAGTGATAAGATTCCACTCTTTTTTTTTTAAAGAGAGAGAGAGGGAGTTTTTTTTAATATTTATGTTTTAATATTCAGCGGACACAATATCTTTATTTGTATGTGGTGCATGCCAGGCGAGCGCACTACCGCTTGAGCCACATCCCCAGCCCAAGATTCCACTCTTTTGTTGATTTATTCATACCCTGGTTAATTCCAACCAAGCAAAGTGATACTTGCTGTCAGTCACTTGCTGCATGCTAGGCACAGGCCATCTCAACTCTTTGGGGTAGGTACCTTTGTGATCATCAGCCCTGCAAGCATCTCTCCTTTATCAATAAAGAACAGTGAGGTACTTTGCCTAAACTCACAAATCTATTCAGAGGCAGAGCTGAGGCTTGGACTTCAGGTCTCTTCTACTCTGAAGACTGTGTGCTTAACTACACCAGCCTCCTGTGGATCCACACTGTGGGGTAGATGGCTCCAGCCCATTTTACAGTGAATGAGACTCCAAGAGAAGCTGGGTGAACATTACTAATTATCTCACGTAGTGTGGAGAGGACTGAATGAGAGAATGTTTTGGAAAATACTCTGTAGACTCAGCCTCTACACAGAGATGGGCTTGTTGATTGGACAGGTGAAGATGGGACCTGTTGATGGGTGGAAATTCACACATTGCACATAGACAGTGCTGCAAAGGCTTTGAATTAAAAAAAACAAAAAGAAGAAGGAATTTGCCCATTGCTTGTCTTACTTGAACAATGCTTGCAAACAACTTGTGGTGTGTGTGTGTAAGTGTGTGTATTTAGATAAACTTCCTACGTTTTTTTGACATGGTGTAAGCATAGCCATAAACAATTATTATGAAAACTGTCAAAGTACTGTCTCATGTTTCAGGTCATAAATGACTATGTGGAGAAATTAAATTCATATACATTTACATACATATGTATTTGTATACATATATCTGTATGCACATATCTGCACACACACTATCTCCTTAGTTGTTTTCTTCCTTTAATCTTTGATGATTCCTTAGGTAGAAAGCATAGGGATCTGTGCTGATGATTAAAGATAAACTGTAAGGAATTATTAAGGCAGCAATTGACTATTATAAAGTGAACAAGTAAAAAATAAACCTGCCTTTTATTCATTGAAACAATTCATTCATTCAACAAATGTGTTCCTAAATTTAATATTCCAGGATCTCGTTAGTTTTCAAATAATTTTATGTTTTATTTTCTAACCAGAGCATAAAATAGAAATAAGCACATCAATTCAAGCTAATATTATAAAATTAACACATGAGGGTTCCCCCCCGAAAAAAAAAACACTTAAAAAATTAAGAAAGAAATGTAAAAATAATTCATTTTCTGACCATTTACCGATAACTGCTGTTAATGGTGAGCATGTTTTCCAATTGTTTTTCTATCTGTGTATCTGTGAGCATTTCAATAGTGGAAACATGGTGAAGATCCAAGGAGAATTAAATATATAGCAAATACCAGCTCAGGGACAAGTAAAAGAAATTACCTTTAGTTATGTTTAAAGGCCTTACATTATAAGTGGAAATAAGAAAAAATTGACCAAGATATTGGCCCAAATTGTATTGTTATATTGTGTGCATGTACAAATATGTAACAACAGATTCCACCATTGTGTATAATTATAATGCACCAATAAAAAATGTGGAAAAAAAATTGAGTTTTGATGTCATGTAAGCAAGAATATAAAGCCAAACCCATTGAGAAAAAACTATACACCATCATTTTCTTCTAAGAATTCTTAGTTGCTACAAATATAGAATATTTCACCATTCCCATAAAACCAATAAATAATTAATATAAACATGAAACAACCCAAAGTATCCTGGTGGGTGAATTTGCTCACTTTTCTTGACCTTTTTCCTAAGCTGCAGGCCATTTTAGCTTGCATAATGACAAATCCCAACTTGTCATCTCAGGAGCATCTCAGACTTAATGTGTGCAAACTGAGCTCTTCCTTGCCCTCCCCCACCCACTCTTCCCCTAGATGTCCCCTCCTCATCTCTTTTGTCAAACTCTTCACCCTCTTGTTGCTTGCATCAGAAATCTAGCAGTATCTCTGGTGGAGTATTCATATGTGAACATAGGGAAGTTATGTCTGATCCGTTCTACCATGTTTCCTAATCCCATCCTCTCTCCCTTCCCTTCATTCTCCTTTGTCTAATCCATTGAACTTCTATCCATCCAACCCCTCATTATTATGTGTTAGCATCCATATATCAGAAAGTACATTTGGCCTTTGGGTTTTTGGGACTAGCTTATTTCACTTAGCATGATAGTCTCCAGATCCATACATTTACCAGAAAATGCCATAATTTCATTTTCTTTACACCACCAGTGAAACTCCACATCTTGTACAACCATAAAAATGGGATCCTAGGGACTGGGATTGTGGCTCAGTGGTAGAGTGCTTACCTAGCACCTGTGAGGCACTGAGTTCGATCCTCAGCACCACATAAAATAAATAAAGGTATTGTGTTCATGTATAACTTAAAATATATTAAATAATTTTTTTAAAAATGAGATCCTAATTATGATAAGTTATGTTACATGTATACACTCTACTGTCATGTAGATCTTAAAAGAACAAATAAAAATATTTTAAAAAAAAAGAAATCTAGGAGTAATTTTTGCATCTTTCTTCTCCCTTATTTCAACAAATAACATTATTTTTTATGCTTCAAATCTCTTTAAAACACATCCACTTTTGCCTATCCCTGTGGAGCCAACTTTAGTTCTAGAGATAGGACCAGAATCATGGCACTGTCTTGCTCACTGACCTCCTTTGTCCTCTCCTGCTGGCCTTCCAGCCAAGCAGCTGATCAAGAGCATTGGACTTCCTCAAAAAAGTTCTTCTTTGGCTTCCCACCACTTTAAGGGCAAAATGCAAAATCTTTAGTGTGAACTCTAAAGTCACTCACCCACTCTCCTGGTCCCTACTCCTCCTTTGCTTTTATCTTCTACACTCTTTCACCTCCTTATCCCGTCTCACTGGCCCTCTTTCAGTTAGTTAAACATATCAAGTTCTTCCCTCCTCAGGGTCTTTGAATATACTGTTCCGTATATCTTTAATTCCCTTGTCTTGGCCTATCTCCTGCCTATTCATGATTTAGATCTCAGTGTATGTGTCTCCTCCTCAGGGACCATCCCTGAACTCCAGCTCAAACATATTTCCCCTTAGACTTTCTTACATAGCCACCATCACAATTTGTATTATATACTTGTTTATATGATTACATGTTTCATGTCTATCTCACCCACCAGATTTTAAGTTCCCAGCATTTTCTTCTCAATGATCTCTATTTGTCTTCAAGAGGGTCTTGCTACTGTATGTTCTGCACTAAGAACTGCATTCTGTGGTGAGACAGATATACCAGTGAGCCAAACCTGACATAGCCCCTACTCTCAGGGAGCCTGTGGTCCAGCACTGGTTGAACAATGGAAAAGATATCCACAGTCACACTTGCTCATGTGGACATATCTCAGGATTTGCTCTGGAACCTGAACCAGGCCAGGAAGACATTACAAGAGGCCTTTAAAGACCTTGGAAATAGCATGATGTCTTTCTTCCAAGAATACCATGAATACTTTGTAGGTATCTAAACTCCATTTGTTACTAGACTAATGACCAACATCGCTGATGCTACTCACCATGCTGTGTCTGTTGGGTATCTGGTTTCCCACAGCTGTGGGGAACTCACCTACACACATGCAGTATGTGCCACAGTTTTTGCTCAGTGTTCCCTAATTGGCAGAGATCCACTCACCCTCACACTCGTGCCATCCCAAGGAGGCTACCTTAGGTCATAATTCTAGAACTCTACAGATGCTTCTAAGCTGAGTCCAGCAGCCCCTCTACCTTGTGGCCACTGTAGGGGCAAATGTGCTATCCAGATCTTACTTAATAAGGCCACCTATGGCTGCAGCCACTGGAAAACCAGAAGAGGGAGAAATGGGATAGCTTCATCAGCCATGTGACCTTAGGCACATGGCCAAGAATGAGAAATGTCCTCTCCTTTATGCCAGAATTAGGAGCAAGGGAAGGTTCCCAAATCCTGTGAGGATACCAAAAAAAAAAAAAAAAAATGGAGCTGGAAGTTGGTCCTCTGCATCAGCTGCCAGCAGAGGTGCTAAGAGTCTGCCCTCAGCCCAAGACTCTTACACTGTTGGGAGGCTCAGAGCTATAGCCACCAAGCCAAGTGCTGGCTGCTCAGAGAGTCTGGCTTGCCCTTCACTATAGCCCATTGTGCTATGTGGGCTTGCTCATCTTCAGTATGGGCAAGAATGGGAAGGCCTGCCACCCTCTCTTTGATCCTTGCCATGTCCCTTTTTCTGACGCCTAAGTATTTTTTTAAGATGGTAGTAGCCATAACATCTGGCCATTGTCCATATTCAATCCAAAGCCTGTTCCAAGATTGATAGGCAGCAGCTCACATTCTGTCCATTCCACCTGGGCCCTTTTTTTCCACATTCTTCCTCTGCACCTGACTCAGTTGGCCAGGTATGATTTCACAGCCTCCTGGCAATTCTGGGTTTTAAGAACTCGCCTGCCAAAACCTCTGGATGCAACTTCTTTTCTTTCCCCACCTTCCTTTTCCCCTTGTCTTATAATTAGCCATTTTGCCTCATAGTTTTGAAGGCTGCTTATTTGAAATTCATCAGTGAGTTAGTCCTGTGGGAGTTATTCTCAATTACAAATTGAAGACTAATTGTGCTGCGATGACTGTTGCTCTAAGACGCCTCCGCTGTAATCACCTCTTAAATTACCTCTCACCTCTTATTGAACACTAAGTTAAGGCTTGAAAATGAGCTGAGATGTGTAGTAGAAACCCAGCGGTTGGTGAACTGTGGAGTCACACCTACATATTATGATTATTTTAAAATTCCTTTTGCTTTTCATTGGGATTTTGGATTACTTTTAAAATTGTGGAGGTAAAATTTGCTTAATGGGACAAGCATACATTTGGCTTTTACTGAAAGGAGTCTGTCACATAAAATTAATTTTTCCCCTGACCATTGTTCTGAAAAATAAATAGTTTACAAAAAAAAAAAGCTAACAATACTAGCCTCCCTGCTGCCACAAATGTTATTTTGTATATGGCCCTCATGTGTTTTCTTACTGTGCTCCTCTTTAAATCCCCAAGGGTGGGGTGAGTCGGGAGGGAGGTTCCTTTGCTGATCACAGCAAGTGATCCTATATTTTGTGCTTCTACCCTGCAGCTGCCACTGTGACAGTTAGGTGACAAGCAACAAGCTGTAGAGAGCTAGTTAGAAATTAACCTGGGAGGGAGGAGATGTAAAGTTTGTGCCCACAGAGGAGGGGAGGCCACAATGGGATAATGGAGAACAGATGGCGTCCCAAAGCATCAACCTCAGATTCATCTTCTTGAAGACTTTATCCCTAGAGCAAGTTTGACACAAGCTTAAGCTGAAATTCAGACTTTGAGTTAGGAATGTGCCTTTTATTTTCTAACAAAACATGGCTATGTGATTTTTAAGCATATATTAAAAAGTTCACTTAAAAGATGTCTTAAAATGTTCTTTTGGCCTTAATGAAATGATGATGATATATAAAAAGCCATCAGCTGACTTCTCCCAAAAAGGACAGGCAGGGACTAAGCTCATTGGGTTTGCCGTTTCTGAAACCTGTCTTTCTTCAACCCTCCAGTCATACCTCAGACAATGGCTCAACACAGACTGGCCTCAAAGACAGTGATCAGATGCCAAGGGAAATGGACAAAAGAAACATAAGGAACATGAAACCTTCCAACTTCTCAGATGCTTCCTATAATCAAGCCCCCATGCCAGGTCTCTCCCCTGGTCCTCTGCTTGGCCTCCCTCCTGCTGGCTCCCTGCCTGCCTCTTCTTCATGGGTACTACCTTATGTCCTGCACCTGCAGAGTGACCCCAGCTTTCTACTTGCTGAACCACAAGGGCCTCACTCCAACAACTCAGCTCACTTGTCCAGTTCTTCCTCTGAGGAATTCTCACTCAGGAGCAATTGCAGCTCTGAAATGACAGGAAAGAATGGTCTTACTTTCTCATCTCAGACTACTACCTATGGACATCTCCATGAGAATTTTGCCTCAGGTTAGACGTTCTCCATCCCTTACATCATACAGAGAATTAATTCCCAGTTGGAAATGGAAAGTTGATTTCCTGCAGCTGTCATTGCCACTCAGATCAACCTCAATCCTGCAAGGGAAGTGACCCATATGGAGCTGCCAAGTGACAAGCCAGAACACCTCCCCTCTCTCTGCTGACTGCCTTTGGCAACAGTGGCCATTGATTTCCAAAATTAAACTCTATTTTTATATTATAATCACCACTCATTGTGTATAGACAATTTGGAAACTATAGGAAAGTAGAAGGCAGGGGGAAACTCACCCATATTTTCACACCTAGAGACAAAGACTATTAATTTGCTGATACACAGACTTCTAGTCTTTGCATTTTATACCGTGACTTTTCTCCCTAATAAATAGAGACTGCATTCTCCTAATAGAGATTCAATTTTAATTTAACATTTTAATACATATTTTCTCCTGTTAATTAATTTTTAAATATTTTAATGTAACTGCATTATATGTAAATATGTAACAATGAGCATATAATATATTAATAATTATATCGATATATAAACATAACTGTATATTTGTAAATTCATTCAGTGGATGCATGATAATCCATTAGATAGATTAAATGAACTATCACTTGATATAAATTCTTTGTTATTATTAAGGCTCTAAATAATACTTTATGCATAAACACTTTTTAGATCTTTAGAGTGGTTTGTTTACAATGGGTTCCCAAAAGGGAGAGAACTGGGTCAAAGGGTATAAGCCTTTTTGAAGTTTCTTGATGTTTGTTGCCTACGTTCCCTGGCCTTGTAAAGGAACATGAAGGCTGTCTGCACATGGCCTGGGCCTCTTCATCCCCATGGTGCTGGTGGGCAAATGGAAAACTGTTTTGAGGCAGTCACAGAGGCTTTTGCCCATTCTGGGGGGAAGGGTTTGCTCCTCAGCTGATCTGAAAACACATGAGCTTAAAACATTTTTACACACTGCAAAAAAGGCTCACCAATGAGCACCCCTTCTGCAGAAATACAGCCTGAAGGCCAATTAGCATCCAACCAATCTACCAAGGATGTGCTTGTATGATTGAAAGACTCCTCCAGAGATATCTTACAGATGTTAAGAATAGTGATTTTTAAAATTTATACCAGTATATATACATTAAAGACAATTTTTGTTAACTATCCTAAATAACAGCAGAACAGACCTTTTACAAAACAGTCATATATGTGTGGCTGTGAATACATACACTGTATATTTATGTGCATACACATATTGTATACACACATAAGCAGACTCAAATGAACACAATGAAAATGCTCACTGTATATCTTTGGTGGAGATTTAATTTCTTCTTTTTCAACATAAAAGGCAGTTTTGAGTCACATTTTCTTCAGATAGGATAGGTGAAGTCACCTGCTGTTACTGCAGAAAGAAAGGCTCCTCTCCCTCTTTGTAATAATGTTATGCACTGATGAATGGAAGCATCGGAATTTGCTAACAAATTACTATACCTGCTGCTTGGTGCTATTGCCCCCTCCTTCTGCCTCCCAGACAAATATTTTTTGCCTATCCAAAGCCATTTGAATTCCCAGTTCAAAGAATCTTTGTTAGATGGCCAATCTGTTCCCAAGAGCATTGGAAACAACTGTGAAAAAAGACACATACTTCATATGTGGTGGCATCATGCCAGTCTGATCCCGTAAGCATTGCTTTAGAGAATGCTGGCCAATGGGCTAGCTGGACACAGCAGGCAGCAGAGGTAAACAGGACCATGGTTTAATGCATATTCACAAGGTGCCCTAATCTCCTATGAAATGTCCTGAGTGCCCACTGGATAGTTTGTATCCCTGTTAAGAGCAGACTGGTTGCAACTCCAAGGGAAGTGCACACTAAAATATTGTAATCAGATTCCTAGGGCACTGTTTTTCTCCTAGCTCAGCCATTAGAGAGTTCCCTCTGGAAATGTTATTCACATGAAAGTCTTCAAATAAAAAATATTGTACTAGGAGAGGAAGGGGTTACGAATAGATGTGCAGTCAGCCTGGAAATGTTTGAATACATGTCTCCACATCCTTATTTATGTGCACATGCATATCTACCACAAATTACATGTATACTTCAACGTGTATATTAGAGAAAAAGACACTGAGAAATGCTGCTAAGTTGTCTGTGCATGCAAGCAGAGGAAATGGTCCATTCCAAGGTTGGACAGACATCTCTGAAGGCTCTTTTAGCCTGGGTCCTGATCATATGCATAAATAGGCTTTTCACAGAGTGGATGACTAATTCATTCATCTTGATTGATAATTAGAACCGACAAAGAAGAGATCAACACAAATCATGAGGGCAAAAACATCTGGGACTCAATTTAATGAGATACCCCAAAACCTCTTTAGTGGTAATTGCATTGCAAGCACCAAATAGCTTTCACAGTTGTTTTTGCAAATGATACAAATTAGCACCCAAGATCTGAAAAGTATACTGACTGTAAAAACATTAGGGAATTTAGCAGGGCTCTGGGTGTCTTGGCGAAATACATGCATTAACCTAGATACACTCTGGCATATAATTTTGGAGCTTCTTGCAGAAAAAAAAAAAGTTAAGACTCTGAATCCTACTTCTGTTTGCACTTGAACTCCCAGGTGGGCAAGTTCATCTATGAGGCAGTTTTCTTCTTTCCCCATAGAATCCTATACCATTTTCACACAAATGCCCTGAGAATTTTTAAATATCCAAAATGCTGAAAATCTGCAGTTTAAATCCTTTTCCTCATTAGGAAATGTAGATATTATAGACAGATGGAAGGTTTTATGGGTGATTAGTAGTACTTAAAACATCCAGGAAAGCTGTAATAAGATGTAACAATTACACATCTTCTTGGATCTAAGCACATCTAGTGAGACAGTAAGGAGAGATTTTTAAAGCAGTCAGCTCTAATTTGGGTTCATTTCCTTCTTCAGCTACCCCAGCCTGAGCCCAGCCTAAAGTCAGAAAAAGGTGCTTAGAGTACAAATCCTGCAGAGGGAAGTTTCAGACAAATTGAATAATTGAATATGCCAAGCTAGAGAAGGAAGGTCTTTTATTAAAAAAAAAAAAGTGTCATCAGATGTGAAATGATGAAAGAGCATTGCTGCTCTCAGTATCAGAAATGTTCAGTCTCTCCTTCTGCTTAGTTCTATTTCCTTCTTCAAGATCTGTCTGGCAATGACACACCATTGAAGCCCAGGGATTCCAACTCTTAAGGATTTGCTTGCACTTGCACTTGACAATTAGTTCATTCTGCCTCCACTTACTCATTTCTTCCGCCTAAACTTAGAAGATGCCTAATACATATGTGTGAATGCACCTTCATCCTTTGGAATCATACTTTTCTACAAAGCATTTCTGCATGTGGGAATATTCCAAGGTCAACCAAGTATATTCGCTGAACCCATTTTACAGAAAAGATGCAGCTAAGAGAAATTAAAGTACCTCCCCAAAGTCACACACCTACTAAGATGTAGTTAGGACTTCTCATTCCTGGGTTGGTTCCTTGAGGTAGTTCAAGTTAAATGAGCAACAACCCTGCTTCCTATCTTTTGGAATGCTATAGCAATACTAATGGAGCAACTTGAGACAAATGCATTTTAGGCTCCTCATCTTTGACCCATGGGGAATTTGAGAAAATTAAGGACTTATTGGAACATAATTATCTAGCCCCATTGGTGATGATTTTAGCTGTCTTGTCAGGGATAGTGGAAAATGAGTCACAATATACAGATTGTGTATTCACAAAACCTTTCACACGAGATCCCAGGACTTAGGGTCATTCCAGGGAAAAACAGGAAAGGACAAACCATGTTGTGGTTTTTCAACCAATTGCCCTCCCCCAAAACCACAGCAGTTTACTTCAGAGAAATCAAATTAAAGTAAAAATAATTTTGAACAAAATTCAATAGGAAATGTCACCCAAAGTCTTCAAATGAACATTAACAACAGCTGAAAGGGGAGGGATAGGAGTCCTGCTTGGAGAATCCTAAAGAGACAGTAGGGATCTCATGTTTGTATGTCTCTAGTTTTTTCTTTAATTTATTTTTCTTTTTCTCTAATGCCAGTTGAACCTCCATATGTAAATCTTAGCTGTCTTTGTGCCTTTTGGATCTAGAATATAAAACAACTCTTATAGGAAGGGAGCAATTATTTAGACTTGAATATGAAACTGTAAATGACAGATAATGAAATGGTCTTCAAAGAGGCAAGTTGAAGAGAACATCTCTACTGATGCTCAGTAACCACCTGTCAGCTGGAACAGGGCTGGGGAAACTATGGACAAAGCTGGCTGCCTCCTGCTTTTTGCCTAGCCTATGGGTAAAGAATAAATAGTTTTTAACCTTCTTAAGTGGTTGAAAACATCAAAGGAAGAATAATATTTTGTGACATGGGAAAATTTTATGAAGTTCAAATTTCAGTGTACATAAAGAAGGTTTGATAGGAATATGACTATACCTGTTAATCTCCCTATTGACTATGTCTGCAGAGTTAAGTAGTTATGACAGGGACCTTATGACTTGCAAAGTCTAAATCATTTACTATCAGAATCAGCACAACTAAAGCAATCCCAAAGTGTCCAAATAATGATAATTAAAATTTGTTTTTAAAAAGATCAAGCAAAGGTGTGAAAAAAATCCAAGAAGATAGCATTAACAGAGCAACTCAGTAATAAGAAGCAATCTGAGGAAATACAGTCTGTAAACAATTACCTTCCTGCCTGATTCTCCACTCATTTGTATTATACCAGGCAAAGATTTTAAATGGAAAGTTTGTCTTATTCTGCAGGGAATCTACTAAATTTAGCACTTAGAATGAATTCATTTGAGAGATGTTTAAAAAAATTTTTTTTATCTTGTCAAATTCATTGTATCCAAAACCTAGTAAAAAGTATTCTGCATCACACATCTCACTAATATAAGTAGACACTTTTTCTTCAAAAATTCAATTACAGTATTAAAATTTGTTTCAGGAAAGATTTAAAACATTCTTTAGGTGAGCAAGACTTGAAATATTAAAAATAGCATGAAATTTAAACATGAATTACTCTTTCAGCATTAGAGTTATTTGAGTCAGCTCATTCAGAAAGAGAAATGACAGATCTTTTTACAACTTCAAAACACAATCACTAGGCCAGGCATGGTGGCACACATCTATAATCCTAGCAGGTGCAGAAGCTGAGGCAGGAGGATCACAATTTTAAAGCTAGCCTCAGCAACTCAGCAAGGCCCTAAGCAACTAAGCAAGACCCTATTTCAAAATGAAATATATATGTTAAAAAAAAAAAAAGGCTGGGGATTTAGCTCAGTGGTCAGGCAGCTGCTTAGCATGCACAAGGCCCTGAGTTCAAGTCCAGAATCTATCTCTCTCTCTCTCTCTCTCTCTCTCACACACACACACACACACACACACACACACTCCTTGGCATACATCAGTGGTAGAGCTCTTGCCTAGCATGTGTGAGGACCTGGGCCCCATCCCCAGCACTGAAAAAACAAAACAAAACAAAAACCTACAATCACTGTATGGAGTCAGTCAGAGCTGGTTACAAAAGGGGGTCCCTCAGCTTAGTCAATATTATAATGACAATAGCTTGGTTGCAAAACATTCACCAGAACATCCACAGGCCTCTGACTTGAAAACTTGCAACTGCAGTATTCCATGACAAAATCCTGTATGTGTGGGTTTGTTATTAACTCTAGGTTTGAATTAGAATTCCCTATCTTACAGCTTGGAGCTAAACTCTGTTTACAAAACAGTATTTACACTTGACTAATTTTGCAGATCAAACTAATTAAATCAATTAAACTGGTGATTAACCAAATGAAGGCTGATTGCAAAAATTAGTGGGTTTATTTTGGAGGACTGGAAGTAAGCTAATTACTGCAGTGATTACTTGAACCTGGAGTACTCTAAATATGGTATAAATTGAAACCTCATAGTGAATTAGACTGGGAATTCATTACAGTTTAAAGCACTGTTAATACTATTCAGTCTGTTCCTCCTTGGGGAAAATTCCCTCTCTCTGTGTTTTGTGTACTGATAAACAATCATTTGGATCATGTGCTTTTTGCAATATAACCCAATAAAATGAAGGACACTGAAGAAAAGTTACTTTCAGAGTGATACACATCAGCGCCTGTCCACATTTAATGTACATACGAAACACCTGAGGATACTGCTGAAAGGCAAGTTTTGATTCGGTTTTTTGTGTGGATGGTGGTTGGGGCAGAGTGGGGACATGGGGGGACGGGATGGGTATGTGTGTATTCATGCACAGGTGTGTGCAAGTGCATATGATAATGCACAGGTGCCAAGAGTCTGCCTCTCTTTCAAGATCCCAGGTGGCGTTGATGCTGCTCGGTTTTGAACCATCCTCTAAGCAACAAGAACATACACTGAAGCAAATAGCTAAATTATTAGAATTTGATTTTGATGCTTCAAAATGGGATAGAGACCAAGTTATCACCATAGTCCCCTATTAGGAAATTTGACCCACTTTTGCCAGAGATGGGTAAGCAGGCAGCCTCAGCATTGGCAGATTTCAGTAACGACTACTACTACTGGATCCTCAGTGTTTTTTTTTTTTTTTTTTTCTGTCTTCTCAGGCAGGTATGTTAGCAAGAGTATTTATGTCCATACATAATGCATTCTACTAATTGGTTTTTAAAGCATATCATTTTAACAAAATGTGAATGCAGCTGAGCATGTGGCCTGCATTTTGCTGATTTAAATATCACTGAGCTTTCGGTTCTCTGTTTTGCTTTAGTTTTAGATTTATAAGATGGTATTTACAATAATAGAAGGAAGACATTGGGTTCTGTTCAAAGATATGGTGAAGTCTCAGAAAGAGATGTGGCCTTTATGCACATTCTTAAAGGGGAGCAAGCAGCTTCCTTTTGTAGATACACAGGAGGCAAGATGTGTCTTGATTTTCGGTGTCACATCATCTTCTGAAAGGATTAATTTTCCCAGTTCATCAATGAACCTGTCTTGACATTTGGTTTCTTTCATATTGCAGGTTCATGGCAAGAAACACCTTATCCCTACAGGAAATCCCACAACCTTTAGCAATGACTATTCATTGCCGTTTGGTAAGTAGAACCCCCCGTGTGCCGGGGCAAGAAAGTGCAAATTTGAACAAATTAAGACCACAGACTGTGTTTTTAATAAGGACAGAGCTCTCAGAAAAAGGAGGCACATGTGAAGAGTTCCCATCTGTGTAACAACAACACTTGCAGGGCTACAAGAATCAGGTTTGTGTTAAGAACAGATTGCTCAGGGCTTTGATAAGTTGTCTGATGTTAATCAGAAACACTTTGGGTTGCAATTCTTGTTGAAATGCTTCCTCGATTATTTTGGATGTTACAGTCTTGTCGAAGTACTTGAATTTTTCCTTCGTGCTTGCAAACATTTAGCAAACTGCCAGCTCCCAAGTTGGAATGTGAATAACTATCCCAGAAGCTGTTGGTGGAGATGCAGAAAATGCAAGAGGTGGAACTGAGACTTTATGGATCCCAGAGAAGTGACTTTAAAAAAAATAATAGGCACTTAGGAGAAGCTGATATGATGGCCCTCTTTATTCTAAAATTAAAAGTAGTAAAAAAATAAATAAAAATGACAGGCAGGGACTTTTAGTTGAGTGAGGTTTTATGATAGCAAGCTGAGTAGATTTTGTCAAGTTGATTTAGTTGAAGAAATTTGGTACAAAAATTGATTTTTACCTTATTAAACAAACATCATCAAAATATTTCTATTAATTTACCAATTGATCATCTGAAGAATTTCTTACAAAAAACAAAAAACAAATGACCAAATAATCAACTGAGAGACTGTGTGCATGTGACAGTTGCCTTGGTGAACTCACCATTTTCCAGGGTTGCAGGTTTAGGTTTTTGTCCTCTGACTAAACTGGATCTATCTCTTAGGGGGGCAGATAACAGCGACTAAAGTATATATTATGGCATCCAGGTGTACCTATGGATAAGTAAGTCTCTAGATACCTACACAGTATCTGTTACAGAACCCAGAAGTTGGTTCATTGTTTTCCAATGAGAAGTAGACCTATCTAGAGGTCAGAATGCTCACCTGGACCTGCCCAATGCATTAATTTCCTGTCTAACGGAGCTAACAGAGGGCCAATTATCAGATGCTCATAGACATTAGGGAAAGCTTCTCTGCTGAAATAGTCTGATGCACTCTTACCTTAGTAAGGATCGCCTGACCAAAGAAGGATACCTTAAGAGGCCCATGGATGGGTATTGATGATGACTACCAGGATCCTTTTTTTAAAAAAAATTAATTAATTTCTTTTAATTAGGTATATATGACAGCAGAATACATTTTGATTCATTGTACACAATTGCAGCACAACTTTTCATTTCTCTTGTTGTACATGATGTAGTGTCACACTATATGTGCAGTCATACATGTACCTAGGGTAATGGTTTCCATCTCATTCCACCATCTTTCCTGCCTCCATCCCCACTCCCCACCCCTTCTTCCCCTTTGTCCAATCAAAGTTCTTCCATCCTCCTCCCACATTATGGATCAGCATCCACTCATCAGAGAGAATATTTGACCTTTGGTTTGGGGGATTGGCTTACTTCGCTTAGCATGATATTCTCCAACTCCATGCATTTACCTGCAAATGTCATAATTTTATTCTCTTTTAATGCTGAGTAATATTCCATTGTGTATATATGCCACAGCTTTTTTATTTAGTTGTAGGTGAACACAATACCTCTATTTTATTTTTATGTGGTACTGAGGATCGAACCCAGTGCCCCCCACACGCTAGGCCAGCGCTCTACCTTTGAGCCACAACCCCAGCCCCTATAACACAGTTTCTTTATCCATTCATCTATTGGAGGGCATCTAGGTTACTTCCACAGTTTAGCTATTGTGAATTGAACTGCTATAAACTTTTGAAATCTTCAATGCTTCTTCTCAACCCCTTTCCATATACCTCTTTCTCTTAACAGGATGCAATTATATTGATTGAGTTATGGCTTATAAATTATAACCCCATCCCAAATCCATCTTTCAAAAGTACAATCCAGGTCACCTTGACAGGGCTTTGGATCTTCTTAAACTCAGTCTCCTTATTTACTCCCATGGCTGGTCATACATGGTGTTATGGACTTTGTTTACCTAACTGCCCATCTCTGATTATGATTACATGAGAAAAGTGCTTTTTATGATTCACATGTAAAGTTGGAGGAGGAGAAATTTTTCCTAGAGTGACTTTATCTCCCCTATTCTATCTCCAAGATACCCTATAAGGTATTAGAAGCACTGCTTTTTTTAAAAGGCAGCCCAGAACTTTTGCTTTTATGTTTGCATTGGCTGAGCATTAGGACTTTTATCTTGCTAACTGATTCCTTATATTATTCAGGTGAGTAAGTGGTTAAATAAATGAATCAAGGACTTGGATACACAAACTGTATTAGAATTCTTTTAGGTACTATCAGCTAAGATGGCCCTTCCTCAGAGGTTTCTCTTCTTGATCACAGTTCCCAGGAATGTTTTCTCTTGAAAGCTGATGGACTGAGCCTCTGTTCCCACATCTATCTTCTGTGGCAAAGAATTCAGGTAAAAAATAAATTTGTTCGGTTTAGATGTAAACTCTCACCTCTCCTGCCCCAGTTTGAAATTAACAAAGCCTACTTAAGATTTCAACCAGGTCACTCTTCAACACCTCTGCATTTTTGCTGGGTGCACCATTCAAAATGCTAAGCCAATTTGCATTTGATTACTTGACTACTTCAGAAAGTCATCCAGGAATTAAATTACAGTATGGGAAATAAATACAAACTAGGTAAATAGCACAAGATAAATTACAATATAGGGACACATGGACATACCCACTGGAAGAATAGCAAACATGCAACCAGTTAAGAAATGTGTAGGAATTTACAGGGAAAATATTTAATATTAGGAGTGCAGTCCCACTTAACCTGGCCATTGGGAAGATTCTTTTCTGAGTGTTCTTCGGGGGTCTGACTTACATAGGGTAGTCAGTCAATGAACTCAACTTGTAGGCAAAATGATTATTTTGTCCTTTACTGTTTGCATGATTTCAGATGTGAAAAGTAGCAGAGAGAATTTCTCTTTCCTTGAGACCCTGAGGAAACTGATCATGACATTTGGAAAAGTTTCACAAAGAAGCTTTGGCCCAGGTACATTCAAGCAATAGTCTGGAACATCTTATGTGTGAGGCATCTTGTGGGGTGCTGGGGAGTTATGATAATAGTGACTCCAAGATTTTGCACCTGGAGAACTGTGATGGGTGAGATGCTGCTGAGGGAAATGGACTTACAAGGAGGTGCCCTGTTTTAGATAAGCTGGGATGTTGGGATGTTGAATTTCAGATGTTCAGGACAGGGCTGTAAAGATGTTTTATGCAACGGGGTCATATCAAGCTGTCTGAATTCTATGTAGTACTCCAACTGCATTTAACAAGTTTTCATCACATTATAACTAGACCATTATTAACAGGTAAGCCTTTTAATTCAGAAATTCATGATAGCTACATACTAATAGAATGATAGAAATGAGGGGGCTGCTTTCCAAGAGGAAACTGGAAAGGAAACACTTTGCCTGACCTTTGCCTGAGCCAATCGTAAGTACAATATTGGAAAAGACCAAACCCAGAGGAAGTAGCACTGGCTTGGAAAAAGAGAGGTGAACCCTTTTTCTGACCAGTAATGTCCTTAGGTGAGGAGCTGACCTCTCTCCACTTTCTGCCCTTTGTGCAGCGCATGCACGTAAACACACACACACACACACACACACACACACACACACACACATCCCACATACATATTCTCATACACGAATCCCTCCACCCCATCCTACCCCATCCCACCCTAAAATTGCTCTTAGTCTTGGGTTGAACTACTCTTGAGAAGACTTTAAAAGGAAAGCTCTTGTAGAGATTCTACTGCACTTTGGGATTGAAAGGACACTAAGATTCATTTCCTCAATTTCTTATTCTGAAATAATTTTATATTTACAGAAAAGTTGCAAAGATAGTACAGAGAGCTTTTATACACCTCTCGCATAGTTTCTCCTAATGTTTACATTGAACATAGCCATAGGACATTTCTTAAAACTCAGTGGAAACATGGCCAGAGATGTAAGGTCTTCTGGACCCCATCAAATAACACCATGTACTAATGTGTGTGCTCACCACTAACACCAAAGCCTCCCACCCTTGATGAGAAAGTCAACATCACAGGAAGCTCCAGCAATGAGAAAACCAGTGATCACAGGGGGCATGAATACCCCAAAGTCCAAATGTTTAGGACAATGAACTAGACACTAGTTGGCCAACCAAAGGCAGTTTTTAGATCCTGTCTTTTATGGACAAGACACAATCACTATTCATCATTTTCTAAGTACAATCCTTTCCTGGAAGATATTGCAGTATTATTCAAAATGTGCCAAAATGGGCAGGAGATCCCAAGAGTAATTGTGAGTTATGAGGTCATGGGGACCTCATTGCAAACTATTTGCAAAACTTAATTGGGGTAATAAATAAACTAAGCATGTAAATTAGATTGAAGACTACAATGTGAATTAGAAGGAGGCCATTAGCCTGCCTAGTCAAAATGCCTTCTTTCTGTTATGTAATATTTGCTGAGTTGAACTGTTAATCAGGGGAGTATTAAATTCAGATATCCTAAAATTTCACAAGTAAAATAACTTGGAAATAAAACCATTTTATGAGATCCTTTCTGGATAAGGGTGTGAACTTTATTTTTTATGATTAGGTACTTAGGTACTTTTCAAATAGAGAATAGTCTGGCAATCGCAGCTGAACGTACCTCTTCCCTGGGGTGCAAAGTCATCTTAGCTAGCGTACTTAGAAGCAAATGAAGAAGAAAAAGAAAAAATGGAAGCTCAGAAAGAAACCATCCCAATCGATAAAAACAAACAGATCTGTAGGCTGAAAATGGGACTGTCACCTGCTCCTTTTTTTTTTTTTTTTAAACCAAATGGTCAAAAATAACTTCAGGCCTGACTTTTCTCTTTCATATACCTGAAGAATGAGTACAGGGGCTCCTGGAGGTAAATATAAATATAAAAAAGAGAAGAAACCAAAAGCCCAAACACTGCATCTAATCATCCTGCCTAAGTCAAGTCTTACAGCGGCTTTTTTTTTTTTTTTTTTTTAAGCAGTTGATTGAATGAATACAAATGCCTCTCTGTTGTCACTTGGGATGCCACTTGATATATCCCATTTTCTAGACTCTAATTATTCCATTTGTAGACATGAATGCCATTTAGATGTGAGCTAATTCAGCATGGTAACTCAATTAGATTTGTACCGACTTGGATTTATGAAACATCAATGGGTTCTTGGTGAGACCAATGGGACTGCGGGTGATTCATCCCCAAGTCTCACCGACACAGCCTCTCAGGAGCTCAATTAAACATGCCAGCCATGAGGATGTTTTTTAACTGGAATGGTTCACAATTAAAATAAAAAAGATTTCTGTGTTGCTTGGTGTACAGGGCCCAGCAGAAAAGAAAGACCTGTAACCACAGGGACCAAAGTTTTCCTGTGGGTGGGCTACATGTCCTCTCCATCTCCACTAGCTGGCCTCAAAGCACCCGTGTGGCCACATTCAGTCATTGACCTGTGTGTCAAAGGCCAGGGAGCTTCACAAGTGCTCACATCCAAGGGTACTCAATAAGTGTTGGTTGAACTAAATTGCTAAATTCATCTTAGCGCCTCTGCATCTTGATTCTGAGAGCTGAAAGACCCATGCTGAATACCAAATCAAGAGTTATAAAAACAGGAGAAATCTCCAAGTGATGAAAATTACATTAACTGTATCTTCAGCCTAAAAATGTGCCCAATGATAAGAAAATGGGGGAAAGGATTTAAGCCAGGACCATCCCTGAACGATGGCTTATAAAAATTGTTCTGAAAAGAAATAATATTACCATGTAACTCTGTGCCAGGATCAGGGATGCAGGCATGCTCCTGCCAAGTAGAACACCTCTTCCTGGCAGAGATTTACCTCTTCACTGTGGGAGGGTTTGATGATTAAAGAATTCACTGGTCCTCAACCTGGACTTGGCACAGGGGACCTAGTTAGAAATGGAGGAATTCGTGCAACAACCTAATAACGCAAACTCCCTTTGTCAATGATGAAACACTTTGGAAATGTCTGTTATTGTTTTCCTGAATAAAGTCTTAGATAAGAAAGACACTGTATTTGTTTTTCCAAGACCTGAATGAGGGGCAACACAAAGGCAGAGAGATTCAATTTTATTAAACCTCTCTTTTTTGCCCACTCTCAATTTAATACCTAGTATGTGTTTCTATTGTGAGATATTATTGATGATTATGATGATTATTAGTTGAAGGATAGTGTAGAAGAGGCAATTATAGTAGTCTTAAGTGGTAAGCAATTAGCAGTAATGGTAGTAAATACTAAGAAATAGTAGTAGTCACAGTAGTGATACTTGGTCAAGAATTATAGGTAGCATTTGTCCTGCATGTTATAATTTTCAAAATTATAACTGTATTCACCAATTGAATCATTTCATCTCACAATGCTTCTGCAGAGCAGATGTCATTTCCTCCAATCTACTGCTGAGGTTGTGTGGTTTGTCTAAGGTCATGCAGTTAAAAATCCGTGAGGCTGGTATTTCATCCTTTAAGTTCTTTGCATGTGGTGTAGCAGAAAAAGCGTGGGTTTTAAATCAGAAAACATTGTCTTACTTTCTAGCTTTATCATGTTGACTCTTTTTAAAAGTGTTGATGGATTGGGTGCCATTCTTAAGTTTGAGATGGATAAAGGTACCCAAATTTGGTCCCTGAAACTATTCCATGAGACCGTCTGATGATACTGGCACAACATCTGAAGGCTGGAGCACCAAATGGGATTGATGCTATGCAGAGAAAGCACTTCTTCAAGTCTATGCCCCTGTATTCCTTTCATCTCTAGGGAGCCTTGGATTAAACTGGAAACAAGGGTTAGGACTCCCTCTTTTCATGTCTGCTTTCAACTCCCCAAAGCAATGGTCTCTGCAAAGATTTTTGGAGAAACACCTGAAAGAAAAAGACCATGGGTTTACTTGTATTCTGCCCCAATTGTAATATGTGTAATTCACTACACTGTTGCTGTGTCCTCCCAGCACAAGCAACTCACCCTGGCTCATTTTTATTCCAGGAAATGCCACCTGGGCTAGCAGAGGAGAATATTAGAAGGAGCACAGTGCTGGGAGTCTGAGAAGCTGAGCCTCCCCATCCTGTCCTGTCACCAACCTCTGTGGATCCAGTTCTGCCACCCACTGGCTAGGCAGCCCTGGGGAATTCACCTGCCTCCTCCAGCCTGTTTTCTCCAATTATCCTCATAGTCCTCAAAACCTTTTATAAGCATTACAAAAAATTATTATTTGTAGAGAGATTTGGAAACCATGTAACCTATGCTTCCTGTACTTTTTCCAAGGGACACTGTACCACAATATGCTATGTCTTAAAAAAAAAAGTCCTGCCTGGCATGGTGGTACATGCCTGTAATCCCAGAAGCTTGGGAGGCTGAAGCAGAAGGATCACAAGTTCAAAGCCAGCTTCAGCAATTTAACAAGACCCTAACAATTTAACAAGACCCTGTCTCAAAATTTTTAAAAATAAAAAAAGTACTGGGATGAAGCTCAGTTGTTAAAGTGTCCCTGGATTCAATCCCTTGTACCTATTCCCCAGAAAATACTCTTTAAATGCCACATTTTAGTGCTCACCACAGGGTACTTTGGCATATTAAAGAATCTAAGAAAGCCTAAGAAATTAACTCTGTGGAAATCTGTTTAACACAATGTTTTACGACCTATTTGACCACAGAACTCATCTTTCATTTAATACTTAATACCATGCTGTGCTACAGTCAGTACTAAAGAGCGAATCATCATGACTCAGTCTCATGTCTGTGTTGGGCAGCCCCCACCCCCCATCCACCTCAGCTTTCTTCTGTGTTCCCAGCTTTCTTAAATGTTAGCAGAGGTGATGACCAGCAGCCCAAGACTTTTATGCTGCAGCTTGAGAAGTCAGGAAAATGAGCATTTTCTTCCCAAATATTCTAGAAATAGTACAGATCTCATTGACACATCTTGAGTCATAGGCCCAATCTCGAAGGTACCCCTTAGGGCTACCGGAATGAATCCTTTCATTGGTCAGGCCCAGGCCACACACTTATTTATGGATGTGGGAAGAGTCAGTCATATCTAAGCCATTTGGACAGAAAATAAGAGAGAGTGATTCTCCAAGAGTGATGTTACAAATGGAGGGTGTTGTGGTAGTGAAGGAATTCTAGGTAGGCAAAACCAACAGGGGCACTAGTCATTTTGTCTCCATTGTTCCTGTTTTCAAAGACAGAGGTTTGTAAACTTTAGTGTACCTCAGAATTCCCCACAAAAATTATTAACATACTCATTTCACCTCCAAGATCCTAATTCCATATACTCAGGAAATCTGTCTCCCCTCTCCCCTCAAATATACAGGTAGTTCAAGTACTATATCTTGAGAAATGAGGCCAATAGGAAAAACCTCCTTTTTTCTTTCTTTCTTTCTTTCTTTCTTTCTTTCTTTCTTTCTTTCTTTCTTTCTTTCTTTCTTTCTTTCCTTCTTTCTTTCTTCTTAGTTTTAGGTGAATACAATACCTTTACTTTATTTTTATGTGGTGCTGAGGACCGAACCCAGTGCCTCACATGTGTGAGGCAAGCACTCTACCACTGAGATACAACCTCAGCCCCTGGGAAAACATACTTTTAACAGTTCTAAGTCTTTAATACTTGTCAAAATTACCTGTAGTGTATTTTCAGAATCAATGCCTGCCTGTGAATCTACCGGACTGACATTTACAGAGATGAGGCTGATAAAGTATGGTTTGCCATCGATCCACAGGTGTGTCCCATGGGTACAAACTGCAGTTCAGCACTTCCCAACTTTTACTGTGACTAGGAATAAGCTGAAGATCTTCCTCAACTACAAATTCTGATTCAGAAGCATTAGAGTGGGGCCTGTGACTCTGCATTTCTAACAAGTTCTCAGGTGCTGCTGCTGCTGGTCCACAACCTATACTTTGATCAGTGAGACCCTTAACTCTGAGGACCACTGTGTGTTTGGCTTGCACATTTTAAGGTTGTGTCCTTAAGGGTCTACCCACCCACCAGGCAAGCAGGAAAGGGTCTTCTAGTGGGATTTGTTCACACTGACATCTCTCACTTCCTTCTGGGATGTGTGAAGCTCTTCTTTAAGAAGCTTCCAGAGAATACAGTCCAGACCCAATGAGCTGGAGTACACACATGCACATTTTCCATTTAACTGACTCCTCAGTGCTCCAAATCTCATCTAGACTCTGGAAAGATAAAGAAAAGTGAGGCAGGATCCCTTAGGAAGATCCCTCAGAGGGTGAGCAATGTCCTGGTTTACCTGGACCATACTGTGACCCTCACAATCAGTTACACTGTTTCAGGGAAGAAGACAATAGACCAATAACCAACACTCAATGTAGCAAGCACAGATGAAGGCCAGTTAAGTGAGGCTGAGGGCCAGGAAAAGCAAGGTTAAGCTGGCTTTGGAGGCTGAGTTGTGTTTCACCAAGTTGGGGGCTGAGATGAAGAGGAAGGAGGGCATTGAAGGCTGAGGGAAAAAACTTGTGGGAAAGTACAGACATCAGCACATGATGACACCCTACCTGCTCTGAGCTATTGACCTGTTCTGCGTGCAACCCTTTATGTGACAAAGTTCAGTAATCTATGCAAGCACCGTGATTCACTGGAAAGAGGATTCTTTCCTCTGAATAAAGTCACTCAGGTCACTTCCTGTGAGTGAATAAATAAAGCCCCATGCTGTAATTCTGCTAACATTCCTGTTTTCTTGTAGCCAGTTCCTTTATTTAGCTTGGGAAATGGATACTTTTCATGATTTGTTCCTAGATATTCTTCCTGGCTATATTTCTGTTCCCTGTTTTGGTTCATTCACCTGTTCAATAATGATTTCTCCTACACTCGTGCCCTAGAACAGTTCTAAGAACTTGTGATAAATCAGCAACCACTAACCAATCCTGCCCTCATAGAGCCTCCATTATAGAAGGGTAAACCAACTATGGGCAGTAAACATTGATAAAGAAAATTACAGGGCTGAGGATAGAGCTCAGTGGTAGAACAATTTCCTGGCATGTGTGAGGCCCTGGGTTCAAGCCCCAGCACTGCCCCCTCAACAAATAAATTATATAATCTTACAGGTTATAAGTGCTTGGAGAAAAACTACCAAATGGTCATCAGGAGTATCCCATTACTTACTTCCACATCATACCGGTGTGGAGTAAGACATTTCTAATGGTGTGAATCTTGAGCAGACCCCCTGAAGGAGGTGGGGGAACAATCCTACAGATCTCTGAGGGTATCGGGAGTAGCAGTGCAATGGTCCTCAGGGTGCCTGGTGTGTGCAAGGACCCATGAAAAGTCCAGTGGATTTGGAGTGAAGTGAATGAACAGCTGCACATCATAGGGAGGAAGAAGAGGGGTGTGGACATGGGTCTGGGGCCAGTGTGAGGATTGACACTGAGGGGGATTCGAGTCCTTGGAGGCATCTGAGGCAAGAAGGAAAAACATGAGCTGACTTTTAATTTTTCAGCATCACTCTGACTACTATGCTGAGAAGCAACTCATGGGGGCCAAGCGTGGGAGCAGGAACACTAGTTAGAAGCTGTCACATTCCCTGGGGAAGAGAAGATAGGACTCTAATGAGGGTGGGTGTGGGTAGAGGGGAGAAGAGTTTTGTGGATCCACCAGTTTCCTCACAGTGCCCAGAGAACTGACTCTCCAGCTACCTGGTGACAGGTCTTGCTTTCCTCCAAGGACTTCATCTTCATCAGCTGAAAGGTGCAGACAGTAATACCTGCCCCTCCAGACTCAAAGAGGTTCTGGTGAGAATTAAGTGAGGTCACAGCTTTAAAGGACATAGAACCAGGCAGGAAGGCAATCACCAATGAGTCAGCACCCACCAGCTAGATAACAATCTGCCAGTGCAGAAAAAGAAACACTGTTCTCATGAGTGGTTCAGATAATATGCAAAAGGGTGCCACTGAACTTACAGATTAAGCCCTAAATCATGGACTGAGAGGAGACATTTATGATCATCTGGTCAAACACATTTCTCTCAGTTAAGGAAACTGAGGCACAGAGAAAAAAGGCACCAGGGCACCCCACCGGTGCTGGGTCCATGCCGAAGTTCTATTTCTGCATCTTCTTCCTTTACCATGCAGCCTATTGTAACGTGGTGACAAATGCCCTAATCTCAAAAACTCATCAATCAGAGTTATGATCAGAGGAAAAGGAGATGGCTCTAAATTATAAGATGCACAATGGCTTTGCAGCTTTCACGACTGACATAGAATTGGATCTTCCCCCAGATTTACAGTTCTTGAACTTCCCTGTATTACAAGTCAGGATGCAAAGGCTCAGAGCAGCTTAGCTAGCAAGTGGCTGGGAAAGGATTCTAGCTCACATACATCTTCTGACCCAGAACTGGGTGGGGTTTTTTTTTCCCCTGAATTTAATGAAAACCTTTGAAGAGAGCAGAAATTGGTCTAATTTGGGGGTTTTATCTCTATTGTTCTACCCTAGATCCTTCAGCAGAGGAGTCAAAAGAATATTTGTATTTGTGGGAGTGTAGCCTACGGCTTATTAGAATTATGAGCTTTAACCTAGAAGTTTTAACACACTTCCTGTGATGCTTTCAAAGTGATGAGCATCAACTTAAGCTGAAAAAAATATTCTTGAGCCAAATTTGCAGACATATTTTAGATAATGGTAGGAAGCATTCTGTAAGTGGATGCCTTACAGAACTGTCTGCTGTTTTCTTAACTGTATGTGGAAGGCAGTGCGGGAAAGAGCCAGTGTGTGAGATGAGGAAGTATTGGAATTTGGTGCAGAGACCACAGGCAAACTGCTGAAAAAGTAGAACTAAAAATGTCGTCCTTGCTGTTCATCTGGGGTCCCTGATAGGTTCTTTGGTTTTAACTTTTAAGCAAAGTATTTGTTTGAATCAAAAGCTAGAGGAAGATTTCAAAAGGCAAAAAAAGTACCTGTTAGAACATAAAACACAGTGGAAAGACCTTGACGTTGGAAATGTCATCATGTTCCTGGGAGCGAACCAAGGCTAGATAGATGAGGGCTTTGAATCCGTGAAACACATGCAGACTTCTCCATGAACAGAGGCCTGGAGCTGTTCCCTTGCAAGTCCCTGGGCCACATATTGGGGGTCCTCAGGCTATAAACCTGGGGGGTAAGCCTCAGGGAGCACCCTTGCCCTGAGAGCTACCATCCTCTCCAATTTCTGGGTGTGACCATGTTGTCACTACTGAGCTTCCTCTATGTTTCCCAGAAGGACTGAAGTACCATCATGAACACAGTCCAAACCTTCCCAAACCCTCCCCTTCCCAAAGCATCTCTCTGACCAGCTGGTGGCTGGAGTCCACTACTGGCCGGAAGTCTCTCCAAGCACCACCACACTGCCACCTTCTGGCACTTCAGGTATGTTCACACTCACCAGGCTCTGGCCCCATCCTCTCCACTCTGTGGCTAGACTCTGAAGGGGTATGATGCCTGCTCACAGGGCTCTACCCTCCTGGGGGATGTGGATTCTGGTTGCAACCTAAAGTGGGGTGAGCTCCTTCCCTCACCCATTCTCCACCCTGAAGTTCCATTCCATTGATGTTCCATCAAATTTTTGAAGCTGTGTAAATTGAGGCAATCAACAACATTAGTAGTAATTACTATAATTACCATTCATTGAATATGGCTTTATTACTAGCTGTATGACCTTAGACAAGTTATTTTACCTCTCTGATCCTCATTTTCCCATCTACAAAATGGGAGTCATAATAGTACTTATCTTATTCAGAAATTAGTAATTGAGTGGCTACATGTGCATATTATAATTCCAGTCTTAAGTAATATAGTGTGTGTAAAGTGCTTTGCAAAACACCTGATATACAAGTATTTGATTACCACTAGCTGTGAAATTTCTGCAGGGGTAGGATGTGTAATCATTAATTAACCTATAGTACTATGTACCAGGCACACTTCCAGTGGCTTTATGTACATTATTAATTTGAAAACTGGCAAATAAAGCAGTATTATGCCCATTTCACAGATAATGAAGAAGCTGAAACTTGTGTTGATGCCTCAAAGCTGCACACTTAGTAAGTGGGTTAAAGGCTGGAATTTGATTCCTGGTGAGATGGACTCCAAGCTTGACTTCTTAAATCATGAAGATGTGGATGATAGTAAAAGGCTTGAATGACAGCTGATTATAATAGTGGGCAGGTTGGTAGGCAAGGATCTGGGCTCATCAAGAGTGAAAATTGCAAACAGCATTTCAGTGCAGAGGAAGATAGGGTTACTTAATCTTGCTTGATAATAGAAAGTCCAAGGAGAGAATTTTCACTAGTCTTTTTTTTTTCCTGCTTATCAGAGCAACACAAGAACAATTTGGAAAAATGCAAAATGTAGTTTACTCCTAGTTTTATTTTACTCTTCTATTTCTATTTGCTCTTTGTCTCTTTCTAACTCATCCCATTAGTTCATACATTGCCAGTGTGACTGTGAAGTGCTACAACCTTTTGGTGAAAAAAATCTGGTGATGGCTGTTGGGATTACAATGCATATACCCTCTGACACACCAATGCTGTTTTGGGGTCTCTAATTTAAAATAAAAAATAAAACACCAGTATATACTAGGCTATATGAGCAAGTACATTTCTTATAGCATTGCTTGCAGTTGACAAAAACAAATTAGAAATAAGACAATATCATACTGATAAGCAAGGGGATACTTTGATAAATTGTCACTGAGTCTAGGGACCATTATGTGGCTATTAGAAAGAATGAATTAGATTTCTGTAGAGTGACCTGAATAAAATAGTCTTAGAAACTTAAAGCTTAGCATTTGGAAGCCGAATCTATTTCGACAAAATATGAAGTAATAGAAAGGTAAAAGTTTATAAAAATACATTTGCATATGTACAGCATTAGAGAGACATGACTCAATAACATGCTGTATAAAATGCGTAAAGGTTGAATATCTCTAATCTGAAAATAAGAAAAATGCAGAATATTTTCAAATTCAAAACTTTTTGGGTGAACAAGTAGCTTTTGGAGCATTTTAGAATTTGAATTTTGGGATGCTGAGCCAGTAAAGTCTATGCAAATGTTCTAAAATCCAAAAATTCGGAAACATTTCTGACTCCAAACATTTCAGATAAGGGATATTCAACCTGTATAAGGATTTCTATCAACTATAAACTACATGCAACCTGACAGTATGGGAACAAGAAAGCATGTTCTTTCAGGCAGGTCTAGAGCATGCGAGGGGGAAAGAGGTAATCCTGCACTGTTTCCAGATAATCACATTTGGAGAATCATGTATTAAAACAATATGTTCACCAGGGTAATGAGAGTGAACTCAAACCCTTGGAGAAATAGCTGAAGAAACTGTACTTCTTTGTTCTGAAGATTAGCAGACTCAAGGGACACACTAATTGTTTCCAAAATTCATGTCACCTGGAAGAGAATATTAGACTTCAGAGTTAAACTTAGAACCAGTGGGAGAAGCTTAACTTCAACAGGAATGAAGCAGAGCCCAACATAAGGAAGGAATTTCCGACTCTTGGAGCTGGTCAAATGTAGCACAGACGGCTTTCACTGGAGGCCCCTGTCACCACCTATCCCTCCCTATCAGTACTGAGGGGACCTGGTGGAATTAGCAAGAAAGGGGTCAGGTATTTAATGGCAGTGGTGTGATGCCTAATCCTACTTCCCCACTCATCTACAACCCTAACCAGAGAACATCTGAGCTTTCCAGATCTGGTTTTCAGTCCTGAGAGATTAGGACAGGCATTGTAGAAAGATGCCTCTTAACCAGCTCTTGGGTCAAACAGATCCGGATTTAAAACCTTCCTCCACCACCTGCTCGGTGACTCAGGAAAATTACTAAAACTCTTCAAATCTCAGTTTCCTTGCCTGAAAAATAGAAATAGTGTTGATTTTTTCTTCAACATTGTTATAAAAGTACTAGGTAAGACAATAATCCTTATGATGTGTTCCACACATGATGAATCATACTGAATCCTCAGTAGGTATTTTTAAAGATAGGAATGGTTCTTGTCTTTCTTATTATATAGATTCATTTTTAACAGAGGAAAGCACAAGTATTTTCTAATTAATGTGGGAGAGAACTTAGTCTAGAAACCATTGGGTAAATTATAAAGAATGAAGTATAAAAAGACAAAACATTTGTTCAAATCCCTTTATAAAGAGTAGCTTTATTTAGTTAGTGAATTAGCTAGTTGAATTGTAACAAATTTGGCATCCTTAATTGCTAATTATGAAAACAGAGAGGGTTATACTTAAGGGCTCTGTCAAAACTGATTTATCACCAGGTTGGTGGCACATTCCTGTCATCCCAGTGACTTGTGAGGCTAAAGCAGGAAGATCACAAGTTTGAGGTCAGCCTCAGCAGCTTAAAAGTAAGACCCTGTCTCAAAATAAATAAAAATGTCTGGAGATTTATCTCAGTGCTAGAGTGCCCCTGGGTTCAATCCCCAGAACCAAGAGATGGAAGTGTACAATTCATCAATTATCCATTCTTTTTATTTTATAACATTGAGGCAAATAAAGAAAATATTAACAATCTTCCTCACTCCCATCCTTACCCAGATAATCAGTGTAACATATGATTTGTATCTTTGTACCCTTTCTCTATTCCCATGCAAGAATATAGGTGGGGTTTTTTTTCCCAATTAAAAAAATGATACTATTGGGCTGGGGTTTTTGTTCAGCAGTAGAGCGCTTGCCTAGCACATGTACGGCCCTGAGTTCAATCCTTAGCGCCACATAAAAAAATAAATTAAATAAAGGTATTGTTCCCAACTACAACTACAAAATAAAAATATTTTTTAAAAATTAAAAAAATGATACTATAATAAACATATAGCTCTCAAACTTTTCTTCTTTTAATGATACATATGCCAGATATGAGGCATGGAGATGTAGTAACTTGTCCATGGTCACACAACTAGTTGGAGGGATTTGAACTGGATGAAGATGGCCCCAGAGGTTGAACCACTTCAAATGACTGGCCCTGGCAGATGAGGAGAAGACTGAGACAGCACCCAAGGGAGCAGGTCAAGGTTCAGAGGAGAAGATAATGGAAAGAAATACAGTAGCCCACAGTGACTTGCCCTCTTCCTTCTGAACTGCAGCTGTGCTGGTGAGAAGCCTGTTCCTTCAGGAACAGGAGCCACTCCCTCCAGTCTCTAGTCTCCAGTCTTCAATCTCCAGCAACCTCCAGTCTCCCATGTTGGGAACAGTTGCTTGGGGAGAGGTTGGGGCTTGACCATTTTCTTTGGGCATAACCCAACTGCTCCTCCCTGGCAGACAGCTGTGCACTGTGACGTACACATGGCTTTCATACTGAGCAGGCACCTGCTTCTGGAATGTCAGTGTCAGTTTGAAGACTCTTGGGTTGAGGCTATTCTCAGTATCAGGTTAGATAACATTAAAACCATGTGTGTAGGGAGTGGGGATGTACAGATGTGCCAAGCAAATTGGGACGTTAAATGGCTCTTTTAACTAAAATTCAGACAGAAATTTTAGATTTGTTACAGAATAGTCATTGAAAATGGCAATGAATAGCTCATTATGAATTGATCCCAGCCTGTAGGAAATTGCCACTTATAATTCACAAATCACTTTCTTTACCTTCTCTTCCCATTTCCATTCCACTTTCATCTTGTGACAATTGTCTTTTTGCTTCTTGACTAAAAGAAAAAGAAGGAAAAAAAGCTCTGCTCATTAAATCCTTACTGCATGATTATGAGATGCACATTGAAATTCTGATGTTCAGGTTTGTAAATAAAATCATGGAATTGCTATTTGTCACATGAATTCAATTTGATTCAGCAAACATCCAAGAATGCCAATATGTACCCTGCAGGGTACTAGGAGTTGGGATACAAAGATCAGGCACATTCCTTCCCCAGTAGGAGAAGCGTAGACAGATCATCTATAGCATGGCATGCAAAGAACAGTGGAAATGTGGGCACACTGTGGAGGAAGCAGGAAGGAAATTGGCAGGAGATGTGAGGGAAAACTTTCTGGAAGAAGGAGTTGTGTATTGGGGTTTTGAAGGACAAATAAGAGTTTGATAGTCAAATGAGAATGGCAAGTCAAATGGAAAGGGCTGATGGAAGAAGGAAAGGACAAGAAGAAAATAGGATTTTAGGGGTTAGGGTCTAACCATTAGTACATTGCTTTATTTAAAAAAATTTTATTGAAATTAATGTTGCAAGTGCTATTGTTTTAAAAATCCAATTTATTTAATTTTCTTAACAATTAAGAAGATTATTAGTCTGCAGAAAAATTAGAACTGACCTCAGAAATCAAACATGCGCGCGCGCACACACACACACACACACACACACACACACACACAGCCGCCATCCCACAGCAAATGGTATAAGACCAAAGTAAAGAACTTTGGAATACATATGTAATTCCCTCCTCTAGCAATAAATCCTCATGCCCAAAGGAGACTGGGCTTGATTATGGCATAGGCAAGAGGGATTGCTCTAATTATTGTGCCCTTGGGTCCCCTCATCCATGTGTCCTTTAACCTCCACATCATCCTGGGGGGGGGGCGCATTTTGCTCTCCTCATGTTCCATATGAGGCTCCAAGAGATCAGATTATTTATCCAAATAATGCTGCTGGTAAAGTGAAGGAGCTGGAATTTGTCCAATTCAAAATCTGAGGTTTCTATATTCTGCACCTTTGTTTCTTTCTTTTTTTTCTTACTACTACTTGTTTATTATTATTATTATTTATTTCATACATGACAATAGTGGTGATTCTGCACCTTTCTAGAGAAGGATCAGAGAGTGCCAGACACCAACAATTTCCTTCAACGATTCCAAACTGGTGGATGTGAGAGCTGCAACATCTATCACCCCATTGATCCCCAGGGTCTATTTGGCTGATCTGACTGGGTGGTCCCCTTCCTCCCTCACTGCTCATGTGCATCACTCCAAGAAGCTGCACTCTCTGTGGAAGAGGAGGACGACCTTCCAGATAGAGAAGGATCGCTCTTCCATCAGGGTATGGGAGTAGCTGCAGTCCCCTGTGGAACCTCTAGACTCTCTCTCAAGGTCCAAAATGTTGTGGCTACAAGGTAAGAATCTGATGGGCATTTTCTTGGACAATTTATTACAGAGTGCAGAGAACAGAGGTGATGGAAACGATTATGTGTTCTTTGGTGTTTAACACAGGTATGTCTATTAATGCTTTTAAAATATTTATTGAACACAGTGTACTCTCTTCCTTTCTGAGTTCCCTCACCAAATGGGCCTTTAGATAGTGAAGCCCAATAGGTACAGGCCTGAATAACTGAAATTAAGCCATTCTAGAAAAAATCGGGATGCCTTTTCATTATATCCTTGATAGTTATCATTTTATAGGAGTAGAGCACTTTGGAATTCACATCCACAAGGTAGGGTTTTGTTTTTATCTTCTTAGAGGTCCTTATATTGTACCCGAGTGGTAAAGCAGCCCAGCTGTGTAGAACATTTTCTGTGCTTCCCTTTCCATTTTGCTTTCCTCTTTCCTCTCCACCCTCTTCGAACTCATCTCTCTAACATTATTTTATATGTCACTGTTAGAGGGGGGGAAAAAGGAGGGTTGGTACATAAACGCACCCTAAGGCTTGGTGACCGATGGGGACTTCCTCAGGGATCCCTTTTCAAGGTACACAATTTGCATATTTAAAAAGAAGCCTTGACAGTAGTGTTTACTTCAAAGGAATGACTCTTCAAGGGTGGAATTTCTGATGCTCTTTCTTTGCCAAAGTAACAACGATAACCATTCCTTCACTGTGCCATGGTCTCTCATGTGCCCAGCACAGACCTAACTGCACACTTGGATGTGTGATTAATTTTCACATCAATCTGCTAAGAAGGCTGATCATCCTCATCCACAAAGGGAACCACAGAGATGACGTCATAGAACCTTTTCCTAGGATGAAGGAGATCAGAATCTAGGCCTGTCTAGTTTCTCATCCCCAACCTTCTATTATACTCTGGCTGCTTCCTTAAAAAAAGGAAACAGGGTCTTCTGGTCAGGCAGGACCTCCTTGGTGATGAATGATCTCCTCTACCTGGGAGATGCAGCATATGCCTGACAGTGAGAGGAAAATCAGGCAGGGCTCTGCAGGTCCTTCAGGAATAAGTACCCCTGAATGTTGCCAGCCAGCCTGGTCATTTCTGTGGTCTACACTTTGCCCAGTTTGGAAGACTCTCTGTTACTCACACAGGGTTTCATACATAGAAGGATTTCCTCTAATGAAAGAAGCAAGAGCTGGGACCCAGAACTTTGGACTTATTATGACATCTTAACGCTGACCTGTACCAATAAATTATTTCATAGTGAGTGGTCTTTACAAATTGCCTTCAGGTGTTAGTTTAAGAGAGTGGATTAAAAGTTAAAAAGAATTTTAAGATTTAGTAAAAGGGAGCGATTGATACACATCAGGCCCAGTAATAATGCCCTACAACCCTGTCAGTTCATAGTAAAGTGACAGGAAGTAGCTGAGGGGAATCCTTGCCCCATGGTTTATGGTTATAAACTTGGTTCACTTTGATGAATCAACTAGTTTAAATTATTACAAAAATGAACTGAAAAGTTTTGCCCTCGTTCAGAATTTCCAAATGCCCCTGCAGGATAAAAAGATCCTTTTGTGGTGTCTATTTAATTTCATAATAGCAAAATGTCTTCAGAAAGCATCCTGTCCTGAATTTATCAGAGCTTTGAACAAATGTCATGATCTGTTCTAATTTGATGATTAATGTCATCCATCTAGATGTTGTAGACCTTTTCTGGTCCTCGCTATACTCGCTTCCAGATGGGGAATTTCTTGTTATAAGTATAGATTTCTAAATACCATTTCGAGAGTGAGAGGGAAAAAAAAAAAGTGTCTGCAATAAATATTGCAACCAATTAGGGTTCATCATAGTAATTTCTCTGGTTTTGTAATGTTTGTTTATTGGGTTTTGTAGGGAAATTGTTGCCATCTCTGAGATCCAGAATCATAAAAACTCCATCCTCACGTTTTCCTTCAATGGAACATTGTGGAAATGGGGAATATTTTCTTTCTTAACCAGACCCCCATCTGGATTATGAATTAGACATTGAAAGATTCAGACCCCAAACATGTAAATCTATTTGTACACATTCAAAAAAAAAAAGCTCTCATACATTTCCTAAAAACCCACACATTAATATTGCTTACTTTTCAGCGGGGGTAAATGAGGGTCTCAGAGACCTCCTCAGAACAGGCTGGAGTTAAATAATATTGCATGTTTTTCATTTTACTGTGATGAATGCAAAGCTATTAAATAACCTTTTAAAGAGTTGGTGTAATTATCTGTAAACAGTAATGTTACAAAAAAAAAGGTCAAGTTGTCCTGCCATTAGATGTTTATGGATATAAACTGGATTTATGTTTCCATAAAACAGGCACCGACTAACTAGATTAATTCTCCACAAACTAAACCAACTGTAGTAATATTTAGACACAATAAAATGATACCAATTAAAACAATTTTATTTTTTGTGTCATATTGATTAATGGCGCACTAAAATTAACCAGAGACCTTAAACTCAGAATGGTTGGCAAAAGGCATCCACATCTCAATATTATTACCAACAAGAAGAGCAGTTAAGTGAGATGGCTGTGCAATAGTATGAATATTTAATTAATAATTAGTCATGTAATTTCTCCTCAGGAATTATTATCCCTCAAACTGGTTTGTGAATTTAATTATTAGCAGCCTTTTTGTTTCCATGTCCCCTCATTACTGTCAGGATTGATGTAACATAAACTTCATTAAAAATTAAAGCAAGAGTCTTAATTACAAGGCTACCCTGACTGAAGTTAGAATTAGCCAAGTCAGTGATGTGCAAATGAGTGCATTATTTAAGAAACATGCTGGAAGTAGTTATGCTAATGTAGAGGGTTCGCAGTAGCAGACCTTTTCACTTGCAGTTGCATATTCATTAAATGCACTATGCAAATTTAATGTAGCAGTCTTAGTAATGCGTTGTTAATTTATTCAGATTTATTGAGTACGACTTGTAAAAAAAAGTACAAATTTAATTACTCTATCTAGTAGGGATGATGTTAGGAGATAGCAGAGGTTTAAAATGTGTTGAACTGGATTACTGCAGTTTGATGGAAGACGTGGTATCAAAGGACACAATTTTGATAACTGGGCTTGAAAGAATATTTGATTTACTTATGGAATGATCTAAGAAATCACTAAAATTGCACATGTTCCTTCCCAATAGGAAAGTAAAAAAGTCTCGGTTGTATTAACTTAAGAGCTAAAGCAGTGCTGAGTCCACAGCCTAATGGTCGTAATGACTCTACAGAGACCAGTAAAGGTTATGGATTGAGATCGGCGGGAAGCAAACTGTCTTTGTGGAAAGTTCATTGGCGGCCGCCCGCGCCTCCGCGGTGCGCTCACGACCCGGTGAGCGACAGGAGTCCTGGCTTCGCAGGCGGCACACCCGCCCCGGCGCCCCAGCGGGCGCTGGCTTTCAGGGTGAGTGGATGCTTGAACTCTGATTTTCCAGGGAGGCCAAACGCAGGACACGATGGACAGAGTGTGTGTTCTTAAAAGAAGTCATAAACCACGCTGGTATCCTATAGTCCCATGGGGACATTTCCTGGGTGGACGCTCTGGGACTGCCTTTTACCTATCTTCTTCATCTAGTTCTCTGGAAGATGCTGCAGTGTGGGTTTCTTGTTCCCACTGTACAGATGAGAAAACTGAGGCTGAGACTTCAAGAGTAACTGGTGCAGGTGGAGAGCTGAAATTCAAGTGTAGCCTGCAGCTCCTCCCAATCTGATTTCACCCTCAGTCCTTCCATCTCATTTCCCTCTTCCCTCTCTTTCTTCTCCCCTGCCTTTATCATCTTTGCCACCTTTAAAAAAAATATTTTCCTTATCTCTCCTCTTTTCCCTTTAGAATTCCTCTCTTCCAACTCCTTCTATTTCAGTCCTTCCTTCCATTCCTCCTCTGCCTTGCTGTCTCCCCTCTCCCTTCCCTTCCCTCTGTCCTTTCTCCTTTCCTTTTTTTCCCACTGTACACATATAGTCACAGATATGCAAAGGTGTATAGGTGGAATTTTAAAACTGAAAAGGGTTGACCTTTTTCCTCTCAAACAAGTGCTACAAACAAACATGTAGGTTAAATTGGAATAAAACTATTTAAGGTTCAACAAAGCAACCTGTGGACAACCTTCCTGGTTGAGATTGGTGGAGTGGAATAAAACTGGAAACATTCTCTTCAACCCAAAGCTCCGAGGCCATCCATCATGCACGTAGCAACTAGCAGCTACCTTGGTTTAAAACTCCCCACACATCTTTTAGGAATTTTAAGTTTCTTGGCCTTTACGATCACAAAAATGAGTCCTGTACATTTTTAATGCAATTAATATTTCATCCAGGTTTTGGGAGCTACTGCCTCAGATTGGTTGATCTTTGGAGAAAAATCAATACACCTTTTGCACAGCTCCAGTAATGAACAGGCTAAATTATTATTATTAACCATGTTGAGTACCTGGTCCTGAGCACCCATCTTTGGAGGCAGTCCAAGCTGTCTGATATATTCAAATAGTCTGACCTGCACAAATTGATTTCCATCTGATGAAAGGTATGAATTGATCACAGACTACAACTTGGTGCCTATAAAAAGATCTTCTGAATAATTAATTAATCGGGATTTTAAAAAATCAGTTAGATAACAAAGCAGGAGTTCTGGTTCTTCCATGTGAAATCTTTTCATCTTAGATCATATAAAGGCTCATCAAGTCCTGTAAGGCCCTTCCCTGTGGCTGCTCTCCTTTGCTCTATTAAGGCATGCCATTCTGCCTGGATGATGCTTATAATCACCCCCTGCCTATGGGGTGAGTGTACATGCATGCATGTGTGTTCAAAACTTGGTCACTGGGCTGCAAACTTCAGGGAATCTGGGACTGACTTTGTCTTGGGTAGTGGCAGTGGTATGCTAGTATGTGGTTAACAACCAACTTTCTTTAAAAAAAAAAAGTTTCTGTCTGTAGCTTTTGCTGATTTCCCTGGTAAATGCTCGTAATATGGTAACATATATAGAATGTCAAGCTATAGTGACAACATGAGGTTACTAAATGCAGAGTAGAGAGAACAGTCATGTACCACTAGTATGTCTACCCACTATATAGATAAAATAGATGTAAATAGTCTTATGATCATATATAGTAGTAAAATAAATAAGAAGTACTGTTTCACATACATATCATCCTTGCTTTTAATGCAATATACTTAACTGTACTTTTTTTGTGTAATTTTTTTTAACATTTGTTTTAGTTGTAGATGGACACGATAACTTTATTTTATTTTTATGTGGTGATGAGGATCAAACCCAGTGCCTCACGAGTGCTAGGCAAGCACTCTACCACTGAGCCACAACCCCAGCCCCTAGTTTTCAATAATGTCTTACAATAAGCTTACAAGATCTCCCAAAACCTAATAATCAGCTCCCCCTTACCCATGAATAGTGGGAAGAAAAAGATTTGCTGTTAAAAACAAACACCACCACATCTGAAACAAAACACCTGACTAGGGCTACCAGGGATGTTCTTATTACTAAAATAGTGCTTTATTATTTTTATTAGGGAGAGGAAACCAGACCCCAAAATAAGAATTTGAGCTGGCTTATGTTAATTTTATAGCATCTGCTAAGATTTCTGTTGTAAACAATTGGCATCTTGGAGCAGATAGCTTTTTGTTGAAGAGAGAACAGAAAAGTTTTTTTAGTGATAGCAAAGATGCAGGTATGTGAATGGCTTAGGTATATGGGACAAAAGGGAGGAGAGAATCAACTATATTCAGTTATTCTATATTCAGCCAATGAAAATATGTAGTCTTGTACCATGTACACCAGGTAAGCTGCAAACAGACCCTTTTCCGGACACTGAAAAGAACCTGGTCTGTTCCATAGCCACATCAACATATGTAGTAGCACAATTCATAATAGCTAAGCAGTGAAACCAACCTAGATGCCCATCAACAGATGAATGGATAAAAAAATTGTGGTATATATACACAATGGAATGTAACTCAGCCATAAAGAAGAATAACTTTATGACATCCACAGGTAAATGGGTAGATCTGGAGACCCTATCATGCTAAGTGAAATAAGCCAGTCCTGAAAAGCCAAAGGTCAAATGTTCTCTCTGATATTTGGGTGCTAACCCACAACAAGGGGTACTGGGGAAGAATAGAAATTCAGTGGATTAGACAAAGGAGAATGAAGGTAAGGGAGGGGGTTTAGACAGTGGAATGAATCAGACATAATTTCCTGTGTTCATGTGTGACTCTTCACATCATGTACACCCACAAGACTGTTGATCCTAATTAGAATAAGATATATTCCATGTTTGTATAAATATATCAAAATAGATTTTATCATCATGTATAACTAATAAGAACAAAGAAAATTTGTTTAAAAAGTAGACGGAGTGTTCACCAAGCAGCCAAGAAGCCTGGTGGCTGGTGTGCAGTTAGCAAGGGATAAAAGGCGTGAAACAAAGCAGGTGTGTATTGGCAGGTACCATGTGACCAAGTGCCAGATGCCAAGGTCTCGGCTGGGCACAAGATCAGGAGGCATCCACACTTTGTAGATTCAAACAGCAATTCTTTATTCCCGATCTCACACAGTCTCTACACAGGTTCAGGGGCAATCCCCATCTCCGGCACAATTCACGTCCTAAATACTTTCTCTCCAGGAGAACTCAGCGGGAACTCAGGCAGCAGGCACGCCCTACTCCCAGCAGGAATAATCTTCAGCCTCCAACTTCCCTAAAACTCCTATTGTCACGCCCTAAACCCAAGGACCGGGATACTTCCTGCAAGATACACCCTAATCCTGGATCCACCCTGGTGATTGAGCAGGGTCACCTTTCTCAAACACACAAGCAAGGTCGCAGCAAATTTCCAAGGCAAGTCCATTTAACATGGGGTACGCTGGCAAGGATTTCGATGCGTCATTCCTACTAGGTAATGGCCCTCAGCAACCAAGTCCCTTGTAGACTGTGTGGAGGATTTAAAACGTAATTGGAAACTGACTTTCTAAAACATGGTGGTTACACTTACCACCAACACTGTGTCACTCCTACTTGTTTTTCTATCCCACTTGTTGGGCAGTAAACTGGAAGAGTAGGACCAGGTATCCAGAGGGCAAGCCCAAGTCTAGCCTACTGCAGGGGCCAGATACAGTATTTGTGTAAATGAAAGAGTGGATGCATCCTGTGCTCACCTCCATCACAGATTTGGATCTGGGGTTCAGGGTTGAGTTGACTTGGTGCAGCTTTTCTGACTGAGCCAAGACCTGAGACCTGTTGGAGAGGCTCAAACCCCAGCCTCCCTGCCCTGAGGATAAGGAGCCAAGGGAGACTCTTCTTCCTGGGTCTCTGCTTTCCAGAATCTTTGGGAGCTTTTTAAGGTCAATGAATTTAACTCAAATCCTTAGGAACTGCAGTTACTATGTCAGGCATATATGGTCCCTGAGGCTATAGGGATGAGCCCTATGCATCTGGGATAAGTGACAGCCCTGAACCTAGGAGTTCAGGGCCACCCTCCTTGCTTCACCTGTCACTAAGGGGCATAGTGTGATTTCAGACATACCAAGGGCTCTTGGGCCTTTTTCCTACCAATCTGCTCTTGAACCTATTGCAGAGGCTGAAATTGTCCCTTTGAGACCTGAGAGTACTGAATCTTCTGCAGTGAAATTTCCCCAGAACAGGAGACACAATAATACTAAGAAAAGAATACCTCGTGTTTATTGATCTTTGCCTTTGCCTCTCTCACAGCCACTGTGCTAAGTACTTTATATTTTATTTCATCTCCTCATAAAAATCCCATGAGGTAGACATCATTATTATTCCTATTTTATAGAAAAGAACACTGAGGTATTGAAAGGTTAAATAACTGACCCGGGAATATACTGTTAAGTGGTGAGCAGGTACCAAACAGAGTGTTTCTGATGCAAAGCCCATATATTCAAATTTGTGTCTGTCTGACATTGTGCTAATAGTTAATTTGGGGACAATGTAATAAAAAGGCCCATTTTATTCAATATTCCAAAATTTGGGGGGTACTTGTTAATCATGGGGTTTTCTAGACCTGTCCAGTGGGTTTTAGGCTGAGCAGGATCTGGGATGGGTCTTCTGGATTTTGCAATTAGCAAGGAGTTTGTTTTTAAGGGAGTTTGGGAAACTCCAGGGAGTCATAATGACCTGTGTGCATTGTCCTCAGGCCTGAAGCACAGAAAGATGTTAGCTCCAACACCTGATCTCTCCACAAAGGAAAAGCTAGTTTTAACCTGCCTAGAAGCATTAATTTAGAGATTAATTCAGGAAAACAATCTGTCAAAGTCATGTGTACAGGCAGAGAGAGGAGGGAGGGTGAAGGGCTGTTAGAAGCCAGATTGCTGGTGAGCCTGAGAGCAATGTTGGGGGCAGATTGCCTTCAGAACATTGAATGTATTGTTCTTTTTTGGAGATTGAATTCAGGGGCACTCTGCCACTGAGCCACATCCCCAGACTTGTTTTACATTTTATTTAGAGACAGAGTCTCACTGAGTTGTTTAGTGCCTTGCTTTTGCTGAGGCTGGCTTTGAACCCCAAACCCTCCTGCCTCAGTCTCCTGTGCCGCTGGGATTACAGGCGTGCACCACAGTGCCTGGTGGATGTATTAATCTTGAAGTGGTTCCTCTGTGTCCCTGCTTTCTTTTTCTAATCTGCAAAATGGTGAGAATAATATAACTATGATCAAAAAGTGAAGATTAAACAAGAACTGGCCTGGAACAACACAGTGGTGAGACGTACATGTCTTAGCTCTCTACAACTTCCTGTGTGCCTTTGGGTGAATTAATTGGCCTACCTTTGCCGCAGTTTCCTCTAGCATAAATATGGAATAAAATAGGAGCTACCTCATAGGGTGGTTGCAGAGATTTATTGTAAAGGGCTTGGCACACACCTTGTAAAGGGGAAATAGTAGGTGTAGTGCTGATTCCTGCTAGACTATTATTAGCCTGCAGTACCTGGTAGGTCCTAGTACATGTATTTCTCTCCAACTGATGGAACTGAGCCTTAAAGTCAGGTTCTGCGAGTGATCATCCCCGCCACCCACTCTCTGTCTCTTTTTTTTTAAATCTAGATATATATATTTTTTAAACTTTTTACTTGTTTGACAATAGAATGCACTTATATACTTTAATATATCATACACAGATGGGATATAATTTCTCATTTTTCTGAGTATACATGTTGTATAATCACATTGGTCATACAGTCGCATACATATATAAAATAATAATAAAGTCTGTTTCATTCTACCATCTTTCTTATCCTCACATCCTCTGCCTTCCCCTCCTTTCACTTCCCTCTACCAAAGTGCACATTGATTTTACAGCAATGAATTTAGGGAACAAAGCAGGGGCCATCCAAAGAGAGACCTTCCACCCTCAACTCCCATTGCTCTAGACACTGAAGTGGAGGGCATGCCCCTCCCCTTAGGGGAAGATGATGACAAATCTTCCTCCAATAGTTGTCCCTGCAAGCAACTCTTTTCTCCTCTCTGACCTTAGTCGGTTCCAGCTCCAATCCATGATTCAATGAAAATACTCCTTGAAGCTGACCTTCAAATGCCAGTCACTCAGCTGGAAGTTCTGGGAGTGGGGTAAAATCACCAAGGAGACTCACTCCTTGCCGAGGACTCTATCCTCAGCCACTCACCTTTCTACTTCAGACACCTCCGTCACTGAGATTCCCACATGTTCGTGGCTTGCTTAGCTTGTCCTCCTGAAACGATGGTCTTAATCATAAATTCTAATTGGAATGGGATCCACCTCAATTTATTCCTAATGCCTCAGAAAAGCAGAACTGTTTCTAGGAATACATTGAGGTGGATTCTATTCCAATTAACAGTTTGACTGAGTTAAAGTGTTATTAACCCACTGCTGTCCTCTGATCACCATCCCACTCAGGGATGGCAAGTTGCGGACCTTGTCGGAACTAGCAAGGAGATGAGAGCCAATATATACCGTCACCCTCTAAGTGGTACAGGACTGGAGCCTGTCTTCTTCACCCCACTCCTTCAGCTTCTTGGCCTTGGCAGGGGCACCATCACTTAACTTGCTCAGAGCCACAAATGGGTCAGGCTATTCTCTCTGAATTGGAGGTAGGATGCTCTTGAGGGAGATACAGAAGGGCTCAGGCAGCCAGGGCAAGATGGCAAGTGAGGAGGTCGGGGCCAGGGCCAGAACAGAGGAGCATGGAGAGGGACTTCTGATGAGGACAACTTGACGAAAGTTCTGGTGGACACAAGTGGGGGATGCAATCAGACACTTCCGTACTGGTGCTCCCAAGCAGGGGACCCAATAGAAAACCTAAAACAGACACGTGAACAGAGGGGTCACCAATAAAGAACAGTGAGGAGAGCCTAGACGGGAGGGGGAAGAGGAGATAAGGAAGGGAGGAAATTCCAGAGACCATAAAAAGAATAGGTAGGCCAAAACTCCCTCATCGGATTCACAGCTCTGGGGCCCCTTCTCTTCAGAGAAGTCTTTCTCTGTATATCTCTTTTCAATAAACCTACTTCTTGCTTGCTAGCTTTGTGTCCTGTTCTATTCTTTGCTAAATGGAGACAATGAACCAGTACCCCTAGATGGTGACTCTCTCGTCTTATTCAGATAGATTCTGTTTTAAAGAATTGGCTCATGTGATGATAGAAGCTGGAAAGTCTGATCGATATGTGGCCAACAAGCCAGAAACACAGACAGGACTACTATATCCCCGTCTTGATGGATAGATAATTCGTTCTTTGGGTTTTGTTCTTCAGATCTTCACTTGATTAGATGAGACCCACCTGTACTATGGAGGATAATCTCCTTAAAGCCAACTGATTAGAAATTTAATGAAACCTATACAATTCCTTCATCGTAACATCTATATTAATGTTTGACCAATACATATATTGGTCAATTATATATTCATTTATTCCCTAGAAAGAACTTGCTTAAACTTGAAACCAGGAAAAAAAGCAGGTGGGACTGGGGTATAGCCCACTGGTAGAGCATTTGCCTAGCCTGTGTGAAGCCCTGGGTTCAATTGCTAGCACTGGAAAAAAGAAAAGAGCATATGAAAGACATTGTAAGTCAGGATAGCTGAGTGTCATGTGACACAGAGAATTTAGTATTTGGGTCAGAGTGCTCACGCCACACCCCTCATCTCGTGTATCCAGGTATGTGCTCTCTGATGGTCCAGTTATATCAAGCTGGTAATTCGAATGCCTGCAGATGCCAGAGGAAGGGGGAGAGGAGACACAGATATAGATTTCTATAAACCAGAAGGTAAACATTCATGATTGAACACCCAGCCTCACAGGCACACTCAGGAGATTTTCACCAAAATAGAGCCCCAGAAATTCCATTTCCACTGGGCAAACAGGAAAATGAGACGACGCCAAATTGATGTGCGTGAAAAGCAGAGTGATGGGGCATTTACATCTATTTAATTAAGGAACGCGCTGTAACCTCTATTTACTTCTGTTTAATTAAGGGATTGCTCATTTCAGAGAAGATATCATGCTGGGCCTTCTACTACTTTTGTGATTCAAAGCTCAACTAAGGATGTATGGGAAATAGTTTGGTGATCTTAGCTCGGTCCCCAATGGTGAGAGCTTTATATTACAAAGCCAATAAACTACGTTGCCAGACTTGCAAAAAGAGAACCGAGGGACTTATCAAGAGAGTCATCTTTTCAAGACACAGGAGGTCATCTGCGAGGATGTATGTTATTCTAGAATAATTCTGATCAAAATTGAGAAACACAATGGAATCTTTATGGAATAGCCAGCCATATTTGGGGGTAGGGAGAAGAGCCAAGAAAAATGAATAGAATTTTACAGACTCTTAAGTGATATGAAATTTATTTAGCATGGTGACCAAGCTAAAAATAGTCCCCAAAGGCAAATGATTGACTAGGCCCATGCTGAGGCAGCGAGGCCTAGAGACTGAAGACAAGGGGCTGTTTTTGTATATACCTGACAGCTCTCATCTTACTGGTGTGGACTGATTTTTTTTTCTCCTAAAAAGAGGAGTTCAGACCCAAGGTGACTCATTTTTCCATCCCTCCTTTTCATATAACCAAGCCATAAAAAATGCCTCCAGAGTAACTCTATTCTTTTAAGTTCTGTGAATCACAGTTCAGCAGTTAAGGAGAACAGAAGAAGAGCTATTCAAGGAAGAAGGAAGTGTGGGAGCAGTGGTGCATGCCCAGAATCCCAGTGGCTCAGAAGGCTGAGGGAGGAGGTTAACAAGTTCAAAACCAGCCTCAGCAACTTAGCGAGGGCCCTAAGCAACCTAGGCAGACCTGTCTCAAAATACAAAATAAAAAAAGGCTAGGGGATGTGGCTCAGCAGCTAAGTGCCTTGGGTTCAATCCTAGCACCAAATTTTAAACAGAAAGAAAAAAGACCAGTAATTGTGGAGTGTACAGAGTGGGGAGAAGAAAGTTCGGGATCTCCAGCCAACCTGCTGGCCCTGATTATCCAGCTAAATCATCTCTCTCTCTCTAGAACTTCACCATTAAATGTCCACCAAGGTATCAGTCGGCTAATGGGATGAAGTGATTAGCAGATACGAGCTTCCTCATGTCCTCACTCCATCTCCAGGAAGCAGAAGTGTAATCTTAACAGTAATCTCCAACACTCCCCACCCTTGTTGAGTCAAATCAGAGAATGGAACAGCACCAGGACTTGAAATATTGCTTTGATTGCTGGTTCTCTTTGAACCTCAGGAGCAGGGGCCACACCTTCACTGGCATTGGGTTGGGGGCTGTCAGCACCTTGCAAATAGTAAGTGCTGAATTAATACAAAGAAGAATGAGTGAATGTTTTGTTGATGTTGATTTTCTTTCCTTGCTTACACTCACCAAGCATTCAGGTACTTCCTGGAAGGACCCTCTTCCCTCTTTTCCACATATCCAAGCTCTAATCACTTGTCAAGGCCTAGAACAAGTTCCTCCACTTCCAGGCTCACCTGGCCTTAGCAAACAATCCTCTGTCTAAAGACCAATGGATCCTGAGGACTCATTTCCTGCTTGGTTAGGAAAATTGTCTTTTAAACATATGTTCTGTCTGCCTCTTCTACCAGATGCTGATCCTTCTGTGTGAATGCTCCCCTCTCCATGCCCCAGCAAATGCATAGCCATGATGCCTGGTCCATAATGGGCTCCCCATGAGTGGTTGTGGTTGGTGATGGATGTGATGACTCTCTGATAGGCTACATCATAAGCTACTCCAGGATGAAGGCCAAGCCCATCTTATTCAATATTGGATTCCAGTATTTGTTATGGGAGCTCTTCAAAGAATATTTGTTAAGTGGTTGAATAAATTTATGTTTGGGATGATATGCTTTGCTACAAAATCCAAAATCATACTATTAGCACACATTAGAGTTATGGACCACACAAGCATTTGAAGAAACATTTACTTTTCCTAAAAGGGCTTAAATTTATTTTCAGTACTGGGAATTGAACCCAGGGGTACTCTACTACTGAAATGCATCTGAAGCCCTTTTATTTATTTACTTTTTTATTTTGAGACAGGGTCTCACTAAATTGCTGAGGCTGGCTGCGAACTGGAGATCCTCCTGCCTCAGCCTCCCAAGAGTTGAGGTTACAGATGTGTGCCACTGCAACTGGAAAAAGGTTTGAATTTAAATATATATGTGTTAGCCAGGTACAGTGGTATAAGGTTGTAATCCAAGCTACTGGGGAGACTAAGGCAGGAGGATCACAAGAGGCCAAACTTGGCAAATTATTGAGGCTCTGTCTCAAAACAAAAAAATAAAAAGGCCTAGAAAAAAAGAAAAAGAAAAAAAGGGCTAGGGATGTGGTTTAGTGGTAAAGCATCCCTGGGTTCAATCCTCAGTACCACCAAAACAAACTATAAAACCAAAAAACAAATTGAGAGTGGACTCGAAAAACTTCTTTGAACACTTATTACCTTGAGATATAGCAATAATGAAGAGGTAATTAAGATTCAGTTCCTACCCTAGAAGAATTTAAAACTCTAGTAGTTGAATTTTGTCAAGGAAGCAAACCAATGTTGTAAGGCAGAACATGTGATATAAAGGAGGAACAAGAAAAGAACAGGGGAGGAACAAAACATATATGATTAGAAGGCTCGGGCCTGGTGAAAGTAAGAGATGAATTGAAACAGAAATAACAAAGAAGGGCAGGTGGAGGGAGAACAGTAGCTGCACAGGTAAAAGGGTACTGGCACGCTCAGAAAATAGCAGGTGGTCCAGAAAGCCCAGAATAGAGAATACCCCAAAATTCGAAGTCTCAAAACTAAAAAAAAAAAAAAAAAAACAATTTAGGGAGAGAGCACATGAACTTTACTTTGTAAGCTGCCAGACCCTGAGAAACCACATCTGATCCTAAGAGCACATGCAACTTGCAGAGATCCTGAATGTGAAGAGAGGCTGTGTGTTGGGAGAAGATGGTGTCCACAGATACCAGAAACCAGAGGTATGGACAGCAGTAGGCATTGTTACCTGCTTCTGACCCTATCCCCTCCTTCTTCTATAGAAGTAGAGTTGGTTGCCAGCTGCTCCTGGCTTCCAGCCTCCTTTAAGATCAAATGTGAGTGTTTGCTAACAGAATGTGAGCTGAAGTAACGATTATCATTTTTGCTGTGAGGACTTCATCTCCTCTTCACATTTTCTTTCCCTTTTTGCTGGGATCAACTGTGCTGATGATATAGAGATGGAAATGCTGTCACCTAGAAGGAATCTAGGTCCTTCAACAGACCCTGAACAGAGCTGCCACTTTAGTGCTATTGCACAAGGAAGATAATTATGTGGATTCTTGTAGTTCCTGTACCCAAATAATTCGAATCATCTGAAGAGAGCGAACTGTTTTGTTTCTCAACCAATCTGAATGGCTTTAGATAGTTTCTAATTTATTATTCTAGTTCTCCAAACAAGTCAGATGTAATCAGAATTTTTTTTAGGGGGGGACAGGCATATTAGCATTTTTGCTCCTGTGACTAAAAGATCTGATCAGAACAATTTTAGGGCAGCAAAAGATTTTTTTTGGGGGGGGGCTCCATTCTTCCAGGCTCCAGGTAAGGATGAACTTCATGGTAGAGTATGTGGCAAAGGGAAGCAGCTCACACAATGATCAGAAAGGACAGAGAGGGGAGAGAGAGAGACTCCACTTGCCAGAAACAAAATATATTCCCAAAGCCATGCCTCAGTTCCCACCTCCTCCAGCCACACCCCACCTGCCTTCAGTTACCACTCATTAACTGAGGGGATTAATTCACTGATTGGGTTAAGAACCTTACAATCCAATCATTTCTCCTCTGAACCTTCTTGCACTGTCTAACATGTGAATTTGGGGGGACACCTTACATCTAAACCATAACAAGGAGGTACCAGGGATTTAACCCAGGGGCACTCAGCCACTGAGCTACATCCCCAGACCTTTTTTTTGTATTTTATTTAGAGACAGGGTCTTGCTGAGTTGCTTAGGGCCTCACTAAGTTGCTGAGGCTGGCCTTGCAATCTTCTGTCTCAGCCTCCCAAGCCTCTGGGATTACAAGTGTGTGCAACCACACACAGCCCCATCTTGTTTTTAATCAAGCCTTTTCCTCTGTCTGGTCTGTTCTTCCACTTCCCTTGTTTCTTCCATGATGAAATCCTGCTCATCTTCAGAGCCCAACTCAAGGATGACCACCCACAGGAAGACTACTCTGATCCCTCCGCTCCCCTCTTCCCTCTATGCCCAAAGCACTTTGTTCATAATATCAGTAGGGCATTTTTTTGTAGCATTTCCCAGTTAATTGTTGGCCCATGTTATGCCATCAATGAACTAACTACTCAAGATCTTATTCATCTGTATTTTTTTTTTCTTTTTCATTTCTGGAAAAGTACGGGAGCAGACTCTCTGTAAATACTAGTTGAATTAAATGAGTCCAACTCCATTCCTGAGTCCAATACCAGTTCCTACACCAGAGGGAGCAAAGCTAGTTGGTGAGGGGAGGGGTGGCCCTGACGGCAGCCCCCTCTATATAATTATCCCCTTCAATGACTAATGGGGCTTCAGCTGTGTCTGATTCTTTGATGAAGATGAAACTATTTAATAAGGTTTGGTTGCTCATCTCATCATCTTCCTGCATCACACTCTTCCTGACGAGTTCATTAGCTGGAAGAAAAATGGATGACCTCGTTAGTTCTGCACATTGGTTCACTTAGGACAAATTGGAGTTTTAGAATGTCACTCAACTCTGACCCATGGTGGGGACAAGTTCTCCTCAGGACTGTTTGGATGCACTCTGCCTTTGGTGTATTTGTACAATAAGGTTGCCTGGAGAGCTTCTGTTTGAAATAATTTTTTTCCAATGTGAATATCCTTTTCTAAAGCTTTTTCTCATCTTTCTCAGTAAGGACAGTGCTGAGGTTTCTTTCCACTCCACTCCTCAAGTTCTTTGTCCCTGCCACATATTGAAATCTTATTATCTTCCAGGACCAAGTTTGCTCCCTGGCACCTCTCCATCCAGGAAGGATTCATCGACATCCTCAAGGTCAAAATTCAGGTGAAATCTGAAGCAGTACATGTTGGGATTGCAACCAAAGGATCAGGAGAGGAACAATGAATCAGGACCATGGACAGAACCTGGAGAAAAGAAGGCAGTGGGGCTGGGGAAGGGGCCCAGTGTTCCAGTTGCCTGGCATGTATTAGGTTCTGAGTTCAATCCCCTGACTAGGGTGGGGTGTGGGAAAAAGGGCAGAAAAGCAATGGCAAGGACCGCTGGACCTTGTAAGCTTGCCCAAGGATCCAAAATACCAAGTTGGCAGAAGTGAAAGTTGTGGTAACTTCTGGGGCTGTCCAGGGACACTGTTTTGTCAAGCAGAGAACAGGGGCTGTAGGAGGCTGGATGACAGGGTGTTATAGTTTGGACATGAAGTGTTCCCCCAAAATCTCATGTGTGAGAGAATGCAAGAAGGTTTAAAGCCAGGCATGGTGGTGCACGCCTGTAATACCAGCAGCTCAGGAGGCTGAGGCAGGAGGATCACAAGTGCAAAACCAACCTCAGCAAAAGCAAGGCCCTAAGCAAGTCAGTGAGACCCTGTCTTTAAATAAAATACAAAATAGAGTTGGGGGGATGTGGCTCAGAGGTTAAGTATCCATCTGAGTTCAGTCCCAAGTTACCCCAGGTGAAATAATTGGGTCATGAGAGCCTTAACCCAATCAGTGAATTAATCGCCTGATGAGACTAACTCAGTGATAACTGAAGGTGGGTAGGGTGTTCCTTTAGGAGGTGAGGAGGAGGTAGGTCATTGGGGTCATGCCTTTGGGGTATATATTTTGTATCTAGTGAGTGGAATCTCTCTCTGGTTCCTGATCATCATGTGAGCCACTTCCCTCCACCACACTCTTCCTCAGAACCAAGGAATGGAGCTGGCTGTCTATGGACTGAGACCTCTGAAACCATGAGCCCCCCAAGTAATCTTTTCTTCCTCTTCAATTGTTCTGGTACACAGGCGATTCCCAGGGTGGGGGCAGAGGTTAGAAGAATGTGATCCTGGGCAATGTGCCAATTCTTCCTTCCTCAAATATTTTTCTTTCTCCTCATCTAGCTTTACCCGATTTTCCTGACAAACTTATTTGGTTTTTCTAAAGGCAGTTTTTTTCTCGAAAGCCTTATCTGTCTTCCTCCCCTATGCTCTCAATCATTCCCATCTTTGTGTTCCCTGTCTTGAACACATCTTTAATGCTTCACTTGGCACACAATGTCATGATTATTCATTGAAAGGTAGAATTCTTCTGCTTTCCAGAGAGCTGCTGAGAGTATAGAATCTGTCTCTTGGTGCCAAACATAAGCCTATAGTCTAATAGGCATTAGAAAAGGGGGTGACCACTGCTCAAGGTCCTTGCTGAGTGGACTGAAGTCCAAGGCCCAGCTTTGGAAATAATGGTAAAGTGGAGTGGAGTGAAAGAAGCTGAGACAGAGGGCCACTCCTGTGGTCTGGATCAGTACTGTTATCGTGGGTTTTGGCTGAGTGGTTATTAACAGCTTTTGGCCTGCAGCAATGTTGTTGACACTGATTCAGCTGCTTTGATACACTGGGTGACTGTGTTTATACTGGGTTAGCTCCTAAATAACTTCTTCTTTTTCATAGGTTTTGCATTTTTAAAAAATGACCTTGCATGCTGCAGCTCACAAATGACTCATTGCTGGGCTAAACACAGTCATCCAGGGTATTATTACAGGCCTTTCCAGAGCCAGTTTCCCAGGGACATGCTTACCTGAAAGAAGAGAGTAGACAGAGATTACTTGTTCATAAGGAACAAACCCAACCTAACTAATGTAAATATAACAGTGTAGGGAGGTATCTTAGTCACTAGGATGGCTCTGGGGACACATCTGTCAAAGTTATGGACACCCATTCTGCAGCTTTCTGTTTGCATGTAACACCTACACATGCCTCCTTCTTATTGTCCACCAAGTCCCTTTTGCAGTGTCCCAATTTAGAATTCTTTTTTTAAAGAGAGAGAGAGAGAGAGAGAGAGAGAGAGAGAGCGAGCTTTTTAATATTTATTTTTTAGTATTCGGCAGACACAACATCTTTGTTTGTATGTGGTGCTGAGGATTGAACCCGGGCCGCACGCATGCCAGTCGAGCGCTCTACCGCTTGAGCCACATCTCCAGCCCCAATTTAGAATTCTTAATTTGGCCCATCTCTGTTCAAGAATCTATCCTAATCCAGGAGTGCAGTTCCAAAGAGTTATGTTCGGTGAAGATTAATTTAGAAGAGAGGCTAGGAACTTCTCTCCTTACAAGGGAAGCTCATTTAGCAAACTTGACTTAGGAGAGAGTAAAAGAACTGGCACCAAAACTATCTAGGGATAAGAGCAAAGATTCTAGAGGGCAGAAACAGGTTGTACAGCAGGAAAAAAAAAAACAACACTTCTCTTATTGACATGCTCTCAAGTTCATAGAGCTCATCCCTATGCATTGGCTGCCCCATGAGTTCCCCAAGGTTGGGACTGAATCTCATCCATACCCTCCCCCTCCCATCCCCCTCACCAGAATGCATGTTCTATTAAAAAGCAGGTGTCCAGCAAATGAAAACACTGATCCTCAAGGTCATCCTGTGAGGCAAGCATAACATAAAGTTGCCTCAGTTGATGGTGAAAGAAACAAAGGTTTCAAGTAGGTGAACGATGTGCTCAGGGTGCCACACATTGTAAATGATGGAAACACAACTCAAATCCAGTAGTTAAGTCTCCTAGTAAGGTGACCATACCATGATGCCATAGGAAACATAAACTAGCTTTAAAGAGCAGGAAATAGGAGAGAGAACATGGTGAGGAGGAATGATGGGGATGGATATTCTTGTTCTGACAAGGCATCTTTTAACTTATGTGGTCAACTTAGAACTCAAATTGTCACCTTCTACAGAAAGGCTCTCCCCCCTTTTTTTTCTGCACAGAGGTATCCTAAAATGCCTGTAAAGCAAGTGCAGAAGCTCAGTTTCATTAAAACAAATCTGCCATCCACCTTCCACTGGGCTTGTTACAAAGATGCCTCTTTAACACTTAGCACCAGAGAGTGACATCTGGTTGCATAGCTTCCTAGGGAATTTCAAGGACTTTATTTAGAGCCAATTAAGCCCACCTGTTCTATTTCTCCCATAGGAAAGGGAACAGGAGAAAAGGGTTAATGTGCTTTTCTAAAGCAATGCTCCTGTAGCACTTATCAAATGCTACTTTCACCTATTCCCTGTCTCCACCTGGAAATGTTAACGAAGCAGGAAAGCCTTGACATTGACAGAGAGAAATCAGGATTTTGTTTCTGACAAGCTGACAAGTGGAGGAAATTCATATATTATATGGCTGGGAGCTATGACTTTCTAACTTATTATAGTGGTCCTTATCCATATCTCCCCTGCCGCCCCCCCACACCCCCTACCCCACCCCAAGCATACCTATATTCCTAGGCAAAGGTAGGAGGCCTGAAGCACCTTTCCATCTTGCTTTGGTTATGACATTTTTAATGAGCCATTACCTTGGAGGACTTTTCTAGTAAGAGCTATGTGTTGTTGTTCCTGTCCTGCCTTTCTTTCCCTCCCACCATCCTGGGTATTCTGGGCCTTTCTCCTGAGCTGGGGTGAGTTTTGCTCTATGGACAGGTACCTCTGATAAAGCACAAATCACCTACTGTATGCACCATGTGATCTGCCATCCAAAGTTTCTATGTTCCTTAAAAACAACCTTGAGAATGTAGCATCCTCCTCTAAGCTGCTCTGTGATTCAGCCAGTTAACCAGATAGGACTTGAGACAATGAGGGCTACTTTTCCCAGGTTGTGAAGGAAAGACTCACATTCTGCATTAAAGATTCAAATTGAAGTGACAGAACTTCCTTGTCTTAGTCTGTTCCAGCTACTATAATAAAATACCATAAACCAGGTGGATTATAAACAACAGAAATTTATTACTTATACTTCTAGAGGTTGGTAAGTTCAAGATCAAGGCATCAGCAAATGTCCTCTACAGTAACAGCCCAAATTTCTGGTCCATGGGTGGCTCCTTCTAGCTGTCCTCTTGTGGGATAAGGAGCTGGTACCTGGGGACTCTTTTATAAGGGGCGGGGGTGTGGAGACGCATATTGAACTAGAACTCAGATGTGAGGAAAAGACCACCAAGAACAGAGGTGGAGGCACAGGGTCTCTCTCTGCTCTCCAACATGTGAGACATAGTAAGATGCTCATTTGCAAAGCAGGAAAAGGTCCTCACCATATACCATCCGGCCAGCACCTTGATCTTGGACTCCCCAGTCTCTAGAACCATGTGAGGTAAATGACAAACACTTAAGCTACCCAGATCATGGTAATTTGTTATAGCAACCTCAACTAAGACAAGCACAGACACCCAGAGGATAGTTTCTCTCTTCAGATGTCTCTTTGGATCCTCTCTCCTTATTTAGGCCTTGGCTTCATTGTCTTCTTCTACTGGATTGTCCTCTACCTTGTGACTCCTGTGACATCATGGCTCTGAGTTGCTTGTGAGGCCTCAGTGGTTTCTGTCTTTGGGGTGAACTACTTAGGAAGTTCATTTAGGCTTTGTAGAATCATTGCTGCTTTTTCCTTAGGGATCTCTTTTTCTGGTCTTAGAAATGGTTAAGACGTAGATGAAGGTGTGGGACAAGGGGGAATGAGGCCAAAGGGATACCTTGGCCATCAGCGTCAGTCCCCACAAGGCCCTCTCTCCTATCTTATCCCTTTGCTCTGACTCCTTCTCAGTGTCCTCCTGGCACAGCTATTTGCAGGGCCACTCCTGATGGTGCACCATGGGTCGCCAACGTCTGTGCCAGGGCACCACTCCCAAGCCTCCCTCTCTCCCCAACTCTGCACTGTTCTTGTCTCCCTGACACCACCCAGCATTCCTTGTGCTCAGAGCCTCACACCATGTTTCCTGGAAATAGGTCTCTCTACTTTGACCTTACCTCTCTCTTCTATGGCTCAAAGCCAGTCCAGGGGAGTGGAGGACGGATGATCCACCGTTGTCCCCATTTCTCTCTTCCATCCTGTATGTGTACCAAAAGCAGCACACTTATTTAAAAAGTCCCATCTTTCTCCTTCACATAAACAAACAATTCACATAAACCAACAGCCAAAGTCCAGCTCTCAGGCTGGGATCAGGTAGAATTACTTGCTCTGTCATTCCAAGGAAACCTGGACCACAAGAAGCTTAGGATCCTGAAGAAAATGTTTACTTTTTGCTTAACTATAGCTCCCACTCTTCAACTTTCAAAATGCTTACGTGAGAAAGTTGTTTATTGTTCTCTTGTTAACAAAGGGGTCTTTTTTTTTCTTTTTTTTTTTTTCTTTTAACATCAAGGCAAGTTTCTTTTTCAGCTGTGGGCTAATTTCTCTCCCTACTGAACAATGAGTCCCTGCTTGCTCGCTCTCCTGCTCACAGACACTGTTAACATCCCACAGGAAGTGGTGTTTGTACAGTGCTCCTTGATTAACGAATCCCCAGGGAATGAGACCTCTCCATAGGATGTAGGGCTGTGCTCAAAAACACGTCCTGAATCATGCAGCACAGCTGCCCGCCGCTGGCAGCCAGACACAGCAACCTTTGGTGCACAGCCGTGGAAGGTAAAGGGCAAGGATTGTTAGTCTGTGAAGTCGTTCTGTTCTCTCTTCCCAGGCTTTGCTTTTCTGTGTTCTCCACCTCCCCCAGGTGGAATGGTCCTCCTTCTCATTCCCACTCCTTCCTCCCTCTTCCCCGCACCCTGCTAGATTCTTTTGTCTCCCCCACCACACAGACACACGCCCTAAAACCAGCAAGAAATGAACCTGATTCACACTGAAGGTTTAACTAGACCGAGCCCTTCCGTTATAAGCTGAAACAGAGAAAAATGGGATTCTTTTACCCCATTGAGGTAATCCCAGGCATCAGGTAGATTTAGCAAGCAGGTAGAAAGAGGTTTGGGGGGGGGTAATGAGACCTTTAAATTAGTACAAAGTCTAATCAGCTGGTTGCAAATACAGATTACAACAATTTAGGCCTTCAAAGGATGGGATCTGGAGGACTAGCTCAAGGTCTCTTCCCTCTGACCTTTGTCTCTTGTCTTCTGGAGGAAGTCTAATCCTGGGAACAGATTTGGGGGGGGCTGGAAGTCTACACAATTTGGGGTGAGGGGAAGCGCCCCACCAAAAACTACAAAACTACAGGTACAAAATTATGTATGGATGAGCATATTTATTTAGAATGACAATAGAAATCAGAATAAATCATAAATATTTATACCAACAAATACCACAAGCATCACCAAGTCTGGAGATGTAACACTCAGACCCATAATTAATTATCCGCTTGACATATTTCTAGAATACATCACCCCAATATTTTCTAGCTGCAAACACTGACTGCTTTCTCAAATGATAATTTCACAACATTTTCTATGGAGAAACCTCCAGAATAATTCAATCTTTCCTCCTAACATGGTTGATGAAAAATATATCACTTATTGGCCATTGAGAAAATCCCTTTTTTTCCCAGCTTCACAATTTGTTATTGGTTGTTTCATATAAACTTTTAGGACTATTTCTAAATTTGAAGAAAATTCCATTCTGCCTTTTTCACTTAAAACCTGTAAAACTTCAGGAGATTTCAACTTTTCTTTCAACATTTCAAATGATCTTAAATATTCTTTGAAATAATATCATGCATTAATCATTTTGTCCTCATTGTAAACACATACTATATCAATTTTACTTTCCCTCATGTCATATTTCAAAGAGATGCACAAAATATATGACTTGATTTACTATTTTTGCAATAATGCATAAAACATGCAACTTATCACACAGGAGTAGCAGCTGTTTATAATATTGCTAAAGGTTTATGCCCATAGATACAAAGACTTTTACATATTCTAAGTCATACAATTTTTAAATTTGTATTTGTATTGTTTTTAATTATTGTTTAGTTGTAGATGTACACAATACCTTATTTCGTCTATTTATTTTTAGGTGGTACTGAGGATTGAACCCAGTGCCTCACACTTGTGAGGCAAGTGCTCTACCGCTGAGCCACAACCTCAGCCCCTTTGTTTGTATTTTTTATTTGTTGTTTTTGGATATACATGACAGTAAAATGTATTTTGACATATTTTACATACATGAAGCACAACCCATTCTAATTAGGATCCCATTCTTGTGGTTGTACACGATGTGGAGTTATACTGGTCATGTATTCATATATGAACATAGGAAAGTTATGTCTGATTCATTCCACTATCTTTCCAACTCCCACCCCTCCTCCTTTCCCTTCATTCCCCTTTGTCTAATCCATTGAACTTCTATTCTTCCCCTCATTACCTTCCCTTGTTGTGTGTCAGCATCCACGTATCAGAGATAACATTCAGACTTTGGTTTTGGGGAACTGGCTTATTTCACTTAGCAAGTGTATAGTAAGTGTGTGTTCTGGATTATCCATTGCATTGTTGATGTGAGATGCAATATCTGTTCCAATGAGGTAGTGATGAGAATTTGATCCTCTCATAATTCTCCACATTACCTGCTGGCCCGTCACATTTTGGAATGTGTTTCTCCTCCACTACCCACGCATGTATGGCATCAGGTGGTGCAGGACACATTCACTTTTGCTCTGGCATGTCTTACCTTGCATTTTTATGAACCATCAAAACAAGCAATTAGAATATTCCTGAAATGGTAAGTGATACCTTAACTCTGCATGAAAAATATTCTGAACTTCATAAATATGATCCACTAAACCAACCTTCAGCCTTCTCTGCCTGAGCCCAGGTCAGACCTCCTACCTCCATCTCCACTGACCTCAACACAGTACTCCTGAATGCAAGATGGAATTTTTGTTTTCCTATTTGTTATTTTTGGAGGATATTAGTGATTTTTTTAATACTGCAAACTCCATCTCTATATGCTGTATTTATTGTATATTCTGCCTATGTTAATTCTGCTTCTAGGTTTGAGATTTTTGACAAAGAGCCTCCTAGAATAGATCCTTTCTGTTTCATGCTCCCATTACTCTGCTAGGATTTGGTAGAGGTTCTAGGTCCTGACTCTAAGGGACGTCTGCTTTGTCTGTGTTAGTCTGTCTCTGCCTGAATGACTGATGCGGTGAAAGAGTCAGATCTCTCTCAGTTGCAAGTGATTGACATCCCAAAAAATCTATGCAGCTTATGCAAAACAAAGGGAAATGGTTGTGGCTCATGTAGCTGGAGTATTCAAGTTTGCTTCTGACTTCAGGCAGAGTTGGATCCAAGGGTACAGACAGTGTTTTTGTCTTGTCTTTATGTCTTCATCTCCCAGCTCTGCTTCTTTCAGTATGTTTGCCTTATTCTCATGAGTGACATGGTTGGTAGCCATTCAAAGCTTACATCATCATAGCTTTAAGAAGAAAAAATGACCCATCTTTCTTGGTGTGCTTGGCTAAATAACCATAAAATGGCTGTAATGATCTCTGTCTCAGTCATTTACCATTAGGTCTTCCTTTCTCTGGGACTAGTCACTATAGGCAATCATGGGGCCCAGGAAGTCAGGCATCATAAGTGACACTTGCTCCTCAAATCTCATAATTGGAGTTGGGAGGATCCCCCCAAATGAACAGGAAGGCATCTAAGCAAATGCAAACAAAATATATTCCCTGCACATAGCTCAAAGTTATTAACAAATAAAAATGATTTTCATTTAACATCACATAAATTTCTTCCCAGCTTCCTAAATTCACAACTTTATTCCATCCACGTGAAAGTTGCTTAAAATTAGCCTGACATATAGCATCATTGACATTCTATTATAGTCTTACATTTCAGCTAGGTCCTTGTTGTAGGTAAGTTTCCCAGGAAACAGATTCTGAGACTCTGAGATTTTTGCACAGAACAGGAAATGAGAGAAGCAGAGTTGAGCAAAGGCAGAAGTCGAACTGACATGTAGTGATCTTATGGCACTTTGGAATGTGGATGGCCCTTCAGAGCTGTTCCAGTTGAGACAAGGGAGGCTGAGACTTCATATTCTCCCTTGACTAGCCACTGAAGGGAGGATTCCCCAAGGAGCAGCTCCATGGCTGACAGCAGGTCCTGGAAAGGACTCAACTGTGAGCCATCAGGAGCCGAGACTCCCAGCCACTGGGAAAGTGAATTGTTATGTCCTGAAGAGGAATTTGAGTAGCATAACACCACATCCACTTCGGGAGTTTTCCAAACAGTGGAAACAAGACTCATGTAATTCTAATACTTTAATATTAGAGGACAAGTAGGGGTGGGATATACCCTTGTGCATGTAATCACTTGTTATGTTTCTTTTAGTTGCTAATGCTGAATCTTTCACTTTAGAATCTATATTTTAAACTCTTCTTGCCATTGTGATGAGTGTTCTTCGATCTTTCAAGATTCATAATGCATATCAGATTCTAAAGTAGCCAATGGAATTGCTATAAAAATGACTTAGAGATACAAAGTAAGGCAACTCTGAGGGCCATTGTGATGTTGCTGCTGTGTCTTTCCTTCCAACCTCCCAACCTCCCCAGCAGCCTATAGACTTAATCCACTGGAGTCGGTTGGTGTGAGGATGATTTAGCCTCCCTTGGTGTAGATCATGAATTATCTGCACTCTTTAATTATATCTCCTAGTTTCAGACCTCTTTTGGCACCAATTATCCTCTTCCCACTTTTAGAATAAGAAGCTTTCAAACCCATTTTCTGTCATTGAATCCTGGAATTTGTTCTATCGGCAGGCCTGTGTGGACATGCAGCTTGGAATTTTCTCCAAGTGGCCCATCCAATTATAGGAAGATCGTGCACTGCCTCTGCACCAGTCTTGGTCTCCCCCCAACATTTCTAATTAATCATGTGACTTCCCATTTGAGCTGAACTATAAATGGGTTTAAAGCAGAGATCATAACTGGCATCCCAAGGGCTGGATCTGGTAGGCAGCTGAATTTTGTTTGCTTACACCATGCTTCTAAAAAGTTTGAGCCAATACTTAACAACTTGGAGATTTCATTCACAATCAAATCTGGATTTTTCTCTGCTCTGAAAACAAACAAACAGCAGACGATCCAGCAGTGCACACAGGCATTTCTGCATGGCAGCTCTCGGCTCAAGCTGAAGAGCTACCGCCTTCAGTAACTGGTATTTTTATTTATTTCTTCTTTTGTTCTCTGCACCCACTTTGAGTCTGCAGCCCTTATCAATTTTAAAACCTTCACCCATATCTTCTAATTTAAGTTTGCTTGCAAATCAGTTATTATTTTGCTTAAAAAAATAGATTTAGACTAAAGAATCACACTATTATGTTAGAGAGGGCCTCCCTGGCAGGGGTGGGGAAGGAGAAGCTGATGCATTTGAAGACTTCATTATATTGAGTACTGGCTGTGCTCAGGGGCTGGTTCAATCTCTGCTCCCCAACCCCCACCTCATGTCTTCCCTAGGCACATTACTTCCTGTAACATATACATTTCTTAATTTAATGGGTTCATTAGTCTGTTATAGCTTTTCCATAGTAAGAATAGGTCAGAGTAGTGATGAATGGTTTATCAGGAAAGTAGCTCAAGGGTAGGACTTCATACGTCGCCGCAACACCTTAATCAGGATATCCAAAGGGCTGTTGGTGGGGAGGGGAGAGGGAAGGACATTTGGATCACCAGAGAATTTCTTCCCCTGGGTCTCCTGACTCAGAAACATTAAAAAATCTAATGCAGCTTTATTCTCCATCCTCCTTTAAGCCTTAAATGTCTGTCTTTGGGGCATGGACTGTAATAGACTAGGGCTTTAGGACCAGTTTCTCTGAGAAGCAGCCGGTGTTCAAGAAGGGCCCTTGACACCATTCTGACTTAATGCTAGACACATCTGCAGCTACTTGGACAAAATTGACATTGTCTGGAGTGCAAAGCAATCGCCTAGCGCAGCATTAGGGAGCATTTACTCTTGAGCCGTGCTACCAGACAGCAAATCTTGACCTTTAGGAGTTCAGAGATTAGATTTCGTTGCTGCAGGCATTGAAGATATTGTTAGGAATTTGTTGCTATTCAAAGCAGATTTCAGGGGTTACCTATGGGTTTAATTCATCGCATCAATCATTTTTGGAAGGTTCTTTTAAAGCCAAGATAGCTTCAAATAAAAACTAGGATTACTTTTACATTGATTGTCAGTAGTTGGTAAGGAGCAAAAGGGGAACACCCTTGAGATGCTGTTAAAGTTTCTGTATTTGTTCCTTCACTGGCCGGTGGCCTATGGAATTGGGGAGAAAGGGCTTGTTTCTCCAACAGGTATTCAAAGCAGTTGCTGCAGGAACAGGCAGGAAATGAGAATAAGGATTTGGCCACTCTGCTGTAGGTTTCTCAAGCCCTTTAACACATTCAGTGCACAGATCTCCTGCAGGTTATCTCCAAGTGCATCATTTAAAACAAGACCTGTTTAAGCCAATAGGGGTTAAATGGGGTTTATTTCACTGAGCTAGTCTGTGTAGATACCCAATCTCCTTCTTCGCATGCAGATGCGCACATGCGCGTGTGTGTGTGTGTGTGTGTGTGTGTGTGTGTGTGTGTGTGCCCGCGCTCGCACTCACATGGCAGCCTCTCTTATCTGGAGGTCAGTTTCCCAGCTTCCTCAGCCCTCTTCATCCCAGGGATGTATGGAAAAGATTTCTGAGGGTTTCTGGGAAGGAAGAACCACACAAAGGCTGGAGTCAAGCCATGTACTTTCTTTCTTGTAGCAGACTTTCACTCTGATCCTTATTGATTCTTATTTACCATGCAATTTCTATTAAGCTCCTTTACTCAGTCCCACAATCACAGTCGATTAAACACCTTGAGAGCTTATTTCCACTGTATCTCTTTACCTCTCCAAATTTGCTTATTTCTCAGAGAGGGAGTTTGCACTAGGCAATCCTACAGCACTGATTTTACTGCAACTGAAAGGTGATAAGGAGCACTTGTCCAGGCAGGTACAGTAGCAGCAAGAGAAACAACTAGAGCCTGGGAAGGGAGGGCATGCAAACACTAACGGAGGTAGAGCGATGCTTCCCCACAGTGAAATAATAGGCACGTGAGACATCAGCGTGTTTAGCTTAAGTCAGGATAATGGATCATTCCTGTAAAATACATTTGAGAAAAATCTTTACCTAAAATTGTCAACCTTTCAAAGTTCTATTGCTGACAAAGAAGCTTCATTATCAAGAAAAAGGTGTAGCTTTGGTGCAGGTTTTTGCTTAACATTTTTTTTTTTTTATGGCAGGTGCATGCCCGGTGAGGTAATGTAACTTCTGGCTGATGCTTCATCACTGTGTCTATAGGGTACTCTGTGGAACTTCAATGGAACTTCAACTTCAAATGAAAAGGAAACCAATTCTTCTCTCTTCCATTCAAGTGAAAGATGCAATTCCCAGAGCATTTTCCCAATCATTTTCAGAGGTTCTCTTATGCGCAGAGTATAACACCCTGTGAGGTAGGGATTACTTACTGCCTGACAGGCAGAGCAAAAATCCAAGGTTCACAAAGGTAAGGAACTTGCCTGAGGTTACATAACCACCAAGATGTGGAGGTGGGATTCAAACTCAGTTCTGTCTGATTTAAGAGTTCTTAGTACCACCAAGCCAAATTACAGCTTCCACATGATGAGTAAAGCAAGACACATGCAACTAAATGATCTTGAGCAAATTGCAAGGGATGAACAGAACAGTTCATTCCCCACCCACTGGGCTTCTACTAAACCTCACTTGTATTACTCTGGATGGATTGCATCTATATTAATAGCCACTGTGAATTCATAATTTGCCAAGGATAAATACATATTCATGCACAAATATGTACATTATAAAGAGTGATTACTAATCGCCTTTGCTCTGATAGAAATATATCCACATGTGCATTATAAAATAAAGCTGAGAATTTCTACAGGCTTCAAAACTAGCCTGGTGTACAGGATGACACCTAGCTATAGACAGTGCTTTCCAGGGAGTGATTGACATCTCAACAGACTCTGAGGCAGGAATTGAGTCTCATGGGTAAGGATGCTATTTATTTGCTATTTATTTTTAAGAAATACAACCATGCAGCTGCTGGAGAACAGAAAAACTGAAAGAGAATAATTGGGCTGAGTCTTATGCTCTGACCTGAGAATTAAGTGTGTGGACTGACTTACTGTTGCTTACATCTATTTCAAAAATCTTTTTATTACAAAGGCAATGTATCTTTATTGCAGAAAATTGAAAAAATAGCAATAAGAAAAAAATAACATTCATCCACAATTCTATTAATTGGAAATAATATAAGCAATATTGTCAGGATACATCCCTCCCTATGTAGAAGCATATTGTTTATAAAAGGATCACAACATATGTTCTGTTTTGTAATCAGCTCATTTCACTTAAAAATATCAGGACAAAAGATGGTGGAATGAGATGTATATCATTATCCTAAGTGTATGAAGACATGAGTGGTGTGAATATACTTTATACACAACCAGAGATATGAAAATTGTGCTTTATATGTGTAATATGAATTGTAATGTATTCTGCTGTCACATATAACAAATTATAATAAAAAATAAATTTTAAAAATGCACTAATAAAACATTTAAAAATTTAAAAAATGAAAAAAAATCAGGACCATTTTTACATGGAATTAACCGTGCTACAATGTCATTTTCTGTGGTGGCATGGTAACTTTTTGATGGACTGTACCTTTACTTATGTTTACTTAGTTTAATAGTTTATCTGTCTAACATTTCTATTGAATGTCTCAGAGCCACAGCAAGATGAATGGAGGTCTTTAAATACTAGCTCCTTATTACCTAATGGTAAATGAAAGTTACCTGCCACACTAGGCCAGGCTCATGGACTACACAAGATTATGCATGATAACTTACAAGCACTGAAGTAGCCCAGGCCATGTTAATTTCCCCTTCCCTCATTCATGTAATAATCTACCTTCGTGCTGTACAGCATTCATGGTTCTAGGGTGTTCCTCCTCCAGTTTCATTGTTCCTTCCAGATGCTGTGGATCCTTATAGAAGCCAAGTGGCTGAAGCTTAAGAAGCTGCAGTGACTTCCAAACATCACCCCAACACAGTCTCAAAACTAGATCTGATCATAGATTTGTAGATTCCAAGTTCACTAGAATTTCTACTTTGATAAGATGCTATCTGTGAGGGGCAGGAGAGGACACAAAACAATTTTTTTAAGAAGTCATAGGTATTTGTGGCTCTGGTGCTCTGAGGAGAGGTACGCAGGGGCAGGAGGTATCCTCAGTCAATCCTGTGCAAACCTGTCTGCTAATCTCCCATCCAGAGATCAGAGATGCACCTCTTAAAAACTAGGGGGTCAGACATGAACAGATTTTTTGGGCACAAACTTCAGACTCAGAAGTCTCAAAAGCCAAAGCTATTTCTCTCCATGCTTTTGTAGTCACTGAATAATCAATTGCATGTGTTTGAGGCTCTCTCCTGGCCTTGGACTCAAACCTGAAGTTCTCACCTTGCAGGGAAGAGAAACTCCCACTCTGAGGAGACAACTGGCTCTGTCTTCATGCATTGTGGGGTTGGGTTGGCCTGAGCAAGGGCCATGAGTCCTGAACTCTGAGACCTCCTAGGGCCAGAAACAGGGACAATGGACAAAATATTCAAGGACAGCAATTTCCACTCATTCTAAGGAGGAATTGGTTATAACCGGATAGAAGCAGCCCTTGCCAGGCAGTGGTCTCCAGACTGGATGGAAAAGCACTGGCTTTGGAATTGCTCTGGGTTTGTTTCCCATTCTGACTCTTCCTAACTCTGTGCAGCAGAGAAAGTATGCATTTCTGAGTCGTTTCTGAGTCCCAATTTCCTCATCTCTAGAAAGGAAGCAGGAAATCAAGATAAGTAGTTCTAAGGATATGAAATAATACAAATAAAGTATATTATGTGCTTAATGTGCCTGGTATATCCCAGGAACTCCATAAGTGTTAGTGTTCCTGCTCCTTATACATTAGAAAAGACATTAAACCCAGAGATGGGTAGCTGCTCTTCTTCAAGATCTCAGCTGAATCTGAGAGTCTATGATTTTTAAGTTAGGGGAGTATAATGATAAGGGGGCTAATGAGGCTCCTCTAGAGTCCCATCAGAGTCTAAGCACTGAGCACTGGCACAGGCACAATCTGTAACTTGTGCCCTGCCTTGCTCCAAAGCACCTCCCATGTAGTATAACTGGGTATCTGACTTGCCCTGTGACTTGGCGAACTTGGTCAATATGAGGGGACTCCTTGAAGATGAAAAGGCACACTCTGCTCTAGTCTTACCTTTGCTTAGAGACTCCTTGAATGAGAGTCAGGTATTAAGATGCTGGATTTATTTTTTTTTTTTAGGATGCCAGCCTACATTCCATTCAATCCCACGGTCAGCTCACCCTCACAACTCCAAATGCTGCATATATATCCACAAAGAGAAACAGATCCCTAGAAGAACCCACATAACTTGAGCTAGCATGAGGAGAACCCAGGGCAAATCACACTTTCCATGACATATTTCTTGGTCTTAGGGCAAGTTGTCAGTCTTTCCAAAAATAATAAACTATTAAACTATTTTTATTTAATGTTCAATTGATTTGCCTTTCATCCATTCAGTTAATCGACAGGTATTTACCGGGCAACTTACTAAGAGTCTGGAGATACAGTACTGATTGACAAGTCCCTGCCCTCAAGTGTGGTGGCCACCTGTGAAGCTACTTGAGTGGTCTTTTACTCGGTACTGAGCCATGGGGGACTTAGGTCTCCCCTTGGGACCCATCCCTTGTGCAGACTGCCCAAGGCATGAGACCTCTGCCCTTGCTCTACCAATGGGACAGCTCTCCCTAGCTCTGAAGTTGGGTTGGACAATTGGGTTTGGACAGCCCACCTCCTGCCTTATTTAGTGAAGAACGTTCTGTAGAAAACCTTTGAAGTTCCTTTGTATAAATAAACCAAACGCTGACTTGCTCACTCCCTCTTCCCAGTGTGGAAGCTCCAGAGCTAAGGTCATAGAGCTGTCTGACCTACCCCCACTTTTCAAAATTACTTCCATGTTGGGTAGTGTTTTCGCCGCCTTCTTTTTTCTCTGCTTTATTTCACCACCAGCCTGCTCTATGCGGAGCAACTTCGTCACAAGCAGGACTCAGGAGTTGGGAGTCTCGTGGAATAGGATCCTCTGAAACACAGGGATGTTGATCGTGGTCTGCCTGTCTGTGGCAGGTTGTCACATCACTGTCACTAGACTGAGGGGAAAGTCTGGTTTTCTTGAGGATGGTGACAAGTACATTGGACCCTTATTAAGTAGGGTCCCATGGGGGAGGCAGAAGGATAGGGTCACTCACCCCTGATGCACTTAGTATATCAAAGATAGGATAGAAAGGTGGTCAGTCATTTGCAAGACATCCTAAATTTCTGCAAAATAAGTCTGAAATAAATAAATCAAATAAATGATATAGAAGTTACTAATGAATCAGACCTGAAATTTTCGTATTTCTGCTTCCTGTTCTTTGGTCCTATTATTTAAGGGTATACTTTCTATCTGTTCTTCCATGTTAAAACAATTTAGTGTTTCCCTCTTTCTTCACCCATCCCGAGCAGCATTTTCATTAAAAACTTTCATTTTTATTTACTCTTTTCTTCAATATCTCACTCTCATCTTAATCCAGTTGTAGTGGAGCAAACAATTCTAATCTATCCTCAATCTTGGTCTTCTAACTTTAGGGTCTCCTGGTGGGAGACTGTCATAGTCCCTGGGGCTATCATATGGGAAAGGAAGGGAGGAGGGAATTAATGGCCACCAAAGCATATACTTTGTGAAAGGCAAGGTCATGGTGAGTGTGATAACAACAGAAACTACACCTCCAGAACTGCAGCCCAAAAGTCCCACAAACAAAGGTTTTTCTCAAGTTTATAGCAAATTCGCTGGATTGGCAAAGCTGAGTTGACATGAGTCTATTTATAGTCTTGCGTTTGTCCTCTACAATATGAATATTCATACACTTCATTAAGGAAATATTAATATGTTTAATTATGAGATGCTGCCACATACCCTGTTGGGGGTGTTATGTAATTTATGGAAATGCCCTGTATTATCTTTCTAAAATTTAAAAAATTCTGAATTCTTAAACAGAGTAGTCTCATGGATTTATCATGGAATAGACTGTGGATCTATTCTCTCTCTCTTTTCAGTTTGTCTATGATCTCATCTTTAATTAATTTTCATAGAGAATTTTTTTTTCTTAAGAATGCAAAGTAGATGATTTTCTAAAATTTATTTTGTTTTTTAACTGTGTATTATGTCTCCTACAACACTCAAAATTATCTCTTATCTCAAGTATATTATGCTTAACACCTTAGGTATTTTTGTAATTTAGAAAAAATGTTGCAATGTATTTTTTTAATCTTGTTTTTTAATACCCATTGAGGTATAATTTCTAGGGTAGAATTTCATCTATACTCACAATTCAGTGACTTAGTAAATTTACAGATTTGTGCAGTCACTGTGATAATCTAATTGTAGAACTTTGCCACTCAGATTCCCACCTCTGGCAACAACTAATCTATCAGTGTTAGGGGCCACAATGTATGCCAGCTGCAGTGCCCACAATCCACATGGGGACACCAGGGCTTGCGTAACTAGTTCAAAATGAAGCTGGGATTCGATCCCTGTCCTCCTGATTCTAGAGTACATCATCTTTCTGAGATTGCCTGACGAGGTCAAGAATGACCTCTCAATGGATAGCAACAAAAATAAGGGCAGCACAGCATGGATGTTGCAGAGAGCAGTGACCAAACAAAGGGATGGTGAACCTGAGGACCTTTAGTCTCCAGCCAATTCTGAGCTCCTGAGATTCTACAAATCCATAAAATGCCTCCAACTAAGCCAGGGACTTACTTTAATGAATAGGTAAGAATGATGTGTCATGAACAGACTAATTGCATATAAAAGGAACGCTTCTGAAGTGTGCAGTGTGTTCCCTTAAGCACTATAAATGCCCCCCAGAGATGTTGTTGGCAGCCCTCATTTGCATTATCAATGAAGAGGCAGTTTGCCAAGCAAGGGGGAGCAACCACCCAGCCCTGATTCAAATCACCACACATTCCAACATATTGACATCCAAATTAATGCAACCTTTTGATAGATGTATTTTCTCTGCTCTTTAAATATGAAGTTGAACTTCTGATGTAATTGTCCTGGTATATTGACGATGCTGCTACACAAGAATAGATGATACAATAAATTAGTACAGTGCCTGTACCATAACTGGGGAGACAGCTAAAATGCTGTTAGTATTATTAAGAATCAACAACTTGTTCTCTGTACACCCAGAGAAGTCCATTCCCACAGCCAGCCATGTTTGCTTCCAGTCCTCTTTTCTGCACCATATCCCTACCTTATCTGTTCCTCCTACTGTCCCCATGTTTCAGGGACCATGTGCTCTTTCCATGCCCTATGTCTGAGCTAAACATGGGTCTAGGAATAGGCCTACAATCTGTCATTTATGCCTTGGTATGATTTTGAGATTGCAAAAATCCCAAATAGAGACTCAAGAGCCACAGGTTTAAAACCCTGTGGCAAATTTGGAGTGAAAGATACTTTGGTCCCTGATAAAGATATTACAGTACACACACAGGAATCTTTCATTTTTCTGGGTCCTTTGAAAAATTGATTACATATGTTATAATTGATATGAATACATCTGTTTTGTTGACAAAGAGCTTTTACCCATTTTCTATATTTAGTCATCAAGATGATCCCATGAAGATGGTATAATTAGCAGTTGTTACTAATTATTAACACTAGCATCAATATTATTAATTGTTAATGGTAAGTGAAATGAGGTCTATAATGCACTCTGTACTGAACCTTTTGCCTTAGAAGACACATACAACATGTTAGCTGCTGTGATTTTTAAAAATCTTCATCCTCACTTTTAGACAAGGAAAATGAGGCTCTGAGATGTTAAGAAATTTGCCCAAGGTTTACTCAGCCAATAAGAGTGGGGAAGAGGGTGTGATTTCATGTCCCTGTCTTTTGGCACACACATTCCCTAATAGCCTAAACATCCTGGCCTTGCCCAAGGTCCTAGAGCCAGTAAGGAGCAGTTTGGGAGCTGAACCCTTTCTAGGGTTCCATGGGTGTCTTATCAAACCATTCTCCTGCCACTGACAACACGGACTTCTACATCAAAGGCCCAAGCTTACACTTGGACTTTGTGACAAATTTCCCATACTGTGAGTTTCTTTCCCTTCACCTGTGAACTAGAGAGAAGACAGTCTCCTTACCACAAATGGTAACCAAGTGATTGTATTTAGGCTTAGAAACATGAGCTTAGAAAAAAAGAGTTTTTTATGAGAAATATTTTTTCTCCTGAATTTTTTCTCCTAAAATTAATTTATTATAAGGTAATGTTCAGTCAGAAATATATTTTTTAAAATGAACAACTATAAATTTAGGATTTTCCCCAAATGTTCTCTCGTATACCTCATTACAATTGCCCCCCCCCCAATGCACACTTCTTATCAGAACACCATAAGATTTTTCTGTATATGCACATGTCTGTATGTGCATCAAATTGCTTCCATCTAAAGGATAGTTCCATATGAGAAGGAGCATTCACCTTGTCAGACAATAAGGTTGATGATGACTTGGAGTGCCTAGGCTAACTTGACGAGGAGCTCTAGATTATGTTCTGCTTTCAGTTTCCTTGTTTATAAGAAGGGAGTTAGTACTAAAGTGTAACTGAAATTAGTCTATGACTGAGTCGGTATCCTGAGCAACAAGTGGTAATGAAGTGGAAAGGGAAGAGGTGGGAGAAAGAAGGATAATGGGAAATGTGTCCACTGAAAAAAAAATAATTCCACCAGGAAATCTTGTGTTGGGTCTCTCATTGGTCATTGGAATGAGACTCCTGTTAAGCATTTGCTCAAAACCAACCTGTGTCCAGTCTTGGTTAGCTTTTCTATTTTGCTGAACTGTAAAATGCCTCCCCTCAGCTCTCATCTGCTTCTCTGATTATTGCTCTTGAAATTTATACATATTTTAACCTAGAATTTGTGTTCATCCTCTCCTTCCATCAAATAATGCTGTTAAAATGATAAAAGTGCCAAGATGGATAGAGCATTCCTTCATTGGCCCTGTAGGAGCAGTGACTCAGTGTGCCCATTGCTCCCTGGAAAGCTGGCCTGACAGAGACTGCTGGGCTCTAGCACAGGTATATCATCTAGACCAGAAGGTGCCCAGCACAGGAGCCAGGCCAAAGCAGGCCCCCACACATGTTTTATTTGGTTTGTGCAATTAAAAGAAATCATGTTGCCATCTCTAAAACAAACGGGAGAGTTCACATAAATATCCTTATTTCTGGCATCTTTTGAAAAACCAAAAGCTCTGCCCACTTGGCCTGCAACTGCCCCTAGTGATACAAACTGCTGGTCCTAATAGCTCGGCCTGTCCTTTTAGAAGAGGCAGAAGTTCTGAAGGCTGCCTGGGTCCCCAGCTCTTCCTGATATCTTGAGAGAAGCTTGGCTGTTGTGGGTATTTAAAGATTGCTCATTGGCTGTTGTCACAAATGAACAGGTATAACAATTACCACTCTTAATATTTATTATAAGAACACACAATGATACATGGATATTTAGAGAAAGAGGTACATGGGTAACCCTGGGCTTGGGTATGTGCTTAATTAATTTATTTCTGTGGTGGGGTGTCTACTATACACCACATGGCTGTGAACACTCCCTCTTCCCCGTAACCCAGCAGGCCCAAGAGAGGGTAGAGCACTGTCTCAGGTGCTAACTGTGTGTTCACTGGTTCCACGACACCAGTCCAGTCATAGGACCTCTTCCAGTATCCTTCTCTACAAAACAAGGATCTATGAGGGTAAAATGAACAAATGTGTTTTCACAGACCCTAATCTTGTTACCTGCTTCTGTTCTCCTTCAAACTAGCTTGAATTAGCAAGCTCCCTCACTGAATTGACCGCCAAATTGGTCAAAATGATGGCTGAGAAAACAGAATCCCCCTGTGGAGATGTGATGTGGGATTCCACCGAACACAAAAAGCCCCTTCTGCAACAGCCTGGGCATTCTGGAAGGTTCTCTCAAGGTTGTCTCCCCTCGGGATGGACCTTTGTCATAGCTGGTGTTGAACTGCAACTACTTACTTTAAAAGGAAGTATGGAGACTGTGAATTTGAGATCAGATTTCAGAGTGCAGCCCAAGGCTTCCAGTTAAGTGTGAACACTGTAGGAGATATAACAATAGGGAGTGAGATAAGCTCAAAGTGTTATACATGAATTTACATTCAATAAAAAACCCTTCCAGCTATAATTATCACATTTTTGCTAATATTGAGATTTTAGATGTCAGATTTAATATTTGAGTAAACTAATTAAAGAATTTTTCCCCTAGCCTTGACAAATAATCTTTCTTATGAAAAGTTTTCAAATGTGCTTTTTTTTTTTTTTTTCTTAAGCTGAGACTGATCATGGAGTGGAACCACCAGAGTATCTCACCTCTTTGGTTTTCCTTCTCTGTCTCCCTCCACCTTTCCCATTCCCACCTCTGTTTTGTGTTCTTTTGTTAAGGGCACAGTTTTCAGACAGTGCTAATGTGTCTTTTTTATGCATTTGCCAAATAGTTCTGGGTGGAATTGCCTCTTAAGTTTCCTTCTTTGGATGTGGCCCATTCAGACTCAAATTGTTGTGCTCCATAGGGCCATTGTCACATTATAACAGGGAAAATGCTTCATCATGTGTTATAGAACAAGATGGAATCTTCGCTAAGGAGCTCTGGGATCAAAGCAGAGGAGAAAGATTAATTTTTATGCAGCAAGTCATTATGGAGGGAGAAGGAGACATTCAGATTGCTAGAGAGGAGATTTTCTCATCTCCTCATTGCAGAGCCTGTGCTGGGAGAACCGGGGGCTCTGTTCTCAGATTTGTTTTTACCTTTAAAGTGCTCAGATCTAGGTCATAAGCTTGTTTACACATATTTCACATTTTAAAAAGAGACTCCTTTTCAAAAGGTGTCATTTTCCAGGATTTAAGTTCATCTAAAAATATGTTGATTGTTTCTACTCCATAAAAATGCACAGCTACCTTTCAGTTTTGAAAATAAAAGACAGAAAAAAGAAAAGAAAGAAAAAAATACAAAAGAGTACTCCTTACCCTATCGTCCTAATCCAGCAATTCCAATGATGTATTTCCTTTTCATCTTGCTCACATGCTTGCAAATACACGTATGTGATTTTATATCTGTTTCTTTTGTTCACCTAATACTATACATGATTGTTCACACCCTTATGTCATTTCTCTCAAGCACATACATCCAGTTGATTAAGCTCTCCTCCTATTATTAAGCATTTGGGAAAACTTCCTATTTTATGCACAGACACACACACACACACACACACACACACACACACACTTACTTGTACACCTGAATTTTTCCATATTTTGTAGAATAAATTTCCCCAAGTGGAATTTCTACATCAAAGCTTATAAGTAATTTTAAGATTGCAAAATTGCCTTCTAAAAGAAATATACCAATTTTCACTTTAACTTCTATGTAAGAATGCTCTTTTACCATATCAGATGTCATTTTAATTTAATAGAAGTACTTTTTGAACTTTTAGAGAAAGATTATTGCTTTCATAATTTGCCTTAAATTTTTTGTTAACTCACAAAAAAAACGTGGTAGCAATGAATATTGTTACTGATAATTATCCTCAATAAGAGTCCAGTGTTTAATGACAGGATGTTCGTATGGCAGTATTTAAGAGCAGCCAGAGTGATGGCAGTGAGGAGCTGTGAGTCAGGCTGCCTGGCTCAAAGCTGGCTCTGCCACTTATCAGAGACATGACCTCAGACCGCAGTTTCTCAATCTTGGCACTTTTGGCATTTGGGGATGATAACTTTCTGCTGTGAGGGGCTATCCTATGCACATAGGATATTATCAGTGTCCCTGGCTGCTATCCCCCTCTCCCTGCCAATGTAACAACAGGAAACATCTGCCAACATTGTCTGGTGTTCCTTGGGGGCAAATCCCCTCCCCTCCAAGAATCCTCAGCTAAACTAAAGGACCAAACTTCTTAGTGCCTAGCTTCTGTGTGTATCAAATGAGGATAACAATACTCACTGCAGAGTGTTATTGGGAGGACTAAATGGACTTGTTCCCCAGAGTGTGGAAACAAGGGGTTGCTACCCATCAAGCACTCAGTGAGTATCAGTTATTATGAATACTGAATTCCCAATAATTATTCTTAAAGAGACTCTTGTTTGTTAATTTGTTATAAAACTGATATAGTACAATTTGAAATATTTAGAAAATTATCAGAAGTTAATAAGGATCTCCTATAACCTTAAAAGCCAAGGGTAATTCTGCTAGCATTATGGTGTGTTTTCATCTTAGTCACCCAGAATAGTTCCTGGCACATTGTAAGTGCTTAGTGAATTGTTGCATGAATATAAAAAGGGAGATTGAGTCACAGTGCTAAATGAATTAAGCCAATAAGTTACACTCCTCTGTGGGATCTAAAACTCTGAGCTCATTGAGGAGAGCAGAAGAGTGGTTTATCAGAGGCTGGGGAGGGGAAAACAGAGGTGGGAATGGGAAGAGATTGGTTAATGGGTATAAAGTCATGGCTAGTTCCTGTGTTCTATTACATGGAAGGGTGATCATAAAAAAAATCATATAATTCAAGAAAGTGAGAACAGAGGACTTCGTTCTTATCACAAAGGAATGATAAATGTTTGAGATGATGGATAACTGAACATTCTGAGATGGTCATTGCACAAGATATACATGTATCAATACATCACAGTGTGCCTCATAAAGGTATACAATTATGTTAATTAAAAAGTAAGCTTAAAAAGTGAGCTAAACTTGGGCTGGGGTTGTAGCTCAGTGGTAGAGCACTCGCCTAGCACATGTGAGGCCCTGGGTTGGATCCTCAGCACTACATAAAATAAATAAAATAAAGATATTGTGTCCAACTACAACTAAAAAATAAATATTTTTTTAAAAAGTGAGCTCAACTTATATATAACACATGTAAAGTTCTACTGTGGTGCATTATTTGCGTCTGTATCTGGAAATTCTTTGGAAAGATGATTAATAGGTACATATTATAAACTATGAATATTGCCTGATTCAACAAACCATCATATAATTTCAAACATACAAATGATGTGTTTTTATAAATACTATTTTCTAACTTAAAAGTAGATTATAAACATCCTAACATTTCAATTATAAAGATTTCAGCATGCCTTTTCCTAAGAATAAAGACATTCTGTACATAACTGCAGTATGTTTGTTACATCCAAGAAAATTAAAAGTAGTTCTCTAATATCCACTAATAAGTACTCTGTTTTCCTAATTGTCCCTGAAATGTTTTCATAGCTAATTTTTCTGTTGGTTTGTTTTCCTACCAGAATCCCACGAAGGATCATACTTTGCCTTTTGTTATTAGGACTCTGGTTCTTTTTCATCTAGAACTGGACACTCACTTTTTGGTTGAAGATACCAGGCCTGATGTTTTGTTAAACATTTCACATGCTGTTTTTGTCTAGTTGTTGCCTTGTAGAGTCACAGAACTTGTTCTCTCAGTCCTGGATTTCCTATGAATGAGAAGTTAGGTCTGAAGTCTTCATTAGGTTTAGGTAGATGACTTGCAAGTCCTCTCCCCAGGTGATTGCATTACCAGGAAGTTGTAGCACCAAGTTATCTGGTGTTGAGTGATGTGACCTTTGGTTACTTGGTTAAGGGATTGACAACTAGAGCTCTTCACTCAGCAGTTAGTATGTAGTCTACAGTGTGCTATTTAACGTATGTGTCTACTTCACGAATATCCTGTTTCCCAACAACTTCTCCCCAAATGGATGTAATTCTGCCCTAAACCAATTATTTTATTAGAAGATGAAAATGGTGATTTAAAAAAAAATCTGTCGTGTTACCTACATGAATAGATACCACTCTTCTAGAAAGGAGTTTTTCCTTTCAAAATGCAGGGTACATGTTTACTTTTTATGTTCTTAGTATTAATTTAAAGAATAGGATAAATAGGTTTAGGTTTTTCCTTCTTTTATTATTTCTTAAGCATGACTTACTATAGACTCATGCATTTTTCTTTAATGTTTTAGAGTCAGTCATACTTTTGATACTTAAGCTGTCCTTTGGGCACTCCTACAAGCAGGCTGCGTCTTTTGGCATCTCTCTGTTGGTCTCTGGGTTTCTTGCTTTTTGGTTCAGCGCGTAAACTCCAGGCTTACCTTCTATATTTCCCATCTAAGCTCTGTAATCAGCCATTTCTCAGCCTTGGTTCCTTTTAGTCAGGAATGATATAAATAAATTTTTTTGCTTTTATAAAAAAAAAATTTGTTTTAGTACTGGATATTGATCCCAGGGCCTTGTGTATGGGAGGCAAGCCACATCCCCAGCACTGATACAAATAATCTTTTGGTGAGTACCATGTATATAAGATTTTTACCAAAATTGCTCAACTTGAAGTTATTTTGATGAAAATTGTAAATGTTTTAATATCTTTAATATATCTTGCCAAATTACTGTATAGAAAGGTACAGTAATCATAACATACATTCCCACTAAAGTTTGAGAACACCTAACTTACTGCATTTACATTGACATTATTTTTAATATGATAATCAAATCTATTACAGGTAAGATTGAACAGCTCAGGTTTATGGATGTAAGAAGTCTATTAGTTTTCATGTATTTTGAACTTTTTGTATTGTATTATTTGAGACCAGAGATCAGGTACATTTTGGGGGATTTGGCTATAAACCTTATTTAAAAGCCTAAAAAATATATCAAATAATTTAATCCTCTGTCTACTATGCTTGTTGCAAATAGTTTTTCTGGAGTGTTGGGCTTTTTGACTTTTGGACCTTTTTAATTTTAAGTGGTAAAATCTATTCACCTATTCACCTTTTCCTCTCTATTTCTTTAGTGCTTCAGAATTCCTTGCCCAATCTAAATTAAATACTTTTATTTATTTTCTTTGAATTAAGATTTTTAAAATAAAAGTAGGCTGTTAATATTTATACATACTTTTAAAACCATCCAGAATATGTTTAATCTATAGTTCAAGGGGAAGATGTAGCTTAATTATTTCCCCAGCAGACACTTTTCTTTATATCATAGGAAAGATAATTTATTGCTTCTCCTAGGTATGTAACTATCCCTTTGTTATATAATGAAATTTAATACAGATCTATTGCTATAGATAAATTCATATCAGTTCATATTTATCTGTCAGTTTTTGTATCAGTACCATACTGTTTTAATTATTAAAACTTTTAAATATTTTTTAAAATAGAGGATCCTTCTTTTTTTCTGAACTCTTACATTTTTTTTCTTTATAACAAACATTAGAATTATTTTGTCACTTTTTAAAAGGCTTCATTTCACTTACAGAACTAATTATCTTCTAATGATATTTGGGGGTTTTGCAATAACATGAAAAACTGCTTTGAGGTGAGGCCAACATATTTAACAACATCAAAGTCTTTGAAGTTGCAAGAGACCCTTAAAAAGGAGCAGGGCCACAGCACCAACCAATGCAGATTGGCCTAAGTAACAAGACTCTGGAGACAAAGAAAGCATACCCTTTTCGTGGCTTAAGAAGGTCACTGTGGTTACCAAGACCATAGTTTCTAATCCAAAAATTGAAACACATGGTCTGATGGGTGAATGATATTTATAGAAATAGAGGGAAATAATATTGTAAGGTTGTGCTGTGCTGGAAAGTTTGAGATCTACATAACTATTGGCCGTGCAGCCACTAGATTCGGCATTCTGTTTGGGTTACATGCTCCAATCCAAGTCACATTTGCTTTCCTTTTAATATAGGCTAAACACTCAAGATATTACTCACACAGAGAAAACCATCATGGGCTAATTCTAAATATTAAGCTGTGAAATAACTCAGATCTTGGCATATAATACAGTGGTGAGGAGCACGTTGTTTGGCTTTAGATAACATTGGATTGGATCCTTCCTCTGCTTTTCCCAGTAGTGTGATGTAGGAGAATAACAGTGTGGGTAGCTATCTCTCAGAGTTGAGATTGAATGACATATTGTATGTTAAGTACTCAGCACTTACTAAATGTGTCATCCTATTAGCTTCATTATCCCTTTTGCTAATATAGTTGATCCTGTTGTTATTATTACTGTGTTGTTTTGGTGACCAAGAACTCCTGGTGAACACTGATTCCACTGATGCACTTCCATATGTGATCTCAGTTATAGTCAGCTTATTGTACCCATTGCTTTAGAGTTTCAGGTGGGTTTTTCTGTAAAAAAAAAATGGGTCTATGCAAACTCTTGTGCCCTCTATGGGAAGAAGTATAATGTCAGTACCATGCCCATAAAAAAAGCCAAAGGACAGGGTAGGTGACATCACTTCAGAGGTCTAGGACAAAAGCAATTAAAATTAAAACTAAAAAAAAAAAAAAAAAACCCCACATACTTTTTTAGATTCTCCTAGGGCCAAGTGTATAAAGTGGAAGCCAAAGCATTAACCTACATATTTGTCTTTATAAGCAACTTATCTCATGTTCTTTTCTTAGCATTAAAAACAAAATTTCTGTCCTTTCTCTTAAAAGGACAGAACCTTCACAACCTTCACAACAAAGAACGACCTTTTACAGAGTCAGCCTCTAATTTAAATATGACATTATAGAGCTGTCCAGGCATTTGGAAAATTCCTTTAGACATCTCAAAGTAGAACATATATGGTCATTAATCAGCAGTTCAATATTTTATTCATATACTTGCTTGGAAAAAGCAAGAGGAAGACTCAGATCAAAGATAAGGAAGGCAGGACTACACCTTCGTTTAAGAAATACTATTATAGACTCAACTTGTCTTACCTATGGTTTATTTTCTCTTCCTTTATCTTAAAGACATCTAACACACCAGTATGCTTTGTTTGATATGTCTTTTTTTTCTCTCTTTTAGCATCCCTCTTTTTTGGAAAACAGAAACTAGTTAATATGTTATATTTGAGTTAAAATTTTAGCCCAAGAAAGATAGTACTATGAGGAGACCTCAAGAAGATAGAAACATTGCTTTATTTACTGATGTCTTCAAATAATTTTAAAGGTATTTATTATCTATTATGTGCCAGTGACTGAGAATTTAGTAGATGGCAAAGTAGACCCTCCCCTAATCCTCCGCCAATTCTTTTTATATTTCAGTAGGAGATGGAAAGGACAAATAATATGTAGTATGAAGGAAAGTGCTGTGAGAAGCAGGGAGGATATGTGCTGTCACTCATCTAGCCAGACTTCACTTGAAGAGGTAAGGAATCCTAGTGGGTCACATTCCCGAGATCCCAACATGGACAGGTATTTCTCCAAGTGATCTAGATTTGCAGAGCTGAGAGGGAGATCTGGAATCATCACTGGCAAGAGTGATTGTGCTTCATGTCATGTCCAAAGAGTAAAAGAGAAGAGCCAAGAGCTGTGTTGGAATCTAGGGGACTGGAGGTAGGAATGAATGGGTGAAGGAATTGGTCTATGAAACTGGATTAAAAGCAACAATAAATGTTGGCAAGGATGTGGGAGAAAATGTTCACTCATACATTGCTGGTAGGACTGCAAATTGGTGCAACCACTCTGGAAAGCAGTATGGAGTTTCCTCAGAAAATTTGAAATGGAACCACTATTGATCCAGTCATTCCACTCCTCGGTTTATACTCAAAGGACTTAAAATCAGCATACTACAGTGACGAAGCCACCTCAATGTTTTTAGCAGCTCAATTCACAATAGCTGAAGTATGGAACCAATCTAGGTGCCCTTCAACAGATGAATGGATAAAGAAAATGTGGTATACATATACAATGGAATATTACACAGCCTTACATAAGAATGAAATTATGGCATTTACTGGTAAATGGATGGAGCTGGAGAATATTAAATTGCTAAGCAAAATAAGGCAATCTCAAAGAACCAAAGGCCAGAATGTTTTCTCTGATATGCAGATGCTAATTCACAATGAGGCAGGGTGGCGCTAGGGAAGAATAGAGGTACTTTGGATTACAGGGCAATGAATGGAGAGGAGGGGGTATGGAGTTAGAAAGGATAGTAGAATTAATTAGACATTATTGCCCTATGTGCCTATATGATTACCTGACCTGTGTAACTCTACATCAAATACATCCAGAGAATGAGAAGTTAAACTTCATTTATGTATGACGTGTCAAGATTCATTCTACTGCCATGTATAACTAATTAAAATTTAAAAATTATTTTAAAATATTTAATTCATAGAAAATTATAAATGCATTTATTGTTTTAGGGTATACATGTTTGTTTCAAAGAAAATAAACATTTCAATTGATCCATTAAAAAAAAAAAAGATTCAGGAAGGATGGGCTTCATGGTGCAAGCTAGGAGACTGCCAGGCTGAAGAAGTCATGCAGGGCTGCAAAGTTGAGGACCAATGTCTAAATACTTGCTTCTAGAACCTCTGACAGACACTCTCTAGGAGTCCTCAAAACTGAGACACATTGTACCCTATAACCTCACTCACCCTGTAACTATTTCTTCACATAGGAGAATGCCATGGAGATGATTTTAAAAGACCTTCATGGTTAACATTTGAACCTAGCAGCAGTATCCTGCCCCATATTCACAAGCACCACAGCAGAAAGAGGATACCATGCTTTCGAGGCCTGACTCCCCTGAATCCCTCTACTCATTCCATGCAGGGGACAGATGAAAACTCTCTCCCCTTTCAGGGAAATAGAGAAAGCCACACACAGGAGCAATCTCAGGTGAGGCCCCATGGTGAAGAGCATTTGCCTGACCTCACTGGGCAACCTCCGGAATATGAGTTACACCTTAGCATTATCCCAATCTGGAGGGAACTGGAGCTTTCACACACCCCTCCCCACCTCTCAGTCTAAGAGCTGCCCCAGAAGGGTCTAATTGCTGGCTCTGGGTGTACAGCAAAGCAGGCTGTGGGCAGCCTCCCTGTCACAGTGAAAACTCAACAGACAGGAGCCCCCTGATCCCCCCAAACCCTGACATACACAAATATACCATAATAAAAAGGAATCTCAGGCATTTTGGTCAGAGCATCCACATTTTCTACTATTGTGGGCTGCTGCTTTAATATTTTAATTCATAAGCTCCACTTATAAAACAAATATATATATTTTAAAAAACTATAGCTGGTAGAGGAATAGAACATGTTTTGGTTCAAATTCTTCCCTTTCATCACCTGCAAGGTGACAAGCTGTGTCTTCAAGCAGAGGTGGCGACCCCTTTCACAGGTCACATACACAGGCTGGTCCTGGCAGGGAAAAGGCACAGTGGCTTTCATCCACATGGGGCAGTTAGGACTTGGCCCTATTTAAAGCAAATCAGTCTGTGTCTGTAGTCCCCTTGGAAAGCTGAGGCAGGAGGATCCTTGATCCCAGGAGATTGCAGCTAGCCTGGGCAACTTAGTGAGAGCCTGCCTTGCTTTTTCAGTAGAGGCCCCAATATGATTACTTGTAGTGGTACTTGTCACATATTACTTACTCTTCCTTTGTCTCTCTCTCTGTTAGAATGGAGGGAACAGAAGGAACTGGCCGAAATTAAGCTTGTAAAGTAGTTCTTCAGAGAATAGACAGGTCCAGCTTTGATGATGAAGCCTCTGAGTGTGAGAACACCTGAATATCCCTAGTCACCGGTGTCCCATTTGTTCCTACTAAATAGTGTCCGCTATTCTATTCCTGGGTGTCCAGGCAAAGTAACTACAGATTGTGACTGTCCACTCACTTCACAAATGCACACAGTCAAGTCCTAGCACACGCACAGCCAAGACTTTGCCCTGCAGCCAGGCACCCAGACACATTCTGCCCAGAAACATCTGGGTCTAAATCAGTGGCCGCTCTAGTCTGTTAGATGGTTGGATGTCATTTTCTACAGTGCCTGTGAGCTCAGCTGCATAAGGTACTTTGTGATGGATAAAAAAAAAAAAAAACTGTCCAAAAAAGAGACAATGTTGATTGACTAGACCTAAACACTGAACACTGGTCCCCTCAGTCACAGTGATGGTACAATATCATAGGCAGCTTCCTTTGTTTCCATTTTCAACGAAGCCACCTTCTGACCTTGATGGAGTGATGGCCTGCTGTACAGACCTGTTTTAACACAAAAACACTGTGAAATATTGAGTATCCATTTTATTTACAGATTTCCTGCTGAACTATCTCTGTGGGGGTCAGATGATTAAGCTAGCTGACTTATCATTTAGATCTTTCCCTGAAAGTAATTAGCAAACTGGATCATGACTTCAGCTGAGATTTCTCGTGCTAATAATTTGATAAAAGTGCTCATTCGTATGTTAGATTTGTATTTAGTTTTATAAAGGTGACTGGATCCATTGAGGTGTGATTGCAAAATGAGTTTAACCAGAAATGTAAAATAATTTTTTATGTAGATGTCAAAGTTTCTGAAAACAAGGAGATAGAGGAACTGGGACTCATGCGTCTTGGAATGATTCGGTGCAGCTGTCTTTGACATCTGCAGAGCCAGCTGTTGGCACTTGACTTGAGGGTGTCTCTTGCTATGCGTGGAGAGCACAGTCTGGTCCCTTCTGGTGAAATAAGGGCACAGTCAGCATATGTGCTCAATAAGCTCTGAAGCCTTGGTTTCAGAGCAAAAGAAAAGTGGTTTAGTCAAAATACAGGTTTCATTCCCCCTTTCAAAGTGCAACTTAGTTCATGCCATGGCTAAAAGATATGCAAGTATGTAGGGGAATCCCTGCCTCATCTGCTCTGACCATTTCTCCTTACTTGAAACAACCTTTCCCTTCCTCTTACCTTTCTACCACTCTGTGCTTTTGGCAGATTCACATCCACAGCTGAAAACACAGAGAGCATTTACCATGAGCCCCCTCGGGTTGAATAATGACACCTCCTATTGGGTCTAGAGTGCTGTGTAATCCACAAAGCACTTTTGCTTGGATTAGCACATACATGCCTCACCACAGTACCTTCATGAGGTTGTTTGTATTGTCATTCTGTGGTGCAGATGAGGAAGCTGAGGCTCAGGGAGGCTATAATAGGTTAGGTGTCTTGTGCTCAGTCCAGGAGGAAGTGGCAGACCTGGGGCCAGGACACACAGCTCCAACAACCATGAGCTTCCTCTTCACCCTACATCTTACATTTCACTTTTACTATCTGGTACATCAATATATCACTTGATGATTCCACAAGGACCTGTATAACGATTTAGGAGAAATGAAATAAAAATCACATACACAGCCCTTCTTTTACTCAGTGCCACTCTACTGTGTGGAGGATTGGTCCCCATTCAGCCCTTCTGCTGGGAAATGGTCACCTTCACATGAGAGAAGGTTTTACACAGGCAGCTGAAGGGCCCCTCTGATCCAGGCTGTGCCCTGTGGAGTCCATGACTTGAAAGTCTATGCTGTTTTGGTTACCTCACTCTTTGGATCTCTTCAAAATTACAAACATCCTTGAACAAGGTGATGTGTTGATTCAATTTGTACTAAGGTGTTACTGGTTCCCTTAGTACACTGTACACCGACGGGACCCCTAGCACAGCTGGAGAAGAGACCTGTGCACCAAAGAGGAAGAGACAGGCAGCAAAGAGTGATGCTTGAGTAAATATGGATGTTTCTGAAAAGGTCTGTGTTGGCACTTCTTAAGAAATCTCCAGGCTGGAAGTTAAGAACTAGTTTCCAAGCATGGGTAGAGAGGGTAGAACCTGAGAAGGGAGAGACTTGAGTTCCCTGGTACCTGAGCTCAGTGGACTCCCAGGGGCTAGCCTTGGGATGCCAGCTCCTTTCTCCTGGGGTGCATCAGCAGGCCCAGGAGTGCAGATGGAAACAGAAAGTTCTGGGCACTCACCAGTTCCAGAATTGTCTGGCTGAGGAGATTGGAAGCGGCAAACTCCTTTTCATATCTGACAGATTGCAGAGTTGCTCTTAGCACAGTGACTTATGTGATCATCATGGTAAAGAAGTGCCAAAGCAGAAACTTTCAGGAGAAGGGGCTCCTATGTCTTTTCTTGCACTGGCAGAGAAAAGGCTCTGGAATAGGAAAGCCTAGGGATTAAGGTTTAAAACAGGATCTCTGTCTTTCTCTGATCTTTTGTGGGTCTCTGCTCAAGCGTAGAGAAATCTGGAATTCCTTGCTTTATGATTAAGACTCTGTAGGGCTGGTTTTGTTGTTTGTTTACATATGGAGGTATACATTTTATATGTTACAATTTTCCTTTGAGTTTTTGGCAGATTTGCTGACTGATCTGATTATATCGTCTTGTGACATTTTCAGCATCAAAAGAGAGTAATGTGAGTCAAGTGCAGTATATTATTAGCACAAGTGAAGCTTGTCTTCCATACTTTATTTCTTAAATGGAGAGTGGTTTTGACCCTTCTCATCACTTGAAGAACCTGAACTATGCCTCATTAGGGAAAATTTATAAATTCTTTTCTGCAGAGTTTGCACCCATAAGAGAAGGAAGAGGGAATGAGGAAGGGGGTGAATCCTTGCATCACCAATTGTTGACACTGTAGAAAATGCAGCATTGTTGTAGAGACACCAAAACATCCTCCCCAGGCTATAATTGTCCTGATTCCGAACTTTTTCTCTCTGATTTCCAAGCTAGAGAAGGGGAAGGATTCAGAGATAATCACCTCCCTGAACCATCACAGCTACCTCTTTCGGAGAGAATCAATCATAGGCGCAGGATCGTATTGGACAGAGAGGGGCCATTCTTCTTGGACCAGCAGCTGAGGCTTACTATCATGTCATCTCTCCATGGAACAGGATATTTGAAATCCATGAAGCATGGGATACAACTGGAATGTGATCCAGCAAATGAAAATGAAAATGTTTTGTATGTGTCTTAGTCAATTCAAGATGATATAATACTTCATACTGTTATACTGGGTAATTTATAAATAATATAAATTGTATTTCTTATTATTATTTTATAATTTATAAATAATATAAATTGTATTTCTCACAGTTCTCAAAGCTCACAGTTCTCAAAGTACAACATCAAGGTGCCAGCAGATTTGTTTTCTGGTGAGGATTTGTTGTCTGCTTCATGGTTGACTGTACCCTCATGGGCAGAAGAGGGCATAAACACTGTATCTCCACATGATAGAGAGAGGCAGGGAGAAACAGAGCCAAAGAGGCCCCCCCAAGCCCTTTTTAGAAGGGAATGAATCCCATCATGTGAGCGAGCCCCGTGACCTAATCACCTTCTAAAGGCCCCAGTCTTAATACTATCGCACTGGGGATTTGGTTTCGGCTTGAATTTTGGAGGGACACACATTCAAGCTTTATCAATGTCCTAACCAGCCTTCTAAGTCTATATAACAGGAATCATTCCATTCAAGGCATTTGTGCTTAGTATTATATACAAATCTATTTTAGACTGATTTTGAAATTTTGAACTTTTTCATCCAAGTCACCCAAGGGCCACTCTAATAGGGGTGAGATACTGGATATTGATAAGGATATTAATAATAAACCACTACAATTTAGTGATAGTTTTCTGAGGACAGGGGCCTGTGTTACAAGCTTTCCATACAAATCTCATTTAATCTTTAGAACAGTCCTTCATAATGTTCTCTTTTCCTCTCCTTTTTTTAATTGTAAAAAAATAATGAAGTGGGTTTGTAGGTAAGGAAAATGGACTTTTGAGGCAGTAAGAAACTTGCCCATGAAGTCGTATACCAGGATTCCTGTGGCTCTGTCTGCATCTGGGTCTAGACTCCTAACCACTACACTCAGCTCTCTTAAAAACAGCTTGTGGGCCAGGCATGGTGGCACATGCCTATAATCCCAGTGGCTCAGGAGACTGAGGAAGGAGGATCTCAAGTTCAAAGCCAGCCTCAGCATCTTAGTGAGGCCCTAAGCAACTTACTGAGACCCTGTCTCAAAGTTTAAAAAAATAAAAATAAAAAGTGCTAGAAATGTGGCTTAGTGGTTAAGTGCCCCTAAATTCAATCCCTGGTACAAAAAAAAGAAAAAGAAAAAGAAAAAGCTTATGGCACAGTGAATAGGAGAAAAGAGGAATGTATTTATTCCCCTCTTATGAGAGGGGGTCTAAGGAGACTGTCAATCTCTTCATGAAAATTTGGTCAAGACTTTCATGGCAAATATTGAAACAATGAGTGTGAAATTCCTCCAGTATCCCAACAGCAGGCTTCCCAGTGAAATCATCATTCAAAGATCTTCTTTCTAATTAATCAATAGTTCTGTGCTTGCACTGTTTCTCTCAGGAGCCCCGAGAGTTTGGGGAGGTTTTTGAGGAAACTGTATGGAACTAAGAAAAGAAATGATGTTTGGGGGACTCACAAGGATGCAGACTCTTCTCAAATGAGGCAGAAATTTTTCATGGTTCACAGCTCAGTTTCCAAACTGCCAAGAGGGAAGGAAAAGGAAGAGGGAAACTGGTCCTGCTCAGTCTTCCTGCACAGCTGGATAGAACCTAAGGTTTGGCTACCTGAGAGCAGCTGGATATGGCCTTTTCTGTATCCCTTCTGGCCATATTGCACACCTATTATGCTGGAGGACCTCAAAAGCCAGAGAGTGGTGAATGAATTTATCTCATGGCTGGCAATTACTCCAACTGTTGATGCACTTGGCTCATGAGAGGCTGAAGGGGTCTCTGGATTCCTGGGTTCTGCCTCCCGTTGTTCCAGCGGAATGAAACTCTCTCTACCACCTCCCTCCCCTTTGCCATTTTTCCTCACTTCTCTCCCAGCACACCCCTTCTGATGCTCACTTGTTGCTGGTTGAGATACAATTAAATCCAAATTTGAAATCAATAAGAAGGGTTTTATAGTTGGACAATCTAAAGCACGTGGCTCTGTTCCCTCAAAGTGACCTGGTTGTGTTTCAGCCAGAGATACTTGGCTCCTCCTAGAAACTTTTCTACAGACCCCTGGGACTCTTTTTGGTAATTTTTCCAGAGCTGTGCCTGAAATCTGAAAGAGAGACATCCCAGGTATCTCATAGCTCATTGGGAAGAAGGAGTTTATGCAAGCAACCAATGAGAACAGTACCAGGCACGTGATTGGTGATTAGCCGAGGTCCTCCATGACGATTATCAACCACCCTGGCCTCTTCTGCCTAACCAGAAATGTAAAGTGACTTTCTCCAGATGGCCCAGAAAACCACTGGCAGGGGTAGAACTGGAATCTCAGATTCATGGCTGTTATTCATTTACTCAACCACCATTCATTAAATTCTTACTCTATGCCTGACTTGGCTGAAGACACAAAAGTAAAAAAAAACACAAAAAGACAGTGGGAAAACCCGAAGGAATTTCTTATTCATTTTTTTTAAAATGTGACTTATGTATGTCATAAGAATGCCAACCAGCCAGGATCTAACAGGGATTTTGAAATTTTGAAGGTAGTTTTGAAATTTTCCTGGGTAAAGTCAATAGTAGAGACTCCTGATACTAATTTTAAAAGCATATTTTAAAATACTTAAACACTTACAGAATATTTACACCATTCACCTCGAATTCAAGAAGTATTTGAAAAGGTAATTGCACACACTGGCAAGATTCTGCCAGTTACTCATTCCAGCAACAATCCTTGTGGAAAATTTCCACAGATGCACCAATGCTCCTCCCGTACAATTCACCTCATTTCTCAAGACCCCAGAGGGTATTAGGATATTGGGGCCAGCTTTGTACTCTTGGATACAAAGAATATCTTTGTACTCCTCTTCCCTTCTCTCTTTCTCTCTCTCTCTCTCTGAGTAAAAGCCTCCGTTTCATGAACAGAGACCCTAAATAATCAGAATCACCTTATAAACAACATTATACATTCTCTCAATCAAAACTAGCCAGGTGTGAATCTGAGAATCTAAATTTCCCTTAAAATAGGAATAAGGAGACTTGGTGAGATAATGGAGAAGTTGAGGATTTTGCATTCACTGTCCTTTCTTTGGACAGTAGTAAAAGCTCCCCCAGTCATGGTTCTCATGTGGGAAGCCCTGTAGCCATCGGGGAAAGTGGTTATTTCACATGGAAAGTCTGAAACTAAGGATCTGAGCAAGATGTTCCATCCATGGATGGGGAATGATGGATTGAATTACACATTGGGGCGGGGGGCGGGGGGAGAGGGGGTGCCTGGCTGAATTGAATGTGTTTCTCTGGCTTCTTTCAATCTCTTCTCACAGGGCCATGAGTTTTCACGGGCCTTGTGCCTGGAATTAGAATTTTTTTCCTCCAAAGTTTATATGCATCAGGCTGAGCAGATACAGCAAGTTTAAATTTTTAAAAAAAGTTATTTAAAGGGAGACCAGTCTCATTAATTCATTTGTTAAACACCTGTTAGGTACCATGTGTCAGTGGGTGCAAGGAACAGACTAATAGATGCTTAATAAGATTTCCAGGAGAGGTAAATGCAGATAAAGGGGAAGCTGTGACCCCTCCAGCTTGAGTCCTTACCTGTGCACCATGGAGGCCATGACCACACAGTCCCTGCTCCTGGTAACCTGATCCAAATTTCCAAACTTTGTCCATCCCTGAAGTGCTTTGGTGATGATCACAAGAGCTAATGTGTGTGGAAATTGTACCTTTGCAGGGAGGCCCCTGTGTGCAGGAAACACACTCCACCATGTGAGCGATGGTGTCCCTGTGGGAAATTGAGAGTGTCATAATGATAACCCAGGCACACAATTTTCCTTCTGCTTCACTGTTTATATATTTTAGGTTAAAGTGATGGATGGATGGATGACTGTTTGTGTGTGTGTGGGCAGAGTTTGTGAAAGTGCGAGAGAAAGAAATGGTGGACAGCACTGTGAAAATAGTGCCGGCTCCCTTTCCCTGCTCCTTGACTGTGTCAGAGGGAAGTGTACAAACCACCCACAGTACTGGGAAGGGGCACCACTACCTGCCTCTAGTCTTCTGGTATTTTTAATGGAAATCTGTGTTTCTAAGAGTATGTGTCTGATTTTGCAGATCTACTTATATCTTACTGATAAAAATTTGATGAGAGAGAGAATCTGGCCTTATTGCCAGAGCACAGGACTTCCTCCCCTAGTTTCTCTGGCCCAGGGCTCTCTTCTGATAGTGGCACAGTCATGCCAGGACACCATGGCAGAGAAAGGACTAGAGAGTCAGGACATGAAGATGTTTTGTTCCTTCAGCAGGTTTTAAGTGTCCACTCCATAGCAGCCATGTTGCTAAATGCTGAGGATGCCAAGCAGAAGCTCTAAGGATGGTCTTTCAGGAGCCCACTGCCCTGGGAAAACAAGGCCCCTCAATTGATCATTTCAAAACAATGCAGAATTCACTATGCAAAGAGTACACTCAGGATCCTGATAGGGGTTGTTTTCTAGAAAGGTGACACCTGCAGAATCCTAAAGGACTATCAAAGGGAAACTGGGGGAAAGAAAGAGGAGATTTTTTGGATAGGAACTGACTGGGTCAAAGAGGCTGAGGAAGGAAATGTTGAGGTGGGGAGTGTGCAGGACGGAGGATATTGGTGAAAGATAAGCAAGCGATCCAAGAATGGTAAGAAAGAAGATGCAAAATCCAAGGATTTTTAGATAAAGCAAGGGACAAACAAATAGGCTGCAATGATCTAGGTAAGCAAGTTTGAGAATCTAGACACCCAAAAGCTTAGCTGAGTATTAGCACTGGTAAAGTCTGACTCCAGAGCAGGAGCAGTTGCCATGTGCCCCTTCGATATTTTTGTATAGCATGGAGTCTAGACAAGAGGCCAAAGGGCTTGTCCCACCTATGGCAGGGGTGGAGATTCTGGGATAGTCAAACTGAAACCCTTCTGGCATGTCCTCAAGAACACTGGCTCTGGGCAAGAGATGCCAGGAACACTGTCCTTTCAAAGCCCATGAATGTCTATAAGCCCCTTTCAAATTTAATTGTTTTGTGTTTTTGTTAATAACATTTTTACATTTACTAAAAGAATTCAGTAAAGCTGTAATGAATTAAAATATTTTCAAATAATGTTTTTATCTGTATAGAAATATAGTTGTGCACTGCTTATTGACAGGGATATATGGTGGGAACATTGCTGAGTGCACTTCCACAAACCTAGATGGTGTGGGTCACTAGACCTGGCCTCCTGAAGCAGGTAAGAGATGCAGGAAATACAGGACACATGAAGCTGCTGCCAGCCTAACACATTTTTACATGAGTAAAAACATTTTTAAAATAAGAGTACATTCTAAAATGATGACAAAAAGTATGGCACAGGCCAGGTGCAGTGGTACATGCCTATAAATCCCAGTGGCTCAGGAGGCTGAGGTGGGATGATGATGATCACAAATTCAAGGCCAGCCTTGTCAACTTAGTAAAGCCTTAAGCAATTTAGCAAAAGCCTGTCTCAAAAAAAAAAGGCTGGGAATGTAGCTCAGTGATAAAGCATTCCTGGGTTAAATCTTCAGTACAAAAGAAAAGTTATATATATATATGTTTAATAAACATATCAGTAATGTAGTTGGCATTATCATTATCAAGTATTATGTGCATAATTATATGTACTATATTTTATATGACAGGGCAGCAGGTTTGTTCACACCAGCATTACCATACACACTGAGTACTGCACGTGCCACAACATTTTGACAGTGGTGACATCACTAGTTGATAGGAATGTTTTATAGTTCCTCAACAATCTTAGGGAACCATCATGGACTATCTAATATGATGCTGACAGAAATGTAGTTATGCATTGTGTAATTGTAAATACATGTCTAATTTTAGAAAATTTGGATAATGCAGACAAGTCTAAGGAACAAAATTTAATTGCATTATTAAGTGATAATCTCTTAGAGTATTTTATTTATATAACATGTTTATATATTCAATTTTCAAACTTTCTATTATACAGTAAATATTCTTTAGACCTTTAAAGTTCACCCAGCAAACTGGTGGTTCCCAGTTTATTTATTACCTCCCAGCTTCAAGTCCACCTTTCTTTGCTTCACCTGTGCACTGGAGTTGGACCTGTGGACAAGTCTTCATTGCCAGCTGACTTGATGTCAGGGTTAACAGAGGGTCCAGGTGACACTTCAAGGACAAAGAGGAAGAAGGGGCTTCTCTCCCTGTTTGTGGCCTCAGAGTTAGCAGATCAGTGAGATTCAGGCCTGGTACTGTTCAGCTCAGCATCTTGCAGGAACCAGCTCCACCAGCCTTAACCCTCCAACAAGTTTTTCACTACCCAGGCCTACACCCACAGCCTCTGGCAAGTTCCTCTGCACCTGTGTGACTGCTTCTATGGGCTATTTCCAGCCCATGCCCTCTGGCAAGGGTCTTGACCACCAACAGGTTGATTCTTTCTTCTGGGGAGGAGGTAAGTTCCTAGTTCTTTCTCTTACTGCTCACTGAATGTTTTAGTCAGCTCCTTCACTGCTACAACCAAAATACCCAAGCAGAACAGTTTTAGGGGAGGAAAAGTTTATTTAGGGGCTCATGGTTTCAGAAGTCTCAAACCACAGACAGCCAGCTCCATTCCTCGGCTCATAGTGAGGCAGAACATCATGGAGGAAAGAGTGTGGCAGAGGGAAGCAGCTCACATGGTGATCAGGAAGCAGAGAGAGAGAGAGAGGTCTCCACTTGCCAGATACAAATATATACCCCAAAACCAAGCCTCCAATGCCCCACCTCCTCCAGCCACACCCACCTGCTTTCAGTTACTACTCAATTAATACCATCAGGTGATTCATTCACCAATTGTGTTAAGGCTCTCGTACCTAATTATTTCTTCTCTGAACCTTCTTGCATTGTCTCACATGAGATTTGGGGGGAATGCCTCACATCTAAACCACAACATTGAGTGTGTTATTTCCAAACCCCTTAAAGTTCTCTCATCCCTTTTCATAATCAGTCTTTTTTATTTTTTTTATTACTTGACATGTCTTATATGAAGTTTTTCCTGTCCAAGTTATTCGTGGTGTTTCAACTTCCTGATTGGACTGTGACTAAAACATGGGGCAGGGGAGGAAAGATTTCTTGAATAATTAGGGAGAAAAGAACTGCTCCTCCTCTCTTCCCTGCAGAATTATCCCATGGGTGCCTATTCACATGCAGGCACTCCCCTACCATTGAAAACCAATAGTTTTATGCATTCTCCTTGTTGCCCAGGGTTTTTCCAGAAAAACCTGAAGCAAGGACTTCTGTGCTATACTTTATTAGTGAGTACTATCACAAAGAGCAAAAGTAAAGGACAGGGTAATTAGAATAGAGAAGGAGAGAAGCCCAACATAAAATGCATTATAAATTGGCTGCCACTAAGTATGATTGATTACTGTACCTGCCAAACTTTCCAGTATTGGCATAAACTGCTGTATGCCCTCTACTATCTCCAGGTGCATAAGAGGCACCTGATAGGCATTTAAGCTATGTGTCTTCACTATGATATATTATGTAGCAATCTCTGAATCTTCATTTTCTCAGAGTGAATTATTTAAAATACTGCATCAAAGCATAGACAATGAGAATTTGTACCCAGAAATTCCATTTAAACCTTTTAGATAACCAGAATTCCTTATTCCCTGAGTATTCTGGTTAATAGAAACTTTGTATTTGCTCTATTTTCTACAAATACCTCAGTTGTAAAGCCGATATGCCATTAATCGAATATCATGGCTTTGGGGTGAAATACCAAAGGATACACATTCAAACAGAATTTTTTTTGCTCATTTTTATACATTTATCCATAAAACTTTAGCCTGTTATATTTTTCATGATCACAAAGATGAGGTCCATTTATTCTCAAATTCTTTAAGTTTTGGAATCACTTGTGACCCCTGGAAATTAGGCAGATTCCAGGACCCTACCAACAGTCCCTCTTCCTGGACTGGCAAGAAATGGTACAGTTGCAGGAGGCATAGTATGTCCTGAAGACAGTGCACACACTCAATGCTGGCATGGAAGCTGCATTGACCAAATGTGTTCTCATTCCCACAAGGCATGAGCAGAACCAGAAATGGGATATGAAGTCAAGTGGCAGGGGCCAGGTGGACCCAGGGACTGTGGGAGCCAAGGGTACCAAGGAAAGAACCAAGCTGGGGGCCTGAGGCCTAGGACTTTGTTGGAAATGAAGCCACAGTGCCCAGGCCTCCTTCTTTTTCTTTTTTTGTACCAAGGATTGAACCTAGGAGCACTTAAACCACTGAGCCACATCCCCAGCCCTATTTTGTATTTTATTTAGAGACAGGGTCTCACTGAGTTGTTTAGTGCCTTGCTTTCTTGCTGAGACTGGCTTTGAACTCACGATCCTCCTGCCTTAGCCTCCACTGGGATTATAGGCATGAGCCACAGTGCCCAGCCAGACTTTCTACTTACTATCTGTTCCAAACTGTGTGGCTGAGAGACCCTGAATTAAAGACCCAGTTTAGGCCAGGTAACAACTGACCTTGAATAAAACCCTTTATTCTGCCTGCCAATTCTGCCCCCATCTTGAGGTCCAGCTTTCTCTCTAGAGGGTTCTCCTTACCTTCAAGAGAAATCAGAAGACCATTCCTTCAGGGTGTCAGCATCTGCAGCTTTTCCTCAAAAAAACAGGCATGAGTTTCTTTCCCTATGGCATAATTCACGCTCCAAAAGGGAAAAGGAGCTATTACTCCTACAGTTCTACTGACTCTGGGCAAGATCACACAGCTAATTAGGGACTGTGTGATGACCATCTAGAGTCCTCATGTACGTGTTAATAATTCTGCATGACAACCCTTGGCCACCTGATTGCCATCATTCTCTTACCACAGACACATCCTCCCTCACTTCACATGCCTGATATTGGATCCAAATGGTTGGATCCCTTATTTTGTTCTATGTCTACCTGGCTGGTACAGGGCCTTTAAACTAGGGTCCTTTGCCCACATAGGTTGCAAGCATCGTTAAGAACTTCTGAACATTCCAGTTTTATTCCTAACAAAATGTTCTCCTTGCTCATTAATATTTGAGTGAATATGAAAAACTGACATTTGGTGGCTTTCTTGGCTTTTCAGTTCACTTGATAGATTTGACTTTTTTACCCAGTCAACCTGACTGCTCTGTTGGAGGAATAAAGAATGACTCATGGGACTGTCCTTTCCAATAAAGATGTCTTTTTAGAATAGAAGCAAACCTTCCCAGAGTTTGTAGCAGTGAAAATAGACTGCAAATATGGGGTTCCCTGCACAAGGTTAGGACTTGGGGAAGAAGGGGATACTAGAAAGCATGATCCTGGCTGTGACAAAGTTGGGACACGAACTCACAAGACTCGTAATAGAGTTTAACGGATCACTGTCACAGGTCCCTGTGCAGGAACTGACGTGAATTCAGTTTACAAGACAGCACAAACATGCAGGCACCGTGTCTTGGCTGTCTTGTAAAACCCCTACCATTTGTGTGGCAGTGCTCTGTTTGGATGAGAAACACCCTAGGAAGTCAGTGGATCAGCCTGGAGGGAGGTGTGCAGCCTTGTTTTTAAAAGATCTCAAAGGGCTTCCAAGAGTTGTACAGAAAAGCATCTGAGTCTAAGGAAGAAAATCAGAAAAAGTTGAAATAATCAAGAATTATTGTTTTGTGACTAACAACAAATACAAGTTGGAAGTATAATTTAACAACAGCCTCAATTTAAGACCTAGAATTACAACCCTCTTAATTTTTTTTTTCCTTCAGTAAATATTGTGAACCTGCTGCAAGATCCTTTAGCCAAACATGAACAGAACAGACTTGGACCCTGTTCTCATAGAACTTCATCTGGAAGGGATTTCAGAGGCCACCACCCTGGTCCTTCCGTAGATTAAAAAAACAAGGCCCAGAAAGAGGGGAAATGATTTGCCAAAGATCACACAGCGAATTAGGGACTGTGTGATGACCAGACGCTAGGGCTCTATTTTCCAAGACCACAATCATATGAGTAAGAATTTGATGGCAAAATTGGGGGAATTATAATGTTCCTCCATCAAACACTTAGCTTCACTGCATACTATACGGAGATAACGAAATGAATACAGTTTGACCTTCTAACATAGGACCAGTAAAGAAAATTTTGTGATGGAGGCCAATGATTTTAATGAGGTGACTTTTCACAGGGACAAACTAAATGCCCCAAGATGAGGAATGGGACTTAGGTTAGGGATAACAGCCAACTGTTGGAATTACAAGGAAACAAAAGAGCAAAGAAACAAGTGACAACAATAAAAAAATGGTAGAGCCGAAACTGAATCAGGTTTCTATGGTGTTAAATGGTTTACTGGATGGAGAGTGGTGGTCTCCTTTCTAAGCTTGTAAACCACACTGGCAAAGGAGGCCAACACCTTTGGACCTACACATTTGCAGAGCCAGTCAGCGTTGGAAGGGGTGAGAGGACAACCCTGAAAAGCTCAGTTATCTGAGCAGGGGAGGGAGGGGGATGACCATAAATTCTTGGACGAGATACAATCTCTAACACACTGTGTGCCTGGGGCTTGCAGGTGGGCCTTTGAAATCTTTCCTCGGGGTTTGGCAACAGTGTGGTGCCTCTGTGTGCGCCTTTATTGATGGATGCATTAGAAAGTGACATGATTTGCTTACTAAGTTTCTGTTTAATTTGCATCTTAATGTCCTATCATTAGGATATAAATACAGGCCTAGGGAGCTGAGTAATTTAGAAATTCCCTCTGGGGATTTGGTAACAGGTCTGTGAACATGGAAAGATGCTGCTTGGAAAACTGTCTCTGAGCAGATCCACACTTAAGAAGTGTTTTGAGGAGCCTGCCTGCCACAGCATCCTTGACATCTGAAAGTCCAGGGAACAAGTTGTATGCCCATGTTGATGTTAGAGGTCCTGCTCCCAAAGGGCAGTGCACAGAGTTTCAGGAAGCCCCTGGTGAGTGGGTGTTTTCCTCTTCGAATTTTGTGCCTCCGGGGATTTATAGACAATACCACAACCTTCCCTTCTGGTCCCTATGCAGTTTGGTCTCAGCACTACCTATCTGTGATTTGGGTAACTTAGGAGTAGAATAATAGAAGCAAAATCATGGGAGCCAAACAACCAGGAGTTTAAATCTTTTAACGTCTCTGAATCTTAGAGCTCATATTTGGAAAACTGGTGTGAGGTCTAAGTGAGATCATGGGCTTAACATATTAGCTGAGTTAGCAGGTGCCTAAATCATCAAGGTTCTTGGCTTTTCTGTTCCAGTTCTTGTTTGCCTTCTGAACTTCACTGCTATAAACAGAGCCTCAAGGGGACCAAATGTAGGGCTAGGAAGGACCATCCAAACTGAATTTTTTTCTGGTCCATTTTGCATAATGGAATTCAATAGCCTAAAATGGGTGCTTCTTCTAAGTGGGCAAAGAGCACCGAATGGTTTGTCTGCATTTTTCAGGAAGGGGTGAATCCAGCCCTCTTCTTTCCTCTTGCCAGACCTGAGTCCCAGCTGTAGGCTTCTTAAGGTAGTAGAAAATCTGGAAATAACGTCTTAGAAAGAAGCAGTGAGACTTCATACAGGGAAGATCCAGGTGTTGTGGGGCCTAAAGCTTGTGCAATATGGTGGCAAGATACTTCTTTAAAGGAAAAGGGTAAAAAAATTACAAATTTGAAATGAGAGGTGTCTTTTAATATTTACTTTGAATGAGGAAATAGAGCACAATGAATTGTCAGAGACTTCCAGATTCAGGTCACATGTTTTCAAAGAGTTCCAAATACATGCAAGGAGAAATACTTCCTGACGGAAATCTTGTTTTTCACTCCCTTTCTAGGACCCTCTGTCATGCTTAGTACTGTGGGTTTGGGTTAGGGAGGGACGCTGGTACCTGAGTGGTGATCTCCTCATAGCTAATCCTCCTCTGGTGGTGGTGGTGGTGGTGGTGGTGGTGGTGGGTGTGTGCAGAGTGGAAGATAATCAGCTGTGTACTCAAGTTCAAGGACTACAGATTGGCTTCTCTAGAGACAAAACTTGTGCCCCATGTGGAAGCTGCTACAAAGTAGATTAGGCAATAGTGCAAGAAGTCCCCCAAAATGAAGGAGGAAAAGCAGAAGCAGAATCATCACCTGGAAGAGGGCTACAGCCTTGGGTTCTTTGCTGAGGGTGGAATTTTGTCTGGACTTTGAACTCCAAAGTCCTCCACGCTTTGACCATGGCGTTGTTCCATTGTGATCATCTCTTCCTTTTGCCTACCTGGTTTTCATTTATCCTTCATTGGAAAACCCCAGATTTCTTTTCAAGAGAACCAACCCCTTCCACAGTCAGCCAGTATGGTTTGCAGGAGTTCAAACCCACAGTTGGATACCTCTAGTCTAGACACTCCAATCCCAGGAGAAGGCTCAAGATGGTCTTATGAGAGCCAGTCTTGGAAATCCAGTGGTTCCCTGAGGAATAAAAGAGCTCTCTTTTGGCTAGAGCTGCTGAGTCAGAGGAAAATCAGCCTAAAGCTTCCAGCAGGCTTCTTGCCCACTTGAGAGAAAAGCCACAGAAAAGGAAAGCTGAGTTGAGCAACAGGAAGATGCACATTCCTAGGCAGAGTTCGGAAACCTTGGCTGGGTCATGCCTACAGTTAGAACCACTGGACACAGAGCCAGTAAATAATTCCCACTTTTCTCTGGCTAATTTGAAAAGAACATGACTAATTATTCACTAAAACCTAAAATCTATTCCAGAGACCTAAGCCCCCTAAGTTTATGAGCAAGGGGCAGGTAAACACTTCCTAGCTCTTATCTCTAAGGAGACCATGGTTGATCTCATTTCATACTACTTCAGAATTTCAAAAACATTTTAACTTGTTGATTCTGTTGGTATTTTAAATTTTTATCTCATTTCCAGCATTACATTGCTGCAATAAGTTGAAAGTTCTGGAGTGTAGTTTTCATTTACATGACATCTATAATAGAGTTTTATACTTTTGGATGTAGGCAATCAAACTTTTGTGCTCAAGAGACCAAGGTGATGTATGTATTTATCTTTGGAAAGTATGTGGGGAATTTTGCTATGGCAAGTATTCCAGGTATTTTTCATCTTGATCACTAATACAAGATTTATGTTCCTACTCACAGACTTTGACAAGGCCAATAAATTAGACTTGCTGACAACCCTTCAATAAAGAAACTATTTTTCTACAGTTAACAGTCCTTTTTAGGTATTAATAAGCTTACTTAGTGTTAATCATCTTGTCATAGGCAAAACTGTCTCCTAAAGAATATTAGCCCTAAGGAAAACTAACCATACAAAGAAATGTCTTTTACCTCATGTTTAAATTCCTTAAGAGAAACATATACACAAAATCAATATACTCCATAGTGATGCAGAACCATAATAATGACTGAGGTAGGTGCAGCCCCACAAATCATTTTCAATAATCACGGGGAAAATTACAGTTGTCCTGGGACCTTCAAATTTTTGTTCAAACATTAAGATCTACCTTACTATTCGTTATACATATAATAAAGAAATAAAAAACTAGTAAAACCAATATGTGTTTTAGTGTGTGATAATTTAAAACACTAGAATCATTAAGAATAAAAGTGCTTCATCTGTTTGTTAAAAAAAAAAAACTTTCCAAAAGTATTTCAAACAGTGCTTGCCTTCCTTTCACTATATGACGGAAAATATGAAGCACGCATCTTTTCCTTGCCTTGGTAAATTGAGACACCAGCATCCCTCAGGTGAGGGATGCCAGGACCCTGGTGGAAACCCAGATCCAAGTTCCTCATATAAAATGGTGTAGTATTTGTATATAATCTGCTCCATCCTCCTGTGCTTTTTAAATCATCTCTAGATTGCTTAAATTCTTAATACAATACAAATGCTATGGAAATAGTTGATATAATGTATTGTCTAGGGAATAATGACAAGGGAAAAAACTCTACATGTTCAGTATGGATGTAATTCCCCCCCCCAATACTCTCAACCTGCAGTTGGCTGAATCTGCCTTTGTAAACCCACAAACCAGAAGGGCCCACAGTACTTCTAAGTTTGGCTCAGCTTCTGGTACTTTACCCCTTCCACTTATACTCAGGTGAAATATTCTCTAACACTTATTTAATGTGAAGGTTTTGGCGTCACTTTTTCATTACTTCTTCACCTTTTTAATCATAAATGAAATGGACATGGGTGGGAGGGAAAAGGGAAATACTGGGGCATGATATTGGTCAGACTGAATTTAGTTATATTGTTATACTGTGTATAAATACACAACAACAAATCACAACCTATGCACAACGCCAATGCACTAATGAATAATATAATAAAAAATAAATAAGATGAAATGGGTGTGGTATCTGTTGGAATCCTGCCTACAAATCAAGTCCCAGAACACTATCAGCATAGAATAGATGTACTTAAGTTCCACAGCAAGTCACTTAGAAACTCAGACCCAGAAACCAAGTCAGTGTTGGAAATTATAGCATTTGATGCATTTTCAATATGACTTGAAAATAGGCCACATTCTCATTTTGGGTTCATGATTATTCTGTGAGTTAGTCTTGGGAGAAAGAATTATCTCCATTTTAGAGATAAAGCCATGAAGGTCCAAAAGAGTGAAATTGTGGCAGTGATCGCCAGGATGCTCACAACTCCATCTTCTCTTCCAGAGCACAGAGCTGCATTACATTTGCAAGACCCTTACAAATGGTTGGAGCCCAATGACTACCTGTCACAAAGGGGATGTGAGGAAAAGAATGTGTGACTTGTGGGCTGAGGCAGTTAAGAAAGAATGAGACTTCTCCAAGGCATTCCTTCCTTCTCGTTCTATAGTGACATCAGAGACCATTATGGGGACAGTGGAGACACAGTGGAAAGACCCTGATTCACCTTTGGAGGAGATCCACGCAATCTACATTGAACTATGACATAACTGACAAATACTTATTTGTTCTCTGTCCTTGAGATTGCTGGGCTTTTTGTTATAGAAGTTAAACCTACCCTGATTCATGTAGAAGGGATCAGCAATCTGCTCAAATCATACAGCTAGCCAGTAACAAAGGCATGAAAACGAGCCTTTCAAATCATGTGCTTTGTAATAAAAGCTTGACGGAAGTAGTCTAGGTTTAAGGAGCTGAACAGATATGACGAAGAGGCAGTTTTGGATTAGAAAGAAAAATAAATATAGCCCCCTCCCTTTTTAAACCCACTGCCCTGAGCTCCTCATTGTGACCATTCTTGGTAGACAGTGAATACATCCTTGGTATTTGGTTCACATCAAATAGATCAACAGATTTCAATAGTGAAAATTAATTGTCAATTAGCAAAAGTACTTAAATTTGTTGGATTTCCTCTGTCCGTAGAAAGAAAATAAATTGGTTTTTAATTTTTACCAGATAACATAATACAAAGGGATTAAGACCAACTTAATGTTAGTTAGCAAACCTCCCCCCACCCTCATTTCCCTTCCCCTTCCCTTTCTTTCCTTTCTTTCAGTGCCGGGATCTAATCCAGCAAGTGTTATAGCAAAATAACAGCCTCCCAAAGATGTAGGTGCCCTAATTCCCAGCATGTGTAAATATGTTACAACACATGCAAAAAAGGACTTTGTGGATATATTTAAGATTACAGACCCTGAAATGGGGAGATTATCCCAGCTTATCCAGTTGGGTCCAATCTAATTACATGATCCCTTAAAAAATGGAGAAATGGCTCCTATCAATCAGCAATGTGACAGAGGAGAAGACAGGAGAGATGAGGTGTGAGAGAAGTATGTGGCTTCTTTGAAGATGAAAGGGTCCAGGAGCCAAGGCACATGGGGTGGGCTCCAGAAGCTGAAAACAACCACAGACCAACAGCCAGCAACACAGGATCCACAGCCCTACAATTTAATGGCACTCAATTCTGCCAACCACCTGCAAGAACCCTGAAACAGCTTCTCTGGAAAGCAGACTTGGCATCCTGATTTTAGCCTGCTGAGACCTTACGAACATCTGACCTATAAAACTGGGAGAGAATAAATTTGTGTTTGGGGGCGGTTTTTGTTTTGTTTTTTGATACCAGGGATTGAACCCAAGGATACATAACCACCAAGCCATATCCCCAGCCCTTTTAAATGTTTTATTTTGAGACAGGGTCTCCCTGAGTTGCTTAGGGCCTCACTAAGTTGCTGAGTCTGGCTTTGAACTTTCAATCCACCTGCCTCAGCCTTCTGAGCTACTGGATTTACAGGTGAGCACCACTGCGCCCAGTAATTTGTGTTGTTTTGAGCTGTTAAATTTATGGTAATTTGTATGACAGCAACAGAAAGCTATCACAAAGGATGTGTTTCCCAATTATCAGGTACAATATTTTACATTTATCCATTAGGCAAAGTTTGTGCTTGTGTTTAGAAGATGAGCTGTAGCCTTATGAATGTCTGTCTTATGAGTAATTGAGAAAGGTAAAGATAGATTTTTTTCTTTGTAGTTCTATCAACTTTTGTTTTATATGTCTTAAGCCATATAAAAATTAAGCATGTAGTTATTGAAAATTGTTAGTAATAAGTAGCTATTTATAACTGTCATACTGTAATCTACTCTGAAAATCTTTGTCATTTAACAGAACAGTTTAGTCTTTTACATTTATTAAGGTTAGTGGTATGTTTGGATTTAGTTATGTTCTCTTATTTTGTGATTTTTATTTGTCCTTCTAATTCTGTTTCCTCTCTTTCTTCCCTTCTTGCCTTTTTCAGGCTACATAAATATTTCTCTTTTCATCATTTTAAGTTGGTAGTTTTAGACTGTATTTATATACTTATAGTAATCTCCTAAACATTTTCATGTAAATAATGATTTTTAAATACAAACAATGTTTTTAGTCTTCCCCAAAATAGAAGGAACTTAGACTATTTTACTTTTGATCATCACATTGTAACTTTTTTCCTAGTTTTCTTCCCATATTTTACTTGTGTCTTATTTTTTATCAATTTCACAAATTAAACAGCTATTCATTTATGAAGTAAAATCCACTTAGTTTTATCTCTATATTTATCAATTTCTATGCTTATCATTTCTCCTTAAATGTCAAACTTTCACTTAAGATCATTTTTCCTCTATCTGACAGATATTACTTAGAATTTCCTTTCATGATAGTTTTTGATGAAAATCTCTATTTGTGCTGGTATGAAAGTATCTTTACTCTGCTCCTGGAAAAAAATTTATTGGATATACAATTTTTTTCTTTTCCTCTAACCATCTTCAGGATTGCAATTCAGTTACTGAAAAATCAGCTGTCAACCTAAACATCATACTTTTGCAAACACTTTCCATACCTGGTTTTAATATCATCTTCTTGTTTTCAATGTTTTGTAATTTTATTTTATTATTCACATATTAATTTCTTCTCATTTACCTTTCTTGAGTTTCATTAGGCTACTGGAATATGATGGTTTGTGTCTTTTGTCAGTTCTAGAAAATTCTCAGGCATTACCTCTGAAATTCCTTGCACCTCTCTCTTTCTGTATTCCTTTTTAGACAGAAAATATTTTCACCCCATATTCCATGTCACTTACTTCCTCCTTAATATTTTCAATAATTTTTTCTTTTCTCTGCAGCATTGTGAACAATTTCTTCAACTGGATCATTTTACTAGTTCTTTCTTTAGCTGTATCTAATTTTATCAACTGAATTTTTACTTGTTATTCAATTTTTTATTTCTAGAATTCCATTTGATTCTTTTCAAGTTTATTTTATCTAAGATGTCATGTGCCTTATTCATATTATTATTATTATTATTATTTTATTGGTTGTTCACAACATTACAAAGCTCTTGACATCTCATATTTCATACATTAGAATCAAGTGGGTTATGAACTCCCATTTTTACCCCAAATACAGATTGCAGAATCACATCGGTTACACATCCACATTTTTAGTAACTGTTGTATTCTGCTACCTTTCCTATCCCCTCCCATCTTCTCTCTCTACCCCATCTACTGTAATTCATTTCCCTCCATGTTTGTTATCCCATTCCCCTCACAACCTCTTATATGTAATTTTGTATAACAATGAGGGTCTCCCTCCATTTCCATGCAATTTCCCCTTTTTTCTCCCTTTCCCTCCTACCTCATGTCTCTGTTTAATGTTAATCTTTTCTTCCTGCTCTTCCTCCCTGTTCTGTTCTTAGTTGCTCTCATTATATCAAAGAAGACATTTGGTATTTGTTTTTTAGGGATTGGCTAGCTTCACTAAGCATAATCTGCTCTAGTGCCATCCATTTCCCTGCAAATTCCATGATTTTGTCATTTTTTAGTGCTGAGTAATACTCCATGGTGTATAAATGCCACATTTTTTTATCCATTCATCTATTGAAGGGCATCTGGGTTGATTCCACAGTCTAGCAATTGTGAATTGTGCTGCTATGAACATCGATGTGGCAGTATCCCTGTAGTGTGCTCTTTTAAGGTCTTCAGGGAATAGTCTGAGAAGGGCAATAGCTGGGTCAAATGGTGGTTCCATTCCCAGCTTTCCCAGGAATATCCATACTGCTTTCCAAATTGGCTACACCCGTTTGCAGTCCCACCAGCAGTGTACAAGAGTACCCTTTTCCCCACATCCTCACCAGCACTTGTTGTTGTTTGACTTCATAATGGCTGCCAATCTTACTGGGGTGAGGCGGTATCTTAGGGTAGTTTTGATTTGCATTTCTCTGACTGCTAGAGATGGTGAGCATTTTTTCATGTACTTGTTGATTGATTGTATGTCCTCCTCTGTGAAGTGTTTGTTCATGTCCTTGGCCCATAAATACTAAAATATAATTATTTTCATTTAGCACCTAAAATTCCAATATTCTCCTTATTTTTATTTCTCTTAGTTGCCATCCACAATAGCTGATGTCTGCGTATACGATTATTATTATTTTACTGTGAGCTCAGATTTCATAGACCTTTTGAAAGTCTTGGCTTAAGGTTATGTTCTCCTACAGAATGTTTAAACATTTGTTTTATCTAGTTGTCTTATGCCACTTTAAACTAAACTTCTGGCTTGATCTCATTCAGAATATTCTGGAAGTGTCATTTGGTTTAAAAAATCTGTGTGTGCTGATTTATGGTTGAAATATTTTGTTTCCCCTTTACCCATTGTCAAAGTCAGAAAAGGAAATCTTCTTTTTGTTGCCTTCTGCAGATGCATTTATGTCTAGTTCACTGTTTGTATGATGATACAACTCTTTAAGATCCCAGAAATATACATGGGTCTCCTTTTAGACTGTCAATCCTGAGTGGGCAATCAATTCTGTCTTCTGATCCTCCTTTTCTATTTAATAGTCAAAATGAGTATTCAAAGTCACCAAAATTCACCAGAAGTTCCCTAGAAGGAAATTTGGGGTATCACTGCTTTCTCTTTTCCCAAGTTCCAGTGTCTTTTTAGCATTTGAGGATTCCTTATATCTAGCTCAACAATGCATTTCTGAAAGGGTAATTTTTCCAGGGAGATCATTCAGGGATTTTACTCCACAGTATTGTTGGGAAGAAAATTGCTTCAAATATAAATTATATTTATTGACTATTGAAGATTTGTTGTTAAGTACCCTCACATAAAGAACAATACAACCCAGGCCCTGCTTTTAAAACATGATAGTGTTGATGCCCAGTTGTCTAGGATTTCCTTTTCAGAAAGTCTGGGATTTTCCTTTTATAATGTCAATGTGTTCGGTTTCCCTGAGAAAACATAACCAGTATCCTCTCAAAGGACAGTCTGATAGTTACATATAAGAATGCATAAATGTTTGTTGAGTAACTCATTGAACTAACTATTAATCAATTAATGAAACAATAATGTTAGTTGTGTTATACTGGAGTCTTCTTTTCCAGAGTCTAATACTATCTAAGAAATTCAGAGAAGCCTTACTCAAGAGACTGCAGGCCAGTCATGTTTACAATCCCTACAGCACTTCTGTTTTGAATCTCTTTCCCAGGTAGGTTTTGTTAGCTATGGTAGCACTAGTGCTATAATGAGAGCTTGGAGGCATAGTACATAGCATATGCTAAACTCTTCCAGCTCAATCTAATATCATGTTTGATAACAACTCCATCAAGTCTCCTCATAATCACTTCCTGATTCTATATTACAGGCTCTGCTGTGTGAAGATAAAGTCTGAAGACAGGCTGACCCGCTGTGGCAGGGTGGGGTTGAGAAGATTAATTCTAGCATTTCCAACCCATGCTTACAAATCCAAGCAATAGTTAATTTCCTTACACCCCTTAACATGCAATCAACATTTTAAATTTAGTTTTGAGGATTCTGATAGACAAGTGTTGTTGGGAAGGCCTGATGAATAATTAATCTACTGCTATGTAGTCAGAGCTATTAATATTTTATATCACTGTAAAGCTATGTAAAACCGTCCAGTAGCCAATGGGTAACTTGGGTTGGGCATAACTTGAAACACTTCTTCACTGAAAGGAGAGATTCTTCCTTTATCTCAAATATAATTATCCATTTAAATGTCATGGGTCAATTTATTAACACCTTATCCATCGGGGTGTAACCTTTATTAGGCTTTATTGCTACCAGAAATTATATCCTACACAAATACAATAGAGATTTAAATGTTCTGGAGAATGAGCTGACGGCTTCTGCCTTTATGGTGTCGTACAGTAATGGACCTTGACCAGCAGAAGATTTGATAAGTATAAAATATTACTGCTTGATGCTAATTTGGTCCCTTTTTAATGACTGATAATCCTTGTCGATTTAGTGTGATCGTCACAATCCCCAGTACAGTTTCCCACCCCAGATGTGATTGTAACAGGAGCCATTAAGTGCGTCTGCATAATAAAATTAGTCAGGGAAGCTATGTACATTGTTTCCAGGCCTTTGCATTTCCATTATAGTGGTAAGGCTTGTTGAAGTGAAAAGTCTGCTGTCAGCTCAACCAAGTCTCTGGCTCTCCGGATGCTAAACCAAGGGCGGATGATGTCGGTGGTAAGAAGTCAGTTCTTTGAGACCTACAAAATTCATCATATATAAATAGGAGCTGTAGATTTTGGGTCAGGAAATGGTTCGGTCACTGATTTGCCTAACAAAGCTTTACATAGCCCCAAAGCTTAAACACATAATCAGTCTTTCACAGCTACAATTTGAAAGGGGGAAGCCTCTCTTCGGTTTGGAGATTTAGCACTCCTTTATGAGGTGGCTTGTCTTAAAGAAGTTGGAATTGCTTGACATCTTTGAAAATAATTTAAATGTATGATCTGATCTCATTGACCCCTTATAGGGATTTATGGGGCTTGAGGGGAAGGCAGGGATAAGGACCTCATCACTATGTAAAGACAGTGAGATAAATAAGTGCATCTGCCTCCTTGTTCTTCCCATTCCCCAAGCTTATATGGGATCAAATTCAGATTCCTTTCTCCTTTCTGACATGAGACCCTTGGGAACTGTCTCCCTAGAGTCTACCAGAAAAAAAGTGGAGACTTTCTACCAAAGAAGTACCAGTTTTGCTATTGAATTAAGTAGCCCTCTATTTAACAGGCCAGAAATACATATTCTTATCATCCAGAAAGTCTCAATTGAGAGCAAGAGGTAATCAAATGTAGAGGCAACTTTAGACCTTCCAAGCAGAGAACTCGTTGACGATATTATTATGTGGCAATCGCTAAAGTTTGTTTTGTTTTGTTTACTAGGTCCTATGGAGTCATTAAAACTTGGGTTATTAGAAATGAGAGTGCTTGTTCAACATTAGACTATAGAGCAAGCAACCATTCATGTTTCCACACTAACTGTTACAGTAAAGCAACAGTTCATGCTTTAAAATAATTAATTAAGCCCAAATAAACAACAACAACAACAAAAAAAAAACATAACAGGAGTTTACTATCATCTTTCCTCCTCAGGATTTCTCTATTTGATCAAAGAACATTAAGCAAATCAAAAAATGAGATATGTTCCATAAAAAATTATAGCACAGTGAACTTGATGCTCTTTGTCTGTCTGCAAGCATCATTCTTTGTCTCAGATTCCAGTTTATTTCCCCTACCTTTGTCTGACCAGTGCATTGTCTCCCTAGGCAGATCCAAGAGCTTCTGCCCTCAGCCAGCCATTTCTAGGAACTGGCAGTACTGCATGGTCTTTGAAAAGTAATGTTTTCAGAGACCCCAAAGCAACCCTCCTCTTCTCCATCCTGATCATGGGGATAGCAGCCATTTCTGTTAAGACTTGAAGAGGACACATTTTCTCACAGTAACCTGCAACAGCTGCCTCAATTTCCAAACAGTAGGTCTTTTAGCCAGACTTTTTGCGATGGTAACAATAAAAGCTAAACTTTTCTGGAAACGTTAAGTTGTAATTTTCCCATCTTAATGCCTACTGCCTCTTATTCATCCATGTCTAGATTAGAAGCTTCTTGAAGGAAATGTCTTGTTCATTCTTACGTCTCCTAGCAATAGTGCCTAAGATTAATACAATTTTATCCAAAAAATTCATTGATTTTCCTGGCACTTTTACCTATATGAGATGTTCCATTCTTTAAAATCTCAGATGAAGTCCTCAATAAAGCCCTCTCTGACAAGTTCACACTACAGCAGTTCTCAACGCATAGCACTTACTGTCTATATCATTCTTAGGGAAGTTGGTCAGGAAATTTCTTATAATATCTTTACTATTGGTATTTTGTACTGTGATTTAAAGTTTTATGGGTTCAGATAGACATCTCTAACCAAACTACAAAATTCTTAAATATTCCATTATGGTTTTTGTGGAACTCCACAGTAGAATGGGTTTCTTAGACCAGCACTTGATACATGATAAATGTTATATAAATATTAATTACTATCTAACAATGCCTAGCCAAATACTTCTGATGTAGTAAATATGCACTAACTAGATTGATAATGGGAAATCTGATGAAGGACATCACACAATGTAGGCAACTGTTGCCCATTCTCTCTCTCTCTCTCTCTCTCTCTCTCACACACACACACACACACACACACACACACACACACACACACACACACATACACACTCCCTCCTAGGGGATCTGCCCTATCTTCTGCCCTTGGTGCCTCCTTAATCATTTCTCAAAATGACTCCAACCATTTGGAGTCATGGCTGACTAGGCCAGATCTGGCCACCCAACCCATTTTTGGGTAAGTCTGTGGTCAAAATGATGAATCAGAATAACTAGTGTCCTCTGTAATTAATTTAGTATTAGGAAACTAAGTATCCTAAACTAGGTAATCAAAACTGAAAAAATACTCAAGTTACAGTGTATTAAATGGATTGTAGTAGGCATGAGGGACAAATGCAAGCCCAACCAAGTGATGAGGGAGCAGAAACTAGGTTAGCAGAGAAAGTCAGCCATCACCAATTGGAAAAGTAAAGCAAAGGTATAAAGAAGCAAAGATGCCAAGCAGCAAGAAACCAATCCCTAAGAATCTTTTCTGTTCTGGTTTCAGTTTCAATTCAGCCAATGCATCTCTATCAAACTGCCTTTGGCCACTCTACATCAATCAGAATGGTAACTTTCCAAAAAACAGATGATAGTGAGCATTGGCAAGGACGTAGAGGAATTACAACCCTGGTGCACTGTTGTTGGAAATGCAAAATGGTGCCACTTCTGGTGAATCCTCAAAGAATCAAATATGGAATTACCCTATGACCCAGAAATTCCACTTCTGGTATATACCCAGAAGAAGGGAAAGCAGGGTCTTGAAGAGATATTTGAACACCCATGTTCATGGTAGCATTACCACAATATCTCCAAAGTGGAAGCAACCAAGTGTCTATCCACAGATGAATAGATAAATAATAAAATATTATTTAATATTTACAAGGAGGAAATTTTTGACACATACTATATCATGGACAAACCTTGAGGACATTGTGCTGAGTGAAATAAGCCAGTCACAAAATGACAAATTCTGTCTGATTCCATTTACATAAGGTACCTAAAGGAGTTAAATTTTAAAGATGGAAAGTAAAATGGCTGCCAGGGGTCAGGGGTAGGAAGGAACACACAGAGTTTCAGTGTGGGAAGATGAAAGAACGTAGAGGTGGATGGTGGTGATGGTTGCCCAACAATGTGAATGTACTAAATGCCACTGAACTGTACATTTAAAAATGGTTAAGATGGCAAGTTTTATTTTATGTCTATTTGACAAAAAGAAAAAAAACTCAATTTGATTTTAAGTAACTTGAATGACAGCCAAATTTTCAAAATGGAGTTTTGTAAATGTGTCACATCCATTTTCCTCAAGAAGACAAGAACAGAGATTCACTCAAGCAAGTAATTTCAATGGGATAGGAATAGGAAGTGAAAGAGATATCCATTATACCTGAGAAGGTGCCAGCAATCAGAGCCAGTCTTATAGAGACAGGAAGTGCATCAAGGCATCCTCACCAACTGGAGGTCAAGGATCTTCCCTCTGGTGCTTTATCATTACTTTCCCTCCACAGTCTTTCTGTCTCTGCCTGCTTTAGTCCCTTTTCTGTTGTTATAACAAAATACCTGAAACTGTGTACTTTAAAAAGAAAAGGTATTTCTTCAGCTCACAGTTTTGAAGGTTCAAGAGCATGATGCTGGCATCTGCTCAGGTCTGATGAGGATTTCGTGTTGCATGGCATTGCAATTGTGCTAGTGTGTACAGAAATAGCAAGTGGCATGTGAAGAAGGGTTCTGGGGAGATTTCAGACTTCCTTCTAACTAACTACCCAATCTCAGGGTAATCTAGTTCCAGAGGACCTGCATTAATCCCTTCTGAGTGTGGTACCCCAAGACCCAATAACTTTCCACCATGAACATTAAAGCTTCCACCACCTCAACACTGCCACACTGAAGACCAAGCTTCCAACACCTGAAACTCTAAGGATCAAACCATATCCAAACCCTAGCACTGCCTTCGTGTGTCTACCTGTGTTTTCCACTAGCTTGTATTCTATCTCAAAACTTCTGCTCATTCATGCTTTCTGCTGCCCATACCTTTGGCCCTCCCTGATCTAGAACAGCCTGTTGTCCTTTCTCTTCCCCAGACTGTGGAACTCTTTGTTTGAATTATGGTTGAATCCATTTGCCCTATGTTTTAATGATCTTTAATAAAATACATTAGGGGTAGAATCAGTTGACATAAAAGATTTGGAAAATGCAAAATACTAGGATAACCATTATCTTTTGAAAGATGAGAAAGACGATTGGCCAATATTTACATGCTAATTCTCATGAAATTTAGGATAAATCCATATTTATTTTCAGTTTTTTGTCATCTGAAAAGTAAATTTTAGCCTACATTTTTAAACTAAAAAGACTAGAGGTCCTTCCTGTTATATTCAGAGGTTTGCTAAAGTAGTTCTGAGGAACACTGGCTTGTAACCTTGAGATTATAAATATTTGTTAGTGAAAACAACATTTATTAGAATGTTTGTTGTATAAAATTGGATTTGTTCACTTAAAGTTGCAAGCTATGTTTGTTCACCAAACCTGTGTAATTAACTACTGAAGAAGACCTCATTCATTTAACCATAATTAATTCAACAAATATAAATGACTGTACAGATTTCTTTAGAGTTAAGAACATTTTTAAAGGTATTTGCCCTTGTAAAAGTTATTTTGCAAGTAAAATTAAAAAGTGATTCTGAGAGTTTGCCTTATACACAGTTCCCAATGATCTCTGCTTCCTGGTATATTCACAGGGTATGTAATGTCTTCCCTTTCCATGTGGGCTGGATTTAATGACTTGCCTTTTGCGGGGGGCAGGGCATCAGGGATTGAATCTGGGGTTGCTTCACCACTGAGCCATGTCCCCAGCCCTTTTTAATGTTTTATTTAGAGACAAGGTCTTGCTGAGCTGTTTAGGGCCTCACTAAATTGCTGAGGCTGGCTTTGAACTTGCAATCCTCCTGCCTTAGCCTCCTGGTCCTGATTCTCTGGTTGAACCCTTACTGACTCAGACATCACTTCTGAAATCAAGTTAAGAAAACCGTGACTTTCATCTTGCTTGCATTCTCTCCCTGGCCCTTCTAGCATGCTTCTCTGTTAGGGAGGGCTACCTGGCAAGGACCTGAGGGAAGCCTCCATCCAAGAACAGGCAAGGAACTGAGGCCCTCAGTCCAACAGCCAATGAAGAGCTGAAGCCTACCAAAGACGGTGTGAGTGAGCTTGAAAGTGGATCCTGTCCTGGTGAGCCTTGAAGTGATTGTGGTCTCAGCCAACACCTTGATGGCCATTCCAAAAGAGGGTGGAAAGCAGAGGACCCAGTTATGCCATAGTTAGAAACCATGGGAGGGAAAGTAATGCTTATCGTTCTTTAGAACACAAAATTTTGAATTTTGGGGTAATTTATTATGCTATAATAGATAAATACTAGAGTTTGACATCAACAAATTTTTTAAAGACAATGTAAAATCTCATTCTTATGAATGAAATTTTAGCTACTTGATTTGCTCTATATTTCCCAAATAATTATCTCAACATGGAAAATCTAATTGGTCCAACACATCTAAATAAAGACCCAATAACAGGATATTAATAGACCTGAACATAGTCATTGGCTATCTTTGGGTCAGGTGCCCAGCCCTGGTCCAATCTGCTATAGCCAGGGTGGAAGGGAGGTTGAGATGTAGAGCTTTGTGATTTGACAAAGGTTAACATTCTTGCAAAAGCTCTGAGTGAGACAACCTTCATGAGAAGAGTATATGAACTAATAGGACTCATGATTTACATGTCTAACAAAGAGCCAGAATCACAGAGTGATATTCAAAATATTTAGCCTACCGTACAGCAAAAATATTGTATTAGAAAGCTTTCCACCGCTGTGACAAAATACCTGAGAAAATCAATTTAAGGGAAGAAAGATTTATGTTGGTTCACAGTTTCAATAGTTTTAGTCCATGGTCACTTGGTTGTATTGCTGCACTGGGCCTTTGAAGAGGTAGAACATTATAGCTGGGAGCATGTTCTAGTTCAGAGCTGCTCATTTCGTGGCAACTGGGAAATGGAGAATGAAGAAGGAGCCAGGGAGAAGAGACGTCCTTTCAGGGCACACCCCAGTGACATACTTCCTCCAACTGGACCCCATCTCCTACAATTTCTACCATTTCCCAATAGTCCATTCAATTATGAACCCATCATTAATCCATTAATGAGATCAGAGTCCTCATGATTCAATCATTTCCCAAAAGTCCCACCTCTGAGCATTGCTGCATTAGGACCTATCCTTCCACACATGAGTTTTGGGGTGACATTTTGGAACCAAACTTTAGTAGACACCAACCTACCCAAACGGTTACTTGGCCAATCAGATGGATGCCAACTATAATCAGGCTTGTGTGTGTGTGTGTGTGTGTGTGTGTGTGAATGTATCAGAACTGACTGTATTTTCTTCAAGTTATTTAGACACTGAAAGTGCTAAGAATCAGAACACAAGGCTGTTGAGCAAACAAAGTTTATATCAAGAGAAGAGGTAAATATTAAAAAGCTGAGTTTTCTCCATCAACAACTAACAAAAATACTTTTTTTAAAAAAGTGGGCTGGGGTTGTGGCTCAGTGGTAGAGCTCCTGCCTAGCATGTGGGAGGCACTGGATTCAATCCTCAGCACTGCGTGTAAATAAATACATAAATAAAGGTCCATCAACAACTAATAAAATTATTTTTTTTTAAAGCTAGGTTTCTCAACCCAAGTATCATTTCCATTCTCTTACATGTAAACTGACAGGTCATAGACTTGACCTTTTCATCATGTTCAGGATTTTTAGTTATTCAACTTTTAGGGCACTCTTGGTATCTCTCAGAAATGAAACCCCATGGATGGATTCCATCTATGCAACATTCCACTGTCTGGCTGGTGGTTGTTTTCTCTTCATTTTGTGGTTGGAGACAAGGTTGTAGATTAGAATGCAGCAAATATTGATTTCTTCCCCCACTTACAATTTCCCTAGCCTTTGAAGCTGAACTTGACCCCTAGGACTTGCTTCATAGTAAGCAAAGTGTGCTGTCTCTCCATTGGACTTGGCCATCTATGTGGTTTGCTTTGACCAATAGGATGCTAGCAAACCTGATGCGAGACTTGTAATGAGGTTGCCTTTACTTCACTAGAGGAAGAACCATGCTTTGGGTAACCTTTTGTTTAAGGAGGATGAGACACACGGAGGAGAAACTGATCTAGCCTAGATCTGATATCAACTGAATCCTAAATGACTCACAGACTTAGAAGAGAGAAAAACAAAAGTTGCTTTTTTCATTTGTTATTTAATCCACGCTTCTCCAGACAGGATTTTTTTGTTCAGCCTTTGCTAAGTACATGCCTCCTGACTGTCACAAGGTTGTTATTATCTTTCTGGCCAAGACAATGTATTTAACTGTGGCCTTGCACTATAACAGAGAAACTCCTCACAGATAAACAGGAGGCAGTACAAAGAAACCCACAGCAGCCTGCGCGATGCACACCCAGCTTCAAGTACGGTCTCCACAGATGTGCCCACAGAAGTTTAAGAGGCAGCGTAACAGATGTACAAAGCTGCAGATCAGAGGGGATATAAAACAGTTAAACTTGCTTAAAGGCACAATGTGTCACCATCTAACAGTTACATGCATCCTAAGCCCTACCGAGGAGGAACATGCGCGGGCCGGTGCTCCTGGCTGTCGGCATGCCAGGAAGATTATAAAAACGCCATGCTGTGATATGTTGCCCTCCTGCCTGAGAAGCTACTATTAAGCTGAGTATTTACTGCACCTATTCAGACAGGAGCAGCAGTGCAGAGTGCTACCTGTCTTCTAGTTGGATAAATTAGTTGTGTGTGTCACAAGATTATAGCTGCCTATTGTTCTGTCTGCTGAAGGTGGGAAGAGACCCTGGTCTGCCCTTGTAATGTTTCGTGTGAAATGCAGGAGGCGGCCTCTTTTCTTCTTGCATTAATGGTGAAACAAGATCTAGACTGGCTATATTAGAGTTTGGGGCATAATTAAAAAGACAACACACAGCAAAGGGTGGGGGAAGCAGGTTTATTTATAGCAGGAGGGCATGTAGGAAAGAAAAAGGGAGGGCAAAACAAGGAACCTGGGAAAATCAAATGTGGGAGCCAGAAAAGGTGAGGTCCCTGCACCGCTGTATAAATTGGTGCTATAATCAGAGCAGAAAAGCTTGCTAGTCAGTGCAGAAATGATCTTCAATTTGTTCAACTCCTCTCAAAATATTTTTTATATAAATTGTTTTGCCCTCACATTTCCATGATATATGGAGCTATGAACTCTAAATTAGTGTTAACAGGAATTGACAAGCACTGCGTTAAAAAATATCAGCCAGCCAGCCAGCCCTACAGGCTTAATTACAGAAGGAGAGCATGATGTGCACAAAAATCCTCTTTCGAAATTTTACCACATGCAGTATAAATAAAAGATTATCTCAGACACTAGCAACCTTACAGATCAAAAGGAAAACAGGAAAGTGACTTTGCTGGCATTTATAATTATTTATCTTCCCTGAATAGTTTTGTCATATTTTGACAGATTCAAATTCCTAATTTTTTGTTGTGGGGAAGCAGCAGCAGTTTCCCTACTTTGTGCATCTTAAACATAGATTCGGGAAATCACTTGGATTAAAATACTGTCATGGGGACTGTTTCCCCATAATTAGATGAGACCATGCAGCTTTATTCTGCAGCAGACATCTGTTGAGTACCTACTATGCACAAGTACTATTGCTTGGTTGTTTTTTTTTTTAAGTGCCCTTTATGATGCCTCTTGCAGGGTTGATATTATTTGTATGTCCTGAGTTTTATGCTTATTTTTTTCTTTTTCAAAAATAAACTCTATTGTAGTAGTTATAGTCTCACTTTTTTTTATGGCATGCTCTTATCAACAGGCAATCTGTAAACAAGTTTAGGCTTTGGCTTTGATGCTCAGTCCCTCGCTCATATCCATCCTCTCAGTGGCTGCCATTAGAAAATCCTCTGTGTTTAATTTGTCATTGGGGGCATTGTATGCTGTTATAAGATTAGGTGAGCATGTGATCTGATTTACTCAGGGCATTCTTAATTCACTCCCATTGTCTAGAATAATTAACAACCTCAAAGGCCACTGGCTGGAAGCCTCAGTTCTTTACCATGTGGGCCCCTCCACAGGGCTGCCTGAGGATCCTCAGAACATGGCAACTGGCCGCTCCCCGACCAGGATCAGTGATGAAGAAGGGGGGGAGGGAGGGAAGGAGAGAGAGGAGAAGAAGGAGGAGGAGGAGAAGGAGAAAGAGGAAGAAGAGGAGGAGGAGGAGGAGGAGGAGGAGAAGGAGGAAAGGAGGAGGAAGGAGGAGGAGAAGAAGATAGTTCCTTTTTATATGTTAGCCTCTAAACTCTTTCCCAGGCTAGTGTGGGCTGGACATCCTGACTCACTTCTAATGGATAAAGTGGAAGCATTTCTTTTTCTCCTTATATTTTCTTAATTATATCTTTTTGAATATTGATGTTGTCCTGTTCAGTACTTGTATCTTCTCTGCTAATTGCATCTTTTAACAAAATAAGAAACCCATTTTTGACTCATTTAATATTCTTTGCTTATATTCAAATGTGTGACATTAAGAACTAACTTTTCTTTTTACATTTCTCAAATATTTGACTCATACTTTAGTTTTCAATCTTTCTAAATCACTTGTTTTAGGAGTATCTCACATGTAAAGCCTAAAGTTTAGATTTGATTTGTGATTGATTCTAAAAAATAGTTTTTATTAGGTGAGGTTTGTCTATTTATATTTCCTAATAAGAAGTCATATTGCTTTATACTGCCTTTTCTTTCTTTCTTTCTTTCTTTCTTTCTTTCTTTCTTTCTTTCTTTCTTTCTTTCTTTCTTTCTTTCTTTCTAATACCAAGGATTGAAGGATTGAATGCAGAAACACTTAACCACTAAGCCAAATCCCCAGCACTTTTTATTTTTTATTTTGGCACAGGGTCTTGCTAAGTTGCTGAGGCTTCACTAAGTTGCTTAGCCTGGCTTTGAACCCATGATCCTCCTGCCTCAGCCTCCTGAGCCACTGGGATTAAGGCATTCTCCACTGTGCTTGGCTTATACTGTGTTTTCTATCTTATTGTTTCATAAAATTTATCAATATGCATTTCTTTATCTACTTACTTACTTTTCAAGATATATAGGAACTTTAATGTCTTTCGGATAGTTACCTCCAAATCATAAGTTTATATGGTAATGAGTCAATTTCTTTAGGAAATACACATTACTTATTTAACAAATAAAGAAATATACATGTTTATTTTTTCCCATCCTTTCTTCCACCATCCAATTTTTGTGGTTTATTTTATCTTCATAGTGTTCTTCTTTTGTACTTACTATTAGATATGCTCTTGCCTATATTGAATAAATTATTAATATTAAATAATATCCTTTAGCAGCTATTCAAGATAAGAAAATAGCGTCACAGGTTTTTGTATAAGAATTTTCATAGTCTTTATTTTTCCATCATCTTCTGCCCTTACTCTCCCACTTTATGTTACTTAGTCATGCCTCTGTTTTTGGAGTATATGAATTTACCTTTTGGTCTTTTTTTTTTTTTTTAGAGTAGAAAGTAGAAGCTTTATTAAGGACAGCAGGAAAGACTTCTCCTCGGAGGAAGAAGGGGACCCAAAAGGTGGAATCTCACCTTTTGGTCTTTAATCTGAGTCATACATTTGGTTTAAGTTTTAGTATTAATAAACTCAGTGTTTCATGTTGATTCTTTTTTCTCATATTTTGATTGACTGATGTTTATCCTTTAGGATGTTCCTCAAGAAACGCTCATGAGAATGTTCTCTGAATTCTTACACATTCAAAAGTATTTTGTATCCTGTACTTACACCCAAAGACATCTTCAGTTTTCCTATTTCTTCTTTGAAGACACTGTAGGTGCTACTCTAGTGACTTCTAACATTGATTGTTACTGTGGAGAAGTCTGAGACAGCACCACAGTTTTTTTTATTTAAATATGACTATGCCTAGCTGCACAAAGAATACGGTGGTGATGGTGGTTGTTTTGTAGCTGAACGAATGTCCAAGGATATGTCTCAGTTAGCAGTTCTGCATCAGTTTTCCTTCCAATATTGTATGCTCTTTCTTATGTAGACACAAGTCTTCTTTTATTTCAGGAATTTTTTTCTTCAATTTTAAGTGAATTGTGATTTAATATTTTCTTCATCAGCAATCCCACATGTGCACATTTTTAATCTCCTTTGTTTTTCCTATATTTCATCTCCCTTTTTTAAATCCTTGTAACTCTTTCTTCATTTTTACTTAATTTGTCCCTCCACCTCATCCCCACTTCTGTCTTCTATATTCCCTACTATGTTTTGAGAAGCATCTAGTTTTCCAGTTTTACTTTGATTTCTATGATGGGTTTTTTCAATCTTTCTCCTGAATCGTTCATACTTCTGTTTTCTCGTGATCTCTTCCCTGAGCTCTTGTATCTCTGATTCATGCTCTTTCTTCACAGAATCCATTTCTAAAATTGATGGCAAAATATATGGTCATAAGTTTCATCAACTCTGTGAAAACATTATTTCTGGTGCTTGTCTACCACTTGCTTTGCTTTTCTTGTTGTTATATAGATTCTCTGTTGGTTTCTTTTTAGATTTTTTGCCTTTGAAAACTTTTTGAGTTTTTGTACTCTTCTCTCTCATCTCCCTATTGCCTTTGAGTGATTTCTGAAAAGAGAAGGAAGTGCTGGTTTTATGTCACTGTCTATAAACCCTAGAACAAATCTGTTATGTTCTTGTAAAATGATTATTTGAATATTTTATACAACATGTTAGGACATGTAAAAGTTTGCATATAATAAACCATACTTATGGGGCTGGGGCTGGGGCTGGGGCTCAGTGGTAGAGCACTGGTCTAGCACCTTCAAGGTGCTGGGTTCTATCCTCAGCACCACATAAATATAAATAAATAAAATAAAAGTATTGTGTCCAACGACAACTAAAAATATTTATACATAGAGAAATAATAATAATATAGCATATTACATATAAATTTATAAGGTAGAAATATATTTGGTTACATACTCCTCAAATTTTTATTTATGAGGTAACTAAAAAAGCTTAGAGAATGCTGAAGTCAAGAAAATTAAGTGTAAGAAATGCCATTATAAAAGCAGATAACTAAGGCTTTAGGTAGCAACTCTTTTTTTTTAGTTATCTTAGATAAATAACACATACTATTCTAGAAGTAATGAAGAAAAAAAATGATATAAGGAATAATATCTAATAAAAATGTAATAATATCAACATACTTTTGATAATTTTATAGTTCAATAGTATAATATTTTACAAAGCATTTCACACATACTATTTCATTCAATCTTCTAAAATGACTTATTGATGGGAATATTATTATGTCCTATTTACAAATATGAAACATGAAGCCCAGAGAGAATGAGTGACTTATTAAAAGCCACACACAGCTGAATGTCAAATCCTGGTCACTGGAATCTTCGATTGTTGCCTAGGATTCAGGAAGTCATAATATTCCTTGGTAGGATATGGACCCATACAAAAGCAAATTCTATGGTTTAAAACTTCTGCTGAACCACAGAACCTTCCTAGTCAAACCACATTCAATCTTGAATTCTTTGTTTATTTTAATGAAATAAGAGCAGAGAAAGACGTCACCTCCTTCAAATACTTGAAGCAATTTTTTTATTTTTTGTACCGAGGATTGAACACTGGGACACTCAACCACCAAGCCACATCCCCAGCCTTATTTTGTATTTTATTTTAGAGACAGGGTCTCACTGAGTTGCTTAGTGCCTCATCATCGCTGAGGCTGGCTTTGAATTCACAATCCTCCTGTCTCAGCCTCCTTAGCCACTGGGATTACAGGTGTGTGCCACTGCGCTCAGCTCTTGAGGCAATCTTTTACACATTTCTTAGCGTGGCTCCACAGCACAGAGAAGCAGAGGTGTTTTCTTTCTGTTTATTTGATCAATATATGTATTCTAGGCAGGAAACTGGACCTAAGCAGATTTCAGAATGAGATCTGAAAAACAGTTTAATGCTCTTTGTTATCTTACCCATTTTATTTTCAATTTGTTCAGTGTTCAGATGACCAGTGTCTTGGTATCTAGTCAATTATTATTTGAGAGTACATCAAATAATCATCAGTTAAAATGTCAGGATAGCTTCATTCTTCTAAAATGAACTGCTTCTTCCATAACTCATTCTGATGCTGGGTGGTCAGATGCTAGGCAATCAAATAATTGAAACTTCTATCACTCCTAAATGTAGCTTAGGCACAGCCAAGTGTGTAACATTTTACTGATTTATTAGTACATCAGAATGTGTGTGTGTGTGTGTGTGTGTGTGTGTGTGTGTGTGTGTGTGTGTAGGTTGGGGAAGGCAAAAGATAATGTGAATAAATTGGCTGTGCCCAAAGATTTCAAAAGATGTATAAACAATGTTTTTTGATAGATGTCATCTAATAACTATAACCAATTCTGTTTTAAATTTATGAACTCATAACTGCTTGAATAAGGTTATTTTTATTATAAGCAAAAGAACTCCAATCCCTGGTAACCACCAGATTTCTCTCCAATAAATATTTATAACTAATACTGAAAACAGAGAAGGTGTTGATTTTCTAAATAAATTCTAGGCTTTGGAATCTCTCCTTGAAAAACAATCTTGTTTAGCAATTTGGGTTGTAGCTTAACGGTAGAGCACTGGCCTCGCAAGTGTGAGGCCCTGGGTTCGATCCTTAGCACCACATATAAATAAAAAGAAAGGTATTGTGTCCGACTACAATTAAAAAGTAAATATTTAAAAAAAAAAAAAGAAAAGAAAAAAATCTTGTTTAGAAAGTGTTCATTTTTTTTACTATTAAAAGATAAATCTAAGCCAAACTACAGGAAGAGAAGAGAAAGAAAAGAAGGAAGTAAGGGAGGGAGGGAGAACAGGGGGGAGAAAAGGAGAAAATGTGATTGGGAAATATGTATTCATGTGTTTAGGATTTCATGTGAAACTAAAAGTTGAGAAGAGGGTTTTTTTTTTTTAAATATGAAATTACCATCCTGTTTCTGCACCTAATTCTACAGGCCCTAAAATGGCTAATTAAAACTTAACTGTATTGCTTAGTTAATTTGGTTGACAGTTAACCCTGGAGAATATTTTGACAGTTAATTATATACGTTGACAGTTTTTATATGGTGGGCATAAATTTAGAATGATGTAACTATAAAATCCCACCCCAGCAACCAAATTTTTGTTCATATGAACGTCCAGATTAATCTTAATCAGTGGTAAGAAATGTAATTGGGCTGTTTTGATCTGTAATTATTCCTACAGTACTTCAAAGAGCTTGTAATTCTTGTGAATTGTTTTTCTGCTGCAACATAATCTACAAAAAGGTGTAGATTTCAAAAAAAAGGGCATATTAGTGAATAAATTAAATATCTCTCTCCCCCTCTCTCTCCTCCCACACACACATTTTAGATTTCTATTCACCTTCATGTTTTATTCAATTTCAGATTCTTAATAAATGACTTTACTGAGTCCAAAAGCTTGGTAAGTTAAAAATATGATAGAGATTCATACCAAAGGAATTTATGGTCTAATTGGGGAGTCAAGGCACTGAAGATATAAAATAATCAAGGAACCAAATTAAGTACCAAAATACATGGGGCTTTGGAGGCAGAGTTAAAGTGAGTTCTTCCAATTCAAGGAGGATGTGAGGCTGTAGGGATTAGAGGAATTAGTTAGGAACCCAGACATGGGAAACAGAAAGCAATGACTGCCTAGCTCATCTTGGGGGAAGACAGGGAAGTCTTCACTAAGAATCTCATGTCTAATTTTGGAATTTTCGCATGGTGGTTGTACTAATTTACATTCCCACCCAATGTGTGCAAGAGCTCCCTTTTCTCCTCACCAGCTCTCACCTTCTGTCTTTTTTAAGACAGCCAGTCTTACTGGAGTAAGGGACAGCTCACTGTGATTTCCTTTTACATTTCCTTGGTGATGGTAATGTTCAGCATATTTCCATTATTATGTACATTTTTTTATGGTTTTAGTATATTAGTTTAAAAATATTTAGAAGTATATTTTTTAAAGAGTATGTATGATGCCTGAGATAAGTTTTAAAAACAAAGAGTTTGTCAAGAGGAAGGAGGAGAGCAGAATCCGAGTCAAAGGCAGAAAGAAAACACTTTAAAATGCTAAGGAGCTCAGTCTTTTCTTGTGAACTGCAGAGCAATTAGAGTTTTTCAGTGAGAGAAGGGCATGGCCAGGGCTGAGTCTGGAAAGATCTTCTGAAGTTAGAATCCAGAGAAGAAACTGCTTCATGAGTGTCACAGACCACTGGACCCGCACTGAAGAAACCCCCTGGAGGCGAAAGTTAGATCACCAGGCCTCTGGATCAACAGGACTCCTTACTATTTTATTTATTCCTTACTAGTTCCGAACAGTTGTTTTGTAAGGTAAAACCAAAGACAGATTTTAAGTGGTTACTTTCTTCAGAATTACAGGTGACTCCCTGTCACCATCTACTTGGTGGGGACTGTGGTTTCCAAGTCAAATCAATAAATATTTGCAGAGTAGGATCCTGTGGTCAACCCTGGGAAGCAACTATTTTTGTGTCACACAAAGAGCACTCCAGCCCTTGGGAATGGGGACCAAAGCTGCCTGGACTAGCAAACCTCCTGTACTACATGAAGCGTCCTTTGTGCAGCCTGTACAGGAGAGAAAAAAAATCACCGTGTCTCCTGTCACCCAGTGAGTTCCATCCAGCTGCCCCTACCAGTGAATTAAGTGTAAATAAATAAACACAACCAAGCTCACTGGTCACCTTTAGTGCCTTCCATTAATCAGAGTAATAGGTGGTTTTTTTTTCTTTTTTCTGAAGAGTTCACTGATGCTATAGAAAGAAAAATGGTGACATGAGGTCAGTTTAGCACCAACCCTATGACACTCTGTCAATACAATATTGGCAATTCAGTTAGAGTGAAAGATAAGGCATTATTTAGCTGTTAAGAGTTAGTAAACAGATTATTTATGACATTATCTGCCATCAATCAGAACCCAAGCCAACAAGATAACAGCTGCCTAATAATTCTCCTGAAAAGACCTAAAATGGTTCCTCCCTCCCCCTTTCTCTCTGTCTCTCTCAGAAAATTTTATAATATTTGAAGCTGATGAATGTGGGAATTTATTAACAGGAAATGAAAACTGATAGGTATTTAACATTTAATGTGAAATAATCTACTGTAACATAAAAAATCCAAAATAATACTAACAGTTTTAATTGTTCCTAGTAATTAAACTGTCACCGTGGTCATTAAAAAGATAGGTGGATAGTAAGTTATTGACACAAGCTCTTCAAATAGAGTGGGTTAATTTTAAACCTAAATCTAACTTAAATTGAATGATTGCCTGCCGAGGCCACCCCTCTCTTTGTGTGTGTGTGTGGGTGTGTGTGTGTGTGTGTGTGTGTGTGTGTGTGTGTGTGCGCGCACACATGCTCACACATCAAAATCTGTTTCTCCAGAATTACAAATCACCAAGTCAGTATCTGATAATAAAAATTCCTGGTAATCAAACCTTCACTTTTACAAAAGGGAACGGATTATTTAATATATAGTGAGAGAATGTAGGTTAGCTACTTGGGAAATTGTGTATGTGTGTAGTGTGTAAACGTGTGTGTTCATCTGATATCACATATCTAAATAAACTATGGATGGATTCAAATTTTTAAAAATATAGCAAACAGAATTTTAAAAATATACAGTTGAATATATCTCAAATCTCCTGAGGAGAAAAAAAATATCTGTATCTATCCTGCCTCCCTTTCTACCCTCACCGTCCACTTTTCCCCACTGAGTGCCTTTCCATCCTGATAAAATTCCAACTTCCCTCTAAACATCAGGATGTTTCACACTGACTAGCTAACCTCTAGTCCCTGGAGGTTTTGTGTGTGCATTATCTTCCCCAGGAAGAGGGCCTTGTCTTCTCCACCTTACCCATCTCTGCCTTCTAAAGTTTGGATCAAAGGTCTGCCTTCCATAGATCCCAGACCCTAAACAGTACATTCACCCAGCATAGTTTGTTGAGTAGACTCCTCTCCCCACTGAGCTGCATGTAACTTCTGGGATATATCAACATTCTGTATGTACAAGGGTTATATCTCTCCATTGGTCACCTTGTCTATTCCTGTCTTAATCCTACACTGTATGAATCGTCATGGTTTATAACAAACCTTGACAGGGTGGGTCTCCTCTATTTTGTTTTCAATATACTTTTGCGATGTTCAGCATTCCTTTCCTTGAACATGGGATAGCTCTGTTTATTTAGGTCTAATGTTTTAATTATCTGCATATATGCACTCCTAATGTTTTACTAGATCTGTTCCTAAATACTGTTTAGGTTGTTATTGTTGTTTTACTGTTATAAAGATAATCATTTTCTGAGTTATGTTTTCTATTTCTCATTAATATATAAAAATGCAATTGATTTTTATATATTATATCCTGCAGTCTTGCTAAATTCTCTTAATATTTCTAATAATTTGTCCATTCTTTGGATTAATCTAGGCAAACAATCATAATCTATAAATAATGATTGTTTTATTTCTCCCTTCCTAATTCTTATCCCCTTACTTTCTTTCTCTTCTTTCCATACTCCTAGGATCCCTAACATAATTTATTTGAAGTAGAGGTAATGGACACTTTTGTTCCAATTTTTAAAAAAGTATTTTCAGCATTTCCCCATTAAAAATTATGGGTTTTGATGAGAAAAGCTAAAAATCTAATGTACAACATGAAACTATAATTAATAATAGTGTATCATATTCATTTGCTGAATGAGTAAACTATAGCTACTCTTACCACAGGGGAGAAAATGGTTAACTATGTGACATAATGGATATGTTCTTTTGTTTCATTATAGTATCATTTATATATATATATATAATAATACACATATAATATGCATGTGTATATATGTATACTACATATACACATGTAATATATGTGTGTATATGTATATCCTGATATCATGTTGTATACCTTAAATATACACAATAAAATTTATTTTCTAAAAAAATTACAAACTGAGGGAGCAAAAAGTGGCAGATTAGAGAAGATTGCTTTCCTGGTCACTCCGTGGTATGAAACTAAGATCACAGACACACAGCTCCTCAACAAGGTAAGAGAGGGGATTTTTTCTAGGAAATAACTCTGGACATTCAAGACAGATCAGGGAGTCAGTGGTTAGATAGAACAAAATAAAAGTGATCCCAGGGATTCTGTTGATGGCAGTAGCACCGGCAGGAGAGATCTCTGCTACACTAAAATTGTTGAGCAGTACTTCAATTAAAGGAACCCCAAAATTTTGGAGGTCTGAGGTGTATAAATACAGAGATCAAAGTTTAAAGACACTGCACAATTAACTTAACGGGTGTCTTGTGCAACAATATTTTGCAAAGAGGAAAGGGAGGAGACCACATCTCTCCTGGCAACCAGGGAAATCAGAGGAAGGAAACATTTTTTTCAGCTCCAGCACCAGGGATTGGCAGCCAGGAAACCCTAACAGCTGTCCCTGGCCCAAAGAACAGGTTTAGCAAACCCACAACACATAGCACAGTGTGTGTCTAAGAGACCAGAGGAAAATTAAAAATGGAGCAGGGTTTCCATAAGGGATAACTGGTCGGGAGATCACAGCCAGTTTCCCCCATTCCCTCTCCAAAAGAACCACTTGTGCGATCAGCTGCTTGAAAGTATGGCTGCAAAGAGGTGCCTGGCCTAGAATTGGGAAAGGCGGGGAGGAAATCACTGAGTTTGGAAACTGAACCCCAGAGTCCTAAAAACACACAGTTCACACAGTTGGAGGGGAATGAGAATTGACACCCCCACCCCCACTGCATGAGTGAAACCTAGGGGTTTTTCCTGGGGACAGTCTTCCAGTGAGGCCCAGTGTCTGCTCAGCCAGGGAAGTGCACCAATTTAAAAACTTCAAACCAATCCATGGAAGCATTTGGAAACTAACAAAGCCTAAATCCATCCCTGTCTGCAGGAATTTCCATCACTCCAGCAACCCCAACTGTCACACCTGAAGCAATTCCCTAATATTTCAGCAGCATCCTCTACTTTATTGCATTTTTCATTTTTAAAAAATTCTTATTTTTTAAATTTTTTATATTCATTGTTCAGGTGTGACCTGAATGGTTCATGGACACTTAAACATGTTCAGTCCTGTTGTTTCTGTTTGTTTGTTTTGATTTGATTTGATTTGATTTGACTTGTTTGGTTGGGTTTTCTATTTGTTTCTCATCCCTAACATTTTTTAAGGCACTTATTTCTCATAGATCAACAGTTTGAGGACTAAGATGTTTAATTAGAACACAGCAGTTTTGTTCTTGTAGTCTTACTTTTTATTTTTACTATTATTTTGTTAATTTTTATTCTATAGCATTTTTCTCTCACCTGTTTCCCTTGATTCTCTTCCCCTCTTTTCCTTTGCTAACAGCCAACTTTACTGATCTATCCCTCATTCTCTATTTTCTACTTCTGTTTTCTCTCCCCTTCCCTCACAAGCGTCACTTCCTAACTTACTTCTTTTCTATCCCTATTCACAACTTAAAATTGTAAATCAGTACGTAAACCTACTTTATGGACCATGAGCAATAACTAAACGTATCATCTCTGTTTATTGTGACAGTTAACATAGTGTAGACCAAAGCAGGAACTATGTGGTTTGATGCTGTAAACTATTTGCATTGGTGGTGTTATTATCTGTCTTCTTCTAAACTATGAGGTATTGGAAACCTTCAGAGTTCCTATAAGTCCACAGGGTAGAAACTCTCCTGCCTCAAAACCATATAAATGAGTAGACCCCCCCCACACACACACACATGAAAAACCAAGGGAAAAAATTGCTTCAAACAAACCAACATAATTCAATAACAGAATCTATCAACACCACAGTAGAAGAAATGACTGAGAAGGAGCTTAGAATGCTCATCGTTAAATTGATCTGCAAGGTCAGAGACAATGTAAGGGAGAAAATGTAGGAGACAAAAAATCACTTCAATAAAGAGAGAGAGATTCTGAGGTAGAGGGGAGAGCAGAAATCCATAAAATTAAGGTATCAATAAAACTAATTAAAAATTCATTGGAAGGCATCACCAGCAGACTAGACCAATTGGAAGACAGAGTTTCAGGCAATGAAGACAAAATATATAATCTAGAAAATAAAGCTGATCATGAAGATAAAATGTTAAAAGAACATGAATACAACTTCCCAGAAATATGGGATACCATACCAAACTTAGATTTATTGGGATAGATAAAGGCTCAGAGATACAAACCAAAGGAATGCACAATCTTTTCAATGAAATAATATCTGAAAATTTCCCAGACTTTGGGAAGGAAGTGGAAAACCAAATATAGGAGATTTACAGGACCTCAAACATACAAAATTACAATAGAAATATACCAAGTCATGTTATTATGAAAATGTCCATATATAAACAATGGAATATTACTTGGTAATAAAGAAGAACGAAATTATGGCATTTGCTGGTAAATGGCTAGAACTGGAGACTATCATGCTAAGTGAAATAAGCCAGTCCCAAAAAATCAAAGGCAGAATATCCTCTCAACAATGCAGATAAAGATTATAAGTTCTTGGACTAGACAAAGGGGAATGAAGGAAGAGAGGGGAGTTGGGAGTAGGAAAGACAGTAGAATGAATCAGACATCTTTCCAATCTGCACATATAAATTCATGACCAGTGTACCTCCACATCATGTATGACCATAATAATGGGATCCTAATTGGAACAAGTTATACTTATTCTATGCATGTATGGTATTTCAAAATATACTCTACTCTCTTGTGAAAATTACACACACACACACACACACACACACACACACACACACACACTTCCTTTAAGTGAAAATTCTCAAATTAATTCTATGTTGAGTATTTTAATCAACTATTTTGTTGCTGTGACTAAAAGATCTGATCAGAACAATTATAGGGGAGAAAAAGTTTATTTAAGGGCTCTAGGTTTCACATGACTTATTTATTGAAAGCCAGCTCTATTCCTCAGGGCTTCAGGTGAAGCTGAACATCATGACGAAAGAACATGGCAGAGGGAAGCAGCTTCCATCATGATCCAGAAGCAGAGAGAGACTCCACCCTCCAGGTACAAAATATATACCAATTAACTACCTCCACCAGCCACACTCCACCTGCCTCCAGTTACCACTCAGTTCATCCCACCTCACACCAAACAATAACAATTGCTTTGCTAGCAAAAGAGAAACCCAGAGGACTCCTGTCCCAGAGGGGGTCAAGGATTTTTAAAAGAGGTGATTCAAAGGCTACATTTCACTGTATTTTGTTAGAGTTGCAATTCACTTGTTAATTTGGGAGATAGTCATTTCTGACATCTTCGGGTGCCATCCTCACAGTCTGAATTGCTTCATTTCAGTGGTGGGTGTGTGCTCAAGGACAGATAAATCTGCCTAGAATGGGGGGGGGCAAGAAGGATAATCCTCTTTCCTCTGAAATTAGGAAGGGGAGAGATTAGGAGGAGGAGGGAGAGAGGAAGAGAAAGAAACATGTACTTTTAAAAATTAGTCTCAGTGGCAGAGCAGCATAAAATGGACCACTGTTACAAGGATATGCCCCCTCCAGCCACACACCCCCCCAATTAACACCCAATTAATATATTCAACCTAGGATAGATTATTAGGTTACAGCTCTCACAATCCAATTATTTGATCTCCAAACATTCATGCATCAATACAGGAGCTTTTGGGAACCACCTATAGTCAAACCATAACTAATTTTTAAAAACATGGCCATTTCAGCCTTCTTGAAAATTTGGGTGAATCTGTCCCTAATATATGTGATGTAATGTTGGGGGCAAAAATAAAAGTCGAACCTCCCATATTCTAAATCTAAAGACTTTAAAATCGTAAATCAATCCTAAAACTGACAATATAAAATAAATTTTTGAAAAGTACATCTCCATAAAAAACAGAGAAAATTATGGCTTTTCCATAACTGAAATTTGATGTTATTGCACATATCTGGGCATTATTTGAATAGGCTGGTGTGGTTTGATTGAGAAATAAAATGAGGACTTACAAAAGCCATAGGTTATCATTCATTGTCTTCCCTAAAATTTCATTTTTGCCTTTATTTCCAAAACATTATTAATCACACTATTGCAACAAAGATGTTCATATAATTTGTATTTCATAATACTAATGATCTAAAAAATTTAAAGCAATTGCAATTGCATTCAAAATATAGATGGAAACCTAAGGCATCAAAATTTAATTCAAATTCATTTCAAAAAACTTATATTTTCAAATGTGATCTTTGAAAATCATATTAAATTGCACATATTTGTAAAATTTAAATTTGTAATTCTAGTACTCAATATCCTTCTATTTTTTTTAAATTATGGCTTAGAATTTTTATTAAAAATGCCTAAATGACGTTAAAGTTAGTCAGACAATGTGCATTCATCCAGGATTCTAGGTAACCAAAGTATTCTATGACTGAGAGAACAAACTTGATTTATTCCATATGTTACATAGATTGCTTGCCATTTGGCCCCTTGCTCTTTTCCCTATGTATATAAGAATATATGTTTTCAAGTAATTTGACTTATATGTATCGTAACTACAAATGGTTCAAGGTAAGAACACATTACTTTAAATATTTACACATTTCATATCCAAGCTCATTCTTTTTAATATATACTAATTACCTTATATTATTCTTAATAGCAGGTTTTTAAATTTAACCTTCCCAGTCTAAAATAGCTTCCTCTACTACACTTTCCTTTTAAATTACAAGACACACCCAATTTGAATTCAGAAAATAGAGGTCTATTATAAGTATTAAATTGCATATGACTTACTTAAACCAAATATTCTTAGAAACTCAAACCCAGAGTACAACAGACACTAGTATGACAATATGTAAAAACGTGGATGTGTAACCGATGTGATTCTGCAATCTGTATACGGGATAAAAATGGGAGTTCATAACCCACTTGAATCAAATGTATGAAATATGATATGTCAAGAACTATGTAATGTTTTGAACAACCAATAATAATACAACATTCGATGTAATAATAATAATAATGAAGAGTATCAGGATAATTTAGTAATCTTTCTAGTTTCTAACATAATTAGTAGATACCACAGTTCACATGTGGTATGTTAAACCTGTTCAACTCCAAGACTACAAACGCCCCACATGTACTGTTTACTGATCCCAGAGAAAGAACTTGGAGGATCCCAAAGAAAGAACCTACAGGGGAGGTTGCACGCCCACTGTACAGATGGATTTCTTCAGATGTTTTATGAGTAGATTCTTTCACTTCATATCCAAGGTTTGATCCTCAGCTAAAGATTAGAGACAAGGGAAATGAACAACTTCCCCTCTCCATTATCACACTTTTTAGAGCCCTTCTTATCTCACTGCCTAGAATGACAAGCTTTCCTAGGCAATGACTAGTGTTTACTCCCCATCCCAACAAACCTGTAGACCTCTGAATGTAAGGGTATCAACAAATTGTTTAACACTGGAAATTTTTCTCTACAGCTGTGGGCATCTCTTGCAAACACTGTGCTAATTTGTGAGTCCCTCTAGAACCAAAAGTTGGAACACAAAGAGAATTTTTAAAAAGATAACCTAAGAATAATGAGCAATATTTCATTGTGAGAGGACCTTCTGCATTTATCCTGAATGAAAAGATTTAATAAGTCGATTCCTTTATCTTTTCTTTTATCTAAATGTTTCCACTCCTCAAATTCTCTCTACCTCCCGAAGCAGTATCCATCCCCAGCCTCATAATGTCACAACCTTTGAACTTCATTATTTGGTGCTCAGATGTTGTACAGCACAAGTGTTTATTTGGGACTTTAATAGCGTTAATTGAAAGAGTGGTTATGTAAAATATGATGATGTCATCCTAGTGCTGAGTGCATATCTTGTGTGTATGTGTGTGTGTGTGTGTGTGTGTGTGTGTTTATAGTGTTTATAATATAAGGGACTTTATTAAGTCTGATATGCAAGACAGGACCCTCTTTCCCTTGAGTATCATGCAAGGGTAGTACCAGGTCAGCTTTCCCTTCCCTGCCAGCCAAGGCCATATATAAAAAGTAAAGTTGTCCTTGGGTAACCAACCCACTGCCTGCTACTAGCCTACTGCAGCTCTGTCTCACTGTAGCTCAGATTTTGTTTGTTTGTTTGTTTGTTTTCTAACTGAAAGATAGAAATCTTTATTTTTAATTTTTTGGGAAAACTGAAGTTTTAATAGAAAGACAGGAATCATTAGAGATTTTTCCTACCTTCTGTGTGACGAACAGAATCTCCAAGAGTACGTCCTGTCTAGGGTTTAATTTTTGAACCCTGAACTGTTGTGCAGTCAAGGGTTCCTTTGAGAACCTAGCCAGCCATCAGAAGTGGAGCTTACTATGTTGACATTTTCTCTGTTGCCATATCTTCATGGGGATTACAAATTCCTGGAGCCTGAGGTAGTGTGTTATTTGTTTCTGAACCCACCACAATATCTGGTATGCCATACATATTTAATATTTATTGAAATAAAATGACTATGGAAGTCACAAAAGAAAGGACAGGTTTGACTTCATAATAATGAAAAATTCTGTATGTCAATAAAATTCCCAAGAGCCTCAGGAAAATATCTGCAGCAAATATTGCAGAAAGCTATCATCTTTAGGATGTAAAGAGTTCACACAAATAGATGAGGAAATTAAACACCTTTAACTCACACAGGTAAATGGACAAAGTACCTAAAAGACAATTCTCCAAAGAGGAAATGCTATTAGAAATTCACTGCAAAGCTGATACAATGCCTTCAAAACAGTTTAACAGTCAAAAGTCTCAAACTACTCCCTTCATTTGGCTTAATAATTCTACAGCCAAATTATCTATCTGAATGAATCATAAACTTTGGAGAAGAAAATCTTATTTATTCAACAAATATAGTAAGACTTTCCTTTTTCTAGTTCATAGAATGTTCTTAACTTTCCTTGCTGGGGACCAGAGTGAGAGGAATTAGGCAGAGAGACAGAATCCAGAAGAATTCAGAGTTAACTCGATTACTGGAGAATTATAAAGCACCTGATGTTTGCCTGCTATTTGGTTTCATGCTGCCCTCTGTGTAAGAGGGACCCCACATCCTTCTAGCAGTATTCACACATGTGCCTTATCAAAACCTAGAAAGAAATTCTCCATGGTCACACAGGTTGGAATGCAAAAGGTCTTCATTTTAATCCAATGAAAACTGAGAACTCTGCCCAGGAGCATTGACAGCATTGCATGAACATTTATTGTTAGCATTACAACAGAGAAGTAATCATTCTTGTAGAATTTTGATTCCAAGTAGCTTTGATCTCCTTGGAAAAATGAGGCTTCAATTCAAGTCAAATGGCCACAAGATAGTATTAGAAGAAAGGTCAAAATGTCTCAATTTGCCCAACCAGATTCCAGGTCACTTTATGGAGCAGAAGCTCTCTGCCCAGGTAGCCCCTCCTGGGTGATAATTAATACAAATGATTTTCCCTGGAATGATGGTCTCATAGAACCTGAAAATCAACAGCAGGTCCCTAGCTGTCCATCAAGAAGCACTAATGCGCCATGCTGCCACCTGCCATCAGAAAAGCTTTTTACCACCACCCGGCCACTTGTCATTTCTCTACAGAATGCACTCAGCTGGATCAGCCTGTAATACACCAACGTGATTTCAACTAAACTACAGAGCTAAATACCAGAGGAGTAGGGCACTTGGAGCAGAGAAGAAAGAGAATGAAAATAACTGTCATTACCTCCCTAAACTTCAACAACAATGAAAGAGCCCTCTTCCTGAGCAGTCCAGATCCCCAATTTCAGATGGTGTAATGGCAGCCAGACACTTATCTCCTGATAAGATGTCTTTCCTCTCCCACTGAACAGATGAAGATGATCCCCCAGTGTCAGCCCTGGGCCAAGATTTGGACCAGTGACTTTGTAGTCATTTCGATCCTAAAGCAGTGATTTGTAGACTCCATTTAAAATCTATTGAAAATAAATAATGGTAGACTTCCCTTCAAGAGGAATATGCATATGCACCTGTGCATGGTACAGGACTGCCAGAGTTTAGGTCTTGAATTACCTCCAAAGGCCCACATGTTGAAGACTCAGTCTCTAACCTGTGGCACTATTGGGAGGTATTGGAACCTTTAAGAGGTAGGGCCTAATTGGAGGAAATTAGGTCACTGGGGACATTCATTGAAGGCAATGTTGGGACATTGTCCCCTTCTTATCTTTTGCTCTCTTTGCTTCCCAGCCACCATGAGGTAAAGAATTTCCTCTGCCAAGTGCTCCCTGCCATGATGTGCTGCCTTACCCCAAGCCCAAAGCAACAGGACCAAGCAACGGTGGACTAAAATTTCTGAAATTGTAAGCCAAATAAACCTTTCCTCTTGTAAGTAGAACATCTCAGGTATTTTTCTACAGTGATTGAAGCTGAGTAACACAATTATCAGTGGTATAGGACCTCCAGAGGCCCATCCACAGAGCTCCTTGAATTATCAGTGGACTCTCTACACTCATAGCTCCGTGCCCCATTCTGATGTCGGTAACAGGCCTCATCCATGGAGCATGGATCTCTAGTCTACTGAACTCAGAAACAAACTTCACAACCTTTCCCAGCCTAGAGCTCCTGAAAGCCACTCGAATTTAATTTCAGGAGACTAGACAATAAAACATCCTCATCACTCAGTCCATAAACATCCCTAGCAAAGGGAGCTGGGGCTGTGGCTCAGTGGTAGAGTGCTTGCCTGGCATGTGTGAGGCACGGGGTTCAATCCTCAGCACCACATAAAAAAATAAATAAATAAATAAATTTAAGATATTGGAAAAAAAAATCCCCGGTAAAGAATCTTTGTTCTATTGTAATGCATTACCCTGTTGTCATGTATTTTAAAATAATAATAATAAAAAATAAATAAGTGGAAAATAATATACTATCTCTCCCAGCAGCTCTGGAAGCTGAGGCAGGAGGATCATGCTCAGCATAAAGCAAGGCACTAAGCAACTCAGTGAGACCTGTCTCTAATTAAAATACAGAACATAGGGCAGGGGATATGGTTCAGTTGTCAAGTGCCCCTGAGTTTCAATCCTCGGCACCAAATATATATATATATATGTTATTGTTATCTGGCAAATCTTAATCTGGACACTCTTATTATCTAAATGAATAAATAATGATATTTAAGGTAAAAAAAAAAAAAAAGAATCTTTGTTCTAGAGAGACCCCTCCCTGTATGACTTACTCCTCATGGATTTATGTATGACTCCTAATGATGTGGAAAAGCAGTTTAGTGCTAAGGAAAAACAAAACCACCTATGGCAAGAAATTAAGAGCAAAATTACATAGAATTTTTTTAAATGGTATTCTAGCTGCATTTTTCAACTAAGAGTCATAAAATCATTTCCCAAGCCAGAAGTATCATTATCCTCATTTCACAGGTGGAAAACTGGGAATTACAGAGAGGTTAATGACTGTGTCTAAAAGCACACAGCACGCCCTCATCAGAAGGAGCTGGAAATACAGGTACAGTCCAGGGCTCATACTGTTCTGTGATAACCCAAACTTTCCTGAACAAGTTTGTCTTGGCTTAATTGGCATTCAATTTTAAAAAATGTCTTTCATTAAAAATATAATTTGAAGAACTGGGTAATTGACTCACATTTGATTAAGGCAGATTCTATTGGATTAACATGATTAATAGATAAAATTATAATCAAACAGAAAGCAGTACAAAAGGTGACTAAGTCATGGATCACATTAAGATACTAAATTTTAAAAAGATGGATATGCTGGGGTTTTTTACATTAGAAATATTCATTTCACAGTGGATCTCACACTGTTCAGTTATCACTTGTAGGGTAATTAGAATGAAGTTTGTGTTCAGGATTAAAAGAAGAAGTACTTGGGAGGTGTTTTGATTTCACAGTAAGGGAAACCTCAGCCGTCCTCCTTCTGATTCTCCCTAAATCATTTGGTTCAAGCTGGGGAGGAAATTTCTCAAACTGATAATGAAGTAGGCCACTCCAGTGGTTATCTCTGTTCAGACCTAAATATAGTTAATGTCACATCAAACTTCAGAGCCCCTTTCAGAAACTGTAATGCTCTCCAGACTGTGCAGGGTAACATCCGTTTTTGTTTTTTTTTTTTCCTCCAAATGTAACACTGAATCCCGAAAAGAATATCAGTTAATTGACATGAAACTACTTCAGCATCAACCGCTTCCAGGCAGCCAAGACAGAAATTAAAATGCAAACTAACATGTTTGGGGATTTTGTCACTTGGTCTCATGTCCTTTTTGCCCAGAAATGAAAGTTACTGTGATATGAATGGGGATAGATGTGAAAGTTCACATTCTTCTCACTACCAAGACTCTAAAATAATTTGGCTCCTTCCCCAAATTTCTATGTCTGCGTACATATGAAGATGAAGGGGACTGGGAGACGCCTTAATCATTCCATAATACTCATCAGTAACCCCAAAGCCAATTTATGTAAATTACAATATAAAGGAAACTGTCTTCCCATTACACGAGCTCCAGCCAGTTCCCAGTCACCAACTAGCTTGACACTCCTGAGATTTTTCTACATAGAAAATCTTGAGCCACCTCTGAAGTCCTTGTCCTGACCATGTCATTATTTCTGATAGCCTGCTCTGATCAAGCAAACATCTAAGAACTGGAACTAGAACTAGAAGGTGGTATTACACCTGTGATTTAGCTAACTTGGTATGCAAGAATAACAAACTGTTTAAAGATTGATAATATTTCATGTTGGTAAGGGATTGGAGAATAAGTAATCTCCTATACAACTTGTTAAAGAGTATATATTGGAAGACCATTTGGTAGTATCTGTCAAAAATATTAATAAAATGTGCATCCCTTTGACCAACTTATCCCCCGTACACTTATGCACAAGGATATGAATTCAAAGCTGTTTACTGTAGCAATTATTGTATTTTGTATTTGGATATGTATTCTAATGCTTTGAAAAGTATTCAAAACTGCCTAGTTGTTCATCAATAGGAAGATGGCTAAATTGCTTTTGGTATAGCCACTTGAGATATATTACTTTTTTAAGGTAAATTCAACCATGATGTCAAAGAATAATTTCCATGATATATTATGTTAAGTGAAAAAAGTAAGTGGTAGAAATAGAGATTTACATGATATATTTATATATTATTTCCATTTATATATTTTAAAAATATTATATGTGTATCCCACATCTTCAAATGAATTTTTTTTTAAAGAGTGGAATGGACACACTCCCAGTTGTTAGTGTGTTAACCTCTGTAGAAGGAAAATGAGCTGGGAGATGAAGAAAGTGTTTCACTTTCTACTCAACAGAAACTTCAGTAATTAATTTTAATAAGTTTATACTATTTTTTTCATGAAAATATAAAAGAAGTATGTCATTGCATCCTCTCACAAGGCACTATCTAGTCAACTTTTTTGAAGCAGAAATCCCACCATCCATTCAGGATCAGCAAGACAAACTTTTAATTCTCTAAGCTTTGGCTTTCCTATTTGCACAATGAGGACAGCCATGCCTGCCTCACAGTCTTGTAAAGGATCAATGATGGAGTGCTCTATTTATTGTGTGTGTGTGTGTGTGTGTGTGTGTGTGTGTGTGTGTGTGTGTGTGTGGTGCTGGAGATTGGACCCAGGGCCTTGTGTATGCAAGGCAAGCACTCTACCAACTGAGCTTTATCCCCAGCCCTCTATTTACTGTTAAACTGAAGTGATTATGAAAAATTCAATAGAACTATTCCAAGTTCAGGATTAAAGAGTTGGTATAATGCGTAGAATGACCATGGAGAGGACCAAATTACCTCAACTTTGGAAATGACTAGATAAGTTGTCACAGTTTTGAAATGATTAAAGAAATCAAAGCCATGGGGTTGGGCATAAAGTTTTCTCTGCAGGGGATGGCTACTCCAAGTTATAATAGTCCTGGGAAGAGGTTAACTCTGGGGCAGGAAGAAAGCAATGTGGAAAAAAAAAATCCTCCTCTTTTCTGGGCTGAGAGGTAGTGTAAAGCAGATTCAGGGCTCAAAAGAACTGAAAGATGCCCCATTAGAGGGGGACTCTCCACCAAGCCACATGGCAATCTGAGAATGAGGCTGGGAATCAGGTCCACCTGGCTCTCTAAAGCAGGCTTGAGCTTATGTAGTAGTTGTAATGATTCTTTACGTTAAACTTTTCTCTCATTATTATTGAACCTTCAAGTGAAGTTTCATTAAAAGTTGGTTACTGGTCTCAACTGCTTAGTTGAGAATTAGCAAAGGACCTGCTCTTCAGCTCTATGTCAAAGACTCCTCTCCTAGAATAAGGATGTTTGGTGATACAAAGACACCTGGATTCTACCCTACTCCCCATATTCATGATTTGGGACTATAAACCTATGGTTGCATTGGAGAATAGACTGGCCATGCTAAAGATTAACTGTCTCACCTCCTTCTATCCCAGAGGGCCACTCTGAAGCTCCCTGGCTTATCTGCATGGAAGTTCTGCTTCCTCCTCCAGCTGTCTGCTAGCCTGCTTGAATTATCTCACTACTTCCATTCCACCCGTGAGGGCACATGCTGTCTCCTGGACACACGTATTCTTTGGCAATCTTTTTGTATCTATTGATTCTGCCTACTCCATGGTGTTGTTCATTGTCTCTGAAGACTTAAATCCCAGGAATGGGGGCAGACTTGATGGGGCTCTACCTGATAATGTTAGGCAACATGCAGATTGATTCTCTGAGGACCGTTCTTTTAGAGACCTCTATGTCACATAGGAAATGGCTTGCAAAACTAGTAGTGAACAGAAATTGGTGGTGCTGAATGGGAAGGTATGGGGAAAATATAGGGAGCATGTTTTTCCTCTAGGTCCTGAAATCATAGATTAATTGAAAGTAGACTCCTTGTGATTATTTTTATTATCTGCCTTATATTCTCTCCAGAACAATGGCAGGGACATATACAAGCCAGCAAGTAAACAATACCTACATCGACAAAAAGTAGCATTTAAGGAATAGTTCCAGGTGCCAGGTAATGTACTAAGTGTTTTTCACATACTGTTTGTTGAAATCCTCACATCAATATGTTGACAATAAATCCTATCCTTAGTGATTTGTCAAATGTTTGTCATAACAGATAGGGTCTAGCTGGCCTTCTGCGGGGTGTGCCTCTGCAACACTTGTGTCAACCCGAACAAACAATAAGTACAGCTGGGAGGTGATGAAGGAAGCCTTCTCAGAGTGATTGCCTGATACTACCGCCAAAGCCACAGGCTTTCACAGAGGCCACTGTACCGTTATACAAAAAGAGAAGAAGGAAGAGGAAGAGAAGGAGAAGAAGAAGAAAAAGAAGGAGAAGAGGAGGAGGAGGGAGAGAAAAGAAAAGAAAGAAAAAGATGTTTTCCAATCAAACTCTACAAGGACATCCACCCCAGCAACTGTTCAACTTCAGACTATTGCCACCCTGGTTTTTACTCCCTGTAGCCAAGGATTATTTCTAAATCTTATGTAATCCTCCTCACTTTTTGCCAATAAAAACTTCCCCTTCCCTCAACCTCATTTTTTCCTCCCAAGGCTAATGTTGAGGGTTTGGGGTTGTTATTGTTTTGTTCTTTTCAGTTATGTATAGCATTAAGATTTATTTTGACATGATTATACAAACATGGAATATCATTTGCTCTCATTCAGTCCCTCGTACTTCCCCTTCCCTTCCCTCTTCCCTCTCTCTCTTTTTCCTTCCCTCTACTCTACTGGTCTTTCTGCTATTTACTTATTCTTTTAATTAGTGCCTTGGAGATATACATAAAAGTAAGACTCACTGTGGTATACTCATACGAAGGAAAGTTAGGTCAGATTCATTATGCTGTTTTTCCCTTATCCCACCCCTCTTCCCTCCGACTCAACCCCTTCCTCTATTTCACTGATCTTTCTTCTATTTTGATGTAATCCTCCCTTCTTTTTTTCCCACTTCTTTTGGACTAACTTCCACATATCAGAGAAAACATTTGACTTTCTAGGTCTGGCTTGCTTATTTCACTTAGCAAGATAGTGTCCAATTCTATCCATTTACTAACAAATGCCATCATTTTATTCTTCTTTCTGGCAAGTAATAATTTTATGTATATATATATATATATATACCTTTTTTAATCCTTTCATCTGTTGAAGGGCACCTAGGTTTGTTCCATAGTTTGGCTATTATGAATTGTGCTGTATAAACATTGATGTGGTTGCATCTCTATAGTATGCTGATTTTAGAACTTTTAGATATATACCAAAGAGTGTGACAGCTAGATTTTTATGATGGTTCCATTCCTAGTTTTTTGAGGAATCTTCATACTTCTTTCCAGAGTGGCTGTACTAATTTGTAGTCCCACCAATAATGGATGAGTGTTCATTTTCCTCCACATCCTCACTAACTCATTATTATTTGTGTTCTTGATACTTGCCATTCTGACCCTTTAACCTCTGACTGCACTCATAGTCTACCAGGACATATGTATTCCTGTTGCAGTGCTCTGCTATTCCAAAATAAGCATCTTTATTCTTTGGAGAAGCTTTTTACCAAGGGTGTTGGGTGGGGTAAAAGGCGTTAAAAACACTGATAACTATTTCAGACATGGGGGAACTAGTCCTCACAATGCACAAGATGATACTGAGACCACAAATATTTGTTCCACAAACATTAGCAAATAATTTAATTTTTGTTCAATCAAAACAGCTTCTCTTAATGATCACTGAAACAACGAACAGCCAGGCCTCCGTGTTTTAGGTAAATTGCAGCTGACTGTTTTAGACTATGTCTGAAAAACTAAATGTCAGAAAAATCTGTTGTCAGACTCTTGGAAAGCTGATCTTGTGTGTGTGCCTGCATACATGCACACGTGTGTGTGCGTGCACACACACACACACACTGTTCTAATAAGAACATATGGTGGGCAAAAGGGGAGAGTCTTCACTCTCTGAAAAGAACAAGTTCCTTTTGCTTCTTCATAGAATTCACTTATATGTAATAATGTCATGTAGTCTACTGAATCAGACAGAAAATTCTTTTTAACCTAACAAGTTACCTGAGCATTTATGCTGTACAGCAGGGATGCATGAACATGTCTTTAATGTTTGAGAAACTCAATGCTTTTTTGAAAAGTAATATTTAGACATATCAAACAGGGAACTTCTCAAGACAATTTTGCTTTAGCACCAAATTATATTTCTAGAATATTACATCTTTATCGTTTTTTTCAGATAGTCAATTCCATGGTTTGGGCGATGTCAGAAGATCCAGCTGTTTGTCTTTCGGTAGGTTGGGCATCCAGTACCAAGCCCCTCACTGTCAAGCCCTCCTTGACTTGAAGATGACTGATGAGGTCAACAGGCCCTGTTATAGCTGAAGTGGAGGAGGGGCGGAGCAGATGAGGAGGTGATTCCAGGTGAAATCAAGGATCTTCACAGCATAGAAGAAGCCTGATGTCAGCAGCTGGTTATAAGGAAGAGATTTGTTCCACAAAGTGCTTATCCTTGTTTCATGTGACCACCCAGGAAGTAGAGTCACCTCCTGTCAACTCTGGAGTATAGAAGGAAAGACATGTCTATTTTTTAGGTTTGGGGAACTTTTGGGGGGACTGAGAATGTTGCTTGTGGTTTTCAAGGGATGAAGTCAAATGTAGAGAACTTTAAAACACTAGTGCTACATCTGCCCCTCTAACTGAGACACTCCCGGCTTGTCAGGCTCCAGAGGGGTAACCATTTGCCAGCAGAGGACACAGAGTGGACAAGTTTAATATTTACTGTGGGTTAGACTTTCCATAGCCTCCAGTAGATTTTTTAAGGTCAGTACCATTTAAAAGTAAAAAATAGATAAAAATATCAAGTAGTTGTTGAGAAAGTAGATGGTTTGTGGCTCATTAGCAAGAGTACAGGTTATGTTGCTACTTAGATTTTATCTACTTATTAAAAAAGCCTTGAGATTTTTAGGAAAGACACATTAATGTTGATACCAAGTATGCAGTCCACTCTTCAGTGTGCCAACTTTGCCATCTTTCTCTCTCTCTAACATCCCCTCTCGCTTGAGGGCTCACTGGAGCCTCTGAATCTGCAGTGACTAGATAATAAGATAAGATTATGTGTGAGGTAGGAGGACTTCAAGTTCAAGTTCAGCCCAGCAATTTTGTGAGACCTCATCTCAAAATAAAGTTTTAAAAAAGGGTCTGGGACTATAGATCAGTGATGGAGCCCCTGGGTTCTATCCCCAGTACCAGGGGGAAAAAAGATTACCTGTGATACTTATCTTTTGCTCACTCTCTCCTCTTGCAAAAATGGAAAATGAAAAAGTCTATTCTTTTTATCCTAGAATCGAGCAGGAAAAAGAAAATAGAATTCTGATCTCTAATCACTCAAATACATGTGTTATTGGAAGAAAGTTCTAAGGATCTTAGAGGTAGAAGAAATGAAATAGGTGTTGAGAATCATTGCTTGAAGTCACAGTACCCTCCCAACCTCTGCAGTCCAGATGGGCCTAATTCATCGCTTCTACAGTTTTTTCCAGATTAACAAAATGGCATTTTTTGAAAATTGGGAACCAATACTGAATGTGGGTATTCCACAAGTAGGACAGCACACACCAGTGGCCCCCCTGCGCTTGTGCTCTTGCTCCCAAGACCTGTAGTGCATCACTGATAATGTACTGGCCTCCTATATTTGGAAAACAGGACGAGGGGAAACGTACCCTGCAGATATTACTCTTTGGAAATTTTCCTTCCACTCCAAAACATTGATTATTTTCTATTCAAGTATGTTGTTAATATCTCTGTCTCTCATAACCAAATGCTACAGTCCAAGAGGCTTTGTTTCTGTGCCCACATCTTCAAATTTCCCCCAAAGTTGCTTGAATCTGTAGTCTTTTTTTAAACCAATTTTATTAAAATTCTTATTAGTTTCTTTCTATAAAACTTGTGAAAATTACTATAACTTCATTCCCTTTCCTTCTCTTTTTTCCTTTCTTGAAATGTTCAGAGTTTAGACCTATATTTGTATTATTCATACTTTGACATTGTGAACTTCTTGAAGTGTTCTTTCTGACTGTTGCATTGTACCTCTTAATTCTACCATTTTTATATTGCATTTTATCCATGCTTGAGTTCTTTATTTTGACTCTTTTTAAATTAAAAAAAACATTTTTTTAAAAGATATGTTATTGGTTAATTCAGATCATTCGCATTTTGATCCAGAAATTCAACAACTGGGTATATAGCCAAAAGAAATTAAATCAGTATGTTGAAGAAATAACTGCACTCCCATGGTCATTGTAGCATCATTCACAGGTAACCAGGATTTGGAATCAAACTAAGTATACATCAACACAGAGGGATAAAGAAAATGCAGAAAATAAGCCAATCCCCAAAAACCAAAGGCCCAATGTTCTTTCTTATATATGGATGCTAACACACAATAAGGGGAGGAGAATAAAAGTTTATTAGTTTACACAAAGGCAAATGAAGGGAAGGGAGGGGAGGATAGGAATAGGAAACACAGTGGAATGAATCAGACATAACTTTCCTATGTTCATATGAATACACAACCTGTGTAAATACATATCATGTACAACCACAAGAATGGGAAGTTATACTCCATATATGTTTAATATGTCAAAATACATTCTACTGTCATGTATAATTAAAAAGAAGAAATAAAAAAGAAGAAAATATAGTACATTGCACACAATAAAATTCTATTCAGCCTTTGAAATAAGGAAATGCTATCACTTGCAACAACATGGATAACCTAGTGGATGTTATGTCAAGTGAAATAAGCCAGGCACAGAAAAATAAATACCATATGATCTCATTTATAAGTGGAATCTAAAAAGGTTTAACTCATACAAAGTAGGCTAGTGGTTACCAGGGGCCGGCAAGTAATGGTTGGCGGGGGAAGATTGGGGAGGGGCGGGGGTGGAAGAGATGTTGGTCTAAGTATACAAAATTTTAGTTAGATAAGAGGAATAAGCTCCAGAGATCTGTTACACAACATGGTGGCTATGGCCAATAAAAATGTGTTGCATTCTTGAAAAATGCAAAATTTTAGTAGATTTAAAGTGTTTTCAACACAAAAAATTATAAACATGTGAGGTAACACATAAGTTAATGCCAATTCTATAATTCATACATATTTCAAAACAACATGGTGTCCATGATAAAGATATACAATTTTATTTAAAAGTTAAGGATAAAATGTTTTAAACTGGCATTTCTGGTTATCTCCCTTCTAAGGCTTTTATACTGGGTATAAGGTTCTTGTGTCATAATACTTTCTGTTCAACCCTTTAGTAGCAAATGCTCTACTATCTTCTCAAATTTAGTGTGATAGTGGAGAAATCTGACATTTGTTTTATTTTATAGATACTTATAGGGTTCTCTCCCCCTCAAAAAAAAAAAATCCAACAGACCATTCCTCACTAAAACTCACACTAGCCAATCAGTGAATATTTTTGTTCTGAATATTCAATCTTCTATCAGCTGGTGGAAGTTGTCTTCTATCATATTTTTTATTATTACTTCTCTTCTGTTTCTTTTGTCTTCTCTTTCTAGAATTCCTAATATACATATTTTGGATTTCTGGTAGCTCTCTTCAAAGTCAGTCTTTTCTGTCCTCACAAATCTCTCCTAAGCCAAGGGAGAACATCTATAAGCAATTAGTTTCCTATGCCACTCTGTGTTTACTGCCTTCCTTTCAGTTTTGATTTCAGTACTTACATTTTTTCATATCTTTAACATCTTTCTTAGGATCCATTTTCTGCACAGTGATCCTCATGTCTACTCTAGCATTTATATTCAAGCTTCTCCTGAATCTTGATAAGAAAATTTAATTTAAATCTCCTATAGTTTATTCCAGAGCTTCAATAATAAGAAACAATTTGATCATTAAGATTTGTTACCTTCTCTTGAAATGTTCTCCCTTTTCAGGTTTTTCACAAGATATATGCTTGTCTGCTTTATTATTATTATTATTATTCAGATGTCTACAATTTATTTAGAGCCCTATTCAAACATTTTGGCCCAAGTAAGTGGCAAAGTTTAAATTTGTGGTAGTTTTACTTAGATCTGGAAGCCAATGGGAAATAATTAACAAGCTATAACAGAAGTAGTTACAGCAAGGATCTTAACCTCTGTGCCTGTGAGCTTTGTTTGCATCTTAGTTACGCCAACCCAGAGCACTCTGGGCAGTGCCCCGAAATCTACAGCTGCCCTTGTAAAGAGTCAGCCACAGCAGTGCCCTATGTTTGCTCAGCCTGTCTATTCACATCAAATGTATAATAATAATAATTGCTAATATTTCTAAATATCTCAGGCACTGTTCTGACCTAAGCATAAACTGAGTATAAACATTGCAAAAATGCTCTTATTTGCAGTCTCCTAGGCTATTTCCCAGAAAAATAAATGAGATTGAGATTTGATCCTTTTACTCACCAGCCAACTAACAGTAGAGTGACAGTATAATTTATTATTTAAACTGAGGCACTTTTGAAAGCAAAAGGGGAAATTAACAACTATAAGATAAGGGTAAACTAGGAATGTGCCAGGTAAACTGAGATATATGGTTACCATAATCATAGCACACCCTCACCTCCATCCAGTGTTGCTCTAAATTAGAGTCAGAGTATATGCTCACATTGCCCTCTTAACTAGAAGATCCTCAAAAAACATTATTAGTGATTGCCTAATAATCTGTGTGTTTACCAATATTTAACCATTTCCTTATTAATGGGCTACTTCCCATTTTCACCAATTAAATATACACAAACATTTTTGTGCATAAAACTATTTTCTTAATTTAGGTTTTTCCTTTGGACTAGATCCCAAAGTAAAAAATTGTTTAATTAACTCTTCTTTCTCTTCTGCTCTTTCTTGTCCTTTTCTTATCCTTCCCTTTCCCTTTTCTAAAAGCTGTATGGAAACTAGTTATAATATCTTACTGGTTCCCTGATTTATCAATAAGTTAGGAAAAATCTTTGACGTATGCTCATTTTATCTTTGCATAGAAACCACAATGTTACTTTTTAAAATTATGCTTTTATGGTTTTGAAAGTCATTAACCAAAATGCCCTTACCAAGCCTGGAAAATGCACTGCCAGTGAGCTACACTCATTTGGGGAGTGAGGTGGGATGGTGGGTCTAGGGGTGACTTAAACCCAGGCACATCTTTTCTTGGCTGCCAGAAGTGATTCTCAAGCAGGAATAGAACTTGAACCTTTCTGTCTCCCTGTGTCACCAGGCTCTCTTACCCACCTTCCAACATCCATACATCATTTGTATTTTGTTTTTGTTTCTAGTTCATGCACGAAGGATAAGTTATGGGATGGCATTAGAGCAGATTATGCTAAGTGAAGCTAGCCAAGCCCTAAAAAACAAATGTCAAATGTCTTCTTTGATATAAAGAGAGCCACTAAGAATAGAACAGGAAGGAAGAGCATGAGGAAAAGACTAACAGTAAACTAAGACGAATGGGGGGAGAGAAAGGAAGAGAGAAGGGAAAACATATGGAAATGGTAGGAGACCTTCAGTGATACACAAAATAATAAGAGGTTATGAGGGGCAAGGGGGTGGGGGGAAAAAAAGGGGAGAGAATTGAACAACAGCAGAGGAGGTAGAGAGGGAAGATGGGAGGGGAGGGGAGGGGAGGGGGGATAGTAGGGGATAGGAAAGGTAGCAGAATACAACAGTCACTAATATGCCATTATGTAAAAATGTGAGTATGTAACAGAAGTGAGTCAGTATTATGTATTTGGGGAGTTCAAAACCCAATTGAGTCGATTGTATGAAAGATGATATGTCTTGAGCTCTGTAATGTTTTGAACAACCAATAAAAAAAAAGAAGAAAAAAAAAAAAGGATAAGTTATGGTGGCAGTGATAATAAGTGAAATTTGATTGTATATTCTTTCTGGTGATGTAGATAAATGAATGAATGAATCATAAGAGTCTGTTTCCTATTGGATGAAAGGATAGAGAATTCAGGTCATTAGTCTTTTTTGATTGTCTCTTTTTCAATTAAAATTTCATGCTGACCAAGAAAGCAACAGCTCTATGATTTCTGAACCTGAGTTTTTGTATTGCTGTCTTTATTCTTAACCCGTGAATAAATTTGTCAACCTGAAGCTACAAACTCTTTACATGGATGTTGTTCTATGTGTCTATAATTCAAAAAGTCTTCCTCTACAGTGTGAATAGTAATGTTTCCCTATTGCTAGAGGCATTAAATTAGCTTACAGTCTTTTAAATTAAAAGAACTTCTGTTCTGATTGGTTTTTAGAAAACATGAAATCCTCTAATCAAAGTATTTCTGTAATTCCCAGAAAATTTTAAAAAATGGGACTTTAAATATGTTTTTTGTCTAGGTATGCTAGACATGAAAGCTGAAATAAAGAACCAAGCACAGCATGTGGACTAAGGAAAGCCCTAGATGCTGAGAAAAGGACAATAAGGTTATCCTCATGGGAAATGAGGGTGTTGGCAGTGAATAGAGATTTTCAAGTCATTGACTATCTAAGCAATGTGAGAAGCCTGATTTCTCAGTGTCAGAGGAAGGAGTTACTGAAAAAAAGAAAGCTATAATAAACCATGAGGAGGTAGATTCAAATTGGAAGTATCACTCTGTGCTCCTCTTTTAATACACAAACAAAGTACCTATGTGTGGCCATTTATATATACCTATATGTAGCTATATAGAGAGCTATTCTATTTGTAGAGTTCGATACTTTCCTAGCTCTACACACTGAGAAGGCCAGGGAGCCACACTCAGTGTCACAGTGCAATGACCCCATTTAGCCCCCAGATTTTTCTTTCCCAATATGACTCTCCATTTAAAGGAATCAGGGATTTTAGGGGAGATAGAAGGTTATGGTGCTGATACAGGGAAATTACAAAGGAAGCATGAAATATCCTGTGCCAGAGAGAAAAAAATGCTCACAGAATGATGAGGACATGTCAAAATGACACAGAGTCCACTTGAAGGAGTTTCCACTGGAGAAATCTGGGATAAATTTGAGCAAAAAATAAAATAAAAATAATGAAGTAACCGATTAAAAACTATTGGGGAAAATGGTTCATGTTAATCTAAATAAATGTCATCAATAAATAAATGAATATTGGGAGGCTGAGGCAGGAGGATCACAAGTTCAAGACCAGCCTCAGCAACTTAGCAATTTTGTGAGACTCTGTCTCAAAATAAAATATAAAAGGGGCTGAAGATGTGGCTCAGTGGTTGAGTGCCCCTGGTTTCAATCTCCAGTGTCAAATAAATAAATGAATGAATAATTGAAAGTTTGGTCAAATATAGGATATTTGGAGAGGAAGTGAGAAACCTGGCAGATACCATCTCAATGAAGTAATTAACGTTAACCAGTAGTGGCCTAATCAACATGTGTGTATCACCTGATAAGATGCAGTCAGAAGAACACAACATCACTTCTGTCACAGACATATGACCTTGATCAAATCCTAAGGGAGTATCAAACAAGCCATAATTGAGGGGCCATCTACAAAGTAACTGGCCTGTAATCAAAAAAAAAAAAATTGCTTGGCCATAAAAAGCAATGAAGCAAGAAAGAGCTATTCCATATTGGAGAAGGCTGAGGAGCTACAACAACTAAAATAAATGTGGGGCTCTGAATTGGATCCTTTTTTTTTTTAGGACACTATTAAGACAATTGCTGAAACTTGAGTAGAGTGCGAGGACAAGATGATACTGATGCATTAACATTCATTTCCTCGTTGTGATGGTTGTATTATGAGCATGTAGGAGAATGTATTCATTTGTAGGAAATACATCCTAAAATATTCAGAGAAAAGGGCATCATATCAGCATCTTACTTTAGAATGGTATATGAAAACTTCTTTGGGCTCCAGTTGTAATTTTTGGAAGTTTTATATTGTTTTGAAAAAAATTGCAAGGTACAAAGGTGAGAAAATTTTAATGATTCTTGATACAAATTGCTCATCGGCTTTCCAAAATCTTGTTAACAATCCAGTTCTTTTTTTTCCTATTAAATTTTTGACATGGAAGCCAGTCACTAACTATATTCAGAGACCTTCTTTCCAGTCCTACCTGTCACACTTTATAATAGAAGTGCTGATTTTCATGAACTCACTTATTATCTCAATGTGGGGGTAATCACTCATTGTATCATTAGCTGATAATGACCGGATGAGTTGATTGAGCTGTAAATGACTATGGTTAGAGATTGCGGCTCTAGCTGATTAGATAAATATGCCACATATTTCATTTTGATCATATCAATTTCACTATCATTTGACTGAAATGTCTTCCTTCAACCTAAAGTTCTCATTAAGGCATAGCAATTTCTCTGAAATATGACTGTATGCATGACTTCTATCAGCCAAAACCAATAGTTACAGAAAAGGAAGGTTATTTTACATTTTAGAAACTACCTAGCTATAGCTGATTTTATGCAACTCTCAGAATACGAAATCCTTTGTGAGGAAGTGAATATTTTTATTACACTTGGAATAGTATACTTTTGTAGAAGGATAGAGAGACCAGTGCTATTTTAATTGAATATCTTATTTAATTAAAGAATTTTGATGAAAATATTTGAGACTCTTTCTCCAGTTGATCCTAAAGAATGACTCACTTTGGCCCCAGATGCCAGGCATTAGACTTTCTAGGTTAGTGCTGAAAACCATACAATGCTCAGGAGTCACCAGGGAATCCTGTGAAAAATGCAAATCTGACTCTAGGTCCTAACAGTCTGCCTTTCTAACAAACTCCCAGGTGGATGTTGGTGCTGCTGGTACACAAATCACACTTAACATGATAGCCAGGGGCTGCCAAATGGCTCACCTTTGCCGTGTTATCATGAACTGACCACAGAGGTCATGTGAGAAGAGGCTTGGTAGATTGATGGGCGTACTTCTGTCTGGAGGCCTGGTTTTTTTTTTATGAATAGCTTGGGTACAGAATCTTTAGAGATGAAGTGTTAAGTTAGATACATTAACATTTTAATAAGTCAGTGCTTTCTACTTGAAATGATCTCTTAACCTTAGAAAACTGGGTGATTCTTTCCCCAGGATATTGATCCAGAAACTGAGGCTCCACGGAGTTAGTTTACCCAAGTTCACACACCTACTAAGTGGTGGAGGTAGGATTTCAATGCTACATATATGAATTCTGTTAAGTTTGGTCATGATGTATCCCCCAAAAAAACTTAGATTAGGCAATGCAGGAATGTGCAAAGGGGAAATTATTAGATTATGAGAGCTATAGCCTAATCAGTGGATTAATCTATGTGATGGATTAACAATCTGAATGGATTGCTGAATGGTAACTGTAGATAGGTAGGAAATGACTGAAGGAAGTGGATAATGGGGGCATGTTCTTGAGGATTATATTTTGTGTCCTCCCTCTCTCTCTCTCTCTCTCTCTCTCTCTCTCTCTCTCTCTCTCTCTCTCTCTCTCCCCCAGCTGCCATAAGCTGAGCAGCTTTCCTCCACTATTGGGAAGAGCATACTTGGGCCCAGATCAATGATGTCAGTTGACCATAGACTGAACCTCTGAAACCATTGTTCATTTTAGGTATTTTGGTCACAGAGGAAAAAAGCTGACTAACACAGAAATTGGTACCATGAAGAGGGTTCATTGCTATGATCATACTTGATCATGTAGTTCAGAAGCCTTTGAAACTGGTTTTGAGGGAGGAGTTTGGAGAGGTTTGGAGATGCAGGCTGGAGAAGCCTTAGAATATTGTAAGTGAAGCTTAACAGGCAATCCTGGGGGGAGCTCAGAAGACCAGAATGCCAATAAAAATGAAGACTGAAAGGAAAGTGACCACAACACTCAGAGCAACCAAGAGATCTTTATTGCAGCAGTGCAACAGAGGAGAGAGAGAGAGAGAGAGAGAGAGAGAGAGAGAGAGAGAGAGAGAGAGAAGAAAGAGAGCAAGAGCAAGAGAGACAGAGCAAGAGAAAGAGAGAGAGAGGCCCAGCAGGAGGGAGTTTTTATAGCCCAAATCTATTGGGGTCTCTGGGTCTGCAAGCTGCCTTGTTTGCACAAGGGGGGTTGAATGTTCAGCCTTGAGCGGGTGTTGGGGCTTGAAGCAAACAGGTGATAAAGAACCAGACAGAAGGTTTGAGTGGCCAGGTCATCCTGCAGCTAACTTTGTTTGGCATGCCCTGCAGACAACTTAATTAACCCTTCCTGCATCTAACAAAGACAATAAATATTTCTCATGAGGTTTCAGAGGAGAACAAAGTCTCTACTGGAAATTGGGTCAGAGGTCATTCGTATTACATCCTGGTAAAAAACTTGTCTACATCTTATCCATGTCCTGAGACTTTTTGTGAGGCTGAATTTAATCAATTGAACTAATTATTTTAAGCAAGGAGACTTCAAGAAAGAATTAAGATGGTGGCATGGGTGTTGCTGACAGTTATCACAAGTTTACTGTGATAATCAGGAGTAGAAAGCAGTTTGGTCAGAAAAGCATGTAAAATTGGGATGATGGAAATCATGGTTTCAAAGAGATCACCACCACTAAAAAGAAGCTAAGTACTCTGTACAGAGACAATAGGAAAGATGGCTTGAGGGCATCTCAGGAATCAGCAAGACCATATCCATGGCAAGCTCAAGGGTATAAAAGTACAAACTCACTTAAGAGACTGTGGAGGTAACCTGCTTGCATGGGTTGCCTAGGAAGTTGTTTCCCTAGGATTTAATTCACCATGCTCAGGCATTCAAAAGCCACTAAAGCCATGGTCCAATGGGGACAGCTAGTGCCCAAGCTGGCAACAGACCTTGGCATCATCCATGTGGTGCTGGTTCTGCAGGAATGCAGAATGCTGAAGTTAAGGGGTCATGGAGATGTCCACCAGTTTCAAAGGAAGGCCTGGGAGTCCAGGCAAAGGGTAGCAGGATCAGATTCCTTGAAGACACCCCTGAGAGGGCAATGCGTGAAACTGTGAGAACGAAGCTGAAGCTGGAATGGAGAGCCCCCAGAACTAAGAGATGGCAGTAATGTGGAACATGTGCCAAGGAAAGCTGCTGGCTGGGGACAGAACCAGCATAAGAAAGAGGCCATTTGGGTTGCAGCAAGAAAACCCATAGGGGCAGGACTATCTAAGCCCTTCAGAGATCCTATCTTACCATCATGTGCCCCAGATTCTGGACATGGAGCTATTGGACTTGTTTGCCCAGCTGGGTTTTGGTCTTGTTTTGTTCCATTCCTTCTATGTCCCTAATCTACCCTTTTGGAATGGAAATGTTTACTCTGTGCCATTGTATATTGGATTTATTTATTTATGATGATGATGTATGTGTATATTGGGTGGATATATAGAGAGATACACATAGGTATTTATATATATAATTTTTTAATTTTTTATTGGCACTCACATCCAAAAGTTTGCATTGAATATGAGACTATGGACTTGGACTTTAAGGCAATGCTGCAACTGTTAATATTTAAGGATTCTAAATGCATTTTGTGTTGTGAGATGGATAAGAGCTTCTGGGGGGGGCAGATTATTGTAGTTTAGATAGGAGATGTCTACCAAAAAGCTTATGTGTGAGACAATGCAGGAATGTTCAGCAGTGAAATTAAGAAATTATGAGAGCTGTAACCTAATCAGTGAAATAATCCATTTGATGGTTTACTGGGTAGTAATTGTAGGCAGATAGGGTATAGCTAGAAAAAGTACATAATGGGGGATGTGCCATTGGATACTATATTTTGTTCCTGGTTCTCCTCTCCTTCCTTCCCTCTCTCTCTTTCTCTCTGCTTCCTGGTTGCCATTAGCTGACAGCTTTCCTCTGCTGCAGCCTTCTGCCATGATGTTCTGTTTCCTCTCAGACCCAGAGCAATGGAGTTGGCTGACCATGACTGCACCTCTGAAATCATGACCACAAAACAAACTTTCCTCTTCTAAGTTGTTCTTGTAGGATATTTTGCTCATAGAAACCTAAAGCTAACACAACTTCAAATCTCAATGGCCTGCTAGCATGCCAGGTTTCCTCTATAAGAATATTTGTAAATGAAAAGACTTCCTTAGAAATAATAGTTTAAGCTAGGTGCCATGGCACACACTTGTAATCCCAGTGGCTCAGGAGGCTGAGGCAGGAGGATCACAAGTTCAAAAGCCAGCCTCAGCAACTTAGAGAGGCCCTAAGCAACTCAGTGAAACCTAGTCCTATAGAAAAAAAAAAAAAACAGGGGGCTGGGGATTGGCTCAATAATTAAGTCCCCCTGGTTTCAATTCCCAGTACCAAAAAAGAAATAACAGTGGGAAAATAGTAATATTGAGATTTTGTGGTTTGGCCAAAATTATGCAACTGTTAACTGATGAAGAAAGAATTAAAACCCAGGTCTAATTGGTTGCAAAGGCTTCACATTATATCTACCATCTATAATGATCCAAGAATGATGCTTCCAACAGCAGTAGCACAGGTATAATTCATCATTTTTATAGGATTTTAAATCTCTCAGTTGTCATTTTGGACTCACAATGTCCTTAGGAGACTAGTAGGATAGACATTCTAGCATATCATAAGCTAGAAAACCAAGACTATGAACGTGAAACTCAAGAACTAATAACCAGGAAATGGTGGCCCCAAAATCTAGGTCTTGGGGAGAATATTTCAAGTCCACAGACTTCACTGTCATCAAAAGATTTTAACATATTTCTGGAACTTTTTTTTTTTTTTTTTTTTTTGGTGGTGGTGGTGGGGACTAAACTCAGGACCTTGCACATATTTGCCCTACCTCTGAGCTACACCTCAACTTATGTTTCTGGAACATTTTTAAATAGGCATATTCCCAGATATGCCTAGAGATATGTATCTCCATCTTCAAGCAGTTATTTACAAGCTAACTAAAGCTTTGAGCTGCATTTAAATTCCTAGAATAATAACAGGTACTGAATAGGAACTTATTGAGAACCTACAACACAAAATTGAAAACGGTGTAGGCTCTGTCTTCAAGTAAATTATGCACCAGTACATATGCAAAGACCTAGACACAGAAGTCACTGACTTGTACAAGATAAAAAATCCATTTGAGTTTATATGTACAGAAACAAGTACAAACTGAGGCAATGACTTCATAAATAAGGGACATGAGCATTCCTTCTGGAAAGAGGAGAACTACTTTGTACTTTGCAGATTAATTCTCCATAAGGGACAATTATTCTTATTTTCATCCACAGCAGTTTAGTTCTGCCATTCTCTTTTCTGTGTCCAAGAGCTCAAATAAGCTTGTCAGAAGTCCTTTGGCATTTAACCTTGAAATGATGTAACTATTAGTCCTACTCTGACTAATTCCCTAATGATTGCCGAACTGCTACAATAGCTATTTAAAAAGAAAAAGAGTAAACCGTCTTTTCCCCAAACGTACTGATTTTCATTGTGCTCCAAGACTTTGCATGTACTTTTACCTTTGCAGTGCTCTTCCCTTCAACTCTTTACCTGGACCGTTCTTATTTATCCTTCAGAACTCAGCTTAGCCTCATGCTAAACTCATACAGGAACTTTTTGAATTCTCTAAGTCTGGAATAAACCTATAACAGTCTATACTGGTAAGACTATGTGCAAAAATAATCATCCTCCAAACTCTGTGGCTTAAAAACATACAGGTTTCTCTCCCACACAGACCACTCGTCTGTTGCAGATCAGCTTTCGACTGTTCTACATCACCCTCTCTGGGGGTCCCAGTGGAACCTCCACCATGTGGAGTATTGACAGTCAATTGACAGTCAAGGAAGTATTTTCACCTACTTGTGACTTGTATTAACTCCACTCATATTTCATGAGACAAAATAAGTCACACCTAACTTTAAAGCAGTGAAGTGCCATCTTGTTTTGTGTCAAGAAGAAACAGAATCTTTGTAAAAATCACTAACAATCAACACAGAGCCCCTTCTGCTTTCTCCTAGAATCCCAGTACTCACCACAACTGCAGGACTTCCAATACTGCATTGAAATTATCCTAATTATCAGCCAGTACCCCCGCCCTCAATAGATTCCAAGCTTCCTAAGCACAAACACTCAAACTCACCTTTATCTTTACCTGTCATAGTATATGACATGTATATTATTTTCAGCATGGGGGGGGGTCTTAAATGAAGAAGACAACATCCTCTTTTTAAAAAATGCATGTCTGTATCTTTAAATTTATGATTTCAAAACAATTAAAATTCAAAATTCTATTTGTGTCTTATGTTCCTTAGGAAAGATATGCATATAGCCTTCAGCTACAATTCTGACTTTGTTTGTGAATGCAAATATTTTAACAAGTATAACACACAGAAGCTTGAACTATCAATTATTCCTAGCAGCATATGTAAAATACCTTGTTTATCCCAGAGATCCTAAATTAGACTAAAAGAAAAAGAAAACTCTACCTTTAAAAGTACTTCTAATATTTTGCATTGGTCCTCAACTTGTCTTGCAAATTAATCAAAAGTTCTTAACATTCTTAGTTATGAATGGGCTTTGTTAAACATGGTAAGATGAATTATCTGTCATAATTTTCTATGTTTATAATTTGATACTAATTTTTTTATATAATTTAAGTTTTTTAAAGATTTCAGTTGAATTTCCATCCCTCCCCCCAAAAAAACTGGTTTGGAGAATAATTCACCAGGGCTGGGAGAGTAGTTCAGTGGTAGAGCACTTGCCTAGCACACATAAGGCAACCCTCAGGATGGAGAGGCGGGGGGGGAGGGAGGAGAAAACTCATGAATTTGCTGTTAAATTCAGCCAACAAGGTAAAGTCTTTGAAAACACCTAGCTACTTACAAGTAATTTGGCTGAATTGAATGATGTGTTTCCAGCAAACCAGTGCTAGATATTTTGGGAGAAAAACAATATATACTCTTCTAATAAAAATTACAGTCCACTGAAATGTCGCATTTTTCTTAAATACAAATTTGTTTTCAGGGGCACCATGTCATTTATAAAATGCAAGTATTGGATTTAGCAATTATTAGATTCAGCATGAAGAATATACTCACCAATTTTATCTTCTTTCATTTTAAGAGCTTTTTTTTCCCTTGGATTGGCCCTAAGGAAAAAAATCTATGGGATATTTTATATTTGTGTAGCATTTTCATATCATTACAATATATTTATTCTGATCATCTTGATAAGTCTCTGAGGTAGACTCTAACTTGGTTATTTTCCTCCTACTATGCAGTTCCTTCTCAATTTCTTCCCAGTGGTTAGCTTTTAATAGAATTTAAATAAATCCTCTCAGCAACTAACATTGAATCAGCTCTCCTCTCATTACAATTTGGGCACGAAAATCTCCAACAAGAAATTCTAGCTAGGGAATTTTCTACTTTTCCTAATGACAAAAAACAACAACTTGATAAGTTATGGACTACATCTGGTTGTCTACATAAGAGATATAAGTCCCAACAAATGGTTGTTGATTTTTAGTGTTATATCACATAGTTTTTTTTATATTTAAAAATAACTACGGTTCTTGTTTGATACCATTAAAGAGGAATCAATTGGAATTTATTCTTTAAGACCCCTGAAGTATTAAATAGATAATATCTGTTCCCTTGCAAATCTATAGCATGATTTAAACTCAGTAAAATGTAATAGCTAAAGTTGACCTTGCCGTTCCTTTCTCACTGTTCAGTCTCAACAAATATTTACTGAGCATCTGCTATATTCCAAGCCTGTCAAGCACTTCAAAGGGTGATAACCATTCTTTGAAAATAGATAATACCCAGGGAACTTGACTTAAAGCAGAAAGAGGAGGATGTCCGGGAAGTGTTGCCTGAAAGGATGACCTTTAATATGAAATCTGACAGATGACAAGACACAGGTGAGGGCCAGGAAGCAAGCAAGAAGGAATATAGAGTTGAGATTCTTAGACAAGTTTGGGTTGGGAGACAGGGGCTAAACTGGTAAAAGATGAGGATTGCAAGGCTGGCAGGACTCAAACCGTGCAGGACCTTGTAAGATGTGCTAAGGTTTTGTTCTTTACCACAAAAGCAATAGAGGGCCACTGGTGTGTTTTATACAAGGAGTGAACATAATTAGATTCATGTTCTGAAAACATTAGTCTCCCTTTCTTGTGGAGAATAGATTAAAAAAGAACTCAGGAGCCTGGAGATAGAGCTCACTTGGTAGAGTACTTGCCTCACATGCACAAGGCCCTAGGTTCATTCCCCAGCACCATACACACAAAAAAAAAAAAAAAAGAAAAAGAAAAAAAAACCCAGGGGCTGGGCACAGTGGCACATACCTGTAATTCCATCTGCTTTAGAGACTAAAGCAGAAAGATCACAAATCCAAGGCCAGTCTGAGCAAATTATCAAGACCTTGTCTCAAAATAAAAAGGGCTGGGAATATAGCTCAGTGGTACAGTATCCTTGAGTTCAATCCCCAATACCAAAAAAAAAAAAAAATTGGTGAAATAATGAAAGTCTAGGTGACTTAGATTTGGTGTGGCAACAGTGGTCAAGGTGAAAAGTGAACAAAATTAAGATTTATTTAAATAAATTGGAAAAGACTGAATGAAGGATTGATTATAGAAAATGAGGAAGAAAAAGGTGTTGAGAGTGAGTTGGAGTCCCTTGGATGCTGGCTCTAGCGAGCTAGGTAGAAAGTCTGAGAGGAGTAAGTTTGAGTCTGGGTCTCAGATGTGTGGAGCTGGAGGTACCCTTGAAGCAGCCAGGTGGAGAGGTTGAAGGTGGGTGGCTGTAGAGGGCTGGAGCTCAGAGGAAAGTCTGGGCTAGACATTTAAATTTGAAAGTCACTAGTGTTTCCAACAGTGGAGTACACAGAACAGAGATAAAAGGAAAAGCGAAGATATAGAAGAGAACCAGCAGGACCTTCCCGTGTGATGACTGGGCAGAGGCAAAGCCTGAGTAGGAGGCTTGACATGGGAAGTGAGGAGACAAATTGGGAAAGCGTTTTAAGGATGGAATGATCAATAGCATCCATTTCTGCTGGGAGAGGAAGAGAACTGAGACTGATACGTACACATTGGATTTCACCACAGAGAGGTGAGGGCGGAGATTTGAGCCTGTTTAAATGTCAGGGGAAAGCATCTGCTTGGCAGGGAGGGGCCACACACACAAGACAGGGGAGAGGAGTTTCACTCTGATCCTCTCCAGCAGCATCCCAGCAGCCTCACAGCTGTGCACTGGCTGCAGAGCATCTCTCTAAAGCATCTCTCTAGACTTCATCTTACCTTAAATTATTGTTCCCACTGGAGTAATAATACTGCTATATGACATGGGATTGTTAGGAAGATAACAATAAAACAAGAGGTGAACAGGGATTTGGAACTATACAAAGGATTCAAAGTGTAGCAATTAATTTTTCTCCTCCATGTCCTAATCATCCGAAGCTTACCTGTCCTGTGTCCTCTTACTTAGGTCCCTGCCAAATAGCTACTACCCAGAGATCCTACCAGTGACTGATAATGGCCAACTCTGCTGCTACCCAGGTGTCAACGGGGCTTCTTGTAGCTGTATGATAATACATGGAAAGAAGTTTCCAGCATCGCAGTGCAGGCAGCCTGTCTGACCTGCAGCCAGAGATCATTCTGAGTAAGAACCTTTTCCTCTAACACACCTAAGATCAGAGCCAGTAGGTAACTGCCTTCTCCACCACCTCCGAAAGCACTGATTATTAGGTCATATTAAGAATGTCACTTTCTCCCTCTCCCTCCCTAAATCGAATCACCCAACCTTGTGAAGATTACAGAAGGTTTTGTTTTGTGTTATGTTTTGTTTTTAAATCAGAGGAGTCCTAGAGAAAAATAAGGCAAGAATGCCATCTTGGGGTTTCTGCTGACAGCACAGTCTGCCAAGCAGCAGATGGGAAAAGAAATGTGTTCCTAGAGGTTGCTGAGTATTGGTACAGCAGAGGGCTGAGATCCTTCCAGTATTTTTCTGGTTGGCTAAATTTGGCTGTTGGAATCCTACAATTAAACAATGTAAAAGTTGAAAATAAGACCCGTGTCCCACACTTTGGGTTTGACCTGTGCTTCATCACTCTCGGCTGGTCTGACCTGTCCATGATATGCTGGACAGGATGTCTCAGGATTAGAACATCATTTCATTCCTTCCTTTAACACCATCCTGACCTGCAACTGAGAGACCCTCCTTTCCCAGCAATCAAGAGAACTGAGAAACTCATTTAACTGATTAGCAAAGGAAGACAAAAGAAAGGTCAGGAGCCTGAGAAATTCACCCTGTCTTTGGGGGAGAAACCTCTGAACGCACAGTTGATGAGAATTAAAATTTAACCTTAAGGTTCAAATCAGAAAAGGTTCCCTGTAGACTTTTGTTGTAGATTAATATTGATGCCAATCTTCTTCTTGAAAATATAAGCTTCACAATAGCTGAATGATAGGTAAGTGTGTGGATTTTAGTCACTTGCTTGACCTCCACTAAAAACATCAGCATCATTATTAATTTTAAAAACTAAACATTTTAATGCCTTAACAAGCATTCTCACACATTATTGGTGGGTGTGCTAACTGCTGCAATGCCAATAAAGAGCAATATGTCAAAGGCTACCAAAATTACAAGTGCAAGTGTCTTTAATACAGCACTGGGTCAGGGGCTGTCTCAGGGACCTTCTGGGATGCATAGGCATGAGTGCCAAGTGGATTCCCCTGGGTGTCCAACAGTATAACTATAGAGAAGTCAGAGGCAGGAAGCAAGGAGGCCCCGTCTGGCTGCATCTGTGTGGAGCTGGTTGAAGTCTGGATGCGCAGCTGTGGCTGATAGGAGAGGTGAGTCTCAGAAGACCTGAAGTGGAGCAGGAGAGGTGTTCAGTAAGGGGCGCATGTCACACAGTAAAGGCTCAATAAATATTTGTTCAATGAAAAGACCCCAGGTGACCCATCACAGAGTCCGAGAACTAGAGGAGGCCTTGGAAGTCAACCTCTCCAATCTCCCACCTGGTGCAGGTTTTCCTTCTGAAGGAGCCTGACAAATGCTTCATCACTTCCCCGAAAGGGGAGCTCACCACTCCTCGTGAAGCAGGCCCTTCCGTGTTTAAGTAGCTCTGCCTACAAGAATGCTTTCCTCACATGGAGAGACATTTGTTCTGTGGTGAATTCCATCACAAGTTCCAGTTCAGTTCCAACAGCATAACAGGCCCTGGCCAGTGAGGCTCAGAACCACACCTATATAGTCATTCACGTTACATGAAGAGGAAGGAGAAATCCTGCATTCCATTTATCTTGGAAAACTTGACAGAATGAAATAAATTGTCAAGAGACATGGAATACTGTTTCTATGTAAATATAAGCAATAAATATTTCATTTAAAAAAGTAAATAATCTGTGTAAACATTTGAATAAAAAAAAAATCCATGGTCTCACTTTGTGGAGGTCAGGACTTCTTTTCTCACAGGTTGAACTGTAAGCTGAACTTGGTTGGGGAAAAACACCTTGGTGTTGGATCTCGTGTTGACCACGCACCTTAACAAAGCACTCAGTGCCCTTGGAAATCTAATCGGTCCATTTACTTCCCCATTCTCCTCATTGATTCTCCTATAGTCTCTCCTTCCCTTCTTGCTTCCTATTTCAGTGAAAACATAAAAGTAGTCAGAAAAGTACACAGCCTACTGAAATGTATGTCTACTTCCACTAACTTCTTTTCTGTTACTATGTGTGGTGATATTAAAAAAAAATGTCTATGAAGTCTAGGGTATTTCTTCCTTCAAAAAGTAAAGCTCTGGAGCTGGGGTTGGGGCTCAGCGGTAGAGTGTTCACCTAATATGTCCGAGGCCCTGGGTTCGATCCGTAACACCACATACAAATAAAGGTATTGTGCCCATCTACAACCAAAAAATAAATATTTTTTAAAAAGTGGAGATCTAGCAAGGCACAGTGGTGCACAATTGTAACCCTAGACACTTGAGAGGCTGACATTGAAGGACAGCAAATTTGAGACCAATCTGGGCAAATTAGCGAGGTGTTGCCTCAAAATATGAAGTAAAAAGGGCTGAGGAATATAACTCAGTGACCTTGGGTTCAGTCCCCAGTACCACAAAAAATAAATAAAGTGGAGCCTAAACCGGGTATGGTGGCTCATGCCTGTAGTGTCAGCTACTAGGAAAGCTGAGACAGGAGGATCACTTGAGTTCACTGGAGTTCAAGACCAGCCTGGCTAAAAGAGCAACCAAAATAGCAAAACTCTGTCTCCAAAAAAAAAAAAAAAAAAAGTGGAGCTTAAGTCCCCTCCTCTTTGAGGACTTAATGACTTGTTCTTAAACAGACTGTGGACTGTGGATGCTCTGAAGGTAATGACTTCCAAGACTAGGTTATAAAAGCATTGAGGCTTCTGCCTGTTCCTTTTTAGATCATTTTCTCTGGAGGAAACTGCTATGTCATAATTATTTTCAAACAGCCCTATAGAGAAGTCCGTCCAGTGAAGAACCAAAGCTTTCTTCCAACAGCCAATATGGAGCTTGACAGTCATGTGAGTGCACCATCTTGGAAGCAGATCCTCAGCCCTGAGTCAAGCCATCAGATCTACAGCCTTGACCAGAGTCAGATCTACAATCTAGTGAGAGATCCTGAACAAGAGCCACCCAGCTCAGATGCTACTAAATTACTAACCAAGAGATATAATGATATAATAAGTGTGGGTTTTCTTGCTTTAAGTCACTAAATTCGAGGGCAGGTTTTTACATAGCAACACATAACTAAGACACAATGGATGAACTGTGCTTGGTTCTACTTTACATCAACCCTCTCCTGTGCATGAGGTCCCATCCCCTCCCAACCAACTCAAAAAAAAAATGTTCAAGCAATTGTTCTTTTTCACTCCTGTATCACCAACATTTTCCTCTTCAGTGGTCAGTGGGTCAGGCCCATCGACATGCCAATGTGCTACAATATTCCCATCTCCGAAGCAAACAGCACACATCTCCTGGAGACACAGCTGCTTTCTAGCCCAGCATCATTTCTCTATTCCCCTTTATAACAAGATTCTTCAAAACATTATATATTCTTTCTTCTTTCTCATTCTTCATTCTCCACTGAACCCTCTAAAATCGAACTCTTTCTCCCTCCACACTATTGAAAAAGCCCTTGTCAGGTTCTTCAATGATCTCAACTCCAAAAATCTTTGAAGGTAATGACTTCCAAGACTAGGTTATAAAAGCATTGAAGCTTCTGCCTGTTCCTTTTTAGATCATTTGCTCTGGAGTCTTTCCATTTTGTTTGATCTCTCAGCAGCATTTGGCATTCCTCCATGAAACACTGCTTCATCTTCATTCTGGGGCATCCTCCTCTTGATTCTCCTTCTACTCTTCTGATCACTCCTGCTCAAGTTTCTCTGCTACTTATCCCTGAATTTCAGACTGCTCCAGGGCTCAGTCCTTGGTTCAACATTCTCCCTCAAGACCCCTGTCATAATGATTGGTATTATTCCCACCCGGTCTGATGATCCCTGCCCACCATCCCTCCTTAAGCTCAGGATGCTGGGAGCACTCAATGCCTGCCTTAGTCAGCTGGTAGCACTTGACCGTCCATCATCCACACCAAAGTAATTCATTACTAAAAAAAAAATCAGTGAAATCAATTATTTTGGTATACTGAGATCAAAGTCACACCAGATTGATTTCATTACTCTTAATTGGTTAAATTGAGTCAGGCAGACTACTGTTTGAATTCAATCAGGCTTTTGTAAAAGAAATGCCATAGATTGGGTAGCTTAAACAAACAGAAATTTATTTCTCATAATTCTAGAAGTTGGGAAGTCCAAATTCAATGCACTGGCAGATCTGATGCCTGGTGAGGTCTAGCTTCCTTGTTTACAAATGGTCATCTTCTAACTCTATCCTCAAATAGAGTGGAGAGCAGAGAGAGATCCCTCAAGCTCTCTAATGTCTTCTTATGAGGGCACTACCCCTGTTCATGAAGCACTACCCCCGTTCATGAAAGCTCCACCCTGGACCAATCACCTCCCAAAGGCCCCACCCCTAAGTACCATCACATTTGGGGCCAGGATTTCAACCTGTGAATTTCAGGGGTACAAAACTGCAGCGACTCCCTTAGGCCAAGATTTCTGGGGGTATCCTGTGTGTCGTGGGATATTCCACAAAATCCCTAGCCTCTCCTCACTAGATGCCAATAGCATTCCACATCTCACTTGTAACCATCAAAATGTCTCCAGGTATTCTCAGAAATTACTCCCACCTGCTTCCTGGACTTATGGTGTGGGGAGAGGGGGAAGTTGGGTAGATTTAGGTATTTATTCAATATTTATTTAGAAAGGAAAAGGTTCATGTTGGATAAACCCTTCTTAAGCAATGGTGAATTAAGGCTTGTGGTTTCTGTGTTTATGTTTGGGTTCTATAACACTACTTGTCTTAGTCTGTTTTCCGTTGCTGTAACAGAATACCTGAGACTGGGTAACTTCTAAAGGAAAGAGATTTATTTTGGCCCATGTTTCTGGAGACTGAGAGCATGGTTCTGGCTCTTTTTTTGTTTGTTTGTTTGTTTGTTTGTTTGTTTCTGATGAGGGCCTCATACTGCTTAAACTTGTGGCAGGAAGAAGAAGGGCAAGTGGGCATGTACAGAGGAGAGCAAAAGAGGTCCAAACTCCCAAGAAACTAAACCATTCCTAAAATAAAAACATTGATCCATTTATGAGGGATTAATCCTAACCCTAACTTTTCTTAAAGGCCCACTATCTCTTAATATCATTATATCAAGGATTGAGCTGTAACAGGAGTTTTGGTGGGGAAAAGCCATATTCATACCAGAACAGTGCTATAAAGACCAATCAGCTGGTAGGGATTCAAAATGGCAGCTGGAAATGGGGGACTATAAAAAGAAAAGCTAACAAGACTCTTATGCAAACCCATATTACCATAGTTATGAAATAATGTCTTCCTATTTCAATAAAATGCTATGAGCAAACTGAAGACAAGAACAAGTCTCTAGCTGAGTTCCTAGAGCCTAGTTGCTATTTAATAGTTTTTAATTAAAATGGAATGTGAGCCTCACTGTACCCATGCTCAAAGCATGGGGTTAGAGTAACCCACTCTTCCTTCCACACATAGTTGCCTGACTGTATGTGGCCCTGCTCTTTAAACCTGCCTTTGGTTCTCATTTTAGCCTGATTCTCTACAAGGACCTTTAATTTGAGAATTAACCCTTCACTTGGCAAAGAACCTAAGATTAGCTGGACAAGGGAGAGTCCTTAGCCCTCTGAGAACCTGGCTATTAAGACAATGACATTCATTCTACAGGGGGAAGATACTAGCAAACCCTATTCACCAACCACCACCAATAACCCACTGGCAGTGGACAGAGAAACCTAATTACATGCTTTACAATTTCTAAAGGATAGCTGGAGGGGCCTGGGGTAAGGTGGCTATTTCTAGGAGGGAAGGAGGAGGAAAAGGGGCAGGTAATTTGTGGCTCTCATAGAGCTTGAAAAAAGAATCAGAACCTTAGAGCTTGAAAGAACTGCAGAGAGTGTGTTCTATGGCCCTCCTAATAGCCAGGGAGAAGTGACTCATCTGAGGTCAAACAGAATTTTTGCAACCTGGCTCTGATAAAAATACCTGCTTCTGGCTCTCAGTTCAGGGCTGTTTCCACGGGATCCTGGTAGGACAACACGGGAACTTTAGGTGACACCTCTGTATAAGCAGCACGAGCCCAACACGGTGGCAGAGCTCAGTTCTACCCTGGCCACTCCACCCCAACCCCCAACCTTGACTCCTAGCGCAATGGCTCTTTGCATCCTTGGACAGTTTCTACTTGCATCTGCATCGATTAAACCTTGATCTCATTTATTATCTCAGGAAATGGTCTCAAGGTCACAGGGCTGGAAATTTAATTATGGTAGCAGTATATTAAGTGGCACATTTAAAGATGCTGAATTGTAGTAATTAATTTTTTGGATGGTGGTCTCGGAGGAGCGGGTTTTCTCCACACTGGGTGTTTGGCATCCATCATGGCCATTGAGCTTGGCAGCTGTCTTTTAGCTTTAAACTGCCTCGTTATTCATCTTTTATGACCAGCCTTTAAAAACACTAGGCACCGATATCCCCTTTTATTGTAATATATGTGTGCGATGGGAACGGAGCCATACTTCACCTTTGCTATAAAACATGAACCAAGGGTGCCAGCCGCTACCTGAGCCGGCCTCTAAATTGAGACAACAATTACCCTTCGCTGACATCTAGTGTCAAGGCATGAGATATGGCCAGAGCAGCGAATCCATTGGCCTGGAAAACTTATGCTTCCCCAGTGATAAAGCCTGTCTTACCCACGAGGCTCCCGCCCCAGCTGGAAGGAAGGAAGTGGAGGGATTAACTTGGCAGTGGCTATTGACTTTGCTGGGGCTCTAGGTTATCAAAGGGGGCACCTGTCTGCCAAGGCCTTAAAGAGCTTGTAATGTTTAATGAAGGGACAGTCATTAAATGTGTTTGGTTCAAATATTAGGCTCGATGAGGCTGGGTGGCACTTAATAGAGAGGTGGGAAAATATGAATTAAATTAGAGAGATTCATTAAAGAAATTGGCCTGGAGCCCAAGACAGACTGGTTGTCAGACACAGCTGCCAGGAGTAGGAGCGCATCCAGTGAGGAGCACTCACATCAGTTTTGGGTTTTAAATTCTAGAAGACCACGGTAAAATATGTTTAGATACTGACCAGCCTTTGCTGTGAAGAAAAGGATGTCTGTCCATAAAAGCTGACATGTGGATAGCAAATCTTTTCCTCAGAAAATTGCCCTTTGCTTTTAACAGTGTGAGGCAGAGTATTTATACATTTTCAAAGCACGGATCCCAATCTCTTCCCACTTCAGATGGGGGTCTATCTTGTCCTCTATTCCTAGGTTTCTCACCCTAGACACTACTGGTATTTTTGACTGGATAACTCTTGCTGCAAGATATTCAGCAACATCTCTGATCTCTATTAACTGATGCCAATAACCCTTTCCCCCCAACTGTGACAACTAAAAATGTCTCCAGATAGCCCCTGGAAAGTAAAACTACCCCTGGCTGAGAGCCACCCGACTATTCTAACCTCAGGAGGAGGTTCAAACCTCTGTTCTGACCCACCGGCAGACATCACTGGCTGCAGTGTGCAGCGCTGGCCCAGCACATCTCAGTTGCCCTCCCCTCCAGCCTGGTGGCCACTCCTGCTGGAGTTTGACCACTGCTTTATTTGCTGGCTCATGCATTGGACCTTGGCCCCTGTAACTCTAACTCTTGGCTCTGGCCACAACCCCAAGTCCTTACAATGAACATGATACAATCTCCTAACCTTATTTTGGTAGCACTCATCCTATAAACACAGTCCTAATATCAAGACTTAAGTATCTTCACTCCATCAGTCAGACAACCAACTCCTTTCCTCCTGGGACTCCCTCAGGAAACAAGACAATCAAAAGCACTGCCGTTGCAGAACCCACACCCTAGTGGCCAGAGATTAATGCCAGTAAGTACATTAATAAACAAGCTATTTTCAGAGAATGATAAGTGCAGTGAAGAAAATAAATCAGGTAATTGGAAAGAGTGCAGAGGGGAGGGTGAGCTCCTCTAGCCACGATCAGTGAAGGCTTCTCCGAAGAAATGAAGAGAGTGAAATGTGAACAGCCAGGGGAAAGTGGCCCTGAACTCGGCACTCCTCGCCATCACAGCAGGACACATTCTAAGAAGAACTTTAATAAGATCATAACCTACAGAGTGAAGTGCCAAATTTGAGAGTGTATGCCTTGAGTTTTCAGACACACACACACACACACACACACACACACACACACACAAATCAAGATAGACAATATTTCCTAAAACCAGTCTATGGAAGAGACATCTTCCCTCCCATGTTTATTGCAGCACAATTCACAGTAACTAAGAAATAGAATCAACCTAAGTGTCCATCAGTGGATAAAGAGAAACAGATATACAATAGAACACTGTCCAGCCACATAGAAAGATGAAATCCCATCATTTGTGGCCACATGGTTACTACTAGACAGCATTATGTTAAGTGAAATAAACCAGAAACAGAAAGACAAATATCAGCATTCATATTCACTCTTCTGTGGATTTTTTAAAAAAAAAAAGTAAACATGATTACCAAAGGCCAGGGGGAGTGGGCAACAGGTTCAATGTCACAGCCAGATAGGAGAAATAAGTCCTCGTGTTCTAGTGCACAGTAGGGATGATTACCGTTAACAATAATGTATTATAAAGTAGGTAGAAGAAAGGATTTTGAATGATCTCATCACGAAGAAATGATGAATTTTTAAGATGATGGATATGTTAATTACCCTGATTTGGCCATTACACAATACATACACACATCATCACATTGTAGCCCCTAAAGATATACAGTTATGTGACAAAAATGAAATAAAATAAATATGTAAGACATTCCCATCACCAAAGTTCTTCTCCTACTCCTTCCCTATCAATGCACACCTCCAGAGATAACTATTCTGACTTTGATCACCATCAGGGTTTTTTCTACAAGCTGTGTTATATTTCACTGTGTTTAGTGTTTTCTGGGAAAGTAGCCAGGTCTTCCACATCAACAACTTTTCATAAATTTCTGTAAGCTTTTACTATAGAACCCAAAGGGGCCACCACGACTCCCCTAGGAAAATAAAGGGGCTAGTTGTGAGGGAAACCACACCAAGTCTCTTCTAGGTAAATGCAGCCCTGGCTGATTCAGGGACACCCAAAAGGGAGAGAGACCCAAGGAAAGACAGTCTCTGCATTTTCCTCCTTACCCCATTCCTTCTTGTTTGCTGAACAAACATTCCTGCCAGAGAGAACAGCAAAAAAAAAAAAAAACAAAAAAAAAAAACACTGGGCTCTGCCAAACCCTTGTTAATCAATGAGGCCACAACAAATCACAGAATGAAGCCTATGACACATCAATTACACTAAAATCTGAGGGCATCTACGGGAATTGGTAAGCAGCACAGTACCAGTGGGGTCACCTCCACCCAGTCAATTGAGGCCTGGATACACAACTATTCACTGGTCCATCTCTAGGGTGATGGCTCAGAGGTGAGCAGGTAGCATTTCACAGTCAGTGTCTGAGTGGAGATTCCAAGATCTATGTGAGCTGGACATTGCATATGTTTCTTTAAGCCAGTTTTAGATGACCATTTTTCATAGAACTTACTCGTGGTAATAAGAAACACTTTGGGAGACTTGTATCTACTTCTGCCATTAGACTAAGTAGAAACTTGCAACTGAGTTGACCGTCTTCATCTACCTCACAGGAATTATAACACATGCCTCTCTACCTCATGAAAGCCTTGCCTTGTGAGATGAATGGATGATTGATAGGTAGGTAGATAGATAGATAGATAGATAGATATACAGACAGATGTGTGTGTGTGTGTGTGTGTGTGTGTGTGTGTGAGAGAGAGAGAGAGAGAGAGAGAGAGAGAGAAATGGATCAACAAAGTAGAAATTCATAGATAATTATATTTATATGTAGTTGACATGTATTCACTACTCATCCAAAAGACTTTAATGTATAAATCTTCAGACATTCAGCATCCTTTGGTCTGTGCTTGGGTAAAATGGAAGGAGGTATACATTCTTAATCACTGACCTTTTAGCTGGGCTGGTGGTACATACCTGTAATCCCAGCAACTTGAGAGGCTGAGGCAAGAGGATCACAAGTCTGAGGCTAGCCTGAGCAATTCAGCAAGACTGTGTCTGAAAATAAAAAATAGAAAGGGTTGGGGATGCAGAGTACTCCTGGCTCCAGACCCCAGTACTAGCAAGGGCGTGGGGAGATCACTGCTGTTTTACAGAAAGTTGATGCCACTGAGTTGCTTTGTCTGTATTTGAACTATGACTTTTTGGAAGAAGATGTGGATTTGGTCTCTGAGTATGTGGATGCTGTATTGGGAAAAGGACATCAGTACTTTGGGATTGAGTTTCCACTGTCTGCAACAGCCTCAATGATGTGGCTTCCATACTCTTCTATTGATCAGCTTCTCCAGGGTCTGGGAGAGGACAGAGCCAAAAGTCACAACATCACACTGTCCCAGAAAATATTTGACCAATTAAAGGACTACCAACAAAAAGTTGATAAGGCAACACGTGATTTATTATACCTTCGGAACTTGTGATGGGGATTGTTACTAGCCTTTATAACCACTTGGTGCTTCTTAAGACTACTCTGCCAGGAACCCTCTTCTCAAGGCCGATTTTCCTAACTGTAAATCATGTGTACAACACTCAAGTCTGCAACCTGCACAAAATAGGAGGGCAGAAGAGTCAAGGGACCTGTGCTTGCCAGTGGTGCTAACACAATTTCTGCTTTTCAACCTTGATCTCAAACAGCTGCTTTTGTATATGATTCACAGCTTTTTTAGAGTATATGTATATATTTTTAAACTACCAAAGACATTCTTTATCTGCAAATTAAGATCTACTCTCACTTTCCAAAATAGCTGATGGTTGTTGCTTGGTTATAGATGACCACCAAAAGCAGTGACTGCAAATATTTTAATTCTTCCCTATCAGTTTTTGTATTTCAATGGAATTATTTTGGTCCAAAACTGACATATGTGTTTTCTGTATTGCAAACGGACGGAGGCTAATGACTTTGAATACTCTTTTCATTATTTGTTGTGGAGTTTTTGTATGATCTTCAATAAAGTATTAAATAATTTTCCTAGTTAAGCCTAAAATTATGACCACATGTTTAAAGAAGGTCTCATACTTTGAGTCAGGTAAGGTGGTGCAAGCCTGTAATCCCAGCAACTGGGGAGGCTTGGGGGCAGGGGGATTGCAAGTTAGAGTCCAGCAAGACCCTATATCAAAATAAGAAATAAAAAGGGCTAGAACGGGGCTTGGGAATTTAGCTCAGTGGCAGAGCATTTGCCTAGCACACACAAGGCCTGAATTCAGCCCTTATCCCTAGAAAAAAGGGGGGAGGGGCTAAAATGTAGATCTATGGTGGAGTGCCCCTGAGTTCAAGCACTAGATTGCAATTAAGAAAAAAGAGGGGTATTGGGGTTGTGGCTCAAGTGGTAGAACACTCACCTAGCACACGTAAGGCACTGGGTTCAGTCTTCAGCACCACATAAAAATAATGTAAAATAAATATATTGCATCCATTTTTCAAAAAAATACTTTAAAAAAATAAAATAAAGATATTGTGTCCACCTTTTAAAAAATGTATAAAGCTTCATTTCCTTCAAGGTGCTCACATTGGAGAGGAGGCAACAGGATTGATAGGAAGTCAGAAATCCATATGAAGGCAAGCAAAGCTACATACATCACAATTCATCAAGCTAGGAGTTCCTCCAAAGAGAAAGTTCACATTGTGATGGAAACCACACCAAGTCTCTTTCAGGTAAAAGGAGCCCTGACTGATTCAAGGACATCCAAAAGGAAGAGAGACCCAAGGGAAGACAGTCTCTGTGCTTTCATCCTTATTTACGTTGTTGAATTCTGTGAAGTAGCTGGCACTCAAGAACTGGACCAGTTGGATTTCTATTACTCGTCTAGGTCAGCTGTGTGGGGAGTGCAATTGAACCCCTTAACCTGTATTTCCCTTCCCCTTGAACCATTGCTTCACTACTCCATTAATATGAAAATGGAGTGCAGAAAAGAAGGATATAAAAGGGAGATGTTATAGAACAGGTGGGGAAAAGTAAAAGGTGTGATAAATTCAGGATAGTGAGTTGTGATGGGATTATTAGCACTAATTAGCACTACACCCTACAGGTCAAGCACAGCCCAAGGTAACACAGCCAGTTGATGAATCCAAAGTATCTCTCCGGTCCTCTAGATCCTTGCTGCTTCTCTCTAATAGAAGATTATTTACTACATCAGAGTTGTTACTCATAAGCCACAAATACTAATTTTGACTGATAAAGGAGAAAAAGTGTTATAAAAGAATATTTCCATGTGAACATCACTCGTGGAAATTAAAATCTTAAGATAAAAGGTTTTGGAGGCACATGATATTCATAGGTGGCAAAGCACAGATTGTTCATTGCAAGATACAAAAGGAAAACATGAACATGTACAATAGAGAAATCTGTTAACAACCATCCTAACCAAATGACCACACTCAGTATTACTAATACAGAAACACTGGTCTGTGTCTGATGCACACAATCCAAACTTTGAAATATTTTTGCCCCAAAAATATGGTTAAATTGAACCTAATCACAATCCTATGCCTAATTTCAGATTTACAGAGTATGCAAGGAGAAAGAATAAATTTTAAAATATCAAGAAAGAACTATTAGACTAATCTGGAAAGTGGAATAGCCTGTGAGATGCTGTTCTAACCTCCAAAAAGCCCATGTCTTTAATAAATGCTATAGACTGAAAGAGACTAAACTGCAATAGTGAAACTAGACTAGATCTTGTTTCAGAAAAAATATAGTTATAAGATATTCTCCAACTGGAAGAATTTAACTATGAACTGTGCTCCTTATGGAACTATGATATCGATAATGGTCTTAGGTTTGAGCACAGTGTATAGTTTTGTGGGAGATTATACTTATCTTGGGAGATGCACTCTGAATTATTGAGGTAATGTGTCAGGAGGTCAACAACTTTCAGGTGGACAACTTTTAAGTGGTATAGAAAAATGAAGAATAAAATGTAAAAGATGCATATTCATGGGGAGAAGGATAAAGTAAATATAGTGAAAGGTTACCACTTGTTGGAGCTAGATGGAGGTAATCCGAGTGTTCATCAGAGAGGACCAGGGAAGAATACCAAGTAATAAACAGAATTGATCGGAGAGTTGAAGAACCAGTACTGAGGCTAAGCTTCCAAAAGCAAGGCCATAATCATGCCACACAGATGGCCAGGGGAGAACTGGCCGTTTTTGCTGCCCTGACCACCAGAGGATGCTGCCTCTTCTCTGTTTCCAATTCTACTTCTGTAATAGGAATCTGCCTTTGAAATCAGTGGGGCAAATCCCCTGTTGCCTCTGTTATTGCAAAAGCCTGTGTCACCCCCTATACCAGAAAAATTAAAACACACACAAAGCCTTTTTCTCAGGGGATCAGATGAATCGAAATCTCCTCCTTCTACATCTGATGGGTTAGAGTCTAATTCTCAGGACTCGATCCTTGTTGCAAGGCAGGCTGAGAATTGGCATGTTGATGCTTCTCTTGATGAGGCTAGCAAATGATCAGTAGCCTTTGAGATGATAGGTGTCAGCTTTCTCGAAAAATAATAGGTGGGAAATAGTCAGGGGCCCACGCGATACTCCAGTATTCAGCTTGTATGACTTTAGCACACCTCAAGGTAAAAAAGAATGATTGTGACTTTTTAAAAAATCTTTCCCATTTTCTTATGTAGCACTTCTTTAATGTTGAATCCTGAGTATAGAAGTTTATTTATGAACCAACTCTGGGATTTATTTATTTGGGAATATTACCTTGTTTGATTGCAAGTTATTCTCTTAGTTGTTTTCTATTAAAATGCCTAGAGTCCTTCAGGCATGGATGTCCATAAATTAAAATATATTATGATGATTATTGTTCATGATGGTTCAAAAATACACTCTCTTTCATCAGAACACATAATCAAGACAATGCATAGGGCAAACTTTTTAAAAAAAAGCACACACTTTTTATTGTGTCCATTGAAAATCTAAGAGGATGATAGTGAAGTTGTCTTGGCAGTTGGTGAGAGATTAGAACACAACCGAATTCATATTTGCCTTGAACAAATATTAATATCCATTAGCACATTTTATATTGATAAATTCAGAAAGGGAATTCACAGTGTTCTTTCTGAGATGGCTTGGAAGTAGCTTTGACCCCTTCATTTGTCATCATTATGGGGAAGAGCGATGGCCCACAACTAATCATTTATTTATGGCAATAAATATGGCAAAGAAAAACATGAGGTAGCACAGTAAGGCTGTTTCCCTCTTTCATGTTTCCCATGTCAGCAATTTGCAATTCCATATATCCAGATATTCAAACCACAAACCCAGGAGGCACCCCCTAATACCTTTCTCTCATCCATCCATCCCCAGCATCAAACATCCCAGTCCTGTAAATAGCTCGAAAATATTCCAACTCACAAATATTTCTTAAAACCCATTCACTTCTTTTCATATCCAACACTCTCTATCCCTGCCTGACCTATGATCAGTTTCCCCTGCATTGCAACAGCCTATCACAACCCTGCCCTGCTTCCATCTGCTCTTCCTGTCCAGCTCAAGGTATCTTTTCATATATGAATCAGGTTGTATACTTCTCTGCTGTCCTCTCCCTCCCCAGGTTTTTTCAATAGTTTCCAATTGCATTTGCACTACAACACAAAATCTTGAGCATGATCTATATGGTTTTGTAGAGTATTATTCTTCCACACCTCACCACCATCCTAGCCTCATCTGGTACCCCCTCCCTTATTCAGGGCTTAGTATTTCTCATGCCCTATTCTCCTCCTCAAGTCTTTACATGGAAATCGCCTCTGCTTGGTGTTTATTCCTTGCCCACCCATTCCCTCTCCTGGTTAATGACCACTGACAAACTAGATCTGTTCTATGCTCCATAACACCATCTATTTTTGCATCCATCACAGTTTGGAATTATGCATGTATTGGTGTGATTTTTCTACTTGTATTATCCCCAGCTCCATAGCACAAAACCTGGGAATAAGAAGTAGTAAGAAATGACTTTTTGAAGAAAAAGAATATATGGACAAAGAAATGAATGGAAATGATCACAATCTGATCACACAGGGGTGAGAAAACTCAGAAATCATTTAGATGGCACCATGTATGGGACATTGTCTTCCAATCAGGATTTAGACAAGGCCATGAATGCTGACTGACCTCATCTCTTCTCCCCAGTTGAAAGGCTAGGCTGGTCAGCTGACATATAGATAATGCAAGATAATGCAAAAGACTTGAAAGGTATGCCTGAGGATCAATAAAACCCAACTTGTAGCTGAGGATAAGCTCAGTAATAGAGTGTTTGCCTAGCATGTAGAAGACCCTGGGTTCAGTCCTCAGCACCGGTGCGGGGGGGGGGGGGGGAAATCTGGAGACCTTGCTGAGATCTCAATCCAAACTTAGATTTCCGTGATTGAAATTCTCATAGCCACCTCCTCTGCATTGCACTCAACTTTCCTAAATGAGATTTTATGGGAACTGATTGTGATTAGATAAATGGGTGACTTCACTAATGTATAATACAATTTTCAATTACAGTGTATGTACAATAATTTACATTTCTTGTTTGATGGGGTGATATTTATGTGACATATTCTGGATGAGACCTGGCTGCTGTTTACATAATGATCTTGCTTTTCTCTTAGAGAAGATCTGGTTTTCAATTTTCTTTTTGTGCTGCAAGGTATTGTCAGTCCAAGATAAACATTGTATATTACAGAATGTGCAGGTGAGAAACGTCAATAAAGTAATAATCTAGATGGGTTTTAATAATTCTTATTTATACCACTGAATTAGGTAATAGAGTGGTTCACCTTTCATAAAGTGTTGAAATAAAAATGTCCCTAAAATTACAGTAAATTTTTTGTGATCTGCTCGCTCTCTGATCACTTTTATGGCAAGGTGCCATTGTAGAGCAAAAATGAACATTTTGCTGAATATATTTGACCATTAATAGTATAATATTCATCCCTATAATGCTGCTTTGAATTTGGAACAATATCACTGGGAAATGTCTTTTTTCTGTCCTTTAAGACCAGGTCTACATGCAACAGAGTTTTTATGCATCTAACCCTAATGTCATTCCTTACTTTGTGGCTATAGTTGGTTGGTGAAAATGGAAGAAATAACTTCCAGTCAAATGAAACTAGACTCTTCTTAAAATAACAAGGGGTGGTGGGGAGTGGGGAGCAGAAAGATCCAACAGAGGCAGGAGACTGTGAATGGTTTTGAACCCAGGGGACCACCTCTGCAGGCAGGAAGAAGGCTGAGCAGGTACTTGCCGTCCTCTGTCCTGCTTCAGCCAGAGTAGCTCTCCTTTTATCTATATCCCTTTATATATTGATGCCCTCTGTTAAAGCTTATTTGAAAAGAACAGACTATTTTTTAAAAATTCACCAAAAAATAGTGAAAAGAGTATGATACTAGAAGTTACTCTCTGAGCCCCATTTCCTCATTTATAAAATGAGTTTGTATTTGAGGGTCTTTAGCATTCTTTTCTTTTTACATACAACTTATACATTTATTGATTCTTAGACATCTATTATATTCTTGAGGATAACACTTAGATAAACTGAGAAGAAAATTTAGACAAGTCTATGGCTTTCTCAATTCTGTACACTGTTTTAGAAATACCTTATCTTGATTTTTAAAAATTTTTGGTTTTTTATTCTAATTTGTTATATATGACAGCAGAATGCATTACAATATTCCACACACAGAGTACAATTTTCATATCTCTGGTTGTATACAAAGTATATATTACCCTAAGTACATGTATGTCCTCATACATGTACTTAGGGTAATTATAACCATCTCATTCCACCATCTTTTTTACCCTCATGCTCTCTCCCTTCCCCTTCCACATTTTTGCCCTATCTAGAGTTTGTCTACTCCTCCCATGTTCCCCCTCCCAACCCCACTATAAATCAGCCTCCTTATATCAGAGAAAACATTCGGCATTTGGTTTTTTGGGATTGGCTAAGTTCACTTAGCATTATATTCTCCAACGCCATCCATTTTCCTGCAAATGCCGTGATTTTATTCTCTTTTATTGCTGAGTAATATTTCATTGTGTGTGTGTATGTATATATATATATATATATATATATATATATATATATATATATATGTGTGTGTGTGTGTGTGTGTGTGTGTGTGTGTGTGTGTATCACATTTTTTATATCCATTCATCTACTGAGAGGAATCTATGTTGGTTCCACAGTTTAGCTATTGTGAATTGTGCTGCTATAAACACTGATGTGGCTGTGTCCCTTTGTATGCTGTTTTTAAGTCCTTTGGGTATAGATCGAGGAGTGGAATAACTGTGTCAAATGGTGGTTCCATTCTCAGCTTTCCAAAGAGACTCCATACTGCTTTCCATATTGACTGCACCAATTTGCCATCCCACCAGCAATGTGTAAGTGTGCCTTTTTCCCCACATCCTCGCCAACACTTTTTGTTGTTTGTGTTCTTTATAGCTGCCATTCTGATTGGAGTGAGATAAAAATTTTAGAGTAGTTTTGATTTGCATTTCTCTAATTGCTAGAGATGTTGAACATTTTTCATATATTTTTATTTGATTGTATATCATTTTCTGAGAGGTGTCTGTTCAGTTCTTTGGCCCGTTTATTGATTGGGCTATTTATTTCTTTCAGTGTTTAGTTTTTCAAGTTTTTTATGTACCCTAGAGATTAGTGCTGTATCTGATGTGTGTGTGGTAAAAATTTGCTCCCAAGATATAGGCTCTCTATTCACCTCACTGTTTCTTTTGCTGGGAAGCTTTTTAGTTTGAATCCATCACATTTATTGATTCCTGATTTTAATTCTTGTGCTATAGGAGTCTTATTAAGGAATTTGGGGCCTAATCCAATATGATGGAGATTTGGGCCTACTTTTTCTTCTAATAGGCACAGTGTCTCTGGTTTAATTCCTAGGTCTTTAATCCACTTTGAGCTGAGTTTTGTGCATGGTGAGAGACAGAATTTAATTTCATTTTGTTGCAAATGGATTTCCAGTTTTCTCATTTGTTGAAGAGGCTATCCTTTCTCCAATGTATGTTTTCTGTAGCATTCTTTATTCCACAAATTGTATTATTTATTCCAGGCCAAAATACTAGTGTAGATGAAGATATTATTTGGTATAACAATCTAATTATGCATATTATCAAGTCCCATGCTTTCTTTGTTTTAATGCAACAAGGGAGGGAAACATTCAGGCATGGAACCAGTAACTTATCAAAAGTGTTGACCTCAAATATGAAATGCTTGCTTTAACATGGGTCATTGGAAAGAATTCAAATAGCCTTCACTGTTTCCAGAGTAAAGGGCATCACATATTTGTCAAGATTTGTTGGCATGCAAATGAGCCCAACACTAGATTAAGCTGCAAATAAACCTGTAATTTTACTGTAACTAAGAAATCTTTAGAACTTGGATGATGTTCTTTTTGTCTAGCAGTAAGCTATTTGTTGAGTTTCTCTTCCTTTCCATGAATAAATAAAAGCTCATCAGCTAAATAAATTATGGTGAAATCATAAAAACCAAATAGTATGCAGCCATTAAAATGATGACAGGAATATATATTTGCTGGCATAGAAAGTGTCCAAAATACAGTAAGTAAAAAATCAAATAATAGCAGCACATATAATACTATTTTATTTTTGAAAAAAGTCGCACGTACTTGTGCGCAAAGAAAAAACTTTGGAACAATAGCCATCGTGATCTCTGGGAGCAGGATTATAAATTATTGTCATTTTCTTCTTTATTACCTTCTAGTGCTCTAAAATTTTTAGAATTTTATTGAAATCAGATGGGAAGAAAGCAATTTTGGAAAAAAAGGCAACCTTACTAGATTCTCATTCCTATATATTATTTAAAAAGTATACACTCTCTCCTTAGGAATAATGGACTACTGAAGATCAGCAAACTTCCTCTGTAAAAGGCTAGACAGTAAATATTTTAGGCTTGTGGCCATGCCTCTCTTTTGCAACCATTGAATTTTGCCTTTAGAGCACAAAAGCATCCACAGATAATAAATAAATGACTATATGTGGCTGTAACCCAGTAAAACTTTGTAAAACAGGAGGCAGTCCACAGGCCATAGTTTGCCAACCCCTGTGTAGAAGAAAGAGCCGGGGACAGGGAACAGACAAAGATCCCAAACCTCATTCCGTCACACAGTACTGCATAACCATCGGGGAGCCTCGGCTTCCTTGTATGTGGGAAGAATAACACCTCCCCTGAAGACTTGTGGGAGAAGTCCATCTCACACAACAGCACACATCATAAGTGATCATTTCCTGCCTTCTTCCTTTTAATAACACACCTTGAAAGAACAAAGAAAAGTGGGTTAAATAAAATAAGATTTAAAAGCAGACTAAATCCTAACACCAAAATTTATTCACAACATACCATTTTATAGCTAAATATAGCATACAGCATATATAATACAATTCATAGGGTGGAGTATGAAGTAGAATGAAGAAGGGAAGAAATGACCTAGTTAAAGTACTTCAATTTCCATTTCACTTTAGGATGTGTCAAAAGCCCACGCTTTATCTTTAACTTAGAATAGATATAGCTAATGAAGTTCATGTTGAAGGTACTCTATGGCAAAGTCAGCCAGGACTGAAGGCTTAAACACTGGCCCCCAAGACTTCTTTGTGTAGTGAGGCATGTTAACCCCTCTCTGGGCATAGGCTGTGTGGGTTGATTCCAGTACTCTAATAAAATGATGCAAAGGGCATTAACATGCTTTCATGTTAGCAATCATTGAGGCACATTAGGTTCATAATCATGTTTGTTGTCCTATACTTCATTCCTAATCATACAAAGTAGGAGAGGTTCTTTTTGTTTTGTTTTTTGTTTTTTTAACAAATCGAGATACATCAGCTATTCATTTGTTTTCCTTCCACAGAAATAGTTCTTACTTAAGATACACAGCAGAGAGACCATCCAAGGTACTTCCTTAATTTCTGTCTTTGTGTTTATAAAAGAATTTTTAAATTTTCAACTTGGGATCTCTGCTGATTGGAGATACTTAATTAGATTCAAAATGTTACAGAAATTCAAAAGAAAACACCTCTAACCATCCCAAGTGGCACTTTCCATCCTTAAGATTTCACCTAGGTCAATATCACATTTCACAAAAGTCAGAGAAGAAAAAATTGGTAACCAAAAAGAAATCTACCTGAATTCTATTCACAGTAAAATGATCATTTCCCCCTGAAAAATCCTTTAAAGTATAAACAAATGTTGATGTCAATACCCAAACACATATTGCCAAATAACGTAAAACAATAGTCATGGATTAGTAACCTGAGAGAAAGTCCCACCATAACTAGGGTGTTGGTTGAATCATTATCCCCAACACAACATGGAGAAGGAAGAACTTCTATGGCACTTACCTAAGATCTTTCCCTAAGTAAAAGAAACTACAGACTACAGATATGGGTTAATGCAGATGTTAGGGGCAGCTCGCATGTTCTGTAATTAAATATATTGAATTATTAGAATCCAAAATACAGTGATTTGTGCTTATCCCTTTTGTTTCTTGGGAAATAAAGTCTATAATAGGCAGGTAAGTGCTTATAGGACCATGGACAGTGGTATGTACTCTAAACAGGCTCAGGATCCAGCAGGGGTAAGACTAGAAACCACCCCAAGTGCAAGTCCATCCGCTTCTAGTTATTAAGAAGCTGTTTGGACTGTCTCTGGTGCTTGGGCAAATTCCAGACATAGACTAATTAGAAAACCTAGGACTCGGGCATGGGTATGGTGATGCATGCCTGTAATCCCAGCAACTCAGGAAGCTGAGGAAGGAGGATTGCAAGTTTGAGGCTCAAAATAAAAATAAAAAGAGCTGGGATATAGTTCAATGGTAAAGTGCCCTAGGTTCTACCCCCAGTACTAACAAAAAAAAAAAAAAAACTCTAAGACTCTCCAGGAAATCAAAATCCAGAGTGGGAATAGTGAAAGATGGCATTGGGGCTACATTGAAAGGCAATAAGACTGTGGCATTATCAACAGGCTTCATCCAATCAATGCTTATTTAACGGATATTGGTGGAAACACATGCTCCTTAGATGTTTATAGTCTAGAGGCACATATCAAGAGATGGCACACAACAATTTCAAGGAGAAGATGGATGTGATGTTATTAATTCATTGTTGAGGGAATGATGCTAAGGAGGAGGACAGGCAAAGAGAAGGACAAAGCATTTGATGTAAGCCTTGATGGAGTTTACCATCTATGCAAAATGGAAAGGATATTTCATGGAGCAGGACTGGCCTAAGCAAAGTTTGGAGACATGAAACCTACCAGAATTAGAGAACTGCAAAGGGTTTTGTGTCTGGAATGTAGAGGCAGTGGAGTTAAGACTCAGGAACCAGGAAACCAAAGGGGAGGAGTTGACCAAAGAGTTTCAACATGACCCTGCAGACAGGGAGGCTGAACAGAGAGCTTGTTTGTAGTTTTAAAAGATGATTTCACACATGTAGAGCCAGGAGGACAGCTTCACTGTGGGTTTTGAGAGACTAGGAGAATAAATAAGTTGTGTCATACCATTGAAAGAGCTTTACACATAAACTCATTTAATGCTCACAATTCTTTGAAGTAAATGCTAATATTCTCCCCATTTTACAGATGTGGGAACTTGGACTCAAGAGAGGCTAAGTGACCAGTCTGAGGTCATACTGCAAATAAGTGGTGGGGTGGAATAAAACCCCAGGCAGTCTGGATCCAGTGTTTATGTTTAAAACCATCCTTCTAAATTTCCTCCCCTGGGCACTGGGGGACACAGCTCACGGTAAGTCCTCAGAACACATTGCCACTCCCCCTAACCTTGCCCTGCTCCTTTATCTCTTAGTAACCAGGTTGCCCTGTTAGCATCATCCCTGTTCATCTACCTTGAAGCACCTGCTGAGGTCAGGAGAAGAACCAGGATTGTCTACTTTTCATCCATTACCTCCACTGGACATTTACCTTCCATTTACAGTATGGGAAATGGTGCCAACAAGGCAGAGCCTAGGGCTTTAGTGATGACATTTAAATATACATGTTTTTATATCTGTGAGCTGAAGAAATCCTTCCAACTATTATAGAACACTTTTGACATGAGTCTGTAAAATTGATTCAGACAGTTTGCCAAAGCCACCAATCTTAATTAATGGCTTACTATAACCTCCAGTTTTATTGGGCCTATATTTCTAGTATATGGGCACATATATTAATGACTTGCCTGTGAATAAACTGACAGTTTTAAAATGATATGAGATAACTTGTTTTCTTATGAGGAATTCACTTTTGCCTTGAACTTACAGTAAAATTATTACTAGTCCAGTAAATTATGACCCCAAGTGTTCTTTGATCCCTTAGCAATAGAAAGACTGTCTGGTTTTCATTTCTTCAGGAAACTCCACTTTGGATGAATCTTTTTCGTTAATCTCATGCCGTAGCAAGTAGGACTGTTGGCTTCATAGAAAAAAAACTTGCCAAGCAGAAAAGCATTCATGAAGGTTCTACAGGTTTCCTATATTAGGAATTTCCAACCTTGTTTTAGTAACATTCCATGTTCTTTTCTAATATTTTTCCCTCAGCTAAGGAGATAGAGAATGGCTACATTTTACAGTTTAAAAATTAGCACTATAATCTGAGATGATTATTTTAAAACAAATCAAAATAACTCTAATGTCTTTGTGTCAGGTTACATCACTTAAGTACTCAAGTACAAATGTCTAAGCCTCCCTTTTAATTTGTAAATATTTGCATTACTTAAAAATTTGTGCATAAAGACATCATATTCACGCACACATGTAAGCAAAATTAATTTTAATTTCCTTTTACTTTTAGTAAAATACATATGAAAAGTAACATTCTATAGTGAGATAGGATATTACTAAAATAACCAATGTGAGTCATACAACAGAAAGGAGTTGGATAATCTAGTGTCCAATTTGAAATAATATGTATCTTTCCCCTAAAAGAGGGTCCTAGATGTGCTAGCTTTATCATCTGTGTTTTCACATGGAAGGTCTTTTTGAGATAGTAGTAGAATCAAAAAGTGCTGAGCTGCTGCTTAATTGCCACATTTTCCAGCCCTTTCTTCCCAAATTCATTGTCTTTTTGAAAGTAAACTTGAAAATTAATGTGACAACTCAAAAAGTGACAGAATAATTTAAGGAGCAGAAATTTTTCATCTGAATCAAACATAGACTGTCTGATCCAGGTTACATCAAGTAAATGAAATTCATAGGGGTTATGTTGTATTTAAGGATTATTCCCACAGGTCTAAAATAACTAGAGATGATTTTCCCATACAGACCACTAAGGACAGTTGGTTGTTTCCTAGTTGAAGTGGCGCCACCATGTGGCAATTGCCTAACAGTTTACAGCTCACTCAACCAAGCAGCTTCAAAATTGAGATTCTTTTTTTTTTTTGGTTGTTGTTTTTTAGTTGTAGATGGATGCAATACCTTTATTTTATTTACTTATTTTTATGTGGTGCTGAGTATCAAACCCAGTGCCTCACATTTGCCAAGCAATCAATCATTCTACCACTGAGCCACAACCCCAGACTAAAATTGAAATTCTTGACACTCTTTTTCATTGGAAATATTGAATAAAATATATGGAATTACTTAAAGTTTTATGAATAAGTATATATTTAATTTATATTTTATATTACATTATTTCAAATTAGTAGCATATTTCAAATGTACATAAAATATGATTGTGTTGTGTTTTTATATATTAGTGAGCATACTGCTTAAGAGAACACTCTTCAGAACTAGTTAACCTGGGTTCAAATCCCATCTCTGATATTTATTCCTTGTATAAACCTGTGCAAATTACTCAGTGCTTCCAAGTCTCTGTCTTCTTATCTGTAAGTGGGGGACAGTAATACCACCTATCCTAAAGGATTGCCATCTAATTCAATTAGCTCAGGAAAAAGAACAGGGCCCAACACAAGAGTAAGTCTAAAATGTTTTGTTATTGTTCTTCTATTATTAAGCTTGAAGAGACTTTGATCCATGCTTATATACCTAATAAGGGGTTTATCTAAATCAACTTATGAGAGATTATCAGGGACCAAACTAAGGAGATAGAAAGCAGTACATTTTACAGTTTAAAACTAATACTTTATTCTGAGATTATTGTTTTAAAATAAATCAAAATACCTTTAATGCTATAGTGTCAGGTTACATCACTTAAGTACTCAATTAAAAATGGCTGAGCCTCTCCAGTCACAGTAGCACATGCCTGTAATCCCAGCCGCTCAGGATGCTGAGGCAGGAGGATCACAAGTTAAAAGCCAGCCTCGGCAATTTAGTAAGGCCCTGTCTCAAAATAAAAAATAAAAAAGACTGAGCCCTGGGTTCAACACCTGGTACAAAAAAAAAAAGTCTGAGCCTCAAAATTTTGACTATAACTATGAAATTAATTCTGCCAGGTAGCTGCATATCAAACTGCATGTAGATAACCAGGGGCTCTGCTTAAAATACAGATTCTGATTCAGGAGGTCTGGATAGTTCCTGAAATTTTTGTATCTCATGCAAACCATGTCAAATGCATTGACCTAGAGAACATTATTACTTTGAATAGCAACACTCTAAGTCACTAAAATTCATTTCCACTTTATTATTACCTTCCCCTGTCACTCAGCAGAACATGGTAAGTTAATTGCAAGTCAGAGAAAAGCCATAGAAACCAAGATAATACTTTGTGTAGTCTTTAAATTCTCTGGACAACGTAACCATCATCTTTCACAAAGGCAATGACTGAGGATGCAAGGGAAAGACAGATGTCTACATAGCTGGGGGAAGTATGTAAACACTGAGTTTTCTCACAGTTGCTGCAATCTACCATGCCACAATTTTCATTTAAAAAGGCTGGGGATATGTTCTTCTATTATTAAGCTTGAAGAGACTTTGATGTTTCTTCTGATCCATGCTTCTATATCCAATAAGGGGTTTACCTAAATCAACTTATGAGAGATCATCAGGGAATTGGAAAGAGTTTAGTACACATTTATGTAGAAATGCTTCATATGTGAAAAGTAGAAAGTGCAATACAAAATCCACTTCATGTTAAGCAGGATACCATCAGCCCTGGAGACCTACAAATGTGTGACAATCATGTGAGTCATACAGAAAAGTTCTCTGATTCCAAAGTAAATGAAATATTTTATTATTGTAAAGCAATACCAAAAGGACTTTAAATGTAAAGGCCCTTTGGAAATTTGGATAAACTCGTATAAAATCAACTAGTTAAGACCCTAGTAACAAAGATGTGCCTTTTTCTTTCTTTCTTTTGGTGCTGGGGATCAAACCCAGAGCCTGGCACATGTTACTATGCACTGTACCAATGAGCTACACCCCCAGCCCACAAAGGTGCACTTTTATTGCCAGAAATTAGAAGAGCACAGGTCAAGAACATACTATCATGGATGACCCTGGAAGTTGGGAGTTTCCATGGGTCACTTATTGTGAGGTTCTAACAGAATGAACTCACATCAATTATTACAAATACTTTCCAGAAGCTAGAGCTATATCCTTAAGCACAGCATCCATGTGCCTCTTGTTAATTTTTTAATGTGTTTTAGTCCATTTTGTGTTGCTATAACAGAATATCTGAAACTGAGAAATTTATAAAAAAAAAAAACAGAAATTTATTCCTTACAAATTGGGAGGCCAGGAAGTCCAAGATCAAAGCACTGACAGGTTCAATGTCTAGTTTGGTGTCTAGGATTGCTTGATGCTTCAGCAATGATGCCTTGAACACTGCATCTTTTAAGAGAGAGGAATGCTGCACCCTCACACAGCAGATAGCAAAGGGCAAAAATAAGCAAACTCAAGCCCTATCATAGTGGCATTAATCCATTCTCGAGATCTGCTGCTCATAACCTAAATGCCTCCCTAAAGACCCCACCTCCCAACACTGTTGGACAGGAGATTAAGTTTCCATCCCATGAATTTGGGGGATACATTCATATCATAGCACTGTATAAAAACAGCTACAACATTTATGTTCCCCCAAAAAGCACATTTTAGTAAAAGAAAAAACTGTGAAAACACATGCATGAAAGAAACTAGGGAGGTGTATAATAAATTGTAGCAAATGATTAACTCTTGAGGGTAGTTTTTGTTTTTTTGTTTTTTCTTAACTGTAACTTGTCCATATTCCACAGTCAATGTATATTTTGTTATATGGAAGGGAAAAAAAGCATTTCCTGAATATGAATAAAGTACTTAAGTTTACTGTTTTAACAACTGAAAACCCAATTTGCTATGACTAATTTATGTTAGACCTTCCTACCTTTACCACTATTGGCTGAAATTCCTGAAAATACAATTGAGTTCATTTTGAAAAACCATTGTCCAAAATAGCATTTTCGTGTATTGAGAACTTCCCCTGCTAGTTCTTTGGGTGTTAAATTCCTCTGAGGAAAATCTGAAATACAGAAAGCCTCTTTTTTTCTTTTAATCACATGAAGGTTCTTGTGGTGTCTGTGTTTCCATTTCAAGTTCACTCCTTGCTCCCAAACTGAATTTCTTAACTTTTCTGACTCTAGAAACATTTCCAAGGAGCACTTGCAAGAAAACTGCTCCAAATTGGAATCCTTCCACTCGGGTACAATCATGCAAACAGCCGGCAGAATTTATTTAACCTTCAGCCAACTGCTCAACCAACTTGAAATTATTGATAGCCCATCAGCAATGATCAAGATGGAGAGGCCAAATGAAGAGGTGCCTTTTTTTTTTTTTTTTTTTTTTTTTTTTACAAGAGAACCATTGAGCTGGTAACAGGACTTGAAATGCCGTGTCAGCTCAGCTCGCATGGTCAGGGAGCCCAGCTGCTGGAGGGAAATAAAACTGTTCAGTTACAGCCTCCCTCCAATCAGTCACAGGGGTAATGGTGTTTGGCTTCAGTCAGGTTGTATGTCAGCAAATATACATCTCCTAGACAGCCCCTAAGAGTGCCTTAAGATCATGCTTATTGTTTTATATAGATAGGAGTGGGATGCTGATCGATGATGGTCATAGGCCACTGAGATAAATTTTATCATGTCCAGCAGGTAAACTTAATCTCAGTCTTGGAGAATCCAAGAGCCGTTTTGATAGAATATTCATTCCATTGACAGTGATGGGACATTTTTCCTCAAAACTAATGCCTCATGCAGACCTTATGAAAGTACATATCCTCACCCCCTGGCTCCCCAGACCCCTTTGTATGGGGCCCACAGGCAGAAAAGGGACACCAGGTACAGTCTTAGAAAGTCACTGAGGTTGAACTTCGAAGACAGAGCTCTCCGGGAACTAGACAAACCCAGCGTCAGACTGCAACAGTCAGATAATATAGGAATCAAAATCAAGGAACTACCGACTGTTATGTTGAATTATTGATGCTGTATCCTTTCCTCAAAAATGAAATGGAAATAGCATTAAGGGGTCACTAAGTCATGGATGGAATGTCACGCACACCACATTCTCCTAGGCCTACCTCAGACATCAGCAGGCAGCCTTGGTTGAGCTAGACATAGCCCTGAACTCAATCCAGGGATTCAGGCACTCCATTTAAAAGTTTTCTATCATCTCAGAAAGTCCTTAAAATCTAGAAATCTTCCTTCAAACATTCAGAGGAATGTAGTAAGTACACTAAAAGTTTCCAGAAGGGAGGTTAGAAGGTGCCTTCAGTATTAGAGCCCCGGGGGTGGAGGGCAGTGAGAAACAGAGAATTTGATATAGTCCTTCAAAGACAATCTGTCCACAAGAGGTTTTTCTTGGGGATGATAAATGAGGCCCAACAGAAACAGGACACTGTGTTATTCATCGGAGAAATGAGAAGACTTTTTCAAAGAACTGGATCCTCTTATCCCCAGGCCAAGAGTTAGCACAACTCATGAATCTGAATCAGTGTGCCTACAAGAGCCCCTCAGAGCCAGGCTTCATTAAAAACCCTAGAAAGTTTAAAAGGGGATCAGAACAAGAAGCAGCATTAGCAGGTTGTTACCAAAGTGACTTCATACTTGTTTCTGGCAGGTCTGCACCAAAAAAAAAACAGCCCACTGGCCAATGATATTAGCCTTTTTAAGATCTGTTCTAGGATGAAGAGTTGCTTCCTCTCCTTGGCCTATTGCTTTATCAAATTGGAGAGTAGCAAATTAGATTCCCAAGATGTTATGACTTATAACTTGCTTGGGGATAATGAAAAATTAAGATCACTTTTTTTTCTTAATTTAGCGAGCATAGATCTTTATTTTATTAAAAGATAAATCTTTTTTTTATTAACTTGTTCATGTTCTTGTTTCTTACTCCTTGATAGCAAAACCAGGTTCACATATTTCAGTCTCTGCAGAGTCTGGCATGATGTCTCATGGGTAGTAAGCACCCAGACCAGTAAAACTACCCAATACATCATTCAGCAGTCCCTCTTCATAAAGGAGCCCTAAATTAGGCTGCTGTCTGCCTTTTTAAGCTTAATATATCTTAAGTAGGCCAATTTCTGCATCTAGGCCAAAGTATGTATTTAGATTAAATCCATGTTCCTTAAGGGGAAAAAAAAGTGAACTAGACTGTCCTAGAATTTGGAAAATCACTTTTAAATATTTTGATTCACAATTATTCTATAAGCACAAATATTTTAATTGTAAAAATGTGCTATACCATGTAGTGTTCTAATAAAATGTACTAAGGTATTGCAAATGAGAGACTCTTCTGAATTAGTGAGTCTCAACTATAGACATTTTTTTTTAATTGTAAGTGCACACAATACTTTTTTTTAATTTATTTATATGTGGTGCTGAGAACCGAACCCAGGGCCTCACATGTGTTAGGTGAGCGCTCTACCACTGAGCCACAACCCCAGCCCCTCAACTATAGACTTTTAAAAAATGCTTTTTAATAATTTTTTTTAAAAAACAGAAATTAATCCTTAATGAAATCCTGCCAAACAGAGGTCCTAGAGGGCCTTCCTTTGGTGAATAAATTAAGGAGTTTTAATTCATTAATTTGATGATTTCCTCACTGCTCTTTGAGGAAGGAATTGGCATCTAACACAAAGTAAGTCACCTACAGTGCTCAGGACACTGTTTTGCACATAGCCATTGTTTAGAAATCAGCGCTAGATAGATAAATGTGCTTGTAAAAGATTTACAAACCATTTTCTCTCTTGGGTAAACATTTCTTCTATATTTTTCCTTTTGTATTGTAACTACCACTTCTGTAACTAAGCAAAGTTAGTTTTGTTGAGGTCATTAAAGAGTGATTAAAACTCCATATAAATAGCATATAGATTCATGTAGTTTTGCTCAACTTTTAAAATGTGGCACTGTAAATTGAGAATTTTTTTAAAAATATGCATGCCTTTCACTTGGTAACAGTAATTTTACTTTTTAGAAATAGTAAATAATAATCTATTGTGTAAAGATTCAGATAAGAGAATATCCATTTCTTGGAAGGAACCTAATGTGCATGAATACATTCAATGAAATAATATTTAGCCTTTTAAATGGCCTTGTAGATAGTTATTTAGTGACTTGGGAAGATAACAATGTTATTTTAAAGATTTGAGGGAGAGGCCTGGGCTATAGCTTGGTGGAAACCATATGCCTAGCATGCACAGATGGGTTCCTAGCACTGCTACATTAAAAAAAGAAAGAAATTTTAAAATCAAATTAAAGGTGACCCAGCCGGGCTTTCAAGATTGGGCTACATAGAGGCAAACTGAGCAGTGGCAGAGGGGTGGTTGAATGATGGGTTTAAGGACTTCTTGTACAATGCTTACAAAATTTCTGTATATTTGAGGTTATCTCAAAATTAAAATCAGAATGTAAAACAATATTTAACTATAATCCCACTTCATAGAAGTTGTACATTGTGGCATACATGATATATAGAGAATGATCAAAGAATATACATCAAAATATCATTATCTCTGAGTAATGAGGCTATCTTCATTTCTATTTTCTTTGTTATTTTTGTTTATCTGAATTTTCTAAGTGTTAAAATGGATATGTACTATTTTTGCAATACAAAAAAATTATTATTGCTTTATAATATATGTTCATGCACTTTAGTAATTTCCAGTCTTGAGTGATTAGATTATATTGTAAAGCATAATTGCTTCATTTATAATTCAGTTAACCTCCACAATATATAACATACTTAGAAGTCACTGTAGGATTGTCTTCTTTATGTAAAATGTGGAAAATGGTCATATTTGGCGAGGATATATACCTTTTGTTATCTGTTGCTCACATTGATCAGATTCCTGAAAAAAGGATACTACCATAATTTAATCATTTCATTTCTATTTTTATAGTAGAACTTTAAAATAGCTTAGCCCTTCTAATTACTATCTGGATATTAAAAATGCTAAAATTATTGCCTTTTTCTATTGTGGGTTTCAACATCTCTTTATTGCCTTCCTTAATTTGTTCAATCATATTATGATTACAAACTTCATTTTTAAAGAATAATTATAAACTAATGAGATTGAAATTATTAGTAATGTTGCCAGTGCACACAATATCTCTCACACAGAAAACTCTAACAAAAAAAAAAAAGAAGAAGAAGAAGAAAGAAAGGAAACTCTTGCTAAAAGAATTGAGACTCTAGTTAAATGATACCACCAATTTAAATGAAATATGTTCAACATTTTTATCAACGGCAAAGACAAAACCATTATATACTGGCCTGGGCTCTCATAACAGGGCCTTGAAATTATATTTGCAAATCATATGTAAAAATGAGATTCTTCACTAGATTTCAATAAATAAATGTGTGATTATGGTTATTGTACACCTAATATATACAGCACAGCATTAAAAATATACAATAAATGTATCTTTTTTGCAAATAAACTTTGAAAAACATCCCCTGGGTCAGTATAGCTGAAAAGAAAATGGATTAGTATTGCTTTGCAGTCTATTCAACCCTGGATGAATACACACATCTTCAATTAACTGAACAGGAATTTCCAGCATGCTTCAAGTGAAAAGGATATTCTTTTATCATGTCATTTTATTTTGGTGAGTATTTTTAAATACACAAGTCAGAATGTTATATCATGATGAAGAAATTTTAACTGGAGAATTGAGTCAAAGGCATAGAGTCCTATGTCTATTCTAGTTAATCCATCTTAACACCCCTTTTCTGTACAGGTCTTCAAAGCACACTCTTATCTTATAGAACAGAATCAACATTACCTCATGTGGCAAAAATAACAAGTTTTTCTCATTGGCTTATAAAACTGAAGTTATACATTGTATACAAGCTCATCACTCCCTAACACCTCTACTACATACACTGTAGCTACTACTCAAGCCAAGTCTCAATCAGGGAAGGATGCTAGATGAAATTAGTCTTTAAAATATGCAGGGCAATAACAAACTAAGATAGTTAAATTGAAGGATTCTGTTTAAATCTGGGGTGATTTTAGCTGCAAATATAGAAATCCTGATTGAAAGTGCCTTAGACAAAAGAATATTTACTATCTCACATAAAAAGAGGTCTAAAGGTAGCAGGTTCAGGGAGGCTACAGGGAAGATTCATTCAATAGCTCAACAATGGCACCAATAACCCAAACTCTTCCTATCTTAGTATTCAGTGGGCTTCAGGGTACTTTCTGTTATCCTCAGACTTGTCCCCTTGTTATATCAAGGTGACTGCTGCTGTTCCATACATCAGGTTATTGTCAAACAACCATGCCCAAAGGCAGAAAAGGCATTATTTTTCTTACATTTCTCTTTTTATTAGAGAGGAAAATTTCACAATCCCTCACCAACGAACTTCCCCTTGGGTCTATTGGCCAAGACTTATTGGGTCACATGCAAGGAAGCTGGAAAAATCTTTTCTGACACTTCAGCCTCAGAAATGAGAATCAGCTTTTTCAGCAAGAAAGAAATAGGGGGAGAAACATCATTTGTTGGGTAGGCAACCAACAGTGTCAATTATACTATGTACTCTCTCCTCAAAGAGTCTTGCTTTCATTTTTTCCATTACTTTAAAAAAAAATGGAGGCTTTTTACATAGCCTCAAGTAGGCATTAAGTAAATATGTCAGTTGCAATTCATATGTTTTGGAATAAGCATAAATATGCATTTAGGAGACCTTGTTTCTATTTAATTTTGCAGTTATAAAGGTTTGTTAGTGGCTTCCCATGCTTTTAGTGGGCTGAATACAGAAAGCTGGCATCTGGATCCTCTGTGCTGGTAATGTCCCACATGTATACCTGGGGCCCTAACTTTTCGTAATAACAATTGGCATCTGTATACGACTTTACAATAGGGAAAACTACCTATTCATATATCTTTTTAACCATATTATCCACATAAAGGCTGTATGCATTTACTTAAAGTGAGTCAAGACAGAGGAGGTGGCTCTAGACTTGGCATTTCAGTGAGCCAGATGAGAGCCAGCAGGTAACTACTGAGCCTGTGGGAACATTGTCAACAGATGCTGGACCCCAGCCACTGGTCTAGAGCTCAGAACACAGCTCCAGTCTCTCAGGGGAGGAAAAGCAAGGGTAAGATGAGATTTTAAAAAGAAACTTATCTAATAGGAAGACAAAGAGATGAGGATTTGAAACTCAGGGCCAAAATAGAAATCTACCAATAAGACCCAGGACTCAAGGGTACAAATACACACAACAAGAAAGTTCTCAATAAATTTTGGTGAATGAATAATGAGATACCAGACTTATGGAGGTAATGTGATACTAAACCACTGCATTTTGACCTAGAAGAACTTCATATTATTCCTAGGAACTGGGAGCTGACTGGGTGTTTGATTAAGGATCAAATATACCACCATGGCAATGGAAGGAAAAATAAACCTATAATTAACCAGTTTACTGTGAATAAGAGTTACCTGAAGATGTCCTAATTATGCAGATTCTCAGACATCCTCTTTCCCACCCCAGAAATTTTGATTCTCTTTCTGAGAAAGTCTCGGGTAGGGCACAGAAAATTTTGACAAGTATACAGATGCTTCTGATGCTCGGGTCAATGGAATCATCTTATATTGCTGATTAAACAGTAATCCCCTTACAGACCAACAGCATGCTTTATATTCCTTCTGTATCCCATGTAATTATGTGATTGCCCCCATTTAAAATTAGGTTGGGGCTGGGGATGTGGCTCAAGCGGTAGCGTGCTCACCTGGCATGCATGCGGCCCAGGTTCAATCCTCAGCACCACATACAAACAAAGATGTTGTGTCTGCTGAAAACTAGAAAATTAATATTAAAGAATTCATTCTCTCTCTCTCTCTCTCTCTCTCTCTCTCTCTTTTTAAAAAAATTAAATTAAATTAAATTAGTAAGGTCACTGGATCTGACCACTTAGGGTAATCATATTCACCTGCTAAAGAAGCTAAACCTGTTCACCAGTTTGAAATTAACATTGCTATCTAAGATGTTGGACATTGTAAAGAAAACAGAGGTGAACAGAACACAGACTGCATGTGAGATAATTACAATCTAATAGAATAACAGATTTATACAGAAATAATTTAATGCAAAGCAGAATATGATGAGTGGTATGACGTAAATTATAACGCTCAGAGTGAAATCATTTAAGAAGGTTTAGCTCTGCCTTGCAGATCAAATAAGATTTCAGAAAATGATGGAAGTGGAATAGTCATCTGCACTAAGGCATGAATTCACTATTGTACACCTACTGTGTGCCAAGCACTGTTCTAGGTATTAGGGATAGAGCAGTGTAGAAAACAAAGTCCTTGCCTGTACCCTCAGGGGGAAGGGAAATAACAATTTAACAAATAAATAGGATGCTGTACTTGACAAATGCTGACATTCTGTCCCTTGTACATGGCAGCCATGTGAGAGCTGTGTTGAAAGGAGAAGAGAAGGGATAGGAAGGACAGTTAGGAGACCAGGGTTACATCAGAGGAAGACATGGCAAGAACCCAACAGCAAGAATGGGCGGGGAGGATGGATTCTAGAGTTATCTTAGGAAATGTACGTGGAATATTAACCACATTGCAAAGCAAACAGTCTCGGTGGTTAATTTGGTGGCAATATGAAAAATCTAAGTGAAATAGATGGATTTCCTGACCTAGAGGCCTTTAGACACTGAAGCATGTTTATATAATTGTAATGTGTTTGCTTTAAGTAAAAACATGATGATGTCCATGTCTGATGGTTAAATATGATTCTAAAATGTGGTATTGGAGGAGAAATGTGACTATTAAATGTGTAAGATTATCTCCTCAGAAAATGGCTGCTGGTTTTTTTTGTTTTGTTTTTGTTTGTTTGTTTATTTTGTGGTACTTGGGATTGAACCCAGGTCCTGTGCGCACCCGACAAGCATTCAACCATTGAACTGCATCCCCAGCCCTGCTTGCTGTTTTCTCCAAAGTTTTTCCCAAAGTTTTGATCCTTAATACAAAAATATAACACTTAATTCTAGCCTGCTCATTCACTAGGGAATAGTGGAATATAGGGAATTTTGTTTTGTTTTTTTCCAATAAGTGGCTCTACTGTTCACTATTTTTCTCACTTGAGTGTACTTCTTTTAAAGAGAAGATGGATTTTATTTTTGACCCTTTTACATTTTTGTTTTCCTTTAATAACCAGGGTTTATGATTCAGTCCAATGTGATTTTTTTCTCTGTATACTATTTGATAATTACGGACAACAAAATTTAACAGATTTTTTATTTTAAAATGATTTTTTTGTATGTTGTCATTCTCTAAATTTTGTCATTTTGTGGCATTCTTTGAGATTCTCTTGAGAATTTTTAAACACATCTAGCCTTATGATGCTGGATAATTAGAATTTAATTATTTTATAATCATCTTCATTGCATTTAAGATAAACATATCCTTACTTCACTAATGATTCTGTTTGTTTTCACTTTATGATTTTTCCTCTAAAATAATAATCAACCACCCTAGCATTCTATTTCAATTAGTTTCTAACATTATTATGTGTAATCCACTCTGCAAACATTGATCAAGCAATTTTGTGCCTTCATCCAAGGATAGTGGAAGAGAAAAAAAACAAATGAATACATAAACTTGGAACAGTAAGCCATCACTGAGCAAGGACACATCACTTGGGAGTTAGAGGTACTAAATCCACTCCTCCCTAGGAAAAGAGAAACAAAAGGAAGTGACATTCAGCATTTTGAGGGCTAGTAGTGTAGTGGCTGAGTAGAGAGGAATGTTCTGGCAAAGAGAAGAGAGCGTACAGTCAAGAGAACAAGGCTTCGTCTTGTCTCAGGCAATGTCTGAGTCTTATCAGGACTTCCAGATTAGAATTGAAAAGTTCAGTTACTGTCACACCAAGAAAACTTAGATGCTAAGCCATTATTTCCCTGTCTTTTTTAAGTGGAAGTATCTTTAAAAGGATAGAGAAATAATGTATGCCTTTACATATAGATGCATACATTAGCTCTAAAGAAACTGATGACATTTAGTGCCTTTGGAGTGAAATGTCAGAGGAAACAGGTACCATGAGCTCCTGTGGGAAGGGGAACTGAAAGGCTCAGAACAGAAGCAGCAGGGAGAGTTTCCACTGTATATACTTTTGTACTTTGAAGTTTTTTGAAACTTGTACACAGATTTTCTATAATGTAAACTTAAAGGATTAAAAATAAAGAAATAATGTTGTAAAATACCTAGTGTGTGGCTGTCACTCAGGGATCAACCTCTGGTAGTTAAGGTCTGCATCACTGCTGTGAATAGTGACTTTAAGCAACTTGATTTTTTTTCCCCAAATGCCAACCTCTCTCCCCTCAGTGGAAGTGGCAAGGTGTTGCACTAAGTGGAGGGTTGAAAAATTGAAATAAGGAACTTTTGAATAAATAAGTGTCATCTTCTCTAACCACTGGATTCTGTGTCTTTTCAAGGTAGTGTTCAACTTACAGAGACTAGCTCCTAGGTAACTTTCCCAAACACACAAAGAGTGAAGAATATAAGCAATCATGGTGGCCAGGGAATGCAGCTTGGTTGACAGAGACCTGTGGATGTACTTCATTAAACTTCTGAACCACGTTTTGAAATAGGTAGTAAACGAATGGCCTAATAACATCCAGTGATCAGAACAGCTCAATTGCTGCTATTCAAGCACAGCATGAGTTTTGGTGAAGATGAACTAATCTGTTTCCACAATGTAAGGTGTCCAAGGAGATTGTACTCATCTCTACTAGTTAACATCTGTATTGAGGAAAGAGTGGTATTCTATATCAGAACTTTTTCCTACTGTGGACTCCAATGAAACCTCACAAGCATTTAAATCCCATTAGCACTACCCCCACAGGATGGGCTACTGATATAATTGAGAGTCAACACACAATTAGACCTCATGGGGGGGAAAAAAATCTGAGGTCCTGGGTATGATTAACAGAAAAGACTCTTTACAGCACTATGAGGAATAATTAAGCTATAAATTTCATCTTTGTTTGCCAAACGAGAAAAGACCTTTTTAAAAAAATATGATTCACATTCCCCCCCAACTTTATCTGTCTAGATAAATATAATTAGATAATGGCTGATGATTTGTTAGCATTTTATTTCTTGTGTTTGCAAGGGCATTAAGAGTGATCATAAAGCTCACAACAAATATGGCCGATTTCTGATTTTCAGAGGCAAGAACGTGACTTTTGAGAATCAGATGGGCCAGGAGCAGGCATTCTGGCAAATTAACTCTTCCTGTATTCTGAACAGGATCAGACAGACTTTTGTCTTAGCTGATTTGCATGAGCTAATTGCTAGTTCTGAGTAAATGCAGAGTGATCACCTATACAATTACATTCATAAATTAATATTTTTACTCTGCAATTATTTACACACAGGAAGAAACAGTATAAATAATTTTAAAGCTGTGTCTACACTTACATAATGAAGTGGTTAATTAAAGTAATGAGCTAGTTAATGACAAGCCCAAAAATTTTTCATGAAATATCCATATAAGGGAGAAAGAAATGTCTGCCTGAATAATTCTCATAATTGCCTCAACATTTGATTTCACTTTTTACAAGGAGATATGCCCTAAATGACACTTTGGTTATAAATCAGAATTATTCTTTGATTTCTCAAGGGCAGTTTGGAGCCAAGGCTCACTGCCAAAGTACCCCTCCCAGTAGGACTAGATACAGGATTCAAGCAAAAGATTGGCACTGAATATATAGAAATAAGGGTATAATCTAGAGTAAGTCACCCACTGTCAAAAACAAGTGGTTCTCTTATCACCTCCAGCCCAGAATGGATCATTCCTATTTTAGAGGAGCCCATTTTTTTAGGGAGCTCTGATCCTTTGGTCCAATAGACTCTGACCTTAAATACTGGAGACTAAATTCCCTGAACATGCTTACCTCATGGCTGGAGTCAGTACTCTGCTAAACCCATAATCACCTAGATTTGGAGAACCACCTCAATCATTTGGAAAAAGATCCAGCTTATGTCCCTATTTCAGTGCATGACACCACCATCCATCCAGATTCTCACATCAGAACTCTTGCAATTATTCTTGATTCTTCATTCTCCTTTGTGTTGGCCTGGGCCACCATTATCTTTGATTCGGATCATTGCATCAGCCTTCTCACTAGTCTCCTTGCCTCCACCCTTATGTCCCCCAACCCCAGCACTGATCTTCAAAGCCTATTCTTAATTCAGCAATCAGAGTAATTCTGTTAAAAAGTCGGGTGAGGCTGAGGCTCTGAAATACACCCTGGGTCTGGAAGCACTTAAAAGTCAGGAATTTCACTTTTATGAGACAATAGAAACTAAGGTGCCCAAGAAGGGGTGGAGACTAGAACCCCACTCCCTGTTTGAGCCAGGACTAAGGATGGAGTTCCTCTGTTTCAGCTCAAGGATGCTTTGGGTTATGATTTATAGGAAGATGAGCATCTGCAGGGGAAGAAAGTGCCAAATGCCAATGTCTCGGCTTGGCACAGAATCACGAGCCACCACACAGCTTTGTAGGTTCAAACATATTCCCGATGTCACACCGCCTCCACACAGGTTCAGGGGCAATCCCAATCTCCCACACAATTCAAGTCCTAAATACTTTCTCTCCACGAGAACTCAGCGGGAACTCAGGCAGCAGGCACGCCCTACTCCCAGCAGGAATAATCTTCAACCTCCAACTTCCCTAAAACTCCTATTGTCACGCCCTAAACCCAAGGATACTTCCTGCAAGATACACCCTAATCCTGGATCCACCCTGGTGATTGAGCAGGGTCACCTTTCTCAAACACACAAGCAAGGTCGCAGCAAATTTCCAAGGCAAGTCCATTTAACATGGGGTACGCTGGCAAGGATTTCGATGCGTCATTCCTACTTGGTAATGGCCCTCAGCAAGAAAGGATAGATGCAACCTCCTGACCCAGACCAGACCCAATATCACCTTGTGTATCATTAATATCCTCTAGAACAGGAGCTGGGAACAGCTGACATCAGACTGCATTCTAGCTGGATACTCTGGAGGAGAGCAGATGAAAGCAGCTATCAAATAAGCAACTAACAGAACAAAAGATAAATATAAAACCACTCTAGATGAGTTTGGAAACATAAATTCTAAAACACAGGAAGAACCCTAATTCTAAGAAAACCAAACAAAACTATTGTTGGAAGAGAATTTTACTAGATATGGAAGAAAAATCATTTAAAAATTTTTCTTAAATCTTTAAACAAATACATTTAGGATCTATAAAGAAATAGATGCAAGACTGATATTCATTTGAAATTTTTAAAAATGTGAAAAAAGATAAATATTAAACAAAATACAAAATTAACAAATCAAGCTGAATCTCAATAAAATAATTATTAAAGAATGTAAGTACCTTGTCAAAGAAAAAAGTGAGCCCAAAAGAAAAATATAAGATGCAGAAAATAATGAGCAACATAGAAATTCATTTGTTTACTGTTGCTCAAGTTAAATAACTATTTCCTACACATGATAGGCAGAATTGTTATTGACCCCCAAGGATCTCATTCCCTTAATTGTAGATGGGATCTGTGTGGGCTACCCTAACCATGAGTATTTATGTTCTCAGAATAGTTGAATATGAGAAAGGTAGATTACTCTGGGTGAGTAATAGATTACTCATCCAGTGAGCCCTTAAATGAGATTGGGCTCACTCTATTTGAAGCATAAGAATTTGCTATTTTTGAAGATGAAAGGGGCCACATGTCTAGGAACTGAGAGCATCTCCCAGTTGATGGCCAATAGAAAACGGGATTCTCAGTTCAAGGATTTGAGTGTTGCCACAACTGATAAAGTTACAAGAAGAGCCTATACTCCAGATGGAAACACCTTAAGTTTAGCTTTGTGAGACCCTAATCAAAGAATCCAGCCACACTGTGGCCAGATCTCTGACCTACAAAACTATGAACAAATAAATGATGATTGTTGTAAGCCATTAAGTTTGTGAAAATTTGTTTTGTAGCAATAGAAAACTGTTTCGGGTAGATTAATTTAGTAACTATAATAAGGACTGATTGTAGTACAAAGAATCTAGAAGACACATGATCATGTGAGATGATAAAAGCCTGAACTAAAGTATCCACAAAACATGCAGGCAGAGTAGACTACTTTAGTGATGTCTAACCTAACAATTCAATGAAAATAAATCCAGTACTTTCTTTTGATATCTTTTTCTGCTGTCATCTTTGACTACAATTGAAATATTTCATTTGATTTTTGTGTGTTTCAGTATTAGCTTCTCAACTGGAAAACAAGATAGAATTATTTAAACTTCATTGAATTCAAATGTCATAAATGTGAAATTAATTAAGTTTCAACATATTCTACTACATACCTGTTAGACTGGCCCCAAACAAGCTGACAACATCAAGTGTTAATGAGAATGTAGAGCTAATGAGAATGTAGAGCAATAGAAACACCAGGTATTGCAGTGAAGTAATGAAAAATGGTAAAGTCACTTTGGGAAAGTTTGGTGGTTTCTTATGGAGTTAAAGACACCACACAATCTAGAAATTCCACTCCTAGGTATTTACATAAGAAAAACAAAGATACCTATCTATCTATAGACATATATAGAAGAAAAACAAAGGTATCTATCTAGTGTATCTATACCTATATGTATATGTGTGTGCATATATATGTGTATATGTATATAAAAAATGAAGTCTTGTGCTTAAGTGTTTATAACTACTTTACTTACAATCATCAAAAACTTATAACAGTTGTGGTGGCACACTCCTATAATCCCAGCAATTGGGGAGGCTGAAGCAGGAGAATTGCAAGTTTAAGGCCAGCCTCAGCTTAGCAGGACCCCATGTCAAAATAAAATATAAAAAGAATCAGTGTAGCTCAGTAATAGAGTGCTCCTTGGATTCAATCCCCAACACACACACACACACACACACACACACACACACACACACACACATTTTAAAAAACTTAAAACAATTCAAATATGCCCATCTATTGATAGGTAAATAGATCCATACAATTAAACACTATTCAGCAATAACAGAGAATGAACTACTGATATATGAGACTTTGGATAAGTCTCCAAAACATTCTGCCATTTGAAAGAAAGAAAACTCAGTAGTTCGAATGCTGTATGACTGCAATTCTATGGCATCGTCAAAACAGCACAACTATGAGAACAAGAGTGGATTAATATTTTCCAGGGTCTAAGAATGGGAGGCTAGTAAAAGGGAACTTCTCAAGATAATAAAAATATTCTCTATATTGATTACAAGACTGTATAGGTTTGTCAAAATTTGTGGAACCATACATCTAATGAGGTAAATTTTAACATGTAAATTACACCTTTATAATATCTAGCTTAAGAAAAAAAAAGAAAACAAAAATTATAATACATAAAAAAGCTCTCTATGGTGGCTTTAGTATCTGTCCAGTAAAATGGGCCTCCAAGCATACCCTTAGAGATTTTAAAGGATGGGTTCCAAGTATGCTAAATAATATGCTCCCTTCTCCTCCCTCTCTCCCCCGACCTCTGCAAGAAATATATATATACATTAAATTAATTAAAATAAACAAGGAAGGTCTGCCAAGCCAAGACAACGTATCTATGAAACTGGGTACAAGGACTTCCAATATGGTTTGGGCACCAATTGGTAGCACACTTCTCTCCTCCACTCTTTGGCTCCATGGAGCAGCGGCTGCTTAAATTCTCAGAGTTAGTACAATTCAAACACAGGACCTGGGCACTTTCAACCCTGTTTTCCATACCCTAAAGAGTTTTATGGCTATAGACACACAAGTCTAAGACAAGTTGGGCCTTCAGAAGTTCTGTGGCAGCACTCCTAAGCTCCTCTTTCCACTCACATGAAATCAGATACGACTGGTGGTCTCCTATTTATCTTTGACCTATCTTTAATGCAATTTCTGTATTAACAGAGGGAGGAGTGGATGATTATAAGATCCAGCTCTGATCTTAGGTAAAAGAACATTTATTCTATTTTCTTCTTGCAAATTCATACATAAGCTCCAAAATTTTCCTAGGCACCCAAATGACACAATTTAAGAATGTATGTCAAGTGAGAAGTTGTTGTAATGGTGGAGCAGGTAGGAACAGTAACAATAATAGTTGTCTTAGTGAAAACATTAATATCGAGAGGATATTAGAAATGAGAGGCAAAAGAGTTATATTGCAGTATGATGGCATTTTATATATTCAGAAAGATGAGGCATTTCTGTTTAATTACATTGGTTCTTTCTTGAGTTTTACTTTTACATTCAAGGTAAGGGCATAAACTTTTTAATGATTAATTATTTCTCCCATTAAGAATAGAGGAATTTGAATTTAAAATTAACAGCATTTTCAATGTGATAAAAGTTCAATATTTTTTAAATAACAATTGCATATAATAGTCCATTCTGAAGAACAATAAATAATGTGTTCTAAACTCTAATAATGGTTAGCATTACTTATGACCCTTTTGTAGCAATAGCCAATAAAAAAGATCATATTTTCAGTATATACATATCATTTTGAAGACCCGAATGTTCAGAAGTGAGTCAATTTATTTAATTTATAGGAATATGAAAGCCATTCTAAGAATAACGTTTTATGATTCTACTCTCATCAATATCTGAAACTCTAAATTTTCTCTTTAAGCATCTCCATTTTCCATTGTCATGTTTGAATTAGCTTTATTATTGTATTTTACCTATTTCAAATTTGACATCTTTTCTTTCATAAATGAATTCACCAGCTGAAAGTCAAAATGAGCCTAGAAAACCATAAGATTTAAAATACACTTTAGTTACCATATATCATAACACTAGGAAAAAATCAAATGTAGCGCTCTCTCTCTCTCTCTCTCTCTCTGAGAAGAATTATGTTTACATTTATCTAATCATTAAATCTGACTTATTAAAAATGATCTTTTAACAGCAATAAAAATAGAAATACATATTAAAATTGAATTTGTTCTTATTTTATTGTTTTTGAAATTTTAAACTATTTGAATGTTGTTGCAACTGTACTTTCTTCCTTTCCACTGCTTGTTTTATTTTAAAAAATTGAAGAAATCTGTACAAATAAAGAACCTATTCATTAATAACTAAGAACCTACACATAAACACACAAGCATACATGTAAACAGCAGACAATACTGCAGAATGACTCAGTAAGACCTGTACTAGTAAACATGTTTCAAATACTGAAGGTGAGAAAATTATCAAAAATTTCTTTAGTTCAGAGAACTGCATAATTAATTTCATATGAGCCCTTGTCTGGCCAATTAAGTCCATGAAAACTTCCTTCCGGTTTTTCATTCATCATTTATGTTTCCCCATTAGGCATTTTGTTAACAACTCAGAATAATAATTCCAATTTGTTATGATCCAGCCATTGTGAGTGTTTACAATGGCTTATTTGACTGCACTCTGTAAAAGATCCACATATTTGCCTTCTATTTGAATGAATGAGAGAATGAGAGAGAAAGAAAAATGGATTTATTTCATAAAGACTAAAATCATCTAAAAAGCTATTTTTTGTCAAAGGCTAAATATTTGGCCCTCAGGAATAATTGCCATGCTACTTTTTTGAATCACTTGATATTAATTACATTAAACCTTTGAGCTTTCACTTTCATAATTATTTTCAATTCTCACTCATTTCTTCAATGAGTTTTTCCCTTTGACTAGTTTATTTTAATTATCATGTTTCCTTTCTCCTCACTAAATTTTGTATTCCCATTATAGAATGAATAAAATTGTCTTTGCTCTAGTAACCTAAATATGTTACTAGTGAAGTTGCTACTAAATGCATTTTTTTAATGTTAGGATGATTAAAGACCAAACACAGAAATTGAGTCCAAGTTTTCAAAATTTACTGGAAGCTTTTGTGACACTGTACTTTGAGCCCAATTTTCAGCCTAGAAACAGCAAAATAGGGCAAATGATCAGCATTCAAGAGAAAATCAAAATAATATCCATAGCATCTAGCATCGCCTTGTAAACATTAGGAAATAAATGTTTGGGTTGATTTTGTAAAACCAACTAATCTTTGCAATTTGTATTTACCCCAAATAAAATGTTATGTCATTTTAGATGTACAGATATAAGTTATGTGTGTACGCATCTTATAAGCTCTGCTCAAGTCTAATAACTCAATTAGCTTCATTTTCTATTGTGAGCTTCTGAATTTATATTTCTTCAATATATCATTCATGGGGAAATGTGGATTATTACCCTTTTCTTAGATTGTATATGCATCTTCACAACATTGCACCAAGTGGTACAATTTTATTTTATAAAATAATTTTGTTCCTAACTTGCCCTTCTTTTGACATTATTTAGACACTTTATGCTTGGCAGAAAAACATAAAATAATTTCAAATGTGCAAATGAAATAAAGGCCAACAAAAAACTGTTCTCTGCATTGGATAATAGAGTTTTAATGTATTTCTGCTGTCGGGTTGGTGTATTTGTGTGATAATTTTATGTGACAGTGTAATTAAATTGTAAAACAATTCCCATTTCCTATGTATTTTATCTATTTATCATCATTTATTTCTTTACCTTCTTTTTCTGCAATAAATATTATTGTAAGCAGAGTTAAATAAGTTAAACCAATGCAATTACTTTTACAGATTGAAATTAACTTCATATATCAATTTGTACGCATTTATACAAAGTACCTACAACTTGCCTTGGTATAAATAAATGTGTTTATTGCAGTATATTTATGATGTCACTGTGGTTTCCATGTTTGCCTTCCTTTTGAGTAATGATATATATGTTTTAACTTGACATTTTAACAGTATTTTCAAACAATTTCATTCATTATCAAATAACCATTTATTACTCTATGGCAATTTCATACCATTTACTGAACCCTTTAGACACTTCTAAACAATGATTTATCAACCAATATACAGATTTTAATGCTTATCACAGCAAATATAGAAAGTAACATTAAATAGTGACCTGACAAGAGATAACTAAATTTTCTTTTTAAAAAATCTTGATGAGTCATGGTTAGTAATAGTCAGACTGTGTTTAAATTAAGAGAAGTATATTAGACTATTATATTCTTCATCTATTGAGATGGTTAATTATAAAACCTGTATAGAATTAACCATATTACCCCATATGTTGGTTTTAAAGGAAAAAAAGAAGAAAGGGTATTTTAAATGTTTTAGATGCTGAGCTACTTGGTAAGTTTTTCTATCTTGGCCTCTCCACAGGAGGAAAAATATTTCTGCTCAGAAAAGTCATTTCTAGGTAACAAAACTGGGATGATGCAGATGGATTGTGCTGTGTGAGACAAATGGCTACTCACAATAATCCGATCTGCTCGCTGCACCCGAGACAAACCACATCATTTTAATCCTCGTGAGGTCTCATCACATCATCCTTGCTAGAGCATCCCACAAAAGTTATGTGGTTGGGAACTTTTTCTTAAAATTGGGGGGATTTACTTTCTCTATCCAAATAAGCCAAAATTAATAGCAGAGTACATTATCTCTGTAGGATCCCACAGTTAATCCAGTGAACAGCACAGTCCTGCCAGAATGCTGAAAGCAAGCTTAGGTTTAAAAACAAACAATTAACAAAGACAGAAAGGGAGGGATAAGGAACAAGACAAGCTTCCTTTCAAGTGGGATCATTTACATAAAGCATTAAACCTGATAAAGGTGTCTGTCAGTATGTGGGAGGGTCTGTATTTCTTCAGTTATCCACATCCAGAATGAATTAATTTGACACTAATTGCAGAAGGATTAAATTTATTCAATCTCTATGGACTACTCCTTGACTATTAAAATTAAATGAAAATAAAAATGAATTATTCTTTCCTAGACCAAAAATTAAAGAGCAGGCCAATTTATGAGGGTGTGGGAGAAGAAGCGCAATAAAGACCACAACCTGTGACTTTTTTTTCCCTAAAATAAATTGAGATAAGAAGTTGATTTTAGATAAAATTACTAATTTAACAAAAAGATCACTTGTTTAAGAGGTTCCTGGGATACCTTGGGAAGTAGATTATACCCTAGCCAGATGAACCTAAAAACATACATATTTCCATTAATACGTTAAATATATATATAGCTAAGCCAAAAAAATTAATTTTCTAGAGAATGGCTTTGTAAATAGCCAAAACACAAAAAAAGAATTATTAAAATGAAAAAAGGAACACATTTCAAATGATTTCATTTCAGCACTGAGGCAAAACCATAAGTGGCAGGCTTATAAACCAAACTTTTAAAGAACTCTCCATTTTCAAAATGGAGGCATTCTGAATGTCAATCAAGGCAAAGGCTGAGACTGAGATAGCTGTCTTCTTTTACTGCTTCTGTTTTCCAGAGTGCGTGTTGGGGAGGTAGATCAACAGATTCAGTGGTCAGATCGGAATTCTAAAGTAAATTTGTTGATTGTGAGCTCAGGACTCCGCAGACTATGTTTTGCAAAACTACAAACGGTAAATGTCAGTATCTATGAAAAATATTCAGATTCTCTATAGTAGCTTCCCTATTATATGAAATGATGGGTGGAATTATGTTTGTGTTTTAATTGTTACATTGTTTATGAAATTTTTTTTTTAAAAAGATGGACTACAAATGTGAAATTATCAGATGTTTGTACTTAAACATCTATATAACATTCAATGAACTCCTAAAACGTAAGGATATGAAGATCACAGCTTCAGACAAAATGCTAAATTAGGTAAAATGAATCAATGATATCTCATAAATTACTGATAAGGAAAAGGAAGTCAGGGGAAAGAAGTTAGGTAACTTGCCCAAGGCCACAGAGATTGTAGCAAAATAGCCAGCACATCTTCCATTTTAGCATAATGTGTATGTGTTAAGCCCTTCTATAAAATATAATTGCATTTAACATGGATCAGTATCATAAGCTAATTAAAGAAAAACTAACAATATAATTTCAGGCATTAGTTATATTATTGATTCAAATCTTTCCCCTTCCTCTCCATACTCCAAACTGCACACACACAAGGCATATTAGATACAATTTTTGTGAATGCTGCCTGGTAAGATCATTGTTAAATGAAACGGCATCTCACTCTATACATATATACCTATTAAAAGTATATGTATATGTTCTCTTATATTAATGGGTAGTCTGCTAAAGAGTAAGTGTTCCTTTCCAAAAAAAAAAAACACCTAAATTTTATAATTTAAAAGTCTTTTGAAAATTCATATGAACCTTCTGTCATTTCATCCGTTCCTATGACATGCATATCTGAAATTGCAAAGCTTTCTTCTTTTTTCTCATTATTCAGTGCTTTAGCAGTGTTTCCTCTTTCTTTACCACAAGGGCAAAGAAATGAAAATGAAAACTAATGTTACAATTTCAGTATTTTCTTTTCAGTTGTACTGAAAATTATTTGAAAAGAACACTAGTACATTTTATTTATTTACAGACGTCCCATGATTTAAAATACTAATAATCACTTAGATTCTCTCAATTGACTGAATTACTTTTAGAACAAAGAATATTTTGGGAATACATTTTTTATCCATTTCAATAGTGAACTAGATAATGTTGCCTTTGAGTTTTTATATTTGTGTTAAATAAAAATGCATTTGCCTTACAGAATGTCATGTTTTGCTTTGTTTTGTTAAATATAATAAAATTCCCAATTGACCTGGCAATCGCTTGTAAATTTTGAAATGCACTTGTTTTTTTTCAAAACAAGTAAGATTGTGCTTGAAGATGTGGAACAAATTATTAAGGCAGTGAATGACTAATTGCTGAATGAAAGTCTTGTATCTAACTCTATGCTATTCTGGATGAGGAGCCTATAATTGACTATAGAACTGGTCACTTCAGTTGATCAATTCTTACTTTTACTTAACCCAGCTCAGAAAGAATTTAAAAAGCCCTATCACTGGTAAAATCATCATTTCCACCCTCATCAATCAATCAATCAAACTTTGCTTTTTTCTAATTTGAAACTATTTCTAACCTATTTCTAAGCATAGTTGGTCACAGTGCTGCTAATATTCCATACCTTTAAGATCATGTGCTACTTTTCAAATTACTCTTTATTTTAATTATAAACCAATCATAGTGATAGCATGTCTCAATGCAGGAGCATTAGTTACTAAGTAAAATGATTTTTTTTTTTTTGTAGTGAGCCCTGTTTGAGACAGAAGATCTTATACACTATGCAGTATAGAGGATTTGTGTAGATAGTAACCATGTTAGCAACCAAATAGCTGATTTTTGATATTTTATAAAATAGTTTTAAACTCACATCTGTCATTTCTTTTATGACTCACAAAAACATTCTTACAGAGGACTTAAATATGGATTCCAAGATTTGTTCACACCATTGGTTTCAGCGAGTAATCTAAACTACTATTAGTCTTTCCTCACTTCTCTTAGATAAAAGGCATATCTCTCTTATCCTCAACAAAATGACTATTGCAGTCTGAACTCTCACTCTTGCATAAATTCAAACCATAATCTAGCTATTTTCCTGAGTCGAATCTTTAAAGTCCTGTGCACTAAAATCCTCTAACAAATAAGCTTAGTTTTCCCCTGTAATAGCTACAGAGGAAAACTAACTTTGCACAGGGAAATGTTTCTTAGAAATATGTGCTGTTTCTTCCCTCCAGTACTCTCTGGGATATGGAAGCATAACACAAGGGTGATGTGTAATATATGTGTGCAGTCCAATTTGACTTTCTGAAATAGGAAAGCACAAATTCTCTCTGGAACAATTTTTGACTAGTTCATTGTAGAAACTTGTTACCATGCTAAAGACAAAACTGCTGCTGGGTTTAGTTTTGAATTTTATAAAGTGAATAAGTGAAAAATATATACACATTCATTTCAGGCTCAAGTTATGAATAATTAAATGAATATATAATTGTATCCAGTTTTACCCTCGAGCTTAACTAGCAAAGACATCTTCACTCCATGTAAAAAGGATATGTGGTGCTTTTTCAAAAATTATTAGTGAGCTGCCAAACACTACTGAATTTATATGCTTGTAAGCAAGAATAATGGTGGGTAAATTCTTAGAGAGAAAGCAGCATGCAAGAGGTTTTACTTAATGCATCTTATGCCTTCTGAAATTTGAACTTACACAAGTGTTTTCTTAGTATTATCTCAAATGTCTTATTCTTCAGCATCTCTCATTTATCTCAGGTCAAGGATGAGAAGAAAGCTCTGTGAGCAATTATTAAGTACCATGTATGAATGTATCCAGAAACTGCATTTCATGTTCAGAACAAATCCTCAAAAAAATGCTTTATTAACAGAATAAAGGAGCTCTTTTGTAAAAGAATTACATTCAATTCCAAGATATTAGTGGACCAGTCTGTTTAAGTGATCAGGTTGTAAGCAGGTGAGCAGCATTCAACTGAAGAACCATTCCATTTCTCGAGCTGCATGTTCTGGAGCAAGGCTCTATCTGCCCTGAAGTAAAGACTATATTTTGAAAATTTATGCAAAGGTGTATATGTGAGAATTAGAAAAGGCAGCATTCAGATCACCAACCATGCCCCAAGGTGCTTCATCTAGACAGAAGGGACTCTGATGATTATTTTGCATAAAATTGTACCATAGGCTAGTAATAACCCTGATAAGAATTTTCTCCTCTTACTAGTTACCTTGATTGTGTCATCTGTCAGGCAGGACTTAAAGTAGAACACCAGACAAAGCCACGGAAGGAGATGCTCTTTTAATTATTTACCAAAACAATTTGTAGGAGTACAACATGGCCTCTTAGTACAGAATAGCACATCAAAATTTCTTAATGTTGAAGAGATGCAGGGAGACTGATTTGATGAAGGAGGAAGGATTAGCAATGGGAATAACAAAGCACAAAGAAGCAGAAAGAGCTATCCAAGAATCTGTGTGTTGCACAGAAGGTAGAACAAGATTCTCATACTTTCAAGGAAGAGTGGGCCTGGTGGAGAATGGAAATAGGTTATAAAATATATACCCAGTCCATGGCTTCCATGTGGAAAAGTTGCCAACACATCATCATCATCATCAAAAAAGAAAAGAAAATGTATGTAGTAATTAATACCTCCCAGGCTACCAGTGGTTCTTCCCTGTGGAAAACATGTATATAGGGCTGGGGTTATGGATCAGTGGTAGAGCACTCACCTAGCACATGTGAGGCACTGGGTTCGATCCTCAGCATCACATAAAAATGAAATAAAGATATTACGTGTCCACCTACAACTAAAAGATAAATTTTTTTTTAAAAAAAGAAAACATGTGTATAATAGCAGACAGTTTCCCAGAGAAATGACACTCCACCAGTCACCCTGAGACACTGTTGTCATTCTAACTTTTAAAAAGGTGGCAAAGGACCTATTCTCCCCAGAGTCTGATAACGTCATTCTCTGCTAGCATAGGTTATATGATACCTTTTACCATTTGTCACGTCCCATAATTCTTGGCACAGACTCAATACCTCTTTAAGTTGATGTTGGCTGAGTGCTTTTATTTCTATGTATGGAGTATGACAAGAAATCATGAACAATCTTAACACACATACTAGAGCACGTAGTCAAATGACTATTGCTCCCCTCAAAGCTGTTCTCTTAGGAGAACTATGTCATTACACAGAAACATCCTTCAATCTCTTCTTGCTGAGTGTAATTATACAGTAATGATTGATTGCTTTTGCATGTTGCTCACTATATTGGCTCTGAATTAAATCCTTACCATTAAAAATTTTCTTTTTAATTTGGTCTTTGACAACCCATTTTCATCATGGTCTATTCACAACTACTCACTCTCCCACTGCTTGTGCTATAACTGAACAATGTACAGTCTCTAGAAATCTCTGCATAGGCCATTCCTTCTGAAACGGGAATTTCTATTGTCACTAAGCTCAAGATCTCTTCCCTCAGAAAGGCTCACTTTACTCTTCTCTTCTCCTTCCCATCTGTTTAACTCCATTCATTTAGGTGTACCTTAGAAGTACCAAGGTCACCTCAGTCCACCAAGTGTTTATTATCTTCATTTGCTCCTCTTTCAAAGTAGTCTGTTGAGGTCTTTGAAGGTAGACACTGGGTCTTATTTTCCTGCATCCTGAGGGTCCAACAGCACTGACTTATAATATTGTTCAATAAAAATCTATCAAATGACTAGCTACTTTAAAGAAGTGAATAACCTAAAATGACATCTCAGAAAGTAAATATTCATTTGGCTGAATCCTAGTTGAGTTCAAGAATTATTGGATGCTTTGATAAATGTTGGTAGGCAAACCAGTCAGTTTAATAAAGTCAGATTCCATTTTTCATATTACAAGAATATTCATAAAATTCCAATTGAATTTAATATTCTTATGTAAAAAATAGAAACTATAATACCACCAGAAGAAAACAACAGTAACTATTTGTATAATTTTTGGGTGGGGAATGCCTATTTAAACATAAGACCAAAGCTAGAAACCACAAAGGAAAAGGTTGATGGCGGCTCTAAGCTAAGGTACCACTTTCTAAGTGATACCTTCTACCTAAGGTCTGGAAGCCATACTTTTTTTCCTGAATCTTTTTTTTTTCCCATTTTTTTAAGAATCTAGGGAGGGGAGGGAGGATAGTAGAGGATAGGAAAGGTAGTAGAATACAAAGTTACTAATAGGGCATTATGTAAAAATGTGGATGTGTAACCGATGTGATTCTGCAATCTGTATTTGGTGTAAAAATGGGAGTTCATAACCCACTTGAATCTAATGTATGAAATATGATATGTCAAGAGCTATGTAATGTTTTGAACAACCAATAAAAAAAAAGAAAAAAAAGAATCTAAATATTTAAGAAGGCATATAGAAACAATAAGTAATCTTAAAAATACATTCAACATTGTTCCAAAAGTCTAAAAATGCAGGGAAAATAGTATATTTTTAATAACTTTCTTTTTTTTTTCAGATGAACAACTGGATCCATTGCATTAGACTCTTGTAAGAAGTGGAAGAAAAGTATATTGAGCATATTATTTCAAAGTATAATTATTATTTGAATATAAGGTAATCCTATGTTTCCAACTTTTGGAACACACCAAGAAATGTTTTTTAACTGTAAAAAATTGTTCCATAAAAGATTGCTAATAAATAAGTTATAATAAATATTATGATGTTGAAATATAATTATTGACCTGAAAAGAAGTTAATGATATATTTTTATATGAAAAGGAAAATAGGTGAATTGGACATTACTTTCCTATGTTCATATATGAATATATCACCAGTGACACTCCACATTATGTACAACCACAAGAATGGGATCCTAATTAGAATAAGTTATACTTCATGTATGTATAATATGTCCAGATATACTCTACTGTCATGTATATCTAAAAAGAACAAATTAAAAAATTAAAAAGGAAAAAATATGGATAATGTACTAATATATGAAATATATTATTATGAAAGCATATGTAGTTTATAGTTATATGTATACAAAATGTGAAAAGATATATAAATGTATTAATAGTGATTATTATTTTGGTTTCCCTATGGTTTCTAATGTTTCAACAATACATGTGGATAATTCATCAAGATGGGGGAAAAGACAAATAGGATAATGGCTTACTCAAAACCAAACACTGATCAAAGCTTAAATGCTTAAGTTACTAAAATGAAGAAGAAACGAAAGATCACAAAAACAGGTAATTCTACATGGTTTCAAATAATTTTCTGCCACCCTGTGGGGAATTCTGCACATTACAAAACAAAGTAAAATTTGGAATTATGAAAAATCTGCAACAAAGAATGAAATTTCTTAAATGCCCAACTTGTTTAGTTAAAGCTCTGTTGATTAGTTTGTTTTCTCTACCAGCTATTTAGGGAAATTACTAGGAGGATGATAATGATGCCTAATGCTTATATGTGATTACAACATGCCAACCACTATTCTTACAAATCACTTTATCTCACAAAACCCTACGAAGTAGGCATTATTTCCCCCCATTTGTAGATGAAGCACAGAAGAGTTAATTAACTGCCAACAGCGAGTAAATGTTGCCAAAGCAACATGAATCTAGTCAACAACATTTTGAGTCAATTATTTGAATTTTTACTTTTCTATTCCTCTCAGGCCTTCTCATTTCCTAATAGAATTGCCCAAATAGTTGACCGCTGGACTTTTGTGTAGATTTAGTAGATGAAACTTCTGAGAGGGATTATGAAGTTCTCCAAAGTAATCTCATTTCCTTGAAACCATAAATCAGGCCAGCGTCCCAGCTGACATTTGATTCTGAGTGTGGTACACAGACCTCACCTCTTTTGAGAATTGTTCTTTATTGGTCCACAGGAAAAAAAAAAAAAAGTATAGAAATTGAGATCCTTTACGGCATTTTTACAAGTAACTTTATGTCCCGTGCTCTACTAATAAAATGTTTTTACTTGGATTTTGTGCAGGTCTTTTTTTTTTTTTTTTTTTTTTTTTTTACTTTTCTGTTCTGTTTTATCAAAATCTGATCCACAACTAACTAGGAAAAAAAAAAAAGATTAATCGCTCCCCACACGTAGGGGAGGTGGGGGTCCACCGTGATTGAACCCAGGGGCACTTAACCACTGAGCCACATTACCAGTCGCATTCTTCTTCTTCTTCTTCTTCTTCTTCTTCTTCTTCTTATTATTATTATTATTATTATTATTATTATTATTATTATATCATCATCATCTTTTTAGACATGGGGTTCTCGCTGAGTAGCTTAGGGCCTCGCTAAGTAGTTAAGGCTGGCTTCGCTCCCTACATTTTGGGAAGCACTGCTGTCAAGCGGTTCACACTGGGGAATATTACCAAACTCTAAGGATTCCTCTAATGTCCAGCTCTCCAAAATGAAGCATCGGAAATTTTTCCTCCCTTTATCCATTTTGTAATGCACAGTTATTGTGACGATCAATAGAGACAAGCAGAAAAAAAAAAATGCCTCGTCGCAACTGCAGGCCAGCATCCCAGCTAACAGCAAAAGCCGAGGAAGCACCGAGAGTCCAGTGGTGCGTCCTAGCCACCAGCCCCACCAGCTGGAACGCAGAGCGAGCGTGCGCGCACATGCTAATTTAAGCCTGCGACCGCCCAGGAGGCGGGGCGACGCCGTGGGTTTCAAAAATGACACCACGCCTCCGCTTCCGCCTGCTGCCGCGCCTAGAGAAGGCCAGGAGGTAGTCACTTCCGCTGGGGCATCTCACTGCGTCCGGGTCAGCTTCTGTCGCCTCTTCTACAGCTGCGGCCGGGAAACGGGGCTGGGTTTTCTACCGCTGACTGAGGGGAGCGGGCTCCGCTCTTTGCCGCCTTCTGCGACCTGGCCGTCAGCCCCACGTCGCCGGCCTGGAGGGGCGAAGAGGACGAGGGGGCCAAGGCTTCCTCCGGGGTTAGTGCGGCCTGGGAGGACCCGGCACTGCGAGTCCGGGCTGGGAACAAGCCTGGGGGCGGACGCCTGTGGGGCGTGTGCCCACCGCCCCCCGGGGAGGGGAAACCCAGTGGGGTGTGCGTTGTAGGGGGCGCCTCGGAACCTGCTCCGGAGGTGCTTTCCGGATCCCCGCCCAGCCTAGGTCCCCGCCCTGGGTTCTGCTCGCGCTGGCCAACACCCGCTCCCTGCCCCCACCCGCCTCCTGCTTTTCCGTTTAATGGTTGTCCCTGAGATGGAATCGTCCCTCTTCTCTACTCCCGCCCCCTCCGCCACCCCAGCCTTGGTGCGCTGACGGACAACTTTGGTTCCTTATTTATGACCAGCGTCAGCCCAGGTGCAGAACAAAGAAACTTGGACTTCTGGTGTGCCTCACACCCTCGGGGGATAGACACGGAAACAGCATAAGTAACCAGGGCTTTAATAGATCTTCTGGGAAGCTAAAACAAATATAGGTGTGTACATGAAAAGCTGAGTCCTGCGTGTTTTCACCACCCCTTTCTTGTTAAAATATCTAGGAAAAAATGGTTTGGATTTTCTCGAAGTATAATTACTAGACCAGGTCATATTAAGTCAGAAACATATTTGGGTCTTTATTAGGTTTCTTTGAAACTTCTTTTGTCTGTCCTGGCAACTCTGAGGGCACTGCTTTTGTAGTGCTCCATCAAGGTAGTCATGGTGCCTCCCATTAGTTGAATGAAGTGTGTCTTTGCATTTTAGTGTTGCTTTTTTCATCCTCAACTTTGTTTGAATTAGGCTCTCTTTTTCCAAATGTTTGATTTTGTATTTACAGTTAAATGTATCTTTCCAAATGTTTTATAAAAATTTCTGCAATTGTAAAAGAAATTATGTAATTTGTGAATGTGTAAGCTTTCGGAAGTCATAGCCAAAATCACCAATTAAGTTCCTGCAAACTAGTAGTTTTTTGGTTATATTGTACATTTTCTCCTTAGATCTTGTCATTTACATTCTCTCTTAACTCTTATTCTAGTCTTCATAATAGTTTCTAGTGCAGCCTAATATCTTGGGCATGTACAGGAACTATTACAGACCCACCCTCTGTACATGAAAGTTAAACTAGCTTATCACAAAACAAAAAAACTATTATGGTTGTTAGGCATTACAGGACTTTTGAAGCCAAGTGTAACCAAATCTGGCATTACAGATTTATTCTGTATAAAGTTGCCAGTGAACTGGAGACAGTGTACTATAATAGAAATAGTTCTGGTCCATATCTGGGAAGGAGGGTGTGTTGTCATTTGACTCATATAAATAAGATAAAATGAAAATGATAATACCAATGTTTTATACCTTACAAAGTTGTTGATTGAAACATATGAGATGAAAAAACAAAAGTGGTTAGTAAATGTGAAAAACACTCTTTGGGACAGTTGTTCTATCCATTGTATCCATTGTAGGCTGATGGAGTGATAAGGGGGGAAGGCATCCAGAAAGTAAGAGTGTGTGTGTGTGTATGTGTATACACACATGCGTACATCTGATAAATTCTCTTTGACAGGATAAAAAGGTATCTCATTAACCTTACATCTTATGAAGCAGAATAGTAATATTTCAAAATTATAGTTTTATATTATAACCAAAATTATAACTCTGTTACAGGTGTTAGATTTTAATGTTTTTAGAAGTATCAGAGCGTCTCTAGCATATTCTGCACACTGAAAATTTAGTAAATGTAGGTGGCATAACTATTCTGCACTTTATTTCCACACTTATATGAAATGTCAACACCACTCCACAGTTTTTCTTTAAATTTTGTGTTAACATTTCTGATAGAGATCTCATTGCATTCTTAGAAACCTACCTGATCCCAAGGGGAGCAATGGCAGGCATGTCTTAATGATCTTCATAAATATGCAGGCTGTTCATTAAAAAGTGAATACCAATATTTTAGAATGAAATATTTTCTTTTAAATGGGTAAGTAAAAGACTTATCTGGGTTTTCTTTCTGCAAGCTGTAATTGATTTCAGCAGAGATGGTCATTACTTGCACCTATTCTAGAAGCAGTGTTAAACTACGTAATAGTAAAGTTGCTGAGTACAATTATAAGTTATAGTCTATACAGTTCTAAATATGATCTTAATTTTTAATTTTTGCTTGTTCAGCTATGCGTGGAAATTCCCTTCTGAAGCTATTAGAAGGAAATCCATTCTCTCCTTGATTTTTAATCTCACTGATGTCAAAGACTGAAATTCATTATTATGACCTCCACAGATACCTATCATAAATAAGGATATGCTATCACTACCACCAATCTATTGAGAAATCAGATTATTTCTATTGTATTAGGTTATTTTCACAAGTAACATAGTAAAGTATTATTTCCCCATTCTCCTTTAAAAAAGAGAAATCTTTGAACAAAAAATGGGAAACAACCACAGTTAACTTGTGAGTCAGCAATATCCTGATTTCCTTCAAAGTGGTTGTGCTTACATTAACTCCTTTCTTGTTTGTTTCCTGCTCTTACAGCTGCTTGGTGATAAAGTGCTTCCAAGAACAGTTCTCTGAATTGTTGAAATTGTTTTTATCTACCTAATGTACTGTTCTCCTAAAGTTCTTGTTGAAAGGTGGAGTTAATCATGTTTCTCACTCTCATATTCTGTTGAATTAGCTTAATTAATTAACCATCAAACTAAATGTCCATAACAGCATAACTGAGATGTATTAACATTACATCATTCAATATTTTAGAGTAAAAGTTGAATACGTAGGTTGAAATAACTGAAAGACTTGGCTTTCTGTGTTTAAAGGAGCGTTTTGCAAGTGATAAGCTTGTTCAAGTGGTAAATTAGCTACAAGACTTGGTTTTTCTTCTAGATTTTCACAGTAGAAATATTTCTTCTTACAAATAAGGAGTAATTTTGCCAACAGAAATTTATATTGCACATATGTGGGTTCCTACAAAGTATTTTCACTACATTTTTGAAGGGTAAAACATAACAAGAATCTTATTTAACAAGCAAAATAATCCTAAGGCTGAACAACAGTTTTCTATCCAGTGTCATACCTTACAATTAAGTATTTTTCCCACTTAATATTTGTAGGCCTGAAATGTGCCAAGCAGTGTTCTAGGAGTTGGGAATATATTGATTGCAACTTTCAGTAATTGAGTTATTTTGTAAATATTAAATATTTTCTGATTATTTGAACTATTTGAGAAAGATAAACTAGCTTATCCTAATATTTTTTTCCAATTATAGAAAAGTGAGACAAGATAATGGGAAGCATCTCTGATTATATTGAATTTAGAGAAATATATTTGTTCACTGTAGAGCAAGTACCAAAGACTTGAGAAAACATTAAGAAATACAGCAAATTAACCATCTAGAAGAAACTAGTCTTTTTTTCAATTCATTATATAAACAGAAGGGGTTGTTTGGTAAGTCAGTTGTGTCCCCACTCCCATTGATTCTCATCCTCTTTACAGAATAAGATTATTGTCAGAACGAAATCTATAAAGTCATCATTGAAAATGGATGTTAATACAGTATAGATTATGTATTAGAAACAGAAACTGCTAAATAAATCAAGATCATTGTATTTTAAGTCTTTTTTTTTCCCCATTAATTTTTCCAAATTGCCTGGCTCATTGTTTTCTCAGAATTAAAAATTCCTTATTCCTGTACATAATAAACTAATTTTTCCAAGCAAATATTTTTGTGAGGAAAAGTCAGCATCTGCCATTTTTTTCTGTGCCAGTGAGTAGGTCTTCAAAAACGTAAAACCTTTTGAGAATGTTTGAAACCTTCCTCTGGATGTGTACTGGAAGACCCTCTCAGTCTTGACTGACAACAGAATTTAGTTTAACATGTGAAGTTTAAAACATTTAAGAAATCTCCATTGTAATTTTGTTGTCCTGGAACATATGCTGTTTTTGGTATGACTTACTATATTCTTTGAGTATTGTAATGACATAAGGTGAACATAAAACAAGACCGCATCTTTTAGAAGAACAACTGGTATAACTGGTATCATTTATTTTATTTGAAAAGTACTTTTTTAAATTATACCACATAGTTTTAAAAAAATCAAGTAGTGTAGAAAGGCTTATTATGAAAACAGTAAAGACCTGCTATGTTATGAATCTTTCTCCCCATACCACCCTCTTTCCTCTTCTGTTGGCATCAGCTACTTGTTAACTTTGTTTTTAGTACTTCTAGTCATGTTCCATGGGTCTTAAGAAATATGTTACTGCTGTTTTTTAAATAACTTCATCTACTGATTCACTTTAATGTAAATGAACTAAATACTTACATATACCTCATTGCCTGTATTTGTCACTGTTTTTGTTGCACTCTTTACCAGCCACTTTTCATGACTTCTATATCTATCAACTTACTCCATCAACCAAAGGGAGGATCTCTAGACTCACTGTAAAATGAGGATGGGTGGGGGGAGCATTCATGCCCTTTGTTAAAAAACTAAAATAAAAGTCTATAACACAAGTTAAAATATATAATTGCTTACAGTAAAATACCACTAAGTTCAGTCTGAAAAGTTACACTGTGTGAAAAAACATGGTATACATAGGAAGCAGATCAAAAGTTAGTCTAATTCTGTTTACTGGACAAGTTACTAAATAGACTGATTCAAGAATTGTGGCATCAAAACTATAAAGAAAATATAAATGGTAGCATACTACTTGACTCTGCTGAATCTTTTGAGTATAAATATTGTTTACTAGTGTTCAATTTCTAGAATCAAGCTCTATCTTCAATACTAGGGATTGAACCCAGGGCATACTAGACAAGTACTCTACCACTGAACTATACCCAGTCCTGTATTTAACTATAATTTCTTATCTTACCTCAATTTTTTAATGCAATTTAAATCACAGCTTGAGACACAATTTGCATATATGCAACTGAAAATTATATTAAGGTATTAGATTGCACCTTTACAGCCAATAAATATGTGAAGTGGAAATTAAGTTATTGTCAATTTTTTTTTCACAGGACATTGGCTCTCTGGATTATCAGGAGTCAATAGTTGACATTGAATCCAGGCTGAGAATGGAAGGTGTAGAACTGAAAGAAGAATGGCAAGATGAAGATTTTCCAATGTGAGCATTGCTTTTTGATGAAAACAAATGTAGAACAAAACTTCAGAATTTTTTTTTGAGATGTTACTTAATGAATATTAGGTTTTTTTTTTAAAAAAATAGTATTAACAAGGTGGTTATTAAATACTGGGAATTGAAAGTTCCTTTGCAGTAGTTGGGAATGATTCTCTTCTTCCATCTCAACATATATGTAATTTTTATTTTTCTTAACTGTTTTGATCATTTAAGTTTCAAAATATTTCTCTAATGAACAATATTTTAATGTGGGATTTTTAGAACTCGAATATGAGAGGCTTCTAGGAGAAGGGAGTTTTAAGTTGTTTGTAAGAAAAAAACTTAGTAAATAAATAAACAAGGATCTTCTGAATCATCTGACTAGCCCCTTTGACACTTTGCAAAGAAAGGCCTTCTATTTAAATGATGCTTTTTGTGCCATCATGATCAGAAAACATACTACCCAGTAAGGTACCTTAGCAATTGGCATATGGACATCAGGAGCAGGTGGGAGAACTGAGTCATTTTAGCACATGATGATGATAGTAATTTGGAAATGCCAAACTCGAACAAATTGTAGCCAGCATTACCATATTCTCATTGTGAATAAGCAAGTAGCTTTGTTATGTGATGATCATGCACCACATCATATTTATCCATTTGGATCGTTTTATGATTTCTTTAATAATTTTTATGTCTTATAATTGGATAAGAGCTGTTGAATAAAGAATTTATATATACTTTTATGTGTCACAGACATATAAGTAACCCCAACAGAATTTTCTAAAAAATTGATTTGTAAATTACCAAATCTTAAGAAACAGCATTGTTCTGTTTTCCATGTAATTGTTCCTATAAGCTTTATTTTTAACAGATCTTTAAGCTTCAAAAAATTTTAATTTCTGCATTAAAGAGTATGTTTGTGTCTTCCAGACCTTTACCAGAAGATGATAGTATTGAAGCAGATATACTAGATGTAACTGGACCAGAGAGCCAGCCTGGTAAGAATTTGATACCTGTACTGCCAATGGACTTGGTGTTATTTTTAACATATTTCTTTATCAACACAAAAACAAACAAACAAAAAAAACGCCACAATGAGCTTTTACTCCATCCTAAGGAGCCAAAGGATAAATTGAACATTGAGGAAAACACTTTTGAAGTGCATGGGGAATTTAACCCTCAAAAACATAATCCTCAGGGCTGGGGATGTGGCTCAAGCGGTAGCACGCTTACCTGGCGTGTGCGGGGTGCTGGGTTCGATCCTCAGCACCACATAAAAATAAAATAAAGATGTTGTGTCCATCGAAAACTAAAAAATAAATATTAAAAAATTTTTCTCTCAAAAAAAAAAAGACAATCCTCAGTTTTTAGAAGTTTTTGCAAGTAGGAGGAAATAGGTTTTTAGTGGTAAAGGTGACTGCGAAGTCTGTCTGTTACTTAAAAAGACATATATACCCCACTGTTTTCTTGCCAATGATATAAAAGCAATAGTGATGAAATTGGGTAGGTTGGCCCATGCCTGTTATCCCAGCTACTTGGGAAGCTGACGCCAAAATATTGCAAATTCCATAACAGACCAGACAACTTACTGAGACCCTTTCTCAAAAAATAAAAATAATCTCATTGGTAGAACACCCCTGAGTTCAATCCCTAGTACCACCAAAAATTCCAGGTTTGGGGCTGGGGTTGTAGCTCAGTGGTTAAAGCACTTGCCTATCACATGTGAGGCACTGGATTCAGAATTCTCAGCACAACATATAAATAAAAAATACATAAAGGTCCGTCGACAGTTTAAAAAAATTTTTTTCAAGTTTCATAAATCAGTGCTTGGGGATTTTGTTTAATATTGTTTTTCTCAAGAATAAAGTGGCTGAAGTGTTTCTCTTTTAACTTTATCATCTGAGCATTCCTTCTACTATTGTTGTGTGTGTGTGTTTTCCACTTTCAGGCTTACTAGAAGTTAATGGAAATAAAGTAAGAAAGAAACTAATGGCTCCAGAGATTAGCTTGACACTGGATCCCGGTGATGGCTCTGTGTTGTCAGATGATTTGGATGAAAGTGGGGAGATTGACTTGGATGGTTTAGACACACCATCAGAGAACAGTAACGAGTTTGAGTGGGAAGGTAATTGTTTTACTGCTTAGCTGATCTTTTTATTAATGAATGTTTATCTTTACATATATATAAGCACATAGACACACGTTTTTGCAGTTGTATTCTCTTTAGGAAATACTTGATAAGCCTTAAAATTTTGTTCATGAAGCCTACTAAAACCCATGTATTAGAGGATTTTGTTCAAAATATGTTATTCTTTTCAGTGTTTGTATATTTAAGTTAAAATTTCTGCAAACATCTGAATATTTTATAGTGTTTAAAACTCTTTGTAGTAGATTATATATGTAGCTGTATTTTCTTCATAATGCTCAATTTTTGTTTCTTTTTATCAGCATAAAAAAATATTGCTGGATAGTTAGGTCTTTTTCAGTTGACCAAGTAAGGAAAAAAATCCTTCCAAGAGACATAAAATAAGGAATGTGCTAAAAGTGTGGAGAGGAAGTTCTGAAGGGAGACTTAGGAGGGTGATTTTAAAGTAGGTTGCCTGGGTAGTGCTCTACTTTATGAAATTACCAACTTGAATTAATATATACTCTTAGCCCCCAAACCTGATATTTATCATTTTAATTATTTAGAATTCAAAGGAATTGGCATGTGTTTTGTTTTGCATGCTTTCTTGAGTTAAATAATTGTTTTTTTATTTATATATAACAGCGGAATACATTATAATTCTTATTACATATTTTTATATAGTTAATAATTTTTATATCTATTTATCTTTAAAGTGATTTTTTTTTCAAAGCAGTGTTTAGCAGTAGGTATTTTATCTGCAGTGAAGGTGATATGCTGTGTCTTTTGTTCTTCTTCCCTGTTTTACTGGTTCAATAAGCAGTCCAGTAACAAGCAATATTTTATAAGATACTGAAATAGTTTTCTGCCTATGTGTTTTGTCTCTTCTTTCTTTAATGCTGCTGTAGTCATTTCCTGGAAGGATATTTTCGTTAACAGCTTTGTCTTGGAAACAAACAACTAACATGCAGTAGGTTTCCCCTCCCCCCATCTTTTGGTAAGGACTATGATACTAAAATTTTGAAAATCATTATTTCATTAAAAATCAGCTACTGCAATCTTGAAATATAAATTACATCTAATCGTTGATGCTTATGCTTTTGCTAATGGTAATTTAAATAGACTTTTGCATGTATTCTTCTTAATATTATAAATACTTTTCTGCTTCATAAAACTGATCAAATGAGAAATGATTATTGAGTAGTTAACCACTTTCTATCTGGTATTACAATTTGGAGGAAATAATTTATGTGTTAAAAAAGAAATCAACTCTCAGTTACTTGAAGTAACCTGTGGTAGTAACTGTCTTGGACAGTGCTATCCGTAAGAGAGATCTGGAAATGCCTGAAGGGTCAATGTATTAAAGACTCATATGGCTCTATGAATTGTCTTTCCTGAACTTGTTGATAGACATTGCACTGTGATTAACTGTCCTTGTTGAATTGGGCAATAAAAAGTTTTATAAAACTGTGATTCCCAAAGGAATAAATGGCCTTAAATTAAAAGCAAGCCTTTTCCTGTATTATGGAAGGGATATTTCAAATTCCACAGACAGTGTAGCAAAAATTCTCTGCATGGTGGCATCCACCTTTAGTCCCAGTTGCCCAGGAGAGGATTATTTGAGCCCAGGAGTTTGAGGCCAGCCTGGACAATAAAGACCACATCTCAAAAGAAAAAAGAAATCTCTAACTAATCTAGATAGTGAAGTGGTTAACTTATAACTTGATTTTTATTATAGAAATAACAATTTGTGATTCAAAACCCTTTTATTTTGACAGATGATCTTCCAAAACCCAAAACAACAGAAGTAATTAGGAAAGGCTCAATCACTGAATATTCAGCAGCAGAAGAAAAAGAAGATGGACGACGCTGGCGTATGTTCAGGATTGGAGAACAGGACCACAGGGTTGATATGAAGGCAATTGAGCCCTATAAAAAAGTTATCAGTCATGGAGGTAAAAGTTACTGAAGTTTGTTCAGATTTTTTTAATGCAACATCAGAACTCTGTATGCTTTCAGAAAATATCCCCAGAGATCTTGCATAACTTTGAAAACATAATAAATATTTCTCATATTGTTTTAGGAACATAACAGGTTTGAAGTAAAAGGATAAAACCTACATTTAAAAATTGTTAACCAAAAAACCAAATGCCAAATGTTTTCTCTGATATAGGGAGGCTGAGTCATAGTGGGGTTGAGAGGGGGAGCATGGGAGAAATAGACAAATTCTAGAGAGGGCAGAGGGGTGGGAGGGAAAGAGAGGAGGCATGAGGGTAAAAAAGATGGTGGAATGAGATGGATATCATTACCCTAACTACATGTATGAAGACACAAATGGTGTGAATATATTTTATATGCAACCAGAGAGATAAAAAATTGTGCTCTATATGTGTAATATGAACTATAATTTATAGCATTATGCTGTCATGTGTAACAAAATGAATTAATTAATTTTTAAAAATTATTAATATATGCATATAGTAAGTTCAAAATACCAAAATAAGTGCAGTGAGAACTATTTCCCATCTGCCCCTATCTCTATACCACCTAAAACAGGGAGTTTATTAATTCTCCCCTTTGTATGCATTTATAATTTATATAGAATAAAATGCTGTGATCTTAAGTATATATGGTTCAATGAGTTTTGACAAATACTTACATAATCACATATGCCCACTCCTGAATATATAGAACATTTTCATTGCCCCATAAAATTCTCTTAATAACCCTTTCCAATGAATTCCCCCTCTCTGGTAACCACTACTCTAATGTCTACCCCTGTGATTAGTTTTGCCTATTCTAGAATTTTATGCAAAATCATAGTATGCATTCTTGTTTACCACTCTTCTTCAGCATGTTTTTAAGATTCCTTCATGTTCTTGCACACATCTTTTTTACCCCCACTGCCAGGTATTGAATACAGGGATGTTATACCACTGAATTACATCCCTAGCCCTTTTTATTTTTTATTTTGAGACACTCTTACAATTTCACTAAATTGCCCAGTATGGCCTGGAATTGAAATCCTCCTTTTCAGTCTTCCTCGTAGCTAAGAATACAGGCATTCACCACCATGCCTGGCTATAATTTATTCTTTTATATGGCCAAATACTAGCCCATTGCATAAATGAATTACATTTATTTATCCATTTTCATTTTGATAGTCATGTGTATCACTTCCAGTTTGGACTATGAATAAGACTACTTATGAATATGACTGTTGATGAACATTCTTATACAAATTTTTTCTTGGATATTAGTAAAACTTGGATTGATATTAGTAAACTGTAACTCTTAATTTACCTTAAAGCCCTTAACAAACCATTTAGCTTTACTGGAGAACTAGCTCATTCTATAATTTTGTAGAGCATCCATGTTGCATATTTATGGGGTATTCAAAAATAATAAAGTTTAGTTCCTTCCCTTAGGAAATTTTCTAGTCAAATGGGACAGCTAGGAAAGTACAAGATCCTGTCAGTCTGACTGTACCACATACAGAAGTTAACCTGGGTACTGTGTAAATAGTGCCAGAAAGTCAGAATGCAAATCATTCTATAGAGCACATCTTGTTTCTTTAAATCCTCCTAACACTGGACAGAGGCATACAAGCTGATTTTATTTTCTACATAGAATCATTTCTGCTTGATTTACTTTCTGCCAAATGCTTTCCCCTGCTTATTTCTACAGTCTTCATTCATCTGAAAGCAAATCACTTGAATATTTGCAGTAATATTCTTCTGCCTAATTTAATCTTATTCAGATGAAGGAAACAGGATAATCTGAATCAGGAAGTCCAACATGCATTAATTCAGCTCATTGGTAGAAATAAAGTTGTGAGACCTGCCTTATGATTTAAACCTAATATCTTTCAAAAATAGCACTTTATTTTTTATACAGAAAAATAATTATATTGGACAATTACACTTAATGTGTTTTGTAATTAAGGAATTAGGAAAGTTAGTGAAGATTCTAATGTTCTTGAAATGTTCAGTCTTTTCAGTTCATATTAAGAAACAATAGAAATGATGGTTAAAGCAAAAATATTGTTACTGAATACAGCTTAATATCTAAATATTGCAGTTGAAACACATTAGTACCTTTTTTTTCCACTGGGAATTATGTCAGAGATATAATTCTTTCTTGGTTCTGATCTCCTCAATTCTACAAAACATTAGGCATTGTTTTGTGTAAAGTGGGTGTTTTCTAAAACTCACTTTTAGAAAACACCCACTTTACCTGTTAAGTTGCATAAAATGTTTATTTCAGATGTTGTCTTTTGGGATTATATCATGTTATTTGCCTACTTGCTAAAATATGGCTCTTTAACTGTGCTAATTGATTATTTTCTATCAATCATACTGATGTCCTATAAAAAAAATCTTAAGAGTAAAATCATGCTAGTGATTTTGTCTTTGATTTCTTTTTCAGGATATTATGGAGATGGATTAAATGCCATTGTTGTGTTTGCTGTCTGTTTTATGCCTGAAAGTGGTCAACCTAACTATAGATACCTGATGGACAATCTCTTTAAGTAAGTATATCTTAAAATGTTTAGACAGAATTCTGACTCTTTTAAGTCATTGCTCTTTGGAATTATGAAACTATAGTTTTCCAACTCAACAAAAAGATTGGCATTTTTTAAATTAGAAGGTATATCTCATATCTCTTCCAACTTCTTTATATACATCTGAGGATAAATAAATATAAAAAAGTGACTTTCCTCTTAGAATCATATGGCTAAATTACATTTACCCATAGAAGCCTAATGTAATGAGCTGACTCACTTCTTACATTTCCAAAGAGTTGTTCTATTTCTGAGATTATTCTGGGTGCAGTTTTTAAAATGTATTTGTGAAAAATTTTAAATCATATACAGAAAAGTATATCAGATCTTCATATATAAGTCACCCACTTCAGCAATTACCAATTTAGACTTCATTCCTAATTCTTTCCCCACTGTTCAATTTTGAAACAAATCCCAAACATCATGTCATTTAATCTATAAATATTTCAATATTTATATCTAAAAAATAACTTGGTTTTAAGTAATTATAATGCCAGCTAATGCATCAAGTGGGAGAGAAGGGAATTGTATAATTTGTAGAACCTAGTTCAGTTTTACACAGTGATATTTAAGAGTTAAACTTAATTTATTTTTGCAGGTATGTTATTGGCACTTTGGAGCTATTAGTAGCAGAAAACTACATGATAGTTTATTTAAATGGTGCAACAACTCGAAGAAAAATGCCCAGTCTGGGATGGCTCAGAAAATGTTATCAGCAAATTGATAGAAGGTAACAAAAACTGAATAATTTTTACAGATGGCTTTTATTCAGTTAAGTTTTATATTTGATTCCCACTTAAAAATACTCTGTTTCTTGCTGGGTGCAGTGGCACATGCCTGTAATCCCAGCAGTTTAGAAGGCTGATGCAGGAGGATTACAAGTTCAAAGCTAGCCTCAGCAAACTTAGTGAGGTCCTGTCTCAAAATAAAAAAAATAAAAGTGGCTAGATGTGGCTCTGTGGTTAAGCACCTCTGGGTTCAATCCTTGGTATCAGAGTTTAAAAAAAAAAAAAAATACTATAGCCACTTATTAAGTGTTAATTTCATAATATGTCTCTATTTTCTAAAGACAGTATTTCCCAATGTCATGTAGTAAACTAATTTTGATCTGTGCCATAAAGAATAATTCTTTAAACAAACTGCTAAGATTGCACTTTATTATCCCTCATACCATTTAAAACACTTTACTACAATTTACGTCTTGGGAAAAGATGGAGAACCTAGTTCTTTTCCTTTTAAATTTTGAGTGTTTCCTTATTTATACTTCTTAGTATGTTTTATGTTCCTTAAAGGTACTAGTTTTGCTCTAATTTTTCTTTGGAACAAATTCCAAAATATACGTAGAGTATATTATCTCAGGAATTAGTTGTCTGTGCTAATGAAGGAACTTGAATCTTCCAATTGGTTTAACTTGCTATGGTTAATTCAACTCAGATCCATTAATAGGTACCTAAATTTGGCATTGGTTCACACTGGTAATTAAATAAATATATATGTATTTGATGATCACTTTGTGTGAAATATGCATGATAAATAAACATTTTTTTAATTAAATATTTATTTTTTTAGGTGTAGATGGACACAGTACAATGCCTTTATTTTTATGTGGGGCTGAGGATCAAACCTGGGTCCCACCTGTGCAAGGCGAGCACTCTACCACTGAGCCACAATCCCAGCCCGATAAATAAACATTTTTAATTTGGTTGTTTAAAGAGGTCTTGTATAATGTCTTTAATTTTTAGTCACAATAAGTATACACATTAGATGTGATTCGTGGTTCTCCTCCCACTTCTGCCTGCACAGAGTCTTTCATGGTATTGAAGAAATTAGTACCAATTTCTCCCTAGTCTTGAAAAAGAAAAATAGTTTGCTTTTTATGTTCTATATTAGTCTTTCCCTGTTTGACAAGTTCTGAAGACCAGTGAATGAATGCTAGGAGACACTTAATAACATTTTATAATATATATATATATATATACACACACACACACACACACACACACATATATTTGGCCAAATGAAATAATTTTTTTTTCATAGCAGTAGAAGGGAGCCATCATAGTTCAAGAATGTTTTGTCTTTAAAAGTATTAATACATAAATGAGAACTTTTGGGGTGATATTTTTCAGTTATTTTGTATAAACTGGCACATGTCTTTAAAAGCATTATAATTTGTAGAAAATTTATAATTTTTTTTTCCTTTTTTCTAGGTTACGGAAAAACCTAAAATCCCTAATTATTGTGCATCCCTCTTGGTTTATCAGAACACTCCTGGCTGTTACAAGACCATTTATTAGGTAGTTTTATTCATGTAGAAAAAAATTCCTTATTTAAATTTCTTGTCAGTACTCATAGTCAGAAATATTGAGGTAATTGTTTTTATTTTTTTTCATAGCTCGAAATTCAGCCAAAAAATTAGATACGTCTTTAATTTGGCAGAACTAGCGGAACTTGTTCCCATGGAATATGTTGGCATACCAGAATGCATAAAACAGTATGTTTTGTTTTATTCCTTTAATTGTATTGGATCTTTATATTTTGATGTGTAAGATAATATTTTTCAATATTTCTTACTACACATATTTTATAACAGCTTTTTAAAGACTGGTTACAATCTAAGAGATGATTTCCTGATAGGTTAGTACTAAAGAACATTCCCTGTACTTAAACATGTTGCTCTCCAAATTTGAGTAAACTCATCATAGCATTTGAAAAATCACATTGCTAAATAAAAAATAAATTATTAATTAAATCAGCCTAACCCTAATACTTATCAGTGAGTGGAATTTGTTCTGTTTACCAGATTCACTTATTTCCATCTAGCTTCTAAAAAGAATTGGTATAAGTCTAATCTGAGGTTTGGTCTTTTTAATATGTCTATGCCAGATTTATTAAGTTAATTTTTACCTACTACATAATATGTTCAGTTTTTTTGGTCTTTCCTAGAGACTTAATATGATTTCATTTTTAGTCTGTTTTGTTTGTTTAAGTTTTTGTTAATCTCATAATGTGTATTTACTGAAGTAACTCTTCCTTACTAAGGTATGAAGAAGAAAAGTTTAAAAAGAAACACAAAAGGTATATGCACACCTTGACTGGGTTGCATCTAGACTAGTCCATTTGCATTGCACAGACTAACTCTTCTTTATTGGTTGGTTAGCTTGTAGAGAAAGATAATAGCACTTGTAAATATAAATACATCCCAACATCCAAATATAGAAAATCCAGAGTCCTAAAATTGAATGATTGGATTCACCCTGTTTTAATACCAAATATAATGCCAGTTAGTAATTAAAGCCCTTCTTCTTTTGTTACTGATCTGAACACTATTGGTGAAACCACAGAAATTACTGAGAATGCTATTTAAAATAACCAATACTTTTAAGATTATCTGTTTCATTCCTTTCTTTAAATCTTAGTGCTTTGAAATATGTATGCAAACTTCCTTAAGTAATCAAATTTGTTTCTTGGGGTTGATTATATTTGCAATGCAAATACTCTTTAGCTAACCAACATTGATTTCCTTGTATGCTTAAATTAAATAGCCTGCTAACCAGTCAAATTGTACATGTGGTAAAGTACCTAAAAGTTCAATGTACCATTTAACAGTTAAACACTCTGCTTTCCATTTTAAATTAAATTTTGAATACTTTTGCTTTGAGCATAACAAACTGTTATCTGTTAATATCTTGGCATAGAAGATGAAAAGGCAAGGTATAAAATAGTTACCACTTTATAAAGTAGTTTAGAAAAGTAGATTTTGGATCTAATTTGTTAGATCTAATTAGATCTAATTTGGATCTAATTTGTTTATAGATTCTTAAAAAAATATTTACATTAGCAAAACATGGTTTAATAAATCTTCAGAATTAAGATGAAAGGTTATCATATATGTATTAATCATTTTGACAAGCTAAACTGGATCCACCTATAAGTAACGTACTGGAACATTCTTAATTTTGAATATATTTTCAATTCTTTTGTTGAGAATTCAGTTGACCATGTGATATAGGTTTATATTTCTCTATGACACTTTGCAAGAGTGTGGTCAGTGTTTATATATCATGCTGATTTCTCATTCCTTTCTTAAGCATTGCTTTGCATTTGCCGGACAAGTGGCTGGAATTTAAAATAAAATCTATAATCGTAGAATGTTTTGAAGCCAGCTACTTCCTGGATTTTAAAATGAATTGCTTTTGTTGAAGAAATGTGCTGTATGATATCTTTTTTAAAGTTTTTAGTGTTTAATCAACTATCACATAGTTTCAGTAGCAGAAAAAAAATGGGACTCATACTTTTTTATTTAAATGCATTATTTGAAATCTATTGCTATTATTTTGATTTTGTTTTTCACCTTTGTTTGTGTCTAACCTTAAATAATAATATTACATATATCTTAAGTAACTTAATTTTTATACAGAGTTTCTTTAGCCTTAAAAAATAATAAATCATTATCAGTTTGAGAATAATAAAATTCAATTTTAATACAGAAAATTGTTCTTAAAGTCAAAATAATGGCTAGGTATGAGACCTTATGTAAGACAATATCTCCATGTAAAGTATTGGTGTTTAAAAGGGTATTGAGTATTGTGAATATTGAAGTACAGCAGTTTTAAATGTCTCAGATGTTTCTTTCAAATAACTCCATGCCAGTGTGGCCAGGTAGCTAGGGATTGTAAAACTGTTTCAACAGCTTAAAAATAAAATAATTATGATTATCAGATCTTTCAAATATTTATAAAGAATATTTTTAAATGTTAATCCAGTTTTACAACAGACCACAGCTTTTTATTTGTTTGGTACTGGTACAGAGCTACACCCCCAGCCCATTTTTATTTCTGAGACAGGATCTGGCTAAGTTGCAGAGGCTGGCTTCAAACTTGGGATCCTCCTGCTTCAGACTCCCAAGTCTGTAAGTGTATAGGCATATACCACCAAACCCAGCCAGGCCAGAGCTTTTAGATCTGATTCACTAATATTCAGGTGATCATAGTAATGGTCCTAATGATCATAGTACTGGAAACAAGTATGATAATCTCTTCCTGCATCATACCAGATTATTTTAAATGTCCCCACATAAGTTATTCAAATTACTACATATATGAGAGTAATAGACTGTTGTATATTGTCTTTAAAGGGTTGTCTAAAATTATGCAATAATTATGTAATCCTTCAAATTTCCATGTGCCTAAATATTTATACTGCCTCTGTTCAACAACCACTCATCTCTAATTTAGAGATTTTTTTTAATGTACATTTAGGTATTTCTTGGTTTTAAATTCTTAACAGTTTCTTATTATCAACATAAGTGAAAGACATTCACAGTGTACCAATAAATTTTGGAGAATGATTAGGTTTCAATAAGCATGCATTTTTTGCTGAACTTAAGATCATATAATCATTTAATGATGATTTAGTGGCTTTAGTGACACTTTAATATTTCTTTGTGAATCCATGACGTCAGGCATGCTAGGCAAGCACTCTACCACTGAGCTAAACCCCCATCTCCCTTCATATTTCAGTAAATAAAATCTTTTTTGAGGGAGTTATTTTTCATGTTGCCAGTCTCTTAGCCCTTGAATCCCTGCTGCAGCCACACTATGTCATGAACTTTTAAGGAAGTTTATGAGTTTGTATGTAAAGTATTTTATAGTCTTTGAAGAAACTGTAGTCATGTTTCTTGCCAGTGTCCTGTCTTTTAAAAATTCTCTTTTCTGGTTGGGGAAATAATGTTTGGTAATCTTTTTCTGTGTCTGCTTCTTTGCACAGCTTTGTTGTTGTTGTTTTTTTAACAGAATAATATTCTATGTTAAAAGTAGTTACTGTTTTTAGAAAGGTTTGTTTAGTTACTGGTACCTCATTTTCTGTATATTTTGTTGAACAGAGTTGATCAAGAACTTAATGGAAAACAAGATGAACCGAAACGTGAACAGTAAGTTTGGCATCTAGTTCAAACAAGACTGAAGAATGTGCTGATGAAGCAATGCTCTCTTTTGCATTTATAATGCATTTATTGGCTTACATTTTTATGTAATCTGTTACAAAATTGACTTTTTCTTAATGGACTTTTGTACAAGGGGCTATTCACTGCTGTATTGGTTTGCAAATCTCTCGAATTTAGCTCTTTAATGGTTAATTATATTGTAATCATTTTGTATTTTATATTGCTAATTAGCAGAGAACTACACTTTATAAAGCAGTTTTTGCATTTGTTTATTGAGTGATGATGCATCTTTAGTAAAATATTTATGTACCTAAATGTCAAAGAAATAATATATATTTTTATGTTTTTGAGCAAAATTTTTTAATGTATACCTATCTTGTAGAAGAATAGGCAGGTAAATAAGATCATGATTTTATAAAGTACACTTTAGATGTTTTGATTTTGTAAATGGTTGAATACATTTCCTGGGTAACTTTAGAAAATTAAGTTGCTCTAAGGCAAGGGTCAGTTAAACTGATTCTCTCAAATATCCAAAGATCATGTACATAATTTAAGTAGATAGTACCATCCCAAGCTTTTTTTTTTTTTCCACTTAATGTATATTGTTCCTTAATTCAGAAGCACAAATACAAGTGCATTGTACACTTTTTCCTCTGAAAACAAGTCAAAAAGCCATTTTTAGAACTAATAGGTTAGAAGTTAGGGTTTGTACATATGTAAATATGGGATATTTTATCTTCTGGCCCAAAGTCAGAATTGTTATAAAAATTTTTGGATTTGTTCACTAATGTGAAATAAGCTGTGTGTCCAGGGTATCACTCCCCAGAATTCGTGTGAGTGCTTTGTAATATTGCAGAGAATGTGATGAGTAGTCACTGTCACAATTTCTGTAGAAACGGGCTGCTTTTTAAACTGCTCTCACTGTTGGCACTTTTCCAAAATACTTCCATATCAATTATTTGAACTCAGTAGTAGTTTGACCTAGTCAAGTATGATGTACTTTCAAGTTTCTGTTGAATCGAGTTTGACAATAATAGACAATAATACTGTAAGTTAAGTTAATTTTGTATGTCTTAGAGCATCATTATATTGCACTGTTTGGGATGAAATATTTGATAAGTATGTAAACTCCTTGTTTCATTTGGTAAGTACTATTATATTGAAATAAATTGTATTTGTGCCTCCAAACAGAGCTTAATTAACCACAGAATCATTCTAAAACAAGTTTGTCCAGAATTTTCATAAACTTGAGTGACATATACTTAGTAAATTTAATATTCTCCATATTTAAAGGTCATGCTGTCCACCATGTCCTGTAAGCTATTTTACAAAAAGAGAAGGGTAGAGTAGCAAAATTGAAGATTTGTGCTTAGCTTTTTAAGATTTATTCTCTTTTGTACTGATCATACAATCATGGCTTTACCATTGTCATTTTTTTAATATAAAGTTTCTGCTATAAAAGGGGATTTTCCTTTACTTTTTGTCCTCATCAGTCCTAAACTTGGCATGCTGACTTAAGTCCAGTTATGGGAGATGCTGGAGGATTCCTTGGATGAAGCATTCTTCAACAGCCTTTTGACTGGGATCCAGCAGCTCTAGACAGATCCTTTATTAATGTCATTACAATGAATTAAGCCAAAACATTATTCTTGCTGAAATCTTAGAAACACTTTGTATTGAAGAAATAAACTGACAATAATCTATTCAGGCATTCCTTCAGAATTTGGGGATTATGAATAAAGATGTTGGATTTAATTGTGGTTAGATAACACTTGTAGACAATTTTAAATAGTCTTTCATCTGTGTGTCTCAAAGTGGACTGGGCTTTTTAATAGATGGTTTTGCACCACATTAAATATTTGGCTCTTCAGTTTCAAAAATACATAATAATTTTCACTCAATTCTTTTATTGTGTTTATTAACTTATTTTTGCAGAAATTGTTCCTAAATATATATATTGTTGCAAAATGGTCTGTTTCAATTTTTTTTAACAACAGAAGTAGCCTATTTGCTGTCAGAATATTAAAATTCAGAAAGAACAATGACATTTTTCCATATTTGATTTTAATTTCCATTGCTGATTGATGTGAAAGTACTTATAATTTATTAACTTTCTGCCAAGGTCATGGAACTAACTTAACTGGTTTGAATATTCTGTCACTGGCTTTGGCTCTAAGTACACCTTTTTAACCAAAAGTTTCTCTTAAAAAAGTATGAGGTAATTTGATCCTCTATTCTGCTTTGATTATAGTACTAAGCAAGCACCAAGGAGAGACATGATACCAACCCTACATTTAAGCTTTTAATAGTCTAACTCAAGGGGTTAGGAGGAGAAATGAAATAGGATTCTAATGGAGACAACCAGTGTTATTGAAAAGAAGGGAAACCTTTATAAAGGAATAAAGATTTAGCTGTTATCGGAGATGCCATTGAATGTGTCTCTCCTAAGGAAAGTACTATATATATGGCAGCTGATTATTTGTATCCAGCAGAAAACCTATGAGCTATGCACAATGTATGAACAAGACTGGATTGAAGGAGGATAAAGCCGGTAAAACCTACAAATAGAATCCATATTTTCCTCTGCTTTTTCCTTTTCATATAGAAGCAAGTTTGAATCCTGGCTTAGTAAGTAGAGTGCTCAAATTAAAGTTTAGAACCATTATTTCTGGTTTTAAATTTGATAAACCTTAGTTTTCCATAAGGGACATCACACTGCACTGAATACTGAAATCTGATTAACAAATAAATATAGCTAGAATTTCATCGACTGCAATTCTAGAATTAAAAAAGGTAAAGAGTTTGTCTCTTAATAGACTTCTTTATTAAACAGTATTAGCTGTTTTTATGAGTGCTCAAGAGAATTTGGAAATGTGTTTGATTTAATGTAAAAGTGGCTTTTTAAATTTCTTCATTTGATAGTTAAATTAGCATTAGAACTTAACTAGTACAACAAGCCAGTTTCTTGATGAGGTTAGTAATATTGTACGTAAGATGACACAGTACCTTCAGCCTTCATTTTTCTGTATGCTAAATAGAAAATTGTTAACATTGCTCAATCAGATTGCAGGCCGAGATAGGATGACACTAGAGATTGGCTACACCATTCCATTTTGTTTTCATGCCTTTTTCCCCATGTACTTGAAAAATGGATTACAAATAAATCTCAGGAATGAAGTAAATGAATTAATGTACTTAAAAGGCCTGTTTTGCAGTAGGAGAGGTTTTTTTCCTAATTTTTTAAACTTTATTTCATTTATTTATCTATTTTACGTGGTGCTGAGGATCGAACCCGGTGCCTCAGACGTTAGGCAAACGCTCTACCCACTGAGCCACAGTTCTATCCCGGAAGAGTTTATCTTGTCATAGGGAATGGGAATGGTGCAGTTTGAGTTGCTAGGAGAAAGTGTGGAGAACTTAGTTGCATGAGAAGGCTAACTGGGGAGAAAAGTGAGGTACTATCTACTGGATATTCTAAATTAGTACAAAAGAATTACCTGGGGGAACTCCCCTTCCTGAGATTCTGAATGAATTTAAAATCAGATCACTGGGGAGGCCTAGTAATGTAACTTCTTTAAAGTCCTAAATGGTAATTGAAAATAGTTTGTTGAATAGTAAGGAGTGACTAAAATTTGAAAGGACAGCTTTGTTTCAATTATATATTTTTTTGAGAACTAAATGAAAAATGAACAACAAATTAAGCACCAGGTGAAAATCAAAAGAGTTAATTGCTTTCACATAACTAAAGTGTGACATGCCTTTATGCTTCAGATAACTATCTTACAAGACATTGTACAAATGATTAAAATGTTTGCATCAGTATTTTTCTACATTTTCACAGTTTGACAAAGAAGAAACTTGAAAAATAATTACCAGCTGCTACTCCACACTTTTTGAATATCAATGTAACAGTTGCTTAATTGTTTACATAAATTTAGCTAGTAAGTAATGGTGTTTCAGAGTCACTGATTGCAAAGTCCTTGGGGCACTCATTATATTCATTGGAATGATTCAGTTTGTTAGATACTAATTGACTTTTTGATATAGTTCAAAATATTTTTAATTACCACAAGTTCACAATTTAATGTGACCTTTTCACTATTAAGATCATGATCTCATTATCTTTTTTTTTTTTTTTTTTTTTTTTTGTGGTGGTGCTGGGGTTTGAACCCAGGGCTTGTGCATGCTGGAAGAGCACACTACCAATGAGCTTATCCCCAGCCCAGGATGATGTTGACTAGTTTAGTACTGTCATTTCACAGTGTGAGAAATTCAGTTCTGAGGTGTATGTGCAAATTGGTGATGTGTTTCAGGTGAGAAATAACTCAGTTGGTCGTGATTTGCTAAGAAGATGTAATATTTTTTTTTCCTTTGACTTGTTAGGAGTACAACAACTTGTGTCCTGATCTGTTGCACATATTTTTGCAACATGCATGAATTTAAATAAATTAATTAGAATGATTGCATTTGTTTTTCATTATGCTACCATTTTTTTTCACTTAAATATCTAATTTTCAGATACTCTTCTTTATGTAGTCTGGTACTTCCTATTCTTTTGGGAGTGAAAAATTCAACCAGCTTTAACATTTAAACTATAATTAAATTTTGCGTTTGATCATTTAGAATTACTTTAATTAATAGGGAATACAAAGATGAGACAGAACAGCTTTGTTCTGGGAATGAAAATGGCATAAATAAAAATAATAATAAACCTGTTCAGAGTTTCCAGTTTGTCGCGCTTGTTTTTGAACTTTATCTCCTTCATCAACTCAGCCACTTAGTGGCAATTTGCTGTGCACATAACTGCTAAGCTTAATGCAATTAGGATTTGATACGCCCTGATGGACACCTAAAGGAATTTGGTATTATTACGCGGACTTGAAATTTTGGAGTATTTGACATGCATATTAGTCACAAATTTTAAATAGTGTCTCCCAAATTAAAACTCTTAATCACAAACTAAAATCTTGCCGGTTTAGATTAATTGCCGCCCTATATTGAATGGTTAAAAGACGCCCTGATATAATCTTCAGAGTTAGTCTCCAACTTAGTATTTCAAAGTCTTTAACAGTATTACACTGAACATAACCCAGACATAAAATGGAAGTGCCCTACATTTTTTAAATATCGCATCTAATAGTGGAGATTCTTCTTTAAAAATTATCTTATGAACGAATTAGTACACCTGGTGAACTGCTCAAATGGTAGATTGACCGCCGCTGCAGGGTTTGAAAGCCCAGCCCTAATCTCAGTACTCCCATCATTTCACAAAGTTTGAGCGGCGCGCTGAGCCGGGGTGGGCGGTCCCTAGCGCCCGATGTCACTTCCGGTTCCGCGAACGCTTCCGGGTCGTCGGCCCAGCTCTGCGGTTTCTGCGGCGTCTGAAGAGGTGGTCAGCGCGGTGGGCACCTCCAGCCAGGCTTCTGGCGGCGCCGCTTCTGTGCGTTCCCCAGCTGGAAGCGCCTTGCCCGCAGGTAGTGGGTGGGCTGGGTTGGGTTAGCGCGGGAAGCCTGAGCCGCGCCCTCTGTCGCCCCCACAACAGGCTACGGTTGGTTGGGTGTTCTCCAAGGGTCACTTGGAGGGTTCGTGGTTCCCGGGGCCCGGAGAGGCTCCTTACTAACTCCGCGGCTGGTGCCAGAGAAGAGGGAGAGGCGGCGGCACGCCACCCCACCTTGATGCCAGCTAAACGGACCTGGGGTAGTGGTCAGCTCAGCACCCTGTTTTTAGCCGACTGAGTTAAGTCTTAAAGCCTCCAGGTCAGCGGCGTGTGGGTTTTGCCGAACTTCGAGAAGCATTCTTTAAGAGTCTCCTTACTGTGTTTCGTCGCGTGAGGTCTGCCTTCCAACTTTCCTCTTGCGAACTGTGACAAAGGAACCAATTTTAACTGGATGGTTTAGTCAAGAAGGTCTCAAACTGATTGCTCAAATTTGAAGACTTCTAATTTTCTAAACTACAAAATGAGAAGGGAGTACTAAATTTCTGTAGCTCATACCACATTTCAAGGATTTGAACACTAGGAATTTTTAGAATCTAAGATCATTAAAACAAATAATGTAACAAATGCTTAAACACGATAATTGTTTTCTAGTTAATTCTCAGCCATAAAATGGGGTGTGACACAAATTCTGTACTCATAGTTTGTAAATTTTTATCTCCTTTTGGGACTTTTTCCCTTCACACGTTATATTTACTGAAGTTTACTTTTTTTTATTTATTGAACATATATTTTATTTGGCTCCCATAATATGTGAGATACTGTTCAAGATGCCCAGTTTACTTCAGTGAACAAAACAATCTGTGCCCTGATGAAATTTACATACCGTTGGATGCAGAAAGTGAATATGCATTGAGTAATATTAATTTAAACTTTCAGAAGGTCATGAAAATTGAGCAAGAAAGGCCTGGGGGAAGTTCTAGAATGCCTGTGGGAATTAGTCTTTTAAGTATGATGGTCAGTTTCGGCCTTATTGAGTAGGTGCTTTTTGAGAAAAGTCAAGGGGTTTGGAGAGAATTGGCCAAGTGTCTATGTGGGGAAGAGTATTCTAGGCAGAAAGAACAGCCATCAAAGATGCTTTCAGGAACATACCTGTCATGCTCAAGGAATTGAAATGAAGCTATTGTTTGGAGAGGGATGAACAAGGTGAAGATGAATAGTTGATAAAGACAGGGAGATAATAGATAACCAAATTATTGTAAGGGCCCTTGGAAGCTGTGGGAGGTCTTTAATAGAAAAGAGACATTGTGGGGCTGGGGTTGTGGATCAGTGGTAGAGCACTTGCCTAGCATGTGTGAGGCCCTGGGTTCGAGTTTATTTATTTCACATATAAATAAAATAAAGGTCCATTTACAACTAAAATAAATATATATGTAAAAAAAAAAAAGAGACATTCTAACTGGTATTTTTAAAACATCACCTACCTATGAGTTAGGAATAGAGTGCAGGGAATCAGAGATCCAAATGACTATAATAGTGGCTCAGATCAGGGTGATAATAGTGGAGATGGTAAGAAATGGTTTGATTTTTTTTTTAATGCATTTTTAAGATAAAGCTTCGTGGATTTTTGAGGATTTGGATATGGAACATTTCACAGGTTTTGTCTAAGACCATAAAAGTAAGGAGTTATGAGATGGGAAAGACAAATAGATGTGTTGAGTATGCACCTAAATCCACTTGTGAGAAGTTTTTATGCTGGTAGGTATGTTTGGGAATGATCAGAAGTGGTATTTAAAACCATAAAAACAAAAGGTATTACTAAGGAATAGGTGTAGATAGTAAGCAGAAATGGAAAGTTGTGTCTTGTCACATTAAAAATTCAAAGAGAAGAGGATCAACCAACAAACAAGAAGGGTAAACCAGTGAGTTAACATGACAATCCATAAACTGGTGTCCCAGAAGCCAAACAAAGGTCCTTTAATATCAAGGAGGGAGTAATCAGCTGTGTCAAATGCTCTAATTCTGTGAGGATTGAGGATTAGCAATGCCAGTGATAACCTTCACCATCTGTTTCATTAGAGTGCCAGAGGCAAAAGCCTACTGGCTGTGAACTGAGGAGAAAAGGAGAATAAAAGAAATGGGAGTTAGTGAGTACAGACAACTCTAAGGAGTTTTCCAGTAAAGGGGAAGTAGAGAAATAGAGTAACTGGCAGGGGAAGTAAGTTAGGTTTGTTTGGTTGGGGTTTTTTTATTTTCCCCCAAGACAGTTTATTTGCTGATAGAAATGAACATAGAAAGAATGTTGGTGGTGAGGGAAACAAAGAACAACTGAATTATTAGAACAATATTCTCAAGTGTATTAAAAGGATAGGAACTGATGCAAAAGTAAAAGGGTTGAATTTAGGTAACTAATGACAGACCAGACAGGGACACAAAGAATATAAGTGCAGATGTTGGTAGATAGGAAGATGTGGATGTAAGAGTGTCAAAATTTTCACCGCTTTAGTTTCCTTAGTAGCATGTGTGAGGCCCTTAGATAAATTTCTGATATTTGATATTAGTACTTTGGATAAATTTCTGATATTTGATATTAGTACTTTGACATGCCACCATTATTCACTCAAATACTTTTTAGTACATACTAAATACATTGTTCTAAGTGGTAAATATATAAAGTCCCTACCTTCGTGGATCATCCAGTATACTAAATGGAGACAGAATAAGTGTATGTATGTCAGCTTCAGTTATTGACATTATTACAAATAAAGCAGCATAAGAAGGAAGGTAATTCCTTGATCACAGAAGGCCTTTCTAATTAGGTAACATTGGAACACCAATCTGAATAAGTTGTAGGAGTGAACTACATAGATATCTGGGAAGAAAATTCACAACCAAAAGAACAGCCAGGGCAAAGGCCTTCAAGCAAGAACTGCTTGCCTTGTCAAAGAACAGCAGGGACCAGTATGACCAGAGCAGAGTGAGAGGGGATGAGTAGAAAAAGATAAGGGCAGGAGGGTAGTGAAGGGGGCATATCACATAGACCATGCAAACTATAGGAAGGACATGATGGTTTTTACTGCTATTGGTGGTTTTGAATAGATGAGTGATTTAATTTGCCACGTTTTAAAGTTTCAGTGTGGCTGCTATGGACTTGATGATGATGCCATAGGCGGGGAGAGAAACAAAGAGACCACATATTGGACTATTGCATTAATTTTTTTTGACAGTATTGTGACTTAGGGTGATAGCATTAAAGATGATAAAAGAGAGAAAGAAGTTGACTGTAAGGTTTTTTAATTATCTTACTGGAAGACTAGGTTTACCAATTGCTGAGATGGGCAACACTACAAACAGCCAGTTTAGAAGGATAGTATTAGGGATTTGGTTTTTGGAAAATTTAATTTGAGCCATCTACTTGACTTTTTTATTCAATTTCAAGTAGATAGTTTTATATGTGAGTTCAAGAGGAGAAATTAGCTGGAGATAGAAATGTGGGGATCATCAACAAATAGATAAATTAAAAAGCATATAGAGAACCAAGGAGTCTAGGGCAGTTAAGTAGGTGGAATAGGGAGCTGAGGAATCTGCAAAAGGAAACAAGAATTGTAGTAACCAGTGAAGTGGGTAGGAGAAATGAACTCAGAGTGGTGTGCCAAAAGTCAAAGAATGTCTCAAGAAAACATAAATATCCATTATATCAAATGCTGAAAAAATATGTGACTGAAGGCTGACTATTAGTTTTGCTGAGTTTTATCTGATAACTCCTTGAATACATATCTCCTGTCCATTTGTAAACTGCAAGTGCTGTGAGGTCAGGGATCTTACACCTGACATTTAGTAGAAATTCAGTACTTATTGAGTCTGTACTACTGCCACCCTTTTTGAGTCCCCATCCCTCATCTGTTTCTAATCTCACCTTGAGCCAACTTATCTGATCTCTCCTACCTAAAATGCTTCTGGGATTCTCACTGCCTGTACCACTTTTGCAAAGAAAGTCCTTGTGCCCTCTGTTTTAGCCTCATCTCCTCCTACTTGATGTTCGTGTTTATGCACTAATAATATGGGAAGGTTTATAGTTCACCACAAACCTTACTGTTTTATACTTCTGTGGCTTTTCTGTCATCTCATTATATGATGATTTTCCTCCTTTGTTCTGCTAAAGTCTGGCTTGAAGGGGAAATTTCTGAGTCAACTCAGTCAACAGGCAACCTCCATAGTATGCTGTGTATATCTCTATCAGGGTTCTTATTTTATACTGGATTTAACCTTTTTGTATGCCTGTTACCCTCTCTAAGAGTGTTTGTTACCCTCTCTAGGGTTTAAGATTTGAGGAGTGGGAGTATGTCTTTATTCATCTTTCTGTCCCTGGTTTCTATCACAGTACCATTCTCTTGGTAGGCACTCTATAATTATTGAATTTTAAGAAAGCAGGAAAATAAAGAGGCAGGCATGCAAAGGTGCACTGAAGAATGTCTAGATCAATAACTTGATTACAAGTAGAATGGATGGTACATGAAAAAGTCTAGATTTAGAAGGCAAAGATTTGAACGAAACCATAAAGACACATTTTAATAAATGAATATATCAATACTGTATTCAAAGGATGTAAATGTCATTTCAAAATCATAGAAAAGTAACTAGGAAAAAAACTACTTAAAATTCTAAAATTATAATTTGTAATTATGAGTTCTGTGGTTTTATATTAGAATATATGAAGTAGACTATTGAATAAGTAATTTATAATGTTACAGTATGATCTTTTTAAGTGATTTTATATTAAACTTTTAGGACATCAATGCAAACCTGAAGAAAAAGCAGTTTCTTCTTCATAAGCCATGGCATATCAGTTATACAGAAATACCACTTTGGGAAACAGTCTTCAGGAGAGCCTAGATGAGCTCATACAGGTGGGAAACAGAAAAGTCAATTCAGTTTCATTTAGAGCTGTAATAATTTTTGTCATATCCCTTATCCCAGGCAAAGAAATATGAGGTAAAACTTGGACTATTTAGCATGTCACTGACAGATGAACAACCTTAAATTCCTGTTTGTTATACTGACAGTAGAACAGAAATACAGTGATGAAATGGTGTGGTTGAACATATTTCAGAATATTTTGTTAAAAATTAAAATTGATGATTTTACTCCTTTTTTATTTAGAATAAAGGCTTATTCTCTCTGGTTTTAATTTTTTATGTAATTATCTTTTGAGATTTAAATTGGAATTTTGAATTTATATTTCAATTTTAGAAGTTTTCTTATTTAAACAACCCAACTAAAAACATATCAAATATTTCCATTGTTTAGATATTAAATGGTCTTCAGTAAGATTTAATACAGATTAAATGTGTGTGTGTGTGTGTGTGTGTGTGTGTGTGTGTGTGTCACAGTTCTATTCTGGCTTTGTAAAATTACTGCATGTTTCCTTTTCAAAATTATTTTGTCAAGATAGTTTAAAAGGCTTTGCTTCTTCATTGTCAATTATGGTAAATGAGAATAAAGGATTCAGTTCAGAAGCTCTGGATAGCCTTAATTAAATTTTAGGTGATAATTTGTATGTTATTTTGTCTTTAATGTTCTTCCCTACAAGGATTTATGACCTTTATTTTCTCTCAGTCTCAACAGATCACCCCGCAACTTGCCCTTCAAGTTCTTCTTCAGTTTGATAAGGCTATAAATTCAGCATTGGCTCAGAGGGTCAGGAACAGAGTCAATTTCAGGGTAAGGATATTTTCCTAAATCTAGAAGCCTGATCAAGGGATATTTTGAGACCCCCTACATGATAATTAATCATAAGAGGAAGAGATGACTAATCAAGTTTTAGAACTTGTTTTGTTATAACTAAATTATTTTAAATCAGCTCTATACTAAGTTTATCCACTTAATGTAAGAGAGAGTTGTCTTTAGATTTTTTACCATTGTTGCACAAGTCAGCTGGATATTTGGTACCTGCCCTGAAGAATTACTGAGATTTCAAATGCCTACAAAAATTAAATTAAAAATGAAGGTAAGTAGTGTAATAATCCCTACGATTCAGTTGTTTCTCAAACTCTGGGCTTCACCTATTTTAGGAAATTGTACAGTTATTCCTAGTAACTTTGTGTTGCCTCCCACCTACTCTTAGATGACTCGGTTTATAAAAACCTGAAATAATGGTAGATAACCATTTATTCTGGTAGCTTGGTCTCATCATTTATACTTGCAAGAGTCATGCAAAGCAGAACAAATTCTCTATTTTGTGATGATTTTATAATAAAATCCTGCCCCATTGGAAGGCATGGTAGAACAGAAATAGTCTTACCACATTAGGATATTAGTGGAGTCCTAAAATATTATAATGTATAATGTTTGGTTGTTATCCTGTTAAAGTTAACATATGTATATGCTTGTATTGTGTTACAGGACATAATGCTAATATAGAATTAGAATATATGAAAAGAATTTACGGGCTACCTTACATTTAAGAGAACCCCAAAGATTTGGGGGTATTTTGTCTTTGTTGATGATAGAAAAAAAAATTTGAGTTCCGATCCAGGCATTGTTCTAGATACTGGTAATACAGAGATAAATAAGACAGACAAGACCCATTTAACTTAAATTTTGGTAAAGAGATGAAATCTGTATTTACTTTTCATCAATTTTACATGCCTAAAAACTAACTGGAATAAAAGACATATATAAAAGCATCTATGGGTCATTTTTATGTCTTTGAGACTATAAAATATATTTAACAGTAATAATTCTGGCAAAGTTAGTTTTTGTTTATAGAACCACATGTAGAAATCTGCCTAGTTTGCCATTTGAAACCTGACCCTGTATTTCTGAGTTGATCCATGTTAATCTATAAACTTTTGTCCATGTAGAAAATATGGTAGAAAACTTATCAGAGACCGTAGGATTCACAAGGACTAAATGGTTTTTTAGCTGCATTAGAGTAGATTTCTAGTTTAGATCTCTTTAGATAAATTTACAGGTATTATGATACTTATATTCCTCTTTCATGGAATTTTGTAAATTTCTCAATTTCTAAAAGATTTAACTATTCAGTCTTTATCAGGACTTAATTTTCCTTCCTGCCTGCCTTCCTTTCCTTCTCCCGCCCCCCCACTGCTACTGTTGTAACTCAAGTTTCATCATCCTACCCTTTACCCCTGCCTCCTTCCTCAGATACAACAGAATTAATCTCTTTTTTTAAGTCCAGAATATTCGCAAATAACATTCTGTTTAGCTTGGTGTAGTATATAACAAAGAGAATAGGGATAATGTATTAGTAATATCTAATTTTCAAAAACACATTGCTTGATTACATTTAAATTTTTTTATTTATGATTTTATTGCTAGCCCAGCAAGAAGATTAGGAACCGATTAAAAGAATAATCTTATGTAGCATGTTAATTTTTTTTGTTATAAATCCTGTATGAATTCCACATAAGTGAGATCACTGTGTAGGATGTTATAGGAAAAATAACCCTTGAATGTGTAGTAAAAACATCAAAATATATGAACTTGAATTGGATTATTCATAGAGAAAATTCACATTGATCTAGTATATATAACTAGGATTTTTAAAAAGTCATTGTGTGCATGTGAGGATTGTATGACCACAGATACAGGTAGTGGTCACTTAAACATAGTACTGAGCTTCAAACAGCAATGAAGAGCTGGGGATAGGACTTGGGAGGCCTGGGTTCAATCCCTCAGCACTGGAAGAAAAAAAATAATCAGCAATTATGCAAAATTAAAAGATTTAATGGTCAAGAAAAGTAATCTTTTAACACTGACAGTTTCCTTTTCCCTGTTTTTTGATGTTTCTCTAATGATAGGTAACTTTTAAAATGTTATTTTAATTTGTGTGTATGTGTGTGTGTGTGTGTGTGTGTGTCTGCGCTTGCGCATGTTTACATATGTAAAACATACACATTTGTGTATGCGTGTCTTTGTGGTTTTTAAAATGTATTTATTAGAGATGCATTGAGGGTACAATTTGGCTGAATGACTGCTAAAATTATTTGACCAAAGCCAAATATTATTTTATAGATGTAATATTTTTAATATAAAGAATGAATTTAATATTTTAGTTTTTATACTATACTTGAGATACTAAATAGATTGATTCTCAAAAACAATGAAAAAGAAAAATATTTAAAATTCTATACAGTAAAGGTTATTTCATGTTAGGGAATCTAGTTCACCAAATTATTCTTAAAAAAATTACATTTTGTTACCTAATCTTATGGGTTTGTTTTTTGTTGTTGTGTTTTTTTGTTTTGTTTTGTTTTGGCACTGGGGATTGAACACAGGAGGTGTTTAACCACTGAGCCACATCCTCAGTATTTTTTATTTTTTATTTTGAGACAAAGTCTCACTGAGTTACTGAAGGCCCTGCTGAGTTGCTGAAGATGGCTTGAACTTGGCAATCCTCCTGCCCCAGCTTTCTGAGTTGTTGGGATTACAGGCATGCATCACCATACCTGGCTTATGTTTTAAATTTTGGGGGCTTTTGTTTGGTTTGTTTTGGTTTTATTTGGTTGGTACCAATGATTGAACTTAGGGATGATTGATTAACCACTGAACTACATCCCAAGACCCTTTTTTATTTTTTGAGTCAGGGTCTCGCTAAGTTGCTTAGAGTCACTAAGTTGCTGAGGTAGGCTTTGAACTTATGATTCTTTTGCCTCAGTCTCCTGAGCTGCTGGGATTATAGCCATGCAGCACCACTCCTGGCTGTTGAAGTTTTCTAAAACAGTTATTGGTTCAAAGGTTATCTAGTTAATATGCTAGCTTAATTGTGTTATTTTAATCTAATTATAGGAGAGCACGTAATAAAATTGTTTCACCATCAAGTTTTATAACATTTTACTTTATTAAACCAAAGGAAGTATGTGTATTTATATTACAACTAATAGAAATTTCAACATATAATTATCTAAGTTTTTCATTCTACACTACATTTAAAATTCTGTTTATATTTGAAAATGAGTATTCATATATTAATTTTAAATCCTAGTAATATACTTTGTTCAAGTTATTGACACAGCCAACTTAGATATATTTTGTCACATTTACTTTTTTTTTTTTTTTTTGTACTGGGGATCAAACCCAGGGGCTCTTTACCACTGAGCTATATCCCCAGCCCTCCCTTTTATTTTTTATTTTGAGACAGGATCTCACTAAGTTGCTTAAGGCTAACCTGGAACTCACAATGCTCCTGTCTCAACCTCCTAAGTTGCTAGGATTATAGGTATGCACTGCCATACCCATCGATGACTTTTACCTTATATTATGTCATAAATGATTTTCCATCCATTTTTTACCACCCCACTGAAACTGCTCTTGATGAGTTTTTTTTCCCTAATTTTAATAACATACTTTGTGATAACCATTGATTATTTTGTTTTGTTTTTGTTTTTTTGAAACCTATACTTCCTAGAATTTTTACTTTCTTACACTTTCTTCTATTCCCTACCCTCTTTCTTTCAGATTTCTTTGTAGTTTTCTTCCGGTTGTCACAATAATAGGTATTCCTATTATACGACCTCCAAATACTGTCCTTGAATGATCTCATCTAGTCATGTGGTCTTAGTAAAATTGATATGCTCATGCTTCTTTACTGTCTCTTGCTGCCCCTTAATGTTCCCTTGCTGAACATCAATAAGTTAGTTTCAAACTCAGTAAGTTCCAAATTTAACTTTCCTACCAAACTGGCTTTTTTTGTGAAATTGCTCAAGGCAGAAACTCGGGAATTACCATAGATTTATGTCCCTCCATCATATCCATAGTTGTTGAGTTCTGTCAGTTCTACCTTTCAAAATTTCTCCATTTCTTTTGGTCCCACCTGATACTACTATAGTAATGCTACTTTTACCTCTCTGATTCAGCTGCCTCTAAGAGGCATTGGCTTCTAGTCTTCTGGCCTCCAGCTATATTCCCCTCAACCCATTCTTGTCATGGCCAGAAAGATTTAATCATATGATTCCTCTTCAAGTCCTTCATTGACCTCAAAGCAATGAGAAAGCAAAATTGGAATCAAGCAAAGGCTTTATTTAAGTGATCTTCATGGTCTCCTTTCCCTTAGTACCTCCTAAACTATTGTTTTCTGGAATCTCCCACCTTATTCCAAGTGTCAATCTTCTTTCCATTTCCCCACCTCTCCTCAGTAGCTCTTACTCATTCAAGATTCAACTTACCCTCTACTTTGTGAGAAACTTTATCCGCCCTGTGCCTTCCATACTCTTGAGCATCTCTGCTTTGCTCCCATCATACCCAGTAACTTACTCTTTCATAGCACTGTTACACTATATATTTGTTTTAATGCTCTCCCTGCTAAACTCACTGATGGCAGGGACCAATGCTTATCATTATAATCTCAGAGCTCCAGCAGAGTGTAGTAACAGTGATTATTCAGATTTATTTAATTTCTTAACTAGTTCACTCACAGCCATCACTGTTTCATTGACCATTTTCACTTCATACATAACATATTTTAAATTGAATCCAGCTATTAAAAATAATACCTCAAAGAACATTTTTTATGTTTAATACTTTTCCTGAACTAAAGATTTTAGGAATTTGTCTTGTTTCATACTAAATTTTAATGGGTGTGTATGTCTGTATACATCAGGGTTGGGTGGGGGTGATTTTTGTTTTGTTTTGTTTATGGTACTGAGCATTGAACTCAGGGGTACTTGACTACTGAACCATATCCCCAGCCTTGTTTTGTATTTTATTTAGAGACAGTTGATTAGCTTCTGGCCTTTGCTGAGGCTTGCTTTGAACTCATGATTCTCCTGCCTTAGCCTCCCTAGCTGCTGGGATTATAGGCATGTTTGATGTCTATTGCAGCTTGACCACACTCTATAAGAAATGTTTTTTTTTTTTGTTTGTTTGTTTTTTTTTAATATTCAGGTATACCTTTACGAGACAAAAAAACTTTGTAGAGTTATCAGTTGCATAAGACAATGTTGAATTAATAGTGGCTAATACAGTGATACATATATGAGCTAAGTCACAGGATTAAAATTTATTTAGTGTCTCTAAGAAATCCTTGCTTTTGTACAAATTAGAAGAATTAATATACACAGTAAAATAGGTTTTAAAAAATGTTTACCAAAAAATTCACATGGACTTTCATAATTTAGCCACATGAGGGCAGTAGAAATATAAATTTAGATTTTCATACCACTTATTTACTTTCAGGTAATTTGCAGACCTTTTTATAGTGCCAGAAATAGTCCAATTAAAATGATTTTTAACTCTTAGCAAATTTATCTAGGTTTTCCTTTCATTTACTTGTTTTTTAGATAGATAGGTTTAAAATTAAGGAAAATCTTAAGCAGCTAAGCATTAAACATATTATGTTCTTAGTAGCTAAGTTCTCTTAAATTGCTTTGGAGAAAAATATGAAGGGAAAAAAAATGACACTTCCCTGTGTGTTTTGTTTTAAAGGGCTCTCTAAATACATACAGATTCTGCGATAATGTGTGGACTTTTGTATTGAATGATGTTGAATTCAGAGAGGTGACAGAACTTATTAAAGTGGATAAAGTGAAAATTGTAGCCTGTGATGGTAAAAGTAAGTGTTTAACTAATTGCTATTTGAAATCTTTTTTTTATGAGTCTTTAGACAATCTTCATATACTCAAAAAGTTTATAAGGGAAAACAGCAAACTAATCAACTCCCAGTTAAAAGACCTGGCTTCTGTCTCAGTTAGGTTCTGGATTCCAAATCTCAGTCCTCTTACTGATTTTAGGTGTGTGTATACATTTCACATGACACAAGACTACTTACACAGATTAAGGAAAAAGAAATTATTAAGTTTTTCTTCTTCACTTCAGTTGCAAGTTTTAAGTAATTATCAGGTTTTCAAAACCACCTTTCTCTTTAAGGATGTGTTATTTAATGTTGACAATTTGTCCTAGGGTTTCTATGTTGCTAGATACCCATACACTTTGTATTTTAGAAGTTCGTTATTTAAAGCACATTAAGAACCTTGCGGCTATAATGATAAATCCATTCCTCTTATCTGTTTGTCTATGCAAGTAAATGTTCCACTGCAGACCTATATTCTTGTTCTGATTCTTAAATATTTCAGAAGCTGTATATCTCTGCTCTCTGTTCTATGATTACATATTTCCTTTTTGCTAATTGTATTTTAAATATGTACATACTTATAATCATTTGTGTTTAAAGCACTTAGCTGCTCAATGTATATATGTCAAGATATACTACTGTCATGTATATCTAAAAAGAACAAATTTTAAAAATGAAAAAAAATTGCATAAACAAGTATGCAAATTTTTAGAAGAATAATGTTTACATAATCAAGGTAGGGTGTAGACTGACTAGTAAATTATATTGTCTTCAATGAATTCTCAGTCTATCAAGGAAAACTTTTGTCCATGAAATGGACATACATTTTATGATGTTTGTTAACATGTGCTTAATGTTAATCAAAAATAGGTTTTGGGGTTTTTTTGGTAATATTTTTTGTTATGTCAGTGCCCCCCAACAATTAATAAATCTCAACACTCAAAAAATAAAAAATAAAGCAACTAACTGTTCCTGAAATTAAATAGAAAAGACTAGCACTCTCCAAAAATGGGGGCGTTTTTATTTTTTTTATATATGTATTTGTTTTTATTTTGGTACTAGGGATATAACCCAGGAGTTTTTAACCACTGATTCACATACCCAACCCTTTTTATTTTTTTGAGACAGGGTCTTGCTCAATTGCTTAGAGCCTCACTAAGTTGCTGAGACTAGACTCAAACTTGGAATCCTCATGTCTCAGCCTCCCAAGTCACTGGTATTATAGGCATGTGCCACCACACTCAGTACAAGACAGGTAGTTGAGAAGCAAAAAACCAGAAATGTAGAAAGTAATAGCCTTATTTCTTGGGTTATGGGTTGGGATTTTCATTTTACATACTTTAGATTTCAAAAGAAGTACCTAATCACTGAAAAGAATTATAGAGAATCCACATAAGCACATCAAAGAAAAACATCAATAACATCACCTCCTTTTATAATTCATGTATGCACTATAGATACATTTGTAAATTTAACATTTTCCACACACGTTTAACTGTTCTCTTCAACCCGATATCTGATGGCTGCATAAAATTATACCTTCAGCCCTGTTTTTTAAAAATAGCCTCTGGATGTCAGGAAATCTCTGAAACTAGCAATGTTACATTGACTTGTACTGTTCAGGTTAACTAGGAATAATCATTCTAAGAACGAAGGACGTAGTTGACCTCTTAATACAGTCATTAGATAATTAACATCTTTTGTTTTGAGGAGCAGTGTTATTGTATATTTGATATTATATATTTTATTTTTTTTATTTTTCTGGTTTATTATCTTCTGGATCACAAGATAAATATGTTTCTACATTTCAGATAATGTGTATTTTTTCATATTTTACTTGACTATGGAATTTGGCAATTAATTTTGTAATCCTAGGCCTTTGTCAAAAGGAGTTGATGTACACCAGCACTGCTCAGTAGAACTAATGATGAAGATGTTCTATGTCTCCATTTTCTAATAGCCCCGCTTGGCTGTTGAGCATTTAAAATGTAATTGGCACAAATAAGCAGCTTCATATTTTAATTTTATTAGCTAACTTGAGTTAATTTACATGTAAATAGTCATATATAGCTAGCCAGTGGCTATCCTATTGAACAACATGAAGGTAGACTTATAGAGTAACAACATAGTAAGTAATACCATAGCTTAGAACCAAAAAAGTAAAAAAGGCATCTGAGAAGAATTAATATCAAAGAATCCATGTATATAGGTATGTGTTTTGTTCACAGGCATTTCTGTCTGGTGGTCCTAAGAATGTGTTAGTCTTGCTTAAAAATGCAAGATTATTTGTTTCTCCAAACTTCAATGGATAAAAAGTAGCAAATCGCCCTCATTTTATCACAGTGACTTCTGAGGAGCTTCCCTCACAGCAAAGTGTAGTAATTATCTTCAACAACAATAAAAAAGAGAGCACTTATGAGAAGCTTAGATTGTATTCCCTTTGCTGTATATCAGCAGAAAAGAAATATTTTTTTTTACCCAAATTAAAATATAGTTTGGCATTTACAGGTAACTCTGTACATTTAAATAATTAAGAAAATGCTGTTCTTCAGTAATGCCAGATAAATAAGGTGCTACTATAAAGTAAGTCCATTTTATTCTTAAAGTTAGCTTTCTGAAATAAAGTTGAGTTTCTAATACAGAAACAGAGGAAAAAAAAATAGCTAGTTTTTGATCTGCTGCTCACTGGGAAGACAGAGGACCTGAAAAACATGTGGTTATGTAACAGCTATGTGAACCAAATATAGTACAGCTTGCCTTTCTCTCTAGCATAAACATGGAGAGCAAAGTGTTGTCTTTTTCTCTGTCTTAAAAGAAAATTGTTGACATTTTCAAGGCACTTCCGTTGTCAGCTTCCCTCTTCAGCTTAGCCTCCTTCTCTTTGCCCCCAAAGTACCACCACCATTAGTTCTCTTTTTTTTTTAAATCAGTATTCTTAAAATATTTAGATTTAAAAGTAAGTTCTTTCTTGAATTTACTCTTTCTCTCTGTTTCCTAGATACTGGCTCCAATACTACAGAATGAATAGAAAAAAAAATGACTTTTTCAGGCCATCTTCTGTTATTATTCATCACTTTTTGAAGAGAAGCAAAGAAGAGACTTTTTTTAATTTATTCTAGCATTGCATAAATGACTACACTGTACTGTACTATCAGAGAATTCCAGCAAAAAGAAGCTTATAACTATATTCTCTTACATTACCTTTATTATACAGCATGAAGAAACGTACCTTTTTTTTAATGACAAATCAAAAATTGTTGCCTTCTTAAGAACATTCTTTAATAAACTCATTTTAAAACTCAATGTGAATAATTAGTGGTGGAGCTGTTTCAAATAGACATTGTGAAGTTATTAGACAAACATTTTTAAAAAGCACCATATTCCTTACAAATAACTTAGAAAATATAGTCATTTCAATAAAGTCATATTAGTTTTGCAGTTGTAACTTTATCTGATGCATCAGCGGGGCAAAACTAAAATCTGAATGGAATTTTACTAAGAAAATCCCCTTTTTTTTTTGTCTTTTCCTTTTGGTACTTGGGATTGAATCCAGGGGTATCTACCACTGATAGCTTTTCTTTTTTAGTTTGAGACAGGGTCTCACTAAGTTGCTCAATGCCTCACCAAGTTGCTGAGTTGGCCTCAAATCTGAGTTTCTCCTTTCTCATCCACCTGAGTTGCAGGGATTACAGATGTGCATCATGGCACCCAGCCGAAACTTCCTTTTTTTTCTTTTTTCTTTTTTTTAAAATATTTTTTAGTTGTACATGGACACAATACCTTTATTTTGTTTATTTTTATGTGGTACTGAGGATCGAACCCAGTACCTCACCCATGGAAGGCAAGCACTCTACTACTAAAGCCACGTCCCCAGCCTGAAACTTCCCTTTTTTAAAAGTATAAAACTAATCATTGATGAGAGAAACTTAAATACAATTAGATTTGGAAAAGTTAAATGATCTCAAAAACCTATTCCAAACAACATAAATTAGTTTCTAAATTATTTCTTGGAACTGGCCAAATTGATCAAGTTTCATACATTTTTAAATGAACTACATCTGACCAACTATTAGACTTCAAATAAAAAGTCCTACTAAAATGTGTGGCATTTTTTTTTTTTTATATATCTTTGTTTATGTGAAGGAACGAAGTTTCCCTTGTTAGTCAAAGTAGGAAAATACAATGAAGAATGAGGTATTTATTTCTTAAAAAATCAGGCTCCAGGTAATTGAGTGACTAGAATTTAGCAGCTGACTATAGATGAATCGAGACCAATTATTTTAAATTTTAAAAGAGTTGGCTCTCTATTATTTTGTAAGAATAGGATTTTGATGTTCTCTATTCTGTGGTTGACCCCATTTCATCTGTAATTAAACATTTGTTTAACCAACTGCAAAGGAATGAAAAGTCACCTTTTGAGAAGAGTTGGTAGTAATATTTGGCAAAATAGTTTCTTTTACCTATTTAAATGTTAAACAGTTCTTTATTCTACACATAGTTCCCTTTTTTCAGATGGGGGGAAAAGTAGGTTATTTATAATGTCATTCTTAAATACCCAAAGCTAACATTTGGCTGCACAGAAATGGGACTTCTTTATAAAATAATAGCCAGCATTACTGTTCTATAAGAGACTAAGTGCTATATGTATTTCATATATTCTTCTGAGTAGTCTTGACTATTACTTTGGAAAAAAGTTTGTTCCATTTTTACAGATAAAGAATAAAGTTATCCTCTCATGACCCCAGTGATGTGGAAGACAGGAGGATCATTCAAGGCCAGCCTCAGCAATTTAGCAAGACCCTATTGCCAAAAAAAAGGAATGGGCATGTAGCTCCTTGATAAGTGCCCTGTGTTCAGTCCTCAGTACCAAAACCAAAAGACAGGTAAAAGACACTTTTAATTACAGAAACAAAGATAATGGATCTTACAGACTTGTTAAAAATTACACAGCCCGGGACAATAACACCATCTTTAATAAGAGTTTTTACCTCCACCTCACTCCCATTACGATAGCTACTATCAAAAAAGAAGAAAAGTAAAAATGCTGGTGAGAATGTAGAGCAGTAGAACTCTTGTTCACTATTTCAGGTGATGTAAAATGCAACTTCCACCACAGAAGGGGCACCTTGGGTGCTGGTGCTGTTCTCTAGGGGACTGGTTACGCTGCTGTGTTCATAAAACATTGTGCCATACGTTTGGGATTTTGTACTTTTTTACATGTATATTTATATCAGATAACATGTTAATTGAAAAAGGTGGGCATAGTGGCATGCACACACCTGTAATCCCAGGGACAGGGACTGGGATGTGGGGGCTGAGGCAGGTAGATCACAAGTTCAAAGTCAATCTCAGCAACTTGTTCAAAATCAAAGCAACTTAGGCTCTATCTCAAAAAGTAGTGGGATGTGGCTCAATTCAAACCCTAGTACCAAAAAAGTTCCTTTAGTAAAAAAGCAAAAGAACTAAATTTCACTGCCACATCCACACCACCACATACAACTGATCTCATTCACTCTGCTTTCCATCCTATTAATGTGGGCCAACTCTGTGCTTCCATCGAAGAAAAGGCTTTCTTCCTGTGCATTGATCATCCCTGTCTTCTTTATAAAGGTGTTAACATGGCAAGCCTCTCATCTCATCCCCCATCTTTTCCTCCAACTATATCTTTCCCATCAACATACAGACATGTTACCGCTTTTCTAATTGTCAAGACAACTTTTGTCTTAACCTTCTGTTATGGTACTTTTTTTTTTTCTCTTTTTCTTCCCTGAAAGTAATACTCCTCAAATGATTTATCTGTACTCACTGAATCCAGTTTTATTCCAACATTCTCTTTGACTCACCTCCAATCAGGTGATGTTATCAAGGTCACCTCCACATTGTTCAAAATAATAATCGTTTCATCCTTACCTTAAGTGATTCCCAGCATGTTCTGTTTTTAGTCATCACTCCCTTTTCTCTGAAATGCTGTCTCCTCTTAACCCAGAATGCCACCCTCAATAGATTTCCATATAACACACTAGCTGGTCCTTTTCAACTTTCTTTTGTTGGTTTCTCATCTCTCTGACCTCTGCATTTTGGAAAGTGCCAGAATTCATCTGAGGGCCTCTTCTATGTTGACTCCTTTGTGGCTCAGCTATGGTTTGGATACAGTTTGAGTGTGTCCTCTAAGTGTTCGCATGTTGGAAGCTTGATCCCTATTGCGGTGGGTGGTAGAATCTTTAAGAAGTGGAGCATAATGGGAGGTCACTGGGCACTCCCCCCAGAATTAATGTGGTTCTTGTGACACCCTCTGTTAGTTCCTACTAGAGGGTTGTTTTAAAAGTATAAGATTAGGCCCTCCCCTCTCTGGCCTTCCTGTCTTACTGTGTGACCTCTCATTCTCACTTGTGTTCCCAGCATGATGCCATCCACGATGATGTGATATAGCCAAGGGGACCCTCATCAGAGGCTGCATTTATGGGGCCATCTAATTTTGTTCTTTATAACTCTAAAACTGTGAGCTAAATTAACCCCTTTATAAAGTATCCAGTCTCAGATATTTTATTATAGCAATAGAGAATGGACTAATACAGGCACTCATCCAGTTTCATGACTTCATGTGATCTGTAAGCTGATAAATATCACATAAGCACTACAAACCAGACTTTCCTGAATTGATATTCCTCTATACATCTCTACTTGAATGTCTGATGGACATCTCCAATTTCACATGTTCAAAATCAAAATCCTTATCTTCCCCTAAAAAGCTACTCTTTCTTCACAAAATTCTCGTCTTAGTTAATGGCAACTTGAAACAAGACAAAACCCTTTGAGTTATTTTTGACTCCTCCATCTCTCATAAACAAACTCAATCTGCCAGCAAATCCTCAAACTAAATCTTCAAAAATATTTTCAAAATCTGACCGCTTCCATAATTTCTGCTACTACTTTGGTCTAGGACACTTGTATAATTCCTGTATTATGGCCACAAACTCCAGATTGTCTCCTTGCTTCCACTCTTCACTCCCAACCAGATTATTAGTGCAGCAGCTAGTCAGTCATCCCCTTAAAATGTTAATTAGATCCTCTGATCAAAACCCTCCATTGGGTCCTGTTTCACTTGGAGAAGATAAAAAGTCCACATGATTTACAGAGGCCTTCACAGTGTCCCTCCACTGTATCACCCTCTTAACTCTTCCTTCACTCTGTTCCATTTACATTAGCTTTCTTGCTGTTCCTGAAACATGGCAGGTCTGTTCCTGCTTTAGGGCCTTATAAATCTTTCCTCTTGGCCAAGAGTGCTCTTCCCTCCTTTATCCTCACGGATCATTCCTTTCATCTCTTTCAGAACTTTGCTCGAATGTCACTTTTTTATTGAGGTCCCCTTTAACCACCTTATTTAAAATTTTAAGCATCCTTTCTCCCCACCTCAACTTCCCAAAGTCCCTAACACTTCTTTAATTTCTCTCTACACTTCTCTTCTAATAATTATTTATACTCGGTTTACTGCTCATATGTGAATAACATGAGTGTGGGAATTTTCATGTTTTGTTGACTGCTGTATCCCCTGTGTCAAAAACTAGGTGTGGTATATAGTAAGAGTTCAATTCATATCTGTGGAAAGAATGTATGAATAAATTATTTCATTGCTTGTCAGTACACTAAGCTTCATAAAGGCAAAACCCGTATCTTATTCATCTTCATGGTAAATGACTGCCTAAATGGAAGAATAAGAATAGATCTTTGGGTCAATTAAGATAAGTGGGCAAGGTGTTTATTATTCTCTCCATTTTTAATCAAAATGGTTTGACTTCTCCAACTATGTCTTGTGGCCCAAAGTTATCAACTGTCTTTTCTTCCTGTTAAAAATTTTTTACTTCACAAAGAGAGCAAAGATTACAATGATCAGTGTGTGCAACAAAAATAAGAGTTATTAAAAGAAGACTTTAGTTATTAAAACTAGATGTGGTGGCACACACTTGTAACCCCAGTAACTTAGAGGCTGAGGCAGGAGAATTCTACATTTCAGTCCAGCCTAGGCTACTTAGCAAGACCCTGTCTCAAAATAAAAAAGGACTGGGGATGTGGCAAAGTGTTAAAATGCCGCCTGGGTTTAATCCCCAGTCTCTAGTACCAACAAAAAAAAAAAGGAAAGGAAGAAAGGTATAAATCAATTTAAACCTTTAACGATGATACAAACCCACTTGCTCAATTCATTACAATATTTGTCCTTTCAGAGAAAGATTGAAAGAAGCAGGTATGATTCCACAGGAAGGAAAAAAAATCAACATATGTGCTGGTTTAACTGTAGGAATTCCAAAATACACTAAGCAAACAGAGAAATGTAAGTCTTATGATATGAAGAACTTATATTATTAAATGAAGAGCACTTTCTATTCACCTGAATATATTTTTAGAGAAAATTTCAGTGCTTGGAAAATTGCTGCAACTCCCTGTATCCTGCGTACCCCCTCCCCGCCCCACCACACACACACACACAATCCAAATGACAAGTTCACATGTTGATTTTTTAAATTTATTTATATGAGGAATTATAACATTTCACATGAAAGTTTTAAGTTGACTATGTGGCCAAAGACCTGAGTTCTTTTTCTCAGAATAAGTGTACTTAAGGATGCTTTTCTGTCCACTTCCCACAGTGGTACTTCCATCCACCTCAGAGGAGAGCTGAGGAACATCATACACGTCAGTAGTTACCACTGCTGGCAACAGACCTCACAGGGCACAAACACTGCACTTGTAACTATCCTTCAGCATCTCCACAGTGGGACTGGGAACAGGTAAAGAGGACTCAGTATTGCAAAGCAGGTAAGTTGGGGATGATGATGCCCACTACCAATGGAGAAACCACCTTACAAAAAGGAATCATTAACATACATCAAAATTTCAGAGTCACACACAGGAACTACGTGAGAGGTACATGGGCTACAGACGAAGCTGACTGCTGATTAAGAGAAACCTTATTTAAATCACAATCAGAAGTGTAGAAACACATTGATGACGTTATGACATATTAATGGGAGTATTCAAATTACACAAATTAACTTGAATATAAAAAGCCTTTTTGGAACATACTATATGCAGATCAGCTGTGCTATCTTCAAAGGCCACTGTCTTTTTTATAGTATCACTATATTTTTGTAGTACCCCTTGCCCATTACAATGACACATAGCCAGCAATTATCTCCAGAGTTTCAGAAAGGAAACTGTTTCCCTAAGTAACATTTTCACACATCATTGTTATCTCCCCACAATAAAATATATATATACACACTCTGCAATATCACAAAAAGAACACTTCCATTCACATAGTTAAAAAAAGGGAGTTTTGACTGAAGAGGCTTACACGTGGAATAGTCAGATATCCTTGTTTAGCTTGATTGTCCTTATTTATTTTTGCTTCCCATTATAATTAACAGCACAGTGCCCTCCCTACTAAAAATGTGTAACAATATATTATATGCAACTTTATCTAAATGACTATTACCTGTTATGAAACATTCTTTGACTGTGAAGCTGGCAAAATTAGTGCCATGATTTTCTCATAAGGACATGAGTGGTCAAACCATTTAAAAATTGCCCCACCTTTTCCCTGGTAGAGAAGTTATGAATTTGGTAATGTAAACAAAACAAGTGGTCTCAATAATGAAAGAATAGCTCTGTTCCTCTATTTTTTTTCTTTCTCCACATTATTTTGAATATGCTATTCAAACAGCTTGTTGCCAAGACCGTTTTGGGATAATTAATGGAGGCTCTCTTGCCAGCCACTACAAATTTTAAATGACACCAACAGTTATGAGAAAATTCTTACACATTTTATCTATTTACATTACTTCTGGCTTCTTAGACAAAAAATAGAGGAAATTCTCTGAATCAGGAGCTATTCATTTTTAAATTAACAGTACTAAAGGGAAAGTTATCTTTCCATTAACACCCCCCAAGCCTAGACTTATTAGGAACAGCCTTTCCTTAAAGTTCAAAACCTGACACCAGGTATTCAGCTGAAATCCACAGTCCCCTGACACACTCCTCCTTTATCTCCAAATAACACTGGTTCTTATCCTCCCTGTGTTAGAATCAGTATAGGAACTGTTGGAGAAGAGTCAGCTTTCGCCTAAGGCAGCAATTTGCAAGGGAACAGGTCTACATACCCACACTCTAACAGTAGTCCCCTTATCCTAAGGGATGCCATAGATTCCCAAGCCCTGGACTCCCACCCTTCATTGTCCCAGCAATTATAGCATGTTTGCACATGTTCCAGCCTCACAGGTAGCACAACAGTGTATCTTACAGTTCCGTCCCATAAATGGCCTTAAAACGTAGATATTCTTCTAAACACTGAAGAGCATTATCGTCTACCTTTGGGTCAAACTTGTTGGCCAACAGGTGATGGTTTTGAAGCATCCAATGCAGATCCCCAGCACCATAAATACAGATAGTCCGCTGGTGGATTCCAGAGCAAGGTTCATAAGATGCCCCCTTATTGATATCTCCCTCATGTGCCTGCCACTTGATTAGCCTGGCAATGGAAATCATGTCAGAAATGTCATACTTGTGGTTTAAGGGAACAGAGCCAGGCATCCATGAGGCCCGCTGAAGGGTAGCCCAGAGGTGTTCATCAGGGCTATAGGTGTCTTTTACCCATTCGATCAGTTGTTGGGATTTAGGGTTCGTTAAGACATGCTGAATGAAGTCTCTAGAAGCCACAATATAAGCATTCCCAGTGAACATGGTTAAATTATTAGGGGGAGGATCCTTTTTCTCATTAGTTATATACAATATGTCTTTCACCACATAGTGATATTTCCAGCGTCTTTTTTTAAACTCAGTAGGTATCTCTGACTCCATACTGTTCTTCCCATTCAACATCTTGAGGGCCTGGACCATCTCAGCATTGGTCTTTATAGGAAAGTCTGTCCCACATGTATTTAGGAAGTATTTCCATGGCACTGGGCTCTGGAGCAAATCTTCCATACAGTTCAGGTCAGCCTGAACCCTGGACCATGAGGCATAAACCACCCGAACCAGCTTACTGGCTACAAAGACATTTGGGAAGCATGAAGTAATCGCATGGATTGCCTCTTTGAACGTTTCTGGGGACTTCTGATCCACATGGACACAGTATATATTCTGAGGGGCATACACAGCCCGCAGCAGCCTTTCAAAGTTTTCAATCTTCTCATGAACTACCATAGAGTATGCAATAGGGAAATCTAACTCTTCTTTGCTCAGTGGGAACTGTATGAACTTCCTTGTAGCCTTAAAGTGCTCACAGTCTCTGGTCAGGCGAAGGTAGTCAATATCATTGAAAGGCTCCCGTTTCTTCTTGATCTCCAGATTATTCAGAATGGCCTGGATCACTGCTTCCCGGTCCCCTCGGGTGATCCCAGAACAGTTGATGGACCTCCTTGCTGGGAGCTTTAGGGACTTGTACAACTTATCCCTACAGTATTGGCTTTGAAATTCTTTGGAGTCCAGATCACACTTCAATCTGAAAGAAAGTCTCAGAGCAACAACGGCCAGCAGCATATAACCACCAAGGGCCCATAAGTGATAATGCCGGAAGAGTTTCCTCCATGAAATCATTTTCACAGGATGAGAGACAGAGTTTGTGTACAATGGAGGAGGAGGTGGAGGAGAGAGGACTCCTTGGACAAAACAAAATGTCTCCAATTATAAATGAATCATGAACATGTTCCCAGCAATGTCAAGTGCAACTCCAAACTGATGGCAAAAATATATTTCTTCTCTGGTCAAATATCCTCATTACACACATGCCTAGGAGCCTCTTACAGCTGGCTTCTTGTGGAGACCTATATCCTGATCCCACAACTAGCTGACCACACCAGGATCAGGATCCAGCTCCACCTCCACTTCAGGAGAGAGAAAAGGAAAGAGAACTAAGCATTCTATGACATAAAGGTATAATTAGTAGGAGGAAGTCCCATCTTTCATTCCTTATTCTTCCTCCCACCCCTGACTACCCTAGAATGTACCTCTTATCTGAGGTCTAGAATTTCCAGTAAGTCTGGAGACAAAAATCCATGAAATTCAGACTCATAGCCTGCCCCAGTTCTAGATATCTAAAAGTCCTCTTAAAAGTAAAAACTACATTTCTTGTTTCTATTTGGCAATTTGTATATTAAGATACTTTTCACCATATGTACTTCATTGGCCACATATTGAACCTAGGCAACCTTTTTAAAAATGTGCTTAAAGTAATACAATTTGATATTATCCCAAAAATGGTATGTAATCTTTCAGGTAATCCATCAAATTTAAAATATATCTATACACAGGGACAAACAGCTGTGTATATACAATATTTAATGAATGTCCTCAATGAACCAGAAATCTCTTTACATTGTCCTATTTAATCTTCACAACTAACCTGAAAATGTAATATTAATAGGCCTCTTTTTAAATGGAAAAACAGAAAATAAATAGCATACATGCTATAAGAAGCAAATATGGGACTTCCTTAGTATTTTTTGCTGCAAGTCTAATATTTTCTCAACCAAATCACAGCTACCTTTTTAATATAATATAGGGCACTGAGTACCACTAAAGAAAACCAGATATTGCAGGGGGAAAATCTCTAAAAGGACAGAAACAAAATGTAATGCAATCTTTTTTCTTTGTTGCATCTCTAAGCACAAGATTTTACCCTGTTTAGAAGTAACTTTTATGGGAAGCTAAAGAAAGGAAAAATTAAAAGAAAAGCTCACCTTTAATAGCTTCTTTCCTGCTTAAGGAAGGATGTGATCCTGTTTTCAAGTGAAGACAGGTTGGATTCCATGGAAGCAAATGTAGACACCATATTCCCTGGTCTTTTTCTAACCTCCAAAATATGTTTTCTGATATTCACAAGATGTCCAAGACTGATGCAAATTCTTCTAGGATCTCTGCAAAGTAGAGCAGCAGGTGACTCTATCACTCACCTTTTGGCTTCCTACTCTCAGATAAGGAAAGAAGCTTACATAAATCAGTCAAGAGCAAATTCTCAATCAGGAGTCATCTAGGCATGTGAGTAAGGCAGGAAAAATATGTTAGTAATATCTGAGAAAGCAGATGTTTGATCAGAACAACCCAGTTTTTACCTGTGCTCTCCTGTCATGAAACTATTCCAAAGAACCTATCACTGCTCATACAAGAACTTAAAAGCATTTCCCTCCTCACCCAACAAGGAACCATAGAAACACACAGGTGTGCCCCAGCCTTCTTTTGTTAGGGAGTGTCACTCCTCATGTTAGGAGTGCATGATTGAGACACTAAAAAAAAAAAAAAAAACCTTCAAGGACTTTTTTCTATTGTTATTTTACTAAAAATTTTTTTAAAAATCAATGAAAACCAGAGTCCTTCAAAATTGCTTCATTAAGAAAAAAATCCCATTTACCTAAGATGACTATTAATAATCTGCATGTTGTAGACATACCTACAGAGTCCAGAATGTGCTTCTCCCTCACTAATTTCTGAGGTCTGGGGGCCTGAGGTTCTTGGCCATTTAAAGAATGGATTACACTATGGGTTGCTGGATTCAGTGAGAACCCTATGGGGCAGTTTTGGCAACAGATGTGGAAAATACTTTCTTCAAAGCTGTTGATATTGTTCCCCCACCACCACCTGCCCCATTTCCCCCAACTACCACTCCACAAAAGCTGCATCCTTGGCCAAGATATTTGAATTGAAGAAGTTAAAGAACCTGACCAGGTATAAAGTAGATAACTGCAAAAGTAGGAAGAGGTGACAACATTCAATTATTTGGGCAATAGCAACTGTTGGAAGCAGCTACCACTCAGATTGGAATTAGGGACAAGTTGGAAATTACCAAATTTAAAATTTGAGGAGGGTCCCCAAAAGCAGAAACTCAGACATCTGAGGAAAATACTCTGCTCAACTAGTGCTGAGGGCCCCTGAACTGAGATCCAGGCCTCTGGGAGGTCGCTGGTGTCGTTACTATAAACCGACTTTGGAGCAGATACAAACTAAACAAGAGCACCGTTGACAAGGCTGCTCAGAGACACCGGAAGTAGCTGGGGCCGGAAGTCCCTCCTCCAGCCTGGCAGTCTCCCTCGCAGCGCCCCCTGTAGACTGACTTGTTAAGGCGCCATTGGCAAAGTTTTCAGGTTCTCCTGGAAATAGAACCCAGAGAGACACGCTTCAGCGCTTCGTCTGAAGACAAGACTGCAGTAATGGAGGTGAGAATTCCTTCTTCCTAAGTGACTTGTTCACACCACCCCTGGAACTCTCCAAGTAGGAACCTCCGTTGGTCTGTTTTGTTTTGTGTCCTTTGCCCGTTCCTAATTGTAGATGAACCACGGCGAGGACAAGGGAGTCATGTAGGGTCATGGACGCCTCTATTCTTCATTGGCTCCAGCCAGCAGCCAATATTCAGATCCTCCGTCACTCTCCATGACTGAACCACAAAATCCCTGGGCAAGCTTGATTAAAGGTAAGAACCGTCTCCAGAATTCAGGTCTAGGAAGATCCCTCCAGTATCTTTGGATCTGACTTTTCTTTGATGGTCCCCTCTAATTCCACCTTCTTTCCTATAAAAACTGCACCACAGAGTCCTTCAATAAAAAGAGAATGCTCTTTGATTATTTTATTTTTAAGATAACCAAAATAGGAATTCACTCTTATTTGTAAAATACATGGTAGTATAACTAACAATTTGTGGGAATATTTTTTAAAACTAAACTAAAACCAAATGTTAGTAACACCAGGTGCATGTTAGTAGAGATAAGTGTGGGTTTGGCAGAATAAAGGTGGATCTGAATCCTGGCTCTGTGTTTTTTTGTTTTTCCTAAATGTGTGATCTTGAGCATATTCTTAGGTCAATCTGTGACTAAATCACGAGCTAATAATTAGGAGCTAAACTAATACCTATTCTGGAGTATTGTTATGAAGAGTAAAGAAGATAATACATAGGAGGGACTTGGCAGATGTTCTGGGAAGACTAGAATTCTAGTGCCTATGACTGTATGTGCTGAGAGGGAACAAGGATAAAGAACACGACCTGGAAGCTGACCTCACAAAGTTAAAGACTATATAACAAAATAAGTAAAAAGGTACATTTAGTAAATTCAGCTTAAAATGATTAGATCTTTGCTGCCTGGCTCCTCCTCTGACCCTTTTGGGACTATTGGGTCCTCTGAATCTCTTAAGGTTGACACCAGCTTCATGCTGGCTTCCCTTGGATTCATCCTGATGACCCCGGCTTGGTTTCTCTTTTCCTTACAATTGAAACTCGTAGACCTGCCCTCAGATGTACACAGATATATAATTTAAAGTTATCTGCCCAACAGATAGGCAGAACCCAGGACCAGTAGACAAGGACTTAGAAGTCTGGGCAGGAAGAATTTGCTATTGCCAAACCAGCATCATAGTAGAAGACATTGTGAGAAGACTCGCTTCCTTACACTCCCTGTCTGGTTTCATGTTGCCTTTACTTTGGACAATTGAGGGAGGCGAATGCTGTCATCTTTTCAGTGCTTGGGCATTTAAATATCTTCATGTAGTTCCTGAACTCTTGGGGAAGTTTGCCTCCAGATTCATCTAGCTCTGCCTTTGGTCCTCAGCAGGGATAAAGGAACTGGAACAAAAAAGAACTGCTTGTGGGTCAGGTCATGGTTATCAAGGGTCATGCGTAACAAAGGCAGTAACCATTAGAGAAGAGACCATGACTCAGAGGCAGTAAGTGAGAATAAATAAGCAGGAAAACCAAGTTAATGTATTGCTGGTTAAGCCGGAACTGAGCTTGGGAGAGACTGAAGGTACTAAGGGAGATGAGGGAGGAGGTATTTTGAACTTTGCCCTTACTTAATTTTCTAAAATAGGGCTCTTGGCAAAGATGGAACTGTTAACTTTGGACACAGTGATTAACAGACCCAAGATGATCAACTTCGTTCCTAAGCTTGGTTATAAAATGAAGAGTATGGTCTATTCCTATTTACTAAAAAACAGGGGTCCTCCGTAGTTCTTCCTTAGAGTTCTACCTGCTTCTATGCATCCAAAGCTCCCCTCATCCCATCCTGGACACACTCTACCAGAAAGGAAAAAAGAAAAGAAAAAATTCTACAGAACTCAATAGTTTCTGTTGTTATTGTTGCTTGGTACCAGGAAACCAGGGATTGAACCCAAGGATGCTTAACCACAGCCATAGCCCCATCCCTTTTCATTTTTTATTTTGAGGCAAGGTCTTACCAGGTTGCTTACAGCCTCACTAAATTACTGAGGCTGCCTTTGAACTTTTGATCCTCCTACCTCAGCCTCCCAAGTGATGAGGATAATAGGCGTGAACCATCATGCTCAGCACTCAATAGATTCTTATTCACGAGTGCTGAGGAAACTTGTGAAGATAAGAAAGAAGATGATCTCTAATAACACAATCCAACTTACTCTCTCTGCTCACCTTCCCAAGCAAGATCAGTCATTTGCCGACTCGTAAAGGGAGCCTTATTCCTCTCACTCCGCACCATCATGGATGGTGCTCCACTTTCTGCCAAGGCTGGCTGCCAGAGTCTCAGCTTCCCCTGCTGCTCCTGGGTGCCACAATCAAGCAGGCAGCCAGGTCATGCCATTTCCATCTTCCTACCCCCACACTCATCAAAATAGACTCCTCCTTATGGTGGTGCCATGGGCTCCCTGAGGGTGGGATCTGTGTCTGGCCTGCCTTTGCCTTATCCAGTGATCAAGCAAAAGAAAATGCAGGTGGCAGATCCACCATGAACAGTTCCTGAATGAGCAGCCACCTCAGTGGCCCTGTGAGGGTCCTCTAAGCACTGGAGTCTTGGAAATATGGTTTGTAGTTAGTCATAGAAAGAGGCTTTCTGAAGTAAACTACACACAAAAAAAATGTGATCCACAGAGCTGAAGCTAATTAAAATCCAAATAGCATTAAAAGGATTAATTTTGCTTAACAAACATTCTAGGAAGTAGCCTGAGATGGAATTTGGAGGTAATGATAAGATTAAAGTGCATCCTATTGTATTACTGGGAAGGAAACTTCTAAATGGAAGGAATAGCCAGGCATGATGGTGCATGCCCATAATCCCAGTGACTTGGGAGGCTATGGTAGGAGAACAGCAAATTCAAGGCCAGCCTGGGCAAACTAGTGAGACCCTAAGCAATTTATCAAGACTCTGTCCCAAAATAAAAAGGGCTGTGGATGTAGTTCAGTGGTAGAGCAACCCTGTATTCAATCCCAGTATGAGGGTGAGAGGACCTACATGGAAGGAATAACAGGGGGCTAGGCTTTATTCACTTCTTCATCCAAGGGCTATGGAGGAAGCTGCAAAACTGTGCTAGAGATACAAAGTTGATAGGCAGCCCCCAATCTCAAGGTGAGATGTGGATTTAGGATAAGGAGAGAGAAATGCACAATCTTAAGGGAAACACCCTCAAGCCATTGAGATGCAGAGAACACAGCTGTAAACCTTGGCCCATACCCTTGTAAAATGAGGTAAATACACAAGTGCAGGGAAAACTGGCTCATACTGCAGCTCCACCCTGGATCCACCTCCAGTCTGGCCCCTGATACAGCCCTTCAATAAATACTGGACCCTCAGCCCAAGTCAGGACTGCTTCTACCACTCAAGACAGCCCACATTCTACCCTAAAGGTATATCTACCTTCCTAAATACACCTCCGTCTATGCCTTTGTCTGGTTTGTGCTAAAATTCTTTTCTGTCACAAATGCCAGGGACCTTGCTTGTCTTGAGTTGAGTTTTCCTTCTCCTCTGGGAACTCTTTGGACCCTTCTCTGTGTTTTCTAGGGAAGAGTCCCAGCTAGTGGCTGTAAGAGGTTAAAAACATTCCCCTAGGGCAGTCACTTGGAAAAACAAGTTTAGACTCCTCCCTCATGCTATAGGCATGAGTAAGAAAAGATAATTCTAAATTTTCCAGAAGATATATGAAAATATTTTTATAATACCTAGTTGGTAAGATTTATTTAATATCGTACCTAGATCAGAAAGTAATAAACAAAAAGAGGTTTGACTAGTTAAAAACTATAAAGCAAAAATATAACTAAAAGTGTAAATGGGACTTCTGGGAAGGGTCCTTAAAAGAGAGAGGCTAAGCCATTTCCTTGCTTCTTTGTCATGACTGCAGATGAAATGGCCTGGAGCTCCAGGAGCTACATAGGACCCATGAGGTAACATTATGAATGGAAGCCATGAGCTAAAAGATAGTGATACCATGGAGCCACTTCACAAATACAGGACTGCCTAATTCTAGACTTCATTTATATAGAGAAAAATCATTTGTATCATTACTTTTTCAGATATCTGACATGAGCAATAGTCCTAACTCATATGGAAGTTATTTCCTAATGCAGGGAAATTTAGAACAATAGATATGAAAAAAGTATATCTTTCAGAGGAGTAAAGAAACTAGTGTGAAGCCTGCAGAACACCATACAGAGGCATTAATTCCCATTCTCTCTATGCCACAACCATCATCTTTTCTTCTCTACAAACACATTTCAGGGAAGAGTGTTCAAAGAAACATGTCAAATCATTAATCACCATCCTCTGGGTCGAGTGGTTACTGCTAGCTTCCAGTTTCCTCTTTTTGTTTCATCAGTTTTTAACGTATCTACAATGCACATTATTTTCTAAAAGTTCACTTAAAATCAAAAGGGACAAAACAGTTCTTTTTATTCGTTCTAATTAGTTATACATGAAGGTAGAATACATTTTGACACATCATACAGAAGAGAAGTATAACCTCTTATTCTTTGGGTACGTGATGTAGAATCACACCAGTTGTGTAATCATATATGTATATGGAGTAATAATGTCTGATTCATTTTACTATCCTACTTACCTCCCTACCTCCTCCCCTACCTTCAGTCCCCTCTGCCTAATTCAAAGTACCTCTGATTTTCCCTAGTTTCCCGCCTTATTGTGAATTAGCAACTGCATATCAAAAACATCTGGCCTTTAATTTTCTGGGATTGACTTTTTTCACTTAGCATGATATTCTCTAGTTCCATCCGTTTACCTGCAAATGCCATAATTTCATTCCTTTGTGTATATATACCAAATTTTTTAAGCCATTCATCTGTTGAAGGGCATCCAGGTTGGTTCCATAGTTTAGCTGTTGTTAATTGAGCTGCTGTAAACATTGATGTGGTTGTGTCCCATAGTATGCTGATTTTGAATCCTTTGGATATAAACTGAGGAGTGGGATAGCTGAATCAAATGGTGGTTCTATTCCAAGTTTTCTGAGGAATCTCCATACTGCTTTCCAGAGTGGTTGCATCAATTTGCAGTCCCACACATGTATGGGACTTTTCCCTTTTCTCTCACATCCTTGTCAACATTTATTATTGTAGTATTCTTGATAATTGCCATTCTGATTCAAGTGAGATGAAATCGCAGAGTAGTGATTTTAGAAAGAAATTAAAGAAGACCTTAGAAGATGAAAGGATCTCCCATGCCTTTGGATGGGTAGAATTAATATTGTCAAAATGGCCATACTATCAAAAGTGTTATATAGATTTAATGCAATTCCTATTAAAATACCAATTTTCTATTCCTACATAGAAATAGAAAAATCAATCATGAAATTCATTTGGGAAAATAAGAAACAGAATAAACAAAGCAATCCTTAGCAAGAAAATTAAGCAGGAGGCATCACAATACCAGGATTTTATTGAGAATTTTTGCATCTATGTTCATCAGGGATAATGGTCTGAAGTTTTCTTTCCTTGATGTATTTTTGTCTGGTTTTAAAATCAGGGTGATACTAGTCTCATAGAATGAATTTGGAATCTTTCTCTTCTTTTCTAGTTCATGGAATAATTTGAGGAATATTGATGATAGTTCTTCTTTGAAGGTCTTGAAGAACTTGGCGGAGAATATCTTGGTTGATGCACTGCCTTCATGGTATCCCAGAGATTTTGATATGTTGTATCAGTGTTCTCATTTACCTCTAAGTATTTTTTATTTCATCTCTCATTTCTTTTGTTATCCATTCTTCATTCAATAGCATATTATTTACTCTCCAGTTGTTGGAGTAGCTTCTATTTTTATTTTATTATTGATTTTATTAATGGAATTTTATTCCATTATGATCTGATAGAATGCAGGGTAGTTTCTCTATTATTTTGTATTTGCTAAGAGTTGCTTTGTGGTATAAGATGCCATCTATTTTAGAGAAGGATCTCATGTGTTGCTGAGAAGAAAGCGTATTCACTCATTGTGGATGAAATATTCTATGTATGTCCATTAAGTCCAAATTATTGATTGTATTATTTAGTTCTATGGTTTGTTTAGTTTTTGTTTGTAAGATCTATCCAATAGTAAGAAACATGAGTTAAAGTCACCTAATATTATTGTGTTGTGGTCTATTTGATTCTTGAAATTGAGAAGGGTATGTTTGATGTACATAGATGCTCCATCATTTGGGGCATAAATATTTATGATTGTTATTGTATAATTCCCTTAAGCAGTGTGTAATGTTCTTCATTGTCCCTTCTAACTGACTTGGGCTTAAAGTCCACTTATCTGATATGAGGATGGAAACCCCTGTTTGTTTATACAGTCCATGTGAGTGATATGTTTTTTTTCCCACCCTTTCATCTTCAGTCTGTGGATGTCCTTGCCTATTACTTGAGTCTCTTAGAGACAGCATATTGTTGTTGGGTTTTGTTCTTTAATCCAAAATGCCAATCTGTGTCTTTTGATTGATTCATTTAGGCTATCAACATTCAGGGATATTATTGAGATATGATTTATATCCCCATTCATTTTAATTTATTTCTGGATTGTAATTTAAGTTAGTTTCTCCTTTGATTGTCTTTTCCTTTGGTTTAGTTCCTTCCTTTGCTGTTTTTCACTTTTTTTTTCATTTCTTCATGGAATATTTTGCTAAGAATGTTCTATAGTACAGGCTTTCTAGTTGAGATTTTTTTTAACTTTTATTTATCATGGAGAGTTTTTATTTTATCTTCGAATCTGAAGATTAATTTTGCTGAATATAAAATTCTTGGTTGGCATCATTTTTTTTCAGAGATTGGTATGTGTTTTTCAGGACCTCCTGGTGTTGAAGGTCTTAGTTGAGAAATCAGCTGAAATCCAAATTATTTCCCCCAATATGTAATACAATACTTTTCTCTTGCAGTCTTCAAAATTCTGTCCTTATTCTGTATGTTGGGCATTTTCATAATGATGTGCCTTGGTGCGGGTCTGTTCTAATTTTGTACATTTGGGGTTCTATAAGCCTCTTGTATTTGATTTTCCATTACATTCTTCAGGTTTGGGGAATCTTATGATATTATTTCATTGGAAAGATTGTGCATTTCTTTGTATCTCTGTGCCATTTTCTATCCCAGCAAATCTTAAATTTGGTCTTTTCATGTTATCCAATAATTCATGGAAGTTCTGTTCATGGTTTCTTACCATCTTCTCTGTGTGGTCAACTTTATTTTTAAGATTATGTATTTTGTCTTTATTGCGTAAGGTTCTGTTTTCCAAGTGGTCTAATCTGTTGGTGATGCTTTCCGTTGATTTTTAATTTGGTTTATTATTTCTTCATTTTGAAGATTTCTGCTTGATTTCATAATCTCTATCTCTTTATTGAAGTGATCTTTCACCTACTGAAATATATCTGATTTCACTTTTTATGTAGTCCTTTATGTTGTGGATCAGTCATCCTGAACTCCTTCCCTGACACTTCTTCTACTGTGTTGTCAATGGATTCTATTACTGGAGCATCTTGATTGGTTTAGGGGGCTTTGTTCTCTTGTTTTTTCATGTTGTTCATGTGTCCTGCCATCTAGCAGTGTGGATCTGAGGCAGTACAGTTTCTACCCTATAGATATACAATGTCTGAAGGTTTCCTATACCTGACATTTAAGGGGGAAAATCGATATTGTTTTTTAGTTGTCAATGCACCTTTATCTTATTTATTTATAATGTGGTACTGAGAAGCAAACCCAGTGCCTCACACATGCTAGGCAGGTGCTTCTTCCACTGAGCCACCATCCCAGCCCTGGGGAGATCAATATTATCAGCACCAAATACAAACAATATACAGCCTTAACCTAGTAACTCCTATTAAGACATCAGGCACTACTCTCCCAGATGGTCCTAAAGGCCGAGCGCTGGGACCTTTGCACCTGTCATGGAGACTGTTCTGTATTGGGAGGATCAGGCCACATAGCTGTGAACGCTGGGCCAGGTTGGTGTCTAGGGAGGGGTTGGGAGACTGGGGATTAGAGAGCCAGAGGACCCTGTTGGGTGCCATACTGATGCCGAACCTGGGGAAAGGTGGATGCCAGACTGAGTCAGAGACCCGGCTGGTACCAGGACCCAGCAAGTCCCAGCCTGAGTGAGCCCTAGGAACCCAGTGAGTACCAGACTAGGTGACTGGGTTAACTGAGAGCAAGATGCCCTCACACCCTCCTCCAACCTTCTAACCCGCTGTAAACAGCCCCATCCATCCCCACATGCTTCAGGACTTACAGAGCTAGGGAGAGCCCAGCTCTCTCCCACCTCTGCAGCAAGATGGTGGCCACCAGCATACCCAGCAGGAAGACCTTAGGTGTAACCCAAACCTCAGGCACCTTGATAATGAACTTCCAGGCCCTGGCCAGTGTCCCTAGTTGGAGGCAACCGCATTAGGAGACAGAGCAGTGGCCAAAATAGTTCTCTTTTGACTGCAGAAGTCAATGGTTTTGTTTTTTTTTTCCTTATTTTGCCTCTTTGCAGGCCTGTGTGAACAGACCTAGTCTTTGTTTTATGGGGAGGAGGAAAGAATGTGTGTACGTGTGTACATTTAGGTGTAACCAGATACTAGTAGAAATACGCCTTTTTAAGCATGTACTATTGAATGTTTTTGAAGTGATAAAAACTTAAGTTTCATATTCCAAACATTTGCATCATTTAACATGAAGAAACTGCCACTTCACTTACGTATATTGCCTCTTTAAAAGAATATAATATTTTTTAAAGGAAAATGACCACCATGCCATCTGTTATATGGAAAGATAAAAATGCATTCAATGAAACTCTATACACAATATACTTTAGTTCTATTTTCTTGACTTTAAAATACCAAACCAAAAAAACAAAAACACAAACAATAAAAAGCATGCTGGCTGTCCATGCCATCCTTTTTGGTAGCAAATGAGGAAAGTATTTCTAGCACCTTCTCTACGCATCCTAGCCTGTAAGGTGCCGTCAGCTGTATACTCAAATCCCTAGGAGTCTGTGCATTCCTGGGTGAGGAACAGAAGGCGAGGTAATGAGGTGAGTGCAGACCTGTAGGAGCCAGGAGTGAGCCTCTGACTCCTCTGCCACACACATCCATGGGTCAGGGAGGTGCAGGTGGAGGCCTGCACAGGTGGAGGTGCAACAGACAGATCTTGGTGCTCATTGCCTTCCAGCCCATGACAGCTGCAGCCACAGCTCATGGGAGATGAGCTCTGTCTGGTCCAGAATTGCAGCTGTCATGTAGGTTTCTGGGAAGTAAAGCCTGTATTGGAATGATTGTGGGAAAGCCTGGCTCCCTGTGCCCTCGGGAATCTCCAGGATCCTCTCCCTGCCTCTGTTGTCTTACCTATAAGTGGGACATACTAATTGATGTATGTTGTTAAACTGTCATGCAGCTATGACTGCAGCAGTTCAGTGTCAAGGAGGAAGAGCCACAAACAAATAATAATGAGATATTGCCAAGACACTAATGGCTCCTGCGGCAAGTAGGCCTAACATGCTGGGACAGGTGGGATCCTCAAAGACATCCTGGAGGAAGCAGCATTGAAGAATTACCTGATGGGCAACATCCTGCAGGAAGTGGCATTTAGGTAATGCCTGATCAGCCAGGCAATTGGTAGGGAAAGAAGGAGCTGCCAGCCTGGGGGCCCAGCACCAGCCTCATCCTCAAGACCCTGACACCTGTCCTTACCCCAGGACGTGCTTGGGCATCCCTACTGCCTTTCTCTGATTATTTCCTGGAAATGACTAGTCTTTCTCATCTCTTCACTTGGACTTCAGCTGTTCCCTTTATCCAGAGGGAAGGCCCACTCCTGATTCCTCTAGGTCTCAGCAAGGCTGTGGCTTCCTCTAGGCAGCCTCCCCTGCCCCTGTCCTGGGTTAGAGGCTCCCTTCCTTCCTCCCATAATGTCCTTGATGTTTCCTCTTTAGTCTTTTCCACACTCTATTCTGCACTATGTTGTGAACAAAGACAACTCTAGGACCAAGACTGTGTGTTCTTGTCTACTTTTGCATCCCAGTGCCTGGGAATGAGCATAACTAAATCATACCAAGGCTTATTGTGTGCCAGGCACTGGTCTAAGCACTTTGCTTTAATCCTCACGAGTCCTATAAGGCACAGTGACATTGAATGACAACTGGTAGGTAGCAGGGCCAGAATTTGCACCCTGGCAGTCTGGTCCTAGGCCTACCACCTCATCTACACCCTGCTGTTCTAGCTGCCCATATAACTAGTATTCCTCCTGGTTGGGCCAGTCACTTCTAGTATGTTTTCTAGATGAAGCTGTGCTACTCTCTAGAAACCCCCAGGCCTTCTCTTCCCTGGGCCTCCAGTTCTCTACCCACAAAGGGAGACAGAATGGGTTAAGTAAGGAAAGAAAATAACTTGCCCAAGATAACAAAACTCCATGTGATGGGTTCACCTCAGGCAAACACTCACCCTGATCACCCAGTGCTGGGGATGGAACCCAGGACCTCACGCATGCTAGGCAAGCTCTCTATACCTGACCCAGACCCTGAACCCACAATCCACCTTCCAAGTCAATTTAACTAGCCCCACTCATTGCTTCAGGTGCTTGAGTGTGTGTTGAATGTGTAAATGGTTAAGCGAATGAGACACTTTGTGGTTTTCTTTAATATTTTTTTAGTTTTGAAGGACCTTTATTTTATTCATTTATTTGTGTTATTGGATTCTTTCTTCAGTATAACACTTGATATATAGAAGTTTCCATTTATTTTAGGTACTTTTCTTTTGGCTTTTGAGGTTCATTTGATGATTTGAAAGCCCATTTCTACTCCAGTCATTCAAAAACTCATTTTCTTCTAACAATTTCTATGGTATTTTGACACTGAAATTTTAGATCATCTGGAATATATTCTGAAATATGAAATGAAGTAGGAAAGGCAATGATTATGCTAAGATCAGACAATTACATGCTGGAATAAAGCTTCTGACCTTTGCAATTCTGAAAAATGTTAATACCAGGGTATGGGGAGAGGAGGTTGGAAGCCCAAGGAAGTAGAGCTGCCTTAAGGTCTTACTAAGTTCCAAAATGTATTTAATTTGGGGGTAGGTAAACAATACTCATGCTTTTGAAAACTACATGCTGTCAGTGATTTTGTGAAAGAAAATAATAATCCAATTCATAAAAAAGAAAGCAAATACATCAATCTTAATTGGCTAAACAAATAGGACTTTATTACCACTCTTAGGAAGCATCTAACTTTGGCCACATTTGAATAGGACTTTATGTGCTATTTAAATAAGATACTTTTGTGGATTCTAATCAAGTTCCTGCTCACGAACAAGCCAATACAATACTTATTGTTGTCTGTGCAATCAGACAAAAATAAATGGCATCACACCAAGCTGATCTAACTATTCAAGTGGGGTGAACTTTTTAATTTTGGACCTAACTCACTTGTTGGTTTTCTGTGGGAAAACAAGCAACAGCAACAACAAAAAAGAAGTTAGAAGATAGTGTTCGCCAAGAAAGGCGGAAACACAACTGGGAGACTGGAACCCTGAAAGAAACAGAAGCACACAGTGAAAAGCAAACAGAATTAGTTATGGGAGTATCAGGAAAAACCGACTATAGGATCAAATGAGTGGCAGAACAAGGAAGTCAGACCTTTCTGGGGTCATAGCAAGCAGGATTGCTCTGGAGGGTGTGGATTGAAGCCAGGAAAGCCTGAATTTGTTGGTGCCCCAGTTTCCACACCTATTATTTCCTGCAAATGAGAATAACTAATTTATATTTTCTGGCCTGTACTTTGCAATGAAAATGAACAGGGAACCGAATAATAGCTGGGATTTGTGCCCAAAGTCACTTTCCAGGGGCCTATCTAAGGCACATTCAGTCTGATTATGAACCTCTCTGAAACTATTCCCATCCCTCACTATGTGATTTAAATAAGCTACTTGGATTTTCTTATTTATTTATTTTTCCTTTTTTATTTTTTGAGACAGGGTCTCATTAAGTTGCTTAGAGCCTCACCTAAATTGCTGAGACTGGCCTCACATTTGCAATCCTCCCACCTCAGCTTCCCAAGCTGCTGGAATACAGGCATGCACCACTGCACCTGGCTTTTCTGGTTCTCAGTTTCCTCAGTGTGTAGCAACCGCAACCTTAATTCTGAATCTAAAAGACCAGAAGTGTCAGTTTAGATGTTCGATGGTCCTGTACCTGCCTCTTGGTCCAGAATCAACATGTTAGAACCATAGATCAAGAGTCCTTACTTATTTGGCAGCAGAGTTCACCAGGGATGGAAGGAAGAAGCCAAAGACTGGCAGCAAGGAAGCAGCTGCAAGACACTGCCCTGGTCCATGTGGAGATGCTGGAGCCAAATAAATCAATGATGCTGGGGATAAGAAGAGGAAGAGCTGTGAGAGATGAGAAAGATGTAAAAACAGCACAGAGAGAGATCTAGGAAGACTTGGAAGCCAAATGTGAAAGCTAAAAGGCTTCTCTCCCAGAGTTCACATTGGTGACCCTTCAGTCATATCAGACTAGAAAGGAAAAGTCACTGGAGCTAAACTGTAACTTTCCCCAAAATTAGAAACATGACTCCGCAAATACCATGTCAAAAATTTACTCAACTCACTAATTAATGAGAGAGGCAGTAAGATGGTAAGGCCGGTTCAAAGACCATGCTGAGAAACTAAATAATTATAGATATTTATAAAGGAATGTTAGAATAAAGTTCCTGGGTCAGGTACAAAACTGTTTAATGCCCTTTGGGGTGATACAAAACCATAAGGTTTGTGGATCTCTCTTCTACTGGACAGAAATTATTTGCATCTCTACCAAATGAGATCTGCAAGTTAACAAGCAACTTGATTGCATATGAGCTCTTTATTATTAAAGAGCCAACAGGGAAGTCCAACAGGTACACACTTCTAGAGTGGTGTTTCTCAGCCAGGGGTGATTTGGCCTCTCTGAAGTACTCTGGTATTGTATGGACATATGTTAGGTCACAAAATGAGATTGGAGGGGCATCTACTGGCACATAGGGGATGTAGGCCCTGAGTGCTGTTAAACATCTTGTGATACCCAGGACAGTCCCATGACAAAGAATTATCTGGCCCAACTGTCACCAGTAAGGAGGTTGAGAAGCTCTGTCGGCCCTAAACAGTTGAGTGACCCTTAAGTGGCTGTTAAAGAATGTCCTCTTATGGTACTACACATGCTGCCCACTGTTTTTATTATTTCTTTTAGGTAATTTTTCTTAATAGACACACACATACATATGTATCATACTTTAAATATGTGCAGTTTACTAAATAACAATTATACTTCATTAAAGATATTTTTAAAAAAAGAATTATGAGTCATTAACAGAACTGGAGAAAGAAAAAGTGGTATACAATGGGACAGAATTCAGCCTTAAAAAGGAAGGAAATTCTGAAACATGCTGCAACACACATGGGTCGTGAGGGATTATATTAGATGAAATTAATCAGTGATAAAGGACAAATATTGTGTGATTCCACTCTGGAAATCTAAATAGTGAAGTTCATAGAGAAAGTGGAATGGTGGCTACCAGGATGAGAGGGAAGAAAGAACAGGGGTTAGTTACTGTTTAAAGACATAGAGATCTAGTTTGAGAGAATGGCAAAGTGTGGAGATGGATAGAGGTGACAGTCACCTAACAGTGCAAATGTATTTAAATGTTTGTACTGAACTATACACTTAAAATGGTTAAAATGGTAAATTTATTCAACTGTATAGGTCTGATCCCTAAAATGCATGTGACTCAGTTGATGGGATAATCTGAACAGTGATGTTGTCCATGGTCACAGTATAGATAAGCAGTAATGGCTGCATCAGGACAGCAGCAAGGACTATGGGGATCACCAGATGCCATCGGTGCTAAGAGGCCTCAAACTGGATAGATGTGCATCTTAGAACCATCATTTGTGATTCTTTTTTTTTTAAAAGAGAGAGTGAGAGAGGAGAGAGAGAGAGAGAGAGAGAGAGAGAGAGAGAGATTTTTTTAATTTTTATTTTTTTAGTTCTTGGCGGACACAACATCTTTGTTGGTATATGGTGCTGAGGATTGAACCCGGGCCGCACGCATGCCAGGTGAGCGCGCTACCGCTGAGCCACATCCCCAGCCCCCATTTGTGATTCTTAAAGGTGTAATGGCTGATATATCTGGTTTGAAAGGACAGTTGACCTCCAACTACTTCAAGTCCTCCTTCAGGACCTGGACCAGCCTTTTGCATTTAGTCTGTATTTAATTCATTTGGGACAAATAAATAATTAAAACCTGTTCACATTGTCAGAATAAAATCTTATGCTAAGAGTTTCTTTTTACCTGAAATGTTGAACAGTTTCCCAGTTCAGTACCACAACCAGTTATTGGCAACTTCAGGACATACAAAAAAGGTCACATGCTTCTGCCCTTGATGCTGATGATTAGCACTAGAAAAGTATGATGTATATTCTATTGCTTTTCCACAAAGATCCCAAATTAATAAAGATAATTCTTTGTTGTTTTCTTGCTACTCACACTTATGCTTGTCTAGGAACCATAGAAATATAAGGAGATGTTGGAGCTGCTACCAGGGAGGAAGAAACCAGACCTTCTAAATTTGCATAGTTGTTAGAGTCCTTAAGAGTAGTGAGTAGTGCGAAAGATGTCAGAATCAAAATGGAATTGCCTATGTCACTTCTAATAAAACAACGTCAAGAGATGATGAAAGAAGAGTTCTTAATGCATGATTGCCTGGTAGTAACTGTTTCAAAAGTTGGAACCACAACCTTGCACAAAGGTCACTGCAACCTTGTCCAAAAGTGCTTCTAGGAGGATGACAACCTAAGACTGCCATCACCCTTACTATTAATCTTTATAACCAAAGATTGTTGTTTCAAGATATCTTGTACAATGTCTCTCATTTTTGCCTTTAAAAATTTCCCTTTGCCTTAATCTCTTTTACTACTACACCTACGGTTTACATAGCATGTGCATTCTTATCATCATGTTCTGTGTTCCAATTGCAATGTGATTCCCAAATGAAATTCAGTTCTGCTTTGATTTTAACCTCTGTGTTTCTTTCCATGGACAGCAAGTAGAAGAAGCAATACAAACTCTTTTGAGCATAATAGATCTTCAATGATTTGGCTTAATGATCGATCCTTAATTGTTTGGTTAGCCCTGGAATCTTTCAAATTCATGTTGATTGTTTTTTTTTTCAAAGAGTTCTTCTGAAGATTACCAATTTAGAATTACAGCATTCACCTTTCTCTTCCTGACTATATGACAATGTCATTTGCCTCACCTTAAATGCCATGAAGAAAATTCTTTGCTGACTGAATTTTAGAAAATAACTTAGATCATAATGATGAATAAAATAAGTGCTATAATTTTGATATGGTAAGAAACTGATCTATGGTGGTTGCCCAACTATCCAGTCCTGCCATGCCATTTTTTCTGTGATACAATTCTTATCATTTTAGAATACTATAACATCCTAAATCCAGGGTCTTTTTCTCCTCATGCAAAGCCTGGTGCACACAGAACTAGTTTTTGTCATCTCATAATTGTGCAGAGTAATAGCCAATTGTTCCTTCCTTTCACTCAGAACAGCTCATGTGGCTTATGTGGCATTTCTCACATAACAGCATTACTGGAGCTGGGGTTGTGGCTCAGTGGTAGAGCGCTTGCCTAGCGCATGCGAAGCCCTGGTTTCGATCCTCAACACCACATATAAATAAAATAAAGGTATTGTTCCAACTACAGCTAAAAAATAAATTTTTTTAAAAAAGAGCATTACTGATGTCCTTCAGACTAGGTTCTCTTCTTTACTGTAAATATGAGAAAATCAACATCCTTCTTGTATCATTCAGGAGCAGCTTACTTGTGTTTCCTCAGCTCTCTCTTGTAAAAGAAACCTAAAGAGACTATCTTTGCTAAAAGTAGTTAAAACAAGTCGGCCTGCAGAGGCCCAGTGGATAACTGAAAGCAGGATAAAGCCTGGCATCTCTGCTTTCATTTTGTATCTGTCTCCTTTATTACCTTAAGAGCAATCATTTAATGAAAGTTCATCTAAAAACTAGTAATACAAGACTTACCAGCCCTAAATTGACCTAACTTATTTTATCCCCCTTTAAGACAGATATTTTCAGAGACTTTCAATTGTCAGTTTTTACAACATTCCTGACTTCTTTCAGAGCTCAGACTAGCAACTAAAAATCTTCTTTGTCTTACGCCTTCTAGGAAATCAACCTATGATGAGACTGTTCCCTAAGCAGGAATTTTCCCTTTCCAGGATCACAGGTCTGAATAGCAAAAAGAAATTGCCCCTCCCTCAAGCAATAAGAACTTCTCCTAAGCCACCTCTCAGAAACAGAACCGAGAGAATGGTCTGCCAGACCACAGTTTGACCAAGGCTGCTTAATTCTGTATAGCTCTTGGCCCCTCCACCCCAATTCCCCCTGTATTTAAAACTAAAACTCCTGTTAGCATCCTAAGACAGGGCTGAGATGCTGGATCTCACTTTGCCTTCCCAATATAGCCATATTGGTTAGTTTCCTTTTCTACTTTTCATCATTAACTTTTCTGTTTAGACCAGTATAAAGCCAGAAGGGTGCACAAGATCAGGAGCCATGGAACAAGAATGAGGCACCAAAAGGTGGTTAATTGGGGGCCTCCTGGGTGAGGTTCACCCGTGTCGGTGAAAGCGTGAGGGCCGGGAAGTAAGGGGCAGAAAAGGCGAGAACAATACTAATGAAGGAAGCTGGAGGTAGGAGGGCCCAGGCCATCTAAATTGCAGCTACCGACAGCAGGTTGGCTGAGCTGAATTTAGGGGTATTCTGTGGGTCGGTCACAGGTTGGTCAGGGCTGATGTGAGTTGACAGGCCAATGACTTCAGCTGGCAGGACCCCGTGGTGGTTGGGATCCTTTGTCATGTCAGCTTCTGATTGGCCATTCGGGTCTCAATCAGGTGGAAATTCCCCGCCCACAGCTCTTTGAAAGAGGTGGGGGAAGGGAAGCCTGCTGACCCAATAACCAGTTATCGTTTTTCAGACCCCTAGAGTCAAGTAGTAACACTCCCAGCTCTGCTGCTGGCATCCCTCCTTCTGCATTCGCCATTGCCTACCACTCGGCTTCCTGTGAGAAGTTGGCACTTACTCTCCTGGGTGTTAGGGGGAAGGTTGATCTTCTTGTCCTCTAAGAAAGTACCCCATAACATTGTCTACATGTGTCAGACTTTATTGAAGGGGTTAGGGGAATCCCAAGGGAATTTAATATAGAGAGGATAGAACTAAGACTGTGTGAAGAAATTCAGCCCCTCACAAATGCCCCCTGATAACTTGCCTGATTCTCCCACCCACCTTATATTCCCTCTGCCCTGTCTCCAAAATACCCAGGCCCCTACCCATAGGGACTGATCTGGCCTCAGTATGTCTTGCCCTCTGGTTGAGAGCCACAGCCCAAGGGGCCCCAGCAAACTTTCAGACTGCCAGCTGATGATTGGCTCACAGCGCCCCAGCAACTTCTAGCTGATTGGCTCCTGAGGTGATGTTCATTGGGCTGTCCGTGCCCTTTCAGACCACGAAGCTGCTCATTGGGGGACTTTTTGGCTCCGCCCACATGACCCAGCCAATCAGCCTCAAGAGCAGGAGGAGTGGGGGAGGTAGAGAGGCTTGTGGGAAGCCGGTGGTGGCAGTTGGGCTCTGAAGGTTTTCCTAAGGAGCTGTTTTGTTTAGCCTGTGTGGTTCTAAAAATAAAGTTCATTTCTTTTGACAGGTGGCTCCTGAATTGTGCCCAGCCAGACTGCTGCACCCTCTGCTTGCTGATTTTCCGGGATCAGAATCTGGAACCCCCAACTCAGTGTGTGTGAGGAGGAGAATGCAGGAGGCATGGCTGAGCAGGACTTTGAGTGATACCCATCACTATCCCCAGTCCTTCACTGTGGACTCCACAGCTAGGATTTTCAGATACTCTGATCTTAATGGTCCGACACCAAATAGTTGAACCAGCATACACACAGACACACACACACACACACACATATGCACATTAATATTTCTCAAGGGAAAATACTAGTTCTCAGAGATAACATATCATAAATCCCAAAGGAGGAAGAGAATCAGTCTCCCAGTTGTCTCATACATCCCCTTCATGGTATAGACAACAGGAGCTTAGTTTTTTATTTTGTTTCATGCTTTCAAAAAAGAGCACAGTTCAAATAAGATAATGTCCTAGCTCTTGCAAATACAGAGTGAAAATTTTTAGCCTCAAGAATGTGATTACAATTTTAACCCAGTATCTTTATTCACTATATTTTTCCCTGGGTGAGTTTTGGAGAAGGGGTTTAAAAAGACCATTTTATTATTAATGTTATTGCACTTTTAATTTAAAATGTACATACTATTTGTTAGTCAAGGTACCAGTACTTTTTAAAAATGCCTGAGATAAGCAACTTTTAAAAAGGAAAGGTTTGTTTTGGCTCACAATTTTGGAGGTTTCAGTCATTGCTTTGAGCCTGTGGCAGCACATCATGACAGATGTGGCAGGGGAGGCCGGTTCACATCAATGCCAGATGTGAAAGAGAGAAAGACAGACAGGTGTCCACAATCCCCTTTGAGATCACACCCACAAGGCCTAAAACCTCCCACAAGGCCCCACCTCTTAAAGTTTAACCACCTCCCAAAAGCACCAAGCTTAGGACCAAGCCTTGGCCAAAAAATGGACCTTTAGGGAACATTCCAGTTCTAAACTATAACATTGCCCTGTTAAAATGTGAACAGAGAAAAGAGAAGTTTGTAAAACTTCTATAAATATATTCTATACTGTATAGTTACAGGATATATATTTTCTATGCAACATGTAAATTACACATATATGAATCACATGTACACATTTACATATATAGTAGTACTATACAATATCTAATGTATATATGTATGTGTGTATATGTTTGTGTGTGTGTATACTTGTGTATATATAATTGTGTAGCTGCTCAAGAATGTAAGTCTTTTGTGAAGCTGGAGCCCAGGCCAGCAGGGCCAGTGTGACATGGAGTCGCCCTACCAACAAACATAAAAAACAAAATCCAAGCAAGCGTAGATCAGACATGCAGCCATTTAGAATAGCTGGAGTTTTTTTCCAGCAAGAAACTCCCTAACAAAAGACAGAATGCCAAACATCAAGTCAACCAGTTAAAGTATAATGTCCATCACCTGCAGAATGCTCTCAGAAACTTCCAACATGGGCACTATGCTAGGGAGCAGCAGAAAAGACAGAGGAGTCTATCTCGAACACACCTTTACAACTAATGACTCTGACACCACCATACCAATGGACAGATCCCTGCAGTTTAACTCCTCCCTCCACACGTTCACCCCAGCATGGATGACTTCATTGGAGGTGGGCACAGGATTCTAGAGGGACCAAGGACCAAAAACTGACCTTGAAGGACTCATAGAAATCCTTGACATCGCCAACATGCGGGGCTTATCTACACAGTGACCCCACAGCTCCTTGAGAAGAAGGCTTTCCAAGACAAGTACTTCATGATGCATGGGATGCTGCTCACCTGGGGGTCATGGTCCTCGTGGTGTCATACTTGACACAAGCCAGCCACACCCAGTGGATGGACAGTGTTCCCATGGCACCAAAGTGTGCGTGTGTGTGTGTGTGTGTGTGTGTGTGTGTGTGTGTGTGCAGTGAAACGGATGGGACTAGAGGCCTCCTTTTGAAACATATGCCTGCCTTAACTGTGAAGACCACTTGGGAGTCATTGTGATCAAACCTGCTCTGCTTTCTGTGACACCTTGGAGGGGAAACTAGTACCATGAGGCATAGTACTTAGGAAAAGAAAGAAGTCCTGGTTCTCTTACCCTCCCTCTCTCTGGGGGAGGGAAGGGATGGCTTTAGTGGCTTTGTCCACATGGCTGGTACACTACTAGAGAAGGCTTCTGCAATGAGCCTCGCACACAGAGCTGTCCACACTGTTCACACCTTGTCATCAGTGGCCTTTGCAGCTCCTGATGGATAGGCTGGGGCAAAAATAGAAAGAGAGGGAAGAGGTTTTTCCTGTCCCCATTGTACCAATTCAGGTCAATTCATATGCTCTTACTCCTGCCCTCCCCCCAACAAATTACAAGTAGATGATCAACTGCTCACATTCCTCATCTTTTCCTGGAAGCAGCTACCTAGGAAAGCAGAGATGCTAAAGCTGTTGCTGATAAGGGTAAGCTTAAGGTAGGTAAGCTTAAGCTTAAGGGTACGGGTTGCTGAGCATTTGTCCTTACTGAAGTTAGGCCAGTATTTTTCCTGAAAGTGTTCAATCTGGAGACTAGAGACCCAAATCACCAATTTTTTCAAGGTATTTATAGAATGATTAGCTCTTTAAAATTCAGAGACACATCTGGACACCTATGCCCAGGTTTGGGTGGACCTTTGCCCTTAAGAAGGTAGCAGTGAGCAAAGGTTAATGATTTGTTAGTTACAGTTTCATATCTGGTTCTGACATCTCTTAATTCTTTGGCTTCTTCACTTCATTGCAATCTGTTGGCAACCACGTAATCAGGGTATTCACCCTGGAAATGTTCCTGATATATAAATCCTTGTGAGACTTCAGGAACCAGAAACTGTCTTCTCTTCCCAGTCCTGGATGAAGAATGTACCAACACCTAGAGTGCTGTGGAATTTATTATAAAGCCAGTCTGTCTTGAAGTCCATCTAATGGGATTAATTGCTGAAAGTACCAGAAAGACGTGGTTAGCAAAATTGTTCATCTGTTGCAGGCTCTGCCTGCCCTACCAACTCTAGGTTTCGTAGCCTCATGGCAAGACAACATAGCACTCAGAATTCCCCAGAAAAACTAGAAACCTGGTAAATATTAACCCCACCTTTGCTTGTCCCACTTATCTTCCAATCTTTGTTCCTTGTGGCTTGAATTATCTTCTGTCTTATTTCCCCTCTACTGAATGTGTTCTGTTCCCCTCCCTTACCTCTTCAGGCACAGGTATGGCACAACTTCCCCTTTGGAGAATTTTCTTAGTTGTCACAGACTTTTTTTTTAGCTCTGGGCATTGAACCCAGGAGTGCTTAACCGCTGAGCCACATCCTCAATCCCGCCCTTCCCCCCCCCCTTTTTTTTTTTTTTGAGACAAGGTCTCACTAAGTTGCTGAGGCTGGCCTTGAACTCAACGATCCTCCTCCTTCAGCCTCCTGAGTGACACGGATCACAGGTACACACCACCATGCCTGGCTTTAACATGAATTTTAATTTCATACTTTTGGTCAGATGAGATATCTGTTGCTCCTACTCCTCTGGGCTAAACAGGGTCCCTAGATTTCCAGGAAGGAGTAATCTGTGACCTCTTCTTAAGTACATGTGATAGATGGGGTTGTGGCATCTTCAGACTTTGACTTTCCTTTAGGGAGGCACAGTTTGAAATCTTTACCATACTCAACACAGAGCTTTTGGCAGGCCATAAAATGGATTATTAGGCTTCACAGATCTGGCCATCCTGTCTCCTGGGAATCTGAGGACCCTGTCAGACAATAGTTTGGAGGAAGCAGCTGAGCCATTTAGACTTGAACTCTGGGAGGCAGAATTCCATCCCCCACCGCCAGCCCTTAGCCCTCTATTGACTGGAAGGGCATCTTTGTGTAGTGTATACCAGAGTGTTTCCATATTTGCCTTTATAGTGATCTCTGGCCTTGACAAACCTTTATGGAACACACACACACACACAAAGTACATAAGCCCTTTGTAAATCAAATATCAATGTGGAGTAAACTCCTAAAACTGTTGATTGCACTGATTCCTGAAAGAATAATGTGTGAACCCTAATTTCTAGGAAACCAAACTTCTCTGACAATAGCAGGAGGCTTCTGCTCATTAAGTCTCCTCAGATAAGATTTCCATGAATAGTGCTACATGATGTCTTGGTTTGCAGTTTCAGTGTGAGCGAGCAGTGTGCTCACTCTGGAATGCTAACCCATCTGTGCTTATCTAAACGGTAGGTTCTAATGATCAGTGTGGAGTCTGATGGCATCAGCCCATTTAATAAATTGCTTCTTTTAATTGTATATACACTCTGTTGGTTTTGTTCCTCTGGAGAACCCCAATATGGAAATTTACAAGCACTTGCCTACTCCCCATCAATACCCCCTCTTCCTTTTTGGTTTCTCCTACTTATTCCTGGGACTTTTCACTGCCACAGCTACGCAAAAATGGTAGCCTTTTATAGCAACAGCAAAACATGAAAATAACCTACATATGTGTATCAGAGGAAGAGCTTAATAAAGCAGGCTACATCATTATTAAATAGTTAAACAACTTAGAATAAGCATTGTGGAAACTAACTGCATTCAAAGGGGAGTACATTAAATTAGAAAATAAACACCAACTATAGAGAAAAAACATTCTACAAAATTGTGCACAGAGTAGGATGATGAACATGTAAATTGCATACAGCTGGGCAAGGTCTGGAGGGATTTATGAATATTTACAAATGTGCCAGGCCCTATTCTGAGGGCTTAATCCTCATAAGAACTTTGTAAGGTCAATATTATTGTTTTCCCTGTTTTGTGGTTGAGAGTCATTGAAGGCTGCACAGTGCTTAGTGGTAGAACCAGGGTGGGACCCTTGGAATCCAGTTTAAGATTTCATGTCCTTTTGTTACCATAGTTCATCTATTAAGCTAAGGAACAACACATAATTACCTCTTTTTATTTTGTTTTTCCTAGCTAGTATCTTTATTCTTTATCATCTAAATACTTAAAACAAATAAAAAATTAAAGTCAGTATGACCATTTTTTATTAGGTTGCATATATATATATATATATATATATATATATATATAGTTTTACTGCCAGACCTGCCAATTAGTGTATTTTTGCTAGAAAATGTTTTCTAGTGATTATGAAAGAGCAATATTTTCATGTCCTAAAAAGCTAGACATTTATCTTTGAGAAAACTTACTCAGCATGTGATTATTGACAAGACAATTTCAATAGATTTAGCCTGAACTGTGATTCAAGTGAGAACTCACTCTTACGTATCCTGATTTCAGAAGACATTTACAGATAAAATGACTTGATGCCTGTGAATGCTTCACATAACTGGTACATGCAGATGTGGATGGGGTAGGATTGGCAATGGGCTGATAATTATAGAAGCTGTGTAATGGGCTCATGGAGGTTCTACTATTTTGTTCACTTTTATGCATGCTCAAAATCTTTCATGGTGAAATTTTCTAAAATATATTTATGATGAAAAATGGTAACATCCAATGTTATTGATGCAATATTAACATGATTGCAATCTCAAAGACTATTTCTTGGGAACCTATAATTTCACGCACCATCAAAGAGACTAGTAATAGACAAAGCTGATTATTTTGTATGGTTGCATTTTTCAAAACCTGAAATATAACTTATTCCAAGTGAAATTTTAATAATACAGGTTTAAACTATCAAAATATAAATTTCAAAAAGTTTAAAACCTGACACATAAGATCACAGTGAACATTGATCAAAGGTATATTTAATTCATTAATAAGGGAACCACCATCAGGATATGAAAGCTGATTTCAAAGAAGATGGAAGAGGTTGATAAATATATAGTTTTTTTTAAAGACTGCTAAATAAAACTGCTGGCTAATGGTATAATGGTAAATAAACTAAGATTTCAAGTTATTTTTTTAACAGAAATCATTTACATCTATTTGGTACAAAAAATTCTCCAGTTAACATTAGCTTTGTGGAGTCTGGAACCTAATCAATCATAAATAGTAAGTTAAATAAAATTATATTTCTTAGAATCAAATGACTTAGCAAGTATATTGAACAATATTTTTATGCCTAAAACGGTTTTTGAAGTGGCACATAGCAATTTATAGCTTGCTTCCCAAGATTTGTATGCTTTTTTCTTAGCAGAGACTTGCTCCCCAACAACCATGAAACACGAGGGGTTTTTTTTGTATTTTAAGTCTCAACCAAAATATTATATGTTGAATCCTATGTTTTAATAGGTACAATTGGCAAGGATCTATCAAATGCTTCTTTGTACACTGGGTTCTAGGTTACAAGAATACAGAAAGCATTTCCCTGACCAGCCTGAAGGCCAGAACACAGACACATCCCACCTGCAGAGTTCCAGCATGCAGGCCAGTTGATGTCTTTAGCATTGGTTTCTTCATCTATAATGTGAGGATAATTTCTATCTTTCCTTCCTTGTAGGTTTGTTCTCTTGCTCATTTAAGTCAAAATGCATGAAAACACTTTGAAACAACACTGACATATTAGTAAAAATTCATGTCATTACTACCATCATTCAATATCAGTATGGCCTAGAGTCTAGTCAGTCTAGATTTATCCCCATAGCAAATATCAAGATTGGACTTAGGGTTCCCTTTTTCCAAAAAGTCTTACTTCAGTTGCAGAATTTGGTGGAGAGGTTTTTTATTGTTACCTTCACTTCTCATATGTAACCTGTTTCTGAGGCTGTACAATTCATAAAGTAAAAACGAAGTCATAGTAACAGAATACTTTAGAAATCTACCTCTGACTCCAGTCCCCACATACATGTGGAGCAGGACCTACCTCTCTCTGTCCTGTAAAGCTATCCTATAAGTTTCTCCTGGGTTCCCTGAGGTACCTTATTCTCTTGACCTCAATGGCTCTTTTTACCTCTTCACTGGCTGAAGAGCTACCTAAGATAATCTTCCAGCTACTATGGTGACTGGTATCTGCCCTTGAGGACACTGATGCTCAATGCCAAGACCCTGTTGCCCACTGCTTCTAGAGCTACTTGTGCCCATTAAATCCATAGATGCCTGGTGGTGAGCTGGGATTCTGCTTCACTAACATTGCTCAGGCCTCCAGGTGACCCTGTGGTGATGTCTGGAGCTTAAAGACTCCAGTGTTCCACCAAGATAGTTCATTTTAGGAACTATGGGCAAATGGAGTAAAAACATTGCTGGCACCATTTCTTAAGGACTAGCTACTTAATTTGGAAGGTTCAGTATAAAGTGAAAACATGATGTCCCTTTTCTAAAAGTTGTAAAGAATTTCAAGATGGTGGTAGCAGAGCTTAAAGCAAGCACAGGACCCTCCTGAGTATGAGGCCTGGCACAATTACACCAGTTACCTGCCCACAAAGCTGGTTTCATTGATGCTCTGAGTCTATCTTGAATATATTTCCCAGAGGACAGAGTCCTTCCTTTACTTTTGTGTCCCATGCTGTTAGGCTGGGTGTAACACATGGCCAACCTCTTAGAGATGGCATCTCTAACCAAGAAAGTAGCTCTTTTGACTTGGTTCTTGTCACTGCTGCTGCTAATGTTGCTGTTTATGTCCATCCTCATCTCTGCTGGACCCAGGTTCAATGTCTCAGTGGTGTTGGACTCAGAATTCATAGCCTCAACTCCATATCCTAATCTGGGCATGGCCCTGCCCTGAACTTCTCTTTCCTTGAAATGAGTTCTTATCAGGGAAGTCTCTCAGCCTTGTGCAATTGGACTGTGACTGCCTCCAACTCCTCCAAATAGACTTCCAGGGTGCCCACACAATGATTGATGCACCTAGTAATTCTGAAAGCTTGACAATTAGAAGCTGGGGAAACCACTCTGTCAAAATTGCTGAAAGTTTTGTGTTTAAAGAAGCAGTATTCAACTTTGGTGTTAAAGATCATCTTCTATTTTAGAATACTTTATGGCCGTTTGGGAGTTGAAAAGAAAGGGTCAGATCCTGTCCTGTGGTGGGAAGGTTGAGTCTGAAGGGGTGTCTTTCCTGGGAGGGGGCTATATGAGGGGAGGGGAGATTTCTTCCTTCAGAGGCAAAGGAGAGGTGAGAAACCCGACCAAAGGAAGCAGGACAGGTAGTAGAAACAAGGCAGAGTGTGAGCCTTCAGGTGACCCTCCCATTAACCCCAAGACTTTATTAGGAAAAGAGAATGTACCCTCATGTGAGACAGGGTTGGCAACCACTTGGGAAGGCCAAAATAATGGCCACTAAAGCAACCTTCCCTTGTATATCTGTAGCAAGAAGGCTCGCAGAGGTCAGCACAGTCAGGATAGGCAAGAGAAGCAGGTCTACACTATCTGGGCAGTCTCTGAAATACCCAGGGAAAACTCAGCATACTCTGTATTTGCCGTATACAGTCACAGGTAACTGGGTAAAAAAGGAAGAATGATCCCTGCCAGCTGGAGAAGCTGGGGACATTGAGTGGCATGCCTTTTAGCCATTTTTGATCCATTTTTTGCCTGTCTTTTCAGGTTGTACCAAGAACCCATCCCAAGATTTCTGGCCCTGGTGCCCTGCAATTCCCATTACATGATGTCTGCCCATCAGAGTTAGGAGAGATCACCATAGAAATGGTAAGTGAGTGAAAGTTTCAGATGACTCTTCTTTCAATTTCCTTTTAAATTTTTCATGTATGTTTTCTAAGATGAAAAAAAATCTGCCCACAGCACTTGAAAGTAATGAAAAAGGAGTAACACATGTCACTGAATCTGGTCAGAGTTTGTGCAAGGGTTCAGCTTGAGAGAGCAGGATTGAGGTAGCACCAATAGCTGATCTGAGCTCGGAGTGGGAAACAACAATAAAACTGTGTTTGCCCTCCCTCTGCTACTCTTTTTAAAAAGAAATGGCATATTTAGGAGCATTATCAATAACTAGTTATTTCTGCTAAGTCTACTAAGGAACATATAGCCAAACATTGAATATTCAACCCTAAAGGACTATCCAGCACTATAATCAATGAAGACACTATTCTGCAAACCAGTTATATTTTAGATACTTGACTGAGGACAAGGATGGCAGTGGGAAGGGTAGAGAGTAAAGTTGGGCCCTAACTCTGGATGCTTCTCCTGCCTTCTCTAAGAACTATCTGCAGTGCTTCTAGATGCCAGTCTGAACCTTGGTGAGTGCTGGCCAACCCCTAGGAGGATGGATGAGGCCTACGCTTTGTGTGTTAGCAGATCCATGCTGTCTTTATTCTCTGCAATGGCCAGAGGTATTGCCAATGCTGCCTGTGTGCCTTGCCTTGCCCTGTCCACCAATGCCTAATTCAGGTACTGAACACCAGCTGCCAGACACATGGTTCTGGGATACCCAAACAAACAGAATGGCATGGTCCGCATTCCAGTTCATGGCCTTGGTATATAGTTAGCTGCTCTGGTTTAGTTTCTTCCTGCCCGACTTCCATCAGCTAATCTATTGGACACAATATCTAGGGAAGGAGACAGGAATCTGCAACAGAGGAGCAGATCTGTACCTATGCTTGGAAGGGCTAGATGAGGCCAGTCCTGAAACCAAGGTGAGTGTGGGCTCGAGAAACTGACCAAAGAAAGAGCCATCCCCAAGCTATCTGAGTTCCAGCCCCAGATTTGACCAGCTGGCTGGCTAGTGAATGGACCTTCAGTAGTACTACTTAAACGAGTGCCAGTGTCTATCTAGAAGGAAGCCTCAGTCAGCCTTCCACAAGACAGCATGTCCACAAGGAGTGTCCAGTTAATCACAGAGAAATAGCATGGTCCCACTAAGAAGTTTTATTGGAGAAGAAAAAAAACAAAGGAAGTATAAAAGTCAAAACTATTCCTAAAGTAGCTCTCCTCCCAGGACATACCGGCTCTGTCTTTACCTTACAGGTGAAACATGGACTGGGGATGAGAAAATGGTATTTTCCAGAACAGACAAGGAATTTTGCCCAGTTGGTAGGCAAACTAGTTTTTGTTTAGAAGAATAGTGGTTAGGAGAGGGGAGGTCTGGGAATTCTTCCCAGGGGAAGTGTCCTAAACTGAGACCTAAAGGAGTCTTTGGCCAGGTAAAGGCAGAAAGGCATTGACAAGCAAAGGAGAGATGAAGATACCTCTGGACAGAGGGATAGCACATGGAAAGCTTTGCAGGGAAAGGAGAGAGGGGAGTTTAAATAGGACGGACAGCAGGAAACTGAAGACTTCAAGTTGTGACAAGAGCAAGGGATAAGTATAGCTTATGAAGAACCTTTTTTTATATGTTCTTTTCAGATATACATAACAGTAGATTATGTATATAATTATAATTAGTAGTACCTAATTCGGGTACTTAGCACCAGCTGCCAGACACATGGTTCTGGGATACCCAGACAAACAGAAAGGCATGGTCCACATTCCAGCTCAAGGCCTTGATATATAGTTAGCTGCTCTGGTTTAGGGTCTCCCTGCCCGACTTCCATCAACTAATCTATTGGACACAATATCTACATAACAATAGAGTGTATTTTGACATATCGTACATACATACATAGAATATAACTTCCCATTCTTGCAGTTGTACATGTTGTGGAGTTACACTGATTATGTATTTATATATGAACATAGGAAAGTTATGTCCAACTCATTTCACTGTCTTTCGTATTCCCATCCCCTCTCCCTTCCCTTCATTTTCCCTTTGTCTAATCCAATGAACTTCTATTCTTCCCTCCCCTACCCTTATGTGTTATCATCCACATAGCAGAGTGAACGTTCAGTCTTTGGTTTGGAGGGATTGGCTTATTTCACTTAGCATGATAGTCTCAAGTTCCATCCATTTACCAGCAAAATGAAGAACCTTAATAAGCCAAGGAGTTTGGACCCGAGTATAATTAGCAGGGAAGGGCCCAATACAAGCTTTAGAACTATCTTCTGGTTTGCCAGGTGGAGAATAGATTTGGGTAAGACGAGAAACAGAGAGACCAGGCAGAGTGTCTTGGACATCTTATGTGAAATGAAAGCACCTGTGGCAGCAACACCCCCAGGAACCCTTGCAGAGGTGAGCACAGTCCTAAGTACCCTGCATGTACTCATCACTCCCGCTCAGGACAGCCTACAGGAAGGTACCATCACAGTTTACATTTGAGGCAGACAGGAACTGAACAATTTGCCAAAGGCCACAGCCTTGTGGCCAGGACAGATCCATATCTGTGCTCTTAACCATTATATGTCCTCTCCCAAAGGGCATGAACCACAGATTCTGGAGACAGTTTGGAAGCAAAATCAATAGGACTTTGTGACTGGATATGAGAGAGGGAAGAGTAAAAAATGCCTGCTGAATGTTTCTCCTGGTACATGGAATGGGTGGCCTTGCCTTTCATAGAGCAAAGCTGCATGGAGGATGGTGAGCAGTTTTGGACATGCTGACATTGGATGACTGTGGGAAATCCAAGTGGAGATGTTCAGCCAAGCACTGGACAAATCATTTTGGAGTCCAGGAGACAGACCTGGAAAGGGTTGTAGAAGTAAGAACCAATTGATGAGATTACCCAGGGAGAGGGTAAGTACAAAGAAAGCAGCATTAGATGGACCCTAAGTCAAAACAACACTTGAGGAAAAACAAGAGAAAGAAGACTCCAAAAAGATCACTAGAAGTTTGTGAAGACTATGATGTCATGGAAGCCCAGAGAAGGCATTTCAAGAAGGTGGGATAGTTGAGAGTAGCCATTGCTGCTGAAAGGTCAGAGGAAAAAAACCTAAATTTAAGAGTTATGGTGTGGGTCATTTACCTAGCATGTATGAAGCTCTGGACATGATTCCCTGCATCACAAAAAAAAATAAAATAAAGCTAAATTTGATCACTCAAGGATTACAACTTCTTTATCTATTCTATTTCTAGGTCCTGAAACAATAATTATAAACAAGTCCTTATAAACCATGGACTTGGCCTGGTCTGAGTTTCATTCAGACTAAGTGTTGCACTTCATAGCCTTAAACAACTACTTCATATACTTCAATAGGTTTCATGGTCTCCTGTTGATCAACAGGGAAGAAGAATAAGACAGAGAGGGCATCTCCGGTCAAATGATGAATTATAAAAACACCCACTTGGTTACCACCTCAAGTGTGGCAGGTATTCTTCCTCATTCCTGTCACAGATAAAAAGACACATTGTGTCACCCTGAATCACTCGGCTGGTGATCTGAGCACCAGGCCTTGGACATGCCAGCTGCCTTCCTCTCCTGCTGCCTCCCACACCACACCCTTCAAGTCCAGTGTGAGACACTTCCAGTACAATCTCCCCAGTCAAAAATTCTTTTTTATTTTATCAACTGCTGTGGAATGATTTATTAGACCTTTAACATCTTAATTTGTAAAGCGGGAAGAAGATTTAGTCATTTGGTTATAGGGATCTCTAAAATAATGCAAGAAGGTTTAGATAAAGCCATTGAGTCAATAAGAAGCCATTCCTCCTTACCTAAATGGGGTTCTGGAGTGACTAAACCCAATAACAAAGGAAGCCCCTTGAGTATTTCAGAGTCTTGGTCACAAGGGGACACTGCAGGGCATACTCTGTTTGCTCAGTACAGGCACAGGTGCAGAGGCCAGGGACTGGGCTCAGATCCCAATCTTGCAACTGCTAAGTAGTAGAACTTCATTGGATGAGTTACTGAACTTCTCTGTGCCTTGGTTTACTCAACAAGAATGAGTTTCCACCTCCCAGAGTTGTAAAATCAAAATCAATGTTTAGAGCTGTATAACCAATACCTGGATAAAAGCAAAGCCCTATAAATGTTTATTACTATTAATTAGTAATAGCTAATAAACAGAATCTGCTATTCTAGCTAACTAAACCTACTGCATATTTTATATGTGCTAGATATTACTGCTAAGTGTTTTTCTCATTTAGTTCCATAGCAATCCTGTGAAGTTTTTGCTGTTTTTATTTTTATTCCCATTTTACAGATGTGACAACAGTCATATTTTAGTGTATATGTAATGTACACATAATAAATAAATTCTATTTAGATTATTAAACAATTTAATAAGTTAATTCTACTTAAATTCCTTTAGTAATAACTGAGACTTGCAGGGTGCTTCATATACATGCTGTGCTTGACCTGAACTATAGGCCTTACCATCCCCATTTCTGCTATATCTCCAACGATACTCTTCCTCATTCTGCTCTTCACTTATTAGTCTCCTTGCTATTTGTGTTAGTCCATTTTGTGCTATTATAACAAAATGCCTGAGACTTGGGAATTAATAAAGAAAAGAGGTTGATTTTGGCTACTGGGAAGCTGAAAAGTCCAAGTCTGGGAGGCCACATCTGGCGAGGGTCTCATGCTGCATCATAACATGGAGTGTTGCAAGTGGTGCATGGAGAAGAGATGAGGAATCTCCACTTTAGGGGGGAGGGGGGAGCTGGTTGATTGCGTTGTGCTGTGGGTAGTTAGCAGCTGAGTGACCTGCATGGGAGCAGAGCAAAGTCTTGGCGATCTGCAGATGTATTGAAAGGTGATTCTGCTAAGGCGGTCCTCAAGTCTTGCGTGGGGTAGAACTTTGGGCACTGGGTCCTGCACCAATGACAGGTGTTGGACTCTAATGCCGAGGCCTGGAGTTCCTCGGGGTCACAGCACTGGTGATTTCTGTGGAGAGCAGCTGTGTAGGGGTCCTCTAACACTCTCAGAGATGGAGTAATCCAACTAGGTGAGATCTAGGGGACGGCGGCCCAGGGCACTGGCTGGCTCACTCCCTTCCCACCACCATGTTTTTCCAAGGTATCTCCACTTTACAACAACATACTGTCCAGATAATTTATCCAATGTTGAGAGACATAACCCATTCCCATGAGACAGACATCCCTTCTGAGAATGGTGACCGCATGACCTCATTACCTCTCACTAGACCCACCTCTTAAAAGACTCCACCACCTTTCCAAACCATTCCATTGGGGACAAAGCTTCCAGTACAGGAACCTATGGAGGACAAACCACTTTCAAACCATAGCACTGTGCTTCAAACGCTGCATCTCCTGCCTCCAGAGCTTTTCGCATGCAGCATGCTCTTGCCCCCACCCACACGCTCAAGTTTGATCCTTATTGTTCCTCAAATTTCCCCTCCTCAGTCAGGCTTTTCTGAACAAAGGGCAAGAACTCTGTTTTGCCTCTGTTGTGTCTCCAGTACTCAGAGCTGTACTATGCCAGTAATAAGAACACAAATAAAAATCTGTTGAATCATAGAATTAACACATTACACCTTATTTAACTTGATCTTCACAATAAAAAGACCTGACCATCCAGAATGTTTTCATTTTTCAGATTGGATGCAATACACCCCTTGCTGTATTTTCTTATATCCCCCCAGCTCAGCATATCTACCTCCCTGAAGCATTTAAATGTTCATCCTGGGGATGGGGATATAGTTGAGTACCAAACAGAGTGCATGGTCCTGGGTTCAATCTAGCAACAAAAATGAGAAATAAATAAATGTTCATCCTTCTCCAGTGTGCTAATGTGAATTATTCTCACCACAGAGATTCATCTGCCTAAATAGCCCTCTGGGCTAGGGATGTAGCTCAGTGGTACAGTGTTTCCCTGAGTTAAATTCCCAGACAAGGGGGAAAAAAGAAAGAATAAATAGCCCTTGTGAAGTGAACACCTGCAAGTAATACTACTAATATAATATAACTCATTCAACTTTCCTTGTTGAGGATGAAAAGTAGTCAGTATAGAAACCAATTAGCAATTTTAGCAACTTGAAAATTGTTAGCAAGTCACTTCTTGGCATTCCTGTCCTTTGATGTCCTGTGGTGATTCTAGCTTAAAATGGCATTTCACTGCAGTTTTCTGCAATAATTTCCACCAAAATATAGATCTGTCCTGCTCCACTCCCTGTGCCTCCTTTTGTCTCACAATGGGCAGGTCTCAAGACAAATCTCAGCAGATTCCAGCAGGGCACAGTAACTTCTGGTTATTTTACACCAGGGCCCCACACTCAGGGGTTGGTGCTTCATGAATAAATATAAATGCTATTCCCATGATCTAGTCTGGGGTGGGGGTAGAGAAAATATACAAAATTGATAAACATCCTTGTAGTCAAGAAGTTAAAAGATAATAAAGTATTCCGGTCCTGAATCCAGGTTATTATAATGCTACAGTTTGAATCTGGAATGTCCCCCAGAGGCTGTGTGTTAAAGCTTGGTTTGCAGGGTGGCACTATTAGGAGGTGGAAACTTCAAGAATACATTTAAGGTCATTGGTCTTGGAGGAGATGTGGAGCTTAGGTCTCTTCCTCTCTCCTTTGTTTCTTTTCTCCCTAGCCATAAGGTAAATAGCTTTGATCCACCACATACTCTCCACCATGATTTGGTGCCTTGCCACAGGCCCCAAAACAAGGAGGTTACTCAATCACAGACTAAAACCTCTTAAAACTCTAAGACAAAATAAACCTCTTCTCTTTTTTTAATATTTATTTTTTAGTTGTAGTTGGATTACAGTTTCTTTATTCCGTTCATTTATTTTTATGTGGTATTGAGGATCAAACCCAGGGCCCCATGTGTGCCAGGTGAGTGTTCTACTGCTGAGCCACAATCCCAGCCCTAAACCCCTTCTCTTTATGGATTTATCTATCTCAGTATTTATTAAAATAACAGAAAACTGACTGACACAAATGTTAGAATAAAATAGATAGTAAATTGAAGTCCATACAATGTGCTATGGAAAGGCACATGAGAAGAAAAGAGAAGTTTTGTTTATTTATGCTTAAAGATAGTGATGCTTAGGTTAAATTTTGGTATAGCTAAAGATATGGGGTGGAATTTAATGTGTGGCAGAAAAGAAATTATTATTGGTAACAAGGATCATGGCAAGTGCTTGGGTAGACAGGATAGCCTTGGGCAAGAGGAAAGATTTTTTTCTCCTTTGAGATACAAAGGCAATTGAAGAAAATGTATTACAAGGATGCTGTAACATCTTATTGTAAGACAGGAAAGTTTATGCCACAATCTTCTCAGGAAGTAGAAAGTTGGGTCACTAAACAAGAGTACTAGAAAGAGGAAGAATTGGGTTAGAATACGATTTTTTAAATGAAGATGAAAATGAAAATGATTCCAACAGTTGAGGAGAATAATGTAGAGAGTAACAAGGTACAAATTAAAGAAGCATGTAGGTATATCAGGCAGCATGTAGAATCCAACCAAAGGGTGATCACAATGACCTTTAGGCTCTGTGGCTGCACATACACAAGACATTTGCAGTTAAGTTTACCTGAGGGTGGATACTGACTAGGCTCCTGAAAAGAAATCAAGAGTGAGAGAATAAGAAAAAATATATGAGAATAGAGAAATGGCTGGATATGAGGTCCAGGTGGGACAGATAAACAGATGCTCTCCACCATGATTTGGTGCCTTGCCATAGGCCCCTTTTCTTCTCTGTCCCCACCAGAGAGACTGAGCCCTGAGGAGAATAAGGATGGGTTAGAACCAGAGCATGAGATACTATTGTTACAGAAGCACAAGAGGAAGGGGGAGTAGAAGAGGTCATTGCTGGAGAGAGGAACCTCATGTTTATAATTTCAGATTCTGCACAGGGACCTCTGTAAGCCAAATACTCAAGTGGAGGGGAAGTTATTGACTGAGTCCCTCTCCAGTCACTGGAGATGCCCAGGTAACCACTAGGGCATAAGTGCTGGGCAAGCCTGAGACCCAGGGTCTAAGGTTCTTAGGGCATCTGGAAGAAGTCTGGAGGTGGTGGCAACAAGTGCAGAGAGTGGGCGATATGCCTGGCTGGTGGAGACGAGATGATCAAATCATCATCAGAAGCAGAAACGTGTACACAGAGGGTGCTGTCCTCCAGGCTCCAGCATGTAGGGTCTATGAGCATGTAGGAAAGGAGAGGAGAGGGGAGGGGAGGGGACAGGAGGGAAAGAAGAGAAAAAGAAAACACTGAGTCTACAGAGGACGGTGGAGATGATGACAATAGTGAGGGCTTCCTGGTACAGAGGAGGGTGATATACCTAGCCTAGTTCTCTCATTAGATCAGAAGCCAGCTTGTCACAAGTTATGAAGGATTCATTTTCGTTTTCTGTAAAAATATTAGGATGTCTGTAGGGCCTGGCCATTAGTTGATGTGGTAAAGCTGATTGGAATGCCTGTCCGTGCCCTGAACTCACCCTTGTCCGGTTTTCCCTGACCAGATAACAACCCTTTCCTAAACCTTGGTGACGCCTCATAAATTCTGGCCTTCCCTGGCCGGATAACGACCCTCTCTGAGTCTCTAAGATCTCCATAAATTCTGATGCTGGGGCCAGCAAAAATGTAAACTTGTGTTATTCTCCTCAGAATGTTGTTATCTGTAACTCCCCTTTGTGTAACTTTTTGGACTATAAAATTGGGCTGCAAAGAAGCCTCACCACTGTCCTTGGCTCCCACGATTTTGATGGGCAGGGCAGCCCAGGTGGTCGAAATAATAAGCTTGCTTTAATTTGATTTTAATTGGAGTCAGTGGTCTTTTCTTGCATCGTGGTCTAACAGAGGGTCAAGTTGGGAGAGGCAGCCAGGCCACTTCAGAGAAGGCCCTTGTCCTCAACACCTCCAGGCCTCACAGCACCTCCCTGCCCCACACCAGCCCTCAGCTAGTCACGGAAACCTTGGCTGTTTGTGGAATTTCTTCCTCAAGTTTTCCTCAAGTTAGGGGCTTTGGGAAATGCCATTATGCTCTTTGCCCAAAGATCCTCCAGTACTCAATTTCTGGGCCAAAATAACAGATTTGGACTCCAAAAGAAGTACAGACTTTCCAATAATAGCAGCTGTTACGAAGGAATAGACTTCCTCCTAAGTAATAATCAGAGGTATTTGGGTTGCTATGTGGACCAGCAGCTTCTCTGTTGGACAAAACTTCTTTATATATTAACCATAAAGAAAATAAAATAATCAGAACCATGAACAAGGAAATTGTTGATAGGGAAACACTAGGCAGGAGAGAATCCAGGAACCAGCCATCCTAGAGACCCAGATCATTATCCTTCCTTTTGCTTCCCCTTTTCTTCTCTGTCCCCACCCTGTCCTTCCATGCCCCTATAACCAAGGGCTAGTGTCTCTTGTGGTTAGGGTGCTAACACACCACAGGGGACCATGTGGAATAGGGTATTAATCTTTATTTGGGTGTTTGTTGGGTAGTATTTACAAGCACCAGATTTGATCTCAGACACAATTGTGCTCTGGCCCTGTCCCCACCACTCCCCAGCTCTTGAACAAATTATATGGTTTCCAGAGCTTCAGTATCTGTACCTGTACAATGGGATGATGACACCATTCACCTCCTAGAGGGGTTTTGTGACTATTAAGTGAGGAGCAGGTCCACAGCCTGGCGGAAATTAAGTGTTCAATATGTGTTACGCATCGTTACTGGAACTAACCCATGCTAACATTGTTATTGTTAATACCTTACTCATGTTAATGTGTATGAATCTATTATTCATATATCTGTATATGTTTACAAATACAGTATATATATATATCATATAGCAGATCCCCAGGGAATGTCTGTTGAATGTGCAAGTGAGTGAATGAATGAATACCCATGCACATCTCCAAGGATACATGAATCTGGTTATAGACATTACAGACACCAAGAAATTTGGTTTCGTCTTTGTGGCATATGAAAATTAAAAGGTACTATATCTGTAGACACTGTATTTCTGCAATGGATGGAAGAGTCAAATAGATCACCCCTATTTGCCTTCATAATTGAGATTTAGGAGTCTACCACAGTACCTGGTGTCTGATTTCATGGCCTTTAAACAAGCCACTATTCAGCTTATCCTCCAGACAGAATATGGACTTCTTCTGAAAGGGCAGTGGTCTTGAATATTTCTCTCCTCATGTTTCCCCTTCATTTAGGCTTCATAGCCCTCTGGCCATATCTATTCTTTCTTTCTTCACCAAACTTAATTTCATGTTTTCTGCATTCATTGTCTCCTTTCCTCCACCTTGCCTTCCTTCTGGACTTCATGAAATCTGGCGCCTAAGTCCACCCGTTTTATCAGCATTGTTCCTTTTCACAGGAGCCGTGATTAATGAAGCTATTTCTGGAGCTGGACTTCCAATAGCACTGATCTCGGGCCTTCCTATTCCGTTCCTCTTGGGATCACTTGCTGCTAGAGTACAGCTATCATCAATATGGCTCTCATACACTTTTTCCTGCAGCCAATGTGTGTTTAGGTGACAAAGGAATAAACTGAGAACCTACTTTAGTGATCCATTTCTATAAAACAACCCCAACACTTAATGGCTTGAAACAATAATTATTATCTCTCAGTTTTTCTGAGTCAGAAATTCAGAGAGGTTTGTTACTTATCTTTGTTCCATGAGGACTAGATCCTTAATTGGAAGACTTAAGGCTGAGGAACTGGAATTATCTAAAGGCTCATTCACTCATGTACTTAGTAATTGTTGCTGGTATCAACAGAAGCTCTAGGATAATTGGTCACATATGTCCTCTCTTTGCAGCCTGATTTTTACCCCAGGGGGGCTGGATTTCAAGAAGTGTCCCAAGACAGACAAAGGGAGAGAAACTGGTTGAAGTCCTATTTCCTTTTATAACTTAGCTTTGGAAATCACATAGCACCACTCACAACAACTTCTGCAGATTGAGGTATTTACAGAGTTCTGCTCAAGTTCAAGTGGAAGGAATATAGACCCAGCTATTAATAGAAAGGTGTCAATTTCCCTTGGTAATAGGGCATGTGAAATTGATTGAACACACACTGGTGCATGGGGTACCAACCTCCAAAATGGTCCCAATGATCCTTCCTTTCTGATATTCCTTCCCTTCCAAAGTACCCTCCACTGCTGCCCTGATTGGTAGATTCTGATGGAAGTGACAGTGTATGCCTTCTGAGGATGGGTCTCAAAAGAATTGCAGCTGCCTTACTCTCTAGGATCACTCTCTCTGGAGGATGCAAAGCAGCTCTGTGGAGAGGCCCATGTGATGAGGATGAAGGCCCTACCTCAGCCCACTCAGCACCAACTCACGGACCTGAGACCAAACCACCTTGGAAGTGGCTCCTCTGATCCCCATCAAGACTTAAGATGGAGCAACTCCAGACTCTGTGACTTCAATGCCATGAAAATCTCTGATAGGAGTTTTATACAGTGAAGAGAAGAAAAAGGCATGTCTTTCCTGCTCTACTGCCTCCAGGACCATAGGCCACCATAGATCTGCTTTTTATCACTACATGTTAGTTTGCATTTTCTAGAATTTTATGAAAATGGAATCATACAGCACATATTCTTTCTTGCCTGGCTTTTATCCTCTAGCATCATTATTCGTAAATTCATCTGCATTGTATCAACAGTCCATTCCTTTTTATTGCTAAGTGGCATTCCATTGTATGGCTGTGCCCCTTTTAAACAAAATGCCCAAATATTTTTTAAAGTGGTCATACCAGCAGTGTATGAAATTTTTAGTTGCTTCAAATCCTTATCAATGTTTGCTATGATTCATCTAATTTTATATTAACATTCAAATCGGGCTGGGGATGTGGCTCAAGCGGTAGCGCGCTCGCCTAGCATGCGTGCGGCCCGGGTTCGATCCTCAGCAGCACCACATACCAACAAAGATGTTGTGTCCGCCGAGAACTAAGAAAAAATAAATAAATGTTAAAATTCTCTCTCTCTCTCTGTCCCCCTCTCTCTCTCACTCTCTCTTTAAAAAAAAAAAAAAAAAAAAAAAAAAAAAAAAAAAACATTCAAATAGCTGTGTGTATGATCTCATAGTGCTTCTAATTTGCATTTTCTTAGTGACTAATATTGAGCATTTTTGAATGTGTCAATTAGTCATCTCTATATATTCTTCACTGAAACTAAAGTCTATTTGTTTTGTTCATTTTTGGTTCTTTTTAGTTATACATAACAGTAGGATTCATTTTGACATAATTATAAAAGCATGGAGTCGAGCACAGTGGCTCATGCCTGTAATCCCAGCAGTTTAGGAGACTGAGCAGGAGGATTACAAGTTCAAAGCCAGCCTCAGCAATTTAGTGAAGTCCTAAGCAACTCAGTGAGAACCTGTCTCTAAATAAAATATTAAAAAGCTGGGGATGTAGCTCAGTGATTAAGCACCCATAGTTTCAATCCCTGATAGCAAATATATATATATAAAATCATGGAATATAATTTGCTCTAATTAAGAAAGATCTACAGAACTGATCTGCTATTATACTTTTTAAAAATATTTCTTGTCTTCTGGATGGATATACATAATGGTAAAATTTTCTGTGACATATTTATATATGTACACAGGAAAGTCAGGTCAGATTCATTCAACTGTTCTTTCCTTAACCCATCCCTCTTCCCTCCTCCTTGATCCCTTTCATCTAGTCCAAGGATTTTTCTCCTATTTTAATGGAATATGCTCCCGTTTTTCCTTCCCTCATTTACTATCTTATTTTTTATTAGCTTCCACATATCAGAGAAAACATTCATCTTTTGTCCATTTTTAAGGGTTTTTCATACTATTGATTTTTGAGATCTTTAAAAATATATATTCTGGATACACCTCAGTTATGTAAATATTACATGTGTGACTGCACATACGGTGTGACTCTACATGGTGTACAACCAGATAAATGAAAAGTTGTGCTCCATTTGTGTACAATGAATCCAAATGCATTCTGCTGTCATGTAGAACTAATTAGAACAAAAAAAAAAAAAAAAGAGCAGTTCTTAGACGGGCATCGTGGCCCATGCCTGTTAAGTAATCCCAAGAGGCAGGAGGATCGAGAGTTCAAATCTAGCCTCAAATTTAGGGAGGCCCTAAGCAACTCAGTGAGACCCTGTCTCTAAATAAAATACAAAAAAAGAGCTGGAGATATGGCTCAGTGCTTGAGTGCTCCTGGGTCCAATCCCTGGTATCAAAAAACAAAACAAGCAAAAACAAAAACAAACCACAGTTCTTAAATTTAGTGAGGTTCAACTTATCAATCTTTTGTGAATTGCATTTTTGGGACAGCACCTAAGAAATCTTTGCCTAACCAGAGGCACAAAGACTTTCCATTATGTGTTCTCTAGAAGATTTATAGCTTCAGGTTTTGCATTTATATCTATGGATTTTGAATGAATATTAGCATGTAGTACAAAAATAATAGGTTGAGACTCTTTTTCTGGTAATCACCATTCTACTTTCTTTCTCTGAATTTGACTGCTCTATAAGTGCCTCCTATAAATGAAATCATACAAGTGGTGCTGAGTCAATTGTTCTAGTACCATTTGTTAAAAAAAAAAATCCTTTCTCCACTAAATTGCCTTCTTTTTGTGAAAAATCAGTTAACCATGTATGCAGGGGTCTATGCTGTTCCATTATTCTATTTGTTCTATTTGTCTGTCTTTATGCCAGTAGAGCATTGTTATCCTTTTGTTCTTCTTTTTCATAGTGGTTTCAGCTACTCTTAAGTCCTTTGTAGTTTCAGATGAATTTTAGATGCAACTTGCCAATTTGCAAATAAAGATATTTTTCTTTTGATTGAAATGCTTTCTATTTCATTTTCATGCTTTAGTTACAATGGCTTACATTTTTAGCCATACTAGTAGATACTCTTTTTCCTAACCTTAGAAGAAAGCATTCAATCTTTCATTATTGAGTAAGATGTTAGCTATAGGTTTTTGGGTGCTAGGACTATAGATGTGTCACCACCCTGAGCCAAATTAGATTGTTTATTTTTCTGCCACTAAAACAGAAAAAAAAAAAAAGCTATTTTTTGTTTTTAGTCAGTGCTAAGATTTAAACCTCATGTATTTTTTGTTTGTAGGCTGTGGGAAGCCATTCTAACACGTGATTGGGTGACTCCCGTTAAGGGCCTGAGGCGCTTTGGTAGTGTCGAAGCTTTCCCAACCCTTTCTTGATGAGAGAGCCCATCCGAGTGGGGGTGTGCCTGACCACTGACCCCGGAGACCCAATCACTGACCCTGACCTTGGAGTGCAGCCCCCCCTCAACCTTCATTGGATGGAATTCTCCCCTGAATCTCTTGTTCCCCAATAAAAGGCTGGTCCCCGGCGTGTTCTCTCTCTCTCTCCTGCTAGCCCTGAGTAATCCCTGCTGCCCTGCTGGGCAGCTAGAGGAGCGAACCAGAGAGGGGAGCCATCTCGGACCTGGCAATAGAAATAAGGTAACTGAGTCTGTGTATTTTATTTTGATCTCTTCTAACTAACTTTATGCCTAGAACCTCATTAATGCAACCATTGCGCAGGCCGCGTGGTAGAGTAGGCAGTGCTGAGATTTAAACCTCATGCATGCTAGGCAAGCACTCTACCTCTGAGCACTATACTCCCAGCCCTGGATTAGGTTTTTCATCCATTCTGCCAACCTGTCTTTTCATGAGGGAGTTTAGTCTATTTACACTTAAAGAAATTACTGATAAGAACTTTTGCAATTTGTTAATTGTTTTCAATATACCTTAAAGTTTTTCACTGTTGTTGTTCTTCATTTCCTGTACTAGAGCCTTCTTTTGTGTTTAGTTGACTTTTTGTAGTGAGACATTTAAATTTTTTTTCTCATTTCCTTTTATATGTTCTATGGATATTTTCTATGTGGTTACCATAGGTATTACATTTGTCATACTAAAGTTATAACACTCTATCTTAAATTTATGCCAGCTTATCTTTAGTAATCTATAACACTCTACTTCTTTTTTTAATATTTTATTTATTTTTCGGCGGACACAACATCTTTGTTTGTATGTGATGGTGAGGATCGAACCCAGGCCACACGCATGCTAGGCAAGCGCACTACCAATTGAGCCACATCCCCAACCCAACACTCTACTTCTTTAAAAGCTCCATCCACACCCTTTTAGTTGCTGATATCACAAAATTATATCTTTATACATAAGCTATTCATTCTTTGAAATGCACTAGACTCTTACATTATGTTGAAGGAAAAAAAACATGAAGTTACAAGCCAAAGCTAAAATAATATCTGCTTTAAGTTAAAATGGAGATTACAAGCCAAAGTTAAAATAATATCCACTTTTTAAAGCCAGAAGTGGTGGCATACACATGTAGTCTCAGCTATTCAGGAGCTCAAGATCAGCCTGGATAACATAGCAAGAGCCTAAAAAATATATTAGGGCTGGGGCTATAGCTAAGTGGCAGAATGTTTGCCTAGCATGTGTGAGGCCCTGGGTTCAATCCTTTTTTTTTTTTTTTTTTTAAGAATTAGTCTCTTGGATCATAGAAAATTAAAAGGACTGAAGATATAGCTCAGTGGTAGACCACCTCTGGGTTCAATCCCCAGTATGGAAAAAAGTACACACACACACACACACACACACACACACACACACACAAACATATATATATATATATATATATATATATATATATATATATACACACACATACATATATATGTATGTAAGTATATATATATATATTTTAGTTTATTTTACTTGGAGTTTATTGAATGAAACAAATTGTTTATATTCATGTCTTTTATCAAATTTGGGAGCTTTCTGTTATTATTTTAAATATCTTTTCTTCCCCTTTTTCTTCTCCTACTAATATTACTATAATGTGTCAGTCAGTCTGTTGGTGGTATCCCACCAGTTCCTTAAGTTCTTTTCACTTTTCCTGAATTTTTTTTTCTTTTTGTTCCTTATACTTAATAATTTCCATTGTCCTACCTTTGGGTTCACTGATTCTGTCTTCTGCCTACTCAAATCTGCCTTTGAGCCCCTGAAGTGAAATTTTCATTTCAGTTTTTTTTTTTCCAGTGCCAGTATTTCTTTGGGGTTTCTTTTAGATTTGCTATCTCTTTATTGATAGAAAAACATTTTAGTTAGACTTTATTTTCTGGACATGCTTCAATCTTCTCAAAATTTTTTAGTATCTTTAACACAATTATTTTAAAGCTTTAACAAGTAGACCTGATATCAAGTTCTTTTTTAAGGACTGAAAGTAAAGTGACCACAACACTCAGAGTGACCAAGAAAGCTTTATTGCAGCAGTGCAAAAGAGAAGAGAGAGAGAGAGAGAGAGAGAGAGAGAGAGAGAGAGAGAGAGAAAAGAAGAGAGATGGAGAGGGAGAGAGCAAGAGAGAGAGAGAAAGAGTGAGCGTAAGAGAGACAAAGAGAGCGAGAGAGAGAGGGGCCCCCTCGCAGGAGGGAGTTTTTATAGCCAAATTCTTTTTTTTTTTTTTTTTTGGTTTTAAAATTTATTTTATTTATTTATTTTTTATTGTTGGTTGTTCAAAACATTACATAGTTCTTGATATATCATATTTCACACTTTGACTCAAGTGGGTTATGAACTCCCATTTTTACCCCGTATACAGATTGCAGAATCACATCGGTTACACATCCACTGATTTACATATTGCCATACTAGTGTCTGTTGTATTCTGCTGCCTTTCCTATCCTCTACTATCCCCCCTCCCCTCCCCTCCCCTCCCCTCTTCTCTCTCTACCCCCCCTACTGTAATTCATTTCTCCCCCTTGTATTATTTTTCCCTTTCCCCTCACTTCCTCTTGTATGTAATTGTGTATAATCCTGAGGGTCTCCTTCCATTTCCATGCAATTTCCCTTCTCTCTCCCTTTCCCTCCCACCTCTCATCCCTATTTATGTTAATCTTCTTCTCATGCTCTTCGTCCCTACTCTGTTCTTACTCTCCTTATATCAAAGAAGACATTTGGCATTTGTTTTTTAGGGATTGGCTAGCTTCACTTAGCATAATCTGCTCTAATGCCATTCATAGCAGCACAATTCACAATAGCAAGACTGTAGAAGCAACCTAGATGCCCTTCAATAGACAATGGATTAAAAAAATGTGGCATTTATACACAATGGAGTATTACTCTGCATTAAAAAATGACAAAATCATAGAATTTGGAGGGAAATGGATGGCAATATAGCCAAATTCTAATGGGGTCTCTGGGTCCGCAAGCTGCCTTGTTGGCACAAGGCGGGGTAAGTGTTGGCCTTGATCAGGGGGTTGAGTGTTCAACCTTGAGCAGGGAGGGAAATGTTCAGCCTTGAGCAGGGGCTTGGGCTTTGGGCTTGAAACAAACAGATGATAAAGAACCAGACAGAGGGTTTGAGTGGCCAGGTCACCCTGCAGCTAACTTTGTCATGCCCTGCAGACAACTTACTCAGCCTGTCCTGCACCTAAGCTTTGATTGGTTAGTTTTTCCTCTTTTATTGTTCTATGTTGTCCTCTATATGGCTTTCTTTGGTTTGTTTGTTTGTTTTTGTAGAAATCTAAACATTTGAATGTGGCAATCCTGGAAATCAGATACTCCCCCTTCCCTGGGGTTTTTTTGTTTCTTATTATTTATTTTGCTAATTTTTTGTTTTTGATTGTTAAAAGTTGTTTCTGTGTCAAGGGTCAACCTGAGATGGAAACTTATGTATCTTTTAAGCCTAAGATTTTCTTTAGGCATGCTGAGTCACTTTCCAGTTTTCCCCATAAATACAGTTGTCTTTTAAGGTCCTAGACTTTAGTGCCTGGGTCTCAAAGGACAAAAAGAAGAAAAATGAAGTCACTGCGGCTAGAGGAGAAGGTTGTAACAACAGAGAAGGTGCAGCAACAACATCTACCATTATTTGCTTACCTCTGTGATTAGAAAGTGCAATCAACAATTCAAGTCCAGATGCCAGTAACTGTAACTAGAGAGCAAAGTGCTTTTTGCCCACTCTGGATCCTACAAACTGCCACAGGAATATGCATGTGCACAGTTGCCTGCCACAGGGCCTAGCTTGGGGGTGGGGGGAATGAACATTTGTCATAGTGCTAAGAACTGAAATTCACCAAAATCAACCACAACTTACCATCCGCAGCTTCTCCTGGAACTTGCAAGCCTTCAGTAGACAGATTCCACCAATAGAATTTTCTCTAAGGAGACAGATTGTTGTTGATTCTTACTCTGCCATCTTTTCAGAATCTTCTCTATTTCATTGATTTTTGTTCTTAGCTATATTATTTTCCATCTTCTACATACTATGGGGTCAAATTCTTCATTTTTTTTTCTAGTTTCTCAAGGCAGAAGCTGAAGACATTTGAGATCTTTATTCTTTTCTAATAAAGACATCTAGTGCTACAGATTTCCCACTAAGTACTACTTTAGCTATATCCCAGAAGTGCTGTACCTTCATTTTTGTTTACTTCAAAGGACTTTCTAATTTCATTCTTCTTTTTTGATGCAAGGATTATTTAGAAGAGTGTTAGTTTCTAAATATTTGCAATTTTCCCAGTTATTTTTCTATTATTGATTTCTAATTTAATTACATGGTGGACAGAAAACATAACTAGTATGTCATAAAATCTTTAAAATTTATTGAGAAGTCAGAGCATGGTGGTGCCTCCTGTAATCCCAGCTACTTGGGAGACTGAGGCAGGAAAGTCACAAATTCAATCCCAGCCTGAACAATTTAGTAAGACCCTGTCTCAAAATAAAAAATAAAAAGGGCTGAGGATGTAGCTCAGTGGAATGCCCCGGGGTTCAATCCCCCATACCACAATCAAAAAATGTTTGAGAATTGTTTTATGACCCAGAATATGGTCTATCACTTGGTAGGTGTTCCATGTACACTATAAAAGGATGTTTATTACACTTTAGTTGGAAAGAGTATTCTACAATCATCTGTTAGATTGAGATGGTTGATAGTTTTGTGGCAGGGAAGGAAATGCCATAAGGGTCTCATTTCACTTCTTGGATAATTCAACCATTATTTGAATTGACCCTACCTAACAGGAACTGGGAACTATGGCAGAGCAAGTAGAGATAGCACAACAGCCTTGCCTGACTCATAATGAGGCAAAAATAACCTCTCTAAATAGCCCAGTCCCAGGAGAAGAGATCTGGAATCATAATGCCAAATGCAGGATCTTCTGAAACCTTTCTCAGAGTAAAAGTGACCCTTAGTTTGCTATAAGCTCTGGTTCCTGCCCCATTCATTTCTTCTTTCTTTTCTATTTTCTTTTTTGGTACCAAGGATTGAACCTAGGAGTGCTTTACCACTGAGCTACATCCCCAGTCCTTCATATTCTTTTTTTATTTTGATATGGAGTCTTGCTAAGTTGCTTAGGGCCTCACTGAATTGCTAAGGTTGACTTTTAATGTGCAATCCTCTCGCAGCAGCTTCCCAAATTGCTGGAATTATAAACATGCATACCATACCCAGCTCTCACTCATTTCTTGTTGTGTGATCTTCAATCCTGATTGAGTAAAATATTTTAGTATTTCATTTCCTAGATTGGACTTGTGTGTGCGTGTGTGCACATATACACATACATGCATGTTTGCATATATTTTAGAGTCCTCTCCCCAGAAAATTACAAGAACTAATAGTCAAAAATGTTGACTCTGAGTTAACCAAGAATGAAGGACAAGAGCACATATCATTTTCATTTACTGGTTTACCTTAGAATTAGGATTAGAATTTCTAATCTTTTGAGAGGCCTTTATAACCCTTTCTAGTAAATCCTTCAACATAGTTGCATGTGCTCAATTTGACAAGAAATAGTGATCTGACTGCCTCATACAGACCAAGATCCTGTTATCTCTGACTGATAACCTTAGCAATCCCATCAATCAAGTTGCAGAGCTACTGCTAGGAACCTACTGAGCAATAAACTTTGCTCCTATGATTGACTCCCTTCAAGCCTCCTTATAGGGGACTTAAGCCTTGTAAAGAGCCAAGGTAAGGAACAAGGCTGACCCCCAGAACTTCAGTTGTAGTACTGAATCTCCCAAAAGTCCATCTAAAGTGAAACAGTGGACATTTATTAGGGTTTCCCTCTCCCCTTAGATATCCCAAAGAGCTGGGCATGGTAGCACACATCTGTAATCCCCATGATTTGGGAGGCTGAGGCAGGAAAATCTCAAGTTCAAGGTCAGCCTGGACAACTTAGGGAGACCCTGTCTCTAATTAAAATAAAGAAGGGCTAGGAATGCAGCTCAATGCCCTTGGATTAAGTCCCCGGTACCATAAAAAAATGTAGATATCCTATAGACACATTTTAAATGTTTCATCTCTTGATAGCTCCACCATTAACCAGCTCCCTAACTAATCAGTTCAACTTCTCTTCCAAGTCTCCCTTCAGGAAATAGTACTAGTGGCTTTAACTAAACCCATAGAGGTGGTTCTTGACATTGACTTTTTCCTCATGCCAGTATCACTAGGTTCTATAAATTCTATCAATCTCAATACCATATTGTATTAATTCTACAACACAGGTTTCCCCTAAGCAGAAGGTTTTTGTTAGGATTAAATTAAATCTTGTAGAGAAACTGCTTAAAACAAAGTAGATGCTTAATAACTACTAACATTATCTTCATGCCATCTTTATCAAATGGCTATGAGGCAAAGGGAAGGAAGAGTGGAGGTCCAGCTGGCTATCACTGCTCTGTATGTATAAACTGGGCCAAGCAGCATGAGTTTGTCTATATCTGTTATCACATTTGTGGGACCCATATTGTGGAATTTTAACTTTAATTTGGATTTTTCATTTCTTTCTAAAATATCTTCAAAAGGATTAAATCACAATGCAATATTTTCTTTTGACTTACTATCTTGTCATAATTTCATACTTACACAAAAGTTGCAAAATTCTAAGATTCTAAGATTTCCCCAGATTTTAATATTTTATTTGCTTTTCAAACCATGTGAAAGTCAGTTATAGATATGGTATCCCAATTCTGCTAATGCTTCAGTTTATATTTCCTAAAAGCAAGATGCTTCTCTTAAATCACCACAGTAAAGTTGCCAAAATCTGAAGATTAACATTGATTCTTTATTAATCTTTGGAATTTCACATTTTGCCAATTGTCCTAATTAATTCATCAACAAAAGAAAACCCAGATCATATACTGAGTTCAGTTGCCGGGACTGTTTCACACCCTTTAGCTTTGAACATTTCCTCAATCTTTGTATTTAATGACATTAATTACAAAAAAGAAAACAAGTCAGTTATTTTGTAGACTCTCTGTCACAATGGATTTGTCTGATACTTCCTCATGAACACATTCAAATTATGTACCCAGGGTAGGAATGACACAGACATGAGATTATCTTATTCTCAGTGATGAAACCATTTTAAGACAAAATTATATTGGACATATAGAAGATTTCTAATATTTAGGTAGTAGAATTTGCCTATTCATCCTGAAGGAGTTGGAAGAATTACATATAGGTCTCGAAAGAATGTCACTCAGAGCTGATCATCCCTTTAAAGGATCCAGGTGACTCTCAAAGAAGCCATTTGATTTCCAGCATTATATAATTCAACTGTGGATAAAAACTACACCTAAGAGTAAATCAAATAGAAAATGCAAGTGGTATTCCTCGTATTCTTCACTCTCCCTTGACTTTATACTTTTAATACATAAAGATGCTAAAAATATCAAGATTACAAGCACAGTTATGGGCCAGGGATTCAGATGTGAACAGCCTGTTGCTACTTAAGTGATTCAAAAGCATCTTTAGTCTCTGTTTCAAAATCTTAGACTCCAACTTTGTGATACTTATGGAAGAAAATAATTATAATCTTATGAATAAGTTTATGCTAATGTGAATTAGTTTATAACTGGTATATTTAGTGAGAACACTTAAGATTACACAAAGATACTGGTATGCTTTGTTTAATGTGCATTTTGTATACACATATACCTAAATATCAAAAATTTTAAATAGAATTCAAAAGCAGGGACTGGGAATACATCCCAGTGGCAGAATGTGTACTTAGCATGCTTTAGGCCCCAAGTTAAATGCTCAGCACCATTAAAACAAAACAAAACAAAAATTGAAAACTATACATAACATGGCATATAACTTTTGAGTGCTTTCTATGCTTTATTAACAAATACTGGGGCTAGGTTTGTAGATCAGTGGTAAAGCACGTGCCCAGCATGTATGAGGCACTGGTTTGATCCTCAGCACCACATAAAACTATATAAATAAAACAAAGGTATTGTGTCTATCTATAACATATATATATATAATTAAAAAACAAATTTATATATATATTATATATAATTTAAAAACAAATTTATATATAAAATTATATATAATAATTATATATATAATTTAAAAACAAATTTATATATATATATATATATAATTTAAAAACAAATACTAAGAACGTTAGATAAGCTTTGCACATTTTCCTAAATTCAATTGACAGAGTCCTTAGAGAACAGAGGAAATAAGTGATAGAAAAAAGTTCCATACTTGGTTTTTTTTAATATTTATTTTTTAATTGTAGTTGGACACAATACCTTAATGTTATTTACTTATTTTTTGTGGTGCTGAGGATCGAACCCAGGGCCTCACAGGTGCTAGGCAAGCACTCTACCACTGAGCCACAACCCCAGCCCCTCCATACTTGTTTTAGCTGAAATATGAAAAATAAGCTAAGAAACTATTAAAGTGTTTCCAAGTTAGACAACAATGGCTTATTTTTTCACTTTTAGGTAATTGCTGAGTTCAAAGCCTGTCATGAAATCCGGAGTTAATATAAATGATGTCAGCAGTATGGATTTTATTGTCCTGACATCCTTGTCCTTATCAGCAGTAAAAGTTATATTGATTTTTTTTTTTGCACTGCTGGGAATTGAACACAGTGTCCCTAACGTGCTAAGCAAGCACTCTATCACTGAGCTACAGCCCCCAGCCCAGCAATATTGATTTTTAAGTTGACACATGTTCACATATCTGGAATGAAATAAAAGGTAACATAACCAAACTATATGCTTTATCCTATCTTTTAAGACCCAATAAATGTAAAGGTAATATTGGTGGGTTTTTTTTCATGAATTAAATAAAGAAACAAAAGCAGGCATCACCAGCCAGTCTCCTACACCACTCCCACGACACCAGTAGATGTTAATCAACAGTATAACACATAACCAAACTCAAAGAAAGTTTAATAAGGTGCCAGTTAATTTTAACTTAATGCTGTTCTCTATTTATGGGTTAATTGTATAAAAATAAATTACCATTATATTGTAATAGGAAATCTTCATTAAATAGAATATTCAGAAACCCAGAGCTTATCTGGTTTCCTAACCTTCCTGGATGAACTGATCAGAGTATTAGCAATGATTATGAACCATGCAGGAGTGAATAGATTACCCAAAAGTCATTTGTAGAGGAAAGAGGGGAAACGAACAATACTGGAATGCCAACTAATTCCTTTAAAATTTCTAGACTTAGAAGAGCATTAACACAAACAAGGGCTTTTGCTGGACACCCATAAATCAGACATACAACTAAATTTAGAAAATTAGTTTTTTTAAAAAAAATAAGTTTTAATTTTTAAAATAGTTAATTCACATTGTTCAAAACTTTTAATCATACAAAAACTCTCATTTCCAGTAATGGAAAATTTGGCCTATCATACTAACTCTTCCATTCAGTACAATTAGAAATGCTGAACAAAATACTTTTGAAAATCTGTTTAAAACATCTAAGAGCTAATAAGAGTGAAGAATTACTGGGCCATGATTCAGGATATGATGAATACCCAGTAAGATAAGCCTATCATTTGGGACAGCTTCTACCCAAACGGCATTTGTAGATTGCTGAAGAGACACTTGAGATGAGCTTTGAAGATTAGGAAGCAGTATGTGACATAAGTGTAATATCTGATCATCACAGCTTAGAGGATTTGGGTTGTAAGAGTCAATGCAGGTACATTGCTGGTGGGACTGCAAATTAGTGAAACCAATCTGGAAAACAGTATGGAGATTCCTTAGAAAACTGGGAATGGAACTACCATTTGACCCAGCTATCCCACTCCTCGGGTCTATACCCAAAGGACTTAAAAACAGCATACCCCCTTTTCTGATTATTGATTTACAAAAGAAAGTAAGCTGCTCAGAAGGCTCTGGAAGTGAGGAAGACGGAGGAAGAAGACTAGAAGTTAGAAGGGGTAGGGGTCTTTACCCAAAAGCCTGGGTAGAGTGGTCTGGATCATCTGGAACCCCCCCACCAATGGAAACATTGGAGTATGTATTGTGTGGAAGATTTCCTGGATTCTCCCCAACCCCACCCTCTCCTTCAGCCATGTTGATGGCAGAGGCAGAGAACATAAGAACTTACAGCCCGATTCTCACTGGAGAGGAAAACTTGTCATCTGGCTTTGCAGAAAAGGTTCCACCTTACACTTATAGTACATTATCTTTACCATGGGCAAGGATATCACATTTAAAAGGACAAAAAAAAAGAGAAAATGCTTGAATGAGCTTATAACTTTAATATTATTGAGAGTATCTGCTTTTCAGGCTGAAGGGATTCATTCGTTATTCTAGTCCTACTTGAGTCCTTTATAATTTGTGGCAATTATGCTTTTCCTTTTAATATAAAAAAGTATAAAAATAAAAATTTGAAAAGGGGAAAAAAACAGCATACAACAGTGATATAGCCACTTCAATGTTTATAGCAGCACAATTCACAATTGCTAAACTGTGGAACCAAATTAGATGCCCTTCAACAGATGTATGGATAAAGAAACTGTGGTACATATACACAATGGAACATTACTCAGCATTAAAAGAGAATAAAATTATGCATTTCAGATAAATGGATGGAGTTGGAGAACATCATGCTAAAAGAAATAAGCCAATCCCCCAAAAACAGGGGCCAAATGTTTTCTCTGATAAGTGGATGCTAATCCATAATTGGGGGGCAACCTGGGATGAGTAGAGGAACTTTGGATGGGGCAAAAGGGAGGGGGTGAGGGAGAAAGGGGGCAAGAAATGTGGTGGAATGAGGTGGATATCACTACCCTAGGTACATGTATGATTGCCTGAATGGTGTGAGTCTACTTCATGTGCAACCAGAGAAGCAAAAAATTCTGCTCCATTCATGTACAATGAATCGAAGAGCTTCCTATTGTCATGTATAACTGATTAGAACTAATTTAAAAAATAATAATTTACTAAAAATCAAGGAATCTGCCCAAGATACTATTAAGGGATGGAGAAGTATGCCCTGATAGTGCATGGTTGAAGGCAGGAGTGGGAGAAATAGAAAACTCTGTCACAAATTTATGCCCCTCAAAATTCAGACTGTTCATTAAATCTGTAATGCAAATCTCAGTTTTTTGTAGTGGTGGCCCTTTTGAACTGGAGTGAATTGGATCAAATACAGTTATAGATCAACAGTTCTCAAACTTTGGTGCAAGCCTTGAATCACTCAGAAGACTTGTTAAAACAGTCCGTTGGGTCCCACATCTGTACTTCCTGATTCAGTAGGTCTGGGGTGAGATGGAGAATTTGCATTTCAGTAAGCTCCCCTAGGGATCACAATTTGGGAACCACTGAGGAATAGACTAAAGCATTATTGAAGTGTGTATTTAACACAGAGAGTCTTAAAAGTAGACCTCTGAACATCCTAGGAGGCCAATAAAAATGCTGGTTTTATGTATTTCACCCATCTGCTTTCTTTGAAAGGAACAGTGCTTGTAAGTTGCCTTGGTCCTCTTATGTGTTACAGAAGAAACTGAGAATCCCAGTGTCCTCAAATGGCTGAGCATGTGATGTCATCCAGGAGCCCCCCCATGAAGCCAGCCCTGCCCAGGTAGATCTGCTACTACAGGACACCTTTGAGCAGGGGACCAGTGTGCATGGTTAGGGATGTGTGAGCAGGGACAGGTAAGCCAGTGTTGTCCCTGTGGGAGAGGAGCATCCTTGCATCCCTGCTCGTCCTCATGCCTCACAGCCAGTCCTCTGTGCCCCTCCCTCTCCTGGATCCTGCTCAGTCTTATTTGGGTAAAGCAGATCCCACCAAATAAGACTGAGCAGGCATTGTTCCCAAACCAGGTTCCATCAAAGGTTCCATCCTCCTACCCATGATAATCTATCTGGGGGTGAGCACCTGGCCACAGTCTTCTCTGGAACATCTATCAGAGGGTATATGATAAGGCACAGTCTCTCTGGAGTTTTAGGTTCTGGAATCAAGGAAATCTGGGATTCTCCAGTGCTATCACAGAGGGAGGGAGAGAAGAGGAGGTGGGGAGGAGAAAGGAGGAAATGGATCAAGGGGGTAAAGAGAAATTGGAGGGACATGATGACTTTTTAAGATTCACAAATCTAGCTAAATCTGAAACTTATATTTTGGACATCACTGTTATATAAGGAAATAACTCCCTTTTTTGCTTTAAAAAAAAATCAATGCAGGCAGGCTAGCTTTAAGCCATCTGAGTGTCCCAGAAGATCATAGTCTCAGGACTGGATAAAACTAAAGCCCCAAGCAGCTGACCAAGGCAAATAAAAATTGTCTGGAGAAAATAATATTTTGCTAAGGTTCAAATTATTTTAATAAATATATTTTAAAATACATCCCAGCAAAAAAATTAAAATATAAAAATAAATAAAATGAAATACATCCCAGAAATACAAAGATGACCAGGCACACAAGGAGACACGAACTCATACACAAAAATGAGCGTAAGCTACACATAATTAAAAAGAAACTCACAACAGACTGCAGATATTGGACTACTGGATACAGACTCTGAAATCACTTTGCTTTCCATGACAAGGGAGATTAAAAATAGCATTGAACTTATTGACAAAGAACTAGAAACTTAAGCAGATAAACAAAAACTAAGCCTCTTGAAATGTTAGAATTAGAAATTGGAATTGAATTCCAGTCAGTTCATTCCAACTAGGATGGACTGATTGGGCTACAGCTCTCACAGTCCAATCATTTCACCATTTCTGAATTACCACAAGGGCCTTGGGAGGACACCTCATACTCAAAACATAACGAGCTTCTTTATGTGTAAGGTGGAGCCCCACCTTCTCATATGCTTAAGAGCCATTTTGATTCCCTTTTCTGTGAACTGCTTGTTCAGTCTTAGTATATCTTTCTTTTGAGCTTCACTCCTTTTCTTCAGGTTCCCGTTCTTTCTATTCTTGAGAAGTCAGCCCTTCTCCTGACTCTGTTGTTATGAGTTGCAGCTGTTTTCCTCAAGCTTGCCATTTGTTTTTACCTTTTCATATGACCCTATGTTTTATTTTGCCAGTTGGAAGCACTTAGTGGGTTGGTTGTTTTGTTTGTTTTAATGTCATCCAAATTTATATACCTTCTCTTTTGGGATTCTTTGACTCATGGCTAGGGAGTTCATCCCTACTCTAAGCACATAAAGGCATTCTCCCTTCTCTTCTTCTAGTACTTTTATTACTTTAGTTTTTATACTTAAATCTTTAATCCCTTTGGAAATTATAATGGTCAACAATGTGAGATGTGGATCCAATTTAACACTTTTCCCAATCATAAACCACTGTTTCCTGATCATTTATCGAATAATCCATTGTTTCCTGTTTTCCTTAGTATTTTAATTAGAATCTACTAGCAAAAAGATTAATAAGTTATTGCAAAGAAGAGATTATTTCAAGGTGATCTAATTCTGTGCTTTGTCTTCAAAATCCAAAGATACTGTGCTGGGGTTGTGGCTCAGGGGTGGAGTGCTCGCCTGGCATGTCTGGGGACCTGGGTTCGATCCTGAGCACCACATAAAAATAAATAAAGGTATTGTGTCCATCTACAACCAAAGAATAAATATTTTTTAAAAATCCAAAGATATTACTGAAATGTCACACTACTGTATCAATTAAAAATTTTTAAAAATATATTTTTAAAATGTCAAAGATACAAGCAATATCTGAGTTATCCGTAAATCTTGCTGTAAGTGACATGAAGGAGAACCACACTGATTCCTTTGTTAAAGATTGCTGAGTAACAAATGGGTCTCCAAAGCCCAAAAGGTCCACTTCAGTAGTGTTTCTGACTTCAAGTTGGTCAATTGAGGTTGCATTTTCCCAATGCACTCAGAATATGATGTCCCAAAGTGTAGCACTTTGACATGCTGAGCTAAAGAAGACCTCAGAACTCTCTGACCTCACCATCCTCCTGTCTCTTGGTCATCTTTGATCCTTTTTCTATCCTGAAGCACAGGGAGAGGCCCTATGTTACGTTCCTTTATCTACTTAAAGACTGGATCTGCCAAAGAGGGATACAATTAACTTCACCCCTTTTTGCTTAAATGTCATTAACCAAGAAATATTAAATTTATATTATGGAGGAAGAAACACTCCTAGAGTCTAGAAGAACTTTGTCCCTGGCCATTGTCTGTTCCTGGGCTTGTTCATTTCCCTTAAAAATTATTTACTACCCTTACAATATTGCTCCCTACTTCCCTCTCCCGTAAGAAGAGAGTATTAAGCCTCAACCATCTGGATGTTCTTTGAATTTCATCTTCTGCATGACCCCTGTGCATATTTGCATGTTAATAAATTTGTATGCTTTTTCTCATTTTAGTCTGTCCATAATTGTAGTTGTTTCAGCAGACTCAGTTGCTGAAGCTTCTGAGGAAGTTTCAACTTCCATGTATTCCTTTCACTAAAAAAGTCCTGGTTGTAAAGCTCTGAGAGTACATTGAACCAAGAAACTGGTTGACAAGTAATATCAAAGGGTACTTTCAATTTATTTTTGCATTGCAACCCCTCTCATATTGAATTACTTGTTCCCATAATAAAATGGCAATAAATTTCAACTTAGGATCTGTAATTAAACAAGGTTAGGATGACATTTATGAAAATATTTCTTCATTGAATTTAAATGGACAAAACCAGAGTAACAAAGACACATAAATAGGGTCAGGTTTGGAGACTGGAAAGGCGTACAACAAGATCATAAATCATGAAGCCAGAGAGCCAGGTGCTTATTTTCTCCAAAAAGTACTCCTTTTTTCACATATCAATCTCTCTTTTATTTCACCCACATTATTGTGTACTTTCTATGGGTCAAACCCATGCTAACCCCTACTTGGATGTGAGTGGATCATAACTACAGAAAATATGAGTTAATAAACAGGTATCCAAAGAGAAATTATTTTTCTTTCAGCAGTATGAAGGAGTAGAAAGGACACTGGAAGAGGAATTCAAGAATTGGATTCTGCTTTTTACTCATTGAATAACCCCAAACAAGTCACTTGATCCTTCTTCTTCCCTCACAACCAATATTGCTTCAATTTGCTCATAATTGGGTTAAGGATTGAATGAGTTAATATATACAAGAAGACTTTACAAAATTCCACAAAAATATAATTCAAATAATCAGGGTGAGTGGTAACCCAATGTCTTCATTTTATCATATGGATACTGCTAGTCTGAGAAGGTTTGGAGCCTGATCCAGGGTCAGAGTTAGAATTAAAATCCTGACTTCCCAGTGCCATGTTGCCATGTCACAGGCTAAAAGCAAATTGACAGTTGAGCTAAAACATCGCTCAGTCACTGGTGTGGCATGGGCCCAGCCTCATACAGGATCAAACCAGGGGTCTTGTCCATAGTTGTATAGGTCACTGATGGTATGCCCCGGGGCAAGCCCTCTCCTCCCACGTCCCTGGTTCCCTTACAAACACAAGAGCATTGGGCTAGATAGGCTCTACATGCCCTTACAAACAGTTATATTCTAAATGCTATCTGAAGTCAAATTCACAAATATACACACATAGACCTGTTACCACAGATCATAGGAAGACATACTTTGGTTATATAAATCCCTGACCCCATTCTTACCTTCTATAGCTCCTTGTCATCTTTGGGTCAAGACCTGTATTTTTTATCTTGACTCTCAAGATCGGACAACTCACCAACCAATGTCACTGCCCTGAGGCTGAGCCACCATGTAACTGTACTCCCTGCTTTTGACATGGTCTCTGACCATTCTGCACAAAGCAGCTAGAGGGAACAAGATAAAATAAAAATCAGATCATATCACCTCTTTTTATAAAGTTCTAAGGGCTCCCATCTCAGGCAAAGCCAAATTCTTTGCAAGGCCCTACATAATCTGCACTTGACTCCTTCTTCTTCCTCTCTTAACCATCCACTCCAACCATAAGTCTCTTGGTAATTTCTGGCTCATCAGCTCCCTCCTTTGTGAACTTCCCTGTGTTCTAGATACCAGAACACTCTTCCCCAGTTACCCAAATGGCCCACTCCTTCACGTCATTCCTAAAGTGTCACCTTCACAGAATCTTCATTGGTCGACCAACCATTTTAGAATTACACCCCTCCACCTTTTCCCCCTCTCCTGGTTCATTTGCCTTACCACCATATATTTTACTTATTTATTTTGCTTGTCACCTGTCTCCTGGCTGTTTCATGTGGTCAGGGATAGTCCCTCTCTTTCACTGCTATAGCCCTAGTGCCTGGAACAGTATAGGGCACATAGTAGATGCTCTATAAATATTTTTTTGACTGAATTCTGGCCAAGAGGGGAATGGGATCACATGTTGAACTAGTTCACTTAGCTACCTGCCAAAAGAAAATAAAAACTTGAGTAGGTAAGTGAGTCATGCCCCCTCTGGGGGAGAGAGGAGTGGTATGTGGGTGTGCACACACATGTATATTTAGTGAAAGCAGGAAGAGAACCAGCAGGAAAAGAATGATAGACTCATTCACCTAAACTGACAAACGTTTATGGGAAGGTATGTGTCATGCAGCTGCCACTATTATCATAAAAGGCATCCCCCTGGTGAGGTCACAACCTCAGTGTCAGCCCTCAGGAGGGAGATGGAGGAACAGTCACATCACCAGTGAACACAGAATCAATACAGGTATTAGAATAAATACAGATAGAAAGAGGATAAAAGAGGCAAGCTTAACTATTTACTCTTACTTACAATAAATTCATTAGCAGAACACAGAGATTGAGAAGACACTCAACATTCTGCTGTGTACATGGAGTTGGGTTGGAAATGTTACAGCTCCCTCTGATAATGCCACTGGGCTCTCTCTCTCTCTCTCTCTAGCTTCAGGGTGGCTTTCAGGCTCACAACTGCATTCACCCAGCTCTTGACTGGGCATGAGGTTAAATTTGTCCTGACCAAAAAAAAAAAATGTTTTTTTTTTTTTTGTTTGGCACTGGGGTTGAACCTAGGGACACTCATCCACTGAGCTACATCCCTAGCCCTTTTCTATATTTTATTTAGAGACAGAGTCTCACTAAATTGCTGAGGCTGGCTTTGAACTCCTGATCCTCCTTCCTCCACCTCCCAAGAAGCTGGGATTACAGGTATGTGCCACCATGCTCCGCTTTTACCAAGGATTTGAAGTCCCTAACATATGAACAATGGAAGTTACTGAGGTTTTATAGGAGTCATTAATAAGTGTCTTCTTATTGCTGCCTTACAATTATACATAATGGTGAGATTAATTGTCACATATTTGTACATGAACACAATATTACAGTATAGTTTTATCAATTTTGTTCCCCTAAGGAGTGCCTTTCTTACTAGGATAGTAGTGTCAATAGGTCAGTGCTGGGCAGGACCCCCACACACCCATGTGAATCATAAGAAAAGGAACCATTAAACACCCTCAACCAACCAAATAGGACAAGCTTTTCACTTTACCTCACTGTGTACACAGCACCTGTGGTCAGAGAGATCTCTGTGGTAAAGTTTTTTTGTACTAGTTGGGATCTGATCTTCTCTAAAGAGGAATGGAATTGACTCTTGGAGAGGAGATATTTCACTGTGCTTTGGGAAAAGACAGGTCATGCCCTTTCACCTTCTCATCATTTAATTCCTTCCACTTCGGCCTCTTCTATCATCTCTCCTTCTCCTGCTCCTGCAGATCTCAGATGTACTTCTCACCCATTTCTATTTTTATTTCAGTTTGCACTATCACAACACAGGACATCTGTAAGTTAAGTTAAGAGGTGTTAGTTAAAATAGAGTGTGAGTGAGAAAGAGGAAAGAAAAGAAAGGGAAAGAAAGATTTCTATTTCTTCTAGATGTTTCCCATTCTTGGGGTCCCTGGGCAAGTTAGTAGTCATTCATTTCATTTATTTATTTACTCTCATACCAGCTTATCTTAAAATGGGGATTTAATTGGAATACTCATAAAATATACTGAGGTAACAAAAATTAGAAGACAGATGAGACAAAGGAACAAAAGACAAAAATAGAATCAGGAATGTGGCAAATAAAAAATGCATGCCAAGTCTTATACCCTCAAGAAAGAAGGCCACAGGGGCTGGGGATGTGGCTCAAGCGGTAGCGTGCTCATCTGGCATGCGTGCGGCCCGGGTTCGATCCTCAGCACCACATACAAAAACAAAAGATGTTATGTCTGCCAAGAACTGGAAAATAAATATTAAAAAATTCTCTCTCTCTCTCTCTCTCTCTCTCTCTCTCTCTCTCTCTCTCTCTCTCTCTCTCTCCCCTCTTTCTTAAAAAAAAAAAAAAAGAAGAAGAAGGCCAAAATTCAGCTCTGAAGTTTCTAGTGAAGCAAAACTATAAGCACCATGAGTGTCTCCAATTCAAATAAATAAATTAAAAAAAAAACTGTTTGGGAAACACATTCTTGACCTGATATCTACATGAGAAAGAAATCTCTTCTTCAGGTGGAATGCAATGAACGATGTCTCAGTGATGTCTGTAGAATGGCAAAGTGACAGGTTTCTCAGAACTACTTCTATAAGATCCCTCAAGGACACCATGAGCGTTTCTCCATAGAGCCATTTATTGTTGGCAATTCCAGGGAAGTGCGGACCCCAGATACTGTCATCTGGCCTGCTACCCACCCACACACACTGGCAGCCCACAAACGGACTTTGTTTAACTGGACTGTTCTGTGATTGTTATTACTGTTGTTTTAAAGGAGTGCTCTTAGGAGACACACGTATGCCTCAGCTCCCCACCTTCTACTGATTTTAGTCCAAGCACTTCATACATGTATATTGTGTAACTAGTCCCTAAAGGCATCGCCTTGCTGAACACGTGGGCTGTTCACCTACTTATTAAACAGATTTTCTTGAGAACTTTTATTGCCTGATACTGTTCTTCACAAAGGAACAAATAGCATCTTACTTTGAGATACTTAAATTCTAGTGGAAAGGAACAGCAATAGATAATTAAATAAAATTGCAAGGTATATCTGATGGTTAAGTATTACAGAAAATTAATCCAGAAAGTATAAGGAAGTGCCAAAAGGAGGAAATGTTAGAGTTTTAGTAGAAGGTGATGTTTGAGAAATGACCTGACCAAACGTGAGGAAACTGTGGATATCTGAGAAACAGCAAGTACAAAGTCCCTAAGGTAGAGAGTGGCCTCCCTTGTTGGAAGAAAAGCACACGAGATAATGTGGCCAGAGCAAAGAGCAATGGGAGTCCATTAGAATGGCAAACATCAAGAATATAAATAACAATAATTACTGGCAAGGATGTAGGGGACACTGTTGATGGGACTGCAAATTAATACAACCACCCTGGAAAGCAGTATGGAGATTCCTCAAAAGACAAGAAATGGAACCATCATGTGACCCACCTATTCCACTCCTTGGTATTTTATGCAAAATCAGCAAACGATATTGATAGAGGTGCATCAATGTTTATAGCAGTGCAATTCACAATAGCCAAATTACAGAATCAACCTAGGTGCCCATCAATAAATGAATGGATAAGGAAAACGTGGTAAATATGCACAATGGAATTCTACTCAGCCACAAAGAAGAATGAAATCATGGCACTTGCTGGTAAATGGGTAGAACTAGAGAACATCATGCCAAGTGAAATAAACCAGACTCAGAAAGTCAAGGGTCCAGTGTTTTCTCTCATATATGGAAGCTAAACACTTCCCCCCCAAAAAAAGGAATTAAAAAGGGGAATCTCACAAAAATAGAAGGGAGATCTTTACAGCAGAAGTAGAGGATCAAGGGGAAGGGAGGAAGGAGAAGAGAGGGCAAAACTGAGGAATGAAATTGACCAAATTATACTAGTTGCATGTATGAATATACCACAGTATTCCAATTTCATATATAATTATAATACTGCAATTTTAAAAATACATAAATACAAGGAAGACCAATAGAGTAGAGGAAAGGGGTCAGGGGGAGGAAGGAAGAGAGGGAGGGAGTAGTACTGGGGATTGAAATGGAGAAAACTTTGTTATATACATATATGAATGTATCCAAAATGGATCCACCTATTACAAATAACTATAATGTGCTAAAAAAAAGAAAAAGTACCTCTTTCAGAAGGTAAATATAAAACAAATACAAACTTGGGAGGTTTATAAAATTTTACTGGGAGAGGATACATGTAGTTGAAGAGAGCCAAAGGGACACACATGTGACTCTTCAATCTTTAATCACAGTGCTTCTTATTCTTGCTTTCTAAACTCGGTCTTATTTATTTCTTTTGGAATCTGTTTCAAAGTTTATTTTATTGTAATGACTATTAATATATTTTGTTTTTAAAGAAGCAATTAAAGGAATAACCTAAGTTGTTTTTTAAAAAAACTAAAAAGCAGTGGGAGTGGGCTGGGGATGTGGCTCAAGTGGTAGTGTGCTCGCCTGGCATGCGCGGGGCGCTGGGTTCGATCCTCAGCACCATATACAAATAAAATAAAGATGTTGTGTCCACCGAAAACTAAAAAATAAATATTAAAAACTTCTCTCTCTCTCTCTCTCTCTCTCTTAAAAAAATATTTAAAAAACAAAGCAGTGGGAGTAAAGAAGCGCCACGGGACAAAAAAAAAAAAAAAATGGTAGAAGGCGGAGCAGATCACACTGGACCTGGTAGATTGTTTCAGGTACTGCAGAGGACACATTGGAGGGTTTTGAGTGGAGAAATGGCCTCACTTATTTTAGGTATTAAAAGGACTGCTCTGGCTGCTGGGTGTAGTGTGAGGTCTGCTAAGAGACTGTGGCCATCATCTACTAATTTAGGATGATGGCCACAGTACCTAAATATTCTTTTTTTTTTCCTTTGGTACTGGGCATTGAATCCAGGGTGCTTTGCCACTGAGCTATATCCCCAGTGTTTTTTATTTTGAGACAGGGTCGTGCTGTTGTTAAATCGCTGAGGCTGTCCTCAAACTTGTGATCCTCCTGCTTTAACCTCCCAAGTCCTGGGATTACAAGCATGCACCATCAGGCCTGGCTGAAGTCACTGATTTTTTTTTTTTTTTGATACCAGATATTGAATCCAGGGGTGCTTAACCACTGGGCCATATCCTCAGCCCCTTTTAAAAAAATATATATTTTATTTAGAGATAGTTGTTTAGGGCCTCACTAAGTTGCTAAGTGGCTTTGAACTTGCGATTCTACTGCCTCAGCTTCCAGAGCTATGCCACCACACCCATCTTGACTACTCTTTAAGAAGTTCTCTATAATCATGTTTTCTTGCAGACTTTGTATTGGTGCTACTAGAAAATAGCAGTTGTGGAGGCAGCTCAGAGAGTGTTCTAGAGTTGAATTGTCCACAGAGCTGAGAGGATGAGCTGAGGGAGCTACCGAGACCAGAGACCATGGAAACAACACACCCCCACTAGGCAGAGTGGAGCAGAGAAATCAGGTTCATACTGCTCTAAAACATGGAAGGAGGGTGAAGAACATCTCCGGGGTGGGGTTGCAATGCCTGTTGCTGAGGGTATGCACATAGCAAATATAAAAAAAACTTTTATCTCAGTTTTTCCATCTCAGTTACTCATGGAACACATGGTTCTGAGCAAAGTTTATTTCCTCATGAGCCCTCCAAGACAAACTAGCACCTGAAATCAAAAACTGGTTTCCTGAGATTATGGTAATCAGTTTAAAAGAGATTAAAGGACAAGGAACTGTGAACGTGGTAAGGGCTTGGAGAATAATAGCTCTTTTCTTCTGTCCTGAAGCCAAATGTCTCCAAGTGTGCCAGCTGTTAAGGCAGCTGTATAGGAAGTTCCCCCCACAGGTGACAGGTAACCCAAGTTTCTGGACACAGTGTGGAATGGAAGAGAGCCCCAACTCTGCTGTTCCCTGGGTAGCTAACCTGACACAAGTCACTCCTCCTCCAAGGGACATACTCATCTCTAAAATGGGAGTTTTCTGAGGATTTGAGGAGATTAATAATGTAAGAAACACAACCAAGTTTACCATCGGAACTCCCTTATTCATAGTGGTTACTTTGGCTTTGGTGCACAGAGATTAACTGGGACAAGGCCACATCAAGTCCCTCTCCATCTCCAGCACAATTAACTTCTTTGTTTTCTGACTTCTCTCTCCCCAGGGCTGGTTATGAAAGTCTGAATCACTTCTGAGAGTAAGGCCCATGAATCCCACTCCATGACTTAATCAGTTTGTGTCTAAGGCAGGTCAGGTGGGTCTCTGGCCCATTCCTCTTCTGACCAACACTCCTCCATGCACTGCCATTTCCCACATATACCCCAACCAAGAAGAAAGCAGGCAGGCAGATAAAGCTCCCAAGAGAGGTGTGGCCCCTCTGAATTCTCAGGAAAACCCAGATGCCTGGAAACTTGATAAAAATAATTGAGTTTTTCTGTCTGCCAAATTGAAAAAAAAAAGTGCATGTTGCATGAAAAATTTCATGTTTCAAGCAAAATAGAAAATGGAAAATTCCTTTGTGGAAGAAAAGGACTTTCCTGGGTATTTAATACACAAAATGAAGCATTTTACCCTGAAAGAATGTGACTTGCCTAAGATCTAGGAGCAAGGGGAATGGGGTCACCTCCTCCAGTGCAAAGAGACTCTCTACATGCTGGCCTCACTGTGCCAGCTGCCAAGAGGCTGCAGAAGCACAGAGAGGATCTGAGTCACAAGATGGACCCAAGAAGAAAGATGTGTTCATCATCTCTAGCAATCAGAAAAATGCAAATCAAAACTACTCTAAGATTTCATCTCACTCTAGTCAGAGTGGCAGTTCCAAGGATACAAATAATAATAAGTGTTGGTGAGGATGTGTGGGTAAAAGTTACACTCATGCATTGCTGGTGGGACTGCAAATTGGTGCAACCACTCTGGAAAGCCATATGGAGATTCCTCAGAAAACTTGGAATGGAACCACCATTTGACCCAGCTATCCCACTCCCCAGTTTATACCCAAAGACTTAAAAATCAGCATGCTGCAGTGACGTAGCCATATCAATGTTTATAGCAGTTCAATTCACAATAGCTAAACTGTGGAACCAACCTAGATGCCCTTCAACAGATGAATGGATAAAGAAAATGTGGTACATATACACAATGTTATATTACTTATCCTTAAAGAAGAATGAAATTATGGCATTTGTAGATAAATAGATGAAACTGGAGAATATCTAAGCTAAGCTAACTGAAATAAGTCAATCCCAAAAAATCAAAGGCCCAGTGCTTCCTCTGATAAGTGGATACTGATCCATAGTGAGGGAGTGAGTAGGGAAAAGTGAACGAACTTTGGATTGTGCAGAGAGGAGTGAGGGGAGGTGTGTGGCTGTAGGAACGGGAAGGACAGTGGAATGCGATGGACATTATTACCCTATACATATGTATGATTACACTACTGAAGTGACTCAGCACCATGTACAGCCGAGGATTGAGAAGTTATGCTCCATTTGTGTACAATATGTCAAAATGCATTCTATCATCATGTATAACTAATTAGATCAAATTTAAAAAAAAAAAAAAGTCATGCTATTGACACGTGTGAGCCCAGATCTCTCCTTGGAAGTCTCGTCACAATGAACCTGTATTGCTTGAAATACTTTACTCTAATCCTTCCACCCCAGGAAGTCATGGTACTTCTGCTCACCCTCTCTATTCAGGTTTCTGTTCAAGGCATCATCACAGGCCACAGAACCAGAGCCCTCTGTTTGGTGCAGAAGAAAAGCTCTACCGCAGTTCTTGGCCTCCTGTCTCCTCCCTTGTCATTCATTACCTAAGATTCAGAATGCAGCAGGACAGGTAAGGGCCTTTGGGGTCACTTCTGCTAGATCTAGGGGTGTGCAGTCTCCTCCCACATACCTTTGAGTAAGGCACTTCGCTCTCCTCCTTGAACATCTCCTCCCATGAGGTTGGTTTTCGCTGTTTCAGTCCTAAACACTGTGCTTTCCGTGACCTCACACCCAATTCAAGCACATCTTACCTCATCTCCAATAGCACAGGCTGCATCTCCAGGTGACCTTCCAGCCTGTGCTTGAGAATTCAGAATAAGAAGGTAGCATAAAAGCCATGCAATCCTTGCAACGCAATCAGCAAATTCTGTCCTTTTGTACGAGTATATGTCCCACAGCATTAGGGAAGCCATCGCCACCACTGTGGGTGGGGTATGACAAGAAATCCTCCTGCCCTCTGGTTCCCCCCTGGGGTTGTTTGGACCTTAAGTGTCCCTCAAAGGTGCTGTGTTAAAGGCTTGGACCTTAGCTGATGGGGCTATTGGGAGGTGGTGGAACCTCTAGGAGGTGGGACCTGGTGAGAGACAGCTAGGTCACTGCCGTGCACCCTTGAGGGATATTAGAACCTTGGCCTCCCCTCTCTTTTGGCTTCCCAGCCGCCATGTGGTGACTAGTTTCCTCTGCCATGTGTTCCCCACCATGATGTACTCCCTTGCCATAGGCAATCGTGCCAAGTGAGCACAGGTGGAAATCTCTGAAACTGGGAGCCAAAAGAAACCTTTCCTTCTTTAGGTTGATTTCTCAGAAATGTTATCACAGTGACGGAAAGCTGATGGACACCTTAGAAGCTACAAAGTCAGTCCCTCTTCCTTCCCCTCCCAGGGCTGAGGAACATTTGCATGCCTCCCTTTGCTCTTTCTTCCCTCTGCTGAGCTGACCATCTTCAATTTCTCCCATCCAGGCTCAGATGCTTCATTTTCAAGTCCTCTTACCGTCCTACTCCCTCTTCCCTAAAGGTGCCCTAAGCTCACAGTGCTTCTCACACTTCAAGGGGCACAAAGCCACCCAGTCTCTCGTTAGTGTTCATTTCTGGATCCCACAGGTCTGGGCTGGAGCCTATGCTCCAGGGGATGTTGATGCCACTGGTCCACCACTCAAAGTAGTGCCTTTCACTGGGGTCGCCTTTCCATCTGGAACCACTTGGAGTTTATATTAGAAACAGGACTGTTGCACCCTAAAGCATATCTCCTGCATCAAATCTTGAAATTTGTTTTAGTTGTAGGTGGATACAATATCTTTATTTTAATTATTTTTATGTGGTGCTGAGGATTGAACTCAGTGTCTCACACATGCTAGGCAAGCGCTCTACCACTGAGCCACAACCCAGCCCCAATCTTGAATTTTAATAAGATCCTCAGATGCATAGGATGCCCCTTGAAGTTGGAAAAACTGGAGCAGAGGGTGGCAACAGGGACTGCCCATTAGAATAACCTAGGACTCTAGGCATGCTGGTGCACCCCCATAATCCCAGTGGCTCAGGAGGCTGAGGCAGGAGAATTGCAAGTTCAAAGCCAGTCTCAGCAATTTAGCAAGGCCCTAAGCAACTCAGCAAGACTCTGTCTCTAAATACAGAATGGGACTGGGGATGTAGCTCAGTAGTTAAGTGCCCCTAGGTTTCATCCCCAGTGCCAAAAAATAAAATAAAATAAAATAAAACCCTCAGGAAACTGGAAAACAATTTCAATGTCCAGCAGCACCCCAGACACATGACATCAGGACGTATGAGAAAGGCATCAACAGTTTTTAAAACCCCCTCCCCCAGTGATTTCAATGAGCTGAGTCTTAGCATGCAGGCTTTACATTTGAGGGCACTGCCTTAAAGACAGTGACCTCTGACAGGCAGCTCTATGACCCTGAACTTCAGGAGTCATGGTCACAAGTCCTTTTCACTCTGGCATTGACCCACACTGCTGGCTCCTCAGGTAGGTCAGAATAGTAGTTGGGAGCTCTCTTCTGGAGTTCAGCAGAGCTGGATTTGAATCCTAATTCCTACATCTATTAGCTGTACCCTCTCAGAAAACATACCTGATTTCTCTATGCCTCAGTTCCCTGTGTGTAAAATGGAGACAATGTATCTATCTCTCCAAGTCTTCGGGAGGGTTGAATTAAATGAGGAGAAACACAAGCAGTGCTTAGAATAGCGCCAGCCCTATGGAAGTGCTCAATGATGGTTAGTTACCGTTCATTAATATTGATGCTAAAGCTCCATGGGGTGTGGGTGGCTGCTGTCTGTGCTCTTGCTGAGCCACAAGGTCTCACTATCAGCTAAGGTTTACAAGCAATTCTTGTATAACCAGTCCTGGCTGATGATTCTAATACAATCTACAAGGTGGCCAAGTCACAGAAGGACCACTGAGAGTGAATGTTGTGATAATAACTAGTGTTCTATATAGTTTAATGTCACTTGCTGATTCACTAATGATTCAAATAGAAACAATATCATCATCCGTTCCTGTTTCAGTGTATTTTCAGTAAAACAACCCCACCCTCATCCAAGGTTTTGTTTTCCCTGTCAGTTACTCAAGGTCAACCAGGTCTGAAAATATTAAGTGGAAAATTCCAGAAATAAACAAGTCTTAAGTTTGAAATCAATTTTATTCCAGTATGTTGTTGTAGCTGTTCCATTTTATTATTAGTTATTGCTGGTGATCTCTTACCATGTCTAACTTATAAATTAAACTTTATCGTATATTTGCACAGGAAAAACAACCTAGTGTATGTGGGGCTCAGGCATTCTGTTGGGAGTCTTGGAATGAGTTAATAATCATCTATTTAGCAATGCTCATTAATTATCTATCTATCTCTTCTAGGTATTAGAATAGGATTTGTATTCTGAGAGGAATTCAGGGTATAGACAGGGAACTTCTTACCATCAAGGAACATTTTCAATGAGGGAAACCCAAGAATAAAGAACTGCCTGGCCGGGTGCAGTGGCACAAGCCTATAATCCCAGCGGCTAGGGAGGCTGAGGCAGGAGGATTGCGAGTACAAAGCCAGCCTCAGAAATGGCGAGGTGCTTAGCAACTCAGTAAGACCTGTGTCTAAATAAAATACAAATAGGACTGGGGATGGGGCTCAGTGGTTGAGTGCCTCCGAGTTCAATCCCTGGTACCAAAAAAAAAAAAAAAAAAGAAAGAAAGAAAGAAAAAAGAACAGCCTGGAGGCTTTCTTCAAAGAGCCAGCCACCTAATTCCTTGCAGTGGACTCAGAGAACAACAAGGCAATCTGAGGAAGGCATCTCAGGAGCAGGGCAGAGGACAGTGAGGTAAGAGGAATTTCTCAGGCTGGAACGAGTGAGTGTCACTCAAGGATGCTCTTTTCTCATCCTCCCTCTTACTTTCTGCAGCTCTCAAACTTGGGAAAGGCAGACTTAAGAGGACCTGGCCACATGGCAAGGTTCCCACACAGGCCTTCCCTCCTGGGAGCTTTGAGAATATCACAGGTATAGTAGGAAACCTGGCAGGCCTGGGATCAAAGGAGCTGGGTACCCAACCTTGGTTTACCCATTCAATGGCCTGAACTAGATTTCCTTGAGATTTCTTTTTCCTATTTGTGAAGTGGGAATGATAATATCTTACTCACTTGGCTGTTATCCAAATTAAATGAGATGAATACTTGAGAGTGTCTGACACATAGAAGACGTCCCTCTAAAATTAGTAACTTTGCTTTCTTCCTCTGAGAATGAGGTTAAAAAATACTATCACAGTGTTATAAAAGCTATTTATTTTAGGTAGAAGTGTTTTGTGAATTACAAAGTTCTGCACACATATCAGATCATCCTTATTTAAGATATTTAAAGGAGGGGCAGTGGACAGTAGGTTCTTAAAACTTTAGCTGATTGCTCCCTCTAGTGACAGATTCTGGGTGCATTTTAGAAAAAGCTGAGATGAAGTTCAACTGAAATGATTTCTGTTTATTGAGTCTTACAAACTAGATAAGTCTACACTCTCTAGCTTTCAGAACACATGCATATGGGAGGGACATGGGGGCATTTCACCACCTGCATATGGTGGAATGAGATGGACATCATTCTCTTGGTACATGCATGACTGCACATATGGTGCTCCTCTACATCTTGTACAACCAGAGAAAGGAAAAGTTGTGCTGCAGTTGTGAACAATAATCAAAATGCATTCTGATGTCATATATACCTAGTTAAAGTAAATCAATTAATTTTTAAAAAGAACACATGCATAAAAGAGACCTGTGAGAAAATTTATTTTTCATATCGCCCAGAAATAACATGTAGATTGAGTGCAGTGGCACACACCTGTAATCCCAGCAGCTTAGAAGGCTGAGGCTGGAGGAGCATGAGTTCAAGGAGAGCCTCAGCAACTTAGTGAGGCTGTAAATAACTCAGTAAGATGCTGTCTCTAAATAAAATATTTAAAAGGGGGCTGGGGATGTGGCTCAGTGGTTAAGCGCCCCTGGGTTCAATTCCTGGTACCAAAAAAAAAAAAAAAAAAGAAAAAAAAGAAAGAAAGAAAGAAAGAAAAGAAAAGAAAAGAAAAGAAAAAGAAAGAAAAGAGGCAACGTGGATGTACACAAAAGCATTTGCATGGATAAGTGCTCACTGAGGGATTTAGTGGTCCTCAAGATTTTTACCTTATTTTTTAGAAGATTTGTTAGTAAATTGTCTAGGTTAATTCATTTTATTTTATTCAAAGACCTTAACCCATTAATCAAAGATTTTAATCCATCTGGAACTACTGATGGTAGCTTCTAATGAGTATGGGACAAAAAGTTTCAACATAAAGAGCCATCACGTGAGACGTTTAGGACACGCGAGATCTTAGTTGAGCTTCAAGTCTTTCAGTGGTGTATGTCTGTCTTCTGTTAGACATTTCAAGATATTTGGGGAAATGTGGCCTCACCTTCAAGTAGATCAGTGTAGGGAGAGGCCACGCGCACGCACACTCGTGTGTGTGTGTGTGTGTATGTGTGTGTGTGTGTGAAAAACAAGGAAAAACAAGGATGATAGTTTTGAAATATATCGATTTGCTTGTGTTATTTGCCTTTTCTTTCCCTATTCAGTGAACACATTTGTTTGCCCAAAAGGAAACTAGGATTGCTATGGCAGGAATGCAAGGAGGAGACAGTTCACATTCAGTTGTGAAACCAGAACAGATATCCTGAAAGCACAGAAATCTATCAGGCTGAAACACCAGGCTTCATGGGGGGGCGGGGCAGGGGGAGGGCGGAGGCTCAGTGGTGGAGCACTTGCCTAGCAACTGAGTCGCTCAGTTCTGTCCCCAGCCCTACAATAAAACAAAACAAAAATCAGGCTTTGTCATGAGAGAATTTTCTAAATTCCTTCATTTGTCAAGAACACAAACTCAGAGTTTAAACCAGTGCATACTCCCATGCCCATGAAAGAACACGCTCCCAGTGTGAAGGGGCCCAGGTCATCCTCACCCCAGGAAGGAGGAGGAGCAGAAGGCCATTCCAGAAAGGAAGCACAAACAGAATCCCAACTCTCTTCCACCACAGGAGAAGTGGAGAGGAGAGAGGATAATGGAAGAACATGTCCCCCCTCTCCTTTCTCTTGAGGGGACTGAGGTAGAGAAACAGGCCCAAATACCCAGATAGGCCTGAGGTAGTGAGGTGGGATGTGAGGAGTGGAAAGGCTGCAGATGTATTGGGTGTGCATTTGATAATCTGTGCATGGAGCTGTGATGTGGAAATCATCTCCCCTCAGGATTTTTGAGGCCTCATTTTATTATTTTTATGTGTGTGTGTGTGTGTGTGTGTGTGTGTGTTTATGTTTTAGTTGTAGATGGACACAATACCTTTACTTGGTTTTTATGTGGTGCCAGGGATTGAGTCCAGTGCCTCAAGCGCTCTACCACTGAGCCACAACCCCGGCCCCTTCATTCAGTTTTCCACTTCCAGGGTCACTGTTGAGAAGTCTGGCCCCCTCGGGAATCCTGGTCCTTTGTACATGATCTGTTTGTTTCTCACTAGAAACTGTTAGCATTTTCTGTTTATCCCTCCTGTGTGAAATATCAAAATGGTGTGCTTTCACGTGAAGTTATTTCACTGGGTATTAGGTGGGCTGTTTCAATCTGGAGACTAGTCTTTCAATTCTGAGGAAATATCTTAAAATAACATAAGAGAATTTTTTTTTTCCTCCTCAAATCTCTCTTCTGGAATGTTCACCCTCCTTGACTGATCCTTATTCCCCTGTTTCAACCTCTCTACTTTTTTATTCTAACTTCAGAGAGCCTCCTTAACTTCATCTTTCAATCCTTATCCTGAATTGTTTAATTTGGGCCTTTCCTTTCATGCAAGAATTTTTCCTCCAGAGCCTGGCAATTCACAGCTGTCTACTTTTTGAAGAGCAGGACACTGAAAGAATGGTCTTAGTTGATAAAACTGCTATTCTGGACAGAAGAATACAGCTGATAGAGAAATAAATGATGAAATGATAGTGTTTCTATCATTTCATCATTTATTATTATGATGTTTCCAGATAGGATGAACAAAAGTAACCGTTGAATACCAGACGGAATCAATGGTACAAGAAATCACCCCTGGACCTTTGCTGATAGACAACAAGGGAACAGCTGTAACTTCACAACCGCTAGACCAGGCTACCGCCTCCTTAACCTAGAGGTCGGGGTACATATCATCACTAAGGGTGAGATTCCAGACATGGTGTATTTCCCCATCTGATGCAAACTGATGAGAATACTTAGTGCAGCCATTAGATGCAATTCTAGCTTGCAGGAGGATCGAATTGCAAGATAACACAGGAAAGCAATCACACAAAGCCAGAAGGTGGGACACCAAGAGGACAAGTGCTCAAGGTCTTTAACACTCCAGATCAGGGGGAAGAAGTGACAGACTTTTCTAGATCAAAAAAGACTTAAGAAACATAGTCACCAGATGCAACATCTGGCCCTTGATCATATCCTGGATGCAACAAACCAGCTCTGTAGGACATTAGGGATGCCTGGCAGCATTAGACAATAATTTGTGAGAGACGTAAAGAGAAAAATTTTGAGATGAAATGTCATAATAATTACAATTTACTTTAAAATATTTCAGCAAAATAAAAATATATCAAAATAATGATAAAGGTTAAATCTAGGTGAGGGATATATTGGTATTTATTGTACTAATCTCTTTAGGTTGTCTGTTTGACATGATCATATAAACAACAGTTGTTTTAAAGGACTGAGAAGGATGGAGCAGTATGCCCTGTAAGGGACAGAATGTATCCATCTTGTCTGTCACAGAAAACAGCTCCTAGCACAGAGCCTGGCATACAAGAAGTTGCTCAACAACTATTGCTTAAGTGGTACATGGTGATTTGACCACAGGGAGATAGGGGGATGTTGGCAAGAACAATTTCACTGGAGTCGTGAGAGTGGAAAGCAGGTTGAGGTGGCTTGATGGATTAGTGAGAAAGGAGGAGGGAGAATAAACAAGATTGAGCAACGGCAAAAAGAAAGACCCATGTCCATGTGCAGACATTGACATTAACTCTTTTTTTTTTTTTTTGCATTGTGCTAAATTTTTAATTTTTTTATTGTTGGTTGTTCAAAACATTACATAATTCTTGACATATCATATTTCACACTTTGATTCAAGTGGGTTATGAACTCCCATTTTTACCCCGTATACAGATTGCAGAATCACATCAGTTATACTTCCATTGATTTACATATTGCCATACTAGTGTCTGTTGTATTCTGTTGCCTTTCCTATCCTCTACTATCCCCCCTCCCCTCCCCTCCCCTCCCCTCTTCTCTCTCTACCCCCTCTACTGTAATTCATTTCTCCCCCTTGTATTATTTTTCCCTTTCCCCTCACTTCCTCTTGTATGTAATTTTGTATAACCCTGAGGGTCTCCTTCCATTTCCATGCAATTTCCCTTCTCTCTCCCTTTCCCTCCCACCTCTCATCCCTGTTTAATGTTAATCTTCTTCTCATGCTCTTCGTCCCTACTCTGTTCTTAGTTACTCTCCTTATATCAAAGAAGACATTTGGCATTTGTTTTTTAGGGATTGGCTGGCTTCACTTAGCATAATTTGCTCTGATGCCATCCATTTCCCTTCAAATTCTATGATTTTGTCATTTTTTAATGCAGAGTAATACTCCATTGTGTATAAATGCCACATTTTTTTTATCCATTTGTCTATTGAAGGGCATCTAGGTTGGTTCCACAGTCTTGCTATTGTGAAATGTGCTGCTATGAACATCGATGTAGCAGTGTCCCTGTAGCATGCTCTTTTTAGGTCTTTAGGGAATAGCCCGAGAAGGGGAATAGCTGGGTCAAATGGTGGTTCCATTCCCAGCTTTCCAAGAAATCTCCATACTGCTTTCCAAATTGGCTGCACCAATTTGCAGTCCCACCAACAATGAACAAGTGTACCCTTTTCCCCACATCCTCGCCAGCACTTGTTGTTGTTTGATTTCATAATGGCTGCCAATCTTACTGGAGTGAGATGGTATCTTAGGGTGGTTTTGATTTGCATTTCTCTGACTGCTAGCGATGGTTAGCATTTTTCATGTACTTGTTGATTGATTGTATGTCCTCCTCTGAGAAGTGTCTGTTCAGGTCCTTGGCCCATTTGTTGATTGGGTTATTTGTTATCTTATTGTCTAATTTTTTGAGTTCTTTGTATACTCTGGATATTAGGGCTCTATCTGAAGTATGAGGAGTAAAGATTTGCTCCCAGGATGTAGGCTCCCTATTTACCTCTCTTATTGTTTCTTTTGCTGAGAAAAAAACTTTTTAGTTTGAGTAAGTCCCATTTGTTGATTCTAGATATTAACTCTTGTGCTATGAGTGTCCTATTGAGGAATTTGGAGCCCAACCCCACAGTATGTAGATCATAGCCAACTTTTTCTTCTATCAGACGTCGTGTCTCTGATTTGATATCAAGCTCCTTGATCCATTTTGAGTTAACTTTTGTGCATGGTGAGAGAAAGGGATTCAGTTTCATTTTGATGCATATGGATTTCCAGTTTTCCCAGCACCATTTGTTGAAGATGCTATCCTTCCTCCATTGCATGCTTTTTTAGCCCCTTTATCAAATATAAGATAGTTGTAGTTTTGTGGATTGGTTTCTGTGTCCTCTATTCTTTTTTTTTTATTGGTTGTTCAAAACATTACAAAGCTCATAACATATCATCTTCCATACATTTGATTCAAGTGGGTTATGAACTCCCATTTTTTACCCCAAATACAAGTTGCAGAATCACATTGGTTTGTGTCCTCTATTCTGTACCATTGGTCCACCCGCCTGTTTTGGTACCAGTACCATGCTGTTTTTGTTACTATTGCTCTGTAGAATAGTTTGAAGTCTGGTATCGCTATACCGCCTGATTCACACTTCCTGCTTAGCATTGTTTTTGCTATTCTGGGTCTTTTATTTTTCCATATGAATTTCATGATTGCTTTCTCTATTTCTACAAGAAATGCCGTTGGGATTTTGATTGGTATTGCATTAAACCTACAGAGAACTTTTGGTAATATTGCCATTTTGATGATGTTAGTTCTGCCTATCCATGAACAGGGTATATTTTTCCATCTTCTAAGATCTTCTTCTATTTCTCTCTTTAGGGTTCTGTAGTTTTCATTGTATAAGTCTTTCACCTCTTTTGTTAGGTTGATTCCCAAGTATTTTTTTTTTTTTGAGGATATTGTGAATGGAGTGGTTGTCCTCATTTCCATTTCAGAGGATTTGTCGCTGATATACAGGAATGCCTTTGATTTATGCGTGTTGATTTTATATCCTGCCACTTTGCTGAATTCATTTATTAGCTCTAATAGTTTCTTTGTAGACCCTTTTGGGTCTGCTAGGTATAGAATCATGTCATCTGCAAATAGTGATAATTTAAGTTTTCCTTTTCCTATTTTTATGCCTTTAATTTCTTTCGTCTGTCTAATTGCTCTGGCCAGTGTTTCGAGAACTATGTTGAACAGAAGTGGTGAGAGAGGGCATCCCTGTCTTGTTCCAGATTTTAGACGGAATGCCTTCAATTTTTCTCCATTCAGAATGATGCTAGCCTGAGGCTTAGCATAGATTGCTTTTACAATGTTGAGGTATGTTCCTGTTATCCCTAGTTTTTCTAGAGTTTTGAACATAAAGGGATGCTGTACTTTGTCGAATGCTTTTTCGGCATCTATCGAGATGATCATATGGTTCTTATTTTTAAGTCTATTGATGTGGTGAATAACATTTATTGATTTCCGTATGTTGAACCAGCCTTGCATCCCAGGGATGAATCCTACTTGATCATGGTGCACAATTTTTTTGATATGTTTTTGAATCCGATTCACCAGAATTTTATTGAGGATTTTTGCATCTAGGTTCATTAGAGATATTGGTCTGTAGTTTTCTTTCTTTGAAGTGTCTTTGTCTGGTTTAGGAATCAGGGTGATGTTGGCCTCGTAGAATGAATTTGGAAGTTCTCCCTCTTTTTCTATTTCCTGAAATAGCTTGAAAAGTATTGGTATTAGTTCCTCTTTAAAGGTTTTGTAAAACTCTGCTCTACACCCATCCAGTCCTGGGCTTTTCTTAGTTGGTAATCTTTTGATGGTTTCTTCTATTTCCTCAATTGATATTTGTCTGTTTAGGTTGTCTATATCCTCCTGACTCAATCTGGGCAGATCATATGACTTAAGAGATTTATCGATGCCTTCACAATCTTCTATTTTATTGGAGTATAAGGATTCAAAATAATTTCTGATTATCTTCTGTATTTCTGAAGTTTCTGTTGTGATGTTGCCTTTTTCATCCCGTATGCTAGTAATTTGAGTTCTCTCTCTTCTTCTCTTCGTTAGCATGGCTAAGGGTCTGTGGATTTTATTTATTTTTTCAAAGAACCAACTTTTAGTTTTGTCAATTTTTTCAATTGTTTCTTTTGTTTCGATTTCATTAATTTCAGCTCTGATTTTAATTATTTCTTGCCTTCTACTTCTTTTTTTTATTGGTTGTTCACAACATTACAAAGCTCTTGACATATCATATTTCATACATTAGATTGAAGTGGGTTATGAACTCCCAATTTTACCCCAAATGCAGATTGCAGAATCACGTCGGTTACACATCCACAATTTTACATAATGCCCTATTAGTAATTGTTGTGTTCTGCTACCTTTCCTATCCCCTACTATGCCCCCTCCCCTTCCCTCACATCTTCTCTCTCTACCCCATCTACTGTAATTCATTTCTCTCCTTGTTTATTTTCCCATTCCCCTCACAACCTCTTATATGTAATTTTGTATAGCAATGAGGGTCTCCCTTCATATCCATGCAATTTCCCTTTTCTCTCCCTTTCCCTCCCATCTCATGTCTCTGTTTAATGTTAATCTTTTCTTCCTGCTCTTCCTCCCTGCTCTGTTCATAGCTGCTCTCATTATATCAAAGAAGACATTTGGTATTTGTTTTTTAGGGATTGGCTAGCTTCACTAAGCATAATCTGCTCTAGTGCCATCCATTTCCCTGCAAATTCCATGATTTTGTCATTTTTCAGTGCTGCATATATTCCATGGTGTATAAATGCCACATTTTTTTTATCCATTCATCTATTGAAGGGCATCTGAGTTGGTTCCACAGTCTAGCTATTGTGAATTGTGCTGCTATGAACCCTTCTACTTCTTTTGCTGTTGTTTTACTCTTCTTTTTCTAGGATTTTGAGATGAAGTATGAGATCATTTATTTGTTGGTTTTTTCTTTTTTTAAGGAATAAACTCCAAGCAATGAATTTTCCTCTTAGAACTGCTTTCAATGTGTCCCATAGATTCCAATATGTTGTGTCTGTGTTTTCATTTATCTCTAAGATTTTTTTAATGTCCTCCTTGATGTCTTCTATAACCCATTGATCATTCAGTAACCTATTGTTCATTCTCCAAATGATGCATGATTTTTCCTTCCTTCTTTTATTGTTAATTTTCAGTTTCATTCCATTATGATCAGATAAGATGCATGGTATTATCTCTACTCCTTTATATTGTCTAAGAGTTGCCCTGTGACATAATATATGATCTATTTTTGAGAAGGATCCATGTGCTGCTGAGAAAAAAGTGTAACTGCTTGATGTTGGGTGGTATATTCTATATATGTCAATTAAGTTCTAGGTTATTAATTGTGTTATTGAGTTCTTTGGTTTCCTTATTCAACTTTTGTTTGGAAGATCTGTCCAGTGGTGAGAGAGGTGTGTTGAAGTCTCCCATGATTATTGTATGGTGGTCTATTAGACTCTTGAACTTGAGAAGAGTTTGCTTGATGAACATAGCTGCACCATTGTTTGGGGCATATATATTTATGATTGTTATGTCTTGTTGGTGTTTGGTTCCCTTGAGCAGTTTGTAGTGTCCCTCTTTATCCCTTTTGATTAACTTTGGCTTGAAATCTATTTTATATGATATGAGTATGGACACTCCTGCTTGTTTCTGAAGTCCATATGAGTGATATGATTTTTCCCAACCTTTCATCTTCAGTCTATGTATATCTTTTCCTATCAAATGCGTCTCCTGTAGGCACATATTGTTGGGTCTTGTTTTGTGATCTATTCTACTAGCCTGTGTCTCTTAATTGGTGAGTTTAAGCCGTTAACATTTAGGGTTATTATTGAGATATGGTTTGTTCTTCCAGCCATATTTGTTTATTTATGTTACTAAACATGGTTTGTTTTCCTCTTTGATTATTTCCCCCTTTTACTGTCCTACCTCCCACTGTTAGTTTTCATTGTTATTTTCCATTTCCCCTTCCTGTAATGTTTTGCCAAGGATGTTTTGAAGAGATGGTTTTGTAGCTGCAAATTCTTTTAACTTTTGTTTATCATGGAAGGTTTTAATTTCATCTTCCATCCTGAAGCTTAATTTCGCTGGATACACAATTCTTGGTTGGAACACATTTTCTTTCAGTGTTTGAAATGTTATTCCAGGATCTTCTATCTTTCAGAGTCTGTGTTGAGAGATCAGCTGTTATCCTGATTGGTTTACCCCTAAATGTAATCTGCTTCCTTTCTCTTGTAGCTTTTAAAATTCTCTCCTTCTTCTGTATGTTGGGCATCTTCATTATAATGTGTCTAGGTGTGGATCTCTTATGATTTTGCACATTCGGCATCCTGTAGGCTTCTAGGATTTGGGATTCTATCTCATTCTTCAAGTCTGGGAGGTTTTCTTGTATTATTTCATTGAATAGATTGCTCATTCCTTTGGTTTGGACCTCTATGCCTTCCTGTATCCCAATGACTCTTAAGTTTGGTCTCTTTATGTTATCCCATATTTCTTGTATGTTCTGCTCATGGTTCCTTAACAGTCTTGCTGAGCTGTCTATGTTCTTTTCAAGTTGAAATACTTTGTCTTCATTGTCTGATGTTCTATCTTCTAAGTGTTCTACTCTGCTGGTAGTATTCTCAATTGAGTTTTTAAGTTGGTTTATTGCTTCCTGCATTTCTAGGAATTCTGTTTGTTTGTTTTTTATAACCTCTATCTCCCTGTATAGTTGATCTTTTGCTTCTTGGATTTGTTTATGTAATTCATTGTCAAAGTGATCTTTCATTGTCTGATTTTGCTGTCTAATGTCTTCCTTGAGACTCCACATCATCTGAAGCATGTATATCCTGAATTCTTTATCTGACATTCCATCTGCTGCAGATATTACCTCTTCTAAATTTGAGTCGACCTGCATTGCTTGTGGTCCTTTCTTTCCTTGTGTTTTCATACTGCTCACATTTCTTTCTGCTTGGTGAAACTGTTGTGTTTTTGAAATTTTCCCCCTATATATTTATATTGCTCTTGTATAGTTGAAAAGTCTCCCTTGCAGGGGGAGCAGCGGCTGTGCTCCTCCTCCAATTGGGGTGATCTCTCTACCATGCTGGCGGGCTGCTGGGCCTGTTCTGCTGGTCGGTCGCAGGTCTGCCTACCTTGCAGGCGCGGGCGGCATCTCTGCTCTGCCCTTACTCCAATTGGTGTGACGTGTCTACCACGCCGGTGGATTGCTGGGCCTGTTCCGGGCGCAGAAGGCGGCTCTGCTCTGCCCCTACTCCAATTGGGGTGATGTGACTACCACGCCGGCGGGCCGCTGGGCCTGTTCCTCCGATCGGTCGCAGGTCTGCCTACCTTGTGGGCACGAGCAGCGGCTCTGCTCTGCCCCTACTCCAAATGGGGTGACGTGTCTGCCGCGCCAGCAGGCCACTGGGCCTGTTCCGCCGGCCGGTCACAGTCCTGCCTACCTTGCGGGCGCAAGTGGCGGCTCTGCTCGGCCCCTACTCCAAATGGGGTGACGTGACTGCCAAGCCGGTAGGTCGCTGGGCCTGTTCCGGGCGCGGACGGCGGCTCTGCTCTGACATTAACTCTTAAGGGTATGAAAAAGGAGGAAAACTGGTTGGTTGCCAGGTTCAGGCACCATCCTTCCCTCATTCTTCTTTGTGTATTTCTTTCATGGGGGGATTTGTGGCTTTATATGCCTATGTCTCTACCTAGAAAGGCAGTTCCTTAAGGATTTATCATTGTGCTCAGCACGTATCACAGTGTCCAGTAGGTGTACAGTAAGTTTAAGGCAAGCTGAGGATGACCCAGAGGGAGAATATGGGTTAGCAGGCATGAGGCACTGGGTTTGATCCCCAGCACATGAACACAAACATACACTTCCAAAATAAGTTTGTGGCACAAATGAAGGAACAAGGTGAATAGTGACTACTTCATTTCTAAAGGAATTTGCTGGAATGCAGAGACTCTTTTAGATTTTAGAGGCTGTAAAACACCAAAACTGGACACAGTTCCTGGAGGTGAATAAAGAAAGCTGGTACAGTGCCTGGTGGAGAAGTGACATGCAGAACAGATCCTCTACACCTCACTGCCCCAAAGAGAGGAGAAAGCGAAGGAAAATTGGGTCCACACTTATCGCCAAAAACATCCTTTCACAGGCAGCCCAGCTCCAACTTCCTGCTTATCCTTCTCTCTCTATTGTATAATTCTGAAGGGGGTAAAAATTGATCTGCAGACCGATTCACTCTTCCCATTAGCTTCCATCAGAGACAACTCCTTCAGAAACTCTTCCACCCATTATCACATAGAAAGCACCCTTCAGAATATATTTATGGAAACTTTGGAGGCAGCCCAGTGGTGTGGCAGGAATATGGGTGCTGGGCCAGGCCTCCTCTCAGGGAAGTAAATAAGTAAAATCCTCCTCTGAGGAAGTAAATCCCTTCAGCTCCTCATCTGTAAAATGTAATTAATCAACCTTGCTCAGTTTTGTTGTTGTTGTTGTTTGGTTGTTAAATGAAATCATACTTTTCCCAGGGCCTTTGTCTTGTTCCTGCTGTCTGGAAGTATTTTCCAACAGATTCCTGCCTGGCTCCCCTTCCATCTTCACAGGTCTTTGCTTCCATGTCCCCTTCTCAGCAAGGACTTCCTGACCATCCTGCCCTGACTTCCACCTCCTCTCCTGGAACTCCTACTCTGCTTTGCTTTCCTCCAAAAGAGTGACCATCACCCACCACACCTGGGCTTCACTACCCCTTTGTTTTCTCTCCTGCCCCCACTTCTGCCCAGGTGAAAACCCCATAAGGGCAGATTTTTTTGTCATTTGGTTCAAATTTGTCTGTTTTGCTCAGATTTGTGTTTTGCAGATTTGGTACTGAGTCGGTATTATGGGTGCAGCCTGTTTCTCCTAGGATCGTTCAGCCTCTCTGTTTCAAATTTCTCTGATACTTAGTTTCCTGTTCTAGAAAATGAGAGCTGAGCCCACTAATCTCCAAGCGGGCCCCACTGAGGCAGTCTGGTTCTTGCTTCTCTCAGCGAAACAGATTCCTTAGTAGTTCCCATTCTGTCCATGTGGGGGCAGCAAAAGCCAGCGAACCCCAGAGAGCCTGGTGGCCCCGTGTGAGCGATGAAATGAGCAAATATCTTCGCTCTCCTTCCTCTTTCCTCCACATCTTTCAAAGAGGAGTCACACAGTTCAGAGTCAGATCTTTGCTCTATTTGTGGCCCAGCCTAATTTCAAGAAAAGTCTCGAGTTTGAAAGTTAAACAAAGCATAGCAATTAGGGATAAAAACAGACCAGAGACCATCTAAACAATCGGATAACCCCCCACCACCACCACCAATAAGCTAATTACAATAATTGAGCCCTGAATTTAGCTTCAAATTTCTAGGCATCTTGGCAGGACCAGGATTAGAGAAAGGCAAGTAACGCATTCACCTCCAATGCAGAATGTAAGGAAGGGTCAGTCAGCCCAAATCCACAGTGATTAAGTTAAATAACAGTTCATTGTAATATTACTAAAAACCAAAATCAACAACAACAAAATAATAAACAAAATGTTCAGTTTTTATATAAAATTGCATAAAAACATAATAGGGGCAGACATTTCTCTTCTGTCTCAATTCCAAAATGACACTATGCAGAATTATTGGATCTGGCCTTTAAATAAGATTTGATATTTTGCTCATGCATTTTTGGTGTTAATTTTGATCTTTAAAATATTGCATTAAAATATTAATCTTAATTATGGCATCTTTTTGGTACATCTCTCAGTTTTCAAAGATAAATGCCTCACTTAGCTTCGCTTTAATCTCAGACCTACCAGGTAACATCAGAATCACTCAAGGGTCCCCCAAAAAAACACCCTTGTCCAATACACCTAGAATGTTCTGGGGTAAAGTTGCAGACAGACTGTGAACAGGCAGGTGCCCTTCTGTCCCTCTGTGTGGCTGGCACAGCTTGGATCCTACCCTACTTTGATGCCAGCCACTAGGTCCTTCTCAATGATGTGCTCCGGGCACCTCTATCTACTGATCACAACTGACAGATGAGATTAAAAATCACTTTTTAAATTTTATTTTATTATGCTAGGAACCCAGAACATGAAATCTACCTTCTTAACAGATGTTTATGTGTACAATCCATGACTGTTGACTCTAGGTACAATGTCATATTGGAGATCTCTAGAGCTTATTCATCTTGCTTAAATATAAATCTTACACATAAAGCCCTGCAAAATTATCTCTAAAGGGGAAAGTTAGCATCACATTTTAGGAATGAGGAGGCAGCAAAGGCCAGTGGAAGTTCCAGGTCCAAAGCTCATTTTAGGCTGACAAAAGATACAAAGTTGTGGGTAGGGCTATAAGTTGAAAGAATGAGAAACCAAAGCTCTAGACCAGGACTGTCTGATAGAACTTCCTGTGGTCATAGAAATGTTCCATATTTGCACAGGATGATACCGCAGCCTCTAACCATATGTGACTAGTGAGAGCTTGACATGTGGCTAGTGCAACTGAAGAATTGAATTTTCAAATTTATTTAACTCTGATTGATTTATATTTTAGTTTAAATGGCCACGTGTTTCCTTTTGGCCAGCACTCACGTTTTATAGTGATTCACCAAAATGACTAACATAAAGAAAAACAGGAGAGGTGCTTGTTATATGTTCTCTGGGCCTTTTAGAGAGCAAATTGTTCCTTTGGCCACATGCATACAGATATACAAGAAAAGTGATATTGTAGACATTCAGGAATGGGTGATTTTTTTTTTTTTTAAGGAATGCCCCACAACTGTTTCATGGCAAAACTCTCTACAATGGTATCCCTCATGCTGTTAGCATTGTAAACAAACACAATAAGGGTCAGATTTCTGCCAAGAGGACTAGAGTGCATACTGAGAATATTAACCACTCTAAGAGCTAACTTCCTAAAATCTGTGAAGGAAAATTATCAAGGATGGGGGGAGGAAGCCAGAGAAATGGATCCTTGCTTTACACAGAGAAGCACACTTCATGAGAACCAATGGAAAGGAGCCCAAACTGATGGAACCTATTCCCTATTAGTTCATGGCATCATAAGTATAAAAATAAATAGCCTCTGGATTAGGGAGGACTACTATCTGTAGAGAGGGTAGCCCTAGATCCGCAATGCTCAAATTGTACCTAATGTTGGGATCATCTGCAGGACTTGTTGAAACAGACTGCTGAGTCCTTCCTCAGAGCTTCTCTCTGTCTAGGAGGTCTGGGCTGGCACTGAGAGTTTACATTTCTAACAAGCTCCCAGGCAATCATGGCACTACTGCTGGTCTTGGGACACTTGGAGAACCATTCATCTAGACACTCTTCTGACACCAAAGAGCAGTGGGACATTGGACAAATCACTTTATGTTTCAGGTGCTGGTTTTCTTATCTTGAAACAAAATGGCTTCAGAGACATAGATATGGATTCAAATCTTTTCTCCACCATTAATTGTTTGTCCTTGAATAACTGTTTAACCTCTCTCTCTGTTCTAGCTGCAAATTGGAAATAACAGTACATACCAAATAGGCTAAATGCAAACATTAAATGTAATTACATGCCATTTAATGTGTTTGTGAAGGTCGTTTCCTGCCTCAAAAGTGTATTGAATGAGATTGTAAATGTGAACATATGGGCTAGGGATATAGCTCAGTTGATAGAATACTTGCCTCAGATGCACAAGGCCCTCGGTTCAAACCCCAGCATCCCACCCCAAAAGAGTGAGCATGTAACTTGCAATACATCTAGAAATAGATATTTTACAACAAATTCTATCAAGTTTCCCCAGTGCCAGCAAATTGGTTATTGTTGTGATGACAAATTACCCCAAAATTGAGTGACTTAAAACAAATATTTATTATCTCAGTATCTGTGGGTCAGAAATGTGGTCAGAATGTGCACAGAATCTGTGACTCAGTTTCCCCCATCATAGTGAAAGTCCTGGATCTGTAGCTCATCAGAAGGGGCAGGAGGCCCACTGCTTTTCCTTTTTTCTTTTTCTTTTCTAAAATTTTTACTTGTTCCTTTTAGTTATAAATGACAGTAGAATATATTCTGACATATTATATATACATAGAGTATAGCTTCCCATTCTTACAGTTGAACATGATGTGGAGTTACAATGATCATGTATTCATATATGAACATAGGAAAATTATATTTGATTCATTCTACTGTCTCCCTTTTTCTTTTGTTTTTTAATTTGGGTAACATGTACATGAAATTACCACGTTGGCTATTTTTGAGTGTACAGTTAAATGACATTAAGTACATGCACATTGTTGTAAAACCACACCCATCTCAGAATGTTTTCATGTTCCCCACTCAAAACTCCAACCTCATTAAACACTAACTCCCCATATCTCCCTTCCCATCTCCTAGAAACTGCCACAATCCTCTCTGTCTCTTCAAATTTTGCTACCCTAGGTACTTCATATAAGTAGAATCACAATATTTGTCCTTTTGTGATGGACTTCTTTCACATAGCATAATGGCCACAAAGTTTTCCATGTTGTACCCAGATCAAAATTCCCCCCCCCACAGTACTGGGGATTGAACCCAGGGGTAACTTAACCACTGAGCCACTTCCTCAGCCCTTTTTATTATTTTTTTTGAGACAGATCTCTCTAAGTTGCTCCACTGGCCTCAAACTCACCTTCCTCCTGCTTCAGCCTCCTGAGTACTTGTGACTACAGACATACGCATGGTGCCCAGGTAGAATGCCTTCCTTTTTAATGATCTTGTATGTACATACCACATTTTATTTATCTGTTCACCAGTTAATGAACCTTTGACTATTGCAAATAATGGTGTTATGAACATGTGTGTACATATATGTTTGAGTCCCTGCTTTCAATTCCTTTTGTGGGTACAGATCCATTTCTAAGCTCACTCACGTAATTGTTGGAAAGTGTCAATTCCTCTTGGGCTGTTGAACCAAGGGCTTCAGTCTCTTGCCACAGCATATGACCCCCCCCCCAGAGATTGTTTACAAAATGGCAATTTGCATCCAGTAATGCCAGGAATGACAAAAAGTGAAAACAAGAATCAAGCCACTATCTTTGTATAACCTAGTCGCAGAAGTGACACACCATCACTTCTGCCATTTTCTCCATGAGAAGCAAATCTAGCACATCCTCCAGATTACATAGAGGATGAATAGCAGGAGGGAGCCCATTGGGAGACATTCTGGAGATTGCCAGGATCCTGACTGTAATAGTTAGGTGGGTCTGTGGCATAGGGTCTATATAAAAGGATATCTAGAAAGGCCCTTGAATTTTGGATTCAAAGTAATATGTATGACAAAATTCTGAAACTAACTGCACCAAAAACCCAGAATAAGAATATAATCTACCATACATTTTAATAGGTATAATTCTGCACAGGTAATGCCACTATTCAGTGGGACTGCCAGTTTTTTTTTAAGGGCTGATGTAGCTACAAGCTGACTACACACACACCTGTCAGTCCAACAAGGCCCTATAGCCTCCTCCAGTTTGCATTGGCTGGCCATTTGAGCCTCAGTACCACCTGTTCTGGCTGTCATTTACCAAATTGAGCTCTGGGTTCTACACCCCTATCTCTATCCATATGAGCCCTTGCCCCTCCTGATTGGGGCCTACCTTTACCCCACAGCTGACCCCACTGGATGCTCTTATGAGACTAACTAGCCCAGCTCTTTCCCATATTCAGGGATTGCTACAATCTGGTCCAGACTGTTTCTCTTCATCCAGGCCCTACTATGTCTCAGATGGGGATATCACTTTCTTGGAGATAAGATCACTTCCCAGATGTGGTTCCAGCAGATAATGGAATATTTTGGACCAAAATATGAACCCCACATACTTTTTATGTCACATCACTGATATCTCCCCTTCCACACTCCACTTTTCACTATTTGATGCTAATATTGCATAAACTAGCATTTTGAAAAATCACAAATCAGTTCTCTCTTTTTTTTATATTTATTTTTTCATTTTCGGTGGATACAACATCTTTATTTTATTTTTATATGGTGCTGAGGATCAAACCCAGCACCCGTGCATGCCATGTGAGCGTGCTACCGCTTGAGCAACATCCCCAGCCCAAAAGACTTGTAATTACTTTTTTTTTGTTTTTGCCATGCTGGGGATTGAATCCAGGACCTTGTGCATGCAAGGCAAGCACTTTACAACTGAGCTACATCCCCAGTAAAAGGGACTCTTGTTTTGGGCAGTGCTGGGGATTGAACCCAGAGCTTATGCATTCAAGGCAAGCACTGTACCAACTGAGCTACATCCCCAGCCCAGCCCTCTCTCTTTTAATTATATTCTCCATTGTGCAGATGATTAAGACTCACAGAGATTTAGATTTTTTTGCGGGGGGGGGGGGATTGAACTCAGGGGCACTCTGTCACTGAGCCACATCCCCAACCCTATTTTGTATTTTATTTAAAGACAGGGTCTCAGTGAGTTGCTTAGTGCCTTGCCATTGCTGAGACTGGCTTTGAACTCAAGATCCTCCTGCCCTCAGCCTCCCGAGCCACTGGGATTACAAGCATGTGCCATGGCACCTGGCTAAGACTCACTTAGAGAATCACCCAAGTTACACAGCTAGAAGAGGACTGTGTCAGAAAAACTTTATATACTTACTATTGATATCATGAATGGGGTGTGTGTGTGTGTGTTTCCAATTTGAAATCCTAATGGGATAATCACAAATTTGAATGGAGGCTTCTTTCCCATTCTACCCAATACCACCCATGTCCCAAAAGATGAAGCCACAGTCCACTCCCTAGCTTAGTCTAAGCACAGGAGATGAAATGTGTATGATGATTCTACAGTCTGTGGCACCATCTTACCCCACTTCCTGTGTTCCCATAAATACAACAAAAGAACTCAGACCCAAGGAAAGCTAGAAAGATTGCCAATCTCTTTATTTGGATTTGGGACATTAAAAAGCTAAGGTAGGGTTGGGGTTGTGGCTCAGTGGTAAAGCACTTGCCTAGCATGTGTGAGCACTGGGTTCCATTCTTGGCAGCACATAAAAATAAATGAATAAAATAAAGGTCCATCAACAATTTTTAAAAATGGGGAGGAAAAAAGCAAGGTAGTCAGAAGCTGACTGTAAAGTTAACAGAGAAGGAGCTGAAGTTGGTGGCCTGGCAAGTCAGTCATGGGGACATTAGCAGGTATCTTTTGATAGTGTGGTACACTGGTTAAAAGCGCAGGCTGTGGAAGTAGGTGCCTGGTTTGACTTGTGGCTCCCACTTACTAGCTCTAGGATTAGGGTCAAACTGTTTGGTTAGGTAACTCAGTTTTCCTGTCAGTAAAACAGGTAAATGACCAGTATGAAACCCAATTAGTTGTTAAAATGAAATGAACTAGTACACATGGGATGCTGCACAAGCACAAGGCGTATGCGCAGCATCTGGGGTGTGAATGAGTCAGGGAGACTCCAGAGGCCAGAAGGCAGCAGAGAAGGCCCTGTGTCCTGGGACCCACAGGTGGAGCAGGTCCAGTTCCCATAGGGCCTGCCAGGCTTCAGCACTTTAACCATCAAAGGTTTTCCAAAGAAAGCACAGAGGGATATTTCCTAAAACATTTTACCTAATTTTTTCAATTTTTAAATTTAAAAATCATACACCACATTTATTTGGAAATTTTATTCTTTTTATTGCAAATTTCGGGTAAAGGAAAGAACACGGAAGCTGATTCTTATTTAAACTTTGGTGAGAAAAGTACTCTACTGTCACCGGTGGCTCATCATCCCTGACGCCACTGAATAACCAGGGGGTTTGATACACACTGATGCCTGCCTCGAGCCTCCCAGAGGTGCTGACTTTACTTGGTCTGGGGCACAGCTCAGCATCAATAGCTTTTTAAACTCCCTCAAGTGAGTCCAACAAGCAGCCAAGGTGGAGGGTCCCTGTGATACTTCATCTTTTGGGGCTGGCAACATCGGAAGCACCTGAGAAAATTCAGCTGACAGCCAGAAATCACCTGCTTACATCAGCCCCTCAACCAGTGTCGAACTGGGTGTCCCCCGCCCCCGCCCTTCCCAGGTGTCGGATGTGCCTACCCTCTCTCTTGAGAGACCCTAGGGGGGGATGCTGGAGAGGGCGGTGGCTCACTGTCCTGTGGCTTGTGCTTAATCATGGAGAACTCCATGAAACATGGCTACTCTATTACAAAAAGAAAGTAATTTTCTGATTGCAAAAGAATATTGATCTTATTTTAAGTGGAATTAGTCTTCCTATATAGATATGAAAAGACTTGTGGCAAAAAAGAAATAAAAGAAAGAAAAAGGAAATATATTGTTGAATGACAGATTCCTTATATAACCTCTCATGTCCGAATTTTAAAAAAAAAAAAAATTGTCAAGCCATTGAGAGTAGAATATCATGTACTTTAGCAGCATATTTTATATGGGTAAACAGTAATAGACAGTTTGATATTTCATTTGTGACTTATTCTAAAAATAGAAAATGTTTTTATTTTCCTGAGTCCTTGGTGAACGGAAAAAAAGGGGGGATGGTGAAAAATCTTTTTAAGTATTCCTATTCTTTTTCCTAGGGCACCCTCACAGTTTAGAACGGTGTGTCTCGCTGTCAGTTTTTACATATACAGGTGAACAAACGGCACTCATTTGAATTTTCAACGATTAATCAAATATGGCAATTAAAAATAAAACACCCGTCATCTACAAAGTTGCTCAAGATGAAAGTTTCTTGACCATATTATAAATGCAATATCAATTTGATTATTTGTCCATACAAAAGTATGAATTTCTATTCCATTAATAATACTGAATGATTCATGTCTTAACAGTGATAAAATTTTTAGAACATTTAAAAAATACATAGGATCCCATTTTTACATCATAATTCTGATGTATTATCATGCCTTCTATTTTGTTGGCAAAACTTTTATAGGGTACAGTGCATTGACATGATAAAAACCAAGGCACAAGATTACAGTTACAATATGTATATATAAACCTTAGCACTTTGTGCCAATTTTGGAAACATTTAGAGAGACCATAAAGTCTGAAAAATTCTCACATCCTATTATGATTAATTAGCAATTAATTGTGCAATAAATAGACTGCTAACCACTATTCCATTATGATATGGCTATAGCTATATAAGTTATGGATAATTCGAAAAGTTTTAAATATTAAAACCTGATATATCTAGGTGGATATAAATATTGTGCCTTGTATTATCTAGATAATTGTCTTATGTTTCCATTTAATTTGCAAATTGTATGGCAGTTATCAGTTCTTAACTATTTTCATTACATAAATAAAGAGTTAGGTATTTTCCAAATGTTAGATTTCTTCCCCCTACAAAAGACAAGAGATTTACAGGAAGATAACCAATATAAGAAATGTACAGACAACGTAATAAAATCCAAATATGGACTCAAAGGTTGATTTCTAATCTATTGGGACATTCTCTTACTTTAGGGTGAGGAGCAACACATTCTTGTGAGACTTCAGTTTCTTAATTTAAAAAAATCACCATGACATTTTTCAGAATAGTAAGTAGTATTGGTAGAGCATCAAGCATTGGGGAAAATCTAAGTCTTTTCATTCATAAAATGGAGAAAAGCATTTCAAAACCTTGAGGGGTAGGTTTCCACTGAATTTAGAGAAGTGGTAAAAACTGTGTTTTTCATATTTTTAAAGAGTGTTTTCAAGACTCAAGGTAAACATTTAGACCCATGAAAACACGTTTCTTGGCACATGCACGCCATAGATAGAACAATCCAGAATGCAGCACTGGCCTGGCTACAGAGGTATCTAGCTCCCAGTCCCACAGGCAAGACCTTCTTTCAGGTCCTTATCCCAGCTCCCTTCACACGGGAGCTTCTGCCTTCTGCATTTGTTGGATCTGCTTCTGCAGCTGGTCCTTGTCCAGCTTCATCTTGGCCTCGAGAACTTGCCTGAGGGATCCTATGCTTTCATAGATGGCCGTAAACCCTTTAAGAAGAGGTAAATTTCAAAAGTTAACATTTTAAAAAATGATTCTGTATCAGATTCTATAGTATATGCAATAGTTACTTCTGACAAACATAAATATATGATTAAACTCTGGGGGTAAAAGTTGGATGGGGAACATGAGTTACATAGTTACCTAGTATCACCCTAGATATTACTCCTTAATTACAAAGGGGGAAAAGGACCAATTACAATGGACCAATCTGGCAGATAACACTTTAACCAAGTGATACAGTAACACTGGGAGAAACCAATGTCATGTACCTCTGATAAGATGCCCCTGCAGAACACAACATTCCCTCCTGGGGCATTTCTGTCCCAAATCATATCACAAGGAAGCAAAAAAACAAGTTAATGACTTTCTACAAAACACTGGCCTACATTCTTTTGAAATCTCAAGATTGCTGAGGAACTGCTCTAGCTTAAAAAGACTAAGAAACATGGTAACTACATATGATATATATAATTCTGGATCAGAACCCAAATGGTATATGAAAAGGTGCTCAACATCACTAATCATCAGGGAAATACAATCAAAACCACAATGAAATATCACCTCTTACTTGTTAGGATGGCTACTATAAAAAAAAAAGACAAGAGATGGCCAGTTGAAGAAAAGAGAACCCTGTATACTGTTGGTGGGAGTATAAAATGGTGCAGCCCTAGTGGAAAAGAACTTAGAGGAGCCTGGAGAAATTAAAAAATAGAATTACCAGATAACCCAGCAACCCACTACTGGGTATCTAACCCAAAGAAAGGAAATCATCATCTCATAGACATTTGCACTCCCACGATCATTGCAGCATTATTCTCAATAGACAACATACAGAAACAACCAAAGTGTCTGTCAGACTGTAGGACACAATAAGTGAAATAAGCCAGACATAGAAAGAAAAATACTGCATGATTTCCTATGTGGGATCAAAAAGAAAAGAAAGTCAAATACACAAAGAATAAAATGGTAGTTACCAGGGGCATGGGGTCAACAAATAGGGAGGATAAGGAGATGCAGGTCAAAAGATACAAACTTCAAATATGTAGGATAACAAGTCTAGAGATCTAATTTACAATATAGAAGGAACACAATAATATTGTATAGACTTCAGGATTTTTGCCAAAGGTGTGGATTTTAGGTGCCCTTCACCCCCCCACACACACACACACCTATGGGAGATGATGGTTTGAATATGGAAACCATCATTAAATTTGCTTGAATATAAAAAATGATTTCACTATGTATATGTGCATTAAAACATCATACACACCTTAAATATGTATAGCTAATTTTTTTATTTAAAGAAACATTTGAGGAGCCCAGGTTGTGTCTCAGTAGTAGAGTGCTTGCCTAGCATGCATGAGACACTGGGTTTGATCCCCAGCACCACATAAAAATAAAAGTGAATAAAATAAAAGTATTGTGTCCATCTACAACTAAATATGTATTTATCTATTTAGTTGTAGATGGACACAATACTTTTATTTTATATATATAATATATATAAAATAATATATATATAATAAAAGTATTGTGTCCATCTGCATATATATATATATATATATGTATATATGAAACATTTGATTAGAAAAATAAAATCAAAGAAAGAACCCGACTGGTGAAGGATTGTTGTAAAGGAAACAATGGTGAAATTTGAATATTGAAAACACCTCAACAATATTGTGTGGTACTATAGTCATGTAGGAGAATGTCCTTGTTTTTAGGACATATATATTGAAACAATAAAGGGATAAAAAAGAAATAGCATGACTACTGCAATGCCCAGATGATTCAGAGAAGAAAGTCGTAGTCATACACAGAGACATTAAGTATATTTCCAAAATGTCAACAATTGTTAAATGTAGAACTTATAGAATTTTGGGATTACTCTTATAGTTTTCCTAAATTTGAAATTATCTCTTTTTGAAATGAAAAACTTTAAAAAAAAATCACCATTGGAAGCATTTCAAGCCAGGTACAGTGATACACACCTATAAACCCAGCTACTCAGGAAACTAAGGCAGGAAGATTACAAGTTCAAGATCAGCCTCAACAGTTTAGGGAGAGTTCCAAAATAAAAAATTAAAAGGGGCTGTGGCTGTAGTCAGTGGTAAAGTGCTCCTGTGTTCAATTCTTGTACCACAAAAAAATCCTATTATTCTATATTCCTATTGGTTTTTACATTTTTAAAATTTAAGTTTTAACTTCATTAGTAAATTTAAAATTTTCTCCCAAAATTTTTATGTAAAAATTCATAAAAATCATCATTAAAAATATTTTTGACATGAAAAGACAGAACATATTACTAACTAAATAAAATAGCAAGTTATAAACCAGCATGTGTAGTATGTGCTTTTATTTGGAAAAGAGCACATAAATGTACTACATGTATAGAAATATATACATAAGAAATAACCTCTGGGTGAGAGAAGGTCTGAGTATTTTAAAAATATCTTGTGCTTTATAATTTTCCATTAAGACATGTATTATATGGAGCTGGGATTGTGACTCAGTGGTAGAGTGCTTGCCTACCATGTGTGAGGCACTGGATTCAATCCTCAGCACCACATAAATGTAAGATAAAGATATTGTGTCCACCTAAAACTAAAAAATAATTATTTGAAAAAAAAAGAATCCTTGTTATTACATTAAAAAAAGAAATATAATTAAAATTAAAAATTTTTTTTAATTTAAAAAACTCACATATGTTTCTTATTAGGAACCAAATATTAACAACCTCAATGGTAGGGTAAGTAGATGGCAATAAATTCATTCTGGAAATGATACAAAGTTAAACATTCAGTTTAACTGAATGAAACATTCAGTTGCCATGTTCTAATAGCCCAAAAGCCTAACAATAAGATTAATTTTTATCTGCATAAATTCTCCCATTCATAAGTTTAGTTGTACTTTCTACTTAAATAAAATAATAAACTTTTGGTGGAAACAAAATCATTTTTGAAATAACTATTTTTATTTCCATGTGGCCAAAATAGAACAATTCCAGAAAAGAAAATACAAAGTCACAGAACTAGAAGGAGCTAGGAGATAAATTAGTCCCACTCTTACACAGGACTTGTCCTAACCAGGGTCCACCAGCCTCTGCTTGACAATTTCAATAACAAAATGCTCTCAAACTCATAAAGCCACCAGTGTCTTTAGGACCATGAATTCCAAAACATGTTGCCTCATATTGAGTTAAAAATCTGTCCTTAGGTCAGTTCGACTTATTGGTCCCAGTTCTGTATTCCTGAGTTCAGAGTGTAAATCTTACCACTCTGCTGATTTGAATGTCCTCTCCAAAACTCATGTTGAAGTTTAATTGCCATTGTGACAGTATTAAGAGGTGAGACCTTTAAGACATGATTGGATTAAGGCCATGATCATGGGAATGGGTTTCTGCTATAAGGGTGAATTCAGCCTCATTTTTCTCTCTGTCTTGTGTGTGTGCTTCCCCATCATGTGATGACCTCCACTATGATATGATACAGCAGAAAGGCCCTCGCCTCATGCTAGCACCATGCTCTTGGACTTCCTGGCCTCCAGAACTGTAAGAAATAAACCTCTGTTCTTTAGAAATTATGCAATCTCAGGTATTCTGTTGTGCCAGTGGAAAATGAACTGACACCTCCCTTTACATAGCAGCACTAGGACCTTGAAACCAGCTCTGAGAGTCACCTGTAAACAAGGTGTATTCATGGGCCTTGTTGACTTCTGAGTGGAGGGAAATCATTACCGAGTTAGTATATGGTCAGCAGTATAAAATAAACCCTCACAAGCCTCTCAAAGATATATGCTTATTTCTGAGATATGTTGAACTTGATTAGAAACAGAAAAGAGTCAGCAGATGGCATTGAAGAAAACATCTCAGCTGCAAGCTAAGCATGTACAGTTTTGTTTGCCTGTGCCTCAGGGTGGCTCTTCATATTTGGAGTTTGAATAGCACTTTAGTTCAATACAGTACAGCTACTCAGAAAAGCAACCAAGAACATCTCACCGTTATTACATTTAGCAAGGTTCATAAGTAGTTGTAAGGAATTACTAATTAAAAGATTTTCAGATAAAATGGAAAATAAGCCATGTGAGCTGTTTTGGTTTTGGCCTACCAGCATTAACTTCTGCTTTCATTTCCTTCATGTCCTCATTCATCTGCAACTCCAGCTTGCTGATTCGCCCGTGCACCTTCTCTTCTTCTTGCTTTGTTCTCTGCCCTTCCATGTTCTTCTTTTGACTCTCTTCTATTTTGTCAAGTCTGGCTGACATCTGGCTGAGCTTCTTTTCCATGTCCCTTTCATTGGCTCCCTGAGATCCATGATAAGAATTGTACTTTATTACTCCAAAAAGAAAGTTTGCATTGCATTCATGTCAGTCATAATAATCTGCTGGGACAGAACTGTAGAGGCTACTTGCTGCCTATTCCAATATCCATTCTCAACTGTTTCTTCTTTAACAGACCCCCAATTTTTAGTTCAGTACCAGGTCATCCAGAACACAAACTACATCTTCCTCTGTCTCCTGACTTTGTGATTAAGTCTCAGCTAATGCAATGTAACTACAAGTATGTGATAGTTTCCAGACAAGGTTACAAGGCAGCTGATACTTATCCTTATTTCTTCCTTTCCCCTCTGTTTCTATAATTCAGACAATTCCTGGAGCTCTAACAGATCTCTTGAATTATAAAAATGAGGATCATTTCTGGGATTGGCAGAAAGTTAATATAAAAGGATCCTGAGTATCAATAAGTAACAGGCCATAACATCAGTATGGCCTAGCCTACGTCCATATGTCTTTTTTTTGTAAAACAGAAATAAGCCTCTATCTTATTAGAGTCACCATTATTCCAGAGTTTACTGTTAGTTATTAAATCAATCCACATGTAAAAATAATAATAAAAGTAATCCAAAGACCCAGAAACCTACAAATGTATTAGCATGAATCTAAGTAAAACATTCAGTAGATCTGATGAAAATAGGAGAAAATACTAAAAGAATATATTTGAAATATTAAATTTTTTTTCCTTTCCTTTTCACCATGCTTGGATTTGGGAGGAAACTTTGTCTGCTGTTGAGCATTGGAGGCCCAGACTACAAAGACCAAGCTGTAAGTTGCTACAGCATGATAAAGCTCTCTGATGTTACTCAGTGCAAAAGTCTGTAATTCAGCAGCTGTTCAACTTGAGAGAGCACAGTCAGAGATGTAAACTGTGCTCACTGTTTCTGGCCAGTTAAAGTCCAACAGGAGGAGGAAGTGCAAAAAAAGAGAAGGGAAAAGGAAATGGTGATGCTAACTAAAACCAACAAAAATTTGTTTGTCAAGAACTGGTTTCAGAGTCTACTGGTTTTGAACACCATGTACACAACACTTTCTTGATATGGTTTTGGAGCAGTTCTGCAAACATCAGCTCTGTGAGAGACTGGGGCAGAAGGAGGAGATAGCAAAGACAATGATGGATACAGTTACATTTTGCACTGGGATGCCTCACACTGTGGTTGCAGTGTATTGAGGGGTCTGCAGAGAGAAATCTATTGGACACTGGTAAAAAGCAAAAAAGCAAAACCAAGTTATGAAATTAAAATCAATAAAGATCAAGCTGGGAATTGTTAGTTTTATTCAGAAAGACAGGCAAACTAAATCATTAAGATCGTGACTTAAATTTATCTTAATTGGAAATACTGAAATTTTCTTTCCAGCTTGTGTTATCCAAAACAAGTCAAAATGCTCCACCACCTCTTTACAAAGGATACAAAAACAGGAGCTACATGCACAGCTTACTGGTAGAACATGGGACAAGTATCTGAGAGACCCTGGGTTTGATCCCCAGAACCAAAAAAGAAGAAAGAATATGTACCACCAGAATGTGATCAAAGGCAAGAAACAACAGAATAGCTTTAAGTGGTACCAAATTCATCAGTAATAAGTCAGTAGACATTATATTAGTCAAACATTGTAGCCCCCACCCTCTCTGAATAACTGCTAAATTATTGCTAACCATTAATACCTACACTGTTTTCCTTAACAACCAAGGAAAGCTGATCAATTTTCTGTAAAAGTTCTTTTTCTATTCGTTCTTGCTCCTGTTGTAACCAACTCCGTGCAGATAAAATCTGGTTACTGAGTTCTTCAACTGTACCTTTAAATCTAAAAAAAAAAAAAAAATGTATATAAAACAATTTTTAAATGATATTAAGCAACCTCTGACTATCAGATTTCTGATAAATTTGCCAGCATTAAACTCAGCTTGACCAAATTACATGCTCCCCTTTTCTTATGATTACACTCAGCACCATGTTAGGAAAGCAGGGAGGGCAGGAAGATACAATAGAAAAGTATCTGATGCTGCTGCTAACTGTAAGGAGCTGGCAGTGTGGGCACTGAGGTGACATGGTTTCCCCAAGCTGTGCCAGGTGCTAAGTTTTGCAGTTCCCAGGGTTTGTGGTGCTCTTGGAGAACAGAGCGTCCCTGATCTACCCTTCCAGGCTCCCTGCTTTTCTGGGCTCTTCGTGTTCCTTTTGTCTCCCAGGACTGGAACCTGGCTCCCTTTCTCTATATTGTTCCCCAAATTACTCTTGCCCCATATGGACATATCCTAATTTAAATCAGAAGTAAAATTAAAAAGGGGGAAAAAATCCTCCCAACCTTCCACTCCTTTAGTCTTCTCCCTCTCCAAATTCCTAAAAGTAACTGTTATACATGATAACTCCCTTAGTTACTTTTTATTGTGATATGAAATAAAAGTACAGACTAATACATGTGATGTAGATTTGTGATTTAAATAATAACAACACCCACTGGGGCACAGTTTCTAAATGTCCTGTAATTTCTGTTCTCTTATTTCCTGTAAGAAGACTTCATCCAGGGTATAAGGCTGTCTAGCCACAGACCACACTTCTCAGCCTCCCTTGCAGCTGGATGTGGCCATATAATTAAGTTAGGCAATGGGACATACCTGGAAGTGATAAGTTCATATCAGATATATAAGTTCATATCAGATATATATTTAAAGATATGACCAGATGTCATATCTTTAAAAACAAAACTTTTGCCCTGGATTCTCTCCCTATCTCTCCCTATCCAGATGACTGGGGAGGGAAGAGGTCTGGAGCAGTGGAGACACCACACAGTAGGGTGCTGTCCCTCCTGACGTGGGACACTGATCTTGGAACTGTTACGTGGGAGCCATGGCACTGAAGCTAGCTTGTCCCTACACTAATGCAGCTGTACACCCCCAGTCTGCTTAAAACATACAACACTACCAGGACACAGAAGCCCCAAGTATGCTCTGTAATTGTCCTACTCACCAAGAAATAAGCATTATATGGAATTTTACTGTTTTTATAAGAGCCTTCTCCTTTATGGATTTTATTCATTACATCAGGCTTCCCTGGATAACCCAAGATAACCTATCCACCTCAATTAAGATCCTTAACTTAATCACATCTGCAAAGACCCTTTTGCCACATAAGGTAACATTAAAAATTCTAGAATTAGGATATGGAGATATTTGGGAACCATTACTCAGCCTACCACAATCATGTAACTTTCCTTCAAAATACTTATTAATGATAATATAGCATAGGTTTATTTAAGTTCCTTCTTGATTAAAAAGTCATCAGCTCCCTAGATTATAAACTCTACAAGAATAAGAATAGAGTCCATTTTTCTGTTCATTACTGGATTCTTGGCCCCCTAGGCCAGTACTCAACAAATGCTAGCTGAATAAATATATCAGTTATTATCCAACAACTAGGAACAATAATTACGAAGGAAAACTGGTCACATACTACATGTAAACTTTCCCTTTTAACTTCCATTACTGATTTCATTATGTGCAATAAGTAAAACTTAAGAGGAAAAAATTCTAGTAGCACCTAAATTCAGATAGAGTTTCAACCAAAACCTTTTTTGATAAATTCATGCTTACTTAGTATCTAAAAGCTGAAGCTGGTGGTTACTATCTCTATGGGACATCTTCAACTTGGTGCTCTGCTCTGATATTGACAAGTCCACTCTGTTCAAAAGCTGAGAAATCTGGAAAAGAAGAGACTTGCTTATAATATCACACTTCATCAGATATAATTTCAGAAATCATCTCATCAGCTATAATCTAATCAGCATCATTTTCAGTCTAATAAATTCACTTAGTAGTTCATCTCATCTTTTCACCTCTATTTTCTTTCTTACACAGCCATCAGAAATCGAGACTAGTAGCATTAACAAAATACTCATCCCACACTTAGCATGAACCTTTTCCATTTTCTGATAAGCAAGCCCAGCTTCTGCCCATGATAAGCATTTCTACCAGCTGGCACAAAAAACAGGCATCTTTACCTTGGAATTTCAAGTGGCTGTTAGGCACAGGAAATGGAATTCCTATTGCTTATAAAATCCATCAAGGACCCAGAGGGGACTATAGAGTCAAGTCACCAGCAAATATAATTTTAGACTATCTCCTTCTTGGTCATTTTTCTCACTATCTATCCATTTCCCTTATATTTTTACTGAAATGTAACCTAAAACTTGTCCTGTGTGAAGTGTTCACATTTTCCAGAAAGAAAGAAAGAGAAGAAGGAAATTGTGTTCAATTGTTCAACATTCTTTACTTAAAGATTCATGGTATCTATCAGATCTGGAACCAGATTTTTTTTAAGTATGCCTTTATTTATTCATTTTAAAATTTTTATTTATTTACTTTTCAGTACTGGGGATTGAACCCAGGGCCTTGCACATGCTAGGCAAATGCTCTACCACTGAGCTACAGCCCCAGCCCTAGTATGCTTCTTTTGATGGGTTTCTGTAAGTGTTTTACTTGGCCTGGCTACCAGACAGCATAAGATTTATTTTGCATCTATTGTCTGACATAATAATTCCATCTTCAGTTATTCTTCAAAAAAAAAAGTGGACTTGTCTTTATTCTTTTTTTTTCACAGTTTAATAATGTCTGTGTCACATCAGTACTTCAGATTCTTACTGGAGGTAGTTAGGAGATAAATATTTTTAATCCAATAAATTAACCAGATACCCCTATTTTCTAGAACAGCCTCTCTATGAGTGAAGAATAATAAACAGGGCAGATACTATGGGAAAAGTTCTAGAAGACAGGTCCTATTATTATGACAAAACAGTAAAAAAAAAACTGAAATGCCAAGAGTTTTGCTTTGTGAAATTAATCTGTCAATTTCAAGCTAGAATAGCCTAACATTCTGAGCAAGTCTCTCTTCTAGCTTAGTTCTGATTGTGTCCTACATACAGACCATGTAATGAGGAAGCACATGTAATGAGTCCCAGTGCCACTCCTGCATCAAAAACTGAGGTGAGTGGCATGTTAAAAAAAAAAAAAAATCTCTGGATCACTTATCTGTGCAAGAGGTAGTTTTGGAGACAAAATTTGAAATTACTGGATTACATGAATTGTTTTAGGATTGAAGGGGATGAATCTTTGCAATTAGAACATATTGAAAAATCTTGGTGGTTTGCTTACCAGACTCATCAAGAGCCACTCCAGTAAAAAAGAGAAGAAAGTAGTAGAGAAAAGACATGCTTATTTGCATAAATCTAAGCTAGTTGCTCCTAAAAGAAATAATCAACACCATGTTATTCTTAGCTAAGAACAAATTACCTGCTTTTAAAAGCTACCTGAAACAGTTCATACCTGTCCTTCTGCATCTTTGATTTTCGTTTCCAAGATCAGTTTGGCAGCTTGCTGTTCTTTGTTTAAGTGCTGGAGCCCCTCATAGGTTGTTTTGTGCTCTGCAGAGAGTCTGGCTATGCTGGCATCACATCTGCCCAGGCAAACAACAAAGCTACTTCTTATTAAAATTTAAAAACATGTGCAAAAGCTTCCTTACTTACTATAAAATGCAAAGCTCTGCTCACAGAAACTACACAGTCAATCATGTTTTTTAAGGGGTTCAAGTGGACTCAGAAAGCTGCCCTCAATTACATATCATGACTGAGAGAATCATTCCAAGAATGCAAGTTTGATTCAACAACAGAAAAGCAGTTAATTAGATATACCATATCAACAGGGTAAAAGATCATCTCAATAGGTGAAGAAAAAACATTTGACAAAATTCAACACTCTTCATGATAAAAACAATCAACAAACTAGGAATAGAAAGGAATTCCTTCAACCTGATAAAAAAGAATATACAGGACTGGGGTTGTGGCTCAGTGGTAGAGGGTTTGCCTAGCATGCGTGATGCACTGGGTTCGATTCTCAGCACCACATTTAAATCAATAAAGTCTACTGACAACTGAAATAAAAATTTTTAAAAAAGAATATACAAAATATCCACACCTAGCCAGGTCCAGTGGTACATGCCTTTAATCCCATGATTTGGGAGGCTGAGGCAGGAGTATTGGAAGTTCAAGGCCAGACTCAGTAACGTAGTGAGGCCCTAAGTGATAGTGAGACCCTGTCTCAAAAAGGGTTGGGAAATTAGCTCCATGGTAAAGTGCCCCTAGGTTCAATACATAGGACTAAAAAAACAAACAAACAACAAAAACAACAAAAAGAAAACACCAAGCATCATCCTTAATGGTGAGAGACTGGATGCTTTCCTCTAAGATCAGGAACAAGACAAGGATCTCTGCTCTCGCCACTCCTATTCCACATCCTACTGGGGGTTCTAGTGACAAAATTAGGCAAGAAAATGAAATAAGTGTCACTCAGGTTGGAAAGTAAGAGGTTAAACTGTATATGCAGATGCCATGAAAATCCCAATAATTCCACCAAAAATTATTAAAAGTAATAAATGAGTTCAGCAAGATTGTAGGATAAAAGACCAAAATACAAAAAAATCAATATTTATTGTTATATAATATTTCTATATAGTAGTGATGAAATTGAAATTAAGAAAACAAAAATAAAATGCTTAGGAATAAGTTTAAAGAAGTATAAAAGTTATACTCTGAAAGCCATATTTTTGAAAGATGTTAAAGATAAACTTAACAAATGGAGTGATACCCACATTAATAAATCTAAGACAATATTTATAGAATCATGATATTCTCCAAATTGATATACAGATTCAGCACAGGCCCTATCAAAATTCCAAGTTACCTTCTTTGCAGAAATTGATAAGCTGGTCCTAAATTTCATATGGAAATATAAGGGATTCTGAAGTGCTAAAAGCATCTTGAAAAAGAACAAAATTAGAGGACTCACATTCCTGGATTTCAAAACTTACCACAAAGCTGCAGTAATCAAGAAAGTGTGGTACTGGCATAAGAACAGACTAACAGATTAATGGAACATAATTGAGAGTCTATAAATTATCCTACATATCTATGGCCAAATGGTTTTCAGCTAGGATTACAAGCCAATGCAATTGGGGGGGAAAAAAACAGACTTTTCAATAAATGATTCTGAAACAACTAAATATCCACAAGCAAAAGAAAGTATTTGGAATCTTACCCCACACCATATATAAAAAGTTAAGTCAAAATAGATCAAAGACTCAAATCTAAGAGGTGAATCTAGAAAAAAAATGTAATTACAAGTTTTCATGGCCTGGATTAGGCAATGGTTTCTAAAATATGAAACTAAAAATACAACCAAAGAAAAATATATAAGTTGATATAATCAAGATTAATTTTTTGTGTGTGTTTCAAAGGACACAATCAAGAAAGTGATGTAATCCCAGCTACTCAGGCAGGAGGACTGAAAGTTCAAGGGCAGCCTCAGCAAAGCAAGACATTGTCTCAAAAATAAAAAAGGGCTGGGGATGTAGCTCAGTGGTAGAACACACCTGGGTGGTTCAATCTCCAGTCCCCCAAAAAAGAAAAAGAAAGTGAGAAGATGACTCGATGACTCTTAGGAAAAAAATGAAATCAGATATGATAAGGAAATTGTAGCTAGGATCTATAAACAACTCTTACAACACAATAATAAAAAGACAATCCAACTCAAAAATGAGCATGCATACTGAAAAAAACATTTCTTCAAAGAAGATATGCAAATGACCAATATACATATTAAATCATGTTCAACATCATTGGTCATTAGGGGAATGCAAATCAAAACCACCATGAGATACTACTCTAAACCCAACAGAATGTCTATAATCAAAAAGACAGATAGGTGTTAGGATGTGGAAAATCTGAACCTTCATACACTGCTGGTGCCAGTGTAAAATGGTGTAGCCACTTTGGAAAATGGTTTAGCTGTTCTGTTCCTTGAAAAGTTGCATATAGTTACCATGGTACTCAACAATTCCTCTCTAGGTGCATATCCAAGAGAAAAGAAACATAATCTCACACAAAAAAAATTGTACACAAATATTCACAGCAGCATTCTTTATAACAGCCAAAAAGTAGAAATAATCTAAACATCCAATTGATGAAAAGATAAGACATCCGGGCTGGGGATATGGCTCAGTGGTAGAACACTTGCCTGGCATGCATGAGGCCTGGGGTTTAATCCCTAACATGGCAAAAAAAAAGGAATGAAATGTTCATACATACTATAATATGGATGAACCCTGAAAATACATGCTCAGCCTAAGAGCAGTCTCACAGGACCACAAATGGTTCCAGTCATGTGACATGTCCAGAAGAAACAGAAAATATTCAATGGTTGCCATGGACTAGGGGGTGAAACAGGAGGAATAGGGATTGGAGGGTAAAGATGGGGAATGACAGCTAATGAGTGTGGGGTTTCTTCTTGAATGATACAAATATTATAAAATAAATTATGATAGTTACACAACTCTATAAATATACTAAAAACCATGCACCTGTAACCCTAGCTACTCAGGAGCATAAGGCAGGAGAATCACAAGTTTGTGGCCAGCCTGGGCAATGTAGCAAGACCTCCCGCCTTAAAAAACAAGAAAGAAAGAAAAAAAGAAATCTACTGAATCATATATTTTAAATAGGTGATTTCTATGGTGTGTGAATTATATTCACCAAAGCTCTTCATAAAGAGCAAGAGAGAAGAAAAAGAGAGAGAGAGAGAGAGGTCATCATGCATCTCTGCTGTGCCATTCCTGAGGGGCTGGCTCCTGGTATTATCCTACTCCAGTTCCCGCTAAGCACACAGGAAGAAACTCAGGCACCTGCCTCAGCATGCGGACATTTGTCCTGTAAAGCTCTCTGACCATGCCAACCAACCTCACAGAGGAAAATGGAAGAAGCCACTGAATCTTGGAAAAGTAAAAACAATGTACCAGATGATGGTCCAAATGTTCTAGTAGGATTGGAAAGCTAAACTCCTGGAGCTCTGCTTTTAGGAGAAATGGGAAAATCTTGGACCAAGTCCTGTTTAGGATATGTTATGCTCACTGGGATAAATGTGTCCCTCACCTCTAATAAAAATTTACCTGTGCTCTTCTGACTTTAATTTATCAGGGAAAAATCAGGGTCTGTTTGCTATTCATGATATCACCAATGTACCATAAAACTACAAAATTAAATACTAACACTGCAGTCTAGTCACTTAATATCACAGCCAGGTGTGGTGGTGCACACCTGTAATCCCAGCTACTCAAGAGGCTGAGGCAGGAGGATCATAAGCTCAAGGTTAGCCTGAGCAACTTAGCAAGACCCTGTTTCAAAATAAAATTTCAAAAGGGCTAGGGATGTAGCTCAGAGGTAGAGCATCCCTGAGTTCAATCCCCAGTATGAAAAAAAAAAGGAATATGACTTATAAATTTCATACCCCTTCAATACAATTACATAATAAATGAAAGAAAGTAAAAGCATTGCCAAAGAATTTTTATTTCTCATGAATTCATTTCAACAATCAAACTCTCATTAGCATTCCAAGGGAAAGACAAATATAGCCACAAAACAAAGCAAAAATATCTGGTGCTTATAACAAATGTTTTTGACAATTTTAGAAGTATTTTTGTTACAGGGAAGGAACAAGTTGGGTAGAGAAATTGATAGGAAACTGAAGAAAATGTAAGATTTCTAAAAGTATCTCAAAATGATTTTTCTACTTGGTGTTAGATCTAGTATCGTGAGGATAATTTCAATTTTCACTACTGCCCCTGAGGTGACAGCTACCATTCATTGCAAGCTCACTCCATCCCATGTTGTGCCTGAGGCCTCTTACATATATTGCTTCACTTAATCTTCAAGAACCTGCAACTAGAGGGGCTAGGAAGACCCTCAAGGTTCTCCTGAAGTCCCTATTCTGCCCTGTTGCTCTAAGGTTCTTCCAACTCCTTGCCATTCTGAGAGGTAGCACAGAACTAGGGCTTCTTTTAAGCCACTCAGCAAGTAAGGATTCAAGGATTTTTAGTCTATAAACAGTGATTTTTCTAGATTATTCACTCATCCAAACAAACATTTGTTGAGTACCTACTGCTTTCCAGAGACTGTCCCAGGAACTGGGCTACAGAAGTAAAAGACATGGAACCACACTCCAGGACAATGATTGCAGGAGTGAGCAGGAAACAGAGACTCAATGGAATGTGCATGCAAGGGGAGCCTGGTGGAGAGGCGGTATCAGGAGAGACTCCCAGAGGAGTGCATCTGAGCAGAAGCTAAAGACCAACAAGAAGTCAGAAAAGGAAGAGCACAGGCAAGCTAGTACAAGGACAGCAAGGGCAAAGGGGCAGCAGGAGGGGCTCCAGGGTAGAACTCATGAAGAGGTCAGTAGGCTGTCCACCACCAAGGCCCATACTAAGGAAACAGGAGTTCATCCTGATGAGGATAGAAAGCCACAGGAAAGTGGTCAAGTAGTCCTTCATTCAATCCATGCAGCCCTCTGCTACTAAACTGATATTTAGCAAACCCAAACACACATGGTTTCTACACAAATGCACTCCAACACTACCCCTCACTATTCCCAAGAGGCCCTGGATCCTGGGGGTCTCTATTCTTTCTTCCACCCCCCACTGACAGATCACCCTCATTGTCATCACAGGCTGACATTCACTCCAAAGCTCCTGTGTAGAAGCACATTCATGTGCTTGGCTCTTAATAGCAGCAGAGGGCAGAAGAGGAGCATAAATAATTTGGAAAACTTCATCCCAGCTAGATAAAAATAATCCTAGACACAGTCATGTGCAGTGCTTCTCAAACACTGGCATGCACGTGAATTCAAGGATCTTGTTAAAATGTAGATTCTAATTCAGTAGTTGTAGGGTGGACCCAAGATTGTACATTGCTTAACAAGGTCCCAGGTGATGCTGGTGCTGCTGGTTCATGGAGCACACATCAAGCAGAGAGAGCAGCACTTTTCACATTATCTTAGATGGATCTCTTTTTAAAATTTCAAGTATATCAAAACTCAATGCTTTCAGAAAACAAAAACAAATTATAAGAAAAATTAAAAAATTTAAAAGGCATACAAAATGTAAGTCCCAACATTGTATTAATTATGTTCATTTGGTTAAAATGAACATGTTACCTTACCAAATGCCACAGGTCAGTGGAGGGAGCTCTCTGCTCATTTCTTCCCATGAAGACCATGCTGATTTCAGAAACACAAGAAATCATGGCATGCTCACAACCAGGCTTGACTTGGATCACTAATTTTATGGGCAAAGCAAGGAGGGGATGTGAAAAGAAATGCAAGGAATTTGGGGCTTCACAAATATAATGCTCACTAAAATGGAGTTTATGAAACACAGCTTTTGACGAGCACAGACCCCAACATTTGAACACCTACCTTGCCACTCTTCCTCGGAGATCTCCCAAACCAGAGAGCTGACGCATCTCCAGGGTCTTTAAGGCAGAATTAGTTCCATAGCTAATGTTGTCCCTGGCACGGATCTGCTCCTGGAGTACCTAGAGTACACAGAGACCACTCAAGGTCATTTGCAAATTTATATGCAGCCACAAAAGTATTTTGTATTTTGGGGAAAAAAATAAAAATGTTTAACAACTTATTATTATTATTATTATTAATATATTTCACAAGAAGCTTCTTTTTAATAGTCACCTGATAGAAAGAAGTGGGTTAGGAGGAAATCAGGAGGCTTAGGAAGAAAGCAAGAGACCTTAGGGTTAAGTCCCTTAATTCACCAATAAGAACTAAATTCCTTTATATTATCTTTTTTATAATGAAGGCATTTTAGGTATAATATTGCTGTGCCCAGAGGTCAAGTATGAAGTGGGTTTGTTTGTTTTTGTGTGTGTGTGTGTTTGTTGTGGTAGTTGTTTTCTTTTTTATTGTTTGAATTTCAATTTTGGATTCCTCTTTGACATAAGAATATCTAGATATCTAAGGATTACTTAGAATTAGAATTGCAGTCAAAATAATGAGGCCCTATCTAAAAAAAAAAAACAAATTAGAATTGACATCTTTTTCAAGCAGTTATGTTTTGTGGTCATTTTTATCATTTAATTCTCATAATATTGGTTTATGATAAATATAGTATAATTTTGAAATATGTTAAGGCTTGCTTTGTAGCACAATTGATTTTTTTTTTTTAACGTTCCATAGACATGCAAGACTACATATTTACTCCTGGGCACGGTGGCCCATGCCTATAATCCCAGCGGCTTGGGAGGCTGAGACAGGAGGATCATGAGTTCAAAGCCAGCCTCAGAAACTGCAAGGCACTAAGCAACTGAGACCCTGTCTCTAAATAAAATACAAAACAGGGCTGGGGATGTGGCTCAGTGGTTGAGTGCCCCTGAGTTCAATCCCTGCTACAAAAAAAAAAAAAAAAAAAAAAAAAAGTATATATTTACTACTTGAGGAATGTAAGGTTTGAATTTGTCTACTCTGAGTTTACTGATTTCATTATTCATTTCCTTTAGATCCTATTTACTTTTTTTTTAAATCTTATTTGTTTTTACCTCATTTTTTTCATCTGTGAAAGAATAACTATGAATTCTCCCACTGTAAAATATATTCATCAAGTTCTCCATTTAGCTGCCATTTTATTTGGTACACATGGATTTAGATGAAAGCATTTATTACCATCCTCTAATAACCTTCTTTAGTACCTTTAATATTAAGTTTCATCTTACCTAATATGACTATTGCTAGTATGTTTCAGAAACAATGAAGCAAACAGTAGCTTTGTGTTAATTGCTTGGTTTGATTGTATACCAGGCACTGTTCTAAGTACATCAGGCATGTTAACTGAATCCTCACAGAGTCCCAAGAAGAAGGTACTATCACTATCCCCATTTCACAGATGGGGAAATCTATAGGCAACTTGCTTAAGTCCACACAGACACCAAGTGTCAGAGCTGGGATTCAAACCCAGGGAGTCTGGCTCCATAGTATACTCTCAACCATGACACCACATTGCTTTGGTTGTCTGCATTTTCATCTTACTGTATGTATTCAATGTATGTCACTGTGTTGTTCTTTATCTTTTTCCTTATTTATTCCTTATTTTTATCTTTTTAATATTTTTAGATTAATATTGTGTGTCTATTGTAATTGTGTCTTTTGTTTATTTATTTATTTTTATGTGGTGCTAGGGATCAAACCCAGTGTCCCATGCGTGCTAGGCAAGCGCTCTACCACTGAGCCACAACCCCAGCCCCATCCTTTTCCTTATCTAAACTGATTTAATCAGGTTACATCCACGCTTTCATCTTGCCTATTAATCGGGGAATGTTCCAGACATAGCCATTCCATGAGTAGTTACTTTCCATTCCCCATGTTCACCCTATATGCACGTCTATTTTGGGTTCTGCTCTTGCATGGCTGTCCTGATATGGACACTCAGCACATCTATCTGCATGGCTACCTCCTTCCCTCTTCAAACCCAGATGTCTTATTTGGAAAAAATTTACTTTTTTCTCTCCTGCCCTTTCCCCTACTCCCAATAGGCTTTGCTAAAATATCTTGATACTTTGGATTGGGCTATCATTAGAATTTTGCTTGTAGAATCTCTCTAAAATTTTTATTTTTTAAATGCTTTCTTTACATAGTCCTAGGCATTTATCAATATATATTTGCCTGAAATTATATGGATCTTTTTTAAGGATCATAGATCATCTTTGTGTTTTTCCTATGCCCTACCTCAGGTTCTCTGCTCATGTGTACTATACTTGGTGTATTCGGTTGGAGTCCTTTCTCTGACATTTTCATCAGATCAGGCACCTGAGGAAAGACTCTTGATCCCAGCCATATGGATTACCATCCTTCCCCACCCTGAAGGTGGGTGATCTGTGGATGGGCTACAGAACTCTTGGGCCTTTCTGCTGGGTGACCTTTGAGAGCCAGAGTGTCCAGTGTTTCTTTCTCTGTAAGTATCTTCGCTCCTGGTACCTAGAGGTAGGTACTTCATCATTGGAGTTCAGAAATTTTACCAGAATGTACCTGATTCCTGATTGTGGGACTTTTTTTTTTTTTCTTTTTTCTTAAATTCAATTCTACTTGGACCTCAGTGAACATTTCAATCTACAGTCTCTGATTTTTCTTTAACTTGGGTAAAATTTCTTCTCCTATGGAACTAATACTTCTTCTCCATCTGTTTATTTTCTCCTTTTGGAATCCTTGTCATTCACATTCTGGATGTCCTACATCTGTCCACCAGCGCCTCTCTCTTTCTCTCCTGGTTCCTCCCTCTTTACATTTGGCTCTGATGTCTCATGGACTTCTTCTACTTTGTCTTGTTTGACAACTAATTGCTTCCAATTCATCTGCTCATTTTAAAAAATTTGAGTTTCAGGAACAAATTTTATGTTGCACTAGGGTCTCCTAAATGGGTGAATTGTTTTTTATTCATAGTCCATCTGCTTCCAATGTTATAGGGGCTGTTCTTACTCTTCCTTCCTCTGGCTGCTGGGCCCCTTGAGTGTGATATGACCTTCCTTTCCCTGCTCATTGGAGTGCTTTAAGTAGGTGCTCCTGAGTGTAGGAGGAGCTTTGGGCTGGAAGTGCAGCCTGGAAAGGCACAGGGCAAGGCTCCAAGTAAGGCATAGGAGGAAGGCTCTCTGCATCCTGCCCCAGTCAGGAGGCATTGGGGACACTGCCTACCTTCACAGGCCTTCCAGGTCTCCAAGGGCAGGAGACTGGCTTAAGTACATAGAGTGAGGCCATGAGATGGACCCTCTCCTCCACGGACTCCTGGCTATGGGTTCTAGATCCTGGATCCATGGCTCTCCCAAGCTAGGTCTCTGCAAGGGTCCCCAGGGTCTCCAGCCTGTTTAGCACAGCCATTTTTAGGAAGGTGGCACTAGGATGGAAAAGTAGACACTAACCCACCACCTCCCCTCACCCTTCTGTACCAACATAAGGATTTCCTAAGGATATAGTCCTGGGTATCTACATGCTGCTGTTTATTTCTAGAAATTTGATGATTTCTGATATACTGACAAATTTGTGGTCCCACTGCAAATAAATAGGGAAACCCAATTCAAGACGATGCAATTACGCTTACAGAAATCATTTTTGTGCACCTTTTCTCAACTCTTTTATCTTTTCTCTCTTTGTCATAATGTACACACAGAAAAGTGTATTTAATGTTCATTTTTAGATTTTCAAACTTCCTAGCAAAAAGCAGAAATTAGGAATGAGAGTGTTCTGTTTTCCTTATTGGAAATCTGATAGGGTCATTTTGGAAGGAGTGACAATGAGGATAAAGAAATGTTTCACTGAAAGGAATCTGTAATTGTCAGATCCATCTGTTATTTCTGTAGTTTCCAACTTTTTTTCTGAATGAATTTGCTCTATGAAGAAGAATGCAAACTAGTTACAATCACCTGTGAATGACAAAACATTAGTCATCTGAACATATTCCTGCAAGAACACTTCAGATCTGACTAATCAGGTCCTGGCACTCTCCCACTGAATGGAAGTCTGGTGAGCATTCTCTCTTTCTTAATGGGAAGTAACACCTATTAGTTACAGTTAATAGAAACTAATACTTACACTTTCTGTGTGGAATGTTTCAAACCTTTATTATAAAGCATAAGACTAGTCATTCTCAAAGGTCTTTGGGGTATATAAGTATCACTCAGGTGGCTTATTCCACATGCAAAGTCCCAGGCTCCATCCCCCAGAAAACCAAAGTTAAGGAATGGACCCAGGTGTGTGGCTGTTCAGCATCATGAACTGCTCCTAGAGATAGTAACATCGCATTAGACATCATAGAAACAGCAAAGGCTATAGCCGGTCGTACTTCATTTGGGTTGATTTTCAATCAGTAAGCAAAGAAAATGGAAAGTGATTTCATAAAAGAGAAGCTAAAAATAATTAAACAACATATTTTTTTAAAGATTCAACCTTTCTAGTAAGCAAAGAGTCAGGAAATAAGATCACACCATTATCATGTACCACTCTGGGGCAGGATGTAGATGGTGGAGGCGGCTGTGCATGTGTGGGAGTAGGGGCTAGATGGGAACTCTCTGTACTTTCCGCTCAGTTCTTGCAAACCTAAAACTGCTCAAAAAAGATCAAGTCTACTTTTTATTTTTATGTATTTTTTTTGTTTTATATACTTATTTTAAATAAGTAAATAAGTGAGTTGGGAAACAAACCCAGGGCTTTATGCATACAAAGTATGTGCTGTTACTCAACTACATCCCCAGCCCAAAGTGTATTTTTTAAAAAAATCAAAATATCATATCGTCTTTATTGATTGAAGAAGCATATATTTTTTAGGTCAGGCAGTGGCGAATGTCTGTAATCCCAGGGATTTGGAGAGGCTGAGGCCAGAAAATCACAAGTTCCAGGCCAACCTGGGGAACTTAGTGAGGCCCTGTCTCAGATAAAAAACAAAAGCGGCTGATGACATAGATTAGTGGTAGAACATACTGGGTTCAATTTCCAGGAGAGAGAGAGAGAGAGAGAAAGAGAGAGAGAGAGAGAGAGGCAGTAGCAAGCAGTTTTAACTTATAATACTAAAAAAGTATATCAAAAATCAAAAAGGCACAGTTGGCCCTTCCTGAAACAACTTTTCTGAAGAGTGATACAGCAAAATACATTCAAAATGTTCATGACTTTGACTCTGGTTCTGACTCATGACTCTGGTTCTTAGAATTAATATTAAAGGAAATATTAAGAAAAATAAAAATGTTTTCATAGTGTGACACACATGAAGTCTTTCATGAGGAGTGTCATTATACAAGCACTAGGAGGTTCATAGAGGGTTTTTTTAAAAACAAAGCAAAATGTGTATAATCTAATATTAATCAAAAAGAAAGGGCACAAAATAACCACAGCATGATTCCAGCTATGCGCTGAAATCCTCATAAAGTACTAGAATGTTCAAGGTTTGTTGATTTCTTGTGGGATTACGGGTGATCCCTTTTTTGTGTATTTCCCACCACGGACCTACATTACTTTATAACCAGTATAAAAGAATGCATTTTATTTAATGCTTAAAAATAAGAAAAAAAACCATTTATCTTTCAGAATTCTTATGCAGGTGAATAAGGTATTGTATTAGAAGTACTTTGAAGAACACAGAAAAGAATTCTATCTGAACTTAACACAGTATGCATATTACTGAAAAGCTACATGAAAACAGAAGGCACTGCAGAGCTTACTATTTAAGAGAATTTGAGAATGAAGCCTTAGAAAAATAATCCCTCTGTAAAATCAGTAATGTGCCCTAATTTGTCATTTTGGAGAAATTTATCATCATGATGCATTTACTTTAAAAAGGTTATCCTTAAGTAAATCATCAATTCTCCATTACTGTCAGTTCCAGAAATTTTTTGTCTGCCTACTACATTCAGAGCACCAGGCATAATTTCAGAGAGCTCATTTGTAGCAGAAAAGCCTACGGGATGGGTGAGTTCACAACCAAGTCCATCCAGTAAACATGAGTCGCACGACACACGGAGAAGAGGCCAGGCACCTTGGAAAAGGGACCTTCTGCTGTTTTTTGTTGTTGTTGTTGTTTTTAAGTTATGGCCTATCATTACAGAACCTCCCTTCCCAAAGACAGCATAGAACAGGACTCCTGTGTCAGGCTCTATTAAGGCTGTCTATACAGAGGTGTTGACAACCCATGCCCTGGGATCTCCAAGCCATTAGCCAGGCTGGTGCTGCCTAGGAACAACCAAGAAAGAAAGAGCTCTCCATATTTCTCCTTCTCCAGCTCTTCCTAGATTGATAAGGATTTAGAAATAAAAGTATAACTCCAACATCACTAGAGAAAGACCCAACTTCTCAGGGAAGAGCCTTGCAAAGTAGGACCTCCCTCCCTGGCTCCTCATCTCCACACTGAGGCTTGCAACTCCCCAGAATTCCAGCCTCTGTACCAAATGGCCTTCTTGGTATTCATTTCCACTTGGGTATTCAGTGAGCCCCTAAAAGATGCCAAGTCCCAAATAGACTCCAACATGCAGGAAGTCCTGCCATTTCTACCTCCAAAATAAGTCCAGAATCCACCCACTTCTCTCCACATCTACAGTGACTCTCCTAATTCAAGCTGCCATCACATGTTCCTTGAACTTCTGCAGGAGACACAACCCAACTCCCTGCTTCTGTTCTTGCTCTCAGACGACCCCTTCATCTCACAGTAGTCAGAGTGCTCCTTCCTGAAACATTAATCAGTCTGTAAGTCCCACAAGGGCAAGGGCTTTTATCTGTTTTGTTTACTAGTGTATTGCCAGCACCATGTGTTTGAGTGAATTATTTAAAGTCCTTGGCTTAAAACTAAATAATAAAGCCAGGCACAGTGGTGTGTGCCTGTAATCCCAGCTACTTGGAAGGCTGAAGCAGAAGAATTAGGGTTTCAAAGTCAGCCTGGGCAACTTAAAAGACCCCCATCTAGAAAGAAGGAAAGAAGGAAACTTAACATCTTCCCACATCCAAACCCTAAACTTCTTATTAAGAGCCTTCAAGCCTTCTGACTGGCCCTTTCCCTCCACTCACGGTACTCAGGTCCCTTGGTCCTCTCTGCTCAAACACACCAAGTTCTTCCCTGCCTATAGCCTTCTTTCTCTCTGAAATGATCTCCCTATTGTCTCTTCCACCTTTGCTGGCCTGACCCCTTTGCCATTCCAGTCTCAGTTCATGTCACCTTACCATTCTTCCATCCTTTCTAATTACCCACCATTATATTATCTTAACAGACTATTGACATGGGCTGATGTTACCTTGGTTCCTCAGTTTTTACTCCCTGTACACACACTAGAATGTGAAGTAGGGCTAAGGGCAAGGAGCTTGCATGCTTGGGTAAGTACGTAGTACCTGTCACCTTTAACAGTGCCTGGCTCACCCTGGGTAACTGAGAAATTTAGCAATTAATTTAATGCCATGATATAGAATCTGGCCTTTCAAGTTGAAGGCTCAGAGACTATCTCTAGCTTGTACCAGAGGTGACCACACACCCTCAAAGATGAACTCAGACAAGCTAAGATGTACTAGAGATGAGGCAGATACCAAATACCAACTTAATTACACTGGAAAATTTCCATCACCAGAACTGAATGAATATTCAAAGTCCACTCAATTCAATTGTCTTCTTTCTCTTGACTCAAGTCAAATCTAGTGAGTAGAGTTAAAATGAATTTGGATGATAATCAAAATCACCAAAATCCCTCTGCTGAATACTGGGGCCAGATCTCAGCAGCATGCTTTTTAAATAGCCTTTCTAGATTCCGATTTAGGTACAATACATGAAATTCAGTAGTCAAAATTTCCTCCTCACTGGCAGTGCTGGGTACGCATTGAGCCAAGCTCCTCTGCGGTCCAACTGCACAGTAGCATCATTTTTAGACCTCTACCTTGACATGTTAATGACATCCCACACTGCACTCATCACATGAGCTCAGAAAACTCTTCAGTAGTTCATTTGCAAATTGTTAAACTGCCAAACTTTACATGACCTGTTCAGTTAAGAGGAGGGCTTGGTATAGTTTTCCAAAACCCCACTAGGTCAAAGCCAGAAAGCCAAGCCAGCAGGACACCATGAGGTCTGAGCACATGAAAACCAGGAGTAGGTCTCCAGATTCTAACCACAAGGCCCCACTGCCTGGTTCCCCAAAGGCCAAAGACACAACTAAACCTCTAAGGGGACACAAGGGGATACAAACTACTTCCCAAGCCATCAAGTTGGCACAGAAGGGAAAGCTTATCACCCAAAAAGGGACTATAGACTACTTACCAGAACTTGGCTTCTGGGGATGATGGTGCTTAAACCAAAGACAGTATAGATAATCCAGACATGTATAATTCATAGTGACTACATTACCTCTTCTAAATTTATAATGACAATGATAATTTGTGGAAAGTCTTGGGGAAATAAATAATTGATGACATACAATTATGTACAAGGCAAAATGCTAGTGGAGATCATGGGCGGGGATGTATTAAAACAATAGAGTCTTCCACCCAGCACTTATTAAGCACCTACTATGATCTAGTGTACAAGAATCATCTGTTTTCACATTGGAATCTGTACTTGGAATATGGGCAGTAATTATGGGGTTCTAGAAGGGCAAAAGACCCTGGAGCCTTTAATTGTGAAACACTGATTGAGCTCTTACTGTGTGTTGAACACCATGGTACACACTAAAAATAGAAAAATTAAGACTCTGTTCTAGCTCTTGAAGATCATGCAGTCTAGTGGTTTGACAACATATTTTACTCTTTTTCTAGTGTACAACTGTATTCAGAGCCATGTGATAGAAAAATCTTAAAGACTTATCTAGGTACATTTACCCAGTTGCAGATTCAATCTCTCTCAATTTGATCAGCCCTGTCAAAGAGCCTAGAGTGAGCTCTGTATATTAAGAATGGTTTTTACTTTAATTTTGTATTGCAAAATCACCTGCAGGATGATTCTTAGAAAACAAATGCCCAGTATAATTTTAATGAGAAAACTGAAAAACAAGTAGAAGCCAGTAATAAAAACAACAAAATGCCAGGCAATTTTCAGAAGAAATTCAGAATCTATAGATAAAAAAGACACTTTTCACATCACTGAAATATAATTTAAAGCTGGTCATGGTGACACTTGCCTGTGATTCCAGCTACTTAAGAGGCTGAGTCAGTAGGATTGCAAGTTCAAGGGCAGACTGAGCAACTCTATGAAACACTATTTCAAAATAAAGCATAAAAAGGGCTGGGAATGTGGCTCAGTGTAGAACCCCTGGGTTCAATTCCCAGTACCCTTGCCCCATCCAAACACACAAAAGAATGAAATACAGTTGGAATATTGTCACATTTATAGTTTTAAAAATTCAACTATCATCTTTTGTATAATATCCACTCTCCCAATTTTTATACTACTTATATATAAGGACTTCTTAAAATTTTTACCCTATATTACAGTTATGGACTATGATTATGGATACAATTTGTATCCCCCAAAATGCATATATTGAAATCCCCACTACTGCAATGGTATTAGGAGGTGGGATTTGGGAGACTTTGGGGAGTACTTAGGTAATAAGGGTGGAGCCCTCATGTGTGGGATTAGTGCCCTTAAAAAAGGAGACCCAAAATCTTGCTTCGGCTCTTGCTCTCTGCCCCATGAGGACACAAGAAAAGAGCCACCCACAAACCAGGAAACAGGGTCTCAGATCTTTGACTTCCCAGTCTCTAAAACTGCAGGAGATATAATTCTGTTATTTAAGCCACCCAGACTAATTTGTCATGATTTCATTTTGATGAAGTTTGGCTACAGTATAGCAATTCTTATGTTTCATGAAGCATTCTAATTTTGGTTATGTTTGGGTAGACATGCCTAAGTTCATAATATACACAAGTACATATAATTGGTGCTTCATAGCAGTCTTACATTTCTAAACTTTCTTGCTGTTATTTTACTATGATATGTAGTTATTGCCAGTTATAAAAAAAGTAAACACTCACATGGCCAAAGTAAATTTTTTGTCAGAATTAGATTTTACTCAGTTTTCCCTCTCTACAACAGAAATCATATTTTCATTTGCAAAATTTGCATACTCTAAAAATAAATGGAAAAAAGTGCTGTCTGGGTGAGGAAGGCATAATCAGTATATAAAATGTGTTTCAGATGTTGGAGAAACGGCAAAATTGCAATTACTCTAAAACTCAGTGCATTGTAAATGGTTCAAAAAACTGTCTTAAAGAAATATGTTTGGTGAGAAATAATTAGCAAAGCATAAAATGATTGATGATATATCTGCTACTGATCCCAGTTCAAGTGAACTCTCATCAACAGAATGATGAGGCCAGGGAGAACTAGTGAGAACCACAGCTGGAATTACCTGGTTTCATGAACAAGGTCTCTGGAGGGTCAGAAATCCTCGGAAAGCAGAGAATGGCTACAGCGGCCAACCTGTCACATTTGAGAGTTGGTTACATAAGATCAGGGTTCCAGAACAGCTCCCATGAGGAAAAGAAGAAAAGGGAAAGGAACATATTTTTGGAGCTTTGAGTCCCCTGGGTTTAGTCCCAGAACTGCCACTAAATGGTTTTGAGACTTGAGGCCACTTCAACTGGGTCTATCCTGAAAAGGATGCACTTTGTAGAGATGATCTAAGAGTCTCTACTAGGAAATCTACAACTGTCTTCACTCTCAATTGGGTGTTTATTCACTAATACTCATTTGCTATGATTTAAATTATGGTGTCCCCTCCAAAATTCATGTTGAGACTCTGTCCTCACTGTGGTAGCATTAAGAGGTAGGGATGCACCATGGTACACACCTATAATCTCAGAGACTTAGGAGGCTGGATAATTGCAAGTTCAAAGCCAGCCTAGAGAACTCAGCAAGATCATCTCAAAATGAAATTTTTAAAGGGCTGGAGTATACCATGCTTGAGGCCCTGGGTTCAATCCCCAGAACTGAAAACAAACAAACAAACAAAAAAAAAACATATACACACAATATGGGTGAGGCTATGTTGAAACTGGAACACCCATACATTACTAGTGGGATTATAAATGGTACAGTCACTTTAGAAAATTGTTTGTTTGGCTATGCTTTGAAAAGTTAAACATATATCTTATAGTGATAAAAGATCCAGCAATTCTACTCTTAGTAATTTACCCAAAAGAAACGAAAACTTTTCCATATCAAAGACTTGTACACAAATACTTATAGCAACTTTACTGGTAGTAACTAAAAATTGGAAACAATCCAAATATCTATCAATTAATGAATGGATAAACAGAAAGGGGTACATCTATACAATAGAATACTACTCTGACATCAAAAAGAACATGACACATGAGGATATGTGTGAACTTCAAAAGTATTATGCTTAGTGAAAGAAGGCAGATGCAAAACACTTCATATGGTATAATTTCATTTATATGAAATGTACAGAAAAGACAAATTTATAATTATAGAAAGTGGATAAGCCCTGACCTGGGGTAGAAGAAGGGCTTGTGTGAATTGTGGTAGGTGAGGGTAATGTCATAAAACAGAACTGTGCTGACAGTAGCACATTTCAATAATATACTAAAAGTTATTTAATTGTACACCTACAATGGGTGTTTTTTGTGGTATTTAAATTATACCTCAATAAAACTGTTTAATAACAACACAAATCTGACAATGGAAAAAAGGTGGGGGCTTAATTTCAGAAAACACCATTAATGTACAATCCCATGAGAAGAAACAAAGATTCTCCTTAATTTAGCCATATACATTTATTCCTATATTTAATAATTACATGTGAAATCTATTACCATTAGGTAGCAATAGAAACCCAGGCCCTAAATGATCTAAGTTTTCTGAACTAAATTATATGGTCTCTGTGACTGCCCTAAAAATAGCAGTAAACCTTTAAATTCTACAAATAGACAATATTGGCTTTTTTATGGGGCCCATTTCAGAGCAAAATAGAGCAATAAAGGAGAGTCTGAGACGCAATCCAAATACCTAAGCTCTCTGAATAATAAATTGCATAATATATAATCATTATGGCCTAGAAACATCTAATCTGGAGTAGCAAAGGCTGACCTAGTAATTGATTTAATAGCTATCTTCACAGGTATGAAGGGTTTTACAAGGAAACTTTTTGACTAGTTCTCTCTCCCCATTGAAAGCCAAACAAAACAAAGTGATTTAATAAACAGCAAGGCAATTTTGGAATAAACACAAATAACACTGACAGAAACTGCTATCAAATACTGGAATAACTTTAATTAGGATATTTGTGCAAGCTGTTTCCTTGGCGATCATTACAGTCAAGACAGACAGCTTAGGCCTACGTGCACACTGCCTGAGAGGTGGGAATTAGAGTTGGGTGACGATAAGGATCAATTGGGACACAGGCCACATGACTTGCACACACCTTACCTCAATGTCCCGATTAAGTTGTTTTACTATGGCAGTTATGTTCCTGATGTGCTCCTCCAAGAAAAGCCTGGCCAGGCGGTCACCACCCCCTTTGTTTTGCATTTTCTGCAAACTGCTGACAATATCGTCTTTAATCCGGAAAGCATGCTCCACCAGGGCAGCGGTGGTTTTCTCATGGCAGAGGATCCTGTCTTCTAGTTGCTCCACAAGGCTTACAGAGGAGTAGGGTGCCATGGTCAGGGACTGGCTGTGTCGGGGCATGGTTCTTACTCGCCTGCAGAAGGAAACCACAGGATGGGAGTAGCTCATTGGGAAAATATAATTCTTAAAGCCAGATTCAAGACTTCACAGAAAAAGAAATACATACTGTCTACCCCTACAAGGTAAATAGGGCTTGAGGCAAGGTTTCTGCCCCAAAGAGTTTCCTCCATTAACCAGGCAGGATCTTGAGGTAATTGTGCTCACAGGCTTAGGCTCTATGACCTCTAAGATCAAGAGGCTGGCAGAACCGGGCAGAGTGGTATTCCCAGCTCAAGTTGTGAAATCAAGATCCAGCTGACTAACACAGTCTCCTGACAGGATCTCCTCCCCAGCCCCCCCCCCCAAGCAATGGTTACAAAGTCAAATACCTACAGGGGTCAGGCAGGTGACATAAATGAGTGAAGCATGCCATGCATGATGCAATAGGGAGTGATGGGGACTTTGGAGAACTCGACAGGGCATTTCCCAGCTAAAAGGGAGCCACAATTCTGCTCCTCCTATAAGTGATCATCTGGGAACACAGGTTCATCTTTTCAGATTATTTGGTATTTTCAAATGAGCCAGAAAATTCAGACTTGTATGTGAAATTGCCCTATTTTTAAAAGTTGACAACTCATTTAAAAAGCATTTAAGATCATGCAGTCCATGCAATGTATTTCCAAGAGCCAATTTTGTCATGTAGGCCCCCAATTTTTTATTTCAAAAGGTAAAAAGGACCAGGCTTGGTGGCATGCATCTATGATTCTAGTGACTTCGGAGGCAGGAGAATGTCAAGTTTGAGGGCAGCCTTGGCAACTGAGTGAAACCCTGTCTTAAAGTAAATAATAAAAAGTATTGAGGATATAGCTAAGTGGTAGAGCATCCCTAGGCTCAATCCCCAGTATGTATAAATTAATCTTCAATCAATCAAATTAATTAATTAAATAACAGAGACATTAACCTCAAGCCTCCAGAGTTATATTTCACTATTGATAGAAAGTTTAATCCTACTATAGGGAAACTATGAAATCTCCACCTCTTGGGGTCACGGAGTGGTCCATGGTATCCAATAAACTGGAAACCAGGAATGGGGACACTATAATACTTCTCTTGCTCTTGGACAAAACTATTCTTGGATAATGCAACAGCCACAAAGCTTCACTTATAAAGACCATCACACCCACTAGCAGCCCTCATGGGATTGGTGTAAAGGAAAAGTATACCTTAGATGCATATTTTCCATATATTATACCTTTCCTCGGTGACAAGATTAGGAAATACAGTGTTCCGTTGGGCCATTTTCTTTTTAATAATTCACATCTGTTGAAAAAACAAGCACTAAATTATTTAACAGTTTATATCTGGAACTTTAAGTGACCTCAAAGTTTATTATGAAATTAGTACTAAGTGGCTCATAAATTATGCTGACACACTGATCAGTTCTATTATTGAATGGCTGTATCTCATAAATGAAATAAACAGTAAATGTTTCCAAATAAGGAGAAAAGAACTTAGCAAAATCAACATGCTTCTGAAGTTAATACTATAAAACTTTGCTGAACCAATCAACACAGACTATCAAATGGAGTTTCCAGAAGTTTCCTAATCCTACACTATATCTCAAGTTGAAAAACTACTTTTCCAAGCCAGGCACAGTGGCACACGCCTATCACCCAGTAACTGAAGATGCTGAAGCTGGAGGACACAAGTTTGAAATCAGCCTCAAGAATTTAGTGAGATCCTGTCAAAATAAAAAGATACAAAGAGGTGGGATATATTTCAGTGGTACAGCACCCCTGAGTTCAATCCCTAGTACCACAAACATACAAATAAAAAGCCACTTTTCAGAAATAAGAAAGAAGAAGGCAGTTTCTTTTTTCTTTTCCTTTTTTTTTTTTTTTTTTTTTGAGACAGGGTCTCACTAAATTCCATGGTTGGTCTCAAATTTGTGATTCTCCTGCCTCAGGCTCCAGAGTCACAGGGATTCTACCATGCCTGCTGGCAAGGTAATTTCTTTAATAGATTTTTTTTTCAATCTTATACTTCCCTGTAGAAATTTGCAGGGAACTATCTTAGTAAATTTGATCTCAGTAAGTTTCATGGCAATTAAGAATGCTTGTTTCTAAATCAAAAATAAAATAACTCATGGTAAATGTGATATGATTTGGGAGAACTTAGCTATCCACTAACAGAATGAGAATAATATTCTTAATTAAAGCTGTAAAACTATAAGGTATAATCATACAGATTGCATCTAACACATAAGGAACATTTGATCACCACAACTCATTAGAAAATAGAGAGTTTTTAAAAGATTTCGTTACTTCGGTTTCTTAGCTGTTAATTGGTTTAAAACAATGAATGCCTAGTAACTGGGATCTGACTTAGTCATTGTTCTCAGACACTGAATTCAGAAGGCATTTCTGATTGACACCATTGTTTTGGCATCATCTCTCTGGTGTTTTATTTTTAGGGTTTCAGAATGTGAACATTTTACTTTCATAGACAAAGAACTTCAAAATTTAAACAATTGTCATTTAAGAAGAAAAGTAATTCATGCCAAACAAGCTATGATGCCCAGGAGTTCTTAAGTGTCAAAGATAAGAATTGCTGCCATTTAGACTAAATAAAATTAGACTGGTATAAAGAATGCTATTATTCAGAATCACAGAATCGTTTACTTTTACAATTATAAGACATCTCAGCTGAAATTTCCATTTACAGAGTAGCACCACTTAAGAAACCTTTATGGGCCAGGCACAGTGGAGCATGCCCGTAATCCCAGTGACTCGGGAGGCTGTGGCAGCTGGATGGCAAGTTCAAAGCCAGGCTCAGCAACTTAAGGAGACTATAAGTAACTTAGTGAGACCCTACTTCAGAATAAAAAATTAAAAGGGTGGGGGATGTGACTCTGTGGTTAAACGCCCATGGTTTCAATCCATGGTACAAAAAAGAAGAAAAGATACATTTATTAGCATCTGTTAAGTAGCCCAGCTAATGCAACCATAAAGCAGGGAGATAAATAATAACATGAACAAAAACACATGGGGAGGACAAAAAGAGAGAGGTGCATTTTTTCCTGGGGGGCAGCCAGGTCAGGGAAGAACTGATGTGAATGAGCAGGATTTCCCAGAGTAGGGAACAGAGAGATGATCCCAAGCGTCTTTCCTTGGCTTCCTAACACTGGCTCTCCTCCACTCTCAGCTATGACCAAACTGTTCTTCCAGCCTCAGCCATACCTTACCACAGACACCTGCTCCTGTCAACATCCCCTCTGCCACCCCATCTGCAACTGTGCTTGCAACAGTCCTGTGCTCTGCAGACATCACAGGTTCCTGTGCTCTCTGGAAAAGCCTTCCCATCCCTGTTTGCCTCAAGAACTCTTCTTCATTCTTTAAGAGACTCCAGGCCCTCATTGTAGAAAGTGTCTCTTGTGTATTTCTCCAGCTCTCTACCTGTGTGTTCTACACTAATTATTGTACACCATTGGTTTTTAGCTGTTTAATAGGCTGCCTCTTCTATTAAACTGCACACATTTCAAACCTTAATAGGCAAAGAACTGACCTAGAATATGCCAGACATGTTTGTTAATAAGCAAATGGCTACTGTTCCTGCATCAGAAATAGCAGCAATAAAGGCATCTGAAAATATGCTTTAGTTAAAAAGTAGAGTTCTTTATGGAGATAAAATTTCAACAGTTAGAAACCCAGAAAGGATCTGTGAGTAAATGGACACTTTTGCTACCCCACCCCCACCCCTTGAAGTTCTTTTCATCCATTTGGAATTACCTGGCCTGTGCCACAGAAGCCCACCCACAGATCAACTTTCTGAAAAAGCAGTGTGTACACCACTACTTGTTGGAAACAGGTTTTCAGTAGCAAAACTTCCTTATAACCAGTGCTATGGCTCTAGCTCTATGACAGGAAGTTTCATGTGACACTGCTGTCTACTTAGAATTGTGCCCTTTCATGAACATCTGTTCATCTGTTAGGTCACTTAATTGGTTAGCATCCTGATATTTTGCCAGAACAATGGGATCTATATTGCAGAGGAATAAGAGTTGATAATAAATATATCACTGAATCCAGTGACAAAAGTCTCCATTCACTCACAGATCCTTACTGGGTTTCTAACTGTTGGAATTCCATCTCTACTTTTTAACTAAACCATATTTTCGGATGCCTGTATTGATGCCATTTCTGATGCAGGAACAGTAGCCATTTGCTTATTAACAAACATGTCTGGCATATTCTAGGTCAGTTCTTTGCCTATTAAGGTTTGAAATGTATGCAGTTTAATAGAAGAGGCAGCCTATTAAACAGTTAAAAACCAATGGTGTATAATAATTAGTGTAAAACACACAGAGAGCTGGAGGAATACACAAGAGATACTTTCTACAACTGAGGCCTGGGGGCTCTTAAAGAATGAAGAGGAGTTCTCGAGGCATACACTGAATCCAATTTAATCAATACCTCCTCAAGCAGCATTTCTTCACCTTCCCTGTTGTCAACTCTGGGTTATCTGCTGAGGTTATCATCTCCTGTGCATTTATAAATCTGATCACTGATACTGTGAGTGGGCCACAGCCTTACCAAGCAGGTCTATGTAGCGTACTGTGCTGATTGTATCAGGTTCACTATTACAATAAATGATCTCCACTTTATGATTTGGGGGAAATTAGGGGACGGGACAGATAGGTAAAGCAAAAAGAGAAGAACTAAAAAGCATAAGAAAGGCAAAACTCATAATACCCCAAATATGCAATCCATTCATAGAATTTGGAGGCTCATACAACAGTAAAGGAAAATGCTACTATCTAAATCAAAATTTTTTTGTCAATGAGGATTCTGTGAAAGAAGATGCATAAAGGCTGTGTGTGTGTGTGTGTGTGTGTGTGTGTATGTGTGTGTACATACTTATGAATATTTAATACCTCAATGACCAAAGAAGACATTATTGCCAACTACTATATTTTTATAAGTAATGTGACACTGCATAGAAATGCTATGGAAATATTCCAATGTTAAACAAGGATGAATTTAACCAATTAAAATGACAACTTGTTCTGAAAATCTGAATATCAATCATGTAAAAATGTCGTTTTTCACTTCACTATTAAAATATAGTGCTGATATGCTATGCCAAGTGTCAGATTTTTAAAAATCGGCAATGAATTTATGAATAAAATGATCATAATTTGGTAGTAGAAAAAAAAAAGCCCATTTTCCTTATAGTTAAAAATAGAGTGAGAGAGGGCGGGAGCAGCAGAAGGTGTGTGCAAGACAGGTGGGAGCAGCTCTAACTCCGTCTGAGGTGCCGCTAGCCTGGGCTCCCCGGGGCATCAGGGTTGGGCGGTGTGTCTCGGGGAAGTGTAAGAACAGGGTGGGGAGGGCAAGCTCGGGAGCATCCAGGCAGGCAGAAGTCGGAGGAGGGCAGCACAGGAGCCAGGCCAGGAATCCAGGCACCCAGGATGGGATACTGCTAGAGCAGGACTGGTCCCCGGAGCTGCTGCTCCCACTCTCCTCCTGCCCCCTCCAGCCCACCCCAGCTCAGTCCAGCTCTCCTCCTGCCTCCTCTCTGTCCTTTCCTACTCTTTTGCTCCACTCACTTCCCTTTGCCCTCTCCCTTGCCTTCACTTACATTTCCCTCCCTTCCACCACCACTTTTCCCTCCTCTCACTTGCCCTTTTCCTCACTACAGTCCTGCCTAGCTTTCAGTGGTGTACAGTGTACAGGGAAAGGCCCTGTGATCTGAGCAGGCTGGCTGTGCACGCTCACCTAAGGCTTGACCTAGGTCAGGCACTGACGAAGTGTGTTTCCAAGCATTAGTCTAATTCATTCTCACAATCATTTATTCTATGTGACAGAAGGAAACAGCCCGACAAATGTTCAGCAACTGTCCAACATCCAGGCCAGGGAGGAGGAAAGCAGAGATTCGAACCCAGGGCCTTTACCTCCTCATCAGAGGGAAGCTGTGCGGGCCTCTAAGATAGTGTCTGGCTTTGCACTTCTGGATAAGCTTCCCAAAAAACGCTGGTTCCTTCCCTGGCTAATGTCTCTTCATGCACATCTGATAGAAAACATTTCTAATAAACTAGATGTGTTTTCTAATAAAACTTTTTAAATAAAACTTTATAAACTAGATTCTAGGAAACAGTATTCATTGGTATATTTAAAGAACTATTATACTGTTTTCTGTTTGGGGCTAATGGAAAATTGTTAAGTACCTACTATGTAGCCTCTTTGTGGCCAAATTTGTCTTTCCTGGGTCTCAGTGTGCTGGGGTTACAGCTGGACTGAAGCAATGGTGCTCTTATTTGGTGGTTGGGGAACCAGAGCACACACATGTATTTTGTTTGAAGAAATTTGGAACATTTTGGGAAACACATCTTCTTGAACTAAAAAAACAGGGTTTTTCTGTGATTAATAAAATAATATATTATTAAGATTCAGGGCCTATATAGACACATAAAGAATAAAGTGAAGGCTGACACTCAGAAATTACTAATGTTGGGGCTGGGGATAGCTCAGCGGTAGAGCATTTGCCTGGCATGCCTGAGGCTCTGGGTTCAATTTCTAGTACCAATAAAGAAAAAAAAAAAGAGAGAAATTGCTGATGTTGTAACAATTTACTTTTTTTTAAAAAAAAAAAATCTCTCTCAGGTACATATAATTTTCCTCTTAATATAATGAAAGCATACTTCACACTATATGTGTACTCAGCATCTCCTAACTTGTACTGTTATACCCATCTCTCAATGTTGATGTAAAAAAAAATACGGATCACTTTTTTGGGGAGGTGGGGGTGCTGGGTATTAAACCCAGGGACTCAGGCATGCTAAGCAATCACTCTACTACTGAGTTACATCCCCAGCCCTATATCACTATTTCTAATAACGGCAAAATAGGCCCCCAAACAAATATATCATAATTGTTAGCCAGCTCCTTACTGATGGACATTTACACTGAAATACTGTTTATAATCATGATTTAGTTCAGCTTTTTGGCATGTTGTTTTCCTTCCCTTTGTTCTACAAAATGATTCAGGTATGTGGAAATAAATGGAGCAAAGTACAAGCTACATGCAAAATTCAAGTTAAGATGAGATGCTGCTAATGAAATCTGAAGAATCAAGAAGTGATAAGCCAGCTGATCTGTAAAAATGACATGGGAGACTGAAACAAGGCAAACACTCAAGCTGGTTTCAATGTCAGTCTGGGGCTCTGTTCTGTTTGCTCAAAGAGGAGCTATATTGTCCAGAGTCATATCCCCAAAACCTGGCACATAGTAGCTGACCGACAAATGTTTGCTGGATGAGTGAATCTCAGGGACACGTGTCTAAACTGAAGTAATTTAATAATGCTGGGTGTGATCAACTGAATTATACTTTGACCAGCAAATGAATATATAATAAGAAAGAGGATTGGGGGACAGGGTTGTGGCTCAGTGGTAGAGCGCTTGCCTAGCATGTGTGAGGCACTGGGTACAATCCCCCACACTACATAAAAATAAACAAATAAAGTAAAGGTAATGTGTCTGTCTACAACTAAAAAAAATATTAAAAAAAAAAGAAAGGGGATTGGTACATACAGCATGTCTAGTCAAAACAAATTTTCTTCTTCTTTTAATTTTTAAAATTTTTACTTTGAGATAGGATCTTGCTACACTACCTAGACTAATCTCAAACTCCTGGATATAAATGATCCTCCTACCTCAGTCTCCCAGGTAGCTGGACTATAGCATGCTACACTGCACTGGGTAATTTGAAGAGATAAACTGTTTCCAAGAACCTAAGAATTCAGAGCAGCAGGAAGAACAGTGGGCAGCTGTAGTTAGCTGCAATTCTGATACCAAATCACCTGGGACGTAGTTCTGTTCACTAGAAATAGAATAGCTATTTTATAATTTAATTTTTAAGTCATTTCACAAATTTCAAATGGATATCTTGCTTAAAATATATCAAAAGAAGACTGAAAACAACAAGAACTTTAACAAGTTTTTTTTGTACCACTCATACATACTTCTGTTCTGGCAGTGAAAGTAAATTACAAAATGAATCTAATTTACCACCAGAGAAAAATCACAAGAGATATCATTTCGTTCCACTGCATTGGCAAAAATCATGTCTGATAAGATTAACTAATGACAAGAATCTACATGGAACAACAGCAACACCAGATGAAAATGGGAATTGGTATCACTCCTTTGGAAAGCAATGCTCAATATCTGCTAAAAGTGAAGATGAAGCAATCCCATGACCCCAAAATTCTACTGCTGAGAACTACTCAAAAAACTTTACAAATATGTTCATAAGGACACATTTACAAGGATACTTAAGATAGTGTTGTTTCTTTAACAATTATTTTATTTCTGATTAACATACATAAATTTTACGTGGTTCAGTAAAATTTATGTATGTTAATGTGGTTCAGTGCGCTATTCCCATACATGCATATAGTGCTCACTAGTCAAATCCAACCTACTTTTCCCAGCCTGCCCTCTGAGATAGTGTTGTTTCTAATAGCAAAAAATGCATTTGGGAGCCAGACACCCATCATTAGGCCACTGGTGAACCTACTGACATATTCATGCAATGAAATAATAAAATAATAAACAGTATTGAAAATTAACTAATTAGATTTACAAGCCAAATTTGAAAGAATCTCACAAATACATGAAGTGAAAAAGGCAAATTACAGAATGATATGGACACTATGATGCCATCTTAAAATATATCAAAAATAAGCCAAATCTATAACAAGTAAAGAAGGTGAACATGGAAACAACCAGTACCAAACCAGGGTTATGTTTTTTTCTGAGTTGGATCTAGAGGGAATCAGCAGAATACTGAGGGAGTTGGATAAACAGACAGATGTTTTACTTCTTTTTTTTTAATATTTATTTTTTAGTTGTAGTTGAACACAATAACTTTATTTTATTTATTTATTTTATATGGTGCTAAGGATTGAACCCAGGGCCTCACACATACTAGGCAAATGCTCTACCACCAAGTCACAACCCCAGTCCTAGATGTTTTACTTCTTAAGCTCAATTTTCTACTCTATCATTTAAAAAGAAAGAAAATTACTTTTTCCATTTCCCACTTTAAAAAATGACAAAATATGTAAATTTTTGTCACACTATTAGACTCTCCAGGACATGCCTAGAACTCAATCTTGCCCTACACTTTCTAGGCCCACAAATGGAATTTCATGAAATGGTAACTAATCTGCACTAAATGTCTACCCTTAAAGCATTTTATCCATACTTAATAAGATGATATTAACTAGATGTTAATATTTCTATAAGTGGCTACAGGCTAAGTGTCTAGTAATAGAAGAGGAGCTAATTAGAGCATCAATGGCTATTTATCAAAGACATCTACAGCTATTTATCAATAGAATATCAATAGCTAATTAAAATTATGGTTATACAGACTATGAAGTAACATAGGAAATATTTATGTGCTAGTTATAATGCCAAGGTTTAAGACCAAAACAAATTGAATTTACAGTATTATATACAACCATAATCAGGGTCTGGAATCCCAAGCTTTGCTCCTTGGCATTGCAATTTAGGTGGTACAAATATTTTAACTTATGTTTAAAGAATCCTGCCAATTCTCTACCACCGCTACCAATGCCACTATTGCCATACCCCACTTTCTTCTTCCTCTTCCCTTCCTTCTCCCCACGGTGAGAAGTCAACCAGATCCTAACCTAGCAGAGGTGTTTGGAGCAGGAGATCCAGGGCCAGAGCCAAGCAGTCACTGTCCTACTGTGTGCACAGAACACCAGCTTTCTGCCTTCCCCCACTCCCCACACCAGCTCCTGTCCCTTTCCAAGCATGGATGCTTTCATGGACTCATGCTACTTTTAATGCTATTTCCTTTTCCCCCCTCTTATACACCATTCCACTCTTCCCATGCCAAATTTCTGGAGTTTCCCCTGTGGTGTGGGTAGTCAGTAACTGGCTATATCATTTGTTTTTGGTGAGAGCAGGAGGAGGACTGTGCAACTGAAGCCTCAATACCTACTTTGCAAGGCCAGAATACCCAACATGATGAAGCAAAGGGAAGGGCCACTGCTCACCAGAGGAGCTCTAAGTACTCCAAATTGTGTGCCAAGCAAACAAAAATGGCAAGTAAACATAGCTACCTTCTTAACAGGCAGCTCATCTCCCCCCAACCCTGACTAGAAATTTGGAGAATAAATGAGCAATCCTGGATGAAATATCCTGTGTTTGCATAATCAGAGATGTAGAATGCATGATGGATGTGAGATGGATCCAGGGAATTTTTTGGTAAGTCCTCAAGGCCACCCCTGGCCTCTAAGGTACTGGGTATCCTTACCAAAGGATATTAGACCAATGGCAGATGAAGCATCCATTCATCTGTTATATACTGATGCTTTTTCAAACTTACATTACCCCAACAACCCAGAAATCCCTCCACCATCTTGGAAAGGATAGGGCAGGAGTTACACACTGGAAATTTATTATAGTAGTATCTTTGTAAATAGTGGAAAGAAATAAGTCAAAATGTTAATAGTGGCACAGAGTACATTTTTATTCTGCTCTTCCTTATTTTCAGAACTTTAATAAGTGGGGTACTTCTTGAGTAAAAGAATGGACCAATGAACAACAACAAATGCAGACAGTGCTCATTTAATGCTATCAAAACCAAGAAACCAGCCCAATTCTGAGTCTGAAAGAGCTTACGGTTCAATTAAAACAACTGTGCTGTCAATTTTTACCTTCACCTCATTCTCTTGTGGGCACAGAATAAGGCTTGAGCCTGTCACCCTCAACAAAGTCATGATTGCAGCCTGGATTGCCTGTAGAAGAAGATCAGGCATGTGGCACGGATACAGTGGCTCTGGAGTGCCACCAGCCTTCAGCATTCTAAAAGCCTTAGTTCCAGGGAAAGTATGATCCCTCCACAGGGTCCCAATGTCCTTTGCAAAAATGATTCTACTTTGTAAGACTTGCTTCCTTTCCCCTCCACTCTGTTACATTCACAAAGGGAACTCCATTGGAGATAGAAAGATAAGAAGAGAATGTGTTTGATTCACAAAAATGGGTTTCAAAATGCTTAAAACATTTACAATGGTCTTCCAGCCAGACCAGTGGTCACTGCATAACTGAAGGGATCCAGTAATCCTGTAACATACATGTGGACTCTGCCACATACAGACAGACTCACAAATGAACCCCCGGAGCCCAAAGAACAGCCATTGATGTTGCCTTAAGCCACTCTCCACAGCTTAGAATAATATTAACATTTCTAGAAGAACCCCAGTAAAAACAGGCTGGTTTTTGTTCTAATCTATTAATAACAGCTATTTTGAAATACTATTTAAATCTTCTATTGTTATTTGAACTTTTCATGGATTATGTCTCCCCAACTGAGCTGCTTCAGGGCAGCAGGGACCACATCCTATGTAAGCCTGCAGAGTGCCTCTTCACAGATGCTCATAAATATGTGTTCATTTGCCTTTTTGTTTTTCTAATTTGGAAAGGCCCATCATGTTAATTATTGAGTTGCTCTGCTCAAATGACGTATTGATGGCTGACTCAAGGTGCCCCTCCAGCTGTGAACTTGGCAGACTGCTTGAGGTCACCCTGCAACGGGCCCAGGCCTACACACGTGCACACACCCACACCAAAAAAGAAATGTCTTAATATTACTTTTATCAACAGCTATATTTGGCAACTTTTCTTTCTAGCATTACAGAAGACACATTACCAAATGTTAAAAAGGGAATCTGCCAAATGAAATAGCAAGAACAGAAAAAAATATTATTTAAAGCCGGCATAAACTCTCTACCTACTGAACTCTCTACCTACACCCCCAGATGCACCAGGGCTCACATGGGAGGGGAAGGCACGACTTTGTGTTGTGCAGGCAAAATGCTAGTTGTGGCTTTGTGGAATCGCTGAGGGAAAAGCCAAGGGTGTGGACTTGAACGAGGACCCTGCCCCAGCCTGTGCCCTTTCCTCACATGCAGAGGGAGTGGTGGCACTGCTCGGCCCCACATGGGAGACTCCAGGAGACTCTTTTATTTGGAGTAACAACTGGAGTGCAGCATATTAATTTTATAACTATTTAGAGAGAGCAGGGGAGGACTCTTGAGCTCTTCCACAGATAATTAAAAATGCAGGAAAAAAAAAAAAAAGAAATCTGAACTAAACAAAAAAACAAGCTGAAGACACCAGGGGATTCTGAATAACATCTTCCCGGTTAAACAATTTTAAGAATTCCATAATGCGAAAGCAACCCCCACACATTCTCTCCCACACAAACACGCTCTTTATTGAAGCCACTCTGAGCTGCAGCAGCAGGATCTCTGCCTTCACCTCTGCGGGTCCTTGTCCAGGGAGGACATCTCCATAGAAGCACTAGGGGTGGCGGAGCCCACCACCAGTCAGCAAGGGCAGACACACCCTGAGGAGGGACATCAGCAGTTCCCCACAGCCTCAACCACTCACCATCCGAAAATCTGATTTTTAACTTCAAGAACAAATGTTGCTTTAGCAGAGACTAAAAAATTCAGGTCTTTTGAAGCTTGTCAAACAGCAAATTCCCAGTAACTTTCCTGGTGTTCCAGAAAGAGCTGATTATTTCTGAAACAGGTATTTGATGATCACCAATAACTACATCTTTAAAATAGTAAAGGGGTTGGGTGGTGCACTTGCTTAGCATGCTGAAAGACCTGGGTTATCCCCTGCACTGTAAAAAGTCAATAGAATACCAAGAACCACTGAGCCAAGGAAAAGAATCAACAAAAGACAACTGAACAGTCACACACACACACACACACACACACACACACAATTGAGTTTTCTATTTTTTCAAAAAAAATACCTGCTTTCATATTAAAAATTCATGGAACATAAAACCACTTCTGATCAGACAAAAATGAAGTTACCAATGTAGGGAAAGGGAGGAAACAGAAGCATATTGACCAGAAGAAACAGGCAGGAAAAGTGAAAATAAGGAAGAAGAGGGGATGAGCAAGGGGAAGGCTGAGGAGAAGAGGCAGCACTGAGGGAGCCCGAGGAGGGACAGCAGGAGGCCAGACTATGCAAAGAACAGGTGGCTGGGGCTCCAAAGGGAGGACGCCTGAGAAACTGCTCCTCTCACATTCAGCTGCTCATTTGGGGTGTGAAGAACTAGATGGGCCATATTTAATATGCTCTGTGAGGTTTGTCTACTCATTTTCTTAATCAAATATGCTCTTTCTTTGTCATGACATAAACACAAAATTAAGATATCATCAGGGGAAATCATTTTTCCCACTTACAATATGGAAATACCTTCCCAAATTTTCCACCACTTTCCTCAAAGATCCTAGTTTGAACCAATGCTCATCTGACTCCAAGAGGAAGGCACTGGTCTGACATCCTCCATTAAGGACTGGATGGTAGTGGACAGCTCTGCCGTCACTGTGTGCGCTCACTTCATGATTTAACCCAATACTTTAGTCAAGTCAACAAACATTCATTGACACTCTTCAGTGCTGAACAAGACACAGTCCCTGCACTGCAAGAGCTTTGACTCAACGGGAAATAGCAGTAGCAGACCACCAAGCAAGACTGGAGAGGCTGCTAAGGGCTCCAGGAACAAACCAGCCAAGGCTATGGGACAAAAGGATGGCTGGATCAGTTTGAACTGGGCATCAGGAAAAGCCTTTGAGGAGCAGGCATTTGAGACAGATGTCCCAAGGGATGGGCTAAGTGAACTCAGGGCAGCAAGGGGAAAGATGAAGAGGGGACAAAGCAGAGGAAATACTGACTAGTGGAAATCAGCAGGTAAATAGTGGAGGTAAGGCTGGAAGAGTTGAGTGTGGCCCGTGTGCAGAGGCCCTCACTCCACGATTGCTAGAAACAGGAGAGACAGCAGGAACAGAAGGAAGAAACAAGCTGAGAGAGACTGCACCTCGCACTAGATGACAACTGGATGTGGGAGAGGAAAGAAGAGCAGAAAGCTTAACCCCAAGGGCAGAGAATGTCAGCTCTAAACCATCAGCAAGGGCACCACAGGGCCACTCAGGAGAACACACAGGCAAGCTCAAGTGAGTGGCACCCTACAGCCAGGTGCAACAGCACATGCCTACAATCCCAGTGACTTGGGAGGCTGAGACAGGAGGATCACAAGTTTGAGGCCAGCCTTCGCAATGTAGCAAGACCCTGTCCCAAAATAAAAAATAAAAAGGGCTAGGGAAGAAGTAGGCCAGGGGTAGAACACTCTTAAGTTTAACTCTCAGTATCTTAAAAACAAAAAACAAAAAAAGGAGGAGGAAAAGGGCATCCTACAAAATAACCAGCCAGTGCCCTTCAAAAGTGTCAAACTCAAGGTCACAAAAAACAAAACAACCGGGAAAATAGCCTAGATTAAAGGAAACCAGAGAGGCATAACAACTAATGTAACAAGGATCCTGGATGGACTCCTGGACAGAATCTTTTTGGTTTTGGTTTTTCAGTTTTGAGATCTTTCTTCCCCTCTTTTTGTATAAAGGATGTTATTAGGACAATTGGTGACACCTGAATAAGGTCTGTAGCTTAGATAACAGGACTGAATCAATCTTAGTTTCCTGATTTTGACACTTGTTATACAAGAAATGACCTTTTTTAAGAAAGAAATATTCCCTTATGTATTTAGGAGGATAAAGGTATATCATGTCTACATTACTCTGGAATGGTTCAAGGAAAATTTTCGACATCTGTATGTGTGTATACAGACACATATGTGATGTATATAGATTCTGAGAATGAGAGAATGTGATAGAGTAAGAAAGACTAAGCAAGTGTAGTACAAAGCTAATATTTATTGAATTTTGTGGAAAGGTATATCAGAATTACTTAAATTATTTTTGAAATGTTCCTGTAAATCTCAATTTTTTTCAAAGTAAACAATTAAGAAACAGGAAAAATGCTTATGGAAGCCAGATGACAAAACAGTCAGGCTTTCTGGTATTAAATTCTGAATGGAATTTGAGAGAAGGGGTTGAGGAGCTGAGCAAATCAGGGCTGAAACCAGGGCTCTAAGGTCAGAATGATGCCAGAGTTCCTTTCCCAGATCTGCTCCCCAAAAGCATGCCCCCCCTTGGCTTATTCTACTCCCCTCTACTCCAGGATCCTCACTATATGACAGCAATAAGAAGAGCTGGCCACACAGAGACGGATGGAGCACTAAAGGGTAACACAGATGAACCAGGCTCCCAGGGCAGCACAGGGAAAGTGCCCACTCCTCTTGGCTATCAGGGGCTGGCAGTGAGATTGAAGCTGGGAGGCAGAAGGGAGGAGGCCAGGAAAGGAGGAGAAACAGACAAGGACAGAGTCTCACCGAATCCCCACTCCTAGAGGCCAGAAGAAGAAAGGAACAAAGGAGGTCTGAGTGGGACCTGGAGAGCCAGGCCTTAGAGACAGGGAAAAAGAGAAGCACAGAAGGAGGGCTGACACAGGCAGCAAATGCAGGGGAGAAGGGGACCATCCAGGAGCTCTGGACAGCACAGGCTCAGATCTGCTGCCAAAACACCCCTGCTGGAGCCCTTCAGGAAGGAGATTCAACAGAAAGTAAGAGTGAAGCCAGAGAGACAAGTGGGCAGTCAAAGGGAGAAACTCGAAGAGAGTTGGACAGGGCAACAGAGTAGAGGACTGTGCTGTCCTATATGCCAGCAAATAGCCCCATGTGACTACTCGAATTGTATGGGGCAAGGGTGCTGGGGATCGAACACAGGGCCTCATGCACTCTGAACCTGTGATCTATGGGTGAGCCCTACTCTCAGCCCCATGAATGTAAATTTTCTTAAATTTAACCTAAATTACAAAGCAAGACCCATTTTGCAAGTTCAATAGTCACATATGGGTCGATGACTACCATGTGGACAATCCAGTATTTTCCCTCACCACTGAAAGTTTTATTGGACAGAGTGGGGACTCTGGCAGGATTTGTTATATGAAAGATATCCTGAATACATGGTATAGTGAGGGCTGGAGCAGAGGAAGGAGGGACCAAAATAAAAACAGAGAAAGGGAATAACAACTGGAAAAAAATTCCCAAAAGGGGCAAGAAGGAAGGAACAAAGTCCAGAGAATGGACAGTGTGGTACATGTGGGCTAATCTTAGTGAAGGGACTTATAGACATTTTCTTCCACGGAGAAAGAGAAGATAAAGGACAGGGAGAAGCAGAGAAAAGTGTTCAGAGGTACTGAGGAGGGTGCAGTGGGAATTTACACAGAGGTAAGGACAGTAAACTAGAATGCAGACATCCTTAATCTTAACAGCAAAAAGGGGCTACTTCCTGAAATGGAAGTACCTCGAAGTTTAAGTAATGGAAAGATATGGCATTCAACCTCTAAATAGATGCAGACAGACTTAATAAATGGTGCTTTTTTTGGGGGGGGGGGTTTGTTCATAGACAAGCAAGATCTCAGTGAAATTAGAACCAGCATAATTTGCAACAGTAACTAGTCTGAAGGTCTTTGTGATTTTTCTCCTGGATAACTTGTAGGATGGGATAAGAATATACAGATAACAAGGATGATTTTGGATTGAGGACTAGAATATGAGAAGCCCAAAATGTTAAGACAAAGGATTCTTGATTCCAGACAGAACTGAAATGGCTGGCTACCTATACATTCCAAGTGGAAAAATGGAGCCATGAGGGGCTGAAGCTTTGGAACAGCAAGCGATTTAGGGACCAGAGTCTTAAGTGATGGTTAAAATAGGGCACAGTCGGTGGCAGAAGTCCAAGTTTCAGCTCTTGAAGGTAGAAAAATTCCCAAGTCTAAATAGGTCCAAGATATCAGCAGTTGAAGTAGAATGAAAACTGAAGCCATAGAAGTTAATGTTGAAGAACTTCAAAGTCAATGAATTAAAAGAGCCTCAACGTATCCACAAAGTCACTAGCAACAGACAAGACAGAGAAGGGAAAGAAGCTAGCTGCTCACGCTGTTTCTTACTTTTTTGTGGCATCAAGGGAAGTGATTCCCAAACCTAAGTGAACATCAGAACCATCCAGGAAACTCTGTTTTCTCTCTCCCTCCCCTATCACTCCTCCTTCTTTTGGGGTTTGTTATTAAAATAAGGATCTTTTAGGTCTCACTCATCCTCATGATTCTAATATGGTATATTTAACAGAGTCTAACAAGCCAGGCTTTTCAAAATGTTCCAGGTAATTCTGAGGAGCCACCAGGTTTAAGAAAGAAACCAGAAGATAAGAAGGAAGGTACTGGGAACAGAACTACTTTCTAAGAGAAGACTTGGCTGGGAATGAGGTGGCACTAAGGAGCAAGGGGAAGAACATCCCCTTCTGGTGCAATGGAGAGGACAGTAGAGAGGATTCTTCTGAGTGGAGTTGTTCACTCAGGCTCTGATGTGAGGGGAGAGAGAAAAGATAGGCTCAGCAAGAAAATAAAAAAGTATGGCTGCAGGGTGTAAGAAAAAAGACACTGAAAGGCAGTCTAGAGTCATGCAGGTCAGTGCCCTGCAGAGAGAGGAAGAACAGTTTGCTATGAGGGTTCCAAGTACAATGAGATATAGTTCATTGAAGAGTTTGTAGGGTTTAGTGGTTGAATTTCTGAACAGTAAAGATTTTCCTATTTGAATGCTATCAGATTTCTAAGATGCAAACCATTTAAGATTATTAAGCCCTCAGGTAAACAAGCTTGCAGAAGCTTATTTAATATTAACAACTTTATCTTCCTAACTCATATTTTTATACAGATAAAATCAAATTTGAATGACTATCAAGGGCATCCTTGAAGCAGAAAGTCAAAAGGGGCATGCATCCCAAGGGATCTGTGAGAGGAATCCAGAACACTTCTTCTTTCCCTCTCAGGAGAAGGTTTATGGAAGCAGAATATGGAAAGGGGCCTGAGTATCTTTTTTTAGTACTAACTAGCGCTAAAGTAAAAGAAGTACCACAGCCTATTTGGCAACCCCCTACACACACATACACACTTCATGACAGATACTATGCGCAAATCCTAGGAAAGGTTCTCAATAAAGAACATATTTACACTCACAGACCTCTTATCTAAAGAATAAGCTGCAAATGTTTGTCCCTGCTTCTGAGAGAGTTACAGCTCTGTGGATTCAAATAATTATTCTGATTATTCTTATGAAATAATTTCTAACACTGACATACAGATTTTAAGCTGAGGGTTTGCGCGTGCGCACTGTCACACACACGCACACACACAAAAAACCTCATGCACATTGAAGAAATGACTCACTTAATTTGCTGCTGCCTGCCACTACTGGGATTGATTTTACCTGTTCAAACACAAAGTTTTCTATTAGATCAACTTCAGGAAAGAAGTACTCCGGGAGCATTAATCCTGATTTTGTTCACTACGTTAGGGCACCTTAGGGGTTTTAATCTGTGCATTTTAGCAAGCCACTCTCTAGACCACGACTGCTTTCTCTAGTCCTAACCTTCCACTAAGCAATAACATTTCTTGCCGTTTTGGGTATCAATTAACAAAAAACCCTAGTAAAATTAATATGGTTAAGCCTTGTATATACAGTACCCGCAAAACCGTACTTTTGGGCCCTTTCTCAGCTCACAGTACAATGCAAAGAACCTGAGTCCTTCTTTTCAAAGATGAGAAAAAGAAAAGCCGCGAGGGAACAGAATGATTAACCTGCCCAAGGTCACTCAGCTCTGAGTAGTGGGACAGCTGACTCTCCCTTACCGGTAGCAATCTGTAGACCACCCCAGCGCCCCCAAACAGTCTCTCCCGGCCTGTTGGTTTCCTAGCATGCAACCCCCGCGAAAATGCAATGCCAGTTGCGCTCTGTGCCCAACTTCTCCCCTTCGCGTCAGCATGCAGTTAACCCTCTCGCCCGCAGCATGTCACATGGGCCACGCGCAGCTCTCTTTCTTCCCCATGCCTATCTACTAAGCTGGGGCCCCAAGGTCACCAGCGGTCCCAGGGAGCGCCCGCTGCCGGGACCCGGAGCGTGGCCGGCCGGGGGCTCGGGGCGCGGCACTCACCGGCGCGGGGGGCGGGCGCGCCGCGGCTGCCCATATCCTCGCCGGCGCGGCTGGGTGCGGCGGCCACTGGCGCGGGCTGTGCAGGGCGCCCGGCTGCGGGCCCGCGCCGCGGGGAGCGCCGTCCAATCAGCGCGCGCCTGCCGCCTGGCCCCGCGCGCGGCCCGGCCGGGTTCGCGGCTCCCGAGGGGCGCGAGCCGCCGCGCGCAGCCCGAGCCGCTTCCGGGCGCGTTGCCTGGACGCGGTTGCCGTGGCAGCCCGAGCTGGAGGCTTTCCCCGCGCACCCGCGCCCGGCCCGGCGGCGCCGCCCCTCCTCCCTCCTCCTTCCCACACCCAAAATAGCCTCTCCTCATCGCTGCTGTTTCCCACAGAGCTAGCATCCAAGCGCCTCGGAGTTGGCGGGCGGGGATTTCGCTTATTGGAAAATAAATCCTGTTGTAGGACTGGTTGACTTGAATGTAGAGTTAGGTGTTGAAATGGTGCCTGATTAAGCCATGGCGTTTGCATTGTAATTCTCCCCAAAGCCCTAACATCCCTTATTTATTAAATCTCTTCCCCACAAAAAATAACTAACTGCCCGCTCCTCCTCAAATCGGGGAGAAGTTAGTTGACGAGGTCACGGTCTGGTTAGCGGCTCGCGCGCTGATGCCTCACCTGCACAGGTAAACGAACACCCTGGGCACCAAGTGCCTTTTAACGAATCACCCTGACACCCCCAGCTAGGACCCAGGGTCACGTTTCTGGGCAAGATACGACGCAAGGAAGAATGCTACACCCCTCTTCTTGCCAGCCCTTCCTTCTCTCCTCTGCCTCATCCTCTTCCCAGGGCATCCTAACTCTTTCCACCTTCCTCGCAATGACGGATTCTCTGCAGGATGCACAAACCCATCCACTCATAATTTCGCTTCCTCTCCATGGGCGGGATTTAAGCGGAGCGGTAGACCCCCACCTTTGCCCGCCTCGCTGCGTCTGGTTCATACCTCTTTCGTGGAGACTCCTACTTACCCAGCGCGGGTCCTCCTGTCTGTCTCCCCACCCGCCTGAGCCTCTCCAATCCTGGATAAGGAGTGTGACACAGTAGGAAGAGCTGTGGAGTCAGGCAGAGCCGTCTTGGAATCCTTGCTTCAGCAGATATTTGTGTGTTGTCTTTGGTATTCTGAGGCTATTTCCTTGCCTTTATAATAGAATAATACCCCCAACAAGGGGTTAAAGCATCTGTGACACTCACTCCATCAACAGTGTTTATTGGATGCCTGCTAAGTGCCAGAAACTATGCTTAGATCTAAGGCAAACAGAAAAGAAGGAAAAAAGAAATGTGACCCTCTACTCTCATGGAGCTTGCAGCCTGACATATGTTAATCAAATGTTATAGACACAGGTAAAACTGCCACTGTAACAAGCAGGGTCCTGGCCTTGAGTTCTGTGATATGGAGATCGGACATCATAGCTTTCCTTTAGCACTGGAAAAACCTAACTATCATTTTTTCCTATTCTCTGGTAGATTCCCACAGCCTGGCACCTGATATGTAGTTAGTTAATATACATTGAACTGAATCCTATGCCACAGTGATGACAATATCAATCATTTTCCCAGTGACTTTCTGCCACTTAAAATATGTTTGAAACATACATAACTTGCCACAATGTCTAGAAGGACATAGATGTTACCAGAAAGCAACCATTCAAGCTCAGAGCCCATCGTGAAGAGTCCAGACACAAGTTAAAAATGTTATTTTTCCTGTCTCCATCAGATTGCCTTCCAGTATAAGATGCACATCTCAGGTGAACACATGACTGTCCCCTATTGTTTCCACATCTCTCCTTCCTAATCTACTGTCTCTCTGGTCTAGCTCCATCCCGCCAGGACCCACTTTAGTCAAAGCCTCAGGGTACCCACTGTTGGCTTTCTAGGAGGATGACAGTGGCTCTTTGTATTCCTTAGAATGAAACACCCATAAAAGAGAGGAAACTCCCTCTTGCTACTTCTAATGGCCTTCAAAACATAACTTTGATATTTTATCTACCACAAGACTCCCTCGCACTGTAGGTAAGGAAGGTGAGAACCTGGATGGTGAGAAGGTAAAGGGTCCTTCCCACATGGATACACTCTTCTATTTAGGCTGACATTAATTTCCTTTTTAACAACTTTAACAACTAATATAAGTAAAAAAATCATATTTAAAAAGATTCATTAACAGTAAAAAAAAGTAATTGTAGTTCTTTCAAAACCTTGACTCCTCAATACAAGCCCTGAGAATTCTAAGTAGTCTTGGATTAAGCCTGTGACTTCCCACTCTACCTTTTATTTTTTCTTTCCAGGCAATTTTCTTTTGGAATCCTAAGGAGATGAAGTTTAGCATACAATAATTTAAACCTACCCTAATTTCTTTTATTTTCTTTTTGCTATTTCTGTAAGATAAATTGCAATCAAGTATCCATTTTTCCAGAATTGTTTTTATTATAATTCATTAGAGGAAATGGATTTTTCTTGCATTATCTTAATTAACAATCCATGATTTATCACAAATTATTTATGCTGGCAGAGATTACTAAAAATAGTCTTATCAAAGAGATCAGTTGTATAACTTTGATGGCCATAATACTAGTCACCAACCAGTCATTAAATACAAATAATTTGTGAAGTATATGTGCCAGACACTATAGGGATTTTTTTCTTTTTTTCTTTATGTGGTGTTGGGGATCAAACCCAGAGCCTCCTGCATGCTAGGTAAGCATTCTACCACTGAGCTGCATCTCCAGCCCTGCAGGGATTTTCTTTAAATGAATTTTTTGCACAGCTGGGTTCTGTTCCTAACTGTCCCTGCACTGCCACTGATCTAGACGATTAAATGTACAGGACATCTGTGAGGACAGTGAACAGGCTCATCTAGATAAAGGTCAATAGCTTGTGTAGGTCAAAAATGTTTGAGTTTTTTTGTTGTTGTTTTTTGTTTTGTTTTTGGTACCAGGGACTATACCCAGGGGAGCTTAACCACTGAACCACATCTCCAGCCTCTTTTATATTTTATTTAGAGACAGAATCTCATGAGGTTGCTTAGGGCCTTACTAAGTTGCTGAGGCCAGCTTTGAAATTGTGATCCTCCTGCCTCAGCCTCCTGAGTTGCTGGGATTACAAGTTTGTGCCCCAAAAATGGTATTTGTAAAAAGACTGGTAAGTAGTTGGGTTAAGAATGTGGTAAGTTTGGGGGCCGGATTTGTGGCTCAGTGGTAGAGTGCTTGCCTAGCATGTGTGAAGCACTGAGTTTGATACTTGGCACCAAGTAAAAATAAACAAATGAAATAAAAGTATTGTGTCCATCTACAACTAAAAAGGTTTTGGGGAAAAAAAAGAATGTGATGAGTTTGCGATGGATTCAATTATCACTTTATCTTGACCTCAATATTTTCAACAATGGCTTGTAACTTTGTTGAAAGTCCAGATCTATTGGAGAGCTGTGCTACACATTGTTCATTCTTAATAAGGTGCCAAAGAATTGAACCACAAGGACAGGTCATGTGCAGGGAACAGAAGAGGCAGATAGTTCCCACAGCGGAACAATAAGGAAGAACCAGAGTTGTTAGGGTGGGGACAATGTCAGAGAGGGAATAGGTTAAAAAAAGTTCAAGGACAGAAGGCTCCAGATGACTAAGTGAGTAGATCACTTGTGACCTTCATGGATGTTTTTTAGTTACCACATTGCTGTGGGTAGTAGGAAAAGACTAGATACTAAAGAAGTATAAGAATGGTGTTAGTCACTCTTTAAAGAAGTTCTGCAGTGCAGGGAAAGTGAGAAATAACATCAGTACAATGTCTCTCATACCTAGTGGCCACTTTCAAGATAGAAAAAAAATAGCCTGTTTTCACATATACTGTTGTAGAGTAAAGAAATGGGAGAGCACAAGACATCACATTGCACTGATCAACAATTTAATCTATCATTAATTCATTCTACCATTAATTTCATAATTGCTGTATCTGTTTCCTTTTAAACTTTTTTTTATTTATATATGCTACTGAGAACTGAACCCAGTGCCTCACACATGCTAGGCAAGTGCTCTACCACTGAACCACAACCCCAGCCCTCTGTTTACTTTTTTAAAAAATACTTCTTCCATTAGGAGAAATCTTATTGAATAAAGGTGAGGTTCAGACTTTGGGACATTATTCTCTTAACAACAAACTAAAAAGTTGAGTTAGTTAACACAACATATGTTATTCTTTATGGCTTTTCTTTGTTTTCCTTTCTAATAATAGAAATGTCTTAGAATTCAGGAAATCCCTTTTTCCCTCTTTTATTTTATGTGTAAACATAATAGATTTTTCATATGTTTTGAATATACTCTAATTGGCTTAGTTGTTTCACTCGTTATTTCCTTTCATGTGTAGGGTAATTCTCTCAAATAGTATGCTTTATTTATGAATTTGTATCTATTCATCTCACAAGAATTTTTTAAAGTAAGTACACCTAAGGCACACCATCAGAGAAAGCATAAAATTTTGTAAAGATCCTTCCTGGTATTGTTGGTGTCTTAGATAATTGCTGGTGTACAAAAGAAGGCAAATTCAGCCTCAGGTGTGTAGCATACAACTGAGACATAACAGAACATAATACCACTTACAAGAAAGATAAAGAAGGCTTTGTCTGCCCAGGGCAGTGGCATACGACTGTAATCCCAGCAGCTTGGGAGGTTGAGACAGGAGGATCGTGAGTTCAAATCCAGCCTCAGCAGCAGCGAGGCATTAAACAACTCAGGGAGATCCTGTGTATAAATAAAATACAAAATAAATAGGGCTGGGAAGGTGGGTCAGTGGTCTAATTCCCCTGAGTTTAATTCTTGGTACTAAAAAAAAAAAAAAAAAAAGGAAGAAGAAGGCTTTGTCTGAAGAGATTATGGCCAGAAATTCTAGGATAACTTCATAATAAAATTAATTCCTCCCAAACTCAGTTCAGTAGCAAGAAGAGTACTACAAAAAAATCCCACTACTTATTGATTTTGGAAAGTTTTTCTTTCCCATTTCCAACAATTTTCAGAAAATATACGTGTGTGTTGTATACACACATATATACGTATATACACAACACACACACACACACACACACACACACAGGCTTTGAGTTATTTTGAAGGTTGATGCTACATTGGCTCAGTCCAGTCCACAAGTGTTTGTGGACTGTCTTGCCTTAGCCAGTCATAACTCCACAGTCAAGAGAATGGAGTCTCACATAAGCTGACACCTTGTTTTGGCTTCTTGCCAAGTAGTACATTATTGAACAATGATCTTCATAGGTAGGAAAATTAAAAGACAACTTTTCCTTCTGTTCAACAACAAAAAAGAATGACAGCACCCACCACATGAGGTATGCAGTGCCCAATGCCAAATCATATCAAAGCCAGGAGAAAAAACTAGAGTATTGATTCCATATTTTTTGAAATTTTTTTAAAAATATTTTGTCGATCATGGAATATTTCTATTGATTTTGATTTTTTTCTTTTGCAGTGCTAGGGATCAAACAAAGGGCCTCAACTTATGCTAGGCAAGCAGTCTACCACTGAGCTACACCCCTATCCTTAATTTTGATTTTTTTAAAATATTGCATTAAAATATTTATCTTGCTCTCTGAGTTTTTGGCACCTCCTTAAATTTTGCATTTGAGATGAGTGCCTCACTCACCTCCAGTTGGCTCTAGTGTACTCATGGTCAATGATGACATTTATGTGTCAAGCCCTGAGCTAAGTGCTTACCTACAATATTTCATTTCTTTCTTCCAACAATCCACAAATAAACTAAGGCTTAGAATCCTTACATGGCTGGTCCAAAGTTCCAAAGCTGTCAAGTGGTAGAATTTGAATCCAGACACCTCACAGCCTGTGCCTTTAACCAGGTGCTAAATTACCTCCCAAGAATAACCTGTGTCTAAGGACAAAAAGTAAACATCAGTAGCTAAAGTGTTGGCATAATGAAAACTAACTAAATACTTCCTTTCCCTCTTCCTTCCCCCAAGGACATATCAAAGGATATAAATAGTATCATATAAAAATTATTTTTAGAGAGCAAATTCACTTTAAAATTCTATTTGTATTTTATAACTTAGTTTACACTAGCAAAGAGTTAAAGGTTTGGCATACTTATCCCTATAAATCTGATCAAAGACTCTTTAGTTTGATATCTAGAGAGTAAGAAACATTTGGGGGTTTGAGCATTCCTAAATAATGAAATGAAAGCAAGGTTTTATGAGTATGTGCTTGCCAGCAAAAGGCATATAGCGTGATGCCTTTTTAAAACTGTTAATAGGGCTGGGGTATGGCCTAGTGCATGCATAATGCCCTGGGTTCAATTCCCAGTACCGCCTAAATAAATAAAAATCATAATAGACAATATGCATCTGCACTTAGAATAAAATAGATATTATTCAGTTACTCTTAAAAATAAAAATTTCAAGTGTAATTGTCTTAGTTTCCTCAACAACATTCTGAAATACTGTTTTTCGTGCACATAAACAGGTTTTCCAAGCCCAGGTGAACAGGTTGTACCATTTTCTATGAGGTGATGGAGCCCCACATAATTATGTATGGGTAATTAGCACTGTGAACACAAGAAATAGCTTTTTATTCCCCTTGGAAACATAAAAACAAGATGTCATATTTTTTCCCCAAAGGATGTTCCTGCTGCAAAGATACTAAAAATTATCTGAATGTGCTCGGGCAAGTTACTTAACTTCCCTTTGACTCAGTCCTCATCTGTGAACTGAAGATAATGAAGTGTGAATCCCATGGGGTTCTAATGGAGATCAAAGGCACTGATTCATTATACAGCTTAGAATAACATCTTAGTTATTATTTACACTATTACTCATTATGTATTATATATAAATATTATTACTATTATTTTCTTCTAAGACCTAATCAGAAAAGTGCAGATCTAGTTAATCCTAGCTTAACTATTACAGCTTACACATGAAGACAGAATTTGGTAATTAGTCTGCTTGACTCACCCCTCACTTTATTACTGACATGCTTGTCTTACACAATTCTCAGTATCCTTCTGTTATCAGCCACACCCAGAACATGTCTATCTCTTGCATGTTGTTATCAATGTCCTATTCAAATGTATGTGCGGCTCTTAATATCCTAGACCACTTTTTACCACACCTAATATAAATTCCAAGTTCTCCAGAACAATGAGTGGCATTGTCACAGTATGGTTTCTACCTTGTTTATCTGAATCCTTCCTTCACCACCTACATGATTCAGTCAAATTAAGTACCTGTCTAGGTCCTTAAAATGGGACAGAGGCCTGTGTATTTGGTGCTGTGGGAAAAGTGGAAGTGGCATCACCACCACATTCTCTCTACTTCCACTTCATATTGAAGTCATTCTTCCTTCCAGTGGACATCTCTGAGGATGAATGTTACCAGCAATGGCTGGAGTCAATGGCCACCACCATTAGATAATTCTCTTGTCCCTGCTTTCAGTTGTTTGGCTTGTTTTTGTGAACAATAAAGTAAAATTTCAAAGAACGCTGGAACAATAAAGACTGCCAAGTTCCTAGTCCTACAATCTAACCCATGCTCAATTTTCTTAAGACTGTCCTCCACCTGCCCACTCTGTTCTGGGCATCGGGAGAGGGCCTATTCCTGACTGGGACCTCTGCCCAGAACTCTTATGCCAGACTTGAGGCTTAGGCTGGGAATATAGCACAGTGGTAGAGCACTTACCTCATATGCAAGAAGCCCTGAGTTCACTTCCCAGTACTGCAAAAATGAAAAACAGAAGAGGAAGCTTAGTTTTCCCTGGCGTATTTTCTCCCAAATTTATTTAGAAAATTAAGTCTGATTAATACTGGTTTAACTATTCAATACACAGAGGCAGAATTTGGTAATTCTAGTACATAAAAACCAGAGCATTCTTTTTTGAATAGATCTCTCTGATACTTATTGCTAAATTTACTTAATTGTAAGATATACCCAATACCTAACCTTAGCAAAATCATTTTGACTCTTCTTCCAAGGCAGACTCTACCTTTTTTCCACACAAGATATCAGCTTTCTTTTTTATTAAGTTTAAAAGAGGGAAAATTATAATAATGCTTCAAAAAACCTTCAAATAGGCATTTTTCTGAACATCACTAAAGGAAGGATGACCAATAAGAATGCTTGGAGTAGCTCCCTAAATCTTCAGAAATTACACAAGAATTTTTCTTATAACTGAAACACATAAGTATCAAGATTTTAAAAACCACCAATTACCTGGCAAAGTGAATGAAAAAAAGAATCATATCAAGACACTAACAAATTTTGAACTTTTAGAACAGTAAAGAAAAGGTAAGGTCCAAAACCCTCTGGACAATAAATATATCACATACAAAGAATCAGAAGTTAGACTGACATTAGTCTTCCCAGTAGTAACACTGGAAGAAAGAACAATACTTTTCAAAATTCTGAGAGAGACTTATTTCTATTCTAGAATTCTATATCCAGCTAAACTATTCAATCAAGTCTGAGGACAGAATACACTTTCACATATGCCAGCTCTCAAAAACGTAACTCATCTGCACCCTTTCTCAGGAATCTACTGATAAATGTTTTCTAGGTATGAGAATGTAAATCAAAAAGTAGATATGGGGGTTGGGGATATAACTCTGTGGTAGAGCACTAGCCTGGCATGTGTGAAGCCCTGGTTTCAATCCCCAGCACTGACAAAAGAAAATAAAATGAAAATGTAGATATAATGACCCAGAACTGATGTCCAACAGGACTGATGGAGAGGAACCAATGCAAAAGAATACAGCACTACAGGGAGGATATTCCCAAGAAAATGAGAGAAAAAAAAGAGAGGAACAGATTACCTGATATGTGTGACCCTCGTGAGAGGAAGTATAGTTCTATCAGAAGGTTTATAGATAAATTAGTAATAGGTGCATTAATCCTAAGCCAATAATGCCCCCCAAAAAACACAATTATTCATGTCAAGAGGTTTTTTAAAGGTCTACAGTCATACTCAGCTCAATAATAGTCATAGTGTAAGCACATTACTAATATTAATTTAATAAAAAATTATTTGTCACTATTTTGAGATTAAAGGAGGAGAAGCTGACACTTATAGGAGAACTAAATCCTCATCTTCCATAGTTGGAAGTTAATAGATAGTGTCCAATGGAGGGAAATCAAGAAACATTGGTATAAACATTTTTAATTTATAAACTAGGTACAGGGATTGGGGCTATAGATCAGTGATAGAGTGCTTGCCTAACATTCACAAGGTTCTGAGTTCAATCCCCAAAACTTCAAAAAAAAAGAAAAAAAAAACCACCCAAGTACATGTATTTTTTTAATGCACAAAAAAAATAAATTCCAGAGAAAATAAATCAGAGAACATTTTTAAAAGCACATGCACTATTGTTTTGAAATTCCTCTGGTTATTTAAGAGTCTTATTACTACCTTTTTTTCTAGGACATAGTTTCTGTATTTTTTGTTTCAGGCACATTCAAAATATGTGGTTAACAAACCACAATTCTCCCATTTTAGAATAGCATTATGAAACACTTTTAGAGAACTTAAGACACTAATTTAAAAACTAATTTTGTTAACATAAACCCATTGACAGTATAGAAAATCTCTCCAAATATATTTTAATAATTTTCTGACAAAAAGTCAGTATTTGGTTTTTCATGTCAGTTTTAGCCCATTAAAAATAGAATAGTGATGATAAAGCCTATTGTATTAATACAAAAATAATTTCCAGATACAAAGAGTATTCATCTGAAGTATGAATTTTCTTTCTATCTGTGGAACAATAATAACATTTTAGAGCAAGCAAGCAAGTTGATTTTTATAAGCATTGTGAATAACAAAAAGCCAGGCGATCTTTTTTCATAATCCAGATAATTAAAATAATTACCTACTAAAGATGTATTGCATGGATTTTATGGTAGACTCCAACACTCAGAGTCAAAGACTAAAGTTGAAGTCTTGACTCCATCTCTTAACTAGATGATTTTGAGTAAATCATCTAATCTGTTTGGGACTCAATTCCCTCATCTGTTGAGCATCTGGACTGTGTCAGGCACTACTATCTTAGGCATTAGGGACACAGTAGCCCTTATTGAGCTTACATCCAAAAAGGGAAAATTATAAACAAGCAAGCAAAGCAATTTTAGACAGTCAGAAGGAACATGGGTAAAACAAAAAGAGCTATGTGATAGTCGTTGGTAACAGAGCATGGCAGCTAGTTTAGAAAGAATGTTTAGAGTAGACTGGTCTAAGAAGGTGGTATTCAACTAATATCTGGATGATTTAAAATCAACTATAGAGAAGAGAATTCCATGCAGAAGGGATCAGCCAGTGCAGAGTGGATTGGCATATTTGAAGAGTAGGAGGGAGATTAGTGGGACTAGAGTTTGGAAGAAGAGGGGAGAGAGGGGTGTTAGATTAATTTAGAGGGTAGTGCTGGAGTCTGAAAGCTGCAGTTATGAATCTTGTTTTTTTGAGGGTGTTTGTTTGTTGGAGATAAGCCATAGGAAGCTCTCAGCAGGAGAACAACCAATCTGATGTACTCTGGTGATGATTTTGAGAATGAATTACAACAGAAAGTGTAAAAAAAATTTTTTTTAAAGAAATTGTCGTGGTGAGCTATGATGGTGGCTTGGATTATGGTTGCAGATGAGATGGAAATTCCTTTTGGTTAAGATTGTTTCAGTGAAGGGAAAGAAATCTGTGATGCAGAAGGGAATAATAGTTGTAAATCATGATTTTACAATTCTGCCAGGTGAATTATTAAAGTCCCTTAAGTTATTTTTAAAAAGTTTCAGCAAAACTCTTCTTAATTTTGAAGGCTCTGTAAAGATTTCTGATATTTTGTTAGTTTCTTCTCATTTTTGTTTCAAATATTTAATCTTGGGTTCACATGTATCCAAATTTTTGCTTTCTGAGAGTTTAACTTTCTCCATAATTCATACTTGTCACATATAATAAGTCTGTGTCCACATGAAGCATTATTGTGCTGTGATTAAGAGATCAAGTCCTGAAATCACACTGGCTTGAATTAAACCCCAGTTCAGCCAGGTGGTAGCTGTGTGTCTTTGAAAAAGTTAATTAAAGTCTCTGGGGTTCTGTGTACTTTTCTGTCAAAAGTCAACAATAAAAATACCTATTTCATTAGACTGTTGTGAATTTTGAATGAGAAAAATATATAATGTGGCTGGCATATTGCATAAATAATACCAGTTATTATCATTACTACATAGGCAAATACAAAAACAAAATGAAAAAATATTTATATAGTTAAGTAATTTATAGAATTAAGAGTCAATGATTTGCCTAGTGAATTTAATAAGTGACAGACATTTGTTATGAATCACTCAAGTAACCTTCAACTTTGCTTTCAGCCCAGCTTTTTATCAATGCTGGGCTGGGGATATAGCTCAGTTGATAGAGTGCTTGTCTCACATGCGCAAGGCCCTAGGTTCAATCCCCAGTACCACACACATACACACACACACACACACACACACACACACACACATGCATGCACACAAAATGTATCATTGCTGATATAGTGGTACACACCTGTAATACCAGCTACTTGAGAGGCCAAGGCAGGAAGATTACAAGTTCAAGACCAGCCAGCATAAATTAGCAATACTCTGTCTCAAAGTAAAAAATAAGAAGGGCTGGGGATGTAGCTCAGTGGAAGAGCACCCCTGAATTCAATCCTCAGTATAGCAAAAACAAATGAAAGGTATGTATTAAGTGCTTTGGAACTGGATAGAGTCACGAACATATTAAATGCTACTGCATCAAACACTTTAACATAATTAATTTTATGTTGTATGAATTTCACCTCAATTAAAAAAAGGAAAAGAATGCATCAAACACCTGTTACATGCAAGGCACACATTATGTGCCTCTACTTTATTTTCTTTATAAAAGTATGGCCACAATGAAATTTTTTTCCCTTTTCTGATCAAGAACATCAAATTAAAGTGGGTGGGATGGGGCAGGGGGTTGATGGTTCAGAAAATCGGTTACCCAGGATAAGAATTTAAAGACCTCCTTACTTTATCTCAGGCAGGACCAAGAACTGCATATCTAGGCCAGCAATAAATGGGGTATAGTTAGGCAGCAGAGTCAAGGTAGAGCACAGTTACAAGCAAGGGCTTAGAATGATGCTGTAGACAGAAGAGCAGAAACTCAAAGAGTTTCCTATTATGAGGAAAGCTGACTTGGAAGAAGTCTGAAGCAGCACCAGGGAGAGCTCCCAGGCAGCAGGCGTTTCCTACACAACTCTAAGAAGAAGCTGCCCTTTCCTCCAAAAATAGCTTTCCCAGCTTGTCCTGCTTTTAAAGCAGGACCATCTAGGACTTAATAATGTCCTTTCTGGCTTCCAGGGATGGGACCACATCTGCTTCTACTCAAGCATCTTCATCCAAGTTCTTAGAGACCTGCCTTTCCATTGAACTTCAATTCTATCTAGAACACTGCTACCCAAAGTGCAGTCTGCAGATCAGCAGCATTGGTCCCACTACTGCCTTTGGAATGCACAACAACTGGCCCCATCCCAGATCTACAGAATCAGAATCTGCGTTTTAACAAGACTTCCTGCTGATCATTATAAACAATTAAGTCTGAGAAGTATCAGCTTGGAGAATTGACCCCACTGAAACTTGGCAGAGCTCCAGTCTTCAAGAGCCATGGCTTTGCCAAGCATAGTGGCATATGCCTATAGTTCCAGCCACTTGGAAGATTGAGGCAGGAGGATCACTTGAACCTTACAAGTTCAACATAGCAGGACTCCATCTTTAAAAGTCTTCTTTATTGATGAGAAACACTGGTCCTGGTGGTAGGAATCCCAGTCATTGGAATTACTGGGAAAAAATCTGGAATTTTGTGTTATAAAAGGAAACCCAAATATGTCATGCTATTTGAGATTTATAAATTTTGATTATACGTAAGTTATATAAAGTACTAGGAAGAAATGTCATAAAAATGAAGAAACAAAAGAAAAAATTCTCTCTAAACTGTGAAACAGTATGAAACAGATATTCAGTATGAAATGTGTTTGTTTTTCTTTTAAACTCAGCTGTCCTAATTTAAGAGAACCTCCAAAAATATCAGTTGCTATTTAGCTTCCCTCAGTTAAGGGTTGTTTAACTTTATTAGACAATGAAGTTAGTTTTCATTACTGCAGGAGGGGGAACAGAGTGCTATAAACCCACAAAAGATGTCCCCTACCTATACTGTGACCAAAGGTGTGTCATATAACTTACAAGAGTATAATGGGGATCACCAGAATCAGCACAAAAACTGCACCTGTGATGTTTCCTGCTTGTGTTTGCCTTTTGCATTAAATTTCCTCGCAGGAACATTTTTGCCCTGTTTATATATATATATTTGTTGATAGACCTTTATTTTATTTATTTATATGCAGTGCTGAGGATCGAATCCAGTGCCTCACACATGCCAGGCAAGTGCGCTACCACCGAGCCACAACCCCAGCCCCTGCCCTGTTTCTTAGATGGCAGTCCCTAAGGAATAATTATCCATTTTTATCCAGCAAAGGATTTTCTAGGCCATCATTTCAGATAAACTCTCTGGAAATTAATCAGGTATACACAAGGCAGTTGTTGTGTGCCCAGCTCTGTACTAGACAGTGGGAAGGGGAAGGGGACTGGGTAGTGAGATCCAAAATATATTTTCGTTGCATGGTCCCCACCCTTGATAGATTTCTTGTCTTAATGGACAGAGTTATAAAATAATAGACATGCAAAACCAAGAAACCAGTAGGTAAAAATGAAAGACAGAATAATAAAATACTAAATTACACGGTTCACAATTTGAATGCTATAGAAGGGTTTTTAAAAACTGAGTTTTTGAACTAAGAAAAGAGAGGAAAGCTAAAATGGGCTTTGATGAACGTGTGGCAACTTAATATATAGAGGGGAGGTTCCTAGGGAGGAAATGAAGAACAAAGACACAAATGTGAGTTATTCAATATCTCTTATCTTTCTTTCAAAATGAAAATGAAAACTGATATTTGTTTTGGTTAAATCATAGGTTTTTCATTGCTATACAAAATTACATATAAGAGGTTGTGAGGGGAATGGGAAAATAATCAAGGAGAGAAATGAATCACAGTAGATGGGGTAGAGAGAGAAGATGGGAGGGGAGGGGAGGGGGGGATAGTAGGGGATAGGAAAGGTAGCAGAATACAGCAGTTACTAATAGGGCATTATGTAAAAATGTGGATGTGTAACCGATGTGATTCTGCAACCTGCATTTGGGGTAAAAATTGGGAGTTCATAACCCACTTCAATCTAATGTATGAAATATGATATGTCAAGAGCTTTGTAATGTTGTGAACAACCAATAAAAAATAAATTGGCAACATTGACTGAAAAAAAAATAAAAAATAAATCATAGGTTTTTATGAGAATTAGATGATATTTATAAAGGCTTTATAAATTAAAGGATTTTTCAAACTGTTATTATCATTACATCTTACTATGGCAAGCCTACTGTATTTAGGACATTACCCTAGGCCTACAACCTGTATCGAATTGATTATATGATTTTAGTAAGCAAATATACCAGTAGTTATTTAAAACCTGATTATCAATTTCTGATTTTATAACTAAAGACAAAACAAGCCAAAATATTTGTATCAGTCTTCCACATAGGATTTTTTTCTTTTCCTAGAGTCAAGTCTTTTCAGAAACCACATCATAGATCAGAGGGGACATGATGGCAATGACAGTACCGGCCACCATTCATCGTATAGACATGTAGTAGGCTTTTTGCACAGGTGGCCTTGTTGAACCCTCAGAGGAGTCCTGTAAGAAAGAAACATCACCCTCATTGTGCAGAAAAGGAAACTGAGGCCAACTGGCGTGGTGCATGCCTGTAATCAGGAGGCTGAGGCAGGAGGATTGCAAGTTCAAGGACAGACTCAGCATTTTATCAAGACCCTGTCTCAAAATTTTAAAAAATAATAATAATAATTAAAAGGGCCAGAGATGTAGCTCAGCAGTAAAGAACCCATGGGTTCAATCCCCAGGACCAAAACAAACAGTGGGTGGGGGGCGGAAGCAAATCCACCAGGAAACTAAGTTTCAGAAAATTGAAATAATTTATCCAAGCTTCCCAGCTAATAAGTAACTGAGCCCAGCTTTAAATTCATGGCTGTCTGGCTCCAAAGCCCAAGCTCTTACCCTTATGTTACCAGGTATGAAAAGGGAATCAGAGCAAGAAAAGTTGTTCTTTAAATTCTTTCCTATTGCAGTTGTTGTTGACATAAATAACACTTCTTAGTGGTAAAAATAGCTGAATTGAACTGAGTTGAATTTTTACAAGCTGGGTTAAGTTACTGATTAGACCAAACTCTATCAACCTTTCTAAGCTCTCTCTCCCACTCTTGGAGAGAACAGAGTCAAGAGAGACTCATAGAACCAAACTGCTTCCCCTATAAGTTAGAATTGTTCTCTAAAAAGGGAAAGCTAGAGTTACTGTTGGTGAATTCAGTTTAGATAAATTATAAATCTGAGGCTTCTTCTTTTCTTCTTCTTTTTTTTCTTTTCTTTTGTTTCCCCCAGGGCTAAGGATCAAACCCAGGGTCTTACATTTGCTGGGCAAGTGCTCCACCACTGAGCTACATCCCACCCACAGTCTCTCTTTTCTGTAATAAAGTAGGTTTTCCATTGTCACTGTTACCTCCCCTCTGCTACCCATCCATCAGCAGAACTGCCTCATGGCTCATGTTGTACCCTTAACATGCTTGCACATAAACTTTATGAATGGTATTCACTGGGTTCTCTAGAAGAGGAAAGGTTCTCTGTCAGCCTGCTGAGCATCTTCATGGTCATCTGGCTCCAAAGTCCAAGCTCTTACTCTTATGTTTCCAGGTATAAAAGTAGAATGAGTCCTCAAAATAATTTTTTAAGCTATACTGATCATAGACGAAGTTTGACACTTAGAGTCTAAGGAGGCAACATGAAGAAAATCAAGTAAATATAAGGAGGGGGGGGGGGGAGTGACAGGATGGGATGCCTCTGAGCTACTGACTCAGCATCCACAGACTGGGATGACTGAATCCGAATGCTGGAGAGCACAGCCTGGTTATTCAGCGCTCATCCATCTGGAACTTCAGCTCGCTGAACTCACTTTCTATCTATAGCATCTCTCATTTTGATTTTCCTTTTAAAAATATATTTCCCAGGATCCTCCCAGGGTAACCACAGAAGAGCCTTAGCTGTTTCACCATGCCCTTCTCAGCCCCCACAAATCACTGTTGTGGTTCTGGTGTACCACCAGAGGAAGATAAGCTGAAATCCAGGATGGTGATCTACAAACTCTTTGCTTACTCAAAGAAAGAATTTTGAAAAACTATATACCCCGTGAATATTTTTAAGTTGGCATCTAAAAATTCTCACCATAAGTTCAGATAGTTGCAAAAGATTTAATTTCTGACATAGTGATATTTTAAAATAGCCCTGTTCAGCACTCTTTGGAATGATTCTAGTATCCTCTAAGCACCATAGCTATTGGATATCTGCTTCTTAGAGTCATTATGCAGACTCAGTGACTTAATAGGTGCACATAGTAGTGCACGAACATGATAAATACTATTTCTTTACTGTGGGTGTGGGAGTCTAAAGAGAGAGATGGGAAAGGGTAGAAAGATTTTGGAGCAGCTCTTCTAAGCAGGTGATCTTGCTTTCCCAGCCCTCATCCTCTCAGACTGTGGTTTCATTTCTGCTATGTGGAGATTTTCTACCTCAAGTAATGCATCTGGCTATTAAATCTTTCTGCCAGAGAGATTTCTCCAGCACAAGGCAGTTTGCCGACTTAGCCACAATATGGAAACTGTGACAGTTGACTTCCCCAGGTCAACCCTCAACCAGTGGGGAACAGGCTGCAGTAGATAAAAGCCCCAGTCTCCTCTTCCTTTGGTGAGACAACTGTGCAGCTGCTACTATATGTGTTTCTGGAAGGTCCCCAGCAGGACTGAGTTTCCATTGCCCACAATGGTGATCATCTTTAATGCACACACTGTTATTCTCTTTTTCTCTTTTTCTTTTCTGTCCGATGCCCTGAATGCCCTCACTTGTGGTTTCTGAAATCATCTCCCAAATAAACTATATGCACCCAAGTTCTCTCAGGATCTCCTTTTGGGAAAATCCAAACCAGGCCTAGTGTATATGGACATATGGGTGTTTATTATAGTGTTCTTTCCATTCTTTGTGGTTTGAAACATTCCAAAGTAAATAAATAAATGAATTTTAAATATTTTGGAAGAGCAGTGTCATTGTGTAATTGGACCCTGTTCCAGGCTGGATGCTCCAGAGCCTGCTCTATGGCCCTCCCAGAGATTCTGAAAGATATTGAATGCCCTTTAACAAAAGATTTCCGCTTTAAAACAAATCTTTGATAATGAATGATTTTTGTAGCATAGAAGAGTGGTTCTGAATGGAGAAATCCTTCTGTCACTCAAGGGTAGCTACGCTACCACAGACTTGAAAATCATTTCCTGAGGAAGTGGAAACTGCCAACTACCAATGGCTAAAATAAGAACTCTTCCGCACTAGAATAAGGGCTGGCCAGGGGAGCTCAGTCCTCCTTCTTGAGAGCCAATGAAGTCCACATTCCAACTGTCTTCTTTATTAGGCTCTGTATAAACCCACCCTAATTGTCCTGGGGTCAGGTAGAAGACAACCAGGGGTAGCCCCTATGTCCCAGAGCCCAGTGAGATTATTTAGCCAGTCCTAAGCCTTCTTACTCCACCTTGCCCATTCCTCCCCATAGAGACCAGAACACAGGTGCCTGCCCACAGTTCCCCTCTCTCTTTGCCTCACAACCGAGCCGGAGGCTTCTGCTTCGCTTGAGTGGCCTTGCGTGGCACACCGTGACTCCTGAAGAAACTGCAAGTGTAACAAAACTGTGAAACTCTCTCCAGTTTCTCTCCTTTAACCTGCATCTGGACTCACGTTACCACACTCAAGGCAATATGTTTAAAATAAAGTGAAAAGTATGTCTAGCTGGTTTTTTCTTACTTTTAAATAATTAATTGATTTTTTTTCTCCCTCCAAAGGACTCAGGGAAGACCTGTTTTAATGCCCACACAGGAAAGTCCAGAGAGGCCTGAGGCCACTCTCTGACCTCCCATCCTTGATGCCCCAGAACCTCCCTGGGTCCCTTCACAGCAGATGGCAGGGAGAGTGCAGAGAATGGAACTCATTGTAGTGTTACTTCTTTGGAACTGTCTTTGGATTGGTTTAAGAAGCATTCATCTGGGAGCGGAACGTGAATTCTGAATGAAAAAAAAAAAAATAGTTTCCCCTTCACAAATATCCCACAGCTGCCTCTCAGACCCGAGGTGCTCCCGCAAGTCTTTCTCATTCCCAGCTCCACTCCTGAACCTCCTTCATCAACATAAACACTAAACTGCACCAAAATTGCCACCATCTTCCAAACTCCTTTTCCCCTTTCTACTCACAAGCTCTGACTCCCTCTCCAGCATCATCTCCATGCAGGGAGGAACAGAGATATTGGATGCTAGCCACAGATCTAGGTTAGCCTCCCCCACCCAAATCAGAGCCCGCCTCCTGGCCTCTCCTCTGCTCTCCCATCTCACTCTACCCTCTTCCCTTACTCTTCACTGGAATATTCTATCCTCCTGGCGTTCTTCTCCTACCCACTCAAGTAAGGTGTGCAGTACATTCCACCCAGGAGCCCCAACCTAGGAGAGTGCAGGTTGAGGTACTTTTATTCTTGGTGAAGGAAGTGAGTGATCTCATTCCTGTGAAATTTTTCCTACATTATTGTCTTTCCCCTGCTCTGAAGGAGAAGTGGATGCAGTTGCTGTGTAGAGTTTGAAAATCACTATACAAATCTCAATTTCCTTCCCGTATTCAGGTTTCCAGATGAATTGCTTGTCATCCTTTCTTGGTGGGAACGCAGTGGTAGCTGTTGGAAGATGTGTACATACCACTGGGTTTCTGCTGTGGGTGGATATTCATCCTGCAGCTTCTTTCAGATCAAGTCCACCTCTGGGCACCCCTCAACATTAGGTAGAAAGAACCCATCCCTCTGTCTGGTGGATCGCCTGCCTTAGCAACTGTTCCCACAGTTAATCCCAGCCTATGCTTCATCTATGTCCCTCCCTGACCCTGCGGGACTGCAATTGGGCTCATTTCTGGAGCAAAACCCTAGAATACAGTAACCATAAGGGAATATAATTCAGCATAACTGTCAAAAGTCAAATGAACAGCTCTAGTGTAGAATCTACACCAAAGAAATACCCACTGCTTAAGTTTAGTTTAAATGCAACATTATTCCTACCCATTTCTAACTTTTTAAATGGTTTCTTTCTTTCCAACACAGGATGTGGGAATGTTTCCCAGGTTAATTAGTTACCCATTTCCCTGTTGGCTCTGGGTCACCAGAAAGGATCCGGAGTTCTTTCTCCTTCTGTCATTGTACTTGTTTCTCATAGTCCTAGGGCTCAGACCCTCCTTCCCCTCCCAACCCATCCCTGCCCTGGAATGAAGCCAAGGTGGTGTGGCGGTGGGGGCTGGGGTGTACCAGCACTATCCCTTAATGGTTAAGAATTAGCTCATTTCATGTCATGGGAATGCAGCCCCACTCCCTAGCTCTGTGACCTTAGATAAATTAGCTTAATCTCTCAAAGCCTTGTTTTTCTGTAAAACAGAGTTAATAATAGTACTGATATTATTTTCATACTATAATAGTACTGATAACATCTTCATACTAATAAAGTCTGTACTGTGAGACTGTAATAATGGTATTGATCCTATTTTCCATATTAATGCTGTCTGTATTTCTTTTTCTTTGTTTCTTTCTTTGTTTCTTTCTTTCTTTCTTTCTTTCTTTTAGGGGGGGAAGGGGTTTGCTTTTTTGTTTTTAGTCCTGGAGATGAAACCCAGGGCCTCAAGTATGCTAGTTCATCTCTCTACCGCTAAGCTATACCCCCAGCCCTGATACTAATTTCTGTACCTTAATAATATTTTCTGTACTAATAATACAAATATAAATAAAAGTCTATACCACTAATAATGCAACAATGATAATAATTGTGTATGGTTTTATGCTAAAATTTCTGTATTGATAATAGTAATAATTCTTTGAAAAACGAAACTAGTAATACTACTGGCCTTATAGAATTTTTTTGAGCAGTAGATGAGGGGAAAAACAGGTAAAATGTACAGAACACGGTGTCTAGTCAGTTTTAATAAATGTTAACCATTATTATTTTTTATGATAATGTCATTAGCCTTCTATTCAGTCTTCCCCCCACGACACTATCTCCACCTAGAGGTACTCGGAATAAAACTTAAAACCAGCTATTTTCAGATTTGTTTAGGTACAGAAGACAGTGCCTGTGAGTGAGTACGTGGCGGGTGGGGAGTTGGGGTAGAATTTGCTCCTGGCAGGAAGAGGAATGGGTGTGAAGAGTTGGAATAGGCTGCATGGTCCTGAAGCAGGGGTTTGGGTTCTCTGGGTGAAATGGGAATTTCATTCAGAGGAGCAAGAGTGATGGTTGAGGAGGGAAGAAAGGAGGTTAACTCCTTCATTTGTCTCTGAATCTTCTGGAGGTCTCTTCTGACTTTGCTCCCCAGAAAGGGGGCTTCAGGAGTAAAGGAGGTCCAGAGTCAAGATAATGGGGTACCCAGCGCTGCATTGGACCCAATAGTGTCTCCCTCACACATCTTTTAGGAATTTCATTACTGGGTAGGGGGTAGGACAACTCATTTCACTTTGGTCTTTGACTTACATCTTTCTTTCCTCCCCGTCCCCCTCCCCCTCCCCCTCCCCATTTCTTCTCCTTTTTTTGTCCTGGAATGATTGAACCCAGAGGCCCTTTACCACTGAGCTACATCCCCAACCCTTTTTATTTTGAGATAGGGTCTTACTAAGTTGCTGAGACTGACCTCAAGCTTACAATCTTCCTGCCTCAGCCTCCCAAATCACTGGAATTACAGACATGTACCACCACTACTGAATTACTTTTTTTTTTTTTTTAGTATTTTCTTTTCCTTAAATGGATTACATTTTTCAATTAGACTTTTAGGACTCCATTTTGTTATTTATTTATTTGTTTGTTTATTTATTTATTTATTTTGGTACTGGGGATTGAACCCAGGGGCATTCTACCACTGAGTTACATACTCAGAACTTTTTAATTTTTATCTTGAGATAGGATCTCCCTAAACTGCCCAGGCTGGCCTCAAACTTGCAATCCTCTTTCTCAGCCTTCCGAGTTGCTGAGATTACAGGTATGCACCACTGCACCTGGCTACATTTTATTTTTAAATGGAGTCATTCCTGAAACTATTAGGGGTAGAAGTCTTTGAATTAAGGTAGACCATTCTCTTTTTTTTAATACTTATTTTTTAGTTATAATTGGACACAATACCTTTATTTTATTTATTTATTTTTATGTGGTGCTGAGGATTGAACTCAGGGCCTTGCACGTGCTAGGCAAGTGCTCTACTTCTGAGCCACAACCCCACCCAGATAGACTATTCTTCATGGCTTCAAAATTGAAAGAACAGAGAAAATTAACATTTCCCCACCTGATTCTCCACTTCCATCCAGGCAGAGCCTGGGTCTATGTCCTCAGAATCTCTGAGTATTAACAAACAAGCAAACCCCACCACCCAGGCCTCCTGCAGAGTGAAGGTATAATGCCTTCCTTGTGCTACCCCAGTGTACATCTCTGCACTGAATGCTGAGAACTGAGCTAAGCAGTCATCACAAAACAAATGCAGTTTGTAGTAAAAGATAATGCAAGATGATTTCATTTATATAAAGTGTCTAGAACAGCAAATTTATAGACACAGAAAATAGATCAGTGGTTGCCTAGGGCTAGGGGTAGGAGTAGGACTAACCAAAAATGTGTACGAGGAAACATTCTGAGGTAGTGGAAATGTTCTAAAACTGGATTGTGGTAATGGTTGCCCAACTCTGTAAGTTTACAAAATCATTAAATTGTACACTTACAATGGGTGAATTTTATAATATAAAGGCTGCTTTTTTTTTAAGTTGGTGAAGGTAACTGAATTAAATTGGTATGCCAAATAGCATAGAGATTACATCTAAATTGTAGTCCTGACTCCATAGCTTGCAAAGTAAATGGGAATAAATTGCTTCACATCTCCCAGCCTCAATCTCCTTATCTGTAACATGGGTGATGTAAATTGTATTGCATAAAGCAAAGTGCCCACTAAATTTACTTTCTGTAAATGAGATGACTTAAAGAAAGTACTTACTAGCACAGCAACTGCCACAAAGTTGCTGCTTCTAAAAGTGATTTTTTTTTTTTATTATGAGCTCTCTACCCCTGAGCTACATCCCCAACCCTTCTTATTTTTTATTTTCAGACACAGTCTCACTAATTTTCCCAGGCTGGCCTTGATCTTCCTGCCTCAGCCTCCCAAGTCCCTGGAATTACAGGTATTTGTCACGACACCTGGCTTAAAGCATATGCTTCATCCTAGAAATAGGAACATGCAGGCCCCTTAAGGAGGTGTGATGTTGATCATTTCATTTCTTGAGTTGGAGAAGGATATTCATTCTGGATTTTTCAATGAGAATTACCTGGAAAGAACATGGTGTAGCTTCACTTGCAACCTCTCAGGCCCACCCATGTCCTGGTGCCCAGTGTTTCCGCAGTTCCAATCTCCCTTTCCAGGAATCCCTGAATGTGACATTCACTAGCTCCGGGGTCATGTTGTGAGGATACAAGGAGTGGTGTTAGGCAGATGGAGTAGGTGGGAGGCTGCAGGAGCTCCAGACCTGTAGGTGACTGTCCCAGACCAGCTGCCCTAAGGGATCAGAGCAATTGAATGTGCCCATGGATCCCTCATGCCCAGATGAGCCCAGAAAAGTCAAGGCTGACTGATGGGAGCAAAGTAGGAAAACTAGAAAGAAGCATGGTGGGGGGGGGGGTTGCTGTCCCTGGGCCATTGTGAAGGCTGTTTCTCCTTGAGTGTGGAGAACACTATTCTGAGGTTTCTGGGGAAGCGGGGATGAACAGGATAAAGTAGTGGTTCTCGGAGGAAAGAAGCATACCACTGCATCTTTTGTGCTCTCACATACTTCATTCCCCCAAATTCCAAAATGTCCTTGGCAGGCCAGCCTGCTTATTCATTTATTCACCATATACCCACCGACCTCCTGCTGTGTGCCTGGGGCTGTTCTCCACAAGGTCCTTGTCCTCATAGATCTTACCTTCTAGTAGAAGATGCTGACAATATGCAAATAATCAAGTGAATCTGTAACGTCACTGCTAATGAGCAGGGAATGCTGGAAGGCAGAGTTCCAGGGGTCAGAGAAGACCTCTCTGAGAAACTGACATTTTAGCAGAAACTTTAGAAAACGGAAGCAGCAAAGATCTGGAGGAAGGGTACTCTTGTCAGAGGGGAAAGAATGTTCCCGGGCCTCTGCCAGCTGTCAGCTCTGTGTATTCAAAGAGCAAAAAGAAGCCAGTATAGCAGAACAGAGTGAAAAGGAGGCAGATGGTAGATTATTTCAGGGTGATGGCCAGAGCCTGTCCAGTTGGCAGTACTGGCCATGGGGAACACATGAATTCCATTCTGGGTATGATGAAAATCCATTGGCAGAGTTTTTGATCTGAATTTTTAGAGAAGAGACTTCTAGTGCAGGAAATTTCTCACTAAACTATTACTGGATTCCACACAAACATGAACAGCACTTTCTACCCTTTTGGCCTTGTCTAAATTGAAAGAAGTAAGGCTGTGGACCTCAGGTTGCTCTAGTGAGTAGGCATGTCTCTCTCCTCTCGATGGATCTTCTTTTGTGTTTAGGCCCCATACATAGATGTGCCTCCCTTTCCCCCACCCTGAGAAGTGATGAGCTTGTTTGTCTGGCTGTTTGTTGGTAGAGATATACCTTTAGAAACAATTCACTCCCCTCTGGGCACAGTGTCATCCCAACAACTTGGAAAGCGGAGGCAGGAAGACTGCAAGTTCAAGGCCAGCCTGGAAAATTTAGTGAGACTAAATAAAATAAAAAGTGAAGATTAAAAAGTAAAAAATAAAGGGATGGTGGTGTAGCTCAGTGGTAGAAGACCTCTGGGTTCAATCCCCAGTATTGGGGCAAGGGAAACCCAGAGAAGCCAAGGCAGAGAGAGACTGAACTAATCTCTAGCTGCCATAACAAAACACCATGGCCTGCTTGACTTAAGCAGTAGAAATGCATTTTCTTGCAGTTCTAGAGACTGAAAATCCAAGATAAAGGTGTTAGCAGGGTTGAGTTTGATGAAGCCTCTCTCTTCAGCTTACAAATAGCCACTTTGACACTGTACTATTGCAAGGCCTTTTCTGTGTGTGTGCATAGGGTTGGGGGAGCTCTGGTGTCTCTCACTCTTCTTATAAGGACATCAGTCCTGTCAGATTAGAACTCCCCTCTTATGATCTCATTTAACTTTTCAAACATTTTTCCTCTTGCTGGGGATGAAACCCATGTCCTTGTGCATGCAGGGCAAGCTCTTTGCCACTGAGCTACATGCCCAGCCCCTCTTGGTTTTAATTGCCTCCTGAAAGGCCCCATCTTCACATACAGTTACATTGGAGGTTAGGGCTTCAATGTATGAAATGAAGAAAAAAAACACGATTCATAGCAGAAAGATAAGAATAGATGAATAGATGTGCCTGGAAACCCTGGAACTATTGGAGTCTTCTTCTGGAACATGAGGTGAAGACCAAGTGGCTCAAACAGAGAAATGACAGACTCATAAACTTAATGAGCCAGAACCTTAAAAAGGAGTGATCCTCTATATTAGCAATAACAAACTAGCAAGTGGAATAAAAATTAAAGACTTGGTTCATGCTAGTAACAACACCATAATATGTCAAATTTTACCAACAAAGAACATATAAGACCCTATGAAGAAATTTAGAAATACTATTAAGACACATTTTTAGGAGAGTTTAATTAATAGAAACTTTAGCATATAGGGGTAGTGGGGTTGGGTAATTAATTTTGTAAAGATATCATTTCTCATGAAGTTAATATATAAAGAAAATTTCAAAGTTCCAGTAGTGTTTTTTGTACAAATTGATTCTAAATTTAGCTGGAGGACTAAAATCTTTGAGTAGCTAAGATAATCTTTAAAAAGAAAAGCCAAGGAAAGACTTACCCTATGAGATACTGACACAACTTAAAAGCCAAGGTAATTAATATAGGATGGTATATTCATTCAGAAACAAACAAATAAACACAAATAGAACAAAATAAAGAACCTAGAAACAGACTCATGATATATGCAAAAATATAGGTGGCACCACAAATTCCATTAAGAGTACATTTTTTAGCTGGTTGCTGTGGTACATGCCTGTAATCCCAATGACTCCAGAGACTGAGGCAGGAAGGTCAGAAGTTCAAGGCCAACCAGAGCAACTTAGTGAGACCCTGCCTCAAAAAAGAAAAAAAAAAAAAAAAGGCAAGGATATAATTGAGTGGTAGAGTGTCCCTGAGTTGATTCCCCAGTAACAATAACAAAAAAATATTATTTTAACAGATGATGTAGGGGAAAATTTGGTTTACTTTGTAGAAAAAAATGAAATTAAATCTTTACTTCACAGCTTAAATAAATAAATAAACAATTCTGAATGGATCAAAGACCTGAAAACTTAAATGTAAAAGATAAAATACAAACTAGTAGCAGATATCAGAATATTTTTGTGATCTCAATTATGGAAGATTTTCCTAAGCAAGATTGCCAACGTATAAACCATAAGAAAAAAAAATATTGAATTGGACTCCAAAAAATAATAAGGGTTTTATTACATGGATGACACCACAGATAAAGTTAATAGATAAAAAGATGTTCACAATATCTACGACCAATGATGTCTCAATACCCAGAATATATACAAGGAGCATCTACAAATCATCATCATCAACAAGAAACAAAAATACAGGAAACCCAATTAAATATTGGACAGAGACCATCAAGAGACATTTTCAGAATGATCCCTATTGGGTTTTTCCTAATGGCTAATAAGTATGCAAAGTCATTCTGAACCTCATTAGTAATTAAAAATACAAAATAAAATAATAGGATGCCTAAAAATACCAAATAAAAGATAAGATAGAACTTTATAATCAAGATTTTGGCAAAAATTATGATGGTGAATAATACAAAGTGCCATCCAAACTTGATCTTACATACCTATGTGATATCCAAACCACCTTACTCCTGAGAGTATTCTCCAGGAAACTCTGTACTAGTCCATAAGGAGAGTTCATATGCAGATGTTTATTGCAAGATTTGTGGTAGAGAAATCCAAGAATCTATTATTAGGAAATATAAGCAAAAATGAAGAGGCTGGATGCATAACTCAGTGTTAGATCCGGGTTCAATTCCTAGTACCTCCCTCTACCCCCACAAATTCACAGGCAAATGAAACACATCTAAAGGACTAATTTGGCCTGTAAGTCACAAGTTTGTGACTCCTGGTGAGTGTCATTTGTATAGTATCCCTAAGTGTAGGGATGTGGGTGATAGAAGAAGGCAAATAGAGACTCTTCCCCACCCCATCGCCCCTAACAACCAGCACCTCCAGCTCTGTCTCCGTGGGCAGCCCTCCTAAAACCCTTGGACCCTCAGAACCCTGCTGGGGCTAGAAGCAGAAGTGTTCTGGGTCTGGAAAAACAGTTACAGTATTCTAATAACCCTTTCACCCTATCACTCCTCCCACCAAAAGAGAGCATCTTCACATGATCCACAGCTAATCACTAATGCTGTTTATTACTTTATGTCAGCATCAAAGCAAGAGCAAAGATAATATAAAACCATTATAAAAATAATAATCCTTTAGGACCTTGACTTAAAATAGTCCTCTTATCTGCAAATATTAGAAAAGATCACTTTCCTTCTAAATATGCAAAGAGAAAATGTTTGCATGATTAACCCAACACCTCTGTATTTCTTTTGGCCGGAAGCTATGAAGACATTAATCAAAGAAGCCATGAATGTAAAATTATAAACCAACATGTGTATTAAAGGAAAGAAACCTGGGGGGAGTTCGAGGAGAATTCTTGGCTGACAAAGACTTTCCAGAAAGGCAGCTGGAGCCGAGAACAGAAAGATGCCTGGGTTTCCCCAGGAGAAGGGTGAGCACGGCAGCTTGCAGGAAAGCCCTCAGAGAAGGGAGGGCAGAGTGTGGGGAGACAGCCAGATGAGGTGACTGGGGTGAAGTGTACTGGGGAGATTGATGGGTGATGGATCAGGAGAGGCTTGAACCTAATCACCCAGGACTGTGGAGATCTCCGGGAGAAAGCAGCCACTGGCTTCAAGTCGGGGAGGAGCACCACGTTCAGTCTCACTGGGAAATGATGACACTGGCTGAGGCCTGGTACCATGGTACAAGGACCTGAGTTGGTAAGACAGGTAACCTGTCTTACATCACTGCTGTGTGTCAGGAGAGGGCAACAGTAGCCTGGACTAGAGAGCGGGCAGTGGCGGTGGAGAGTAGTAGGCAGATGCTATGGGAGAGGCTGAATCGCTAGGCCTGAGCCTGATGGGTTGGAGGTGGAGAGTGAGGGAGGGTCAATGCTGAGACTTCCTTCCTCTGGCACAGGGGTGAGTAGGGGGGCATTCAGGGAGACCAAGGACATGGAGGCAAAACCATTGGAGCATAAGAGCATGAGTCAGTCTTGGACAAGCTGATTTAGAGGTGCCTTTACCATCTCTGAGTGACCAGGCCACAGATCAGGGCTGTGATAGTAATGGCAGGTGATTAGCTCCCCTCCCAGGTATGCAGGGGTAGAGAGGAGGCCCTTGGGTGGAGGGTGCCCTCCCTCCATTGCCACATTCCCTGGATGGGGACCTCTCTAAGGAGCCTACTGGAAAATTTTCATGACAGTTGAAGGAGAAATTCAATTTTCCTATTCTGAGAAAAAAGCAGAGGGCCTTCTTAAGAAGGACAGGACAACCAACAAGGTCCAATATGCTCTTCCCTTTACCTGCCTGGTGGGAATGACCATGCACCATAAACCTGGAGAATCAGATACAACAGGGCCTAAGGGAGAGAGCCAGACACCCGAGGACTGGCTGGACCCCAGCCAGAGGAGCATCTTTCAGTTCCCCATCTGGTCATGCTTCCTCTCCCTGCTGGCCTCATACATGCTGTCCCTCCCTCTGAAACACGCTTCCCTTCCTCCTTTACATCCCTTGCATCTGCATGAGTTTTTTTAAACTGAATTTTATTTGTTATTATTTTAATTGTATATGTTTATGGGATATAGTGGAATAATTCAGTACATATATACAATGTGTGATGATCACATCAAGGTGGTTCACATTTCCATCTCTTCAAAATTAAAAATATTTTAGGGGCTGGGGTTGTGGCTCAGTGGTAGAGCATTCGCCTAGCACGCACAACGCCCTGCGTTCCGTCCTCAGCACCACATAGAAATAAATAAAATAAAGATATTGTGTCCAACTACAACTAAAAAATAAATATTTTTTTTAAAAATTAAAAATATTTTAGATTAACATATACTAATTGAATATACATATGGGCTATAGTGTGATAATTCAACACAAGTATATAAAATGTGCTTACCAAATCAGGATAATTCACATTCCTGTCCTCCTCAGCATTCTTTTGTGTTTGGAGACGCTTGAGCTTCTCTCTTCTATATCTTCATAAACTATGTAATAGGTTATTGTCAACTATAGGCCCTACAATTCTGTAGAACACTAGAGTTTGTTGCTTATTTCTAACTGTGTTTGGGTTGCATGAGTTCCTTTTTATTATAAGTAACACATTCATTGAACACATCAGGGGATTTCACTATTTCCATAGATACATATGTCGTGGATTAATCATGTTCGTCCTTACTTCTGGCCTCTCTTGCACTCCTCTCTCTCCATTCGGCCCTGTCCCAGTCCCTAATACCCCCTCTTCTACTGTCAGTCCCTTTTTCTTGCACAAGTTTTTTTGGGGCATTGTCCCCCCCATACTGGGGATGAAACTACTTGGGGTACTTTGGAGAGCTACACCTCAGCCCTTTATATCTACTTACTTGTTTACTTATATTTTTGAGAGAGAGTCTTGCTACATTGCTAGCCTCAAACTTGTGATCTTCCTCCCTCAGTCTCCCCAGTAGTTGGGATTACAGGCATGGGCCACTGGGCCAAGAATGAGGGGGGGTTTGTTTGTTTTTATAGTACTGGGGATTGAACTTTGAAACCAGGAGTGCTTTACCACAGAAGAACATCCTCAGTCCTTTCTATGTTTTTGGTTTGGTTTGGTTTGGTTTTGGGGGGTACCGGGAATTAAACTCAGGGGCACTCGACCACTGAGCCATCCCTATTTTGTATTTTAGAGACAGGGTCTCACTGAGTTGCTTAGCGCCTTGCTTTTGCTGAGGCTGGTTTTGAACTCGCGATCCTCATGCCTTAGCCTCCTGAGCCCCTGGGATTACAGGTGTGTGCCACCACACCTGGCCTTTTTATGTTTTTATTTTGAGACAGGGTCTCACAAAGTTACGAAGCTTGGCCTCAAATTTGGAATCCCCCTGCCTCTGCGAATTGAGTAGCTGGGATTACAAGTGTGTGCCACTGCACACAGCTCTGGCATGAGCTCATGACTTCTTTCTGGAGGACTCTTGTGATTTTCCATGCCTGGGTTCAGTGTTTGTGGCAGAGACTGTTAATAGTCTACCTCATTCCTATTCTCTCATCTCTTTCTTCTAATTTTTAACTGACCATATGGTGCATGGGATAAAGTCTACATTTTCCAGCATCTTTTGCAGCTAGATGTAGCCATTTGGTCAAGTTCTGGCCAATAATATAAAAGTAGAACTGCTTGCAACTTCCTGGATGTGATTTGCATATGAAGGTTGTTTTTTAGTTACCAACTTCAATACAAGCCGTAACCTAGGGATGGTAGTTCTTGGAGCTAGAAAGAAAATGGCTTTATTTCTTAATTATTTCATGAAGCTGCTAGATGTTCTGTACTGCCTACCTCTGTCTTTTTTTTTTAATGTAAAAGAGAAATAAACTTCTGTGATGTGTACTGCACTGGTATTTTGAAGTTGGTCACAGGCAGACATACATCATCCTAGTCTACCCAGTGTCTCTCCCATGTGTTTATTCCCATGAAAACAACATGCCTTATCAGTTACTTATCCAAGTGAAACAAAGTATGCCCAACCAGAGTTTGTACTCTTCTTCTTATTTTTATTATTTCATTTTAGTTTTTGAACTATCCAAGATTTAACCTAGGAGTGCTTTGCTACAGAACTATATCCCTGGCTCTTTAAAAAAATAAAATAAATTTTTTTTTTCTCTCACTACAGGATCTCACTTAATTGCCCAGGCTGGCCTTGTACTTGTGATCCTCCTGCTTCAACTAACTGAGTAGCTGGGATTATAGAGTGTGCAACAGCTGTGCTTGTATGCACTCTTCTTCTTATGCAAATGGCTCCAAAGTAGCCCCACTATCACCAAATAACTCACACTTGCAGGTGTCCAGGAAGGAACTGGAAAACCAGCCCAGTTATCCAAAGGCAATGTTGTGGAACCACTTCAAATACTGCTCTGTAGGCTTGGGGCTTAGGGTCTCTAGTGATGCCATAGTTAGGACTGTGCCCATATCCATCCCCTCTAGTGCAATTTCTCTCTCTTGGCTGGATAGTCAATTAATATAACTAATGAACTCACAGAAAACAGCAAGGCAAAAATACACACACTATAAATGTCCTAGTCTGCATGTCCTGAAGTTATGGTATTTGGAAATTAAAAAGTGATTTTACAAACTACGATGGTTTGGCATTTGGAATATTAAAGCAATCTGGAAAAGCCCAATAGTCCATTTGTGTCTCTATCATTAGCTGCAGAAACAGATTGTCAGGATGAATCTAAGTAGGATTAGAGGAGTGAGTGTATCCGGTGGATCAGCTCATTTGAAGCAATATTAATGAGTTTTGGTGATACACCCTTTAACAGACTCAGGCAGTGAGTGCTGATTAATTCACTCTTTTCTCTAGAGTCTTTCAAATGTCAAATCCTGTGTGATGGTGTTTCATAGGTTTACACCAAGGGTTTCTGCTTTAAATGACTCATCTGTAATTGATAAATTCTTCAAATACAATATCAACAAAAGTGATAAAGGCCAAGAGATAGAGGTACATAACCTAAACAATATCCTAGAAATTAAAAAATTAAATATTATCATCAAATAATACCCAAATATCTGGACAAATCTGATAGTCTTATAGGGTTGAAATCCTAATTGTGGGGCTGGGGATGTGGCTCAAGCGGTAGCGCGCTCGCCTGCCATGCGTGCAGCCCGGGGTTCGATCCTCAGCACCACATACCAACAAAGATGTTGTGTCCGCCGAGAACTAAAAAAAAATAAATATTAAAAAAAAATTCTCTCTCTCTCTCTCTCTCTCTCTCTCTCTCTCCTCTCTCACTCTCTCTTTAAAAAAAAAATCCTAATTGTGCTATATTTTTGGATTTCAATCATCAGATGTTGAAAGAAAAATGTTTAGTAATTGAAATGACCAGTGAATTTACCATGTAATATTCCACCTGATTCTCCTCTTTCAGCTCCAAGAGCACAAACACATGTCAAAACTTAGAACTAGAAAGAATCCTTTGGCTAGGACTTCTGCCAAGTGACTCCACAAAGTAGCCTCACTCCACAGTTTGTTCATGAGGGTATGGAGGGCCAGCTCCATACCCTCATGAGCAGAACGGGTGGAGATCAACTTAGCATGTCCAGTCATCGTGGAAGTAATGCAAAATAAGAGACATAATACCACAGCAGCCCAAATGAGCTAGCTTTCTCCCTGAAGCTACCTGAACTCTTTTCCCCACTGCCAGTGGCTGTGCACCCATCACCTTGGCTAACAACTTCCACCCATATGGCTCCAGGATATACATTATGACTGATATGGCAGGAGAGCTGCTTTTCATAGTCTGCGGGCCAAAAGTCCTTCCCATGCACCTTCTGAGGGAAGGGTTAAAGGTAAAGGAGAGAAGGGTTGTCCTGAAAGAATGAGCTCAGCCTGAACTCTTTGTACTCAAAGTCCTTCTCACACTTTCAGCTAACACGGATCAAATATTTTAGGGGTGTTTATCATATGCCAGGCACTATGGTAGGTACCAAGGATATATGTGATTTTTTTTTGTGTGTGTGTGTATGTGTGTGTGTGTACCAGGGATTGAAACCAGAGGTCTTAACCACTGAGCCACATCCACAGACCTTTTCTAATATTTTATTTAGAGACAGGGTCTCACTAAATTGCTGAGAACCTTGCTAAGTTGCTAAGGCTGGCTTTGAACTTGTGATCCTCCTGCCTCAACTTTCCTAGCTGCTGGGATTGCAGGTGTGCACCACTGCACCTGGCTGTAATGTGATTTTTTTAAAAATGGAGCACCCTCTCTCAGAAAGTTACAGTCACAGATGTCATAGCATATACATCCAGACCCTGGATTGAGACTCTGAAACCATGAGCCAACAAGCTGCTGTGTGCTATGTATGTGTTATTTAGCTCTGTAATGCAGAGACTATGACCATCCCAGTTTTACTGATGAGGAAGCTGAGCAGAGAGAGGGTAAAGTGCTGAAGCTTACACATAAGCACATGCTAGAGTGGGGTTCCATCCCAGGTGGCCCAGACCCCAAGATGCACTCTCAGTCATCATGCTCTACCTCTTTGACACTACCTTCTGATGCACCCTTTCTAGAAGCACAGCCAGAGAGCCTGGGCAGCAAATCCACCACACACTCCCAGGGCAAAGCAGAATTGCCTTTTGAAGACAGAGAGCAGAGGGAAATGTGCTATAGTTTGAGTCTTGAATGTGCCCCAAAGGCCCAGTATTGAAGTCTTGGTCCCCAGGTTGACACTACTGGGAGGTGGTGAGGATTCAGGAGGTGAGGCCTCATGGGAGGAAGTGAGGTCCCTGGGGACATGCCCTTGAAGGGGAATTGGGACGCCAGCCCCTTTTCTTCCTTTCTTTCACTGTCTGGCTGCCATATTACTCTGCCACACATTCTTGCCATTATGTACTGTGTCACCAGAGGCCCAAAGCAACAGGAATAAGGAACCCTGGATTGAGACTCTGAAACCATGAGCCAAAATAAATCTTTCCTCCCCTGTTTATTAATTAGTTTATTTATTTATTTATCTATTTATTTAGTGGTGCTGAGGATTGAATCCAGTGTCCCTCCCCTCAAACTATGTTAATGCTCTATCATTGAGCTATATATTCCCCCACCATTTCCCTCCTTTTAAGTTGCTTATTTCCAGTATTTTTCACAGCAATAGAAAGCTGACTAACACAAAGTGAGAGAAATGTTTTTCTAGGGCAAGTCAAGAGAAGATGGTGGGCTTTTGAAATGTTTGGAGTCTTAGAACCTTTCTTTGAGTTTGGGGGAATTATATTGCAGAGGTGGATAAGGAGAAAGTGCAAGAGTGAAAGTTTTGTATTCACTTTCCCATTTGTCTTCCCAATCTTGAACTTGCATCAAAGCAATGGGGGGCTCTTCCCACATAAGGATCTGTGGCATTGTATCATTGGACAGAAACCAGCTTTGCCAAATTGGTTGGAGGTCAAACTTGTCTTTGAGTGTCTGGGAGTTTCTCTAAAATTATGGTCAGTGTAACGGACGTGATTCTGCAATCTGCATTTGGGGTAAAAATTGGGAGTTCATAACCCACTTCAATCTAATGTATGAAATATGATATGTCAAGAGCTTTGTAATGTTGTGAACAACCAATAAAAAATAAATTAAAAAAACCCTCAGAGAGTGCAAAAAAATAAAATAAAATAAAATAAAATTATGGTCAGCAAAAGCCAAGTGCTTTCTGAAGATAAAATTGAGACGATTTTTGTTCAGAGCGTTTTTCTGGATATGTGTCAACTCTTCAGAGTAATTTGCCCTAAAAGTGTGTTTTAGTCAGCTTTTTCACTGCTGTGAAAAGACCTGACCAGAACAACTAGAGAAGAAAAAGCTTATTTAAGAGCTCATGGTCTTAGTCCATAGAAGGCCACCTCCATCCCTGGGAGCCTGAGATGAGGCAGGACATCATGGCAGGAGAGTGTGGCTGAGGGGAAGCAGTCCATATGGTGATCAGGAAGCAAAGAGAGACTCCACTCTCCAGATACAAAATATATACCTCATAGCCACATCCCCAATGAACCACCTCCTCCAGCCACACCCTACCACTTCAGCTAGGACTCAGTTAATCCCTATCAGGAGATAATTCACTGATTGGGTTAAGACACTCACAACCCAATCTTTTCCCCTCCAAATCTTCTTTCATTGTCTCACACTTGAGCTTCTGGGGAATACCACATCTAAACCATAACAGTGTAAAATTTCAAGACATGAAACACTAAATTCACAAGATTTAAGGTAAAAACTCTAGTTAACTGGACATTTGCCTACCAAAGCTTTACCATACACTTCCAAGAACCAATAAACTGGCCATAGAGTTAATGTTTTAGGAATCTCTCTGAGTCTACAAGTGAGTTCTGTGATCTGCAACAGGAGAAATGGGAATGGGATGGTGAGAACCCAGTAGGTAGATTAAGGAGACCAAAGAAAATATGACTAACAGTAGAGTCAGTATTAAAACCAGAGACCAAGAGTGTATGTTTCTTTCTTACTTATTTGCTTGTTTGTTTAATTTTTGGTTTCTGGGGATTGAATCCAGGGTTTCATGCATGCTAAGAACATGTTCTACTACTCAGCCTCACCCCGAGCACCCCTCATCTTTAAAATGGAGTTTAGTGGCCTAAGATTTAGCTTGATGATAGAGCACTTGCCTAGAATGTATGAGGTTCTATGTTTGATTCCTAAAACAGGGAAAAAATTTTTAAATAAGAAAATGACATTAGCAGGAGTACCAATCAGAAAAGACAGTTGTGGCTCAGTGGTATAGCGCTTGTCTAGCACCTGAGAGGCACTGGGTTCAATCCTCAGTACCACATAAAAATAAATGAATAAAATAAAGGGTATTGTGTTCATCTACAACTAAAAAATTTTTTAAAAAGAAAAGACAGTTGTGATAATTGAATAAGTTGACGCATATAGCATACTCAGCACATTCACTGGCACATATATTCCCAAGGAATGTCAGCCATCACACCATTATTATCATCATCACCACCATCACCACCATCACCACCATCACCACCATTATCACCATCATCACCACCATCACCACCATTATCACTGTTTTCATTACCATGATCCTGGCTCCTCATCACCATGTCCCGCTCTCATTCTCCCTATTACAAGTCACTGGACCAACCTCTAGTCTCAGCTGCTTCCTGGAAAATTAACCTTACAGCTGCCTTATTGTCAAGTCAACCAGAGTTTCTACCAAGCAAGTGACCTGGGACAAATTATTTAGCCCCCCACCTTTCTCTCTCTCTCTCTCTCTCATTACTGGGGATTGAATAGAGGGGTGCTCTCCCACTGGTACATCTCCAGCCCTTTTTATTTTGATTTGCAGTACTGGGATGGAACTCCGGGCCTTACACATAATAGGTAAGCACTCTACCACTGAGTTATTTCCCCAGGCCTTATTCTTTTATTTATTTATTTTTGTGGTGCTGGGAATTAAACTCAGGGCCTTATGCATGGGAGGAAAGCACTCTACCAACTGAGCTATATACCCAGCCCCTTATTATTTTATTTTGAGACAGGGTCTCACTAAATTTCCCAGGTTGACCCTGACTTTGAGATCCCACTTCAGCCTCTCCAGTAGCTGGGATTACAGTTGTGCACCACCACCACACCCAGTAACATTTTCAAGCCTCATATTTCTCATCTTTACATTAAAGAATAGGAAATAGTTATCTTCAAGCACATAATGAGGATGAAATGAGATGAGGTACTTAAAGCTTCTAACACAATGTTCTGCAAATAGTAGGGACTCATTGAGTGTGCATTATTATCTATTGGTTCAGGAGCTTTCCTTTTTGATTGGTAGTCAAACAGGTTTTCTGATATAGGCACATGTATGATCAGGAAGGAAGTTTACTATGCTAGAAGAGCTGTTTTAATTTTCTCCTTTTTTAAATACTTAATTGACACATAATAATTGTACATGTTTGTAGGGTACAGTGTGATATTTCAAAATACATATATAATGCATTTTGATTAGGTCAGGTAATTGGTTTATCCATGACCTTAAATGGTAGTCATTTCATTGTGTTGGGAACATTCAAAGTTCTCTCTTAGTTATTTTGAAATATACAATGAATTATTGTCTACAGTAGTTACCCTACTGTGCTACATAGAATGTTAGGAGTTTTCCTTCTTATCCAACTGTACTTTGGTACCCACTAACCACTCCCTCTCCATCCCTCCCTCCCTTCTGCTCTCCTCAGTCTCTGATAACCACTATTCTACTCCCTACTTCCTAAAGACTTACTCTTTGAGCTTCCAATATGAGTGAGAACATGTGGAATTTGTCTTTCTGTACCTGACTTATTTCATCTAACATAATGTCCATGCATTTTGCCACAAATGGCAGGATTTCATTCTTGAGGCTTTCTAGATTTTTTTTTTTTTTATTTTGTAAGTTGCAGATGAACACAATGCCTTTATTTATTTTTATGTGGTGCTGAGGACCAAACCTAGTGCCTCACATGTGCTAGGCAGGTGCTCCACCATTGAGCCACAACTCCATTCCCAAGGCTTTCTAGATTTTTTTAAAAATTAAATAATTTATTTTTATATTATTTCTTACATACATCACAATAGAGGAGTGCATTACGTTCATAATATTTGCATTGCAATTCTTAATATACCTTTGTACCACAATTTATCAAATCTCTGTTTGTATATTCATGTATATCTTCATACATGAATTTTGTATAATGATGACTGTCTCCTTCCACTATCAAGGCTTTCTAGATTTTGACTGGAGATTTTCTTGTCTTTTTTTGTAGGATCCCATCTAACATCTGCCTAAGACTCAGATGTCCATGAGTTATCATTTCCACACATTTAGGAGATTTCATTACTGAAGAAATTTGGAGGAGACTGAAGATTTGGAACATGGATATAGGGTTGCTAGATTTAGAGAATACAAATACAGATGTCCTATATTCTATCTGGAAAGCCTACGTGGATGCCAGTTTATATTCTTGTAAAAGTCAAGCTAGAGTTTCACTTGGTTTTGTGATGTATGATGTTACAGAATCTAAGTTGAAGGTAAAGAGAGAGAGAGAGAGAGAGAGAGAGAGAGAGAGAGAGAGAGAGAGAAGTGTTATAGAATTGGGTTAGATTCTCAGACTGTTATCAGGGAGAGTGTTCTCTCATGAGTCATGTTGAGCATAAGTAGGCAAAAGGATTCTATTTACACTCCAGTAAGAAGGTCCTGGGTTAACTTACCTCAAGGCTTATTTTCATTATTATATCTTGCTTCTACCAATAGAATACTACACTTTATCCTCTGCCACCTGACACCCCTGATCTCTTCCTTATCCCTGCAAGTCTCTCTCATAATGGAAACACTGCAGACTCTCGATAGTCTAAGGAATGGAGTGAACTATGGCTTCCTAAGAACAATCATGGAAACACAGTGAAACCTGCCCTCTTGGGTGTCATTTTGTTCCACCCATAATATTTAGGCTATATCATTTATTTTCAAGATCCAGAGGCATTTTCCAATAACTTTACTTTTTTATTTTTCATTTTGGTACTGGCAATTGAACTCAGGGATGCTTTACCATTGAGCTACATCCTCAGCCCCTTTTAGTTTTTATTTTGAAACAGGGTCTTGCCAAGTTGCTCAGGCTGGCTTCAAATTTGCTGAGGCTAGCAATGTTCCTGCCTCAGCCTCCCTAGTTGCTGGGATTACATGTGTGCACCGCTGTGTCCAGCCCATTGACTTTACCTCTAAAATGAAAATGCAGATATCAGAGCAATATCAAGTTAATGACCCATAGCTCAAAACTAGTCTAGCACACTTATTCATAATTTTATATTTGGGTGGGGATGAGAGGAGCATGACTCAGAGGAAGGTCAGTTTATATATTTATGGACTCTCTGTGACATATCTCCAACTGCCCTACTCAAAAACATTTTCTTTTGAAGGCTAGGCCTTGAGGTAAGGGGCTCTCTCTCTCTCTCTCTCTCTCTCTCTCTCTCTCTCTGTGTGTGTGTGTGTGTGTGAGTGTGAACCCTCTGGAGTTTTCACATTCCGTTTTTTAAAAATATTTTATTAGTTATAAATTTGGACACAATTCCTTTATTTTTTATTTTTATTTTTTAATGAGAATCGAACCCAGTGCTGAGAATCGAACCCAGGGCCTCATACATGCTAGGCAAGTGCTTAAGCCATCATTACTGGCCAAGATCACAAGGAGCTGGGCACAGTGGCACATACCTATAATCCCAGCAGTTTAGGAAGCTGAGGCAGGAGGATCACAAGTTCAAAGCCAGCTCCAGCAAATTAGCGAGGACCCTAAGCAACTCAGTGAGACCTTGCATCTAAATAAAACACAAAACAGGGCTGGGGATGTGGATCATGGTTGAGTGCCCTGAGTTCAATCCTGATACTACCCCCCCCCCAAAAAAAAAAAAAATCCCAAAGAGCTAGACTTCATGGCAGACCTTAGAACTGGAAGCCCAGATGGGGCAAAGGAGGTGGCTTGATGTCCTTCTGCCCCCATCCCAAAGTTCAGAGCATACCTGTCTCCCTCCCAGCCTGAGTCACTGCAGCACTACCTCTAGTCGGGGCATCAAGTTCAGCACTTAAGCCCTTCCCACATCCCTTCCAGGGCTGATCATGGCCTGCAAAGCCACCCTGAGAAGGGTCAGAGGGTGATCTAGCTGGCCTCTCTGCCTCCCAACACACTGCAGAGATAAAATGAAAGGTGGCCCTTTTCCAAGTCCTTGGCCATCCTTTCATCCTCCTCCTCCATTGTCTCATCTAAGTAAAGATCATTTTTTACCTAATCAGGGAAACAAGATTCCTGGTGATAGGCTCTGCCTTTAAATTCCCTGCCCCTTGAATCATTCCTAACAGTGCAGAAAACTGCAAGAAACAGAGAGGACTTTGCTGCATGTTCAAAGCTGTCCAAGGGGTACTAAGATGGGGTGGACCATGGGCTTTTCCCAAAGACCCTCTTTAGTAGGAGAAGGGAAGGAATAAGTCCATCCCTCTGCTTTCCAGCAACACTGGTAATTAACAGTGCTAACTTGAGTTTCCTCAAATCATCTTAGAAGAAGCTTTCAAAGATTACAAATTAGGAATGGACAGTTTAGCATTTTTATGAACCATGCATGGGATCCCAGACTTCTCTGTCCATACATCCAAAGGCTCACTTCCAGGCTAGAACAGGCCTTTTCCAGGTCAGTCTGGTGTGTTTACTCCAAACTAAAGGATCAGCAAAGAGTGAGTGTAGGGAGCGAACATGCATATTCGGGCTGGGCAGTCCATGCAAGAATGCAAGAGTTCCCTGCAGATGTCAGAGGGGCAGGAGTCTTAAGTGGGAAGAAGAAGGGAAGCAGAATTAGGGCAAAGCTGTAACCGGCTCTTTCAAGCCACCATGCTCTTCAAGCAATGCTAAGGAATCCAAGAATTCTAATTTCCAACCTATATTTCCAGGTTGTCCTGAAGATATTTTTGTCAAGGTAGGAGGAAAGAACATATTTTATATAATTATCTGTTAGCTTAACATAACTTTGAAATATTTAGCTAGGCACAGTGGCGTATGCCTGTAATCCCTGTGGCTTGGGAGGCTGAAGCAGGAGGATCGCAAGTTCAAAGGCAGCCTCAGCAAATTAGTTAGGACCCTAAGCAATTGATACCTTGTCTCTAAATAAAATACAGAAGAGGGCTGGGGATGTGGCTCAGTGGTTTAATGCCCCTGGATTCAATCCCTGCTACAAAAAAAAAAAAGAGAGAGAGAGAGAGTTCACACATATGTTTTGCAAGCCTCCACTTACACTCTGGTCTTGTGGTCTATGACACCTCATGCCCTACCCTGTTCCCTTCCAAGAGAGAGCCCAAGTGGCTGAGACAGCTTCCAGCTGAAACCTCATGCTGAAGAGACTCATATTTGTCCCACTGTCCCTGTTTGGACTACTAAAAGTAATCAGAGTTTACAGGATACTGAGACCAGAACTCATCCTCAGAGCTACATGTTTTACACAAACTCTAGTCGTTACATCTCTGCGGCCAAGGGCATTAAATTGAATTCAAGGTCTTCATCCAGCTTCCAGGAAGGATTAATTCAATTGAACTATTGACTTTGGGCACTTGTTTGGAGAACTGAGGCGGTTGGAATCTGGCTGGAGAACTGAGGCGGTTGGAATCTAGATGGCAGGTACAAGTGGAGAGAAGGAGGGAGCAATGTCAGGCTCAGGAGGCCCAGGAGACCATATGAGGAAAAGGAAGGGCCAGGAACTTGAAAAGTTTCCCAGAGAAAAGTCAAGCCTCAGGGATGGAGATGTGGCTCAAGTGGTAGCGCAGTCGCCTGGCATGCGTGTGGCCCAGGTTCGATCCTCAGCACCACATACAAATAAAGATGTTGTGTCCGCCAAGGACTAAAAAATAAATTAAAAAAAAAAAAAGTCAAGCCTCTTCAGTAGTAAGATTTACTTGTTTTGGAGGAGGGTGGGCCAAGGGATGGGACCCAGTGCTGAGTCCAGCCTAAAGGTAATCTTGCAGTGACAACAAGAGTGACACAGGACCCAGGTGCACGCCAGCAAACCAATTAAATGGAGGCTGGGACAGGGCCCAGCTCTTTTTTTTCCCCCAGAGCTGACGTTGTGAAGTCCTCAAAGTGGACAGCCCCATCTCTCCAGGTGAAAGACAGCAGCTGCCACAGGTTCACCTGGACCTCGTAGAAGGTGAGCGGAGAAAGGAGCTGCCTCAGCCCACCAAACCCTGCTTTTAAGTATGCTCTGATTGTTTTTGTGTTCTGTTTCTGTGATGAAAATGGTTTGTGGTGCCTCTGTGGTGGCACACACCTGTAATCTCAGCAACACTGGAGGCTGAGGCGGAAAGATCACAAGTTGTCAACCTGAGCAACTTAGTGAAACCGTGTGTCAACATAAAAAGGGCAAGGATATAGTTCAGTGGTAGAGCTTCCCTGGGCTTAATCCCCAGTACTGGAAAAAAAAAAGTTCATAGTCATTAAATACTATTTGGATAATATTTTTTAAAAAATAAAAGAATAAAGATCTTCATGGTCTTACCCCAGACCCTATCAATGTTAAACATTTGTCATATTTCCTTTGAAGCCCTTTTATTCTTTATATAAATGATGTGTGTGTGTGTGTGTGTGTGTGTCAGAGAGAAGAAAGAGGTTTTAACGTAATTGGATCCACTTCCCTAAAGCACTATTTTCAAGGCAGCAGGGTTAATGTGATTTTAAAGTACTAGGATGAGTCATCTTAGAATTATTGAGCAATTTCATGAGTTTGGTAAAAACAAAGTTGACTTTCCTTTATCCTGTCATTAGGCATCATCTACTCTATATTCAGCTGCTCTTCTCACAGTCCATCCTCTTAAGAAAGATAACAAGAAATAAAGCACGAGTTGTAAGAATAAGAAATAAAACTAAGGCCCATGATATTGTGACTTTGATACATAAACAGATAATTAACCCTGAGTCTCATTCACAATACACTTACTTCAAACTAAGGTGAAAGAGGTAAGAAAAAATTAGGTTGAATCCTTTGAAATTTCAGATAAATCCTGCCCTAATACAGGGATAGGGTGTAGGCCAGTGATAGAGAGCAGAGTTAGCAGACAGAAAGCCCTGGGTTCAGCCCCCAGCACCAAAACCGGAAAACAAACAAACAAGAAAATCTAAAATAGATTTGCATTTGATTTTCAGGGCCTAAGGAACTTTCCATTTGCTTGGTGGATGAGACCTGACGTATCTGAGGATGCTGCACCAGCAGCTTACAAGGAGCAACAGAAATCACATGCTGCACTTGAACGAAGGCTGGAACCTGATTCATTTTGCTACTGTCCCAAAGAAACAAGGCAGACTCTCAACTCATTATTTTCTCAGTTTCAGAAAGTATTCTAGGGAGAAATTTTTCCAGTAACACAATAGACTTTCAAAATTTTGGCTTTTGCTCTTGCAGATCTCAAAACCTAAAAGGTCCCATGAGCCTTTCACAAACAAATCCAACTCGCTAATTCTCCACCTGTCTAAATTTTCACAGTTGGCCAGCTCACACATACCACTCCAAAAAGACCTCCGTGTGCTTTCAAAATCCACACTTACAAGATTCCTACTAGCCTTTGTATTATTCTGCCATGTGTAGCAATAGATTCTGATTGATAAATATTTTTAAATGTTTATGAGCAGTATGTTTACAATGGTTCCAAAATCAAGCAATATAAAACATATCCAGTCCTGCTTCCACATTCCCCAGATTCTTCTGTGAGTTTCATGTTTTTTTCCAAAGTTTCTTCATGTAAATGTAAATACCAATCTATCATTTCTCCATCTTTATTTTTCTCCTTCCGTCTCCCCTCTGCTTTTTCTCCCCTCTGTTTTCTATGCTGGGGATTGAACTCAGGGCTTCATACAGGTCAAGCAAGTGCTCTACCACTGAGCTGCACCCCAGCCCTCATATCTGTTTTTTTTTTTGCACAAATAGTAGCTTAATGTACATACTATTGTGTGTCTTGTTCTTCTTGTTTTAACTTATCACTGTATCTTGGAAATTATTCCATTTTGGTTCAGAGAGCAACTCATTCTGGTTTTCAAAGCTTTTTAAAATGTAAAGAATTCTATTATATGTTGTCTGCTAATGTATTTAACCAATTCTGCTAATGATGGACATTTGGGTGTTTTGCCATCTTTTGCTATGCCAATGATGCTGGGTGACATATGTCAATTTGCATTGTGTGTTTGCATCCTTGGATAAATTCCCAAAAACCAGATGGATGGGTCAGAGATTGCATAATTCTGTAATGTGAGAGAGTGAATGCCAAAATGCTTTCCATAGGGGTTTAGCTATTTATACTCCCACCAAAAATATAGAAGAAGCCTGTTCCTTCACCGCTTTGCCAAGAAAGAGGTAAGGAGAGAGGGAGAGGGTAGGAAGGAGTGGTAGCTTAGCATCAAAAGCAGAAAAGGGACAACCAGGTGAAGACTTAAAAAAGCACACACAATGTTAGACCTGACATCTCCTGGAGGTTTAGTGAGACTGTCCTAGAAATGCCTGGAACCTCTGATAGCTTCAGCCCAACTCATCTAAAATGGAACTCAATGAAACATAAGCCTCTTCTTGTTTTCTACCAGTGCAATCACCTTTTCTTGTATTTAAAATCTTATAGGAAAACGGGTTGTAGTGGTGCATGCCTATAATACTAGTTACTTGAAAAGCTGAGGCAGGAGGATCACAAGTTTGAGGCCAGCCTCAGCAACTTAGTGAAACTCTATCTCAAAATAAAAAGGGCTGTGGATGTAGCTCAGTGGTAAAGTGCCCCTGGGTTCAATCCCCAGCACCAAAAAAAAAAAAAAAAAAAAAAGTTAATTTCACACCTTTATAGGTTATTCCTAAGCATCACCCCCTGCCACTACTTTCACACCCACTCTCAAATTTTCAACTGAAAAGGAATTGCCTAGCTTGATGGCATATTCCTGGAGTCCCAGCTACTCTCAAGGTTGAGGCAGCAGGATCACTTGGTCCCAGAAGTTTGACACCAGCCTGAACAACATAGCAAGAGCTTCTCTCAAAAAATAAAAGATTAAAAAGAAGAAGAAAAGCCAAAAAGTAATTATTAATGAAATTTTTACAAATAATTATCAAACCTGGGACACTATCAAGGCAAATTTATGGAGTTAGGATAGTTGTGTGATATTTTTATGTGCTATAATATACTTTTCACTGAGATCCACTAGTATAGTAAAAGTTACACATTTATTTCCATTGTATACTATTTGGAACAAAATAATTCAGTTGTTACTATGTCTTTACTGAAGAATTCCTTCTGACATCAACTATCACCAACTATAATGTTTGGCTTTATTTTTGGATTTTCAAGACTTTAATATGGTGAAAGGGAAATGCTATCTCCTGTGACCCTTTACGTACATAGAGATAAAGATATTGCCCATGAATGCCCCGTTCTTTTTTCCTGTGTGTGTGTGTGTATGTGTGTGTGTATGTGTGTGTGTGTGAAAGAGAGAGAGAGAGAGAGAGAGAGAGAGAGAGAGAGAGAGACTGGGGATTAAACCCTGGGGCACTCTACCACTAAGCTACAACTCCCTTTTTTTGAGACAGGATCTCATTAAGTTACCCAGACTGGTCTTGAACTTGTGATCTTCCTACCTCAGCCTCCTGAGTTGCTGAGATTATAGGCGTGTGCCATCATGCCTGACACAGGCCGTCTTTCTTAAGTGACAGTAGGATAATAAGCAGGCAATGCAGGAACATTGGCAACTATCTGTTGATGGTGCTGTCTGCCAGCTCACAGCCCAGGTCCCCTCTGCCATCATCTTTGGGGGCCTACAGTATTTATTCAATTCTGTTCATAATATTGTATTTAACCTTGTTACTTTATCAAAATTAGTGGAGGGGCTGGGTTGTAGCTCAGTGATAGAGTGCTCGACTAACATGTGTGAGGCACTGGGTTCAACCCTCAGTACCACATAAAGAATAAATAAACAAAATAAAGGTATTGTGTCCATCTGCAAAAAAAAAAAAATTTAAAAATTAGTGGCATATGGATAAATTCAAATGCAAATAGCAGGAAAAGGGGAAGCATAGCTCTCATAAACATAAAGCAATTGAGACAAAGAAGGAATTCCTTAGGTGTGCAGAAAATGGTGAATCTTTGGCCTCAAACTGAAAACTTGCCATGTGTCAGTCACTGTTCTGATCACTTTATATGGTTTTATTTTCACTCATAACAATGCTATGTGGGGAACAAACAATAGAATATGATCGTTATCTTTGTTTTTACAGATAAGGAAAACAATTTTTGCTTCATAAATAGGTAAATAGCCTGAACCACATCATCAAGTTTCCTATCCAGAATGGTGGTCAACTCTGCTCCACTGGAAAGGAAAAGCCCAACTTTTAAAGACAACTAAATGCTGGAATTATACTTTAAGACTATAGCTAAGGGGCTGGGGATGTGGCTCAAGCGGTAGCACGCTTGCCTGGCATGCGTGCGGCCCGGGTTCGATCCTCAGCACCACATACAAACAAAGATGTTGTGTCCACCAATAACTAAAAGTAAATATTAAAAAATTCTTAAAATAAATAAATAAATAAATAAAGTTAAATCACCACAATGGTACAAAAAAAAAAAAAAAAAAAAAAAAAAAAAAAAAAGACTATAGCTAAGAGACAAGGCACAATTAGAAATTTTATACTATGTTGTTGATCTCTGAAAATAGAAGTTCTCCTTAAAATGCACTAATCTGTTTTTAGATTTTATACATCTGACATTGTTGTGTGTTTGGGGGAACACATTATGTCTGAAGGCAGGAATCTCTTATGTTGATGTAGATTTTTTTTTTTTTTATGTACCTGTAAAGAAATGGATCCCATTAGGAATTGTCTCCTACTTCTCTAGTGCTAGCAAGAGTGCTCAGCAATGTTTGTGTGGTGGTGAATGAAACGTTAGTGGTTTAGATACCACACTGCCAACAAGGTGTGCACCGACACCAAGAAACACTCTATTCAAAGTAAATTCTCCCCACAAAACAAAAAAAAACCAAAGTAGATCCCTTTGAGTATTTATAACATCTTGAAAAATATGTCATCTTAAATATGCACAGACATACACATCTATGTGTATATACAAATATTTACAGGTATTTATAGAGAAAATACATTTATTAGTGCATGTCAATAAAGGCCAAATGATGTCACATCTTAAATATATAAACACACTTACAAGTGAATGACAATAAAGGTGAAATGACAATGACCATTGTAAAGGCCATGCTTTTTTTTCTGCTGAAGAGGTGAAGGGCACTACTTTCATGGCCTCACCAAGATAGCTGCATATAAATCAAGGCAACAGACAGATGCAGTCAGCAAATGCTGCATGCCCTCAATTTAAAGTACCTACTCTTGTTCCCTCCCTGGAGACTCTGTCCCTAGTCCCCATTTCTTTTTAATGAGATAGTTGGCCTTAGGACATCACCTCTGACAGCATTTCCTTGGAATGTGAATGGACAGACACCTGGTCTGAGCAGGGCCCTCCTGGGCTTGCTAGTGACCTATGACCTTGGTTGCATGATTTAAAAGGTTGAGAAGAGTGAGTTGGATTCTGTCTTTCTCTCCCTAGAGATTGAATTAAGATGCCAAGAGGGAATTTTCCAGTGAGCCATGGGCAACATCACCAACAGGTCATCCTAGGGTCAGAGAAGCCACAAAACCAGAGAAGGCAAAAGGCACCTGCAATCCTACCTTCCTTTGTTTTCTGTGTTTCCTGGACTCCTGGGCATGCATATCTTTTTTTAAATTTATTTATTTATTTATTTATTAGTTCTAATCAGAACAGTGATAGTAGAAAGCTCTTTGATTCATTGTACACAAATGGAGAAAAATTTTTCACTTGTCTGGTTGTGCATGAAATAGAGTCACACCATTTGTTCAATCATACATGTACCTAGGGTAACAATGTCTTCCTCATTCCACCATCTTTCCCACTTCTTTGCCCCCTCCCCCTCCCCTTTGCCCAATCCAAAATTCCTCCACTTATCCCAGGCACCCCCTTCATATGGATTAGCATCCACTTATCAGGGAAAACATTTGGCCCCTGGTTTTTGAGATTGGCTTACTTCGCTTAGCATGATATTCTCCAACTCCATCTATTTACCTGCAAATGCTATAATTTTATCCTCTTTTAATGCTGAGTAATATTCCATTGTGTATATGTACCACAGTTTCTTTATCCTTTCATCTATTGAATGGCACTAGGTTGGTTCCATAGTTTAGCAATTGTGAATTGTGCTGCTATAAATATTGAAGTAGATGCATTACAGTAGTATGCTGTTTTTAAGTTGTTAGGGTATAGTCGGAGGAAAGGGATAGCTGGATCAAATGGTGGCTTCATTCCAAGTTTTCTAAGGAATTTGTTTTCTAGATTGGTTGCACCAATTTGCAATCCCACCAGCAATGTATAAGTGTACCTTTTCCTCCACATTCTTGCATGTACATCTTTTTTAAAAAAAATTTCCCCCAAAACAATTCATGTGCTTTTCTGCCCTTGTTCCTGAAAAAGACTAAATTAGAACAACAGATAACAAGAGAAAACAGTCTCTAACAACTAAGGATATGACTTTAAAAATAAATAAATAAATAAGAACTATACAAGCAAAACAGCCCAGAACTACAAAATATAGGGGCAAACACTCATTTCATTCAATGGTTCCCAGGGACCTTGGTTGTATGCAAGTCTGTACAATAATCAGCATGTACAGTGATGACCTTGAGTCTTCAGGTAAAGGCTGCTTGACATTCAGCATATTTTCAGAAGGCAATGAAGCATGCAGTTTGCTTCAGAAAAAAATTTTCCTTCAAGTTAAAAAAAAAAGCCTTGGTGTTTAAAGAAGGCAAGGTTCATTGAGTGATTTGTTACTTTTCAGTATTTAAAATGTATGTATTTATTGATTCATGCCTTGCCAGCAAAGATTTACTATGACTTATAAGAATATACAAAAACCAACAAGAAAGCAAAAATGGCAGTGAAGGGAAAGAAGAAAGAAAACCAAGGTGTGCAAGAGATTTAGTTATCTGCAAAGCTTGCTTCTGTGGATTGCCTTATTCCATGATAGATCACAGAGCACCGTGACTGGTAATAGTCATAAGTTAAATTCATACCACTGCAAAGGACAAAGGAGGAAGGCAGGGGAAAAAAGAAAGATTTTATAAAGGTGGCAAATGGTCAGGGTTTTTGTTTTGTTGTGTTGTTTCTCTCTCTCTCTCTCTCTCTCTATCTCTCTCTTTTGCAGTACTGGGATTAAATCCAAGGCCTTACAAATGCTAAGCAAATGCTTAACCAACTAAGCTACTTCTCCAGTCCAATCAGTATTTATCTTATGAATGTTAAAATCAAAATGAAACTGGAGCTGAGCATGGTTGCACACGCCTGTAATCCCAGCAGCTGGGGAGGCCCAGGCAGGAAGATTGCAAGTTCAGAGCCAGCTTCAGCAACTTAGCAAGGCCCTAAGCAACTCATCGAGTTCCTGTCTCAAAATAAAAAATTGAAAGGGTTGAGATGTGGCTCAGTGGTTCAGTGCCCCTGAGTTCAATCCCTGGTACAAAAAAAAAAAAAAAAAAAAAAGAAAGACAATATTGATTTAAATCAGAAAAAAATAATACTCCATGTAGACATGCTATTAATTCAAGCATGGTTAAATAATTTCTATTTGTTTATTTCAATAAAATAATCATGACAGCATGGGACTGGGGCTGGGGCTCAGCGATAGTGCACTTGCCTGGCATGTGTGAGGTACTGGGTTCGATTCTCAGCATAACATATAAATATATAAATAGGGGTCTATCAACAACTAAAAAATAAAACTAAAAAAAATTTTAAAAATATGACAGCAAAACATGTTAGTTAGAAAGAACATATTACTTATCTACTAAAATTCTCTTTAATATCATTTTCAAATCAACATATTAGAAAAAACAAAGAATGTTTAAAGTTGATTTAAACCTCTTTATATAAATGTCATTCTTATTTTGACTTTTTTGTTGTTTCTCTTATTTATTTGTTTTTGTGGTGCTGGGAATCAAACCCAGGACTTTATACTTGCTAAACACATACTCTACCCGTGAGCTATAGTCCCGGACCCTAATGTCATTCTTACACCCCATAAAAAATGAGTACCCAGAGAACTTAATAAATGGTGCCTGTTTATGACAGAAAGAGAGTATACAGGGAGTGTACAGGATATTTCACAGTGATGTGACCCAACTATCTGCTTCATTAATGTCTTCTTAAAGGTGTCTGGCCCATGGGCTGGGGTTGTAGCTCAGTGGTAGAGTGCTTGCCTCTCACGAGTGAGGCCCTGGGTTTAAACCTCAGCACCACATATAAATAAATAAATAAAAATAAAGATATTGTGTCCACCTACAACTAAAAAAATATTTAAAAAAAAAAAGATTTCTGGCCCAATTTTCCCACTAACTTTTCTTTTTTTCTTTTGGCTGCAGGGTGGGGGAGAGGAACAAAGGATTGAACTGGGAATACTCTACCACTGAGCTACATCTTCAGCCCTTTCTTTTTAAAAAATTTTTTATTTTGAGACAGGGTCTCACTAAGTAGCCCAGGCAGTCCTTGAACTTAGGATCCTCCTGCGTTAGCCTCCCCAGTAGCTAGGATTACAGGTATGTACCACGACAGGCAGCTAACAAAATTTTCCTTAAATTGTTATTGTGAATTCATTGGGAATGTTCTTTTGTAGTATTGACATGGAGACTAGTTTTACTGTCTGATGTTATATTTTTGCTGATTGTTTCCCAAAATGTATAAGTGGTGTTTTTTTTTTCATTGATAGATTTGTTTTTATTTATATTCAGTTTGCTTTCTTCCTTTGTTCCTTTTCATTCAGTCCTAGATAAAATGCAATTAATCATGTACAAAGGTATGTACAAAGTCTCATCTGAATAGCTCCATCATGTGTCTAGAATAAGTTTTACAATTATGAAAGTTGCTTCCTGTTCATAGCTACTATGGCCTTGAATAAGAATAAATATCTGGAGCTAGGGGTGTAACTCCGTGGTAGATAATGTGCTTAGCATGTGCAAGATCCTGGGTTTTATCCCAAATACTAAAAAAAGGAAAAAAAAAAAAGTCCATACTATATTACTGAGTCCTCTGAAAATTAGATGCAAAAATCAGGAAATTTTTTTAAATATTCATTTTAAAAGATGAGTATTTTAAAAAACAGATTTTGGGCAAAAAGTCTAGAGTGATCATATAATTTATTATTCAAATTTTGTCTTTTGGACAAGGAATGCAAGGTCAATTAGTAAGTTCACTGAAAGCCTAGCATGTGCCTCTAGTCCCAGCACTTGGGAGGCTGAGGCAAGTGGCTCACTTAAGCCCAGGACTTTGAGCTCTGCCTGGGCTATATAGTGAGATATCATCTGAGGGGTCAGGGATGGTCATTGAGATAAAGACATAAGCCAGGACTCTTCCAGGTATACCAAGATTTATGGTCACCTTAGCCAAAATTGATAATGTACCTCTCTAAGCTGGGGAGGGCCTGAAAATTATAGGCTATATCACATTCTATACTCAAACTGTGAATTAGTGGGTTCTGTTTTGAGAATCTAAGCTGAGACTCTGCTTTTAAAGTATTAGGCTCAGTTCTAATTTATATTCCTCAAGATAAACATAATGTTAGAGACAAAGACCCAGAGAAACATAATGAATATGAGCAAGAGCTACAGCTCATAACATTTGGGCAGTTATGGCATCTTGGAGAATTTCATGAGCACTTTTAACTCTCCCTAGAGGAAAGATACACATAGCTCCCACCCCTCAGCATGCAGTTCGGAGGAGCTCAGTCCATCTGATCCAACGCAGGACCCCAGGTTGGAATTCCTGACCTACAACATGTGGTTTGCATGAAGGAACTAGGGAATTATATTAGCTGACCATCTTTATACTAATTTCACTTTATACTCACATAAATCTATTTCAGAGTAAGGGAACTAAGGCTCAGAGAAATTAAGATCTCACAGCTTACCGTAAAATGGAAAAGCCAGACTTCAAATTCAGGTTTATGTGTCACTAATCTCATAATCTAACCACTGCTTAGATATACTTTATATAAACACACATATACAGATATTTCAATCTAGAAAGGGATTATATTGTAAAATCATATGAAAAGTGAACATAAACTTTCATCCTCATTAAAGTCTTGCTTACCAAATTGGTAAGTAGCTTTTGAAACTAAAAAGAGATTATTAGACGTCTGGAGATATAGCTCAATTGGTAGAGTACTTTCCCCTGCATGCATAAGGTCCTGGGTTAAATCCCCCTAAATAAATAAAAATAAATAAATAAATAAATAAATTAGAACAATTAAAAGTAAACCTTTTTTTTTTTTTTTATGATACTGAAGATTGAACCCAGGGCTTTACACATGCTAGATAAGTATTCTACCACTGAGCAGCGTCCCCAGCCCTTTTGAGACTGGGTCTCACTGGATTTTCCAGGATGACTTTGAATTTGTAAGCCTTCTGGCTCAGCCTTCTGAGTAGCCGGAATTATAATTGTGCACCACCATGCATGACAAAGTTCTTTTTTTTTTAATACCTCAAATGATAATGCAACATATAAATAATCCAAGGTAGTTTTGTTGTTGTTGTTGTTGTTGTTGTTGTTTGTTTGTTGTGGTGCTGGGGATTGAATCCAGAGATCCTGTAGTCCTTCTTTAGACATCCTTGGAGTACTGCATGTGAGGCAAGCACTCTACCAACTGAGCTGTATCCCCAGTCCATCAAGGTAGTTTTTAATAAATCCAAGATTGATATACTATCAATGAAATTTTAAGTGTTTCATTTGATTCCAGGATTAAACTTGAACGGAATGATTATGCCTTTGCCTGTATGCCTTTGAAGCCCATGTCAATCCAACTTGACCATGGATAGGATGATGGCTTAGGTAATGTCCCATTTCCAATCTAAGTTGCGTTTTAGTCAACTCAAATTTCCCTTTTGATAAACTATGTTCATGAGTTCCTAAAAGACCTGATAGGATTTTGAAGCTGTCATGCCCTTAGTGAGATATAGATTTATATTTACCTGATAATATAAGAAATCACACATGTAGTACCTGGGCAACCTGGTATATAGCAAAACTCAAGGGATATCACATCCTCCTCTTTATTTTTTTTTTTATTTTTTATTTTTTTAAGAGAGAATGAGAGGGGGGGGCACAGAGAGAGAGAGAGAGAATTTTAACATTTATTTATTTATTCTTAGTTCTCGGCGGACACAACATCTTTGTTGGTATGTGGTGCTGCTGAGGATCGAACCCGGGCCGCACGCATGCTAGGCGAGCGTGCTACCGCTTGAGCCACATCCCCAGCCCCCCTCCTCTTTATTTTTTTAAGAATTTAGTTTTAGGTGGACACAATATCTTTATTTTACTTCTATGTGGTGCTGAGAATTGAACCCAGTGCCTCATGCATGCTAGAAGAGCGCACTACCACTTAAGCCACATCCCCACATCCTCCTCTTTCCACTTCATCTTAGGCACTGTTGTCAAATAAATTTTCTTTCTTTTTTGAGCCAGATTTCTCCATGTTGCCCAGGCTGACCTTGATCTCCAGGGCTTGACATCCTCCCAGTTCGGTCTCCCACACTGCTGGAACTACAAGCATATGCCGTCACACTCAGCTATTGTTTTTAACTTATCCCATCTCTCCACCTCTAAAACTGTGAGCTCTGCAAGGGTAGGGGCCAGATGCATCTCTGGTGACTAGCCTACATCCTGGGGTAGACATTCAATTATATTTGTTGTCCTAACTGCATAAATGATACCTACAAGAATTCAGACAATGATATTCCTTCATTAAAAATACTGAGATACAATTCACATATCATAAGATTCACCCTTTTAAAACAGACAATTCCGTGATTTTTAGTATAGTCACAAAGTTTTATAATCATCACAGCTGTCTAATTCCTGAATATTTCGTCACCTCAATCAGAAAACAGATACTCCTTCACAATTACTCCCATCATCCCTCCCCAAGGCTAGAGCAAACTACTTATCCACTCTCTGTCTCTACAGATTTCCCTACTCTCCACTTTCATATAAATGGGATTATACAATATGTGAACTATTATGCCTTGACCTTTTTCTCTTAAGATTACCTTTCAAGGTTCATCCTTGGAGTAGCATGGATCAACACCTCATTCCTTTTTATGACTGAATGCTGTAGTCCATTTTATGGATGCACCATGTTTTTTTTTTTTAACCCTTTCTAGGAAAGATGATTTTTAACATCCTTCACTACTCTGATCCTATGTTCAAATGAAGGTCTACCACTGAATTTTATAAAGTAAATCATAGTATAAGTCACTATGCTTCTTGCTTCTATATAAGTATAATGATTTTCTGTGTCCTGGCCTTTCTGAATCGTATCTCCCACAGATTCCAGGAGGACAGCACTGTTGTGATCCACCAAGCTTATTTTCTCAGCCCCTTAGACAATAACATTAGACTCCCTGCCTTTATTTTTGGGATTCTGCTTTCCCCACCTCACTTTCTCTTAATTGTCCTCCTGAATACCTGAAACTGGATACTCTGGAATAATGAACGTCCACAGCACTGATTGCCCTTGCGTTTTCCATCAGATCTGTGTCAACTAAGGACGGATGCGACCCTTCCCGCCTCTTTGCCTGGTTCCTGTCTCAATGCAAGTGTACCTTCACCATCAAAACTATCGGGGATGGTGGGGTGGGGACTTCCTTGGTTTTCCAAGGAAACTTAGGTAAAAGGAGGGCCAGGGGGATGGTATTTTTTTTTACTTTCCTCACAATCCAGAAAAGAAAAAGGATATCCTTTGGGCTGCCACAACTCCGATCTTTAATGCTGATAAAATATTTCCTTAAAAAAAAAAAAAAAACTTCTAGGAAAATCATGCAACTTTAGCTTGGAAGTCAAATCTATTCTAACCTTCACATTAAAAAAAAAACTGAGAGTTTTATTTCTCTTTCACTGGGAATTTTCTTCTTAACAATTCTAACAATTCAGGTCTTGCTACTAGAGGCGAGCTGGTCCGCAGGTTTCTTTGCAGGCTGGCGAGGAAGAAGGACTACAGGATCCAGAGGTCTTTGGAAACTCCAGCAGCTCCAAGCTTGTTGGCTACTAGGGTTTCCCTGAGGAGTGACGCTTCGAAAACAAATTCTGATTGGTCGGGCCTGAGCTGAATTCTCCATTTATGGACAGATTGCCCGGCCCGAGCCGAGGCTGAGCCAGAGGAGTACGGATTAAGTGGTTGAAGAAAGAGAAGAGAACCAGGGGAACTAGGCAGGCACACAAGCTGAGCTCATCGGACTCATCTAGGCGGTCGGTGATCACCAGATCCAAGGGGACCCCAGCCCTCTGCAGCATGCACTCCGACTGCTGAATCGTCCCGGTCTCGCCCTCACCTAGACCCGCGAATCCCGCCTGGATGGAGTCCCCCCTGGGTTCCCATTGGCTCCTGTGAGTGCTTGGGTGTCGGGAGCCTGTTTTTGGCGAGGGGAAACAACTTTTGAAGTTCGCCCAGAGATTGCGTTCCAGTCCCAGCTCCCAGGCAGCGGGACCCGGCAGAGGAGAGACCGCGGCGCGAGTCACCATGGTGAGTTGACTGAGCTGCGTCTCGGGGACGCCGATCTTGAAAAGGGGCTAGAAGTCCAACGAGGCACCCACCTTGGGCGCGCTGCCCAGGCCAGGGGTGGAGAAGGTGGACGCAGGAGTCGGCACGTTGCGAGCTCTGATTTCCTGCTACTTTCGGTAAACCTGGGCTCGAGGAGAAGGCTCGAGGGGCCAAAGAAAACTTTCTTTCAAGTCGTTTTCTGCGTAGCAAAACTTTTGTGGCCGGGTTGCTATGGCTGCCAGCTGTCGGAAGCCAGAGTGCGGGCACATCTGGTTTCAGGGGCACGGCAACCGGAGGGTTCCCTTTCTCCCTGCTGGAAAGATTGGGGCAGCTGCCTGTGCCCCTCGGGTCCTAACCATCCCGGGCGAGGTTCGCTGGGACTTTTGCGCCACAGTCGGCCCGCTGCGCCCCCTCCCAGCCCCACCGTCCCCCTCCCGCCCGCTGGCACCAGCGCAGGCGGCTCGCTGTCCTCCCCTGCACTGGTCGGTGGCCGGCAGTGCCCGCAGCTGTCCCTCCTGGCATCGCGCGCCGGTGGAGGCGGCCCGGCCTGCCCCGACTAGGGACCGCGCGCCGCACAAAGGCAGGCGGGGGCGCCAGGTAGGGCGAGCACCTGGCGGCGGGCGCAGAGCGAAAGTGATCCGGGCGCAGGCTGGAGCCACGTTGACTGGACCCGCGAGACGCGCTGGCCGCTGGGGTCTTTGCGCCCAAGAGGCCGAGTAAACACCGCCGTGGAGGGCCCCACCCCTTCCCAAGTGCGAGGTGACCGAAACTCTTGAGTTTGCACGCCAAAAGTCCTCAGTTTTTTTTTTCCAAGTTTTTTTTTCTTTTCCTTTTTCCTTTGGCACTTTGGAAACACACGGATTTGGCTGCCGCTTTCTCTTACCCGTTTGTAACTTTTTCGCTGCCCCAAGTCCCCAGCCTGGCCACACTCCTCCTCCCTCCCAATAACCTTAGCCACATCCCTTGAGCTTTGGTGTGGTGTAGTTTTCCTTCCGAGGCACAAAAGCAAGGACTCTATTTTCAAGAGATTGGCAGTCCTTCAGAAAAAGAAAAAAGAGTTCTACAAGGCTTCATAGTTTCCACACTTGCCTCTTTTCAAAGAGCCCTGCTTAGGTGGATGAACCGTCTTCGGATTCGTGGTTGTTTAATGACTGTGAAAGTGAAGCTAAGTCAAAATGATACTCAGCACAGCTCTCATTTAAAAATCTATATCCCACATGACCGGTTTGAAGGACTCTAGCTAAGGCCCATCAGAGCCTCCATATCAGCCCACAAAAACAAACAAAACCTTTAAAAGATGCCCTGGACCCAAGCTTTACTTTTTATGTAGTTCAAATCCATGTCACCTTTGCTCCTAAGAGAATACTTTATCTATAAATAAACTCTCTCCTCCGATTTAAAGATTTAAGCAGTCAGCCTACCCCAAATTATTTTTGGAACCCCCACAGAAAATCATTTACGTTGATTGTGTATTTGGGTGGAACTACTTAATTGGGCATCAGGCCATGTGAATTTAGGCAACCTGATAGTTCGAATACTTTAGAATTGCTGTAATTATTTTCCATGGTTCAATATTTCTAAAAAAAAAAATCAATGTGTTTATGACAAAAGCTTCAACAATCTTGCTGAATTTAACTACTTCGTACCTTGACAAATTAACTTTTTCTCATTTAACTCATTTTTCTTGTTGGGCAGACCAAAACATAGTTGGGGGTGCATTTTTGGAGACCTCAGAAATGTCATGGTCAGTTTGGTCAGTTTGCTGTTGAAGTGGATGGTTGGTCTGTGGATGTATGGAGGCATGTCTTAAAGTAGAGTCCTCTCCAGAGTTGACTTATCAGAGGACAGAGTGTGACTTACCTATTGATGGCTCCCTGCCATCAGCACAAATGGGCATGTCATGGGCCTCCGGGAGACTATCTGTGCATCAGATAAGGTTGCTGAGGACACAGCTCACTGACAGAAAAGTTGAAACTGCTAGCTGTTCTGAAATGGGAGATGTGCCATTGATAGATCTCCCCAATCCAGAGTCATGTGGCCAAAATTTTAATGAGTCTTTCTTCCCTGACTTGAAAAATTGTTTGTTACATATGTGATGTCTCCTTAGAACAAAGCATCAACATCTTAAAAAATGAGAAACTCCAGTTATAATAGGTCTAATATTTAAAGTTTACGTAAGAGTCCATCAAGCCAAAAGAAGCTTCATTTTTGTGTTCCACATCGCCTGGGCCTGCCCTGTGTGTCTCTCAGCTGCTTAGAACAGGAAAGGAAGGGACATCTCCATCAGTGGGTGTGGCTGCAAATGAGCCTGGAGTAGAGGTCCTTGGCCAGGCATGGAAGGGCACCTGTACTGGTGTGTGTGTGTGTATGTGTGTGTGTGTGTGTGTGTGTGTGTGTGTTAGTGCATAGTTTCTTTGGAAGACTGCTAGTGCATTAGAAAAGTTCTCCACCTGTATCCAAGGCCCTACCAAGAATTATTCACTTGTGACTCATAAGGAAGACTGTCATTTCTGAATCATGAACACAATGTACAATTTGTAATTCACTTCATATCTTCCTCCTGAACACTCACTTTGGGACACTTGTTCATCTTGGGAAAACCAAGAACACTACCAGCAATAGTTCTTCGTATCTTCTTCTTCAGGAGGCTTGAAGAAATTAAAAACAAACAAAACAAAGAAAAACCCTCTGTATATCTTCATAATTTAGTGAATGTCATTTAGGAGAGTTTAAAAATCTTCTTTGGGGGCTGGGGTTGTAGCTCAGTGATAAAGCACTTGGCTAGCCCAAGTGGGGCACTGGGTTCAATCCTCAGCACCACATTAAAAAATAAATAAATAAAGGGTATTGTGTCCATCTACAACTTAAAAAGAAGAAAAAAAAGTCTGCTTTGGCTTTAATTACCAGTAATATACATCTAAGTTTTTCTTCATAGAGTATGCCTTTCTCGCAATCTGCTAAGAAAGTTAACTTTTGTGGCCGTGACCGGAATGAATTGTCTGATGGACCCATGATGAATTGTCTGATGTACCCACATAGCCCTGCTATATGTTTTGGCCCCAGAATCTGGGATTGATGGGATTTCTGTGAATTAAGTATGCAGAAATATTTGCATAAATCTGAATTGACTGTTATCTCAAAAAAAAAAGGTCTAAGATATTTTCTCTTTTCCTTACTTGTAACTTTTGAATAAATTGTAGATATTATGCATACAAATACATAAAAACAGAAACATGATAGATAGCTGACCACAGGTATGTTCCTTTGGGTGAGGCCTGATATGTGTTTATAAAGTCTGGAAACCATTTTGAATATATTTTCTGGGAAGATAACCTAATTCATTTCCACTGATTGGTTTATCAGATTGCTTGAAGTCTCCTAGCCAAAATAACTCAATCCAACAAAACAAAAAGGAATGCGATAAAGCACAGAAGTTTTGATGGAGTCAGGGGGGTTAGGGAAATAACTGAAGCCCAGGATTTTACCCTGGGGCAAGTGTGTATGGGCCATCTTAGTAGAAAAATCTATGGCCAGCTCAGAGCCTCCCCTCTTTGGAGAGAAGCCCCATGGGGCAGCAGATGGAGAGAGATGGAGAAGTGTGGGAAGCAGATATTTGCAGAAGGTAAAGGCCATCTCTTCCACTGTTTTGCTGGGCTCTATAGCTTTCTCAGTGGTTGCAAACTCCAATGTCAGGATATAGTCTGGTGGGGGGCAGGGGAGGTCGATCTCTAGAAAGTCAATATGGAATGCCCCCTCCCAAGAACCACCACTACTTGACCCTGGGCCATATAGTTCAAATGACCATATTACCAAGTTATCTTGCTTTTCAAGAGAAACTGGAAATCCAGGTTTTTATGCTAGACCTGCCAATTTTTAAAAGTGTTCTGCTATCACTGAAGGACCAAACAAACTCACCTGTAGGTCAGCTTTTTGCAGCCACTATTGTAAATCTCAGTGTGGTATCTGGGAACCACGGCACTTCCTCCCATTCACTCACTAGCAGGAATATCTAAATTTTAGCCACATTTGCAGCAAATGACTTTAATATTTACTGATAAGTCCACAGCCTCTCACAGTCTCCCCAAAGAACTGGACTTGCCTGGTATTTTCTACCCATGGAATTTCTAAGCTACTAAAATGGAAAATCTGTATGCAGCTGCTACTATTCGTAGCTATCCAAACACCAGTTAAGATGGTTTTGTGAGTGGTGAGGCTGCAAATTGAACTTTTCTTTCTTACCCTTCAACTCCTTCCTGCAGTGAAAATGTCATAGCCCTCTATGTTGCATGATGGCTCTTTTTATCACTCCTTTCACAGCTGAATCTCTGAGTTTGAGATCTGTTTCAGGTCCTTAAGATTAGTGAGTGAACAGCAGGGAGCATTTTTATGACTTGGAATATGTACCTAGTTAGCATGTGCTCATGTGAGACTAAATGAAAGAAAGAACATGTAGTACTTTGCATTTCCTGATGAGCTGAGGACTGGGTCTCATTACTCAGTAAGAACATTTGAGAGTTCCTTTCATCAGCTTCAACATGCGAAATATTTTGAAACCTCTATACAAGTGCATGGTATTATGAGCTTCACAGTGGGTACTGGGAATTGGACCCAGGACCTTGTGCATGCCAGGCACATGCTTTACCTCTGAGCTGTGTCCCCAGCCCCTAATATAGGTTTTTATTATTTACCTTGCTTGAACTTGATGTTTACAAAGTAGATGAGGGGTTAAAGATTAAATGCCCAAGGTATTAAAAATAAACATCTCAGCGTTGTAAGCACATTCTATAATAATGGTAAACAAATTGTGTTTTGAATTTCAACTTCAGAATTTATTTTGGCAGAGGCAAAAGGTTTTTGGGTATTCTAGTAGAGCTTTTTATTTTTTTAAAACATATTTTTATGACAGTCACACTTGAGAGAAGAACTAGAAGAGCTTTTCCTAAAACAATGGCAAGCCTTGGAACTTACACTGTATATGCAAGTGAACTTGGCCCTCCCTTCTGAGTTGCTATCATGGGAACAACGTCATTGCCATTGTTCAAAGCACTTTTGAATGGTCATTTATGAGCTACATAAGAAAATCTATTTTTTTACTTCCTTTCTAATCTAAAATGTTAGTGCCCCTCCTGATTATCCATCTTACTCACCAGATTTTTACCAAGTCCCTTTCAACTGTTTCCAGAAGTTATATTCTGCCTCAGAGTGGGGGAAACTAGCCCTACTGAAGATGTGCATTATCATGTAGAGGGAGCCGTGGAGGACGAACAGGAGGTCCTTTTTTCAGGGAACTAAGTATAAAAACTAACCTGAAGGAGTTCACACTCTTTAGCGTCTGGAGTTCTGATGTGTGATACAAAGTCATAGTACTTTATAATCATTTTCTACATTGTAGAAAGTAAAACATATGTTGCATTGTACAAAAAGCCCAAAGAGAGCTTAGGAATTCTGTCCTAAACCCTTTTGTCTGATTTCATAAAGAGGTCTAGAGCTGGGTTAATGACTTCTGAAGTCTCATAGCTGGTTTTTGATGAACAGATGACAGAGTACAAGTATTCTAATCTCAGCCTAAAAAGACTTTTCTCACCAAATGGGGTGGGATTAGAGTCTATTTCCTTAAGAGTCTAGATATGACCAGGGAATTTTCTTTCTGGAACTCTTCAAGAAGGCCTGCTCCAAGATGGAAGATTGTTACTTATTTTCTGATTCATCACTGTATCAGCTTTAAAAGATGATAAGAAATAAATTTAGAAGAATTCACTCATCATTATGCTCCAACACAATAATTATTTTTATATCTTTGGATTTCCTTCCAACCTATCCAAACACACTGTTTTTACATAGTTATAATTATGGGGCAACTATATTATCTGTGCTCAGTGTTTTTCCACTCGTTTTATAAATCCTTTTCTATAGTAACCATATTTATCATATTTTGGTGGCAGGATTGTAATCCCATGTAGCCTGATTGCTTGAACTGAAGATGTCCTCTAGAAGTATGCACAGGTGAAAGTTCCCCCTTGCTCGTCCTAGAATTGCTGTGGTCAGTAGTGAACTGCTCAGCTTTTTGGTGTGGAGTTGGAGCAGGATGGGTATATGCTCCACATTCCTAGGTCCCTGCCCTAAGGTGTGTAATGAGGGTGGGCAGGCTTACCCACATGCCAGAAATACTAAAGGGTGGCCCAAGAGATGCTCTTTTGTTTTCTTTGCATGTTATTGCTGAGAGATGCTCCAGGGATGTCACAGTTTTCAACCCAGTATAAAGTGGGGGCAGGAGGAGTTGGTGTCCCTGAGGTGCTCTAGAGATGGTGGAAGAAGCCATGTAGCTGAGTAGAAACTCTCACTGGCCCTGTAGGCCTTTCTTGGAGAATGCTGGTGCTTGTCCATGTCTCTGGTGCTGAGGCTTCCTATCCTGACCACCAGATCCTAGGGCCTTAGATGTGACTGATGCTAGACTTGTGATCTTTGACCTGGGGAAGGTCCTAGGCAGGGCCCTATTTGGGGCCTGAGTTGCTGCCACTATCCTCACTATCTGAATACACACCTACATGACTCAGGTATCTGGAGTGCAGGGTCAGCCATCTTCCTTCTTTGGAGCTTCGGATGTGGGTACCACCTCATCCTGCTTGCTGCTGCAACCCAAGTCTGTCTTCTTTACCAGGACCAGGCCTGACATGCCTTACCCAGCTTTTTGCTTTCCTCTTGGTCTTTGGGACCTCATCTAAGGTGGTGGCAGGGTTTTGCAGGAGGACCAGCCAGGGTGGGTGGGAGCAGCCTTGTCCTCTGAGTCAGAGTCCTCAGCAATCTTCTTTCCCTGGCTTCTTCCACCAAAGCTGCCCACTCTTCCTCCTTTTGCTTTGCGACTCCTTCTTGTGCAGGCGGTGCCGCCACAGCGCGGCCTTAGAAATCCAGGTCAGCCTGCTTCTGATTTAAGTTCTTAAGCTCCTGCAGGTTCTTCAGGACCTCCGTCTCCAGCTTGGAGTACTTGGTCTCGTCCTTTTGTATCCTCTTCTTCCCCAGAAGCTTCTCACCTTGGAAGTTTAGCGTGATTCAGTGCTCCATGGTATAGTATTGAAAGTGATCTCTGCCAGGCAGCAGGTGCACTAGATGTAGAAGCAGAAGATGGGCAGGTGTAGGCAGACCTGGTTGTGCCATGCCTTTTTGTGAATGTAGCGTGTCTTCCTTTTGTAGATGTACTACTCTGTGTGTCTTATACCTTGTGTTGAAGAGGGCCACCAGATGGCCCAGGTCTTGCTAGTTTCTACATAGATTGAGTCTGGGAACCTTGAAGGGTCCCCTCAGACAAACAACATCTGTATAAAATCTTTCACTCCAACATCTTTGCTGCCAATTCACCTCACAAGCACCAGAGAACTGGCGAGGCTCCATGTATATCCAGCTTCTCCAACAGTACCAGCACTTCCGCAATGTCACTTCCTTCTGCTTTTATTATTGGCTGTAGCATACAGAACTTGCCATTTTCATTGATTGTGATTCTATCCCATCCATCAAGCTCCAGGGCCTTTTGTCTTCTCTCCTGTGTTGCAACCTTTGTAGTGTGTAATAAAAAGTTCTAGGTGCCGTCTCGATTTGGAGAAGTTCCATGCAGGTGCTTCTTCCCCAAATAGTCAGTTGCTGCTGATTGTTAATCATTGTGACTTGCCATGGCTACATGGCTGCTAATTGGTATGTTCCTTGTCATTCATTCTATTTATTTTTTCCTTTCCTTTCCTTTCCTTTCCTTTCCTTTCCTTTCCTTTCCTTTCCTTTCCTTTCCTTTCCTTTCCTTTCCCTCTCTCCCTCCCTCTCTTCCTTCCTTCCTTCCTTCCTTCCTTCCTTCCTTCCTTCCTTCCTTCCTTCCTTCCTTCTTTCTTTACTGGGAATTGAATCCAGGGATGTTCTACCACTGAGCTACATCTCAGCTCTTCTTATTTTGAGACAAGAGCTTGCTAAATTACTGAGGCTGGCCTTGAACTTGTGATCCTCTTGCTTTAGTCTCCCAAATTTGTAGGATTACAGGTGTGGCCACCAGCTGAGCTCATTCATTTTTTTACTCACCAAATATATTTTAAGCTTTATTCACACACACACGCACACACACACACACACACACACACACACACACACATTCTTACACTGGACTCTGGGAAGCCATACATTTTTCCCATGCCTTCAAGGCTCACATGGGGGTCGCTGATGTTTTATTTGTTTTATATATAAAAAAATATATATCCAAAGTAAATATGATAAAATAGTATCATAAATTCTAAGCAGTGTGTACATAGAAATTTCTTTATTATTCTTTATGATTTTAACATCTTTTTCCAATTTATAAAAAAAAGAATGCATATAATAATATGCAATTCTTGATATAATTTCAGAGGTTCATAAACTCCTGAAACCCATACAATATCATTCCATAAGTTGTACCAAATATTATTTTTTAAGATGAATATTAGGGTGAATGTTCAATTTTGGATCTATGTCAACTTATTTTAACGACAGTTGACATGAGATTGAATCCATAGTAAGTTCCATTAAGTGTTGTATAAAAGTTCATTAGGGGATATATCCCAGGATTTTTAATATATCTTAGCATCTCTTAGTCGCCCTTTCTTAATGTGTTATATGTGTTAGCTTTTTGTGTAACAGAACATCCTGAACCTGGGGGCTTAAATAAATCATAGAGATTTATCATTTCTCATGATTTTGTGTATTGGCTGGCCAGTTCTCATCCAGGCTGGCTCATCTGAGCTCTGTGGTCGGCCGGTGGCTTGGCTGGAAATGCCTGATCCAGGATGGCTTCACTCACATGTTTGGTAGTTGGCCCACTTCCAGCTGGAGCAATGGAGATGACTTGGCCATGTCTTTCTTGTCACAACAGGCTGGTCTTGGCTTGTTTACATAGTCGTGGTCACACCACAGGATCACCAAGAACGACCAGAGTGCAGACTCCAATACGAAAGCATTTTTTTAAGACTTTGTTTGCATCATGCTTGCAGTTGCCCCCATTGGCAAAGCAAGTCACATGGCTAAGTCCAGAGTCAGTGTGGGAAGGGACTGCATAGTTCCCCCATTTCAGCCTTTTCTCTTTTCATCTTTCCTTAATCGAATGAATACATTGAGGCAGGAATAAATTCAGTAGTAGCTCCGGTTACCCAGGCTGATCGATAGGCCACTGCTGTCTTACCAAGACATGAGGAATTTGAGCTCCAGTCTAAATTCTACTCAATCTGATTCTAAAGTTGCTATGTTTTGTTGATGAAAAGGTAAAAGCAGAAGCTATAACAACAAAAAGAAAAATAGTTTTCTATTAAAGGGAGTTTTGTGAAAATAACATTTAACTAAGCCACTGAGAGAACAATAAGTCATGCCAAACCAGACTGGGCTAGATGTCCTTTTGGACCAAAGGGTGGAAGTCATGCCTTCCAAGGTGGGGACAAGACTTCTTCCTTCCCAGTTAGGCCTTTTTAGCAAGCACTGATTGTCCATGTGGAGAAAGACCTTCCTTACACAGACCAAAAAAATACATTTTTCCCTTGGTTGAAAGTCATGTCTTTTAGACTCTAAGATGATTCTTAAAATAACCCTGTGTCAGTTCCATATTCAGTGAGCCACAGATTGTGCTATCTGTGGGTTCAACAAGATGTGAATTGAATAGGATTAATTTAGCTTAATTTGCACAGGACTCCAAAAATCCATTAACCTACAGATCTTTCACTTTGATATATCCTCTCTTCCTCTGCTCTGCCCTGTCTCATTTAAAACTTCAGAAGTGGAGAGAAAACTAAACTCCCAACTTCAGCAATCAACAGCTCATGACCAATCTTCTCTGTGCTCAGCTTCCACTGGTTTAGTTTGAGGAGAATCCTAGATATCACAGCATTTCATCCATAAGTAAACATATTACATTGGCATCTAAATGAAGCAAAACTTGTTACTAACTACTCTTTGGCCTGGAAGAGAAGTCTGTCTCAGAGAACAGAAGCTAGTAGTTTTCCTTTGACTTTAATGGTAGAGCCTTGTATTAGAGACTAATGTAAACATCTCTGGTCATTGAGGGGACTTTGCATCTTCAGGAGGATCTAGTGATGGTATCTTGGCATTCGAGATAGGACTGGCTTCCCCCCTTACATGTAGTCCTCACACTATTCAGGCACTACCTTTAGGTGCCATCGGTAGGGTGAGTTCATGGTTATCAGCCTCTTTATTCCTCCTCATCTGAATCGTATCATGGTAATGGCTGTAAAGACAATATTTGTTTCTTTCAATAATCAGATGACTTTAAATATAGAATGTCAAATCTGAAATATCCTAGAACTACTTGCGGGGGTCTGTGCAAAGTCTCCTGATCTGTACTCTAGGAATCCTGGTCCTAAACCTGCTTTTATGGGGACTGCTTAAAAATCAAACATAAAACAGCATTAGACAGAAGGGAGGTTGAAAGTGGTAAGTTGAAATAATTTTTTTTGTTAAGATTCTCAGAGACATTAAACTAGTAAGTTGATGTGCAGCAATGGTAGGTATTATGTGCTGGGCTGACAACTAACTTGATTTTTTCAGAATAGTAATGAAGCATAAAAAGAGTCACAACATTGATCTTGTATTTCGGTCATTATATTCTCCTGTAATCACAAAGACTTCAGGTATAAATCAGGTGCATGAAATTTTGACTTTATGTAAATAATTGAAAGTCCTTTATTTCCCTGGTGAGGATCTATCGACATTCATTATAAAATTAATATTTACTAATTGGGGGCACTCATACCTGTTTCTGTGCTTTGTTTCTTCTACTGAGAACTAGAGGTAAGAGGGTAGGAAAGCTGGGACCACCTCTTCTTTCCACTTCCTTCTCACCACACCCCAACCACATCCTCCCAATAGGGTCCCTTCTTTCCCCACAAGGCCTCTTCCCCATCCTCCACTTGAAGCCTACCTCTGGAACCCGGAGGACTGAGAAGGAGGACCTCTGGAAAGCCAGGAAATAACCTGCACCTGCTCAGAAGTGAGGAAACAGCCAAGGAAGGGGGCTCTCTCCTCCCTTCTGCAGCGCTTTCTATCCTCCTCCATCTCACCAACACGTCAAGCATTGTTCCACAGAGACAATGAGGCACTGTCCTCTTTGTTTGGGACTATGAATCAGAGTCTCCAGTGTTTTGCAGCATTTGTATTTTCATATCATTGGCAAAGGTGCATTTTATATGCTTCAAATATAAGGCGTGGTGAATCGCAAGATTCCACCCTTTGCAAAGTATGATGGCTCTGCCTCTGCAGCGTGGCTTCAGCCTCCCCTTTACCTTGACTCTTACCCGATCTTCTGTCCAAGTGGAATCACTTGCCCTTCCCTCATAGACTTGGATGTTTTTGTGTCTGGCTGGAATCTATTTCCTCCCCTCCCCCATCCAAGTCTAGTTCTCCTTTTAGGCTGGCCTAATTTCACTTTATGATGGTTTGTGCACTTTTTTTTTTTTTTCTGATAAATCCTTTTCAGGTGGAGTCCTTTGTTGTTGAGTTCTGCCCTGTTGTTTTGTGACTTGCCATACTAAGGGTACGAGACTTGTTTAAAATTTAATAAAATTATGGCATTTGCAGGTAAATGGATGGAGTCAGAGAAGATAATGCTGAGTGAAGTTAGCCAATCCCAAAAAACCAAATGCCAAATGTTTTCTCTGATATAAGGAGGCTGATTCATAGTGGGTTTGGGAGGGGGAGCATGGGAGGAATAGAGGAACTCTAGATAGGGCAGAAGGGTGGGGGGGAGGAGGGAGGGGACAGGGGGTTAGCAAGGATGGGGGAATGTGATGGTCATTATTATCCAAAATACATGTATGAATTGATGTGAATATACTTTGTATACAATCAGAGATATGAAAAATTGTGCTGAATGCATGTACTAAGAATTGTAATGCATTCTGCTGTCATAGATAAATAAAATAAATAAATAAAATTTAATGGGAAAATGCTTGTATTTCCTTCTGCTCTGTGTAGGCAGACATTCTTTAAAACTGCACCCCACATCGTTGTCCTGAAGGACAAAAGTAGAGTACAGAACTGCCGACACAGTGAAGCACTCTCAAGATCCACTCCAAGAAACCGCGGCTTCTAGTTACTCCATTAATGGATCAAAAGAGGAGGAGTGAATTGGTGTGAATGCCCCGTGGTTCAGATGGCACCAGAGCCTTTGATTTTAGTTGGACTGATGAAGCTGTCTGATGCATAGGTGTCTCTCCTGACTTGGTTCAGCTCACCCTTTGGGAATATGGCATGGTGAGGACAGGGAGAATACAGAGGAGGACACTGAAAAGGGCACCTGGAAGCCATGCCACTCATCCACGGAAGGCAATAGAAAGCAGCCTGACATTGGGATGCTTCTGTTGCCAAGCAGCCATAATGTTGAAACCTGGGCAAACTCCTTCCCCTTACCACTGTTGAGGAATCTGCAGGGAAGGCTGGTTCTCTCAGAAGGTGGAATCTATTGTATGTGGGTCATTGATTTTCACAGATGTGAATATTTAAGAAATAGGCAAACAGCACATGGAAAGATGGAAGGAAGAATTGGAATGGGATTTTTGCCTAGACAGTACCACCCCTCCCACACTTGAACTCTGCATTCTGGGCAAGCCCTCTACCAACTGAGCCCAGCCTAACAACATGCTCTCTTATTGCTTATGGTTTTGGAGGGCAGGGTGAATTCAGCTGTTTAAAATTCATAGGGAATTCAGAGACTAGTGATGTCCATCTAACCCTCATGAAATCTTTGAACGTGAACTCAAATTGGGAGATTTGCACCTTTTGAGCTTTTTGCAATGTTTTCCATGAGCTGATAGGTGAGGTCTTCTGACTCTTACAGAAGTGTAAAAGAAAGGGACCCCTATGTGAATGGCCAGAGAGAAGTAGGGTAGTTTATAAATAGCCTGCAGAACCTGAAAGGACATCTGATCTCCAGTTAGAACATGTGGGGTGAGGGAATCTGAGTGGCTTGTTGAGCAGAGTGGAGGGGGAGAGACAGGCAAGATAAGCTAAGGCCCACCGGCCAATGGGAGGCTTGGGGGTGATATTAATTCGTTAGATATTTGTTTACTGTTTTGTCCTTGGCTGCAAACTTCTGAAGAGGACAACATGGCTCAGTTTGACATTACCAGTACCTAGCACAATGTTTGCTATGTGTTAAGATGGGCAACTTCACCAAGTGAACCAAACGCTAGACCAAAAGGACCTGGAGGGCTCCAAACCTTCCGAGTCCACTTGGTTTGCAGCAACTCAGCCTCCAATGAATGAATGATTGGTGACAGTGAATTAAAGTAGATAACTAATTGTAAACTGGAAATGTTTTTCAAAGATAAAAATAGCCCCTTCAGATAAAACCACACCAAGGCTTCCTTTCGAGTTTTCTTTTAATAGAACAGGATATTAACCCGGTGTGGCTGCAGAAGGAAGCTGGGTGGGCTAGAAAGCTTCTGCATCTGCCTCTTCCTCCCCCTTCCTTCCACCCCTTGCATTGAGAGGCTAAGTGATTGCCCCAGCCTGCATAACCAGTCCGGACTTGCACCCCGCCCCCCTCAGGGGTGGTGCCTGCTCTCAGCAGGCAGAAATGGAAATAAACTTCACCCGGGCCCCTCCACTCCAAAGTTCCCATGTCTGAACAGAGCTGTTCCAAATTGGGGGCTGGCCTGGTGGGGAGGCAGCAGCCTGTGATCACTAGTTATGCCATCCAAGGCCACTGTGACTTTGACCCTGAACTGAAGGAGTGGTCAGGCTATTTTTGTTGATATAATGGGTCACTGCCAGATCGACGGATAAAGAGATTTTCCTTTTTCAGCTATATAGAATGTAAAAATTTCTGGCAAAGTTTCTGTTCTGGCAAAGACAGAACCCTAACCCTAACCCTTTGTTTTTCCTTCAGTGAACTAACCACTCACCTGCGCAAATGGGATCTGGCGGTGGCCTCCCTCCGGCAGGAGGCCGAGTCTCAGGAGGCATGCTAATGGCTTAATTGTTTTGTTTATTCGGTTCCTCCAAATTCCAGTAGCTTCATTTGCATCAAGAGAACTTTTCCTTGTGTCTTGGCATTTCCTTTGGTTTTGAATGGCTCTTAATGTTTTTGGAAAGGTTGGGGGAGCTCTCTGTAGTAGGTGTAGCTTTCGCTCAATAGGGGTTTTTCTGGCTGTGTGGTAGAGAAAGGAAGCTAGAGAAAGGAAGAAAAATTTTAAAAAAATTATATACAGTCTATCCACACAAACTACAGATTATTTTGGAACCTGATATTTATGATGACATTTATGTTTACAGACTTTAAGTTTGGGGGTTAAAAGATTAATGTGTACAAAGGAATGATATATTTAACCAGAACCCTCTCTCCACCCCCAAAATGGCACATTTATGGAGCTGTGGTTTGCTTTTCAAAATGTAGAAATGATTCGAAGGTTTGTTTCTTCGCCCATGACAAAGAATTCCAGGTGTAAGACTATTTTGGTTCATGTGGGATAGGTGTTTTAAAAATTTAAGTATAAAAGAGATGTTTTGGATCAAAGGACTTTATAATGCCCTAGGACAGCAGTTCTTAATGCAGGGTGAAATCTGACTTTTTGGAAGAGATGTGAAGGTTAAAGTTGCTGAAGTCCTCTGAGGTTGGTAAATCTACAGGTGTGCTGGCCTCTTTAGGAAAGAAATGCTTCCATTCCCTGAAAACTAGGGTTTGGGAATTTCAGAGTTGCGAAATCATGCGGTAGATCTTAATGTTATAAATCACTCAAACAAATACAGGATAAAGCTATTTTGGGAAATGTTTGTGATTATGCAGGATTACATGGGGATAAAGAGCTTCCAGTGGCTCCTCCCATTTCTGAGGGTGTTCCGTGCTTTGCATTCTTGATAATTTTCTCTGGAAACTTCAGAGCTTTTCAGAGGCTGGATAGGCTTCTGAGCATTTAAACAGCTTTCCATAGCGTTGAAAAGAAGAGCCTCTGTCTTTGGAAGTAAAAAATTACTGAACACTGACTTTATATTGTCCAGCACTTGCTCACCTTTGAGATCGCTATTATTATTTCTCCTGGTTTACAGAAGAGGAAAGAAACGAATTAGGCAACTTGTACCAGGTCACCCATTTGAAAAATGGTAGAGAAGGAATATAAATTCTGGGTCACCTGAACTTAAGGTCAATTTTGGAGAGGCACTGTCTAGTCCAAGACTTGTCCAAATTGGGGGTCCAGGGACTAGCAGTGTGGGCTCCACCTGGAATAGTATCAGATATGCAGAACTCCAGCTCCCATCCCAGATCTACTGATTCTGAGTTTGCATTTTCCCCAGGTCCCTAGGTGATTGCAAATGAGCACGTAATCCAGGCAAGAGAGCATGACTCTGAACATGCCTCGGGAGGAAAACCAGTGTCCCTCCAGAACATAATTTTTCAGGGACAAGGATGCAGCCAGATGTCTCCAGCCTTTAGAAATCCAACTAACCAATCATATCTAATTATACTGCTCAAGTAAAAATTTAAGAGCAGTTCTTCAACATGGACTTGTGGGAATTTTTTTCTCGGGCACTTCTGGAGGTAAGCTCTCCTTGGCTGGATGCACAGAATAGGTGATTGTATACAGCATGCTAGGAAAACTCTCAACCTAGAATGTCTCTTCCACGGCTGCTGTTAATGCCAAGGTTTCTACCATTAGTGATCTTTCCAAATTAGTCTATCCAGTCTTCTCCAAGAACAGAATTTGTCAGTCCAGAGAAGCAAGGCAGAACAATCCAACCTGGGGAATATCAGTAGGATGAAAATAGAGAAGGGCTTTGGAAAGAGCCCCACTTCCAGAACACTCCAGTCCTGGGTGGTTTTCCTTTTACTCACTTACTTACTTACTGTACTGGAGAGTGAACGGAGGGGTACTCGACCACTGAGCTACATCCCCAGACCTTTTCATTTTTTAAATTTTGAGACAGGGAACTCACTAAGTTGCAGAGGCTGGCTTTGAACTTGTGATCCTACTGCGTCAGCCTCCCGTATAGCTGGGATGACACATGGGTGCATCACTGTGCCTGGCTGGTATTTTTTTTTTTTAGAATTCCCACAGGCATCTGGGCTGGAGACCCATAGTGTCTCCCTCCCTCTTTTCTTTTCCCTGCTGACCTATTGCCTCCCAAGCCCTGCGTGTCTTCCCAGGGCTCTCCTTTCCTGTTCACAGTTATCACACCGGTTTAAATCTGTATTGTGCCCTGGGATCATCACAAGGGTCTTTTAATAGATCTTTACCTTCTCTCTCTAATTCACAGAAATAGCGTGGATAGAATTAGCATCATGGTACTATCCCTTTCACTCAAAAAATAGACTATGAAGGCTGGGGCTGTAGCTCAGTGGTAAAGCATGTGGTGGTGCTGGGGCTGTAGCTCAGTGGTAAAGCATGTGGTGGTGTGCACAAGACCATGGGTTCAATCACTAGCACCAAAACCCAAAAAACAAAACAAACAAAACCCCCAGCATTTCTGTCCCCATTAAACCTGCTCCATCCACCTCTATTTTTCAGTAATCCTTCTGGTGTATGTAAACTACATGGTTTTGACGCCTTGTCCCTATTATTAACTTGCACATAATAAGTTCTCAATAAATGTTGATTGATTAATTGATTGAATGAATGAATGAACTGATTCTCAGGCTGATATTTTATCACTTGCCTAAAACATAGCTGCTAGCCATTTTCCATGACTAGACTTCCCTTCTCTTTCTTGTCATTTATCTGAATCCTTAGAGGCCCAACTAAAGGTTCATTTCCTGGAAACTTTTGATTTTGATCATAGAGGGGATCATTCCTTTCAAACCTCAGTCCTTATCATGGAGGTACTGAGTACTAAATCACGTGGAATCTAGCATTGTCATCTGTGTATGGAATCTTATGGGCAAAATAGACTGTAAGCCCCTTGAGGTCCAAAACGATTTACATTTCTTTGCACTTTTCAGGATTTACCATCTTTCTCTCCTCATGTTCCTGTGCACTCTGGTCATTTCCCCCATTTCTCCTGGCACTTGAGTGAGACGTTAGGGTTCCTTGTGGGCTCCCACCCCCCACCTCCTCTAACCTCCTTCTTCAGGAATGCATATGGTCCCTGAGGGCAGAACTACACCATCTGGTCTCTCTGAGTTTTTTTTTTTTTTTTTCCTTCTTCCTTTTGGCAGTGCTTGGGGGTCAAATCCAGAGCTAGGCAAAAACTGCCACTGAGAGACCCCTGGCCCCACTATTATGACTTGTTGAATGACAGATATTACCAACTTTATCCTTTTAAATTTCATCTGCATTCTTTTCCTTGTGCTCAGTTCTTGGAACTCCCACTTCTAAATTTCTTAGGATGACAGTGAATAAATGTTAATGAAACTGTGACTCAGCGTATCCTCCAGCCAGGGTGTGAAGGTGAGTCAGTAGACTATGGCAGGCAGCGGGTCTCTTCCACCCTGAGGGGGAGGTAGGAGCCTGCCTGGTGACCTGGGTAGGTTTTTCCCTCTCATTGTTTCCTGGAACTGAGTAGATCAATTATTTAACTCTGTACTTCAAATTCATTTTTAAAAAAGGAAGTTAGTATAGCATGCATTCTGTTTTCCAGGGGTGATATATTGATTGTTAATAATAAAGGTATAAATGCTTTGGATCCTACCACTGAGACTATATGAAGTACCACAGTGGGATTTTGGCTGGAGTTCTCTCCTACATGTCCACCTTTCTGACTTTCTGTCTGCCTCCAAAATGAAAGGCAACTGTCCTGGTACAGATCCTACATGAGCATTTTTCTAACTAATTTATTAAGTTCTGGCCCACTAAACTTTAGAAAACCATACCATTTCTTTCCAATCTTTTAACAGATTGTCTTTGAAAGAGTCTCATGTTGCCTGTTTAGGAAATTCCTTCAACTGAGTGAGGTTAGAAATGGTTCAGGAAAACTAGACACATCTCTGCTGAATCTGTCCAGCCTCAGACTTTCCCTTTGACTTGTCTGGGGAGAGATGAATGGCGGGTGGAGAGCGCTTCTGCTTTCATTCTCTGGAAGGTTGTATCACTGGCCCAGAGAATACAAACCAGATTGAGACGAATTAGTAATGCCTCCATTGAGTTTGGGCAGGGTGGTTTGCCTATTTGGAAAATTCTTGGCAAAATTTCTTATCCCCCTCCTCCCTAATTGGCTGAGTAATTTAAAGAAGGCTTTTGAATTCAAGTTTTCTGAAGAGAGGGTGTTCAGTTCACCCTTTTGTATATGGTAGATTGTTTGCAGTGCATTCCTAGGAATGGAGGAAAAGAGACCCTTTCTGCCTTGACCCTGGGCTGGAGGAGACTCAGCCTTCATTGGGAGCCTGCTAAAGGAAGGATGGTATCCAATTCTGTTAGCTAGAAAATTATAATTGCGAGCAGAAAGAATATGGGAAACACATGCATATATACTTACACGTCCATGTGAAAGGTTATGAGAAGAAAATGAAATAATTACTACTAAGAAGGTTTTAAATGGTCATTTTCTCCCCTTTCTCTCTCTCTGAGTATCCTGCTACTATGCCTGAGTCTTCTAGACCTAAACTCAACAAAAATCCCATCCCTTGGGCCCCTCAGTCTTCCCAGCTGGGCACTTTCCTCATCCATTTGCCAATGGCCTCTCATTTGAAAGGTTCCAGCATCATGCATCGTAGACTACCATAAAGACAGAACCAGAAACCAAAGATAGAACCATCTCATTAGGATGTTGAACACCAGAGAGCAGGGCTGTTTCCACCTAACTTTAGATCCACCTGTGGTGCTATCTACGCCTGTCAGCCTTGGACTGACAAGTTGAAATCAGAGCTTTTAGGGGTGGAGTTCAGACACAACTGTATTACTTTTAAAAGCTTCCTGGGTGGTTCCTAAAAGCAGCCAAGGCTGAGAGCCACTGTTGGTAGGTATTTAAGATATTTAAGACTTGTTGACTGTGCTGCCATTAAGTGTAATACCAAATAAATGCACACTGATCAGAAACCATGCAACTTAGGAAGTTTTGTGGGTTTTTTGGTTTGGTTGGTGAAGAGAGGATATTTGTTTGGTATTTGACTTCTTTAAGAAGATTGGTGACTCCAAGGGGACTGGAGAAAGGTGAATCTTTGTGTGGACACAGGGTGGTTTGCCTGTTTGGAAAATTCTTGGTGAAATTTCTTTTCAACCTCCTCCCTAATTGTCCGAGGGGCCTTCAGTGATGGCCGAGCTGTGGCCGTCTGTCAAATGCCTTGCCGCCTGAGATCCCCCTGCCTCCTCCCTACCTTAGCACTGTATCCTAGATCAGAGACCTCCCTTCTGATGCAGAGCATCAGAATCACCTAAGGAGGCATTTGGTAGTTTGGGGATGCGACTCAGCAACTGTTTTACACAGAGGTTTCAAATGATTCCAGCAGGAAACTGACAGTTGGGCCCACTGCTCTATACACAGCTCTGCAGAACTGGCAAGACTGGAGTCTTGCATCCTGAGCTGTGGGGTGTGTTTTGGCTTTTCCTAGGTTGTTTTTCTTGCTCCCCTAATTATATAAGTATTTTCCCTAGAACTTTTGTGTATTTTTAAAATTTAACTCTTCACATCATCTGAAATTTACTTTTTAGTCAATGGTCCTATAAGTAATTTATTAAATAATGCATTCCTTCTGTTCTAAAGTGCCACCTTTAAATTCACATTTATAATTTGTTTCTGGATTCTTCTGTCCGATTAATCCTTTCCTCTATTCCCAAACAGTAACCAGCACCACACTGTATAATTATTCTAGTTTTAGAATCTGTCATTGTGTTTGTATGGGAAAGACTGCCCTAGTTATATTCCTTTCTAAATGAGTTCTTGGCAATTCATTTTCATTTATTCTTCCAGATAAAATTTACATTAACACGTCAAAGTCTCAAAACAAAATCTCTTGAAAACTGTTGGGACTGGGAGTATAGCTCAGTGGTAGAGCATGTGTTTAGTGTGTTTGAGGTTCTAGGTTCAAGCCCCAGCACCATGTTACAAAAGGAAAGGAAAAAAAAAAATAAAAAAAGAAAAGAAAGAAATCCTCCTGTTGAAGTTGCATGGAATCTATATAGCCATTTGAGAAGGTGAACATCTTTAGGTCTGAGTCTTTGCATCTACAACATGGTGTCCTCTATGAGAACTCTTTGTTTAGGGCCTTCTACAAGGTATGCTTCTCTTTACACAATTCTTTCACGTTTCTTATTAAGTTTATTTTACACACTTTTATTCTTGGTTCAAATGGGATTGTTCCTGTCACAGTCTTTTGAAAATATTAATAATTTTATTCATATTTTGTTTGTATGATTTAATGGATATCATATCACCACCCACATGAGTATAATAAAAATCTCATTTATTTAAATATGAAAGGATGCAGCATTCTGACTCATTCCATTTTTTACTCTTGAATCAAAAAAGTGAAACAAAATAAAACAATTTCTCCCCGTGTCCTAGTGTACTCCTCATGAAGAGTGGCCTGGGCCATTGGGCCATGGTTGTGAAGGCTCAAGGAGGCTGTAAGGCCAGTGGATACAGAAGGAGCTGAATCTGGGCTGACTGTGCAGCACAGGATCACTCCCTGCAGCCTGTACTGAATAGATCCCTGGCAGAGGGCAGGAGGTTCCCTGATGCACCTCCTCATGCTACAGAAAGATCAGGGAAGCACAGTTGAAAGTGGAAGAGGGAGAGAGATGCTTTAATTCTGCCTAGCAGAGATTCAGAAGCAGAGCCAGGTCTTTGCTCATATCTCAGAAGGAGAAAACACTGACTCTAGGAATCATATCATTGTAATAACCAATTACAAAAGAGTCCCCTGCAAACTATAAAGTGACAGATATATTAGGAAATATTAACCCCATGTGCTCTAGCTTTTTTTTGAAGTACTTCCAGAAAGTAAGCAATGCCATTACTGGATAAAACCTGGTCCATTTACCCTGGGATTTTTTTCCCCCCACAGCTTTAAAGGAAGTCTTATATGAAAGCAGAGGAAACTGTAAGGTGACTTTTTAATTCAGAAACATGTCTAACCCATTAAAAACATACATAAAACCTTGGGAATTCTAAGAATTGGTGAATATGCTATCAGTTCCTAGCGTCCAAGGCTAAACACCCCTCCACTCCACAAAAAGGGTATGGAGAGTGAATAATGTCTCTTCCTGAGTTTCCCTTTGAATTTCCTTATCTTGTCTTAATCATCCTGTATCCAAGGAAATATAAAAGTAATTAGTCAATGTTATTTTCTGATAGCAGGATAAGATCCAAAGTTAAAGGTGAATGCTTAGCCAGTTGGGTTCTAACAAGCTGGAAAATGGAGAGTTTTATGTATAATGAAACAAAGCATTCTGTGTACCCAAGAAAACAAGTTCCTTTTCTCATCGTCATATTTTCACACTATATTCTACAGCCATGAAATAAGAAGATGTCTACTTCTTAAAAATGTTGACTTTCTTCTTATAGAAAAACCTGGGAAACTGTTAACATAACTGTATTAAAAATAATGCAGTCAGGTCCATGAAATGAAGGATCTGACTATGTGGAGAATAGACTTCCTAGCATAGAAGTGACTAGAAATCCCTGCAACTAGTATTTTATCAAGAACCTTTGGTTCTGTTCTCATATGAATTTAGATGATTTTTCCTGATGAGTTCCATAACACCTTCAAGAGATTGACAGTTCTAATAAATGTTTTCAGAGCCAAAAGAAAAAAAAAAATTCTGGATTTTTTTTTTCCCCTACAAGGTTAATAAACCTCAATTCGAGACAAGAAAACTTGAGACTAATTTCACTCATTAACTCACTATAGAATTTTGAAGTGGTTTGGTGCCATCAGACCAAGCCTTCCATCTGAAGGAGAAAGAATCAGAGTGGCTGAATGCTTTATCCAAGGGCACAGTTTGGTATATAGCTCTAAGCCTGTTTCCAAGTTTAGGGAAGTTGTTTATGGTTTTTGTTTTTTCTTCCTTCTGTGGAGTCAGAGCGGCAGCTCTCCCAGGAAAGGGCAGGATTAGTATGAAAGGCAGCCTCCAGCTCTGCAGGACTTATCTCCTGCCACCTCACAGTCACCCACTGGAAGAGATTCTGTTCTCTCCATTTTGCAGAAGAGAAGGTTGAGGTTCAGAGAGGCTACCTTGTGCTGTGAATCCAACCCTGAGTCAGTTGCCTTTTTGTGTGTGCATGATGCTGGGGATTGAACCCAGGCCCTCTCTTGCTAGGCAAGTGCTCTACAACTCAGCTACACCCTTAGCCCCAACTTTTGCGTTTTTATGCTATTTTTCTTTTGCTACTTTTTGTACTTTGTTTAGTTTTTTTTTCCCCAAAATTTAATTTCTTCAGCATACCTGATAATTTTAGGGGAAGAGTTTCCAGTGGGCTATATGTGTTTAATACCCCGTTGTTTCTAAAGACTCACTCTCTTTATGGAGTAAGTGGCTCCTCTGTCCACCTGATTGGTCAGGCCTCTCTTTTTCTTTGATGTCCTTTTCTTTCTTCATAAAAAGCTAGGTATCCTATAAATTTTTTCTTTTTCTTTTTAAATAAATTTAAATTATTTTTCAAGCTATAATCATATCAACAATATAAAAATAGATGAGCTGACTTTTTAAAAAATTTTTTTTTGTGTGTGTGGTACTGGGGATCCAAACCCCAGAGAAGATAGTAGAGAGGGACACTCTACCACTGAGCTACATCCTCAATCAACTCTTTTTATTTTATTTTGAGACAGGGTCTGCTAAGTTACCCATTGGCCTTGAACTTCTCATCCTCCTACCTCAGCCTTCCCAGTAGCTGGGATGACAGACATACATTAGTGCAGCCAACAGATTAGGTGATTTTTTAAAAAAATGACATGCTAGTTTGAGTTCCTGGACCTTTCTTTAGTACTTGTTGATTCTTTAAGAGTTTTCTTAAGGGGCTGGGGATGTGGCTCAAGCGGTAGCGCGCTCGCCTGGCATGCGTGCGGCCCAGGTTCGATCCTCAGCACCACATACCAACAAAGATGTTGTGTCCGCCGAGAACTAAAAAAAAAAGAGTTTTCTTAAATACTTTTTTCCTGATTTTATCCCAAAGGAAAAAATTACAAAGTTAGTTTTAATTTTAACTTAAAATATTTAAGTAAATTAGAAGACAAGAAACTTTAAAAAAAAAAAGGTGATCCTTTGCAAAAGATTATTATAAACATGTCATCTCATGTTACTGTGTATATCGTGATACTATGCGTGGAAAAAACTTGGTGAGAGACGAATCGATAACTACCCCGGGTCTTACTTTTTCCTGTTTTGACAATTTTTCTTCTCCCTCCAGTATTCCTTAGAAATTAAACTATCCAGAGAAAATGTAACAAGAGCCCAGCACATCATGAAAACAGAACTCAAGGAAATCAAGTTTTATGTGAAAAGTTTGCTTCGCTGATTTAAATGTCAGGCTGGATTTTTTGAATTCTTGGTAGAGAAGTCCTTTGATGAGTTATATATGAAGGCGGAGAAAATCTCTCTTCCTTTTTTAGCCTCGAAACTTCTGTATTCCATACCGCAGAGTTTGGAGAACCCTCATTCTGAAGAATACAGCAGTGACCTCTTTTTCCTTTGAAGAAAGCTACTTTGCAAATCCAAGTGCATTTATTCCCACTCCATTATGAGTTCTGTACATTGAATTGTGTTGTGCACATTTTAATTTTGTTGTGGTTGTCATATATTCAGTTTGTACCTTTCTGCCATCTGGGGGAGAAAGAATCAGAGTGGCTGATTTTCTTTAGGAAAAAAGAAACTGAAAGTTGGCCATAAAAAAGGAAAATGGTGACAGAACAATCTCATTAGGAGAGAGAAAAATCAGTGACTCAAAATAAGAACTCCCAGGAAGGAAGCCTAAAGTCCCTAGAATGGCACTTCTGTATCTTTTGGAAGGGCTTTGGGCTGTAGGTCAACTGAGAGCTGGACAACTCTGGTGTCTGGGGAGTAGCTTTGAGAAATACCAGCTCTGAGGTAAGGAATAGGTTAGGTAAAGAATAGGATTTTCTACCTCAACTAACCAAGTTATCTTATATTTCTGTCTGTACTTGGGACCGGAGTTCAGCTAATAAACATTTGGTTAGAAAACAAAGCCCAGGGAAACATCTTTTATTACACACAAAATCTAAGCACTATGAATTCTAAACCATTCATTAGGCCCACTTCTGAGGAAGACCTTGAGAGGTTTCTGCCTGTCTCGGGTTGATAGATAGAAGTAAGGAATGTAGTGTCCATTACTGCTAATCCAAGATAAAATGTCATGGATATCTGCATTGTCGGGTGCTGACCTTACAGTGGCCATTTCTCCCATGCCTTTGGTTCTCTCACACAGTGTTTTTCACGGTGTCCTAAATTTTTATCGGAGGGGGTGCAGGACCCTGCTTCTTCTGCAGGGGGTTACAGGTTACAGAGGCTTGAAGCTCCCCCTGCTCAGAAAGCTGTGAAGTTACCAGCTCCCACACTCCAGAGACCCAGGAATCCTGGGCGGGGGCTGAGGACATCTCAGGGAGCAGATTGGCTCAGTGTTTCATGTATTGGACAAGTTCTAAGATCACAGAGGTAACAATCTTCTCTGTTCCCCTCTTCCTAATTCAGTGGCTGGCAGCCCTTTATCTAGGTAGAATAACCATAGTCCTCTCCCTGGCCCACAGGTTGGAAAACTCTGAAAGTTTGCCAGGCACAGATCTGGGCATCAGGAACTTGCTGGGTGCTGCAAAAGCCATTCATCTCTGTAGCAAAAGGAAAATTTCAATGCTGACCTAGTTTTACGTGGCCATTATAAAAAAAGATTCCTACTAATGAAAATAGAAAGTCAGTTGTAAATAGAAGAGGATACTAAATTCCTAAGCAATCTATTCATTTTTTCCCCCCAAACTTAAATAATTCTACTGGCTTTGCTTCACAAAGCAATTATTGCTAGGGGGCCGCATTAGTTACACCTAGTAGCTGAATCTGCAAATACCACCGAGCTTCCTTCCTTCAGAAGGATTTAGTTTGATTAATTGACACTCTTGGGTGACGCTTCTCAGTGGAGTCAGAGGAGGAAAGAAGCTTAGTTCAACCACATGGATGGGGAAGCATAGGGATTGTGTTTGAGTGATTTGCCTTATTGCTTAAACGAAGATGTTTCTAAGCTTGGTTTTACTTTGTCCTATAGGAATTTTGTGAGCAAGATATTTTAGACTATAGTAGTTTGAATGTTCTTTTAAGTCTGGTACTGTAGGCTAAACTCTATTTTCTGCCAAATGTGAAATAGTAGAACAGGATAAAACCATGTGCTTCACATTATAAAAATTTTATCTGATGGATGTTTATGTTTAGAAAAATCACCATCAAGTTCACTATTCACAGATACGAATAATGCAACTCCTCTGCTGAACAAAGTTGGTTTTATCAAAATTACCTGCCTTCAGGAGGATCGTGAGTTCAAAGCCAGCCTCAGCCATGGCAAGGCGCTAAGCAGCTCCAAGACACCCTGTCTGTAAATAAAATACAAAATAGGGCTGGGGATGTGACTCGGTGTTCGAGTGCCCCTGAATTCAATCCTAGGTATTCCCTCCACCAAAAAAAAAAAAACAAAAAACAAACAAAAACAAAAAACACTGCCTTTATATCTTTTTTATTCATACCTGAAGGAAACTCAATTTGGTTATACCTAAAATCTCTTCTGTGGAAATTTGTAGTCTAGAACCCTCGTTTGAATCCTGGCTCTTATAATCTTAGATCAGTTCCCCCAGTTTTCATATCTGTAAAGTGGAAATATTCATAATTGCAAATCACCTTCTAGAGTTGTTATAAGGATCAGATGCAATAAAGCATTTGGAAGTGTTTTCTAAACTATAAACAATTAAATAACTATAAGGAGAAATTATATAAGCACAGATTTATTTTAAAACTAGAGATTCTTGGAGTGTGTTGTGTGAATCACTGGAGATACCAAAGTATTTTCAGATGGTCCAACACATGTCCAAAATTGAAGTCCTATTAAAAGCACATAGATTTTAAAATAAAAGACACCAGGGCATTTTGAGATCTAGATTTAAAGAGATGTAAATAAACATTAAATAGGTTATTACTGGGTGAGCTGGGGAGAGTGGTGGCAGCTAGGAGACCCTGCAGGACTCTTTTGCTTACCAGAGAGAGCCCTACACCACACAGTCAGGTTATCATGAAGGAAGGCATCAGAGCCGAATGTACAGACAGCAATGTGGCTATCCAGTGACAGCCCAGTGTTCCTCCACATAAACCAGAGCTATGGACCATTTCCTTTCCTACCATTCTCAAGGGGAATGGCTTGAATGCATTTGTCCCCCCATCTTCCATCCTGTTTATTGGTAAATAAATGCTCAGACTGCTTAGCTATGGCCAATTCCTGGGGTGTGAGATGTAACATAGTTAAATGCAAGTCCATCCTAGTCACTAAGTTACTGGAGAAAACAGGTGTGGGACTTCAAAGAGGTGTGAGAGCAAGCCTAGCCAGGGCTCTTGAGTTTTTCCAGCTCTTTCCATGTGGCTTATGCATGGGACAACGGTGCAAAGCAATCCTTGATATAGAACCAAGTGTTTTTTTTATTGTTTTTCATACTCAGCACAGATTTTTTTGATGCAAAAAACATGCTGTCCTGATGTGGCTACTGAATCATCATTCACTGCTTTCAAAATTCCTAAAATCTTGCATTTTAATGGTCTCTGGCAGATCGCATCTCATAGTGTAGCACTGTGCTTGCCAGTGAAATGTTTGAAAGTAGTTTCAAGTAATTTTAACATACTCTTTGAGGATGGTCCACCTTTTACTACACACCAAGAAAAATATGCATATCCATCAAGTTCTGCCAAATCTTGTTCTTTTCCTTCTTTAATTTTAACATAAAATATGCATTTTATTTAATATTAAGGAGATAAGAAACTGGTTAGTGCTCTGTGGTAGAGCATGTGGTTAGCATGAACAAGGCCCTAGGTTCAATTTCCAGCACCAAAAAGTAAAATAATAATAAATAAAAAAAGTTATGAGTTATGCAGGGAATGAATAAAAATTGTTCTGGCCAGGCATGGAACACACTACTATAATCCTGGCTACTCAGGAGTCTGGGGAAGGAGGATCACAAGTTCAAGGACAGAGGTAGCTCAGTGGTATAATGCTTGCTCAGCATGTGCAAGGTCCTGAATTCAGTACCACACACACACACAAAAGGAGATTACAAGGGGATCGACCATGTGCCAACAGAGTGCCCTTGTTTTCTCTTTTGAAGTTTGATTCATGATAGTATGAATATTCTCTTTGATACAGTCTTTATTAATTTTTTCTTATAAAAGATAGAATAGACTTAAATACTTATACTAGTAAATTTGTTATAAATTTCTAAGCAGTATTTTCAACCAGGAGCAGTTGGTGGTTATAGTTTTGTGTTTTGCAAATAAGCTTCTTTTGTCTGCTTGGTAATAATATCCTTCCAGGTTTCTTATTGTGACCTAGAGATAATACATAGACATATGAACAGAGCAAAATGGTGGGCATGTTTATGCCAATCAGATAAGTAAATAATTCTAACAGTTGATGAAAGGAGTTGGCAAGTTTTTCTCAGATTTCCTATTAGTTTTTGGCCCTGGCAGGTTGAAGCAAAAGACCTGGCAGAGTGACTAGGGGGGCTGCTGAAGTCCTTGCAAAGTGATATCTGTATCATCATCTTGTGAAGAATGAGGCATTGGAGAATATTTGGATGAAGTTGGTGGCAGTTTTACTGCTACCATCTCATTCTACTTTGGGCATCTAGTTGTTTCTGCCACATTGTCACTAGTGGGGAAAAATGCTGTTTATCTACTCTGCTCAGAAATCATCTGAATTGGTCATGTTTTAAAGAGCAAGGATGTTGGTCAACCCTGAGACTGACTTTGGTTACTTATTCTAATTTGAAATGATGTTGTTCATCATAAGAATGAGCAAGATGAACTAACAGAAAGCTGGCAGTGGGGATAGATAGGTTGAGGTCCCCTTGGCCTCAGCCTCTATTTTGCACCTGTGGTCCTGCTAGGCTGTGATGTCTAGGGAGGCAGAAGCTCTGTCTTGTTCACCACTTTTTCTCCAAATGTAAATGTCCACCATTATTAGTCATCTCTTTTATATTCTTTGCTACCATATTGGGTTTTTCCTGGATTTAGTACTCCACCTGGCATAGAGCAGGCATTTAATTTGTTGAGTTAATTAATTAATTGTTTAATGTGTAATTAAATCCAAGCATAAAGTGGGGCACGATGGCACGTACCTATAATACCAGCAGTTCAGGAGGCTGAGGGAGGAGGATCATGAATTAAGGCCAGCCTCAGTAACTTAGCAAGATGCTAAGCAATCTAGCAAAAACCTGTCTTACAAAAATAAAAAGGGCTGGGGATGTGGTTCAGTGGTTAAGTACTCCTGGGTTCAATCCCTGGTTTAAAAACAAAACAAAAAATCCAAGCATAAGAACAGCTACAAAATAGGTGGCTCTCATAATCAGTTGCATTATGTGTAGGGTTTGTTTTTTGAAGGGCAAAGGCATAGGAGAAATACCACCAGTTGGTTAGTGTTGATTTATGAGGTGGTGGATAGAGGGATATGAAGGTATCCTGTCTTCTTCCTCTCCCCACACCTTTCTTGTATCTTGGGTGTCACCATCAACCACCAGTTTGTCTCCTGGATGTTGCTGTTCTCTGCTACTCAGAGATATCCAGTATCGGTGGTTGTTTAGATTGTACCCACTTCTGTTCCAGTCGAGTGGATTTGTTGCTGCATCAGAGTTACTGGTTCATGGGATAAGGTGCATGAGACCTTTTAGAGGAACTCCATAATTGGATTCCTGAATAGTTTTGCCCATTTACATGCTCACCAAGGGCATGAAAGAGTGAGAGTTGTAAATATAAGGTGGCATTTAGGAATTATTGGAGGATAATAACTGCAGTTTCCTGTAAGCTTACAATAAAATTGAGGATAAGATATTCTCTGATTCTTTCCTATCTGATGAGTGTAATTGATCTCTTCAGCTAGGAAGTCACTTACTGTCTTACCTTCCCTGGGATGAGGGCGTACTTCCAGGGGATTTTGGAGCAAAAAAAAGTAGCTCTCTTCTATGGGTATATGTTGGTTCTAAAGTGTTTACCTGCATCCTTGGTGGATGCTCAAAAGTCTTTACTGAACTTACTCTTGTGGTTCAGCTCTCAATTATAAGCATTATAGAAATAAAGGGGAAGAAATGAAGACATAGAGACTGAAATCAAGGCAGAAAGAAATCAAGTGGATCTAGAAGGAAGTGGGGAATAGTTTGTGCAAAGAAAGGGCACCCTGCAATGGGAAATAGATCCAGTGTCGTGCCACAGGGCTGAGGCTGTGAGTAGGAAATTTCATAATGTGTGCAGAACGCTGGCAAGAGGATGCACTAAAATAGAAGGTAGCCATGGCCGGACATGGTGACATGTGCTTATGGTCCCTCTCAGGAGGCTGAGGTAAGGGGATCCCAAGTTTGAGGCCAGCCTGGGCAACTTAGGAAGGCCCTGTCTCAAAATTTAAAAATTAGCCAGGCACCATGGCACACACTTGTAAGCTGCTTGGAAGGCTGAGACAGGAGGATCTCAAATTTAAACCCAGCCTTAGCAATTTAGCAAGGCCCTAAGCAACTTAGTTAGACCCTGTCTCTAAATAAAATACAAAATAGGGCTAAGGATGTGCTTCAGTGGTTGAGTGTGCCCCTGAGTTCAATCCCTGGTACCCCCCTAAAATTTTTTTTAAAAGGCTGGGGACATAGTTCAGTGATAGAACAACCTTGGGTTCAATCCCCAATTCCAAAATGAAAGCCAGAAACCAATATGGGGCCAGTCTTGACAGTGAAATTGTCACTGGGTGGCCAGAAAAGTCAATTCCTGGAATCTCTTTTCTTTAGCAATAGCATGAAGTTTTGACCTAATTTTGTGGACTTAACTATTTAGACCAGGCAGTGACAGTCCCACTTTGGATTTGGAGAACAGAATAGCACACATAGTCTCTTGATCACTGCTGTTTGGTTAATCTGCATTCTCATGAGATGCAAGCTATCTTCTCCAGTGACCTGGATCAGCTTGCTTGTTATTTCCCATCAAGTTGCAAGTTATAATTTGAAAATATTGGGTTTGCTTTTAATTTTGAGAATATAAATGTACTTGTAAGAGCTATGGAGAAGCCCAGGATTTATTTCTGTTCGATTGTCTGCATTCTTGGTTATGGTTTTCCTATCACACGCTTTCGCCTCACAAGGGAAGTAGCAGCAGTTCGAAGGCTGAATTCTACACACAACCCTGAGCAGGTGATTTAAGCTCTCTGAGGACACAAGTTTCTCATCTGCCAACTGTAAATAAGGTCTACTTTCCTTCTACTCATGGGGTTGTTTAAGGGCATAAAATGGCAAAGGAGGTAAACTGGTAGGGTACATTTTGGTTTTAAATTGTCAATTTTTACCAAGAGCCTGATTCTGGCCTAAGAAAGAGAGCGTTGGGGCTTCATTGTACTCGAATTAGCTGCACCTTATCCTCACTTTAAAATTAGCCTTTCTGTTTCCTTTCATGTCTTTTGAACATCACCCTTACCCTGCAATAATAGAAGAGCTGCAGGTAGCGAGGCCAAATCTGAAATGATGGATTTTGTAGAGCCAGAACTAGCTACGTGTGAAGAGAAAAACAATCTGATTAAAACAGTTCTCATCAGGTGAAAATGACCTACAGGAATGACTTTATTGGGGTTATTTACATGTTTTTATGTAAAATAAATATGAGATATGCCATAAACTGCTAACCTGAGTGAAATTCAGGTTATTGTAGGCTTATGAAGTATTGATAATTTGGACTCATTTCTTCCCAGCTCAATGTTTTTGGGATGGGGAAGCAATGTATTTATATAATTTTGCATTAAGTAGCAATTTGTTTGGGCTGATGTCGACAGTTAAATTGATTGCAGTCTGCAGACGAGAGTGTCTGTCTTTCTCTTACCATCTGCGTACATTGTTCACCTTTTCCATCTCATCCCAAAATGTGGGGTGGTTACGTGGTTCCCAAGTGTTCCTCTCCTGACTCTGACGTGTTGTGGACCCCTAATTTATTCCACACATCAGATGCTCTTCCTTCTGTTCAGAGATGTGTTTCCTCTAATTGTAGATGGGTTTTGAAGAGAAAGCTGGTTGTAATTTAAAAGGCCAGTCTTTTCTTACAAATTCCACAATATAGTAACAAAGTGGACCGGGAAAGACTGCTTTTGTACCTTTTTGGAGTTTTCTTCAGTTTGCCCATCACTAGGTCAGCAAACTTATTCTTTAAAGGGCCACCTAATTAGTATTTCAGGTTTTGTGGGCTACACAGTCTTTGCCACCACTGAAATCAACAGTAGGCAATATGTACATGAATGAGTGTGGCTGTCCCAATATAACTTTACAAAAACAAGCACAGTTTGGCCCACAGGCTATAGTTTTCTGACCTCTGTTCTAAGATTATATAATTCCAGTGACTCAGGAGGCTGAGGCAGGAGGAAATCAAGTTTGAGGCCAGCTTCAGCAACTTAATGAGATCCTATCTCAAAATAAAAAATAAAAAGGGATTGGAGCTATAGTTTAGTGGTAAAGCACCCCTGGGTTCAATCCCCAGGAAAGGAAGGAAGGAAGGAAGGAAGGAAGGAAGGAAGGACTTAATATTTTAAATGGAATGGAGAATACTAAATTGTAAGTACCTTCAAGTCAAATCAAGGATAGATTTTTAAAAACAATAAATCCCCAGTACAGAAAGAAAGAAAGAAAGAAAGAACTTAATATTTTAAATAGAAGGGAGAATACTAAATTGTAAGTACCTTCAAGTCAAATCAAGGATAGATTTTTAAAAACAATTTTTTTTAGGAATTTACTGACAAAAGACTGTATTATTCTAGTTTTTAGTACTTCCTTACACTATATGCCTTTATAATAAACTAGGCAAAATCTTGGCATTAGACCTCGGGAATATTTGTGAGTATGCACTTTTCACAAGTAATTATTCTACCTAGTCTGCCTTTTTTTTTTTTTTTAACATTCCACTGTCAATATAAATTAATACCACTGACCTAATGCCAACTATATGCCACTCTTAGAACTGGAGACTGGATTAGAGAGAGAGCAGGGAAGGACTAGGAGAGGAAAGTTTACCTTAGATGATCCCAGAAGTCAACAGAGGTACCTTGAGAAGCCCATGCTGCTTCATTTTTAATATCTTCAATTACAGTACTTTGATTCTTAACCTTAAAAAATGCTCCTTCAACTGTCTCAAGCCATGTGGAATATCTATTACTGCTTAGGAATTTGCTGTGGTTTTTCATTGATCGTGGCCCGAGACTTTGGAATACATATTAATTTATTTGGGCAGAGAGTGCGGAAATCCACATGCAGAATAAAGTGAACTTTATGCTGAAATAGAATCTTGAAGCTTGGAATGATTAATTCTTAAAAATGAACCATCAGCATTAATACAAATTGAGTTCTAAGAAGGTATTTTGCAGTTGCTCCCTAAAGTACTGAGGTAATTTGACTGACTTCCCATTTAAAAGTAAGGGCTGTTTTTCCCCCCCCATGAACAATGTTTGTTTAGAGTCATTCGTAAATTATTAATGTGCATTCCGATGCTTCATGTTTGAAATACCAGTCCACCCTGTCCATGGGGATTTGATCTCACGCTGTAATCAGCAGAGGGTTCTGGGAAGTGAGAATAGCTGCGGTTTGCTCTTTTAAAGACCTTAAGAGACAATCAAAAAAGCGGTGGTTATGCAGGAAGTAGGCCTGCTTAGTGTTTGACAGCTGGCAGTTTCCATCTCGAGTCATATGATGCCAGGAACTTGGAAGGAACACTAAATTGTGGGAAAGTTTGGGTGGGCCTCCCCTCCTCCTAGAATGTGCTTTCAAGTGTTCCTGAAGCCCTTTTGAACAGATGTCAAAATCTCTTTGGGTTTGTTCTTACCCAGATGTTTATATTACTGAGTCTTGGGTCTGTTTTCCTCCAATAATGCACGTGTGGGGTGGCATTTGGACATCTAATGAGCTGGACTGGTCATATTGTTTTGAAGATCTCTGGCCTTGGCTGCAGGCTGCTTTCTAGTTGAGGCTCATTAGGTAAGTCACTCACCTCTGTGATTCCTCCACTGAATGGATAGGCTAGCACAGTGACCACATCACCATGTTGCTTGGTGATGATGAGGAGTGACACACCAGATTGGCATGAAGCCTTGGTGCTGTCTCTCCATTTCATAGGACATGAAGTAGCTTGAATGCAAACTGCATGGGGGAGCCAAGCGGACAGCCATGTGCAGCAGGTTGTGTTTTGATCAGGTTCATATCTGAATAACTGGAATCATGTATGTCCTTTAAGTTTCCTGGCTTGTCATCGTAAAATACTAATGATTGTACTATTTCATGTACGACATGAATGGCACATCTGGGGTTTCCCAGAGATTGTAAGATGAAGTTTCTGACAGAACGCCCCCCAGGACCCATTTGTTCAATTGTCTGGTCAGTTGCCAATTCAATAAAAGTGGGTGGAGTTTTTTTTTGTTTGTTTTTGTTTTTTTTCAGAGCTTACAAAGTCTTGAAGGCTTGAGCCTTGGAATGGGTCATGTTCTCTTGTCTCCTGCAGAATCTAAAAGTCTACATTCCCTGGGAGGTAGTACAGGACCAAGTGGAAGGCTACTTTCCCAGGGTAAGAAAGCACTGTTCTGTTCCCATCTCCTCCTACCTTTGGTATGAGCAAAGGCCACATTCTGCAAGCCTTTTACTGCTCAGGAAACATGCAGGGATGAAGGTTTTCTTACTCTCTGTCTCTGCTGACATCTCTGTCACCTGGCCTGTGCCTGCTGGGGAGAGGGCAATAGAATTAGGAATTCAGTTACCTATAGAGCTGCTGGTGGTGGTGGTAGGCATGCACCAGCCCCAGCATCACCTCACTCTTGCTACTTACCATCTTCTTCAGAGAGGTAGGAGACTTGCCCCTCCACTGATGGGGAATCTCAGATTTGCCCAAGATGCATCAGGAAATGGTAGCCCAAACTAGCCTATCTTTGACTTCACTCCTTCCTTCACTCATACTCCCAAGACTCAGCATGTCTTATCATTTCTACTTGTAAAGACACATCATGTCTGAGATCTTTACCTTGCACCATAGCTGCCCCCATTTCAGTGACTCAGCATGATGCTTCTCACCCAGATGGTGCAGAGTATTCCTAACTGATCTCTCCTCCTCCATCTTTGCCCTCTTGCACTCTCTACATAGCATTACTGTTTATAAAGTAAATAAATGCAGATATTTATATAACGCTTACTGTGTATCAGCATAGAAGGGGATATTTAGGACTAGACTTCCTGAAAAAAATTTATGAAGTGCCTTTAAAAAAGTAGTTATATGAGCTGGGAGTGTAGATCAGTGGCAGAGTATCCTGGGTGCAAATACTCAGCACCAAAAGAAAAAAAAAATAGAGCAGGTACATGGAGAAGCAAGTAGGCACTGACTCTTGCAGTGACCCAGGGCTGCATTGGTTGGTAGTGGGTACATAAGAACTGGAGGCAAAATCTTAGATCGGTGCTGATGAGAATCAGATTGTAGACTCCTGCAGGGAGATCTGCACTCGTGAAAAAGTCAGCTAGGAAAATATCTTCCCCTAAAGGGGGGAAGATATTAGTTCTTTTTTTCCTACTGAGGCCCCACCCAGTTTCCAGTTCCTAGTGGTGCAGGTAGCTGACTGCCTGAAGCCCAGAGCTCAGGATTGTCCTTTTCCCCTTTGTTCCCTGACTGGCTGTTGTACCAAACTTTTCACATACAATTAGGGAAGTGGCCTTGCACTCAGCCAATGCCAGGTAGACTCTGACTTGGATGCTTGTCAGGTTTCCAGAGTCCTTTCTACTGTGTTCACAAAGGGAGGGATTAATGTAGCAATGACATCATCTTTAATTAAAGCATAGCCATGAAATACACAAGTAACAGTGCCTATTTTAACACAAAAGAAGGTCTATAGACAAAAAATAGAATGATATAATCATGAAAATGTAAATCCACTGTGTAGGAGTCAATTAGGCTCAGAGTATGATTTAAATATCAACAGTTATCATCTGTTTGTGACATTGAAAAGTATCTTGTGATTTCGAATTGAAAGGTAGGTTCAGCCTGATCACCCAACTAATTCTGCTGTGCAAATTTTCAGAGGAAGTGAGAATTATTTGTGTATTAAGAGGAATATATAGCTCTCTGGGTTTTTTCTTTTTTCTTTCTCCTTTTCTTTTCATTCTTGCTTTTACTTTTTTCCATTTAAGCACCTGATAATAAAAATGTATCTACATAAAAGAGGAACCAAACCTTTGAGTTTGATTAGCATTTGGTGTCTAAAGAATCTAAGACCCTAAAAAATATGTGGTTGATTTCCCTTTTTCCATTACTTGGAAAGTTCCAGTGGTTGCCTACTGTGCTTCCAGAGGATGTCTTTCTTTCTTTTTCTGTATTGGGGGTGGAACAACACAGGACCTCCTCTTATGTCCCAGGCAAGTGCTCTACCTCTGAGCTACCTTCTCAGCCCTTTTCAAAAATTTATTTTGAGACAGAGTCTCACTAAGTTCCTGGAACTGGCCTTGAATTTGCAACGCTTCTGCTTCAGCTTCTGGAGTTGCTGGGATTACAAGTGTGCTTACCACCATGCCCGGCTTCAGAGGATTCTTGATGCTCCCAAGTTCTAATTCAATGGGCAGCTCCAGTCATAGGTCATGGCGGTTAGAGCCCTGCGGGGCTTGGAGATAAATTCATGTCTGCATGTGATAGGTGAGGAAACAGAAGCCAGATATTGATAGTCCAAAGACTTGCCTGAACTATAACATTGGGTCACCATGGATGCCACACACTCAGGGGGCAGAACACTTTACCTCTGCTCAGGTCAATTTAATGGAAATAATGATTAAATTTTAATAATTCTACTTCCAAAAAAGATAAAGAGGAAATGCTAGATTCATTTTTTTTTTTTAAATAACCGCATGGCTTCATGAAAAAAGGCTATCAAAGTGTTTGGATATGTACATTTTCTTTCTTTTTTTAGTTGTAGTTGGACACAATATCTTTATTTTATTTATTTATTTTTATATGGTGTTGAGGATCGAACCCAGTGCCTCGCACATGGTAGGTGAGAGCTCTACCCCTGAGCCCTGGCCCCAGCCCCCTGGATATGTACATTTTCTGCTCCTGGTGCTGGGAATGGAACCTACGGTCTCCCCCATGCTAAGCATGTGCTTAGTACTTATTTCTCAAAGGGTATGTTATTGGATTATACTATTGAATTCCAGAAAATCCTGAGTTAAAATATTTAAGTCATCTCCAACCAGCGGTTTATAGTGAAGAGATGTACTAAGCAGCAGATCTCACAGCCTGCTGACTGGGACTCCACAGGAACTTAAGGCCTTTAGTCAAGCTGTGACCATTTCCACAAAATCTCTGGTTAGGTCATTTGGAGATCTTTTTTTTCCTGATATAAAAGGAAAATTGAGTTAAAGTTGTTAAACTCTGTTGAAAGGAAGATGGGTCCTCAGTTGAAAAGCATTTTTTTTTCTAAAAAGCTTTAGAATGCTAAAAACAAAAATTCAACTGTTCAAAGTTTTACAAATGGGAAGTTACTCAGATGGAGATTATCTGGATTTTCTTCATGCCAGAGTTACTCCCTGATAGGACAAAGGTTGTTAGGAGTATATTCACATCTTTAGGACAGAAGGCCTCATTTGACTCCTGAAGTCCACCCATCAGCCTAAAAGAAGCAGCATTCATTCATCCAACCAGTAATTCTGGGGCCCTGCTATGTGCTGCCTTCTGTGAGGTGCTTGGGTTGGGGAGGCAGCTGTCACTCGTATCTTGGCTTTGGGGAGAATGCTCCCTTAGACTGGGGGAGCTCTGTCTGGCAGCACCTCTGAGATACTTCTTCCCCACCTTTTCCTCACTGTGAACCAACCCACATATACGAGTATCCCCTAGGGCTCCACCACACCTGCCCAGCTCGGAAGGTGGCCTGATTTTATTTTTTAACCCTAACCCAGTAGCAGGTGACCTATGACTTGTTCGGTACTGGGTTCTCCATAGATGTGATGAGGAAGTGGGTACCACCTTTCTGGCCATGCCCCTGATAGTTTAGGGTTCTTTAAAATTTATTATTACTTTTAAAACAAGTATTCAAAGTTGCATGAGGTAGGGGGAAATCTTCAATTCCTTCTACTTCGGAGTCTGAGGCTGGAGGATCTCAATTCAAGGTCAACCTAGAAAATTAATGAGACCTTGTGTCAAATAAGTAAGTAAGTAAGTGAGTAAATAAATAAATAAATAGCATTCTCTTGTATTTATCTCATGATTTCAGGATTAAACTGTTTTGGCTGACATCTACACTGTCATGTGTTTACAGTGGTATCACAGCATCAAAGAGTTAGGTCTGAGTTTTGTTGTTGTTGTGTGTTTCCTTGTCATGCTGGGGATCTCACTCAGGGCCTTGCACATGTTAGACCAGAGCTTTATCAATGAGCTACATCCCCAGTATTTTTTTTTTTTTTTTTTTTTTTTGTGAGACAGGGTCTCACTGACTTGCCCAGGCTGGCCTCAAATTCGTAATCCTTTGGCCTCAGCCTCTGGGATTTGTGCCACTTCCATGCTCAGTATATGTCTGGTTTTCTAACAGTGTAGATGTAATCCTGTTCATACTGATGCATGTGCTTGTCTGACTTCAAGCCAATGCTCTTTGACCTCGGAAAACTGACCTGTCTTACCCTCTATTGGCCAAGGCTTCTCTTTCTATTTATGAGTTGGGGCTAAAGTGGGTCCTGTCTTTAAGGACTTGGGAGAGGACCCCCATCCCCCAAATTGGACCCTGAACCTCAGATATTGCTAGAATTGTGTTTTTATGCTGCTTTTGGAGGCTTCCTCTGTACCTAGGCAGCCAGTGGGTCTTCTGGGGCTGGAGAACGCACTGTGGGTACATGGAAGTGGCTTTGTTGCTCTCAAATCAGAACCTGCGAGCTTTGGTAGTAATAGAAGGTGACAGCCCCCTGCGTGCTCTGATGAACTAGCCAGATCCCTCTCTGGCTGCACTTTGTCCCAAGCCTGCTGCTTTCTCTTAACTTCAAGGCCCTGTTCCCTCCAGCACAGTGCCCCCCCCCCCCACCGCAGCACACCCCAACACTCACCCAGTCATCAGAGGAATGCGCTCAGCCAGTCTCCATCTTGTCCTCAGTTTTAACTCTGAATGTTAATTTCCTGTTGAAATTGTTTCTTTATATATCACGATCAGAAATTACCGTATTTCATTAAACTTAAGACTCCGTTGGTTTTGGTTTTGTTTATTTTAGAAACTGATGTTTATTTGCTGTTAACCTTATTTCCATTTTTGGTTGTCCCTGATTTCAGAAAGCACCATTTCTTAATATACCCTTAAGAAAGAAAAATACTGTTAACTAAATGAAGCTATGTCATCAGTGATGAGATGCATTCTGATTTCAGATAAGTTTATAAGATAAACACTAGAAACAAAACAAACCAACATCCTTTTTACCATCCATCAAATCTGGGTCAGGGCTTGATTAGCTTCCACGTCCCCTCTGAGAGAATTGCTTAGGTTTTTAAAACAGCCAGGTAAGCAGGACAGTTTCCTTTTGGCCCATCATTGGCTCTCTCGGCTCCCTTCTTCCCCATGCTAGGTAAGCACTTTGAACTTCAGCACTTAACTAAATGTCTGTATAGTCTGGATTGTTAACCACAAGAGGTTTGGGCTTTTGTGTTTAAAATGCTGTAGGTTTCTTGTTCTTTCTTTCCTTTCTTTCTTTCTCTCTGTTTCTCTCTCATCCTCCTATTTTTCTTCCTCCTTCTTCCTTTACATTTTTCAAAATTAAGACATAGCTTTTGAGGCCAAAATTATCAAGGCAATTTGTAGGTATGGGGATGCAGCTTTCTGGTGACAATTTCCTGCATTGTAAGAGTGACACAAGACACAACTTAAAAAAAATTTTTTTTTAAAGAGAGAGAGAAAATTTTTAATATTTATTTTATTTTTTTAGTTTTTGGTGGACACAACATCTTTGTATGTGGTGCTGGGGATCGAACCCTGGCTGCACGCATGCCAGGCGAGCGCGCTACCGCTTGAGCCACATCCCCAGCCCAAGACACACCTTTTTTGAATAGATTCCAGTTTACCTTAGCTGAGAAGGGTAACAGGGAGCAGTAATCAGTGAAGGAAAAAGGGCAGGAATGATCCTCAAGTTCAAAGACACCTATCTTGGTTTGGTATTGCAGCTTCTCCTTGTGCAGAAATTTTGACAATCTCAGACATTATTCTTGAATATTTCTGGTGATTAAGAACGCATTGTCTAAGAAAGGAGGCTGCTTATTTTTGAGCAGCTAAAGTTATTAGACACATTGCAGCAGTTACATTTGTTATTTTTATTTTTGAAAATAATTTTATATAGTCCATTGATTTTGGAATCAGAGTAAACATAGGTTACCACAGAAACTTTGTTTCTGAGCGAAAATTTATTTTTATAATGTCTAACCATCCATGCTAATTTTTTTTCCCAGCAGAATTACCCAGCCATACAAATCTTTCAAATCCATTTCACAGCACTTACCTCTTTCCAGACTTAAAATGTCCAGTTCTTATAAGACAGGACATCAGATAGACCTGGATTCAAGTTCAACCCTGTGTTTTATTCATTGTGTTGTCTTGGGTAATGTTCTTACTTTTCTCATCTTTCAAATGGGGATGATAGTAACCTTTTCCTCCCAGAGTATTGTGAGAATCAAATTAGTTGATGCATGTGAAGCACCAACTGGTGCAATGTCTGGCAAACAGTAAGCACTCAATAAGTACCAGCATCCTTAGTCACCATGCAGTTGGGCTTTGCTCCTCCCAATCCCCCCACTCTGAAAACAAAAACATCTTCCTCTTTTTTAACTTCCTAGTTTTTGTTAATGGCAACCCAGATCTTCTAGTCTCCTAAGTTTGAATTCTTGATGTGATCTTTTGGGGAGATTTTAATCCTTCACTTGATGTCTGTGTCCAGTTAGTTATCAAGTTTTTCATTTTTCCTGATTCTCATGACCTCTCATTTTGACAATTATACATATCAAATACCTGGTTTTCTTGTCTCTCCTTTTCCAGGACAGTGTAGTAGGTGAAGCAGGGTTCAAATTCTGATTGCATTGTATTGGCAAGACATCAAAACACTCTGAGACTTTGCAGAGTATTGGCAAGACACTTTGGGACTTAGTTCCCATACATGTTGAGCATTCTTCATCAGCAAACCTGAAATCCAAAATGTTCCCAAATCCAAAAATTTTAAAGCACCAACTTGACACCACAAATGGAAATTTTCACACCTGACCTCCTTATAGGTCAAAGACAAAACACAGATGCACTAAAAATATTTGTGTATAAGTATCTTCAGGCTATGTGTACACTGTGTAGGTGAAACATAAATGAATTTCACATTTAGAGTTAGTCCCATACCCAAGATATCTTATTGTAAATATTACAGAATCTGAAAAAAATCTGAATTTGGAAATTTAGAACTCTGAAGCAGACCTTGACTCAGGCACTTCAGGTAAGGGCTGCTAAACCTGTGTCAGAATGATGCGCATCTCATGGCCACCTCTTCCTGGTGATTGTTGGGTAATGACATAGGATTGTAAAATGAATCTCCAGAGAGGCCTGGGCACACGTGAGATATTCATTAAATACCGGTTATCTCTGGTGTCACCTCCAGTTCATTTTACATAGAGAGACCACTTGAATTTATGAAACCATAGTGCCAATTACATAGTACTTTAGTTAAAAATCCACAGTGACTCCCCATGTCCTACTAAGACAGGTCTAAATTCTTCTGCCATCTGAAATATAGAGCCAAGTTGGATTGCTTGAATGCTGGCTCTATGGCTTAGACAAATCCTAGAACAACTCTGCCTTGGTTTCCTTGTCTGTGGAATGGGAGGGATGATAGTAGTACCTGCATCATAAGGTTGCGGGGTTCACTCACTGGACTGAATTATTTAGCCCACCGGAAGGACTTGCCTCCCACTGTCACACAGCGTCCCTTCCTGGCCTCATCTCTCATTGCTCATCTTTGGCTACTCTTAAGCAGATCATCTGCTCCCTCAAATCTGTGCCCCAATACTGCCTCCCTTTTGCATTAATGTTTACTGCTCAGTGAAAAAGAACCTCCCCTGTCCCCCAGGGTTCCAAACCAGTGCGGGAAGGACACCACCAATACCAGACTGTGTCGTAGTCCTTCAGCTGGGCCTGCTGATCTCAGGGCAGGAAACTGCCACAAATGGTTACCTTGTGTATGCCACTAGCTATCTCCCCTCCTCTGTCTCTTCCTTTCTCCCTTCTTACCTTCCATCTGTCTTTTGCAGTGCTAGAGATCAAACCCAGGCCTTCCCATGTGCTAGGCAAATGTTCTACTATTGAGCTTTACCCTCAGTCCTGCATGAGCTTTCTTTTTGGAGGTCTCATCTTTTTTTTTTCTTCTTGAAATGAGTTTTAACTTGTTGCACTGGCTGACCTTGAACTCTTGATCCTCCTGCCTCAGCCTCCAGAGTAGCAGGGATTGTAGCCACATGCCATCATATTCGGCTATGGAGGTCTCTTATTGCGGCTCTCTTCCCAGATTATTTCCTCTGTTGGGTTTACCTTAGTGATTGTGCATTTAGAATTTGCTTCAAAAACCTTGCATGTTGTCATGTTTCGTGTCAGACTAAATTCTTAGTTACAAACTCTCAGGTTTCTTTGGAGAGAAGAGAGAAAAAAAATTGTCTTTGGGGCATTATTTTATTTCTCTTACCAAACTGTTGAAATTGTTGGTTGACTTGTTGATTTGCCTCATTGGACAGTAAGTCCTGTGAGGGCAGGTAAAGTGCTCATCTTGCTCATGTCTGCCGCCCAACTAATACCACAGTGTCAGGCACATGATAGGCATTCAGTGCTTATTGATGAGTTGTTGGGTGGGTGATGGGTGGATAGATGGGCATTTAGATGAATGGATAAATGCATACATTGGAGCGAGACTGGAATGTGCGATGCTGTTCTTGGCATGTCCAAATTATACTTTCTTGTCTCCCTAGGGAGGAAGCCAGGTCTAGCATGAATATGACTCAATATTCCAGAGTACTCCAGGGCTACTGAGGCTGTTTAACTTTGCTGCTGATAAAGCCAAAGGAAGTTAGTTGTTAGCATTTAGAAGCTATATCTTAGCAACAACATCTTCACATTTACTTGGATTGATTCCAGCTTTATTTCCTCATTATATTTTCAGTTTTTAGTATGTATTATTTGCTCTTTGTGATATCTTCCTTACACAGGGAATATTGAAAGGGACTTGCCAACGGACCTTGAAGACATCACATATATTCTCTGAGAAGTCTATTATGGGAAACAAGAACTGGTCTCAAATCCATACATAAGGAAATAAATTTTGCAATTAAAAGAACAGCTCATATTGGCAAGAAGTGATCAGAAATAAAGTAGGAAGCACAAATGTGGAAAAAATATGCAATCATGTGGTCATAATATCAGAATTCTTTCTGGCTTTTATTCATTTTTATCCCTTTTCTTTTTTTCTCTTCCATCTATTAATACTGCTAGGAAGACCGCGTACTGCCCACAAATTTTTGGCAGACTTGAGGATAAGTTAATTAGCATTTTGGCTTCCACTATAGAGAGCAGACCCTATTCTCTTATAATGGGTGCTGTCAAGGAAGCTTTTGAAAGCGAGGGGAAAATGGCACCCACTCTGCTGTCAAGGATTTTTATGAGGGTCAAGTAGCTTTGGCAAGAATTCAGTCCAGAATGTCTTGGCTTTAACAAAGAATGCCACAGCCGCCCTTGTGACAGGTTAGATTAGCCATGAACCTGGATGCACTAAATTCTTAAGATGGTGAGAGATTGTTGCATTCTGGCACAAGAATTTCTTATATACTCCCTGCCACAATTTTTTTTTTTTTGCAAGTAAAGATTTGATGGTTTGACAGCTGTTCTTTTCTCTCTGCTGCTACTCATGACCATACGTAAAGTCACCATGAGTCAGACCACCCTGACACTTATTGGTCCACTGATATCTCAACACATAGAGAATTCCTTGGTGTTTACCAAATGTTCCAAAAGTCTATCTTCTGTAGTCCATGGATTATAGCTTATTTGTCTCTGAGAAAGTCTGAATTAATTTTCAAATTCTACCTGAGTAAATTTTAGACTAAATCACAGATAAATATTAGCATTACTCTTAATCTAAGATTAGATTTTTTTTTTTAGGTTTTTAAACATTACTTTTAATTTTTTATTACCATCAGCCACGGCATTGGGGCATTATTTTATTTCTAAAGGTGGAAGATTTAAGGAGGATGTTAAGGTGATAATTCTTAATTAATTGCAAACACATAAATACCAATCTAGTCTTCCTAAAAGCCCAGTGAAGTAATGTTATTATCATACCCATTTTACAAATAAGGACATTGAGACAGAGAGGTTAAATAACTTGCCTATGTTTTCCTGCCATATCAGTACTAGGTCTTTACTGAGGTGTCTTCCAACCCTAAGAGATTCAAATTCCTTTCTTGGATGGAGATGATAATCAGGTCAAAAGATATGGCTGAAGAAGTGTAAGACAAAGAGGTCGGAGTTGTGTTGGATGAGACTTTTAGGGGCTCATGTAACAGAAGCCATTGCTTATTTTTTGGCAGGGGTACTGGGCTTAATAACTGAGCCACATCCCCAGTCCTATTTTGTTATTTTATTTAGAAACAGAGTCTCACTGAGTTGTTTAGGGCCTCACTGTTGCTCAGGCTGGTTTTGAACCTGCAATCCTCTTGCTTCAGCCTCCTGAGCCACTGGGATTACAGGCATGCACTACTGTGCTCAGCTTCAGATAACTTATTTTTTTAAAAAAATCACAGAGCTAGGTGTGGTGGTGCACGCCTGTAACCCCAATGACTTGGGAGGTTAAGATAAGACAATTGCAAGTTCAAGGCCAGCTTCAGCAACTTAGCAAGACCTTGTCTCAAAATAAAAAATTAAGCTGGGGAGATGTAGCTCATGGATTCAACCACCAGTACCAAAAAAAAAGAGGTGATGGAGGTGCGGGGAGAATCGTGGGCTGTCTCATGCCTACCAAGGAATGAAGGAGCAGCTTCAGCTGCAAGAAGCTCAAGCAAAGGAGACTTTGGGTATTCTGTTCAGCTCAGAAGCTACATACTAGGCTCCTTGAGGCTAGAGATATGTTTATATAGTCTATACTATATATATATATATATATATATATATATATATATATATATATATACAGAGAGAGAGAGAGAGAGAGAATTTAAAAATTGATTTTCATATGAAAATTCAAATTTTCAGCTCCTAGAAAAATCAGACCTGGCAACCTTAAGCTGCATTCACCAGTGGTAATTAACTGGAGCTGCATGGTGGCTGTCCCTTCCTCAAACCCTTCCCTTTCCTGAAGCTCAGCTTCCCCACCCCCCTGCCCTATTCCATCAGAGTCAGCTTATCATCTGGCTGAGTCCATTGACGTTGCTGTTCCTTCTCTAGACCAGGGTTTCTCAACCTTGACACTGCTGACATTGTGGTCCAGATGGTTCTTTGTTGAGGAATTCTGTGTTGTGGATTGGAGAATGTTTAGCTGTGTCCTTGATCTCCCACTCACTAGATCCAATAGGACATCCTCAGTGTAACAACCAAAAATGAATCCAGAAGTTCCCCTGGGTGCAAAATTGCTCCCAAATGAAAACCATTAGGTAATATGAGGACCTAAGCCATTGGCAGATCAGTCTCCAAATCTCTCCATTATGAAATCTTGGGAATGAGAATCCATTTGGGGTCTTCTCCTCTGGCCAGGTGCCAGTGTGGCATTGGCCATCAAGAATGCCACCTCCTGCAGAAAGAGAAGCAGGATGGGCAACCCAATCAATCAGTATGTGTGGCAGGATGTGGAAAAGAGGGCAAAACAAAGCAGAGAGGCCAGGAATAACTCTATAACATTCTTCCTTTCCAAAGGTATATCTATTTGTGTCTATTTTTTCATTGTTCTTTCTGTAGTTACACACATAGTTGCCATTCTCATTCCATGGTTGAGGAAGCTGGAATTCAGAGAGAAGTTTAAATTGCTGCTTGAGTGCAGGTTGTGACTAGGTAAAGAAAGGATTAGAATGTAAGCTTTCAGGAACCCACCTCTGGGTACCCCTAAAATGGCAGCCATCTGTAACAGACACCCTGTCGACTCTGGGGAGACTGAAGAAGAAAAGCTCAACTGTCTATCATCAGACACAGCCCAGGCCTGAAAACATGAATGGCACAGTCGCTCACATTTGCAGAGCAGGTTCAGCTGGCAGGAGGCCACCCTGTCTAACTCTCACTCAGATGGTCTGGGTGTGACCCCACCATTATGGTCTCTCTGGAGTTTCAATGCACAGGAGCAATTAAGTCATTCTTATAATTTCATGTGGTACAGAGAGTCTCCAGCCAAAAATACCATGCTTGGTTCCTACTTTTAGACTTTCAGGGAACTATCCCCTCCTTTTCTCCCTATGGTTAATTTTGATTCCTTTTCTTTTTCTCTTCCTGAATGCAATGGCTAGACTTAGTCTTGTTTTACTTAGCGAGAGGGTCGAGGGGGTCACAGAACCAAAGCAAACCAGAACCCAGTCAACCTTCATTTGTCAGAAATAATGAAAATGGGAAATTGTTTGGAGGTCCTCAAATACCCAAGTTCAAAACACAAAAGGTTGTGCAGATTTATCTCTGGTGACTCTCCACAAAATGGCCACTGAAATATGGGGTGACATGGGAAGTAGCTTTATCTATATACCTATTATTTATTATCTCTGGGTCCTAGATAACCACAATAAAACCACTTTATCTTTAATGTGTAGAATTTCTTGTCTCAGAGGACTGTGAAATTAGACCTGTGTTGTTTCCTTAAATAACAACTTTTATCTAGATCTCTCCCAGATGTTTATTAACAGTCACCTCCTGGCAGTCAGATGGCATATACTCATGTGCACCCAATGTCTCAGTCTACATGTGTACCATCATTTAGGTTATAAATCAAGAACTAGGCCTGGGGTTGTGGCTGAGTGGTGGAGTGCTTGCCTCACACATGTAAGGCACTGGGTTCGATCCTCCAGCACCACATAAAAATAAATAAACAAAATAAAGACATTGTGTCCATCTATAACTAAAAAAATTTTTAGAAAGAACTAAATGATATGAATTCTAGTTAGAACATTTATTATTATTATTATTATTATTATTATTATTATTATTGCCACGAAGGATTGAACTCTAGTTCTTGTGCAGGCTAGGCAAATGCTCTACAATAGAGCTACATTTTCAGCCCTTTTTTCTTTACTTTTATTTTGAAATGAGGTCTCACTGAGTTGCTTAGGCTGGCCTTGAACTTGGAATTCTTTTGCCTCAGTTTCCTGATTAGCTGGGATTAAAGGCATGTACCATCATGCCCAGCTAATTAGAATTTTTTTCCAGTATGAATAGCTATCATAAGCTTTTTAAATATGTCTTCTCACTAGAGCAATGGGTTTTCAAAACCTTTTGCCTGCATCCGAGCCACCTGGATGACTTGCTGACACACAGATTGCTGGGTTTCACCCCCATACCCAGATCATCTCTTTGAGCAGGTCTGGGGTGAGGCCAGAGACTCTGCATTTCTAACAGGATTTCAGATGTTTTCTACTGCTAATGCTCCATTTTTTGTCATCAAGAATAGTCAAGAATGGTGCTTTAGGGCTAAGGATGTAGTGTATTGGTAAAGTGCTTACCTAGCCTGTGTGAGGCCCCTGGGTTCCATCCCCAGCCCACAAAAATAAACGGACAAAAAAGAGGGGTGGTTCTAAGTATCAGGTTTTCCCCAGCAGTAGTGATGATTAGCTCTTTCTACTTCTGTGCCCTTCTTCCTATTGTCCCTGGGAAAGTCCCCTCTCTTCCCATTGGCTGACAAAGTCAGCTGTATCCTCTCGGCCCAGCCTAAGTCTCCATTTCCCCACAGAGACTTTCCTGATCAGTCAACAGAGATCATTTCCTTCTCTGAACTCTTGCAACTTTTAAACACTAACATTTAATCCTCTATGTGTTTCATGTACAGAGTGATGCATGTTAGTCCTTTCCCCAACTAGAACAGATAAATTTGATAAGTGAAAATGAGCCTGCTTTATTAGGCCACCCACATCAGTGGATTCAACCAACTACAGGTTGAAAATATTCAGGAAAAAAAACTGCATCTGTACTGAACATGTACAGATTCCTTCTTGTCATTACAACACAGCAGAACAACCATTTAGCATTGTGCTTACATTGTATTAGGTATTATGGGAAATCTAGAGATGAATTAAATTATTCAGGAGGATGTGCACAAGTTATATGCAAACATATCATTTTATATAAAGGATTTGAACAACTGTGCATTTTGGTGTCCTCAAGGGGTCTGGGAACCAATCCCCTGTGGAAATAAGGGATGCCTATATACTCTTCCAAATGTCCTTGAACCTGGCACAGAGCTAAGCACATTGTAGATAACTCAATAATTTATTGAATGATGAAGATTCAAATTGAATTCAGAGTGGAAGTAGAGTGCTCACGTGCCACCAACTGATGTAGCCATTGTGTAGTACCTGATAGATCTGCCACACTATGCTTCTGATATGATAACTTCTGTGGTTTCTGTACCCAAAGCCAACGATCCTTCAGCCCGTCTCAGTATTACCTGGACTTTGGTCCTCCAGGCTTGCTCAGTATGAGAGACACTCAGCCCTAATCTCAGGGTCACCTTGACAGTGGTCTCTGTCACCATGCCTGCTGTCTATTATTGTGAGAATCAGTTCCTGGACTGTGGGCAGAGTGATGGCTGGAGGTCAGTGTTCAAGGAGAGAGTTGGAGGGCGAGAGTGAGGAGAATTATGCTGAGAGTGTCTGTTGGGGCCCTTGACATGACATACAAGGAGCCTGAACTTGGTCCTATAGAAAGGGGAGCATTGGTTTGTTTGTTTGTTTGTTATTTGATACTGGAGATGAACTAGGAACACTGCACCACTGTGATAACTTCCCAGCCCTTTTTATTTTTTATTTTTGAGGGTTTTTAAAAATTTTTTTATTTTCAAAGTTGTCCAGGCTGGCCTCAAACTTGAAATCCTCCTGCCTCAACCTCCTAAATCGCTGGGTTTACAGGCTTATGCTACTGCACCCAGAGAAAGGGGAGGGCTTTTTAAAAGGAGATGACAAAATCAGGTTTGTTCTGGAGGCCACTGGCTTCTTGTGGAGTAATCTAAATCACCAAAGGCAAATTTTTGAAGCAGAGGAACTGTGATTCAAAGACCTTTTTCTTCGTTGGTCAGCTCTTCCTACCTTTTTTTAGATTATTGTATTAGATTTCCAAGGCTGTTGTAGTAAATTACCACTTGGTGGCTTCAAACAGCAGAACTTGATGCTCTCTCAGTTCTGGAGACCAAACTCTAAGATCCAGGTTTTGCAGGGCCATGCATCTCTGAAGGCTCTGCCCCTCGCTTAGCTGCAGGTGATGACAGCTGCCCTTGGCACACAGACAGATCACACCAGCCTCTGCCCATGTCATCATGGGGTCCTCTCCTTGCTATGGCCTTCTTGTATGCTTGTCTCTGTGTCCCTTTCATGAGGACAACAGTATATTGAATTAGGGGCCACCCTGATGATCTCAACATGATTTCATCTGTAAAGACCCTATTTCCAAATAGGGTGACACCCACAGGTGCTGGGGGTTAGAACACGGCTGCACTCCTGACAGACATACTTGACTACACCTTGTTACGTTAGGCTTGGGCTTGCTGCCACCCTCAAGCGGCTTGGGTGGCCTGTGTGATGTGTTCTTGGGGAGGTTCAGGAGCACCTCCTCCTGGAGTATTCTTGTGGCTCGTTTAAGTAACTATGAGGAGAGGGTGCACAGAACCAAAGCAGCAGGCAGTGGGAACCCGCCAAAGAGATCAGTAAAGATGGCTATTGTCAGTGAGAGATAAAGAGGCCATAACCTATTATGTCCCACCGTCCTCTATATAGGTCACTTATAAAAACCTATAAAATGTTACAGAAATCTATAAAGTTGCTCAATTTAAGTTTTTATTGGTGTCTTATATAAAGGACAATGGGACATAATAGGTTAAGTAAGATGGTGGTGGTGAGAATAGGGAGCCTGGGTCTACAGTTGAAGAACAGGTCTACAGCAGAACAGATAGGATCAGATGGGAGGAGAAGGACTCCAGAGTGATTCTTAGCCTATTTATAAATGTGTGTGTAGGAATGTAATATCTATCTGTATGTGTGTTGTACATATTTTTGGAAAGATAAACAAGGCCTGATAGACAACCTTCTTCCTAATTAACTTGAATTATGCTGCATTGTGCTGGAAAGCAGAATAACAAAGTGGAAATGATATGGAAGAAATTGAAGAATAGCCTTGCAAATCTATGTAAGAAAAGACATTTTAAAAGGAAATTGAAAAAGTCACAGATTTTGGCTGGCAGCCCCCCAGTGAAGGGTTCTTTAAAGGGAGCACAAGTGTCAAAGGAAACAACAACCATCAGACAGCAGAGTTGGGACACAGCCTACAGGTAGCCCTGCCGCTGTCTGGCCTGGGAATGGTGCTGCCTGACCCCCGGAGCCTCAGGAGTCCTCAATGAGCCTGAGGTGCCTGGTCTTGGCATCGCCATCATCATCTTAGCTCACCCTTCAGTTACACTTAGTCAGTAGCTTTTGCATCCATTATTTATATGGTTTGCAAATCTAAATCAATGGAAAATCCAGGTCGATGGGTCGGAAAACCCTTAATTCAAGTCCTGTTTTGTTTTTAAGGAGTGCAGTGTTGGACAAGACTTTTCTCTTCTCAAAGCTTCATTTTCTTACCAGTACATGGAACACCAACACCATTCTTAAAGGATTTTTGTGAGGCTAAACAGCAATTGATGAATGGAAAATGCTCGGCTCACAGCTCCTGTATAGTACAAAGACGTTCTCTTTCCATCTCCCTTTCTGTCTTTGTTCTCTTGGTTCTAAGTTTTCTAACTGAGGCCCAGAGTTCTTTCTGCCATTCCTGCCTCTTGGGAATAAAACATCAATAAATAAAAATAGATAAATTGTAAACAAATTTCTCTAAAGGATTAAAAAAAAAAACTCATTGGATAATGACAAATTGCATACTCACCCAAAGGGCTAAATTAACAGTCTTGTAGAAGGTATAAGAACAAAGGTAAAAAGGAAATATCAGAATTATAATCAGGATTGACATAGCTCAAATTTGGGAGGCAGAACTAGTATTTGAACTGGCTCATCCCGTGGCCCTGCTTGCTCTCCTTCTGATGGAAAACGGCTCTGCAGAACCTCATCCTCCCAGGAGCCTAGGTGTTGATGCAGCTGCCTTGGAATTGGCCAGTGAGCCACACTCAAGCACTACTGGAGTGTTTGGAGAATGGCTGTCGCCCAGGCCTCATTGGCAGCTCCCTTGGGTGACATCCACTTGGACTTATTTTGACTCCGAAGTTAGAAAGCAGTGGCCTACATTTTTAGCTAAATAAAAGCTAGAAGGGATGATCTCGTTAGGCCTGCCCCCACCACCCTGCTTTCCCAGTGCCCCTCTTATCTGCTTACAGCCCATCCTGAAATCCCTGACCAGCAGTTCCATTTTGGAGACGGTCCCACAGAAAGGTTAGCTCAGGGGTGCAAAGATCCAGGTACAGGAAGGCCTGCTGCAACAGGAGAGGGAAACCACGAAAATAACCCAAAGGGCCTTTCACAGGGGATGTTAGATGAATGACACCTTGAGCAAGTGACTCACACCCTCAGCTCCTTGTTTGTGACATGTAAATTACTAATAACCAGCCTGACTACAAGGACCTTGGCATGATGAGTATGATTGCACTTGTAAATTGCAAATGTAAGGGATACAGCAGTCAACAGTGGAAAAAGTCCTTGGAGGCCTTTTACAGATAAAGGCATTTGATGTATTTAAACCCTTGGCACTCGCAAATTTAACTGTTAAGGTTTTGCCAACCTGTGGAGCAACTCCTTTGCAATTTGCAGTTAAGCCAAGGCATATATTTTCTTCCATCCACAAATGAATATATCACGTGAGAATGAGGAGTGAACAGATGAGGTCGTAACATCAAATATGATTGCGTTGTAGTCTTTTAAGAGCTCATTAAAAAAGACATTTGTTCTGTATCTTTTTTGCCCCTATCAGTAGGCTGGGGAACACATAAGACAAGAAGGTAAAAACTAGAAATGGAACTGGAAAGACATAAACATATTAATAAAGCAATTAGCATAGCAATAATTAATAATGGGCATTACTGGGAATCGAAGACTAACAAAAAGCAAAGGTATTCAAGTAAGCAAAGATGTTGTGTGCCTATGTTCATATATGAACACATGACCAAGGTAACTCCACATCATGTACAGACATGGGAAGTTTTATTCTATTCATATATATATATATATATATATATATATATATATATATATATATATATATATATATATGATATGTCAAAATACATTCTACTGTCATGTATAAATAAAAGTACAAATAAAAAAATTTTAAAAAAAGATGTTTAAGTCTAATGCTGGGACAATTGGGGTTAAATTTAATTTTACCATATTTAAATGGAAAAATTCCCTCCTAAGACTATACAGGGAGTTATGAGGGAGTTTTATTGACTGCAATCTATAGTGGTCTGTGCCTATTTCTCTTCCACCAAACATCCTGGATATACACAGTCCAGGGCTGGAATGGAGCTTTGCAGTTTTCTGAGTGCAGGTTGCTTCCCATTTTTTCTGCTCTGCTCCCCTAGGTTGCAGCCCCTGTCCTATAGGCTTGTGATGGAGCTCTGGCACTGCCTTCTAATTTTGAGTAGAGGAGGGGGAAGGAGGGCCACATCTCTTCTTCCCTTTATGATGTGTCCTCCAACTATGAACACACCCCTTCCAGTTACATCAGCTGGCCACGCCTAGCTGCAGGAGTGCCTGGGAATGGATTCTTTATTCTGATCAGCCAGATGCCCAAGAAAAAGCCAGAGATTGAATAACACAAGGACAGGAAGCACAGTTCACAGGTCAATCTCTGGTGCCCATGAGCCAGCTGTTAGACAGGAGGGAATCTGAATAGAGGAAGAGACAAGAGGAGACAAGAAGATTGTGACTCAGAGCTTATCTCATCTGTTAGAGAGTTTGGAGGGCAGTTTAGTGCTGGTTGTGTTTGGGGTTGTACTAAGTAAAGGTTTTATTTAAATTATTGTGGAATGATCTTCCTTGACTCTCTGTTAGGTAGGAAGGCTGTCATCTGAGTAAGGAAAAAGTAAGTCCTGACATCCAGGAGCTGGTTGGTCTGACCCCGCTGTCTGGCAGTGTTGCCTGGAGCTGGCCCAGTGCTCACAGCTGGGCTGTGTTATCCTCCTGTGTTCCATTAACAACCTCTTAGAACACCAACCTCAGGCAAGGTCACTCCAAAATCATGGCAAAGAGACAAAACAAGGCCACTGAAAAATTCCGTGTGAGCACAGACAAAATGAGTTTCTCTTACAAGCCACCAAACACTAAGCATCTTCTCACTTAGAGGTATGAGTGGTCACTGCTTCTCTACCATATGGCTCTATTGACTCCAGTCATCTCTCCCTATTGATAAGATTTATTAAGATAACAGTCAAAGAATTGCCTCACTTTCCGACAACACTCAATCTAGAGCAAACCCCTTTTCTCCAAATTCACTCAAATCCTAGGCTTTAATGTCTTCCTACTGAGGAGGCTTCGTGGATCCCACCGTGGTGCCCATTCTCCCTCACTGCTGTAGGAATACTGTACACAGCTGGCTCAGCTCTGGGTGTTCTTGGTGGTCTTTGCTGGAAGACATGAGTTTGTTGTGTAGTGGAAGGACAATGCTATTCCATACCTTCAGAAAATCTGACTTTATTTGGTGACCTCAAGGCTACCTTGGGCCAGCTTCTTAATTTCTAAGAGCTTCATTTTCCTGCTGTAAAATTGGGATGTTAATATCAGCTTCACAGGTTTGTGAAGATGAAATGAAACTATACAAATGAAAGTGCTTTTGCAAATTATAAGAAATTGTAGGCATTTTAATTTTGTTTATGAAGGAAGAATAATGACAAGTTCTATTTTTCTATGATTTCATTCAGGGTAAAGTCAATTTATAGATTAATGTACATCACCACATAGTTTGACATTCTTAATCCCCACTTACCTGTACCTGGAAGAATAATGTGGACTGAGAATTTGATCCCTGGGTATTTCTATCCCAACCAGGTTTCTGGCTAAGGATGCCACAGAGGGTAGTCTAAACAGAGTCTCCTGAAAACTTGGTACAACGTTCATTTGAAAAGAGAAAACAAAACAAAACAAAAAGGCAAAAGTGCCATGGTGGTTCATTTTGTGTCATCTGAATAATTAGAAGAGAGCCCTTTTTCCTAATAGCACTCATAAAAACTTCCCTGAGCTTCAGGAATCTAAAGGGAAACTATAGAACCAAGACATAGTTCAGCTCTAGGTGTTTCCAGGCTCACCTAAGCTTTGTGAAGAGGTGGAAAGGGGAGACCTGAAACTGTAAAGAACCCAGCTCTGCCCTTCGCTTGTATGTTACCTTGGCCAATTTCTTGACCTTCACTTTCCTTGTGTGGAAATGAAAATTAGATGCTTGCCCTGCAACTCCTTCAGGCATCACTCCAGTAGGATAATGTGGGTGAAAACTTAACTGTGAAGGGTTGTATATCCAGTAGAGGGTCCATTCTCTGCCTATTGTTGGGTTGATTTTATCAGGAGAGGGTCCCTGCACGTTGGTTCAGAATAACAAGCATCTTTTAATTTTCTTTACTTTTTTATTTGTTCTTTTTAGTTATACATGACCGTAGAGTGTATTTTGACATATTATACATACATGAAGTATAACTTCCCAGTCTTGTGGTTGTACATCATGTGGAGTTACACTGGTCGTGTATTCATACATGAACATTGGAGAGTATGTCCGATTCAGTCGACTGTCTTTCCTATTCCCATCTCCCTCCCTTCCAACAAGCAGCTTTTGAGCACTGACTTTCACTGCTACTCCTGTGAGCCGTACAGAGGGTCAAATCAGAGCACAGTCACGCCTCTGAGCCACTACTCAGAGACACAACGTGGCTGTGGGCTTACACTGTTTATTCCAACGGGAAACCTGGAAGGCACTGCTGCCTCTTGCTTTGGGATTTCACGTGATTTTATAAAGTTTGGCAGCTGATTCTGCTAATCAAATTTAGACTTGATTGGTGACTGGAATTGAAGGAAGGCATGTTCATTGGAACACACCCACCAAGCTGGATGTTTTCTAAAAGTCCAGCCAGGGCATCACATTTTCTTGTTTGGGAATCAGTTGACATGGTAGGTAGCTTGGAGTAAATCTAAGGGGAATTTTATCAGACTGCAACTGTGAGTTTCCTTTCTGCACTTTAGAGAAGCCCTGGTCCAACAGATCAAATTCATAGGTGCCCTGGATACCATGTCTTCCTCTCTTGAACAGAACTGGAGATATCCTGCACAATCCTTAAATTCTAATACTATTCTTAGATTTTAAGCTGGCAAGAATCTGTTATTTACTTTTAATAACTTGCCTTTTATATATCTTTTTAGAGTTTAATGTAGTGTTCCAGGGCTTATAGTGCACTTTGATGAACCTCCGAGGAGTACAAAGCACTGTGCTAGATGGTTCAGAAAAAAAGAGTTTCTTCTGTCCAAGTGCATGCAGGGCCCATTCAGGGAACCAGTCATGTCATTTCTAATTAATGTCAAGACAGAATGTTAAATCCAGCATAGAGACAGGTTCCAGGCATAGCATCTCTCTCTTAAAGGAGGTAATGACACCCTTGGCATGGATGGGAAACGTGAGACCAACTGGTCTTAAGTGACTGTTGTGGCCACTCAGCTAAGGGGTTTTGACGTCCCAATATCAATCTTTTGCCCCCTTGCACAAGCCTCTCACTCTTCTCTCATCAGTGTTCTTTTTGCTTTTTTTGGTACCAGAGATTGAACCCAGGGGTGCTTAACCACTGAGCCACATCCCTGCTCTTTTTAATATTTTCTCTAGAGACAGGGTCTTGATAAGTGCTTAGAGCCTCACTAAGTTGCTGAGGCTGGCTTTGAATTCCTGATCCTCCTACCTCAGCCTCCTGAGCCTCTGGGATTTCAGGTGTGCACCACCGTGTGTGCCTCTTGTCAGTGTTCTTTTGTAGCACGTTTCTACATCGAGACAGTCGATTAATTTTCATGATTATGTAGACGCTGTATTTTGGGTAGCTTGTTCTCTCAAGATATTTTGGAAAGTGCCTTAGTTATCTGGACATGTCCCTCTATCATTCTTCACTAGCTGGCTGCTCTCCACATTGTGCGCTGGTCTCGGTGAGCTTGATCAAGGTGTACTAGCTCAGACTGTTCCCCTTCACCTCTTCCCACACCTGATGCTCATGATGGCTGGGACCTTGCTAGCTAGGACTTTGGCCAAATCCTGTGCTGACTTATTATCTCCAATGGGGCATTCCTTTTGCCAGGTGGTGAACACGCCTATCTTTATTGAGTTTTGCTTCATTATTTTAGAAATGTTTCTGAAGATGGGAGAAGACAAGTTATTTAAAGCACATAGCAATTGGCATGAAGGGTATACATTAGGAGAAACTAACAAAATCAAATAGTAGCCCAGATTGTCTCTAGATGTTATCAAAATATCCCATTTATATGCACCTCAGGGTTGACTTTCTGGTCCCTACCAATGCTGTGAGCATGGAAACAAAGGACAAAGAGTAAATCCTCTGGGCCTCCCAGCCACTAAGGGGTAGGAATTTGAGCCCACTCCTCAGGCTCCTGTCCTAAGCCTTTCCTCTCTGCCAGGTCATGGAGGAATGGGAATTTAGCAATAATAAAGCTGTCTGCAGTAGTGAGAAAAGTGGTTGCTACTGCCTTGATTCCTCCCAGCATCCAAGAGAATCTTCTCAGTTATATATAATAGCCTCCAGGCTCCAGACCAGAGACACTCTGAGGGTCTTAAGTGCTTCCACCTCAGGCTTGCTACTGCTGATAAAATAAGCCTGGGGGGTGGGGAATGAGCCATCTCAAAAGAAGGCTGCCCATCAGGGCTGTGGGAGGATGAGGATGCTACCTGCTCCCGAAATGGGGTAACATTTCCTGGGAATGAGGAAAATTCCTGAGGAAAGAGGAAGGGAACTGATGACCACAAGTTTCCATGTTATAAATGGGAGAATTGATCTCTTTTAAAAGTGCTTGCATGTAAATGTATGTTACAGTTGCTGAATCCACGTTTTCCCTCAAAGAGGAAAAGAGGATGCTTCCTGGGCTGTGGATATGTTAACTAATGTAGGGGTTTTTTGTTTGTTTTTAAGTTTTTCTTTCTTTCTTTCTTTTTTTTTTTTTTTTTTTTTGGTAATTGTAGATGGGCAACTTGATTTTATTTTATGTTTATTTATTTATTTATTTATTTTTATGTGGTGCTGAGGATCGAACCCAGTATCTCACATGTGTTAGGCAAACACTCTGCCACTGAGCTACAGCCCCAGTCCTGTAGGTTGTTAACTAAAGAAGCATTTTAAATAAATCTTAAAGACTCATAGGCTGGCAAAGCAAAAAAAAAAAAAAAAATTAAAGTATGAAATAAGCCCCTCCCCCAATGAGTTTGTGTCCAGTACTCTTGTTATGATTAAGATTTTATCATGGGCTGGGGATGTGGCTCAAGCGGTAGCACACTCGCCTGGCATGCATGCGGCCTGGGTTCGATCCTCAGCACCACATACCAACAAAGATGTTGTGTCCACCGAGAACTAAAAAAAAATAAATATTGAAAAATTCTCTCCCTCTCTCTCCCTTCTCTCTTTAAAAAAAAAAAAATTATCACTAAGATATCCTCTCAGAACCAGTCTATAGGCCCTTACGAAGCCCTGCCGGAATTCTTCATCATCATGCCTCCTCCACCCAGACAGAGAAGGGAATGATGGGAATTTCTTTTAAAAAATTAGAACTCTCTGGAAGATTCTTAACTAGGTGGGCACAGGCATCTAGATCAGTGTAGCAGCTCATTGTCTTCAATCAGCCTTCAGCTTCCTTTTATATCATGTGGCCCACTTCCAGATTTCAGAGTGTGACGGCATCGGGGCAGAGTCACTTCCTCTGTGATGAAGTCCAAGGGTGTGAGTGCAGGCGGGGGAGGCTGGGTGCCTGAAGACGTTAGTGGGGACTGTGAGGTGGTTCTAAGCCTGCGGGAGCCGGCATCTTTGTTAGGAGAGGGGATGGCCTTCAGTGCGTGCCAGGCAGTCAAAGCCACTGGGACAGGAATGTCCTGACCATCCCCTGCCTTTTTCTGGAGACTGGCCTTGCCAGATGTACTGGTTGGGAAGAACTGCCCTATATTTCCCCCTAGAATTCCAGAGGACCCAAAGCCCTGGCATTTAACACTTAGCACTTACTGGTACAGGAAAACTGTGGCTCAAGTGCCTTTTAACTTCTCAGTGGCAACAAAGTATAGCTTACGGAGATCTTGTGTTGCATTAAAGATTTAAGGATTCCAGTTAAGATATTTAAAACCTTTTGCAGGGTGAGAGGGAGATGGTATCACATACCTTGCACCAAATTTCTGCACCTTGCAGCTGGCCATTGAGATTTTTTAAAAGACAACTTTTGAGTAAGAAGAAGGAGAAAAGATTGTTAGAGAAAATTTAATAAACCTAAGTGGCATAAAAGGTGATTGGAGTTGATGATTGTCAGCTTGGGCTGGTGTTTCTGAAATGAAATTAACTAGGGGTTCCTTAAATCAGGTCATCAGGTTAGCATTCAGTTGTCCTGAAAGATCATTGATTTGTGTGAACTCAGCTTCTCAGATTACCTGGTGACCAGGAATAATATTTCACGATTAGGTGACAATTGCATTTGTCTTTTCTTTTATGGTAGACACTGGCTAATTCCATATTTTTGTATGATGGAAAAATTGAGTCTCATGGTTAAAAAAAAAACACATTTTCCACAATGGAACTGTAAATGCAGATTAGAATAATTTGTGAACCTTTGTATCTTAAAAACAAAACAGCAGCAGCAGCAATGCTAGGCCTAGCACAGGTTTTGTTGACCGGGTTAAATGATTGAATCAGTGAATGACTAAGTAAAAAACATAGGATGTGGTTCAGAGAAAAGACCACAAGAGCACAGTTGTTGTTACAAGAATACAATCCCTGAAATTACTATTATCGCCAATTCCTGTTTATGAATCAGGAATTTTGGAGTACACGAGCGATAATTTGTATCTCATTACTTTAGTTCAGGAAGGAAAAAAAAATGACTTCTAAATGTTGAACTTTTCACCTAAAAAGTCTAAAACCTTCATTTCTTCAGTGCTGCTTCAGTAGCATCTGGATTTGTTTTTGTCACTAGGGATCAAACCCAGGGCTTCGAACATGCCAGTTAGGCTCTCCACCACTGAGCTACACCCCAGCCCAGCAGTAGCTATTGAAATCACTAACCTACGTGCATACTTTTCAGAAATGGGCTCCAGGCTTGTAAAATATAATATCGATGGTGTGAAAAGAATCTTTGGTCTCTGAATAAGCTTACTAGTCCTCATGTCTGAGAATTTACTGTAGAGACGGCTTCTTCCTAAAGTTCTGTCTCCCTGTTCTAGCAGTGGACATGGTGGTTCTTATCTAACAAAGTCCTCTGGAAAAATTATTTCCACACAATAATTTTGAGCAAAAAGACAATACTTGATGACTATGCCAGGAGGTAGCAAATTCCCTTGAGGGAACAGGAATGGCTGGAATGTGAGGTTGAGCTGAGAGACTTCCTGCTGTGGCTCAAGAACAGGTGTGGGTAACCTCTCTGAACGGACTGAGGAGACTTCTCCTTTTCATTCAAGTTGCTCTTTTCTCCTGTCCCCTTGTCCTCTCCTGGCTTTAAGCAATCTGGTCCCAAAAACTTCCTCTACCTCCACCTTTTAAAATAGATACTCACTCAACAGCACTGTAGCTAAGGGAGAGAGGAGGAACAGGATGGGAGCAGAGGTGAGCCCCAGGCAGGCTGATGGAGGATACTAGAGATAAACGTCTCACACATTATAGCTTTGCATATGGGGAGAGCTGATTTCCTTGCAGACTTCTTTCCAAGATGCTATCTGGGCCATTAAGAAACACCCTTGACTCATAATTCCATAATTCATAATTCATAATTTTCAGTTCAGCTTCTGTAGGGCCTTATTTCACACCCTGTGGAGGTGGAAAATGGCCTTACAGGAGCATAGCTGTCCAGCAACCTCAGCCTCTCAGGGACCCAGCAGGCTGTGAGGAAATCAGCTACCAGGTCTCTATGAAGCCCACGTATGTGTTCCATAGCCCTGTCTGTCTGAAAAATTCAACTCCTGCATATAATGCATTCCCCTAGAATGCCAAGTGACCGATTTTAAATGTAAAATTTATCAAAGTCAGTTGCCAGAGTTTGGGGAACAGGATATTTACATAGTCTTAAAGTATCTCCCCACAAATCGTTTGGCAGGAAAAATAGAAATTATACAGTGGAGACAGTGGCCAAGACTTAACCAAGTGATAAAAATGAATATCACCAACAAACATCATGTACCTCTAGATGTGATACCCTGAGAAGGACACTAAATTACTTGCCTAGAATTCAAGCCCAAATGCAAAAGCTGAATCTAATTATGACAAAAGAGCAGAGAAACCCAAATGGAGGGAAATTCTATAAAATAACTGGCCTGAATTCTTTAAAGTGTCAACATCAACATCATAAAATACAAAGGAAAGTTGAGGAGCTGTTATAAATTAAAGGAGACTAAAGAAATCTGACAAGTAAATGCCATAAATACATGATCCCGCACAGGGGGAAAAAAAAGATTTTCACAAAGGATGTTACTAGGAAAATTGAAATTGGAATATTGACTTGCATAAAAGGTATCACATCAACGTTCAATTTCCTGGCATTGTTAACTCTATAATGGTTAGCAGAAAATTCCCTTCTCAGGAAAATGTAAGCTGAAGCATTAAGGAGTAAAAGGACACAACGTATATGACCTATTTTCAAATGTTTTAGGGGGAAAAAATACCCAATTATGTGTATGTACATGTATATGCATGTGTATGGGGAGATATGTATGTAAATGGTGGGGAGGAAGCAAATAAGACAAAATATCACAAACTGGTAACAGTATAAGAATTCTTTGCATACTTTGCTAACTTTTCTGTAATTTTGAAATTATTTCAAAATGCTAAAATCTTCCAATACCTTCATTATCCTGCACTCAAAAACAAACACCATCCCTTCCCATTACCACTCTGCCACCAGTTGTCATCTGTTTCCTAGGCTGGGTCCTCTATCAAACTGAAAGACTGGGCAAGGGGTCTCCTTCCGTCCCCTCTCTGTTCCCCGCCCCTACTCTTAAGTCAAGCCAGCGCCAGCTGGTGCCTGCAGAGAGTGCCAACCAGCAAGTCCTGACTCTATTTTGGAGGGTGATGGGCACTGGGAACCGCTAGGCAATCCAGCTGTTTTGTCCTGGTGTTTAGTGTTGCCAGTTCAGAGGAGCCCGTCTCTGCCTTGCAGAGCCAAGAATTCGCTCAGCAACACCAATGGTGGCCGCAAATTGAGGTCAGTAGGAAAACAGATCTGTTTTGGGTTGTGATGCCGCACACACAATATGATGAGTGAACAGAAAAGAATGCCCCCAGTGAGGGGACAGCCGCACACCCTGGGTTTGGTTCTGAATATCCTCGCAATGCCCAGCATAGAAAACAGGAAACATCAGTTAAAATGGGAAACGCTGCGGGCTGAATTACTGTAATTCCCGCTCTTACTTAGAAGTTGGCATGGGCCCTTCATCCACAGTGGGACGCCTCTTGCCTTCCTATGCCTTGATAATTTTGCCCTTTCTTTAGGGTGGTGCCTTACCAAGCTGAGGCTTTTAGGCTGGAATTGCTACCTTTAAGTATGCCTAGAAATTGTGTTCTTAAAGGGCTGTTTGTTTTTTCCCTGTCTCTAGGTTAAAAGCAGTCTAGCTCCACTGCTAGTTCTGATTCCCTCCTCCTGCCCCCTCTTTATTTCTAAGTAGGCGAGATTGAGCACACAGAGAGACTCACAGCCCAGCCTAATAATAACCCAGCAATAAGTGACATAGCCATTATCATGCTAGATGGGTAAACAGAGGTACGTCCTCCAAAACAGACCAGCGCAACTAGGAACTTGCTCTTCAATCCTCCCCTATCTCCACCCCTCTCTTAGGGAATTTTTCTAGCCCTTCCTAGCTATAAAATTGAGATAATTATGCCTGTTCTCTGCCTTCCTTGCAAAGTTGTTTTAGGACTCTCCAGGAATGATTAATGGCTAAGTAGCAAGACACCAGGAGCAATACACAAAGGCGAGATCGTGTTATTCTCTTACTGGATGGGGATCTGACTACAGTAGTCTGGGCCCTTCCCTTTGGAAGGAAGACAGTTTTTTTTCTGTGTGACCTGGGCTGCACCCTCTGATGGAGATTCCATCTTGGCTGCCTGTTTCCTGTCCCTGGTGCCAAGTCCTCAGCCAGGCCTTGCTGGCCCTCCTTCCCAGGCTCTATTTTTCCTATTTAACCTGGGCTATGATTTTTTCCACACATAGTGTTCTTTCCTAGTTCAGGTGGTCTTTTGGGGGCTCTCACTTGGAGTAGAGGTCCATGCAGACACAAGCAATGTTATTATTAGTTTCTCATTTGTGCCTTTGCTTTCCTTGTTTCTCTCAAGAATGCCTGTTTTCCTCCTTTTTCCCAATTCATTTTAACATCAGTTATTATTTCAATCCTAAATGCAAATCTGATCTCCTTGAAGCCTCCTAGGATGACTCAAGCCTTTGTGATTTTTTTTTCATTCATTGCTTCACTGAACAGACACCGAACAGACAAAGCTATTTATGTGCATGGTTCTTTATTAGAACCAGGAGAGTACAGAGTCAAGGCAAATCCCGCTCTCAAGTGACTTACAGTGGAGAAAGGGAGAAGGGAGGTATAAACAATTGGTGCAGCACAGAAAGAGAGCAGGCAAGACCTCCTATAATTTCTTGGAACTCATAGGAATCAAAGTGGTAGTATCTGTATTGAATCTTCCAGGATAGAGTAGATTTGAACACACAGAACATTCAGTCCGCCCAGCAGGAACATCATGGGCCAAGATGCAGTGGTAGAAGGCGGCATTTGGACTCCCAGGTGGGTTGGTAGCAGGAGCATTAGCAAAGAGCTGGGCTTTGAACACCAGGCTGAGGAATTCCAACTGCACTCACCTGCACTCACCTGCCCTGCGAGGTTCTCCTGAGGGTAAGAAAAGCCCTCTGTCTCTGGATGAGCCAAAGCCTTTGCTGTTTGGGGCCTGGGAAGCCTGTTCGCTTCTTCAAATTCCTGACTGATGTTGAAAACTGGGATTGAGAAGGCAAATCCCAGAACATCTTGTGTAGTATGGCATGACTAGATCAAGTCCAGGTACCCCTCACTATCCAAAGCTATTAATTTCCACATTCAGCTAGTCAGTATTTAGGTAGGATATTTGGATATTTGTCCATATCTGTATTGTTCCCATGTTTGGGATAGGGGGTAGTGAGATTCCAGATAAAGGACTTATTGAAAAGTTTTTACTGGGGCTGGGATTGTGGCTCAGCGGTAGAGCACTCACCTAGCATGTGCAAGGCCCTGGGTTCGATCCTCAGCATCATATAAAAAAAATAAATAAAATAAAGATATTGTGTCCAACTAAAAAAATAAATTAAAAAAAAGAGAAAAGTTTATACAAATTTATTCAGTTCCTGAATTTGGACCTCAGATGGTGAGGGATACCTGTAATTGAAGCAGCAGTCACAGGAAAATCTAAGAGACTTTTGAGGGGCCTGGTCATTGTATTGAACCCACACTAAATCATCTTAAATTGTTAAAATTTGGGTTTGTTTGTTTATTTGGTTTTTGGGGTGGTGCTGGGGATTGAACCCAGGGCCTTCTGCATGCAAGGCAAGCACTCTACTAACTGAGCTATCTATATCTCCAGCTCTTCAATGTTAAAATTTGTCTATTAGTTTAACATAAGCAGGGGTGATATAAAATATTTACATATTTAGCAACATGCATAATTGACTAATCAAAGTAAATCCAGTCAGAGGTTCTTTCTTGTGGGACCTGTGCATCAGTCCTGTATATACAGGACAATCTTTTCTGCTAAATCAAATGAGAAGTTTCTCGAGGGTTTCATTTACTTTGAATTCACTGTGTTACAGCTTTGAGTATATGTTGGAGGCTTCATGTTTTAGATTTATATGAATTTCATTAGCTTTATACTTATTTTTTTAGTTTCACAGACTATTAATATGTCAATGAACATTTTATAAATTTTTTTTCTTTTTTTCTCTTTGTGGTGCTGGGGATGAACTGTTTGCTTTTTTAAAAAAAAAACAAAAAAAACTTGCATCTACCTCCTATCTCGCTTTATCACGTGCTAATTCTCAGGCTTATTTATTATTGATTATTCATTCAACAGGTATTTTCTTGAATACTCACTGCATGGCAGGCACAGAACTTGGAGAGAGCTCATCTAGTAGGTCTCAAACATTTGTCACTCTGCAGATTTTAGTATGACATTGGCCTGATTCTGGGGTTCAGTAGGTTTTACTTTTGGTCAGTGTAGTTGACTAAGTGATCATGGTAGTGTTGACTCTGCCCTGCACTGGATTTTGAAAAATATTTGACTTTATAGTCTCTGGCTTTGGTGTTTACAAAGCCCCAAGACAAGTGGGCGAAATAAATGAATGCACCAGCTCTGTCTCTGTCTGCTAAAACTGGCAGTTTGGGGCACTTATTAAAAGCTGTCTCTCTGTCCCTCTTGATTTTTCCAGCCTCCCTCATGGCCTTCTTTGTCCCTTTGAGACTTTTCAAGTTGGTTTTTACTATTCATTTCCCTGCTCAGAAGTGACCTCTTTGGAGAAACGTCCTGCAAATTCCCAATTAACCCCTACCTCCAGTCCTTTGGGATGGACCCCCTGACACTCTATACAGGTTCTCATCTCAAAGTTCAGAAATTCTGTCTCGTTTTTGGCTGTGTGAATGATTTAGGGAGCAGTGGGCTATGTTCAGATAAGAAAAGACCTCTGCAGTGGGCAGGCCCATGGTCATTGGCATTCTTGTTTATAGCTAATGTCACAATTCAGTTGATTGTCATCAGATTGGTCAGGAAACTCATAGTGAAGGTTACTACAGCAACCTGAACTCTGCTCAGGGAAAGCAGGGCCCTCACAATGGGGCCTTTCAGAGGCAGCCCTGGGCGGCAGTGATGCAGTCTATACAAAACACAATGGGGCGAAACAGAATAGAAAGGGGCTGCACATTGTTTTCGGCCTCCCTCTGCCATCTGTAGCATTCCTGGTCCATTCTCGCACCCAGAGTTCATTTTGCTTCTCTGGTGGTGCACTTTGGATTTCACAGCTCGCCCGCTTGCCAGGTCCAGTGCGTTTCATGGACGTTTAAACAGTGATAATACAACCTCCTGCAGTGTACAAACTCACAACCCTCACAACCACAAGGTGCTCCAGGAACACACATGAGGAAAGGTGGCAAAGGAGCTGGACTTGAAGAAAGCACCAATTGGGATGTTTGAAAATATCCAAACGACTCTTTAAAACCAACAAATTTGCCTGGATGCCTGTAAATCAACCAGGAATTGTTTCAAAAGAGTGAAAAAATTTAAGTAATCCCAAAATAAAATGATTATATTCACAACTATTTGAAACATACCCACCCACCACACAAAACTTGTGCACCAATAGGGAATGATTGCTTTATTTATGTTTCTCGGTCTAGAAAATGGTAGGCAGGTTTTTTAAAAACTGAATTGAGTCACTTGGTACGTGGACTGTAGTTAGACCATGCAGAAAGTGCTGTGGTTTCCTCAGAATGGAAGTTGGAATTCTTTTTTTCTTTCTTTAGAGCATTTATGGTGTTTTATTTTATTTATTCATACTGCTTGCCCTATGATCAAACAACTTTTCTTTGTTGTATATTTAGATCTCTTGGGTTGTTTTATTTCCTTCACTTCTTTAATGTTTTCCTCATGTTTAAATCATTTGCCTTTTATCTTTCTCAGCATCTCAAGCTATTTCTCTCTATTCTAACCTCTGTTCTCCTTTTTGCTACAAGGAACTTAAAAAAAAAAAAAAATTGAAATGAACTTTTTTTTTCCTACGAGCAAAGTTAGTAGCTATTGCAGTATCTTACAGAGAAAATCTCCAGCAAACAAATGAAACCTTTTCCTTTGACTCCAATAAACTTTAATTGAAATGCAGTCACTCCCAGGCATCTCTGGGTGTGGATTATTTAGTTTGTAAGTAATACTGTGCTTTTGGCCCACCTCCCAGGGAGGGACAGGGTCACAGGCCAGGGAAAAGGTTAGGCTGGCTGGTGCTACTTCTCCTCACCTTGTGGGGCTCAGGTAGAAAGGGACAATTGTGCCCTTTAGAGCAGAGTACATAGTACAAATCCTTTCCGCAGTTTTTGGCAACCAGAAACCGTGCAAATGTTTTTGCAGATAAACTTGTGATCTTACTGGCAGTTTTAAGCACAACCCTCTGTGCGAGGTGATGTTGACATCTATTTTCTATTCATTATCCTGCCCCACACTGTGCACACCACTTTCTACATCACTGGGTGTGCATATTTGTTTCTACCTGACGTGGACAGCAGATCTTAGTTTGTTTTAATTCCTTGCATAAAGTGATTTCTGTTGTCATTTGCACTGGGCTAATGTGTGTGTTGGTCCCAGCCTTTTTAACTTTTTTTTTTTTTTCCTTACAACAAGGGAGACCAGAATTTACTACCAGCTCTTGACTTTGCAGGGCTGAGAGCAGCATGCTGTTTGACTTTGGAACCTATGTAAACTATTTCTTCAACAGATTCCCAGCAATTGATGTCTGTCTTGCCGATTTTGTCTGAGTAAGAATTTCTGTGAATCCCCTGACGGTGCTAAGAGGCACTTTTGCCACAAAGGAAAGTCAAAACCAATTGCCTACAAAATTTTGAATGAGAAGTCTGCTCTTACTGAAGGCCAGTGTGTGGGCCTTGAAACTGGCTTCAAGAAGCACTTTGAAGGAGGCAAGTCTGAAGCCCAATGTCATAGGGTGGCTCCAAAGCTCTGGCCTCTTTGCCTCACTGAGTGTTTCTTGCTGTGCCCATTATCTTTCTTCTGTGGGTCATTCAGCGTGCTGGAGATGTCCCTCTATGTACAGAGTAGTAGCTTCCCTTACACAGTCAAGGTAACCCTTCATTTAACCTGCCACCTAAACGCACTTCAAGTGCTACATTTGAAACTTTGCTATCAGAGAACAGCTCTCTTGAGAGATCTTCAGTTTCGGGAATCCATTTCCCCTGTCTTCCACCCAGGGCCTCAGTGGAAGCTGTTTTGAGTTTCTAAAGCCACCAAACTGATACTCCATGCCTGAAATTGGCTTCAAAAAGCACTTTGGGATGGTAGCTCTAGAATTCTTAAATTAAATATTCTTAAATGCAATAATGTATGCAAAGCACCTGACAGGGTGTTAGGCACATAGTTGGTGTCACACAGTTCTAGATGTGGGTTGCCTTTTTGGTGAGCTGTATTGTATTTCACAGAATACAACAAAAAGTAAGTAGCAGTTACCAAAAACTTCTTTGCATGGAAAATTTGTGGAGTATTACTCTGCATTAAAAAATGACAAAATCATAGAATTTTCAGGGAAATGGATGGCATTAGAGCAGATTATGCTAAGTGAAGCTAGCCAATCCCTAAAAAACAAATGCCAAATGTCTTCTTTGATATAAGGAGAGTACCTAAGAACAGAGTAGGGCGAAGAGCAGGAGAAGAAGATTAACATTAAACAGGGATGAGAGGTGGGAGGGAAAGGGAGAGAGAAGGGAAATTGCATGGGAATGGAAGTTGACCCTCAGGGTTATATACAATTACATACAAGAGGAAGTGAGGGGAAAGGAAAAAATAATACAAGGGGGAGAAATGAATTACAGTAGAGGGGGTAGAGAGAGGGGAGGGGAGGGGAGGGGAGGGGGGATAGTAGAGGATAGGAAAGGCAGCAGAATACAACAGACACTAGTATGGCAATATGTAAAACAGTGGATGTGTAACCGATGTGATTCTGCAATCTGTATACGGGGTAAAAATGGGAGTTCATAACCCACTTGAATCAAAGTGTGAAATATGATATGTGAAGAACTATGTAATGTTTTGAACAACCAACAATAAAAAATAAATAAATAAAAAAGAAAATTTGTGGAGCTGAGTTTTAACGGGTATGACCCACCCATGCCTTGTGATCATATTAGATGTGGTCAGCTTGTGTTTCTTATTCAATTTTACTGATTCTGGCAGAAGAAAAATTACTATTGGAAGGAACACCACAAAGTTCTATAGCCAGAGGTCTGTAGTTCTAATTTCTGTCTTTCCCATGTTTCTCTCTTCTTCGTTTTTTGTTTTTTTTTTTTTTGCAGTACTGGGGTTTGAACCCAGTGTTTTTCTATCACTGAGCCACACACTCAGCCCTTTTTACTTTTTTAGGCAGGGTCTCACTATGTTGCCTATTGGCCTCAAACTCATGATCCTCCTGCCTCAGCTTTCCAGTAGCTGGAATTGCAGGTGTGCACCACATCCACATTCAGTCCCCCCGAACCTTTTTGGTACCTGAGATTTAACTCAGGGGCACTTAACCACTAAGCCCCATCCCCAGACCTATTTTGTATCTTATTTAGAGACAGGATCTCACTGAGTTGCTTAGGACCTTGCCATTACTGAGGCTGAATTGGAACTCAGGATCCTCCTGCCTCAGCCTCCTGAGCCACTAGAATTACAACAATGTGCCACCGTACCCAGCTCCCTTTTCTTTTTAAGGCAATGTCCAGACTCTTACTTTTCCCCATAAACCGAGGCCTATATCTTAGTGGGAAGCAAGAGGTTCTAGTAAAGTAGTTTCTGAAGTGTGGTACATGCACTTCTCTATACAAGATTACTCACCAGAAATAACATATTCAAACTTAATCATATTTCTATTTTTATTAAAAACTAGGAAGAGGGGCTGGGGTTATGGCTCAGTGGTAGAGAGTTTGCCTCGCGTGTGCAAGGCCCTGGGTTCGATCCTCAGCACCACATAAAAATAAATAAATAAAATAACTGTATTGTGTCCAACTACAATTAAAAAATAAAACTAGGAAGAAATCAAAAGCTTCCTATGTGAACGGACACCAGAATCCTCATGCAGTCTAACTGCTAGAGAATCAAGATTCAATAATGGTACAATTTATTATTTGAGAAATTAGAAATATTTAAATGCCAGAACCTCCATGGGGGATCAAAGATAGCACCAGGGATATAGCTGTCACCTTTCTGGCTTCAGGTTCCTCATCTGCAAAATAAGAGCTTTGGAAAGATTGATTGATGGGCAAAGCTCCTTCTAAGTGCATTCAGAATTTGAGGATTCGAAATGTGAATTCAGAAGTGTTCTTCCCCTTCCTTACCCCTCTTTTGTTGTTTCAATATTTTCATTTTTTGCCCATAAGGCATCAGCCTGTTACTCAAGAAGGCCCTTGGTGTACTTCTTCCCTGCTGTTAGGTTCCCTGTGCCTGGTGTGTTCTCTGTCATTGCTTCTTACCCTCTGCTGTGGCAGATCCTTATTCTCAGAATCCTGTGTTCAAAGCCCAGCATGGTGATCCCTGTGATCCCAGCTACTCAGGAGGCTGAGGCAGGAGCATGGCAAGGTAAGGGCTAGCCTGGGCAACTTAGAAAAGGGACTGGGGGTGAAGTTCAGTGGTAGTGCCCCTGGGTTCAATTCCCAGTACTGGGGGCAGGGGAGGGGGACTGTGTTCAAACATTTCACATTTATGTTGTACAATTATGCAGTCCTTGAGCATCGTGAGATTTTTAAAATTCCATGTTTTAATTAAATCCTATCTTTGCTCTCTTCTTGTTAGCCAGATGAACTAACAATAGTTTCTTGAAACTAACCATATTCAGAGTACCACAGCCACCAGTATCCCCGGTTCCCTTATTATTAACAGCAACTAGTGCAAAACTTACCCTGAGGGTCAGTGGAATATGACCTTCCGTGCACTCTCATTCGCTGCCCTGAAAGTCCTGAATGGTATCTACTATTGTTCTATCCCATTTTACAGAAATAGAAGCCAAGGCTGAGAAGTTAATATAACCTTGTCCAAGGCTGTGACTAGAATACTTTTGTGTGCCTTTTACTTAATGTCCTCACGGAGCTTCCTGATAGTTGTAGGAACTTCTAAGACTTCCATTCAGTTAGCATTCCTTCTCAGAGAGAGAGCATATTCTTTGGCTGCTCTTTACCTTTCCAATTTCTGAATTTAAACAATCTGCTTGCAGTTGAAACTTTAGTGAGGATTTAAGCTGCTCACAGGAAGGCAGATGTACCTATTTGTGCTTCCCCAGAAGCACATAATAGGGCTTAGATAAGTTGATGGTGAAGCTGTGCTAATCACTCCAAATTGACAATTTATTGCAAATTCATCCTCAGAATTTGCTTATCTCGGGAGGCTGGTGCACAGGAAGAGTCCTTTGGGGATTCCTTTGGCAAGGGACACAGCTGTCGGTGTCTGCTCCTTGCTGTGCTCACCCCACGCCCCATCCCACCGGTGAACTGCCACAGTACTTGCCTTTTGCAAACCAGACTCACAGCTCATTTGTGATTTCTAAAAAATAACTGATAATAGGGGCATCAAAAGACAGACTGCCTTCCTGCCTGCGTTAGGGCTCTTAGTTGAATCATCAAGCTTATTCTTGACCCCCACTCCATCCCTGCCACACCACACCCCTTCTAAATTCCTTGCTTCATGTCTTGGTTTTTATTCCATTCCTCAAGTCCAAGGGGTGGGTCCCGAGTCCTCCCATCAGGTGATGCCATAGGGAGGGACTGGCATTGGGCTTTGTCTTTGCATACTGAGCTGCTTTGAACCTATAGGTTTCCCGTGGCACTGATCTGCAGTGTTGATCAGTGGCTGCTCTGGTGCTTCTTCTCCTGAGTTGTGCCCACAGGACCCTTGTCTGTGCCTCATCCATCGGCTAGCTCTCTGATCTGATGAACATGTCTTCTTAGCACCCTAATATCTTTTAGGCTGACACATTGATGGCTACATTTTGCCCCTAGAGGAATATGGCACTGGGGGTCCAGGGTCCCCATTTGTCCAACCAATGGCTGCTGCAGTTAAGTATTCACACAGCAAAGATGTTGAGATGAGCTAATACAGCCTCAAATTAATTCACCCAACTAGTACTGATTGAACACTAACTACCACCCACCCTGCACTGCCCTGCATGCTGGGGATGCTGAAGGAAACAGATGTCCTCTGAAGACTGACATGGCCCAGAGCTTTGTCTTTTGACCTGTCTCAAAATATAAAATAAATGGCATTGGGGATATAACTCAATGGGTTCAATCCCTAGGACTCAAAACAAAAAACAAAACAAAAAGGAAAATTTCATGGTGTCATTGTGCAGATGAAAGAATTTCATACATGGTACAAATGTCACATGACAATTACAGTGAACGTTAGAATTATTGCTCTTTCCAGTAACCACTTACTTTGTGATGAGAAGCAGGAGGTATTATGTTTAAGGGCAGAAATTCTGTGCCAGAAGGCCTGGGTTTGAAGCCCACCTGTTGAACTGAGCAAGTTACTTAGCCTCTCTGTGCTTCAGTTTCCTGCCTTGTAAGATTGCAAGGGTTGAGTCATCATATGTAAAGTATGAGAACAGTACCTGGTATATAGTAACAATCAGCTGTTGTGTAGGAAAAATATTTTATTCTGTTCCTTCTACAAATATCTGTGGGGTGTCCTGGAGGTGTCCTAATCCCTGTAGGAGGCCTTAGATAGAATGGTGACGAGACCCAGTTCTGGGGGCCAGGCACTCCGATGGTGTTGCTTACTAAGGCAGTGAAGGAGCGGCTTCCCAGAGAAGACGATGCCCCAGCTGAGCTGGGCAGTAGTTCACTAGGCACAGGGTTGGAGTGGGGTTGAGGAGTGTGGGAGAATATCCCAAGCAGGAGGTTAGCCTGGCAGAGTTACTGAAGATCCCACCTCACCCACAGACTCCAGAGTTCAAAAACAAACCCCAGCCCGCACCATGGCACACTCCTATAATCCCTGAGGCTTGGGGAACTGAGGCAGAAAGATCGTGAGTTCAAGGCCATGATAGTGAGACCCTATCTCAAAATAAAATATGAAACAGGGCTGGAGATATGGTTCAGCAGTTAAGCGCTGCTGGGTTCAATCACCAGTACCTCAAACCAAAAATCAACCCATTATGGTGTGCCTGCAAAATGGTATTGTGGGAGCCTCAAGTTCAGGGAAAGCAGGGTCTGAGGGGGACAAAGGCAGATCAGGGAAACCTTGCTACGATTTGCACGATTTGCACGTTCCCAGTTGTCTTCTGGGAGCAGCCCTGAGGGCTTCCAGTCCAGGTTTGCAGGGCAGCCAGTGTCCCATGACTGCCCATCCCTCTAGATTGCCAGTGGCTATACTCAAAGGAGCCACCACCAGGCTTTGCCTGGAGGACAGAGAGCCTGCAGGGCTGCAGAGAGCCTGGAGTGAATTACAGAGCTGGGACACAGGCCATCCAGGCTTATGTGTGTGTTTACAACGGATGAGAAGGGGGTGGGGAGTCGAGACCTGTTCCAAATAAGGGGCTTGTAAGGGGACTTTTGGTGAGGATCGAAGGGGAAGGAGCCACCCTTCCAAGTTTTCTGGAGATTGAAAAGGATAGAGGACAGAACAGTGCTGGTAACACTGGCAGGAAGCACTTCTAGGCAGAAAGAATAAATAGCAGGTGTCCAGGGGAGCAAGCCCTCCTCAGCCGCAAGGCAAGGGCTTGCCTTGGAGAACTGGCCTGTGTGTGGTGGGAGGATTTTCTGAGGCAAGAAGACCAGAGCAGGGGCCTTAGGACCACTGATAGAAAGTGGGGGAAATTCAGAACATGAATACAGGATAGTTTTTACCTGTGAAATGGAATTCTAGGCTTTCATTTCCCAACTAAAGGGAAGCGTGGTCTTGCCATGGGAGACTTTCCACAGCAAGGAGAAGCACATCTAGGAAGTAGAACAGACATCATTTAAATTTGCCATGGCTATTTGAAATCTGTGGAAACGGGCCCCAAAGGGGGCTACAGCATGTCCTCACGTGTGGATCATAGCACCTGGGAGGACCATAGATGGGTATGAACAACCCCACGATGGTATTTAAAATGTTCATCACCAAAGTTACTTTTACATATTAAAGAAATAAAAAGCAAGTGATCTTATGGATATTATTGTATAGATTTAAGCCAAATTAACGAAGTATTTCATAGAAAAATCTGAAGCATAGGATTGGTGGAACTTGGCTATAGGAAATTTGTGGAAGCAGTTGAAAGTAATCAACCGAGTAGGAATTGCTGGAGTGTGGTGTGTGGCAGAAATGTTAGTAATCCCACATGGACACACGGTGTGGGGGCAGGCACCTTCCTGCTTCAAGCCACATTAGCACTGATGGAACAGGTTGAAAGTGATGCAGACATGCAAGTGCTTTTACAATTTGAAGAGGAAATTACCTAAAGACTTTGCTTTGCAAACTTGTGGTCTGGTGGTAGGTGGCTCATCCCGGGCAGCTGGTCATCAGGGCAACCCTTGTCTTCATCCTGTAGTTGGGTTGTGGATAGAGGGGCGATGCCCACAAACATTTTTACACAAAGCTTCTACAACGGAGTGACCGTCAACCCTGCTGATAAAAAACACTTTGTAGTTCCTGTAGTGGGAATATTCTGGAAGCATTGTATCAAAAACTAATAACAATCTTCATATTTTTTTTCTGTGATGGTATTAATCAGTAACTTACTATTTGGAAAATGCTTAAAACAGTTCCTGGCCACCAGTAAATGTTATGTGCTGAATTCATCATATCTAAGATGCCACTGGTTCTAAGAGGCACATGATTATTTCATCTACTGCTTCAAAAATAAACACTCCCAGTGGAGCTGGGACACACCCATACTTGTTATCTTTTACAATCTCCCCCCTCCCCCACGCACACACCTGCTCCAACCAGTGTTGCCAGCCTGGAATACATAGTCCATTCTCAGCTTCCTGATCATGTCATCAGATTAAAACACTCCTACCAGCCAGGTGTGGTGGCACACATCTATCATCCCGGTTACCTGGGAGGCCGGGACAGGAGGATCTCAACTTAAAGATCAGCCCGGGCAATTCCCTGGGCAACTCAGCAAGACCCTACCTCGAAATAAAAAGGGCCAGGGGGATGCAGTTTAGTGGCAGGGTGATTGCCTAACACATGGGAGGCCCTGGGTTTGATCCCCAGTGCTGGGGGCGCAGGAAGAGGTGGCTCCACCCCTTAAAGGGATTGGGGTTTGTTTTGATTGTCAATCTTATTTGGTCTTCACAGTAGCTCCCGGGCAGCCTAGTGTTATGAGCCTTCTGCTGAGGAGGGGACCAGCTCTGAGAGGTTGAGTGATTGGTGTGACACCCTGTGGTTCAGGGTCTTGGCTGGGAGGGCTAGTCCTTGAGAGTGGCCTTGGCTTTCTGAGATGCAGTTGACCGTGCTTACAACCATGCAGCCTGAGTCAGTCCTAGTTTATGCCTGTTGGTCCAGCACTGTTATTAACAACACCCTCTTCCGCTTTCAAAAGTGACCCAGGTTGGATGGTAAATTACGTCTGCTGTGACCGTGGACCGCTTGTCCAGTGGGGTCAACTCTTTCAGGAAGGTTGATTTCAGCTAACTTGATTTTTCAGCCCCTGGACTTGGTGTCAGCGCTTGGCTTGGAGGATAAGCCTTGGAAGGGAGCTATCGTAGAGCAGAAAGAGCACAGAAAAGCAAGTCAGAAATCCCAGGGTCGAATCTCAGGGATTAAGTGCTATCGGGGATGTGAAAATGAGACACAAACGCTGAACTTTTGGTAGGACTGCATTGTCTTGAATGAATGTAATAAGCGCATTCTCAGTTCCTTGAGGTTCCCTCCCCAGCCCCATCTGCCAGTCCCCAGGAGACCTTCTCAGTGCATCTTCTCCAAGCAGAGGAACTTGGCATAGGACAGCCCTGGACCTCAGTTTCCTCATTTACAAAATAGTGATGGGGAGGGGTGGGAGAGAGCGATTACAACACTTGTGTCTTGCTGGTGTCGTGAGAATTAAATGAAGTAAAGCATGGGTCTGTACTTGTAGGTTCAGTAAATTTTAGTTTCAACTACCCAAAAGTTGAGGGGATGGAAGTGGTTTGAAGGCTGCTGACAGTGGCTACGCCTTCCCGTCAAGAAAGTCCCCTTCCATGTGTTAAGTTCAGCTCAGCACACACACACTTGGTTCAAAAATGCATCTTTGCCTCATCAAAATATTGGAGGTGTTTAAATTCCATAAAGTTGAAATAATGTATTGCGAGCTTAAGGCTGGTTCACATTGCCTCAGACATAGAAGACACACACGTACTTATGGTTGATCATTTTCTCCCTCATCACTTCTAATGGAAGTGCTTCATTCCAGTCAATTAGGAGAAAGGCAAAAGGTAGAATTCCAGAATGTTAATTTAAAAGTCCAAGTCTAACGGACAGGTCTGTTCCTTTCCTGTTGTGACTCACTGAGGCAGAAAAGTCGCATTAGAAAGCAAGCTCAGTTCGAGGGGAGGGGAGGCAGGGATAGGGAGGGCAGCAGAATACAACAGACACTAGTATTGCTGTTTGTCTATACGTGGCTGTATAACCAATGTGATCCTGCAATCTGTACACGTGGAAAAACGAGAATTCATAGCCCATTTGAATCAAATGTATGATAGGTAAAGATTATTGTATTGTCTCGAGCGACTAATAAAAAATAAAAATTAAAAAAAAAAAAAAAAGAAAGCAAGCTCAGCTCAACTGCAGGCCAGAGCTTTGCCATTGTCCATTGTTCCCAGTGAAAATATGGTTCATCTGCTACCAGGGAGATGCGCTTACAGCATTGGAACGTTCCAGGCCCAGGTTTTCTGGAAACTGGATCTGCTGTCCTGTTCTGCTCACGGACCAACTAAACTGCCCACACATGATACTGTCCTTGTCGTCCAGACGACATCTTCTGATTGTCTTTTGAAGCTAGAAGATGCACAGAATTCAGTCTTAAAACCACGGTCTGGGCATTTGGCTTAGAGAACTCTGTCAATGCCAAACTAGCAAATGCTCAATTTGGTTGACATTGTTCTAAGTGTTTCTATTTATTTTTAAATTTTGCTATAAGTTGAACATCCATAATTTGAAAACCCCAACTCTAAAACCCAAAAGTTTTTTAGTGTCGTCATGACACCACACCTGGGAAATTCCCCAGCTAACATGTGACAGATTGAGATCAAAATGCAGTCACACGAAAAGCATTGCATCAGTTTGCCTTTAGGGTATGTATATAAGTTATATGTGAAATATAAGTAAATTCCATGTTTAGATGAGTCCCATCCTCAAGGTGTCTTATTATGTATATGCGAATAATTCAAAAACTAAAAATAATATTTTAAAAACTAAAACTAAAAATAATCCCAAATCCAAAAAACTTGGTTCTAAGCATTTTGGATAAGGGATACTCAACCTGTAACACTTTCATGTGATTAAAAAGTGTGAACAGTATAGGAAAATACAAAATGGAAAATAAGTCACCCTTCTCAGAAAAAAAAAAAAACCCCAGACCTTTTCCCTAAAGGTGCCTTGTGTAACTTTGATCAAAATGATTGTAACACACATGCCTTTAAAAAAATATGCATACAAATGCAGTCATTCAATATGTATTCCACATATTGTTTTTTTTTCCTCAAGCAGTGTATCTTGATCTCCTCATGTGGGCATGCAAGTCCTATTCGGGACTATATAGTACTCCTTCACAGAGTGTCATTGCAGCCAGTTACAAACATTGTGACAGTGAGCAAATCTGTACCTGTGTCTGGCCATCCATTTGCAGGCATTTCTTGGGGGTAAACTAAAAATATAATTGTCAGAACAAAGATATGTGAATGTAACAGCCTCCCTTTTCTGGGCATTCGAAGGGATCTGAAGACTGCAGCTACCCAGCGTCTGAGTAACTCGTCTCTTGTACGAATTAAAAAGTGAGAGTGTTTGCAGAGATGCCCGGTGCCGGGCGGGGCCTGCCAGTGCCCTCCTGCAGTGGAGGTGGACTTCCCGGGCAACATAATGCCTGCCTTGTGCTCTGACTCACCGTCACTCTCATCCGCCTTGGTAAACACGCCAGTTAGTGAGGCTCCACCTTTTAAAACCAGTCACAATCAGGCAGCCCAGGTTTCTGTCCCACAGTCCCCAGGGGGAACTCTGGTGTCTCAGCGTCACCTCCTACAGGTGAGCGACACATCAGGCCATTATGAGGGTATGGGTGTGCACCACTCTCTAGAACTTGCCTGTGAATCAGATGCATTTTAATCAACGGAGTCATCATTAAGAAACTAAATGTAGGTCCAAGAAAGTCAATCCATATCTACTGGGACATTTCGCCCTTGGAATGTGTGACCCTTGCCAGAGCGTCGGGTAACTTCGTTATTGGTGTTACTGTTTACATCTCTTGGCCGGCACCACCGGCTGCCTTTTCAGCTGGTACCTCTTCCTCCAGGGCCACTGGAAAATGAAATGACCTTGTTGAGCACCCTATTTACTTAAAAGATTTCCATTTTTAGTGGGGTAAACAAAGAGGAGTTACCCAGAAAAGAAGCCCACAGAAGAGAGAAGCAGCTCTTACTGAGGTGATGTGACAGATGACTGCCCTCTGTCCCGACTGGCCCTCTGAGTGTGCTCAGCAGCCACACCTGCCCCACCTCTCAGTCAGGAGTAGGAGCAAGAGATAAAGGGGGAAATGCAATCAAGGTGATTTGTCCCAGCCCTAATATATGCCCCCCCCCCCCCCCCCGCTTCTAAGAGGTCACCTGTGTCCCTGAACAACTTTCAGCCTCTCTTCCCAAGGTGTGGGGCTGTGAATGGTAGCCATTTCCCACCCTGTGGCCAGCCTCTCCCCATGGCAGCTGTGGTCAAGGAGGCCTCTGGATAAGTCACACATTGTCAACTCACTTGTCCCTGCAGAAAAACAGAAAACAGGTTTTTCCTTTTTTTTTTTTTTTACACCCTGGGGGAATCTTGAAGCTCCCCTGAGCTGGGATGAGAGCCTGAACTTCCACCTTTGGTTTCTAGCAGTTTCCCTGGTAACCTTGTGGCCTCTGCTGCCTCCTGGGTTCTGACCTGGTTCTCAACAGTCCGTGTGGGTCACCCATCCCCCAAGGGCTCTGCATTGCTCCCACCCTCCCTAGCTCTGGCACAGCAAGTTATAATTGAAAACCTTTGGCACTTTACAGTTTTCTCAACAGAAAAATTGAGATGATAATACACGGTATCAGGGATGGTTGTGAAGGTTGAGCGAGTTCATGTATTGTAACTATAATTGGGGGAGAGGGGAGGGGAGTCAGTGAGGGAGGGCCCGCTCCCAATACACACACACACACACACACACACACACACACACACACACACACACACATACATTTGTGAGCCAAATTGAAAACAACTCCAGTGTTTTTAGTCTTTGATGCTAAGAGGAGGTGGTCATTAACAAAGATCATATGTCTTTTTAATGAGGAATTCCATTTTAGAGATAGTCTGTCATTCCATTGCCATTTTAAAACTCAACAGGCAGAAACATCTAGTAAGTCACTGGGGAGACAGTGAAAGAGCCATTTGGATGAGTCCATAATCACTGGGTCTTTGATCCACATCTTGCCTTTGCTACGTACTAGTTGGGAGATCTCAGCTTCCTCCTATGAGATTGGGAGTGTTAACCCCTCTCTGATAAGGTGGTTGGCATAGTAAGTGGACTGGCTTCCACCAAACAGCTTCCTGCTTTTCATATGCAGGTACTCTTTGGCTTACAAATGAGGTTATGTCCCAATGAGCCCATTGCAATTCTTTAAAAATTGTAAATTGAAGGTGCATTTAATTTCTCCTAACCCCACAACCACCACAGCTTAGCAACACAGGGCACTGTCATAGAGCATGGGTCGGTGACCCTCAAGATCATGTGGCTGCTAAGGAGCTATAGCTGCCCAGCGTCATGACAGCATATGGTACTGCGTGTGGCTATCCCAGGAAAAGATCAAAATTCCAGTTACAATTTCTACTGACTGCATATTGTTTTCACACCATCGTAAAGTTAAAAAAACAAACAAACAAACATCAGTCCAACCATCAAGTCAGGACAGTCTGTAGTAACCACTCAGGTCACGCTGTTGGTTCCTACTCTACTGTAGATAGAAGGCTTGAGAACCAGGGGAGGGAATCTTCAGTGTCCAGTGATATTTGGGGCCATGAAAATCAATGAACTCCAAAGGGAGCTGGGGAATACCTGCTTTTAGGAGGAGGAAACTGCCTAGGAGTGGGAGTGGGGGACAGGTAGGACTCTTATCACCAGGCAGTGAGGTGGGGAGAAAGACAGTGGAATTGGATGCCCAGGCGGGCACCGGTCACCATGAGAAGGTGGCCACTGTGAATCAGTACACACACACTGACACAGAGCTCCTTTGTCTCTTGTCCTTTGTAGAAGTTAAATAACCACTTATCAATAGCCTTCTGTTTTGTTTGACTGTGCTTATGTATTTCAAAGAAGAAAAAAACATTTATGGCCCTTCTTGAGTCGGTGGACATTTCTTGGGGTTAAAACACCACCGACACACCTACAGGACCTTTGTTTTCTATGTAGAGTAACTTCTGTGGGTTCTGGGGAAGCTGGAAAAGGAAGTGAAGGAGGTGGGGCCTGGGGAGGAGCCGCCACACTCTGGTTGGAAGTAGACCGTGGGCATTGGATGGAAGGCCGTGAGTCACGCTGCGGCCTGTGCTTTTCCTCTCTTCTGCTTTGCCACAGAGGAAGAAGGAGCGGTGAGGGCTGAGGTAATTTTGTAGAACTGATGCTGCGTGTGGTTCTGAGAAAGCCAAATATATCATACAGATCATTTCCCTCTGCTAGGCAGCATGGGTGGGCAAACCTTCCAGAACCTCTTTCCACAGCTTGAGCCCATGGCACCGAATTGATTTTCCTACGGCGGACCCTTCTTGGCTGATTTTTTTGAAGATTGCTTTCCTCAGAGCCTCTTAGAATGTGCACTTAGCAAGGCATCTGCTTCCCTTAGAGAAACAATTGAACACATTTTAAAAATGAAATTTAGTGTGGCTTCCAAATCGTTTCTTTTCACCTCCTGCTTCTCTCAAGGAGCCTCCTATTCTCTTTTCTCGTCCAACTTTTGATGCCTGAGCAGCAGCCTTTCTATAAACACTTATTCAGAATTATTCTCTGCTTTGTCCAACTCCCGCCCCCCCCCCCCAAGTAGTGAACCCCTGGGAGGGGGCGGGGCTGGGCCTCACCCAGTTCAGTGGTCCCCACACTCACCCAACACATGGCATTTTCAAGAGGATGTATGAAGTGTTTGAAGGCAAGGGACCATATTCCAATGTCTTGTCACATGCCTGCCATTCATTATTACATATGTATTGACTTTTTTTTTTTTGGCTCCTATTGAGTGTAGATTATAATGAATGTCCTTCCTTTGGTCTCCCCTTGCAAATTCAAATTAAAAATATTTTATACCTATTGTAAATGGCTCCTTCTTCAGGAAGTCACGTCTTCTGCCTCTGCCAGGACAAAGGCGTCTTTCCCCACCCTGGAGGTATATTTTGTGTGTGTTCATGTATTGACCGTCGATGATGCATGGATTGCTTTGTCCATCGTCATCTAGTTGTCCTTCAATGGACTGTGAGCTCCCAAGTGCCACCACTTTGAGTGAGCCTGTGCTCCAGCCTGAGGACTTGGGAAATAGGCAAACACATGGAGGATTGTGCCACAGAAATGCCCAATGAAAGGAAGCCCTGCAGACCCCAGTGTTCAGAGGCCACCGCCAGTCAACGTGGCTCTGGTGTCTTGGTTAGTATAGAAATGGTCACTTATCATAATGTACTGAATGTGGAATGCCAGCATTACACGGACAGTGATAAGTTGATGAAGGGAAAAATAGTTCAGATGACTTGAGAATTATGACAACGTGACCTAGTGATTGCGTGATACATATTCTCTCCACCTCTGGGTTCTATCATAGAGTTTGAAAAACAAGTCTGGAAAGTTTTTATTTCCTTGCCCATTTTCACCCACAAGTTCAATAAACACAGTAAGATTTTAGGAGGTATCAGAGATTGTCCTTCTTGTTTTGAGCTGTTCCCACACTGTTTCCTTTATACACGATACGTGACCCTCACAGCAACTCTGTGAAGTGCATCTTATTTCTCTCGTTTGACAAATGAGAGAAGAGTAGCTTCAGCCACACAGTGTGCTTGAGTAACTTTCCCCTATTTATCTGTAGGTGACAAACCTGGAATTTGAATCCAAGTCTATGAATGCAAAATCTTTGCTGCAATTTATCTGAGGAATATTTGAAAAATCAGGTTTTGTTGTTGTTGTTTTTTTAAACTCCAGAAGGATGTGAGCTGTCCTAACAGTTATTTGATTTTTTTTGTTGTTGTTTTTGTTGTTCCCAGGGGAGCAAAGGCGCCTTCCGGTACCACTGGCAGAGTCACAATGTCAAGCACAGTGGGGTGGATGACATGGTGCTGCTCTCCAAGATCACAGAGAGCGCCATCGTGGAGAACCTGAAGAAGAGATACATGGACGACTACATCTTCGTATCCTTACTGGTTGCTGTGTTATGATACTTTGCACAGTCAAAACGTGACTTTACACCTGGTTAGAGAGCCATCTGAAGGTCTGAATTGATGCACTCACAGCATTTTCACCGTCTGGGAATGAGGAACTAGATTTTTGTGTCACTTGGTTCATGCTATGAAAGGGCAAAGATGATGGATGTTAAATCATCTTCCTGGCATTTCACAAGGTCAAGTTTCGGCTGGTATTTCACTCTATGGTATTGTCCCTTTGATGTGCTGTGGCCCACACATGGTATCTAAGATCTCTAGATCTTAGAAACTTAGAGAAAGTCCTAGTTTGCAGAGAGTCATATCAGTAATGTAGCGAGTTTCATTCCAGACTTAAAAGGTTTGTAAAAGATTGACAATTTGGCTTTTGTTTTGTTTTGTTTCTGCATGAGGCAGTCTTTTTGCATCTTTGTTTACTAAAGGAAACATGAGAATGCAGATCAACTATTGAAAATGCCTGACATTCTTGAGTTGTTCTTTATGTTTCAATTTTAGCTTGCCGGATGCCATTTCTTTATAGGGCTTTTAAAAATGCAGAATGGAAATTTGATTCAAATGTGTGTTGACTTCATTAAACAGAGAACTGTGATGTTTGCTTCAGTTCCTATAAGATTCGAGAGTTCTGATCAGTGCAGCTATGGGAAGAAATGTGTATGTGGTATCATGGGAGTTAGCCATTGATGTGCAAAGATCTGTGTGGAACCTGCATGATGGTACTGAAAGGTTTAACTCTGATGCTGGTGGTGACTTCTGAAGATATGGTGTCAAGGATGACCTAGGGCTGGGGATAGTGGCACATGCCTGTAATCCCAGAGGCTCAGTAGGCTGAGGTAGGAGGATTTCGAGTTCAAAACCAGCCTCAACAACTTAACAAGGCTCTAAGTCTACCTGACCCACGAAGTCTAAAATAATTACTTTCGGTAATGGGGTATAACTCACTGGCATAGGGCTTGCCTAGTATGTATGAGTCCGTAGGTTTGATCCCCAGCATGCAAAAATAAAAATCAAATAATTATAGGCTGGCCCTTTGTAGAATAAATTTATTGAATCTTGAGCTAGACACCTGTCTAGAGTTTCCGGTAATTTAATTGAATGGAAGCAATTGTGTTTACTTCAGAACTTTAATTTAGCAAAAAAAAAAGCAAATATGCTGAGCTAGGGGTGTAACTCAGTGGTAGGACACTTGCTTAGCATGCCCAAGGCCCCAGGTTTGATGCCCAGAATTGAAAAAAGAAAGAAAAAAATGTAATATGCTTCTTTGTATTTATCATCATCCAAAAAATTTTAATCACTTTTATGTCAGGACCTGGGATTCTTAGAAACTGACAGATGAACTTAGGAAGAACTGGGTGGCAGAATCTGGTTCTGAGCTGCCTGAGTTCAGGCTTTACTCTGTGTGGATTTGGTGACCTTAATAGGTTTTGTGATCTATGGGCCTTGGTTTCCTCATCTGTATAATGAGAGTGATGATTAAATCTCCCTCAGGTGAGACTGCTATTGGTGAAGTGAAATGGTGCAGTCAGCACAGAGGGAGCACAAGCTGTTAATGAACACACATGAAGACAGATGTTTAAGTTCTGATGTTTCTGAATTATTTTAGATTGGTGATTGTAAATTGGATATTGTAAATTCGTGTGCATTTTACCATAGAAATTGGTTTAAATGGGCAGTTAATAAGCCCATAAAAACCTTGGGATGTAGGCTGAAGTTACTGATAACACTGAAACATGTTTATTGCTTTGGGTTTTTTTGGCGCTGGAGATTAAAGCCAGAGGCACTTTACCAGAACCACAGCTCCAGCCTATTTATTCATTTTATTCTGAAACAGGGTCTTGCTAAATTGCTGAGGCTGGCTTTGAACTTGTGATCCTCCTACCTCAGCCTTGCAAGACACTGGGGTTATAGGCCTACACCACCACTCCCTCCAAGGAAACATTGTTTTTGATAAGCTGGATAAAAACAGACAAAAATAATGTCAGTAGTTGTCAGGAGTCAGTCCATCCTCCTCCCAGACAGCCTCACTCCTCCTCATAAAGACTGTTTACTCCTAAAGCACCAGAAGCTCCTTCAGGATAGGAACTGTGTCTTGTGTATGAAGAACAAAACATAAAAAGCAATTAAAGCAACACATGTTCACCTCATGTTCATCTCATGTGAACACTAAAACACTCTTAGTGTGCACCATTCACTTGGATCACATATAGACATATTCACCTATGCCTTCTTGCTGCTGTTAATTTTAACAAAAATGGCGTCATTCTGCGTTGTGTATTTCTTGCTTTCCTGCACAATTTTTGTCATGATGCATTGTATTTATGTTCATTGAAAACTTGTTGACTCTCTTAGACTTGCTTTTTAAATTCAAACAACCAAAATTTAAATGACTCACATAGAGGGAGCTGATTAATGCCTTTGAATTAATGCCTTTAAATCAATAACTGACTAATGTTGTGTTCTACCAAGGAAATGAGTTACTTGACCACTAATGACTTTATGTTTTAAAAACCTCTACCCACTCAATATATGGGAAGCCCAGTATAAGTGTGCTTTCTATCACTTTGAGCTTTGGGAGGCTTGATGGTTCTGATGGATGTTTATGAAATAATACTGGGTGCCTCACTGCAAATCTATTCCTCTGATAAGTGATAAAAGTCTCCGTTACTACTTCATGTTAAGGGGGAGATACAATAGCATAGCATTATTGTATAAATAAGAGTTGACTTTTTTTCTTTCCTGTGTTTAATTGTTAAGGCAAAAAGAGCCATTGTTATAAAATTGCTCATTTTACCTCTTCTTGCATTTAATACCAGCACTGCTGTGTATTGAAGGTCAGTGGTTTGGCACAATCTATTGTTCATGCATTCAGACTGAATGCACATTTCTTTGTTCTACTTTAGGAAAAGAAAATCTGCTTAAGAAATGCTGACATTTGACAGCAATAAAACCATGTATTTTTGAGCTGTTTATCCTAAGATAAGGAAAGTTGAATTTACCATCCATTCGTCATGAGGAATGCCACAATTACATTCTAAAACATTGTAGGAAACTTAAAAAAAAAAAAAAGAATACGTCAATGTCCTTTTGTGCTTCACATCATTTATAGCCACTTGGGTGATGAAAGCAGTTCCGGTTTTCATCAAAGTACTTCATGCGTAATTGGGTCCAACTTTCTACCAAACTTGGTTTTTTTTTGCTCAAAGATCATACTCAAATGTGTCTGGCATTTTAAATCCTTGAATTTAGGAGTCCATACTTTTCTGCCAGATTGATGGGAGGTCTAGGTAGTGAAAGTAGTTGTTCAGAGCGAGGTATGGCCCTCAGCAGCCCCTTGCTGGGCAGCAGGCTGCAGCGAGACCTTGCGCTCAGGGCTGGAGCCAATCTCACTGGGTGTGATGTTGGGCAGGTCTCCTCACCTTCTGCCCCATGTCAGTGGTAGATCCAAGGAAGTCCACTCCTCACTGTGGGCAGTTTGGGGGAAGTCACACACCATTAAAATGTTCTTAGCTTAGCTCTTAGTGAGACCATTAAGAGCAAACAAGCAGAAGTTGTACTACCAGTACATTCCATAAAGGAAAGAATATTTTAATGCTAAAAATTGTATGAAGGAAATGATCTAAAATTAAAGAATAAACCTTTATGTGGAATGAATTGAGCCTTATGAAAAATTCAGTGCATTATTTCTGTTTTTGTCATTCTTGCCGCAGGTCGAAGAAAACTCATAGATCTATGGACCAGCATTTGAGAACCAATCAATTTAAGATCTGCTGGGCCCAGTGTGTCTCTCATACTCTACTAAATAAGATGGCATTTACTTTTTTTCTGGTTTATCATATTTTTATATCCATGCATTTTGAAAATTAACCTTGGACCACACCTTCATTGCCCAAGGTTATGTGGGTGGAGCCTGACCCACAGCTTTTCTAAAGGCATGCTGAATTATGTAGTAGGGAGTCTGGGTGAGTGTGGAAGGCGTGACCTGGAGCTCCCAGCCGAGCCCGTGACTTGCATTCTCAGGGAAATCAAGAGGTCTCTGTAGACCCAGTGTGTTGGAAAGTTGAAAATTGTTCAGATAAACAATGAAGCCAAATATTTATCTGAAAAAGATAAAATATGTTTGTTTCTATTAAGCTTAAAATTCTCTTGTCTTAATTCTCCTGATTTAGGGAAGTGTGTGGCTGCTTAGCAAGGAATCAGGCCACATTGCCCATATAGAATTGCCCTGGAGAATCCTCCTGGGAAACTTAAGGGAGCAACTAAAATTTCCCCTCTTTCTAACCTGGGGTCATTAATTCAGGATTGGCCTACAACAGTCCCAAAGAGGTTTTCTTCTTTGAATGTTTCCTTAACTAGGCTATTAGCAGAATTTATATCATCTAGTCAGTGAAAAATCAAGAATTCTTAAGGCATCCCTTTGTATAGCAGATTATTAACAGTCCAGAAAAATGTTGGTTACCTTTGGGGCTCAGATGCAGCTCAGTTTTATTTATTGGGTAACCAAGGCCGAAGAGGGAATGCTTGGGCTCTTGTCCCCAGGGCAGCCTTCATTCTTTGTGTGCAGAGATCAGTTTGTCTCGGACAGGCAGCATGAACAGCATTCCCTTTAGGACCCAGGGAAGGGTCAGGTTTGCCCACCTTTGCTTTGACCTAGAGATGGATGTGCCCATAGAATACCCCTCCTCCTCCTCACCCGCCATGAGGTTGGTTCTAGCAGTGCTGTACTTGTTCATCGTTGGATTGACCATAGAGTCAACACATTTGTTTAGCATGAGAATCCAAATGGGAGGCAATTCTCCATTCCGTTTTGATTAGGTCTCCACCATGTGGAAAAGATACTAAAAATAACCTAAGGAGGGTGCATTTTAGAGCACAGAAAGGATCACAGAATCTAAGAAGAGACACAGTCCTTCCTCCTTCCTGCTTCAGTTCCTTGCACTGTTGGCTTTAGGGTTGATAGGTAAAATATGGGGTGTCCCTCTGTTAAATTTGAATTAAAAAAAAAAAAAGAAAACCAAATAATTTTTAGTGTAAGTATATTCCAAATATTACTTGAGGCATGCTTAAAAATTGCTTTTCTGTCATTCAAATTTAAAACTAACTTTCATATATTTTTATTTGCTAAATGTTACAATGCCACTAATGCTAAAAAGGAAAAGTTTTATAGCTGGGAATGTAGCTCAGTGGTTAGAGCACTTGCCTAGCACATACTAAGGCCTGGGTATCAATCCCCAGCATGGCAAAAAAACAAACAGACAAACAAACAAAAAAACCAAAAGCCATAATCCCAGCAACTCTGGAGGCTGAATCAGGAGGATAGCAAGTTCAAGGTCAGCTGCAGCAACTTATCAAGGCCCTAAGCAAAACTTGGCGAGACCCGGTCTCAAAATGAAAAATAAAAAGGGCTGGAGATGTAGCTCATTGGTTAAGCACCCTGGGCTCAATCCCTGGCACTAAATAAATAAATAAATCCGAATTTGAGAGAGAGCGATGTTCATGATTCTTTTCTCCTTCATGAGGATGAAGGGTTTTTAATCAATTATGTCTGTATTGTTCACTGCTGAATTCCCAACATCTACAACAGTGCCTGGCATATGGCAAACACCCAATTCAAATTAGCTGATCGTTGAATGAGTAAAAGGAATTTTTTATGTCCTAATAACATTTTGGGTACATCTTCTCCAGGCTTTCCTGGATCACCTAAGCAGAAATAATACTCTCTTCCCCTAAACTCGATATGTGGTTTATAATTTTCTTCTCTAAATATTATCTTATTGATGGCACTGAGTTCCCCTGAGCTTCTGAAAAGCATGACTGTTCAGTTCGTCTAATTCCCCTATTTGTAAGCTAAGTAAATGAATATGTCTTTAGTCTACCTAAAGTTCCAATTGAAAAACGTGTTGTTCGAGGAGAGAAATAATAACTGCCTATTTCACTCCTTGGCCATTTCTGTTCTGTCCACACCCACCCTCACCCCAAGTGTTTCATGTGCCCAATCTGGAAAGAATATGCTTTAACTTATTTAAAATAATGATTTCTTTTTGTAGCACCTTGGTAATTAAATTCATTATTATTCTTGAGGGGGAACAAAGCTTTTGGATAATTGCTTTTGTCTTTGTTTATAGCCATTTAGGAAACATGTACATGAGCTTTCTATTTGAACAGTCGTTATGAGTTCTTGATAACATCTGGTTGCTTAATTTGAAAAATGTGTAGCTGTGAAGATTGATGATGGACCTTAACCGGGTTAAATCCAGACATATATAGGATCGGTATTAATCTCAGTCAACCCTTTCAAGCAGATGCCATATTTTGGGGAAAAGGAAATTGAAATGTACCAAGGAGCGGTAAGTTATGTGCCATATAAATTACTGTAGTGTTCAGGGCTTTTATGATGCATAAATAGTTTTTTCTTGAAGTTAACAATGCATTTGCATTTTCTTATGAATTATTTATTGGGGAAGCTCAAGTAAGTGACATTATTTGATTCTTTAATGATATGCTGCTGTTTAGAGTACAACTCGAAGAAACACAGGCCAAACCCTTGAGCCTTATTTGTCTACAAAATTAGATAAATGAGTGTAGAATCCACTTTGTGAGGGAGATTTTCCTGCTTCTGCATATGCCACCTAATTCTAAGGAATAAAAAGCAATAACAGGTTAAGAAAAATAAGGCAACGGGAACATCCATTCAGAATTAAACCCTTAGCTGTGGCTATGACTTGAAAATGAAAAATGAATATTTTATTACTTCATTTATTAATGTGGAACCATCTGCTATCAACTTTAGCTCCATAGTCATTTCAGTTGTTAATAAAAATAGAAGCTGTGATCCTTGTTAATATATTTTATTTTGCGGTTCAGCACTTACTTCCCTTGGTCTCCCCATCTCTGCCTCTTCCTTTATTCTGCCGATCCTCTCCTCTGTAGCAGAAGCACAAGAGCATTCACTAATTCTGACCCCTGGAAGACAAACAAAAGAGAGCCCACACAGATTCATCAGTTGAAGTGGAAGGCAACTTAGCCAGAGCAGGAGCCCACCCCAGCGTTGCCAGATGAATGGTGCTGGTAGCTGGAGCCGAAGGAGGCTGCCACGCGAGAGGCCTTTGATAAAGCTGCCTTTATGGAGGCCCAGCACAAGGGAAACACTGTCTGCAGAGGCCAGCCCTGCCCTGGCCCCCAGTCGGAGGACCCTGAGGCAGAGCTGATTCTGCATCCTCGATGGCAGCCAGGGCGCCATGCATGGAAATACTATGCTTGCGTTTCCTTCCAGTTCTCTGAAAAGGGCTGTTGCCTGTGAGTCCCTTTTAGATCATTCATCTGTCAAAGAATTGTCTTTATAGGAATGTAGAATTTTTTTGGTACCAGGGATTGAACCCAGGGAGTCTTTAACTACTGAGCCACATCCCCAGCTCTTTTTATTTCGAGACAGGGTCTTGCTAAATTACTTATGGCCTCACTAAGTTGCTGAGGCTGGCTTTGAACTTGTGATCCTCCTTCCTCAGCCTCCCAAGTCCCGCTGGGATTACAGGGGTATGCCACCACACCTGGCTGAAATGTAATATTTTTGTTGGGGGCATGGAGAGGGCATCAGGGATTGAACTCAGGACACTTGACCACTGAGCCACATCCCCAGCCCTATTTTGTATTTTATTTAGACACAGGGTCTCACTGGGTTGCTTAGTGCCTCATTTTTGCTGAGGCTGGCTTTGAACTTGGGATCCTCCTGCCTCAGCCTCCCAAGCCACTGGGATTATAGGATATGCCACTGTGTATAATTTTTTTTAATTGCTAATTGTAACAGTGTTATAAAGTACCGTATAACAGTGTTGCTGAGTACCATGCACTGTGTGTGCTTGCAACAACTTTAATAAAACATCCCTGGATGCTGGCTATATCCAACTATATCTACCTCCATTTCACAGGTGAGGAAACTGAGGCTCAAAAGTGACATTAGAATTTACCAAGCTAGGATTTGAAGTCAGGTCTCCTTGACTTTAGGGTCTCAGGAGATGGGAGAGTCAGGCAGAGTAAATGCCTGCTCTGTAATCTCACAGGTAGCTAGCTCAGAGGCTCAGTAAGATCCTAGATGGGAAACAGAGGAGACACTAGCTTTCATTCAGCAGCCTGGAAGCCTCACTGGGCAGTGACTTGCCCACACCTTTCCCTTGGTTACCCACAGTGTTCTCTCCACTCCATTTCTTTCCATTTTCCATCCTCTTTTCTTTCTTAAAATCCTCTACTTCCCTGTTTTCAAAGTGGCATTAAAACAGTATTGTACTAGCATGATTTGGGTTAGGAGAAGCTGGTCTAAGACTCTATTATGAGGTTCCAGTCAGGCATCCTCTTCTGATAATGAAGGCAGGTTTAACATACTATTCTGGTCCCTGAGTAAAGTTTTCCAGTCACCCAGTCCCAGGATGGCCTCCAGCTCTGACTGGGCAGTTCCTCTGGGGAGCCCTGAGCATGGGATACACCCGTGTTTGCCCTGTGTACAGGCGCCAGCTCCCCTCCTCCTCCCCACTGAATTTGGTCTTCTAGAGCTTGGCAATGAGCAGCAATTTCTCAGCCAGGCCCCTTTTCCTGTAGTAAGTGATAAGGCTCAAAGATGGAATAGGTTATGCTTCACCTTTACAAAAGTGAGTTTCCTGTCCATCTTCTCTGTTACTCTCTGTTATTAGTGCTCTGTGTGGTTTACAGCATGAGCATTCTTAACCCCACTTCAGAGCTGGGAACCAGTGAAGCATTCTAAATGTCTGCTCATCCTGGATCTGGTATTCTTTTAACTTTGGGGTTCAGTAATCTTTTTTTTTTTTTTTTTTTTAAGAGAGAGAGAGAGGGGCTGGGGATGTGGCTCAAGCGGTAGTGCGCTCGCCTGGCATGCGTGCGGCCCGGGTTCGATTCTCAGCACCACATACAAACAAAGATGTTGTGTCCACCAATAACTAAAAAATAAATATTAAAATTCTCTCTCTCTCTCTCCCTCTCTCACTCTCTCTTTAAAAAAAAAGAGAGAGAGAGAATTTTAATATTTATTTTTTAGTTTTCGGCGGACACAACATCTTTTTTTATATATGGTGCTGAGGATCGTACCCGGGATGCACTCATGCCAGGCGAGCGCTCTACCGCTTGAGCCACATCCCTAGCCCTAGTAATCTTAAATTTAAGAATACTTTATCCAGCTATCCACCACAGTGAAGTGCTTTTCTCTTTAGTTATTTTCTTGTACCAGGGATTGAACCCAGTAATGTTTAACCATTGAGCCACATCCTCAGCCCTTTATTTGTTTATTTTTTTAATTTAATTTAATTTATTTTTTAAATTTTGAGACAGTGTCTCTCTAAGTTGCTCAGGGCCTCACTAAGATGCTGAGGCTGGTTTAGAACTTGCTATCTTTCTCCCTCAGCTTCGAGAATCACTGGGATTATAGACAAGTGCCACCACACCTGGTTCTTTTTGGTAATTTTTGAGGGAGTGGTAAAGGTGGGCACCAAGAAATTGAATAGAGCAGGGATGAAGTCAGGCTGAGACAGTGAATTTATTAGGTACAGAAAAATGTTTTAGTTTGTATTTGTGCATAGCTAAGCAGTCTCCTGAGACTAAATTATAAACCCAGGAATTTTTGGTGTAGCAGAATATTTTTCCCCTACTGGCCAAACAAACTGGCCAAACTAGTTTATCCCTTTAAAGAACCACACCTCCTTGCTTTTTCTTATGGAAAATCCACAGTCTCACTTAATTTCCTCTGAGATCCCAGAATCTATAAAAAAAAAAGAGAGAAAAATGTACATAGGAATTTAGAATTCTATTCAAAATCAAACCCAGGTTTTTGGTTAGGCTCTTCTGACCTGTTGCCCAGGTGCCTTCAGAAACATTTAGTAGTAAAACCTCTTTGCAGAGGCGTGCTTGAGTGGAAGGGTGTGGTGTTGAAGGACCCAAAGACGTTGGGTCATGTCTGAAGGCTGAGTCACACACATGCCCAGGAAGTGTCCTTCCAGATTCCATCTAAATTTTCTTAGGGTGTAACTCTTTGTAAACTAGGGATATTTTATAAATTCTTGTACCATGCAAACTTTACCATGTAATTATAGGCATTGGAACTATATAGTGGTGGGTTCACTTCCAAGGCCAATAAAAGCGTTCGGTGTGTTGCTCTTTCTAACATGTATTTTTGGTTTTGTTTCTGTTTTTTTCCTTTCTAGGCACAGTATGAAAACCCACCACATATTTATGCCCTTGCAGATAGTATGTACAGAAACATGATCATCGACAGAGAGAACCAGTGCGTCATCATCAGGTATGAGAAAGACCATATTAGTAGGTGGGAGGATGCTGTGCCACTGTCCTTTTAGAGTTCTGCCGGAAGTGGTGGTTTTGCAACAGCCTCTGATGTCACAGGCTGGTTAATGTGTCTGCATGACAAGCAGCTTGGCTGCTTTGTCCTGGTTTGTTTCATAATTCGACATCATCGAGTGCCAGATCATAAAAGCTTTCAGTTTCCACAGGGTTGCTGTTTCTGCCCTGTTGCTTAAGACATTGAGGCTTTAGGGCACATAGTACCAGCCAGACCTTTCTGATCATGGAGGCAAAGATGCTGTCGTGACCCTGGATGGAAATCATAAGCATCTCCCCTTCATCTGACTGTACTGTGACTTGGCTCTGAAATGATAACCTTAGTATTACAAGCATAGTAACTGTGTTTCACTATGTTGTCTCTGGGTTCCACTTTCTAGGACATTAATAATTTACAGTTCAAATTTGAACTTTTTAAAAATATTCTTCTGTCATTTGGTTTGATTTTTTTTTTAGGACATTACTAATAAATGCAAATATAGTATCTGTAGCTATATTTCATAATCCTTTTAACCTGACCCAGGTTCTGAGTGTTGGCTGGGTTTAGGTGCTTTTAAATTTATTTACTAATATGAACATTTTCAAACATTTTCAAACATAGAAACATAGAAAATATAAATATCCATACTCCCATCACTTAGAATTGGACAGTTAACATTTTGTCCAAAAAAGCAAACAATAAAAAGAACCCCAAATATAATCATTTTGTTCTTCACTATCTGTTTTAGTTTCTTTACCTGATCATTTTTTTTTTAACTTTATCATGGATCCTCACAAACATACAAAATTAGAAAGAGCAGTATAAAATGTCCCTCTGTATCTGCCATCTACTTTGCATAGTTATCCATATGTGGCCAAACCTGTTTCATTTAGTTCTTCCCTCCTGTCCCACTTGATTATTTAAAGCAAATTCTAGATAGTAAATTCCTTCATTTGTCAATAATTGGAAAACACCTCTAAAAGAGAGGTACATACCTTACAAAGAATAATTCTTGGGGCAGGGGTATAGCTCAGAGTGCTTGCTTACTTAGTACATGCAAGACCCTAGGTTTGATCCAACAAATGATAATTATTTTGTCATCTAATATTATTAGTATTCCAATTCTGTGACTTTTATAAGTTCTTCTTCTCCTTCTCCTTCTCCTTCTTCTTCTTCTTCTCTGGCTTGTTTTCATTTAGGATCCAAACAAGGCCCACCCATAGCACCTGGTTGCTCTGAAATCTCTTAATTGTTAACTATTCTCCTCTGTTGTCTTTGTTTTCTTGGCACGTATTTGTTAAAGAAAGGGACTGTTTGCCCAGCACTGCCTTCTGCAGTCTGGCACTGACTGTGTCCTGTGATGACACTTAAGTATTCCACCATTCCCCGGATTTCCTGTAAAATGGTTGTTAGATCTAAAAGCTTGATCAGATTCAGATTCAGTTTTTTGGCCAAAACACTTCATTGGATGCTGAGGACTTAATTCCCGTTGATCTCTCTTCATGTGATGTTCAGATTCTCAATGGATACATCCATTGCTAATTCTCATTTCACCACTATTCCTTATTAGTGGTTTAAAAAAAAATAGTTATTTTTCAATTCTATTATTCTTCTGCATGTGTTCGTTGGAGTTATTTGGTCACCTTCAAATGCAGTCTTTATGGGGAAACACGAGAAAATGCTCGATTCGTTTTCTTCACTCACCACTTTTCAAAGTAATGAATTGTTGCCGTAGCAACCTCCCAATGTAATGTGTTTTTATTTTCAGTATCATTTCAAACTAGTGAATTTTAAATGTTTTACCTACTTAATTATATTGCAGTTACTCTTTTGGAGGCTCAAATGATTCTATTCTTGACCGGTGAGAGCCCTTTCATTGGCTCTTATGTCCTTTTGCCATGTCCCTAGGGATCTCTGATGATTTCAGGGTCTGAAATGTTCCCAGCTCGTCCTGCCCAAGACAAGAATCAGCCACTTCTCCAAGAGTTCCTGATTCATTTTAGTGGGACTTGGTATTTAGAAACCACTAATCTGGGCACCTAGAATTCTCGATACCCTGTGTTGTTGGTACTTCTAGTTTTCAGAAGACAAGCTAGGGTACAGACATTTATAAAGAGAACAATGAAGTATGAGTTCATAGTGCTCTTACCAGTTCATTTTGAAGATGGTAGAGTTTGAACATTTCTTTAATTTCTATATTTGTAACTCATTTCTCTTGGGTCAAAAATCTTGATCCTGATGATATTAACACAACTACTTTATACTGTCTTTGTTTTTATATCAATAGTAGGATAAAGCAAATAAGTAATTTTGCTAATGCTTTAAAATAACAATCCTAATACTATTATAGCAATACTGAATTCATTTTTAAGTTTTTTTGTTCTTTTTGTCCAAGTTCCCCATATTTAAAGTTAAAATATTGGGTTTTTAAACTCACGTAGAACATTCCTTTTCTTTGTCATTTGCACATCAACCTAACCTTGATTCCATTTTTTCACTTTAGTGGTTTAACCTTTTTAAGTTGAATTTTGTTTTGTAATTGTGTAAAAGCCATATACATGGCTCCAAAATCGAAGCTACAAAACACGAGCACTGAAGCAGTTCAAGGTAAATACGGATCTCAAGTATTTCAAGGTAAATACAGACTTCATAACATTTTGCCCCTAAATATTTCCACTTACATCTCTGAAAAAGAAAAATATTCAATATCATCTAAAACACAGCAGTCTATATTCACATTGCTGCAAACATGATCTTCCCTGCTGGCTTATGCAAACCAAGGAAGGTTGGGTGCATTTGGTTATGAATGTTAAAAGTTTATTTTTATCCTGCCACAGTTCCCCTACTGCTACTTTTTTTTTTTTTCATGACTTTTTTTTTTTATGACAGAGTTTTTCACTGCTATTGCTGGGGTTGAATGCAAGTTCTTGTGCATGCTAAATAGGCCCCCTACCATAGCAGAAAGCCCAGGGGCCCCTTTGACATTTATTTTTTTGGAGAGACCAGCCAGTTTTCCTACAGACACCTCCTGGAGGTGTCTAATTGTTTTCACATGGTCTCATTGTATTTACTCCTGTAACTGATTCTTCTATAAATTAGAAGTTAGACCCAAATGCTTGATTAGATGCAGGTTATTCCTGTTGGGGAGGCATACTGGAGTACCAGGAGACTTGGGTTGCTAAGTAGAAAGTGCTTTTGGGGGATACTGAGTTGAGGTCTCTGGTCACTAGAGAGGTGGGAGGTGTTTTCCTAACTGAACTTATCGAGAGTGTGGATGAGTTTGTTATAGAACTTTGTGCCCTTTCTCCTTCCTCAGTCTTTTCCTCTTCTGGGGGTGTGCTGGGATGGGAAGGGAGGGAATGGGCTTGTTGCATGTGCTGCTGCAGTCTGGAAGCTGCCTCACTCTCACCTGGCCCATGATTTTTCCGTGCTCAGCTCCCCCGCTGCCTCTCACTGTGGGATACACAGGCACTGAAGTGGGCAAATGTCCTGCCTCCAGGATCCTTTTTTCCAGCTGTTCAGGTGGCAGGGACTTCAAGGAACTGCTCCCAAGGGTTTCTGTTAAGGTGGCTGCAGTTAATTTAGAAGATGGTAGAAGAGGGAGCTTCAGAAACTCCTTAGAGTTAAGCAAAACTCAGGTGAAGGGCTCAGTCCTCCTCACCCTCCCTTCTGATCGGCTGGCTACAAATTCCCACTGCACCCTCAGGTTTAGTAATTCACTAGAGCCACTCACAGAACTCAGGACAACCCTATATTTAGGATTGCAGTTTTATTATTGCAACAGAATGCAAATCAGAACTGGACAAAAGAAATGACACATAGGATGAGGTCTGAGAGGGACCAAATGTGAGGTTTCCTGTCATGCCTTCTCATGGAGTCACGGATGTGCTTCTCTTTCAACTACCATATGTGACAGTACCCATTGCCAACCAGGGGAGCTCATGCAAGTCTCTGGTGTCCAGAGTTTTTATTTAAGCTTGATCACATTTTTTCCTGCATGTTTGACCTTTGATTCCTGGATCTTTCTAAAGGTCCAGGCAGTACCTTTAATCTCCAACTTCCTCTGGAGGTATATTCCAAAATATTACATTGTCGAGTTGGTCCAGGCCCCCAGGCCATCAAAGACACATCTATCAGGCAAGACATTACAGGGGCCTGGAAGTCACTTCTCAGGTACAGAGGCCAAAAGCCCAACCTCTCTTGAGTTACAAGAGTATACAAGAGGGGCTGTAGTTGTGTAGAGCATTTGCCTAGTATGTGTGAGGCACTGGGTTCGACTTTCAGCACTGCTTATAAATAAATGAATAAAATAAAGGTCCATCAACAACTAATATATATACAGAAACCGTGGTTCCTTTGCGTTGAGAAAGTAGATTTTCTGGCATGTGGCTGGTGGTCATTCTCACCAGTTTTCTGACCCCAGGCAACACACCCAACACTGCTTTGGGCCTCATTTTCTTTGTCTGTTAATAAACTGATTGAACAGATGAATTCTGAGGTTTCCTGGCTTTGGAATTCTTTCTTCCAAATAATGCTAACAGGGAGGGAAGACAGAGAAATATCCTATAGAGAGACTCCGGTTTGTAGCCATAGTGCCGAATGAGCTGGGTGCTTGGTCTGCCAGAGGCAGGATCTAATGTTGCCTGCCTGAATAAATGTATGATCAGAAAACAAACTGAACCCTTTTTTCTTTTCTTTTTTTTGACACAGGGAATTGAACCCAGGGGCACTTAACCACTGAGCATCTCCAGCCTTTATAATTTTTATTTTTTTATTTTGAGACAGGGTCTCATTAAGTTGTATGGGCCTTGCTAAATTGCTGAGGCTGACCTCAAACTTGCTAAGTTGCTGAGGCTGATCCTCCTGCCTCAGCCTCCTGAGCCTCTGGGATTACAGTCTGCACCATTGTGCCAACAAAACTGAACCCATTTTCATGAGAGCTGCAAGAAAAGTCTTCTCTTGTGCTAGGGGACTCTGCCATGGCTAGACAGGGTCAGAATTTGAGCAGCATTATTTAGAATATATTTTTTTTTAAAAGTGAATAGTGATATAATTTCCATGGCATTCTTATAGACCTTCACTTCCTTAACTTTCCTGGCGTGACTGTGTAAGTGAGTGTGGATGGGATACCACAGCCCATATAGTTAGTACTGCCAGTTTCCTCACAACCTTACTCTGGTTTTAAAGCAGTGAGCACAGTGACAGGATGGACAGGCAGCTGACTGTTTCTGGATTAGAAATCAGTGTAACAAATTGAATTTTAAAAGAAAGTAATCAAGGAAGAAGATGGCACTAGTTTCCACTGAAGCTTTAGTCTTGAGTCATGAATGCCGTCCAGCTCGATTTGTGAAAATGGCCGGAGTAGGGCAGCCCAAGGTAGTCTGACCAAGCCGGTCATCCAGACCCACAAACCAGTGTGAATCTGACCCCAGTTTGTCATGATGTAGGGAGAATCCTGCCTGTGGATGCTGGTTATTCGTTCTGGAACAGAGTCCATGAGAAGAGACATGGACAACAGACATAGAAGGCGGAACGGAGGGTTGAATTGAGAGGGAAGGGACGATTGGCCTGATGGCACTTAATTCCACCTGGAAAGGTTGGGTGCTGGTCTACTCCTCAGAGTAGCCATTTTACTTGGAGAAAACCTTCCCTTTCTGCTTTTATTTTCCTGCCTGACTCTATGTAGATGAAGCCCCCACTGTTGTCCTGTACTGTCCTACCAACCGCTGCCAGCCATTAGGTTCAACTCTCTTCAGGAGAAAGTACCTAGGATTGGCCACAGATGTTCCAAGGTCTTCCTTCATGATATGCTGGCAGACAGGTCAGAGAGATGGCCTCTCTAGGTGCTGATTTCATCCACTACACCTTGTGTTCACTAATTTGACTTTCCAGAGATAACTTAAATTTCTTTAACCAATTTCTAAATTCCTTATTAGCTCCGTGGCTATACAGATAGCTAGGCGCCACCTCTAGAGGTTGTTTGAACTGATTTGTGGGGGACCTATGGCATCTGTAGCTTTTCTCAAGCTCCCAAGTTACTTTAGTTGATTCTGGGCTCAGGCTCTTGAAATCCTGATTCCAGGTCTCCTCTGTTTAGCACCTTTAAGCCAAGCAATGTATATATACTCCCCGAGTGTCTGCCCTCTGCTGGTGCTCTCCGTATAGGTTATTTTTCATAATCCTCACTATAATAGCATTACTCTTTCTCAAAGTTAACCCAGAAAATCAGTCTTAAGAGAGTTCCAAGATGGCCAAACCAGTAAATGGCACAGCCTATTTGAGCTTAGCCCTGTGTGACTTCAAACTTTATACATTTTCTCTATGTCCTCCTGGTAAGTGCTGCTTCTGTGTCTCAAATGTCCCATGTTTTAATGGAGATGTTAATAACTGCCATATACCCTGAGACAGAAGTTAGGATATTAAATGAGGGTAGTTATTCTGTGCTTTTCTAAACTCAGCCCTTTGTATGTTGTTGGCCTTGATGTTCTTTCTGCATAACCAGGAGACTGGCAATTGTGTGTGTCATGAATTGGAGGACAATCAACATTTAGACTGACTTAAATAAACAAACATGTCCTTATCGTTGTGTTGATCGTGGTATCTTACTGGGAAGTGAAGATGCACTACCATACCAGATAGCCATACCTGGACCACTTTCCTGAGTATGTGTGGGAGTCAGAGTTCAGTCTCCCATTTCTTTTCATGTTTCCCTATGGTCAGTTTCTGGACTGTGGCCACATAGCATTTGTATGGTCGTGCAGGATTGGTTGACTTGGGAATATAAGGTTGATTTGTGGCAGATCCCCCTGAAGGACAAGCTGGTGACCTGCACATAAGTTTGTAGGTCTTGGTGATGTCTTGAAGGTCTCTGAGCAGGGACATGATACTAAAGGTCAGTCTATTGGGTCAGAGTAGATAGGATCTTGAGAGAATACAGAAATCTCGTGCTGTGGTATCGACTGATCTGAGTTGGAAAGGGAAGGTGTATGACATTCAGTAAGCCTGTGAAGGAATAAATGGATGAGCAAGTGAATGTGGACTCCGGGCCGTGCCAACATGGAAACAGCAGCTATGTAAATATATTCGCATCATTAAAAAACATGAGCACCTTAAGACTTGGTAGATATCTGTGCACCCAGTGGACAAACAGCCCATATCTGCTTAGCTCATTAATCTTCTGTTCTCTAAAATCCAGAATTTGGATTTGTGTAAGAGAACCACATATATGATATTTGAGGATATTAAAGACAACTATGTAAATCTATTTAATAAAATAGTCACGGAGTGGTAAAAGGAAAGAAGTAGTAAGTGCTTCTCATATTCTTAATCATCTCTTCATCACTGGACAGGATCTTGGCAGTGTGTCCAGAGACCTTTCTGAAACTCTTGCCAGCTGACCTCTCTGGAGGCACGCTGAGCTTCAGAGAACATTTATGTGGCAGCTTTATTGCAGCCATCAAAAGTGAATTCCTATTACTTTGGTCCTGAACCAGCTCCTGCCACCGTAGAATGTTTACAAACTGTGATGTCAATTTGAAAGCATCATATTTATCAGTTATTAATTTGTTTGAAATATCCTGAAGCCCCCCACCCCACCCCATGAGTAGGGCATTTTGTTTTAAATGTATCCAACAATAGTTCACAAAGTCTTTGTATATTGTATCTTGCATAGATGCTGAATGCTTTTAAAAGCATAAAGACATGAGAGATATTTTGAAGGTTCATCAATAGGATTTGCTGACTGATTGAATATGAGAATTTTGATAGAGAAAAAGGAGATTGTTGTCATTATTAGATCTAAGATTTCTGACCTACCTGCTTCAAAAGATATTTTGGAACTGGAATCCTAATATTTGCAGTAGTCAAGATGAAAGGCAAAACTTCTGGTGTCTGGCTTGTGTCTCTGCCCTATCCTCCCCTTTCACCATCAGGTGTCTCATAGATTCTCAAGCTGTCTTCCTGTCTTTGATGTACTTCAGGGACTTTTTATTATTAGCATCGGGACTCTACTCAAGTCACTCTTGAGTTTTTCTGTTGGTCTACCCAGTCTCATTGACCTAAGCAGCATTGACTGAAGACTCGCTGTCCCTCTAGCCTGGCTTTGGGAGGCCCTGTCAACTCCCACCTCTAACTAACTGGGGGCTTCATGAGGAGGTGTCATTGCCTCTGAGACTCAGTTTGTTGATCTGCAAAGAGGGTAATAGTAATACCTAGTTTGCTAGGTTGTCATAAAGATTAAAAATGCTTTAATTAAAGGATACAAAGCAAATACAGCCATCCCTTGATCTCCCCAGGGGATTGGTTCTAGGACCCCTGCAGATATCAAAAGACATGGCAAAACTATGTTCCTAGCCAGGGCAGCCCAACTCTATTGGTTCACTCTTTCCAGTTTTCTTTGTTCTTTTGAGCCAACAGGCTTTAGGTTAGCTGGTAATAATCTGTTGCCACCTACAGTCATGAGGTACAATGGAAAGATCTCTGGGGTGAGTCACAGAGTGGACTCTATTCTGTTCTGTTTAAAGGGATAAATTCTCTAAGCCTCAGTCACTTGATCTGAAAAATGGGGACTAATACCCTAAAAGAATGTAAAGAAAGATAATGAAGAAAATGTGCATGAAAAGTATTATTAAACTGTTAAAGAGTGATGTAAAATGTCTGCTAGTAACACTGAGAAGAATTATAGAGGCAGTAAGTGGCTGAGTTGGAAGTTACACTTGGTCTTCAGACTAAACATTGGGTTCTTTCTATTGCATCAGGCTGGGCTCAGATGAGCATTGCCATGGGGCCATTTTCTTGGCAGACTAGATGAGAATTTTGTCTGCCTGACAGCACTAATTAGCTGGGTGTTTGTCTGGGAGTGGGAAAAAATGACAGCTCTTTGTCTTAGTCACACTTTTTTCAATGCGTTAAGGAATAAATCTGCATCATTTGCCCAGCAGTTTCAACATGTCTGTGTGATTCTGAATTTTATACAAAATAGCATGTATTGAGGATTTATATTTGAATGTGATTTCAAGGTCTGATAGAGGACCCCTCTCTCATCAACCCTGTAGTCCCCCAGAGGTGTATCACCTCCGATTGACTTCAGTCCCAGGTCCATAGGGCTGCCAGGAACAGAGTCTGTGAGTAGTCATTGGAGAGGGCTGCCCAGAACATTCTTTGATGTGGCTTCTCATTCTAACAGCATTATCTTGTCTTGTGATCACAGTGAGGCAGGCTGTTATTTGTTTGTTCCAACTGTGTGTGAGATAATAAATGTTTCTGGCAGAAGGCTTGCCTAAATGGGTGTGTATCAGTGAAAGACTCAGGAGCAGTTAAAAGTTTGACCATACTATGAACTGTGCGATTCACACAGTTACTTAGGAAACATTGATGGTTTTAATTGACTATCTAAGCTGTGGGAGAATTTTAAATATTCATGCTCATCTGAAGCAGTGTTGCTCAGGCTTCAGGGCAAGACTGCCTAAGTCCTTTCCTAGCTTTGTATTTTTGCTGTTTTCTGTTGTGGTGACAGAAATACCTGAGACTGAGTACCTGAGTAGATTTTGGCTCCTGGTTCTGGAGGCCTGGAAGTTTAAGAGCATGATCATAGTCTTGGCAGTGGCTTCTATTGAAGCCCTTGTGTTGCTTCAACTCATGAAAATACATGGAAAGAGTGGGAGGGCAAATAAGAGAGGGAGCACAGGAACCAATCTTGCTTTATAGCACCTGAGAAAAACACCAATCTATTAATGAGGGCTCCAGCCCCAACCCCACTAGGGCCCACCTCCCAATACTACCCCATTGAGAATTAGGATTCTACAGTGGATCTTGGGGTGCATTCAAACCATAGCACTCTGCCACTCGCTAGCTAAGTGTCCTTGAGCAAGTTGCTTGTGAATGGAAATAATAATAGTGCCCACTTTGGAGGGGGCGGTAGTTGGACAAGATGATTGATATACGTAAAGCACTGACAACAGCCCTTGGTGCTCATTAAACATTCAATGGATACATGCTACAAATTATTGCATATATTTTAGTGTTCCTTTTAAATATTTCCTGGAATTGATATTATTTCTCATCTTCCAGATTATTTTTCAATCACAACTATTTTTCTTTTATAACTCTAAAATTTAAAAAAGACTATCTTAAAAAAAACTATTCCTTTTGGGGGCGCTGGGGTTGTGGCTCAGCTGCAGAGTGCTTGCCTAGCACGTGTGAGGGGCTGGGTTCGAGCCTCCGTACCACATAAAAATAAATAAATAAAACAAAGGTATTGTGTCCAACTACAACTTAAAAAAAAAATTAAAAAAAAACTATTCCTTTTTATCTATCCTTACAGTTATACCTTTTTAAAAAAGAGTCAAGTTCAGAACTATCATGTTCTTATATCAAAAAATGAGGGTCTGAGGAGAATAGGTCCAGTAGGGCTTTTCTTTGCCTTGTCTATCTCCTCACCTGTGGCTCCCATGATGCATGTCCATCCTCCTACTTTTTCTCACACCTTGCTGACCTTTCTATCTTATTCTCTGGGTTTTCTGTTTTCTGCCCTTTGTAGTTCCAGAGTGCTTAGGCATGAAGGTCCATAAGTTGGCCTCAGCCTGGGTCCGTCCAGCGTTTCTGCACCTGCATTCTGGGCAGGAGTGCCAGGCAAACTGTGCTGTGCTCGCGGTCACCTGTGGGCGTCTTCCAGGCTTCTTTCGGCTAACTTCACTGTGCTTTTCTTTTATGATGTTAGTATTTTGTGGGGATGTCTTCTGAGATTATGACGACATCCTGCTCCTCTTCAAAGCTCCACCCACTAGGCTCACTCACCATCCACAGAAGACTCCTGCCCAAACTGGTCTTCTGTGTGTGATGGTAGCCAAGTGTGGCAGTCTTTTCCCATCATTCCTTCCACACTTATTTGTTAGTGTTCTATCATGAGAAAGAGCTTTCCTGTGTCCCCATTTGTTGTTTGATTCATTTTTTATAGCAATATGAATTTATGGTCTTATATTTTATTCCAAAGATCATAATCCAGTATTATTATTTCTCTTGATTTGACCAAACTGGTTCTTAGGTGCCTGATATGTTCACATCAGTTGCTGGACATTTCCTTAGTTTGGGGCATAATTTTATATATATATCAGACCCACCTTGTATTTCCCCCACTTTGGCCCTGGCATTGGCCATTTTTCCAAAGAAGCCCTGGTTCCTTTTAATGAAGAGTAATTGAGGCCAAGACCTGGGGCTTCAAGTGCTCGCTGATGCTGATGTGTCCCTGCTTGTAGGACTTTTCTGTCTTTTCCTCTCGTGCCTCCTGTTGGTACTCCTTAAAACCATGCCCACATCTCTATTATGTTGTGGATAGCCTGTGTACACTCAAACTCTCCATCAGGCAGTGAGCTCGTCTTGGGCAAGAGCTATATCTCACTGTGACCACAGCTTACCATGTGGAGGGACATAGAACATGCATAGAACGTGAACAAGTACACACAGAATTTTTGCTTTAAGTTTTTGTCCTTTCTAAAGTGCAAAAAAAGCAACATTCCAGTTACACTAAGTCAGCTACAAGGAAACAGTAGCTACCAGGATGGAGAACCAGTAGAAGTATTCTGAAACCAGGAATGAAGTGATGGGAGTAGACTGGTGAGTTTCCAGTAGTGGGAAGAAGGGTGGGCCGTTTCAACAAGAAAACAAAAATTTTTACTTTTTTAAAAAATATGTATTATTTTAGATGTAAGTGGACATAATACCTTTATTTTATTTTTATGTGGTGGTGAGGATTGAACCCAGTGCCTCATGCGTTCCAGGCAAGCACTGTACCACTGAGGCACAGCCTCAGCCCTATTTTTACTTTTGCTAGAATAAATCAAAACGAATTGGAAACACTATTGGTGTCTACATGAGGAATAACCTTCTAACTCAGATAAACCATTATAGTCCTTCCATCCAATTATTAATATACTATTATATAGCTTTTTCTCCAAGAACACTTTTTCTTTGTAATTTTAGTGCATGTTTCCATTTCTATAGCTAACATGCACAAACATTACATTATTTTCTACTTGAATTAATATTTCTTATATTTGGTTTTAAAGTGCTGGGCTGGTTCCCAACAAGGTATATTCCAAACTAGGGTGTTAGTTAAAAATTCCTATTTCTAGAAACTATTCTTAGAGATTAACTTTCAGCACATTGGAGAAGGGTCCTAACCATGGGCATTTTTAAAATACTCCAGGATTCTGAAAGGCTGATCAGGTTTAACCTGACTCAAAAAAATAATCATACTCCCTGAATCCAGCTGTTAATCTAGCATGGTACATTTTCCTAATTTCTGGACTTGGTTTTGTTTTGTTTTGTCTTCTTTAGAAGTCCACTAAAGCTAATTAAATCAGGAAAGGCTGCAAATTGTTCTAATTGCTGTGAGATGCAAAGTAAATAATTCAGGGTTATTCTGTATAATCTGCCTGATAACTTCACCTTCTTTTCACTTGGGTTTTAGTCCAGGGGAAGAAACAGCATTTGCCCTCCCTTATAGGCCAGCCCTTAGAGGCCAGCATGATTCTTGTTGCATATCCTATAAAATTCAGGTAATTATCTAACATCTCATCATTGTATGATAGTTTGAGCAAATTACTGGCTGTGATTAATGAAACTTAAGTATCTGTAAATTGAAACTAAGAAATAAAAATTCCACACATCAATGTTCAGCCAGAACTAATTATTTTAAATCTACTGAAAAAGATCACAGTTACTGGGAACGTAGATGTCCTATTTTTGGACCTGACATACTTATGTTAATTTAAGAGAATAGTTATTTAACTTTCCATTACTCTTTTCTTTTGCCTCTAACAAAAGAGATACACACTTCACGTTTGATCATAATATTAAAGGCAGTGTCGGGGTGAATAGTTATACTTTTATTTTATAATTCTACTAGGATTTTTCTGGGTTTCTTTCTTTCTCTCTTAAAACTTGTTCTGTGAGGGCTGGGGATATAGCTCAGTGGGTAGAGTGCTAGCCTCACATGCATAAGTCCCTGGGTTCAATTCCCAGCCCCATAAAACAAGAAAACAAACAAACAACATTTGTTGGAGGCAAGAGGATCACAAGTTCAAAGCCAGCCTCAGCAACCTAGTTAGGCCCTCAGCAACTTAGTGAGAGCTTGTCTCAAAATTTAAAAAAAAAAAATCCTGAGGATGTGGCTCAGTGGTTTAGCACCCTGAGTTCACACCCCAGTACCAAAATAAAGCAAAAAACAAAGGAAAATGTAAACTAGAAAATGTTTCCTCATAGTGATATGAGGGAAGTTTAATAATAATGTAATGGAATTGATGCATATTGATTATCTTGTGATGTGATCCCCCTTTTTTTCTGGAAAAGCTGTTTGAAAAAATCTGAAATACATGGGTGATTGCTTGTCTAAAAAGAGAAAACAATATGAACAGTAGGAGAAATCACATCAAGGGAAAAAGAAAAAAAAGAATTGTCAACCAGCCTCCTTGACAAGTCAGAAATATCATTTGTCTTCTTTTTCCATTTCAGTTTTTTCCCACATTACTTTTACATAGTTAGAAAGATGTTGTAGACATAATCTTCTGCTCAGATTGCCACTTAACCTTAGCTACACTGTCTTTTTTGTTGCCTCGAAGTCTTTATAATTATTTTAAATGTCTCTGTAATGTTACACTGGTGGTTGTGCCTTTGTACTCCTGGATTTTCCAATATTGAATGTTTACCTTGTTATAGCTTAGAAAATGAAGTTTTGTTGTTGACAAAACTTGAGCTTCAAATGAGAGAGAGGGTGCATGTATTGACTCTGTATCTAGTATATAAATCTTTTGATTATGTTGACCATTTAAAGGAATAATTTCCCCATGGGGAAGGCATGTCCTCTGTGAACAGCATGACACCTCATCCCAGATTCTGGGTTTCTACTTGACGTTGTATCTTATGAAATTTCAGTTTGGCTTCCCTGTTCACATGACCAGGAAGCCTGGGAGCTCAGGCCTGACATGAATTGCATAGATGGATTCAGTACTTCAGAGGTCACAAGTCCTAAGTGGAACATGGCTCCCTTGCTTCTCACCTAAGCTTTCTTCTTAAACATACCATGTATTAGTTCAAAGAAATCCAACAAAGTTCTGACTTTTGGGAAATGGCTATTTTAATTTTGTTTTGTTTGGCTTTGAGATATCAAATTATTTCAATATTGATTCCAGTTTCCACTTGGGGCTGAGGGATTACCTTGCTTGATTGTGTACCCTAGTCAGAGTTTCTTCTTCTCACAGGTAACTCAGAAATTGATGACGGTTCATCAGGCTGGGTGTTCATAGGAGAACATTGTGGTATACCACCAAATTCTTGTCACCAAGCACAAACAGCCATATTGTCTTATGAACTCGGAGCAGCCTGTTTTGTTTTGTTTTGTTTTGTTTTTCATATGAAGTCCTCCAACATTTTATATGGTATAATTCTATCATGGCAACACAAAGCCTACCAATAGGAAAATGAGAAATCTGACTTAATCATGTTTTTGAATTATTAATTCAGGGGATTTGAAGGAAAAAAAACGGGGATTTTGAAGAGCAGACTATTAACAAAGGCAGTTAGGCTACCAAACGGAAGGTAGTCTGCTACTCAGGATGTGATTAATATTGCCTCATCATTTAATTTTAGAACTTCTAAAATAAGGAAGCTTGTTCAAGGCACAGTTTGAAATCTCAGAGTGCCTACTTTGTCTTTTTTCTTTTTAATTACAAAAGTAACATATTGTTACAAAAAGTTTGGAGAATAATAAACTGAAAAAGTCTCCCATGGTCTCCTGGCTAGGACCCAAATTTCTGCTAATAATTTGTAATACTTCTAGTCTTGTTTCATAAATATATTATTTTAATTTTATTCATTTATTTTGTGGTGTTGGGGATTAAATTCAGGGCTTCACCCATACTAGGCAAGCATTTTACACTCCCAGCCCTTTAATTAAAAAAAAAATTATCTATCTATTTTACTGGGAATTGAACCCAGGGACACTTTACCACTGAGCTATATTCCCAGCCCTTTTTTATTTTATTTGTTTGTTTGTTTGTTTGTTTTTGTGGTGCTGGGGATTAAACCCAGGGCCTTGTGCATGGCAAGGAGGCTCTCTACCAACTGAGCTATATCCCCAGGCCTTATTTTTTATTTTGAGACAGGGTCTCACTGAATTGCTTAGGGCTTTGCTAAAATGATGAGATTGACCTTAAACTTGAGATTTCCTGCCTCAGCCTCCTGAGTTGCTGGAATTCAAGGCTTGAATTACTGTACTACCTGAACATATTTTTGTAATGATGTTTTGTATGTAGTTTGGATCTAACAGTACTTCCTATCCCTTCCCCCCATGTTTACATTTTTTTATTAATTAGTTTGCTAATTATTAATTTACGACTTAAATGGTGCTACATTATGACCTAGTAGATCAGAAAGCTTAATGGATGGCCATTATAATTTCTTCAGAATTCTATCCTTCTCATGTTCCCTAATTTTCTTAATCATGCCCCCTATTATTGAGTAGTTAGAATGCTTAAGTGTCTATCCTGTGCAGAATGGTAATTAGCAAGACTCTAATTAGCGTCATGTTCATGTTGCTCACGTAGCCATGAAGGTGACCTCATCCTGCCATGGTTTGCCTTTCAGGACCCATAATGTGAATATTTTTGCTGAATTTCTTGTCACTTGTTTTCTTTTTATTTGTTGGGGTGGGTGAAGGAGCTGGTCATGATCTACTTCACGGGTGGACATTTTTGTCTTTCTTTCCTCAGTGGTGAGAGTGGTGCTGGAAAGACAGTGGCTGCCAAATACATCATGAGTTATATCTCCAGAGTGTCTGGAGGAGGCCCCAAAGTCCAGGTGAGCTGGTAATGACCCATTTTGAGACCTTGTGTTATTTGGAAATGTGAAAGATCCCATGTGCTATTTTTAAAAGAATTTTTCTTACATGGAAAAGGTTCTATGACCAAGAAACAGGAAGTCTGTAAAGAAATATCATTTTGAGATAGACATGTCAGCTTCTGCAAATCAATAAAAACAGTCCAAAAGGAAAATAAACAAACCAAATCTCATAGAAAATGAAGTATAAATTACTAATCAAACATGAAGATATGCTCATATTGTCATGATAATAAGAAACAAAACTACAAAAAAAAAAACCCTGTATTTTTACCTACTAGATTGACAAAATT